>NC_080398.1:38566481-48251481 GCF_030265065.1 Corythoichthys intestinalis
GCCAAGGTTTCTGACTTGATTTGTAGCTGTAAGTGACATTGTGCGAAGTTGGCTGCTTATCTTTGACCTTTCCTTTTTTGGCCCAAAAATGATCACCTCTGTCTTCTCCACATTTAACTGGAGAAAATTCTGGCACATCCATTCATTGATTTGATGAATGCATTTACTCAGGGAGACTAAGGGACTATAATCATGTGGGGACACAGAAATGTACAGTTGTGTGTCATCTGCATAGGCGTGATAGGAGATGTCATACTGTTCCATTATCTGAGCTAACGGAAGCATATAGATGTTAAATAAGAGTGGTCCAAGAATTGACCCTTGAGGGACTCCACACGTGAATTTGGTTCGTTCTGACTGATAGTTTCCGATTGACACAAAGAAATCCCTATCATGTAAATAGGATGTGAACCACTGAAGAATAGTGTCAGTAAGCCCTACCCACTGTTCCAATCTGCTGAGTAGTATGTTGTGATCGACCGTGTCAAATGCGGCGCTGAGATCCAATAGTAGCAGAACAGATGATTTGCCTGCATCGGTATTCTGACAAATATCATTTAGGACTTTGATAAGCACGGTCTCGGTGCTGTGTTGTGGCCGAAATCCAGACTGAAATGAGTTAAAAAGATTGTTTTGCATCATAAAAGTCTGGATCTGTTCAAACACAACCCTTTCGATAATTTCCCCCAGGAATGTGAGATTTGATATTGGCCTGTAATTACTAAGGGTTGAGGCATCCAGATTAGGTTTTTTTAGGAGAGGTTTTATTACTGCAGTTTTTAAAGTCTGAGGAAACTTTCCTGTTTGGAGGGAAGTATTTATAATCTGAAGTATGTCTGGGGCTATGCAATGAAAAACAGTTTTGAAAAAGTTTGAAGGAAGGATGTCAAGGCAGCATGTTGTGGGCTTTAATTTCGACACAATTTCTGTTAAAGTGGCATAGTCCAAGAGGATAAACTGTCTAAGATTGACGTGGGGGACATTTTGGGAGGCGTTTAGTGTAACATTTGTTAATCCGGAGTTGCACACAGTCTGTCTAATCTTTAGTACTTTGTGTGTAAAGAATGCTGCGAAATTATTACAGGACACCTCAGATGCCAATTCCTGAGGTATTGATGCTTGTGGGTTTGTCAGTTTGTCAACAACAGAAAATAGTGTGCGAGTATTGTTGATGTTTCTACTAATGATCTCTGAAAAATATGATTGTCTAGCATTTTTCAGTTCCTGGTTGTATTTGCGAAGACTCTTTGTAGATATCATAAAAAACTAGGAGTTTGTTTTTTCGCCATCTGCGTTCTGCTCGTCTACAAACTTGCTTTTGTTTTATAGCTAGTATGGCATTTCTCCAGAGTGACCTCTTCTTTCTTGACAAAGTTTTTGTCTTAATCGGGGCAATAGTGTCCATTACAGTCATCACACTGGAAATGAAACTACTTACAAGTTCTTCCACTGGAGCTATTGTAGGGGTTAATGATGAGGCATAGGCCTGTGTGAATAACGCACATGTGTTATCACTTATGTAACGCTTCCTAATCCCCTCTGTTTCCCTTTTCAGAGGATGGACAGGGGTGGTCATTTTAAACATAATGCAGTAGTGATCAGACAGAGCAACATCATTCACTGTGACCTCAGAGATGTTAAGACCTTTGGATATTATTAAGTCCAGTATGTGCCCTCTGTTATGTGTTGGAACTGTGACATGCTGAGATAAACCAAATGTATCCAAAATATTTAAAAGCTCTCTAGCACATCCTTCTTCAGGATTATCAACATGAATGTTAAAGTCACCCACTAAAACAACACAATCAAAGTCCATGCAGACGGAAGACAGTATTTTGGTAAGCTCATCAAAATAAATACCGTGTAGTTCCAGATTTGTAAAAATAGAGCGCATATTCCAGTGAAATAGATTTTTGTTTCCTGGGAAGAGGATGGGGCTTGTGTAAAGTGTATTAAATATTTCATCCAGTTTTTTCTTTGATGGATGGAGAAAGTGTAAAACAAAAGTACCTAGGAAACTCGTCTATTATGTCTTGTAGTAATTATTATTGATGTTAATATTCTAGCTGGTATTTTATTTTTGGACTGTTTTTTTAAATTTCCATTTTCCAGGCATCTTCTGTCAGGGATTTTCGAGCAGCATTCCGTCGTCCGTGCAGATCCTGACCGGCTCGTGCGTTTTTGTTCCGTGCACATTCACCTTAGACCCGTATTATGACTACTACCTGGACGACACCTGTGCAGTCGTTTGGAAGTCCTTAGACACATATACGGAAGTGTTCCACTCCAAGCGGACGAAGGAGGAGAGTGCCAAGTTAAACTTACTGCAGGGAAATGTTGTTGGGAATGTGCTGGTAAGAAAATTGTATTTAATAAAATAGTGCAGCAAAAAGCTTTGAAGCATTTTTGTGCTTTTTGTCCCCTCTCATATCAGGAAAAAAACTGTAGCACCATCCTGGAACCCAAGTCGTCAGAGTACGCCGGCTCGTATTACTTCAGTCTGCAGTGCTACAGAATTCATCTCGATTTTTTGAAGACATTTGTTAGATGGGACTTTCCAGGTCAGAGAACTTTTCCTTCTGTGCAATTTAAAACCCCGTGTTAAAGATGTTCAGGATTTTTGACATGAGTTAATCATCTTCTAGGGGTTCCGTTTCATTTCCGAGTTGTTTGTTAGTTTCAGGGCTCCGGAGTGGCTAAGCTAGCGCAAGTCAATGACACCATTATAGCATGCCAATAAACAACATACAGTATGCAAACATGAAAATCATAGATGACCCATGCAATCAATAGTGTTGGCTATGTTTTCAGGATAAAGGTATTAAAACTTACCATTGTAGTGTTGACAGAACTGAGTACACCCCACACATTTCTGCAGATATTTAAGTATATCTTTTCATGGGACAACACTGACAAAATGACACTTTTATACCATGAAAAGTAGTCTGTGTGCAGCTTATATACCGTATTTTTCGGACTACCAAGTCGCTCCTGAGTATAAGTCGATCCAGCCATAAAATGCCCAACGAATACAAAAAAAACATATACAAGTCGCACCGGAGTATATGTCGAATTTTTGGGGGAAATTTACTTGATAAAATCCAACACATAGAACAGAAGAATGTTAATAATGTAAATGCCATCTTGAGGATTTATTGTCATAATAAACAAATACAGTACTTATGTACTGTATGTTGAATGTATATATTCGTCCGAGTTTTATTCATTTTTTTCTTAATTGCCAAAATGTATATGATCGGGAAAAATTATCGGGAATGATTGGAATTGAATCGGGAGCTAAAAAAACATGATCGGAACAACCCTAGTTATGAGGTAGATATCCGTGACATTTTACAGATGCCATTTTTTTCATTGTGACGTAATTTGTTTAAAAGTTTAAAATATGCGAGTGAAAAAAAAAAAGAAAAATCTGACATCAGATAATGATTCTAATCTAAAAATGACAGACATGAAAAACGGGGGTTTCCAGGGTAAAACGGACAAATTGAAAATAGTTCGGGGCTTAAAGCACCATGAATCTGCTATGGCAGCATATAGACATATCGTTCATTCAAACACAACAGTTAGCTTAAAATACAGCAGTTTCTTTTACAGAGGAATGCAAGAGCAGAAACTGCTTTTTCAGTCTTGTCTGTGTTTTCCGCCATATTGATGTAACAGTGCAAAAATGCTATAATTGTGCAAATATTGCATATGTAGTAGTACCCAGATTGAGGCACATGTCCGAGAACATGGTGATTTAGCCACTTATGAGTTATAACTTTTTGTTCCTGTATGATGTTGCAGACTCAGTGCCAAAACCCACTATCAAACCTACAACGCTGGAGGTTATGGAGGGTACCACGATGGCCTTAAAGTGTCAAGCGCCAGTTTTTTGCCCGACGTCACCCCCGCTGTTGACCTGGGCGCCAGAGTTAGGCACTGTCAAGGAGGAAGTGGACGCAAATGTCACAGCGGTCATGACTTTTGACACCACTTATTTGCACGACAATGTTGATGTGACTTGCAGCGCCGTCTACAGGAGGCAAGAGGGATATGCTGAGCTTTCCACGGAACAGGCGTTGATGCTTCGAGTTAAATGTGAGTTGTTTATTTAATCCCAACATTTGATTAATTGACTGCAGGGATGCTTTGCAATACAAATATAAAATACGTATAAATTAGGGCTTAATTACAGCTTAAAAATTAATTAATCGTAATTAATCGCAATTAATCACAATTCAAACCATCTATAAAATATGCCATATTTTTCTGTAAATTATATATATATTCTGTAAAATAAATTGTTGGAATGGAAAGATAAAACACAAGATGGATATATACATTCAACTTATGGTACATAAGGACTGTAGTGGGCATTTCACTCTACTGTCATTTAAATCTGTCTATGCTGTCCTCACTCCGAAGCGTCTACTTTTTCCAAAGCTAGACAGCTAGTGTACGACGCCTTAATAATTAGACTTCTTCCTTTTTCATCTGATTTATTAATAAAATGGCCTCAAAACATTGTCTTCTTTAGACCGTCGTAAAACTACAAAATAAAAGTACACAAGCATTGCATTAGCAACAACGTTAGCTTAGCACGCTATACAGGTTCACCAAACATAAACAAAAAGCGTCTCATACAAAAAATATAACATTTCGCTTACTAACATAATATGTACATTCTTTACAACAACCATACTTACGGACAAATCTTGTCCAAGGATCATATAAGCACAACATTATCAGCCCGAGACGACGTGCAGCCATAATGAACTGGCAAGAAAATAAACCATATCGCAAAGCGACCACAAGAGTTCGCTGTTGGACAGCAAAAAAAGCCTTGCTGTAAAATTTACCAAAAGGCAGAATACTTTCTGAGCGGGACATGTGCGTTAATTGCGTCAAATATTTTAAAGTGATTAATTAAAAAAAATTAATTACCGCGCGTTAACGCGATAATTTTGACAGCCCTAGTATAAATATAACTTGTGCTGTCAAATTTATCGCGTTAACGGGCGATAATTAATTTTTCAATTAATCACATTAAAATATTTGACTCATTTAATGCATGCGCAGAATGACCCGCTCATGCATTGCCTCAGATTACAATGATGCCGTTTTTGTCACATTGAGAGTTGACGCAGAGAAAGGCAGTGGACACAGGCATTCATTGGACTGCGCTGAGTATCATTCAGTGAAAGCACAACAAAAATAATATTCCTATCCCTCAAAAAAAAAAAAAAAAATATTCACAAAAAGTTAAGCTGGCATTCCCAATCAAAATAGCTATGCAAAATACATATAAAACTTACTCAACATTTTGTTTAGCTCAACAAATACACTGATGGCAATATTTAGTCACAATATACAAACTATCAGTGGTCTCGTACGTTGTGAAGCCAGCACTCAAATGAAGGTGAATCACAATAGACCAATCTAAAAAAAAAAAAAACAGGGAGCTACGGCGTCAGTCGGGGGACAAAACATACTCATTGGCTTGATTTCTAAGTAATTTAAAACTCGCCATTGACACCTTGTAGTGTATTTCAATCACTATCTTACGTAGTTAAAGACACTGGAAGAACGGCTGTGACGTCATCACTCGGCGACGTCAACAATGGTGAGCTACTAGTTTATTTTTTGATTGAAAATTTTACTAATTTTATCAAAACGAAAACATTGAGAGGGGTTTTAACTAGGGCTGTCAAAATTATCGCGTTAACAGGCGTTAATTAATTTTTAAAATTAATCATGTTAAAATATTTGACGCAATTAACGCAGATGTCCCGCTCAGATTTAAATGACAGTACACTGAAACGCTCACTTGTTGATATGGAGTTTTGCCGCCCTCTGCTGGCGCTTGGGTGAATGACCATCTCGCATATTGCCTCAAACAGATTACAATGAGGCCGTTTATGGACATTAAGAGTGAACAGAATGCCACCAGCCGCTTCGGGGCAGCGCCGTTCCATACTCATGTTATTTCTTCTAAACGTGGGAGAATTAGTAGGTGTGAAACGTTTATGCTGTATTCACAATGCAATGCAAAATGCCATTTGTGCTCCACACATATTCCGGTAAGTTTTCTTTTTTTTAGTGGCAATTATGTGTCTCTTGTTTTTTTTTTTGTTTTTTTTTTTGTATTTTGGGTAAGATATGTACAGATATGTTATACAGTAGAGGCGAGTGGACACAGGCGTTCTTTGGACCGCGCCGTTTATTGGCAACTCCTTCACAACAAACATACAGTGGGTATGATACACTGTAGCAAATACAGTGTAGCAAATACTTGTTCTCCCCACTTTAAGTATCGTTGAGTGAAAGCACAACAAAAATAATAGTCCTAGCTCTCCCCCAAAAAATAATGTTCACAAAAAGAAAAGCACTTCAGTTTATAGTAATGAGGCCTTATTCTGACACAAAGTTAAACAACAATGCAAAATGAACAGGCATTCCATATCAAAATAGCTCTACTCTATTTTTATTATTGTTATTTTTATTCTTCTTATTATTATATTAACTCTACTTTTGATTGAAAATTTTACAAATTTTATTACAACGAAAACATGAAGAGGGGTTTTAATATAAAATTACTATAACTTGTAACTATAACATTTATCGTTTAAGAACTACAAGTCTTTCTATCTGTGGATCACTATAACAGAAAGAATGTTAATGCCATTTGTGGATTTATTGTTACAATAAACAAATACAGTACTTATGTACAGTATGTTGTATGTATATATCTGTCGTGTGTCTTATCTTTCCATTCCAACAATAATTTACAGAAAAAGATGGCATATTTTAGAGATGGTTTGAATTGCGATTAATTGCGATTAATTACGATTAATTAATTTTAAGCTGTAATTAACTCGATTAAAAATTTTAATCATTTGACAGCCCTAGTTTTAACATAAAATTACTATAATGTACTAACATTTATCTTTTAAGAACAACAAGTCTTTGTATCCTGTATCCCTTTAACAGAAAGAATGTCAATAATGTTAATGCCATCTTGTGGATTTATTATTATAATAAACATGGTACTTATGTACAGTATGTTGAATGTACATATTTTTCTTGTCTTATCTTTCCATTCCAACAATAATTCATATAAAAATATGGCATATTTTAGAGATGGTTTGAATTGCGATTAATTACGATTAATTAATTTTTAAGCTGTGAATTTTTAATCGTATGACAGCCCTAAATGTAACACTTTTGGGATTTTTTGGGGGATACTGTTTTGGCCGCACAAAATTCATACCGTTTTACATTGATAAAATGTAAAAAAATTCACGCAACACAAGCTTTTTCGATTTGTATCCTAATGTCGGTTGTGCCAAAAGTTTTTGGGGAGAAAAAAAAAGCCCCAATCATTTCCATTGGAATGTGAAAATGTTGCTTGTTCTACAGTTTTTGTCCGATTCACGTTCAAATTATAGCAAAATCAAAGCGCCCAAAAGATATCAGCCAGTATTTGGATGGCCCGATTCATTTTTAATGGCACAGTCAACTCGCACAAAAAAATGTTTCCATTCACTTCAATTGTAAGGCTACAACAAACGATTAGTTTTATAATATATTAAATGTCCCTTTTTTCAATTAGCGTCACAATTTAACTTGACGTTGTTTCAGGCACACTGTAAGTAGCAATGGAGACTAAATAGATGATTATTTTCTTCAAAAATATATTTTATATACAGTTTGCTCACTTAACTCTACTGCAGTCTACAACTGCGCGGTTTTAAATACAAAGTTTTTAATAATGGTTTTGAGTATAAAACAAAAAAGAATTAGTACACTCATTTAATTTCTTTAAATAAACTAAACAAACTCGAAAAAGAAGGAGGCAGACTGTAATGAATCAAATAGTTGTTCATAAATACAATCCAAATCCAATTTCAAAGCATACTCTATTGTATGACAAATTAGTTTGGGTTTGTGTTGAAAGGAGACTCCCAAGCTGTTATATGAATAAGTGTATATGTGTGAACTCAAGTGCTAATAATATTCTGCAAAACACAATACAAACGGAAACTTAAGACACTAATTAGCATAATCGCTAACTAGCGTAGCGCTCTGTTCTAAGTAGTAAAGTCTCATTTACTCACCTCTGACAGAAACACACTGGATCCAACAACACAAAAGACAATCTCTCAACACTTTGGAATAAAGATCCCGATCGATCGGGTCCGATCACGTCATTTTCAAATTATCGGAATCGGCAAAAAAATATTGGACATGCCTTTTTTTAATATATATGTATTTTTTAATTAAATTGTCTTCTATTTGGATTTAACATTACAGACAAAATGCCTTACACTCATCCAGAGTGTTTAGCTTTGGCTTAAAGTAGAGCTATCAACGCGTTAACGGCTGTAATTTTTTTTTTTTTTTTTCAAATCAATCACGTTAATATATTTAAAGCTATTAACGCATGCGCTGCACGACGTACTCACGCATTGTCGTGTTCAAATTATAATGGCGCCGTTTTACCTACATATAGAGCTAAAAGGCAGTGTAAAATGAGTAGTGAATTTTGGCAGTCTTTGGAGCATTTTTTTAATTGGCTAAAGTCTTACAATCCCTCTCCCAACAATTAGAACTGTCGTGGAGAGCAATGTGGGGAAGAAATGTTTTTTCTTGATACCCTATGTTATTTCCCAACGCAGAGAAGATATATCAACTGGTGCCACTACGCACAGTCGTGGTTCCACTTCCCATCATGCATTTGGGCAGAACAGTTAAATGGCTACAGTATCATTTACTGAAAGCTCAACAAATACACTAGATGGCAATATTTAGTCACAATATACAAAGTCACATTTAAGAATTACAAGTCTTTCTATCCGTGGATCACTCTCACAGAAAGAATGTTAATAATGTAAATGCCATCTTGAGGATTTATTGTCATAATCAACAAATACAGTACTTATGTACTGTATGTTGAATGTATATATTCGTCCGAGTTTTATTCATTTTTTTCTTAATGCATTGCCAAAATGTATATGATCGGGAAAAATTATCGGGAATGATTGGAATTGAATCGGGAGCACAAAAAAAAAGCAATCGGATCGGGAAATATCGGGATCGGCAGATACTCAAACTAAAACGTTCGGGATCGGATCGGGAGCAAAAAAACATGATCGGAACAACCCTACTTTGGAATATTATTGATTCAGCAACCCAACAGCAGCAGTTATAGCAGTGAACACTCTCTCTTGTTCTAATTACTGGCTCGCACACAGCCTCACATTACATACAAGCAAGGACCCAAATGGGACTGCTCATAGCTGCCAGCAAAAACCGATTATCAAATGAGTTGGCAACTAATTTAATAATCGATCTTAATCGATTAGTTGTTGCAGCCTTATACAATTGATTTTCAACTCTTTGCAAAAAAAAAAAAAAGACACCATTGGTGGTCATTTTTTACCCAAACATTCCTTAAATTACCACAAAATTAGCAGAGAGTGACCAAAAATGATCAGAAATTGATCCGTAAGTGTCCCACAACAAACACCCAAGTTTAAGATTAGTTGTTGCAGCCTTATACAATTGATTTTCAACTCTTTCCAAAAAAAAAAAAAAAAAAAAAAAAACACCATTTGGTGGTCATTTTTTACCCAAACATTCCTTAAATTACCACAAAATTAGCAGAGAGTGATCAAAAATGATCAGAAAGTGATCCGTAAGTGTCCCATAACAAACACCCAAGTTATCTAAGCTCGGAGAAATGTCTGCGAATAAGTGCTCGGCGTCAGTTCATCAGTCCAAATAGATTGGAAGTCTAGCGCTGTTATGGCAACTAATGACTTACCAAGGACAAGACACAAAACATTATATATTATTAGCAATTGTTTCTACAAAATGGATAAGCGACAAGACTTTTGTCAGGGACTGTATGCCAACCATTAACATTTTCTTTCAGATGCTCCTAAGGACACGTCAGTTTCGGCATCGCCACCTGGCTCTTGGCCCGACGGCAGCACAGTCACTTTAAAGTGCAACGGTGTGGCCAACCCGCCAATCACTGACGTCAACTGGTACCGCGTGAACAATCGCGGTGCGACACTGGTGGGTTCGGGCAAAGAGATCACCTTTATTGCCACCAAGCTCTCAGAGGACAGCTATTATTGTGAAAACCACAACATCCACGGAGCGCAGTCTGCCGAGCCCCTCACCGTCGATGTCACATGTGCGTGATGATTTTCTCTCATGGCAATATATATTTGAAATTTAGCCTTTGTGGAGTAGTCATGCCAAGAATAAGAATACAATGGAATGGAGTAGAAATGGAGTGGAACAGAAAGCCTTTAATGCCATTGTACAGTGTACAACGAGATTTAAAGCCTCACCATATCGTGCACCACAAATAACAAAAGTACAATAAGGCTAATAAAATAGTTCCAGTGTACATACAGTGGGGCAAATAAGTATTTAGTCAACCACCAATTGTGCAAGTTCTCCAACTTGAAAAGATTAGAGAGGCCTGTAATTGTCAACATGGGTAAACCTCAACCATGAGAGACAGAATGTGGAGAAAAAAAAAACAGAAAACCACATTGATTTTTAAAGAATTGATTTCCAAATTAGAGTGGAAAATAAGTATTTGGTCACCTACAAACAAGCAAGATTTCTGGCTGTCAAAGAGGTCTAACTTCTTCTAATGAGGTCCAATGAGGCTCCACTCGTTACCTGTATTAATGGCACCTGTTTTAACTCGTTATCGGTAAAAAAGACACCTGTCCACATTCTCAGTCAGTCACACTCCGAACCCCACTATGGCCAAGACCAAAGAGCTGTCGAAGGGCACCAGAGACAAAATTGTAGACCCGCACCAGGCTGGGAAGACTGAATCTGCAATAGGTTAAACGCTTGGTGTAAAGAAATCAATTGTGGGAGCAATTATTAGAAAATGGAAGACATACAAGACACTGATAATCTCCCTCGCTCTGGGGCTCCATGCAAGATCTCACCCCGTGGCGTCAAAATGAGAACAAGAACGGTGTGCAAAAATCCCAGAACCACATGGGGGGACCTAGTGAATGACCTACAGAGAGCTGGGACCACAGTAACAAAGGCGACTATCAGTAACACAATGCGCCACCAGGGACTCAAATCCTGCACTGCAAGAAAGTACACGTCCAGGCCCGTCTGCGGTTCGCTAGAGAGCATTTGGATGATCCAGAAGGACTGAGCGAATGTGTTATGGTCAGATGAAACCAAAATAGAACTTTTTGGTAGAAACACAGGTTCTTGTGTTTGGAGGAGAGAGAATACTGAATTGCATCGGAAGAACACCATACCCACTGTGAAGCATGGGGGTGGAAACATCATGCTTTGGGGCTGTTTTTCTGAAAAGGGACCAGGACGACTGAGCTGTGTAAAGGAAAGAATGAATGGGGCCATGTATCGAGAGATTTGAGCCATCAGCAAGGGCACTGAATATGAGACGTGGCTCGGTCTTTCAGCATGACAATGATACCAAGCACACAGCCAGGGCAAAAAAGGAGTGGCTTCGTAAGAAGCATTTCAAGGTCCTGGAGTGGCCTAGCCAGTCTCCAGATCTCAATTCCATAGAAAATCTGTGGAGGGAGTTGAAAGTCAGTGTTGCCCAACGATAGCCCCAAAACATCACTGCTCTCGAGGGGATCTGCATGGGGGGATTGGCCAAAATACCAGCAACAGTGTGACAAAAGCTTGTGAAGAGTTACAGAAAACGTTTGGCCTCTGTTATTGCCAACAAAGGGTACATAACAAAGTATTGAGATGAACTTTTGGTATTGACCAAATACTTATTTTCCACCATGATTTGCAAATGAATTCTTTAAAAATCAAACAATGTGATTTTCTGTTTTTTTTCCACATTCTGTCTCTCATGGTTGAGGTTTACCTATGTCGACAATTAAAGGCCTCTCTAATATTTTTAAGTGGGAGAACTTGCACAATTAGTGGTTGACTAAATACTAGTGATGCACGATAATCCATTTTTCAACCGATATCGATAACCGATAATTTCCTGCCCCTTCCACCCGATAGCCGGTAATGTCACGCCGATAATTCTATTCAAATATGTATATAAAATGTTAAAGTACACAAAGATCAAATGTTACTGTGCAAAAAATTTTTTCCACATCAAATGTGAACAAGTAGTAAATTCCAACATCTAAACAATGGCAATGACATTGTGTAATGGTAAGCTTTTGGCAACAATTACTAAGAGAGTAAACACCCAAGTTGCACAAAAATGCCTTTAAAAGTAAGCCATTCCCAACATATATCACATTACCACACTGCAAAAACACCTCCTTAAAACTAGCAGAATTGGACAAAACTGTTGATTGAGCACATTTGGAGGCTAAATCAAGTATATAATTATCGTATTGCATTATCGGTTAAATTTCGTTTTATCTGGATTATCTGTGTGACGTCATAATTGCCATTATCGGCCGATAATTATCGGTGACCGATATTATCGTGCATCTCTACTAAATACTTATTTGCCCCACTGTACCTATGTAACTGAATTCATTATATAATGCAAATAAGTTGCTTAAAAGTTGGTGGGGAAAATTTTAGCATCTTGAAAAGTTGATAGTGTTATAAGTCTCTACCGTCCCTCTGCAAACCTACGCCCTTGAAATAAAGCAAAATTTGGATTCAAGCTTTTTTTCTAATCGAATTACTCAGGTTATTCCATTAATCGTTGCAGCAAGTCTCAAGAAGTCATGCTCGCAAACTCAAAGCTCATCCACCATTTTGCTGTCTTTAGTCGCCCCCGAGTTCCTGAGTACTTCCGACTGCCAAGCCATGTCGAACGGCATTCAGTGTTCCTGTATCAGCCAGGCCAACCCGCCGCCTTCGCTGCAGTGGAAACTGTTGGGAGTGTTGGTCGAGAACTCCAACCAGCAAACCGTCACAGAGCAGTCCCTCGACAAGTTCACTCGCAAAACCGTCATCATCTTTAAGAGCCTGGACAGTGGAACTTCTCTGGTTTGCGTCAGCCACAACCAGTTTGGACCTGACCTGCTAGCTTTCAACGTGCCTCACTCAGGTCTCTTTTATTCGCAATCGATTCATGATCAGTACTATGTGCAAGCACTGATGAGCAAGTTTGCGCTCTCGTTGTAGATGTGACGACTGTGGTGTGTTCTGTTGTTGGAGTGCTGGTTCTGCTGATATTGATTCTCCTGCTTTTGTACATTTGGAAGTGAGTAAATACATTGGTTTCAAGGTTATGTTTCCATCCAAAAATGAGGTCTGAAAAAGCTGCAAAATATATTTAGGGGTGGGAACCATAGGCGGAGTTTGACTTTTGGGGCAGGGGGGAACAACAGGTTGATGACCCCGAAACGCAGTGTCAGCAATAGGGGTGTGACAAAATATCGAAATGGTGATATATCGTGATAGTTTGTATCCCAAAAGGTTGTCGATATGCTCCTGCCAAGTATCGAGATAACGTTTTAAAAAGGTGTCAGTGTTTTAAAATAAATAAATAAAAGGGACCAACAAGTTGCTACCAAATCTCCCACCATAATAGTGTCTAAGGCTGCCATTGACTGTGCTCGACGCCCAATCCATTTAGACTGGGAACGTTCGTCCATTCGAAATAGGGCCACAGCTATCGATTATTTTAGTAGCTGATTATTCGGATAAGGGACATAAAAATTTTTTAAAAAAATTAAAATACCTGAGCTTAGCCTCACACGATATATTAAGAGGATCTACAGTTGTGGTCAAAAGTTTACATACACTTGTGAAGAACATAATGTCATGGCTCTCTTGAGTTTCCAGTTATTTCTACAACTCTGATTTTTCTCAGAGTGATTGGAACAGATACTACTTTGTCACAGAAAACATTCTTGAAGTTTGGTTGTTTTATTACTTTATTATAGGTGAACAGAAAAAAAGTGATCAAATCTGCTGGGTCAAACATATACATACAGCAGCGCTAATATTTGGTAACATGTCCCTTGGCCATTTTCACTTCAATTAGGCGCTTTTGGAAGCCATCCACAAGCTTCTGGTTGAATCTTTAACCATTCCTCTTGACAGAATTGGTGCAGTTCAGTTAAATTTGATGGCTTTCTGACATGGACTTGTTTCTTCAGCATTGTCCACAAGTTCTCAATGGGGTTTAAGTCAGGACTTTGGGAAGGCCATTCGAAAACCTTAATTCTTGCCTGATTTAGCCATTCCATTACCACTTTTGATGTGTGTTTGGGGTCATTGTCCTGTTGGAACACCCAACTGCGCCCAAGACCCAATTTTTGGGATGACGACTTTAGGTTATCTTGAAGAATTTGAAGGTAATCCTCCTTCATTATCACATTTACTCTCTGTAAAGCACCAGTTCCATTGGCAGCAAAACACCCCCACAGCATTATACTACCACCACCGTGCTTGACGGTAGGCATGGTGTACTTGGGGTTAAAGGCCTCACCTTTTCTCCTCCAAACATATTGCTGGGCATTGTGGCCAAACAGCTTGATTTTTGTTCCGTCTGACCACAGAACTTTCCTCCAGAAGGTCTCATCTTTGTCCATGTGATCAGCAGCAAACTTCAGTCGAGCCTTAAGGTGCCGCTTTTGGAGCAAGGGCTTCCTTCTTGCACGGCAGCCTCTCAGTCCATGGAGATGCAAAACACGCTTGACTGTGGACACTGACACCTGTGTTCCAGCAGCTTCTAATTCTTAGCAGATCTGCTTTTTGGTGATTCTCTGTTGAATCTTCACCCTCCTGACCAATTTTCTCTAAGCAGGTGATAGCTTGCGTTTTCTTCCTGATCGTGGCAGTGACAAAACAGGGCCATGCACTTTATACTTACAATTGTTTGCACTGTTGCTCTTGGGACCTGCAGCTGCTTTGAAATGGCTCCAAGTGACTTTCCTGACTTGTTCAAGTCAATGATTCGCTTTTTCAGATCCATGTATGTATATTTTTGACCCAGCAGATTTGATCACTTTTTCTGTTAACCCATAATAAAGTCATAAAAGAACCAAACTTCATGAATGCTTTTTGTGACAAAGAAGTATCTGTTCCAATCACCCTATCGGAGAAAAATCAGAGTTGTAGAAATAAGTGAATACTCAAGAAAGCCATGACATTGTTCTTCACAAGT
Organism: Corythoichthys intestinalis; assembly: GCF_030265065.1. Classification (NCBI taxonomy): domain Eukaryota; kingdom Metazoa; phylum Chordata; class Actinopteri; order Syngnathiformes; family Syngnathidae; genus Corythoichthys; species Corythoichthys intestinalis. The sequence goes on from NC_080398.1 coordinate 38,581,615, forward strand.
GTATGTAAACTTTTGACCACAACTGTATGTACAACAAAAGAACAATTGGCTAACTTACATAGCAAAAGTCCACTAGCTTAAATGCTCTAGAATGCTAACGCTTTTTTACAATGCTCTTAACAAATGGCTCAGACACATATTCCCATAAAAAAATGGCTAAATATACCTTTAAACTAAATTACGAATGCATTCAAAAAAATAATTAGCTCAAACAAAAACTTAGCTTATGTTGTTCTTAACAGGGAGCAGATTGATTCAGATTAGAGGGCCGTGTAACCACCCAAATCAATGAAAATAAATGCAAACACTTTCAAAACGAACCATTACAACGCCACTTTATTTAAATGACTGCTCGAAGCAGCAAAATTTAATTTGAATCTTTTTTTTTTCGAATGGAATACTCGAGTTAATCGATTGATCGTTGCGGCCCAGAGCATTCGAAGTCATTCTGTCCCGATTTTTCGGGGCATTTACAGGTCACTTGCTGTTCATTTACAGGTCACATCCTGTTGAATTTGAGTCAATACCTATTCATTTGGGTGATTCCCAGGTCACTTCCTGTTCTGTAACTCAAAATAAACAGGAAGTGACCCATAAAATACCTCCAAATCAACAGAAAGTAATTCGTTCATTCGCTGCCACCCTCCCACTTCAAATGGATTGGACGTCTACTAGTGATAAACTCCTGAGTTTGTTTTTCTGTGTATTAGTTGTTTGTAGAATATCTTAGAATGATTTCCTGACCAATGTTTAGATAGTCGTTGTATCGCCATATCGTCAGATCGTTATCGTGAGCTTTGTATCGCAAATCGTATCGTATCATGAGGTAACAAGAGGTTCCCACTCCTAGTCAGCAATTACAGATGTCCCGATCACGTCATTTTCAAAGTATCGGAATCGGCAAAAAAATATCGGACATGCCTTTTTTTAAATATATATATATTTTTAAATTAAATCGTTTTGTAATTGTATTTAACGTTACAGACAAAATGTCTTACACTCATCCAGCGTTTTCAGTTTTGGTTTAAAGATTGGTTCATAATAACAACAAACATCCTCCCCTGGCATTTATTGTCGCACTCACAAAGTGTGGCACCGAAAAAAACTTGGAACATGGAAGTGACGTCGTGTAACTTTATTTTAAGCGGAGGGGGTTAAGCCTAAAGCCTGTTTTATTCATTTTTTTTCTTAATGCATTTCCAAAATGTATATGATCGGGAAAAATTATCAGGAATGATTGGAATTGAATCTGGAGCAAAAAAAAACAATCGGATCGGGAAATATCGCGATCGGCAGATACTCAAACTAAACAGGAGGGGCACAACATGTTGATGACCCCGAAACGCAGTGTCAACAATAAAATTATAAGAATTTTTATAATAAGTTGACAAGCGGGAGTAAAAACCATGTTCAAAATAATGCTGTTTCTTGGTATTACAGTGTATCACAAAAGTGAGTACACCCCTTGCATTGCTGCAGATATTTAAGTACAGTTGTGGTCAAAAGTTTACATACACTTGTGAAGAACATAATGTCATGGCTCTCTTGAGTTTCCAGTTATTTCTACAACTCTGATTTTTCTCCGATAGTGATTGGAACACATACTTCTTTGTCACAAAAAACATTCATGAAGTTTGGTTCTTTTATGACTTTATTATGGGTTAACAGAAAAAGTGATCAAATCTGCTGGGTCAAAAATATAAATACAGCAACACGAATTAGCAATTTCTTGTGAGTGATTTTTGACTTGAACAATCATTGACTTGAACAAGTCAGGAAAGTCACTTAGAGCCATTTCAAAGCAGCTGCAGATCCCAAGAGCAACAGTGCAAACAATTGTAAGTATAAAGTGCATGGCACTGTTTTGCCACTGCCACGATCAGGAAGAAAACGCAAGCTATCACCTGCTGCTGAGAGAAAATTGGTCAGGAGGGTGAGGATTCAACCGAGAATCACCAAAAAGCAGATCTGCCAAGAATTAGAAGCTGCTGGAACACAGGTGTCAGTGTCCACAGTCAAACGTGTTTTGCATCTCCATGGACTGAGGCTGCCGTGCAAGAAGGAAGCCCTTGCTCCAAAAGCGGCACCCTAAAGCTCGACTGAAGTTTGCTGCTGATCACATGGACAAAGATAAGACCTTCTGGAGGAAAGTTCTGTGGTCAGACGAAACAAAAATCGAGCTGTTTGGCCACAATACCCAGCAATATGTTTGGAGGAGAAAAGGTGAGGCCTTTAACCCCAAGTACACCATGCCTACCGTCAAGCACGGTGGTGGTAGTATATTATAGCCTGGTACACCAGACTCAACGCTGTTCCAGCTATTGAGTCTGGCCACCCTTCCCACGGAAACAATTTCCAGGGCGGAGCAAGCCACAGCATACAGACAGCGGAGTGGACCAATCAGCGACGGGCAGACGTGACGTTAGAAAAATGGCGACTTCAGGATGACGGACTTGCGCGCGGAAGTAAACATACGAAGAGAGCGGAGTTTATTCGACATGGCTAGCGCGAGACAGATTGTTGTCAGTGACTCGTGTCGATGTGTTTTTGGTCATTTAAAACTGATTTTACCGTGGATTGGAACATATTCTCGGCTCTGCCGTTCACCGTCTGTGTTGCTGAAGGGACGACTGTCGACGCGCAAGAGTGACGTTGCTTGTGAAGAACACGTGACGCAAATAAACGAATCTGATTTGTCGATTGATTTTGTATCTGCTCGAAAAGGCCGTTAATGGGAGGGGTTCCAGACTATTTCTCTCAGTGTTTGAAAAATACAGGGAGAATAGTCTGGCAGAGCCAGGCTAAGTATATTATGCTGTGGGGCTGTTTTGCTGCCAATGGAACTGGTGCTTTACAGAGAGTAAATGGAATAATGAAGGAGGATTACCTTCAAATTCTTCAAGATAACCTAACGTCGTCAGCCCGAAGATTGGGTCTTGGGCGCAGTTGGGTGTTCCAACAGGATAATGATCCCAAACACACATCAAAAGTGGTAATGGAATGGCTAAATCAGGCTAGAATTAAGGTTTTCGAATGGCCTTCCCAAAGTCCTGACTTAAACCCCATTGAGAACTTGAGGACAATGCTGAAGAAACAAGTGCATATCAGAAAGCCATCAAATTTAACTGAACTGCACCAATTCTGTCAAGAGGAGTGGTTAAAGATTCAACCAGAAGCTTGTGGATGGCTACCAAAAGCGCCTAATTGAAGTGAAAATGGCCAAGGGACATGTTACCAAATATTAGCGCTGCTGTATGTATATTTTTGACCCAGCAGATTTGATCACTTTTTTCTGTTTACTAGAGCGAGCTGAAACGAGTACTTGAGCAACTCGAGTAACTCGAGTTTAAAAACTGATCCAAGTAATTTTATTCACCTCGAGTAATCGTTTATTTTGACAGCTCTAAGCATCACGTTTTGCTCATACTACTATTAATGCGGGACAACGCGCTGTCACGTGCGGAGAGGAAGAAGGGAAAAAAAAAAACTTACTGCAGCCGACAAACGACCCCGACGTTGCTAAATACTAGCCCGCACGATGCTAAGTTGGTACAGGTAGCGTCTGATGCGTCTCATAGAGATCACATGTATGTTGAACTAGATGCGAAATGACAGACTCAGCCGCGTCTGGGCAGCGTTAGTAAACAGCCGCCATCTTAAAGCAGTAGAGCGCTAAGCGCTAATAAAGAGCGCTAAGCGCTAATAAATAAGATTAACGTTACTGTCGCTACTAGCTCACGTAACGTTAGCCCTGCGGAGGGCTAGGTTTCAATTAATTATGACCACTGTCGATGCGTGGCTAACGTGTCTTACATACAGGCTTTAACATAACATAGCATTGTGGAGTGATGAGGGTGTAAAATAAAAACTTAATCATGCTAACTATCAATTTTAGCTCAGTAGTCATTGCTGGATAAAACACCAAGTAGCACTGGTCCCTAATGTGCTCCAATACAGCCTGTATCATACATTTATTTTGAACACTGCAAAAACTAAAAATCCTATCAGGACTTACAGTTTGGACTAACTTAAAACTTAACTCGAACTTAAAAATGGCTTGACACAAAGAGAAATTGAATTGAAACACGTGGGAAAAAACTTATCATGCGTAACGGCATTTTTAGGTAAGATATATATTTATATATATTTTTTTCAATAAGATCTAAAAGTTTTTTGAGTGAAAGCAGTGAATTTCTTTTTTTTTAAATTCTAGCTACATCTGAGATGCAATTGTTGGCTTTTTTCAACAATATACATGGAAAATAAAGACATTGATTGACTGAAAATGGTTCAAGATTAGATGAAATGTCTTGTTTTCTCATGTATATTATAATTGCTCTTCACCTAAAAATATATTTGTTTTATCCGAGTACTCGATTAATCGATAGAATTTTCAGTCGATTACTCGATTACTAAAATATTCGATAGCTGCAGTCCTACTGTTCACCCATAATAAAGTAATAAAGTCATAAAAGAACCAAACTTCATGAATGTTTTTTGTGACAAAGAAGTATGTTCCAATCACTGTATATCTTTTCATGGGACAACACTGATAAAATGACACTTTGACACAATGATTATATAACTATCATATAAGCTGTGTGCAGCTTATATAATAGAGTTGATTTATTTTCCCCCTTAAAATAATTCAAAATAAGCAATTCATATCTAAAATATAGCCATCAATATCTAATTACTAATAACTATAGTTGGCAACCCTACTCCCGGTCTTGTGGCGCCTCTGTATAATCAACCCCTCTGAGTGAGGGGGTATGATTTTCGCTTGCTGGAGCTCCCTCCGGTGGAGGAAAAATGAACTGCATCCTAAGTAGAGGCTGTTTTTTTTTTCTTTCCCCCTTTCCTCCCCCACCCCCTTCTCCCTTCTCCTTCTTTTCTTTAAAAGATAAAATAAAAATTCTTCCCTCGCATAATTTAAACTTTTGACAAATTTGCGTCACCATAGTACACTTTTTTTTCTTACATCACATTACTTTTTTAACCCTTGAGAGTCGAAGGACGCGCCGGCGCGTCCTCAGCGCACGTCGTCTTTGAAGCGCCCTCACGTTTTAAATACGTCACCCACATGCCGTTGGTTGGTCTCGTTTTAAAGTGCGGAAGTTGCGGTTTACTCTCGTTATTATTTGAAGTCAATCGACCAATTAAAACGTGAGATATTGTCATTTAAGTTTTATAGTTTTATTGTCCTCTCATAAAAACATTAAAACGCTGCATGGATCATTTGTTTGTGTCTATATTTCCATCATTTCTTGTCCTTTTTCAAAACGGAAGCTCCATGAAAAAACCACAAATCAAACGAACCCTTTCGAAGTCACAGTGGAAGCACAAAATGCGTTTTTTAAATAAATATAACTGCCATGCGAGGTTCCACCGAACGAGAGGGAGGAGTGTTCTGAAGCAGCGAGGTAGCGAGCCGACGGCCGTTTGGATCGAGCAGCGACTTTGTGTGACTTTGAGAATGAACGGAAAACTAAATTTAGCGCAAGCAATTGTGCTATTTGATCAACTTGAGGAAGAGGATGGTCCAAATTCGTCATCATCGTCTTCTTCGGAAGAGTCCTCGAGTGAAGATAGTGACGGATTTGAACACGTGGGTGACGCCATCGACAAGCAGAGGTAAGCAAACTCACTTTTTTTTTTTTAGGCTGGAAAAAGTTTCTTTTGAAAGTTTCTTTTGATATTGCATGACAAAGTTAATTTTGATGCAATATAAGTGTGTGTTTGTGTATATAATAATAAAATGTGCATATCAGATCAAAGTCGTACGTGAACTGTGTGTATCCAAGGCAGGAATTTATAATTGTGGTGATCTTCTTTCTATATGAAGATTAGGGATGTAGCACATATTCAGCTATGGTATTCTTTCTATTGTCATACATATAGATTTCCATTATTATTTATTGCTGTATATATTTTTTATTTTATACTTTATTATTTTCATAAATACTGACTTTTTTTCATGTACATTTATAGTGACAATGAAAGTAAAGTGAAATGAAAATGGAAGGGTGGAAAGAGGACCAACACCCCATGGAAGTGTGGGCTGTGTGATGTCGCCCTGTTTCGAATTCCAGGACGAAACTGCTTTTCGGAGTGGCATGCCTGAAAAAAATTTAACTTGTTTATTGTAAATATTTTTGAAAATACTTTTTTCCCCCCAATGTTATATGTATATACATTTTTTACCACAATCAGTCTTCTCAATTTGTGTATATAAATGTGTGTTCAAGAAGCTTGATTGTGTGTACATAGTTTTCATCAGGTGATGGGCCGCAATACCTAAACTCATAAAGAGATGGCCTCTAAACACTTTTTGTGTTAGATGGTATATATTTTTTCACTGTTCGGTCTGCTGTATATAACCTGTTTTGACTAGAGCATGTATAAAGGCAAAAAACGCCTATGCTATACCTGTTGTTTATGTTGAATTGTCAAATATAAGACTATTTAAATTTTTTTGGTTGAATGTTCATCCTAACATGTTGAATAAATATTACAAAGTTTCAAAACGGTTCGTTACGCATGTTTGGTTGTCAATTGGACATCAAAATTAAAAATTTTGAAAACGATTGTGGAATTTTTGGTCTTTTTGGGCCCAAAATGATGATTTATAATTGGTCAGTGACGGAAACAACAGTTTGGACATGAAGTTCAAGGTGTCACAAAAAAAGGGACCAAACCAGGCCATCGTAAACAATTCTTTCTTTGAAATATAAAGGCAACTTCAAAGGCATGCAAAATCAGACAAAATAGGCCCAGACCTTAAAGGGTTAACCTGACGTTTGCGTTTGTCTCACAGGAAACCCGAATTCAACTTCCCAGCGAGGTGGAGACAGGCAAATAGGAAACCCAAATTCAACTTCCCTGCGAGGTGGAGACAGGCAAATACGAACACAGGCGATATAGCCACCACCAAGGTGAGTGCACAGTTTGGTTTAAACAAATCTAACCCGAACGAAGTCAAGAGCGGTTAGCTTAACATTTTTTAGAATTTTGTCTTGCATTTTTCAGAGACTTGCCTTTTCATCTTGTTTTTGCGTCTTTTAGAGCAACGTTTCCCATGTGGATAACATCAGCATGACCAAACTGCGGTCCCTACACTCTGACCAAGTCCAACTGCATCCTATGGGTAGCGATTTAAAACCCGAACCCAAACCAGATCCAGAGGAGGAAAAGGTGGCAGACTCCAACGTTGCAGCCCGAAATTCTCGGTGTTAACTTTAGCTTCAGAAAATCATTCACTAGAAAATGTCTAACTACATTTTACATGATACTGTACGAGTTGTGAGTATTAATATATTAGATCAGGGGTCCCCAACCTATTCCACTAAGGCACACTGTGGGTGCAGGATTTCATTCTTACCAAACAAGATGACAACACTTTTTCCCCAATCTGGTGTTTTACAAGTGCAATCAGTTGATTGCAGTCAGGTGTGGCTTGTTTTAGCAGAAGCCTCATTGGTTCAACTGTCTCTGCTGGATCGGCTGGAACAAAAACCAGGACCCACAGTGTGCCTTGAGGACTGGGTTGAAAACCCCTGTATTAGATAATTCTTGAGAAATTATGTGATTGGTAAACATGCTGTTGATTTTGGGGCATTGCCAGTTCACTTTCCTGTTGGTTTTGGGGAATTTTCCAAGTAACTTTCTATTTCTTTTTTGAGCATTTGCAGATCCCGTTCACTCTGGGTCACTTCCACTGGTGACGCCTGTAGATTAGGGCATTTCTGGGTCACCTGAGGCAATTCTACATGAGGCTTTTACAGTTCACTTCCTAGATCTATTGATTCTTGGGCATTTTTAGGTCGCTTCATGTTGATCACTGGCGACTTCCTTATGATTTCCCGTTTTACAGGGTCACTTGGTGTTATTTCAGGTTACAGCCTATTATTTTTTCTTGTCATATTCTTTTGATTTTGGTGCATTAAGTGGTCATTTCCTGTTGATTTGAGGGGGGATCAGAATTTGAATTAAGATACCTTTGGCAGAGCGTTAGTATGAAAACAGGAGCCCCACTTTGATGGAACCAAAATCAACATTTTCCACTTGTTTTTTGCCTTTTGAAATATTAAAACTGTGAAATTACATTGCTATAATTTTTGGGCCTAGGTGTGCAACATTTGTGCATACCTGGTATTTTACCTTTAGGAGCAGTTTTTTCAATACAAATAAAAGTGTTTATCTCTCAAGTTTTCATTGTACAACCATACCAGTGTTTTTCAACCTTTTTTGAGCCTCTGGAGGTTTTTTTTTTTTAAATTCCAGTGCACACCACCATCAAAAACTGTCAAAAATAAATTTCTGTTAATATTTTAACCAGGGCTGTCAAAATTATCGCGTTAACGGGCGTTAATTAATTTTTTAAATTAATCACGTTAAAATATTTGACGCAATTAACGCAGATGACCCACTCAGACAGATTTAAATGACGGTACAGTGAAACACCACTTGTTAATTGTGTTTTATGGAGTTTTGCCGCCCTTTGCTGGCGCTTGGGTGCGACTGATTTTATAGGCTTCAGCCATCCATGAGCATTGTGTAATTAATTGACATCAACAATGGCGGGCTACTAGTTTATTTTTTGATTGAACATTTTACAAATTTCATTAAAACGAAAACATTAAGAGGGGTTTTAATATAAAATTTTTATAAATTGTACTAACATTTTTCTTTTAAGAAACAAGTCTTTCTATCCATGGATCGCTTTAACAATGTTAATAATGTTAATGCTATCTTGTTGATTTATTGTTATAATAAACAAATACAGTCCTTATGTACCGTATGTTGAATGTATATGTCCATCTTGTCTTGTCTTTCCATTCCAAAAATAATTTACAGAAAAATGTGGCATATTTTATAGATGGTTTGAATTGCGATTAATTGCGATTAATTACGATTAATTAATTTTTAAGCTGTAATTAACTCAATTAAAAAATTTAATCGTTTGACAGCCCTAATTTTAACTCATTGTGACACCTGGGTACTGTATTGGCCAGAGGTGACTTTTTGAGAAAAAATGAGTGGTTTAACCATACTTTTTTAAGTGCCTGCGACATCATTGATTTGACTCTTTTATATGGGGCGCCGTTTGTAAAGCAGCACATGCTGAAAATTACAACATTTTCTCACATTTAGCGGCACATCAGTGTTTAAAATGTGTGAAAATTTTAGTCACTTTTTTTTTTTTGCACATTTATTTAGCTATTTAAATATTTATTTTTAAATAACAAGTATTAGGCTTAAATGTTTAAATCCAGAACTAATCTAAATCTTAAATGTAAATCTTACATATATATCTTAAATTTAAATGTTAAATATATATCCTTAGTCTAAATGTTAAATCTAAAATGTTAATCTAAATCCTAAATCTAAATTCTTAATCTAAATGTTAAATCTAAATCTTAAATCTTAAATATAAGTCTTAAATCTAAAATCTAAATGTTAAATCTAAATCTTAACTATATATCCTAAATATAAATCTCAAATCTAAATCGTAAATGTTAAATGTAAATCCTAAATCTTGAAACGGGTGGAACTAAATATTTATGTAACATGTAAATTCTTGAAAATTCTTGACTGGTGACCGGAAGTAAAAAAAAAAATTGGAGCAGCTCAGACTGTGTTTGCATATTAGCTAAATATTTAGTTTTACCCGTTTCAAGATTTAGATTTAAGATTTACATTTAAGATGTATATTTAAGATTTACATTTTAAATATAAGATTCAGGATTTAGATTTAACATTTACATTAAGGATTTAGATTTAAGATGTAGATTTAAGATTTAGATTTAAGATTTAGATTAAATGGGGAAAAAGTGACTAAAATTTTCACACATTTTAAAATGCTTTAAAATGTTTTAATTTTTTTTTTTTTTTTTTTTTTTAAACTGCATTAAATGTGAGAATGTCTTACAGCATGTGCTGCTTTACAAACGGCACCCCATACTTTTAATCAGCCTTTTACCAACCCCTGTCATTATAGCGCTCTAGCGTCCCCAGCTGGAGGATGACGTCTGCAGGGTCACGATTTCAGCTGATATAGAATTCCAAGTCCACGGCGCGCGTCAAGAGTCGGCCAGGAGGGGCTTGGGACGACGGCGCTAACACGGACGCAGCCGCCTTGGGACCCGAAAGATGGAGAACTATGCCTGGGCATAGCAGGAATACGGTGGCCGAGAGGTGTCAGGTGAAATGCAAAGTCCGAACACTTTGCAAAAAGAAAAAAGCACGAACGCAAACTGCCACAGCACGATCTCAAATTCGTAAAGCGCGATTGCAAATTGGCAAAAGCACGAATCCCAATTGCCACAACATGACAGCAAATAGCTCGCAGCACAACAGCAAATAGAGGAAGTCGGACATCCGGGCATTTAATGACGTCACCAGCCCCAACAAAGCGTCGCCATATTGACAATGGGGCAAAAGACGAGTCGCAGGCCATTGCTCTGTCGTAACTTCCATTTTATTTGCGGTCTTTTTTCCGTCGGAATGACTAAAAGTTGCTGTGTTGCGGGTTGTCACTCAAGGAAGAGTTCGGAGCCATATTTGAAGTTCTTCATTCTTCCACGTGAGAAGAAAAGGAGAAACAAATGGCTGCAGGGCCGGAGTGGGACTCATTTTTGGCCCTGGAATTTAATGCCTCAGACCGGCCCACTCATTTAAGATAATGTCATTATGCATACACGTGTTCAGTTCACAGTGTTCTCTAAAGCCGGGTACTGTAATTCTGTGTGTATAAAACGTGTATAATATGTAATATAAATGTGTATGCATATGTAAAATATGCAGGTCAATTGTATCTAACCTTTATCACTTTCCGCTGTCAACCACTATTATCATTGGAGCATAAAATGTGACCATATTAAATTAAAACTAGCTTGTTCACACTGTTACAACTTACAACGCCTCACCTGTTTTTTCAACACTGACAGCATCAATGGCAGCAATCCCATCCTCACCACTTCCCCCTGTGTCTGCCACTGACATTAAATCACATATTAAAGAAATCGTCAATTTTAACAATGCATTCTGATCAATTCAAGTCTGATCAATTCAAGTCAGCTTTATGGCACTTTAAAAACGCCACGTAATTGATTATATTAATTCTAATTTTCACTCACTGAACAACATGGCAATCCTACCTTCCAGCTCTGCACCTTTGGTGTGTTCTTTATGGCTAATGCTTGCTGCTACATATCCCTTGTGAGGTGCTACAAGAAGCCAAAGTTTCCACAATTACATATTGTATCACACGGTGCAAGTTGCATTTTATCTGGCCTTACCACTTCGTTGTCATCCTCTGTAGTTTGAGGCAGTGAGGTCGTTGCATGAAAAAAATTAGCTATTTTTGCGCATTTTGCCGATTCTTTCACGAGTGCTTTTCTCTTTTCAATTCTTATTTTTTCAGCGCCACCCTTGCTCTTTTTATCCATCCGAGCCCCTAGATAGCAGCTAATTTTAATTTGGCTCATTACAGACTACAATTAGGGGGCGGAGCAGCATGCTGTATTTTTCGTCTGCACACGTGAGGATGTGTCTGGGAAAATAAATATATATATATATATATTTTTTTTAAGACGGCCCACAGGGACAGCGGTAACAGAATGTAAGTTATACTCACTGACACTGTCATAAATAAATACCAAACAAAAAATTATAACAGTGTAATTTTTTTTTTAAATAAAACCCGGACCGGCCCGTCGGGAATTGTCCAGAAGCTCCCAATTAGTCACTCCGGGCCTGGTTCCGTGGACTATTTTCGGCTGTGGGAACCTAAATCCAAGCACATTTACGTTTGCAGCCGACAATTTATTACTGATGAGTATTTTTGCCCCAATTAGCTGCTAGGATTCACTAGTGGTTATTATTACCATAACCGGCAACTCGCAAAGCGTTATTTTTCTTTTGCCCTGAACTGCTCTGATTAGTCAATTGGTATATTATTGGCCTGGTGGGAATTGGTTATTTTGCCGTGACGTGCTCACGGCTAAATAACGCTTGGATGCGAATTACCGGTTACGGCAGAAATAATCACTTCGTATATACTACCAATTTTCTCAGTTCCACACAGTACATATTCCATGTAAATGATAAAGGTAAACTTGGTGACTTTATGAGGTAGTTGTAGATGTTTCCGAACTCCACTGGAGGCCATTCCTTTGTTATCCAGCAATCAGCTGCGACTTTGTATCGACAGCTTTGTAAGCCAGTAAACGCTAATATTAAATTGCATCGCCTCCTCGCTTCTGTCGGCAGTGACTCGTGATAATAGTAAGCCATGTTTAAGACGTTTTTAGGAAAAAGGACACAAAACACACCTGAAATATATTAATTTCAGACGTTTGTCATTAATTTCAGACGTTTGTCTATGGAATGTTTAGCTGTGCGTTCCACCCGGGGCCGGATGTATGGGGGGGCCGGGGTGGGCCGTGCCCACCCAGACGTGAGTTGTGCCCACCCAATAAAAATGTCGGGAATATCTATTGTAGCGTCACACTGGATATAGAGAACGCACGCAGAGTTGGTCTCACCTACTTTTTTATTGCACGATTAACGGTTACTGTTGGCCGCAACCGCTGTTGTGAATTCCCTGCTGTGAGGGCTGGACAGCGAACTGGCTCGCTTTGGGACAACTGCGTTGTTGCACATGCGCAGAGTATTCTAAAAAGACTGCGGTTGAGGAAAAAAAGTTCGTTCTCGGCCGATAAGTAAGTTATAATGTTCTCCACGTATACTGCAGTAATATATGTGATGCTTGTGCTTGTATCGGTACTCTTTATTATTGTTTGTAGTTCGTAGCACGTTAGCTCCGCTCGTAGCATCCCATTGCTAACGTAGCATTCTATTGCTAACGTAGCGCCTAGAGCGTGATAATATATGTACAAGTTGCACTGTACTGGATAGCTAAGGGTACATCCCGAAATTAATCCCATTCATTGTTCAGATTTGAGATCGCTGTCCATTGTGATGGTAGTTTTCTGATTCATTTAGCTACCGAGTGCTTAGCTTGCAGCTATAGCAGCCCTCTTGTTTGTGGGAATTGCCATTTATTATTGATGGTTCATTGCTTGTCCAATGTGGACATCTAGTGGTCATTTTTTGGATAACGCCTAGTTCAATTTAGGCTGGAATTCATTCAATTCATTTTATTACCTTGGTCTTTCCAAGGGAAAGAACAAGGTTATGTTGTTGTACAACTTTATTGTACTTCTTTATTTTTTATTACCTTGGTCTTTCCTATGGAAAGAACAAGGTATTGTTATTCTGCAACTTTATTCGCCTTATTATTATTATTATTATATCATCAAATTATTCTCCGCGTTTTTTCGGCGCGCCGCGCAGCCCAAACCGTACCACCGATCGGCACCATTCAAGTATTGACACGACCGGATTTTTCGCGCGACGCAGGGACTTTTTCAAAATCCCCCGAAAAATTTTCCGTTCGCCCGTAAACGGCAATTTTCCGGAAAAAAAAAAAAGTTTAAAAATGTATCTAGTCCTACAATTTTTGACCAAATCACATAATTTGGGTATCAAAAATTCCGGGACGGTGAGGGGCATAAAAGTTGTATACAGAATTTGGCAAAAATTTACGGTTCCCCGGTAATTTGCCAAAAACTCTCCCATTCATTTCTAATGGGAGAATTTCCCATTCATTTCAATGGGATTTCCAATGGAATTTACATCATTGATGCCATTGACTGCCATGCATGTCGAATCTATTGATGCCAATGTACTTGGATTCAATTGACTATATGAATGTCGATGCCATTGACGGCCATGGACGTCCAAAATTTTTCCCATTCATTTTCAATGGGGAAAAAACTACACTTCCCCAAATCAACAGAAAATGACCAGATATCAATAGGATGTGTCCCCCAAATGTCCCCAACTCCATTGACGCTTATAGGGGGTGCTGCCATTGACGTCCTTGGACGTCCAAAATTTTTCCCATTCATTTTCAATGGGGAAAAAACTAAATTTCCCCAAATCAACAGAAAATGACCAGATATTAATAGGACGTATACCCCAAACGTCCCCAAATCCATTGACGCTTATGGAGGGTGCTGCCATTGACGTCCATGGACGTCCAAAATTTTTCCCATTCATTTTCAATGGGAATTTTTTTTTTTTCCCCAAATCAACAGAAAATGACTAGATATCATTAGGACGTGTCCCCCAAATGTCCCCGATTGCATTGCCGCTTATGGAGGGTGATGCCATTGACGTCCATGGACGTCCAAACTTCCCATTCATTTCCAATGGCATTTCTTCATGTTTTTTCATTCTATTGATGCCAATGTACTTGGATTCCATTGACGCTTATGTAAGTTGATACCATTGGCGTCCATGGACGTCCAAAATTTTTCCCATTCATTTTCAATGGGAAATTTTTTTTTTTCCCCAAATCAACAGAAAATGACTAGATATCAATAGGACGTGTCGCCCAAATGTCCCCGATTGCATTGCCTCTTATGGAGGGTGATGCCATTGACGTCCATGGACGTCCAAACTTCCCATTCATTTCCAATGGCATTTCTTCATGTTTGTTCATTTTATTGATGCCAATGTACTTGGATTCCATTGACGCTTATGTAAGTTGATACCATTGACGTCCATGGACGTCCAAAATTTTTCCCATTCATTTTCAATGGGAAATTTTTTTTTTTCCCCAAATCAACAGAAAATGACTACATATCATTAGGACGTGTCCCCCAAACTTCCCCGATTCCATTAACAATTATGAAAGGTGCCGCCATTGACGTCCATGGACGTCCAATTCTCCCATTCATTTCTAACGGCTTTTACTTTGTTTTTTGCCAATGACTGGCATTATGATCCATTCTATTGATAGACCTGAGTGGGGCTAAGATCTGTATCTCCACAGAGGAAAGACCAAGGTGTGTAATTTCTCCCGAAATTGCAGTTTCTAGTTACCTTGGTCTTTCTGAAGGAAAGAACAAGGTTATGTTGTTGTGCAACTTTATTATTATTATTATTATTATTATTATTCAATAATTCTCCGCGTTTTTTTGAGCCAACGCACAGCCCAAACCGTAGCACCGATCGGCACCGTTGAAGTATCGGCACGACCGGATTTTTCGCGTGACGATGGGAATTTTTCAAACCGCCACGAAAAATTTTCCGTTCGCCCGTAAACGGCAATTTTCCGAAAATTAAAAAAAGTTTCAAAATGTATCTAGTCCTACAATTTTTGACCAAATCACATAATTTGGGCATCAAAAATTCCGGGACGGTGAGGGGCATAAAAGTTGTATACAGAATTTGGCAAAAATTTACGGTTCCCCGGAAATTTGCCAAAAACTTTCCTATTCATTTTGAATGGAAAAAAAACGCGCGCTTCACAGCCCGAACCGTTAGACCGATCGGCACCGTTCAAGTATCGGCACGACCGGAATTTTCGCGTGACACAGGAAACTTTACAAATGGCCCCGAAAATTTTTCCGTTCGTCCGTAAACGGCAATTTTCCGTGAAAAAAAAAAAAGTTTCAAAATGTATCTAGTCCTACAATTTTTGACCAAATCAAATAATTTGGGCATCAAAAATTCCGGGACGGTGAGGGGCATAAAAGTTGTATACAGAATTTGGAAAAAAATTACGCTTCCTCGGAAATTTGCCAAAAACTATCCCATTCATTTCGAATGGGAAAAGTCCCATTCACTTCCAATGGGATTTCCAATGGAATTTACATTGCATTGATGCCATTGACGGCCATGCATGTCGAATCTACTGATGCCAATGTACTTGGATTCAATTGACTATATAGATGTCGATGCCATTGACTGCCATGGACGTCCAAAATTTTTCCCATTCATTTTCAATGGGGAAAAAACAAAATTACCCCAAATCAACAGAAAATGACCAGATATCAATAGGACGTGTCCCCCAAACTTCCCCAATTCCATTGACGCTTATGAGGGGTGCCGCCATTGACTTACATGGACGTCCAAAATTTTTCCCATTCATTTTCAATGAGGAAAAAACTAAATTTCTCCAAATCAACAGAAAATGACCAGATATCAATAGGACGTATATCCCAAACGTCCCTAATTCCATTGACGCTTATGGGGGGTGCTGCCATTGACGTCCATGGACGTCCAAAATTTTACCCATTCATTTTCAATGGGAATTTTTTTTTTTTCCCCAAATCAACAGAAAATGACTACATATCAATAGGACCTGTCCCCCAAATGTCCCCGATTGCATTGCTGCTTTTGGAGGGTGATGCCATTGACGTCCAGGGACGTCCAAACTTTTTCCCATTCATTTTCAATGGGAAATTTTTTTTTTCCCCCCAAATCAACAGAAAATGACTAGATATCATTAGGACGTGTCCCCCAAATGTCCCCGATTGCATTGCCGCTTATGGAGGGTGATGCCATTGACGTTCATGGACGTCCAAACTTCCCATTCATTTCCAATGGCATTTCTTCATGTTTGTTCATTCTTTTGATGCCAATGTACTTGGATTCCATTGACGGTTATGTAAGTTGATACCATTGACGTCCATGGACGTCCAAAATTTTTCCCATTCATTTTCAATGGGAATTTTTTTTTTTTCCCCAAATCAACAGAAAATGACTAGATATCATTAGGACGTGTCCCCCAAATGTCCCCGATTGCATTGCCGCTTATGGGGGGTGATGCCATTGACGTCCATGGACGTCCAAACTTCCCATTCATTTCCAATGGCATTTCTTCATGTTTGTTCATTCTTTTGATGCCAATGTACTTGGATTCCATTGACGCTTATGTAAGTTGATACCATTGACGTCCATGGACGTCCAAAATTTTTCCCATTCATTTTCAATGGGAATTTTTTTTTTTTTCCCCAAATCAACAGAAAATGACTAGATATCAATAGGACGTTTCCCCCAAATGTGCCCGATTGCATTGCTGCTTATGAAGGGTGATGCCATTGACGTCCACGGACGTCCAAACTTCCCATTCATTTCCAATGGCATTTCTTCATGTTTGTTCATTCTATTGATGCCAATGTACTTGGATTCCATTGACGCTTATGTAAGTTGATACCATTGACGTCCATGGACGTCCAAAATTTTTCCCATTCATTTTCAATGGGAAATTTTTTTTTTTCCCCAAATCAACAGAAAATGACTAGATATCATTAGGACGTGTCCCCCAAATGTCCCCGATTGCATTGCCGCTTATGGGGGGTGATGCCATTGACGTCCATGGACGTCCAAACTTCCCATTCATTTCCAAAGGCATTTCTTCATGTTTGTTCATTCTATTGATGCCAATGTACTTGGATTCCATTGACGCTTATGTAAGTTGATACCATTGACGTCCATGGACGTCCAAAATTTTTCCCATTCATTTTCAATGGGATTTTTTTTTTTTTCCCAAATCAACAGAAAATGACTAGATATCATTAGGACGTGTCCCCCAAATGTCCCCGTTTGCATTGCCGCTTATGGAGGGTGCTGCCATTGACGTTCATGGACGTCCAATTCTCCCAATCTTTTCTAATGGCTTTAACTTTGTTTAGTGCCAATGACTGGCATTATGGTCCATTCTATTGATAGACCTGAGTGGGGCTAAGATTTGTATCTCCACAGAGGAAAGACCAAGGTGTGTAATTTCTCCCGAAATTGCAGTTTCTAGTTTATTATTATTATTCAATAATTGTTGACTTTTTTTTCGGCGCGCCGCGCAGCCCGAACCATACCTCCAATCGTCACCGTTCAAGTATCGACACGACCGGAATTTTTGTGCGACGATGGGAATTTTTCAAACGGCCCCGAAAAATTTTCCGTTCGCCCGTAAACGGCAATTTTCCGGAAAAAAAAAAAAGTTTCAAAATGTATCTAGTCCTACAATTTTTGACCAAATCGCATAATTTGGGCATCAAAAATTCCGGGACATTGAGGGGCATAAAAGTTGTATACAGAATTTGGCAAAAATTTACGGTTCCCCGGAAATTTGCCAAAAACTTTCCTATTCATTTTGAATGGAAAAAAAACGCGCGCTTCACAGCCCGAACCGTGAGACCGATCGGCACCGTTCAAGTATCGGCACGACCGGAATTTTCGCGTGACACAGGAAACTTTACAAATGGCCCCGAAAATTTTTCCGTTCGTCCGTAAACGGCAATTTTCCGTGAAAAAAAAAATAGTTTCAAAATGTATCTAGTCCTACAATTTTTGACCAAATCACATAATTTGGGCATCAAAAATTCCGGGACAGAGAGGGGCATAAAAGTTGTATACAGAATTTGGAAAAAAATTACGCTTCCTCGGAAATTTGCCAAAAACTATCCCATTCATTTCGAATGGGAAAAGTTCCCATTCACTTCCAATGGGATTTCCAATGGAATTTACATTGCATTGATGCCATTGACGGCCATGCATGTCGAATCTACTGATGCCAATGTACTTGGATTCAATTGACTATATGGATGTCGATGCCATTGACGGCCATGGACGTCCAAAATTTTTCCCATTCATTTTCAATGGGAAAAAAACAAAATTTCCCCAAATCAACAGAAAATGGCCAGATATCAATAGGACGTGTCCCCCAAACTTCCCCAATTCCATTGACGATTATGAAGGGCGCTGCCATTGACTTCCATGGACGTCCAAAATTTTTCCCATTCATTTTCAATGGGGAAAAAACTAAATTTCTCCAAATCAACAGAAAATGACCAGATATCAATAGGACGTATATCCCAAACGTCCCCAATTCCATTGACGCTTATGGGAGGTGGTGCCTTTGACGTCCATGGACGTCCAAACTTCCCATTCATTTCCAATGGCATTTCTTCATGTTTGTTCATTCTATTGATGCCAATGTACTTGGATTCCATTGACGCCTATGTAAGTTGATACCATTGACGTCCATGGACGTCCAAAATTTTTCCCATTCATTTTCAATGGGAATTTTTTTTTTTTTCCCCAAATCAACAAAAAATGACTAGATATCATTAGGACGTGTCCCCCAAATGTCCCCGATTGTATTGCCGCTTATGGAGGGTGATGCCATTGACGTTCATGGACGTCCAAACTTCCCATTAAATCCCAATGGCATTTCTTCATGTTTGTTCATTCTATTGATGCCAATGTACTTGGATTCCATTGACGCTTATGTAAATTGATACCATTGACGTCCATGGACGTCCAAAAATTTTCCCATTCATTTTCAATGGGAATTTTTTTTTTTTCCCCAAATCAACAGAAAATGACTAGATATCAATAGGACGTGTCCCCCAAATGTCCCCGATTGCATTGCTGCTTATGGAGGGTGATGCCATTGACGTCCAGGGACGTCCAAACTTCCCATTCATTTCCAATGGCATTTCTTCATGTTTGTTCATTCTATTGATGCCAATGTACTTGGATTCCATTGACGCTTATGTAAGTTGATACCATTGACGTCCATGGACGTCCAAAAATTTTCCCATTCATTTTCAATGGGAATTTTTTTTTTTCCCCCAAATCAACAGAAAATGACTAGATATCAATAGGACGTGTCCCCCAAATGTCCCCGATTGCATTGCCTCTTATGGAGGGTGATGCCATTGACGTCCACGGACGTCCAAACTTCCCATTAATTTCCAATGGCATTTCTTCATGTTTGTTCATTCTATTGATGCCAATGTACTTGGATTCCATTGACGCTTATGTAAGTTGATGCCATTGACTGCCATGGACGTCCAAAATTTTTCCCATTCATTTTCAATGGGGAAAAAACAAAATTACCCCAAATCAACAGAAAATGACCAGATATCAATAGGACGTGTCCCCCAAACTTCCCCAATTCCATTGACGCTTATGAAGGGTGCCGCCATTGACTTACATGGACGTCCAAAATTTTTCCCATTCATTTTCAATGGGGAAAAAACTAAATTTCTCCAAATCAACAGAAAATGACCAGATATCAATAGGACGTATATCCCAAACGTCCCCAATTCCATTGACGCTTATGGGCGGTGCTGCCATTGACGTCCATGGACGTCCAAAATTTTACCCATTCATTTTCAATGGGAATTTTTTTTTTTCCCCAAATCAACAGAAAATGACTAGATATCAATAGGACCTGTCCCCCAAATGTCCCCGATTGCATTGCTGCTTATGGAGGGTGATGCCATTGACGTCCAGGGACGTCCAAACTTCCCATTCATTTCCAATGGCATTTCTTCATGTTTGTTCATTCTTTTGATGCCAATGTACTTGGATTCCATTGACGGTTATGTAAGTTGATACCATTGACGTCCATGGACGTCCAAAATTTTTCCCATTCATTTTCAATGGGAAATTTTTTTTTTTCCCCAAATCAACAGAAAATGACTAGATATCATTAGGACGTGTCCCCCAAATGTCCCCGATTGCATTGCTGCTTATGGAGGGTGATGCCATTGACGTCCACGGACGTCCAAACTTCCCATTAATTTCCAATGGCATTTCTTCATGTTTGTTCATTCTATTGATGCCAATGTACTTGGATTCCATTGACGCTTATGTAAGTTGATACCATTGACGTCCATGGACGTCCAAAATTTTTCCCATTCATTTTCAATGGGAAATTTTTTTTTTTCCCCAAATCAACAGAAAATGACTAGATATCATTAGGACGTGTCCCCCAAATGTCCCCGATTGCATTGCCGCTTATGGGGGGTGATGCCATTGACGTCCATGGACGTCCAAACTTCCCATTCATTTCCAAAGGCATTTCTTCATGTTTGTTCATTCTATTGATGCCAATGTACTTGGATTCCATTGACGCTTATGTAAGTTGATACCATTGACGTCCATGGACGTCCAAAATTTTTCCCATTCATTTTCAATGGGATTTTTTTTTTTTTTTCCCAAATCAACAGAAAATGACTAGATATCATTAGGACGTGTCCCCCAAATGTCCCCGATTGCATTGCCGCTTATGGAGGGTGATGCCATTGACGTCCACGGACGTCCAAACTTCCCATTAATTTCCAATGGCATTTCTTCATGTTTGTTCATTCTATTGATGCCAATGTACTTGGATTCCATTGACGCTTATGTAAGTTGATACCATTGACGTCCATGGACGTCCAAAATTTTTCCCATTCATTTTCAATGGGATTTTTTTTTTTTTTCCCAAATCAACAGAAAATGACTAGATATCATTAGGACATGTCCCCCAAATGTCCCCGATTGCATTGCCGCTTATGGAGGGTGATACCATTGACGTTCATGGACGTCCAAACTTCCCATTCATTTCCAATGGCATTTCTTCATGTTTGTTCATTTTATTGATGCCAATGTACTTGGATTCCATTGACGCTTATGTAAGTTGATACCATTGACGTCCATGGACGTCCAAAATTTTTCCCATTCATTTTCAATGGGAATTTTTTTTTTTTTCCCCAAATCAACAAAAAATGACTAGATATCATTAGGACGTGTCCCCCAAATGTCCCCGATTGTATTGCCGCTTATGGAGGGTGATGCCATTGACGTTCATGGACGTCCAAACTTCCCATTAAATCCCAATGGCATTTCTTCATGTTTGTTCATTCTATTGATGCCAATGTACTTGGATTCCATTGACGCTTATGTAAATTGATACCATTGACGTCCATGGACGTCCAAAAATTTTCCCATTCATTTTCAATGGGAATTTTTTTTTTTTCCCCAAATCAACAGAAAATGACTAGATATCAATAGGACGTGTCCCCCAAATGTCCCCGATTGCATTGCTGCTTATGGAGGGTGATGCCATTGACGTCCAGGGACGTCCAAACTTCCCATTCATTTCCAATGGCATTTCTTCATGTTTGTTCATTCTATTGATGCCAATGTACTTGGATTCCATTGACGCTTATGTAAGTTGATACCATTGACGTCCATGGACGTCCAAAAATTTTCCCATTCATTTTCAATGGGAATTTTTTTTTTTCCCCCAAATCAACAGAAAATGACTAGATATCAATAGGACGTGTCCCCCAAATGTCCCCGATTGCATTGCCTCTTATGGAGGGTGATGCCATTGACGTCCACGGACGTCCAAACTTCCCATTAATTTCCAATGGCATTTCTTCATGTTTGTTCATTCTATTGATGCCAATGTACTTGGATTCCATTGACGCTTATGTAAGTTGATGCCATTGACTGCCATGGACGTCCAAAATTTTTCCCATTCATTTTCAATGGGGAAAAAACAAAATTACCCCAAATCAACAGAAAATGACCAGATATCAATAGGACGTGTCCCCCAAACTTCCCCAATTCCATTGACGCTTATGAAGGGTGCCGCCATTGACTTACATGGACGTCCAAAATTTTTCCCATTCATTTTCAATGGGGAAAAAACTAAATTTCTCCAAATCAACAGAAAATGACCAGATATCAATAGGACGTATATCCCAAACGTCCCCAATTCCATTGACGCTTATGGGCGGTGCTGCCATTGACGTCCATGGACGTCCAAAATTTTACCCATTCATTTTCAATGGGAATTTTTTTTTTTCCCCAAATCAACAGAAAATGACTAGATATCAATAGGACCTGTCCCCCAAATGTCCCCGATTGCATTGCTGCTTATGGAGGGTGATGCCATTGACGTCCAGGGACGTCCAAACTTCCCATTCATTTCCAATGGCATTTCTTCATGTTTGTTCATTCTTTTGATGCCAATGTACTTGGATTCCATTGACGGTTATGTAAGTTGATACCATTGACGTCCATGGACGTCCAAAATTTTTCCCATTCATTTTCAATGGGAAATTTTTTTTTTTCCCCAAATCAACAGAAAATGACTAGATATCATTAGGACGTGTCCCCCAAATGTCCCCGATTGCATTGCTGCTTATGGAGGGTGATGCCATTGACGTCCACGGACGTCCAAACTTCCCATTAATTTCCAATGGCATTTCTTCATGTTTGTTCATTCTATTGATGCCAATGTACTTGGATTCCATTGACGCTTATGTAAGTTGATACCATTGACGTCCATGGACGTCCAAAATTTTTCCCATTCATTTTCAATGGGAAATTTTTTTTTTTCCCCAAATCAACAGAAAATGACTAGATATCATTAGGACGTGTCCCCCAAATGTCCCCGATTGCATTGCCGCTTATGGGGGGTGATGCCATTGACGTCCATGGACGTCCAAACTTCCCATTCATTTCCAAAGGCATTTCTTCATGTTTGTTCATTCTATTGATGCCAATGTACTTGGATTCCATTGACGCTTATGTAAGTTGATACCATTGACGTCCATGGACGTCCAAAATTTTTCCCATTCATTTTCAATGGGATTTTTTTTTTTTTTCCCAAATCAACAGAAAATGACTAGATATCATTAGGACGTGTCCCCCAAATGTCCCCGATTGTATTGCCGCTTATGGAGGGTGATGCCATTGACGTCCACGGACGTCCAAACTTCCCATTAATTTCCAATGGCATTTCTTCATGTTTGTTCATTCTATTGATGCCAATGTACTTGGATTCCATTGACGCTTATGTAAGTTGATACCATTGACGTCCATGGACGTCCAAAATTTTTCCCATTCATTTTCAATGGGATTTTTTTTTTTTTTCCCAAATCAACAGAAAATGACTAGATATCATTAGGACATGTCCCCCAAATGTCCCCGATTGCATTGCCGCTTATGGAGGGTGATACCATTGACGTTCATGGACGTCCAAACTTCCCATTCATTTCCAATGGCATTTCTTCATGTTTGTTCATTTTATTGATGCCAATGTACTTGGATTCCATTGACGCTTATGTAAGTTGATACCATTGACGTCCATGGACGTCCAAAATTTTTCCCATTCATTTTCAATGGGAATTTTTTTTTTTCCCCAAATCAACAGAAAATGACTAGATATCAATAGGACGTGTCCCCCAAATGTCCCCGATTGCATTGCCGCTTATGGGGGGTGATGCCATTGACGTCCATGGACGTCCAAACTTCCCATTCATTTCCAAAGGCATTTCTTCATGTTTGTTCATTCTATTGATGCCAATGTACTTGGATTCCATTGACGCTTATGTAAGTTGATACCATTGACGTCCATGGACGTCCAAAATTTTTCCCATTCATTTTCAATGGGATTTTTTTTTTTTCCCAAATCAACAGAAAATGACTAGATATCATTAGGACGTGTCCCCCAAATGTCCCCGATTGCATTGCCGCTTATGGAGGGTGATGCCATTGACGTTCATGGACGTCCAAACTTCCCATTCATTCCAATGGCATTTCTTCATGTTTGTTCATTTTATTGATGCCAATGTACTTGGATTCCATTGACGCTTATGTAAGTTGATACCATTGACGTCCATGGACGTCCAAAATTTTTCCCATTCATTTTCAATGGGAATTTTTTTTCCCCTCCAAATCAACAGATAATGACTAGATATCAATAGGACGTGTCCCCCAAACTTCCCCAATTACATTGACGCTTATGGAGGGTGCTGCCATTGACGGACATGGACGTCCAATTCTCTTAATCTTTTCTAATGGCTTTTACTTTGTTTAGTGCCATTGACTGGCATTATGGTCCATTCTATTGATAGACCTGAGTGGGGCTAAGATTTGTATCTCCACAGAGGAAAGACCAAGGTGTAATTTCTCCCGAAATTGCAGTTTCTAGTTCTTCTTATTATTATAGTCGTTTTTTTCGGCGCGCCGCGCAGCCCAAACCGTAGCACCGATCGGCACCGTTGAAGTATCGGCACGACCGGATTTTTCGCGTGACGATGGGAATTTTTCAAACCGCCACGAAAAATTTTCCGTTCGCCCGTAAACGGCAATTTTCCGAAAAAATAAAAAAGTTTCAAAATGTATCTAGTCCTACAATTTTTGACCAAATCACATAATTTGGATATCAAAAATTCCGGGACGGTGAGGGGCATAAAAGTTATATACAGAATTTGGCAAAAATTTACGGTTCCCCGGAAATTTGCCAAAAACTTTCCTATTCATTTTGAATGAAAAAAAAACGCACGTTGCACAGCCCGAACCGTTTGACCGATCGGCACCGTTCAAATATCGGCACGACCGGAATTTTCGCGCGACGATGGGAATTTTTCAAACGGACCCGAAAAATTTTCCCTTCGCCCGTAAACGGCAATTTTCCGGAAAAAAAAAAAAAGTTTCAAAATGTATCTAGTCCTACAATTTTTGACCAAATCACACAATTTGGGCATCAAAAATTCCGGGACGGTGAGGGGCATAAAAGTTGTATACAGAATTTGGAAAAAAATTACGCTTCCTCGGAAATTTGCCAAAAACTATCCCATTCATTTCGAATGGGAAAAGTCCCATTCACTTCCAATGGGATTTCCAATGGAATTTACATTGCATTGATGCCATTGACGGCCATGCATGTCGAATCTACTGATGCCAATGTACTTGGATTCAATTGACTATATGGATGTCGATGCCATTGACTGCCATGGACGTCCAAAATTTTTCCCATTCATTTTCAATGGGGAAAAAACAAAATTACCCCAAATCAACAGAAAATGACCAGATATCAATAGGACGTGTCCCCCAAACTTCCCCAATTCCATTGACGCTTATGAAGGGTGCCGCCATTGACTTACATGGACGTCCAAAATTTTTCCCATTCATTTTCAATGGGGAAAAAACTAAATTTCTCCAAATCAACAGAAAATGACCAGATATCAATAGGACGTATATCCCAAACGTCCCCAATTCCATTGACGCTTATGGGGGGTGCTGCCATTGACGTCCATGGACGTCCAAAATTTTACCCATTCATTTTCAATGGGAAATTTTTTTTTTCCCCCCAAATCAACAGAAAATGACTAGATATCAATAGGACCTGTCCCCCAAATGTCCCCGATTGCATTGCTGCTTATGGAGGGTGATGCCATTGACGTCCAGGGACGTCTAAACTTCCCATTCATTTCCAATGGCATTTCTTCATGTTTGTTCATTCTATTGATGCCAATGTACTTGGATTCCATTGACGCTTATGTAAGTTGATACCATTGACGTCCATGGACGTCCAAAATTTTTCCCATTCATTTTCAATGGGAATTTTTTTTTTTTCCCCAAATCAACAGAAAATGACTAGATATCATTAGGACGTGTCCCCCAAATGTCCCCGATTGCATTGCCGCTTATGGGGGGTGATGCCATTGACGTCCATGGACGTCCAAACTTCCCATTCATTTCCAATGGCATTTCTTCATGTTTGTTCATTCTATTGATGCCAATGTACTTGGATTCCATTGACGCTTATGTAAGTTGATACCATTGACGTCCATGGACGTCCAAAATTTTTCCCATTCATTTTCAATGGGAATTTTTTTTTTTCCCCAAATCAACAGAAAATGACTAGATATCATTAGGACGTGTCCCCCAAATGTCCCCAATTGCATTGCTGCTTATGGAGGGTGATGCCATTGACGTCCAGGGACGTCTAAACTTCCCATTCATTTCCAATGGCATTTCTTCATGTTTGTTCATTCTATTGATGCCAATGTACTTGGATTCCATTGACGCTTATGTAAGTTGATACCATTGACGTCCATGGACGTCCAAAATTTTTCCCATTCATTTTCAATGGGAATTTTTTTTTTTTCCCCAATTCAACAGAAAATGACTAGATATCATTAGGACGTGTCCCCCAAATGTCCCCGATTGCATTGCCGCTTATGGAGGGTGATGCCATTGACGTTCATGGACGTCCAAACTTCCCATTCATTTCCAATGGCATTTCTTCATGTTTGTTCATTTTATTGATGCCAATGTACTTGGATTCCATTGACGCTTATGTAAGTTGATACCATTGACGTCCATGGACGTCCAAAATTTTTCCCATTCATTTTCAATGGGATTTTTTTTTTTTTCCCAAATCAACAGAAAATGACTACATATCATTAGGACTTGTCCCCCAAACTTCCCCGATTCCATTAACAATTATGAAAGGTGCCGCCATTGACGTCCATGGACGTCCAATTCTCCCATTCATTTCTAACGGCTTTTACTTTGTTTTTTGCCAATGACTGGCATTATGATCCATTCTATTGATAGACCTGAGTGGGGCTAAGATCTGTATCTCCACAGAGGAAAGACCAAGGTGTGTAATTTCTCCCGAAATTGCAGTTTCTAGTTGTGAATTGTACATGTTATTTCACTATAATACGTTTATTGATGTTTTTCTTTATTTCTTTTTGATACACAAACCACACACTTTCAAATTAATGTCCAAATGCATTCAAATGGCTCAAAGGAATGAAAAAACTAATTTAATTTCATCAAACCAACTGAAGTTGCTGCATCTTCTCTGACCGGAGGATTAGGTCAATTATATTCAGCCAGCAATATTGTCACCGACCCCCAAATCCTCACACACATTGAACAAGCAATCACCAAAACAAGCTGTTTTTCCAACCTCGTTTGTTATCCGCGTGCTTCCTCTCACTCCTCCAGACACATTCTCGCAGTCAGACATCCGGGCATTAATGACGTCACCAGCCACAACAAAGCGTCGCCACATTGATATGGGGGCAAAAACACGAGTCACAAGCAGTTGCTCTGTCGTGCATTGTAGTACAAAGGCGTTGAACTTTTGTCTTATTTGCGGTCTTTTTTTTCCCGTCGGAATGACTAAAAGTTGCCGTGTTGCGGGTTGTAACACAAGGAAGAGTTTGGAGCCGCATTTGAAGTTCTTCATTCTTCCTCGTGAGAAAAAAAGGACAAGCAAATGGCTGAAAGCAATCAATCGAGGAACAGTAAAAGAAGACTGTTCCGTGGACCATTCTCGCCAGTGGGAACCTAAATCCAGGCACAATTACATTTGCAGCCGACATTTTATTACTGGTAAATAAACTTTAATCAATTTTTTTTTTTGCCCCAATTAGCTGCTAGGATTCAATAGACTAGGCAGTGGTTATTATTACCGTAACCGACGACTTGCAAACCGTTATTTTTTTTCTGCCGTGATCTGCTCTGATTCAATAGACTAGGCAGTGGTTATTATTACCGTAACCGACGACTTGCAAACCGTTATTTTTTTTCTGCCGTGATCTGCTCTGATTATTGGCCTGGTGGGAATTGGTTATTTTGCCGTGACGTGTTCACGGCTAAATACAGTAACGCTTGGAGGCGAATTACCGGTTACGGCAGAAATAATCACTCCGTATATACTACCAGTTTTCATAGTTCCACACAGTACATATTCCACGTAATTGATGAAGGTCAACTTACTGGTTGACTTTATGAGGTAGCTGTAGATGTTTCCGAACTCCACTGCAGGCAATTCCTTTGGATTGTTTATCCAGCTATCAGCTGCGACTTTGCATGGGCAGATTTGCAGGCCAGTACACGCTAATTTTAAGTTGTATCGCCTCCTCGCGTCTGTCGGCAGTGACTCGTGATAATAATAAGTCATGGTTAAGACGTTTTTATGAAAAAAAGACTCAAAACACAGCTGAAATATATCAATTTCAGACGTCTGTCTACGGATGTTTACCTGTGCGTGCCCCCATCTCAAAATGGCGACACTTTGCTATGCGAGATGACGTCATCGTGACATTACGCCGACTGCGAGAATAAGTAGATAGATGAATGAAAAACACAACAACAAATAAACCCCCCAAAAATTAATGCAGCCTCAACAGGACACAAGCCAGTGTCCTACTTGTGCCAGTCCCAAGCCAGGAGAAATACAGAGGGTAAAAAAAAGCCTGCATTGGGGGTGCCCCCTCAAGATTTCTTAGTGCCCACTCTGGTGGGTAATCCTAGATCCGGGCCTGGTTCCACCTTCACAAAATGGCGACACGTTGCTAAGCGAGGTGACGTCATCGTGACATCACGCCGACTTTTGCAAATGTATATGAAAATGTCAATTGTTTTTGCGGTAAACACTTTGTGCTACTTTCGTTTTAGAGATATTTACAATTCTTTTACAGGTAAATTTGAGGTCAGCTAGGTTTTGTAGGTACAGTATAATGCTTTAACTGAGATATTAACTTCGAGTAGGGACGTCACTCGGTTAGCTCCCCGCGGCTAATGGAGCGTACCAACTCTTTCAATAACAAAGGGTTGTCCGAACAACTAGCACGAACGTAGCACAAAACGAATGGCAACACTTCGGAACCATTTTGGTGTAAAGGAGGGGCTTAGAGTGACGTCATCACTCGAAATTAATATCTCAAGACCCCCAATTTACTTCAAAATGGACCCGAATTTGTTTGATCGTGCTAGTTGCTGGGACACCCCTCTGTTACTGATCGCCTCGGTACGCTCCATTAGCCGCGGGAGCTAAGCTACGCGTCAGCACTTGAAATTAAAAAGAATTGTAAATATCTCTAAAAGCAGCACAAACAAAACTATATAAATTTGCGTCTGATGGGGTAGGGGGGGCAACTTCACGGAGGTCCGTCACAAAACACATAGACCCCAGTCACCAACGTCACACAACGACGTGTCGCTGTATTGGTCCGCCATACTGTCCGTCATTGTGTGTCCTTATTCTCAATGGTCTCAATTTATTGTGCAATTTATAGTGCAATTCATGGAAGCCCCGGTGCTTTCAGACACTGTAAACTCATTGGATGTGTTGCATAAAAGGTGTTATGTAGAAAAGCTTCGGTCGATCCATTCGCCAGATCCATATTTGATGCCTAAATCGATATTTTTCGACCCGCTGTCTTCGCCGTCTCTGCCTGACATCTGCTACCCTGATATCTACAACTATCTTGTCCACAGAAACTCTATTCTCACGAAACTTTGAAAAACTTTAAGAGCAGCACTCTAAGCAACATTACCCCATGTGACCCTTTACTTCCAATTTTCTAAAATGGCGACAATCAATAAAAAAAAAAAGTTGACTGCGATGGCCGACGCTTCAAGGATTGGTGGATATTGGACTATTTCTTCGATAAAATACGCAACAACTGTGTCTGCCTCATTTGCAAACAGTCGTTGTTTTCAAAGAGTTCGATGTGACGCGACATTACCAAACAGGACACGCTGACATGTACGACAACATTACAGGGAAGATACGCAGCGAGAAATTATAGCAACTTGAAGCTAGTTTAATTTCACAGCAGCAGTATTTCGCAAGAGCCCGAGTGTCGAAAGAGAACGCCACAAAGGCGAGATTGTTGAAATTATGAATTTAAAAAAATAATAATAAAGCAAATGTGACACACAGAAGGGCTTGCTAAAATGTGTTTAAATATATTGTTCTACGTAAATCAGCCAAGGTAGCCCCCCGCATTTTTACCACACCAAATCTGGCCCCCTTTGCCAAAAGTTTGGACACCCCTGTTTCACTGATGATCCGTAGACGAGGCCAGCTTCTTTCACTTGTTACCAGCTAAATATTATTGTAAAAAATAATGATGGTGGAAGAAATAAGCATCTTGAATTTGAAACTGTATGTTGTTGGCGATTAGCCTCGCAATCATCTTAATTGTGGTTGTCAGCCCAAAACCCTTTAAATATATATTAAATGCATCTTACCAGATATAAAATGACTACTACATAATCTGTGGTGATCATTTGGTGCCCAGTTTTCTCGTCGAATTGCAGCAGTCCATCTCGCTCTCCTCTCTGGGTCTCTCGGAATACGGTAGAACTTCAAGTTTCTCCGTCTATCTTCTCTGTTACTGCAACCAACCGCCACACATGCCTTCACCATTTTGATTATTAATGTTAACGAGCAGAAAAACACGCCATAATAGGAGGAATTTACGTAGCGGTAATGCGTAAACACGACGAGCTGACGGACAATATGGCGCGGAGGCGTGGTTGTGACGTCATGTGAGCGGGGTCTATAGTCTGGTACCCAGCCCTTTAACGGCCTCTCGAGCAAGTACAAAATCGATCGACAAATCAGATTTGTTTATTTGCGTTGTGTTTGTGTTCTTAACGAGCAACGTCACTCTTCCGCGTCGGAAGTTGTCTCCACAACAACACAGATGGCGAACAGGAGAGCCGAGAATATGTTCCAATCCACGGTAAGATCGGTTTTAAATGACCAAAAACACATCGATACAAGTCATTGACAACAGTCTGTCTCGCGCTAGCCATGTTGAATAAACTCCGCTCTCCTCGTATGTTTACTTCCACGCGCAAGTCCTTCGTCCAGCTCGTTGCTGATTGGTCCACTCTGCTGTCTGTTTGCTGTGGCTTGCTCCGCCCTGGACATTTTATCCGCTGAATGGTGGCCAGACTCAATAGCTGGAACAGCGGTGAGTCTGGAGTACCAGGCTAAGTGTTTCGAGGCCTCGACGTCACAATGAAAAAGCCTTAATGATCCCTTTAACGATTCCTAAAGACGCATATTGCGTCGTAAGGTGTCTTGTTGTCCGGACGCATCAAACTAGCATGGCGCCAAGAACCACTCGCTCCAAAGTTTAGCAACACTTCACCAGGAAAGAGGGTGAAAATGAAAGGTTACGATGGTTTAGCACGAGCATTGCAGCCGTACACATAACAATGACAGCACGTAGGTTCAAAGTTCAAACGCTCGATAGTGTGTCTTCACTTCACGAGGAAAAATTACAACTAAGTGACTTGCAGTCATTGCAAGGTGGCGATAACTCCATCGGGAGGGAATAAGACTGTACTGTCCTCACCGAGACGCTAAGGCTCAGTCCTGGGTATACAGCTAGCTAAACTCCGAAATGACGATGCAGAAGACGTTTGTATAATTTGCTGACTTGATTCAACACTCACTTGAAGAGTGAAACCAGAAAATAGAACTGAAACAAATCAATTTCGTCCCCAATAACAAACAGGTTCGCATCAACGTAAATCAGCGATGATTAGCTGCTAATACAATAATAACACAAACAGTTAGCATGCGTTCGCTAGCATTAGCAGATCGTTCAAACCACTGCACAATTGGATTTAAGCGTCCGATCGCGAGTGGAAACACAAAACAACAACACAAAAGATGATACATACAGGCGTTGCCTCTAGATAGTTTACAAACATTAACAAAGAACGTAGACTCGTAGCAGTGTTTCCCTCTCTCACTAACTCGCTCACTCGCTTGGATGCGATGCGGCACTTCTTCTTCACGTGTAAGCGCGCTCTTCTTCCCATGAGCGCGTTCTTCTTCGCGTGAGGAAGCGCAAGGGCGCCCCCACTTGAGCGTGAAAGCACCATAAAAACTAAAAGGCATGCATTTCAATATAATAGTAAATAATACACTTTAAAGAGTATGACAACACCTGGGGAAATGCTAATATTCCATCATTTATCCACCAACTTTTGAATTCATATCATGCCACTTCGTGTAATTACACACATCGCAACACCAAGAAAATGATAGAAATTAGGTCGATTGTCAAGCTAAAAGGACCCGCCCCCGAGATGCCGGAAATCTAGCATATTGTGTGCATGACGTCACTTTCGGGAAACAGCCGGCTCAGTGCGTAGTACTGAATGGCGGCGATGATGGCGGACAATTTTGTTTCTATTTGCAGCGAAGAATTCGACGTAACGAACATTCTTCTAATGGTGACGAGGAGAGTTATGAACCTTTCTTTGGTGTTTTGGGTTATCAATTTGAGCCCAAACGAAAGCCAATGCAGCCTAATGAAAGGATCATTGAGGGGAGCAATCACACTGATGAAACACCGGCGGCAACAGAATCACTGAATGGTTTGTTTTGCATTTCTTTTTGTGAAGCTGATACACCGTGACCGCAAAATAAAGTAATGTATAGAATAATTATCATTTAATATGCTATCATCGGTTTCGCTCTGCCAACCGACACAAATATGAATGGGATTAGAGGATTTGTTCTATATATTTTACGAGCGATAATTTATACATGTGTCCAGTCCTATATCCAATGCGTGATATGTTTTTTATTATAAAAGAGTACTCAATCTGGCCATTTCCGTCCTTTGCTTTGCCTGGGGTGGTTAGGTGAGCCAGTCATCGTCCTCTTTCACCGGGCACTGCGTCTGCTATCAGCACCAATTTCTTAGCAAAACCTGATTTCATTTGCCCATAGTTCGTATAGCTTTCAGGTGTAAAATGCGCACCACACAAAACCGTGCCGGAGGCTGGGTCTGCAAAATTAGCCCTCTTAGCACTGACGAACTTTACTCATTGTCTGCGTAGTCCAGCTCTTTTTCTCGCATTCCGGAACTCATGGGTACTACATTGCGACAAATGGCTATTTGTAAACCACATAGCATGACAGGTCTGAACCATTTTAGCGATTTTTTGATAAAACATGAACGCAACTCTCTCGTCGATAAACAACGATGGCACCTGCCTCGACCTTTTGTTTCCTTGTTATGACGTCTCCGCCCCATTCGGCTGTTTCCGGAACACTTTCGGAAATGTCCGTCATTTTCGATCTATTTTCGATAATTGCTCATTAATGTGATTGATTTTTTTGTTTGCTTTATCAATATTTGTTATCTTGGCACATAACGGTTCTATTGATGTCTCACACCCCCTTTGCGTTTTTATACCCTTTAACTACCGGAAAACATACTTATACTGTGAACCGGTCTGGTGACTGGCAGTGAATGAGTTAATTTAATGATAGCTTTTGAAAAGATAGCCACTGTAGTGTCCACAGTTTCAAAGACTGAATATCAAAGCCAAAAAACACTTCATAAGTTACTCACCTCCTCACAGCCGACCTCTCATTTCTTTCTAGGATTTCGAACCATCCACATGTCAAGCGTTGTCGTCCACTTGAAAGTAAGTTTGAAACACAGAAATATCCAAAATATTGTTCCGGTTTAATGTCACTGTTTTATTGTTTTCAGATTTGAAGAGAATTTCTGCTTTTTGTTGAGCCGTGCCGACAAAAAGTGAAAAATGACACGCTTGGCTGTGAAGATTTTTCTGCTTTTTGGCCTGGTTCGAGGTGAGTTTATAACTATTTTAAAAGGAAATTTTAACAAGAAAGATTTGAGTCTTCAATATTTGTTTTTAATATCTGATTCAAATGTGTTGTTGTGATTTTCTTGCATTTCTTGAATGTTAGTACATTTTAAAGGGATGTATTTTATTAAAATTCAGTTTGTATTTTTCTGTGTTTATTTTCATAGTATTTGAAGCATTTTATTTGTTTGCCCTTTATTTTTCAGTAATTTTTTACTAACAATACCTTTGAGTACTTTGATCAAATCTACAAAACATAAAAGCGGCAATGACACAACACTTTTAAATGCGTTACAAACCAACCAACAAGTGACATTAAAAATAGTGTATATATTTTTTTGTAGTACTGTAAATATTCCAATGAAATATTTTGTTTTTTGTGGAGCACTTTTTCCCTGCAATGATAGCTTTGTGTTCTTTGATGAAATCTACAGAACATGAAAAAGCTTTGTTCAACCCGACAAAGCGACAGAGAACTTTTAAGAGCATCATGAACCAACCAAATATGTAACTTTATATAACATCAAGGAAACAGACTGTCAAAAGGAAAAGTTATAAAACAAAAAGCAACAAAACTGATCAAATAGTGACTTATGATGTCATGATATGACGAGTTCTTTTTTTAAAACTCATTAAAAATAGAATTCCAGTGAAAAATTAGTTTTTCCTGGGGAGCACAAAAAATGTATTAGATTTCATTCTTTTTTTTTTTTTTTTGTCCATGCTTTTAAAAATATATATGGCGGAAAACACTCAGGTGACTAAGTTCCGCTCTGAGATCCCCAATTTGGCCAACTTTCAAAATGGTCCGATATGTAGGCCTGTCGCGATAACAAATTTTAGTGTGCGATAATTATTCTCATAAATTATTGCGATATGCGATATTATTGCGCCCCCCCAATTTTTTAAAAACCAATTTACAATAACACAGTGAGAATACAGTATATATTAATATATCAAGTATACCCATTTAAACGCGATATTTACTCTTAAATTCAAAAATACTTTTTAAGAAATCACAACTAAAAACAATAGACCATGCCTCTTAAGTAAAAAACAACAATATTCGTACCGCACAGGAACACAGAATAAATTAAATGTTTCGAAAATTTTCTTTCATGATATCTAGTGTGTGGGCGCATTAAAAAAGTTAGCAAGTGCCGCTGAAGTCACGTCTGCTCATTATTACACAACACCAGCATATGACAATCGACTTTAATAAACAGGACGAGTTTGAAGTGCAGCGCTCTTAATTTCATTCAGCTGTTCATCGTCAAAGCGAGGTTGTTCGTGGCAGCCAAGTCGGTAACAATGTTTTGGCGGACTGTTGTAAATAATCCGGCGTTGTGCCGAAAAATAGCCGCCCCGCGTGAAATGTCACTCCTGACGGGAGTGCCTACACATCAACAACACCGGCGCGCCAAAGATGGTCCAAAGTCACTCCGGAGCACTGACGCGGCCGGTATACGTTGAACATTAGGATATAATGGGAACGATTGGCTCCAGCGCTACTTTTTGCCGGACCTGGAACGAAAATGCATTTTGCGCAGTTGGTAACGAGGAATCCTAACTGTTAACAGCACATCTGCCGCATGCGTGCACGCATGTGCACGCGAGGCGATAAATCGCAGTGGGAAAATTACCGCCTTCATTTTTATTTATCGCGCTTTAAATGGAATTATTGCATATTGCGACAACCTTACCGATATGCATGTGTGACACATCACTGGAAAGCTTAAAATCTTTATTCTCTGGGGGAGGAAAAATTTTGAACAGGAGGGCATTTAAAAAAAAAAAATGTAAACAGCAAAACCCTATCTGAAGGTGAGCGCACGCGAGAGCATAATTAAAGACGCCATGATTTTTACAAGACATTATCGTGTACTTAGCTCTTTTCGATCCAAAAACTCCATGTAGCATGTATCACTGAGTGTCAAGACACTGCTGTGAATGGCCACAGCTGGATTTTAGGGGTGAAACATGGTAATATAACAAGGGTCGCGATGCAGAAATCGCAGATATCAAGAAGTGGTTGAGATTTTCTTTTATCATACAGTATATCTACCCATTTGAGCGTTTTTTTTTTTAACATTGTTTTTTAATTAAAATTACATTAAACATTGTTACCGACTAGGCTGCTACGAACAACCTCGCTTTGACAATAAATAGCTGAATGAAATTAAGAGCGCTGTGTCATATGCTTGTGTTGTGTAGTAATGAACAGACGTGACTTCAGCGGCGCTTGCTAACTTTTTTTAATGCGCGCACACACGAGATATCATGAAATGGCAAACTAGATGTGCTACGTCCCATGCCATTGGCTACGTGAGCACAGAGTGATTATGGGTTACGTAGTCCATCTACTACATCGACAAATTCTAAACTGTCATGACTGAATGGAAGTTAAGAAGGCCAAATCATTCCATACCAGTGACTATAGATAATGTTGCAAATATAAACCTAGCTGCTAAGAAAGCTGTAGCAATCAACAGTGTGCCTTGCCTCACTTTACAAACAGTAAAGATTGTTCTCAGCACTTTTGTACAAACATTTTTCAGATCAGTAAGAAGTAAGCACATAAATATTATGCATTAAAATGCATGTTTATATGATGGCAATTTAATTTTTGCTCGCTAACCCCCCAAAAAAAAAAAGAAAAAAAAAAAGAAAAAAAAAATATAATTGTTATTTTTTTTTACACAGCATTAAATGTATTGAATCGGATCGAAACTCGTGACCCTCGTATCAAAAATCGTACCGAACCGTGACTTAACTGTATCGTTGCATCCCTATGGA
Organism: Corythoichthys intestinalis; assembly: GCF_030265065.1. Lineage (NCBI taxonomy): Eukaryota > Metazoa > Chordata > Actinopteri > Syngnathiformes > Syngnathidae > Corythoichthys > Corythoichthys intestinalis. The sequence continues at coordinate 38,618,302 of NC_080398.1, forward strand.
ACAACATTGCAGAAGCTATGACGGGAAAAGTTTTCATTTGCCTAAATGCTTAAGTTATTAAGTGAAATTTTTTCCCCTTTTTTTTTTAACACATTTTATTTATTCTGTGGTGCTGTGCGGTATCAATATTGTTGTTTTTTTACTTAAGAGGCATGGTCTTTTGTTTTTAGTTGTGATTTCTTAAAAAGTATTTTTGAATTTATTAATATATACTGTATTCTCACTGTGTTATTGTAAATTGGTTAAAAAAAATTGCGGGGCGCAATAATATCGCATATCGCAGTAATTTATGACAATAATTATCGCACACTAATATTTGTTATCGCGACAGGCCTAGTTCCGATCAGTTTTTTTTTGCTCCCGATCCCGATCGTTTTAGTTTTGAGTATCTGCCGATCCCGATATTTCCCGATCCCACTGCTTTTTTTTTTGCTCCCGATTCAATTCCAATCATTCCCGATAATTTTTTCTGATCATATACATTTTGGCAATGCATTAAGAAAAAAATGAATAAAACTCGGACGAACATATACATTCAACATACAGTACATAAGTACTGTATTTGTTTATTTTGACAATAAATCCCCAAGATGGCATTTACATTATCAACATTCTTTCTGTGAGAGGGATCCACGTATAGAAAGACTTGTGAATTTGTATATTGAGACTAAATATTGCCATCTAGTGTATTAGTTGAGCTTTCAGTAAATGATACTGTAGGCATGCCCAAATGCATGATGGGAAGTGGAACCATGACTGCGTAGTGCTACCAATTGATATATCTTCTCTGCATTGGGAAATAACCTAAGGTGTTAAGAAAAAGATCAATTGCTACTTTGCTTCCCCACATTGCTTCCCATAATATTTCTAATCATAGGGAGAGGGATTGTAAGGCTTTAGCCAATTAAAAAATGTTCCAAAGGCTGCCAAAATTCACTCCACTCATTTTACGCTGCCTTTTACCTCTCTATTTAGGTAAAACGTCGCCATTACAGATTGAGCCCGACAATGCGTGAGTGGGTCCTGCAGCGCATGCATTAATTGCGTTAAATATTTTAATGTGATATATTTTTTAAAAAATTAATTATCGCCGTTATTGGGATAATTTGATAACCCTACCTTAAGCCTAAAGTGTCTGGATGAGTGTAACATATTATGTCTAACGTTAAATACAATTAGAAAACGATTTAATTAAAAAATATATTTAAAAAAGGCATGGCCGATATTTTTTTGCAGATTCCGATACTTTGAAAATGACGTGATCGGACACATCTCTAATTATTATTGATGTTAATATTCTAGCTGATATTTTATTTTTGGACTGTTTTTTTATTTCCATTTTCCAGGCATCTTCTGTCAGGAATTTTTGAGTAGCATGCCGTCGTCCGTGCAGATCCTGACCGGCTCATGCTTTTTTGTTCCGTGCACATTCACCGTACACCCGTATTATGACTACTACCTGGACAACACCTGTGCAGTCATTTGGAAGTCCTTAGACACAAATATGGAAGTGTTCCACTCCAAGGTGACGGAGGAGGTCAATGCCAAGTTCAACTTACTGCAGGGAAATGTTGTTGGAAATCTGCTGGTAAGAAAATTGTATTTTATAAAATACTGCAGCAAAAAGCTTTGAAGCATTTTTTGTGCTTTTTGTCCCCTCTCATATCAGGAAAAAAACTGTAGCACCATCCTGGAACCCAAGTCGTCAGTGCAAGCCGGCTCTTATTACTTGAGGCTGGAGTGTTACTACCAACTTCGTTACAACTTTAAGAATACATTTGTTAGATGGGACTTTCAAGGTCAGTGAACTTTTCCTTCTGTGCAATTTAAAGAGCATACGACAGGAGAAAAAAAGTCTTAAATAACATTATTATGTGAATTAGAATCATATTTTGAGACGATTCGACTATATACAACAATTTAGCAAAGCGCAGATGACGAGAAATTAGTCTTTTAATCTGCCGGTTAGCCACGCCTACCATTTTAGGGCTCTAGCATCGCCAACAGGTGGATGACGTTAGCGGGAGACTGGGCTCATCGGTTTTACTATTCAGCCCATTGAGGGGGAATTATTCAGAACGAGATAAACGCAACGAAGAGAGCCGGAAAATGCAATTGTTTCAGTCTCTCTACTCCAATATTTTTACAGGATATTCTTTTTATCCAAGTATTTTTCCCCAATAGCTAAATAAATGGCTTGAGAAGGACCAGTCAGCCCGTCGAAGGGGAACTATTCACAACGAGAAAAACGCGATGAGAGCCTCAAAATGTCATTGTTTCTGTCTCTTTACTTCAATATTTTTACAGGATATTCTTTTTATCCAAGTATTTTCCCCAATTGCTAAATAAATGGCATGGCCATGACAAATTAGTCTTGTGCTAAATGGAATATGAAATAATAAAAATGCACTTATTCAGGACGACATGGCAAAATTACTCCACAATGGTCAAAACTGTCGACTTCACAATTAGTCGCACCTCCCGAACGATATTTTATGACACCTAAATCGGACATATGTCATTCCCCTTACCCGGCTTCAGAGAATGTAAACAAACCAAGAGGCGTGACAGCTAGCAGACATGCTAACCCGAACCATGTGATGTTTCAAAGTCTTCGAAGCGGAAAATCACACATAACTAGCCCGGATTATTTGCCTCTCCTGGATCATCCAAATGCTCCCTAGCGAACCGCAGACGGGCCTGGACGTGTAGTGGCTTCAGCAGGGGAACACATCTGGCAGTGCAGGATTTGAGTCCCTGGCGGCGCATTGTGTTACTGATACTAACCTTTGTTACTGTTTTTTGCTCCCCGTTCTTGTTATCATTTTGACGCCACGGGATGATCTTGCATGGAGCCCCAGATCGAGGGAGATTATCAGTGGTCTTGTATGTCTTCCATTTTCTAATAATTGCTCCCACAGTTGGTTTCTTTACACCAAACGTTTTACCTATTGCAGATTCCGTAGAGATGGGATGCTCGAGCCTTCCTGCTCGAATCTGATTCGAGCAAATGAAGTAGAGGTGTGTCAAAGCAGTGTTCCGAAAACGGCATCGAAAAAGCCAAAAATCACGTGACCACTGCTTACGAGGCCTCGAACGTCACAGATGTGTCGCTTGGAATGCTCTAAGGTCGTAATTGGTACACTCCGAGCGGGATAAGTCCGACTTCCCAACTTCCTCGAATGCATCTTGAGAACGAGTGACTGAAGCACTCCTCTTTAATGGGGTCGTATTACACATCTAAAAAAAATAGTCCTGCAGAATGAAATGAATAACGGCAGTTTAGTGTGCCATTGTTTTGGCTGCATGGGTGTTTTGAAACAATGTGTGTTTTGAATTTATTTGACTATGTTGGATCTGTTCGTAGATCTGTGTCGTTTTTTCATTGGCATGCTATAATAGTGCCACTGACTAGCGCTAGCTTAGCCACTCCGAAGCCCTGAAACTAACAAATGACTAGCAAACGAAACGGAATTCATTGAATTCAACTCCACAAACTAAACCCCTGCTAACTTGAATATTAGTATTATTTTTTTAATTTGATGAAGGGCTAAAATGCCAGTTCAGTTCATGAGTGACGATGTTGTTGAAAGCAATCAACGTTAACGATTCAAACAAATTAAAACCGTTGATTCCAAAACCACCAAATGTTGTCAAAAGAAACCCAAATTTTATCAACCCGCCCAATATATTTCTCTTTAAAAATCGCCCCGCCTAATTAGTATAACATAGCGTAGCGTAATATAAATTTAAAGCGTCCCCATAACATGCACCACATAAAGCAATAAAACCAATATAAAAACAGATTACAGTGTACGCAGATTGGGAATACAGTTTTTAGACTAGGAGGCAGATGGCTGTCTTGATATGATAATGCAAATGAGCATATATATGGCAGGAAACACTCAGGTGACTTAAAGTTCCGCTTTGAGACCCCCAATTTGGCCAACTTTGAAAATTTTCCGATATGCATACATCATTGGAAAGCTTAAAATCTCAATTTTCTGGGGGAAGAAAAAATTTGAACAGAAGGGCATTTAAAAAAAAAAGGGAAAAAAATGTAAAAAGCGAAACCCTATCTGGATGGTATTTTTCATATATTTACCTTTTTTTCAATTATCATCTAACATATTGGAGTAAAGCCGACAGTCACAAAAAAATACAATTAAGCGATAGTTATGAGGTAGATATCCATGACTTTTTTACAGACACCATTTTTTGTCATTGTGACGTAATTTTTTAAAATATGCGAGTGAATAATTAAAAAAAAAAAAAAGTTTTTTAATTTCAATGAAAAATTAGACATCAAATAATGATAAAAAAAATCTAATCTAATCAAAAAATGACAGAAATTTTGAATAATAAATATAATTAATTAGCTTCGTTTTATGGCTGGGTTGAAACAAAAGCAATTGGCGCGACGTCTGTAAACGGGGATTTCCAGGGTAAAACGGACAAATTGAAAATAGTTCGGGGCTTAATGCACCATGAATCTGCTATGGCAGTATATAGACATATTGTTCATTCAAACAGTTGTTTTGGCTTAAAATACAGCAGTTCCTTTTACAGAGGAGTGCAAGAGCAGAAACTGCTTTTTCAGTCTTGTCTGTGTTTTCCGCCATATTGATGATGTAACAGTGCAAAAATGCTATAATTGTGCAAATATTGCATATGCAGTACCCAGATTGAGGCACATGTCCGAGAACATATTACTTGTTGATTTAGCCATTTATGAGTTTTTGTTCTTGTGTGATGTTGCAGACTCAGTGCCAAAACCCACTATCGAACCTACAACGGTGGAGGTTGAGGAGGGTACCACGGTGGCCTTAAAGTGTCAAGCGCCAATTTTTTGCCCGACGTCACCCCCGCTGTTGACATGGGCGCCAGAGTTAGGCACTGTAAAGGAGGAAGTGGAAGCAAACGTCACAGCGGTCATGACTTTTGACACCACTTATCTGCACGACAATGTTGATGTGACTTGCAGCGCCGTCTACAGGAGGCAAGAGGGATATTCTGAGCTTTCCACGGAACAGGCGTTGACGCTTCGGGTTAAATGTGAGTTTATTTAATCCCAACATTTGATTGATTTGATTGCGGTGATGATTTGCAACACAAATATAAAATACGTGTAAATGTAACTAGTGTTGTCAAATTTATCGCGTTAACGGGCGGTAATTAATTAAAAAAATATATTTGACTCATTTAACGCATGCACGGAATGACCCGCTCATGCATTGCCTCAGATTACAATGATGCCGTTTTTGCAGAGAAAGGCAGTGGACACAGGCGTTCATTGGACCACGCCGTTTGCTGGCATAAGCTTAGGCAGCTCCTTCACGACAAACAGAAGTATCATTTGGTGAAAGCACAACAAAAATAATATTCCTATCCCTCAAAAAAAATAATGTTCACAAAAAGAAAAGCTGGCATTCCCAATCAAAATAGCTATGCAAAATACACTCTATTCAAACATTTCGTTTAGCTCAACAAATACAATGGATGGCAATATTTAGTCACAATATACAAACTATCAGTAGTCTTGTACATTGTGAAGCCAGCACTCAAATGAACGTGAATCACAATAGACCCAGTTTAAAAAAAAAAAAAACAGGGAACTACGGCGTTAGTCTAGGGATAAAAAACACTCATTAGCTTGATTTCTAAGTAATTCAAACCTCGCCATTTACACCTTGTGTTGTATTTCAATCACTATCTTGCGTAGTTAAAGACACTGTGGAAGAATGGCAGTGACGTCACCACTCGGCGACGTCAACAATGGCGAGCTACTAGTTTATTTTTTGGTTGAAAATTTTACAAATTTTATTAAAATGAAAACATTAAGGGGGGGTTTTAATATAAAATTACTATAACTTGTACTAACATTTATCTTTTACGAACTACAAGTATTTGTATCCGTGTATCCCTTTAACAGAAAGAATGTCAATATTAATGCCATCTTGTGGATTTGTTATGGAAAAACACAGTACTTATTTAAAGTATGTTGAATGTATATATCTGTCTTGTGTCTTATTTTTCCATTCCAACAATAATTTATAGAAAAATATGGCATATTTTAAAGATGGTTTGAATTGCAATTAATTGCAATTAATTTTTAAGCTGTGATTACCTCGATTAAAAATTTTAATCGTTTGACAGCCCTAAATAAAACACTTTTTTTTTTCGGGCTACTTTTTTGGCCGCACAACCCACACGCAATGACACATTCATACCGTTTTACATTAATAAAACGTGCAAAAAATTCACGCAACACAAGCCCTTCTGATTTGTATCCTAATGGCAGTTGTGCCAAAAGTTTTTGGGAGAAAAAAAAGCCCCAATCATTTCCACTGGATTGTGAAAATGTTATGTGTTCTACAGTTTTTGTCCGATTCACGTTCAAATTATTGCAAAATCAAAGTGCCCAAAAGATATCAGCCAGTATTTAGATGGCCCTATTCATTTTTAATGGCACAGTCAACTCACACAAAAAAATGTTTCCATAGTTTAGTTTTATAATTGATTAAATGTCCCTTTTTTCAATTAGCGTCACAATTTAACTTGACGTTGTTTCAGGCATACTGTAAGTAGTAATGGAGACTAAATATTTTCTTCAAAAATATATTTTATGTACAGCTTGCTCACTTGACTATACTGCAATCTACAACTGCGTGGTTTTAAGTACATAAATTAAAGTTTTTAATAAAGGTTTTGAGTATAAAACAAAAAAGAATTAGTACACTCATTTAATTTCTTTAAATAAACTATAAACAAACTCGAAAAAGGAGGAATGAATCAAATAGTTCATGTTCATAAATACATTCCAAATCCAATTTCAAAGCATACTCTTTTGTATTACAAATTAGTTTGGGTTTGTTTTGAAAGGAGACTCCAAGCTGTTATATGAATAAGTGTATATGTGTGAACTCAAGTGCTAAAAATATTCTGCAAAACACAATACAAACGGAAACTTAAGACACTTATTAGCATAATCGCTAACTAGCGTAGCTCTCCATTCTAAGTAGTAAAGTCTCATTTCCACACCTCTGACAGAAACACACGGGATCTAACAATACAAAAGACAATCTCTCAACACTTTGGAATATTATTGATTCAGCAACCCAACAGCATCAGCTGAAGCCGTTTTTACCCAAACAATCCTTAAATGACCACAAAATTAGCAGAGAGTGACCAAAAATGATCAGAAAGTGAGCCGTAAGTGTCCCAAAACACCCAATTTATCTAAGCTCGGAGAAATGTCTGCGAACAAGTGCTCGGCGTCAGTTCATCAGTCCAAATAGATTGAACGTCTAGCCCTGTTATGGCAACTAATGACTTATCAAGTACATGACACAAAATGGCCACAAAATAGGAAGTGACCCATGGCGGCCCAAAAGCATCCCCATGTACATCATTTAATTTGATAAAAAATAATTACAAAAACACATAACGTATGATGGAACATTTTTAAAATACACTCCAGAAGAAAAATACGTTTTTTTTTTAAATCTTCTAAACATGTAAAATGCTGAAATTAATTCAATTGTTTGAAAGAAATTCCATCCAAATAAATGATAATAAATAAATAAAATTTGTTTTATTCATGCAATTATTTTAAATATTTTAATGCTTTACACCAGGGGTCCCCAAACTTTTTCCTGTGAGGGCCACACAACTTTTCCCTTCTCTGATGAGGGGCCGGGTCAGTTTGTAACAGAAAAAGTGTGACAATTGCAGGAGTGCCTAAATGTAAAAATGTATTGTTTTTCAGAAAGTCACAATCAAATAACCCTTTCTGGATTCTTCACGGAACAAAAGTAAATAAAATAAAAATAATAATATAATACATATATGATATCATATCATATGATATCATATGGTATCATATCATGATATGATATCATATGGTATCATATCATGATATGATATCATATGGTATCATATCATATGATATATCATATGGTATATCATATGATATATCATATGGTATATCATATGATATCATATGACATATCATATGGTATCATATCATATGATATGATATAATCATAATAATACTATCAAATAGATAATAACAGAATAACCCTCTCTGGGTTCTTCACAGAAAAAAAGCCAGGAAATAACACTATTGGGAAAAAAAAAAAAAAAAAATTGTTCAGGGGGCCGGACCAAATGTGGAGGTGGGCCGTAGTTTGGGGACCCCCGCTTTACACTTTCACGGCAATTCACATACAAACACATTGCAAAATAAAAGGGAAACACCTAAACATTTAATTGCTAATTATCTTTCTTAATTCTAATGAATTTGATATGATCAGGAAATATATGAATGATTAAAAAAAATATATTGTGACAACAGATAAATGCTATGCAAAATGCCACAAGAAATAAAGCAGTTGAGTATTACTAAAAAAAAATGGAACTTGCTTTCACTGTTGTGTTGAGGCTGTCCAAAAACACACATCTGTGAGCTACAATCCCTGGCAAAAGTCTTGTCGCTTATCCATTTTGTAGAAACAATTGCTAATAACCTGACTTTTTAATTATTCAATTGGTTTCAGAGCATGTTCATATGAAAGCTAAGACCCTCCTAAATGACGTTGAATGTACAAAAATATATTTGTTTCACTGAAAAAAGATTTATCATTTAATGAAGACATAAAGGTCAAATTTTGGCAAGACAAAAGTTTTGTCGCCTACAGAAAGTAGTCTGAGAACAAAAAATGTACTTCAAATACAAAAATATGTTACATAACATAAGCGAATTAAGTAGTGGTGCTGTGAGATCCAAATTTAATATTTTGTATGACTTCCATGGGCTTCGGCAAGGATTCATACAATTTATTGATGAATTCATCAGGAACATTAAAGAAAGCAGTCTTGCATGCCTCCCAGAGTTCATCAACATTCTTGGGTTTCGTCTTCCATGCTTCCTCTTTCATCCTACCCCAGACATGCTCAACGATGTTCATGTCTGGTGACTGGGCTGGCCAGTCCTGGAGGATCTTGATCTTCTTTGCCTTGAGGAACTTTGAGGTAGAGAGTGAAGTATGTGATGGAGCACCATCCTGCTGCAGAATTTGTCCCTTTTTATGGTTAGGAATGTAAGAGGCAGCTAAGATTTGTTGATCTTTCAGACTATTTATGTTGCCTTCCACCCTGCAGATCTCTCGCACACCCCCATACTGGATGTAACCCCAGACCGTGATTTAGCCACCACCAAACTTCACTGTTTTCTGAGTGAATCTTGGATCCATGCGGGCTCCAGTAGGTCTCCTGCAATATTTGCGGCGACTGTGGTGTAATTCAATGGATGATTCATCTGAAAAATCCACCTTTTGCCACTTTTCCAGCATCCATCCTTTTGACAGGCTGTGGGCCTTGGCAAATGCCACACGGTTTTTTAATTGTATGCACCCTGAGAGGGAGGAAGGCCTTTGTCTTCATTAAATGATAAATCTTTTTTAAGTGAAACAAATTACACATTCAACACCATTTGGAAGGGTGTTAGCTTTCATATGAGCCATTTCTGAAACCAATTGAATCATTAAAAGTCAGTTTATTAGCAATTGTTTCTACAAAATGGATAAGCGACAAGACTTCTGTCAGGGACTGTATGCCAACCGTTAACATTTTCTTTCAGATGCTCCTAAGGACACGTCAGTTTCGGCATCGCCACCCGGCTCTTTGCCCGACGGCAGCGCCGTCACTTTAAAGTGCAACGGTGTGGCCAACCCGCCGATCACTGACGTCAGCTGGTACCGCGTGAACGATAACGGTGCGACACTGGTGGGTTCGGGCCAAGAGATCACCTTTAATGTCACCAAGCTCTCAGGGGACAGCTATTATTGTGAAAACCACAACATCCGCGGAGCACAGTCTGCCGAGCCCCTCACCATCGATGTCACATGTGAGTGATGATTTTCTCTTTGGCAATACAAATTTGAAATTCAGCCTTTGGGGAGTAGTCATGCCAAGAATAAGAATACAATGGAATGGAGTAGAAATGGGAGTGGAATAGAAAGCCTTTAATGCCATTGTACAGAGTACAACGAGATTTAAAGCCTCACCATAACGTGCACCACAAAGAACAAAAGTACAATCAGGCTAATAAAATAGTTCCAGTGTACATACAGTGGGGCAAATAAGTATTTAATCAACCACCAATTGTGCAAGGTCTCCAACTTGAAAAGATTAGAGAGGCCTGTAATTGTCAACATGGGTAAACCTCAACCATGAGAGACAGAATGAGGGCACAAAAAAGCAGAAAATCACATTGATTTTTAAAGAATTTATTTCCAAATTAGAGTGGAAAATAAGTATTTGGTCACCTACAAACAAGCAAGATTTCTGCCTGTCAAAGAGGTCTAACTTCTTCTAATGAGGTCGAACGAGGCTCCACCTGTTACCTGTATTAATGGCACCTGTTTTAACTCATTATCGGTATAAAAGACACCTGTCCACAACTTCAGTCAGTCACACTCCAAACTCCACTATGGCCAAGACCAAAGAACTGTCGAAGGACACCAGAGACAAAATTGTTAACCCGCACCAGGCTGGGAAGACTGAATCTGCAATAGGTAAAAAGCTCTGTGTAAAGAAATCAACAGTGGGAGCAATTATTAGAAAATGGAAGACATACAAGGCCACTGATAATCTCCCTCGAGTCATCAGCCAATCAAACATGTGTTTGAGGAGAAAAAAAATAGACTGGCACATTCAGCAAGTGAAAGGGTCAATGTAAGTCTGAACTAAATGGAAAGTAATTAACTTAATGATGTTAGGGTCAATTCTATCCTTACAACATATGGGAAGACGACCTAAATTACAGTGGTGCAAATAAGTATTTAGTCGACCAATAATTGTGCAAGTTCTCCCACTTGAAAATATTAGAGAGGCCTGTAATTGTCAACAAAGGTAAACCTCAACCATGAGAGACAGAATGTGGTAAAAAAAATTTTTTTTTTTGCAAATCATGGTTGAAAATATTTTTTTTTGCATGGAAAATAAGTATTTGGTCAATACCAAAAGCTCATCTCAATACTTTGTTATGTGCCCTTTGTTGGCAATAACGGAGGCCAAACGTTTTCTGTAACTTTTCACAAGCTTTTTAAACACTGTTGCTGGTATTTTGGCCCATTCCTCCATGCAGATCTCCTTTAGAGCAGTGATGTTTCAGGCCATAAATTCTCTCAGTCCTCTTCTGGATCATCCAAATGCTCTCTAGCGAACCGCAGACAGGCCTGGACGTGTACTTTTTTCAGCAGGGGGACATGTCTGGCAGTGCAGTATTTGAGTCCCTGGCAGCGCATTGTGTTACTGATAGTAGCCTTTGTTACTGTGGTCCCAGCTCTCTGTAGGTCATTCACTAGGTCCCCCCGTGTGGTTCTGGGATTTTTGCTCACCGTTCTTGTTATCATTTTGATGCCGCGGGGTGAGGGAGTTGAAAGTCCGTGTTACCCAACGACAGCCATCACTGCTCTACTGTAGAGGAGCTCTGCATGGAGGAATGGGCCAAAATACCAGCAACAGTGTGTGAAAAGCTTGTGAAGAGTTACAGAAAACGTTTGGCCTCCGTTATTGCCAACAAGAGTACATAAAGTATTGAGATGAACTTTTGGTATTGACCAAATACTTATTTTCCACCATGATTTGCAAATAAATTTAAAAATCAAACAATGTGATTTTCTGTTTAGTTTTTTTCCACATTCTGTCTCTCATGGTTGAGATTTACCCATGTTGACAATTACAGGCCTCTCTAATATTTTCAAGTGGGAGAACTTGCACAATTAGTGGTTGACTAAATACTTATTCGCCCCACTGTACCTATGTAACTGAATTCATTATATAATGCAAATAAGTTGCTTAAAAGTTGGTGGGGACAATTTTAGCATCTTGAAAAGTTGGTAGTGTTAAGTCTCTACTGTCCCTATGCAAACCTACGCCCTTGAAATAAAGCAAAATTTGGATTCAAGCTTTTTTTCTAATCTAATTACTCAGGTTATTCCATTAATCGTTGCAGCAATAGTCACAAGAAGTCATGCTCGCAAACTCAAAGCTCATCCACCATTTTGCTGTCTTTAGTCGCCCCCGAGTTCCTGAGTTCTTCCGACTGCCAAGCCATGTCGAACGGCATTCAGTGTTCCTGTATCAGCCAGGCCAACCCGCCGCCTTTGCTGCAGTGGAAACTGTTGGGAGTGTTGGTCGAGAACTCCAACCAGCATACTGTCACGGAGCAGTCCCTCGACAAGTTCACTCGCAAAACCGTCGTCATCTTTAAGAGCCTGGACAGTGGAACTTCTCTTGTTTGCGCCAGCTACAACCAGTTTGGGCCGGAACTTCTAGCTTTCGACCTGCCTGACTCAGGTCTCTTTTATTCCCATTTGATTTATGATGAGTAAGATGTGCAAGCACTGATGAGCAAGTTTGCGCTCTCGTTGTAGGTGTGACGACTGTGGTGTGTTCTGTTGTGGGAGTGCTGGCTCTGCTGATATTGATTCTCGTGCTTTTGTACATTTGGAGGTGAGTAAATACATTGGTTTCAACTTAGTGCTGTCAAATTTATTGCGTTAACGGGCGGTAATTAATTTTTTTAATTAAATGCGCGGAATGACCCGCTCATGCATTGCCTCAAACAGATTACAATGATGTTGAGAGCTAAGAGGCAGAGAAAGGTGTCTTGCTTTGTGCTTTTTTCTTAACAAAGTTCATTGGACCGCGCCGTTTATTGGCATAAGCTTCAGCAACTCCTTCACAACAGACATAAATATCATTTAGTGAAAGCACAACAAAAATAATCTCTCAATGTTCACAAAAAGAAAAGCGCTTCTGTATTAATCAGGCCCTATTCTCACACAGTTAAACAACAGTGCAAAGAGAACTGGCATTCCCAATCAAAATACCTCTGCAAAATACACAAAACTTTGGTCAAACTCTATTCAAACATTTCGTTTAATTCAACAAATACACTTGATGGCAATATTTAGTCACAATATACAAACTTATCAGAGGTCTATTACGTTGTGAAGCCAGCACTCAAATGACTGTGATGGACCAGTAAACAGGGAACTATGGCGTCAGTCGGGGCAAAACGCACTCATTGGCTAGATCTAAACCTTGCCATTGACACCTTGTGGTGTATTTCAATCACTACCTTACGTAGTCAAAAACACTGGAAGAACAGCAGGGAGCCCATGTGAAGTCCCGCTCGGACACGTCAACAATGGCGAGCTGCTAGTTTATTTTTTGATTGAAAATTTTACAGATTTTATTAAAACGAAAACCATAAGAGGGGTTTTAATATAAAATCAGTATAACTTGTACTAACTAAAGATGTGGGTCCGATCACGTCATTTTCAAAGTATCGGAATCGGCAAAAAAATATCGGACATGCTTTTTTAATGCGTTTTCTAATTGTATTTAACGTTACAGACAAAATGTCTTTACACTCATCCAGAGTCTTTAGTTTTGGCTTAAAGTAGGGCTGTCAAATTTATCGCGTCAACGGCGGTAGTAACATTAAAATATTTAACGCACCTAACGCACTCACGCATTGTCGCGTTCAATCTATAATGGCACCGTATTATATATACATAGAGCTAAAAGGCAACATAAAATGTAAAAGTAGAGAGAATTTTGGCAGCCTTTGAAGCCTTTTTTTAACTGGCTAAAGCCTTACAATCCCTCTCGCAACGATTAGAAATATCATGGGAAGCAATTTGGAGAAGAAAGGTAGTAGTTGATCTTTTTCTTAACACCCTGATATATCAATTGGTACCATTACGCACAGTCATGGTTGCACTTCCCATCATGCATTTGGGCAGCAGTTAAATGGCTGCAGTATCATTTACTGAAACCTCATAAAAATCCACTAGATGGCAATATTTAGCCACAATATACAAAGTCACATTTGTCCTTTAAGAATTACAAGTCTTTCTATCCGTGGATCCCTCTCACAGAAAAATTGTTAATAATGTAAATGCCATCTTGAGGATTTATTGTTATAATAAACAAATACAGTACTTAGGTACTGTATGTTGAATGTATATACTCATCCGAGTTTTATTCATTTTTTTCTTAATGCATTGCCAAAATGTATATGATCAGGAGAAATTATCGGGAATGATTGGAATTGAATCGGGAGATCGGGAAATATCGGGATCGGCAGATACTCAAACTAAAACGATCGGGATCGGATCGGGAGCAAAAAAACATGATCGGAACAACTCTAGTACTAACATTTATCTTTTAAGAACTATAAGTCTCTCTACCTGTGGACACTTTAACAGAATATTAAAAATGTTAATGCCATCTTGTGGATTTATTGTTATAATAAACAAATACAGTACTTATGTACAATCTGTTGAATGTATACATCCGTCTTGTGTCTTATCTTTCCATTCCAACAATAATTTACAGAAAAATATGGCATGTTTTAGAGATGGTTTGAATTGCAATTAATTATGATTAATTCATTTTTAAGCTGTGATTATCCATCCATCCATCCATCCATCCATCCATCCATCCATCCATCCATCCATCCATCCATCCATCCATCCATCCATCCATCCATCCATCCATCCATCCATCCATCCATCCATCCATCCATCCACTCCATTAAAATTTTTTAAGTCTTTGACAGCCCTAAATACAATATAGTGAAAATAAAGTACCGTATTTTTTGGACTACAAGTCGCAAAAGCCATACTGTAAAATGCCCAACGAAGAGAAAAAAAAACATAAACAAGTCACACCGGAGTATAAGTCGCATTTTTGGGTGAAATTTACTTCATACATTCCAACACATAAAACAGACATGTCATCTCGAAAGGCAATTTGATATAAAGATTAGGGCTGCAGCTATCGAATATTTTAATAGTCGATTAATCGATGGACTAGTTAGTTCGAATAATCGAGTAATCGGATAAGGAACATGAAAAATTAAAATACCTGAGATAAGCCTCAAACGGTATTTTTTTTTATGAGGATCTATGTACAAAAAAAGAACAATTGGCTAACTTACATAGAAAAGGTCCTTTTTTTTTTTTTTTTTTTAAACAATGCTCTTAACCAGGGGTGTCCAAACTTTTTGCAAAGGGGGCCAGATTTGGTTTGGTAAAAATGTGGGGGGCCGACCTTGGCTGACGTCCTTTAGGTAGAACAATATATTTAGAGCAAATTTTAGCAAGCCATTCTGTGTGTCACATCTGCTTTATTATTATTTTTTTTTAATTAATAATTTCAACAATGTCGCAACTAGCCTTTGTGGCGTTCTTTCGACTCTCGGGCTCTTGTAAAATACTGCTGCTGTGAAATTGAACTAGCTTCAAGTTGCTTCAATTTCTCGCTACATATTTTCCCTGTAATCTTGTCATACATGTCAGCGTGTCTTGTTCGGTAATATCGCCTCACATGAACTCTTTAAAACAGCGACTGTCTCTTTGCAAATGAGGCAGACACAGTTGTTGCGTATTTTAGTGAAGAAATAGTCCCAATTTCCACCTATTCTTGAAGCGTCGACTGTCGTAGTCAACTTTTTTTTGTTTTGTTTATTGTCGAATTTTTTGAAAATTGGGAGTAAAGGGTCACACGGGGAAATGTTGCTTGGAGTGCTGCTGCCTTTTAGTGGGTAAATGAGCATTTAGTGTGTAAGCTACTTCATATGCTGGTAGCAGTACTGCTGACCAATTTATTAAGTCTGTGTGAGGGCCAGATGTTATTGATTTTATGAGAGGCTGGGGGCCGGATTAAATCTGACCATGAGCCGCATTTGGCCCCCGGGCCGGACTTTGGACATGTCTGCTCTTAACAAAGGGTTCAGACACATATTCTCACAATAAACAGCTAAATATACCTACAAACTAAATTAAGAATGCATGAAAAAACATCAGCTCAAACAAAAACTTAGCTTTCGTTGGTCCTAACAGGGAGCAGTTGGATTCAGCCATGTGAAAAGAGGCAGACCAGAGGGCAGTGTATCCACCCTAATCATGAAAAGTAAATGCAAACACTTTCAAAATAAACCATTACAACGCCACTTTAATTAAACGAATACTCGAAGCAACAAAATTGAATTCGAATATTTTTTTCTAGTCGAATACTCGAGTTAATCGATTAATCGTTGCAGCACTAATAAAGATACAATAGAGAACAACATGCTTAGTAAGTGTACAGTGCATGAACAACGAAATGCGAATATACTGTCCTCACCAGGACGCTACGACTCGGTCCTAGCTATTCAGCGGGCTAAACTCCCAAATGACGATGCTGGACATCCGTATAATTTGCTGAATCAATTTTGTCCTCGATAACAAACAGGTTCGCATCGATGTAAATAAATGATAATTAGGTGCTTTTACAGCATTGACATTACACAGACGGTTAGCATGCGTTCGCTAGCATTAGCGCATCGTTCAAACAACCACACAACTGGCTCTAAGTGTCCGATGGCTGGTGGAAAACACACAACAAAAACAGAGATGATGATACACAGGCGTTGCCTCTGTAGAGATATTTTACAAGCATAAACAATGAACGTAGGTTCGCAGCCGTGTTTCTCTCTCGCTAACTCGCCCACTCAAGCCATGTTGTGTAGGAAAAAAAAACCTTCCACAGCCAACCGCTTTCATTCATTTTTAAGTACATTCACGATAAAGATAAACAATAAAATAATTGTCCAAAATACCCATTATTCAATAAGAAGCACAGCAAGAGTTTGTAAAAAAAAAAAAAAAAAAAAAAAAATGGAAGCAAAAAAGCGCCTATTTGATATACTCAGAATGTAAAAATTGGTCTCATGTGTGACGTGAGGACAAAATTTGTCGCAGCCAGTGACGTAAATCTTCGGTTATCAGTGTCCACATGATGGAGCCACAAACTCAGAATTCGCAAATCTTCACCTTACCCGTCGTTTTTAAGAACCCTGGTTTAAATCTGTGTGCGCGTGTGGATGATAGGTCAAACTGTAGAAAAATATCTTTTTGCCAAATACCCTGCTACATGTGGACATTGCCTCAGTCAGAGCTACGTAGCTGTCGGTCTTCTTCTGGCGTGTGAGCACTTTTCTTCACGTAAAGCGAGTGCGCCCCCACGTGGGCGTGAAAGTGCCACAAACTAAAAGCATGCATTTCAATATAAAAAAGTCAATAATACAATTGAACACACATTGCCAAAGGCAGAACACGAACGTGGCCATAGCTATGAAGTTATTCATATAACTATAGCACAAAGAATGCATGCTAACAAGTTTACCAAACCATCAGTGTCACTCCAAAACACCAAAATAACATGTAAAATGATAACATAATGTGTTAATAATTTCACACATAAGTCGCTCCTGAGTATGTCGCACCCCCAGCCAAACTATGAAAAAAACTGTGACTTAGTCCGAAAAATATGGTACACAGCAGTGTAATTTTTGGCAGCTCTTTTAATTTCCGTCTTAGTCTTATAGACAAAAATGCTTGGTAAGTTAGTGTGACCATATTTTGATTTCCAAAAATGAGAACACTCGGTCCAGCCGCGAAATTTTTACTTGAAGTTCACTCAAAGATGCCTTATCACTTTAGTATATTTAAAGTGTGCCTCCTCCGTTTTGAGGGAAAAATAAATTAACTCTATTATATAGGCTGCACACAGACTACTTTTCATTGTGTCAAAGTGTCATTTTGTCAGTGTTGTCACATGAAAAGATATACTTAAATGCAGTGGGGCAAATAAGTATTTAGTCAATACTTAAATACAGTGGGGCAAATAAGTATTTAGTCAACCACTAATTGTGCAAGTTCCCCTGAAAATATCTCTCTAATTGTCAACATGGGTAAACATCAACCATGAGAGACAGAATGTGGAAAAAAAAAAACAGAAAATCCCATTGTTTGATTTTTAAAGAATTTATTTCCAAATTACAGTGGAGGCCAAACGTTTTCTGTAAGTCTTCACAAGCTTTTCACACACTGTTGCTGGTATTTTGGCCCATTCCTCCATGCAGATCTCCTCTAGAGCAGTGATGTTTTGGGGCTGTCATAGGGCAACACGGACTTTTAACTCCCTCCTCACCCCGTGGCGTCGAAATGATAACAAGAACGGGAAGCAAAAATCCCAGAACCACACGGGGGGACCTACTGAATGACCGACATAGAGCTGGGACCACAGTAACAAAGCTACTATCAGCAACACAATGCACCACCAGGGACTCAAATCCTGCACTGCCAGGTGTCTCCCCCTGCTGAAGACAGTACACGTCCAGGCCCGTCTGCGGTTCGCTAGAAAACATTTGGATGATCCAGAAGAGGACTGGGAGAATGTGTTATGGTCAGATGAAACCAAAATAGAACTTTTAGGTAGAAACACAGGTTCTCTTGTTTGGAGGAAAAAAATTACTGAATTGCACCATACTCACTGTGAAGCATGGGGGTGGAAACATCATGCTTTTGGGCTGTTTTTCTGCAAAGGGACCAGGACAACTGATATGTGTAAAGGAAAGCATGAATGGGGCCATGTATCAAGATTTTGAGTCAAAATCTTCCATCAGCAAGGGCATTGAAGATCAGACGTGGCTGGGTCTTTCAGCATGACAATGATCCCAAACACACAGCCAGGGCAAAAAAGGAGTGGCTTCGTAAGAAGCATTTCAAGGTCCTGGAGTGGCCTAGCCAGTCTCCAGGTCTCAACCCCATAGAAAATCTGCGGAGGGAGTTGAAAGTCCGTGTTGCCCAACGACAGCCCCAAAACATCACTGCTTTAGAGGAGATCTGCATGGAGGAATGGGCCAAAATACCAGCAACAGTGTGTGAAAAGCTTGTGAAGAGTTACAGTAAATGTTTGGCCTCCGTTATTGCCAACAAAGGGTACATAACAAAGTATTGAGATGAACTTTTGGTATTGACCAAATATTATTTTCCACCATGATTTGCAAATTAATGAATGCGATTTTGTTTTTTTTTTTCCACATTGTGTCTCTCTTTCAGGGTTGAGGTTTAACCATGTTGACACTTACAGGCCTCTCTAATATTTTCAAGTGGGAGAACTTGCACAATTAGTGGTTGACTAAATACTTATTTGCCCCACTGTATATGTAATACCAAGAAAACAGCATTATTTTGAACATGTTTTTTTACTCACTCGCGCTTCATTCAAACCTCCGCTCTTACGTGACAGTACCTTGACTAATGAGATGAGTGTGATTTCGTATCGTCATCGTTTCCCTGCATGTTCTTGGAAAGCATCATATCAGTATTCGTTCGTTCTACAAACAGGCCACTATTTTCGAGTTCCACGATAATACAGGACAAGCACATCCCTTGAAAGCTCAATACGGGACGCGTACTTTTGTTTCTGAACACGGGCCGATTTTATTTTTCAAGGGACGGTTGGCAACCCTACTCATAGTACACTTTTTTTTCTTCTATTACTGTTTTTTTTTTTTTTAAATCAGCAGAACACAAACTTTCCACCTGACGTTTGCGTTTGTCTCACAGGAAACCCAAATTCCACTTCCCAGCGAGGTGGAGACGCGCAAATAGGAACGCAGGCGATCTGACCACCAATATGGTGAGTCAACAGTTTGGTTTAAACAAATCAAACCCGACCGAAGTCCAGAACGGTTAGCTTCACTCTTGATTTTCCATCAATGGCAAACATTTTTTAGAATATTGTCTTGCATTTTTCGGAGACTTGCCTTTTCATCTGGTTTTTGCGTCCTTTAGAGCAACTTCCCATGTGGAAAACGTCAGCATGAGCAAACTGCGGTCCTGCCACTGACCAAGTCCAACGGCATCATATGGGGTAGCAACTTAAAACGCGAACCCGAACCATAACTCGATCCAGAACCCAAACCAGAGCCAGAGGAGGAAAAGGGGAGGAAAAGGTGGCAGACTCCAACATCACAGCTCGAAAACTCAGTGTTAACTTTAGGTTCAGAAAATCATTTTAGATGACTCTGTACGAGTTTAAGTTGTGAGTATTCATATATTAGAAAATTCTTGAGAAATTTTGTGATTGGTAAACACGCTGTTGATTTTGGGGCATGGCCAGTTCTTTCCTGTTGGTTTTGGGGCATTTTCTAAGTAACTTTCTATTTCTTTTTTGAGCATTTGTAGAGCCCGTTAACATTGGGTCACGAGTTTTGAGGCAATTCTATATGAGGCTTTTCCAGGTCGCTTTCTAGACCTACTGATTCTTTGGCATTTTTGGGTCACCCCATGTTGATCACTGGCGATTTCCCTTATTTCAGGTTACATCTTATTGTTTTTTCTTGTCATATTCTGTTGATTTTGGTGCATTTTAAGTGGTCATTTCCTGTTGATTTGGGGTGGGGGTCAGAATTTGAGTAAGATATTTTTGGTGGAGCGTTAGGTGTAGGCCTGCAGCTATCGATTATTTCAGTAGTCGATTAATCGATGAACTAGTTAGTTCGAATAATCGAGTAATCGGATAAGGAACATAAAAAAAATAAAATACCTGATCTGAGCCTCAAACGGTATAAAAAAAATAATAAATTAGGATATATGGCCCCTCCCTACCTTTGCGATCTTCTCCCCGTCTAAACAATCCAACCCGTTCACTTCGCTCTACCACTATTCTTCCCCTCTCCGTCCCCCGTGTCCGCCTCTCCACCTTTGGTTCCAGAGCTTTTAGTCATTGCGGCCCCCAGCTCTGGAACTCCCCACCCCCTGATCTTCGCAGCATATCTACCCTATCACTTTTCAAATCTAGACTGAAAACACACCTGTTCACGCTTTCTTACCCACCATAACCCCTAGCTAGGTTATATTTTTACTATCGTAGTGTGATTCCATGTCTCTTATGAAGCGTCTTTGTGTCTTTTGAAAAGCGCTCTAGAAATAAAATGTATTATTATTACAAAAGAACAATTGGCTAACAAATCTTATGAAATGCCAACCTTTTTTTTTAAAATGCTCTTAAATAGTTCACATTAAAGGTACAATACCTTTAACCTAAATTACGAATTCATTAAAAAAAAAAAAAAAAAAAAAAAACACTAGCTCGAACAAAAACTTAGCTTATGCTGGTCTTAACAGGGGGCAGCTGGATTCAGCCATGTGAAATGAGGCAGACTAGAGGGCAGTGTATCACACTTTCAAAACAAACCATTACAATGCCACTTTAATTAAACGAATACTGGAGGCAGAAAAATTAATATTTTTTTCTTATCGAATACTCGAGTTAATCGATTAATCGTTGCAGCACTAGTTAGGTGTAAATGGTAGAGATCAGAATGAAAACAGGAGCCCCACTTAAATGGAACCAAAATACAACATCTTCCACTTGTTTTTTGCCTTTTGAAATATTAAAACTGAAATTACATTGGTGTACTTTTTGGGCCCAGGTGTGTAACATTTGTGCATTCCAGTAGTTTTTACAATACAAATAAAAGTGTTTCTCACTCAAGTTGTAAGTTTTCATTGTACAACTATACCAGTGTTTTTCAACCTTTTTTGAGCCTCTGCACTTTTTTCATTAAAAAACCCCCAATGGTAAATTACAGTGGGGCAAATAAGTATTTAGTCATCCACCAATTGTGCAAGTTCTAAGCGAGGCCTGTAATTGTCAACATGGGTAAACCTCAACCATAGGGGAAAAAAGAAAAAAAAAAATCATTTGAAAAAAGTATTTTTTTTGAAGTGGGAAAAGTTTTGAACGATTGAATCATTTTGACACAAAGAATTCAACTTCAACGCTAGTTCCGGTGTGTTTGAGTGGCAGCTGATTGCGCCAATGGCATAAAAGTATGAAGCAAGAATAATGGCCACCAGGTCTCCATCCATCGGCATTTCACCGGAGTACCCGCAACGGCACACTGGTCGGACCCCGACATCATCCCCCAGGAGCGGAGGCCGGCTGTCGAGTGGGCGGTCCGCGAATGACACGACACTCAAAGTTGAAGCGACGGGGCTCCAGGCGTGGACGCCGGCGACTCGCCGGTAGTCCACTCTCTTACTGGGCAGGCTAATGTCGGGCCACTCGCCAACCACTCTTGTACCGGCGCGTCGCGGACACTCCGGTTGGAACCAATTGCCAACCGTCACGTCAGGGCAGTGGGTGAAGTTCGCCATGTTGAATCACATTAAGCATGCCGATGTCACACCCCCGTACCGGTGCCCTATATTCGGCTTGGACTCCAGGAGACTCCGATGGCTGGATGGAGCCCTGGTGGCCATTATTCTCGCGTCATACTTTTATGCCATTGGCGTAATCAGCTGCCACGCAAACACACCGGAACTAGCGTTGAAGTTAAATCTTTGTGTTAAAATGATTCAATCGGGAAAAAAAAGTGCCTTCAAAACTTTGCCCACCTCAAAAAAAGTGTTCAAAACTTTTTCCACTTTGAAAAAAAAAAAAAAAAAGAGTCTGAAAGTTTTTGCTTTTCAAAAAAAGTGATACTTCAATAAAAAAAAAATATTTTTTTTTCAAATAAAACTTTTTTCAAAAAAAAATATTTTTGCAAATGATTTTTTTCTCTGATTAAAAAGTTTTTTGATTAAAGCAACTTTTATTGCGATTGAATGATTTCGACACAAATGTCTTACCCCTAATATGGCTCAAACACAAAAAGGATTGCTTCAATCAAAGAAAACGGTTTGAATGAAAAATAAAGTGTTCAAATGCGAATTTCTGAGTCTCACATATTTTTTCACATTCAAACCTTTTTTTCTACGATTGAATATTTTTAACATTTTTGATTGAAGTGATTTTCTTTTGAAAATATATATTTTTTTGTTTGAAACGACTTAATTTTTGATTGAATAATAAAGACACAAATGTCCTAGCCAAAATGTGGTCCAAACGCAAAATGACATGACTTCAATCAAAAATGGTGTTTCAATCAAAAAAAAAACTTGACTTAAATCAAAAAAAAAAAATTTATTCAAAGAAAAAGTTTTCAAATATATTTTTTTGAGTTTCAAATTTATTTTTGCATTCAAACACATTTTTTTTGATTGAAGAGACGTTTTCTTCGATTGAAAATATATATTTTGATTGAAGCAACTTTTTTTTTTTTGGATTGAATAATAAAGACACAAATCTGCAACTTTTTTTTTTTTGGATTGAATAATAAAGACACAAATCTACCTCCATACAGAACTCCAACATAAAAGTAAGCAGCAAACAGAAGAACATATTGAGTGTAAATAAAGCAGCGCCACTGTGTGGTGGATGTCAGGAGGTGACTGTTACAAGCGTAAAAAAAAAAAAATAATGCGATATTAGATATAGTGGGGAGAGTATTTGATACACTGCCGATTTTGCTGGTTTTCCCACTTGCAAGCCATGTAGAGGTCTGTAATTTGTATCATAAATTCTCTTCAACTGAAGGACGGAATGTAATACAAAAATCCAGAAAATCACATTGTATAATTTTGAATAATAAATTTGTATTTACCTGCAGGAAATAAGTATTTGATACATTACCAACTAGTAAATATTTCGGCTCTTAGTTCTTTTTTAAGAACACCCCTGTTCTCCACTCATTACCGGAAGTAACTGCACCTGTTTGAACTTGTTACCTGTAAAAGGCACCTGTTCACATGCTCAAACAAACTCCAACCTCTCCACAATGGCCAAGACCAAAGAGCTGCGTATGGACATCAGGGATAAAATAATAGACCTGCACAAGGCTGGGATGGGCTACAGGAAAATAAGCAAGTAGCTTGGTGAGAAGGTAACAACTGTTGGAGCGATTATTAGAAAATGGAAGAAGTTCAAGTTGACGGTCAATCTGCCTCGTTCTGGGACTCCATGCAAGATCTCACCTCGTGGGGCATCACTGATCATGAGGAAGGTGAGGGATCAGCCCAGAACTACAGGGTCAATGACCTGAAGAGAGCTGGAACCACAGTCTCGAAGAAAACCATCGGAAACACCTTACGCCATCATGGATTAAAATCCTACAGCGCACGCAAGGTCCCGCTGCTGAAGCCAGTGCATGTCCAGACACGTCTGAAGTTTGCCACTGACCATCTGGATGATCCAGAGGAGCAATGGGAGAAGGTCATGTGGTCGGGATGAGACCAAAATTGAACTTTTTGGTCTAAACTCGGCTCGTCGTGTTTGGAGGAAAAAGAAGGATGAGTACAACCCCAAGAACACCATCCCAACCGTGAAACATGGAGGAGGAAACATCATTTTTGGGGGCTGCTTCTCTGCCAAGGGTACAGGACGACTGCACCGTATTGAGGTGAGGATGGATGGGGCTATGTGTCGCCAGATCTTGGCTGACAACCTCCTTCCTTCAGTGAGAGCCCTGAAGATGGGTCGTGGCTGGGTCTTCCAGCATGACAACGAACCAAAGCAC
The DNA here is from genome assembly GCF_030265065.1 of Corythoichthys intestinalis. Taxonomy (NCBI): domain Eukaryota; kingdom Metazoa; phylum Chordata; class Actinopteri; order Syngnathiformes; family Syngnathidae; genus Corythoichthys; species Corythoichthys intestinalis. The sequence goes on from NC_080398.1 coordinate 38,642,615, forward strand.
ACAGCCATGAGTGGCCTAGCCAGTCACCAGATCTGAACCCGATAGAAAATCTATGGAGGGAGCTGAAAGTCCGTGTTGCCCGGCAGCAGCCCCGAAACCTGAAGACTCTGGAGAAGAGCTGCATGGAGGAGTGGGCCAAAATCCCTGCTGCAGTGTGTGCAAACCTTTGAACTAGGGCTGTCAAACGATTAAAAATTTTAATCGAGTTAATTACAGCTTAAAAATTAATTAATCGTAATTAATTGCAATTCATCGCAATTCAAACCATCTATAAAATATGCCATATTTTTCTGTAAATTATATATATACAGTACTGTCTCAGATAATTAGAATATTGTGATAAAGTTCTTTACTTTCTGTAATGCAATTAAAAAAACAAAAATGTCATACATTCTGGATTCATTACACATCAACTGAACTATTTCAAGCCTTTTATTATTTGAATATTGCTGATTTTGGCTTACAGCTTAAGAAACCTCAAAAATCCTATTTCAAAAAATTAGAATACTTCCTCAGACCAAGTAAAAAAATAATTTTATAACAGCAAAACTAAATCAAACATTTGAAAATGTCCATTAATGCACTCAGTACTTGGTTGGGAATCCTTTTGCACGGATTACTGCATCAATCCGGCGTGGCATGGAGGCAATCAGCCTGTGGCATTGCTGAGGTGTTATTGATGCCCAGGATGCTTCGATAGCGGCCTTCAGCTCATTTGCATTTGTAGGTCTGGTGTCTTTCATCTTCTTCTTAACTATACCCCACAAATTCTCGATGGGGTTCAGGTCAGGGGAATTAGCAGACCAATCAAGGACAGTGATGCCATGGTCAGTGCACCAGTTACTGGTGGTTTTGGCACTGTGGGCAGGTGCCAGATCATGCTGGAAAATGAAATCCTCATCTCCATAGAGCTTTTCAGCAGATGGAAGCATGTAGTGCTCTAAAATCTCTTGGTACACAGTTGCATTTACTCTGGACTTGATGAAACACAGTGGACCAACACCAGCAGCTGACATGGCTCCCCAAACCATTGCTGACTGTGGGAACTTCACACTGGATTTCAAGCAACTTGGATTTTGCTCCTCTCCAGCCTTTCTCCAGACTCTGGCGCCTTGACTTCCAAATGAAATGCAAAACTTGCTTTCGTCTGAAAAGAGGACTTTGGACCACTCTGCAACTGTCCAGTGCTTCTTCTCCATAGCCCAAGTCAGACGCTTCTTCCGTTGTCTTGAGTTCAGAAGTGGCTTGACCATGGGAATACGGCTATTGTAGCCCATTTCCCGGACACGTCTGTGAACTGTGGCTTTTGATACCTGGACTCCAGCTTCAGCCCACTGTCTTTGAAGCTCCCCCAAATTCTGGAAGCGGCTCTTCTTCACAATTTTGTTAAGGCTGCGGTCATCTCTCTTGGTTGTGCAGCGTTTCCGGCCACATTTTTCCCTTCCAACAGACTTTTTGTGGATATGCTTTGAAACTGCACTCTGTGAACAGCCTGCTCTTTGAGAAATTTCTTTTTGTGTCTTACCCTCCTGTTGGAGGGTATCAATGATGGTCCTCTGGACAGCAGTCAGATCAGCAGTCTTCCCCATACTTGTGATTTAGTTTACTGAACCAAGCTGAGTGTTTTTAAGGCTCAGGAAACCCTCGCAGGTGTTTCGAGTTAGATGATTCAGGTGATTAGTTGAATAGCCTACTTGTATACTTTTTCATGATATTCTAATATTTTGAGATAGGATTTTTGAGTTTTCTTAAGCTGTAAGCCAAATTCAGCAATATTAAAATAATAAAAGGCTTGAAATAGTTCAGTTGATGTGTAATGAATCCAGAATGTATGCCATTTTCGTTTTTTTAATTGCATTACAGAAAGTAAAGAACTTTATCACAATATTCTAATTATCTGAGACAGTCCTGTATATTCTGTAAAATAAATTGTTGGAATGGAAAGATAAGACAAGATGGATATATATACATTCAACATACGGTACATAAGGACTGTAGTGGGCATTTCACTCTACTGTCATTTAAATCTGTCTATGCTGTCCTCACTCCGAAGCGTCTACTTTTTCCAAAGCTAGACAGCTAGTGAACGACGCCTTAATAATTAGACTTCTTTCTTTTTCATCTGATTTATTAATAAAATGGCCTCAAACCATTGTCCTCTTTAGACCGTCGTAAAACTACAAAAAAAAAAGTACACAAGCATTGCATTAGCAACAACGTTAGCTTAGCACGCTATACAGGTTCACTAAATATAAACAAAAAGTGTCTCATACAAAAAATATAACATTTCGCTTGCTAACATAATATGTACATTCTTTACAACAACCATACTTACGGACAAATCTTGTCCAAGGATCATATAAGCACAACATTATCAGCCCGAGACGTCGTGCAGCCATAATGAAGAAAAGAAAATTAACAAACCATGTCGCAAAGCGACCACAAGAGTTCGCTGTTGGACAGCGCAAAAAGCCTTGCTGTAAAACTTACCAAAAGGCAGAATACTTTCTGAGCCGGACATGTGCGTTAATTGCGTCAAATATTTTAACGTGATTAATTTTAAAAATTAATTACCGCGCGTTAACGCGATAATTTTGACAGCCCTACTTTGAACGTTTGGTATCAGTAATAGCAAACAAAGGTTTCTGTACCAAATATTAAGTTCGATTTTTGTGATGTATGAAATACTTAATTATGCAATTAAATGCAAATTATTTAAAAATCATACAATGTGATTTTCTGTTTTTTTGTATTAGATTCCATCCCTCACAGCTGAAGAGAACTTATGATACAAATTGCAGACCTCAACATGCTTTGCAAGTGGGGAAACCAGCAAAATTGGCAGTGTTATCAAATACTTGTTCTCCCCACTTCTCGCGGAACACGTGACGATCTCTCACGGCACATTAGTGTCCTGCAGCACACCGGTTGAAAAACACCACTAAACAAAGTAATTAGCTACCTATTGACACCTACTGATATAGAAGAGTATTGCATGATTACCTTGACGGCAGACACCAGATTTTGCGCATTTGCAGATTTATTTTCCAAAAACATTTTTACATGAATTAGGTGAAAGTACTACGCCATGGCACAGTGGTTTAAAAACACTGAACTTCAACAATATTCAGTTCTTGTCATCAATTTTACATATAGGGTTGTATTTTTACTGTCTCCTCTTGGTCGGATGCCACCATTTCATTTTTCATGATAAATTTTACTTTAACATTTTGCTCTTGTTACGGGTAGTACCTATAGGCCTAGTTTGACTTAGTTTTGGGGCAGGGGGGGAACAACATGTTGATGACCCGGAAACGCAGTGTCAGCAATAAAATTAAACTTTATAGTATGAATATTTAGAATAATAAGTTGACAATGAGTTTGTTTTTTTGTTTCCCATCATTCATGAGGTGAATTCTAAATCAGGCTGCTTAGGCGATACTTTTTGCCAAGATCGTCATCCATTGAATATGGTACACCGGCCGGTGTTGTGCCAATGTAATGTAATGTAATGTAATGTAATGACAACATTACAAAGACTTTTCTGTCCCAGCAAAAGCCGGGGCCTTATGGAGTACAGTATGTATGCTCAACAATCCCAGTGGTGATAAACAACAAAAAAAGGGCTAGACTGGTGAGAAATAAAAAACGTTCAACAAATTCTGCCAACCTGTTAACCATATTATGTCATTCCCAAAGCTCACCAGTGAATCCAGTCTGGCATCTCCAATTGGCTCTGCTAAATATTAGATCTTTAGCTGGCAAATCTTTCTTAATTAATGATTTTATCTGCAAACATAACCTTGACATGTTGTTCCTAACAGAAACTTGGTTAGATCAAGATAAGAGTTCGACAGTTCTGATCGAGGCAACCCCCGCAAACTTCAATTTCTTTAGTGCGCCAAGAACCCATAAGAAAGGAGGTGGGGTTGCCAGTCTGATCAGGGACAGTTTTCAATGCACGAATATTTCATGTGGTCAGTTTGATTCCTTTGAGTATATTGTCATTCAGCTAAAAAGCCCTTGCAGAGCTGCCTTGGTAACAATTTACAGACCACCGAAGTATAACACAATGTTTTTTGATGAGTTTACCAAAATACTGTCTTCTGTGTGCATGGACTTTGATTGTGTTGTTTTAGTGGGTGACTTTAACATTCATGTTGATAATCCTGAAGAAGGATGTGCTAGAGAGCTTTTAAATATTTTGGATACATTTGGTTTATCTCAGCATGTCACAGTTCCAACACATAACAGAGGGCACATACTGGACTTAATAATATCCAAAGGTCTTAACATCTCTGAGGTCACAGTGAATGATGTTGCTCTGTCTGATCACTACTGCATTATGTTTAAAATGACCACCCCTGTCCATCCTCTGAAAAGGGAAACAGAGTTTATTAGGAAGCGTTACATAAGTGATAACACATGTGCGTTATTCACACAGGCCTATGCCTCATTATTAACCCCTACAATAGCTCCAGTGGAAGAACTTGTAAATAGTTTCAGTTCCGGTGTGATGACTGTAATGGACACTATTGCCCCGATTAAGACAAAAACAAGAAAGAAGAGGTCACCCTGGAGAAATGCCATACTAGCTATAAAACAAAAGCAAGTTTGTAGACGAGCAGAACGCAGATGGCGAAAAAACAAACTCCTAGTTTTTTATATCTACAAAGAGAGTCTTCGCAAATACAACCAGGAACTGAAAAATGCTAGACAATCATATTTTTCAGAGATCATTAGTAGAAACACCAACAATACTCGCACACTATTTTCTGTTGTTGACAAACTGACAAACCCACAAGCATCAATACCTCAGGAATTGGCATCTGAGGTGTCCTGTAATAATTTCGCAGCATTTTTTACACACAAAGTACTAATGATTAGACAGACTGTGTGCAACTCCGGATTAACAAATGTTACACTAAATGCCTCCCAACATGTCCCCCACGTCAATCTTAGACAGTTTAGCCTCTTGGACTATGCCACTTTAACAGAAATTGTGTCGAAACTAAAGCCCACAACATGCTGCCTTGACATCCTTCCTTCAAACTTTTTCAAAACTGTTTTTCATTGCATAGCCCCAGACATACTTCAGATTATAAATACTTCCCTCCAAACAGGAGAGTTTCCTCAGACTTTAAAAACTGCAGTAATAAAACCTCTCCTAAAAAAACCTAATCTGGATGCCTCAACCATTAGTAATTACAGGCCAATATCAAATCTGACATTCCTGGGGAAAATTATCGAAAGGGTTGTGTTTGAACAGATCCAGACTTTTATGATCCAAAACAATCTTTTTAACTCATTTCAGTCTGGATTTCGGCCACAACACAGTACCGAGACCGTGCTTATCAAAGTCCTAAATGATATTCGTCGGAATACCGATGCAGGCAAATCATCTGTTCTGCTACTATTGGATCTCAGCGCCGCATTTGACACGGTTGATCACAACATACTACTCAGCAGATTGGAACAGTGGGTAGGGCTTACTGACACTATTCTTCAGTGGTTCACATCCTATTTACATGATAGGGATTTCTTTGTGTCAATCGGAAATTATCAGTCAGAACGAACCAAATTCACGTGTGGAGTCCCTCAAGGGTCAATTCTTGGACCACTCTTATTTAACATCTATATGCTTCCGTTAGCTCAGATAATGGAACAGTATGACATCTCCTATCACGCCTATGCAGATGACACACAACTGTACATTTCTGTGTCCCCACATGATTATAGTCCCTTAGTCTCCCTGAGTAAATGCATTCATCAAATCAATGAATGGATGTGCCAGAATTTTCTCCTGTTAAATGTGGAGAAAACAGAGGTGATCATTTTTGGGCCAAAAAAGGAAAGGTCAAAGATAAGCAGCCAACTTAGCACAATGTCACTTACAGCTACAAATCAAGTCAGAAACCTTGGCGTAATTATTGACTCAGACCTAAAATTTGATAGCCATCTAAAGTCCGTCACTAAATCCGCTTATTACCACCTAAAAAATATAACCAGAATTAAGGGGCTTCTGACTCAACAAGACATGGAAAAACTTATGCATGCATTCATTTTCAGCAGATTGGACTACTGCAACGGTATATTTACAGGTCTTGATAAAAAATCAGTCAGGAAGCTGCAGCTAGTACAGAATGCTGCAGCCAGAGTCCTCACAAATACAAGGAAGCTGGACCACATTACACCGGTTTTGAAATCGCTACACTGGCTTCCAGTGAGTCAAAGGATAGACTATAAAATACTACTGCTCGTCTACAAAACACTTAATGGCCTTGGACCAAAATACATGCTTGACTTGTTAGATTCCTATGAGACATCTAGACCCCTAAGGTCGTCTGGAACGGGTCTTCTGCATGTTCCAAGAACAAGAACCAAGCAGGGTGAGGCAGCATTTAGTTATTATGCTCCTCACCTCTGGAACAAGTTACCCGAACGTCTGAAGTATGCTCAAACCGTTAGCTCCTTTAAATCAGGGCTAAAAACGCTTTTGTTTAGCACTGCATATCCATAACTGTCTATATATTTCAATCTACCTGCCTTCTATTCCTCTTGTGCTTATCTCCATTGCTGATTTCAATGATTATTATTAGTAGTAGTTTTTGCTTTATTTCTATTTTTGTTTTATTTTCATTTATTTATTTTTATTCTGTGATTAAATGCGATCTTTTGTCTTGGTTTTTACGCTGTGTTGATTTAAATGTGATTTTTATGGTTTTCATGTGATGTAAAGCACTTTGAATTGCCTTGTGTTGAATTGTGCTATATAAATAAATTTGCCTTGCCTTGCCTTGCCTTGCCAATGTAGTTACCCCAGTCAAAAATTGTATCCTCTGGGCGGAGCCATATGAAGGTACATTTGTGTCTTTATTATTCAATCAAAAAAAAAAGTTGCTTCAATTTAAAAAAAAAAAAAAGTTGCTTCAATCAAAATATATATTTTCAACCCCCCCCCCAAAAAAAGTCGCGTCAATCGAAAAAAAAAAAAAGAAAAAAAAAAGTGTTTGAATGCAAAAATAAATTTAAAACTAAAAAAATCTAAAAAAAAAAAAAAAAAAAAAAAAAAAAAAAAGCATGTAAAAGCTATTTTTCTTTGATTTTCTTGGGGGGGGATTGAAGTCGTTTTTTTTTTTTTTTTTATTGAAGTAATGTTGATTCTTGTTTGGGCCACATTTAAGCTAGGTCATTTTTGTCTTTATTATTCAATCAAAAAATTTTTTTAAAAATTGCTTCCAAAAAAACATTTTCAAAAAGAAATATCAATCCAAAAAAAGAACAATTTCAATCATGGAAAAAGTTTTTGAATGCGAAAAAATACTTGGGATTGAAAATTTTGCATTTGAACACTAAAAAGTTTTTTTTGAAGCAATCCTTTTTTGTTTAGGCCAGATTATGGGTAGGACCTTTGTGTCTAAATCATTGAATCCCCCCAAAAAAGTTTCTTCAAAGATTTAAAAAAGTATTTTCAATCAAAGAAAAAATGATTTGAAAAATAAAATTGCCCTCCCCTAATTTTTTTGTGTGTGAAAATTATATGCAAAGCAAATTACCGTCTACCTTGCTAGTCACATGATCTGTTCGAAAAATAATTTTGACCCATTATAAAAATATATTTTTTGTTCATTTCATTTATTTTTGTTGTAGTTTTATTGCTTTACAACTTTTATATATATAGGAAAGTCAATTACATGCAATGACACTTTTCGCCCACGGGGGGGGGGGGGGGCTGACCCCGCTGGCACCCCCTTAAAATCCGCTTATGGGTAGTACCTACTAGTTATTTACACAAGTGGGCGAAAAAACAAACATTTATTGTATATATTATTAACATTAAGACTTGATAAAGGCACATTGAGTCGTGCGGATGTTCCAAGTATACAGTCAGATTGAGAACCACAAAATGGCGTTTTCTTCGTCGTTGTCAACTGTTGTCTCCCTTGTTTGCTGGCGCTCGAAGTGTACCTGAAGTGGATGCAGGTAAGTGGAATTCTGGTCTTCCTCTGTTGTGTTAATGTTTTTTTCTTTATCGTTATTACTGCATGTCTAGAGCACCAGCGTTTTGAGATGCGATTCACTACTACAATGTTACAGGATTTTAATCTCACCTGATCAGCAGAACGAAAAGTGAGCATGTTTTGCTCCACTGATCCAGCAGAGGGCGTAGTGGATATATTGTCAACATGTTTGGTAGCTCTGTGGAAGGACAAAAAAAAATCTTAACATTAACCCATACACAAGTTTTTAAATAGCCCTTATCTTAAGGGCGTAGGTTTGTCCTCAACATTGGTAGGGAGGCTATTACAGCATAACCTGCATGTACATTTTTTGCTGGGGGCGGGACATTAATAAAACCAAACGGATTGGGTACAATGCAGGTATAATGCAAATCAGGTTGCTTAAAAGTTGGTGGGGACAATTTGAGCATCCTAAAAAGTTGGTAGTGTTACAGTGCCTTGCAAAAGTATTCGGCCCCCTTGAATCTTGCAACCTTTCGCCACATTTCAGGCTTCAAACATAAAGATATGAAATTAATTTTTTTTGTCAAGAATCAACAAGTGGGACACAATCGTGATGTGGAACAACATTTATTGGATAATTCAAACTTTTTTAACAAATAAAAAACTGAAAAGTGGGGCATGCAATATTATTCGGCCCCTTTACTTTCAGTGCAGCAAACTCACTCCAGAAGTTCAGTGACGATCTCTGAATGATCCAATGTTGTCCTAAATGACCGATGATGATAAATAGAATCCAACTGTGTGTAATCAAGTCTCCGTATAAATGCACCTGCTCTGTGATAGTCTCAGGGTTCTGTTTAAAGTGCAGAGAGCATTATGAAAACCAATGAACACACCAGGCAGGTCCGAGATACTGTTGTGGATAAGTTTAAAGCCGGATTTGGATACAAAAAGATTTCCCAAGCTTTAAACATCAAGGAGCACTGTGCAAGCCATCATATTGAAATGGAAGGAGCATCAGACCACTGCAAATCTACCAAGACCCGGCCGTCCTTCCAAACTTTCTTCTCAAACAAGGAGAAAACTGATCAGAGATGCAGCCAAGAGGCCCATGATCACTCTGGATGAACTGCAGAGATCTACAGCTGAGGTGGGAGAGTCTGTCCATAGGACAACAATCAGTCGTACACTGCACAAATCTGGCCTTTATGGAAGAGTGGCAAGAAGAAAGCCATTTCTCAAAGATATCCATAAAAAAGTCTCGTTTAAAGTTTGCCACAAGCTGGGAAACACACCAAACATGTGGAAGAAGGTGCTCTGGTCAGATGAAACCAAAATTGAACTTTTTGGCCACAATGCAAAACAGTATGTTTGGTGTAAAAGCAACACAGCTCATCACCCTGAACACACCATCCCCACTGTCAAACATGGTGGTGGCAGCATCATGGTTTGGGCCTGCTTTTCTTCAGCAGGGACAGGGAAGATGGTTAAAATTGACGGGAAGATGGATGCATCCAAATGCAGGAACATTCTGGAAGAAAACCTGTTGGTATCTGCACAAGACCTGAGACTGGGACGGACATTTATCTTCCAACAGGACAATGATCCAAAACAAAGCCAAATCTACAATGGAATGGTTCAAAAATAAACATATCCAGGTGTTAGAATGGCCAAGTCAAAGTCCAGACCTGAATCCAATCGAGAATCTGTGGAAATAGGTTGAAGACTGCTGTTCACAAACACTCTCCATCCAACCTCACTGAGCTCGAGCTGTTTTGCAAGGAAGAATGGGCAAGAATGTCAGTCTCTCGATGTGCAAAACTGATACAAAACATACCCCAAGCGACTTGCAGCTGTAATTGGAGCAAAAGGTGGCGCTACAAAGTATTAACGCAAGGGGGCCGAATAATATTGCACGCCCCACTTTTCAGTTTATTTGTTAAAAAAGTTTAGATTATCCAACAAATTTTGTTCCACTTCATGATTGTGTCCCACGTGTTGTTGATTCTAGACAAAAAATAAAAATTTTATATCTTTATGTTTGAAGCCTGAAATGTGGCGAAAGGTTGCAAGGTTCAAGGGGGCCGAATACTTTTGCAAGGCACTGTATGTCCCTCCCGTCCCGATGCAAACCTACGTACGCCCTCAGTGTCACCGGCAAGTGGTCTATAGCGATCACTAATCTTAACCTCAACCACAGCCCCATCAACGAAGCGTCCAGTAGAAGCTAGCAGAAGCTTGTAAATTGCCCAATGAGTTTTAAGCACAAGCACCTAACGGAAAATATTGAAGTCATATCTGGGAGATATTGAGAAATACTGTATGTCATTTGTTGGTGCCACATTTCTAGACACGTCTTTCAAGAAGCAAACGGATACAGTTGAAAAAAGCCTAAAAATATCCTCCAAGAAGTTGTCCTGCCGTCTGCTATCCAACAATAAATGACTTGTGGTGAAGGAAGACATCGTCTCACGTTTTTTGGACACCGGACCTACAGGTTGGGAGGTCGACAAAGACGTTCACCGAAGTCTGCGAATGCGAGTCCTGATGTCTTGGGCGATTTGATTTCATCTTCCTGTTTGTGTGAGAAAACACACAAATTAAAAAACACAAGTAGTTTAAATTAAAATGACAAGTAGTTTAGGGCTTAGGGCGTTACCTGAAGACCGCGAAAACAATCGCCATGACTAAGAGCACAACCAAGGCAGGAATAATGTACAATAGGATCCACTCTGTGTGGGGAAATTTCAGGTTAGTAAAATAAAGCATATAAAGCATATAAAGCATATAAAAAAATATGATACAGTATTTAGATTCAAATTTAGTATCGACATCGGTTTTTCATTATCTGTTTTGGGCCAATATGCTTAATATGGCAGTGCTGCCATGTCCACTTATTGCCTCTACCTATGTTTCTGCTGTTTTGACCCCCCCGGGGACAGGTGTGCTTAGTTTTGAAAAGTTCCAGCTCTTTGTTGTCGTAAACATGTGTCGAGGAGAGCTCATTGCGAAGAGAAAGAGCTAAATGGACGAGCTCACGTCTGCAGCCAGTGTACCATTGCAGTTCTTGCAATCACAACGTTGTTTGTGCCTTATAAAAAGCATTGCTTGTAAGTTATACTAGTCTTTATAGTCCTTTGTTTTATATTCATGAGCGTGTATTGGGGATGTGTCCATTTCATTTTGTTTGCATTTGTGGTAAAATGTGGTTACATTTAGGGCCGTCAAACGATTAAAATTTTTAATCGAGTTAATTACAGCTTAAAAATTAGTCGTATTTAATCGCAATTCAAACCATCTATTAAATATGCCATAATTTTCTGTAAATTATTGTTGGAATGGAAAGATAAGACACAAGACGGATATATACATTCAACATACGGTACATAAGTACTGTATTTCTTTATTGTAACAATAAATCAACAAGATGGCATTAACATTATTAACATTCTCTTAAAGCGATCCATGAATAGAAAGACTTGTAGTTCTTAAAAGATAATGTTAGTACAAGTTTTAGAAATTTTATATTAAAACCCTTCTTAATGGTTTAGTTTTATCAAAACTTGTAAAATTTTCAATCAAAAAATAAACTAGTAGCTCGCCATTGTTGATGTCAATAATTACACCATGCTCACTCATGATACTAACCCATAAAATCAGTCGCACCCAAGCGCCAGCAGAGGGCGCCAAACACCAAAAAACAAGTAACAAGCAGACATTACACTGTACTGTCATTTTAATCTGTTTGAGCGGAGCATGTGCGTTAATTGCGTCAAATATTTTAACGTGATTAATTTAAAAAATAATAATTACCGCCCGTTAACGCGATCATTTTGCCAGCCCTAGTTACATTATTTCATTACTGTACTGTTACTGTATTTTGTAACTATTTCATATACTTGACACAATGTTTTGTTGTTTAGTTTTACAAAAAAAATATCTTGTCAAGAGAAAAATCACCACAGTAAAGCCAATTCAAATTTTCTCCTGCGTCTGACTACTCCTTACAGCCTGATTTGTTCGCCATCCATGGGCGATGGAGGTTCAAAGCAGGGGGTGCTGACGATTTTTAGTTTTTTTCCATCCAAAAACAGCCGTTTCGGTCTAAATTTGTCTTGCTCGCGTCTTTTCTTCAATCAAGGCGTATACAATGGTCGTACACATGCATGCTGGATAGTTTACGCACTGCTACTAGGCTACTACAAAGACAACGTTCTAGTTCACCTACAGTGTGTGTTGGGAGTTTTTGTAGTTCACCTACAGTGTGTGTGGAGCAGAGGTTGCGCTAGACATTTTCGTTGTCTGTCATTTTGACTGACAAGGTCATAAAAATCCGGTCATAATCTATTTTTACCCGTCACTTAAATTTTTAAAATGATAATGATGACATATTCAATAGTATTTAGTTTTCATTCATTTTTAATTAATATAGTAATGCTTGCTTGGCGGCGAAAAATTAGACAAGGAAGTCATGGTATTTTTCTCCCTCTTTTTACTCTGCTTACCGCCAACAACACCAACAAAACAACAACTCCACCCCCAAAGAAAAAGAGGCAACTATATAGACCCCAATCACCAACGTCACACAATGATCTTAATTGTGGTTGTCAGCCCAAAATCTTCTAAATATATATTAAATGCATCTTACCAGATATAAAATGACTACTACATAGTCTGTGGTGATCGTTTGGTGCCCATATTTCTTGTCAAATTACAGCAGTCAATCTCGCTCTCCTCTTCGGGTCTCTCAGAATACGGTAGAACTTCAAGTCTCTCCGTCTATCTTCTCTGTTACTGCAACCAACCGCCACACACGCCTTCACCATTTTGATTATTGATGTTAACGAGCAGAAAAACACGCCGTAATAGGAGGCATGTACAGTGCCTTGCAAAGTATTCGGCCCCCTTGAATCTTGCAACCTTTCGCCACATTTCAGGCTTCAAACATAAAGATATGAAATTTAATTTTTTTGTCAAGAATCAACAACAAGTGGGACACAATCGTGAAGTGGAACAACATTTATTGGATAATTTAAACTTTTTTAACAAATAAACTGAAAAGTGGGGCGTGCAACATTATTCGGCCTCTTTACTTTCAGTGCAGCAAACTCACTCCAGAAGTTCAGTGAGGATCTCTGAATGACCCAATGTTGTCCTAAATGACCGATGGTGATAAATAGAATCCACCTGTGTGTAATCAAGTCTCCGTATAAATGCACCTGATCTGTGATAGTCTCAGGGTTCTGTTTAAAGTGCAGAGAGCATTATGAAAACCAAGGAACACACCAGGCAGGTCCGAGATACTGTTGTGGAGAAGTTTAAAGCCGGATTTGGATACAAAAAGATTTCCCAAGCTTTAAACATCTCAAGGAGCACTGTGCAAGCCATCATATTGAAACAGAAGGAGCATCAGACCACTGCAAATCTACCAAGACCCGGCCGTCCTTCCAAACTTTCTTCTCAAACAAGGAGAAAACTGATCAGAGATGCAGTCAAGAGGCCCATGATCACTCTGGATGAACTGCAGAGATCTACAGCTGAGGTGGGAGAGTCTGTCCATAGGACAACAATCAGTCGTACACTGCACAAATCTGGCCTTTATGGAAGAGTGGCAAGAAGAAAGCCATTTCTCAAAGATATCCATAAAAAGTCACAAGCCACCTGGGAGACACACCAAACGTGTGGAAGAAGGTGCTCTGGTCAGATGAAACCAAAATTAAACTTTTTGGCCACAATGCAAAACGATATGTTTGGCGTAAAAGCAACACAGCTCATCACCCTGAACACACCATCCCCACTGTCAAACATGGTGGTGGCAGCATCATGGTTTGGGCCTGCTTTTCTTCAGCAGGGACAGGGAAGATGGTTAAAATTGACGGGAAGATGGATGCAGCCAAATACAGGAACATTCTGGAAGAAAACCTGTTGGTATCTGCACAAGACCTGAGACTGGAACGGAGATTTATCTTCCAACAGGACAATGATCCAAAACATAAAGCCAAATCTACAATGGAATGGTTAAAAAATAAACGTATCCAGGTGTTAGAATGGCAAGGGGGCCGAATAATATTGCACGCCCCACTTTTCAGTTTTTTATTTGTTAAAAAAGTTTAAATTATCCAATAAATTTTGTTCCACTTCACGACTGTGTCCCATTTGTTGTTGATTCTTGACAAAAAAATAAAATTTTATATCTTTATGTCTGAAGCCTGAAATGTGGCGAAAGGTTGCAAGGTTCAAGGGGGCCGAATACTTTTGCAAGGCACTGTACGTAGCGGTAATGTGTAAACACGACGAGCTGACCTACAGTATGACGGCTCCAGTCAGGGGGGCAGAGTTGTGACGTCATGTGATTGGGGTCTATACACAGGCGGCAATCTAGTCCACCAATTGGATGACGCGCTGGCACACCGGGTGCACCAATAAGAATCTCGCGTTGATGTGTCAATCACGGTGCCGCCGCCAGACCCCGGTGGTGCTACAATATTCTGACAGAGTAGCCAACGACGTCATGCATTAAGAGAGACAATAGCTAATTAATATGCTCACTCGCCACCCTGTGGTCTGGGGTGTGAATTACAACCTGTCAAAATGACGGACGGACTTCAGTTTTTTCACCGTTTAAAAAAAAACGGTCAACGACGGAAAATATTCGGTTAACGCGACCCCTGGTGTGGAATTTTTGTATAGGAAATAAAAGCGCCCATGTACTGTATTATATTGCAAACCCAGGAAAAAAAGTTTGCAGACTCTGTGTAAGATGGGGGTTGATGACATCATAGTTTCAACCTGAAGTTGGCTCAATTTTTTGGTTTAAACTTTGGCAGCTCCACCCACCTTTGCCACTTCCAATGGGAGGGGCTGAAAAGTACATGACAGAAATTAGCTTATGAAATATTATATGATATTTTTTTAAATTCACAAATCATGAACATGAATTCAATACTTGTACACTCACTCTGGATCTTGACTTCAACTTCAGGTGACCTCGCTAAGCCTAAGTTGTTACCAGCGGTGCAGCCATAGAAACCTACATCAGCAGCCGCCACATTTAACGTTCGTCCCTCGGCCAAGATCTTCTGCGTGGAGTTGATTGCCTTCCACCACGTCACCATGTCGGTGGGCGGGTTTGAGTCGGCGACGCACTCCAGCGTTAGATATTCGTTTTCGGACACCACCAGAGAAGGGAAGGCTTTCACCATCACATTTTTGGGAGGATCTACAAAAGAATTCATGATGTCGTAAAGTATGTCACAAAAGACTTGGTTTTGTTTAGTGACCAGTGAGTAAACTTACAGTTGACTTCCAAAATCTTTTGCGTGCTCTGTGTTCCCTGGCTGTTGGAGGCCTCACAGGCATAAATTCCACCGGTGGCAGAGGTAGCCTTGAAACTGTAGGTAAGGGTGTTGCTCGTCACCTCCTCGCCAGCAGATGTGGCGACAGACACCACAGATGATTGGTCCCTGGGTGTCCTGGTCAAGGTGAGGGTGGAGAACGGGAGGCTATCCACCGAACAGAACACTGACACCAGGGTGCCTTCCGTGACTTCGGTGGGCAAGGACAGCAACAGGTTTGTTGGACCGTCTTGGTTGAAATAGGAGATAAGGGTAACTTGTAACACCTTTCCTTGCTAGTATATGGCGGAAAACACAGACAAGACTGAAAAAGCAGTTTCTGCTCTTGCACCCCTCCCCTCTTTAAAAGAAACTGCTGTATTTTAAGATAAAACAACTTTTGTGTTCGATAAAACAATATGTCCATATGCTGCCATAGCAGATTCATGGCACATGAAGCCCCCAAACTATTCTTAATTTGTCCGTTTTACCCTGAAAACCCCCGTTTACAGACGTCATGCAACCGCTTTTGTTTCAACCCAGCCATAAAATGAAGGTAATTATTTAAATTCATTATTCAAAATGTATGTCGTTTATAGCTTAGAATCATTCTTTGATGCCTCATATTTCGGTTTAAAAAAAAAAAACACTTAAAAAAATTATTCACTCACGTATTTTAAACTTTTAAACAAATTATGTCGCAATGAAAAAAATGGCGTCTGTAAAAAAGTCATGGATATCTACCTCATAACTATCGCTTATTTTTTGTTACTGTCGCATTTTCTCCGATATGTTAGATGATAAATAATTGATTCAAACAAAAAAAAGTCGAAAAAAAAGTTTAAAAGGGTAAATATTCGAAAAAGAAAATCTCAACCACTCCTTGATGTCTGCTATTTCTCCATCGTGACCCTTGTTATATTACCATGTTTCACCCATAAAATCACAAAAAAAATCCAGCTGTGGCCATTCACAGCTGTGTCTTGACACTCAGTGATACATGCTACATGGAGTTTTTGGGTCGAAACAAAGTAAGTACGCGATAATATTTCATTAAAGTCATGGCGTCTGTAATTCTGTTCTCGCGTGCTCTCACCTCCAGATAGGGTTTTGCTGTTTAAAAAGTATTTAAAAAAAAAAATGCCCTCCTGGTCAAAATTTTTCTTCCCCCAAAACAAATTTTAAGCTTTCCAATGATGTATCACACATGCATATCGGACAATTTTGAAAGTTGGCCAAATTGGGGGTCTCAGAGCGGAACTTCAAGTCACCTGAGTGTTTTCCGCCATATATCCAAGTCCATACTTTTTTCTGTCACTCTGAACATTGCAGCTTTAACTTCTCTCCATAGGCGGAATTTGACTTTTGGGGCGGGGCGGGGGGGGGGCGGCACATCATGTTGATGACCCCGAAACGCAGCGTCAGCAATAAAATTAACCAACAAGTATATTTATAAAAATAAGTTGTAGGGCTGTCAAAATTATCGCGTTAACGGGCGGTAATTAATTTTTTAAATTAATCACGTTAAAATATTTGACGCAATTAACGCACATGCCCCGCTCAAACAGATTAAAATGACAGCACAGTGCAATGCCAACTTGTTACTTTTGTTTTTTGGGAGTTTTGACGCCCTCTGCTGGCGCTTGGGTGCAACTGATTTTGCGGGTTAAAGCACCCATGAGCATTGTGTAATTATTGACATCAACAATGGCGGGCTACTTTTTTTTTTTTTGATTGAAAATTTTTCAAATTTTATTAAAACGAAAACATTAAGAGGGGTTTTAATATAAAATTTCTATAACTTGTACTAACATTCATCTTTTAAGAACTACAAGTCTTTCTATCCATGGATCGCTTTAACAGAATGTTAATAATGTTAAATCCATAGTAGTACGGCTAGTTCTAGCGCTGACAGGGTGAGTTATTTACAAGTACATGTCAACTTTTTATCAGGAGAAAACCTTTGTTACCTCTACAGGAGAACAATTTAAATGGTAACCATTGGTATTTTGACAGATTTAAAGAACAGACACCTAGAGTGTGCTATGACAAACCTGCTATGCTAGGGCTAGCGCTGACAGGGTCAGTTATTTACAGGTAAACCTTAACTTTTTATCAGAAAAAAAAAACTGGCACATCTACGGATGTATGATTTATGGCTAACCATGGGGAGTTTGACAGATTTAAAGAAGAGACATCTAGATTGTGCTACGACAAAGTTGGTATGCAAGGGCTAGCGCTGACAGGGTTGTAAGTCCCGAGTTCATCAAGCATTATGGGATTTTAAGTGGTGCAGGCTGATAGGCTTATGATATATCGTGTGGAATTTACAATAATTGATGCTTATGAAAACTACGGTAAAGCTGACTTTTAGGGGTCCCTAAGGTTAAAGTGATCCTCTACCTTAAATAATAAATGTTAAATGTTAAATAAATGTTGTTAGGAACACATAAAATGTTAAATCAATGGGAATCTTTTATAATATTTACTACATATTTTGACCGTTAGTTGGCGCCATGGTTTGCGGGCTCGCAGTGATGACGTCATTGGGATCTTTCCAAATGTGTAGCGTGTTCAACAATTGCTTATTGCTGCCTAAACTCGCGAAGTAAAATGCCACGATGTGCTGCTTTTGGATGCAATTTCCAGTCAAATGGAAACAAGGGGAGTGAAGTGAGTGGTCAAGGTGGAATTATTATTTTTAGTGAATAAATGTGCATAAGTGGAAGCTTCTCCCCCTTTTTGGTCCCTGTATGCACGTATCCTACCCACCACGCGTTACAACTGTCGCCCCAACATTTTTCCTTGATCCTCAGTTAAGTAAGGGATCCGTCTATTTTCTGGATCCGACGGTCCCACCGCGTCTGCAATATTGGTTTCGGATCTATTTTTTTTATTTGTCGGTCCCACAGCGGCTTTTCGGATAAGTCTATTTTGTGGAATCGACGGCCCGATCGCGGCTGCAACATTGCCATGGGATCGGTCTAATTCCTGGATCTTCGTGTGAGTAAAAAAAACGCGGATTTGGATTACTATTGCTATCTTTTTTGTTGACTACTCTTCGTGGGAGTTTTCCCCAAATCATACCAAATAATTAAAGCACTATGGCACACTACAGTGACGACAGTGACTCTGACATGGACCTTACAACAATGTTGGAGTTCGTCAGGGAACGCCTGTTTGCGTTCTGCTGAGCTCCCGAGTGAAGAGTGGTCAAGGTAGAAATATTTTTTGTGATTCTCCCCTTTTTGGTACTTTTATAGACGTATCCTACCTATCACGCGTTACAATGTACAAGACATGGATTACACAAGGTGTGCTCTTTGCCCTGTACTGTATGTAAAGCACACGACAGCTCTGGATGCTAACAATCTACGTAATTATATTGGGATAAGTTTGAAAACGCAATATGCTTACCTTGAATATTTGCTAATAAAACCAGAGTTCCCAACAGCATACACTCTCGCTCCCAACTGGAGTTCCCAACAGCATACGCTCTCTTGCTCTGTTGTCATTGAGACTTTTGCCCAACTTTTGTCTTATCAGGTATTTGCTACACGCATTTTTCCCTGAAGCTCCTCTTGTGAACAACCGACAGTGCTGTCCTGCTCCTCCCTTTTCAGATCTGGTTCAAATAGGAAGGGTAGAACCGACGACATGTTGGGAAAGCTAACGAGTGACACGCTGGAATTTCGGCAACGGGCCCGGTGACGTCACGCACTGCGACGTAACAAGAATGCCGACCTATCACTTAAAATAATTTTACAAACTTTATTAAAACCAAAACATTAAGAGGGGTTTTAATATCAAATTATTATCACTAATACTAACATTTATCTTTTAAGAATTACTTTAAGGTTAGGAAAGGGAATGGATGTAATTGGTCGACAGTAAGGTTAAGGTTAGGAAAGGGAATGCATGTGATTGGTCGACAGTTAGGGACCTCTAAAAGTAAGCTTTACCGAAAACTACATCACACCACAAAGTAGCACTTCAAGTCACGTGAAACGACTCACATAGCACTTGGATGCAGAACAGATCACTGTTGTCACCAATGCCGACCCAGTTGGTGGCTCTGCACATGTAGCACGTCTGGTCGCCCGGCTGTATGTCAGGCAGCAATGTCCATCTGCCACCCAAAAATTCTGAGGTGCTGCCATCCACGATACTCCACCAGGTGTAATTATTGGGCTCGGGATTGGCGTCGGTCAAGCACTGCAGCCGAACGGATGTCCCCGCTACGACCATGGGGCTATCGGAACCCACAACGGAAATCCTGGTTTCCCTTGGATGATCTGGAAAGAGTTTAACGTGAGAACGACCATGCAAGACGAAAGACTGATTGCCAGACTCACAGTTCACTTGAATCAGAAATCTATGCTGTCCGGAGCCGACGTAGCTGGAGGCCACGCACGTGTACCATCCCCTGTGCTCGGCCTGCACCGATGAGACCTGGTACACTTCACCGGATCTCAGATAGATGTCATCTTTGAACCATTTGAAGAGGTCGGGACTGGGGTTGCCTCTCGTCACGTTGCATGTAAGCGTCATGGCTTCTCCCTCGGTGAATCCGGGCTGCGAGCTTTTCACCTCAACGGTCGGCGGGTCTGATTCATTTACAAAACATGATGAGAGCAGATGAATGAAAACTTTAAAATGGATGGCTGGATGGATTGATTGATTGATGATTGATGTGATTACAGTAAATGTGTGGGCTGTTTATATAGGTGGCGCATCGGGACGAAACTGTAAAAAATGGTGCACTTGATTTTCTTGTACGTCCAAGACTCACTGCACTTATTTGGAAATTTCACTGGTTCCAATTACCAAGCCAAATGTTGGCACCGGCGGTCAAAGCATTCAAGGCAAGCTTTCCGCTGACATGAAACTATAGACCCTACCCACGTGACGTCACAACTCCTTCCTCCTGACTGGTGCCGCCCAATTGTCCGTCAACACATCATGTTTACCTGTTATGGCTACGTACATTCCTCCTATTTACGACGTGTTTTTCTGCTCGTTAACATTAATAATCAAAATGGTGAAGGCGTGTGTGGCGGTCGGTTGCAATAACAGAGAAGATAGACTAAGAAGACGGAGAGACTTGAAGTTCTACCGGATTTCGAGAGACCCGGAGAGAAGAGAGCGAGATGGGCTGCTGCAATTCGACGAGAAAACTGGGCTCCAAACGATTACCACAGATTATGTAGTAGTCATTTTATATCTGGTAAGATGCATTTAATATATATTTAGAGGGTTTTGGGCTGACAACCACAATTAAGATCATTGCTAGGCTAATCGCCGACAACATACACGTATGTATGTAGTGAGAGTGCTATCGCTAAACCATATAAACATTAAAAGCCCTAACTCCATTGATAAACGACATGAAATACATTAGACTTGACAGTGGATGTTAGCAATAACAAAAGATTTTGAATTGAAAATTTCGTAACTCACCTTTCCAAGCACAAGATAGATTCCTGCCGAATTTTCGTGGACGAGGACCTATTTCACCCAACCAGCAACGAAGTATTTATAAGCCTCCAAGCTCTTAAAGTTTTTCAAACTTTCGTGAGAACAGGCTGATTTTGTGTGGACAAGATAGTTGTAAATATCAGGGTAGCTAGCAGATGTCAGGCAAATACGGCGATGACAGCGGGTCGAAAAACATCGATTTAGGCATCAAATATGGATCTGGCGAATGGATAAACTGAAGCTTTTCCACATAACGCCTTTTATGCAATGCATCAAGTGAGTTTACGGCATCCGAAAGCACCGGGTCTTCCATGAAATGCATTATAAATTGCTCGATCAATTGAGACCATTGATAATACAGACACAAAATGACGGACAAGGGGGCGGAACCATACAGCGAGCACGTGATTTTGTGACATCGGTGGGTAGGGTCTATAGATGCGCCAAGTCTGACAATAGAGCAGCTTTGCGCCACTTCTGAAAATAAATGCCCTGATTATGTGAGATTGGACAGGAAACAAAATAAATTTAAATAAATTGTGAATGGAAATGCTGAATGGAAAAGACTGCTCAAATAAAAAAGTAATGAAGATAAATAAATTTACATAGGTTTTTTTTGGAAATTGATACAATGGAAATAAAAATAAAATAGAACAATATTTTTTTAAATGATATAAAAATTTTATGCAAATTAACGATAATACAAAAAATTACAAAATTGAAATAATTTAAAAAATATATCATGGACTCCACTATCAGTTGACAAGACAACTCCCACAGACATTGTGCCACGCCTTCCCGTAGGGGGCCGACGCAGGCAGAACCTTGAGTTGGTTTTCACTGTGATAAACTCCCCCGCTGCGTTCTAACGCCGGATTTAGTTGGAAACAGGACGAAGGTTTTACTGTATACAAGCAGGGTGGAGTGTCACAACAGTGATTTGGTCGAGGATTCAAGGTAATTATTATATTAAATAGCAGAGGCTAAGCAAGGGGCCCCAGGCAACATGGGGCCCTTCGAGCGTGTGCAAGTAAGGGGGACAGTTGGACTTGGAGCAATAGCATATTGAATAAAAGTCTAATAACACCTGGCTCTCATAGAGCGCTTTTTAGGACACTCAAAGTGCCCCCCCCCTTATTCATTTACTCCACACTCAGTGGATGTAAGCTTATATTGTAACCACAGCTGCCCTGGTGGAGACTGACACCTTCTGAAAAAATTCCCAGATGAAAATGTGTGTGGATATTGATTCTAAACACTGATTTTATGTTCTAGGTAACATCTTTGTGTATGAAGAAACGCTAGCATGCTGCAATGCTGTTAGCAAACGCTAACAAGCTAGTTACAACAAGCCAAATACTACTACTACTATTCTGCAGTGCTACTACATTAAGACATAAAACTACAGTTACATAGTACACTCACCGCTGTCTTGCTTCCTTTTCTCCTCTTTTGCTTATTTTTCTTTCTTTTTTCACTTCCAGAAGCATAACTTCTCTTCATTTTGCCAATTAAAAAAAGGCCAGATCTCCGCTCATGCTCACTATGAGTCACTCTTCATTTTGCCAATTAAAAAAAGGCCAGATCTCCGCTCATGCTCACTATGAGTCACGTGACACAAGCCACGTTTACATGCTGACTTTTATTCATACCGATTCAAATCATTCCGAATGGAAATTTCACATCAGCTGTTTACATGTCACTTCATCTATTCCGATCCAGCGTTTACATGTGACTGCCTTTATTCCGAAAGGACGTTTGACAACTGCCGTCTGACATGCGCAGATTAATCAAAACAAAGCGTCACGTTGCAAAACATGGAGATCGATCGTCAGATCAGCTGCTATTTTAACTTTTCGAGTGGAAACAAAACTTCAGAATGATACGCCGTTCATTTAAAAAGTTGTGTGGGTGCGCTGTGCGTGTGCTTGGAAGCCATGTTGCAAGTGACGTTACGTACGTCACCGAGTGACGTCACCACGTCAGTACGGAGCATGCGCAGAAAGAACGCAACCAGACACCATTCCGCTTCCCTGTTTACATGATATAATTTTACTTCTAATTGGTTTGGGAAAAGGAATATTCCACCCCTGTGAATCGGAATGAAATTCCATTCGGTTTGGGCCTGTTCATTCCGAATGAGGTGTTTATATGGAACACATTTATTCGGTTTGAACAAATATTCCGATTGTAATTGGAATATTTGGCTCCATGTAAACGTGGCAATTCATACATACTCGCGCAGTATAATGAACACAAAGGTGGGAGGGTGCGCGTGCGCTCTGCGTGCATGTGCGGTCATCTTGGCCATAAAAGTGGCGAAAACTAAGCACTTTACATTGACTCATATGTATG
Organism: Corythoichthys intestinalis; assembly: GCF_030265065.1. Classification (NCBI taxonomy): domain Eukaryota; kingdom Metazoa; phylum Chordata; class Actinopteri; order Syngnathiformes; family Syngnathidae; genus Corythoichthys; species Corythoichthys intestinalis. The sequence continues at coordinate 38,665,746 of NC_080398.1, forward strand.
TACTTACATTCGTCTATGGACGCACACATTTTAACAGGTGGCCGTCCTCTGCTCGAAATGCGCACCTTACGCCTATTCTCGCTCCCAGAATACGCAGCACTTGTGACGTAAGACAATAACAGGACTGGTTGCTATGGGAACGTACACATACCCAAGGAACCTTGCTAAATGGAGTATTAAAATTGCTAATAAAATCGTTTAGGATTATTTTTCTTATAGAGTATTCGACGAGGAATACGATAGACCCATGAATAGACTTTTTGGGAAAAATCCACATTTCTTTAAGTAGTCACATGAATAATGAGGTTGCCTGTAAAAATCAACATAAAACCACTTGGCAAGGACTTTCCTGAGAGTACTTGGCGAGTCACTCTTTAAACAATCATGTAGTATTAATAGCTGATTGGACTTTCTTAAACATGTATAATCTACACGACATGGTTAGTGCTGATTGGGATTGATAATAGAATTGTTAGATAATCTGCCAAATGATTCCATGGTATTGAAACACTCCCTACACTTGTCGCTGCGACAGTGCAGTAAAGCTGCGTGTGCTAAATCTGTTGGCCCTCTGGGGGCCACTGCTGGCTGGGGGCTCTAGGCAATTGCCTGGTTTACCTAATGGGACACGACGCCTCTGTTAAATAGCACCATGCAAGCACTTTTGAAACGTGAAAAAAACTATGGATAAAATTTGTGTAACTTTGGCTTGAAATATTTACGTAAAATGAATGATAACTGCCCGTTTTTTGCTTTTAACCAAGAATCTAGACTGTCTTACGTTCATATCTACAGAAATTCTGTAATTTAAGCATTAATTTGAAAGAATTTTCAACTTAAAAATCTCTATTTCGTGACAGATGCCATGTTGGATTAAACAATACCGTAACTTTTGGTTATAATATTTACATAAAATGAATGATAACTGCCCGTTTTATGCTTTTAACCAAGAATCTAGACTGTTTTACAGTCATATCTATAGAAATTTTCCACTTAAAAAGCTCTTAGTTTTGTGACGGCTGCCATGTTGGAATTTGTAGAAGTCAGCTTTCTACACAAAGCAGAATTCAACCTAAATAAGTTGTGATTGGATATAGGAAAACACAAATTTTGCTTTTGTTGAGTAAAAATAAGAATAGAATAGAATAGAATAGACGCCTTTGTCATTACACAAAGTGTCATGAGATTTAAAGCTGCCCCATAGAGTGCACACACACTTACACATAAAATGGATTGAAAAATAAAATAATGATAATAATTAAGATGATTCTGCATGCTTTCCTCAAGTATCAAGTTTCTGTGGTTGGAAAATTGAGTGATTTATTAACTGTTGAAAACTTGCACTGAATTAAAAAAAAAAAAATTAAGTTGCTATTTTGGGGAAAAACATATGTTAAATATTGCTATTCATCGTAAAAATATAGGTGATTATCTTTGCATTTGATGGTTTTTGTGCATCAAGCATAATATTTGAGAATTTTATAGCTGTTTTAAGTTTTGCTATACTTGTATTTAAAAAAAAAAATCGCAATTTTATCAGGGAACGACTTTGAATTTTTGGATGTCGCCGCTCATGGAGACTCATATGCCTAAGGGAGGCGCCTGTTTTGGTTTTAGGTTGCTGCCCGCTTTGGTTTTAAAAATATTTGAATAATTTTTTAAAATAGGCCCCCTACGGATTGGCCCCGAGCCCTGTCAACTGATAGTGAAGTCTATGAATATATATAAAAAATACAGGTAATGATCAAATAAAACTCAATAACAAATATGAAAAAATAAAATGACAAAAATAACAACAAAATTAAAAAAATGGGAAAATAAAAATCATTCACACAAAAAAAATATATATATAAAATGCAATTTCTGGAGAAACTGCAATCATAGCTTTGCTGCGGAAGCACTTCCTGTTGATCTGGGGGCATTTCAGGGGTAACTTCCTGTTGATATTGAGCCACTTGGGTTGGAAATCAATAGACCCTACTCACGTGACGTCACAGCCACGCCCCCGCGCCATGATGTCCGTCTACTCGTCATGTTAATGCATTAGCGCTTCGTAAATTCCTCCTATTATGGCGTGTTTATTCTGCTCGTTAACATTAATAATCAAAATGGTGAAGTCGTGTGTGGCGGTCGGTTGCAAAAACAGAGAAGATAGACGGAGGGACTTGAAGTTTTACCGTATTCCGAGAGACCCGGAGAGGAGAGCGAGATGGACTGCTGCAATTCGGCAAGAAAACTGGGCTCCAAACGACTACCACAGATTATGTAGTAGTCATTTTATATCTGGTAAGATGCATTTAATATATATTAAGAGGGTTTTGGGCTGACAACCACAATTAAGATCATTGCTAGGCTAATCGCCGACAACATACACTCAGACGTTGTGAATGAACTACCTGAAAATATGTAATTGTATGGGGATATTAAGACAGTTGTCATACAATTAATTTACAATTTCACTATTGAGGTCTAAAGCCAAAAAATAAATTCAACTAGGGACAATCTGGAGTAGTGCTACCGCACTTCATATTTATTACATATTACAGTTCCTTGCAAAAGTATTCGGCCCCTTGAACCTTGCAACCTTTCGCCACATTTCAGGCTTCAAACATAAAGATATAAATTTTTATTTTTTTGTCAAGAATCAACATAATTGTGATGTGGAACAAAATTTATTGGATAATTTAAACTTTTTTAACAAATAAAAAACTGAAAAGTGGGGCGTGCAATATTATTCGGCCCCCTTGTGTTAATACTTTGTAGCGCCACCTTTTGCTCCAATTACAGCGGCAAGTCGCTTGGGGTATGTTTCTATCAGTTTTGCACATCGGGAGACTGACATTCTTGCCCATTCTTCCTTGCAAAACAGCTCGAGCTCAGTGAGGTTGGATGGAGAGTGTTTGTGAACAGCAGTCTTCAGCTCTTTCCACAGATTCTCGATTGTATTCAGGTCTGGACTTTGACTTGGCCATTCTAACACCTGGATCCGTTTATTTTTGAACCATTCCATTGTAGATTTGGCTTTATGTTTTGGATCATTGTCCTGTTGGAAGATAAATCTCCGTCCCAGTCTCAGGTCTTGTGCAGATACCAACAGGTTTTCTTCCAGAATGTTCCTGTATTTGGCTGCATCCATCTTCCCGTCAATTTTAACCATCTTCCCTGTGCCTGCTGAAGAAAAGCAGGCCCAAACCATGATGCTGCCACCACGTTTGACAGTGGGGATGGTGTGTTCAGGGTGATGAGCTGTGTTGCTTTTACACCAAACATATCGTTTTGCATTGTGGCCAAAAAGTTCAATTTTGGTTTCATCTGACCAGAGCACCTTCTTCCACATGTTTGGTGTGTCTCCCAGGTGGCTTGTGGCAAACTTTAAACGAGACTTTTTATGGATATCTTTGAGAAATGGCTTTCTTCTTGCCACTTTTCCATAAAGGCCAGATTTGTGCAGTGTACGACTGATTGTTGCCCTATGGACAGACTCTCCCACCTCAGCTGCAGATCTCTTCAGTTCATCCAGAGTGATCATGGGCCTCTTGGCTGCATCTCTGATCAGTTTTCTCCTTGTTTGAGAAGAAAGTTTGGAAGGACGGCCGGGTCTTGGTAGATTTGCAGTGGTCTGATGCTCCTTCCATTTCAATATGATGGCTTGCACAGTGCTCCTTGAGATGTTTAAAGTTTGGGAAATCTTTTTATATCCAAATCCGGCTTTAAACTTCTCCACAACAGTATCTCGGACCTGCCTGGTGTGTTCCTTGGTTTTCATAATGCTCTCTGCACTTTAAACAGAACCCTGAGACTATCACAGAGCAGGTGCATTTATACGGAGACTCGATTACACACAGGTGGATTCTATTTATCATCATCGGTCATTTAGGACAACATTGGATCATTCAGAGATCCTCACTGAACTTCTGGAGTGAGTTTGCTGCACTGAAAGTAAAGGGACCGAATAATATTGCACGCCCCACTTTTCAGTTTTTTATTTGTTAAAAAAGTTTAAATTATCCAAGAAATGTTGTTCCACTTCACGATTGTGTCCCACTTGTTGTTGATTCTTGACAAAAAAATTCAATTTCATATCTTTATGTTTGAAGCCTGAAATGTGGCGAAAGGTTGCAAGATTCAAGGGGGCCGAATACTTTTGCAAGGCACTGTATATATGTATGTAGTGAGAGTGCTATCGCTAAACCATATAAACATTAAAAGCCCTAGCTCCATGGACAAATGACATGAAATATATTAGACTTGACAGTGGATGTTAGCAAGAACAAAAGATTTTGAATTGAAAATTTCGTAACTCACCTTCCCGAACACAAGATCGATTCCTGCCGAATTTTCATGGACGAGGACCTGTTTCACCCAACCAGCAACGAAGTATTTATAAGCCTCCAAGCTCTTAAAGTTTTTCAAACTTTCGTGAGAATAGGCTGATTTTGTGTGGACAAGATAGTTGTACATATCAGGGTAGCTAGCAGATGTCAGGCAAATACGGCGGCGACAGCGGGTCGAAAAACATCGATTTAGGCATCAAATATGGATCTGGCGAATGGATAAACTGAAGCTTTTCCACATAACGCCTTTTATGCAACGCATCCAATGAGTTTACAGCGTCAGATAACACCAGGGCTTCCATGAATTGCTCTATAACTTGCACGACTAATTGAAAACAATGAGAATAGGTCTAAAAAATACGGACAATATGGCGGCCGGATACAGCGACACGTCATTTTGTGACGTAGGTGAGTAGGGTCTATAGGAGTGAATTGACGTTTTTGTGCTATTGAAATGAATGGCGGATAGGGAAATTGGAAATTATTGGGGAATTTTTGTCTATTAGAAATGAATGGTTATTTTTTAATCAAATTTTGGCCAAGTTGTACGTTTACGTAGTAAAACCTGACTAGATATTTGTGCCCCTTAGTGCCCTGATTTACGTATAAATGGAAAAAAATTGTAGGACAAGTAGCGTTTTGGGAAAAAAATTTATCCAAAAAAAACATGTTTTGGGGGGAACTGTCATTTTTGAGGTGTCAAATGAAAGAGCCCGCTTCACATGAGATTTCCGGTCGTTTTGATGTCTAAACAGTGTCGGTGGGTCAAACAGTTTTGGTTGGACGGTGCATATTGCATGCAAAGCTACCATCAAATTTTGTCTCCCAAAAAACAATAACGAAAACATACAACAAATTCAAAATGATAAAAAAGAAGACAAAGAACTCACATTTGATGTCGACGTCAAATGTGGCCTCTTCCGTTTTGTACATATTTGTCGCAACGCATTTGTACTTTCCGTTGTGGTCGACTGTGACGGACGGGATGGTCAACTGGGGCGCCACCACTGGCAGTACTTGGTCATTTTCGAACCACTCCAATGTAGGGGTGGGATTTCCATTGGTGTTGCAAATGAGCGTCATGTTGTCTCCTTCGCGGATGAAACTGATGCCTTCTGGGAAGTTTACCTGGGTGTTTTTGGTGGCATCTAAGAGAGCAAAAAAAAAAAAAGATTCTCGTATACCCTGTTGAGTCAACTCAAAGCCCTCAACTATAGAGTCATGTTTTGTGTATGTCCCAATTACAGCTTGAGCAGATGTTCTTACATTTTACATGTAAAGTGAAGTATTTCCTCAAATACTTGTCAGTGTTGCCTTTTATCTGGCAAAAGATTTCCATGCCGTCATGGTCCCAGCTGGCTACGAATTGGATTGTAGCTATCTTCCCGTCATAATGTTCGTGTCCTAAAGGGACGGGCAGATTGTCACCCCCAAATTCTGGGAGCGTAAGGCATGAACGGGGAGTGGCGCACGTCAGGATAATCACATTATTTTCCCATGTGGTGCGTTGATTCACCATATACACTGGGCAGATATTTTCTGAAAAGGGAAGGGAGATGGTGCCGTTAATATTTAGTTATAAGTATTTTTAAAATATTGGTTACGTAAAAATCCCTTATTTTGTTTCAATTACTACATGTAATAACAATAAATAGGGCTGTCAAACGATTAAAATTTTTAATCGAGTTAATTACAGCTTAAAAATTAATGAATCGTAATTAATCGCAATTCAAACCATCGATAAAATATGCCATATTTTTCTGTAAATTATTGTTGGAATGGAAAGATAAGACACAAGATGCATCTATAAATTACACATACGGTACATAATATACTGTATTTGTTTATTATAACAATAAATCAACAAGATGGCATTAACATTATTGACATTCTCTTAAAGCGATCCATGAATAGAAAGACTTGCAGTTCCTAAAAGATAAATGTTAGTACAAGTACCCCCCCTGGTGGCCTAAAAGTGTCGTTGCATGTAATTGACTTTCCAATATACAGTGGGGCAAATAAGTATTTAGTCAACCACTAATTGTGCAAGTTCTCCCACTTGAAAATATTACAGAGGCCTGTAATTGTCAACACGGGTAAACCTCAATCATGAGACAGAATGTGGAAAAAAAAAAAACAGAAAATCACATTGTTTGATTTTCAAAGAATGTATTTGCAAATCATGGTGGAAAATAAGTATTTGGTCAATACCAAAAGTTCATCTCAATACTTTGTTATGTACCCTTTGTTGGCAATAACGGAGGCCAAACGTTTTCTGTAGCTCTTCACAAGCTTTTCACACACTGTTGCTGGTATTTTGGCCCATTCCTCCATGCAGATCTCCTCTAGAGCAATGATGTTTTGGGGCTGTGGTTGGGCAACACTGACTTTCAACTCTCTCCACAGATTTTCTATGGGGTTGAGATCGGGAGACCGGCTAGGCCACTCCAGGACCTTGAAATGCTTCTTACGAAGCCACTCCTTTGTTGCCCTGGCTGTGTGTTTGGGATCATTGTCATGCTGAAAGACCCAGCCACGTCTCATCTTCAATGCCCTTGCTGATGGAAGGAGATTTTCACTCAAAATCTCTCGATACATGGCCCCATTCATTCTTTCCTTTACACAGATTAGTCGTTCTGGTCCCTTTGCAGAAAAACAGCCCCAAAGCATGATGTTTCCACCCCCATGCTTCACAGTGCGTATGGTTTTCTTCGGATGCAATTCAGTATTCTTTCTGGTCCTAACACGAGAACCTGTGTTTCTACCAAAAAGTTCTATTTTGGCTTCATATGACCATAACACTTTCTCCCAGTCCTCTTCTGGATCATCCAAATGCTCTCTAGCAAACCGCAGATGGGCCTGGACGTGTACTGGCTTCAGCAGGGGGACACGTCTGGCAGTGCAGGATTTGAGTCCTTGGCGTCGCAATGTGTTACTGATAGTAGCTTTTGTTACTGTGGTCCCAGCTCTCTGTAGAACATTCACTAGGTCCCCCCGTGTGGTTCTGGGATTTTTGCTCACCGTTCTTGTTATCATTTTGACGCCACGGGGTGAGATCTTGCCTGAAGCCTCAAATCGAGGGAGATTATCAGTGGTCTTGTATGTCTTCCATTTTGTAATAATTGCTCCCACAGTTGATTTCTTTACACCAAGCGTTTTACCTATTGCAGATTCAGTCTTCCCAGCCTGGTGCAGGTCTACAATTTTGTCTCTGGTGTCCTTCGACAGCTCTTTGGTCTTGGCCATAGTGGAGTTTGGACTGTGACTGACTGAGGTTGTGGACAGGTGTATTTTATACCTATAATGAGTTAAAACAGGTGCCATTAATACAGGAAATGAGTGGAGCCTCGTTAGACCTCGTTGACAGCCAGAAATCTTGCTTGTTTGTTGGTGACCAAATACTTAATTTCCACTCTAATTTGGAAATAAATTCTATAAAAATCAAACAACGTGATTTTCTGTTTTTTTCCCCACATTCTGTCTCTCATGGTTGAGGTTTAACCATTTTGACAATTACAGGCCTCTCTAATCTTTTCAAGTAGGACAACTTGCACAATTGGTGGTTGACTAAATACTTATTTGCCCCACTGCATATAAGAGTTGTAAAGTAATAAAATAAACAACAAAAATGAATGAAATGAACAAAAAAGATCTTCTTTTCATGGGTCAAAATTATTTTTCAAACCGATCATATGACAAGCACCTGACGGTCATTTGGTTTGCATATCAGTTAAAAAAAAGAAGAAGAAAAAATTCAGGGGAGGGCAATTTTATTTTTCAAATGATTTTTTTCTTTTTTTTTTTTTTTTTTCGATTGAAGCAAAGTTTTTGGGTATTGAATGATTTAGACACAAAAAGGATGGGTGAATGAAAAATTTTAAGTGTTCAAATGCAAATATTTGTTTCTCAAATACTTTTTCGCATTCAAAAACTTTTTTTATATGATTGAATTTTTTTTTTATTTTCGATTGAAGTGATTTTTATGTTGAAAAATATATATTTTTTGTTTGAAGCAACTTATTTTTCCCTCCCGGAGTCATCACCTTATCGTGGTGGAGGGGTTTGCGTGTCCCAATGACCCTAGGAGCCATGTTGTCTGGGGGCTTAAAGCCCCTGGCAGGGTCACCCATGGCAAACAGGTCCTAGGTGAGGGGCCAGACAAAGTATGGCTCACAAGACCCCTTATGATGCAAAACATTACAGGATTCAAGTTTCCCTTACCCGGACACGGGTTACCGGGGCCCCTCTCTGGAGCCAGGCCTGGGGGTGGGGCTCAAAGGCGAGCGTCTGGTGGCCGGGCCTTTTCCCATGTGGTCCGGCCGGGCACAGCCCAAAAAGGCAACATAGATTCGCCTTTCCAGGGGTCGGGTGCGTAGCGATTTGGGCTGCAGCCAAAGGCGGGGGCCTTGGCGGTCCGACCCCCGACTACAGAAACTAACTCTTGGGACATGGAATGTCACCTCTCTGGCGGGGAAGGAGCCCGAGCTGGTGTGTGAGGCAGAGAAGTTCCAACTAGATATAGTTGGACTCTCCTCCACACACAGTTTGGGTTCTGGTACCAGTCCTCTCGAGAGGGGTTGGACCCTCTTCCACTCTGGAGTTGCCCACAGTAAAAGGCAGGTGTGGGCATACTTATTGCCCCCCGGCTTGGTGCCTGTACGCTGGGGTTTACTCCAGTATACGAGAGGGTAGCCTCCCTCCGCCTTCGGGTGGGGGGACGGGTCCTGACTGTTTTTTGTGCTTATGCTCCAAACAGCAGTTCGGAGTACCCACCCTTTTTGGAGTCCTTGGAGGGTGTGCTGGAGAGTGCCCCCTATCTAGGGACTCCCTCGTTCTGCTGGGGGACTTCAACGCTCATGTGGGTAATGACAGTGAGACCTGGAGGGGCGTGATTGGGAGGAACGTCCCCCCCGATCAGAACCCGAGCGGTGTTCTGTTGTTGGACTTCTGTGCTCGTCATGGATTGTCCATAACAAACACCATGTTCAAACATAAGGGTGTCCATATGTGCACTTGGCACCAGGACACCCTAGGCCGCAGCTCCATGATCGACTTTGTGATCGTGTCACCGGACTTGCGGCCGCATGTTTTGGACACTCGGGTGAAGAGAGGGGCGGAGCTGTCAATTGATCACCACCTGGTGGCGTGTTGGCTCCGATGGTGGGGGAAGATGCTGGTCAGGCCTAAACGTATTGTGAGGGTCTGCTGGGAACGTCTGGGATGCCGTCAAGCTGAAGAAGGAGGCCTACCGGGCCTTTTTGGCCTGTGGGACTCCGGAGGCAGCTGACAGGTACCGGCTGGCCAAGCGGACTGCAGCTACGGCGGTCGCCGAGGCAAAAACTCGCACATGGGAGGAGTTTGGCGAGGCTATGGAAAACAACTTCCGGACGGCTTCGAGGAAATTCTGGTCCACGGAGAGTCTGCGGAGAGGAAAGCAGTGCCCCATTAACACTGTATATAGTGAAGATGGGGTACTGCTGACCTCGACTCGGGACGTCGTGAGTCGGTGGGGAGAATACTTCGAAGACCTCCTCAATTCCACCGACATGCCTTCCTTTGAGGAAGCAGGGTCTGGGGACTCCAAGGTGGGCTCTCTGATCTCTGGGGTTGAAGTCACTGAGGTGGTTGAAAAGCTCCTCGGTGGCAAGGCCCCGGGGGTGGATGAGATCCACCCGGAGTTCCTAAAGGCTCTGGATGTTGTGGGGCTGTCGTGGCTGACACGCCTCTACAACATTGCGTGGGACAGTGCCTCTGAATTGGCAGACCGGGGTGGTGGTCCCCCTTTTTATGAAAGGGGACCGTAGGGTGTGTTCCTATTATAGAGGGATCACACACCTCAGCCTCCCCGGTAAAGTCTATTCAGGGGTGCTGGAGAGGAGGGTCCGTCAGGATGTCGAATCTCGGATTCAGGAGGAGCAGTGTGGTTATCGTCCCAGCCGTGGAACAGTGGACCAGCTCTACACCCTTGGCAGGATCCTCGAGGGGACATGGGAGTTTGCTCAACCGGTCTACATGTGTTTTGTGGATTTGGAGAAGGCGTTCGACTGTGTGCCTTGGGGACTCCTGTGGAGGGTGCTCCGGAAGTACGGGGTACCAAGCCCCTTGGTAAGGGCTGTTCGGTCCCTGTACGACCGGTGTCAGAGTCTGGTCCGCATTGCCGGCAGTAAGTCGAATTCGTTCCCAGTGAGGATTGGACTCCGCCAAGGCTGCCCTTTGTTACAGATTCTGTTCATAATTTTTATGGAGAGAATTTCTAGGCACAGCCGATGCGTTGAGGGTGTCCTGTTTGGTGACCTCATCATTGCATCTCTGCTTTTTGGAGATGTGGTGCTTTTGGCTTCATCAGGCCGTGACCTCCAACTCTCACTGGGGCGTTTCGCAGCTGAGTGTGAAGCGGTTGGGATGAAGATCAGCACCTCCAAATCCGAGACCATGGTCCTCAGCCGGAAAAGGGTGGCATGCCCTCTCCGGGTTGCAGATGAGATCCTGCCCCAAGTGGAGGAGTTCAAGTATCTTGGGGTCTTGTTCATGAGTGAGGGTAGGAGGGAGCGGGAGATTGACAGGCGGATCGGTGCAGCGTCTGCAATGATGCAGACTCCGCACCGGTCTGTTGTGGTGAAGAAGGAGCTGAGTCAAAAGGCGAAGCTCTCGATTTACCGGTCGATTTACGTTCCTACCCTCACCTATGGTCACGAGCTGTGGGTCGTGACCGAAAGAACAAGATCCCGGATACAAGCGGCTGAAATGAGTTTCCTCAGTAGGGTGTCCGGGCTCTCCCTTAGAGATAGAGTGAGAAGCCCGGTCATCCGGGAGGGGCTAGGTGTCGAGCCGCTACTCCTCCGCGTTGAGAGGAGCCAGTTGAGGTGGCTCGGGCATCTGGTTCGGATGCCTCCTGGACGCCTCCTTGGAGAGGTGTTCCGGGCATGTCCCACCGGTGGGAGGCCCCAGGGACGACCCAGGACACGCTGGAGAGACTATGTCGCTCGGCTGGCCTGGGAACGCCTTGGAATCCCGCCGGAGGAGCTGGCTGAAGTGGCCCCGGACTAAGTAGAAGATAATGGATACATGGATGGATGGCAACTTATTTTTTGATTGAATAATAAAGACACAAATGTCCCAAAATATGGCCCAAATGCAAAAAAATATTACTTCAATCAAAAAAGTTGCTTGACCCCAAAAAATTGACTTCAATTAAAAAAAAAAAAAAAATTCAAATTAAAGAAAACTAGCTTTTAAATATTTTTTGAGTGTCGAATTTATTTTTGCATTCAAACACATTTTTTGGAATTGAAGTGACTTTTTTTTATTGAAAATATGTTTTGATTGAAGCATTTTTTTTTTTTTTTATTTAAGCAACTTTTTTTTAAATCTAATAATGAAGACACAAATCTACCTCCATATGGCTCCGCCCAGGGGATACAATTTTTGACTGGGGTAACTACATTGGCACGACACCAGCAGGCGCACCTTATTCAATGGATGACGATCTTGGCGAAAAGTATAGCTGTCCTAAGCAGCCTGATTTAGAATTCCCCTCAAGAATGATGGGGAAACAAAAAACCCTCATTTTCAATATTCTTGTAAGTTAATTTTATTGCTGACACTGCGTTTTGGGGTCAGCAACAACATGTTGTCCCCCACTGCCCCAAAAGTCAAACTCCGCCTATGGTCTGTGACTCTAAACCTATGCACGTTATACCTGATAATGTATGCATTTAACCACTTGCCTTTGACAGTGATATAAACTGAAAGCTCTCCCCATTGTGAGTCTTCTCCAGCCTTGAGCTCATAAATGAACTGGTAATAGCCATTGTCACTTTGCATGACGTCGCACATCAAGATGGTCATTGAGGTTCCGCCGCTCCAGAGAGAAGGCGGCGAGCCCACGCTTTTCGCACGGCCCACAAAGTACGGGTGGACGGGTCGCCGTTCCTGGTCGGAGCTGAGAAGGACAGAACCTATAAACTCCATCCGTGAGGTGCTCCAAATGGCGTCTTTCATCCAAGCCCAATTGGAAAGCTGCACGGGGAGGTCACGCTTAGCCGTTACGGTCAGTTCCACGCAGGAGCCTTCTTTGATTGACGGCCTTTCGTTCGGCATTTCAAAGAGACTGTCTGAAAACTGAGAAGCTGTGGCAGAAAAAGTGCACACAAGTTTCAGTAATAGGTAGGAAAACAGATGAACTAATGATTAAAGGGAGAATGTAATGGCACTTACAGCTATTACTGTAACTGATACTCTTGAAGAAAAAACGCAAGCAGTGTTGTTTTCATCAACGATGACGCTAACAAAAATATTTTGTCAATAAAGAGTTTTTTCATGACGATGACTAGACGATAACGAGCTAAAAACATGTTTCGGAAGACTAAAACATGACGAGATGAATGCCAGCTTTCGTCTGATGAGACCAGAACGAGACAGAAATGCGCAATAGTTTCCATCACTTGTCCACAATGTGTGATATTTTATGTACAGTAGGGCAAATGAGTATTTAGTCAACCACTAATTGTGCAAGTTCTCCCACTTGTAAATATTAGAGAGGCCTGTAATTGTCAACATGGGTAAACCTAAAAAAAAAAAAAAAAAATCACATTGTTTGATTTTTAAAGAATTTATTTGCAAATTATGGTGGAAAATAAGTATTTGGTCAATACCTATAGTTCACCTCAACACTTTGTTATGTACCCTTTGTTGGCAATAACGGAGGCCAAGCGTTATCTGTAACTCTTCACAAGCTTTTTACACACTGTTGCTGGTATTTTGGCCCATTCCTCCATGCAGATCACCTCTAGAGCAGGGTTGTTGTTGTTGCCTGGCTCTGCCAGACTATTTTCCCTGTATTTTTCAAACACTGAGAGTATAGTCTGGGAACCAGCTCATTAACGGCCTCTCGAGCAGGTAAAAAAATCAATCGACAAATCAGATTCGTTTATTTGCATGACGTGTTCTTAACGAGCAACGTCACTCTTGCGCGTCGAAAATTGTCTCCACAACACAGATGGTGAACGGGAGAGCCGAGAATATGTTCCAATCCACGGTAAAATCAGTTTTAAATTACCAAAAACACTTCGACACGAGTCATTGACAACAGTCTGTCTCGCGCTAGCCATGTTGAATAAACTTTGCTCTCTTCGTATGTTTACTTCCGCGCGCACGTCCCTCGTCCTTCCCTCGTCATTTTACTAACGTCACATCTGCCCGTCGCTGATTGGTCCACTCCGCTGTCTATTTGCTGTGGCTTGCTCCGCCCTGGAAATTGTATCCGCGTGAATGGTGGCCAGACTCAATACCTGGAACAGCGGTGAGTGTGGTGTACCAGGCAACTGTTGTTGGGCAACATGGACTTTCAACTCCCTCCTCACCCCGTGGCGTCAAAATGATAACAAGAACGGTGAGCAAAAATCCCAGAACCAAACGGGGGGACCTAGTGAATGACGTACAGAGAGCTGGGACCACAGTAACAAAGGCTACTATCAGTAACACAATGCGCCGCCAGGGACTCAAATCCTGCACTGCCAGACGTGTCCCCCTGCTGAAGAAAGTACACGTCCAGGTCCGTCTGCGGTTCGCTAGGCAGTATTTGGATGATCCAGAAGAGGACTGGGAGAATGTGTTATGGTCAGATGAAACCAAATAGAACTTTTTGGTAGAAACACAGGTTCTCGTGTTTGGAGGAAGAAGAATACTGAATTGCACCATACCCACTGTGAAGCATGGGGGTGGAAACATCATGCTTTGGGGCTGTTTTCTGCAAAGGGACCAGGACGGCTGATATGTGTAAAGGAAAGAATGACTGGGGCCATGTATCGAGAGATTTTGAGTGAAAATCTCCTTCCATGAGCAAGGGCATTGAAGATGAAACGTGGCTGGGTCTTTCAGCATGACAATGATCCCAAACACACAGCCAGGGCAACAAAGGAGTGGCTTCGTAAGAAGCATTTCAAGGTCCTGGAGTGGCCTAGCCAGTCTCCAGATTTCAACCCCATAGAAAATCTGTGGAGGGAGTTAAAAGTCCGTGTTGCCCAACGACAGCCCTAAAACATCACTGCTCTAGAGGAGATTTGCATGGAGTAATGGGCCAAAATAACAGCAACAGTGTGTGAAAAGCTTGTGAAGAGTTACAGAAAACGTTTGGCCTCCGTTATTGCCAACAAAGGGTACATAACGAAGTATTAAGATGAACTATTGGTATTGACCAAATACTTATTTTCCACCATGATTTGCAAATAAATTCTTTAAAAATCAAGCAATGTGATTTTCTGTTTTGTTTTTTTTTTCCCACATTCTGTCTCTCATGGTTGAGGTTTACCCATGTTGACAATTACAGGCATCTCTAATATTTTCAAGTGGGGGAATTTGCACAATTAGTGGCTAACTAAATACTTATTTGCCCCACTGTATAGTTAGCATGCATCGTAGCAGTGTCTAGTTGTGTCACTCATGTGGCGTGCTGCTGCTCTCCATGCTTGCACACACGGCAAGATTTATTTTCTTATCTTGGCTAGAGAGAATATGCAATGTTGCTTTAGCCGTTCAGATCTGTGCTGAGAGATCATCACAAACTAAATGTAACTCGTGGCATTAGCATAGCGTTCGCATTAGGCTAATGCTAACGATAAGTGTCCTCTTAAACTCTCGGACCACTTTTTTTAAATACAGTATATGGCATCCAAGTGGGTATAATTAATTAAAAATAATGTACTGTTATCCTGCTGAGTGTGTATTATCATTGTCCTTGTAGACGCTACGATATGTGCTCGTCCGTCAATGTTCATTCAAAATAGTTGTAAACCTTTATTTTGGATTTTTTTTTTATTACAGATGAACACATTTTTAGTAAACATCGACTAAAACTGTACGAAATTAGTTTCTTTTTAGTTTCCGTCAACAAAAACTAGATGAATACAAACACATTTTGAGATGACTAAAATATGACTAACACTAATAAGTATTATCAGCCAAAAGACTAAGGCGAAAATTAAAATGGCTGCCAAAAACAACACTGCACACAAGTATCAGTCAAATTCAAAATGAAATGTAAATATTTTTAATGAGAGAATGAGAGGTGAACCTGTCATGACAAACTTCAATAGCAGGAAAATCAACGTGCGCTGTTTCATTCTTCCGCTGCACAGACAATTTGATCTGAAATAAATTTGCACAAAGAATCTGTAAAAACATATCCGTGTGGGAAAAAAATCAGGAAAGCCCCTTGGCACGCCTTGATTTAAAAAAAAGAAGAAGAAGAACTTGTTATAGCCATTACTGCCATTTTGGGTGGAGACAATTGATTAATCGACAACTATTTGATAGTCGACAAATCAATTAAACATTGACCAAAATGCCCCAAATCGTCTTTTTTTATTATGATCGAATAGAAAAAAGGGGGGAATATCGTGTTTTTTTTTTTTTTAGTCGAGTGTCGATGTTTTATCTTGTAGTTCTTAAGAACTACAGTGGTATGAAAAAGTATCTGCATAAAATCACCATCAAATGTGTTCTGATCTTTGTTAAAATCACACCGATGAAAAAACAGTGCCTGCTTTAACTAAAACCACCCAAACCTTATAGGTTCCTAGGGGTGTAACGGTACACAAAAATCTGGGTTCAGTACTGTATGTACCTCGGTTTTGAGGTCGCGGTTCGGTTCATTTTCGGTACAGTAAGAAACACACTTTTGTGCTTTCAACAATAGGAACATTAGCCTATACAAAGCTAGAATTCTGCTCAAAAAGTAGCGGGTATTTAAAGATAATCCAACAACAATTTGCCTTTCAGACCCCGCGTATTGGTCAGCTTTCTTTCTGAAAGAAAAAAAAAGAAGTCCTGTGCTAAAGAAAAAATCAATCCCAATGACAAAGATTTTAACATGTATTTACAAATGAAATGCCTCAATGAAACATTTTTTTCTTATGAACGGTTTTCAAAAGCTTTATTGGTGGATTTTCTCAAGTTAAAGTGCCACACAGAAATTAATAAATTTGATTGTGTAAGCAGGATGTGTGTATTATTGTTATTATTTAATTGCAGGTGTTTTAGCTCATTTTATTTTATTCAAATTGGCTATTATTTATTTTATAATGTGTTTATATTAGGGCTGTCAAACGATTAAAATTTTTAATCGAGTTAATTACAGCTTAAAAATTACTTAATCGTAATTAATCGCAATTCAAACCATCTATAAAATATGCCATATTTTTCTGTAAATTATTGTTGGAATGGAAAGATAAGACACAAGATGGATATATACATTCAACATACGGTACATAGGGACTGTATTTGTTTATTATAACAATAAATCAACAAGATGGCATTAACATGATTAACATTCTGTTAAAGCGATCCATGGATAGAAAGACGTGTAGTTCTTAAAAGATAAATGTTAGTGCAAGTTATAGAAATTTTATATTAAAACCCCTCTTAATGTTTTCGTTTTAATAAAACTTGTAAAAAATTTGTTGATGTCAATAATTACTTACACAATGCTCATGGGTGCTGAATCCTATAAAATCAGTCGCACCCAAGCGCCAGCGGAGGGCAGCAAAACTCCATAAAACACAATTAACATGTGGGCATTTCTCTGTACTGTCATTTAAATCTGTCTGAGCGGGGCATGTGCGTTAATTGCGTCAAATATTTTAACGTGATTAATTTAAAAAAAAATAATTACCGCCCGTTAATGCGATAATTTTGACAGCCTTAGTTTATATTTTAAAAATGTTATGTAGTATTCATTTATATATTTTATGTTGTAAAACTTTAGTTCCAATGTGAATATTATTTCCTACTTGTTTTGTTGTGGTAGGAGGGTTTTGTATTGAACACGGGGCCGTGTTGGTTATTATTATAGCAGAGAAGACAGCAGTAAATCAACAAAGACAGGTCAACTGTGCCCCGATCTACCACTCGAGAGATCTGATGGACTCAAAAAGTGGGTTACCATTGCATATTAGTTTGAAAATCCACCGTATTTTTACACGAGTGACTTCCGGCCCGATCCTAGCTACCGGTAGTAGTAGTATTGACGCAGATGGGCTGCATCTCGCGTCAATTGTCGCGGCGGCCACGTTGTCGCGCCGTTGACGTTTATGGGTTATACTGTCCTACCATGTTGGTCCTCATTATAGTAGAGAAGACCAAGTAAATATAATCTACACCAGATGTCACGAAACCGCGGACCTCGGTCCGGTTCCGGACCCCCCTAGCCGTCTAGACCGGATCTCAAGCTGTCCGGACTAATACACGTTGCATCAACAAAAATCTTTTTTTTCTGCGGGTTTGCAGAGCAGAGGTGTGCAACAAACAAAAACCTTAGCGGTGATTCGCTTGAGCCAGCCAATGGGAGTGAAGCATTTGAAAAGTTATTTTTAGAACAGCATGTCTCACACTCGCTTTCCACACCCCGCGGAGTGACAGCCAAAAACTGAGCCGAATGAAGTTGGAGGAAGAGGCGAAAAGGTACGGTTAATGGCGTGCTCAAAAATATGCAAGATTGATGCAGAAAACAGAGTGTTTAAGGAGGAGTAGACCAACACATTTTTGTTCATCTTACCTGGCGGCAGCACAAGACCGCGATGCCTCATCTGTTCAGAGACGGTGTTCTGCCAAAATCTGCTACATCGGCGAAACGTCTTACATTACTCGAATTTGACACTCAAAGTACTACTGTGCGCGCTAAACTTGTTTTGTTTGGATGCATACAGGCAGAACGTACTAAAAATGCCTTAAGAAAATACTTAAATGCAGTTATACCAAATAAGGACGGTTTAAATACGCTACGTGACTAATGTGGTCAACTGCTTCAAAGCTAACACAAAAAACCACAATGGTTAAAAGTATATAGGGTAATACATGCAAAAAGTATTTTTGAGGCAATGAAAAGGTTCTAAACAACTAAATAAAAACAAAAATAGTGAGTACTCATCGCTTCTGACCGATGTGCGCATGCGTTCGGATGCTTGCGCAAGTGTTGTGTAGCTGTTTCGCCGCGTTGTAAGGAATGGCCCAACAACGGTAGCGCTTGTAAAAAGCAGCAATTTAAAAAGGCACTATGTGACGAAGCACAGAGTATTTTCTTAAAGTTTCCCTATGAACTCTGCCATCCGTTCTGAAAAAATAGCGGAATTAAGGGCTCAATATGATAGCTTTATTATTTATTACTAATTAATTATTATTAAATATTATTTATGACTTACTATGAATTTATTTTTTATATTTTATTTACATTTTTGAATGTTGTAATTATCAGCATAGCCACTTAAAGATACGTTTGTATTTTTGGGAAAAAAAGAAGTATTAAAAATTAGAGATGTCCCGATCGATCGGGTCTGATCACGTCATTTTCAAAGTATCGGAATCGGCAAAAAAATATCGGACAGGCCTTTTTTTTGCCTGTTTTGAATATATATATATATATATATATATATATATATATATATATATATATATATATATATATATATATATATACATATATATATACTGTATATACATATATTTTTTTAATTAGATCGTTTTCTAATTGTATTTAACGTTACAGAGATAATATGTTACACTCATCCAGAGTCTAGTTTAGGCTTAAGGTAGGGCTATCAAATTTAACCCGTTAACGGCGGTAATTCATTTTTAAAAAAATGTATCACGTTAAAATATTTAACGCAATTAACGCATGCGCTGCACGACCCACTCACGCATTGTCGTGTTCAATCTGTAATGGCGCAGTTTTACCTATATAAAGAGCTAAAAGGCAGCGTAAAATGAGTAGAGTGAATTTTGGCAGCCTTTGGGGCATTCTTTTAAATGGCTAAAGTCTTTCAATCCCTCTCCCTATGATTAGAAATATCGTGGGAAGCAATGTGGGGAAGAAAGGTAGTAATTGATTTTTTTCTTAACACTCTATTTCCCAACGCAGAGAAGATATATTAACTGGTACCACTACGCACAGTCATGGGTGCACTTCCCATCATGCATTTGGGCACAACAGTTAAATGGCTACAGTATCATTTACTGAAAGCTCAACAAATACACTAGATGGCAATATTTAGTCACAATATACAAAGTCACATTTATCCTTTAAGAATTACAAGTCTTTCTATCCGTGGATCCCTCTCACAGAAAGAATGTTAATAATGTAAATGCCATCTTGAGAATTTATTGTCATAATAAACAAATACAGTACT
Source organism: Corythoichthys intestinalis (assembly GCF_030265065.1). Classification (NCBI taxonomy): domain Eukaryota; kingdom Metazoa; phylum Chordata; class Actinopteri; order Syngnathiformes; family Syngnathidae; genus Corythoichthys; species Corythoichthys intestinalis. The sequence continues at coordinate 38,685,259 of NC_080398.1, forward strand.
GTATGTTGAATGTATATATTCGTCCGAGTTTTATTCATTTTTTTCTTAATGCATTGCCAAAATGTATATGATCGGTAAAAATTATCGGGAATGATTGGAATTGAATCGGGAGCAAAAAAAAAAGCAATCGGATCGGGAAATATCGGGATCGGCAGATACTCAAACTAAAACGATCGGTATCGGATCGGGAGCAAAAAAACATGATCAGAACAACCCTATTAAAAATATTTCTGGACCCGAGATTGTTGTTATTTTTTAATTTCGGACCCAGAGGATTTTTAATTCACGACACCCTTAAGGCTTTCATATTTTAATAAGGCTAGCATGCAAACAATGACAGAAGGGGGGAAAATAAATAAGTTAACCATCACATTTAATATTTTGTGGGCCCCCCCCTTTTGGCAGCAATAACTTCAACCAGACGCTTCCTGGAGCTGCAGATCAGTCCGACACATCAATCAGGACCAATCTTGGCCCATTCTTCTCGACAAAACTGCTTTAGTTCAGTATGATTCCTGGGATGTCTGGCATGAATCGCTGTCTTTACGTCATGCCAGAGTATCTCAATGGGGTTCAAGTCTTTTTGTTCCTCTGGAACCATTCTGAAGTTTATTTCCTTCTGAAGTTGATTTCCTTCTGCGTTTTGGATCACTGTCTTGTTGCAGCATCCATCTTCTTTTTAGCTTCAACTGACTAACAGGTTTTCCTGCAAAACTTCCTGATAAATTTTCGAATTCATTCTTCCATTAATCATTGCAAGTTGTCCAGGCCCTGAGACAACAAAACAGCCCCAAATCATGATGCCACAATGCTTCACAGAGGGGAAGAGGTGGTGATGTTAGTCAGCTGTTCCATTTTTCCTCCACACATGACGTTGTGTGTTCCTCCCAAACAATTCAACTTATGTTTCATCAGTGCACTAAATATTTTGCCAAAACGTCTGGGGAGTGTCCAAGTGCCTTTTTGCAAACATTAAACGAGCAACAATGTTATTTTCAGACAGCAGTGGCTCCCTCTGTGGAGTCCTCCCATGAACACCATTCTTGGCCATAGTTTGACATATAGTTGATGTGTGCACAGAGATATTGGACTGTTCCAGTGATTTCTGTAAGTCTTTAGCAGACAGCCTAGGGTTCTTTTTTACATCTCTTGAGTATTCTGTGCTGAACGCTTGGCATCATCTTTGGGAGGATGGGAGAGAAGCAACAGTGCCAAACTCTCTCCATTTGTAGAAAATTTTTCTGACTGTCGATTGATGACTTTTACAGAAGGGTTTGTATCTTTTTCCAGCGTTATACAAACCAACAATCATTGATCACAGGTCTTCAGAAAGCTCTTTTGACCGAGCCATGATGCACGTCAGACAATGCTTCTCATCAAGACAATTCTTAGGTGTGTGTTTTATTGTGGGCAGGGCAGCTTTAAACCACTAAATCAGTGATTGGGCACACACCTGACTAAAGTTGTTTGGTAAAAAACAGTTTCAATTGCTCTTTAAGTCTTCTTAGGAAGAGCGTTCATGTACCGTATTAGCCCAAATATAAGACAGTGTTTTTTGCATTGAAATAGGACTGAAAAAGTGGGGGTCGTCTTATATTCGGAGTCTAGATATTATACCCATTCACGACGCTAGATAGCGCCAAATATCATTGAAGCGATGTTCTCTCATGACAAATCTCAGCTACTCTCAAGCTTAACCAGTTTGGATTATTTTATTGCAATGTTTTTCCTTATTCAGATTTGTTTCAAGACTACAGTTACAGTTAGACTTCACTTTGATGGTTAATGCAGTTATTGCAATTTTGTTGTTTTAGCACAATATTTATTTATTTAAATTTATTTACATTTCAAAAACCAGTAGCCATTCATTTACGAATGTGATTGCACTTTAGTTTGCATATTTAAATGTTCAGATATTAAGATTTGAATGAGGCTAAATAAATGGTAAATGGTGTTATACATATATAGCGCTTTTCCACCTTTCAAGGTGCTCAAAGCGCTTGCTTTTCTCTCAAATATATTGTTATAAACATTTGTTTCAGATGTACTGTAATTATTTTCTTTATAAAATTTATTTGGTGTTCAAAAAGTCTTTAACTTGAGTCTTGAAAAAGAGATGGTTGTCTTATAATCAGGGCCGTCTTATATTCAGGCCAATACGGTACTTATTTTCCACCCTTCTGTCATTGTTTGCATGCTGTCCTAATTAAAATGTGAAAATCTATAAAAGTTTGGGTGGTTTTAGTTAAAGCAGACACTTCTGTGTGATTTTGACAAAGATTAGATCACATTTATGGGGATTTTATGCAGAAATGTGAAAATTCCAAAAGGCTCAGATACTTTTTCATACCACTGTACATTGACTGTTATCGCCAATATACATAGGGATACTTACACTTTTTCTCTTAAATAAGAATAATTTAGAAACTAAATAAATACTATTCATACTGAAGAACTCAAATATAATTACAGAATCAAAGCCAAACACAAGTTTTATATGGATATCCAAGTCACACTTAACACAGTCCTCTAAAAACAGTGTAATAAAGATCATATATTATAAATTTCATTACATACCATCAGGACCTGCACTCTTGAGTCAAGCTCTCCAACTTCTTTGTGAAAATCTACAGCTACTACACAGGACGAACCTTTAACTTTGATGCTTAAGCAAAGCTTTGTGAAATCGATATCCTAATAATGATGGACAGTACACCCCCTTTGTTGCTATAGATATGCAAGCTTTGTTACAACTATTGCAGTTTTTTCTAAGGATGTTACATGTGCTAATACTTGAATTTGTGATTTGATTTTAAAATTACTAGGGTTGTTCCGATCATGTTTTTTTGCTCCCGATCCGATCGTTTTAGTTTGAGTATCTGCCGATCCCGATATTTCCCGATCTGATTGCTTTTTTGTTGCTCCCGATTCAATTCCAATCATTCCCGATAATTTTTCCCGATCATATACATTTTGGCAATGTATTAAGAAAAAAATGAATAAAACTCGGACGAATATACAGTGCCTTGCAAAAGTATTCGGCCCCCTTGAATCTTGCAACCTATCGCCACATTTCAGGCTTCAAACATAAAGATATGAAATTTAATTTTTTTGTCAAGAATCAACAACAAGTGGGACACAATCGTGAAGTGGAACAACATTTATTGGATAATTTAAACTTTTTTAACAAATAAAAAACTGAAAAGGGGGCGTGCAATATTATTCGGCCCCTTTACTTTCAGTGCAGCAAACTCACTCCAGAAGTTCAGTGAGGATCTCTGAATGATCCAATGTTGTCCTAAATGACCGATGATGATAAATAGAATCCACCTGTGTGTAATCAAGTCTCCGTATAAATGCACCTGCTCTGTGATAGTCTCAGGGTTCTGTTTAAAGTGCAGAGAACATTATGAAAACCAAGGAACACACCAGGCAGGTCCGAGATACTGTTGTGGAGAAGTTTAAAGCCGGATTTGGATACAAAAAGATTTCCCAAGCTTTAAACATCTCAAGGAGCACTGTGCAAGCCATCATATTGAAATGGAAGGAGCATCAGACCACTGCAAATCTACCAAGACCCGGCCGTCCTTCCAAACTTTCTTCTCAAACAAGGAGAAAACTGATCAGAGATGCAGCCAAGAGGCCCATGATCACTCTGAATGAACTGCAGAGATCTACAGCTGAGGTGGGAGAGTCTGTCCATAGGACAACAATCAGTCGTACACTGCACAAATCTGGCCTTTATGGAAGAGTGGCAAGAAGAAAGCCATTTCTCAAAGATATCCATAAAAAGTCTCGTTTAAAGTTTGCCACAAGCCACCTGGGAGACACACCAAACATGTGGAAGAAGGTGCTCTGGTCAGATGAAACCAAAATTGAACTTTTTGGCCACAATGCAAAACGATATGTTTGGTGTAAAAGCAACACAGCTCATCACCCTGGACACATCATCCTCACTGTCAAACATGTTGGTGACAGCATCATGGTTTGGGCCTGCTTTTCTTCAGCAGGGACAGGGAAGATGCTTAAAATTGACGGGAAGATGGATGCAGCCAAATACAGGAACATTCTGGAAGAAAACCTGTTGGTATCTGCACAAGACCTGAGACTGGGACGGAGATTTATCTTCCAACAGGACAATGATCCAAAACATAAAGCCAAATCTACAATGGAATGGTTCAAAAATAAACGTATCCAGGTGTTAGAATGGCCAAGTCAAAGTCCAGACCTGAATCCAATCGAGAATCTGTGGAAAGAGCTGAAGACTGCTGTTCACAAACACTCTCCATCCAACCTCACTGAGCTCGAGCTGTTTTGCAAGGAAGAATGGGCAAGAATGTCAGTCTCTCGATGCGCAAAACTGATAGAAACATACCCCAAGCGACTTGCAGCTGTAATTGGAGCAAAAAGGTGGCGCTACAAAGTATTAACGCAAGGGGGCCGAATAATATTGCACGCCCCACTTTTCAGTTTTTTATTTGTTAAAAAAGTTTAAATTATCCAATAAATTTTGTTCCACTTCACGATTGTGTCCCACTTGTTGTTGATTCTTGACAAAAATTAAAATTTTATATCTTTATGTTTGAAGCCTGAAATGTGGCGAAAGGTTGCAAGGTTCAAGGGGCCGAATAATTTTGCAAGGCACTGTATTTAGATGTTGGAATTGACTACTTGTTCATATTTAACGTAGAAAAAAAGAGCAATAAATTCTATTTTTGCACAGTAATATTTTCTCTTTTGTATACTTTAAAATTTTACATAAATCTTTTAATAGAATTATCGGCTTGACATTATCGGTTATCGGTTGGAATGAGGAGGAAATTATCGGTTATCGGTATCGGTTGAAAAATGTATTATTGTGCATCACTAGTTTGAACCATTTGTTAATACATTGTAAAAAAAAAAAAAATTAAAGCTAGCATTTTACAGCATTTAAGCTAGCGGACTTTTGCTAAGAAACCTAGCTAATTGTTGTTTTGTTGTACTTATATCATTATTTATTTATTTTTAATACCGTTTGAGGCTCAGCTCAGATATTTAAATTTTCAATGTTCCTTATCCGATTACTCAATTATTCGAATTAGTTCATCGATTAATCAACTTCTAAAATAATCGCTAGCTGCAGCACTACAGCAAATTACATTTCTTTAAAATTGTAGGCTTGAATGGACCGTTACAGACCATTTAAATAGTTGCTTTTAATGAAAATTATGTATAACATTTATACGATACATCAGTTTTTCTCAGTCGAAAACAATATCACATTGCTCAAAATTCATGAATCAAAGATAAATCTATATAAGAGAAAAAAAATGTACAAGCATTCTCTCAATTTTTTCTCAATGGCAGCCTATCCAAGTCAAAATCAAATGGACGTTGTATGCTGTCAATGGATGCCAGTGGTTAATATTTAGTATATATCGTGTGTATTTGCTCAAGTGGATAACTTACTCAATGATGAATTGAGGCACACCGTATGGTCATTTTTAAACTTAAAAAAATCTGCACTGTACTTATTTCTACTCAACATTTATTCTAAACTGGATCCTAACAAGAAAGCCTACAGTCTTTTGCCCTCTCTGAGCAAAAGTTCAAAATCTTCTCTGCATCTGACGCCATGTCATCGATAGCGGCGTTCAAGGCATGCAGCATTGCGGTGAAGGAGCGTCCGACCGAGCGAGCGTGTCTGGGCACGGCCATCTGTACCAGCCTTGAAGAGAACGAGGACCAGTCCTTCTCCGCCACCGACGCCAGCCGCCTCTTGACTTCTGCTTTGGTGACCTCCACCGAGAGCGGGCACACCCGCAGAGCTTTGAGCGGGCCCGGTTCCAGGCCTCGCTGGCGGGCCAGACGCTCCACGGACGCGTCGTCGAGACAAAGGGATGCCTGCGCTTTGCACAGAACCCGCACGGCCACGCTGGAGTCCACTGCCGAGGCCACGAATGGCACCGGGATGGTCGAGACGCCGCCGGATAGGGAGGCCGCTGCCCACACCAGAGCTCCAAAAGCTTCCTTCTTTTGAATCACCAGGGCAGGAGTCAGCGTGGGCAGGGCCATCAAGAGGGCGTACCACCTGCCAATAATATCAGCTGATATAAGTAATTCGGCTCCCCGACACTTAAATGTGAACTTTCATCAGAAATAATTACGCATCACTTGACATGTTTTGGCCTAATGTCATCCTAACAGTTCTTAAATGAGTTACAGGTAGTCCCGAGGTGACCACGTACCAGACTTACGTGATTTCGACTTTACGACACATGTCTTGTCCACTGTTTTTTCTCCAGTGGTTTTTTTTTTCTTTTTTTTAAGTCGCGTAACAGTGTCTCATGAGCCACCTCTCAGCATCAATGGTAAGTAAAGTATATTATTTGTCATTTAATTTTGTTATTTATTAAATCTAAATGGTTGATCTCTAATTGCTATTAGACATGTGCCGATTACCGGTTTTAAGGTATACCGTTTAACTGTTTGCATTAGTTTAACACATTCACTAAAGTTCAGTAACATTCGCTGCTCAGCCTTCACAGTGTACAGACGCACTCTGAGCTCCTGAAGCACTCTCTTATCTTAAAGAGTATGTAGCGGCAAAGGGGGTGTGAGACATCAATAGAACCATTATGTGCCAAGATAACAAATATTGATAAAGTTAACAAAAAAATCAATCACATTAATGAGCAATTATCGAAAATAGATCGAAAATGACGAACATTTCCGAAAGTGTTCCGGAAACAGCCGAATGGGGCGGAGACGTCACGACAAGTGATTGACAGTCGAGGCGGAGCCAGGTGCCATTGTTTTTTAACGACGAGAGAGTAGCGTTGGGGTTTGTTTGACCAAGACACCACAAAAAATGGTTCAAAACTGCTGTGCTATGTGGTATACAAATAGTTCTTTATCGGAATATAGTATCCATGAGTTCCTGAACGCGGGAAAAAAAAGCTGGACTACACAGACAATGGGTAAAGTTCGTCCGTGCAAAGAGGGCTAATTTTCTAGACACAGCCTCCGGCACGCTTTTCTGTGGTGCGCATTTTCCACCTGAAAGCTTCTCGAACTATGGACAAGAGAAATCGGGTTTTGCTAAAAGATTGCTGCTCAAAGGAGATGCGGTTCCGACCATACAGGTGCAGCCACCTAAATGTCCCGAGATATCAAGAAAGAGGACGATGACTGGTAAAGGAGGCTAAAGCTAAGCAAAGGAGGGGAGCAGCCAAGCTCGAAATGGCCAGAGTGAGTACTCTTTTATGATTAAAAAAAAATGTCACGCATTGGATACAGGACTGGACACATGTATAAATTATCGTTCATAAAATATATAGAACAAATCCTCTGATCCCATTCATATTTGTGTCTGTTGGCAGAGCGAAAAGCTATGCTAGCGCAATAAATGATAATTATTCTATGCATTCCTTTATTTTGCAGTCACGGTGTATCAGCTTCACAAAAAGAAATGCAAAACAAATCATTGGTGTTTCCCACACGATCTGCTGCCGATGTTTCATCAGTGTCATTGCTCCCCTCAATGATCGTTTCATTACGCTGCATTGGCGTTCGTTTGGGCTCAAATTGGTAACCTAAAACACCGATTAAAGCTTCGTGACTCTCCTCGTCACCATTAGATGAACATTCGTTACGTCCTTCTACGTCGGATTCGTCGCTGAAACTAGAAACGAAATTGTCTGCCATCATCGCCGCCATTCAGTATTAAAGCACTGAGCCTTTTTCTTGTTGAAGAAACACCCCTCACTGTCAATTCTGAATTCTCTTTTATTGACAACGAGGGGTGTTTCTTCATGAAGGAACCTGGAATATGTGCAGGACGAACACAATGCATCAGCATAAACAGCTCAAAACACTCCTAATTCTCCCCTCACTAGAAGGAATTATATTGATGCAGACAGGCGCTGCCCCCCTAGTGGCCGGTGGCACTCTCTTCACTTGTCGTGACGTCACGCACACAATCTGCCAGATCTCGGGCGCCGGTTGTTTTAGCTTGACAATCGAGCCAAATTTCTCTCATTTTCTTGTGTGTAATTACACGAAGTGGCATGATATGAATACAAAAGGCATGCGTTTATGGATAAATGATGGAATATTAAAATTTTCCCAGGGCACTACATACCCTTTAACCGATAAGCGCTCAGGGCCAGCAAGCTCGACTCCCAGTATGGCTCCAAAGAATTTGAAACCTGTAGACTCGGATGAATTAAAATCCTCCATACAGAAGTTGGAAGTCTCCTTGACTGGCTTGATTCAAAACCAGAATCAAGAAATCGTCAGAGAGCTCCAGTTAATTCGCGCTGAAAATGAGAAACTCAAGCAGGCGGTCGAGGAGAGAGATGATCGCATCAACAGGCTGGAAATTTTGGCTGACGATCTCGACCAGCGCCGACGCGCAAATGAGCTCATCATTTCTGGATTACAACTGACACCTAGCCCAGGGGACACAGTGGCGCAACTGGCAATTGCTAAGCTGAAAGAGTATGGAATAATCATGGAACCGCTGGACATCCGTCGCTGCCTTCTGCTCCCATCTGGGGGGAGAGGCTCGGCGACGGTGCTCATGAAACTGGCAGACCACAAGACCAAGACTGCCCTGCTTAACCAGCGCCGCCACCTGAAAGGGTCGAAGATTTTTTTAAATGACTACTGATAACTTGACTCGCCGAAATGCCGAAATTGCAAGAAAAGCACGTCAACTCAAGAAAGCTGGGATAATAGCCAACACCTGGGTCTCGGATTGCAGGATCCTTGTCAAAACGCAAGATATGAAGATTAAAGCTATTACGAGTCTTGACCAGCTGACTACAATAGCTGGATAACTGTAAATACTACACAGCGGACATAACAACTTGTGGATGTGGACCGTAAGCTGAAACTTATCAACGGCAGGAGTCTCTACAAGAATCTTGAACACATTAAGGATTATCTACTAAAGATAGCAAAGGCTCTGACTTTAATTTGATATAACATGACACAAATGAAGCGGGCATCTAAGGGGGGAGGGGGTGTTGCAATTATGATTGACAATCTCCTGGAATGTATTACAAATGAGCTCCTAATCCCCAATTGTAAAAACATAATTATCTGCGGTGTCTACCGAGCTCCTGACTCAAATTTCTAGTTCACTGAGTATATGGAAAAGATACTGTATAAAACGAATAATAAGCATGTTTTCGTTGTGGAGACATTAATTTTGGGATAAAATATGTACAACATGTTTGATTTTTCTCATACATTCATGTCTGATGAAACTTACAGTGACCTTTGTGTGCGCCAATTCTTGCCACCATGTACACCTTAGCAATGTATCCTTTTAAGAGACTTATAAGAAAAGCTTTTTGAATCGCTACTCACACCAGCTGTGATAACACATAATCACTTTTGCCACACACATAGCCACAACAAAATGCTGAAAGACCTAGTGACGACCCATCTTCAGCTTTCGGGCAGAGGGCAACGGATTTAAAATGTCCTGGTATTTCAAAGCAATCATGATGCCATGCACCCTAACAAGGTTCCCAGGGCCTTTGGAAGCGAAACAGCCCCACAGCATCACTGACCCACCCTCATTCTTCACAGTGGGTATGAGGTGCTTTTCAGCATGCGCATCTTTCGTGGCACGCCAGACCCACTTAGAGTGTTTGTTGCTCAATCTCGGTCTCATCTGACCAAAGCAGACGGTCCCAGTTGAAGCCTGGGACCGTGTGTATTTTTGAGTGAGATCAATGAAATACCCGGACATTTTTAAATCAAAATCCGTTGCCCTCTGCCCGAAAGCTGAAGATGGGTCGTCACTGGGTCTTTCAGCAAGACAATGACCCCTATACATATGGCCAAATCTACACAGAAATGGTTCACCAGACACAAAATCAAACTCCTCCCATGGCCATCTCAGTCCCCAGACCTTGTTTTGTTGGCAAAAGGGGGTTGTACAAAGTAATAACACCAGGAGTGCTAATAATTGTGACACACATTATTTGATGTCAAATAATTTTTTTCTATATGTGGGATTTTTTTCCCACTGAATGAATGCACTTGTATTGAGGGTTGGATTTTTCTCTTTTTTTTTCCCATTAAGGTCCCATATTATTTGAATTAAAAAAAATATTAGAAGCTAAAAAACACATCTTTTTCAGGGGTGCCAATAATTATGGAGGGCACTGTATTACAGTGTATATGTGGTTCACTTTCCTTTGTTGCCCTTAGACTTGTTTGCGCCCCCCTCCCTTCCGTTAGCTCGCTATTAGCACGCTACCTTATTGAGCAGTGTTCGTTTTCACCGCTGGAAAATACAACAGCTTCGCTTGGAAAGCTTCGAATGTACAACAGTAAAGAAAAGTGGAAAATACAATTTCTATGTTGTGACCACAAACCCAAACTTTTTGGGAAACAAAAGTGTTTTTATATGTCAATGCGACGAAACAAACTAAGAAATACCACTTAGAACCTGGGAACAAAATATGTTTTACATAGTGTTATCAGACAACTCTACCAATTACCACAGAATGGTTGCCCAGTAAACCAAACCATTTTCCCCCCGATAATAACAGTTATGAGGTGGTCAGTTGCTAACTCCTCTGTTCAGTTGTGTTTGGTCAAAACCCCTTTTAGAATTGAGTAGAAATTGCCTAACTCATTCGTGTCATCGACTGGAATTTGCTTAATGAGCGGTAGACCTTCAACTCACAAGTACAAGTCCCGTTTCAGGTGTTTTTGTTTTTGTTCAACCCAGTCAGAGTCATGCAAACAATGACTCAAGAGGTCTACTTGAGTCCATGATTAAGTAAAAACCCTATCTTTACCACCTGATCTCTGGGAGTTCTTTGGCCAGGTCTTCCAGCAAGGCAGGGAAGTCCAACGTTTCCAGTGAAGACGGGTTGACCAAGTAAACTTTAGCCTGTGTGACACCCTGGGATGTCAGAGCATCCATGCTAGCTCTTCTTTTGGAATCCAGATCTTGATTTTTCCCAGAAACCAAGAGAGTCAAGTAGACTGTCCGGATCTGCAGTGCATGGGCCCGCAGCACCACTGACACCAAGCTAGGTGAAGGAGTCTTTGTGAATGTTAGGAAGACCACATTGTAACGGAGGAACTTGACGGCATCCATGTAGACATCGGGATCGAATGGAGTCACAATGGGGATTGGCGGAAGGTCCCACATCCGGAAGTCGGGGTGAGCGGGGTTAGGATAGCACCTCAAGTCCTCAGTGGCGACCGACGACGAGGGAACCACCCCTTCGTCACCAGCAGGGATTCCGTGAAGTGAGTTGATAAAGGTGGTTTTCTCCACCGAACGCTCACCCGCCACAGCCAAGTTGAGCCTGCTGATGAGGAGGTCTTCCACCGCGTCTTTGACCTCGGACAAATTATTATGCTCCATAGAGTCTTTAAGGGTTTCCAGCAGGTTCACGCCTTTGAGTACGTCCACCATCTCTGCAGGGGAATAAAAATTTTAGTTACTTTACTGTGATTGCAAAAACACTCACAATCTTTATTTTTTTCTCTCATATCAAAATTGAAAACCATGATGTATGCATGAAAGTGTTCTGAACAGTGTTGGGAAAGTTTATTTTCTACATGAAGTAGTTCAAATTGCAGTTCACAAATTTTAAAATGAACTGTTCAGTTCACTTTTGAACTAAAGCTCATGGTTACTGTGGGGGGGGGGGGGGGGGGGGGGAGATACAGCACTAAAATGGTGGTATCGGTATCAGCGAGTACCAACAAATAGACCACCGATACCATTTACTGGTATCACTTGAACGCAGCCTTCTTTCTCCTGACACTCACTACACTCAGTTTTGTGTGATGACTCGTGATCACTTTGCATGCCAAGCAGCTATTGCTATTGGCCTGCACCAGACCAATGAGAGAAGGGCAATAGCCGCTCTTACCCGATGCCAGGAAAGCTTTATTATATGGAGGAAAAACAAACCAGGAGAAGAAATGTCGGCATTCTGGAAATATTTGAGCATAGAAACTCAGTAAAGTACAATGGCTGCATGCCAGATTTGCGGCCTGAAAGTTTCGAGTGGAGGAGTTCATTCGGCCAGTTTCAATACCTCAAACCTGATAAAACATTTGAAGGTGAAAATTTGAACGAACACAAAGAGTTTGAGGCTGCAACAGCAGGACTGCTATCCAGAGGAAGGTGGCTGGACCGAGCAACAAACCCTGGTCAGTTCACTTCGTCTACTTTACTTGTCTTCTACTGAAAAAAATGTCGCAGTAACTTGAGACCTGTTTCAAAACTCCGGAAGTGCTGTTGAAGTAAGCAAAGTAAGTAGGCTAAGTGGCTAAGTTGCGTTGTGTATAAATATAAATATATATGTATACATGTATATAAAGTGCCCCCTTGAATCTTGCAACCTTTCGCCACATTTCAGGTTTCAAACATAAAGATATGAAATTTAATTTTTTTGTCAAGAATCAACAACAAGTGGGACACAATCGTGAAGTGGAACAACATTTATGGGATAATTTAAACTTTTTTAACAAATAAAAAACTGAAAAGTGGGGCGTGCAATATTATTCGGCCCCTTTACTTTCAGTGCAGCAAACTCACTCCAGAAGCTCAGTGAGGATCTCTGAATGATCCAATGTTGTCCTAAATGACCGATAATGATAAATAGAATCCACCTGTGTGTAATCAAGTCTCCGTATAAATGCACCTGCTCTGTGATAGTCTCAGGGTTCTGTTTAAAGTGCAGAGAGCATTATGAAAACCAAGGAACACACCAGGCAGGTCCGAGATACTGTTGTGGAGAAGTTTAAAGCCGGATTTGGATACAAAAATATTTCCCAAGCTTTAAACATCTCAAGGAGCACTGTGCAAGCCATCATATTTAAATGGAAGGAGCATAAGACCACTGCAAATCTTTCTTCTCAAACAAGGAGAAAACTGATCAGAGATGCAGCCAAGAGGCCCATGATCACTCTGGATGAACTGCAGAGATCTACAGCTGAGGTGGGAGAGTCTGTCCATAGGACAACAATCAGTCGTACACTGCACAAATCTGGCCTTTATGGAAGAGTGGCAAGAAGAAAGCCATTTCTCAAAGATATCCATAAAAAGTCTCGTTTAAAGTTTGCCACAAGCCACCTGGGAGACAAACCAAACATGTGGAAGAAGGTGCTCTGGTCAGATGAAACCAAAATTGAACTTTTTGGCCACAATGCAAAACGATATGTTTGGCGTAAAAGCAACACAGCTCATCACCCTGAACACACCATCCCCACTGTCAAACATGGTGGTGGCAGCATCATGGTTTGGGCCTGCTTTTCTTCAGCAGGGACAGGGAAGATGGTTAAAATTGACGGGAAGATGGATGCAGCCAAATACAGGAACATTCTGGAAGAAAACCTGTTGGTATCTGCACAAGACCTGAGACTGGGACGGAGATTTATCTTCCAACAGGACAATGATCCATAACAAAGCCAAATCTACAATGGAATGGTTAAAAAATAAACGTATCCAGGTGTTAGAATGGCCAAGTCAAAGTCCACACCTGAATCCAATTGAGAACTGTGGAAAGAGCTGAAGACTGCTGTTCACAAACACTCTCCATCCAACCTCACTGAGCTCGAGCTGTTTTGCAAGGAAGAATGGGCAAGAATGTCAGTCTCTCGATGTTCAAAACTGATAGAAACATACCCCAAGCGACTTGCAGCTGTAATTGGAGCAAAAGGTGGCGCTACAAAGTATTAACGCAAGGGGGCCGAATAATATTGCACGCCCCACTTTTCAGTTTTTTATTTGTTAAAAAAGTTTAAATTATCCAATAAATTTTGTTCCACTTCACGATTGTGTCCCACTTGTTGTTGATTCTTGACAAAAAATTAAAATTTTATATCTTCATGTTTAAAGCCTGAAATGTGGCGAAAGGTTGCAAGGTTGAATTTATTTATTAGGGCTGTCAAAATTATCGCGTTAACGGGCGGTAATTAATTTTTTAAATTAATCACGTTAAAATATTTGACGCAATTAACGCACATGCCCCGCTCAAACAGATTAAAATGACAGTACAGTGCAATGTCCACTTGTTACTTGTGTTTTTGGGAGGTTTGTCGCCCTCTGCTGGCGCTTAGGTTCGACTGATTTTATGGGCTTCAGCACCCATGAGCATTGTGTAATGATTAACATCAACAATGGCGAGCTACTAGTTTATTTTTTGATTGAAAATTTTACAAATTTTATTAAAACGAAAACATTAATAGGGGTTTTAACATAAATTTTTTATAACTTGTACTAACATTTATCTTTTGAGAACTACAAGTCTTTCTATCCATGGATCGCTTTAAGAGAATGTTAATAATGTTAATGCCATCTTGTTGATTTGTTGTTATAATAAACAAATACAGTACTTATATACCGTATGTTGAATGTATATATCCATCTTGTGTCTTATCTTTCCATTCCAACAATAATTTACAGAAAAATATGGCTTATTTTATAGATGGTTTGAATTGCGATTAATTACGATTATTTAATTTTTAAGCTGTAATAAGCTGTTATTTTAAGCCCTAATATATATATTACAAACGGAGTGGTATCGGAATGGTACTGGTATCGGTACTGTTTGCATTAGTCTAACACATTCACTATCATTATTGGGGCCAAAAAATGGTATCGGTGCAATACTAGTAGAAACGCAAGTTCCCCTGCTTGGAGGAGAAACAATGCTCAATCACATCCCAAGAACACCATATCTACTGTGAAGCAAGGGGAAGGAAACATCATGCTTTACGGCTGTTCTTCTGCAAAGGGACCTGGACGCCCGATTTGTGTGAAGGAAAAGATGAAAAGCGCCACGTATCGAGAGATTTTGAATGAAAACCTTCTTCCATTCAACACGGTTGATCACAACATACTACTCAGCAGATTGGAACAGTGGGTAGGGCTTACTGACACTATTCTTCAGTGGTTCACATCCTATTTACATGATAGGGATTTCTTTGTGTCAATCGGAAACTATCAGTCAGAACGAACCAAATTCACGTGTGGAGTCCCTCAAGGGTCAATTCTTGGACCACTCTTATTTAACATCTATATGCTTCCGTTTGCTCAGATAATGGAACAGTATGACATATCCTATCACGCCTATGCAGATGACACACAACTGTACATTTCTGTGTCCCCACATGATTATAGTCCCTTAGTCTCCCTGAGTAAATGCATTCATCAAATCAATGAATGGATGGATGTGCCAGAATTTTCTCCAGTTAAATGTGGAGAAGACAGAGGTGATCATTTTTGGGCCAAAAAAGGAAAGGTCAAAGATAAGCAGGCAACTTAGCACAATGTCGCTTACAGCTACAAATCAAGTCAGAAACCTTGGCGTAATTATTGACTCAGACCTAAAATTTGATAGCCATCTAAAGTCCGTCACTAAATCCGCTTATTACCACCTAAAAAATATAACCAGAATTAAGGGTCTTTTGACTCAACAAAACATGGAAAAACTTATGCATGTATTCATTTTCAGCAGATTGGACTATTGCAACGGTATATTTACAGGTATTGAAATCAGTCAGGAAGCTGCAGCTAGTACAGAATGCTGCAGCCAGAGTCCTCACAAATACAAGGAAGCTGGACCACATTACACCGGTTTTGAAATCGCTACACTGGCTTCCAGTGAGTCAAAGGATAGACTATAAAATACTACTGCTCGTCTACAAAACACTTAATGGCCTTGGACCAAAATACATGCTTGACTTGTTAGATTCCTATGAGACATCTAGACCCCTAAGGTCATCTGGAACCGGTCTTCTGCATGTTCCAAGAACAACAACCAAGCAGGGTGAGGCAGCATTTAGTTATTATGCTCCTCACCTCTGGAACAAGTTACCTGAACGTCTGAAGTATGCTCAAACTGTTAGCTCTTTTAAATCAGGGCTAAAAACGCTTTTGTTTAGCACTGCATATCCATAACTGGCTATACATTTCAATCTACCTGCTTTCTATTCCTCTTGTGCTTATCTCCATTGCTGATTTCAATTATTATTAGAAGTAGTAGTTTTGGTTTTATTATCTCCAGATCTCAAACCCATAAAAATTTTTTGGAGTGAGTTGAAAGTCCATATTGCCAAACAACAGGCCCAAAAATTCATTGCTCTCGAGGAGATCTACATGAAGAAATGGACCAAAATACTAGCAACAGTGTGTGAAAACCTTGTGAAGACTTACAGAAAATGTTTTGACCTCTGTCATTGCCAACAAGGGGAATATAACAAAGTATTGAGATCAACTTTTGTTTTCGTTTGGTTTGACACGCTGCCTCCGACTGTTCTTGCTCGCCACAATGTGTTCAATTCACGTTCGGCCAAAATATGAACGTATTCATGAACGATTGATCTTTCATTGAACGCCTAAATGCACAACACTGGTACTGAGTATGCTGTGTAACAAAAAATCTGAGTCAGTACATGTACCATTTCAGTCCAAAGAATAACAAATTGGGCCTGAGGGAAGAACTAATGATGACCCAGTGGTTACGTTGAAATTTCCTTAGCTTAATTTATATTAGCTTAGATACTTGTTTGATCCCTTAGGATCGTAGCGGCCAGTGAGTGACATAAAGATGGTGTAAAAACAAGGTCAGCCCCAGGGGCCAGTAAATGTTTAGCCGGTGGTCTCTCTTGAGAAAACCCGGTCTGAAAAACAAAATAACAACTGTGACCACTGGGTCGTCATTAGGTATTCTCATAGGCACAACGTGTTTTGCCATGAATACACAACTTCAATAATAGGTCTTCTGTCAACAAGATGATTAATGAGTTAAGCAAACAACAGTTATAGTAAAACAAAATAGTATCATACCCATATTGTGAAATCATTTTTAACATACTTTTTATATGTATTGAATAGGGCTGTCAAACGATAAAAATTTGTAATCGAGTTAATCACAGCTTCAAAATTAATTAATCGTAATTAATCGCAATTCAAACCGTCTATAAAATATGCCATATTTTTCTGTAAATTATTGTTGGAATGGAAAGATAAGACACAAGATGGATATATACATTCAACATACTGTACATAAGTACTGTATTTGTTTATTGTAACAATAATAAACAAATTATTGTTATAATAATTTGTTTATTATTATTATAACAATAATTGGGTGTTTGATGGCACCCAATTGGGTGCCAATTGGGTGCCATTAATGTTAATGCCATCTTGGGTATAAGATGGCATTAACATTCTGTTAAAGCGATCCCTGGATAGAAAGACTTGTAATTCTTAAAAGATAAATGTTAGTACAAGTTATAGAAATTTTATATTTAAACCCCTCTTAATGTTTTCGTTTTATTAAAATTTGTAAAATTTCCAATCAAAAAATAAACTAGTAGCTCACGATTGTTGATGTCATTACACCAAACTCACTCCCCAGACAGATTACAGCTTAAAAATTAAATAATCGTAATTAATCGCAATTCAAACCATCTATAAAATAAGCCATATTTTTCTGTAAATTATTGTTGGAATGAAAAGACACAAGACTGATGTATACATTCAACATATGGTACATAAGTACTGTATTTGTTTATTATAACAATAAATAAACAAGATGGCATTAACATTATTAACATTCTCTTAAAGTGATCCATGGATAGAAAAACATTTAGCTCTTAAAAGATAAATGTTAGTACAACTTATAGAAATTATATATTAAAACCCCTCTTAATGTTTTCGTTTTATTAAAATTTGTAAAATTTCCAATCAAAAAATAAACTAGTAGCTCACGATTGTTGATGTCATTACACCAAACTCACTCCCCAGACCCATAAAATCATTTGGATCCAAGCGCCAGCAGAGGGCACCAAAAAATAAAAAAGTAACAAGTAACAAGCTGCCATTACACTTCTGTCATTTTAATCTGAGTGGGGCATGTGCGTTAATTGCGTCAAATATTTTAACGTGATTAATTTTAAAAAATTAATTACCGCCCGTTAACGCGATAATTTTGACAGCCCTAATTAAAACCCCTCTTAATGTTTTCGTTTTGATAAAATTTGTAAAATTTTCAATTAAAAAATAAACTAGTAGCTCGCCATTGCTGATGTCAATAATTACATTACATCATGGTGCTTAAACCCATAAAATCAGTCGCACCAAAGCGCCAGCAGAGGGAGACAAAAAACACAAGTAACAAGTAGACATGACACTGTTCTGTCATTTTAATCTGTTTGAGCGGGGCATGTGCGTTAATTGCGTCAAATATTTTAACGTGATTAATTTATAAAATTAATTACCGCCCGTTAATGCGATAATTTTGACAGCCCGAGTATTGAACAAAACAGATTATCATTTGCTGATGGCTTGTTGGATCTGGCACTGCCAGCCCAGTAACTGGCTTTTCTACGTGACAGCATGACACTGAGGGGACGTTGACATTTTTTAGAATATTTTCATCCGAGCAGGCATGAAGAGAGACACTTTTGAGAACAGGTCTTCAAAACAAAAAGGCGCCCATCGCCAAAATTTGCAAACTTTAGACATGCCTTTCTTTTCAAATCAGAAACTCACCTTGGGTAGTTAATATTAACAATGGACCCATCATTATGCCCATAAAATAAATCCAAATAACATTTTTCTATTGACAAATAATTTTTCTGTGTGCAGCTCCCTATAATAGACCACGAGGCCGGGGACCGGTATGGGTTCGTAGTGCATTTGCTACTGGGCCGCAAAGAAATACAGCGTGTGAAAAAAGTGAGCACACCCCTCGCATTTCTGCAGATATTTAAGTATATTTTTTCATGGGACAATACTGACAAATTGACACTTTGACTCAATGAAAAGTAGTCTGCGTGCAGCTTATATAATAAAGGTAATTTGTTTTTCCCTCAAAACAATTCAGAATATAGCCATTAATATCTAAACCCCTGGCAACAAAAGTGAGTACACCGCATAGAAACTACGTACATCACTAAATGTCCAAATTGAGTACTGCTTGTCATTTTCCCTCCAAATTGTCATGTGACTCGTTACAGGAGTGCTGTCAGCATTGCTGCAGAGATTGAAGAGGTGGGGGTGGTCAGCCTATTAGTGCTCAGACTATATGCCCCACTCTACATCAAATTGGTGTGCACGGCTGTCACCCCGGGAGGAAGCCTCTTCTGAAGATGTTACACAAGAAAGTCTGCAAACAGTTTGCTGAAAAAATGTCAACAAAGTACACTGATTACTGGAACCATGTTCTATGGTCTGATGAGACGGGCAGGCTTAGTTAGTTACTTAGGCTACGTTCATACTACAGGTCTTAATGCACGAATCCGATTTTTTCGTGTTTTTCCGACTCGAGTCAGGCATTAACTTGGCGGTCTGAACGTGACAAGTAGAATAGAACTGGACCATTTCAAATCCGATCTGGGTCACTTTCGTATGTGGTTCAAATCCGATCTGGGCCACATTTTTCCAGACTGTCGCGGCGGTCTGTACTGTCCTCTCTCCCAAATCGGATTTCATGCAGCAATTACGTCATCAAATAGCGAGAATGAAGCTACCGTACCGGTGCAGCTGTGCGTTATTAGCGCCTAGCTTGCAGTGAACACGGCTTTTGGGGAAGGGCTGGGCTTGACAACAGTCATAAAAAATGAAAATGGGTTGAGGATAAGCCTAAGAATGCTCAGTTTTCTCTCTGCTCCAAGTGAGCAATATTTCAACATTGCCTAGACGGCCGAGAGTCGGGGCAAACTGCCCGTGTGTGTGTATGACATGCATGCTATCGATCCATATAAACTTTGAATACAAGCCTAAACGGGGATTATTTATGTCTGTTATTTGTGTCCTCCTTTTGAAAAGCAAAATATGATATCCCTGGAATGACGGATGACGTGTGTCATTTGTTTTGATGCTTCTGCGCATGCGGGTCGTCTTGCTCAGCGCTTGTCGGACTGCGGATTAGTGCGCATGCATAATACTTGAACGGTCTCAATGGACAAAGGCAGTCTGAACGGGCACGCCAAAAAAACAGATATGACAAAAAATCGGATTCGTGCATTAAGACCTGTAGTATGAATGTAGCCTTAGTTAGTGATGCCGGATGGCACTTAATGACACTTCTCATCAGCATTCAGTAATGCCCATGATAGTGTCATGTGCTAATTATGACCGTCTTATCACGCCGCTGTCAAATAAAGTATTAACCCAAATAAATCCACAAATAAACTGCACTGTACTGTAAGCCGCAGCTGTCCTCACTGTCTCATGGGATACTTACACCAAAAAATATTAACCCGGTAACACTTTATTTGACAATGGCATCATACAACTGTCATAAAACCAAATGCACCACCATGAAACTTTAAACCAACTGACTGCAAAGCATCATTGCTTTAAGAACTATTCCAATGGGGGAGACAGCCAACCTCTGCTGCCACCTGCTGTCTACACTGTTGTTGTCCAACATGCCTCCTAGCATGAATTGCAGCGCTACAGATGTAAATAACAATCAAAATTCATATTCTATGCTAATTATTTCTTCAGTGACTGTTCCATTTGTTTCATTAATAGTTATGGTATTTGGTAACACTTTATTCGACAATGGTGTCATAAGACTGTCATTAGACAATCATAATTATGACATGACACTGTCATGAGCATTAATAAATGCTTATAACAGATGTCATTTAGTGTTATCTGGCAAATTATCTCACTTTTGAATGGATGTAAAAACCTCTTAAACTACTGAAATGCAAAGAAAACTGTTTTTGCACAGCTTTTTCTATAACACATCCAATAACTGATTTACATTCAAAATTGTATTTTTTTGAATGGTTTGCAAAATAAAAGTGAACTAAAACAGTAATAACCCCAACCTCCATTTCCTACTTTTTATTTTCCCTCATTTCTTCACATACTGAATGCCATATCTCAATTTTAACTACTTAAAAGCATAGGATGTATATTAAAATTGATGTAAACATTTACTTTTTTTTTTTTTTTTTTTTTTTTAAAACAAAGATATAAGTAACATACATTCCGAAAAATAAGTACGAATGACTTCTATTATGCAGAGTGAAATGGAATATATTTTGATGATTGCGCAAACATTGACTTTTTTAAAATCATAAGGCAATGAATAAGTAGCCTAACATAAATGAACAAATACGAGTCCAATGTGCAGATTGTTAGCTAAGATGTTTTAGATCTCCCAATCATAGCAAATAAAACTAAATATGATAAATAAGCCTCCTCAACGCTTTCGTTGCTCTTAAAGATTTGATCCATTTTCCATGAGTCCAGGTGTTTTGCTATGCTTGCGTGCATTCGCACAGCGACGTGACTCATCATCGTCAGACTTGGACAACTGCAGCAGCTGAGGAAGCCTCCATGCCGTCCGTGGAATAAAAAAAAAATAATAATAATATTGGTGGAAACAGATTATCCAACACAAGCACTTTATTATGCTTGTTGTTAACACTTGTGTATGTAAATCTGATGTTGGTAGATTGTTTTGTTCTTGGAGAAGAAATGCATGTGTGGCAGCTTAGCATTTTTTTTTTCACATAGCGTTTTGACAGTTACCGTCATATTTTCGGAATCAAAGCACCGTGTACCAGAACAGCATTCCGGCCCTGAATCTTATACCGGAACAGGGCCGGCCCATCCTATACGCAGACTATGCAGCTGCTTAGGGCCCCTGAGCACTAGAGGGCCCCCAATCTGACAATTGTTTAATTTATATTCTATCTTGTTTACTACAGTTTGCTTTATTTGACTTTTGTGAGTTTTGATACTTGATTACAAGCTTAAAAGAATAAAAGTTCTTCCTTAACTTCCTTTCCTCTTTTAGAAAAAGGCGCTATCTACTGTAAGTACTGACAATCATTTGGGGTGAGAAGTTTGAAGTATGCAGTGCAACAAAATCTGATTAATATACAAAATATGGACGTATGGGTGGGATTGCATGTATGGGTTTCACAGTACACTGTGAGGAAATGGTGGGCCAAAAATATGGGCCCCTTTGCATTATTTTGCTTAGGGCCCCCAAATGGCCTGGGCCGGCCCTGTACCGGAACTGCGTTCTGGCCATGAATCTTATACCGGAACTGCGTTCCTGACCATTCTGGCCCACTTTCACCCCAGCCTTTTAACCCAAATAAATCAAAAAATAAGCCGCACTGGACTATAAGCCGCAGGTTTCAAAATGGAGGAAGAAAGTAGCGGTTTATTGTCCGAAAATAACGGTATGTGAATTATAGGACTTTTTCGTCACTGATCAAGTTCACCCTGACAAGTTGGTGTTCCGCCTCCCGGGGAGTTGAAGGCAACAAAGGGGAGATACGGAACACCTCCTCAACCTGGTGACCAATCGCAAGCCATCATCACCCTGATCACTAACCATAGATGTCTTCTTTATCTTCATCTACAAGCATCCTCAGCAGCACTTAACTCGTGTGGTGTGACGATGGAACGGAACGGAACACGTATGCTGAGTCTTGGTGGCTTCATAGACATAGACAAGTACAGATATGTTTACTTTGTGTTTTTGGTGGCAGTCTACATTCTCATCATATGCTCTAATTTTATCATTATTTATGTCATCAGGATTCACCGGAACCTTCATGAACCAATGTACATTTTCATTGCAGCTTTGTCTCTCAACTCACTTTTCATCAGCACTACTATCTACCCTAAACTCATTGTGGATGTCTTGTCTCATCAGCAGAGCGCTTTTTACTCCGTGTGTTTGTTACAGGTTCAGATTTTCTACAGTTTGGCTGCCGCTGATTTAATGTTGTTGTCAGAAATGGCTTATGACAGATACGTGTCCATCTGTAAGCCACTGCAATACGCATCCCTAATGAGTAAAACCCGTGTCTGCATTTTCTTGGCTTTGGCCTGGTTTCTGCCTGCCTGTCATGTGTCGGTGTCAGTGATTATTCAGTCCAAACAAGAACTTTGTAGTTTCATTTTAGGGGGGATTTTTTGCAATACTACAATTGTTAAGATTCACTGCACGACGCCGACATCTCTGATGGTGTGGGGTTTTATTGTTATAATGGACATGGCTCTCGTACCCGTGCTGTTTATCCTCTTCACGTATATAAAGATATTCACAGTGGCGTTTCGCAGCCAAGGAGAAATTCGGACAAAAGCCATCGATACGTGTTTACCCCACTTGATTGTTTTAATTCTCTTCGCCTGTTTGATTGTCTTTGATGTCATGATAGGAATTTTGGAGACGGAGCTTCCAAAACTTTTGCGACTGATCATGACTCTGCTTATATTAGTGTGCAGTCCAATGTTTAATCCGATTATATACGGTTTAAAGATGAAAGAAATCTTGAAACACATCAAGAAATTGTTGTCGTGTTGCAATCATGTTGAAATGATCCAAAAATAGCCAGGGTGTGTTTCAATCAAGGACGTAGGTTTGCATAGGGACAGTAGGGACAAAACACTTGCAAGTTTTCAGGATGCTCAAATTGTCGCCACCAACTTTTAAGCAACCTTATTTGCGTTTTATGATGACTTCTATTATATTGGTCATTAAGATTGTCTTCCCATATGTTTTAGTTGTTGTAAATGACCCCACCATTATAAGTGAAGTATTTTCATTATTTTTCTTGCTGAATGTGCCTAATTTTTTCCTCCTAAATGCTCTCACATACACACACAGACACACACACACATTAGATATCAGAAATGTTAGTGATATTATAAGTTTTGTAAGAAATGTAAAAAGACGTCAATGTTGTGGAAGTGGTGAACACACCACTAATTTTGCTACTGAAAGTCTGACCTGCATCAGAGTTGGCATACTATTAAATTGTGTGAACTTTCTAACCTGCAAAAACTCGAGTAGAAAGCTACTTAGAGAGAAGTGACCTCCTGTATTTTTTTTCTACTGTTAATGTTAATTAATCTGTGAGAAATGTAGTGAACCGAGGTTAACCCAATCCTCAGTAAATGTTACTTTTTTATTTTAATTATTTATTTATTTTTATGTTATTTATGTGGTTGTAAATCAGCCCACAGGAGCTTTCTTTTCTTTCTTTTTTTTTTTTTAATTATTTTTTTAGTTTTGCTGTGCTTGTGGACAAAAGCAGTAGTGTTTTACCTGAAGGATGGCTCCATTTTTATTCATTTTTGGGTAACACTTTACATTTGGGGTCCCATAATTAACATTAGTTCATGCATTTTTAGACAATAACTAATGTTTAAGTAACATTACAATAATTCATATAATCCCTTATCTAACATGTATTAATATATTAATTAACACTAGGTAATGCATTAGTTAATGCATAACCAGACAGTAACTAATGGTTTGGCAAAATTAAAAAAATATATATATAATAGTTTACTTAAGATTAATTCACATATACATTAGGGCATTAATAAATACTTGTTAATGTATACTGGTAGTAGTAAGTGAATATGTTATTTTAAAATGAGAAACATTGCTCTGTGAGTTCTTGGGTGTTGCGAACCTAACTTTAAGTATGGTATTATTTCATGTTAACGTACCTTATAAATATTACTTAATCTTAATTAACCATTACTGAATGCTTTTTGGACCCTTATTGTAAAGTGTAGCACGTGTGTCCCTTAACTAAGAAATTATAAATGCTTAAGTTCCCACCTTAACCTTTATTAACCATTACTGAATTCTTTTTGGACCCTTATTGTAAAGTGTAGCACATTTGTCCATTAACTTAGAAATTATAAATGCTTAAGTCCCCCCCCCCCCCCCCCCCTTAACCTTTATCAACCATTACTGAATGCTTCTTGGACCCTTATTGTGAACAATGAATAGTTCTAATGAATGAATTTGAAGCAATCACAACCAAAGACTTGTATATATTTTATTGAAACAATAAAACGTTCTTAGAGATGACATTTTAATTTCAACATTTGTTATCAATAATATATGTACAAGTCTTTTGTTGTGTTTGCTTTAACTTCGTTCATTTGAAGTTTTAAACTATTCATGGTTCATCTTATTTGAACCCCAAGGGTTACATGTGTTACACGTTACAATAAGGGCATCCAGTAATGTATAATTATTGCTAAGGGGAGGAACTTAAGCCTTTATAATTTCTTACTTAAGGGACACGTGTGCTACACTTTACAATAAGGGTCCAACAAGCATTCAGTAATGCTTAATAAAGGTTAAGGGGGGGGGACTTAAGCATTTATAATTTCTTAGTTAAGGGACACATGTGCTACACTTTACAATAAGGGTCCAAACCATATTCAGTTATAGTTAACTATGGTTAATTGATACTTATGAAGCACGTTAATGTTAAATAATACCATACCTAAAGTTAGGGTTGCAGCACCCAAGGACTCACAGGGTAATGTTCCTCAATTTGAAATAACATATTAATTTACTCATATAAGTATACATTTTAACTGTGAATTATTGCACTAATGTATATGTGAATTAATGTTAAGTGATGTATTTCATATATATATATATATATATATATATACACATATATATATATTAGGGCTGTCAAAATTATCGCGTTAACGGGCGTTAATCACGTTAAAATATTTGACGCAATTAACGCTCCCGCTGTCCCGCTCAGACAGATTTAAATGACAGTACAGTGAAACGCTCCCTTGTTGTTATGGAGTTTTGCCGCCCTCTGCTGGCGCTTGGGTGAATGACCATCTCGTATATTGCCTCAAACAGATTACAATGAGGCCGTTCATGGACATTAAGAGTGAAGAGAATGCCACCGGCCGCTTGGGGGCAGCGCCGTTCCATACTCATGTTATTTCTTCTCAACGTGGGAGAATTACTAGTTGGGAGACGTTTATGCTGTATTCACAATGCAATGCAAATTGCTATTTGTGCTCCACACATATTTCGGTAAGTTTTCTTTCTTTTAGTGGCAATTATGTGTCTCTTGTTGTATTTTGGGTAAGATATGTGCAGATATATATCTTATAAAGACGAGTGGACACAGGCGTTCTTTGGACCGCGCCGTTTATTGGCAACTCCTTCACAACAAACATACAGTGGGGAGAACAAGTATTTGATACACTGCCAATGGGTTTCCCACTGTAAGTATCGTTTAGTGAAAGCAAAACAAAAATAATATTCCTATCTCTCCAAAAAAAAAAAAAAAAAAATGTTCACATAAAGAAAAGCACTTCAGTCTATAGTAATGAGGCCCTATTCTGACACACAGTTAAACAACAATGCAAAATAAACTGGCATTCCATATCAAAATAGCTATGCAAAATACACGTAAAACTTAGACTTTGGTCACTCTATTTTTATTATTGTTATTTTTATTCTTATTATTATATTAACTCTACTTTTGATTGAACATTTTACAAATTTTATTAAAACGAAAACATGAAGAGGGGTTTTAATATAAAGTTACTATAACTTGTAACTATAACATTTATCGTTTAAGAACTACAAGTCTTTCTATCCGTGGATCACTTTAACAGAAAGAATGTTAATGCCATTTATGGATTTATTGTCACAATAAACAAATACAATACTTATGTACAGTATGTTGTAAGTATATATCCGTCGTGTGTCTTTCCATTCCAACAATAATTTACAGAAAAATATGGCATATTTTAGAGCTGGTTTGAATTGCGATTAATTGTGATTAATTACGATTAATTAATTTTTAAGCTGTAATTAACTCGATTAAAAATTTTAATCTTTTTGACAGCCCTAATATATATATATATATATATATATATATATATATATATATATATATATATATATATATATATATATATATATATATATATATATATATATATATATATATATATATATATATATATATATATATATATTTTTTTTTAATTCTACCAAACTATTGGTTACTGTCTGGTTACGCATTAACAAATGCATTAACTAATGTTAATTAAGGGACCCTTATTGTAAAGTGTTACTCATTTTTGTTATTCCCAGACAAAGAAGTTTTTTTTGTTTTGTTTGTTTGTTTCTTTATTTAGACATTGTTGAGTGGTCTTAAGACAAATGTTTATTTATTTATTTTAATTTTATTTTTTTTTGCATTCCTGGATAGTTAAGAGATTATAAACAATCTTGTGCTTATTGTGTATGTTAATATAATTCAAGTTATGTTCAAATAATGCAATTTAAATTTGCTAAAAAAAATCCAGACTTTTTTTCTGGAAGTTTTCAAAATGTTTCTATTGTAATTTTATAAACAAAGGTTTGAATTGAACGGTGTAGGCTGAACCAATACACTTAAAGTTAGTATAAGTCAATACAGATTTATTTTACATCAAAAACTGTACACGCACGTTATGCCATATTGTCCCTACCAATGTTGAGCCCAAAACTACAGTACTCCGTTGGTTTCAAGTAATTTAACTAAATCTTTCAGAGCCATTGAGGGCAACAAGTTCAAATGGATCAGACATCTATCGCCGTCAAAGGCAGCGAATTATTGAATAAAATCGACAATACAGGTATAAGTGAGCCTCCTTACCGCTACACTGCAGTTGTCCTCTCGTCTTCGCCTGTTTCAAGTGTCCTTCCAACTAGCGGAACATGTAATCCAATAATGGGTAATCTGTTTAAGTACAAACGTGCACGTGCAATCATGTGAGGACATTATTTTAACACAGTATCTACCTGTAATCTTGTTGGTCATCGGACACTCCATTTGGTACACCTGCAAACTCTAATGGTTGGAAATTTTTGACAAACCAAAAAAGTGAAAATGTGTGTTATGGTGGTGCATTAATCAATCATTTAGATAGTAATAATGATGCATTATTATACTTTAATCAGTTTTTTTCAACACTATATGCCTATATGTCTACATTCACAAGTTTCAAAATATGTACATATTTGGCTACAAAATATTTTTTTTAAAAAAAAGCACATTTCATCAACACTTAAAACTATTATTACTAAGCCATGAAACAGTATTAATGAAATAATTCATCATGATTTTTCATTACTCTAAAAAAGTATAATGTATATGTGCTTATACAGTGGGGCAAATAAGTATTTAGTCAACCACTGATTGTGCAAGTTCTCCCACTTGAAAATATTAGAGGCCTGTAATTGTCAACATGGGTAAACCTTAACCATGAGAGACAGAATGTGGAAAAAAAAAACAGAAAATCACATTGTTTGATTTTTAAAGAATTTATTTGCAAATCATGGTGGCAAATAAGTATTTGGTCAATACCAAAAGTTCATCTCAATACTTTGTTATGTACCCTTTGTTGGCAATAACGGAGGCCAAATGTTTTCTGTAACTCTTCACAAGCTTTCACACACTATTGCTGGTATTTTGGCCCATTCCTCCATGCAGATCTTCTCTAGAGCAGTGATGTTTTGGGGCTGTCGTTGGGCAACACGGACTTTCAACTCCCTCCCACATGACCGTCTAAGGTGCGATTCACATGATCTGTCCAAAAAATAATTTTGACGCCATTATAAAATTTTTTTTTTTTTTGGTTCATTTTATTCATTTTTGTTGCAGTTTTATTGCTTTATAACTTTTACATATATAAGAAAGTCAATTTCATGCAATGACACTTTTCGGCCACCAGGGGGGCCTGCCCCCCCCTTAAAATCCGCTTATGGGCTGAGGGTGCCAATGCTTTTGTCCTGCCCATTTTTGGAGTTTTGTGTAAAATGATAATGATTTGTGTTTTTAATTGCAAGCAAAATAAACTAAGAGATTACTACCAAAGCATATGTACAGTGGGGCAAATAAGTATTGAGTCAACCACTAATTGTGCAAGTTCTCCCACTTGAAAATATTAGAGAGGCCTGTAATTGTCAACATGGGTAAACCTCAACCATGAGAGACAGAATGTGGGGGAAAAAAACAGAAAATTACAATGTTTGATTTTTAAAGAATTTATTTGCAAATCATGGTGGAAAATAAGTATTTGGTCAATACCAAAAGTTCATCTCAATTAGTGCTGAAACAATTATTCGATTAACACGAGTATTCGATTAGAAAAAACATTCAAATTAAATTTTGCTGCTTCAAGCATTCGTTTAATTAAAGTGGCGTCGTAATGGTTTGTTTTGAAAGTGTTTGCATTTAGTTTCATTGATCTGGCTGGATACACTGCCCTCTAGTGCGCCTCATTTCACATGGCTGAATCCTGCTGCTCCCTGTTGAGCTAATGTTTTTTAATGCATTTGTAATTTAGTTTAAAAGTATAATTAGCCGTTTTTTGTGAGAATGTGTTTGAACGATTTGTTAAGAGCATTGTAAAAAAAAAAAAAAATGTCGGCATTTTACAGCCTTTAAGATAGCGGACTTTTGCTATGTAAGTTAGCCAATTGTTCTTTCGTTGTGCATATATCCTCATTTATTTTTTTCTTACTGTTTGAGGCTCAGGTCAGGTATTTTTTTATGTTCCTTATTCGATTACTCGATTATTCGAACTAAGTAGGTAATCGATTAATCGACTACTAAAATAATCGATAGCTGCAGCCTTAATCTCAATACTTTGTTATGTACCCTTTGTTGGCAGTAACGGAGGCCAAACGTTTTCTGTAACTCTTCACAAGCTTTTCACACACTGTTGCTGGTATTTTGGCCCATTCCTCCATGCAGATCTCTTCTAGAGCAGTGATGTTTTGGGGCTGTTGTTGGGCAACACGGACTTTCAACTCCCTCCACAGATTATCTACATGGTTTAGATCTGGAGACTGGCTAGGCCACTCCAGGACCTTGAAATGGGTCTTACGAAGCCACTCCTTTGTTGCCCTGGCTGTGTGTTTGGGATCATTGTCATGCTGAAAGACCCAGCCACGTTTCATCTTCAATGCCCTTGCTGATGGGAGGAGATTTTCACTCAAAATCTCTCGATACATGGCCCTATTCATTCTTTCCTTTACACAGATCAGTCGTCCTGGTCCCTTTGCAGAAAAACAGCCCCAAAGCATGATGTTTCCACCCCCATGCTTCACAGTGGGTATGGTGCAATTCAGTATTCTTTCTCCCCCAAACACGAAAACCTGTGTTTCTACCAAAAAGTTCTATTTTGGTTTCATCTGACCATAACACATTCTCCCAATCCTCTTCTGGATCATCCAAATGCTCTCTAGCGAACCCCAGACGGGCCTGGACGTGTTCTAGCTTCAGCAGGGGGACACGTCTGGTAGTGCAGGATTTGAGTCCCTGGCGGCGCATTTTGTTACTGATAGTAGCCTTTGTTACTGTGGTCCCAGCTCTCTGTAGGTCATTCACTAGGTCCCCCCGTGTGGTTCTGGGATTTTTGCTCACCGTTCTTGTTATCATTTTGACGCCACGGGGTGAGATCTTGCATGGAGCCCCAGATTGAGGGAGATTAGAAGTGGTCTTGTATGTCTTCCTTTGTGTAATAATTGCTTCTACAGTTGATTTCTTTACACCAAGCGTTTTACCTATTGCAGATTCAGTCGTCCCAGCCTGGTGCAGGTCTACAATTTTGTCTCTGAAATGATTTGTGTTTTTCATTGCAAGCAAAATTAACAAAGATATTAATATCAAAGCATTTGTAATTGCAATCATTTTCTGGGTGAAATTGAGCATTTTTTGACAGAATTGCAGGGGTGCCAATACTTTTGACCAGCACTGTAAGACTTCAAATTCAAGTTCAGCCTGACAAGTCGGCGTTCCGCCTTCTGGGGAGTTGGAGGTAACAAAGGGAAGCTAC
The DNA here is from genome assembly GCF_030265065.1 of Corythoichthys intestinalis. NCBI lineage: Eukaryota > Metazoa > Chordata > Actinopteri > Syngnathiformes > Syngnathidae > Corythoichthys > Corythoichthys intestinalis. The sequence goes on from NC_080398.1 coordinate 38,715,908, forward strand.
GGAACACCTCCTCAACCTGGCGACCAATCGCAAGCCATCATCACCCTGATCACTAACTGTAGATGTCTTCTTTATCTTTATCTACAAGCATCCTCAGCAGCACTTGACTCGTGTCTTGTCACGATGGTACGGAACGGAACACGGGTGCTGAGTCTTGATGGCTTCATAGACATAGACAATTACAGATATGTTTACTTTGTGTTTTTTGTGGCAATGTATGTTGTCATTGTATGCTCTAATTGTATCATTATTTATGTCATCAGGATTCACCGGACCCTTCATGAACCAATGTACATTTTCATTGCAGCTTTGTCTCTTAACTCACTTTTATTCAGCACTACTATCTACCCTAAACTCATTGTGGATGTCTTGTCTCATCAGCAGAGCGCTTCTTACTCCGTGTGTTTGTTACAGATTTTTGTTTTCTACAGTTTGGCTGGTGCTGATTTTTTGTTGTTGTCAGGAATGGCTTACGATAGATACGTGTCCATCTGTAAGCCACTGCAGTACACATCTCTGATGAGTAAAACCCGTGTCTGCATTTTCCTGGGTTTGGCCTGGTTTCTGCCTTCCTGTCATGTGTCGGTGTCAGTGATTGTTCGGTCCAAACAAAAACTTTGTAGTTTCTCTTCAGGGGGGATTTTTTGCAATAGTTCAGTTTCTAAGATTCACTGCACGACGCCGACGTCTCTGGTTGTGTTGGGTTTTATTGTTATCATAAACATGGCTGTCATACCTGTGCTGTTTATCCTCTTCACTTATATAAAAATATTCGCCGTGGCATTTGGTAGCCACAGAGGAACTCGGACAAAAGCCATCGATACGTGTTTACCTCACTTGATTGTTTTAATCCTCTTCTCCTGTTTGCTTCTCTTTGATGTGATTATAGGGACTTTGGAGAAGGAGCTTCCCAAAATTTTGCGACTGATCATAAGTCTGCAAATATTAGTGTGGAGTCCGTTGTTCAATCCGATTATATACGGTTTAAAGATGAAAGAAATCTCAAAACATATCAAGAAATTCCGGTTGTGTTGCGATCATGTTTAAATGATCAAAAAATAGCGAGGTTGTGTTTCAATGTGTTGAACATGGCGGCGAATTGTCATGTTGCAGTGCCATTGACGGCGAGAAGTTCAAACGGATCGGACGTCTATCGCTGTCAATGGTAGTGAATTATTAGATCAAATCCACAAAACAGACTGAACTGCAGCTGTCCTCTCGTCTTTGTCCGTCTCAAGTGTCCTTCCAACTAGCGGAACCTGTATTCCAATAATGGGTAATCTGTTTAAGTACAAACGTGCACGTGCAATCATGTGAGGATGTTATTTTAACACAGTATCTACCTGTAATCTTGTTGGTCATCGGACACTCCATTAGGTACACCTGCAAACTCTAATAGAATGGTTAGAAATATTTGACAAATCAAAAATAAAAGTGTGTGTTATGGTGGTGTGTTAATCGATTATTTTGACTGTAATAATGATGCATTATTATACTTTAATCACTTGTCTCAACATGCCAGAACACTGTTGTAAATGATATACACTGTATATCTACATTCACAAGTGTTCAAAATATGTAGATATTTGAACACTTTTTTTTTTTTAAAGCACAGTTCTTCAACACTTTGAAAATAAAATTGAAACTAACAAACTATGAAACCGTATTAATGCAATCATTTGTCATGATTTTTCATTACTCTAAAAATGTTGTCATGTATATGTGCTTGTATTTTATAAGCTTTTCAGTGTGATGAAATAAAAATATTAAAACATGTTTTAAAGAAGTTTCAAAAATCTCATAATATACATCATTACAGTTTATTCCCAATCTACTTAGATTTGATGTATAGCTCATTTGTGTGAGCTCTATAAGAGGCTTTATGGATAATCCTTATTGCCTTCTTCTGAACTTCAAGTGCATCTGATTCAAAATAATACATGGAGTGGAGGTGGACCTTTAATAGGTGGACTAACAGGTCTTTCAGGGTCAGAATTCTAGCTGATAGACAGGTGCTCAAATACTTATTTGCAGCTGTATCACACAAATAAGTTATAAAAAAATCATGCATTGTGATTTCTGGATTTTTCTATTGAGATTATCTCTTTCGCAGTGGACATGCACCTACGATGAAAATTTCAGACACCACCTGGATTTCTAATGGGGCGGACATGATAAATAGCAGGGTGTTCGAATACTTAATTTCTTCAGTGTATGTGTTATTTAGAGAAGATTTAATAAAATCTTGTGCTTTGTGCTTCACAAAAGATATTGGCCAATCATCTTGAAAAAAAAAATAATCAGAGGATGTTAAATTCGATTTTGGCGTCACTAAATCTCCAGTCCTCCGACCTTAAAGTGTTAATATTTTGGAGATTTCGCTCGAAAATTTCATCATGGCTCCATCGCCTGCCGTTATGGGATTTCTTACCACACAACCAGCTGTGCATGCGGTGAAAATATGTCAACAAAGATCCTCCTAAAGGAACCATACTGTCAAAATCACAAAAAGGAAGGAGTGTGTGTGTCGCGTTCTGCTGCTTGTCAGAATTTGTTTTTGTTGCAGAGCCGGCTGTGGGGGCGTGCCGACGTCGCACCTGCAGCTAATCCCTGCTCGTCAGCTATAGCATATAAACGCAGGCTATCCGGGAGAAGAACGCCGAGATATTTCCCTTGCTGGTCGCCATTATCACGTACTGCTTTCGAGTCGCTTCGTATTTGCCTTCTAGTTCGTCGGACGTCTTAGTTTTGTGATCCTCTACCTTGTGCAGGTATTGAGTGTATTTTTGTTTGTCTTTTTGGCTCTCTGCCCTCCGCTCGGTTTTCGCGTTTTTGATCCCCGTCTACCTATTTGTCACGGACCCCTTTTGTTATCCCCTTTTTACCGCGTTCGCGTGTTTTTTTATTTTGTGATTAATAAATCCCCGAACGCTTCCCCTCTGTTGTCTGTTTTTTGGGTTCAATCTTGTTCTCCGCATCCGCGGATCATAACAGAATATCTCGGCCATAAAATGGACCCCGCAGACAGCAAGCGCATTGCCCAGGCGTCTTCGGACCCGAGGCAGCACGCTATCCCACACGATCGTGTTCTCCATGAGATCATGTCGGCGTTGAACGCATTAACAGCTAACATGTGCTCTCTCGAGGCACGGGTCGACAGAGTTTGTGCTTACCGTGACCGTCCCGCTTCACCCGCTACCGCGGCGTCAGTGCACTTTCCCCCCGTGGCGCCGTCCGCCCCGACTTCCACTCCTTTACGTGAGCCAAACATTCCGCACCCGCCACGCTACGATGGGGAACCCGGCTCGTGCGGGCTTTTTCTGCATCAGTGTTCACTAGTTTTTGATCAACAACCCCACACATACTCCTCCGATAGATCCAGAGTCGCTTTCGTCATGAGCCTTCTTACCGGAAAAGCGGCAGCGTGGTCCATGGCGACCAGCAACCAGTCCCCCGAAGTTCGTAACTGCTTTCCTGATTTCGTCGAGGAAATGAGGAGGGTTTTCGATCACCCCATTCGGGGTAAAGAGGCTGGGAGTCGCCTGCTAGACTTAAATCAGGGCAAACTTTCCGTCGCAGACTATTCGGTGTCCTTCCGCATTCTCGCAGCTGAGAGCGGCTTTGATGACGCGGCTTTACGCTGTATATTCCGGAGGGGGCTAAATCCGCAGGTGAAGGACGAACTAGCCTCCCGCGATGAAGCGGTGGATTTGGAGGATTTGATTGGACTTTCGGTACGTTTGGACAATCGACTTCGGGAGCGGGAGCGCGAAAGAGGCGTGGAGTGGCACGGCCGGTCAACAGGCGCAGTCATCAGGAGGGCTGCCCCAGCGGCGCGCATTGCGGTCTCCCATCCGGCTTCCCTTTCTTCGTCGGACCCTGAGTGGCAGCCACCGACTGAGGAGGAGCCTATGCAGCTCGGCGGGAAGAGTCTCACCACAAGGGAGCGTCACCGACGCATGGCATCGCGGCTCTGCTTGTACTGCGGTGAACCCGGCCATCACGTCGCTTCCTGTCCCACGAATCCCCGTGCAGCCCCCGGCGGCCATCTTGCCCAGGTACCGACGTCAGATAGTGGCCACGCAGCGAGGCACTTCCCCTCCAGTGGTACACCACCGCCTCAATGTGAGTACTCACACATGGCTACTAAGACTGCCAAACCGCTCAAGAACACAAGACTACAATTGCCCGGGATTATTACGGGAGGGAAACGCAGTTGTAAGGTAACTGTTTTGGTAGACTCGGGGGCTGACGACTGTTTCGTGGATTATTCTGTTATAGATACACTTGGTGGTTCCCTGATTAAATTGAAGGAGCCTCGGGAGGTACGGGACCTTAACGGGGACTTGATTTCCACCATAACACATGAGACCGACATTCTCACCTTGGTGGTATCTGGTAATCATAGTGAGCGTCGGCCATTTTTTGTCATGCCCACCAAACTGGCTCCGGTTGTTCTTGGTTTAACCTGGCTAAAGCAGCATAATCCAGACATTGACTGGGAGGTCCCCAGGATAAATAATTGGAGTGTCCATTGTCACTCGCATTGCTTGCGTGCAGCCTCATCTTCCTCGGGAGCGTCTGTGACTCGTAAACCACATTCGATTGACTTGTCTTTAGTGCCCACTGAATACCATGACCTCAAGTTGGTTTTTAGCAAGGACCTAGCACAGTCGCTTCCACCACATCGCCCCTATGATTGTTCTATTGATCTGATTCCCAATTCTAAGATGCCCTCCTCTAGACTGTATCAGGTGTCCAAACCGGAGCAGGCAGCCCTGAACGAGTATATAACATCGTCTCTTGCGGCCGGGCTAATCAGACCATCCAAATCCCCTGTGGGGGCTGGTTTCTTTTTCATTGATAAGAAAGATAAATCGCTCCGCCCATGCGTTGATTATAGGGGCCTTAATGAAATAACTGTTAAGAACAAGTACCCCCTACCTCTCCTGGACGCGGCATTCGCACCTTTGCAGTCCGCAACGTTTTTCACGACTCTAGACTTGCGCAACGCTTACCATTTGGTGAGGATAAGGGAAGGGGATGAGTGGAAAACTGCGTTTAACACCACTATGGGCCATTTCGAGTATTTGGTTATGCCGTTCGGACTAACGAATGCGCCGGCGGTGTTCCAAAACCTGGTTAACGACGTGCTCAGAGATATGATCGGCCGGTTTTGTTTTGTATACCTTGATGACATCCTTGTTTTCTCCAGAGACCTCGATGAGCACAGACAGCACGTTCGGCTGGTCCTACAGAGGCTGCTCGAGAACCGCTTGTATGTTAAAGCTGAGAAGTGCAAGTTTCATGCTCAGTCGGTCCAGTTTCTGGGGTTCATTGTGGAGAAGGGCCAGTTGAGAGCAGATCCAGCCAAGATCCAGGCTGTGGTCGAGTGGCCTTCTCCGACAGCAAGGAAGCCCTTGCAAAGGTTCCTCGGGTTTGCCAACTTCTATCGGCGCTTCATTCGTAACTACAGTCAGAAGGCCGAACCTTTGACAAGGCTTACATCCATCAAAGTTCCGTTTGAATGGACCCCAGAAACTGAGACTGCTTTTATGGCACTAAAACAGGCCTTTACGCGTGCCCCTGTTCTCACGCACCCGAATACTGATTTGCCGTTTGTTGTTGAGGTGGATGCCTCAGATTCAGGAGTGGGGGCGGTCCTGTCACAACGTTCCCCAGTCGACCAGAGGGTTCACCCTTGCGCCTTCTTCTCACGTCGTCTCAGTCCCGCCGAACAAAACTACGACGTTGGTAACCGGGAGCTGCTGGCCATCGTCCTGGCGCTACAGGTATGGAGGCACTGGTTGGAGGGAACGTCAGAGCCATTCCAAATCTTTACAGACCACAAGAATCTGGCATACATCAGGGCAGCCCAACGGCTGAACTCCCGTCAAGCGCGCTGGGCCCTCTTCCTCACCCGCTTCAACTTTACCATTACGTACCGCCCGGGGTCTCGCAACACAAAGCCGGATGCCCTGTCAAGGATCTTCAGCCCTGTTCACCACGAGTCCGTTCCGGAGCCTATTGTGCCTGCAGTCCAGGTGGTGGGAGCACTACAGTGGGAGGTGGAGAGGAAGGTCGCCAGGTCGTTGCAAGACGGGGCTGTACCAGTCGGGTGCCCCAAGGACAGACTGTTCGTGTCTCAGGAACACAAATCAGAGGTCCTACAATGGGGACATGCCTCGAAGGTAGCCTGCCACCCAGGGGTCTCACGGACCCAATTCCTGATCTCCCAGAAGTTCTGGTGGCCTGGGATGAAAGACGATATCCGGGCATTTGTTGTTGCTTGCTCAGTGTGTGCCCGCAACAAGGCATCCCATTGTGCCCCCTCTGGTCTCCTGCGCCCACTACCGATACCGTCCCGTCCATGGTCTCACATTGCGTTGGATTTCGTCTCGGGTCTTCCTGTCTCCCAAGGAAAAACCGTGGTGCTGACTGTCGTCGACAGATTCTCAAAGATGGCACACTTCATACCTCTGCCTAAGCTGCCTACCGCTCTAGAGACTGCAAAATTACTCGTAAGGCATGTCTTCCGCATCCATGGCATTCCTACGGACTTGGTGTCTGACAGGGGCCCGCAGTTCGTGTCGCAAGTATGGAAGGCCTTCTGCAAAGCCATGGGGGCCACAGCAAGCTTGTCATCTGGGTACCACCCTCAGACGAACGGCCAGACTGAGCGGGCAAACCAAGATCTTTCAGCTGCTCTTCGGTGCGTGTGCCACCAGCACCCGTGTTCCTGGTCCTCCCACATCCCCTGGGTGGAATACGCACACAACACGCTCGTCAGCACGGCCACAGGTATGTCGCCTTTTAAGACCGCATATGGCTACCAGCCTCCTGTGTTCCCTACTCAGGAGTCGAACGTCTCCATTCCGTCGGTGCAACAACACCTGAGACGAGCCCATAGAGTCTGGCGGGACGCTCGTGCAGCACTTTCGAGAACAGCAGTGCGCAACCAGCAGTTGGCTGATCGTTTCCGGAGACCGGCCCCTCAGTACCAGCCGGGGCAAAAGGTGTGGCTCTCGACTAAGGACTTGAACATCGCTGGGGTCACCAAGAAGCTGGGTCCCCGTTTCATTGGACCGTTTGAGGTGGAAAAGGTTGTCAACCCGGTGGCCGTGAAGTTAACGCTCCCTCCGTCCATCAAGATTCATCCGGTCTTCCACGTCTCCCTGCTGAAGCCTGTCTCCCTCAGCCCTCTATGTCCCCCGGAATCACCTCCTCCACCTCCACGCCTGATCGACGGTGACCCGGTCTACACCGTGAGGTCCATTTTAGACTCCAGGAGGAGGGGCAGGGGGGTTCAGTATCTGGTCGACTGGGAGGGCTACGGCCCTGAGGAACGTCAATGGGTCCCCCGCTCCTGGATCCTGGATCCCTCAGTCATCCGCGACTTTCATGCGCGCTGTCCCGGGAAGCCAGGTGGGTCGCCAGGGGGCGCCCTTTGAGGGGGGGTACTGTCGCGTTCTGCTGCTTGTCAGAATTTGTTTTTGTTGCAGAGCCGGCTGTGGGGGCGTGCCGACGTCGCACCTGCAGCTAATCCCTGCTCGTCAGCTATAGCATATAAACGCAGGCTATCCGGGAGAAGAACGCCGAGATATTTCCCTTGCTGGTCGCCATTATCACGTACTGCTTTCGAGTCGCTTCGTATTTGCCTTCTAGTTCGTCGGACGTCTTAGTTTTGTGATCCTCTACCTTGTGCAGGTATTGAGTGTATTTTTGTTTGTCTTTTTGGCTCTCTGCCCTCCGCTCGGTTTTCGCGTTTTTGATCCCCGTCTACCTATTTGTCACGGACCCCTTTTGTTATCCCCTTTTTACCGCGTTCGCGTGTTTTTTTATTTTGTGATTAATAAATCCCCGAACGCTTCCCCTCTGTTGTCTGTTTTTTGGGTTCAATCTTGTTCTCCGCATCCGCGGATCATAACAGTGTGTGTATGTGTGTCAAGGACAAACACTAGCGAGCGGCATTGTGAGAACAATGAACTTAAGAGAAGCTCAACAGGATTTACTGTACAGCCACAATATAAGGCACACTTGCAGTTTGCAATGAAAGAATAAAGAGATTTTGATTTGCGATGTCTGTAAGAAGTGTAGCATTGTAATGTCAATCATTCACAAACAGTGCCCTCCATAATTATTGGCACCCCTGGTTAAGATGTGTTTTTTAGCTTCTAATATATATATTTTTTTAATTCAAATAATATGGGACCTTAATGGAAAAAAAGAGAAAAATCCAACCTTCAATACAGGTGCATTTACCATAATTTCTGGACTATAAGACGCACCTGACTATAAGCCGCCAGCCGCCATATTTGACATGAAAACGGCATTTGTTCATAGATAAGCCGCACTGGACTATAAGCCGCAGTTGTCCTCATTGTATTATGGGATATTTACACCAAAAGATATTAACTGGTAACACTTCATTTGACAATGGCACCATAAGACTGTCATGAGACCAAATGAACCACCATTAAGCTTTGAACCAATTGGCTGCAAAGCTTTACAGTCACTAAAAGTAGGGTGACCAAACGTCCTCTTTTGCCCGGACAAGTCCTACTTTCACGCAGTATCCTCGTTGTCCGGGCGGGTTTTATAAATTCATAAAAATGTCCGGTTTTTATGATTTTTTTTTTACGGGACCAACTTGAAGAGAATTCCTTCGGCCGCTAGGGGGCAGCGCTTGCCTGCGTTGACGTTGCTCCTACTAGCAGGAGCGGGAGAAGGAGTAGATCTTCCTCTTCTTTTTTGTTGGCAGTTCACCCTTTGTTTCATGGGGAATTACCACCATCTACTGACAGTTTGGCGAGAGCTCAGACTACAGTAAGGAGTTCAATAAGAAGTTCTAAAAGACGTGGCTCCATACACCTTTCTGTAAGTTTCTGCTGTTAATGTCGATCACCTGTCTTCTGTTGTACATAGGGTTATATGTGTACACAGAGATGCAGTATATTGTATGAGTCTTGTAATTGGTCTTGTTAGTGGTTGAATGCTAGTATAGCGAAATAGCTGTGTTGCTTATGAGTTTTTTTTTTTACGGTAAATACGTATATAATGGCAACTGTTGACTTCTGTCGGAGATTTGTACTGGTGTAATCTGTAAAATCCCGTTTGTTGTCGCATCTTTGCGCTGGCGATGGTAGTAAACTAGCAAAGTCTGATTTTGCCTCGGCTCCCGTATTCCCTAATAGCAATCAGTGAGCTCAGCAGCGCTAGGCATTATGGGCAATGTAGTTTTTAATTAGAACTGCTGCGGTTGGAAACATGCTGGCTGAATCGCTTGTCAGTTTATTTCAGTTATTGTTTGCGTACAATTTAGAACATTGTATGAGAATAAAAATTGAGTAGGAATAACATTTTGTCGACGACAATTGTCGTGATCGTAATTTTAAAAAATGTTGAGTTGGCACATAGCCAACTGTGTGTGTGTATTAACTGGACTACATTTCCATGAGTCTGCATTATATTATTCTTTTAATAATTATTCTTTTTTGGAAATTTTTTATTGTTTGATTATTTTTTTTAGGAAGAATAAAGCCTGTTGAGTAAAAAAAAAAGTGGGAGATATACGCATCTTTGAGTGATCTTCGAGTAAAATTCAAGTATCTCGAGGCCGGGCCGAGTGTCCTCTTTTTTGGAAATCAAAATATGGTCACCCTAACTAAAAGCTACATTTGGCCATCACTGCTTCCTTGGGGTAGACAGTCAACCTCTGCTGCCACTTGCTCTCAACACTGTTGTCATCCAACATTCCTCCTAGCATGCATGGCGGCGCTACAGATGTAAATAACAGTCATGTTCTGCTAATTATTTCTTCAGTTACTGTTCCAGTTGTTTCATAAATTGCTAGTTATGGTATTTGGTCACATTTTCTTGGATAGTGGTGCCATAATCCTGTCATAAGACAGTCATAATTATTACATGACACTGTCATAAGCGTTAATGAATGCCTATAACAGATGTCAGTTAGTGTCATCCAGCAAATTATCTCACTTTTGAATGGACGTAAAAGATATGAGCTGGACATAAATGGATTTAGTGACATAATATGCCACATGACACATATTGACATCTGTCATAAGCATTCAGTAATGCCCATGATAGTGATATGTCATAATTATGATGTTCTTATGACAGTCTTATGATGCCGCTGTTACCTATTAACCCAAATAAATCAACAAATAAGCCACACTGGACTACAAGCCGCAGGATTCAAAATGAGGGAAAAAAGTAGCGGTTTATAGTCCAAAAATTAGGGTATTCAGTGGGGGAAAAAATCCCACATAAAGAAATAATTATTTGACATCAAATAATGTGTGTCACAATTATTAGCACCCCTGGTGTTAATACTTGGTACAACCCCCTTTTGCCAACAAAACAAGATCTGGGGACTGAGATGGCCATGGGAGGAGCTTGATTTTGTGTCTGGTGAACCATTTCTGTGTAGATTTGGCCATATGTTTAGGGTCATTGTCTTGCTGAAAGACCCAGTGATGACCCATTTTCAGCTTTCGGGCAGAGGGCAACAGATTTTTATTTAAAATGTCCTGGTATTTCAAAGCATTCATGATGCCATGCACCCTAACAAGGTTCCCAGGGCCTTTGGAAGAGAAACAGCCCCACAGCATCACTGACCCACCCGCATACTTCACAGTGGGTATGAGGTGCTTTTCAGCATGTGCATCTTTCGTGGCACGCCAGACCCACTTAGACTGTTTGGTTCCAAAAAGCTCAGTCTTGGTCTCATCTGACCAAAGCACACGGTCTCAGTTGAAGCCTGGGACCGTGTGCTTTGGTCAGATGAGACCAAGACTGAGCTTTTTGCGCGGTCATTTGCTGTGTGAATTTATGTTTTGTATCAGGTCACACGCTGCAACGTGAGAAATGTCACCAGTGACCACACAAAAGATCCTACAAAAGTTTAGGACTATGCACTACAGTTGAAAATTATGAGCGTGATCACTCATGACAACATGGCGTCATTCATGTTTGAATATAAGGCCTCCTCTTCCTTATCATTGTCGCATTGTGTCCTGTCCTCCATTTTTTGCTCTTCTTTATCGTTGGCACACTCGCACAATTGGTCACCATCGTCTTTTGTCTTGATCTCTGCGTACTCGGTGGCCTGGTGATTAGTCGCCGCCTCCCTGGTGTTGTTTCTCTTGAGCGCGGAGAAGTTGATGTCGGCGTACTCCACGTCCGCCCTGGTAGCCCCCTCGCCACCATTTTTAAGGCCATACTCCTGACGAAGAAGTACGTCGATCTCAGAATTAACATTTAATTAGTAAATCGACAGACTTCATAATGTATTGATGGGACACGGGGCGCTGGGCCGATAAATAGGGGGCCTGCATTGTTGGCTGACCGAGTTGAATCACAGACAAAGAGCTTTTTCGTTAAAAGTTCTTGTGAATAAATGCTTAAATCCCTGAGTTCTTTATAGAAATCGACGTAAAACAGTCTCGATTCTTGGTTAAAGGCAAAAAACTGCAGTAAGCATTTATTTTATGTAAATATGTCGAAGTACAATGCTAGTCTGTTAGTGAATGTAGCTAGCGGCCGCCTGATGTAAACATAGCTTTTCCAGTGAGAATTCTTGTAAATAAATGCTAAGATCCCAGAATTCTTTATAGATATGGACATAAAACAGTCTCGATTCTTGGCTAAAAGCTAAAAAAAAAAAAAAAAAAAAAAAAAAAAAAAAAAAGGGCAGTTAGCATTTATTTTACGTACAGTAAAATGTCGGAGTACAATGCTAGTCTGTTAGTGAATGTAGCTAGCGGCCGCCTTATGTAAACAGAGCTTTTCCGGTGATAATTCTTGTGAATAAATGCTTAAATCCCCGAAGTCTTTATAGATATGGACATAATACAGTCTCGATTCTTCGTTAAAAGCTAAAAAAAAAAAAAAAAAAAAAAGGGCAGTTAGCATTTATTTTACGTACAGTAAATATGTCGGAGTACAATGCTAGTCGATTAGTGAATGTAGCTAGCGGTCGCCTGATGTAAACGGAGCTTTTCCGGTGATAATTCTTGTGAACAAATGCTTAAATCCCCGAAGTCTTTATAGTTATGGACATAAAACAGTCTCGATTCTTCGTTAAAAGCTAAAAAAAAAAAAAAAAAAAAAGGGCAGTTAGCATTTAATTTACGTACAGTAAATATGTCGAAGTACAGTGCTAGTCTGTTAGTGAATGTAGCTAGCTGCCGCCTGATGTAAACAGAGCTTTTTTTCGTTGAAAATTCATGTAAATAAATGCTCAAATCCCTGAATTCCTTATAGATATGGATGTAAAACAGTCTCGATCCTTAGTTAGAAGCTAAAAAAAAAAACTGCAGTAAGCATTTATTCCACGTAAATATGTCGAAGTACAATGCTAGTCTGTTAGTGAATGTAGCTCGCGGCCGCCTTGGGGTATGTTTCTATCAGTTTTGCACATCGAGAGACTGACATTCTTGCCCATTCTTCCTTGCAAAACAGCTCGAGCTCAGTGAGGTTGGATGGAGAGTGTTTGTGAACAGCAGTCTTCAGCTCTTTCCACAGATTCTCCATTGGATTCAGGTCTGGACTTTGACTTGGCCATTCTAACACCTGGATATGTTTATTTTTGAACCATTCCATTGTAGATTTGGCTTTATGTTTTGGATCATTGTCCTGTTGGAAGATAAATCTCCGTCCCAGTCTCAGGTCTTGTGCAGATAACAACAGGTTTTCTTCCAGAATGTTCCTGTATTTGGCTGCATCCATCTTCCCGTCAATTTTAACCATCTTCCCTGTCCCTGCTGAAGAAAAGCAGGCCCAAACCATGATGCTGCCACCACCATGTTTGACAGTGGGGATGGTGTGTTCAGGGTGATGAGCTGTGTTGCTTTTACGCCAAACATATCGTTTTGCATTGTGGCCAAAAAGTTCAATTTTGGTTTCATCTGACCAGAGCACCTTCTTCCACATGTTTGGTGTGTCTCCCAGGTGGCTTGTGGCACACTTTAAACGAGACTTTTTATGGATATCTTTGAGAAATGGCTTTCTTCTTGCCACTCTTCCATAAAGGCCAGATTTGTGCAGTGTACGACTGATTGTTGTCCTATGGACAGACTCTCCCACCTCAGCTGTAGATCTCTGCAGTTCATCCAGAGTGATCATGGGCCTCTTGGCTGCATCTCTGATCAGTTTTCTCCTTGTTTGAGAAGAAAGTTTGGAAGGACGGCCGGGTCTTGGTGGATTTGCAGTGGTCTGATGCTCCTTCCATTTCAATATGATGGCTTGCACAGTGCTTCTTGAGATGTTTAAAGCTTGGGAAATCTTTTTGTATCCAAATACGGCTTTAAACTTCTCCACAACAGTATCTCGGACCTGCCTGGTGTGTTCCTTGGTTTTCATAATGCTCTCTGCACTTTAAACAGAACCCTGAGACTATCACAGAGCAGGTGCATTTATACGGAGACTTGATTACACACATTTGGATTCTATTTATCATCATCGGTCATTTAGGACAACATTGGATCATTCAGAGATCCTCACTGAACTTCTGGAGTGAGTTTGCTGCACTGAAAGTAAAGGGGCCGAATAATATTGCACGCCCCACTTTTCAGTTTTTTATTTGTTAAAAAAGTTCAAATTATCCAATAAATGTTGTTCCACTTCACGATTGTGTCCCACTTGTTGTTGATTCTTGACAAAAAAATTAAATTTCATATCTTTATGTTTGAAGCCTGAAATGTGGCGAAAGGTTGCAAGATTCAAGGGGGCCGAATACTTTTGCAAGGCACTGTATATATATATATATATATTTATTTTTTTTTCTTTTCTTTTTTTTTTTTTTTTTTTTTAATTCTACCAAACTATTGGTTACTGTCTGGTTACGCATTAACAAATGCATTAACTAATGTTACTGTAATATATTAATAAATGTGAAAGAAGGGATTATATGAATTATTGTAATGTTACTTAAACATTAGTTACTGTTTAAAAATGCATTAACTAATGTTAATTAAGGGACCCTTATTGTAAAGTGTTACCCATTTTTGTTATTCCCAGACAAAGAAGTTTTTTTTGTTTTGTTTGTTTGTTTCTTTATTTAGACATTGTTGAGTGGTTTTAAGACAAATGTTTATTTATTTTTATTTATTTTTTTTTTTTTTTGCATTCCTGGATAGTTAAGAGATTATAAACAATCTTGTGCTTATTGTGTATGTTAATATAATTCAAGTTATGTTCAAATAATGCAATTTAAATTTGCTAAAAAAAATCCAGACTTTTTTTCTGGAAGTTTTCAAAATGTTTCTATAGTAATTTTATAAACAAAGGTTTGAATTGAACGGTGTAGGCTGAACCAATACACTTAAAAGTTAGTATAAGTCAATACAGATTTATTTTACATTGGTAATTATGAATGTCCCTCCCCCATCAAAAACTGTACACGCACGTTATGCCATATAGTCCCTACCAATGTTGAGCCCAAAACTACAGTACGCCGTTGGTTTCAATTAATTTAACTAAATCTTTCAGAGCCATTGAGGACAACAAATTCAAATGGATCAGACATCTATCACCGTCAATGGCAGCGAATTATTGAATAAAATCTACAATACAGGTAAAAGTGAGCCTCCTTACCTCTACACTTCAGTTGTCCTCTCGTCTTCGCCTGTTTCAAGTGTCCTTCCAACTAGCGGAACATGTAATCCAATAATGGGTAATCTGTTTAAGTACAAACGTGCACGTGCAATCATGTGAGGACATTATTTTAACACAGTATCTACCTGTAATCTTGTTGGTCATCGGACACTCCATTAGGTACACCTGCAAACTCTAATGGTTGGAAATTTTTGACAAACCAAAAAAGTGAAAGTGTGTGTTATGGTGGTGCATTAATCAATCATTTTGATAGTAATAATGATGCACTATTATACGTTAATCAGTTTTTTTCAACACACCACAATATTGTTATAAATGATAGGCCTATATGTCTAATAATAATAATAATAATACATTTTATTTATAGAGCGCTTTTACCGGTGCTCAAAGGCGCTTTACAGTTGAGGGAAAAAAAAAAATAAAGCTCACACAACGTGAGCAGTACAGAACAATAGAGGAAAGAATTACACATTAAAAGCTAGTTTAAAAAGGTGAGTTTTTAACAATTTTTTGAATGTGGGAAGATCAGAACAGGTGCGGATGGTTTTAGGGAGTGCGTTCCAAGGTGAGGGGGCAGCAATGGAGAAGGCTCTGTCCCCCCAAGTACGGTGTGTTATTTGTGGGGGCAGTGCGAGAATGTTTCCATTAGATGAGCGGAGGTGACGGGAGGGGGTGTGGGGACAGAGAAGGTGCGTGAGGTAAGGAGGAGCCAAGTTATTGAGTGCTTTGTATGTGAGAAGGATGATTTTGAAATTTATCCTGTGTGAGATGGGAAGCCAGTGCAGTTTGTGAAGGACGGGGGTAATGTGATTCCTGTAGGGGGTACGGGTGAGAAGGCGTGCAGCGGAGTTCTGGATATATTGTAGTTTATTGAGGAGTTTGGCTGGAGATCCGAAAAGAATGCTGTTACAATAATCGAGTCTGGAGGTGACGAATGCATGTATGAGGGTTTCTGCAGCAGAGTAGGTGAGGGAGGGGCGGAGGCGGGCTATGTTCTTAAGGTGGAAGAAGGCGGTTCTGGTGATGTGGTTGATGTGCTGATCGAATCTTAGTTTATTGTCGAAAATGATACCTAAGTTGCGGGAGTGTGTTGAGAGAGGGAGGGTGCAGTTGTCGATGGTAAGGGAGAATTGACTGTTTTTGATGTGAGCTGTAGGGTCTATGATGATTATGTCAGATTTGTTGCTGTTGTGTTGAAGGTAGTTAAGTTGCATCCAGGATTTGATTTCGTTGAGGCAGTTGTGAAGTGTAGTTTTGGTACTGTGTGAGATGGTTTTAGTGGAGATGTATATTTGGATGTCATCGGCGTAGCAGTGAAATTGCAGTCCAAATTTACGGATGATCTGACCAAGGGGGAGGATGTAAAGAATGAAGAGGAGGGGGCCAAGAACGGAACCTTGGGGGACACCTTGTGGTAGGGACACAGCAGGGGACATGCAGTTGTTAATGCTGATGAATTGTTGTCGGCCAGTGAGGTAGGAGTGGAACCAGGAAAGTGCAGTGCCAGTGATATGTAGTGATTCTAGTCGGGAGAGCAGGATGGTGTGGTTGATTGTGTCAAAAGCAGCAGTGAGGTCCAGGAGGATGAGGATGGTGAGTTTTCCGGAGTCCGAGGAGAGGAGGATGTCGTTGGTTACTTTGAGAAGTGCTGTTTCGGTGCTATGTTGTGAGCGGAAGCCAGATTGGAAAAGTTCAAATAGCTTATTGTCGGTAAGGTGGGTTCGGAGTTGTGACGCAACTGCCCTTTCCAGTATTTTTGATAGAAAAGGCAGATTTGAAATGGGCCGGTAGTTGGTCGGGATGTCGGGGTCTAAACCAGTTTTCTTTATGATCGGCGTGATGGCAGCCAGTTTGAGAAGTTTGGGGACAGAGCCAGAGCGTAGGGAGGTGTTAATAATATCAGTAATAAGTGAGGAGATGACGGGAAGACAGTCTTTTATTAGAACAGAGGGAATGGGATCTAGGGTGCAGGTGGCAGTTTTCATTCCAGACATAATGGTTGCAAGTTGAGTGGATGTTATTGGAGAAAGCTCAGTGAGTTCCTGGATAGTTGTGGGCGTAGAGGCAGATGTTAAAAAAGATGGAGGGGAAGGTGGAGCAGTAGACTGGATCCTGGAGGTGTTTAGGTTACTGTAAATGTTGTCTATTTTTGTTTGGAAAGATGAGAGAAATAATAAACACTTTTCAGGAGTGAATGAAGTAGAGGTGTTGTCATGCGGTTTGAACAATGAGTTGATGGTGGAAAAGAGAGCCTTAGAATTGTTGGAGGCAGAACGAATAATGTTGGCATAGTGGGTGGTTCGGGCAGTGTTGATCGCTTCTTTGTATTGCAGTAAGTGGTCTTTGTATGCTAGTAGATGAACTGTTAAGCCGGTTTTCTTATGGAGTCTTTCGAGTTGTCTTTTCCTGGTCTTCATCAGGCGGAGAGTGGGTGTATACCAAGGGGCAGAGTGAGTAAAGGAGACTGTTTTTGTTTTAAGGGGGGCAAGCTGATTTAAGCAGGAAGAGAGTATGGTGTCATAGTATTTTACCAGGATAGTGGGGTCATTAGTTGACGGGGGGGGGGGGGGGGGGGCGAGGTGGATAGATAGTTGGTGAATGAGGCTGTTAAAGCTGTGGGAGAGATGGATTTAAGATTCCTAAAAATTATCGTGCGGTTTTGTTTGGTAATGGGAATAGGAGTGTCTATGTCCATAGTGATAGCTAAGTGATCAGAGATGTGAAGGTTATAGCTGTTTAACTGCTGGATATTAAGATTAGTGGAGCAGACTAAATCGAGTATGTGACCATGACTGTGTGTGGGGAAATTAATATGCTGAGTGAAATTCAGGCATTGTAGCAGATCAAGAAATTCAGTGGCCAGTTTATTGTTAGTGCTGCCAATGTGCAGATTAAAATCACCGAGGAGAAGAATTGAGGGAGAGATGGCAAACAACTGGGTTAGTAGATCAGTAAGGTCAGAGATAAAGGAGGGGTGTGGTTTGGGGGGACGGTAAATAGTAGCAGCAACCAGGGGACTAGGGCCGGAGAGTTTGAAGATCAGGTGTTCAAATGAGGGGACGGATGGAATAGAGATGGCAGTTGTCTTGATAGTCTTCCGGTATATGACAGCAATGCCTCCACCTCGGCCAACAGAGCGGGGTTTGTCCAAGTATGTGAATCCAGTGGGAGTGATTTGATTCAGAGAAAGATATTATAACGGTTTTTGCCATGTTTCAGTAAGGCAGAGGAAGTCTAGGTTCCTATCTGTTATGAATTCATTGAGAATCATTGTTTTGTTATTGAATGATCGGGAGTTCAATAACGCCAATTTCAGAATGTTTTGTTTTATAAGGGGTAGTGGTGATATGGGAATTGGACAGAGGTTGGCTGAATTGATCTGTCTTGATTTGACTACATGGCGCCGCCTGTGGGTGATGACGGTTTTAATTTGATTTAAGGTAGAGATTGTAGCGACAGAGGGGGCCAAACAGGGGCGCTGATGGACGGAAACCGGTACTGTGATGTCATCGGATTTATGTGATGGGAGGGGTCGCAGGAGTTTAACAGTCATGCTGTGAGAACACGTGTGGATGTTTGGATAGCGTAATGGAGATTTCCTGTGAGCATTTCCGATCCCATCCTATTTGGGTGGATACGATCCCGATTGAAGAGGGAAGTGCGGTTCCAGAAGAGATTGAAGTTATCTATGAAGTTAATATTGCGGCTGATACAGGTTGACTGGAGCCAGGTGTGAAGACTGAGAATTCTGCTGAAGCGCTCTACACCACGTGACATGGTAGGAATCGGGCCAGAGATAAAAACGAGTTTCCCACAGTTAGTTAAAAAGTCAAAAAGGGCTAAAAAGTGTTGTTTTGTCACTTCTGAATTTTTGTGGGAAGTATCATTTGAGCCAATGTGAACAACAATCCTGTTGACAGTGGATGGGAGAGAGCATAACAGTGGCGGGAGTTTATTTAGTAGTTCAGGGACTGTGGCGCCAGGATAACGTTTCGTGATTGAATTGTAAAACCGTACATTTCGGATTATTGAATCTCCCACTATTAAGGTGTTCGGGGGGGAAAGGGGACGAGGGGGAGATTGCACGTGGGTCATTTTGGAGGCGGCTGAGTTGGCGTTGTGAGGAGAAGACGTGGTGGTGGGAGGGGGGGGGGGGTTCCGTGACGTGGATAGGCTTCCCTGCCGTCGACTGTAGGCAGGGGGGTGTTGTAGAGAGGCGAAGCGGAGGTGTTCTCAGGTGTTTCTGGGAGGGAGGATGAGTGGGTAGCTTCGGCTTTGACGTAGGGGGCGGGCAGCCATTTTGAAACGCAGCGCCGTTATCCTCGTAGAGAATCGAGAATCTACTATATAGTGTGATTGCGGTGGGTAGCGGAGTACTTTTATGACGAGGTGGAGGTGTATTTTTATGGTGAGTATGTTCCGATTCGTTTCGCCTGTATCCGGAAGCAGGAGTGAAGCTGGCCAGTGTTTTGGGCTTTGCGCCAAGGTGGGACCAGTGAGCAGCTGCTGCAGTGGACGGACTTTTCGGTGAGGTGATTGGAACAGTTGAGTCGAGTTCTGCAGTAAGCGATGAATTTTTTGCGGGGCCTAGAGCGACGACCATCGAATCAAGAAGTTGCTCGTCTTCCCTCAGAAGGTGGAGCAAGGAGATTCTTCCCTCCAACTCTGTAATCTTTTGGCAGAGTCGATGGCAACTATCACAGCCAGGCGAGGTCAGTGGAGCCATTTTTACGTTGTTTAAGAGCTAGTTAGCCCAGCTCCTTGCTAGCTAGCTCTAGCGGTTTGGCAGTTGCGGTGGTGTTTGAGTCCACGTTCTTTTTTTTTATCGCGGGTAGAGAGAAAAGCGGAGGCTAGGATAAAAGTTCCAATAGGCAATATCAGCAACAATCTTTGAAAAGGAGAAAAACCGACAGGCGGTGTCAAATGAGAGGACAGCAGTCTGTGGTAGCAACGTGCCTACATTCACAAGTTTCAAAATATGTACATATTTGGCTCCAAAATATTTTTTTTTATTTTTAAAAAAGCACATTTCATCAACACTTGGAAAATTAAAACTATTATTACTAAGCCATGAAACAGTATTAATGAAATAATTCATCATGATTTTTCATTACTCTAAAAAAGAATAATGTATATGTGCTTATACAGTGGGGCAAATAAGTATTTAGTCAACCACTGATTGTGCAAGTTCTCCCACTTGAAAATATTAGAGAGGCCTGTAATTGTCAACATGGGTAAACCTTAACCATGAGAGACAGAATGTGGTAAAAAAAAAAAAAAAAAAAAACAGAAAATCACATTGTTTGATTTTTAAAGAATTTATTTGCAAATCATGGTGGCAAATAAGTATTTGGTCAATACCAAAAGTTCATCTCAATACTTTGTTATGTACCCTTTGTTGGCAATAACGGAGGCCAAATGTTTTCTGTAACTCTTCACAAGCTTTCACACAATATTGTTGGTATTTTGGCCCATTCCTCCATGCAGATCTTCTCTAGAGCAGTGATGTTTTGGGGCTGTTGTTGGGCAACACGGACTTTCAACTCCCTCCTCACCCCGTGGCGTCAAAATGATAAGAACGGTTAGCAAAAATGCCAGAACCACACGGGGGGACCTAGTGAATGACACAGAGAGCTGGGACCACAATAACAAAGGCTACTATTAGTAACACAATGCGCCGCCAGGGACTCAAATCCTGCACTGCCAGACGTGCCCCCCTGCTGAAGAAAGTACACGTCCGGGCCCGTCTGCGGTTCGCTAGCGAGCATTTGGATGATCCCGGAGAGGACTGGGAGAATGTGTTAAGGCCTGGACGTGTACTTTCTTCAGCAGGGGACACCTCTGGCAGTGCAGGATTTGAGTCCCTGGCGGCGCATTGTGTTACTGATACTAGCCTTTGTTACTGTGGTCCCAGCTCTCTGTAGGTCATTCACTAGGTCTCCCCGTGTGGTTCTGGGATTTTTGCTCACCGTTCTTGTTATCATTTTGACGCAGGGTGAGGACTGAGTTGAAAGTCCGTGTTACCAAACGAAAGCCCCAAAACATCACTGCTCTAGAGGAGATCTGCATGGAGGAATGGGCCAAAACACCAGCAACGGTGTGTGAAAAGTAGAGGTGTGCAAAATTTCCGATTCTTAGATTATTCGCGATTCGGCCGCGGAAGATTCGAGAACGATTCACAAACATCCAAATTCCGATTATTGAAATATGCCAAGTAAAGCGGAAGTACAACACACTCAGCGCGCCGCGCGGTCAATGAGCAACAGAGCGAGAGTAGCTAAACATCATGCTTCTCATTACCCGGCCCCTCGGGTAATGCCAATGCTCAACTCACGGCGCTAGCTCAACTCATGCCACGAGATAAAAAAACATAACAACATACCTGAAGCTGCTACAAAAGTACGTCATCCACATAATGTTACGGTAGATATCATTTATATAAGACTAGATGCACTACGGTAGCGGTAGCGTTTGCAGCACATCTACAAAAAGCTAGATGCAGACGTAGTAAACGGCCGCCATCTTAAAGCAGTACACTTCTCTGCAAGGCTGTTGTAGCGAACCTTCCAAGCAAACCTAATTAACTTTTTATCTAAAATACTCCTAAATCGGTAAAATATTGACTTGAATCTATCTTTAAAATAGTTTTAAAACTTTCACATGTCAAAAGTTGACAAAAGGGAAATGATGGATTAACGGGAGCAATTTTAACAACTTTAACGGTTGATTCACAACATTAAATTAATTGAATGTAGTTTAAAGCTGCTGATACAGAATGGGGACTGAAGTTTTTTATTTACTGTTATTTTTGTATATTTGTTTACTGCTATATGTTAACTTGATACTGAAATAGTAGTTTGGTTTAGCCTGAGAGTATTTTTGAACAATTTTGGAACAAATGTACAAAATATTAAAAAAAAAAAAAAAAAAAAAAAAAAAAAAAGTGGGGGGGTGCATCAATAATCGTTTTAGAATCGAATCAGACCATCTGAATCGTAATCGAATCGTTAGGTGCCCAAAGATTCCCAGCTCTAGTGAAAAGCTTGTGAAGAGTTACAGAAAACGTTTGGCCTCCGTTATTGCCAACATAGGGTACATAAAAAAGTATTGAGATGAACTTTTGGTATTGACCCAATACTTATTTTCCACCATGATTTGCAAATAAATTCTTTAAAAATCAAACTGTGATTTTCTGTTTTTTTTTTTTTCCACATTCTGTCTCTCATGGTTATGGGTTTACCCATGTTGACAATACAGGCCTCTAATATTTTCAAGTGGGAGAACTTGCACAATTAGTGGTTGACTAAATACTTATTTGCCCCACTGTATTTTATAAGCTTTTCAGTGTGATGAAATAAAAAATAATAAAACATGTTTAAAAAAAAGTTTAAAAAATGCCATCATATACATTACAGTTACACAGCGTAAGAAGAAATCACATAACGGCAGGCGATGGAGATGCGACGGAATTTAGTGTGCAAAATCTACAATATATTATCGGTTTAAAGTGCCTATGACATTCAAATGCATGTTTATTTTATATTTCATGTAATATTTTATGCTATAAGTATTTTATGCATAAAAAAAACGGACTTCCGGCTCCTGTCTCGCATTGAGGATGAATGCCAATGTGACGTCACCTGGGTCAGCATCTCACAATACAGCATTGCTTTATAGCATGCAGATGGACCGCGGACTCAGCTGTTTTTTTTTTTTTTATTTTCACATCACGCCAGCCAAATGTGCTGCAGGGTTTTGTTGCTGCACCAAGGAGAGGTGTGTGAGCTTTTTTGAGTTTCAAAAGGTTCCCGTTCACCCCGAGATTGGCCAAAACAAGTCCGACAACTGTGGGACCATTGGACTTACGAGGAAGTCAGTAAACATTGTGTTTTGTAATATGTCAAATACTGTACTGGGATCATGGGACACATTTTAATGCGGAGGTGGCTTGCATTTTGTGGCTGACAATGCTCCTTGTCCACTGACAATGCCACTTGGCCGACGGCGGCAGCTTGTCGCACACCCCCCTCGGTCCTCTTCGCTTGACCGCCGGAAGAGCACTACACTCGGCTTATTGCCCTCTTCATGTGCCCGGTGTTCTGTCAAATTTTGGACTCAGTCCGAAATTGCAACTTTGTGTTAAAAATGGCGGTGGATACAATGATTACAAAGTAAACGCTACAAACTTTCTTTAAATGAATAAAGGAAAATTTGCTCACGTTTGATGATGAACGGACACGTAGAAAAGTTCTCCTCAGACACATCCTGCCATGTTAGCTGCACACAACAACTGCACACAGCTCTTTCACTGTCTTCGCTGTGTAGTTAAGCATTAATTTACGCCATATTCGTGTTGAACATGTATGCCTACAATGTTGCTTGTAATTTTGGCTAAGACGTTTTTGTCTTATTCTACCCTTATACTCTCAAAAAATGTGTTGCTTCAAAAAATATATATTTTCAAAAAGAAAAATTACTTCAGTCAAAAAAAAGAAAGAAAAATTCCAATCATGGAAAACATTTTTGAATGCGACAAAATATTTGAGATTGAAAAATTTGCATTTGAACACTTTCAATTTTTCATTGAAAAAGTTTTTTTTGATTGAAGCAATCCTTTTTGTGTTTGGGCCATATTATGGGTAGGACATTTGTGTCTAAATCATTAAATCCCCAAAAAAGTTGCTTCAATCAAAAAAAAATTAAATCAAAGAAAAAAATCATTTGAAAAATAAAATTGCCCTCCCCTAATTTTTTTTTTTTTGATTATATGCAAAGCACATGACCGTCGAAGGTGCGATTCACATGATCTGTCCCCAAAAAAATTTTGACGCCATTATAAAAAAATATATATATTAGGGCTGTCCCAAACGACTAATTTTCTCCCGATTAGTCAGCCGACTATTTTTACGATTAGTCGACTAATCTTATAATTTTTTTGAATTTTTTTGAATTTTTTTTTTTTACTAATTTAGCAATGAAATTTTTTTTTATGCTTGTCAATTCACAACAACATTTTGGAACACTTAAATTCTTGATTAAAGTACAAATAAACAAATAAATAACAATTATAAATCACAACTAAACAATGAGTTCAAATGCTGATAGAATTAACTTGTGCAAAAGAATGGAATGTAAACAGATTCAGAACACTGACTTCACCTTTCCAAAATGATTCAAAACAATTCTTAAAAAAATACCTAGCATTAATATTATAGTTTACTGTAGTACTATATATAATAGTATTATAATTATTCATTGCCAATCAGAATTTTCATAAAGGGTGTCATTTTAAAGGTATTCTTAGTGTAGAATCTGAAGTATGTGAGATTAACGCCAGAAATCGTTATTTACGTATATGACGAACATTACAAGCTTTTATTTTGAAATGTTCACCGGAAGTAAGTTCGCTAAACCGCTAATTTAAGCTTTACACTCCGCAAAAAAGCACTTTTTGTCATTGCATGTGTTGTCAGGAATAGATTTTTTTTCCTTTTGCAAATGCTGTTAACCAGCGATTTTTCATGTTTGAAGTGTCACCTTTTAACTGCAAGTTTTGGAGAAGGCTGCCTGTTTTATAGCCGGCTAAAGTAGGTCGTCTTTTTTCCCCATTCACCTCAAAGTAGCAATGCTAACATATATAGTGTTTAAAATAGATGTGTTTTCCTATTTTGTATGTCTGAACTTTAATTCTACAGCGTGTTGATGAGAGAAAACCATCAGCACGCATGCACAAATGTACGCACGCACACACGCGCGCGCAGCGATAAAACGCAACCATGAAAATGACCGCCCTCATTTTTATTTACCACGCGATAAACGGACTTATTGCATATCGCGACAGGCTTAGCAACTTCAATAAAACATCATTAGTTAGTTAGACGGACTTACAATGTCCTGTCGTTATCATTCACGGCCGACGTGCAGCCAAGCTTGGCATTGAAGAGACAGGACACAACAGTGTACCCTCCTTTGTTTCTTTAAAAATAAGTCAATGTTTTGGACTCTAGTGCGCTTTTTTGGCTTTGTGCCGCTTTCCCCGCTTGCATACCAAGCGTGCGACATTCTGAACTTTCCACGCATATATTTTTTTAACCCTTCATTAGCCGTCGACGGGATGTTGTGCTCGTCGACAGATTTACGTCATCGATGACGTCGACCATGTCGACTAGTCGGGACAGCTCTAATATATATATTTTTGTTCATTTTATTCATTTTTGTTGCAGTTTTATTGCTTTATAACTTTTACATATATAAGTCAATTTCACGCAATGACACTTTTCGGCCACCAGGGGGGCCTGCCCCCCCCCCTCAAAATCCGCTTATGGGCTGAGGGTGCCAATGCTTTTGTCCTGCCCATTTTTGGAGTTTTGTGTAAAATGATAATGATTTGTGTTTTTAATTGCAAGCAAAATAAACTAAGAGATTACTACCAAAGCATATGTACAGTGGGGCAAATAAGTATTGAGTCAACCACTAATTGTGCAAGTTCTCCCACTTGAAAATATTACAGAGGCCTGTAATTGTCAACATGGGTAAACCTCAACCATGAGAGGCAGAATGTGGGAAAAACAAAAAGAAAATCACAATGTTTGATTTTTAAAGAATTTATTTGCAAATCATGGTGGAAAATAAGTATTTGGTCAATACCAAAAGTTCATCTCAATTAGTGCTGAAACAATTATTCGATTAACTCGAGTATTCGATTAGAAAAAACATTCAAATTAAATTTTGCTGCTTCGAGCATTCGTTTAATTAAAGTGGCGTTGTAATGGTTTGTTTTCAAAGTGTTTGCATTTAGTTTTATTGATCTGGCTGGATACACTGCCCTCTAGTGCGCCTCATTTCACATGGCTGAATCCAGCTGCTCCCTGTTAAGACCAACAAAAGCTAAGTTTTTGTTTGAGCTAATGTTTTTTTAATGCATTTGTAATTTAGTTTAAAGGTATAATTAGCCGTTTTTTGTGAGAATATGTGTTTGAACTATTTGTTAAGAGCATTGTAAAAAAAAAAATGTTGGCATTTCATAGCATTTAAGATAGCGGACTTTTGCTATGTAAGTTAGCCAATTGTTCTTTTGTTGTGCATATATCCTTATTTATTTTTTTCTTACTGTTTGAGGCTCAGGTCAGGTATTTTTTTAATGTTCCTTATCCGATTACTCGATTATTCGAACTAAGTAGATAATCGATTAATCGACTACTAAAATAATCAATAGCTGCAGCCTTAATCTCAATACTTTGTTATGAACCCTTTGTTGGCAATAACGGAGGCCAAACCTTTTCTGTAACTCTTCACAAGCATTTCACACACTGTTGCTGGTATTTTGGCCCATTCCTCCATGCAGATCTCCTCTAGAGCAGTGATGTTTTGGGGCTGTCGTTGGGCAACACGGACTTTCAACTCCCTCCACAGATTTTCTACGTGGTTGAGATCTGGAGACTGGCTAGGCCACTCCAGGACCTTGAAATGCTTCTTACGAAGCCACTCCTTTGTTGCCCTGGCTGTGTGTTTGGGATCATTGTCATGCTGAAAGACCCAGCCACATTTCATCTTCAAGGCCCTTGCTGACGGAAGGAGATTTTCACTCAAAATCTCAAGATAAATGGCCCCATTCATTCTTTCCTTTACACAGATCAGTCGTCCTGGTCCCTTTGCAGAAAAACAGCCCCAAAGAATGATGTCTCCACCACTATGCTTCACAGTGGGTATGGTGTTCTTCGGATGCAATTCAGTATTCTTCTCCCCCAAACACGAGAACCTGTGTTTCTACCAAAAAGTTCTGTTTTGGTTTCATCTGACCATAACACATTCTCCCAATCCTCTTCTGGATCATCCAAATGCTCTCTAGCGAACCGCAGAAGCGCCTGGATGAGTACTTGCTTCAGCAGGGGGACACGTCTGGCAGTGCAGGATTTGAGAACCTGGCGGCGTATTGTGTTACTGATAGTAGCCTTTGTTACTGTGGTGCCAGCTATCTGTAGGTCATTCACTAGGTCCCCCCGTGTGGTTCTGGGATTTTTGCTCACCGTTCTTGTATCATTTTGATGCCACGGGGTGAGATCTTGCATGGAGCCCCAGATTGAGGGAGATTAGAAGTGGTCTTGTATGTCTTCCATTTTCTAATAATTGCTCCCACAGTTGATTTCTTTACACCAAGCGTTTTACCTATTGCAGATTCAGTCGTCCCAGCTTGGTGCAGGTCTACCAATTTTGTCTCTGAAATGATTTGTGTTTTTCATTGCAAGCAAAATAAACAAAGATATTACCATCAAAGCATTTGTAATTGCAATCATTTTCTGGGTGAAATTGAGCATTTTTTGACAGAATTGCAGGGGTGCCAATACTTTTGGCCAGCACTGTAAGACTTCAAATTCAAGTTCAGCCTGACAAGTCGGCGTTCCGCCTTCTGGGGAGTTGGAGGTAACAAAGGGAAGCTACGGAACACCTCCTCAACCTGGCGACCAATCGCAAGCCATCATCAGCCTGATCACTAACTGTAGATGTCTTCTTTATCTTTATCTACAAGCATCCTCAGCAGCACTTGACTCGTGTCTTGTCACGATGGAACGGAACGGAACAGGGGTGCTGAGTCTTGATGGCTTCATAGACGTAGACAACTACAGATATGTTTACTTTGTGTTTTTTGTGGCAATGTATGTTGTCATTGTATGCTCTAATTGTATCATTATTTATGTCATCAGGATTCACCGGAACCTTCATGAACCAATGTACATTTTCATTGCAGCTTTGTCTCTCAACTCTCTTTTATTCAGCACGACTATCTACCCTAAACTCATTGTGGATGTCTTGTCTCATCAGCAGAGCGTTTCTTACTCCGTGTGTTTGTTACAGGTTTATGTTTTCTACAGTGTGGCTGCTGCTGATTTAATGTTGTTGTCAGGAATGGCTTACGATAGATACGTGTCCATCTGTAAGCCACTGCAGTACGTATCTCTGATGGGTAAAACCCGTGTCTGCATTTTCCTGGGTTTGGCCTGGTTTCTGCCTGCCTGTCATGTGTCGGTGTCAGTGATTATTCGGTCCAAACAAAAACTTTGTAGTTTCTCTTCAGGGGGGATTTTTTGCAATAGTGCAATTGCTAAGATTCACTGCTCGACGCCGACGTCTCTGATTGTGTTGGGTTTTATTGTTATCATAAACATGGCTGTCATACCTGTGCTGTTTATCCTCTTCACTTATATAAAAATATTCGCTGTGGCATTTGGTAGCCACGGAGAAACTCGGACAAAAGCCATCGATACGTGTTTACCCCACTTGATTGTTTTAATCCTCTTCTCCTGTTTGATTGTCTTTGATGTCATTATAGGGATTTTGGAGACGGAGCTTCCCAAAATTTTGCGACTGATCATAAGTCTGCAAATATTAGTGTGGAGTCCGTTGTTCAATCCGATTATATACGGTTTAAAGATGAAAGAAATCTCAAAACACATCAAGAAATTCAATTCGTGTTGCAATCATGTTGAAATGATCAAAAAATAGCCAGGCTGTGTTTCAATTTATTGAACATGACGGCGAATTCTCATGTTTCAATGCCATTGACAGCGAGAAGTTCAAACGGATCGGACGTCTATCGCTGTCAGTGGTAGTGAATTATTAGTTAAATCCACAAAACAGACTGCACTGCAGCTGTCCTCTCGTCTTTGTCCGTCTCAAGTGTCCTTCCAACTAGCGGAACCTGTATTTCAATAATGGGTAATCTGTTTAAGTACAAACGTGCACGTGCAATCATGTGAGGATGTTATTTTAACACAGTATCTACCTGTAATCTTGTTGGTCATCGGACACTCCATTAGGTACACCTGCAAACTCTAATAGAATGGTTAGAAATATTTGACAAAAATAAAAGTGTGTGTAATGGTGGTGTGTTAATCGATTATTTTGACTGTAATGATGCATTATTATACTTTAATCACTTGTCTCAACATGCCAGAACACGGTTGTAAATGATATATACTGTATATCTGCATTCACAAGTGTTCAAAATATGTAGATATTTGAACACATTTTTTTTTTTTTTTTAAAGCACAGTTCTTCAACACTTTGAAAATAAAATTGTAACTAATAAACTATGAAACCGTATTAATGCAATCATTTGTCATGATTTTTCATTACTCTAAAAATGTTGTCATGTATATGTGCTTGTATTTTATAAGCTTTTCAGTGTGATGAAATAAAAATATTAAAACATGTTTTAAAGAAGTTTCAAAAATCTCATAATATACATCATTACAGTTTATTCCCAATCTACTTAGATTTGATGTATAGCTCATTTGTGTGAGCTCTATAAGGGGCTTTATGGATAATCCTTATTGCCTTCTTCTGAACTTCAAGTGCATCAGATTCAAAATAATACATGGAGTGGAGGTGGACCTTTAATAGGTTGACTAACAGGTCTTTCAGGGTCAGAATTCTAGCTGATAGACAGGTGCTCAAATACTTATTTGCAGCTGTATCACACAAATAAGTTATTAAAAAATCATGCATTGTGATTTCTGGATTTTTCTATTGAGATTATGTCTTTCGCAGTGGACATGCACCTACGATGAAAATTTCAGACACCACCTGGATTTCTAATGGGGCGGACATGATAAATAGCAGGGTGTTCGAATACTTATTTTCTTCAGTGTATGTGTTATTTAGAGAAGATTTAATAAAATCTTGTGCTTTGTGCTTCACAAAAGATATTGGCCAATCATCTTGAAAAAAAAAAAATAATCAGAGGATGTTAAATTCGATTTTGGCGTCACTAAATCTCCAGTCCTCCGACCTTAAAGTGTTAATATTTTGGAGATTTCGCTCGAAAATTTCATCATGGCTCCATCGCCTGCCGTTATGGGATTTCTTACCACACAACCAGCTGTGCATGCGGTGAAAATATGTCAACAAAGATCCTCCTAAAGCAGGGGTCCCCAAACTTTTTCCTGTGAGGGCCACATAACCCTTCTCTTCTCTGATGAGGGGCCGGGGTCAGTTTGTAACAGAAAAAGTGTGACGATTGCAGGAGTGCCTAAATGTAAAAATGTATTGTTTTTCAGAAAGCCACAATCAAATAACCCTTTCTGGATTCTTCACGGAACCAAAGTAAATAAAATAAAAATGATATCATATAATATAGTATAATATAATATAATATAATTAGGGCTGTCAAACGATTACAATTTTTAAACGAGTTAATCACAGCTTAAAAATTAATGGTAATTAATCGCAATTCAAACATCTCTAAAATATGCCTTATTTTTCTGTAAATTATTGTTGGAATGGAAAGATAAGACACAAGACGGATATATGCATTCAACATACTGTACATAAGTACTGTATTTGTTT
The DNA here is from genome assembly GCF_030265065.1 of Corythoichthys intestinalis. Classification (NCBI taxonomy): domain Eukaryota; kingdom Metazoa; phylum Chordata; class Actinopteri; order Syngnathiformes; family Syngnathidae; genus Corythoichthys; species Corythoichthys intestinalis. The sequence continues at coordinate 38,745,890 of NC_080398.1, forward strand.
ATTATAACAATAAATCAACAAGATGGCATTAGCATTAATATTCTGTCAAAGCAATCCCTGGATAGAAAGACTTGTAGTTCTTAAAAGATAGATTTTAGTACAAATTATAGAAATTTTATATTAAAACCCCTCTTAATGTTTTCGTTTTAATAAAATTGGTAAAATTTTCAATCAAAAAAATTAACTAGTAGCTCACCATTGTTGATGTCAAGAATTACACAATGCTCATGGTGCATAAAATCAGTCGCACCCAAGCGCCAGCAGAGGGAGACAAAAAACACAACAAGTGGACATGACACTGCTGTCATTTTAATCTGTTTGAGCGGGGCATATGCGTTAATTGCGTCAAATATTTTAACGTGATTAATGAAAAAAATTAATTACCGCCCGTTAACGCGATAACTTTGACTGCCCTTAATATATCATATCATATCATATAATCAGGGGTGCACATAATTTTTTTGCCCAGGTTCTCAGAGGAGGACCTGGAGATGTGACTTGGTCCTCATTGAGCTTGAGAGCCGACCCACCTGATGCAATAAATTTATGACAAGCTTTACTTAGAGCCAATTAACTTTGAGTAATTATATTAACAGTTAATGCTTGATTAACATCAACTGGCACAACAAAATTGCCATTACTTTGAAGTGAAATGTAAAGAAATAAACATAAAAGCACCAATTCAAAATAAAGGGCATTATGCGGCTCCCACATTAACTCCAAGCCTTTTTAAAAGTGGGATGTCCTCCTCATAAGACCTCATTGAACGTGCATGTTTAGCTTTGTAAAATGCGAGCAAAAACACGTTTGTCAGTGCATGTCGCTGTTCATTACCTTTATTCCGCCCTATTCCGCCACATGTCCATAGGGCGAGTAAGGTCCTGTTTGACATTGATAGTTTGCTTAATTGCCACATGCTCTCTGTTTTTTTCGTGCTTTTCAAAGTTTGGATGGCTGAAATTCTTTGACCCTACATAAAATGCGTTGCTCTAATCGGCGACATTGGGATTCTCACGGCACATTTTGTACCGCATTTCCGTGCGAGCATCATTCGCTTCTAGCCATGGTACCTCCTGTAGCCACTTTTCAGCAAAAGTCCTTTTTTTCGGTAGCTCCGGTGACGTCTCTGTCGTCTGTCTGTCTTTTGACGGGGGTGGGGGAACACGGAAGTAATTACTCAGTGTGGCCTGCCTCATCGACATTTTGAGAAGTTATTTTCTCGTGTCCGCCGCAAATAGAGTGGTCAGCCATCGGTACGCAAAAGCGTATGGAAGCCGTTGAGGGCCAGCGCGTTTGTCTACGTCCAGTACGCATGTGCGGACCACTTATGTGCACCCCTAAATATAATATAATATAATATCATGTAATATAATATAATATAATAATACTGTATTAATTAAATAGATAATAACCAAATAACCATTGCTCAGTTCTTCACAGAAAAAAGCCAGGACATAAATAACTCTATTGGGGGGGAAAAAAAAAAACCTTTTTTTTTTTTTTTTTTTTTTTTAAACATTTTTTTTGTTGTTGTTGTTCAGGGGGCCGGACCAAATGTGGCTGCGGGCCGTAGTTTGGGGACCCCTGTCCTAAAGGAACCATACTGTCAAAATCACAAAAAGGAAGGAGTGTGTGTGTATGTGTGTCAAGGACAAACACTAGCGAGCGGCATTGTGAGAACAATGAACTTAAGAGAAGCTCAACAGGATTTACTGTACAGCCACAATATAAGGCACACTTGCAGTTTGCAATGAAAGAATAAAGAGATTTTGATTTGCGATGTCTGTAAGAAGTGTAGCATTGTAATGTCAATCATTCACAAACAGTGCCCTCCATAATTATTGGCACCCCTGGTTAAGATGTGTTTTTTAGCTTCTAATATATATATATTTTTAATTCAAATAATATGGGACCTTAATGGAAAAAAAGAGAAAAATCCAACCTTCAATACAGGTGCATTTACCATAATTTCTGGACTATAAGACGCACCTGACTATAAGCCGCCATATTTGACATGAAAACGGCATTTGTTCATAGATAAGCCGCACTGGACTATAAGCCGCAGTTGTCCTCATTGTATTATGGGATATTTACACCAAAAGATATTAACTGGTAACACTTCATTTGACAATGGCACCATAAGACTGTCATGAGACCAAATGAACCACCATTAAGCTTTGAACCAATTGGCTGCAAAGCCTTACAGTCACTAAAAGTAGGGTGACCAAACGTCCTCTTTTGCCCGGACAAGTCCTACTTTCACGCAGTATCCTCGTTGTCCGGGCGGGTTTTATAAATTCATAAAAATGTCCGGTTTTTATGATTTTTTTTTTACGGGACCAACTTGAAGAGAATTCCTCCGGCCGCTAGGGGGCAGCGCTTGCCTGCGTTGACGTTGCTCCTACTAGCAGGAGCGGGAGAAGGAGTAGATCTTCCTCTTCTTTTTTGTTGGCAGTTCACCCTTTGTTTCATGGGGAATTACCACCATCTACTGACAGTTTGGCGAGAGCTCAGACTACAGTAAGGAGTTCAATAAGAAGTTCTAAAAGACGTGGCTCCATACACCTTTCTGTAAGTTTCTCCTGTTAATGTCGATCACCTGTCTTCTGTTGTACATAGGGTTATATGTGTACACAGAGATGCAGTATATTGTATGAGTCTTGTAATTGGTCTTGTTAGTGGTTGAATGCTAGTATAGCGAAATAGCTGTGTTGCTTATGAGGTTTTTTTTTACGATAAATACGTATATAATGGCAACTGTTGACTTCTGTCGGAGATTTGTACTGGTGTAATCTGTAAAATCCCGTTTGTTGTCGCATCTTTGCGCTGGCGATGGTAGTAAACTAGCAAAGTCTGATTTTGCCTCGGCTCCCGTATTCCCTAATAGCAATCAGTGAGCTCAGCTGCGCTAGGCATTATGGGCAATGTAGTTTTGAATTAGAACTGCTGCGGTTGGAAACATGCTGGCTGAATCGCTTGTCAGTTTATTTCAGTTATTGTTTGCGTACAATTTAGAACATTGTATGAGAATAAAAATTGAGTGGGAATAACATTTTGTCGACGACAATTGTCGTGATCGTAATTTTAAAAAATGTTGAGTTGGCACATAGCCAATTGTGTGTGTGTATTAACTGGACTACATTTCCATGAGTCTGCATTATATAATTTTTTAAATAATTATACTTATTTGGAAATTTTTTATTGTTTGATTATTTTTTTTTTAGGAAGAATAAAGCCTGTTGAGTAAAAAAAAGTGGGAGATATACGCATCTTTGAGTGATCTTCGAGTAAAATTCAAGAATCTCGAGGCAGGGCCGAGTGTCCTCTTTTTTGGAAATCAAAATATGGTCACCCTAACTAAAAGCTACATTTGGCCATCACTGCTTCCTTGGGGTAGACAGTCAACCTCTGCTGCCACTTGCTCTCAACACTGTTGTCATCCAACATTCCTCCTAGCATGCATGGCGGCGCTACAGATGTAAATAACAGTCATGTTCTGCTAATTATTTCTTCAGTTACTGTTCCAGTTGTTTCATAAATTGCTAGTTATGGTATTTGGTCACATTTTCTTGGATAGTGGTGCCATAATCCTGTCATAAGACAGTCATAATTATTACATGACACTGTCATAAGCGTTAATGAATGCCTATAACAGATGTCAGTTAGTGTCATCCAGCAAATTATCTCACTTTTGAATGGACGTAAAAGATATGAGCTGGACATAAATGGATTTAGTGACATAATATGCCACATGACACATATTGACATCTGTCATAAGCATTCAGTAATGCCCATGATAGTGATATGTCATAATTATGATGTTCTTATGACAGTCTTATGATGCCGCTGTTACCTATTAACCCAAATAAATCAACAAATAAGCCACACTGGACTACAAGCCGCAGGATTCAAAATGAGGGAAAAAAGTAGCGGTTTATAGTCCAAAAATTAGGGTATTCAGTGGGGAAAAAAATCCCACATAAAGAAATAATTATTTGACATCAAATAATGTGTCTCACAATTATTAGCACCCCTGGTGTTAATACTTGGTACAACCCCCTTTTGCCAACAAAACAAGATCTGGGGACTGAGATGGCCATGGGAGGAGCTTGATTTTGTGTCTGGTGAACCATTTCTGTGTAGATTTGGCCATATGTTTAGGGTCATTGTCTTGCTGAAAGACCCAGTGATGACCCATTTTCAGCTTTCGGGCAGAGGGCAACAGATTTTTATTTAAAATGTCCTGGTATTTCAAAGCATTCATGATGCCATGCACCCTAACAAGGTTCCCAGGGCCTTTGTAAGAGAAACAGCCCCACAGCATCACTGACCCACCCGCATACTTCACAGTGGGTATGAGGTGCTTTTCAGCATGTGCATCTTTCGTGGCACGCCAGACCCACTTAGACTGTTTGGTTCCAAAAAGCTCAATCTTGGTCTCATCTGACCAAAGCACACGGTCTCAGTTGAAGCCTGGGACCGTGTGCTTTGGTCAGATGAGACCAAGACTGAGCTTTTTGCGCGGTCATTTGCTGTGTGAATTTATGTTTTGTATCAGGTCACACGCTGCAACGTGAGAAATGTCACCAGTGACCACACAAAAGATCCTACAAAAGTTTAGGACTATGCACTACAGTTGAAAATTATGAGCGTGATCACTCATGACAACATGGCGTCATTCATGTTTGAATATAAGGCCTCCTCTTCCTTATCATTGTCGCATTGTGTCCTGTCCTCCATTTTTTGCTCTTCTTTATCGTTGGCACACTCGCACAATTGGTCACCATCGTCTTTTGTCTTGATCTCTGCGTACTCGGTGGCCTGGTGATTAGTCGCCGCCTCCCTGGTGTTGTTTCTCTTGAGCGCGGAGAAGTTGATGTCGGCGTACTCCACGTCCGCCCTGGTAGCCCCCTCGCCACCATTTTTAAGGCCATACTCGTGACGAAGAAGTACGTCGATCTCAGAATTAACATTTAATTAGTAAATCGACAGACTTCATAATGTATTGATGGGACACGGGGCGCTGGGCCGATAAATAGGGGGCCTGCATTGTTGGCTGACCGAGTTGAATCACAGACAAAGAGCTTTTTCGTTAAAAGTTCTTGTGAATAAATGCTTAAATCCCTGAATTCTTTATAGAAATCGACGTAAAACAGTCTCGATTCTTGGTTAAAGGCAAAAAAACTGCAGTAAGCATTTATTTTATGTAAATATGTCGAAGTACAATGCTAGTCTGTTAGTGAATGTAGCTAGCGGCCGCCTGATGTAAACATAGCTTTTCCAGTGAGAATTCTTGTAAATAAATGCTAAGATCCCAGAATTCTTTATAGATATGGACATAAAACAGTCTCGATTCTTGGCTAAAAGCTAAAAAAAAAATTTTAAAAAATGGGCAGTTAGCATGTATTTTACGTACAGTAAAATGTCGGAGTACAATGCTAGTCTGGTAGTGAATGTAGCTAGCGGCCGCCTTATGTAAACAGAGCTTTTCCGGTGATAATTCTTGTGAATAAATGCTTAAATCCCCGAAGTCTTTATAGATATGGACATAAAACAGTCTCGATTCTTCGTTAAAAGCTAAAAAAAAAAAAAAAAAAAGGGCAGTTAGCATTTAATTTACGTACAGTAAAAATGTCGAAGTACAGTGCTAGTCTGTTAGTGAATGTAGCTAGCTGCCGCCTGATGTAAACAGCTTTTTTCGTTGAAAATTCATGTAAATAAATGCTCAAATCCCTGAATTCCTTATAGATATGGATGTAAAAGTCTCGATCCTTAGTTAGAAGCTAAAAAAAAAACCTGCAGTAAGCATTTATTCCACGTAAATATGTCGAAGTACAATGCTAGTCTGTTAGTGAATGTAGCTAGCGGCCGCCTTATGTAAACAGCTTTTCCGGTGATAATTCTTGTGAATAAATGCTTAAATCCCCGAAGTCTTTATAGAAATGGACATAATACAGTCTCGATTCTTCGTTAAAAGCTAAACAAAAACAAGAAAACATGCAGTTAGCATTTAATTTACGTACAGTAAATATGTCGGAGTACAATGCTAGTCTGTGAGTGAATGTAGCTAGCGGCCGCATGATGTAAACAGAGCTTTTCCGGTGAAAATTTTTGTGAATAAAAGCTTAAATCCCCGAAGTCTTCTTTGTTAAAAGTATTCTTTGTTAAAAGCTAAAAAAAAAAAATTTTTTTTTAAACGGGCAGTTAGCATTTAATTTACGTACAGTAAATATGTCGAAGTACAATGCTAGTCGATTAGTGAATGTAGCTAGCGGTCGCCTGATGTAAACGGAACTTTTCCAGTGATAATTCTTGTGAATAAATGCTTAAATCCTTGAAGTCTTTATAGATATGGACAGAAAACAGTCTCGATTCTTCGTTAAAAGCTAAACAAAAACAAAAAAACGGGCAGTTAGCATTTAATTTACGTACAGTAAATATGTCGGAGTACAATGCTCGTCTGTTAGTGAATGTAGCTAGCTGCCGCCTGATGTAAACAGCTTTTCCGGTGATAATTCTTGTGAATAAATGCTTAAATCCCCGAAGTCTTTATAGAAATGGACATAATACAGTCTCGATTCTTCGTTAAAAGCTAAACAAAAACAAGAAAACATGCAGTTAGCATTTAATTTACGTACAGTAAATATGTCGGAGTACAATGCTAGTCTGTGAGTGAATGTAGCTAGCGGCCGCATGATGTAAACAGAGCTTTTCCGGTGAAAATTTTTGTGAATAAAAGCTTAAATCCCCGAAGTCTTCTTTGTTAAAAGTATTCTTTGTTAAAAGCTAAAAAAAAAAAAATTTTTTTTAAACGGGCAGTTAGCATTTAATTTACGTACAGTAAATATGTCGAAGTACAATGCTAGTCGATTAGTGAATGTAGCTAGCGGTCGCCTGATGTAAACGGAACTTTTCCAGTGATAATTCTTGTGAATAAATGCTTAAATCCTTGAAGTCTTTATAGATATGGACAGAAAACAGTCTCGATTCTTCGTTAAAAGCTAAACAAAAACAAAAAAACGGGCAGTTAGCATTTAATTTACGTACAGTAAATATGTCGGAGTACAATGCTCGTCTGTTAGTGAATGTAGCTAGCTGCCGCCTGATGTAAACAGAGCTTTTTTCGTTGAAAATTCTTGTAAATAAATGCTCAAATCCCTGAATTCCTTATAGATATGGATGTAAAACAGTCTCGATCCTTAGTTAGAAGCTAAAAAAAAAACTGCAGTAAGCATTTATTCCACGTAAATATGTCGAAGTACAATGCTAGTCTGTTAGTGAATGTAGCTAGCGGCCGCCTTATGTAAACAGAGCTTTTCCGGTGATAATTCTTGTGAATAAATGCTTAAATCCCCGAAGTCTTCTTTGTTAAAAGTATTCTTTGTTAAAAGCTAAAAAAAAAAAAAAACGTGCAGTTAGCATTTAATTTACGTACAGTAAATATGTCGAAGTACAATGCTAGTCGATTAGTGAATGTAGCTAGCGGTTGCCTGATATAAACGGAGCTTTTCCGGTGATAATTCTTGTGAACAAATGCTTAAAGGGTATGTAGTGCCCTGGGAAAATTTTAATATTCCATCATTTATCCATAAACGCATGCCTTTTGTATTCATATCATGCCACTTCGTGTAATTACACACAAGAAAATGAGAGAAATTTGGCTCGATTGTCAAGCTAAAACGACCGGCGCCCGAGATCTGGCAGATTGTGTGCGTGACGTCACGACAAGTGAAGAGAGTGCCACCGGCCACTAGGGGGGCAGCGCCTCTCTGCATCAATATAATTCCTTCTAGTGAGGGGAGAATTAGGGGTGTTTTGAGCTGTTTATGCTGATGCATTGTGTTCGTCCTGCACATATTCCCTCATGAAGAAACACCCCTCGTTGTCAATAAAAGAGAATTCAGAATTGACAGTGAGGGCTGTTTCTTCAACAAGAAAAAGGCTCAGTGCTTTAATACTGAATGGCGGCGATGATGGCAGACAATTTTGTTTCTAGTTTCAGCGACGAATCCGACGTAGAAGGACGTAACGAATGTTCATCTAATGGTGACGAGGAGAGTTACAAAGCTTTAATCGGTGTTTTAGGTTACCAATTTGAGCCCAAACGAACGCCAATGCAGCGTAATTAAACGGTCATTGAGGGGAGCAATGACAGTGATGAAACATCGGCAGCAGATCATGTGGGAAACACCAATGATTTCTTTTGCATTTCTTTTTGTGAAGCTGATACACCGTGATTGCAAAATAAAGGAATGCATAGAATAATTATCATTTATTGCGCTATCTTAGCTTTTCGCTCTGCCAAACACACAAATATGAATGGGATCAGAGGATTTGTTCTATATATTTTACGAACGATAATTTATACATGTGTCCAGTCCTGTATCCAATGCGTGACATTTTTTTTTTTATTATAAAAGAGTGCTCACTCTGGCCATTTCGAACTTGGCTGCTCCCCTCCTTTGCTTAGCTTTAGCCTCCTTTACCAGTCATCGTCCTCTCTCTTGATATCTCGGGACATTTAGGTGGCTGTGCCTGTATGGTCGGCACCGCATCTCCTTTGACCAGCAATTTTTTAGCAAAATCCAATTTCACTTGTCCGTAGTTCGAGAAGCTTTCAGTTGGAAAATGCGCACCACAGAAAAGCGTGCCGGAGGCTGTGTCTAGAAAATTAGCCCTCTTTGCACAGACGAACTTTACCCATTTTCTGTGTAGTCCAGCTTTTTTTTTTCGCGTTCAGGAACTCATGGATACTATATTCCGATAAATAACTATTTGTACACCACATAGCACAGCAGTTTTGAACCATTGTTGTGATGTTTTGGTCAAACAAACCCCAACGCTACTCTCTCGTCGTTAAAAAACAATGGCACCTAGCTCCGCCTCGGCTATTTCCGGAACACTTTCGGTAATGTTCGTCATTTTCGATCTATTTTCGATAATTGCTCATTAATGTGATTGATTTTTTTGTTAACTTTATCAGTATTTGTTATCTTGGCACATAACAGTTCTATTGATGTCTCACACCCCCTTTGCCGCTACATCCCCTTTAAATCCCCAAAGTCTTTATAGTTATGGACATAAAACAGTCTTGATTCTTCGTTAAAAGCTAAAAAAAAAAAAGGGCAGTTAGCATTTAATTTACGTACAGTAAATATGTCGAAGTACAGTGCTAGTCTGTTAGTGAATGTAGCTAGCTGCCGCCTGATGTAAACAGAGCTTTTTTCGTTGAAAATTCTTGTAAATAAATGCTCAAATCCCTGAATTCCTTATAGATATGGATGTAAAACAGTCTCGATCCTTAGTTAGAAGCTAAAAAAAAAAAACTGCAGTAAGCATTTATTCCACGTAAATATGTCGAAGTACAATGCTAGTCTGTTAGTGAATGTAGCTAGCGGCCGCCTGATGTAAACAGAGCTTTTCCGGTGATAATTCTTGTGAATAAATGCTTAAATCCTCGAAGTCTTTATAGATATGGACATAAAACAGTCTCGATTCTTCGTTGAAAGCTAAAAAAAAAAAAAAAAAAAAGGGCAGTCAGCATTTATTTTACGTAAAGTAAATACGGTGAAGTACAGTGCTAGTTTGTTAGTGAATGTAGCTAGCTGCCGCCTGATGTAAACAGCTTTTCCGGTGAAAATTCTTGTGAATAAATGCTTAAATCCCCGAATTCTTTATAGATATGGACATACAGTAAAACAGTCTCGATTCTTCGTTAAAAGCTAAAAAAAAAAACGGGCAGTTAGCATTTATTTTACGTACAGTAAATATGTCAAAGTACAATGCTAGTCTGTTAGTGAATGTAGCTAGCGGCCGCCTGATGTAAACAGAGCTTTTCCAGTGATAATTCTTGTGAATAAATGCTTAAATCCCCAAAGTCTTTATAGATATGGACATAAAACAGTCTCGATTGTTCGTTAAAAGCTAAAAAAAGAACAAAAAAACGGGCAGTTAGGATTTATCTTACGAACAGTAAATATGTCAAAGTACAATGCTAGTCTGTCAGTGAATGTAGCTAGCGGCCGCCTGATGTAAACAGAGCTTTTCCGGTGATAATTATTTTGAATAAATGCTTAAATCCCAGAAGTATTTATAGATATGGACTTAAAAAAGTCTCGATTCTCCGTTAAAAGCTAAAAAAAAACAAAAAAAAACGGGCAGTTAGCATTTATTTTACGAATAGTAAATATGTCAAAGTACAATGCTAGTCTGTTAGTGAATGTAGCTAGCTGCCGCCTGATGTAAACAGAGCTTTTTACGTACAAAATTCTTGTAAATAAATGCTTAACTCCCTGAGGTCACGTACAACTAGACTCAGAGATTTTTTTCCCAGGGCCATCCGCGTTCTTAATACTGAACAGCACTAATTCTTCATGATGCTGCTATGTAGCGCCTTTTGCACAATAATTTATTCTTGTCTTTTATTCAGTGGTATGTTTTAGTTGTGTGTTATTTTATTGTCTTGTGTTTTATGGTCCCACGGAGTAGCTTTCCAATTTCGTTGTTTGCTCTGCTTGCAATGACAATAAAGGAATTGAACTGAATTCCTTATAGATATGGACGTAAAACAGTCTCGATTCTTGGTTAAAAGCAAAAAAAACTGCAGTAAGCATTTATTTTACGTAAATATTGCGAACTTTGACGCCAATGCCGTAGCAGCTAATTTCTCCCATTGATTTTTTTCACGTTTCAAAATGCATGCATGATACTAGAAGTATAATAATTACCTTGAATCCTCGAACAAATCACTCCTGAGACAATCCTTCCTGTTAGTATGCGGTACAGCTTTCGTACTTTTATCCTAAATCTGGCGTTGAATGCTGCATGTGTCGCTACGACCGACTCCGAATAACTGAAGCGGACTGAGGGATGCCTGGCCCCCTGCTTGAAGGCGTTACGCAGTGGCTGGCCGAATTGACTCGTCAATACAATTATGAAGTCTATGGTAAATCGTATGTACTGTAAATGAATACCTGTGGGTCCTCTTGTGTGGCAACCAGCTCCATATCCAGACTACCGGAGCTATTGTTTGGTTTTCTACACATGAACATTGGCACAAAGTGTTGTGAGTGTATAAAAAAAAATAGCGAAAGGAAAGATGGCGCACCTGCAGCAACTCCGGAATGACCAACACAAGATGGCGGACAGCAGAGTGCCGCTCAAAAATGCGATGAAGACATCTGGACGCAGACTTGTAAAGGAAGCTTTTCAAGGCTTGGTCTGCACAAAACATGGGGAGGGAGGATACTTTTTGACAAACATCATGAAAAATTGCTAATTTACAAGAATTACTTTGAGTTTTATTAGATCAACTCAAAAATTGGAATATCAGTAGAATGAGTTTGAAGGAGTGAGACATCTCCAAGGCCACATCTGCAACATCAACTCCCACAATCAGTTCTTCCAGACAGTCCAGAACAAATGGCAGGACATCTTGTCTTTACAAGTAACATTTGGATAAGAAGGAACCCGACACCGAGAAGTGAACTCTCAGCACTCACGTAGAGCTGAGGTGGCAAAATCCACAACCCTTGTTGCCCTGACAACAATAACTCCCGAATCCTCCTGTCCAATCCACAAACAGACAATAATCCTAAACAACGCCCAAACACACCGTTCTTCTGCCCACAGCCCGTCCCGCGAGAGCCTTCAAAAAGACTGTGTTTAACTAATCGCTGTCATTTTTCTCAGGAACCTCTTGTTGACGTGTGATATGGTGACCCTGAGTCCGCGCCTGAGTCTATTTTCTGTTTGCCTTACCGTATAATCGCTGTCAACCTGAATAAATTGTCAACTCGTGCTTCAAAGCCTTTTTCCAGCTTTCAAACTGGCGTCCGTACAAGAGGTTAGGACTAAGGTGAATGCGCAGAGTTTGGCCTTTTGGCCGGGTTGTAAGGTTTCTGCCGGCTCGGGTCGTTGGAGCTGCGCCAGCGCGGGACTGGCGGTTCGGTTTAATGATGGGCGGATCGATACCAAAATATCGATATTTCGATCCAGCGCGTTAAGTTTTAGGTATCGATCCCCAAGCAAAAGAATCGATATTTGAAATTAATATACAGTATTATATTTTCTTTGTCTATTTTTTATCATCAGAATGGCTGAGAACTCTGCAGGCTTGTATATACATATACAGTGGGGAGAACAAGTATTTGATACACCGCCAATGGGTTTTCCCATTGTGAGTGTATCAAATACTTGTTCTCCCCACTATATATATATATATACATACTGTATATATATATATATATACATATGTATGTATATATATATATATAACACTCAGATGACAAAAAAGTTCCGCTCTGAGACCCCCAATTTGGCCAAATTTCAAAATTGTCCGATATGCATGTGTGATACATCATTGGAAAGCTTAAAATCTCTATTTTCTGGGGGAAGAAAAAAATTCAACAGGAGGGCATTTCCAATAAAAAAAAAAGGGTTTTAAACAGCAAAACCCTATCTGGAGGCGAGAGCACGCGAGAGCAGAATTACAGACGCCATGACTTTAACGAGATACAGTGCCTTGCAAAAGTATTTGGCCCCCTTGAATCTTACAACCTTTCGCCACATTTCAGGCTTCAAACATAAAGATATGAAATTTAATTTTTTTGTCAAGAATCAACAACAAGTGGGACACAACCGTGAAGTGGAACAACATTTATTGGATAATTTAAACTTTTTTAACAAATAAAAAACTGAAAAGTGGGGCGTGCAATATTATTCGGCCCCTTTACTTTCAGTGCAGCAAACTCACTCCAGAAGTTCAGTGAGGATCTCTGAATGATCCAATGTTGTCCTAAATGACCGATGATGATAAATAGAATCCACCTGTGTGTAATCAAGTCTCCGTATAAATGCACCTGCTCTGTGATAGTCTCAGGGTTCTGTTTAAAGTGCAGAGAGCATTATGAAAACCAAGGAACACACCCGGCAGGTCCGAGATACTGTTGTGGAGAAGTTTAAAGCCGGATTTGGATACAAAAAGATTTCCCAAGCTTTAAACATCTCAAGGAGCACTGTGCAAGCCATCATATTGAAATGGAAGGAGCATCAGACCAATGCAAATCTACCAAGACCCGGCCGTCCTTCCAAACTTTCTTCTCAAACAAGGAGAAAACTGATCAGAGATGCAGCCAAGAGGCCCATGATCACTCTGGATGAACTGCAGATATCTACAGCTGAGGTGGGAGAGTCTGTCCATAGGACAACAATCAGTCGTACACTGCACAAATCTGGCCTTTATGGAAGAGTGGCAAAAAGAAAGCCATTTCTCAAAGATATCCATAAAAAGTCTCGTTTAAAGTTTGCCACAAGCCACCTGGGAGACACACCAAACATGTGGAAGAAGGTGTTCTGGTCAGATGAAACCAAAATTGAACTTTTTGGCCACAATGCAAAACGATATGTTTGGCGTAAAAGCAACACAGCTCATCACCCTGAACACACCATCCCCACTGTCAAACATGGTGGTGGCAGCATCATGGTTTGGGCCTGCTTTTCTTCAGCAGGGACAGGGAAGATGGTTAAAATTGACGGGAAGATGGATGCAGCCAAATACAGGAACATTCTGGAAGAAAACCTGTTGGTATCTGCACAAGACCTGAGACTGGGACGGAGATTTATCTTCCAACAGGACAATGATCCAAAACATAAAGCCAAATCTACAATGGAATGGTTCAAAAATAAACGTATCCAGATGTTAGAATGGCCAAGTCAAAGTCCAGATCTGAATCCAATCGAGAATCTGTGGAAAGAGCTGAAGACTGCTGTTCACAAACACTCTCCATCCAACCTCACTGAGCTCGAGCTGTTTTGCAAGGAAGAATGGGCAAGAATGTCAGTCTCTCGATGTGCAAAACTGATAGAAACATACCCCAAGCGACTTGCAGCTGTAATTGGAGCAAAAGGTGGCGCTACAAAGTATTAACGCAAGGGGGCCGAATAATATTGCACGCCCCACTTTTCAGTTTTTTATTTGTTAAAAAAGTTTAAATTATCCAATAAATTTTGTTCCACTTCACGATTGTGTCCCACTTATTGTTGATTCTTGACAAAAAATTAAAATTTTATATCTTTATGTCTGAAGCCTGAAATGTGGCGAAAGGTTGCAAGGTTCAAGGGGGCCGAATACTTTTGCAAGGCACTGTATTATCACGTACTTACCTTGTTTCAATCCAAAAACTCTATGTAGCATGTATCACCGAGTGTCAAGACATAGTTGTGAATGCCCACAGCTGGATTTTGGGGGGATTTTATGAGTGAAACATGGCAATATAACAAGGGACGCGATGCAGAAATCGCAGACATCAAGGAGTGGTCGACATTTTCTTTTTCATATATTTACCCTTTTAAAAGATTTTCATCATGGAACCGCTGGACATCCGTCGCTGCCTTCTGCTCCCATCTGGGGGGACAGGCCCGGCGACGGTGCTCATGTAGCTGGCAGACCACAAGACCGAGACTGCCCTGCTTAACCAGCGCCACCACCTGAAAGAGTCGAAGATTTTTTTGAATGACAACTTGACTCGCCGAAATGCCGAAATTGCAAGAAAAGCACGTCAACTCAAGAAAGCTGGGATAATAGCCAACACCTGGGTTCGGATTGCAGGATCCTGGTCAAGACGCAAGATATGAAGATTAAAGCTATTACGAGTCTTGACCAGCTGACTACAATAGCTGGATAACTGTAAATACTACACAGCGTACATAACAACTTGTGGATGTGGACGGTAAGCTGAAACTTATCAACGGCAGGAGTCTCTACAAGAATCTTGAACACATTAAGGATTATCTACTAAAGATAGCAAAGGCTCTGACTTTAATTTGATATAACATGACACAAATGAATCGGGCATCTAAGGGGGAGGGGTGTTGCAATTATGATTGACAATCTCCTGGAATGTATTACAAATGAGCTCCTAATCCCCAATTGTGAAAACATAATTATCTGCGGTGTCTACCGAGCTCCTGACTCAAATTTCTAGTTCACTGAGTATATGGAAAAGATTCTGTATAAAACGAATAATAAGCATGTTTTCGTTGTGGAGACATTAATCTTGGGATAAAATATGTACAACATGTTTGATTTTTCTCATACATTCATGTCTGATGAAACTTACAGTGACCTTTGTGTGCGCCAATTGTTGCTACCATGTACACCTTAGCAATGTATCCTTTTAAGAGACTTATAAGAAAAGCTTTTTGAGTCGCTACTCACACCAGCTGTGATAACACATAATCACTTTTGCCACACACATAGCCACAACAAAATGCTGAAAGACCCAGTGAAGACCCATCTTCAGCTTTCGGGCAGAGGGCAACGGATTTAAAATGTCCTGGTATTTCAAAGCAATCATGATGCCATGCACCCTAACAAGGTTCCCAGGGCCTTTGGAAGCGAAACAGCCCCACAGCATCACTGACCCACCCTCATTCTTCACAGTGGGTATGAGGTGCTTTTCAGCATGCGCATCTTTCGTGGCACGCCAGACCCACTTAGAGTGTTTGTTGCTCAATCTTGGTCTAATCTGACCAAAGCACACGGTCCCATTTGAAGCCTGGGACCGTGTGTATTTTTGTGTGAGATCAATGAAATACCAGGACATTTTAAATCAAAATCTGTTGCCCTCTGCCCGAAAGCTGAAGATGGGTCGTCACTGGGTCTTTCAGCAAGACAATGACCCCTATACATATGGCCAAATCTACACAGAAATGGTTCACCAGACACAAAATCAAACTCCTCCCATGGCCATCTCAGTCCCCAGACCTTGTTTTGTTGGCAAAAGGTGTACAAAGTATTAACACCAGGAGTGCTAATAATTGTGACACACATTATTTGATGTCAAATAATTTTTTCTCTATGTGGGATTTTTTCCCCACTGAATGAATGAAGGTTGGATTTTTCTCTTTTTTTTTTTTTTGAAATATTATTTGAATTAAAAAAAAATATTAGAAGCTAAAAAACACATCTTTTTCAGGGGTGCCAATAATTATGGAGGGCACTGTACTATAGTGTATATGTGGTTCACTTTCCTTTGTTGCCCTTAGACTTGTTTGCGCCCCCCTCCCTTCCGTTAGCTCGCTATTAGCACGCTAGCTTATTGAGCAGTGTTCGTTTTCACCGCTGGAAAATACACCAGCTTCGCTTAGAAAGCTTCGAATGTACAACAGTAAAGAAAAGTGGAAAATACAATTTCTATGTTGTGACCACAAACCCAAACTTTTTGGGGAACAAAAGTGTTTTCATATGTCAATGCGACGAAACAAACTAAGAAATACCACTTAGAACCTGGGAACAAAATATGTTTTACATAGTGTTATCAGACAACTCTACCAATTACCACAGAATGGTTGCCCAGTAAACCAAACCATTTTCCCCCCGATAATAACAGTTATGAGGTGGTCAGTTGCTAACTCCTCTGTTCAGTTGTGTTTGGTCAAAACCCCTTTTAGAATTGAGTAGAAATTGCCTAGCTCATTCGTGTCATCGACTGGAATTTGCTTAATGAGCGGTAGACCTTCAACTCACAAGTACAAGTCCCGTTTCAGGTGTTTTTGTTTTTGTTCAACCCAGTCAGAGTCATGCAAACAATGACTCAAGAGGTCTACTTGAGTCCATGATTAAGTAAAAACCCTATCGTTACCACCTGATCTCTGGGAGTTCTTTGGCCAGGTCTTCCAGCAAGGCAGGGAAGTCCAACGTTTCCAGTGAAGACGGGTTGACCAAGTAAACTTTAGCCTGTGTGACACCCTGGGATGTCAGAGCATCCATGCTAGCTCTTCTTTTGGAATCCAGATCTTGATTTTTCCCAGAAACCAAGAGAGTCAAGTAGACTGTCCGGATCTGCAGTGCATGGGCCCGCAGCACCACTGACACCAAGCTCGGTGAAGGAGTCTTTGTGAATGTTAGGAAGACCACATTGTAACGGAGGAACTTGACGGCATCCATGTAGACATCGGGCTCGAATGGAGTCACAATGGGGATTGGCGGAAGGTCCCACATCCGGAAGTCGGGGTGAGCGGGGTTAGGATAGCACCTCAAGTCCTCAGTGGCGACCGACGACGAGGGAACCACCCCTTCGTCACCAGCAGAGATTCTGTGAAGTGAGTTGATAAAGGTGGTTTTCTCCACCGAACACTCACCCGCCACAGCCAAGTTGAGCCTGCTGATGAGGAGGTCTTCCACCGCGTCTTTGACCTCGGACAAATTATTATGCTCCATAGAGTCTTTAAGGGTTTCCAGCAGGTTCACGCCTTTGAGTACGTCCACCATCTCTGCAGGGGAATAAATGTTTTAGTTACTTTACTGTGATTGCAAAAACACTCACAATCTTTATTTTTTTGTCTCATATCAAAATTGAAAACCATGATGTATGCATGAACGTGTTCTGAACAGTGTTGGGAAAGTTTATTTTCTACATGAAGTAGTTCAAATTGCAGTTCACAAATTTTAAAATGAACTGTTCAGTTCACTTTTGAACTAAAGTTCATGGTTACTGTGTGTGTGTGTGTGGGGGGGGGGGGGGGGGGGGGGGATACAGCACTAAAATGGTGGTATCGGTATCAGCGAGTACCAAGAAATAGACCACCGATACCATTTACTGGTATCACTTGAACGCAGCCTTCTTTCTCCTGACACTCAATACACTCAGTTTTGTGTGATGACTCGTGATCACTTTGCATGCCAAGCAGCTATCGCTATTGGCCTGCTCCAGACCAATGAGAGAAGGGCAATAGCCGCTCTTAACCGATGCCGGGACAGCTTTTTTATATGGAGGAAACCAGGAGAAGAAATGTCGGCATTCTGGAAATATTTCAGCATAGAGACTCCGTCGAGTACAAAGGCTGCATGCCACATTTGCGGCCTGAAAGTTACAGCTGGAGGAGTTAATTCAGCCTGTTTCAATATCGCAAACCTGATGAAACATTTGAAGGTGAAAATTTGAACGAACACAAAGAGTTTGAGGCTGTAACAGCTGGACTACTATCCAGAGGAAGGTGGCTGGACCGAGCAACAAACCCTGGTCAGTTCACTTCGTCTACTTTACTTGTCTTCTACTGAAAAAAATGTCGGAGTAACTTGAGACCTGTTTCAAAACTTCGAAAGTGCTGTAGAAGTAAGCTAAGTGGCTAAGTTGCGTGTGTATAAATATAAATATATACGTATATATTAGGGCTGTCAAAATTATCGCGTTAACGGGCGGTAATTAATTTATTAAATGAATCACGTTAAAATATTTGACGCAATTAACGCACATGCCCCGCTCAAACAGATTAAAATGACAGCACAGTGCAATGTCCACTTGTTACTTGTGTTTTTGGGAGTTTTGTCGCCCTCTGCTGGCGCTTGGGTGCGACTGATTTTATGGGCTTTCGCACCCATGAGCATTGTGTAATGATTGACATCAACAATGGCGAGCTACTAGTTTATTTTTTGATTGAAAATTTTACAAATTTTATTAAAACGAAAACATTAAGAGGGGTTTTAATATAAAATTTCTATAACTTGTACTTAACATTTATCTTTTAAGAACTACAAGTCTTTCTATCCATGGATCGCTTTAACAGAATGTTAATAATGTTAATGCCATCTTGTTGATTTATTGTTATAATAAACAAATACAGTACTTATTAGGGTTGTTCCGATCATGTTTTTTTGCTCCCGATCCGATCCCGATCGTTTTAGTTTGAGTATCTGCCGATCCAGATATTTCCCGATCCGAATGCTTTTTTTTTTTTTGCTCCCGATTCAATTCCAATCATTCCCGATAATTTTTCCCGATCATATGCATTTTGGCAATGCATTAAGAAAAAAATGAATAAAACTCGGACGACTATATGCATTCAACATACAGTACATAAGTACTGTATTTGTTTATTATGACACTAAATCCTCAAGATGGCATTTACATTATTAACATTCTTTTTGTGAGAGGGATCCACGGATAGAAAGACTTGTATTTCTATCCGTGGATAAAGGATAAATGTGACTTTGTATATTGTGACTAAATATTGCCATCTAGTGTGTTTGTTGAGCTTTCAGTAAATGATACTGTAGCCATTTAACTGTTCTGCCCAAATGCATGATGGGAAGTGCAACCATGACTGTGCGTAGTGACACCAATTGATATATCTTCTCTTTGTTGAGAAATAACATATGGTGTTAAGAAAACGATCAGCTACTATCTTTCTTCCCCACATTGCTTCCCACGATATTTTTAATTGTTGAGAGGGGAATTTTAAGGCTTTAGCATATTAAATATGAATGAATTAAATATGAATTAAATGAATGTATATATCCATCTTGTGTCTTATCTATCCATCCCAACAATAATTTACAGAAAAATATGGCATATTTTATAGATGGTTTGAATTGCGATTAATTACAATTAATTAATTTTAAAGCTGTAATTAACTCGATTAAAAATATTAATTGTTTGACAGCCCTAATATATATATATATATATTTCAAACGGAGTGGTATCGGAATGGTACCGGTTAGTCTAAGACATTCACTATCATTATCGGGGCCAAAAAATGGTATCGGTGCAACACTAGTAGAAACGCAAGTTCTCCTGCTTGGAGGAGAAACAATGCTCAATTACATCCCCAGAACACCATATCTACTGTGAAGCAAGGGGTGGAAACATCATGCTTTACGGCTGTTCTTCTGCAAAGGGACCTGGACGCCCGATCCGTGTGAAGGAAAAGTTGAATAGCGCCACGTATCGAGAGATTTTGAATGAAAACCTTCTTCCATCAGCAAGGGCATTGAAGATGAACCGTGGCTGGGTCTTTTAGCATGACAATCATCCCAAACACACTGCCTGGAAAACAAAGAAGTGGCTTTGTAAGAAGCATTTCAAGGTCTGGGAGTGGCCTAGCTATCTCCAGATCTCAACCCCATTAAAAAAAAAAAAAAAAATGGAGTGAGTTGAAAGTCCGTGTTGCCCAACAACAGCCCCAAAAATTCACTGCTCTTGAGGAGATCCGCATGGAGAAATGGACCAAAATACCAGCAACAGTGTGTGAAAACCTTGTGAAGACTTACATAAAATGTTTTGACCTCTGTCATTGCCAACAAAGGGAATATAACAAAGTATTTAGATCAACTTTTGTTTTGTTTGGTTTAACACGCTGCCTCTGACTCACGTCCTTGTTCGCTACAATGCGTTCAATTCACGTTTGGCCAAAATATGAACATGTTTATGAACGATCGATTGTTTATTGAATGCCTTAATGCACAACACTGGTAATGAGTATGCTGTGTAACAAAAAGTCTGAGTCAGTACATGTACCATTTCAGTCCAAAGAATAACAAATTGGGCCTGAGGGAAGAACTAATGATGACCCAGTGATTACATTGAAATTTCCTTAGCTTAATTTATGTTAGCTTAGATACTTGTTTGATCCCTTAGGATCGAAGCGGCCAGTGAGTGACATAAAGATGGTGTAAAAACAAGGTCAGCCCCAGGGGCCAGTAAATGTTTAGCCGGTGGTCTCTCTTGAGAGAACCCGGTCTGAAAGACAAAAACAACTGTGACCACTGGGTCGTCATTAGGTATTCTCATAGGCACAGCTTGTTTTGCCACGTATACACAACTTAAATTATAGGTCTTCTGTCAACAAGATGATTAATGAGTTAAGCAAATAACAGTTATAGTAAAACAAAATAGTATCATACCCATATTGCGGAATCATTTTTAACATACTGTTTTATATGTATTGAATAGGGCTGTCAAACGATAAAATTTTTTAATCGAGTTAATCACATCTTAAAAATTAATTAATCGTAATTAATCGCAATTCAAACCATGTATAAAATATGCCATATTTTTCTGTAAATTATTGTTGGAATGGAAAGATAAGACACAAGACGGATATATACATTCAACATACTGTACATAAGTACTGTATTTGTTTATTATAACAATACTAAACAAAATTATTGTTATAATAATTTGTTTATCATTATTATAACATTAATTGGGTGTTTGATGGCACCCAATTGGGTGCCATTAATGTTAATGCCATCTTGGGTGTAAGATGGCTTTAACATTAACATTCTGTTAAAGCGATCCCTGGATAGAAAGACTTGTAGTTCTTAAAAGATAAATGTTTGTACAAGTTATAGAAATGTTATATTAAAACTAGGGCTGTCAAACGATAAAAAAATTTAATCGAGTTAATTACAGCTTAAGAATTAATTAATCGTAATTAATCGCAATTCAAACCATCTATAAAATATGCCATATTTTTCTGTAAATTATTGTTGGAATGAAAAGACACAAGACGGATGTATACGTTCAACATACGGTACATAAGTACTGTATTTGTTTATTATAACAATAAATCAACAAGATGGCATTAACATCATTAACATTCTCTTAAAGCGATCCATGGATAGAAAAGTGTGTAGTTCTTAAAAGATAAATGTTAGTACAAGTTATAGAAATTTTATATTAAAACCCCTCTTAATGTTTTCGTTTCAATAAAATGTGTAAAATTTTCAATCAAAAAATAAACTAGTAGCTCACCATTGTTGATGTCATTACACCAAACTCACTCCCCAGACTCATAAAATCATTTGGACCCAAGCGCCAGCAGAGGGCGCGAAATAACAAGAAACAAGCAGACATTACACTTCTGTCATTTTAATCTGAGCGGGGCATGTGCGTTAATTGCGTCAAATATTTTAACGTGATTAATTTTAAAAATTAATTAGCGCCCGTTAACGCGATAATTTTGACAGCCCTAGTTTAAAAAAAAACAGATTATCATTTGCTGATGGCTTTTTGGATCTGGCACTGCCAGCCAAATAAATGGCTTTTCTATGTAACAGCATGACCCTGAGGGGACGTTGACAATTTTAAGAATATTCTCATCCAAGCAGGCATGTTGAGAGACGCTTTTGAGAACAGGTCTTCAAAACAAGGGCTTCTATCGCCAAAATTTGCAAACTTTAGACATGCCTATTATTATTTCAAATCAGAAACTCACCTAGGGTAGTTAATGTTAACAATGGACCCATCATTATGCCCATAAAATAAATCCAAATAACATATTTCTATTGATAAATAATTTTTCTGTGTGCAGCTCCCTATAATAGACAACGAGGCCGGGGACCGGTACCGGCTCGTAGTGCATTTGGTACTAGGCCGCAAAGAAATACAGCATGTCAAAAAAGTGAGTACACCCCTCGCATTTCTGCAGATATTTAAGTATATTTTTTCATGGGACAATACTGACAAATTGACACTTTGACTCAATGAAAAGTAGTCTGTGTGCAGCTTATATAATAAAGGTAATTTATTTTTCCCTCAAAACAACTCAGAATATAGCCATTAATATCTAAACCCCTGGGAACAAAAGTGAGTACACTGCATAGAAACTACGTACATCCCTAAATGTCCAAATTGAGTACTGCTTGTCATTTTCCCTCCAAAATGTGATGTGACTTGTCACAGGAGTGCTGTCAGAGATTGAAGAGATGTGTGTGTGTGTGTGTGTGGGGGGGGGGGGTCAGCCTATTAGTGCTCAGACAATATGCTGCACTCTAAATCAAATTGGTATGCACGGCTGTCCCCCCAGGAGGAAGCCTCTTCTGAAGATGTTACACAAGAAAGTCTGCAAACAGTTTGCTGAAGACATGTCAACAAAGTACATTGATTACTGGAACCATGTCTGATGATACGAGCAGGCTTAGTTAGTTAGTTAGTTAGTTAGTTAGTGACATAATTTGCCAGATGACACTTAATGACATTTCACATCAGCATTCAGTAATGCCCATGATAGTGTCATGTCTTAATTATGACTGTCTTATGACGCCGCTGTCAAATAAAGTGTGACCTATTAACCCAAATAAATAAACAAATAAGCTGCACAGGACTGTAAGCCGCAGCTGTCCTCACTGTATTATAGGATACTTACACCAAAAAATATTAACAATTTATTTGACAGTGACTTCATAAGACCAAATGAACCATCATGAAGCTTTGAACCAATTGGCTGAAAAGCTTCATTGCTTCAAGAAGCTTCATTCGGCTATCACTATTCCCTTGAGGGAGACAGTCATCCTCTGCTGCCACCTGCTGTCAACACTGCTGTCATACAACATGCCTCCTTGCATGCATTGCAGCGCTACAGATGTAAATAACAATCAAAATTCATGTTCTGTGCTAATTACTTCTTAAGTTACTGTTTGGTTGGTATTTGGTAACACTTTATTTGACAGTGGCGCCATGAGACCGTTATTAGACAATCACAATTATGACATGACACTGTCATGAGCATTAATGAATGCTTATAACTAGGGCTGTCAAAATTATCGCGTTAACGGGCGTTAATTAATTTTTTTAATTAATCCCGTTAAAAAATTTGACGCAATTAACGCACTTGGCCCAACTCAGACAGATTTAAATGACAGAGGAGTGAAAGGCCCACTTGTTAATTGTGTTTTGCGGAGTTTTGATGCCCTCTGCTGGCGCTTGGGTGCGACTGATTTTATAGTGTAAGTAATTATTGCCATCAACAATGGCGGGCTACAAGTTTATTTTTTGATTGAAAATTTTATTAAAACGAAAACATTAAGAGGGGTTTTAATATAAAATTTCTATAACTTGTACTAACATTTTTCATAAAGAACTACAAGTCTTTCTATCCATGGATCACTTTAACAGAATGTTAATAATGTTAATGCCATCTTGTTGATTTATTGTTATAATAAACAAATACAGTCCTTAAGTACCGCATGCTGAATATATATATATATATCCATCTTGCGTCTTATCTTTCCATTCCAACAATAATTTACAGAAAAATATGGCATATTATAGAGATGGTTTAAATTGCGATTAATTGCGATTAATTAATTTTAAAGCTGTAATTAACTCGATTAAAATTTTTAATCGTTTGACAGCCCTACTTATAACATATGTCATTCATCTGGCAAATTATCTCACTTTTGAATGGATGTAAAAGATCAAAGCTGGACATAAATGGAGTTAGTGACATAATTTGCTGGATGACACTTAAAGACATTTCTCATAAGCATTCAGTAATGCCCATGATAGTGTCATGTCCTAATTATGACCGTCTTATGACAGCCTTATGACGCCGCTGTCAAATAAAGTGTGACCTATTAACCTAAATAAATAGATAAATCGGCTGCACTGGACAATAAGCCGCAGCTGTCCCCACTGTACAATGGGATACTTACACCAAGAAATATTAACCAGGTAACAATTTATTTGACAGCGACTTCATAAGACCAAATGAACCATCATGAAGCTTTGAACCAATTGGCTGAAAAGCTTCATTGCTTCAAGAATCTTCATTTGGCTATCACTATTCCCTTGAGCGAGACAGTCAACCTCTGCTGCCACCTGCTGTCAACACTGTTGTTGTCCAACATGCTTCCTTGCATCCATTGCAGCACTACAGATGTAAATAACAATCAAAATTCATGTTCTGTGCTAATTATTTCTTCAGTTACTGTTCCAGTTGTTTCATTAATTGCTAGTAGTGGTGTTTCGTAGCACTATATTTGACAGTGGTGCCATAAGACTGTTATTAGACAATCATAAATATGACATGACACTGTCATGAGCATTAATATATGCTTATAACAGATGTCATTTAGTGTTATCTGCCAAATTATCTCACTTTTGAATGGATGTAAAAGATCCAAGCCGGACATAAATAGAGTTAGTGACATAATTTGCCGGATGACACTTACTGACATTTGTCATAAGCATTCAGTAATGCCCATGATAGTGTCATGTCCTAATTATGACCGTCTTATGACAGCCTTATGACGCCGCTGTCAGATTAAGTGCGACCAATTAACCTAAATAAATCAACAAATAAGCTGCACTGGACAATAAGCCACAGCTGTCCTCACAGTATAATGGGATATTTACACCAAAAAATATTAACCCGGTAACAATTTACTTGACAGCGACTTCATAAGACCAAATGAACCATCATGAAGCTTTGAACCAATTGGCTGAAAAGCTTCATTTCTTCAAGAAGCTTCATTTGGCTATCACTATTCCCTTGAGGGAGACAGTCAATCTCTGCTGCCACCTGCTGTCAACACCGTTGTTGTCCAACATGCCTCCTAGCATGAATTGCAGCGCTACAGATGTAAATAATAATCAAAATTCATGTTCTATGCTAATTATTTCTTCAGTTACTGTTCCAGTTGTTTCATTAATAGTTATGGTATTTGGTAACACTTTATTTGACAATGGCATCATAAGACTGTCATTAGACAATCATACAGGTAGTTATGACATGACACTGTGTTCATTAATGAATGCTTATAACATATTTCATTTAGTGTTATCCGGAAAATTATCTCATTTTTGAATGGATGTAAAAGATCAAAGTCGGACATAAATGGAGTTATTGACATAATTGGCCGGATAACGCTTAATATTTTTTTGTCAAACCTCTTAAACTACTGAAATGCAAAGAAAACTGTTTTTGCACAGCTTTTTCTACAACACATCCAAAAACTGATTTTCATTCAAAATTGTGTTTTTTTCAATGATTTGCAAAATAAAAGTTAACTAAAACAGCGATAACCCCAACCTCCATCTCCTACTTTTTATTTTCCCTCATTTCCTCACATACTGAATGCCATATCTCAATTTTAACTACTTAAAAACATAGGATGTATGTTAAAATTGAAGTCAATGTAAACATTTACTTTTTCTTTTCTTTTTTTATAACAAAGATATAAGTAACATTCAGGAAAATACGAATGACTTATATTATGCAGAGTGAAATGGAATATATTTTGATGATTGCGCAAACATTGACTTGTTTTAAATCATAAGGAAATGAATAAGTAGCCTAACATAAATGAACAAATATGCAGATTGTCAGCTAAGATGTTCTAGACCAGAGGTCAGCAACCTTTTTGGTGTGGCGTGCCACTTTCAAATTTTCTTGTCAATCAGTGTGCCACACCAAGATTAATGACGCACATCCAAATTTTTATATCCAACAGAGCTGTAATTTTACTCCAAAGAAAACAACATGAACATACGTTGAAATCTTACAACTACCATTCTTCTTTTCTAATATTTTAGAAAATATTAAAACTTGAGCATCATCTTACGTAAACATATCACACACACACACACAACCCAGCAAGAAAAGGCGAACAAGCGTGATTCTCAGTGCAGGTCTCTCACAGTACAGAGCGGGCTGTTTTAACCTTCAAAGTCAGGCGACTACTTTGTCTTTTTCACTAACAGTGAATTCTATGCACAATTTTAGATTTTATATAACAAATACAAAAGATGACTACCTTAATGTGATCCCTGGCCCTGTTTTCCATGAATTTCATGTTTCGTCTCGTAGTTGCGTTTGACACTTGTTATGCGACACACACACAACGCTCCCGAGGCATAATGCACAGAGCAAGCGGAAGTAACCAGCCAACCAGTTGTTACCGGCACCCCCAAGGGGCCGCTGTCCCCTACAGTATGACCAGCTTACAAGTTAAGCGTAAGAAAAAGAGAGGCAGGGAGCAAGGTGTTGAGAGAGAGTTGTGCGAAGAGCGCCATGAAAAGTGGCTGTGTCCCATGCTGGTTTTAGTTTTGTTAATAAAAGTCTCCAGCAAAATACCATCCAACGTGTCACTGTGTTTTTATACACATCACCACCTCTCTGAAGTAATAAGCACCGGGCGAATCGACGACAACAAGCCACGTTAATCGCCTGTCCACTACACCCTACGGTGCAGAGTTGCAATTACCAAAAAGTGCAATTAGTAACACAGTGTACTTCCGCCAGCTCTCTGATTGCTCGACTTCGTGACGTGTTAGTAGCGTGGGCTGAATTAAACGCGCAGAGAAAAAAAATCCGACAAGCGCAGGAGTCGAGAAATTGGGGAAGAGCTGGAGGTGTGCTCAAAATCAATTATTGCTCGCATATAACGTCACAGGCAGAGTGGGTGAGAGGGGCGGTCCCGTAAAGCCCCTAAATAACAGGGCGCGCAACTGAAAATGCCTTAATTTCCGGTAAAAAGACGCATTGTAAATGGGCTCGCTTCCGCTATCCAAACAGCTAAACATGAAAAGGTTCACACTCCGGATGTTTTCAGTAATCCTTTATGTGTCTCTTTTCTTTTTTATGAAACTAAAACAATGAAAAAATACATGCAATCAGCAACAATGCTGCAAATAACAAAATGCCATCCATATATGCAAACACAATTAGCCTGTATTCAGTAGTTCTTAATTAGAAATATCAAACACATTTCCCCTCAAACATGCAATCTAAAGACAATATAAAGAGTGTAATTCTCAATTTGACAACAAAATACTCACAGACGTTGCTCTAAAGAACACAAATGACACTCAAGTTGTGAGAGTGGAGCTGCCATGTAACACACTGAATCCCATTTGAAGAACTTCCTATTTGCATTTTTCTTCTACTGTTTTAGAACCAATAAATAAAACGGCCACAAGATGGGGCGCTTGAGCAAGTGAAAAAGCTACAACCGACAATGAACATAACACGCATTTTTTTTTTTTTTTTTTTTTTTTTTTTTTTGCCATGCCCTCGCGTGTCACTGGTTAACCCTTCGCGTGCCAGTGCTGACACGCGTGTCATAGGTTGCCGACCCCTGTTCTAGACCTCCCAATCATAGCAAATAAAACTAAATATGATAAATAAGCCTCCTCAACGCTTTCGTTGCTCTTAAAGATTTGATCCATTTTATGTTGCATTGCCCTTTTTTGCATCAATTCAACCACCTTTTTTATTTTTATTTTTTTAATGCTGTTCCAGAAAACATGCACATTTGCACCAATCAGAGCTAACTATCTCTGCTGATCACGTGTATGTCAGCCAATTGAACAGATAAATGAGTCCAGGCGATATGCTTTGCTGCGTGCATTCGCACATTGACGTGACTCATCATCGTCAGACTCGGATAACTGCAGCAGCTGGGGAAACCTCCATGCCGTCCGTGGAATAGAATAAATAATAAATATTGGTGGAAACAGATTACAACAGATATACAAGTGTTAACAACAAGCACTTTATTAGGCTACGTTCATACTACAGGTCTTAATGCACGAATCCGATTTTTTGTCACATCCGTTTTTTTGGCGTGCCCGGTCAGACTGCCTTTATCCATTGAGACCGTTCAAGTATTACGCATGCGCACTAATTCGCGGTCCGACACGTGCTGAGCAAGACGACCCGCATGCGCAGAAGCATCAAAACAAATGACACACGTCATCCGTCATTCCAGGGATGTCATATTTTGCTTTTCAAAAGGAGGACACAAATAACAGACATAAATAATCCCCGTTTAGGCTTATATTCAAAGTTTATATGGATCGATAGCATGCACGCACAGTCCGTGCACGCATACGGGCAGTTTGCCCCGACCTCGGCCGTGTAGGCGATGTTGAAATATTGCTCACTTGGAGCAGAGAGAAAACTGAGCATTCTCAGGCTTATCATCAACCCATTTTTATTTTTTATGACTGTTGTCAAGCTCAGCCCTTCCCCAAAAGCCATGTTCACTGCAAGCTAGGCGCTAATAACGCACAGCGGCACCGCTACGGTAAGCGTCTCTCTCGCTATTTGATGACGTAATTGCTGCATGAAATCCGATTTGGGAGAGTGGACAGTACAGACCGCCGCGACAGTCTGGAAAAATGTGGCCCAGATCGTATTTGAACCACATACAAAAGTGACCCAGATCGGATTTGAAATGGTCCAGTTCTATGCGACTTGTCACGTTCAGACCGTCAAGTTAATGCCTGACTCGAGTCGGAAAAACGCGAGAAAATCGGATTCGTGCATTAAGACCTGTAGTATGAACGTAGCCTTATGCTTGTTGTTAACACTTGTGTATGTAAATCTGATGTTGGTAGATTGTTTTGTTCTTGGAGATGAAATGCATGTGTGGCTGCTTAGCTTTTTTTTTTTTCACATAGCGTTTTGACAGTTACCGTCATATTTTCGGAATCAAAGCACCGTGTACCAGAACAGCATTCCGGCCCTGAATCTTATACCGGAACAGCATTCCGGCCCTGAATCTTTTACCGGAACAGGGCCGGCCCAGCCTATACGCAGACTATGCAGCTGCTTAGGGCCCCTGAGCACTAGAGGGCCCCCAATCTGACAATTGTTTAATTTATATTCTATTTTGTTTACTACAGTTTGCTTTATTTGACTTTTGTGAGTTTTGATACTTGATTACAAGCTTAAAAGAATAAAAGTTCTTCCTTAACTTCTTTCTTTCCTCTTTTAGAAAAAGGTTTGGCGCTATCTACTGTAAGTACTGACAATCATTTGGGGTGAGAAGTTTGAAGTATGCAGTGCAACAAAATCTGATTAATATACAAAATATGGACGTATGGGTGGGATTGCATGTATGGGTTTCACAGTACACTGTGAGGAAATGGTGGGCCAAAAATATGGGCCCCTTTGCATTATTTTGCTTAGGGCCCCCGAATGGCCTGGGCCGGCCCTGTACCGGAACTGCGTTCTGGCCCTGAATCTTATACCGGAACTGCGTTCCTGACCATTCTGGCCCACTTTCACCCCTGCCTTTTAACCCAAATAAATCAACAAATAAGACGCACTGGACTATAAGCCGCAGGTTTCAAAATGGAGGAAGAAAGTAGCGGTTTATGGTCCGAAAATAACGGTATGTGAATTATAGGACTTTTTCATCACTGATCAAGTTCACCCTGACAAGTTGGTGTTCCGCCTCCCGGGGAGTTGAAGGCAACAAAGGGGAGATACGGAACACCTCCTCAACCTGGTGACCAATCGCAAGCCATCATCACCCTGATCACTAACCATAGATGTCTTCTTTATCTTCATCTACAAGCATCCGCAGCAGCACTTAACTCGTGTGGTGTGACGATGGAACGGAACGGAACACGGGTGCTGAGTCTTGGTGGCTTCATAGACATAGACAAGTACAGATATGTTTACTTTGTGTTTTTGGTGGCAGTCTACATTCTCATCATATGCTCTAATTTTATCATTATTTATGTCATCAGGATTCACCGGAACCTTCATGAACCAATGTACATTTTCATTGCAGCTTTGTCTCTCAACTCACTTTTCATCAGCACTACTATCTACCCTAAACTCATTGTGGATGTCTTGTCTCATCAGCAGAGCGCTTTTTACTCCGTGTGTTTGTTACAGGTTCAGATTTTCTACAGTTTGGCTGCCGCTGATTTAATGTTGTTGTCAGAAATGGCTTATGACAGATACGTGTCCATCTGTAAGCCACTGCAATACGCATCCCTAATGAGTAAAACCCGTGTCTGCATTTTCTTGGCTTTGGCCTGGTTTCTGCCTGCCTGTCATGTGTCGGTGTCAGTGATTATTCAGTCCAAACAAGAACTTTGTAGTTTCATTTTAGGGGGGATTTTTTGCAATACTACAATTGTTAAGATTCACTGCACGACGCCGACATCTCTGATGGTGTGGGGTTTTATTGTTATAATGGACATGGCTCTCGTACCCGTGCTGTTTATCCTCTTCACGTATATAAAGATATTCACAGTGGCGTTTCGCAGCCAAGGAGAAATTCGGACAAAAGCCATCGATACGTGTTTACCCCACTTGATTGTTTTAATCCTCTTCGCCTGTTTGATTGTCTTTGATGTCATGATAGGAATTTTGGAGACGGAGCTTCCAAAACTTTTGCGACTGATCATGACTCTGCTTATATTAGTGTGCAGTCCAATGTTTAATCCGATTATATACGGTTTAAAGATGAAAGAAATCTTGAAACACATCAAGAAATTGTTGTCGTGTTGCAATCATGTTGAAATGATCCAAAAATAGCCAGGGTGTGTTTCAATCAAGGGCGTAGGTTTGCATAAGGGACGGTAGGGAGAAAACACTTGCAAGTTTTCAGGATGCTCAAATTGTCGCCACCAACTTTTAAGCAACCTTATTTGCGTTTTATAATGACTTCTGTTATATTGGTCATTTAGATTGTCTTCCAATATGTTTTAGTTGTTGTAAATGACCCCAACATTATAAGTGAAGTATTTTCATTATTTTTACTTGCTGAATGTGCCTAATTTTTTTCCTCCTAAATGCTCTCACATACACACACAGACACACACACACTTTAGATATCAGAAATGTTAGTGATATTATAAGTTTTGTAAGAAATGTAAAAAGACGTCAATGTTGTGGAAGTGGTGAACACACCACTAATTTTGCTACTGAAAGTCTGACCTGCATCAGAGTTGGCATACTATTAAATTGTGTGAACTTTCTAACCTGCAAAAACTCGAGTAGAAAGCTACTTAGAGAGAAGTGACCTCCTGTATTTTTTTTCTACTGTTAATGTTAATTAATCTGTGAGAAATGTAGTGAACCGAGGTTAACCCAATCCTCAGTAAATGTTACTTTTTTATTTTAATTATTTATTTATTTTTATGTTATTTATGTGGTTGTAAATCAGCCCACAGGAGCTTTCTTTTCTTTTTTTTTAATTATTTTTTTAGTTTTGCTGTGCTTGTGGACAAAAGCAGTAGTGTTTTACCTGAAGGATGGCTCCATTTTTATTCATTTTTGGGTAACACTTTACATTTGGGGTCCCATAATTAACATTAGTTCATGCATTTTTAGACAATAACTAATGTTTAAGTAACATTACAATAATTCATATAATCCCTTATCTAACATGTATTAATACATTAATTAACACTAGTTAATGCATTAGTTAATGCATAACCAGACAGTAACTAATGGTTTGGTAAAATAAAATAAAAAAATACATATAACAGTTTACTTAACATTAATTCACATATACATTAGTGCATTAATAAATAGTTAGTAATGTATACTGGTACTAGTAAGCGAATATGTTATTTTAAAATGAGAAATATTGCTCTTTGAGTCCTTGGGTGTTGCGAACCTAACTTTAAGTATGGTATTATTTCACGTTAACGTACCTTATAAATATTACTTAATCTTAATTAACCATTACTGAATGCTTTTTGGACCCTTATTGTAAAGTGTAGCACGTGTGTCCCTTAACTAAGAAATTATAAATAGGGCTGTCAAACGATTAAAAATTTTAATCGAGTTAATTACAGCTTAAAAATTAATTAATCGTAATTAATCGCAATTAATCGCAATTCAAACCATCTATAAAATATGCCATATTTTTCTGTGAATTATATATATATTCTGTAAAATAAATTGTTGGAATGGAAAGATAAGACACAAGATTGATATATACATTCAACATACGGTACATAAGGACTGTAGTGGGCATTTCATTCTACTGTCATTTAAATCTGTCTATGCTGTCCTCACGCCGAAGCGTCTACTTTTTCCAAAGCTAGACAGCTAGTGAACGACGCCTTAATAATCTGACTTCTTCCTTTTTCATCTGATTTATTGATAAAATGGCCTCAAACCATTGTCCTCTTTAGACCGTCGTAAAGCTACAAAAAAAAAGTACACAAGCATTGCATCAGCAACAACGTTAGCTTAGCACGCTATACAGGTTAACTAAACATAAACAAAAAGCGTCTCATACAAAAAATATAACATTTCGCTTATTAACATAATATGTACATTCTTTACAACAACCATACTTACGGACAAATCTTGTCCAAGGATCATATAAGCACAACAGAGGCGGGCTGCAGCCAGATTCTCTTGTATAGAACTGGCAAGAAAAAAGTAAACCATGTCGCAAAGCGACCACAAGAGTTCGCTGTTAGACAGCATAAAAAGCCTTGCTGTAAACCTACCAAAAGGCAGAATACTGTCTGAATGGGACATGTGCGTTAATTGCGTCAAATATTTTGACGTGATCAATTTAAAAAATTAATTACCGCGCGTTAACGCGTTAATTTTGACAGCCCTAATAATCTATAAATGCTTAAGTTCTCACCTTAACCTTTATTAACCATTACTGAATGCTTTTTGGACCCATATTGTAAAATGTAGCACATTTGTCCATTAACTTAGAAATTATAAATGCTTAAGTTCCCCCCTTAACCTTTATCAACCATTACTGAATGCTTCTTGGACCCTTATTGTGTAACACATGTAACCCTTGGGGTGCAGATAAGATGAACAATGAATAGTTCAAATGAATGAATTTGAAGCAATCACAACCAAAGACTTGTATATATTTTATTGAAACAATAAAACGTTCTTAGAGATGACATTTTAATTTCAACATTTGTTTTCAATAATATATGTACAAGTCTTTTGTTGTGTTTGCTTTAACTTCGTTCATTTGAAGTTTTAAACTATTCATGGTTCATCTTATCTGAACCCCAAGGGTTACATGTGTTACACATTACAATAAGGGCATCCAGTAATATATAATTATTGCTAAGGGGAGGAACTTAAGCATTTATAATTTCTTACTTAAGGGACACGTGTGCTACACTTTACAATAAGGGGCCAAACCATATTCAGTTATAGTTAACTATGGTTAATTGATACTTATGAGGCACGTTAATGTTAAATAATACCATACCTAAAGTTGGGGTTGCAGCACCCAAGGACTCACAGGGTAATGTTCCTCAATTTGAAATAATATATTAATTTACTCATATAAGTATACATTATAACTGTGAATTATTGCATTAATGTATATGCGAATTAATGTTAAGTCATGTATTATATATATATATTAGGGCTGTCAAAATTATCGCGTTAACGGGCGTTAATTATTTTTTTAAATTAATCACGTTAAAATATTTGACGCAATTAACGCAGATGTCCCGCTCAGATAGATTTAAATGACAGTACAGTGAAACGCTCCCTTGTTGTTATGGAGTTTTTCCGCCCTCTGCTGGCGCTTGGGTGAATGACCATCTCGCATATTGCCTCAAACAGATTATTACAATGAGGCCGTTTATGGACATTAAGAGTGAAGAGAATGCCACCGGCCGCTTGGGGGCAGCGCCGTTCCATACTCATGTTATTTCTTCTCAACGTGGGAGAATTAGTAGTTGTGAGACATTTATGCTGTATTCACAATGCAATGCAAATTGCTATTTGTGCTCCACACATATTTCGGTAAGTTTTCTTTCTTTTAGTGGCAATTATGTGTCTCTTGTTGTATTTTGGGTAAGATATGTGCAGATATATATCTTATAAAGACGAGTGGACACAGGCGTTCTTTGGACCGCGCCGTTTATTGGCAACTCCTTCCTAACAAACATACAGTGGGGAGAACAAGTATTTGATACACTGCCAATGGGTTTCCCACTGTAAGTATCGTTTAGTGAAAGCAAAACAAAAATAATATTCCTATCTCTCCAAAAAAAAAAAAAAAAATGTTCACATAAAGAAAAGCACTTCAGTCTATAGTAATGAGGTCCTATTCTGACACGCAGTTAAACAACAATGCAAAATAAACTGGCATTCCATATCAAAATAGCTATGCAAAATACACGTAAAACTTAGACTTTGGTCACTCTATTTTTATTATTGTTATTTTTATTCTTATTATTATATTAACTCTACTTTTGATTGAACATTTTACAAATTTTATTAAAACGAAAACATGAAGAGGGGTTTTAATATAAAGTTACTATAACTTGTAACTATAACATTTATCGTTTAAGAACTACAAGTCTTTCTATCCGTGGATCACTTTAACAGAAAGAATGTTAATGCCATTTGTGGATTTATTGTCACAATAAACAAATACAATACTTATGTACAGTATGTTGTAAGTATATATCCGTCGTGTGTCTTTCCATTCCAACAATAATTTACAGAAAAATATGGCATATTTTAGAGCTGGTTTGAATTGCGATTAATTGTGATTAATTACGATTAATTAATTTTTAAGCTGTAATTAACTCGATTAAAAATTTTAATCGTTTGACAGCCCTAATATATATATATATATATATATATATTTTTTTTTTTTTTAAATTCTACCAAACTATTGGTTACTGTCTGGTTACGCATTAACAAATGCATTAACTAATGTTAATTAAGGGACCCTTATTGTAAAGTGTTACTCATTTTTGTTATTCCCAGACAAAGAAGTTTTTTTTGTTTTGTTTGTTTGTTTCTTTATTTAGACATTGTTGAGTGGTCTTAAGACAAATGTTTATTTATTTATTTTAATTTTTTTTTTTTTTTTTGCATTCCTGGATAGTTAAGAGATTATAAACAATCTTGTGCTTATTGTGTATGTTAATATAATTCAAGTTATGTTCAAATAATGCAATTTAAATTTGCTAAAAAAAAATCCAGACTTTTTTTCTGGAAGTTTTCAAAATGTTTCTATTGTAATTTTATAAACAAAGGTTTGAATTGAACGGTGTAGGCTGAACCAATACACTTAAAGTTAGTATAAGTCAATACAGATTTATTTTACATCAAAAACTGTACACGCACGTTATGCCATATTGTCCCTACCAATGTTGAGCCCAAAACTACAGTACTCCGTTGGTTTCAATTAATTTAACTAAATCTTTCAGAGCCATTGAGGGCAACAAGTTCAAATGGATCAGACATCTATCGCCGTCAATGGCAGCGAATTTTTGAATAAAATCTACAATACAGGTATAAGTGAGCCTCCTTACCGCTACACTTCAGTTGTCCTCTCGTCTTCGCCTGTTTCAAGTGTCCTTCCAACTAGCGGAACATGTAATCCAATAATGGGTAAGCTGTTTAAGTACAAACGTGCACGTGCAATCATGTGAGGACATTATTTTAACACAGTATCTACCTGTAATCTTGTTGGTCATCGGACACTCCATTAGGTACACCTGCAAACTCTAATGGTTGGGAAATTTTTGACAAACCAAAAAAGTGAAAATGTGTGTTATGGTGGTGCATTAATCAATCATTTTGATAGTAATAATGATGCATTATTATACTTTAATCAGTTTTTTTCAACACACCACAATATTGTTATAAATGATAGGCCTATATGTCTACATTCAAGTTTCAAAATATGAACATATTTGGCTACAAATTATATATTAAAAAAAAAAAAAACATTTCATCAACACTTGGAAAATTAAAACTATTATTACTAAGCCATGAAACAGTATTAATGAAATAATTCATCATGATTTTTCATTACTCTAAAAAAGTATAATGTATATGTGCTTATACAGTGGGGCAAATAAGTATTTAGTCAACCACTGATTGTGCAAGTTCTCCCACTTGAAAATATTAGAGGCCTGTAATTGTCAACATGGGTAAACCTTAACCATGAGAGACAGAATGTGGAAAAAAAAACAGAAAATCACATTGTTTGATTTTTAAAGAATTTATTTGCAAATCATGGTGGCAAATAAGTATTTGATCAATACCAAAAGTTCATCTCAATACTTTGTTATGTACCCATTGTTGGCAATAACGGAGGCCAAATGTTTTC
This sequence comes from Corythoichthys intestinalis, assembly GCF_030265065.1. Taxonomy (NCBI): domain Eukaryota; kingdom Metazoa; phylum Chordata; class Actinopteri; order Syngnathiformes; family Syngnathidae; genus Corythoichthys; species Corythoichthys intestinalis. The sequence continues at coordinate 38,782,284 of NC_080398.1, forward strand.
TGTAACTCTTCACAAACTTTCACACACTATCGCTGGTATTTTGGCCCATTCCTCCATGCAGATCTTCTCTAGAGCAGTGATGTTTTGGGGCTGTCGTTGGGCAACACGGACTTTCAACTCCCTCCTCACCCCGTGGCGTCAAAATGATAACAAGAACGATTAGCAAAAATGCCAGAACCACACGGGGGGACCTAGTGAATGACCTACAGAGAGCTGGGACCACAATCATAAAGGCTACTATTAGTAACACAATGCGCCGCCAGGGACTCAAATCCTGCACTGCCAGACATGCCCCCCTGCTGAAGAAAGTACACGTCCGGGCCCGTCTGCGGTTCGCTAGCGAGCATTTGGATGATCCCGGAGAGGACTGGGAGAATGTGTTAAGGCCTGTACGTGTACTTTCTTCAGCATGGGACACCTCTGGCAGTGCAGGATTTGAGTCCCTGGCGGCGCATTGTGTTACTGATACTAGCCTTTGTTACTGTGGTCCCAGCTCTCTGTCGGTCATTCACTAGGTCTCCCCGTGTGGTTCTGGGATTTTTGCTCACTGTTCTTGTTATCATTTTGACGCAGGGTGAGGACTGAGTTGAAAGTCCGTGTTACCCAACGAAAGCCCCAAAACATCACTGCTCTAGAGGAGATCTGCATGGAGGAATGGGCCAAAACACCAGCAACGGTGTGTGAAAAGCTTGTGAAGAGTTACAGAAAACGTTTGGCCTCCATTATTGCCAACATAGGGTACATAACAAAGTATTGAGATGAACTTTTGGTATTGACCCAATACTTATTTTCCACCATGATTTGCAAATAAATTATTTAAAAATCAAACTGTCGTTTTCAGTTTTTTTTTTTCACACATTCTGTCTCATGGTTATGGTTTACCCATGTTGACGATACAGGCCTCTAATATTTTCAAGTGGGAGAACTTGCACAATTAGTGGTTGACTAAATACTTATTTGCCCCACTGTATTTTATAAGCTCTTCAGTGTGATGAAATAAAAAATAATAAAACATGTTTAAAAAAAAGTTTCAAAAATGTCATCATATACATTACAGTTATACAGCGTAAAAAGAAATCACATAACGGCAGGCGATGGCGATGCGACGGAATTTAGTGTGCAAAATCTACAACATATTATCAGTTTAAAGTACCTATGACATTCAAAAGCATGTTTTTTTTATATTTCACGTAATATTTTATGCATGAAAAAAACTGACTTCCGGCTCGTCTCGCATTGGGGATGAATGCCAATGTGACGTCACCTGGGTCAGCATCTCACAATACAGCATTGCTTTATAGCATGCAGCTGGACCGCGGACTCAGCTGATTTTTATTTATTTTCACATCACGCCAGTCAAATGTGCTGCAGGGTTTTGTTGCTGCACCAAGGAGAGGCGTGTGAGCTTTTTTGAGTTTCAAAAGGTTCCCATTCACCCCGAGATTGGCCAAAACAAGTCCGACAACTGTGGGACCATTGGACTTACGAGGAAGTCAGTAAACATTGTGTTTTGTAATATGTTAAATACTGTACTGGGATCATGGGACACATTTTAATGCGGAGGTGGCTTGCATTGTCAGCCACAAAATGCAACTGAGAATGCCACTTGGCCGACGGCGGCAGCTTGTCGCACACTCCCCACGGTCCTCTTCGCTTGACCGCCGGAAGAGCACTACACTCGGCTTATTGCCCTCTTCATGTGTCCGGTGTTCTATCAAATTTTGGACTCCGTCCGAAATTGCAACTTTGTGTTAAAAATGGCCGCGAATACAGTGATTACAAAGTAAACGCTACAAACTTTCTTTAAATAAAGGAATATTTTCTCACGTTTGATGATGAGCGGACTTGTAGAAAAGTTCTCAGACACATCCTGCCATGTTAGCTGCACACAACAACTGCACACCGCTCTTTCACTGTTTACGTTCGCCGTGCAGTTAAGCATTAATTTACGCCATATTCGTGTTGAACATGTATGCTTACAATGTTACTTGTTAATTTAGCACCTGTGGATAACATTGAGAGTCCAACTGAATGTAAAAGAGGGCTTATTCACAACCACAACAGCTTTAGGAGCAAAACATTATAAGGGTGCAAAATTTGGCAGAATATCGGTCTCTTTTTCCCATGTTTTTCTCTTTAACTGTTCTTCCACATCTTTACCACTGAATTTGGCATTTTGGTAGGTTTAGCTCCGTAAACATCTCGTTCGTACACTATTTTTATGCATTTACTATTGGGGACAAACGGGAGTTGACCCGCCTCGCAACAATTGCTAACGTCGTGCATATTAATGAGCAAAGGTGACGTATTGCTTGCAGTACACCATTTGTACCCTTTGTTGGCAATAACGGAGGCCAAACGTTTTTTGTAACTCTTCACAAGCTTTTCACAAACTGTTGCTTGTACTTTGACCCATTCCTTCATGCGGATCTCCTCTAGAGCAGTGATGTTTTGGGGCTGTCGTTGGGCAACACAGACTTTCAACTCCCTCCACAGATGTTCTATGGGGTTGAGATCAGGAGACTGGCTAGGCCACTCCAGCACCTTGAAATGCTTCTTATGAAGCCACTCCGCGGTTGCCCTGGATGTGTGTTTGGGATCATTGTCATGCTGAAAGACCCAGCCACGTCTCATCTTCAATGCCCTTGCTGACGGAGGGAGATTTTCACTCAAAATCTCTCGATGCATGGCCCCATTCATTCTTTCCTTTACACAGATCAGTCGTCCTGGTCCCTTTGCAGAAAAAAACAGCCCCAAAGAATGATGTTTCCACCCCCATGCTTCATAGTGGGTATGGTGTTCTTCGGATACAATTCAGTATTCTTCTCCCCCAAACACGAGAACCTGTGTTTCTACCAAAATGTTCTGTCTTGGTTTCATCTGACCATAACACATTCTCCCAATCCTCTTCTGGATCATCCAAATGCTCTCTAGCGAACCGCAGAAGCGTCTGGACGTGTACTGGCTTCAGCAGGGGGACACGTCTGGCAGTGCAGGATTTGAGAACCTGGCGGCGTATTGTGTTACTGATAGTAGCCTTTGTTACTGTGGTGCCAGCTATCTGTAGGTCATTGACTAGGTCCCCCCGTGTGGTTCTGGGATTTTTGCTCACCGTTCTTGTATCATTTTGACGCCACGGGGTGAGATCTTGCATGGAGCCCCAGATTGAGGGAGATTAGAAGTGGTCTTGTATGTCTTCCATTTTCTAATAATTGCTCCCACAGTTGATTTCTTTACACCAAGCGTTTTACCTATTGCAGATTCAGTCGTCCCAGCCTGGTGCAGGTCTACAATTTTGTCTCTGAAATGATTTGTGTTTTTCATTGCAAGCAAAATAAACCAAGATATTACTATCAAAGCATTTGTAATTGCAGTCATTTTCTAGGTGAAATTGAGCATTTTTTGACAGAATTGCAGGGGTGCCAATACTTTTGGCCAGCACTGTAAGACTTCAAATTCAAGTTCAGCCTGACAAGTCGGCGTTCCGCCTTCTGGGGAGTTGGAGGTAACAAAGGGAAGCTACGGAACACCTCCTCAACCTGGCGACCAATCGCAAGCCATCATCACCCTGATCACTAACTGTAGATGTCTTCTTTATCTTTATCTACAAGCATCCTCAGCAGCACTTGACTCGTGTCTTGTCACGATGGAGCGGAACGGAACACAGGTGCTGAGTCTTGATGGCTTCATAGACACAGACAATTACAGATATGTTTACTTTGTGTTTTTTGTGGCAATGTACGTTGTCATTATATGCTCTAATTGTATCATTATTTATGTCATCAGGATTCACCGGACCCTTCATGAACCAATGTACATTTTCATTGCAGCTTTGTCTCTGAACTCGCTTTTATTCAGCACTTCTATCTACCCTAAACTCATTGTGGATGTCTTGTCTCATCAGCAGAGCGCTTCTTACTCCGTGTGTTTGTTACAGATTTATATTTTCTACAGTTTGGCTGGTGCTGATTTATTGTTGTTGTCAGGAATGGCTTACGATAGATACGTGTCCATCTGTAAGCCACTGCAGTACACATCTCTGATGGGTAAAACCCGTGTCCGCATTTTCCTGGGTTTGGCCTGGTTTCTGCCTTCCTGTCATGTGTCGGTGTCAGTGATTGTTCGGTCCAAACAAAAACTTTGTAGTTTCTCTTTAGGGGGGATTTTTTGCAATAGTACAATTTCTAAGATTCACTGCACGACGCCGATGTCTGTGGTTGTGTTGGGTTTTATTGTTCTCATAAACATGGCTGTCATACCTGTGCTGTTTATCCTCTTCACTTATATAAAAATATTTGCCGTGGCATTTGGTAGCCACAGAGAAACTCAGACAAAAGCCATCGATACGTGTTTACCCCACTTGATTGTTTTAATCCTCTTCTCCTGTTTACTTCTCTTTGATGTGATTATAGGGATTTTGGAGACGGAGCTTCCAAAAATTTTGCGACTGATCATAAGTCTGCAAATATTAGTGTGGAGTCCGTTGTTCAATCCGATTATATATGGTTTAAAGATGAAAGAAATCTCAAAACACATCAAGAAATTCCGGTTGTGTTGCGATCATGTTTAAATGATCAAAAAATAGCAAGGTTGTCTTTCAATGTGTTGAACTTGGCGCCGAATTGTCATGTTGCAGTGCCATTGACGGCGAGAAGTTCAAACGGATCGGACGTCTATCGCTGTCAATGGTAGTGAATTATTAGATCAAATCCACAAAACAGACTGAACTGCAGCTGTCCTCTCGTCTTTGTCCGTCTCAAGTGTCCTTCCAACTAGCGGAACCTGTATTCCAATAATGGGTAATCTGTTTAAGTACAAACGTGCACGTGCAATCATGTGAGGATGTTATTTTAACACAGTATCTACCTGTAATCTTGTTGGTCATCGGACACTCCATTAGGTACACCTGCAAACTCTAATAGAATGGTTGGAAATATTTGACAAATCAAAAATAAAAGTGTGTGTTATGGTGGTGTGTTAATCTATTATTTTGACTGTACTAATGATGCGTTATTATACTTTAATCACTTGTCCCAACATGCCAGAACACTGTTGTAAATGATATACACTGTATATCTACATTCACAAGTGTTCAAAATATGTAGATATTTGGACACAATTTTTTTTTTAACGAAAAAGAACAGTTCTTCAACACTTTGAAAATAAAATTGTTACTAATAAACCATGAAAGAGTATTAATGCAATCATTTGTCATGATTTTTCATTACTCTAAAAAAAGATATCTTGTATATGTGCTTATATTTTATAAGCTTTTCAGTGTGATGAAATAAAAGTAATAAAACATGTTTTAAAAAAAGTTTCAAAAATGTCATAATATACATCATTACAGTTTATTCCCAATCTATGGTTCCTTTAGGAGGATCTTTGTTGACCTATTTTCACTGCATGCACAGCTGGTTGTGTGGTAAGAAATCCCATAACGGTAGGCGATGGAGACGTGACGAAATTTTCGAGCGAAATCTCCAAAATTTTAACACTTTAAGGTCGGAGGACTGGAGATTTAGAGAGACGCCAAAATCGAATTTAACATCCTATGTCTTTTGTGAAGCTTCACTGGCTGCTGCACGTCTTCAGAGATGGGCTTTGTTGTTATCAGCTCACTCATACGACATCAAGTATCGTAAATCTGATTTGCATTGCAATGCTGATGAACTTTCGAGGTTGCCGCTTCCTGTCACAAAACATGAAAATTCTGACCCTGAAAGACCTGTTAGTCAACCTATTAAAAGTCCACGTCCACTCCACGTATTATTTTGAATCAGATGCACTTGAAGTTCAAAAGAAAGCAATCGGGATTATCCATAAAGCCCCTTATAGAGCTCACACAAATGAGCTATACATCAAATTTAAGTTTTTAAAATGTTATGATTTGATACATTTCAAAACTGTCCAGATGATGTACAAGGAGCATACAAATTGTCTCCCGCATAACTTACAAATTCGCTTCCAAGCCATCAAATTATGATTTAAGAGGGGACAACGTGTTTAACTATAGCCATGCAAGAACCGCTTTAAAATCATTTTCGATTCCAATCATTGCGGCCCGCCTCTGGAATGCTCAAGACCCCGCAGTGACTAACACGGGGACCCTAGCAGCCTTTAAAGCGATCCTCTATTTTTGAGACAAGTAATTCTTAAAAGATAAATGTTAGTATGAGTTATAATTAGAGATGTCCCAATCGATCGGCATCCCGATCGATCGGGTCCGATCACGTCATTTTCAAACTATCGGAATCGGCGAAAAAAATATCGGACATGCCTTTTTTTAATATATATATATTTTTTAATTAAATCGTTTTCTAATTGTATTTAACACAGACATAATATGTTACACTCATCCAGAGTCTTTGGTTTAGGCTTAAGGTAGGGTTATCAAATATATCCCATTAACGGCGGTAATTAATTTAAAAAAATTTTTTTTAACACAATTAACGCATGCGCTGCACGACCCACTCACGCATTGTCACGTTCAATCTGTAATGGTGCCGTTTTACATATATATAGAGCTAAAAGGCAGCGTAAAATGAGTAGAGTGAATTTTGGCAGCCTTTGGAGCCTTTTTTTAATCGGCTAAAGCCTTACAATCCCTCTCCCTTCGATTAGAAATATCGTGGGAAGCAATGTGGGGAAGAAGTAATTGATCTTTTTCTTAACACCCTATATCAGGGGTCCCCAACCTTTTTTGCACCACGGACCGATGCTATTTGGGTCTTTTTTTTCACGGACCGGTGTTCTGACAAATTTTGCAACCCATCAAAAATTGCAACGATGCGGTTCTGCGCATGCGCGTAACGTTAAACATAGCCGCAAAATGCGCAAATGCAGCGATTCCAAAGTAAACACTACAAACTTTCTTGAAAGAAAGGAATATTAACTTACGTTTGGTCATGGAAGGACTTGTAGAAAAGTTCTCCTCAGATTCATCCTGCCATGTAAGCTGCACACAACAGCTGCACACCGCGCTCACCATTAACGACTTCGCCTTGTCGTTAAACATTTATTAAGAAGCCCGCTTCACAAAGATACGATGTTGGAAATTGTAGCAGGGTTTTCAATGCTCTTGGCGCGATGTCAGGATATTCCAGAATGACTTTAATCCAGAACCTCGGTAGAGTTGTTGTCTCGAATGTACGTTTAATAAGGTCCCCGTCATTTGCGATCCCTCTGTTTATTCACAAACGGGTCACGAATCCACTCCTTCGCAGTTCGTGGGTCTTCGAGATTGTAGGCTCGTCAGGTGCCCTTTTCGCCGTAAAAATATCCTTTTCGCCGTAAAAATATCTCCAAAGACGTCTGTTTTCTAGTTATCTTCGCTCGTGTGGGGGCTAATTATTTCCGGGAACAAATGTGCTGCGCCCGCGGCCTAATAATACATTATTATCGAGGACAAGCGCACATAGATATATTATATACACAAACAAGATGTACTGCAAGCAGTCCAATCAAAGGACTTCTATGACAACATTGTAATCTATCCCGTAGTATTATATCTAGAATAGACAGAGATATTGGTGTGTTAAGCCCGCACAGGGTTAATTCGGCCAGAATGCGGTCGATATTAAATTATTATTTCTGAGCGGCCCGGTAGCAAATGCGCCACGGACCGGTCCGTGGCCCGGCAAATGGGGACCCCTCCCCTATATCATTTCCCAATGCAGAGAAGATATATCAATTGGTACCACTACGCACAGTCATGGTTGCACTTCCCATCATGCATTTGGGCAGAACAGTTAAATGGCTACAGTATCATTTACTGAAAGCTCAACAAATACACTAGATGGCAATATTTAGTCACAATATACAAAGTCACATTTATTCTTTAAGAATTACAAGTCTTTCTATCAGTGGATCCCTCTCACAGAAAGAATGTTAATCATGTAAATGCCATTTTGAGGATTTATTGTCATAATAAACAAATGCAGTATTTATGTACTGTATGTTGAATGTATATATTCGTCCAAGTTTTAGTCATTTTTTTCTTAATGCATTGCCAAAAGGTTTATGATCGGGAAAAATTATCAGGAATGATTGGAATTGAATCGGGAGCACAAAAAAAAAAAAGCAATCGGGATCGGCAGATACTCAAACTAAAACGATCTGGATCAGATCGGGAGCAAAAAAACATGATTGGAACAACCCTAGTTATAATCATTTGATATTAAAACCCCTCTTAATTTTTTTGTTTTAATAAAGTTCGTAAAATTATTTTAAGTGATAGGTCGCCATTCTTGTTACGTCGCAGTGCGTGACGTCACCGGGCCCGTTGCCGAAATTCCAGCTTGTCACTCGTTAGCTTTCCCAACATGTCGTCGGTTCTACCCTTTCTATTTGAACCAGATCTGAAAAGTGAAGAGCAGGACAGCACTGTCGGCCGTTCACAAGACGAGCTTCAGGGAAAATGCGTGCAGCAAGTACCTGATAAGACAAAAGTCTCAATGACAACAGAGCGAGAGTGTATCCTGTTGGGAACTCTGGTTTTATTAGCAGATATTCAAGGTAAGCATATTGCGTTTTACTTATCCCAATAAAATTATGTAGATTGTTAGCATCCAGAGCTGTCGTGTGCTTTACATACAATGCATTCCTTGTCTAATCCATGTCTACCACGCGTGGTAGCTAGGATACGTGTATAAAAGTACCAAAAAGGGGAGAATCTTCCACCTATGCACATTTATTCACAAAAAATAATATTTCCACCTTGACCACTTTTCACTCAGGAGCTCAGCAGTACGCAAACACGCGTTCCCTTGACGAACTCCAACATTGTTGTAAGGTCCATGTCAGAGTCACTGTCGTCACTGTAGCGTGCCATAGTGCTTTAATTATTTGGTATGATTTGGGGAAAACTCCCACGAAGGATAGTCAACACAAAAGATAGCAATAGTAATCCAAATCCGCGTTTTTTACTCCCTCTAACATCCAGGAATTAGACCGATCCCATGGCAATGTTGCAGCCGCGATCAGGCCATCGATTCCACAAAATAGACTGATCCGAAAAGCCGCTGTGGGACCGACGAATAAAAAAAATAGACAGATCCGAAACCAATATTGCAGACGCGGTGGGACCGTCGGATCCAGAAAATAGACGGATCCCTTACTTGACTGATGATCCAGGAAAAATGTTCGGGCGCCAGTTGTAACGCGTGGTGGGTAGGATACGTGCATACAGGGACCAAAAAGGGGAAGAAGCTTCCACTTATGCACATTTATTCACTAAAAATAATAATTCCACCTTGACCACTCACTTCACTCCCCTAGTTTCCATTTGACTGGACATTGCATCCAAAAGCAGCACATCGTGGCATTTTACTTTGCGAGTTTAGGCAGCAATTAGCAATTGTTGAACACGCTACACATTTGGAAAGATCCCAATGACGTCATCACTGCGAGCCCGCAAACCATGGCGCCAACTAACGGTCAAAATATGTAGTAAATAATATAAAATATTGCCATTGATTTAACATTTTATGTGTTTCTAACATATTTTAGTACAAGAGAACAATTGTGGTTTATTAGAGCCTAAATGTATTTCAGGTAGAGGATCACTTTAAGAAAACATATAAAGAACTTACTCTAAACAGTTATAGAGTCTGACCTCTAGCATGGATGAGAACTGTACAAGATTCAAAATCAGGGCGTTAAGCCAGACACACAAACACTACATAGTGTTCCTATAACAAAAAGTGGAGGAAAAGGAGAGACAAAAGATAAAGTGAGACATAACACGCCTCAATAATCAGCTCTGTCGCAACGACCTTGGTACCTTGGATTTTCTCAACAATGCGACCGACATCGAGCTAACGCCCATGTCCGGCCAACACTTTCACGTCTGGATTTACGGAGGAATACAGTGGGGCAAATAACTATTTAGTCAACCACCAATTGTGCAAGTTCTCCTATTTGAAAAGATTAGAGGGGCCTGTAATTGTCAACATGGGTAAACCTCAACCATGAGAGACAGAATGTGTAAAAAAAAAAAAACAGAAAATCAAATTGTTTGATTTTTAAAGAATGTATTGCCAAATTAGACTGGAAAATAAGTATTTGGTCACCTACAAACAAGCAAGATTTCTGGCTGTCAAAGAGGTCTAACTTCTTCTAACGAAGTCTAATGAGGTCTAACGAGGCTCCACTCGTTACCTGCACTAATGGCACCTGTTTTAACTCGTTATCGGTATAAAAGACACCTGTCCACAAGCTCAGTCAGTCAAACTCCAAACTCCACTATGGCCAAGACCAAAGAGCTGTCGAAGGACACCAGAGACAAAATTGTAGACCCGCACCAGGCTGTGAAGACTGAATCTGCAATAGGTAAAACGCTTGGTGTAAAGAAATCAACTGTGGGAGCAATTATTACAAAATGGAAGACGTACAAGACCACTGATAATCTCCCTCGATCTGGGGCTCCATGGAAGATCTCACCCCGTGGCGTCAAAATGATAACAAGAACGGTGAGCAAAAATCCCAGAACCACACGGGGGGACCTAATGAATGACCTACAGAGAGCTGGGACCACAGTAACAAAGGCTACTATCAGTAACACAATGCGCCGCCAGGGACTCAAATCCTGCACTGCCAGACGTGTCCCCCCTGCTGAAGCCAGTACACGTCCAGGCCCGTCTGGGGTCCGCGAGAGAGCATTTGGATGATCCAGAAGAGGACTGGGAGAATGGGTTATGGCCAAAAATAACTTTTTGGTAGAAACACAGGTTCTCGTGTTTGGCGGAGAAAGAATACTCAATTGCACCACACCCACTGTGAAGCATTGGGGTAGAAAAAACATGCTTTGGGGCTGTTTTTCTGCAAAGGGACCAGGACGACTGATCTGTGTAAAGGAAAGAAAGAATAGTGCCATGTGTCGAGAGATTTTGAGTGAAAATCTACTTCCATCAGCAAGGGTATTGAAGATGAGACGTGGCTGGGTCTTTTAACATGACAATGATCCCAAACACACAGCCAGGGCAACAAAGGACTGGCTTCATAAGAATCATTGCAAGGTTCTGGAGTGGCCTGACCTAACTCCATAGAAAATCTGTGGAGGGAGTTGAAAGTCCGTATTGTCCAACGACAGCCCCAAAACATTACTGCTCTAGAGGAGATCTGCATGGAGGAATGGGCCAAAATACCAGTAAAAGTGTGTGAAAAGCTTGTGAAGAGTTACAGAAAACGTTTGGCTTCCGTTATTGCCAACAAAGTGTACATAACAAAGTATTGAGATGAACTTTTGGTATTGAGCAAATATTTATTTTCCACCATGATTTGCAAATAAATTCTTTAAAAATCAAACTGTGATTTTCTGTTTTGTTTTTTTTTTCCACATTCTGTTTCTCATGGTTGAGGTTTACCAATGTTGACAATTACAGGCCTCTCTAATATTTTCAAGTGGGAGAACTTGCACAATTAGTGGTTGACTAAATACTTATTCGCCCCACTGTATTTTGACCGATAGTTGGCGCCACGTTTTGCAGGCTCGGAGATCGAGGATCCCTTTAAGTTAAGCCGCGTCTAAACAAGCAATGATAGCAATTAGTTTACATTCAAGTGAGCATGCAATAATTTAGTATGAAAAAGAAAAGTCTATATATTTTTTCAAAAATACGTGGTATCGGCATTGGCCAGCTGTCGGACTCGGTATCGGCCACAAAATATTATGAAATGCAGGTCAGTGTACACCAAACGTGGTTCGTCCACAATTACATCTACAGTACAAACTAGCATTTGAAAGTATTTTAAATCGTGTGCTAAATGATAATCTGACAGAACACCGGTTTAGTCTCTTGATGACCCTCAGCTATTTCTTCCGTTTTGCACGGTTCTTTGCTGTGTGAATTTACGTTTTTTATCAGGTCACATGCTGCAACGTGAGAAATGTCACCAGTGACCACACAAAAGATCCTTAAAAAAGTTTAGGACTATGCACTACAGTTGAAATTTATTAGCGTGATCACTCATGACATCATGGCGTCATTCACGTTTGAATATAAGGCTTCCTCTTCCTTATCATTGTCGCATTGTGTACTATCCTCCATTTTTTCGTTTTCTTTATCGTTGTCACACTCGCGCGGTTGGTCACCATCGTCTTTTGTCTTGATCTCTGAGTATTCGGTGGCCTGGCAATTAGTCGCCGCCTCCCTGGTGTTGTTTCTCTTCAGCACAGAGAAGTTGATGTCGGCGTACTCCACGTCAGCCCTGGTCGCCCCTTTGCCACCATTTTTAAGGCCATACACCTGACGAGGAAGTACGTCGATCTCAGAATTAACATTTAATTAGTAAATCGATAGACTTCATAATGTATTGACGGGGCACTGGGCCGATAAATAGGGGGCCTGCATTGTTGGCTGACCTAGTGGAATCACCGACATAGAGCTTTTTCGTTAAAAGTTCTTGTGAATAAATGCTTAGATCCCCGAATTCTTTATAGATATAGACGTAAAACAGTCTCGATTATTGGTTAAAGTAATAAAAAAAACTGCAGTAAGCATTTATTTTAAGTAAATATGTCGAAGTACAATGCTAGTCTGTTAGTGCATGTAGCTAGCGGTAGCCTGATGTAAACAGAGCTTTTCCGGTGATAATTCTTGTGAATAAATGCTTAAATCCCTGAATTCCTTATAGATATGGACGTAAAACAGTCTCGATTCATGGTTAAAAGCTAAAAAAAAACTGCAGTAAGCATTTATTTCACGTAAATATGTTGACGTACAATGCTAGTCTGTTGGTGAATGTAGCTAGCGGCCGCCTGATGTAAACAGAGCTTTTCCAGTGATAATTCTTGTGAATAAATGCTTAAATCCCCAAAGTCTTTATAGATATGTACATAAAACAGTCACGATTCTTCGTTAAAAGCTAAAGGAAAAAAAAGACAAACAAAACGGGCAGTTAGCATTTAAGTACAGTAAATATGTCTAAGTACAATGCTAGTCTGTTAGTGAATGTAGCTAGCGGCTGCCTGATGTAAACAGAGCTTTTCCAGTGATAATTCTTGTGAATAAATGCTTAAATCCCCAAAGTCTTTATAGATATGGACATAAAACAGTCTCGATTCTTCGTTAAAAGCTAAAAGAAAAAAAAGACAAACAAAACGGGCAGTTAGCATTTAAGTACAGTAAATATGTCGAAGTACAATGCTAGTCTGTTAGTGAACGTAGCTAGCGGCCGCCTGATGTAAAAAAAGCTTTTCCAGTGAGAATTCTTGTAAATAAATGCTTAAATCCCCGAAGTCTTTACAGATATGGACATAAAACAGTCTCGATTCTTCGTTAAAAGCAAAAAAAAAAAAAAAAAAAAAAAAAAAAAAAAGGGCAGTTAGCAGTTATTTTACGTACAGTAAATATGTCGAAGTACAATGCTAGTCTGTTAGTGAATGTAGCTAGGGGCCGCCTGACGTAAACAGAGCTTTTCCGGTGATAATTCTTGTGAATAAATTTTTAAATCCCCAAAGTCTTTATAGATATGGACATAAAACAGTCTCGATTCTTCGTTAAAAGTAAAAAAAAAAAAAAAAAAAAAAAAAAAAACGGGCAGTTAGCATTTATTTTACGTACAGTAAATATGTCGAAGTACAGTGCTAGTCTGTTAGTGAATGTAGCTAGCGGCCACCTGATGCAAACAGAGCTTTTCCGGTGATAATTCTTATGAATAAATGCTTACATCATCGAAGTCTTTATAGATATGGACATAAAACAGTCTCGATTCTTCGTTGAAAGCTAAAAAAAAACAAAAACAAAAAAACGGCAGTTAGCATTTATTTTACGTACAGTAAATATGTCAAAGTACAATGCTAGTCTGTTAGTGAATGTAGCTAGCAGCCGCCTGATGTAAACAGAGCTTTTCCAGTGACAATTCTTGTGAATAAATGCTTAAATCCCTGAATTCCTTATACATATGGACGTAAAACAGTCTCGATTCTTGGTTAAAAACAAAAAAACGGGTTGTTATCATTTATTTTACGTACAGTAAATATGTCAAAGTACAATGCTAGTCTGTTAGTGAATGTAGCTAGCGGCCGCCTGATGTAAACATGCTTTTTACGTAGAAAATTCTTGTAAATAAATGCTTAAATCCCTGAATTCCTTATAGATATGGACGTAAAGCAGTCTCGATTCTTGGTTAAAAGCAAAAAAAAACTGCAGTAAGCATCTATTTGACGTAAATATTGCGAACTTTGACGCCGATGCCGTAGCAGCTAATTTCTCCCATTGATTTTTTTCACGTTTCAAAATGCATGCATGATACTAAGAGTATAATAATTACCTTGAATCCTCGAACAAATCACTCCTGTGACAATCCTTCCTGTTAGTATGCGTTACAGCTTTCGTACTTTTATCCTAAATCTGCCGTTGAATGCTTCATGTGTCGCTACGACCGACTCCAAATAACTGAAGCGGATTGAGGGATGCCCCCTGCTTGAAGGCGTTACGCAGTGGCTGGCCGAATTGACTCGTCAATACAATTATGAAGTCTATGGTAAATCGTATGTACTGTAAATAAATACCTGTGGGTCCTCTTGTGTGGCAACCAGCTCCATATCCAGACTACCGGAGCTATTGTTTGGTTTTCTACACATGAACATGGGCACAAAGTGTTGTGAGTGTATCCAAAAAAAATAGCGAAGGGAAAGATGGCGCACCTGCAACACCTCCGGAATGACCAACACAAGATGGCGGACAGCAGAGCGCCGCTCAAAAATGCGATGAAGACATCCGGACGCAGACTTGTAAGGAAACTTTTGAAGGCTTGGTCTGCACAAAACATGGGGAGGGAGGACACTTTTTGACAAATATCATGAAAAATTGCTAATTTACAAGAATTACTTTGAGTTTCATTAGATCAACTCAAAAATTGGAATATCAGTAGAATGAGTTTGAAGGAGTAAGACATCTCCAAGGCCACATCTGCAACATCAACTCCCACAATCAGTTCTTCCGGACAGTCCAGAACAAATGGCAGGACATCTTGTCTTGACAAGGAACATTTGATAAGAAGGAACCCGCGACCGAGAAATGAACTCTCAGCACTCACGTAGCGCTGAGGTGGCAAAATCCACAACCCTCGTTGCCCTGACAACAATAACTCCCGAATCCTCCTGTCCAATCCACAAACAGACAATAATCCTAAACAACGCCCAAACACACCGTTCTTCTGCCCACTGCCCGCCCCGCGAGAGCCTTCAAAAAGACTGTGTGTTTAACTAATCGCTGTCATTTTTCTCAGGAACCTGTTGTTGACGTGTGATATGGTGACCCTGAATCCACACCTGAGTCTATTTTCTGTTTGCCTAATCGCTGTCAACCTGAATAAATTGTCAACTTGTGCTTCAAAGCCTTTTTCCAGCTTTCAAACTGGCGTCAGTACAAGGGGTTAAGACTAAGGTGAATGCGCGGAGTTTGGCCTTTTGGCCGGGTTGATGGATTTCCGCCGGCTCGGGTCGTTGGAGCTGCGCCAGCGCGGGTCTGGCGGTTCGGTTGCCGCGATTCCGGCAATCTGGCTAAAAGGTCAGATTTCTTCAAGTTGTAATGTAAAAATAATGTATTACTGTGTTAGAATAAACTGTTAATAAGTTGGAGAATGTCGAGAATACATTTTTTATGACACGAGAATACTAGTGACGCACCGGTTTCTATACGGCATTAAAATGCATTGGCTAGTTCTAAGAAATATTACGCCGATACCAAGGGCGTAGGTTTGCATAGGGAAGGTAGGGACACAACATTACCAACTTTTCAGGATGCTCAAATTGTCCCAACCAACTTTTAAGCAACCTTATTTGCATTATATAAAGACATTATATAAATATTTTTCTTTTTTAATTTAAGTGAGGTTTATTTATTATTATTTTTTTGTTTATTTGAAGCAACTTAGTTTTTGATTGAATAATAACAAAGACACAAATGTCCTAGCCAAAATGTGGTCCAAACACAAAACAACATTACTTCAATGGAAAAAGTTGCTTCAATCAAGAAAAATAGTTTTCAAATGATTTTTTGTCTCAAATTTATTTTTGCAATCAAAAACAATTTTTTTCATTGAAGTGACTTTTTTGGGATTAAAAATATATATTTTGATTGAATAAACTTTGTTTTTGATTGAAGCAACTTTTTGGGGGGATTGAATAATAAAGACACAAATCCACCTCCATAGTTATTGAGAGAGAAAGAAATTAAGAAAGCTTTGAAAATAAAAGCCACCGGGTAGTCTGATTTAAAAAAAATTTTTTTTTTTAAAGATTTATATTTCATTATATACAGTGCCTTGCAAAGGTATTCGGCCCCCTTGAATCTTGCAACCTTTCGCCACATTTCAGGCTTCAAACATAAAGATATGAAATTTAATTTTTTTTGTCAAGAATCAACAACAAGTGGGACACAATCGTGAAGTGGAACAACATTTATTGGATAATTTAAACTTTTTTTAACAAATAAAAAACTGAAAAGTGGGGCGTGCAATATTATTCGGCCCCTTTACTTTCAGTGCAGCAAACTCACTCCAGAAGTTCAGTGAGGATCTCTGAATGATCCAATGTTGTCCTAAATGACCGATGATGATAAATAGAATCCACCTGTGTGTAATCAAGTCTCTGTATAAATGCACCTGCTCTGTGATAGTCTCAGGGTTCTGTTTAAAGTGCAGAGAGCATTATGAAAACCGAGTAACACACCAGGCAGGTCCGAGATACTGTTGTGGAGAAGTTTAAAGCCGGATTTGGATACAAAAAGATTTCCCAAGCTTTAAACATCTCAAGGAGCACTGTGCAAGTCATCATATTGAAATGGAAGGAGCATCAGACCACTGCAAATCTACCAAGACCCGGCCGTCCTTCCAAACTTTCTTCTCAAACAAGGAGAAAACTGATCAGAGATGCAGCCAAGAGGCCCATGATCACTCTGGATGAACTGCAGAGATCTACAGCTGAGGTGGGAGAGTCTGTCCATAGGACAACAATCAGTCGTACACTGCACAAATCTGGCCTTTATGGAAGAGTGGCAAGAAGAAAGCCATTTCTCAAAGATATCCATAAAAAGTCTCGTTTAAAGTTTGCCACAAGCCACCTGGGAGACACACCGAACATGTGGAAGAAGGTGCTCTGGTCAGATGAAACCAAAATTGAACTTTTTAGCCACAATGCAAAACGATATGTTTGGCGTAAAAGCAACACAGCTCATCACCCTGAACACACCATCCCCACTGTCAAACATGGTGGTGGCAGCGTCATGGTTTGGGCCTGCTTTTCTTCAGCAGGGACAGGGAAGATGGTTAAAATTGAGGGGAAGATGGATGCAGCCAAATACAGGAACATTCTGGAAGAAAACCTGTTGGTATCTGCACAAGACCTGAGACTGGGACGGAGATTTATCTTCCAACAGGACAATGATCCAAAACATAAAGCCAAATCTACAATGGAATGGTTCAAAAATAAACGTATCCAGGTGTTAGAATGGCCAAGTCAAAGTCCAGACCTGAATCCAATCGAGAATCTGTGGAAAGAGCTGAAGACTGCTGTTCACAAACACTCTCCATCCAACCTCACTTAGCTCGAGCTGTTTTGCAAGGCAGAATGGGCAAGAATGTCAGTCTCTCGATGTGCAAAACTGATAGAAACATACCCCAAGCGACTTGCAGCTGTAATTGGAGCAAAAGGTGGCGCTACAAAGTATTAACGCAAGGGGGCCGAATAATATTGCACGCCCCACTTTTCAGTTTTTTTATATGTTAAAAAAGTTTGAATTATCCAATAAATTTTGTTCCACCTCACGACTGTGTCCCACTTGTTGTTGATTCTTGACAAAAAATTAAAATTTTATATCTTTATGTTTGAAGCCTGAAATGTGGCGAAAGTTTGCAAGGTTCAAGGGGGCCGAATACTTTTGCAAGGCACTGTATATATGCCTTGTAAGGAAAGGAGATTGACCGATTAAAAAAAGGGCTGGATGAAGCTGCTAAAGGCAGTGGATACCTCATCAGCTGGGTGAATAGCACACTTGGTAAGAATAAGTTTGCAAGGATAGTCAGGTTTAAAATACAATTATAAACACAATTACAATGTTATTTTTCTATAAGATTTTATGCCATTGCTTTATTAATTATTAGGTGCTAGAGTTGTTTAGTATGGATAATAATGAAATAATAATTTTGAGAAAACTGTGCTGTTGGTGGCTCAGTGACCATCTGATGTGGTTTGTTCTCAGATGAACAAGTTGAGGAAGGAAGTTTTGATGCAGAGGTTGAAGGAAGAAAAGAGGCAGACTGACTGAGTCACAGCCAGATAGTGTTGATGACAGTTTTGATTTCTATTCACTGTTGCCCCCTCCCAATTAAAGTATGTCACAGTTGCAGCCAATTATTATCTAAAGCTGGTTAAAATTGAAGTTATGTTGTTTTAAGGTGTAATAAGTACTTGTTCATGTGCCCCATTTGATCTCCGAGCACCCGCCCCTCCACCGGTCTCTGCATGGCCCTGCTGAAACACAGTGTGGGTCGACAGAGCTCAATATTTTGTTGGGTTGTACAGTGTACCGGAACATATTTCCTCCACACCCTTCTCACCTTTTTAACCCCTGACCCATTTTCAAGCCTGAAGGCAAGTCGAGAGGAAACGTGATTAGGCGAGATGGAGCATTCACAATTCCAGCAATGTGAAATGGGGAGCCCGGTATTATGTAAATCACCTATCAGTGTGGATATGTTGACATCCAATCCTATGCTACCTGCTCGCTAATCCTAGCAGTAACAATCTCATTTACCTAAATGTGTCTAATTGCACCAACAGTAGTCGTTCATGAACCATGGGATAGTCCTGGCGACAAATGCTGCATGGGGGCCACCCCGGGGTCTCGGGCACTGCCCCTCGTCAATCAAGATGACCTAGTGCAGCACACGGCTTCCCCTGCAGCTCTGGCAAAAGCGCCACCATCATCCCCTTGGGGCCCGGGGCGGTCCCCCGGACCATGCATGCCCCCATTAACCAACCCTCAGGGATAGGACGAGGGACTGCAACCCCCTGACTGACACGGACACCCCGCCGGGGCCCAGGAAGCATGCTCGGGTAGGAAGGAGAATGGAAGTTAGAAGCTGGAGAACACCTATGGGTCGCCGTAGGCCAGAGCGGGACTGACAATTTTAAGGACAAATTAGACTTTTGAGCCATACTTCTAAAAATAAGTCATTTTCTAGTAGCAAGTCAAAATTTTGGGACACCACAACTACAGTTATACAGTCGATTCCAGAATCTATGTTTAAATAATGAAATTCTAAGCATTCCTACCTTCCCCCAATATTTTCTGAACTTCAAGTGTTTTCCCCTCTCGCTCGTCCTCCTGCATGCTGACGCACTCCACAGCAGAGATGTCACGATCGCGGACGATTAACACGATGCTGCTGTTTACCCTGTCGTCAGATACGGTGTTGACGGTGCACGCCGTCCTGTTGTCCAGCGTCGGCCATGTCACAGTAGGCAGTGGGACCCCGCTGCTGATGCACACGCAGGTCAAAACCTGATCTTGCAGTAAACAACCAGACCCAGGTAGGATTCCTGCAAACCCTGCAAAAATTGAAAATATATGAGAAGTGGCACCGCTAAAAACTGCAAATTTACATCGGCGTTGTTAATTGTACTCACATGTCACCATCACATGCATGTGTGTTGTATAGTTAGCCGCCGTGCACTCGTAGCGCCCGGAGTGTGCCGACGTCACATTTGGGATGACGAGGTCAGAGCTGGTGATGGTTGTGTTGGGCTGGAGTTCATTTTGGATAATTGTCGTGTTGGAATTGGGAAATTTCCACGTGACGACGGAGGGCGGGAAAGTGTCCACGTTGCATGTAAGAGATATGCGGTCGCCTGACTTAACTGTTGTTGGACCTGAGATGGATGGTGGCCTTACATCTGGAAGGAAAATGTGATATTCAAACTATTAAAGGGAAAGATGACACCTTTATTTTGCCTATCCCAGGGAATTGAAGCTTTTTTTAACTAGAAAATTAAATTTGAGGGTACAGTGTAGGGTGACCATATTTTGATTTCCAAAAAAGAGGACACTCGGCCCGGCCTCGAGATACTTGACTTTTACTCGAAGTCCACTCAAAGATGCCTATATATCTTTAATATATTTAAAGTGTGCCTCCTCCGTCCGGATAGAAAAATTCAGTTTTGTTAAAAATTTTTTTTAAAAAACATAGGCCGATTGCCATATAGTATTTATTATACACTATATGGAAATATTTTTTTACTCAACTGGTTACTCAACAGGCTTTATTCTTCCAAAAAAAAAAAAAAAATCAAACCTTAAATAAAAAACAAAACAAAAAAACGAATAATGATTAAAATATATATATAATGCAGGCCCATGAAAATGTAGTCCAGTCAATACGCACACACAGTAGGCTTTGTGCCAACTCGACATTTTTATAAATTAACTATCACGACAATTGACCTCCGTGAAGTTGGCCCCCCATCGTTTTGCAGTTATTAAACATTGTTTTTTAGGTCATTCAGAGTTCACCCAGCCCCCCATCTGTGGCGGAATGGAACCCCGGTGGTGTCATTTGATTCTGCCTCGTTAGTGCTGGATTGTGCTGCAAAAAGTTTTGTTTGAACTGCTACGGTTTTCGAGATATTCATAAAAATGTCTAGTGATGACGTCACGCACAGCCCCCCATCTGCGGCGGAATGGAATGGCGATGATGCCATTTTTTTCTTCGTCGTTAGTGCTGGTTTGTGCTGCAAAAAGTTTCGTTTGTGCCATCATCGTTTTGCAGTTATTAAACATTGTTTTTTAGGTCATCCAGAGTTCACCCAGCCCCCCATCTGCGGCGGAATGGAACCCCAGTGGTGTCATTTGATTCTGCCTCGTTAGTGCTGGATTGTGCTGCAAAAAGTTTTGTTTGAACTAGTACGGTTTTCAAGATATTCATAAAAATGTCTAGTGATGACGTCACGCGCAGCCCCCCATCTGCGGCGGAATGGAACGGCGATGATGCCATTTTTTTCTTCGTCGTTAGTGCTGGATTGTGCTGCAAAAAGTTTTGTTTGAACTGCTACGGTTTTCGAGATATTCATAAAAATGTCTAGTGATGACGTCACGCGCAGCCCCCCATCTGCGGCAGAATGGAACGGCGATGATGCCATTTTTTTCTTCGTCGTTAGTGCTGGATTGTGCTGCAAAAAGTTTTGTTTGAACTGCTACGGTTTTCGAGATATTCATAATAATGTAAAGTGATGACCTCAGTTTTCAGCGCTGAGGGCCGCACAATAGATCAGCGGAGAACGTCACTGAAACCTGTCAGTGGACGCAATCTTATTCCTGCACGACGACGACCAAAAAATTTAAACACTGTAAGTAAGCCATAATATCCTGCTGTTCAAATCGCCATTTTTAGTCCGAGCCGGTCTAATTATTTCCCTTATTTCACAGGAATAAAGAGCAGGACATGAGACCGCAAGTTGCAGACTGCAGTCAAGGCCGGCCCGCAGTTTTTTGCAGCACAATCCAGCACTAACGAGGCAGAATCAAATGACACCACCGGGGTTCCATTCCGCCACAGATGGGGGGCTGGGTGAACTCTGGATGACCTAAAAAAACAATGTTTAATAACTGCAAAACGATGATGGCACAAACGAAACTTTTTGCAGCACAAACCAGCACAATCATAGCACAAACGATTGACATAATTTTTATATAAATTTGCGTCTGATGGGGGGCCAACTTCACGGAGGTGGACAACCTCAATTGTCGCTGACAAATTGTTATTCCCACTCAATTTTTATTCCCATTCAGTGTTTTAGATTGTACGCAAACAATAACCAAAATAAACTGACAAGCTATTCAACCAGCATGTTTCCAAACGCAGCACTTCAAAACTACATCGCCCATAATGCCTAGCGCGGCTGAGCAAACTGATAGCTACCCTTTTAGCGAGTACCGGGCGAGGCAAAATCAAACTTTGCTATAAAAGTTTACAATCATCGGTAGCGCAACGATGCAACACCAAACGGGATTTTACAGATTACGCCAGTACAAATCTCCGACAGAAGTCAACAGTTGCCGTTATATAAGTATTTATCGTAAAAAACTCTTAACTGGGCAGGCGCTCCTACTTAAAATATAATACCGACATTAGATGGTGGTAATTCCCCATGAAACAAAGGGTAAACTGCCAACAAAAAACAAGAAGAAGATCTACTCCTTCTCCCGCCCCTACTAGTCGGAGCCACGTCAACGCAGGCAGGCGCTGCCTCCTAGCGGCCGAAGGGATTTCTTCAAATTGGTCCCGTGAAAAATCATAAAAACCGGACATTTTCATAAATTTATGAAACCCGGCCGGACCTTCCGGAGAGCACGTATTAAGAGGACATGTCCGGGCAAAAGAGGACGTTTGGTCACCCTAGTACAGTGTATCACAAAAGTTAGTACACCCCTTGCATTTCTGCAGATATTTAAGTATGTCTTTTCATGGGAAACACTGACAAAATGACACTTTGACACAATGAAAAGTAGTCTGTGTGCAGCTTATATAATAGAGTTGATTTATTATCCCTCAAAATAACTCAAATATAGCCATTAATATCCAACCCTAACCCTAACAGGTTGACCCCCCACCTCTTCAATCCCTGCAGCAATGCTGACAGCACTCCTGTAATGAGTCACATAACATTTTGGAGGGAAAATGACAAGCAGTACTCAATTTGGATACTTAGGGATGTACGTTTTTTCAAAAGGGTGTCCTCACTTTTGTTGCCAGGGGGTTAGATATTAATGGCTATATTTTGAGTTACCTTGAGGGGAAAATAAATTAACTCTATTACATAAGCTGCACACAGACTACGTTTCATTGTGTCAAAGTGTCATTTTGTCACTGTTGTCTAATGAAAAGATATACTTAAATATCTGCAGAAATGCAAGGGGTGTACTCACTTTTGTGATACACTGTAAATTCTATGGAAATGCTTTGATCCTGCTGTAGATTTTTACTCACTTCCTATTAATTTTGGGGCATTTTCGGGTCACTTCCTTGTTAACTCATTAGCTGCCATTGACGGTGCCAGGCCCATGGGTAACTAGGTGCCCAAGGTAAACGAGTAGCTGGCACCCCCCCCAAACACACACACACACAAAATAACAATATATATCTTTTGAATATTTTACATTTTGCCATAACACTGTAGAGGCTTTTGTTTCTAAATATAAATGAATGGCAAATTATCCTTTTAGAACTTGTTGCATTTTGTTCATGCTGTAACACAAGCACATTCCTATCATTTTCTTAAACAAATAGCCATCAAATTCTCAACACTATTTGCCTCTTGGGCTTTATGACCACTTGATAGAGCCATGGAGAAAATGAACCACCATGAAGCTTTGAATCAATTGACTGCAATGCTTCATTGATTGAAGAAGCTTCATTTGGACATCACTGCTCAATTTAAACTTTCACTTCCCTTGGGAGAGACAGACAACCTCTGCTGCCACCTGCTGTCTTAGGTGTTGTTTTACAACTTGCTTCATGCCTCCCGGCATGCATTGCAGCACAACAGTAGAGGTGTGCATCGGCACTGCCCTCACGATTTGATTCGATTACGATTCGCAGGGCCACGATTTGATTCGATTCAGAGGGTCACGATTTGATTCGGTTCGATCGCGATGCATTAAAGCCTGGGATGCATTAAAATTCTAAAGCAAAGTATATTTTTCGTGAATCATGAGGCAACAAAAGCGGTCAGACATTAAACAACTTTTTATTGGCTCTTGTGTCACTCCTGGTTGAAAATACTTTCAGATATATATATATTAAAAAAAAAAAAAAAAAGATCACAGCATTTAATTAGTGCTTTGAATGAGACCAGGGCTTTCTCTTTTTTTTTTACACACAGTAGCAGCTTTTCACACAGTGCAACATCTGAACTCCTGTGCAAAATCAGTAATAACAGTCACTGTATTTTAGTCACAACGACCCATCAATAAAAATATTCAAGTAAATATTGACGAAAACGACAAAGAAAATATTGTAGTGCAGCAGCATCTTTATCGCAATATCAATCCAGGGATCAGTTCAGTTGCAAACAAAACCAACTAAATTGCAATGTAGAACAAAAGTAAAATGTAGGCCTAGCCCACTATATTTGTGCAATAGACGTTAGATCGGGCCTAAAAAATCCAGCCCGATCCAACACGGCCCGCTGGTATGGAAGCCCGACCTGGCCCGAGCCCGACCAATTAACTAGATTTGCAGGCCCAGCCCGAAAAACCCGATTTTTTTTTGTTGGAGTGACGCGGGAAAAAAAACGCAGCAGCAGCAATTTATTTTCATTTCTTCAAGTCAACATTAACAATTCTAAACATTAACAATTCTAAATCATCATACAAAGTCATCAAACATGGAGTCCCCCAGGGCTCCATCTTAGGGCCGCTCCTCTTCAACCTGTACATTAATGATTTTGTTAACGCCACGTCTGTTTTACATAAGGTAATATTTGCTGATGATACAAATTTGTTTTTTTCCCATAAAAATCCAACTGCACTTGAGCAAATCATAAATAGTGAATTAAAGAAAATAGACACATGGTTAAAATGTAATAAACTATCTCTAAATATCAATAAAACAAATTACATTGTGTTTCGCTCCCATAAAAAACAAGCCACTAAACAAATCTGCCTAAACATAAACGGAGAAAACATTGAAAGGGTCGACTCTACAAAATTTTGGGGAGTCCATATTGATGAGTGCCTTAATTTTAGAAAACATATTGATGATCTTGCACATAAACTGTCAAGATATGCTGCTCTTTTCTTTAAACTGAGACACTATCTCCCACTCTCTGCACTTCTCATTTTTTATAAATCTTTATTTGAACCACACTTACAATACTGTAATGTCATGTGGTGCAACACATATCAAACTTATTTAAAAAAGCTTGAAATACTACAGAAAAAAGTTATACGTGCCCTAGCATGGTCTGAGTTTAATGCTCCAACTAAAATAATTTTTCACCGCCACCACCTCCTGAGGCTTAAAGACCACAACTATTACCAAAATGCTTGTGTAATGTATCAGATTATCTATAGACTAAATTATAAATTAGGTGACCTCGTCCCAGTCTGTACTCCTCAACACACATACACTACCAGAAGAAAACATCAAATCACAGGGAAAAAACGAAGGCTAAAGTGTACAAGCTTTAGCATTGTGTGCAAAGGACCACAGATTTGGAACGAACTGGATGAAACACTTAAAATGTCACACTCCATCTCCATCTTTAAGAAAAAACTCAAAACTCATCTCCTAGCAATGTATATATAATATGCTGATTCTTTGAATAACACTACTGGTGTCTCTTATCAAATCCAATGTAACCAAAATTTTGTAATTGTCCACAGTTAATTGTTTGTGTGCGTGCATGTGTGTATGTGTGTTTTGTCTAACTGGGCCCCTGCTAAAAGCTTTGAATAGCTTCTTTGGAGTGTCCGATTCGCCCATCTTAACATGTGAACTGCTAGCGTATGATCATGTATTGTATTTGATGATGTGCGAATAAACTGAAACTGAAAAAAAAAAAAGTTGGCAGAAAAAAACGATTCAAAAGGATCACATTTCTGTTGCCTTTGTGTGCATAAATATAAATGTCCTTCGTAACGAATCCTCAGTTGGCAGAAAAAAACCCAAGTTTTCTTAATGTTTAAATAGTCTACATATTTTTATGATCGATATAAAAGCATTTACACAACGAAATAACGCTGGGAAAGTTTAATATGAAAAAAAAAAAAACATGAAGGCCATGGCGTTCATGTGCGTGCACAAGCAAATGCACAATACGGAGAGCCTGCTCTCGGTTTTATCCCATTAAAAAAAAATTTTTTTTTTTTAAATAATTTATAATTTATTAGTCCGGCGCGGCAGCCCGACCCGACCCAAACGTGAATGCTTAACATTTTGGACCGGGTCCAAAATGTTAATCGGGTTCGGGCACAAGATCTAACCTCTAAGACAGACATGTCCAAAGTCCGGCCCGGGGGCCAAATGCGGCCCTTGGTCAAATTTCATCCGGCCCCCAGCCTCTGTCATAAAATCAATAACGTCTGGCCCGCACACAGACTTAATAAATTGGTCAGCAGTACTGCTACCAGCATATGAAGTAGCTTACACACTCAATGCTGCTCCTCATTTACCCACTAAAAGGCAGCAGCACTCTAAGCAACATTACCCCCTGTGACTCTTTACTCCCAATTTTCTAAAATGGCGACAATCAACAACAAAAAAGTTCACTGCGACGGCCGACGCTTCAAAAATAGGTGGAAATTGGACTACGGTATTTCTTCTCTAAAATACGCAACAACTGTGTCCGCCTCATTTGCAAAGAGACCGTCGCTTTTTTTAAAGAATTCAATGTGAGGTGATATTACCAAACAAGACACGCTGACATGTACAAGATTACAGGAAAGATACGTAGCAAGAAATAGAAGCAACTTGAAACTAGTTTAATTGTACAGCAGCAGTATTTCACAAGAGCCCGAGAGTCGAAAGAGTACGCCACAAAGGCCACAAAGGATTGTTGAAATTATCGATTAAAAAAAAAAAAAAAAAAAAGCAAATACGACACATGGAATGGCTTGCTAAAATTTGCTTAAATATATTGTTCTACGTAAAGAACGTCAGCCAAGGTCGGCCCCCCACATTTTTACCACACCAAATCTGGCCCCCTTTGCAAAAAGTTTGGACACCCCTGCTCTAAGAGATAGGACATAAAATAACAATGGCTGAAGCAGAGAAAGATGGAGCAAGAAAGATTATTGATGCACCTAAGACATTGAAAGCAGACATCTGGAAACATTTTGGCTTCTACGAGGTTGGTGGGAAACTTGACCAGAGTTATGCGGTGTGGAAAAAATGAAACATGAGAATAATAATACAAATGGGGAAACCAAATCCGTTGCATCACCGGAATTGCAAAGGGAAGATTTTTGGACATACTTACATATTTTAAAATGCGCTGAATCGATTCGGCTTGTTGCCCGCATCGAATCGAATCGTCCATGCCCCGCACTGGGATGCATCGCCGCATCGATTATTGTTGACACCACTACGCAATTGATGTAAATAACATTTAAACTTCATGTTCTGTGCTAATTATTTAGTTAGTGTTCCAGTTGTTTAAATAATTGCTGGTTATGCTCTTTCAATTGTTGTTATGTGATAATTTTAGTTTCGTTTTGAAACTGTGAGTTTCAATGACCTTTGATTTAATCGTCTGCCATTATTTGTCCTTTATCATTAGTTGGATCTGGTAACAAACTTTAAAACTGTAGACTGTTTCTCCTTGCCTCACATACAGGTATGCTCCAAAATAACAGGTGGCTAATACGTTACAAAACGTTCTGGAAGCGCAGCGTGAGAAATTCTTTTTCAGTGTACCCCCCCCCCCCCCCCCTCAAAAGCAATTCCACCACTAGATGACGCCCTAGGCTTGCCTACGCCCAGGGCCTGCCCTGGATGATGCTGTAACCCTATAAGGTTTAAAAACACACACAAAAAATAGTGTGTCCATGAAAGGGTTAAACACATTTATCCAAATAATATAAGAATTTTCACATATTCTTTTTCTTCTGCAAAGATTGTTTAATAGTACCTTTCTGAGCCACCGAGAACTACTTACTTCATTAAATGGGCAAGACTTCGAGGAATAAGATGTATAATGTATTAATATTACAAGTTTAAAACTGACAAAAAACAAGTTCTAATAATGATGATAATAATACAGGGAGTCCCCGGTGTACGAACGAGTTCCGTTCCTGCTCCGGCGATGTATGAATTAATCCTTTAAATACCTCAAAATGCCCTTTAAATTAAAAAAAAAAATATTCAAAAAACATGCATTATACGTCATTGTACTGTCCTCGCCAAGATGTTGGAGCTAAGTCTTAGCTTGATAGTGAGCTAAGCTCCGAAATGATGATGTCAGACGTCCATGTGGTTTGCTGACGTTTTATCCAGCTACTCGTGACATCAACACTTGCAGAACGAAATGAAAATAAACAAATTAAATCAGTATCATCTTTAATGACAGCAATTCAAATTTGCATTTATAACTAGCTGCAGATACAGCAATAACAAACGATTAGCATGTATCCGTTAACGTCCGCACATCATCAATAACAATCACATAAACTCGCCCCAAGTATTCGACCACAATTGAAAACGCACAATAAATGGTACAAAAGAGGTTATATTCAGCCGATGCTTATGGATGCTTCACAAGCAACAAATGTGTGCGCAGGCTGTCACCTCTGGCTGCTCTGTGTGTATGTGTGTGTGTGGGGGGGGCGCATCTGTACATGCGCTCGCTTCCTGTTCTACGCTTCCTGCGCAAAAATAAAAGCATGCATTACAGAACAAAAGTCAACATTTAAAAAAAAAAAAAAGTCAAAATCTCGTAAGTCGGGTCCGTCGTAACCCAGGGACTACCTTCATATTAAGAGTGTGACAATATCTCGATACAGCGATATATCGCGATATTTTGCAACCCGATGGGTTATCGATATGCTCCCGCCAAGAATCGATACTTTTATTTAACATATTGGCCATACAATGGAGTATGGATGTTGTAAACTGCTCAATGTTTGTTGAGCAATTCCTTGGCGGTCCACTAGGGGCGCTTGGGAGTGGCAGTGAGGGTAAAGTGCGCACAAGTTGTCTAGAGAAGAAGAGAGGAAGCTCCAAGTGGGTTGAAAAAATAAAAAAGCTCCGTGAGAACGGTGGAGGAAAAAATAAGAAAAATATTGCTTCAAATCACAAATGGGGACACACTTTAGATTTTACACCAACAAGAAAGGAAGTAAGGTGAACAAGGACTTTGCTGTATGCAAGAATTGTCTAAGAAAAATAAGTTTCAATGGGAGCTGGTGACGTAGTGGACACTGGAGTTTGTGAGCTGCGCTTTCATCACTTGAGGTAAGAAAGTTTTGCAATATAATGGACTTTTTAATTTACATGTATTATTTTGATGACATTTGGTGTTGAATGATATAAAATAAACCAGGACCCTAAACTGGATGAAAATGAATATCGAACAAGCCCACATGAATTTACCGATTTATTTGAGAACCAATTTCCATCTAGTTTACTACACAAACTGTTATTACTGTCATTTTGATACAATAAGCTATAAAAATGGTTTGAATAGGTTCCAAGATATATAAAGTGATGTGCATGATAATTAATCTAGCCTACATATTAAAAATATGTAATTATTGATGTAGCCTACATATTAAAAATAGGTAATTATTGAATTTTTAATTTCTATACATTCAATTAATATTTTTTTTAATTCAATACTTCCAACACAAAAAAAAAATATCAGGATTTCAACTCAAACGCTATGAAGTAGCTAATATTTTTTGTTTTATTTTGTTTTTTTTAAGGTGAGGAAGACTGTGACTGAGCAAGTCTGACATCTTAAATGCTGAAGCAGATAGCGGAAGAGCTCAAACCAAGCAACAAAGTTCATATACGAAGAAAAGACCCACCAATTTTATCATTGCCCCACTCCAAGCTCAACTGCTGACACCTACGGCACTTTTTATTTATTTATTTTTTTAAAGATTTAAAACTTTAAAGAAATTAAGGGTGCCATTCATCATGATCTCTCCAAGCGCTATCAGTGGTCGTGGTTGGTTTCTTCTATATGTGCAGGGGCACAATTTGCAGTAGATTTATATTTTACAGCGATGTTGCACAGAAAAGGTGTCACTGTTTAATAAATGACTTAAACAGTATTTTTTCTATTTTCAAATATCTTTTTTTTTTTTTCCCGTTTCAACAGTTGTATCGTAGAATGTCATGTATCCAATTTCTGACCAATATATCGATAATCGCTGTATCGTGATATAATCGTTATCGTGAGCCTTGTATCGCGAATCGTATCGTATCGTGAGGTGCCCTGAGGTTCCCGCTCCTACTGCATATGCTGATTTTACGGAGTGGCCAGGCCCCCCCGGTGGCAGAAAAGTGTCATTACATGTAATTGACTTACCTATATATGATTTTAGAATTGAGAATGTTCCGGTAAAATATTGTCTAAAAAAGTTGTTTAGTAATAAAGCAAACACCAAAAATGAATGAAATGAACAAAAAAAAAAATTATAATGGGTCAAAATTATCATATCATGTGACCATTGTAATGATATGAGCAAATCATAGCTGCGTGCTCGATTAACAATGTCTGCTCGCCAAAGCACACGGAAGTCAGAGATGCACAGCGAGCTCGAGACAGCTGCCCGCAAGTGGACAGTTAATGTTGATGATGCCTCTCTTCTGTTCTGTGACTAAAGACTTTCAGTAAGTTGTCTTATTCAAGAAACCCACAAAGTAACACAACTAGAACCGGCTTAGACGGTCATTTGCTTTGCTTAGCCAAAACCACCAGAGGAATGAAGAGGCAAGATGGATATATGAATTTTTTTCAAACCTAAGCATTAAAAAGTGACAACAATGACTGATGAAGAACCAAGGATTAAAAATTCGGACCATGAAAAGCCAGAGAGCCAAGCCAAAATAGTGAACGGAGTTTCAATTTGCACCACTAAAGACGCTAACTGTACAACAAATTTTGCACCCTTATAATATTTTGCTCCCAAAGATGTTGTGGCGGTGAATAAGCCCTCTTTTACATTCAATTGGATTGTAAACTGGATAACATTGTAAACATACATGTTCAACAAGAATGTGGCGTAAATTAATGCTTAACTAAACGGCGAATACATAAACAGGGATAGAGTGGCGTGCAGTTGTTGTGTGTAGCTAACATGGCAGAATGTGTCTGAGGAGAACTTTTCTACATGTCCGTCCACGATCAAACAATCAATAATTTAATTAAGAAATGTCAATTGTCATATCCGGATTATTTTATGGGCAAAAATGGCAAACAACATAATATGAACAATAGGAGTTGGCTTTTGACATTCCGGACCATGGAAATGGCGAAGGATGTGTTAGAATTGAACCAAATCCACACTCACTCTTCCTCTCAGCAACAAACGAGCAGGAAGTGATTAATACTGTCCTCAAGTGTAAAAGTAAGCGATCTACCGATTGCCATGACCTTGACATGACATTGGTTAAGGGAGTCATCTTTAACATTGCAAAACCATTAACTTATATCTTCAACTTATCATTTCAAACTGGGTGTTTTCCCTTAACAAATGAAAACTGCAAAAGTAATACCACTATTTAAAAGTGGTGATAAATACAGTTTTAACAATTACAGACCAATTTCTCTGTTGCCCCAATTTTTCTAAAATTCTTGAAAAAAAATTTAATTCTCGACTAGAAAAATTTCGGGAGAAACATAAAATAATAAATGAAGGCCAGTATGGTTTTAGAACTGGAAGAACAACCTCAATGGCTATGATTGAAGCAACTGAAGAAATCACTAATGCGTTAGATCAGAAAAAATATGCAATTGGCATTTTTTGTGATCTAAAAAAAAAGCATTTGATACAATCAATCACCAAATTCTGATTCATAAACTGGAAAAATATGGAATTTGTGGGGTTGCAGGGAATTGGTTAAAATATTATTTAAGCAAATGGGTGCAGTATGTCAAAATGGGACAGTATACATCAAAACTACTTGGTATTGCTTGTGGTGTTCCTCAGGGGTCAGTGTTGGGGCCAAAACTGTTTAATCTATATATAAATGATATTTTTAATGTATCTCAAGCTCTAAAACTTATTCTTTTTGCAGATGACACCAATCTATTCTATAGTAGTAATAATTATAATGAGTTGGTAAAGGTCGTGAATGAGGAGCTAATTAAAATTAAAAAATGGATGGATATAAATAAATTATCATTAAATTTAAGTAAAACCAAAGCTATGATGTTTGGTAGCTTTAAGAGGATATGGAGACTTCTTAATACCAAAAATTCGAACAACTCGTAAAAGTTTTTGTGTGTCTGTGTGGAGTGAATCTTTGGAATAATCTGGGAATGCAACACAAGCAATGCCGAACTATCTACAGATTTAAAAGGTTATACAAATTCATGATCTGGTCACAGTATACTGAGATAAGGTCTTAATTACACCAATAAATTGGTTGTTTCTCACCATTGCTGGTATATTGTCCGTGACGGTTGTTGGTATAGTTATTGTTGCCATTTATAATTTTGTTGTCCTGTGTGTGTGGCCTTTACCATTGTTGGTATGGTTTTACTTTCATTTACCATGTTGGTATGAAATTGTTTTTGGTTTGTGTGTTACCTGTGGTAACTTCTTCACAAGGGACAAATGTATATGTGTATGTAAATGTATATGTGCAAAACTGTTTGGACTGATTTTTTGGTTGCCTAAATTTTTGGAAGGAAGTAGCAAGAATTTTTTGTTCTTAATTAGATGAGAATAGGGGTGGGATTAAATAAATTTTCTTCTTCCCACTCCTTTTCAGGCATGTAGTTGATGTTGTAATGTTACTCAGCTTTGCTGCTCTTTTTTGTTACATGATTATATGAGCTGTATATTTTTGTCTTGACAAGGAATCATGGCCTGAAATAAACGAATGAAATGAAATGAAACATAAGTTAATATTCCTTTATTTAAAAATAGTGTGTAGTGTTTACTCCGTAACCGCTGTATTCGCGGCCATTTTTTTAAAAAAAAGTTGCCATTTCTGATGGGGTGCAAAATTTAACACCGGCAGGCGTACCATATGCAATGGATGACAATTTTGGCGAAAAGTATAGCTGTCCTAAGCAGCCTGTTATAAAATTCCCCTGAAAAATGATGGGAAACAAATATGCTTATTTTCAACTTACTATTATAATTATTTTTGGAAGTTAATTTTATTGCTGAAACCAGGCCCGGATCTAGGTTGACCCACCAGAGTGGGCACTAAGAAAACTTGAGGGGGCACCCACAATGCAGGCTTTTTTTTTTTTACCCTCTGCATTTCTCTGGGTTTGGGACCGGCGCAAGTAGGACACCCGCTTGTGTCCCGTTGAGGCTGCATTTTTATTTATTTATTTTTCTTCATCTATCTACTTATTTTCGCAGTCGGCATGATGCTATGATGACGTCATCTCGCATGGCAACGTGTCGCCATTTTGAGATGGGGGCACGCACAGGTAAACAGCCGTAGAGAAACGCTGTCTAAAATTCATAATTTTCAGCTGTGTTTTGCATCTTTTTTCATAAAAACGTCTTAAACATGACTTATTATTACCACGAGTCACTGCCGACAGACGCGAGGAGGCAATACTACTTAAAATTTGCGTGTATTGGCCTGCAAATCTGCCCATACAAAGTCACAGCTGATAGCTGGATAAACAATCCAAAGGAATTGTCTGCAGTGGAGTTCGGAAACATCTACAACTACCTCATAAAGAATTGTGGGATTGCTTGTGAAAACAGCTATGAGAGAGGATGTATCCGCATGTCAGTGGAACACGCCAAGTTTTGGCTAAAAGACAACTTATTCTCCATCAATTCTTCCTACGAATGCAACGTTGAACTGCAACCACCTCAACACAAAATATGCACGATATATGAAATCGCATATGTACTCCACTATCTTTAGCAAATTTTGCCGACCCTCTAACTTGTGGGTAATTAGCATATCACAAGTTTCATGCTAAGTGAATCTGTCTCACTTTTTTTGCACTGAAGTACACACAGTTCACATATTTACGTTTTTAAACACATTTAAACAATAAATACCGGCGATGCAACTTCAAATTCGAGGCAAAGTGGTCACAGAGACGGTGCGAACTGACTGCGGCCGTCGTCGTCTGATTCTCTACTGAACAACGTCCCTTCCGTGTTGCAGTTTCATTCAAATAAAGTGCGCATTAGATGCAGTAAATTAAGGCGTCCACTAGATGATGCTAATAAGATGTAAAAGAAACTCAGGTATTCAATCACAAAACCCATCAATCTTTTATACATAACAGAACACCGTCATTTTGATTGGGTGGGCACGACTCACGTCTGGGTGGGCCGTGCCCACCCTGGCCCCCCCATACATCCGGCCCCGGCTGAAACTAATTTTATTGCTGAAACTGCGTTTCGGTTTCATCAACAAGTTGTGCTCCCCCTGCCCCAAAAGTCAAACTCCGCCTACGACTACCTATAGAGTCTGCCCACGTACCACGTGTTCGCTGTAGGGTTCCGCCCACTTGTCCGTCAAAACATAGTGTTAACCTATTACGGCTACGTACATTTCTCCTATTTACGGCGTGTTTTTCTGCTCCTTAACATTAATAATCAAAATGGTGAAGGCGTGTGTGGCTGTTGGTTGCACTAACAGAGAAGATGGAAGGAGAGACTTGAAATTTTACCGTATTCCGAGGGATCCAAATAGAAGAGCGAAATGGACGGCTGCAATTCGACGTGAAACTGGACACCAAAAAAATCACCACAGACTATGTAGTAGTCATTTTATATCCGGTAAGATGCATTTAAGATATATTTAGAGGGTTTTGGCCTGACAACCACAATTAAGATCATTGCTAGGCTAATCGCCGACAACATACGACGTAGTACGACATAGTTTCAAATTCAAGATGTTTGTGACTTCCCTTTCTTCCACCATCGTTATTTTTTGAATAATATTTAGCTGGTACCAAGTAAAAGAAACTGGCCTCGTCTACGGGGCTGACAAATAACCACAATTAAGATCATTGCTAGGCTAATCGCCGACAACATACACGTATGTATGTCGTGAGCAGTGTTGTTAATCTTACTGAAAAAAAGTAATTAATTATAGTTACAAATTACTTCTCCCAAAAAGTAATTGCGTTTGTAACTCAATTACCTGAATGTAAGAGTAATTAGTTACTTGGCAAAGTAATTGGTAATAATTACTTCTTTTTTTTTTTTTCCCTCAAAAAAATAAAATAAAATAAAAAAATTTTAAAAAAACATTGGCCACACTATGTGTTTTTTGTGGAGGTTTTTGGTACAATTGGCCCGAGCCCAATTCTTTACCCTTATTTACCCTTTACCCTGAATCAACTGTTAAAAGTTGTTAAAATTGCTCCCATTATTGCATTAGTTCCCTTCTCTCTACTTTCGACAAATGAAAGTTTTAAAACTGTTTCATCATTTAAAGATAGATTCAAGTCAAGATTTTGCCAATTTAGAAGTATTTTAGATAAAAAGTTACTTAGGTTCGCTAGGAAGGTTCTCTACAACAGAGCCGTCCTAAAAAGCCTACTGCTTTAAGATGGCGGCTGTCTACTAATGCATTTAGTGCCATGTCTGTCATTTTGCATCTAGTTATATCTATGTACAGTGCATGTGATATCTACCATGTCTACCATATCTACCATAACATGCGGGCGTAGTTTGTCGGCTATCGGCTACAACATGTATTATTGGAGCTACCTAGCATCGCGTTTGCTCGGCGTCACAACTTTCTTGCCTCCTCCCCGCTCCTGCTCTGCTCTGTCGTCTCGGTGAGTCCGTCTCCCTCAGACTTTTCGACCAATATAGTAACGCATAGTAACGCATGCCTTTCCGTCCTTAGTAACGGTAACGGCGTTGCCAAGATGAGAAAAGTAATTAATTAGATTACCCACTACTGAAAAAAATAACGCCGTTAGTAACGCCGTTATATTGTAACGCCGTTATTAACAACACTGGTCGTGAGTGCTATCGCTAAACCATATAAACATTAAAAGCCTTAACTCCATTGACAAACGACATGAAATACATTAGACTTGACAGTGGATGTTAGCAATAACAAAAGAATTCGAATTGAAAATTTCGTAACTCACCTTTCCAAGCACAAGATAGATTCCTGCCAAACGAGGACCTGTTTCACCCAACCAGCAACGAAGTATTTATAAGCGTCCAAGCTCTTGAAGTTTTTCGTGAGAATAGGCTGATTTTGTGTGGACAAGATCATTTTAAATATCAGCGTAGCAGATGTCAGGCAGACAGGGCGAAGACAGTGGGTCGAAAAACATCGATTTGGGCATCAAATATGGACCTGGCGACTGTATAGAACGAAGCTTTTCCTCATAACGCCTTTTATGTAACAGATCCAGTGAGTTTGCGGCATCAGAAAGCACCGGGTCTTCCATGAAATGCATTTTAAATTGCGCCATCAATTGAAAACAATGCTAATACAGAGTCGTTTTGACGGACAAGTGGGCGGAACCCTACAGCGAACACGTGGTACGTGGGTAGACTCTATAGACCCTACTCACGTGACATCACAGCCACGCCCCCGCGCCATGATGTCCGCATACTCGCCATAGAAATGCATTAGCGCTTCGTAAATTCTTCCTATTATTGCACGTTTTACTGCTCGTCAACATTAATACTCAAAATGGTGAAGTCGTGTGTGGCGGTCGGTTGCAAAAACAGAGAAGATAGACGGAGAGACTTGAATTTTTACCGTATTCCGAGAGACACGAAGAGGAGGCCGCGATTGACTGCTGCAATTCGACGAGAAACTGGGCTCCAAACGACTACCACAGATTATGTAGTAGTCATTTTATATCTGGTAAGATGCATTTAATATATATTTAGAGGGTTTTGGGCTGACAACCACAATTAAGATCATTGCTAGGCTAATCGTCGACAACATACACGTATGTATGTAGTTAGTGCTATCGCTAAACCATATAATCATTAAAAACCCTAGCTCCATTGACAAATGACATGAAATACATTAGACTTGACAGTGGATGTTAGCAAGAACAAAAGATTTTGAATTGAAAATTTCGTAACTCACCTTCCGAGCACAAGATTCCTGCCGAATTTTCGTGTACGAGGACGTGTTTCACCTAACCAGCAACGTAGCATTTATAAGCCTCCAAGCTCTTAAAGTTTTTCAAACTTTCGTGAGAATAGGCTGATTTTGTGTGGGTATTAGATGTCAGGCGAAGCCAGCGGGTCGAAAAACATCGATTTAGGCATCAAATACGGATCTGGCGAATGGATAAACTGAAGCTTTTCCACGTAACGCCTTTTATGCAACGGATCCAATGAGTTTACAGCGTCAGATAACACCGGGGCTTCCATGAATTGCTCTATAACTAGCTCGACTAATTGAACTCAATGAGAATAAGTCTGAAAAAGAGGTACAATATGGTGGCCGGAAGCAGCGACACGCCCATTTTGTGACGTAGGTGAGTAGGGTCTATACTCATTTTAACATGGTTGTTTTGGACAGCAGTCCTTTAAATTATTTGGGGTTGAATGGCTCCATCTACTGGTGACTGTGTAAATGTTAAAACATTACATTGTATTCACCTGGAGAAACATGACATGCAAGTCCCACAATGCATTGCACACACCACAATTTTGACAGGGGGTGCTACTCACAGGTTACGTTCAGCGTTACTGTTGTCTCCGTAGACACCTTGCTTCTCAAGTACGAGACCTTGCATGTGATTTCACGCCTGTGATGTTCAGCTGAAGCGTTGAAGGTCAAAGATGAGCTGGAATTCGTCATGGACGTTATATTAGGAATGACAGCGTGTGAGTAGTCATCTCCAATTCCTTTCCACGCCCAGCTGATGTTAGTGGCTTTGCTAAAGCAGACGGCCGGAGTCTTGCAGGTGAGGGTGGCCTCTTGACCGTCGCTCAGTGTTTGGACCATCATAATGGGTTTCTGGCTGAGAGCTGACAAGAAGACATAAAAAAAGAAAATGTCACAAAAAGAGCCGATTACCGGTTTCAAGGTGTACCGTGGTATGAAAACGTCAAGATTTCAAAACCGCAAAATTTTTTCGTCATACCGTCCCTAAGGTATTAGCTATTTTTTATGTCCCAAAAAATGCATGGAGAAATCCCTCACTTGCAGCTGTAAGGATCAATTCTCCCCCAACGGGTGTTGCTGTGTGTCAGTGAGTCAGCTGTTCTACATGATGGCTGGAGGAGGTGAAACTCCGGAAC
Organism: Corythoichthys intestinalis; assembly: GCF_030265065.1. Taxonomy (NCBI): domain Eukaryota; kingdom Metazoa; phylum Chordata; class Actinopteri; order Syngnathiformes; family Syngnathidae; genus Corythoichthys; species Corythoichthys intestinalis. The sequence goes on from NC_080398.1 coordinate 38,820,194, forward strand.
TTTTTTTCCCCCATCGAAGATTAGTAAACTCTGTCATGAACCATAGACTTCATAATGTTTTGACGGGACACGGGGCGAGGGACCGATAAATAGGGGGCCTGCATTGTTGGCAAGGCTGTCAAAGCTGACCGAGTGGAATCATAGACAAAGAGCTTTTTTCGTAGAAAATTCATGTGAATAAATGCTTAAATCCCTGAATTCCTTATAGATATGGAGGTAAAACATTCTCGATTGTGCGTTAGAAGAAAAAAAACATGCAGTTAGCATTTATTTTACGTAAATATGTCGAAGTACAATGCTAGTTTGTTAGTAAATGTAGCTAGCGGCCGCCTTATGTAAACAGAGCTTTTCCCATGAAGATTTTTGTGAATTAATGCTTACATCCCCAAATTCTTCATAGATATGGACGTAAAACAGTCTCAATTCTTGGGTAGAAGCAAAAAAAAACATGCAGTTAGCATTTATTTTACGTAAATATGTCGAAGTACAATGCTAGTTTGTTAGTAAATGTAGCTAGCGGCCGCCTTATGTAAACAGAGCTTTTCCTGTGAAGATTTTTCTGAATTAATGCTTAAGTCCCCAAATTCTTCATAGATATGGACGTAAAACAGTCTTAATTCTTGGTTAAAAGCAAAAAAACAACAACCTGCAATTAGCTTTTATTTTACATAAATATATCGAAGTACAACGCTAGTCTGTTAGTGAATGTAGCTTGCGGCCGCTTTATATAAACAGAGCTTTTCCGGTAAAAATTTTTGTGAATTAATGCTTAAGTCCCCAAATTCTTCATAGATATGGACGTAAAACAGTCTCGATTCTTGGTTAAAAGCAAAAAAAAAAAAAACCTGCAATTAGCTTTTATTTAACGTAAATATATCGAAGTACTATGCTAGTCTGTTAGTAAATGTAGCTAGTGGTCGCCTTATGTAAACAGAGATTTTCCGGTGAAAATTCTTGTGAATAAATCCTTAAATCCCCAAATTCTTCATAGATGTGGACGTAATACAGTCTCGATTCATGTTTAAAAGCGAAAATACCCTGCAATTAGCTTTTATTTTACTTAAATATATCGAACTACAATGCTAGTCTGTTAGTGAATGTACATATAGCTAGCGGCCGCCTTTTGTAAACAGAGCTTTTCCGGGAAAAATTCTTGTGAATAAATGCTTAAATCCCGAAATTCTGTATAGGTATGGACGTAAAATAGTCTCGATTCTTGGTTAAAAGCAAAACAAACGTGCAATTAGCATTTTTTAATGTAAATATGTCGAAGTACTATGCTAGTCTGTTAGTAAATGTAGCAGGTGGCCGCCTTATGTAAACAGATTTTACGGTGAAAATTCTTGTGAATAAATTCTTAAATCCCCAAATTCTTCATAGATATGGATGTAAAACAGTCTTGATTCTTTGTTAAAACCCTCAAAAAAAACTGCGCTGTAAAGCATTTATTTTACGTAAATATGTCGAAGTACAATGCTAGTCTGTTAGTGAATGTAGCTAACGGCCGCCTTATGTAAACAGAGCTTTTCCGGCAAAAAGTCTTGTGAATAAATGCTAAAATGCACGAATTATTTATAGATATGGACGTAAAACAGTCTCGATTCTTGGTTAAAAGCAAAAAAAACGTAAAGTTAGCATTTTTTTATGTAAATATGTCGAAGTACTATGCTAGTCTGTTAGTAAATGTAGCTAGCGTCCGCCTGATGTAAACAGAGCTTTTCCAGTGAAAATTCTTGTGAATAAATACTAAAATCCCCGAATTCTTTATAGATATGGACGTAAAACAGTCTCGATTCTTGGTTAAAAGCAAAAAAAAAAAAAATGTGCAGTTCGCATTTATTTTACGTAAATATTGCGAACTATAATGCCAATGCAGTAGCGGCTAATTCCTCTCATTGATTTTTTTCACAATGTTTCAAAATGCATGCGTGATACAAAAAATAATATAATTACCTTGAGTCAATCTGTTTGTACGCGGTACAGCTTTCGTACTTTTTCAACAGAAATCCGGCATTTGATGGCTGCGTGCGTGTGTTTGTGAATAGCTCCTCTTGATGTGGGTGGCCCCATACTTGAATGTGAGGCACATTGCATGACCCGTCAATACCATTATGAAGTCCATGCATGACCGTTCCCCACCAGCTACGAGTGTTAACTCAAGCGTGTTTAGTGTGTCTAGCAGTGGTAGAACATGGTATTTTTTCCTCTCTGGTAAGTTGTAACTCTGTGTTGAGAAAGAGAGTGTGTGTATAATGTAAACGTGATACAAGTCAGACACACAAGGGCATAGGTTTGTATAGGGACGGTAGGGACATAACACTACCAACTTTTCAGGAGGCTTAAATTGTCCCCACCAACTTTTACCAACCTACCATTAGTGAGTGAATTATTTTCATTACTGTATGTTCAGAGTTACATTTATCCCTTTTCATTTGCTGAATGGTCCACTATTCCCCCTCAAACGCACATTTGATTGGCTGATGACTTGACCAGAGGTGGGTAGAGTTGCAAGAAAATTCCCAGTAAGAGTAGCGTTGCTTCTAAATAATATAACTCAAGTAAAAGTAGCAATCAAAAAATGAGTCAAGTACAAGTAAAAAACAAAAAGTGTTCGCTGAAAATAATACTCAAGTAATGAGTAACATTGTGAGTAACTGCTTACAATGTTTGTTTTTTTTAATCATGGTATATTTTTTTCCTCAGCACAATTTTATTGATATGAACTGTTGTTATTATTACTATACTATATTATTATTCTAACCTGTTACATGACCATATTAGGCCAAAATAATGACCAAAAAAATCCTCCAATTCAGACCTGAACAACAATATGAAACAGAGCGCGAGTGCCCTCTAGTGGCGAAAAGAACATCAACTCAAATGCGGATGTCACACCCCTGTACCGGTGCCCTATATTCGGCTTGGACTCCAGCAGAGTCCGATGGCTGGATGGAGCCCTGCTGACCATCATTCTTGCTTCATACTTTTATGCCATTGGCGGAATCACCTGCCACTCAAACACATCGGAACTAGCGTTGAAGTTGAATCTTTGTGTCAAAATGTTTCAATCGAAAAAAAGTGCTTTCAAAACTTTTTCCACTTCAAAAAAAAAGTGCGTTCAAAACTTTTTCCACTTAAAAAAAAGTTCAAAACTTTTTGCTTTTCAAAAAAGGTGACACTTCAATAAAAAAAATATATATATATATATATATATATATATATATATATATATATATATATATATATATATATATATGTATATATATATATGTATATATATGTATATATATATATATATATATATATATATATATATATATATATATGTATATATATGTATATATATATATATTTCAAATAAAAAATATATATTTTCAAATTTAAAAAAAATTGTGCAAATTTTTTTTTTCTTTGATTAAAAAGTTTTTTGATTAAAGCAACTTTAATTGCGATTGAATTATTTAGACATAAATGTCCTACCCCTAATATGGCTCAAACACAAAAAGGATTGCTTCAATCAAAGAAAACAGTTTGAATGAAAAATAAAGTGTTCAAATGCGAATTTCTGAGTCTCAAATATTTTTTCACATACAAACCTTTTTTTCTGCAATTGAATTTTTTATTTTTGATTGAAGTGATTTTTCTTTTGAAAATATTTTTTTTTTTTTAGGGCTGTCAAAATTATCGCATTAACGCGCGGTAATTAATTTTTTAAATTAATCACGTTAAAATATTTGACGCAATTAACGCACATGTCCCGCTCAGACAGTATTCTGCCGTTTGGTAAGTTTTACAGCAAGGCTTTTTGTGCTATCTAACAGCAAACTCTTGTGGTCGCTTTGCGACATGGTTTATTGTTTTCTTGCCAGTTCAATATGGCTGCACGACGTCTCGGGCTGACGCCTACGTTGTAATGTTGTGCTTATATGATCCTTGGACAAGATTTGTCCGTAAGTATGGTTGTTGTAAAGAATGTACATATTATGTTAGTAAGCGAAATGTTATATTTTTTGTATGAGACGCTTTTTGTTTATGTTTAGTGAACCTGTATTGCGTGCTAAGCTAACGTTGTTGCTAATGCAATGCTTGTGTACTTTTTTTTGTAGTTTTACGACGGTCTAAAGAGGACAATGGTTTGAGGCTATTTTATTAATAAATCAGATGAAAAAGGAAGAAGTCTGATTATTAAGGCGTCGTTCACTAGCTGTCTAGCTTTGGAAAAAGTAGACGCTTCGGAGTGAGGACAGCATAGACAGATTTAAATGACAGTAAAGTGAAATGACCACTACAGTCCTTATGTACCGTATGTTGAATGTATATATCCATCTTGTGTCTTATCTTTCCATTCCAACAATTTATTTTACAAAATATATATATAATTTACAGAAAAATATGGCATATTTTATAGGTGGTTTGAATTGCGATTAATTGCGATTAATTAATTTTTAAGCTGTAATTAACTCAATTAAAAATTTTAATCGTTTGACAGCCCTATTTTTTTGTTTGAAGCAACTTATTTTTTGATTGTATAATAAAGACACAAATGTCCTAGCCAAAATGTGGTCCAAACGCAAAATTGCATGACTTCAATCAAAAATGTTGTTTCAATCAAAAAAAAAAACTTGACTCAAATTTTTTAAAAAAATTCATTCAAAGAAAAATAGTTTTCAAATAAATTTTTTTGAGTTTCAATTTTATTTTTGCATTCAAACACATTTTTGGGGGGGGATTGAAGTGACTTTTTCTTCGATTGAAAATATATATTTTGATTGAAGCAACTTTTTATTTGATTGAAGCAACTTTTTTTTGGGATTGAATAATAAAGACACAAATCTACCTCCATAGTTTTCTACATTATGTACAAGTGTGATTCTATGTTTATTGTGCTATAATCTAATTGTAACATGTATCTGTTAAATGTTTTGATGCATTTGTATGAATTTTAAAAGATTGATGTCTGAATTTTGAGGGGCTTTGAACGGATTAGAGCATTTACATGGAAAACGTGTCTCAACTTACTCAATTTTTAAGTTACGAAACTACTTCCACAACTTGAACTTGGTCTACTCTTTAGTTTGTAATGTTTTAAAAAATAATCGAGATTCGACAATATGGAGCAAAAAAAATTGTCCTGTATTTACCAAGGTACAGGATATTCATACCTGTTACATTGAGCACCACTCGATCCTTGAAGCTATATCCATCACTCCTATCGTTGAGTAGGCCATTCACTCGAAGCATATAGGATCCTGAGTCCGACAGCGTCAAGTCATTGATTATGATACCGCAGTCCCAACGATTCGCGTTGACAGCCAGCATCTGAACTCGGTCCTTAAAATCTTCCTGGATTTTGGTCTTGTTCTTGGAGTGGAAAATGATATTCCTGTCGATGCATTTGCCTTCGCACTTGAACCACACAATGCTATTAGTCATGAAGTTCGCGGCAGAGAAGGAGCAAGGGATGATGGCGCAGAGTCCCACTTCTGACACAATCTTGTGTTTGGTGTGGATCTGGAAGCCATCGCTTTTTGATACACTTACTTAAAAAAAGAAATAACAACATACATTAATATTGGCCGTCAATAGCCCCTTTCAAGCATGCGCTGAAGTTCGGTAATGTTTTTAAGCATGAACAAAATCTGTTGGCTCACTTTACTCTGACATTCCTTGGTAATTTATCACCTGACATGGGATGGCACACATGCGTAAACCTAAAAACTAATGTCTTTTATGCATTTAGGAAAAAAATGGTTTTGAATAGCTGTCCAATCTAGCGCATGTGGTGTAACTTTACCATGACGTTGAGATTTAAAGCAACACTATGTAGGTTCATAACTAGGGTTGTTCCGATCATGTTTTTTTGCTCCCGATCCGATCCGGATCATTTTAGTTTGAGTATCTGCCGATCCCGATATTTCCCGATCCGATTGCTTTTTTTTGCTCCCGATTCAATTCCAATCATTCCCGATAATTTTCCCCGATTATATATATTTTGGCAATGCATTAAGAAAAAAATGAATAAAACTCAGACGAATATATACATTCAACATACAGTACATAAGTACTGTATTTGTGTATTATGACAATAAATCCTCAAGATGGCATTTACATTATTAACATTCTTTCTGTGAGAGGGATCCACGGATAGAAAGACTTGTAATTCTGAAAGGATAAATGTGACTTTGTATATTGTGATTAAATATTGCCATCTAGTGGATTTTTATGAGCTTTCAGTAAATGATACTGCAGCCATTTAACTTCTGCCCAAATGCATGATGGGAAGTGCAACCATGACTGTGCGTAATGGTACCAATTGATATATCTTCTCAGCGTTGGGAAATAAATTACGGTGTTAAGAAAAAGATCAACTACTACCTTTCTTCCCCACATTGCTTCCCACGATATTTCTAATTGTTGAGAGAGGGATTGTAAGGCTTTAGCCAATTAAAAAAAGGCTTCAAAGGCTGCCAAAATTCTCACTACTCATTTTACGTTGCCTTTTAGCTCTATGTATACGTAATACGGTGCGATTATAGATTGAACGCGACAATGCGTGAGTGGGTAGTGCAGCGCATACGTTAATTGCGTTAAATATTTTAATGTTATTACCGCTGTTGACGCAATAAATTTGAAAGCCCTACTTTAAGCCAAAACTAAAAACTCTGGATGAGTGTAAGACATTTTGTCTGTAACGTTAAATACAATTAGAAAACGATTTAATTAAAAATATATACAGTGGGGAGAACAAGTATTTGATACACAGTCAATGGGAAAACCCATTGGCAGTGGATCAAATACTTGTTCTCTCCACTGTATATACTGTGTATATATATATATATATATATATATATATATATATATACAGTGCCTTGCAAAAGTATTCGGCCCCCTTGAATCTTGCAACCTTTCGCCACATTTCAGGCTTCAAACAAAGATATGAAATTTGATTTTTTTTGTCAAGAATCAACAACAAGTGGGACACAATCATGAAGTGGAACAACATTTATTGGATAATTTAAACTTTTTTAACAAATAAAAAACTGAAAAGTGGGGCGTGCAATATTATTCGGCCCCTTTACTTTCAGTGCAGCAAACTCACTCCAGAAGTTCAGTGAGGATCTCTGAATGATCCAGTGTTGCCCTAAATGACCGATGATGATAAATAGAATCCACCTGTGTGTAATCAAGTCTCCGTATAAATGCACCTGCTCTGTGATAGTCTCAGGGTTCTGTTTAAAGTGCAGAGAGCATTATGAAAACCAAGGAACACACCAGGCAGATCCGAGATACTGTTGTTGAGAAGTTTAAAGCCGGATTTGGATACAAAAAGATTTCCCAAGCTTTAAACATCTCAAGGAGCACTGTGCAAGCCATCATATTGAAATGGAAGGAGCATCAGACCACTGCAAATCTACCAAGACCCGGCCGTCCTTCCAAACTTTCTTCTCAAACAAGGAGAAAACTGATCAGAGATGCAGCCAAGAGGCCCATGATCACTCTGGATGAACTGCAGAGATCTACAGCTGAGGTGGGAGAGTCTGTCCATAGGACAACAATCGGTCGTACACTGCACAAATCTGGCCTTTATGGAAGAGTGGCAAGAAGAAAGCCATTTCTCAAAGATATCCATAAAAAGGCTCGTTTAAAGTTTGCCACAAGCCACCTGGGAGACACACCAAACATGTGGAAGAAGGTGCTCTGGTCAGATGAAACCAAAATTGAACTTTTTGGCCACAATGCAAAACGATATGTTTGGCGTAAAAGCAACACAGCTCATCACCCTAAACATACCATCCCCACTGTCAAACATGGTGGTGGCAGCATCATGGTTTGGGCCTGCTTTTCTTCAGCAGGGACAGGGAAGATGGTTAAAATTGACAGGAAGATGGATGCAGCCAAATACAGGAAGATTCTGGAAGAAAACCTGTTGGTATCTGCACAAGACCTGAGACTGGGACGGAGATTTATCTTCCAACAGGACAATGATCCAAAACATAAAGCCAAATCTACAATGGAATGGTTCAAAAATAAACATATCCAGGTGTTAGAATGGCCAAGTCAAAGTCCAGACCTGAATCCAATCGAGAATCTGTGGAAAGAGCTGAAGACTGCTGTTCACAAACACTCTCCATCCAACCTCACTGAGCTCGAGCTGTTTTGCAAGGAAGAATTGGCAAGAATGTCAGTCTCTCGATGTGCAAAACTGATAGAAACATACCCCAAGCGACTTGCAGCTGTAATTGGAGCAAAAGGTGACGCTACAAAGTATTAACGCAAGGGGGCCGAATAATATTGCACGCCCCACTTTTCAGTTTTTTATTTGTTAAAAAAGTTTAAATTATCCAATAAATTTTGTTGCACTTCACGATTGTGTCCCACTTGTTGTTGATTCTTGACAAAAAATTAAAATTTTATATCTTTATGTTTGAAGCCTGAAATGTGGCGAAAGGTTGCAAGGTTCAAGGGGGCCGAATACTTTTGCAAGGCACTGTATATATATATATTAAAAAAGGCATGTCCGATATTTTTTTGCCGATTCCGATACTTTGAAAATGACGTGATCAGACCCGATCGATCGGGATGCCAATCAGTCGGGACATCTTTATTCATAACATTTGTGATAATGTCAACGGACAACTCGTTGAATGACACCTCTTTTTGTAGCTTGAGGGGCCTGTATCACTTTCACCATCACTAATTACCGTTGAGGAGGGTGGATGGAACCCTGCCACATACACACACAAAAAAAAAACTACAAATGTGCAGACTGCTTTACGGAATTCGTCACTTCCCCCTTTCCACATTCATTATAAAGAAGGGAGTCGATACTAACTTTCACGCGAATTCTGCAAAGGTGGCAGAGCCACAAAAGAGAGTATTTAGTCAACCACCAATTGTGCAAGTTCTCCTACTTGAAAAGATTAGAGAGTCCTGTAATTGTCAACATGGGTAAACTTCAACCATGAGAGACAGAATGAGAAAAAAAAAAAAAACAGAAAATCACATTGTTTGAATTTTAAAGAATGTATTTCCAAATTAGAGTGGAAAATAAGTATTTGGTCACCTACAAACAAGCAAGATTTCTGGCTGTCAAAGAGGTCTAACTTCTTCTAATGAGGTCTAACGAGGTTCCACATGTTAACTGTATTAATGGCACCTGTTTTAACTCATTATTGGTATAAAAGACACCTGTCCACAAACTCAGTCAGTCACACTCCAAACTCCACTATGGCCAAGACCAAAGAGCTGTCGAAGGACACCAGAGACAAAATTGTAGCCCTGCACCAGGCTGGGAAGACTGAAGCTGCAATAGGTAAAACGCTTGGTGTAAAGAAATCAATTGTGGGAGCAATTATTAGAAAATGGAAGACATACAAGACCACTGATAATCTCCCTCAGTCTGGGGCTCCATGCAAGATCTCACCCCGTGGCGTCAAAATGATAACAAGAACAGTGAGCAAAAATCCCAAAACCACGCAGGGGGACCTAGTGAATGACCTACAGAGAGCTGGGACCACAGTAACAAAGACTACTATCAGTAACACAATGCGCCGCCAGGGACTCAAATCCTGCACTGCCAGAAGTGTCCCCTTGCTGAAGAAAGTACACGTCCAGGCCCGTCTGCGGTTCGCTAGAGAGCATTTGGATGATCCAGAAGAGGACTGTGAGAATGTGTTATGGTCAGATGAAACCAAAATAGAACTTTTTGGTAGAAACACAGGTTCTCTTGTTTGGAGGAGAAAGAATACTGAATTGCATCTGAAGAACACCATACCCACTGTGAAGCATGGGGGTGGAAACATTATGCTTTGGCGCTGTTTTTCTGCAAAGGGACCAGGACGACTCATCTGTGAAAAGGAAAGAATGAATGGGGCCATGTATCGAGAGATTTTGAGTGAAAATCTCCTTCCATCAGGAAGCGCATTGAAGATGAGATGTGGCTGGGTCTTTCAGCATGACAATGATCCCAAACACACAGCCAGGGCAACAAAGGAGTGCCATCGTAAGAAGCATTTCAAGGTCCTGGAGTGGCATAGCCAGTCTCCAGGTCTCAACCCCAGGGCCGGCCCAGCCTATACACAGACTATGCAGCTGCTTAGGGCCCCTGACCACTAGGGGGCCCGGATAGGGGGCAATCTGGCAATTGCTTAATTTATATTCTATTTTGTTTACTACAGTTTGCTATGTTTGACTTTTGTGAGTTTTGATACTTGATTGCAAGCTTTAAAAAAAATAAAAGTTCTTCCTTAACTTCTTTCTTTCCTCATTTAGAAAAAGGTTTGACGTTATCTATTGTAAGTACTGACACTCATTTGGGGTGAGAAGTTTGAAGAATGCAGTGCAACAAAATCTGATTAATATACAAAATATGGACATATACTATAGGTTGGATTGCGTGTATGGGTTTCACAGTACACTGTGACGAAATGATGGGCAAAAAATATGGGCCCCTTGACATTATTTTACTTAGGGGCCCCAAATGGCCTGGGCTGGCCCTGCTCAACCCCATAGAAAATCAGTGGAAGGAGTTGAAAGTCCGTGTTGCCCAACAACAGCCCCAAAACATCACTGCTCTAGAGGAGATCTGCATGGAGGAATGGGCCAAAATACCAGCAACAGTGTTTGAAAAGGTTGTGAAGAGTTACAGAAAAGGTTTGGCCTCCGTTATTGCCAACAAAGGGAACATAACAAAGTACTGAGATCAACTTTTGGTATTGACCAAATACTTATTTTCCACCATGATTTGCAAATAAATTCTTTAAAATCAAACAATGTGATTTTCTGTTTTTTTTCCACATTCTGTCTCTCATGTTGAGGTTTACCCATGTTGACAATTACAGGCCTCTCTAATATTTTCAAGTGGGAGAACTTGCACAATTAGTGGTTGACTAAATACTTATTTGCCCCTCTGTATACAGTAAAACATTGACCTTGGCTTTCACTTGCTGGCGTGACGCCACCCTCGCGCCCAACCGAACTCAACGAGTTCGGGTGGGGTTTAGCCACACTATCTCACACGGTTACTAACCATCGTATGCTATTGTTTAGCGAGACGAGCGAATCAATAATCTTGTCGTTTTAACATTCCATTGTTCTGAGTTAAACCATAGACTTTCATAATCATCCTAGCGACAGTTGCTTTATTAAAAACAATTAGCAAAAAAATCAAGCTTATTTCTGGTGGGGTTTTTCTATTGTAGCTGCTTGTGTTTGGAGACTTGACTTCTGGCACTCTAGTTTATTTCCCTAACGAGCAGCAGGTGCCACTTAGCCCCTCCACTGTCACAAAGGACTTACAGCCGGACACACTTTGAACTCTGCATCGATCGTTTATAGAAAATCGACCCGTCTTGGGCTTTTGTGCTGGGTAATGAAGGAGATAGTACCTTTTCTCGTAGGCACCGTCTAATTGTTTGCATTACTCTAACACACTTAATATAATCAATCAGGGAATAGTACTGTTTCTCGTATTTACTGTTTGACTTTTTGTATTACTCAAACACACCCAATATGAAATAAATAGCACTTATACCATAGTTTAAGGACAACAAGCAGAATATAGGGCATAAGAGATAAACAACGCCTTCTTATCACGGAAGCCAACCGCGTCCGTCATGCAACTGACTGAGCAAGACTGACGCACCAACTCACGCAATCAGTTCTCCCGGACAGTGCAGAACAAATGGCGGGACGCTCTGTCCCAACACAAGGAACACAGTGAACGCCCGATATCCAACTGATAACACGACTGACAGGACTCCAAGAGCCCCTTTGACGCTGAGATGGCAAGATCCACAACCCTCGTTGCCCTGACAACAGTAACTCCCAGATCCTCCTGTCCAATCCACAAACAGACAATAATGATAAACAAACACACCCTTCTTCTTGCCCACGGCCTGCCCAGCGAGAGCCTTCAAAAGACTGAATGTTTAACTAAGCGTTGTCATTTTTTTCTCGGGAACCTTTTGTTGACGTGTGAAAAGGTGACATTGCCTCCCCGCCTGAGTGTTTCTGTTTCGCCTTGCAGTTTTGATCGCTGTCGACCTGAATAAATTGTCAGCTTGTTTTCAGTGAGCCTTTTTTAAAACTTTCAAATTGGAGACAGTACAAAGGGTTAAGACTAGGGCTGTCAAACGATTAAAATTTTTAATCGAGTTAATTACAGCTTAAAAATTAATTAATAGTAATTAATCGCAATTCAAACCATCCATAAAATATGCCATATTTTTCAGTAAATTATATATATTCTGTAAAATAAATTGTTGGAATGGAAAGATAAGACACAAGATGGATATATACAGTGGGGAGAACAAGTATTTGATACACTGCCAATGGGAAAATCCATTGGCAGTGTATCAAATACTTGTTCTCCCCACTGTACATTCAACATACGGTACATAAGGACTGTAGTGGGCATTTCACTCTACTGTCATTTAAATCTGCCTATGCTGTCCTCACTCCGAAGCGTCTACTTTTTCCAAAGCTAGACAGCTAGTGAACGACGCCTTAATAATCAGACTTCTTCCTTTTTCATCTGATTTATTAATAAAATAGCCTCAAACCATTGTCTTCTTTAGACCGTCATAAAACTACAAAAAAAAAAGTACACAAGCATTGCATTAGCAACAACGTTAGCTTAGCACGCTATACAGGTTCACTAAACATAAACAAAAAGCGTCTCATACAAAAAATAGAACATTTCGCTTACTAACATAATATGTACATTCTTTACAACAACCATACTTACGGACAAATCTTGTCCAAGGATCATATAAGCACAACATTACAACGTAGGCTTCAGCCCGAGACGTCGTGCAGCGATATGAACTGGCAAGAAAAAAATAAACCATGTCGCAAAGCGACCACAAGAGTTCGCTGTTGTGCTGCAGCATAAAAAGCCTTGCTGTAAAACTTACCAAAAGGCAGAATACTGTCTGAGCGGGACATGTGCGTTAATTGCGTCAAATATTTTAACGTGATTAATTTTAAAAATTAATTCCCGCGCGTTAAAGCGATAATTTTGACAGCCCTAGTTAAGACTAAGGTGAATGCACGAGGTTTGGACTTCTGGCTGGATTGTCGGAATCTTGCTGGCCCGGGTCAGATGTTAGTCCCACCCACTGACTTTGCTGGGTGAGTGGCTATGATGAATTCATGAAGTGCCCATGAAATTATTAATTTAATCGCGAAATAAATTTGTTATTTTTTAAACATTAGATGGACTAGTATTTTAATGACACTTTTATTGATTTAATTCTAATTTTGATTAATTAATGACACATTTAAGTATTTATTTAAAGATGTATTTACAGTATATATTTCATTATGACCAATTTGGTCTTCCCTACTACTATAGTGAGTGTTGTTGTCATACCTGTGTAGACGTACGCATGGTAGAGCAAGGTCGCCCAGCTAAGAAGGAACATCCTAAAGGCAGACTTTTCGGAAGGTTTTGCTGTTTAGTAGAAAAGAACACAGACACACACGCACAAATGCTCTTATGGGTTGTTAACTTTAAAGTCAAAATGAATGAAGTCCAAACATGATTTCAGTTTGTAACTAGCAGTTATCCAATCCATTTAATGGAAAAACTAATTTCCCAATTTCATGTGGGTAAGGAAAAATACTGTCAGATAAAGTCATAACTGTGAAGAAAAGAAAATGGCAACAATCTTTTTTTTTTTTTTTCTACTTAATCCTTTAAATTTAGCACTAAAGCAGAGATGCATGTTAATGCTCTTTGAAATAAACTAAATAAAGTATAAAGATACATAGATAAGACAAACATGTTGTTAAACGTACCTCAGTATGTGTAGCCAGTCGTCTTCTGCTCACTGTTCAATGCACACTTTCTATTTCTCTTCCTTTTTTTGTGCAATGCTATGAATTTCCAGGAAGTTTCATTACAAAACCAAGTTTTTGTCTCCTGACATTGTAACCTTTTTTTAAACAGCTTTACAACACTGTCTTAACATTTATAAACATCTGTCTGTTCTGGCAGGTTAAAAAAATCACCAAGCAGATTCTAATAACTTAATTTCTATTTATCCCTACTAATGATTAAAACATCTTAGCCTTGAATTAATATTTTCTTTAAACCTGTCCTGTTCAGCTACTTTTACAAGGAGAAATGGAATCTGTCATTATGGTCTGAACAGTTTTAATTAGGGGTGTAACGGTACACAAAAATCTCGGTTCGGTACATACCTCGGTTTTGAGGTCACGGTTCGGTTCATTTTCGGTACAGTAAGAAAACAAAATGCAAAATATAAATGTGCAAGTTGTTTATTACACACTTTTGTGCTTTCAACAATAGGAACATTAGCCTATACAAAGCTAGAATTCTGCTCAAAAATAGAAAATACAATATTCTGAAATGTAGATATTTTGAAAAACAAAATAAAAATAACTTTGACTAAGACTTTTTCTTTCAAATAAATATCTGATGTGCAAAATTGAACAGTTGCAGCACTGAAGTGAAGAGTTGTTCCATCTATATTCTTTTTTGATTGGAATTCCCGACCCAGAGGGCCAACCATCTTCCATGTTAACATTTAACCGTTATCCACGCTGCTCACTGCACTTCTGAGTGGTGCGACGGCCCTAGCCGTTTAATTGTTATCTTTTTTGAGACTGTCAGTCATCTGATCGCCGCGACCGCCAGCTGGCTGCCTCCCCTCCCAACGTGATTGACGCCGGATGGGCTGACGACGTCACCGCCGCTGACGGGCCACTCGAACTGACATGTATCCATTATGCAGCGCTTTGTTTACATTTGCGGCAATAACGACACTTGCTTTATGGCAGCTAATCCGATACACGGTAATACGGCTCTGGGTAATACTATTAGGCCGTTGTTTGAGCTTGAATACCCGCGTTTGTGTTGTATTGTGCCTGAGTCTTGTTAACCAAATAAAGGCAGCGTTAACAAAAGTCATCTGACCGCTCGTCATTTTACAGTCAACACTCAGAGTTCGCAACTTCGCATTTGACAGCATACGTGCCACGTACCTCCTCGCCAGCTGTTTGCTCGCTATTCATTCACCTGTGCATTTGATCGCTATTTTGTTACACTCCCGCTCTTTCGGTGAGGTATTTTGTGTTCATTTGTTATTGGATCGGTTTTGTTCACCACTGTAAATAAGAGCACCGCAGCAGTAGAGGTAAACTGCCGTTTTCGTTCAACCCGTTTTGTTTAGTGTAGAAGCCAGGTTAGTGGCTGTATTGTTTTTTCTTTTTTACGATCAGGGTTTACTTAGCGGGTGGGGTTCAAGTGTAGTTTCATTTTGTTTGTTGTTTTGGCCTGGGTTTACGCTGAAGCCAGCTTCTTCCGCATTTTGTATATTTTGTTCATTGCGAGTTGGACTTGTGTGAATAAATTTGTGTCCACTTGTAACTTGTGTGCGTGTCTCGTTTTATGTTACGCCCTTAGCAGCCGTCCGTGCTTGCGTTAAATGCGTCAAATATTTTAACGTGATTAATTTTAAAAAATTAATTACCACCCGTTAACGTGCTAAATTTGACAGCACTTTACATTTCGTCAGAAACTTGTTCGGTACGCCCCCGTACCGAACCGAGGACCCCGAACCTAAACGGTTCAATACAAATAGACCCTACCCACCGACGTCACAAAATCACGTGATCGCTGTATTGTTCCGCCCCCTCGTCCGTCATTTTGTGTCTGTATTATCAATGGTCTCAATTGATCGAGCAATTTATAATGCATTTCATGGAACACCCGGTGCTTTCGGATGCCGTAAACTCACTTGATGCGTTGCATAAAAGGCGTTATGTGGAAAAGCTTCAGTTTATCCATTCGCCAGATCCATATTTGATGCCTAAATCGATGTTTTTCGACCCGCTGTCTTCGCCGTATTTGCCTGACATCTGCTAGCTACCCTGATATTTACAACTATCTTGTCCACACAAAATCAGCCTATTCTCACGAAAGTTTGAAAAACTTTAAGAGCTTGGAGGCTTATACATACTTCGTTGCTGGTTGGGTGAAACAGGTCCTCGTCCAAGAAAATTCGGCAGGAATCTATCTTGTGCTTGGAAAGGTGAGTTACGAAATTTTTAATTCAAAATCTTTTGTTCTTGCTAACATCCACTGTCAAGTCTAAAGTATTTCATGTCATTTGTCAATGGAGCTAGGGCTTTTAATATTCATATGGTTTAGCGATAGCACTCTCACTACATACATACGTGTATGTTGTCGGCGATTAGCCTAGCAATTATCTTAATTGTTGTTTGTTAGCCCAAAACCCTCTAAATATATATTAAATGCATCTTACCAGATATAAAATGACTACTACATAATCTGTGGTAATCGTTTGGAGCCCAGTTTTCTCGTCGAATTGCAGCAGCCCATCTCGCTCTCTCCTCTCCGGGTCTCTCGGAATCCGGTAGAACTTCAAGTCTCTCCGTCTATCTTCTCTGTTATTGCAACCGACCGCCAGACACGCCTTCACCATTTTGATTATTAATGTTAATGAGCAGAGAAACACGCCGTAAATAGGAGGAATGTACGTAGCCGTAACAGGTAAACACGATGTGTTGACGGACAATTGGGCGGCACCAGTCAGGAGGGCGGAGTTGTGACGTCACGTGGGTAGGGTCTATACATGTACCGTTACACCCTTAGTTTTAAAGTATTACATGGGAGTATGATAGACTCTCGTTGTGATTATTCATTGTGTTTCGTTTATTAGGAGAAAACAGCTAGCAGGAAGGGGTTATGGGGGACAGAAAGAAGAATATAAAAGGAGAAAGACGGAAGCACAAAAAACAACAATAAATACATTCAACGCTGAAGGAATTCACCAAGCCACGGAAACAGTGCCAGCCGAACAAAATGCTGTTCCGCTGGCACCGCTCCCGCAAGCCAACCGGTGGGGGCCAAGATTCCGCGCGTTTACTCCGGTATTAACCCCTTGTACTGACTCCATGTTCGAAAAGTTTGAAGAAGGCTCACCGAAAACAGGTTCACAATTTGTTCGTCGACAATGGTCAAAAACAAAGCAAAAAACAGACTACGGAGAAACCCTGCTGGATCCATGGTCGGCAAAACAAGGCTACATAGAAATGTTCCCGAGCAGCAACAGTTGTTATCGAAAGGTTCAGTTCTTTTTGAAAGCTGCGGTGGAGTGGGCCGGGCCGAAGGTGTGGCTGGGTGTTGTCTTGGGATCATCCCTCTGTGGCAGGTTTGGGCGGTCCAGTTTGTTCGTCATCCTTCGTGGCTGGGACGTGGTTGCCACGGCGACCGACACAGGTCTTGACGTCCACGGCGCCCGCACTTTCAAGTTGTTGGTAAGGCAGGAGCGTCCTGACCCCTACCAGAACACTGATGACGCTTTTTTTCTTCACCTATCAAGCGAGGGCTGATAAACTAATCCACTTTACTGTGTCAAAGGGCATGGAGATGGTTTCTTTAAACTATGGTTAAGTGCTTTACTATGATGAATGTGTTAGACTAATGGAAACAATTATATGGTGTGTGCGAGAACGGTACCAATTCCCTTCAACGCCTACACTAACTTTGAATATAGTAGCACAATCGTTAGCTAATTGTATTTTCGGTTGACACCATGTGGGGGGCCTGATGACCGAGGAGAAAAGGAGGCAGGGAGAGTCAGAAAAAGATGGGATTAGGTGGGTTGGCGCGTACATAAAAAAAGCTATGTAAAGTGTAGAACCCAGTATTTTGTGAATCACATGTATATGTTGACATCCTATTCTATGCTGCCTGATCGCTAATCCTGGCACCGATGTTTTCTCTACCCGAGTGTGTCTAATTCCACCTAGTCATGCGTGAATCCCATGAGACGTGTGTTAGTCCTCCAGACAAGTGGAAATGATGCACAGGGGCTGCCCCAGGGCCAAGGCCACTCCCCAGGCAATCGGAAAGTGAGCCAGCTCAGCCAATCCTTCCTCCCGCAGCCCCAGCAAGAGGGCCGCCACCTCCCCAAGACCCAGGGTGGTCCCCCGGCCCCCATTAACTGGCCTTCATGGAAATAGTGAGGTGACGCCCCATCGCCCAAACCAGCCACAGCCACAACCCCCCAACCAACACGGCACACCACGGGACCCCTATATGGTCCACGAGGCCCAGAGCAGGACAGGATCTCCACCTGGAGTGGACGATATCCCACCGACCCACTGGCACTCAGCCAGAGACATGCCCCGGGCCCCGAGGAGGATACCCAGGTAAAAGAGACAGGAAGGCGGAAGCATGAGAATGCCAGGAACCAGTCGCGGGGCAGATTGGGACTGGAGCCCCGACCCAAACACCCCCACACCCACTCCCGCAACTGGCAGCCCAGGCAAAGAGAAGGCCACACTATAAAAAAAAGTGTGGGACCAGGGGTCGCGTTAACCGAATATTTTCCGTCGTTGACCGGTTTTTTACAACGGTGACGGAAAAAACTGAAGTCCATCTGTCATTTTGACAGGTTGCAATTCACACCCCAGACCACAGGGTGGCGAGTGAGCATATTAATTAGCTATTGTCTTTCTTGATGCATGACGTCGTTGGCCTTACTCGGAAAAATGTCAAGGCAACTGAGTGTCCGAAGTTTCTTGAAAAAGCCCCAAAATGACGATGGTGTTGATAAAAGAGGTGAAAAAAGAGGGACTGATGCAGTGAAGGATGACAACGAATCAAGTGAATCGCCGGTTCACTCCTCACTGCGGCGAGCAGTTGAAAAGGCCGCCAATTACCAAGAAGGGCAGAATTGGTAACACAGTGAACGCGGCATAAAGCCAAAAAAGCGGACCAGACTAGCCAGAGCCTGAAATTATTTCAAGGAAAATATGGAGGGTACCACCACTGTGGGTACTCTTTTTGCTAAGCTGAGCTCGCATACCACGGTAGCACATCGACTATGAACGAACACTTGATGCGCAGGTGTATTTCGGAAGACAACAGGAAACAACAAGCTAGCGGACTGTAAGTCCATACAACTTTCTAACAATTTTTTTAAAAAATTGGAATTTGCCTTTATGTGCGTCGTATCAACGTGCATTTTTATTTAAAAATAATAATAAATTAATATATATATAAATATATAATGGAATTATATAATATTCTATTATTATTAAATGTATTAGGATCATGGAAGGTCCCACTTGGGGGAAAAAAATATACACATATATATATACACATATATATATATATATATACATATATATACACATATATATATACATATATACATATATACATATATATATACATATACATATATACATATATATATACATATACATATATACATATATATATACATATACATATATACATATATATATACATATACATATATACATATATATATATATATATATATATATATATATATATATATATATATACATAATATAATATAATGAAAATATATATGGAAACACAGTACTGGCCTGCTTACTGTAATCCATGACTGCACTAATGTTAGTTCCTTTATATTATAAAGTATTATTGTATTGTTGTGTATATACATATAATGACTGCATCAAGATAGTCCTTTCAAAAATGTAAGTGACGGGTAAAAATAGATTATGACCGGATTTTTATGACCCTGTCAGTCAAAATGACAGACAACGAAAAAGTCTAGCGCAACCTCTGTGTGGGACCCACTTATTACTGTGGCTGCCAGAATTACTTTTTCTGAACTAGAAATTGTTGTTTTTCATGATTCGGTGATACTGAATTAACTTTATATTTCATGCATTTCTACTTTTGACAGCTCGCATTGTGACTTCTGCATTCCTCTGTGAATTATTTCTACAATTTCATCATCACACCGAGAAAGGAGGAAGTATTACTTGTACGCCCTAAAAATAACTAATGGATCGTTGATAATCATCCCCCACATTGAATTGTCTCGTTATGTACGATAGGTAACAGCTGTAGAACATCTTGGGAATAATCATAGTCACCAAGGACACTATCATCACATACAGTGGGGCAAATAAGTATTTAGTCAACTACTAATTGTGCAAGTTCTCCCACTTGAAAATATTAGAGAGGCCTGTAATTGTCAACATGGGTAAACCTCAACCATGAGAGACAGAATGTGGGAAAAAAAAAAAACAGAAAATCACATTATTTGATTTTTAAAGAATTTATTTGCAAATCATGGTGGAAAATAAGTATTTGGTCAATACAAAAGTTCATCTCAATACTTTGTTATGTACGCTTTGATGGCAATAACGGAGGCCAAACGTTTTCTGTAACTCTTCACAAGCTTTTCACACACTGTTGCTGTTATTTTGGCCCATTCCTCCATGCAGATCTCCTCTAGAGCAGTGATGTTTTGGGGCTGTCGTTGGCCAACACGGACTTTCAACTCCCTCCACAGATTTTCTATGGGGTTGAGATCTGGGGACTGGCTAGGCCACTCCAGGACCTTGAAATGCTTCTTACGAAGCCACTCCTTTGTTGCCATGGCTGTGTGTTTGGGATCATTGTCATGCTGAAAGACCCAGCCACGTCTCATCTTCAATGCCCTTGCTGATGGAAGGAGATTTTCACTCAAAATCTCTCCATACATGGCCCCATTCATTCTTTCCTTTACACAGATCAGTCGTCCTGGTCCCTTTGCAGAAAACCAGCCCCAGAGAATGATGTTTCCACCCCCATGCTTCACAGTGGGCATGGTGTTCTTCGGATGCAATTCAGTATTCTTTCTCCTCCAAACACGAGAACATGTGTTTCTACCAAAAAGTTCTATTTTGGTTTCATCTGACCATAACACATTCTCCCAGTCCTCTTCTGGATCATCCAAATGCTCTCTAGCGAACCGCAGACGGGCCTGGACGTGTACTTTCTACAGCAAGGGACACGTCTGGCAGTGCAGGATTTGAGCCCCTGGTGGCGCATTGTGTTACTGATAGTAGCCTTTGTTACTGTGGTCCCAGCTCTCTGTAGGCCATTCACTAGGTCCCCCCGTGTGGTTCTGGGATTTTTGCTCACCGTTCTTGTTATCATTTTGACACCACGGGGTGAGGAGGGAGTTGAAAGTCCATGTTGTACAACGACAGCCCCAAAACATTACTGCTCTAGAGGAGATCTACATGGAGGAATGGGCCAAAATACCAGCGACAGTGTATAAAAACCTTGTGAAGATTTACAGAAAACGTTTGGCCTCCGTTATTGCCAACAAAGGGTACAAAACAAAATACTGAGATGAACTTTTGGTATTGAACAAATACTTATTTTCCACCGATTTGCAAATAAATTCTTTAAAAATCAAACAATGTGATTTTCTGTTTTTTTTTTTTTTCCACATTCTGTCGCTCATGGTTGAGGTTTACCCATGTTGACAATTACAGGCCTCTCTAATATTTTCAAGTGGGAGAACTTGGACAATTAGTGGTTGTCTAAATACTTATTTGCCCCACTGTATGCTACTAGGGTTACTGATTAAAAAAAAAAAAAAAAAAAAAAAAGGGATGCATCATAGAGCCGGCCGGGTGACCAGTATGATAACTATCACCCTTTCGCTCTTTTTTTGTTAGAGAAGTTTTTTTTTTTGTCAAATACATTTTATAGTTCTCTCTTTATAGACAAGTTCCCGAGGTACTTCCGTTTTACTTTCGCATTTATGCTCACGACTTCTGTTTTTAAAATTTTTCCAACCAAAACAACAGAGAAAGCACACGGTCCCAGGCTTCAACTGGGACCGTGTGCTTTGGTCAGATGAGACCAAGATTGAGCTTTTTGGAACCAAACATTGATTGATACTTGTCTTGGGGTTCAAAAGTGAACACTCAAATGAACGTGAATCCAATAGACCCAGTTTAACAAAACACGGAGCTACGGCGTCAGTCGAGGGACAAAACGCACTCATTGGCTTGATGTGTTATTGATATAAAACTGACACCGTGCGGTGTATTTAAATTACTACCTTACATAGTTAGAGTGACGCAGAGTACGGCAGCGTGGCCCTGTGACGTCACCGCCTTGCGACGTCAACAACAATGGCAAGCTACTAGTTTATTGATTTAAAATTTTACAACATTTATTAGAACGAAAACATTAAGAGGGGTATTAATATCAAATATAAAAATGTCCTTAACTCATTCACTGCCACTCCATTTCAATTGGGAAGGCTGGCATTGAGTGATCGCGTTTCACTGCTATTGACGGCAATAGCAACGTCCAGTCCATTTTGACTGGGGGGAATTGGATTGGACGTCTATCACAGTCAATGGTAGCCAATGAGTTGCGTCCTATTCTTTTTTTTTTTTAACCTGTCCTGTTCGGCTGTTTGACACTGTTGAAATTCGCCGGCCCAGACGCACCCGCGGACAGCACCAACCAAAACAAGTGCCGCTCGGCTGACGCTCTCCCGCCTGCGCCCGCCGGGAAGACCGAATCTCGCGCGTCCTCTTATTTTGACCCTTTGTACTGACTCCATGTTTCAAAAGCTTGAAGAACACTCACCGAAAACAGGTTGACAATTTATTCGTCGACAATGGTAAAAACAAGGCAAAAACAGACGACGGAGGGACAATTCTGGATCCAAAACAAGGCTATATGTTTCGAGCAGAAAAAATCTGTCTTATCTCAGTGTCCAGTCTTTTTAAAGTCTTTGCTGAGGCAGGCCTTGTCGAAGGCATTTCTGGGCGTTGCTTTTGGGTCATCCCCTCTGTGGCCGGTTTTGGGCGGCTTAGGTTCATGCACGGATTGGGACGCCCGCTATCAACTTTGCTGTCTGGGGTGGTTGCACTTGTTTTAGGACAAAGCGCTTTGTCCTTGGAGTTTGCTGGGAGAGCTGATTGCCAGAGTTGGTGCGTCAATCTTGTGATAAGACGGCATTGTGTATCTCTTCTATTTCTTCTCATTAAACTATGGTGTTCTATTTATTTTACATTAGTAGTGTAGTCCTACCGTAAATATGAAAATGATACTATTTCCTGATTAATTATATTACGTGTGTTAGAGTAATGCAAACAGTTAGACGGTGCCAACCTGTACCATATGTATGTGTTAGACTATATATGTGTTAGACTAATGCAGACAATTATATGGTGTGTGTGATGACGATATCTTTTCCCCTTTAACACGGAGAATGGAAGTCTAAGTGCCCGGATGGTCTGAGCAGTTTTAATGTTTCACATTGAGAGTCTGACATACTATCTTTGTGATCATTCAACATACCTCATTTATTATGACAAAACAGCGAACAGGAAGGGGTTATGGGGAAACAGAAGAAAAGAAACACGAGAAGAAAGAGAAGAAACACAAACAACAACAAGAAATACATTGAACGCCTAACTACACTAACTACTAATACAGTATGTTGGTGCTATCGTCAGCTAAATGTATTTCCGGTTGACACCATGCGACTGTTGACCAGGGAAAGAGGGGGAAGAAGGTGGGAGAATCTATAAGCTAAGTGATAGAAAGGGGTAGAGTGTTTGTGAATCCCTTGTGAGGTAAGCCTGTTGGCGACCGACCCTACGCCGCCCCATCGCCAATCCCGGCACCGTTGTGTCCTATTCTTTGTATTTCTTATTATTTTGCACCCTCAGTGTACTAAGCACAAAAAGTACAGTAGACAATGTATTGTTTTGGATGTTTAAATACAAAAAAAAAAGACTACAAAATGACTACTGGGGTATCCATTTAATGGTTGACAGGCCATAAATACACAACATGTATTACTTTTCAAAGCAAAGTCAATAACAGTAATCTTGATGTTTGGTGCAATTTTTGGAACTTCCTTGTAAGGTTTGTACTTGCATCCCACTTCGTATCACTATACAGATGCACTAATATGTTAATGACACCATGGTTATCAAATTAGACTATTAGCTTAGCATTTATACAGAATATTATTTGAAACATCTGGCCACACAAACAAACATCTGATGCAACATTGTGAGGACACCAACATGAATGAACCTCATTTTTCCCGAAAAGCGATCGTGAAGTCTTTCGGCACTGTTTGAAAACACACACACGGGCACACGTACGCACAAATTGTCAAAACAGGGCAGCACTCTGAAAGTGTGTTTTGTTGCGTTTTTCAGAACCAATCAGAATCGTGCTTTAGAGACGGTTCAGTGGAATACAAAAGGAACAATTTTCCCCTGAAAACCCATCGAATACTGACTTTGTTACATTGCTAAATATTCGTAAAACTCTTAAAGGAGACGGCGACCATTTTACTGTACACGTTAAATACAATTTAAAAAAATACTGATGCAAGGTTCCCTTTTTCTCCAATCAGGCAAAAGGAATGAAAGAACTCCACGCAAGCCTGATAATGGTCACATTTTCCTTGCCAAAGCGTAAAATGTGACCCTCAGTTTGCATATGGTAGGAAACCCTCTCTCGTACGAAAGTAAATCTATGCCAGCGCAGTTTGAATTTGAATTTCTAACACAGATTTTTTTTCAGCATCAAAATTCAGAATAAAAAAATTCAGCCGTTAAAAAAAAAAAAAAAAAAAGGAAACAGTTTTTAAAAATTCAATTGCAAAAAAAGTAATCCAGTCGCGAAAAATTCAGCCGGAAATTATTCGGGTGTGAAAATTCAGTTGCAAAACAATTCATTTGCAAAAATTTCAGTTACAAAAGTTCTGTCGCAAAAAATTAAATCGCAAAAAAGTTCTGTTGCAAAAAAATTCGGCCACAAAATTTAATTCACAAAAAACTGTGGCAAAACATTAATTTGCGAAGAATTCTGTGTTTTTTCTAAAAAAATCAGTTGAGAGAGAATTCAGTCGCAAAAATTCCAGTCATGAAAAATTCAGCTGCAAAAAAATTCTGTTGCAAAAGAATTCAGTCGCAAACAATCCAGTCGCGAAAAAATTCAGTGGCAAAAAAATGTTGCCACAAAAATTAATTTGCAAAAAATTCTGCAGCACAACGTTCAGTTGCGAAGAATTCCATTTTTTCTTTTTTAAATCAGTTGCGAAATAATTCAGTCGCAAAAATTTCAGTCACAAAAAAATAAGATCGCAAAAAATCCAGTTGCGAAAAATTCAGCTGCAAAAGAATTCAGTTGCAAACAATCCAGTCGTGAAAAAATTCATTTGCAAAAAAATTTGGCCATAAGAATTATTTCACATAAGTTTCAATCGCGAAAAATCCAGTCGCGAAAAATTCAGCCGCAAAAGTTCAGTTGCAAACAATCCAGTCACAAAAGAATTCAGTGACAAAA
The DNA here is from genome assembly GCF_030265065.1 of Corythoichthys intestinalis. NCBI lineage: Eukaryota > Metazoa > Chordata > Actinopteri > Syngnathiformes > Syngnathidae > Corythoichthys > Corythoichthys intestinalis. The sequence goes on from NC_080398.1 coordinate 38,845,368, forward strand.
AATTCAATCGTAAAAAATCTAGTCATCAGTTGCAAAAATTTGTCACAAAAAGTTTTCCGCTAAAAATTCAGTAGCAAAAAATTCTGCCACGAAAATTAACAAAAACTTATGTCGCAAAACGTTGAGTTTTTTAATTTATTATTTTTTAAATCAGTTGCGAAATATTTGAATCGCGAACAGTTCGGTCGCAAAAATTCAGTGGCGAAAAATTCAGTCGCAAAAATTTCATTGCAAAAGAATTCCGTTACAAACAATCCAGCCGCGAAAGAATTCAGTTGCAAAAAAAAAAATTCGGCCACAAAAATTAAAAATTTCAGTCGCAAAAAATCCGGTCGTAAAAAATCCATCCGGAAAAAAATCAGTAGCGAAAATTCGGTTGCAAAAGAACTCTTTCACAAAAATTTCAGGCACAGAAAATTCTGTCGCCAAAAATTCGATCACAAAAAATCCAACTGCAAAAAAAATCTGCTGCAAAATTCAGCTGGATACAATTGAGTAGCGAAAATTCAGTTGCAAAAGAATTCATTCGGAAAGAAAAAAAAAATCAGTTGCAAAAAATTCTGCCACAAAATTTCACCAAAAAGTCTGTCACAAAATGTTGAGTTGCAAACAATTCGGTTAAAAAATGCAGTTGCAACATCCAGGGAATTCAGTCGCACAAAGTTCAGTTGAAAAAAATTCCGTTGCAACATCTCGGGACCCAGGGAGAAGCAATCGATCCCTGTCTTATATCCATACTCACAACAATCACATGCTGTGACCAACTTTTTAATAAACAGTTAGTAATCATACCAACTGAAGACATGACTGTGAGAACATCTCCACAAGATTACACCGCTAACAATGAGTTTATATCACATGACCAGCGGAACAAGAGTAACCTAACTTGATTGGCTGGAAGACCGGAGAAATGAAATTGAGATCGATTGCTTCTGCCTGGATTACAACTGAATTTTTTGCAGCTGATTTTTTTGTAACTGAATTGTTAGCAACTGAATATTGATGCTAAAAAAAGATAAGTGTCAGGAATCCAAGGCACAGATTTACTTCCATATTTTCATGACACAAAGGGCAACATAAAATAAAGCACGGTTTACCCTTTCCCTAATGCTTTGACTGGCAGCAGACACAGTGACAACGATGCAAAAAGTGGCACAATATATGTGTGGCGCGAAAACACTAAAAACGAGAGGTGTAACGGTACAGGATTTTTCGGCGCAGAAGCAAAACATGATAGAAAAAGACAAAATGTCTAAATGACAACTCATTTATTGCTGGCTCCTTTTAAAGATTGTTGACTTAAAACTTTACAACTTCTCAACAGTTTGTGACATCTTTTAATGTCACTAAATATGTTCCTGTTCACTCTTAAGAAGAAGTAACATTTATGCTTTCGCAATTTGTTCGCCAAAAGCAGTGAGCTCAAAGATAACCATCTAACCATGATTTTTAAAAGTCATTCAATGTGTCAAGTTTTGTTATCTTGTGAACCAAACTGTCACGGAGAATTTACAAACAAGTTCATTTTTTCTAGCGGTGACATAATCTGAATTAGAAAATTTTATGTAAATCTGAACGCAACGTAGTTTAGTCGCTACTAATACTTTTTTTCTTGGATGAACACAAATATAAAACAATTATATGAAAAACTGATTTTGATGACAACAAAGTGCACACAGGGGCGGAACTTAGGGGCGTGCGACCGGGTCTCTAAGGCAATGTTTTTCAACAATGTCACAGCACATTTTTACATTGGAAAACATCCCACGGCACACCACAAATCAAAAATATTCCAAAATTATTTTCTCTACTGTATTTTTAATTTAGGGCTGTCAAAATTATCGCGTTAACGAGCGGTAATTAATTTTTTAAATTAATCCCGTTAAAATATTTGACGCAATTAACGCACGAATGCCCTGCTCAAACAGATTGAAATGACAGCACAGTGAAAGCTGTACTTGTCGTGTTTTTCAGAGTTTTGCCGCCCTCTGCTGGCGCTTGGGTGCGACTGATTTTATAGGTTTCAGCACCCATGAGCATTGTGTAAGTAATTATTGACATCAACAATGGCGGGCTACTAGTTAATTTTTTGATTGAAAATTTTACAAATTTTATTAAAACGAAAACATGAAGAGGGGTTTTAATATAAAATTTCTATAACTTGTACTAAAATTTATCTTTTACAAGTCTTTCTATCCATGGATCGCTTTAACAGAATGTTAATAACGGTATTGCCATCATGTTAATTTATTGTTATGATAAAGAAATACAGTACTTATGTACTGTATGTTGAATGTATATATCCATCTTGTGTCTTATCTTTCCTTTCCAACAATAATTTACAGAAAAATATGGCATATTTTATAGATGGTTTGAATTGCGATTAATTAATTTTTAAGCTGTAATTAACTCGATTAAAAATTTTAATCGTTTGACACCCCTAGTTTAATTATAAAATAATTTCTCAGTATTTATACTTACTCAATATGAAATTGGAGCCTGTTTAGATTAATTTTAGATGAACACAAAGCCGATATCCTGGCAGGAATCTTTTTCAACAGCTCTTAGTCTCTCTCTGTTTTTATTATATCAGTTAAGCTTGAAAAGCTAAGAGTTATTAGAGAGGGGTAATTTAGCAATGTCTTTAACCAGGGCCGAGCATCTCGCTGACAATGGCTTTGCAAGCAGGTACCGTATTTTTCGGACTATAAGTCGCAGTTTTTTTCATAGTTTGGCTAGTGGTGCGACTTATACTCTGGAGCGACTTATATGTGAAATTATTAACCCATTGTTGTATCATTTCACATGTTATTTTGGTGTTTTCGAGTGACATTGATGGTTTGGTAAACTTGTTAGTAGGGGTGCACGATATCCATTTTTAAAACCGATATTGATAACTTCCTGCTCCTTAAGGCCGATACCGATACGATAACCGATAACATATATATATAATTTTTCAATGTAAATTCACTTGTTTTTGAACACCTGTAGGTCAAAAATACAAGTGGTGGATTCAGCATAGATTTGCCTTTGACCTAACCAGAATTTTCATGATGACATGAAAAGGAGTTTAGAACTGAAACGAATACTCGAGCAACTCGAGTAACTCGAGTTTAAAAACTGATCCGAGTAGTTTTATTCACCTCGAGTAATTGTTTATTTTGACAGCTCTAAGCATCACGTTTTGCTTGGACTGCTTTTAATGCGGGACGCGCTGATGTCACGTACGTAGAGGAAGAAGAAGGAGAGAAAAAAAACTTACTGCAGCCGACAGCCGCTAAAAACGACGCCGACGTTGCTAAATACTAGCCCTCACGATGCTAGTTGGTAGCCTGTAGTGTCTGATGAGTCTCATAGAGATCACATGTATGTTGAACTAGATGCAAAATGACAGACTCGGCCGCGTCTGGGCAGCATTAGTAAACAGCCGCCATCTTAAAGCAGCTAAGCTAAGCGCTAATAAAGAGCGCTAAGCGCTAATAAATAAGATTAACGTAACGTTAGCCCTGCGGAGGGCTAGGTTTCTATTAATTATGACCACTGTCGATGCTTGGCTAACGTGTCTTACATACAGGCTTTAACATAACATAGCGATGTGGAGAGATGAGGGTGTGAAATAAAGACTCAATAATGCTACCTATCAATTTTAGCTCAGTAGTCATTGCTAGATAAAACACCAAGTGGCACTGGTCCCTAATGTGCTCCAATACAGCCTGTAATCATACATTTATTTTGAACACTGCAAAAACTCAAAATCCTATCAGGATTTACAATTTAGACTAACTTAAAACTTAACTAGAACTTAAAAATGGCTTGACACAAATAGAAATTCAATGGAAACACGTGGGGAAAAAATCCTAACTTTTAAGTGATGTATGTTATCAAGCGTAACAGCATTTTTAGGTGTATATATATATATATATATATATATATATATATATTTTTTTTTTTTTAAATAAGATCTAAAGGTTTTTTGAGTGAAAGCAGTGAATTAGTCTTTTTTTTTATTTTAGTTACATCTGAGATGCAATTGTTGGCTGTTTTCAACAACATACATCGAAAATAAAGACATTGATTGACTGAAAATGGTTCAAGATTAGATGAAATGTCTTGTTTTCTCATGTACATTTATAATTGCTCTTCACCCAAAAATATATTTGTTTTATCCGTTTACTCGATTAATCGATAGAATTTTCAGTCGATTACTCGATTACTAAAATATTCGATAGCTGCAGCCCTACAGGAGTTACGTGATTATTATCATCTAAAAATGTGATAAATATCATGTAAAAACAGGATAACTATCATGTAATAACGGGACATCTATGATGTAAAAACATGATTGCCATCAGGTAAAAACGTGATATCTATGATGTACAAATTATTATGACGTCATCCCAATAAATCCAATAACATTATATAGGTATGTAAACAGGAGTGGAAACAAACGCACACATCCCAATCCACCGACACCAATCCAAAATTACTATTAATGGGCCCGAATTGGGCCTCCCGATAATATTCAGTGTTATTGGATTTATTGGGATGACGTCATAATTCCTATTATCGGACCGATAATTATCGTGCACCTCTACTTGTTAGCATGTTCTTTATGCTATAGTTATCTGAATAACTCTTAATAGCTATGTTACGTTAACATACCCGCCATGTTCGCATTTCAATGTTCATGCATCATGTAACATTATCATACTGTACACTTATTCAGCATGTTGTTTTCTATTGTATTTTTATTTTAAATTGCCTTTCAAGATGACCTATCTGTTCTATGTGTTGGATTTTATCAAGTAAATTTCCCTTACAAATGCGACTTGTACTCCGGTGCGACTTATATATGTTTTTTTCCTCTTCGTTGGGCATTTTGTGGCTGGTGTGACTTATAGTCCAAAAAATACGGTAGTATTAATTTCTCTGCCACAGTGTGGGACTTTTTGGATTTAGCGACAAGTTCAGCAACAAGCTAACTTGCCTGTTTCTCTGTGTTTTCATGAAGGCGAACAAAATAGTCCATAGTTTGAAGCGACAGGTGTTTCGTTTGGAGATGACGATTAAGCTTGCTTGGCACCAAGGCGCTGTTGGATAGCGTTCAAACACTGTTCGGATTTCTAGCCATCAGCCAACTTGCTGTCTTCTACAATGTGTTGGAATAAAACACAGGAGGAGGATTGACGGTCGACACATATGGATTAAAATGGTAAGGACACTTTTTTGTACACTATATCGACACTTGACGAGTCTAATCAAATGATGTACAATAGATGTGCTGGGTTCCACATTTTCGCCGACAGCAAGGTGGCTGATGGCTAGAAATCCAAGCAGTTCTTGAACGCGACACGAGTCTTCCTACTGCAGCTCCGCCGACGGCGTGAAAAAAAAAAGTGACCGAGGATGATTTCTCCTGGCGCACCTGACGATCCCTCACCGCACACCGTTTGAAAAACACTGCTCTAAGGGGCCCGGTTTGTGGACGTAAGGTGGGCATGGTTGGGCGGGATCAAACAGAAAGGTAACATGATGCGGGAAGCTGTTATATAGGCTAGCTTCATACCGCAGATCTTAATGCACAAATCCGATTTTTCTTCATATCTTTTTTTGGGCGTGCCTTTTCAGAGTGCCTTTTTCCATTGAGCCCGTAAATGTAGTACGCATGCGCACTAATTTGCAGTCCAACACGCGCTGAGCAAACTGACCCGCATGGGCAGAAGCATCAAAACAAATGACTACACATGCTGGCTCTACGTCTTTCTAGGGTGATCATATTTTGATTTCAAAAAAGGACACAAATAACAGGCAAAAATAATTTCCATTTAGTCTTATATTCAAAGTTTATATGGATTGATAGAACGCATGACGCGCACACATACGGGCAAATCGCCCCGACTCTCTTGAAATATTGCTAATTTGGAGCACAGAAAGAAAACCGAGCATTCTCATGCATATCCCCCCTCTTTCATTTCATGTTTTTAATGTCGAACCCGCCTCTTCCCTTAAAGCCAAGTTCAAGCTAGGCGCTAATGCTAATGCACAGCTCCATTGCTGCTGTAAAGCCATCTCTCGCTCTTTGCTGACGTAATTGCTGAATGAATTCCAATTTGGGAGACTTGATCGTTCAGACTGCAGCCTGGAAAAATGTGGCCCAGTTCGGATTTTAACCACGAACGAAAGTGACCTAGATCGGATTTGAAATGGTACATTTATATGCGACCTGTCCCGTTCAGACCACCAAAGTAATGCCTCACTCGAGTCGGGAAAAAAATGAAGAAAAAACGATTTGTGCATTAAGACCCGGGGTATGAACCGGCTGGTTGTCTGGAGCAGCCCGCAAAAATATTTCACTTACAACCCACACATGCACCGGGCGATCGTCTTGAGAGGCCCACGAATAACTGTCCAATAGCACCCCCACTAGTTAGATGGTCCACTCAGGGGGATTTCCTTTTGCCCTGTTCACATTTGTTCCGTCACTTAGTGCACACAAACTCAAAACTTCAAAATGTATCTGGCATACCGTTACATCCCTGGTAAAGACAAAAACGCAGGTAAAAAGAACTACGTATAAATGATAATAAATTGTGACCGTTTTAGCATTTGCGCATGAAAATTCTACCAAGCTTTTGCAACTGTGTCTCGCGTGGCCTAGGCATCAGGGAAGGATTGCGATTCATTTGGCTTTGATTTCCGCGTAGCTACTGCCGCCGTCGTCCCCCCTTCCCGGGGCCCCCTCCCTGGGCCCGCCCAAGTCCAGGGCGGCGTAGTTCAGCTCTCGCCTCTCCATGCCTGCCAAAGAGCTTGCAGGTTGGAAATCCCCGTCTTCTCCCTGTGGCAGCACAAAAAGGAATTTGTTGCATTTTTTTAATAAAGCTATTATGACTTTTTTTCTTGTAAAATGACAATTTCACAAGAGGAGAAAAATGTTGTATTGCTACCATAATCAGAGGTAGGTAGTAACATGTTGCATTTACTCAAGTAACCTGAGTAAGAGGTAAAAATGTACTTCTTAGAGTAGTTTTACCACACAATACTTCTTACTTGTACTTCAGTAGATTTGTGAAGAAGAAACAGTACTCTTACTCCGCTAATTTGGGCTACACTAGAGTCGTTACATTTTTCTTCTTTATTCTACATATTGACTTTATTTTTGCCAGAGATGCCAACAGTGGCTGTCTCAGTTTCACCTATTAGCATGGGTGGATGAAGTGCTCACTTTTTTCACTTCCGTAAACGTACAGATACAGGTGGAAAAAATTACTTGAGTGAAAGTACAAGCATCTAAGAAAAAATGTACTCATCCAAAGGTAAAAAGTACTTGCTTTAAAATTACGAAGTAAAAAGTTAAAGTATTTTCTCCCGCTCTAAAAATGTAACATATGTGTGTATTCTATTATGTATATATATTAGTGCTTCAACGATTAATCAATTAACTCGAGTAATTTGAATAGAAAAAAAGCTTTAAATCAAATTTTGCTGCTTCGAGTATTCGTTTAACTATAGTGTCGTTGTCATGGTTTGTTTTGAAAGTGTTTGCATTTAAGTTTTATTGGGTAGATACACTGCCCCGAGTGGCAACAGTGAATGTCACAGAACTCATTTAACATGGCTGAATCCAGCTGCTCTCTGTTAAGACCAACATTAGGTAAGTTTTTGTTTGAGCTAATATGTTTTTTATGCATTCATAATTTAGTTTAGCGGTATATTCAGTCATTTTTTGTGAGAATATGTGTTTGACCAATTTGTTATGAGTATTGTAAAAACACGTTCGCAGTTTATAGCATTTAAGCTAGCAGATTTTTGTTATGCAAGTTAGCCTTTAGTCTTTCGTTGTACGTTTTGAGCTTAAGCTCAGGTATTTCGATTTATATAAGTGAAAGTGCAATCCTCTATCATTTGAAAAAAATATGGAATTTTATTTTGTATTCGAATTTAAATTTGAAAGTGCAATCTTAGCAAGCCTTTGTTTTAATCTCCTAATATTTATTCTGCAATGCATTAATTGTTCCTAATCCGCTGAGTCGAACCAAAAAATTCATTGACTGCTGTTTTATTTGAAACAGCGCAGAATAGAAAAAAAAAATGACTACTTTAAACAGAAGCTTAATAAGATCAAAAACTCCAGAACTCAGCTTAATGGCGGATTACAAGCAACTCTCAGGTGCATACCGCCACCTACTGCACAACAGTGAGGTGCTTTTTATTGGTCAATCTCTTTTTGACCTGCCTCAACTTGCTTGTACTAATGTTGCTGCCTCTAGTGCTCAGTTATGGTATAGTTGCACAGGGCTTATCGATTGCACCGGAGGCATGAAAACGAAACTATCAATTCACAAGGCGAAAAAAGAAAACGCAGCCGACAGCTTGTAAAATGGTGGGTTATAGGATTAAAAAGTACAGATACTGTACATGCTGTATAATGTAATGGAATCAAAGTAAAGTACAGATACACAAAAATGTACTTAAGTTCAGTAACAAAGTACTTTTACTTGGAAAAATTCGACCACTACCAATCATAGGCGGAGTTTGACTTTTGGGCCGGGGGGGGCACAACATGTTGATGACCCCAAAACGCAGTGTCAGCAATAAAATTAAAAGAATATACAGTATATCATAATAAGTTGAAAATGAGTGTTTTTTTGTTTCCCATCATTCTTGAGGGGAATTCTAAATCAGGCTTCTTAGGACAGCTATACGTTTCGCCACGATTGTCATCCATTGAATATGGTACGCCCGTCAGTGTCGTGCCAATGTAGTTACCCCAGTCAAAAATTGTATCCCCTGGGCGGAGCCATATGGAGGTAGATATGTGTCTTCATTATTCGGTCAAAAAAATGTGTCTGAATGCAAAAATAAATTTGAAACGCCAAAAATTTCATTTGAAAGCTTTTTTTCTTTCATGTTTTTTTTTTAAATTGAATTATTTATTTATTTATTTATTTTTGATTGAAGCAACTTTTATGATTGAAGTAATGTTTTTTTGCGTTTGGGCCATATTTTGCTAGGACATTTGAATCTTTATTCAATCAAAAATCAAATCACTTCAATCAAAAAAAAACAAAAAAAAAACACAAATTTCATAGAAAAAAAGTTTTTGAATGCGAAAAAATATTTGAGACTCAAATATTTGCATTTGAACACTTAATTTTTAATTCAAAACGTTTTCTTTGATTTTAGCAATCCTTTTTGTGTTTGGGCCATATTATGGGTAGGACATTTGTGTCTAAATCATTCAATCCCCCAAAAAGTTGCTTCAATCAAAAAAAAATATTTTCAAACAAAGAAACAAATCATTTGAAAAATAAAATTGCCTTCCCCTATTTTTTTTCAATAATATGCAAACCAAATGACCGTCTAAGGTGCTAGTCATATGGTCTGTTGGAAAAATCATTTTGACCCATGATAAAAATATATTTTTTTGTTCATTTCATTCATTTTTGTTGTTTGCTTTATTGCTTTACAACTTTTAAATATTTAGGAAAGTCAATTACATGCAATGACACATTTCGGCCACCGGGGGGGCCTGGCCTTCCTTAAACTCCGCTTATGCTACCAATGAGATGTCGCAACAAAAACCACATGACTCCATTCTACCAATTTAGAGGTAACAATGTTTTTCCTCCATCAGAGGGCACTCATACTCTTTGGATGAGTGACTTTTCAGTAGGGCTGCAGCTATCGATTATTTTAGTAGTCGATTAATCAATGAACTAGTCAGTTCGAATAATCGAGTAATCGGATAAGGAACATGAACATATAAAATACCTGAGGTGAGCCTAAAATGGGCTAAAAAAATAAAGATCTAAGCGCAACAAAAGAATAATTGGCTAACTTAAATAGCAAAAGTCTGCTAGCTTAAATGCTATAAAATGCTATTTTTTTAACAATGCTCTTAAATGATTCAAACATATATTCCCACAAAAAACAGCTAAATATAACTATAAACTAAATTACGAATGCATTAAAAAAAATATTAGCTCAAACAAAAACTAATGTTGGTTTTAACAGGGAGCACCTGGATTCAGCCATGTGAAATGAGTTATGTCATATTCACTGTTGAAACGAGAGGGCAGTGTATCAACCCAGATCAATCAAACTAGATGCAAAAACTTTCAAAACAAACCATTACGCCACTTTAATTAAACGAATACTCGAAGCAGCAAAATTTTATCCGAATCTTTTTTCTCACCAAATTACTTGAGTTAATCGATTAATTGTTGCAGCACTACTTTTCAGTGTTGTTGTGGTCTGAATTCGGTGATTCTTGGTGTTATCTTTTTGTCCTAATATTGTCATGCAATTTGTTGTAGTACAGTATAATAACAGTTCATTTGGATGAAGTTTTGCTGAGAAAAAAAATATATTAAAGAAAATAATCTGACATTGTAAGCAGTAACTCACAATGTTACCCATTACTTGAGTATTCCTTTCAACGAATACCTTTTTTTTAATTGTTATTGACAAAACTACTTTTACTTTTACCTGAGTATATTATTTAGAAAAAACACTACTCTTACATGAGTAAAATGTGCCACTCTACCCACCTCTGATGATAATCAAGAGAAAATATGTACTTCATATCTATCAAGTGGAAGTGACAACCTTATTCTCATAACTACAATTATTATTTTAACAATTTTAGTATAATGGTGCAGTATTTCAGTTTTATTCTTGTAGTCGAAAATCCATCATTTTAAAAAGAAAGAAAAAAAAGAACGCATTTGTTCTTATCACTTCCCCAAGTTTGATCTTGTAGAATTAAATGTTTTATTTTCATCACTGCATGAATTATTAAAATTTGGGGGATAAGAAAAATTTAACACAGAAAGAATCAAATTTTAATGTTTATACTTTTGCTGGAAAAGTCTATTTTTTAATGTTAGAAATCATTACTTTTAAGAATATTTTCTGATGTTTCTAATACTACTGAGAATTGACAATTCTCTGTAAAATTGCAATTAAAAAACAACAACACCTTTCCCGCAAAATGACTTTTTAATGAAAAAAAATTTTGTTTGTTTGTTTGTTTGTTTGTTTTTAATTATCATACTTTTTAAGCATTTTAGCATTGGGGGGGGGGGGCAAGAAAAACAAATTTGACCAAAAAAAATGGCAAAAAACGTTGGAATAGTAAAACTAGAATCTGAATATTTAATGGCATATACCCATAGTTTTGCATGAATTTTTAAAAATATTTGTTCAAATGTATATTTTTAACCGATATTTTAATCTTTAATATTTAATATTATAAAATTAATACAATATAAAATACAATCTATATTTTTTTTAATTATAAGCTCAAACATCCACTGTGGCATCACAATACAATTACTGTAGTTTCCGCCTTATAAGGTGCACCTTCAAGCCTTCAAGTTTCTCAAAAACAGACAGTGAGCCTTATAATCCAATGCGCCCTGTATATGGTTCAATATTGGTTAATCATGGCATGACATTTCCTTTAGCACAGCACTATCTAGTGGTTGTATAACGCAACCACTACTACTGCAATTTTCGGGCCATAAACCGCTACTTTTTACCCTCATTTGAAATCATGCGGTTTATAGTCCAGTGCCTTATTTCTTGATTTATTTGAGTTAATAGGTAACAATTTATTTGACAGCAGCGTCATAAGACCGTCATAATTATGACATGACACTGTCATGGGCATTAATGCTTATGACTAAGGTTGTTCCGATCATGTTTTTTTGCTCCCGATCCGATCGTTTTAGTTTGAGTATCTGCCGATCCCAATATTTCCCGATCCGATTGCTTTTTTTTTTTGCTCCCGATTCAATTCCCGTCATTCCCGATAATTTTTCCCGATCATATACATTTTGGCAATGCATTAGGAAAAAAATGAATAAAACTCGGACGAATATATACATTCAACAAACAGTACATAAGTACTGTATTTGTTTATTATGATAATAAATCCTCAAGATGGCATTTACATTATTAACATTCTTTCTGTGAGAGGGATCCACGGATAGAAAGACTTGTAATTCTTAAAGAATAAATGTGACTTTGTATATTGTGACTAAATATTGCCATTTAGTGTATTTGTTGACCTTTCAGTAAATGATACTGTAGCCATTTAACTTCTGCCCAAATGCATGATGGGAAGTGCAACCATGACTGTGCGTCGTGGTACCAATTGATATATCTTCTGTGCGTTGGGAAACAACATAGGGTGTTAAGAAAAAGATCAACTACTAGCTTCCTTCCCCACATTGCTTTCCACGATTATTCTAATCGTTGGGAGAGGGATTGTAAAGCTTTAGCCATTTAAAAAAAGGCTCCAAACGCTGCCAAAATTCACTCTACTCATTTTACGCTGCCTTTTAGCTCTATTATACTGTATGGGTAAAACGGTGCCATTATAGATTGAATGCGACAATGCGTGAGTGGGTCGTGCAGCGCATGCGCTAATTGCGTTAAATATTGTCACGTGATAAATGTAAAAAAAATATTAATTCTCGCCATTAACGCGATAAATTTGATAACCCTACCTTAAGCTTAAACTAAAGACTATGGAAGAGTGTAACACATTATGTCTGTAACGTTAAATACAACTAGAAAACGATTTAATTAAAAAATATATATATTAAAAAAGGTATGTCCGATATTTTTTTGCCGATTCCGATACTTTGAAAATGACGTGATCGGACCTGATCGATCAGTATGCCGATCGATCAGGACATATCTACTTATGACAGATGTCATCAAGTGTCATTTGGCAAATTTTGTCACTAACTCCATTTATGTCTAGTCGGGGTCTTGTACATCCATTCAAAAGTGAGATAATTTGACACGTGATGACATCCGTCATAAGCATTCATTAATGCTCATAACAGTGTCATGTAATATTTATGACAGTTTTGTGACGCCACTGTCAAATAACGTGTTACCGGATAATATCGTTTGGTGTAAATATCCCAAAATACAGTGAGGACAGCTGCGGCTTATAGTCCAGAGCGGCTTATCTCTGAACAAATGTTGTTTTCGTGTCAAATTTGGTGGGTGCGGCAAATAGTCAGGTGCGGTCAGTTAATTTTTAGTCCGAAAATTACAGTACTACTACTGCGCCTTATAATGCGGTGCGCCCTATATACAGTGGGGAGAACAAGTATTTGATACACTGCCAATGGGAAAACTCATTGGCATTGTATCAAATACTTGTTCTCCCCACTGTATGAAAACAGTTTTAAAATAGGCCATTCATTGTAGGTGCGCCTTACAGTGAGGAAAATGCGGTAGCCATAATATGCTAAGTCATCGACCACCTATATAAGAAATGGTTTGATATCGGTATCAGATTTTTGGAGTTGGACAATATCGGTTATCGGTTAAAAAGTCATTATCGTTATCAATATATTTAGGGCTGCAGCTATCGAATATTTTAGTAATCGAGTAATCGACTGAAAATTCTATCGATTAATCGAGTAATCGGATAAAACAAATATATTTTTAGGTGAAGAGCAATTATAAATATACATGAAAAAACCACACATTTCATCTAATCTTGAACCATTTTCAGTCAATCAATGTCTTTATTTTCGATGTATATAGTTGAAAACAGCCAACAATTGCATCTCAGATGTAACTAGAATTTTAAAAAAAAAAAAGCCTAATTCACTGCTTTCATTCAAAAAACCTTTAGATCTTATTAAAAAAATATATATAACTTATATACTGTATATATACATATCTTACCTAAAAATGCCGTTACGCTTGATAACACACATCACTTAAAAGTTAGGATTTTTTCCCACGTGTTTCAATTGAATTTCTATTTGTGTCAAGCCATTTTTAAGTTCTAGTTAAGTTTGAAGTTAGTCTAAACTGTAAGTCCTGATAGGATTTTGAGTTTTTGAAGTGTTCAAAATAAATGTATGATACAGGCTGTATTGGAGCACATTAGGGACCAGTGCTACTAGGTGTTTTATCCAGCAATGACTACTGAGCTAAAATTGATATTAGCATGATTAAGTTTTTATTTTACACCCTCATCACTCCACAATGCTATGTTATGTTAAAGCCTGTATGTAAGACACGTTAGCCACGCATCGACAGTGGTCATAATTAATTGAAACCTAGCCCTCCGCAGGGCTAACGTTACGTGACCTAGTAGAGACAGTAACGTTAATCATATTTATTAGCGCTTAGCGCTCTTTATTAGCGCTTAGCGCTCTACTGCTTTAAGATGGCGGCTGTTTACTAACGCTGCCCAGACGCGGCCGAGTCTGTCATTTCGCATCTAGTTCAACATACATGTGATCTCTATGAGACGCATCAGACGCTACCTGTTACCAACGTAGCATCGTGCTGGCTATTATTTAGCAACGTCGGCGTCGTTCGTGGCGGCTGTCGGCTGCAGTTTGTTTTTTTTTACCCTTCCTCCTCTCCGCACGTAACATCAGCGCGTTGTCCCGCATTAAAAGTAGTCCGAGCAAAACGTGATGCTTAGAGCTGTCAAAATAAATGATTACTCGAGGTGAATAAAATTACTCAGATCAGTTTTTAAACTGGAGTTACTCGAGTTGCTCGAGTACTCGTTTCAGCTCTAAATATATTTAAGCCTTTTTGTAACCAGGCACCAAAACTGTAAAATTGTTTGAAATATCTACTGCACTACTTCAAAACAGCATGTAACATACACTACAATAAGTTAGTGGTTAATGGAGGGACATGGAGACTTGAGATGTGTCATGTGGGCAAGGTGGAGGTTAGGCATGAATCAGCCATGCAGACGATACTTTGGCGCTGAGAAAAAAACAGAACTAAACCAAACGGCGAGCAAAACACAGAAGCGGATATGCCAGGGTGTGCGGAACGCCGATACTAAGGAACCTTACCGTGCTCTCCTCTAGAATGGAGTTAAACTTTGAGCCCAACAGCTCTGTCTTAAGCTGTGCAGGAGTTAAGGGAGAGAAAAACAGACAGAAGAAGGGAAATAAACGCAGAAAAGCGATGAAGAAAAACAGTGTTTCCAAAAAAGCTTCATGGTTGGGATGAGGTCTTGTCACGTATTAAGGGTCAGGGGCTACGACGACTGGTTTGACTTGACATCTTACTTAGCGTCATCGGGACAGTCATCGGCATGTCTCACCACTTTCTTCCTCAGATTTTGTTTGTCCTTCTTGACTGCGCTGTAGTACAAAGCGGGGTTCTCCAGGACCACGTCCTGCCTAGGGAGGCCATTTTCTCTGAGAGGGAGGGGATGGGGTGCGGGGGTAGTAGGCGGAGTCACATGATCAGACTCGGACCTCGATGTTGAAACGCATGGCGACACGCCAAGCCTGGCCATCCATTTTAAAATGACAAGCGCCTGTCGGGTTATGCCGAATGACTTGGTTATGACATGAGTTTAGTTGCGGAAGTGGGGTGGGGGGGTCAGTCTCTCGGGTCATCTGGGTGTTTGGGGTGTCCAAATAGAACAACTTAGTGGTTTTAGCAAGGGGTGAGTAAAGTGTGAGAGCAGGAAATCATGCCGGCAGAATAGTATAAAAGTAGGGATGTAACGTTACACTGAAAATCTAGCTAGCTATCTTTTTCAGAAAATTGATTTGGAAACAATCTTTCCAGAAGTCAGGACACTGATAACCACAACCTCTTCTTTTCTCTTTTGTAAAATGTTCATTCCGCCATCATCTACCGCTTAATCTGGGGTCGGGTTGTGGAGGCAGCAGCTTTAGCAGGGAAGTCCAGACTTCCCTCTCCCCAGCCACTTCAACCAGCTCCTCCGGCAGGATCCTAAGGCCAGCTGGGAGACAGAGTCTCCCCAGCGTCTACTGGGTCGACTTCCTGCCAGTGGGACATGCCCGGAACACCTCTCCAGAGAGGCGTCCAGGAGGCATCCAAACCAGATTCCCGAGCCACTTCAACTGGCTCCTCTAAACGCGGAGGAGTAGCGGCTCGACAGAGTCCCTCTCGGATGACCGAGCTTCTCACCCATCTCTAAGGGAGATGGGCTGTCCATCTTCCGTTCCCTCCTACCCTCACTCGTGAACAAGACCCCGAGATACTTGAACTCCTCCACTTGGGCAGGATCTCATTCCCGACCCAGAGAGGGCATGCCACCCTTTGCCGACTAAGGACCACGGTTTTGGGGGTGCTGATTTTCATCACAACCGCTTCAGACTCGGCTGCAAACCGCTCCAGTGAGAGTTGGAGGTTACGGCTTGATTAAGCCAACAGCACCACATCATCTCCAAAAAGCAGAGATGCAATGCTGAGCCCACCAATCCGGATGCTCTCAACGCTTCGTCTGCGCCTAGAAATTCTGTCCATAAATATTAGAAACGGAATCGGTAACAAAAGGCAATCTTAGCGGAATCCAACCCTCACTGGGAACAGATTCGAATTACCGCCGGCAATGCGGACCAAACTCTGACAACGGTCGTACAAGGACCGAACAGCCCTTACCAAGGGGCTCGGTACCCCGTACTCCCAAAGCACCCCCACAGGACTCCCAGAGGGACACGGTCGAACGCGTTCTCCAAATCCACAAAACACATGTAGACCGGTTGAGTCAACTCCCATGCACCCTCGAGGGCGTAAAGCTGGTCCACTGTTCCATGGCCGGAACGAAAACTATACTGCTCCTCCTGAATCTGAGCTTCAACTTCCCAACGACACTCCTCTCCAGCACCCCTGAATAGACTTTACCGGGGAGGGTGAGGAGTGTAATCCCTTTTGTAAAATGTTCCAATAGATTTGTCCATGTTTGTGTAATATGAGGACTTTAATGATAAATCGAAAATCGTACTTCAGTAACTACCTTGATTTTAAGACCAGTGTTTGATACATGTTTGACCGCAGCAAAGGAACAAAATGCTAAACTAATCTGCAAAGATTGAGTTGAGGCAACTAGATTCTTATTTTTCAAAGACGTTTCACTTATGATCCAAAATGCTTCTGTAGGTTTTATTTTTAAGTGAAGAGTCTTCCTTTTTATGTCTCTGGTTGGTTCCAGTCAGGTGATCATACTCTTTGGCCTTGTGTATCTGATTTTTAGCCCATCCAGATTGAAACTGCGTGGCTCTATGGTTGTCTGAACAGTCACAAATCACATCAATCAGATTGATTGTTGTTTCATATCTGATAAGGAGAAGATGTTTCTTAGTCTGAATAGTTTAGATAAGATTTAATTGTCTGTGACGTGACTTTATGATGGATGGCACCTTCATTGCCACAGCAACCTGTCAGTCCTTTAAATAATGTGGCCCCTTCTGAACAGGGCCAGAACTGATTAGGACACTTGCTAAAACTAGTGTGAACAGTCAGCTCTAAAAATCAGATTGGAGTAGGAATTGGATTGGCATCAGATATGCCTGCAGTCTGAAGGCAGACTTAGTTGCCTGCCAAATTGCCGTTAGGGTTTAGTTGCCAGGGCCTGGTGAAAAAAAAACAAACGTTGGGGCAGGGATGTCAGGATATGGGTGTGTAATGGGTGCAAGTTGGTGTGGAAACTGCCCTCCTGATGCCTTCAAGAGAGTTATCGTGCTCTTCTGCTGCGCTGGCCGCGTGGGTTCGAGTCTTGACCTGTTCAAGGGGGAAGGATCGCATTGCCAGGATGGATAAGACTGGTTACATTGGTGCCATAACTCGGATTGGCAATGACGGTTTCAAGGGGTGAGTGTAATAGGTGAAGGTTGGTGCATTGCATGATGTGGAAACCTTCAAGAGAGCACACTAGCACCTGGAGCTGCTAGCCTGGGTTTTTTAGCCTAGTGCATGGGTGCACAAATCAGGTCTTGAGTGCCCCTGTCCAACTTGTTTTCCATCTCTCCATCCTCCAACACACCTGAATCAAATAATCAGGGTCGTTATCAGGCTCCTGCAGAGCTTGCTGATGAGCTCATTATTTGATTCAGGTGTGTTTCAAGGAGGGAGACTGATAGGGGAAAATGTTACATTATGCTTTTGTGATGTATGATTACTTCTGTGACTTAGGCTACGTTCATACTACAGGTCTTAATGCACGAATCCGATTTTTTCGTGTTTTTCCGACTCGAGTGAGGCATTAACTTGACGGTCTGAACGTGACAAGTCGCATAGAACGGGACCATTTCAAATCCGATCTGGGTCACTTTCGTATGTGGTCTAAATCCGATCTGGGCCACATTTTTCCAGACTGTCGCGGCGGTCTGTACTGTCCAGTCCCGCAAATCGGATTTAATGCAGCAATTACGTCATCAAATAGCGAGAGAGTCGTTACCGTAGCGATGCACCTGTGCGTTATTAGCACCTAGCTTGCAGTGAACAAGGCTTTTGAGGAAGAGCTGAGCTTGACAACAGTCATAAAAAATAAAAATGGGTTGAGGATAAGCCTGAGAATGCTCAGTTTTCTCTCTGTTCCAAGTGAGCAATATTTCAACATTGCCTCCACGGCCAAGAGTCGGGACAAACTGCCCGTATGTGTGTGTGACGTGCACGGACAGTGTGTGCATGCTATCGATCCATATAAACTTTGAATATTTGCCTAAACGGGGATTATTTATGTCTGTTATTTGTGTCCACCTTTTGAAAAGCAAAATATGATATCCCTGGAATGACGGATGACGTCTGTCATTTGTTTTGATGGTTCTGCGCATGCGGGTCTTCTTGCTTAGCGGGTGTCGGACTGCGAATTAGTGCGCATGCGTAATACTTGAACGGTCTCAATGGATAAAGGCAGTCTGAACGGGCACGCCAAAAAAACGGATATGACAAAAAATCGGATTCGTGCATTAAGACCTGTAGTATGAACGTAGCCATAGATTGTAACAACTTCTATTGTTTTTCACCTTGTTCCCATAGTTAGGAAACACGCTTGAGAATCTCACAAGATAAACACGCCTGGGTCCCACAGAGATAACTTGTTTTGCACCCATAATATTTACCATTTGTTGGCATCTGTTGCAGCACAGCTCATTTGTCCCATGTGAAAAGCCCTTTTTCAAGGGGGCTGAACCAAAAGTAGCTTAAATGTTTGTGATTGGACAGGGCCGCGCCGCTCGGGGGCGGAAGTTGGCCTCCCCGCCTCCGAGGGGTGCGTCCTTACAAAACCGGACATTTCCGGGCGACTTGTGAAGTCTGCCAGCGGGTCACGTACGGATCGCCTGGCTTTGTCCTTTTGCCGCTTTACTGGAGTGTTGTTGGCTTCCCACTCGTTTGTCACGGTAAGCGATTTTCATTTCTAAGGGACAACTAGTTGTGCTGTAACGTAACACGGGGTTTCTGAGATTGACAAACTTAAATCTAGCATCTCGTTACCATTTGTTTGCTTGTTTTTTATATCTGTTTGCTTGCTTTTGTGGGATTGTGATCAATAAATTTCATTTTCTCTGCATTTTCTAATCAATAAACATCGGCTATTGAGCAAAAGTGTGCCTGTTACTGATTCACCGCGAACCTGGAAATTTCGGAAAACAGAGACATGGAAAAAAAGCTGGATAGGGGCTATCGAGGACTGGACTTGGGCACCCCTGAAATTGTGCTCTTCTCCTGCATTGTTAGCCTGGGTTCAGCTCCTGACTTGGGTAAGGGGTACGGATCGCGTCACCGGCACGGATCACATAGGTGTCGTGACTTGGATCGGAAGGGACGGTTTTGGGGGTGAGTGTAATGGGTGCAAGTTGGAGTGTTGCATGCCGTGGAAACCTCACTACCGATGCCTTCAAGAGCGCAAGCTCGGTCTGCTACTTTTTAGCCTAATAGTTATCGTGCAGTCCTGCCATGCTGGCAGCCCCGGTTCGAGTCTTGCTTGGTCGAAGGGGAAGGATCGCGTCGCAGACGTGGATCAGACCGATCAGAGAGATGGAATTAATTCTCCTTCAATTAGAAAGGTTCTTCTACATGTACAGACATACATAATTACTGTATCAAATTAGCAGTCCTTCCTACCCAGAATTTAGTGGTGTTGATAGACATGTCCCCTCTTTTCTTGATGTTGGCTCTGGACGTGAAGAATGGACTGTGTTATGTTGTGCCATACTTGCTCTGTCCAATGTAGAGATTATTGTACTCCTCTCTACTTTTGTCCTTGGGGTAAACCCAATTCTATCTAAGGGAGTAAGCGGTTTTAAAATATGTTAGGACACTGACTTTGGAGTTTCTGAGATCAGTACACTTCCTGTTTCTAGCCTTAGTCTCAGGTGCGGGGACTCTGTACTGTACCCAGAGACAGATAGTGAGAGCCTTCCTTATGTGTGACACTCTTGATGGATGGATCGGCAATGCGCCATTCATGAGAATTTAAAACTGAAGAAACCTTTCAAATTATTGGTGAAACGCCTTCAGCAAACAGAGTCCAGTTGACTCAGTTCAACCTTCTTGGATTACGAAGAAACCT
This sequence comes from Corythoichthys intestinalis, assembly GCF_030265065.1. NCBI lineage: Eukaryota > Metazoa > Chordata > Actinopteri > Syngnathiformes > Syngnathidae > Corythoichthys > Corythoichthys intestinalis. The sequence goes on from NC_080398.1 coordinate 38,865,709, forward strand.
AAATACATGTACCGTTACACCCCTTTGGGAAACTATTAGTCCACCATGCTCAACCCCTCAACCAGGAAGCAATCGTTCAAGGAAAACGAAAAATCCCCCTTTCACTCAAAATGCGTCAGTGCGATTTAAAATGGATGACGAGGCTTAAGTGTTTCCTCAGACTTTACTGAAAATAAAAGGGAGCTAACGTCTCCTGTTGATTGTCTTGAGAGTACTCACTTCTTGTTGTTGTGGCCCACGTATCTCACTGCCGCGATGATGAAGGCGATGACTGCTACTCCGCCGATTGTGCCAACGATAACGGCCATCAGGTATTTCTCTGGAGAGAGCGGAAGCATTTAGCGAGGGTCGGGATTTAAGAAAAAAGAAGTACAGAGAACAGGTTAAGTCACAGTGTGAGTACTTTGACCCACTTAGGACCTTTAACCCTTTTTATAGGGAAAGTGGCTATTTTTGGTCGATGACTTTGTGTCTATGTGTTTGATCTATATTTGTTATGTAAATTATGATTAATTGTTGTATTTTTTACTCAAAACTAGGGCTGTCAAAATTATCGCGTTAACGGTAGGGCTGTCAAAATTATCGCGTTAACGGGCGTTAATTAATTTTTTAAATTAATCGCGTTAAAATATTTGACGCAATTAACGCAGATGACCCGCTCAGACAAATTTAAATGACAGTACAGTGAAACGCTCACTTGTTGTGTTTTATGGAGTTTTGCCGCCCTCTGCTGGCGCTTCGGTGCGACTGATTTTATAGGCTTCAGCACCCATGAGCATTGTGTAAGTAATTATTGACATCAACAATGGCGGGCTACTAGTTTATTTTTTGATTGAAAATTTTACAAATTTTATTAAAACGAAAACATTAAGAGGGGTTTTAATATAAAATTTCTATAACTTGTAGTAACATTTATATTTTAAGAACTACAAGTCTTTCTATCCATGGATCGCTTTAAGAGGATGTTAATAATGTTAATGCCATCTTGTTGATTTATTGTTATAATAAACAAACACAGTCCTTATGTACCGTATGTTGAATGTATATATCCATCTTGTGTCTTATCTTTCCATTCCAACAATAATTTACAGAAAAATATGGCATATTTTACAGATGGTTTGAATTGCGATTAATTACAATTAATTAATTTTTAAGCTGTAATTAACTCGATTAAAAATTTTAATCGTTTGACAGCCCTAGTTAACGGGCGTTAATTTTTTAAATTAATCACGTTAAAATATTTGACGCAATTAAGGCACATGCCCCGCTCAAACAGATTAAAATGACAGCAGTGTCTTGTTTTTTGGTGTTTGGCGCCCTCTGCTGGCGCTTGGGTCGAAATGATTTTATTGGTTTGAGCACAATGAGTGAGCATGGTGTAATTATTGACATCAACAATGGCGAGCTACTAGTTTATTTTTTGATTGAAAATTTTACAAATTTTAATCAAACGAAAACATTAAGAGGGGTTTTAATATAACATTTCTATAACTTGTACTAACATTTATCTTTTAAGAACTACAAGTCTTTTTTTATCCATGGAGCGCTTTAAGAGAATGTTAATAATGTTAATGCCATCTTGTTGATTTATTGTCATAATAAACAAATACAGAACTTATTTACCGTATGTTGAATGTATATATCCGTCTTGTGTCTTATCTTTCCATTCCAACAACAATTTACAGAAAAATATGGCATATTTTAGAGATGGTTTGAATTGCGATTAATTACGATTAATTGATTTTTAAGCTGTAATAACTCGATAAAAAATTTTAATCGTTTGACAGCCCTACTCAAAACTTACTCTGTACTCTAAAATGCCAGTACTCACTCTCCTGCTGCAGCTCCAGGGGTACATTTTCGCTCCCGTACATGTTAGAGATCTTGCAACGGACGTTGACGGCGGGGACACCATTGCCGGCCCGCTCGCCCTTCTCCCGCAGTTTGATCATGCCCGTGGCCGTCTGGCCGTCGGTGTGCGTGTAGAAGTTGTAGCGGCCCTCCGTCTCGTTGACGGTGACATTCAAATCGGGCAGGTAGAACTCAATGGTAGGTTCAGGGTTCCCCATGCCCATGCAGACGCACTGGACACCCTCTCGTACTACTGTACATTTGGATTCTTCCAGGAGGACAGGAGCATCTGGCAGGGACGACAAGGAAAAATCATGGTGGGGAAAAACTACATCTAAGATGTTTTTTTGTCCTACTTACACTCCACTGTGATGTTCAGGGAGCTGCTGGCCCGGCCGTGTTCGTTCTCAGCCAGGCAACGGTACTGGCCATCGCCCTGTGGCGTGATGCCCTCGATCTCCAGCACGGACAGCTCGTCAGCGGTGATGGTGCCCACTAGCTCGCCGTCCTTCAGCCAGGTAAGGGTGGGCGGAGGGCTACCCTGAGTGCTGCAATGGAGCGTAAATGAGGCACCCTCCAGCACTGTCAGGGAGTCGTTGATGACGGGCTCGCGGGGAGGGTCTGAAATATATAGTAAGTATACTTTGGGTCAAATTTGACAGGGCACATAATATTAAAACACTTTCATGCACAAATATTAGGAAAAACTGTATTTCTACTAAATTATTAACACCATTAGATACTCACACTTGACAGCCAAATACAGTGACGTATTCATGGTGCCATAGCCGTTGTCCCCGATGCACGTGTAGACCCCCTCCTCCGCCGGCGTCACGTCATCTATGGTGAGCGACAAGTTGGATGCCGTGTCCCATAGCAGCTCCTGTTCTCCAAATTTCCAGGAGATCCTTGGAGGAGGGTTGCTGTCCACCTCGCAGTGGAGCGTCACCGAGTTGCCCTCCATCACTTCCGAGGAGACGTTTACCCACACTGAACGGGGAGCATCTAGTTGGAGGGAAAGATGTCACACTTGCTGGAACTCGACAGAGTATTTTGCAACATACGTATTGAAATAATCAGAATTACACCAATAAAAGAACTATCTATATTGTCTTTACTGTAGAGCAGGAGTCTCAAACTCAACTTAGTACCAGGCCCGGGCATGGGTAACTAAGTGCCCTAGGCGAACATGTAGCTAGGACCCCGCCCCTCCCCACCCCACCTCAAACAAATAGCCATAGAATTCTCAACACTGTGCCTCTTTGGCTTCATGATCACCTAATACCGCCACAGAACAAATGAACCACCATGCTACATTGCTTCAAGAAGCTTCATTTGGCAATCACAGCTCAATGTAATCTCTCACTTGCCTTGGGAAAGATGGACAACCTCTGCTGCCACCTACTGTCAACACTGTTGTCGTACAACATGTTTCGTGCCTCCTGGTATGCATTGCAGCACTACATATGTAAATGACATTCAAACAGTGAGCCATTCACAGAGTGGGTACACCTTCCGAATGGCACCGTGACTTTACATATTAGGTGAATTCATGAGCATGTTCTATGAACGGCTATGGCTATGGCTGCAGGGGGACGGGTCTTGATAAGCATATGCTTCTCCCGTCAGCCCTTGTCTTTCATCGGTTCTTTCTTTCTTCGGGCTAATCATATCACATTTTGCAACTGTCAATGATACTGATGATGATGACAATAAATAAATAAATGAATGAGTGTGTGTAAAAGTGAGCATGATCTGTTCAGCTGTTCCTGAATTAGAACATAAAACGATTAAATAAATATTTGTCAAAAACTCATCAGCTGCCACTGACAGCGAGAGCCGTCCATTAAAATTCGACTGGGAGGCTGCCAGCAATTGATTATTCGTCCCCTCCCATTTAAAATGAACTGGTCATGTAGCGCTGTCAATGTCAGCCAGCGAGTCAACAGAAACACTATTGCAGAAAATTTTGGTCTAGTGGAAAGTTTTGGCAATCTTTTCGTTGTAATGTGTTGTTGTAATTTGGACCTTGAGTCGGCTGGATGGATGGATGATCTTTCTATCATCTATCTAAACAGATCTATCTATCTAAAGATGATAGATAAGTCTAGCTACCATCTACTGTATCTAAGTCAATCTATCTATCTACAATTTATACCAGAGGTCATGGAACCGCGGACCTCGGTCCGGTTCCAGACCCCTAAGCCGTCTGGACCGGATCTCAAGCTGTCGCGACTAATACACATTGTAACAACAAAAATCATTTTTGTCTGCAGGTTTGCAGAGCGGAGGTGGGCAACAAACAAAAACCTTAGTGGTGACGCGCGTGAGCCAGCCAATGGGAGTGAAGCATTTGAAAGTTATTTTTACAACAGCATGTCTCACACTCGCTTTCCAGACTCCGCGGAGTGACAGCCAAAAACTGAGCCGAATAAAGTTGGAGGATGAGGCGAAAAGGTACGGCAAATGGCGTGCTCAAAACTACGCAAGATTGATGCAGAAAACAGATTGTTTAAGGAGGAGTGGACCAACACATTTTTGTTTATTTTACCTGGCGGCAGCACAAGACCGCTATGGCTCATCTGTTCAGAGACGGTAGCGCTTGAAAAAGCAGCAATTTGAAAAGGCACTATGAGACGAAGCACGTAGCTTTTTCGCAAAGTTTCCCTATGAACTCTGCAATCCGTTCTCAAAAAACTGCGAAAATAAGGGCTCAATATGATCGCACCTCAAGGCTCGTGGTTCATTCATTCACTGCACAGCAACGCGCAAATGAATGCTCCCTCAGAATAGCATGGCTTTTGGGTCAAAACAAAAAGTCTTTTAGTGACGCACAGATTGTTAAAGATTGTATGAGTGCAGTTGCTGAAACTTTGCTTCATGGAAAGCAAAAATAAGAGGTCTGTCAAAAAATAAAGCAAATCCCCCTGTCAGCATCCACAATTAAAACAAACAACAACAAAAAAGCCTTGAACATGCTCTTATGTTGCTATTTAATGATTCAATTAAAGCATTTTTTTTTTTGTTTTATGCACCTTTTATATTTTATTTACATTTTTGAATGTTGTAATTATCAGCATGACCATGTAAAGATTCGTTTGTATTTTGGGGGAAAAAAGAAGCATTAAAAACATATCCGGACCCGAGATTGTTGTAATTTTTTAATTTCGGACTCAGAGGATTTTTAATTCATGACCCCTGATCTATACAATCTATCTAACTAGATCTATCTCTCTATATACAGTTATATATACTATTTAATTCAGTGGTTCTTAATCTTGTTAAAGGTGTCAAACCCCACAGGTTTCACATGTATGAACCAAACCCTTTGGAATTTAACCCTACACTGCCTGTAGGTCTGTTATACTTTTACTATACCAAGTGTCAACCTTCCACTGAGCAAACCAGTTTCTCCTAAAATTAACAAGAGGGCTCGCAGTTGAAAGACATTGAATAAAGCCTTTAAATAGGGTGCAAACCTGTCCAAAATCTGGTCTAAAATGACACTTTGCTTTTAGCCAGAGTATGAAAATGGGGTCCTGTGTATTCTTAACCTTGGAACCCCTTGGACTTACTCGCCAAACCCCTGGGGTTTGATCAAACCCAGGTTATGAACCACTGATCTAAAACACTATAGATCTATCTAGATCAGGGTGGCCAAAATATTCCATGAAGAGCCGCAGTGGATGCAGGTTTCCGTTCCAACCCGTCAAGAGGTAACCTTTTCACCAATCTGGTGTCTTGCACAGTTGCTTTTTGTCTCAGAAAAAAAAAAAAAACATTGGTTAAACTTTCTGTGCTGGATCAGTTGGAACAAAGACTATGACCCACTACGGCCCTTGAGGACCGGTTTGCCCACCTCTGGTATTGATTTAGCTATCTATCAAGATCTATCTATCTATATCTATCGATTGATCTATCTATCTATCTAATATACATATAATGATATATTGTCATACTCCTACTGGACATGGCAGTTTCTACTCACACTTGATGTCCAGAGAGATGAGCCTCTCGTAGACTAGTGAGGTGTTGGGGTAGTACACTCTGCAGCCCAGCAGCTGGCCGTTGTGCACCGGCCTCGGGGTGAATACCAGGGTGTGGGATAACACCCCTGTGTTGCTCTCCTCCTGGAAGTCAGAGCTGAACTCTGGGTCGGGCAGGTAGTCCGTGTACATCCACTGGATCTCAGGAGTCATATCAGGGCAGTTGTCGGGAGCGTAACACGTCAGCGTCAAGCTTTCGTCGCTCACAATCTCATCAGGGACGTCGATGTTGGGTTGTTCTGATGGAAGAACTGTATTAGTCAGGGACTTTCAATCTATTTTTCAAAATCAATCAGTTGTGCGTGTTCTCACCCAGAACTTTTAGCTCTGCAAAGTCTGGGAAGGTATACACGTTGGCCCCGCCAAGGTCAGCGCGGAAATAGTACCTCCCTGAGTGCTCTGGGCCAACGTTGTTGATAAGCAGCGTACAGTTCCTCTGCTGCAGGTCACCCAGCATCTTGGTGCGACCCTTGTAGCTCTCGTGGAAAACGTCCGTACGCGTCTTGAACACCACTGGTGGGAAAAGCTGCGGGTAGGGCTGTCCGTAGTACCAGATACCGTGGACGCCACGGTACGGCCTGATGCCTGACGGATACATGAATGTGCACGGGATGACTACGCAAGTGTTGCTCATGGCCGAGATGTCCCGCGGAACCCAAACGTTCCACTGGCAGCTGATTTCTAAAACAAAGTAAATTGAAAAAGTAAGAGTCTTACTAGCAAGTGTACGCTTGACAGTTCTGACTTCCCGTCAGTTTCTCACCATTGATGATTAGAAGGAACGGTAAGAGCAGCTTCAAACACCACATGGTCTCCACTCCACGTCTCTGGAACACATAACATCCTGTCAATGCTAACACATGCATCATCACCGAGTGAAAAATACATTGCAAATGCCAGCGTGAGTCACCTCCACCCAGTCGCATTTGTGTTCCTGAAGTGTTCACAGGAGACATAATGATACGGTTTAAGCAAATGCCAATTCGATTACCTTAGAGTTCTGACGATTCAAAGCAAACTGATGTTTTGCAGGAAAAGGGGCTCCTTTGACGGGTGTTTGCTCACACCCAGATGACTTTGCAGCCTTCTTTTCTAAAAAAAAAAAAATAAAAAATAAGAGTATAGCATTCCACATTAGTTGATTAACTCATTGGGTGCCATTGACGGTGCTAGACGTCCAATCTATGTGACTGGATTTAACTGGACAGTCAAAATGGATTGAATGTCTACCGCTGTCAACGGCAGCCAAAGAAGTCACAGGACAAATTTCAATGTTTCTGATGTTAAATAGTGGAGAAAAATGAAGTGGTGGTGGACATTTTGAAATGCTACTATTGTTTTAGCCCAGGGGTCGGGAACCTATGGCTCGCGAGCCAGATATGGCTCTTTTGACGGTTGCATCTGGCTCGCAGACAAATCTTCAGTTATTAAAAAAAAAAAAGTTTTGTTATGTAATGGGAACGGCGCTAGGACCTCGGGGGACACCTGGTGGGCGTAAGAGCCACAGGGGAAGCGTTGAAAAGAGCAACCAGTAAGGGGCGCTCACATGTTTTCCATTGGCAAACCCATTGATCAGGCGACATTCGATACACTACGGACACTACAGGTGCGGCAGTGGAGAACGTCTGAAGTCTGATGATGACTGTGACGGTCAAGTTTTTGTGACAAAACATTTAACTTCTGCATTTTAGACACTACTAGTATTCACTCGTCGTCCGCTCGCCATTACAAACACATCTGCAGTCACACATAAACATACTGTAATATAGGGTGACCAAACGTCCTCTTTTGCCCGGACATGTCCACCTTTCACGTCGTGTCCTCGTCATCCGGCCGGGTTTTATAAATTCATGAAAATGTCCGGTTTTTATGATTTTTCACGGGACCAATTTGGGGAGAATATCTCCGGCCGCTGGGGGGCAGCGCTTGCCTGCGTTGTCGTGGCTCCAACTAGTAGGGGCGGGAGAAGGAGTACAGTTTACCCCTTGTATTATGGGCCATTACCGCCATCTACTGGGTTGACGGTTTGGCAAGAGAAGAGGCAGTTACAGACTACAAAAAGGAGTAATTTTAAGAGACGTTTCTAGTGCTCCGTACACCTTTCTGTAAGTTTCTCTTCTGTTAATATCGCTCATGTGTCTTCTGTTATATATTATACAATATATAGGTACAAAGAGATGCAGTATGTTGTATTAGTCTTGTATTAATTGTTCTGCGTTCGTGTATTTGGTTTAATGTTGGTATTATATTTTAAGTAGGAGCGCCTGCCCAGTTGTTAAGAGGTTTTTTACGATAAATTCTTATATAATGGCAACTGTTGACTTCTGTCGGAGCTTTGTACTGGCGTGATCTGTAAAATCCCGTTTGATGTCAAATTGTTGCGCTACCGATGATTGTAAACACAGTTAGCAAAGTTTGATTTTGCCTCGTCTCCCGGTACTCGCTAATAGGGTAGCTATCAGTGAGCTAAGCCGCGATAGGCATTATGGGAAATGTAGTTTTGAACTGCTGCGTTTGGAAACATGCTGGTTGAATAGTTTGTCGGTTTATTTTGGTTATTTTTTGCGTGTAATCTAGAACATTGAATGAGAATAAAAATAGAGTGGGAATAACAATTTCTCAACAACAATTGTCGTGATAGTAATTTATTTAAAAAATTATGTGGCACAAGCCTACTGTGTGTCTGTATTGACTGTACTATATTTCCACGGGTCTGCGTGAATTTTTTTTTTTTGTCATTAATTTTTTTATTTTTTTATTTCCATATAGTATATAATGTATACTATATGGCATTTTTTTAAATAAAACTTAATTTTTCTGTCTAGACTGAGGAGGCACACTTTAAATATATTAAAGTGATATAGGCATCTCTGAGTGAACTTCGAGTAAAATTGAAGCATTTCGAGGCTGGGCCGAGTGTCCTCTTTTTTGGAAATCAAAATATGGTCACCCTACTGTAATAGCCCCGAATGGGAAAATAGGAAGGAGAGGAGTTGGTGATGACTTTCCCACTTTATTGTGGCAACCATAGAAATAATAAACAAAATAACAGCATTATCCGCAACATGCTAACTTCACTCTCACGCCGTACGCTCTCTTGCTTCCCGCTACGTCACTACTCTGCCGTCTGATGGCCTCTTCAAGGGCCCACAAATAGTTACGGACATTACAATACTTAACGATTAACATAATTCTGAACTATATTAACACACAGCACACATCACAATCATAAAATAAAGCAATCCGCTAATATACACAGTCAAATTATACTCTTTTTCCCACCTCAAACAAGAAAAAAATACTAGTTTACAACCTCCGTCTCACATTGCTGCCAAGACGGCTGATTTCTTATTCGCTCTAAAATGCGAACATTTATTGCCCATGCACGCCATGTAGCGAACGCCTCCCCCATGCTGGTTTAAAACCGTAAGTACAACAGTCTATCTGTGGACACAAAATATTAAAATAATTATTTTAATATTATTTAATAACCATTATTTTATTTAATTATTATTATTTATAAGTTATTAAAAATAATTCAGGGACTTATTGTACTTTAAAAGTGTTGAAATTACATAAAATGCACATACTGTATTACTTGTAATTTTAGTTTTAAACCTATTGTATGGCTCTCTCAGAATTAAATTTTAAAATATGTGGTGTTCATGGCTCTCTCAGTCAAAAACGTTCCCGACCCCTGTTTTAGCCAATCAAATGCAAGAATCCCAGATTGCCAGTCCCTCCTTGTGACGTTAGTAATATCTATCCATTGTCTTGTGTTTATGTGTGTGGGTGTAATTGATGTCACAAAATGGCTACACTCATAACTGGTGTTATTTCTTGTGTCTAAACATTATCACAAGTCGAAAAAAATTGTACTTTGCACAAATAAATACATTGACCTATTCTACTGTCTACTATCTTTGACACAGGGGGCATTTCTGCCCTACTGCCTGTCCCTTTAACCCCTTAATGCCTGGGTTTACATTGAACAAATATACAGGTAGTCCCCGGGTTAGGACGGACCCGACTTATGTGATTTCGAATATCCGACGCCTGCATCTCGTGACAGCCTGAGCGCACATTTGTTGCTTGTGACGCATCCAGAGGCGACAGCTCTAACCCCTCTAGTACTGTTTATTGTGCATTTTTAATTGTGGTTGAATACTTGGGGCGAGTTAATGAGATTGTTTTTGATGATGTGCGGACGCTAACTGATACATGCTAATCGTTTGTTATTGCTGTATCAGCAGCTACTTGTAAACGCAAGGTTGAATTGCTGTTATTGAAGATGAGACCGATTTAATTTCGGTTTATTTTAGTAACATTCTGCAAGTGTTGATGTCATGAGCAGCTGAATAAAGTCGTCATTTCGGAGTTTAGCTTACTGTCTAGCTAGGACTTAGTGCCAATGTCTTGGCGAGGGCAGTACAATGACATTTAACCGATGTTTTGGGGTATTTTTATTTATATTTAGAGGGTGTTCTGAGGTATTTAAGGGGTTATTTCCAATTTACGAGGAAATATGGGTTACATTGCCAGTGCAGGAACGGAACTTGTTCGTAAACCGGGGACTACCTGTAAATCGTCTCGTACTGTCATGGTACGGGCCTCATGGTTTGGTGCACGCAGACAGACGGCGATTACATTTAAGTAAAATCAAAAAAATCCATGTTGGAGCTAGTCCTCCTCCAATCCAGGGGGCGGTAGAGGTAATGCGCTTAAACCAGCAACTTTAACATTACAGGAAAAAGACGACAAACCAAAACACACAAAGAAGAACAATCATTGATCACTACTAGGAAAGTTATGGCGAATATGTAGAGTGGGAACTATCAAATACCGTATTACTAACACTTTTGGGAGTGTATTTATTTGATATTTGCAAATCAGGAAATATTTATTTTCCTTTAGCCCTAATCTGAAGTAATTGATACATTAAGGGGAGTATTTATTTTTGCACAATTTCAAGAGATGCTTTTCTTTTTTACTTTAGAACCAATCTGCACTTTTTATTTCGTTTTAGCCAATATAAAATATGTTTTTATATGTTCGCTGGTAATGGTTTACAGTTAACTGTGTGTAATCCAATGCATGTATATGCAATGAGAATTCCCAAGATGCATTTTGCTGGGCTTTTGCATAGATTGCTGTCAAACGATTAGAATTTTTAATCAAGTTAATCACAGCTTAAAAATTAATTAATCGCAATTCAAACCATCTATAAAATATGCCATATTTTTCCGTAAATTATTGTTGGAATGGAAAGATAAGACAAAAGACGGATATATACATTCAACATACTGTACATAAGTACTGTATTTGTTTATTATAACAATAAATCAACAAGATGGCATTAACATTAACATTCTGTTAAAGTGATCCATGGATAAAAAAGACTTGTAGTTCTTAAAAGATAAATGTTAGTACATGTTATAGAAATTTTATATTAAAACCCCTCTTAATGTTTTCGTTTTAGTAAAGTTTGTAAAATTTTCAATCAAAAAATAAACTAGTAACTCGCCATTGTTGATGTCAATAATTACACAATTCTCATGGTGCTGAAACCCATAAAATCAGTCGCACCCAAGCACCAGCAGAGGGCGACAAAACACAAAAAAACACAAGTAACAAGTGGACATCACACTGTGCTGTCATTTTAATCTGTTTGAGCGGGCCATGTGCGTTAATTGCGTCAAATATTTTAACGTGATTAATCTAAAAAATTAATTACCTTCCGTTAATGCGATCATTTTGACAGCCCTAATTTTTATATTTTAGTACTTTTTTTTTTTTAGTTTTCTTTGTGACCATTTCTTCCTGGTAACGGAGTAGTTATGTTTTATGAGTTGATAATTTGTTAATTTTTCGATCATTTATTGTTCATTTAATTTTTGCACCATGAATGCAAATGGTCTGCTTACATAACAAATCTCAAGCATCTGAGTTTGTAGACATCTAATGGTCAGTAAGCATAACTGCTGTGCTATTCTGTGATCAGCCTTTGTACAAAAACAGATGGTTTCTTTGTTCACTTTATAGGCAACGCACACATTGGTTGTAAACTAAAAATGAAAAGCTTATCTCGATGATATTGGGTTTCATTTAAAAATGCTTTTATTGGCCGAGTTTATCATTTACCTGATAATGATAACTGTAGTTTTTGCTGTACTTATTTTGCTATTGTACTCTTGCAGAAATTTGGATGAATAAATATATATTGACAATGAACCTGGAATTGCATATATAATTTATTGTGATTTAAGTCACCAGTCCTAAATAACATTGAGGTAACATTTTGCATCCACTTTTTTTGAGTCGAAGGAAAGTGAAATAAAGGAGTTGCGGCAACTTATATAAATTAATTTGACCACTTATTAATGCAAAAACTTTGATATAAAAAATTGAGTTGGTTTAACTTAAGCTTGCGGAGGACAAAATATACCATGTTGGTCCTGGTAATTACAGAGTTTGTTCAGCTATAAAAAATCTCATGAGTAATACTTAATATTTGTTTAGTTGGAAATACTTTAAAAAACATATGCAAATTGTTACTTTTTTTTTTTTTTTTTTTTTAAGTTGAGCCAGTGTTTATTTTTTGAGTGTATGATAAAAATGTGTGAAAATATACAGTATTTAAAATAAAATAAAAATTCCAAGGGATCCTTAAAGTTTATATCTATCAATCAATCAATCAATCAATCAATCAATCAACTTTATTTGTATAGCCCATTCTAAAAATCCGCCAAGGAGTCCAAAGTGCTTTACATACCATAAAACAGCTAAATAAGTTAACTTTCAGACATAAAACAACCCCATAAAATAAATAAAAGACTTGGTCATAAACAGTCATTGCACATTAAAAGCTGAAGAAAAATAAAATGTTTTAAGGTGTGATTTAAAATCCATAAGTGAAGGGGCCTGTCTAATAATAAGTGCAAATTAAAGACATTTAATTTGCTGTTAATTTCATGGTTTGGCCTTGAAAAGGTTAAAATAATTTAATACACTATATCTTTTTTTAAAATAATTTCTGTATTGCTTTTATGATTTTTAAATCTTTTAATGCTTTTTTTTTATTTTTCGGATTTCATGTTTATTTTACAATGTTAATTTTTAATTTTTTTAATGAATACTATTCTTGTACAATTAAGTATTCCTCAAATTCTTTATTCGTTTTTCTTAAATGTAAATTCAGGCATAAAGGGGGTATTAAAGGCTGATTTCTTCAAACATCCCAGTGAGTGCTAATGATGGCGCTACGCACACATGACATCATTAGTCCATGTCAACATAGTGACTTATCTTGTAATCCCAGCATCAGTGCACTCCCTCATCATCACGGCGGAATGAAAGCCTTTCACTGTTGACACATCACGTCAGTTTGGTGTGGATTACTGACGCCGTCCGTGCTGCACAGACGCCGGACCGGTGACGCGTTTAGTATCGAATGTTGTACTATGTTTCTGTGGAAAATAAATTCCCATATTCTAAAAAGTGAGCTGAGGGAGGATTTATGCGTCACGCCGCAGCAGCCGGCGTGCGCAGATGGCAAGCTTGAGAGTGGATTTTGCTCTGGTCAACATGGTACAGACTATATGATGTGTTGCTAAAAACAAAATGAGTGAATTACCTCGAACCTCCTAACTTGGCATGAGGAATTTTGCTGGAGTATTGTCCTAACGATAATATTAATTTATCTTAGCTAGTACAGTATATGGAGTTTTCCATTTCTTGTAAGAATTAAGTTATCTAACTGGAGTTTACTGTAAAGGAGGGCTATGAAAATTGTCTTTGTCACAGGCCACATCATAGTTATGATTTCAAAAGGACTACCGTTATGTTTGCCAGCTGCTGCGATCAATCGACAACTGGTCAATTATCGAATGTATCAACATTTTGTTTGTAATTAAAGATCCGAATCCTCTTTTTTTAACCTCTATTTTTTCTGTATTATTTTATTTTCAATCATATTTTTTTTTTTAGTTAAAAATAAAATGGAAAAACGATATTTATTTATTTGCGTATTAACATCTTCAAATAAAAAAGGGCAAAACTACAAAAGCGTATTACTGTCACCGAAAAACAAGAAAAGTCCAGTATTATGTTTTTAAATGATAGTTGTCACGTTTTGACATGGTAGTACCACATTTTTAAATGATACTATGACGTTTTTACATGATAGTTATCACATTTTTACATACTATAACGTTTTAACATGATATTTATCACATTTTGACACTATAGTTCTCAGGTTTTAACCTGATAGTTATCACATTTTAACATGATAGCGTGATGTTTTATACATGATAGTTTTAACTAGGGCTGTCAAAATTATCGCGTTAACGGGCGGTAATTAATTTTTTAAATTAATCAAGTTAAAATATTTGACGCAATTAACGCACATGCCCCGTTCAAACAGATTAAAATGACAGCACAGGCTCATGTGCACTTGTTACTTGTGTTTTTTGGAGTTTTGTCGCCCTCTGCTGGCGCTTGGGAGCGACTGATTTGATGGGTTTCAGCACTATGAGCATTGTGTAATTATTGATATCAACAATGGTGAGCTACTAGCTTATTTTCTGATTAAAAATTTTACAAATTTTATTAAAAGGAAAACATTAAGAGGGGTTTTAATATAAAATTTCTATAACTTATACTAACATTTATCTTTTAAGAACTACAAGTCTTTCTATCCATGGATCGCTTTAAGAGAATGTTAATAATGTTAATGCCATCTTGTTGATTTAATGTTATAATAAACAAATACAGTACTTATGTACCGTATGTTGAATGTATATATCCGTCTTGTGTCTTATCTTTCCATTTCAACAATAATTTACAGAAAAATATGGCATATTTTATAGATGGTTTGAATTGCGATTAATTCCGATCAATTAAGTTTTAAGCTGTAAATAACTCGATTAAAAATTGTAATCGTTTGACAGCCCTAGTTTTAACATGACATTACCATGTTTTTACATGATACTATCACATCTTTACATTATAGTATTATATTTAACATGATATCGTCACGTTGTAATATGATAGTATTAAACGCGGAGTTTAAGGGGGGCCCCTTGTGGCCGAAAATGTAATTGCATGTAGTTTACTTTCCTATATATGGATTTAAATTTAAGACTTCCGGTAAAATGTTGACTATAAAAGTTGTAAAGCAATAAAACAACAAAAATGAATGAAATGAGCAAAAAAATATTTTAATAAAGGGTCAAAATTATTTTTCGAACACATTATGTGACCAGCACCTTAGAGACGGCATTTGCTTTGCTTAGCCAAAACCACCTGAGGACAGATTCTGGCTGGAATATTCAGTCAAAAAGGATGCGGCGTCTACTTCTCCACTAGGTAAAACACAAAAACGTGCATGCACACACCTACACACACAGCTGGGATGTCATTATGTACGAGCAAGAACTAAGCTACTATCCTAGCATAAATCTTGCGAGTTAATTTTATCGCTGACACTGCGTTTCGGGGTCATCGACACGTCCCCCCCGCCACAAAAGTCAAACTCAGCCTATGGAAAGTATCACGTTATTACAGGGTAATTATCACGTTTTTACATATAATAGATATCGCGTTGTTACAGGTTATTATCATGTAACCTGTGTAACAACATGATAACTATCATGTAAAAACGTAATACTGGACTTTTTTTTTTTCTTTTTTTTGTAGGGTGTCAGCAATACGCTTCCATACGAAACAATGCATATTCTCTTGTTTAATAGTTTTTTTTTTTTTATTAAAAAAAAAAAAAAAGGAATAACCGGTAAATAATATTTTTGTTAAAAATGGTAGGGTGTAAATATCCTCAGATGTCTTTGGTCCTCGAATTTTCATCGAGAACTACAAGAGTTTTATTTAAATTTTATTTTAGCTGGAAACATGGAACCCATTCACGTGATTTACTTTTGAGGGTCACGTCAAATGAAATGACGGTGCAGATAAGGCGGCACCCCGAGACGTCCTGACCCACACAATCCCAATGTTGCGTCAAGCTTCGCCATCTGCGCCGAGACAAAAGCCGGCCAAGGGAGTCCGGGCCGAGAGGCGGTGACACCCCCACCTCCGCCATCATCATCCTCCACAATGGCCTCATTGACAGAGAGACAAACGAGAGCATACGCTTTTCTCGTACAAACCACTTGCCTCATACCAGCCTCAGCACCAGGCTCCTGCTCCCTCGCGCACCGGCCTCTTGTTTGGCTGCCTCGTCGGGACTCGACCGCTTTGAAATGTTTGAATTCTGTAGGATGGAACAACAAGTCAGTGAGAATCAATGATTCCGTTTTTATGGGCCTGCAACAAATTAGTAAAATACCATTAAATAAGCTTGAGTTCAGCCTACATTATATTGCAGTCTTCAGTTTCAACACTAGATGGAGCTAGTTACTTAAATAGTGCCTCGCCATGAGCTCGTGAGTCGAAACATTACAACATGCTGATTTTTTAAGTTTGTCAGTCATAACAGAGTCATCTTCATGGGTCTCATTTTCATGTGATATATCACGAGTAGACGTCCAATCTATTTGAAGTGGGAGGGTCATCCCTCCCACTTCAAATGGATTGGACGTCTATGGCTGTCAACAGGAGCCAATGAGTGCATTTTAGGTCATTTGCTGTTGATTTTTTTTGTCACTTCTGGTTGATTTGGCGTTACAGAACAGGAAGGGACCCAGGAATCTCCGGAAATGAATAGGTAGTGACTTAAACTCAACAGGAAGTTGAACAGAAATGAACAGAAAGTGACCTGTAAATGCCCTAAAAATCAGAATGATTTCGAATAAACCAACTGTTCATTTACCAGTCCCAGTCTAAACGAATTGGGCGTCCAGCGCCGTCAATGGCAGCCAAGTTAACAAAGGCACTATTCTAGAGGAAGATTTTGGTTGCAAGTTGTTGGCTGCTTTTTTTTATTTATTTATTTTTTTTTTTAAAACCGTAACACCTTTTTGAAACAATATCTCGATTCTTGACAAGAGTATATCGATAAGCTTTTGGGATATAAAATAGGGCTGTTCCGATCATGTTTTTTTGCTCCCGATCAGATCCCGATCGTTTTAGTTTGAGTATCTGCCGATCCCGATATTTCCCGACCCGATTGCTTTTTTTTTGCTCCCGATTCAATTCCAATCATTCCCGATAATTTTTCCCAATCATATACATTTGGGCAATGCATTAAGAAAAAAATGAATAAAACTCGGACGAATATATACATTCAACATACAGTACATAAGTACTGTATTTGTTTATTATGACAATTAATCCTCAAGATGGCATTTACATTATTAACGTTCTTTCTGTGAGAGGGATCCACGGATAGAAAGACTTGTGACTTTGTATATTGTGACTAAATATTGCCATCTAGTGTATTTGTTGAGCTTTCAGTAAATGATACTGTAGCCATTTAACTTCTGCCCAAATGCATGACGGGAAGTGCAACCATGACTGTGCGTCATGGTACCAATAGATATATCTTCTCTGCGTTTGGAAATAACATAGGGTGTTAAGAAAAAGATCAACTACAACTTTTCTTCCCCACATTGCTTCCCACGATTATTCTAATAGTTGGGAGAGGGATTGTACGGCTTTAGCCATTTAAAAAAAAAGGCTCCAAAGGCTGCCAAAATTCACTCTGCTCATTTTACACTGCCTTTTAGCTCTATATATTGTATGGGTAAAATGGCGCCATTATAGATATAATGCGACAATGCGTGAGTGGGTCGTGCAGTGCATGCGTTAATTGCGTTAAATATTGTAACGTGATAAATGTAAAAAAATATTAATTCTCGCCGTTAACGCGATAAATATGATAACCCTACCTTAAGCTTAAACTAAAGACTCTGGAAGAGTGTAACACATTATGTCTGTAACGTTAAATACAATTAGAAAACTATTTAATTAAAAAATATATATATATTAAAAAAAAGGCATGTCCGATATTTTTTTGCCGATTCCGATACTTTGAAAATGATGTGATTGGACGATCGGGACATCTCTAATATAAAGTATCATGATGTGTGACCATTTCTCCATCTTGTCACTGCCCTAATATATATAATGTGTAAATATATTTAGAGGGTAATCATCTCAAAAACTAATGAAAAAGCACCAGTTCCTGCCCACCATTTTAATACAAAGACAATAGGACTTACAGTATAGTTCATGTGAGCTAATGTAATTTTCTTAATCTTTACTCAGTTTTTGAGCTGTCATTATATATATATATATATATATATATATACACAGTGGGGAGAACAAGTATTTGATACACTGCCAATGGGAAAACCCATTAGCAGTGTATCAAATACTTGTTCTCCCCACTGTATATATATATATGGCAGAAAACACAGACAAGACTGAAAAAGCAGTTTCTGCTCTTGCACTCCTGTTTAAAGAAACTGCTGTATTTTAAGCCAAAACAACTGTTGTGTTTGACAGAACAATATGTCTAAATGCTGCCATAGCAGATTCATGGCGCATTAAGCCTCCCAACTATTTTTAATGTATCCGTTTTACCCTGGAAACCCCTGTTTACAGACGTCGCGAAACCGCTTTTCTTTCAACCCAGCCATAAAACGAAGATAAATAATTATATTATTCAAAATGACTGTCATTTTTAGCTTAGAATCATGAATTGATCATGATATTTCGTTTAAAAAAAAAAAACACTTTATAAAATTATTCACTGGCATATTTTAAACTTTTAAACAAATTTTGTCACAATGAAAAAATGGTGTCTGTAAATAAGTCCCGAATATCTACATCATAAATATGGCTTTATTTTTATTTTTTTGTTACTGTCACATTTTACTGATATGTTAGATATTTTGCTTAAAAAAAAAAAAAAATTAAACTACTAAAAAATTATTCACTCGCATATTTTAAACTTTTAAACATATTACGTCACAGTGAAAAAATAGTGTCTGTAAAAAATTCACGGATCTCTACCTCATAACTATTGCTTAATTGTATTTTTTTTTGTTACTGTCGTATTTTCTCCGACATGTTAGATGATAAATAATTGATTCAAACAAAGAAAAATTGGGGGGGGGAAAGGGTAAAAATATGAAAAAGAACATCTCGACCACTCCTTGATGTCTGCGATTTCTGCATCGCGGCGCTTTTTATATGACCATGTTTCACCTATAAAATCCCCCAAAAATCCAGCTATGGCCATTCACAGCTGTGTTTTGACACTCAGTCATACATGCTCCATGGAGTTTTTGGATCGAAACAAGGTAAGTACGCCATAATATATTGTTAAAGTCATGGCGTCTTTAATTCTGCTCTTTCATGCTCTCACCTCCAGATAGAATTTCGCTGTTTAATTTTTTTTTTTTTTTTAAATGTCCTCCTGTTAATAATTGTTCTTCCCCCAGAAAATTGAGATTTTAGGCTTTCCAACGATATATCACAAATCCATATCGGACACTTTTGAAAGTTGGCCAAATTGGGCGTCTCAGAGCAGAACTTCAAGTCACCCGAGTGTTTTCCGCCATATATATTTAGACTTACAAAATGTGTGGTTAAATTTGGTATGCAAACATGCAAAGAAAAACAAATTAAACATTTGAGAACTCCATATTTAAAATACACATAGGATAAAACAAATTCAGTGCAATTAAGAGGTTTTTATTGGGGGTACAAACTGCACCTCGGTAAATATTTTCCTGGTCGCCACAATGTCAAAAGATCCCCCACCCGTAAACTGCAATTATTCATCTTAAATGCAGATCTATGCTGAGGAATGTTTGGAGGCGGGACACGGTCAGAGGTTCCCCCCAGTAGGCATATGGATCCAACAAAAGGACGCTTGTGTTGTCTAAATATTAACATTGAAATATTTAACAAAATAAGGGCAGAATATTCACATTATAATGTCTCTACATAATGAGATACAACAGTATAACAGGAATTTTTCCACAATGTTTTAATTGTAATCATTTTGTCAACATTTTCCGTACTATAAGTCACAGTTTTTTTTAGTTTGGTCCGAGGTGAGACTTATACTCTGGAACGGCGTATGTCTGAAATTATGAAGACATTATTATATAGTTTTAGAGATCGAGCAATATGGGTTTAACCAAATATTAGTAGTTAGAGGGGCCGATAACCAATTATTGGAGCCGATATTCATTTGCAATGACAGTGTAAAAATTGGCTTTAAAAAAATGAATAATGCAAGCACTGAACTTCATTGAAATGCCTAAACCATGTTTATTGAATCACAAAAATAGAAAATAGTATCTCCAGAAGTTCCTGAAGCGCAATACAAGTCTAACCATTACCATTTAACCAATCAAAGCATGGGGTGAATACCGTAATTTTTGCACTACAAACTGCTACTTTTTCCTTCATTTTGAATCCTGCGGTTTATAGCCCAGTGCAGCTTATTATTTGATTTGTTTGGGTTAATAGGCAACACATGCCTCCTAGTATGCATTGCAGCACTACAGATGTGAATAACAATCGAAATTCATGTTCTGTGCTAATTATTTCTACAGTTAGTGTTCCAGTTGTTTCATTAATTGCTTGTTATGGTACTTTGTAACACTTTATTTGGCATCGGCGTCATAAGACTGTAAAAGACCATCATAATTACTACATGACACTATCATGGGCATTACTGAACGCTTATGACAGATGTCATTAAGTGTCATCCGGCAAATCATGTTACAAACTCCATTTATGTCCACTTCAGATCTTTTACATCCGTTCAAAAGTGAGATAATTTGCCGAATAATACTAAATGATATTCATTCATGCTCATGACAGTGTCATGTCATAATTATGATTGTCTAACGACAGACGTATGGCGCCAGTGTCAGATTAAATGTTACCAAATACCATAACTAGTGATCAATGAAACAACTGGAACAGTACCTGAAAAAAATAATTAGCACAGAACATGAATTTTGATTTTAATTTACATCTGTAGTGCTGCAACGCATGCTAAGAGGCATGTTGGACAACAACAGTATTGACAGCAGGTGGCAGCTGAGGTTGACTGTCTCCCCCAAGGGAACAGAAATGGCTAAATGAAGCTTCTTGAAGCAATGAAGCTTTGCAGACAATTGGTTCAAAGCTTCATGGTGGTTCATTTGGTCTTCTGACAGTCGTATGATGCCGTTGTCTAATAAATTGTAAGTAGTTAATATCTTTTGGTGCAATTATCCCATAATACAGTGAGGACAGCTGCAGTTTATAGTCCAGTGTGGCTTATCTATGAACAAATGCCCTTTTCGTGTCACATTTGGTGGTTGGCGGCTTATGATGCGCCTTATAGTGCAGGACACAGCAGGTAGAAGAGAAAGGTGCAGATTTTTTCATATCGGCCGGTCGGATTTAAAAAAAAACAACAACAAAAAACGGCCAATACAGATATACGTCAAATTTCCAAATATTGGTCACGATAATCGGTCGATCTCAATATAATTTCACATGTTATTTTCACTCTAAACCACAAGAGGGTGCTCAAGGCCTGTGTTTCAACATTAGCGTTAACTTAGAAAAACCAATAACAACAACTGAGAAGGGCTGAACAAAATGGTACTAAAAAGAAAATCATGTTCTGCAGTTTCCAAGCAGCAAATAGTGAAATATGCAGCTGAAAACGGTAATCGAGCAACAGAAAGAAAGTTTGGAGTTAGCGAGAAACTTGTAAGGGAGTGGTTAAATGCAGAGGTTACTCTTACCAAAATGAAGAAAACCAAAAAAGCTAATCGCGGGCTAAAAGCTATGTGCTCACAGCTAGAGGAGTGACTTGTTAGTATGTTCTTTATGCTGTAGTAATAGTAACTCTTAATAGCTATGTTACTTAACATACCTGGCACTTTCACAATTCATTGTTTATGGGTCATCTAACGTTAGCATACCGTACACTGATTCAGCCTGTTGTTCTCTTTTACTTTTTTAATTGTCTTTCAAGATGACATGTGTGTTCTTGGTGTTGGATTTTGTCAAATAAAATTTCCCCCCAAAATGTGATTTATACTCTGGTGTGACGCTGGTGCTACTTATAGTGCAAAAATCTGGTACTTCCAACTTTTCTCTGAGCGGTCCATTGTTGCATTCAGCACTTTTTCTGAAGCAAAACTGGGCCTTGCACCTCCTGCGAATAAAGACTGCTTAAAAGAACTCATTGACTACTATTGGCGGTGAAATACATCCAACCCATTTTGAGTGGAAGGGCTAGCATTGCTCGTTCAATCGTTAGGTGATGTTCTTTATCATCTTGCATGAAATACAGTATTGACATTATGTTGGATGGATATTTTGACTTGGACCAGTATCGCTCAAACATTTTTTATCCCTTAATTTTTGTTTTTGTTGTTGTTTTCAGGCAACCTAGGTTGTGTTCATACTGCAGGCATATCTGACTCTAACCGGATTCCTGTAGAGATGTCGATCGGGTCCGATCACGACATTTTCAAAGGATCGGAATCGGCAAAAAAATATCGGACATGCCTTTATTTAATATATATATATATATATATTTTTTTTTTTTTTTATAGGGCTGTCAAAATTATCGCGTTAACGGGCGTTAATTAATTTTTTAAATTAATCACGTTAAAATATTTGAGGCAATTAACGCAGATGACCCGCTCAGACACATTTAAATGACGGTACAGTGAAACGCTCACTTATCAATTGTGTTTAGTGGAGTTTTGCCGCCCTCTGCTGGCACTTGGGTGCGACTGATTTTATAGGCTTCAGCACCCATGAGCATTGTGTAAGTAATTATTGACATCAACAATGGCGGGCTACAAGTTTATTTTTTGATTGAAAATTTTACAAATTTTATTAAAACAAAAACATTAAGAGGGGTTTTAATATAAAATTTCTATAACTTGTACTAACATTTTTCTTTTAAGAACTACAAGTCTTTCTATCCATGGATCGATTTAACAGAATGTTAATAAATTTAATGCCATCTTGTTGATTTATTGTTATAATAAACAAATACAGTCCTTATGTACCGTATGTAGAATGTATATATCCATCTTGTGTCTTCTTTCCATTCCAACAATAATTTACAGAAAAATATGGCATATTTTATAGATGGTTTGAATTGCGATTAATTGTGATTAGTTACGATTAATTAATTTTTAAGCTGTAATTAACTCGATTAAAAATTTTAATTGTTTGACAGCCCTAAATTTTTAATTAAATCGTTTTCTAATTGCATTTAACGTTACTGTCATAATATGTTACACTTATCCAGAGTCTTTAGTTTAGGCTGAAGGTAGGGTTATCAAATTTATCCCGATAACGGCGGTAATTATTTTAAAAATGTATCACGTTAAAATATTTAACGCAATTAATGAATGCGCTGCACAACCCACTCACGCATTGTCGCGCTCAACCTGTAATGGCAATCTGTGGGCATTTCACTCTACTGTCATTTAAATCTGTCTATGCTGTCCTCACTCCGAAGCGTCTACTTTTTCCAAAGCTAGACAGCTAGTGAACAACACCTTAATAATTAGACTTCTTCCTTTTTCATCTGATCTGTTCATAAAATGGCCTCAAACCATTGTCATCTTTAGACCGTCGTAAAACTACAAAAAAAAAAAAGAACACAAGCATTGCATTAGCAACAACGTTTGCTTAGCACGCTATACAGGTTCACTAAACATAAACAAAAAGCGTCTCATTACAAAAAATATAACATTTCGCTTACTAACATAATATGTTAATTCTTTACAACAACCATACTTACGGACAAATCTTGTCCAAGGATCATATAAGCACAACATTATCAGCCCGAGACGTCGTGCAACCATAATGAACTGGCAAGAAAACAATAAATCATGTCGCAAAGCGACCACAAGAGTTCGCTGTTGGACAGCACAAAAAGCCTTGCTGTAAAACTTACCAAAAGGCAGAATACTTTCTGAGCGGGACATGTTATACTTCAAACAATGGTGTTATTCTTATATAGCGCTTTTCCACCTTTCAAGGCGCTCAAAATGCTTTACACTATCTCGCCATCTACCTACTGCGTTAATTGCGTCAAATATTTTAACGTGATTAATTTAAAAAAATAATTACCGCGCGTTAACACGATAATTTTGACAGCCCTAATATATATATATATAAATGTATGGTGATATGGTTTCAATCCATCTCGCATAAATCTGATTTCTGTGCTTTGTGACTGTTCAGATTACAAAAGAGCCATCCAGTTTCATTCTGGATGAACTAAAAATCAGATGTTGGCTGCCCGTCCGAACAAGGCCCAAGACCAATCTGACGGAGATCCAACCTATAAAAGTTAAGATGATGACAGTACCTCAGTTGTGGATATAAATATAATGGGGGTGCGACAGGGCCCGGGCCTCTAAGGGGTCCCGATTTGTAAAGTGGGCATTGTAGGGTGAGGGGAGGGTCAAACAGGAAGATAAGATGCTGTGCATTTTTTCATTGTGACATAATTTGTTTAAAAGTTTAAAATAATTTTTTTATGTTGTTTTTTTTTTATTTTTTTTTTTTAAACGAAAGATGAGACATCAATTAATGATTCTAAGCTAAAAATGACTGACATTTCGAATAATAAACATAAATAATAACCTTCGTTTTACGGCCGGGTTGAAAAAAAAGCGGTTGCGCAACGTCTGTAAACGGGAGTTTCCAGGGTAACATGGACAAATTAAAACTAGTTCGGGGGCTTAATGCGCCATGAATCTGCTATGGCAGCATATAGACATATTGTTCTATCAAACACAATAGTTGTTTTGGCTTAAAATACAGCAGTTTCTTTTAAAGAGGAGTGCAAGAGCAGAAACTGCTTTTTCAGTCTTGTCTGTGTTTTCCATCCTATGAGTTTCTGTTACAGTAGAAGCAGGCCTTCTCTGTATACAAGACAAAAAAGTTGCTGAAGATATTAAATAATCTTGAAATTGTTGAAAAAGTTGAGGGCAACTGCCACCCTAAAAGTTACCTCAGTTGCAACCCGAATTAGCACCCATGAACACTTCAATTTAATATTTACTGCCATCAATTAAGTATGGGTGTCAGTGAGGACCCTTATAATACAAATAATAAATTATAATGAAAGAAAAAGACTGTATGAAGATAAATTTCTATGATTCAATATGTATACATACAGTGGGGCAAATACGGATTTAGTCAACCACCAATTGTGCATGTTCTCCTACTTGAAAAGATTAGAGGCCTGTAATTGTCAACATGGGTAAACCTCAACCATGAGAGACAGAATGTGGAAAAAAAAAACAGAAAATCACATTGTTTGATTTTTAAAGAATTCATTTCCAAATTAGAGTGGAAAATAAGTATTTGGTCACCTACAAACAAGTGAGATTTCTGGCTGTCAAAAAGGTCTAACTTCTTTTAACGGGGTCTAAAGAGGCTCCACTTGTTACCTGTACTAATGGCAACTGTTTCAACTCATTATCGGTATAAAAGACACCTGTCCACAATCTCAGTCAGTCACGCTCCAAACTCCACTATGGCCAAGACCAAAGAGCTGTTGAAGGACACCAGAGACAAAATTGTAGACCTGCACCAGGCTGGGAAGACTGAATCTGAAATAGGTAAAACGCTTGGTGTAAAGAAATCACCTGTGTGAGCAATTATTAGAAAATGGAAGACATACAAGACCACTGATAATCTCCCTCGATCTGGGGCTCCATGCAAGATCTCACCCCATGATGTCAAAGTGATAACAAGAACGGTGAGCAACAATCCCAGAACCACACAGGGGGATCTAGTGAATGACCTACAGAGAGCTGGGACCACAGTAACAAAGGCTACTATCAGTAACACAATGCACCTCCAGGGACTCAAATCATGCACTGCCAGAGTTGTCCCCCTGCTGAAGAAAGTACACGTCCAGGCCAGTCGGCGGTTCGCTAGAGAGCATTTGGATGATCCAGAAGAGGACTGGGAGAGTGTGTTATGGTCAGATGAAACCAAAATAGAACTTTTTGGTAGAAACACAGGTTCTCATGTTTGGAGGAGAGAGAGAACTGAATTGCATCGAAGAACACTATACCCACTGTGAAGCATGGGGGTGGAAACATCATGCTTTGGGGCTGTTTTTCTGCAAAGGGACCAGGACGACTGATCTGTGTAAAGGAAAGAATGAATGGGGCCGTGTATTGAGAGATTTTGAGTGAAAATCTCCTTCCATCAGCAAGGGCATTGAAAATGAGATATGGCTGGGTCTTTCAGCATGACAATGATCCCAAACACACAGCCAGGGCAACAAAGGAGTGGCTTCGTAAGAAGCATTTCTAGGTCCTGGAGTGGCCTAGCCAGTCTCCAGATCTCAACCCCATAGAAAATCTATGGAGAAAGTTGAAGTCTGTGTTGCCCAACGACAGCCCCAAAACATCACTGCTCTAGAGGAGATCTGCATGGAGGAATGGGCCAAAATACCAGCAACAGTGTGTGAAAAGCTTGTGAAGAGTTACAGAAAACGTTTGGCCTCTGTTATTGCTAACAAAGGGTACATAACAAAGTATTGAGATTAACTTTTGGTATTGACCAAATACTTATTTTCCACCATGATTTGCAAATAAATTCTTTAAAAATCAAACAATGTGATTTTTTTTCCACATTCTGTCTCTCATGGTTGAGGTTTACCCATGTTGACAATTACAGGCCTCTCTAATATTTTCAAGTGGGAGAACTAGCACAATTAGTGGTTGACTAAATACTTATTTGTCCCACTGTATCTGCCATATGTTGACACTAGGGATGTAACAATTAATCCATGTAGATCAATATATTGATTTGTTGAGCACAATTGAATGTAATTCGATAAAAATGCAAAATGATTCTGTTTTCGGTATGTCGTTTTTTTTTTTAAATACTTTTTTTTTTCCATAACGAAATTGTCATACACATTAAAACTGATTTGTATTTTTTATTGCTTCAGGTAAATTGGAACTGATTGTGTTAAATGTCTTCATCAATTTGTATTAAATCAATCCAAGGCCTTTAAATTGAATCGTATAACTGTCCAAAGAATCAATAATGTGTTATACTATTATGAGGTTATTTACAGTGGCACCTCCAGAAATTTTTCATAGGGGTGGCCTGATGGGGCCACTTAAAATCTTGGGGTGGCCAAAACTAAAAGCCATAATTTCAGGTTTTCATTATATTATTGCAGTATAAAGGTCAGGGGAAAACTATCAGAAAGACTTAAGGACACGGCTACAGATATACTTTGGTGTATTGTGTAATATTTGATGTTACTAATGATTTAATATGCATCATCCATAACTGTCCAGTCAACATTTTGAGTTCCAAAACAATTCTGTTTTATTGTGTTATGTATATATTAGGCATAAGATGTACATTTAACTAGGGCTGTCAAACGATTAACATTTTTAATCGAGTTAATCACAGCTTAAAAATGAATTAATGGTAATTAATCGCAATTCAAACCATCTCTAAAATATGTCATATTTTTCTGTAAATTATTGTTGGAATGGAAAGATAAGATGGATAAATATATTCAACATACTGTACATAAGTACTGTATTTGTTTATTATAACAATAAATCCACAAGATGGCATTAACTTTATTAACATTCTTTCTGTGAAAGGGATCCACGGATAGAAAGACTTGTAATTCTTGAAGGATAAATGTGAGTTTGTATATAGTGCCTAAATATTGACATCTAGTGTATTTGTTGAGCTTTCAGTAAATGATACTGTAGCGACTTAACATTTCTGCCCAAATGCATGATGGGAAATGGTGCAACCATGACTGTGTTTGGTGGCTGCAAATGCTATATCTTCTCTGCATTGGGTACACTACAGGGTGTTAAGAAAAAGATCAACTGGCCACCCCCTGGTGGCGCCACTGGTTATTTACCATGCGCAAAAAGTTCCTGCCGTCCTCTCGCCATCCCATACATATTTTTCCAAAGTCATTGGTAGAATGTCAAAAACCAACCATTTTTTTATAAAACCCAGATACAACCCAACTACGTCTTATTGCAGGTATAAAACTTGAAAAAAAAAAAAAAATGCTTTATGCCACGGATAGAAAGACTTGTAATTCTTAAAGGATAAATGTGAGTTTGTATATAGTGACTAAATATTGCCCTATAGTGTATTTGTTGAGCTTTCAGTAAATGATACTGTAGCGACTTAACTGTTCTGCCCAAATGCATGATGGGAAGCGGTGCAACCATGACTGTGTGTGGTGGCTGCAAATGCTATATCTTCTCTGAGTTGGGTACACTACAGGGTGTTGAGAAAAAGGTCAACTGGCCAACCCCTGCTGGCGCCACTGGTTATTTACCATGTGCAAAAAGTTCCTGCCGTCCTCTCGCCATCCCATACATATTTTTCCAAAGTCATTGGTAGAATGCCAAAACCAACCATTTTTTATAAAAACCAGATACAACCCAACTACGTCTTATTGCAGGTATAAAACTTGAAAAATGAAAAAAAAAAAAAACGCTTTATGCCACCAACAAAAACATGAGAATGATTTTTGTCAGACTAAGATTTTTTCCTATTTAAAATGGTGTTTCAGTTAGACTGACGCTGAAAAATTGTAGTCATGGCTCAAATGGTTTTTGAACCAACGCCAAGGAAGTATGGGACCACTCGGGCATGCCGCGTCCGCCCACGCCACACGCGAATGTTAGCGTAAGCACGCTAACACGGTCGACAGCGTGGGTCGCGCGAAGCTATGTGACCTCCCGCATCATTTTCCTCCGTGGCGTTTGGACACATTGTCCTGACGCTCGGAACAATTAAGCCGGCGCAAATAACAAAGGACTATCAGATTTGAACTCATTCGCCGCCACTGACGTAGCAACACATCCAATCTAAATCTAGCAGAACAGCCATCCCACTTCAAATGGATTGGACATCACTGTCATTTTAACACATGGAATTCATCTCCCAGTGCCAAGAAGAACATTTTCATTGTGACTACCTCCTGCCAGTGTTCTTGAAAGAGGCTTTGCGGAGGGTGCGAGAGAATGAAGACCTTGTGGGCACAAACACTGGCCTGCTATTGTGTGCATTGGGATAACTGGTGGAATTTTTTTTTTCTACAGCTTGCGCTTCGCTGCCGAGCCGTGACGCAAGATAAGAGCCCCTCGCATCCCCACCCTGACTTTAAAAAAAAGCACACACAGAGCAGCAGATGGTCTTCAAGCATGACAACTCCTACACACACACACACACGAATGGTGCCAGTATGCAATCACTTGAGGTAGCACAGTAAAAGCTGCTAATATGTGATGTAGATAAGAAAAAGCAAATGGGTAATTAGACTTTATGGTAGGTTGTTTTTTTTCCTCTTTATATAATGGAATCAAAAACAGCCATTTTACGGAGGTAGATTTGTGTCTTTATTATTCAATTTAAAAAAAAAGTTACTTCAATCAAAATATATATGGCAGAAAACACAGACAAGATTGAAAAAGCAGTTTCTGCTCTTGCACTCCTCTTTAAAATAAACTGCTTTATTTTAAGCCAAAATAACTGTTGTGTTTGATAGAACAATATGTCTATGTGCTGCCATAGCAGATTCATGGGGCATTAAGCCCCCAAACTATTTTTAATTTGACCGTTTTACACTGGAAACACCCGTTTACAGATGTCGCGCAACCGCTTTTGTTTCAAACCAGCCATAAAACGAAGGTAATAGATTATTCAAAATGTCTGTCATTTTTGGCTTAGAATCATTAATTGATGTCTAATATTTCGTTTGAAAAAAAAAAAACTTTATAAAATTATTCACTTGCGTATTTTAAACTTTTGAACAAATAACGTCACAATGAAAAAAATGGTGTCTGTAAATAAGTCACGGATATCTACCTCGTAACTATGGCTTAATTTTATTTATTTTTTTGTTACTGTCGCATTTTCTCCGATATGTTAGATGATAAATAATCGATCCAAACAAAGAAAAACTGGAAGAAGAAAAAAAAACGTTTAAAAGGGTAAATATATGAAAATGAAAATCTTGACCTCTACTTGATGTCTACGATTTCTGCATCACGACCCTTGTTATATTACCATGCTTCACCCATAAAATCCCCCCAAAATCCGGCTGTGGCAATTAACAGCTGTGTCTCGACACTCAGTGATACATGCTACATGGATAATAACTCTTTAAAATCATGGCGTCATTAATTATGCTTTCGCGTGCCCTCACATTCATTTAAGGTTTTGCTGTTTGAATTTCTTTTTTTGTTTTTTTGTTTTAATGCCCTCCTGTTAAAAAAATTTCAAAGATTTTAAGCTTTCCAATGATGTATCACACATGCATATAGGACAATTTTGAAATTTGGCCAAATTTGGTCCCGGAGCGAAGCTTCAAGTCACCTATGAGACATCTAGACCGGAACCGGTCTTCTGCATGTTCCAAGAACAAGAACAAAGCAGGGTGAGGCAGCATTTAGTTATTACGCTCCTCACCTCTGGAACAAGTTACCTGAACGTCTGAAGTATGCTCAAACTGTTAGCTCTTTTAAATCAGGGCTAAAAACACTTTTGTTTAGCACTGCATATCCATAACTGGCTATATATTTCAATCTACCTGCTTTCTATTCCTCTTGTGCTTATCTCTATTGCTGATTTCAATTATTATTAGTAGTAGTAGTTTTTGTTTTATTTTTATTTCTGTTTTATTTTTATTCTATTTGTGATTAAATGCGATCTTTTGTCTTGGTTTTTACGTTGTATTGATTTAAATGTAATTTTTATGATCTTCATGTGATGTAAAGCACTTTGAATTGCCTTGAGTTGAATTGTGTTATATAAATAAATTTGCCTTGCCTTGCGCCGAATATTTTCAATCCAAAAAATTCACTTCAGTCAAAACAAATTTGAATGCAGAAATTAAATTGAGACTCAAAAAAAAGCATTTGAAAACTATTTTTTGAAAACTTATTTTTGATTTTTGAATTAATTATTTTTGATTGAAGTGAGGTTTCTTTTTGATTGAAACAACTTTTTTGATTGAAGTAATGTTGTTTTGCGTTTGGGCCACATTTTGGCAAGCACATCTGTGTCTTTATTATTCTATCAAAAAATAAGTTGCTTCAAACAAAAAAACGTTTTTTTTTCCAAAAGAAAAATCACTTCATTAATTAAAAAAAAAAAAAAAAAAAAATTCAATGATAGAAAAAAAAGTTTTTGAATGTGAACAAATATTTGAGTCTCAAAAATTTGCATTTGAACACTTAATTTTTCATTGAAAATGTTTTCTTTGATTAAAGCAATACTTTTTGTGTTTGGGCCATATAATGAGTAGGACATTTGTGTCTAAATTATTCAATCCCCCAAAAATATTTTCAATCAAAGAAAAAAATCATTTGCAAAAATAAAATTGCCTTCCTCTAAAAATAATGCTTTAGGGAAAAATATTATTTTTATTTAAATTTTTATTTGTTTTGACTGAAGTGCAAAAAATTTTCAACTCACTTTTTTTAGGTGCAAAAAGTTTTGAACGCTTTTTTTCCCAAAACATTTTTCACCATCAAAAACTTTTCTATGAGTGATTTTTTTTTTTTTTTTTTGATTGATTTGATTGATGTGATTATTCGTTTGAAAATATTTTGGGGGGTTTGAAGCAACTTAATTATTGATTGAATAATAAAGACACAAATGTCTTTGCAAAAGAATGCAAACGCAAAAGAACATTACTTCAATCAAAAAAGTTGTTTCAATTAAAAAAATAATAATTCAAATATAAATAATAAAATAATTCAAAGAAAAATAGTTTTGGATGCTTTTTTTGGAGTCAAATTTAGTTTTGGATTCAAACACATTTTTGGGGGGATTGTAGTGACTTTTTTTGGGGGGGGGTTGAAAACAAACATTTTGATTGAAGAAACTTTTTTTTTTAAGCGACTTTTTTTTGTATTGAATAATATAGACAAATCAAACTCCGTACCATTTTACAGTAAAATCATATCGTTATATTGTATTGTCTCATTTTGGTCATTTACAAAGTAATTTTGATGGTTCTATTGCTCAGAAAGGAACAGTATTGTTCCACAATCTTTGCAGAAGATAAAGAATATGTGAGAACTCTTTTATCATCTGGCTATAAGTGTTGCTATGTGTTTAACCACTGAATGCATGAAGTATGATTCATATTTAAATCCTTCCAGACAGTGTTGTTTATGGCAGCCCTTTTAATTTTTGTCTTAGTCCTAGTCTTTTGGAGGAAAATACTTATTACCGAAAATTTCAAACTATAAGCCGCATTTTTTTTGTTCATTTTGAATCCTGCGGCTTATAGTCCAGTGCGGTTTATTTGTTGATTTATTTGGGTTAATAGCTAACACTTTATTTGACAGCATCGTCATAAGATTGCCATAAGACCGTCATAATTATGACACAACACTATCATGGGCATTAATGAATGCTTATGACAGATGTCATTCAGTGTTTCCCACAAATGAACGAGACTGTGGCGGCCCGCCACAGTCTCGTTTGCCCCCCCCCCCCCGGCGGAAAAAAAAAAAAAAAGATAATAATCAGATGCGTCAGTCAGCCGATTACACAGCTGTAGCCCACTCCACTCTGAGTAGCTTTTTAGAGTAGTATTTTTTTTATTTATTTATTTAAGCGACGCAAGGGGAACGAGTAGGAAGAATGGGAGAACGAGCGAGATAGCGAGAGATAGCGGTCGCATGTCTTAGCAGCACGCTGTTATTTTTTTGTTATTGTTTTTCTGTATTATTGTTACCACAATCAAGTGGGTAAGCAAATACAGACTTCTCTCCTTCTTCCCCATATCCGGGGCATTACAATAGTTTGGATCGGACTTTTTGGCGAAAGTGAGCGGTGGACGGCCGTCTTGGACGGAAAGCAAACTTTGATTGAACTTCACGGAGAGGCGGGGCCCAAAATAAAGCCTTGCTCTATTTTCAGAGCGTTGGTCACAGTAAAATATTTATTAGTTCAAGCAGAGTAAAATGATATATATTCACGGTACAAGAACGTCGTTTCCGTGTCCATCGATTGGTAAGAAAAGGCTGTTTGTACGAGTGACGTGTGGGCGCTCCCGTCAGGGGGGACATTTCGCGTGGCCGCCACAGTCTCGTTCATTTGTGGGAAACACTGACTACGACGGCGGTCTGAAACCCGCGGCTCTCGGGCCGCATGCGGCTCTTTAGCGCTGCTTTTTTTTTTTTTTTTTTAATGGAAAAAGATGGGGGAGGGAAATTTTCTTTTTTGTTTTAATAGCACTTCTAGGAGGACAAACATGACACAAACATTCTTTCAATTCATTAATATTGTAATGAAGTTAAACTTGTGGTGGCATCGTACAACAGAGTAGTCACGTGGTGCGCTATAGGATCCACTGCAGGGAAAATAAACATTTAATCATGAAGGCTAATTATATATTTCTAGCCAACTTAGTCATTTTTATAGTAGGCTAATATAGCTAGTATTGATAATTATAAGGCTTGTACAAGGCTTTGAATTTTTTGCTGCTCCAGACATACTGTATCAGTTTTTTTTTTTTTTTTTTTTTTGGGGGGGGGGGGGTGTCAAATATGGCTCTTTCAACAGTTTGGGTTGCCAACCCTGAGTCACTACGAGATGTAAGTCGTACTATTGCTACGAGAAAAAAAGTCACATTATTACATAGGGTAACGTAGCTGTAATCAGCTACGCATTTTACATATATGTACCGTAGCTGAGAGCTAGCTAATGAAATATTGCAAATATATCTTTGTTATGGTTCTTCTTGGGGGAAAAAAATAATGGAGAAAAAAAAAAAAATTTCGCCGTGGCACGACATGGTGAGGCTGTCCGACTCCGATGCAGCCCACCACCAAAGTTTCAAAAAATCCTATGGGAAACACTGGTCAGAGACCCTCCCACCACAGTCTCCTAAAATCCTGTGGGAAACACTGTCATTAAGTGTCATCTGGCAAATTATGCCACTAACTTCATTTATGTCCAGCTTGGATCTTTTACATCCATTCAAAAGTGAGATAATTTGACACAAAATGACATCTGTCATAAGCATTCATTAATGCTCATGGCAGTGTCATGTCATAATTACTATGGTCTTATGACAGTGTTATGGCACTACTGTCAAATGTGTTTCCAAAATACCAGAACTAGGAATTAATGAAAGAACTAGAACAGTAACTGAAGATAAAATTGGCGCACAACATTTTTGATTTTGATTTTTGATTGTTATTTACATGTGTAGCACTGCATTGTATGCTAGGAGGCATGTCAATGACAACAATAGTGTTGACAGCTGTGGTTGACTGTCTCCCCCAAGGCAGCAGTGATGACAAAATGAAGCTTCTTGAACCAATGAAATGTTGCAGCCAATTGGTTCAAAGCTTCATGGTGGTTCATTTGGTCTTATGACGGTCTTATGATGCCGCTGTCAAATAAAGTGTTACCGGTTAATATCTTTTGGTGTAAATATCCCATAATACAGTGGGGACAGCTGCGGCTTATAGTCCAGTGCGGCTTATCAATGAACAAATGCCGTTTTCGTGTCAAATTTGATGGGTGGCGGTTTATAGTCAGGTGTGCCGCATAGTCCTAAAATGACAGTAGTCTTAGTCATAGTTTAGTCTTTTCAAAATGTTTTCATCTTTGTCTAGTTTTAGTCGACACTTACTCACATTAATCTGTAAAATTAAAATTTTAAAGTTTTAGTCCAAAAATAAATGTTTCCATCAATTTCGAATGAAAATATTGTAGTGTCTAAAAGGACAACTACAACTTTGCGTTGATAATACACACTCAGCATGAAAAGCAGTACATTATTTTCAGTTAAACCTACCTAGAAGCCACAAACTGTATGAAAAAAATAATAAAAAAAAGTTTTCCGAGCATTTAAAATCCTCTAGACTTACTGACCAGAAAAGCCAAGTGGTTCCGCTTTACACTGGCCAGTGTTATAAGAAGACGCTCGCCATTCTGAAGCTAATGCTAATACTGAAACGAATGCAAATGCTATGCTAACACTAGGATTACAAGCGTCTGATGATCATTCAGCACAGACCTTTAAAGGCTAAAGCAACTTTGCATATTCTTGCTTGCCAAGATAAGAAAATAAATCTTACCATGTTTCCAAACAAGCAAGATGGAGCGCAGCGTATCCTGAATCACATCCTAAACTCAGTGAGGAGAGTGAGGGAGAGGCACAGCACATCTCACATGAGTGACACGACCCAAACACTGCTACGATGCAAGCTGACGTACGCCCAGAGTCGTAGCAAGGGTCCCAGGGGGCCCCAGGCAACAAGTAAGGGGGACAGTTGGACTTGGAGCAAAAGCATATTTAATAAAAGTATAATAATGCCTCGGTCTCATAGAGCACTTTTTAGGACACTCAAAGTGCCCGGCTTCTATTACATTAGGACATAAAACTACAGTAACATAGCACACTCATTGCTGTCATTCTTTTGTCGTTTCCAGAAAGATAACTTCTCTTCATTTTGGGTATACGCCAATTAAAAAAAAGGCAAATCAAATCAAAGCCTACGTGTGCTAAATCTGTTGGCCCTCTGGGGGCCCCTGCTAGCTTGGAGGCT
Organism: Corythoichthys intestinalis; assembly: GCF_030265065.1. NCBI lineage: Eukaryota > Metazoa > Chordata > Actinopteri > Syngnathiformes > Syngnathidae > Corythoichthys > Corythoichthys intestinalis. Next base: position 38,901,161 of record NC_080398.1, read on the forward strand.
CTAGGCAATTGCCTGGTTTGCCTAATGGGACGCGACACCTCTGCGTATGCCACGTACAATGTGAAAATGTCAAGCATTGTGAACATATGACAGAAACAATGTCGCATTTTCCTCTTCCTTTTAAGCTCGTCTGATATCAAATCGATACCGATATATGCCGTCATTGACTTAAAGCAACACTTTATAACTTTTCAGTTTTGGTTGATTTTAGCGACGCTGGTGGACAAACATCTGAGGCATACTAGACTAGACATCAAGACTCAAACCAAAGTAGTTGCACATAATGCAAATGATCAAACTGAGGGACGGCTAGCTTTACTTTGTTGTTCCTTGCGGAGGTTGGCCTGACCGCAGTAGTTTTGCAGGTTAGCAAGTTCACACATGTTAATGTTATGCTAACGCTGATGCAGGTTGGATTTCCAGTAGCAAAATTAGTGGAGTTTCCCCCACCTCCACACCTTTGATGTCTTTTCACATTACTTAGAGTAGCTGCTGCTAGCCGGAATAAAAACCTCTTATATCCCACATAGACATCATAATGATATTGACGGGACACGGGTATGGGGCCGATTAATAATAGGGCGTATCTCCGTCAAAGCTGACCGAGTGGAAACACAGACAAAGAGCCTTTTAAGTTGAAAATCTTGTGAATAAATGCTTAAATCCCTGAATTCTTTATAGATATAGATGTAAAACAGTCTCTATTCTGGTTAAAAGCAAAAAAAAACAAAAACGGGGAGTTAGCATTTATTTTACGTTAATATGTCGAATGTGCTGCTAGCCACTGTGCTCCGCCTTAGCACAACAGAGATTTTTACGTTGAAATTTTTGGGCTTAAATGCTTAAATCCCTGAATTCTATATAGGTGTGGACGTAAAACAGTCTAAATTCTTGGTTAAAAGCAAAAAAAAAAAAAAACTGGCAGTTAGCATTTATTTTACGTAAATATGTCAAATGTACTGCTAGTCTTTAAGCCACCGCGGCTCCGCCTTATCACAACAAAGAGCTTTTTATGTTGATTTTTTGGGGGGAATAAATGCTTAAATCCCTGAATTCTTAATATAGACGTAAAATAGTCTCGATTCTTGGTTAAAAGCAAAAAAAAAAAAAAAAAAAAAAACGGGCAGTTAGCATTTATTTTACGTAAATATGTCGAATGTGCTGCTAGTCTTTAAGCCACTGTGGCGTTGCCTTATCACCACAAAGAGCTTTTTACGTTGAAATTTTTGGGAATAAATGCTTAAATCCTTGTATTCTTTATAGATGTGGACGTAAAACAGTCTCAATTTTTGGAGGAAAAAAAATGGCCAATTAGCATATTTATTTTACGTAAATATTGCGAATTATGACGCCAATGCCATAGCGGTTAATTTCTCCCATTTATTTTTTTCACAATATTTCAAAATGCATGCATGGTACGAAAAATAAAATAATTACCTTGAATCCTCGAACAAATCACTCCTGATACGATCCATCCTGTTTGTATGCGGTACAGCTTTCGTACTTTTTCAACCTAAATTCGGTGATGGAGAATAACTGCGACGGACTGAAGCGGAGTGTAGGACGGCCCCCTACTTGAAGGCGTGGCGCAGTGTCTGATGAATGTTACCCGTCAATATCATTATTCAAAATTAGTTGAGTTTCCCCCACCGCCACAACATTGACGTCTTTTTACATTACTTAGAGTAGCTGCTGATGGCTGAAAAAAAGTAATATCCCTTCTCTTCGAAGGGGGCGGAGGAGGTGGAATGTTGTCGACATGAATCTGTCGGGGCTGTGTGAGTGTGTGTCTGTGTGGCGGGAGGGGGTTGAGTCATCAGCCAATCAAACGTACGTTTGAGGGGGACAGAAAACGGACCGGCACATTCAGCAAATGAAAAGGGACAAATTAAGTCCGAACATATTGCAAATAATACACTTAATAATGGTAGGGTCTATTCTATCCCTACAACATATGGGAAGACAATATGTGTGCAGCTGGGTGTCGAAGCATCAGTTTTCCCACCATGGGAAGATCATTTCAAAACAAATCTGAAATTGACTTAACATGATGCTTAAGCACTATGTTAATGTTAAAACTGTGTTTAATGTGACAGAGAATTGCAATTCTATCTATCTAAAGAGTAAACACCAACAGCATCAGAGTTTCATTTGGCAGAAGCGCAGAGAACGAGGACCGCGTTGCCAGCGGGCAGATGGCGATCCACGGGCATCCGCGGCCGTTTGGGAGCGCCGCCTTTTTTCCGCTCGGAACCGAAGGGGGGGCCACCGAAACGGACTCGCTTTGACACGCGCGGGTAAATACAAACAAAATTGGGGCCAAGCTAGCAGACGTAAAGGGAACATGAGGGAAGAACTGAAAACAGAAAGTGGAGCCACTTAACAAGAAAAAAATGTATAAATAATAGGGTTGTTCCGATCATGTTTTTTTACTCCCAATCTGATCCCGATCGTTTTAGTTTGAGTATCTGCCGATCCCGATATTTCCCGATCCGATTGCTTTTTTTTTGCTCCCGATTCAATTCCAATCATTCCCGATAATTTTTCCCGATCATATACATTTTGGCAATGCATTAAGAAAAAAATGAATAAAACTCGGACGAATATATACAGTACATTCAACATACAGTAAATTTGTACTGTATTTGTTTGTTGTGACAATAAATGATCAAGATGGCATTTACATTATTAACATTCTTTCTGTGAGAGGGATCCACGGATAGAAAGACTTGTGACTTAGTATATTGTGACTAAATATTGCCATCTAGTGTATTTGTTGAGCTTTCAGTAAATGATACTGCAGCCATTCAACCCAAATGCATGATGGGAAGTGGAACAATGACTGTGCGTAGTGCTACCAATTGATATATCTTCTCTGCGTTGAGAAATCACATAAGGTGTTAAGAAAAAGATCAATTGCTACCTTGCTTCCCCACATTGCTTCCCATATTTCTTTTTTTTTTTTTTTTTTTTTTTTTTTTTAAACCTGTCCTGTTCAGCTGTTTGACACAGAGAATGGAAGTCTAAGTGCCCGGATTCTGAACAGTTTTAATGTTTCACATTGAGAGTCTGACATACTCCCATTGTGATCATTCAAAATACCTTTTTATTATGACAAAGCAGCGAACAGGAAGGGATTATGGGGGGACAGAAGAAAAGAAATACAAGAGAAGAAGGGAAAGAAACACATACACAAACAACAACAAGAAATACATTGAACATCTAAACAAGTTACTAATATGCTGGTGCTATCGTCAGCGAGATGTATTTCCGGTTTACACCATGTGGGGGCCTATTGGCCAGTGAAAGGGGAGGATGGGGGTGGGGGTGTCTATAAGCCTATAAGCTAAGTGATTGAAAGGGGTAGAGTGTACACAAATCAGTTCTGTGATCTAGAACCCAGTAATCGTGTGAATCTCTAATGAGTGTAAGCCCGTTGGCGACCAACCCTATGCCGCCGCATAGAAGTGGAACTATGACTGTGCGTAGTGCTACCAATTGATATATCTTCTCTGCGTTGGGAAATAACATAAGGTGTTAAGAAAAAGATCAATTGCTACCTTGCTTCCCCACATTGCTTCCCATGATATTTCTAATCATAGGGAGAGGGATTGTAAGGCTTTAGCCAATTAAAAAAAAGTTCTAAAGGCTGCAAAAAATTCACTCTACTCATTTTACGCTGCCTTTTATCTCTCTATGTACGGAAAACGGCGCCATTACAGATTGAGTGCGACAATGCGCGAGTGGGTCGTGCAGCGCATGCATTAATATTAATATTTTAACGTGATACATCTTTTAAAAATTTAATTACCGCCGTTATCGGGATAAAGTTGATAACTCTACCTTAAGCCTAAACTAAAGACTCTGGATGAGTGTGACATATTATGTCTGTAACGTTAAATACAATTAGAAAACGATTTAATTAAAATATATATATATATTTTTTTTTATTAAATTTGTTAGGATCATGGAAGCTTCCACTTGGGGAAAATATATACATACAGTATATCCTGTATATACATAATATAACAAAAATATACAGTACTGTGCAAAAGTTTTAGGCAGGTGTCCTTCCTAAAACTTTTGCACAGTACTGTGTATACATATATATATATACATATATATATATATATATATATATATATATATATACATATATATATATATATATATATATTTTTTTTTTTTTTTTAAAAGGCATGGTCGATAATTTTTTGCCGATTCCGGTACTTTGAAAATGACGTGATCGGACCCGATCGATCGGGATGCCGATCGATTGGGACATCTCTAATAAATAACAAAATCCAATTGAATCTCAAGAATTATGACTTAATCATTGCGACCCCTTTCTTGTGTATGACACGTCCACGAGAGGGCAGTTCAAAACAGTCATGAATAATATTACTTTGGCATTCTTCACAGATGGTAAAAAACATGTACCTGTTTGTCTTTCTGTGTAGATACACCCAGGGCCGGCCCAGGCCATTTGGGGGCCCTAAGCAAAATAATGCCAAGGGGCCCATAATTTTCGTCACATTGTACTGTGAAACCCATACATGCAATCCAACCCATACGTCCATATTTTGTATATTAATCAGATTTTTCGTTTCCCTGCTCTAGAAGGATAAATTCTCTTCCTCATATTCGTGCATCTATTTTCCATGCAAGTTTGAGTTCCATTGCTGATTTCAATGATTATTATTTGTAGTAGTTTTTGCTTTATTTTTTGTTTTATTTTCATTTATTTATTTTTATTCTGTGATTAAATGTGATCTTTTGTCTTGGTTTTTACGTTGTGTTGATTTAAATGTGATTTTTATGGTCTTCGTGTGATGTAAAGCACTTTGAATTGCCTTGTGTTGAATTGTGCTATATAAATAAATTTGCCTTGCCTTGCCTTGCCTTTGAGCACCAATCATTGCAAAGCAGGTTCAACGTCACTCCCCGGGTTGCCAGATTGTAATGACAAGAAAATGGATGTTTGCACCGATAAACGGCAATGCGCGACACATTATTCACGATGCTCTATTAACAACGTATAAAATGAGGTTGCCAGATTGGGGGCTCTTAGTGGTCAGGGGCCCTAAGCAGCTGCATAGTTTGCGTATAGGCTGGGCCGGCCTTGCTTTAGTCTTGGCCATAGTGGAGTTGTGAGTGTGACTGACTGAGGTTGCGGACAGGTGTCTTTTATACCGATAATTAGTTAAAACAGGTGCCATTAATACAGGTAACAAGTGTAGCCTAGAGCCTAGCCCGTTAGACCTCGTTAGAAGAAGTTAGACCTCTTTGACAGCCAGAAATCTTGCTTGTTAGTAGGTGACCAAATACTTATTTTCCACTGTAATTTGGAAATAAATTCTTTAAAAATCACACTCATGGTTGAGGTTTACCCATGTTGACAATTCCAGGGCTCTGTAATATTTTCAAGTAGGAGAACTTGCACAATTGGTGGTTGACTAAATAGTTATTTGCCCCACCGTATGTTTCCTTTGAAAATGAATGGGAAATTTGGACGTACATGGTTGTCAATGGCATCTCATTAGAAAGGAATGGGACAGTTTTTGGGGAATTTTGGGGGAACCGCAAGTTTTTGGCAAAATCTGCGTACAACTATTGTGCCCTTTACTGTCCTGAAATTTTTGATTTTTGTAAATTTGGTCAAAAATTGAAGGACTAGATTTTTTTTATTTAAACCGCATTTTTTTGGCAAACGGAAAATTTTGGGGGGGTCATTCGAAGAATTCCCTACGCCGGGCAAAAATTCCAGTCACTTCGATATTTGAATGGTGATGGTTGGTCGAACAGTTTGGGCTGTGCGGCGCCCTGAAGAAACGCCATTTTTAAAAAAATAGAAATTTTACTATCTGGGCCTTTACCTTGCAAAGCTCCATCTAATTAAGGTTTTGTGATGGTGGCAGTTTGACCCAGGAACTAATTCGAGTTATTGCAAACAACTTAAAACTATGTAGTACCAACAATGTAAATAAATTTACTAGTGTTTAAACTAGGGCTGTCAAAATTATCGCGTTAACGCGCGGTAATTAATTTTTTTAATTAATCACGTTAAAATATTTGACGCAATTAACGCACATGTCCCGCTCAGACAGTATTCTGCCTTTTGGTAAGTTTCACAGCAAGGTTTTTTTTGCTGTCTAACAGCAAACTCTTGTGGTCGCTTTGCGACATGGTTTATTGCTTTCTTGCCAGTTCAGTATGGCTGCACGACGTCTCGAGCTGACGCCTACGTTGTAATGTTGTGCTTATATGATCCTTGGACAAGATTTGTCCGTAAGTATGGTTGTTGTAAAGAATGTACATATTATGTTAGTAAGCGAAATGTTATATTTTTTGTATGAGACGCTTTTTGTTTATGTTTAGTGAACCTGTATAGCGTGCTAAGCTAACGTTGTTGCTAATGCAATGCTTGTGTACTTTTTTTTTTGTAGTTTCACTATTGTCTAAAGAGGACAGTGGTTTGAGGCCATTTTATTAATAAATCAGATGAAAAAGGAAGAAGTCTGATTGTTAAGGCGTCGTTCACTAGCTGTCTAGCTTTGGAAAAAGTAGACGCTTCGGAGTGAGAACAGCATAGACAGATTTAAATGACAGTAGAGTGAAATGCCCACTACGGTCCTTATGTTGAATGTATATATCCATCTTGTGTCTTATCTTTCCATTCCAACAAATTATTTTACAGAATATATATATAATTTGCAGAAAAATATGGCATATTTTATAGATGGTTTGAATTGCGATTAATTGCGATGAATTACGATTAATTAATTTTTAAGCTGTAATTAACTCGATTAAAAATTTTAATCGTTTGACAGCCCTAGTTTAAACGTTTTTGTCAACGATGTTGAGTGATGGGTGTAAAAATAAAATATGTCATTCAATTCTCGTATCGATTCAGAATCCGTCCTTACACGATCGATCCTTACACGTGTGTTTTTGGCGGAAATAAACAATTCAGTGGCTGCACTTCTACTCCCGTCCAATAGTTGGCAGCGCGCAGCCGCACTACCTTGCAGTCTGCTGACGCAACAACAGCTCATGCTGATGACAGATCCGGTGAGTTATTGACAAAATTTGCTGGATGACACTTAATGAAATCTGTCATAAGCATTCATTAATGCCAATGACAGTGTCATGTCATAATTATGACAGTCTTATGACCGCGCTGTCAAGTAAAGTGTTACCTATTAACTCAAATAAATCAACAATTAAGCTGCACTGGACTATAAGCCACAGGATTTAAAATGAGGGGGAAAAGTTGCAGTTTATAGTCTGAAAATTACAGTACTGTCATCAACGAAAATGTAAATGTTTAACAACAGAAATATACAAATTGACTTTGTCCTTTGTTCAAATAGTTCAAATTAAAATATCTTGACATTGTAAATTTGTAATTTCCAGATATTGTATATAAAAAATGAAAGGGCGCCACTAATAGTGAGTAGGACTGTACTCCTACTAGCGTCACTACTTGTTAACATGCAAAAAAATAATAAAAAATATGCACAGAAACCTCACTGTGTGCTGCTATACAATAACAAGCCCTACATTACTACACCAAATAAAAGCATTCACATCATCAATACACAAATGATAGCTCAATACCTGTGTAGGCCAGTCACGAGCTGCCTTCCCGTCACCCCGACGTGCGCCGAAGCCAGTCGCCACTCTCTGTACCAAGCCCCAATGCCGGCCCGCCACGGCCCCCCCGCCCACCGACGCCATCCGCACCCCCGCTAGCGAGTCCCCTCGTAACAATTCCCTCGTTTAGTGTGGGGGCATTGTTCGGACCGAGCCACAAAGGGCTAACTGTTCCCTTCTGTGGCCATTGCTTCTTCTGCTTGATACCTCTGCCAAGGAACTTTGTTTTTAGTTTAGCTACCTGATTGATTTGTGAGGGATCTAGTGGAGGATTTTTGAGTGATCATGTTTCAGTGCCGTAGACGGCGATAGATGTCCAATCCATTTGAACTGGGAGTTTGGCAGCGAATTAACGTTCATTCATTCGTCAGAGGTGGGTCGTAACGCGTTACATTTACTCCATTACATTTACTTGAGTAACTTTGTGCGAAAGATGTCAATTTTAGGAGTAGTTTTACTAAGCCATACTTTTTACTTTTACTTGAGTAGAGTTGTAAAGAAGAAACGCTACTCTTACTCCGCTAATTTGTGCTACACTAGTCGTTACATTTTTCCTCTTTATTCTTCATGTTAGATTTTAAATTATCGCGTTAACGGGCGGCAATTATTTTTTTTAGTTAATCACGTTAAAATATTTGACGCAATTAACGCACATGTCCCGCTCAGACAGATTTAAATGTCAGTAGAGTGAAATGCCCACTTGTTAATTGTGTTTTGTGGAGTTTTGCCGCCCTCTGCTGGCGCTTGGGTGCGATTGATTTTATAGGCTTCAGCACCCATGAGCATTGTGTAAGTAATTATTGACATCAACAATGGCGGGCTACTAGTTTATTTTTTGATTGAAAATCTTACAAATGTTATTAAAACGAAAACATTAAGAGGGGTTTTAATATAAAATTTCTATAACTTGTACTAACATTTATCTTTTAAGAACTACAAGTCTTTCTATCCATGGATCGCTTTAACAGAATATTAATAATGTTAATGCCATCTTGTTGATTTATTGTTGTAATAAACAAATACAGTCCTTATGTACCGTATATTGAATGTATAGATCCATCTTGTGTCTTATCTTTCCATTCCAACAATTTACAGAAAAATATGTCATATTTTATAGATGTTTGAATTGCGATTAATTACGATTAATTAATTTTCAAGCTGTAATTAACTCGATTAAAAATGTTTATCGTTTGACAGCCCTACTTTTTTTTTTCCAGCAATGCCAACAGCAGCCCTAACAGTTTCACCATTGAGATGTCACAACAAATATCACATGACTACATAATACCAATCAGACTCAAGCTTGCCGTTCTATGATCACAGCGACCTGTACAATCACATGGCGTCTTTAAAGTGCCTGTGACAGAGTAAAAAAAGTCTTGAATAGCATTATTATGTGACATAAAATCTAGGGGTGTCAAACGATTAAAATTTTTAATCGAGTTAATTACAGCTTAAAAATTAATCGTAATTAATCGTAATTAATCACAATTAATCGCAATTCAAACCATCTATAAAATATGCCATATTTTTCTGTAAATTATTGTTGGAATGGAAAGATAAGACATGGTACATAAGTACTGTATTTCTTTATTATAAAAATAAATCAACAAGATGGCATTACCATTATTAACATTCAACTAAAGCGATCCATGGATAGAAAGACTTGTAGTTCTTAAAAGACAAGTTATAGAAATTTTATATCAAAACCCCTGTTCATGTTTTCATTTTAATAAAATTTGTAAAATTTTCAATCAAAAAATAAACTAGTAGCCCGCCATTGTTGATGTCAGTCGCACCCAAGCGCCAGCAGAGGGCGGCAAAACTCCGAAAAACACAACAAGTACACCTTTCACTGTGCTCTCATTTTAATCTGTTTGAGCCGGGCATTTGTGCATTAATTGCGTCAAATATTTTAACGGGATTAATTTTTAAAAATTAATTACCGCTCGTTAACGCGATAGTTTTGACAGCCCTAATAAAATCATATTATAAGACAATTTGACTTTATACAACAAATTGGCAACGCGCTGATGACGAGAAACGAGTCTTTTAATCTGACGTTTAGCCCCGCCTGTCATTATAATGCTCTAGCGCCTCCAACTGGACGATGACTTCGGCAGAGTAACGATTTCAGCTGATTTAGAATTCAGCCAGATGGCAAACATTCAGAACAAGGAAAATGCGACAGAGAGCAGCAAAATGTCATTGTTTTTGTTTCTCTACTCCAATATTTTTACAGTGTATTCTTTTATCGAAGTATTTTTGCCCAATTGCTAAATAAATGGTATGGTCATGACAAATAACAGTCTTGCTCTAAATGGAATTTGAAATATTAAAAAGGCATTTATTCAGCACGAAAGGGCTAAATTACTGCATAATGATCAAAACTGCCAACAACATCCTAAACGGTATTTTATGCCACCGGATATAGTCCGGCTTTTGTCATATCCCTGCCCCGGCTTCGGAGACTGAAGAAAGAGTGCCAACAAAACAGGAGGCGTGAGAGCTAGGCGACAAGCTAACCCGAACCGAGCGGCTCTTTCAAGTCTTTTCCTAGCCTTTCGAAAATGAAAAATCACACAAAACTACCCCGACTCATGTCACACATGGCGGCAGGGTTGATTGTCTTCACCGATCGGCCAGCCCCCGACGGCGAACGAGTTTCAGTTCGTCGTTCTGTTGTGGCCCCGGCAGACAGGCAGTGCTCGTTGCTGAAAATGGCGCATTGTCAGTGGAAGAACCGGCCGACGCCGGAGTGCGTGGCTGCCCGAGCCCAAGCCGAGTATAGCGCTTTCTAGGCGGGCACGCGAAGAGGGCTGAGGGGGGGGTCAAAGTCTTGACACAATCGAGAACCTGAGACGTGAGCCAAGGATAGAGCTCTATCGGCGGGCACGCCTTTATCAACAGGCAACCATGGTGTGTGACAAGCCACCAGTCGTCGGCCGAGTGGCCTTTTCGGTGAACAGGAAGCATTGTCACCCACAAAATGCAAACCACCTCCTTATTAAAACGTTTGCCATGATCCCAGTATTTGACATAACATAAAACACGTCGCTTACTCACAGTCATCCGTCCAATGGTCTCATGATTGTCTGACTTGTTTTGCCCATTCGTCACAGTGAACAGAATCTTTTGGAAATCCAAAAAGCATCACGCCACTCTCCCTGGTGTGGCAACAAAAGCCTGCAGCACATTGGGCTGGCGTGACGCAAAAAATAAACAATTTAATCTGCAAAATCAGCAGAATCCGCAGTCCTTCTGACGTCACATTCGCCTTCTTTCTCAATCTAAGACCGTGGCCGGAAGTCTCTCATTTCCATAGCGCAGTATTAAAAAAAATTGAATAAACCATCTCTTCCACACACATCTATTTCATTCAGGAGCAAAAAATACCGCGCGTAATATAAAATAAATATGCTTTTTTTGTGTCACAAGCCCTTAAAGCACCGTAAAAAAATGAAATATTTGACAAGCCTTCAAAATGACTCAAAAGCGCGGATTTTAACCTCTCTCACAGTTTTGATTTGGCACTGATTGACAAAGGAAAACCGGATATATTATCCTTTTAATTTCATAATAGGAACTACGAAGGAACTATTCACAATTCAACTATTCAAACTAGGAACTATTTTCTCCACTAGGGGCCACTCATGCTCTTTGGACGAATGATGCTTCAGTTCTGTAATTATTTTTTACCTAGTCAGAATTCAATGGGGTCATTGTACAGTATAATAATAACTAAAGATGTCCCGATCGATCGGGTCCGATCACGTCATTTTCAAAGTATCGGAATCGGCAAAAAAATATCGGACATGCCTTTTTTTAATATACTGTTTTTTTTTATTTTTTATTAAATTGTTTTCTAATTGTATTTAACGTTACAGTGAAAATGTCTTACATTCATCCTGAGTCTTTAGTTTTGGCTTAAAGTAGGGCTATCAAATTTATCGCGTAAACGGCAGTAATTACTTTTTAAAAAATTAAAATATATAATTATATTATATATTAAAATATTTAATGCAATTAACGCATGCGCTGCACGACCCACTCACGCATTGTCGCATTCAATCTATAATGGCGCCGTTTTAACTATATATAGAGTTAACAGGCAGCGTAAAATGAGTAGAGAGAATTTTGGCAGTCTTTGAAGCCTCTTTTTATTTGGCTAAAGCCTTAAAATCCCTTTCTCAACAATTAGAAATATCGTGGGAAGCAATGTGGGGAAGAACGGTAGTAGTCGATCTTTTCCTTTACACCCTATGTTACTTCCCAACCCAGAGAAGAAATATCAATTGGTGCCACTACACACAGTCATGGTTGCACTTCCCATCATGCATTTGGGCAGAACAGTTAAATGGCTACAGTATCATTTACTGAAAGCTCAACAAATACACTAGATGGCAATATACAAAGTCACATTTATCCTTTAAGAATTACAAGTCTTTCTATCCGTGGATCCCTCTCACAGAAAGAATGTTAATAATGTAAATGCCATCTTGAGGATTTATTGTCATAATAAACAAATACAGTACTTATGTACTGTATGTTGAATGTATATATTCGTCCTAGTTTTATTCATTTTTTTCTTAATGCATTGCCAAAATGTATATGATCGGGAATGATTGGAATTAAATGGGGAGCAAAAAAATAGCAATCGGATCGGGAAATATCGGGATCGGCAGATACTCAAACTGAAACGATCGGGATCGGATCGGGAGAAAAAAACATGATCGGAACAACCCAAATAATAACAGTTCATATAGATAACTGCTGAGAAAAAAAAATACCATCGTTTCAAAAAATAAAACATAAGCAGTTACTCACGATGTCACTCATTACTTGAGTATTCTTTTCACCAAATACCTTTTTACTTGTCCTTGCGTACATTTTTTGGATGACTACTTTTACTTGAGTAATATTATTCCGAAGTAACGCTACTCTTACTTGAGTAAAACCTTTGGCCACTCTACCTACCTCTGTCATTTGCCGCCATTTTTCCCAGTTCGAATGGATTGGACGTCGATCGCCGTCAATGGCAGCCATTCCCTCTACTGTCAACACTATAGCAACCATTGTTCTTTGTGGGACCGGAGCCTCTGCCTGACACCACACAACGAAAGCTAGCCAAACAATTCTCTTAGTGCTTTAGCATGTAGCGTATAGGCCCAAAAGTGTTACACTTTTTAAAAAATAATGTAACAAATCACAGCGTTTACAGGCAGAATTCGCTATTTAAAATGTACGATTAGGACAACAAACTTGCAGTTGTGTTGTTTGAGCATTGAAGGGTTTACTGGACAGAACTAAACACTAAGAAAGGACCCATTGTGCTTCTGGACACTTGAACAGACTCCAGCTATGCATGGATGGGTGACATGGATGACAGGAGAAAAATGTTGGAAGGAAACACGAAGAATGTCACATTAGGAAAGAAAAAAAAAGTTTGATCTTTCTAGGGTTGAACAATGGCAGTTTTCAACATGTGAAATGGTGGGTAGAATGTTTGAGGAGCTTTGCTGTGCAAATTTAGGAATGGACTAAGTGGGTTAAAAAAAAAAAAAAGATTGCATGAGGTAGTGGTGGAATGCAACGAAGTAAAAGTTCTTTGTGACTGTACTCAAGTATATTTTTGTATATCTGTACTTTACTTGAGTACAAATATGAAGTGGTACTTTTTACTAGGCCTGCAACGAACAACTTTTTTAATAATCAATTAATCAGCCAATTAATTAAACGATTAATCTGATAAATGTCACTTTTTTCAAATACCTTCACAGTTGAACTTGACGTTTTTTTTAGACATGTTGTAAGTAACAATGAAGACAAAATCCACAATTCAAAGCACACTCTCTTGTATGACAATTTACAGTTTGAATGGGAGTTTGTGTTGAGACTATAAGCTGTTATGTGAATGGGTTTATGTGTTTCTTTATAAAAAGAAATATACTATCAACTTTACTATCTAACAATAGCTCAAGAGCCAATATGCTTCTCCAAAACACAATACAAACGGTTTATGACACTGATTAGCATTATCACAAACTAGTTTAGTGCTCCGTGATAATTAATAACGTCTCATCAACAAAGAATGCATACAATGCAATTGGCTTCATTTACACACCTCTGACAGAGGCACACTGGATCTAACAACAAAAAATGGTGGTGTTATACTTATATAGCGCTTTTCCACCTTTCAAGGCGCTCAAGTGCTTTGCACGACATCTACCTACTGGTGACGCAGTACCAGGAGCAATGTGTGATTCAGTATCTTGCTCAAGGATACTTAGGCAAGTTCATCAGGGCAGAGAATTGAACCCACAACCTCTGGGTTGGGGGACAACTACTCTACCAGGGAGCCACACCAGCAAAAAAGACAATCTAACTCTCGATATTTCATAATATTATTGATTCGGCAACTTAACCTGAGTGTAACAGTGAACTCCCTCTCTCTTGCTCTAATCACTGGCACGCACTCAGCCTCACATTAAACACAAATAAGGACCCAAGCAGGACTGCTTATAGCTGCCGGCAAAAATCGATTATCAAATTCTTTGGCAACTAATTTATTCATCGATTTTAATCGGTTTAATCATTAGCTAGTTTAGATAGTAAGATGTCTGACAATTGGCAAAAATGTGTAAGGTCGTTTTCAACAGCAAAAGCAGATTTTTTTTCATGTGCTACTTTGACTTAACAAAAATATTATGAAATCTGGTAATATTTACAACTGAGAAGTTATATATGTGTTATAATTTCAGGAGTTTAGACAAGTTTAAGATGAAGAAGGTCCTAAACGATTATCAAACTAGGTGTCGATTCATTTGCTAATCAATTAGTTGTCGATTAATCAATTAATTGTTGCACCTTTACTTTGTACTTTAACTTCACTACATTTTACAGCACGTCTGTACTTTTTACTCCACTACTTTTCAAATTCTAGCCTGCGTTACACTTTCTTTTGTCCGTTTTCTTGTTTTTTTCTCATTGTGAATTGATAGCTTCGTTTTTATGCCTCCGGCGGAATCCATAAGCCCCGTGCAACTATACCGTAATCGAGCACTAGAGGCAGCAGCACGAGTACAATCAAGATTAGGCAGGTGAACAAGATATTACCCCCCAAAAAAATCAACGGTGTAGCAGCGAGTCTTCAGATGGGTGCTACACACTCTTGTACAGTAGGTGGTGGTATCCACCTGACCAGGGCCGGCCCAGGCCATTTGGGGGCCCTAAGCAAAATAATGCCAAGGGGCCCATATTTTTGGCCCACCATTTCGTCACAGTGTACTGTGAAACCCAACCATGCAACCCAACTCATACGTCCATGTTTTGTATACTAATCAGATTTTTCGTTTCTCTGCTCCAGAAGGATAAATTCTCTTCGACATATTTTCCAAGCAAGTTTGAGCACCAATCATCGCAAAGCAGGTTCGACGTCACTCCCCAGGTTGCCAGATTGTAATGACAAGAAAATGGATGTTTGCATAGATAAACGGCAACGCGCGCCACATTATTCACGATGCTCTATTAACAACGTATAAAATGAGGTTGCCAGATTGGGGGCCCCCCTAGTGGTCAGTGGTAGGCTGGGCCGGCCTTGCACCTGATACTTGCCTGCAATCACTATTAGGCTAAGTTCTGGATTTTTTTAGCTTGATAACATTCTGCGGTCAATTTTAATGCTTGTTTTTTTTTTTTTTTTCTGCACAATTTTAAATAAAACTAAGCAGTCAGTGAATTTTCTGGTTCTTGCTTTCAATATTGACTCAGATCTCTTTATGTATATATTTATTTATATGGCGGAAAACACAGACAAGACTGAAAAAGCAGTTTCTGCTCTTGCCCTCCTCTTTAAAAGAACGCTAAAAGAAGCCAAAACAACTGTTGTGTTTGACAATATGTCTATATGCTGCCATAGCAGATTCATGGCGCATTAAACCCTCGAACTATTTTTAATTTGTTTTACTATGAAAACCCCCGTTTACAGACGTCGCGCAACCACTTTTGTTTCAACCCAGCCATAAAAAGAAGGTAAGTAATTGTATTTATTACTCGAAATGTCTGATTTTTAGCTTAGAATCATTAATTGATGTCTAATATTTAGTTTAAAAATAAAAAACTAGTTTTAAAAAATATTCACTCGCATATTTTAAACTTATAAACAAATTATGTCTCAATGAAAAAATTGGCGTCTGTAAAAAAAGTCACAGATTTGTACCTCATAATTATCGCTTAATTGTATTTTTTTTGTTACTGTCGCATTTTCCCCGATATTTTAGATGATGAATAATCGATCCAAACATAGAAAAATTGAAAACTAATGTTTAAAAGGGTAAATACATGAAAAAGAAAATCTCGACCACTCCTTGTTGTCTGCGATTTCTGCATCGCGACCCTTGTTATATCACCATGTTTCACTCATAAAATCCCCCAAAAATCCGGCTGTGGCCATTCACAGCTGTTTCTTGACACTCGGTGATACATGCTACATGGAGTTTTTGGATCGAAACAAGGTAAGTACGCTATAATATCTTGTTAAAATCGTGGCGTTTTTAATTCTGCTCTCGCGTGTTCTCGCCTCCAGTTAGGGTTTTGCTGCTTAAATTTTTTTTTTTTTTTTTAAATGCCCTCCTGTTCAAAATTTTTCTTTCCCCAGAAAATAAAGATTTTAAGCTTTCCAATGATTTATCACACATGCATATAAGACAATTTTGAAATTTGGCCAAATTGGTGGTCTTAGAGCGGAACTTCAAGTCACCTGAGTGTTTTCCGCCATATAGGTATGTAAATGTATACGGCGGAAAACACAGAGAAGACTCAAAAAGTAGTTTCTGCTCTTGGACCCCTCTTTAAAATAAATTGCTGTATTTTAAGCCAAAAAAGCTGTTGTGTTTGATAGACCAATATGTCTATATGCTGCCATAGCGGTTTCATGGCGCATTAAGCCCCTGAACTATTTCTAATTAGTCCATTTTACCCTGGACACCCCAGTTTACAGACACCACGCAACCGCTGTTGTTCAACCCAGCCATAAAAAGAATTTTATTTATTATTCGAAATGTCTATCATTTTTAGCCTAAAATCATTAATTGATGGCGAATATTTAGTTTACAAAAAACACTTTATATAATTATTCACTCGCATATTTTTTAAACATTACTTTTAAACAAATTACGTCACAATGAAAAAAATAGTGTCTGTAAATAGGTCACGGATATCTACCTCATAACTATCGCTTAATTATATTTTTTATGTTACTGTCGCATTTTCCCCGATATTTTAGATGATAATCGATCCAAAGAAGAAGAAGAAAAAAAAAAACACTTAAAAGGGTAAATATTTGAAAAAAAATCTCACCCACTCCTTGATGTCTGCGAATTTTACATTATGACTCTTGTTATATTACCGTGTTTCACCCATAAAATCCCCCAAAAGTCCAGCTGTTGCCATTCACAACTGTGTCCTGACACTCGGTGAGACATGCTACACGGATTTTTTGGTTCAAAACAAGGTAAGTGCGCGATTAATTTTTTTTTTCTTTTTAAATGCCCTCCTGTTCAAAAATTTTCTTCCCCCAGAAAATTAAGATTTTAGGCTTTCCAAAGATGTATTACACATGCCTATAGGACAATTTTGAAATTTGTCCAAATTGCTGAGTGTTTTCCGCCATTAGATATATATATTAGAGCTGTCAAACGATTAAAATTTTTAATTGAGTTAATTACAGCTTAAAAATTAAATAATCGTAATTAATCGCAATTAATTGCCATTCAAACCATCTATAAAATATGCCATATTTTTCTGTAAATTATTGTTGGAATGGAAAGATAAGACACAAGATGGATATACAGTGGGGAGAACAAGTATTTGATACACTCACAATGGGAAAACCCATTGGCAGTGTATCAAATACTTGTTCTCCCCACTGTATACATTCAACATACGGTACATAAGGACTATTTGTTTATTATAACAATAAATTAACAAGATGGCATTAACATTATTAACATTCTGTTAAAGCGATCCATGGATAGAAAGAATTGTAGTTCTTAAAAGATAAATGTTAGTACAAGTTATAGAAATTTTATATTAAAACCCCTCTTAATGTTTTCGTTTTAATAAAATTTGTAAATTTTTCAATCAAAAAATAAACTAGTAGCCCGCCATTGTTGATGTCAATACTTACACAATGCTCATGGGTGCTGAAACCTATAAAATCAGTCGCCAGCAGAGGGCATCAAAACACAATTAACAAGTGGGCATTTCCCTATACTGTCATTTAAATCTGTCTGAGCCGGGCATGTGCGTTAATTGGGTCAAATATTTAAACGTGATTAATTTAAAAAATTAATTACCGCCCGTTAACGCGATAATTTTGACAGCCCTAGTAATTATATTTATCATTAAGAATTTCATTTTTAGCTTAGAATCATTAATTGATGTCTAATATTTAGTTAAAAAACAGACAAAAAAATCATTTACTCGCATATTTTAAACTTTTAAACAAATTACGTCACAAAGAAAAATTTGGGATATAAAATCTGTAAATAAGTCACGGATATCTACCTCATAACTATCGCTTAATTGTTTTTTGTTACTGTCGATTTTCCCCAATGTTAGATGATAATCGATCCAAATAAAGAAAAATTGAAAAATAACGTTTATAAGGGTAAATATATGAAAATCTCAACCACTCCTTGATGTCTGCGATTTCTGCATCACGACCCTTGTTATATCACGTTTCACCCATAAAATCCCCCAAAAATCCGACTGTGGTCATTCACAGCTGTGTCTTGACACTCGGTGAGACATGCTACACGGATTTTTTGGATTGAAACAAGGTAAGTACGTGGCGTCTTTAATTCTGCTCTCGCGTGCTCTCACCTCCTGTTAGGGTTTTGCTGTTTAAAAAATGTTGGTTTTTTGTTTTTTTTAAATGCCCTCCTGTTCAAAATTTTTCTTCCCCCAGGAGATTTAAGCTTTCCAATGATGTATCACACATGCATATCGGACAATTTTGAAAGTTGGCTAAATTGGGGGTCTCACAGGGAAACTTCAAGTCAACTGAGTGTTTTCCGCCATTATGTTACGTTAACATAACGGGCATGTTCTCAGTTCGTTATTTATGCGTCATGCAACATCAGCCAGTTTTTCTCTATTCTATTTATATTTTAAAATTTTCTTTCAAGATGACATGTTTGTTCTTGGTGTTGGATTTTATTGAATCAATTTCCCCAAAAATGCAACTTATACTCTGGTGCAATTTATCTTTCTTTATTCATTCGGCATTTTTTGGGTAGTGTGACTTATAGTCCGAAAAATTCGTTAATTTGATTCCAAAATGTCTTTTCTAAACTCAATCCTATAGGAGTATAATTCTCTTTCACTTTCCTTAAATTGTAACCTCACAATGTTAACGTACGAATTCCACAATCACAATGTTACATTTACACATAACGTGCTACATTTGATTGTAAATATGAGAACAAATGAGAGCTCTTACCTCATTAGCCAGAAGGGACGGATTGATGGATGTGAAGCAGAGTCGTCCTCTTCATTTGCTCTCCCTTGCTCTCCCTCACTGTGATGTCATCTGGTCCGTCCTTTATTTATATTGCCTGTATGGTAACGCTACATTTTTGAATTTCAATCAATTTAAGAATGACATCTCACCACTTTTTATACTGGCTTGAAGTCCTGTCAAATTGAGGCCATTGATTAAAGTAAAAAAAATAATAATTTGACTGAAACTCCATTTTTTTTAATATATATACATATAAACATTGCCGAGACTCAAGATTGTGGGTGTGTTCATTCACATTCCCCAGTCAATACGGATTGGACGTTTAGTGCCGTCCACGGCAGCCAATCAACGCTCAAAGGCGACTAAAACTAAAATGTCAAATACTGTTTTATTCTGAATTTGGTAAGGGGGTGTTTTGTGTGTGTGTGGTTTTTTTTTTTTTGGTGTGTTTGCCAATTGTTAGGGAGTATTTTTGTTGTTGTTTTTCTTCAATTTGGCGTTTTCATTGTCCATTTCCCCCCTTCCAGTCTAAAGGAATTGGACGTCTTGTGCCAATCATGGCAGCCACTGAGCGCTTTATGACAGTTAAAACTAAAACGTCAAATAAATTCCTGTTTTGTTTTTTTTTCCCGATTTTGGTATGTGGGTTTTTGTTTTTTTCTGCGGATTTGCCAAATCTTTGCATTTTTTCTCTTTTTGTTCTGTTTTTTGTTGCTGCTGTTGTTTTGGCAATTTGCCATTTTTGTTATCCGTCCCCCCCCCCTCCCAGTCAAAAGGAATTGGACATCTAGCACTGTTCATGGCAGCCAATGAATGCTCTATGATGGCTAAGACTAAAATGTCCAATAAATTTGTTTTTTTCTGATTTTGGTAAGCAGGGTTAGTTTTTATTGCAGATTTTCCAAATGTTGTTGGGTTTTTTTGTTGCTTAAATTTCCTTTTTGTTCAGTTTGTTGTTGTTGTTTTGGCAGTTTACCATTTTCGTTATCAGCCCCCCCCTACCCTCCCAGTCAAAAGGAATTGGATGTCCAGCGCCGTCCATGGCAGCCAATGAACACTCTATGACAGCTAATACTAAAATGTCAAATAAATTACCGTTTTGTTTTGTTTTCTGATTTTGGTTGGCGTTTTTTTGTTTTTGTTTTGTTTTTTCTGCGGATTTGCCAAATGATTGCATTTTTTCTCTTTGTGTTCTGTTTTTTGTTGCTGTTGTTGTTTTGGCAGTTTGCTATTTTCGTTATCAGTTCCCTCCCCCCTCCCATTCAGAAGGAATTGGACATCTGGGACCATTCATGGCAGCCAATGAACGCTGTATGACAGCTAAGACTAAAATGTCCAATAAATCCCCCCCCCCCCCCCCGATTTTGGTAAGCAGGGTTAGTTTTTATTGCAGATTTTCCAAATGTTGGGGGGGTTTTTTGCATTTTTTTTCTTTTTGTTCAGTTTGTTGTTGTTGTTTTGGCAGTTTACCATTTTCGTTATCAGCCCCCCCCCCCAGTCAAAAGGAATTGGACGTCTAGCGCCGTCCATGGCAGCCAATTAAGGCTCTATGAAGGCTAAAACTAAAATATTAAATACATTTGGTGGGAGGTTATGTGTATTTTTTTTCGTTTTGCAATTTGCAGTTTTTGTTGTTCATTTGCCCCCCTGTCAAAAGGAATTTGGAAGTCCAGCGCTGTCAATGCGGATGAGTGCTCTATAGCCTAATGCAGGGGTATCCAAACTTTTTGCAAAGGGGGCCAGATTTGGTGCGGTAAAAATGTGGGGGGCCGATCTTTGCTGACGTCCTTTTCGTACAACAATGTATTTGGGCAAATTTTAGCAAGCCATTCTGTGTGTCACATTTGCTTTTTTTTTTTTTTTAATGAATAATTTCAACAATCTCGCAACAAGCCTTTTTGGCGTTCTCTTTTGACTCTCGGGCTCTGGCGAAATACTGCTGCTGTGAAATAAAACTAGCTTTAAGTTGCTTCAATTTCCCGCTGCGTATCTTCCCTGTAATTATGTCGTACATGTCAAAGTGTCTTGTTTGGTAATATCGCCTCACATTGAACCCTTTAAAAACAGCGACCGTCTCTGCAAATGAGGCAGACATAGTTGTTGCGTATTTTAGTGAAGAAATAGTCCAATTTCCACCTGTCCTTGAAGCATCGCAGTCAACTTTCTTTTTTTTTTTTGTTGATTGTCGCCATTTTAGAAAATTTAAAGGGTCACACGGGGTTGTGTTGCTTAGAGTGCTGCTGTCTTTTAGTGGGTAAATTTAGTGTGTAAGTTACTTCATATGCTGGTAGCAGTACAGCTGATCAATTCATTAAATCTGTGTGCGGGCCAGAGGTTATTTATTTTATGACAGAGGCTGGGGGCCAGATGAAATTTGACCACGGGCTGCATTTGGCCCCCAGGCCGGACTTTGGACTTGTCTGGCCTAATGGCTAATGCTCTATTTTGTGGAGGTGGGTTTTTTTTTTTTTTTTTTTTTTATCGCTGTTTTCACAGGGTTTTTTTCCCTTTTGAGTGTTGTATTTCGCATTTTTCGTGTATTTTGTTGATTTTTTTTTTTTTCAAGATTGTGGTTTTTTATATTGAGTTTTTTCATTTTTTTTCTGGTTTTGTCGGAGGGTTTGTGTGTATGTATTTGTTTTTTTCCGCACGTCAAACATAATATACAAAAAATATGACAAGGATTCAACAACAACTGTAACAAACACTAATGCTTGTCAAATGAATCATAGACCCCTACTGTTTCACGCATTACCACCCACCAGCGTCCCCTGCTGCGCATTTCCGTCACTACGACGGAAAACTAACCCTAGCGAGGCTCATGTTGCTGTTCTTCTTGAAGGGTGTACACTTTTTTTTTTTTTTTTTTTAAATCTAGTCCCCCATCACCCACGGATAGATCACAATGAAATTTGGTGGAAATATTCTTGGGATGTATAAGCGTCAATCAGTGCTGATAAATTAATTGAGGATTAATTTGCCTGCATTTCAAGAGATATCCAGTAGAGGGCATGCACACACTTTGAACTGTTCACAGGCAGTACTAACACATTAGTGCTTATTTCTAATAGGAAATAATGGAAATGTAAATGTTTCATAAATATCACTCTATGCTTATTCTTATGAAAAGGAGTGCAAAGATTAAACAAGCACACTTTTTAATTATTTAATGTGTAATTAAAAGGCTTCTACAGTATTTCAATATTTCAATTTTTATTTCAAGTTTTATTTATACATTTCACTTTTTATTTCAATTTACTTTCATATCCATTTTTTATTTCAATTTTTATTTATTTCAACATTTGTGTATTTATTCCAATCTATATTTTCAACATTTTGTTGCCAAATAAAAATGGAAATGTTGAAATAATTCAACATTAAAAATACATTCATACTGAAATATAAATTGAAATAAATGGTGAAATATATAAATACAAACTGAAATAAATATTGAAATTGAAGTATTTCAACACATTTAATCATTTATTTAATTTTGTATTTAACTTTTGCACTCCTGGTCCTCCATGTATTCTGTCCTAAAGGAGTTCAAATTGACAAAAAAAAGTATTTAAAGTTATATAGACATTCTTAACAAATGTCAAATACCTAAAGTGAAATGTACATATTTACACATTTTGCTTTTATTTATGAGAACTAAAACAAATGAGTAAAGTTTAGCGCACAGTATGGCGGCCTCTAACGGTTAAAAACTCTATTACATGTAAATGGTCCAGCAGGACAGAGACATAAAATACATTTTGCAACATGTCACGAAAACGGTCAACTGTACAACACATTCGTTAAAGATGGTAAAATGTATTTAAAAAGTAGCAAAGTACATAAAAAAGTGTTCTAAGTTGTAGTTCATAAAATCCCTCTATGATGCTAAATAAAACTAACATGCAAGTAAAACTAAAAATCGACACGTCTGTACAGTTGAAGGCACTTGTGGCAGCCACAATTTTTCATACATACTGTAAAATCACAAAAACATTTGCCTCTCACACGCAAATATATTCCATTTTCAACAAGATATGCAAGTACGATAGTTCAAAAGAAATTCAGCTTAGAAAATTAGTGAAATAAAAACTGTACAATCTTGATATTTACTTGTTTTTTGGGGGGTTGTTACTAGTGTGAGGGTTTGTTTTCTTTTGGTCACATCACACCACGAGGCTCTCACGGCTCACAGCTCCATTCTGGTGAAAAAAAAACAAAAGTAAAAATTCAAATCATGTTGGAATGTTACACAGATTTACATTTACCTACTTGTGCATTTCACAGTTTTATTAAAACTTGCCATATTGATGTTACTCACTCATTTAAACTCTCATCATTTGTTCAAACAAAAATGTATGGATACAAAATATGATGACTACATAGACAAAGAAAAATAATACCCGTACAAACCCTGTATTTAGAACTGACCAGAATTTCACTGGTGAAACGGGTCTGGAGTTAAGAGTTTCATTTTCCAGAGGACACTACTGAGTGACTTTTAAGGATGTATTGTTCAAAACCCCTGAAATGCAGTGCTGTTAATAACAGCGTTAGAGTATAACTGCATTTTTTTTTTCAGTAGTGACTAATCTAATTACTTTTATCTTTGCAAAACCATTACCGTTCCTGAAGACGTGAAGGAGTGCGTTACTACAATTTGGTTGAATGAAGTGCGAGTTGTCTGATTATGTCACAGCTGCCAAGGATAGAGCAGAGCAGGAGTGAGGAGAAGGAATTGGAGTGGTGAAGCCGTTGCAAAAGCGATAATTGGCGAGGTGGCTCGAAGCGTTAGCATAGTAGTCGCGTTCAAGCTTAACGATGATTAACACTAGAGGTGGGAATCTTTGGGCACCTAATAATTCGATTACAATCACGATTCAGAGGCTACGATTCGATTATAAATCGATTATTGATGACCCCCCCCCCGCCATTAGCTGCTTTTAATGTTTTGCACATTGGTTACAAAAACTGTAAAAAAAAAAAAAAAAAAATTAAAACTAAAAAAAGCCTCGCAGGCTTAAACAAACGACTATTTCAGTATCAAGTTAACAGTTAAAAACAATAATATACTCAAATCTCCATTCTGTATCAGCAGCTTTAAACTACATTCAATTAATTTAATGTTGTGAATCAACCGTTAAAGTTGTTAAAATTGCTCCCGTTATTCCATAATTTCCCTTTTGTCTACTTTCGACATGTGAAAGTTTTAAAACTATTTTAAAGATAGATTCAAGACAATATTTTACGGATTTAGGAGTACAGTGGTACCTCTACATACGAAGTTAATCCGTTCCAGGACCTTGTTTGTAAGTCGAAATGGTCGTATGTCGAGCAGGATTTTCCCATAGGAATACAGTACATTATAATTCCATTAATTCGTTCCACAGCCCAAAAACCTTCACTAAATCCTTAAAAAAATACTGCTGGTACTATTACAAATGGCAATTACACATAGCAAAACAAATAAATTATAAATCAAAATCGGAATAATAATAATAATAATAATAATTCCTGTATTAATGTAACGAATCGGGTTCTAATGTGGCGGACGTTTTTTGCTGACCCTGAACGCACCGCGGGGCTGACGTGCCAGAGACAGACCGGTGAGCTTGAGTTTCACTTTCACTTTGAATGTTTTCTTGAGAACACCGTCAATTGCGGCAGACAGAAGGTGTTTTTGTTTTGAATAAGTTGTGAAATAAATGATAAAAACGTGGCGAAGTTGGCGATTTCTCTGGAGATGTTACCACAATAAGAATTGTCAGCTTAACTTATAAAGGCTGGCGAACGATGGTCGGAGGAGGACCGTGGAGATGTATTGTTGAGCCATTTCACGGATGCCCACCCTACGCTCATATTTTTCTGTCATTTGCATCTTCATTTAGAAGGTAAGCGTCAACTTTTTCCTTGTTTCACCACCTGTACCAACCTTTTCTGAAACCAGTGTTGATTTGTCACACAAGAAAATCCGCCGTGCATTCGTCTGTGGTGCTGCCATTGTCGTCGTATTTCGAGCATGTCGTCGGATGTAGAAACAAATGGCGAGTCAAATTTTACGTCGGATGTCGAAAAGTTCGTGTGTCGAAGCGATCGTATGTAGAGGTACCACTGTATTTTAGATAAAAAGTTAATTAGGTTCGCTTGGAAGGTACGCTACAACAGCCTTGCAGTGAAGTCTACTGCTTTAAGATGGCGGCCGTTTACTAACGCCCGCATCTAGCTTTCTGTACATGTGCTGCTAACGTCACCGAGTCTATTTTGCATCTAGTCCTATATTAATATAATATCTACCATACCATTATGTGGTACTTTGTAGCAGCTGTCGGCAGCAGTCAGGTATGTTGTTTTTTTTTATCTCGCGGCATGAGTTGAGCTAGAGCCGTGAGTTGAGCATTGGCATTACCCGAGGGGCCGGGTAATGACAAGCATGATGTTTAGCTACTCTCGCTCCGTTCCTCATTGCGTCCCGAAGACCGCGCGTCGCGCTGAGTGTGTTGTACTTCTGCTTTACTTGACATTAGAGCTGAAACGAATACTCGAGCAACTCGAGTAACTCGAGTTTAAAAACTGATCCGAGTAATTTTATTCACCTCGAGTAATCGTTTATTTTGACAGCTCTAAGCATCACGTTTTGCTCGGACTACTTTTAATGCGGGACAACGCGCTGATGTCACGTGCGTAGAGGAAGAAGCAAAAAAAAAAACTTACTGCAGCCGACGGCCGCTACCAACGACGCCGACGTTGCTAAATACTAGCCCGCACGATGCTACGTTGGTAGCAGGTAGCGTCTGGTGAGTCTCACCTCTAATTAACACATTTGTGCCTTTGTTCGTAGAGCTACCGAGGCGTCTCTGGCCAGATCAAAGCAACAAACCTGTCAATCATCATGAACTAAGTACCAAATGCCATCTGCACTGGTGACCATGAAAAACAGTTTGGTCGCACTGCAGGAGGGAGGGTAAAAGGCTGTACGAGCATGAAGCAGAAAACATAAAACCCGATCCTTTTCACCCGATTCAGATCCTGGCGCCATTGGCCTGATCATGTGATCAGATCGGGACATCTCTAATTAATGCAATGTGGTCATAGTTAGTGAACCAAGTCTTCCTAGACAGAGTTATTCAAGTCATCTGGTGAGAATTCTTCTAGTTTTAATATCACAATATATATATATATATCGCAAACCCCCAAAAAGTCTCAATGTTAGTTTTTTTTAAATATCGTTCAGCCCTATTATAGAATACATAGCGTAATAACATGTAGAACGTGAAAAGTAACTTTGCTGAGTAACTAATTACTCTTACAATGAGGTAACTGAGTTATTACCTTTTTGGAAAAAGTCATTCGTAACTGAGTAATTACTTTTTTAAGGAAGATTAACGACACTGCTAAAATGTATACTTTTTCACTAGAGGTACCTACATTTGCATTCCAATGCATCCAAATGTATCACTCACTTTGCGCATGTTGCTTTTCTTAGATGATGTCATGCTCTCATCGTCACTGTAGGGCGGCGGTAGACCGCCGGGTCCTGCTGGCGGATTCAAAGGCAGCGGGGGTGGCCCACGGGCCGCCGGTGCCCTCCCCCGGTCAGAGCGCTCGCCATCGCTCTCCAGTCGGTCTCGGCTACGGGCCCTCTGCTGCTCTCCCAGCCTCTTCCTCTCCATGGCCTCTCTCAGGAAACTGTCGTCGTAGTCGTCTCTCCTGTCACGGCCGCCGCCCGGTCTCCGGTCCCTCTCCAGGTCCATCAGGTCGTCGCGACTTCGGCTGCGTCTCCCCGGAAGGGCTCCGTACCCACCGCCCCCGCCGCCTCTTCGGTAGTCGTCCGGGGAGTAGTCGCGGCGTCGACGCTCGTCTCTGTCGTAGCCGGCGCGGCCGCTGCTGCTCCATTCGTCATCAGAGCTGAAAATTGGGTATTTAAAATGTATTTATTGAATTTTATTTTGAAGTATTAACTCATTGGCAGTACTATACACAAAGGCTTAGTTCAGAGGAAAATCTAACTTTTTATGGGCTCAAAATGTTGATTGAAATTGATTGGGGTGGGAACGTCTGAGGTAGGGCTGCAGCTATCGAATATTTTAGTAATCGAGTCATCGACTGAAAATTCTATCAATTAATCGAGTAATCGGATAAAACAAATATATTTTTAGGTGAAGAGCAATTATAAATATAGATGAGAAAACAAGACATTTCATCTAATCTTGAACCATTTTCAGTCAATCAATGTCTTTATTTTCAATGTATATTGTTGAAAACGGCCAACAATTGCATTTCAGATGTAACTAGAATTTAAAAAAAAAGACTAATTCACTGCTTTCACTCCAAAAACTTTTAGATTAAAAAAAAATATATATATATATATATATACAAATATATATATATATATAAAATATATCTTAACTAAAAATGCCGTCACGCTTGATAACACACATCACTTAAAAGTTAGGATTTTTTCCCACGTGTTTCAATTGAATTTCTCTTTGTGTCAAGCCATTTTTAAGTTCTAGTTAAGTTTTAAGTTAGTCTAAACTGTAAGTCTTGATAGGATTTTGAGTTTTTGCAGTGTTCAAAATAAATGTATGATACAGGCTGTATTGGCGCACATTAGGGACCAGTGCTACTTGGTGTTTTATCCAGCAATGACTACTGAGCTAAAATTGATAGTTAGCAAGTTTTTATTTTACACCCTCATCACTCCACAATGCTATTTTATGTTAAAGCCTGTATGTAAGACACGTTAGCCACACATCGACAGTGGTCATAATTAATTGAAACCTAGCCCTCCGCAGGGCTAACGTTACGTGAGCTAGTAGCGACAGTAACGTTAATCTTATTTATTAGCGCTTAGCGCTCTTTATTAGCGCTTAGCGCTCTACTGCTTTAAGATGGCGGCTGTTTACTAACGCTGCCCAGACGCGGCCGAGTCTGTCATTGGGCATCTAGTTCAACATACATGTGATCTCTATGAGATTTACCAGACGCTACCTGTACCAACGTAGCATCGTGCGGGCTAGTATTTAGCAACGTCGGCGTCGTTTGTGGCGGCTGTCGGCTGCAGTAAGTTTTTTTTTTTTCCTTCTTCCTCTCCGCACGTGACAGCGCGTTGTCCCGCATTAAAAGTAGTCCGAGCAAAACGTGATGCTTAGAGCTGTCAAAATAAACGATTACTCGAGGTGAATAAAATTACTCGAATCAGTTTTTAAACTCGAGTTACTCGAGTTGCTCGAGTACTCGTTTCAGCTCTAGTCTGAGGACCTCACAATACGATACAATTTGCGATACAAGGCTCACAATAACGATTATCTCGCAATATAGCGATAAGAATTATCGATATATGGGTCAGGAAATCATTCTACATTGTACAATATATTGATTTTGGTTCACATCCTGTTGATTTTGGGACATTTTTAGGTAATTTCCTGTTAATTTTTGGGCATTTGCGGGATCATTTCCTGTGATTTTGGGTAACTGAACAGGAAGTGACCTGGGAATATCCCCAAATGAATAGAAAGCGACTCAAAATCACCAGGAAGTGACCTGTAAATGCCCCTAAAACCGTGGGAAAATGGCTGTGAATGCCGTTTCAGTGCCATTGACCCTCCCAGTCAAAATGGACTGGACATTGATTCTTGGTAGGAACATATCGATAACCTTTTGCGATACAAAGAATACATCACCGTTTCGATATTCAGGTAGGCTTATGAACGAGTTCCATTCCCGTGCTGGCGACGTAGCCCAAACTGAGTCTGAATTAACCCTTTCAGTACCCCCTGACTCTCAAAATAACTTTCCAAAAAGTCCAAAAGTATTGTATTTTGTTTAATGATGCAAGATACACTCTGGTAGCCCTATGGTGGCAGCATTGGGTCTGGCTGGACTGTCACCTTGCAGACTCGTCTGACATGCGCTCTGGTTTGGCCCACATAAGGCTGTAAGTTGTTTCAGCTAATATATGTTTGCATTTGTTATTATGTTTAGAGCTACAGTTACGTGTGAGCGATTTGCTATAAGAATTGTAAATACGTAGCATTTAAGATAGACTTTTGTTAGGCAAATTAGGCTAATTTAATCTACTAAATTTATATACATATATTGATCATACTAGATGGCCGTTTGAACACCAATTGTTTTGTGTCAAGTGTTGTTTTAAACATAGGTGTACATATGTGTTACGGCTTTACAAATTGTCAAAAGTGAAGGAAGTAAAAAGCACGTCATATAAATAAAGTTTTTAAAAAATGATACTGTGAGGTAAAATAAGGTACCGTTTACATGACAAAAAAAATAAAAGACTGGAGACAAACTACAAACAAGACTCCAGCATAGTAAAGTCAAAATCAAGAGAGTCAGTCGAGAATACGTCTTAACCTGGGGACTACCTGTATTGTTACTTGGGGTGGATACCTCACGATACGACACTTATCTCACGGGATGGCGACACAAAAATTAACGATATATTGGTCAATAGTAGTGGGTGCCATCCCTCCCACTTCAAACTGATTGGACGTTTATGTCCGTCAGTGGCAGCCAATGCCAGGTAATAAGTTCATTTTGGGGCATTTACGTGTCACTTCCTGTTGATTTTAGGTTACTGAAAAGGAAGTGACTCAAGAATGTCCCCAAATGAATAGGAAGTGACTAAAAATCAACAAAAAGTAACCTGTAAATGCCCTATAATTAAAGATCGATCGGGACATCTTTAATTATAACGTCATTTTCAAAGTATCGGAATCGGCAAAAAAATATCGGACGTGCCTTTAAATTTTTTTTTTTTTTTTTTTAATTTCAATCGTTTTCTATTTGTATTTAACGTTACAGACAAAATGTCTTACACTCATTCAGAGTAGTTTTGGCTTAAAGTAGGGCTATCAAATTTATTGCGTTAATGGCGGTAATTATTTTTTTTTAATTAATCACGTTAAGTAATGAACGCATGCGCTGCACGACCCACTCACGCATTGTCGCATTCAATCTATAATGACGCCGTTTTACCTATAGATAGCGCTAAAAGGCAGCATTTAATGAGTAGAGAGAATTTTGACAGCCTTTGGAGCCATTTTTTATGTGGCTAAAGCCTTACAATACCTCTATCAGCAATTAAATATAGCGTGGGAATGTGGGGAAGAAAGGTAGTAGTTGATCATTTGCTTAACACCCTATGTTCTTTCCCAACGCAGAGAAGATTTATCAATCGGTAGCCCTACGCACAGTCATGGTTGCACTTCCCATCATGCATTTTCAATTTGTATATGTGTGTGTTCGAGAAGCTTGATTGCATGTATATACTTTTGATAAGGTGATGGGTACAATACCTAACCTCACAAAGAGATATCCTCTAAACCCTTTTTGTGTTAGATGATGTACATATGTATATATTTTTTTTTAATAACCTGTTTTGACCATAGTATGTGTAAAGGCCAAAAACGCCTATGATCATGCCTGCTGTTTGTGTTGAATTGTCAACCATAAAACTATTCAGTCTTATCTTTTTCTATTTGAATGTTTATGCTAACAAGTTGAATAAATATTATCAAGCTTCAAAACGGTTGGTCAAGCATGTTTGGTTGTCAATGGGACATCAACATGACAAATTTTGAAAAAAGATTTACGGATTTTTTTTTGTCTAATTGGGTCAAAAATGTTGATTATAATTGGTCAGTGAAGAAAACAACAGTTTGGACATAGAGGTTATGGTGTCCTGAAAAAAGGGACCCAACCTGGCCATTGTGAACATTTTTTTCTTTGAAATATGAAAGCAACATCAAAGGCATGCAAATTCGGCCAAAATAGGCTTAGGTGTAAAAGGGTTAAAGGACCAAAAAATGGAGGTGTGATTAACCTGAAGAGCAGTGACTCACCCTCTCCTCCCTCTAGGTTCGTCGGCACGTCGCCGCGGCAGATAGTCGTCGCGGCCGTAGCGACGGCCGATGTCGTCCAGGTTGTCCATGGAACGGGCGCGAGCTCGATCGTCCATGTAGCCACGCCGGTCATCCTGGCGACGGTGCACGTGCTGCGACACGCTGCTGATCGTGCTCATGCCTTCGTCGTCGTCGTAAACCGTGGACAGCGGCGGCGGTTGAGATCGACCGCCGCGGGAGCGCGGGTCGGCGCTGTCATGCAGCGAAGTCACTTCGCTCACGTTGTCCACTGAAAACAATTTGGAAGAAGTCCTTTTTTTGTTTTTTACAATTGAAAGTAAAAAACCTCTGGACTCACAGCGGTTGTAATTGGCGGGTCTGGACGGGTCTAGGTTGGCGAGCTCTCTCTCCATGTAGTAAATAGCCCGCGTAGCATTGCCGTCAGGGTCCACCTGGATGCGGTAGCCACTCCGAGCTGGAAAAGGCGACACTTGTTAAGGAAATATAAGGACTATACGCAATAATAATCCCAACACATTCCACTTACTATGGTCGCCACCCACGCCATCTTGGTCGTGCAGCAGAGGAACTTGGGAGCCTTGACCCACTGTACACAAACATTTGAATTAAATTCATAACACTAACTGGGAATGACTAATAATAAAATAAGGTAAAAATAGGTAATAAAATGATGGTAGTAAACAGGAAATGTCTGTTGTCCCGCCAGGCTTATAAAACCCTGGGAGAAATCCTGTATTAACAAAACGATGATAAATTACGAATCATCATAAATTCTTTTTATTCTCACCACTAGGTGTGTGACAGTATATCGAAATTGTGATATATTGCGAAACTTTTTATCCCAAAAGATGACCGGTATGCTTCCGCCAAGAATCGATATATCGTTTCAAAAATGTGTCACCGTTTGTAGGGGGCCTATTTTCCAAAACTTAAAATTCAAATATTTTCAAAACCAAAGCCGCCAGCGACCTAAAACCAAAGCAGGCACCTCCCTTAGGCATATATGAGTGTCTCCATGAGCACCAGCATCAAAAAATTCAAAGTCATTCCCTTATAAAATCCCAATTAATATTTTTTATATAACAAAACTTAAAATGGCTATAAAATTCTCAGATTTTACACTAGATGCACACAAATCACCAAATGCAGAGATAATCACCTATATCTTCAGCATCAATCGCAATATTTAACATATTAAATCCGGTTTTGCCCGAAATAGCGACTTAATTTTTTTAAATTCAGTTATTCAATTTTTTTCACAGCTCATAAATCATTGAATTTTCACATCAGATACTAAATACTTGAGGAAAGCATGCAGAATCATCTTAATTCTACTAAACAAAAGCAAATTTTGTGATTCTCTATATACAATCACAACTTATAAAGGTTGAATTCCGATGTCACTATTGCCTCAGCATGTCTTGCCAGCTATCTGGCCCTCGTCGTTTTTAGATTGAAAAGTTACATAAAATAAAACAAGCAGATGCAGAAATGTCAAAATTACTAGTTTTTTTGCCAAACAACGGGCATTTGGCCGAAAATTACCTGATTATTTGAATGTAAAGTTACGCCATTATGTATTGATACAGAATCTAACATGGCGGCCATCACAAAACAGAGCTTTTTAGGTTGAAAATTCTGATAAATAAATGTGTAAATCCCAGAATTTCTATAGATATGAAGGTAAAACAGTCTAGATTCTAAGTTAAAAAGAAAACAAAATGGGCAATTATGATTTATTTTATGTAAATATTTCAAGCTAAAGTTACACTAATGTTTCCATTCATTTCATTTTTTTCAAAACATTTCAAAGTGCATGCATGGTGCCATTTTATATAATATTTAACCTGAATCCTCAACCAAATCACTCTTGAGACAGTCCTGCCTGCTTGTATGCACAAAAACTTTCGTTCTGTTTCCACATAAATCTGGCGTTAGAACGTGTTGGAGTTTATCGCAGTGAAAGCTTCCACTACGCGAAGCCGTGGTGCAATGTCTGTAGGAGCCATCTCATCAACTGATAGTGAAGTCTATGCCTAAAGATTCCCACCACAACTAACTAGTGTCAATTTTAATTATATAATAAAAACGACACTGTATTCAACTCCACAGTCCTGTAGCAGTGAATGGGGAGGGGTGATAAGTCACCATAAAAAAACAAACCGGTGGAATATAAATAAAACAAAACATTAATAAAGTGAATTCATTGGCTACCATAGATATTAAGACATCCAATACGTTTGAACTGGGAGCCTTGGCAGCGATCATTAGATCAATCGAGATGACTGGACTCTAGTCGCTCTCAAAGTCAAATAAGTTAAAGAAAATTAAAAAATTATAATTAAAAATTCAACAGATGGAGCCACCACTACTACACTTGGAAAGAATCAGCCACTAACAAATTCTTGTCATTGTGCAATGCATTTTTTTGCCCTTATATCATAAAGAAAATATACTAAATTGTGATATATCGTTATCATGATGTAAAATGACCCATATCATGATGAGATTGCGCTATATTGCCCAGCACTATATGATGGTGATGATATAGAATATATATATTTTACCAGAGCTGGTGCCGTCATACTCTCGTCCGTAACCGTTCTGCGAGGGCGGCACACCAACACCCTTCGGCAGCGGGAGCATCGGCATAGCGGGCTGCTGGACAAGTGGCCCCCCGTAGGCCGGCTGGGCGTACATGCTAGGGGCGTAGACGGTGGTAGCGTAATGGTTGGTCACGCCTTTCTTTACCGCTTTACCCGCCTCGTACACTGCAACACCAGGGACACAAGATTCCAGTGACCAAAGTATTTGTATCTGAGCGATTTTAAAGTCATTTTTGGTGGCAATCACTTACGTGCCCGTGGGCAGCAGCATTTATCTGGGCAGCAGGGGCAGCTGACGTAACAGCAGCACGTATGCGGACAACACTGGCACCAGCAAATGCCGATCAGCAGCAGCAGGAGAAGGAACGCCAACACCACCACCACCACGAGCAGCCAATCTGGTCAAAAATAAAATTC
The DNA here is from genome assembly GCF_030265065.1 of Corythoichthys intestinalis. Classification (NCBI taxonomy): domain Eukaryota; kingdom Metazoa; phylum Chordata; class Actinopteri; order Syngnathiformes; family Syngnathidae; genus Corythoichthys; species Corythoichthys intestinalis. The sequence continues at coordinate 38,935,246 of NC_080398.1, forward strand.
AAATGTGAAATTAATACATGGTACATACCTCAAGTAAATATTACGGTGTTCCATAGGGTCCCACCAATTTTTTAAAGACTTTTTAAACCCTGGAGGAACCCTATGTTAACCTTTACAACTCTTTTGTGCTGTTAGATCCAATTGTATTGTTTGTATTCTTTGTTGATGAGAGGTTACTACTTAGCACGGAGCACCAAGCTAGTTAGCGATTATGCTAATTAGGCTAGGTTCATACTGCAGGTCTTAATGCACAATTCTGAATTTTTTTTAATATCTTTTTTTTTTGGCGTGTCCGTTCAGACTGCCTTTGTCCATTGATCCTATTCAAGTATTACGCATGCGCACTAATTCGCACTCCGACACGCGCTGAGCAAACTGACTCGCATGCGCAGAAGCATCGAAACAAATAACTGCGCACTGTGCGTGCATGACGCACACATATAAGCCTTATGTGTATGTGTTTGCCACGAATCGGCCATGTAAGCAATATTGAAATATTGCTTATTTGGCGCACAGTAAGAAACCGAGCGTTATCAGGCTAATCTTGATACTTCTCAGTATCTTAACTTGACAGTTCAGACCACCGCCACATTCTGGAAAAATGTGGCCCAGATCGGATTTAAACCACATACGAAAGTGACCCAGATAGGACTCGTGGATTAAGACCTGCAGTATGAACCTATCCTAACTCTTTTGATTCTGAGAAATATTTGCCATTATGACGAGAAGCAGCTTTATATTAATATGCTGCAAGCCCATTTAGCTTTTCAGGTGCAAACAGAAATTGAAAGTCGATCGCTACTTCAGGAAATGTAGCACACTTTAACAGTACATCAAACGCACATTACTATCCACTCCATATCACTTTGTTGTGCTTGGCAGAGATGATAATCTAGTATTTGTTATGGCTCCCTCACCGCTAACCTGATTGTTATATACCTGCGTAATATTGCAGAGTGCAACAAGAACTTTTTCGACAAACTGGTTGAGCCCGTTTTACGAAAGACATTACAACTCCAGCAATGCGAAAGCGGACGTAAACAAAACAAAATTGGGGGGGAAAAAATTATTGTTTTTGTCCACTTGAGGTCAATGTTGTCATATTTTATTGTATTTATTGGATGATTTAATCGTAGTAATACAGACTCTCGGGTAAATTTTTGTAAACATTAGGGGTGCAACGGTTCAGTTAGCCCACGGTTCGGTTTGAACCTCGGTTTTGGGATCACGGTTTCGTTTCGGTTTGCGTTTTTTTTTTTTTTTTTAACTGCCTTTATTTTGCTTTAAAAAAAAAAAAGAAATAACACTTAAAATGTAAACATTTTCGACTGTTAAAATGCCTCTTAGCTCTTTGGCAAGTGTAGTGACTGACTACTGAAATACACACACAGTAGTAAAAAAGTTACTTGGCAAAGTAAATGGTGATACCTTTCATGTTTTTTTTTTTTTAAATTAAAAAAAACAACAACAAACAAACCCAAAAACACAGTAACCTTTGCTATGTTTGGAGGTCATTTAATGTTGTGAATCAACCGTTAAATCTGATAAAATTGGTCCCGTTTTTGCCTTAGTTCCCTTCTGTCTACATGTGAAAATTTTAAAACTGTTTCATCCTTTAAAGATAGACTCAAGTCAAGATTTTGCCGATTTAGGAGTATTTTGGATAAAAAGTTGCTTAGGTTCGCTCGGACGGTGTACTACAACAGAGCCTTTCTGAGAAGTTTACTGCTCTAAAATGGCGGCTGTTTACTAACGCTACCGAGTGTCATTTCGCATGTAGTTCTATATGCATGAGTTATCTAGGCGTAGATTGTATGATGTCGGCTAAAGTCAGGCGTAGCCTAGCATCGCGTTTGCTACAGCGTCTCAACAAACACTCTGCCCTTTCCGTGTCTGACTTTTCTCGCGTCATTCAAGTATTAACGAACATTGGCTCCTTGTAGAAACGGTGACCAAATCCGAACGGATGAAAAAAAAAACGCAATGCACAAAAAACGTGCATATTTTGAACGTAACGTACGGCGTACACATTTAAAAATCAGTGCTCACTTGTAAAAATTACGACGAGACCGTACAACCTGACAGGTATGAATTATAGTGGACCGTCACAGTTAGGTAGTAGCACTCTGTAGCACGGGACGTCCAACTATCAGCGGTCAGGGCGAAACTATGTGCTTTCGCGAAATCATCTTCGATGGCTTTGCGTGCCATTTCATAAATGTCGGAGATTATGTTGTTGGCGAAATATGTCCGCGAGGGAACAATATAACGCGGGTCAAGCGTTGCAATTAAATAAACGAAGCCCGCATCTTCAACCACGGAATATGGTTGCATGTCTTTTGCAATGCATATCCCCTCTGCGTGGGTTATTTTCTTGTGTTTTTCTGACCTGATATTGTAAGGCTTTTGGAACGCCTCTTCTATAGACCCGTGTGTTTTCACTGGTGTCATCTTCGGGGTTGCCCTGCTCTGAGAAAGCGATGTCTGTGGGTGATGCCGCCTGAGGTGCTGAGTCATGTTAGAAGTGTTGCCGTTAGCATAGGGAACAAGCGCTGAGCAATGCTTGCAAAATGTTTTTTTTTTTTTTTTCAATATTTTCTCCCCGTCTGTATTGTAGTCCACGGGGAAACCGAAATGTTGCCACACCGCAGATTTGAAAGAAGACGGTGCTTCCTCAAAATTCGGTCTGTCGACTCCTCCGCTCGCCATAACTTTTATTGTTTTCTTTCTTGTTTCACTTTCACCACGCTCGTAAGCGAGAGAGGGCGTTACTCGGCTCCTATTACACAGGTGCTTGACAGCGATTGGACATTTACTCGCGGGGCGGGAATTTCTCCACAGCTGCGCTTCACGTCACACACAGGCACAAAGAGTTTGACCAATTCATTCCACAAGCGTTCGACCACAAGCGTTCGGAATATATTACTGTAATTACAAAACCAAAAAGGCGCGGTTCATAAAGGCGTATTGAAACCGTACAGGGCGAACCGTACGGTTCGGTTTTGAACCGCAAACCGTTGCACTGCTAGTAAACATCACATACAGTAAGCAATAAGAATGTGTGTTGCTTCTATATTTTTGCTGTCAAATTATTCCATTATTTATATATTTTCAAGCCTTCTGTACATTTTTGTTTGTTTTTGTTGTTGCTATGTAATATTAAAATATGAATATACTGACAAAACTTTAAATTGACTAAAATTATAACACCACAATCTGTGTAGTGAACCATTAAACTTCATCCTGTTTTCACGGTACATACATTTTTAACTCGAAAAAATACTGGAGACTCGGGGTGTAACGGTACACAAAAATCTCGGTTCGGTATGTACCTCGGTTTTGAGGTCACGGTTTGGTTCATTTTCGGGACAGTTAGAAAACAAAATGCAAAATATAAATGTGCTAGTTGTTTATTACACAGCTTTGTGCTTTCAACAATAGGAACATTAGCCTATACAAAGCCAGAATTCTGCTCAAAAAGTAACGGGTATTTAAAGATAATCCAACAACAATTTGCCTTTCAGACCCTACGTATTGGTCAGCTTTCTTTCTGAAAGAAAGACGAAAAAAGAAGTCCTGTGCTAAAGAGAAAAGCAATCCCAATGACAAAGATTTTAACATGTATTTTGCAAATGAAATGCTTCAATTAATCTTTTTTTTTTCCTTATGAACGGTTTTCAAAAGCTTAATTGGTGGATTTTCTCAAATTAAAAGCGCCACACAGAAATTAATACATTTAATTGTGTAAGCAGGATCTGTGTATTATTCTTATTATTTAATTGCAGGTGTTTTAGCTCATTTCAATTAATTTTATTTAAATAGGCTATTTATTTCATTATGTGTTTATATTTTACAAATGTGATGTAGTATTCATTTATATTGTACAGTAGAGGCGTGCAAAATTTCCGATTCATAGATTATTCGCGATTCGGCCATGGAAGATTCGCGAACGATTCACAAACATCCAAATTTCGATTATTGAATTATACCAGGTAAAGCGGAAATAAAACGCAGTCAGCGCGGTCTTCAGAACGCAATGAGGAACGGGCCGAGAGTAAATATCATGTGCAGCTAATGCCGCTAGGTAAAAAAAAAACAATAATACCTGACTGTGGCCGTCAGCCACTACAAACAGCGCCCACTTGGTAGTTGCTACAAACATACGGCAACAGGTGGCTATGGTAGATATATCATATATCTAGACTAGATGTGAAATGACAAACTTTCCAGCGCTAGTAAACAGGCGCCATTTTAAAGCAGTCGACTTCTCTCGAAGGCTCTGTTATAGAGAACCTAATTACTTTTTATCTAAAATACCCCTAAATCGGCAAAATCTGGACTTGAATCTATCTTTAAATGATGACACAGTTTTAAAACTTTCACCTGTCGAAAGTAGACATGAGGGAAATTATGGAATAACGGGCGCAATTTTAACAACTTTAACAGTTGATTCACAACATTAAATTAATTGAATGTAGTTTAAAGCTGCTGATACAGAATGGGGACTTGAGTATTTTATTTACTGTTTTTAACCGGTAACTTGATACTAAAATAGTAGTTTGGTTTATTTAGCCTGAGAGGATTTTAAAACAATTTTGGTACAAATATACAAAACATTTTTAAAAAATAAAATGGGGGGGGGGGGGGGGGGCATCAATAATCGATTTATAATCGAATCAGAGTCTCTGAATCATAATCGTAATTAGAGCTGAAACGAATACTCGAGCAACTCGAGTAACTCGAGTTTAAAAACTGATCCGAGTAATTTTATTCACCTCGAGTAATCGTTTATTTTGACAGCTCTAAGCATCACGTTTTGCTCGGACTACTTTTAATGCGGGACAACGCGCTGATGTCACGTGCGTAGAGGAAGAAAAAAACAAAAAAACTTACTGCAACCGACAGCCGCTACAAACGACGCCTACGTTGCTAAATAGTACAAGAGAGTCAGACCCCTCTCAAATAGTAGCCCGCACGATGCTACGTTGGTAGGTAGCGTCTGATGAGTCTCGTAGAGATCACATGTATGTTGAACTAGATGCTAAAGGACAGACTCGGCCGCGTCTAGGCAGCGTTAGTAAACAGCCGCCATCTTAAAGCAGTAGAGCGCTAAGCGCTAATAAAGAGCGCTAAGCGCTAATAAATAAAGATTAACGTTACTGTCACTAACTCAAGCAACGTTAGCCCTGCGGAGGGCTAGGTTTCTATTAATTATGACCACTGTCGATGCGTGGCTCACGTGTCTTACATACAGGCTTTAACATAACGTAGCGTTGTGGAGTGATGAGGGTGTAAAATAAAAACTCACTCATGCTAACTATCAATTTTAGCTCAGTAGGCATTGCTGTGTGCTCCATACTGTATCATACATTTATTTTGAACACTGCAAAAACTCAAAATCCTATCAGGACTTACAGTTTAGACTAACTTAAAACTTAACTAGAACTTAAAAATGGCTTGACACAAATAGAAATCCAATCTAAACACGTGGGAAAAAATCCTAACTTTTAAGTGATGTGTGTTATCAAGCGTAACGGCATTTTTAAGTGTACATATATATATATATACAGTGATACCTCAGCTCACGAACATAATTGGTTCCCAGAAAGTGTGCGTGAGGCGAAAAGTTCGTCTTCCGAACATTTATTTCCCATAAGAAACCATTAAAATGAGAATAATCCGTTCCCAGGTCCCCATAAAACATAATTTTCTACTAAATAAGCCTTAAAACTACACAAAAATATACCTTATTTTATGTATAATAAGTGTGCTATTGTATTATAATTAAAGAAATAAACTGTACTGTATAATAAAGTTGTTTTATTTACCTTTGCGATGGTATGGGAGTGGGAGGAGTGGGAGGAGGAGGGAGGGAGTTACTGTTTGGAAGGAGAGTGTTACCGGCAAAGTGCGCAGTTAGCGTAGACTCCACTGCTGTGCCCCCCGCATGCTTTTGGTTGTTAATAAAAGCGCCCACAAAAAGCCATCCGACACCTCTGGGTGTTTGTATGCAAGCCGCCATCGGGCGCACCGAAGACAACCGACGACAACGAGCCAACGTGACTCGCCGGTCCACTTCTCACGACGGTGGAAGGCTGAAAGCACCGCCAATTACCAGTCGAGGGCGAATTGGTAACACGAGTCACCTTCCATAAGGACTGTATGTAACTCTTTTTCGGTCCCATAATAGCAAAAGTACACTCAATATGGTCCAAAATGTCTATCAAACACAAACCACGTCCGCACTCAACGAAAGGGAGGGGACGAACTGGGACGCCGTGAGCGTGCGTCAGCTTCTCGTGGCGCTGTCCGACCGCGTGGCTTGGTTCGTCCGCCGAAAACTAGTTCGCCAGCAGAGACTATATGCTCGCGAATTTAATGTTCTTGAGGCGAAAAGTTCGTGAGCTTAAGCGTTCGTGAGCCGAGGTATCACTGTATATATATATATATATATATTTTTTTTTTTTTTTTTTTTTTTTTTTAATAAGATCTAAAGGTTTTTGAGTGAAAGCAGTGAATTAGTCTTTTTTTTTTTATTCTAGTTACATCTGAGATGCAATTGTTGGCTGTTTTCAACAATATACATCGAAAATAAAGACATTGATTGACTGAAAATGGTTCAAGATTAGATGAAATGTTTTGTTTTCTCATGTATATTTATAATTGCTCTTCACCTAAAAATATATTTGTTTTATCCGATTACTCGTTTAATCGATAGATTTTTCAGTTGATTACTCGATTACTAAAATATTCGATAGCTGCAGCCCTAATCGTAATCGAATCGTTAGGTGCCCAAAGATTCCCATCTCTATTGTTCTGTATATTTTATGTTGTATAACTTTAGTTCCTTTGTGAATATTAGTTCCTACTTGTTTTGTTGTGGTAGAAGGGTTTTGTATTGAACACGGGGCCGTGTTGGTTATTATTATAGCAGAGATGACAGCACTAAATCAACAAAGACAAGTCAACTGTGCCCCGATCTACCACTCAAGAGATTTGATGGACTCAAAAAGTGGGTTACGATTGCATATTTGTTTGAAAATCGACCGGATCCACCGTATTTTCACACGAGTGACTTCCGGTCTGCCCGATCCTAGCTACCGGTAGTAGTATTGACGCAGAAGGGTCGCGTCTCGCGTCAAATATAAACTCTGCCGTTCTTTTCGCGTGCGTCATGTTGAGCCGCTTCTGGTCTAACACGCGGCCGCACTGCGACAGGTGTACATTGGCTGATTGACTTTAACGCCCGCGTTTCATTGCATTCTCACGACGGCCACGTTGTCGCGCCGTTGAGGTTTCTGGGTTATACTGTCCTACCGTGTTAGTCCTCATCATACTAAAGAAGACGGAGGAAATATAATCTACACAAAGAGCTGTAACCCGATTGACTCACAGCCTCGAAAAGTAAGGGTTACATTATGTCAGAAACTCGTTCGGTACGCCTCCGTTCCGAACCGAGCAGCACGTACCGAAATGGTTCAATACCAATACATGTACCGTTACACCCTTACTGGAGACTCAATACTATTTTCAAAACATATTAAAATAAAATTCATAAAAACTCTTTTAGTGCCATTGATTATTATGGACGTCTAATCACTCTTAATCCTTAATCCATCCTCCCACTTTTATCACTTTGTAGTTTATCACTTGTAGACGTCCAATCCATTCGAAGTGGGAGAGTGGCAGCGAATAATTCGCTGCCACTCTCCCACTTCGAATGGATTGGACGTCTAGCGCTGACAATGGCAGCCGATAAGTTACTTTTGGAATCAATCGTATCTGGATATGGCATTTCAATAGTGATACTTTTGACAACTTTATAACAGTTTTAGCAGCGCTGAATCCACTAAGAGGGGCTTTTGTACTACCTTCCATAACCAGCAAGTCAATGCCAGGCAGCAGGTCAGTAGCATTTGACTTTCTCTCTGCGAAAGAAAGATAAAAGCCACAATTACTGGATTGTGTGTGCTTTCGAGACGACCTCACGTACCAGCGCCGCGTTGGGGATGTCAAACATGACTACACCGCATGGAAAAATCCTCCAGTGTCTACTTTAGTTTATCCCAATTGTTTTATTACTAGGATCTAAGCCTATTTTATAAGCCTCAAAACCCATTTTGTGTTTTTTAGTAGGCGTAGGGATGAGAAAGATAATTGGCATTTTACCCAAAACAATGAGTTCTGTATAGTCCTCTCCATTGCCCGTCAGGTCCTGCGAGGAAATGACGGAGCACACGTAGACGCCGCTGTCACCCCAAGCCGTCTGTGCGATGTTCAGGTCGGCGTCTGGTGGAGACCGTGCGAGAAAAGATGATGTTTGATGATGCACTTTCAAAAGAGCAATAAATGTGAACACAAAATAAAATTCCGTAGTGTTTCTTCAACAATAATTATTCAGCAATAAATGCATTGAAAAAAAAAATTTAAATACCTGAGCTTAGCTTCAAACGGTATAAAAAATTTTAATATTTGACGATCTAATATAACAAAAGAACAATTGGCCAAGTTGCATAGCAAAAGTCCGCTGGCCTAAATGCTATAATTTTTTTTTTTTTTTTTTTTTTTTAAACAAAGCTCTTAACTAGGGCTGTCAAACGATTAAAATTTTTAATCAAGTTAATGACAGCTTAAAAATGAATTAATCATAATTAATCGCAATTAATCGCAATTCAAACAATCTATAAGATATGCCATATTTTTCTGTAAATTATATATATATATATTCTGTAAAATAAATTGTTGGAATGGAAAGATAAGACACAAGATGGATATATACATAAGGACTGTATTTGTTTATTATAACAATAAATCAACAAGATGGCATTAACATTATTAACATTCTGTTAAAGCAGTGCTTCTCGATTATTTTCTGTTACGCCCCCCAAGGAAGACGTAAATGTTTCGCGCCCCCCCAAACTCTGCCGCCACTGTAGATAGTATCATTTGTCTATTACTATTATAAGTACGCCTCTGCCTTACATTGTATCCGTTTTTTTCTATTAGAGAAAATAACAGAGATCAACTTATAAAGTATAACTTTATTAACATTGTTTTGTTTGTAACAGAAAAGACTTAACAAGCATCAATTTGCCTGAATTAAAAAAAAAAAAAAGTCACATCTAAACTGTAAAAATACACTCAAGGTAAATTTTTGACCATTTGATACTGAAAAATAAAATCAGTAAATACTAACAAATTCAAATTGATTAGAAATATTAACTCATGAGGACAATATGCCAAAAAAATTGACCGAAAAAACAAAACTGAATAGAAGGAGAAAAAAAAAAAAATGTCTTTGGACAGAAGGAAAGTTTTTATTTTGGCTTTCGTTTGCAATGATGTGGGGTTATATTGCACTGAGCATGCTAACAGTGCTCACTGGTTTACTGATATAACACTGACAAAGCGGGACGATTGTTGGCAATATTCGGCACGTTTTCGCTGAAAAACAACCAAGCGGCTTATCAATGAGATTGGGGTCTAATGTCTTTAAGTGCCGTCTTAATTGATTTGGATTCCGGCTGTCCGCTATAATCGTTTTTAGACACAGTAAACAGAGGTCTTTCCTCGTCTACCACTGTATTAAATGTCAAAGCCAAAAGGCAAATGGCCCGAAAAAAGTGCATTCTCGGCGGCCGAGGGAGAACCGTAGGTGAGGGCGGTCGTCGTGACGATCCCAAGCCGAAAATGGCACTCTTCGGGCGGACAAGTGAGAACCAGAGAAGACAGTGGGTCGCTGCATGAGTCCGGCCAGAAAACGGCTTTCCAAAACGGCGCACAGCTCTCCAGCTCTTTATGAGTCTTTTCCGTGTGCTCTTGCTTACTTCAAAAATACTGCGCGCACTTTGAAAATGAGAGCGCCACTGCCACCCACTGAGTGGATGTACAAGTACACTTTATTCTAGTACGGCAAAAAAAAAAAAAAGCATGTTCCCCGATGTCACACACGCCACCCCTAGGGGGGCGCGCCCCCCTATTTGAGAAGTACTGTGTTAAAGCTATCCATGGATAGAAAGACTTGTAGTTCCTTAAAGATAAATGTTAGTACAAGTTATAGAAATTTTATATTATAACCCCTCTAAATGTTTTCATTTTAATAAAATTTGTAAAATTTTCAATCAAAAAATAAACTAGTAGTCCGCCATTGTTGATGTCAATAATTACTTACACAATGCTCATGGGTGCTGAAGCCTATAAAAACAGTCGCACCCAAGCGCCAGCAGAGGGCGGCAAAACTCCACAAAACACAATTAACAAGTGGGCATTTCACTCTACTGTCCTTTAAATCTGTCTGAGCGGGACATGTGCGTTAATTGCCTCAAATATTTTAACGTGATTAATTTAAACAAATTAATTACCGCCCATTAACGGGATACTTTTGACAGCCCTACTCTTAACAAATTGTTCAAACACATATTCCTAGGCCTGTCACGATAACAAATTTTAGTGTGCGATAATTTATTTCATAAATTACTGCGATATTATTGAATAGAAATGATATAGAAATGTTCACATATCAATGTCTGATCTTGTTTTTCTTAATCTCTGGGAAAGAATGTGATGTAATTGCAGGCAAACAACAAAAATTAACATTGTTTTACTCATTAAACCAAAGATATCAATAAAATGCATATTCTAACTGAGGAAAAAGTTAGGACACCCTACCACTTAATAGCTAGTGTTACGCCCTTTGGCTGAAATAACTTGAGTGAAACGCTTTTTGTAGCCATCTACCAGTCTTTGACATCGGTCTGAAGAAAGTTTGCCTCACTCCTCAATGCAGAATACTTCTAGCTGTGAGATGTTTGAGGGGTTTCGTGCATGTACAGCCAATTTTAAGTCACCCCAAAGCATCTCAATGGGATTAGGATCTGGGCTTTGACTGGGCCATTCCAGGACTCATTTCTTCCTTTTCAGCCAGTCCTTGGTGGATTTATTGGTATGTTTTGGGTCATTGTCATGTTGCAGGGTCCAGTTTCTCTTCAATTTTTTCACAGATGGTCTCACATGTTCCTCAAGAACCATCTGATACACGATAGAATTCATGGTGAATTCTATGATGGCAACCTGACCAGGTCCTGCTGCAGCAAATCATCTCCAAACCATGACACTTCCACCTGCATGCTTCACAGTGGGTATGAGGTTCTTTTCCTAGAATGCTGTATTGGGTTTTAAAGGGTATGACAACACCTGGGGAAATGCTAATATTCCATCATTTAGCCATAAACGCATGCCTTTTGGATTCATATCATGCCACTTCGTGTAATTACACACATCGCAACACCAAGAAAATGATAGAAATTTGGATCAATTGTCAAGCTAAAAGGACCCGCCCACGAGATCCCGGAAATCTAGCATATTGTGTGCGTGACGTCACTACAAGGTGCTTAGTACTGAATGGCGGCGATAATAGCGGACAATTTTGTTTCTAGTTGCAGCGACGAATCCGACGTCACGAACATTCTTCTAATAGTGACGAGGAGAGTTATGAACCTTTCTTTGGTGTTGTGGGTTATCAATTTGAGCCCAAACGAAAGCCAATGCAGCCTAATGAAAGGATCATTGAGAGGAGCAATCACACTGATGAAACACCGGCAACATCGTGTGGGAAACACCGAATGGTTTGTTTTGCATTTCTTTTTGTGAAGCTGATACACCGTGACCGCAAAATAACGTAATGTATAGAATAATTATCATTTATTGTGCTATCATAGGCTTTCGCTCTGCCAACAGACACAAATATGAATGGGATTTGAGGATTTGTTCTATATATTTTACGAGCGATAATTTATACATGTGTCCAGTCCTATATCCAATGCGTGATATGTTTTTATTATAAAAGAGTACTCACTCTGGCCATTTCGAGCTTGGCTGCTCCGCTCCTTTGGTTAGCCTGGGATGGTCCAGGGCTATACAAATAAAATTGAATTGAATTGGTCTCATTAGAGCCAGTCGTCCTCTTTCTTGATATCGCGGGACATTTAGGTGGCTGCGTGTGTATGGTGGCTGCTTTCATCAGCAATTTCTTAGCAAAACCTGATTTTATTTGTCCATAGTTCGAATAGCTTTCAGGTGGAAAATGCGCACCACACAAAACCGTGCCGGAGGCTGGGTCTGCAAAATTAGCCCTGTTAGCACGGACGAACTTTACTCATTGTCTGCGTAGTCCAGCTCTTTTTCTCGCGTTCGGGAACTCATGGGTACTACATTTAAGACAAATGGCTATTTGTAGACCACATAGCATGACAGGTTTGAACCATTTTAGCGATTTTTTTGATAAAACACGAACGCAACTCTTTCATCGATAAACAACGATTGCACCAGCCTCGACCTTTCGTTTCCTTGTTATGACGTCTCCGCCCAATTCGGCTGTTTCCGGAATACTTTCGGAAATGTTTTCGCTTCATTTTCGATAATTGCTCATGAATGCGATTTATTTTTTTGTTGACTTTATTAATATTTGTTATCTTGCCACATAACGGTTCTATTGATATCTCACAGCCCCTTAGTGTTTTAATACCCTCTAACGCCAAATATGTCCTCTGTTCTAGTGTCCAAATTATTCAATTTTAGATTCATCTGTCCAAAGTACATTATTCCAGAAGTCCTGGTCTTTGTTTACATTCACTCTGGAAAACTTCAGTCTGGCCTTCATGTTCTTCTTGGAGAGCAAAGGTTTCCTCCTTGCACAGCTCCGATGAAGGTTAAATTTGTGAAGTCTCTTTCTCATTGTAGAGGCATGTACTTTCCCATCAACAATAGCAAGAGCCTGCTGTAGGTCCTGTGATGACATTTCAGGATTTTTGGAGAATTCTTTTAGCATCTTGCGGTTTTCTCTCGGAGTGAACTGCTTGGACGGCCAGTTGGCAGTTGTTTTGAATGTCGTCCACTTGTAGACTATTTTCCAGACAGTGGTATGGCTGATTTATTATTCTTTTGAGATCTTTTGAAATCCCTTACCAGACCCTTACGCGTCTGCAATCTTCTTTCTGAAGGCCTCAGACAGCTCCTTTCCATGCTGTTTTCTCTCACTTCAGCAGTCACTGTTGAAAGTATTCTGCGTTGAGGAGCGTGGCAAACTTTCTCCAGACCGATGTCAAAGACTGGTAGATGGCTACAAAAGCATCTCACTGAAGTTATTTCAGGCAAAGGGGGTAACACTAGCTATTAGTTTGTAGGGTGTCCTAGCTTTTTCCTCAGAATAGGCATGTTTGTTTGCATGCTTGTTGATATATTTGGTTTAATGAGTAAAACGTGTTAATTTTTGTTGTTTACCTGCAATTAAATCACTTTCTTTTCCAGAGATAAAGAAAAACAAGATCAGACATTGACATGTTAACATTTCTTAATAAAGAACTGAATAGTTCATGGGGTGCCCTAATTTTTTCACATGACTGTATTTGTTCATTGTACTCGATACATTCATTTCTATATTGTTTGTATTTCTGACTTTATTTAGATAAGAGTGCGGCTCTTAGCTTCTTCTCTGAAGCAAGGTCATAATCAATACTTTGAGTTTAAAATAAAGATGTCCCGATCGATTGGCATCCGATCGGGATGCCGATTGATCGGGTCCGATCACGTCATTTTCAAAGTATCGGAATCGGCAAAAAAATATCAGACATGCTTTTTTTAAATACAGTGATACCTCAGCTCACAAACATAATTGGTTCCCAGAAAGTGTGCGTGAGGCGAAAAGTTCGTCTTCCGAACATTTATTTCCCATAAGAAACCATTAAAATGAGAATAATCCGTTCCCAGGTCCCCATAAAACATAATTTTCTACTAAATAAGCCTTAAAACTACACAAAAATATACCTTATTTTATGTATAATAAGTGTGCTATTGTATTATAATTAAAGAAATAAACTGTACTGTATAATAAAGTTGTTTTATTTACCTTTGCGATGGTATGGGAGTGGGAGGAGTGGGAGGAGGAGGGAGGGAGTTACTGTTTGGAAGGAGAGTGTTACCGGCAAAGTGCGCAGTTAGCGTAGACTCCACTGCTGTGCCCCCCGCATGCTTTTGGTTGTTAATAAAAGCGCCCACAAAAAGCCATCCGACACCTCTGGGTGTTTGTATGCAAGCCGCCATCGGGCGCACCGAAGACAACCGACGACAACGAGCCAACGTGACTCGCCGGTCCACTTCTCACGACGGTGGAAGGCTGAAAGCACCGCCAATTACCAGTCGAGGGCGAATTGGTAACACGAGTCACCTTCCATAAGGACTGTATGTAACTCTTTTTCGGTCCCATAATAGCAAAAGTACACTCAATATGGTCCAAAATGTCTATCAAACACAAACCACGTCCGCACTCAACGAAAGGGAGGGGACGAACTGGGACGCCGTGAGCGTGCGTCAGCTTCTCGTGGCGCTGTCCGACCGCGTGGCTTGGTTCGTCCGCCGAAAACTAGTTCGCCAGCAGAGACTATATGCTCGCGAATTTAATGTTCTTGAGGCGAAAAGTTCGTGAGCTTAAGCGTTCGTGAGCCGAGGTATCACTGTATATATTTTAATTAAATCGTTTTCTAATTGTATTTAACATTACAGACATAACATGTTACACTCATCCAGAGTCTTTAGTTTTGGCTTAAAGTAGGGCTATCAAATTTATCGCGTTAACGGCGGTGATAACGGTAAAATATTTAACGCAGTTAACGCATGTGCTGCACGACCCACTCACGCATTGTCGCGTTCAATCTATAATGGCGCCGTTTTACCTATGTATAGAGCTAAAAGGCAGCGTAAAATGAGAAGAGAGAATTTTGACAGCCTTTGGAGCCTTTTTTTAATTGGCTAAAGCCTTACAACCCCTCTCTCAACAATTAGAAATATCGTGGGAAGCAATGTGGGGAAGAAAGGTATTAGTTGATCTTTTTCTTAACACCCTATGTTATTTCCCAACGCAGAGAAGATATATCAATTGGTGCCACTACACACAGTCATGGTTGCACTTCCCATCATGCATTTGGGCAGAACAGTTAAATGGCTACAGTATCATTTACTGAAAGCTCAACAAATACACTAGATGGCAGTATTTAGTCACAATATACAAAGTCACATTTATCCATTAAGAATTACAAGTCTTTCTATCCGTGGATCCCTCTCACAGAAAGAATGTTAATAATGTAAATGCCATCTTGAGGATTTATTGTCATAATAAACAAATAAAGTACTTATGTACAGTATGTTGAATGTATATATTCGTCCGAGTTTTATTCATTTTTTTCTTAATGCATTGCCAAAATGTATATGATCGGGAAAAATTATCGGGAATGATTGGAATTGAATCGGGAGCAAAAAAAAAAAAAAAAAAAGCAATCGGATTGGGAAATATCGGGATCGGCAGATACTCAAACTAAAACGATCGGGATCGGATCGGGAACAAAAAAACATGATCGGAACAACCCGATAAGATTATTATAAAATCATGAGTTATTGGTTACAACAGTCACCCTCAAAGAAATCTTTTTCCACTAAAAAATATTCACTATCAAAAAATCTTTTTCAAGCTCATGCAATGTCATTTATGTTGTCATTTACTGCAAAATGACACATTATAAACATATTATCAGGACTGTCAGAAAAAAAAAGAAAACATTCTTGGTTCACTCTTAAAATATAACAAAATTATCTCAGTAGAAAGAGAACCGCTGAAAAAGTTGAACTCACCGTTGATTATGCTAATCTTGCGTCCTTGGTACTCTGTGCCTAGCGTGACAGCGCTACCTTGTTTGGAAGCCACAATACGAACCGTGCGCTGGCTGTCGGCGCACTCGATGTTGGGGTCGTAGTTGGGGTTGTTCTGCGACAGGATGTTGTCGACGTTGCTGGGGTTGAGCGCCGCCTGCACCGGGTCACGGCAGTATGACTTGTAGCGCCAGGTGACCACCGGCGCCTGCGTGGCCGTGGTCTGGAATTTGCACGTGAGCGTGACAGGCTGGAACAGGATGACCACGTAGCGCTTCGTCGGGCTGCTCACTGACACCGCCATCACAGACTCTGAAATGATATTCAATGGAAATTATACAGTCATGTGAAAAATTAGGACACCCCATTAAATGTTCAGTTCTTTATTAATAAATGTTCACATATCAACGTCTGATCTTTTTTTCTTTATTTCTGGAAGACAAAGTTAATTTAATTGCAGGTAAACAACAAAAATTAACTTTGTTTTACCCATTAAATTAAATATATCAACAAAAATGCATATTCTAACTGAGGAAAAAGTTAGGACACCCTACTACCTAATAGCTAGTGCTACCCCCGTTGGCTGAAATAACTTCAGTTAGACGCTTTTTGTAGCCATCTACCAGTCTTTGACATAGGTCTGAAGAATGTTTGCCCCGCTCCTCAACCCAGAATACTTTCAGCTGTGAGATGTTTGAGGGGTTTCTTGTATGTACAGCCCGTTTCAAGTCACCCCACAGCATTTCAATGTGATTAAGATCTGGGCTTTAACACGGCCATTCCAGGACTCTCCATTTCTTCCTTTTCCGCTAGTCCTTGGTGGATGTACTGGTATGTTTTGGGTCATTGTCATGTTGCAGGATCCAGTTTCGCTTCAGCTTTAATTTTTTCACAGATGAGCTCAATGTTCCTCAAGCACCCTCTGATACAGGATAGAATTCATGGTGGATTCTATGATGGTGAGCTGGCCAGGTCCTGCTTGAGCAAAGCATCCCCAAACCATGACACTTCACCCATGCTTCACAGTGGGTATGAGGTTCTTTTCCTGGAATGCTTTATTGGGTTTACGCCAACATGTCCTCTGTTCTGGTGTCTAAACAATACTGGTGCACGATAATTATTGGTCTGATAATAGGAATTATGACGTCATCCCGATAAATCCAATAACATTTATAATAGGACCGATAATATGTACCGTTCTGGCTTTACAGTTTACACACTAGTATGGGAAATCAGTTGACCATTTGCGGGGCATTGCTCCCACCTGCTGGTCAGAATAATTCACTGCACCTATTTTTTGTTGCAGTAGTTTGGTTCAATCACTTACACATTGCGGTGTCTAGCGGTAGCATTGACAGCCGAGAATGCTTTCTGTTACGTTTCCGCCTCGGAAATATATGTAAGTGTTTTATGTTTACTATAACATATGGATGTGCAATACATGTTTACTTCTGTGGTGAAGGGTCATATGTACAGAACTTCATAAGTTGTGTTATAGAAGCAAGCTAATGCTTTAGTAGCTCAAGCTAGTGTGCTATGCTATACAAATAATAGTTGTGTATATAAGTGTATTGTGCAGTTTGTTGTATATTGAGTGTTGAATATGTGTATTTTTCTGTTGTACTTTCACAATATTAAGATGAGTGTCTTCCCATAAAAGCAAGAAAAGACCTAGCCTTGTGGTTTATGGAAAGGCATTCATTCTAAGCTGGCTGTCGGGCAGTGCAGATGTGAAACGCACTGTTTTGTTCATTTCATTATGAAAAATCTGGTGAGATCAAAGGCAAATTTATGTTGAATCCACCACTAGTTTTTGTTTTTGTTTTTTTTAAACCTCCAGGTGTTCAAAAACTCAGGTTATACATTTAAAAAATTATACATTTATTATCGGTTATCGATATCTGTATCGGCTTTGAGGAGCAGGAAGTTTCGATATCGGTATCGGTTTCAAAAAATGGATATAGTGCACCCCTACTAAACAATTCAATTTTAGATTAATCTCTCCAAACAACATAATTCCAGAAGTCCTGGTCTTTGTCTACATTCACTCTGGTAAACTTCAATCTGGCCTTCATGTTCTTCTTGGCTTGGAGAGCAAAGGTGTCCTCCTTGCACACCTCCAATGAAGGTTCAACTTGAGAAGTTTCTTTCTGATTGTAGAAGAATGCACTTTCACATCAACAGTCGCAAGAGCCTGCTGTAGGTCCCGTGATGACATTTTAGGGTATTTGGAGACTTCTTTTAGCATCTTACGGTCTGCTCTCGGGGTGAACTTGCTTGGATGACGAGACCTGGGCATGTTGGCAGTTATTTTCAATGTCCTCCAGTTATAGACTATTTTCCGGACAGTGGAATGGCTGATTTAATATTCTTTTGAGCTCTTTTGAAATCCCTTACCAGACTCATAAGCGTCTAAAATCTTCTTTCTGAATGCCTCAGACAGCTTCTTTGATCTCACCATGGTGTATTCTCTCACTTCATTAGTCAGGGGCACACCAAACTAAATGTGAGGTTTATATAAGGCAAGCCTCCTTCAAAAAGCTGGGTAATGACGTTCTAATCTTGTGCATGTGATGCACCTGATTTTAGCCATTTTAAGTGGGATTGAATGTGGGGGTATCCTAATGTATTCCTCAACAGAAATTGCAGTTATCTAAAATTACACTTTACAGAAAGTTATTAAAAAAAAACATCTTTTTTGTTTAGTTCTATTACCTGAATCTCTCAAAATTGTTAAAACTGATATTCAATATCCATATGACCAAATATGTTAGAAAACACACCATAGGGTGTCTTAATTTTTTCACTTGACTGTATAAACAGCTTATTTTCTGCAATTACTTACCGTTTTAAGGATGTAAAATGATGTTACAATCAGAAGCCGCCATCTCCAAATTTTATATATGGGTAAAACCCAGTTATGTAAGAAGTCATTTGTATTTCTTCACCACAAGTATCAGTGTGAGACACTGATGAGTCATCTGCTTTGTCAACCCGTAGTACTCAACAGTAGTTACACTTAAAGGAGGCACATGTATGATATGTATTATGTTTACTTATTTCCTAGTTGCCGAAGCAGAGCCTAGCATGGAAAACAAGCTAGCATGCTACACATTGAAGGTATGCTGCTCTATTAATCCCACTAAAGTTAGACTTTCACCAAAAATGTCAATTAAGCCATTTTTTAGTTTGACTGGAACACAGTTTAGCAGGAATGTGGCAAAATTGAGACAAGATTTCACACAGTAGTTTTCCACCTTAAGTGTTAATCTGTGTACAGTTACTGTAATCTATATTTTTATATTAGTTTTTTTGTACTTTTGTGTGGTACACTTCATAGTGAAGCTTTAAATCTCGTTATACTCTGTGCAATGACAATAAAGGCTTTCTATTCTACTAAGTTTTTTTTTAAATCTATGAATCCATTATATTTATACATTTCACCCTTTCAGCAGCCATTAGTGAATAATATAAATCAGTGTCAAAAATGAACCCATTTCATCTTTAATGTGCCTGCCAAAAATGAATGCTACGTGCAGCAATTTTTTTTTTTTTTTTTAAATAGATTGTGTGAACACCATCTTCATTACATACTCTATTTTAATGGAGAACTGGTAGAAGGTACTATATTATAGGTATTATAAAAAGAATTAGCAAGTGAAACAAGTGAATGGAGGCTTTAACTTTCAGGCAAAAAAAAAGTTCTGCTCCTGTATTAATAAACTGTAAAATAATATAATGATAATATATAAAATAATTCAATACTCCCGACTACCATTTTGTGCAGCCAAGGTATCAATAAATGATAAAAAAAAAAAAAAAAAAAAAAAAAAAAAACAGAAGAATCTGACTTTGTGGGCGACATTGAACGCAATACTTGAATATTTCTTGCCGACAATTAAAACGCTGACATTTCATCTAATTTATAACTCCTTCAACATTTTATAACCCGCCGTAACCTACAAACGCTTTTTAAAAACAATTAAATTGTTGGAAATATGACAAAGAAAATCGGTGCAATGGAGAAAAAAATAAAGACCCATTTTGAGGCGGAAGTAGGCCCACCCAGTTTAGGCGAAAACAAGCTTTCTTACCTGTAGCCAAAGCCGCGACGATGAAGAACGCCCAAAAGTTCTTCATTTCTTCGTCCTCTGCGTCGTATTCGATAAATCTTGTGCTGCTCCTCAAAAATATGCCCAGATAGCAACTTTACATATTGCGTTCAGTGTATTTTTTTCCGATCAGCCAGGTAGCGTCAGCCCCATTTTGTGACGCCCCGAGTTTCGTTGAGGGCGGAAGTACCTGAACGCAACACGCAGGTGTAAGTTCAGACATGTTGCCAAACACGGAGGGGGGGGGGGAACTCAATTGGGACATTTCTGGGGGCAAATGTCGACTAATTTAATCCAAAACCACATGCCCAGTCATTATAACATTTTTTGGCAAGTTAAAAATACGTTTTTTTCTGACACTATGTTATAGTAGATCTAAAAATCAACACTTAAGTAACTTTTATGTCCCCTACTTGTAAAAGTGGTACGACCCAGTTGGTGATAAGGTTATCGTTTATTCGTTAATGTTCAACTGTGTCTCAGAGATTCAAAGAAAGTGCTTGTCCCTTTCCCGCTCAAATATGTGTTACCATACAACATAATTAGAGACTATACACATTAGTTGACAATAATAACATGTTACTGACAGTTTCCGTGTACGTACTTCATGTCAAATTCTTGTCTGACTGCTTATTTCAGCAGGTACAGGAGCTTCCATTCATCATTTGAGGGGCGACGAAACACGTTCTGCTCTCCCTTCTTAAAAACAAAAATACTTACAAATCATATTTTAAGTACACCTTTGCTTACATTAGAACAGAATGTAATGAAACTAACCCAGTCAGCACATTGGTATTTGCTGACCTCCAGTGGAATGAGTTAGTCAGACAGAAACCAAGCACTTTTTAATCATATCATTTTTGGTCGTCTTTGTCGGACTGCTTTACAAAGCAAATATCACCACTTATGATATTCATATTTTTTCAGCCCACTTTTTCATGAACTTTGAAACATCTCAAGTACTCACGCGATGAAGGCTCTCTTTCCATTTTTCCAAAATTCAGAAAATAAGTTGTTTACCTTTTACTTTAATAAAAAAATAAAAACTGTAAACAACTCCACAAAAATTTGAACTTGAAATCAAATTGTCCCCACCAACTTTTAAGCAACCTTATTTTCATTATATTAGTTACTCGCTGCTCAGCCTTCACCGTGTACAGACGCACTCTGAGCTCCTGAAGCACTCTCAACCGATAAGCGCTCAGGGCCAGCAAGCTCGACTCCCAGTATGGCTCCAAAGAATTTGAAACCTGGAGACTTGGATGAAATAAAATCCTCCATACAGAAGTTAAAGGTCTCCTTGACTGGCTTGATTCAAAACCAGAATCAAGAAATCATCAGAGAGCTCCAGTTAATTCGCATTGAAAACGAGAAACTCAAGCAGGCGGTCGAGGAGAGAGATGTTCGCATCAAGAGGCTGGAAATTTTGGCTGACGCAAATGAGCTCATCATTCACAGCAAACAGATGCAAAAATGTCAGGGACATGACAAAGCCTTAACCTTGTACGCCCTGAAATTAATCGAGCTGCTTGACTGGACCCTAAGTTACTAAACCCAGATTGTTGATTGTGTTATTGTACAGTTTTGATGTATGTTCCATGCCTGAATGTGCGTCTTTAGTTGTATGGGGGACGGGAAACTAATAACCATATGCTTCATCCTGTCCGCCTTTGTCTTCTTCTTCAGTTCCTTCGGGCAAATCATATCACATTTTGTAATTGTCAATGATTGTCAATGATACCGATGATGATGACAATAAATTCCATTCCATATAATGAGTTCAATTATATACGAAATGTTAATACGATTTTTATGATCCCGATTCCATTATCGATATTGCTTAAAGTGTGTACGACAGGGGAAAAAAAAACATCTTAAATAGCAATTTTATGTGAATTACAATCATATCTTTAGACGATTTGACTATATACAACAATTTAGCAAAGCGCTGATGACGAGAAATTAGTCTTTTGATCTGCCGGTTAGCCACGCCTACCATTAGAGGGCTCTAGCGTCTCCAACAGGTGGATGACGTCAGCAGAGTAACGATTTCATCTGATTTAGTATGCAGCCCATCAAGGGGGAATTATTCAGAACAAGGAAAACGCGACGAAGAGAGCCGCTAAATGTCATTGCTTCTGTCTCTCTTCTCCAATATTGTTACAGGATATCCTTTTTATCAAAGTATTTTTCCCCAATAGCTAAATAAATGGCATGGTCATGACAAATAAGTCTTGTGCTAAATGGAATATGAAATAATAAAAATGCATTTATTCCGGACGACATGGCAAAATGACTCCATAATGGTCAAAACTGTCGACTTCACCTTTACTGTCGTACCTCCTGAAAGATATTTTATGCCACCTAAGTCGGGCTTATGTCATTTCCCTTCCCTGGCTTCAGAGAATGTAAACAAACCAAGAGGCGTGACAGCTAGCCGACATGCTAACCCGAACCGAGTGATGTTTCAAAGTCTTCAAAGCGGAAAATCACACATATCTAGCCCGGATCATTTCACATGACGACTGGGTTGTTGATTGGTGTCACCGATCGGCAAACCGCCCGACAAGTTAGAGCTTGTTTGCCGGGAAGCAGCTGAACAATGACCACCGGACAAACCGGCCGACGTCGGAGGAGCGTGTAGCTGCCAAATGGTTAACACGAATATGGCGAAATAATGCTTTACTACACAGCGAGGTCGTAAACAGCGAGAGACTCATAAGAGGGTGGCTGCACTTGTTATGCAGCTAACATGACAATATGTGTATGAGGAGAGCTTTTTACGTGCCCATCTATGATCAAACGTAAGTAGTCCTTTATTTAAAGAAAGTTTGTACTTTGTAATCACTGTATTCGCGGCTATTTTTAACACAAAGTTGCCATTTCTGATCGGTTGGAAAATTTGACAGAACACCGTGCTCTGCCGGCAGGGGGATGTGCGACAAGCCGCCAGTCGTCGGCCGAGGGGACAAGTAGCATGTCAGCCACAAAATGCAAGCCACCTACATATTAAAATGATCCCAGTATTTGACATAATACAAAACACGATGTTTACTCACTTCCTCGGAAGCCCCATGGTCCCACAGTAGTAGGGCTTGTTTTGTCCAATATCTACCGGTGAATGGGAACCTTTTAAACCCCAAAAAGGCACACACGCCTCTCCCTCGTACAGCAAGATTTTTCTGTAGCCGTTTGGCTGGCGTGATGCGAAAAATAAACGAATGAATCTGCAAAATCAGATGAATCCTTAGTCCTTCTTATACAACAGTACGGCTGTATAGTGAAGAGGACTCCTTCTCCCGTACACGTCACAGCGCCTTCTTCCTCAATGCAAGACCGAAGTCGGAAGTCTGTCATTTTCGTAGCGCGGGATTCAAAAAATGTAAAAAATACATCGATCGCTTCTTCACACATCCAAGTGGTCCATTTCATTCAGGAGCATATAATACCACGTGTATTATGAAATAAACAAGCTTTTTCGTGTTACAGGCACTTTATCGATTCTCTTATCGATTCTAATTTGGACTAATGGACTGTATGAGGTTCTGGGTTCAATATGTTTTATGGTTAATTTTGCCTCGGGGTGTCGGTTAGAACACAAGGAGCGGAGAGTGGAGTTGGTCTTTTGCACTTTTAATCCAACTTGGCAACAGGCACAACTATATACAGGCAATGGCACTTAATATGAGAATCACTCAATGAGCAGATGAGAGCATGCGTGGAAAGATGGGATTTTTTTTAACAAATGTTCCAAACATGTTAAAGTACTGTACTGTTTACAGTACTTAATCTTCCGCTTTTTTCGGGAGTGTTGCGCAGTATAAAAATTATAGACTTCATAATGATATTGATGGGTCATCAGTGCGCCACGCCTTCAAGTAGGGGGCCATCGCACAATCCGCTTCAGTTATTCGCAACGACACATGCAGCGATCAAACGCCGGATTTATGTTGAAAAAGTACGAAAGCTGACCCGCATACAAACAGGAAGGATTGTCTCAGGAGTGATTTGTTCGAGGATTCAAAGTAATTATTATATTTTTCATACCATGCATGCATTTTGAAACGTGGGGGGGGGGAATCAATAAGTATTTAATTTTAAGCGATTGATACGAGTTATATCGTTTTAACTCAAATTAGTAAATGTCAATTACAACCAGGCTTTATTGATGCTGAATTAACTATCATAACATCTTCCAGTCAGGCTGGGGCAGGCCCTCCCGCTTGGGAGGGAGGCGTGGCGGTGGTGCCGACCCGACCAGTTATGATAAAAAGCGCCAACAATGTCAATTCGTGTTCAGACCTGATACCTACACTCTGCCTGAAAGGTAAGAAGAGCAAATCCATGTTTGCTATTTAGCAAAATGTTGACTAAATAGACAATACATACTGATATTATACCTTGTTTTTGTTTAACACGGTGACATTTTGGACCCTTAGGTTATTTGCTGGTTTTTCCAGTTTGTCATTCTTTTCTTTGTGATCTCAACATGAGCAGGTTGGGCGTGTAGGTTTAAATCCAATACCTAGAAGTAAAAATCAAGGGGGAGGAGAACATGTCACTTTTATATTACTTTTGTATTAGTTTTATATTACTGTGAAAAGATGGAAAATAGCAGGTGATGTCAGTCAATGGCAGTGACGCTCCCCTGCCAGGAATGTATTTGGGGGGTTTTTGCACGCACTTCATCACGCGCTATTGCATTGGTCTTAATCAGCAGATGCAATTTGATGGGTGACAAAGTCTTTGTTCGAAAGCAAAGATAGGAATCTATGTTCATTAGAAATGGTGGAAAATCCGGTTTTACAGCAGGCAAAGTGGAAAGAAGCGGAGTGGAAACAAATTCAAAATGAATGACTAGCTTAGTAGCAAAGTGGCAGCTCCATTTTACTTACAGTACATTATTATGAGTCCTGTAATTTTTGGGGGTTAAATGGTCGGGGAAATTTCATGCTTTTATTGGTTATTTTTTATATTAATTAGATACAGTAAAATTCCCCAATTGTTATTATTATTATTTTTTGAATGGCGTTTCTTCAGCGCGCCTCATAGTCGTTTGACCAGCAGTCACATTTCAAAAATTAAAATGACCGGAATTTTTGCGCGACACAAAGAATTTTTTCAAATGACCCCCCCAAAATTTTGGGGGAAAAAAAAAAAAAAATTTTCAAAATGTATTTAGTCTTACAATTTTGGACCAATTTACACATTGAAAATTTCCAGGACGGTAAGGGGCGTAAAAGTTTTTGCCAATAACCTACGGTTCCCCCAAAATTTGCCCATAACTGTCCCATTAATTTCTAATGGGATGCCATTGACAGCCATGTATGTCCAATTTTCCCATTAATTATTAATGGCAGGAAAACATAGGGCCTTGTGATTTTTGATCAAAAACTTGACATGACAGCCCATTGACATTCAACTGGCGAACAAGTAAGTCGATACCAATGACGGGCATGTATGTCCAAATTTCCTATTTATTTTCAATGGTAAAAAAACCTGTGCGGTGGTGATTTTTTACCAAAAACTTTTAAAAACAAAAACCATTACAGCTCATTGACATTCAACTGAAGCCCAAGTAAGTCGATCAACAGGAAGAGTCCTGATATCAACAGGACGTGTCCCCCAAATGTCACCAAATCAACAGGAAGTGACCTTATGGATCTGTATCTACTACAGCGAAGCTCCTATGTAATTTCTCCAGAAACTGCAGTTTTTAGTGTTAAAGTGTGAATGTCTTATTAAAAACACTTCACGTTATCCTTTTTGAAGTTGCGTTTGGTCAGCCATTGTCAAAGAGCCAAAAATAGCAAAGAGGGCCAAACCTCATGATTTGATTTCGATGGGTATTTTTTTATCCAATCATCTCCCAGAAGTGGCAATAGCAACTAATTTCAGGTTGTTCTTTTTTTGGTTTACCGTTGCAAACACGTCATGTCCTTCAGCAGCATGCTTAGGTCTGAAGGGGTTAAGAAGTAAATTAAATTAACAATTATACCAGACACCATTTTAAAAGGTTTCCTTTGTTAAAAACTTGGTTAATTTACTGGATTAAATTGAATGTCTGAATTTCACTATTAAAATTAAGTTTTACATATTTACATGCAGATTTGAATACTCCTGGTACAAAAAAAATTTGAGAAGATTGGCTTGCTCATATTGTACCAAATTTTAAAACCAAAAATGTTCAGAACGTGAGGAAAGTATTCCACAAAAACTAGAGATGTCCCGATCGTCCGATCACGTCATTTTCAAAGTATTGGAATCGGCAAAAACATATTGGCCATGCCTTTTTTTTAATTAATTAAAAAAATTTTTTTAATTAAATTGTTTTCTAATTGTATTTAACGTTACAGACATAATATGTTACACTCATCCAGAGTCTTTAGTTTATTTAGGCTTAAGATAGGGTTATCAAATTTATCCCGATAACGGCAGTAATTAATTTTTTAAAAAATGTATCACGTTAAAATATTTAACGCAATTAATGCATGCGCTGCACGATCCACTCACGCATTGTCGCGCTCAATCTGTAATGGCGCCGTTTTACCTATCTAGAGAGATAAAAGGCAGCGTAAAATGAGTAGAGTGAATTTTGGCAGCCATTGGAGCCTTTTTTTGATTGGTTATAGCCTTACAATCCCTCTCCCTACAATTAGAAATATCATGGGAAGCAGTGTGGGGAAGCAAGGTAGCAATTGATCTTTTTCTTAACACCTTATGTTATTTCCCAATGCAAAGAAGATATATCAATTAGTAGCACTACGCACAGTCATGGTTCCACTTCCCATCATGCATTTAAACATGGCTACAGTATCATTTCCTGAAAGCTCAACAAATACACTAGATGGCAATATTTAGTACAATATACAAAGTCACAAGTCTTTCTATCCGTGGATCCCTCTCACAGAAAGAATGTTAATAATGTAAATGCTATCTTGAGGATTTATTGTCATAATAAACAAATACAGTACTTATGTACTGTATGTTGAATGTATATATTCGTCCGAGTTTTATTCATTTTTTTCTTAATGCATTGCCAAAATGTATATGATCAGGAAAAATTATCAGGAATGATTGGAATTGAATCGCGAGCAAAAAAAAAAGCAATCGGATCGAGAAATATCGGGATCGGCAGATTCTCAAACTAAAACGATCGGGATCGGATTGGGAGGAAAAAACCATGAACGGAACAACCCTAACAAAAACACTTTTAGCTAATTTTGCGAGCTGATTGGCACACAGAAATACTGAATTTTGGATATACATTTGTTTATATATTCACAAAGATGGGCCCATTAGCATTAACTAAAGCGCATTTTGGGTATTTGCATCGCCTAAATTTGTGATGAAAATACCATTCTAGAGGGGAAAAAAATGATACTAACACTGTATTTATATATCATTGGATTAATAATTGCTCGTACCAGTTTCACTCATTGACTGAAAATTATGTGGACATGTCTATCATACCAGGATACACAAAAAAACCTCAACAACCCATGCCCGATATTAAACAGCAAGTGTGAAAGAGGCACGTAAAATTACTGAGGTGTGCCACAAGGCTCAATCTTGACTGATATGACTGCCTTTTCCTATTAACAAATTGATGAAAGAAAAATCACCAAATTCTGCATACTGATTTTTTAATACCTTCCCTAGCGCTGACAAACAGCCCCGATGGCATACTCCACCGGGACTCTGGCACAAGGCTGCTTCGGTAAAGTTTACCGGGAGAAGTACAATGACACGTGGGCCGCCATAAAGAAGGTTCCGCAGCACCTCATCGACAGGAAGGACTTGGAGAGGGAGTGTGAAGTATACAAGTGAGTAGACGAGTGTGGAAAAGAGAGGAGGAGATGGAAATACTCGAGCTGTAAATATTTGCCTTCATTCTCAGCAAAGCTAATCATCCGAACATTGTAAAGCTGCTGGGCAACATCAACCTCAAAGACGGCAAATGGATCATTCCGTTGGAATTCATCTTCGGAGAAGATCTGGAGACTACTATCTTCAAGTCAGCAAAGTCCAAAATACAGGTCAGCATGCTACCCAATTGAACTGTTAACATGTTAATTCAGGGATAAGCTTAGTTTTCTGGTGAATTGCGGGTAGTCTTCATCAACACCACGACTGATACCTAATTACAACTTACCTGACATCAAAAAATCAGAGACAGACAGAAAACAAGTCAAGTTCAAGACTATTGGGAGTCGAGAAGGCAAAGATTAAAAATAAAAAATAAAATAAAAACAAGACTCAGACTGACACCAAGATAAAGAACTTTGGGATTTAAATCTGAGAAAGTCAAGATCAAGACGTTTGGGAGTCAAGACCAAAGCTTTTCTGTTGAACAGCCGGTAGTATTCCTCAAAACCACGACTGAGACCTAATTACAACTTGCCAGACATAAAAAAAAAAAAAAAAATAGATGAAAATAATGGTCAAGACTTTTGGAAGTCAAGATCAGAACACAAGCATGACTGAGAACAAGACAATGACTAGGTCAAGACTTTTTGGGAGTCTATACCAAGACTGAGACAGAAAACAAGTCAATTTCAGGACTTTTTGGAGTCAAGAAGACAAAGATCAAAACCACCAAGACTCAAACTGACACCAAGATCAAGAATTTGGGGATTTAAATTTGAGGCATAGTCAAGATTAATACGTCTGGGAGTCGAGACCAAAACTGAAACAAGATTGAGACAGTGGCCAAGTCAAGAGCAAGACTTTTAGTAGTCAAGACCAAGTCACAGCCGATTAAAAGACTGAGACTTAGGTCAAGAATTTTGTGAGTCAAGACATTTGGTACTCAAGGCCAAGACATAGGCCAAGTCAAGATCAAGACTTTCAGGAGTAAAGATAGAGTCTGAGACAAGATCAAAGACTGGGACTAAAATCAAGAATTTTGCGAGTCAAAACTGAGAAAGTCAAGACCAAGACTTAAACAAGACTGAAACAGAGACCAAGTCAAGATAAGACTTTTAGGAGGCAAGACAGAGTCTGAGACAAAGTCAAAGACTGAGCCTAAAAAAAGGTTCTTGGGTGTCAGGACTGAGACAAAATGAGGATCAAGGTATTTGAAAGTCAAAACTAAGACTGAAACAAGACCGACAGAGATCAAGTCAAGATCAAGACTTTTGGGAGTCAAGCCTAAGACTGAAACAGACAAAGTCATGACACGACTTTTAGGAGTCAAGCCCAAGACAGAGTCTGAGACAACGTGAAAATCAACTCTTTTGTGAGTCAAGAACAAGACCAAGACTGACACAGAAGACAAATGTAGATTGAGACATTTTGAAGTCAAGACCAAGGTTGAGACAAAGACCAAGTTAAGAGGAAGACTGAGATAGACTAAGTCAAGATCAAGACTTTTTTGGGCAGTCAAGACAAAGATTGAAACCTCAACAATGTTCCTTGAACCAATAACAGTCTTAAACTGCTAAAAGTACGGCATTACAGGGCTCTTAATGTACTGTAAATACTCTGCAAACTGGAAGAACGCTCCTCATCAAAATATTATCCCTCTGATCTTGCATGTAAAATAATTCAAACTCGAAGGAGTAAAGCAGGTTATGAAGTTGTTAACTACTCGCCATTTGAATGTCTTTTAGCTGACTCCGGCAAATCGAGGCAAAATCATCGTAGGCATGTGTGAGGGTCTCCTGCACCTCCACTCCAAAGATATCGTCCATCAAGACCTCAAGCCCGAAAACATCATGGTGGGTCACATGTTGAAATTCTAAATGACTTATCGATTGTACTAAAAGGGTTTCTCCGTCTCCAGGTGGAACACAACACCAACCGAGCCGTAATCATTGACCTGGGCCTGGCTAAGTTCTTCCGGCGTGGCTTGAATTCGGCGATGGACATGGGCAATGAAGCCTACTCGGCCCCCGAAGTTCTCCGGCGCCGCAGCCAACGGGACCAACGCTCGGACGTGTGGGCCATGGGCAAGATCATCGCCGAACTTTGCGCCCGCATGAGGTTGCATACGCCCAGCGTATGCCCGGCCAAGGTCCGGGAAGTGATGCACGATCAGCCGTACTGCCAGGCCGTATGCAGGATGGTGGAGAGCAACCCTACTCTAAGATCCTCTATGGTGGGCGTCATCGTTGACCTGAGAAGCGCCGCGGGGTCTCAAAGTCACCTCACACCGCCACAGGGTCAGATCAGGAACCGGTCGGCGTCGCCTCCGGGTCGGAGAGCGGCGTCGCCAGGTCGGAGAGCAGTGCCTCCATTCCAAAACCGGCCAGGTAGGAAAAGATTCATTGTGCGTAAATGTAATGAACTTCAAAGCCAAATGCATTTTAACTGAACTTTAGACAAACTACTTATTTTTTTCAGCCCACTCTCCAAAGGGTGGATCTCCACTAGGGTGGGAGCGCACTCCCCGACCGGACATTAAATTGGCCCACCAACGTCCCAGACAACCTCGCTCGCTCTCCCCTCTGAGGAACCAAGCGTTGGTCCCCAAAGCGGGAGGCCTTGGAATGGGTGGCATTGGCGGGCGAATGGACTTGACCAGGGACATGATGAAGATGGGATTATACCAGGAGGCCAATCGCGACCTGCCATGCCAGCTACCCGCCACCGGCCGGGTGATGGTGCGGCGTTTTGAGGAGAAGAACGGCGAGGTCGAAAAGTGGGCACAGAAAGAGGTAGTCATGCGGGACGGCAAGATCATCAAGTACAAGGACGTCACTTTTAACAGTTCTTAGTGACAAGTGGAAGGGAGGAAAAAACAAAGTTTGAAATCACTGAAAGTTGCAGTGATACACATCATTGTTGTTTTTTGCATTTTCACACAACCGTTTTTGCTTTTTATTCATCAAAAATCAGAGTTGGACAGCTTTAGTGTAGTCGCTAACAATGCTGTGCCACAACATGTTAGGCAGCACTGAACTATTTTTATTTTTTGCTGCTCCTTGAGTGCTTTGCATTTGTTGAGGTCATCAATTTGGCCTGTGTCTCTTGACATTTTAATATGCCTGTCTACTCTATCGACTAATCCGACATTTTTGTACATCGCCCTCTAGTGGTTAGCTGCCATTACTGGGGTGTTTGCACACCCATAGCAGCCCAGTGTCAGTCAAGGTAAACAGTAACATTAGCTGCTGTTGGCTGTGTGCTTCAGGTGACCAACTCCGCAATGGCGGACATGGTACTTCCGGTTGTTTTGCTAGGATTAGCCATCTATGTGTGCTTGTCCTCGATAATGATGTAGGCGCATCAGATTTGTTCCCGGATATAATAAGCTCAAACGTTAGTGAAGATGACTGAAAATGTACATCTTTGGACAGCTTTTTTCGGGGGAAAACTCCCCCTCCTGCTATGCCAGAAGACTAAGTCCATTCTACATAATATGTGGTTAAAAGCTACAGTGGGGAGGACAAGTTTTTGATGCACTGCCATTTTCCCATTGGCAGTGTATCAAATACTTGTTCTCCCCACTGTAGCAAATGAGGCAACAAAAGCAAATGGACTGAGAGTATCATACCTTGTGGCAAACCGTATAGCTAAAGCCAAGAAACCTTTCACGATTGGAGAAGAACTCATTATACCTGCCACCATGGATATTTGCCGTCAAGTTTTAGGAGAGGCTGTTAAAAAAGGTTGATTCAGCGTAAGTGAGTGAGTGGTGAGTTAAATTTTCTCTGCATTTAATTTTCATTTTTAGCCCCGTCGCGTTTATATTTACTATTTATACATATATATGTAATTTTCTGCCACACATTATCGGTCCATAGTGGAAAAAAGGTTAGGGACAACTGAGCTAGCAGACTTTTAAGTATAAATAACGTCCAGTTGGGGTCGCCTTCCTCAAACAAGCGAACACATATACAGGGGTTGGTCAAAATGTAATTTTCGGACTATAAGCTTACCCACCAAATTTGACAAAAAACGGC
Organism: Corythoichthys intestinalis; assembly: GCF_030265065.1. NCBI lineage: Eukaryota > Metazoa > Chordata > Actinopteri > Syngnathiformes > Syngnathidae > Corythoichthys > Corythoichthys intestinalis. The sequence continues at coordinate 38,966,963 of NC_080398.1, forward strand.
ATTTGTTCATAGATAAGCCGGAGCTGTTCTCACTGTATTATATTTAAACCAAAAGATTAACCGGTAACACTTTATTTGACAGCGGCATCATAAGATTGTCATAAGACCAAATGAACCACCACAAACCAATTGGCTGCAAAGCTTCATTGCTTTAAGAAGCTTTATTTGGCTATCACTGCTCCCTTGGGGGAGACAGTCAACCTCTGCTGCCACCTACTGTCAACACTGTTGTCGTCCAACCTGCCTCCTAGCATGCATTTCAGTGGTACAGATGTAAAAAATAAAAATGTATGCTCTGTGCCAATTATTTCTTCAGTTACTGTTCTAGTTGTTTCATTAATTGGTAGGTATGGTACAATATGTTATGTTATGTACTCCGTTACATTTACTTGAGTAACTTTTGGAGAAAAATGTACTACTAAGTAGTTTTACAAAGAGATACTTTTTACTTGAGTAGATTTGTAAAGAAAAAACGCTACTCTTACTCCGCTACTGTGGGCTACACAAGAGTTTTTACATTTTTCCTCTTTATTCTACACACACATATATATATATATATATATATATATTTTTTTTTTTTTTGCTAGCGATGCTATTGCCAAGAGTAGCGCTAGTAATTTCACCAATGAGACGTCGCAACAATAATCACATGACTCCATTACACCAATTAGACGCAAGCCTGTTCAATCACGTCTTTAAAGTGCCGTAACAAATGAAGTATTTGAAATAGAGCGCTGTCCTCAAGATGAATCGAAAGCGCGTATTTATAACTCTCTCCCAGTTTTTATTTGGCACCGATTGACCACAGAAAACCGGAGATATTCTTTTAATTGCATAATAGTAGCGATGAAGGAACTACAGTATTCACTATTAAAACTAGGAACTATTTTCTCCACTAGAGGGCAGGGCACTAATGCTCTTTGGATGAATAATGCTTCATTACGTTTTTTTCCCGCTCTTTAATGATATACTGTATATATTTTTATTTCTTTGGCTTAATGTGGTTATTTAATGGGTTATTGTACAGTATCATTATAACAACAGTTCATATAGATAAGTTTGTGCCGAGAGAGAAAAAATACCATTGTTTAAAAAAAATAAAAATAAAAAATACATATAGAAGCAGTAACTCTAATGTTACTCAATACTTGAGTATCCTTTCACTGGATATTTTTTTTTTCTTGTACTTGAGTACATTTTTTGATGACTACTTTTACTCGAGTCATATCATTTTATAGTAACGCTACTCTTGAGTAAAATTTTTGGCTACTCTACCCACCTGTCTATCATAAGCATTCGTTAATCCCCATGATAGTGTCATGTCATAATTATGACGGTCTTATGGCAGTCTTATATGGCTGTCAAATAAAATGTTGCCGATTAACCCAAATAAATCAACAAATAAGCCGCACTTGACTAAGCCGCAGGATTCAAAATGAGGGGAAAAAAGTAGTGTCTTATAGTCCAAAAATTACGGTAATGGAAATAGCTTTAAAGAAAAAAAAAAAAATCAACAAAAACTAATTTAATAAGGTGTAGGTCCGCCTTTTGCGGTAAGTACAGCCTCAATTCTCCGAGGTATTGATTCATACAACTTGTGAATTGTTTCCAAAGGAATTTTAAGCCATTCTTCAAATAGAATACCCTCTAATTATTTAGAGACAATGGCGGTGGAAATCGACATCTTAATCTCTAAAACCTGACCATAAATGCTCAATAATATTGAGGTCTGGGCATTGTGCCGGCCGTACGAGATGCTCAACTTCATTAGCATATTCCTCATGCCATTATGTTTAATGGTTATGATGCAAAAATATTCGGTGTTTCCATTTTTTTGTCCAACCCCTGTACATTTACTGCAAAAAAAAGTGTGAAACACATTAGTATATTTCTCATTTTAAATGTAAGTTCCACATCAAAAGTTTGTGATTTTAACACCAACATGTCAAATGTCATGTTTTATCCTCATAACTTTGATTCACAACTTTTCCAAAAAAGGTGAAATAAACCATAACTAGTCGTTTGGCTAAATTTTGATGACAAACTTACCAAACCGTAAACATCGACACGGACCTTTAATGTGAAATTCATACAAAAACTTGAAATGTATGACGCTTCCATACCTTTTGTGGCGATGTAAATAAAGTTGCTAAATAATGCTAGTAATTTTAGTTATTTCTTCATCCTTATCAAAAATATATTCAAATTAGTTTATTATACTTAACACAAACTAATTACTGCTCTGAGTAAAATTTTTTTTTTTTTTTGGTTTCGTGAGTTTTCCATTAAATGTGAACTGCTTAAACAGGTGTTTAATGTGGCGGATGTGTTTTGCGTGGTGTACCTAACGCACTGTGTAGCTGACTTGAGAGGATTTTTTACTTTCACTTTTCATGTTTAGCTGCGGCGGACAGTAGGCATGTTGTATTGCTCAAGTTCTGAAATAAATGATTAAAAACCTGACAAAGCTGGCCATTTTACCACAAAAATAATTGCCAATATGAAGACTGGCGAACGAAGGTCAGAGTAGGACCGTCAAGATCGTAGACATTCTACGACCGTATTGTCGAGCCACTTCACGGACGCGCACACCACGCTTGAATTTTTTTACCATTTCAATGGTAAGCCTCATCTTTCATCCTTTTTCCCCCACCTCCACCGACATTCTTAGAACCCGTGTTGATTTCTATCAAGAAAATCCGCCGTGCGTCCGTCTGACGGGAAAACAAACTGCGGCGCGGTCATAAATCGTCGGATTTCGAGCATGTCGTCAGATGTTGAAACAAATAACTAGTCAAATTTTACGTCGGATGTCGAAAAAATCGTGTGTCGAAGCGATCTTATGTTGAGGTACCACTGTACAATACTTTTGGACTTTTTGGATAGTTATTTTGAGGTACTTAAAGGGTTAATTCTGATTTACGGAAATTCGGTTTACGTCGCTAGCGTAGGAACGGAACTCGTTCATAAACCGGGGACTACCTGTACATGGTGTTGTATTATCTGGGTAAAAATGGTGTTCACTCTTTAGGGTCAAATGTTTAAAGGGTAGCACAGATAGAAAGACATGTAGTTCTTAAAAGATAAATGTTAGTACGAGTTATAATAATTTAAATATTAAAACCCCTCTCAATGTTTTTGTTTTAATTAAATTTGTAAAATTTTAAATAAAAAAAGTCGTAGCTCGTCATTGTTTTGATGTCGCAAGGCGGTGACGTCCCATGGGCTCCCTGCCATACTCCCACAGTGTCACTCTAACTATGTAAGGTAGTGATTTAAAAACACCACAAGGTGTTAATGGCAAGTTTTAAATTAGAGATCAAGCCAATGAGTCATTTTGTCCCCCGACAGACACCGTAGATCCCCGTTTTACTGCGGGTGTAATGTACTTTACGTCCATTTGAATGGTGTCTTCACAACGTACAAGACTCCTGATAATGGCTCCCAGCATCATAGTTTGTAGGCCTATATCGTGAATAAATATTGCCATCCAGTGTATTTGTTGAGCTTAACGAGTCGCTAAAATGTTTGGATAGAGTTTGACCAAAGTCTAAGTTTTATGTGAATTTTGCATATGGCGGAAAACACTCAGGTGACTTGAAGTTCCGCTCTGAGAACTTTCAAAATTGTCCGATATGCACGTGTGATACATCATTGGAAAGCTTAAAATCTCAATTTTCTTGGCGAAGAAAAATTTTGAACAGGAAGACATTTAAAAAAAAAAAAAAAATTTTTTAAACAGCAAAACCCTATCTAGAGGTGAGAGCACGCGAGAGCAGAATTACAGACGCCATGACTTTAACGAGACATCGTGTACTCACCTTGTTTCGATCCAAAAACTCCAAGTAGCATGTATCACGGCGTGTCAAGACACAGCAGTGAATGGCCACAGCTGGATTTTATGGGGGGAAACATGGTAATATAACAAGGGTCACGATGCAGAAATCGCAGACATCAAGGAGTGGTCGAGATTTTCTTTTTCATATATTTACCTTTTTAAACGTTTTTTTCCTAATTTTCCTTTGTTTGGATCGATTATACAACATATCTGAAAAAATGCGACAGAAACAAAAATAATACAATTAAACGATAGTTATGAGGTAAATACAGGGGTGAAAATGGCTGGGGGAGGGGTCAAACCTCTACTGAAATGCAAAGAAAACTTTTAGCAGTTATTTCTATAACACATACAAAAACTGATTTTCATTCAAAATTGTATTTTTTTTCAATGATTTGCAAAATAAAAGTTAACAAAAACAGCAATAACCGCAACCTCCATCTCCTAATTATTTTTTTCTCTCATTTTTCCTCACATACTAAATGCCAAATCTCAATTTTAACTACTTAAGAATATAGGATGTATATTAAAATTGAAGTTAATGTAAACATTTTTTTAATAATAAAGATATAACATACATTCAGAAAAATAAGTACAAATGACATTATGCAGAGTGAAATGGAATATATTTTGAAGATCGCGCAAACATTGACTTTTTTAAATCATAAGGAAATGAATAAATAGCCAAACATAAATGAACAAATATAAGTCCAAAGTACACATTGACAGCGAAGATGTTCTGAACCTCCCCATCAGAGCAAATAAAACTAAATATGATAAATAAGCCTCATCTCTTTCGTTGCTCTTTAAGATTTGATCCATTTTATGTTGCATTGCCTTTTTTGTCGCATCAATTCAACCTTTTTTTTTTTTGCTATTCCAGAAAACATGCACATTTGAACCAATCAGGGCTAACCATCTCTGCTGATCACATGTCAGACAATTGAACAGATACATGAGTTCAGGCGTTTTGCTTTGCGTCACGCATTCACATATTGAAGTGACTCGTCATCGTCAGACTCATAACTGCAGCAGCTGGGGAAACCATTTTTTTTTCATTGTGACGTAATTTTTTTAATTTTTTTTTTTTTTTAAACGGTATATTAGACATCAATGATTCTAAGCTAAAAATGACATTTTGGATAATATAATTACCTTTATCTTATGGCTGGATTGAAACAAAAGCGGTTGTGCGACGTCTGTAAACGGGGGTTTTCAGGGTAAAACGGGCAAATTAAAAGTAGTTTGGGGGCTTAATGTGCCATGAATCTGCTATGGCAGCATATAGACATTGTTCTATCAAACCCAACAGTTGTTTTGGCTTAAAATACAGCAGTTTCTTTTAGGGCTGTCAAACGATTAAAATTTTTAATCGAGTTAATTACAGCTTGAAAATCAATTAATCGTAATTAATCGCAATTCAAACCATCTCTAAAATATGCCATATTTTTATGTAAATTATTGTTGGAATGGAAAGATAAGACACACGACGGATATATACATACAGTACTGGTGTACAGTATGTTGTATTTGTTTATTGTAACAATCCACAAATGGCATTATTAACATTCTTTCTGTTAAAGTGATCCACGGATAGAAAGACTTGTTCTTAAACGATAAATGTTATAGTTACAAGTTATAGTAATTTTATATTAAAACCCCTCTTCATGTTTTCGTTTTAATACAATTTGTAAAATTTTCAAAAGTAGAGTTAATAATAATAATAAAAATAACAATAGAGTGAAAAGTTTTGCGTGTATTTTGCATAGCTATTTTGATATGGAATGCCAGTTCATTATGCATTGTTGTTTAACTGTGTGTCAGATTAGGGCCTCATAACTATAGACTGAAGTGCTTTTCTTTTTGTGATTTTTTTTTTTTTTTTTTTTTTTTTTTTTTTTGAGAGATAGGAATATTATTTTTGTTGTGCTTTCACTAAACCGATACTTATGTTTGTTGTGAAGGAGAAGCTTATGTCAATAAACGGCGCGGTCCAAAGAACACCCGTGTCCACTCGCCTTTACTGTATAACATATACAGTGGGGAGAACAAGTATTTGATACACTGCCAATGGGTTCCCATTGGCAGTGTATCAAACAAATACATAACACAATACATACACACACAAATACATAACACAATACATACACAAACACATAATTGCCACTAAAAGAAAGAAAACTTACCGAAATATGTGTGGAGCACAAATAGCAATTTGCATTGCATTGTGAATACAGCATAAACGTCTCACAACTACTAATTCTCCCACGTTTAGAAGACATGAGTATGGAACGGCGCTGCCCCCAAGCGGCCGGTGGCATTCTCTTCACTCTTAATGTCCATAAACGGCCTCAGTGTAATGTTTGAGGCAATATGCCAGCGGGTCATTCATTGCATGCGTTAATTGCGTCAAATATTTTAACGTGATTAATAAAAAAAAAATAATTAACGCCCGTTAACGCGATAATTTTGACAGCCCTAGTTTCTTTTAAGGAGTGCAAGAGCAGAAACTGCTTTTTCAGTCTTGTCTGTGTTTTCCACCACATGGTCTTGTATGATCTGGGTAAAAATTAGTTTTCACTCTTTTGGGTCAAATGTTTGAGATGAACCCAAAAATATTCATTAATATTCACCTGTAAAGGTTACTCCAGCTCATCTTAAAATTTCAGCCCATCATCAAACCTTTTTGTGACTTGTGCATTATGTTTACATGAGTAAAACCACAAAGACTGTTGATCTTGGAAGCGCAAATAGTTGAGTGAATGAGCAAACAACAGCTGCAATTGGACACCTGGAAAACAGTTTTAGAAATGTTGCCTCATTTTCTTACCAACACACACACACACAGTGTCCAAAGTAGATCATTTCAATAATCGCTTTATTACTGAATTTAAGGCCACTCGATTGCACTGAACACACGCACTCACACCAGCAGAGCTCTCTAACAGGAACTCGGTCCAGTACTAACCTCCAATATCATCAAAGAGGCAAAAAAAAAAAAAAAAAAAGAGGCAATGTACAAAAGTTACACAGCAAAAACGTCAGATTTCCTATTGTCTGTCCTCACTAGTAAGAAAATGCAACACTAGTACAACAAACGTCTTAATTGAAATGATTTTTCTACTAGTATGTGGACATTGCGATGTAAAGGAGAGCAGGAAAAAGTGGTCTTAAAACTATTTGAGCACTTTTTCCTTTTATGTTGACAAGAACAAAAAGATCTAGATATTGAGGATATGGAATAAATGCACAACTAGCTGGTATACGCACCGTCTTTCTGCCAGATTCTCTTTGGTTGGCGGCTTCCTGAGACGCTGATTACAACATACTGTGGATTAAGACTGAGATGATATATTGTAGAAGCACGATGGCGTACGTTTGGCTGAGGGCAAGGCAAGACAAAAATAATTCCTTTTGGCATTTGAGTATTTTTTAGACTGGGAAGCATTTTTTTCAAGTGTCTGAAAGTAAAAGATGCTCTAAGGCAAAACAAGGTTAAATAACATAAAAAAATATACAATGAAGTGGTTCATGTTAAGGCTTAGTATTGAAATAAAGTGTTTCTGTGTGTTAAAAAGGTATGACACAAGAGAAATATTCGAGTATATTAAAAATAGTGTACAAATAAAATAATTTTTAGCTACAATTATACTTAAATTATCCGAATTTATTTGTACACTTTATAATTGAATGTCCTTTTTTCATCAGTAATTTTATCATATGCATTTTTGCCATTTAACATTAATAAGAACATAATTTTTTGATTAATCATGTAGTACATAGATAGTTTTAAAAATGTTGCTTTCAATGTTCATTCATTTTTTAATTCTGCTTATATTGAAGAAAAATATTGATTAGGAAAAAAAAAATGAAACATCCATTTTTTTGCGCGTTTTGGCCACTGTCATCTTACGTCATACCCATTTTAAAACACAAAAAAAATGTTTTTCACCTTTGGAGCTGATATGTCAACTTCAAAAATGTGATCTGGATATGCTTGTTCAGTACTGATTATCTTGAAGAGTGTAAACCTTGTCATATCCTTCGAGTGTAGCAGCGTCACATGCTCCTCAAAAAAAAAACAATAACAAAAACGAAGGCGCATCATTAGTGGAAGATAGGAGTGACAATATTGTAAGGCATTAGCAGGTTTCATAAACTCACAGAGTCCAACACGACACGGGAAGCTGATATCATTTTTCAAAATATATAAAGATATAGATATGTTTGCGTTAAGTCCTGCTCACAGCAATACTAATAGATGGAAAAAGAAATGTCATGACACAAGGACGAATAAGGCCCCGAAAAGGAAAGAAAAAAAATGGCGGCCTATTTGCCGGTTTTCAGGGTGGTGGCTTTGGCGGGCGGCGGGTGCAGCCCAGCCTCGGTGCCAATGTTGACGGTGATGTTGGTGTAGAGCGGGAGGTACTTCCGAGACACCACCTCATATTCGACTGTGTTCATGCCGTCTTGCTTCCAAGTCTGACGCGTCTTGGCCAGCATGTTGAACCTGCACAAGAACACAAAGATTTTCGTTTTTAATACTGATGCAACTAAGCCTGTCGCAATATGCAATAATTCCATTTATCGCAAGATAAATAAAAACGAAGGCGGTAATTTTTCCACTACGATTTATCGCCTCGCGTGCACGTGCGCGGCAGACATCAGAGGTTGCGCTAGACTTTTTCGTTGTCTGTCATTTTGACTGTCATAAAAATCCGGTCATAATCTATTTTTACCCGTCACTTACATTTTTAAAATGATAATGACATTCAATAGTATTTAGTTTTCATTCATTTTTAATTAATATTCTGTCCGAACAAGCTTAACAAGAGGCAAACAGACAGCGGAGTGCACCAATCAGCGACGGTTAGCAAAAACGACGAGGGCAGGACGAGGGACGAGGAAGTAAACATACGAGGAGAACGGAGTTTATTCAACATGGCTAGCGCGAGACAGACTGTTGTCAATGGCTCGTGTCGATGTGTTCTAGCTCATTTAAAACTGCATTTACCGCGGATTGGAACATATTCTCGGCCATCCGTGTTGTTGTAGAGACGACTTTCGGCGCAAGAGTGACGTTGCTCGTAAAGAACACGTCACGCAAATAAACAAATCTGATTTGTCGATTGATTTTGTACCTACTCGAGAGGCTGTGTCCCAGACTTTTCTCTCAGTGTTTGAAAAATAAAGGGAGAACAGTCTGGCCGTGCCAAGCAAACACTCAGTTGCCTTGACATTTTTCCGAGTAAGGGCCATCATGAAGGCTAATTATGTATTTGTAGCCAGCTTAGTCATTTTGATAGTAGGCTAATATACAGTAGCTAATATCAATGCATACAGCCGGTGCTGCTTTTATTATAAGGCTTACTCAAGGATATTAATTTTTTGCGGCTCCAGACATACTGTATCAGTTTGTTTGTTTGGTCACTATGGCTCTTTCAACATTTTGTGTTGCCGACCCCCGGGTCACTACGAGATGTAAGTTGTACTATTGCTACGAGAAAAAAAAAGTCCTATTATCACGTAGGGTAACGTAGCTGTAATCCGCTACGCATTTTAAGTACATGTCATGTACCATAGCTGAGAGCTACGACATTAGCCTGGCTAATGAAATATTTCAAATATATCTTCGTTATGGTTCTTTGGGGAGAAAATTACATGAAAACAATAATTTCGCCGTGGCACGACATGGTGAGGCTGTCCGTCTTCGATGCAGCCCAAAGACCGCGCTGACTGTGTTTTACTTCCGCTTTACCTGGTATAATTCAATAATCGGATATTGGATATTTGTGAATCGTTCTCGAATCTTCCACGGCCGAATCGCGAATAATCTAAGAATCGGAAATTTCGCACGCCTCTAGTCCGCTCACTAATTAACAGTTACAACTAGAGCTGAAACGAGTAACTCGAGTTTAAAAACTGATCCGAGTAATTTTATTCACCTCGAGTAATTGTTTATTTTGACAGCTCTAAGCATCACGTTTTGCTCGGACTACTTTTAATGCGGGACAACGCGCTGATGTCACGTGCGTAGAGGAAGAAGCAAAACAAAAACAAACAAAAAAACTGCAGCCGACAGCCGCTACAAACGATGCTGACGTTGCTAAATACTAGCCCGCACGACTAAATACTAGCCCGCACGATGCTACGTTGGTAACGGGTAGCGTCTGATGAGATGGATGTTGAACCAGATGCAAAATGACAGACTCGGCCGCGTCTGGGCAGCGTTAGTAAACAGCCGCCATCTTCAAGCAGTACAGCGCTAATAGCTAAGCGCTAATAAATAAGATTAACGTTACTGTCACTAGCTCACGTAACGTTAGCCCTGCGGAGGGCTAGGTTTCTATTAATTATGACCACTTTCGATGCGTGGCTAACGTGTCTTACATACAGGCTTTAACATAAGATAGCGTTGTGGAGTGATGAGGGTGTAAAATAAAAACTCAATAATGCTAACTATCAATTTTAGCTCAGTAGTCATTGCTGGATAAAACACCAAGTAGCACTGGTCCCTAATGTGCTCCAATACAGCCTGTATCATACATTTATTTTGAACACTGCAAAAACTCAAAATCCTATAAGTGGCCTATACTACGAACAGAGTTCAACCTCCCCAGAAGTAATCCAGTTTACCATCGGGTAACCGGAGTTGACAAAACCTGGTTGTCTAGTTTGTGGTCAATCGGTGCTACGACGCTGATTATGAGGTTGATTAGTCGAACCTGTGTCAACCCAGTCAGAGTTACTGCGCGTTCACATAAAAGGGGGCGGTGACCAGAGTCAAACACTACTTGTGACGATGGCACGGGCACCTTACTTCACGGAGGAGGAATGCGCGATGATCATGCGGAATTATGAGGAATTAAAATCCACCCTCACCGCGAAATCCAACACCGCTTCGGCGAGTAGAGCGCAACGGGTCTGTTGACAGCGAATTTACAGATCGTGTGATTTGTGAATGCGTCAATATGCCAGTTTACTTATGTCCATGAAAAGAAATAAAGCCTGCTGTCAGGACAATAAAATACGATTTGGTACATTAACAGTAAGAAATAATTGTCACGCATCACCACACGAAACAGGATGATTGTATGTTTAGTCCCCTTGACTGTACGAATACGTATGTTCTTTTTTTTAGTTTGGGCCTAAAAAATCCAGCCCGACCCGACCAGAGTTCGATCAATAAACTTGATTTGCAGGCCCGACAACCCCCCCCCCCCCCAAAAAAAAAAATTTGTTATATTTGTGAGGACTCAGGAGAAGAAGGAAATGCGGGGATGCCATGCGTTGTTGCGTAAATAAAAGCCCGTCTTTTGTAACGATTTTTCACAGTTAAACAAGACTGTAAGATGCATATTCAATAAACATTTATATCTTTTATATTTGTGCGTCTGTCCTATCAGTGGATTTGACATTTAATTTAATCTCTTCGAGTTGGCAGAAAAAAACGCAAGTTTTCTCAATGTTTAAATAGTCTACATATTTCTATGATGATTATAAATGCATCAATTTGAAGCGTTTCCATACCCCACTCCGAATCGCACGGCATACAGTGTTCTTACGCAGATATTCAGCATCACCGATGGAATACATATATTGTCCCTGGCGAAAGAGCGCACGGACAGGCACACACAATCTGCGCGGTTGTGAGGGCCTGCCTCGGCGGGTTACATTAGTGACGTCTGCCTAGATCAGTTGGCACAGGTAAAGAATTCCCTCAGCTGAAAATCTATATCTTTCATGGAGAACATCTTCCGGGTACGCCAGCGGATTCTGGCGGTCCCGAAATACCCGTGCCCTCCGGAGAGAGCCCCTCACAATCCGCGCGCCAATGTCGTATGGGTCGTCCAAGTACGCTGTCATTGTCAGGAGGACACGTCCACGGAGGAGTGCTGTTTAAATAGAGCGTGGTTAATTGGAATCCTGATGTTAAGCAAGATCTAACTCTGACACGACCAGGTTTGGCGTGTGGCGTGTGTTGCCATGGCAACACTTCTCGGTTCCAACATATCCACCTTTCGTAGTCTCGCATAGCCGCGAACTTACGTCGCACGTGATAAAGTTACTCTCGAAGTTACCCTGCTAAGCCAGTATAGGCCACTGGACTTACAGTTTAGACTAACTTAAAACTTAACTAGAACTTAAAAATGACTTGACACAAATAGAAATTCAACTGAAACACGTGGGAAAAAAATCCTAACTTTTAAGTGATGTGTTATCAAGCGTAACGGCATTTATATATTTTTTTAATAAGATTTAAAGGTCTTGAGTCAAAGCAGTGAATTAGTCTTAATTCTAGCTACATCTGAGATGCGATTGTTGACTGTTTTCAACAATATACATCGAAAATAAAGACATTGACTGAAAATGGTTCAAGATTAGATGAAATGTCTTGTTTTCTCATGTATATTTATAATTGCTCTTCACCCAAATATATGTTTTATCCGATTACTTGATTAATCGATAGAATTTTCAGTCGATTACTGGATTACTAAAATATTCGATAGCTTCAGCCCTAGTTACAACTAAAGCCTTGCATCTAAATTCCTCATTTTGCAGCATTGTTTTCATACCTCTTTGGGTTGACGTCGTTGCCTTTGTCCAGCTTGTGTTTAATCATCTTGTAGCGGCCCACTTTCAACGACGGTCGCGTGATGGACATTCCCGCTAACGACACTCTGAAAAGACGAGTATGAGCACAAAAACTCGACAAGCAAGGCACTCGCTGTCGCCGAGCGGCCTCACCTGATGCCAATGTCGTCGTCCTCGCCGCCCCAGCCCCAGTAGTTGTTGGGAAAGCCATTCATTTTCAGGTAGTGGAGAGGCGTGAGAGCAGACACTCCCCCGAAGTACATCTGATACGGAAGCCTGGACGGGGAAGGGATGAGAGGAAAGTGTTAGGGCAGATATGCCCGAAGTCCGGCCCGGGGGCCAAATGCGGCCCGTGGTCAAATTTCATCCGGCCCCCAGCCTCTGTCATAAAATCAATAACGTCTGGCCCGAACATAGACTTAATGAATTGGTCAGCAGTACTGCAACCAGCATATGAAGTAGCTTACACACAAAATGCTGCCCCTCATTTACCCACTAAAAGGCAGCAGCACTTTAACCCTTTACTGCCAAATGTATCACATTTGATACAACTAAAATTTCATGATTTTGAGACTTATTTAGAATTTTGACATTTCTTTTTGGAAAAAAAATGATGGATGCAAGTCAACACATGCATCTGTAGGTTCCATGAGAAAAAAACACATGATTTAGCATGGGTTATAGATATAGAGCGCTTATTACTAGAGGTGTGCAAAATTTACGATTCGTAGATTATTCGCCATTCAGCCGTGGAAGATTTGAGAACGATTCACAAACATCCAAATTCCGATTATTGAAATATGCGAAGTACACAACACTCAGCGCGCCGCGCGGTCTTCGGGACGGAACGGAGCAAGAGTAGCTAAACATCATGCTTCCCATTACCCGGCCCCTCGGGTAATGCCAATGCTCAACTCACGGCTCTAGCGCAACTCGTGCAACGAGATAAAAAACACAACAACATACCTGACTGCTGCCGAAAAGCTGCGACAAAGTACATCCATATAATGTTACGGTGGATATCATTTATATAGGACTAGATGCAATATAGATTTGGTAGTGTTAGCAGCACATCTACAAAAAGCTAGATGCGGACGTTATAAACGGCCGCCATCTTAAAGCAGTACACTTCCCCGCAAGGCTGTTGTAGCGAACCTTCCAAGCAAACCTAATTAACTTTTTGTCTAAAATACTCCTAAATGGGTAAAATATTGACTTGAATCTATCTTTAAAATAGTTTTAAACCTTTCACATGTCGAAAGTAGACAAAAGGGAAATTATGGAATAACGGGAGCAATTTTAACAAATTTAACAGTTGATTCACAACATTAAATTGATTGAATGTAGTTTAAAGCTGCTGATACAGAATGGGGACTGGAGTTTTTTTTATTTAATGTTATTTTTGTATATTTGTTTACTGCTATATGTTAGCTTGATACTGAAATAGTGTGGTTTAGCCTGAGAGTATTTTTGAACAATTTTGGAACTAATGTACAAAACAAAACAAACAACAACAACAACAAAAAAAGGGGGGGGGGGTGCATCAATAATCGTTTTATAATCGAATCGGAGCCTCTGAATCGTAATCGTAATCAAATTGTTAGGTGTCCAAAGATTCCCAGCTCTACTTATTACACATATTCATTTTGACTTTCTTTTACAAATTTGAAAAAAAGGTTTCATTAGGACCTTATTTTTCTAATTTAGGGATTCTCTGATAATTGCTTCATGTTGGAGGTATTTAAGGGCTAAGCAACATTACTGCGTGTGACCCATTACTTCCATTTTAAAAAATGGTGACAATCAACAACAAAAAAAGTTGACTGTGACAGCCAACACTTCACGGATAGGTGGAAATCAGACTATTTCTTCACTAAAATACGCAACAACTGTGTCTGCCTCATTTGCAAAGAGATGTCACTGTTTTTAAATATTTCAATGTGAGGCGATTTAACCAAACAAGACACGCTGACATGTACGACAATATTACAGGGAAGATACGCAGCCAGAAATTAAAGCAACTTGAAGCTAGTTTAATGTCAGGGCAGCAGTATTTCGCAAGAGCCCGAGAGTAGAAAGAGAAAAAAATAATTAAGCAAATGTGACACACTGAACGGCTTGCTGAAATTTGCTTAAATATATTGTTCTACGTAAAGGACGTCAGCCAAGGTCGGCCCCCCACATTTTTACCACACCAAATCTGGCCCCCTTTGCAAAAAGTTTGGACACCCCTGTGTTAGGGTGTCATGCTTGCTACAACTCCACCACCAGAAGGCAGTATTGCAAAGTATCAGTACAGGTAGTCCCAAGGGTGACCAGTTCTGTTCCTCGGCTGGCCCAGAGCCGTATAAAGAGTCGCGACACTCCCTTAGGGATCCATCATACGATTTTACTTCCAGGTTTTCCGGGAAGTGGAGCCTCGGGTAGTTCCAAACATGGCTTAGACGAAGGCGGACCGGATTCATGCCAATGGCTGTCTGTCAAGTTATATTCAGAGCTAAGTTGATGATAAAAATGGTCCCTTTTGAATTTTCAACAGTCTACAGTGCCTTGAAAAAGTATTCGGCCCCCTTGAACCTTGCAACGTTTCGCCACATTTCAGGCTTCAAACATAAAGATATAAAATTTTAATTTTTTGTCAAGAATCAACAACAAGTGGGACACAATCGTGAAGTGGAACAAAATTTATTGGATAATTTAAACTTTTTTAACAAATAAAAAACTGAAAAGTGGGGCGTGCAATATTATTCGGCCCCCTTGCGTTAATACTTTGTAGCGCCACCTTTTGCTCCAATTACAGCTGCAAGTCGCTTGGGGTATGTTTCTATCAGTTTTGCACATCGAGAGACTGACATTCTTGCCCATTCTTCCTTGCAAAACAGCTCCAGCTCAGTGAGGTTGGATGGAGAGTGTTTGTGAACAGCAGTCTTCAGCTCTTTCCACAGATTCTCCATTGGATTCAGGTCTGGACTTTGACTTGGCCATTCTAACACCTGGATACGTTTATTTTTGAACCATTCCATTGTAGATTTGGCTTCATGTTTTGGATCATTGTCCTGTTGGAAGATAAATCTCCGTCTCAGTCTCAGGTCTTGTGCAGATACCAACAGGTTTTCTTCCAGAATGTTCCTGTATTTGGCTGCATCCATCTTCCCGTCAATTTTAACCATCTTCCCTGTCCCTGCTGAAAAAAAGCAGGCCCAAACCATGACACTGCCACCACCATGTTTGACAGTGGGGATGGTGTGTTCAGGGTGATGAGCTGTGTTGCTTTTACGCCAAACATATCGTTTTGCATTGTGGCCAAAAAGTTCAATTTTGGTTTCATCTGACCAGAGCACCTTATTCCACATGTTTGGTGTGTCTCCCAGGTGGCTTGTGGCAAACTTTAAACAAGACTTTTTATGGATATCTTTGAGAAATGGCTTTCTTTATGAGCACTTTTGCAGTACTCAGGAGCTCTGTGATCGTTTACTTCCTTATTTTAGCGTGTTACCGCGCCCAGGCCGTTTTGCCCAATGATTGAGCGATTTTTACACATGCGTAGGTTTGTAAAATGGAACTGCATTAAAGAAAGGCCGGTGTTCTGCCAAAATATCCTACATCGGCGAAACGTGCTACATTAGTCGAATTTGACACCTAAAGTACTACGGTGCGCTCTAAACTTGTTTTGTTTAGATGCAAACAGGAATAAGGTACTAAAAAAATGCCTGCAGAAAATACTTAAATGTAGTTATATCAAATAAGGACGGTTTAAACACGCTACGTGACTAATGTGGTCAACTGCTTCAAAGCTAACACAAAAAACACAATGGTTAAAAGTATGAGAGGGTAATACATGCAAAAAGTATATTTGAGGCTGTGAAAAGGTTCTAAATAACTAAATAAAAACAAAAATAGTGAGTAATCGCCGCCTCTAACCGATGTGCGCATGCGTGTGAATGCATGCGCAAGCGCCCTGAGCATTGTGTAGGACGTTTCGCCGCGTAGTAAGGAATGGCCGAACACCGGGCCAAATATGATTTGGTATGGAACGAAGAAAGCGGACTATGTGCATTCCTGGTGTGAATATGCCCCAAATCAACCAATGAATGCAATAAAATATGACAACAATGACCTCAAGTGGACAAAAATAATACACGCAGTGCCCTTGTCCATTTTTTTTTTCCCTAATTTTTTTTGTTTCCGTCCGCTTTTGCTTTGCTGGAGTTGTAATGTCTTGCGTAAAACGGGCTCAACCAGCTTGTCGAAAGAGACGCAGATATTTGACAATCAGGTTGGCGGTGATGGAGCCATAACAAATACTAGATAACCATCTCTGCCAAGCACAACAAAGTGATATGGAGTGGCTAGTAATGTGCGTTTGATGTACTGTTTGAGTGTGCTGCATTTCCTGAAGTAGCGATCGACATTCAATTTCTGTTTGTACCTGAAAAGCTAAATGGGCTTGCTGCATAAAGTGGGGCAAATAAGTATTTAGTCAACCACTAATTGTGCAAGTTCTCCTACTTGAAAATATTAAAGAGGCCTGTAATTGTCAACCGTGAGAGACCGAATATGGGGAAAAAAAAAAAAAAAAAAAAAAAAAAATTTAAATTAAAAACATTGTTGATTTTCACATTGATTTTTAAAGAATTTATTTGCAAATCATGGTGGAAAATAAGTATTTGTTCAATACCAAAAGTTCATCTCAATACTGTACTTACTTTGTTTTGTTATGGCAATAACTGAGGCCAAACGTTTTCTGTAACTCTTCACAAGCTTTTCACACACTGTTGCTGGTATTTTGGCCCATTCCTTCATGCAGATGTCCTCCAGAGCAGTGATGTTTTGGGGATGTCGTTGGGCAACACAGACTTTCAACTCCCTCCACAGATTTTCTATGGGGTTGAGACCTGGAGACTGGCTAGGCCACTCCAGGACCTTGAAATGCTTCTTTCGAAGCCACTCCTTTGTTGCCCTGGCTGTGTGTTTGGGAGCATTGTCATGCTGAAAGACCCAGCCACGTCTCATCTTCAATGCCCTTGCTGACGGAAGGAGATTTTCACTCAAAATCTCTCGATACATAGCCACATTCGTTCTTTTCTTTACACAGATCAGTCAACCTGGTCCCTTTGCAGAAAAACAGCCCCAAAGCATGATGTTTCCACCCCCATGCTTCACAGTGGGTATGGTGTTCTTAGGATGCAATTTAGTATTCTTCCTCCTCCAAACATGAGAACCTGTGTTTTGACCAAAAAGTTCTATTTTGGTTTCAGCTGACCATAACACATTCTCCCAGTCATCATCTGGATCATCTAAATGCTCTCTAGCGAACCGCAGACGGGCCTGGACGTGTACTTTCTTCAGCAGGGGGACACGTCTGGCAGTGCAGGATTTGAGTCCCTGGTGGCGCATTGTGTTACTGATAGTAGCCTTTGTTACTGTGGTCCCAGCTCTCTGTAGGTCATTCACTAGGTCCCTCCCGTGTGGGTCTGGGATTTTTGCTCACCGTTCTTGTTATCATTTTGACGCCACGGGGTGAGATCTTACATGGAGCCCCAGATCGAGGGAGATTATCAGTGGTCTTGTATGTCTTCCATTTTCTAATAATTACTCCCACAGTTGATTTCTTTACACCAAGCGTTTTACCTATTGCAGATTCAGTCTTCCCAGCCTGGTGCAGGTCTACAATTTTGTCTCTGGTGTCCTTCGACACCTCTTTGGTCTTGCCCATAGTGGAGTTGTGAGTGTGACTGACTGAGGGTTGTGGACAGGTGTCTTTTATACCGATAATGAGTTAAAACAGGGGCCATTAATACAGGTAACGAGTGGAGCCTCGTTAGAAGAAGTTAGACCTCTTTGACAGCCAGAAATATTGCTTGTTTGTAAGTGAACAAATACTTATTTTCTACTGTAATTTGGAAATAAATTCTTTAAAAATCAAACAATGTGATTTTCTGTTTTCCACATTCTGTCTCTCATGGTTGAGGTTTACCCATGTTGACAATTACAGGCCGCTCTAACGTTTTCAAATAGGAGAACTTGCACAATTGGTGGTTGACTAAATACTTATTTGCCCCACTGTACATACACACACCCATAAATATATATATCAGCATTAGAAAGTACGACGTTAAAGAAAAGTGGAAAATAGAATTTAAAGGATGTGACCTCTAACATTTTGGGAAACAAGTTTTTATATGTCAATGTGACGAAACAAACTAGGATGTGCCATTTAGAACTTGGGAACAAAATATATTATACATGGTGTTATCTTTAATATATTACCACAGGTAGGTGAATCAAGGAAATCAAGATATTCTCTGGAAAAACTGTATTCTTGTTGTGAAAAAAGAAAAACCTAAATCATCTTGATTTCAATATAAAAGTTGATTTCTCGTGCCAATGCTAACACAAACATGACCCTTTCACTCCACAAGTTTACATAGTTTTCAGTTGTCGCCGAAACCCTCCAAATGTCAAGCTAGCATTTAAATATGTTATAATGCAATGACATAATCAAACTAGTACTTAGATAACCGATTTTATCAATTTTCCCATAAATGTCGCAATAACCGCTGTTGGTTCCATTGAAACCCACTACAGCGCTGTTTGTACTTGAAACTACCCACACCCCACAGGAACCACGTGACCACCTGTGGCGACATCAAAGAGTGTCGCGACTCTTTATACAGCTCTGGGCTGGCCATGTAACCAGAATTTCTGTGTAAATCGGAATTAACCCTTTAAGTACCCCCAAACACAAAATAACTGTCCAAAACATGTATTATACATCATATTAATAATATAGCGTGAGGTACTTCGTGTTAAATGCTGTCATATTAAATGACTATTGGGGCTTTAAATTAAAAAACAAAAAAACAGCATTAGAACAAGGACACAGTCAACTCACTTGTAGCCAAACTTGTCCATGGCGATGGCGGCGTGCTTAGGGTTAGCGTCGCACATGTACAAGTTGCGGTCGTCTTCGGGAATGAGGTCCACGTCGTGAAAAAACAGGCAGTCCCAGTCCTTCTCCCGCATGGCCTCACGGAAGCCGACGTTCATCAGCTTGGCCCTGTTGAAAGTGTAGTTTCCCGCCTGCACGAAATATAAAAATTTAAGCTAGCGCTAGCGAAACAGGCTGGACGCGGCCAAACGAGATACCTGGTGGATGACGTAGATTGCGTAGTCGAGCTGTTGCCGCTGCAAGAAAGGGTGCAGATAGTAGAGCAGGTACTTGAGGTGGTGCTCCCGGAGGCGGTGCGGGATGACCACGGCCGTGCTGTGGCGGGCCTCGCAGTTAGGAGGTCGGTAACGCCCGCCGCGCTCCACCGCCGGGTTCTTGCGCTGCACTTCGGCTAGCGTGAGACCCGACGGAAAGCTGACGTGGATCGGCCCCCCTGACACCAGAACAGATCAGAAAGTTCATTATGGTATAGTTTTTATTAAGGAATAACTGTGTTGCAAAATTTTACTAATGATTAACAATAATGCCGTTTTAAGGCTTGGCGATTGTTAAATCACGAACAGCGAAAAATCAAATTCAGCCATGAGTGTCAATATGGACTTTTCAAAATCGGCCATTGGCCAATATATAGCATATATAGTACAAGAACTTATGTTACCTGTTTTCTTGCCGATCTTTTGTATAAAGTAGGGCTGTCAAACCATTAAAATTTTTAATCGAGTTAATTACAGCTTAGAAATTAATTAATCGTAATTAAACGCAATTCAAACCATCTATAAAATATGCCATATCTTTCTGTAAATTATTGTTGGAATGGAAAGATAAGACAAGATGGATATATATATTCAACATTCGGTAAATAAGTACTGTGTTTATTATAACAATAAATCAACAAGATGGCATTAACATTACTAACATTCTGTTAAAGCGATCCATGGATAAAAAAAAAGACTTGTAGTTCTTAAATGATAAATGTTAGTACAAGACATACAAATTTTATATTAAAACCCCTCAATGTTTTCGTTTTAATAAAATTTGTAAATTTTCAATCGAAAAATAAACTAGTAGCCCGCCACTGTTGATGTCAATAATTACACAATGCTCATGGGTGCTTAAGCCCATAAAATCAGTCGCATCCAAGCGCCAGCAGAGGGCGACAAAACTCAAAAAAACACAAGTAACATGTTGGCATTGCACTGTGCTGTCATTTTAATCTGTTTGAGCGGGGCATTTGGGTTAATTGCGTCAAATATTTTAACGTGATTAATTTAACAAATTAATTACCGCCCGTTAATGCGATCATTTTGATAGCACTAGTATAAAGGTGAACCGATATGTTGGCCGGCTAATATATCGGGTCGATACATGGACTTTTTATTTCTCTCTCTCTCAAGATTGCCCAAAATAATACTGTTATGTTCACCGTTTGGGTGCTGATTTTTCTTAAGAATGTCGACGACGGGCATAGATGGACTATTTACAAGATCAGACGATATAAGCTGATATATAGCCAATTTTATGGAATACAGGTAGTCCCCGGCTTAGGACGTACTCTACTTACGCGATTTCGACCTTACGTTTTTTTTTTTTTGCAGTACCTTATTGCAGTGTTTTTCAACCAGTGTGCCGCGGCACCATTTTTTTTTTTTTTAAATTCGACGGGCCGAGTTGCAGTAGGAAGGAAGGATTAGATAGAAAGTTGCAGTCGTGTCCAGATGAGTATTGCTCGTGTCGCGTTCAATAACTGCTCGGATTTCTAGCCATCAGCAACCTTGCTGTCCGCGACAATGTGGACCACAGCACGTCTACTGTACATCATTTGATTAGACTCGTCATGAATCGATAAACACAAAAGTGTCTTATCCATTTTATCCATATGTGACGACCGTCAATCTTCCCCGTGTTTTATTCCAACACATTCTTGAGGACAGCAAAATGGCTGACTGCTAGAAATCCGAGCAGTTCTTGAATGCAACACGGGCAGCTATCCTAAACGGCATCTCCAAACGTAACATCCGTCACTTCACACTATTTTGTTCGCCTTCGTGAAAACACAGAGAAACGGGCATCTTTTTTTTAGAAAACTACACAGGTAAATGAGAAAGCCCTCAAAGCCAGTAACCCTGTGTTGAAAAATAAATAAATAAATAAAAAAAGTCCCACACTGTGGCAGAGACCTTAATACTCCCTGCCTGCAAAGCTATTGTCAGCGAGATGCTCAGCCATTGCTAAAGTCCCCGTCTGATAATTCTGAGCTTTTCAAGCCTACCTGCAATAAAAAATAATAATAACAGAGAGAGCTGTTGACGATGATTCCTGCTAGGAAATCAGCTTTGTGTTCATCTAAACAGGCTCAAGTTTCACAATAAGTATAAATATTGACTTGAGAAATTATTTTAGAATTAAATATACTGTACAGAAAGGAACTTTGGAACGTTTTTGGTTTGTGGTGTGCCACGAGATTTTTTGTCCGATGAAAATACGTGCCGTGACTCAGAAAAGGATGAAAAACACTGCCTTAATGTACCTCATTGTATCTTACTTTTTTACTTCATTAATATGGCATGTTTTGTCCTCAGAAAACAAAGCTGTTCAACGTAATAGGCAGCAAACAAGGAAATTGTGCTTTTTGAAGCTTTTTACTTCCTTCACTTTTGACAATTTGTAAAGCTGTGACACACATATGTACACTTCTGTTCGAAATGACATGCATAACAATAAAACACATACCACAAAACAATTAGTTTTCAAACGTCCATCTAGTCTGATCAATACAGAATGTAAATTTAGTGGATTATATTAGCCTAATTTGCCTAACAAAAGTCTGCTAGCTTAAATGCTACGAATGCTAACGTATTTACAATTCTCACAGCATATCGCTCACACGTAACTCCACAAGTTACTGTAATTTTCGCACTATAAGGTACACCTGTCTATAAGCCACCAACCACCCACCAAATTTGACACAAAAACGGCATTTGTTCATAGATAAGCCGCACTGGACTAAGCCGTAGCCGTCTTCATTGTATTATGGGATATTTACACCAAAAAAGATATTAACCGATAACTTTATATGACAGCGGCATCATACGACTGTCATAAGACCAAATAAACCACCATTGCTTCAAGAAGCTTCATTTGGCCATCACTGCTCCCTCGGGGGACACTGTCAACCTCTGCTGCCACTTACTATCAACGCTGTTGTTGTCCAACATGCCTCCGAGCATGCATTACAGTGCTTCAGATGTATATAACATTCAAACTTCACGTTCTCTGCTAATCGTTTCTTCAGTTACTGTTCTAGTAGTTTCATTTACTGCTAGCTATGGTATTTGGTAACACTTTATTTAACAGTAGCGCCATAAGACTCAGACAATCATAATGACACTGTCATGACCATTAATGAATGCTTATAACTGATGTCATTAGGGCCCGAGCACTAGACGTGCGAAGGCCCTATTGTAATGCAAAGGATTATTATTATTATTATTATTATTATTATTCTTCTTTCTTCATGGCAAATGAAAATGGCCAATTTGGAGGCCTGAACATGCACGAAAAGTCACCAAAATTTGCACATACGTGCAGATTCGCGTAAATTTCGATAATCTTGCGTCGTTTTGAAAAAATGTCAAAAAATGGCTCAGTGGCGCCCCCTTGACCCTTAAAATTTTCAAAAAGGCCTCTCCTCTCAGGTTTTCAACGTAGAGCAATGAAATTTGGGGAGTAGATACCTTATGCCTAACTGTTCAAAAAAGCCTCTTGCACCCATATTCCAAATCCAACAGGAAATCGGGTATTTTGGATCGAATGTGAAATTTTTTCGGTTCACAGTTGGAGTTTACGTTTGGAGGCTTGAACATGCACGAAAACTCACCAAAATTTGCACATACATTCAACTTTGCGTAAATTTTGATAATCTACAAAAAAATTTAACAAAATGGCTCAGTGGCGCCCCCTTGAAATTTTCAAAAAGGCCTCTCCTATTAGGTTTTTTCAACGTAGAACAATGAAATTTAGTGAGTCGATACATTGTACAAAACTGCTCCAAAAAGTCTCTTGCACCCATATTCCAAACCCAACAGGAAGCTGGAAATTTTGGGTCAAATGCGAAATTTTATCGATTTACATTTGAGACCTTGTCGCTGAAGGATAAAGTTGGATCGTCTTCAAAATTGGTCAGACTATTCAGGAGACCTATGAGATCTTAAGTTTTCAAAATGGTGTGTTTTCATTCAAGGGTCTGGCCTGGGCGTGGTCCCAAAGTCGGCCATTTTTAGGCAAAATACCAAATTCAGAAAATGATTAAAAACTCCGTGATCCAACGTTCAATCTTTTTCATTTTTAGCATGTTTATGAGATATCCCAGCCTGAACACGACTGCATTGAAATATTACCCATTAGGCCTGGCGCCCCTAGTGGAAACAGGAAATGGCCTTCTTTACGAGACAGGCTCCTCCTCCAAGGGAAAAAAATCTATTGACCTCAAACCTGTTTCAGGGGAGCCTCAAGACATGTGTTCAGGTGCCTGATGAAAAATATTGAGGTTTCGTTGAAGCGGAGAGGTCCAAACTGGAAGTGAAAATGACCGTCAACAATTTGTCTCGCCAAAAACTTTGAACAGTCATAACTCGGCAGATATGCAACATATCTGCGCCAAACTTTCCGTGTTTGTTGAGAGTCATACCCTGAAGGTTCTTGTAGGGGTCATTTGCATCAACTCTACAGTGCCAACTAGTGGCGACAGAAAGAAGTTTTAAAAAAGGCCTTTCCTGTTGGGTTTTTTCAACGTAGAGCAATGAAATTTGGGGAGTAGATACCTTATGCCTAACTGCTCAAAAAAGCCTCTTGCACCCATATTCCAAATCCAACAGAAAATCGGGTATTTTGGATCAAATGTGAAATTTCTGTCCATTTCTAGTACAGTTTACATTTGGAGGCCTGGACATGCACGAAAACTCACCAAATTTTGCACATACATGCGGCTTTGTGTGGATTTCGATAATCTTGCAACGTTACAAAAAAATGTAACAAAATGGCTCAGTGGCGCCCCCTTGAATTTTTCAAAAAGGCGTTTCCTATTAGGTTTTTTTAACGTAGAGCAATGAAATTTGGGGAGTCGATACCTTGTGCAAAACTGCTCCAAAAAGTCTCTTGCACCCATATTCCAAACCCAACAGGAAATCGGGTATTTTGGATCGAATGTGAAATTTTTATCAATTAACAGGGTGCACATTTGAGACCTTGTCACAGAGGGAATCAATTGGATCATCTTCAAAATTGGTTAGACAATTCAGGAGACCTATGAAATCTAAACTTTTCAAAATGGTGTGTTTTCATTCATGGGTCTGACCTGGGCGTGGTGCCAAAGTCGGCCATTTTTTCGGCAAAATGACAAATTCAGTAAAGGACTAATAGCTCCTTGAAACAACGTTCAATCTTTTTCATATCTGGCATGTATGTGCGGGATCCCACCCTGAACACGAGTGCATTGAAATATTACTCATTAGGCCTAGCGCCCCCTAGTGGGAACAGGAAATGCCTTTTTTACGAAACAGGCTCCTCCTCCAAGGAAAAAAAAATCTATTCACCTCAAACCTGCATCAGGGGAGCCTGAAGACATGTGTTCAGGTGCCTGATGAAAAATACTGAGGTTTGGTTGAAGCAGAAGGGTCCAACAGGAGAAGTAAAAATGACTGAAGCCATTTCGTCTCACCACAAGTTTTCAACAGTCATAACTTCTACAACATATCTGCGCCAAACATATCGTGCTTGTTGAGTCATAGTCTGAAGGGTCCTGTAGGGGTCATTTGCATCAACCCTACAGCGCCAACTAGTGGCAATAGAAAGTCACTCATTTTTTTAAATATATGTCCAGTTCTTTTCAGGTTGGTCATTGTAGTTTCAAGACCTTTTAAAATACTTATTTTACGGCCCATGTCCACATGTCTCTGTCTGTTGCTGTGATGACCCTTTATTCGCTCCTTTTTTGTAGTCCTCTGTCCAATAGGGGTTTTTATCTCTTAGGTGTGTGAATGTAAAGAGGCAACTTTCGCGCATGTTAGGTTCTAATGAGATGATTAGAGAGGACGATCTGCCACCACCCTGACCTGCACACTGTCCGAGTTGCATGACGTCCGAGTTGCGCTAGATTGCGAGGGCCCGTTCAGTCCTGCTTGCAGGCCTAGTTAGGGCCCGAGCACTAAGCGTGCGAAGGCCCTATTGTTTTGCAAAGGATTATTTTTTTTTTTATTATTATTTTTTTTTTTTTTTTTTTCAGGGCAAATGAAAACGGCCAATTTGGAGGCCTCAGCATGCACGAAAAGTCACCAAAATTTGCACATACGTCCGGAAAATTGTAAATTTTGATAATTTTGCAACGTTGCAAAAAAATATAACAAAATGGCTCAGTGGCGCCCCCTTGAAATTTTAAAATTGGCCTATAACATTAGGCTCTGTCAGCGTAGAGCAATGAAATTTGGGGGGTCTATACCTTGTCCAAAACCGCTCCAAAAAAGCATTTACATGCATATTCCAAACCCAACAGGAAATCGGTTATTTTGGATCAAATATGAAATTTTTATCGATTTACAGGGTGCACATTTGAGACCTTTTCGCCGAGGGAGTTAGTTGGATCATCTTCAAAATTGGTGAGACTGTTCAGGAGACATATGAAATCTTAAGTTTTGAAAATGGTGCGTTTTCATTCACGGGTCTGACCTGGGCGTGGTGCCAAAGTCGACCATTTTTTCGGCAAAATGACAAATTCAGTAAATGACTTATAGTTCCTTGACACAACGTTCAATCTTTTTCATATTTGGCATGTATGTGTGGTATCCCACCCTTAACACGAGTGCATTGAAATATTACCCATTAGGTCTAGCGCCCCCTAGTGAGAACAGGAAATGCCTTTTTTTACGAGACAGGTTCCTCCTCCAAGGGAAAAAAATCTGTTGACCTCAAACCTGCATCAGGGGAGCCTTAAGACCTGTGTTCAGGTGCCTGATGAAAAATATTGAGGTTTCGTTGAGGCGGAGGGGTCCAAACAGGAAAGTGAAAATGAACGTCAACAATTTGTCACGCAAAAAACTTTGAACAGTCATAACTCGGCAGATATACAACATATCTGCGCCAAACTTCCCGTGTTTGTTGAGAGTCATACCCTGAAGGTTCTTGTAGGGGTCATTTGCATCAACTCTACAGTGCCAACTAGTGGCGACAGAAAGAAGTTTTAAAAAAGGCCTTTCCTATTGGGTTTTTTCAACATAGAGCAAGGAAATTTGGGGAGTAGATACCTTATGCAAAACTGCTCCAAAAAGTCTCTTGCACCCATATTCCAAATCCAACAGGAAATCGGGTATTTTGGATCGAATGTGAAATTTTCATGGGTTCACAGTTGGAGTTTACATTTGGAGGCTTGAATATGCACAAAAACTCGTAAAAATTTGCACATACATGCGGCTTTAGATAACGTTCGATAATCTTGCAATGTTACGAAAAAATGTAGCAAAATGCCTCAGTGGCGCCCCCTTGAATTTTTCAAAAAGGCGTTTCCTATTAGGTTTTTTCAACAGAGAGTGATGAAATTTGGGGAGTCGATACCTTGTGCAAAACTGCTCCAAAAAGTCTCTTGCACCCGTATTCCAAATCCAACAGGAAATCGGGTATTTTGGATCGAATGTGAAATTTTTATCGGTTCACAGTAGGGGTTTACATTTGGAGGCTTGAACATGCACGAAAACTCACAAAAATTTGGACATACATGTGGCTTTGCATAACGTTCAATAATCTTGCAACGTTACGAAAACATGTAACAAAATGGCTCAGTGGCGCCCCCTTGAAATTTTCAAAAAGGCCTCTCCATTTAGGTTTTTTCAACGTAGAGGGATGAAATTCGGAGAGTCGATACCTTGTACAAAACTGCTCCAAAAAGTCTCTTGCATGCATATTCCAAACCCAACAGGAAATCGGGTATTTTGGATTGAATGTGAAATTTTTATCGATTTACAGTGTGCACATTTTACACCTTGGCACCTAGGGAATTAGTTTGATCATTCTCAAAATTGGCGAGACTGTTCATGAGGCATATGAAATCTTAAGTTATCAAAATGGTGTGTTTTCATTCACGGGCCTGACCTGGGCGGGGTGCCAAAGTCGGCCATTTTTTTGCCAAAACACCGAATTCGGAAAATGACTGATAACTCCCTCATACAACGTTCAATCTATTTTAAATCTGGCATGTGTGTGAGGTATACCAGCCTGAGCAGGACTGGATTGAAAATTTACCATTTGTGCTTGGCGCCTCCTAGTGGGAACAGGAAATGTCCTTTTTTTACGGGACACACTCCTCCTCTAAAGGGAAAAAATCAATCTACCTCAAAGCTGCATAAGGGAAGCCTTAAGACCTGTCTTCAGGTGCCTGATGAAAAATATTGAAGTTTCGTTGAAGCGGAGGGGTCCAAACAGGAAAGTGAAAATGACTGTCAACAATTTTTCTCTCCAAAAACTTTGAACAGTCATAACTCGGCAGATATACAACATATCTGCGCCAAACTTCCCGTGCTTGTTGAGAGTCATACCCTGAAGGGCCTTGTAGGGGTCATTTGCATCAAACCTACAGCGCCAACTAGTGGCAATAGAAAGTCACTCGTTTTTCCAATACATGTTCAGTTCTTTTCAGGTTGGTCATTGTAGTTTCAAGACCTATTAAAATACTTATTTACGGCCCATGTCCACGTGTCTCTGTCTGTTGCCGTGACGACCCTTTGTTCGCCATTTAAAGGAAATATTTTTTTTCAGAGACTCAGGCAGCTTATAGAGCCACAATATTTGGCACACTTGGTCGAATTGGCCCACTTAGAAGATTAGTTTTGGGTTTTGAATAAGGGCTTGGCTGCACAGCTCAGTAGTGGCTCCTTTTTTGTAGTACTCTCTCCAATAGGGGTTTTTATCTCTTGGGTGTGGGAATGTATATAGGCTACTTTCGAGCATCTTAGGTTCTAATGAGATGATTAGAGAGGAGGATCTGCCACCACCCTGACCTGCACACAGTCCGAGTTGCGTGACGTCCGAGTTGCGCTAGATTGCGAGGGCCCGTTCAGTCCTGCTTGCAGGCCTAGTTAGGGCCCGAGCACTAGACGTGCGAAGGCCCTATTGTTTTGCAAAGGATTATTATTATTATTATTATTATTATTATTATTATTATTCTTTTTTCAGGGCAAATGAAAATGGCCAATTTGGAGGCCTGAACATGCACGAAAAGTCACCAAAATTTGCACATACGTGCCGCTTCGCGTAAATTTCGATAATCTTGTGTCGTTTTGAAAAAATGTCAAAAAATGGCTCAGTGGCGCCCCCTTTACCCTTAAAATTTTCAAAAAGGCCTCTCCTCTCAGGTTTTCAACGTAGAGCAATGAAATTTGGGGAGTAGATACCTTATGCCTAACTGTTCAAAAAAGCCTCTTGCACCCATATTCCAAATCCAACAGGAAATCGGATATTTTGGATCAAATGTGAAATTTTTATCGGTTCACAGTTGGGGTTTACATTTGGAGGCCTGAACATGCACGAAAACTCACCAAAATTTGCACATACATGCAACTTTGCGTAAATTTTGATAATCTACAAAAAAATTTAACAAAATCGCTCAGTGGCGCCCCCTTGAAATTTTCAAAAAGGCCTTTCCTATTAGGTTTTTTCAACGTAGAACGATGAAATTTGGCGAGTCGATACATTGTGCAAAACTGCTCCAAAAAGTCTCTTGCACCCATATTCCAAATCCAACAGGAAGTCGGAAATTTTGGATCAAATGTGAAATTTTATCGATTTACATTTGAGACCTTGTCGCTGAAGAAAATAGTTGGATCGTCTTCAAAATTGGTCAGAGTATTCAGGAGACATATGAGATCTTAAGTTTTCAAAATGGTGTGTTTTCACTCAAGGGTCGGGCCTGGGCGTGGTCCCAAAGTCGGCCATTTTTGGGCAAAATACCAAATTCAGAAAATGATTAAAAACTCCGTGATACAACGTTCAATCTTTTTCATTTCTAGCATGTATATGAGATATCCCAGCCTGAACACGACTGCATTGAAATATTACCCATTAGGCCTGGCGCCCCCTAGTGGGAACAGGAAATGGCCTTCTTTACGAGACAGGCTCCTCCTCCAAGGGAAAAAAAACTATTGACCTCAAACCTGTTTCAGGGGAGCCTCAAGACATGTGTTCAGGTCCCTGATAAAAAATATTGAGGTTTCGTTGAAGCGGAGAGGTCCAAACTGGAAGTGAAAATGACCGTCAACAATTTGTCTCGCCAAAAATTTTGAACAGTCATAACTCGGCAGATATGCAACATATCTGCGCCAAACTTTCCGTGTTTGTTGAGAGTCATACCCTGAAGGTTCTTGTAGGGGTCATTTGCATCAACTCTACAGTGCCAACTAGTGGCGAAAGAAAGAAGTTTTAAAAAAGGCCTTTCCTATTGGGTTTTTTCAACATAGAGCAAGGAAATTTGGGGAGTAGATACCTTATGCAAAACTGCTCCAAAAAGTCTCTTGCACCCATATTCCAAATCCAACAGGAAATTGGGTATTTTGGATCGAATGTGAAATTTTCATGGGTTCACAGTAAGAGTTTACATTTGGAGGCTTGAATATGCATAAAAACTCACCAAAATTTGCACATACATGCGGCTTTGGATAACGTTCGATAATCTTGCAACGTTACGAAAAAATTTAACAAAATGGCTCAGTGGCGCCCCCTTGAAATTTTCAAAAAGGCCTCTCCATTTAGGTTTTTCTAACATAGAGTGATGAAATTTGGAGAGTCAAAACTTTGTGCAAAACTGCTCCAAAAAGTCTCTTGCACACACATTCCAAATCCTACAGGAAATCGGGTATTTTGGATTGAATGTGAAATTTTTATCGATTTACAGTGTGCACATTTTACACCTTGGCACCTAGGGAATTAGTTTGATCATTCTCAAAATTGGCGAGCCTGTTCATGAGGCATATGAAATCTTAAGTTATAAAAATGGTGTGTTTTCATTCACGGGCCTGACCTGGGCGGGGTGCCAAAGTCGGCCATTTTTTCGCCAAAACACCGAATTCGGAAAATGACTGATAACTCCCTCATACAACGTTCAATCTATTTTAAATCTGGCATGTGTGTGAGGTATACTAGCCTGAGCAGGACTGGATTGAAAATTTACCATTTGTGCCTGGCGCCTCCTAGTGGGAACAGGAAATGCCCTTTTTTACGGGACACACTCCTCCTCCAAAGGGAAAAAATCAATCTACCTCAAACCTGCAAAAGGGAAGCCTTAAGACCTGTGTTCAGGTGCCTGATGAAAAATATTGAAGTTTCGTTGAAGCGGAGGGGTCCAAACAGGAAAGTGAAAATGACTGTCAACAATTTTTCTCTCCAAAAACTTTGAACAGTCATAACTCGGCAGATATACAACATATCTGCGCCAAACTTCCCGTGCTTGTTGAGAGTCATACCCTGAAGGGCCTTGTAGGGGTCATTTGCATCAACCCTACAGCGCCAACTAGTGGCAATAGAAAGTCACTCGTTTTTCCAATACATGTCCAGTTCTTTTCAGGTTGGTCATTGTAGTTTCAAGACCTATTAAAATACTTATTTACGGCCCATGTCCACGTGTCTCTGTCTGTTGCCGTGACGACCCTTTGTTCGCCATTTAAAGGAAATATTTTTTTTCAGAGACTCAGGCAGCTTATAGAGCCACAATAGTTGGCACACTTGGTCGAATTGGCCCAGTTAGAAGATTAATTTTAGTTTTGAATAAGGGCTTGGCTGCACAGCTCAGTAGTGGCTCCTTTTTT
The DNA here is from genome assembly GCF_030265065.1 of Corythoichthys intestinalis. Taxonomy (NCBI): domain Eukaryota; kingdom Metazoa; phylum Chordata; class Actinopteri; order Syngnathiformes; family Syngnathidae; genus Corythoichthys; species Corythoichthys intestinalis. The sequence continues at coordinate 38,998,188 of NC_080398.1, forward strand.
GTAGTACTCTCTCCAATAGGGGTTTTTATCTCTTGGGTGTGGGAATGTAAATAGGCGACTTTCGAGCATGTTAGGTTCTAATGAGATGATTAGAGAGGAGGATCTGCCACCGCCCTGACCTGCACACAGTCCGAGTTGCGTGACGTCCGAGTTGCGCTAGATCGCGAGGGCCCGTTCAGTCCTGCTTGCAGGCCTAGTTAGGGCCCGAGCACTAGACGTGCGAAGGCCCTATTGTTTTGCAAAGGATTATTATTATTATTATTATTATTATTCTTTTTTCAGGGCAAATGAAAATGGCCAATTTGGAGGCCTGAACATGCACGAAAAGTCACCAAAATTTGCACATACGTGCCGCTTCGCGTAAATTTCGATAATCTTGTGTCGTTTTGAAAAAATGTCAAAAAATGGCTCAGTGGCGCCCCCTTTACCCTTAAAATTTTCAAAAAGGCCTCTCCTCTCAGGTTTTCAACGTAGAGCAATGAAATTTGGGGAGTAGATACCTTATGCCTAACTGTTCAAAAAAGCCTCTTGCACCCATATTCCAAATCCGACAGGAAATCGGATATTTTGGATCAAATGTGAAATTTTTATCGGTTCACAGTTGGGGTTTACATTTGGAGGCCTGAACATGCACGAAAACTCACCAAAATTTGCACATACATGCAACTTTGCGTAAATTTTGATAATCTACAAAAAAATTTAACAAAATCGCTCAGTGGCGCCCCCTTGAAATTTTCAAAAAGGCCTTTCCTATTAGGTTTTTTCAACGTAGAACGATGAAATTTGGCGAGTCGATACATTGTGCAAAACTGCTCCAAAAAGTCTCTTGCACCCATATTCCAAATCCAACAGGAAGTCGGAAATTTTGGATCAAATGTGAAATTTTATCGATTTACATTTGAGACCTTGTCGCTGAAGAAAATAGTTGGATCGTCTTCAAAATTGGTCAGAGTATTCAGGAGACATATGAGATCTTAAGTTTTCAAAATGGTGTGTTTTCACTCAAGGGTCGGGCCTGGGCGTGGTCCCAAAGTCGGCCATTTTTGGGCAAAATACCAAATTCAGAAAATGATTAAAAACTCCGTGATACAACGTTCAATCTTTTTCATTTCTAGCATGTATATGAGATATCCCAGCCTGAACACGACTGCATTGAAATATTACCCATTAGGCCTGGCGCCCCCTAGTGGGAACAGGAAATGGCCTTCTTTACGAGACAGGCTCCTCCTCCAAGGGAAAAAAATCTATTGACCTCAAACCTGTTTCAGGGGAGCCTCAAGACATGTGTTCAGGTCCCTGATAAAAAATATTGAGGTTTCGTTGAAGCGGAGAGGTCCAAACTGGAAGTGAAAATGACCGTCAACAATTTGTCTCGCCAAAAATTTTGAACAGTCATAACTCGGCAGATATGCAACATATCTGCGCCAAACTTTCCGTGTTTGTTGAGAGTCATACCCTGAAGGTTCTTGTAGGGGTCATTTGCATCAACTCTACAGTGCCAACTAGTGGCGAAAGAAAGAAGTTTTAAAAAAGGCCTTTCCTATTGGGTTTTTTCAACATAGAGCAAGGAAATTTGGGGAGTAGATACCTTATGCAAAACTGCTCCAAAAAGTCTCTTGCACCCATATTCCAAATCCAACAGGAAATTGGGTATTTTGGATCGAATGTGAAATTTTCATGGGTTCACAGTAAGAGTTTACATTTGGAGGCTTGAATATGCATAAAAACTCACCAAAATTTGCACATACATGCGGCTTTGGATAACGTTCGATAATCTTGCAACGTTACGAAAAAATTTAACAAAATGGCTCAGTGGCGCCCCCTTGAAATTTTCAAAAAGGCCTCTCCATTTAGGTTTTTCTAACATAGAGTGATGAAATTTGGAGAGTCAAAACTTTGTGCAAAACTGCTCCAAAAAGTCTCTTGCACACACATTCCAAATCCTACAGGAAATCGGGTATTTTGGATTGAATGTGAAATTTTTATCGATTTACAGTGTGCACATTTTACACCTTGGCACCTAGGGAATTAGTTTGATCATTCTCAAAATTGGCGAGCCTGTTCATGAGGCATATGAAATCTTAAGTTATAAAAATGGTGTGTTTTCATTCACGGGCCTGACCTGGGCGGGGTGCCAAAGTCGGCCATTTTTTCGCCAAAACACCGAATTCGGAAAATGACTGATAACTCCCTCATACAATGTTCAATCTATTTTAAATCTGGCATGTGTGTGAGGTATACTAGCCTGAGCAGGACTGGATTGAAAATTTACCATTTGTGCCTGGCGCCTCCTAGTGGGAACAGGAAATGCCCTTTTTTACGGGACACACTCCTCCTCTAAAGGGAAAAAATCAATCTACCTCAAACCTGCAAAAGGGAAGCCTTAAGACCTGTGTTCAGGTGCCTGATGAAAAATATTGAAGTTTCGTTGAAGCGGAGGGGTCCAAACAGGAAAGTGAAAATGACTGTCAACAATTTTTCTCTCCAAAAACTTTGAACAGTCATAACTCGGCAGATATACAACATATCTGCGCCAAACTTCCCGTGCTTGTTGAGAGTCATACCCTGAAGGGCCTTGTAGGGGTCATTTGCATCAACCCTACAGCGCCAACTAGTGGCAATAGAAAGTCACTCGTTTTTCCAATACATGTCCAGTTCTTTTCAGGTTGATCATTGTAGTTTCAAGACCTATTAAAATACTTATTTACGGCCCGTGTCCACGTGTCTCTGTCTGTTGCCGTGACGACCCTTTGTTCGCCATTTAAAGGAAATATTTTTTTTCAGAGACTCAGGCAGCTTATAGAGCCACAATAGTTGGCACACTTGGTCGAATTGGCCCAGTTAGAAGATTAATTTTAGTTTTGAATAAGGGCTTGGCTGCACAGCTCAGTAGTGGCTCCTTTTTTGTAGTACTCTCTCCAATAGGGGTTTTTATCTCTTGGGTGTGGGAATGTAAATAGGCGACTTTCGAGCATGTTAGGTTCTAATGAGATGATTAGAGAGGAGGATCTGCCACCGCCCTGACCTGCACACAGTCCGAGTTGCGTGACGTCCGAGTTGCGCTAGATCGCGAGGGCCCGTTCAGTCCTGCTTGCAGGCCTAGTTATTATTATTATTCTTCTTCTTTCTTCATGGCAAATGAAAATGGCCAATTTGGAGGCCTGAACATGCACGAAAAGTCACCAAAATTTGCACATACGTGCAGATTCGCGTAAAATTTGATAATCTTGCGTCGTTTTGAAAAAATTTCAAAAAATGGCTCAGTGGCGCCCCCTTGACCCTTAAAATTTTCAAAAAGGCCTCTCCTCTCAGGTTTTCAACGTAGAGCGATGAAATTTGGGGAGTAGATACCTTATGCCTAACTGTTCAAAAAAGCCTCTTGCACCCATATTCCAAATCCGACAGGAAATCGGATATTTTGGATCAAATGTGAAATTTTTTCGGTTCACAGTTGGAGTTTACGTTTGGAGGCCTGAACATGCACGAAAACTCACCAAAATTTGCACATACATGCAACTTTGCGTAAATTTTGATAATCTACAAAAAAATTTAACAAAATCGCTCAGTGGCGCCCCCTTGAAATTTTCAAAAAGGCCTTTCCTATTAGGTTTTTTCAACGTAGAATGATGAAATTTGGTGAGTCGATACATTGCGTAAAACTGCTCCAAAAAGTCTCTTGCACCTATATTCCAAATCCAACAGGAAGTCGGAAATTTTGGATCAAATGCGAAATTTTATCGATTTACATTTGAGACCTTGTCGCTGAAGAAAATAGTTGGATCGTCTTCAAAATTGGTCAGACTATACAGGAGACATATGAGATCTTAAGTTTTCAAAATGGTGAGTTTTCATCCAAGGGTCTGGCCTGGGCGTAGTCCCAAAGTTGGCCATTTTTGGGCAAAACACCAAATTCAGAAAATGATTAAAAACTCCGTGATACAACGTTCAATCTTTTTCATTTCTAGCAAGTATATGAGATATCCCAGCCTGAACACGACTGCATTTAAATTTTACCCATTAGGCTTGGCGCCCCCTAGTGGGAACAGGAAATGGCCTTCTTTACGAGACAGGCTCCTCCTCCAAGGGAAAAAAATCTATTGACCTCAAACCTGTTTCAGGGGAGCCTCAAGACATGTGTTCAGGTGCCTAATGAAAAATATTGAGGTTTTGTAGAAGCGGAGAGGTACAAACTGGAAGTGAAAATGACCGTCAACAATTTGTCTCGCCAAAAACTTTGAACAGTCATAACTCGGCAGATATACAACATATCTGCGCCAAACTTCCCGTGTTTGTTGAGAGTCATACCCTGAAGGTTCGTGTAGGGGTCATTTGCATCAACTCTACAGTGCCAACTAGTGGCGACAGAAAGAAGTTTTAAAAAAGGCCTTTCCTATTGGGTTTTTCCAACATAGAGTGAGGAAATTTGGGGAGTTGATACCTTGTGCAAAACTGCTCCAAAAAGTCTCTTGCACCCATTTTCCAAATCCAACAGGAAATCGGGTATTTTGGATCAAATGTGAAATTTTTATCGGTTCACAGTAGGAGTTTACATTTGGAGGCTTGAACATGCACGAAAACTCACAAAAATTTCGACATACATGCGGCTTTGCATAACGTTCAATAATCTTGCAACGTTACGAAAAAATGTAACAAAATGGCTCAGTGGCGCCCCCTTGAAATTTTCAAAAAGGCCTCTCCATTTAGGTTTTTTCAACGTAGATGGATGAAATTCGGAGAGTCAATACCTTGTACAAAACTGCTCCAAAAAGTCTCTTGCATGCGTATTCCAAACCCAACAGGAAATCGGGTATTTTGGATTGAATGTGAATTTTTTATCGATTTACAGTGTGCACATTTTACACCTTGGCACCTAGGGAATTAGTTTGATCATTCTCAAAATTGGCGAGACTGTTCATGAGGCATATGAAATCTTAAGTTATCAAAATGGTGTGTTTTCATTCACGGGCCTGACCTGGGCGGGGTGCCAAAGTCGGCCATTTTTTCGCCAAAACACCGAATTCGGAAAATGACTGATAACTCCCTCATACAACGTTCAATCTATTTTAAATCTGCCATGTGTGTGAGGTATACCAGCCTGAGCACGACTGGATTGAAAATTTACCATTTGTGCCTGGCGCCTCCTAGTGGGAACAGGAAATGCCCTTTTTTACGGTGACACACTCCTCCTCCAAGGGAAAAAATTAATCGACCTCAAACCTGCATAAGGGAAGCCTTAAGACCTGTCTTCAGGTGCCTGATGAAAAATATTGAAGTTTCGTTGAAGCGGAGGGGTCCAAACAGGAAAGTGAAAATGACTGTCAATAATTTTTCTCTCCAAAAATTTTGAACAGTCATAACTCGGCAGATATACAACATATCTGCGGCAAACTTCCCGTGCTTGTTGAGAGTCATACCCTGAAGGGCCTTGTAGGGGTCATTTGCATCAAACCTACAGCGCCAACTAGTGGCAATAGAAAGTCACTCGTTTTTCCAATACATGTTCAGTTCTTTTCAGGTTGGTCATTGTAGTTTCAAGACCTATTAAAATACTTATTTACGGCCCATGTCCACGTGTCTCTGTCTGTTGCCGTGACGACCCTTTGTTCGCCATTTAAAGGAAATATTTTTTTTCAGAGACTCAGGCAGCTTATAGAGCCACAGTATTTGGCACACTTGGTCGAATTGGCCGAGTTAGAAGATTAATTTTGGGTTTTGAATAAGGGCTTGGCTGCACAGCTCAGTAGTGGCTCCTTTTTTGTAGTACTCTCTCCAATAGGGGTTTTTATCTCTTGGGTGTGGGAATGTAAATAGGCGACTTTCGAGCATGTTAGGTTCTAATGAGATAATTAGAGAGGACGATCTGCCACCAGCCTGACCTGCACACAGTCCGAGTTGCGTGACGTCCGAGTTGCGCTAGATTGCGAGGGCCCGTTCAGTCCTGCTTGCAGGCCTAGTTTTGTATTATTATCTCACTTTTAAATGGAAGTAAAAGATCTAAGCTGGACATAAATGGAGTTGGTGACATAATTTGCCAGATAACACCTAATGACATTTGTCATCAGCATTCAGGAATGCCCATGAGATTGTCATGTCATGATTCCGACAGTCTTGCAACACCGCTGTCAAAAAGTGTTACCTATTAACCCAGATAAATCAACAAATAAGCTGCACTGGACTATAAGCGTATATTAGCTATAACAACTTACAGCCTTATGCAGGCCAACCCAGAGCACAGCTGTCCTTTATCCATTATCTGCTCCTCAGTCATACAATGTGACAATCCAGCCAGACAAAGCTGCCACCAGAGGGCAGTGAATCCTCCATCATTAAACAAAATACAATAGTTTTGGACTTTTTGGATAGTTATTTTGAGATTTAAGCGACTTAAAGGATTACATCCGCCTTACGCGTAAATTCGGGTTATGTCGCCAGCGTAAGAACTGAACTCGCTCGTAACCCGGGGACTACCTGGACTGTGATAGTTTTGTTCACAGTTTGGGTGATGATTTTTGCCAATTGTGATTTTACAATTGTGAAAGAATATTTTATTCATGCTTATAAAACACATAACTGCTGTGATACTATATTCATTTGTGCTGTGACTATCCATGTTTATGTGCTCTACCTATTTCTTTGAACATAATACAAAGGGTTTCTGTGGACTGTCTTATCTGATTTTACTCCCTTTCGTGCCAGCTACGGCTAAGTTCCCAAGGTCGTAACTCACAAGGTTTTTCGGCCGAAAAACACCAGAGGTGGGCTGTAATAAGTTTTATTTTTGCTTTCATAGTAGGTATTGTTTTCATAGTAAGCAACGCCCTTTCAACAAGCATATGTAGACCCTTGACTTGTGTATCCTCTTTGTACTTCTGTGTGTTCACAGCATCTGGCTGGAGCACACCATTGTAACCTGGATATATATCTTGTTTATAAAGTCTTCGAAGCAGGCAATCCATGGCTGGGTTTGATTCTTTCTCTTATCTGAGCTATTGATTGATACTCGTCTTGGAGTTCAAACTTGAACTTCCCTGACAGCAATACCTAGTGGCCAGTGTTGCAAAAGGAAGAAAAATTGAACCTATAATGTAGACATTTCTATATTCAGTGTTCAATTACCTTTGGTAAATGGACAGTACTTACATAGGGCATTTATCTACATGGTTACCATGCCCAAAGCGCTTTACATAAGCACACATTTACACTTTCACACACACACACCAATCATCATATGCAACCTTTTTAAAAAAAAAAAAAAAAAAAAAGCATATCGGCCTGATATATCTTTTAAAAAAATCGGCTTTAGACAGCGGGAATCGGCTGAATTTCAAATCATTTAAAATTCTGTATTGGCATCAGGCTTTTAAAATCCAAAATCGGTCGTTCTCTAGTATTTTCTCAATGAAACGTGATTCAATTGTACTTGGCAACAGCCAGTTGACCTTCTTTAATTATCTTCACAATTCAAGTACGCTGTATTTTCTCTACAAATTCTTTAAAACTATCAGATTAAATACAATTAATATGTTACCCCAAACAAAAACAAAAAAAACGTTCAAATTGGACGATATATACCGTATTGGCCCGAATAAGACAGCCCTGATTATAAGACGACCCCCTCTTTTTCAAGACTCAAGTTTGGAGGGGGGAAAAAAAAAAAAAAAAAAAGACTTTTTCAACACCAAATTAATTTTTATACAGAATTACACATACATCGGGAAAAAAATGATTAAAACAATATATTTGAGGGGGAAAAAGCATGTTATTTTGCCTCATTCAAATCTTAATATCTGAACCTTTAAATATGTTAACTAAAGTGCAATCACATTCGTAAATGAATGGCGTCTGGTTTTTTAAATGTAAATAAACCAATCTATTGTGATAAAACAAGAAAATTGCAATAACTGCAATAACCATCAAAGTGAGGTCTAACTGTAACTGTAGTCTTGAAACAGATCTGAACTAGCCCTGCAAGCAGGACTCAACGGGCCCTCGGGAGTCCTGTGTCGATTTCTCCAAATTCTTTTCGGTGATTTTTTGGGGGGGTCAGTAGGTTTTTTTTCCCCTTCCAGGAGGAGCCTGTCTCATAAAAAAGGCCATTTCCTATTCCCAGCAGGAGGCGCCAGGCCTAATGGGTGATATTTCAATGAAGTTAAGTTCAGGCTGGGATACATCACGTACATGGCAAATATGAAAACGATTGAACGTTGTATGGGGGAGTTATTAGTCATTTTCTGAATTTGGAGTTTTGTCAAAAAAATGTCCGACTTTGGCACCCCATCGACTTTATCACGATGAAAAATAAATTGTATCTTTTTTTCTCCTACAGATGAAGTAGCAGAGTGTGAAGCAACAGCCTTAATGAGTCAAAGCAGTTCTTCACTGCTGTCATCAGATGAACCAATTTATCCCTAATATATTTCTTTGAAAAGTACATAGTATTTTTTTCTCCCACAGAAGTAGCAGCAGAGTGTGAACCCTAAAGCCCTAACCCTAAACCCAAACCCTAACACACACAAAAAAAAAAAAAACGGCCCGCGCAGGTCAGGCCCGTGAATGAAAACTCACCATTTTAATATGTGCAAATTTTGGTGAGTTTTCCAGCATGTTCAGAACTTCAAATTGGCCATTTTCATTTGCCCGGAAGAAGCCCTAACCCTAAACCCCAACCCCCAAATAAGCCCGACTTTGGTACTCGGCCCAGGTCAGGCCCGTGAATAAAAACTCACCATTTAATTAACTTAACATCTCATATGTCTCATGAAGAGTCTCACCAATTTTGATGAGGATCCAACTAATTGCCTTGGCGCAATGGTCTGAAACGTGCACCCTGGTTTTCTACAAAAATGGCATGTTTTCAATATTCAATCCAAAATACCAGATTTCCTGTTGGGTTTGGAATATGGGTGCATGACACTTTTTGAAGCATTTTTGCACAAGGTATCGACTCCCCAAATTTCATCGCTTTACATTGAAAAAACCTAAATGGAGAGGACTTTTTTAAAAATTCCAGGGGGCGCCACTGAGCCATTTTGTGACATTCTTTCACAACGTTACCAAATTATCGAAATTTTCGCAAAGACGCATGTGTGTGGAAATTTTGGTGAGTTTTTTGAGCATGTTAAGTCCTCCAAATTGGCGATTTTCATTTGCCATGAAGAAAGAATAATAATCCTTTGCAGAACAATAGGGCCTTCGCACCATGTTGGTGCTCAGGGCCTAATAAAGAAAAACATTGCAATAAAATAATGCAAACTGATTAAACCTGAGAGTAGCTGAGATCTGTCATGACAGAACCTTACTCCTCAAGTTCAGCATTCGCTTCAATGATATCTGGCGCCATCTAGCGTTGTGAATAGGTATAATGTCTAGACCGCGAATATAAGACAACCCCCACTTTTTCAGTCTTATTCGAATGCAAAAAACACAGTCTTATATTCGGGCCAATACGGTAAATTGATTTTTTACCCTGCCAGCAAATCACACGTCAATGTAATTAAGTTATAGAAACAATGTTCTTTAATAGCAATAACTTTCACTGCCATTGACAATAATAGCTGTACAATCACGTCGCGCTTTTCATCCTTTTGTAGTGAATTTAAATGAGTTTGTCAAAAGTAGATGTTCAATCTATTTGAAGTGGGGGGGTTAACAGCGAATGGACGTCTAGCACCGTCAATTGTTAAAAGAATTCAAAATTTCCTGAAAAGCCGACTCCCTTCAGAAAACCTCAGCAAATACTTCGGAAACTTCTCGCTCAGCGAGCCCATCCAGTGTAACGAATACAAAAGAATTTGTACTAACAAGGGAATTTCCTTTGTAACCCCATCACACATTTTCCTCAGGGCGACATTTGAGTTTTTTGTGACGTAACCTGCCATGAATGGGAGTCCAGTATTTTAAAGCGCAAATATGAACTAAGATCAGGATGTTAAACGTTGTGTGACATCTGCGTGGCAAGGATTTCATGTTACACACACAGGATATCAAACAAAAGGAAATATGACTCACACCCTTGAGTATTTTTTCCTTTTACAACAAGAACTAATTTCTGCTGATAAAGAAACTTTAAGGTGGGGATGGGGAGGCAGAAGATTCACTTTCGGAATAGGGAAATTTTGGGGCGGGGCTGCTTGTGAATGATCATGTTTCAGTACCATTTCACAGGTACAGTAGATATAATCCATTTGAACTGGGAGGGTGACTTAAAAACAGATTTGTTTGTCACAAACCGTTTTAAATTCCGGTTACGTCGCCCGCGTAGGAACGGCACTCGACTACCGCTACCAAGGGCGTAGGTTTGGTCTCAACGTTGGTAGGAACGATATACACTGCTGGCCAAAAGTATTGGCACCTCTGCAATTCTGTCAGATAATGCTCAATTTCTCCCAGAAAATGATTGCAATTACAAATGTTTTGGTAGTAATATCTTCATTTATTTTGCTTGCAATGAAAAAAAAAAAAAAGAATGGGGGAAAAAAATGAAATAATTATCCTTTTTAGTGCTGCAACGATTAATCGATTAACTCGAGGATTCGATTAGAAAAAAATATTTGAATTAAATTTTGCTGCTCCGAGTATTCGTTTCATTAAAGTGGCGTTCTAATGGTTTATTTTCAAAGTGTTTGCATTTAGTTTCATTGATTAGAGTGGATACACTGCCCTCTGGTCCGCTTTTTTCCACATGGCTTAATCCAACTGGTCCCGGTTAAGACCAACGTAAATCAAGTTATTGTTTGAGCGACTGTTCTTTTAATGCATTCATATTTTAGTTTATAGGTATATTTAACAGTTTTTTGTGGTAATATGTGTCTGAACTAGGGCTGCAGCTATCGATTATTTTAGTAGTCGATTAATCGATAAACTAGTTCGAATAATCGAGTAATCGGATAAGAACATAAAAAAAATACCTGAGCTGAGCCTCAAACGGTAAAAAGAAAAAAAAAAGGATCAATGTACAACAAAAGAACAATTGGCTAATTTACATAGCAAAAGTCAGCTAGTTTAAATGGTATAAAATACAAATTTTTTTTTTTTTTTTTTTTTACAATGCTCTTGACAAATGGTTCAGACACATATTCCCACAAAAATTGGCTAAATATACCTTTAAACTAAATTACAAATGCATTAAAAAAAAAAAAAACATTAGCTCAAACAAAAAAAAAAAAAGGCTTATGTTGGTCTTAACAGGGAGCATCTGAATGAGGCAGACTAGAGACCAGTGTATCCACCCAAATCTATAAAACTAAATGCAAACACTTTCAAAACAAACCATTACAACGCCACTTCATATAAACGAATAATCGAAGCAGCAAAATTTTATTCGAATCTTTTTTCTAATCGAATACTCGAGTTAATCGATTAATCGTTGCTGCACTAGTCTGAACCATTTGTTAAGAGTATTGTAAAACAAAATAATAAAAACTAGCATTTTATAGCGTTTAAGCTAGCGGATTTTTGCGGAAGTTTGCCAATTGTTTTTTTTCTTGTACATAGATCCTCATTTAAGAAAAAAAAAAAAATACCGTTTGAGACTCATGTATTTTAATTTTTCCTGTTCCTTATCCGATTACTCGATTATTCAAACTAGCTAGTCCATCAATTAATCGACTACTAAAATATTCGATAGCTGCAGCGCTTTTACACAAAACTCCAAAAATTGGCCGGACAAAAGTATTCGCACCCTTTGAAAAATCATCTGCTGCTTCTCTAATTTGTGTAATTGACAGCACCTGTTACTTACCTTTGGCACATAACAGGTGGTGGCAATTACTAAATCACACTTGCAGCCAGTTAAAATTGATTACGTTGACTCAACCACTGTCCTGTGTGCACCACATTGACCATGGAGAAAAGAAAGAAGACCAAAGAAATGTCTGAGGACTTGAGAAGCATAATATCCAAAGACCCGACCTGTTCCTGTGTCTACCATGCGCAGTGTCATCAATAAGTGCAAAGCCCGTGGCACTGTGGCTAACCTCCCTAGATGTGGACGGAAAAGAAAAGTTGACGAGCGATTTCAACGAAAGATTGTGCGGATGGTGGATAAAGAACCTCGACTAACATCCAAACAAGTTCAAGCCGTCCTGCCGTCCGAGGGTACAACAGTGTCAACCTGTACCATCTGTCGGCGTCTGAATGAAAAGGGACTCTATGGTAAGATACCCAGGAAGACCCCACTTCTGACCAAGAGACATAAAAAAGCCAGGCTGGAGTGTGCAAAAACTTACCTGAGAAAGCCAAAAATGTTTTGGAAGAACATCCTCTGGTCAGATGAGACAAAAGTCGAGCTTTTGGGGATAAGGCATCAACAGAGTTTACAGGGGAAGAAAAAAAAAGGTCTTCAAAGAAAAGTACACGGTCCCCACAGTCAAACATGGCGGAGGTTCCCTGATGTTTTGGGGTTGCTTTGCTGCCTCTGGCACTGGACTGCTTGACCGTGTGCATGGCATTATGAAGTCTGAAGACTACCACCAAATTTTGCAGCATAATGTAGGGCCCAGTGTGAGAAAATTGGGTCTCCCTCAGCGGTCATAGGTCTTCCAGTGACAATGACCCAAAACACACTTCAAAAAACACTAGAAAATGGTTTGAGAGAAAGAACTGGAGAGTTCTAAAGTGGCCAGCAATAAGTCCCATAGAACACCTGTGGAGAGATCTGAAAACGGCAGTTTGGAGAAGGCACCCTTCAAATCTCAGAGACCTGAACAGTTGGCCAAAGAAGAATGGTCTAAAATTCCAGCAGAGCAATGTTAAGAACCTCATTGATGGAGACTGAAAGCGGTTTTTCGCAGTTATTTTGTCTAAAAGGTTGTTGAGGGTGTCAATATTTTTGTCCGGCCCATTTTTGGAGTTTTGTGTAAAATGAATGATTTTTTCCCCTCATTGTCTTTTGTGTTTTTCCATCGCAAGCAAAATAAAGGAAGATATTTCTACCGAAGCATTAGTAATTGCAATCATTTTCTAGGAGAAATTGAGCATTATCTGACAGAATTGCAGGGGTGCCAATACTTCTGGCCAGTACTATATTGGTTCAGGTGATACACCATTCGATTCCAACCTTTGTTTTGAAAAACTATTAAACATTTTGAAAACTTCCAGAATAAATGTCTGGATCTTATTAGCAAATTTAAATTGCAATATTTGAACATAAATTATATTAAAATACACAATAAATACAAACTTGTAAATCAGCCGTTCAGGTAAAACACTACCTTTTTTGTCAAAAAGCACAGCTAAATTCAACAAAAAAATTGGGGAGAAAGCGGTAGACTCCGGTTCACTACATTTCTCAACGTTTAATTAACGTTAACATGAGAAAACACATACAGGAGTATATTTCTCTCAAAGCAGCTTCCTATACGAGTCCGGGAAAATCACACAGATTAATGTTATGCTAACTCTGGTGCAGGTTGGAATTTCAGTAGTAAAATAACATTTGTCTTTTCTCGTCCCGAACACAGTGTGGGTATTCAAGGTGTCGCTCTTGAATGGTTCAAGTCGTACCTAAATGAACTGAGTTTTTGTGTAAAAATGGGCAATTTCACGTCCAAAAGGCATCGCTTCCACACGGGGTTCCCAAGGGATCTGTCCTCGGCCCTCTTTTATTTTCGCTTTATTTATTGCCTCTTGGTTCTGTTTTTAGGAAACATGGTGTTGTATTTCATTTGTATGCTGATGACTGTCAGATCTATTATCCAATGGCACGTTCTGTCAACTCATTGAATGCCTCAACGGCAAAGTCGAGGCTTTTACTAAATTTTTAAGTTTGAATGACAGCAAGACTGAAGTCATGGTGTTCGGACCAAGTAGCCAGGCCTCCCTGAATGTTGACCTCGGTTCATTGTCTCCGTTTCTTAAGAACTACAGTATGTCGAAAATCTAGAGGTCCAATTTGATTCTGATTTTAAATTTGAGAAGCAGATTTCATGTGTTGTACGGGACTGTTTTTATCAGCTTCGCCAGATTGCTAAGGTGAAATCTATTGTTTCACGCTGTGATTTGGAGAAATTGATCCATGCTTTTGTCGTAACTGCTGGATTACGGTAATTCTTTGTATGCAAGCGTCGGTCAGACTGCACTGGCCCGTCTGCAGCTTGTGCAAAATTCTGCTGCTCGACTCCGAACTAAAACTCTCAGGCACGAACATATCACCCCGATTTTAGCATCTCTTCACTGGCTCCCAGTACATTACCGAATACTTTTTTAAAATGTTTGAATAATCTTGCACCGCCATATCTGTCAGAACTGCTTTAGCCTTACAGTCCAACCAGAACCCTCAGATCAGCTGACCACCTGCTTCTAGAAGTCCCAAGATCAAGGCTGAAGCTTAGGGGTGACCGTGCATTTGCAGTGATGGCGCCCAGGCTTTGGAACCAATTACCACTTACTATTAGACAGGCCCCTTTCACTTACGGATTTTAAATAACGCCTTAAAACATTTTTCTTCAGCTTTTAATGTACAATGACTGTTTGTGCTATACAAATACAGTTGATTGATTGAAAATTTGTGGTGTGTTCGCCACCTCCACAACATTTTTAAGGGGAAGGTGGTGGTAGTTTGTGTTGGGGCTGTGATTGCGTATGTGTGTGGAGGGAGTCAAGTCATCAGCCAATCAAACGTACAGTGGGGCAAATAAGTATTTAGTCAACCACTAATTGTGCAAGTTATCCCACTTGAAAATATTAGAGAGGCCTGTAATTGTCAACATGGTTAAACCTCAACCATGAGAGACAGAATGTGGAAAAAAAAACAACAGAAAATCACATTGTTTGATTTTTAAAGAATTTATTTGCAAATCATGGTGGAAAATAAGTATTTGGTCAATACCAAAAGTTCATCTCAATTCTTTGTTATGTACCGTTTGTTGGCAATAACTGAGGCCAAACGTTTTCTGTAACTCTTCACAAGCTTTTCACACACTGTTCCTGGTATTTTGACCCATTCCTCTGTGCAGATCTCCTCTAGAGCAGTGATGTTTTGGGGCTGTTGTTGGGCAACACAGACTTTCAACTCTCTCGGCAGATTTTCTATGGGGTTGAGACCTGGAGACTGGCTAGGCCACTCCAGGACCTTGAAATGCTTCCTACGAAGCCACTCCTTTGTTGCCCTGGCTGTGTGTTTTGGATCATTGCCATGCTGAAAGACCCAGTCACGTCTCATCTTCAATGCCCTTGCTCATGGAAGGAGATTTTCACTCAAAATCTCTCGATACATGGCCCCATTCATTCTTTCCTTTACACAGATCATTCGTCCTGGTCCCTTTGAAGAAAAACAGCCCCAAAGCATGATGTTTACACCCCCATGCTTCACAGTGGGTATGGTGCAATTCAGTATTCTTTTTCCTCCAAACAAGAGAACCTGGGTTTCTACCAAAAAGTTCTATTTTGGTTTCATCTGACCATAACACATTCTCCCAGTCCTCTTCTGGATCATCCAAATGCTCTCTAGCAAACCGCAGACAGGTCTGGACGTGTGCTTTTTTCAGCAGGGGGACACGTCTGGCAGTGCAGGATTTGAGTCCCTGGCGGCGCATTGTGTTACTGATAGTAGCCTTTGTTACTGTGGTCCCAGCTCTCTGTAGGTCATTCACAAGGTCCTCCCGTGTGGTTCTGGGATTTTTGCTCCCCGTTCTTGTTATCATTTTGATGGCACGGGGTGAGGAGGGAGTTCAAAGTCCGTGTTGCCCAACGACAGCCCCAAAACATCACTGCTCTAGAGGAGATCTGCATGGAGGAATGGGTCAAAATACCAGCAACAGTGTGTGAAAAGCTTGTGAAGAGTTACAGAAAACGTTTGGCCTCCGTTATTGCCAACAAAGGGTACTTAACAAAGTATTGAGATGAACTTTTGGTATAAACCAAATACTTATTTTTCACCATGATTTGCAAATAAATTCTTTAAAAAAAAAAAATCAAACAATGTGATTTCCGTTTTTCCCCCCCCCCACATTCTGTCAACCATGGTTGCGGTTTACCCATGTTGACCATTACAGGCCTCTCTAATATTTTCAAGTAGGAGAACTTGCACAATTAGTGGTTGACTAAATACTTATTTGCCCTCCTGTAAGTTGCTGAAAAGTTGTTCGTGTTATGTCCCTACTGTCTCTATGCAAACCTACGCCCTTGACCGGTACGGCAAAGGGTTCGTATTTTTAGTCCAAGTTAAATCATAGATCAAATTTGATCTACTAGCAAAAATGTGGGCAGATTTCTAACACATCGCAAGGGTTAACATTGCGATATTTACATCTGAATGCAGCTAATGAGTTAATCTGGAAAAAAAATCTGAACACACCTAAAAGCGAAGACGTCTTGGGACAGTAGAAAACCTCTCCGCCGTTCCCTTGCGCTTTGGATGGGGAAGAGAGGTTCGCGTGTACGTCGCTTACGGGTCCCGTGTGGTTCCGGGCCGAGCCGCCGGCGGAGTCCGGCTTGCGGAAGATGCGAATGAAGTAGGTGACCCTCTTGTGGTAGCCCTCGCGGGACAGCAATGCCATGACCACCAACTGGATGCCCAGGAACATCAACAGGTAACGCCATTTGGACTGCATGGCGCTGGTACCGTGGCTGATGTACAGAATAACTATTTTCAACGTTGTGGATTGTCAGCTGATTGTTGGACTTGTATAAAAATAGAGATCAGAGTCATTAAGTAAAGGCACTTTTGGTGGACTTTCACTCCGGTAGACCACCAAACAGACGACTAGCAAAGATAATCCAAAGAAGGAAAAGGAAAAATCATTCCTCCATTGTTCACTGCATTCCTCACTGACGGCTAAGTATGTTCCGAGTATTTCCAAAGTTGACTTTTGGCCCAATCTTTGACTGGCGGGAGGGGCCGATGCTGGTGCCACATGGTGTGCTTTTCATCTCCTAATGAATTCCATGTCATCTCCTGCAGATTCGACGGGTGTCTTTCAGCATTCACGCCGCTTCCTGCGCTCCCTTGCGTCGCCCTCTTAGCGACTGTACAGCAACAACAACGGCAGTCGCCATGACAAAAGGGGAGAACGAATGCGAGCGTCGCACTTTTGTGGGATCACAAGGTTGCCGTCAACCGTCAGCGACCGATTGGCTTCGGGAGATTTCTTGGTCTTTGTTCGAGGGAGCGGGTGGGATGGATGGAAGATTCCCTCCCCTAACGTCACATGGTGCCGGACCGACGCAGTGTCACAGTAACAGGTTTTACTGGGTGGACAGGAAGCAGGTCACTCACTGCCACAGAGCTGTGGAATACACAAAGACGCACACACACAAAAAAATTTGAAATAGAAACATTAAGGACTACATTGCTTGGTGTTTGAGGCATGTTTGAATGAATAATACAAGGTGTTTTTCCGATCCCATATTTTGCACCCAAGTTTGAGTCACAGTCACCTGCGTTTGAGGATCTGCCGATACCTGAGCACCGATCCGATACCATGTCAATTTACTAGCAGTACTTGCCTAGGTTGTTGTTAAGTTTCCCAACTCACTAAAAAAAATATATAATTATATGGGTCTTTGAAAAATAGCCAGATAGTGTTATTCTCTTATTTTATCTGGGTTTTTGCCTTTATGGCAAAAGCCAGATAGTGTTATTCTGCAACTTTATTGTACTTATTATTAGAGCTGGGAATCTTTGGGCACCTAACGATTCGATTACGATTACGATTCAGAGGCTCCGATTCGATTACAAAACGATTATTTATGCACAACCCCCTCTTTTTATTTTATTTTATTTTTTTAATGTTTTGTAGATTAGTTCCAAAATCCTCTCAGGCTAAACCAAACTACTATTTCAGTATCAAGTTAACAGTAAACAAATATACAAAAATAACAGTAAATAAAAAAACTCCAGTCCCCATTCTGTCAGCAGCTTTAAACTACATTCAATTAATTTAATGTTGTGAATCAACCATTACAGTTGTTAAAATTGCTCCCGTTACTCCATAATTTCCCTTCTCTCTACTTTTGTCCAAGTTTTAAAACTATTTCATCATTTAAAGATTGATTCAAGACAAGATTCTGCTGATTTAGGAGTATTTTAGATAAAAAGTTAATTAGGTTCGCGACAACAGAGCCTTCTAGAGAGGTCTACTGCTTTAAGATGGCGGCTGTTTACTTACGCCAGAAAGTGTCATTTCGCATCTCTGTTCAATAATACATGTTCTAACACTGACGTCGTCTGTTATTTTGCTGTTATTTTAGTTCTACATATATATGATATCTACTGTAGCCGTATGTTTGTAGCAACTAGCAACTGGGCGTTGTTTGCAATCAGCCGCAGTCAGGTATGATTGTTTTTTTTTTTTTTAATCTAGCGGCATGAGTTGAACATGATATTTACTCTCGGTCCATTCCTCATTGCGTCCCAAAGACCGCGCTGACTGTATTTTACTTCCGCTTTACCTGGTATAATTCAATAATCGGAGTTTGGATATTTGTGAATCGTTCTCCAATCTTCCACGGCCGAATCGCGAATAATCTAAGAATCGGATTTCGCATGCCTCTACTTATTGTTATTATCTGGGTCTTTGGAAAAGACCCAGATAATAACAGTGTTATTCTGTTCTTTTTTTGAATGGGATTTCTTCAGCGCGCCGCAAAGCCCGAACCATTCGACCGATCGGCACCGTTCGAATATCGAAACGACCGGACGCAGGGAATTTTTGAACGGCACTGAAAAATTTTCCGTTCGCCCGTAAAAAAAATTCTTTACCGATTTTTGAAAAAAAAAAATTTTTCCCAAAATGTATCTAGTCCTACAATTTTTGACCAAATCACATAATTTGGACATCAAAATTCCAGGACGGTGAGGGGCATAAAAGTTGTATACAGAATTTGGAAAACATTTCCGGTTCCCGGAAATTTGCCAAAAACGTTCCCATCCATTTTTTTTGTTTTAATGGGCTGCAACGTTCAAATTTCCGACTCACTTCCAATGGAATTTCCATTGCATTGATACCATTGACAGCCATGTGTGTCGAATCTATTGATGCCAATGTACTTGGATTCCATTGACGAATATGTAAGTCGATGCCATTGACGGCCATGTTTGTTGATTCTATTGATGCCAATGTACTTGGATTCCATTGTTGCGACTAAGTCAATGCCATTGACGGCCATGGACGTCCAAATTTCCCATTCATTTTCAATGGCAAAAAAACCAATGTCCCCAAATCAACAGGAAATGACCAGATATCAATAGGATGTGACCACAAATGTCCCCAAATGACCCAACACGCCCCCCCCAAATGACGTGATATGACCAGAACACACTGCCCAAATGTCCCCACACGACCTGATATGACCACGACACGCCCCCAAATGTCCCCAAATCAACAGGAAATGACCAGATATCAATAGGACGTGACCCAAAATGTTCCCAATTGACCAGGACACGCCCCCCCCAAATCACGTGATATGACCACAACACGCCCACAAATGACCTGATATGACCAGGACACGCCCCCCAAATGTCCCCAAATGACCCGATATAACCTGGACATGTCCCCGAAATGTCCTCAAATCAACTGGAAGTGACATGTTATAATCTGGACGTATCCTCAAATAGACAGGAAGTGACCTGATATTGTCCCCGAAATGTCCTCAAATCAACAGGAAGTGACATGTTATAATCTGGACGTGTCCCCAAAATGTCCTCAAATAGACAGGAAGTGACCTGATATTGTCCCCGAAATGTCCCCAAACCAACCTGGGCGGGGCCAAGATCTGTATATCCACACAGTAAAGACCCAGAGTAATTTCTCCAGAAATTGAAGTTTCTAGTCATAATAAAGGTTTAATTATTGTTGTATGTGAAAAGTGATTGTTTTTTAAATTATAATTAGAACTGAAACAATTACTGTAATTTTCGCACTATTAGGCGCACCTGACTGTAAGCCACCACCCACCAAATTTGACACAAAAACTTAGGTTAAAGGATGGATTTTTGGAGATTTCAAGCATTCCATGTTTACCTTTACATTATTTTTTTAAAATCATCAATTTGGGATACGGTTTAATTAAAACTCAATGAGTTTGTCACTGTTAGACGCCTGTTGGTTCATTTGCTGCCAGCCGCCCCACTTCCAATTGATTGGACGTTCATCGCCGCCAATGGCAGCCAATGAGTAAATGGTTTGTTCTCCCCTAAGTGTGCACTGCGTGTTATGTCATTCCTTCCCTTTTGAGACGAGAATTGCAAAGCTGACCTCCGAGCTCTTGTCCCTAGATGACGAACTATATTTAACTCGAGCGGCCCACTCGTGCCAATTCATGTGTGTAAGCAATTGCATGCAGACATACATTTAGCACATATAATATTAATGACCCGCGGGCATGGAATAAAAGGTTGCTTGCCACCATTTTTCGTGACTTAAGAGCGTGTCAACTATGAGGAAGTCCAAAGCGAAGTACGAAGGAAGGCTTGTTAAAAGTCTTTTTTTTTTTTTTTGCTTCTGTCAAAAGAAAGGTAAGCGCTTCCTCCATACAAGGATTAGTTTGACATTCTGTATTTTATATAAAATAATGGGTTCCCTACCTCACATTACTAGCATTTCTTGCACACTTAACCCTGCCCGATCAGACCTATCTTCCCTCCTCTTACCGTTCGGCTGCTAGAAAAATCGTATCGGTCAGCCTCTAGTAGTCCAAACCTGCCAAAATGCAGGATTCTAAATACACTGTGCCTCCGTTTTTGCAGTAAAAGCAGAAATTAGCCAAGATTTCAGACTTATAAAAGGACTAATCCGAGCACCCCTTCCGCCATTGCTGAAGTTTGCCACCCGCAGCACACGGCCAACAGCAGCTAATGTTATGGTTTACATTAGTGCTGCAACGATTAACTCGAGTATTCGATCAGAAAAAAATATTCGATTAAATTTTGTTGCTTCGAGTATTCGTTTAATTAAAGAGCATATGACACGAGAAAAAAAGTCTTAAATGGCATTATTATGTGAATTAGAATCATATTTTGAGACGATTCGACTATATACAACAATTTAGAAAAGCACAGATGACAAGAAATTAGTTTTTTAATCTGCCGGTTAGCCACGCCTACCATTATAGGGCTTTAGCGTCCCCAACAGGTGGATGACGTCAGCGGTAAACTGGGCTCATCGGTTTTACTATTCAGCCCATTGAGGGGGAATTATTCAGAACGAGGAAAACGCGACGAAGAGAGCTGCAAAATGTCATTGTTTCTGTCTCTTTACTTCAATATTTTTACAGGATATTCTTTTTATCCAAGTATTTTCCCCAATAGCTATATAAATCGCTTGAGAAGGACCAGTCAGCCCGTCGAGGGGGAACTATTCACAACGAGGAAAACGCGACGAAGAGAGCGGCAAAATGTCATTGTTTCTGTCTCTTTACTTCAATATTTTTACAGGATATTCTTTTTATCCAAGTATTTTCCCCAATAGCTATATAAATGGCTTGAGAAGGACCAGTCAGCCCGTCGAGGGGGAACTATTCACAACGAGGAAAACGCGACGAAGAGAGCGGCAAAATGTCATTGTTTCTGTCTCTTTACTTCAATATTTTTACAGGATATTCTTTTTATCCAAGTATTTTCCCCAATAGCTATATAAATGGCTTGAGAAGGACCAGTCAGCCCGTCGAGGGGGAACTATTCACAACGAGGAAAACGCGACGAAGAGAGTGGCAAAATGTCATTGTTTCTGTCTCTACTTCAATATTTTTACAGGATATTCTTTTTATCCAAGTATTTTCCCCAATTGATAAATAAATGGCATGTTCGTGACAAATCACAGTCTTGTGCTGAATGGAATATGAAATAATAAAAATGCATTTATTCAGGACGACATGGCAAAATTACTCCATAATGGTCAAAAATGTCGACTTCACCTTTACTGTCGCACCTCCCGAACGATATTTTATGACACCTAAATCGGACATATGTAATTTCCCTTCCCCGGCTTCGGAAAATGTAAACAAACCAGAAGCCGTGACAGCTAGCCGACATGCTAACCCGAACCGAGTGATGTTTCAAAGTCTTCGAAGTGGAAAATCACACATAACTATCCTGGATTATTTGACATGACGACCCGGTTGTCGATTATCTTAGTGGATCGGCAAACCGCCCGGATTTGTTGTGCAGCTAACGTGCTGCTGCTAATTAGCATTAGGAGAGCTTTTTACATGCCTATCAATGATCAAACGTAAGTAGTCCTTCATTTAAAGGGAGTTTGTAGTGTTTACTTTGTAATCGCTGTATTCGTATTTGACATAATACAAAACAAGATGTTTACTCACTTCCTCATTAGTCCAATGGTCCCACAGTAAATATCCACGGTGAATGGGAACCTTTTGAAACTCCAAAAAGGCGCATACGCCTCTCCCTCATACAGAATGATTTTGCTGCAGCCGTTTGGCTGGCGTGATGCGAAAAATAAACGTATTAATCCGCAAAATCAGCTGAATCCTTCGTCCTCATACGCAACAGTACACTGTAGCGTGAAGAGGACGTCTTCTACCATACACGTCACAGCGCCCTCCTCCTCAATGCAAGACCGAAGCCGGAAGTCACTCATTTTCATGGCGCGGGCTTCAAAAAACTAAATAAAAATAGCGATCGCTTCCACACACATCCAAGCGGCCCATATCATTCAGGGGCATAAAATACCGCGTGTATTATGAAATAAACATGCTTTTTCGTGTCACAGGCACTTTAAAGTAGCGTTGAAATGGTTTATTTTGATAGTGTTTGCTTTTAGTCTTATTGATTAGGGTGGATACACCGCACACTGCTCTGCCTCTTTTCACATGGCTGAATACAACTGCTCCCAGTTAAGGCCAATGTAAGCTAAGTTTTTGTTTGAGCTAATGTTTTTTTTAATGCATTCATAATTTAGTTTTTAGGTATATTTAGCCATTTTTGTGGGAATATGTGTCTGAACCTTTTGTTAAGAGCATTGTTATTTTTTTTTTTTTTTTAAACCCTTAAGCATTTTATAGCATTTAAGCTAGCAGACTTTCTATGAAAATTATCCAATTGTTCTTTTGTTGTACATAGATGCTCATTTTTAAAAAATGTTTATACCGTTTGAGGCTCAGCTCAGTTATTTTAATTTTTCATGTTCCTTACCCGATTACTCGATTATTCGAACTAACTAGTCCATCGATTAATCAACTACTAAAATATTCGATAGCTGCAGCCCTAGTTTACATTGACTGACGCTAGGCTGCTATAGGTGTGTAAACACTCACCCCCGTAATGGCAGTCAAACACTAGAGGGCGACGAACGTCACTCTCTACTTGGATTAGTCTAATGTTGTTGCTGTTACTTCAGCAGACTGCAAGGCAATGCAACTGCGCATTTTAGCATTTTACTTCAACTATATACGTAAAATAAACAGTAACTGCACGGTTTCTTTGCTTTTTACCAAGAATCGAGGAAGTTTTACGTCCATATCTATGAAAAATTCGGGGATTTAAGCATTTCTTCACAAGAATTTTTGCCAGAAAAGCTCAGTTTACGTCAGGCGGCCGCTCGCCTCATTCGCTAACAGTATAGTCGATAATGATTATAAAGGGCTATTCTATTCTATAATAAGTTGTGATTGTATGAAGAATTTATTAATAATCTATTTAAATATTATTTATGATTGATTTTGCATGTTTTCTTATGTATTAAGTTTCTGATGTTAAATTGAGTGATTTATTAGTTGTATGGTGATTTTTGTGCATCTATGAATGAATAGTGTAAAATCTGAGACTTTTATAGCCATTTTAACTTGTGTTATACTCATATAAAAAATAATCGGGATTTTATAAGGTAACGACTATGAATTTTTTTATGCCGCTGCTCATGGAGATTCATATATGGCTAAGGTAGGTGCCTGTTTTGGTTTTAGGTCGGTAGCAGCTTTGGTGTTGAAAATATTTGAATTTGAAGTTTTTAAAAATAGGCCCCCGACGAATCGGCCCCGTTTCCCATGTCATGTCAATAGGTTATGAATAGGGTTGTTCATGTTGTTCTGCTCCCGATCCGATCCCGATCGTTTTAGTATCTGCCGATCCCAAAATTTCCCGATCCGATTGCTTTTTTTTGCTCCCGATTCAATTCCAATCATTCCCGATAATTTTTCCCGATCATATACATTTTGGCAATGCATTAAGAAAAAAATGAATAAAACTCGGACGAATATACTGTATACTTTCAACATACAGTACATAAGTACTGTATTTGTTTATTATGACAATAAATCCTCAAGAGGGCATTTACATTATTAACATTCTGTGAGAGGGATCCACGGATAGAAAGACTTGTGATTTTGTATATTGTGACTAAATATTGCCATCTGGTGTATTTGTTGAGCTTTCAGTAAATGATACTGAAGGCTAGGGCTGGGCGATATGGCCTTTAGTACGTATCACGATAAATTGAGCAGATTTACCTCGATAACGATAAATGACGATAAATTCGCCCAAGCAAACTGTTATATAATTTGAAAATTTGAATCAATGCATGGAATACAAATTAACAGTTTGTCATTAAATTTATTTACCATCTTTTAATTTAACAATTGCACATGCAGTCTAAACATTAGGTGTTAAAAAAAATCTTGTAAACAATAAGAATTCTTGTGTGAACATTTATAACAGCTTGTATGACTTGAAAAATATCATCACTTGAATTTCATTAAATTCATTCCGCATTGTTATACACTAGATAGTGGCATACGTTTAGATATTTAGAATAGATACAAATACGACACATCCACCCGCCCCCCAGAAATTATACTTAATTAAAAAAATAAAATGTTTCACAAACCTTTCCTTTCTTTTATTCGGCTCAATTATTTACATCTTATGATTTTGGAAATCCTTACAGTATGCAATAAATAATATTCCTGTTCCCAAGCACTGTGCTTACTCTACTGTAATTTTTACAAAAAATAAACAATACATAGTTACTCCCCGTCATCTAGGACGAGCCACTTACAAGACTAGCACTGTCGTGTATTACAAATACTGCTTTGAACACATCTTCACAGACAAAAGCAATGACACAGGCTTAAAGAGGTCAACTTTAATTGTGTAAATCACACTTAATAACGACACGATCTCCTGGTTGAAATAGACGACATCCACTTAATTCTATTGAAGATATGTAATGCTGAGGCAATTTGTCAACTTTACTTTTAAAAAGAAACGTGCACTGTTTATCCAGTAGATGGGGCTCTTGCAGTGTGTCAAACAGTGATTCAATTTAGGGCAATTGTCTTAAAAGTGGTTCATTGTTTCAGAAAGCCTCGGTTTTTCCATCCCTATCTGGAACCCGTCAAGAGTTTACTTAATGTCGGGTGAAAGTTTGGCGAAGCTAACTTAAGCCCGACTTCATCCCGTTTACTTGTAGCGTTAGCCGCTAGCGTTAGCTGCTAGCGTTAGCCTACCGGGCTTCTGTTTGATTGGCTTCCTGAAAACCATGTGACTCCAAACGTAAGCGCACTTTCTGCTTTCTTAAAGGGGAATGAACATAGCCGAACAACACAGAGTCAAAGCGGGATGAAAAGACTATGTTTTCTTCTTTTATTAAATTACCGAATTTACCGACATGGTCAAAATTACGTCGGTCATCGTGAAGAATTTCGGTAACGGTAAATTTTCGGTTTACCGCCCTGCTCTACTGAAGGCCATGCCCAAATGCATGATGGGAAGTGGAACCATGACTGTGCGTCGTGCTACCAATTGATATATCTTCTCTGCGTTCGGAAATAACGCAAGGTGTTAAGAAAAAGATCAATTGCTACCCTGCTTCCCCACATTGCTTCCCATGATATTTCTATTCATAGGGAGAGGGATTGTAAGGCTTTAGCCAATTAAAATAAGGCTCCAAAGGCTGCCAAAATTCTCTCTACTCATTTTACGCTGCCTTTTAGCTCTCTATATAGGTTAAAAGGCGCCATTACAGATAGAGCACGACAATGCTTGAGTGGGTCGTGCAGCGCATGCATTAATTGCATTAAATATTTTAACATGATTAAAAAATTAACTACCGCCATTATTGGGATGAATTTGATAACCCTACCTTAAGCCTAGACTAAAGACTCTGGATAAGTGAAACATTATGTCTGTAACTTTAAATACAAATAGAAAACGAATTAATTAAAAAATATATATATATTAAAAAAAGGCATGTCCGATATTTTTTTGCCGATTCCGATACTTTGAAAATGACGTGATCGGACCCAATCGATCAGGATGTCAATCGATCGGGACATCTCTAGTTTTGAAGTCTATGGTCTTTCATAACAATTAAGTAAAAGAGAACATTTGTGGCTTATTAGAGCCAACAAGTCTAATTCAGAGGTTCCCTTTAAAAATGTAAAAATGTTATACCTTCAGAATTACTACTCTTTTGGTCGCATTGCAGTTTTGCTCATTTCAGTGCAGCTCTTTCGTGGCGCAACTGCTAGTCTGGAAGTAACATTGGTCAAACGGCTCTTACACAACAGCCTCAATTCTTTTTTTTTTTTTTGATGTTCCAGGGAACATTGGTACAACAAGCATTATGGACACAAAAGGCAAATTCAAATTCAGTGGGCGTGCGAGTGAAATAACGTGCAAACACGGTTGCGAACGGGAGGGAACAAGCGCGTGCCAGCGTCCCCGCCATGGCAACCTATCCCGAGCACGGCCCATTCATTACGGGCGCAGCTGGTATACTGCGGTCTCTGGAGTGGTCCCGTCCGTCGGGACGGACCGCCGAAAGTACAAGAACTGGAGCAGCATACGTAGTTAACAACAACCAGGATTAGCACTAGAGGTGTGACAATACAGTACAGTATATCAAAAAGATGATATATCGCGATTATTGCTGCAACAATTAATCGATTAACTCGAATATTTCGAATATTCAATTAGAAAAAAAAATATTCAAATTAAATTTTGTTGCTTCGAGTATTCGTTTAACTAAAGTGCCGTTGCAATGGTTTATTTTGAAAGTGTTTACATTTAGTTTTATTGATTAGAGTGGATACACTGCCCTCTGGTCTGCCTCTTTTCACATGGCTGAATCCAACTGCTCCCTGTTAAGACCAATGTAAGCTAAGTTTTTGTTTGAGCTCATGTTTTTTTAATGCATTCTTGATCTAGTTTATACTAGTAGGTATATTTAGCCGTTTTTTTGTGGGAATATGTGTCTGAACCATTTGTTAAGAGCATTGTAAAAAAACTTTGATAAGCATTTTATAGCAGGGGTCCACATCTGCCGGGCCACGGACCGGTCCGCGGCGCATTTGCTACCGGGCCGCACAGAAATAATAATTTAATAACCGCATTATGGCAGAATTAACCCTGTGCCCCTGCTTAACACACCAATATCCCTGTCTTCTCTAGATATAATACTACGGGATAGATTAGAATGGTGTCATAGAAATCCATTGATTGGACTGCTAGCACTACATCTTGTTTGTGTATATAACATATCTATGTGCGCTTGTCCTCGATAATAACGTATTGCTAGGCCGCGGGCGCACCACATTTGTTCCCGGAAATAATTAGCCCCCACACGAGCGAAGATGACTGGAAAACAGACGTCTTTGGAGATATTTTTACGGCGAAAAGGGCACCTGACGAGCCTACAACCTCGAAGACCCACGAACGGCGAAGGAGGGGATTCGTGACCCGTTTGTGAATAAACCGAGTGATTCGAGCATGTCTGTGCAACAGTAAGATCAACTTGTAGAGATCGCAACTGACGGCGACCTTATTAAACGTACATTTGAGACAACTCTACCGAGGTTCTGGATTAAAGTAATTCTGGAATATCCTGACATCGCTACAAGAGCATTGAAAACCTTGCTACAATTTCCAACATCGTATCTTTGTGAAGCGGGCTTCTTAATGTTTAACGACAAGGCGAAGTCGTTAATGGTGAGAGCAGTGTGAAGTTGTTGTGTAAAGCTTACACGGCAGGATGTATCTGAGGAGAACTTTTCCACAAGTCCTTCCATGATCAAACGTAAGATAATATTCCTTTCTTTCAAGAAAGTTTGTAGTGTTTACTTTGGAATCGCTGCATTTGCGTATTTTGCGGCTATGTTTAATGCTACGCGCATGCGCAGAACCGCATCGTTGAAATTTTTGATGGGTTGCAAAATTTGTCAGAACACCGGTCCGTGAAAAAAAAAAAGACCCAAATAACACCGGTCCGTGGTGCAAAAAAGGTAGGGGACCCCTGTTTTATAGCATTTAAGCTAGCTGAATTTTTCTGTGTAAGTTAGCCAATTGTTCTTTTGGTGTACATAGATCATTTAAAAAAAAAAAAATTTATACAGTTTCAGTCTCAGCTCGGGTATTTCAATTTTTCATGTTCCTAATCCGATTACTCGATTATTCAAACTAACTAGTCCATCGATTAACCCTTTAACACCTAAGCCTATTTTGGCCGAATTTGCATGCATTTGATGTTGCCTTTATATTTCAAAGACAAAAATGTTTACAATGGCCAAGTTGGGTCCCTTTTTTCAGGACACCTTGAACTTCATGTCCAATTTGTTGTTTTCTTCACTGACCAATTATAATCCACATTTTGGACCCAAAAAGACAAAAAAAAAATCCTAAAATCTTTTTTCAAAATTTGTAATGTTGATGTCCCATTGACAACCAAACATGCTCGACCAGCCGTTTTGAAGCTTGATAATATTTATTCAACTTGTTAGGATAAACATTAAATAGAAAAAAATAAGATTGGATAGTTTTATGTTTGACAATTCAACACAAACAGCAGGTATGGTCATAGGCGTTTTTGGCCTTTACACATACTGTGGTCAAAACAGGTAATATACAGTGCAAAATAGTGACAAAAAATATATATCTAACACAAAAAGGGTTTGGAGGATATCTCTGAAGTTAGGTATTGTACCCATCACCTTATCAAAAATATATACATACATGCAATCAAGCTTCTTAAACACACATCTATATAAAAATTGAAAAGATTTTAGGGAAGAAAAAAATATATACAACATTGAAAGAAAAGTATTTTCAAAAATATTGACAAGTAGTTCAGTTCAATTAAAATGTTTCATGCATGCGACCCAATAAAGTTTGTTTGTTTTTGGCGCGCGCACTCAATAAAGTGTCTTTTTGAACAGGTCACGGAGCTGCGTCACACACAACGTCACACAGCCTACTCTTTTGCCGTTTATGCGCTGCTGTCACTTCTACTCGCCGAGACGCCGACTCATCAGAAGAAAACGACGACAAATACGGCTTATCTCGTTCCTTGAGTTAATGAAATAATACATTAGCTTGCGCTAAATTTAGTTTTAGATTCATTCTGCACGTTTCAAAGTTGCACGCTCAATCCAACCGGCTGTTGCTTGCTTCGCATGCCTCCTTTTCCTTAGTTGGCGCCTCGCTCGGAAATTAATTAACAATGTTCACATTCTGTTTGTCCTTCTTGACATCACAAAGGCTCTTGGGATATGTAGTCTTGTGCTGCTTTCGGTTTTGAAAAAGGACAAGAAATGATGGAAATAGGGAGATAGATACATGCTCCATGCAGCGTTTTAATGCATATTTATGAGTGCAATAAAACTATAAAACTCAAATGACATTATCTCACGTTTTACTTGGTCGATTGACTTCAAATAAAAACTGACGTGGACATCAACTTCCGCATTTTCAAATGAGACCAACCAGCGGCACGTGGGTGACGTAATTACAGCGTGACGAAGCTTCAAAGACGATATGCGTAAACGCGTTGCTGCCGACACGTTCGGTGTTAAAGGGTTAATCGACTACTAAAATATTCGATAGCTGCAGCCCTAATCGCGATACTTTGTAACCCCAAAACATTATCGATATGCTCCCACCAAGAAACCAACAGGTTGCTACCAAAATCTCTCATTAGAATACGTTAGCTCACTGGTTGCTATTGATGGTGGACGTACACAGTCTGCTCTGTCGCAGCCCAATATGAGTACCGCATGCACAAACTAAACGAGTATAGCTGAAACGAATACTTGAGTAACTCGAGTTAGAAACTGATCGGAGTAATTTTTTTCGCCTTGAGGAATCGTTCAATTTTGCCAGCTCCAACGTTTTGCCCAGACTACTTTTAATGCGGGACAACACGCTAACGTCACCTACCGGAAGAAAACAGCTGCGGCGGATTTATTTGATTTCAACCATCTGAACCTTTTGGAATTTCTCACATTTCTGCATAAAATCACCATCTTTGTCAAAATCACACAGATGAAAATACGGTGTCTGCTTTAACGAAAACCACCCAAACATTTATAGTTTTTCATATTTTAATGAGGATCACCTGTAAACAATCAGAGAAGGGGGAAAAATAAGTTAGTGAACCCTCTGCCTAAGGAGACTTAAAGAGCAATTGAAACCAATTTTTACCAAACATTTTAAGTCAGGTGTGTGCCCAATCACTATTGAGTAGAATAAATGGGAATCTTTGGGCACCTAATGATTCGCTTAAGATTACGATTCAGAGGCTACGATTTAGTGCTGCAACGATTAATCGATTAACTCGAGTATTCGATTAGAAAAAAAGATTCAAATTAAATTATGCTGCTTCGAGTATTCGTTTAATTAAAGTGGCGTTGTAATGGTTTATTTCGAAAGTGTTTGCATTTAGTTTTATTGATATGGGTGGATACACCGCCTTCTAGTTTGCCTCATTTCACATGGCTGAATCCAGGTGCTCCCTGTGAAGACCAACATAAGCTACGTTTTTGTTTGAGCTAATGTTTTTTTTAATGCATTAGTAATGTAGTTTATAGGTATATTTAGCCTATTTTTGTGGGAATATGTGTCTGAACCATTTGTTAAGGTCATTGTTAAAAAGTTAGCATTTTATAGCATTTGAGCTAGCGGACTTTTGCTATCCAAGTTATCCAATTGTTCTTTTGTTGTACATAGATCCTCCTTTATTTATTTTTTATACCGTTTGAGGCTCAGCTCAGGTAATTTAATTTTTCATGTTCCTTATCAGGTTACTCGATTATTCGGACTAATGGTTCATCGATTAATCGACGACTAAAATAATCGATTGCTGCAGCTCTACTATGATTAGATTAGGAATCGATTACTGACCCCCCCCCCCCCCAGCTATTAGCCACTTTTAAATATTTTGTAGATTAGTTACAAAAACTTCACAACAATCCTCTCAGGCTTAAATAAACGACTATTTCAGTATCAAGTTAACAGTTCAAAACAGTAAATAAAATACTAGGGGTGTAACGGTACACAAAACTCTCGGTTCGGTACGGACCTCGGTTCGGTTCATTTTCGGCACAGTAAGAAAACAAAATGCAAAATATAAATGTGCTAGTTGTTTATTACACACCTTTGTGCTTTCAACAACAGGAACATTAGCCTATACAAAGCTAGAATTCTGCTCAAAAAGTAGCGGATATTTAAAGATAATCCAACAAAAATTTGCCTTTCAGACCCCGCGTATTCGTCAGCTTTCTTTCTGAAAGAAAGAAGGGAAAAAAAGTCCCGTTTTAAAGAGAAAAGCAATCCCAATGACAAAGATTTTAACATGTATTTTACAAATGAAATGCCTCAATGAAACATCTTTTTTTCCTAAGGAACAGTTTTCAAACGCTTTATTAGAGGATTTTCTCAAGTTAAAGCGCCACACAAAAAAATAATAAATTTAATTGTGTAAGCAGGAGCTGTGTATAATTCTTATTTAATTACAGGTGTTTTAGCTCATTTCAATTTATTTTATTTAAATGGGCCATTTATTTTATTATGTTTATATTTTACAAATGTGATGTAGTATTTATTTATATTGTATATTTTATGTTGTATAACTTTAGTGAATATTAGTTCCTACTTGTCTTGTTGTGGTAGGAGGGTTTTGTATTGAACTGGGCCGTGTTGGTTATTATTATAGCAGAGAAGACAGCAGTAAATCAACAAAGACAAGTCAACTGTGCCCCGATCTACCACTCAAGAGATTTGATGGACTTAAAAAGTGGGTTACGATTGCATATTACTTTCAAAATCAACCGGATGCACCCCATTTTTACACGAGTGACTTCCGGTCTACCCTGTCCTAGCTACCAGTAGTAGTATTGACGCAGGAGGGTCGCGTCTCGCGTCAAATAATAAACTCTGCCATTCTTTTCGCGTGCGTCGCGTTGAGCCGCTTATGGGACGCGTCTAACACGCGGCCGCACTGCGACTGGTGTGCATTGGCTGATTGACTTTAACGCCCGCGTTTCACTGCGTTCTCGCGGCAGCCACGTTGTCGCGCCGTTGACGTTTGTGGGTTATACTGTCCTACCGTGTTGGTCCTCATTATAGTAGACTGAGTAAATATAATCTACACAAAGAAACTGTAACCCGATCGACTCACAGCCTTGAAAAGTAAGGGTTACATTACTTCAGAAACCCGTTCGATACGCCTCCGTTCCGAACCGAGCACCACGTACCGAAACGGTTCAAATCAAATACATGTACTATTACACCCTTATAAAATACTGAAGTCTCTATTCTGTATCAGCAGCTTTGAACTACATTTAATTAATTTAATGTCGTGAATCAACCGTTAAAGTGGTTAAAATTGCTCCCATTATTCCATAATTTCCCTGCTGTCTACTTTCGACGTGAAATTTTTAAAACCGTTTTAAAGATAGATTCAAGTCAAGATTTTGCCAATTTGGGATTATTTTGGATAAAAAGTTAATTAGGTTCGCTTGGAAGGTTCGCTACAACAGCCTTCCAGAGAAGTCTACTGCTTTAAGATGGAGGCTGGCAAGTCACCGGCAAGTCTGTCATTTCGCATGTAGTTCTTTATACATGTGATATCTACGATAGCATTATGTGGAGATAGTTTGTAGCGGCTGTCGGAAGCAGTCAGGTATTAATTGTTTTTTGTTTTTTTTATCTAGCGGCATGAGTTGAGTCAGAGCCGTGAGTTGAGCCTTGTCATTACCCGGGTAATGACAAGCATGATGTTAACTGTCCATCCGTTCCTCATTGCGTCCCGAAGACCGCGCTGTGTTTTACTTACGCTTTACTTGACATATTTCAAAAATCGGAATTTGGATGTTTGTGAATCGTTCTCGAATCTTACATGGCTTTACCCTAACATCGGCAACAAAATAAGCCACACATTTCCAAAGATAGACGATGGACTCTCTTCTTCGACTCTACGATTTAGTAGCAATTTGATTTTGTTATGTTTTCAGTTTAATTTAGCCATTTCCTACTTGCCAGGTTGATAATTGCGATGTTTGTTCACCGCTTTTCGTCTTACTGCGAAGAAAGAGGAAGTGACGATCAGCCCGCTATGATATTTACGTCATCAGCCATCATGCTGTGACCCGGGAATTAAACGCTTGTTTTCACCTAAGCCTCGTCACGACGCGACCTGTGACACGTCCACGTAATCTCAGTGTCAGTCGACCCGGAAAATTGCGTTCACCTACAAGGGCTGCCCGTTTAAATCCCGATATTTTCCTGGTGTTTCAGCATGTGTAAAACGGGCTGTAGAGTGAACTGAGACACTATTACAGTGGAAGACTTTGGTAGCAACTTGGTTTCTCTTTTTTGTGTGTTTTTTTTTTTTTTTTTTAAACATTGACACCTTTTGAAAGCGGTCTCTCGAATTTTCGCATGAGTTTTGATGCAAAAGCATCACGATATAATCACCATTTCGATATTTTATCACACCCCTTGTAACAATGTGACTTTGAATCAAAATAATACACAGCTTTTTATGGAAAGTACAGCACAAAACTATTAATTTGGAAGTTACATGACTTTAAGACACTTTTTGAGGAAAACAGGTAACTTATTTTTCCTTGAAAATGAACAATTTTAGTGACAACTAAAATTTAAAGGAAACACCCCCCAGACACACAATTTCATTTTCTTTAACATATCACGCTTTTCTCATAATAGATCATAATTGGCAGGACTCATCTCAGGAAAATAAATTACTATATCTCGAAAACATTAAGGTTTTTCCACAATAAAGTACGTTTTCTTCAAAATGTAAACTAAACAACTTGACAAAACAGACCATAGACCCTACTCACCTATGTCAAAAAATGACGTGTCGCTGTATCCGGCCGCCATATTGTCCGTATTTTTTAGACCTATTCTCATTGTTTTCAATTAGTCGTGCAAGTTATAGAGCAGTTCATGGAAGCCCCGGTGTTATCTGACTCCGTAAACTCACTGGATGCGTTGCATAAAAGGCGTTATGTGGAAAAGCTTCAGTTTATCCATTCGCCAGATCCATATTTGATGCCTAAATCGATGTTTTTCGACCCGCTGTCTTCGCAGTCTTTGCCTGAGCCTGATATTTACAACTATCTTGTCCACACAAAATCAGCCTATTCTCACGAAAGTTTGAAAAACTTTAAGAGCTTTGAGGCTTATAAATACTTCGTTGCTGGTTGGGTGAAACAGGTCCTCGTCCACGAAAATTCGGCAGGAATCTTGTGCTCGGGAAGGTGAGTTACGAAATTTTCAATTCAAAATCTTCTGTTCTTGCTAACATCCACTGTCAAGTCTAATGTATTTCATGTCATTTGTCAATGGAGCTAGGGCTTTTAATGTTTATATGGTTTAGCGATAGCACTCTCACTACATACATATATAATATGTAATACATATGAAGTGCGATAGCACTACTCCAGATTGTCCCTAGTTGAATTTATTTTTTGGCTTTTGACCTTAATAGTGAAATTGTGAATTAATTGTATGACAACTGTCTTATTATCCCCTTATAATTATATATTTTGAGGTAGTTCATTCACAACGTCTGAGTGTATGTTGTCGGCGATTAGCCTAGCAATGATCTTAATTGTGGTTGTCAGCCCAAAACCCTATAAATATATATTAAATGCATCTTATCAGATATAAAATGACTACTACATAATCTGTGGTAGTCGTTTGGAGCCCAGTTTTCTCGTCGAATTGCAGCAGCCCATCTCGCTCTCTCCTCTCCGGGTCTCTCGGAATCTGGTAGAACTTCAAGTCTCTCCGTCTATCTTCTCTGTTTTTGCAACCGACCGCCACACACGACTTCACCATTTTGATTATTAATGTTAACGAGCAGAAAAACACATAGGAGGAATTTACGAAGCGCTAATGCATTAACATGACGAGTTTACGGACAACATGGCGCGGGGGCGTGACTGTGACATCACGTGAGTAGGGCCTATACCAGGGGTCCCCAAACTACGGCCCGCGGGCCGGATACGGCCCGCAGCCACATTTGGTCCGGCCCCCTGAACAAAACAAAAAAAAAAAATTGTAAAAAAAAAACCAAAAAAATTTTTTTTTTTTTTCCCCCCAATAGAGTTATTTATGTCCTGGCTTTTTTCTGTGAAGAACTGAGCAATGGTTATTTGGTTATTATCTATTTAATTAATACAGTATTATTATATTATATTATATTACATGATATTATATTATATTATATTATATTCAGGGGTGCACATAAGTGGTCCGCACATGCGTACTGGACGTAGACAAACGCGCTGGCCCTCAACGGCTTCCATACGCTTTTGCGTACCGATGGCTGACCACTATTTGCGGCGGACACAAGAAAATAACTTCTCAAAATGTCGATGAGGCAGGCCACACTGAGTAATTACTTCCGTGTTCCCCCACCCCCGTCAAAAGACAGACAGACGACAGAGACGTCACCGGAGCTACCGAAAAAAAGGACTTTTGCTGAAAAGTGGCTACAGGAGGTACCATGGCTAGAAGCGAATGATGCTCGCACGGAAATGCGGTACAAAATGTGCCGTGAGAATCCCAATGTCGCCGATTAGAGCAACGCATTTTATGTAGGGTCAAAGAATTTCAGCCATCCAAACTTTGAAAAGCACGAAAAAAACAGAGAGCATGTGGCAATTAAGCAAACTATCGATGTCAAACACGACCCCACTCGCCCTATGGACATGTGGCGGAATAGGGCGGAATAAAGGTAATGAACAGCGACATGCACTGACAAACGTGTTTTTGCTCGCATTTTACAAAGCTAAACATACACGTTCAATGAGGTCTTATGAGGAGGACATCCCACTTTTAAAAAGGCTTGGAGTTAATGTGGGAGCCGCATAATGCCCTTTATTTGGAATTGGTGCTTTTATGTTTATTTCTTTACATTTCACTTCAAAGTAATGGCAATTTTGTTGTGCCAGTTGATGTTAATCAAGCATTAACTATTAACATAATTAATCAAAGTTAATTGGCTCTAAGTAAAGCTTGTCATAAATTTATCGCATCAGGTGGGTCGGCTCTCAAGCTCAATGAGGACCAAGTCACATCTCCAGGTCCTCCTCTGAGAACCTGGGCAAAAAAATTATGTGCACCCCTGATTATATTATATTATATTATATTATATTATATTATATTATATTAAGGGCTGTCAAAGTTATCGCGTTAACGGGCGGTAATTAATTTTTTTCATTAATCACGTTAAAATATTTGACGCAATTAACGCATATGCCCCGCTCAAACAGATTAAAATGACAGCAGTGTCATGTCCACTTGTTACTTGTGTTTTTTGTCTCCCTCTGCTGGCGCTTTGGTGCGACTGATTTTATGCACCATGAGCATTGTGTAATTCTTGACATCAACAATGGTGAGCTACTAGTTAATTTTTTTGATTGAAAATTTTACCAATTTTATTAAAACGAAAACATTAAGAGGGGTTTTAACATAAAATTTCTATAATTTGTACTAAAATCTATCTTTTAAGAACTACAAGTCGTTCTATCCAGGGATTGCTTTGACAGAATATTAATGTTAATGCCATCTTGTTGATTTATTGTTATAATAAACAAATACAGTACTTATGTACAGTATGTTGAATGTATATATCCGTCTTGTGTCTTATCTTTCCATTCCAACAATAATTTACAGAAAAATAAGGCATATTTTAGAGATGTTTGAATTGCGATTAATTACGATTAATTTTTAAGCTTTGATTAACTCACTTAAAAATTTTAATCATTTGACAGCCCTAATTATATTATATTATACTATATTATATTATATCATTTTTATTTTATTTACTTTGGTTCCGTGAAGAATCCAGAAAGGGTTATTTGATTGTGGCTTTCTGAAAAACAATACATTTTTACATTTAGGCACTCCTGCAATCGTCACACTTTTTCTGTTACAAACTGACCCCGGCCCCTCATCAGAGAAGAGAAGGGTTATGTGGCCCTCACAGGAAAAAGTTTGGGGACCCCTGGCCTATACGCTACTTAAGACCAGGGGTGAAAGTGGGTCAGAACGGTCTGGAATGCAGTTCCGGTATAAGATTCAGGGCCGGAACGCAGTTTCGGTATAAGATTGAGGGCCGGAACGCTGTTCCGGTATAAGCTTCAGGGCCGGAACGCTGTTCCGGTATAAGCTTCAGGGCCGGAACGCTGTTCCGCTATATGGTGCTTTGATTTTGAAAATATGAAGGCAACTGTCAAAGCGCTATGTAAAAAAAAAAAAAAAAAAAAAAAAAAAAGTACAAAGCTGCCACACATGCATTTTATCTCCAAGAAGAAAGCAATCTACCAACATCCGATTTACATACACAAGTGTTAACAACAGGCATAATAAAGGGCTTGTGTAGCGTAATCCGTTTCCATGTTTCCGGAGGTTCTGAACATCTTAACTGTCAATGTTCACTTTGGACTTATATTTGTTCATTTATGTTAGGCTACTTATTCATTTCCTTATGATTTAAAAAAGTCAATGTTTGCGCGATCTTCAAAATAAATTCCATTTCACTCTGCATAATATAAGCCATCTGTACTTATTTTTCTGAATTTATGTTACTTACATCTTTATTATTCAAAAAACACAAAAAAGTAAATGTGTACAATAACTTCCGTTTTAATATACATCTTATGTTCTTAAGTAGTTAAAATTTGGCATTTAGTATGTGAGGAAATGAAGGAAAATAAAAATTAGTAGATAAAGGTTGGAGTTATTGCTGTTTTTGTTAACTTTTATTTTGCAAATCATTTAAAAAATACAATTTTGAATGAAAATCAGTTTTTGTATGTGTTATAGAAATAACTGACCAAAACAGTTTTCTTTGCATTTTGCACGACAAAGAATTCTAACCACTTTCACCCCTGCATAAGACCAATGACTTTTAAAGCATTCACAACTCTTACAGAAAAGTAAATTTTTAAAAATTGTATTACGATTAGTAAGACTTCAGAATTACTTTTTAAGCACAACTTTGAAGCGACTTAAACTTGTGCCGTTGCTCTACTTTCAACTAATTGGAACAACATGACACAAGCCGATCGTCTACACGCAGCCAAAAATTTTTTCCCCAGCTAAAATTATCATTATAATTTTAAAATGTCAGCTTATTTTTCATTTTCCTTCTTGTATGGTCGTCGTTGGTAAACTCTGGATTACGTAATGCCATTGAATGTAAATGAGCATTTAACAATACCAGACAACAACGACCATTTTTCGACAACCGGTGTTCGCAAACTCTTGCTTTAAAGCACTTTGTGCACAATTTAAGATATACTAAACCCCCGAAGCAACTTATTTGATGGTTCATCTTGAAAAATTATATATTGGGAAAGTTTAGGTAACGTCCGCTTGCTTAAAGTTATAATAAAAGCACGCACGTGCCGCTTTTTATTTTTAATTTGACCGAAACTAAAGTCGTTTTTATGAAGTATTTCTTGCCAGGGTTAAACAGTTTTGACGCTACTTATTCGTGAAGTCAAATGTTTAAAAAAATATTTTTTCAAAATGCGAGTAAAAGTCAAGCAAACTTAAGCGGGAACAGAGCAGAAATCTGACCGACCTCGGGGCTCTATCCGCGGGGAGCCAAGCCGCGACGAGCCGCCCCGTACCGGAGTTAGCATATAGCTAAGCTAAACTAGCAGCTGTTTCTCCCCGCCCGCCCAGCGTCAATTCAAGCTCGAAAAGCTTACCTCGGAGGTCAATCCGCTCCAGAAACGAGTCCGCGGACGACGGGTGGTAGATATTTCCCCGAAAAAATGTGCTTGCTCCTTCCTGCGGGTGTTCTTTTGTGGGGCTTTAATCTTGATTTAAAGCGGACCGATGTCGGTTAGTCCGCACCGACAAGGCTAAATTATGCTGATGAGAGACCGTGGCTGGAGGGTCGCCTGTTTAGTTCCTCCTCCCCCTTTTTAATCACACATCCTCCTCCACACATCTACGTGTTCTTTTTCATACCTAATAACTGCGAATGAATCTGTCAGTCACTTCGCTTATAAATAGGGAAATATACAAATTTATTTCTAATTATTTTCCCATGTTGTTCTACTATGCAATCACATTTTGGGGGATTTTTTTTTCAACATCTGACTTAGGGATGTCCGGGTCGCAAATTTTTGCACCAGAGTCCGAGGCATCTGATTATGAGAATCTGTCGATACCAATTCCTGATCCGATACCGAAAAAAAAACACCTTTGTTCTTTTTTTTTTTTTTTTATTAAAAGTTCAATGCCATTATATTTCTGGATTATTTTGTTACTTTTAAGGCCTGAATGATTACAGGCCTGAATGATATGGCAAAAATTAACTTTGCGATCACAGGCGGAGTTTGGCACAACATGTTGATGACCCCAAAATGCAGTGTCAGCAATAAATTTAACTTACAAGAATATTTATAATAAGTTGAAAAAAGAGCGTTTTTTTGTTTTTTGTTTTGTTGTTTTCCATCATTCTTGAGTGGAATTCTAAATCAAGCTGCTTAGGACAGCTATACTTTTCGCCAAGATCGTCACCCATTGAATACGGTGCGCCCGCCGGTGTCGTGCCAATGTAGTTACAAGAGATGTCCCGATCGATCGGGATGCCGCTCGATCGGGTCCGATCACGTCATTTTCAAAGTATCGGAATCGGCAAAAAAATGTCGGCCATGCCTTTTTTAAATATATAATATATATATATATTTCTTTTTTATTATTAAATCGTTTTCTAATTGTATTTAACGTTACAGACAAAATATGTTACACATATCCAGAGTCTTTAGTTTAGGCTTAAGGTAGGATTATCAAATCTATCCCAATAACGGCGGTAATTTTTTTTTTTTTTTATGTATAATGTTACAATATTTAACGCAATTATTGCATACACTGCACGACCCACTCACGCATTGTCGCGCTCCATCTGTAATGGCGCCGTTTAGCCAACATAGAGAGGTAAGAGGCAGCGTAAAATGAGTAGAGTGTATTTTGGCAGCTTTTGGAGCCTTATTATAATTGGCCAAAACCTTACATTACCTCTCCCTACGATTAGGAATATCATGGGAAATTATGTGGGGAAGCAAGGTAGCAATTGATCTTATACTTAACACCTTGAATTATATTCCATCGCAGAGAATGTATATGAATTGGTAGCACTACGCACAGTCGTGGTTTCACTTGTCATGGTTCCACTTCCCATCATGCCTTGGGCATTGCCTTCAGTATCATTTACTGAAAGCTCAACAAATACACTAGATGGCAATATTTAGTCACAATATACAAAGTCACAAGTCTTTCTATCCGTGGATCCCTCTCACAGAAAGAATGTTAATAATGTAAAAGCCATCTTGAGGATTTATTATCATAATAAACAAATACAGTACTTATGTACTGTATGTTGAATGTATATATTCGTCCGAGTTGTATTCATTTTTTTCTTAATGCATTGCCAAAATGTATATGATCGGGAAAAATTATCGGGAATGATTGGAAATGAATCGGGAGCAAAAAAAAGCAATCGGATCGGGAAATATCGGGATCGGCAGATACTCAAACTAAAACGATCGGGATCAGATCGGGAGCAAAGAAACATGATCGGAACAACCCTAGTAGTTACCCCAGTCAAAAATTGCATCCCCTAGGCGGAGGCATACGGAGGTAGATTTGTGTCTTCATTACTCGATCCAAAAAATGTGTTTGAATGCAAAAATAAATTTGAATCGCAAAAAAATGCATTTGAAAGGTATTTTCTTTGATTTTTTTTTTTTTTTTTTTTTTTTTTTTTTTTTTTTTGATGGAAGTCCATTTTTTTGTTTGAATCAACTTTTTTGATTGTACAAAATATTGGTCAGGCCCAACACAATCACATTTTTGAACCATTCAGACGACTGATAAAATTAAACATGTATACCCTTAAATCAGACTGGAGGGTATTCACCCGAGCAGCTACAAACATTTCTGAGGCACTGGTCCATCTGGGCCTTTTCAACAAGATTCTCAGGGAATTGTTATATGCCACTTGTAATCTCTGGAAATTTTGTTATAATTAGACCACAGATGCGCAGTGTAGAGTAGTGTACAATAGGCCTGAAAAAGGGCCACCTTGACCTCATCAGAGCACTGACCAAATTTACGGGAAAGGAAATTCGCTCGGACATATAGAGAACGGCATTGGCGAAATATGTCCTCATTGTCTGTCAGCGTGTCGGTGATCATATGGCCGAGGTATTTCACCTGACTGCAGGACTTTAACACTTGACCAGCCAACTTAAAGTCAGGGAAGACCAATTGTTTATCCCCATTTGACCTTACGATCATAACAACACTCTTAGCATCATTATATTTAATATCGTGTAGTTCCCCGTACCTGGCACAAATAGTGAGCAGCTGCTGGAGACCATCTGAACTTGGACTAAAAAGCACACAGTCGTCGGCATATATAAGATGGTTCACCACCAACCCACCAGCCATGCACCCAGTTTTACATGTACTTAACTGCTTTGACAAATCATTCTTATAAAAATTGAATAAAATTGAAGATAAAATACTCCCCTGTCCAACCTCATTGGTAACGTGGAAGGGGGCAGACACATAGTCATCCCACTTCACCTGCATTGTTTGGTGTGCATACCAAAATGACAAGATTCTTAGAATATCATTAGAAACACCACTTGGCTTAATTTATTAAACAACTTCCCATGGTTCACACGGTCAAAAGCCTTGGAAGTGTCTAAAAAACACATAAGCACAGAGGAGTTTTTACTTATATATGTGTTTACCAATTCTTTTAGTACGTAAATACACATATCTGTGCCATGCTTAGGTTTAAAACCAAACTGATTATCGGTTGAGCTTATTGATGTATTAACTCAAATTCGCTGCTCAGCCTACACCGCGTACAGACGCACTCTGAAGCACTCTCTTATCTTAACCGATAAGCGCTCAGGGCCAGCAAGCTCGACTCCCAGTATGGCTCCAAAGAATTTGAAACCTGGAGACTTGGATGAAATAAATCCTCCACACAGAAGTTGGAGGTCTCCTTGACTGACTCGATTCAAAACCAGAATCAAGAAATCGTCAGAGAGCTCCATTTAATTCGCGCTGAAAACGAGAAACTCAAGCAGGCGGTCGAGGAGAGAGATGTTCACATCAAGAAGCTAGAAATTTTGGCTGACGATCTCGACCAGTGCCGACGCGCAAATGAGCTCATCATTTCTGGATTACAACTGAGGCCTAGCCCAGGGGACACAGTGGCGCAACTGGCAATTGCTAAGCTGAAAGAGTATGGAATAAACATGGAACTGCTGGACATCCGTCGCTGCCTTCTGCTCCCATCTGGGGGGAGAGGACCGGCGACGGTGCTCATGAAGCTGTCAGACCACAAGACCAAGACTGCCCTGCTTAACCAGCGCCGCCACCTGAAAGGGTCGAAGATTTTCTTGAATCACAACTTGACTCGCCGAAATGCCAAAATTGCAAGAAAAGCACGTCAACTCAAGAAAGCTGGGAAAATAGCCAACACCTGGGTCTCGGATTGCAGGATCCTTGTCAAGACGTAAGATATGAAGATTAAAGCTATTACAAGTTTTGACCAACTGACTACAATAGCTGCATAACTGTAAATACTACACAGCCGACCAGTATAACAACTCGTGGATGTGGACGGTAAGCTGAAATTTATCAACGGCAGGAGTTACAAGAATCTTGAACACATTAAGGATTATCTGCCAAAGACAACAAAGGCTCTGACTTTAATTTGCACGGATATAACATGACACAAAAGTATCGGGCATCTAAGGGGGCAGGGGGTGTTGCAATTATGATTGACAATCTCCTAGAATGTATTACAATTGAACTCCTAATCCCCAATTGTAAAAACATAATTATCTGCTGTGTCTACTGAGCTCCTGATTCAAATGTCTAGTTTACTCAGTATATGGAAAAGATACTGTACAAAACGAATAATAAGCATGTTTTCTTTGTGGAGATATTAATCTTGGAATAAAATATGTACAGCATGTTGTTTGATTTTCTCATACATTCATGTCTGATGAAACTCTTACAGTGACCTTGTGTGCGCCAATTGTTGCCACCCTGTATAAGAAAAGCATTTTGAGTCGCTACTCACACCAGCTGTGATAACATGTCACACACATAGCCACAACAAAATGTTCCACAGCAAACAGATGCAAAAATGTCAGGGACATGACAAAGTCATAACCTTGTACGCCCTAAAATTAATCGAGCTGCTTGACTGGACGCTTAGTTACCAAACCCAGATTGTTGACTGTGTTATTTTACAGTTTTGATATATATTCCATGCCTGAATGTGCGTCTTAAGTTGTATGGGGGACGGGAAACTGATAAGCATATGCGTCATCTCGTCCGCCTTTGTCGTCTTCTTCGGTTCCTTCGGGCAAATCATATCACATTTTGTAATTGTCAATGATTGTCAATGATACTGATGATGATGACAATAAAATTCCATTAGAAAAAAATAAAAACTCTCTAGTAGGAGGGGTTCAAAAACCTTAGAAAGGACACTAGCGAGGGCGATGGGTCTAGAATTGTCAGAGCTGCTCCCTTTCCCTGCTTTGTTTTTGATAACAGGGACCAGCAGCACTGACATCATAGATTCCGGAAGACAGCCATGAACCATAAAGGATGTAAAGCAAAGTGCGCGAAGTGGGGCAACCCTCTGGCTAGCATACTTTAGAATCTTCAGCAGATATAAAGTTCATACCTGTGGATTTATTAACTGATAAGTTCTTTATCACCTGATACACCTCATGGGTCTTAAACGTGCACACCCCTTTGACATTGCCTGCTTGATAGGGATCATTCGGCACACAGTTAAATAAATGTTCATAATGCTGTCGCCAGAAAGCAGCAATATCATTTGCGCCAGCGGAGCCATCTATCGTACAGGGTAAGGAGGGCTTGCAATTATTAGCAAAAAAAAAAAAAAAAATATATATATATATATATATATATATATATATATATATATATATATACATACGTTAGGGTTGTTCCGATCATGTTTTTTTGCTCCCAATCCGATCCTGATCGTTTTAGTTTGAGTATCTGCCGATCCTGCTATTTCCCGATCCGATTGCTTTTTTTTGCTCCCGATTCAATTCCAATCATTCCCGATTTTTCCCGATCATATACATTTTGGCAATGCATTAAGAAAAAAATGAATAAAACCCAGACAAATATATACATTCAACATACAGTACATAAGTACTGTATTTGTTTATTATGACAATAAATCCTCAAGACGGCATTTACGTTATTAACATTCTTTCTGTG
This sequence comes from Corythoichthys intestinalis, assembly GCF_030265065.1. Taxonomy (NCBI): domain Eukaryota; kingdom Metazoa; phylum Chordata; class Actinopteri; order Syngnathiformes; family Syngnathidae; genus Corythoichthys; species Corythoichthys intestinalis. Next base: position 39,042,709 of record NC_080398.1, read on the forward strand.
AGAGGGATCCACGGATAGAAAGACTTGTGACTTTGTATATTGTGACTAAATATTGCCATCTAGTGTATTTGTTGAGCTTTCAGTAAATGATACTGTAGTCATGCCCAAATGCATGATGGGAAGTGGAACCATGACTGTGCGTAGTGCTACCGATTGATATATCTTCTCTGCGTTGGGAAATAACATAAGGTGTTAAGATAAAGATCAATTGATACCTTGCTTCCCTACATTGCTTCCCATGATATTTCTAATCGTAGGGAGAGGGATTTTAAAGTTTTAGCCAACTTAAAAAAAGGCTCCAAAGGCTGCCAAAATTCTCTCTACTCATTTTACGCTGCTTTTTCTCTCTATATAGGTAAAACGGCGTCATTACAGATTGAGCGCGACAATGCGTGAGTGGGTCGTGCGGCACATGCATTAATTGCGTTAAATACTTTAACGTGATACATTTTTTAAAAAATTAATTACCGCCGTAATTAGGATAAATTTGATAACCCTATCTTAAGCCTAAAGACTCTGGAAGAGTGAAACATATTATGTCTGTAACGTTAAATACAATTAGAAAACAATTTAATAAAAAAAAAAAAAAAAAAAAAAATTTAAAAGGCATGGCCGATATTTTTTTGCCGATTCCGATACTTTGAAAATGACGTGATCGGACCCGATCGATCGGGATGCAGATCGATCGGGACATCATCTATATATATATATATATATATATATGTACTGTATATATGCACATAGTTCAATCCCAAAAATGTCACTTCAATAAAAATAAATAAATAATAAATAAAATTGCCCTCCCCTAAAAATATTTTTGAAAGTATCATTTTTATTTTTTAAATTTTTTGATTCAAGTGCAAGAGGTTTTGAACTCAATTTTTTATTGCAGTGCAAAACGTTCGGAACTTACATTTTTTTTTACGTGCAAAAAGTTTGGAATGCACTTAATTTATTTTTTTGTTTTCACATTAAAAACTTTTTTTATGATAGATTTGACGCCAAGAGTTTAGCGCAGAATAGGTAGATAAAAAAACAACAACCTAGTGTGTCTGCTAAAGACTTATATAAATAACTGGCACAGTCCAATAACTCTACAACTGTACAACTATGGCCAAGAATGGTGTTCATGGGAGGACTCCACGGAGGAACCCACTGCTGTCTGAAAAAACATTGTTGCTCATTTAATGTTTGCAAAAAGACTCTTAGATACTCCACAGAAGTTTTGGCAAAATATTTTGTGAAATGATGAAACCAAAGTTGAATTGTTTGGGAGTAACACAATGTCATGTGTGGAGGAAAAACCAAACGGATCAACATCAAACCCTCATCCCCACCGTGAGCCATGGTGGAGAGGGCATCATGATTTGGGGTTGTTTTCCTGGCTCAGGGCCTGGACAACTTGCAATAATCCCCACACAAGTTTTGGCAAAATATTTTGTGGACTGATGAAACTAACGTTGAATTGTTTGGGAGTAACACGCAACGTCATGTGTGGAGGAAAAATGGAACAGCTCACCAACATCAATACCTCATCCTCACCGTGAAGCATGGTGGAGGGAGCATCATGCTTTGGGGCTGTTTTGCTGCCGCGGGGTCTGGACAACTTACAATCATTAATGGAAGAATGAATTCAAAAGTTTTATCAGGATGGTTTGCAGGAAAAAATGAGGCAGTCTTTGAGACAGTTGAGGCTAAAAAGAGGATGGGTGCTGCAACAAGACAATGATCCAAAACACAGAAGTAAAACAACTTCAGAATGCTTTCAGAAGAACAAAATACACGTTCCGGAGTGGCCAAGTCAAAGTCCAGACTTGAACTCCATTGAAATGCTGTGGCATGGCCTAAAGACAGCGATTCATGCCAGACATCCCAGGAATCTGACTGAACTACAACAGTTTTGTCGAGAAGAATGGGCCAAGATTAGTCCTGATCAATGTGTCAGACTGATATGCAGCTACAGGAAGCGTATAGTTCATGTTAGCGCTGCATGTGGGGGGGACAAAATATTAAATGTGATGGTTCACTTTTTTTTATCCCTTCTGTCATTGTTTGCATACTATCCTCATTAAAATATGAAAACCTTTAAATGTTTGGGTGTTTTTTGTTAAAATATTCTTTTCATCTGTGTGATTTTGACAAAGATCAGATCACATTTGATGATTTCATGCATAAATGTGAGAAATTCCAAATGGTTCAGATACTTTTTCATACCACTGTAACTGTAGTATATTTTCTTTTTAACTAGATGTGATTGTGAAATAAAACAAACCCTCATTCACATTTTATGCAAAACATCTTTAATGAATATTTAGGTCATGTATTTAGCAACCCAAACTACTGGTCGTACAGCTGCTATTTTTATTCCTTCTTTTGAATGAGAAGAACACCTCTAACAAAAAACAAAACATACTTGGGCACATCAGGCTTCTTATCAAGCCAGGTGTTGCAGTGACATACTTCAGTCCGAGAAAGGTAATCTAAATGACACGTGGCAACAGACAGACGTTTTTCTCCACCCTCTACTTGTAGAACTCGTGCTCCTGCTCGTCCTTTTTGATCACCGTCTTGTAAGCTTTCTCGAAGTCTTTGGCCAGGACAATGTAACGGTTCTCGCGGACGGCCAACATGCCGGCCTTTCGGCGGGGGACAAAGAAATCAATATTAGTATTGATTGTGCGTCCGGGTGGATATTTACCGACGTCACTCGGGGCGCTCGGCTGTTCACCTCTTGGCAGATTGAGTTGATGTCGGCTCCGGAAATCTTGTCTGGTCGGGCAACGTCTGTAGAAGTGGTTAAGGCGGGTAGCGGTGTATTTATATGATAAGAGGGCTTATCTGTCATTTTGATCAAGGATACAGTCTTCAAGGTCCACTTCCTCAGAGAGGTTCATTTTGCTGGTGATGGTAGAGAAGATGAGACGCTTCTGCCGGCGGTCGGGCAGCGGGAACTCGATTTTTCGGTCCAGCCGACCGGGACGGAGCAGGGCCGGGTCCAACGTATCGGCTCTGTTGGTGGCCATGATCACCTGGGGTAGAAAAAATCACACAGAAAAATAGCTGTGCCCAGTCCACTCATTAATTTCAACCGTTTCGACAAGCTTAGATCCGCTGTCCGACTCTTTCACGTTCACATTTGTAGCTGTTGTTAGCCGCTAGCGTTAGCCTGTGGCTTGGCTACCACAAGAAAGCATCCTCTCCTGATATCGTGAGAACCAGGGAGGACAGCGGGTGAAAGCCGGTCTGGAAGAGTTTACTTTATTTGGGGTGAAAGTTTGGCAAAGCTAATTTAAGCCCGACTCCATCCCGTTTACTTGTAGCGTTAGCTGCTAGCGTTAGCCTACCGGGCTTCTGTTTGATTGGCTTCCTGAAAACCACGTGACTCCATACGTAAGCACACTGTCTGCTTTCTTAAAGGGGAATGAACATAGCCGAACAACACAGCGTCAAAGCGGGATAAAAAGACTATATTTTGTTGTTTTATTAATTTACCGAATTTACCGACATGGTCAAAATTACGTCGGTCATCGTGAAGAATTTCGGTGACGGTAAATTTTCGGTTTACCGCCCTGCTCTAACCCCAAGTCACACAAACGCGGGATCGCTTTCACTTTCGTGATTTTTTTGGATTGTCAAATTGCCACTTCCATAAGAGCAAGTCGTCTTGCGTGGTTTCCGCTTCCAGGAAATTAACGCGGTGCCACAACATTGTGTTGAGTGTAGAGCTGAAACGATTACTCGAATAATTCGAGTAACTCGATTTTAAAAATTGATTGAGGACTTAAAATAAAAAATATTCCTATTGCAAAAAAATATAAAACATATAAAAAAAAAAAAATAAAAAAGCCACATCAATTGTAATAGTGAGCACTAGAAAAATGACCAATCCGTGGGGAAATTAGCTAAAAGCATTCTCAGACAGTGTTTGCGGATGAGGGAGGATTTGGCTCACCTTGACATTGACGTTCTGGTCGAAACCGTCCATCTGATTAAGCAGCTCCAGCAAAATTCTCTGCACTTCTCTGTCGGCTGGAGAGGAATATTGAGCCAATGAGGGTTTGTCTTTTTTTAGACCGTCGGTGCACAACATACCTCCGGTTTGCGCGTCAAAACGCTTGGTGGCGATGGCGTCGATCTCATCGATGAAGATGATGGCGGGAGCGTTCTCCTTGGCTAGACGGAAAACGTCGCGCACCATGCGGGGACCCTCGCCCAGGTACTTCTGTACAAATTCGGATCCCACCACGCGGATGAACGCCGCTGTCGGAGGACGGGATTGGTCACATTTTTTTGGAAAAGAATCGCAAATCACTGCTTTGGAGGTTTTGTTTCAATGACGATACCTGTTGTGTGGTGTGCCACGGCCTTGGCTAACATGGTCTTGCCGCATCCTGGAGGTCCGTACATGAGGACTCCTCTCGGTGGGTCAATACCAATCTGTGTGAAAATACCCGGTAAGTTTCTTGACATTGAAGTAGAATATAACCCTTGTGTGTGACCTGTTTGTAGAGCTCAAAGTGCGTGAGAGGAAGCTCCACCGCCTCCCGGACTTCCTGCTTCTGGATGTCCATGCCTCCGATGTCGGCGTACATGACGTCTGGTTTCTGATCTACAGTCATAAACGGCAACGAGGATAAATCAGTGAACACGTACTAATACAGGCTTTAAAGGGCTCTCCATGTTGTTTTCTTTCCCATTTTTGAAATGCTTGTGTTCTATTCTGGTAGGTTTTTACAAAGGCTACGTTCATACTACAGGTCTTAATGCACGAATCCGATTTTTTCGTGTTTTTCCGACTCGAGTGAGGCATTAACTTGACGGTCTGAACGTGACAAGTCGCATAGAACTGGACCATTTCAAATCCGATCTGGGTCACTTTCGTAAGTGGTTCAAATCCGATCTGGGCCTCATTTTTCCAGACTGTCGCGGCGGTCTGTACTGTCCAGTCTCTCAAATCGGAATTCATGCAGCAATTACGTCATCAAAAAGCGAGCGAGACGCCACTTTAGTGGTGCAGCTGTGCGTTATTAGCGCCTAGCTTGCCTTGAACACGGCTTTTTAGGGAGGGTCAGACTTGACAACAGTCATAAAATAAAAATAAAAATGGGTTGAGGATAAACCTGAGAAGGATCGATTTTCTGTCTGCTCCATATAAGCAATATTTGAACATTGCTTACCCGGCCGAGAGTCGGGGCAAATATGTATGTATGTGACATGTACGGACAGTGCGTGCATGCTATCGATCCATATACTTTGAATATAAGCCTAAACTGGGATTATTTATGTCTGTTATTTGTGTCCTCTTTTTAAAAAGCAAAATATAATATCCCTGGAATGACGGATGACAGCCAGCATGTGTGGTCATTTGTTTTGATGCTTCTGCGCATGCGGGTCCTCTTGCTCAGCGCGTGTCGGACTGCGAATTAGTGCGCATGCGTAATACTTGAATGGTCTCAATGGACAAAGGCAGTCTGAACGGGCACGCCAAAAAACAGATATGACAAAAAAATCGGATTTGTGCATTAAGACCTGCAGTATGAACGTAGCCAATGTCTTCTCAGTAAACTGGACTTTAGTCCAATCTATTGATTGTTCCCTGCCATCCCTCCCAGATCAAATTGATTGGACTTCTAACTCCATCAATCGCAGTGAAAAATGAGCTTACACAGCAACTCCTCCCAGTTTCATCGAATTGGAAGTCTATCATTGTCATTGGCAGGCAATGAGTTAATAGTACAAATTATCTTTTTCATATATAAATTTTAAAAACTTTTTTTTTTAATTAAAATTATACATACTAGTATATACAGTGAGGAGTATTTGTACCCCTTGTGATTTTCTAAGTTCACTCACTTAGAACTCACTTAAAATTGGTAGAGGTCTGAAATTTCAATCATAGATGCATTTCCACTTATAGAGACATAAACTGAAAAAATCCTAAACTCAAATTGTATGATTAAATAATTTATTTGTAATTTACTAGGGTTTATAAGTATTTGTACCCCTGAGAATCAGCAATAATTCTAACACTCAAAGAATTGTCAGAGTCTACCTTAAAAATAGTCCACCTTTACCCCATGAGTAACCACCCGTTTGAGCTCATTATTGTGACCTGTGCACCCAGAAGTCTGTCATAATCCAACTGCTACCATGAGCAAGACCAGAGAGCTTTCAAAAGACACCAGAGAAAAAAATTGTTGAGCTCCACAAAGCTGGAAAAGGCTATGGGACAATTGAGAAAGCAGCTTGGTGAGATTAAATCAACAGATGCAGCGATTGTTAGAAAATGGGAAAGGGCTAACTATGACCGATAATCTACCTCGGACTGGGGCTCCATGTAAAATCTCTCCTCGTGGGGCATCACTCATGATGAGAAAAGTGAGGGCTTAGCCTAGAACTACACGGCAGGAGCTGGTCAATGACATGTAGAGAGCTGGATGCACAGTTTCAAAGGCTTCTGTCACTAGAAGGTTTAAAATCATGCATTGCTTAGAAGAAACCCTGTTAAAGCCAGTGCATGTGATAGCCTGTTTGAAGTTTGCCAGGGACCATCTTAATGATGCAGAGGGGTGGGTCATTGGAGAAAGTCAAGTGGTCAGATCACACCAAAGCAGAACGTTTTGGTGCAAACGTTACTTACGCTTTTTGTGGGGGAAACAGAAGGGCTAGTACAATCCCAAGAACACCATCCCCCCACTGTGAAGTATGGAGGCAGAAACCTCATGCTTTGGGGCTGCTTTTTGGCAAAGGGGATATGACGACTGTACTGTATAAAACAGAGTATGAATGGTGACATGTATCGTCAGATTTTGAGCCACAACCTCCTTCCCTCAGCAGAGATGTGAAGATGAGTCGTGCCTGGATCTTCCAACATGACAATGACCTGAAGCACACAGCCAAGCTGACCAAGGATTGGCTGCGTAAAAAGCATATCAAGGTTCTGGAGTGGCCTAGCCAGTCTCCAGACCTCAATCCAAGAGAAAATCTTTGGATGGAGCTGAAACTTCGTGTTTCTTAACGACAGCACCGAAACCTGACAGATCTAGTGAACATTGGTGTGGAGGAAAGAGCCAAAATCCCTGTCCCCATATGTGAAAACCTGGCAAAGAGGTACAGAAAACATTTGACCTCTGTAATTGCAAACAAAGGATTCTGCACTAAATATCAGCACTGATTTTCTCAGGGGTACAAATAATAAAAACAAACAAGGGAATTCAAAAACATTGTTATGAATGCTATTTTATTCAATATTAGAGATGTCCTGATCTGATCACGTGACTGGAAATTGGGCCGATCGTGCCATTTTTCAGAGGGTCGGAATCATGTGAAAAGGATTGGGTTTTTAATTAAGAAAAAAAACATTTTTTTATGCTTCTTGCTTGTACAGTGCCACAGCCTCTCACTCGCTCTCCTTTTCAGCAGTGCGGCCAAACTGTCCAGCTTGCTTTGGTACTTAAAGTTAACAATGATTGACACTTTTGTAGCTTTGGGGGCAGTTTACGGCACAAAGACGCAATGACTGAGTAGCGGACTCGTCTCGCGTGCATATGGTGTCGGCGAAGACAAAAAATTCTGAATCCTGCCTCTAGGCATGTGCCGGTATGAGATTTTGACGGTACGATAACCGTGAGCAAAAATACCGCGGTTTCACGGTATCACGGTATTGCAATTATAGCTCCAAAATGTGTTATTTTGAGATGTATGGGTTAAAAAAGAATAACTTTTTTCCATTGAACAGGATTTGTTTTTTCAGAACATAGTTGCAAATTGGAATATAAATGTATTGTTAAAATACATAAATTATCAATAAAAAAAAACATTTTAATTAAAATATAACGTAGACTATACCCACAGCCACAGCTCAAGTTGCTCAAGTTTAGAGCAAGAACAAAATAATTTCTATAAAAAAAGTAAAAACTCTTCTGAATAAATTTTTAAAAAAATTATACTGCATAATTTTTTTGAGGATTGAAAAGCTCAAGTGAAGTTTCTCTAGTCTACATGATGTCATGCCTTTGTGTTAGAAAGAACAAAGAATTCAAAAGTTAATAAGTTAGTTAAAAATGTATAAGTTAAAATGTAAATATTGTTGTGGAAAGGTTTCACCTAAAAAAACAAAAAAACACAACAACAAAAAAAAAAACATTGTGAGTGAGACCTCTCCTTGATCAAGCGAACGTGGATTTGTGCTTCGGGCAAGATCATCTTTCCTCAGTTAACGATCTTTGATGCTATGCCTTTTTTCCCCTTCATTCAAGTGAATCAAGCTTGTTTTCTCACTCTGCGGCTGTAACAGTCGACGAAGTTGCTCTCCCAGCTAAGCCTAGGCTAACATTCGTCTTTTATAAGCTTTTAGTTAGTTTGTATATCGAATTTCAAAGGAAAATATGTGTTTTGTTTTTGGCGAACTTTTTCATAGAGCTAATCTGTTTAGCTACTCACACATGGAAAAATACAATTGTAAAACGTTTTAAATGTATTCATTTTGTATATTCCACTTACCACGATTTGAGAGCTCAATAAATTGAAGAAAAGAACGCCTTAAATTTGGATTATTTGTTTAGGGTTCGCTGGCTGTTTAGCAGATAGTCACTTTCACACACAGCAACAAACGTGAGGGGGTGGGCGCTGCCGCGCCATGCCACGCCACGCCACTTCTGGCTGCATTTTTGACACATGAAAAATGGCGAATACCGTACTACAGTCTGACGGAAAATATTATTGGTTTTGAAACCGCGACGTTTTCACACCACGGTAAACCGTGAAACCGGTAACCGGCACATGTCTACCTGCCTTCAAAGTGGAAGAATCCGATTGCCATATCAAAGGCTCCCGCGGTGCGAGACCGCGCTGTTAACATCAGCACTTGTACACGTCACATTGGGCGCGCGCAGCGGTGCTACTAAACATTAAAAACAGCAAATATGGATGGCGGAATGTCGGCTTTAATTTACTGTTTTAATAATATTTTTATATGAAATATGTTGAATGTTTCAATTTTTGTGAATTTTTGAACAAAAGAAAAATGCCATTGCTTCGAGTGGGCGGGCATATTTTTTTCCGGGCTGAGGGAGCTTGGTTGGGTCAAAGTGCATCATTCTCTGTCGCCCTGTAAATCTGCACTGCCCTCTAGGGCCTGGCATGAATACTACATAATTTTAATGCGAAATTGTGACATTGTTCAAATGAAGACACAAATGCAAATTTGAAATTTTTCGTATTCTCGAAAAGTCACCATGTAAACGGCCCCTCGATCTTGCCAGAAAAGCTTGGCAGCTCTATGATAAAAAGGCACAAATGTGTCAATCATCGTTAAATTTGCATAAATGTGTGGCAACTCATTGTCTAAGTGGGAGACTGTTCTCAGTAGAGTGAGCATCAAAGCATGAGTGGATTTGAGTGGACTCACTCAATGAAGCATTTAGTAAAGACAAACATTTTCCTACGCTATTCTTGTTTAAAAATTATTCACACTATGAAGACGGCATAGTGGGGGAGTAATATGCTTGGATCTTTTGGTAAAAAAACAAAAACAAAACTATCGGATGGCGACTCAAAATCAGGTGACTGACTCGGGTACAAAAATACAGTGCCTTGCAAAAGTATTTGGCCCCCTTGAATCTTGCAACCTTTCGCCACATTTCAGGCTTCAAACATAAAGATATGAAATTTCTTTTTTTTGTCAAGAATCAACAACAAGTGGGACACAATCGTGAAGTGGAACAACATTTATTGGATAATTTAAACTTTTTTAACTAATAAAAAACTGAAAAGTGGGGCGTGCAATATTATTCGGCCCCTTTACTTTTAGTGCAGCAAACTCACTCCAGAAGTTCAGTGAGGATCTCTGAATGATTCAATGTTGTCCTAAATGACCGATGATGATAAACAGAATCCACCTGTGTGTAATCAAGTCTCCGTATAAATGCACCTGCTCTGTGATAGTCTCAGGGTTCTGTTTAAAGTGCAGAGAACATTATGAAAACCAAGGAACACACCAGGCAGGTCCGAGATAACTGTTGTGGAGAAGTTTAAAGCCGGATTTGGATACAAAAAGATTTCCCAAGCTTTAAACATCTCAAGGAGCACTGTGCAAGCCATCATATTGAAATGGAAGGAGCATCAGACCACTACAAATCTACCAAGACCCGGCCGTCCTTCCAAACTTTCTTCTCAAACAAGGAGAAAACTGATCAGAGCTGCAGCCAAGAGGCCCATGATCACTCTGGATGAACTGCAGAGATCTACAGCTGAGGTGGGAGAGTCTGTCCATAGGACAACAATCAGTCGTACGCTGCACAAATCTGGCCTTTATGGAAGAGTGGCAAGAAGAAAGCCATTTCTCAAAGATATCCATAAAAAGTCTCGTTTAAAGTTTGCCACAAGCCACCTGGGAGACACACCAAACATGTGGAAGAAGGTGCTCTGGTCAGATGAAACCAAAATTGAACTTTTTGGCCACAATGCAAAACGATATGTTTGGCGTAAAAGCAACACAGCTCATCACCCTGAACACACCATCCCCACTGTCAAACATGGTGGTGGCAGCATCATGGTTTGGGCCTGCTTTTCTTCAGCAGGGACAGGGAAGGTGGTTAAAATTGACGGGAAGATGGATGCAGCCAAATACAGGAACATTCTGGAAGAAAACCTGTTGGTATCTGCACAAGACCTAAGACTGGGACAGAGATTTATCTTCCAACAGGACAATGATCCAAAACATAAAGCCAAATCTACAATGGAATGGTTAAAAAATAAACGTATCCAGGTGTTATGGCCTAGTCAAAGTCCAGACCTGAATCCAATCGAGAATCTGTGGAAAGAGCTGAAGACTGCTGTTCACAAACACTCTCCATCCAACCTCACTGAGCTCAAGCTGTTTTGCAAGGAAGAATGGGCAAGAATGTCAGTCTCTCGATGTGCAAAACTGATAGAAACATACCCCAAGCGACTTGCAGCTGTAATTGGAGCAAAAGGTGGCGCTACAAAGTATTAACGCAAGGGGGCCGAATAATATTGCACGCCCCACTTTTCAGTTTTTTATCTGTTAAAAAAGTTTAAATTATCCAATAAATGTTGTTCCACTTCACGATTGTGTCCCACTTGTTGTTGATTCTTGACAAAAAAATTAAATTTCATACCTTTATGTTTGAAGCCTGAAATGTGGCGAAAGGTTGCAAGGTTCAAGGGGGCCGAATACTTTTGCAAGGCACTGTATTACGACAAAAGCATTTGTAACTGCAATCATTTTCTGGGCAAAATGAAGCATTATCTGACAGAATTCCAAGGGTGCCAATACTTTTGGCCAGCACTGTATCACCCAAACGTCACTCTTATTGATTTACGCAAGTTCTATTGTTTACATGGTTAAAAATGAAAGCATTGTAAGATTTTATTACATACATTTTTGTAACAAAAATGAAATGAAATTACATTTTAGTGCAATGTTACACACCAATTATTAACCAATTAGATATAATTGGTTGTCATTGACGGTGTTAGACGTCTAATCCATTTGACGTCTATGGATGATAAACTCATTAATTTCAGAGAAAAACATTCTAACTTCACACCTTTTTGGCAACTGTACAATACCTGAGGTAAGCATCATGATGCTACTGTCAGCTTCGGGGGGCAGCACATCTACCAGGGCGTTGCTATGCTTGTGCAACGCCACCGAGGCATTGGGCTTCAGCAGTTCCCGGTCGATGGTGCTCAAAATGCGCACGTAGTAGTTGGACCCTGAGAAATTGGTGGGGAACACAATCATTACACATTTAAACCTCATCCATTATGAAAAATGGAAATGCAGTAGGTGTTTCAAAAGATGCTTGATGTGATAAAGAATTAATGTAAAGAATGACTCATTTATTTTTAACGTGCATCCTGTTTTGCAGCTAAAATGTAGGTAAATGTTTCAAAGTGAACAGAGTTTCTGTATGTTCTACCAGTAGTGGAGCCAACAATAGCGGTGTTCTGGTCGACCGCCTCCAGGAACTGTCCAATGACGAGAGGGATGCTCTGTATCCTCTTCACCTCCTCCTGCGCGTGAAGGAACTCTTTCTTCAGGTTCTTCTGCTCATCCTTGATGTATTCTTCCTGCACTTCCAGAAACTCTAGCTCCTGTTGCAGTTTCTGCAATGGAAATTCACCAATGAATCTAGATGCAATAAGAGCTCATTCAAAAAATATACAGTGCTGGTACCCCTGCAATTCTGTCAGATAATACTCAATTTCTCCCAGAAAATGATTGCAATTACAAATACTTTGGTAGTAATATCTTCATTTATTTTGCTTGCAATGAAAAAACACAAAAGTGAATTGGGGAAAAAATTAAATCCTGATCATTTTGCACAAAACTCCAAAAATACGCTGGACAAAATTATTGGCACCCTTTGAAAAATCATGTGATGCTTCTCTAATTTGTATAATTAACCGCCCATGTTTCTTACAGTGGGGCAAATAAGTATTTAGTCAACCACTAATTGTGCAAGTTCTCTTACTTGAAAAGGTTAGAGAGGCCTGTAATTGTCAACATGGGTAAATCTCAACCATGAGAGACAGAATGTGGGAAAAACAGAAAATCACATTGTTTGATTTTTAAAGAATTTATTTCCAAATTAGAGTGGAAATAAGTATTTGGTCACCTAAAAACAAGACTTCTGGCTGTCAAAGAGGTCTAACTTCTTCTAACAAGGTCTAACGAGGCTCCACTCGTTACCTGTAATAATGGCACCTGTTTTAACTCATTATCGGACACCTGTCCACAACCTCAGTCAGTCACATTCCAAACTCCACTATAGCCAAGACCAAAGAGCTGTCGAAGGACACCAGAGACTAAATTGTAGACCTGCACCAGAATGGGAAGACTGAATCTACAATAGGTAAAACGCTTGGTGTGAAGAAATCAACTGTGGGAGGAATTATTATAAAATGGAAGCCATACAAGACCACTGATAATCTCACTCGATCTGGGGCTCTATGCAAGATCTCACCCCGTGACGTCAAAATGATAATAAGAACGGTGAGCAAAAATCCCAGAATCACACCTAGTGAATGACCTAAAGAGAGCTGGGACCACAGTAACAAAGGCTACTATCAGTAACACAATGCGCCTCCAGGGACTCAAATCCTGCACTGCCAGATGTGTCCTCCTGCTGAAGCCAGTACATGTCCACACCCGTCTGCGGTTCGCTAGAGAGCATTTGGATGATCCAGAAGAGGACTGGGAGAATGTGTTATGGTCAGATGAAACCAAAATACTACTTTTTGGTAGAAACACAGGTTCTCGTGTTTGGAGGAGAAAGAATACTGAATTGCATCCGAAGAACACCATACCCACTGTGAAACATGGGGGGTGGAAACATCATGCTTTGGGGCTGTTTTTCTGCAAAGGGACCAGGACGACTGATCTGTGTAAAGGAGAGAATGAATGGGGCCATGTATCGAGAGATTTTGAGTGAAAATTTCCTTCCATCAGCAAAGGCATTGAAGATGAGATGTGGCTGGGTTTTTCAGCATGAAAATGATCCCAAACACACAGCCAGGACAACAAAGGAGTGGCTTCGTAAGAAGCATTTCAAGGCTCCTGGAGTGGCCTAGCCAGTCTCGAGATCTCAGCCCCATAGAAAATCTGTGGAGGGAGTTAAAAGTCCATGTTGCCCAACGACAGCCCCAAAACATCACTGCTCTAGAGATCTGCATGGAGGAATGGGCCAAAATACCAGCAACAGTGTGTGAAAAGCTTGTGAAGAGATACAGAAATCGTTTGGCCTCCGTTATTGCCAACAAAGGGTACATAACAAAGTACTGAGATGAACATTTGCTATTGACCAAATACTTATTTTACACCATGATTTGCAAATAAAAATCTTTAAAAATCAAATAATGTGATTTTCTGTTTTTTTTTCCCCCATTCTGTCTCTCATGGTTGAGGTTTACCCATGTTGACAATTACAGGCCTCTTTAATATTTTCAAGTTGGAGAACTTGCACAATTAGTGGTTGACTAAATATTTATTTGCCCCACTGTACCTGTGGCACATAACAGGTGGTGGTAATAACTAAATCACACTTGCTGCCAGTTAAAATAGATTAAACTTGAGTCAACCTATGTCCTGTGTCCTTTTGTGTACCACATTGACCATGGAGAAAAGAAAGAAGACCAAAGAACCGTCTGAGGACCTGAGAAGCAAAATTGTGAGGCAATCTCAAGGCTACAAGTCCATCTCCAAAGACCAAGACCTGAATGTTTCTGTGTCTAACGTGCGCAGTGTCATCAATAAGTGTAAAGCCCATGGCACTGTAGCTAACCTCCCTAGATGAGGACAGAAAAAAAAAAATCGACGACAGATTTCAACAAAAGATTGTGCAGCTGGTGGATAAAGAACCTCGACTAACACCCAAACAAGTTCAAGCTGTCCTGCAGTCTGAGGGTACAGCAGTGTCAATCCGTACTATCCGTCAACGTCTGAATGAAAAGGGACTTTATGGTACGATACCCAGGAAGACCCAGAGACATAAAAAAGTCAGGCTGGAGTTTGCCAAAACATACCGGAGAAAGCCAGAAACGCTATGGTCAGATGAGACAAAAGTAGAGCTTTTTGGGAAAAGACATATAAATTGAGTTTACAAGGAAAAACGAGGCCTTCAAAGAAAAGAACACGGTTCCCACAGTAAACATGTTGGAAGTTCCCGGATGTTTTGGGGTTGCTTTGCTGCCTCTGGCACTGGACTGCTTGACCGTGTGCATGGCATTATAACGTCTGAAGAGTACCAACAAATGTTGCAGCATAATGTAGGGTCCAGTCTGAGAAAGCTGGGTCCCCCTCAGAGGTCATGGGTCTTCCAGCAGGATATTGACTCAAAACACACTTCAAAAAGCACTAGAAAATGGTTTGAGAGAAAGCACTGGAGACTTCTAAAGTGGCCAGGGTCAGTCCAGACCTAAATCTGAGATCTGACAATGGCAGTTTGGAGAAGGCACCCTTCAAATCTCAGAGACCTGGTGCAGTTGGCCAAAGAAGAATGGTCTAAAATTCCAGCAGTGCATTGTAAGAATCTCATTGATGGATACCGGAAGCGGTTGTTCGCAGTTATTTTGTCTAGAGGTTGTGCTACCAAGTATTAGGCCGAGGGTGCCAATACTTTTGTCCGGCCCATTTTTGGAGTTTTGTGTAACTTGACTTGAAGATGACTTCTTGACCTTGTATCTGCTGTAAAGGTCCTCCAGGTCCTCCGGTTCTGGTGCCAGGAAGGATAGACCGGTTTGTGGACGGGAATTCAAGACTGCCGGAATTTCCTCCTGCCGATGGAAAACACAAACCAACATGTTACCAAGCTTCTCATTTTATTACCACGTGTGGTTATTTAGATCACGGGTTCACTCGAGCTTCCATGAGCAAAAGCTGAAGTCCAAAACTAGAGGTGGGAACCGCTGGATACCTCATGATACGATATTATTCGAAATAGAAGGCTTGTGATAACGATTATACCACAATATGGCGAGATAACAACTATCAATACGTGAGCCAGGTTACTATACAGGTAATAAACATAAAAACAAGCTATTTTCATCCTTCTGCTATGAATTGACTTTATCACTTGGGAGGGTGGTAGCGAATAAACATGCGTTCATTCGCTGCCATCCCTCCCACTTCAAACGCATTGGACTTCTACAGCGGCCAATGGCAGCCAATGAGTTAAATTTGGAGCATTTAGGTCATTAGGGTCCGAGCACCAACATGGTGCGAAGGCCCTATTGTTCTGCAAAGGATTATTATTATTCTTTCTTCATGGCAAATTAAAATGGCCCATTTGGAGGTCACATGCTCAAAAACACAAAAATTTGCACAAACATGCGGATTCGCGAAAATTTCGATAATTTGGCAACGTTGTGAAAACATGTCAAATAATGGCTCAGTGGCACCCCCTGGAATTTTTTAAAAAAGGCCTCATCATTTCGGTTTTTTCAACGTAGAGTGATGAAATTTGGGGAGTCGATACCTTGGGCCAAAATGCTTAAAAAAGTCTCTTGCACCCATATTCCAAACCCAACAGGAAATCGGGTATTTTGGATTGAATATTGAAAAACATGCCATTTTAGTTGAAAACCAGCGTGCACGTTTAAGACCATTACGCCAAGGCAGTTAGTTGGACCCTCCTTAAAATTGGTCAGACTGTTCAGGACACATATGAGATGTTAGGTTATGAAAATGGTGAGCTTTCATTCACGGGCCTGACCTGGACGAAGTACCAAAGTCAGGCTTATTTGGGGATTAGGGTTAGGACTTCTTCAGGGCAAATGGAAATGGCCAATTTGAAGTTCTGAACATGTTCGAAAACTCACTAAAATTTGCACATATCAAAATAGTGAGTTTTCATTCACGGGCTGGTCTGTGCGGGGCTTTTTTTTTGTGTTCGGGTTAGGGTTTAGGGTTCACACTCTGCTATTTCTTCTGTGGGAGAAAAAAAATACTATGTACTTTTCACTGACATATATTAGGGATAAAACTACTTCTGTGGGAGAAAAAAATACGATGTACTTTTCAATGAAATATATTAGGGATAAATTGGTTCATCTGATGACAGCAGTGAAGAACTGCTTTGACTCATTAAGGCCGTTGGTTCACACTCTGCTACTTCATCTGTAGGAGAAAAAAAGATACAATGTATTTTTCATCGTGCCAAAGTCGATGGGGTGCCAAAGTCGGACATTTTTTTGACAAAACACCAAATTCAGAAAAAGACTAATAACTAGGGTTGTTCCGATCATGTTTTTTTGCTCCTGATCCGATCCCGATCGTTTTAGTTTGAGTCTCTGCCGATCCCGATATTTCCCGATCCTTTTTTTTGCTCCCGATTCAATTCCAATCATTCCTGATAATTTTTCCCGATCATATACATTTTGGCAATGCATTAAGAAAAAAATGGATAAAACTCGGACGAATATATACATTCAACATACAGTACATAAGTACTGTATTTGTTTATTGTGACAATAAATCCTCAAGATGGCATTTACATTATTAACATTCTTTCTGTGAGAGGGATCCACGGACAGAAAGACTTGTAATTCTTAAAGGATAATTGTGACTTTGTATATTGTGACTAAATATTGCCATCTAGTGTATTTGTTGAGTTTTCAGTAAATGATACTGTAGCCATTCAACTTCTGCCCAAATGCATGATGGGATGTGCAACCATGACTGTGCATAGTGGTACCAATTGATATATCTTCTCTGCGTTGGGAAATAACATAGGGTGTTAAGAAAAAGATCAACTACTACCTTTCTTCCCCACATTGCTTTCCACGATTATTCTAATCGTTGGGAGAGGGATTGCAATGCTTTAGCCATTTAAAAAAAGGCTCCAAAGGCTGCCAAAATTCTCGCTATTCATTTTATACTGCCTTTTAGCTCTATATACTGTATGGGTAAAATGGCGCCATTATAGATTGAACGCAACAATACGTGAGTGGGTCGTGCAGCGCATGCATTAATTGCGTTAAATATTGTAACGTGATAAATGTAATAAATATTAATTCTCGCCATTAACGCGATAAATTTGATAACCCTACCTTAAGCTTAAACTAAAGACTCTGGAAGAGTGTAACACATTATGTCTGTAACGTTAAATACAATTAGAAAACGATTTAATTAAATAATGTATATATATATTTAAAAAAAGGCATACTTTTTTTTTTTTTTTTTACGATACTTTTTTGCCGATTCCAATACTTTGAAAATGACGTGATCCGATCGGCATCCCGATCAATTGGGACATCTCTACTAATAACTACCCTGTACAACGTCCTATCTTTTTCATATTTGGCATGTACGTGATGTATCCCAGCCTGAACTCGACTTCATTGAAATATCACCCATTCAGCGCCCCCTGCTGAGAACAGGAAATAGCCTTTTTTTACGAGACCGACTCCTCCTCGAAGGAAAAAAAAACTTAATGACGCCCCCAAAAAATCACCTAAAAGAAATTGGAGAAATCAACACAGGACTCCCGAGGGCCCGTTGAGTCCTGCTTGCAGGGCTAGTTTGATGTTGATTTTTTTCTTTTACTTCCTGTTGATTTGGGGGTATTAATTAATTATTTGGGCTATAAATTTGCGTCCGATGGAGGGCCAACTTCACGGAGGTGGAAGTAAACTGTAAATGCCCTAAAGTGCACAGAAATTGACCTGTGAATGCCCCAAAAATCGAAAAGACTTGGAAGGCTGGAAAAGGCTGCGAATGATCTGGTTTTATTCGACCTTCCCCGACTAAGTGGACTGGGTGTCTACATATCACCATTCCGATGTATTGTCACACTCTTATTCAAAACTAGGTTTTGTTTTTTAAACTACAAGACTTATGTTTACATACACGTTTTGACAAGAGACATCTGCAATTGTTTTGATTTTGTGGATTTATTATCTACCTTTAAAATAATAAATCCTTCACTTTGGATTGGACATCTATCACCGTCAATTGCAGCTAATGAGCTATTTTAGGGGAAGGGGTTGAGTTTTTAGAGGGATAAAAATATGAACAAAACCTAAATAGATGTTCAAGTACATTTTGTTTTTCACGTTAAACGCAAATTCAGAATCCAACTTAGCACTGCTGGCCCTATTTGACAGCGTGGCAAAGATAACATTCTCTTTTTTTCAAATACACATTGTTCACCACATAAAAAATTGAACTTAACTTATTTTAAACTGTGACAGTCGTGTTTGCGTCAATTTATTCCCGAAGAATGGGGTCAGAATACAATGCTAACGTTAGCGGCTAACTTGCGTGACATAGCGTTCACACAGAATGAATTGGCAGCTTTACGTTTTCGACAATGTTTATGGGGCCTTGAGACAATAAGGAAAGACAGTCCTGAAAAAATAAAAAGCTGCATCAAGTAGAAAATGTGTATAATAACAGCGGTTCCGCAAACGGCAACACAGAATGAAAAACAAAGTGGCTTTTACATACCGGGCTCTTTTCAACAGCCATGATATCGTCCATGTTGGATTCTGACAGTGAGAGGATCAGCGTCGTGACGTATGACGCTCGTTAAAGGTAGATTGTGGGTAATGTAGTTTTTAAACTTTTACACGTTCGATTACAAATACGCTACTAAACGTGGTTTCACAAATATCTTTTTTAAAACTGGGGGGATTTTGAATCCATTTATACTTTTTTTTTAACGAAAAAAAAATTAAAAATAAAATTTGCTTATTATTGGGAGAAAAAAGTAATAATATAGTGCTTTCCCTAGAGCTCCAACGGTTAATCAGTCAACTTGAGTAATTCAATTAAAAAGATTCAAATTAAATTTTGCTGCTTCGACTATTCGTTTGATTAAAGTGGCATTGTGATTGTTTGTTTTGAAAGTGTTTGCATTTAGTTTTATTGATTTGGGAGAATACAATGCTCTCTAGTGGCAAACGTGGATGTTATAACTCATTTCACATGGCTGAATCCAGGTGCTCTCTGTTAAGTCCAACATCAGCTATGTATTTGTTTGAGTTAATTTCTTTTTAATGCATTCGTAATTAAGTTTATAGGTATATTTAGCCATTTTTTCCCCCGTGGGAATATGTGTTTGAACGATTTGTTAAAGGGGAACTTTGAAGTAAGGTTGGCCAGCCATGTTTTTGAATAATTTCAATGGCTAAACAATTATAAGCATATTTTCATTATTTTTTTTAACGCAACCATTCCAGATTCTTTGTTTAACCCATAGCCACGCCCTTGACAATGAAAATGCTTTTCTTCGGCAATCTTCGGAAATCTTCGGAAATTACGTCACACCTAGACGTGCGAGGGAAGTCCACCATAGAACAGTATTGTTTGTTAAATTGCTTCTCGGTAAGATGACACGGCGGTGTGTGGCGATGTATTGTTCTCAATCTAAAGAAAAGTTCTATGATTGGCTGAAGGATAGCAGGGCACGTAAATGGACATCCTTTGTTCGCACAAAGCGAATGAATTTCACGCCATCATCGAGTCGTGTTCTCTGCTACAAAGACTTCGAAGATGCCTGCTTCCTCAACCGGTCTGCTTATGATCAAGGATTTGCCAAAAAGTAAGTGTGAATTTTGGATTGATGACTGATGACTTTGTCAAAGCATAGCTGCCAACTGTTGTGGAATGTACAGTAGAAGCTAACGACGTTAGCCGAAAGTTAACTCGTGGCAATCCCCGATCATAGTTGTTGTTGCGTTCGCTAGGTTAAGCGTGTTTAAATTGTGCGTCATCTACGATCGTGTCCGAAAGGGTTAATCCACTGTCAATCAGGAAACGGGTGTGGATGTGCATATAAACGGGTCGGCGTCGCGGTAATTCCCGGTCATGTTGCAGTAAGAGACTCACACCGCCGGTGAGTTTGTGCACATTTATTTGTATTTGTATTATGTATTTCCACCTTCATGCTTCAAGCATTGCATTGCTTTTGGACAGTTCAGCGTTCACGGTGATCGCATGATAGGTTTCTAGTTTGTGTTTTATGAGAGCCACTGACAGGTGACAGCTGACAAATAGCGTTTTGGTTTAGCGTAGCCATCGAGTCAATCTCGCAGCGAATCAGCGAGCGCGCAGGTCACGCAGTGAATCATGGGAAATGTAGTCTCGGGACAACACTGAAGTGGTGCTTTGTAATCTGTTCGCTTGTGTGAAAAAACTACATTTCCTCACGCCATTAGACGCCAATTCCTGCCGAGAGCTGTGCCGAGCTGTGTTCTAACTTTTCGATAAGAACTGCTCCATGTGTTAATAAAGAGACAAGGTTGTCAGCACGGTGTGTGTTCGATACATTTGTAAACAAAAAGCTCATAACAAGACACAATGAACAATCCGTTTATGAGACGCTGGAGTGGGAGGCGAGGAGGAGATCGGCGAGTAGCAAAACTTTGCGGTCGAATGTCCGGCAGTCCTCTATTATTTTGTTTTCTTATTGTTGCCACAATAAAGTGGAGAAAGCCATGGATGACTCATCTCCTTCTTTCCCCCCAACGTTTTTACATTATTATTTTATATGCACGAGAGCTGCCGGATCTGCCAAAATGAACATGAAGTCTGATTATTATTTTTTTTAACAATGTCATCAGATAGACAAAACATAAAATTATGTGCAAATGCCTGCATCTTCAAATCATGAAAATAATAACAGCCTATATCTTACCAATCTTGTAATCTCGATGGGTCTTGTCTCTATTCGATGTCAGGTAGTCTGGGCACATTGTTTGCATCCTGATTAGCGTCTGGCTAATACATGTTAGGTCCAACATAAAATTCCAAGCTCCTCTTCTTCCTCCAACTCTTCAAAAACTTGGATCTCCTCCCTTGCGCTCCATCTATCGCTTATATCGCTGTTTGAATCATTGTTTGAAGGGCTTCGTAGGGCGGCCGTATGGAGCGCTCCCATCGCTGCTCTCGGTGTGACGTATCACTTCCGGGTTTGTCCCCTTTCAGGCTCGAACTTCGAAAACGCGATTATTTTGTCAAATATACAACATATAAATTATTTTTTCATGCTTTATTTGTTGGACAATGTTTAATTACTTTAATTGTGACCCTATTTGGCATGTTATGAAATTACTTCACAGTACAGCTTTAACTGCACTGTAAAAAAAAAAAAAAAAAAAAAAAAAAAAAAAAGGCATTTTATAGCATTAAGCTAGTGTACTTTCGCTACGTAAGTTAGCCAGTTGTTCTTTTGTTGTACTAGATCCTCTTTTATTTATTTATTTTATACCGTTTGAGGCTCAGCTCAGGTTATAATTTATTATGTTCCTTATCAGATTACTTGATTATTCGAACCAACTAGTTCATCGATTAATCAACTACTAAAATAATCGATAGCTCCAGAAAAATAAAAATAAGATTACAATTTTTAAAAAAAATTTTTAATGTATATTATTGGGAGAAAAAAATGAAGAATACTGTGTTTTCACCAGTACTTAAGATTTAATTAACGTTAACGTGATTCATTAAACTTTGAAAATACTTTATATAGTGCCTCAATATGTATTCTATTACGGTGCATTGCTACCATCTAGCGGTCTTTTGGCCAATTGCAAAACGAATGTGTTTATTTGGATAGAAAAATATTTTATTGAAGTGGCTGCCATTGACGGTGATGGACGCCCAATCCGTTTCAACTGCGAGGGCTTCCAGCATACGTCTGTTAACAACCACAACGCATACACAAAGTGAAAATGGATTGGACCGGACGTCAATCGATCCTTAGAGTTAGAATAAATTGCAGAATCTTACAATTTTGTAGAAAAGTTTAAAGGTGGAAATATAAATTAGAATGAAAACACATTCAGAATCTCTATAGTATTTTAAAGCTACTGTAAAATGCAGATTTGCAATAAAAACAAACAAAACAGCTCATATAAACATACAGTGAGGTGGGGGTTATGCTCAGGAAGGCCGCCAAATCCAAATCCTTGTTGCCCTGACAACAACCTGACACCTCTCCATCATCATTTTCATCCTCCCCCTCCTCGTTGCATCACTCCACCACCCCCAGTCGACCTCCCTCCTCCCCCACGTGTCCAAAAGACACATCAGCACAACATCCCTCCTCGGCACGGACACATCATGACTGCTGGCGAGCCTCCGGATCTCGCTGGCGTCCCAGCAAAGGTGCAAAAATGAATAATTCTTCAACGCGGATGGAACGGGACCAACTCGGAAACATCGCAAGGCGAGAATTTGGATTTATTATACAGGACTTTTGGCAAAAATATTCAATTAATTTGGATTGAAGACAATATTTCAGTGGTATTTTAGTCACTTGGAAAAAAAGGCATGACTTCCAGAACACTTTACGGCTGTGATTAGGAATATCCTAAAACTGACTGCTGCGAATTTGTAAATTTCCGCATTTTCATCGAATCCAGTTTTGATAATTTTTTAAAAACTTACCTATTTGCTGTTTCGTATCTTTCTTAAAGTACCGCATGGACACCATTTTGGTGGAGGCACTTACTCGTGGATTTTTTTTTACTTAGGCATCATCATTTGGTGTTTCGGGGCTGGATGTTTTGGCGGAATCCATGTTCCTATTGTTTTTTTGTGCTCAGGAATACGAGTCAAGGTATTATTTTGGAACCAGTTTTTGGCAATTTGGTGGATTGACTTATAAGCACACTTTTTGGGAACTATTTTTGTTGAAAAATTCAGTTTTTGACACCAGGCCAAACAAAAACACCATTTGTTTGGCATCATCTTGAGCAATTTAGACAGATTTTAGCTATTCAGAAATTTTGGGTTGGATCCATTCTCAATTTTTGCTGGCCAAAAACAATACATTACTCACTTTTGGCACTATCCAGGAAACTATGATGAAGTGAAAAGTGAATTTTAAATTGAGAGTAGTAGCGTTTAGCCATCATAGAACTATTTTGAAGTGATTTGAGGATTTTCATTCAGACAAAAGTTGCTTTGCAGCCATTTTCCGCATCGATTAGTATCATTTTTTCTCAAGTCTTAACATTTTGGACTACAACAAAAAAAGCCAAAGAACAAACAAACACCTGTTATGTTCAACTTTACAAGACATTTTTGGTTGTGATCCCACATGGTCATCGTGGGAATAAGCCAAAGTGAGAAGAAAATTGAGGAAAAAGTAGCAAGAGAGTGGTGCAAATGGTCCCTTATAAATAGTTGAGGAGAGGCTGAAAGGAGATACTGGGACGGATTCTTCTCGTGTAACTGGACACTGAGAGTTGTCAACAGTTTGGGGAGGCAACCACTTGTTCTTTCTCTTTTTCGTCTTCTCACGTATTATCTCATTCTCGACGAGCCCACAGCCTGTGTTTGTGTGTGCGTGGACGATAGCTACAACATGTCTGGCTTGGCGGACGCCCCCGTGACGTTGATGATGTCGGTTCTCCTCGTGGGGCTTCAAGGTAAGTTGCTCAGAGCCACTTCATAGAAGTGTTGTTTTCATCATAACGAAAATATTTTGTCAACGAACAATTTTTTCATGATGATGACGGACGATAACGAGCTAAAAACTAGGGTTGTTCCGATCATGTTTTTTTGCTCCCGATCCGATCCCGATCGTTTTCGTTTGATCCCGATATTTCCCGATTCAATTCCAATCATTCCTAATAATTTTTCCCGATCATATACATTTTGGCAATGCATTAAGAAAAAAATGAATAAAACTCGGACGAATATATACATTCAACATACAGTACATAAGTACTGTATTTGTTTATTATGACAATAAATCCTCAAGATGGCATTTACATTATTAACATCCTTTCTGTGAGAGGGAACCACGGATAGAAAGACTTGTGACTTTGCATATTGTGACTAAATATTGCCATCTAGTGTATTTGTTGAGCTTTCAGTAAATGATACTGTAGCCATGCCCAAATGCATGATGGGAAGTGGAACCATGACTGTGTGTAGTGCCAACAATTGATATATCTTCTCTAGGTTGGTAAATAATATAGGGTGTTAAGAAAAAGATTAATTACTACCTTGCTTCCCCACATTGCTTCCCACTATATGAATCGTAGGGAGAGGGATTGTAAGGCTTTAGCCAATTAAATCAAGGCTCCAAAGGCTTCCAAAATTCACTTTACTCATTTACTCTGCCTTTTAGCTCTCTATATAGGTAAAGTGGCGCCATTACAGATTAAGCGCGACAATGCGTGAGTGGGTCGTGCAGCGCATGCATTAATTGCGTTAAATATTTTAACGTGATACATTTTTTAAAAAATTAATTACCGCCATTATCGGGATGAATTTGATAACCCTACCTTAAGCCAAAACTAAAGACTCTGGATGAGTGTAATATATTATGTCTGTAACGTTACATACAATTAGAAAACAATTTAAAAAAAAATATATATATATATATATATTTAAAAAAGGCATGTCTGATATTATTATGCCGATTCCGATACTTTGAAAATGATGTGATCGGACCCGATCGATCTCTACTAAAAACGTGTCTTGGGAGACTAAAACATAACGACATGAATGCCAGTTTTTGTCTGATGAGACGAAAATGCGCCATTGTTTTTGTCACATGTTAACAATGTGAGTATGGTTGTGTCACTCATGTGACGTACTGCGCCCCCCAATTCACCCACTAGCGTCCTCTCCAGTCTTCCCATTGCCTGTTTTGAGATACACATGCTAAGATTTGTCTTGTTTTCTTGGCAAGAAGAGAGAATATGCAGTGTTGCTTTAGTCTTTAAAGGTCTGTGCTGAGTGATCATCACACACTAAATGTAACTTGTAGTAGTAGCATAGCATTCATGTTAGCATCAGGCTATTGCTAATAGCGAGCGTCCTCTTAAACTCGCTGTGCTGAGTGATCATCACACAATAAATGTAACTCGTGGCTTTTGCATAGCATTCACGTGCTCATTAGCAGCAGGCTATTGCTAATGATGAGCGTCTTCTTAAACTCTCAGACAACTTTTTTTTACATACAGATCGTGGCGTCCTGGAGGGTATAATTTTTTTTGGCTAACACTTTATAATAACTGTTTAACTAGTTAAGAGATCATTAATAAATTGTTTATAAATGATTTATGGTTGCTTTGTGAAGTATTTGTTAACAGTTTGTTAAGCATTTACAGGGTGTTCCAATATGGTTGACCCCATTCTAAATTCCCAAGCTAGTTGATGGATCTTAATAAAACTATATACACTTTATGTTGAAGGTCATAAGTTTTATTGGTTAAATATACAAAGAAAAGTAAAAATATTTGTTGGTTCTATGGCAGATTTTCATAATTGTGCAACATGAGCGCTGCCTGCAAAATGCCTTATCAAAATGCCTTTTCTTTTGGCATTTCTTAACCTGAAAAGATAGAAATGCCAAACGTGACACACAAAATCTTGAAACGTTTCTACACAAACTGTGTTTCAGGTTAAGAACACTCTGTAAATGCTTAACAAACTGTCAACAAATACTTCAAAAATCAACAATAAATCATTTATTACCGTCATTTGCATTTATAATTTGCTACCGGGCCGCACAGAAAAAATAATTTAATAACGACCGCATTCTGGCCGAATTAACCCTGTGCCCCTGCTTAACACACCAATATCCCTGTCTACTCTAGATATAATACTACGGGATATATTAGAATGTCGTCATAGAAATCCATTGATTGGACTGCTAGCAGTACATCTTGTTTGTGTATATAATATATCTATGTGCGCTTGTCCTCGATAATAACGTATTACTAGGCCGCGGGCGCAACACATTTGTTCCCAGAAATAATTAGCCCCCACACGAGCGAAGATGACTGGAAAAAAGACGTCTTTGGAGATATTTTCACGGAGAAAAGGGCACCTGACGAGCCTACAACCTCGAAGACCCACGAACGGCGAAGGAGTGGATTCGTGGCTCGTTTGTGAATAAACCGAGTGATTCGAGCATGTCTGTGCAACAGGAGGATCAGCTTGTAGAGATCGCAAATGACGGCGACCTTAACGTACATTTGAGACAACAACTCTACCGACGTTCTGGATGAAAGTCATTCCGGAATATCCTGACATCGCTACGAGAGCATTGAAAACCTTGCTACAATTTCCAACATCGTATCTTTGTGAAGCGGGCTTCTTAATTAATGCTGAACGACAAGGCGAAGTCATTAATGGTGAGAGCGGTGTGCAGTTGTTGTGTGTAGCTAACATGGCAGGATGTATCTGTGGAGAACTTTTCTACAAGTCCTTCCATGATCAAACGTAAGTTAATATTCCTTTCTTTCAAGAGAGTTTGTAGTGTTTACTTTGGAATCGCTGCATTTGCGCATTTTGTGGCTATGTTTAACGTTATGCGCATGCGCAGAACCGTATCGTTGCAATTTTTGATGGCTTGCAAAATTTGTCAGCGCACCGATCCGTGAAAAAAAGACCCAAATAACACCGGTCTGTGGTGCAAAAAAGGTTGGGGACCCCTGGTCTAAGCAGTAACAAGCTGACCCCCCACCGCTTCAATCTCTGTAGCAATGCTGACAGCACTCCTGTAACGAGTTACATGACATTTTGGAGGGAAAAGGACAAGCAGTACTCGATTCGGACATTTAGGGATGTAGTTTCTAAGGGGTGTACTCACTTTTGTTGTCAGGGGTTTAGACAGTAATAGCTATATTTTGAGTTATTTTGAGGGGAAAATAAATGAACTCTACTATATAAGCTGCACACAGACTACTTTTCATTGTGTCAAGCTGTCATTTTGCCAGTGTTATCCCATGAAAAGATATACTTAAATATCTGTAGAAATGCGAGGGGTGTACTTACTTTTGTAATACGCTGTATACAGTGGGGCAAATAAGTATTTAGCCAGTATTTCGCAAGTTCTCCCACTTGAAAATATTAGAGAGGCCTGTAATTGTCAACATGGGTAAACCTCAACAATGAGAGACAGAATGTGGAAAAAAAACAGAAAATCACATTGTTTGATTTTTAAAAAATTATTTGCAAATCATGGTGGAAAATAAGTATTTGGTCAATACCAAAAGTTCATCTCAATACTTTGTTATGTACCCTTTGTTGGCAATAACGGAGGCCAAATGTTTTCTGTTACTCTGCACAAGCTTTGCACACACTGTTGCTGGTATTTTGGCCCATTCCTCTATGCAGATCTCCTTTAGAGCAGTGATGTTTTGGGGCTGTCGTTGGGCAACACGGACTGGGGCAACAGCTGCTGATTTTTTTTTTTTTTTTTTTTTTGTGGTCTGCAGATCTCACTACTGAATAAAAAATCCAAATTGTTTGCTTCAAACCAAAATGGCAGACTTCCTGTTAAATTCAAGGCATGGGTCTTTGAGACTTTTTTGTGCATCCTGTAATGATAGACATGTCCACCCGAATTCATCTTGATTGGTTAAACTGGTGTGAGGGGCTGATTTTTTTTTGCGTGCAAATACTAAAAGTAGGGTGACCAAACATCCTCTTTTGCCCGGACAAGTCCTACTTTCACGTAGTGTCCTCGTGGTCCGGGCGGGTTTTATAAATTCATAAAAATGTCAGTTTTTTATGATTTTTCACGGGACCAATTTAAAGAGAATCCCTCCGACCGCTGGGTGGCAGCAGCTGACATGGCTCCTATGAGAATGGAGGGAAGTAGTAGTTCTTCTTGTTTTTGTTGGCAGTTTACCCCTATTAATGAGGCATTACCGCCATCTACTGGGTTGACGATTTGGCCACAATGCCTGAAGTTTTTTTTTATTATGATAAATATGTATATAATGGCAACTGTAGACTTCTGTCGGAGCTTTGACTGTAAAATCCCGTTTGGTGTCGCATCGGTGCGCTGCCAATGATTGTAAACTTTTATAGCAAAGTTTGATTTTTGCCTCAGCTAGCTATCAGTAAGCTAAACCGCGCTAGGCATTATGGGAAACGTAGTTTTGAACTGCTATGTTAAGAAACATGCTGATTGAATAGTTTGTCAGTTTATTTCGGTTTTTGTTTGTGTGCAATCTAGAACATTGAATGAGAACATCAATTGAATAGGAATAACAATTTGTCAAGGACAATTGTCGTGATAGTAATTTAGAAAAATGTTTAGTTGGCACATAGCCTACTGTGTGTATGTGTATTGACTGGACTACATTTCTATGGGTCTGCATTATATATATATATATATATATATATATATGTAACGGGTACACGCGAGTCCATGTGGAGCGTGGAAACCTCCCTGCCGATTCCTTCATGTAAGGACGCTAGCGGCTGCGCCGTTGGCTCGAGCTTATTGGTGTAGTGGTTACCGATCTTGCCTGCCGAGTGGAACCGTCGTTGGCGCGCGGGTTCGCGTCCCGGCCTAGTCAGAGGTGGGAGCGGAATGCGGGGCGGCGCTGACACAGGGGTTACAATGGTGCCGTGTACCCGGATCGGCAGCGAAGCTTTCGGGGGGTGAGTGTAACGGGTACACGCGAGTCCATGTGGAGCGTGGAAACCTCCCTGCCGATTCCTTCATGTAAGGACGCTAGCGGCTGCGCCGTTAGCTCGAGCTTATTGGTGCAGTGGTTACCGATCTTGCCTGCCGAGTGGAAGCGTCGTTGGCGCGCGGGTTCGCATCCCAGCCTAGTCAGAGGTGGGAGCGGAACACGGGGCGGCGCTGACACAGGGGTTACATATATATATATATATATATATATATTAGAGCTGAAACGAATACTCGAGCAACTCGAGTTTAAAAACTGATCCGAGTAGTTTTATTCACCTCGAGTAATCGTTTATTTTGACAGCTCTAAGCATCACGTTTTGCTCGGACTACTTTTAATGCGGGACGCGCTGATGTCACGTACGTAGAGGAAGAAGAAGAAGAGAAAAAAAACTTACTGCAGCCGACAGCAGCTACAAACGACGCCGACGTTGCTAAATACTAGCCCGCACGATGCTAGTTGGTAGCAGGTAGTGTCTGATGAGTCTCATAGATATCACATGTATGTTGAACTAGATGCAATTTGACAGACTCGGCCGCGTCTGGGCAGCGTTAGTAAACAGCCGTCATCTTAAAGCAGTAGAGCGCAAAGCGCTAATAAAGAGCGCTAAGCGCTAATAAATAAGAATAACGTAACGTTAGCCCTGTGGAGGGCTAGGTTTCTATTAATTATGACCACTGTCGATGCTTGGCTAACGTGTCTTACATACAGGCTTTAACATAACATAGCGATGTGGAGTGATGAGGGTGTAAAATAAAAACTCAATAATGCTAACTATCAATTTTAGCTCTGTAGTCATTGCTGGATAAAACATCAAGTAGCACTGGTCCCTAATGTGCTCCAATACAGCCTGTATCGTACATTTATTTTGAACACTGCAAAAAATCCTATCAGGACTTACAGTTTATATATCAGAGGTTGCACTAGACATTTTCGTTGTCTGTCATTTTGACTGACAGGGTCATAAAAATCCGGTCATAATCTATTTTTACCCGTGACTTAAATTTTTAAAATGATAATGATGACATATTTAATTGTATTTAGTTTTCATTCATTTTTAATTAATATTGTAACGCTTGCTTGGCGGCGAAAAATTAGACACGGAAGTCGTGGTATTTTTCTCCCTCTTTTTACTCTGCTTACTGCCAACAACACCAACAAAACAACAACTCCGCCCCCAAAGAAAAAGAGGCAACGATATAGACCCCAATCACCAACGTCACACAATGATCTTAATCGTGGTTGTCAGCCCAAAATCTTCTAAATATATATTAAATGCATCTTACCAGATATAAAATGACTACTACATAGTCTGTGGTGATCGTTTGGTGCCCAGATTTCTTGTCGAATTACAGCAGTCCATCTCGCTCTCCTCTTCGGGTCTCTCAGAATACAGTAGAACTTCAAGTCTCTCCGTCTATCTGTGACTGCAACCAACCGCCACACACGCCTTCACCATTTTGATTATTAATGTTAACGAGCAGAAAAACACGCCATAATAGGAGGCATGTACGTAGCGGTAATGTGTAAACAAGACGAGCTGACACACAATATGGCGGCTCCAGTCAGGGGGGCGGAGTTGTGACGTCATGTGATTGGGGTCTAAACACAGGCGGCAATCTAGTCCACCAATTGGATGACGCGCTGGCACACCGGGTGCACCAATAAGAACCTCGCGTTGATGTGTCAATCACGCCGCCAGACCCCGGTGACGCTACAATATTCTGACAGAATAGCCAACGACGTCATGCATTAAGAGAGACAATAGCTAATTAATATGCTCACTCGCCACCCTGTGGTCTGGGGTGTGAATTGCAACCTGTCAAAATGACGGACGGACTTCAGTTTTTTCCGTCACCGTTTTAAAAAACCGGTCAATGACGGAAAATATTCGGTTAACGCGACCCCTGATATATATATATTTTATTTTATTTTTTTAAATAAGATCTAAAGGTATTTTGAGTGAAAGCAGTGAATTAGTCTTTTTTATTTTTTTTATTTTAGTTACATCTGAGATGCAATTGTTGGTTGTTTTCAACAATATACATCGAAAATAAAGACATTGACTGAAAATGGTTCAAGATTAGATGAAATGTCTTGTTTCTCATGTATATCTATAATTGCTCTTCACCCAAAAATATATTTGTTTTATCCAATTACTCGATTAATCGATAGAATTTTCAGTCGATTACTCGATTACTGAAATATTCGATAGCTGTAGCCCTAATATATATATATATATATATATATATATATATATATATATATATATATATATATTTTTTTTTTTAAAAAGTCATTATTTATTTTTTTTCAAACTGCATTTTTCCATCCAGAGTGAGGGGGCACACTTTAAATATATTAAAGTGATATAGGCATCTTTGAGTGAACTTTGAATAAAATTCAAGTATCTTGAGGCCGGGCTGAGGCTGGGCTGAGTGTCCTCTTTTTTAGAAATCAAAATATGGTCACCCTAACTAAAAGGGAATAAATTGACTCATTAGGAATGGAACAGTTTTAACAGTATCTCAATCACGTTAACCCAAAAAAATGAGAAAACTTTTAAGGACGCACGTCACGGTTGATCTTGTTTTAAGCCGAAGGGTTTAAAAGAGGCCACAAAAAAGGATGTGTTGCATTTGGAGAGATTATCTTCAACATCCAGCTGCTGCTATTTGTTTTATTACAGCAGCCCGAGCAGAAATCAGTTATAAAACAATTGCCTTTTCGCATCTTTTAAGAAAAAACAAAAATGTTTGCAATAAATAAACCAAGGAATCATCTGGAATGTTTTTTTTAATTTTTTTTTTTATCTTTGAACACCAGTTTAACCACTCAACATGATATCGACTGACATGTCCACCATACCAATCGCTTTGAGGAACCCTTGCCTGAAATTTGAACATGACCTCAGCCATTTTGGTTTGAAGCAACCACTTTACAGTGAATTCCAGGGCTTGTACTTTGAGCAACTAAGGCAAAATGGAAGCCGGTGTTACAAATAACAGCTTGTGTTGATGGCGCAACATGCAGCGGCTTCTAAGTTTTTGGCAGTGGAGTGTTGGACAGAGTTCAGCGTTGACTGGAACACATCTGGACAAGATCGAGGATAAGGCAGGCAATTGAATGAGAGCTCAGAAGAACGAGCGCTTGATTAAAAATAGCAGCCTTTTAAATCTGGAGGGGAACGTTTGATGGGAAAAAGTCAATAGCGGCAATGAACGCGCCAAGAATATTAATGAGAAGGACGGAAGGGTGATAACAGTTTAAAAATATACACATTTTAAGTGCAGCAATAGACAGAGTGTTTCACAGTATGCATTGAATAACATCAAATAAAATTGAGGAACATTAATACAATTTTGAATACTTTATTTTGCATTCAAAAGTAGAAAACCAAATTACCCAATTAAAATGTATTGAGTTAAAAATATGAAATTTTTTTTTAGGTCATGTTGGTTCTACTAATTATTTAGTTCAATTGAAAAATAAGTATTATTTTTTAGGTCAATTTTATTTACAGATAGACATAATTCTTAAAAGATTAAAGCTAGTACGAGTTATAATAATTTGATATTAAAACCCTTCTTAATGTTTTCGTTTTAATAAAATTTTTAAATTATTTTACATGTAGGTCGCCATTGTTGTTGACGTCACATTGGTACGCTGCCGGACTTCCACAGTGTCACTCTTTTAAGTACATAAACATGTCATCGGTTCTGCCCTTCCAATTTGAACCCGAGTGGAACATTAATGAGGAGGACAGCAAAAGCAAAATGAACAGGAAAGACTGGATGAGACAAGTAGTGTTCATGTGTCAAGTTCGATAGTGACAGCACTCTCCTGGAATTGTTTGCAGATCTTTACGGTAAACTATTGTGTGATCCAACTTACTCCAATATTATTATGGAGATAGTTAGCATCCAGAGCTCTTGTGTGCTTTCCATATGATTAGGGCATGGGTGTCCAAACCTGTCCTCAAGGGCCGCTGTGGGTCCTGGTTTTTGTTCCTACCAATTGACCCCACTCACCAACGTCACACAATGACATGTCGTTGTATTGTGCCGCCATATTGTCCGTCATTGTGTGTCCGTATTCTTAATGGTCTCAATTTATCGTGCAATTTATAGTGCAATTCATGGAAGCCCCGGTGCTTTCAGATGCTGTAAACTCATTGGATGCGTTGCATAAAAGGCGTTATGTGGAAAAGCTTCGGTCGATCCATTCGCCAGATCCATATTTGATGCCTAAATCGATATTTTTCGACCCACTGTCTTCGCCGTCTCTGCCTGACATCTGCTACCCTGATATCTACAACTATCTTGTCCACAGAAACTCAGCCTATTCTCACGAAACTTTGAAAAACTTTAAGAGCAGCACTCTAAGCAACATTACCCCGTCTGACCCTTTACTTCCAATTTTCTAAAATGGCGTTCAATCCGTTTGAACTGGGAGGGTGGCAGCGAATGAACATTCGTTCGTTCGCTGCCATCCCTCCCAGTTCAAATGGATTGGACGTCTACTAGTGATAAACTCATTCCAATTCACAGCAGAAGCTTGTTTTTTGTTTATTAGTTTTTGGAGAATATCCTAGAATGATTTCCCGACCAATGTATCGAAAATCGTTGCATCGCTATATCGTCAAATGATCATTATCGTGAGCTTTGTATTGCAAATCGTATCGTATCATGAGGTACCAAGAGGTTCCCACTCCTATTGGCCATAGTTTTACATACTGTATAGTTGATGTGTGCACAGAGATA
The DNA here is from genome assembly GCF_030265065.1 of Corythoichthys intestinalis. Classification (NCBI taxonomy): domain Eukaryota; kingdom Metazoa; phylum Chordata; class Actinopteri; order Syngnathiformes; family Syngnathidae; genus Corythoichthys; species Corythoichthys intestinalis. The sequence continues at coordinate 39,076,398 of NC_080398.1, forward strand.
TTGGACTGTGCCAGTGATTTCTGTAAGTCTTTAGCAGACACTCTAGGGTTATTTTTTACCTCTCTGTGTATTCTGCGCTGAACTCTTGGCGTCATCTTTGGTGGACGGCCACTACTTGGGAGAGAAGCAACAGTGCAAAACTGTCTACATTAGTAGACAACTCTGACTGTCGATTGATGAACATCCAGACTTTTAGAGATGGTTTTGTATCCTTTCCCAGCTTTATACAAATCAACAATCCTTAATCGCAAGTCTTCAGACAGCTCTTTTGACCGAGCCATGATGCACATCAGACAACTGTTCTCATCAAGACAATTCTTACCAGGTGTGTGTTTTATAGTGGGCAGGGCAGCTTTAAGCCACTCATCAGTGATTGGGCACACACCTGACTGAAATTGCTTGGTAAAAATTGGTTTCAATTGTTCTTTAACTCTCCTTAGGCCAGTACTTCTCAAATAGTTGGGTGATGCTGGGGGTGGCACATGTGACTTTGGGGAACATACTTTTTGCCGTACTAGAATAAAGTGTAATTGCACATCCACTCAGTGGGTGGCAGTGCCACCCTCATTTTCAGAGATTGCGCAATATTTTTGAACCTAACAAGAGCACACAGAAAAGAGCACTGGACATATGAAATGCTAAGACAAGGAAATATGACGAATCGTATGTAGCATATGGCTTTGACTTTTAGTACAGTGGGGGACGCGGAAAGACCAGTTTGTTTACTTAGTCTAAAAATGTTCGCAGCGTACAGCAGAAATTATTTTTTTTTCAGTGAAAATGTGCCGAATATTGCTAGCAATCCTCCCGCTTTGTCAGTGTTGAATCAGTAAACCAGCGAGCACTGTCAGCATCATATAAGGTGGCATACCAAGTTGCTCAGTGCAAAATAACCCAACACCATTGCAAAGGAGCTGATACTGCCTGCAGCAAAAATAAAAACAGTTCCCCTTTCCAAGGAAACTGTCATTTTTGTTCTATTAATTTTTATTTTTTCGGTCTAATTGTTTGGCATATTGTCCTCGTGAGTTAATATGCTAATCAATTTGAATTTATTATTATTTATTGATTTTATTTTTCAGTATCAAACGGTCAAAAAATGAATCTTGAGTGTATTTTTACAGTATGAATGTTTTTTTTTTTTATTACACTTATTAATTTGTATTTTTTCGGTCTAATTGTTTGGCATATTGTCCTCGTGAGTTAATATGCTAATCAATTTGAATGTATTATTATTTATTGATTTTATTTTTCAGTATCAAACGGTCAAAAAATGAATTGAGTGTATTTTTACAGTATGAATGTTGTTGTTGTTGTTTTTTTACACTTATTAATTTTTATTTTTTCGGTCTAATTGTTTGGCATATTGTCCTCGTGAGTTAATATGCTAATCAATTTGAATTTATTATTATTTATTGATTTTATTAGATTTTATTTTTCAGTATCAAACGGTCAAAAAATGAATTGAGTGTATTTTTACAGTATGAATGTTGTTGTTGTTGTTGTTTTTTACACTTATTAATTTTTATTTTTTCAGTCTAACTGTTTGGCATATTGTCCCCGTGAGTTAATATGCTAATCAATTTTCAGTATCAAACGGTCAAAAAATGAATCTTGAGTGTATTTTTACAGTATGAATGTTGTTTTTTTTTTACACTTATTAATTTTTATTTTTTCGGTGTAATTGTTTGGTATATTGTCCTCGTAAGTTAATATGCTAATCAATTTGAATTTATTATTATTTATTGATTTTATTTTTCAGTATCAAACGGTCAAAAAATGAATCTTGAGTGTATTTTTACAGTATGAATGTTGGTTTTTTTTTTACACTTATTAATTTTTATTTTTTCGGTCTAATTGTTTGGCATATTGTCCTCGTGAGTTAATATGCTAATCAATTTGAATTTATTATTATTTATTGATTTTATTAGATTTTATTTTTCAGTATCAAACGGTCAAAAAATGAATCGAGTGTATTTTTACAGTATGAATGTTGTTGTTGTTGTTTTTTTACACTTATTTTTATTTTTTCAGTCTAATTGTTTGGCATATTGTCCTCGTGAGTTAATATGCTAATCAATTTGAATGTATTATTATTTATTGATTTTATTTTTCAGTATCAAACGGTCAAAAAATGAATCGAGTGTATTTTTACAGTATGAATGTTGTTGTTGTTTTTTTTACACTTATTTTTATTTTTTCGGTCTAATTGTTTGGCATATTGTCCTCGTAAATTAATATGCTAATCAATTTGAATTTATTGTAAGTTGATCTATATTAGTTTTTTCTTTAATATCATAAAGAACACAATGTTATGCAGAGCTGTACTTATAATAATAACAATGTTATATAGAAATGATACTACAGTATATTTACAGTGGTGGCAGAGAGTTGGGGGGCGCGGAACGGTTACGTCTTCCTGGGGGAGGCATAACAGAAAATAATTGAGAAGCACTGCCTTAGGCAGAGGGTTCACTTACTTATTTTCCCCCCTTCTGTCGAACTTGACCTAAAAATGGCAGAAATTGAGTTAGCCCTCTGTAGTTCTCTGTTATCTCTAGTAGGGACAAAAAGGTGCAGTGGAATCAAAGTACAGTCATGGGTTTTATGTTCCATCAGCATGGATGACGCATTACGTCAGGTGTGTGTGTGTGGCTGTCCAAGGACAAGTGCACACTATTAATGCAGCTCATGTAGAGCCCATCTTGGCTAAGATGGATGCGGCTATCAAAGCGATGGAAGAGAATACTTCGGCCGCTTAGTGACCTCGCTAATTAAACCCCCTGCGGTTTCGACCCATGAATCAAAAGCCTTACGCGCCCCAACGATGGAAGTGCTGTCACATGGTCTCGTTCATCGTCCCGAGTCAAAGTGACGATTCTGTAGAGGAAAAAGGCGACTCAAACATACGCTCAATAACCTCCTTGTTCTCGTTGAAAGTTCCAGGCAGACTCGGGATTTGGTCAAATGTCACCGATGTTTGGCATTTCCTGTGTGTGTAGTCTACTGTACTTGCCAACTCCCTGAAGGAAAAAAATGAATAAGGGACACTTAATTGGTAGAGTCGGCCGGCCCAAAAACCGTCATCCTTTATTTTTTGGAAGTGAAAAGCGACTTTTTAAAATTATAATAATTTTGCTCAAAAGTGAAGTAATTGGATGCATATTTGAGCACATGGAAAATCACAGTTGTCTCATCACCGCAGACACGCCATTCCCGCACCTCTTTTAACGCACCACATACAACATACTTCACAGGGGGCTTCGACAAGGGGCGGTGGGATGTGCGGCTGGGAAGAACTTCCATGCGGCGGTCCCACTGCCTAAGCTAAGCTCTCCTAATTTAAAGCATACACTGCACTACCCTCCCCACACAATCCCATCACTGTGCTGGGACAATGGCTGCCAGTCGGGGACCTGGCAGCCACAGTAATAGGGCGGTAGGTTGGTCCCACACGTTTTCTCTATGGCGTGGGTTCCGGGGCGTGGCCTCCTCTCTGCCTGGGCTGCTTGCCGCAGGGGGGCGGTGGGGGCTCTAATCCCGCGCCGCCTCGTGGTGGCTTCTCGCCCCCGCTCTCCTGCTTCCCTTCTCACTTATGCCTGGGTATCCACCCTGCGCTCCGGCGCGGGTCACTGGCTGGGTGCCGGTAGGTCGGCCGGGTATTGCCTGCTCTGGGTAGGGATCCTGTCCTACCCTGGGCTTAGTGGGCCGTGGGGGTCCTGCGGTGTGCCGTGTTGGTTGGGGGGCGGGCGGTGGTGGCTCGTTGGCCGGTGGTGGGGCTACGGCGTGTCACCTCGTCCCATCCCTGAAGGTCGGTTGATAGGGGCGCGGACGGTCCCGGGGACCACCGTAGATCATGGTAGGATGACGGCGGCCTCCTAGCTAGTGCTGCGGGAGGAAGGATGGGCAGCGCTGCCTCGCCCCCTACCCTCGTTTGACTGGATAAGGGCAGCTCCCGCGTGTGATTTCCACTCGTCTGCAGGACTATCGCATGCCTGACGGGATTCACGCAATACAAGGTGCTATTAGACACACTCAAGTTGAGAAACTCCATGTCAGGATTAGCGATCAGGCAGCATAGAATAGGATGCCAACATATCCACACTCACAAGGGATTCACACAAATACTGGGTTCTACACCTCACATGGCTGATTTGTGTCCACCTCACCCCTCTCAAAAACTCCACATCTTTGACTTTCTGAACCCCCCCACCCCCTGCTCTTTCTCCTTGGTCATTAGCCCCCCCATACCCCACATGAAAAACCGTAGTCCTTTTGTGATGACACAATCAAAATCCTGTGTGAGTGGGACATAAATAAAAGAGAGAAGGAGAGAGAGAGACAGATGAAGCACAAACAACAAGAAATACATTGAACACCTACACTAACTATGAATTTATTGGTACTATCCTTAGCTAGTTATATACCCTGTTGACACCTATATTCAGCCTAAAGTTTTTGGTGCCGAATTTTCACTCACATCTCTACTTTTAATTACCACTTTCTGCTGATTTGGGGACATTTCGAGGACACGTCCTGTTGATATCAGTGTAATGTTAGGTTTTCGATCAAAAATAACAACCACACAGGTTTTTCTGCCATTGAAAATGAATGGGGAATTTGGACGTACATGGCCATCAATGGCGTGGACGTGCATGTCTGTCAATGGCATCAATTTAATTAGGCACCAGTTGAATGTCAATGGGCTGTCATGGTAAATGGTAAAAGGACCTACTGTTTGTTTTCCTGCCATTGAAAATTAATTGGAAATTTGTACAAATTTTGAAATGAATAGGACAGTTTTGGGCAAATTTTGGGGGAACCGGAATGTTTTGGCAAATTCTGTATCCAACTTTTATGCCCCTGACTGTCCTGGAATTATTTATGTGTAAATTATGCGATCTGGTGAAAAACTGCAGGACTAAATACATTTTGGAATTTTTTTTCCAAAAAACCCGTTTTCACGGGCGAACGGAAAATTTTGGGGAGTCATTCGAAAAATTCCCTGCGTCGTGCCAAAATTCCGTTCATTTTGTTATTTGAATGGTGACAGTCGGTCAAATGTTTTGGGCTGTGAGTGCCAAAGAAACGCCATTAACTCATTTGCTCCCAAAAACGTATAAATACGTTTATTTTTAATTGTTTCAGTGTCCCAAAGATGAATTTATACATCTTTTACATTTTTTTTCACATGAGACATCTCTGGGTTCTGATTCAACTTAGCTACAAAGCACAATGCTGAAAATCCATTTTAAAGCAATAAAACTGGCCACTGGAGGGCAGTAGCGCATTTGGTAAGACCCGCAACCCGATTCAATGGAATGAACGGCCGCGCCGCACGGCTGGGGCGTCGGCAGAAGACGACCGAATGGACGTCCAGGATGCCAGGCGGCGGACGACCTAGCAGAACAACCGGGAGGACGCTCGTGATGCCAGGCGTTGGACAACCGTGCACAATGACTGGGACCACCAGTGCAGCGGACGATGCCGTTGAGTCCGTGCTGCTCGCCGAGCAGACCCAGCCAGAGACTCAAAAAAATCCATCTTTATGAGACAGGTGGCGATGAGGGAAAAGTTTACCTGGCTGTCGCGGCCACAACAGCGTCATCTTTCAGTTAGTTATGTGTAAATAAATTGTTACTTTGCTATAAAAAGCTCTTTTTGTCTTGTTGTTTATGTTATTTTGTAAAAGGAAAACATTCAGATGTTTGGGATGTAACTAAAGCAAAAAATAGCTGTGTTAAAGTTATGTTTGAAATGTATGCTTTCACAAAAAGCTCAATTTTTCATCAGAAATTGGGAAAATTGCTCAAACTAAGCTATTTTCTAATGCTAATTTCTAAAGAATGGAAAAAGATATGAACTAACTTTTTACCTGCTGAAAAGAGTATTCTTTCTTTTGGTGGGTTCCATGTTTATATAGTAATAGAACAGAATTTCCTGTGGACCTTGCAAAATCAGTCAAAATCCAGTAAAACGAGGGGGGGGGGGGTTACTATCTGGGCCCTTGCTTTGCAAAGAGAAAGCAGCAAACAGAAAGGGGTTATGGCGTGACAGAAAGGAAATAAGCATACAGAAGAGAAGAACAAACAACAACAAAAATACATTATTACTCTTTTATGCTATCTATGAACATAGTGGTGCTATCGTTAGCTAATTATTAAAGATCGGACCCGATCGATCGGTCGGGTCCGATAACGTCATTTTCAAAGTATCGGAATCGGCAAAAAAATATCGGACATGTCTTTTTAAAAAAAAAAAAAATATATATATATATATATATATATAATTGAATCGTTTTCTAATTGTATTTAACGTTACAGAAAAAATGTCTTGCACTCATCCAAAGTCTTTTCAAATTTATCGCATTAATGGGCGTTAATTAATTTTTTTAATTAATCACGTTAAAATATTTGACGCAATTAACGCAGATCACCCGCTCAGACAGATTTAAATGACGGTACAGTGAAACGCTCACTTGTTAATTGTGTTTTATGGAGTTTTGCTGCCCTCTGCTGGCGCTTGGGTGCGACTGATTTTATAGGCTTCAGCACCCATGAGCATTGTGCAAGTAATTACTGACATCAACAATGGCGGGCTACTAGTTTATTTTTTGATTGATCATTTTACAAATTTCATTAAAACGAAAACAAAGAGGGGTTTTACTATAAAATATCTATAAATTGTACTAAAATTTCTATCCATGGATCGCTTTAACAGAATGTTAATAATGTTAATGCCATCTTGTTGATTTATTGTTATAATAAACAAATACAGTCCTTATGTACCGTATGTTTAATGTATATATCCATCTTGTCTTATCTTTCCATTCCAAAAATAATTTACAGAAAAATATAGCATATTTTATAGATGGTTTGAATTGCGATTAATTCCGATTAATTCCGATTAATTAAATTTTAAGCTGTAATTACCTCGATTAAAAATTTTAATCGTTTGGCAGCCCTAGTTAAAATATTTTACGCAATTACCGCATGCGCTGCACGACCCACTCACGAATTGTCGTGTTCAATCTATAATGGTGCCGTTTTTTCTATATACAGAGGTAAAAGGCAGCGTAAAATAAATAAGAGTGAATTTTGGCAGTCTTTGGAACCTTTTTTTCAATTGGCTAAAGCCTTAAAATCCCTCTCTCAACAATTAGAAATATCGTGAGAAGCAATGTGGGGAAGAAAGGTAGTGGTTGATCTTTACTTAACACCCTATGTTATTTCCCAACGCAGAGAAGATACAGTGCCTTGCAAAAGTATTCGGCCCCCTTGAACCTTGCAACCTTTCGCCACATTTCAGGCTTCAAACATAAAGATATAAAATTTTAATTTTTTGTCAAGAATCAACAACAAGTGGGACACAATCGTGAAGTGGAACAACATTTATTGGATAGTTTAAACTTTTTTAACAAATAAAAAACTGAAAAGTGGGGCGTGCAATATTATTCGGCCCCCTTGCGTTAATACTTTGTAGCGCCACCTTTTGCTCCAATTACAGCTGCAAGTCGCTTGGGGTATGTTTCTATCAGTTTTGCACATCGAGAGACTGACATTCTTGCCCATTCTTCCTTGCAAAACAGCTCCAGCTCAGTGAGGTTGGATGGAGAGTGTTTGTGAACAGCAGTCTTCAGCTCTTTCCACAGATTCTCGATTGGATTCGGGTCTGGACTTTGACTTGGCCATTCTAACACCTGGATACGTTTATTTCTGAACCATTCCATTGTAGATTTGGCTTTATGTTTTGGATCATTGTCCTGTTGGAAGATAAATCTCCGTCCCAGTCTCAGGTCTTGTGCAGATACCAACAGGTTTTCTTCCAGAATGTTCCTGTATTTGGCTGCATCCATCTTCCCGTCAATTTTAACCATCTTCCCTGTCCCTGCTGAAGAAAAGCAGGCCCAAACCATGATGCTGCCACCACCATGTTTGACAGTGGGGATGGTGTGTTCAGGGCGATGAGCTGTGTTGCTTTTACGCCAAACATATCGTTTTGCATTGTGGCCAAAAAGTTCAATTTTGGTTTCATCTGACCAGAGCACCTTCTTCCACATGTTTGGTGTGTCTCCCAGGTGGCTTGTGGCAAACTTTAAACGAGACTTTTTTTGGATATCTTTGAGAAATTGCTTTCTTCTTGCCACTCTTCCATAAAGGCCAGATTTGTGCAGTGTACGACTGATTGTTTGTTGTCCTATGGACAGACTCTCCCACCTCAGCTGTAGATCTCTGCAGTTCATCCAGAGTGATCATGGGCCTCTTGGCTGCATCTCTGATCAGTTTTCTCCTTGTTTGAGAAGAAAGTTTGAAAGGACGGCCGAGTCTTGGTAGATTTGCAGTGGTCTGATGCTCCTTCCATTTCAATATGATGGCTTGCACAGTGCTCCTTGAGATGTTTAAAGCTTGGGAAATCTTTTTGTATCCAAATCCGGCTTTAAACTTCTCCACAACAGTATCTCGGACCTGCCTGGTGTGTTCCTTGGTTTTCATAATTCTCTCTGCACTTTAAACAGAACCCTGAGACTATCACAGAGCAGGTGCATTTATACGGAGACTTGATTACACACAGGTGGATTCTATTTATCATCATCGGTCATTTAGGACAACATTGGCTCATTCAGAGATCCTCACTGAACTTCTGGAGTGAGTTTGCTGCCCTGAAAGTAAAGGGGCCGAATAATATTGCACGCCCCACTTTTCAGTTTTTTATATGTTAAAAAAGTTTAAATTATCCAATAAATGTTTTCCACTTCACCATTGTGTCCCGCTTGTTGTTGATTCTTGACAAAAAAATTAAATTTCATATCTTTATGTTTGAAACCTGAAATGTGGCTAAAGGTTGCAAGATTCAAGGGGGCCGAATACTTTTGGAAGGCACTGTATATCGGTGCCACTACGCACAGTCATGGTTGCACTTCCCATCATGCATTTGGGCAGAACATTTAAATGGCTACAGTATCATTTACTGAAAGCAAATACACTAGATGGCAATATTTAGTCACAATATACAAAGTCACATTTATCCTTTAAGAATTACAAGTCTTTCTATCCGTGGATCCCTCTCACAGAAAGAATGTTAATAATGTAAATGCCATCTCGAGGATTTATTGTCATAATAAACAAATACAGCACTTATGTACTGTATGTTGAATGTATATATTCGTCCGAGTTTTATTCATTTTTTTCTTAATGCATTGCCAAAATGTATATGATCGGGAAAAATTATCGGGAATGATTGGAATTGAATCGGATCGGGAAATATCGGGATCGGCAGATACTCAAACTAAAACGATCGGATCGGGAGCAAAAAAACATGATCGGAACAACCCTACCAATTATATTTACACGTGGACACCATGTGGGGGGGGGGCTTGATATCCGAAGAGTAAGAGGATGGGAGGTGAGTCTAAAGAAGACGTGATTGGGCGGGGTGAGGTGTACACACCATAATAATAGCATGTGTTGTTGTATGTCTTTTGTGCGTCCGAGGTTGTGCATGATTTGATTGAAAGGATTAGCGAGTTAGAGCACGGCAAATTCTAGAATATCTCTTGCGTAATGTAACCATGTCACTGATTATGTAACGTGCTGACATTTTTTGATGCGGTGCGCACGTACCCACCGTGTGCGTGTCGGTTACTGCTTGTGTCATTTGACAGAGTCAGCATGAAAAGGTTTGTTGACATTGAGCTTAGATGCTGCGCGTCCTTCATGATGAAATTAGGAATGAGCGTTTTTGTAATATAAAAGTGACTTTTAAAAGGATTAGCAGATGTGGGAACAGCTGGTGTAGATTACGGCTTCTGATAGTGAATGATTTTTTGTGTGTGTAATTGATGGTGATCGACGTCAATGAATTGATATTAAGTTCGATTTTCTGTTGTTTTTTTTTTTTAGCTTGCTCGTGCACAGGCGCGTGCGTGGAGGTGGACTCGGATACAGAGGCGGTGGCCAACCGAGGCTTTAAAATGGGCTGCATTTCGTGCAAGAGGAGGGGAGAGGTCATGGCCACTGCCAGCGTCGCTTGGTTCTTCAAGGCCTCGCACGACGACGACTTCTCACACGTCAGGCTTGCACTCGTGCAAACATTACTTCATCAAAGCACCACATTTCAAAACTGTACACATTGTACTGCATGTTATATTTACAAACCTAATTATCTTCTTTTAATAAGTAATTCAAAATTGTCTATTTTGATTCTATACTAAAATTTGAAATAGTTTTATATTACACTGGCCAGCAGACAAAATTGTGCACGAAATATTTATAACATCCGTAGCGTCATCGAGACTTTATTATAAATCTTAATCACAAATATTATGCATTAAATACATATTATAATTGACATTTTAATCAATTATCAATTACTTAAAATTTAAGCAAAGAATGATCTTAGAATTAAAATGGAAATTGAATTCGATTCCATTGACGCTTATGAAGGGTGCTGCCACTGACAGCCATGGACGTCCAAATTTCCCCATTCATTTCTAATGGCATTTACTTTGATTAATGCCATTGATGGGCATGTTTGTGCATTCTATTGGGTGTATTTGGTCACCTACAAACAAGCAAGATTTCTGGCTGTCAAAGAGGTCTAACTTCTTCTAACGAGGTCTAACGAGACTCCACTCGTTACCTTTATTAATGGCACCTGTTTTAAGTCATTATCAGTATAAAAGACACCTGTCCACAACTTCAGTCAGTCACACTCCAAACTCCACTATGGCCAAGACCAAAGAGATGTCGAAGGAAACCAGAGACAAAATTGTAGACCTGCACCAGGCTGGGAAGACTGAATCTGCAATAGGTAAAACGCTTAGTGTAAAGAAATCAACTGTGGGAGCAATTATTAGAAAATGGAAGACATACAAGACCACTGATAATCTCCCTCGATCTGGGGCTCCATGCAAGATCTTACCCCGTGGCGTCAAAATGATAACAAGAATGGTGAGCAAAAATCCCAGAACCACACGGGGGGACCTAGTGAATGACCTACAGAGAGCTGGGACCACAGTAACAAAGGCTACTATCAGTAACACAATGCGCTGCCAGGGACTCAAATCCTGCACTGCCAGAAGTGTCCCCCTGCTGAAGCCAGTACACGTCCAGGCCTGTCTGCGGTTCGCTAGAGAGCATTTGGATGATCCAGAAGAGGACTGGGAGAATGTGTTATGGTCAGATGAAACCAAAATAGAACTTTTTGGTAGAAACACAAGTTCTCGTGTTTGGAGGAGAAAGAATACTGAATTGCATCCGAAGAACACCATACCCACTGTGAAGCATGGGGGTGGAAACATCATGCTTTGGGGCTGTTTTTCTGCAAAGGGACTAGGTCGACTGATCTGTGTAAAGGAAAGAATGAATGGGGCCATGTATTGAGAGATTTTGAGTGAAAATCTCCTTCCATCAGCAAGGGCATTGACGATGAGACGTGGCTGGGTCTTTCAGCATGACCATGATCTCAAACACAAAGCCAGGGCAACAAAGGAGTGGCTTCGTAAGAAGCATTTTAAGGTCCTGGAGTGGCCTAGCCAGGCTCCAGATCTCAAGCCCATAGAAAATCTGTGGAGGGACTTGAAAGTCCGTGTTGCGCAACGACAGCCCCAAAACATCACTGCTCTAGAGGAGATCTGCATAGAGGAATGGGCCTAAATACCAGCAACAGTGTGTGAAAAGCTTGCGAATAGCTACAGAAAACGTTTGGCCTCCATTATTGCCAACAAAGGGTACATAACAAAGTATTGAGATGAACTTTTGGTATTGACCAAATACTTATTTTCCACCATGATTTGCAAATAAATTCTTTAAAAAAGCAAACAATGTGATTTTTTTTTTTTTTTTTTTTCCACATTCTGTCTCTCATTGTTGAGGTTTACCCATGTTGACAATTACAGGCCTCTAATATTTTCAAGTGGGAGAACTTGCACAATTAGTGGTTGACTAAATACTTATTTGCCCCATTGTATATATATATTTTTCAAATAAAATTCAATCGATGCTAATGACGCATTGCTCATATTTCCGTTGCGTTAAATTCAACAGATATACAATTTCGAGGACCAGATTGGCTCCATTTTGGACGAGCGCTTTGAGTCCCGCATGGAGTGGCGCGGTAGCATGTCCACGCTGGACCTGCAGGACGGTTCCATCTACATCCACAATGTCACTTTCAATGACACGGGCACGTACAGGTGCGTCTTCAGCCGCATGCTCCTCTACAACGACTACACCTTCCACACCGTCAGCAGCAAGACCATCAACTTGCGTGTGGTGCCCAAAAGTATGTTGATTTTTTTGGGTTGGGGAGGCCATTGTGTGAATTATGACTCACCCGTGTTTTTTGGCAGTGACGCGGGGGTGGGCGTCCATTCTGTCGGAGGTGATGATGTACGTGTCTATCGTTGGTCTGCAACTGTGGCTGCTGGTGGAGATGATCTACTGCTACAGGAAGATCTCTGCTGCCGGCGAAGAGGCCTTGAGGGAGAACGCGTAAGTCAAACTAGTTTTTGGACACCCAACATTCACTTCTTCCTGCTCTTATTCCAGCGAGTTGTCCTTTTTTTTATCCTTCACATGCTTTTTAACTTTAAAGTGTGTTCTTTGACTTTAGCTTATTGGCTCCATCGCCAATGATGTCAATGGCAGCTAGTCTGTTGAGCTACAGTTGTATGAAAAAGTATCTGAACCTTTTGGAAATTCTCACATTTCTGCATAAAATCACCATCAAATGTGATCTGATCTTTGTCAAAATCACACAGATGAAAATACAGTGTCTTCTTTAACTAAAATCACCCAAACATTTACAGGTTTTCATGTTTTAATGAAGATAGCATGCAACCAATGACAGAAGGGGGGGGGGGAATAAGTAAGTGAACCCTTTGCCTAAGGAGACTTAAACATCAATTGAAACCAATTTTTACTAGGGCTGTCAAACGATTAAAATTTTTAATCGAGTTAATTACAGCTTAAAAATTAATTATTTGTAATTAATCGCAATTAATCGCAATTCAAACCATCTATAAAATATGCCATATTTTTCTGTAAATTATTGTTGGAATGGAAAGATAAGACAAGATGGATATATACATTCAACATACGGTACATAGGGACTGTATTTGTTTATTATAATCAACAAGATGGCATTACCATTATTAACATTCTAATAAAGCGATCCATGGATACAAAAGACTTGTAGTTCTTAAAAGATAAATGTTAGTACAAGTTATAGAAATTTTATATTAAAACCCCTCTTAATGTTTTCGTTTTAATAAAATTTGCCAAAATTTCAATCAAAAAAATAAACTAGTAGCCCACCATTGTTGATGTCAATAATTACTTACACAATGCTCATGGTGCTGAAGCCTATAAAATCAGTCGCACCCAAGTGACAGCAGAGGGCGGCAAAACTCCATTAAACACAATTAACATGTGGGCATTTCACTGTACTGTCATTTAAATCTGTCTGAGCGGGGCATGTGCGTTAATTGCGTCAAATATTTTAACGTGATTAATTTAGAAAATTAATTACTGCCCGTTAACGCGATAATTTTGACAGCCCTAATTTTTACCAAACATTTTAAGTCAGGTGTGTGCCCAATCATTGATGAGTGGTTTAAATCTGCCCTGCCCACTATAAAACATACACATGGCTCGGTCAAAAGAGCTGTTTGAAGACCAGCGATCAAGGATTGTTGATTTGTATAAAGCTTGGAAAGGATAGAAACCATCTCTAAAAGTCTGGATGTTCATTAATCGACAGTCAGAGAAGTTGTCTACAAATAGAAGGAGTTTGGCACTGTTGCTTCTCTCCCAATGAGTGGCTGACCACCAAAGATGACGCCAAGAGTTTAGCGCAGAATAGGTAGATAAAAAACAACTCTAGAGTGTCTGCTAAAGACTTACAGAAATCGCTGGCACAGTCAAGGCCGGCCCAGCCTATACGCAGATTATGCAGCTGCTTAAGGCCCCTGACCACTAGGGGGCCCCCAATCTGGCAACCTCATTTTATACGTTGTTAATAGAGCATCGTGAATAATGTGGCGCGCATTGCCGTTTAAGCTATGCAAACTTCCATTTTCTTGTCATTACAATCCGGCAACCTGGGGAGTGACGTTGAACCTGCTTCGCGATGATTGGTGCTCAAACTTGCTTGGAAAATAGATGCACGAATATGTCGAAGAGAATTTATCCTTCCGGAGCAGAGAAACGAAAAATCTGATGAATATACAAAATATGGACGTATGGGTTGGATTGCATGTATGGGTTTCACAGTACACTGTGACGAAATGTTGGACCAAAAATATGGGCCCCTTGGCATTATTTTGCTTAGGGCCCCCAAATGGCCTTGGCCGGCCCTGGGCACAGTCCAATATCTATGTGCACACATCAACTATATGTAAAACTATGGCAAAGAATGGTGTTCATAGGACTCCACAGAGGGAGCCACTGCTGTCTAAAAAAAACATTGTTGCTTGTTTAATGTTTGCAAAAAGGCACTTGGACACTCAACAGAAGTTTTGGACTGATGAAACTATAGTTGAATTGTTTGGGAGTAACACACAACGTCATTTGTGGAGGAAAAATGGAACAGCTCACCAACATCAACACCTCATCCCCACCATGAAGCATGGTGGAGGGAGCATCATGATTTGGGGCTGTTTTGCTACCCCAGGGCCTGGACAACTCGCAATCATTAATGGATGAATGAATTCAAATGTTTATCAGGATGTTTTGTAGGAAAACCTGAGGCTGTCCATCAGACAGTTGAAGCTAAAAAAGGATGGGTGCTGCAACAAGACAATGATCCAAAACACAGAAGTAAAACAACTTCAGAATGGTTTCAGAAGAACAAAATACACGTTCTGGAGTGGCCAAGTCAAAGTCCAGACTTGAACCCCATTGAGACGCTGTGGCATGACCTAAAGACAGCGATTCATGCCAGACATCCCAGGAATCTGACTGAACTACAGCAGTTTTGTAGAAAAGAATGGGCCAAGATTAGTCTTGGTCGATTTGCCAGTCTGACCTGCAGCTATAGGAAGCGTCTGGTTGAAGTTATTGCTGCCAAAGGAGGGCCACAAAATATTAAATGTGATGATTCAATAACTTATTTTTCCCCTCTTCTGTCATTTTTTGCGTACTATCCTCAATAAAACATGAAAACCTATGTTTGGGTGGGAGCAGTTAAAGCCGACACTGTTTTTTCATCTGTGTGATTTTGACAAAGATCAAATCACATTTGATGGTGATTTTATGCAGATATGTGAGAAATTCCAAAAAGTTCAGATACTTTTTTCATACCACTGTACATTTATTTGCTTGTAGCTCCTCACTGATAAGGTTAAAACAAAGAAACGATATATTACTCTACGCAAATGATGTCACAATTTCCTTCATTCAGCGTTCACCTATGGAGGATCAGGAGAGTCAAATTTAAATAACGTAATTTTTAAAATTGTAATTGTGTTGTTTTTTCAATATTTATTCACAAAAAATAATTAAAATGCAAATTGAATAAAATTATACAGGTAAACCCCGCATTATGAGCGACTTCCGTTCCTACGCTGGCGACATAAACCAAATTTCTACACAAGTCAGAATTTACCCTTTAAGTACCCCGGAAAAACTATCCAAAAAGTCCAAAAGTATTGTATTTTGTTTAATGATGGAGGATACACTGTCCTCTGGGTGGCAGGGTTAGGTCTGGCTGGACTGTCGCCTTATGACTGAGGAGCAGACTCTCATCTGAAATGGATAAAAGACAGCTGCGCTCTAGTTTGGCCCACATAAGGCTGCAAGTTGTTTCAGCTAATATGTTTGTGTATGCATTTGTAATTAAGTTTGAGCTACAGTTTGTGGAGTTACGTGTCAGCGATTTGCTATGGTATTGTAAATACGT
This sequence comes from Corythoichthys intestinalis, assembly GCF_030265065.1. Lineage (NCBI taxonomy): Eukaryota > Metazoa > Chordata > Actinopteri > Syngnathiformes > Syngnathidae > Corythoichthys > Corythoichthys intestinalis. The sequence goes on from NC_080398.1 coordinate 39,092,298, forward strand.
TAGCATTCGTAGCATTTAAGCTAGCAGGCTTTTGTTAGGCAAAATAGGCTTATTTAATCGACTAAATTTACCTATTGTTTAGACTAGATTAACGTTTGAACACCAATTGTTTCGTGTCAAAGGTTTTATTGTTAAAATGTGCGTCGTTTTGAACATAATTGAACGTGGGTTTCAGCTTTACAAATTGTCAAAAGTGAAGAGAGTAAAAAGCTTCATTTTTTTTATATCTGTAAATCTGAACAACTTCACGTTTCGTGAGGACAGAACACTTCATATTAACAAAGAAAGTAAAAAATAAAATACTGTGAGGTACAATAAGGTACTGTTTATGCGACTAAGAAAAAAGGACAAAAAACGACCGGAGACAAAATGGTGGAGAGACTCCGGCATCGAAATCGCGTAAGTCTAGCGCCTCATAACCTGGGGACTACCTGTATATGTGTTATATAATATACTGAAAACAAATCTTGAAATAAGTGTCATTAAAAATTGAATTTCAGCATTTAAGATTATTATTATTTAATATTAAGATTTTAAATAAATTTACATTTTAAGATGTAAATAATATGCACTAAATAATTTCAATAACTATCTAAAAATCAAAGTAATTGTTGTATTTGTTTGGTTTTATTTAGTCCAATATTAAATAAGTGAATGTATCATTAAATATGATATTTCAGTATCTACTGTTTTCATTAAAAATTGAAATTGAAACTTATTTGAATATATTTCGAAATTTAAAAAAAATGAAAGTGATAAATGAGAATTTGAAATATATGAATTAAATGTGTCATTAAATATGTTAATTCAATATTTGTTAAAAAAATATTCAAAATGTAAAATACACTATTTCAAATTTCAATAATGTATGCATTTTCATGCAATATATAAAATCGAAACAATAATTAAATACAAATTTGAAAAATCTATTTAAAGCAACATGAGATAACTTCAGTTTTGGTCAATTTTAGCGATGCCGGTGGATAAAAGAGGTAGTGCTTTGCCTTTAGGAAGATAGCGTTTCCCATGAGGACCAGCACACACCCGCACAGTGTCGTAAAATGATCTCTGTCACCTGGAGATGGGAGATGGATTAAATGACATTTCTGTTTCCAGTGGCTGTGTGAAGGATGAACAGTAGTAAGATAATGAATCCAGTTGTGGCTAAACAATAGCATATGACGGCTAGCAACCATGTGGTTAATCCCCAACACCCTACCTGGTTGTTGAGGAGGGGTCACGCCAACCTCCCTTTTTTTTTCTCCTCAGACCAAACTTTTTGTCTCTTTTGTTACTCTGCCATCTTTGGAGAATTTGCACCTTTACATTGAAGTAACATTTGCCGTAAAGCTGTCAGCACATTTGTAGTTTTTTTTGTGTGGCAGGGTTCCTGCCTTTAAAGAGGTGTCATTCAACTACTTGTCAGTCGACAGATCATCACAAATGTTGTGAAAATATTTTATAAAGGTTGAAAAGTTACCGAGTGTTGCTTTAAAAAAAAAAAAAAAATCAGTGACATCATATGTTTAATGACACATTCTTATTATTCATGTCTTGATTTAAGCTTGGCACTCAAAGTCCTCCCTACTCTCCAGCTGGATCAAAACAGATTCTGTTTTGATTGTTTGACTCTTTTCTCTCCTTCCTCCTCCTCCCTTTTCCACCTCTCAGGGCCGAGTATTTAGCCATAGCGCCAGAAAACAAAGACATCTGCGCAGCTGTACAGCTGGAAGAGTAAGACACTTGGTATGTTCGAATCCTTCTGACCAGGCCCGGCCCTGGGTGACTTGGTGCTCTAGGCAACGTGTAGCTAGGAAACCCCAATAAAAAAACATTTAAAAAAAAATATTTTGTCAAAACACTGTAGAAGCTAGTGTTTCTCAATATACAGAGGGGCAAATAAGTATTTGGTCAACCACTAATTGTGCAAGTTCTCTCACTTGAAAATATTAGAATGTGGGGGAAAAAAACAGAAAATCACATTGCTTGATTTTCAAAGAATTTATTTGCAAATCATGGTGGAAAATAAGTATTTGGTCAATACCAAAATTTCATCTCAATACCTTGTTATGTACCCTTTGTTGGCAATAACGGAGCACAAACATTTTCTGTAACTCTTCACAAGCTTTTCACACACTGTTGCTGGTATTTTGGCCCATTCCTTCGTGCAGATCTCCTCTAGAACAGTGATGTTTTGGGGCTGTCGTCGGGCAACACGGACTTTCAACTCCCTCAACAGATTTTCTATTAGGTTGAGATCTGGAGACTGGCTAGGCCACTCCAGGACCTCGAAATGCTTCTTACGAAGCCACTCCTTTGTTGCCCTGGCTGTGTGTTTGCGATCATTGTCATGCTGAAAGACCCAGCCACGTCTCATCTTCAATGCCCTTGCTGATGGAAGGAGATTTTCACTCAAAATCTCTCGATACATGGCCCCAGTCATGCTTTCCTTTACACAGATCAGTCGTCCTAGTCCCTTTGCAGAAAAACAGCCCCCATGCTTCACAGTGGGTATGGTGTTCTTCGGATGCAATTCAGTATTCTTTCTCCTCCAAACACGAGAACCTATGTTTCTACCAAAAAGTTCTATTTTGGTTTCATCTGACCCTAACACATTCTCCCAGTCCTCTTCTGGATCATCCAAATGCTCTCTAGCGAACCGCAGACTGGCCTGGATGTGTACTGGCTTCAGCAGGGGACACGTCTGGCAGTGCAGGATTTGAGTCCCTGGCAGCGCATTGTGTTACTGATAGTAGCCTTTGTTACTGTGGTCCCAGCTCTCTGTAGGTTGTTCACTAGGTCCCCCCGTGTGGTTCTGGGATTTTTGCTCACCGTTCTTGTTATCATTTTGACGCCATGGGGTGAGATCTTGCATGGAGCCCCAGATCGAGGGAGATTATCAGTGGTCTTGTATGTCTTCCATTTTCTAATAATTGCTCACACAGTTGATTTCTTTACACCAAGCGTTTTACCTATTGCAGATTGAGTCTTCCCAGCCTGGTGCAGGTCTCTGATGTCCTTCGACAGCTCTTTGGTCTTGGCCATAGTGGAGTTTGGAGTGGGACTGATTGAGATTGTGGACAGGTGTCTTTTATACCGATAATGAGTTAAAACAGGTGCAGTTAATACAGGTAATGAGTGGAGCCTTGTTAGACCTCGTTAGAAGAAGTTAGACCTCTTTGACAGCCAGAAATCTTGCTTGTTTGTAGGTGACCAAACACCTATTTTCCACTCTAATTTGGAAATAAATTCTTTAAAAATCAAACAATGTGATTTTCTGTTTTTTTTTTTTTCCACATTCTGTCTCTCATGGTTGAGGTTTACCCATGTTGACAATTACAGGCCTCTCTAATCTTTTCAAGTAGGAGAACTTGCACAATTGGTGGTTGACTAAATACTTATTCGCCCCACTGTAAATAAATAGCAAATTATCCTGATAGCACTTGTTGCATGTTGTTCATACAGTAACACAACCACATTCATATAATTTTCTTCAAAAAATAGCCATAGACCTCTCCACACCTCTTTGACTTCATGACCACTTGATAGCGCCATAGAGCAAATGAACCACCATGAAGCTTTGAATCAATTAACTGCAAAGCTTCATTGCCTCATGAAACTTTATTTGGCCATGGCCGATCAAGGTAATTGCTTACTTTCCTTGGGAGAGAGACGACCTCTGCTGCCACCTGCTGTCAACACTGTTGTCATACAACAAGCCTCCCAGCATGCATTGCAGCACTACAGATGTAAAGAACATTTCAACTTCATGTTCTTTGCTTATTATTAATTTAGTGTTCCAGTTGTGTTATTAATCGCTAATTATGCTATTCCGTTTGCACGGAAGCGCAGAGCTGCCTGTTTTAGTGAAACATTTCTACCAGGGTTTTCACGTTTAAACATATTGACAACTCGTTTCAACCTATTGCTAACCTTGTTTTAACGTACTGATATTCTCATTTCAACGTATTGATAACCTTGTTTCAACTTATTAGCAAACGAATTTCAACGACTAGTTAGCGGCGAAAGCTAAATGCTAAAAATATTACCTTTGCCCATAGTTTCTCAAGGTTTGGCCATGCAAAGTTGTACTCAGCTAAGAAAGCGCCTCTCCGTCAGGTTTTCATAAGCATGCTGCATTCGAGGAAGGTAGGAAGTTGGAGTTTTCCGACCTCCGACCAGGAAAAATATGATTGGAATGCCACTCGAACTGGGAGATCCTAGCAATGAAGTCGGGGAAAAAACATGTAATCATGTTAACATCATCATGTAAACATGTCAGTCTGGCGTCACTCAACAAAATGGCGCTAAAGACAACGTATTGATGACACAATAATGACGTTAAATTAACTTTCTTTGAGACGCCATAAATTTTTTGTCTTACAGTAAATTAGCTTAAAAATATATATATCTTTTTTAGATTGACTTTCAGCAAGGATGTAATTAAAGAAGTGAAGGTCAAAGTCAGCTTTATTGTCTTTTAATGCCAAAAATAAAAAACAACTTGTCGCAAACAACCATCTTTGTTATTTACATTCGTTTGGAACGCTTCGAGGTCACAACTGGCAGCATCCGAGTGGGATAAGTCAGTCTTCCCACCTTCCTTGAATGCATCATTTTTCCTGCCCCTGCTGAGTACAACTGCACAAACCCAAACTCTAAGGAACTAGGAAAAGGGCATGTTTTTAGCATTTAGCTTTCCCCACTAACTAGTCATTGAAACGAAGTTAGCAGTAGGTTAAAACAATCTCAGTAATAGGTTGAAAGGCCGGTAGAGACGTTTCCGGAACAATGGCAGCTCTGCGCGTTTGTTATGTGATAATTTTAATTTCGTTTTGAAATCGTGAGTTTGAATGACTTAATTTAATCACCTGCCATTATTTGTCCTTTTTCACGAAGTGGATCTGCTTACATACTTTAAGCTGTTCCTCCCTCCCTCATATGTGCCACAAAATAGCAGGTACGTAGCTAACACAATCCAGATTGGGAAAAAAAAATATTTTTTTATATGTAGCCTTTTTGAATGTACTTGATATAATAGAAAACGTTCTGAAAGTATAGCGTGAGAATCTTTTTTCGGGTGATTTTTTTCCCCCCCAAAGCAATTTGGTGCCCCCGCCACTAGATTTCGCCCTAGGCAACCGCCTAGTTCGTCTATGCCCAGGGCTGGACCTGCTTCAGACTCTTAAAAAAAAAAACAACCCTGTTTAACTCGGCTCACACGCAGACATAACCACAACTCGTGTTGACAGGAAATTAAAACTAATGATGACGTACGTGTTGTTTTTTTTTACCTCAGCTTGAGCAAGTGCTGGCGCAGGGATGGCTTCTCACATCCGCCTTCAGCATCACCTTCTCCTCCGCAGCAGCATGCCAGGATAGGAGTGGGAAGAGAGGCAGTGGACAAATCGACAACAACTGTTACAAAAGAAAAAGCTAAATATGAATTACCAATACAATCATGAAAAAAATGGCAGTCATAGAAAATAACAGTTAACTGGGCATAACAACCCAAACAATATGCCGAAAGCAATAATTTGGGAAAAATAATACAAAAATACTGTAAGCCTATTCATGTTTGTATCAAGTTTTCGATTCAAATTAGATTTACAGTACTTTTCCCCACTTCTCACAGGTGTCTAAAACATACTAGTATTACAGCAATATATTTCCAAAATACCTTTGTTTACATTTTTGAACTAACTTGCACATGAAAATTGTGATTAACAAGTGTCATTTTTCACAGCTTTCAGAATACCTGAAAATGTATTATTTCCATCCAGTATTATCGAAGATTGACAAAATACTTTTGAAACAGTATATATTTTTTTATATTGAGTGGTTGAATTTGGAAGTCCAGGTGACACGAATTTCAAATTCAATTCAAAAATTCAAAATTAAAAAAAAAAAAGTGACTTTTTGAGGAATAACATGTTAAAAAAAACAATAAAATGTTTTGAATAACAATTGTTAAGGCTTTCCTTGTTTTTCTTTATCCAGTTTAATTAGCTTAAATGACAAAATATTAGAAATATTTGATAATTTGCAAACTTTCAAAATTAATCTTACCTATTCCACACCTGCATTTTAAATCAGTGTGTGTACTGTAATTGTGAGTGTGCCTTTCTCATCAACTCATTAGTTGTCTTTGACGGTTATTGACGTCGGACCCATTTGACGACACTGCCAGCCCCCGCAGTTCTAATTGATCGGACGTCAATCGCCGTCAATGGTAGCCAATGAGCCTTGCTTTAGGACACGTTTGTGAGTTTCTGTAATATTAAGGGTGGCCACTAGAGAGCAGCAATGCTGTTAAATCCATTGCACAGAATACACATAAAGTAAAAAAAAAAAAAAAAAAAATAAAAAAATATATATATATTATACATACATGGCGGAAAACACTCAGGTGACTGATGTGTGGTACATCATTGGAAAGCTTAATATCTCAATTTTCTGGGGGGAACAAAAATTTTGAACAGGAAGGGCATTTTTGAATTTTTTTTTTTTTTTTTTTTTTACAGCAAAACCCTAATTGGAGGCGAGAGCAGCATTAAAGACGCCACAATTTTAACAAGATATTATCGTGTACTTACCTTCTTTCGATCCAAAAACTCCACGTAGCATGTGTCACTGAGTGTCAAGACACAGCTGTGAATGGCCACAGCCGGATTTTTTTATTTTATGGGTGAAACATGGTGATATAACAAGGGTCGCGATGCAGAAATCGCAGACAACAAGGAGTGGTTGAGATTTTCTTTTTCATATAGTTACCATTTTAAACGTTATTTTTCAAAAACTTTTTCTTTGGATCGATTAATTATGATCTAACATATCGGGGAAAATGCGACAGTACCAAAAAAAAAAAAAAAAATACAATTAAGCGATAATTATGAGGTAGATATCCATGACTTTTTTACAGACGGCAAATTTTTCATTGTGACGTAATTCATTTAAAATTTTAAAATATGTGAGTGAATAATTTTTTTAAGTCTTTTTTTTTTTTCAAACTAAAATTTAGACATCAATTAATGATTCAAAGCTAAAAATGACAGACATTTTGAATAATAAATATAATTACCTTTTTATGGCTAGGTTGAAACAAAAGCGGTTGCGCGACGTCTGTAAACGGGGGTTTTCAGGGTAAAACGGACAAACTAAAAATATTTTGGTGGCTTAATGCACCATCAATCTGCGATGACAGCATATAGACATATTGTTCTATAAAACACAACAGTTCTTTTGGCTTAAAATACTGCAGTTTCTTTTAAAGAGGAGTGCAAGAGCAGAAACTGCTTTTTTAGTCTTGTCACAGGCTGTTTACAAAAATATATATATTTTAAAATGCCTTCCTGTTCAAAATTTTTTTTCCCCCAGAAAATTGAGATTTTAAGCCTTCCAATGATGTATCACATGTGCATACAGGACAATTTTGATATTTGGCCAAATTGGGGGTCTCAGAGACAAGACTGAAAAGCAGTTTCTGCTTTTGCACTCCTCTTTAAAATAAAACTGCTGTATTTTAAGCCAAAAGAACTGTTGTTTGATAGAACAATATGTATATATGCTGCCATAGCAGATCCCCAAACTATTTTTAATTTGTGCGTTTTACCCTGGAAACCCCCGTTTACAGACGTCGCACAACCGCTTTCGTTTTAACTCAGCCACAAAATGAAGGTAATTAATGAGATTATTCAAAATGTCTGCCATTTTTAGCTTAGATTCATGAATTGAGGTCTAATATTTCATTTAAAAAGAAATAACGACTTTAAAAAATAATTCAATCGCGTATTTTAAACTTTTAAACAAATGACATCACAATGGAAAAAAAAAATTGTGTCTGTAAATAAGTCACGGATATCTACCTCATAACTATCGCTTGTTTTGTTTTTTTATTACTGTCGCATTTTCCCCGATATGTTAGATGATAATCGATCCAAACAAAGAAAAAAAAACATTTAAAAGGGTAAATATATGAAAAAGAACATCTCGACCACTCTTTAATGTCTGCGATTTCTGCAACACGACCCTTGTTATATTACCATGATTCACCCATAAAATCCCCCCAAAAATCCGGCTGTGGCCATTTACAGCTGTAACTTGACACTCAGTGAAGCATGCTGTATGGAGGTTTTGAATTGAAACAAGGTAAGTACGCAGTAATATCTTGTTAAAGTCATGGCGTCTTTAATTCCGCTCTTTCATGCTCTCACCTCCAGATAGTGTTTTGCGGTTTTTCTGTGTTTCTGCCAAAAAGTTCCATTTTGGTTTCATCTGACCATAACACATTCTCCCAGTCCACTTCTGGATCATCCAAATGCTCTCTAGCGAACCGCAGATGGGCCTGGACGTGTACTTTCTTCAGCAGGGGGACACTTCTGGCAGTGCAGGATTTAAGTCCCTGGCGGTGCATTGTGTTACTGACTTTGTTACTGTGGTCCCAGCTCTCTGTAGGTCATTCACTAGGTCCCCCTGTGTGGTTTTGAGATTTTTGCTCACAGTTCTTGTTATCGTTTTGACGCCACGGCGTGAGATCTTGCATGGAGCAACAGATCGAGGGAGATTATCAGTGGTCTTGTATTTCTTCCAATTTCTAATAATTGCTCCCACAGTTGATTTCTTTACGCCAAGTGTTTTACCTATTGCAGATTCTGTCTTCCCAGCCTCCTCTGGTGTCCTTCGACAGCTCTTTGGTCTTGGCCATAATGGAGTTTGGAGGGTGACTGACTGAGATTGTGAACAGGTGTCTTTTATACCAATAATGAGTTAAAACAGGTGCCATTAATACAGCTAACGAGTAAAGCCTCGTTAGACCACGTTAAAAGAAGTTCGACATCTTTGACAGCCTTGCTTGTTTGTAGGTGACCAAATACTTATTTTCCCACTCTAATTTCCTTAAAAATCAAACAATGTGTTTTCTGTTGACGTTTACCCATGTTGACAATTACAGGCCTCTCTAATCTTTTCAAGTAGGAGAACTTGCAAAATTGGTGGTTGACTAAATACTTATTTGCCCCACTGTATATATGTGTGTGTGTGTGTGTGTGTGTGTGTACACAGTATATATAATAGGCCAGCACTGTGCATTTTACAAAAAGCACAATTAGAACGTTGAAAAAAAAAAAAATCATGTTATATATTACGATATTATAATCAGGGGTGCACATAAGTGGTCCGCATGCACGCATGCGTAATGGACATAGACAAACGCGCTGGCCCTCAACGGCTTCCATACGCTTTTGCATACCGATGGCTGACCACTGTATTTGCGGTGGACACGAGAAAATAACTTCTCAAAATGTCGAAGAGGCAGGCCACACTGAGTAATTACTTCCGTGTTCCCCCACCCCAGTCAAAAGACAGACAGACGACAGAGACGTCACCGGAGCTACCGAAAAAAAGGACTTTTGCTGAAAAGTGGCTACAGGAGGTACCATGGCTAGAAGCAAATGATACTCGCACGGAAATGCGGTACAAAATGTGCCGTGAGAATCCCAATGTCGCCGATAAGAGCAGCGCATTTTATGTAGGGTCAAAGAATTTCAGCCATCCAAACTTTGAATAGCACGAAAAAAACAGAGAGCATGTGGCAATTAAGCAAACTATCGATGTCAAACAGGACCCCACTCGCCCTATGGACAAGTGGCGGAATAGGGTGGAATAAAGGTAATGAACAGCGACATGCACTGACAAACGTGTTTTTGCTCGCATTTTACAAAGCTAAACATGCACGTTCAATGAGGTCTTATGAGGAGGACATCCCACTTTTAAAAAGGCTTGGAGTTAATGTGGGAGCCGCATAATGCCCTTTATTTTGAATTGGTGCTTTTTATTTCTTTACATTTCACTTCAAAGTAATGGCAATTTTGTTGTGCCAGTTGATGTTAATCAAGCATTAATTGTTAATATAATTAATTAAAGTTAATTGGCTCTAAGTAAAGTTTGTCATAAATTTATCGCATCAGGCGGGTCGGCTCTCAAGCTCAATGAGGACCAAGTCAAAAAAAAATATGTGCACCCCTGATTATAATATATACTGTACATAAAACTCACTCATACAGTAAGTCAGAATATACAACCCCTAGCAAAAAGTATGGAATCACCAGTTTCGGACAAGCACTCACTGAGACATTTTATCATGTAGAACAAACTCAGATAAAAAGCTTGAATTTTTGGGGGGAATTTTTTCAAAAATGCAACTCTTTAGCATTCAGAAACACTAAAATAAATGAATAAAAAACATTGTGGTAGTCAGTAAATGTTACTTTTACAGAGCAAGAGCAGGGAAATAAATATGGAATCACTCCATATTTACGGTCATTGGCAGTGTATCAAATACTTGTTCTGTTTTTCAAATACTGTATGTTTTTTTAATCCAATATAGCTCTTTCAACATTTTGGGCTGCAGACCCCTGATCTAACCTATAAAATGAGCTTCCACAGCTATGTAATTGTATTTTTTTAATATTACTTTTCTACTATTTGTTTTTTTTTTGTTGTTGCATAAAATGTATTGTTCAATATTTAATTAAATACTACTAGAATATATATCTGTTCAATCTACATTCATTTATTTCATAGTGTGTCATTCTATAGTACTGTCTACCATTTATCTACTCACTTCCAAGCAAATTTTAATCATATCTTTGATAAATATAGTAAAGAAACAAGCACACAAAGATGAGTCAAAACTTGTTTTGGGGGGATATTTTTCTTCATTTTTTTCCATTTCTGTCCGTGTGCACAATCAAATCTTCACAGTACATTCTCGTCTCCGCGCCCCTCGCTAAATAAATAATACACCCCTTTTGTTGTCGTGTGCGGGTGGCCTTGCACAGCAGGGCCGTAACAAACGGGGGGATGCGGCAGGGTGAAGTGGTGAAGGTGGGCGGGATTAAATGATTTGGTGAAGAAATGAAACATTTTTTTTTCTAAAAAAGGTGGAAGAAATGTATTACATACAAGATATTCCCTTTCTTTCCTGGTCACAAAAGTCGGATTGGTCCTTTTTGATTGGCAAGCGAATGAGGTCTCAGAGAGAGAGAAAAAAAAAAGGCTAACAATACGAAACATCGGAAATGTAACGTGGACTCTTCGTGAACACGCACACACTAGCTCACTCATTCATTCGCACATCATCATAATTATTATTATTGACATTATATTCTACTATGAAACATTCAAGAACGATCACTACAGTCCGCGTTGGCTGGTTCGCAACAGCCAATCAGAGCGTGAGGAGAGCGGGCCTTGAGGAATAAATACTGTAACGGTCCCGACTAAGTTGTCTTCTTGTCCCATTTTTTTTTCTTTAAAAACACCAAAAGATTGACGCCGTCTCGGAAGGATGAGAAGCGGCGTGAGAAAACGTCGGAGGGAAAAAAGTTGATGGTTCGGCTTTTGGGAGGCCCCACCTGTGGGCCGCCGTCCGGCTGTTATTGCTGGGTTTCAAGTCAAACAGGCGAGAGAGGGATCGTGGGTAATGTGGTTCCCTGGTGTGTATTTTGATGGAATTGTTTTCTTATAGCGGGCCGTCCGAGTGGGCGTGAAGGGGTGGACGGTACCGTACAGATTGGGCTCAGGTGTCCGTCTCGGCTGACTGGTCCTGGTGGACATCCGGGACGGTGATGCCTTGGTGGAGTTTCTCAAGCGATTGCTTCATCTGTGAAAATGGGGGAAAGAGAAGACGATAATTTTTTTTAATGCTTTTCACAAGTTCAAGTTTTTTCTTTAAACTTGATTTGAGTTCTTACACCCTTTTAAATGTCAAATTGAATGCCTTTTAAGATTTGTTTTAAGACCTTAAAGTGCATGTGACACGAAAAAGCATGTTTATTTCATAATACACGCGGTATTCTGTGCTCCTGAATGATATGGACCGCTTGGATGTGTGTGGAAGCGATCGCTATATTTATTTAGTTTTTTTAATCCCGCGCCATGAAAATGAGTGACTTCCGGCTTTGGTCTTGCATTGAGGAGGAGGGCGCTGTGACGTGTACGGGTGAAGGCGTCCTCTTCACTAAACAGCCGTACTGTTGTGTATGAGGACGAAGGATTCAGCTGATTTTGCGGATTAATATGTTTATTTTTCGCATCACGCCAGCCAAACGGCTGCAGAAAAATCTTGCTTTATGAGGGAGAGGCGTGTGCGCCTTTTTGGAGTTTCAAAAGGTACCCATTTACCGTGGATATTGGCCAAAACAAGCCTTACTACTGTGGGACCATTGGACTAACGAGGAAGTGAGTAAACATCTTGTTTTGTATTATGTCAAATATTAATACAGCGATTACAAAGTAAACATTACAAACTTTCTTTAAATAAAGGACTACTTACGTTTGATCATTGATAGGCATGTAAAAACCTCTCCTCGTGCACATTAGCTGCACGTTAGCTGCACAACAACTGCAGCCGCCCTCTTCCGGGGAACGAACTGTAAACTGCTCTCCGCCGGGCGGTTTGCCGAGCCACGAAGACAATCGACAACCCAGTCGTCATGTCAAATAATCCGGGCTAGTTATGTGTGATTTTCCGCTTCGAAGACTTTGAAACATCACTCGGTTCGGGTTATCATGTCGGCTAGCTGTCACGCCTCTTGGTTTGTTTACATTCTCCGAAGCCGGGGAAGGGAAATGACATACGTCCGATTTAGGTGTCATAAAATATCGTTCGGGAGTTGCGAGAATAAAGGTAAAGTCGACAGTTTTGACCATTATGGAGTAATTTTGCCATTTCGTCCTGAATAAGTGCATTTTTATCATTTCATATTCCATTTAGCAAAAGACTGTTATTTGTCATGACCATGCCATTTATTTAGCAATTGGGGAAAATACTTGGATAAAAAGAATATCCTGTAAAAATATTGAAGTAAAGAGACAGAAACAATGACATTTTGCAGCTCTCTTTATCACGTTTTCCTCGTTCTGAATAATTCCCCCTCAATGGGCTGAAAAGTAAAACCGATTGCTGGATAAAACACCAAGTAGCACTGGTCCCTAATGTGCTCCAATACAGCCTGTATCATACATTTATTTTGAAATCTGCAAAAACTCAAAATCCTATCAGGACTTACAGTTTAGACTAACTTAAAACTTAACTAGAACTTAAAAATGGCTTGACACAAATAGAAATTCAACTGAAACACATGGGAAAAAAATCCTTACTTTAAAGTGAAGTGTGTTATCAAGCGTAACAGCTTTTTTAGGTATATATATATATATATATATATATATATATATATATATATATTAGGGCTGTCAAAATTATCGCGTTAACGGGCGTTAATTATTTTTTTAAATTAATCAGGTTAAAATATTTGACGTAATTAACGCAAATGTCCCGCTCAGACAGATTTAAATGACAGTACAGTGAAACGCTCACTTGTGTTTTATGGAGTTTTGCTGCCCTCTGCTGGCGTTTGGGTGCGACTGATTTTATAGGCTTCAGCACCCATTACATTTAGTAAGTAATTATTGACATCAACAATGGCTGGCTACTAGTTTATTTTTTGATTGAAAATTTTACAAATTTTATTAAAACGAAAACAATAAGAGGGGTTTTAGTATAAAATTTCTATAACTTGTACTAACATTTTTCTTTTAAGAACTACAAGTCCCTCTATCCATGGATCGCTTTAACAGAATGTTAATAATGTTAATGCCATCTTGTTGATTTATTGTATAATAAACAAATACAGTCCCGTACTGTACCATACCGTATGTTGAATGTTTATATCCATCTTGTGTCTTATCTTGCCATTCCAACAATAATTTACAGAAAAATATGGCATATTTTATAAATGGTTTGAATTGCGATTAATTACGATTAATTTTTAAGCTGTAATTAATTCGATTAAAAATTTTATTCATTTGACAGCCCTAATAATATATATATATATATATATATATATATATATATATATACTTCTTAATAGGACTAGTTGTTATAGATCCCAAAGTAAATTAATCAGCACATATATATATATATATATACATACACACGTATATATATATTTTTTTATTAAGATCTAAAAATTTTTGAGTGAAAGCAGTGAATTAGTCTTTTTTTAAAAATTCTAGTTCATCTGAGATGCAATTGTTGGCTGTTTTCAACAATATACCTCGAAAATAAAGACATTGATTGACTGAAAATGGTTCAAGATTAGATGAAATGTCTTGCTTTCTCATGTATATTTATAATTGCTCTTCACCTAAAAATACATTTGTTTTATCCGATTAATCGATAGAATTTTCAGTCGATTACTCGATTACTAAAATATACGATAGCTGCAGCCCTAACTGATATACACAAATGTGAGAACTGGACATACCTAATTGAAATTGAACAGTTTGGACAAACCCGGCCTAAGGAATCAGTCCAAATGATCAACATCATTGACAGACACAAACCTGGTCTAGAAGAGCCACGGACGACTGCAAAATCTGCTGCCACTTGCTAAGTTGCGCCTGGTGAAACTGTCTCTGCAGCTGTAACACCTGAGCCCACTCCCCTGCTGTCTGTGGAAGAGGACTGAGAGTGGAAGAGATTTTCATTTTATTTTTTGCCAGGTCTCATGTTTTAAGTATAATGCATAATCAGTTAAGATGAGGAATGACCTATTTCACTGCACATGCAAAGAGGCTAACAAAGTCTGCCACGCTCGTGCATATACTCACATATAGGTCACACGCCTAGTTCTTGGTTAAAAAAAAAAAAAAAAAAAAAAGTATTTTAAGTTGACCTGCGTATAGGTCGCACCGCAATATGGGGGATAAATAAAACATGGCACATTTTATTATTTATTGGATGTATTTTTATTTAGTAACAACTTACATAGGTAATAACTAAGTCCATAATACAAACTAGGCCTGAACGATATATCGTTTAAACATCGCCATCGCGATGTGCGCATGCGCAATAGTCCCATCGCAAGGACGTGCGATAGTTTTTTTCATTTCATTTTTTTAAATCCACAAACGTTTGTTTTGAGGAAGGAGCGCGAAGGAGAGCGCACAGCCTCTCATCTCATTCCCTCCAACTCGCAGTCATCGGCTCCTCCCCCTCCCCTGCTACAGCGGAGTGGAGGGAGGAGGGGCCGAACAGCAGAGCGGAGGGAGGAGGGGCCGTTTTCAAAGTGAAAGCAAGCAACACGTTGAATAGGGAAGACTGTCTCCAAAAGGAGTTTTGGAAGTATTTTGGCTATCGACAAGAATATAAGGAACAAAAAACAGCCCTGTTGAGAGTGCCTCGCCATGGTTGCCTCAACAAGAAGTAATCCGTCGAACATGTGGGACCATTTAAAACGCAGGTATCTATGCATTCCTGCTACGAGCTTCCCATCGGAGGCTTTTTAGTACAGGTGGGAACATTGTTACGTGCCAACGTTGTTGTCTCAAGCCTGCAATGGTGGATAAACTAGTAGTCTTGGCCAAAAACCTATGAGACCCAGTTGAGAATTGCTGAGCAAGGAAGGTGCAGGAATATGCAGACAAATACATAACACAGCTGCAGGAATGTCTTTTCTTCTTTTTATTCATGTGACAGCTAACAGGAAGGCAGGAAATTTGGGAGTTAAAATGGTTCTGTTATTCATCAGTTATTTGCTGTTATTCAGTTCAATTATTTACAAGTTCAATTGAGTTTCTGTTTCTTTTATATTTAAATTAATTGTAAATCGTATTTTTCAAATAACTATAGTACAGCTGCACATAAAGTTTTGATACTTAATATTTTTTAAATATTTTTACAACTTTGTTGCAGTTTTGCAGTTTTATATTGTTATATTTTGTGTAAACAACTCAGGGGACTAATGCACTTGCACTTTTATTTGACAGATTTAATATTTAAGTTCAAATATGTTGACAACTTTATTGTTTTACTTAGGTTTTTATTTATTGTTATAGTTTGTGAACAACTCTTATTTGTCATATTTAATATTTTTGTTCAACTATGTTTACAACTTTGTTGTTATTTTACAGAAGTTTTTATTTATTGTTACATTTTGTCAAAAACTTAGGGGACGAATGCACCTGCTCTTTTATTTGTCATTTAATGTATTTGCTGCTGTTGAAGTGTCAAATATTGTGTTCAATAAATTATCTATTTTGTGCAGACATTGCTTCCTGGATCCCTTCATAATAATACAGCAATCTTAATCATTCACAAATGAAACGGTATTATATGAATACACTGTGGTCACGGTGTGTCATGCAAAGTATTTCCAAACAGCTATTCAAGTCATCTAGTGAAAATTTCTTTAAAAAAAAAAAAAATATATATATATATATATATATATATATATATTCTTACTATCGCAATATAATATCGCAATATATTGCACACCTCAAAAAAATCGCAACAATAGTTTTTTCCAATATCGTTCAGGCCTAATACAAACAATGCCAGTGTGGTAAATATAAAGTTTCTAGTTTTTGATTCTTAACCGTCTTACGGTAACTCTTTCTTATCATGTATGGAAGCCTTAAAAAAACCTGAGCATTTCTACCACTTTCAAAAAATGTTCTCATCTCATCAGTAACAGTCATTTGTGTCAAAACCACGTTTTTTTGCTCCATCCGAGAGCACCCTCTTGAGGTCGCTTGGCAACATTGTTGTGAAAGCCAAGATGGCTCCACAAAGTACACAGATGCACCTATGGCCGTGATCTTGGTCTATATTTCTGAAGTACTGTTTGTCTAAAGTACAGTGCATATTTTTTTAACTGTACGAAATGTTTTTTTTTAAATTTTATATTAGGCATTTGTAGATTATTTTGAGCGTAACCCATCTGTAAAGTTCGCATTTGTAGCAAATGCTAAGTTGTATGCTTTTTCAGCTTTACGACAACCGTATCGGGCTATTTGTCGCACCCGTATTTTTGGGCAAAAATTTTGGTGACAAAATTGCGACCTAACCGTGAGTATATCACGTAATGCAATGTTAAGTGAACATTTAACACTTACCGTTACCGTAAATACTCTTCCAAAAAAATTGAGAATTTTGAAAAATTCATTGCTTGAACATTTTAGATATTTAAATTAGGGCTGTCAAAATGATCGCGTTAGCGGGCGGTAATTAATTTTTTTAACTGATCACCTTAAAATATTTCGCGCAATTAATGCACATGCCCCGCTCAAACAGATTAAAATGACAGCGCAGTGTCATGTCCACTTGTTACTTGTGTTTTTTGGTGTTTTGTCGCCGTCTGCTGGCGCTTGGTTGCGCCAGCACCATGAGCAATGTGTAATTACTGATATCAACAATGGCGAGCTACTAGTATATTTTTTTAATGAAAATTTTACAAATTTTATTAAAACGAAAACATTAAGAGGGGTTTTAATATAAAATTACTATAACTTGTATTAACATTCATCTTTTAAGAACTACAAGTCCTTCTATCCATGGATCGCTTTAACAGAATGTGAATGTTAATGCCATCTTGTTGATTTATAATCGTTTGACAGCCCTAATTTAAATCAAAACCTTTGATTTGTACAAAAATAAAGACCTGTTCTGTGCTTTACTGTTAAAGCGCTACATTTTTCTTGCTAGTTAACATTAAGGGCACACTTTTTACTTGAAATTTATTTGAAGCTATATAATATACCCATATTTGTTTCACCACCTAGACTTTCCGTGGTTCACGGCTCGGTTTTAAACATTTTTATAAACTTTTTTCTTTAATCTGTCTAAAGAACTACAACTCTGTAAAAAGTTTCACAGATTCAGTGTCATAGTAGTTGTATGCTATTTGTAGTGTGTATATAAACATTACATTGTATCTTAAGAGTTAATTTACTGTATAGTGAAAATATAATGAATGATAGCTATTCACTACAACTGTCCATCCGTCTGTAGTTATCATGACTTTTAATGCGTCCGTGAACTTCCGTTTAATTACTTTTCACTTGCTCTTGCCTTGAAAAACAAGTAGGCAGTTGTTATATTAATTGCCCGTTTGAGTTTCTGCACTGTGTTGCGAAAGCAGCTGGATTCATGGAAATGCAAGCGCTAGCAGGAATGTTCAAAATCCTGTATGTTTTTAGGTGCCCGACCTAGTTAGTCATTTTTCTCTAGTATTTCATCTCGTAATGTCAAGATGACCCAATCCTTCCTGCGAAATCCAAAATGTCACCACAAGTTGACTTACTCACAAGAGGAATGTGAAACCTGCCTTCCTCTTTAGCTAACATTTGATGTTACCTTTCACTTGTTCTTGACTTGACATAAAAAAATTGGCAGATATTATAATTATGTCTTGTTTGGAGTTGGCGTTAAGACTTTTATGGAAGAAAAATAGTGTTGCGCAAGTGTGTCATTTCTGGCAATGCTAATGCTAGCATGTGGTTTGTCTTATTTGAAGATTATCTTATCTTTTAACGACATGCTAACGCATCTTTCCTGCAAAATCCAAAATGTTGCCTCACAGACCACTTACAAGAGGAGTGTGAATTCCTCCCCATCAGCTAGCGTTACTTTGACGCGCACTTTAGCATAAACCGTCACACGGGTACCTGGGTGAAATGTAAAACAAAAGTATATCATATTTTTCAAACTACAAGTCGCACCAGCCATAAAATGCGCAATGAAGAGGTAAAAAACAAGTCGTATTCTTGGGGGAAATTTATTTGATAAAACAGGTGACAACAGGCTGAATAAGTGTACAGTATGCTAATGTTACGTGACGCATAAACAACGAACTGAAAACGTGCCCGGTATGTTAACGTAACATAGCTATTTAAAGGGAAGTTCAGAATTTTTGACACTAGGCCTGATTTCAGGTTTTTCTTCGAGGGGTTTAATTAGTCGGAGTTGATTTCAACAAATTCCTTTAAGTTTGTCAGTTATTTGTTAGTTTCAGGGCTGTCAAAGTGGCTAAGCTAGCGCGAGTCAATGGTGCCTGCTAGGCATGCCAATAAAAAAATGATATTAACAGATCTAACACTGTCAAATACATTCAAAATGCAGATCATTGCTCGAAATACCCATGCGGCCAAAACAGTGTCACACCAAACTGCCGCAATTCAATTCATTCTGCAGGACTTTTTTTTTTTTTTTTTAGATGCGTAATGCAACCTTAATAGGGAAGAGTGCTTTAGCCACTCGTGCTCAATCTGCTAGGCAGTCCCGTTTTCCCCTCAACAAAAAAAATATATATACAGTATACGTATATCGGTGAAAAAACCAATGTGATATCAGTCCGCCCAGCTTGACCAGACAGCCTGTGCCCTGCAGAGCTGCTGGATTACAAAGGTTGCTGTTTATACTACAATTATTCTGAAAACATCGCCAACACTATTGATTGCATGGGTCATCAGTGATTCCCATGCATGCATATGTTGTTTTTCATTGGTATGCCAAGCAGGCACCACTGACTTGTGCAAGCTTAGCCACTCCAGAGCCATGACACTACCAAATAACTGCATGGAATCTAAGTTTTTTAAATTTGTTTCTAAGATTAAGCCTAATGTCAAAAATTTTAAACGTCCCCTTTAAGAGTTTAGGTAACTATAGTAGTGATGCAACGATTAATTGATTAACTCAAGTACAGTGATACCTCAGCTCACGAACATAATTGGTTCCCAGAAAGTGTGTGTAAGGCGAAAAGTTCGTCTTCCGAACATTTATTTCCCATAAGAAACCATTAAAATGAGAATAATCCGTTCCCGGGTCCCCATAAAACATAATTTTCTACTAAATAAGCCTTAAAACTACACAAAAATATACCTTATTTTATGTATAATAAATGTGCTATTGTATTATAATTAAAGAAATAAACTGTACTGTATAATAAAGTCGTTTTATTTACCTTTGTGATGGTAGTTGATGGCTTGATGGAATGGAGTGGGAGGAGGAGGGAGGGAGGGAGTTACTGTTTGGAAGGAGAGTGTTACCGGCAAAGTGCGCAGTTAGCGTAGACTCCAGTGCTGTGCCCCCCACGTGCTTTTGGTTGTTAATAAAAGTGCCCACAAAAAGCCATCCGACGCCTCTGGGTGTTTGTATGCACGCCGCCACCTTTCTGGAGAGGAAATCGGGCGAACCGAAGACAAACGACGACAACGAGCCAACGTGACTCGCCAGTCCACTTCTCACTACGGTGGGAAGCTGCAAGCGCCGCCAATTACCAGTCGAGGGCGAATTGGTAACACGAGTCACCTTCCATAAGGACTGTAGGTAACTCTTTTTCGGTCCCATAATAGCAAAAGTACACTCAATATGGTCCAAAATGTCTATCAAACACAAACCACGTCCGCACTCAACGAAAGGGAGGGGACGAACTGGGACGCCGTGAGCGTGCGTCAGCTTCTCGTGGCGCTTTTCGACCGCGTGGTTTGGTTTGTCCGCCGAAAACTAGTTCGTCAGCAGAGACTATATGCTCGCGAATTTAATGTTCTTGAGGCGAAAAGTTCGTGAGCTTAAGCGTTCGTGAGCTGAGGTATCACTGTAATTTGATTAGAAAAAAAGATTCAAGTATTCCTTTAATTAAAGTGGCGTTGTAATGGTTTGTTTTAAATGTTTGCATTTAGTTTTATTGATTTGAGTGGATACACTGCCCTCTAGTGGCGACAGTGAATATGACATAACTCATTCCACATGGCTGAATCCAGCTGCTCCCTGTTAAGACCAACAAAAGCTAAGTTTTTGTTTGAGCTAATGTTTTAATGCACTCGTAATTCCGTTTATAGGTATATTTACCCTTTTTTGTGGGAATATGTGTTTTAGCCATTTGTTAAGAGCATTGTAAGAAAAAAAAAAAAGTTATCATTTTATAGCATTTAGGCTAGCGGACCTTTGCTATGTAAGTTAGTCAATTGTTCCTTTGTTGTACTTCGATCCTCATATATCTATTTTTTTTTCTACCATTTGAGGCTCAGCTCAGCTATTTTAATTTTTTTTGTTCCTTATCCGATTACTTGTTCCTAGTTCATCGATTAATCGACTACTAAAATAATCGTAAACTGAATCTGTAAACTATGGCATAAAGAACATGCTAACAAGTTTATTAAACCGACAGCATCACTCCATTAACGATAAGCTATTTTTTGTTTTCTTCATTTCAGTAAGACCAACTTCCGCATTTCTTGCCAACTCCAAACTTTCATTCTGCTGCTCGATTACAGTTTTCGACTGCATAGTTCAATACATATGATTTGGTTTTCGGTGCCATTTTGTCCAGCCTTTCTCAGTTGTTTTTACAAGTTACCGCCATTGTTGAAAAACAGGCTTTGAGCGCCCTTTTGCAGTTTAGTGTGAAAATAACACGTGAAATGATAAAATAATGTGATAATAATTTCACACATAAATTGCTCCAGAGTATAAGTCACACCCCAAGCCAAACTATGGGGGAAAAAAACGACTTGTAGTCTGAAAAATATGGTAAATAAATATCTTACAGATGACAATGTCAATCGATGCTTTGCGTTTCCATTGGTTGATTGTTTAACCTATCAATTAGATTGATGATTCACGCCACAAAAAGATCACTCTCACCTGTCTGCCACTGAAAACGAGTGCCACGTCTCCAGTGTGTGTGCGGCCCGCTCCAGAGAATACAGTTTGTAGAATAGCAGCATGTTGAGCGCCACCAGCACCACCAGACTGGTAAGAAATACACACACGTTAGCTTAAAATTGCTAGCAGCTGTCAATGTTTACAGTAAATGCCAATGAAAGCAGGGTTTTTGGTGTATTTACATGGTGAGAAACAATCTGCACAAGGAAGTGGCCCACAAACATTTCAGTGTTCACTCACATCACAGTGGAACTTCCTTACAGGAAAATTGAGTACGTTTGGGTTTAATTGCACAATGAGTCCAATTATTTCAGTAAGACGTTTCCTGTAACAAAGCGTGGCTTGAGGAAGTAAAAATCCTTTATTCCGTACCTGATACAGATCCTACACACAAAGTGGAGCCCGAGGAGAGACAAAGGGAGAAACTCATGAGGCTGTTAGTACGCACAAGAGCTAAAAATGCTAGTTGTGATATTCATTTGTATATTTTCTGATGAATTGCGTCTCTTCAATTTAAAGTAGACGGAGTAAAAAATGATATACGACAATATGTACTAATCTAGAGTTATTACATTTCCGCTTATTGGCTGCAAATGACGACAATAGACGTTAATCCATTTATGCTGGGAGGGCTGTGAATGGTCTCCCATTTAAAATGGGTTGGACAGTCATTAACAGTAATAACAGTGAATGAGTTACTTGAATTTTATCTATACTAGGGATGTCCCGATCGCATATTTTTGCACCCAAGTCAGAGTCACCATTATTTTGAGAATCTGACAATACTAAGTCCCCATCCTGGATAAAAAGTTCTAAACATGTTACTGTCCCCCACCGTGCCGCCTTCATATTTTAATTATTTTTAAAGCAATAATAAAGTAGAAAAATGTTTGCCTTTATTAAATGCTTCATTGAACGAGTCCACTCAAACCCACTCACGCTGCTGAGAACAGTCTCTCACTTACACAATGAGTTGCCACAGCACACGTATGCAAGTTTAACGATGATTGACACATTAGTGCCTTTGATCGTAGAGCTACTAAGCTTCTATAGCAAGATCAAAGCTATAAACCTGTCAATCATCATTACTTTAAGTACCAAACGGAAACTGGACAGTTTGGCCGCACTGCTTAGCAGGAGGGAGGGTGACAGGCTGTGGCAAGCATGAAGCAGAAAAACAAATATATTTCTTGAATTAAAAACGATCCCTTTCACCCGATTCTGATGCTCTGGAAAAATGGCGTGATCACATGAACGGATCGAGACATCCCTAATCTATACTTTTACAGGTACTCCCCGGATTACGAATGAATTCCGTTCCTACGCTGGTGACGTAACCAGAATTTCCACGCGAGACAGAATTAACCCTTTAAGCACTCCTAAATAACCCTTATATCTCAAAATAACCATCCAGAAACATACGTCATTTTACTGCCCTCGCCAAGACGTTGGAGCTAAATCCTTGCTAGCCAGCGAGCTAAACTCCGAAATGACGATGTCAGACGTCCGTGTGGTTTGCTGACATGACATCAGCTATTACAGAATGAAACTAAAATAAAAACTGAATTAAATCAGTTTCATCTTCAATAACAGCAACTCAAATTGGCATTCATAACTAGCTGCTGATACAGCGATAACATTCCACACAAACATTTAGCATTTATCAGTTAGCATCCACACATCATCAAAAACAATCACATGAACTCTCTCCAAGTATTAGACCACAATTGAAAACACAATAAACAGTACAAAAGGTGTTGCTTCTGTGGTTGCTTCACAAGCAATAAATGGGCGCGCAGGCTTGCAGCTCTCTCCCCTTCTTCGTGGGAGCAAATGGCTCTTCCTTGTGTGTACACTCTTCCTTGTGTGTGCGCAATTACGTTCTTTGTGTGTACGTGCACTCTTCTTTGTGTACGCAATTAAGTTCTTCGTGTGTACGTGCACTCTTCTTTGTGTACGCGATTACGTTCTTCGCGTGTAGATGTTCCTTTACTCGTGTGCGGAAGTACTACCTGCTCTACCCTCCCTGCGCCAAAATAAAAGCATGCATCACAATACCAAAAAAGTCAACATTTATAAAAAGTCGAAATCACGTAAGTCGGGTACGTTGTAACCCGGGGACTACCTGTATATAAATGGAACTGTCTGTGTGTGTAGTGTCTGCGTGTGTTTGTTCCCTATAGACTCCGAAACGGCTGGACTGATTTTGGCACAAGTTTACACAGTTGAACTTTTTTCCTGGGAGTGTTCTTAGATGGCTTTGATCTCTTAAGGCCTCTATTTAGTGTGGAAAATTAATTCATAACTCCAAAAATTAGCGTACTCAATCCTTTCTGATACTTACATGAAACTGACGATGAGTAGGATAGTAGAGACGCTGTTCTGCGCTGCACCACGTGCACGCTCTCCCAGCTTCATGTACTGAGCACCTTTTGGAAAAAAAAAACAACACTTAAAAAAAACTTTAAAAAGAATTTCAAAATTCAGTAAAAATAAATTACCACACTGACCGGCGTCCCTGCGCTCTCGCTCCTCCCCGATACTCCTGTCTCCGCGCTCGTTGGCGGCCCCTCCGTCCCGCTCGCGGTCCCCTTGGCGGCGTGAGCAGGTGCGCTTGCGTCGTCGCAAGGCCGTCGGTGTCTTAGCGGCCTCGGCAGCGCTGGTGCCGTCTCCTGCCGACACCACGGTCACCTCGGACTGAAGCAGCGTTTCTAATTTGCACACCTCGCTTTCTGTTGTTTGAATGGAAAAGAAATGTGATGCTTTTAAAAAAACAGGGTTGTTCCTGCTTCAAATAGAGAAATACTCATATTATCCCTTACCCATGTGGCGGTAGTACTCCTCGATACCGCTCCATGTGTTCTTCTCAATCAGAGTTTTGACCAAACTCCATGGTTGCTTCCTATAGCAAATGTCGGAGGAAACTCTGGGGCGAGAGCAGTAGAGAAACTGTTAACCCTTTGAAGTCTTGGGCTGGTTTTGTCCGATTTTGCATGTCTTTAATGTTGCCTAATGGTGGACAATTATTCGCGGGTCTCTCCAGAAAACTGGCAAACCAGTATATGGCGGAAAACACAGACAAGACTGAAAAAGCTGTTTCTGCTCTTGCACTCCTCTTTAAAAGAAACTGCTGCATTTTAAGCCAAAACAACTATTGCGTTTGATAGAACAATATGTCTATATGCTGCCATAGCAGATTCGTGGCGCAGCAAGCCCCCGAACTATTTTTAATTTGTCCGTTTTACCCTAAAAACCCCCGTTTACGGACGTCACGCAACCGCTTTTGTTTCAACCCAGCCATAAAACGAAGGTAATTAACGATATCTATTATTCAAAATGTCTGTCGTTTTTAGCTTAGAATCATTCATTGACGTCTCATATTTTGCTAAAAAAAAAAAAAAAAAACTTTAAAAAAATATTCACTCACATATTTTAAACTTATAAACAAATTACGTCACACAGAAAAAAATGGCGTCTGTAAAAAAGTCACAGATATCTACCTCATAACTATCGCTTAATTGTATTTTTTTTGTTACAGTGGCATTTTCTCCGATGTTAGATGATAATCGATCCAAACAAGGAAAAATTGGAAGAAAAAAAAAAACGTTTAAAAGGGTAAATATATGAAAAAGAAAATCTCGACCACTCCTTGATGTCTGCGATTTCTGCATCGCGACCCTTGTTTTATTACCATGTTTCACCCATAAAATCCCTCAAAAATCCAGCTGTGGCCATTAGAGGTGTGCAAAATTTCCAATTCTTAGATTATTCGCGATTCGGCCGTGGAAGATTCGAGAACGATTCACAAACATCCAAATTCCGATTATTGAAATATGCCAAGTAAAGCGGAAGTACAACACACTCAGCGCGCCGCACGGTCTTCGGGACAATGAGGAACGGAGCGACAGTAGCTAAACATCATGCTTCTCATTACCTGGCCCCTCGGGTAATGCCAATGCTCAACTCACGGCTCTAGCTCAACTCATGCCACGAGATAAAAAAACACAACAACATACCTGACTGCTGCCGAAAAGCTGCTACAAAGTACATCCACATAATGTTACGGTAGATATCATTTATATAGGACTAGTTGCAATATAGATTTGGTAGTGTTAGCAGCACATCTACAAAAAGCTAGATGCGGGCTTTAGTAGACGGCCGCCATCTTAAAGCAGTACACTTCCCTGCAAGACTGTTGTAGCGAACCTTCCAAGCGAACCTAATTAACTTTTTATCTAAAATACTCCTAAATCGGTAAAATATTGACTTGAATCCATCTTTAAAATAGTTTTAAAACTTTCACATGTCGAAAGTAGACAAAAGAGAAATGATGGAATAACGGGAGCAATTTTAACAACTTTAACGGTTGATTGATTCACAACATTAAATTAATTGAATGTAGTTTAAAGCTGCTGATACAGAATGGGGGACTTCAGTTTTTTATTTACTGTTATTTTTGTATATTTTTTTTACTGCTATTGTTAACTTGATACTGAAATAGTGGTTTGGTTTAGCCTGAGAGTATTTTTGAACAATTTTGGAACTAATGTACAAAACATTTTAAAAAATAAATAAATAAATAAAAAATAAATAAATAAAAAAAAGGGGGGGGGTGCATCAATAATCGTTTTATAATCGAATCGGAGCCTCTAAATCGTAATCGTAATCGAATTGTTAGGTGCCCAAAGATTCCAGGCTCTAGTGGCCATTCACAGCTGTGTCTTGACACTTGGTGATACATGCTACATGGAGTTTTTGGATCGAAACAAAGTAAGTATGCGATAGTATCTCATCAAAGTCATGGCGTATGTAATTCTGCTCTCGCGTGCTCTCACTTCCAGATAGGGTTTTGCTGTTTGAAAAACATTTTTCTTTTTTGCCCTCCTGTTCAAAGTTTTTCTTCCCCCAGAAAATTGGATATCGGACAATTTTGAAAGTTGGCTAAATTGGGGGTCTCAGAGCGGAACTTCAAGTCACTTTAGTGCGTTCCGCCACATATTAACGATATTTTAACACTTAAACACTATATTACATCTCCACGCATCATCTTACCTTTCTATTTGACCCTCCCCCCACCAAACCACTCTCGTTTACAGGCATGCAAACTGGTTAGGGGTGAAAAAGGTGACAAAGTAACATGGACACACGGCATGAGCGGAAAAGTGCATTTCATAGTGCAACCAGAGACATCTCGAATTAAACACAGTACATAAAAATTTAACATATACAAGTCTAAATCTCTCAGCCTGAAATCAGAACATATAAGACACATTAAGTAGCAAATTATACAAAATCTAAATTATAAAATATACAGTATGTCCCATTTGCATTAAGCAGAGAACAACTGTACTCCCGTCTCTCACTTTTGTCAGTCATTTGTTGTCACGAGAAGAGAGTGGCGGTGATAGGTCTGGGTCATCGGACTAGAGCAGGGGTCCCCAACCTTTTTTGCACCACGGACCGGTGTTATTTGGGTCTTTTTTTCACGGACCGGTGTTCCGACAAATTTTGAACCCCATCAAAAATTGCAACGACGTGGTTATGCGCACGTTAAACATACCTGCAAAATGCGCAAATGCAGCGATTCCAAAGTAAACACTACAAACTTTCTTGAAAGAAAGGAATATTAACTTACGTTTGATCATGGAAGGACTTGTAGAAAAGTTCTCCTCAGATTCATCCTGCCATGTAAGCTGCACACAACAGCTGCACACCGCGCTCACCATTAACAACTTCGCCTTGTCATTAAACATTGCTTAAGAAGCCCGCTTCACAAAGATACGATGTTGGACATTGTAGCAAGGTTTTCAAAGCTCTTGTCGCGATGTCAGGATATTCCAGAATGACTTTAATCCAGAACCTCGGCAGAGTTGTTGTCTCAAATGTACGTTTAATAAGGTCGCCGTCATTTGCGATCTCTCTGTTTATTCACAAACGGGTCACGAATCCACTTCTTCGCAGTTCGTGGGTCTTCGAGGTTGTAGGCTCGTCAGGTGTCCTTTCCGCCGTAAAAATATCCTTTTCGTCGTAAAAATATCTCCAAAGACGTCCGTTTTCCAGTTATCTTCGCTCGTGTGGGGGCTAATTATTTCCGGGAACAAATGTGCTGCGCCCGCGGCTAAGCCTGTCGCAATATGCAATAATTCCATTTATCGCGCGATATATAAAAATGAAGGCGGTAATTTTTTCCGCTGCGATTTATCGCCTCGCGTGCACGTGTGTGCGCGCGTGCGGCAGACGTGCTGTTAAAAGTACGTTACCAACTGCGCAAAATGCATCTTCGTTCCAGGTCCGGCAAAAACTAGCGCCAGAGCCAATCGTTCCCATTATAGCCTGTTGTTCAACGTATACCGGCCGCGTCAGTGCTCCGGAGTGACTGTAGACCATCTATGGCGCGCCGGTGTTGTTGACGTGTGGGCGCTCCCGTCAGGAGTGACATTTCACGCGGGGCGGCTATTTTTCGGCACAACGCTGGATATTTACAACGAAGTCCTCCAAAACATTGTTACCGACTTGGCTGCTACGAATAACCTCACTTTGACAATGAACAGCTGAATGAAATTAAAAGCGCTGTGCTTCAAACTCGTCCTGTTTATGAAAGCCGTCATATGCTGGTGTAGTAATGAGCAGACGTGACTCCAGCGGCGCTTGCTAACTTTTTTAATGCGCGGTTGCGCGCACGGACACACTAGATATCATGTCCCATGCCATTGGCTACGTGAGCCCAGAGTGATTATGGGACATGTAGTCCATATACTACATCGATGAATTCTAAACTGTCATTTGTCACATGAGGTTAAGAAGGCCAAATCAATCCATAACAGTGACTATAGATAATGTTGCAAATATCGTGAATTCAGTACGTGACACAGATGGATTCGGACCATAAATAGGATGTCTTGCTCATGTTGTAAACCTGGCTGCTAAGAGAGCTGTAGCAATCAACGGTGTGCCCTGCCTCACTTTACAAACAGTAAAGATTGTTCTCAGCACTTTAATACAAATTTTTTTCATATCTGTAAGAAGTAAGCACGTAAATATTATGCACTAAAATGCATGTTTATATGATGGCAATTTAATTTTTGCTCGATAGCAAGAAAAAAAAAAAAAAAAAAGAAACAAAAAATACAATTGTTATTTTTTTTGCAGAGCATTAAATGTATTGAATCGGATCGAAAATCGTGTCCCCCGTATCAAAATTCGTACCGAACCATGACTTAACTGTATCGTTGCATCCCTGTGGAACACCATTGCAGAAGCTATGATGGGAAATGTTTTCATTTTCCTAAATGCTTAAGTTATTAAGTGCAATTTTTTTTTTTTTTTAAACACATTTTATTTATTCTGTGTTTCTGTGCGGTATCAATATTGTTGTTTTTTACTTAAGAGGCAGGGTCTATTGTTTTTAGTTGTGATTTCTTAAAAAGTATATTTGAATTTAAGAGTTAATATTTATCGTGTTTAAATGGGTGTACTTGATCGATTAATATATACTGTATTCGCACTGTGTTATTGTAAATTGGTTAAAAAAAATTGGGGGGGGGGGCGCAATAATATCGCATATCGCAATAATTTATGAGAATAATTATCGCACACTAAAATTTGTTATCGCGACAGGCCTACCCGCGGCCTAGTAATACGTTATTATCGAGGACAAGCGCACATAGATATATTGTATACACAAACAAGATGTACTGCCTGCTGTCCAATCAATGGATTTCTGTGACGACATTTTAATCTATTCCGTAGTATTATATCTAGAGTAGACAGGGATATTGGTGTGTTAAGCAGGGGCACAGGGTTAGTTCGGCCAGAATGCGGTCGTTATTAGATTATTATTTCTGTGCGGCCCGGTGGCAAATGCGCACCGGAACCGGTCCGCGGCCCGGCAGAAGGGGACCCTTGGACTAGAGTGTAGTTTTGAGCATGGACTACGGTTTTGAAGTTAACGGTTTCACTCGCTCGTTGACAGAACCCCCCCCCCCCCCCATCGCCCCATTTTTTTCTCCTCGGATCTACGTGATTCAGAAAAATGACCCATTTTGATTTCAAAACGGCGAAATTTCGCCGAAAGGTGGCAAGTTTGCATGCCTGGTTTAATGCCCGCAAACTGGGACTCTAAACCCAGGTGCGTTCGAACCCCCAGCACCCCCCTCTCTGGCCACACTTACAAGCTGCTTTAATCAAAACAGCATGACCAAAACAACAAAACAAAGGCACCTGAGGCGGCTCTTGTTCTTGTTGATGGCAGTGAGGCAGTATCTATGCACGGTGTAGAAGTAGTCTTGGTATGGAATGCCCGACGTGATCACCTCCGAGTCCACCACATAGCATTCACCCTGAGCGCTGTTCTTGTGCAGTGTCTAGAAAGAGGATGAGAACAAATCAATACTCAGGGTAAGGCGAGTCAGTTGGGAAAATGAATGACATTAGTCGTAGGAACCTCTGGGGAGCTCATGATACGTTAAGGTTTGCGATACAAGGATTACGATGAGGACTGCAGATATCGATTATTTTAGTTGGTTGGTTGGTTGGTGTTGGTAGTCGATTAATATATGAACTAGTTCGAATAATCGAGTAATCGGATAAGGAACATAAAAAAATAAAATACCTGAGCTGAGCCTCAAACGGTATAAAAAAAATAATAAATAAGAATCTAAGTACAACAAAAAGAACCATTGGCTAAATTACATAGCAAAAGTCCGCTAGCTTAAATGCTATAAAATGCTAACGTCTATTTCACATTGCTCTTAAATGGTTAAAATCCATATTCCCATAAAAAAAAAAAAAAAAAAAGACTAAATATTTCAATAAACTAAATTATGAATGCATTAAAAAACAAGCTCAAACAAAAACTTGGCTTATGTTAGTCTTAACAGGGAGCAGCTGCATTCAGCCATGTGAAAAGAGTTATATTCACTGTTGCCACTAGAGGGCAGTGTATCCAACCAAATCAATAAAACTAAATGCAAACACTTTCAAAACAAACCATAACAACACCACTTAAACAAATTCTCGAAGCAGCAAAATTTAATTTGAATCTTTTTTCTAATCAAACTACTCAAGTTAATCGATTATTCCTTGCAGCACTACTTACGATACCGATCTCAGTATATTGCGATACAACAATTATCGATACACGGGTCAGGAGGTCATTCTAGGTTGTTCTACAAAACAACAAATAAATACAAAAAAGCTAATTTAAATCTTTCTGCTGTGGTTTGGAATGGGTTTATCCCTAGTAGAGGTCCAATCCATTTGAACTGGGAGGGTGGCAACCAATAAACAAAGTTCAATTGCTGCCATCCCTCCCACTTCAAACTGATTGGACATTAGTTTATTTTGGGGCATTTCACGTCATTTCCTGTTGATTTTTGGTCACTTCCCTTTCTTTTTGGGGCATTTTAAGGTCACTTCCGATTGATTTTGGGTCACTGAAAAGGAAGTGACTCAAGAATGTCCCAAAATGAATAGGAAGTGACCTGTAAAAGCCCAAAAAGGAAAAAGAAGTGACCAAAAATCAACAGGAAATGACATTAATGCCCCAAAGTGAACTCATTGCCTCGGTATTGGGTGCCACTGACGGCCATAGACGTCCAATCCATCCAAATCCAATCCAAATCCAAATTGGATGTCTACGAGTGATAAACTCATTCCAATTAAAAGCAAAAGCAAATTTCACTACGTGTTGATTTTGGCTTACTGAAAAGGAAGTGACTCTATAATGTCCTCAAATGAATAGGAAGTGACTCAAAATCAACAAGGAAGTAACCTGTAAATGCCCACTTAAAGACTGGTTGTGAAGGCTCTATTTCCAGTGCCATTGACTGCGCTAGACGTCCTATCTAGTCAAAAAGAATTGGATGTTTGGCGCCGTCAATGGTAGCGAGTGAGCTAACGTAGACACTATTCTGATGGAAAGATTTTGGTTGCAACATTCTTTTTTGTTTTAAACAGTGACCCTTTAAAAAAAAAAAAAAAACGATACACTGGTACAAAATTACATGGTTAATTAACTGGTTCTAGAAGTAGTATCTTAAACTGAAAATTCCGTAAGTGACGCATTTTCCATGAAAATGCCCTAATCTGTTCCAAACGCCCGCAAAATTCAGACTTACAGTGGGGCAAATAAGTATTGAGTCAACCACCAATTGTGCAAGTTTTCCTACTTAAAAAGATTAGAGAGGCCTGTAATTGTCAACATGGGTAAACCTCAACCATGAGAGACAGAATGTGGAGAAAGAAAAACAGAAAATCACATTATTTGATTTTTAAAGAATTTATTTGCAAATCATGGTGAAAAATAAATATTTGGTCACCTATAAACAAGCAAGATTTCTGGCTGTCAAAGAGGTCTAACTTCTTCTAACGAGGTCTAACGAGACTCCACTTGTTAGCTGTATTAATGGCACCTGTTTTAACTCATTATCGGTATAAAAGACACCTTTCCACAACCTCAGTCAGTCACACTCCAAATTCCACTATGGCCAAGACCAAAGAGCTGTCGAAGGACAGCAGAGACAAAATTGTAGACCTGCACCAGGCTGGGAATAGGTAAAACACTTGGTGCAAAGAAATAAACTGTGGGAGCAATTATTAGAAAACGGAAGACATACAACACCACTGATAATCTCCCTCGATCTGGGGCTCTATGCAAGATCTCACCCTGTGGCGTCAAAATGATAACAAGAACGGTGAGCAAAAATCCCAGAACCACACGGGGGGACCTAGTGAATGACCTACAGAGAGTTGGGACCACAGTAACAAAGGCTACTATCAGTAACACAATGTGCCACCAGGGACTCAAAACCTGCACTGCCAGACGTATCCCCCTGCTGAAGCCAGTACACGTCCAGGCCCGTCTGCCCTTCGCTAGAGAGCATTTGGATGATCCAGAAGAGGACTGGGGGAATGTGTTGTTGTCAGATGAAACCAAAATAGAACTTTTTGGTAGAAACACAGGTTCCCGTGTTTGGAGGAGAAAGAATACTAAATTGCATCCGAAGAACACCATACCCACTGTGAAGCATGGGGGTGGAAACATCATGCTTTGGGGCTGTTTTTCTGCAAAGGGACCAGGACGACTGATCTGTGTAAAGGAAAGAATGAATGGGGCCATGTATCGAGAGATTTTGAGTGAAAATCCCCTTGCATCAGCAAGGGCATTGAAGATGAGACTTGGCTGGGTCTTTCAGCATGGCAATGATCCCAAACACACAGCCGGGGCAACAAAGGAGTGGCTTCGCAAGACGCATTTCAAAGGTCCCGGAGTGGCCTAGCCTGTCTCCAGATCTCAACCCCATAGAAAAACTGTGGAGGGAGTTGAAAGTCCGTGTTGCCCAACGACAACCCCAAAACATCACTGCTCTAGAGGAGATCTGCATGGAGGAATGGGCCAAAATACCAGCAACAGTGTGTGAAAAGCTTGTGAAGAGTTACAGAAAAGGTTTGGCCTCCGTTATTGCCAACAAAGGGTACATTAAGTATTGAAATGAACTTTTGGTATTGACCAAATACTTATTTTCCACCATGATTTGCAAATATATTCTTTAAAAATCAAACAATGTGATTTTCTGGTTTTTATTTCCCACATTCTGTCTCTCATGGTTGAGGTTTACCTATGTTGACAATTAACGTCTCTCTAATATTTTCAAGTGGGAGAACTTGCACAATTAGTGGTTGACTAAATACTTATTAGCCCCACAATATATCACCTTCTCGATACATTGTCACACTCCTAATTAACATAGCAAAGATTGGCAGACTTATAGTCACCTGTGTCTCCACCACGGGGGCGGTCTTAGGTCCGAGCGGGTTGTTGAGTGCGATGGTGTAGCTGAGCACACGGCTGGTAGTCCCGCTGCTGCCGTCTCGCTGCCATTCACCCACTGTGAGGTCTGAAAGAATTGGACAGCGAGATGTTGCAGAAAAATCACGTTTTGGAACGAAAGACGGAGGAGGGCCTCCAGGGGCGAAAAAAAAAAACGGGGTCGCTCTCCATAAAGAAAACAGTCGCCAATTAGTGTGACACAATGTTGCCTACTGGCCAAATTCACTCATGTTGTCCTCATTTGAAAGAACACTAAACAAGTGGCAACGGAGGGAGGTTAATATCGCGTGACATGCTCGTCAGTCAAACATCTCATGCATTTAAAATTTATATCAAAGTTAGAACTGGAAATTTAGGTGATTTTTTTTACTTCTCAAACAAGAAATACTGTTGTTGAATTAGATTTAATTTTTCAATGGGTTCCCTAAAAAATCTCTCATTTCTCTGACAAAATTATGGGAAAATTGTCTCCCCTAAAATGTACACATCTTACACATTCATTACTTTATTTCAATAAAAAAAACTATCATAATAGTGTCCTTATGGTCTGAACAGCTTTATCGTATGAAATAGTTTGATATACGCCCATTGTGTTTAGTCATGATGTTTTAATTAGGAAAAAGAAGCGAATAGGAAGGGGTTACGAGGGGACAGAAAGGAAGGAAGCAGACGGAAGAGGAGAAGAACCACCAACAACAACAACAACACATACATTACACGCCTATGAACATATTGGTGCTACCATTAGCTAATTGCTATTACAGCTCTAAAATGTGTTACTTTGAGAGTGAGAGTGAGGATTTCTATTTTTCAAAACATATTACCAAATTGGAATATTAGTATAATTTTAAGTTAAAAAAAAAAAAAATAATAATAATAATAACTAAAATATTCTTAATAAAATTAAAATAAATGCAGTCCTTTAGGTGAACCTAATCTTACAGCAACAGCTCAACATTATTACCATCAGAACAAAAATAATGGAATTATTTTCCATAAAAAGCATGTATGACTCAAAAGTAAAAGTATGACTCGTATTGTGTTTACATTATACACACATACTCTTTCTCAACACAGTTACCAGAGAGAAAAAAACACCACGATTTACCACCGCTAGACAAACTAAACACGCTGGAGTGTTTACTAACCTTTAATTTTGTACAAACGCTAAATTATATTGGAGGTAATATTGCCTCCCCGGCAGCCACCCTCCGCAAACATGTTTTACATATCGTTTGGCCCTCCTCCTATAAACCACGGCCGTCTAACTTTTCTGTAGCTGAATTATTCCCATACCAGCGATTTCGTTTTCTTAGATTGGGGGAAAAAGTTCAGGAGTTTCACCTCCTCCAGCCATTGTGTAGCACAGCTGACTCAATGACAATGAGCAACAACCTATGGGGGAGGGTTAAGCCTTGCAGCTGAAAGCGAGGGATTTCTCCCTGCAGTTTGGGACAAAAAAAATAGCCAACACCGTAGGGATGGTATGATGGAATTTTTTTGCGGTTTTTAAACAGTGATTTTCATACCACGGTATACCTTGAAACCGGTAATCGGCACATGTCTAGTGAGGTGGGGAACCTAGTATGTAATGTGTTATGTCAATCACTTGTAAGTGTGGATATGTTCACATCCTATTCTATGCTACCTGATCGCTAATCCTGGCACCGTGACGTTTTCATACCACGGTAAACCTTGTAACTGGTAATCGGCACATGCAAGGAATCCAGTAGTAGTGTGTTGTGTCAATTACCTGTGGATATGTTCACATCCTATTCTATGCTACCTGATCGCTAATCCTGGGACCAACAATCTGAGTGTTTCTAATTGCACCCAGTCAGATAGTCCTGCAGAGAAGTGGAAATGCTGCGCGGGGGCCGACCCAGCCAATAAGGAGGGGGGTGCCGAGCACAGCCCCCCCCCCCCTCCCGCAGCTCCACAAAAGGGGCCACTGTCATCCCCCGGTACCCAAGACGGTCCCCCGGAGCATCTGCTCCATTAACCAGCCCTCATGGAATGGATGAAGCGATGCATCACAACCATCCACGCTCATTCCCACCACAGCCTGCCTAGCCGGAACCCCAGCCACCGCCACAATCCTCAAACCGACACGGCACACCGAGGGACCCCCACGGCTCACTAAGCACAGAGCAGGAAAGGATCCCCACCCGGAGTGGGCGACACCACGGCGAGGCCCAAGGTTTATGCCCAGGTAGAAAAGAGAGAGGAGGCGGGAGCAGGAGAATCCCTCCACCCTCCAACCCCCGCACTCAACAGCCCACACGAAGAGGAGGCCCCGCACCGGGAGCCCTTCCATATAGAAAAGTAAGACCCACCTACCGCTCTATTACTGTGGCTTCTCAAAATACTTGAGGTAAGTCTCATAACATAATAAATTGTTGCCCTCTTTCTGAGAACAAAATCTGGAACTAAAGGCCAAAAGAATCATATTCAGCAAATGTATTCAGCAACTGTTGATGTTTTGCCCTGGATTTATTTGTGTGTTTGTACCAGTAAAGTGCCGCTGCGAGAAGAGGTGCTGAATAAAGTGTGTGTCAGCAGAGAAGAGCAGGTCGTGTAGCTTGTCCACGCTCATTCTCACGGCAGCGTTGACGTGCAGCCGCCCGTTCAGGTCGGCGCAGAACGACTCCACCTCACCTGAAGATTGTGAGGATATAATGTTTATATTTTTTTGGACAGTTCTGATTGTTGTGATAAAGAATGATGACGCAACACTCACTCTCCTCCTGTGTGTCGGACGAGTTGCTCGGGTCGGTCGGCAGGTCCTCGTCGTTGGTGATGTCCAATGAGGAGAGATTTCCCAGGCTGGTGTTAGGCAGGGGCGCCAAGTGATTGGCCGACTCGGACAGACTGTCCCCGCCCTCCTCTGGGTTCTGATGGGAAAGGGAATCAGGCCACCGTCATATGACTTTTAAGAGGATGTGAGTTGTAGTTGGGACACCACACTGCGATGAGGGTGAGTGAGTTCACATGTATACAAAAGCACAGTGGATGCTTGCAGGCAAATTTCTGAACAGATTATTTTGGTCTTGCTGTTTACTTTTACATACATACATAAAAAAAGAAACAAAAACAATGGCTTACACATTTCTTAGTTCTAGCATGCATAAGGTCATTCAAAATAAACACATATACACTGCTGGCCAAAAGTATTGCTATTCTGTCAGATAATGCTCAATTTCTCCCAGAAAATAATTGCAATTACAAATGCTTTGGTAGTAATATCTTCATTTATTTTGCTTGCAATGAAAAAACTCAAAAGAGAATTGAAAAAAAAAAAAAATCAATATCATTTTACACACAACACCAAAAATGGGCCGAATAAAAGACTTGGCACTCTTTGAAAAATCATGTGATGCTTCTCTAATTTGTGTAATTAACAGCACCTGTTACTTACCTGTTGCACATAACAGGTGGTGGCAATAACGAAATCACACTTGCAGTTAAAATACATTGAAGTGTCCTTGTGGGTGACACATTGCGCATGGAGAAAAGAAAGAAGACCATAGAACTGTCTGAGAATTTGAGAAGCAAAATTGTGAAGAAGCATGGGCAATCTCCAGGCTACAAGTCCATCTCCAAAGACCTGAATGTTCCTGTGTCTACCGTGCGCAGTGTCATCAATAAGTGTAAAACCCATAGCACTGTGGCTAACCTCCCAAGATGTGGACGGAAAGGAAAAATTGACGAGGGATTTCAACGAAAGATTGTGCGGATGGTGGATAAAGAACCTCAACTAACATCCAAACAAGTTCAAGCTGTCCCGCAGTCTGAGGGTACAACAGTGTCAACCCATATTTTCCGTCGGCATATGAATGAAAAGGGACTCCATGGTAGGGTACCCAGGAAGACCCAGAGACATAAAAAAGCCAGGCTGGAGTTTGCCAAAACTTACCTGAGAAAGCCAAAAACATTTTGGAAGAATGTTCTCTGGTCAGATGAGACAAAAGTAGAGCTTTTGGGGAAAAGGCATCAACAAAGAGTTTATGGGGAAAAAAAACGAAGCCTTTAAAGCAGACATGTCCAAAGTCCGGCCCTGGGGCCAAATGCGGCCCGTGGTCAAATTTCATCCGGCCCCCAGCCTCTGTCATAAAATCAATAACGTCTGGCCCACTTTACCCACTAAAAGGCAGCAGAACTTTAACCCTTTACTGCCAAATGTATCACATTTGATACACCTAAAATATCATGATTTTGAGATTAATTTAGAATTTTGACATTTCTTTTTGAAAAAAAAATTGATGGTTGCAAGTCAACACATGCATCTGCAGGTTCCATGAGAAAAAAACATGATTTAGCATGGGTTATAGATATTAGAGCACTTATTACACATATTCATTTTGACATTTCGTTTTACAAATTTGAAAAAAAGGTTTCATTAGGACCTTATTTTTCAAATTTTGGGATTCTCTGATAATTGCTTCATGTTGCAGGTATTTAAGGGCTAAGCAACATTACTCCGTGTGACCCATTACTTCCATTTTCTAAAATGGCGACAATCAACAAAAAAAAGAAAGTTGTGACGGCCGACGCTTCAAGGATAGGTGGAAATTGGACTATTTCATCACTAAAATACGCAACAACTGTGTCTTGCCTCATTTGCAAAGAGACAGTTGCTGTTTTTAAAGATTTCAATGTGAGGCCATATTACCAAACAAGACACGCTGACATGTACGACAAGATTAAAGGAAAGATACTAGGGCTGTCCCAAACGACTAATTTTCTCCCGATTAGTCAGCCGACTATTTTTACGATTAGTCGACTAATCTAATAATAATAAAAAAATTTATATATATATATATATATATTTTTTTTTTTTTTTACTAATTTAGCAATGAAATTTTTGTTGACGCTTATCAATTCACAAAAACATATTGGAACACTCAAATTATTTATTAAAGTACAAATAAACACGTACATAACAATAATAAATCACAAATAAACAATGAGTTGAAATGCTAATAGAATTAACTAGTGTAGCATCCCGATTGAAAAGATGGTCTCTTAAACTGATGGTTTACAACTTTTATTCCATCCTTGATGTAAACACACTGTAAGAGCTACGGTGCACACAAATAAAGCAACACAATTAGAAATTAACAAAAACTTTTCACCTTTTTCCTTTTAAACCTTATTTATATATCAATGAATTGCCTATATGAATTGCCTTTACCTTAATTTATTACCTTATCATTGACAATCTCTCCCTTGAGTGCAATCACTGTATATACTGTATATATTTATGACCTTTTAACCTTATATAATTTTCTATGCCATAAAATATACCTTTCAATTAGCATTAAGAACAATACTAATAGCACTTATAGGCCCGTTGTCAATGAAACATTATTATTTAGTAAGGCGACAGCACCCTCTGGTGTACAAAAAATGAAGAAAAAAAATTACAAACCGCGTGAAGGCGCTTGAGGTGTTTATTCACGGCCGACGTGCAGCCAAGCTTTGCATTGAAGAGACAGGACAGAAGAGTGTACTCTCCTTTGTTTCTTTGAAATAAGTCAATGTTTTGGACACTCTGGTGCGCTTTTTTTGGCTTTGTGCCGCTTTCCCCGCTTGCAAACAGCATCCGACATTCTAACTTTCCACGCATATATATTTTTAACCCTTCATTAACCGTCGACGGGATGTTGTGCTCGTCGACGGATTTACGTCATCGATGACGTCGACTATGTCGACTAGTCGGGACAGCTCTAAAAGATACGCAGTGAGAAATTGAAGCAACTTGAAGTTAGTTTAATTTCACAGCAGTAGTATTTCGCAAGAGCCTGAGAGTCGAAAGAGAACGCCACAAAGGCTAGTTGGGAGATTGTTGAAATTATTTATTTAAAAAAAATAATAAAGCAAATGAGACACACTGAATGACTAGCTAAATTTTGCTTAGATATATTGTTCTACGTAAAGGACGTCAGCCAAGGTCGGCCCCCCACATTTTTACCACGCCAAATCTGGCCCCCTTTGCAAAAAGTTTGGACACCCCTGCTTTAAAGAAAAGAACATGGTCCCCACAGTCAAACATGGCGGAGGTTCCCTGATGTTTTGGGGTTGCTTTGCTACCTCTGGCACTGGACTGCTTGACTCTGTGCATGGCATTATGAAGTCTGAAGACTACCAACAAATTTTGCAGCATAATGTAGGGCCTAGTGTGAGAAAGCTGGGTCTCCCCTAGAGGTCATGGGTCATCCAGCAGGACAATGACCCAAAACACACTTCAAAAAGCACTAGAAAATGGTTGGAGAGAAAGCACTGGAGACTTGATACTTGAATCCAATAAAACACCTTTGGAGAGATCTGAAAATGGCAGTTTGGAGAAGGCACCCTTCAAATCTCAGAGACCTAGAGCAGTTGGCCAAAGAAGAATGGTCTAAAATTCCAGCAGAGCATTGTAAGAAACTCATTGATGGATACCGCAAGTGGTTGTTCGCAGTTATTTTGTCTGAAGGTTGTGCTACCAAGTATTTGGCAGAGGGTGCCATTACTTTTGTCCGGCCCATTGTTGGAGTTTTATGTAAAATGATAATGATTTCATTTTTTCTTTTTACCCCATTCTGTTTTGTGTTTTTTTATTGCAAGCCAAACATACGAAGGTATTACTACCATAGCATTTGTAATTGCAATCATTTTCTGGGAGAAATTGAGCATTATCTGACGGAATTGCAGGTGTGCCAATACTTCTGGCCAGCACTGTATACCAACCATCACAGCAAAGCAACCATCGCAATTTCTCCAGAAATTGCCTTTTTTTAGCTTGATTTTAAAAGTTGTGTCAATTTTTAGACCACCCAAAGAGAGGGCTCAAAATCTCACTCGCTTTGTTGTTGTTTTTCTTGGTGAGGATACTCACTAATATGACTATTTCTCTGTTATTCATGGACTGATCAGAATAAAATTTGGTCAGTCTTTTCTAGGGTTAGGAATCGCACGCATGATGCATCGATCATTGGAGCAAGATTTTCAATTTTTTGTCTCAAGACTGATTATAATGTCTCTGGATGTTTGGAAAGCGATCGTAGTTCATTGATTGTAGCTTTGCATGTAATGCAAAAGCTACTATCTATATTTTTTTATTATTTTTTTTCCCCCCCAATTACGTTTTTCGGCATACCGCCCAGCCGAAATGTTTTGACTGACAGACGCCGTTCAAACACCAAAATGACCAGAATTCTCGCGTGGCACAGGCTCTTTAGTTTGACACCTTCGAAATTTCTGATTGTCCAAAAACACAGGTTTTTTAAAGTGATTGTTTATCCAAATCATATCATTTGATCATATCAAATCAAAAAATTCAGGACGCTAGGGGGCACAAAAGCTGTATTAAGTTTTTGTCAAAAAAAATACCCATTAATTTATAATGAGCAAAATTTCCCATTCATTTCCAATAGCCCATTTGCTATTCATTTCAATGGCACAAAAACTTCCATTCAATCCTATTGATTTCCAACGCAAGTGACTCAATGTCAAGAGGAGGTTTCCCCTTAATGCCGCAAAACCAATAGAAAATGACCAGATATCATTAGAAAGTCACCCTG
Organism: Corythoichthys intestinalis; assembly: GCF_030265065.1. NCBI lineage: Eukaryota > Metazoa > Chordata > Actinopteri > Syngnathiformes > Syngnathidae > Corythoichthys > Corythoichthys intestinalis. Next base: position 39,133,201 of record NC_080398.1, read on the forward strand.
AAATGACCTCAAATTAACAGGAAGTGACCCAATATGAACAAAAAGTGAAATGATGAAATGATTCCAAATCAACATGAGGTGAGCAAAAATCAATATGAACAAAAAATGACCCCGAAACGCCTCCATATCAATAGGTGAACCAATATGAACAGGAAGTGACCTGGAAATGCATCAAAATCAGCAGATAGGGACCAGTTACACCAACCACCACAAAATACAGTTCCTATTTTACACTTGTTATTTTGAAGAGAAACTAATAATTAAAAAAAAAAAAAAAAAGAAAAAAGTGGTGTCATTAAAAAAAAAAAAACCCCAAAAAAACGAGTAACTATTCCTTTTTATTTTTCATTTCTCTAATGGAAACAAGTAATAAAGAAAATTATTTCATGTTTCCTATATGTGGAGTGGCATACAGCTAAAGAGCTTAAAGTGCATGTGACACGAAAAAGCATGTTTATTTCATAATACACGCGGTATTTTATGCTCCTGAAAGATATGGACCGCTTGGATGTGTGTGGAAGCGATCGCTATATTTATTTAGTTTTTTGAATCCCGCGCCATGAAAATGAGTGACTTCCGGCTTCGGTCTTGCATTGAGGAGGAGGGCGCTGTGACGTGTATGGTAGAAGACGTCCTCTTCACTATACAGCGTACTGTTGTGTATGAGGACGAAGGATTCAGCTGATTTTGCGGATTAATTCGTTTATTTTTCGCATCAAGCCAGCCAAACGGCTGCAGAAAAATCATTCTGTATGAGGGAGAGGCGTATGCGCCTTTTTGGAGTTTCAAAAGGTTCCCATTCACCGTGGATATTTACTGTGGGACCATTGGACTTACGAGGAAGTGAGTAAACATCTTGTTTTGTACCATGTCAAATACGAATACAGTGATTACAAAGTAAACACTACAAACTTTCTTTAAATAAAGGACTACTTATGTTTGATCATTGATAGGCATGTAAAAAGCTGTCCTCATGCACATTAGCAGCACGTTAGCTGCACAACAACTGCAGCCAACCTCCTCCGGGGAACGAACTGTAAATTGCTCTCCGCCGGGCGGTTTGCCGATACGCGAAGACAATCGACAACCCAGTCGTCATGTCAATAAATCCAGGCTAGTTATGTGTGATTTCCCGCTTCGAAGACTTTGAAACATCACTCGGTTCGGGTTAGCATGTCGGCTAGCTGTCACGCCTTTTGGTTTGTTTACATTCTCCGAAGCCGGGGAAGGGAAATGACATATGTCCGATTTAGGTGTCATAAAATATCGTTCGGGAGGTGCGACAGTAAAGGTGAAGTCGACATTTTTGACCATTATGGAGTAATTTTGCCATGTCGTCCTGAATAAATGCATTCTTATTATTTCATATTCCATTTAGCACAAGACTGTTATTTGTCATGACCATGCCATTTATTTAGCAATTGGGGAAAATACTTGGATAAATAGAATATCCTGTAAAAATATTGAAGTAAAGAGACAGAAACAATGACATTTTGCCGCTTTCTTCGTCGCGTTTTCCTCGTTGTGAATAGTTCCCCCTCGACGGGCTGACTGGTCTTTCTCAAGCCATTTATATAGCTATTGGGGAAAAATACTCTGATAAAAAAAATATCGTGTAAAAATATTGGAGTAGAGAGACTGAAACAATGACATTTTGCGGCTCTCTTCGTCGCGTTTTCCTTGTTCTGAATAATTCCCCCTCAATCGGCTGAATAGTAAAACCGATGAGCCCAGTCTACCGCTGACGTCATCCACCTGTTGGGGACGCTAAAGACCTATAATGGTAGGCGTGGCTAACCGGCAGATTAAATGACTAATTTCTCGTCATCTGCGCTTTGCTAAATTGTTGTATATAGTCGAATCGTCTCAAAATATGATTCTAATTCGCATAATAATGCCATTTAAGACTTTTTTTCTCCTGTCGTATGCTCTTTAAAGCAGGGGTCCCCAAACTTTTTCCTGTGAGGGCCACATAACTCTTCCCTTCTCTGATGAGGAGCTGGGTTAGTTTGTAACAGAAAAAGTGTGACGATTGCAGGAGTGCCTAAATGAAAAAAATTATTGTTTTTCAGAAAGCCACAATCAAAAACAAAAGTAAACTAGAAACTGCAATTTCGGGAGAAATTACACACCTTGGTCTTTCCTCTGTGGAGATACAAATCTTAGCCCCACTCAGGTCTATCAATAGAATGGACCATAATGCCAGTCATTGGCACTAAACAAAGTTAAAGCCATTAGAAAAGATTGGGAGAATTGGACGTCCATGTCCGTCAATGGCAGCACCCTCCATAATTGTTAATGGAATCGGGGAAGTTTGGGGGACACGTCCTATTGATATCTAGTCATTTTCTGTTGATTTGGGAAAAAAAAAAAAAAATCCCATTGAAAATGAATGGGAAAAATTTTGGACGTCCATGGACGTAAATGGTATCAACTTACATAAGCGTCAATGGAATCCAAGTACATTGGCATCAATAGAATGAACAAACATGAAGAAATGCCTTTGGAAATGAATGGGAAGTTTGGACGTCCATGGACGTCAATGGCATCACCCCCCATAAGCGACAATGCAATCGGGGACATTTGGGGGACACGTCCTAATGATATCTAGTCATTTTCTGTTGATTTGGGGAAAAAAAAAAAATTCCCATTGAAAATGAATGGGAAAAATTTTGGACGTCCATGGACGTCAATGGTATCAACTTACATAAGCGTCAATGGAATCCAAGTACATTGGCATCAATAGAATGAACAAACATGAAGAAATGCCATTGGAAATGAATGGGAAGTTTGGACGTCCCTGGACGTCAATCGCATCACCCTCCATAAGCAGCAATGCAATCAGGGACATTTGGGGGACACATCCTATTGATATCTAGTCATTTTCTGTTGATTTGGGGGGAAAAAAAAATTTCTCATTGAAAATGAATGGGAAAAATTTTGGACGTCCATGGACGTCAATGGCAGCACCCCCCATAAGCGTCAATGGAGTTGGGGACGTTTGGGGTATACGTCCTATTGATATCTGGTCATTTTCTGTTGATTTGGAGAAATTTAGTTTTTTCCCCATTGAAAATGAATGGGAAAATTTTTGGACGTCCATGGAAGTCAATGGCGGCACCCTTCATAAGCGTCAATGGAATTGGGGAAGTTTGGGGGACACGTCCTATTGATATCTGGTCATTTTCTGTTGATTTGGGGAAATTTTGTTTTTTCCCCATTGAAAATGAATAGGAAAAATTTTGGACGTCCATGGCCGTCAATGGCATCGACATCCATATAGTCAATTGAATCCAAGTACATTGGCATCAGTAGATTCGACATGCATGGCCGTCAATGGCATCAATGCAATGTAAATTCCATTGGAAATCCCATTTTAGTGAATGGGAACTTTTCCCATTCGAAATGAATGGGATAGTTTTTGGCAAATTTCCGAGGAAGCGTAATTTTTTTCCAAATTCTGTATACAACTTTTATGCCCCTCACCGTCCCGGAATTTTTGATGCCCAAATTATGTGATTTGGTCAAAAATTGTAGGACTAGATACATTTTGAAACTTTTTTTTTTTTCACGGAAAATTGCCGTTTACGGACGAACGGAAAAATTTTCGGGGCTATTTGTAAAGTTTCCTGTGTCACGCGAAAATTCCGGTCGTGCCGATACTTGAACGGTGCCGATCGGTCAAACGGTTCGGGCTGTGAAGCGCGCATTTTTTTTCCATTCAAAATGAATAGGAAAGTTTTTGGCAAATTTCCGGGGAACCGTAAATTTTTGCCAAATTCTGTATACAACTTTTATGCCCCTCACCGTCCCGGAATTTTTGATACCCAAATTACGTGATTTGGTCAAAAATTGTAGGACTAGATACATTTTGAAACTTTTTTTTTTTTTCGGAAAATTGCCGTTTACGGGCGAACGGAAAATTTTTCGGGGCCGTTTGAAAAATTCCCATCGTCGCGCGAAAATTCCGGTCGTGCCGATACTTGAACGGTACCGATCGGAGCTACGGTTTGGGCTGCGCGGCGCGCCGAAAAAAACGTCAACAATTATTGAATAATAATAATAAAGAAAAAAAATAATAATAAAAAGTACAATAAAGTTGTACAACAACATAACCTTGTTCTTTCCCTTGGAAAGACCAAGGTAATAATATAATCAGGGGTGCACATAATGGGTCCGCATGCGCGCCGGACATAGACAAACGCGCTGGCCCTCAACGGCTTCCATACGCTTTTGCGTACCAATGGCTGACCATAAGACTGTCGCAATATGCAATAATTCCATTTATCGCGTGATATATAAAAATGAAGGCGGTAATTTTTCCGCTGCGACTTATCACCTCGCGTGCACGTGCGTGCGCGCGTGCGGCAGACGTGCTGTTAAAAGTTCGGATTCCTCGTTACCAACTGCGCAAAATGCATCTTCGTTCCAAGTCCGGCAAAAACTAGCGCCGGAGCCAATCGTTCCGATTATATCCTGTTGTTCAACGTATACCGGCCGCATCAGTGCTCCGGAGTGACTGTGGACCATCTACAGCGCGCCGGTGTTGTTGACGTGTAGGCGCTCCCGTCAGGAGTGACATTTCACGCGGGTGGCTGTTTTTCGGCACAACGCCGGATATTTACAACGAAGTCCGCCAAAACATTGTTACCGACGAGGCTGCTACGAACAACCTCGCTTTGACAATAAACAGCTGAATGAAATTAAGAGCCCTGTGTCATATGCTGGTGTTGTGTAGTAATGAGCAGACGTGACTTCAGCGGCGCTTGTTAACTTTTTTATGCGCGCACACACTAGATATCATGAAATGGCACACTAGATGTGCTACGTCCCATGCCATTGGAGCACAGAGTCATTATGGGTTACGTAGTCAATATACTACATCGATGAATTCTAAACTGTCATGACTGAATGGAAGTTAAGAAGGCCAAATCATTCCATACCAGTGACTACAGATAATGTTGCAAATATTGTTATTTCAGTACATGACACAGATGGATTCGGACCACAAATAGGATGTCTTGCTCATGTAGTAAACTTAGCTGTTAAGAAAGCTGTAGCAATCAACAGTGTGCCTTGCCTCACTTTACAAACAGTAAAGATTGTTCTCAGCTCTTTTGTACAAACATTTTTCAGATCAGTAAGAAGTAAGCACATACAGTAAATATTATGCACTAAAATACATGTTTATACGATGGCAATTTAATTTTTGCTCGCTAGAAAAAAAAAAAAAAAAAAAAAAAAAAAAAAAAAACGAAACAAAAAACTTAATTGTTATTTTTTTTTTACAGAGCATTAAATGTATTGAATCGGATCGAAAATCGTGACCCCCGTATCAAAAATCGTACCGAACCGTGACTTAACTGTATCGTTGCATCCCTATGGAACACCATTGCAGAAGCTATGACGGGGAAAAGTTTTCATTTGCCTAAATGCTTAAGTTATTAAGTGCAATTTTTTTTTCTCTTTTTTTTTTTTTTAAAATTTTTAACACATTTTATTTATTCTGTGGTGCTGTGCGGTATCAACATTGTTGTCTTTTTTTACTTAAGAGGCATGGTCTATTGTTTTTAGTTGTGATTTCTTAAAAAATATTTTTGAATTTATCTATGAATGTATACTGTATTCTCACTGTGTTATTGTAAATTGGTTGAAAAAAAATTGGGGGGGCACAATAATATTGCATATCGCAATAATTTATGAGAATAATTATCGCACACTAATATTTGTTATCGCGACAGGCCTAACTGACCACTGTATTTGCGGCGGACACGAGAAAATCACTTCTCAAAATGTCAAAGAGGCGGGCCCCACTGAGTAATTATTTCCGTGTTCCCCCACCCCCGTCAAAAGACAGACAGACAACAGAGACATCACCGGAGCTACTGGAAAAAAGGACTTTTGCTGAAAAGTGGCTGCAGGAGGTACCATGGCTAGAAGCAAATGATGCTCGCACGGAAATGTGGTGCAACATTTGCCGTGAGAATCCCAATGTCGCTAATAAGAGCAGCGCATTTTATGTAGGGTCAAAGAATTTTAGCCATCCAAACTTTGAAAAGCACGAAAAAAATAGAGCATGTGGCAATTAATCAAACTATCGATGTCAGACAGGACCCCACTCGCCCTATGGACAAGTGGCGGAATAAAGTTATTGTAGAACAGCGCCATGCGCTGACAAACGTGTTTTTGCTCGCATTTCACAAAGCTAAACATGCACATTCAATGAGCTCTTATGAGGAGGACATCCTACTTTTACAAAGGCTTGGAGTTAATGTGAGAGTCGCATATGAATGCCCTTTATTTTGAATTAGTGCTTTTATGTTTATTACTTTACATTTCACTTCAAAGTAATGGCAATTTTGTTGTGCCAGTTGATGTTAATCAAGCGTTAATTGTTTATATAATTAATTAAAGGTAATTGGCTCTAAGTAAAGCTTGTCATAATTTTATCGCATCAGGCGGGTCGGCTCTCAAGCTCAATGAGGACCAAGTCACATCTCCAGGTCCTCCTCTGAGAACCTGGGCAAAAAAATGATGTGCACCCCTGAATATAATATAATAATAACACTATTAATTAAATAGATAATAACCAAATAACCCTCTCTGGGCTCTTCACAGAAAAAAAGCCAGGAAATAAACACTATTGGAAAAAAAAAAAAAAAAAATTCAGGGGGCCAGACCAAATGTGGAGGCGGGCCGAACCTGGCCCAGGGCCGTAGTTTGGGGACCCCTGGCTTAAAGTGTATCAACTGAGTTTTCATATGAGGCGGAAAACAGTGTTTTCTGCCATGAATAAAGCTATGCAAAATTACTCACAGAGGAGACGTTGGTGGGCGCGGCAGATGCCGCCGAGCCGTGAGAGTTGGGCGGGCTGGGTTCCGAGGGATCCGAGCTAAGACGGCGACCCGACGAGGAGGGCACCTCGATGGGCAGGCAGCAGGTCGTGGATGGCGGGGACAAGCCTACCGCACCGGTGGTCGTTGAGGGTGGGCTAGCCTGACTGCAGGGCACCAGTGGCGGAGGGGAGCTGCCCGAGGAGGGAAGTGACACCGAACTGAGGTCCAGAAGATCGCTGACGGACACAGACTCTTCCCCAGGCCTGGTGAAACAGAGGGAACAGTTGAAATTAATCTATTGAATTATAAAAGTGAGGGGAAACGTGTTTCAAGGCACCCACAGCAGGCCGTTCATGTGTTCGGCGGTTGGCGAGACGTAGTCGTCGTCTTCGCTTGTGAGGCCTAGCTCGGTGCCGTAACACTGGTGCACGATGTGCCACAATTCTTTGGGGGACAAGGACTGAAAGCACGTATATAGAAAAAAAAATGACTCGTGTAACAAGACAATTTTTTAGTCATTAATCTGTTAGCTGTTATCTCACTTTGTCCATCAGCGCGTTCTGCCACAAGCGGAAAATCATCATGAAGCTGCGATCCCGTGCCCCGAAAGAAGTGAAGAAGTGCTGAGAATTTCAATGGAAAGGAAGGAAGGAAGAAAAGGACACATTAATGGATTTAATGGAGCCGATTCAGCACGCTTTTTTTTAAAATACTAAGTATTACAAAGTAAGTTTCTGTGCATGTAATAGCGGACCTTCTCATTGTCGGTGCTGATCTGGATGGCGTTTGGAATGAGCTTGGCAGTCTTCTCCTTGGTCATTGAGGTTACGTCTTTCAGCAGGATAGTAATCTGCAAAGGCACATAAGAAGCTATTTTAAATAAAAAAGGTGCCATATACAGTGAAGAAAATAAGTATTTGAACACCCCGCAGTTCTGCAAGTTCTCCCACTTAGAAATCAAGGAGGAGTCTAAAATTTACATCGTAGGTGCATGTCCACTGTGAGAGATGATCTAAAAGGAAAAATCCAGAAATCACAATGCATGATTTTTTTAACAATTTGTGTATTACAGCTGCAAATACTTATTTGAACTAGAGCTGTCCCGATTAGTCGACGTAATCGATGACGTAAATGCATTGACGAGCACAACATCACGTTGACAGTTAATGAAGGGTTTAAAAAAAAATATATATATATATATATATATATATATATATATATATATATATATATATATATATATATATATATATATGTATATATATGCGTGGAAAGCTGAGAATGTTGGACGCTCGGTATGTAAGCGGCAGAAAGCCAAAAAAGTGATCCAGAGTGGTCAAAACATTGACTTATTTCAACGAAACAAAGGAGGGTACACTGTTGCATCCTGTCTCTTCAATGCCATGCTTGCATACCAAGCTGCACGTGAGCTTTGAATGAACACTTAAAGCGCTGTCACCCAGTTGTAATTTTGGAAGACGACAAGAGACAACAAGCTGGCAGATCGTAAGTCCATCTAACTAACTACAGACATGTTTTATTGAAGTTGCTAAGCCTGTCGTGATATCCAAGGAGTCCATTTATGCACGGTAAATATAAATGAGGGTAGTAATTTTCACGGCTACGTTTTATTGTCGCGTGCCTGCGTGCACACATTTCTGCGTGCGTGTTGATGGCATATGAGACTCCGGTTCCTTTCACAGATGTTTAATGGTCATCAACACGCCGTAGAATTTAAAGTTCAGACATTCTATATCAAAATCTGTAAATGTTAGTATTGCTACAATGAGGCTAATGGGGAAAAAGACAACCTACTTTAACCTGCTATAAAACATTGGCAGTGTTCTCCAAAACCCAAACTTGCGGTGAAAAGGTGACACTTCAAACATGAAAAATCGCTGGTTAACAGGATATGCAAACAAAAAACTGAAAAAAAAATTATGACTGACACCACACGCAATGACGAAAAGTGCTTTTTTGCAGAGTGTAAAGCTTACGATTAGCGGTTTAGCGAACGTATTTCCAGTGAACATTTCAAAATAAAAGCATGCCATGTTCGTCATATAAATAACGATATCTGGAGTTAATCACACATACTTCAGAATTCAGATTCTACACTAATAACAGCTTTAAAATGACACCCCTTATGAAAAATCTGATTGGCAATAAAAAATTATTATAATACTATTTTATATAGTGCTATACTATAATATTAATGCTAGATATTTTTTTAAGAATTGTTTTGAATCATGTTGGAAAGGCAAAGTCAGTGTTCTGAATCTGTTTACATTCCATTCTTTTGCACTAGTAAATGCTATCAGCATTTGACCTTGTTTTTATTTGTGATTTACTATTGTTTACCAACGTACTTATTTGTACTTTAATCAAGTTTAAGTGTTCCAAAATGTTTTTGTGAACTCATAAGCGTCAACAAAAATTTCATTGCTAAATTAGTTGAAAATAAAAAACAAAAAACAATTGAATTAGTCGACTAATCGTAAAAATAGTGTGCTGACTATCCGGGAGAAATTTAGCTGTTTGGGACAGCCCTAATTTGAACAGCTAGAATTCTGACCCTGACACCTCCACTCCATGTATTGTACTGAATCAGATGCACTTGTTTGAGGTCGATGGTAGCATAAAGACACCTGTCCACCCCATACAATCAGTAAGACTCAAATTTGTAACATGGTTAAGACCAAAGAGCTCTCCAAAGACACCAGAGACAAAATTGTTCACCTCCACAAGGCTGGAACTACGGAGCAATTGCCAGGCAGCTTGGTTAAGCTGCTGATCTGAAAAGATCTGGGACCACCGTTTTTTTTAAGGTTACTGTTGGTAATACACTGGACACTAGAGGTCGGAATCTTTGGGGAACCAAACAATTCGAATACGATTCAGAGGCTACAATTCGATTTTAATCGATTATTGATGCCCCCCCCCCCCCCCCCCCCCGCTTTTAATTTTTCGTACATTAGTTCCAAAATTGTTCAAAAATCCTCTCAGGCTAAACATAACTACTACTTCAATATGAACTTAACAGTTCAAAACAGTAAATAAAATACTCAAGTCCCCATTCTGTATCAGCAGCTTTAAACTACATTTAATTTTATGTTGTGAATCAAATTGTTAAAGTTGTGCTGCGTCACCAGTAGGTAGATGGCGATGTAGTGTAAAGCGCTTTGAGCGCCTTCAAAGGTGGAAAAGCGCTATATAAGTATAACACCATTTACCATTTAAAATTGCTCCCATTATTCCATAATTTCCCTTCTGTCTACTTTCGACTTGTGAAAGTTTAAAACAGTTTCATCATTGAAAGATAGATTCAGTCAAGATTTTGCCGATTTGGGAGTATTTTAGATAAAAAGTTAATTAGGTTCACTACAACAAAGCCTTCCAGTGAAGTCTATACTGCTTTAAGATGGCAGCTGTTTACTAACGCCATTAAGTCTGTAATTTCGCATCTGGTTCTCTATACATGTTCTAACGCCGCCATCGTCTGTCATTTCACATCCTGCTCTACATATATGTGATATCTACCTTAGCATTATTGTGGCTGTACGTTTGTAGCGGCTGTCGGCCGCAGTCTGGCATTTTTGTTTTTTTATCTAGCGGCATGAGTTGAAGATGATATTTTATTCTCTGTCCGTTGCTCATTGCGTCCCGAAGACCGCGCTGACTGTGTTTTAGTTCCACTATTCCTGGTATAATTCAATAATCTGAATTTGGATGTTTGTGAATCCTTCTCGAATCTTCCATAGCCGAATCGCGAATAATCAAAGAATCAGAAATTTCGCACGCCTCTACTAGACACCATGGTTTGAAATCATGCATGGTACAGAAGGTTCTCCTGCTTAAACCAGCACATGACTTAAGTTTGCCTATGACCATTTGGATGATGCAGAAAAGACATGGGAGTAACTTTTAAGGTGAGATGAGAGTAAAATAGAACTGTTTGGTCATTATTTCACTAATGTGTTCGGAGGAAAAATAATGAGTATTATCTCAAGAACACCATCCCTACTGTGAAGCATGGGGGTGGTAGCACCATGCTTTGGGGGTGTTTTTCTGCGCGTGGGACAGGACGAGTGCACTGTATTTAAGAGGGGATAACTGGGAGATTTGGGGGGAAAAACCTCCTTCCTTCTGTCAGAGCATTGATAGTGCCTGGGTCTTCCAACATGACAATGACTCGAAGAACACAGTCAGGAAAACCAAGGAGTGGCTCCATAAGAAGCATAACAAGTTTCTAGCATAGCCTAGCCGTTCTCCAGACCTCAACCCAATGGAGAACCTTTGGATGGAGCTCAAACCCACTATTTCTCTGTGATAGCCCAGAAACCTGACTGATGGGTCGACTCCGTACTGCAGTGTGCGCAAACGTGGCGAAAAACTACAGGAAACGTTTGACCTCTGTTATTGCAAACAAAGGCTACTGTACCAAATATTAACATTTGTTTTCTTAGGTGTTCAAATACTTATTTGCAGCTGTATCACACAAATAAATCTTTAAAAAATGATACATTGGGATTTTTCTTTTTAGATCATGTCTCTCACAGTGGACATGCATCTACGATGAACATTTCAGACCCCTCCATGATTCCCAAGTGGGAGCACTTGCAAAATATCAGGGTTTTCAAATACTTCTTTACTTTACTGCTCAACGAAAATTCATATGAAAATTATCATTTTTTCCCCTTTATGCTTTCCATTTTTCTACCTTTGTCATAAAAAGCACTACCTACTGACCCAGAACAGGGGGAAAAAAGCACATTCTTGTGGTCTCTTGCATGAATTAGAAAATCGCTGCCAGACATTTTCCCAACCCTGAGGCAAACATATTGTAGATATTTTGACGTATGTGTGTGACTTGTGCAAACAGGGACTTTTAACACAAAGCAGGTGCTCACAGTGGTTTCCCAGCGGAATATGTTGCTGTAGAAACAAAGCCAGTTCTCAGACAGATAAAGGCGGCCTTGGAGCAGGATGTCCTTCTGCAGAGCGCACGAGTAGTCTGGAAAAAAAAAAGAAAAAAAAAAACGGACAAAATGTCAGCAAAGCTCTACATCACGCTCGAATCCTCCAACTCCAATCAAGGATGTTCTTTCCTCAGCTTACCCACGATGAGTCGTTCCGTGTCTGGAAGCTTCTTGAAGATCTTACGGAAGTCCTCGTTTCGTTGCTTGTACGTGGGGCTGAGGACCTAAGGGAGAGGAACATTGGTACCAATGAGATCATGTTGAATAAAGCACCACAGACTGAAGGGCTAGAAACGGATACTCACATTATACCAGCTTTGCATTTTCTGAAAAGACAAAAAAACTAGGGCTGTCAAACGATTCAAATTTTTAATCGCGTTAATCACAGCTTAAAAATTAATCAATCGTAAATAATTGCAATTCAAACCATCTTTAAAATATGCCATATTTTTCTGTAAATTATTGTTGGCATGGAAAGATAAGACATGATGGATATATACATAGGTACTGTATTTGTTTATTATAACAATAAATCCACAAGATGGCATTAACATTATTAACATTCTTTCTGTTAAAGCGATCCATGGATAGAAAGACTTGTAGTTCTTTAAAGATAAATATTAGTACAAGTTAAAGTAATTTTGTATTAACACCCCTCTTAAATGTTTTCGTTTTATTAACATTTATAACATTTTCAATTAAAAAAATAAACTAGTAGCTCGCCATTGTTGACGTTGCCGAGCGGTGACGACACACAGGCTCCCTGCCGTTCTTCGACAGTGTCTTTAACTACGTAAGGAAGTGATTGAAATACACCACAAGGTGTCAATGGCAAGTTTTAAATTACTAGAAATCAAGCCAATGAGTGTGTTTTGTCCCTCCACTAACGCCGTAGTTCCCTGTTTACTGATCCATGCATTTTACTTCACGGTCATTTGAGTGCTGGCTTCACAACGTACGAGACCTCTGATAGTTTGTATATTGTGACTAAATATTGCCATCCACTGTATTTGTTGAGCTAAACGAAATGTTAGAATAGAGTTTGACCAAAGCCTGAGTAAGTTTTATGTGTATTTTGCATAGCTATTTTGATTGGGAATCCCAGTTCCCTTTGCATTGTTGTTTAACTGTGTGAGGATAGGGCCTCATTAATACAGATTGAAGCGCTTTTCTTTTTGTGAACATTCTTTTTTTTTTAAAGATAGGAATATTATTTTTGTTGTGCTTTCACTAAATGATACTTACTGTAATTTTCGGACTATAAGCCGCTACTTTTTTCTCTCATTTTGAATCCTGCAGCTTATAGTCCAGCGCGGCTTATTTGTTGATTTATTTGGGTTAACAGGTAACCCTTTATTTGACAGTGGGGTTATAAGACTGTCATAATCATGACACTATCATGGGCATTACTAATTGCTTATGACAGATGTCATTCAGTGTTATCCAGCATATTATGTCTAACTATCTTCATGTCCAGCTCAGATCTTTTACATCCATTCAAAACCGAGATAATTTACCAGATGACACTAAAAGATATCTGTTATAAGCATTCAATAATGCTCATGAAAGTGTCATGTCATAATAATGATTGTCTTATGCAGTCTTATGGCGCCACTGTCAAATAAAATGTTACCAAATACCATAACGAGCAATTAATGAAACAACTGAAACGGTAACTGAAGAAATAATTAGCACAGAACATGAATTTTGATTGTTATTTACATCTGCAGTGCTGCAATGCATGCTAGGAGGCATGTTGGACAACAACAGTGTTGACAGCAGGTGGCAGGAGAGGTTGACTGTCTCAGTGGCCAAATGAAGCTTCTTGGAGTAATGTAGCTTTGCAGCCAATTGTTTCAAAGCTTCATGGTGGTTCATTTGGTCTTACGACAGTCTTATGATGCCGCTGTCAAATAACGGGTTGCCGGTTAATATCTTTTGGGGTAAATATCCCATAATACAGTGAGGGCAGCTGCATCTTATAGTCCAGTGCGGCTTATCTATGAACAAATGCTACTTTCGTGTCAAATTTGGTGGGTGGCGGATTATAGTCAGGTGTGCCTTATAGTCCAAAAATTACAGTATGTTTGTTGTGAAGGAGTTGCCGAAGCTCATGCCAATAAACGGCGCAGTCCAGTGAACGCCTGTGTCCACTCGCCTTTCTCTGCCTCTTAGCTCTCAATGTGCAAAAAAACTGCTTCATTGTAATCGGTTTGAGGCAATGCATGAGCGGGTCATTCCGCACATGCGTTGAATGCGTTGAATATTTTAACGTGATTAATTTTAAAAATTAATTACCGCCCGTTAACATGATAAATTTGACAGCACTGAAAAAACAACAATTGTAGTGAGAAGACAACAACAAAGATAGCAATAATCGTAGTATTACCTTTGCATTGCTCCTGAAATGTCGGGAAGCGATCGGATAGGCTGACGAGAGCGAGGACGCCGACGGTATTGACGGCAGGGGGCTGTCCGAACCACCTCCTCCCCCTCCGCTGCTTTTGTCCCCCACTCCCTCGTTCTCGCTCGTCCGGCCGCCCCCCAGGACCCGTCGCCGCAGGGAGGGTGAGCTGCCCGGAGTGCTGCGTGGAGAGTTACTGGCGGTGCTGCAAAAAGACAAGACTAAATGTTACATTTTCATAAGGCGAGACGGCAGAAGGGGGAATTTTTCTAGCGCAAGAACAAGAGTCATATCAGCTTGAACCTCTTTTGACTGATAAAGCAGCCAGCCTCGGTTAAGGTTGGTGATGGTCATTACAAAACACTGTACAACAATAAAAACACTAAAATACCTTTGGATATTTTTCTCATTCGTGGATATCTTATGTTTTACTTCAAAAGTGAGTACCTGACAATTAGAGGAGTTCACAAAAAAAAATTGATTATTACATTCATCGCGATTCGACACGTGACGATTCACTAAGATTCAAAAACGATGATTTTCCCACATAACTTTATGACAGCCGCTTGTAGCGGAACGAAATTCAAGACACGTCTGCCGCCCGGACACCTTTAACGGACGCATGGATAACGTTATAATGGATGCTGCCTGTAACTGAGTGAGAGATTTACTCCTTTTCAGAAGACTCTAAAATAAATTTGTGTATGAGACAGGCAGTCAAAGAAGCGCGATGGAAGAGAGATAGTTCGCTGCTCATTGTCTTTCAGATGTCCAGCTGTAGTTTCAAGTCATTTCAATTGAAAAATGTCCTGAGTGTGTTGCTAAGACCCATGTGCATCTGTAAGAGGTGAGTACACGAACCCTCTTGAACTGTTCAGCCTGTGTTGTTGTTGTGTTTGAGGTGTTAATAGTTAGTGCCGAACGCTAAGCTAATTAGCTAACGTGTATTTCATATGCAGAACCTGTAAAACCATGATTAAGTACAGTGGCAACACTACGAACATGCAAAATAGTACAGAAATCTGTGAAAACAAAGTATATTGTTTAAAAGAAGTCTTACTTCTAAAGACACGTTGTTTCCAGAAAATGTGGAATTCATTCCACCTGTGTAAATTTTATTGTATTGCTGTGAGAAATAAGTACTCCCTTTAAAATGGTTAATGTTTTTGCTAGGGCTGTCAAACGATTAAAATTTTTGATCGAGTTAATTACAGCTTAAAAATTAATTAATCGTAATTAATCGCAATTCAAACCATCAATAAAATATGCCATATTTTTCTGTAAATTATTGTTGGAATGGAAAGATAAGACACAAGATGGATATATACATTCAACATACGGTACATAGGGACTGTATTTGTTTATTATAACAATAAATCAACAAGATGGCATGAACATTATTAACATTTTAAATATTGTTAAAGCGATCCATGGATAGAAAGACTTGTAGTTCTTAAAAGATAAATGTTAGTACAAGTTATATAAATTTTATATTAAAACCCCTCTTAATGTTTTCGTTTTAATAAAATTTGTAAAATTTTCAATCAAAAAATAAACTAGTAACCCGCCATTGTTGATGTCAATAATTACTTACACAATGCTCATGGGTGCTGAAGCCTATAAAATTGATCGCACCCAAGCGCCAGCAGAGGGCGTCAAAACTCCATAAAACACAATTAACATGTGGGCATTTCACTCTACTGTCATTTAAATCTGTCTGAGCGGGGCATGTGCGTTAATTGCGTCAAATATTTTAACGTGATTAATTTTAAAAAATCATTACTGCCCGTTAACGCGATAATTTTGACAGCTCTAGTTTTTGCACTTTCTTGTAAAAATAATTAAATAACAAAGCAATTTAAGAGCAGCTTTTTGTTGTATGGGGATGTTTCCATCGTTCCTGTTGAATCATTAGGATATTTTGAATAAATAATGGACAAAATGTATCTAATATATTAATTAATAATGTACGATGCATCGATAATCGTTATAATCGTGAAAACCGTGACCATCGTCAATACCGTGATCATCGTTCAAGAATCGAATCGTAGCCACCTGAATCGTAATCGAATCGTGGGGTGCCAAAGATGGCACACCCCTACTGACAATGTACAGTCTGCCTTTTCAGTGGAACTTCGCTGAAAAAGTCAAGTATTCTTTCTGTGTCAACAAAACATTGTTCTGTCCATTTAGACATTAAACGTCAGGTTATTTCATGTATTTTTCCCCATTCTTCCAACATGGTCTTTTTAATACTTTAATATCTCCAGCAACGTGTTCGTCTCATATAGAGACCAGTTTAGTCTTGCGCAAGTCGCGCCTACCCACGCTTCTGCTCGCTCTGCTTCAGTAGGGGAATGCTCTTCTTTCATTTTGCTGCCTTCGCATGATGTGGGAAAGATGAACCTTACCACATTGGTAATTACGAGTACGTCCTGTTCTTGTGCTTTTGTTGTCATGGCAAAATTTCACAGACATTGACTTCATTTTGGTTTGTTGTGTGGAAAAAACGTTTATGACCTATGAATTCATCTACAACAACAAAAGAATGCATCAAAATTAGGCCTGTACAATATATCGTTTAAACATCGCCATATGTGCGTGCGCAATAGTCCTATCGCAGGACGTGCAAGAGTTTTTTTAACGTTTTTTTTAACACGTAAACTTTTATTTTGCTTCATAAAAGCAGCAAGTGTACATACATCAATCTTCATAATTCACAGATAAAGCCCCTTAGCCTGGAGTAAACTGTATTATATGAATACAGTGTGGTCATAGTGAGTCAACCAAAGTATTCCCAAACAAAGCAATTCAAGTCAACTGGTGAAAATTCTTCTA
Organism: Corythoichthys intestinalis; assembly: GCF_030265065.1. Lineage (NCBI taxonomy): Eukaryota > Metazoa > Chordata > Actinopteri > Syngnathiformes > Syngnathidae > Corythoichthys > Corythoichthys intestinalis. The sequence continues at coordinate 39,150,258 of NC_080398.1, forward strand.
GTTCAGGGGTGCCCAAGTCCGGTCCTCAAGAGCCCCTATCCAGCTTGTTTTCCATGTCTCACTCCTCCAACACACCTGAATCAAATAATGAGGATCGTTGTCAGGCTCCTGCAAAGTTTGCTGATGAACTGATCTTTTGATTCAGGTGTGTTAAAGGAGGGAGACATGGAAAACAAGCTGGATAGGGGCTCTCGAGGACCGGACTTGGGCACCCCTGTTCTAGTTTTAATATTGCAATATATATCGGAACATATTGCAAACCCCCAAAAATTCGCAAAGTTTTTTTCATTATCGTTCAGCCCTAATCAAAATACAAAGTTACATACAATATGTTTTTGTTTGCAACTAAATATTTTCGTGAACACTTGGTTCAAAAATAAGATTTCAATAAATGTGTACACTACATCATCATACTGGTGTTAAAAAATGTGCAAATTTACTAAAAATCTTCTTTAGGACTAGAACTAGTTAGTTCGAATAATTGAGTAATCGGATAAGGAACATGAATTAAAATACCTGAACTGAGCCTCAAACAGTATGAAGAATTAATAAATGAGGGATATACTGTATGTACAACAAAAGAACAACTGGCTAATTTACCTTGCAAAGGTCCGCGAGCTTAAATGTTATAAAATGCCAACGTTATTTTTTACAACGCTCTTAAATAGTTCGAACACATATTCCCACATAAAACGGCTAAATATACCTTTAAACTAAATTATGAATGTTTAAAAAAAAAAAAACATTTGCTGAAACAAAAACTTAGCTCATGGTGGTCTTAACAGGGAGCAGCTGGATTCAGCCATGTGAAATGAGGCAGACTACAGAGCAGTGTATCCACCCAAATCAATAAAACTAAATGCAAACACTTTCAAAACAAACCATTACAACACCACTTAAACGAATACTCGAAGCAGCAAAATTGAATTCGATTTTTTCCCCCCGATCGATTAATCGTTGCAGCACTAATCTTCTTTAAAAACTTGCATGAACACGCTATAGACCCCAATCACGTGACGTCACAACTCCGCCCCCCTGACTGGTGCCGCCATATTGTCCGTCAGCTCATCGTGTTTACATATTACCGCTATGTACATTCCTCCTATTACTGAGTGTTTTTCTGATTGTCTAAGGAATCACCGCCTAGTAAATGAACCCAAAAACCTTCCTGACAATCGTTAACATTGATTAATCAAAATGGTGAAGGCATGTGTGGCGGTTGGTTGCAGTAACAGAGAAGATAAACGGTCATTTTAGTAGTTGCTGTGTGCCCATTGTTGAAGGGCAAATCTCGAAAGCAGTACGGTTTGTTTATTTCGGTCCATGATGCGTTTGTGTCTACAGCCGTTAGACAGCGGCGAAAACATCAATATGATGCCAACACGATCGCAGACATCATCAGACGGAGACTACGAAGCTCGTCGCCACGATCGCACAGCAAGAAGATGAGCACAACAACAGGTGTTGTGCTGAAAAATAGCCGCCCTGCGTGAAATGTCCCCACTGACAGGAGCGCCCACACGGAAACGACTTTCTTGTACCGTGAATATGTATTATTCTACTCTGCTTGAACTAATAAATGTCATACCTGTGTGATTGTCATTGGGATATGGTCGTGAAAACCTGTAGACTAATACATTTCTGTTCAAAGATGCTTATGTGGCCCAGTCCACGATTTGTTACTAAAATACAGTACTAATATTTTGTGTAATTTAATTATTTAAAACTGATCTTACAGTCGTAAATCCATTACTGTAATGCGTCCATGAAAACATTTGATGTTTTCACGTCAATAAAGCGTTATAAATAAGCGCTCCTGTCAGGGGGGACATTTCAGGCGGGGCAGCTATTTTTCGGCACACATCGGCCCGTTGTCGATCAAGTTTAATTTTACAATCGTGACAACGGTGACGCTCAACTGACCAAATGTCGGTTTAAATTCGGGCGGGTGACGATTTTGGGTACCCGACTCCTCATCGTGACATAAACTGGAGTATGATTGGAAATTTTGTGGTCTCAGGACGAGCTCTGACGCACGGGACAGGACCGGACGGGAGGAAACATCGGTTTGGGCATCAAATATGGATCTGGCGACTGGATCGACCGAAGCTTTTCCAAATAACGGCTTCCATGCAACTCATCCAATGAGTTAACAGCATCTGAAAGCACCGGGGCTTCCATAATTAGCTAGTGAATCCACCTTGAGAAACTACGATCAATGACAACACGGACACACAATGACTGACAATATGGCTGCACAATACAGCGATCACGTGATTGTGTGACGTTGGTGATTGGGGTCTATACCTAATGGCATCAATACATTTATAGTAACCATGAACACAGTGCATCAGATCATAATTTTAATCCGAACGCTGATTGAATAGATTTTTTTCCTATGTAAACATACCCAAAGTGTTGACGTTGAAGTGACATTCAGATTTGATTTCTACAGTGAATTTAACAAGTCTACAAATCTAATTTTTTTCCCGAAATTTCCAGGTTTGCGGTGAATAAGTAACAGGCATTTTCTTTTCAAAATAAACATTGTCTATTTTGCAAAAGTGTGCCTGTTACTGATTCACCGCAAACCTGGAAATTTCGGAAAATATCAAGAAAACACGAAAATTTCAATCAAAACAATAAATGTGAGACCTTGTGCCTTTTTAATATTTTTTCAAGTAGGCTTTTCCAAATTTTTTTTTTTTTTTTTGCTTTATTTTAAAACTATCTTGAAATGTGATTTTGATTCACATGGTCATAAATGTCAAAGACAACAAAAGTTATTATTGAGTATCACCGCATCCTTGGTGACCTTATTCATTAATATATTATTTAATGCCATGTTAACTAGAAATAATCAGTCACAAATGAGTGATCCTACCACGGTCCCGAGCATTAGCCTATTAAATGGGCTTAGTGTTGAGAATCTGTGTCAGCGTTTGTTTACAAGGCGCTCCAGCGACACTTGGCTAATTCAACGACAACAAATTATTAAAATATCTTTAAATTATAACATAATTCATCATATTTAATGTCACCCCTGTAGCGTGAATTCATTCATTCGCAGCCAACTAGTGACGGCTAGCGCGTTAGCACCATGGCTACTTTAGCATCAATCACGTCAAGCTGCGGGGACCCGACAAGCTAACAAAAACAACCAGAGTAGGAGGCACTAGACGCGGCGGGAGCTAGGTTCGTTCGCTCGCTGGCGGTTGAAAAGCAGCCGGTTGTGGGTGGATGGAGGCTGCCTTGTTTATTCGGCGGGGAGGGAGTAAGTGAGAGCAGCCTGTGACCGGATGACCGCTGAGCGACCGAGATTCACTTGAACGCACCACCCTTTTTATTCTGAATACACCAGAATGTCTTGAAATAGAATAAAAATGTTACGTTTTATCGTAATTACACGTGTATCGCAATAAAAAGACGAGTATGGTAAACGCTCCGTCGAATGACTTACTCGAACATGTCATGGGGCGTTCGTGGTCCCGAACGGGGGTCCGAGAGAAAACATACGAGACCCACGCGTCTCCTCCTCGATGTACCCGGCCAGAAACTATCCTGCGGCGGGGAGAAGAGGGATGCTAGAATCCCACCATCGTGGACAGACGACGGCTGCCTGTGCAGGATGAGCCGCCGACGGGCTGCCGTCCATCCGTAATCCCCTCAATCTACAGATGGGGGAGGGGGTGCAGCTTTATGCCCAGGAGGGAGGGAGTGGGTCTCAGTTAAAAAAAATATATGGCTGGGGGGCATAGATAAGAGACCACTTCACGGGGAGCTTTGAAGGAAGCATTAAAACTCCCTATTTAACGCATTGGCAGGCGAAATGTATTGGACATCTATCGTCGTCAATGGCAGTGAATGACTTAAGACTTGTTCACTTACATATTTTCCTCTTATTACAACTTGAGAAGCCTTCGTGTAATACCAGCAATGTTACCTTGTTTCCTGTTTTTCAGTTTTCCCCCAAATTTTTTTGAAACTGTTATAACTCACATATTACAAGTGTCATTTTTTCCCTTAGTTTAAAAATATAGCTTTCCCCTAATAATCAGTCCTGCTAAAAACAAGTTATTATAATTTTCGGACTATAAACCGCTACTTTTTTCCCTCATTTTGAATCCTGTGGCTTGTAGTCCACTGTGGTTTATGTGTTGATTTATTTGGGTTAATAGGTAACACTTTATTTGACGGCCATAAGACCTTTATAATTATGACATGACATTATCATGGGCATTAATGAATGATTATGACAGATGCCATTAAGTGTCATCTGGCAAATTATGTCACTAACTCCATTTATGTTCAGCTGGGATCTTTTACATCCATTCAAAAGTGAGATAATTTGCCGGATGACACGAACTGATGTCTTTCATAAGCACTTATTAATGCTCATGACAGTGTCATATCATAATTATGATGGTCTTACGACAGTCTTATGGCACCACAGTCAAATAAAGTGTTGCAAATTCCATAACTAGCAATTGATGAAACAACCAACTAGAACAGTAACTGAAGAAATAATTAACACAGAACATGAATTTTGATTGTTGTTTACATATGTAGCGCCACAATACATGCTAGGAGGCATGTTGGACGACCACAGTGTTGACAGCCCACTGCTGTCAACAGGAGAGGTTGACCTTCTCTCCCAAGAGAACAGTGATGACCAAATGAAGCTTCTTGAAGCAACGAAGCTTTGCAGCCAATTGGATAAAAGCTTGATGGTGGTTCATTTGGTCTTATGACAATTGTATGATGCTGTCAAATAAAGTGTTGCCGGTTAATATCTTTTAGTGTAAATGTCCCATACAAATATCCCATAATACAGTGAGGACATCTGCGGCTTATAGTCAAGTGCGGTTTATCTATGTACAAATGCCGTTTTCATGTCAAATTTGGTGGGTGGTGGCTGATAGTCAGGTGCGCCTTATAGTGCGAAAATTACGGTACAGAAAATTATTTGATAAAAACAGTTGTCGGATTAAAATGTTTCATGTTATTTTATTTGAAAACCCTTATAAAACAATGAAGCTTTGAGCCAAGTGGCTGCAAAGCTTCATGGTGGTTCATTTGGTCTTATGACAATCTTATGATGCCGCCGTTGAACAAAGTGTTATCTTATAGCTTTAATCCGGTGCGGTTTATCTATGGAAAAAAATCCCGGTTTCATGTCAAATCTGGTGGGTGGCGGCTTATACGCAGGTGCGCCTTATAGTGCGAAAATTACGGTATTCTTTAAAAAAAATGTATATTTTGTCAGAAGAATTGTAGCAATATTGTGACTTTTGTCATAAAACACACATTTTTCTATGCAAGTCAACTGTCACTATTTTGAAATCCAGATTAATCATGTTCATAATATAACTACTTGACTTTTTTGTATGTTTTTTTTTCTTGTAATATGACCTTTAGTAAAATTGCGGTACTTTTGGTATGAGATATTATTCTCAAAATGTTAACTTTTGTAAAATATTTAGTTTTCAGATAACTACAGGTTGGCTGGCAAACATTGCTATCATTGACAGCGATAGACATCAAATCCATTTGAACTGGGATGGGCTGGCAGCCCAAATGAATTGAATGTCTATCACTGTCAATGGCAGCCAATGAGTTCACTACCATTTTATTTGAGAGCCCGGTTAACTGAATTCCTCTCGAGCATCTTTGAAAATTAGCAAGCGACGCGTCTCCAAAAGTAGAATCCACCCGATCCCCAGATTACAGCGCACATCATAATCCAGAAACCTCAATCTCGATGCGTTTTATCTTCTTTACCGTTGCGCGCCCTGAGTTGTGTCAAGCTAACAGGAAATGAGGAGTACCTCTTCCTTCCTGCCAGTTGAGACAGGAAGCCAAAAAAGGGTCTCTAATCGGCTATGTGTGGTTTTGGTAAAAGTAGCATCTACTTCCTGTGGTTTTAAAGCAGAAAGTTTAACTTCTTGCCTTGACAAAACCCAGATCAGATGTTGAGAGGGGAGAGAAGATGGTGAGGGGAGTGGAGGGAGCACCCTCACCATACAGGGCCTCCTCTGATTGGGTCTTTGTGACATCATCAGATGAGAGGCAGAGTACCATTGGCTGGGGGTGATGTCATGATTCTGAAGCAGGGTAAGTGGGGAGCGTAGGAGCTCCGCCTCCCGGCATGTTGTGAGTGCTCAGTGAATTGACTGTCAATAATAAGCGTGTTGTTGGGATTAGTTCTGATTAGCGGATTTGTATTGATACACATTTGAACAACTAGGCAATGTCGGACTCATGTCTATGGATTTTGGGTTGTGTAATTTTGTTCTCAATCATGTATTTTTTTTTGGGACACAAATCATGCTGTGCAGACCTTGTGTTTCCAACTAGCGGACCTTATGCTGGACGAGAACCACCAACCTAATGAATCAAGACTAAATCAGTGTTAAAAAACACTGAGTTAGTCTTAATAATATATAATAATATAATAACAATAATAATAATTAGGGCTGTCAAACGATTAAAATTTTTAACCGAGTTAATTACAGCTTAAAAATGAATTAATCGTAATTAATCGCAATTCAAACCATCTATAAAATATGCCATATTTTTCTGTAAATTATTGTTGGAATGGAAAGATAAGACAAGACGAATATATACATTCAACATACGTTACATAAGTACTGTACAGTGATACCTCAGCTCACGAACATAATTGGTTCCCAGAAAGTGTGTGTAAGGCGAAAAGTTCGTCTTCCGAACATTTATTTCCCATAAGAAACCATTAAAATGAGAATAATCCGTTCCCAGGTCCCCATAAAACATAATTTTCTACTAAATAAGCCTTAAAACTACACAAAAATATACCTTATTTTCTTTAATGTCTTCTTAGGCTTAACACTAGCCTGTGGTGGGGTCTTTTTCGGTCCCATAATAGCAAAAGTACACTCAATATGGTCCAAAATGTCTATCAAACACAAACCACGTCCGCACTCAACGAAAGGGAGGGGACGAACTGGAACGCCATGAGCGTGCGTCAGCTTCTCGTGGCGCTGTTCGACCGCGTGATTTGGTTCGGTTCGGTTGAAAACTAGTTTGTCAGCAGAGACTATATGCTCGCGAATTTAATGTTCTTGCGGCGAAAAGTTCGTGAGCTTAAGCGTTCGTGAGCTGAGGTATCACTGTACTGTATTTGTTTATTATAACAATAAATCAACAAGATGGCATTAACATTATTAACATCCTGTTAAAGCGATCCATGGATAGAAAGACATGTAGTTCTTAAAAGATAAATGTTAGTACAAGTTATAGAAATGTTATATTAAAATCCCTCTTAATGTTTTCGTTTTAATAAAATTTGTAAAATGTTCAATCAAAAAATAAACTAGTAGCTCGCCATTGTTGATGTCAATTATTACACAATTCTCATGGTGCTGAAACCCATAAAATCAGTCACACCCAAGCGCCAGCAGAGGGCATCAAAACACAAAAAAACACAAGTAACAAGCGGACATTACACTGTGCTGTCATTTGAATCTGTTTGAGCGGGGCATGTGCGTTAAATGCGTCAAATATTTTAACGTGATTATTTTAAAAAATTAATTACCGCCCGTTAACGCGATAATTTTGACAGCCCTAAATGATAAAAATAAATAATAATAATATATAATAATATAATATTACTACCAAAAGCATTTGTAATTGCAATCATTTTCTGGGAAAATTGAGCCGTTATCTGACAGAGTTGCAGGGGTGCAAATACTTTTGGCCAGCATTGAAATGACAAATGCTTTCGATTTGTGCTGCAACGATTACTCGACTTACTCGAGTATTCGATTATAAAAAAAATATTCGAATTAAATTTTATTGCTTCGAGTATTCGTTTAATTAAAGTGGTGTTGTAATGGTTTGTTTTGAAAGTGTTTGCATTCAGTTTTATTGATTAGGGTGGATACACTGCCTTCTGGTCTGCCTCATTTCACATGGCTGAATCCAACTGCTCCCTGTTAAGACCAACGTAAGTTTTTGTTTATGTTTTTTAATGCATTCATAATTTAGTTTATAGGTATATTTAGCCATTTTTTTCTTGAAATATGTGTCCGAACCATTTGTCAAAAGCATTGAAAAAAAAAAAAAAAATTTAGCATTTAAGCTAGCCGACTTTTGCTATGCAAGTTAGCCCATTGTTCTTTTGTTGTACATAGATCCTCTTTATTTTTTTATATCGTGTGATGCTCAGCTCAGGTATTTTAATTTTTCATGTTCATTATCCGATTACTCGATTATTGGAACTAACTAGTTCATCGATTAATCGACTACTAAAATAATCGATAGCTGCAGCCCTACTTTCTATACTATTCTGGTCAGGTCGAGTTGAGTCTATCCTCTCCATCAATGATCCCCGAATGAGTTAATGGTTTATTTTAATATCAGTTCTTTGTAGATATGGGGCTCCGTAATCCAGTGCACTAACCTGCAGCTTTCCCAGTCAGAATCCCTTCCCAGCAGGCTCCTAAGGGACCACCGGGAGCGCCGGCTGGGAGAAGGACTACGTGACCAAGATTGGGAAGGTGGCAGAAGGAGGTCCTGACCCGGATCCTCCCTCCTGGAATCAGGGGCCACAAGTGGGGAGAGTGCAGGGGTAATTTCCTCCTCAATTACAATCTGCGGGGTTACAGATCGCTTGTCGGAACTCCGCTTTTTGGTTCGGCTTCGGCCACGGTAGATACGCGGGTGGCGGCCGGAACGAGTGGGCCGGGGGCTGGGTGAGCGGGACCAGGACTCGGTATCGGAGGATGGGGGCAGAATGGTCAGGGTCGGGACGGGGCGAGAGGAGGACATGGTCATCTCTGAGAATGTCAGCTATACGACCCACAAGAAATGACTCATTCCGGAGAAATATCAATTCCTCTGAGAGCGAGGCATATTCAGGACGCCAGTCTTTCCACACCTCGTTTCTTCATGGTTCCTCTGCAGTCCTATTTGCTTTACGTGGCTCATCTTTGCGAGCTCAGCGGTAAAACACCTGAGGGGGGTGAAAAGACTTTGCACTCAAAAGGCAAGCTGACATCTGACTTGCTATAATGAGACACTTCATAAAAAGAAATTGTCAATCAAGTCCTCCACTGAGCAAACTAGTACTAGGCTTAGAGTTATGCGTGCGTAAATTTGTATTAAATCAATCGACGGCCCTTTAATCAAATTGAATCGCAGCAAACTTTGCAATATGAAATTGGTTATTTACATCCCTAATGAGTTCACAATAAAAAAAACTGGGAATTTAAAGCACTCTGAGGTTGTATGTGGCAAAAGGCACTCGTACATAATACTGGGACCCCATGACACTTATCTAATAAATCAGGGTCCCCCCAGGATTGATAAATCTAAATTCAAGACTTTTAAGACCTTTTTTAATGCCATTTCAACTGAAAATTAATACTTTTCTCGCACCCATTATTTAGATCATATTGAATCATATTAAATAAATAAAGCACTGAACATCAAATTTAACCTCAATTACTAAGTGTGTTTGACAAAATATATTGAAGATACAATTAAAACACATTTAAAGTAACTAGAGATGTCCCGAAGTCCGATATTTGGATCGGACCGGACGCCGATATGGGCAAAAAATGCGCATCGGTATCGGATCGGCCAACACGGAAACATTCTGATCCAGACTTCCGATCCAGTTCTTTTGAAAGTCCGGTCCGGGTTTTCCAGCGCACCGATTTACAAAATCCATTCCAGTTTTTGCTTCGGTTTCCATAAAATCCGGTCCGCATTTTACAGCACACCTTCAACACACTACATTTACATTACCGTCTCCCAATTTACCGAGAGACTATCGGTAAAAATGTCAGCTGTGTGGGATCATTTTACCTTAAATGACGACAAAAACGAAGAGGCAGAGTGCAACATATGCCACAAGAGAGTCAAGCGTGGTGGTAAAGCTGTAAGAAGTTTTAATACAACCAACCTAATCAAGCATTTAGCGAAATACCACCACAAACAATATGAGGAGTATGTTAAGAAAACGAAGACAAAAAGAAAGGTCCTACGCAACTAACACTGGCAGAAACTTTTGCTATGCGTGACAAACTGGCACTCGACAGTCCCAAAGCCCAGGGAATAACAAGAGTCATTGCCGAAGAATTAATTCTGGATGACGAGCCATTATCTCTCGTGAGTCAAGACGCACCATCCAACACTTAGAACCGCGGTACAACATGCCCAGCCGTCATTAGATCCTTGAGCGATTCGGCCATGGAAGATTCGAGAACGATTCACAAACATCCAAATTCCGATTATTGAAATATGTCAATTAAAGCGGAACTAATACACTGCGCAGTCTTCGGGACGCAATGAGAAACGGACCGCATTGCGTCCTGAGAGTAAACATGCTTGTCATAGACCCGGGTAATGCCAATGCTCAACTCACGGCTTTAGCTCAACTCATGCCGCTGGATAAAAAACACAAGAATACCTGACTGTTGCTGACAGCCGCTACAAACTACGTCAACATCGTTTTACTGTAGATAATAGATATCATATGTATATAGAACTAGATGCAAGATGACAGACTCAACAGCGTTAGCAACTTTGAAGGATTGAAAACTAGTTGCGTTAGTAAACAGCCGCCATCTTAAAGCAGGACACCTCCCTAGTAGGCTGTTGTGAACCTTCCAAGCGAACCTAATTAGCTTTTTATCTAAAATACTCCTAAATCGGCAAAATCATGACTTGAATCTATCTTCAAAACAGTTTTAAAACTTTCACATGTCGAAAGTAGACAGAAGGGAAATTATGGAATAACGGGAGCAATTTTAACAACTTTAACAGTTGATTTGTAAAATTAAATGAATTGAATGTAGTTTAAAGCTGCTGATACAGAATGGGGACTCTGAGTATTTTATTTACTGTTTTAAAATGTTAGCTTGATACTGAATTAGTCGTTTATTTAAACCTGAGAGGCTTTTTATACAATTATTGTAACTAATGCACGAAACATTAAAAGCATCTAATAGCTTGGTGGGTTTGTGGGATTTTCCACTGAGGTTGTTTGTGTGTTTTGCTTTTTTAAGACAGTTTACAATATTATTTGCACGTTTTACTGACTGACTATGCCATTTCTGTTTGTTATTTGTAATGTTTTGTGTTTGTCACTGAATAACCAGGTCAGTTTCTTGTTACCAACCGTTGTGTGTTATTCAAACTCACCTAATTCAGCTGGCTAGTTGTTATCAAGAGTACTAAAACCTTTTTCAACATGAGTCTGACAACTAAGTAAGGAGGCTAAATAATTTTAAACTTTAACACATGCTCAGATTGGCCAGTATCGGTATCGGCCAGTATCGGTATCGGATCGGACGTGCAAAACAATATCGGATTGGAAGTGCAAAAACCTGGATCGGGACATCCCTAAAAGTAACATTATAAACTCTGTCAGAATTTTTTTAAACACACACACACAATAATTATGGACAAAAAGAGGAGGAGGACAGGACTCAGACCAGCTATCTTTTGTAACAGGCTATAGTCGCATGTGCACCTGCCAAGACCCCAATGAACAAGGCTAACTCTTGAGTTAAAACGACGAAATTCACATTCATTCAAAAGGCAAACCGAAATGTTTAAGCACGTCCACTACCTTCGCATGACCCATAAACTGCAACCTAAAGTATCTGGATGCAACTTGAGCCCCTATCACATACTCCAAAACAACGGAAATATCGCGGGACTTACCCGTGCAGCAGTTGTGTGTGAAAACAATTTCCCGTGTCGACTGACATGTGAAGCAGTGTGCGTGAAAGCAGCCGTTAATTCCCGGGTCACAGCAGCTGACTTAAATATCATAGCGGTGGCTGATGTAACTTCCTCCCTCTTCGCAGTAAGACAAAAAGCGGTAAACAAACATCGCAATTATAAACATAGCAAGCTGGAAACAGCTAAATTAAACTGAAAACATGACCAAAATTAAAATGTCAATTATTACGTCGGGCCGGGCCAGGGTTCTTTCTCGCTAACTTTTTGTAACAACTATATATTAACGATGTATGAATGATAAACTAAGGAATACTTGTTATAAAATAAATAATTTGGATAAAAAAAGAAGGCGCTGTATGGTCATTGCAGAGCCAGAGCGTGCCTATACGCCCTTTTTAATCTTCCCCTCTGCGAGTCCGCAAAACCGCATCTGTTTATTTATATTTAACAAACTTCTCCAGCATTATTTCGTTGTGTAAATAAATTTATAATGATCATAAAAATATGTATTTTATTTAAACATTAACAAAATGTGCGTTTTTTTTTTTTTTTTCTGCCAACTGAGAATTTGTTACAAAAGACAGGCTTTTATGCAGACATCGTCACAAATGTTATGACACAAAATGCGTGTCGGGCTTTAATACCCGCGGACCAGGTCGGGTCGGGCTGGATTTTTTTAGGCCCGATTTTACCTCTATCTCAAAGTCTTGTTGAGCTTAAATTGGCTGCAGTTACGAAGTCGGGAATGCTCCCTCCGGAAAAAAAAAAACACGATTTGACCAACATTATGTTTAACAAACTTTTCCAGTGTTATTTCATTGCGTAAATGCATTTCTAATGATCATGAAAATATGTAAACTATTTAAACATTAAGAAAATGTGCGTTTTTTTTTTTCTGCCAACTGAAAATTCAGTTACAACATCGGGAACGCTCCAGCTGGAACAAAACGCAATATGACCAACATTGTGACAGCCGATGCCGACCATAAATGACGTAATATCCGAAACAGATCACCAATGGACTCATTTGAAGTATATGAATGGTGGTCTGTTTTGGTGTTCAGAATCCACAATACTTCTGCCTGCAGGGTTTTCGTTCCACCGACAAACAGATGCATTCCCGATGCAGAGGTGGATGGATTCTCCGTTTTGCCGGTTGTGGTGGTTTGGCACGCACGAGTTGCCTTTCGATTTGTAGTGCAGTGCATCGTAAAAATACTATGCGTCATCTTCGTTATGGATTTTAAAAAAGACAAAAAACTTTGTCACGGATATAATTTAGGTTGAACTGAGATGTTCTTGAAAATTAAGACCACCTTGAAAAAATTCCAGACTTACAACAGCTAATTCAATACTTTTAATACCTTTAGTAAAGGAAAACTAAATTCAATGCTTTTTTTAATACTTTTAATAACCCGCGGGTACCATGATGTATCCTACTTTGTTCTCTATTAAAGGCAAATAGATAAATTATGTATTGACGGCTTTGTTCCCCCCCTCTCACGTAATGTTCCTGATTTTGTTCAAAAGCTCCTTATCTGGCTCACAGGCTTGAGTTGCCAACACCACATGGATTTTTTTTTTTCTGCATTAAAATATCGCTCCTGGGCTAATGCTGGGAAAGGGGGAAATTTGAGAGTGCCCACTTCCTGTTGTGAGTATTACATGACATTTGATGACATTCAAAACAAGTGCGAGAAAGACCCAAAGCGCATGCCGGCGATGCGGGAGAACACTCAGGGAGGTCATAGGGGAACATTCCAGCAAAAAGTAGCATACGTAACAGTGTTTTTGAAAGATACGAGCAATGGACAAGCTTTAGAAAAGACAAAGAGTAGTACTTCCACTTATGAGCAACTCTTTTCAACATACAAGCCATCATTGGGACTTTTTTTCTTAACCACATAATTTTGTTGTTGATTTAAGTGAATTACGGTAGAATGTATTCATAGGATTTGCATTCATTTCAAAGGGAAAGTGTGGTCTTGGAATGACTTGAACACATAGGTCAAGACACCACTCTTGTTTTCAAGCATTCAAACTTCCCCCAATTTTTTTAGAAATAAGTTACTTCACCCAAAATTATAATATTTATGATCTTTATCAGTGTTGTTTTTGGCAGCCCTTTTAATTTTTGTCTTGGTCTTAGTCTTTTGGACTATAATACAGTGATACCTTAACATACGATCAGTTCGACATACGATCTTTTCGACATCCGACGAAAAAATTGACTCGCCATTTGTTTCTACATCTGACGACATGCTCGAAATACGCCGATTTATGACACCGCCGCCGTTTCTTTGTTTTCCCGCAAGACGGACGCACGGCGGATTTTCTTGTAAGAGAAATCAACATAGGTTCTAAGAATGTTAGTGTAGGTGGTGAAAAAAAAGGAAAAGGGTGAGGCTTACCATTGAAATTAAGATGGAAATGATAGAAAAATATGAGCGTGGTGCGCGTGTCCGTGAACTGGCTCGACAATATGGCCGTAGAATATCTACGAACTCGAAGGTCCTCCTCCGACCTCCGTTTACCTGTCTTTGTAAGTTAAGGTGACCATTATTATTGTGGTAACATCGCCAAAAATTTGCCATGTTTGTCAGGATTTTAAATAATTTATTTCGGAACTGGTGCAATACAAATTGCCTACTGTCAGCCGCAGCTGAACATGGATAGTGAAAGTAAAAAGTCCTCTCTCACTCTGTCAAGTCAGCCACACGGTGCGTTCAGGTACACCACGCAAAACACATCCGCCACATTAGAACCCAATTCGTTACATTATTACAGGTATTATTACTATTTTTATTCATAATTCATTTGTTTTGCTCTGTGTAATTGCTATTTGCAACAGTAACAGCAACATTTATTAGGATATAGTGTAGGTTTTCAGGCTGTATAATGAATTATAATTGTAATGAATTCTTATGGTAAAATCCTGCTCTACATACGACCATTTCGACTTAAAAAAAAGGTCCTGAAACGAATTAACTTCGTATGTAGAGAAGAGCAGGGCGGTAAACCGAAAATTTACAGTACCGAAATTCTTCATGATGACTGACGTAATTTTGACCAAGTCGGTAAATTTGGTAATTTAATGAGACAAGAAAATATCTTTTCATCCCTCTTTGACTCTGTGTTGTTCGGCTATGTTCATTCCCCTTTAAGAAAGCAGACAGTGTGCTTACGTATGGAGTCACATGGTTTTCAGGAAGCCAAACAAACAGAAACCCTGTCGGCTAACGCTAGTGGTTAACGCTACCAGTAAACGGGATGGAGTCAGGCTTAAGTTAGCTTCGCCAAACTTTCACCAGACATTAAGTAAACTCTTGGCGGGTTCCAGACGGGCTTTCACCCGCTGACCTCCCTGGTTCTCACGATTTCAGGAGAGGATGCTTTAAAGTGCTTTCTTCTGGTAGCCAAGCCACAGGCTAACGCTAGCGGCTAACAGCGGCTACAAATGAACGTGATGGAGTCGGATAGCGGCTCTAACCTTGTTGAAACGGCTGAAATTAATGAATGAACTGGGCACTGACTTCATGTAGCAATCATTATGTAGCGTTATTTGGTGTCTGATTTCTCTGAAAGCTTTCAAGATGGTAAAGCACTCAGCATAAAGTATAATCCAACAGTGAAGCCTATATATAATATAACAGTTTAATGGCCACAGCTATTTTTCTGTATGTGTTTGCTTTATTCTGCCATCATAAAATCTTAAATGTTTCATTGGCATCAGAGCAATACAGCTTTAATGTGGTTGTGTCTGTGTGGGGGTGCATGTATCAAAAAAATGTCCTGGAAAAAAAAAAAAAATCTAAAACCTTGACGTAAACACTTGAGTTGAATAATCATGTCACAGCAGCCATTACCAATGAGTTGTCTGAAGTGTACTGTTAAAGCTGCAAGTCATTTGTGTTAGAATGACATGTTTGCACAGTCATCATATTGATTTTTATAATGTTGTACATTTTTCAATTCATACAAGCTGTTATAAATGTTCACACTAGAATTCTTATTGTTTACAAGATTTTTTTTAATACTTAATGTTTAGACTACATGTGCAATTGTTAAATTGAAAGCTGGTAAATAAATTTAACGAGAAACGGTTAATTTGTATTCCATGCATTGATTCAAATTTTCAAATTATATAACAGTCTGCTTGGGTGAATTTATCGTCATTTATCGCTATCGAGGTAAATCTGCTCAATTTATCGTGATACGTACTTAAGGCCATATCGCCCAGCCCTAATGTAGAGGTACCACTGTACTTAATAATCTTAAATCATATTTTAGTCATCTCGAAATGGGCCCTCGTCTAGTTTTTGTTGACAAACACTCACTCATTTCATTTAGTTTTCGTCTACGTTTACTCAGTCTGTAAAATTTGAAAGTTTCACAACAAAAATAAATCAAAACATTTCGAATGAACATTGACAGACAAGCACATATTATAGCATCTACAAGCATCTACAACTATATGACGTGGTAACACACCCTCAGCAGGAAAACAGTCCATTATTTTCAGTTATACCCACCTGGATGCTACGAACTGTATGTAAAAAACAAAGTTGCCTGAGAGTTTAATAGGACGCTCGCCGTTAACAATAGTCTAATGCTAACATGAATACTATGCTAACACTACAAGTTACCAGACACTGCTAAAATGCAGGCTAACTACACATCAAATGTCACACACTGTGAACATGTGATGGAAACTATGGCGCATTTTCGTCTCGTTGGCATTCGAGTTATTATGTTTTCGTCCCCCAAGACACGTTTTTAGCTCGTTATCGTCTTGTCATTGTCATGAAAAATTGTTTGTCAACGAAATAATTTCGTTATAGTCATCGTTGATGAAAACAATACTGATATTCATCATGTACATCCCAGCGGAACGAATGTCGTTTAATTTTTCTCATATGTATTTGTTAAGAAAAGAATAAATGAAAGTGAGTATTTCTAGGACGTATTGTTGTCACAATTCTAAAATTTTCAATTCGAAATTGATACTCAAAAAAAGTACTCGACACCATTTTCGGCACTACATGAATGAAAAGCCCCAAATTATGCTTATTTTTTTTAATTAACTCATCCATTGCCTTTGACTATGAAAGACAAATCATGTGGCTCTTAAAAACTAAATCAAAACTAAGTTTATCACTACGGGACGTACAAATACATTTGAAGTTAAATGGATTGGACGTCAAGGAACATCCCAAATTATACTCCATTACTATTAAAAGTGGTGCAAAAATAAATTTGACAAACAAATTTCTGGCGAGTTGTGGTGATGTAAATACAAAGAAAAGAGTATTGATACTATTGTAATCTAATATCGTATTAGGGATATGTCGTTTCTGCATCGATACTTTTTTCATACTTCTGACAAACCAATGAGCAAGTGGCCGCTGGACATGATGTAAAGAATTTAATCAACGTCTGTAGTAGTGCTGCAATGATTAATCTGAGTAAATCGATTAGAAAACAGCTTCGAGTCAAATTTTGCTGCTTCGATTATTCGTTAAATTAGAATAGCGTTGTAATGGCGTTTTGAAAGTGTTTGCATTTTGTTTTAGTGATTTGGGCGGATACACTGCCCTCTAGTGGCAACAGTGAATATGATATAACTCATTTAACATGGCTGAATTCAGCTGCTTCCTGTTAAGACCAACATACTGTAAGATAAGTTTTTGTTTGAGCTTATGTTTTTCAATGCAATGGTAATTTAATTTTTATGTATATTTAGTAGGGCTGTCAAATGATTAAAAATTTTAATCGAGTTAATTACAGCTTAAAAATTAATCGTAATTAATCGCAATTCAAACCATCTATAAAATATGCCATATTTTTCTGTAAATTATTGTTGGAATGGAGGGATAAGAAACAAGAGGGATATATACATTCAACATACGGTATATAAGTACTGTATTTGTTTATTATAACAATAAATCAACAAGATGCCATTAACATTATTAACATTCTCTTAAAGCGATCCATGGATAGAAAGACTTGTAGTTCATAAAAGATAAATGTTAGTACAAGTTATAGAAATTTTATAATAAAACCCCTCTTAATGTTTTCGTTTTATTAAAATTTGTAAAATTTTCAATCAAAAAATAAACTAATAGCTCACCATTGTTGATGTCAATAATTACATCATGCTCACTCATTGTGCTGAAGCCCATAAAATCGTTTGGGCCCAAGCGCCAGCATAGGGAGCCAAACACCAAAAAACAAGTAACAAGCGGACATTACACTGCTGTCATTTTAATCTGTTTGAGCGGGGCATGTGCGTTAATTGTGTCAAATATTTTAACGTGATTAATTAATAAAATTAATTACCGCCTGTTAACGCGATAATTTTGTCGTTTTTTGTGGAAATATGTTTAAATGATTTGTTAAGAGCAGTGCAAAAAAAAAAAAAAAAAAAAAAAACACACACAAAAAAAAAACATTAGCATTTTATAGCATTTAAGCTAGCGGACTTTGCTATGCAAGTTAGCCAAATAGCATAGTTTGAAGAAACGTTCGGGAATTTTATTTTGCATTCGCATTTAATGCTCTTTTGGAAGTGCAATCTTAAAAATAATTTGGTTTACATCTCCTAAAATTTATTCTGCAACACATTTAATGGTCCTAATCAGATTATTCAAACTAACTTGTTGACAAATTGACAACTACAATAATCGATAGCTGCAGTAGTAGAATCCGTAGTATTTTAGCCAAATTGAATGCAAGTATCGCAAATTCCCTGCCGTACATCGTGATGTCATTAATACTCATTTTCACAAGCCCTTGTGCTGGAGTATTAGTATGGGTTTGCGTGTGTGGGTACAACTGACGTCACAAGAGCCGACTTTTTTTTTTTTTCAAACAATATTTTCTACATTGCTAGAGGACTAAGAAACTCATCATCAGCATATTTCAATTCTATGAGCATCCACCTTTCACACATTTAAACTAGGTGTTGTTCTTCCCTTTAAAATTGTGTCTTCAACTTTGATCTTATTTATTAAATCTAGAATAACTATGGAATGGCCGTTAGTATGTGTTTGCAACTGTAGGGCATTGCAGGGCAACAATGTTTGCTCTCGTGTTTGAACAAGAACAATCTTAGCACGGACATGTTTGACCAGGCTAATCTTGCAAATAGACTTTACAATCAATGAACATATACAACCCGCACACCTTTTACGCCACGTTAATATTTCACCCCCAAACATTAAACTCGACTTTCATCTCTGTGCCCTACCTGCCGTTGGACGAGTTGCCCCCATTCCGTTGGTCGTTCTCGGCCTCAAAGACGAGGCGAGCGACAGTACGCGAAGTGATGTTAAAATCCACTTTCTCCACGGAGCACATCAACATGTTGGTGCGGACGCTCGCCCCGCCGAGGACGAGCGCATCCGCCGGTGCTAAACTTTCGCTAAGCAACACGGAGCGAAAGTTTGGGCCAACTTTTTCTTCTCCTAAGCCGCCGCGTCGACTTCTTTCTTTGGCAAGCCCACCGTCCCCGGTCTCCCTATCCGCCAAAGGACGGAAGACGAACTAAAGGCCGTTAGCTTCGTCCATTTTTATATTTAAAACATAGATAAAATACACTTATGCAAAAAGCAATAAGGACAGACTTAAATGGATGGGGGTTTATTGTTGTCGGTAAATGGAAGGAGGTGGAAGAGCAAACTCGAAGATTTAACGTTCAAGTAGGGGGAACATAATAACGAACAATTAACATTTTTTTCTTTTTAAACATATATCACTACATTTGCATTTTTGAGAAACATAACACCTATTCATATGAACAACGAGTACACTAACAGATTGAAATTTTATCAGTGGAAAAAGCAAAAAGCAAAATCTGAAAAATCTCTCCCCTCCAATAAACTTTATGGTTTGGCCCGGAAAATAACTGTCCGCCGCGAGCCTCCGCAGAGGACGAGATTAAATGTTTGTGAAGGGGGAACTCGATGGTAAATAATTATCGATTACACTTCCTTATTAACTTTACTCACCGCATATATTTCTTAGGAATGATAAAAATTATATAAATACATAGATTAATTAAATCCACGTTATCTAAAAAAAGAAAGTGAAATTTCACCAGATGAATCGTAAATGACGACGACGAACACCCGTTTTTGGAACTTTGTGGTTCAGGCCGGGAAATAACAGTCCGCAGCAAACCGTGACAGTTTCCATTAGCTAGGTTAGCAAAGATATGCCATCATCCAACGAAAAAACAAATTGCGCAAATTTAAATGCATGTTAATCCTTGAAAAACATTCTTTATCAAGAAATGGAATGTCGTAAAGCTGTAGTTTAACTATGCTGTTATCCATCAAAATGGAAATGACGAAAAGACGTTGAGAAAATGGCGACCCCTGGAGCTCAAACCGATGTCGCGCAACCACGATACTGTAATTGCAATCCTCGTCATGTGAATATAATACGTGGTAGTGGGCATATGGGAGCCCACGTGAACAGATCTTCATAAATAGTCTATTTATGATACACACGGAGCCTTTCAAATGTCAACACAGTGGTATCACAATGCCTTTAATCCAAGGGGTGGTCAACTGAAGGCGCGTATGCAGAATGTCGTCCCGCAATAGTTTTTGATAGAAATAGTACAATTCATACAACCTCAGAGGAAGAACTTTAAAATTTTATTTTTGAATACCTTTCGTAGAATGCATAATTCATTGAAGCCGTTTATCTAATACTGGGTTGTTTATTTTGGGGGAAAAAATAACTTAAATTTTCTTAAAAATGTATTTTTACTCTCAAACCTTTGGGTATTATTCCACAAATATTAAAAGAGTCAAAAAGAAATTTTGTTTATTACTCTAAAAAATATCAGCCTTTTCTCAAACGTTAAGGTTTTATATTATAAAACTGCAAATATTGGATGTGTTTCTAATCTTGGGGGGTGGGTTATATAAAAATAGATTTTAAAAAATGCATTTATGCTTGTTACGTTGACAAGCAAAAAAAAAAAAAAGTAATAAAAATATAAAAAATTTCCCCGCAACGTTTTAGTACGCAACTTTTCCTCGAAATGCGAGCAAAAAAAAAAACTCTAACCTTTGATAAAAACTTATTTAATCATTATAGTTTTCATTCATGACCAGTGGAGGACTTTATAGTGGAAATGTCGCTCCTCACCTTCATCCTGCTTTGGCATCACTTCACATCTACTTCACCTTGTCTGAACAGGAGAACATCAAACAAAGGCAATATGATACATACATGGACACATAGAATGTCAAAAATTCCCAAAGAAATCATACCTGCCACAATGTAGTATTTCAAGTTGAAATAATCACCAGCAGAGCATCACAATGACTTGGCACTTTCCCTAGTGTCCGTGCGCCATCCTTCCCGACGTGTGCGCCACTCAGGCTGCCAAACGCTCGGGAGTTGCTCTAGGATGCCGGGGGGGCTGTGGAAACTCGATCTGGGCTAAAAATAAGGAACATCAGCAGGATTGGAGAGAAAGAGAGAAAGGATATGTGCTGTGGAAGACAGTGATGGGCAGACATTCCCCTCACACAAACACACTAACACAACAGGCCACGTACACATAAACCAACATTGCCTTGAGTTGTGAGTGCGTGTGTCCAAGGTTCTGATGTCACTCTAACTGGACTCCTCATTACAGCTCGCAGGGAATGAGAAGGTTAAAAGTGACAAGGACCCCCCCCACCCCACCAACAGTCCTCTGTCATCTAGTTGCATCACATGACAACAACCCTGACCCATAGTGTACCCAGTGTACATACACAGACACATACATGGTTGAACACGTACAAGGCAAGGGCGTAGGTTTGGTCTCAACATTGGTAGGGACGATATAACAGCATAACCTGCATGTAAACTTTTTGCTGAAGACTGGACATTAACTCATTTGCTCCCAAAAACGTATAAATACGTTCTATTTTTAATTGTTTTAGTATCCCAAAGACGTAGTTGTACGTCTTTTACGTTTTTTTTCACAAGAGACATCTCTGGGTTCTGATTCAACTTAGCTCCAAAGCACAACGCTGAATATCCATTTTAAAGCAATAAAACTGGCCACTGGAGGGCAGTAGCACATTTGGAGGTGCTTTTTTTGAGGTGCAAGATTGAGCTTTTTAGGACCAAACACTCTAAGTGGGTCTGGCGTGCCACGAAAGATGCGCATGCTGAAAAGCACCTCATACCCACTGTGAAGTATGGGGGTGGGTCAGTGATGCTGTGGGGCTGTTATGCTTCCAAAGGCCCTGGGAACCTTGGTAGGGTGCATGGCATCATGAGTGCTTTGAAATACCAGGACATTTTAAATCAAAATCTGTTGCCCTCTACCCGAAAGCTGAAGATGGGTCGTCACTGGGTCTTTCAGCAAGACAATGACCCTAAACACATGGCCAAATCTACACAGAAATGGTTCACCAGACACAAAATCAAGCTCCTCCCATTGCCATCTCAGTCCCCAGACCTTGTTTTGTTGGCAAATGGGGGTTGTACATAGTATTAACACCAGGGGTGCTCATAATTGTGACACACATTGTTTGATGTCAAATAATTATTTCTTTATGTGGGATTTTTTCCCCACTGAATAAATGCACTTGTATTGAAGGTTGGATTTTTCTCTTTTTTTCCCTTAAGGTCCCATATTATTTGAATTAAAAAAAATATATATATTTGAAGCTAAAAAACACATCTTAACCAGGGGTGCCAATAATTATGGAGGGCACTGTAATGTAAATAGGGTTGCTTATAAGCCTCACCCTAATTTGAGCATCCTGAAAAGTTGGTAGTGGTGTGTCCCTACCGTTCTTATGCAAACCTACGCACTTGGACTACAAGGCCTGTACATGTTGCATATTTATTTACTTTTGTCTGATGAGGTTATCACTTTTGCACATGTTGTATCTTCCACGTCAATCTTGCGTAAACCAAATCAGGCCTTCACTTACTGGCCATAAAAAAACAATAGTTTGTGTATTTTCAAGTGTAGCAGATCTTTTCAACATAAATATTTTTTTCTTCAAAAAGTAGTGTATTTTTGAAAGAAAGTCATATGGTGCTTATTTCAAGCTCTTGAGAAAGAAAATTCTTTACTTTCTCAGCACACACATGCAGAGAGTTAACTGAAAATAAGTATTCCATATCAATCATGAAGACCACCCAATACACCGCATACATTTTACTCCACGGGGGGGCTTTGGCGAGGGGTGGTGGGATGCGCGGTTGGGAAGAACTTTCATGCGGCAGTCCAACTGCCCTCAGCCAGGCTCTCCTATTTTAATGCATACACTGCAATAGCCTCCCCACACAATCGCATCACGGTGCTGGGGTATGGCCGCCAGCAGTGATAAGGCGTAATTGCAGCTCCGGCAAAAGGGGCCACCGTCATCCCCCTTGGACGCAGGGCAGTCCCCTGGACCATCCGTGCCCCCGTTAACCAGCCCTCTGCGAAAGGACGAAGGGATCTTGTGAAATCTTGTGTATGGGTGCAAAAATGGGCTAACACCAAATCGGAGTTTCATGAAAGGTGCTAAATAATTTACACAAAATGATGTAGAATTATCACTTCCCAGGTTCCCAATGGTTGAGTGTCAAGTCATTTGACACAAATAACAGTTCATTTGAGTCTCTTGAGCCGTGTGTGTTAATATGTGGGCCACGTAGTGACATTCTTCTACAATATCAAGAGGATATTCCAAAATATCCAAGTAGTTACGTGCACGTTGACATGCACTTGAAGGCCACCCCTCTATCTACTGTATTGGTATATTCTGTGAAGACAAGTGTTATGGAGACGTCGTATGGGGGTGCCGTCATCTCAAGTTCCCCACCGGCTTTCCGGATTATTCCCACCTTCTAAATATAACCTCCTTAAAGTGAGAGCAGCCAGCATCCCGGGAGACGACAAACAACTTGCTAAACAACTTTTAGTTTTTAATGCAATTTTTAGGGGACCAATTTTCAAAATAAAGCGTAGGTTTATGGAGGCTGGTGATCTACATGAGTGGAAGTTGTTTAATGGCTCTCGCACAAGTCCCGTGGCCTCTTCTTGTAGTCATCGGTCTTTTTGGTGAGTTTTCAAGTTACCGGTATTCTTTTTTTTACATAGGAAGTAATAACAAATTGGAATTTAAATCAATGACTGCTAGGGTTGTTCCGATCATGTTTTTTTGCTCCCGATCCCGATCGTTTCAGTTTAAGTATCTGCCGATCCCGACATTTCCTGATCCGATTGTTTTTTTTTGTTGCTCCCGATTCAATTCCAATCATTCCCGATAATTTTTCCCGATCATATACATTTTGGCAATGCATCAAGAAAAAAATGAATAAAACTAGGACGATTATATACATTCAACACACAGTACATAAGTACTGTATTTGTTTATTATGACAATAAATCCTCAAGATGGCATTTACATTATTAACATTCTTTCTGTGAGAGGGATCCACGGATAGAAAGACTTATAATTCTTAAAGGATAAATGTGACTTTGTATATTGTGACTAAATATTGCCATCTAGTGTATTTGTTGAGCTTTCGGTAAATGATACTGCCGCCATTTAACGTCTGCCCAAATGCATGATGGGAAGTGCAACCATGACTGTGCGTAGGGGCACCAATTGATATATCTTCTCTGCATTGGGAAAGAACATAGGGTGTTAAGAAAATGATCAACAACTACCTTTCTTCCCCACATTGCCTCCCACATTATTTTTTATTGCTGAGAGAGGTATTGTAAGGCTTTATACACACAAAAATAAAATAGCTCCAAAGGCTGTCAAAATTCTCTCTACTCATTATACGCTGCCTTTTAGCGCTATCTATAGGTAAAACGGCGTCTTTATAGATTGAACGTGTCAATGCGTGAGTGGGTCGTGCAGCGCATGCGTTAATTATTTAACGTGATTAACTAAAAAAAATTAATTACCGCCGTTAAAGCAAAAAATTTGATAGCCCTACTTTAAGCCAAAACTACTCTGGATGAGTGTAAGACATTTTGTCTGTAACGGT
Source organism: Corythoichthys intestinalis (assembly GCF_030265065.1). Lineage (NCBI taxonomy): Eukaryota > Metazoa > Chordata > Actinopteri > Syngnathiformes > Syngnathidae > Corythoichthys > Corythoichthys intestinalis. The sequence continues at coordinate 39,175,008 of NC_080398.1, forward strand.
AAATACAATTAGAAAACAATTTAAACCAAAAAAAAAAAAATTTAAAAAAGGCATCTCCGATATTTTTTGCCGATTCCGATACTTTGAAAATGACGTGATTGGACCCGATCAATCGGCTTAGTGACTGCCATTGCTGGTAATTGACGTTCAATCTATGTGGATTCAAACACTGCCAAACACTGATCGGACGTCAAGCCAGTGAAAATTAAATTAATTAAATTAATAATTAATTTTAATTTACAGCAGTGGGATGAAAAGAGCTACAAGCGTCTCTGGAGTCACAGGTTGCAAGCCCGATTGGATTGGACGTCTGTCATCGTCAATGGCACTGAAAGAGTTCATTCTTGTTTGTAACGGTTTTACAGTGGTATGAAAAAGTATCTGAACCTTTTGGAATTTCTCACATTTCTGCATAAAATCACCGTCAAATGTCAAAACCACACAGATGAAAAAAAATGTCTGCTTTAACTAAAACCAACCTTACATTTATAGGTTTTCATATTTTAATGAGGATAGTATGCAAACAATGACAGAAGGGGGAAAAATAAGTAAGTGAACCATCACATTTAATATTATGCGACAATTCTTACTAGGTGTGTGTTTTATAGTGGGTAGGGCAGCTTTCAACCAATCATCAGTGATTGGGCACACACCTGACTTAAAATGTTTGGTAAAAATTAGGGGTGTCTAACGATTAAAAATTTTAATCGAGTCAATTACAGCTTAAAAATTAATTAATCGTAATTAATCCCAATTAATCGCAATTCAAACCATCTATAAAATATGCCATATTTTTCCGTAAATTATTGTTTGAATGGAAAGATAAGACACAAGATGGATATATACATTCAACATACGGTACATAAGTGTTTATTATAACAATAAATCAACAAGATGGCATTACCATTATTAACATTCTGTTAAAGCGATTCATGGATAGAAAGACTTGTAGTTCTTAAAAGATAAATGTTAGAACAAGTTAGAGAAATTTTATATTAAAACCCCTCTCAATGTTTTCGTTTCAATAAAATTTGTAAAATTTTCAATCAAAAAATAAACTAGTAGCCCGCCATTGTTGATGCCAACAATTACTTACACAATGCTCATGGGTGCTGAAGCCTATAAAATCAGTCGCACCCAAGCGCCAAGCGCCAGCAGAGGGCGACAAAACTCCGAAAAACACAACAAGTACACATTTCACTGTGCTGTCATTTTAATCTGAGCGGGGCATGTGCGTTAATTGCGTCAAATATTTTAACGTGATTAATTTTAAAAATTAATTACTGCCCGTTAACGTGATAATTTTGACAGCCCTCGTAAAAATTGGTTTCAATTGCTCTTTAAGTCTCTTTAGGCAGAGGGTTCACTTACTTATTTTACCCCCTTCTGTTGTTGTTTGCATACTATCCTCATTAGAATACGGAAACCTATAAATGTTTGGGTGGTTTTTGTTTTGACACTTTTTTTTCATCTGTGTGATTTTGACAAAGATCAGATCACATTTGTTGGTGATTATGCAAAAATGTGAGAAATTCCAAAAGGTTCAGATACTTTTTCATACCACTGTACGGTAGTAGTAGTTGTTGTAGTTTTATTCTTTATTGAACCATATCAAGTCATTGAACTTATTTGGATTTTTAAATAAATCTTAATATAATATATTGTCGTATATTATATTGTCAAAATTTATTTGATTGACCTTTTAAAATATATTATTTATATTTTACAGTGTATATCACATTTTTTGAATTACAGAAAAGTGTATCTACATCTAATTGTTGTATTTTTCTTCATTAGTTCCTAAAATAAAGTGGTTTGTTTTCTTATCGCATTTCTTATTTAACAAAAGTAAGATTTGAATTATTTGATAAGAACATTTGTTGGGTTAAAATGTTTCAGCTTATTTTATTTAAAAACCCTTATGAGGACAAACGGCTCTGAAGATGAATGAATGAATATGTCTCTCCTATTTTTAATTATTCAGAATCATCTTTGTTTTCTACTTTTGAATTTTTTTAGTGCTATATTTTTGTTTTCTTTTTTGCAGTGTGTGAGTGTATGGGAGGCTGCGCCGAAGTGGACTCAAAGACGGAGGCCGTGCGGGGCGAGGCTTTCGTGTTGGGCTGCATTTCCTGTAAGAGACGAGAGGAAGTATCAGCCATCACCACCCTGGACTGGCACTTCAAACCTCAAGGAGAGGAAAACTACACACACGTGAGCTCGCAGCTGACAATTTTGTATCGCAGGGGTGGAGCTTAGGGGGGGGTGCGGCATCTTGCTTGTTTGGGCAAGGAGAGGGTCAAACAGAAAGGTAAGATTATGTGCGGAGCTCTCATTTACAGTAGTCTTTAACTGTTAATATATCTAAACACACATACAAACAACGCCGCTCTGGGGCCTCTAGAGCAGTAGTCCCCAACCTTTTTTGCACCACGGTCCGGTGTGATTTGGGTCTTTTTTTCACGGACCGGTGTTTTCAAAAACTGCAACTATGCGGTTTTGCGCATGCGAGTAACATTAAAAATGGCCGCGAATGCAGCGATTCCATAGTAAACACTACAAACTTTCTTTTAAAAAAAAGGAATATTAACTTGTTTGATTGTGGATGGAAAAAAGTTCTCCTCAGACCCATCCTGCCATGTTAGCTGCACACCGCTCTCTCACCGTTAACGCCTTCGCCGTGTTGCTAAGCATTATTTAAGAAGCCCACTTCACAAAGATGCGATGTTGGAAATTGTAGCAAGGTTTTCAGTGTTCTCGTAGCGCTGTCAGGATATTCGGGAACGATTTTAATTGTCTCAAATGTACGTTTAAGGTCGTCGTTAAAGATGTCGGGATGCCGATCGATCGGGTCCGATCACGTCATTTTCAAAGTATCGGAATCGGCAAAAAAATATCGGACATGCCTTTTTTAAATATATATATATTTTTTAATTTGATCGTTCTCTAATTGTATGTAACGTTACAGACAAAATGTCTAACATTCATCCAGAGTCTTTAGTTTTGGCTTAAAGTAGGGCTATCAAATTTATCGCATAAACGGCGGTAATTAATTTTTTTTTAAAAATTAATCACGTTAGAATATTTAATGCAATTGATGCATGCGCTGCACGACTCACTCACGCATTGTCGCGTTCAATCTATAATGGCGCCGTTTTACCTATATATATAGAGCTAACAGGCAGCGTAAAATGAGTAGAGAGAATTTTGGCAGTCTTTGAAGCCTCTTTTAAATTTGCTAAGGCCTTAAAATCCCTCTCTCAACAGATAGGAACATCGTGGGAAGCAATGTGGGGATGAACGGTAGTGGTTGATCTTTTCCTTAACACCCTATGTTACTTCCCAAAGCAGAGAAGATATATCAATTGTTGCCACTACGCACAATAATGGTTGCACTTCCCATCATGCATTTGGCCAGAACAGTTAAATGGCTACAGTATCATTTACTGAAAGCTCAAGAAATACACTAGATGGCAATATTTAGTCACAATATACAAAGTCACATTTATCCTTTAAGAATTACAAGTCTTTCTATCCGTGGATCCCTCTCACAGAAAGAATGTTAAAAATGTAAATGCCATCTTGAGGATTTATTGTCATAATCAACAAATACAGTACTTATGTACTGTATGTTGAATGTATCTATTCGTCTGAGTTTTATTCATTTTTTTCTTAATGCATTGCCAAAATGTATATGATCGGGAAAAATTATCGGGAATGATTGGAATTGAATCGGGAGCAAAACAAAAAAGCAATCGGATCGGGAAATATCGGGATCGGCAGATACTCTAACTAAAACGATCGGGATCGGATCGGGAGCAAAAAAACATGATAGGAACAACCCTAGTCGTCGTCATTTGCGATCTCTACTAGCTGATCCTCCTGTTGCACAGACATGCTCGAATCACTCGGTTTATTCACAAACGGGTCACGAATCCACTCCTTCGCAGTTCGTGGGTCTTCGAGGTTGTAGGCTTATCTTCTGGCTCGTCAGGTACCCTTTTTCGCCGTAAAAAATCTCTCCAAAGAGTCTGTTTTCCAGTCATTTTCGCTAGTGTGATGGAACAAATGTGCTGCGCCCGGGGCTTAGTCAGACATTGTTATGGAGGACAAGTGCACATAGATATATTATGTATACAAAACAAGATGTACTGCTTGCAGTCCAATCAATGGATTTCTATGACAACATTCTAATCTATACTGTAGTATTATATCTAGAGTAGACAGGGATATTGATGTGTTAAGTAGGGCACAGGCCAAAGTTAATTCGGCCAGAATGCGGTCCTTAATAAAATATTATTTCTGTGCGGCCCGGCGGATGGTCCCCAACCTTTTTTGCACCATGGACCGGTGTAATGTGGGACTTTTTTTCACGGACCGGCAATGTGTAGCAGAAAATGACAGTAAATATAAAATAACACGTAGAGGCTAAAAACGAATATTAAGTGTAGGGAAAATGTCACTCACCATACACTGAATTAACCGTTTTTTTAAACAGTGGCCTCGCTGAAAATTTGTCGGCAAATATCCGTGGTCGCAAGCATAATGACTTCAATCCAATCGTGAAAGGTTTCTTAGCTTTAGCAATACGGTTTGCCACGAGGTTTGATGCTCTCAGTGCATTCGCTTTTGTTGCCTTGTTGGCTAGCTTTTAGCCACAAATTACGCAGAATGGACTTGGTTGTAGGCTCCTCTTCTGGCTCAGCAGGTGGCCTTTTCCCTGGTAAAAAGCTGTCCAAAGACGTTGCCGCCCGCAGCACATAGTCAACAGCAGCTAAAGTTACTGTTTACATTGACTGGCGCTGGGCTGCTATACAGTAGGTGTGCAAACACCCTAGTAATTGCGGCCAACCACTAGATGGCGGCGTATACGAATCTTTACTCGAATTAGTCTAAAGCAGGGGTCCCCAAACTACGGCCGCGGGCCGGATACGGACCCCCTCCACATTTGGTCCGGCCCCCTGAACAATTTTCCCCCCCCCCCCAATAGTGTTATTTATTTCCTGGCTTTTTTCTGTGAAGAACCCAGAGAGGGTTATTTGGTTATTATCTATTTATTAGGGCTGTCAAAATTATCACGTTAACGGGCGGTAATTAATTTTTTAATTAATCACATTAAAATATTTGACGCAATTGACACACATGCCCGTTCAAATAGATTTAAATGACAGTACAATGTAATGGCCACTTGCTACTTGTGTTTTTTGTCTCCCTCTGCTGACGCTTTGGTGCGACTGATTTTATGGGTTTAAGCATCATGAGAATTGTGTAATTATTGACATCAACAATGGCGAGCTGCTAGTTTATTTTTTGATTGAAAATTATTACAAATTTTATTAAAACGAAAACATTAAGAGGGGTTTTAATATAAAATTTCTATAACTTGTACTAACATTTATCTTTTAAGAACCAAAAGTCTTTCTATACATGGATCGCTTTAACAGAATGTTAATGTTAATGCCATCTTGTTGATTTTTTGTTATAATAAACAAATACAGTACTTATGTACAGTATGTTGAATGTATATATCCGTCTTGTGTCTTCTTTCCATTCCAACAATAATTTACAGAAAAATATGGCCTATTTTATAGATGGTTTGAATGGCGATTAATTGCGATTAATTGATTTTTAAGCTGTGATTAACTCGATTAAAAATTTTAATCGTTTGACAGCGCTAGTATTTATTAATAGTGGTATTATATTATATTATGTTATATTATATTATATTATATTATATTTTGGGCTGTCAAATGATTAAAATTTCTAATCGAGTCAATCACAGCTAAAAAATTAATCGTAATTAATCGCATTTCAAACCATCTATAAAATATGCCATATTTTTCTATAAATTATTGTTGGAATGGAAAGATAAGACACAAGACGGATATATACATTCAACATACTGTACATAAGTACTGTATTTGTTTATCATGACAACAAATCAACAAGATGGCATTAACATGAGTAACATTCTGTTAAAGCGATCCATGGATAGAAAGACTTGTAGTTCTTAAAAGATAAATGTTAGTACAAGTTATGGAAATTTTATATTAAAACCCCTCTTAATGTTTTCGTTTTGATAAAATTTGTAAAATTTTCAAACAAAAAATAAACTAGTAGCTCGCCATTGTTGATGTCAATAATTACACAATGCTCATGGTGCTGAAACCCATAAAATCAGTCGCACCCAAGCGCCAGCAGAGGGTGACAAAACACTAAAAAACACAAGTAACAAATGGACATGACACTGTGCTGTCATTTTAATCTGTTTGAGCGGGGCATGTGCGTTAAATGCGTTAAATAATTTAACGTGATTAATTCAAAAGATTAAATACCGCCCGTTAACACGATAATTTTGACAGCCCTATATATTATATTATATTATATTTATAGTATATTATTATTATTATTATTATTTGTTCCGTGAAGAATTTAGAAAGGGTTATTTGATTGTGGCTTTCTGAAAAACAAATTTTTACATTTAGGCACTCCTGCAATCGTCACACTTTTTCTGTTACAAACTGACCCGGCCCCTCATCAGAAAAGGAAAAAGTTATGTGGCCCTCACAGGAAAAAGTTTGGGGACCCCTGGTCTATGGAGTAGATTGATGTGTCAAGAGCGACAGGCCAGATTGCAGTCGTTAATAAATTATATATTTCTCTACGGCCCGGTAGCAAATGTGCACTAGATGGCCCGGTTTGTGGGCGTGGCTTGACAAGGGGAGTGTCAAATGGAGAGGTAAGATGGTGCTGGAATCTAATGTTTAAGTGTTTAAATATCTTGAATTTCTCCCTGCTCGTCTGGTTGTCTGAGACAATCCTCTTGAAGGGCCTACAAAAGTGTGGAGGGGCCTGTGAATAATTATCCTCTAGGACCCCAACTCGCCACACATTCACCTCGGGGGCCGCATTTTTCTCATCGCACCAGTGCCCTGTTCACATTTGTTCCGCCACTGCTCTGAGTGACACTAAATACCAAACTTCTTTCTCTAGATCTTTCACTATGAGCACCCCACTGCTGAAGTTTTGGACGAGGCCTTCATGGGTCGTCTGGACTGGCTGGGTACTCTTGGCGAGGACGTCCAGGCGGGCACTGTCGCCATGCACAACATTAGCTATGACGACGCCGGCACATACCGCTGCACCTTTACCCGAACCCTCCTCCTGGCAGGCTTCCGGCAACATGTCACTGTCGAAAAAGAGGTGGAGCTCAGTGTGGTGGACGTTGGTGAGAATCAGTTATTCGTTTTACTGATTTTTACGTTCACAAGACGTCTGAAGTTAAAATTTGTGGAGGAGAAACGAGTTTTAAGGTAAAGACAAAACCTTGTAGTATAAATAACCTTCATGTGAAAGACAGTTGGAAGTTTAGTATTCTTTAGATATATATGAACTGCAAATTTCTTAGGCTTCTGAGAATGGAGAAAATAATGTTTACACACAAAAAATGACACGAGTGCAGCCATTTTCTGCTCTCCATCACTGAGTGCTTTTAAACGAAGCTAAAAGCTAATAATAGCTAAGCATAAGGTGACAGTCATAGACAGAGAGGAGAGAAGAGAGGAGCTGCCTGTAATTTTTTATTTGTGTCACTCTAAACAGCTGTCTGGATATTGTTATCAGAAATTGTTCAGATTTTAATGAGATTTAGATTTAATACAATACTAATACTATATAATGAAATACAGTGATCCCGCGTTTTATGCAATTAATGGGGACCAGAACCCGCCGCAATAAGTGAAAAACCGCGAAGTAGCGCTCCCTGCCTACAATTAAAAAAAAATTTTTTTTGTGTGTTCAATGTATTTATTCAGATTTTGCATTGGAAAGAGATACATATAAGACATGTTTTTTCACATTTTTTCCCCCAAATTATAATTAAATTTTTTTTTTTAATGTATATAAATATTTTAATAAATGGTCATAGACTTCATAATGTACTGATGGGACACGGGGCGCCGGGCCGATAAATAGGGAGCCTGCATTGTTGGCGAGGCCGTCAAAGCTAACTGAGTGGAATCACAGACAGAGCTTTTTTTCGTTGAAAATTCTTTTGAATAAATGCTTAAATCCCTGAATTCTTGATAGAGATGGACGTAAAACAGTCTCGATTCTTGGTTAAAAGCAAAAAATTTTTTACGTATTTTACGTAAATATGTCGAAGAACAATGCTAGTCTGTTAGTGAATGTAGCTAGCAGCCGCCTGATGTAAACAGAGCTTTTCTGGTGAAAATTCTTGTTAATAAATGCTTAAATCCCCGAATTCTTTATAGATTTGGACATAAAACAGTCTCGATTCTTGGTTAAAAGCAAAAAAAAAAAAAACTGTGCAGTTTGCGTTTATTTTACGTCAATATGTCGAAGTACAATGCTATCCGGTGGAAATTCTTGTGAATAAATGCTTAAATCACTGAATTCTTTATAGATTTGGATGTAAAACAGTCTCTATTCTTGGTTAAAAGGAAAAATATATGCAGTTCGCTTTTATTTTACGTAAATAGTGCGAACAATGATGCCAATGCAGTAGCGGCTAATTTCTCCCATTGATTTTTTTCACAACATTTCAAAATGCATGCATGGTACGAAGTATATAATAATTACCTAGAATCCTCTAACAAAGCACTCCTGAGACTATCCTTCCTGTGTGTATGCGGTGCAGCTTTTGTACCTTTTCAACAGAAATCTGGCATTAGATTGCTGCGTGCGTGTTTGTGAATAGCACCTCTTGATGTGGGTGGCACCCTACTTAAATGCGAGGCGCAGTGCATGACCGATCTGAGCCGTCAATACCTTATGAAGTCGATGAAATGGTTTTGAAACACTTGAAATGTATTAATTATGATAAGTTTTTAACATGTTTCTGTCCCACCGAATTATTTTTAAACAAGAATAAAGTAGAAAAATGCTTGTCTTTTTTGAATGCTTCATTGAGTGAGTCCACTCAAATCTGCTCGAGCTGCTCACTTACATACAACGAGTGTGCATAGTGTAAGCATTTTTGCTACTATACTTGCAGGAAAGTTAAATACACTAAATATTTTTTATCTTTACCACCACTACCTACTTTCCAAATATTGCGTAGGTGTGTTTTAGGTACCCTAAATACGCCTATATTTTCCAGTGAGATACAGCCACTCCAAAATAATCTTTAGGTTATTTTGTTGAACGGTCGTGTTCTTTTTTTAAGCCAACCGTGAGCTGGCGGCGGTGGTGTCGGAGATGATCATGTACGCACTGATCGTGCTGCTGCAGCTGTGGCTCATTGTCGTGGTGGTCTACTGCTACAAGAAGGTGTCCGAAGATATGGACGCCCGCGAGGCTCGCAGAGCGCTCAAAGAGCACAGAGAGTATGTCCAATTGGTTCAATCGTACTTGCTGTGGTGGATTGGAAAGCAGTGTTGTTTTCGTCAACGATGACTATAATGAAAATATTTCCTCAATGAACAGTTTTTCATGACGATGAGGAGATGATAACAAGCTAAAAAAATGTTTTGGGAGAATTAAACATAATGAAACTAATGCTAGTTTTCATCTGACGAGACGAGAACGAGACAAAAATGTGCAATCATTTCCATCACGTGTTCACAATGTGTGACATTTTATGTGTAGTTAGCCTGCATCGTAGCAGCGTCCGGTTGTGTCACTCATGTGACATGCTGCGCCCCCTGCTCACAAGTGTGTCCTCTCCGGTCTCCAAGCCTGAGTTGATTTGTCTTTGTATCTTGGCCAGAAAGACTATGCGATGTTGCTTTAGCCTTTAAATGTCTATGCTGAATGATCATCACACACTAAATGTAACTCATAGCATTAGCATAGCATTCACGCTAGCATTACGCTAAGTCTATTTATTTATTTTTTTTCATCACAAAATCTTTTTGCTCATAGACCAGAGTTATTTTTCGGAATTTGTTAACTTATTGGCTGCCATTGATGGAGATACACGTCCAATTCATCACGACTGGGAGGGCTAGCAGTGATTATATATTGGATGTCAACCACTGTCCATGGCAGCCAATGAGTTAAATGCAAGAATGATGAGAAATTTATGAGAATTAATCATTTGTTAAAAAATGAGTAGAAATTTGATGAGAACCATTTGGAATTTTGCAATTTTTTTGCCACTTCCTGTAAGAGTAGTGAGTGAAATATGTATGTATTTAGTTAAACCTTTTGAAACCACCTCATCCTTTTCTGAGTATTGATTGTCATTTAAAAATGAAAATATCTTAATGTGTCTTAATTTGAAAAAAATGGAGTCAGCATGTTACAGGATTAGGTCTTAAAAACAAAACTGCAGGTGATATTCTATAGCATTTAAGATAGTGGATTTTTGCCATGCAAATTAGCCAATTATTGTAAATATTAGCATTGCATAGCATTTAAGCTAACAGATGTTTGCTTTGCATTTTAGCATATTGCAGCAATGCAATAATTGGCCTAACTAGCAAAAGTCCACTAGCTTAAATGTTATATAATGCTGATCTTTACCAGATATTTAAATTTATTTTATTTCTGTTAATTAAATTAAATTACAAGAATAAGTCATAAATTGGAATATTACGAGAACATGTCGTACTTTTTATGAGCGAGTTAAATTTTCTGTCAAAATTTGACAAAAACTGCTTTAAATATTACGAGAATAAGTGCCAATTAGCATGTTTTCTCATTTTAACTATTCTACTAATCTAGATGCCGGTGCGTTAGTCATTTTAGGCAAATCAATAATGCATTTACTTTATTTGTTTGTTTATTTTCTTTAAATTGTGACAGGTAGCAACACGATAAACATGTTTTTTCTGTTTGTGTTTGCAGACTGCTGGACTGTGACGGCGTCAGTTTAGAAGAAGGCAAATAAAATTAAAATATGATAAAGCTGTAGCCTTGGAATGATGGCTACAAATTTCCCAGTTCAAATGAATTGGACACTTTTTCTTCTTTTTAGTGTAAATAAATAAAAATAATAAGATTTTTATTAAAATACTAAAAGATAACAGTATTTTTTTTCCTATTTCATTTAAAAAAATACATTTTTACTGTTTTACAAGATAATTTTGCTATTGAGTCAATGGCTGATAGATGTCCAATCCATGTCAACTGAGAGGGTTCGCAGCCCCATTTCAACTGAGTTGGACGTCAAACCCATTTCAATTCATAATAGAAGGTGAAAAGAGCCACATGATTGGACGTCTATCATCGTCGATGGCACGAAAAAGTTAAGAAGCTCAAAAATGAAGGATTTGGATTGAATTTTTCAGATCAACAACGTCTGCAAATGAGTTCCTAATACCGACGAGGACTGCAAAACGTGGGATCAAGGACACTTTGAGGTTGCAGTGGCTCTGGCACAGTGAAGACATTGTTCTGCTGTCATTTTACACTGGTCTTAATTATACGGGCAGGTCGGAATGGGTTCATCATGAAAAATATATCAGCAAATGCTTTGATTAAACGTGTTGACAGCTTGCTATAGGAGGGGTTTCGGACCTGGAGGGAGGATATATATTTTTTTTATGTTGAGTTAAATCTTGTCCCATAACAAGAGGACAACCAAAGGCATCAGATAGGTAAGTTTCTCCTAAAATTTACTAGCATTATCTTCTTTTAAAATTAAGACAATGTGCACAGTTTTAGCCTTTAAACATTGTAGGGTGATAAAAATGATGTGATAAAATTATGCAATTTTTTACAAATTAGTTAATTATATTATTCTTTGTTCGTTTATTCGCTGCCAACTCCCACTTCAAATGGATTAGATGTCTAGCGTTGCCAATGGCAGACAATGAGTTAAGTAGTTTCTGACCAACCCATGATAACATTACTTTACAGTCAGGTGAGTACTGTATGCAGTAGTTTAGTATTAAAATATTTTATTTTCAAAAACCGTGGTGCAGTAACGGCAATGGCCGATACCATGGTTGTCTGTATTGGGAGGCAAAAATAGTATCGGTGCAACACTAGACATAAGATCCATCAAATGTCCTTGAGTTAAATATCATATATTTTCTTCATAAAATTCTTAATTTATAACCTTTATATTTTTTTGGTATATGGAATTTTTGCCGGCCATGCACATCGATGCCAGCTGCATGTCAATGCGCTGTAATGGTAAGTGTACGGTAAAAAATCACAACAAAAAGTTTTCTACCATTAAAAACGAATGGAAAATTTGGACGTTTATAGCTGTTAATGGCATGGACGTGCATGGCCTGCAAAAATGCCATGGACAAGAAAAAAAAAGCCACATACTAAAACAAAAAAATGCCACATGGCAAAATCAATTTTGCTACATGCCAAAAAATGCCACATACCAAAATCCATTTTGCCACATACCAAAAAAAAGCCACATGCCAAAATGCAATGTGCCATATGGCAAAAAAAATGCCACATGGCAAAATCAATTTTGCTACATACCAAAAAATGCAACATACCAAAATCTATTTTGCCAAATACCAAAAAAAAAGCCACATGCCAAAATACAATGTGCCATATGGCAAAAAAAAAAATGCCACATGTCAAAAAAAGGCCACATGGCAAAAACATGCTACATGGCAAAAAAAGGCCACATGGCAAAATCAATTTTGCCACATACCAAAAAAATGCCACATGCCAAAATACAATTTGCCATATGGCAAAAAAATGCCACATGGCAAAAAAAAAAGCCACAGGGCAAAGTCAATTTTGCCACAAACCCCAAAAAAGGCACATGGCAAAAAAGTGCCACATGCTAAAATTCATTTTGCCACATAAAAAAAAAAGTCCACATACCCCCCAAAAAATCCACATGCCAAAATACATTTTGCCACATACTCCAAAAAAATGCCACATGGCAAAAAAAAAAGCCATGCGCCAAAATACATTTTGCCACATGGCAAAAAAATGCCACATAGCAAAATCAATTTTGCCAAATACCAAAAAATGCCACATACCAAAATCCTTTTTGCCACATACCAAAAAAATTCCATATGCCAAAATACATTTTGCCACATACCCCAAAAAAATGCCACATGGCAAAATAAAAAAAAAAAAAAAAGCCACGTGCCAAAATACATTTTGCCACCAGGCAAAATCAATTTTGCCGCATACAAAAAAATGCCACATGTCAAAAGTGCCACATGCTAAAATCCATTTTGCCACATACCCTAAAAAAAAAAAAAAAAAAAGAAAAAAAAAGAAAAAGCCACGCCCCAAAATACATTTTGCCACATGGCAAAATCAGTTTTGCCACATACCAAAAAAAAAAAAAAAAAAAAATGCTGCATGGCAAAAAAGTGCCAAATGCAAAAATCCACTTTGCCACATACCCCAAAAAATGACTCATGGCAAAAAAAAAAAACCAACAAAAAAAAAAAAAAAACTGGCACGTGCAAAAATACTGTATACATCTTGCCACATGGCAAAATCAATTTTGCCACATACCAAATACCACTTTTTGTTCTTGCTGTCTCTCTAGCTGGGATCACAAAAAGGAATTGGCTTTATTATTCTGCCAATTATTTGTGCACTTCCCCCCTATAACTTTCTTTCTGTTTGGAATTTTTGAATGAAATAAAAAGGGACATCATTGTGTCTGGCATTGTAGTATTTAAGCAAAAATTTGTGAAAAAGATGAATTTTAAATAATTGTCTACCTAATAGACAGCCATTGTGACGGGCCTGGCTAACACAAGCGAGCTAACAAAGGTAAAATTATTACTGTTACTATTACTGTACTACACAACGTACATTGTTGAACACACCTTGCAGTTCCCGGTGTGTCCAGCAGACGGCGGTCATGTCTCTCATCAACAGCACTGAGCTGAGTTCCTCGCTGTTGCGCCTCTGCCTCAACAGAACCACTGCAAACACCAACATCTCCACGCCGACCCTGGATGTCGTTTACATCCTCCTGGTGCTCGGCATGTTCAGTTTCTTCTCCTTCGCCGTCATGTTGAGTTTCATCCGCTCTAGGAAGTTGGAGAGCTCTCAGGACCCTTACAACCAGTATATAGCCCGAGACTGGAGCCGGAGGAGGACTCCTTCCGCGGACGCCGTGGCTCGTGCTCGACGGGTCGTGGAGGCGTCGGTGTCAGTGGTCATCTGTAATCCGGCGACGGACGAGGAAAGGCCACAAGTTCCACAACATTAGTGAAACATTCAAGAGTTATTTTTAAAAAATGCCGAACATAGGGATTTTTTTTTTTTTTTAATGTTTGTAAATGCATATTTTTACTTTTACTCTCAAACCTGAGATTGGGTCTGGTATTGGTAGGTTGTTATGGTTGGAAATATGTGGGATAAATTTAACTTTAATTCATCGATGATGAGACTTACACCATTCAATGATGACCAATCGATGAATAAAAACTATTTTGATAGTCAAATAATCGTATTTGTTGACCTTAAAATTGTCCAAATATTTTTGAGTCCCTTTTAAAGTGTATATTCTTTTGAATTTTTTTTCTTTTAAAGAAAAATGCAATAGGTAAAAAAAAAACGTGAATCTATTAATCACTAGATTTTATCCAAAATATGTCATTTTCTTCAAAAAAAAAAAAAAAAAAAAAAAAAAAAAAAAAGGAATAAAACAGTACTCTTATTATTTTTTTCTAGTTAAAAAAATGAGAAAAGCAATGCAAAGGAGAAAACAGTAAGTACTGTATTTATTCCCTGATACTTACATAATACTCATCATCCAACTTTTCTTAGCTCATAGTTCTTGGTTCCAATGCATATTTGTAAAATATATTGCACCCGGAATAAAATAATAATGAATCACATGATTTATGAGCTGATTAGCTGCTTAATCGCAAAAAAAAAAAAAATCTGATTATTTCAACCATCACATTAATCGTTTTTTTGCAACCCCAATAACAATGATAGACATCCTATCGTTTTAAACTGGAAGGAGTTGCCAGCATTCATTAAATTGATTGGATATCTATCACCGTCGATGTCATAGAAAGAAAATACAGTGGTACCTCTACATACGAAGTTCATCCGTTCCAGGACCTTGTTTGTAAATCGAAATGGTCGTATGTCGAGCAGGATTTTCCCATAGGAATACATTATAATTCCATTAATTCGTTCCACAGCCCAAAAACCTGCACTAAATCCTTAAAAAATACCCCTGATACTATTACAAATGGCAATTACATATAGCAAAACAAATAAATAATAAATAAAATCGGATTAATAATATAATAATTCCTGTAACAGTGTAACGAAACGGGTTCTAATAAGGCGGACGTTTTTTTCTGTACCTGAAGGCACCGCGGGGCTGACGTGACAAAGAGGGAGCGGAGCGGGTGACAGTTTACTTTCGCTTTCAATGCTTTCTTGAGAACATCGTCAATTGCGGCAGACAGCAGGCGTTTTGTGTTGAATAAGTTGTGAAAGAAATGATGAAAACGTGGCGAAGCTGGCGATTTCTTTGGAGATGTTACCACAATAAGAATTGTCAGCTTAACTTATAAAGACTGGCGAACGATGGTCGGAGGAGGACCGTGGAGATGTATTGTTGAGCCATTTCACGGATGCCCACCCTACGCTCATATTTTTCTGTCATTTGCATCTTCATTTAGAAGGTAAGCGTCAACTTTTTCCTTGTTTCACCACCTGTACCAACCTTTTCTGAAACCTGTGTTGATTTGTCACACAAGAAAATCTGCCGTGCATTCGTCTGCGGTGCTGCCATTGTCGTGGTATTTCGAGCATGTCGTCGGATGTAGAAACAAATGGCGAGTCAAATTTTACGTCGGATGTAGAAAAGTTCGTGTGTCGAAGCGATCGTACGTAGAGGTACCACTGTAATTCACTGCCAGTTAAAGATTCGATATCTACCACCAGGGGCGCTGGAAGTCTCTCACAGCAGGGGGTGCTGAGGATCTTACAATGTTTTGCCCCATCAAAAAACAGCTGTTTCGGTCCTAAATTGTTATGCTCGCGTCTTTTCTCCATGTAAAGCGTGCACAATGGCAGTACACATGCATGCTGGACAGTTTCCGTACTACAGTACTCTTAGGCTACTACAAAGCCAGTATTCTATTGCACCTACAGTACAGTGTGTGTTTGAGTTTTTGCACTGGAAATTAAAACACCCGTGTATAACAACGTGAATCCCCGCAGCTAGACGGCGCAACGATACACAAACACATTTGAAATCTAAAAGGTCCAACAAGCCTCCAACACCCACTTTTCAAAACCCTCAAATAAATTGCACTCGAATATCCAACAGCACTTTGCACAGCGGCAGCTCAACAGCAATAACAAACAATATGGCTACAACGCAACCATGTCTTACCTATTTGCCACGGCACATTTATAAACTATCATAATCATCATTTTCGACCTCAAATTAAATTTTAGAAAATGTTTTTGTAAAGAAAAAAGCGCTAATTCGTTTTTATGCCATGTTAATGCCTACTCTGTCAAGTTAACTTTTCCATTCCAGTTGTGCCTTATTCAACGTGACCTGGTACCCCTCAACCGAACTCGTCAGCGTAGCCACACGGTTGCTAAACGTCATATGCCATTGTTTAGCCACAACTGAATTCATTACCTTATTATTATTCATCTTCACACAGCCGCTGGACACAGAAATGTTTAATTCATCTGCAGGCGAGATTGAATTTTGATTGATTTTACGACACTGTGCGGGTGTGTACTGGTCCTCATGGGAAACGCAGTCTTCTTTAAGGCAAAACATAACTGCTTTTGTCTACCATCGTTGCTAAAATCGACCAAAACTGAAAAGTTACCAAGTGGTTGCTTTAAATTATAATTTTTTTTGTCGATTGTTTTTTCTGCTCACGTTGTTTGCTGCTTTTCTTTAACTGTAAAGCATCAAATTGCTTCTGTAATAGCACTCTATATATAAAATGTATTATATTTAGTATTCTTAAAGCTAAATTAAATTTAGGCACTCATGGAAATAAAGTGACAAAAAAATTATGGCTGAAACTTTTTAACATTGCCAAAACTAAACATTGTAGGGACAATACTGTCGATGTGCCTCATTCAGTTAATGTAAATCAATCTATTTCCCTATAACTGGACATTCATCATGAAGTTTTCAGAATAAAAATACAATACGTCAATAACATAGGCAGTAATAAACAAGAAAAAGTGCTGTTGCAGACCAATTGCAACTGTTATAATAATAGACTAATCAATCAGAAATTAGAAGTTAAAACCCAGCAGAGCGTTGCAAATGCACAAACCTATCGTACAAAAAACATGACAAGACAGGATTAAAACACTATCACTATGCTTGTTAAATTTTAATCATGGGCCACTATTCCCTTATGCATTCCTACTCAACAGCACCCCCTGCTGATGAATTTCAGTCACTACGACGGAGAACTTTAACCCATGAGCACTCACGTATGCATTTGCATCCATTTCTCATAGAAAAGAACACTGAGAGCCACAAAAACTTTTAAAGTGATGCACCACATTTGATATTGAATATTGTATGATTGTTTTGTTGTCGTACATCTGTTTTTCTGTGCTGTCAAGAAGAAACGACGGTTTCACGTCTTTTATTTGAGCCAACTTTGCAACCACGACGCGAGTCCTCGCTTCGCGCTAACAGACCTAGCGGCAACGTTAGCAGCATTGACCCTCTTCTTCTCCTCCTTCCTCTTCCGTCGCTGCTCAAGTACACGCCGTCCTGCCGCCTCCTCCGCACGCCGCACCTCCCGCTCCAGGTTGAAGTGCACCATTTGCATCTTTAGCATGGGCACGATAAGGTTGTAGCTGTCCACCTTCTTGTTGAGGTTTGCTAGCTCCTCCCCGGCATGGGCGCACAGCTCATCCCAGCGGAGGTGCTCCGCCGGACCGAGGGGTTCACCCAGTCCGGCTCGACCGTCCAGCAAGTTGGCGCGGAGACGATTGGCGGTTTCGCGGATGTCACGCTGCGTGAGCACCCAAGGCGGTTGGTAGCCATTGTCCAGGAGGATGCGATTGAGGTTGTGCGTCATGGGGTCGGCGTAGGGGTTGTGCTGGAACTTGTTGAGCGGCTTTCCAGCACCGCTCAGGTTGCGGAAGTCCCCCCTAGCCATGGATTCCTGGATCAGGTCCTCCACCAACCGCTCCACCGCTTGCGTGATTTTGATACCTCTGCTGCGTTGCCGCACGTCCCGCTCCACAAGTGCACCCTCGCCCGCCGCCGCCCTTTCCTGCGCCTTCTGCCGGTAGTCCAGAACTTGTTCGGCGGCCCTATCGGCACGGAAATGGCGGTACTGGCGCTCGCGTTGACTAGGGGTTCCCGAGCCCACGCCCTCGTAGCTGAGGTAGTGCCGATGCTGAGGGGCCACACCCGACAACGGGTCTTCATCCTCGTCCCGCGCCGCATCCCGACTCTGGGTACTGGTGCGGTGTGCAAGCACGGAACGGTAGGCTTCTTCCACTCGGGCAAAGACTGCTGCATCTGCTGTAGGTGCGCCGGAATCCGGGTGGTAGAGTTTGGCGAGGCGTAGGTATGACTCCTTCGCCCGCTCAGGACTGATGGGCTCACCTTCGGGCAACTGTAGCAGCCGGTAACTCTCTCGAAGGCTGGCGCTGATCTGAGCTCTGCCGCTTAGGGTTCTGAGCCAGCTGGAACGGCCAGAACGGATCAGCAGAAAGGATCCGTGATGCGAGGAGTTGAATGAAGACAGGATATGCATATTCATTTTTATGTGGACACTCCTGGAAAGACCAAACGCAACAATTACAATGCGCCCCACGAAAAGAAATTAAATGAAAGCTGCAAGTAAACTAATATGGTTAAAATTAAAGACGTCCCGAACGATCGGGATGCCGATCCATCGGGTCCGATCACGTCATTTTCAAAGTATCGGAATTGGCAAAAAAATATCGGCCATGCCTTTTTTATAATACAGGGCCGGCCCAGCCTATACACAGACTATGCAGCTGCTTCAGGCCCCTGAGCACTAGGGGGCCCCTAATCTGGCAACTGTTTAATTTATATTCGATTTTATTCATTACATTTTGCTTTATTTGACTTTTCTGAGTTTTGACACTTGATTACAACCTTAAAAAAATAAAAGTTCTTCCTTAACTTCTTTCTTTCCTCTTTTAGAAAAAGGTTTGGCGCTTTCTACTGTAAGTACTGACAATCATTTGGGGTGAGAAGTTTGAAGTATGCAGTGCAACAAAATCTGAATAATATACAAAATATGCACGTATGGGTTGGATTGCATGTATGGGTTTCACAGTACATTGTGAGGAGATGGTGGGCCCAAAATTATGGGTCCCTTTGCATTATTTTGCTTAGGCCCCCAAATGGCCTCAGTGTTCTTTTCTATGAGAAATGGATGCAAATGCATAATATATAATAATATATGACATAATATATGCAAATGTTATAATATATACAGTGCCTTGCAAAAGTATTCAGCCCCCTTGAACCTTGCAACCTTTCGCCACATTTCAGGCTTCAAACATAAAGATATATAATTTTAATTTTTTGTCAAGAACCAACAACAAGTGGGACACAATCGTGAAGTGGAACAAAATTTATTGGATAATTTAAACTTTTTTAACAAATAAAAAACTGAAAAGTGGGGCGTGCAATATTATTCGGCACCCTTGCGTTAATACTTTGTAGCGCCACCTTTTGCTCCAATTACAGCTGCAAGTCGCTTGGGTTATGTTTCTATCAGTTTTGCACATCGAGAGACTGACATTCTTGCCCATTCTTCCTTGCAAAACAGCTCGAGCTCAGTGAGGTTGGATGGAGAGTGTTTGTGAACAGCAGTCTTCAGCTCTTTCCACAGATTCTCGATTGGATTCAGGTCTGGACTTTGACTTGGCCATTCTAACAACTGGATACGTTTATTTTTGAACCATTCCATTGTAGATTTGGCTTTATGTTTTGGATCATTGTCCTGTTGGAAGATAAATCTCCGTCCCAGTCTCAGGTCTTGTGCAGATACCAACAGGTTTTCTTCCAGAATGTTCCTGTATTTGGCTGCATCCATCTTCCCATCAATTTTAACCATCTTCCCTGTCCCTGCTGAAGAAAAGCAGGCCCAAACCATGATGCTGCCACCACCATGTTTGACAGTGGGGATGGTGTGTTCAGGGTGATGAGCTGTGTTGCTTTTACGCCAAACATATCGTTTTGCATTGTGACCAAAAAGTTCAATTTTGGTTTCATCTGACCAGAGCACCTTCTTCCACATGTTTGGGGTGTCTCCCAGGTGGCTTGTGGCAAACTTTAAACCAGACTTTTTATGGGTATCTTTGAGAAATGACTTTCTTCTTGCCACTCTTCCATAAAAGGCCAGATTTGTGCAGTGTACGACTGATTGTTGTCCTATGGACAGACTCTCCCACCTCAGCTGTAGATCTCTGCAGTTCATCCAGAGTGATCATGGGCCTCTTGGCTGCATCTCTGATCAGTTTTCTCCTTGTTTGAGAAGAAAGTTTGGAAGGACGGCCGGGTCTTGGTAGATTTGCTGTGGTCTGATGCTCCTTCCATTTCAATATGATGGCTTGCACAGTGCTCCTTGAGATGTTTAAAGCTTGGGAAATCTTTTTGTATCCAAATCCGGCTTTAAACTTCACCACAACAGTACCTCGGACCTGCCTGGTGTGTTCCTTGGTTTTCATAATGCTCTCTGCACTTTAAACAGAACCCTGAGACTATCACAGAGCAGGTGCATTTATACGGAGACTTGATTACACACAGGTAGATTCTATTTATCATCATCGGTCATTTAGGACAACACTGGATCATTCAGAGATCCTCACTTAACTTCTGGAATGAGTTTGCTGCACTGAAAGTAAAGGGGCCGAATAATATTGCACGCCCCACTTTTCAGTTTTTTATTTGTTAAAAAAGTTTAAATTATCCAATAAATGTTGTTCCACTTCATGATTGAGTCCCACTTGTTGATTCTTGACAAAAAAATTAAATTTCATATCTTTATGTTTGAAGCCTGAAATGTGGCGAAAGGTTGCAAGGTTCAAGGGGGCTGAATACTTTTGCAAGGCACTGTATATATTATAATATTTGCATATATTGTGTCATATTATTATATATTATGCATTTGCATCCATTTCTCATAGAAAAGAACACTGAGGCCATTTGGGGGCCTAAGCAAAATAATGCAAAGGGACCCATATTTTTGGGCCCACCATCTCCTCACAATGTACTGTGAAACCCATACATGCAATCCAACCCATACGTCCATATTTTGTATATTATTCAGATTTTGTTGCACTGCATACTTCAAACTTCTCACCACAAATGATTGTCAGTACTTACAGTAGAAAGCGCCAAACCTTTTTCTAAAAGAGGAAAGAAAGAAGTTAAGGAAGAACTTTTATTTTTTTAAGCTTGTAATCAAGTTTCAAGATTCAAGGGGGCCGAATACTTTTGCAAGGCACTGTATATTATACATATTATTTAAATCGTTTTCTAATTGTATTTAACGTTACAGACAAAATGTCTTACACTCATCCAGAGTAGTTTTGGCTTAAAGTAGGACTGCACGACCCACTCACGCATTGTCGCGTTCAATCTATAAAGACGCCGTTTTACCTATAGATAGCGCTAAAAGGCAGCGTATAATGAGTAGAGAGAATTTTGACAACCTTTGGAGTCAGTTTTTATGTGGCTAAAGCCTTACAATACCTCTCTCAGCAATTAAAAATAACGTGGGAGGCAATGTGGGGAAGAAAGGTAGTAGTTGATCATTTTCTTAACACCCTATGTTCTTTCCCAACGCAGAGAAGATATATCAATTGCTGCCCCTACGCACAGTCATGGTTGCACTTCCCATCATGCATTTGGGCAGAAGTTAAATGGCTTCAGTATCGTTTACTGAAAGCTCAACAAATACACTAGATGGCAATATTTAGTTACAATATACAAAGTCACATGTATCCTTTAAGAATTACAAGTCTGTCTATCTGTGGATCCCTCTCACAGAAAGAATGTTAATAATGTAAATGCCATCTTGAGGACGAGGATTGTCATAATAAACAAATACAGTACTTATGTACTATATGTTGAAAGTATATATTCGTCCGAGTTTTATTCATTTTTTTCTTAATGCATTGCCAAAATGTATATGATCGGGAAAAATTATCGGGAATGATTGGAATTGAATCAGGAGCAAAAAAAAAAAAAAAAAAGCAATCGGATCGGGAAATATCGGGATCGGCAGATACTCAAACTAAAACGATTGGGATCGGATCGGGAGCAAAAAAACATGATCGGAACAACCCTAGTTAAAATATGCGCATTAAATATAAACAAACATTATGGGATGGCTCTGCGTCAATGTGAAATTTATATAGGCAATGTCACAGAATACCCAGATGTTATGTTTCTGATTGCTAGGCGTGTCAGTGGCTAAACAAGTACAGTGGGGCAAATAAGTATTTAGCCCACCACCAATTGTGCAAGTTCTCCTACTTGAAAAGATTAGAGAGGCCTGTTATTGTCAACATGGGTAAACCTCAACCATGAGACAGAATGTGGAAAAAAACAACAGAAAATCACATTGTTTGATTTTTAAAGATTTCCAAGTCAGAGTGGAAAATAAGTATTTGGTCACCTACAAACAAGCAGATTTCTGGCTGTCAAAGTGGTCTAACTTTTTCTAACGAGGCTCCACTCGTTACCTGTATTAGTGGCACCTGTTTTAACTCATTATCGGTATAAAAGACACCTGTCCACAACCTCAGTCAGTCACACTCCAAATCCCAGAACCACACGGGGGGACCTAGTGAATGACCTACAGACAGCTGGGACCACAGTAACAAAGGCTACTATCAGTAACACAATGCGCCGCAGAGGATTCAAATCCTGCACTGCCAGGCGTGTCCCCCTGCTAAAGCCAGTACACGTCCAGGCCCGTCTGTGGTTCGCATTTGGATGATCCAGAAGAGGACTGGCAGAATGTGTTATGGTCAGATGAAACCAAAAATAGAACTTTTTGGGAGAAACACAGGTTCTCGTGTTTGGAGGAGAAAGAATACTGAATTGCATCTGAAGAACACCATACCCACTGTGAAGCATGGGGGTGGAAACATCATGCTTTGGGGCTGTTTTTCTGCAAAGGGACCAGGACGACTCATCTGTGTAAAGGAAAGAATGAATGGGGCCATGTATCGAGAGATTTTGAGTCAAAATCTCCTTCCATCAGCAAGGGCATTGAAGATGAGACGTGGCTGGGTCTTTCAGCATGACAATGATCCCAAACACACAGCCACGGCAACAAAGGAGTGGCTTCGTAAGAAGCATTTCAAGGTCCTGGAGTGGCCTAGCCAGTCTCCAGATCTCAACCCCATAGAAAATCTGTGGAGGGAGTTGAAAGTCCATGTAGCCCAAAGACAGCCCCAAAACATCACTACTCTAGAGGAGATCTGCATGGAGGAATGGGTCAAAATACCAGCAACAGTGTATGAAAAGCTTGTGAAGAGTTACAGAAAACTTTTGGCCTCCGTTATTGCCAACAAAGGGTACATAACATAGTATTGAGATGAACTTTTGGTATTGACCAAATACTTATTTTCCACCATGATTTGTAAATAAAATCTTTAAAAAAAAATCAAACAAGGTGATTTTCTTGTTTTTTTTTTCTTTCCACATTCTGTCTCTTATGGTTGTGGCTTACCCACGTTGACAATTACAGGCCGCTCTAATATTTTCAAGTGGAAGAACTTGCACAATTAGTGGTTGACTAAATACTTATTTGCCCCACTGTAGGTTTGCATAGGGAAGGTAAGGACATAACACTAGCAACTTTTCAGGATGCTCAAATTGCCCCCACCAACTTTTAAGCAACCTTATTTGTATTATATAATGACTTAAGTTATATAGGTAATTTAGATCGTCTTCCCATGTGATCTAAGGATAGAATTGACCCTACCATTATTAAGTGAAGTACTGTATTTTCTTTATATGCAGACTTACATTTCTCGTTTTTCACTTGCTGAAAGTGGCGGTCCAAACGCACATTTTTTTGGCTGATGACTAGAACCCCCACATTCACACAATCCCGCCAGAAATACATGTGAACATGTCGCCTCTTCCGTCTGCTTTGAAGAGGAGGGATATTAGTTTTTTTTCAGCCAGCAGCAGCAGCAGCCACTGTACATAATGTAAAAAAATGTCAATGTTGTCTAGGTAGGGAACACACCACTAATTTTGCTACTGTAAGTCCAACCTGCATCAGAATCTGTATAACAATAAACTGTATGAACTTGCTAACCAGTAAAAATCGAGTAGAAAGCTGCTACTGTTCACGTTAATTCAACCGAGCAATTTGTGCATTTATTCTTTAATTGAAATGTATTTATTTTCTAGATAATTAAAAAAAAAACATTTTTATTGGCAGCCTATGCACATTTTAACCCCCCCCCCCCAAAAAAAAAACAAAAAAAAACACAACCACTGTAAATTTCCTTTATATGAAGCAAGCATTTTGAAAAATGACTTTCTCCCATGAAAATAATTTCAACTTTTTTCATTTTTACGTAGGAACCAGCTGTTTGTGAGAAATTCACCTAAACTGTTTGGTCTTATTAATGTCCCGTCCCCAGCAAATAATGTACACGCAGGTTATGCTGTAATAGCATCCCGACCAATGTTGAGACCAAACCTACGCCCTTGCAGATTGCCATTTCGGAAATACATTTTAGCCGGGGCCGGATGTATGGGTGGGCCGGGGTGGGCACGGCCCACCCAGACGTGAGTCGTGCCCACCCAATCAAAATGTCGGGAATATCTATTGTAGCGTCGCACTGGATATAGAGAACGCACGGAGAGTTGGTCTCACCTACTTTTTTTACAGCAGGATTAACGGTTACTGTTGGCCGCAACAACGCCGAACAAGCAATCACCTAAACAAGCTGTTTTTCCAACCTCGTTTGTTATCCGCGCGCTTCCTCTCTCTCCTCCAGGCACATACACACACGCACCCTCGCTCGCCCCGCCCACTCCTACTCATCCAACCACACACACCCATCCGTACCAGAGGCGTTCGCTGACCGTAGGAAGCTGATAGAACAGTAATAATAGTGTGGGGTCGTTACACTAAATATTCGGTCAAAGAAAGTAAAAATATATCACAATATCTGTACCAATACCATATTACTGGGTAGGCAGCCGTTTTCCTCCCGACAGAACATAAAAAGTGTTTTTGCTTGTCGCTGCAAAAGCTGTAGTAGTACCAAGTAGCTCTACCGATTTCACCAATGAGACGTCGCAAAAATAATCACATGACTCCATTATACAAATCAGACGCAACCTTGCCGTCCTAGCTTCACGCCAGCCTGCTCAATCATGTGGTCTTTAGTACCGTAAAAAAATGAAGTATTTTATATTGAGCGCTGCTCTCAACAGGACTCAAAAGTGCGGATTTCAACCTCTATGCCAGTTTTTATTTGGCATTGATTGACCAAGGATAACCGGATATATGCTCCTTTTAATTTCTAAATAGTAATAATGAAGAAACTCTTCATTATTCAAACGAGGAACTATTTTTTCCACCAGAAGGCACTCATGCTCTTTGGGCGAAGAATGTCTCGTTTATGGGTTTTTTTCTCTCATTGGAATACATTTTTATTGTATTTCTTTGGCTTTATGCGGTTATGTAATGTGTTATTGTCCAGTATCATTATAACAACGGTTCATATACCATTGTAAAAAAAAATAATAAGCAGTTACTCAAAATGTCACTCTTAATTGAGTATTATTTTCACTGCATACTTTTTTATTTGTACTTGAGTACATTTTTTGGATGACTACCTTTACTCTTACTTGAGTAATATTAGTTTGAAGTAACACTACTCTTAGTTGAGTAAAAATGTTGGCTGCTCTACCCACCTCTGCGTTTAAATATTGCAATTTAAATTTGCTTATAAAATCCAGACACTTATTCTGGAAGTTTTCAAAATGTTTCTTAAGTAGTTTTTAAAAACAAAGGTTTAATCAAACGGTGTACCAATGAACCCATTACATATGCACTGCAAAACCCAAACCAAAAAAAAAAAAAAAAAAATGAAAAGCTTCCCTTGTTTTTAGTGTAAATATACTAGAAATAAGTGAAATGATCTGCGAGTGCTTCAATTAAATTGACTCACTTAGATTTCGTGAAATAAGAAAAACATCTAGCTCAAAATAAGCTTAAAAAACTTGTCAGAAATGTTTTTAAATTCAATGATAGATATTGTTCAAAACATTATTTGAAAGCATTTTTCTCTTGATTTAGGTGAAAAATGACCAACTTGTAGTTGTATGGCCTTAATAAGGACAAATACTGTAGCAATAGTAATATTTACTTAAAGTAAGTGGAAGAATCTGATTCATTAATCTGTTAACCAGCCGTTAACACACAGAACAAGATGGAGAAAATTATTCGACTAAATTTAAGAAAAATTAAAGAAATGCAGAGGGTAAAAAAAAAAAGCCTGCATTGGGGGTGCCCCCTCAAGATTTCTTAGTGCCCACTCAGGTGGGTAAACCTAAATCCGGGCCTGCATTTAACATTTACATTAACGATTTAAATAAATATTTAGTTCTGGATTTACACATTCAAGTCCAATACTTATTTAAAAAATACTATTTAAGTTGCTAAACAATGTTATAAATGTGCAAAAAAAAAAATAAGTGACTAAAAATTTCAAACCACGTTTTTAACACTGTGTAGCGCTAAATGTGAGAAAATGTTTACAAACGGCGCCCCATTTGAAAGTTCGTATCAGTCAATAGATTTATTTTGCATTAATCATTTAGCCTATCAATTAATTTGGTTCATATTGGTGAGAAATGTAGCCCTGACCCCCGTTCACCCAATCTGTTTGGCCATATTATTGTCCTGTCCCCAGCAAAAAGTGTACATGCGGGTTATGCTGTTATATCGTCCTTACCAATATTGAGACCAAATCTACGCCCTTGCTATATTCTTTCCAGTAAAAACAAAGCAATATCAACGCTGCCTTCCACGTAAATGTGTACATTAACATGTCACTCCATGTAAATTGTTAGACATTCAATAACAAATACGAGGTGAAAGATGGGTCACTTGCCTGTGCGTTTGTTGTCAATCTGAGTCTTCTTCGTTTGACTGTTTTCTGACTGACGGTTGGTAAAATAAAATGCACTGGGGACATCTGGTGGACCAGAACGTAAACAGCAGTCTCAAGATGACGCAGTTTACATTTCTAATAAAAAAGATAAATGCATTTGAAAACTCGAGTAAAAAAGAAATACAAAAGTGAAGCATAACATACATAAAAGACGAAACAAAATACCATGCTATGCAAAGTGAAACAATAATAATATAATAAAATTAAGCCTTTCATGCATGAATAATGATTTTGTCATATGGCGGGAAACACTCAGGTGACTTAAAGTTTCGCTCTGAGACCCCCAATTTGGCCAACTTTCATAATTGTTCGATATGCATGTGTGATACATCTTTGGTAAGCTTAAACTCCCATTTTTCTGGGGGAAGAAAAGTTTTGAACAGGACAGGATTTAAAAAAAAAAAAAAAAAAAAAAAAAAAAACTATCTGGAGATGAGAGCATGAAAGAGCAGAGTTAAAGACGCCATGATTTTTAACGAGATATTATCGCGTACTTACCTTGTTTCGATCCAAAAACTCCATGTAGCATATATCACTGAGTGCCAAGACACAGCTGTGAATGTCCACAGCTGGATTTTTGGGGGATTTTATGGGTGAAACATGGTAATATAACAAGGGTCGCGATGCAGAAATCGCAGACATCAAGTAGTGGTCGAGATTTTATTTTTCATATATTTACACTTTTAAACTTTTTTTTTCTTCAATTTTTCTTTGTTTGGATCGTTTATCATCTAAGATATCGGAGAAAATGCGACAGTAACAAAAAAAATACAAGTGATAGATATGAGGTCGATATCCGTGACTTTTTTACAGACACCATATTTTTCCATTGTGATATAACTTGATTAAAAGTTTAAAACATGCGGGTGAATAATTTTTTTATTTTTTAACGTCATTTTTTTTTAAACCTTTGAGTCCCTGGTGGCGCATTGTGTTACTGATAGTAGCCTTTGTTACTGTGGTCCCACCTCTCTGTAGGTCATTCACTAGGTCCCACCGTGTGGTTCTGGGATTTTTGCTCACCGTTCTTGTTATCATTTTGACGCCACGGGGTGAGATCTTGCATGGAGCCCCAGATCGAGGGAGATGTCAGTAGTCCTGCATTTCTTCCATTTTCTAATAATTCCTCCCACAGTTGATTTCTTTACACCAAGCATTTTACCTATTGCAGATTCAGTCTTCCCAGCCTGGTGCGGGTCTACAATTTTGTCTCTGGTGTCCTTCGACAGCTCTTTGGTCTTGGCCATAGTGGAATTTGGAGTGTGACTGACTGAGACTGAGTGAACAGGTGTCTTTTATACCGATAACGAGTTAAAACAGGTGTCATTAATACAGGTAACGAGTGGAGCCTCGTTAGACCTCGTTAGAAGAAGTTAGACCTCTTTGACAGCCAGAAATCTTGCTTGTTTGTAGGTGACCAAATACTTATTTTCAACTCTAATTTGGAAATAAATTCTTCATCAATCAAGCATCTGTGGGATTTTGACAACGATCAAAGCACATTTGATTGTGATTTTATGCAGAAATGTGAGAAATTCCACAACGTTCAGATACTTTTTCATACCACTGTACATCCGTATACCTTACTGCTGCCACATGTTGCGAAACAATCATGTATGGATTATGTAAATTAGCCAAATCGATGAACTACAACAGGACCGACCGTCTTTTTACTTCTGGAGGTCCTCCACGAGGTATGGCTCATAGTCCTTGAGGAGTCCAAAGAAGATCTCCTTGGCGGCGACGCCAGACTTTAGAGCCAACTTGTAGATCATCCTCATCTTTTTCCGGTTGCCCTTCGTGTCGCTTATTTCATCATGCACCTCTTCTAGGATGACCCTCTTGTCTTGCAACGCGTCCAGAATGGGATTGATATTGACCACGCGATTGATAAGCTCCAGCTTGTGCTTGTCCACAAAGTGCTCCTCTGACAGAACAAACAGCCAAAACACATGATTTTTGAAAATCACTTGAGAATAGAGACGATAATGCTAAAAATGTGGTGACAAATGTCCAGAAATACACCCCAAAAAACCACAAACATTAGATGTACAAAATACTGTAAATATTTGGAAAAAATATGGTTTATAAAATTGAAAATGGGGAAAAAAATAACGATTTCTAATATTCGCAAATACATTATTAGTAGGGTTGTTCCGATCATGTTTTTTTGCTCCCGATCCGATCCCGATCGTTTTAGTTTGAGTATCTGCCGATCCCGATATTTCCCGATCCGATTGCTTTTTTTTTCTTCTCCCGACTCAATTCCAATCATTCCCGATAATTTTTCCCGATCATATACATTTTGGCAATGCGTTAAGAAAAAAATGAATAAAACTCAGACGAATATATACATATTCAATACATTATATACATTCAACATATAGTATTGGTTAATTATGACAATAAATCCTCAAGATGGCATTTACATTATTAACATTCTTTCTGTGAGAGGGATCCACGGATAGAAAGACTTGTAATTCTTAAAGGATAAATGTGACTTTGTATATTGTGACTAAATATTGCCATCTAGTGTATTTGTTGAGCTTTCAGTAAATGATACTGCAGCCATTTAACTGTTCTGCCCAAATGCATGATGGGAAGTGCAACCATGACCGTGCGTAGTGGCACCAATTGATATATGTTCTCTGCGTTGAGAAGTAATATAAGGTGTTAAGGAAAAGATCAACCACTACCGTTCTTCCCCACATTGCTTCCCACAATTTTTCTAATTGCTGAGAGAGGGATTTTAAGGCTTTAGCCAATTAAAAAGAGGCTCCAAAGACTGCCAAAATTCTCTCTACTCCTTTTACGCTGCCTGTTAGCTCTATATAGAGGTAACGCAGCACCGTTTTAGATTGAACGCGACAATGCGTGAGTGGGTCGTGCAGCGTTTGCGTTAATTGCATTAAATATTTTAACGTGGTTCATTAAAAAAAATAATTAATTACAGCCGTTTACGCGATAAATTTGATAGCCCTACTTTAAGCCAAAACTAAAGACTCTGGATGAATGTAAGACATTTTGTCTGTAACGTTAAATACAATTAGAAAATGATTTAATTTAAAAAAAAACATATATATATTAAAAAAAGGCATGTCCAATATTTTTTTGCCGATTCCGATACTTTGAAAATGACGTGATCGGACCCGATCGATCGGGTTATTAGGATTTTTTGATGTAACCAGGGTTGTTTTCGTCAACGTTGACAAAACAAAAATATTGTGTCGACGAACACTTTTTTCATGACGATGACGAACTAAAAATGTGGCTTGGGAGAACATAATGAGACGAATGCCAGTTTTCGTCTGACGAGAAAATGCGACATTGTTTCTGACGTACAGTCCCTGACAAAAGTCTTGTCGCTTATCCATTTTGTAGAAACAATTGCTAATAACTAGAGATGTCCCGATTGATCAGCATCCCGATCGATCGGGTCCGATCACGTCATTTTCAAAGTATCGGAATCGGCAAAAAAATATCGGCCATGCCTTTTTTTAATATATATATTTTTTAATTAAATCGTTTTCTAATTGTATTTAACGTTACAGACATAATATGTCACACTCATCCAGAGTCTTTAGTTTAGGCTTAAGGTAGGGTTATCAAATTTATTCCAATAACGGTGGTAATAATTTTAAAAAAATGTATCACCTTAAAATATTTAACGCAATTAACGCATGCGCTGCATGACCCACTCACGCGTCCAATCTGTAATGGTGCCGTTTTACCTATATATAGAGATAAAAGGCAGCGTAAAATAAGTAGAGTGAATTTTGGCAGCCTTTGGAGCCTTCTTTTAATTGGCTAACACAATCCCGCTCCCTACCATTAGAAATATCGTGGGAAGCAATGAGGGGAAGAAAGGTAGTAATTGGTCTTTTTCTTAAC
This sequence comes from Corythoichthys intestinalis, assembly GCF_030265065.1. NCBI lineage: Eukaryota > Metazoa > Chordata > Actinopteri > Syngnathiformes > Syngnathidae > Corythoichthys > Corythoichthys intestinalis. Next base: position 39,205,989 of record NC_080398.1, read on the forward strand.
ACCCTATGTTACTTCCCAACGCAGAGAAGATATATCAATTGGTACCACTACGCACAGTCATGGTTGCACTTCTCATCATGGATTTGGGCAGAACAGTTAAATGGCTACAGTATCATTTACTGAAAGCTCAACAAATACACTATATGGCAACATTTAGTCACAATATACAAAGTCACTTTTATCCTTTAAGAATTACAAGTCTTTCTATCCGTGGATCCCTCACAGAAAGAATGTTAATAATGTAAATGCCATCTTGAGGATTTATTGTCATAATAAACAAATAAAGTACTTATGTACTGTATGTTGAACGTATATATTCGTCCGAGTTTTATTCATTTTTTTCTTAATGCATTGCCAAAATGTATATGATCGGGAAAAATTATCGGGAATGATTGGAATTGAATCGGGAGCAAAAAAAAAAAGCAATCGGATCGGGAAATATCGGGATCGGCAGATACTCAAACTAAAACGATCGGGATCGGATCGGGAGAAAAAAAAACGTGATCGGAACAACCCTACTAATAACCTGACTTTTAATCTTTCAATTGGTTTCAGAAATGGCTCATATGAAACCTAAGACCCTCCCAAATGATGTTGAATGTACAAAAATAGATTTGTTTCTCTGAAAAAAGATTCATCATTTGATGAAGACATAAATGTCAAATTTTGGCAAGACAAAAGTTTTGTCGCCTACAGAAAGTATTGCGAAAATTGAACAAAAAATGTACTTCAAATTCAAAAATATGTTACATAACATAAGCGAATGAAGTAGTCGTGCTGTGAGATACAAATTTAATGTTTTTGTATGACTTCCGTGGGCTTGAAGGACTGCATCCATGAAGTTCGGCAAGAATTCATACAATTTATTGATGAAGTCATCAGCAGTGTTGTCACAGATTACTTGAAAAAGTAATTTAATTACTGATTACTGATTACGCCTCAAAAAAGTAATCTAGTTACTTTACCGATTACTTCATTATAGGGCTGCAGCTATCGAATATTTTAGTAATCGAGTAATCGACTGAAAATTCTATCGATTAATCGAGTAATCGGATAAAACAAATATATTTTTGGGTGAAGAGCAATTATAAATATACATGAGAAAACAAGACATTTCATCTAATCTTGAACCATTTTCAGTCAATCAATGTCTTTATTTTCGATGTATGTTGTTGAAAACAGCCAACAATTGCATCTCAGATGTAACTAAAATTAAAAAAAAGAGACTAATTCACTGCTTTCACTCAAAAAACCTTTAGATCTTATTAAAAAAAAAAAAAAATTATATATATATATAATACCTAAAAATGCCGTTACGCTTGATAACACACATCACTTAAAAGTTAGGATTTTTTTCCCATGTGTTTCCATTGAATTTCTACTTGTGTCAAGCCATTTTTAAGTTCTAGTTAAGTTTTAAGTTAGTCTAAATTGTAAGTCCTGATAGGATTTTGAGTTTTTGCAGTGTTCAAAATAAATGTATGATTACAGGCAGTATTGGAGCACATTAGGGACCAGTGCTACTTGGTGTTTTATCCAGCAATGACTACTGAGCTAAAATTGATAGTTAGCATTATTGAGTTTTTATTTTATACCCTCATCACTCCACATCGCTATGTTATGTTAAAGCCTGTATGTAAGACACGTTAGCCAAGCATCGACAGTGGTCATAATTAATAGAAACCTAGCCCTCCGCAGGGCTAACGTTACGTTAAGCTTATTTATTAGCGTTTAGCGCTCTTTATTAGCGCTTAGCGCTCTACTGCTTTAAGATGGCGGCTGTTTACTAACGCTGCCCAGATGCGGCCGAGTCTGTCATTTCGCATCTATTTCAACATACATGTGATCTCTATGAGACTCATCAGACACTACCTGCTACCAACTAGCATCGTGCGGGCTCGTATTTAGCAACGGCGGCGGCGTTTTTCGCGGCTTTCGGCCGCAGTAAGTTTTTTTTCTCTTCTTCTTCCTCTACGTACGTGACATCAGCGCGTCCCGCATTAAAAGTAGTCCAAGCAAAACATGATGCTTAGAGCTGTCAAAATAAACGATTACTCGAGGTGAATAAAACTACTCGGATCAGTTTTTAAACTCGAGTTACTCGAGTTGCTCGAGTATTCGTTTCAGTTCTACTTCATTATCAAAGTAACTAAGTTACTTCAAAAGTAATCTGTTACTTTTTACCCATTTTTCTCCCTTTGCCGCCTCAACATAAGAATGACAACAGAAAAATGTCATCACATGTAATTGACTTTCCGATGATTGAATTTAAAGGGGAATATCAGAATTTCGCGCTAGCTTAGCCACTCTGGAGAGCTGAAACAAACAAATATCTGACAAACTGCTTGGAATTTGTTGAAATCAACTCCACCGACCAATTAAACCCCGCTAACGCTAAGATTAAGCCTAATGTCAAAACTTCTGAATTTTGGGTCATGGTTAACAGCACATCAGAGCCAATGTAATTGGTCATTTTGAAATGACTAAAATATGAAAAAGGCTAAAAAGTATTTTCGTACAAAAGACAAAAAAAAAAAATCAAAAGGGCTTCCAAAAACAACACTGGTTGGAAAAAAAAACCTTACCTTTGGAGCATGTTGTTACACCCGCAGCTTCAGCTTTGCTTGCTGATGGAAACAAAGAAGGATTACGGCATTTAAAACAATATGAAATTAAATGGAAATGACAGCAGGCTGCAAAACCCCTTCAAGGGCAATTGGTAAAGCTGAGAATCTGATGAGTATTACAAAATAAGCAATGACTTCACGGGAAAGTGACACACACGCAGCAGCATCATGCTAAAAGCATTATCGCTACACTTATGGTTACAACTAGGGCTGTCAAACGATTAAAATCTTTAATCGAGTTAATTACAGCTTAAAAATTAATTAATCGCAATTAATCGCAATTCAAACCATCTATAAAATATGCCATATTTTTCTGTAAATTAGATATATATTCTGTAAAATAAATTGTTGGAATGGAAAGATAAGACACAAGATGGATATATACATTCAACATACAGTACATAAGGACTGTAGTGGGCATTTCACTCTACCGTCATTTCAATCTGTCTATGCTGTCCTCACTCCGAAGCGTCTACTTTTTCCAAAGCTCGACAGCTAGTGAACGACGCCTTAATAATTAGACTTCTGCCTTTTTCATCTGATTTATTAATAAAATGGCCTCAAACCATTTTCCTCTTTAGACCATCGTAAAACTACCAAAAAAAAGTACGCAAGCATTGCATTAGCAACAACGTTAGCTTAGCACGCGATACAGGTTCACTAAACATAAACAAAAAGCGTCTCATACAAAAAATATAACATTTCGCTTACGAACATAATATGTACATTCTTTACAACAACCATACTTACGGACAAATCTTGTCCAAGGATCATATAGGCACAACATTATCAGCCCGAGACGTCGTGCAGCCATGATGCACTGGCAATAAAACAATAAACCATGTCGCAAAGCGACCACAAGAGTTCGCTGTTGGACAGCACAAAAAGCCTTGCTGTAAAACTTACCAAAAGGCAGAATACTTTCTGAGCGGGACATGTGCGTTAATTGCGTCAAATATTTTAACGTGATTAATTTTAAAAAATTAATTACCGCGCGTTAACGCGATAATTTTGACAGCCCTAGTTACAACTATTCATTCATTACCGTTGACGTTTCCAGTGCAAACTGTTTCCTTTTTGGGTGGATCGAAAACTTCAGCTGGATGTTCTGGTGCCTTAGAAGGGTCTTTTCGTTCGTTTTTGTTCCAATTAATCTCCTCTCCTTGCGCAGGTATTTGGGATGTACTGACTCCAGCGGACGGGTCGTCTGCACTATGGATTGGTTGCCGGTCAGTTGCAGGGCAAACTTTGGAAACAAATTAAATGAAAGGTCAAGATCATATTTGGCAAAAACCACAGCAAGAGAAAGAGAAAATAATGAACTCACATTTGTAAGGAGTTGCATTCAACAGCTGTTTGTCAATTTGAGGAATTTGGGCATCTACGAAACAGAGATAGAAGTACTCAGTTTTTTCTGACTTAAGTAAAAGTACAGATACAGGTGCAAAAAAATACGTAAAAGTACAAGTATCTAAGAAAAAAATTACTCAAGTAAAAGTACAAAAGTACTCGCTTTAAATTGACTTTACAAGTAAAAAGTACAAGTATTTTTTTTGATATACATAGAGAGATCTGAGTCAATACTCAAAGGAAGAACCAGCAAATTCATTGACTGCTCAGTTTTATTGACAAGAATTTCCATCGTAAAAGCTCTGCTTACATATGTCGGCCGCCACATTTGCTTACTGACTAGCATCATAGTTCGCAATATTTAGGTAAAGTAAATGCTAAGTGCACCGTTTTTTGTTGTGTTTTGTTTTTTGCTTACAACCAAAAATCGAGACTGTTTCACGTCCATATCTATAAAGAATTCAGGGATTTAAGCATTTATTCACAACAATTTTCAGCGGAAAAGCTCTGTTTACATATGGCGGCTGCCACATTGACTGACAGACTTGCATCATACTTCGACATATTTACGTGAAATAAATGCTAACTGCACGTTTTTTTTGCTTTTAATCAAGAATCGAGACTGTTTCACGTCCATATCTATAAAGAATTCAGGGATTTAAGCGTTTATTCACAACAATTTTCAGCAGAAAAGCTCTGTTTACATATGGCGGCTGCCACATTGACTGACAGACTTGCATCATACTTCGACATATTTACGTGAAATAAATGCTAACTGCACGCTTTTTTTGCTTTTAATCAAGAATCGAGACTGTTTTACGTACATACAGTGCGGCAAATAAGTATTTAGTCTACCACTAATTGTGCAAGTTCTCCCACTTGAAAATATTAGAGAGGCCTGTAATTGTCAACATGGGGGGACAGAAAATCACATTGTTTGATTTTTAAAGAATTTATTTGCAAATCATGATGGAAAACAAGTATTTGGTCAATACCAAAAGTTCAGCTTAGCACTTTGTTATGTACCCTTTGTTGGCAACAATGGAGGCCAAACATTTTCTGTAACTCTTCACAAGCTTTTCACACACTGTTGCTGGTATTTAGGCCCATTCCTCCATGCAGATCTCCTCTAGAGCAGTGATGTTTTGGGGCTGTCGTTGGGCAACACGGACTATCAACTCCCTCCACAGATTTTCTATGGGGATGAGATCTGGAGACTGGCTAGGCCACTCCAGGACCTTGAAATGCTTCTTACGAAGCCACTCCTTAGTTGCCCTGGCTGTGTGTTTGGGATCGTTGTCATGCTAAAAGACCACGTCTCCAGCCACGTATCATCTTCAATGTCCTTGCTGATAGAAGGAGATTTTCACTCAAAATCTCTTGAGACATGGCTCCATTCATTCTTTCCTTTACACAGATCAGCCGTCCTGGTCCCTTGGCAGGAAAACAGCCCCAAAGCATGATGTTTCCACCCCCATGCTTCACAGTGGGTATGGTGTTCTTCGGATGCAATTCAGTATTCATTCTCCTCCAAATGCAAGAACCTGTGTTTCTACCAAAAAGTTCTACTTCGGTTTCATCTGACCATAACACATTCTCCCAGTCCTCTTCTGGATCATCCAAATGCTCTCTAGGGAACCGCAGATGTGCCTGGTCGTGTACTTTCTTCAGCAGAGGGACACGTCTGGCAGTGCAGGATTTGAGTCCCTGGCGGCGCATTGTGTTACTGATAGTAGTCTATGTTACTGTGGTCCCAGCTCTCTGTAGGTCATTCACTACAGGGTGACCCAAAAAAAAGTTTACACTGCCATAATACAACTTAAATGCCATGTTTTTTCATCTTAGAATTAGAATTTAATCACAAATTATACATTATTGTAAAGAACATGTACAGTATACTCTATTTTTCAATGTGTCCTCCCTTAAGTGACACAACAGCCTCCAGGCGCCTGAAGAACGCTTGACAGGTCTTCTTTATGTAGGATGCGGTCATCTTTTCCCAAGATCTAACAATGGACCTCTCCAAGGCTGCCACAGAAGTTTGTGGCTTCTTACAGGCACTGTCCTCCACAGTTGCCCATATGCTATAATCCAGGGGATTGAGATCTGGACTCTGGGGTGGCCACATATCACCTTGTCAATCAACTTTTTGGTCCGCACAGATCGGCACTTCCAGACCCAGGTTTTCGTGAGGCTGTTCCAGTATCTTTCAGCTTCTTTTTAACTTTGTAGACTGCACATCTGGATATTCTCAGATTTGCTGCAATCTCAGTAGGTGTCAGACCGGCACGCAGCAATTCAGGTACAGCTAAAGTTTTCTTCATTTTCAGCAGAAGCACAGGAATTGTAGAGATGAGAGATTACCAGCCGCATTGAGTGACGTTAATGAATCACTTAAGCATGACAACCTATTTAGATATGTTTCAATGGCTTTTAAACAAGCAGTCAACTGAGTGTAAACTTTTTTTGGGGTCACCCTGTAGGTCCCCTCGTGTGGTTCTGGGATTTTTGCTCACCGTTCTTGTTATCATTTTGACGCCATGGGGTGAGATCTTGCATGGAGCCCCACAACGAGGGAGATTATCAGTGGTTTTGTATGTCTTCCATTTTCTAATAATTGCTCCGACAGTTGATTTCTTTACACCAAGCGTTTTACCTATTGCAGATTCAGTCTTCCCAGCCCGGTGCAGGTCTACAATTTTTTGTCTCTGGTGTCCTTCGACAGCTCTTTGGTCTTGGCCACAGTGGAGTTTGGAGTGTGACTGACTGAGTTTGTGGACAGGTGTCTTTTATACCGATAATGAGTTATTAACAGGTGCCATTAATACAGGTAACGAGTGGAGCCTCGTTAGACCTCGTTAGAAAAAGTTAGACCTCTTTGACAGCCAGAAATGTTGCTTGTTTGTAGGTGACCAAATACTTATTTTCCAGTCTAACTTGAAACTAAATTCTTTAAAAATCAAACAATGTGATTTTCTGTCTGTCATGGTTGAGGTTTACCCATGTTGACAATTACAGGCCTCTCTAATCTTTTTAAGTAGAGAACTTGCACAATTGGTGGTTGACTAAATACTTATTTGCCCCAATGTATCTATAAAGAATTCAGGGATTTAAGAATTTATTCACAAGAATTTTCTACGAAAAAAAGCTCTTTGTCTGTGATACCACTCAGTCAGCTTTGACGGCCACGCCAACAATGCAAGCCCCCTATTAATCGGCCCTGTGTCTCGTCACTATCATTTTGAAGTCTATGCTCTGACTTCACTTTGTGGAATTTGACCACTTTTGCTGGCTACAACTTTTATTTATTCATTACCATTGACGTCCCTGGAGAAAACTGCTTCCTCTTCGGTAAGAGCAGCAAAATCAGCTGAATCTTCTCCTACTGTAGAAGCATCTTTTGTTTCATTTTGTGTCCCACTCATCTCTTTTTCTTCCTTGGGAAACCGGGGCGTCTCACAAGTGACTCCAGGTGAAGAGCCAAATGCATCCTGGTGTTGTCGCTGGTCATTTACAAGGCGAACTTTGTAAACAAAACAAATCAAAGTTTAAAATCAAAATTAGAGAAAGAGCAATTCAAATGAGATACAAACCTTTACTGACAGTCGTGCTAAATTTTAGCTTTGTTGCTCCCCTGCGTTCAAAGTCAGTAAAGGTACGGTTATCTGAAAAGTTGATTCTGATTGATTATCATGTGGTAAGGGGTTTCTAAAATGTGAAAAAAGTGATGAAACCTACTGATTATCATCTAGTGTGTTGTATGTTAAAAGTAAATTTGTATGTTAAAAGTTATTTCAAATAATAATAAAAAAAATAAACCAGTAGCTCGCCGTTGTTGACGTCACCAAGCGGTGACGTCACATGGGCTCCCTGCCATTCTTCCACAGTGTCTTTAACTACGTAAGGTAGTGATTGATATACACCACAAGGTGTCGATGGCGAGTTTTAAATTACTTAAAAATCAAGCCAATGAGTGTGTTTTGTCCCTCGACTGACGCCATAGTTCCCTGTTTACTGGTCCATCCACGTCATTTGAGTGCTGGCTTCACAACTTACAGGACCTTATCAATTTGTATGTTGTGACTAAATATTGCCATCCAGTGTATTTGTTGAGCTAAACGAAATGTTTGAATGGAGTTTGACCAAAGTCTGAGTAAGTTATGTGTATTTTGCATAGCTATTTTGATTGGGAATGCCAGTTCTCTTTGCATTGAGTTTTTTTTTTTTTTTTTGTGAACGTTAATTTTTTGGAGAGATAGGAATATTATTTTTGTTGTGCTTTCACCAAATGATACTTATGTTTGTTGTGAAGGAGTTGCCGAAGCTTATGCCAATAAACGGCGCGGTCCAATAAACGCATGTGTCCACTCGCCTTTCTCTGCCTCTTAGCTCTCAATGTGCAAAAAACGGCGTCATTGTAATCTGTTTGAGGCAATGCATGCGCGGGTCATTCCGCGCACGCGTTAAATGCGACAAATATTTTAACGTGATTAATTTAAAAAATTAATTACTGCCAGTTATCGCAATAAATTTGACAGCACTAATATATATTTTTTAACCCTGACATCTCAAAATAACACATTTTAGAGCTGTAATTGCAATACCGTGAAACCGTGATATTTTGGCTTAAGGTTATCATACCGTCAGAGTATCACACCTGCACATGCCTATGCGACCTCCAGTATACTCAGGTGCGATTTGTACCGTATATCATTTGGCATAATTACCTTTCATATCCAGAGTGCAATCGGCTTCCTCTTTGGTTAAACCAGCAACATGAGCTGAACTTTCTGCTGCAAAAGAATCATCCTCTCTTTTGTTTTCCTTCCCACTGATCTCCTTTACCTTCCCAGGTAAATAGGATGTATTGCAACTGACTCCAGGTGATGGGTCGACGGCACCCTGTACCATACACTGATTGGTCGCAGAGCAAGCTTTGGAAACAAAAAGGGTTGAAATGGTTTAGAAACAATGTTAAAAATCATGATACAGTTGTGGTCAAAAGTTTACATACACTTGTGAAGAACATAATGTCATGGCTCTCTTGAGTTTCCAGTTATTTCTACAACTCTGAATCTGCTGGGTCAAAAATATACATACAGCAGTGCTAATATTTGGTAACATGTCCCATGGCCATTTTCACTTCAATTAGGCGCTTTTGGTAACCATCCACAAGCTTCTGGCAAGCTTCTGGTTGAATCTTTGACCACTCCTCTTGACAGAATTGGTGCTGTTCAGTTAAATTTGATGGCTTTCTGACATGGACTTGTTTCTTCAGCATCGTCCACAAGTTCTCAATGGGGTTTAAGTCAGGACTTTGGGAAGGCCATTCGAAAACCTTAATTCTAGCCGGATTTAGCCATTCCATAACCACTTTTGATGTGTGTTTGGGGTCATTGTCCTGTTGGAACACCCAACTGCGCCCAAGACCCAATCTTCGGGCTGACAACGTCAGAAGAACTTGAAGAATTTGAAGGTAATCCTCCTTCTTCATTATCCCATTTACTCTCTGTAAAGCACCAGTTCCATTGGCAGCAAAACAGCCCCACAGCATAATACTACCACCACCGTGCTTGACGGTAGGCATGGTGTACTTGGGGTTAAAGGCCTCACCTTTTCTCCTCCAAACATATTGCTGGGCATTGTGGCCAAACAGCTCGATTTTTGTTTCGTCTGACCACAGAACTTTCCTCCAGAAGGTCTTATCTTTGTCCATGTGATCAGCAGCAAACTTCAGTCGAGCCGCTTTTGGAGCAAGGGCTTCCTTCTTGCACGGCAGCCTCTCAGTCCATGGAGATGCAAAACACGCTTGACTGTGGACACTGACACCTGTGTTCCAGCAGCTTCTAATTCTTGGCAGATCTGCTTTTTGGTGATTCTCGGTTGAATCTTCACCCTCCGGACCAATTTTCTCTCAGCAGCAGGTGATAGCTTGCATTTTCTTCCTGTTCGTGGCAGTGACAAAACAGTGCACAATTGTTTGCACTGTTGCTCTTGGGACCTGCAGCTGCTTTAGTTTTTGTGGCACTTACACGCTCAAGTGGGGGTGCCCTTGCGCTTCCTCACGCGAAGAAGAACGCGCTCACGTGAAGAAGAGCGCGCTTACACCCGAAGAAGAAATGCCGCATCCAAGCGAGTGAGCGAGGGAGTTAGTGAGAGAGGGAAACACTTCTACGAGCCTACGTTCTTTGTTAATGTTAATATCTACAGAGGCAACGCCTGTATGTATCATCTTTTGTGTTGTTGTTGTGTTTCCACTCGCGATCGGACACTTAAATCCAGTTGTGTAGTGGTTTGAACAATGTGCTAATGCTAGCGAACGAATGCTAACCATTTGTTATTATCTTTGCTTTTTGGCAAAGCCAGATAATGATATTCTGCGACTTTATTACCTGGTCTTTCCTTTGGAAAGATCAGGTAGTAAGATTCTACAACTTCCTCCCTATATGTTATTCTTTTTTTTTTAATGGGAATCCTTCGGCGCGCTGCGCAGCCCGAACCGCTTGACCGATCGGCACCATTCATGTACCGACACGTCCGGAATTTTTCAAACGACCCCGAAAAATTTTCCGTTTGCCCGTAAACGGCAATTTTCCGGAAAAAAAGGCAATTTTCAAAATGTATCTAGTCCTACAATTTTTTTACCAAATTACATAATTTAGGTATCAAAAATTCCGGGACGGTGAGGGGCATAAAAGTTGTACAGAGATTTTGGGAAAAAATTTACGGTTCCTCAGAAATTTGACAAAAACTTACCCCGTACGCCCGTACCTCTGCACCGATCGGCACCATTCAGGTATCGACACATCCGGAATTTTCGTGCGACTGTGGCTTTTTGTAAAACGGCCCCGAAAAATTTTCCGTTTTCACGTAAACGCCGATTTTTTGATTTTTAATAATTTTTTCAAAACGCTACTTTTCTTACAATTTTTGACCAAATCACATAATTTGGACATCAAAAATTCCGGGACGGTGAGGGGCATAAAGATTGTATACAGAATTTGGAAAAAATGTACGGTTCCCCGGGAATTTGCCAAAAACTTTCCCATACATTTTTAATGAGAAATGTCCCATTCACTTTCAATGGGATTTCCAATAGAATCTACATTGCATTGTTGCCATTGACGGCCATGTATGTCATATCTATTGATGCTAATGGACTTGAATTCAATTGATTATATGGATGTCAATGCCATTGACGGCCATGGACATCCAAAAATTTTCCCATTCATTTTCAATGAGAAAAAAACAAAATTTCCCCAAATCAACAAAAAATGACCAGTTAATGACCAGATATCAACAAGACGAGTCCCCCAAACGTCCCCGATTCCATTGACGCTTATAGGGGGTGCTGCCATTGACGGCGATGGACGTCCAAATTTCCCATTCATTTCTCATGGCATTTACTTTGTTTATTGCCATTGACGGGCATGTTTCTCCATTGTATTGATGCCAATGTACTTGCTTTCCATTGACGCCTATGTAAGTCAATGCCATTGACAGCCATGGGCGTCCAAAAATGTTCCCATTTATTTTCAATGGGGAAAAAAAACAAAATTTCCCCAAATCAACAGAAAATGACCAGATATCAATAGGACGTGTCCCCCAAACCTCCCCAATTCCTGTGACGCTTATGGAGGGTGATACCATTGACGGACATGGACGTCCAATTCTCTCAATCATTTCTAATGGCGTTTACTTTGTTTAATGCCATTGACTGGCATTATTGTCCATTCTATTGATAGACCTGAGTGGGGCTAAGATCTGTATCGCCACATGGCAAAGACCAGAAGTAATTTCTCCCGAAATTGCAGTTTCTAGTTACTGTTATTAGCAGCTAATCATTGCTGATTTAAGTTGATGCAAACTTGTTTGTTATTGGGGACGAAATTGATGTGTTTCATTTCTATTCTTAGTTTCACTCTTCAAATGATGGTTGAATAAAGTCAGCAAATTATACCAACGTCTTCTGCATTGTCATTTGGGAGTTTAGCTAGCTGTATAGCCAGGACTGAGCCTTAGCCTCTCTGTGAGGACAGCGCAGTCGTATTCCCTCCCGATGCAGTTATCTCCACCTTGCAATGACTGCAAGTCGCTTTGTTGTAATTTTTCCTCGTGAAGTGAAGACACACTTTCGAGCGTTTGAACCTACGTGCTGTCATTGTTATGTTTATGGCTGCAATGCTCGTGCTTCCCCGTCGTAACCGTTCATTTTCACACTCTTTCCTGGTGAAGTGTAGTCCAACTTTGGAGCGAGTGCTTCTTGGCGCCATGCTAGTTTGATGCGTCTGGACAACAAGACACGTCACGACGCAATACGCGTCTTTAGGAATTGTTAAAGGGATCGTTAAGGCTTTTTCATTGTGATGTCGAGGCCTCGAAACACTCGGAACCGGTTCCGAATTGGAATCGGATTTCGATTCCCATCTCTAATCACTCATGATAAAATACAGTATATTTGGTGAGTAAAACATTCCTCATTCTGGGCCTTATTGAAGAAAATGTTACCACTTTTGCAACCTTTCGCTTCGACTAAATAATTTGCTTTCATTACCGTTCACATCCTGAATGAAAACAGCTTCACATAGAGAATGTTTGGCGATTGAAGCATCCTCTATTCCCTTTTCTTTACCAGGGGAAGTGCCAGCTGCATCCTGGAGTGGTCGTTGGTCAGTTACTGTGGAAAGAAATGGTTAGTTGAAATTTACCAAAAATGTAAAAAAAAAAAACAACAACAAAAACAAGAATAAACTCACGTTTGTCAGGATTTGCTTTCAATGTCTTTTTGTCAATTTGCTCAATTCTGGCATCTGCAAATCACAGAGATTTAAGCACATACCTTTCAGACAAGCGGTTTGAATTTGAGCTTTTTTCCTCCCTTGTGATCAAAATTACCAAAGTTCGATTATCGGATGTATATACAGTATTTTTAAAAAATGAAGTTTTTCTTAAGTGATTCTCATGTAGTGTAGGGTGTTTTAGGAGTGATTAAAAAAAAAAAAACAACAAAGAGAAAGGGGGGGGTTCCTGCGTGATAACAATGTGGTGTTGAGAGTGATGAAAAAAGATGAATGTGATCAATTATCATGTGATGTATGGTGATTGGCGAAAACAAGCATAATCTAATTTTAAATTGTGTTCAATCTGATTTATACACAGTGATATAATCAGTTAATCGATGAAACAACCTTTTATTAATCACTAAATGCACCAACACCACATGATAATCAATTAGGATCATCACAGATTTTTTTCACTCACTTCTTAATCAGTTTCAACTAGGGCTGTCAAAATTATCGCGTTAACGCGGGGTAATTAATTTTTCTAATTAATCACGGTAAAATATTTAACGCAATTAACGCACATGTCCCGCTCAGACAGTATTCTGCCTTTTGGTAAGTTTTACAGCAGGCTTTTTGTGCTGTCAAACAGCGAACTCTTGTGGTCGCTTTGCGACATGGTTTATTTTTTTTCTTGCCAGTTCAATATGGCTGCACGACGTCTCGGGCTGACGCCTACGTTGTAATGTTGTGCTTATATGATCCTTGGACAAGATTTGTCCGTAAGTATGGTTGTTGTAAAGAATGTACATATTATGTTAGTAAGCGAAATGTTCTATTTTTTGTATGAGACGCTTTTTGTTTATGTTTAGTGAACCTGTATAGCGTGCTAAGCTAACATTGTTGCTAATGCAATGCTTGTGTACTTTTTTGTTGTTTTAGTTTTACGACGGTCTAAAGAGGACAATGGTTTGAGGCTATTTTATTAATAAATCAGATGAAAAAGGGAGAAGTATGATTATTAAGGCGTTGTTCATTAGCTGTCTAGCTTTGGAAAAAGTAGACGCTTCGGAGTGAGGACAGCATAGACAGATTTAAATGACAGTAGAGTGAAATGCCCACTACAGTCCTTATGTACCGTATGTTGAATGTACTATATATCCATCTTGTGTCTTATCTTTCCATTCCAACAATTTATTTTACAGAATATATATATAATTTACAGAAAAATATGGCATATTTTATAGATGGTTTGAATTGCGATTAATTGCGATTAATTACTATTAATTAATTTTTAAGCTGTAACTAACTCGATTAAAATTTTTAATCGTTTGACAGCCCTAGTTTCAACACCTTTTTTAATCACTGTAGTCTTCACACACCATACACTAAATGATCATTTCTAAATATGCAGTGAGGAAAATAAGTATTTGAACATCCTGCGATTTCGCAGGTTCTCCACCTTAAATGAAGGGTGAGTTTGAAATGATCATGGTAGGTGCCTGTCCACTGTGAGAGACAATCTAAAAAAAAGAAAATCAAGAAATCACAGTATATTATTATTTTTTTTTTTTACAATTTATTTGTGGTAGAGATCCGATCGATCGGGTCTGATCATGTCATTTTCAAAGTATCGGAATTGGCAAAAAAATATCGGCCATACCTTTTTTTAATACTATATCTACTGTATATTTTTTAATTAAATCGTTTTCTAATTGTATTTAACGTGACAGACATAATATGTTACACTTATCCAGAGTCTTTGATTTAGGCTTAAGGTAAGGTTATCAAATTTATCCCGCTAACGGCGGTAATTAATTTTTAAAAAAATGTATCAGGTTAAAATATTTAACGCGAATAATGCATGCGCTGCACGACCCACTCACGCATTGTCGCACTCAATCTGTAATGGGGCCGTTTTGTCTATATAGAGAGCTAAAAGGAAGTGTAAAATGAGTAGAGTGAATTTTGGCAGCCTTTAGAGCCTTATTTTAATTGGCTAAAGCCTTACAATCCCTCTCCCTTCGATTAGAAGTATCATGGGAAGCAATATGGGGAAGCAAGGTAGCAATTGATCTTTTTCTTAACACCTTATGTTATTTCCCAACGCAGAGAATATATATAAATTTGTAGCACTACGCACAGTCATGGTTCCACTTCCCATCATGCATTTGGGCATGGCCTTCAGTATCATTTACTGAAAGCTCAACAAATACACTAGATGGCAATATTTAGTCACAATATACAAAGTCACAAGTCTTTCTATCCGTGGATCCCTCTCACAGAAAGAATGTCAATAATGTAAATGCCATCTTGAGGATTTATTGTCATAATAAACAAATAAAGTACTTATGTACTGTACGTTGAATGTATATATTCGTCCGAGTTTTATTCATTTTTTTCTTAATGCATTGCCAATATGTATATGATTGGGAAAAATTATCGGGAATGATTGGAATTGAATCGGGAGAAAAAAAAGCAGTCGGATCGGGAAATATCGGGATCGGCAGAAACTCAAACTAAAACGATCGGGATCGGATCGGGAGCAAAAAAACATGATCGGAACAACCCTAATTTGTGGTATACTGCTGCAAATAAGTATTTGAACACCTGAGAAAATCAATATCGATATTTGTTTACAATTACGGAGGTCAACCGTTTCCTGTAATTTTTCACCAGGTTTACTCAGACTGCAGCAGGGATTTCGCACCACTGATCCACACAGATCTTCTCTAGATCAATCAGGTTTGTGGACTGCCACTGAGAAACATGGAGTTTGAGCTTCCTCCAAAGATTATCTATTAGGTTTAGGTTCTGGAGACTGGCTAGGCCCCTCCAGAACCTTGATATTTTTTTATTATTATAGTATTTATTATTCTTTTTACGAAGCCACTCCTTGGTTATTCTGGCTGTCACTGTCTGGTTAGTCACTACCCATTTCCGTGCTCTAACTGAAGGAAGAAGGTTATTCCCCTAAATCTCACAATACATGGCCCTGGTCATCCTCTCCTTAATACAGTGCAGTCGTCCAGTCCCATGTACAGAAAACACCCCCAAAGCATGATGCTATCACCGGATGCTTCACAGTAGGGATGGTGTCCTTGGGGTAGTACTCATCATTCTTCTGTGATGATCCATATTGATTATCATGCAGAGTAGGTACATTAAACGATTAATAAAAGGATGTTTCATTGATTATCATGTCTGGGGTGTTTTAACAGTGTCGATGTCAGTCTCCCAAGTTACATAGTGTATTTCACCTCCCGAAAGAATAGATAATCGCACAGGCAACAACTTAGAAATAGACCCCAAGCTCTTAACAAACTACCGATCAAAGTTATCGAGGTACGTTTATCCAATGTACATATTATGAAGTTGATCCTGAATGAAGTTCATGTAGTTTGGAGTGTTTTAAGATTGGTTAAAAAAATAAAAGGATGATCCTGAGTCATATCCATGTAGTGTTGAGAGTGATGATTGTGATCAATTATCATGTGAAGTATGGTGTATTGAGTGAGTGATGGGGGGGGGGGGTGATCAGCATGCTCTGAGTTTGTTTAAGTTGTGTTAAGTCTGATTTATATACAGTATATTTAAAAATGATCCAGAATGATCATCGTATGGTGTGTGAAGAGTGTTTTAAAAAATGTGATGAAACTGATTGAGGAGTGATTGGAAAAAATCTCTGATGATCTTGATTATCATTTGGTGTTAGTATGTTGAGTGATTAATAAAAGACTGTCTTATTGATTATCGTGTGGTCTGCGTTGTGTTAATAGTGACTAAGTCAGTCTTCCAAGTCACCTCCCAAACTCTACACCAGAAGATAATCGCACAGGCAACAACTTAGTAATAGACCCCTAAAACTAAAGATGTCCCGATCGATCGGGACGACGATCGATCGGGTCCGATCACGTCATTTTCAAAGTATCGGAATCGGCAAAAAAATATTGGACATGCCTTTTTTAATATATTTATATTTTTTATAGGGCTGTCAAATGATTAAAATTTTTAATCGAGTTAATTACAGCTTAAAAATTAATTAATCGTAATTAATCGCAATTAATCGCAATTCAAACCACCTATAAAATATGCCATATTTTTCTGTGAATTATATATATACTCTGTAAAATAAATTGTTGGAATGGAAAGATAAGACACAAGATTGATATATACATTCAACATACGGTACAAAAGGACTGTAGTGGGCATTTCACTCTACTGTCATTTAAATCTGTCTATGCTGTCCTCACGCCAAAGCGTCTACTTTTTCCAAAGCTAGACAGCTAGTGAACGACGCCTTAATAATCAGACTTCTTCCTTTTTCATCTGATTTAGTAATAAAATGGCCTCAAACCATTGTCCTCTTTAGACTGTCGTAAAGCTACCAAAAAAAAGTACACAAACATTGCATTAGCAACAACGTTAGCTTAGCACGCTATACAGGTTAACTAAACATAAACAAAAAGCGTCTCGTACAAAAAATATAACATTTTGCTTATTAACATAATATGTACATTCTTTACAACAACCATACTTACGGACAAATCTTGTCCAAGGATCATATAAGCACAACAGAGACATCGTGCAGCCATATAGAACTGGCAAGAAAAAAATAAACCATGTCGCAAAGCGACCACAAGAGTTCGCTGTTAGACAGCATAAAAAGCCTTGCTGTAAACCTTACCAAAAGGCAGAATACTGTCTGAATGGGACATGTGCGTTAATTGCGTCAAATATTTTGACGTCATTCATTCATTCATTTTCCATGCCGCTTTTCCTCACGAGGGTCGCGGAGGTGCTGGAGCCTATCCCAGCTAACTCGGGGCAGTAGGCAGGGGACACCCTGAACTGGTTGCCAGCCAATTGCAGGGCACAAGGAGACATACAACCATTCACGCACACACTGACGTGATTAATTTAAAAAATTAATTACCGCGCGTTAACGCGTTAATTTTGACAGCCCTAATTTTTTAATTAAATCGTTTTGTATTTGTATTTAACGTTAGACAAAATGTGTTACACTCATCCAGAGTCTTTAGTTAAGCTTAAAGTAGGGCTATCAAACTTATCGCGTTAACGGCGGTGATTAATAATCACGTAAAATTATTTAACGCAATTACCGCATGCGATGCACGACCCACTCATGCATTGTCGCGTTCAATCTATTATGGCGCCGTTTTACTTACATATAGAGCTAAAAGATAACGTAAAATGAGTAGAGTGAATTTAGGCAGTCTTCGGAGCCTGTTTATAATTGGCTAAAGCCTTGAAATCCCTCTCTTCACAATTAGAAATTCCGTAGGAAGCAATGTGGGGAAGTAAGATAGTAGTTGATCTTTTTCTTAACACCATATGTTATTTCCCAACGCAGAGAAGATATATCAATTGGTGCCCCTATGCACAGTCATGGTTGCACTTCCCATCATGCATTTGGGCAGAGCAGTTAAATGGCTACAGTATCATTTACTGAAAGCTCAACAAATACACTAGACGGCCATATTTAGTCACAATATACAAAGTCACATTTATCCTTTATGAATTACAAGTCTTTCTATCCGTGGAGCCCTCTCACAGAAAGAATGTTAATAATGTAAATGCCATCTTGAGGATTTATTGTCATAATGAACAAATACAGTACTTATGTACTGTATGTTGAATGTATATATTCGTCCGAGTTTTATTCATTTTTTTCATAATGCATTGCCAAAATGTATATGATCGGGAAAAATTATTGGGAATGATTGGAATTGAATCGGGAGCAAAAAAAAGCAATCGGATGGGGAAATATCGGGATCGGCAGATACTCAAACTAAAACGATCGGGATCGGATCAGGAGCAAAAAAACATGATCGGAACAACCCTACCTAAAACCTAATAAACCAATATGACAGTTCAAACAAGGACTTCGTGAGATGAGACGAGTAAAAATGAAAACAAAAATTAACCTACTCCATTCAACAAGTTCATGCATGCACTCCAAACTGAAAGTTACTTTTATCATAATAGCCTTAAATAAAAAAATCAAATCAAATAAAGAAACAATTTCCAAATTCCTAGTCAAGTTTCACACATACTCAGATTTTTGGCCTGTTCGTAGCATCCGATGAGCCTGAAGAGCTCAATGACAACAGCCGGAGCTCTGGCTCTGCTGAAGGTAGACACAAGCAAGTTGGTCATCTCAGTGCGATTCTTTAACGCCACCTGTCGGTCTTCCAGACTCTTCATCTCGCCCCGGTGCAACAAAACCATGTAAAACCTGGTGTAGTCGACCCTTGATAAGTTCTCAAGTGATTCTAGTACAGCCAACCTTTTGGTGGACATCTTGGCGCGTCAGTGGAACAGTGGATACTCAGTCAAGGTGTATAATAAAACACAAAGGAGCAAAGGTTGCTTGTAGAGGTTGCAGATAAACAGAATCTGAAATCTGCTTCCCCTTCCCTGTCTGCTAAAGCAGATCATCATGGAGTAAAATGTATAGAATTTGAAACGGTTTGACTTCCAAGACAATTATACACCAAACCACATCACTTGACATTTTTATCTTCAGATCAAATACAAACACCTATTTTATTTTGAAATTCTATTTTTGAATGAAATACAGTTGCCCCTTCCTGAGCGCTCTCAGGACCTGAGTACTAGCCTAATTTATTCTTCTGCGTTGCGGTGACGGATTAGCAACGGCGTAGACCCGACGTCATCAACGAGCATTCGAAATTCTTCGTCAAAATAAGGCGTTGTTCTGTAACTCGTCGCCAAGCCACTAGAGGCGTTGCGTTTTTTTGTGCAGTTTTGGGGGACTCTTGTCGAATTCCTTGAATTATCTTTTGGTTGGACAACAATGGCAACAGAGATGGAACGGTTGAATGTGCATCTTCAGCTCATCAACATTGAACAACAAATGTTGATTGTACTGACTGATCCCTGTTCTCAGTCTAGTACTGGATGATAGTTAGGGGATTGTAGTGATGACGTGCGCTCAGTGCAGTTGGAGACGCGAAGCAAACACCAGCGAGTCCATTTCTCTGTTCAACTAGTTTATTCTGGTGGCGTTTAATAAGTTAACTCAAAAGCACTTTGTCCAAATAAAAGTAACAAACCAAAAGACTCAAAACGTATTTACAACAAACAACCAAAATGAGTCCATTCCTTCCTGCATGCTGCTACTAAGCCACAGTCAAAAACTGTTTGCCCTCCTAACTGCCAACACCTGTGACATGATTAGCTGTCATTTTAAACATACCTGGGCTGATTCGAGGTCAGTGGAAAGACGCGATTGACAGCCTCTAGTGGCGAGGAGTAAAATTACAGATAATAAGACAAATCAGGAATATGGCTCTTACACACCGGCCCCTAATTGCTCCTTTTAA
Source organism: Corythoichthys intestinalis (assembly GCF_030265065.1). NCBI lineage: Eukaryota > Metazoa > Chordata > Actinopteri > Syngnathiformes > Syngnathidae > Corythoichthys > Corythoichthys intestinalis. Next base: position 39,226,116 of record NC_080398.1, read on the forward strand.
AGCAATTACATTACCATTCAAAATGAGCCATAGATATACACATGCACAAAAAAAAAAAGATTGATTGCTCCCAATCCCATATTGTAGTCATGCCATGATCATAGACCACCAAACGGTGTTTATTTTTGAACATATTTTAACGCTCGTCTCGAAACTGAGCGTTGCGGGATGTATTTGAGCTTCCTGTAATTTCTGTCCCAGTTCCATGCTTTCTCCTATTTGACAGGTTGTCAAACATTCGTCCAGTAGAGGGAGTGTTTTGCTCCTTTTCAGACTTCAACTGCTGCCTGTGGTGGCAAGTCAGAAGGTTTGTGGCGTTGCTTCATCGGAGGAGAAATGTCAGGAGAACCTTTGTTTCCTTCTGGTAGGGGAGGCGTCCAGAGAAACCTGGCGGACTTTTATGCCTGGTGAATTCTCAATTAAATTTCCTGATTGGATGCCCCTTTTCTTTTCATCTGTCCTGTTGATTTTCCATCTGGTACCACCTCTGAAGACCAGCATTTTCATGTCATCCGGATGCTCCATCTTCACTGGATCCATAAGACATGGACTGACAGCACGACAAGTTTGCATTCTGTCGCACGGCATAGGCCGCTCGCAGTCATTTGCGGTGTTGGCTTGTTGCCCGACACCACGTCCATTGTGAAGTTCCTGGGACTCAGAGGAGAGGGGGATGGTATTGGCTTCTTGGGGATGGATGCGGCCAGGAAGCGTCCTCACAAAGCCCTGAGCTGAGAGCGGCCCATCCTTCCGACCGCTGCCGTAGTGCGAGCTCCGGCGCCGGGTAAAAGCACCTGGTAGCTTGCCCAACTTCTGGGGAATGCAAAGAGGCGACAGCGACATCATGCAGGGGGCAGAGCCAGTGCTCTTGAACCATTCGGCTTGGACTGTAGACTTCTTCACCACCCATTCCCTCTGGTTCTCCGGCTGAGCCCTGATCAGCTCCCGCTTGTCCTGGCATTTTCTATTGACCATCTCCACATGGACCCCCTCTCCCTCTGGAAGCTCTTGCTTTTTCCGCCACCTTTTAGCAGACCTTTTCAATTTTCCTTTCCCTGGATGGTATATGGCATGATGTGAAATTGTGTTGGCGTAAACTGAAGGATGCTCTTGTTCACAGTCGCTACTGCCCCATAACGGACCATTTATCACCCACCCCAATAGGGTTCTAATCGCGTAGGGTCCATCTTCACGACTGTTAATCACATCCCAGGGTTCTAACAACTTGGATGCATTTGTGCCAATCAACAAGTCAACAGAGGCATTTAGGTAGGGAATCTTTACGTTATTTAAATAAGGCCATTTTCTCAGCTCCCTCTCACTGATTATGTTGGTGATCGAAACTGGCATCTGATCATGGGTGCAAACTGTGGGAAGCGAATAAAATTGCTCAGGAGAAATTCCTGAAATCTCAAGACCATCAACCAGAGAACTTTCCACTATGTTGTAATGCCCCAAGGTGCGGATTTTGATTTTAGCTTTCCGTCCTTTGGTGTTCAGCTTTTCAATGAGGCTCCTGGTGCAGAAGGTTCCTGTACTCCCTGGGTCCAGAAAGGCATAGGTTTTAACCACCTTGTTCCCTTTTGAGCACTTCACTTTAACAGGCAAAATTGGAAGAATTTTATTGCAGTCTCCGGCCCCTGTAAGACCACATGTGGAGGATATTGTACAACTGTCAGAAGTATTTGGTTGTTCACTTGTGCTTTGTTGACCATCATTATGATTCACCATTTCCTTTTGTTCTATATGCAGTATGCTGGGATGCATTCGGTTGCACTTGTTGCAAGTGATGCGCCTATCACAGCTCTTGCTCAAGTGTCCTGTGGTTAAACAACTAAAACAAAGACCTTTCTCCTTTAGAAAGTCCAATTTCTCCCCGTGGGTCTTTTTTCCCAACTTAAAACATTGCGCCAACACATGACCACCCGTGCTACAATACAGGCAGGATGTGGAAGTAGTTATATTAGAAGTCCCTTTGTTCTGTGCCTTTTCCTTTTGGTCATCACCTGGTTGGGTTTGTTCATCAATGACCACCTGTGTAGAAAAACTGCTTTTCAATTGTGGTTTCAACGGTAACTTAATTGCCTTTGTAACCCCTTTGATGGCAGGTGATGTATCTTGTATGTCTCCAAAAACTGGATCAGAAATTATTCTGACCTGTTGCTCGACGAATTTGACTAAATCTGTAAATTGTGCTCTCCTGTTTGTTTTCTCCAGTATTTCACATGCCTTTGTTCTCCACTTGTCTCTCAGTTTGTAAGGAAGTTTTTGGACCAAAAGTTTTATATTTGTCGGCATGTTAAGTTCTTCCAAGTGCTGAAGATCAGCCATAGCATTGGAACATTCACGGAGAAAAAGTCCATATGCTTGGAGTGCTTTGGGGTCTTCCGGCTTGATACTTGGCCATACTGTGACCTTCTCCATGTAGGCTGCGGTTATCCTGTATTCATTTCCAAAATGTTCTTTGAGTAATGTTTTGGCCAGAGCGAATCCTCTATCTGCAGTCATGTGCAGGCAACTGCGAACAATATCCCTTGGCTGCCCTTTGGTGAATTGTTCGAGGTAGTATAAACAGTCTCCTTTGCAGGTGGTCTTTGCTTCAACACAGTGCTCGAATGCCCTGATGAATGAGTTGTATTGTAGAGGATCACCATCGTAAGTTGGAATTTCTCTTCGTGGGAGTAGTTGTGCTGTTTGCATTTGCACAAGGTGAGCCGTTATGTCATTTTGTTGCTGCAGCAGACTGTAGAGGCCTATTGTTGGATTTTGTTCTTGTAGGGGTTGAAACAAGTGTTGGCCTTGCTGTGATGGAATTCCTTGAGTGAAGGTTGCATTTGGTTTTAATTGAAGTGTTTGAGAGGCTTGACTGACAATTGGCTTTGCCTGTGATTGAGAATAGGTGGGATACAATGTTGAAGGATCAACTTGTGGTTTCCTTGAGTTGGATATGGTTGTGGGCATGACCATTGATGACACATCTCTTTGTAGAGGTAGAAAAGCTTGCTGCTGCGGTGGTGGAGGCACATATGTCGCAGCCTCTGGATTGAGGGAGGCGAGGTCGATCTTAGGTCTAGCCCCCTTTTTAATGTAGGAAGCCATTCCATCAGATCGCCTTGAATGGACGCTGCTCCCTTCCTGAAGCACCGCTAGCTTAGCCGAGGTTGCAGCGATTTCAGCCTCCAGCTGAAGCTGCTCCCTTTTTCTCCTCAATGCAAGCTCCTGCTCCTCTAATGCTCTCTTCACTGCAAGCTCTTGCTCCTCTAACGCATGCTGGTCCCTTAAAACAGCAGCTCGAGCCAAGAGAGCAGCTCGTTCTGCCTCTGCCCTGAGCCTAGCTGAAGAAGTGGAGGATCTGCTGCTCGATGATCTGCCACTTGATGATCGACGGCTTGAGCCATGGTGCTGTGACTGCACATTTGAAATGCTGTCTTGTGGTTTTATTTGATTTTCCTCCTCTTCATCCTTGACATCCGCAACTTTATTTTCATTGCCATTGTCCACAGTACTTTGTGTTTCTGTTGGTCCCATTTCATTTTCAATTTGTACCGTTTGTGTTTGCTCACGTTGTGTTCCCATTTCATAACCAACACCATGGTAATCACGCACTGAACCAGTCCTATTGTCAGCTAACCACTGATTTGTATACTCAATAAAATCATTAACATTCAACATTTTGGCTTGGTACCATATATCATGTTTGCCTGCCTCGTCAGCAGGTAGCAACCCTAATATAGATGTATGAACCATTTGTATATTGTCACACAACTCATTAAACGTGTTAAATTCATTTTCAACCTCATTTACGTGCCTTTTATCGCACATCAATTTTGCAATATTTTCCTTTACTTTTGACAGTTTAACAAACCCAGACTTCCTTTGTTTTTCTAAGCTACTTATTTTTTCCATTAAAACCTTCGGTGTAATTTTAATCACACGCTTTTCCCGTACACCCGCACCTTCAGTAAGTTCGGTCTCATGACGAAGCTGTCCTTTTTCCTCTTCGGCCATTATGACCACGAATGTTTAGATGGCTTTTAATTAGCCCGCAAAGAAGTGTTGCGCAACTCGTCTCGACGCAAAGTTTTTAGACGATCGCGAGTTCGTGACGTCACCAATGCATTGGATTTATGCGAATGTGTGCACACAAATTAAAATGGCCATTCAAATAAGCGCTGGTCTCCACATACCCCAATCGAGCGTTGGCCGGCTTGATGAATGGTGCTCCTTCGCGATGATGATCCGCCGCTGGTCTCGTAGGAAGCTCCCGTACGGCTCCAGTCAGCAATCGGCGATGTCAAACGCTGCCCAGCTGACATCCGCTGCTCCCAAACGAGCTGGTAAAAATCTACACGCTGCGTGCAGCTCCCCGTCCTCTTGATGATAGTTGTCCCAATTAACGATCGGTGTCCACATCAAAAAAGCAAGTTTTTGACCTTAAGTGTACTGACTGATCCCTGTTCTCAGTCTAGTACTGGATGATAGTTAGGGGATTGTAGTGATGACGTGCGCTCAGTGCAGTTGGAGACGCGAAGCAAACACCAGCGAGTCCATTTCTCTGTTCAACTAGTTTATTCTGGTGGCGTTTAATAAGTTAACTCAAAAGCACTTTGTCCAAATAAAAGTAACAAACCAAAAGACTCAAAACGTATTTACAACAAACAACCAAAATGAGTCCATTCCTTCCTGCATGCTGCTACTAAGCCACAGTCAAAAACTGTTTGCCCTCCTAACTGCCAACACCTGTGACATGATTAGCTGTCATTTTAAACATACCTGGGCTGATTCGAGGTCAGTGGAAAGACGCGATTGACAGCCTCTAGTGGCGAGGAGTAAAATTACAGATAATAAGACAAATCAGGAATATGGCTCTTACATTGATCATACAAAATGTTGAGGCATAGGCGAAGCAGAAGAAGTTGCGGAGGTGGTCTGTCCGACTGTTGATGCCGCACAGAGACTGGCGGTCACATTACGAATTCTAGCATCGGGTGGAAGATAGCAAGCTGCGTTGTCCTGGGTTTTGTCCGATTTCTTTGCCGTGTCCTACAACGAGCCAATGAGAAGCCGTAACAGATTTCTGGCGGGTATGGAACTTCCCAAACTGTGTTGGAAGCCTTGATGGTACACGTTATAATAAAAGCACCGGGGGACTCTTAATCAGTGATGATGTATCAATAAGGGTGTAATGGTACATGTATTCGTATTGAACCGTTTCGGTACTTGGTGCTCGATTCGGAACGGAGTCGTACTGAACGAGTTTCTGACGTGATGTAACCCTTACTTTTCGAGGCTGTGAGTCGATCGGGTTACAGTTTCTTTGTGGTTATTATATTTACTCCTTCTTCTCCACTAGAATGAGGACCAACACGGTAGGACAGTAAATTAGAAACGTCAACGGCGTGACAACTTGGCCGCCACGAGAACGCAGTGAAACGCAGCCGTTAAAGTCAATCAGCCAATAGACCCTACTCACGTGACGTCACAGCCACGCCCCCGCGCCATGTTGTCCGTATACTCGTCATGTTGATGCATTAGCGCTTCGTAAATTCCTCCTATTATGGCGTGTTTTTCTGCTCGTTAACATTAATAATCAAAATGGTGAAGTCGTGTGTGGCGGTCGGTTGCAAAAACAAAGTTTTACCGTATTTCGAGAGACCCGGAGAGGAGAGTGAGATTGACTGCTGCAATCCGACGAGAAAACTGGGCTCCAAACGACTACCACAGATTATGTAGTAGTCATTTTATATCTGGTAAGATGCATTTAATATATATTTAGAGGGTTTTGGGCTGACAACCACAATTAAAATCATTGCTAGGCTAATCGCCGACAACGTACACTCAGACGTTGTGAATGAACGACCTGAAAATATATAATTATAAGGGGATAATAAGACAGTTGTCATACAATTAATTTACAATTTCACTATTGAGGTCAAAAGCCAAAAAATAAATTCAACTAGGGACAATCTGGAGTAGTGCTATTGCACGTCATATTTATTACATATTATATATGTATGTAGTGAGAGTGCTATCGCTAGACCATATAAACATTAAAAGCCCTAGCTCCATTGACAAATGACATGAAATACATTAGACTTGACAGTGGATGTTAGCAAGAACAAAAGACTTTGAATTGAAAATTTCGTAACTCACCTTCCCGAGATAGGGATAGAGATATTCCTGCTGAATTTTCCTGGACAAGGACCTGTTTCACCCAACCAGCAATGAAGTATTTATAAGCCTCCAAGCTCTTAAAGTTTTTCAAACTTTCGTGAGAATAGGCTGATTTTGTGTGGACAAGATAGTTGTAAATATCAGGGTAGCTAGCAGATGTCAGGCAAAGACGGCGAAGACAGCGGGTCGAAAAACATCGATTTAGGCATCAAATATGGATCTGGCGAATGGATAAACTGAGGCTTTTCCACATAACGCCTTTTATGCAACGCATCCAATGAGTTTACAGCGTCAGATAACACCGGGGCTTCCATGAATTGCTCTATAACTTGCGCGACTAATTGAAAACAATGAGAATAAGTCTAAAAAATATGGACAATATGGCGGCCGGTTACAGCGACACGTCATTTTGTGACGTAGGTGAGTAGGGTCTATACACACCAGTCGCAGTGCGGCCGCGTGTTAGACATGTCCCAGAAGCGGCTCAACGCGATGCACGTGAAAGGAACGGCAGAGTTTATTTATTTGACGCGAGATGCGGCCCTCCGGCGTCAATACTACTAGCTAACAAACCGGGCAGACCGGAAGTCACTCGTGTAAAAATACGGTGGATCCGGTCGATTTTCAAACTAATATGCAATCGTACCCCACTTTTTGAGTCCATCAGATCTCTTGAGTGGTAGATCGGGGCACAGTTGACTTGTCTTTGTTGATTTACAGTTGTCTTCTCTGCTATAATAATAACCAACACGGCCGCGTGTTCAATACAAAACCCTCCTACCACAACAAAACAAGTAGGAACTAATATTCACATAGGAAATAAAGTTATACAACATAAAATATACGAATGAATACTACATCTCATTTGTAAAATACAAACACATAATAAAATAAATAATAGCCCATTTAAATAAAATAAATTGAAATGAGCTAAAACACCTCTAATTAAATAATAAGAATAATACACAGATCCTGCTTACACAGTAGGGAATGGGACGTACTACGTCACTGTTTGGCTAGGCCGCCATGCTGGCAATATCCTTCCGGCAGACTCAACGGGGATTGTAACGTGTGGTAGTGCTAACCTAATTCCTTCGGTGTATTAGAAAGAAAATATGGGTGTGCATTGTTGTGTTACCGGGTGCAAAAGTACGGAGCCCCCCGGGTGCCAGGATGGAAAAAATAAAAAATCCTAGCTAATCTGTACCCACAGTTTACTAATCTGTGGGTACAGTTTAGTAATCTGTACCCACAGTTTACTAATCTGTACCCACAGTTTAGTAAACTGTACCCACAGTTTAGCAATCTGTACCCACAGATTACTAAACTGTACCCACAGTTTAGCAATCTGTACCCACAGTTTACTAATCTGTACCCACAGTTTAGTAAACTGTACCCACAGTTTACTAATCTGTACCCACAGATTACTAAACTGTACCCACAGTTTAGCAATCTGTACCCACAGTTTACTAATCTGTACCCACAGATTACTAAACTGTACCCACAGTTTAGCAATCTGTACCCACAGTTTACTAATCTGTACCCACAGATTACTAAACTGTACCCACAGTTTACCAATCTGTGCCCACAGATTACTAAACTGTGCGCACAGTTTTCTAATCTGTACCCACAGTTTACTAAACTGTACCCACAGTTTACTAATCTGTACCCACAGTTTACTAAACTGTGCCCACAGTTTAGCAATGACCCGGAAACAGTAGTCACCAATGTTTGGCGGGGACTCCGAGTCCAAACGCCGAGGAACCGACCGAGCAACCATCTGCACCATTTGCCCTCGGCGAACAAAGGGGTTCTAAAAGGGAGCTATTGCACGTTTTCTTTGGTAGGCGTCTTTCAGGTGTCATCAATCACTATGGCAAGTTGTGTTTGCACATTTTCTGTGCTGCTGTCGTGTCCGTGCGTGCTTAATTCAAGCAGTGTTCATTTGTCAGTTAGCTATTTTTAGTAGCCGCATTAGCGGCTACTAACACACAACATGCCATATTGATTGATGACACCTGAAAATGTAGACAGCTACCAAAGAAAATGTGAAATAGTTACCTTTTAAAACCCCTTTGTTCGCCGAGGGCAAAAGGTGCAGGTGCTTGCTCGGTCGGTCCCTCGGCGTTTGGAGTCCCCGCCAAACATTGGTGACTACAGTTTCCGGGTTATTGCTAAACTGAGGGTACAGATTAGTAATATGTGGGTACAGTTTAGTAATCTGTGGGTACAGATTAGTAAACTGTGGGTACAGTTTAGTAAACTGTGGGTACAGATTGCTAAACTGTGGGTACAGTTTAGTAATCTGTGGGTACAGTTTGGTAAATTGTGGGTACAGTTTAGTAATCTGTGGGTACAGATTTGTAAACTGTGGGTACAGTTTAGTAATCTGTGGGTACAGATTAGTAAACTGTGGGTACAGATTAGTACTCTGTGGGTTAGCAAATTAGCTATGACTTTTTTTTTTTCTACCCTGGCACCCGGGGGGCTCCGTAGTGACTTTTTTTTTTTTCTACCCTGGCACCCGGGGGGCTCCGTACAACAGTGTCTCCTGCGACAAAAAAAAAAAAAAGGGCGAGGAAAACTGGACTCACTTCTCACCGTTTTCCTGCATGGAGGACCAAATATCAGATCACGAAGGCACGACGGATGGCTGGTTTGCAGCGGTTCGTCGGAAAAGCATTTCTTTTGATCATATTTCTGCTGGAATGAGAGCGTGTTCCCGTCATCTCGACTCTTGTAAGTTGAACGATTTATCCGTTTTGGTTTCAAAACGTTTTTTTATTTTTTTTACCGTTGTGTAAATCTGCCTCGGTAGCAATGCTAACCTACTCCTCCTCCTCACCTACCTGTTGTGTTACTAGGAAAACCTGCATATGAAATGCTGACAACACATCCCGATTGGTCACCATATCTCTTCTTGGGTTATTCTGAGGTCAAGCGCACCACATCGGAGCGTTACGAGAGGTTGGAAAGGCGAAGAGTGCACGCTGAAACTTCAGTTTGCTCTGCTCTTACAAACACGATCCCAAGTGTTGTTGTGAAAAGTCAATAAAATATGAATACCAAAACATGACTTGAACAACTTCTTGACAAACTGTAACTGCTTGTTGTTTACTTCAGGTCTTCATAATAAACAGGTGTAATAATTACAAAGTCAGGTGACTTAATTTTGTTATTCTATTTGGAATATGCATTGACAATGTGTGGACAGTGTTGTAGACAAGAACTGGGACTGATAAGTTGCAATAGATTTATTTCAAGTAATGCAATGCATTAGGCTAATGCTTTGTGATGATAATGCTAATCCTCTTAATCTCTCGGACAGCTTTTTTTTTACATATAGTTAGTGGCGTCAAAGTGGATGTAATTAATTGAAAATAATGCTTTCCTGCTGAGTGTGTATTATTACCAAGCTGGCGATAAACATTTACAACAATTGTGTGTTTAGTCAAAATTAGAATTTGAAAAACAATACAACAACAATAATAAAACAACACATTTATTTGTGATACAAAGGAAACATAACATGCTCTATAAAAGGTGACACAATCTGATTTCATGTAAACTAAAATTAATTATTATATCTTAAAAATTATTGTTTAAAAAAATAAATCCAATTTAATCTACTACTATTATTTATTTGCGTGTTTTAATACATTTATTTGTAATGCATACATTAAGAAAAGACATTAAAACTTGTGCTACTTTCATAATTTTTTTATGACATACAAATAAAAAAATATTCATAAAAAATATATAAGAAATTATTTCAAAATTCCAAACACTGAGCATCAGTAAAATTTACAATTTATGCACAGTAAACATTATTTCAAAGAATTTGTTCTTAAATTCGATTGCACATTTTAAAGTAATGAAATGAAATTGACTTGAACACATGCAATACTGTTAACATAATTTTTTTTTTTTTACCCTTACAGAACTTCGTCGATGAATTTTTGGCCAAATTTGGAAGCCTGGATGTACATTTTCTTCATCTTTTTCCGACACACCGATGCGACCACATCAACTACGTTTTCGTCACTGTCGTAAGTATCGTCGCTGTCCTCATTGCTTTCCTCACAGCTTTCCTCATCGCTTTCGTCTTCCTCGCGAGTTGGATTGAGAACAGTAACTTCAAGTGGCCGTTCCCCTGCTGCGGAAATAATGGCAAAGATAATTCAGGTTCTTTATATTTAGTTGGATACACAGTATTTTCCTGTTCATGGAAAAATATCTTGTTCATTCCCATTTCAGTTAAAACCATTAATGATAATGATAAAACATTTTTTGGGTAGCCCAAAAAATTCTCATTCCGGGGTGTCATTTTACCCTTTCATGTGAAAAATTATGATATTTTTTTTCTTTCTTAAAAATTTTCATTATATTCATATTCAATTGCGGCCCAGGGGACTATATTTTGCAGCCACCATTTATTGTCCAATTATAATATTAGTGTTGCTCGCACATGCATATTTTGAGATGGGCAGTGAAAAACTATATAAACAATTTTAAATTAAAAAAAAAAAATTGAAATGAAGGATCCATTTCGGAATAAAAAAATAGGTAAAAAAAAAAAATACACATTAATAAAAAAAAAAAAAAAAACATGAGTAATAAAAAAATTTATATGAATAGTTCATAAGTTTTAAGTAAAACTTTAAAAAAATTTAAAATTAAAACAAATCGTAAATAATATTAAAAAGAAGAAGAAGAAAGACATAAATTAAAATAAGAGTGGCCCATGTGTATTTTGCTCTGGGAATTCTAACTATTTTTTGGGCTTGTTTTATAAATATTTTGTGAACTCACATTAGTTAACCCTTTAGCTGCCATCGGGGAATCATCATTCGATGGTTTCCAGCCCCTCCCAGTTTAAATGGATTTTATTAATATTATTTCCTCTCTTTTGCTAATTACCACTAATTACCATTGTTTTCATCAACGATGACGATAATGAAAATATTTCGTCAACGAAAATTTTTTTTCATGATGATGAAAGAACTTAAAACTTCTCTTTGGAGACTAAAACATAACGAGACGAATGCCAGTTTTTGTCTTAACGAGACTTAAGTGCGGCATAGTTTCTGTCACATGCTCACAATGTGTTACATTTTCAGTGGTAGTTAGCCTGCATCGTGAGTGTGTCTGGTTGTGTCACTCATGTGACGTGCCCCAACTAACCAGTGTCCTCTCTAGGCTTGCTTGTTTTGAATCACACACGGAAAGATTTCTTTTCTTTTCTTGGCAAGAAAGAGTATGCAAAGTTTCCGAGTGATCATCACACACTAAATGTAACTCGTAGCGTTAGCATAGCATTAACGTTCAAGTTAGCAGTAGGCTAATGCTAACGGTGAGTGTCCGATTTCTGAAACTGTTAGACAACCTTTTTTTTTTTACACACGTCCACGTGGGTATAATTTAGGGTGACCAAACGTCCTCTTTTGCCCGGACAAGTCCACTTTTCACATCCTCTCTGTTGCGTCCGGCCGGGTTTAATAAATTCATGAAAATGTCCAGCTTTCATGATTTTTCACGAGACCGATTTGAAGAGAATTCCTCTGGCCGCTGGGGGCAGCGCCTGCTTGCGTTGACGTGGCTCCTACTAATAGGGGGAGAAGGAGTAGTTCTTCTTGTTTTTTTTGTTGGCAGTTTACCCCTTGTATGTTGGGGCTTTACCGCCATCTACTGGGTTGACGGTTTGGCAAGTGATCAGGCAGTTACAGACTAGAATAAGGAGTAGTTTTAAGAGACGTTTATGATGTTGGAATCTATAAAAATGTTTAGTTGGCAGATAGCCTACTGTGTGTATTGACTCGACTATATTTCCATGAGTCTGCAATATATATATATTTTTTTTATCATTATTCGTTTTTTTTTGTTGTTTTTTGCGTTTTTATTGTTTGATTATTTTTCCGGAAAAATAAAGCCTGTTGAGTAACCTGTAGCCTGTTGAGTAAAAAAAAAATCCATATAGTATATCTACTATATGGCAATATACATATCTTTTTTATAAAATTGAATTTTTCTATACAGACGGAGAAGGTACACCTATTACATATATTAAAGTAATATAGGCGTCTTTGAGTGAACGTCGAGTAAAATTCAAGTATCTCGAGGCCGGGCTGAGTGTCCTCTTTTTTGGAAATCAAAATATGGTCACCCGAGGATAGTTACTTGGAATTATCATATTGTTTTCCTGCTGAGTGTGTATTATATTCAGGAAAATGGCAATGTCCTTTTTGACGCGACAATACAGGTAGTCCCCAGTTTACGAATGATGTAACCAGATTTATGCGCAAGTTATTAAAAAAAAGTTTAAAAAAGTAAATCCAAAAATATGTATTATACATCATTGTACTATCCTCCTCAAACCATTGGAGCTAAGTCCTAGCTAAACAGCTAGCTAAGCTCGAAAATGACGACGTCAGACGTCGGTGTGGTTTGCTGACTTTATTCAGCTGCTCATGACATCAACAGTTGCAGAATGACACTAAATAAAAATGAAATGAAATCAGTCTCATATTCAATAACAGCAATTCAACTTTGCGTTTATAAGTAGTTGCTGATACAGCAATAACAAACGATTAGCATGTATCAGTTAGCGTCCGCACTTAATCTAAAACAATCACATAAACATAAACCAATATTCGACCAAAATTGAAAACGCACAATAAACTGTCCAAAAGGGGTTATATACAGTGTGGATGCTACACAAGCAACAAATGTGCGCGCAGGCTGTCACCTCTCACTCGGCTGCGCACTTCCAAATGTTTCGCTTGTGGGTTTGGCGCGTGTGTACATGCGCTCCCATGCGAAAGCACTACCTGCTCCACGCTTCCCTAAATAAAAACATCCAACACAAACAAAAATCAACATAAAAAAAGAAAAGAAAAACAACAATACTCAGGTTTCGTAAAGTCGAAATCGTCGGGTATGTCGTAACCTGGGGACTACCTGTATGTGCTTGTCTGTCAATGTTCATTTGAAATTGTAAAGGTTTCCAACCTTTTTTCATTTATTTTTTGGAGGGGACTAAAAATTGAATTGTACAGAAAAAAAAACATTTTCTGGTACCCCGCGGGCAGGGAATGAGTTAACCTCAAGATAACTTTTGAATAGACGTCCGCTATCCCTGAAAGAGTTAAGAGAATTTTTTTGACCTCTTTAGCCACCTCTGGCTAAAACTTTATCATTTGCTGTATTTACCGTCAACGTCCCGAAAGCAAATGGGTCCACGTTTGGTAAGAATATAAACTTCAGGTTGACGTTCTGCCGCTGTGGAAGCGTCTTTTCTTCTGTTTTCTGTACCACTGCTCCTCCTTCGAGTCTCGTGTCGCTGGGGCCTATCACTGCTGACTTCTGGTCCGACTCCACCCTGGATTGGTCGCCGGTTGGTCGCAGAGCATGCTTTGGAAGCGAATTCAAAACTTAAAATGGTATTTAACAAAATAGCAAGCAAAAAAACAAAGACTCAAACTTGCCAGAAGTTGCACGCGATGACTGTTTGTCAATTTTAGCAATTTGATCATCTGCAAACACGGAGAGCAGAGTACACACCATTAGCGACAAGATGTTGAAAATCAGAAAAGATCATCCTCACTCAATATCATGTCATGTGAGATGAGTATACAGTGGGGCAAATAAGTATTTTGTCAACCACCAATTGTGCAAGTCCTCCTACTTGAAAAGATTAGAGAGGCCTGGAATTAACTTGACCATGAGAGTGTAAATTGTAAACTTGTAAATCAACCATGAGAGACAGAATGTGGAAAAAAAAACAGAAAATCACATTGCTTGATTTTTAAAGAATTTATTTCCAAATTAGAGTGGAAAATAACTATTTGGTCACCTTCAAACAAGCAAGATTTCTGGCTGTCAAAGAGGTCTAACTTCTTCTTACGAGGCTCCACTCGTTACCTGTATTAATGGCACCTGTTTTAACTCGTTATCGGTATAAAAGACACCTGTCCACAATCTCGGTCAGTCACCCTCTAAGTTCCACTATGGCCAAGACCAAAGAGCTGTCGAAGGACACTAGAGACAAAATTGTAGACCTGCACCAGGCTGGGAACACTGAATCTGCAATAGGTAAAATGCTTGGTGTAAAGAAATCAACTGTGGGAGCAATTATTAGAAAATGGAAGACATACAAGACCAGTGATAATCTCCCTCGATCTGGGGCTCCATGCAAGATCTCACCCCGAGGCGTCAAAATGACAACAAGAACGGTGAGCAAAAATCCCAGAACCACACGGGGAGACCTAGTGAATGACCTACAGAGAGCTGGGACCACAGTAACAAAGGCTACTATCAGTAGTAACACAATGCGCCGCCATGGGCTCAAATCCTGCACTGCCAGACGTGTCCCCCTGCTGAAGAAAGTACACGTCCAGGCCCGTCTGCGTTTCGCTAGAGAGCATTTGGATGATCCAGAAGAGGACTGGGAGAATGTGTTATGGACAAATGAGACCGAAATAGAACATTTTGGTAGAAACACAGGTTCTCGTGTTTGGAGGAGAAAGGATACTGAATTGCATCCGAAGAACACCATACCCACTGTGAAGCATGGGGTGGAAACAACATGTTTTGGGGCAGTTTTTCTGCAAAGGGACCAGGACGACTTATCTGTGTAAAGGAAAGAATGAATGGGGCCATGTATCGAGAGATTTTGAATGAAAATCTCCTTCCATCAGCTAGGGCGTTGAAGATGAGACGTGGCTGGGTCTTTCAGCATGACAATGATTACAAACACACAGCCAGGGCAACAAAGGAGTGGCTTCGTAAGAAGCATTTCAAGGTCCTGGAGTGGCCTAGCCAGTCTCCAGATCTCAACCCCATAGAAAATCTGTGGAGGGAGTTGAAAGTCCGTGTTGCCCAATGACAGACTCAAAACCTCACTGCTCTTGAGGAGATCTGCATGGAGGAATGGGCCAAAATACCAGCAACAGTTGGTGAAAAGCTTGTGAAGAGTTACAGAAAACGTTTAGCCTCTGTTATTGCCAACAAAGGGTACAGAACAAAGTATTGAGATGAACTTTTGGTATTGACCAAATACTTATTTTCCACCATGATTTGCAAATAAATTCTTTAAAAATCAAACAATGTGATTTTCTGTTTTTTTTTTTTTTTCCACATTCAGTCTCTCATGGTTGAGGTTTACCCATATTGACAATTACAGGCCTCTCTAATATTTTCAAGTGGGAGAACTTGCACAATTAGTGGTTGACTAAATACCTATTTGCCCTACTGTGTGAGATGTGATTAGAAACAATTCTGGGTATTAAATCATGTCTTATATATCACTTCTGTTCTTTCTTTCTGTCCGTCCCCATAACTCATTATTTGCCCGGAGGCATTCTTTAAATTTAGAAAAGAAAGAAAAAAATCATCATTATTGATCCGTGCTGCAATGATTAATTGTTTAACCGAGGTAATTCGATTAGAAAAAAGTTCTGAATCATATTTTGCTGCTTCGAGTAATCGTTTAATTAGAGTTACATTACAATGGTTTGTTTTTAATGTGTTTGCGTTTAGTTTTATTGATTTGGGTGGATACACTGCCCTGTAGAGGCAACAGTGAATATGACAAAACTCATTTAACACGACTGAATCCAGCTGCTCCCTGTTAAGAACAAAATAACGTACGTTTTTGCTATATCTTATAGGGTTTTTTATGCATCTGTAATTTAGTTTACAGGTATAGTTAGCCGTTTTTGTGTGTGTGTGTGTGTGTGTGTGGGGGGGGGGGGTTGTGGACAATATATTTGAACGGTTTGTTAAGAGCATTGTAAAAAAAAAAAAAAGTTAGCATTTTATAGCATTTAAGATAGCAGACTTTTGCTATGCAAGTTGGCCAATTGTTCTCTTGTTGTAATTAGATCTAGAATAATCACCATATAATGGTTGGAGGTGGGTCCGTTGGGAAGTCAAATCTATAATTGGGAGGAGCAGTGTGGTTTTCGTCCCAGCCGTGGAAAAGTGGACCAGCTCTACAACCTTGGCAGGGTCCTCGATGGTGCATGGGAGTTTGTCCAACCGGTCTACATGTGTTTTATGGATTTGGAGAAGGCGTTCAACCGTGTCCCTCGGAGAGTCCTGTAGTGCATGTTATAGGAGTAGAGTACCGAGCCCCTTGGTAAGGGCTGTTCGGTCCTTGTACGACTGTTTTCAGAGTTTGGGCCGCATTGCCAGCGGTTAGTCGAATCTGTTCCCAGTGAGGGTTGGACTCCGCCAAGATTGCCCTTTGTTACCGATTCTGTTTGTAACATTTATGAACAGAATTTCTAGGCGCAGCCGAAGCGTTGAGAGCATCCGGATTGGTAGGCTCAGCATTGCATCTCTGCTTTTTGGCGATGATGTGGTGCTGTTGGCTTCATCAAGACGTGACCTCGAACTCTCACCGGAGCGGTTTGCAGCTGAGTCTGAAACGGTTGTGATGAAAATCAGCACCTCCAAATCCAAGACCATGGTCCTCAGTCGGGAAAGGGCGGCATGCCCTCTCTGGGTCGGGGATGAGATCCTGCCCCAAGTGGAGGAGTTCAAGTATCTTGGGGTCTTGTTCACGAGTGAGGGTAGGAGGGAACGGAAGATGGACAAGCGGATCGGTGCAGGGTCTAAGAGTAAAGAGCCCTTTCCAGGTAAGGGCTCTTCGGTCCCTGTACAACCAATGTCAGAGTTTGGTCCGCATTGCTGGCAGTAAGTCGGATTCGTTCCCATTTACTGTTGGACTCTACCAAGGTTGCCTTATGTCACCAATACTGTTCATAACTTTTATAGACAGAATTTCTAGTCGCAGCCAAAGCATTGAAGGGGTCCGGTTCGGTTGCCTCAGCATTGCGTGTCTGCTTTTTGCAGATGATGTATTGCATTGAGCGTCATCAAGCTGTGACCTCCAACTCTCACTGGAGCGGTTTACAGCCGATTTAGAAGCGGTTGGGATGAAGATCAGCACCTCCAAATCCGAGATCATGGTCTTCTATCGGAAAAGGGTGGCGTGCCCTCTGCTGGTCATGGATGAGATCCTGCCCCAAGTGGAGGAGTTCAAGTATCTTTTGGTCTTGTTCACAAGTGAGGGTAGGAGGGAGCGGGAGATTGACAGGCGGATCGGTGCACTGTCTGCTGTAATGCGGACTCTGTACCGGTCCGTTGTGGTGAATAAGGAGCTGAGCCAAAAGGAGAAGCTCTCGACTTACCAGTCGATCTACGTTCCTACCCTCACGTATGGTCACGACTCGAGTTGTGGGTCGTGACCGAAAGAACAAGATCCCGGGTACAAGCGGTTGAAATGAGTTTCCTCCACAGGGTGTCTGTTAGAGGGTGAGAAGCTCAGTCATGCGGGAGGGACTCAGGGTCGCGCCGCTACTCTTCTGCGTTTAGAGGAGCCAGCTGAGGAGGCCCCGGGGACGAATGGCCTGGGAACGCCTTGGGATCCTTTCGGAGCAGCGGATTGAAGTGGCTGGGGAGCGAGTACTCTTGGCTTCCCTGCTAACGCTGTGGCCCCTGCGATCCGACCCCGGATTAAGTAGTAGATCATAGATGGATGGTGTATGGTGTGTTAAGAGTTTTGATTTTAAAAAATGCTGAAACTGATTTAGGAGTGATTGGAAAAACATCTGTGATGGTACTGATTGACTATCATGTAGTGTTGGTGTGTTGAGTGTAGGGCTGCAGCTATCGATGATTGTAGTAGTCGATTAATCAATGAGCTAGTTAGTTCGAATAATAAAGTAATCGGATGAGGAAGGTGAAAAATTAAAATACCTGAGCTGAGCCCCAAACGGTATAAAAAAATAAATAAATGAGGATGTACGTACGTATGTACAACAAAAGAACAACTGGCTAATTTATATAGCAAAAGTCTGTTAGCTTAAATGCTATAAAATGCTAACTTTTTTCTTGCTCTTAACAAATGGTTCAGATACATATTCCCACAAAAAATGGTTGAATATACCTATAAACTAAATTACGAATGCATTACAAAAAAACAAAAACAAAAACAACCTTCTGTTGGTCTTAACAGGGAGCAGCTGGATTCAGCCATGTGAAATGAGGCAGACTAGAGGGCAGTGTATCCACCCAAATCAATAAAACTAAATTAAAAACACTTTCAAAATAAACCATGACAACCCCACTTTAATTAAACGAATACTCGAAGCAGCAAAAATTAATTTGAGTCTTTCTTTCTAATTGAATACTCAAATTAATCGATTAATCGTTGCAGCACTAGTTGAGTGATTAATAAAGATTGCCATATTGATTGGTATGGTTAAGGGTTAAGAGTGATTTGAAAAAGATCTTGAGTGGTGAGAATGATGAAAATTTATGATAGTGATTGGTTATCATTTGGTTTCATTGTGCTGAGAGTGATTAAAAAAACTGACAGTCCTAGTTGATTATCATGTGGTATGAGATGTTTAAAGAGTGGTAAAAAAATATATATCGATTATCACGTGATGTGGAGGATGTTGATAGAGACACTGTTAAACTCTGTCAAAGTAGTGCTATTTCAGGTCCCACACCACAAGATAATCACACTGACAACACCATTTAAATAGAGTGTTTTGGATTGGAACATCTTATCTGTATATGTGCACCCCAGGAAACAACATGCCAATGTTTGAATAACACATGGAAATATTTGAATTAGGACTTTGAGAGATATATGAATGTGAAAAAAACCAGGTCATGCAAGCAAAAAGTCTCTCCAAAGTGAAAGTAAATGAGACTATTTCCAAATCCTCCGAAAAAAGTTGAGCACATACCCAGCTTTTCAGCCTCGTCGAAGCACTCGATGAGCCTGAAGAGCTCGGAGACGACGGCCGGAGCTCCGGGCTCGGTGAAGGTGGACACCAACACGTTGGTGACCTCCATGCGTGACTTGTCCTCGACCTTGCACAATGTCACCCTCGGCTTCATACGCCGGTCCACCAGAGCCATGCAGAACCTGTCGTAGTTACTCTTGGACAAATTCTCCAGCGAGTGCAAGATGGTCAACTTTTTGGTAGACATCTTGTATACTCACAGGTGAGCCGAGGCGGAAGGGAGCAAAGGTTGGCGTGTCAGTTAGATAAAAACATTCAGGTAACTGATCTGAAGTCTGCTTGTTTTCTCTGTTTATGGCGCTGACATAATGGAGCACATAGAAACTGTTTCACTTCCAAAGATGCCGTTCGACATTTTTCTTGCAGCTCTAAAGACAAATACCCCACAGACTCCACTATCAGTTGGCGGGACACGGTGCTCGGGGCGGATTCGTACAGGGCTTATTTTCAAAAACGCAAAATTCTAGTATTTTCAAAACCAAAGCCGCCAGCGACCTAAAACCAAAACAAACACCTTCCTTAGGCATACAGTTGTGGTCAAAAGTTTACATACACTTGTGAAGAACAATGTCATGGCTCTCTTGAGTTTCCAGTTATTTCTACAACTCTGATTTTTCTCTGATAGAGTGATTGGAACAGATACTTCTTTGTCACAAAAAACATCCATGAAGTTTGGTTCTTTTATGACTTTATTATGGGTGAACAGAAAAAAGTGATCAAATCTGCTGGGTCAAAAATATACATACAGCATCGCTAATATTTGGTAACATGTCCCTTGGCCTTTTTCACTTCAATTAGGCGCTTTTGGTAGCCATCCATAAGCTTCTGGCAAGCTTCTGGTTGAATCTTTGACCACTCCTCTTGACAGAATTGGTGCAGTTCAGTTAAATTTGATGGCTTTCTGACATGGACTTGTTTCTTCAGCATTGTCCACAAGTTCTCAATGGGGTTTAAGTCAGGACTTTGGGAAGGCCATTCGAAAACCTTAATTTAGCCATTCCATTACCACTTTTGATGTGTGTTTGGGGTCATTGTCCTGTTGGAACACCCAACTGCGCCCAAGACCCAATCTTCGGGCTGACAACGTTAGGTTATCTTGAAGAATTTGAAGGTAATCCTCCTTCTTCATTATCCCATTTACTCTCTGTAAAGCACAAGTTCCATTGGCAGCAAAACAGCTCCACAGCATAATACTACCACCACCGTGCTTGACGGTAGGCATGGTGTACTTGGGGTGAAAGGCCTCACCTTTTCTCCTCCAGTAAAGCACCAGTTCCACTGGCAGCAAAACAGCCCCACAGCATAATACTACCACCACCGTGCTTGACGGTAGGCATGGTGTACTTGGGGTTAAAGGCCTCACCTTTTCTCCTCCAGACATATTGCTGGGCATTGTGGCCAAACAGCTCGATTTTTACCAAAGAACTTTCCTCCAGAAGGTCTTATCTTTGTCCATGTGATCAGCAGCAAACTTGAGTCGAGCCTTAAGGTGCCGCTTTTGGAGCAAGGGCTTCCTTCTTGCACGGCAGCCTCTCAGGCCATGGAGATGCAAAACACGCTTGACTGTGGACATTGACACCTGTGTTCCAGCAGCTTCTAATTCTTGGCAGATCTGCTTTTTGGTGATTCTCGGTTGAATCTTCACCCTCCTGACCAATTTTCTCTCAGCGGCAGGTGATAGCTTGTGTTTTCTTCCTGATCGTGGCAGTGACAAAACAGTGCCATGCACTTTATACTTACAAACAATTGTTTGCACTGTTGCTCTTGGGACCCGCAGCTGCTTTGAAATGGCTCCAAGTGACTTTCCTGACTTGTTCAAGTCAATGATTCGCTTTTTCAGATCCATGTATGTATATTTTTGACCCAGCAGATTTGATCACTTTTTCCTGTTAACCCATAATAAAGTCATAAAAGAACCAAACTTCATGACCGTTTTTTGTGACAAAGAAGTATCTGTTCCAATAGCTCTATCGGAGAAAAATCAGAGTTGTAGAAATAACTGGAAACTCAAGAGAGCCATGACATTATGTTCTTCACAAGTTTATGTAAACTTTTGACCACAACTGTATATGAGTCTCCATGAGCAGCGATATCCAAAAAATTCAAAGTTGTTTCCTTAATAAAATCCCAGAATAATTATTTTTTTTTATACAAGTACAGTCCCTGACAAAAGTCTTGTCGCTTATCCATTTTGTAAAAAACAATTGCTAATAACCTGACTTTTAATTATTCAATTGGTTTCAGAAATGGCTCATATGAAAGCTAAGACACTCCCAAATGATGTTGAATGAACAAAAATATATTTGTTTCACTGAAAAAAGATATATCATTTAATGAAGACATAAAGGTCCAGTTTTGGTAAGACAAAAGTTTTGTCGCCTACAGAAAGTAGTGTGAAAATTGAACAAAAAATGTACTTCAAAAACAAAAAATATGTTACATAACATAAGTGAATTAAGTAGTGGTGCTGTGAGATCCAAATTTAATAGTTTGTATGACTTCCATGGGCATCGGCAAGGATTCATACAATTTATTGATGAAGTCATCAGGAACATCAAAGAAAGCAGTCTTGCATGCCTCCCGGAGTTCATCAACATTCTTGGATTTCGTCTTCCATGCTTCCTCTTTCATCCTGTTCATGTCTGGTGACTGGGCTGGCCAGGAGGATCTTGAGCTTCTTTGCCTTGAGGAACGTTGAGGTAGAGATTGAAGTATGCGATGGAGCACCATCCTGCTGCAGAATTTGTCCCTTTTTATGGTTAGGAATGTAAGAAGCAGCTAAGATTTATTGTTATTTCAGACTATTTATGTTGCCTTCAACCCTGCAGATCTCTCACACACCCCCATACTGGATGCAACCCCAGACTATGATTTTGCCACCACCAAAACTTCACTGTTTTCTGAGTGAATCTCGGATCCATGCGGGCTCCAGTAGGTCTCTTGCAATATTTGCGCCGACTGTGGTGTAATTCAATGGAAGATTCATCTGAAAAATCCACCTTTTGCCACAAAACACAAGTTTGGTGGTGGCGAAATCATGGTCTGGGGTCATTTGGAGGGTCTTAGCTTTCATATGAGCCGTTTCTGAAACCAATTGAATAATTAAAAGTCAGGTTATTAGCAATTGTTTCTACAAAATGGATAAGCGACAAGACTTTTGTCAGGGACTGTATGTGTGCCTATTTGTAACTTGCTCTGTCATTTCTGAAGAAAAGAGAGGGGTTGGCGGTGCAGAAAGTCTGATGCGGCCCGATGCTCACTCATCGAACGAAATTTCGTTGCATCTGTTGTCATCTTGTGAGAGCTGGAGTCAATGACAAATAAATCTCTGCAATCTGAATTCTCGACCAAATCACTCCTAAGACACTACTGCCTGCTTGTATGCAGTAAACCTTTGTCCTATGTCCAACTAAATCTGGCGTTAGAACGCAGTGTGTGTTTCGGTTCATTACAGCAAATAGTGAACGCTACCTCAACGCTCTATGGGTCGGCCCCCCACGGGAAGGCGTGGCGCAAAGTCTGTGTGAGTTGTCTTGTCAACTGATGGTGGAGTCTATGAATACCCCAAAACCAAAACTTTAAAGAAATACAGTTTAAAATGAAACTTCACACAAGATTTTATTTTTTTAGGCGTACATGCTTTTTCATAAATTTCATTGTCTTATTCGCCGTCCTCCTCAAATAAAATCCAACTCGATCAAATATGTTGTCATCACTGTCAAAATAACCGCTGGAGTAATCGCTGGAGTCGTCGCTGGATTCGTCGCTGTCAGATAATTTGCGTGTCTGGATTACAGGTGTTTGTTTTGCTGCAGCAGAAATGATGGTAAGAACAATTCAGGTTCATTTGTTCGTACAATGTTGATGTCAAATATATTGAGTTGCAGACAAGAATAAACTAGAGTTGTCCAATAATCACATTTTAACCGATATCCCGCTTTTGTCTAACTTCAAAAATTCTATACCGATTGTTGGTTGCTAAAATAACGTTTGGATAATTATTTATGTTAATTGTAAATAATTTATTTGGTTTTACAGTGGGGCAAATAAGTATTTAGTCAACCACCAATTGTTCTCCAACTTGAAAAGATTAGCGAGGCCTGTAATTGTCAACGGGTAAACCTCAACCACAAAAGACAGAATGTGGAAGAAAAAAAAAACAGAAAATCACATTGTTTTATTTTTAAAGGATTTATTTACAAATCATGGTGGAAAGTAAGTATTTGGTCAATATCAAAAGTTCATCTCAATGCTTTGTTATGTACCCTTTGTTGGCAATAACGGAGGCCAAACGTTTTCTGTAACTCTTCACTCTTTGCTTGGTGTAAAGAAATCAATCGTGGGAGCAATTATTAGAAAATGGAAGATATACAATTCAATTCAATTCAATTTTATTTGTATAGCCCTGGATCACAACAACGTTGTCTCAAAGGGCTTTGCAGAGGCAATAAGATACACAATCAGAAACAGCAAATGAAGAAACAAAGATGAATACATAAATTCAAGTCCTGGGTATCCCCCATCCATAGACCCTCCATGTCGGCAAGGAAAAACTCTGAGATCACTGATAATCTCCCTCGATCTGGGGCTCGTTGCAAGATCTCACCCCGTGGTGTCAAAATGATAACAAGAACGGTGAGCAAAAATCCCAGGACCACACGGGGGGACCAAGTGAATGACCTACAGAGAGCTAGAACCACAGTAACAAAGGCTACTATCAGTAACACAATGCGCCGCCTGGGACTCAAATCCTGCACGGCCAGACGTGTCCCCCTGCTGAAGCCAGTACACGTCCAGGCCTGTCTGCGGTTCGCTAGAGAGCATTTGGATGATCCAGAAGAGGACTGGGAGAATGTGTTATGGTCAGATGAAACCAAAATAGAACTTTTTGATAGAAACACAGGTTCTCATGTTTGGAGGAGAAAGAATACTGAATTGCATCTGAAGAACACCATACCCACTGTGAAGTATGGGGGTGGAAACATCATGCTTTGGGGCTGTTTTTCTGCAAAGGGACCAGGATGACTGATCTGTGTAAAGGAAAGAATGAATGGGGACATGTATCGAGAGATTTTGAGTGAAAATCTCCTTCCATCAACAAGGGCATTGAAGATGAGACGTGGCTGGGTCTTTCAGCACGACAATGGTCCCAAACATATAGCCAGGGCAACAAAGGAATGGCTTCGTAAGAAGCATTTCAAGGTCCTGGAGTGGCCTAGCCAGTCTCCAGATCTCAACCCCATAGAAAATCTGTGGATGGAGTTGAAAGTCTGTGTTGCCCAACGATAGCCCCAAAACATCACTGCTCTAGAGGAGATCTGCATGGAGGAATGGGCCAAAATACCAGCAACAGTGTGTGAACAGCTTGTGAAGAGTTACAGAAAACATTTGGCCTCCGTTATTACCAACAAAGGGTACATACAAAAAGTTCATCTCAATACTTTGTTATTGACCAAATAATTATTTTCCATCATGATTTGCAAATGAATTCTTTAAAAATCAAACAATGTGATTTTCTGTTTTTTTTTCCTCCACATTCTCTCTCTCATGGTTGAGGTTTACCCATGTTGACAATTACAAGCCTATCTAATATTTTCAAGTGGGAGAACTTGCTCAATTAGTGGTTGACTAAATACTTATTTGCCCCACTGTATCTCTCTTTCTATCGATCTCGCAGTTGCTCTTTTGTTTGTACTTTTGTTGGATTAAAGAACGAACGTAAGGAGCGGCAAGAGAGTTTCTCCTTTGCCCGTTGTCCCGCGAGAAGTGAGGAAGAAGGAAGAGGATAGTGTCAGGTTGAAGGGCTTTCGTTGTGGCTCCTACACGGATATCAAACCCATTCCGATATATGCGGTCGTGGACTTAACTTATTCATTATTTTTTAAATGGTCTGCTCCCATAACAAATCCCAAGCATCTTAGTTTGGAGACATCTACAGTACATACCTGTCAAGTTGTACGGTTTTAGCGTAATTTGTACAAGTGAGCACTGATTTTTAAATGAGTAGGCCGTATGTTCAAAATCTGTACGTTTTTCATGCATTACGTTTTTTTTTCTCCGTTCGTATTTTGTCACCGTTTCGGCGAGGAGACAATGTGCGTTACTATGCGTTACTACGTTGGTTGAATGACGCGAGAAAAGTCAGCGACACGAAGAGCGAAGTGTTTGTTGTGACGCTGTTGCAAACGCGATGCTAGGCTAGGTGGCTCCAATATTTCCTGACAGAAGCCGACAACCTACAAGCGAAATGACAGACTCGGTGGAGTTACTGAACAGCGGCCATTTTAGAGCAGTACACTTCTCAGAAAGGCTCAGTTGTAGTGAACCTCCCTAGTGAACCTAATTTATCTAAAATACTCCTAAATCGGCAAAATCTTGACTTGAATCTATCTTTAAATGATGAAACAGTTTTAAAACTTTCACGTCGAAACGAAATAATAAATAAATGACTTCCTACCATAGCAAAGGTTACTATGTTTTTTTTTGTTTTGTTTTTTAAATGAAAAAAAAACATGAAAGGTAACACCAGTTACTTTGCCAAGTAACTAATGACTCATTACTCAATTACTCACTTACTTACATTCAGGTAACTGAGTTACTAACTCAATTACTTTTTGGGAGAAGTAATTTGTAACTAATTAATTACTTTTTGAAAGTAAGATTAACAACACTGGTCATAAAATATCAAGTCTGCTGAATGACAAGCGACGAAAGCGGAGATTTTATTCTGCCAATTTGTTGCTGAACACGATTTGCCTGCAACTATTGCTGATCACTTCTCAGAACTGGCAAAAGAAATGTTCCCTGACTCAAAGATTGCGTCGGTGAGTTAATTTTATCAACTGACCTTTTGATTTTTTTATAATTGGACACACTAACGAACTACCTTCAAGTCTAACTGAATTGCCATCAAGACATGATAGAAATTGCCAAACGTGCTACATACAATTATAACACAAGTCACTTTTAATTTTAGTAATCATGATGTAGCTGAAAATATTGATTACACCAGGTTATATGTGACAATATTAACAATAAATTCATATTATTTTAAAAATTGACTTTTATTTTTGTTTCACATTGCACGCTATGAACAACGTAAGATTAGTCACCAATTTGTAAGGGCATACGTCACTATTTGTAAGATTGCCAATGGCCTCGGGTTGACAAGTATGCATCTAATTGTCATTAAACATAACTGCTGTGCTAAGCTGTGACCAGCCCTTGTACAAAGGCAGAAGAAGGCTTCTACAGTGCCTTGCAAAAGTATTCGGCCCCCTTGAACCTTGCAACCTTTCGCCACATTTCAGGTTACAAACATAAAGATATAAAATTTTAATTTTTTGTCAAGAATCAACAAGAAGTGGGACACAATCGTGAAGTGGAACAAAATTGATTGGATAATTTAAACTTTTTTAACAAATAAAAAACTGAAAAGTGGGGCGTGCAATATTATTGGGCCCCCTTGCGTTAATACTTTGTAGCGCCACCTTTTGCTCCAATTACAGCTACAAGTCGCTTGGGGTATGTTTCTATCAGTTTGGCCCAAACCATGATGCTGCCACCACCATGTTTGACAGTGGGGATGGTGTGTTCAGGGTGATGAGCTGTGTTGCTTTTACGCCAAACATATCGTTTTGCATTGTGGCCAAAAAGTTCCATTTTGGTTTCATCTGACCAGAGCACCTTCTTCCACATGTTTGGTGTGTCTCTCAAGTGGCTTGTGTCAAACTTTAAACGAGACTTTTTATGGATATCTTTGAGAAATGGCTTTCTTCTTGCCACTCTTCCATAAAGGCCAGATTTGTGCAGTGTACGACTGATTGTTGTCCTATGGACAGACTCTCCCACCTCAGCTGTAGATCTCTGCAGTTCATCCAGAGTGGTCATGGGCCTCTTGGCTGCATCTCTGATCAGTTTTCTCTTTGTTTGAGAAGAAAGTTTGGAAGGACGGCCGGGTCTTGGTAGATTTGCAGTGGTCTGATGCTCCTTCCATTTCAATATGATGGCTTGCACAGTGCTCCTTGAGATGTTTAAAGCTTGGGAAATTTTTTGGTATCCAAATCCGGCCTTAAACTTCTCCACAACAGTATCTCGGACCTGCCTGCTGTGTTCCTTGGTTTTCATAATGCTCTCTGCACTTTAAACAGAACCCTGAGACTATCACAGAGCAGGTGCATTTATACGGAGACTTGATTACACACAGGTGGATTCTATTTATCATTATCGGTCATTTAGGACAACATTGGATCATTCAGAGATCCTCACTGAACTTCTGGAGTGAGTTCACTGCACTGAAAGTACAGGGGCCGAATAATATTGCACGCCCCACTTTTCAGTTTTTTATTTGTTAAAAAAGTTTAAATTATCCAATAAATGTTGTTCCACTTCACGATTGTGTCCCACTTGTTGTTGATTCTTGACAAAAAAATTAAATTTCATATCTTTATGTTTGAAGCCTGAAATGTGGCGAAAGGTTGCAAGATTCAAGGGGGCCGAATACTTTTGCAAGGCACTGTACATTCACTTTGAAGGCAACATGCATATTGGTAAAAAATCGATAATGAAAAATCGATGTCGATATTATCCGATATCACTTTAAAATGCTTTTATCGGCCAACTCTAGAATTAACGATGATGACAAAACATATTAGGTGAAGCTACTGATGACGATGGACGGCCAATCCATTTAAGTCCATTAAATGGATTGGACGTCCATCGCTGTCAATGGCTGTTAATGAGTTAAAACTTTTTGTTTTCATTACCGGCCGACGGGTCTCTCTTCATTGAGAACTGTGGAAGCATCTTTTCTTCCGTTTTTCTTCCGTTTTCTTTGCCATTGATCCCGTTTGGTTTCTCAGATAACTCAAGCTCATCACAGCTGCCTTCGAATGACGGGCCGACTGCACCCAGGACTGGTAGCCGGAAAGTCGGAAGACATGCTTTGCAAGGAAACAAAATCCAAGTAGCAAAATTAACAAAATTGCAAACAAAAATACAAAGAAATGACTCACGTTGATCAGGAGTTGCATTCAATGACTGTTGGTCAATTTGAGTGATTTGGGA
Organism: Corythoichthys intestinalis; assembly: GCF_030265065.1. Lineage (NCBI taxonomy): Eukaryota > Metazoa > Chordata > Actinopteri > Syngnathiformes > Syngnathidae > Corythoichthys > Corythoichthys intestinalis. Next base: position 39,254,180 of record NC_080398.1, read on the forward strand.
ATCTGCAAAAGAGATTTAGAGTTATACATATAACTATAACCAATAAATGCGTTAAGGTTAGCTTTTCCCCACACTTCTGAAACGTCAGAAAAAGCATGATGTTCGAATGTCCGGAAAAGAGGATCCTGATTTATTATCACGTGGTGTGGGGTGTGCCAAGAGTGATTAAAAGATCATCCTGAATGATTATCATGTAGTGTTTGTGTGTTAAAAGGATGAAAAAATATTAACCTGATTAATTATCATATGGTGTGGATTATGTTTAAATTTATATTTATTAAAAATATACATTAATCCGTGTTATTATCGTGTTGTATTTGGTGTGTGAGGAGTGATTTTAAATACTATCTGGATTGATTTTAATGTGACGTGACGTGGAACAATTTAAGAATGATTTGAGTAAATAAAATGATTGTGAGGGATTATCATGTGGTGTGGGTGTGGTAAAAATGGTGAAAAAAGATTCACACCATTGATTATAATGTGATGTGGCCATCAAGAATGATTACAAAAGGTTAAACACTAGTGATTGTCATGTAGTATTGGTGTTTTTAGAGTGATGTAATGATTCTCCTAATTGATTAACATTTGGTGTGTGTTAGGAGTGATTGAAAATAAGATAACTTTCTTGATTATCATGTGCTATTGGTATGTTGAGAGGGATGAAAAAAATGTTAACCTGATTGATTATCAAGTAGTGTGAGTGTGTCGAGAGTGATTTGAGAACACAAAAACAAACAAACATCTTATTATCGTTGAGTGTGGGTTACGTTTAAACTTATTTAAAAAAAAAAAAAAAAAAAATCCGTCCAATTATCATGTGGTATGTGAAGAGTGATTCTATCTGGGTTTATTTTAGTGTGATGTAATTTAAGAATGATTTGAGAAAATCAGATGATGAGGGATTATCATGTGGTGTGGGTGAGGTAAAAGTGATGAAAAAAAGATTCACATGATTGATTATAATGTGATGTGGGGCATCAATAGTGATTACAAAAAGTTAATCCCCAGTGATTATCATGTGGTGTGGGTATGCGGAGAGTGATGAAAAAGGAGGATCGTAATTATCATTTGGTGTTGGTGTATTGAGAGGGATGAATAAATATCAACCTGATTGATTATCAAGTGGTGTGAGTGAGTTAAGAATGATTTAAAAACAAACAAACAAAATAATCATCACAATGATTATCATGTGGTGTTGGCGTGTTGAGAGGGATGAAAATATATCAACCTGATTGATTATCGATTGGTGTGAGTTAAGAGTGATTTAAAAAATAATAATAATAATCTCAAAATTTATCATGCGGTGCCGGTGTGCTGACAGTGATGAAAAAAGAGGATCGTGATTATCATGCGGTGCGGGTGAGATTAGAGTGATGAAAAGGATTATATAAATTGATTAACATTTGTTGTATGTTAGGAGTGATTGAATATAAGATCATATGATTGATTATCATATGGTATGGGGTGTGTTTAAAATTTTAAAAATATGATGCTCCTATGTGATTAGCATGTGGTGAGTATTGTTGTGTCATGAGTGAAAAAAATTGGGATTTTTCATGTGATGTGGAATGTGTTTACAGTGATACTGTCGAACTTTCTCAACAGAGTTACCTCAAATTATATTTAACCATAAAAAAGTTTGTCTGTGTGGACTTACTTATGGTGCGTAATTAGCATTAGAACTAGCATAGAATTAGCATAGAAAATCCCTGATTATGGAGGAAACATCGCCATCTTTTGGGCAAAAGTGCAATGTTGCAGTTGGCTTTAAAACTTTACGGTTTAATGTACAAATTCAAATGTGCTGGGATGATCGGTCGTGATTTTGAGTACTCCATAACAAGATGCTGGATTTAAAAAAAAAGAAAATGTAAAATTTTCCGGATTATTATTCAGGGAATAATTTCGACTGGATATTCCTACTGTAGCAACTATTATTTATTATGTGTTACGCCCGCAATGGTTCATGGATAGTTGTGGCAACCCTGACTGAGAGTGGTGATTGCGGTTGTTGTGTTTTGGTGTTTTCTGTTCAGTAAAGACACTGTCGGTTGGGGTTGTATGGGGTTTGGGGCACAAGAGTAGCAGGTGTGAAACATAAAAACTTTAAAAAAAAAACTGTCTTTCTTATTCTTCTCAATTTCATATTTACGTTCTTCCGCTATGGAAGCATCCATCCTTCTCTTTTCTTTCTTGGTGCTTCTCTGTTGGTCCTCAGATTGCTGAAAACTATCACAGATGACTTCGGGTGAAGGGCCAATTGCACCTTGGACTGGTCGCTGGTCGGTTGCAGGACACACTTTGTAAAGAAACCCAATTAGTTTACGATATTTTGCAAAATATCTGACAAAAAGAAATATACTCACGTTTGTCAGGAGCTGCATTCAGTGACTTTTTGTCGATTTTAGCAATTGGGGCATCTGCAAAGATCAGAGATTTAAACGTGGTTCACCCATTACCGACAATCGGGTCAAAGTGTGAGAGTTTTGACGTACTTGTTGAGATCTGAGAGATTATCATGTGGTGAGAGTGGAAAGCAGGTTAGGAGTGATATACTGTAAATAAGACTGTCTTATTTATTATAATGTGGTATGGGTACGTTTAAAATAATTTCAAAAATGTGATGATCCTGTGTGATTATCATGTGGTGTGTGCTGTGTCATGATTAATTAAAATAAGTGGATTTTCAACTGGTGCGGGTGTGTTAGGATTGATGAAAATTATTATCCTAATCGATTAACATTTGGTGTGTTAAGAGTAATTAAAAATCTTATTGATTATCATGTCGTGCGGGGGTATGTTTAAAACAATTTTAAGTATATGATGATCCTGTGTGATTATCATGTGGTGTGTGTTGTGTCATGATTAATTAAAATACATGGATTTTCATCGGGTGCGGGTGTGTTAGAAAAAATGGAAAATAATTATCCTAATTGATTAACATTTGGTGTGTTACGAGTAATTGAAAATCAGATAATCTTATTGATTATTATGTGGTGTGTTAATAATAATTTTAAAAATACGATGAACCTGTGTGATTAACATATGGTGTGTGTTGTGTCAAAAGTCATTTAAAAAAAAGGGATTTCCATGTGGTGCGTTTGTGTTAAGAGAGCTGAAAATGATTATCCTAATTGATTAACATTTGGTGTGTTACGAGTAATTGATAATCAGATAATCTTATTGCTAATTATGTGGTGTGGTTGTGTTTAAAATAATTTTGAAAATACGATGATCCTGTGTGATTATCATGTGGTGTGTGTTGTGTCAAAAGTGATTTAAAAATAGGGATTGCCAAAAAAGGGTTTGCCATGTGGTGCATGTGTGTTAAGAGAGCTGAAAATGATTATCCTAATTGATTAACATTTGGTGTGTTACGAGTAATTGATAGTCAGATAATCTTATTGATTATTATGTGGTGTGGTTGTGTTTAAAATAATTTTAAAAATATGATGATCCTGTGTGATTATCATGTGGTGTGTCTTGTGTCAAAAGTGATTTAAAAAAGGGATTGGCATGTGGTGCGTGTATGTCAAGAGAGCTGAAAATGATTATCTTAATTGATTAACATTTGGTGTGTTATGAGTAATTGATATTCAAATAATCTTATTGATTATTATGTGGTGTGGTTGTGTTTAAAATAATTTTGAAAATACGATGATCCTGTGTGATTATCATGTGGTGTGTGTTGTGTCAAAAGGGATTTAAAAAAGGGGATTGCCATGTGGTGCGTTTGTGTTAAGAGAGCTGAAAATGATTATCCTAATTGATTAACATTTGGTGTTTTACGACACGTAATTGAAAATAAGATGATCCTAATGATTATCATATGTTCTGGGGTACGTTTAAAATAATTTAAAAAATATGATTCTGTGTGATTATCATGTGATGTGTGTTGTCTGAAGAGTGATTTTAAAAAATTGGATTTTCGTGTGTTGCGGGTGTGGTAGGAGTGATGAAAATTATTATCTTAATTGATTAACATTTGGTGTGTAACGAGTAATTAAAAATCTTATTGATTATCATGTGGTGTGGGGTATGTTTAAAACAATTTTTAAAATATGATGATCCTGTGTGATTGTCATGTGGTGTGTGTTGTGTCATGAGTAATTTAAGAAATAGAATAACAAACACTTTGCATGCCTTGTTACCTTTGGAGTGTATTGCTGCAGCTTTGCCTACGGCCATCAATGCCTGCGCCGCTGCTGGAAACAAGAACACTTCAAGTAGCTTGTAAAATGTACAGTTTTTTAAGCATGAAACTTTAAGGTCTGTGTGAGATTCAAATGTGTGAAGCAAATGATGTAGTCCAGAGTGTTATTTATTATGAAGCAACTGCTGTAGTGCAGACTGTTATTTATTATGTGTTACGCCCGCAAAGGTTCATGGGTAGTTGTGGCAACCGTGACTGAGAGTGGTGGTTGCCGTTGTTGTGTTCTGGTGTGTTCTGTTCAATAAAAATGCTGTCTCTTGCGGTTGTATGGGGTTTGGGGCACTAGAGAAGCGAGTGTGAAATATAAAAATTGTCTCTCTCATTCTCCTCAATTTCATATTTACGTTCTTCCGTTATGGGAGGATCCACCATTTTCTTTTCTTTTTTGCTGCTTCTCCGTCGGTCCTCAGATTGCTGGAAACTATCACAGGTAACTCGGGGTGAAGTGCCGACTGCACCTTGGACTGGTCGCTGGTCGGTTACAGGACATGCTTTGTAAAAAAAAAATTTTTAAATCAGTATACGATATTTTGCAAAATAGCTAACAAAAAGGAGTAGACTCACGTTTGTCAGGAGCTGCATTCAGTGACTTTTTGTCGATTTTAGCTATCTGAGCATCTGCAAAAATCAGAGATTTAAACAGGGTGTACTCTATTACCGACAATCGTGTCAAAGTGTGAGAGTTTTGACGTCCTTGTTGAAATCCTGAGGGATTATCATGTGGTAAGGGTGTAAAGCGGGTTAAGTGTGATATAAATGGTTATCCTAGTTGATTAACATTTGGTGTGTTAAGAGTAATTGAAAATAAGACAATTTTATTGATAAACATGTGGTCTGGGGTACTGTTTAAAATTATTTTAAGAATGTGATGATCCAGTGTGATTATCATGTGGTGTGTGTTTTGTCAAGATTGATTAAAAATAAATGGATTTTCATCGGTGCAGGTGTGTTAGGAGAGGTGAAAATGATGACCCCCAAATGATTAACATTCGGTGAGTTAAGAGTAATTGAAAATAAGATCATCTTAATGATTACCATGTGGTCTGGGGTACGTTTAAAATAATTATTAGAATATGATGGTCCTGTGTGATCATCATGTGGTGTGTGGTGTGTCAAAATTAATTCAAATAAATGGATTTTAATCTTGTGCAGGTGTGTTAGGAGGGGCAAAAATGATTATCCTAACTGATTAACATTTGGTGTGTTAAGAATAATTCAAAATAAGAATCTTTTTGGCTACAATGTGGTCTGTGATACGTTTAAATAAAATAATTTTTAAAAATATGATGATCCTGTGTGATTATCATGTGGTGTGTGGTGTGTCAAAATTAATTCAAATAAATGGATTTTAATCTTGTGCAGGTGTGTTAGGAGGGGCGAAAATGATTATCCTAACTGATTAACATTTGGTGTTTTAAGAATAATTCAAAATAAGAATCTTTTTGGCTACAATGTGGTCTGTGATACGTTTAAATAAAATAATTTTTAAAAATATGATGATCCTGTGTGATTATCATGTGGTGCGTGTTGTGTCAAGATTGATTCAAATAAATGGATTTTCATCTGGTGCAGGTGTGTTAGGAAAGGGGAAATGATTATCCTAACTGATTAACATTCGGTGTGTTACGAGTATTTGAAAATAAATTCATCTTATTGATTATTATGTAGTGTGGGTGTGCTTTAAATAATTCAAAAATACGATGATTTTGTGGGATTATCATGTGGTGTGTGTTGGTATGTGTTTCAAGCTAGGCTGCGCGCAATCTTGATCAAGATTTGTTGTCTTATCTTGGCAAGAGAGAATATGCAATGTTGCTTTAACCTTTAAAGGTCTGTGCTGAGTGGTCATCACACACTAAATGTAATTCAACGCGATAGCATCGCATTCTCGTTAGCATTAGCATCAACTTTAGCATAGCGCGCAACACCTTCACCCCTCGGACAACTTTTCTTACATACAGTTCATAGCTTCTAAGTGAGTTTAATTGAAAAAAATGTACTGATTTTCCTACTGAGTGTGTACGATCATTACAAAGTTGGCGCTGTTCTTGTAGATGCTACAATATGTGCTCGTCTGTCTATGTTAATTCGAAATAATTGGAAAACTTTATTTATTTTTATACCGTAACCTTTGAATTTTACAGATAAAAGCATTTTGAGTAACAGTCGACTACAACGAAACGAAATTTGCGTGAGATTTCGTCGAAAAAACTAGATGAAGTCGGACACTTTTTGAAATGACTAAAATATGACTAAGACTAATAAGTATTTTCGTCCAAAAGACTAAGACAAAGCGTATATTAAAAGACAAACACTAGTCTGAAGGCGTCACTTCATGAAGAGTTCGGGTTTGGACTTTTTGTGTCTTTTTTGCTGAGAATATAAATGTCACCTTTATTTTCTTTCACTGTGGAGGCGTTCATTCTTTCCTTTTCTTTCCTGCTTCTCCTTCTTCGGTTCTTAGGTCTCTCGAATATATCACAGCTGACTCCGGGTGAAGGGCCGACAGCACCCTGGACTGGTCTCAAATCAGTCACAGGACATGCTTTGCAAAGAAACAAAATCATAGTTTTTGATGTTGTTTTGCAATATAGCCAGTAAAATATGGAGGTAAATTTGTGTCTTTATTATTCAATCAAAAAAAAAAGTTGCTTCAATCAAATAAAAAGCTGCTTCAATCAAAATATACAGTGCCTTGCAAAAGTATTCGGCCCCCTTGAATCTTGCAACCTTTCGCCACATTTCAGGCTTCAAACATAAAGATATGAAGTTTAATTTTTTTGTCAAGAATCAACAACAAGTGGGACACAATCGTGAAGTGGAACAACATTTATTGGATAATTTAAACTTTTTTAACAAATAAAAAACTGAAAAGTGGGGCGTGCAATATTATTCGGCCCCTTTACTTTCAGTGCAGCAAACTCACTCCAGAAGTTCAGTGAGGATCTCTGAATGATCCAATGTTGTCCTAAAGGACCGATGATGGTAAATAGAATCCAGCTGTGTGTAATCAAGTCTCCGTATAAATGCACCTGCTCTGTGATAGTCTCAGGGTTCTGTTTAAAGTGCAGAGAGCATTATGAAAACCAAGGAACACACCAGGCAGCTCCGAGATACTGTTGTGGAGAAGTTTAAAGCCGGATTTGGATACAAAAAGATTTCCCAAGCTTTAAACATCTCAAGGAGCACTGTGCAAGCCATCATATTGAAATGGAAGGAGCATCAGACCACAGCAAATCTACCAAGACCCGGCCATCCTTCCAAACTTTCTTCTCAAACAAGGAGAAAACTGATCAGAGATGCAGCCAAGAGGCCCATGATCACTCTGGATGAACTGCAGAGATCTACAGCTGAGGTGGGAGAGTCTGTCCATAGGACAACAATCAGTCGTACACTGCACAAATCTGGCCTTTATGGAAGAGTGGCAAGAAGAAAGCCATTTCTCAAAGATATCCATAAAAAGTCTCGTTTAAAGTTTGCCACAAGCCACCTGGGAGACACACCAAACATGTGGAAGAAGGTGCTCTGGTCAGATGAAACCAAAATTGAACTTTTTGGCCACAATGCAAAACGATATGTTTGGCGTAAAAGCAACACAGCTCATCACCCTGAACACACCATCCCCACTGTCAAACATGGTGGTGGCAGCATCATGGTTTGGGCCTGCTTTTCTTCAGCTGGGACAGGGAAGATGGTTAAAATTGACGGGAAGATGGATGCAGCCAAATACAGGAACATTCTGGAAGAAAACCTGTTGGTATCTGCACAAGACCTGAGACTGGGACGGAGATTTATCTTCCAACAGGACAATGATCCAAAACATATAGCCAAATCTACAATGGAATGGTTCAAAAATGAACATATCCAGGTGTTAGAATGGCCAAGTCAAAGTCCAGACCTGAATCCAATTGAGAATCTGTGGAAAGAGCTGAAGACTGCTGTTCACAAACACTCTCCATCCAACCTCACTGAGCTCGAGCTGTTTTGCAAGGAAGAATGGGCAAGAATGTCAGTCTCTCGATGTGCAAAACTGATAGAAACATACCCCAAGCGACTTGCAGCTGTAATTGGAGCAAAAGGTGGCGCTACAAAGTATTAACGCAAGGGGGCCGAATAATATTGCACGCCCCACTTTTCAGTTTTTTATTTGTTAAAAAAGTTTAAATTATCCAATCAATTTTGTTCCACTTCACGACTGTGTCCCACTTGTTGTTGATTCTTGACAAAAAATAAAAATTATATATCTTTATGTTTGAAGCCTTAAATGTGGCGAAAGGTTGCAAGGTTCAAGGGGGCCGAATACTTTTGCAAGGCACTGTATTTGATACACTACCACTGGGTTTTCCCATTGGCAGTATATCAAATACTTGTTCTCCCCACTGTACCTTCAAAACTTTTTCCACTTTGGAAAAAAAAAAGAGTTTAAAACTTTTTGCTTTTCAAAAAAAGTGACACTTCAATAAAAAAAATATATATTTCAAATAAAAAAATATATTTTCAAAAAATATATATTTTTGCAAATGATTTTTTTCTTTGATTAAAAATAGTTTTTGGATTAAATCAACTTTTATTGCGATTGAATGATTTAGACACAAACGTCCTACCACTAATATGGCTCAAACACAAAAAGGATTGCTTCAATCAAAGAAAACAGTTTGAATGAAAAAATAAAGTGTTCAAATGCGAATTTCTGAGTCTCAAATATTTTTTCACATTCAAACCTTTTTTTCTACGATTGATTTTTTTTTTTTTTAATTTGATTGAAGTGATTTTTCTTTTGAAAATATATATATATTTTTTGTTTGAAGCAATTTATTTTTTGATTGAATAATAAAGACACAAAAGCCCTAGCCAAAATGTGGTCCAAACGCAAAATTACATGACTTCAATCAAAAATGGTGTTTCAATTAAAAAAAAACTTTAATAAAAAAAAAAAAAAAAAATTCAATCAAAGAAAACTAGTTTTCAAATATATTTTTTTGTGTTTCAAATTTATTTTTGCATTCAAACACTTTTTTTTTTTTTTGATTGAAGTGATGTTTTCTTCGATTGAAAATATATATTTTGATTGAAGCAACTTTTTATTTGATTGAAGCAACTTTTTTTTTGATTGAATAATAAAGACACAAATCTACCTCCATAGTAAAAAAGAAACAAAGGAAAATACTCACGTTTGTCAGGAGCTGCATTCAATAACCCTCTGTCATTTTGAGCAATTTGTGCATCTGTAAAAATCGGAGATTTGAGCGGTTGGGTCAAAATGTGAGATCCTCAGGATCATCGTGTGGTTTAGGTTGTGTTTAGAATTATTTCATTAAAAATTACATATCCTAATTGTTAGATATGTTGTGCGTTAAGAGCAGTGTTGGGAATAACGCCGTTATAAATAACGCGTTACATAACGGCGTTATTTTTTCAGTAACGGGGGTAATCTAACGAATAATTTTTTCCGCCGTTACAACGCCGTTACCCTTACTGACGGTCAAAAGCGGTGCGTTACTTACTTTGAATAAATTGAAGAAACTACCAGCCGTAGCGAGTCTACTCTGCTCTGTTTATTTGTCATCCAAGACTTGGGGTGCGTTCAGGTTCGAGAATAGCGAACGCACTTCTTATGATTCCAGGCTGTTTGTCCCTGCTCATTCAATCAGACAATGCTTTCCAAAGCTTGCTAACGTTTCTGTGTTTGCTACACCTGAATGCTGGCCTCGTTCCTATCCCTCACTGTCAGCCAGCAAAAATGCTGCTTCCATCTTGAGAACGGCAAACGCTTTGAGGGTAGGGGGACGAGGCTACCTGAATGCACCCCCTGGATAGATGCGATGGAAGTGATTGTGATTGGCTGACGGTTAGAGTCATGTGTCATGGTAAGCCAATCAGAGCCGGTGTTTTCACACACAAACCGGAACAGCGCGTGCGGCAAACACACACACGCAAAACAGATGCAGAGGGATATGATGGCAGAGCATTCAGAGGAAAATTTGTCCTTTACGAGGTGGAGATATAAACACTATTTCAAGTTGGTCGAAATTAAAGGAAAGAACGTGCATGTAAAGTGTCATTTATGTCCCGGGGCGAAACTTTTGTCGACATCTGTGGTAAGCAACTCACTTTATATTGTTTTACTATTGACTTTTGTTGACAAAATACTTGAAGTACAGTAGGCTATGTCTACTTGACCAGTTGTCCCAGGTTGTGAGAGTTAGATTTAATTGATTAAACTCACTTTATATTGTTTACCTCTGATTGTTATTTTATTATATTGTTTACTGTTTATTTTTGTTGCACTTCAAGTGTAGGATAAATCTGTTGCTGGTGAGGTGCAATAAATATTACAAGGTTCTATAACACAACTACAGTACCTGTCTGTTCTTCTCTATTCAACTGACTCGAATACTGCTCAGAAAATTTCAAATTCTTTGTCATACAACAACTTCTTTTTAAAGTAATGGAAATAGTTACTTTCCCTGGTAACTAGTTACTTTTACTATAGAGGAATTCAGTTACTAACTCAATTACTTTTTCGAAGAAGTAGTGAGTAACTATAACTAATTACTTTTTTAAAGTAACGTGCCCAACACTGGTTAAGAGTGAGAAAAAGGTGATTCTGGTTGATTATCATGTGGTGTGGGGTAAGTTTTAAACAATTTTTAAGAATACGATGATCCTGTGTGATTATCATTTGGTGTGTGTTGTGTCAAGAGTGATTTTAAAAAATTGGATTCTCATGCGGTGCGGGGTGTGTTAGGAGTGATGAAAATTATTATCATAATTGATTAACATTTTGTGTGTTATGAGTAAATTAAAATAACAATCTCATTGATTATCGTGTGTTCTGGGGTACGTTTAAACATGATTAAATATGATGATTCTGTGTGATTATAACGTGGTGTGTGTTGTGTCAAGAGTGATTTAAAAAAATTATCTTGTCATGTGGTGCCTGTGTGTTAGGAGTGATGAGAATTAATATCCCAGTTGATTAACGTTTGGTATGTTACAAGTAATTGAAAATAAAATAATCTTACTGATTATAATTTGTTGTGGGATAAGTTTAAAACAATTTTTAAAATACAATGATCCTGTGTGATTATCATGTGGTGTGTGTTGTGTCAAGAGTGATTTAAAAAAAAATCGATTGTCATGTAGTGCGGATATGTTAAGAGGGATGAAAATGATGATCCTATCTGATTCACATTTGGTGTGTTACAAGTAATTGAAAATAAGATAATCTTATGATTATCATGTGGTGTGGAGTATGTTTAAAACAATTTAAAAAATAGGATGATCCTGTGTGATTATCCTGTGGTATGTGTTGTGAAATGAATGATTAAAAAAAATGGATTATAATGTGATGTGGGGTATGTTCGTTGTAATACTGTCACACTTCATGAAGAGTTCGGGTTTGGAAAATATAAATTTCACATTTACGTTCTTTTGCCTTGGCAGCATCCATTCTTCCCTTTTCTTTCCCGCTGCTCCTCCTTTGGTTCTTAGATTGCTCGAATCTATCACAGTTGACTCTGGGTGAAGGGCCGACACAACCCTGGACTGGTCGCCGATCAGTCACAGAACAGGCTTTGTAAAGAAACCAATTCATAGTTTATGATGTTGTTTTGCAATATAGCGAGTACAAAACACAAACAAAGGAAAAGACTCACGTTTGTCAGGAGATGCATTCAATGACTCTTTGTCGATTTGAGCAATTTGTACATCTGCAAAAAAATCATATTTAAGCGGTGTACTCTCCTTTACCAACATTCGGGTCAAAGTGGGAGATCCTCAGGATCATCAGATGGTTTAGGTTGTGTTTAGAATTATTTCATTTTAAAAAATATATCTTAATTGGTAAATAAGGAGTGTGTTAAGAGTGATTAAAAAAGTTTATCCAGATTGATTATCTTGTGGTGTTGGGTGTTTCAAGAGTGGGAAAAAAGATGATCCTGATTGATTATCATGTGGTGTGGCGTTTAGGAGTGATTTAAAAGATAATCCAGATTGATCATCATGTGGTGAGAGTGATTATCTTGTAGTGTTGGGTGTTTCAAGAGAGCAAAAAAGGATGATTCTGATTGATTATCATGTGGTGTGTAGTTTAAGAGAGATTATAAACGTTAATCCAGACTGGTTATCATGTAATGAAAGTGATTATCTTGTGGTGTTGGGTGTTTTACGAGTGGAAAAAAGATGTTCCTGATTGATTTTCATGTGGTGTGGAGTTCAAGAGAGATTATAAAAGTTTATCCAGATTGATTATAATGCAGTGAGAGTGATTATCTTGTGGTGTTGGGTGTTTCAAGAGTAGAAAAAAGATCCTGATTATCATGTGGTGTGGAGTTTTGGAGAGATTATAAAAATTAATCCAGATTAAATACCATGTAGTGAAAGTGATCATCTTGAGGTGTTGGGTGTTTTACGAGTGGAAAAAAGATGATCCTGATTGATTTTCATGTGGTGTGGAGTTCAAGAGAGATTATAAAAGTTTATCCAGATTGATTATAATGCAGTGAGAGTGATTATCTTGTGGTGTTGGATGTTACAAGAGTTGCATTAAGATAGATCCTGATTGATTATCATGTGGTGTGGAGTTTAAGAGTGATTAAAAAAGTACCTAGATTGAGTATCATGTAGTGAGAGTGATTACATTTTGGTGTTGGGTGTTTCAATGGTGGAAAAAAGATCATTGTAATTGATTATCAAATGGCGTGGAGTTTAATAGATCTTATAAAAGTTAATCCAGATTGGATATCATATAGTGAGAGTGATAATCTTGTGGAGTTGGGTGTTTTACGAGTGGAAAAAAGATGATCCTGATTGATTATCATGTGGTGTGGAGTTCAAGAGAGATTATAGAAGTTAATTAAGTTCAGATTGATTATAACGCAGTGAGAGTGATTATCTTGTGGTGTTGGATGTTTCAAGAGATGCATTAAGATAGATCCTGATTGATTATCATGTGGTGTGGAGTTTAAGAGTGATTAAAAAAGTACCTAGATTGATTATCGTGTAGTGAGAGTGATTACATTGTGGTGTTGGGTGTTTCAAGAATGGAAAAACGATGATTGTAATTGATTATCATGCAGTGAGAGTGATTATCTTGTGGTGTTGGGTGTTTCTAGAGTTGAATTAAGATAGATCCTGATTGATTCTCATTTGGTGTGGAGTTTAAGAGTGATTAAAAAACTACCTAGATTGAGTATCATGTGGGGTGGGGGTGTTAGTAGTGATAATTTCACACTCTCCAAAGGGAGGTAGTGTAATTTAGTTCCCGCACCACAAAATATTCAAACAGACAATACCAGCGAAATAGAGAGCTCAAACCAGACCATTTTATCTGTATGTATAAACTCCAGAAAATACTGTATTTGTCGGTGTGGGAATAAGACATGAATTTTTGAGTGACAACTAAACTGGAAAAACAAGTCAGACCACCGCGTTCAACAAGATGGTACATGTGTGCACTTGCAAAACGAAAGGAAAAAAGACAGGTTTTCCAAATTCCCTGGAAAAAAAGTTGTTTACATACTCAGATTTTCAGCCTCATCGAAGCACCCGATTTGCCTCAAGAGCTCACAGACGATAGACGGAGCTGTGGCCTCGGTGAAGGTGGACACCAGCACGTTGGTGACCTCCGTGCGTGGTTCGTCCTCCACCTTGGACAGGGCCACCCTCCGTTTTCCGCGCCGGTCGACCAGAGCCACGCAGAACCTGTCATAATTCTTCTTGGACAAGTTCTCCAACGACTCCAAGATAGCCAACTTTTTGGTGGGCATCTCTGATCATCGCTCGAAAGGAAAGGCGGGCACCCACAGTGACACAAAAACAGGTTTTGTTGCTCAGACATATAGAAGCAGCTGACTCAAAGTCTGCTTGTCTTCTAATTCATAGCTGTCTGCTTGTGCGGCCGACGTCATGTGCGGAAACTATTGTTGACATTAAAAAAAAAAAAAAAGATTCAGTGTGGTTTTTGTCAACGATGACGAAAATATTTTGCTAACGAACAATATTTTTAATGATGAGGAAATTTTAACAAGCTAGAAACTTGTCTTACGAGACTAAAATACAATGTTCATCGACAGAAATAAAATTAATTTAAGCAATCTGGTGCGCATCAGAGGTTATCTGGTGTGCACAAGATTGTTTCTTGTGCGCACCAGAAACGATCTGGTAAACATTAGCATTATATAGCATTTAAGCTAGCGGACTTTTGTTATGCAAGTTACCCAATTGTTGTAAAACATTAGCAATATATAGCATTTAAGCTAGCGGAATTTTGCTATGCTAGGCTAACTTGCATAGCAAAAGTCCGCTATACAAAATTGGCTAACTTGCATAGCAAAGGTTTGCTAACTCAAATGCTATATAATGCTAATGTTTACAACAATTGGCTAACTTGCATTGGTTGGCGATGACCATCTTATCAGTTTGTACCCGGAAGTCCCAAAGCCCTCTCATTTTCCACCACCTTGGGAGGTGTTTCCCATCGCAATCTAGGAGTCTCCAGTCCATACTCTGCACAAGATGTTTCTGTACACCAGTGGTCTCCAAACTATTCCACATAGGGCCGCAGTGGGTGCAGGATTTCACTCCAACAAAACAAGACCACATCTTGTCACCAATCTGGTGTTTTATAAGTGTAATCAGTTGATTGCAGTCAGATGCTGCTTGTTTTAGTAGAAACCTCATTGGTTAAAAGTAGGGCTGTCAAAATTATCGCGTTAACGGGCGTTAATTATTTTTTTAAATTAATCACGTTAAAATATTTGACGCAATTAACGCACGTTTGCCCCGCTCAGACAGATTTAAATGTCAGTACAGTGAAAGGCCAACTTGTTAATTGTGTTCTATGGCGTTTTTTCGCCCTCTGCTGGCGCTTGGGTGTGACTTGCATATGTTATCTGGCGTAATGTCGCCCTCTGCTGGCGATTCGGTGCAGCTGATTATTTGGGTTTCGGCGCGCTTTTCTGACGTGATTATATGTCGACGCGCACTCACACTAATAGACAGTGCTATTCAGACCAGCTAACGTCTGCATCCAGTATTCAGTGGCAGTTCTCATAGCCTCATCACTCTGTTTGTGTCTAATACATGCATCGCTTGTGAGTTTTATTCCTCCTTTGTTTAAGTTCATGAGCATCATAATGTTATTGGTGATGTGTATTTGAATTTGTTCACATATATGGTGAAATGCAGTTACATTGTTAGATGCTTGTGAGCTAATTGGCTAGTGCTACTGCTCAAATGGACACGTGTGTGTACATTTTATGTTATTTTGTGATTTATGCAAGTTATTGACACATTGCCTTGTTATTTTCAGTTTGACAAAAATACAAGAAATGTGCTCCTGTCAAAAAGAGATGACTTCAGTTTTTTGATTGAACATTTTACAAATTTTATTAAAACGAAAACATTAAGAGGGGTTTTAATATAAAATTTCTATAACTTGTACTAACATTCATCTTTTAAGAACTACAAGTCTTTCCATCCGTGGATCACTTTAACAGAATGTTAATAATGTTAATGCCATCTTGTTGATTTATTGTCATAATAAACAAATACAGTCCTTATGTACCGTATGTTGAATGTATATATCCATCTTGTCTTATCTTTCCATTCCAACAATAATTTACAGAAAAATATGGCATATTTTATAGATGGTTTGAATTGCGATTAATTGCGATTAATTAATTTTTAAGCTGTAATTAACTCGATTAAAAATTTTAATCGTTTGACAGCCCTAGTTAAAAGGTATGTGCTTGATCGGTATGAACAAAAACCAGGATCCACAGCGGCCCTCGTGGACCGGTTTGAAGACCCCTGCTGTACAATATACTGGCTACTTGGTTATGGCGTTCCATGTATTCTTTTACTGCCAGTATCTTACACCCTGCTGTTATGTGTTGGGTTGTCTCAGGCACCACTTTGCACAGCCTGCACCTGGGATCCTGCTTGGTGTTGTATATCTGGGCTTCTATTGCTCTGGTGCTCAAGGCCTGTTCCTGTGTTAGCGCTAGGGTTGCCACCTTTCAGAAATAAGAAATATGGGACGCCCCCCTCGCGCCCAAAGTTGTACAGGCAGAGACAAAAAAGTGACATCCCCAAAACTCCTCAAATGCAAAGAAATGTATCTATTCATTTATATTCCGTATTAGTTCAATACGGAACGCAGCATTTAATTCCCAATTTCGGATCGTTCCTTATTTTAAGGGGCAGGTGGCAACCCTAGTTAGCGCCTCTGTGCTGTCTTTCAGTCCAGCCCTCTCTAACCCTTAATAGGACTTGTTCATATCTGCCACTCCAGTTATCTGCTGGTGGTACATCCCATGCAGGGTTTTTTCCTCCCATGATAGTTCCTCCAACTCCTCCATTTCCAGTCTCCAGTGCCTGAGACATTCACTAAGTGCTTAACCTCTTGAGGCCTTCTTCGTCATGTATTCGTGCAGGTTGGAAGTTTAGCGAAGTTTATGAATTCCGGAAGGACCAGCATCTTTACATTGGATTCCTAGACCTCAAGGCCGCATTTGATACAATCCACCACTCATCACTGCAGAGTATCCTACAAGCCCTTGACACCCCCTCCGAAAATCACCACCCTCTTCAGGCTGCTTTACAGCAATACACAGAGTTGTGTCCGCGTCAACGGCTGTGACTGACTGGTTTCCCAACTCCAGTGGTGTCCACCAAGGCTCTGTAGCTGCTCCAGACCTGTTTAATTGTGTAACTGACCACCTGATGTGCAGGGTCTGTGAGCGACTACCTCGAGTGTCTCTTGGCAACTACCAACTGACCGACCTGGAGTATGCTGACGACACCATCTTGCTCAGCACCTCCTACAACCAGCTGAGGGACGTTCAGAGTATACACAGCGAAGAGGCAGAAAAGCTTGGTCTCCACATAAGCTGGACCAAGACCAAATTCATGCATGTCGGTGAGGGACCTGATCTACCCCCCATCCTGCTTGGTGATGACACTGTAGAGCTTGTGAAGAGCTTTGTTTATCTAGGGTTCACAGTAACCGATAACAGGGATCTTAAATTAGAGGTTCTCCGCCAGAGAGCCCTGGCTGCCGCTGCCCTGCAGTCTCTCTGGGAACCACTCTGGTGGCACCAAGCCATCTCATGGAAGACGAAGCTTCGAATCTACAACACCACTGTACTCTCTATTCTCCTCTATGGCTCTGAAACATGGCCCTTAAACAAGACACTGTCCGCAAGACAGGAGGGCTATCAGAACCATCAAGAACATCAGGTGGCCCCAGCAAATCTCCAACGAAACCCGGACAAATCAGTCCAGAGCCTTCCGCTTGGCTGCACAGCCACTGGTAGGGCATAGCTGTTAATTGCTCAAATTTTGTTCTTGCCATTGAGCTGACTTCTCAGGACGTGCCTTACTCATTGCAGATACTTGTGGCCTCTTCGTGGTTACCATCTGCCTGTGGTATTCTAAGGTACTTGTATCTCTCCTTAACATCTACCATCCTCCCCTCTGGGAGTGCAACACACTCTGTCTGGACTACCGTCCCCGTCTTTGTCACCATTTCTACAATCTGAATGACATTCCGATGTCCCCGCTGTAGCTCCTGGTGGTGTGGATCAATGAGTCAATGTCTCGCTCGCTCTTAGCGTACAACTTGATGTCATCCATGTAGAAGAGGTGATTGACGCTGGCCCAATTCTTAAGTCGATATCAGTAGCCAGTCTTGTTAATCAATTGGCTGAGGGGGTTCAGGCCTATGCAAAACAGCAGTGGGGATAAGGCTTCTCCTTGGTATATGCCAATTTGACGGTAACTTGCACAATTGGCTCAAAGTTGGCCTCAAGGCTGGTCTTCCACAACCTCATTGAGTTTGTAATGAAGACTCTCAGTGTGGTGTTGGAATACAGGCATTGCAGTATCCATGTGTGCTGCAATGAGTAATAGGCTTCCAAGCTGCGCACTGGTCTTCTTTTGCAGTCTCGGGTGACAGTTAGGGATGGGAATTGATAGGATTTTTACGATTCCGATTCCATTATCGATATTGCTTAACGATTCGATTCTTTATCGATTCTCTTATCAATTCTAATTTGGGGAAAAAGAAGAACAAACATTTTGATTGGCATCTAGTTTGTTTAATCAGAAGTCACAACCTTACAAACTCTCAACGAGGTCAAAAGAGGCCCAAAGCCTCGATGTTAACTGTGGCAATATGTAACTGTGGGAAATAGACAAGAATGTTTAACATTTTACTGAAACATTTTTCTAATAGAAATTTAAAAAAAGACATATGAGCTGATAACAATAAAAAAATAAAAAAATAAAAAAAGATAAATACTGTCAAATACAACAGAACAGTGAGTAAGGCAAATTAGAGCAGAGCGGTATACCGAAAATTTACCGTTACCGAAATTCTTCACGATGACCGACGTAATTTTGACCATGTTGGTAAATTCGGTAATTTAGTCTTTTCATCCCGCTTTGACTCTGTGTTGTCCAGCTATGTTCATTCCCCTTTAAGAAAGCAGTCAGTGTGCTTACGTATGAAGTCACGTGGTTATCAGGAACTCAAAGCAAACAGAAGCCCGGTAGGCTAACGCTAGCGGCTATCGCTACAAGCAAACGTGATGGAGTCGGGCTTAAGGGAGCTTCGCCAAACTTTCACCCGACATTAAGTAGACTCTTGGCGGCCTCCAAACGAGCTTTCACCCGCTTTCCTCCCTGGTTCTCACGATTTCAGGAGAGGGTGCTTTTAGGGTTACCAGCTTTCAGAAATAAGAAATTTGAGACGCTCCCCCGCGCCCAAAGCTGTACAGGCAGAGAAAAAAAGGAACATCTCCAAAACTCCTAAAAAGCATTGAAATATATCGATTCATTTATATTCTGGATTAGTTCAATAAGGAACGCAACATTTAATTCCCAATTTTGGATCGTTCCTTATTTCAAGGGACAGTTGGCAACCCTGGGTGCTTTCTACTGGTAGCCAAGCCACAGGCTAACGCTAGTGGCTAACGCTATAAAATGAACGTGATGGAGTCAGATAGTGGCTCTAACCGGATAGTGCACTGTGAAACTCATACATGCAATCCAACCCATAGGTCCATATTTTGTATATTAATCAGATTTTGTTGCACTGCATACTTCAAACTTCTCACACCAAATGATTGTCAGTACTTAAAGTAGATGGCACCAAACCTTTTTCTAAAAGAGGAAAAGAAAGAAGTTAAGGAAGAACTTTTATTTTTTCAAGCTTGTAATGAAGTATCAAAACTCACAGAAGTCAAATAAAGCAAACTGTAGTAAACAAAATAGAATATCAATTTTAAAAATTGCCAGATTGGGGGCCCCCTAGTGGTCAGGGGCCTTAAGCAGCTGCATAGTCTGCGTATTGGCTGGGCTGGCCCTGATTAAAGCCGACATTCCGCCATATTTGCTGTTTTTAATGTTTTATTTTTTCAAGATTGTAATGAAGTATCAAAACTCACAAAAGTCAAATAAAGCAAACTGTCGTAAACGGATGTTTGCATAGATAAACGGCAATGCGCGCCACATTATTCATGATGCTCCATTAACAACGTATAAAATGAGGTTGCCAGATTGGAGGCCTCCTAGTGGTCAGGGGCCCTAAGCAGCTGCATAGTCTGCGTATAGGCTGGGCCGGCCTTGAGTACACACACACACACATATATATATATATATATATATATATATATATATATATATATATATATATATATATATATATATGGCGGAAAACACAGACAAGACTGAAAAAGCAGTTTCTGCTCTTGCACCCCTCATTAAAATAAACTGCTGTATTCTAAGCCAAAAGAACTGTTGTGTTTGATAGAACAATATGTCTATATGCTGCCATAGCAGATTCATGGCACAATAAGCCCCCGAACTATTTTTAAATTGTCCGTTTTACCCTGAAAAAACCCCCGTTTACAGACGTCGCGCAACTACTTTTGTTTCAACCGAGCCATAAAAAGAAGCTAAGTAATTAGGGCCCAAGCACTAGGCGTGCGAAGGCCCTATTGTTTTGCAAAGGATTTTTTTTTTTTTTTTTTTTTTTCAGGGCAAATGAAAACGGCCAATTTGGAGGCCTGAACATGCGCGAAAAGTCACCAAAATTTGCACATACGTGCGGAAAATTGTAAATTTCGATAATTTAACAATGTTGCAAAAAAAATGTAACAAAATGGCTTAGTGGCGCCCCCTTGAAAGTTTAAAATTGGCCTATAACATTAGGGTTTGTCAGCATAGAGCAATGAAATTTGGGGAGTCTATACCTGGTCTAAAACCGCTTCAAAAAAGCATTGGCACCCATATTCCAAACCCAACAGGAAATCGGTTATTTTGGATCGAATATGAAATTTTTATCGATTTACAGGGTGCACATTTGAGACCTTTTCGCCGAGGGAGTTAGTTGGATCATCTTCAAAATTGGTGAGACTGTTCAGGAGACATATGAGATCTTAAGTTTCTAAAATGGTGTGTTTTCATTCACGGGTCTGACCTGGGCGTGGTGCCAAAGTCGGCCATTTTTTCGGCAAAACACCGAATTCAGTAAATGGCTAATAATTCCTTGACACAACTTTTAATCTTTTTCATATCTGCCATGTATATGCGGTATCCCAGCCTGAACACGACTGCATTGAAATATTACCCATTAGGCCTAGCGCCCCCTAGTGAGAACAGGAAATGCCTTTTTTTACGAGACAGGTTCCTCCTCCAAGGGAAAAAAATCTGTTGACCTCAAACCTGCATCAGGGGAGCCTTAAGACCTGTGTTCAGTTGCCTGATGAAAAATATTGAGGTTTCGTTGAAGCGGAGGGGTCCAAACATGAAAGTGAAAATGATCGTCAACAATTTGTCTCGCAAAATACTTTGAACAGTCATAACTCAGCAGATATACAACATATCTGCGCCAAACTTCCCATGCTTGTTGAGAGTCATACCCTGAAGGGTCCTGTAGGGGTCATTTGCATCAACTCTACAGTGCCAACTAGTGGCGACAGAAAGGAGTTTTAAAAAAGGCCTTCCCTATTGGGTTTTTTCAACGTAGAGCAATGAAATTTGGGGAGTAGATACCTTATGCCTAACTGCTCAAAAAAGCCTCTTGCACCCATATTACAAATCCAACAGAAAATTGGGTATTTTGGATCGAATGTGAAATTTCTGTCCTTTTCTAGTACAGTTTACATTTGGAGGCCTGGACATGCACGAAAACTCACCAAATTTTGCACATACATGCGGCTTTGTGTGGATTTCGATAATCTTGCAACGTTACAAAAAAATGTAACAAAATGGCTCAGTGGCGCCGCCTTGAATTTTTCAAAAAGGCGTTTCCGATTAGGTTTTTTTAACGTAGAGCAATGAAATTTGGGGAGTCGATACCTTGTGCAAAACTGCTTCAAAAAGTCTCTTGCACCCATATTCCAAACCCAACAGGAAATCGGGTATTTTGGATCGAATGTGAAATTTTTATCAATTAACAGGGTGCACATTTGAGACCTTGTCACAGAGGGAATCAGTTGGATCATCTTCAAAATTGGTTAGACAATTCAGGAGACATATGAAATCTAAACTTTTCAAAATGGTGCGTTTTCATTCATGGGTCTGACCTGGGCGTGGTGCCAAAGTCGGCCATTTTTTCGGCAAAATGACAAATTCAGTAAAGGACTAATAGCTCCTTGAAACAACGTTCAATCTTTTTCATATCTGGCATGTATGTGCGGCATCCCACCCTTAACACGAGTGCATTGAAATATTACTCATTAGGCCTAGCGCCCCCTAGTGGGAACAGGAAATGCCTTTTTTACGAAACAGGCTCCTCCTCCAAGGAAAAAAAATCTATTCACCTCAAACCTGCATCAGGGGAGCCTTAAGACATGTGTTCAGGTGCCTGATGAAAAATACTGAGGTTTGGTTGAAGCAGAAGGGTCCAACAGGAGAAGTAAAAATGACTGAAGCCATTTCGTCTCACCACAAGTTTTGAACAGTCATAACTTCTACAACATATCTGCGCCAAACATATCGTGCTTGTTGAGTCATAGTCTGAAGGGTCCTGTAGGGGTCATTTGCATCAACCCTGCAGCGCCAACTAGTGGCAATAGAAAGTCACTCATTTTTTAAAATATATGTCCAGTTCTTTTCAGGTTGGTCATTGTAGTTTCAAGACCTTTTAAAATACTTATTTTACGGCCCATGTCCACATGTCTCTGTCTGTTGCTGTGATGACCCTTTATTCGCTCCTTTTTTGTAGTCCTCTGTCCAATAGGGGTTTTTATCTGTTAGGTGTGTGAATGTAAAGAGGCAACTTTCGCGCATGTTAGGTTCTAATGAGATGATTAGAGAGGACGATCTGCCACCACCCTGACCTGCACACTGTCCGAGTTGCATGACGTCCGAGTTGCGCTAGATTGCGAGGGCCCGTTCAGTCCTGCTTGCAGGCCTAGTTATATTTGTTATTCACAATGTCCGGCATTTTTAGCTTAGAATCATTAATTGATGTCTAATGTTTAATTTAAAAAAATAAATGACAAAAAAATTATTCACTCGCACATTTTAAACTTTTAAACAAATCACGTCACAATGAAAAAATTGGCGTCTGTAAAAAAGTGACGGCTATCTACCTCATGACTATCGCTTAATTGTATTTTTTCGTTACTGTCGCATTTTCTCCGATATCTTAGATGATAATCGATCTAGAGAAAAAGAAGAAGAAAAATTGAAAAAGTTTAAAAGGGTAAATATATGAAAAGTGTTGAGGTAATTATCGGGGTTTGATTGATTAAATATTTGCTTGATTGATTGATTGAATATTTGCTTGTGCTCATACAGTGTATATACCAGAAATAATACATATTGCCCTATTTTTCTTACTTTTTTTACCTATTTATTTATGACAGTGTCACTGAGTATAACTTACATTGTTACCGCTGTCCCTGTGGGCCGTCTTAAAAAAAATATATATATGTATACAGTATTATTTTTTTTCAAGACTCATCCTCACGTGTGCAGACAAAAAATACAGCATGCAGCTCCGCCCCCTAATTGTAGTCTGTATTGAGCCAAGTTAGCTGCTATCTCGGTGATCGGATGGATAAAAAGAGCAAGGGTGGCGCTGAAAAATAAGAACTAAAAAGAGAAAAGCACTCGTGAAAGAATCGGTAAAATGCGCGAAAATAGCTAATTTTTTTCATGCAACGACCTTCCTGCCTCAAACTACAGAGGATTACAACGAAAGTGGTAAGGCCAGATGGCGAATAAAATGCAACATGCACCGTGTGATACGACAATATGTAATTGTGGAAACTTTGGCTTCTTGTAGAACCTGACAAGGGATATGTAGCAGCAAGCATTACCCATAATGAACACACCACAGGTGCAGAGCTGGAAGGTAGGATTGCCATGTCGTTCAGCGAGTGAACATTAGAATTAATATAATCAATTACGTGGCGTTTTTAAAGTGGAAATGGAAAATGGATAATAGTATCATTAGAAGTTGTTACAATGTGCAATACGTATTCTTTATTTTTCATATTGTTATGTTGCTATGTTTGTTTTATCTGTAAGCACTCATATTGTTAATATTTGATGTTGCAGAAAAGTCTTATTTATTAAGATATTTTAGGGCTGTCAAAATTATCACGTTAACGGGCGGTAATTAATTTGTTTAATTAATCACGTTAAAATATTTGACGCAATTAACGCACATGCCCTGCTCAGACAGATTTAAATGACAGTACAATGACATGCCCACTTGTTAATTGTGTTTTATGGAGTTTTGCCGCCCTCTGCTGGTGCTTGGGTGCGACTGATTTTATAGGCTTCAGCACCCATGAGCATTGTGTAAGTAATTATTGACATCAACAATGGCGGGCTACTAGTTTATTTTTTGATTGAAAATTTTACAAATTTTATTAAAACGAAAACATTAAGAAGGGTTTTGATATAAAATTTCTATAACTTGAACTAACATTTATCTTTTAAGAACTACAAGTCTTTCAATCCATGGATCGCTTTAACAGAATGTTAATCATGTTAATGCCATCTTGTTGATTAATTGTTATAATAAACAAATACAGTCTTTATGTACCTTATGTTGAATGTATATATCCATCTTGTGTCTTATCTTTCCATTCCAACAATAATTTACAGAAAAATACGGCATATTTTATAGATGGTTTGAATTGCGATTAATTACGATTAATTTTTAAGCTGTAATTATCTCGATTAAAAATTTTAATCGTTTGACAGCCCTAATTTTTCAAATGTATCATTTAATAGTTTTTTTAAAATCCATTTTTAAATTTGTTCAAAATGATGTTGTGTTGCACTTGTTAAAATAAAGCCACCTTGTTAAACAACCATTACCTGCACTGAATTGGAATACACAGAATTACAGTACACGGCTTTAGAGAACACTGAACTTAAAACGTGCATGCATAGTGACATTATTTTAAATGAGTGGGCCGGTCTGAGGCATGAAATTCCAGGGCCGAAAATGAGTCCCACTCCGGCCCTGGTCGGGATGACAACTATTTTGCTTCATGGCCGCATCATTGCGTAACTAGACCTTCCGAGGCATCTTCAGCACCTGGCGTCTGGACTTTTGTCTAGACCTTCGAGAACAATTTTCCATCCGAGGACATCTTCCATGGCCGCAGCGTTGCATAACTGAAGTGTCTGGATTGTTTTGACTGTTTACATGATTGTTTTGACTGTTTACATGATTGTTTACATAAGCTCTTGCTTCCACACGTGTATTCACTTAGTTCCACCTACATGCACACACATATCCAATCAAAAACCACATGGGTGTCTCCAGCTTGCTCTCCCCTCCCTTAGGGCGGCATCCATTTTTGTTTAGGACAAACCCCTAAATAAAATACCAAGGAGGAGTTTTTTGCTTTAGATCAATTTTGGTGACTCACGAGTCACATTTTGCTCTCCTTGGCCAAGAAAACTTTCTTCTCTCCTTATTTCTGGGTAATTTTACAAATGTCTACCTAAGGATCTATTTTTGATATTTTTGAACTTGACAAAAAGCAACATTTCGACCACTCCTTGATGTCTGCGATTTCTGCATCGCGTCCCTTGTTATATGACCATGTTTCACCCATAAAATCCCCCCAAAATCCAACTGTGGCCATTCACAGCTGTGTGTTGACACTCAGTGATGCATGCTATGTGGAGTTTTTGGATCGAAACAAGGTAATTATGCGATGATATCTCATGAAAGTCATGGCGTCTTTAATTCTGCTCTCGCGTGCTCTTACCTCCAGATAGAGCAGGGGTCAGCAACCCTGGTCCTCGAGTGCCACTATTCAGCTTGTTTTCCATCTCTCCCCCCTTTGACACACCTGAATCAAATGATCAGCTCATCAGCAAGCTCTGCAGGAGCCTGAGAACGATCATGATTATTTGATCCAGGTGTGTTAAAGGAGGGAGGCATGGAAAACAAGCTGGATAGTGGCACTCGAGGACAAGGGTTGCTGACCCCTGAGATAGAGTTTTGCTGTTTAAAAAAAAAAGAATAAATTTTAAATGCCCTCCTGTCCAAAATTTTTCTTCCCCCAGAAAATAGAAATTTTAAGCTTTCAAATGATTTATCACACATGCATATCGGAAAATTTTGAAAGTTGGCTAAATTGGGGGTCTCAGAGCGGAACTTCAAGTCACCTGAGTGTTTTCCACCATATATACAGTGGTACCTCTACATACGAAGTTAATCCGTTCCAGGACCTTGTTTGTAAGTCGAAATGGTCGTATGTCGAGCAGGATTTTCCCATAGGAATACATTATAATTCCATTAATTCGTTCCACAGCCCAAAAACCTTCACTAAATCCTTAAAAAATACTGCTGGTACTATTACAATTACAATTACACATAGCAAAACAAATAAATTATAAATCAAAATCGGAATAATAATAATAATAATAATTCCTGTATTAATGTAACGAATCGGGTTCTAATGTGGCGGACGTTTTTTGCTGACCCTAAACGCACCGCGTGGCTGACGTGGCAGAGACTGACCGGTGAGCTTGAGTTTCACTTTCACTTTGAATGTTTTCTTGAGAACACCGTCAATTGCGGCAGACAGAAGGTGTTTTTGTTTTGAATAAGTTGTGAAATAAATGATAAAAACGTGGCGAAGTTGGCGATTTCTCTGGAGATGTTACCACAATAAGAATTGTCAGCTTAACTTATAAAGACTGGCGAACGATGGTCGGAGGAGGACCGTGGAGATGTATTGTTGAGCCATTTCACGGATGCCCACCCTACGCTCATATTTTTCTGTCATTTGCATCTTCATTTAGAAGGTAAGCGTCAACTTTTTCCTTGTTTCACCACCTGTACCAACCTTTTCTGAAACCAGTGTTGATTTGTCACACAAGAAAATCCGCCGTGCATTCGTCTGCGGTGCTGCCATTGTCGTCGTATTTCGAGCATGTCGTCGGATGTAGAAACAAATGGCGAGTCAAATTTTACGTCGGATGTCGAAAAGTTCGTGTGTCGAAGCGATCGTATGTAGAGGTACCACTGTATATATAAGAACATGGAAAATAAAATCTTTCATGCATGCAGGCTTGTTTTGAACGAAAACACTGAACAGGAGTCTAGGACTGAATAAAAACAAGGTATTTATGAAGTACTGGCAAGCAATTTAATGATTTGATATGAAAAATGACACATTTTATCCCCCTTAAAATTATTACCGAAAACATATATTTTAATTTGGAATGCATGGAAATGAAAAAAAAAAAAAAACAAAAAAAAATAATAATTTGTGTAAACATTGAGGGGAATTGGGAATTTTCAACTTTATAAAACAACAATACAGCACCATGTGAATTTTGGGGATGGAAAAACAACGAAAAGATAAAAAACATGAGGAATATTTTGACTTGGTCACAAATAAAAAAAAGAATTTCCACCATGCAAAATAGTTTCACAATTCGAACAACTAATTCTCACATTTCCTTCGCCAACATGCTAAAATTGACTAAAACATTGAATAGGAAAGTTGATCGTTTTTCTAATAAAAAAAACCTCATTGACAGAAATAGACGTTCAATCAGATAGCCAAATTTTAGGGGTGGAACGATGTAAATTAGCCGAAAAGGGGAATTACGAGGATGCCGTCCAGCCTTTCATTTCTTCTGGAGGTCTTTCACAAGGTACGACGCGTGCTTCTGGAGGAGTTTAAAGAAGACGTCTTTAGCATCGGTGCCCGACTTGAGAGCCAGATCGTAGATCTTCCTCATCTTGTTCTGGTTGCCTGACGTGTGGTAGCAGATCTCTTCATACACCGCATCCTGGATGACATTCTCGTCTTGCAGCCCGAGGAGAATGGGGATGACGTTGGTCACGCGCTCAATCAGCTGCAGTTTGTGCTCGTCCACAAAGTGCTTCCCTGTTGGACCTAAAGGACAATTGTCAAAAAACACTAGAATCAATATGATAATGCTCTTAATGCAGTGGTTCTTAATAAGGGTGTGAGAATGCAGTGATCCCTCGCTACTTTGCGTTTCAAACTTCGCACCCTCAGTCCATCGCGGATTTTTTTTCCAGTTAAAAAATAATAAATAAATAAATGCAGTTTTTTATGTAGCGCTGTCCTGATCCGATCACATAGTCCTGCCGCTCTTCTTGGTCAGGCAGTGCACTAGATTGCTTATTAAAGTTAACGATGATTGACAAGTGTTAAGGTTTGATTTTGCCAGAGACGCTGACTTCAAAGCGCCGCATACGTGAATCATCGTTTAACTTGTTAAACCGTCTCTGTGGCAACTCATTGTGTGTAAGTGAGCAGTTTGAGCAGATTTGCGTGGACTCACTCAATGAAGCATTTAATAAAGACAAGCATTTTTATACTTTATTCTTGTTTAAAAATAATTCTACTATTGCCTGGGATAAAAGAAAAGGGACAATAACATGTTTAAAACAATACATTTTAAGTAGGTCTGTCAAACAATTAAAATTTTTAATCGAGTTAATTACAGCTTAAAAATTAATTAATAGTAATTAATCGCAATTCAAACCATCTATAAAATACGCCATATTTTTCTGTAAATTATTGTTGGAATGGAAATAAGACACACGACTGATATATACATTCAACATACGGTACTTAAGTACTGTATTTGTTTGTTATAACAATAAATTATTACACCATGCTCACTCATGGTACTAACCCATAAAACCCATAAAATCAATTGGACCCAAGCGCCAGCAGAGGGCGCCAAACACCAAAAAACAAGTAACAAGCGGAGATTACACTGTACTGTCATTTTAATCTGTTTGAGCGGGGCATGTGCGTTAATTGCGTCAAGGATTTTACCGTGATTAATTTAAAAAATTAATTACAGCCCGTTAACGCGATAATTTTGACAGTCCTAATTTTAAGTGCTTAAAAAATAATTCATTAAAATGTATACACATATAGTCATTTGAAAAAATTAGGACACCCCCTTAAATATTCAGTTCTTGATTAAGAAATTCACATATCAATGTTTGATCTTGTTTTTCTTTCTCTCTGGAAAAGAGTGATTTAATTGCTGGTAAACAACATAAATTAACTTTGTTTTACTCATGAAACGAAATATATCAACAAAAATGCATATTCTAACTGAGGAAAAAGTTAGTACACCCTACCACCTAATAGCAAGTGTTACCCCCTTTGACTGAAATAACTTCAGTGAGACACTTTTTGTAGCCATCTACCAGTCTTTGACAGCAGTCTGAAGAATGTTTACCCCACTCCTCACCGCAGAATACTCTCAGCTGTGAGACGTTTCATGTCACCCCACAGCATCTCAATGGGATTAAGATCTGAGCTTTGACTCGGCCATTCTAGGACTCTACATTTCTTCCTTTACTGGGAAGAAATGATTCACTTGTATGTTGTGGGTCATTGCCATGTTGCAGGGTCCAGTTGCGCTTCAGCTTTAATTTTTTTTCACAGATGATCTCAGATTTTCCTCCATCACCCTCTGATACACGATAGAATTCATGGTGGATTCTATGATGGTAAGCTGGCCAGGTCCTGCTGCAGCAAAGCATCCCCAAACCATTACACTTCCATCTCCATGCTTCACAGTTGGTATGGGGTTCTTTTCCTGGAATGCTGTATTGGGTTTACGCCAAACATGTCCTCTGTTCTGGTGTCCAAGTAATTCCATTTTAGATTTAGCTGTCCAAAGAACATTATTCTAGAAGTCCTAGTCTTTGTCTACATTCACTCTGCAAAACCTCAGTCTGCCTTCATGTTCTTTTTGGAGAGCAAAGTTTTCCTCCTTGCACACGTCCCATGAAGGTTAAATTTGTAATGTCTCTTTCTGATTGAAGAGGCATATCAACAGTAGCAGGAGCCTGCTGTAGGTCCCGTGATGACATTTGAAGGTTTTTGGAGACTTCTTTTAGCATCTTGCCGTCATGCGGTCAGACTGAGCATGTTGGCAGTTCAGACCGATGTCAAAGACTGGTAGATGGCTACAAAAAGCGTCTCACTGAAGTTATTTCAGCCAAAGGGGGTAACACTAACTATTAGGTCACTGGTGTCAAACTGACTCCATAAAGGGCCAAGTGGGTGCAGGTTTTCTTTCCAACCAATGAAGAGGACACCTTTTGACCAATCTGATCTCTTACATGGGTAATCAGTTTAACTTTGTCAGGTGTTGCTTGTTTCAACAGAAAATTCATTGGTTAAAGGGTATGACAACCCCTGGGGAAATGCTAATATTCCATCATTTATCCATCAACGCATGCCTTTTAAATTCATATCATGCCACTTCGTGTAATTACACACATCGCAACACCAAGAAAATGATAGAAATTAGGTCGATTGTCAAGCTAAAAGGACCCGCCCCCGAGATGCCGGAAATCTAGCATATTGTGTGCGTGACGTCACTTTCGGGAAACAACCGGCTCAGTGCTTAGTACTGAATGGCGGCGATGATGGCGGACCATTTTGTTTCTATTTGCAGCGACGAATCCGACGAAACGAACATTCTTCTAATGGTGACGAGGAGAGTTATGAACCTTTCTTTGGTGTTTTGGGTTATCAATTTGAGCCCAAACGAAAGCCAATGCAGCCTAATGAAAGGATCATTGAGGGGAGCAATCACACTGATGAAACCCCGACAACAGTTCGTGTGGGAAACACCAAATGGTATGTTTTGCATTTCTTTTTGTGAAGCTGATACACCGTGACCGCAAAATAAAGTAATGTATAGAATAATTATCATTTAATATGCTATCATCGGTTTCGCTCTGCCAACCGACACAAATATGAATGGGATTAGAGCAGGGGTCCCCAACCTTTTTTGTACCACGGACCGGTGTGATTTGGGTCTTTTTTTTCACGGACCGGTGTCCCACTTTTACAGTGCCTTGCAAAAGTATTCGGCCCCCTTGAACCTTGCAACCTTTCGCCACATTTCAGGCTTCAAACATAAAGATATAAAATTTTAATTTTTTGTCAAGAATCAACAACAGGTGGGACACAATCGTGAAGTGGAACAACATTTATTGGATAATATAAACTTTTTTAACAAATAAAAAACTGAAAAGTGGGGCGTGCAATATTATTCGGCCCCCTTGCGTTAATACTTTGTAGTGCCACCTTTTGCTCCAATTACAGCTGCAAGTTGCTTGGGGTATGTTTCTATCAGTTTTGCACATCGAGAGACTGACATTCTTGCCCATTCTTCCTTGCAAAACAGCTCAAGCTCAGTGAGGTTGGATGGAGAGTGTTTGTGAACAGCAGTCTTCAGCTCCTTCCACAGATTCTCGATTGGATTCAGGTCTGGACTGTGACTTGGCCATTCTAACACCTGGATACGTTTATTTTTGAACCATTCCATTGTAGATTTGGCTTTATGTTTTGGATCATTGTCCTGTTGGAAGATAAATCTCCGTCCCAGTCTCAGGTCTTGTGCAGATACCAACAGGTTTTCTTCCAGAATGTTCCTGTATTTGGCTGCATCCATCTTCCCGTCAATTTTAACCATCTTCCCTGTCCCTGCTGAAGAAAAGCAGGCCCAAACCATGATGCTGCCACCACCATGTTTGACAGTGGGGATGGTTTGTTCAGGGTGATGAGCTGTGTTGCTTTTACGCCAAACATATCGTTTTGCATTGTGGCCAAAAAGTTCAATTTTGGTTTCATCTGACCAGAGCACCTTCTTCCACATGTTTGGTGTGTCTCCCAGGTGGCTTGTGGCAAACTTTAAACCAGACTTTTTATGGTTATCTTTGAGAAATGGCTTTTTTCTTGCCACTCTTCCATAAAGGCCAGATTTGTGCAGTGTACGACTGATTGTTGTCCTATGGACAGACTCTCCCACCTCAGCTGTAGATGTCTGCAGTTTATCCAGAGTGATCATGGGCCTCTTGGCTGCATCTCTGATCAGTTTTCTCCTTGTTTGAGAAAAAAGTTTGGAAGGATGGCCGGGTCTTGGTAGATTTGCAGTGGTCTGATGCTCCTTCCATTTCAATATGATGGCTTGCACAGTGCTCCTTGAGATGTTTAAAGCTTGGGAAATCTTTTTGTATCCAAATCCGGCTTTAAACTTCTCCACAACAGTATCTCAGACCTGCCTGGTGTGTTCCTTGGTTTTCATAATGCTCTCTGCACTTTAAACAGAACCCTGAGACTATCACAGAGCAGGTGCATTTATACGGAGACTTGATTACACACAGGTGGATTCTATTTATCATCATCGGTCATTTAGGACAACATTGGATCATTCAGAGATCCTCACTGAACTTCTGGAGTGAGTTTGCTGCACTGAAAGTAAAGGGCCGAATAATATTGCACGCCCCACTTTTCAGTTTCGTATTTGTTAAAAAAGTTGAAATTATCCAATAAATGTTGTTCCACTTCACGATTGTGTCTCACATGTTGTTGATTCTTGACAAAAAAATTAAATTTCATATCTTCATGTTTGAAGCCTGAAATGTGGTGAAAGGTTGCAAGATTCAAGGGGGCCGAATACTTTTGCAAGGCACTGTATCACCTTGTCAATCAACTTTTTGGTCCGCACAGATCGGCACTTCCAGACCCAGGTTTTCGTGAGGCTGTTCCAGTATCTTTCAGCTTCTTTTTAACTTTGTAGACTGCACATCTGTATATTCTCAGATTTGCTTCAATCTCAGTAGGTGTCAGACCGGCACGCAGCAATTTGGGTAGGGATAAAGTTTTCTTCATTTTCAGCAGAAGCACAGGAATTGTAGAGACGAGAGATTACCAGCTGCATTGAGTGACCTTAATGAATCACTTAAGCATGACGACCTATTTAGATATGTTTCAATGGCTTTTAAACAAGCAGTCAACTGAGTGTAAACTTTTTTTTGGGTCACCCTGTATTGGTGCAACTTTGCCTACCGCCATCCATACCGCCGGAAACAAAAACACTTCAAGTAAGTAGCTTATAAAATGTTTAGTTATGTATACTTGAAACTTCCTGGTCTGTGTGAGATTCAAATGTGTGAAGCAATTATTGAAGAAATACTAAAATATGACTAAGACTAAAGGCCCAAGTACACTGCATGCGTGATCGTTGCGGTTCCGGTCCGACTCCGGTAAAAAATAGCGCCGGAGCCAATCCGTTCCCATTATATCCTATTGTTCAACGTATACCGGCCGCGTCAGTGCTCCGGCTTGACTGCGAACCACCTCCGGCGTGCCGCATGCCCGCCGGATGGTATAGGCTATTTTCTATTTTTGCCGGACACGCATCCGGCAAAATGGGCGGAGCTGGGCCTGACGTCAAAAGCCCAGGTGCCTAATCACGTTCTAAACACGAGCGAAGATGGATGATGAGCGCTTCATCATGGAGGTGGAAAGTCACAAAGTGATATACATGCAGCAGATATTACTATGAGGACACCATTAAAAGCGAAACTGCAAAGTGTCCTATTATGTGTGTTTTTGGCAATGATATCAAACACGACGTGCTAAGCAAAAAAAAAAAAGACAGCGTATCTGGAAGTGGTTCCACTGCAGAAATTCTCGTGCCCCGCGCACAAACAATCTCGGTTTGTATACAGAGTCGAGGGGGAAAAGTACGAAAGAGAAAAAAGAGACACCCACAAGTTTCGACCTGGTGGTGTATTCAAGACGTTTCTCTTTCTTTCCTACATTTCACTTGACTCTTCATAGAAAAAACAACAGTTTGCGCTGGCCACATGAATCTGCAGTGTTGAGACACCAATTCCAAGTACGCTGTTTTTTTAGTTCATGTCGAATATAATTCGCTATCCATTTTATAAATATGACAGATTATTTATCAGTTGTTTATAACAGCTCTATGAGATGTTATGTGCCATAAATTTTAAATGTGCACAAAGATATAAACGCACCGACACAACCAAGGGCATAATAGCCCCCATTCCCTCCACACACGGAGCCCTGATCTCAACATGATGCAGTCAATCTGGAATTAAGAGACAGACACAACTAAAATATTGTAGCGTCGCCGGGGCTGTCATCGGTGGGTTAATTTATTTACCAACGCGGGGCTGTCATTGGTGTGCTGGTGCACCAGCGCGACGCTCCGATTGGTGGACTAGATAGCGTCAGTGTAAATATAGTGGGGAGAACAAGTATTTGATACACTGACAATGGGTTGGCAGTGTATCAAATACTTGTTCTCCCCACTGTAGTTGTTGTTTTTGCATTGGTGAGGTGGCGGGAAGTTAATAAAGAAAAAGAGGAAAAAGGCGTTGAAGCTCGTGTGTTGTTTTCGCGGCCAAACTTCCGCTTAGCAAACGTTACATTATCAATATGCAAGGAAAAAAATGTGCTCTCTCTCTGCTTCTCTGATGAGTACATACTACAGACTCCGTGTGTTTGTCGTTGATTTAAATGGCATCGCGCGCGATCACGCGAGAGCTCACGAGGGGACGGAGTTGGCGGACCGCAGCCGTGCAGCATCCGGTATGATTTGCCTGTTTTTGACGGACTGCGTGGCACGCAGGCAACACTGAACCGGACCGGAACCGCAACGATCACGCAGGCGGTGTACTTGGGCCTTTATAAGAATTTTCGTCCAAAAGACTAAGACAAAAATTAAAAGGACTGCCAAAAACAACACAAGTCTGAAGGCGTCACTTCAGTTCGGGTTTGGAGAATATAAATGTCAACTTTATGTTCTTCCGCCTCGGCAGCATCCATCTTTTCCCTTTTCCTTTTCCTGCTCCTCCCTTGGTTCTTGGATCGCTCGGATCTATCACAGCTGACTCCGGGTGAAGGGCCGACAGCACCCTGGACTGGTCGCCGATCAGTCACAGAACATGCTTTGTAGAGAAACCAAATCATAGTTTATGAGATTGTTTTGCAATATAGCCAGTAAAACAAAACAAAGGAAAAGACTCACGTTTGTCAGGAGATGCATTCAATGATGACTCTTTGTCAATTTGAGCAATTTGTACATCTGCAAAAAATCAGATTTAAGCGGTGTACTCTCATTTACCAACATTCAGGTCAAAGTGGGAGGTCCTCAGGATCATCATGTGGTTCAGGTTGTGTTTAGAATTATTTCATTTTAAAAAAATACATCCCAATTGGTAAATCAGTGGTGTGTTAAGAGTGATTAAAAAAAGTTAATCCAGATTGATTATCATGTGGTGTGGTGTTTAGGAGTGATTAAAAAAGTTAATCCAGATTGATTATCATATGGTGAAAGTGATTATCTTGTGGTGTTGGTTGTTTCAAGAGTTGAAAAAAGATCCTGATTTATTATCATGTGGTGTGGCGTTTAAGAGACTATAAAGGTTTATCCAGATTGATTATCATGTAGTGAGAGTGATTATCTTGTGGTGTTGGGTGTTTCAAGAATGGAAAAAAAGATGATTATAATTGATTATAATGTGGTGTGGAGTTTAAGAGAGATTATAAAAGTTATTCCAGATTGATTATTATGTCGTGAGAGTGATTATCTTGTGGTGTTGTGTGTTTCAAGAGAGAGAAAAAAGATGACCCTGATGATTATCATGTGGTGTGGACTTGAAGAGATATTATAAAAGTTAATCCAGATTGATTATCATGCAGTGAGAGTGATTAGCTTGTTGTGTTGGGTGTTTTGAGTGAGAAAAAAGATTGATCCTGATTGATTGTCATGTGGTGTAGAGTTTAAGAGAGACTATAAAGGTTTATCCAGATTGATGATCATTTAGTGAGAGTGATTATCTTGTGGTGTTGGCTGTTTCAAGAGTGGAAAAAAGATCCTGATTGATTATCATGTTGTGTGGAGTTTAAAAGAGATTTTTAAAATTAATCCAGATTGATAATCATGTGGTGAGAGTGTTTATCTTGTGGTGTTGGGTGCTCCAAGAGTGGAGAAAAGATTATCCTGATTGATTAGCATGTGGTGTGGAGTTTAAGAGAGATTATAAAATTAATCCAAATTGATTATCATGTAGTGAGAGTGATTATCTTGTGGTGTTGGGTGCTCCAAGAGTGGAAAAAAGATTATCCTGATTATCATGTGGTGTGAGTTTAAAAGAGATTATAAAAATTAATCCAGATTGATTATCATATAGAGAGAGTGATTATCTTGTGGTGTTGGGTGTTTCAAGAATGGAAAAAAAGATTATCATCGTTGATTATAATGTGGTGTGGAGTTTAATAGAGATTATAAAAGTTATTCCAGATTGATTATTATGTCGTGAGAGTGATTATCTTGTGGTGTTGGGTGTTTCCAGAGTGAACAAAAAGATGATCCTGATTGATTATCATGCGGTGTGGAGTTTAAGAGAGATTATAAAAATTAATCCAGATTGATTATCATGTAGTGAGAGTGATTATCTTGTGGTGTTGTGTGAGCCTGAAGATGATCCTGATTAGTTATCATATGGTGTGGCGTTTAACAGTGATTTAAAAAATACCTGGATTGAGTATCATGTGCTGTGGGGAAATGCTAGTCGTGATAATTTCACACTGTCCAAAGGGAGGTGGTGTACTTCAGCTCCCGCACCACAAAATAAACGAACAGACAACACCAGCGAAATAGAGGGCTCAAATCAGACCATTTTATCTGTATGTGTAAACCAGGGTGACCATATTTTGATTTCCAAAAAAGAGGACACTTGGCTCGGCCTCGAGATACTTAAATTCTACTCGAAGTTCACTCAAAGTTGTCTTATCGCTTTAATATATTTAAATATGCCTCCTCAGAGGTGTTCCGGGCATGTCCCACCGGCGGGAGGCCCCGGGGACGACCCAGGACACGCTGGAGAGACTATGTCTCTCGGCTGGCCTGGGAACGCCTTGGGATCCCGCCGGAGGAGCTGGTTGAAGTGGCTGGGGAGAGGGAAGTCTGGGCTTCCCTGTTAAAGCTGCTGCCCCCGCGACCCGACCCCGGAACAAGCGGAAGATAATGGATGGATGGAATATGCCTCCTCCGTATGGATAGAAAATCCAGTTTTGGAACAGAATAATAGCTGCATAAACAAAGACGCAAATTCAAATTCTCAGAGGTTACTCAACAAGTTTTATTATTCCTAAAATTATAGAACAATATTTTTTTTTTTACAAAAATGGTATAAATAATAAGAAAATAATGTCTCTTCTGTATTCCTGAATCGTCCTTGAACAAAACAGCTGTAGTTTCCATTCTTACTGCACAAATAAATAATCTGAAATAATGTTCTAAATACTACTTCTTCCAACTTTAACAAAAAGAGGTTAAAATGATTTAAACCAAACAGTAGCCTCACAACAATACTAATTTACCAAACAAACATCACTTTAGTCTTTAGTCATTTTCATCCCTGTTTTCTTCTCCCTGATTTTCTTCATCTTCCTTTTCTGACCATCCATATTTTGATGTAGTGCTGATCTGTCCCAGCAGCTTTTTGTTGCACAACAAATAAGAATGAAAGTCTTTGCAAGAAGTGTTTTTGAAATTGTACACTGTAAAAATTAACCTATAGAATTTACCCAATAAAGTTGAGGTAACAATTTGCATCTACTTTTTTTGGGTAGATTTAATTCCATATACTGAGTATAAAGTCATTGAAATAAAAAGCTATGAAATACTTAAAGAAATTGGGTGAAATTTACCTAACATTTATGTATATATTCAACAAATACCTACTCAATAAAATTGGGTAAAATTACCTAATATTTATGTGTATATTCAACAGATACTTACTCAATGAAATTGGGTAAAATTTATCTCCATTGCTAGTAGGTAATACCTGATAATTACTAATAGTTAATATTGTACAATTATAATATTACTATATAAATTAATATCCGTTAATAACCATTTATTATACACATAACATGAGATTTACATCCAAAAAAAAAAAAAAAAAGACTTTCAGATGGTTATCATCAACATTATTAATCATAAAATCAGAGTAAAGTGCGATTTGTTGTATAAAAATATGCAGTCCTGGTGCATTTATACAACAAATGACTGAACCACTATGTTAACATGCAGCAATGATCAACCAAATGGTCAAAAAAATACAGATTAAAGTAGGGTTGGGCGATATGGGAAAAAATATATATCACGGTATTCCCAAGACAATGTCACGGTTTCGATATTATCACGATGTTTTTAAAACACTTAAAATAAAACATTGAGTAAGATATTTTGAAAGATATTTATTATAAACGCAATACTATGAATATGGGTGAATAACACAATGCAAGAAAACTAGTAAACTTTTGAATGTGCTTTTGCCAACCAACGCAGCCAATCTGAGTTTGATTCAGTGCAAATACAAAAAAATATAGCAGCTGTATAGTAGTAAGCATTAAATTACTCAAAAAAGAGTATTTTCAACAAACCGGAAATGCACTGTGCAAAATTACAATATATTAAACAAATATCAATAGTAACACTCATGACATAATCAAATACTTAAGGTCAATAACAAAAGAAACTAGTAAACTTTTAAAGTTTTTATAGTACGTTAATAAAACGCGGTATAACGATGTCCTAAAAAATATGTACCTTCAGCACTTAAGATCGTGAGACGGTTTTATATCGTCATATCGCCCATGTATAGATTAAAGCAACATTTCAAAGAAATAAACCCGTTTGATAACGCAATAAGGCTAAACTCTCACTTCAGCTTTACACAAGTGACTGACAAAATATGCAATCCAGGTGCATTTATACAACAAATGACTGAACCACCTTGTTAACATGCAGTTATGATCAAACAAATGATACCAAAAAATACAGAATAATGCAACATTTCAAAGAAATAAACCCAAACGCAATAAGGCTAATCTCTCACTTCAGCTTTACACAAGTGACTGAGAAAATATGCAGTCCAGGTGCATTTAAACAACAAATGACTGAACCACCTTGTTAATATGCAGCCAGGGGTCGCGTTAACCGAATATTTTCCGTCGTTGACCGTTTTTTTAAAACGGTGACGGAAAAAAACTGAAGTCCATCCGTCATTTTGAGAGGTTGCAATTCACACCCCAGACCACAGGGTGGCAAGTGAGCATATTAATTAGCTATTGTCTCTCTTGATGCATGACGTCGTTGGCCTTACTCAGAAAAATGTCAAGGCAACTCAGTGTTTGCCTGGGACAGCCAGACTTCTCCCTGTATTTTTCAAACACTGAGAGAAAAGTCTGGGACACAGCCTCTCGAGTAGGTACAAAATCAATCGACAAATCAGATTTGTTTATTTGCGTGACGTGTTCTTCACGAGCAACGTCACTCTTGCGCGCCGAAAGTCGTCGCTACAACAACACGGATGGCGAACGGGAGAGCCGAGAATATGTTCCAATCCGCGGTAAATTCAGTTTTAAATGACACGAGTCATTGACAACAGTCCGTCTCGCGCTAGCCATGTTGAATAAACTCCGCTCTCCTCGTATGTTTACTTCCAAAAAATACAGAATAATGCAACATTTCAAAGAAATGAACCCGTTTGATAACGCAATAAGGCTAAACTCTCACTTCAGCTTTACACAAGTGACTGAGAAAATATGCAGTCCAGGTGCATTTAAACAACAAATGACTGAACCACCTTGTTAACATGCAGCCAGGGGTCGCGTTAACCGAATATTTTCCGTCGTTGACCGTTTTTTTAAAACGGTGACGGAAAAAACTGAAGTCCATCTGTCATTTTGAGAGGTTGCAATTCACACCCCAGACCACAGGGTGGCAAGTGAGCATATTAATTAGCTATTGTCTCTCTTGAAGCATGACGTCGTTGGCCTTACTCAGAAAAATGTCAAGGCAACTCAGTGTTTGCCTGGGACAGCCAGACTGTTCTCCCTGTATTTTTCAAACACTGAGAGAAAAGTCTGGGACACAGCCTCTCGAGTAGGTACAAAATCAATCGACAAATCAGATTTGTTTATTTGCGTGACGTGTTCTTCACGAGCAACGTCACTCTTGCGCGCCGAAAGTCGTATCTACAACAACACGGATGGCGAACGGGAGAGCCGAGAATATGTTCCAATCCGCGGTAAATTCAGTTTTAAATGACACGAGTCATTGACAACAGTCCGTCTCGCGCTAGCCATGTTGAATAAACTCCGCTCTCCTCGTATGTTTACTTCAAAAAAATACAGAATAATGCAACATTTCAAAGAAATAAACCCGTTTGATAACGCAATAAGGCTAAACTCTCACTTCAGCTTTACACAAGTGACTGACAAAATATGCAGTCCAGGTGCATTTAAACAACAAATGACTGAACCACCTTGTTAACATGCAGCCAGGGGTCGCGTTAACCGAATATTTTCCGTCGTTGACCGTTTTTTTAAAACGGTGACGGAAAAAACTGAAGTCCATCTGTCATTTTGAGAGGTTGCAATTCACACCCCAGACCACAGGGTGGCAAGTGAGCATATTAATTAGCTATTGTCTCTCTTGAAGCATGACGTCGTTGGCCTTACTCAGAAAAATGTCAAGGCAACTCAGTGTTTGCCTGGGACAGCCAGACTGTTCTCCCTGTATTTTTCAAACACTGAGAGAAAAGTCTGGGACACAGCCTCTCGAGTAGGTACAAAATCAATCGACAAATCAGATTTGTTTATTTGCGTGACGTGTTCTTCACGAGCAACGTCACTCTTGCGCGCCGAAAGTCGTATCTACAACAACACGGATGGCGAACGGGAGAGCCGAGAATATGTTCCAATCCGCGGTAAATTCAGTTTTAAATGACACGAGTCATTGACAACAGTCCGTCTCGCGCTAGCCATGTTGAATAAACTCCGCTCTCCTCGTATGTTTACTTCAAAAAAATACAGAATAATGCAACATTTCAAAGAAATAAACCCGTTTGATAACGCAATAAGGCTAAACTCTCACTTCAGCTTTACACAAGTGACTGACAAAATATGCAGTCCAGGTGCATTTAAACAACAAATGACTGAACCACCTTGTTAACATGCAGCCAGGGGTCGCGTTAACCGAATATTTTCCGTCGTTGACCGTTTTTTAAACACTAGAATTACCAGGGGTTTTGGTACCTCCTAATATTACCAAGGGTGTCCCATTTTGGGACACCCTGGGATCCGCCCCCAAGCCGAGCCCATCTCATTTCTACCCCTTGGCCCACCTCCTGACCCACCCCTTGGCCCACCCCTAGGCCTGTCGCGATAACAAATTTTAGTGTGCGATAATTATTCTCATAAATTATTGCGATATGCGATATTATTGCGCCCCCCCCCCCCCCAATTTTTTAAACCAATTTACAGTAACACAGTGCGAATACAGTATAAATAGATGAAGTACACCCATTTAAACGCGATATTTACTCTTAAATTCAAATATACTTTTTAAGAAATCACAACTAAAAACAATAGACCATACCTCTTAAGTAAAAAACAACAATATTGATACCGCACACAAACACAGAATAAATAAAATGTGTTTAAAAAAAAAAAAAAAAAAATTGCACTTAACGACTTCAGCATTTAGAAAAATAAAAACTTTTCCCGTCATAGCTTCTGCAATGGTGTTCCATAGGGATGCAATGATACAGTTAAGTCATGGTTCGGTACGAATTTTGATACGAGGGACACGATTTTCGATCCGATTCAATACATTTAATGCTCTGTAAAAAAAAATATAACAATTGTATTTTTTTAATTTTTTTTTGCTAACGAGCAAAAATTAAATTGCCATCATATAAACATGCATTTTAGTGCATAATATTTATGTGCTTGCTTCTTACTGAAATGAAAAAAAAATTGTA
The DNA here is from genome assembly GCF_030265065.1 of Corythoichthys intestinalis. Classification (NCBI taxonomy): domain Eukaryota; kingdom Metazoa; phylum Chordata; class Actinopteri; order Syngnathiformes; family Syngnathidae; genus Corythoichthys; species Corythoichthys intestinalis. The sequence goes on from NC_080398.1 coordinate 39,295,570, forward strand.
TAAAAGTGCTGAGAACAATCTTTACTGTTTGTAAAGTGAGGCAGGGCACACCGTTGATTGCTACAGCTCTCTTAGTAGCTAGGTTTACTACATGAGCAAGACATCCTATTTATGGTCCAAATCCATTTGTGTCACGTACTGAATTAACAATATTTGCAACATTATCTATAGTCACTGGTATGGATTGATTTGGCCTTCTTAACTTCCATTCAGTCACGACAGTTTGGAATTAATCGATGTAGTATATGGACTACATGTCCCATAATCACTCTGGGCTCACGTAGCCAATGGCATGGGAAGTAGCACATCTAGTTTGCCATTTCATGATATCTAGTGTGTGCGCGCAACCGCGCATTAAAACAGTTAGCAAGCGCCGCTGAAGTCACGTCTGCTCATTACTACACAACACCAGCATATGAGGGCTTTCATATACAGGACGAGTTTGAAGCACAGCGCTCTTACCGGTAATTTCATTCAGCTGTTCGTTGTCAAAGTGAGGTTATTCCTACCAGCCAAGTCGGTAACAATGTTTTGGCGGACTTAATTGTAAATATCCAGCGTTGTGCCGAAAAATAGCCGCCCCGCGTGAAATGTCACTCCTGACGGGAGCGCCCACACGTCAACAACACCGGCGCGCCATAGATGGTCCACAGTCACTCCGGAGCACTGACGCGGCCGGTATACGTTGAACAATAGGATATAATGGGAACAATTGGCTCCGGCGCTAGTTTTTGGCGGACCTGGAACGAAGATGCATTTTGCGCAGTTGGTAACGAACTTTTAACAGCACGTCTGCCGCACGCGCACACACACGTGCACCCGAGGCGATAAATCGCAGCGGAAAAGTTACCGCCTTCATTTTTATATATCGCGCGATAAATGGAATTATTGCATATTGCGACAGGCTTACCCACCCCTCGTTATTACTGATTTTGCACCGGAGTTCAGATGTTGCACTGTGTGAAAGGCTGCTATTGTGTGTAAAAAAAAAAGAGAAAGCCCTGGTCTCATTCAAAGCACTAACTCAAACTACGGCCCACGGGCCACATTTGGTCCAGCCCCCTGAACAAAACAAAAAAACAAAAAAAATAGATAAAAAAAATTGTAAAAAAAAAATATATACAGTGATACCTCAGCTCACGAACATAATTGGTTCCCAGAAAGTGTGTGTAAGGCGAAAAGTTCGTCTTCCGAACATTTATTTCCCATAAGAAACCATTAAAATGAGAATAATCCGTTCCCAGGTCCCCATAAAACATAATTTTCTACTAAATAAGCCTTAAAACTACACAAAAATATACCTTATTTTATGTATAATAAATGTGCTATTGTATTGTAATTAAAGAAATAAACTGTACTGTATAATAAAGTAGGGAGGGAGGGAGTTACTGTTTGGAAGGAGAGCGTTACCGGCACCCCCAAGGGACCGCTGTTACTTTTATTGTGACCGGCATTGTCAATAGAGAGGAAGAAAGTGGTGGAGTGAGAGAGAGTGAGAAAGTAGAGAGTTGGAAAAGGGCGCAGTTAGCGTAGACTCCAGTGCTGTGTCCCCCACATGCTTTTGGTTGTTAATAAAAGTGCCCACAAAAAGCCATCCGACGCCTCTGGGTGTTTGTATGCACGCCGCCACCTTTCTGGAGAGGAAATCGGGCGAACCGAAGACAACCGACGACAACGAGCCAACGTGACTCGCCGGTCCACTTCTCACTACGGTGGGAAGCTGACAGCGCCGCCAATTACCAGTTGAGGGCGAACTGGTAACACGAGTCACCTTCCATAAGGACTGTAGGTAACTCTTTTTTGGTCCCATAATAGCAAAAGTACACTCAATATGGTCTAAAATGTCTATCAAACACAAACCACGTCCGCACTCAACGAAAGGGAGGGGACGAACTGGGACGCCGAGAGCGTGCGTCAGCTTCTCGTGGCGCTGTTCGACCACGTGGTTTGGTTCGTCCGCCGAAAAGTAATTCTTCAGCAGAGACTATATGCTCGCGAATTTAATGTTCTTGAGGCGAAAAGTTCGTGAGCTTAAGCGTTCGTGAGCTGAGGTATCACTGTATATTGTGTGTATATATATATATATATATTTTTTTTTCAATAGTATTATTTATTTCCTGGCTTTTTTCTGTGAAGAACCCAGAGAGGGTTATTTGGTTATTATATTATATTATATTATATTATATTATATTATATTATATTATATTACCATCCAGCCCCAAATCCTCACACTCCAAGACGCCACCACGCCGCCGACTCCAGGATAAGGCCCCATCCAGCACCAAATCCTCACACTCCAAGACGCCACCACTCCGCCGACTCAGTCAGGCTAAGGCCTCATCAAGGCCTAAATCCCCAGAGTCCCGGAAGCCACCCCGCCGACGACTTAGTTTGGATGGAATAATGAGTCAACCTGATTGGGACTCCATGGATCTAGATAGCAAGGTTAACCAGTCTCTTGATCTCCTCAAGTTCATGTCTTCGCTTCCACCCTGTACCTGTCACACCCGACAGGTGCCAGGGGAAGATGGCAACAAACCAACCAGCCTCCCCTGGAATTCTCTCGGGGCAAAGCCAAAGCACTACAACTCTGGAACTACACGGTATTATCCTTCTATGGAGGACGCCATGTTTGCGACACCAATATGATGTGCACCGGGTCCAGGCTGTGACATTACAAAGACTGTTCTGTCCCAGCAAAAGCCGGGGCCTTATGGAGTACAGTATGTATGCTCAACAATCCCAGTGGTGATAAACAACAAAAAAAGGGCTAGACTGGTGAGAAATAAAAAACGTTCAATCAACTCTGCCAACCTGTTAAGCATAGTATGTCATTCCCAAAACTCACCAGTGAATCCAGTCTGGCATCTCCAATTGGCTCTGCTAAATATTAGATCTTTAGCTGGCAAATCTTTCTTAATTAATGATTTTATCAGCAAACATAACCTTGACATGTTGTTCCTAACAGAAACTTGGTTAGATCAAGATAAGAGTTCGACAGTTCTGATTGAGGCAACCCCCACAAACTTCAACTTCTTTAGTGCGCCAAGAACCCATAAGAAAGGAGGTGGGGTTGCCAGTCTGATCAGGGACAGTTTTCAATGCACGAATATTTCATGTGGTCAGTTTGATTCCTTTGAATATATTGTCATTCAGCTAAAAAGCCCTTGCAGAGCTGCCTTGGTAACAATTTACAGACCACCGAAGTATAACACAATGTTTTTTGATGAGCTTACCAAAATACTGTCTTCCGTCTGCATGGACTTTGATTGTGTTGTTTTAGTGGGTGACTTTAACATTCATGTTGATAATCCTGAAGAAGGATGTGCTAGAGAGCTTTTAAATATTTTGGATACATTTGGTTTATCTCGGCATGTCACAGTTCCAACACATAACAGAGGGCACATACTGGACTTAATAATATCCAAGGGTCTTAACATCTCTGAGGTCACAGTGAATGATGTTGCTCTGTCTGATCACTACTGCATTATGTTTAAAATGACCACCCCTGTCCATCCTCTGAAAAGGGAAACAGAGGTGATTAGGAAGCGTTACATAAGTGATAACACATGTGCGTTATTCACACAGGCCTATGCCTCATCATTAACCCCTACAATGGCTCCAGTGGAAGAACTTGTAAATAGTTTCAGTTCCAGTGTGATGACTGTAATGGACACTATTGCCCCGATTAAGACAAAAACTTTGTCAAGAAAGAAGAGGTCACCCTGGAGAAATGCCATACTAGCTATAAAACAAAAGCAAGTTTGTAAACGAGCAGAACGCAGATGGCGAAAAAAACAAACTCCTAGTTTTTTATGATATCTACAAAGAGAGTCTTCGCAAATACAACCAGGAACTGAAAAATGCTAGACAATCATATTTTTCAGAGATCATTAGTAGAAACACCAACAATACTCGCACACTATTTTCTGTTGTTGACAAACTGACAAACCCACAAGCATCAATACCTCAGGAATTGGCATCTGAGGTGTCCTGTAATAATTTCGCAGCATTCTTTACGCACAAAGTACTAAAGATTAGACAGACTGTGTGCAACTCCGGATCAACAAATGTTACACTAAACGCCTCCCAAAATGTCCCCCACGTCAATCTTAGACAGTTTAGCCTCCTGGACTATGCCACTTTAACAGAAATTGTGTCGAAATTAAAGCCCACAACATGCTGCCTTGACATCCTTCCTTCAAACTTTTTCAAAACTGTTTTTCATTGCATAGCCCCAGACATACTTCAGATTATAAATACTTCCCTCCAAACAGGAGAGTTTCCTCAGACTTTAAAAACTGCAGTAATAAAACCTCTCCTAAAAAAACCTAATCTGGATGCCTCAACCATTAGTAATTACAGGCCAATATCAAATCTGACATTCCTGGGGAAAATTATCGAAAGGGTTGTGTTTGAACAGATCCAGACTTTTATGAGGCAAAACAATCTTTTTAACACATTTCAGTCTGGATTTCGGCCACAACACAGCACCGAGACCGTGCTTATCAAAGTCCTAAATGATATTCGTCGGAATACCGATGCAGGCAAATCATCTGTTCTGCTACTATTGGATCTCAGCGCCGCATTTGACACGGTTGATCACAACATACTACTCAGCAGATTGGAACAGTGGGTAGGGCTTACTGACACTATTCTTCAGTGGTTCACATCCTATTTACATGATAGAGATTTCTTTGTGTCAATTGGAAACTATCAGTCAGAACGAACCAAATTCACGTGTGGAGTCCCTCAAGGGTCAATTCTTGGACCACTCTTATTTAACATCTATATGCTTCCGTTAGCTCAGATAATGGAACAGTATGACATCTCCTATCACGCCTATGCAGATGACACACAACTGTACATTTCTGTGTCCCCACATGATTATAGTCCCTTAGTCTCCCTGAGTAAATGCATTCGTCAAATCAATGAATGGATGTGCCAGAATTTTCTCCAGTTAAATGTAGAGAAGACAGAGGTGATCATTTTTGGGCCAAAAAAGGAAAGGTCAAAGATAAGCAGCCAACTTAGCACAATGTCACTTACAGCTACAAATCAAGTCAGAAACCTTGGCGTAATTATTGACTCAGACCTAAAATTTGATAGCCATCTAAAGTCCGTCACTAAATCCGCTTATTACCACCTAAAAAATATAACCAGAATTAAGGGGCTTCTGACTCAAGAAGACATGGAAAAACTTATGCATGCATTCATTTTCAGCAGATTGGACTACTGCAACGGTATATTTACAGGTCTTGATAAAAAATCAGTCAGGAAGCTGCAGCTAGTACAGAATGCTGCAGCCAGAGTCCTCACAAATACAAGGAAGCTGGACCACATTACACCGGTTTTGAAATCGCTACACTGGCTTCCAGTGAGTCAAAGGATAGACTATAAAATACTACTGCTCGTCTACAAAACACTTAATGGCCTTGGACCAAAATACATGCTTGACTTGTTAGATTCCTATGAGACATCTAGACCCCTAAGGTCGTCTGGAACGGGTCTTCTGCATGTTCCAAGAACAAGAACCAAGCAGGGTGAGGCAGCATTTAGTTATTATGCTCCTCACCTCTGGAACAAGTTACCCGAACGTCTAAAGTATGCTCAAACTGTTAGCTCCTTTAAATCAGGGCTAAAAACGCTTTTGTTTGGCACTGCATATCCATAACTGTCTATATATATATATATATATATATATATATATATATATATATATATATATATAACCACCTTGTTAACATGCAGCAGTAATCAACCAACCGATCAAAAACATTACAGAATAACGCAACATTTCAAAGAAATAAACCTGTTTCATAACGCAATAAGCTTACTGCTTAAAATACAGTTTCTCAATAATTGACAAATAGATAGATGCACTATGAACTATGCTTGAAATAGATAGATGAACACCAATACTGTTTAGTGTCTGTGCTTGCACTCACTGTCCGATATAGGATGAGATAAAAAAAAAAAAAAAAACTTTCCCCTCCTTAGGGGACAATAAACTTGAACTAGACCTTGGACTTGAAGAAGGTCATCCTCTTGGAACTGGAAATGTATGTCTGTCTATTGCACGGGTGGGCATTACGTCGATCGCGATCGACCACTCGATCGCAACGCTAGTGTAGGTAGCTCGCAGCATAAAAAAAAAAAAATTACATAACCTCATATGTTGCTCACAAAGCATAAGTACTGTAACTGTACATTTAAATTTTTTTCTTTTTTTTAGTTCACCCTCCTCTCTTAAGGTAGATCGCGGGAGGTTGTCTCATTTAAAAGTAGATCTTGGAGCAAAAAACATTGAGCACCCCTGGTCTATTGCATTAGCTTTTTTTTCAGACTGTCTACCTTCTTAGGTAGGTTATCTCTATCTAGTTCCAAAAAAATCTTTTGAAAAGTTTCAAATGTGTTCTTCAGCCTTTTTGGATATTCCAGGTTGAGGGCATATATCAGCCCCATCAGCAGTACACATGCCTTTGTTCTGCTTCCACATCCTTCCATCACTTGGTTCCCCTCAATCACAATCGACACATCTGATGGATCCTCCACAGCCATGTTACTGTGCATCACGATCACCTGAATGGTTTTATCTGTGAAGTCCTCACATTCCTAGATGTCACAGGAAGAAACAAAAAGCGTACACATTTATTTCAGTATATTATTAAATAACTGTTCAAGTTGTGGTGAAAATTTAAAGGTGTCCTATTTTGAGGAGACGAGAGGAGATGGTCCCTTGAGTTAGTCAATCATGTCTTATCAATATGACATACCTTGCAGTCATAGAAAAGATCCTCTCGTTTTTCACCGAAGTAATCAATTAGGCAGCAGACAACTGCATCCCGTTTCTTCTCGATGATCTGTGTCTGTAGGGAGATACAATTTAGTGAAAAGACAGTTAGTGTAACTCAGAGATTTACATAAGATCGAATTCCTTCAAATCTAAAACATTTTTTTTAACATTTCAGATGTTAAATTGTAGTTTGTTAAGCTAGTAAGGAGCTCAACTTTGTGCACAGCAAAGCAACTGTTAACAAATTATATTATCACTTGTAATTCACTCAAATCAATTATTACATATTTGGGGAAAAAAGTAAGATAACTTACGTCATTTACAGTGTCTAGCAGAGGGCGCATTTTGGAACCAGCAGCTCCTCCCTTAGCACGCATAACCCTCAAAAGACCTGGTGTGTACTGGTCAAGATTCTTCATGAACTTGTCCTCCAAGGAGACTGTAGTGATACGTCTGAACTCTTTCTTGATCTAGCAAGTAAGTAAAAGGACAAAAAAAGCAAATTTTAAATGACAGACCAGATCTCAAAGTCATCACATGAATGTTTCTTGGTGAATGATCAGACATTCTCACCTGAGCCTCACTGAATAATGCTGGCCACCTTTCTTTAATCACATTCACAGAGGGGCGGAGGGTCACCACTTCAAGTCTTCGGCTCGAGAAGGTTTTCCTCATTTTATACGTGATTATCTTTGCATTGTTTTTCTTTTTTACTTCGTTGAGTAATTCAAGCCGCTCTTTATCGAGTGTGTCTTGGCTTTCACCAATAGGGTGAGGAGGGAGGGAATTTACCTCAGCTTTTTTCTGCTTTTTCACATTTTTTGATGGGACTGCGTCAACTGGATGCTTCCTCTTTAATGTGTTGACTTCGATCTGTGGGTAAGCATATTTTCGAGATTTTAGCTTGGCACGGTAATTGTGCATCTTGTTTTTCGTACGCTGATACTTTAGAACTCAAAGAGCTCAATGTTGAGTATTCACATACTGGCTGTAGGTCAGGGGTGATGATCGGCTCTTTTAGGATCACCTTAACAGTGGCCTTGTCGTACAAATCAGCAGTTGAGGTGACACTAAAAAACTGATTGTTAAACTCTTTATCTTCGTAATGCAGTCTAAATTCCCCAGGCAATTGGAAAGTTTCCCTCACTATGGAAATAAGATCTTCCACTCTATTAGGAATGCCTGTTGGCAGTGTCAACTTCCGAATGTCGTCTTCCATTATGACTCTTAATTGGACTGCCATCTTTGTTTGGGATGTTTTCGCTGCTGTAGAGACAGAAAGAAAAGAATTTGATAGTTGATGAGCTTACTTGCATAGGTTTGCTTCAATGTTTTTCTGCAATAAATGGAGATTTAGTTCAATGGAAATTTGAATAAAAAATCATTATTATTTTGAGAGGGAGATGAGGAAGGAAAGAGGCGAGCGTAAGTATGCATCACATTTTCAGTGGCAATGTTGTATGCATCATCACAAAAATTACAATAAATAAATTAATGATGCCTGGCCATACAGTAGTTGAGAGTTGGTATGGACAGCACTTAACTCTGAATAGTTTTTTTTCCCAGTAACTGTACTTGAAAAGAGCACATACATTTGATATAACAGAAATAATCAACCGATTACACTTACTCTGATGAGCAAATGAAGTGTTTAAGGCACACCATACGGCCATCTGCTGCATTGTACGCAGCCAAGGGGAGCAATGTTTAACGATTTCTGTCTCTCCTGTCGGCTCTACTTTGAAGCTTCTCAGGTGTTCACAGTACCAGCCACTAAGCAACTTCAGAACAAAGACAGGCGTGTCCCGCACAATGATTATTTGCTGTATTTCTCCAAAGTTGGCCTCCTGTTGAGCCAAATGGCAACATCATTCCTCTGTGCCTAAAATGGTTGCTTCATTTGGCATGTTCACAAACTCTTCCCCAGGGAACTTCTTTCCAAAGGACTTCTTAATGCTGTATTTTAGAACATCGACTGCCACTTGAGTCTTCTGGGACACTGACAGTACTGGGCTTTGGTTGTTGCAATTGTTGGTATGATACGCAATCATCAATTGGTGGTTTCTTGCCATTGTCATGAGAATGTTTCTGAAACATCCAGTCTGTCTCACAATTCTTTTTAAAAAATCAATGTTTGGCTTCAAATCTCATGGTCCAGAAAAGTACAAGTGGTCCGTAAACAGTTGTGAGCAAAGGATAATGTTCAAGAAAGTGATGTTTTGGTTTCACTCTCTCCTCTGGGAACACTTTCAAATATCTGTAACGGTGTTCTGAGATCTTACTTTGCATGTATCCTATTGTCTCATCTGTGTGGAGAGGAGCCATGACAAGCTCAACAACATCTCTCAGGGTCATCAAAACCTCCCACGCGGGCTCATCTTCTGGGACTTTGTCACCAATCATGAGTGGTATGATTCTCAACAAGCACCAGTTTTCATGTGCGTTACCTCCTACAGTTTTTCGTGACGTGAAATTTGAGGCAATGGGTTGGGGACAGTTTGTTTTGTCACTCCATTTGTAAGGAAAGCTACGGATGGAATGGTTGAGCTCCTCAAGAAAGATGTATTTCTTCCTGATTAACACATCAAGACAGAGTGATATTTCCACAGGTACGATCCCTTCAAGCAAATCATGCAAAGCATCTGGGGGATAACCTGATGTAGCATGAAAGTGACTGAATCTGTCTGAGATGGGACACTGTCTTTTAACTCCACATTGATGAGCTTCTGCAAGATCAGACAGTGCTGCTTTGACATGCATGGCATAGTTGGACTTAGTCCGTAGAGGAAATAGTCCTTCTCCTACTTCATGCTCCTGGATCTGTGACCGTTCTCCAATGCAAAAGAGACAGAAATGTGAAGCTGAAAAGCTTTCAACAAACCCACCTATTGAGTTAGCACCAAGATTGTCAGCGACTACGGCAAGTACAGTGCCCTTGACCACTTTACCCAGACTTGGGACAAAAATACCATTATCTTCAAAGGACTTCAAATCTTTGAGCAGTGGGTCCAAAACCTTTGCGTAGCCATACTGGTTGACATCATTTGCCTTGCACAAAATGGTTAGTAAATGGAAGTCAGTGTAGATCTAAATGTGGCAGGTATGTCTCTAAACACCCAGTACACTGCTGTGACTTTGTTTCTTTCGGGATGTTCCCAGAGGGTTGCACACCTCAAAGTCATCTATGTAAAGGATGAGTGGGAGTTTAAGTTCATCTTCATATAAAAAGGCGTTCTCTCTTAGTAAAGATCCATCATTAAATGACCTGTATACTGAAGAGACTTCAGACGGCCTTTTGTGTTGTAATAAGAACATGGTCATATATACAATCAGTTCATCTGACAAGATGCATTAAAGGGACACTCCGAATAAGCTATTTAAAGCTTTTAGTAGGGGCCCAGTCAAACAACACACACATACACACATCCATACACATACATACAATTAACTATGAGAAATTTCAAAATTCTGATTACATCGGATTTGACATGTGATACCTTAGGAATGTTATTCAAAGACAGCATATTAAGCATACAAGGCAAGGAGATGAGTTTTCAGTTTTTTCTTAAAAATAGAGATGGAGTGTGACATTTTAAGTGTTTCGTCCAGTTCATTCCAGATCTGTGGTCCTCTGCACACAATGCCAAAGCTTGTAGACTTTAGCCTTGTGTTTTTTCCTGTGATGTGATTTTTTCTTCTGGTTGTATATGTGTGCTGAGGAGTATAGATTGGGATGAGATCACTTAATTTATGGTTTAGTTTATGGATGACCTCATACATTATGTAAGCATTTTGAAAGTAATTGTGTTCTTTCAGCTTCAGAAGGTGATGATGGTGAAATATTAATTTAGTTGGAGCATTGAACCCGGACCATATTATGGCACGTATGACTTTTTTCTGCAGTGTTTCAAGCTTTTTTAGATAGGTTGGAAATGTGTTGCACCATATGATATTACAATATTGTAGATGTGGTTCAAATAAAGATTTATACAGGGTGAGAAGTGCAGATAGTGGGATATAATGTCGCAGTTTAAAAAACAGAGCGGCATATTTCGACAGTTTATTTGTGAGCTCATCGATATGTTTTTTAAAATTAAGGTACTCATCAATATGGATCCCCAGGAATTTTGTAGAGCACTCTTTCAATGGTTTCTCCATTTATGTTTAAACAAATTTGTTTGATGGGCTGTTTTTTATAGGAGCGAAACACAATGTAATTTGTTTTATTGATATTTAGAGAGAGCTTATTACATTTGAACCATGTTTCTATTTTCTTTAGTTCACTATTTATGATTTGCTCAAGTGTAGAGGGATGTTTATGGGAAAAGAATAAATTTGTATCATCAGCAAATAGTTCTTTATGAAAAACAGATGAGGAATTAACAAAGTCATTAATGTACAGGATGAAAAGGAGCGGCCCTAAAATGGAGCCCTGGGGGACTCCATGATTGATGAGTTTGAATGATGATTCTGAATTATTAATGTTGACATACTGATGTCATCCAGATAGATAGCTATGGAACCATTCTAGCGCTAGGCCTCTAATCCCATAATGTTGTAGTTTTTTAATTAGTATATCGGTCTTAATGGTGTCAAATGCTTTGGATAGGTCCAAAAAAATGCCGACTCAGTAGTCCCCTTTGTCAATTGTATTGTGGATTTTTTCCGTTAGATCAAGTACTGCCATATACTGGACTGTCTCAGGAAATTAGAATATTGTGTATTCTAATTTTATGAGACAGTCCTGTATACTGCACTCATTGAAAGGATATAAAGTCTTTTTTTTTTTGTTTTTTTTTTTTGTTTTCCGGGGACTATTTGATATACTGTATATACTGTACATCCAGTTGACGATAGCACCAACATACAGGACTGTCTCATAAAATTAGAATACACAATATTCTAATTTCCTGAGACAGTCCAGTATGTACCATTTTTCTTTCTACATCCATACTGCAATGGTACAATGATGTCTAGCTTGTCTAGGTAATTATTTAGTTTGTTGTAAACTACTCTTTCCAATACCTTAGAAAGGGTAGGCAGAATAGATATTGGTCGGTAATTGCTCAGATAATTTTTATCTCCAGATTTAAAAATTGGTGTGATTCGTGCAATTTTTGCTGTCTGAGGCACCACTCCAGAGAGTAGAGACAGATTGATACAGTGGGTAAGAGGTCCAGTGATAATGTTGGAAATACTTTTCAGAATTTTATTGGAAATCCCATCTGCTGCAGCTGAATTTGAATTCTTTATATTCCTGATTATTTTATAAACTTCATCATTGGTAGCTGGATTCAGGAAGAAGGAGCCCAGGTAGTTACCTGATAAATAATCTCTAAAGGAGGCATCTTGAGGCTGACTGATTTTACTAGATACAGTATATTACTACCAATAGAGACAAAGTAATTATTGAATTTGTCAGCAAGACTGTTATTTGTGGTGGCTGCAGTTGTACTATTATCATGGTCAGGGAACAGAGGAGGTTTTTGTTTTTTGCCTTGTGCAGTACTCTCCAGCATGTCTTACAGTCACCCTGTGATGCGTTTATCAATTCTGCATAATGGTCACTCTTCCTTTTCCTGATAATGTATGTAAGTTTATTTCTATAATTGATATATTTATTTTTATTATCATAATTAGGTTTATTTATATATTTTTTGTATAATTTATTTTTGTGCTTGATAGATTTTAGTATACCCTTGGTGATCCCTGGATTTTGATTAAATGTGCTACATTTGATGTTTTTTTTCAGGAATTGTCCTTTGAATCGCGTCAGTTATTTCTTTAGTGAGCGTCTCAAATGCAGCATTAGCATCTTTACAACTGTATATTTATTCTATTCCATCCCTTGGCCTTCAAATCCTCACTGAAATTATGCATGGTTTATTCATTTAATATTTTTATTTTTATTTCATGGTGTATGGTGACGATTTAACATGAAGGTCAGCAAACAATACAATGGGGAAGTGATCCGAAATGTCAGAGAGTACGGCTCCAGACGTAAGTGTAGAGTTTTGAATATTTGTGATGTTATCAATAATCGACTTTGTGGATTGAGTGACTCTGGTATAAGTATTAATTGTAGGGAAGAAGGATGAAGAATATAATACATTTATAAAGTCATTCTGAGCAGCATCATCCCTTGAGAGGTCAATGTTGAAGTTGCCAAGGATGACACAGCTCTTGCTTTTGCTGTTTATATAGAATAATGCTTCCTCCATTCGGTTCCTAAAGATTTCTAGGTCCGCGTCTGGGGGACGATAGATTACGCCGATAATAAGGTTCTTCCGGTTTTTACTACTTATCTCAACAAAAAGGGAGTCATTGTGATTGTCTGCTATGTCAATATCATCACAGACATTCACATTGTATGCAGAGGAGATATATAGGCACACACCACCACCAGATCTGCCACATCTGTTCTTGGTAAACAACTTATGACCATTAAGACTTAAGATGTCAACGTATGATTTATCATTCAACCAAGTTTCGCTACAACCTATTGCATCAAAGTTGCAGCCTGTACTTGTAAGAAGAGTAACTAGATCATCATAGTGCTTGTTCAGGCTTCTGATATTTAAATGTAGGAATGAGCAATTATTCATATTCGTCAACGCTTTGAGTTGCTCAGGTTTATACTGTTTGCAACTTATGTTTCTATTACAGTCAATACACTGTGTCACCTCCTCTCCTTCGCTGTCTAATTCATTAAATACCATTAATAAAGTAGGTAGTGCAGTTAGTGTTTTGTTCTCTCTACTGTCAAGTACGTATTCAACTGGTTCAGTTGATGAAAGATGATCCTTCCTAAATTGCTCTCTTCTGAACAGACTGCTGAAGTCCAGGGCTTATTTTGCAAAGGTCTTTGACGAGTTCTGATATTACTGAGTCTTCAAACGTACAGCCATGTTTTCTCAAAGTCCTCAGAATTATCTCTTTAATGACTGGGCCAGATACAAACGCTGTAAGAAAATGAAGTTCCTGTACGAGCTCATCAATTCATGAATTGGATACATTGAAAATGCTCTCCATTTTCAGGAGGAGCAACCCCACTCTCTTGGTAATAATTTTGTTCAAGTCCTCATCTGTCTCAAGGACAGAGCCACAGTCGTTTTCAACATCCTCAACGAAAACACTTTCTACATCCTGATTGTTTGGGTGTTGATGAAGAACAGTGGTCTTGAAATCTTCCAACAAATGTAGGTTGTGTTTTCTACTTTTGTGGCTGTGGAATGTTGTATATATGTTGGTCTTGTAATCACAACCCTCAAAAACACAAGGTACAGTTTCAAACTTTTTTAGATGGCCACCAAGATGTTCAAAAAAGATTCTCTCGTTGTCAAAAGAGCATGAATTACAGACAATGCATGTGAATGAAATGATGTTGCCTGGCTGGGTTGAGTGAGAATGACGCCTTGACAAATGTGTCCTTAATGCACCCCATGACTTGAAGGTGCAATGACAATCTGGATAGAGGCAGGGTATGGAGTGGACTCGACCAAAATGCCCATGTATTAGCCTGCTGTGTTTCATCAGGTCTAATCTTCTTGATGTTGTGAAGTTGCACAACTTGCATTTTCAGTTTATTTTCCCGTAACTGGGTACTTTGGGTAAGGTAACTGCAAGGTCAACATGATTTATTTTATTTAGAAAATGTATATATATCATATATACAGTGCCTTGCAAAAGTATTCGGCCCCCTTGAACCTTGCAACCTTTCGCCACATTTCAGGCTTCAAACATGAAGATATAAAATTTTAATTTTTTGTCAAGAATCAACAACAAGTGGGACACAATCGTGAAGTGGAACAAAATTTATTGGATAATTTAAACTTTTTTAACACATAAAAAACTGAAAAGTGGGGCGTGCAATATTATTCGGCCCCCTTGCGTTAATACTTTGTAGCGCCACCTTTTGCTCCAATTACAGCTGCAAGTCGCTTGGGGTATGTTTCTATCAGTTTTGCACATCGAGAGACTGACATTCTTGCCCATTCTTCCTTGCAAAACAGCTCGAGCTCAGTGAGGTTGGATGGAGAGTGTTTGTGAACAGCAGTCTTCAGCTCTTTCCACAGATTCTCCATTGGATTCAGGTCTGGACTTCGACTTGGCCATTCTAACACCTGGATACGTTTATTTTTGAACCATTCCATTGTAGATTTGGCTTTATGTTTTGGATCATTGTCCTGTTGGAAGATAAATCTCCGTCCCAGTCTCAGGTCTTGTGCAGATACCAACAGGTTTTCTTCCAGAATGTTCCTGTATTTGGCTGCATCCATCTTCCCGTCAATTTTAACCAACTTCCCTGTCCCTGCTGAAGAAAAGCAGGCCCAAACCATGATGCTGCCACCACCATGTTTGACAGTGGGGATGGTGTGTTCAGGGTGATGAGCTGTGTTGCTTTTACGCCAAACATATCGTTTTGCATTGTGGCCAAAAGTTCAATTTTGGTTTCATCTGACCAGAGCACCTTCTTCCACATGTTTGGTGTGTCTCCCAGGTGGCTTGTAGCAAACTTTAAACGAGACTTTTTATGGATACCTTTGAGAAATGGCTTTCTTCTTGCCACTCTTCCATAAAGGCCAGATTTGTGCAGTGTACGACTGATTGTTGTCCTATGGACAGACTCCCCCACCTCAGCTGTAGATCTCTGCAGTTCATCCAGAGTGATCATGGGCCTCTTGGCTGCATCTCTGATCAGTTTTCTCCCTGTTTGAGAAGAAAGTTTGGAAGGACGGCCGGGTCTTGGTAGATTTGAAGTGGTCTGATGCTCCTTCCATTTCAATATGATGGCTTGCACAGTGTTCTTTGAGATGTTTAAAGCTTGGGAAATCTTTTTGTATCTCGGACCTGCCTGGTGTGTTCCTTGGTTTTCATAATGCTCTCTGCACTTTAAACAGAACCCTGAGACTATCACAGAGCAGGTGCATTTATACGGAGACTTGATTACACACAGGTGGATTCTATTTATCATCATCGGTCATTTAGGACAACATTGGATCATTCAGAGATCCTCACTGAACTTCTGGAGTGAGTTTGCTGCACTGAAAGTAACCCATAGCAAAGCAAAATTTACGATGAGATCTCGTTCATGTCTCATTTACATCTCTGAGAAGTGAATCAGTATCAATCGAGCAACGATTGAGACCAGAGTGGTTTTCTCGCTTTTCTCAAATTTGTCTCGTGAGAAATAAGTCTCACAGTGAGCATTGCTGTCAGTCTCCTTTCAAGATCTCACCAATAGACAACTATGAGATCTTGTGTTGATCTCAAAAGCGTCTCAATTTGAGCTCCCTTACTTGTACTCAGTATCTCAGTAATGTCTCAGGGAAAGATATGGATGAGCAAAGTCTTTTACTTCTTAAACTTGTCTCAAAGCTGCCTCATTTCCTGATCATGCCAAGCAGCCCTTAATAGACATATGCCAGTTACAAATAGTGCTCAATTTGAACTCCTTCCAGTTAGTAATAGCTCATTTCGAGATGATTTCATTGTAAAAGCAATCACATCTTAATCTCGTGCAAAATTCCGAGAAAATAATATAATCGAGCAAATATTTTAATAACATATCTGGTTCATTTACACAAAGTAGAATGAACGACTCGATAGTCGTACTTTCTAATGGAAAACTGAGAATATATTATGATACCCGAGTTTCCGGGATGAGACAACCTTCAAACTTTAAAAATGGCGGAAAAACGAGAAAGACTGTTATTTATTTTTTTCAACAGTCAATTTGCCCGTATTTATGACGCCTGCCTGATAACGCAGTGACAGTTATAAAATTCTACATTCTCTAGTTTATTGATAATAACAAAAAAAAAACTTGCATTGAGACTCTTCTTGTTGTAGTAATTTAATCAATAGGTAACACAGTTTTGCCCACGCAACAAACCAAAGTCTGCCGTTTTTTCCCCTTCGTTTTTCCTTTTTCCTACGACTACAAAAGCACACGAACAGGACGCGATCGTACCAATGGCGTATCGCACGCAGGCTATTTTTAGACCGTGACGTCGCATCGTAAAGCGGAAGTAAAGCCGAAGTGGGACATTATAGACCCGCCCTCGCATAGACCCAACGTAAAAAGTGCTACTTTTCGCCGGTAATCTTTCAAAAACTAACATGCCGATCACGCATTGCTTTTTTGGAACTTGTAGAAACGACTCTAGACATTACGACCATGAAGGATGTTTTCTTCATACGTTCCGGGAAACCAAAAACTCGGGAGGAAAAAATGTAAAGACCGAATCAACTTGCGCGGACTTTAACACCAGCTCGGCGAATCCATTCACGTTTCATATGCAGTAAACATTATGTTGGGTTGGCATGGTCTTTCAGAGGACAATGAGGTAAGCCATTTTTATATTTTTAACTTATTTTTTTTAGCGTAACGTTGTGCCGTACTGCCTTTGTCTGACAATGAATGACCTGAAAAGAATTACAATGGTATCTGACTGCCACTGTTACCGTTTCTGTTATATATATATATATAAAAAAACAACTTTAGTAAGGGGGGAGTGTAAATAAATTATAGGATTAAGATGTGTTATCAATGAAAAAATAAAAGTGTTCGTTGGCTGTCACTGAGTAGCATTTGCGATCGCTACACAAAGCTAACTAAATTACCCCCAAGAACGGTAAGAGACGTAGGACAACCAGAGGATATGTAAGAAAGACAGGGCTGATGGTAAAGGATAGCTTGTTGAAACGGGAGAATGTCATTGTCAGTCGCATCGATAAAAAAGCTAAAGCTATGCTTAGGTCGGCTCGTTTTTTTCGTCTTTTTCAGCCTTCGACACTAAAGCCATCTCTTTAACTGAATATTTTTATGTTCTTCCACATCTATGCCAGTCAATTTGGCACCAGGCACATCATTTTCGGAGAGAATTGGTAGGTTTAGCGCTGTAAACGTCTCCTTCGTACACGAGTTCCATTCATTTCCTATTAGGGACAAACGATGGCTTGTCCTCGGTTAGCAACGGTAGCTAATGTCATGAATTATAATGAGCGGAAGTGACGTATTGCTTGCGGTACGCCATTAGCAAGTGGCAACGTTCATCTTTCCCAGATCACTTGAAAGCAACATTATACCGGCACCAAGTGAATTACATTTTAAAACAAGATATTAGGCAGTTAAAGTCTAAAATCAATCAAACAACAAACACGGAAATAGTAAAAAATAATTCAATACTAAGAATATTTTATTTAAAAACAAAATAACACGTGTTAAATGGAATGATTTCCAAGATAGTATGGCAGCAGGTGGCAGTAATTGCAAGATGCCACGAAGAAGAATGTGACCATCACAGCTGCACTGTGACGAGCGGAAAGTTACGGTCACGGGAAAATACAACAAAAGTGTCCTTCTGGCCACCACTGAAGCAGTTTTCGACATCACCACGCTGAGGGAGACTTGGATACGTGAGCGCCTTATCGATTATTTTGTGAATAAGAGTTAACTAACGAAATTCTGTGGGCCTAGGACGAACTATTTTACCATATACTGTATCTATCATTGGCTAACGGCTAACGCCAAACTCCTAGCTAATCACGGGACTAAGTTTTCTTTTCCTCGCCAGAAAAATGCTAACAAAACCTATGAAATAATAGTATTGAACACACGTTTGCATGACTTTCCATTTCGAGGTAATGCTAAGAAATTGCTAATGTCGGTGTTAATGGTGCATAATTAAACACGGCTAATGACTTGATATTTGGTTGGTTATGCATGAAAAGATAAAATAAAAAAATGATTTAGTTGAGAGCCCTTCAAGGACTCTACAGATAAGACTACCCCTCCTATTAATGCTCTAGACTAGACCACAGGTGTCAAACTGATTCCAGAAAGGGCCAAGTGGGTGCAGGTTTGCTTTCCAACCAATGAAGAGGATACTTTTGTACCAATCAGATCTTTTACATGTGTAATCAGTTAATCATTGTCAGGTGCTGCTTGTTTCAGCAGAAAGTTCATTGGTTAAACTCTCTGCGTGGTATCGGTTGGAACAAAATCCAGCACCCACTTTGCCCTTTCTGGAATCGGTTTGACAGCTGTTTAGACTAACTATTTCAACATTTATTTCATATTTTCCTCTCGGTCCTGAAACAGAATGTCTCAATTCCTTTTTTTTTTTTTTTTACTCATTCATGCCCCCCACCCCCCACCCCCACCCACCAATGCATGAGGGAATGAGGTTGAATACTGTTTACATTAGACTTATTGATTCAATATTTATTTGATCATTTACAGGATGGAGAATAAAAATCCATCAAGAAAGACAACGGACACACAGAAAATTAAGGACATGCAGTGCTACACAAATCCCTCAAAAGAGGAATCCGGTAAGTATATAGTATCCATTGTGCACAGTTGGATCATTTCAGGCTGAAAGGCCTGTAAAGCAGCCACTCAAATAGTTATTGTTAAATACTCGTCTGTTGTACATGAATCAATCGTCTTGAAACGTGGTTGCTCGTTTTTTTTTTGTGTGTTTTTTTTTTAATTTACTTGTAATCGTCTTTTGTTTTTTGTATCTATGCTGATTTAATTATTGTGGGTTTATTTTTGCCTCTAAGTAGGTTTACGATTTACCCATGCACGCACTTTGAGTTGCAGCCTTCAGCCTGTGGTCCAAATTACCTCTAAAAACACCAGGGTAAATTGTTTTGCCCAAATATAAAAAGTTCAACATCTTTTTTTCCTCATTCTCTCTTAGGGTGTTTTGCATTTGTAGGATGGGAGGATGGTTATACCGGCAAAATCTTTACAGAGCTGCCATTTTGAAAAGGGATGAGGCTCCAGTACAGCTGCAAGATCTTCGATCAGGAGATCCCGTTTTAGCAAAATGGTCAGATGGTAAGCTCTACAAGACCACTATTGAATATATTTCGTGAGAAGAGGGGCCCAACTTGACATGAGTCTGTTTTAAATGCCTCAACAGGTGCTGAACCATCATTTGCCCTCGCATGTTCCTATTTGATGCACTTTTTGATCACTTTTTCCTTATTGAAGAGTGTCAACGTGCAATCCCTTTCGGTCGTCGTGCAATCCCTTTCGGTCGTCCTGGCATCAACGCCTCAGAAAAGGGGGTCCTTGACCAGAAAAAAGTCACAGGAATCATGAGTAAGTTTTCTCAAAATTATTTTGACCTTTTAAACTCATGTGTAGTTGTTGTTATGGTTGGCTACATCAGTCAAATTACTCATGCAAGATATTATTTTTGTTTTACAGCCTATGTCGTGAGGTTTTCGAATTTGCCTGGGAATTTGCCTGACTGGGATCATATGGAGGAGGCAAACTAAAAAAAAGCCTTTGCATATAAATGTAGAGCAAGAGCCATTTCGTAGGAGTGCTGTATCTCCAAATTCTCTCCAGTTGAGGTTTACCTACAGGTAGTCCCCGATTTACGAACAAGTTCCGTTGCTGTGTTGGCGCCGTAGCTCCGGTGTTCTGCCAAAATCTGCATCGGTGAAACGTCTACTTGAGTCGAATTTGACACCCAAAGTAGTACTGTGCGCGCTCAACTTTTTTGTTTAGATGCATACAGGGAGAACGTACTAAAAAAATGCCTTGAGAAAATACTTAAATGTAGTTGTATTAAATACAGTTTAAATGCGCTACGTGACCAATGTGGTCAACTGCTTTAAAGCTAGAACAAAAAAATGGTTAAAAGTATGAGAGGGTAATAACATGCAAAAAGTACTTTTGAGGCCATGAAAAGGTACTAACTAAACTCAATAAAAACAAAAATAGTGAGTACTAGCCGATTTGCGAATGCTTGCGCAAGCGCGCTGAGGACACAGGATTTCCACATAAGTCGGCATGAACCCTTTAAGTACCTCAAAACACCTTCTAAAAAACATCCCAAAACACAGATTACTGGACTGTCTCAGGAAATTAGAATATTGTGTATTCTAATTTTATGAGACAGTCCTGTATACTGCACTCATTGAAAGGATATAAAGTCTTTTTTTTTTTGTTTTTTTTTTTTGTTTTCCGGGGACTATTTGATATACTGTATATACTGTACATCCAGTTGACGATAGCACCAACATACAGGACTGTCTCATAAAATTAGAATACACAATATTCTAATTTCCTGAGACAGTCCAGTATACGTCCCTGTACTTTCCTCGCCAAGATGTTGGAGCCAAGTTCTAGCTAGACAGTGAGTTCGATGAGACGTCCGTGTGGTTTTCTGACTTTATTCACACTTTTCAGAATGAAATTAAAAGAAGATTAAATTAAATCAGTCTCACCTTTATAACAGCAATTCAAATTTGCGTTTACAAGTAGCTGCTGATACAGCAATAACAAATGATTAGAATGTATCAGTTAGCATCCGCACATCATCAAAAACGACATAACAATTGGACCCCAAGTATTCAACCGCAATTGAAAGCTCATAATAGGCAGTACAAAAGGGGTTAAATACATCCGTTGCCTGCGGATGCTTCACAAGCAACAAATGTGCGCGCAGGTTGTCACTTTTGTCACTCGGCAGCTGCGTGTGCGGGGTGAGCTGGCACATCTGTACATACGCTCGCTTCTTGTTCTATGCTTCCTGCGTCAAAATGTAAGCATGCCATGCATCACAAAAAAGTCAACATTGAAAAACAAAAAACAAGACGCAGACGTTGTAAAGTCGAAAACGGTAAATCATGTCCGTTGTAACCTGGGGACTACCTGCATTTCATTCCAAACACATTTTAACCCTTTCAGTGCCATTTAAGTGTCCAATCTTTTAGCTGTTTTTATTTTTCGTCTGTGAATTTCAATCAGTCACTAGTAAACATCCACTCCATTTTAACGAGAAGGGTGTCAGTGAATTCGTTCATTAGCTGCCAGCGCTCCCAGTTCAGATGGAGTGAAGGTTTAAGCGCTGTCAATGTCAGCCGACAGATTTAAAGCAACACTTGGTAACTTTTCAGTTTTAGTAGATTTTAGCGACGCGGTTGGACAAAAGCTGTAGTGCTTTGCCTTAAGGAATACCGCGTTTCCCATGAGGACCGGCGCACACCCGAATAGTGTTGTAAAATCACAATGGTCACCTGCAGCTGGATAAAACATGTTTCCAGCGGCTGTGTGAAGGATGAAAAGTAATAAGGTAATGAATCAGTGTGGCCCCCCCACCCGAACTCATCGTTCTGTAATTCCTGGTAGCAGCCCTTTCTTTTCAGACAATATTTTTATTTCGCTGCTCCGCCATCTTTGCAGAATGCGTGCAGAGCGTTAGCATTGACTTACACATTTATAATGAATGGGGAAAGTCAATTAGTGACGGTGAAAGAGATACAGACCCCTTCAAGATCTAAGAGGTGGCATTCTACTAGTCCGTTGACATATGATCAAAAATGTTATGAAAATATTTTATAAAGTTTGAAAACGTACCTAGTGTTGCTTTAATGAATTTATGAAGTAATTGTGAGCTGTTCTAAATATTTTAAATAAAGCTTTCACACAGTTGAAATGGCTTTTTTCAAGTATTTTTGTTCTTACACATTATGTTGTATTTTGTTGTGATTTTTAAAAATGCAAAAACTTTGTAATACTAAACATTACTTTTCGTTGAGTTATTCTTAATTTATCATTCATATTAAATTACATTCTCAATGTTCTCTCACATGCCTCAAATATGGCTCTGATAACCCATATTCTAAGACCTTTAAAGGGGATGTAGCGGCAAAGGGGGTGTGAGACATCAATAGAACCGTTATGTGCCAAGATAACAAATATTGATAAAGTTAACAAAAAAATCAATCACATTAATGAGCAATTATCGAAAATAGATCGAAAATGACGAACATTACCGAAAGTGTTCCGGAAACAGCCGAATGGGGCGGAGACGTCACGACAAGTGATTGACAGTCGAGGCGGAGCTAGGTGCCATTGTTTTTTAACGACGAGAGAGTAGCGTTGAGGTTTGTTTGACCAAAACATCACAACAATGGTTCAAAACTGCTGTGCTATGTGGTGTACAAATAGTTATTTATCGGAATATAGTATCCCTGAGTTCCTGAACGCGAGAAAAAAAAAGCTGGACTACACAAAAAATGGGTAAAGTTCGTCCGTGCAAAGAGGGCTAATTTTCTAGACACAGCCTCTGGTACGCTTTTCTGTGGTGCGCATTTTCCAACTGAAAGCTTCTCGAACTATGGACAAGAGAAATCGGGTTTTGCTAAAAGATTGCTGCTCAAAGGAGATGCGGTGCCGACCATACAGGCACAGCTACCTAAATGTCCCGAGATATCAAGAGAGAGGACGATGACTGGTAAAGGAGGCTAAAGCCAAGCAAAGGAGGGGAGCAGCCAAGCTCGAAATGGCCAGAGTGAGTACTTTTATAATTTAAAAAAAATGTCACGCATTGGATACAGGACTGGACACATGTATAAATTATCGTTCGTAAAATATATAGAACAAATCCTCTGATCCCATTCATATTTGTGTCTGTTAGCAGAGCGAAAAGCTATGATAGCGCAATAAATGATAATTATTCTATGCATTGCTTTATTTTGCAGTCACTGTGTATCAGCTTCACAAAAAGAAATGCAAAACAAATCATTGGTGTTTCCCACATGATCTGCTGCCGATGTTTCATCAGTGTCATTGCTCCCCTCAATGACCGTTTAATTACGCTGCATTGGCGTTCGTTTGGGCTCAAATTGGTAACCTAAAACACCGATT
The DNA here is from genome assembly GCF_030265065.1 of Corythoichthys intestinalis. Taxonomy (NCBI): domain Eukaryota; kingdom Metazoa; phylum Chordata; class Actinopteri; order Syngnathiformes; family Syngnathidae; genus Corythoichthys; species Corythoichthys intestinalis. Next base: position 39,319,047 of record NC_080398.1, read on the forward strand.
AAAGCTTTGTAACTCTCCTCGTCACCATTAGGTGAACATTTGTAACGTCCTTCTACGTCGGATTCGTCGCTGAAACAAGAAACGAAATTGTCTGCCATCATCGCCGCCATTCAGTATTAAAGCACTGAGCCTTTTTCTTGTTGAAGAAACAATTCTGAATTCTCTTTTATTGACAACGAGGGGTGTTTCTTCATGAGGGAACCTGGAATATATGCAGGACGAACACAATGCATCAGCACAAACAGCTCAAAACACCCCTAATTCTCCCTTCACTAGAAAGAATTATATTGATGCAGACAGGCGCTGCCCCCCTAGTGGCCGGTGGCACTCTCTTCACTTGTCACGCACACAATCTGCCAGATCTCGGGCGCCGGTCGTTTTAGCTTGACAATCGAGCCAAATTTCTCTCATTTTCTTGTGTGTAATTACACGAAGTGGCATGATATGAATACAAAAGGCATGCGTTTATGGATAAATGATGGAATATTAAAATTTTCCCAGGGCACTACATCCCCTTTAAGAGAATCAAGTGAGACATAGATGAGATCTTTTTTAAGGTTCATATGTCTCGGATATACCTCATATAAGTCTTAGGTTTCTCATTCCATTCTCTTAAATTCCACTGCAAAGAAACCAAGACATGATTAAGACAATTTTGAGAACTCGTATATTTCTTTTATTTCTCAAATATTGCTCATCTGGTTTGCTTGAATCGATCTCCTTTGTCTCAATGACGTCTTCGCTCATTTAGACTCATTCCTTGCTCCTAAGGGTACCCTTAGGAGCACAAATTCAGAAACAAATAAGCAGAGAATGAGATAAATTTGAGACGCTCAAATTCGTCTCACAAGACGAGATTAAGCAACAGATGAGCAACAAATTTTTGCTATGGGAAAGGGGCCGAATAATATTGCACGCCCCACTTTTCAGTTTTTTATTTGTTAAAAAAGTTTAAATTATCCAATAAATGTTGTTCCACTTCACGATTGTGTCCCACTTGCTGTTGATTCTTGACAAAAAAATTAAATTTCATATCTTTATGTTTGAAGCCTGAAATGTGGCGAAAGGTTGCAAGATTCAAGGGGGCCGAATACTTTTGCAAGGCACTGTACCTGCTGTCAATTAATAGGATACTCAGGGGGAAAGTGGGGCAGTTGGTTGGGTGGGTGGGTCTGCCCCAGAACTGGTAAGAGAGTGGTCGCGCAGTACAGACAAGGAAACCTGAAGAGAGGGCAAATAGTGATGGTCCACATACAGACTCTGCCTGCAAAAGAAATAAGACAACTGTTATACAAGAGAAATGATCAGACATGAACGTGGGAAGTATATAAGGGATCATGTATTATTCAGTTAACAACCTAATAAAACAGGAAAAAAAGACATGAATAACGGTACTTTGTAAAACTCTTAAAGTACTATCTGACCCAGGTTTGCTGCCTTTTTTAAAGGACTCCACGAATAGAAAGACATGTAGTTCTTTAAAGTGCTTGTGACACGAAAAAGCATGTTTATTTCATAATACACGCGGTATTTTATGCTCCTGAATGATATGGACCGCTTGGATGTGTGTGGAAGCGATCGCTATATTTATTTAGTTTTTTGAATCCCGCGCCAGGAAAATGAGTGACTTCCGGCTTCGGTCTCGCATTGAGGAGGAGGGCGCTGTGACGTGTACGGTAGAAGACGTCCTCTTCACGCTACAGTGTACTGTTGTGTATGAGGACGAAGGATTCAGCTGATTTTGCAGATTAATACTTTTATTTTTCGCATCACGCCAGCCAAACGGCTGCAGAAAAATCATTCTGTATGCGGGAGAGGCGTATGCGCCTTTTTGGAGTTTCAAAAGGTTCCCATTCACCGTGGATATTTACTGTGGGACCATTGGACTTACAAGGAAGTGAGTAAACATCTTGTTTTGTATTATGTCAAATACGAATACAGTGATTACAAAGTAAACACTATAAAATTCCTTTAAATAAAGGACTACTTACGTTTGATCATTGATAGGCATGTAAAAAGCTATCCTCACGCTCATTAGCAGTTAGCTGTTAGCACGTTAGCTACACAACAATTCCAGCCACCCTCCTCCAGGGAACGAACTGTAAATTGCTCTCCGCCGGGCGGTTTGCCGATCCGCAAAGAAACTCGACAACCGGGTCGTCATGTCAAATAATCCAGGCTAGTTATGTGTGATTTTCCACTTCGAAGACTTTGAAACATCCCTCGGTTCGGGTTAGCATGTCGGCTAGCTGTCACTCCTTCTGGTCTGTTTACATTCTCCGAAGCCGGGGAAGGGAAATGACATATGTCCGATTTAGGTGTCATAAAATATCGTTCGGCAGGTGTGACAGTAAAGGTAAAGTCGACTGTTTTGACCATTATGGAGTAATTTTGCCATATCGTCTTGAATAAATGGATTTTTATTATTTTATATTCCATTTAGCACAAGTTATTTGTCATGACCATGCCATTTATTTAGCAATTGGGGAAAGTACTTGGGTAAAAAGAATATCCTGTAAAAATATTGAAGTAAAGAGACAGAAACAATGACATTTTGCCGCTCTCTTCGTCGCGTTTTCCTCATTGTGAATAGTTCCCCCTCGACGGGCTGACTGGTCCTTCTCAAGCCATTTATATAGCTATTGGGGAAAATACTTGGATAAAAAGAATATCCTGTAAAAATATTGGGAGTAGAGAGACTGAAACAATGACATTTTGCAGCTCTCTTCGTCTCGTTTTCCTCGTTCTGAACAATTCCCCCTCAATGGGCTGAATAGTAAAACCGATGAGCCTAGTCTACCGCTGACGTCATCCACCTGTTGGGGACGCTAAAGCCCTATAATTGTAGGCGTGGCTAACCGGCAGATTAAAAGACTAATTTCTCGTCATCTGCGCTTTGCTAAATTGTTGTATATGGTCGAATCGTCTCAAAATATGATTCTAATTCACATAATAATGCCATTTAAGACTTTTTTTCTGGTGTCGTATGCTCTTTAAAGATAAATGTTAATACAACTTATAATAATTTGATATTAAAAGCCCTCTTAATATTTTGTTTCAATGATATTTGTAAAATTTTAACAAGTAGGTTGCCATTGTTGTTGACGTCGCTAGGCGGTGACGTCATATGGACACATTGCTAAGTCAAAGAATCTGAAAGCGGAAAGAATAATTCATGTTTGTGGAAAAAAAACAAAAACTTTTTGTGAATACTTGCTTACTGTATTATTGTTTTCTTTTTTTCCCTGATGTGAAATATTTGGAACCCCCCCTTTAGCATATGTGTTTATTTTCTTTAATTTTTTGGTTTGTGTTGTGGCTTCTTGTTGTCAAAATTTTTTTTTTTTTTTAAAGTAGACAGGTATTCAGATTCGAAGTGCGGACCACGCCGTTTATTGTCAAACCTTCGACAACTCTTTCACAACAAACATAAGTATCATATCGTGAAAATACTATAAAACTAATACCCATACCTCTCAAAAAATGTCACCAAGAAGAAAGGTGCTTCATTCTGTATTACTGAAGGCCCTATTCTTACAGTTAACACAACAATGCAAAGAGAACCTGCATTCCCAATCAAAATAGGTGCGCGAAATAAACATAAAACTTACTCAGACTTTGGTCAAACTACATTTAAACATTTCAACAACTCGTTCAGCGCAATATTTAGTCACAATATACAAACTATGATGCTGGAAGCCATTATCAGGAGTCTTGTGAATACAACTCAAATGAACGTATACCATAATAGACCCAGTCTACCCTTGTTATGGAAAAGCGACATGGAAAATGAATGAATGAATTTTTAAAAAAGTGAAAAATTAAAAAAAAAAAAGACATTGAGAGTCCAACTGAATGTAAAGGAGCGCGTTTTAACTTGCCTGGTACACCAGACTCACCGCTGTTCCAGCTATTGAGTCTGGCCACCATTCACGCGGATACTATTTCCAGGGCGGAGCAAGTCACAGCAAACACAGCGGAGTGGACCAATCAGCGACGGGCAGGCGTGACGTTATTAAATTGACGAGGGAAGGACGAGGGACTTGCGCGCGGAAGTAAACATACGAAGAGAGCGGAGTTTATTCAACATGGCTAGCGCGAGACAGACTGTTGTCAATGACTCGTGTCGATGTGTTTTTGGTCATTTAAAACTGATTTTACCGTGGATATGAACATATTCTCGGATCTCCCGTTCACCATCTCTGTTGTTGTGGAGACGACTTTCGACGCGCAAGAGTGACATTGCTCGTTAAGAACACGTCACGCAAATAAACGAATCTGATTTGTCGATTTATTTTGTACCTGCTCGAGAGGCCGTTAATGGTCTGGTTCCCAGACTATACTCTCAGTCAGGGGTGCTCAATGTTTTTTGCTCCAAGATCTACTTTTAAATGAGACAACCTCCCGCGATCTACCTTAAGAGAGGAGGGTGAACTAAAAAAAAGAAAAAAATTTAAATGTACAGTTACAGTAATTATGCTTTGTGAGCAACATATGAGGTTATGTTGCTCACAAAACACAAATAACTGTACATTTAAAAAAATATAAAAAAATGGATGGTAAATTATGTTTGCTCACATAACATAATTAACTATGTACATTTAAAAAAAAAAAAAAAAATTATATATATATATATTTTTTTGATGCTGCGAGCTACCCACACTAGCGATCGACGTAATCCCCACCTCTGCCCTAACCTAATAAAATTCCACGAATTAACATCTTGCATTTCACTGGCAGGAGGCCTACTAGCACAAATGTCAACTGGGGCAGAGGCTCACAGTTACTCTAAACTAGAGAGGGAAAAAGTTATAAATGAGTCAACAATTGTATTAGTGTACGGTCAAACCGGTCCGGGGGGGGGGCTGGTTGGTTTGCATGAATGCAGCGACAGCCAAGGTTTGTTTTCTCGTTCCAAGTGACACGAGGCGTCGTGCTGTGTCGCGTGGACTCTGTAAACAGGCTCCACCGCAAAGAACACGTAATGTGCCAGAAACACTTTAAGCACAGCTGGACGCACGATCAGTGAACTAAGATAGTGATTGAAGCGATGAGGAAATGAGTAAAGGAATTCAGAAAAAAAATAGAAGAAATTAAAATGCATTATTTAAGTGAAAATGAATCCATCATTGAATTGAACTTACGTATTTTTCATGAATTTATATGGGAAGTGAAACATTTTTATTTTCTTTATATTGTTTACTCTTTTTTTGTTGTTGTTGCAAATTTAGGGAAAAAAGGCTAAGTCAATGTAAAATAAAACCGCTTGTTTAAAAAAAAAAAAAAAAAGCAGGAGTGTGCAAAAGCACTCTAACGGCCTGAAAGCATTGTGGGCATGCCCACAACCGGCGAAATCGGAATCTGCAGTGAAAATAAGTCCACAATAAAAAAATCAGTCCTAATGCAAAGAATCAAAACTCGGGCTCAGAGGATGTAAACCACGCAGGAAGAGATTTGAAGCCACAACTTTAAAACTATAAGAAAGACAGGTGAGGCATTTCTTTCTATGGTGATGAGTTTTTACCCTTTTCACACAGAAAAAAAAGCTGAATAAATCTTTAAAACTACAGGTAGTCCCTGGGAACGAGTTCTGTTCCTACGCTAGCAACGTAACCCAAGTTCCCTCGAGAACCGGAATTAAACCTTTAAGTACCCCTACAAAATAAATATCCAAAAAATCCAAAAGTATTTACTGTATTTTGTTTAATGATGGAGGATACACTGGCCTCTGGTGGCCTCGTCGGGTCTGGCTTGACTGTTGCCTTGTATGACTGAGAAGCAGACTCAGATGTTTGACATGGATAAACGATAGCTGCGCTCTGGTTTGGCCCACACAAGGCTATTAGTTGTTTCAGCTAATATGTTTGTGTATGCATTTGTAATTATGTTCACAGCTACAGTTTGTTGAGTTACGTGTGAGCGATTTGCTATGACAATTGCAAATATGTTAGCATTCGTAGCATTTAAACTAGCGGACTTTTGTTAGCCAAATTACGCTAATTTGATCTACTAAATTTACATATTGAGCAGACTAGATGGATATTTGAGCACCAATTGTTCTGTGTTAACTGCTTTATTGTTAAAATTTGTGTTATTTTGAACATAAGTTCAAAATAGAAGACTCCGGCATCATAAAGTCGATATGGCGTGAGTCAAGTACGTCGTAACCCAGGGACTACCTGCTTATTGAATTAGTTGGAGCATGAGTCCCAAACAATAGGTCCGCACTGCCCTCTACTGGCAAATTTCTAACCGACAGCAGGATGCCCTTTCCTGACTGATAATTTCACAATTAATTAATCAATCCTTGATACGATGCTCGAGGATCGATAGATACTAGTGCATGCTACATTGCTACCAAGTTTTAAGATGACGGGTTCACAAATGACAGAGGATTGGGACTTCAAAGTTCGTGTCCACAAGAACAATAAAACCCTAGTGTTGACTTGAAAGGCCTGCAAAAACATACACATTCAATAATGTAATTCAAACTGCAATATTTGAATTCACTAATTATTTACACTGAAACACAAATGGTTTTATAAACCTGTATGTTAATTATGTGTACAATGTTGTTTTTTTGTTGTTGTTTTTCTGGGGTTTGGGATGATTTAAAATAAATGAACCAATTATCAAACTTGATAATTTGGAAGGAAAACATTTAAGGAATTTAAGGCGAAATTATTACAACAAGTAAAAAAAAAAAAAAAAAGAATGTTAAAAAAATATATTGATTTCTCGTTTTATTTCACACATAATCAATACTTCATTAAGATAAGATTAATTTATCTGATGAAGTACATTAACATTTATTTAAAATACTTTTAAAAAATAAAAGAAAATGCAACATTTTATTTAAAGAAGTACCATTTTTAATATATCTTGTTAAACGGCCAATCTAGTAGGACAGTGTTAATTAAGGCTGATCATTTATACATTTGCTATGAGGTCACAATGACAATTGCATATTTACGAATAACATAGTTGCAAATTTCAACACTGGATTGTAAACGCAAGTGCTAATTGCGTTTCTTTCATCATCCCACACACTGAAGCTAATCTTAATGTGTTAACTCCCCCCTTTTTTTTAACCCTCAACTGTCACTCATCTCCTGCAATTAAGATCTTTTATGAAACACCACTCCGCAAAACCTGTTTTAATGTCATCACTTTTCTCCCAAATGCAAATTTCCTGCAGAAAACACTTTAAATCAACTTTTTGACATTATTTTTCATTGAGAGGATGCCCATAGAAAAATGCTGTCATAATGAACGGTTGTAAAAACAAAACAAACCCCCTCCTCCCAAAAAACAATACCAGGCTTTTTGTGAGAGAGAAAAAAGGAAAACCGGCACTTCCTGTCAGTCATCTTGACGAGGAGTTGCCTCATTTTATGTTACGGTGGCATCGACGGCAACAGAAGTCCAAACCATTTGAACTGAGAGTATCTGGCAGGGATCATTTGCCCTTCTATGAGTCCAAATGGGTTGAACGTCTATTGCTGTCGATGGCAGTCAGTCTTGCGGCACCTTGAGTTGAATTTGTCCTATTACCTAACTCAACTTTCAAGTTTTTCCAGATACACCTTTAAAACAAACAAAAAAATGTTTTGCTTTAAAAATGTTGAAAAATACAAAACAGAGGTCACAAAATGTTATGTATTTCACTAGAGGTGTGCATCGGCACTGCCCTCACGATTCGATTCGATTACGATTCGGAGGGCCACGATTCGATTCGGTTCGATTCGGCAATGCATCATGATGCATTAAAGCCTGGGATGCATTAAAATGCCAAAGCAAAGCATATTTTTCGTGAATCATGAGGCAACACAAGCGGTCAGACATTAAACACCTTTTTATAGGCTCTTGTGTCATTCCTGGTTGTAGTCAAATGAAAATAGTAATATATATAAAAATAATAAAAAAAACATCACAGCATTTAATTAGTGCTTTGAATGAGACCAGGGCTTTCTTTTTTTTTTTTTTTTTTTTACACACACTAGCAGCCTTTCATTTTTTACACACCGCATAAGTTTGGTCAAGTTTCCCACCAACCTCATAGAAGCCAAAATGTCTCCATATGCCTGCTTTCAATGTCTTTGGTGCGTCAATAATCTTTCGCGCTTCCTCTTTCTCCGCTTGAGCCATTGTTATGATGTCTTATCTCTGCTTTCTTGAGCGCCACTGCGCAATTGCGCATGTCTGTGACGTTACTCCCATGAGGAAGCAGATTTGAGGTCCTCGTCCCCCCTGCATTGCTTGTACAATAGCTCCCTCTATGGGGAAACCAAATCCATTACATCACTGGAAGATTTTTGAACGGACTTATATATTTTAATATGTGCTGAATCGATTCGGTTTGTTGCCCGCATCGAATCGCATCGTCCATGGCCCGCATCGGGATGCATCGCCGCATCGATTATTGTTGACACCAGTATATTTCACTAAACCACTCAACTGTGTAACATAAAAACTAATAAAGTATAGACAGTGATCCCTTGTTTTTCGCAGTTAATGGGGACCAGAACCCGCCAGTGTATTTATTCACATTTAGCACTGGAAAGAAATACATATAAGACATATTTTTTTCATTTTTTTCCCCTCCAAAGTATAATTATAATTTTTTATGCATATATAATATATGTGTGTGTGTTTATATATTTCATTAAATGGTTTTTAAGCACTTCAAATGTAATAATTTTGATAAGTTTTAAACGTGTTACGGTCCCACCGAATTATTTTTGAACATGAATAAAGTAGTAGAAAAATGCTTGGCTTTATTAAATGCTTCATTGAGTAAGTCCACTCAAAACCGCTCAAGCTAATCACTAACACACAATAGTTGCCAAAGCAACTGATTAACAAGTTAAACGATGGTTGAAGCATGCGGCTCATTGAAGTTCGTGTCTCTTGCAACATCAAACTCAAACATCTGTCAATCATCATTAACTTTAATAAGCAAATCCAGTGCACTGCCTGACAATCAAAGAGCAGGGAGAGGGAGGTGGAGTGGGACAGTGAGACTATCTGTATTGGTGGATGGTGGATGAGGGCGCGAAGTGGCGAGGGATCACTGTACATCAGGGGTGCTCAGTGTTTTTTGCTCCAAGATCTACTTTTAAATGAGACAACCTCCCGCGATCTACCTTAAGAGAGGAGGGTGAACTAAAAAAAAAGAAAAAAAAAATTAAATGTACAGTTACAGTAATTATGCTTTGTGAGCAACATATGAGGTTATGTTGCTCACAAAACACAAATAACTGTGTACATTTAAAAAAATATAAATACAAAAAGGATGGTAAATTATGTTTGGTCACATAACATAATTAACTATGTACATTTAAAAAATAATAATAAAATAAAATTTTAAAAAAAAACTTTTTTTTTTTGGGATGCTGCGAGCTACCCACGCTAGCGTTGCGATCGACTGGTCGATCGCGATCGACGTAATGCCCACCCCTGCTCTCAGTGTTTGAAAAATACAGGGACAACAGTCTGGCAGAGCCAGGCAACGTTTTAACGGCCACAAAAGCTTTGCGAGCAAAATTTTATAAGGGAGCAAAATTTGACAGAACAACGGCCCTACAACGTCAACAACAATGGCAAACTATTTTGTCTGTGTTACAAAAATAGCACCCAAAAATGAGAATGCACGTTTTAATACTGAACGTCATATGTAAAAATAGCTTACCTTCACTTCTGCCAGTATTCTTTTCTGTATGTTCCGAACTGGAGCAAGAGGAAAACGCAGACCAGAAGTTTCCCGTTTCTCACGCTCAAATGTCTGACGCATGCGCAGTCCAGCAGTTTCCTGTTCCACCCGCCCGCTCAAATGTCTGACGCATGGGCAGTTTGGAGCACAGTACAAATGGCTTTGGTACAGTGGTGGAGAGGTGTCAGGCAAAATGCAAAGTCCAAAGATTTGGCAAATAGAAAAAAGCACGAATCCCAATTGCAACACCAGACGCATTTTTTTTTTAATGAAAATGATGTCGATGAATCGTTTGTGCTACAACGGTTTTTTAGATACAGTATTATGGTTTTTATTGAGATATTAGTTTCCTTAGCTTAGCTCTCGCGGCTAATGGAGCGTACCAACCCTCTCATTAACAGAGGGGTGTCCTAAAACTAGCACGGACGCACCACTTCAGAGCCATTTTGCAGTAAATGGGGGGCTTAGAGGAACGTCATCACACGATATTAATATCTGAACCCCACGCCCCCAATTTACTGCAAAACTGACACGAATTTGTGTTTTAATCGTGCTAGTTGTTAAGACAACCCTCTGTTATTGAGAGGGTTGGTACGCTCCATTAGCCGCGAGACCTAAGCTAAGGAAACTAATATCTCAATAAAAACCATAATACTGTATCTAAAAAACCATTGTAGCACAAACGATTTACATCATTTTCATTAAAAAATGCGACTGGTGTTACAATTGGGAATTGTGCTACTTTTTTCTATTTGAAAAGGTTTTGGACATTTCATTTCGCCTGACACCTATCGACCACAGTTCTTTGGGGTATATGTTACCCTATTTTTCCATGTGATAGTTGTTACTGTTAACGAAGAGGTAGTATGTGTAAAATATACCCATTATTTTATAATTCCTTGGGTGACAAGGAAGATTAGGCAAATTTTATACAGTTTGGATAGATTATATTTACCACTCTCCAAAATCGCTTTTTTCAGTGTATTGCACAAATAGAATCCCCTTCAGTGACTCAACAGAAAGCCTGTTCCTCTCATTGGTCCACTGGCTCTGCATCAGCGAGAAAACACTCTCAACATTGGCATTATGAGAAGGAAGTGCAAAGACAAATTGTGCAATCTTCAGGAGTTCTGAGTAGCATGCAATGCTTTTGGCCTTCTCAAAATATTTTGTCCACTTCTGCTGCACCTGCAAGCTACTGAACTCCTCATCAATGTTGCACCTTTCTGTGAATTTCCTCAGTTTGACGACCTGGTCAAAACACTTGACATCATCAATTAGGACCCCCTTTTCTCCTAGGTACTGGATGCAGACCTCCACATCATTCCAATCTGGTGACTCACTCAGATCCATCCACATGAATGTTGAAAACTCTTCCATGGGAGTCATCCACTTCTCCAGATACTCCAGGCATGCACTGTACAGGCCTTGCACATCAGCACGGAACTGGTCACGGCCCTTACCAAGTCCATCGCTGCGCTTTTGTGCTAGGAGTCCCTTAACTTTCAGAGACATGAAGTTGCTGCTCTTGCGTTCAAGAAGAATGGCGTGGATGGTGTTCAGAATTTTCTTCACCTCCATAATGGAGTTGTTCTCCTTTTCCATTTCTTGAATGTGGGTGTTGAACACAAACATGAGTGAGTGCATGTGCCAGAGGTAGATCTCACTGAAGCCATTTTCAAAAAACTTCTTGATCACTATGGGTGGCTTTTGCTGCGACAGAAAGAATGCTTTTAAAGCTGGAAACATCTGTATCATCCGCTCAATGCCTGGGAACAATGACAGCCACGTTGTCTTGCTGTGAGAAAGCATCCTTCTGTATTCAATGTCAACAAAGTCACAGTACTCCTTCAGGTTCTCAGTGCGCACAGTGTAAATATGGAAGTGCTGGTAGTTTTTGAACATAATATTCTCAAGGTCAACATCTAATGTGTCTGCCCCATGATGAACACAATTATTCAGTATGTGTGCTGGGCAACCGACACCAATCAAAGTCTTGTTGTGCAGCATCCTCTTCAAACATGCAAACACATTCTTTCCCCCTTCATCACACCGTATTCCTCCAAAATTTGTGTTGCAGTTGTCACCAGTAAATGCAATACATTTTTCAGATAATTTGTTTTTTGCCAGTGTTTCAGTGAGATATTGTGCAATGGTTTCTGCTGTCTCATTTGGTGTGTCTTTAATCTCAATTAATTTTGTTTGCACACCACCCATCTTCCAGTCAAAGTACTGGATTATGACTGGGAATATTTTCACTGCTCCATGGTTACCCCCATCTGTAGAAACGCCACAGTACTGGATTTCTTTGAGGGCTTCATGAGCGACTTCAACAGAGTGGGGCGCTAAAACGCCATTCACAATGACTTCAGTCTTAGTGCGAGCACTACTGAACTTTTTGGCGGTGCCAGAGTCTAGAAATGCCCTTTTTAACAAGGCGCTGGTGCAATCCATGGACCTGTAATTGTTATGGTGTTTAACAGTGTGAAAAGCAAACGCACCCTCCGCTGCGTTTACAGCACCCTCTGTTTTCCCGGGACTTACAAGGAAGTCGCTCAATTTAGCCGAAGAGCTCTCCCCTCGCACAGCTTTTTTATGTTTTTCTGTGTCCGTGTGAGCTGTCAGGTCTTCAGCACCTTTGTTGGAGACCGACACATATGTGCCAGCTTTGCACACGGTGCACTCTGCCTCCCATTTATTTCGCCCGGGACGATATGTGGGGAATTTGTTTTGCAGCTCATCTGTAAAGACGCACTTGCGTTTAGGCATTTTGACGTACTGCTACTGCTTTGACGTAATGATACGTGCTACTGAGCATAGCACAAAAAAACAATGGGCAGGCTCTCTGGGAATACGTCACACGCAGCAGAATACTGTAATATTCTGTGTGAAGCGTCAGTCAATTTCAACACGCGCAGATTGGTCCCGTGAAAAGTAATGAAAACCGGATATTTTCGTGAATTTATAAAACCCGCCCGGACGGTAAAAATAACAAGAAAGGAGGACATGTCCGGGTAAAAGAGGACGTTTGGTCACCCTAGTGTAAACCCTCGAAAATACTGTATTTGTCAGTGTGAGAATAAGACATGAGGATTTGAGCGTCAACTGGAAAAACAAGTCAGACCGCCATGTTCGGCAAGATGGCGCGTGCATGCACGTGCAATGCGAAAGGAAACAAGACCGTTTTGAAAATTCCCTGGAAAAATGTTGTGTACATACTCAGCTTTTCCGCCTCGTCGAAGCATCCGATTTGCCTGAAGAGCTCACAGACGACGGCCGGCGCTCGGGCCTCGGTGAAGGTGGACACCAGCACGTTGGTGACCTCCGTGCGTGGCTTCTTCCTCACCTTGCACGGGGCCACCCGCCGATCCCCGCGCCGGTCCTCCAGAGCCAAGCGGAACCTCTCATAGTCCTCTTCGGACAAGCTCTCCAACGAGTTCAAGATAGCCAACTTTTTGGTGAGCATCTCTGATCAACGCTTAAAACTTAAGGAATGGCAGGCACCCACACAAAATGGAAGCTGCTTTTGTTGCTCGGAGAAAAAAATCCGGCAGAAGACTCTCGGGTTCCCCGTGTGGCCGCATTAAATAATTTTATCGCTCATGCTCATCAAACTCGGTGGACGGGCGTGAACTAGGCAGGGTTTGAGTTGAGCGAGTCAAGCTACATGGCTCTGGAGTCAAGATTGTGCTCCTTCCTTCCCAACTAGGCAGCATGGTGTCACGTCCAGCCCTTTGAGACCTCTGTTGTGATTGAGGGCTATACAAATTGAATTGAATTGAACGTCTCAGAAGTCTTGTTAATGTTTTGTGTTGGATCAAGTCAGATTCTTTTATTTTGGTAGTGGCGTGCCTCATTTGAGTTAACTTTACTTCCTGCGCTTGCCAATCAGGCTGATTCTGTCCACCTGTGATCCTCTGTATAAATAGCCTGCTTGTAACCTTGCCCAGTGTTGGTTTGTCTGCTATCCTGCCACGTCCTATGCCACATCCTTGTGTAAGCCCTTTTTTGATCACGATTGATGTTTTTGAACCCATGTCTTTTTGTTTCTTGAAGAAGTAACTCAGTTTATTGATGTCCAGCTGTTGCTGTGAATTTTTGTTGATTGATGTCCAGCTGTTGCTGTGAATTTTTGTTAACGTTTTTTTAACTCTACTAATTGGAGAATAAACACTTTTGTTTGAGCACAACTATCGAGCATTTGGGTCCTTGGTGCATCCTTGTCACATGGCAGCGATTGCTGAAGTTCTGCATGAGCTCTCTCGCGCAATAAACCGCTGTTTTTTGAGCTACGTGCTCAGGGTCCGAATTTCCTGAGTCAACGTGTTCTGCTAAGTCTAACATGTCCGTTATTAAAGGGATCCTCTGTTTTTAAGACAAGTAATTCTTAAAAGATACATGTTAGCATGAGTTATAATAATTTTGATATTAAAACCCCTCTTAAAATCTTGTTTTAATAAAGTGTGTAAAATTATTTTAAGTGATAGGTCGCCATTCTTGTTACGTCACAGTGCGTAACTTCACCGGTCCCGTTGCGGAAATCCCAGCGCGTCACTCGTTAGCTTTCCCAAAATATTGTCAGTTCTACCCTTCCTATTTGAACCAGATCTGGAAGGTGAAGAGCAGGACAGCACTGTCGGTCATTCACAAGACGAGCATCAGGGGAAAAATGCCCGCAGCAAATACCCGATGAGAGAAAAGTTGGGCAAAACTGGTGATGCGCGAGAGTCCGGTTGGGAGCGAGAGTGTATGCTGTCCAGTTTTATTAGCAGATATTCAAGGTAAGCATATTGCGTTTTCAAACTTATCCTAATATAATTAGATTGTTAGCATCCAGAGCTGTCGTGTGCTTACGGTACAGGCCAAAGATCACACCTTGTGTAATCCATGTCTTGTACATTGTAACGCGTGGTAGCTAGGATACGTGTATAAAAGTACCAAAAAGGGGAGAAGCTTCCACTCATGCACATTTATTCAGAAAAAATAGTTCCACCTTGACCACTTTTCACTCGGGAGCTCAGCAGTACACAAAGACGTGTTCCCTGACGAACTCGCAACGTTGTTGTAAGGTCCACGTCAGAGTCACTGTCGTCACTGTAGCGTGCCATAGTGCTTTAATTATTTTGTACGATTTGGGGAAAACTCCCACGAAGAATAGCCAACAAAAAAGATAGCAATAGTAATCCAAATCTGCGTTTTTTACTAACTCGAAGATCCAGGAATTAGACCGATACCATGGCAATGTCGCAGCCGCGATTAGGCCGTCGATTCCACAAAATAGACTGATCCGAAGAGCCGCTATGGGACCGACGAATCAAAAAAATGGACAGATCCGAAACCAATATCGCAGACGCGGTGGGACCGTCGTAGCCAGAAAATCGACGGATCCCTTACTTGAGTGAGGATCCAGGAAAAATGTTCGGGCGCTAGTTGTAACGCGTGGTGGGTAGGATGCGTGCATACAGGGACCAAAACGGGGGAGAAGCTTCCACTTGTGCACATTTATTCAGTAAAAATAATTATTCCACCTTGACCACTCACTTCACTCCCTTTGTTTCCATTTGACTGGAAATTGCATCCAAAAGCAGCACATCATGGCATTTTACTTCACGTGTTTCGGCAGCAATTGTTGAACACGCAAGATACCAATGACGTCATCACTGCGAGCCCGCAAACCATGGCGCCAACTAACGGTCAAAATATGGACTAAATATTATAAAATATTGCCATTGATTTAACATTTTATGTGTTTCTAACAAATTTTAGTACAAGAGAACAATTGTGGTTTATTAGAGCCTACATGTATTTAAGTTAGAGGATCACTTTAAATCCCCAAAAAGCTGATGCAGAACCTCAGCAATCGTTGCCATGTTGGGAAGGAGCATTATCTAGACTCCAGAGCCATGTAGCTTGACTCGCTCAACTCAAACTCCGCGTAGTTTACGCCCGCCCACCGAGTTTGATGAGCCAATGAAAGATGAAATTATTTGAGCCAGCGGACTTTTGCAATGAAAGTTAGCCAATTTTGCATATTGCCATTGTTGGGGATGGCTACATCGATCACAATGGCTGTCCCTTGCTGCTTATCCAAGATCACAATGTCCGGCTGGTTGGTAACGACCATCATATCAGTTTGTACCTGGAGTCCCACAGGATCTTTGCCCTCTCATTTTCCACAACCTTGGGAGGTCTACTTCTTCTCGAGTCACTGCGTATCATTTGATGACTACAGTCCTTTATTGAACTCTTGGGTGCAAGATGTCAGGAGGAGTGGGCGGACAAGGAGATGTTGCATGGTCTGATCCTCTCCACACCGACAAGAGGTGTCGCATTCTCAATAAACCCTCTCAATTTCAACCACCTTGGGAGGTCTTCTTCATCTTCTCAAGTTACTGCGTATCATCAGATGATTTCAGTCCTTCGTTGAATGCACTGTCTGGCACTCGGGGTTAGGTCAGCTAGGTCCTCTTGGGTGCAAAATGTCAGGCGGGGTGGGCAAAAAAGGAGATGTTGCATGGTCTGATCCTCTCCACACAGACAAGAGATATCGCCATTCTTTTTGAACCCCCACTTTGTCTGGTTTGTTTTGTATCGGTCAACAGCAGTTCTCAATCGGTTACAGCAAGACCAGAGTGGCCATGCTTCACTTGCACCAGATGCAAGAGATTCGCATGACCTGGTAGAAGACACTGTGTGTGGGGCTAGAGTAAAATTTTCTGTCCAGAGAGCGACATGCTGCTTGTCCGGATTTCTGTCCAAAGCCTTTAGTGTGCAGGAAGCTGTGCCTTGTCTTTAGCCTTTTTACTCTTGGCTCATGATTGTAGAGTTGTTGGCAGGTGTCAGTTTCTTGTCTCAGCTTTTCCTTCTGGGTCGCCACTGTCCTCCGGATGCTTGGTGGAGCAATCCCACTGAGTAGGCATAGGTCAACATTTGTAGGGCTTCAAGCAGCCAATGACAGCACAGCAAGCCGAGTTTAGCGCTGTATCAACCCTGGTGGAATGGGTTGATCTACACCAAACAGTTGATGTATACTCCGCTGCAGAGGAGCTGTGCGCTGTTGTGCGTACCGTCTTGGCATCAGCACCCATGTTAGTATGATTCCCTGAGAATTATATCCTTGGGAGGTGTTTCCCTTTGCGACCAAGGGGTCTCCAGTCCATACTCTGCACAGATGTTTCTGTACACGATACCGGCTACTTGGTTATGGCGTTCCATGTATTCTTTTCCTGCCAGTATCTTACACCCTGCTATTATGTGTTTGACTGTTTCAGGAGTCTTTCCGCAGCCTGCTCTTTCCTCTCATGATGGTTCCTCCAACCTCTCCTTTACCAGTCTACAATGCCTAAGACATTCACTAAGCACTTCATCTCTTGGGGCCATTTTTGTGATGTTTCGTCTTGCATAGTGGTCCTGATGCTCACTAACCCTCGGTCTCCATCCTTGCCCTTAGGGGATTGTCTCTGGATACTGGATTTGTGGAGGAACCCTCCGTGCATGGTGAGCAGCTTCCGTTTTTTCACATCTATGGTCTGAAATTCCTTCTTTGGCCAGCTTATTGTCACAGCAGAGTATCTGATCACTGGTAAGGCATAGCTGGTAATTGCTCATATCTCGTTCTTGCCATTGAGCTGGCTTCTCTGGACCTGCCTTACTCATTGCAGATACTTGACCGTAGCAACTTTCCTTTGGCCACTTCGTGGTTACCATTTGCCTGTGGTATTCAAAGGTCTTCTTAACATCTACTATCCAGCCCTCTGGGAGTGCTCTGACTGGACTACCTTCCTTGTGTTTGTCGCCGTTCGGCCAGATTTCTCCAGTCAGAATGACATTCCGATGTCCCCACTGTAGATCTTGGTGGTGTAGATCAGCGAGACAATGTTTCGCTCGTTCTTAGCGTACAGCTAGATGTCACGCATGTAGATGTGATTGAAGCTGGCCCCATTCTTAAATCGGTATCCATAGCGAAGTCTAGTTGATCAATTGGCTGAGGGGGTTCAGGCCTATGCAGAATGGCAGTGGGGATAGGGCATCTCCTTGGTATATACCACATTTGATGGAAACATGCGCAATTGGCTCAAAATTGACCTCAAGGGTGGTCTGCCACAGCCTCATTGAGTTTGCAATGAAGGCTCTCAGTGTGGTGTTGACCTTGTACAGCTTCAGGCATTCCAGTATCCATGTGTGCTGCACTGAGGCATAGGCTTCCAAGCAGGTTTGTCTTCCTGGGTTTGCAGTCTTGTGTGACAGTTCTTTCAACCAGTAGTCCATGTTTGGCTCTTCTCTGGTGTTTCTACTTGGGCTGTCAAACGATTAAAATTTTTAAACGAGTTAATCACAGCTTAAAAATTAATTAATCGTAATGAATCGCAATTCAAACCATCTATAAAATATGCCATATTTTTCGGTAAATTATTGTTGGAATGGAAAGATAAGACACAAGACTGATATATACGTTCAACATACTGTACATAAGTACTGTATTTGTTCATTATAACAATAAATCAACAAGATGGCCTTAACATTATTAACATTCTGTTAAAGCGATCCATGGATAGAAAGACTTGTAGTTCTTAAATGATAAATGTGAGTACAAGTTATAGATATTTTATATTAAAACTAGGGGTGTCAAACGATTAAAATTTTTAATCGAGTTAATCACAGCTTAAAAATTAATTAATCACAATTAATCGCAATTCAAACCATCTATAAAATATGCCATATTTTTCTGTAAATTATTGTTGGAATGGAAAGATAAGACACAAGATAGATATATACATTCAACATACGGTACATAAGTACTGTATTTCTTTATTATAACAATAAATCAACAAGATGGCATTACCATTATTAACATTCTGTTAAAGCGATCCATGGATAGAAAGACTTGTAGTTCTTAAAAGACAAGTTATTGAAATTTTATATGAAAACCCCTCTTCATGTTTTCGTTTTAATAAAATTTGTAAAATTTTCAATCAAAAAGTAAATTAGTAGCCTGCCATTGTTGATGTCAATAATTACTTACACAATGCTCATGGGTGCTGAGGCCTATCAAATCAGTCGCACCCAACCGCCAGCAGAGGGCGGCAAAACTCCGAAAAACACAATAAGCACACCTTTCACTGTGCTCTCATTTTAATCTGTTTGAGCGGGGCATTTGTGCGTTAATTGCGTCAAATATTTTAACGGGATTCATTAAAAAAATTAATTACCGCTCGTAAACGCGATAATTTTGACAGCCCTAATTAAAACCCCTCTTAATGTTTTCGTTTTAATAAAATTTGTAAAAATTTCAATCAAAAAATAAACTAGTAGCTCGCCATTGTTGATGTCAGTAATTACACAATTCTCATGGTGCTTAAACCCATAAAATCAGTCGCACCAAAGCGCCAGCAGAGGGAGACAAAAAACACAAGTAACAAGTGGCCATGACACTGCTGTCATTTTAATCTGTTTGAACGGGGCACGTGCATTAATTGCGTCAAATATTTTAACGTGCTTAATTAAAAAAAATAATTACGCGATAATTTTGACAGCCCTAGTTTCTACCAATTCCTTTCTGTATCTCTGTAATACATTGAACCATGTGCCCACTTATCTTACCTGCTATGATGCCTGACACGAGCTCCCATCTTGTGGAGGGACAGGTTATCGGCCGATTGTTGAATGGGATTGGTCCCTCCTGGGGGTCTTTTTGGATCGGGATTGTTCGTCCCTTGGTCAACCATTCATTGTGGGTCCCATCCTTCACCAGTTGGTTCATTTGTGCTGCTAGACGCTCTTGGAATTTAGCTTATTTAACCAGTCGCAGTTAATCATGTCTGGGCCAGGTGTTGTCCAGTTCCAGTACACACAGAGCCGGCCCAGGCCATTTGGAAGCCCTAAGCGAAATAATGCCAAGGGGGTCCCATATTTTTGGCCCGCCATTTCGTCACAGTGTACTGTGAAACCCATACATGCAATCCAACCCATAGGTCCATATTTTGTATATTAATCAGATTTTGTTGTACTGCATACTTCAAACTTCTCACACCAAATGATTGTCAGTACTTAAAGTAGATGGCACCAAACCTTTTTCTAAAAGAGGAAAAGAAAGAAATTAAGGAAGAACTTCAATTTTTTTAAGCTTGTAATCAAGTATCAAAACTCACAAAAGTCAAATAAAGCAAACTGTCGTAAACGGATGTTTGCATAGATAAACGGCAATGCGCGCCACATTATTCATGATGCTCTATTAAAAACGTATAAAATAAGGTTGCCAGATTGGGGGTCACTAAAGGTCAGGGGCCCTAAGCAGCTGCATTGTCTGCGTATAGGCTGGGCCGGCCTTGAGTACACACACACACACACACATATATATATATATATATATAGCGGAAAACACAGACAAGACTGAAAAAGCAGTTTCTGCTCTTGCACCCCTCTTTACAATAAACTGCTGTATTATAAACCAAAAGAACTGTTGTGTTTGATAGAACAATATGTCTATATGCTGCCATAGCAGATTCATGGCACAATAAGCCCCCGAACTATTTTTAAATTGTCCGTTTTACCCTGAAAACCCCCGTTTACAGACGTCGCGCAACCGCTTTTGTTTCAACCGAGCCATAAAAAGAAGGTAAGTATTTATATTTATTAGTCAAAATGTCTGTCATTGTTAGCTTAGAATCATTAATTGATGTCTAAATTTTAGTTTAGAAAAAAAAAAAACACTTTAATAAAACTATTCACTCGCATATTTTAAACTTTTAACGAATTACGTCACAATGAAAAAATGGGCATCATTTGACTCAGACGAGCCCACAAGAATCGCAGCACACAGACCCTCTAGGGGGGTCCAGGGGCATGCCCCCCCGGGAGAATTTTAAAAAATATTTTATTGTAAAATGCATCAATTTCGTTCACTTTGAGAGAAAAATGAAGAAAATGTGTCTAGACTGTGACTGTCTGACTTGGGGCGCTCAAAGTACTGCAAGGACGAACTGGAGTTGGATTCATCTTCTGCCCTAGCTCTATAATCAACCTGAATAAACAAATAAAATAATTTATTTTTTAAAGCAAGTTTTATGTATCCAATTGATTATAATAACACCTATCCCCTGTGTCTAAAAATCGACTTCATTGTTTATTCCATAATTAATCTTGCCACACAAATAATACATTTCAATGAAAATACAGTAAACATTTCAAAACAAATCCTGTATACATAACCTTCATTGGAAAGTAATAATCAGAAAACAAAACGATATATAAATGATTAAAAATATATATCATATCAATTTAACTGCCTAAACTTTAAAGTAAAACCATTCATTTTATTCATATTTTGTTATATATTTTCTGAATTAATATTGCTGCTTCGTGTGCATACGTTGTTTTACAGCTAAAATATTTGCCTATTGCCAATATACCTAGCAAGTAACCCTTTTCATTCCATCTCAACCCGGTGGCAACTAGAAAGTCCGCCAAAGCTCTTATCGTTCTATCCTGCCCCTTCGTGGGCCACAACAAGTCTTTCAGCCAGGCGCATTGCTGCCACCTGTCGGATAGGATACGAACTGTAGATAATCACAGTGTATAGAGGGGATAAAACAGTGATGATGTATGTATGGCGGCCGCCGGCCGTCCAGAACACCGGCCGTTCTGTGATCCTCCAGAAGCTACAGATTACCAGTCCGCCCCTGCTCATGACTATCGCTTAATTGTATTTTTTCGTTACTGTCGCATTTCCCCCAATATCTTAGATGATAATCGATCCAGAGAAAAAGAAGAAGAAAAATTGAAAAAGTTTAATAGGGTAAATATATGAAAAGCAACATTTCAACCACTCCTTGATGTCTGCGATTTCTGCATCGCGACCCTTGTTATATGACCATGTTTCACCCCTAAAATCCCCCCACAATCCAACTGTGGCCATTCACAGCTGTGTGTTGACACTCAGTGATGCATGCTACGTGGAGTTTTTGGATCGAAACAAAGTAATTATGCGATGATATCTCATGAAAGTCATGGCGTCTTTAATTCTGCTCTCGTGTGCTCTCACCTCCAGATAGGGTTTTGCTGTTTAAAAAAAAAAAAAAAAGAAATTTTAAATGCCCTCCTGTCCAAAAATTTTCTTCCCCCAGAAAATAGAAATTTTACGCTGTGATATGATATGTATCACACATGCATATCGGAAAATTTTGAAAGTTGGCTAAATTGGGGGTCTCAGAGCGGAACTTCAAGTCACCTGAGTGTTTTCCCCCATATATACGTATAAGAACATGGAAAAAAATAAAATCTCTCATGCATGCAGGCTTATTTTGAACAAAAACACTGAACAGGAGTCTAGGACTGAATAAAAACAAGGTGTTTATGAAGTACTGGCAAGCAATTTAATTATTTGATATGAAAAATGACACATTTTATCCCCCTTAAAATTATTACCGAAAACATATAATTTGGAATGCATGGAAATGAAAAAAAAAACAAAAAAAAGAGAAAAGAAATAATTTGTGTAAACATTGAGGGGAATTGGGAATTTTCAACTTTATAAAACAACAATACAGCACCATGTGAATTTTGAGGATGGAAAAACAACGAAAAGATAAAAAATATGAGGAATATTTTAACTTGGTCACAAATAAAATTAGAATTTCCACCATACAAAATAACGTTTTACAATTCGAACAACTAATTCTCACATTTCCTTCGCCAACATGCTAAAATTGACTAAAACATTGAATAGGAAAGTTGATCGTTTTTCTAATAAAAAAAACCTCATTGACAGAAATAGACGTTCAATCAGATAGCCAAATTTTAGGGGTGGAACGAAGTAAATTAGCCGAAAAAGAATTACGAGGATGCCGTCCAGCCTTTCATTTCTTCTGGAGGTCTTTCACAAGGTACGACTCGTGCTCCTGGAGGAGTTTAAAGAAGACGTCTTTAGCATCGGTGCCCGACTTGAGAGCCAGATCGTAGATCTTCCTCATCTTGTTCTGGCTGCCTGGCGTGTGGTAGCTGATGTCTTCATACACCTCAGCCTGGATGACGTTCTTGTCTTGCAGCCCGAGGAGAATGGGGTTGATGTTCTTCACGCGCTCGATCAGCTGCAGTTTGTGCTCGTCCACAAAGTGCTTCCCTGACTGACCTAAAAGACAATTGTCAAAAAACACTAGAATCAATATGATAATGCTCTTAATGCAGTGGTTCTTAATAAGGCTGTGTGAATGCAGTGATCCCTCGCTACTTCGCGCTTTCAGTCCATCGCGGATTTTTTTTCCAGTTAAAAAATAATAAATAAATAAATGCAGTTTTTTGTAGCGCTGTCCTGATCCGATCACATAGTCCTGCCGTTCTTGGTCAGGTAGTGTACTAGATTGCTTATTAAAGTTAACAATGTTACAACAAGTGTTAAGGTTTGATTTTGCCAGAGACGCTGACTTCAAAGCGCCGCATACGTAAATCATCATTTTTGTTAAACAGTTGCTGTGGCAACTCATTGTAAGTGAGCAGTTTGACCACATTTGAGTGGACTCACTCAATGAAGCATTTAACCCTTTAACACCTAAGCCTATTTTGGCCGAATTTGCATGCATTTGATGTTGCCTTTATATTTCAAAGAAAAAAATGTTCACAATGGCCAAGTTGGGTCCCTTTTTTCAGGACACCTTGAACTTCATGTCCAAACTGTTGTTTTCTTTACTGACCAATTTTAATTCACAGTTTTGGACCCAAAAAAAAAAAAAAAATCCCCAAATCTTTTTTCAAAATTTGTAATGTTGATGTCCCATTGACAACCAAACATGCTCGACCAACCGTTTTGAAGCTTGATAATATTTATTCAACTTGTTAAGATAAACATCCAATAGAAAAAAATAAAATTGAATAGTTTTATGTTTGACAATTCAACACAAACAGCAGGTATGGTCATAGGCGTTTTTGGCCTTTACACACACTATGGTCAAAACAGGTTATATACAGTGCAAAATAGTGAGAAAAAAATTATATATATCATCTAACACAAAAAGGGTTTGGAGGATATCTCTTTGTGAAGTTTATACGTACATGCAATCAAGCTTCTCGAACACACATCTATATAAAAATTTAAAAGATTATAGTGAAGAAAAAATATATATAACTTTGAAAAAAAGTATTTTTTAAAAATATTGACAAGTAGTTCAGTTCCACTCAAAATTTTCAGGCATGCGACCCAAGAAAGTTTTTTTTATTTTTTATTTATTTTATGTTTTTTGCGCACTCAATAAAGCTTCTTCTTGAACAGGCCATGGAGCTGCGTCACACACAACGTCACACAGCCAACTCTTTCTCCGTCTTTGCGCAATGCTGTCACTTCTACTCGCCGAGACACAGACTCATCCGAGGAAAACAACGACAAATACGGCTCATTTTCTTGAGTTAATGAAATAATGCATTAGCTTGCGCTAAATTTAGTTTTAGATTCATTCTGCACGTTTCAAAGTCGCTCGCTCAATCCAACCGGCCATTGCTTGCTTCGCATGCCTGCCTTTCCTTAGTTGGCGCCTCGCTCGGAAATTCATTAAAAATGTTCACATTCGGTTCGTCCTTCATGACATCACAACGCAGGGGTGCACATAAGTGGTCCGCATGCGCGCATGCGTACCGGACGTAGACAAACGCGCTGGCCCTCAACGGCTTCCGTACGCTTTTGCGTACCGATGGCTGACCACTGTATTTGCGGCTGACACGAGAAAATAACTTCTCAAAATGTCGAAGAGGCAGGCCACACTGAGTAATTACTTCCGTGTTCCCCCACCCCCGTCAAAAGACAGACAGACGACAGAGACGTCACCGGAGCTACCGAAAAAAAGGAGTTTTGCTAAAAAGTGGCTACAGGAGGTATCATGGCTAGAAGCAAATGATGCTCGTACGGAAATGCGGTACAAAATGTGCCGTGAGAATCCCAATGTCGCCGATAAGAACAGCGCATTTTATGTAGGGTCAAAGAATTTCAGCCATCCAAACTTTGAAAAGCACGAAAAAAACAGAGAGCATGTGGCAATTAAGCAAACTATCGATGTCAAACAGGACCCCACTCGCCCTATGGACAAGTGGCGGAATAGGGCGGAATAAAGGTAATGAACAGCGACATGCACTGACAAACGTGTTTTTGCTCGCATTTTACAAAGCTAAACATGCACGTTCAATGAGGTCTTATGAAGAGGACATCCCACTTTTAAAAAGGCTTGGAGTTAATGTGGGAGCCGCATAATTAGAGGTGTGCAAAATTTCCGATTCTTAGATTATTCGCGATTCGGCCGTGGAAGATTCGAGAACGATTCACAAACATCCAAATTCCGATTATTGAAATTTGCCAAGTAAAGCGAAAGTACAACACACTCAGCGCGCCGCGCGGTCTTTGGCACAATGAAGAACGGAGCGAGAGTAGCTAAACATAATGCTTCTCATTACCCGGCCCCTCGGGTAATGCCAATGCTCAACTCACGGCTCTAGCTCAACTCATGCCACAAGATACATACCTGACTGCTGCCGAAAAGCTGCTACGAAAGTACATCCGCATAATGTTACTGTAGATATCATTTATATAGGACTAGATGCAATATAGATTCGGTAGCGTTAGCAGCACATCTACAAAAAGCTAGATGCGGTCGTTAGTAAACGGCCGCCATCTTAAAGCAGTACACTTTCCTGCATGGCTGTTGTAGTGAACCTTCCAAGCGAACCTAATTAACTTTTTATCTAAAATACTCCCAAATCGGTAAAATATTGACTTGAATCTATCTTTAAAATAGTTTTAAAACTTTCACATGTCGAAAGTAGACAAAAGGGAAATTATGGAATAATGGGAGCAATTTTAACAACTTTAACAGTTGATTCACAACATTAAATTAATTGAATGTAGTTCAAAGCTGCTGATACAGAATGGGGACTGGAGTTTTTTTTTTTTACTGTTATTTTTGTATATTTGTTTACTGCTATATGTTAACTTGATACTGAAATAGTAGTTTGGTTTAGCCTGAGAGTATTTTTGAACAATTTTGGAACTAATGTACAAAACATTTAAAAAAAAAAAAAAAAAAAGGAGGGGGGTGCATCAATAATCGTTTTATAATCGAATCGGAGCCTCTGAATCGTAATCGTAATCGAATCGTTAGGTGCCCAAAGATTCCCAGCTCTACGCATAATGCCCTTTATTTGGTGCTTTTTATTTCTTTACATTTCACTTCAAAGTAATGGCAATTTTGTTGTGCCAGTTGATGTTAATCAAGCATTAATTGTTAATATAATTAATTAAAGTTAATTGGCTCTAAGTAAAGCTTGTCATAAATTTATCGCATCAGGCGGGTCGGCTCTCAAGCTCAATGAGGACCAAGTCACATCTCCAGGTCCTCCTCTGAGAACCTGGGCAAAAAAATTATGTTCACCCCTGTCACAACGGCTCTTGGGCTATGTAGTCTTTTGTGCTGCTTTCGGTTTTGAAAAAGGACAAGAAATTATGGAAATATGGAGATAGATACATGGTCCATGCAGCGTTTTGATGCATATTTATGAGTGCAATAAAACTATAAAACTCAAATGACATTATCTCCCGTTTTATTTGGTCGATTGACTTCAAATAAAAACTGGTGTGGACATCAACTTTGGCACTTTCAAATGAGACCAACCAGCGGCACGTGGATGACGTAATTACAGCATGACGATGCTTCAAAGACAATATGCGTAAACGCGTCGCTGCCGACACGTTCGGTGTTAAAGGGTTAATAAAGACAAGCATTTTTCAACTTTATTCTTGTTTAAAAATAATTCTACTATTGCCTGGGATAAAAGAAAAGGGACAATAACATGTTTAAAACAATACATTTTAAGTAGGTCTGTCAAACAATTAAAATTTTTAATCGAGTTAATTACAGCTTAAAAATTAATAGTAATTAATCGCAATTCAAACCATCTATAAAATACGCCATATTTTTCTGTAAATTATTGTTTGAATGGAAAAAGAAGACACACGACTGATATATACATTCAACATACGGTACTTAAGTACTGTAATTTAATGTTGTGAATCAACTGTTACAATTGTTAAAATTGCTCCCGTTATTCCCCAATTTCCCTTCTGTCTACTTTTGTCAAAGTTTTAAAACTATTTTAAAGATAGATTCAAGTCAATATTTTACCGATTTAGGAGTATTTTAGATAAAAAGTTAATTAGGTATAGGTTTGCTTGGAAGGTTCGCTACAACAGCCTTGCAGGGAAGTGTACTGCTTTAAGATGGCGGCCGTTTACTAACGCCCGCATCTAGCTTTTTGTAGATGTGCTGCTAACGCTACCGAATCTATATTGCATCTAATCCTATATAAATGATATCTACCGTAACATTATGTGGATGTACTTTGTAGCAGCTTTTCGGCAGCAGTCAGGTATGTTGTTGTGTTTTTTTAATCTCGTGGCATGAGTTGAGCTGGAGCCGTGAGTTGAGCATTGGCATTACCCGAGGGGCCGGGTAATGAGAAGCATGATGTTTAGCTACTCTCGCTCCGTTCCTCATTGTCCCGAAGACCGCCCGGCGCGCTGAGTGTGTTGTACTTCCGCTTTACTAGCATATTTCAATAATCGGAATTTGGATGTTTGTGAATCGTTCTCGAATCTTCCACGGCCGAATCGTGAAACGTGAATGGTTCGTTATAAAAGACAGGCTTTTATGCAGACATTCTCACAAATGTTAGCACACAAAACGCGGGTCGGGCTTTAATACCCGCGGACCAATTCGGGTCGGGCTGGACTTTTTAGGCCCGATTTTACCTCTATTTTAAAGTCTTGATAAGCATAAATTGGCTGTAGTTACGAAGTCGGGAATGCTCCCTCTGGAAAAAAAAACACGATTTGAGCAACATTATGTTTAACAAACTTTTCCAGTGTTATTTCATTGTGTAAATGCATTTATAATGGTGATAAAAATATGTAGACTATTTAAACATTGAGAAAATGTGCGTTTTTTTTCTGCCAACTGAAAATTCGCTACAAAAGACAGTTAGGACATCGGGATGCTCCCTCTGGAACAAAACGCAATATGACCAACATTGTGACAGCCGATGCCGACCAAAAATGACGTAATATCCGAAACAGATCACCAAATGACTCATTTGAAGTATATGAATTGGTGGTCTGTTTTGGTGTTCAAAATCCACAATACTTCTGCCTGCAGGGTTTTCGTTCCACCGACAAACGGACGCATTCCCGATGCAGAGGTGGATGGATTCTCCGTTTTGCCGGTTGTGGTGGTTTGGCACGTACGAGTTGCATTTCGATTTGTAGTGCAGTGAATCGTAAAAATTCTATGCGTCATCTTCGTTATGGATTTAAAAAAAAAAAAAAAACTTTGTCACGGATATAATTTAGGTTGCACTGAGATGTTCTAGAAAATTAAGACCACGGTAAAAAAATTCCAGACTTACAAAAGCTAATTTAATACTTTTAATACCTTTAATAATGGAAAACTAAATTCAATGCTTTTTTTAATACTTTTAATAACCCGCGGGTACCCTGGAGTCCGTCTCTCTCAGACTTTACTCGCGTCATTCAACCAACATAGTAACGCATAGTAACGCACGCCTTTCCCGCCTCAGTAACGGTAACAGCGTTGCCAAGATGAGAAAAGTAATTAATTAAAATACCCACTCCTGAAAAAAATAGCGCCGTTAGTAACACCGTTATATTCTAACGCCGTTATTAACAATACTGATTATTAACACACACACACAAAAAAAAATCTATCCAAAACTTTTTTCTTTCCAACACAAGGGGGTGCTGCATCACCCTCATCACGCCACTTCCTGCGCCACTGACAAAAATTGTCAAGCATGTACAGTATGTGTTGCAACAACACTCAAATATTGTTTGTGTGTGTGTGTGTGTGTGTGGGTGGGGGTGTGTGTGTGGGTGTGTGTGTGTGTCTGTTTACATGCAGAGCTTGTTGAGGCAACTGCAGCTTGGCCCGGTGCCGCTCCCATTGCTGGAAACAGGAAGAGTTCAAATGAAAGAGCTTGTAAAATGTGTAATGTGATACTTTGAACTCTGAAGGCTGTCGCTTGTGACAGATAAATGCTTTTAAAACTAAAAAATATGAAATAGAAAGGACAAGAAAGACTCACCTCCAGTAGGCGCATTCGCGGATATTGCGGCAATCCGAGCATCTGAAGACAACAACAACAACAACAACAACTTAAAAACACATCTGGGATTTGTTTAAAGCATGTGTTGTGGTAGTCCAATCTGTTTGAACTGGCTGCCATCCCTCCCACTTCAAACGGATTGCACGTCTATGGCCATCAGTGGCAGCAAATTAGTTCAAATTGGGGCATTTCATGTCATATCCTGTCGCTTCCGGTCACTTCCTTTTCCTTTTGGGGCATTTACAGGTCAACTTCATGTTGATTTTGGGTTACTGAAAAGGACGTGACTCAAAATTAACAGGAAGTAACCTGTAAATGTCCTAAAATTTACAAGAAGTGACCTCTAAATGCCCTCTGGTTTCAGTGCCATTGACGGCGCTAGACGTCCAATCCCGAAAAATTAATCGAATGTCTAGCGCCGTTAATGGCAGCCAGTGAGCTGATGTACACACTACAGTGGTATGAAAAAGTATCTAAACTTTTTGGTATTTCTCACATTTCTACATAAAATGCCCGTCAAATGTTATCTGATCTTTGTCATAATCACACAGATGAAAAAACAGTGTCTGCTTTAAGTAAACCACCCAAACATTTATAGGTTTTCATATTTTAATGAGGATAGTATGCAAACAATGACAGAAAGGGGGAAACATAAGTAAGTGAACTATCACATTTAAAATTTTGTGCCCTCCCCCCCCCACCCCTTTTGGAGCAATAACTTCAACCAGACGCTTCCTGTAGCTGCAGATTAGTCTGGCACATCGATCAGGACTAATCTTGGCCCATTCTTCTCTACAAAACTGCTGTAGTTCTGTCAGATTCCTGGCATGAATCGCTGTATTTAGGTCATGCATGAGCATCTCAATGGGGTTCAAGTCTGTACTTTGACTTGGCTACTCCAGAACGTATATTTTGTTCTTCTCAAACCATTCTGAAGTTGATTTACTTCTGTGTTTTGAATCATTGTCTTGTTGCAGCATCCATCCTTTTTATAGCTTCAACTGTCTGAAAGACGGCCTGAGGTTTTCCTGCAAAACATCCTGATAAACTTTTGAATTCATTCATCCATTGATGATTGCAAGCTGTCCAGGCCCTGAGGTAGCAAAACAGCCCCACATCGTGATGCCCCCTCCACTATGCTTCACGGTGGGGATGAGGTGTTAATGTTGGTGAGCTGTTCCATTTTTCCTCCACACAGGACGTTGTGTGTTACTCCCAAACAATTCAACTTTGGTTTCATCAGTCGCCAAAATATTTTGCCAAAACTTCTGTGGAGTGTCCCAGTGCCTTTTTGCGAACATTAAACGAGCAACGATGTTTTTTTTAGACAGCAGTGGCGTCCTCCGTGGAGTCCTCCCATGAACACCATTTTTGGCCATAGTTTTACATATAGTTGATGTGTGCACATAGAGATTGGACTGTGCAAGTGATTTCTGTAAGTCTTTAGCAGACACTCTTGGGTTCTTTTTTACCTCTCTGAGTAATCTGCGCTGAACTAACTCTTGGCGTCATCTTTGGTGGATGGCCACTCCTTGGGAGATAAGCAACAGTGCCAAATTCTCTCCATTTCCAGACAACTTCCAGACTTTTAGAGATCGTTTCAACAAATCAAGAATCCTTGATCGCAGGTCTTCAGACAGCTCTTTTGACCGAGCCATGATGCACATAAGCCAATGCTTCTCATCAAGACATTTCTTCCTAGGTGTGTGTTTTATAGTGGACAGGGCAGCTTTAAACCACTCATCAGTGATTGGGCACACACCTGACTTAAAGTATTTGGTAAAAAATTGGTTTCAATTGTTCTTTGAGTCTCCTTAGGCAGAGGGTTTACATACTTATCCCCCCCCTGTCATTGTTTGCATGCTATCTAGGCCTGCAGCTATCGATTATTTTAGTCGTCGATTAATTGATGAACTGGTTAGTTCGAATAATAGTAATAAAATAATAATAGTAATCTGATAAAGATAAAAAAATTAAAATACCTGAGCTGGGCCTCAAACGGTTTAAGAAAAAATAATAAGGATCTATGTACAACAAAAGAACAATCGGCTGACTTACATAGCAAAAGTCCGCTAGCTTAATGCTATAAAATACTAATGTTTTTTTTTTTTTTAAACAACAATGCTCTTAACAAATGGTTCGGACACATATTGCTACAAAAATTGGCCAAATATACCTTTAAACTAAATTACGAATGCATTAAAATAAAAACATTAGCTCAAATAAAACCGTTGCTTATGTTGGTCTTAATAGGGAGCAGCTGTTGTGTGAGAGGTTTCCTGCCACCCTCCTAAAAGTTAATTAGTTCCGGTGAAAGCGATAAGACCCCATCACAATATAAAATACAGTAGGTGTTAATCAACTAGTTGTCAGTCGACATCTGATCGCAAATGTTATGAAAATATTTTATAAAGGTTGAAAAGTTACCTAGTGTTGCTTTAAGTGAAAATAATAACAACATGAAAAATAGAAAATATATTCATGTTATATATAAGTGTCCAGTTTAGTGCTGCAAGGATTGTATTTATTTATTTTTTCTATTCTTATTTTTTATTCATTTTATTTTTTCATTTCAGGCAGCTACATTCATCTTCACGAATACAGCTCTTTGCTTTCAAGAAACAACAGAGAGACAAAAAAAGACACAAAACAAAACACTAATTATTACTTAATCATTAATGATTAATCATTTAACTCGGGTAATTCGATTAGAAAAAAAAACATCGAATCAAATTTTGCTGCTTCGAGGATTCGTTTGATTAGAGTGACCTTGTAATGGTTTGTTTTGACAGTGTTTGCATTTAGTTCAATTGATTTGGGTGGATATCCTGCCCTCTAATATGCCACAACTAGTCTAACATGGCTGAATTCAGCTGCTCCCTGTTAAGACCAACATAAGTTATGAGAGGATTGTTATAAAAAATAAAAAAAAAACTTTGCATTTTATAGCATTTAAGCTAACAGACTTTTGCTATGCAAGTTGGCATAAATTATAGGAGATCAAAAACAAGGGCTTGCTAAGATTGCATTTTCAAAAGAGTATTACATGCAGATACAAAATAAAATTCCCAAGTATTTCTTCAAACTATGCGAAGTTGCACTTTAATTTAAAAATAAAATAAAGCTTAGCCTCAAATGGTATTAAAATAATCAATGAGGATCTAAGTACAACAAAAGAACTATTGGCTAACTTGCATTGCAAAAGTCCGCTAGCTTAAATGCTACAAAATGCTAATGTTTATTTTTTTAAACAATGCTCTTAACAAATCGTTCAAACACAAATAACCACAACAACAACAAAAAAACTGCTAAATATACCTCCAAACTAAATTTCGAATGCATAAAAAAAAACCATTAGCTCAAACAAAAACCTACCCTATGTTGGTCTTAACAGGGAGCGGCTGGATTCAGCCATGTTTTATTGGTTATGTCATATTAACTGTTGCCACAAGAGGGCAGTGAATCCACCCAAATCAATAAAACTAAATGCAAACACTTTCAAAACAAACCACTACAACGGCACTATAATTAAACGAAAACCCGCAGCGGCAAAATTTGATTCGAAGCTTTTTTCTAATCGAATTACTCGAGTTCATCGATTAATCGTCGATTTATTTATTTATTATGTCGTTTGAGGCTAAG
This sequence comes from Corythoichthys intestinalis, assembly GCF_030265065.1. Classification (NCBI taxonomy): domain Eukaryota; kingdom Metazoa; phylum Chordata; class Actinopteri; order Syngnathiformes; family Syngnathidae; genus Corythoichthys; species Corythoichthys intestinalis. Next base: position 39,351,550 of record NC_080398.1, read on the forward strand.
CTCAGATATTTTAAGCAAGTCAAAAAATATTATTGCAAGCATAAACACTTGTTCATTTTTTTTACATATCCTAAAATGTATTCTGCAATGCATTAAATGTTTGTAATCCGATTACTCAATTATTCGAACTAACTAAGCAATAGATTAATCGATTACTTAAATAATCGATAGCTGCAGCCCTAGTCCAGTTAGTGCTCTTGGTAGCAACCCGTTGTTTCTTTTATTTAAAAATTTTTTAAAATATATTTTTAACAGCGACATCTTTTTAATATGATACATCGATTCTTGGCGGTAGCATGTCAAAAACCTTTCGCCATATATCACCTTTTCGATCTATTGTCACGCCCAAACTTCATAGGGGCAACACTAACACGACAATTTGAGACCTCCGTAGAAGAAACCATTGCAATACGTGCATGAAACAGTTAAACATTTTTAAAATCGCAAAATCTGATTTTTTTTCTTTATTTGGGGGGTATTACGTTATAAAAACATTAGTAAATATAATTACATAGCAAAAACATAAACCATTTGTAAAAACGTGGATTTGGGCGGGAAATGACTATTAGAAATACTTCTGCACTTTTTGTTGCTATAGTTAGACTACTGTATATTACATTGTATTATATACTGTACTGTATTGTTTTATTATTCAAATTGTAACTGCGGTAGCCCCCCCCCCCCCCCCCCCCACACACACACACACACACATTTTAATGCACGCACAATTGTGGTACTTTACCGAGATCATTGGCCTCATCGCTGCAACCCATGTTCCTCAGAATGTTGGAGGTGAAGGCAGGAGCTTCGTTCTCGGTGAAGCAAGACACAATTACATTGGTAACCTCCAAGTAGCTCTTATTTTCAACCTTGATGCGCGGAACCCGGCGGGAGTCTATTAGATGAAAACAAAACGACTCGAAGTCAGCTTTGGACAAGTTTGCCAGTGTAGCAGCGATCGCTGCCTTTTTGGTGCCCATCTCTCAGCAGGGGAGTCGAGGTGGAAAAGGCTTAAAACGCCCTAAGTTGCTCGATGGATACTTTCACTTAGCAAGGGGTATTTCCTCCCGCGGAAATAGGCGTTCCGTAATCACAAACCACGATAACAAATTCACCAACTCACGTATAAGTACAGGAAACTAGATTCATTAGTTAAAATACTTAATTTATGGCATTGTTCTAATTGCGTTTGGTGCAAAATGCGGCCGTGTATTTGTGAATAAGAGCAAACTACATATTTACGAGGCACCTTGAATGCACCACACAGCGGTGAACTTACTTTTGAACTGCACCACCGCGAAAACGACGACACACGTCTGCCCGTAAGATAACATAGTTGTGTCAGGAATTTTGACATTTGAACTGACATGTTTTTCATTTTGTTTTTCATTCAGATGTATTACATTTTAAAAATGCGGTCACTTGGCGCAAAAGTGACGTGTAAAATGAAGTGTTTGCGTTTATCAGATATCACGTGACTAACGATAAATGAGAAGGCATTGTGGGTGGTTCCCTGAGTGTCAAACTTCGAGCCCAGGGGGCAATTGCTGTACAGTATTTTTTGACATCCTATAATAGTAATACAGCATAAATAATAATAATATATATTTTTTTAACTATACAAATAATTGGAAAAAAATGACAACCATTTTGGAAGGGAAAAAAATAAATTGTTTAAATCGTAATAAGTTTTTAAAAATGGAGGAAAAAAACACGTAAATTAAAAAAAAGTCATGAATAATAAAATATATAAATAATTAAATAAATGAAATAAAATTTGTGAAATATATATAATTCACAAAATAAATTCAAACAACTTGTAAAAAAATACAGTACAATAGAATGTAATACAATTAGGACTGTCAAACGATTAAAATTTTTAATCGAGTTAATTACAGCTTAAAAATTAATTACTTGTAATTAATCGCAATTCAAACCATCTAAAAAATATGCCATATTTTTCTGTAAATTATTGTTGGAATGAAAAGACACAAGACGGATATATACATTCAACATACGGTACATAAGTACTGTATTTGTTTATTATAACAATAAATCAACAAGATGGCTTTAATATTATTAACATTCTCTTAAAGCGATCCATGGATAGAAAAAGTTGTAGTTCTTAAAAGATAAATGTTAGTGCAAGTTATAGAAATGTTATATTAAAACCCCTCTAAATGTTTTCGTTTTATTAACATTTTTAAAATTTTCAATCAAAAAATAAACTAGTAGCTCGCGATTGTTGATGTCATTACACCATGCTCACTCCCCAAACCCATGAAATCATTTGGACCCAAGCGCCAGCAGAGGGGGCCACACAACAAAAAACAAGTAACAAGCCGACATTACACTGCTGTCATTTTAATCTGAGCGGGGCATGTGCGTTACTTGCGTCAAATATTTTAACGTGATTAATTTAAAGAATTAATTACCGCCCGTTAACGCGATAATTTTGACAGCCCTATATACAATACAATACAATAGTCTTTATTTGTGATTGCATTATGCGTACAAGACAGAGATAAAAAGTAAGATTAAAAAAATTTAAATGCAAATCCAAAAATATTTAAAGGCAGTAGTTAAGGTTTGCAAAATTTTACCAGCATAGATAAGTACAGTATGAAGGTAGCAGTCGTCATCGTTGTCGTTGTCTCCTGCTTATCGCGGTCGCGGGGGCAAGAGCCTCAGCAAAGAAGCTCAGACAGCCCTCTCCCCAGCCACTTCCACTAGCTCGTCTGAGATAATCCCAAAGTGTTCCCAGGCCAGCCGAGAGATATAATCCCTCCAGCGTGTCCTGGGTCAGACCCGGGGTCTTCTCCCAGTCGGACATGCTTGATACTCCTCCAGAGGGAGGCGTACAAAGGGCATCCTAATCAGATGTTCGAACCAACTCAACTGGCTCCCCTCTACATGGAGGAGCAGCGGCTCTACTCCGAGTCCCTCCCGGATAACTGAGCTCCTCACCCTATCCCTAAGGCTGAGCCCGACCACGCTACGAAGGAACTCAATTCAGCCGCTTGTAGGCACTACCCTCGATGACCACGCAATGTTGCACAATCGCGTCAACCAAGACAGCCCTACAACATCCGAAGCCTTCAGATACCCAGGACCGACTTCATCAATCCCGAGACCCCTGTCGCCGCAGAGTAATTTCACTAGCTTAGAGACTTCTGCCCCAGTGATTGACAAATCCAACCCCAGACACCCTAGGCTCTGTTTCCTCCATGGAATGTGTGTTGGTCGGATGACGAAGCACCTCAAAATATTCCTTCCACCGCCATGTCCCCAGTTGAAGTCAGTAGCTCCCCGCCCCCACTGTAAACAGTGTGAACGAGATGCCGCCTTCCCCTCAAAGGCGTCGGACTGTTTGCCAGAACCTTTTCGGAGCCCATCGATAGTCTTCTTCCATAGACTCACCGAACTCCTTTCACGTCTGAGTTTTTGCCTTGTTGACCGCTACAGCTGCACTCTGCTTGGCCCGCCGGTTCCAATTAACTGTCTCAGGAGACCCACAGGCCTCTCAGCAGCCGCCTCAAGGCCCATTTGGACTCAAAGTCCTCCACCTGCCCCGAAACGCAGTTGAATCTCTGCCGGAGGTATGAGTTGAAAATCAGTCTGACAGCTTCCTCTGCCATGCATTCCAAGGAGACCCTCACCATACCAGGTCTGCGTGGCGTCTTCCCCTGCCATCTGATCCAACTCACATATAGGTGCTCTGCTCCTCTCTTCACCTGAGTGTCCAGTACATACGACCGCATGTCTGATGATACGACTACAAAGCCGACCGGTGGCCTAAGGTGTCATGATTCGAACATGGTGTTCGTTATGGCCAAACTATAGGTTGCACAGAAGTCCAATAACTGAACACCACTTGGTTTCAGACCAGGCAGGCTGTTCCTCACAACCACTACTCTCCAGCTCACACCGGCATTGCCCACATGGGAGCTGAAGTCCCCCAGTAAGTAGCACAATGGAGTCCTGTTTTAGGGCACTTTCCAGTACCCTTCCAATGGACTCCAAAAAGGGTGGATAATCTGCACTACCATTCAGTGCACCCGTTCCCTGACCCTAAGGCACAGGGAAGCGAGCCTTCCGTCCACCGGGATAAATTCCAACACAGAGGCAGAGAGCCATGAGGCTTTCAAAATCCCACCCCAGCCCTCCGCCTCTCCCCCAGAGCAACTCCACAAAAGGAGACTGTCCAACCCGTCTCGAGGACTTTGGTTCCAGAGCCAGAGTTACGAATCGAGGTGAGACTGACTAAATCTAGTAGGAATCGCACAACCTCTTCTACAAGCTCCCGCTCCTTTCCCACCAGGCAGGTGACGTTCCATGTCCCAAAAGCCAGCTTCCACAACCCGGGATCGAACCACCACGGTCCCCGCCTTAGCCTGCTACCTAGTCCACATTGCATCGGACCCTGCGGTTGCATCCTGCGGGTGGTGGGTCCACCGGACGACATGTATCCAGTTCAGGGCTCCATAGCAGTGTTTGAATTAAATTAGCAGCGATATAATATTCTGCCTCGGGTAATTAGTGCAAGTACGAAGCAGGTATTAGCAGCGACTTTATCTGCATGAAATGAGTGACAAGTGTGTGTAAATAGGAATGGAAAAAAATACATATACATATATGATTGTTGCATGTTTATTTCACAGTGTGTGTGTTATGTTCGTTTCAGGTGGTGTTACTCTGGGGGATAAACTGTTTCTGAGCCTATTTGACCTGGTTTTGTGGGACCTGTAGCGCCTGTCGCAGGGCAGATCAAAGAGGTGGTAGGCTGGCTGGGAAGAGCCCTTGATAATGTTGTTAGCTTTGCTATAGGAGCGAAAGCGGGTAATGATCTCCAGACTGGGCAAAGAGCAGTGATTTTCTGGATTGTATTTATGACTCTGCAGGGCCCTTCTTTTTATTCATTGTTTTTACAACCTTTTCTGTTCAGCTGCTTAGACATGGAGACGCGAAATCTGAGTGTCCTTATGGTCTAAACAGTTGTAATGTATCACATTGGAATTGGATATACTCCCATTGTGTTTGTTCGTCATTTATTAGGAGAAAGCAGCGAACAGGAAGGGGTTATCGGGGGACAGAAAGGAAGGAAACAGGCAGAAAATGAGAATAACAAACTACAAGAAATACATGATTACACATCTATGCTACCTATGAACAAAGTGGTGCTGTTGTTAGCTAATTATATTTACCCGTGGACACCATGTGGGGGGGCCGAGGAGACCGAGGAAGGGGGGTGAATCAATGATTAGGCCGGTTGGAGCATACACAATTCAGCAATGTGAGGTGTGTCAGGGAACACAGGCAGGCAAGCGGTGTGGACCGAAAGGGCGGCGAGGCGGAAAGGCGGTGCAAAAAATATTTAATTAAAGCCAACAAAAAACAAAGTACAAACCAAAGTGGTGATCCAAAACACACATAGGCAAACAAAACTCTGGGTATCAAAAAATTTACAGAGGAACACGAGGGCTTGGCCGAGAGAATCAACGCTGACGAGAACCTGGACAATGTCACGACCAAGACTCAACAAAAACGGGGAGCTTATTTACACATAGACCAGGGGTAACGAGACAACGAGGAACAGGTGGGTGACACGGGAGGAAACAGATTGGAGGATACACAAAGACCAGGCACAACAGATGAAAATCAATGGGTAATCACAGGGCAAGTCACACTAGGAGGAAAAAAACACAACCTTACAAGGTGGGTAACCCAATATTATTAAATCATCCATAAATGTGGATATGTTGACGTAGCCTGGAACTCCAGACTCACCGCTGTTCCAGCTATAGAGTCTGGGACCCAGCTCCTTATTGGCCTCTGGAGCCCGAACGAAATCGGCCATGCAATCAGATTTATTTATTTGTGTGACGTGTTCTTAACGAGCAACGTTAGTCTTGCGCGTCGGAAGTCGTCTCCACAACAACACAGATTGCGAACGGGAGAACCGAGAATATGTTCCTATCTGCGGTAAATTCAGTTTTAAATGACCAAATAGACATTGAGTCGCTAAAACCAATAGTCTGTCTCGCGCTAGCCATGTCGAATAAACTTATTCATTCTCTGCTCCCCTCGTATGTTTACGTCCTTGTGCTAGAGTTTCTTGTCGCTTTAAAAACTGATTGCTGATTGGTCCACTCCGCTGTCTGTTTGCTGTGGCTTGCTCCGCCCTGGGAATTTGATCCCCGGAACAGTCGCCAGACTCTATAGCTGGAACAGCGGTGAGTCTGGAGTTCCAGGCTAATGTTGACATCCTATTCTATGCTACCTGTTTGCTAATCCTGGCTCCAACAATTTCTCAATCCGGGTGTGTCGAATTGCCTCAATCATGTGTGTGATAGTCCTGCATACAGTGGATTTGCTGCGCGGGGGCACCGCCCCAGCCAATCAGGGGAGGGGAGGCAAGCATGGCACACCCCTCCTCCTGCAGTTCTGGCAAAGGGGCCACAGTCATCCCCCCTGGACCCAGGGCGGCCCCTCGGACAATCCGAACCGAATTAACCAGCCCTCAGGGAAGGGATGAGGGAATGCGCCAGCGTACCCCATGCCCGTCCACCCGGACCCTCACAACCCCCCAACCGACCTCCGGGGCAAGAAAAGGATGCCCACCTTAAAGGGTTGACACCCTGCTGCCCCGCCGCTGTCCAGCTGATGATCTGTGCCAGGCTGAAAGAGGATGCCTGGGTGGATAACAGAGGAAGGCGGAAGCAGGAGAACACCTGGAGGCCGCTGCGGGGTCAAAGTCCCAACCACCTTAAAGCCCAGACGAGGAGAGGCCCCACCCGAGAGCCCCACCATATAGAAAAGTGTTGGACCCACCTACCGCACTATTACTGTGGCTGCCAGGACCCCAACTGGTAGCCACTACCCAGCATCGTGGTGGGGTTGTGTGGGGAGAGTAGTGCAGCGTATGTATCAAAAAAGGGGAGAGCTGAGGGATCGCCACGTGGAACTTCTTCCCAGCAGCACATCCCACTGCCCCTTGCCATAGCTCCGCCATGGAGTGTAATGTATGTGGTGCAGGAATGGTGGGTAGGCAGCAGGAAGGCAACTATCACATCACTTCCCCACCCAACCGAACCCAGCTGCCCCACACCTTTGCTGTATGATGCATTAAAGTCAAAGGGGAGCTGGCTTGGGACTGTATGGCCCGTTCTGACTCTCACAGATACCCAAAGTGAAGCATATTTACAGTGTGAGGTGAAGTTTAGTTGAGTTATGAGGCAGACTCCCGCAGGCGAGTAGAAGGGGGGAAGGGCCCTCCTGTCTGCCGCCGTGGACCCAGCATACCACACCGTGACGCATTATGCTAGTACGCTCTCAATAGTGGCTATTTCGAAGGACACCAGCAGCTTCTTTTTCCTGATCACTCTCAGGAAGCGGAGTCACTGCTAGGCCTTTCCTATAACTCTTCTGGTGTTGGCAGACCAGGAGAGCTAAACAGAAATGTACACCCCCAGGAATTTAAAGGAATGTACTCTCCCCACGCAGCCCCCGTTGATGATGATTGGTGCTTGGTCTGTACTCGTCTTCCTGAAGTCGAGTATCATTTCCTTTGTTTTTGTGTTCAGTATGTGGTCTCGGCCTTATCTCTGTATGCCATACTGAAAAAGAAAAGAAATAACGACAAATTGAAATTGAAGTTTATTTGCGTTTTTGCTCTAAATCATTTATTTTTGTTTTGTTTTATAAATCTCTTATGACCTTACATAACTATTTAGCGGCCATTGACGGCAATAGGTCATTTTCACTTAGAATATCTATTTCCTGTCAATCATTCGATCGCTTCCTGGCTAAAATAGACTGGACGTCTATTCCCGTCAATACAGGTCGTCCCCGGTTTACGAATGATTTCCGTACCTGCGCTGGCGATCTAACCTGGATTTCTGCGTAAGTCAGAATTAACTCTTTAAAGAGCATACGACAGGAGAAAAAAAGTCTTAAATAGCATTATTATGTGAATTAGAATCATATTTTGAGATGATTCGACTATATACAGCAATTTAGCAAAGCGCAGATGACGAGAAATTAGTCTTTTAATCTGCTGGTTAGCCACGCCTACCATTATAGGGCTCTAACGTCCCCAACAGGTGGATGACGTCAGCGGGAGACTGGGCTCATCGGTTTTACTATTCAGCCCATTGAGGGGGAATTATTCAGGACGAAGAGAGTCGCAAAATGTCATTGCTTCAGTCTCTCTACTCCAATATTTTTACAGGATATTCTTTTTATCCGAGTATTTTTCCACAATAGCGAGATAAATAGCTTGAGAAGGACCAGTCAGCCCGTCGAGGGGGAACTATTCACAACGAGGAAAACGCGACGGAGAGAGCTGCAAAATGTCATTGCTTCAGTCTCTCTACTCCATTATTTTTACAGGATATTCTTTTTATCCAAGTATTTTCCCCAATTGCTAAATAAATGGCATGGTCATGACAAATAACAGTCTTGTGCTAAATGGATTATGAAATAATAAAAATGCACTTATTCAGGACAACATGGCAAAATTACTCCATAATGGTCAAAACTGTCGACTTCACCTTTACTGTCACACCTCCGAAAATTTTTTTATGACACCTAAATCGGACATATGTCATTTCCCTTGCCCGGCTTCGGAGAATGTAAACAAACCAAGAGGCGTGACAGCTAGCCGACATGCTAACCCGAACAGAGTGATGTTTCAAAGTCTTTGAAGCGGAAAACCGCACATAACTAGCCCGGATTATTTGACATGACGACTGGGTTGTCGATTGTCTTTGCAGATCAGCAAACCGCCCGGTGGAGAGAAATTTACAGCTCGTTCCCCGGAGGAGGGCGGCTGCAGTTGTTGTGCAGCTAACGTGCAGCTAATGTTCATGAGGAGAGCTTTTTACATGCCTATCAATGATCAAACGTAAGTAGTCCTTTATTTAAAGAAAGCTTGTAATGTTTACTTTGTAATCGCTGTATTCATATTTGACATAATACAAAACAAGATGTTTACTCACTTCCTCGTAAGTCCAATGGTCCCACAGTAGTAGGGCTTGTTTTGGTGATTTCTCACGGTGAATGGGAACCTTTTGAAACTCCAAAAAGGTGCACACGCCTCTGCCTCATACAGCAAGATTTTTCTGCAGCCGTTTGGCTGCTGTGATGCGAAAAATAAACGTATTAATCCGCAAAATCAGCTGAATCCTTGGTCCTCATACACAGCAGTACTGCAGTATAGCGAAGAGGACTCCTTCTCCTGTACACGTCACAGCGCCCTCCTCCTCAATGCAAGACCGAAGCCGGAAGTCACTCATTTTCATGGCGCAGGATTCAAAAAACTAAATAAATATAGCGATCGCTTCCACACATATCCAAGCGGTCCATATCATTCAGGAGCATAAAATACTGCGTGTATTATGAAATAAACATGCTTTTTCGTGTCACATGCACTTTAAGTACCTCAAAAAAACGTCTAAATTAAAAAATTATGCAAAAACATGTATTATACGTCATTGTACTGTCCTCGCCAAGTTGTTGGAGCTAAGTCCTAGCTAGACAGTGAGCTAAACTCCGAAACAACAATGTCAGACGTCCTTGTGGTTTGCAGACTTTATTCAGCTGCTCATGACATCAAAACTTGCAGAATGAAACTAAAATAACATGAAATAAAATCTGTTTCATCTTCAATAACAGCAATTCAAATTTACCAAAAACAAATGATTAGCATGTATCAGTTAGCGTCCGCACATCATCAAAAACAATCACACAAAGTCGCCGCAAGTATTCGACTACAATTGAAAACGCACAACAAAAAGTACATATACAGTGGGACAAATAAGTATTTAGTCAACCACTAATTGTGTAAGTTCTCCCACTTGAACATATTAGAGAGATTTGTAATTATCAACATGGGTAAACCTCAAGTATGAGAGACAGAATGTGGAAAAAAAAAAAACAGAAAATCACATTGTTTGATTTTAAATAATTTATTTGCAAATCATGGAGGAAAATAAATATTTGGTCAATACCAAAAGTTCATCTCAATACTTTGTTATGTACCCTTTGCTGGCAATAACGGAGGCCAAACGTTTTCTGTAACTCTTCACAAGCTTTTCACACACTGTTGCTGGTATTTTGGCCCATTCCTCTATGCAGATGTCCTCTAGAGCAGTGATGTTTTGGGGCTGTTGTTTGGCAACACGGACTTTCAACTCCCTCCACAGATTTTCTATGGGGTTGAGATCTGGAGACTGGCTAGGCCACTCCAGGACCTAGAAATGCTTCTTACGAAGCCACTCCTTTGTTGCCCTGGATGTGTGTTTGGGATCATTGTCATGCTGAAAGACCCAGCCACGTCTCATCTTCAATGGCCTTGCTGTTGGAAGGATATTTTCACTCAAAATCTTTCGATACATGGCCCCATTCATTCTTTCCTTTACACAGATCAGTCGTCCTGGTCCCTTTGCAGAAAAACAGCCCCAAAGCATGATGTTTCCACCCCCATGCTTCACAGTGGGTATGGTGTTCTTCAGATGCAATTCAGTATTCTTTCTCCTCCAAACACGAGAACCTGGTCAAGTTCCATTTTGGTTTCATCTGACCATAACACATTCTCCCAGTCCTCTTCTAGATCATTCAAATGCTCTCTAGCGAACAGCAGATGGGCCCGGACGTGTACTGGCTTCAGCAGGGGGGCACGTCTGGCAGTGCAGGATTTGAGTCCCTGGCGGCGCATTGTGTTACTGATAGTAGCCTTTGTTACTTTGGTCCCAGCTCTCTGTAGGTCATTCACTAGGTCCCCCCATGTGGTTCTGGGATTTTTGCTCACCGTTCTTGTAATCATTTTGACATCACAGGGTGAGATCTTGCATGGAGCCCCAGATCGAGTGAGATTATCAGTGGTCTTGTATGTTTTCCATTTTCTAATAATTGCTCCCACAGTTGATTTCTTTACACCAAGTGTTTTACCTACTGCAGATTCAGTCTTCCCAGCCTGGTGCAGGTCTACAATTTTGTCTCTGGTGTCCTTCGACAGCTCTTTGGTCTTGGCCATAGTGGAGTTTGGAGTTTGACTGACTGAAGTTGTGGACAGGTGTCTTTTATACCGATAATGAGTTAAAACAGGAGGCATTAATACAGTGGAGCCTCGTTAGACCTCGTTAGAAGTTAGACCTCTTTGACAGCCAGAAATCTTGCTTGTTTGTAGGTGACCAAACACTTATTTTCCACTCTAATTTGGAAATAAATTCTTTAAAAATCAAACAATGTGATTTTTTTTCCCCACATTCTGTCTCTCATGGTTGAGGTTTACCCATGTTGACAATTACAGGCCTCTCTAATCTTTTCAAGAAGAAGAACTCGCACAATTGGTGGTTGACTAAATACTCATTTGCCCCACTGTACAGCCCTTGCCTCTTGATGCTTCACAAGCAACAAATGTGAGCGCAGGCTGTCACCTCTTCACGTGTGTGTGTGCTGTTACTGCTTTGTATGGTGTGTGCAAATGCACATACTCCACACATACTCTGTAACCTGGGTTGGCATTGAACGAGTTAATGACAACTTTTGTACAGATGTCTTCTTTACAGCTTTACAGTCAAACTTCTACCACAACTGTTTAAACCAAATCACGTGACATACAAAAACAATGTGCTCTTTCCAGTTTAAACACATTCCAAGGCATCATAATAACATATCCGCGGCATGCTTTTGTCCAATTAACAATAGGATACCGCGTCAAAAACATAGCTCAGCAATATTTTGTCTTTGTCTGAAGCTAAAGTGTTAGCCAACACTGTGGCTCTATTGAACAAAGACAGTTGAAATCAGAACATGTTATTTAATAGCAATACTAAACTGACACAAAAGTTTGTTTATAAGCATTTTATTGACATAAAAAAGTCATCCACACAGGCCGGAGTCCAGCACATAAAACATGGGAATCACTTGCGTTTATCCATTGTAATTAGACAACAGAGGTAGACCTGAGTATACTGTATATAAAAATATAATAAATGCACAAAACTCCACCGTATCAACATTATTTACAAATATTTCGGTTTATAGAAACACTGCTAAATGCTACAGAGTATTAGGGCCATACACTTCTAGTAAAAAAAAATTTTTTTAAATCTTAAAATCAAGTAATATTGTTACTGTTCTCAGAAATGGCTTTTAAAAAACAACATAACATTGCCAGTTTTTGCATTTTTTTTCCAGTAAAATGTCCCTTTTTTTGTCATATGCTTGTAACTTCTTTCTTTAGAAAAAAAAAAAAAAAAAAAAGTATGATTGGAAGACTTTTCAACTTTCATCACTTTTGTATTGGTGACAAATTTAACTTTTTGCATGAATTAGAACCTCAATCGAAAATGTTTAGTTTTTTTCCCCTCACGTAATATGGCAATTTTATCACTTGTTTTTTTTTTTTTAACTCAAATTTTTTTTTTTGCATCTTTATGATTTGAATCAGAAAATAACTTTTTTTCCTCAAAATACAGTGGTACCTCAAGATGCGAAATTAATTCATTCAGGAGTGGCTTTGGCAGCCTGATTTTATCGTATAACGCATGGGTCCCCAAACTATGGCCCGCGGGCTGGATACGGCCTGCCTCCACATTTGGTCCGGCCCCCTGAACAATACCAAAGAGCATTTTGATTTTTTTTTTTTTTTTTTTTTTTTAAATAGTGTTATTTATTTCCTGGCTTTTTTCTGTGAAAAACCCAGAGAGGGTTATTTAGTGATTATCTATTTAATTACCAGTGTTATTATTATATTATATTATATTATATTATATTATATTATATTATATTATATTATATTTATTATTATTTTTATTTCATTTACTTTTGTTCCGTGAAGAATCCAGAAAGGGTTATTTGATTGTGGCTTTCTGAAAAACAATACATTTTTACATTTAGGCACGCCTGCATTCGTCACACTTTTCCTGTTACAAACTGACCCCCTCATCAGAGAAGGGAAAAGTTATGTGGCCCTCACAGGAAAAAGTTTGGGGGACCCCTGGTATAATGAATCAATATGTAAGTCGCCTAATAGCGTACCGCACGTAACACGTCACATTTTCTCATTAATATTCATGACGTTACCGACTGTTGCTACGGGGGGGGGGCTCAAGCTTGTTTGTCCGTTATGCGCAAGCCCGTCGACAGGGGGGCAACCGGGTATGTTGTCTCGGGCCTCAGGACCATTGGGGCTCCTGAATGACCCTTAATTTGACTTGAAGTTCCGCTCTGAGACCCCCAATTTGGCCAAACTCTAAATTGTCCTATATGCATGTGTGATACATCATTGGAAAGCTTAAAACTCTATTTTCTGGGGGAAGAAAATTTTTGAACAGGAGGGCATTAAAAAATAAAAAAATGGAAAAAAAATTTAAACAGCAAAACCCTAATTGGAGGCGAGAGCACGCGAAAGCAGAATTAAAGATGCCATGATTTTAACGAGATATTATCACATACTTACCTTGTTTCTATCCAAAAACTCCATGTAGCGTGTATCATCGAGTGCCAAGACACAGATGTGAATGGCCACAGCCGGATTTTGGGGGGATTTTATAGGTAAAACATGGTAATATAACAAGGGTCGTGATGCAGAAATCGCAGACATCAAGGAGTGGTCTAGATGTTCTTTTTCATATATTTACCCTTCTAAAGGTTTTTTTTCCCAATTTTTATTTGTTTGGATCGATTATTAATCATCTAGCATATTAGAGAAAATGCGACAGTAACAAAAAAAAATACAATTAATCGTTATGAGGTAGATATTCGTGACTTTTTTACAGACGCCATTTTTTTCATTGTGACGTCATTTGTTTAAAAGTTTCAAATATGCGAGTGAATAATTTTTTAATGTCTTTTTTTTTTTTTTTTTTTTAAACAAAATATTAGACGTCAATTAATGATTCTAAGATAAAAATGACAGACATTTTGATGAATAAATATAATTACTTTGTATGGCTAGGTTGAAACAAAAGTGGTTGCGCGACGTCTGTAAATGGGGGTTTCCAGGGTAAAAGGGACAAATTAAAAATAGTTCGGGGGCCTAATGCGCCATGATTTTCTATGGCAGCATATAGACATATTGTTTTATCAAACACAACAGTTCTTTTGGCTTAAAATAAAGCAGTTTATGTTAAAGAGGCGTGCAAGAGCAGAAACTGCTTTTTCAGTCTTGTCTGTGTTTTCTGCCATATACTTAAAACTTTCACATATTAAATATTTTTTTTTAATTCCTTTTTTTTGCACACTGCTACGCATTTTCTTGTCTTTGCCAGTGACTGTAGCTGGAGGAGAACGAGCCTTCAGTAAAATGAAAATAATAAAAACTACCAATGCTCCACCATCACAGGGCAGGCTTAACAACCTAGCCATGCTCTCCATTGAGCGTGAGCTTGCTCAAAAACTGGATTTCACTGATGTTTTTAATGACTTTGGCCGTCAAAAAATCTAGGCACATCACTGTTTGAGGGCTTGATAACCCCAGGGATGTGGAGGGGGCAGGCACAGGATGTTTAGTTGTACTGTTTTGTTGCTTAGCAGGCAGGCATAGCACTCTGAGTCATATTGTATTGTAGCCGACATGGGACAATAGATGGAAATTGTTTGTTTATATTGTGTCACATCACATTACGGTCTGTTAAATTTAACTGTCCATCTCAAATTAAATCATTTGAAAATTTACACTGTCATTTCTTGCAAAGCGTTAAAAGTACTACGTTTGTCGTGACAAGCCGGTGGCAAGGGTGTGGTGGGGAAGGCACATAATCTGGGGCTGTCAAAATTATCGCGTTAACAAGCGGTAATTAATTTTTTTAATTAATCGCGTTAAAATATTTGACCCAATTAACGCACAAATGCCCCGCTCAAACAGATTAAAATGACACCAGAGTGAAAGGTGTACTTGTGTTTTTCGGAGTTTTGCCGCCCTCTGCTGGCGCTTGGGTGCGACTGATTTTATAGGCTTCAGCACCCATGAGCATTGTGTAAGTAATTATTGACATCAACAATGGCGTGCTACTTGTTTATTTTTTGATTGAAAATTTTACAAATTTTATTAAAACGAAAACATTAAGAGGGGTTTTAATATAAAATTTCTATAGCTTGTACTAACATTTATCTTTTAAGAACTACAAGTCTTTGTATCCATGGATCGCTTTAACAGAATGTTAATAATGGTAATGCCATCTTGTTGATTTATTGTTATAATAAAGAAATACAGTACTTATGTACCGTATGTTGAATGTATATATCTTGTGTCTTATCTTTCCATTCCAACAATAATTTACAGAAAAATATGGCATATTTGATAGAAGGTTTGAATTGCGATTAATTGCGATTAATTACGATTAATTAATTTTTAAGATGTAATTAACTCGATTACAAATTTTAATCGTTTGACACCCCTAAATTTATTTAAATACCCATATTTTAGAAAAATAGGCAGACAAGACTGTTGTGATATATAAAGTGTTTTTTTTTTTTTCAGGTCATTCATTGTCAGATAGAGGCAGCACGGCAAAACGCCACGCTAAAAAATAAGTAACGATATCAAAATGGCTTACCTTTTCGGGGCAGGCAATGGATCACGATTGTCAATCTGTAGGATCCATGGCCCCCAACAATTGTTTACTGCATATGAAGGTGAATGGCTTCACCTTGCTGGCATTAAACTTGTCTTTTGATCCTAATTCTATTAATCCATAGTTAACTTTTTTTCCCCGTCTGAGTTTTTGGCTTCGGGAAACGTATGAAGAGAACATCCTTCATATGTCGACGGTGGTAATGTCTAGAGTAGACCAGGGCGGTATACCGAAAATTTCCCGGTACCGAAATTCTTCACGATGACCGACGTAATTTTGACCATGTCGGTAAATTCGGTAATTTAATAAAACAAGAAAGTATAGTCTTTTTACCCCGCTTTGACTCTGTGTTGTTCAGCTATGTTCATTCCCCTTTAAGAAAGCAGTGCTTACGTATGAAGTCACGTGGTTATCAGGAACTCAAACGAATAGAAGGCTCGGTAGGCTAACGCTAGCGGCAGGAGAGGATGCTTTCAGTGCTTTCTACTGGTAGCCAGGCCACAGGCTAACGCTATCGGCTAACGCTATCAGCTAACGCCACAAATGAACCTGATGTAGTCGGATAGCGGCTCTAACCTTGTCGAAACGGCTGAACTTAATGAGTGGATTGGGCATGGACTGTATCTAGCAATTAGTATGTTGCGTTATTTTGTATCTGTGTGTGTGTGTGATTTCTTTGATATATTTTATGATGGTAAAGCATTCATCATAAATTATATTCCAACAGTGAAGACTATAATATGACCGTTTAATGGCCACAGCTATATTTCTGTATGTGCTTGCTTTACTCTTGTGTCATTACTGCCATAATAAAATCTTAAATGTTTCATTGGTAAAAGAGCAATATACTGTAGCTTTAATGTGTATGTGTCTGTTATGATGGCAGAATAAAGCAAACACATACAGAAAAATAGCTGTGGCCATTAAACTGTCATATTATGTATAGGCTTCACTGTTGGATTATACTTTATGCTGAGTGCTTTACCATCATGAAAGCTTTCAGAGAAATCACACACCAAATAACGCGACATAATGATTGCTACATGAAGTCCGTGCCCAGTCCACTCATTAATTTCAGCCGTTTCGACAAGGTTAGAGCCGCTATCCGACTCTTTCACGTTCATTTGGAGCCGCTGTTAGCCGCTAGCGTTAGCCTGTGGCTTGGCTTCCAGAAGAAAGCACTGAAAGCATCCTCTCCTGAAATCGTGAGAACCAGGGAAGACAGCGAGTGAAAGCCTGTCTGGAACCCGCCAAGAGTTTACTTAATGTCGCGTGAAAGTTTGGCGAAGCTCCCTTAAGCTCGGCTCCATCACGTTTGCTTGTAGCGTTAGCCGCTAGCGTTAGCCTACCGGACTTCTGTTTGTCTGGCTTCCCGAAAACCACGTGACTCCATACGTAAGCGCACTGACTGCTTTCTTAAAGGGGAATGAAAATAGCCGAACAACACAGAGTCAGAGTAAAGCGGGATGAAAAGACTATATTTTCTTGTTTTATTAAATTTTTTTATTACATTTTTACGAATTTACCGACATGGTCAAAATTACGTCGGTCATCATGAAGAATTTCGGTAACGGTAATTTTTCCGTTTACTGCCCTGCTCTAGTCTAGAGTCGTTTCTATAAGCTCCATGGCAGCAGTGTTTACTCTGCAGGTTCTTTTTTGAAAGATTACCGGCAGAAAACGAGCAGTACTAGCATGAGTTGAATGCGAGCGCGCTTCTATGTTGACCCTCTTCTGGTTTACAATGGTGACATCACGCAGCCTTGCGGTCTAAAAATAGCATTCGTGGAGTACGCGATTCATTGCACGCGCTACTAAAATACCGCAATGTCATCTGATTACCTGTCTTTATTTGTAATGCTTTTCCGCCCTCTAGTGGCGCTTAAGGGTAACTCGTTTGTTATGTTCATATTATTTCATCTCGCCGTTTGTGCCTTGAAAATGTAAATATACTGTAGTTATTTTCTTCTTCTGTTTCATATACATGAGTATTGTGTCGTGCATATATTTTGTTTGTTTACACTCATAGTAAAAAGTAGCTCCATTATTGTATTGCTGCGAGCAGGAATTATCTATTACAGTACGTATTATCTTTCGTATGATGAAAACATTTTCGTAATATGAAGCAAAAAAAATCCTTTCGTGAAATCAGTTTTTTTTTGCATTGAAGTATCTCGAGGTACCACTGTAGTCAGATTTGGACTTGTGTTGCAAATTTCCTTATAATATCCATATATTTCTTTTCATTTGTTCTTTTCAGCGTGGCCCTCGTACTTGTCGAATGACTGTTTGTCGCAGCTGCAGTTTCACGTTCCTTTTTGTAGTGCTTCCACTGTCCTGAGCTTGACATGCTGATTTTAACACAATTGTCACTTATTGTGTGCATACATGACAATACTCACGACACCATCGGTCCATAGTACTCAGTTTTGGGTTTTGTTTTGTTTTTTACGCCCATCGCTCGCTGTTGAAGTCGGACGCTGACGACTCGACGCTGGCGACGGGCAAAATGTTCAGACTGCTGAGCACCTCTTGTGCCGTCTTTCCCAGCATGCCTTGCATGTCGCAGACAAAGCGGTAGACGTAGCGCTTGCCGGCCGTTTTGTGGATGATGTTCTTGTGGTAGTAGTAGCGAAGACCTCGGCTCAATTTCTCGTAGTTCATTTTGGGCTTGTTCTTACACTGGCCCCAGCGTTTTGCAACCTGTACATAAACAAAAACAAAAAAAAAAACTTTTTATTTTTCTTAGGAGATTTTTTTTTCAAAAATTCTGTGAAAAAATGAGTTTTTCATGAAGTTACAAACATGTCCAATCCCGTGGACTCCATGTGCCTGAACACTCAACAAAAAACAAAGTAAATTTAGTGTAAAAATGAATTTACATGTGTTGGATTGTAAATATGGAAACCCTTGTTTCTTTTTATGCTTTGGAGAAAAAGAAGAAGAAGAAGGTAGCCATTTCAACAATTTGGCGGAAATTTCAACACTATAGACGCAATGTATAGGCCCTAACAGTGGCAGAACCACAGAGCCCCGAAAAGAGATCCTCGTACTTCAAGACTTGTAGGCTCTAATAAGCCACAATTGTTCTCTTTTACTAAAATATGTTATTAGACACACATAAATTGACTTAAAAATCTATAATATTTAGCACATGTTTTACGCACGCAATGAACCCTGAAGGTGATGACGCGGTTGGGCTGGATTGGGAGAAAGCTGTGCTAGCAAGCAAGTGAAGCTAGTATGGAGACTAGCATGATTTTGTCACATCCTGCTGCTGGTCAGATTGTTTTGTTACAGATATGTGGGATGGGTTCCAAACGTCGTACCTGCAACGAATTCCAGCTCATCAGTAGTGTCTTTAAACCGATCCTAGGCGGCTTGCCGAGATATTGACTCGCTGCCATTTGGCAGTTTGTATATCCCTTCATTGTTAGTGGCATAATTGCCTTGTTTTTTTCTGTTTGCCTGCCTCTCACCGCGGTTTTCCTTCAGGTTTTTTTTTTTTTTTTTTTTTTTATGGATCCCTACCTATTGTCACGGACGCTTTTGTGTCTCCCTTTTCGCAATTGCGTGTTTTTTTTGTGTGTGTGTTCAATAAAGCCTTTTACGCAATCCCTATGTTCTTATTGTCTGCTTGCTGTCTTAAAGAGCATACGACAGGTGCAAAAAAAGTCTTAAATGGCATTATTACGTGAATTAGAATCATATTTTGAGACGATTCGCCTATATACAACAATTTAGCAAAGCGCAGATGACGAGAAATTAGTCTTTTAATCTGCCGGTTAGCCACGCCTACCATTATAGGGCTTTAGCGTCCCCAACAGGTGGATGACGTCAGCGGTAGACTGGGCTCATCGGTTTTACTATTCAGCCCATTGAGGGGGAATTATTCAGAACGAGGAAAACGCAAAATGTCATTGTTTCAGTCTCTCTACTCCAATATTTTTACAGGATATTTTTTTTTTATCCAAGTATTTTTCCCCAATAGCTATATAAATGGTTTGAGAAGGACCAGTCAGCCCGTCGAGGGGCAACTATTCACAACGAGGAAAACGCGACGAAGAGAGCTGCAAAATGTCATTGTTTCTGTCTCTTTACTTCAATATTTTTACAGGAAATTCTTTTTATCCAAGTATTTTCCCCAATTGCTAAATAAATGGCATGGTTATGACAAATAACAGTCTTGTGCTAAATGGAATATGAAATAATAAAAATGCATTTATTTAGGACGACATGGCAAAATTACTCCATAATGGTCAAAACTGTCGACTTCAACTTTACTGTCGCACCTCCCAAACGATATTTTATGACACCTAAATCGGACATATGTCATTTCCCTACCCCGGCTTCGGAGAATGTAAACAAACCAAAAGGCGTGACAGCTAGTCGACATGCTAACCCGAACCGAGTGGTGTTTCAAAGTCTTCGAAGCGGAAAATCACACATAACTAGCCTGGATTATTTGACATGACGACTGGGTTGTCGCTTGTCTTTGCGGATCGGCAAACCGCCCGGCGGAGAGCAATTTACAGTTCGTTCCCCGGAGGAGGGCAGCTGCAGTTGTTGTGCAGCTAACGTGCTGCTAATGTGCATAAGGAGAGCTTTTTACATGCCTATCAATGATCAAACCTAAGTAGTCCTTTATTTAAAGAAAGTTTGTAGTGTTTACTTTGTAATAGCTGTATTAATATTTGACATAATACTAAACAAGATGTTTACTCACTTCCTCGTAAGTCCAATGGTCCCACAGTAGTCGGGCTTGTTTAGCCAATATCCACGGTGAATGGGAACCTTTTAAAACTCCAAAAAGGCGCATACGCCTCTCCCTCATACAGAATGATTTTTCTGCAGCCGTTTGGCTGGCGTGATGCGAAAAATAAACGTATTAATCCGCAAAATCAGCTGAATCCTTCGTCCTCATACACAACAGTATGGCTGTTTAGTGAAGAGGACGCCTTCTACCGTACACGTCACAGCGCCCTCCTCCTCAATGCAAGACCAAAGCCGGAAGTCACTCATTTTCATGGCGCGGGATTAAAAAAACTAAATAAATATAGCGGTCGCTTCCACACACATCCAAGCGGTCCATATCATTCAGGAGCATAAAATACCGCGTGTATTAAGAAATAAACATGCTTTTTCATGTCACATGCACTTAACGCTATATTACAGCTCCCCGCATCATCTTACCTTTCTGTTTGACCCTCCCCTTGCTCAACCATGCCAACTTTATGCCCACAAACCGGGCCCTTTAGAGGCCCTGGCCCGGTCGCAACCCCTAAGTTCCGCCCCTGAGTCTTACTTAGCGCCCCCTTATATCTTACCTCAGTGGGATCGGACATTTTGAATTCCCAGCCGTCCCCCGTCCAGGAGATGAAGGTTCGACAGGCCGAGTCCAGTAGAAGCTCCAGTAGAAACTGCCATAACTGTATCGGACCAGAACCTGACAAAACGAAGGGGAAAATGACGTTTACCCTGACAACCAAAGATTGCCCAGAAACTATCAAAAGTAACGCGTTACCCACCGGGATAGGCTGACATGGCAGTCACGTGACCGTCCCTGTCGTGCCGCTGTGGGTTTTTGCGCTTGGTCACGCGGGGGTAGTAGCGGTCCGTCGGCTGAGGGCCAGCAGGGGCGGGCAGTTGTCCGTCAAAGCCGGGCGTGGAGTATTCGGACCAGAAGGCTCTCCCGTGGCTGTCCGAGTCTGGGTAGAGGTCGGAGGGGCGGCGAGAGAAACTCGACTCGGCCTCGCCGACGAAGGGGCTGCGACCGCCCTCTGTGGCCGGGCTGAATTGCCCGCTTTGGGGCGCCAAACTTTGGTAGTTCTGGGGGGCAACTGGCTCCTGGTAGCCACCCGCTTGGGGCTGCTCCACCATCAGCCCATCTAGCAGTTGAAAACAAAACAAGGCTATAGTAACTAGGGATAGCCCAATCCAGGTTTTTGCACTTGTGATCCGATACCGATATTGTTTTGCACTTCCGATCCAATACCGGTCTATCTGAGCATGTGTTAAAGTTTAAAGTTATTTAGCCTCCTTACTTAGTTGTCAGACTCATGTTGAAAAAGGTTTTAGTACTCTTGATAACAACTAGCCAGCTGAATTAGGTGAGTTTGAATAACACACAACGGTTTTTAACAAGAAACTGACCTGTTTATTCAGTGACAAATACACAACATTATAAATAACAAACAGAAACTGCATAGTCAGTCAGTAAAACGTGCAAATAATATTGTAAACTGTCTTAAAAAGCAAAACACACCAACAACCTCAGTGGAAAATCCAACAAATCCCCCAAGCTTTTATTTAGATGCTTATAATGTTTCGTGCATTGGTTACAAAAATTGTATAAAAAGCCTCTCAGGTTTAAATGAACGACTATTTCAGTATCAAGTTAACATTTTAAAACAGTAAATAAAATACTCAAGTCCCCATTCTGTATCAGCAGCTTTAAACTACATTTAATTCATTTAATTTTGCGAATCAACTGTTACTTGTTAAAATCGCTCCCGTTATTCCATCCCTTCTGTCTACTTTCGACATGTGAAAGTTTTAAAACTGTTTTGAAGATAGATTCAAGTCATGATTTTGCCGATTTAGGAGTATTTTAGATAAAAAGTTAATTAGGTTCGCTTGGAAGGTTCACAACAGCCTACTAGGGAAGTCTCCTGCTTTAAGATGGCGGCTGTTTACTAACGCAACTACTTTTCGATACTTCAATGTTGCTAACGCAGTCGAGTCTTTCATTTTGCATCTAGTTCTATATACATATGACATCTATTATCTACAGTAAAACGACGTTGACGTACTTTGTAGCGGCTGTCAGCAGCAGTCAGGTATTCTTGTGTTTTTTATTCAGCAGCATGAGTTGAGCTAAAGCTATGAGTTGAGCATTGGCATTACCCGGGTCTATGACAAGCATGATGTTTTCTCTCGGGACGCAATGCGGTCCGTTTCTCATTGCATCCCGAAGACCGCGCAGTGTATTAGTTCCGCTTTACTTGACATATTTCAATAATCGGAATTTGGATGTTTGTGAATCGTTCTCGAATCTCCCAAGGCCGAATCGCTCAAGGATGTAATGACGGCTGGGCATGTTGTACCATGGTTCTAAGTGTTGGATGATGTGTCTTTACTCACGAGAGATAATGGCTCGTCATCCAGAATGAATTCTTCGGCAATGACTCTTGTTATTCCCTGGGCTTTGGGACCGTCAAGTGCCAGTTTGTCACGCATAGCAAAAGTTTCTGCCAGTGTTAGTTGTGTCGGACCTTTCTTTTTGTCTTCGGTTTTCTGAACATACTTCTTATATTGTATGTGGTGGTGTTTCGCAAAATGCTTGATTAGGTTGGTTGTATTAAAACTTCTTACAGCTTTACCACCACACTTGACTTTATTGTGCCATATGTTGCACTCTCCCTCTTCGTCTTTGTCGTCCTTAAGGTGAAATGATCCCACACAGCTGACATTTTTACCGATAAAGTCTCTCGGTAAATTGGGAGACGGTTATGTAAATGTAGTGTGTTGAAGGTGTGCCGTAAAATGCGGACCAGATTTTAGGTGAACCGAAGCAAAAACTGGAAAGGATTATGTAAATCGGTGCACTAGAAAACCCGGACCGGACTTAAAAAAAAAAAAAAAAAACTGGATCGGAAGTCTGGATCGGAATTTTTCCGTGTTGGCCGATCCGATACCGATGCGCATTTTTTTGCCCATATCGGCGTCCGATCCGATCCAAATATCGGACATCTCTAATAGTAACCAGAGGCGATTGCTCTAAAACTGCAAGGGAAGCTCAGCTTCACAGTCCTTTAAACAGTGTGGACGCTGCATGTGCGTCTCCAGAGTTGCGAGTACATTGTTCATCTACAACGAGATAAATCATTGGCTAAAGACTGGGTTTATGCCACCCACCCGGACGCTGAGCGTCTCTGGGGGTCAGCTCGCCTGGACGCTACCTTCATGTTCTCTGCATGATAATAGGAAGATCTGTCTGAGGCTGAATCCTATTTGATTGAGAGCGAAATAGGCCAATCAGTGATCTTGTCATATTAACACCCACAGGAGGCATTTTTCAATTTTCACTCTGTTGTTCCTAGTTTGACCGGAGACTTTCATACTAATGCTTACAACTAGGGTATTTCCGATCATGTTTTTTTGCTCCAGATCCGATCCCGATCATTTTAGTTTGAGTATCTGCCGATCCCGATATTTCCCGATCCGATTGCTTTTTTTTTTGCTCCCGATTAAATTCCAATCATTCCCGATAATTTTTCCCGATCATATACATTTTGGCAATGCATTAAGAGGAAAACGAATAAAACTCAGACGAATATATACATTCAACATACAGTACATAAGTACTGTATTTGTTTATTATGACAATAAATCCTCAAGATGGCATTTACGTTATCAACATTCTTTCTGTGAGAGGGATCCACAGATAGAAAGACTTATAATTCTTAAAGGATAAATGTGACTTTGTATATTATGACTAAATATTGCCATCTAGTGTATTTGTTGAGCTTTCAGTAAATGATACTGTAGCCATGCCCAAATGCATGATGGGAAGTGCAACCATGACTGTGCGTAGTGGTACCAATTGATATATCTTCTCTGCGTTGGGAAATAACAAAGGGAGTTAAGAAAAAGATCAATTACTACCTTTCTTCCCCACATTGCTTCCCACGTTAGTTCTAATCATAGGGAGAGGGATTGTAAGGCTTTGGCAAATTAAAAAAAAAGGCTCCAAAGGCTGCCAAAATTCATCCTACTTATTTTACGCTGCCTTTAAGCTCTATATATAGGTAAAACGGCGCCATTACAGATTGAATGCGACAATGTGTGAGTGGATCGTGTTGTGTTAAATATTTTAACGTGATAAATTTTTTTAAAAATTAATTACCGCCGTTTACGGGATTATCAAATGATAACCCTACCTTAAGCCTAAACTAAAGACTGGATGAGTGTAACATATTATGTCTGTAATGTTAAATACAATTAGAAAACGATTTAATTAAAAAATATATATATACATTAAAAAAAGGCATGTCCGATATTTTCAATACTTTGAAAATGACGTGATCGGAGACTCTCTAATATGTAAACATATTTTTTCTATTGTTGGGTAAAATGAATGTCATACTTTTTACTGGTAAAATAATGCTATATGAAATTTGTAAATATTTATATCTATAGGTGTAAATTTGGTCAACTCATTGTAGTATTTTACATTATTCGGAAGAGTCAATGTATTTTTTTAAAAAAAAAAAATTATTGTACAATTGAATCAGTCTATTTTATGTTTTTCCAAAAGCAAATTTCTTTCTTTCCTTTTTTTTTTTTTTTTTTTTTTCTAATCAGTGGTTTGTATGAAATGAACTTTTCCAAATGTAGATTTTGTCATTCTCTTTCAAACTAAAACTCACCTTGTGGATGAGTCCACCAGCTAAACTCCTGGAAGGAGTCCAGGTTGAAGAGGCCCATGTCACTTGCATTCACTGTACACACACACAAAAAAAATGCTTTAATTTATTATGATACTTAAAATATCATCATTTTTTGGGGGGCTGCTGACCTTTTGGCGGCTCGCCATAGCAGCTGTCGAGCAGATACTGCGCAGGCTGCGTGGACGCCTTGCTGCTGTCTAACAGAAAAGACACATCTTCACCAGGGTAGTCTGGAGGTTACACACACACGTGCAGATATTAGAAAAATATGTGCCTTTTACTTTTCAAAAATAAATACAGTACTTTACAAAAATTGCTTTCTGTGTGTGTAAAAAGCAGAATTGAGGATTGTGACATTCGATTTTTAGGAAACTAGGCTGAGCTGATGTACTTCCTAGTTTCGTTCTTCTTGTTTAGCCCAATACACCATCTGGTGGTTGAAAGTTGAATTAAAATCAAAATAAATGAGAGGCAGGACAAAATTGAGTATTAAGATGGGCCTAAAATATCAGCGATATATGTATGCTTACTTGGTTAAAAATATAAATTACACAAACTTAAAATTCATTGGTTGCCATTGACGGCAATAGACGTCAGACTCCGCTACCTTAACCTGATTTATGACGGTTTTTTGGGGTTTTTTTTTTTTCTTCCCACTGGGTTTAGAGCAGTGGTTCTTAACCTTGTTAAGGGTACTGAACCCTACAAGTTTCACATGTGCGTACACCGAACCTTTCGGAATTAAATAATAAGTTTTTTTTTTTTTTTTTTTTTTTTTTTATTCAAAACTGATATAGCTAAGCTATAGAAAGCCAATATCTGAGTGATTTCCCATTCAATTTACTCCAAATTTTAAATATTCTCAGGGTTGAAAGTGGTTAGAATTTCTTGCCAAAACTCCCCGACGTGGAGGTCGCCATGGAGCCAGAAATTTTATTTATTTTTTAATTTTTTGGGTGGGGGTGTGTAAAAAAAAAACAAAAAAAAACTACTGAAACGCAAAGAAAACTCTCTTTGGTCAGTTATTTCTATAACACATACAAAAACTGATTTTCATTCAAAATTTTATTTTTTTTAATGATTTGCAAAATAAAAGTAAACAAAAACAGCTATAACCCCAACCTCCATCTCCTAATTTTTATTTTCCCTCATTTCCTCACATACAAAATGCCAAATCTTAATTTTCCTCACATACAAAATGCCAAATCTTAATTTTAACTACTTAAGAACATAGGATGTATATTAAAATTTAATTTAAACATTTACTATTACTTTTTTTTTTTATATATAATAAAGATATAAGTAACATACATTCAGAAAAATAAGTACAAATGACTTATATTATGCAGAGTGTAATGGAATATATTTTGAAGATTGTGCAAACATTTACTTTTTTAAATTAAAAGGAAATGATGAGTAGCCTAACAAAAATGAACAAATATAAGTCTAATTTGCACATTGACAGCTAAGATGTTCTGAAGTTCCCCATCAGAGCAAATAAAATTAAATATGATAAATAAGCCACCTTAACTCTTTCCTTGCTCTTAAAGATTTGATCCATTTTTTGTTGCATTGCCCTTTTTCTTTTCTTTTTTTTTTTTTTTTTTTTTTTCTGTTCCAGAAAATGTGCACATTTGAACCAATCAGAGGTAACTATCTCTGCTGATCACGTCAGTATGTCATCCAATTGAACGGATAAAGAATCCAGGTGTTTTGCTTTGCTGCGTGCATTCGCACAAGAGCTGAAACGAATACTCGAGCAACTCGAGTAAATCGAGTTTAAAAACTGATCCGAGTAATTTTATTCACCTCGAGTAATCGTTTATTTTGACAGCTCTAAGCATCACGTTTTGCTCGGACTACTTTTAATGCGGGACAATGCGCTGATGTCACGTGCGTAGAGGAAGAAGTAAAAAAAACAAAAACAAGAAAAAACAAACTTACTGCAGTCGACAGCCGCTGCATACCAGCCTGCACGATGCTACGTTGGTAGCAGGTAGCGTCTGATGAGTCTCATAGAGATCACATGTATGTTGAACTAGATGCAAAATGACAGACTCGGCCGCGTCTGGGCAGCGTTAGTAAACAGCCGCCATCTTAAAGCAGTAGAGCGCTAAGCGCTAATAAAGAGCGCTAAGCGCTAATAAATAAGATTAACGTTACTGTCTCTAGCTCACGTAACGTTAGCCCTGCGGAGGGCTAGGCTTCCATTAATTATGACCACTGTCGATGCGTGGCTAACGTGTCTTACATACAGGCTTTAACATAACATAGCGATGTGGAGTGATGAGGGTGTAAAATAAAAACTCAATAATGCTAACTATCAATTTTTGCTCAGTAGTCATTGCTGGATAAAACACCAAGTAGCACTGGTCCCTAATGTGCTCCAATACAGCCTGTATCATACATTTATTTTGAACACTGCAAAAACTCAAAATCCTATCAGGACTTACAGTTTAGACTAACTTAACAGTTTAGACTAACTTAAAACTTAACTACAACTTAAAAAGTTTCTGCTCCCAGTAGATAGAGGGCTAGCAGTTGAAAGAAATGAAATTACCGTAGTTTTCGGACTATAAGCCACTAGTTTTTTTCCCTCATTTTGTATCGTGCGGGTTATTTGTTGATTTATTTGGGTGAACAGGTAACACTTTATTTGACAGCGGCGTCATAATTTTGACATGACACTGTCATGGGCATTAATGAATGCTTATGACAGATGTGATTAAATGTTATCCGGCAAATTTTGTCAGTAACGTCATTTATATTAGCCATAGACTTCATAATGATATTGATGGGTCAAATCCCTCATACACTGCGCCACGCCTTCAAGTAGGAGGCTTGCCTACATCAAGAGGAGTTATTCTCAAACACATGCAAGCAGCGAGCTAACGCTGGATTTAGGTTAAAAAAGGACGAAAGCTGTACCGCATACAGACATTAAGGATTGTCTCAGGAGCGATTTGTTCGAGGATTCAAGGCAATTATATTATTTTTCGTACCATGCATGCATTTTGAAACGTGGGGAAAAAAATCAATGGGAGAAATTAGCCGCTGGCGTCATAGTTCGCAATATTTATGTAAAATAAATGCTAACTGCACGTTTTTTTTTTTTTTGCTTTTAATTAAGAATCTAGACTGTTTTACGTCCAGATCTATAAAGAATTCAGGGATTTAAGCCTTTATTCACAAGAATTTTCAACAGAAAAAGCAGTTTGTTTTCATAAGGCCGCAGCTACAGTGGCTTAAAGACTAGCACGACATTCGACATACTTACGTAAAATATTGTAAATGCTAACTGCCCGGTTCTTTGCTCTTTTAACAAAAAATCGAGACTGTTTTATGTCCATATCGATAAAGAATTCAGAGATTTAAGCATTTATTCACAAGAATTTTCAACGTCAAAAGCTTTTTGTCTGTGTTTCCACTCGGTCATCTTTGACGGAGATAGGCCTCCTATTAATCGGCCCCCCGTCGATATCATTATGAAGTCTATGATCCAGCTCAAATCATTTACATCCATTCAAAAATGAAATAATTTTTTGCATGATACTAAATGACATCTGTCGTAAGTATTCATTAATTAGGACAGCTGTGGTTTATAGTCCGGTGCGGCTTATATCTGAAAAAATGCCATTTTCACGTCAAATTTGGTGGGTGGCTACTTATAGTCAGGTGTGCCTTATAGTCCGAAAATTACAGTAAGCTTGTAAATTGGGGGCAAAACAGTCCAAAACAGTCTAAAACGAAACTTTGACTTGACCATAATTTCCGGACTATAAACCGCTACTTTTTCCCCTCATTTTGAATCCTGCAGCTTATAGTCCAGTGCGGCTTATTTGTTGATTTATTTGGGTTAATTGGTAAAACTTTTTTGGCAGTGGGGTCATAAGACTGCCATAAAACCGTCATAATTATGACATAACATTATCACGTGCATTAATGAATGCTTATGACAGATGTCATTAAGTGTCAGTCGACAAATTATGTCACTAACTCCATCTATGTCCAGCACGGATCTTTTACATCCATTCAAAAGTGAGATAATTATACGGATGAAACAAAATGATGTCTTTCATAAGCATTCATTAATGCTCATGGTAGTCTCATGTCATTATTATGACATTTTTATGGCACCACTGTCAATAAAGTGTTACCAAATTTCATAACTAGCAATTAATGAAACAACTACAACAGTAACTGAAGAAATAATTAGCACAGAACATGAATTTTGATTTTTATTTATATCTGTAGCGCTGCAATGCATGCTAGGAGGCGTGGTGGACGACAACAGTGTTGACAGCAGAGGTTGAATGTCTCCACCAAGAGAACAGTGATGGCCAAATGAAGCTTTGCAGCCAATTGGTTCAAAGATTTATGGTGGTTCATTTGGTCTTATGATAGTCTTATGACTCCGCTGTCAAAAAAGTGTTACCGGTTAATATCTTTTAGTGTAAATATCCCATAATACAGTGATGACAGCTGCAGTTTATAGTCCAGTGCGGCTTACTTATGAACAAATTCCTAAATTGGGACCGGCACTGGGGCGGAACTTATGGGGGTGCTGGAGGTGCGATCGCACCCGGGCCTAAGCCTCTAAGGAGCCCGGTTTGTGTACGTAAAGTGGGCGTAGTTTGGGGAGAGGGTAAAACAAAAAGGTAATATGTTGTGCAGAGCTGTAATATAGAGTTCAAGTGTTAAAAAATCCAGAGGTGGTTACTAACACATTACATGTACTCCATTACATTTACTTGAGTACATTTTTAAGACAAATGTACTTCTTAGAGTAATTTTATCACGCAATACTTTTTACTTTTACTTGAGTAGATTTGTGAAGAAGCATTACTCTTACTCCACTACTTTGAGCTACATTAGAGTCGTTACAAATTTAGTGTTTATTCTACATATTGATTTTATTATTGCCACAGATGCCAACAGTGGCCGTCTCAGTTTCACCAATGAGACGTCGAAACAATAACCACATGACTCCATTATACCAATGAGAGTTAACAATTTTTTTTTCTACACTAGAGGACACGCATGCTCTTTGAACAGGTAATGTTTCATATTGTTCTTCTAGTCTGAATTCGATGATTTTTGAGTCATCATTTTGGTCTAATATGGTCATGTAACAGGGTATAATATAGTATAATAATAATGGTTCATTTCGAAGAAGTTGTGCTGAGAAAAAAACATACTTTGATTTTTTTTTTAATCATACATCTTAAGCAGTTACTCACAATGTTACTCATTACTTGAGTATTCTTTTCAACAAATACTTTATTAGTTGTACTTTAGTAAATTTTTGGATGACTATTTTTACTTTAGTAATATTATTTAGAAGTAACGCTACTTTTACTTGAGTAAAATTTTTGGAGACTCTGAAAATATCTCTGCCAGCCGCTTGGCCAATTAACAATACTTGTGTACAATACAGTACTCGGATAAAGCGAAAACTGTTAAAACTGTAACCATATGCTCGTCATTTAATGTTTTTATTTGGAGCCATTGCTTCTTCTTTAAACTTCTGTAGATGTAAAAATTCATCACAATATATCTTGAGATGGTAAGCAAACTTATACAATTGAGTACAATTTGTACATTGATGATGTTCCTCATACAAAGAAGACCACGCTTTACTTTTTCATCTTTTAGGCAACACGAATGAGCTACAATTTCCAACAGAGGGCAGCAAAGCACCTTTGTTTTGTTAAATGTAAACGTGGTCTGTTCCAAATCCCGCTCACATTTTTCATGAATGCAAAACAATGGAGTGGAATTTAGAGGGGTGCTGGAGCTGCGACTACACTCTGGTGTAGAGGGTAAGTGTAAAGTGGGCATGGTTGGGCGAGGGGAGGGTCAAACAGATAGGTAAGATGATGCATGGAGTTGTAATATAGTGTTTAAGTGTTAAAATATTATATTTATATTATATTATATTTATAAAAATAGTATATTTTTACAACGTGTGCCTTTGACCTTTTTTTTTTTTCTTTAAATAAAATAATTAAAAATGTACTCATTAGCATATCATTTTCATCTTAAAAAAAATAGCTAAGTATATGTTGTGTTAGTTAGCAAAAGTATACAATTGAGTACAATTTTACATTAGAAGATTTTTTTTCCACACCATCAAATAAAAATGTAATGTACTCAATCAGTGGCATATCGTTATTTAGCTGAAATTTATCTTACGGTGTGTTGTGTGTGGTAGTTGTTGTTTTTTTTAATCAAATAATGAAAAAATGCACTCATTAGCATATCGCTTTTAGCTAAGAATTAGCTAAGTATGTGTTGTGTTAGTTAGCAAAACTGTATAATTATGTACAACTTCTGTGTTTGACCTCTTTTTAATCAGAGTTAATTATAAATGCCCTCATTAGCATTAGCGTTTTTAGTTAAAAATTAGCTAAGTATGTGTTGTGTTAGTTAGCGAAAGTATACATTTGAGTACGTCTACATTTGAAGACCCCCCCCACCACCACCACCACCAATTAAAAATGTACTCAGTCATTGGCATATCGTTATTTAGCTCAAATTTAGCATAGTGTTTGTTGTGGTTGTTGTTGTTTTTTTAATCAAATAATTAAAAATGTACTCATTGGCATATCATTTTTAGATAAGCATTAGCTAAGTATGTGTATTGGTAGTTAGCAAAACTATAATTTTGTACTACTCGTGCATTTGACCTTTTTTTAACCTAATAATGGAAAATGAACTCATTACCATATCTTTTTTTTTTTGCTATAAATTTGCTAAGTATGTGTTGTGGTGGTTAGCAAAACTATAATTTTGTACACTTCGTGCGTTTAACCTTTTTTTCAACCAAATAATGAAAAATTAACACATTAGCATATCATTTTTTAGCTAAAAATTTTGCTAAGTGTGTGTTGTGGTAGTTAGCAAAACTATAATTTTGTACAACTTGTGTGTTTTACCTTTTTTAATCAAATAATGATAAAAGAACTCATTAGCATATAATTTTAGCAAAAAATTCGCTAAGAATGTTTTATGTTAGTTAGCAAAACTGTAATTTTGTACAACTTGTGCATTTGACCTGTATTTTTAACCAAATAATAAAAAAAGCACTCATTAGCATATAATTTTCAGCTAAAAATTAGCTAAGTATGTGTTGTGTTAGTTAGCAAAAGTATGCAATTGAGTACAACTTGTACATTTGAAGATTTTTCCCCACATCAATTAAAATGTACTCAGTCATTGGCATATCATTATTTAGCAGAAATTTAGCTTAGTGTGTGTTGTGGTCGTTTTTTTTGTTTTTTTTTTTTTTGTTTCTCAATTAAATAATGAAAAGTGCACTTGTTAGCATATCATTTTTAGCTAAGAATTAGCTAAGTATGTGTTGTGGTAGTTAGCAAAACTATAATTTTGTACAACTTGTGCGTTTGACCTTTTTTTTTTTAATCAAATAATGAACAATGCACTCATTAGCATATAATTTTCAGCTAAAAAATTAGCTAAGTTTGTGTTGTGTTAGTTAGCAAAAGTATAAAATTGAGTACAACTAGTGCATTTGAAGTTTCTTTTCTCCATCAATTAAAAATATACTCAATCATTGGCATATCGTTATTTAGCTGAAATTTAACTTAGTGTGTGTTGTGGTAGTTTTTTTTTTTTAACTCAAATAATTAAAAATGCACTCATTAGCATATCATTTTTAGCTAAGAGCTAGCTTAGTATGTAGTAAGTACTATTTCTATACAGTTTCGTACAACTTGTTCATTAGACAGGTTCTTTTTTTTTTTAATCAAATAGTGAAAAAAGCATTCAATAGCATATCATTTTAAGCTAGCATTTAGCCGAGTATGTGTTGTTAGCAAAAGTATACAATTGAGTACGACTTATTAACTTATTAAAAATGTACTCAATCATTGGCATATCCTTTTTCAGCTGTGATTTTGCCCAGTATGTGCTGTGGTAGTTAGAAAAACTGTCTAATTCCTACAATTTGTACGTCTGACGATGTTTACCGTCCAATCAGCGTAGACGGCACTTTTTTTTTAGCTGAATGGATGGAGGAAACAAAGGAGGAAGAGTGTGGAGGAAACACCAGTGGAGGGAGTGTGACAGCGTAGTGATGGAGGGACGAAGCAGGGAGGGGGCTACACTCTAAATCTGTTGGAGAAGGAAGTCTGGAGGAAAGGATTAGCGAGGGGAGGGTATCTTTAACTTGACCACCCTGATTCAAACACACACAAACATTCATGTCAAGGCCTCCATGCAAAAAGCTCTGACAGATGTGATGATGACGATGAAACTATTTCCTGCGTCTTTCAAGGCTGACAGGAAGTCGGCTACGTAGACGTTCACTCCAGTTTAATTGGAACTTTTAGCTCTTAAGCACTTAAAATGAATTGGACGTCTATCACCGTCAATGGAAGCTATGAGTTAAAATGAAAAACTCACCAAAAGATGCAAAGTCAAAACCTGCCGGAACCTCCTGGGTCCTAAAGTCCTCCGAGTAGAAGCCACCTTGGCAGACTTCCATCTGTAAAGATGATGATTATTATTAATATTTTTTTATTTCTTAACTCTAAAAGATTGTTCATGCTGTTTAATGACGTCATACCTTAATTTTGGGTTCAGGCTTGATGGCGGTGTCCCAGTACATGTTTGTTAGGTTCCAGCTGTGAAGTGAAAAAGGCAAGTGAAGGCTCCACCGTTATAAGAGCAAACCGGACGGGGTGGGTGGGGCCGGCCGAGTCGTGACCAGCACATGTAGTGACGTCACAGCCCCCCACCTAAAGCACCCAAACTTTCATTCATGGACATTTTTATCATGAAGAGCCAGGAAAAGATTCATTTTTGAATAGAACACAGTCTTTAAATAAACATTTTTGTTTTAAATGACATGTATAAACCTCTTAAAACTTTTAATAATTAAATAAGATAAAGCATTTTTAGGTTTATCATCTAATATGTTCTCTTCAAATTAAAAGTTAAATAAATGCATACAAAAAAATCAAAAAAATATATATGGCGGAAAACAGACAAGACTGAAAAAGCAGTTTCTGCTGTTGCACTCCTTTTTTAAAAAAAATTGCAGTATTTTAAGCCAAAACAACTGTTGTGTTTAATAGAACAATATGTCTATATGCTGTCATAGCAGATTCATGGCGCACGAAGCCCCCGAACTATTTTTAATTTGTCTGTTTTACCCTGAAAACCCCCGTTTACAGACGTCGCGCAACTGTTTTTGTTTCAACTTAGCCAGAAAAAGAAGGTAAGTAATTATATTTATTATTCAAATTGTCATTTTTAGCTAAAAAAAAAAAACGACTTTAAAAAATTATTCACTCGCATATTTTAAACTTTTAAACAAATTACGTCACAATGAAAAATTTGGCGTCTGTAAAAAAAGTCACGGATATCTACCTCATAACTATCGCTTAATTGTATTTTTTTTTTGTCACTGTCGCATTTTCCCTGATATGTTAGATGATTAATAATCAATCCAAACAAAGAAAAATTGAAAAATAACGTTTAAAAGGGTAACTTTATGAAAATCTCAACCACTCCTTGTTGTCTGCGATTTCTGCATCGCGACCCTTGTTATATCACCATGTTTCATCCATAAAATCCCCCCAAAATCCGACTCTGACCATTCACAGCTGTCTTGACACTCAGTGATACATGGATTTTTTGGATCGATACAAGGTAAGTAAGCGATAATATCTCATTAAAATCGGGGCGTCTTTAATTCTGCTCTCACGTGCTCTCGCCTGCACTTAGGGTTTTGCTGTTTAAAACTTTTTTTTTTTAAATGCCATCCTGTTCAAAAATTTTCTTCCCCCAGAAATTGAGATTTTAAGCTTTCTAATGATGCATCACACATGCATATAGGACAATTTTGAAATTTGGCCAAATTGGGGGTCTCAGAGCGGAACTTCAAGTCATCTGAGTGTTTTCCGCCATATATTATTAAAATTAATTAATAAATTGAAATATGTAAAAATCAAAAATCGGGAAAATATGAATAAAAATTTTGTCTTAATGTACGCAGGCTCATGACTAAGCTTTGAGTAGCTTTTTAAGGAGATCTAACTCACACATAATCCTTGCTCAGCATTATGAGGTGATGTACACTTTGTAAATATTTATATGTAAATAAAATTGAATTGAAATTGAAATACATAAAACTTAAAATAATGACATGAAAACTAAACTATAAGAAATGAACATTTAAATAAGTAAAATCCAAGGTAGCAAACCACCGTTGAAAAGATGTTGGATCAACATTCCGCTGTCGATCTTATATCGTTGAATCAATTTCGCTTTTGCACCCTTAATTAATTTTGTTTCAACGTTAAAAATCCACAAAAAACCTAAACGTCATTTCGATTATTAATAATATTGGACCAACGCTGAATCAATGTTATGTTTTCGACCTAAAAAGGCCCCCTCATGCACAATTCAATGACTTTTCAATCATATTTCACGGTCAATCATAAATTAACTATTTGTCAACATTAGTTCATCAACTATAAAACAATGATAACCCAACCATCGCCTGACATACCATAGAACAACGTTGTTTTATTATCATTTGACGTCAAAAATTTCGATGTCAACCGTACTGATGATTTTGATGGAAAATCAACGTTTATTCAATGTATCTGCTATCTGGGGCTTGTTCATGTCTTGCCGTTTTAACTGTTGGGACGATTTTATTATTGCTTTGTTATTTTTGGACTTACAAAAGTTACAGATGAACCAAAAACATAAAACATCCCATTTCATTTCTGTTATTGTTAAAAAAAAATGTCGAATTGTTTGTTCCATGAGGTTCCTGACAATATCTTACAAACACTTCTTAATCCATTAAAAATATTTTATTTATTTATTTTTTGACATCGTAAACGACTTGAAGTGCGGCCTTTTAAAATCCGTGCTGTCTTTTAATGAATCGGGAGGAAGACAAAAAAAAAAAAAAAAAAAAAAAAATCAGTGTGTATCTTGTAGGAGCCATTTGGCTGAAACAATGGCCCGTAACAGACACACACATATAAACACAAGAGTGAGGCTGGCCTAATGAAGAAAGTCTTGAAATCACAGCGTGAGTGGCCGCTGAAGATAAGGCCTGCTCGGGGCCTTGTGTAAACAAACAGCAGTCTGCTATTCTCTCCCAAATACTCACACAGTCCATCTGGAAAAGTGGGTGAAATCGTGCGCGTCGCTGAGTCGTGATCTCGTGATTGGGGAGCCCCACCTAACAGGGCAACAAGTCGGCTAAGGTTACACCAGCGCTCGGCCGCTGATTAATCAGCAGTCTACGCCCAGGAAGCCCACCGGAGGGAGCACCAGCACGCACTGGTCGAGCCTCAATAATGCAGTGCTTATTGATGAATTCACGTTTGAAAGATATGGAGGGGAAAAAAGCAAAGCAAAATACAGTAGAAGTGACACAGAATTTAATTCACTCCCATCCATTTTCACCGGTGCAACCCCCTTCGCTCCTGGCCGTTTTACTGGATTTTGACTGAATTTGCAAGGCCCACAGAAAATTCTGTTCTAATGCTATATAAACATGGAACCCATCAAAAAAAAGGTTAGACTCTCTTCTTTCAGCAGGGGAAAAAAAGTTACTTCATATCTTTTTTCCATTCTTTAGAAATCTGCATTAGAAAATCACTTAGTTTGAGCAATTTTCCAATTTCTGATGAAAAAAAAAAACGGAAAAATTAGGGCTGTCAAACGATTAAAATTTCTAATCGAGTTAATTACAGCTTAAAAATTAATTAATCGTAATTAATCACAATTCAAACCATCTATAAAATATAAAATATTTTTCTCTAAATTATTGTTGGAATGAAAAGACACAAGACGGATATATACATTCAAAATACGGTACATAAGTACTGTATTTGTTTATTATAACAATAAATCAACAAGATGGCATAAACATTATTAACATTATCTTAAAGCGATCCATGGATAGAAAACTTGTAGTTCTTAAAAGATAAATGTTAGTTCAAGTTATAGAAATTTTATATTAAAACCGCTCTTAATGTTTTCGTTTTATTAAAATTTGTAAAATTTTCACTCAAAAAATAAACTAGTAGCTCGCCATTGGTGATGTCATTACACCATGCTCACCCCCCAAACCCATAAAATCATTTGGACCCAAGCGCCAGCAGAGGGCGCCAAACAACAAAAAACAGGTAACAAGTAACAAGCGGACATTACACTGCTGTCATTTTAATCTGAGCGGGGCATGTGCGTTAATTGCGTCAAATATTTTAACGTGATTAATTTAAAAAATTAATTACCACCCGTTAGGGCTGTCAAAATTATCGCGTTAAGAAAAATTGAGCTTTTGTGAAATCACACATTTCAAACATAACTTTGAGTTTAACACAGCTATTTTTTTGCTTTAGTTACATCTCAAACATCTGAATGTTTTCCTTTTACAAAATAACATAAACAACAAGACAAATAGAGTTTTTGATAGCAAAGTAACAATTTATTTACACATAACTAAAATATTGAAGTGAGAGATGACGCTGTTGTGGCCGCGACAGCCGGTGTGAACTTTTCCCTCATCCCTGTAACATATTGATAGGATGATATCATTTTAAATCGATTGGTTCGCCCTGGGAAGCACATCCTTGTTTGACATGTCACGTCTGAGTCTGAGGGGAATATGTGTTTATGTTTGATGTGTGCGGCGCAGTGCAAAGTAGTGAGATTAAAGACGTGTGCTACACGGTGTTCACCCACAACGGCCTGATCATTCTAATATTTATAAGTGTACACAACAATCGCCGCCTGTCTCATCAAGATGGATTTTTTTGAGTCTTTCTTTACAGCACGGACTCAGCGGCATCATCTGACGCACTGGTGGTCCCGGTCGTCCTGCTCAGACTTCCCGCGCCTGGCATCCTGGTCGTCCTTTCGGTCGTCTTCCGCCGGCGCCCCGGCCGTGCGGCCCGGTCATTCATTCCGTTGAATCGGGTTGCGGGTCTTGCGCTACTGACCTCCAATGGCCAGTTTTATTGTTTCAAAATGTATTTTCAGCCTTGTGCTTTGGAGCTTAGTTGCATCAGAACCTAGAGATGTCTCTTGTGAAAAAAAAAAACGTTAAAGACGTGTATTTATGTCTTTGGGACACTGAAACAATTAAAAATAGAACATATTTATATGTTTTTGGGAGCAAACGAGTTAAACAAGATGAAAAACATAACTGAGAACTAAAAACACAAAGGGCTTCTTTAAAAAAAAAAAAAAAACAACAACAACACTGCGAGCCAAAAAGTATTGACACCCCTGCAATTCTGTCAGATAATGCTCAATTTCTCCAAGAAAATGATCGCAATTACAAATGCTTTGGTAGTAATATCGTCATTTATTTTGCTTGCAATGAAAAAAACAACAAAAGAGAATGGGGGGGAAAAAATTCATTATCATATCCATTATCATCACCAGACAAAAGTATTGGCACTAGGGTTGTTCCGATCATGTTTTTTTGCTCCCGATCCGATCCCGATCGTTTTAGTTTGAGTATCTGCTTATCCCGATATTTCCCGATCCGATTGCTTTTTTTTGCTCCCGATTCAATTCCAATCATTCCCGATAATTTTTCCCGATCATATACATTTTGGCAATGCATTAAGAAAAAAATGAATAAAACTCGGACGAATATATACATTCAACATACAGTACATAAGTACTGTATTTGTTTATTATGACAATAAATCCTCAAGATGGCATTTACATTATTAACATTCTTTCTGTGAGAGGGATCCACGGATAGAAAGACTTGTGACTTTGTATATTGTGACTAAATATTGCCATCTAGTGTATTTGTTGAGCTTTCAGTAAATGATACTGCTGCCATGCCAAAATGCATGATGGGAAGTGGAACCATGACTGTGCGTAGTGCTACCAATTGATATATCTTCTCTGCGTTGGGAAATAACATAGGGTGTAAAGAAAAAGATCAACTTCTACCTTTCTTCCCCACATTGCTTTCCCATGATATTTTGTAATTGTTGAGAGAGGGATTTTAAGGGTTTAGCCAATTAAAAAAAGGCTCCAAAGACTGCCAAAATTCACTCTACTCAATTTAACGCCGCCTTTTATCTCTCTATGGTAAAACGGCGCCATTACAGATTGAGCGTGACAATGCGTGAGTGGGTCGTGCAGTGCATGCATTAATTGCGTTAAATATTTTAACGTGATACATTTTTTAAAAAATTAATTACCGCCGTTATCAGGATAAATTTGATAACCCTACCTTAAGCCTAAACTAAAGACTCTGGATAAGTGTAACATATTATGTCTGTAACATTAAATACAATTAGAAAAATATATATATATATATTAAAAAAAGGCATGACCGATATTTTTTTGCCGATTCCGATACCTTGAAAATGACGTGATCGGACCCGATCGATCGGCGATCGGGACATCTCTAATTGGCACCCTTTGAAAAATCATGCTTCTCCAATTTGTGTAATTAACAGCGCCTGTTACTTACCTGTGGCACATAACAGATGGTGGCAATAACTAAATCACACTTGCATTCAGTTAAAATGGATTAAAGTTGACTCGATCTCTGCCCTGTGTCATCGTTGTGTACCACAATGAGCATGGAGAAAAGAAAGAATACCAAAGACCTGTCTGAGGACTTGACAAGCAAAATTGTGAGACTGCAAGTCCATCTCCAAAGACCTGAATGCTCCTGTGTCTACCGTGCGCAGTGTCATCAATAAGTGTAAAGCCCATGGCACTGTGGCTAACTTCCCTAGATGTGGACAGAAAAGAAAAATTGGCTGTCCTGCAGTCCGAGGGTACAACAGTGTCAACCCGTACTATCCGTCGGCGACTGAATGAAAAGGGACTCTATGGTAGGATACCCAAGAAGACCCCACTTCTCATCGAGAGACATAGGCTGCATCCCAATCGCGGTTTGAGTTGCCCTCGCAAACTTGCCCTAAGCACTTGCGATGACGTCACACTGAGGCCACTTGGAGGGTGGAGGGAAAGTGGGCGGAGGGGGAAAGAAAGACGTAAATGGAACACACCTGCCCTAGTTCACTCACAGGCAAGAAAATAATGGAACAACCACAAGGTGTGGGAGTAGCTCTATACTACCTATTTCAAATAAGTGGCGACTCCAGAAATTCTTCATATGGGTGGCCAAATGGCACCACTTAAAACCTTGGGGTGGCACACCAAAAAATAAAAGCCATAATTTCAGGTTTTTACTATGTTGTAGTATTAAACAGGCCAGTAGAAAATTGTCAGAAAGACTTCAAGACACACTTTGTGATATACTTTTGTTGATGGTGTTGTATTGTATATTGTATGCTATTATATTGTGTTAATGTACATAGTCCGTAATAGTCCGGTCACAATTTTGAGCTCCGCAGCTACTACAATCTACATTATACTGGCGAGTGGGGTGACCAGTGGGATAGCCAACAAAGTCATTGGGGGGAGCCGTGGCCAGGGCTCGCCACCCCCTGGTGGCACCATTATTCCACATCACACAAAATATGCTGCGACTCATGACAATAAGCCAGAGAAGTATCCCGCGCATGATCGCAATACATTGGTACTTGGGAATTATCAGAATTATTAGTTTTGTATCAAATTTTATTTGGGCATTTTATTATTTATTTAGTTATTTGTCTATACCTTACAATCTGTAGACAGATTTGATGTTCAAATACATTTAACCTATTTGAAGTTTAGTTTCAGTCCCTCCCAACACCATTTGATTGACAGACCATTACTTTCGTTATAAGCAAAATAGAAAAGGCAAGTGAAATAGAAACATCAATGACAAAAATTGTCACTTTTTTCCTTTTCTTTACTAACAAAAGTGAAAGTCAATAAAAAGTATCTTTACTCTTTATTTATTCATTTATTTCTCTTTATTTTTATTTATTTATTAAATTTGGCACTCCTGTGATTCCACACGTCCTGCTATAACTGCCACATAGTCTAATTTTTTTAAAAAATTTTTTATTAACAACAATG
The DNA here is from genome assembly GCF_030265065.1 of Corythoichthys intestinalis. Taxonomy (NCBI): domain Eukaryota; kingdom Metazoa; phylum Chordata; class Actinopteri; order Syngnathiformes; family Syngnathidae; genus Corythoichthys; species Corythoichthys intestinalis. The sequence goes on from NC_080398.1 coordinate 39,392,591, forward strand.
ATAAATTTTACAATTCCAAAGGCAGTTTGGTATCACATTCAAACACCATGCTGGCTCCTCCATTCATTTTCTTCTTCTCTGGTGGTAAATAGACAGCAGCCAACGGTATTTGAGCTTCATTATCACCACCGCGTGGACATATTTTCCGTGTACCACTGCAATGCATTGTGGGATACAGGGAGCTACGGAGTGACCATCGTTTTTCACTTGATCACTGAGCCCTCTGAGGGTCCATCTCACCAAGTTCACTTCGCTGTTTTGGGAATTGGAATGGCCCTTAAGATGGCGGCGGGGATTCCCCCGGGGGCGGTGGCTAGGGCAAGTGAGCGAGGTCTCATTTAAACCGCGATTGAAACGCAGCCATAAAAAAAGCCAGGCTTAGCAAGTTAGCCAATTGCAACAATGCAACAATTGGCTAACTTGAATGGCAAAAGTCTGCTAGCTTCAATGCTATGTAATGCTAATATTTTCCAGATAGTTTGTGGTGCACACTAGAAACAATCTGGTGCGCACCAGATTGCTTATATTTATTTTATTTCTGTCAATGTCCCTTTAGGGGCTCCGTAAGCGTGGACTGCACAGATAATTTTTTTTTTCAATTTGCAGCCCTTTTACACCGTAAAATAGTATGTGATGCAAGGAAATGACAATAAAATGAGAATGTTTACGTGAAAACGCTTTCGCTGCTCAGCCTTCACCGTGTACAGACGCACTCTCTGAGCTCCTGAAGCACTGTCTTATCTTAACCGATAAGCGCTCAGGGCCAGCAAGCTCGACTCCCAGTATGGCTCCAAAGAATTTGAAACCTGGAGACTTGGATGAAATAAAATCCTCCATAGGAGGATTGGAGGTCCCCTTGACTGGTTTGATTCAAAACCAGAATCAAGAAATTATCAGAGAGCTCCAGTTAATTCGCGCTGAAAACGAGAAACTCAAGCAAGCGGTCGAGGAGAGAGATGTTCGCATCAAGAGTCTGGAAATTTTGGCTGACGATCTCGACCAGTGCCGACGCACAAATTAGCTCATCATTTCTGGATTACAACTGACGCCTGGCCCAAGGGACACAGTGGCGATACTGGCAATTGCTAAGATGAAAGAGTATGGAATAAACATGGAACCGCTGGACATCCATCGCTGCCTTCTGCTCCCATCTGAGGGGAGAGGACCGGCGACGGTGCTCATGAAGCTGGCAGACCACAAGACCAAGACTGCCCTGCTTAACCAGCACCGCCACCTGAAAGGTTCGAAGATTTTTTTGAATGACAACTTGACTCGCCGAAATGCCGAAATTGCAAGAAAAGCACATCAACTCAAGAAAGCTGGGAAAATAGCCAACACCTGGATCTCGGATTGCAGGATCCTTGTCAAGAAGCAAGATATGAAGATTAAAGCTATTACGAGTCTTGACCAGCTGACTATTATAGCTGGATAACTGCAAATACTACCCAGCTGACCAGTATAACAACTCGTGGATGTGGACGGTAAGCTGAAACTTATCAACGGCAGGAGTCTCTACAAGAATCTTGAACACATTAAGGATTATCTACTAAAGATAACAAAGGCTCTGACTTTAATTTGCACGGATATAACATGACACAAATGAATCGGGCATCTAAGGGGGCAGGGGGTGTTGCAATTATGATTGACAATCTCCTGGAATGTATTACAATTGAGCTCCTAATCCCCAATTGTAAAAACATAATTATCTGCTGTGTCTACCGAGCTCCTGATTCAAATGTCTAGTTTACTGAGTATATGGAAAAGATACTGAATAAAACGAATAATAAGCATGTTTTCGTTGTGGAGACATTAATCTTGGGATAAAATATGTACAGCATGTTGTTTGATTTTCTCATACATTCATGTCTGATGAAACTCTTACAGTGACCTTTGTGTGCGCTACTCACACCAGCTGTGATAACACATAATCAATTTTGCCACACACATAGCCACAACAAAATGTTCCACAGCAAACAGATGCAAAAATGTCAGGGACTTGACAAAGCCATAACCTTGTACGCCCTGAAATTAATCGAGTTGCTTGACTGGACGCTGAGTTACTAAACCCAGATTGTTGACTGTGTTATGGTATAGTTTTGATGTATGTTCCATGCCTGAATGTGCGTCTTTAGTTGTATGGGGAACGGGAAACTGATAAGCATATGCTTCATCCCGTCCGCCTTTGTCTTCTTCTTCGGTTCCTTCGGGCAAATCATATCACATCTTGTAATTGTCAACGATTGTCAATGATACCGATGATGATGACAATAAAATTCCATTCATTCATTCAAAACAAAGGCAGGAACAGTGTTATATTTTCCAACGTGAAAATTACCAACAAAAGGCTAAATTATTCGTAGTAAATTCGAATGGGAATTTTACTGAAATATTAGCTTGATAGCCTAGCTGTATCGAATTTGAAAAAAAAAGCTTTATTATTGAATTCTGAAATGTTCGGTGAATGGACACGTGAAGCTCGTGGGTTTCAGCACCTTTAGGAAGGTAAAGAACAACTGCCTTCAATTAAATGTTCAAACAGCTTAAAATGCTTCTTCGTTTACTATGGCCATAAAATTGATATTACTGCGTTTTTCTTTTCTTTTTTAATTTGTGTTAGAAAGGTGGGTTAGAAAAGTGTTTTTGCCAGGCAGAGGCTCAGTGGAAGAGTAAGGACATATAGTACCTTTAAAAAATATTTTACGTAAATAATATAAGTAGCTTTAAAATTTTTGGAAAGTAGACTCCCCCCTGTTTTCCCATTAAAACACTTTTCAAATACATTTTAAAAAATGAGTAGGAGAATATTTACTATTAATAGGCTCAAAAAGGAGCATTTCACCAATTGTTTGGTCAACAAGGTCTCTAAATGATGAATTCACAATGAAAAATAGTTGTCAATTTGATCATAAATTAGTTGACGATTCATTGATTAATCGTAGCAGACCTAATACTCATATAGTCAATATATGTGGATTAAATGTGAAAGGCGGTATCTTCCTATGTGAAATTTTCACAGGGTCTCTCTGCGAAAAAGAGTGAGTCAGTGGACTGAAGAGAATCACACACTAAAAGAAGTTGCCGGGGAATTTCCTTCATTGTGTCGGACAGGAAAGCCGAGATCAACAAACGCCATCACCTGGGAAATCAACACGCGTGCACGCAAACATCCAACCAGGCTATTCTGGGAACATGCAAGATTCATTTTATTATGGTGACAAGTCACTTGTGGGCTTTGATATGTCGCCAGAAAGTCCATAAGGGACAATGTTGTTGTTTTTTTCCCCAAAATGGCGCCTTTTGAATGAACCCTGCCAGACCATCCCGGTCAAAATGGAAAGGTCGTCAATCACTATAAATGACAGCAAATTTGTTAAATTAAGGTGATTTTTTATGAGTTAAAATAATTTGATATTGAAACCCCTGTTGATGTTTTCATTTTTTTACAATTAAAACAAATTTGTTTACCTAGTGGGTCGCCATTGTTATTGACGTCGCAAGGCGGTGACGTCACATGGTTACGCTGCCGGGCTTCCAGAGTATGACTCTATTAACATAAACTTTGACATCTGTTCAACCCTTTCAATTTGAACCCGAGAAGAACATTTATGAGCATGACAGCACTGTCGATATTTCACAAAACGAGCAGCAAAAGAAAACTGTACAGGAAAGACGGGATGAGAGAAGACAAGAGTAGGAAAAACAAATCTTAGTGTTGTTCTTGTAGACGCTACAACTAGAGATGTCCCGATCGATCAGGTCCGATCACGTCATTTTCAAAGTATCAGAATCGGCAAAAAAATATCGGCCATGCCTTTTTTTAATATATTTATAGTTTTTTAATTAAATCGTTTTCTAATTGTATTTAGCCTTACAGACATAATATGTTACACTCATCCAGAGTCTTTAGTTTAGGCTTGAGGTAGGGTTATTAAATTTATCCCGATAACGGCGGTAATTAATTTTTTAAAAAATGTATCACGTTAAAATTAGGGCTGTCAAAATTATCGCGTTAACGGGCGGTAATTAATTTTTTAAATTAATCACGTTAAAATATTTGACGCAATTAACGCACATGTCCCGCTCAGACAGATTTAAATGTCAGTAGAGTGAAATACCCACTTGTTAATTGTGTTTTATGGAGTTTTGCCGCCCTCTGCTGGCGCTTGGGTGCGACTGATTTTATAGGCTTCAGCACCCATGAGCATTGTTTAAGTCATTATTGACATCAACAATGGCGGGCTACTAGTTTATTTTTTGATTGAAAATTTTGCAAATTTTATTTAAACGAAAACATTAAGAGGGGTTTTAATATAAAATTTGTATAACTTGTACTAACATTTATCTTTTAAGAACTACAAGTCTTTCTATCCATGGATCACTTTAACAGAATGTTAATAATGTTAATGCCATCTTGTTGATTTATTGTTATAATAAACAAATACAGTCCTTATGTACCGTATGTTGAATGTATATATCCATCTTGTGTCTTATCTTTCCATTCCAACAATTTATTTTACAGAATATATATATAATTTACAGAAAAATATGGCATATTTTATAAATGGTTTGAATTGCGATTAATTGCGATTAATTACGATTAATTAATTTTTAAGCTGTAATTAACTCGATTAAAAATTTTAATCGTTTGAGAGCCCTAGTGAAAATATTTAACGCAATTAATGCATGCGTTGCATGACCCACTCACGCATTGTTACGCTCAATCTGTAATGGCGCCGTTTTATCTATATAGAGAGATAAAAGGCAGCGTAAAATGAGTAGAGTGAATTTTGACAGCCTTTGGAGCCTTTTTTAATTGGCTAAAACCTTACAATCCCTCTCCCTACAATTAGAAATATCATGGGAAGCAATGTGGGGAAGCAAGGTAGCAATTGATCTTTTTCTTAACACCTTATGTTATTTCCCAACGCAGAGAAGATATATCAATTGGTAGCACTACGCACAGTCATGGTTCCACTTCCCATCATGCATTTGGGCATGGCTACAGTATCATTTACTGAAAGCTCAACAAATACACTAAATGGCAATATTTAGTCACAATATACAAAGTCACAAGTCTATCTGTGGATCCCTCTCACAGAAAGAATGTTAATAATGTAAATGCCATCTTGAGGATTTATTGTCATAATAAACAAATACAGTACTTATGTACTGTATGTTGAATGTACATATTCGTCCGAGTTTTATTCATTTTTCTCTTAATGCATTGCCAAAATGTATATGATTGGGAAAAATTATCGGAAATGATTGGAATTGAATCGGGAGCACAAAAAAAAGCAATCGGATCGGGAAATATCGGGATCGGCAGATACTCAAACTAAAACAATCGGGATAGGAACGGGAGCAAAAAAACATGATCGGAACAACCCTAGCTACAACATGTGCTCATCTGTCCATGGTCATTTAAAATTGTTGGAAACCTTTATTTTTGGACTAAAACTTTTGAATTTTGCAGACGAAAACCTTTTGGAGTAGCTGTCGACAAAATCTATCCGAAATTTTTATGAAATTTCGATGACTAAAACATGACTAAGACTAAAAAGTGTTTATGTCCAAAAGGCTAAGACAAAAATTAAAAACGCTACAAAATAACTATTCAAAAAGTACTAAAGTATTGCATTTTGTTTGATGATGGATGATACACTGCCCTCCGGTGGCAGCGTTGGGTCTGGCTGGAATGTCACCTTGTATGACTGAGAAGCAGACTTAGATGTCTGACATGGATAAAGGATAGCTGCGCTCTGGTTTGGCCCACATAAGGCTGTAAGTTGTTTCAGCTAATATATGTTTGCGTATGCATTAGTAATTAAGTTTACTGCTACAATTTGTGGAGTTACCTGTGAGCAATTTGCAATGAAATTTGTAAATACGTTAGCATTCATAGTATTTGAGCTAGCGGACTTTTGTCTACCGTGCGCTTTCAGCTTGTTTTGTTTAGAGGCATACAGACAGAACATTCTCAAGATGCCTTAAAAAAATACTTAAACGTAGTAATATCAAATTAGGGTGGTTTGAATATGCTACGTGACTAATGTGGTCAACGGGTCGACAATCTGTTTTAAAGCTACCACAATAAAACACAATGCTTAAAAGCATAAGAGGGAAACACATGCAAAAAGTATTTTGAGGCAACGAAAACATAATAAAAGACTCAATAAATACACAAATAGTAAGTATTCGCCACTTCACCCCAAGCGTCCATTGCATGCATAAAAAATGTTTATGTTTCATGTTTTCCTCAAGTATTAAATTTTTGATGTGAAAATCAATTTATTTAATACAGTGGGGAAAATAAGTATTTAGTCAACCACTAATCGTGCAAGTTCTCCTACTTGAAAAGATTTAGAGAGGCCTGTAATTGTCAACATGGGTAAACCTCAACCCTGAGAGGCAGAATGTGGAAAAAAAACTGTAAATCACATTGTTTGATTTTTAAAGAATTTATTTACAAATTACAGTGGAAAATAAGTATTTGGTCACCTACAAACAAGCAAGATTTCTGGCTGTCAAAGAGGTCTAACGTCTTCTAACGAAGTCTAACTAGGCGCCACTCGTTATCTGTATTAATGGCACCTGTTTTAACTCATTATCGGTATAAAAGACACCTGTCCACAACCTCAGTCAGTCACACTCCAAACTCCACTGTGGTCAAGACCAAAGAGCTGTCGAAGGACACCAGAAACAAAACTTGTAGACCTGCACCAGGCTGGGAAGACTGAATCTGCAATTGGTAAAACACTTGGTGTAAAGAAATCAACTGTGGGAGCAATTATTAAAAAATGGAAGACATACAAGACCATTGATAATCTCCCTCGATTTGGGGCTCCATGCAAGATATCACCCCGTGGCGTCAAAATGATAACAAGAACGGTGAGCAAAAATCCCAGAACCACACGGGGGGACTTCGCGAATGACCTACAGAGAGCTGTAACCACAGTAACAAAGGCTAATATCAGTAACACAATGCGCCGCCAGGGACTCAAATCCTGCACTGCCAGACGTGTCCCCCTGCTGAAGCCAGTACACGTCCAGGCCCGTCTGCGGTTCGCTACAGAGCATTTGGATGATCCAAAAGAGGACTCGGAGAATGTGTTATGGACAGATGAATCCAAAATAGAACATTTTGGTAGAAACACAGGTTCTCGTGTTTGGAGGAGAAAGAATACTGAATTGCATCCGAAGAACACCATACCCACTGTGAAACATAGGGGTGGAAACATCATGCTTTGGGGCTGTTTTTCTGCAAAGGGACCAGGATGATTGATCTGTGTAAAGGAAAGAATGAATGGGGCCATGTATCGAGAGATTTTGAGTGAAAAGAAGATGAGACGTGGCTGGGTCTTTCAGCATGACAATGATCCCAAACACACAGCCAGGGCAACAAAGGAGTGGCTTCGTCAGAAGCATTTCAAGGTCCTGGAGTGGCCTAGCCAGTATCCAGATCTCAACCCCATAGAAAATCTGTGGAGGGAGTTGAAAGTCCGTGTTGCCCAACGACAGCCCCAAAACATCACTGCTCTAGAGGAAATTTGCATGGAGGAATGGGCCAAAATACCAGCAACAGTGTGTGAAAAGCTTGTGAAGAGCTACAGAAAACGTTTGGCCTCCGTTATTGCCAAAAAAGGGTACATAACAGAGTATTGAGATGAACCTTTGCTATTGACCAAATACTTATTTTTTACTCTAATTTGGAAATAAATTCTTTAAAAATCAATGTGATTTTCTGTTTTTTTTTCCACATTCTGTCTCTCATGGTTGAGGTTTACCCATGTTGACAATTACAGGCCTCTCTAATATTTTCAAGTGGGAGAAATTGCACTATTAGTGGTTGACTAAATACTTATTTGCCCCACTGTAGCTGGTGAAAAAAATTAAGTTGCTATTTTGGTTAAAAACTTATATGTTAAATATTGGTATCGATCCTGAAAATATAGGTGATTATCTCTGCATTTGGTGATTTTTGTGTATCTAGTGTAAAATCTGAGAATTTTTTAGCCATTTTAAGTTTTGTTATAATTATTTAAAAGATAGGGCTGTCAGATGATTAAAATTTTAAATCGAGTTAATTACAGCTTAAAAATTAATTAATCGTAATTAATTGCAATTCAAACCATCTGTAAAATATGCCATATTTTTCTGTAAATTATTGTTGGAATGGAAAGATAAGACACAAGATAGATTTATACATTCAACATGCGGTACATAGGGACTGTATTTGTTTGTTATAAAAATAAATCAACAAGATGGCTTTAACATTATTAACATTCTGTTAAAGCGATCCATGGATAGAAAGACTTGTAGTTCTTAAAAGATAAATGTTAGTACAAGTTTTAGCAATTTTATATCAAAACCCCTCTTAATGGTTTCGTTTTAAGAAAATTTGTAAAATTTTCAATCAAAAAATAAACTAGTAGCCCGCCATTGTTGATGTCAATATTTACACAATGCTCATGGGTGCTTAAGCCCAAAAAATCAGTCGCACCCAAGTGCCAGCAGAGGGCGACAAAACTCCAAAAAACACAAGTTACAAATTGGCATTGCACTGTGCTGTCATTTTAATCTGTTTGAGCAGGGCATGTGCGTTAATTGCGTCAAATATTTTAACGTGATTAATTTAAAAAATTAATTACCGCCCGTTAACGCAATAATTTTGACAGCCCAAATATACAGGTATATACATAATTTTATAGCATTTAAGGTAGCGAAGTTTTAGAAATTTTATATCAAAACCCCTGTTAATGTTTTCGTTTTAATAAAATTTGTAAAAATTTAAATTCAAAAATAAACTAGTAGTCCGCCATTGTTGATGTCAATAATTACTTACACAATGCTCATGGGTGCTGAAGCCTATAAAATCAGTCGCACCAAAGCGCCAGCAGAGGGTGGCAAAACTCCTTAAAGCACAATTAACATGTGGGCATTTCACTGTACTGTCATTTAAATCTGTCTGAGCGGGGTATGTGCGTTAATTGCATCAAATATTTTAACGTGATTAATTTAAAAAATTAATTACCGCCCGTTAACGCGATAATTTTGACAGCCCTAATAAAAGAATAATTAATCGGGATTTTATAAGCGAACGACTTGGAATCTTTTGATAACGCTGCTCATTGAGACTCATAGATAACTAAGCTAGGTGCCTATTATGGTTTTAGGTCGGTATAGGAGCTATGGTTTTGAAAATGTTGAACTTGAAGATTTTGAAAATAGTCCCACTACGGATCGGCCCTGTGCCTCGTGTCATGTCAATAGAGTTTTGAAGTCTATGCACATATATTATGAAAAAATATTTTATAAAGCTTGAAAAGTTACCTAGTGTTGCTTTCAGTAGAGGTACCACTGCACTACTGTACAAATTATACAATTGTTTTTCTCATTTTGCTAAAAATGAACTTGTCCCCCCTGCAGCTGATTGCAACACATGTCAATAACAACTATAAGATTCAATACAGATCACGTGTCTCGCAAGGGTGACTTCACTTCCCACTTTAGAGAGAAAGAGAGAGAGGAGAGAGCGAGCGAGCTTGTCATCCGGTTTTTGGCGTGCGCAAAAAAAAAAAAAAAAAAAAAGAAAGAAAAAAAAAAGCACTACAATGGTTTGCGACATCGAGCCAATCCACTCTGCGTGAATTGAAGCTCGCAATTAATTGAATCCCGCTTCCCGAAACGAAAGGTGCGTTCAATGAACCAGCGGCTTCCACTATGGACTGCACCATCAAGGTAAGTTAGCGGCTTTCGCGGACTTTCCACGCGCAACTTGGCCCACACCGCCAGTGAGAGAGTCCCCCCGCACTCTTTCCTTCTTGTACAAAATTTCCTCTTCCTTCCCGTTCGTGGTTGTATGTCGACTCTAGAATAACACCAGTTAACCACCGCATCTTTTTCCTCGCCGTCAAATAAAAGGCGCACAAAAAAAACACCCGTTCCGCCTCGTAGTTTTATTAACGTGTTTTTATTCATTTTAAAAGCGCATTTTCGCGTTACGTGTTCACGACATCGCCAACGAAACGAGCCGGTACACTACGAGCCCCACGCGTGGACTTATTTTGAGGAGTTACGAGTACAATTTACAGCGTGGAAGCTGCGCGCAAACGGAGCAGCAGGTGTCCGTGAAGGCACCATGGATGTCAACTTCAAATGGTAATTATTTTTATGCTATTTTTTCAAAACGTTTTTCTCAAAATGTGACGTTATAACTAAACGAATTTGGTGTAAAACAACAATAAATTCGTGATGAATAAAATTATTTATTTTAAAATGATAAATGAGGGTTTTCTGTTGGAAAATAAGCTGAAGAAATTTGAGATTTTTCACTTTAACTCAATGCCTGCCAATGTTATTAAATGTTTAAGCGCCATTGACAGCGATAGACGTCCAAATGCTCGCCGCCAGCCCCTCCTAGTTGAATTAGATTGGACGTCTATCCCCGTCAATGGTTCGCCTAGTGCTCAAAGGCGTGTCCCCAAAGCTCCAAAATACCAAAAATGTGATTACACAGTGTAATAACGCTGTTTTCAAACGAAATGTGTTGAAAACATAATGGCGTCCACATTCTTTGTCACACAATGGCCCGCAAAAGTTTTCTGCGTGTGTGCGTGAGTCGCTAGGGTTTATTTTAAGTCTAATTTATAGCTGCAAACGGGAGCGCTCGTCAGGTGTCGTTATCTCAACTCTGCAGGCTTCCTGTCTCAAACCTCAGACTTTCCGCACATATTTCCGCTGGCCTGGACCTGCGCAGAGTTGAAAACAGAGCGAAAAGTGGCAAAAGATGCGCAAAAAAGGCGAGTTTTGGAGGAAAAATGATCACGACTGGTTGAAAACTGCAGAAAAAGTTTCAGTAGAGAGGACGAAAACCACACGGTTTGCAAAATCAGCTCGAGGTGACTTTTACTTCTGCTTTTTTGTGGGCCTCAGACATGCTCGCAACCTTTGTGCAACTTTGTGTACTTGAGGGAGGGGACGGGAGAAAACTCATTGGCCAGGATTGAAAATTGCAATCATAAAAAATCGGATTTGGGTGTTGAATGGATTATTTTGAAAGTCAAACAGGAGGAAAAATTGGGTGATTTTTGGACAAAACTGATTTATTTCTTTCAACATGATCATTTTTAAAATACTGTGGTTTTATATTTTTATGCTGTAGTTAAAAATGCTCTGTTTATATTTTAGTGAGGTTTAAATATATGCATTGTTAAAACTGCCTACAGATTTTAATCTCTTAACACTGACTCATTTTTTGTTTGCAAAAAAAACCTATGACATGACTTAACATAATAATTGAATTCTCAAAGGCTTTCATGCATTTAAAAAATTTTTTTTTTCATTATTATTATACTTTTACTACGAATACAAAGACTTTTTTGCAGTGAATTTTTTTTATGTATTTGTCATACAATTATGACTCTTAATGTAACCGTTTTTGTACAAAAAATGTATTTTTTTTTTAAATATTTGAGTCAATTCTTTTGTTTTGGTTTAAGATTGGTTATTATTATTATTATTTACGAATAAATATACTTTTTGACAGTGAAATAGTTCTTTTTTTTTTTTATGTATTTGTCGTGCAATTATGACTTTCTTGACGTAACCTTTTGACTTGCACCCCCCAATTTTATTTTTTTTATTTTTTTTTTTTTTTAATTTTGAGTTAATTCTTTTGTTTTGGTTTAAGATTGGTTGTTCTTATTATTATTTACTTATTATTATTTACAAATAAATATACTTTTGGACAGTGAAGTACTTTTTAAAAAAATGTATTTGTTGTAAAATTATGACTTTCTTAATGTAACCTTTTGATTTTTTTGCACACAAAAAATGTTTTTTCTTCAAATTTGAGTTCATTTTTTGGGGGGTAAGATTGGTTATGATTATTATTATCATTTACAAAAAATATATACTTTTTGACAATGAAATTGTTTATTTTTTTCTATGTCTTTGTCTTACAATTATGACTTTCTTAACATAACCTTATGACTTTTTTCTCACAATTTTTTTTTCTTCAAATTTGAGTTAATTCTTTTGTTTTGATTTAAGATTGTTTTCCCAGACCAGCATTTTATTGAGGACCATTTTTAAGAATAAGATTTTAAAAAGGCTTAAAAAAAAACATTTCCAGTGTATATTTTGTAAATCTACATTATTTTAAATTACATTTCAGTTCCAATTTCAACAAAAAAATTCATGACAATCATTCTTCTTCAAAAAGAGCTTCATTTTTGTAACATATGAAATCTTTAAAATATTTTTTTTCTCAGTCAACTACCAAATTTTGTGATGTTTCAATCTTCATATTTCTTGTAAGATCGCCTTTGTAGAAAAATGAAAATTCTAAAGCAACTTTTTGGCTCAAATTAGAGCTTTTTCGCATAACCCTACAATACCTGACCCCAGATATAATGAACAGAAAATTCAGGGTTTTTTTTGTTTTTTTTTTTTGTTTTGTTTACATAATAGTGAAAATATGCATGTTTTCTAATTTGCATCATAACAATACATTAAGCAATATATGCAGTTCTCATGGTAAAGCAAAAATAATTAAAGTGAGATTGAACACAATAAGGTTTTAAGTTTTTTACTATGCAACAATGCAATGAAGTCCAGAAATGCCTTTATCAAATATATAGAGTTAATTTTCAAACTTGAATTTTTACACAATTATGATTATATTATATGACTTTGTTCTCATCTCTGAACAAATATTCAGTGACTGCATTGTTTCATGCTGAAGCGTACCCCCAATATGCCTTTCTCCCCAGCGATTTTCCACAATGGCAGTTAGTATCAGACATGGGAATACCGGAAAGGCGGGACATGAGTGTGAACTTTAACGCCTGCCAATCACTTCTTCCACTCTGTTGCTGTGAAAGCCTTTGCTGCTGTCGACAACTGCACACACAACACTGCAACACCACCTCTGACGTCATGATTACTTATCTGACGTACCTCGATTCAGTTGTTCTGAGATTACTCGTAACTCAATTTACTTATGTTTCAATTTCTTTGAAATTAATTGCCAGTAATACATTCCAGTGCACAAAATTGTCACCAGTTTTTAAAGTGTTTTCGATGAAGAGAGATACTTTGAATATAAACTCAATAGTGCGACGGATTATAAAAGCCAAACAAAGAAAGAAGAAAATAGGAGAGTATAGTCATATTATTACATGAACAAAGTCAAACATCGTAATACTACAAGAAAAAAGTTGCAATATTGCTAGAAAAAAGTCGTAATATTATGAGAATGTAATATTACGGGGAAAAAAAGTCTTAATACTCGAGATTAAAGTCGTAATTTTACGCACCACTACGAGAGAAAAATAGGACTAGGACAGGGGTTGGCAACCCAAAATGTTAAAAGAGCCATATTGGACCCCCCCCCAAAAAAAAAAACTAGGACTATCAAATTTATCGCGTTAACGGGCGGTAATTAATTTTTTAAATTAATTACGTTAAAATATTTGCCGCAATTTACACATGCACGGAATGACCCGTTCATGTGTTGCGTTTACAATGACGCTGTTTTAGCACAATGGGAGCGAAAAGGCAGAGAAATACAAGTGGACACAGGTGTTCATTTACAATCAAACCATTTTTTCTTAACACACTTAATTGAATACAACGCAGAACATGTTGTATACCATTTGCAGCCACTACTGACAGTCATGGTTGCCCAACTTCCCAGTATGCATTTGGGTAAAGCAGGAAATGATCTTTTTCTTGACACGTTTAATTGAGCACAACGCAGAACATATTGTATACCATACCTACTATCAAAATGACTAAGTTGGCTAAAAATACATAATGAGCCTTCATGATTTAATGTTTATTTTCCCTGCAGTGCATCCAATGCACCACATGACTGCTCTGTTGTATGATACAACCTCAAGTTTAACTTCATTAGAACATTAATGAATTGTTTCATTGCTTTTATGACAGTAAAGAAATGCAATAAAGAAATCCGATTTTTGATGTCACTTTTTATCTTGAGGTTTCGAAAAACAACAAAATGGAACGTGCAAAACATGCCTCTTATCTGGGCATGTTTTTAATTTTCTGTATTATCTCGGTTTTGTTTTTGAAGCCAGCAAATAGGTGTTCTGATATGTTGATGAATGTCTCCTTCATGTACTCACCACCTGTGAACGGTTTTCCACGCTTTATTATCTCCCGGGTTGCAACAAAACTTGCAGCAGTAGTGGAGTTTGGCAATGCAATCCGCTTCTTAAATCTATTTTTGCGCTCCTCTAAGTTCTTCAGAAGGAATGCAATCACACTTTTTCTCTCACTGACTGCTTCTCACCACAGAGGAAACATTCAGGCTAGGGTTGTTCCGATCATGTTTTTTTGCTCCCGATCCGATCCCGATCGTTTTAGTATCTGCCGATCCCGATTTTTCCCGATCCGATTGCTTTTTTTTTTTGCTCCCGATTCAATTCCAATCATTCCTGATAATTTTTCCCGATCATATACATTTTGGCAATGCATTAAGAAAAAAAATGAATAAAACTCGGACCAATATATACATTCAACATACAGTACATAAGTACTGTATTTGTTTATTATGACAATAAATCCTCAAGATGGCATTTACATTATCAACATTCTGTGAGAGGGATCCACGGATAGAAAGACTTGTAATTCTTAAAGGATAAATGTGACTTTGTATATTGTGACTAAATATTGCCATCTAGTGTATTTGTTGAGCTTTCAGTAAATGATACTGTAGCCATTTAACTTCTGCCCAAATGGATGATGGGAAGTGCATCCATGACTGTGCGTATTGGCACCAATTGATATATCTTCTCTGTATTGGGAAACAACATAGGGTGTTAAGAAAAAGATCAACTACTACCTTTCTTCCCCACATTGCTTTCCCACGATATTTCTAATTGTTGAGAGAGGGATATTAAGGCTTAAGCCAATTAAAAAAAGGCTCCATAGACTGCCAAAATTCACTCTACTCATTTTACGCTGCCTTTTAGCTTTATATATTGGTAAATCAGCGCCATTATAAATTGAACGTGACAATGCATTAGTGGGTCGTGCAGCGCATGTGTTAATTGCGTTGAATATTTTAACGTGATTAATTTAAAAAAAAAAAAAAATTACCGCCGTTAACTCGATAAATTTAATAAGCAAAAACTAAAGACTCTGGATGAGTGAGTGTAAGACATTTTGTCTGTAACGTTAAATACAATTAGAAAACGATATTTATATATATATAAAAAAGGCATGTCCGATATTTTTTTGCCGATTCGGATACTTTGAAAATGATGTGATCGGACCCGATCGATCGGGACATCTTTAATTCAGGCAATCCTTCCTCATTGGCAATGGATGCAAATGGTTCAGTCCAAGAAACGTTGAATTCTCTGTTCTCCTCAGTTATTTTTCTCTTTTCGGCCGCTCTTTTTCTTCACGGCTGCCGGTTTGTTTACAAAAGCCACCTGCCTGGCATCCCACCCTGCTGATAGAAGCGTGTGTCACAGGCTATGACACAAATCTTCATTGACAGAAATGTTGAAATTTAATATTTTACACATTTTTACAGCATTGAAAAACAGTAAGAATGTTTGTGTCATTTTTGTCCTTCTACGGGAACCATATCAAAACAAAAAATATATTTTCTTCCCCCACCTTTTTCAATTTTCAAATATTTTTGAAAATGCTCCAGGGAGCCACTAGGGCAGCGCTAAAGAGCCGAATGCGGCTTTTAAAACGCAGGTTGCCGACGCCCGGACTAGGTGAATAAAGTCATAATATTACGAGAACAAAGTCGTACTTTGTAATACTACGATAAAAAAGTCGCAATAATACGAGATTAAAGTCATAACATCACGTAACTTTGCACACTATTACGAGAAAAAAATAAGACTAGGAGAATAAAGTCATAATATTACGAGAAAAAAGTAATAAATTGTAATACTGCGAGAAAAAAAGTCGTAATATTGCAAGAAACATTGGAATATTACGAGAAAAAAAGTATTCATATTACAAAATAAAAGTCGTACCATTATGTAACTTTACGTACTATTACTAGAAAAAAATAGGATTAGGAGAAGAAAGTATAATAATAAGTCATAATATTACAGGATCATAGTCATACTTTGTAATCCTACAAGAAAAAAATTTAAGTCGTACCATTTACGTAACTTTACATAGTATAACGAGAAAAAACACGACTAGGAGAATAAAGTCATAATATTACGAGAACAAAGTCATAAATTGTAATACTGCGAGAAAAAGTCGCAATATTACGAGAAAAAAAGTCATAATACTATTTAACTTTACATACTATTTAGACATGTGCCGATTACCGTTTTCAAGGTTTACGTGGTATGAAAATGTCATGGTTTCAAAATCACAAAAATTTTCCACCTTACTGTCCCTACGGTATCAGTTACTTTTTATGTCCCAAAATGCAGTGAGCGATCCCTCACTTGCAGCTGCAAGGCTCAACCCTCCCCCACCGGTTATTGCTCAGTGTTAGTGAGTCAGCTGTGCTACACGATGGCTGGAGGAGGTGAAACTTCTGAATTTTGCATTTATACAAAATTAAAAGTTAGTATACACTGTCATGAACGTTTCCCAGCAGCATCGAGAGTTAACTCCAGTGTGTTTAGTGTGTCTAGCAGTGATAAAACATATGTTTTTTCTTCTTCTTGGCAACCGTCTGTGTTGGGAAAGAGAGTGTGTGTAAAATGTAAACATGATAAGAGTCAAATAGTTCTATTATTTTTGTTCTGATGGTAATAATGTTGAGCTGTGGCTGTGGGTTTAGGCTCACCTAAAGGACATTTAGTTTCATTTTATTTAGTTTCAGTTATTTTTTGTTATTTATTTTAATTTAACATTTTACTTATGTTCCAATTTGCTAATATGTTTTGAAAAATAAAAACCCTGTTCGTACAAAAACGTTTGTTCAGATATCTCAAAGTAACTCATTTTACTGCTGTAATTGCAATACCGTGATATTTTTGCTTAAGATTATCATACCGTCAGAATGTCATACCAGCACATTTTCACATACAGTGGGGCAAAGAAGTTTTTAGTTAACTACTAATTGTGCAAGTTCTCTCACTTGAAAATATTAGAGGCCTGTAATTGTCAACATGGGTAAACCTCAACCATCAGAAACAGAATGTGGAAGAAAAAAAAAAAAAACAGAAAATCACATTGTTTGATTTTTAAAGAAATTATTTGCAAATCATGGTGGAAAATAAGTATTTGGTCAATACCAAAAGTTCAAATCAATACTTTGTCATGTACCATTTGTTGGTAATAACAGAGGCCAAACGTTTTCTGTAACTCTTCACACACTGTTGTTGGTATTGTGGCCCATTCCTCCATGCAGATCTCCTCTAGAGCAGTGATGTTTTGGGGCTGTTGTTGGGCAACACAGACTTTCAACTCCCTCCCCAGATTTTCTATGGGGTTGAGATCTGGAGACTGGCTAGGCCACTCCAGGACCTTGAAATGCTTCTTATGAAGCCACTCCTTTGTTGCCCTGGCTGTGTGTTTGGGATCACTGTCATGCTGAAAGACCCAGCCACATCTCATCTTCAATGCCCTTACTGATGGAAGGAGATTTTCACTCAAAATCTCTTGATATATGGCCCCATTCATTCTTTCCTTTACACAGATCAGTTGTCCTGGTCCCTTTGCAGAAAAACAGCCCCAAAGCATGATGTTTCCACCCCCATGCTTCACAGTGGGTATGGTGCAATTCAGTATTCTTTTTCCTCCAAACACGAGAACGTGTGTTTCTACCAAAAAGTTCTATTTTGGTTTCATCTGACCATGACACATTCTCCCAGTCCTCTTCTGGATCATCCAAATGCTCTCTAGCGAACTGCAGACAGGACTGGACGTGTACTTTCTTCAGCAGGGGAACACGTTTGGCAGCGCAGGATTTGAGTCCCTGGCGGCGCATTGTGTTACTGATAGTACCCTTTGTTACTGTGGTCCCAGCTTTCTGTAGGTCATTCACTAGGTCCCCCCGTGTGGTTCTGGGATTTTTGCTGACTGTTCTTGTTATCATTTTGACGCCACGGGGTGAGGAGGGGGTTGAAAGTCCATGTTGCCCAACGACAGCCCCAAAACATCACTCCTCTAGAGGAGATCTGCATCGAGGAATTGGCCAAAATACCAGCAACACTGTGTGAAAAGCTTGTGAAGAGTTACAGAAAACTTTTGGTCTCTGTTATTGCCAACAAAAGGTACATAACAAAGTATTGCGATGAACTTTTGGTGTTGACCAAATACTTATTTTCCACCATGATTTGCAAATAAATTCTTTAAAAATCAAACAGTGCAATTTTCTGGTTTTTTTTTTCACATTCTGTCTCTCATGGTTGAGGTTTACCCATGTTGACAATTACAGGCCTCTACTATTTTCAAGTGGGAGAACTTGCACAATTAGTGGTTGACTAAATACTTATTTGCCCACTGTACAAATACTATTGCGCGAAAAACGTTATATAATTTTACACATACGTGGAGTTTGAGGGGAGGCAGGCGAGGCAGTGCCCCCCCTGGGGGCCGAAAAATGTCATTGCATGTAATTGACTTCCCTATATATGACTCAGCATTGTTTTTGGCAGCCCTTTTAATTTTCGTCTTAGTCTTTTGGTCGATAATACGTACTGTATTCGTCTTAGTCATATTTTAGTCATTTCAAACCCACTTAGAAGCCATGAACTGTATGTTTAAAAAAAAAAAGTTGTCCTAGCATTTTAGCGTCAAAATGTGTTTGCCTTTGTCTAGTTTTTGTTGACGAAAACTCACTAATTTCGTGTAGTTTTAGTCGGTTTGCTAAAAATCCGTCTGAAATTTTGTGTTTTAATTTACTCCAAAAATAAGTAAACGTTTCGAATTGAACATTGACACACGAGCACACATTGTAGCGTCTATCTACAAGGACAGCGCTAACTCGGTGATAATACACATTCAGGAGGAAAACATCATTATTTTCGATTAATTATAGCAAGGGCGTAGTTTTGGTCTCAACAGTGGTAGGGACGAAATAACAGAATAGGCTGAATGTACACTTTTTTGCAAAATGGGACACTAACGAGACCAAACAGATTGGGTGAACGCAGTCAGGGCTACATTTCTCATGAAAATGAACCTAGTTAATTGATATGCTAAATCAGGTGTGCTCATTACGTCGATTACAATCGACCAATCATGCAACGCTTGTGTGGGTAGCTCGCGCCCCCACACCTACCCCAATTTTTTTAAACGTACAGTTATGATCAATTTTGTGTGTATGTTGTGTTGTGTGAGCATCATATGAGGTTATGTGAGTTATGCAGCACCCCTCTCTCTCTCTCTAAGTAGCTTCTTGCTCACGTTTTTTCGAGTTCTATATAGTTTCTATATAGTTTAATTAACGTTAACAATAGAAAACACAAAGAGAAGGACACTTTTCTCTAAGCAGCTTCCTACTCAGGTTTTGCAGGTTAGCAAGTTCACACAGTTTAACGTTACGCCAACCCTGACGCAGGTCGGACTTTCAGTAGCAAAATTAGTGGTGTGTTTCCCACCTACACAACATTGGCGTCTTTTGAAATTACTTACAGTGGCTGATGCTGGTCGAAAAAAACTTATATCCCTACTCTTTGAAGTGGGCGGAGAAAGCGGCATGTTGTCAACATGTATTTCTGTCGGGGCTGTGTTAGTGTGACCTAATGTGTGTGTGTCGGGGGTGGGTCAAGTCATCAGCCAATCAAACGTGCGTTTAAGGGAGAGAAAAAAATGGACCAGCACATTCAGCAAATGAAAAGGGGTAAATGTGTAAGTTTGAACATAATGAAAATAATTCATTTAATAATGGTAGGGTCAACTTTATCCTTGCAACATATCAGAAGTTAATCTAAATGACCGATATCACTGAACTCATTATATAGCAGAACGCTATGAGTTATTTAGTTTAGCAAACTGCTGTCAACACTGTTTTTGTCCAACTTGCCTCCTAGCATGCATTGCAGCGCAACAGATGTAAATAACAATCAAAATTGATGGTCTGTGGTATTTATTTATTCAGTTATTGTTCCAGTTGTTTCATTATTGCTAGTTATGTTATTTGGTAACACTTTGACGGTGGCGCTATAAGACTGTCATTAGACAATTATAATTATGACATGACACCGTCATGAGCATTTATTAATGCTTATAACAGATGTCATTTACGGTTATTCGGCAAATTATTTCACTTTTGAATGGATGTAAAAGATCCGAGCTGGACATAAATGGAGTTTGTAACATAATTTGCCAGATGACACTTAATGACATCTGTCATAAGCATTCAGTAATGCCCATGATATTGTCATGTCATAATTATGACGGTCTTATGACAGGCTTATGACGCCGTTGTCAAATAAAATGTTACCAAATACCATAACAAGCAATTAATAAAACAACTGGAACAGTAACTGAATAAATAATTAGCACAGAACATTCATTTTAATTGTTATTTACATCTATAGTGCTGCAATGCATGCTAGGAGGCATGTGTTGCCTATTAACCCCCCCCCCCAAAAAAATAAATAAAAAATCAACAAATAAGCCGCACTGGACTATAAGCTGCAGATTCAAAATGAAGGAAAAAGGTAGCGGCTTATAGTCCAAAAATTACGGTAGATAAAATTGAAAAGTTTTATGTAGGGTTGTTCCGATCATGTTTTTTTGCTTCCGGTCCGATCCCGATCGTTTTAGTTCGAGTATCTGCCAATCCCGATATTTCCCGATCCGATTGCTTTTTTTTTGCTCCCGATTCAATTCCAATCATTCCCGATAATTTTTCCCGATCATATACATTTTGGCAATGCATTAAGAAAAAAATGAATAAAACCCAGACAAATATATACATTCAACATACAGTACATAAGTACTGTATTTGTTTATTATGACAATAAATCCTCAAGATGGCATTTACATTATTAACATTCTTTCTGTGAGAGGGATCCACAGATAGACTTGTGACTTTGTATATTGTGACTAAATATTGCCATCTAGTGTATTTGTTGAGCTTTCAGTAAATGATACTGTAGCCATGCCCAAATGCATGATGGGAAGTGGAACCATGACTGTGCGTAGTGCTACCAATTGATATATCTTCTCTGCATTGGGAAATAACATAAGGTGTTAAGAAAAAGATCAATTGCTACCTTGCTTCCCCAACATTGCTTCCCATGATATTTCTAATTGTGGGAAAGGGGAAAAAAGGCTCCAAAGGCTGCCAAAATTCACTCTACTCATTTTACGCTGCCTTTTAACTCTGTATATAAGTAAAACGGCGCCATTACAGATTAAAGGCAACAATGCGTGAGTGGGTCGTGCAGCGCATGCGTTGATTGCGTTAAATATTTTAACGTGATAAATGTTTTAAAAAATTAGTTACCGCCATTAACGGGATAAATTTGATAACCCTACCTTAAGCCTAAACTAAAGACTCTGGATGAGTGTAACATATGTCTGTAACGTTAAATACAATTAGTAAACGATTAAAAAAAATTAGGGCTGTCAAACGATTAAAATGTGTAATCGAGTTAATTACAACTTAAAAATTAATTAATCGTAATTAATCGCAATTCAAACCAACTATAAAATATGCCATATTTTTCTGTAAATTATATATATATATATATATATTCTGTAAAATAAATTGTTGGAATGGAAAGATAAGACACAAGATGGATATATAGATTCAACCTACGGTATATAAGGACTGTAAGTGGGCATTTCACTCTACTGTCATTTAAATCTGTCTATGCTGTCCTCACTCCGAAGCGTCTACTTTTTCCAAAGCTAGACAGCTAGTGAACGACGCCTTAATAATCAGACTTCTTCCTTTTTCATCTGATCTATTAATAAAATGGCCTCAAACCATTGTTCTCTTTAGACCGTAGTGAAACTACCAAAAAAAAGTACACAAGCATTGCATTAGCAACAACGTTAGCTTAGCACGCTATACAGGTTCACTAAACATAAACAAAAAGCATCTCATACAAAAAATAGAACATTTCGCTTACTAACATAATATGTACATTCTTTACAACAACCATACTTACGGACAAATCTTGTCCAAGGATCATATAAGCACAACATTACAACGTAGGCGTCAGCCCGAGACGTCATGCAGCCATATTGAACTGGCAAGAAAGCAATAAACCATGTCGCAAAGCAACCACAAGAGTTCGCTGTTAGACAGCACAAAAAACCTTGCTGTAAAACTTACCAAAAGGAAGAATACTGTCTGACATGGGACAGTGCGGGACATGTGCGTTAATTGCGTCAAATATTTTAACGTGATTAATTTAAAAAATTAATTACCGCGCGATAATTTTGACAGCCCTAAATATATATATATTAAAAAAAGGTATGGCCGATATTTTTTTGCCAATTCCGATACTTTGAAAATGACGTGATCGGACCTGATCGATTACCGATCGATCGGGACATCTCTAGTTTTGTGTAAATCGACACTTGACGAGGAGTGCTGGGGTCCACTTTGTCGCGGACAGCAAGGTGGCTGATGGCTAGAAATCCGAGCAGTTCTTGAACGCGACATGAGCAATACCTCGCTCATCTGCACACAACCGCAATTTCCTACCTACTCCTTCCTTTCTACTGCAACTCCGCCCGACGATGTTAAAAAAAAAAAAATAAAAATTGCTATTGGATAATTTCTCGCGGCACACCTGACGACCTCTCACGGCACACCGGTTGAAAAACACTGCCGTATGCCGTAACTGAAAAATTAATTAGAAAATAAGGTAAATGGTTCAAATTAAGCCACATTATGACCAGCAACTCAAGTTGCTATGCTCTGAAAAACAACTAGCTTTTAGCTAGCTAGCTATCAGAAATGACTGTTGAAAGCAAGGAATACAATATAAAAATATTTGTAATTTTTAATAATTAACATGCAGTGTACCAGGCATGTTAATGTTTTCGCATTGTCAATTTTAAAAGAAACCCTAAGTTCAAACTTCCCTCTTTCTGTATGATGCCATCCAAGTTGGACTGTCTCGCCAAATAAAACAGCCTAACGCTTTGGCCTAATGACCTTAATATTTTTGGGTAGATATTATCTTGTTTGTTCAAGTTGAAGTTTATACTAATTAAAATTGGGTAAATACCTGTAGTTCACTTGCTTACCTCAACTTTTAGTGTAATTTATATAGAGCAATGATTACTACCCACAAAAATAGTTTTTTATAGCGTAGCAGTCCTACTTGAAACACTCCTAAGTTTACAATTTGACAGAGTTGCAGATTTTCAGGGCCAGTATCTGCTTGGTATCTAAGAGGCCGTTGCATTCGTGGTGGTTTTGCGCTGCACCGCTTGCGGTTGAAGCGAGAGAGTGTTGAGCGCCTTAATAAAAAAAAAAAAAACAACAACTGCTGTCCCTCCTCTTGAGAATTGCCTACCCGGCTTGCAGTTTGGTGCCACTTTCGGGCAGCCGTTTCACTTCTGCACACTGAAATTGTCACTTTGAATTAGAAAGTCAGCTGAAGGAGCGAACGAGATAAAAGACAAGCTGTTTGTCTTATTAGGGCACATTAACATTTGCGGGCGAGTCAAAAAAACCATACCGATACAATCAAAGTACAGCTCTAATCGATGTAAGAGGGGAATAACGTGGCAATGTGAATATAATCATTGAGATATGTATCTGAACTCTTTGCACGACTTGGGGAAGAAAAAAAAACACTTTTTACTCTTAACTATTTATTTGCTCTCAGTATACAGTGGGGCAAATAAGTATTTAGTCAACCACTAATTGTGCAAGTTCTCCCACTTGAAAATATTAGAGAGGCCTGTAATTGTCAACATGTTTAAACCTCAACCATGAGACGGAATGTGGGAAAAAAAAAAAAAATGAAAATCACATTGTTTGATTTTTAAAGAATTTATTTGCAAATCATGGTGGAAAATAAGTATTTGGTCAATACCAAAAGTTCATCTCAATACTTTGTTATGTTCCCTTTGTTGGCAATAACGGAGGCCAAACGTTTTCTGTAACTCTTCACAAGTTTTTCACACACTGTTGCTAGTATTTTGGCCCATTTCTCTATACAGATTTCCTCTAGAGCAGTGATGTTTTGGGGCTGTCGTTGGGCAACACGGACTTTCAACTCCCTCCACAGATTTTCTATGGGGTTGAGATCTGGAGACTGGCTAGGCCACTCCAGGACCTTGAAATGCTTCTTACGAAGCCACTCCTTTGTTGCCCTGGCTGTGTGTTTGGGATCATTGTCATGCTGAAAGACCCAGCCACGTCTCATCTTCAATGCCCTTGCTGATGGAAGGAGATTTTTACTCAAAATCTCTCGAAACATGGCCCCATTCATTCTTTCCTTTACGCAGATCAGTCGTCCTGGTCCCTTTGCAGAAAAACAGCCCCAAAGCATGATGTTTCCACCCCCATGTTTCACAGTGGGTATGGTGCAATTCAATATTCTTTTTCCTCCAAACACGAGAACCTTTGTTTCTACCAAAAAGTTCTATTTTGGTTTCATCTTACCATAACACATCCTCCCAGTCCTCTTCTGGATCATCCAGATGCTCTCTAGCGAACCGCAGACGGGCCTGGACGTGTACTGGCTTCAGCAGGGGGACATGTCTGGCACTGAAGGATTTGAGTCCCTGGCGGCGCATTGTGTTACTGATAGTAGCCTTTGTTACCGTGGTCCCAGCTCTCTGTAGGTCATTCACTAGGTCCCCCCGTGTAGTTCTGGGATTTTTTCTCACCGTTCTTGTTATCATTTTGACGCCACGAGATGAGATCTTGCATGGCGCCCCAGATCGAGGGAGATTGTCAGTGGTCTTGTATGTCTTCCATTTTCTAATAAATGCTCCAACAGTTGATTTTTTTACACCAAGCCAAGAGTGAAGAGTTACAGAAAACGTTTGGCCTCCGTTATTGCCAACAAAGGGTACATAACAAAGCATTGAGATGAACTTTTGGTATTGACCAAATACTTATTTTACACCAAGATATGCAAATAAATTCTTTAAAAATCAAACAATGTGATTTTCTGTTTTTTTTCCCACATTCTGTCTCTCGTGGTTGAGGTTTACCATGTTGAAAATTACAGGCCTCTTTAATCTTTTCAAGTAAGAGAACTTGCACAATTGGTGGTTGACTAAATACTTATTTGCCCGCACTGTATATCTGTAGTACTGCAATGGATGCTAGGAGGCATGTTGGATGACAACAGTGTTGACAGCAGGTGGCCCCAGAGGTTGACTTTCTTTCCCCAAGGGAGCAGTGATTGCCAAATGAAGCTTCTTGAAGCAATGAAGCTTTGCAGCCAATTGGTGCAAAGCTCAATAGTGGTTCATTTTAGAGTCTTATGATGCAACTATCAGACAAAGTGTTATCAGTTCATATTTTTGTGTGTACATATCCCATAATACAGTGAGGACAGCTGCGGCTTATCTATGAATAAATGCCGCAAATTTGGTGGGTGGTGGCTTATAGTCAGGTGCGCCTTATAGTCCAAAAATTACGGTACTTCGCGCTTACGAGTTAATACAGTGCTTCTCAATTATTTTCTGTTACGCCCCCGGTAGACGTAAACATTTCGCGTACCCCCCACCCAACTCTCTGCCACCACTCTAAATAGTATCATTTGTCTATAAAATTATAATAAGTACACCTCTGCATAACATTGTGTCCTTTTGTATATTGAAAAAAAAAAAAAGTAATATAGATCAACTTAAAACAAAGGAGTGTTTTCCAACCTTTTCTGAGTCACACCATGTTTTTACATAGGAAAAAATCTCGCGGCACACTACAAACCAAAAATGTTCCAAAATTACTTTCTGTACAGTATAAAATAAAAAATAATTTCTCAGTATTTATACGTACCGTAATTTTCGGACTACAAGCCGCTACTTTTTTCCTTCATTTTTAATCCTGTGGCTTATAGTCCAGTGCGTCTTATTTGTTAATTTATTTGGGTTAGTAGGCAACACATCCTTCCTAGCATGCATTGCAGCGCTACAGTTGTGAATAACAATCAAAATTAATGTTCTGTGCCAATTATTTCTTCAATTACTGTTCCAGTTGTTTCATTAATTGCTTGTCACGGTATTTGTTAACAATTTATTTGACAGCGGCATCATAAGACGGTCATAAGACCGTCATAATTATGACATGAAACTATTATGGGCATTACTGAATGCTTATGACAGATGTCATTAGGTGTCATCCGGCAAAGTATGTTCCTAACTTTATGTCCAGCTCGGAACTTTTAAAATTCCTTCAAAAGTGAGATAATTTGCCGCAAAACACTAAACGACATCTGTTATAAGCATTCATAAAGCTAATGATGATGTTATGTCATAATTATGACTGTCTAATGACAGTCTTAAGATGCCACTGTCAAATAAAGTGTTACCACATACCATAACTAGCAATGAATGAAAGAACTGGAACAGTAACTGAATAAAGAATTAGCACAGAACATGAATTTTGATTGTTATTTTGATTGTTATTTAAATCCGTAGCGCTGCAATGCATGCTAGGAGTGTCCTTGAGCAAGATACTGAACCCCATGTTGCTCCTGGTGCTGCGTCACCAGTAGGTGGATGGCGAGATAGTGTAAAGCGCTTTGAGCGCCTTGAAAGGTGGAAAAGCGCTATATAAGTATAACACCATTTACCATTTAGGAGGCATGTTGGACAACAACAGTGTTGACAGCAGGCGGCAGAAAAGGTTGATTGTCTCCTCCAAGGGAGCGGTGATGGCAGAATGAAACTCTTGAAGCAATGGAGCTTTGAAGTCACTTGGTTCAAAGCGTCATGGCGGTATACTTGGTGTTATGACAGTCTGATTTTGCAACTATGAAATAAAGTGTTATCGGTTAATACCTTTTGGTGCAAACATCCCATAACACAGTGAGGACAGCTGTGGCTTATAGTCCAGTGTGTCTTATCTATAAACAAATGCCCGTTTCGTGTCAAAATTGGTGGGTGGCGGCTTATCGTCAGGTGCACCTTATAGTGCGAAAATTACGGTACTCAGTGCAAAACGAGCCTGTTTAGATGAACACAAAGCCGATATCATGGCAGGAATCTTCTTCAACAGCTCTCACTCTGTGTTTTTATTTTCTATTTTTTAAATAAATTAGCAGTTAGGCTTAAAAAGCTCAGAATTATCACATAGGGGGACTTTGGCAATGTTTTTACCCACTTCATGGCCGAGAATCTCCCTGACAATGGTTATGCAGGCAGGTAGTATCATGTCTCTGCCATTGAGTGGGACTTTTTGGATTAAGCAACAAGGTAACTGGCATTCAGGGCTTTGTCAATTACCGCTGTAGTTTTTCTCAAAAAAGTTGTCTGTTTCTCTGCGTTTTCAAAAAAGGCGAACAAAATAATCCATTGTGTGACGCGACGGGTGTTTCGTTTAGAGATAATGTTTAAGCTTGCTTAGCACCATGGCGATGTTGGATAGCTGCTCGTGTCTCGTTCAAGAACAGCTTGGATTTCTATCCGTCAGCCACCCTGCTGTCCTCGACAATGTTTTGGAATAAAACAAAGGGGGAGGATTGACAGCCGTCAAAATGGCTGGATAAAATGGAAATGACACTTTTGCGTATATCGACACTTGACTAGTCTAATCTAATGATGTACTGCAGACGTCTGGTTGAAAAACACTGCAATAAAGTATAACTTTATTAACATTGTTTTGTTCGTAACAGAAAAGACTTAAAGCGCATCAATTTGCCTAAAAAAAAAGTCACATCCAAACTAAAAGTGCAATCGTTACATTTTTAGACCATTTGAAACTGAAAAATAAAATTTAATAAAATCAATGAAGAATAATCAATTCAAATTGATTAGCAACATTAGCTCGTGAGGACAATATGCCAAATAATTTTACCGAAAAAAAAAAAAAAAATTAATCGGACAAAAACGACAGTGTCATTGGACAAAAGGACGGCTTTTATTTGTGCTGCAGGGAGTATTAGGTCCTTTGTTATGGTGTGGGGTTATTTTGCACTGAACAACTTGGTATGCCACCTTATATGATGCTAACAGTGCTTGCTGGTTTACTGACGTAACACTGACACAGCGGGACAATTGCTGGCAATATTCTGCACATTTTTGCAAAACAAAACAAAAATTTTAAAATCAAGCGGCTTTTCGATGTGATTAGAGCCAAATGTCTTTAAGTGATATCTTAATTTATTTGTCTTCCTGCTGTCCGCTGCCAACATTTTCAGAAACAGTAAACAGACTGGTCTTTCCTCGTCTCCCACTGTATTAAAATTCAAAGCCAAGAGCTACATACATGCTTTGTCATATTTACTCGTCTTAGCGGTTAATATCTCCAGTGCTCTTTGCTGTGTGTTCTTGTTTGGTTCAAAAATGTTGCGCGCACTCTGAAAATAAGAGCGCTACAAGGAAGGAAGCGAGGAAATGCAGCAATTTGTTTTTTCACTATTACTGTCGTGAGGCAGGATTGGTTGGAAAAACTTGAAAATGATGGCATGATAACTAATGAAATGTAAAAATCTGAAATTTGAATGTAATCCACTTATCCCGAGTGTGTCCTCATGAAACAAACTAAAAAAATAGCTCATTGTGTTATCTCATCTTTTTTAAAAGTAATTTGCTGCCATTGACGGCAACTCAGGTTGTCAAAAAATTTGAAAAGTTTCAAAGTATCGATACCGAAATGTTGTATCCCTTTATGATATTTGATTATTGAAGAATAGATCGTCATTTATTCGTATTTGCATGACCACAGGTCACCAGAAATTTGTTGTCAAATTTGATTTTGCACTAATTTTGAAAGTAATGGAGTCTAACTTTGCATTTTCCTTGTTAACACACTGGCTGCCATTGACTGTACTTCACGTCCAATTCATTTTGACTTCAAATTGATTTGGACGTATACTTGTGATAAACTTATGTAAAGAGTTTTAATCTAGTTTTTAAGAGCCACATGATTTGACATCTGTCACTGTCAATGGCAATAAAAAAGTTCATTCAAAACAAACAAACAATAATATTAACTTTGGCCTTATTATTTATGTGAAAATGGTATCGAGTATCGAGTGCTTTTTGGGAGTCTCAATTTCGAGTTGAAGATTTTAGTATCGTGACAACAGTAGCGGCGACAGACGTCCAATCCATTTTGACAGGGAGGTATTGGCAGTGAACAATCGCTGCATCTTTGCGACACAATCCTTGGGGTGAAAGTTTCTGAGGTGGGCATACATTCAGAAATCATTTTGAAAATATGCCAGTCGATGATTACAGTGGTATGAAACTTTTGGAATTTCTCACATTTCTGCATAAAATCACAATCAAATGTGATCTCATCTTTGTCTAAATCACACAGATGAAAATACAGCATCTGCTTTAACAAGAACCACCCTAACATTTATAGGTTTTCATATTTTAATGAGGATAGCATGCAAACAATGAGAGAAGGGGGAAAAATAAGTAAGTGAACCCTCAGCCTAAGGAGACTTAAAGAGCAATTGAAAACATTTTTTTAACCAAACATTTTAAATCAGGTGTGTGCCCAATCATTGATGAGTGGTTTAAAGCTGCCCTGCCCACTATAAAAGACACAGCTGGTAAGAATTGTCTTGATGAGAAGCATTGTCTGATGTGGATCATGGCTCGGTCAAAAGAGCTATCTCCAGACTTGCGATCAAGGATTGTTGATTTGTATAAAGCTGGGAAAGGGTACAAAACTATCTCTAAAAGTCTGGATGTTCATCAATCGACAGTCAGGGAAGTTGTCTTCAAATGGACAGAGTTTGGCACTGTTGCTTCTCTTCCAAGGAATGGCCATCCACCAAAGATGACACAAAGAGTTCCGTGCAGAATACTTAGAGAGGTAAAAAAGAACCCTGGCGTGTCTGCTACAGACTTACAGAAATCACTGGCACAGTCCAATATCTCTGTGCACTCATCAACTATATGTAAAACTATGGCCAAGAATGGTGTTTATGGGAGGACTCCACAGAGGAAGCCACTGCTCTATAAAAAAAAAACATTGTTGCTCGTTTAACGTTCCCAAAGGCACTTGGACACTCCACAGAAATTTTGGCAAAATATTTTGTGGACGGATGAAACCTAAGTTGAATTGTTTACGAGTAACACACAACGTCATGTGTGGAGGAAAAATGGAACAGCTCACTAACATCAACACCTCATCCCCACCGTGAAGCATGGTTGAGGGAGCATCATGATTTGGGGCTGTTTTGCTGCCTCAGGGCCTGGACAACTTGCAATCATCAATGGAAGAATGAATTCAAAACTTTATCAGGATCTTTTGCAGGAAAACCTGAGGCCGTCTGTCAGACAGTTGAAGCTGAAAAGAGGATGGATGCTGCATCAAGACAATGATCCAAAAAACAGAAGTAAGTCAACTTCAGAATGGTTTCAGAAGAACTAAATACATGCCCTGGAGTAGGCAAGTCAAAGTCCAGACTTGAACCCCATTGATATGCTGTGGCACGGCCTAAAGTCAGCAATTCCTGTCAGACATCCCAGGAATCTGATTGAACTACAGCAGTTTTGTAGAGAAGAATGCGCCAAGATTAGTCCTGATCGATGTGCCAGACTTATCTGCAGCTACAGGAAGCGTCTGGTTGAAGTTATTACTGCCAAAGGAGGGGCCACAAAATATTTAATGTGATGGTTCACTTGCTTATTTGTTCCCCGTCTGCCATTATTTGCATACTATCCTCATTAAAATATAAAAACTAGGGTTGTTCCGATCATGTTTTTTGCTCCCGATCTGATCCCGATCGTTTTAGTTTGAGTATCTGCCGATCCCGATATTTCCCGATCCGATTGCTTTTTTTTTTGCTCCCGATTCAATTCCAATCATTCCCGATAATTTTTCCCGATCATATACATTTTGGCAATGCATTAAGAAAAAAATGAATAAAACTCGGACGAATATATACATTCAACGTACAGTACATAAGTACTGTATTTGCTTATTATGACAATAAATCATCAGGATGGCATTTACATTATTAGCATTCTTTCTGTGAGAGGGATCCACGGATAGAAAGACTTGTAATTCTTAAAGGATAAATGTGACTTTGTATATTGTGACTAAATATTGCCATCTAGTGTATTTGTTGAGCTTTCAGTAAATGATACTGTAGCCATTTAACTGTTGTGCCCAAAAGCATGATCGGAAGTGCACCCATTACTGTGCGTAGTGGTACCAATTGACATATCTTCTCTGCGTTGGGAAATAACATAGGGTGTTAAGAAAAACATCAATTACTACTTTTCGTCCCCACATTGAGAGGGATTGTAAGGCTTTAGCCAATTAAAAAAATGCTCCAAAGGCTGCCAAAATTCACTCTACTCATTTTACGCTACCTTTTAGCTCTGTATTTAAGTAAAACGGCGCCATTACAGATTGCATGCGACAATGCGTAAGTGGGTCGTGCAACGCATGCGTTAACTGCGTTGAACATTTTAACGTGATAAATTTTTTAAAAAATTACCGCCGTTAAAGGGATAAATTTGATAACCCTACCTTAAGCCTAAACTAAAGACTCTGGATGAGTGTGACATATTATGTCTGTAACGTTAAATACAATTAGAAAACAATTTAATTAAAAAGAAATATATATATATACATATATTTAAAAAAGGCATGTCCGATATTTTTTTGCCGATTCCGAGACTTTGAAAATGACGTGATCGGACCCTATTGATCGGCACATCTCTAATGAAAACCTATAAATGTTTGGGTGGTTTTAGTTAAAGCAGACACTGTTTTTTCATCTGTGTGATTTTGACAAAGATCAGATCACATTTGATGGGGATTTTATGCAGAAATGTGAGAAATTCCAAAAGGTTCAGATACTTTTTCATACCACTGTATGTTTCAGTGCCTTTGACGCCTATAGATGCCCAATCTCTTTGGACCGCCCAACCATAACACTTACCCGAACCCTGCCAGTCTCTCCCAGTTCAAATAGATTGGACGTCCATCACCGTCGATGCCGTCAATGAATTCATTTTACCACAATGAAGCTAGGAGAAAAATCAACAACAATAATGACCTCGCTGTCCGCTGACCTCGCCTCCCTCACGCCACCCTTGACCACGGGGTGTTTTGCACATTTCTAATGACCCACATCTTTTCGACTTCCTCTCCGTGGGCCGGTGCCAAAAGGTTCTGCCGCACATGGCGGCCGGGTTTCCTGTCGGCCGCTGAAAAAGCACAGCGCTGACGTACGAGGCCCGAAAGACAATGGCGGGCTCCTCTAAACAAACACACTTCTCAGGCTCCGGCCTTCGTCGCAGTGGCGCAGGCGCATCGATGCGCCGAGCCGTCTTAAGAGTTTCACTCCGGGACTTCAATCTGGGTTGGCCAAGCCTACTCTCACCGCAAACCCAACCCTAACGACATCAGCAAATGTGGTTAAAGACTAGTGATGCTTTCTAAAGACCCGTCATCTCAAACCTAAAAATTTGCATTGACACGTCGCCTAAGGAAGACACAAATGACAACCAAAACAAGACTTCAGGTAATCAGGAAATGTGTTAAAATAGCCACTGACCCAGTGGCCGTGTCGCACAGGAAGCGCTGTCTGTGGTGAGCGAGGACCAGCCCATATACGAGCCGCCGTACAACGCCGCCATGCACATGAAGGCGGAGATGACGTCGCCGGGCGGATTCAAGCAAAGTCCCGAGCACGCTGAACCTGAATGGCAGTCCACCGCCGTGCAGAAGAGGGGCGAGCACGTCAACGGAACCAAGTGAGTTAGGGTGGGCCTCAGGTGGCCGACAGGGAGAGGATGGGGTTTTTCCATTGATGGATTCCTGGATTCAACTCTAATTGTTCACTTTAAATTTGAGTCATTGCAGTTTTATGGAAACCCATCTAAAAAAAATTAAACACTTTATTTGACAGTGGGTTCAAAAGACTCATAATTGCTAAGAGCTTTGCATGTAATGCAAAAGCTGCCATCTATGATATTCTAATATCTTTTTTTTTTTGCCCACACAGTTTGACTGACCAACAGTGATGGATTAAGTACTGCACACACTTTTTTTGACTTAAGTATGAGTACACATATGGGTGCATAAAATTACTTCAATTAAAGTACAAGTATCTGTGAAAAATACTCAAGTAAAAAAGTACTTGCTTTAAAATTTACAAGTGAAAAGTAAATGTATTTTCTCCCAATGGAAAAATGTAATATATACAGTGCGGAAAATAAGTATTTAGTCAACCACTAATTGTGCAAGTTCTCCCACTTGAAAATATTAGAGAGGCCTGTAATTGTCAACATGGTTAAACCTAAAACAGGAGAGACAGAATGTGGAAAAAACCCAGAAAATCACATTGTTTGATTTTTAAAGAAGTTATTTGCAAATCATGGTGGAAAATAAGTATTTGGTCAATACCAAAAGTTCATCTCAATACTTTGTTATGTACCCTTTGTTGGCAATTACAGAGGCCAAACGTTTTCTGTAACTCTTCACAAGCTTTTCACACACTGTTGCTGGTATTTTGGTCCATTCCTCCATGCAGATCTCCTCTAGAGCAGTGATGCTTTGGGGCTGTCGTTCTGCAACACGGACTTTCAACTCCCTCCGCATATTTTCAATGGGGTTGAGACCTGGAGACTGGCTAGGCCACTCCAGGACCTTGAAATGCTTCTTACAAAGCCACTCCTTTATTGCCCTGGCTGTGTGTTTGGGATCATTGCCATGCTGAAAGACCCAGCCACGTCTCATCTTCAATGCCCTTGCTGATGGAAGGAGATTTTCACTCAAAATCTCTCGATACATGGCCCCATTCATTCTTTCCTTTACACAGATCAGTCGTCCTGGTCCCTTTGAAGAAAAACAGCAGCAAAGCATGATGTTTCCACCCCCATGCTTCACAGTGGATATGGTGCAATTCAGTATTCTTTGTTCTCCAAACAAGAGAACCTGTGTTTCTATCAAAAAGTTATATTTTGGTTTCATCTGACCATAACACATTCTCCTAGTCCTCTTCTGGATCATCCAAATGCTCTCTATCGAACCGCAGATGGGCCTGGACATGTACTTTCTTCAGCAGGGGGACACGTCTGGCATTGCAGGATTTGAGTCCCTGGCGGCGCATTGTGTTACTGATAGTAGCCTTTGTTACTGTGGTCCCAGCTCTCTGTAGGTCATTCACTAGGCCCCCCCGTGTGGTTCTGGGATTTTTTCTCCCTATTCTTGTTATCATTTTGACGCCACGGGGTGAGGAGGGAGTTGAAAGTCCGTGTTGCCCAACAACAGCCCCAAACCATCACTGCTCTAGAGATCTGCATGGAGGAATGGGCCAAAATACCAGCAACATTGTGTGAAAAGCTTGTGAAGAATTACAGAAAACGTTTGGCCTCCGTTATTGCCAACAAAGGGTACATAACAAAGTATTGAGATGAACTTTAGGTATAGACCAAATACTTATTTTCCACCATGATTTGCAAATAAATTCTTTAAAAAAAAATCAAACAATGTGATTTTCTGGGGGTTTTTTCCCCACAATGTCTCTCATAGTTGAGGTTCACCCATGTTGACAATTACAGGCCTCTCTAATATTTTCAAGTGGGAGAACTTGCACAATTAGTGGTTAAATAAATACTTATTTGCCCCACTGTATACCCCTGAGAAAATCAGTGCTAACATTCACGGACACCACAGTGAGTCACTTGCATGATTTACACACTTTGTCCTACATATATTTTGGAGCGGGGCCGACCCAGGCAGAATGAGATAACCCAAACTCACGCTGCGTTCTAACGCCAGATTTAGGTGGAAACAGGGCAAAGGTTTTACTGCATACAAGCAGGCAGTAGTGTCAAGAGTGATTTGGTCGAGGATTCAAGTTAATTATTATATGAATTAGCCCCATACATGCACTTTGAAAAGTTGTGGGAAAAAAAATAAAAATGAATGGATTACATTAGTGTACCTTTGGGTCGAAATATTTACATAAAATAAACGATAACTGCCCGTTTTTTGCTTTTAATCAAGAATCTAGACTGTTTTAAGTGCTTATCTATAGAAATTCCGTGACTTAATCATTTACTGTATTTACAAAAATTTTCAACTTAAAAAGCTTTTTGTTTTGGTGGCGGCCGCCATGTTGGATTACACAATACCGTAACTTTGGCTTGAAATAGTTACGTAAAATGAACGCTAACTGCCCATTTTATGCTTTTAACCAACAATCTAGACTGTTTTACGTTCGTACCTATAGAAATTCCGGAATTGAAGTATTTATTTACAAGAACTTTCAACTTATAAAGCTCTTTCGTTTGTGACGGCCGCCATGTTGGATTACATAATACTGTAACTTTGGCTTGAAATATTTACGTAAATTGAACGATAACTGTCCGTTTTTAGCTTTTAACCAAGAATCTGAACCGTTCTTCGTTCATATCTATAGAAATTCCCCGATTTAAGCATTCATTTACTAGAATTTTCAACTTAAAAAGCTCTACGACGGCCGCCATGTTGCATTACACAATACCGTTACTTTTGCTTTAGATATTTACGTAAAATAAATGATAACTGCCGGTTTTTTGCTTTCAACCAAGGATCTAGACTGTGTTAAGTGCTTATCTATAGAAATTTCGCGACTTAAGCATTTACTGTATTTAGAAAAATGTTCAACTTAAAAAGCTCTTTGTTTTGGTGGCGGCCGCCATGTTGGATTAGACAATTATGTTACTTTGCTTATAATATTTATGTAAAATTAATGATAACTGCCTTTTTTTTTTTTGCTTTTAACCAAGAATCTGAACTGTTTTACGTTCATATCAAGAGAAATACCGGGATTTAAGTATTTATTTACAAGAACTATCAACTTAAAAAGCTCTTTGTTCAGTGACAGCCGCCATGTTGGATTACACAATACCGTAACTTTGGCTTGAAATAGTTACGTAAAATGAACGCTAACTGCCCATTTTATGCTTTTAACCAACAATCTAGACTGTTTTACGTTCGTACCTATGGAAATTCCGGAATTTAAGTAATTATTTACAAGAACTTTCGACTTATAAAGCTCTTTCTTTTGTGACGGCCGCCATGTTGGATTACACAATACCGTAACTTTGGCTTGAAATAGTTACCTAACATGAACGATAACTGTCCGTTTTTTGCTTTTAACTAAGAATCTGAACCGTTTTTCGTTAATATCTATAGAAATTCCCCGATTTAAGTGTTTATTTACTAGAATTTTCAACTTAAAAAGCTCTATGACGGCCGCCATGTTGGATTTAGTATCTCTACACATGACATTTAAGTTGTTATTTCTGGCAAAAACTTATATGATATGTTAGATATTGCTATTGATCCTGAAAATATAGGCGATTATTATTTGGTGATTTTCGTGCATCTGGCGTTAAATCTGAGCATTAAGTTTTGTTATACTTATTTCAAAAATAAAGAATCAGGATTTTATTATGGAACGACTTTGAATTTTTTTATGCCGCTGCTCAATGAGACTCATATATGCCTAAGGGAGGTGCCTGTTTTGGTTTTAGACCACTAGTGGCTGTGCTTTTCAAAATATTTGAATTTTAAGTTTTTTCAAATCGGTCCAATATGGATCGCCCCCGAACCCCGTCAACTAATAGTGAAGTATACAAATAGACAGAATAAATAAATTTGGTTGACAGTGATAGGCGTCCAATCCATTTGAACTGGGATTCTTCCATGTGTTGTAGCCACGAAACCCCAGTTGACTGCAGCGTGACAAAACGCTCTCGACACATGAGCGACGACGGCGTCCCCATGGCGTACCAGCCCTCGTACCCGGAGCCTCGTGTCAGCCCCCCCAATGTCACCCCGCCCAGCATTACCACCACGGAGGAGAAGCGCGTCATCGTACCGGCAGGTGAGTGGACTTTTTTCATACAGGTGCAGACCAACAGCGGATGGTAAAAGTCTACACAGTCCTTCAAATGTCAGTTTTTGAGATGGAGGTAAATGTTTACAAGACAAAATGTTTGCACCATTGTTAGAAATTGATACTGTAATTACTTTGAATGATAAAAGTTCAGATGTTCTAGTCAGCTTTTCCTGACATTTTTTGCGTCAACATAATACAACATGAGCTTTTTTGAGCAATGTTTAAACATTTTATTGATCTGACATTGTTTTAGTGCTGCTACGATTAATTGATTAATAGAGATGTCCCGATCGATCGGGTCCGATCACGTCATTTTCAAAGTATCGGAATCAGCAAAAAAATATCGGACATGCCTTTTTTAATATATATATATATATATTTTTTTTTTAATTAAACCGTTTTCTAATTGTATTTAACTTTACAGACATAATGTGTTACACTCTTCCGGAGTCTTCAGTTTAAGCTTAAGGTAGGGTTATCAAATTTATCGCGTTAACGGCGAGAATGAATATTTTTTACATTTATCACGTTACAATATTTAACGTAATTCACGCATGCGCTGCACGACCCACTCACACATTGTCGCATTCAATCTATAATGGCGCCATTTTACCCATACAGTATATAGAGCTAAAAGGCACCGATAAATGAGTAGAGTGAATTTTGGCAGCCTTTGGAGCCTTTTTTTTTTTTTTTTTAAATGGCAAAAGCCTTACAATCCCTCTCCCAACGATTAGAATAATCGTGGGAAGCAATGTGGGGAAGAAAGGTAGTAGTTGATCTTTTTCTTAACACCCTATATTTCCCAACGCAGAGAAGATATATCAATTGGTACCATGACGCACAGTCATGATTGCATTTCCCATCATGCATTTGGGCAGAAGTTAAATGGCTACAGTATCATTTACTGAAAGCTCAACAAATACACTAGATGGCAATATTTAGTCACAATATACAAAGTCACATTTATCCTTTAAGAATTACAAGTCTTTCTATCCTTAAATTCCTCTCACAGAAAGAATGTTAATAATGTAAATGCCATCTTGAGGATTGTCATAATAAACAAACACAGTACTTATGTACTGCATGTTGAATGTATATATTCGTCCGAGTTTTATTCATTTTTTTCTTAAAGGGTATGACAACACCTGGGGAAATGCTAATATTCCATCATTTATCCATCAAAGCATGCCTTTTGAATTCATATCATGCCACTTCGTGTAATTACACACATCGCAACACCAAGAAAATGATAGAAATTAGGTCAATTGTCACGCTAAAAGGACCCGCCCCCGAGATGCCTGAAATCTAGCATATTGTGTGCGTGACGTCACTATAGGGTAACGACCGGCTCAGTGCTTAGTACTGAATGGCGGCGATGATGGTGGACAATTTTGTTTCTATTTGCAGCGACGAATCCGACGTAACGAACATTCTTCTAATGGTGACGAGGAGAGTTATGAACCTTTCTTTGGTTATTTGGGTTATCAATTTGAGCCCAAACGAAAGCCAATGCAGCCTAATGAAAGGATCATTCAGGGGAGCAATCACACTGATGAAACACCGGCGGCAACAGAATCACCGAATGGTTTGTTTTGCATTTCTTTTTGTGAAGCTGATACACCGTGACCGCAAAATAAAGTAATGTATAGAATAATTATCATTTAATATGCTATCATCGGTTTCGCTCTGCCAACAGACACAAATATGAATGGGATTCGAGGATTTGTTCTATATATTTTACGAGCGATAATTTATACGTGTGTCCAGTCCTATATCCAATGCGTGATATGTTTTTTATTATAAAAGAGTACTCACTCTGGCCATTTCCCTCCTTTGCTTTGCCTGGGGTGGTGAGGTGGTCTCATCAGAGCCAGTCATCGTCCTCTTTCACCGGGCACCGCATCTGCTTTCAGCAGCAATTTCTTAGCAAAACCTGATTTCATTTAACCATAGTTTGTATAGCTTTCAGGTGTAAAATGCGCACCACACAAAACCGTGCCAGAGGCTGGGTCTGCAAAATTAGCCCTCTTAGCACTGACGAACTTTACTCATTGTCTGCGTAGTCCAGCTCTTTTTCTCGCGTTCAGGAACTCATGGGTACTACATTGCGACAAATGGCTATTTGTAAACCACATAGCATGACAGGTTTGAACCATTTTAGCGATTTTTTGATAAAACACGAACGCAACTCTCTCGTCGATAAACAACGATGGCACCTGCCTCGACCTTTTGTTCCCTTGTTATGACGTCTCCGCCCCATTCGGCTGTTTCCGGAACACTTTCGGAAATGTTCGTCATTTTCAATCTATTTTCGATAATTGCTCATTAATGTGATTGATTTTTTTGTTAACTTTATCAATATTTGTTATCTTGGCACATAACGGTTCTATTGATGTCTCACACCCCCTTTGCGTTTTCATACCCTTTAAACATTTTATTGATCTGACATTGTTTTAGCGCTGCAATGATTAATCGATTAACTCGAGTATTCGACTAGTAAAAAATATTAGAATTAAATTTTATTGCTTCGAGTATTCGTTTAATTAAAGTGGCGTTGACATAGTTTATTTTGAAAGTGTTTGCATTTTGTTTAATTGATTAGGATAGATACACTGCCCTCTGGTCTGCCTCATTTCACATGGCTGAATCTAACTGCTCCCTGTTAAGACCAACATTTGCCAAGTTTTTGTTTGAGC
Source organism: Corythoichthys intestinalis (assembly GCF_030265065.1). Lineage (NCBI taxonomy): Eukaryota > Metazoa > Chordata > Actinopteri > Syngnathiformes > Syngnathidae > Corythoichthys > Corythoichthys intestinalis. The sequence continues at coordinate 39,432,222 of NC_080398.1, forward strand.
TAATGTTTTTTGAATGCATTCGTAATTTCGTTTATAGGTATATTTAGTAGGGCTGTCAAACGATTAAAATTTTTAATCGAGTTAATGACAGCTTAAAAATTAATTAATCGTAATTAATCGCAATTCAAACCATCTTTAAAATATGCCATATTTTTCTGTAAATTATTGTTGGAACGAAAAGATAAGACAAGACGGATATATACATTCAACATACGGTACATAAGTAATGTATTTGTTTTTTATAACAATAAATCAACCAGATGGCATTAACATTATTAACATTCTCTTAGAGATTCTTAAATTAAATTAAATCTTCCTAGTTCTTAAAAGAAATGTTAGTACAAATTATAGAAATTTTATATTAAAACCCCTCTTAGTGTTTTCATTTGATTAAAATTTGTAAAATTTTCAATCAAAAAATAAACTAGTAGCTCGCCATTGTTGTCATTACACCATGCTCACTCCCCAAACCCATAAAATCATTTGGACCCAAGCGCCAGCAGAGGGCGCCAAACAACAAAAAACCGGGAACAAGTAACAAACACTGCTGTCATTTTAATCTGAGCTGGGCATGTGCGTTAATTGCATCAAATATTTTAACGTTATTAATTTAAAAAATTAATTACCGCCCGTTAACGCGATCATTTTGACAGCCCAAGTTACAATTTTAATATCGAATATTAGAACTGATATAATTCAATTAGACAGCAAAATTGTTTTCTGTACCATTTTGCAACATTAAATCAATCAACAGGTGTTTAGCCAATAATATGATGCAGTTCCCTTCACTTACGCTACGCAGCCAATCATAGCAGTGAAAGTGTTGCGTATATGTGTCCTGCCCAAACGCACCGTGCAGATTAGCTAGCTAACAGCAGTGCAGCGGAGTTAAGAGACACAAATGCTAATCTATTATCATTGCGAAAAGTACTGGCAGCGATACTAAAGCCAAAGTAAAAAAGAAATGTAGTTTTATTTAAGATGGAATGGCTGTCGGAGTATGCGCAACTAAGGGAACAAGTGGTGAAACGGAGTGAGATTTTTTTCTTTGTTCTTGTTTTTTAGTTTTTAAAAAAATATCCTTTGTCGCTGCTTAAACACGGAGAACAGGAATCTTGAGTGTCAGTTTTAATGTGTGAGTCTGATATACTCCCATTGTGGTTGTTTATTATGTTTTATATATTAACTCACACATGCCACAACTGGACCTTACTTTTCCTATGGTTAAAGCAGGACTCTTACAAATAACATACATACAGTGGGGAGAACAAGTATTTGATACACTGACAATTGACACGCATCTCATGAACAATGAGATTTTTGTATTTTTCATTTTAACCCTTTAAGGTCTGGGCCTATTTTGTCTGATTTTGCATGCCTTTGAAGTTGCCTTTATATTTCAAAGAAAGAATTGTTTACGATGGCCTGGTTTGGTCCCTTTTTTTGTGACACCTTGAACTTCATGTCCAAACTGTTGTTTCCGTCACTGACCAATTATAAATCATCATTTTGGGCCCAAAAAGACCAAAAATTCCACAATCGTTTTGTCAAAATTTTTAATTTTGATGTCCAATTGACAACCAAACATGCGTAACGAACCGTTTTGAAACTTTGTAATATTTATTCAACATGTTAGGATGAACATTCAACCTAAAAAATTTAGAATAAATAGTCTTATATTTGACAATTCAACATAAACAACAGGTATAGCATAGGCGTTTTTTGCCTTTATACATGCTCTAGTCAAAACAGGTTATATACAGCAGACTGAACAGTGAAAAAATATATAACATCTAACACAAAGTGTTTAAAGGCCATCTCTTTATGAGTTTAGGTATTGCGGCCCATCACCTGATGAAAAGTATGTACACACAATCAAGCTTCTTGAACACACATTTATATACACAAATTGAGAAGACTGATTGTGGGAAAAAATGTATATATATATATAGATAACATTGGGGGGGGGAAAGTATTTTCAAAAATATTTACAATAAACAAGTTAAATTTTTTTCAGGCATGCCACTCCGAAAAGCAGTTTCGTCCTGGAATTCGAAACAGGGCGACATCACACAGCCCACACTTCCATGGGGTGTTGGTCCTCTTTCCACCCTTCCATTTTCATTTCACTTTACTTTCATTGTCACTATAAATGTACATGAAAAAAAGTCAGTATTTATGAAAATAATAAAGTATAAAATAAAAATATATACAGCAATAAATAATAATGGAAATCTATATGTATGACAATAGAAAGAATACCATAGCTGAATATGTGCTACATCCCTAATCTTCATATAGAAAGAAGATCACCACAATTATAAATTCCTGCCTTGGATACACACAGTTCACGTACGACTTTGATCTGATATGCACATTTTATTATTATATACACAAACACACACTTATATTGCATCAAAATTAACTTTGTCATGCAATATCAAAAGAAACTTTCAAAAGAAACTTTTTCCAGCCTAAAAAAAAAAAAAGTGAGTTTGCTTACCTCTGCTCGTCGATGGCGTCACCCACGTGTTCAAATACGTCACTATCTTCACTCGAGGACTCTTCCGAAGAAGACGATGATGACGAATTTGGACCATCCTCTTCCTCAAGTTGATCAAATAGCACAATTGCTTGCGCTAAATTTAGTTTTCCGTTCATTCTCAAAGTCACACAAAGTCGCTGCTCGATCCAAACGGCCGTCGGCTCGCCACCTCGCTGCTTCAGAACACTCCTTCCTCTCGTTCGGTGGAACCTCGCATGGCAGTTATATTTATTTAAAAAACGCATTTTGTGCTTCCACTGTGACTTCAAAAGGGTTCGTTTGATTTGTGGTTTTTTCATGGAGCTTCCGTTTTGAAAAAGGACAAGAAATTATGGAAATATAGACACAAACAAATGATCCATGCAGCGTTTTAATGTTTTTTTGAGAGGACAATAAAACAATAAAACTTAAATGACAATATCTCACGTTTTAATTGGTCGATTGACTTCAAATAATAACGAGAGTAAACCGCAACTTCCGCACTTTAAAACGAGACCAGCCAACGGCATGTGGGTGACGTATTTAAAACGCGAGGGCGCTTCAAAGACGACGTGCGCTGAGGACGCGCCGGCGCGTCCTTCGACTCTCAAGGGTTAAGTAGGCCAAATCAATTATATCAGAACTAGGGCTGTCAAACGATTAAAAATTTTAATCAAGTTAATTACAGCTTAAAAATTAATTAATCTTAATTAATCGCAATTCAAACCATCTATAAAATATGCCATATTGTTTTTGTAAATTATTGTTGGAATGGAAAGATAAGACACAAGACTGATATATACATTCATAGACACATAATTGCCACTAAAAGAAAGAAAACTTACCGAAATATGTGTGGAGCACAAATAGCAATTTGCATTGCATTGTGAATACAGCATAAACGTCTCAAAACTACTAATTCTCCCACGTTTAGAAGAAATAACATGAGTATGGAACGGCGCTGCCCCCAAGCGGCCGGTGGCATTCTCTTCACTCTTAATGTCCATAAACGGCCTCATTGTAATCTGTTTGAGGCAATGTGCGAGCGGGTCATTTAGTGCATGCGTTAATTGCGTCAAATATTTTAACGTGATTAATTTAAAAAATTAACGCGATCATTTTGACAGCCCTATTATATATGTGTGTGTGTGGGGGTGTATATATACGTATATATGTGTGTATATATGTGTATATGTATATATATGTGTATATGTACATATGTGTATATATATGTGTGTATATGTATATATGTGTATATGTATATATGTGTATATATATATGTGTGTATATATAAATACCAATCAAAATTAATGTATTGTGCCAATTACTTATTCAGTTACTGTTCCAATTGTTTCATTAAGTGCTAGTTATGGTATTTGGTAACACTTTATATGAAAGTGGCGCCATAAGACTGTCATAATCATGACATGACACTGTCATGAGCATTAATGAATGCCTATCCGGTAAATTATCTTACTTTGAATGGATGTAAAAGATCTGAGCTGGACATAAATGGAGTTAAGTGACATAATTTACCGGATGACACTTAATGACATCTGTCATAAGCATTCAGTAATGCCCATGATAGTGTCATGTCATCAGTGTGACGGTCTTATGACAGTCTTATGAGGCCGCTATCAAACAAAGTGTTACCTATTAACCCAAATAAATCAACAAATAAGCAGCACTGGACTATAAGCCGCAAGATTCAAAATGAAGGAAAAAAGTAGCAGTTTATAGTCCGAAAATTACAGTAAATATTTACATATTACATTTTGGATCCAAATTCAAACTCTACTCTGATTGGCCGTTGACGAGTGGGTGAAGTGTTTATATTAAGACCGTGCGTGACCATTGGTGAATGGGTTGTAGGAAGCACAAAATGGGAGAGTACTTGCATAATATAATGTGGTGTGACATCACACCGCCACCGATTTGAAATCTGTTCTTTTGCAGAGCGGTTCGACTTGCAAAAGCAATTGCAGTCAAATCTTTAACCACATAGATGACAAACTTCAACCAGGTCACACTTATCCCATTTTAACTCATCTTACGCAAGAAACTGTGTGGGAAAAAATGGAATTTTGATTCAAACTCATTTATAAATATAACCCATGTCTTGGTTTCTGATTGCTGCTCCGCGTTTCAGTGAGTCACTCGCACATTTCCCCCTGTCCCCTTTAAATCTGAGCATTCTGACGAGACTCGCCAGGGAGTCACTCATTTCGTCATAATACGTGGATATTGCCTCACAGTTTCTTAACAATTGAGAAGAACGCAAAGACGTGCGAGTACGGTATGTGCGGTACACTATTACGGGCATCGCAAAGGTGCACTCATTGTTTTAATACTGGAAATGACTCAGCCCTTCCTGGGGTGACACATTTTTGTACTGGACATGATCAATTATCAAGATATTAAATGGGAGTCCAACTTTGGTTATAGAAACTATGTGAGGAGAAAAATGGGTGTCAGAGGAAAAGTTGTACCCAATTTGAATGGGCTGTGATAGAAGCTGTAAACGCGGACGTTTAATATTTGATAAAGTTTAAGATCACTTCTTCACTAAATGTTACCAGACTCAATCTTATTTGATCCAAATATAAGTAAACATTTATTTGTGGATTAGATATTGCACCCAAGGATGAACCTGATTTGTACTAATCCAAATTTATGATACTTTAGCAGATTCATTCATTCACTGCCATAAACAAGATTTGATGAGAAGTAAAACCAAAACCCAGGATGTGCTTTATTGCAATAATTCTTTAACAATAGAAATCTATTGACAGCTGCACTGGGGCGGATTCACCAGGGTGGCATGCGGGGGCAACTGCCACCCTAAACGACAATTTTACCACCCAAGTCGGCACCAATGGAAAAAAATAAATAAATAAAGCTTCGGTCAATTTGAAATTTACTGCCATCAATTAAGTAGTGGTGTCAGTAAGATCCTTTTAATAATAATAATCAAAAGATCTTATGGAACTATGCCTCTCTATCAGTTTGTAAATTTCGCTTGTAATGCTGCAACGATTAATCGATTAACTCGAGTATTCGATTAGAAAAAAAATATTCAAATTAAATTTCGTTGTTTCGAGTATTTGTTTAAATAGAGTTCTAATGGTTTATTTTGAAAGCGTTCGCATTTAGTTCTATTGATTAGGGTGATTACACTGCCCTCTGGTCTGCCTCATTTCACATGGCTGAATCCAACTGCTCCCTGTTAAGACCAATGTAAGCTAGGTTTTTGTTTGAATAATGTTTTTTAATGCATTCGAAATTTAGTTCATAGGTATATTTAGCTGATTTTTGTGGGAATATGTGTCCGAACCATTTGTTAAAAGCATTGTAAAAATGTTCGCTATCTTAAATGCTATAAAATGCTGACTTTTGCTATGTAACTTAGCCAATTGTTCTTTTGTTGTACATAGATCCTCATGTATTTATTTTTTTATACCGTTTGAGGCTAACCTAATTTGAGTTTTTCATGTTACTTATCAGATTACTCGATTACTCGAACTAACTAGCTCATCGATTAATCGACTACTAAAATAATCGATAGCAGCAGTCGCTTGTGCCATTTTGTAGTGTCTACTTACTATTTCTTAGCAAACTGATTCAATATGTACACATATCTGCCATATGTTGACACAAGGGGTGTAACAATTAGTTTAGCACAACTGAATGTAATTCGATTGAAATACAAATTGATTATAATTTCAATATCCCATTTTGTTATTATTATTATTTTTTTTTAATCTGATGTTTCGTCAACAAAATTGTCATACACATAAAAACTAAATTGTCCATCCATCCATCAATCATCTGCCACTTAATCCGGGGTCGGGTCGCAGGGGCAGCAGTTTACCAGGGAAGCCCAGGCTTCCCTCTCCCCAGTCACTTCAACCAGCTCCTCCGGCGGGATCCCAAGAAGTTCCCAGACCAGCCGAGAGACATAGTCTCTCCAGCGTGTCCTAGGTCGTCCCCGGGGCCTCCCGCCAGTGGGACAACCCGAAACACCTCTCCAGGGAGGCGCCCAGGATGCATCCGAACCAGATGCCTCAACTGGTTCCTCTTAACGCGGAGAAGTAGCGGCTCGAGTCCCTCCGGATGACTGAGCTTCTCACCCTATCTCTAAGGGAAACTCCAGACACCCTGCGGAGGGAACTCATTTCGGCCGGTTGTATCCGGGATCTTGTTCTTTCGGTCATGACCCGCAGCTCGTTACTACAGGTTGGGGTAGGAACGTAGATCGACTGGTCAGTCGAGAGCTTTGCCTTTCAGCTCAGCTCCTTCTTCACCACTAGAGTCCGCATCACTGCAGATGCTGCACCGATCCACCTGTCGATCTCCCTCTCACTCCTACCCTCACTTGTGAACAAGACCCCAAGACACTTGAAATCCTCCACTTGGGGCAGGATCTCATCCACGACCCGGAGAGGTCATGCCACCCTTTTCCGATTGAGGACCATGGTATCCGATTTGGAGGTGCTGATCTTCATCCCAACCACTTCCCACTTGGCTGCTAACCGCCTTAGTGAGAGTTGGAGGTCACGGCTTGATGAAGCCAAAAGCACCACATCATCTGCAAAAAGCAGAGACGCAACGCTGAGGCCATCAAACCGGACCCACTCAACGCTTCGGGTGCGCCTACAAATTCTGTCCATAAAATTTATGAACAGAATCAGTGACAAAGGGGAACCCAGGAACGAATTCGACTTACTGCCGACAATGCGGACCAAACTATGACACCGGTCGTACAGGGACTGAACAGCCCTTACCAAGGGGCTCGGTACCCCGAACTCCCGGAACACCTACCACAGGACTCCCTGAGGCACACGGTCGAACGCCTGCTCCAAATACACAAAACTCACGTAGACTGGTTGGGCGAACTCCCATGCACCCTTGAGGACCCTGCCGAGTTAAGAGCTGGTTCACTATTCGAAGGCCGGGTCGAAAACCACACTGCTCCTCCTGAATCTGAGATTCGACTTCCTTACGGACCCTCCTCTCCACCACCCCTGGATAGACTTTACCGGGGAGGCTGAGGAGTGTTGAGAAGAAAAAAAAACTAATTTGTTATTTTTTATTTCTTTATGTACATTGGAAATGATTAGGTTAAATGTGAGATGTATTAAAGAGCTGATCTCAAAAGGTTTCTGGCCTCATATCGCAACCACATCAATATTTTTCTAGCTCTGCCCCTGCAGCGGGTCCGATCACGTCATTTTCAAAGTATTGGAATCGGCAAAAAAATATCGGCCATGCTTTTTTTTTTAATGTATTTAATGTTACAGACATAATATGTTACACTCATCCAGATTCTTTAATTTAGGCTTAAGGTACCGATAATGGCGGTGATTAATTTTGTTAAAATGTATCACATTAAATATTTAACGCAACTAATGCATGCGTTGCACGACCCACTCACGCATTGTCGCGCTCAATCTGTAATGGCGCTGTTTAACCCATTTGGAGAGATAAAAGACAGCGTTAAATGAGTAGAGTGCATTTTAGCAGCCTTTGGAGCCTTTTTTTTAATAGGCTATAGCCTTACAATCCCTCTCCCTGCGATTAGAAATATAATGGGAAGCAATGTGGGGAAGAAAGGTAGCAATTCTTCTTCTTAACATCTTATGTTATTTCCCAACGCAGAGAAGATATATCCATTGGTAGCACTATGCACAGTCATGGGTCCACTTCCCATCATGCATTTGGGTTGAATGGCTGCAGTATCATTTACTGAAAGCTCAACAAATGGCAGTATTTAGTCACAATATACAAAGTCACAAGTCTTTCTATCCGTGGATCCCTCTCAAAGAAAAAATTAATAATGTAAATGCCATCTTGAGGATTTATTGTCATAATAAACAAATACAGTACTTATGTACTGTATGTTGAATGTATATATTCGTCCGAGTTGTATTCATTTTTTTCTTAATGCATTGCCAAAATGTATATGATCGGGAAAAAATATCGGGAATGATTGGAATTGAATCGGGAGCAAAAAAAAGCAATCGGATCGGGAAATATCGGGATCGGCAGATACTCAAACTAAAATGATCAGGATCGGATCGGGAGCAAAAAAACAACACTACTAATACCCATGATTAGTCACTGCCCGTCTTTCTTAGTCCAAATTAAAATATTATGTATCACCATCAACGGCATAAAAACATGATTGTTGGCTGCCATTTCTCCCAGTTCAATAGGATCTGACTGTCAGTGACTGAGTTGAACAACAAACAATTCTGCAGAAAAGACCCATCTTTAATCATTCATTTATCGTTCAATTTCCGACATCCAGCTTTTAGCCGCTAAGACTTGACAAATCATCTACCCTTCCACTATCAGACCCTGAGATGTGGACCCAGGATCATGTGCGTCAGTGGCTGGACTGGGCCATCAAAGAGTATGTCCTGGAGGAAGTGAACGTCATGCTATTCCAAGCACTGGACGGCAAGGCCCTGTGCAAGTTGACCAAAGAGGACATGATGCACCTCACGTCTGCCTACAATGCCGACATCCTGCTCTCGCACCTCAATTACCTCCGGCAGAGTAAGGCCACTCCTTTTAGTCATCTCTAACAAGGTTTTTTTTTTTAAAACAATTTGTGGACTACATTTGTATCAGACTAAGTAGAACATTAACAACCTTGATTTTTCTATCAGGTAGTCCAACTTTTTCATACTCTACAACGGCCTCTACCAATACGCCGCCTCCTCCACCTCCGCCACAGCCTCGACTTCAGGTCAAAGCTGGTAAGACTGGTTTCTATTTGCCATAAATTTTTACTGGTGATCAATATAATACAGTTCATGTCTGGGAAATTTCAGAATTGAAGGACATTTTGCATCCCACCCTTTACATTTATAATAATCCACTAGAGGTGTAACGGTAAACACAAGTCACAGTTCGTTACGTACCACTCCACAGAACGCGGGGTCATGGTTCAGTTCCGTAAAAAAGGAAAACCAAAAGGCTTTATCAAAGTATTTGAAAGTTAGTCGAAAGTTTGTTCTCTTGGCTAAAACTAAAAAGCAGCTGTTATTTCAGGGCAAAATAAATAGAGGAAAACATCAAGCTTGTGAATTTGTGTTTTTAATGTTCTAACATTCTTTAATTCATAGTTTATGTGCAAAAATAGAAGACACACAATTTTTTGTAGGGATGTATGGAGCCCCTAAAAGGACATCGACAGAAATAAAATTAATTTAAGCAATATGGTGCGCACCAGATTGTTTCTCGTGCGCACCAGAAACTATCTGGTAAGCATTAGCATGACGTAGCGTTTAAGCCAGCGGACTTTTTCTATGCAAGTCAGCCAATTGTTTTAAACATTAGCATTGTATAGCATTTAAGCTAGCGGACTTTTGCTATGCAAGTTAGCCAATTGTTGTAAACATTAGCATTATATCACATTTGAGATAGCAAGCTTTTGCTATGCAAGTTAGCCAATTTTTGTAAACATTGGCATTATACAGCATTTAAGCTAGCGTACTTTTGCTAGCTTCACCTCCCAAAGAAAAGCTAACAATACGACATATTTGAAACGCTGCAACTCTGACTGTGAAGATGCCAAGAATATGATGTTTACAAGACAAAATTTACCATTGATCTGTAGGCTGAGCTAATCAAACATTTGCTAGTTTATTACCATAATTTTTGGACTATAAGGCGCACCTGACTATAAGCCGCACCCACCAAATTTGACACAAAAACGGCATTTGTTCACAGATAAGCCACACTGGACTATAAGCCGCAACACTCATCACTGTATTATGGAATAGTTACACCAAAATATAGTAACTGGTAACACTTTATTTGACAGCGGCACCGTAAGACTGTCATAAGACCAAATGAACCACCATGAAGCTTTGAACCAATGGGCTGAAAAACTTCATTGCTTCGAGAAGCTTAATTTGCCCATCACTGCTCCACCTGCTGTCAACACTGCTGTCATCCAACATGCCTCCTAGCATGCATTGGAGCACTACAGATGTAAATAACAATCAAAATCCATGTTCTATGCAAATTATTTCTTCAGTTACTGTTCCAGTTGTTTCATTTATTGCTAGATATGGTATTTGGTAACTCTTTATTTGAAAGTGGCGCCATAAAACTGTCATTAGACAATCATAATTATGACATGACACTGTTCTGACAAATAATTAATGCTTATACCAGATGTCATTTAGTGTTATCCGGCAAATTATCTCACTTTTGAATGGATGTAAAAGATCTGAGCTGAACATAAATGGAGATAGTGACATAGTTTGCAGGATGACACTTCATAACATTTGTCATAAGCATTCAGTATGCTTATGATAGTGTCATGTCATTATTATGATGGTCATAAGATTTATAAGACATATTTGGTATCATTTTATTTGACAGTCATGCCCTAAGACTATCATAATTATGACATGACACTGCCATGAGCATTAATGAATCCTTATGACAGATGTCATTTTGTGTCATCGGCAAATTATCTCACTTTTGAATAGTTTAAAAGATCCGAACTGGACATAAATGGAGTTAGTGACATAGTTTGCCGGATGACAATGACATCTGTCATAAGCATACATTAATGCCCTTGATAGTGTTATAATTATGATGGTCTTATGACGCCGCTCTCAAATAAAGTGTTACCTATTAACCCAAATAAATCAACAAATAAGCCGCGCTAGACGATAAGCCGCAGGATACTGAGGGAGAGAAAAAAGTAGCGGCTTATAGTCCGGAATTTACAGTACTTATTAATAAAATTGTAGCACGAAGCAGTAACAGCTAGCTTCAACTTCAGAGAAAAAGCTAATATTAATACAATTACAACCCTGTTACCTGCAATCATGTTACTGTTATCATGCTAAATGTCTTAAATACAACAGAAATGTAATAAAATATTTTAACATCATTTTTAAGATGGCTTAATCAAGCTTTAGATGGTTTAGGACAAATACAAACACTGTTACACTCTTAGAATCCACATTCAAAATACTAAAACATGCAGTTTCTGAGTAAATTTGTCCTGAGATCAAAGTCAAAAAGAAATTAAGTGAAAAGAATGCTTGAAAATATATATTTAAAAAAAAAACATATATGTCTGGAGTACACATAAAAATGCATTCTTTCCTCTTGTCCAACTCCTCACGACAAAATTGAATCAAACAAAACAAGTCTGTCGTCTTTGTCAGCAGTAACAGCTAGCTAAACAGCTAACTTCTACTCCCAAGGAAAAGCTAAGATTATTAGGTTCTTGAAACCCTGTTACTGTGACTACGCCAATTATATGATATGAGCTAATCGAACGATAGCTAGTTTATTACCTCTATTAACTAAATGTACCAGAAAGCAGTAATAGCTAGCTTCTACTATAGAGGAAAAGCTAATTTTAATACAATTGCAACACTATTACAAACCTCAATCATGTAACTGTCTAAACTATACAAGTAATAAAATATTTAAAATCATCTGTAAGCTAAGCTAATCAAACTTTTGATAGTTTATTCCCTATTATTTATGAAAACAGAAAAAAAATTAAGAAGATAAAATATCCTCCACTTCTGGAATGACCCACGAACTTACAAAAAGCCACAAAACCTAACAAGAACCCGCTCTGTACAAACAGTAACCTTTTGAGATCCCGCTGTATTTTCCAACTGTGATTATACATCTCATCAGTCACATGCAGTCTGAGCTTAGCCACCAAATTCTCATCTTATCGCAACCAAACAACAACGGAGGCTACAAGAAACAATGTGCTGAGAGTTCAGAGCCGTGTTAAATAGTTTCATGAGTCTAAAGCGGGTTCCTTGGCACAACACTGGCCTCAACTGATGAATCCTAAACTCAACAGGCCGTTTTGGGCAGGAAGCAGCTGCAATGGCACAGGAAGTAGGCGGGGGGTAAGGGGGGGATAGGTCGCACTGCTGGGACACAACTCACAATCTAGTGGAGACAGAGTCAGCCCAAACAAAAGAACCCTCACCCAAGAAACTACGGGGTCATCTCAAGACCTCCCGACTTCTTATCGTCTAGCTTGGCAATTTACGGACTTCCTTCCCGCTGCGACTTCAATGGCCACTTCAAAAGATTTGCTGATTCTTCACGACCAAACATCTTGTCTGTCGTACTCATCGATTTCTTGGTCTCGCTCTGCGCAGAGAGCAGTTTTGATGAGATCAGCCGCAGAAACAGCTGGACTACCAACAACATGGCGGCCGTGCCCAAAGGTACCAAATGACATCCTGTTTGTGCATGGATGTGATTTGTTTCAACATGTCAACTTTGTTGGTAGGTTCCACCATGGAGCAGCAACACAGCAGAGTGTCAGAACCAGTGTCAAGAATTGGCCAAGGTGTGATTTGTCACAAACCAACACATTCAATCCTACATTTTTCGGACTATAAATCGGACAAGTAAAAAAAATGCATCATGAAGAAGGAAAAAAGCATAATAGGAATCCCAATTATGAGGGAACACTAACAGTCATGTGAAAAAAATAAGGACACCCCATTAAATATTCCATTCTTTATTAAGAAATGTTCACATATCAATGTCTGATCTTGTTTTATCTCCGGAAAAGAAAGTGATTTAATTGCAGGTAAACAACAAAAATTAACATTGTTTTACTCATTAAACCAAATTTATCAACAAAAAATGTAAATTCTAAATGAGGAAAAAGGACACCCTACCATCTAATAGCTATTGTTACCCCCTTTGGCTGAAATAACTTCAGTGAGACGCTTTTTGTAGCCATCTACAAGTCTTTGACATCGGTCTGAAGAAAGTTTGCCCCACTCATCAATGCAGAATACTTTCAACTGTGAGATGTTTGAGGGGTTTCTTGCATGTACAGCTCGTTTCAAGTTACCCCACAGCATCTCAATGGGATTAAGAGCTGGGCTTTGACTCGGCCATTCCAGGACTCTCCATTTCAGTCAGCCCCTTGGTGGATTTACTGGTATGTTTTGGGTCATTGTCATGTTGCAGGTTCCAGTTTTGCTTCAGCTTTAATTTTTTCACAGATGATCTCACATGGTCCTCAAGCAACCTCTGATACACGATAGAATTCATGGGGCATTCTATGATGGTTAGCTGGCCAGGTCCTGCTGCAGCAAAGCACCCCCAAACCACGACGCTTCTACCTCCATGGTCTGAGGTTCTTTTCCTGGAATGCTGTTCTGAATTGGGTTTACGCCAAACATTGTCCTCTGTTCTGGTGTCCAAATAATTCAATTATAGATTCATCTGTCCAAAGAACATTATCCCAGAAGAGAAGTCCTGGTCTTTGTCTACATTCACTCTGGCAAACTTCACTCTGGCCTTCATGTTCTTCTTGGAGAACAACGGTTTCCTCCTTGCACACCTCCCATGAAGGTTAAACTTGTGATGTCTTTTTCTGATTGTAGAGGCATGCACTTTCACATCAACAGTAGCAAGAGCCTGCCGTAGGTCCCATGATGACATTTTAGGATTTTTGGAGTCTTCTGTTAGCATCTTGCTGTCTGCTCTCATGGTGAACTTGTTTGGACGGCCAGACCTGAGCATGTTGGCAGTTGTTTTGAATTTCCTCCACTTGTAGATTATTTTCCAGACAGCGGAATAGCTGATTTTATTTTCTTTTGAGATCTTTTGAAATCCCTTACCAGACTCATAAGCGTCTACAACAGGGGTGGGCAAACTATTCCACAAAGGGCCGCAGTGGGTGCGGGTTTTCGTTGCAACCCATCCAGAGGACACTTTTTCACCAATCTGGTGTCTTACAAGTGCAATCAGTTGATTGCAGTCAGGTGCTTCTTGTTACCCCGCGCCCCTCATTGGTTAAACTGCCTGTGCTGTATCAGTTGTAAGAAAGACCAGGACCCACCGCGGCCCTTGAGGACCGGTTTGCCCACCTCTGGTCTTCAATCTTCTTTCTGAAGGCCTCAGATAGTTTCTTGATCTCACCATGCTGTTTTCTCTCACTTCAGCAGTCAGTTACTGTAGAAAAAAAAATGTGTTGAGTGGGGCAAACTTTCTTCAGATCTTCAGACCGATGTCAAAGACTGGTAGATGGCTACAAAAAGCGTCTCACTGAAGTTATTCCAGCCAAAGGCGGTAACACTAGCTGTTAGGTGGTAGGGTGTCCTAACTTTTTCCTTGGTTAGAATTAGCATTTTGTTGAATGAGTAAAACTATGTTATTTTTTGTTGTTTACCAGCAATTAAATCACTTTCTTTTCCAGAGATGAAGAAAAAACAAGATCATACATTTATATGTGAACATTTTTAAACAAATAACTGAATATTTCATGGGGTGTACTAATTTTTTCACATGACTTTAAATGGTTACTCATACAGGTAGCACCAGAACATGACTCGGTAATGTTTATTCCTTGGTTAGGTTGGTTGTTGTGAAATCACTTATTTTAATTTAGCTAGCTACGGAGCTAGCTAGATTAGACACATATTATCAGTCCAACCAAGTAGGTCGTCAAACAATTTAAAAAAGTGCGACTTATAGTCCGAAAAATCAAGTTTGTATTCCTTAAAGTCAATTCTCTATCAACTTTAATATATTTTCCTTAATCTTCACAGATCCCTATCAGACATTAGGGCCCATAAGCAGCCGGCTAGCAAACCCAGGTAAGGAGATTAGTCATACAAAAGTGGGTGACACAAATGAGGCCTTTGCACTGACTGTGTTGGCAACACGTGAGAAAAACAAATGAACGCCTGGCATAAAAGCGATGGGCGGAGGCGACGTCTGTGACCGTTTGCCTTGCTGTTTTCCTCACAGAAGGCCAACCTGTACGCTCGTCCAAGAAACGAACAAGCAGGCAAAGTTCGTACAAGCTGACTGACCTCAGCGCCCAAAGGCCTGTGGGTAGGTTACAGTCCAGAAATGTATCATGTTATTCCGAGCCACACAGTGGAAAGGTCCCATTTGTTTACTCCAAGATCATATTGAAGCTTCATTTTACGTCTCAGTTCATTTACTGCCATTGACTGTGGTTGATGTCTAATCCATTTGAACTGGGAAATCTCGTAGTGATCAGAATACCAGAAATCATCCCTGTCTGCCCTCGCAGTTCAAATGGATTGGACATTTATAGCTGCTATAAAGTTAATGGAACAAATATTACAAGACTAGGCAATGTTATGCTCAAGATCACAATATCCGAAACTAAGACTTCCACAGGACTAGAACGCAGCGAGACCAAAACCAGACCAAGACTTTCGAGAGTCAAGACCGAGACGTGACCAAAACCATAAAAATCCATAATACAAAATGTTTTAATGTTACGTTTTTGATTGTTTACCAGGGTTTTTTCCTTAAAATGACATTGAAGTGAAATGCTGGTCTTGGACATACAGAGAATCCCAGACCAGATCAAATTTGAGAAGAAAAAAAAAATCAAAATGTAACTGTTCACACTGCATAAAAAAAATCAGACATGTGTAACATATGGGCAAATAAAAATGGATTTAACCTGCAGTGTGAACGAAGCCGAAAAAAATATTTTGTACATTTAGTTGTGCAAAAGACGACGACTTCCTGATCCACAACTCCTGTATCTGGGCAGGTTCTGGCCAGATCCAGCTGTGGCAATTCCTACTGGAGCTTCTGTCAGACAGCAACAATGCCGGCATCATCACATGGGAGGGCACCAACGGCGAGTTCAAAATGACCGACCCCGACGAGGTGGCCAAGCGCTGGGGCGAGCGCAAAAGCAAGCCCAACATGAACTACGACAAGTTAAGCCGCGCCTTGCGCTACTACTACGACAAAAACATCATGACCAAAGTGCACGGCAAGCGCTACGCCTACAAGTTTGACTTCCAGGGGATCTCGCAGACGCACCAGAGCCACCAGGCGGCTGACGGCGGCGGCATGCTGAAGTACCAGACGGAGATGTCCTACGTGCAACCGTACCACAGCCACCAGCCCAAAATGAACTTCATGACAGGCCACCCGCCGCCCATGCCCGTGTCACCCGGGAACTTTTTTGGGCCGCCGACCACGTATTGGAACTCGCCAAGCAGTCCCATCTACCCCGGGACGGCTATGAACAGACACCCAGCTGCTCATTCCCACTTGAGCTCGTACTACTGAGTACTTACATAACATAAGTATACCATTTACGGCAATAGCCAATCTATTTGAACCAGGGGCGGGACATAAGGGGGTGCTGGGGGCCCGGGCCTCTAAAGGGGCGGGTTAAACAGAAAGGTAAGATAATGCGTGGGGCTGTAATATAGTGTTTAAGTGTTAAAGTATCTCTGCCAGGCGCTTAGCCGGTTGTCTGGAGGGGCCCGCAAATAATTGTCCACTAGCACCCCCTCTTGTTGAACGGTCAACTCAGGGGGGTGGGGCGTTTATACTTATCGCACCTGAGCCTTATTCACATTTGTTCCGCCACTGATTTGAACTCCCAGTTCAAATGGATTGGACGTCCATCGCCGTCAATGTTGTCCAATGAATTTCAGGGACAGACAACTCCTAGTTTAAATGGCATTCATGTGAAAGAGTCAAAGTATTTCAGTAAAAATTACTTGTATACTGAAGTATAAATTACCATATTTTCCACACTATAAGGCGCACCTTCAATGAATGGCCTATTTTAAAACTGTTTTCATATATAGGCGCACTGCATTATAAGGCGCAGTAGTAGTTGTAGTGCTTGGGGTTGTGTTATACATCCACTAGATGGTGCTGCGCTAAGAGGAATCTCATGCCATGATTAACCAAAATTGATCCATATACAGTGGTACCTCGACATATGATAGCTTCGACACACGATCTTTTCAACATCCGACGTAAAATTTGACTCGCCATTTGTTTCTACATCTGATGACATGCTCAAAATACGACAATTTATGACAGCGCCGCAGTTTTGTTTTCCCGCAAGACGGACGTACAGTGGATTTTCTTGCGAGAGAAATCAACACGGGTTCCAAGAAGGTTAGCGCAGGTGGTGAAAAAAGGAAAAAGGTTGCTGTAGAAATGAACATGGAAATGATAGAAAAATATGGGCGCGGTGTGCATATCTGTGAACTGGCTTGACAATACGGCCGTAGAATGTCTACGATCGCGTCTGTCCACATCCGATCTCCATTCGCCAGTAATTATAAGTTATCGTGACATTTATTATTGTGGTAACCTCGCCAAAGAAATAACCCTTTTAGGCAGGTTTTTAATAATTTATCTCAGAATTTGTGCAACTCAACACGCCTACTGTCCGCCGCAGTTGACGCCAACAACAACAGAACATTAAAAGAAGTAAAATGTCTTTCTGTCACGTTAGCTACGTGGTGCGTTCAGGTACAGCACGCAAAACACAGATTTTTATTTATAATTTATTTGTTTTGCAATGTGTCCCGTAATTTTCTGAGTATAAAGCGCACCTGACTATATGCCGCGACCCACCAAATTTGACACGAAAACAGCATTTGTTCATAGATAAGCCGCACTGGACTAAAAGCCGCAGCTGTCCTTACTGTATTATGGGATATTTACACCAAAAGATATTGCATGTGGCATCATAAGACTGTTATAAGATTAAATGAACCACCATGAAGCTTTGAACCAATTGTCTGCAAAGCTTCATTGCTTCAAGAAGCTTCATTTGGCCATCGCTGCTCCGTTAGGGGAGGCAGTCAACCTCTGCTGCCACCTGCTGTCAACACTGTTGTCGTCCAGTATGCCTCCTAACATGCATTGCAACACTACAGATGTAAATAACAATCAAATTTCATGTTCTGTATGAAGGAATTCAACCCCCCGGCCAAGCCGCGGAAACAGCAACAGCTGAACCAAATAGTGTTCCGCTGGCACCGCTCCCGCAAGTCGGCCGAGAGGGGTAAAATCCCGCGCGTTCACTCCGGTGTTAACCCTTTGTACTGACTCCATTTTGAACGGTTTAAAGAAGGCTCACTGAAAACAGGTTGACAATTTATTCGTCAACAATGGTCAAAAACAGACGACGGAGAGACAATTCTGGATCCAGGGTCGGCAAAACAACGGCTACATAGAAATGTTTCCGAGAAGCGACAGTTGTTATCTAAATGTTCAGTCTTTTGAAAGCTGCGGTGGAGTGGGCTGGGCCGAAGGCGTGCCTGGGTGATGTCTAGGGATCCTCCTTCTGTGGCAGGTTTGGGCGGTCATGTTCGTGCGTCATCTTTCGTGGTTGCCACGGCTATCGACGCATGTCTTGACGTTCAAGGCGCTGCGCTATCAACATCTTGTCCCGGCAGAACGGGATCGTTCTGATCTCATCGAAGAGTTGTTGACGTCTTCTCTTTACCTTATCAGGCGAGGGCTGATAAGTTGGTCCCCTTTACTGTGTCAAAGGGCATGGAGTAAAATCTACCTAAACTATGTTACATGCTTTACTATAATGAATGTGTTAGACTAATCAAAACAATTATATGGTGTGTGCGAGAAAGGTAACTATTGCCTTCGTGTGCAAATTAGTTTGTCAGTTACTGTTCTAGCTGTCTCATTAATTGCTTGTTATGGTAATTGGTAACACTTTGACAGTCGCATTGCTTCAAGAAGCTTCATTTGGCCAATACTGCTCCGTTGAGGAAGACAGTCAACTTCTGCTGCCACCTGCTGCCAACATGCCTCCTAGCATGCATTGCAGTGCTACAGATGTAAATGTTCTGTGCTAATTATATCTTCAGTTACTGTTCCAGTTGTTTCATTAATAGCTAGTTATGGTCTTTGGCCACACTTTGACATTGGTGCCATCAGACTTTCATAAGACCATTATAATTATGACATGATACTGCCATGAGCATTAATGAATGCTTATGGCAGATGTTATTTTGTGTTATCCAGCAAATTATCTCACTTTTGAATGAAATGTAAATGGCAGTCTTATGACGCCTCTGTCAAAGAAAGTGTTACCTATTAACCCAAATAAATCAACAAATAAGAAGCACTGGACTATAAACCACATTCAAAATCAGGGGAAAAAATAGCGGCTTATAATCCGAAAATTATGGTAATTGCCATTTGTAATAGTACCAGCAGTATTTATTAAGGAGTCAGTGTAGATTTTTGGGCTGTGCAACGAATTAATGGAATTATACCATTTCGACATACCAACAAAGTCCTGGAACAAATTAGCTTCGTATGTAGAGGTACCACTGTATAAGGCGGATCGGATAACAAGGCACACTGTCTGCTTTTGAGAAAATTGAAGGCTGTTGTAATGAAATACTAAAAAGTAAAAAATATATATCTATAAACATAAAATCGTAAATTTCGCACATGTACATTAATAGAGGGGAGCACAAGCGCATGTTAGAATGAGTATGGATGACATCACGAGGAAGGGCGGGTCATCCGGGCCACTCGCATTTGATTGGATAGAATAGTAGAAGCATTACTAAAATATCTGCCACCATTTACGATTGCCATTTACTGGCTTTTAATTCCGTTTTTATCTACTAAACATATCAGAAAATGTTTTTTTTCCCCCCTAATTCATTAACTCATTAGCTGCCATTGACTGCGGTAGACGTCCAATTCATTCTTGACTGGGAGGAGTGAATGAATGAATGAATAACAGATGTACATTCACTACCAATCCTAGTTTATATGAACTGGAGGTCTATCATTGTCAATGAGTTAGATAAGATTCTTTCTGCTTGGATGCACGTGAAAAGTTGTTGTCTGTCCCTTTAAATAAAGTTGGAGATGAGAACGTGGTCGTTGGAATGCAAAGTGTGGATTCTGGTAGACATTTCTCGTCTTGTTGAAAAGGGCATTATAATTGGACGGACAAAAGGGACTAATGTCGTATGATCTTCCAAGAATGTTCTGAATATACTGATCACATGTTGTATTTACTGTATTCAATTGTTACGGAACCAAGTTTCTCTTTATGTACAATGGATAGAAAAGTTTACACACCCCTATTCAAATGTGAGGGTGTAACAACACATCGATTCGGATCGATACATTTTGGTTAACAGTGTTGTTTTTGGCAGGCCTTTTAATTTTTAGGACGATAATACTTATTAGTGTTAGTCCCATTTTAGTCATGTCAAATGTGTTTGTCTAGTTTTTGATGACGAAAACTTAAGACTAATTCCATCTAGTTTTAGTCGACGTTTACTAGAAACCTTTTTGTCTATTAAATTTTTAAAAATTTTACTCCATAAATAAATAAAAGTTTCCAACTTGACAAATGAACATTTACAGGCAAGCACATATTGTAGCATCTACAAGGACAATTATACCTTGGTGATAATACATATTCAGCAGGAAAGCAGTACATTATTTTCATTTGATTTACCCACCTGGACGCCACGAACTGTATGTAAAAAAAAAAAGTCCCTGAGTTTAAGAGCACGCTTGCCATTAGCATTAGTAATGTAAATGCAATGCTAACGCTACCAGTTACATTTATCGTGTGATGATCACTCAGCGAAGACCTTTAAAGGCTAAAGCAACATTGCATATTCTCTCTGGCCAAGATAATCAAACAAATCTTACCATGCGTGCAAGCCTGGAGACTGGAGAGCAGCAGCATGTCACATGAGTGACACAGCCAGACACTGCTAGATGGAGGCTAACATATAAAATGTCACACATTGTGAACGGGACGGAAACTATTGCACATTTTCGTCTCATTCTCGTCTCATCAGACGAAAGCTAGCAATAGGTTTGTTATGTTTTAGTCTCCCAAAACACGTTTTTAGCTCGTAATCGTCATAAACAAATGTTCGTCGACGAAATATTTTCGTACAGTCATTGTTGATGAAAACAACCCTTGTGGTTAAGCAACAATCTCGATTCAAACTATGCCGTTTGTTAAAAGAATGGTTTTTCGCTTAAATATCTGAAAGGTTTCAGCGACAAAACATCAAAATTGCTATCTATTTTTGGCTTTAGTTTAAATATTTGTATTTAAAATGTACATATATAAAATTGATCAAATTCAATTGAATTAAATGGAATCATGGCAGATTTTACTCTCGGCAAACGACACATTGTCCCAAAAATATAAATGTTTCGTATCATGTTGTCCTGAAATTCATTTACACGCCAAAGGTCAGTAAGTTTGAACTTCATACAGGTCAGTTTTTAAACGAGTTATCCAGGTTTCATTTTTTTTTTTACTAATCACAAAAAACATTTGAATAGATTTGTGTGGACTTTTTATATCCAAGTACTTTGTTTGATAGTCGATGTAACGGTTTTGTAAGTCAAAGAAACTTTTGTAAAAGAAATTGTACAGACCGTCATGTAGCAACACAACATTTACTCATGTTAATAAATGTTTCCTGTAGCTAACAAAGGGACTCCTGTGGTTGAAATTTTAGGCTTTAATAGTCAAACTTAAAGATATCTTCAAAAGTTCTGTGAAGTTCTTTATCCTGCTCCGTGGCAGCAGAAGCATTCATCTTTTTCTCCCTTTCCCAGTTCACTATCTTACCCTTCTGTGTTGACATCGGCGATGTGGAGGGCATTAGCATGTTGGATAGTTTGACAGTTTGCGCAATAGCCTCTGCAAAAAAGCACAAGAACGTTGTGAGAAGACTGTGTATTTTTGATTATTCTAATGGTGTGTTGTCTACTAGTCTATCACATATTTGAAAAATACAGAACATAGCCTGTGTCCGATAAAAAATGATTTTTGAAAAATGAAGGATAGCACGCTAATTGTTTATTCAATATAAAAATGTAACAATGGTTGAAAATAACACTTCACATCTGGAAGTTTTTTTATTATTCATCCATCCATCCATCAATTACCGTTGTATGCGGGGCCTGGTCGTAGGGGCTGATTGTCATACAACATGCACATTTAAAGGGAACCTCTGACTTAAATACTTATACACTGTTGGCTCTTATAAGCCAACAGTGTTCTTTTACTAACACATTATTGCCATTGATTTAAAAATCGAAAATATTTAGCACGTTTTGACCAACGGAGGGTGCCATGTTTTACGCGCACAATGCACGCTGGCTGTGATGACGCGGTTGGGCTGGACTGGGAGAATAGCTGTGCTAGCTAGCAAGCGAAGCTAGTATGACAACTGGCATGACTTTGTCACAATCTGCTGCTGGTCAGAATGTTTTTTTACAGAGAAGTGTGATGAGTTCCCAACAACGTACCTGCATCAGCAGTATGTTTAAACCGAGCCTAGGCGGCTTGCCAAGATATTGACTTGCTGCCATTTGACAGTTTGTATATCACTTCGTTGCTAGTTGATTCATTACCTTGTTTTTTTTCCGTTTGTCTGCCTCTTACCTCAGTTTTCCCTCAGTTTTTTTTTTTTTTTTTTTTTTTTTTTTTAAATTGATCCCGACCTACTGTCTCGGACCCTTTTTGTGTCTCCCTTTTTTAACTTCTAACGTTATGCTTTTTTTTTTTTTTTTAATATATATTTTTTATTGTTATTTTTGTGGTTGTGTTTCCATCCTTCTTTTAAAGCATTAAATACATATGTGCTTTTGAATAGGTTGACAAATAGTCAAACCCAGTTTATAATGTTGATCGATTAATTAATTTATACGATTGCATTTATATTACGATTATTAACTCATTAGCTCCCAAAAACGTATAAATACGTTCTATTTTTAATTGTTTCAGTGTCCCAAAGACGCATTTATATGTCTTTTACGTTTTGTTTTTTTCGAAAAAGACATCTATGGCTTCTGATTTAACTGAGGTCCAAAGCACAAAGCTGAAAATCAATTTTAAAGCAATAAAACTGGCCACTTTAGGGCAGTAGCGCATTTGGTAAGACACGCAACCCTATTCAATGGCAACGAGAGGCCAAGCTGCAAAGCCGGGGCGCTGTCGGAAGACGACCGAATGGATGCCAGGCGGCGGACGACCGAGCAGAACAAATGGTAGAACGCGCGGAATGCCATCCGCTGGACGACCGGGACCACTAGATGCCGTTAAGCCGTTTTTCCCCGCGAGCAGAGCCCGCAGAGACTCAAAAAGAATTTATCTTTTGAGACAGGCAACGATTAGGGACAAGTTTAACCGGCGGTCGCGGCCACAATAACTTCATCTTTCAGTTACTCGTAATTTCTGGACTATAAGGCGCACCTGACTATAAGCCACCACCCACCAAATTTGACACAAAAATTGCATTTGTTCATAGATAAGCCGCACTGGACTATAAGCCACAGCTGTCCTCACTGTAGTATGGGATAGTTACACCAAAAGATATAAACCGGTAACACTTAATTTGACAGCAGCATCATAAGACTGTCGCAAGACCAAATGAACCACCATGAAGCTTTGAAACAATTGGCTGCAAAGCTTCATTGCTTCAAGAAGCTTCATTTGGCCTTCACTGTTCTCGCTTCATTTGGCCATCACTGTTCTCTTGGGGGAGACCGTCAACCTTTGCTGCCACCTGCTGTCAATACTGTTGTCGTCCAGCATGCCTCCTATCATGCATTGCAGCGCTATAGATGTAAATAAACATCAAAATTCATGTTCTTTGATAATTATTTCTTCAGTTACTGCTCCATTTGTTTCATTAATTGCTAGTTATGGTATATAGTAGCACTGTATTTGACAGTGGTGCCATAAGACTGTCATAAGACCATCATCATACTTATGACAGGTGTCATTTTGTGCCAGCCGGCAAATTATATCACTTATGAATGGATGCAAAAGATCCGAGCTGGAAATAAATGGTCTTAGTGACATAATTTGCCGCATGATACTAAATGAAATATGTCATAGGCATTCATTAATGCCCATGATAGTGTCACCTCATGATTATGACGGTCTTATGGCAGTCTTATGACGCCGCCGTCAAATAAAGTGTTACCTATTAACCCAAATAAATCAACAAATAAGCCGCACTGGACTATAAACCGCAGGATTCAAAATGAGGGGGAAAAGTAGCGGCTTGTATTCCGAAAATTACGGTAGTTAGGTGTAAATAAATTGTTACTTTGCTATCAAAAGCTCTATTTGTCTTGTTGTTTGTGATATTTTGTAAAAGGAAAAAAATATTCAGATGTTTGGGGGATGTATCTAAAGCAAAAAACAGCTGTGTTTAAGTCAAAGTTATGTTTGTAATGTACGCTTTTGCAAAAAACTTCATTTCTCCATTTTTTCATCAGAAATCGGAAACCTGCTCAAACTAAGCTATTTTCTAATGCTGATTTCTAAAGAATGGAAAAAAATATGAACTTACTTTTTTTCTGCTGAAAGAACAGAGTCTAATCTTTCTTTTGGTAGGTTCCATGTTTACATAGCAATTGAACAGAATTTTCTGTGGGCCTTGCAAAATCAGTCAAAATCCAGTTAAACGGCCAGGAGCGAAGGGCCTTGCTCCGGTGAAAATGGCTGGGAGTGAATGAGTTAATCTATCTATATTTGTTGTTTATGGTTAACCTTTTTGTCTCACTGCAATCAAACTTTTCTCATGTTGTAACCTTTCACTATTACCATTACTGTGGCGAGGAGGTCCCCGACTGCCAGCCACTACCCAGCATCATGTTGGGGTTGAGTGAAAATAGGAGAGTCTATCATCCTCAATGAGTTAACTCAGAACTCAGCAGCACGCCTCATCACACGAACCCCCGCAACACACCACATTACCCCCATCCTCCGTCAACTTCACTGGCTTCCCGTTAAACAAAGAATCAATTACAAAATCCTCATCATCACCTTCAAAATACTCCATGTCCTGGCCCCTCCCTACCTTTGCGATCTTCTCCATCTAAACAATCCAACCCGTTCACTTCGCCCTACCACTATTCCCCCCCTCTCCGTCCCCCGTGTCCGCCTCTCCATCTTTGGTTCCAGAGCTTTTAGTCATTGCGCCCCCCAGCTCTGGAACTCCCTACCCCCTGATCTCCGCAGCATATCTACTCTATCACTTTTCAAATCTCGACTGAAAACACACCTGTTCACTCTTTCTTACCCACCATAACCCCTAGCTGTCATATTTTTACCTCTTTTTATTGTGCTTTTAATTTTTTTTTATCCTTTTAATACCTCTTTATCGTACTGTAATTCCATGCCTCTTGTGAAGCGTCTTTGTGTGTTTGAAAAGCGCTCTAGAAATGTATTATTATTATTATTAATAAAACAAGGAAGTTGTTGCTGAAAAACACCATTAACAGGAACACCCATTTTTACTGGGAGGGGTTCAAAATGGATTGGACGTCCATTGCCGTCAATGGTAGCCAAAGTGCATAATCTCTTGCTCCACAAAAAAGTGGGCCTTGATCAAATCTACGCTAGTTTGTCATCACTAATTGACAGAAATTCCCTTTTCGTCAATGGACTTTCTTCTCAAGCCCCTCGAATTACAATAGTGTACCGAATTTCGTCTGGTAACATTTGATACCTTGAAAGGTCTGCTGAGCATCCAGGACCTCCTCCTCCACAACCACAGTGCCTTGCAGCTGTTCCTCATCCTCCTCCCACTCCACTCCTCTGCCTATAAATGGCCACTTCACTTCAGTCGTATCATCCGCATCCACGATCAGATCGGGCTGAGGTGTGGTTGTGCTTTGACTGGGCTGCGTGGTGGCCTTCAATACGGATACTGCCGTTGTTGTTGTTTTAGTGGGGAGGAACAATTTCTTCTTCTTCTGAGTTTTGAATCGTTGCCCCCCGGGCTGCACTTTCCAACCTCTTCCGGTCTTTATTTCAGTCACTGGAAAGACAAGAAAGGTAAAAGAAATTATACAAATGTCACTGGTATTAAGAGTGTTATGATATTTATTACAAGAAGCAACGGCAGAGCCACAAGTGGAGTCGCAGCAGGCACACACCCAATCCCAGCCATGCAACTCCACCCACCTATGAAGTAAAAAGACAGGCGAGGTGGTTAGCTATTAAATTCTTCTTCAATGCACAATGAAGAACAGAAGTGGGTAAAGTAAAGATGTCCCGATCGATCGGCATCCCGATCACGTCATTTTCAAAGTATCGGAATCGGCAAAAAAATATCGGACATGCCTTTTTTTAATATACAGTGGTACCTCGACATACGATTGCTTCGACACACGATCTTTTCGACATCCGACGTAAAATTTGACTCGCCATTTGTTTCTACATCCGACGAAAAGCTCGAAATACGACGACATGGCAGCACCGCAGACGAATGCACGACGGATTTTCTTGTGTGACAAATCGACACAGGTTTCAAAAAAAGGTTGGTACAGGTGGTGAAACAAGGAAAAAGTTGACGCTTACCTTCTAAATGAAAATGCAAATGATTGAAAAATATGAGCGTGGGCTGGGCATCCGTGAAATGGCTAAACAATAAATCTCCACAGTCCTCCTCCGACCATCGTTCGCCAGTCTTTATAAATTAAGCTGACAATTCTTATTGTGGTAACATCTCCATATAAATTGCCAGATTCGCCACGTTTTTATCATTTATTTCACAACTTATTCAAGACAAAACACCTACTGTGTGCTGCAAATGATGGTGTTCTCAAGAAAACATTAAAAGTGAAAGTGAAACTCTCAAGATCACCACTCTCTGTCTCTGGCACGTCAGCCCCGCGGTGCGTTCAGGTAGCACATAAAACGTCCGCCACATTATAACCCGATTCATTACATTAATACAGGAATTATTTTTATGATTTTTATTATATTATTCCGATTTTTATTTATAATTTATTTGTTTTGCTATGTGTAATTGCAATTTGTAATAGTACCAGCAGTATTTATTAGGGATTTAATGTAGGTTTTTGAGCTGTGGAACGAATTAATGGAATTATAATGTATTCCCATTGGAAAATCCTGCTCGACATACGACCATTTCGACTTACAAACAAGGTCCTGGAACGGATTAACTTCGTATGTAGAGGTACCACTGTATATATATATTTTTTAATTAAATCATTTTCTAATTGTATTTAACGTTACAGACAAAATGTCTTACATTCATCCAGAGTCTTTAGTTTTGGCTTAAAGTAGGGCTATCAAATTTATCGCGTAAACTGCTGTAATGAATTTTTTTTTTTAATGAATCACGTTAAAATATTTAATGCAATTAACGCAAACGCTGCACGACCCACTCACGCATTGTCGCGTTCAATCTAAAATGGTGCCGCGTTACCTCTATAGAGAGCTAACAGGCAGCGTAAAATGAGTAGAGAGAATTTTGGCAGTCTTTGGAGCCTCTTTTTAATTGGCTAAAGCCTTAAAATCCCTCTCTCAGCAATTAGAAATATCGTGGGAAGCAATGTGGGGAAGAATGGTAGTGGTTGATCTTTTCCTTAACACCTTATATTACTTCTCAACGGTTAAATGGCTACAGTATCATTTACTGAAAGGTCAACAAATACACTAGATGGCAATATTTAGTCACAATATACAAAGTCACATTTACCCTTTAAGAATTACAAGTCTTTCTATCCGTGGATCCCTCTCACAGAAAGAATGTTAATAATGTAAATGCCATCTTGAGGATTTATTGTCATAATAAACAAATACAGTACTTATGTACTGTATGTTGAATGTATATATTCGTCCGAGTTTTATTCATTTTTTTCTTAATGCATTTCCAAAATGTATATGATCGGGAGAAATTATCGTGAATGATTGGATATGAATCGGGAGCAAAAAAAGCCATCGGACCGGGAAATATCGGTATCAGCAGATACTCAAACTAAAACGATCGGGATCGGATCGGGAGCAAAAAAACATGATCGGAACAACCCGAGGGCAAAGTAGCCAAAATTTACTCAAGTAAGAGTAGCACTGCTTTAAAATAATATCACTCAAGCAGAAGTAGTCATCCCAAAAAGAAATTATTCAAGTAAAGTATAAGTAAAATAGAATACTCAAGTAATGAGTAACATTGTGAGTCACGGCTTACATTATTTGTTTTTTTATTTTTAAACAATGGTCTTTTTGTTCTTACACCTCAACTATATGAACTGTTATTATTATACTCTACTATAAACTATTACATGACAGTAATAGCCCACAAAAAATACCGTATTGGCCTGAATATAAGACGGTGTTTTTTGCATTGAAATAAGACTGAAAAAGTGGGGGTCATCTTATATTCGAGGTCTAGACATTGTACCCATTCAAGACGCTAGATGGCGCCAGATATCATTTAAGCAATGTTCTGTCTTGACAGATCTCATCTACTCTCAAGTTTAACCAATTTGCATTATTTTATTGCAATGTTTTTCCTTATTCAGATTTGTTTCAAGACTACAGTTACAGTTAGACTTCACTTTGATGGTTAATGCAGTTATTTCAATTTTGTTGTTTTATAACAATCGATTGGTTTATTTACATTTCAAAAACCAGAAGCCATTCATTTACGAATGTGATTTAGTTTACATATTTAAATGTTCAGATATTAAGATATGAATGAGGCAAAACAACATGCTTTTTCTCTCAAATATATTGTTATAATCATTTGTTTCAGATGTACTGTAATTATTTTCTGTATAAAAATCAATTTGGTGTTCAACAAGTCTTTTTTTCAAACTTGAGTCCTGAAAAAGAGGGGGTTGTCTTATAATCAGGGCCGTCTTATATGAGGGCCAATACGGTACACAAAAATTATTGAATCCACTAGAAAAATCTACAGAAATGAAACATCATCTGTCCAAAGAGCATGAGTGATGAAAATAATCATCTCTCTGGTTTTCCGTGGTCTTTCTGTGCCAAATAAAAACAGAGGGAGAGATTGAAATCCCCACTTTCGAGAATGTATGACTGTCAAATAATTGAAATTTCATGGCGTTTTAAAGACGCCACATTATTGAACAGGCCGGTGTGACTTTCAACTGCAAGCTTGTGTGTGGTCATGTGACAGTATTGTTACAAGTTGCTCCTATGTATAAGTTGCACGCGTAGCCAAAATATGAAAAAAGTGACTTATAGTCCATAAAATACAGTACTTTTTTAAAATATCATTGCAATTTTAATGTTTTAATCATAGTCAAGTGTTTAAAAATGTTTTTACTAGG
Organism: Corythoichthys intestinalis; assembly: GCF_030265065.1. Lineage (NCBI taxonomy): Eukaryota > Metazoa > Chordata > Actinopteri > Syngnathiformes > Syngnathidae > Corythoichthys > Corythoichthys intestinalis. The sequence goes on from NC_080398.1 coordinate 39,461,689, forward strand.
GTTGTTCCGATCATGTTTTTTTTGCTCCCGATCCGATCCCGATCGTTTTAGTTTGAGTATCTGCCGATCCCGATATTTCCCGATCCGATTGCTTTTTTTTTGCTCCCGATTCAATTCCAAACATTCCTGATAATTTTTCCCGATCATATACATTTTGGCAATGCATTAAGAAAAAAACGAATAAAACTCGGACGAATATATACATTCAAAATACAGTACAAAAGTACTGTATTTGTTTATTATGACAATAAATCCTAAAGATGGCATTTACATGATTAACATTCTTTCTGTGAGAGGGATCCACGGATAGAAAGACTTGTGACTTTGTATATTGTGACTAAATATTGCCACCTAGTGTATTTGTTGAGCTTTCAGTAAATGATACTGAAGCCATGCCCAAATGCATGATGGGAAGTGGAACCATGACTGTGCATAGTGCTACCAATTGATATATCTTCTCTGCGTTGGCAAATAACATAAGGTGATAAGAAAAAGATCAATTGCTACCTTGCTTCCCCACATTGCTTCCCATGATATTTTAATCATAGGGAGAGGGATTGTAAGGCTTTAGCCAATTAAAAAAAGGCTCCAAAGGCTGCCAAAATTCAATCTACTCATTTTACACTGCCTTTTATCTCTCTATATAGGTAAAACGGCACCATTACAGATTGAGCGCGACAATGCGTGAGTGGGTCGTGCAGTGCATGCATTAATTGCGTTAAATATTTCAACATGATACATTTTTTTAAAAATTAATTACCGCAGTTATCGGGATAAATTTGATAACCCTACCTTAAGCCTAAACTAAAGACTCTGGATGAGTGTAACATATTATGTCTGTAACGTTAAATACAATTAGAAAACAATTAAAAAATATATATATATATATATTATATTCAAAAAAGGCATGTCCGATATTTTTTTGCCGATTCCGATACTTTGAAAATGACGTGATCGGACCCAATCGATCGGCATCCCGATCGATCGGGACATCTGTAGTTTTTACCTTCCCATATTTGTGTCATAGTTGCAGGATTTTGCCGTCGGAGTTGGGACGTCACTTTCTGCCGACATGCTGCAGTGCATGTAAAGCTGCTGTAAAATGATACGTAGGAATTTACAGCTGGTTAAAAAGTTATGTCAATCACATAGGTTACCAAGTAAATGTAACACACTTGATCAGCCATTCCTTGAAAGGAGAAAGCATCCACGGAGAATCGCACGATGTTGTTTTTGTGCGGGATGAATCTGGAGTGACTGTATTTGCTTTCAATCATGCACCTTTGTTTCAAGGAAAACATTTTGTTAAAAAACATACATCCATTTCTGCCTTCAATAAAATGTTTTGGGATTTTTGTTTGATTACCCATAGTTGTTTATGACCGGAAATTGAGGCATGGAGGTGTGCGACTTATTCGGTGTGGCGTAACAGGTGTGGACGTATAACCTCATGTCTTTGGGCATGGACGGACCCTCGGCCTCAAAGTACATTGGTTCACCGAGCTCGTATCGATCCGACGGACCGAGTCTTCCCCACTGAGCTGCCGATTCAAGCGTCAGTATCTTTTGCAAGTCACTTTAAAAGGCCAGGTTATTTTCCACAGAATTTACCATTTCGTGGCGTCAAAATAAAATTGGCTCTGCTCCTTACTCCTTTAAAGATGTTGCGCATGCGCATCTTTGGAAGGTAACCAATTTTGTAGGAATATTGATACCTAAGAACACGCCAGAAATAATCTGAATTTCCCCCCCCAAAAAAACTGCAGCAATTTTATTGTACCTTGACCCATGCGGTTACCTGGTGTAAACGCAGGCGACAGTTAATAAAAAGGGTGCCGTTCTTCTTATGGGTCCTTGGAGCATTCCCGGGTTGTACTGCAGCGTGTTTGAATAAGTCATCTGTCCATTAATCAGCTGCAGAGAAACAAATTCACAAATCAGAACAAGAGACATGTTAACAATTCACGCACTCACACATAAACAAAAAAAAATCTCATGTAGCTTGATTGACATTTTTAAATGCTTTCCTCTTTCCACCCACTGTAAAGAACAAGCTTTTATCACAAAAATGTATCTGGACATCTCTGCTAATGACTACTTCCCCTATCAAAATTTCAACCTCAATATTACAGATACTAACAAATCGAAATTTAAAATAATTCAATTTTGAGAACGCTGTCTTTGAAATTCCCTGGCCTTCGCCTTTATCGCCGTTTTGTTAGTTTTGCCGGAGTGTGCAGTGAAGCAGGGTATGATCAGCCAACCTAGCCAATCATCAACGTGTTTGTAAAAGCACCACCCCCTTCCCTCCTCCCCCTCTGCGCTCTACAGGCAGGAGGCAGATAATGTGTGACAAAATCATCTATTGACAACTCGCGCGTCATTCAACCAAATTGTAGTAATCCGCCCCTTCACAATATTCACTACTGAAAAAAATTTATAGCCGTTATACTCTGGCATCCTTATTAACAACATTATTAAAGAGAGATCTTTTTTTTGAGCCAGAATGTTTGCTGCAGCTCTTATACAGGGCCAATTAATCCCAAAAATATGATATGAATTACACAATTATATGTTTAGAGTTACTTGAAAAGTTTTTTTTTTTTTTTTTTTTTTAAAGACAACAATTTTCATTGTGTAAAAGTTTTTTTTAATATAACTTATTAGTAGAGCTGAAACGAGTACTCGAGCAACTCGAGTAACTCGAGTTTAAAAACTGATCCGAGTAATTTTATTCACCTCGAGTAATCGTTTATTTTGACAGCTCTAAGCATCACGTTTTGCTAGGACTACCTTTAATGCGGGACAACGCGCTGTCACGTGCGGAGAGGAAGAAGGGGAAAAAAAACAAAACTTAGCGCAGCCGACAGCCGCCACAAATGACGCCGACGTTGCTAAATACTAGCCCGCACAATGTCACATTGGTAACAGGTAGCATCTGGTGCGTCTCATAGAGATCACATGTATGTTGAACTAGATGCGAAATGACAGACTCGGCCGCATCTGGGGAGCGTTTGTAAACAGCCGCCATCTTAAAGCAGTACAGCGCTAAGCGCTAATAAAGAGCGCTAAGCGCTAATAAATAAGTTTAATGTTACTGTCGCTACTAGCTCACGTAACGTTAGCCCTGCGGAGGGCTAGGTTTCAATTAATTATGACCACTGTCGATGCGTGGCTAACGTGTCTTACATACAGGCTTTAACATAACATAGCATTGTGGAGTGATGAGGGTGTAAAATAAAAACTTAATCATGCTAACTATCAATTTTAGCTCAGTAGTCATTGCTGGATAAAACACCAAGTAGCACTGGTCCCTAATGTGCTCCAATACAGCCTGTATCATACATTTATTTTGAACACTGCAAAAACTCAAAATCCTATCAGGACTTACAGTTTAGACTAACTTAAAACTTAACTAGAACTTAAAAATGGCTTGACACAAAGAGAAATTCAATTGAAACACGTGGGAAAAAATCCTAACTTTTAAGTGATGTGTGTTATCAAGTGTAACGGCATTTTTAGGTAATATATATATATATATATATATATATATTTTAATAAGATCTAAAAGTTTTTTGAGTGAAAGCAGTGAATTAGTCTTTTTTTTTTTTTAATTCTAGTTACATCTGAGATGCAATTGTTGGCTGTTTTCAACAATATACATCGAAAATAAAGACATTGATTGACTGAAAATGGTTCAAGATTAGATGAAATGTCTTGTTTTCTCATGTATATGTATAATTGCTCTTCACCTAAAAATATATTTGTTTTATCCGATTACTCGATTAATCGATAGAATTTTCAGTCGATTACTCGATTACTAAAATATTCGATAGCTGCAGCCCTACTTATCAGTAATAAAGGTTATCAACAATAACTTTAATTTCAAGAATATATTTTAAAAAACAATAGATGAAAATATACGTTTAAAAGTCAAATTTAATTATACAATATCAAACAAACATCATACAAACAAACAACAAACAAATATCATATACATACCGCACTAGATGTCTAAAGCACGCTGTGACCCAACGAGGAAAGCGTCGTCTTTTGTCAGCCATTTTGCGTCGGAGCCGCTCGAGGAGTTTGTTTTAAATAGCTACATTGCTGAATTTTCAACCGATTTACAAAACATGGTTTGGATTTTACTACATCAGAGATGTAGTAAAATAACTGCACAATTATAAATAATTATACATTTTTTCCAACATCCAGTTTGAACCATGTTTTAAATCAAACCGTTTGCACATATGTAAATAATTCAGGGTTGATAGTCACTCACATTAGGTACGCTACATTAAAGTCTGCCCGACGCAAGATGGCCGACAGTTACTTACGCCGCCAAAACCACCGTTGGACATTCTAGCCTTTTATCAGATGTGATAACTGAGAATAATGACGCGTGGTTGATTGTGTCGCACATGGCCTACGCAAAATTAACGAAAACTAATATACTATGAGCAGAACACCACGATACATACGTAAAAAATGTGCAACATTTTTAACAAACAAATTGTACATAACAACAGAAAAACTAAATCGAGTTTCCGAAAGATTTTAGGCCTCGCAGCTGATTTGCGAGTTATGCTAACCTTTAGCTCCAAACCACTACAATTTATAAACAGTTTCGTTAATTTATTATTATTTCGTTTGTTCCTAAATGGGTGAATTTAAACCTTTTTTTTTTTATGTATAAATGTTTACAGAGTCCCAAAGCACAAAGGCTTATTAGCTCACCTGTCGTTTAGTCCCACACTGCTCGAGTCCATGTAGAAAATAAACATAATTCTTTGACGATTTATTCGCATGACATGTTCCTAATTTGAGTTGATTATCAATTTCTCCGCCGCCCAGGATACTCTTGGGCACCCGGACCAGCATTTTGTCCTTTTTGCACGACGTTCTAACGGAATAATCATCCGACGGAACCGGCGGCCTCCAGGCAAGTTGCGCGGGGAAGAGGCGCTCTCGGACGGGCCCGGGTAGAGGCTCGAGGCCGCTGCCTTTGGAAGGAGACAAGTGGAGCTTCTCCAGCGGTGGCAGCTGTGAGTGGACGAACATGGGGAGTTGGAGTGGCAAAGCCGGGCGTTCTCCCAGAGAATTGTTAAACATTCGACGGTTTGCCATGGTTAAATCACTCGGTAGTCTTCCTAGGGTACTGTGGAAAAGTGCTTTCCTTCCTTGGTGTGAAGAAAACAGTAAGAAAAATGTGAGGAATAGTAACGAAAACATTTCGACGCCACTGGAAATATTGCAAATTTGTTGAATTCACGCATTCAATGGCAATTTTGCTAACAACCCGCTTGATGGTTGCCTTTAAATCAGACTCATGTTGTGTCGAGGTGTAATGGCGCCACCCACTGGTCATTTATTGTACGACGGCTGAATCCATTCAAAAATTCAATCTGTAAATTTGAGTTTAATCCGGTGGTTTTAACTTTACTAAAGGTACTGAACCCCATGAGTTTTACGTGTCCATTCACCGAATATTTCGGAATAAAGTTTTTTTTTTGTTGTTGTTGTTTTTTTTCCCCCCAAATTTAAAACCGATACAGCTAAGCATTCACGCTAATATCTAAGTAAATTCCTATTCAAATTTACAACAAATAATTTGCCTTTTGTTGTTGATTTTCACGTTGGAAAATGAAATGAAACTTATTTCACTTCACACCAAGGGCGTAGGTTTGCACAGGGACGGTAGGGACATAACACTACCAACTTTTCAGGATGCTCAAATTGTCCCCACCAACTTTTAAGACACCTTATTTGCATTATACAATGAGTTCAGTTGTACGGGTAATTTGGATTTTCTTCCCATATGTTGTAAGGCTAGAATAGACCAGGGGTCATGAATTAAAAATCCTCTGGGTCCGAAATTAAAAAATTTACAAACAATCTCGGGTCCGGAAATTTTTTTAATGCTTCTGTTTTTTTAACGAAAAAATACAAACGTATCTTTGCGTGGCCGTGCTGATAATTACAACATTCAAAAATGTAAATAAAATATAAAAAATAAATTTATAGTAAGTCATAAATAATATTCAATAATAATTAATTAGTAATAAATAATAAAGCGATCATATTGAGCCCTTAATTCCGTTATTTTTTGAGAACGGATGGCAGAGTTCGTAGGGAAATTTTGCGAAAAAGCTACGTCCTTCGTCTCATAGTGCTTTTTCAAATCGCTGCTTTTTACAAGCGCTACCGTTGTTCGGCCATTCCTTACTACGCTGCGAAACATCTACACAACGCTCAGCGCGCTTGCGCTAGCATCCGAACGCATGCGCACATCGGTCAGAAGCAGCGAGTACTATTTATGTTTTTATTTAGTTTTTTAGAACCTTTTCATTGCCTCAAAAATACTTTTTGCATGTATTACCCTCTCATACTTTTAACCCTTGTGTTTTTATGTGTTAGCTTTGAAGCAGTTGACCACATTAGTCAACGTAGCGTATTTAAACCGTCCTTATTTGGTATAACTGCATTTAAGTATTTTCTTAAGGCATTTTTAGTACGTTCTGCCTGTATGCATCCAAACAAAACAAGTTTAGCGCGCACAGTAGTACTTTGAGTGTCAAATTCGAGTAATGTAAGACGTTTCGGCGATGTAGCAGATTTTGGCAGAACACCGTCTCTGAACAGATGAGGCATGTGCTGCCGCCAGGTAAAATGAACAAAAATGTGTTGGACCACTCCTCCTTAAACAATCTGTTTTCTGCATCAATCTTGCGTAGTTTTGAGCACGCCATTTGCCGTACCTTTTCGCCTCATCCTCCAACTTCATTCGGCACAGTTTTTGGCTGTCACTCCGCGGAGTCTGGAAAGCGAGTGTGAGACATGCTGTTGTAAAAATAACTTTCAAATGCTTCACTCCCATTGGCTGGCTCACGCGCGTCACTGCTAAGGTTTTTTTTGTTGCCACCCTCCGCTCTGTAAACCCGCAGAAAAAAATGTTTTTTGTTGTTGCAACGTGTATTAGTCCGGACAGCTTGAGATCCAGTCCAGAGGGCTTGGGGATCCGGAACCGGACCGAGGTCCGCGGTTCCGTGACCTCTGGAATACACCCTACCATTATTAAGTGAATTATTTTCATTATGTTCAGACTTACATCCATTTTCACTTGCTGAATGTGCCGGTCCATTTTTTCCCCTAAAACGCACGTTTGATTGTCTGATGACCTAACACCCCCTCCTCCTGCCACACATACACACACATACTCACACAACCTCGCTGACAGAAATACAACATGCCACCTCATCCACTACCTTCGAAGAGGAGGGATATTAGAAGTTGTTTTTTTTTTCAGCCAGCACAAGCCACTGTAAGTAACGTAAAAAGACGTCAATGTTGTGGAGGTGGGGGAAACACCACTAATTTTGCTACTAAAAGTCCGACCTGCATCAGAGTTAGCATAGCATTAATCTGTGTAAACTTGTCAACCTTCAAAACGACTGCGGTCAGGGCAGCCTCCACCAGGAACAACGAAGTCAAGCTCGCTGACCCTCGTTTAGATCATTGTTTGTATTACCGTATTGACCCGAATATAAGACGGCCCTGATTATAAGACGACCCCCTCTTTTTCAAGACTCAAGTTTGAAAAAAGACTTTTTGAACTCCAAATCCATTTTTATACAGAAAATAATTACAGTACATCCGAAACAAATGATTATAACAATATATTTGCGAGAAAAAGCATGTTAGTTTGCCTCAGTCAAATCTTAATATCTGAACATTTAAATATGTAAACTAAACTGCAATCACATTCGTAAATGAATGACTTCTGGTTTTTGAAATGTAAATAAACCAATCTATTGTGATAAAACAACATAATTGCAATAACTGCATTAACCATCAAAGTGAAGTCTAACTGTAAGTGTAGTCATGAAACAAATCTGAATAAGGAAAAACATTGATATAAAGTAATGCAAACTGGTTGAACTAAAAAGAGTACCTGAGATCTGTCATCACAGAACATCGCTTCAATGATATCTGGCGCCATCTAGCGTCGTGAATGGGGACAGTAGGTGAGATCTGTCATGACAGAACATCGCTTCAATGATATCTGGCGCCATCTAGCGTCGTGAATGGGTATAATGTCTAGACTGCGAATATAAGACGACCCCCTCATTTTCAGTCTTCTTTCAAGGCCAATATGGTATATTCGGGCCAATACGGTATGTGCATTACCGTAATGCAACGCGGTGGCTTCAGAGTGCAAGTCCAAAGAATGGGTCTACTACAGAGGGACACTGACATGAAATCTGAACTGACATTTAAAAAAGTGAAAAGAAATCACACATCAGAATTTCATGAGAGTAATTTGGATGCCTCAGATGTAGATCAGTCCTTGGATATCTCAGATTTTTTAAAACGTTTTTTTTTCCCCAAATCAGTTTTATATTGTAATGCTTTAGATTGAGTCTCGGGGTGCTCCAGTGCCCCCTATAAGTGGGGTCATTCTTGGATAGCTCCCTGTTTTTTTGTTGTTTTTTTTAATATTGGGACTTGCACTTCAAAATGTTCCTTTAGTAGTTTTTGAAAACAAAACTTTGAATCAAACGTTGTATCACGTGAACCAATTCAAAGTTAGTATACAGTCGTATGAAAAAGTATCTGAACCTTTTGGAATTTCTCACATTTCTGCATAAAATCACCATCAAATGGGATCTGATCTTTGTCAAAATCACACAGATGAAAAAACTGCTTTAACTAAAACCACCCAAACGTTTATAGGTTTTCATATTTTAATGAGGATAGCATGCAAACAATGACAGAAAGGGGAAAATAAGTAAGTGAACCATCACATTTAATATTTTGTGGCCCCACCTTTGAGAGAAATCACTTCAACCAGATGCTTCCTGTAGCTGCAGATCAGTCTGGCACATCGATCAGGACTAATCTTGACCCATTCTTCTCTACAAAACTGCTGTAGTTCAGTCAGATTCCTGGGATGTCTGGCATGTATCGCTGTCTTTAGGTCAAGCCACAGCATCTCAATGGGGTTCAGGTCTTGACTTTGACTTGGCCACTCCAGAACGTGTATTTTGTATTCTGAAACTATTCTGAAGTTCTGAATTAACCTCTGTGTTGTGGATCATTGTCTCGTTGCAGCATCCATCCTGTTTTTAGCTTCAACTGTCTGACAGACGGCCTCAGGTTTTCCTGCAAAACATCCAGATCAACTTTTGAATTCATTCTTCCATTATTGGTTGCAAGTTGTCCAGGCCCTGATGAAGCAAAACAGCCCCAAATCATGATGCTCCCTCCACCATGCTTCACGGTGGGGATGAGGTGTTGATGTTGTTGAGCTGTCCCATTTTTCCTCCACACATGACATTGTGTGTTACTCCCAAACAATTCAACTTTGGTTCATCAGTCCACAAAATATTTTGCCAAAACTTCTGTGAAGAGTCCAAGTGCCTTTTTGCGAACATTAAACGAGCAGCAATGTTCTTTTTAGACATCAGTGGCGTCCTCCGTGGAGTCATCCCATGAACTGCATTCTTGGCCATAGTTATACATATAGTTGATGTGTGCACAGAGATATTGGACTGTGCCATTGATTTCTGTAAGTCCAGCAGTCATTCTAGGGTTCTTTTTTACCTTTCTGAGTATTCTGCGCTGAACTCTTGGCGTCATCTTTGGGGGACGGCCAGTCCTTGGGAGAGAAGCAATAGTGCCAAACTCTCTCTATTCGTAGACAACTTCTCTGACTGTCGATTGACGAACATCCAGACTTTTAGAGATGGTTTTGCATCCTTTCCAGTTTTAGACTAATCAACAATCCTTGATCTCAGGTCTTCAGACAGCTGTTTTGAACGAGCCATGATGCACATCAGACGATGCTTCTCATCAAGGCATTTCTTACCAGGTGTGTGTTTTATAGTGGGCAGGGCAGCTTTAAACCCCTCATCAGTGATTGGGCACACACCTGACTTAAAATGTTTGGTAAAAATTGGTTTCAATTGCTCTTTAAGTGTCCTTAGGCAGAGGGTTCACTTATTTTTCCCCTTTTGTCATTTTTTGAATGCTATCCACATTAAAATATGGAAACCTATAACTGTTTGGGTCGTTTTAGTTAAGGCAGACACTGTATTTTCATCTGTGTGATTTTGACAAAGAGTAGATCACATTTGATGGGGATTATATGCAGAAATGTGAGAAATTCCAGAAGGTTCAGATACTTTTTCATACCACTGTAACATAAAACTGACAACTCGGCAACTGGCGTAAATGTTTTTTTAATTATTATTCTCACACAAACAACATTTAAATACATTTAAGGTGCAAACATGCGTCACATAAACATCGACACAAAGGATTTTGGTCATTCATAAAATGGCAGTATTTACACGTGGAGTTCTACATTTCATTGCACTGACATTGTCCACTCATGTTGTAGATCAGGACCAGGGTCTCCACAGGCTCCCCGCTGTATTGGGCTTCTTATGGGATGTCCTGGAGGGACCACCAAGAGCCAGAGGGGAACCAGAAGGCCAGGAAGAAGATGAAGAAGTTGAAGACGAGGAGGAGGAGAAGCCTTTGCTTTCAGTTTGCAAGAAGTTGGCAGCTCTTTGCAGGCGAGAGGAGATGTCATTTTGATAGAAATGTAGCTGCTGCTTCTTATTTTTGGCGTGTTGCTGCAGGAAGAGGACCGTCTGTTCCAAGATCTCTGCTTTCTCCAACCTTCGCCCGCCATTTACCTGTCAAAAAATTCATGCAGGCGGCATCACACACAGTTTTGGATGCACATGCTTTTAAAAGCATTTTCATAGCATATACAGCAGTTGGACAAAATAATGGAAACACCTTTAAAAAATCAACAAAAACTAATTTAATATGGTGTAGGTCCGATTTTTACGGAAATTAGAGCCTCAATTATTCATTCATACAACTTGTGAATTGTTTCCAAAGGAGTTTTAAGCCATTCTTCAGTTAGAATACCCTCTAACTCTTTTAGAGATGATTGCAGTGGAAATCGACATCTTAATCGAATTTCTAAAACTGACCATAAATGCTCAGTAATGTTGCGGTCTGGGGATTGTGCTGGCCGTACGAGATGCTCCACTTCATTAGAATGTTCCTCATGCCATTCTTTAAGAATTACGTTCAATTATTATGGTGCCAAAATGGTAGGTGTTTCCATTGTTTTGTCCAACCCCAGTAGAAACACTTTCACTTTTTCAGTACAGTAATGTTGTTTTTTTGTAGTTGATCATCATTTGAGAGCTCATTTTTTATCATTGAAAAAAGAAACTGACTTTTACTCTCCAGAAAAAGGACTGTACAACCTACTGCCAAAACCTTTGATGCAGCACCAATAAGCATGTACACTCTCATCCCCTATAAGAATATATGGAAATTTTTTTTAAAATGTTTTAACAAATACATGTCAGAAAAATTACCCCAAAAAATTACTAAATATAAGCCAAAATAAAGGAAAAATCCATATGTACATAAAAATGAAGTCTGTATAAAAGTGCTAGCTGTGCTAAGTTGTGACCAGCCCTTGTAGAAAGGCGGAAGGCTTCTACATGAACTTTGAAGGCAACATAAATATTGGCCCAAAGCCAGAGGTGGGTAGTAACACGGTACATGTACTCCGTTACATTTTCTTTAGTAACTTTTTGGAGAAAAATGTGCTGTAATGTAAAAGTAGTTTTACCAAGCCATGCTTTTTACTTGAATAGATTTGTGAAGAAAAAAACGCTACTCTTATTCCGCTACTTTGGGCTACACAGAAGTCGTTACATTTTACAATTTCGTTCATAGAAATTTTATTTTAAAAAAAACCCTCTTAATGTTTTCGTTTTATTAAAATTTGTAAAAAAAAATTCAATCAAAAAATAGCTCGCCATTGTTGATGTCAATAATTACACCATGCTCACTCAGCATACTTACACTTAGCATTTTTTTTTTTTTTTTTACATAGCGTTTTGACAGTTGCCGTCATATTTTCGGAATCAAAGCACCGTGTACCGGAACAGCATTCGGGCCCTGAATCTTATACCGGAACTGCGTTTTGGCCCTGAATCCTATACTGGAACTGCGTTCCTGACCGTTCTGGCCCACTTTCACCCCTGCTCTTTGGACGAATAATGCTTCATTTCTGTCATTTTTTTCTTTTGTCGAAATACAATGATTTTTTTTGTTTGTTTGTTTGTTTTTTGGGCTTTATGTGGTTATGTAATTGGTTATTGTACAGTATCATTGTAACAGCAGTTCACATAGATAACTTTGTCGTGAAGAAATACCATTGCTTACAAAAAAAAAAAAATCAAACTAATTTGTAAGCAGTTACTCACCATTACTTGAGTATTGTTTTCATCAAATAACTTTTACTTGTAATTGAGTACATTTTTTGGAAGACTACTTTTACTTTTACTAATATTAGTAATATTATTTTTGAAGTAACGCTACTCTTACATGAGTGCAATTTTTGGCTATACTCTACCCACCTCTGCCCAAAACCGATATTGAAAAACCAATGTTGATATTATCCAATGTCATTTTAAAATGCTTTTATCGGCCAAAAAAGCTAATATCGGACAACTCTAGTTCAGACCATAAAAATAAAAGTGTTATTGTGAAACCACCCGAAATCGGGAATTTTTTTCATTGATCTAAATGTTTTTTTTAGACATATTAACAAAAAAAAACTTTGAAAAACTTTAACTTAAAATGTGTACCAAAAAGGTGCACCCAGCATTAAAAAGTACACGAAAAATATGAAAAATTACTTGCAAAAATGTAAATCTAGAAATACAAAAAATCGAAAATGTTCAGTTACATTAAAATATATGTAGCTAAATATAACTTGCACAATGAATTCATTTATTAAACATTTTTTTAACTAGTCTTTTCTTTATAAATACAGGCGTTCAACCATAATTATTAAAATACAGTAATATTTAAGTGTTATATTTACATGAGCTGCAATCAAAAGAGTTTTCAGGTTCTCCAAACTTCTGTTTATTCTTTCCCGACGTCGCCTTTCCACCTCAGGTTTTAAACTCTATCAGGGGAAAAAAATAACAGCATTTTCTTCATCAATACATACACTTCATAAATACAGATAATAATAATCTAAAATCCACGTACCTTCCTTTGTGTGTTTGCATGCTGGCATGGCTGAAGCATCTTCATGACTGCCGTCCAAAGTTGAATGTGCCCTCTCAGAACTCAATGGACCATATAGACTCAACACAGGCTCCACCCACTCTTTCCACACGGTCATCTTTTATGATTACAACGTGCCATATTGTACTCATCACAAATAATAGCCTGGTCACGCTCATTTTTTTCATATAGTAGAGATTTCACCAGTTGGTTTCCTCTAATCTAACATGAAATGATTTCCTATAAAATACTTCTCTCTCATTCATTTAAATGGTTGTTGAAATGATCCAATTTAAACGATTTTAGCGGTCATCCATCAATCATGATCGTCTTAATGATTAATATTAACGCTTTTTGGGCGCATGCATGTCCCAACGGGACCCTTCGCTATAATCAAGGGCACGTGGACGTATAACCCGATTTCCTGCACAGCCCCCCACCCAAGCGACATGCGCCCCCTGAAAGGTGAGACCAGCTCGTGATGTATTAACACATGTGAGGAAAGAAGGGGGGTTGCCGTCGTCCGGAAGAAACAGCATGAAGTTCACACACACTTGAAATAAGTGTGGAAGTTTCCCACTAGACTTCTAATTCTTTTGAACTCGGAGAGACAGCCAGCCTCTCCCAATTGTATTGGATTGGACGCCAATTGCCGTCAATGGCAACATGATAAACCAAGGGCGTAGGTTTGGTCTCAACATTGGTAAGGGACGATATAACAGCATAACCTGCATGTACACTTTTTGGGGGCGGGACCATAAGCGGAGTTTGACTTTTGGGCCAGGGGGGGCACAACATGTTGATGACCCCAAAACGCAGTGTCAGCAATAAAATTTACTTACAAGAATATTTATAATAATAAGTTGAAAATGAGCTTTTTTTTTTTGTTTCCTATCATTCTTGAGCTGAATTCTAAATCAGGCTGATTAGGACAGCTATACTTTACGCCAAGGCCGGCCCAGCCTATACACAGACGATGCAGCTGCTTAGGGCCCCTGACCACTAGGGGGCCCCCAATCTGGTAACCTCATTTTATACGTTGTTAATAGAGCATCGTGAATAATGTGACGCGCATTGCCGCTTATCCATGCAAGCGTCCATTTTCTTGTCATTACATGTAATTTGGGGTGAGAAGTTTGAAGTATGCAGTGCAACAAAATATGATTAATATACAAAATATGGACGTATGGAATGGATTGCATGTATGGTTTTCACAGTACACTGTGACGAAATGGTTGACCAAAAATATGGGCCCCTTGGCATTATTTTGCTTAGGGGGCCCCCAAATGGCCTGGGCCGGCCCTGCTTTACGCCAAGATCGTCATTGATTGACTATGGTACACCCGCCGGTGACATGCCAATGTAGTTACCCCAGTCAAAAATTGTATCCCCTGGGCGGAGCCATATGGAGGTAGATTTGTCTTATTCGATCAAAAAGCATGAATGCAAAAATTAATTTGAAACTCAAAAAAATGCATTTGAAAGCTATTTTTCTTTGATTTTTTTTTTTTTTTTTTTTTTTTTTTTTGTGATTGAAGCAACTTTTTTGATTGAAGTAATTTTGTTTTGCGTTTGGGCCACATGTTGGCTAGGACATTTGTGTGTTTATTCAATCAAAAACTAAGTTGCTTCAAACAAAAAATATGTATTTTCAAATGAAAAATCACTTCAATCAAAAAAGAAAAATTTCCCTCAGAAAAAAAAATTTTGAATGGAAAAAAAGGCTCAAATATTTGTATTTGAACACTTAAATTTTAATTAAAAATTTTGATTTTAGCAATCCTTTTTGTGTTTGGGCCATATTATGGGTAGGACATTTGTGTCTAAATCATTCAATCCCCCCCAAAAAGTTGCTTCAATCAAAAAAAATATTTTCAAACAAAGAAAAAAATCATTACAAAAATAATATTGCCCTCCCCTAATTAAAAAAAAATAATAACATGCAAAGCAAATGACCGTCTAAGGTGCTAGTAACATGATCTGTTCGAAAAATAATTTTGGTTTCAACATTGGTTGGGAGGATATAATAGCATAACTGCATGTACACTTTTTAGGGACGGGACATCAATAAGACCAAAGAGGTTGGGTGAACGGGGGTCAGGGCTACATTTTTCACCATTATGAACCTAATTAATTGATAGGCTAAATCAGACATGTCCAAAACTCCGGCCCGGGGGCCAAATGCGGCCCGTGGACAAATTTCATCCGGCCCCCAGCATCTGTCATAAAATCAATGATGTCTGGGCCCACACACAGACTTAATAAATTGGTCAGCAGTACTGATACCAGCATATGAAGTGTCTTACACACTAAATGCTGCTCCTCATTTACCCATGAAAAGGCAGCAGCACTCTAAGCAACATTACCCCGTGTGGCCTTTACTCCCAATTTTCTAAAATGGCGACAATCAACAAAAAAAAAACAATGTTGACTGCGACGGCCGACGCTTCAAGGACAGGTGGAAATTGGACTGTTTCTTCACTAAAATACGCAACAACTGTCTGCCTCATTTACAAAAAGACAGTTGTTATTTTTAAAGCGTTCAATGTGAGGCGATATTACACGACAAGATTACAAGGACGATCCGTAGCGAGAAATTGAAGCAATTTGAAGCTAGTTTAATTTCACAGCAGCAGTATTTCACAAGAGCCCGAGAGTCGAAAGAGAACGCCACAAAAGTTAGTTGCGAGATTGTTGAAATTATGAATTTAAAAAAATAATAAAGCAAATGTGACACACAGAATGGATTGCTAAAATTTGCTTAAATATATGTTCGACATAAAAGACGTCAGCCAAGGTCGGCCCCCCAAATTTTTACCACACCAAATCTGGCCCCCTTTGCAAAAAGTTTGGACACCCCTGGGCTAAATGATCAATGCAAAATATATCTGTATTGAGTTACGGTAACTTTCACGTCATACACGGAGAGGCATAGCCCCCCCCCCCCCTTGTGGCCGAAAATGTCACTGCATGTAATTGACTTTCCTATATATAAATTTAAAATTAAGGCTTTGCCGGTAAAACGTTGTCTATAAAAGTTGTAAAGCAATAAAACAAACAAGAAAAATTAATGAAATGAACAACAAATACTAACTTTCACATGTATGAGTTCAGGTGATACACTGTTCGATTCAAACCTTTGTTTTCAAAAAACCCATTCATCTAAAAGTTGGTCATTTTTCACCTATATCAAGAAAACATGCTTTCAAATAAGGTTTTGAACAATATACGTATATTCTTAAGAACATTTCTGATAAGTTTTTTTAAGATTAAATATACAATGTTTTTGCTTAAAATAAGTGTTAGGCTTATTTTCAGGTACCTGTTTTTCTTATTTCAAGAAATCTAAGTAAAATTTACTTGAAGCACTGGGAGATAAATTCACTTATTTCTTGTACGTTTACACTGAAGACAAGGGAATTTAAGTTATAGTTATTATTTCAGTTTCAAGTAGGTGGGTTTTTGCAGTGCATACAAATACTTGTTCTCCCCACTGTATGTATTGGTTCAGGTGTTACACCATTCGATTCAAACCTTTGTCTATGAAAACTTGCAGAATAAATGTTTGGATTTTATTAGCAAATTCAAATTACAATATTTGAATTTAACTTAAATTATATAAACATACACAATGAATGAATTAATAATCTCTTAACTATGCAAAAATGCAAAAATAAACATTTGTCTTAAGACCACTCAACATTGTCGAAATAAATAAATTAAATATAATTTTAAAAAATCTCAGTCAGGGTATTACAAAAAAATAAAATAAAAATGTAACCTCAAAAATCAGCATTGAATCTCTGCTTTTTGCAGATGATTTAGTGCTTTTGGCTTCATCAAGCCGTGACCTCCAACTCTCACTGGAGCGGTTCGCAGCTGAGTGTGAAGCGGTTGGGATGAAGATCAGCACCTCCAAATCCGAGACCATGGTCCTCAGTCGGAAAAGGGTGGAGTGCCCTCTCCGGGTCGGGGATGAGATCCTGCCCCAAGTGGAGGAGTTCAAGTATCTTGGGGTCTTGTTCACGAGTGACGGTAGGAGGGAGCGGGAGATCGACAGGCGAATCGGTGCGGCGTCTGCAGTAATGCGGACGCTGCACCGGTCCGTAGTGGTGAAGAAGGAGCTGAGCCGAAAGGCAAAGCTCTCGATTTACCAGTCGATCTACGTTCCTACCCTCACCTATGGTCACGAGCTTTGGGTCGTGACCGAAAGAACAAGATCCCGGATACAAGCGGCCGAAATGAGTTTCCTCCGCAGGGTGTCCGGGCTCTCCCTTAGAGATAGGGTGAGAAGCTCGGTCATCCGGGAGGGACTCGGCGTCGAGCCGCTACTCCTCCGCGTAGAGAGGAGCCAGCTGAGGTGGCTCGGGCATCTGGTTCGGATGCCTCCCGGACGCCTCCCTGGAGAGGTGTTCCGGGCATGTCCCACCGTCGGGAGGCCCCGGGGACGACCCAGGACACGCTGGAGAGACTATGTCTCTCGGCTGGCCTGGGAACGCCTTGGGATCCCGCCGGAGGAGCTGGTTGAAGTGGCTGGGGAGAGGGAAGTCTGGGCTTCCCTGTTAAAGCTGCCGCCCCCGCGACCCGACCCCGGAACAAGCGGAAGATAATGGATGGATGGATGGATGTAACCTCAAAAATATGAATTTTTTTTTTTACCTCAATTATGATTACTGTTTTATTATGTGGGAAAAATTCTGCATAAACTGCAAAAATATATATGGCGGAAAATGCAGACAAGGCTGAAAAAGCAGTTTCTGCTCTTGCACCCCTCTTTAAAATAAACTATTTCAAGCCAAAAGAACTGTTGTGTTTGATAGAACAATATGTCTATATGCTGCCATGGCAGTTTAATGGCGCATGCAGCCTCCGAGCTATTTTCAATTTGTCCGTTTTACCCTGGAGACCCCCGTTTACAGACACCCGCAACCGCTTTTGTTTCAAGCCAGCCATAAAAAGAAGTAATTATATTTATCATTCGAAATGTATGTCATTTTTAGCTTAGAATTAAAGATGTCCCGATCGATTGGGATGCCGATCGATCAAAGTATCGGAATCGGCAGAAAAATATCGGACATGCCTTTTTTAAATATATATATATATTCATTCATTCATTCATTTTCCATGCCGCTTTTCCTCACGAGGGTCGCGGAGGTGCTGGAGCCTATCCCAGCCAACTACGGGCAGGAGGCAGGGGACACCCTGAACTGGTTGCCAGCCAATCGCAGGGCACAAGGAGACATACAACCATTCACGCACACACTCATACCTACGGACAATTTAGAGCAGACATGTCCAAAGTCCGGCCCGGGGGCCAAATGCAGCCCATGAACAAATTTCATTCGGCCCCCGGCCTCTGTCATA
The DNA here is from genome assembly GCF_030265065.1 of Corythoichthys intestinalis. NCBI lineage: Eukaryota > Metazoa > Chordata > Actinopteri > Syngnathiformes > Syngnathidae > Corythoichthys > Corythoichthys intestinalis. Next base: position 39,480,175 of record NC_080398.1, read on the forward strand.
AAATCAATAACGTCTGACCCATACACAGACTTAATAAATTGGTCAGCAGTACTGCTACCAGCATATGAAGTAGCTTACACACTAAATGCTACTCCTCATTTATCCACTAAAAGGCAGCAGCACTCTAAGCAATATTACCCCGTGTGAATCTTCCAATTTTCTAAAATGGCGATGATCAAAAAAAAAAAAAAAGTTGGCTGCGTTGGCCAACGCTTCAAGGATAGGTGGAAACTGGACTATTTCTTCACTAAAATACGTAACAACTGTGTCCGCCTCATTTGCAAAGAGACACTCACTGTTTTTAAAGAGTTCATTGTGAGACAATATTACCAAAAAAAGGCACACTGACATGTAGAACAAGATTACAGGGAAGATGCGTTGCAAGAAAGTGAAGCAACTTGAAGCTAGTTTAATTTCACAGTAGGATTTCGCAAGAGCCCGAGGGTCGAAAGAGAACGCCGCAAAGGCTAGTTGCGTAATTGTTGAAATTATTAATTTTAAAAAATGACAAAGTAAATGTGACGCACAGAATCGCTTGCTAAAATTTGCTTAAATATATTGTTCTAAGTAAAGGTCGTCAGCCCCCCACATTTTTACCACACCAAATCTGGCCCCCTTTGCAAAAAGTTTGGACACCCCTGATTTAGAGTGTTCAATCAGCCTACCATGCATGTTTTTGGGATGTGGGAGGAAACCCACGCAGGCACGGGGAGAACATGCAAACTCCACACAGGAAGGCCGAAGCCGGGGATTGAACCCTTGATCTCAGAACTGTGAGGCAGATGTGCTAACCACTAAGCCACCAATATATATATATATATATATATATATATATATATATATATATATATATATATATATATATATATATATATATATATATATATATATATATATATATATATATATATATTTTTTTTTTTTTTTTTTAATTAAATCGTTTTCTAATTGTATTTAACATTACAGACAAAATGTCTTACACTCATCCAGAGTCTTTAATTTTGGCTTAAAGTAGGGCTATCAAATTTACCGCGTTAACGGAGGTAATTAATATTTTTTTTAATTAATCCCGTTAAAATATTTAATGCAATTAACGCATGCGCTGCACGACCCACTCACGCATTGTCGCATTCAATCTATAATGGCGCCGTTTTACCTATATATAGAGATAAAAGGCAGCGTAAAATCAGTAGAGTGAATTTTGGCAGTCTTTGAAGCCATTTTTTAATTAGCTAAAGCCTTAAAATCCCTCTCCCAACTATTACAAAATATCGTGGGAAAGGAATGTGGGGAAGAAAGGTAGTAGTTGATCTTTTTCTTTACACCCTATGTTATTTCCCAACGCAGAGAATATATATCAATTGGTGCCACTACGCACAGTCATGGTTGCACTTCCCATCATGCATTTGGGCAGAACAGTTAAATGGCTACAGTATCATTTACTGAAAGCTCAACAAATACAGTAGATGGCAATATTTAGTCACAATATACAAAGTCACATTTATCCTTTAAGAATTACAAGTCTTTCTATCCGTGGATCCCTCTCACAGAAAGAATGTTAATAATGTAAATGCCATCTTGATGATTTATTGTCATAATAAACAAATACAGTACTTATATACTGTATGTTGAATGTATATATTCGTCTGAGTTTTATTCATTTTTTTCTTAATGCATTGCCAAAATGTATATGATCGGGAAAAATTATCGGGAATGATTGAAATTGAATCGGGAGCAAAAAAAAAGCAATTGAATCGGGAAATATCGGGATCGCCAGATACTCAAACTAAAACGATCGGATCGGGAGCAAAAAAAACATGATCGGAACAACCCTACTTAGAATCATTAATTGAAGTCTAATATTTAGTTTAAAAATATATATACATACATTTATTTACTCGCATATTTTAAACTTATAAACAATTTACATCACGATGAAAAAAATAATGTCTGTGAATATCTCAGGGATATACCTCATAACTATCACTTGATTGTTTTTTTTTTTTTTTTGTTACTGTCACATTTTCCCAGATATTTTAGATGATAAAGAATCGATCCAAGCATGAAAAAAAAAAAGTCTAAAAGGGTAAATATTTGAAAAAGAACATCTCGACCACTCCTTGATGTCTGCGATTTCTGATTTCGACCCATGTTATATAACCGTGTTTCACCCATAAATCCTCCAAAAGTCCAGCTGTGTCTTGACACTCGTTGAGACATGCTACACGGTTTTGGGATCGAAACAAGGTTAGTACGCGATAATATCTCGTTAAAATCAGACTGTCTTTAATTATGCTCTCTCATGCTGTCACCTTGATTTAGGGTTTAGGAGTTCTTTTTTAAATGCCGTCCTGTTCTAAATTTTTCTTCCCCCAGAAAATTGAGATTTTAAGCTTTCCAATGATGTATCAGACATGCATATAGGACAATTTTTAAATTTGGCCAAATTGGGGGTCTCAGTGTTATAACCCTATATACATCCCTATGCAAACCTACGCTCTTGTGTTAAACGCATGCATTAATTTATCATGCAAAATGTCTCCGTGCACAATCAACTTCACAGCCCTCGTGCGAATGTGGAATGGCGCGTGCATGTCATTTCTATACAAGTGTGAAGCAGTCACACCTCCCCGCGACGAGAAGCGTCTGCCGGTCGCTCTCCCATCGTCACACCTCGGGGGTCTTTGGTCTTCCACGGCGTGACGTCGTCGCTCTCCCACGGTCAGGATGTCCACTTGAAAGGCTTTCACACGTACGCGTGGACGTTTTGAGGCACCAGCACGCGGCACACATGCAGATGGCACGCGTGGAAGTGACGAGTGTGAATGCAAATTCTGTTAAGACATAAAATACCAGGATAAGTTATCATTCGTTACACTGCATCTGTTGTATTTAATTTAACATTTATATTGAAAAGTTTAAATGATTTTACTAAGTGAAACTGAAGGGGGAAATGTTTTTGTAACGCCCAGGGTCAGCAAATGTGTCCGAATTGAGGGCACTCCCGGCCGGGAAACATTTTGAACTTACTTTGGTAGTTCTAGAAATGAATGATTCTTAACATAAGTTCAGTATATTTAAAGTGGCGAAGCAAAAATTTCAAATAAATTTGGGAAACAGTCTGAGCGTGCAGTTTTATCTCAGCATGAAAATAAAAAAGAACCAGAATTTTCAACGGTCTGGCTCATCGAAAGTATCCGAGTTGAGGCCTCTCTGGGCGGGCAACAATCGTTGCATGGGCCCTTGGCCCTGGAACTATGCACCAACACGAAAAAATAAAGTGGTTTTCTGAGTTTGGTTCGTTGTTATAAAGCTGAATGTACCACATAAAACATTTAAAACACAAAAAGTATACATGAATATTTGGCTCCTTAGCTGAAAACGAACCAGAATTTGTAAGGGGCGTGTTGCAGCCAAAGTACCCGACTTGAGGTCTCTCTGGACGGGCAACAATTCTAGCATGGGCCCTTGGCCATGGAACTATGAACACACACGAAAAATAAAGATGTTTTCAGGGTTTGGTTCGTTGTGATAAAGCTGAATGTACCAAATAAAACAATTAAGTTAAAAAGTATACATGAATATTTGGCTCCTTAGCTGAAAACAAACCAGAATTTGTAAGGGCGTTTTGCTGCGAAAGCACCCGACTTGAGGTCTCTCTGGGCGGGCAACATTAGCAGAATGGGCCGTTGCACCTGGGACGATTCACGAACACGAAAAAATAAAGTGGTTTTCTGGCTTGGTTCGTTGTGACAAAGCTGAATATACTAAATACAAAAAAGTACAAGTGAATATTTGGTTTCTTAGCTGAAAACGAACCAGAATTTCTAAGGGCGTGTTTCAGCCAAAGTACCTGACTTGAGGTCTCTCTGGGCGGCAACAATTGTAGCATGAGCCCGTCCCACTGGAGCTATACACGAACACAAAAAAAATTAAACAGGTTTTCTGGGTTTGGTTCGTATAGCGACTGAGCTGAATGTATACGAAAACAAAAAACAAGTAGACATCAATATTTTTCTCCTTAGCTGAAAACGAACCAGAATTTGTAAGGGCGTGTTCCAGCGAAAGTACCCGATTTGAGGTCTCTCTGGGCGTGCAACAATCGGAGCATGGGTCCGTCCCTCTGGAGCTATACACGAACACGAAAAAAGAATAAAGTTGTTTTTTGGGTTTGGTTCTTAGTGACGGGGCTGAATGTACGAAAACAAACAAAAAAAAATATGTATACATGAATATTTGTCTCCATAGTTGACAACGAACCACAATTTGTAACGGTGTGTTCCAAAGTTTTTGTCCCGCTTGAGGCCCCTCTCGGGCGGGCAACAAATTGAGTTTCCTCGTGGGCACTTCGCTCCTCTGGCTTAAGTGATGTTTATCCACCGTTAACATTCTAATGCAGCATTCGATATACGTGTACATGTCTAGGTCTGGGCATTTAAATCTGAGTTTGAAAAGGCGAGTTTTTACGGGCCAGTATCAGACTGCGGTGAACTGAGCCGCGTTTTGTTCAAGCCAGCCGCACTTTCTTTTCTGTTGCGTTTCTCTTTCAGGTTTTACTGCACAGTGACAGCTGGCGTACGTGCCGAAACGTTTTTCTAGAAGCAGAAAGAAATACCGTGACGTCACATGGAAGAGTAGCTCGGTAACTGAAGTGGTCGCCTGTCGCATCTGAGAATGCGGGTTCGAATCCCGCTTGAGGGCTTTGAATTATTATTTTTTTTCTCAAGAAAAAAAAGAATGATGGCTCAATAAAAAAAAGAATGATGGCTGCCTGATAAATAAAAACACTGTTAAAATAAAAAGTTTAAAATCAAGCATGCATTTTCTGTACTTGTATCAAGTATATTGACAGATCGTATTCAATTTGTGGTAGGATTTAACGAAACAGATGGAAAATGTGTAGCTGTCTGAATGAAAAAAAAGAAAAATTCAGAAACAGCAAGAATAGGACTACAAATGTACACTGATAATGAGCAAAAAGGTCAAATGACCTCACAGCTACTTAAGTTTTAATCAAGTAAATTTATTAACAACCTATACATAAAAAAAAGGGAAAACTAAGAGGTGTACCTTGAACTCCAAGTAAAGTATGTCAAACCTGCACTGGTTTGGGGTCAAAACGTCAAATGGCCTAGGAGCTATTGAAGTTTGAAGCTAGTCAATAAATTCAAAAATCAGAAAAAATATTTTGGAGGCATAAATTGGAAAACTAAGAGGTGTGCCTTGAACACCAAGTAAAGTACTTCAACCTTGCACTGGTTTGGGGTCAAAAGGTCAAATGGCCTAGGAGCTATTGAAGTTTGAAGCTAGTCAATAATTTAAAAAATCATGAAAAAAATTTTGGAGGCATAAATTGGAAAACTAAGAGGTGTGCCTTGAACACCAAGTAAATTACTTCAACCTTGCACTGGTTTGGGGTCAAAAGGTCAAATGGCCTAGGAGCCATTGAAGTTTGAAGCTAGTCAATAATTTAAAAAATCATAAAAAAAATTTTGGAGGGATAAATTGGAAAACTAAGAGGTGTGCCCTGATCTCCAAGTAAAGTACTTCAACCCTACACTGGTTTGGGGTCAAAAGGTCAAATGGGCTAGTAGCTATTGAAGTTGGAAGCTAGTCAAAAAAATTAAAAAATCATTAAAAATTCATAAATAGATACATTGGAAAACTAAGAGGTGTGCCCTGATCTCCAAGTAAGTTACTTCAACTCTGCACTGGTTTGGGGTCAAAAGGTCAAATGGGCTAGGAGCTATTGAAGTTGGAAGCTAATCAAAAAATTAAAAAATCATTAAAAATTTGTAAAGAGATGAATTGGAAAACTAAGAGTTGTGCCCTGATCTCCAAGTAAAGTAATTCAACCCTGCACTGGTTTGGGGTCAAAAGGTCAAATGGGCTAGTAGCTATTGAAGTTGGAAGCTAGTCAAAAAATTAAAAAATAATTAAAAATTCATAAATAGATAAATTGGAAAACTAAGAGGTGTGCCCTGATCTTCAAGTAAAGTACTTCAACCCTACACTGGTTTGGGGTCAAAAGGTCAAATGGGCTAGTAGCTATTGAAGTTGGAAGCTAGTCAGTCAATTAAAAAAATCATTAAAAATTTATAAATATATAAATTGGAAAACTAAGAGGTGTGCCCTGATTTCAACGTAAATTACTTCAACCCTGCACTGGTTTGGGGTCAAAAGGTCAAATGGGCTAGGAGCTATTGAAGTTGGAATCTAGTCAGTCTATTAAAAAAATCTGTATATGTGAGCATATACAGGCCCAACAAGTATACTGTAAGAAGTATTTTATATATCCAACATTAAAATTGTAAAACAACACACTAATAAAATGTGCAAAACCCCATAAATAAACCTGAACTGACACAAAATATCAAATGAATAGTTCAACCATGGTGTGTTCTCCTCAGTTTTGGCCGCATTCCAACGCAATGCGTGTCTATTGTAGTGGTTGCATTTATATATGAAGAGCTGTTGTCTTTTGACCAAGGACTTGCTCATTCAAAAGTACTTGGGTAATTCTGGCCACCTCTCAGGGTTTTTACCTGGGAGAAGAAAAATCGGCCTTTGCTTGGGACCCGTAGGAGTACCAGAATTCTCTGGTACTTGCAGTGTTAAGGTGTAACCCAGCTACTGCCTAAAGTTTGCTGAGATAGGCTACAGCACCCCCGTGATCCTAGTCAGGAGAACCGGTACAGGATGAAAGAATATATATCCTTTAAAAGTATTGAAAATAAAAAAAAATAATTGTTTGTGAAGTGGAGTATTTGTTGTATAAAAAATAATGAAATTACTTATTTATTGATAGGCAGTCTAAATAAAGTATTTTGAAATCAAATTTAAGTTTTTACTTAGTTATGTACATATCCATAAACATCTATGTGGTATCTACATTGTAATTTTTTCAAAAAATGTTTCTTCCAAAAATAGCCAGGGTTTGTTCGTGTTGGTTTACAATAAAAAAATGGATGGATATAAATAAATTGTCGTTAAATTTGAGTAAAACCAAAGCTATGATGTTTGGTAGCGTTAAAACTAATTCTGATTTGCATATAATTATTGACGGTTTCCAAATTGAAAACGCAGATGTGAATACATTTTTAGGTGTCAAAATTGATAGTAAACTGACATGGAAACCCACATCGGACATATAAAAACAAAAATTTCCAAGAGTCTCTCAATTATAAATAAAGCTAAACAATTTCTTGACGAGAACGCACTCCACACTTTATACTGCTCCTTGGTTCTTCCATACTTCTCATATTGTGTTGAAGTCTGGGGAAACACCTATCAAAGCACGATAAATCCTTTAGTCACCTTACAGAAACGGGCTGTGCGAATCATCCATAAGGTCGGGTTTCTGGAGCACACACATAATTTGTTTATTTACTCAAAGCTGCTAAAATTTAACGATCTTGTAAAGTATAATACCTCAATAATCCTCTATAAAGCATTTAATAAATTATTACCAATTAAATTGCAAAACCTTTTTGCAATGAAAGAGAGAACTCATAATTTGAGAGGATATGGAGACTTCAAAATACCAAAAATTCGAACAACTCGTAAAGGTTTTTGTGTGTCTGTGTGTGGATTAATCTGGGAATGCAACACAAGCAATGCCAAACTATCTACAGATTTAAACGGTTATACAAACGTATGGTCTGGTCACAGTATACTGATTTAAGGTCTTAATTAAATCAATAAGTTGTCTTGGTATGAGTGCTGGACTGCTGGTTGTTTCTTACCATTGCTGGTATATTGCCCGGTACCATTGTTGGTATAGTTATTGTTGCCATTTATAATTTGTTTGCCCTGTGTGAGTGGCCTTTACCATAGTTGGTATGGTTTAACTTTCATTACCATGTTGGTATGAAATTGTTTTTGGGTTTGGGTGTTACCTGTGGTAACTTCATGTCAAGGGACAACATTTGTTACAAAAATGAAATTGTACATAACTGTTTGAACTGATTTTTTGGTTGCCTACATTTTGAGAAGGAAGTAGCAAGATTTTTTTTTGTTCCTAATTAGATGAGAATAGGGGTGGGATTAAATATGTTTTCTTCTTCCCACTCCTTTTCAGGCATGTAGTTGATGTTGCTATGTTAGTTTTGCTGCTCTTTTTTGTTATATGTTTATAAGAGCTGAATATGTTTGCTGTCTTGACAAGAAAAATTATGGCCTGAAATAAACAAATGAAATGAAATGAAATGATAAAGTGAACACACCCTTTACAATTCACAGCTCTTTCTTAAAAAAATAAATAAAAAAGATTAAATGACAAGTAATTATCTATCAAACTAATGACTTGATTATTATTACAATGTCTACAGGGTGGAAGGATTCTTCCATTATTTGAAAGTTGCACCTAGTAGAATTTGACATGTTTGGGTTTTGCTTACGTCTTGGAACAAAAAAATAATTGACAAGATTCCAATACCTTGACAGTTACTATTGAAATGTTATAATTGTATTTTTAATTACATGTTGCACATTATGGTTTTCCAATGTAATTGGATGCCTTTGTGGATTTCATTTTAGTGTACATTATTACATGCAAGACTCCATTATGTTCTAACTGTAATGTTGAAACGAAACGAATTATTGAATGAATTAATAAAGTACACATTTTTAAAATTAATTAAAATAGGAATTACCCAAATGATTGGAGTGGGTGGTATCTTTTACTTTTATTACTTTAATCTAGATTTTGAAGCAAGTACAGTACAGTAGTGAAGTAGTAAAGTAGTAGTTTACAGTAGTAAAGTAAGTCCGTCATTGGGATTCATCAATTAAAAAAAAAAAGTTATATAGTTACTTGTAATAATCCAATGCCTTTAAATATGAAAAGGAACACAGTACAACTTGCTCATGTTTATTACATTATAAATCTGAATGGGTTAATCGGACTCAAAATAAAAAATAAAATGTATAAATATATAAATAAAATATGGAATGCCAAATAAAATTTGAATAAAAACCAGGCAATTAATCTATGTCAAAAGTGTTCATTAACACAATGTTCTTTAATAAATCATGCCATTAGCGAGCGAGCCATAGGCCTATAGGTAATAGGTTAATGCATATAAGCCCATGAAGTCAAAATGTGTTTTCCACATTTGAGTTGCGCAAAAATTATGATGCATCATTCATATGTTCTGCTATTTTCACCCTATAAATCGAGGATATAAGTGGGTTTAAATTCAAAATTGTATTTATTTGCATGCACTGTAGTGGGGGATGGGTCTGATATATCGATATCGTGGGTCTGCTTTAAGGAAAAGGCCTTGTCCTTGCTTGTCTCTGGACTGTAACATTCTCCGTAATACATGCCATCCATCCATCCATCCATTATCTTCCGCTTGTTCCGGGGTCGGGTCGCCGGGGCGGCAGCTTTAACAGGGAAGCCCAGACTTCCCTCTCCCCAGCCACTTCAACCAGCTCCTCCGGCGGGATCCCAAGGCGTTCCCAGGCCAGCCGAGAGACATAGTCTCTCCAGCGTGTCCTGGGTCGTCCCCGGGGCCTCCCGCCGGTGGGACATGCCCGGAACACCTCTCCAGGGAGGCGTCCGGGAGGCATCCGAACCAGATGCCCGAGCCACCTCAGCTGGCTCCTCTCTACGCGGAGGAGTAGCGGCTCGACGCCGAGTCCCTCCCGGATGACCGAGCTTCTCACCCTATCTCTAAGGGAGAGCCCGGACACCCTGCGGAGGAAACTCATTTCGGCCGCTTGTATCCGGGATCTTGTTCTTTCGGTCACGACCCAAAGCTCGTGACCATAGGTGAGGGTAGGAACGTAGATCGACTGGTAAATCGAGAGCTTTGCCTTTCGGCTCAGCTCCTTCTTCACCACTACGGACCGTTGCAGAGTCCGCATTACTGCAGACGCCGCACCGATTCGCCTGTCGATCTCCCGCTCCCTCCTACCGTCACTCGTGAACAAGACCCCAAGATACTTGAACTCCCCCACTTGGGGCAGGATCTCATCCCCGACCCGGAGAGGGCACTCCACCCTTTTCCGACTGAGGACCATGGTCTCGGATTTGGAGGTGCTGATCTTCATCCCAACCACTTCACACCCAGCTGCGAACCGCTCCAGTGAGAGTTGGAGGTCTGGGCTTGATGAAGCCAACAGCACTAAATCATCTGCAAAAAGCAGAGATTCAATGCTGAGGTCACCAAACCGGACCCCCTAAACGCTTCGGCTGCGCCTAGAAATTCTGTCCATAAAAATTATGAACAAAATCGGTGACAAAGGGCAGCCTTGGCGGAGTCCAACCCTCACTGGGAACGAATTCGACTTACATGCAAGACACCATTTAGATAACCTTAACTTTTAACTTATTGATCTGGCCACGGCAATAATATAAAGTTTGTTCTGTACTAGCTTCCAACTTCAATAGCTCCTAGCCCATTTGACCTTTTGACCCCAAACCAGTGCAAGGTTGAAGTAGTTTACTTGGTGTTCAAGGCACACCTCTTAGTTTTCCAATTTATACATTTATAATTTTTTAATGATTTTTTTAATTGACTGACAGATTTCAAACTTCAATAGCTCCTAGCCCATTTGACCTTTTGACCCCAAACCAGTGCAAGGTTGAAATACTTTACTTGGTGTTCAAGGCACACCTCTTAGTTTTCCAATTTATACATTTATAATTTTTTAATGATTTTTTTAATTGACTGACAGATTTCAAACTTCAATAGCTCCTAGGCCATTTGACCTTTTGACCCCAAACTAGTGCAGGGTTGACATACTTTACTTGGAGTTCAAGGCACACTTCTTAGTTTTCCAATTTATCCCTCCAAAAATTTTTTTATGATTTTTTAAATTATTGACTAGCTTCAAACTTCAATAGCTCCTAGGCCATTTGACCTCAAACCAGTGCAAGGTTGAAGTACTTTACTTGGTGTTCAAGGCACACCTCTTAGTTTTCCAATTTATCCCTCCAAAATTTTTTTAATGATTTTTTAAATTATTGACTAGCTTCAAACTTCAATAGCTCCTAGGCCATTTGACCTTTTGACCTCAAACCAGTGCAAGGTTGAAGTACTTAACTTGGTGTTCAAGGCACACCTCTTAGTTTTCCCTTTTTTTTAATGTATAGGTTGTTAATAAATTTACTTGATTAAAACTTAAGTAGCTGTGAGGTCATTTGACCTTTTTGTTCATTATCAGTGTACATTTGTAGTCCTATTCTTGCTGTTTCTGAATTTTTCTTTTTTTTCATTCAGACAGCTACACATTTTCCATCTGTTTCGTTAAATCCTACCACAAATTGAATACGATCTGTCAATATACTTGATACAAGTACAGAAAATGCATGCTTGATTTTAAACTTTTTATTTTAACAGTGTTTTTATTAATCAGGCAGCCATCATTCTTTTTTTTTTATTGAGCCATCATTCTTTTTTTTTCTTGAGAAAAAAAATAATAATTCAAAGCCCTCAAGCGGGATTCGAACCCGCATTCTCAGGTGGGACAGGCGACCACTTCAGTTACCGAGCTACTCTTCCATGTGTCGTAGCAGTAATTTTTTCTGCTTTTACAACACTGTTTCGGCACGTACGCCAGCTGTCACTGTGCGGTAAAACCTGAAAGAGAAACGCAACAGAAAAGAAAGTGCGGCTGGCTTGAACAAAACGCGGCTCAGTTCACCGCAGTTCATTCGAGTACTGTTCATGTTTAAGCCTTTAAAGTGTTCAGCTAAAACTCCGGTCTTCCATTGTTTCTGTCAATATTTGTGATTTAAGAGTTAAAAATGTGCTCAATTCACTTTTCATTACTTCTTAACCAGCACACGAAATTGAAATTATATATATGTACATGTATACATACATACATATATATATTTTTATTTTATTTTTTTTACAGGAGGTCGTGAGAAGGGTGTATCTTCAGAGACTTCTTAGCAAAGTTTCACAGGCCATACAAAGACTGCCACTTGATGTGGACTATTTACAGTTTGTGGTCAACCAGGAGATGGTTCTGTTAAGAACACTTTCAAGCCAAATTGAGATGCCACTCGATGTAATCAGTGCTTTGACTGAGTTGTCAACATTGGTTACTAGGATTAACAACACAACTTTAACTCCTCACCAGGTGCACCAGCTATATGGAGAGACTGGACGCCCAAAACTTGATATTTCTATTCAAGACCTTAAAAACTTTGTAGATATGTCCATGCCAGTGCCATGGATTGCAAAATTTCTGGGGGTTTCTGAGAGAACAGTGAGACGGCGGATGCATGACAATGGGATTTGCGTCAAGTTGTCCTACAGTCACCTAACCAATGAGCAACTTGACAGTTTGGTGAAGTCAGTAAAGGCGAGGACACCACATGTGGGATACAGAATTATGAAAGGAATACTGCAAGCTATGGGACACAGAGTTCAGTGGCAAAGAATAGCTTCATCCATGCATCGTGTTGACTCTGTCGGTATATTATCAAGAATGACAAGCATGGGGTGTGTTGCAAGGAGAACTTACTCTGTTCCAGGTCCTCTGCACTTAATGCATATTGATACTAACCATAAGCTCATCAGGTAGGTCATTTAGTATTAACATGCACATCAGATGATGCACATTTTCTGGTCGGTGTACTAACATTCATATTATTTGTGAGAAAAATTAGAAAACAATTTCCTGTTATTCATGCTTGTGAACATCTTTCAAGAATGGCTCTATTGCCAATTTACATCCAATTAATTTTCCATATCATAGTACCAATAAACCTGTTCACCTGTGGAGTGCTTCAGTTTTTAAAACATTCTATAACTTTTACATTGTTTTGTTGCCTGTATCCCACTTTCGTGAGCATTTTACTGCTGACAGATTGATGAACAAATATTTATCTAAGAACAGCTTTTATCAATATAATTTAAGTTCAATGAACATTGTTTTCAACCAAGTCTATGTCAAAAGATTTAAGTTATTTACATTTTACTTTGTTATTCAGCACCCTGATATAATTTTGACACAAACACTAATAGTTTAATTTTTTTAATCCCTTATAAAACAGATATGGCCTTGTCATTTTTGGAGGAGTTGATGGATTTTCACGAAAGGTAATACTTTTTTTTTTTTTTCGTTTGGGACTAAAGTGATGTAAGTTGCAAATAGTTTTATCGATATAGTGTTGGTTGCTGTAGGATGTAGTGATGCTTTAGAAAAATGTGTTTTTGTATCAGTGTTGGTTGATTTTAAATATTTTAAAATCTAAAATGTATGAAAATTATGCTGAATCCTATTCTTGGCCCCAGATCATGTACCTGGCTGCTGCAAACAATAACAAAGCATCTACTGCACTTGACTTCTTCCTGGAGGCTGCACAAAAGTATGGCTTTCCATTAAGGTAAGGTCATCTAATCTTCAAACAAATATTGTATTTAGTATTTGTCTAATTAAAACAAACCAAAACCTATTCATCTAAACCTGTTTATGATTCCTTGTAAACAAAACACACAGTGCTTCAAAAACTGACTTCACGTCTGGACATATAACAAAGATCTGGCTGATAATGGGTGTTGTGGAATTAGCATTGAGTGATTAATCCACAAGACAAGAATCTGACTCTGAGCCTAAAGATGGCTGGCATAGTTAACCAAAAATATGCCGCATTGGATTTATAGGCAGCTAAGCACATGAGAATTTGTTGATAAATGATGAAAGTTACAATCCCATATTCTTTTGCCTATAAAAAACAAAACACACACAGATGGGTGTTTCATCTAATTTCTCTCTGGATTTTACAATTCTTCAGAGTAAGAGGTGACCAAGGAGTTGAAGACATTGCAAGGTGCATGTTCACCATCAGGGGCTGTGGCAGGGGCAGTTTCCTGTCAGGAAAGAGTGTGCACAATCAGCGGTATGTATTTTCTTTATACAAATAACCTGGGCCAAAACTTTGAATACACTCTGACATTTGAGAGTTGTCTTGTCCTTTAATAGGATAGAGCGTTTGTGGCGAGATGTTTGGATGGCTGTAACAAACGTGCACTATGAGACTCTACACAGCCTTGAGGATGAAGGTCTTTTAGATCCCTCTGACAGCATCCACCTCTTCTGTGCCCAGCACGTTTTTCTTCCACGCCTGCAGAGGGACCTTGATGTCTTCAGGTTTGGTTGGGATAATCACCCACTGAGGACTGAACAAAATCTGTCCCCACAACAACTGTGGACTGTCGGGCTACTCCAGAATCCAATCGATACACCAGATTTGTCACAGGTACTGATCAAATAAATTCCAAGAATGCTCTGCCACTGGACATTCAACACCAACTCTGTCACCACTTTCAAATCACGCCTTAAAATTGACCTTTAAGACAAGCACATTCACGAACTGACATATCTTGGGACTTTGTTTCGTATTGCATGTTTTTACTTATTTGACCTTTATACAGCGACCTTAAACCCTAACCATAAAAGGCGCCTATGAATTTTGACAAAATATTTTAGTCAACATGTGAATGTAGAACTGTGATTTCTTATTTCATGAAAAGTGTCTTTTTTTTTTTTTTTAATTGTATAAATTGTAGGACATTGAAGATGGGGATCCTCTTCTCAACATTTCCAGTGAGCTGGAGGAAGCAGGCAGTTCTGGAGTGATTATTCCTCCTGTTGAATGCCCCCTCTCTGAGCAGGCAATGGAGGATCTCAGAGCATCTTTTGATATCACGAGACCATCAGAGTCTTATGGCAGAGACATTTATTTAAATACATTGCACTATGTCCAACATAATGTGCAGTAAATGAAACATTCAATGGGTTTAACCATTTAACATCTTAATTGCTCAACAGTAATACAATAAACTGGCCTTACAACAAATTTCAGGCACATTGGTCTTTCTTCAAACACATGGAACAGCTAATTCAACAGTAATTCAGTTACACAATGTTAAATTCTTGGCCTAAATGAAAAGCCTCAGTAAGAACGCTTTTGAAGCTTTCATAGGACCTCATGTGCTTTACAGGTAGTGTAATAGTTTTGGCACATGCTGAGATAACAGGATAACAGATCCTGTGAAGGCCATGTTCTTCACTACAGTCATGGTTAAACTTGACGATCACAGCAAAATCCTTCTTTTCTGAAGGGAGAATTGGGATGTGACCTTGGCCTGTGATCCACTGCAGAAACCGGGAAGGTGTAATGCCGTGCCTTGGCTCTATTTCCTCTTGATCTTCAGCTATCACAAATACACAAGAAAATGTTGCAATTCAGCTTAATTGACAGCAATTTGGTACACACACAAAATAGATGGTGATAATGACAGTGGCAAGTTTTAAGAATAGGTTTAGCCCTTTATTGCCAAATGTATCGCATTTCATACACGTAAAATTTCATGATTGAGACTACTTCAGAATTTTGACATTTTTGAGAAAAAAAATGATCGATGCAAGTCAACACATGCATCTGCAGGTTCCATGAGAAAAAACAAAACAAAACAGGATTTAGCAAGGGTTATAGATATTAGAGCACTTAATACACATTCATTTGGACTTTTTAGAAATTTGGAAAAAGCTTTCATTATGACCTTATTTTTCCTAATTTTGGGATTCTCTGATAATTGCTTCATGTTGCAGGTATTTAAGGGTTAAGGGAAAATGTGAATCATTGGTTTAAATAATTAAAATACCCATTTTGAGTATGGCCTTGCTTAAAGAAAAAAACCTGGTAAATATCAGTATAATCAAGTAGATCTGAAATTTAAAACAAAAAAACAGTTTGAGTCATTAGAACTACAAAAATAAAAATACCTCCTTCATAAAGAAAGTCTTGAATGTGGTTTACTAACTAATAAAATACTTACCTCCTTCATAAAGAAAGTCTTGAATGTAGTTTACCAACTCCAGTTCAGTCTGACGCCTGGTAGTCCCTTTGTCACTCAGTACTGGAGAAATAGATGCCATTATAAATTCTGCAGTCACCTGTGATGAAACAAAATATGTTGAGTACAATTTTGAAGAAACACAGTATAAGTAGTTTTTAAATTGTCTTTGATTTTCCTTACTTTCACATCTTCAGCAGCAACAAACAAGGACTGGCACACATCCGGGTACTGCTTCATCAATGAGAGGAGACCATATAGCTGCAGGCCTTCCTTAATTTGATCTAGCATGGGATGTAATCTCAGCACTGCACTTAGTATGATGGCACTAAAAAAAAAAAAAAATGTATATATAATAGGGGATAAAATGAAGATTATTTCCATCCAAACAGAAGAAATGTCCTTGCATACCGAACAATAGAATGCTTGTTATGAATGGAGATAACTCCAGTATATCCACAAACTAGGATTTCATCAGCTAGATGTGGCAGTGTCTCATCTGTCGACAGCTCAACCTGAGTAAAAAAATAGCATGGCAAAAAATATATATTTAACTGCACAGTATTGTCTGATATAAAAAAAAAGTGAAGGACAAACTACTCAACCATATTACTTTGACGAAAGTATTGATGCACGTCATCTTAGCTATCTTAGTTCAGCATTTACATGCCTGATCTGAGAAGTGCATGCACAGGGTACAGGCATGTTATCACCACCTGAACAAATCACATTATAGAAGAGAATTTCGTATGCTGACTTCAAAGCATTACTTAAAAGTATCGAGTAACTGTGCAATATTTGTCTTTCAAAATTTAGGTGTAGAAGTCAATTTCCAGAATTGATAAAACTCTAGTACATATACTTCAAAAAATGTACTTCAGTGCAGTACTGAAGTAAATCTACTTCATTACAATCTACTCCAGGATGCAAAATACTCTTCCATTCCATGCCAACTTATCAGTTCCTACCTAAGGAGGGAATACCTGGTCAATTAAATTTCTTAACTGGACATCGGCCACAGCATCGCTGTTGAGAACTGTGGGGTTTGTCTGCCCACCACTGAGGTAAGTGTAAGTCCATGGACTGAAAAAGGTAGGGGCTGGGCCACCTTGTGCCAAACTGACTGCGAAAATTTCTCCGACAGTCCTATAGACAGGAAGTTTTAGCATTTTTAATCATCGGCTTTTACTTGCCTTCATTGAAAATAAACACACCTGTAAAGACCATTGTCAAAGTCATTCAGGGAGTACCGTGGGCTCTTCTGATTTTGTAGTCCCTCAAAGAATCGACGCTCAATCCCAGCCACCATTTCTACATGGAGTAATACAAACAGCATTTACTGTGGTGCTCAAGGGGAACCAGTTTCTTATAATTTGTTACATCAACAAATAAACTTATAAAAATGAAGGTTAAAAAGGAAAAAAAATTAAGTCTACCAGTGAGAAATTCTTTTCGAAGGGCGCCTGTGTCTACCCCAGCCTCTCCAAGGAAGGTCACTTCCAAAGTAGAAGTGGGTGAGTTCTTCTTCTGTCGCTGCCATTGCAGAAGACCTCTTTCAAAGAGGTTTGTTCTGGTGATCTGAATGGTAAAGCGCTTCTCAGCATCAACTCTCCCACAAATGGTTTCCAAGACATCATCAACACTGCCAAATAAGGGGGGGGGGGGGGGGGGGATACAAACAGAAAATGTTAAAAGACAAATCACTAAACGGCCTTAATGTACTGTATTACAAAAACCCTATATTTACCTTTTGATCAGCTCCTCTTCATTCTCCTGGTTCATGCCATTTGTGTCATCAGTTATGAGCTCTGCCTTTTCTCTAAAAAAATAAAATACACACCTATTAGAATTCATAGTGAAACAAGGTATTGTAAGTTGCATACACATAAAATTAGGTTTGGGACGGTGGGTCTCCACTCCAAATTACCTTTCTCCGCACATGCTTGCATGGAGTTCTAGGAACTCTGGTGTAAATTTCAGGAAACAGATAGGACATGGCAACTTCTAAAAGAGATTTTTTTTTTTTTTTTTTTTTTTTAAATGTTAAACATTTGCCACAATCCCAATCATGTAGGCATTTCACCACGTAACAGTAAATTTTAAGTAATGTACTGTACCTCTTCATCAGATTTCTTTGTTCCATGGCACAGAACCTCTGACTCACTTTGACCTGGCTATAATATGACCCACAATTATCCTTTATTACAACGCAATGAGTTGAAATCATACTTAAAGTCAACTTAAATGTATTTCAGACCTACACTCACCTCAGTATCTTCTTCTGAAGTTTGAGACCCCATGCATTCCTTTACATGAAGGGCCAAAATTTGGAAAGGAAATGATACTTTGCAGGTTTGGCATTGGGCTTTTGGCATGCCTTCAAATTCAATGGCATCTGGTGGTAGTGGAGTCAGGTCAAACTGGTGTTGCAAAGGCACAATATAGAGAGTCATTTTTCCTGACCCTGTAACATTGCGGATTTGGGTCCCAGTGTAACCATTAGAATCCGGGGGGATCATTATTAGTTTTCTTTTGCCCTGGCCACCTGAAGATACAAGGTATTTGTATGTTTTAGAGAGGTTTTTTTTATTTGATATGCATACCAAATGACAATTTTGTGCCATTGTTACAATATTACTATTTTTATTACCTGTAGCCTTGTGTAGCAGCCATCCTCCTGTCAGCCCCTGCATCTTTGGAAATTCATTTTGAAATAGTCCAAAGATCTGAAAGGATAAATAGTAAAACATCAGCTACTATAGCTGTATAGACATGAGCAATTAAATTATAGACATTACTTGCACTTAATTTTTTTTCTTTACCCCACACACACACACACCTATATATGTATTGTCCAATCTCACCTCTTCACGGCACATATCTTTTGACATGGTGACATGTCTTTTGCCAAGACCAGCCTGGGCAAGTTCAAACTCCTCAGATGAAACTGGAGTTACCTCTGAATTTCTATTGAGCAGGTACGCATAGAAACTAAAAGGCTTCCAGGGTTTGGTAGATGCTTTGCTATATGGCTTCAAACTCTGTGTCCGTCGCTTTCCAAGTCCAATTCTCCTTGTAAAAAACCCTGGGAATGCTCTGAATAATTTACAACATGATCAGAAATTTATATATGTATTACCTATTTCAATAAGTGATTAGAAATTGATACAGTGGGGAGAACAAGTATTTGATACACTGCCAATGGGTTTTCCAATTGGCAGTGTATCAAATACTTATTCTCCCCACTGTACTGGACTGTCTCAGAAAATTAGAATACACAATATTCTAATTTTCTGAGACAGTCCTGTACATTAATCCACCATTTAAAGCAGGGGTGTCCAAACTTTTTGCAAAGGGGACCAGATTTGGCGTGGTAAAAATGTGGGGGGCCGACCTTGGCTGACTTCCTTTACATAGAACAATATACAGGACTGTCTCAGAAAATTAGAATATTGTGTATTCTAATTTCCTGAGACAGTCCAGTATATGTTCAAGAGGTTTCCAAAATGCACAAACGCGCACACACAGAAACCTGGACATTTCCTGATCTACACATGGTTGATCCCTGTTGCTGCCTGTCTTTGGCTCTTCCTGCTGCTGTCCCTGACTAAGATTCTGTGTAAGCACATTGATGAGGGTTTGTGCTGCTGCAGTCAATGTGGAATTACCCTCGACATTCTGGCAAAAAAAACAAAACAACAAAAAAAGTCTTGACAGAAACAACAGAAGACAGAAGTTCCATATGAACACTTTAAAAGCTTAAACATGAACAGTACTCGAATGAACGTAGCTCATGCTAACCTGAAGCTTACCTACTTCGTAGACTAGACACATTAACAAAAATGCCTTTCTGGATAACGCTACGTCTCAGAAGTTAATCAGTACTTGGTTTTTTTGCCTACTTTCCACTGTACTTTATCGTTAGAGAGCATTTCTTACCTGTGTACCTGTACCTGCACCTGCAGGTTGCCCAGATGATGAGGACGCCATTGTGAGGAATTACCGGTAAATTCTTAAATTGGAGCTGCTGCGCTGCGTTCGCGTTCTCGCTTGGACGTCGGACATATCGTTTCTTTAGGTGAAGGTCTCCAACCTGGCATATTTTCCAATTGTTATTTATCAAAACTGACCAAGAGTTGTCCAGGATGACTTACAAAAGTTTCCCCTCCACCCTTAGCATGACTTTAGCTACAGGTTCCAAGAAAACTAGGTGGAGAGAGTGTGGAGTCATAATTCATCAAAGTACCCACGTTACCTGAAGGCAACATCATTCGGGGTTGCTTTGATAGGCTGTCTCTCACAACTCAACACGCCTCCCGTCGAGGCCGCGCCCCCCACGTTAAAACACGGCCAAAAGTTTTGAATCTGAAAAAATAAGATCTGAAAGCGAAAAAAAAGATTCGAAAGTGAAAAAAAGATTTGAATGTGAAGAAAAAAATTGAAACTGAAAAAATAAGATCTGAAAGTGAAAAAAAAATATGAAACTGAAAAAAAAAGACCTGAAAGTGAAAAGAAAATCTTTGAACCTGAAAATAACAACTTTGTAACTGGAAAAAATAAAATGTTTTTTTCGCTTTTGAAAGATTCAAGAATAAAACTTAAACATTCAGTTTCAAACATTTTTTTTTCAATCGTTTCTTTTTTTCAGATTACAAAACTTTTGGCCTTGATTTAACACCATAAAAAGACGCAGAAATATCGTTAGCAAACAAATTTGGCACTAGAACAATATTTAAATGTGAGAGTAAATGTAAAAAATGAGGGTCATTTTGCGATGTGACGTGTGAAGGGGAAACGATAGCGTCATCGCACACACCATATAACTGTTTGCATTAGTCTAACACATATATAGTCTAACACATACATATGGTACAGGTTTTCGTGGGCACCGTCTAACTGTTTGCATTAGGCTAACACACGTAATATAATTAATCAGGAAATGTGTATCATTTTCATATTTACGGTAGGACTACACTACTAATATAAAATAAATAGCACACCATAGTTTAATGAGAAGAAATAGAGATACACAATGCCGTCTTATCACAAGAGTGACGCACATACTCGGGGAATCTGCTCTCAGCAAACTCCAAGGACAAAGCGCTTTGTCCTAAAACAAGCACCACCAGCCCGGACAGCAAAGTTGATAGCGGGCGTCCCAATCCGCGCACGAACCTAAACCGCCCAAAACCGGCCACAGCGGGGGCGGCCCCAAAGCAACGCCCAGAAACGCCTTCGACGAGACCCGCGTCAGCAAAGACTTCAAAAAGACTGGACACTGAGATAAGACAGATTTTCTTCTACTCGGAAACATGTAGCCTTGTTTTGGATCCAGAATTGTCCCTCCGTCGTCTGTTTTTTGCCTTGTTTTTGACCATTGTCGACGAATAAATTGTCAACCTGTTTTCGGCGAGTGTTCTTCAAGCTTTTGAAACATGGAGTCAGTGTGCAAAGGGTTAACACAGGAACGCGCGGAGTTTAGCTTCCTCCTTAGCCTGGCTCCTCGGGGGAGTCAGCGACGGAGCACATTTCCGTTCTGTTGCCGGCCTCCCCGTGCAGTTTGGGCTGGGAGGACTAAATTCCTTCACGTGTTTTATTTACTTGAACTCGGAGGGTTAGCAAACAAAGTGCTGCCACTTCTGGTTTTGTATATTAACAAAAAAATTATAATAAGGTTCCTTTTAAAAGTATTTAACGCTTCTAAATATTTAAACAACGACTGAACCTGTAAGTTTAAAGTGTGACGAGTCTCAAGTTAATGAAATTAAATCGTTTATTTTAATCATATTACAAATAACAGGTTTTCTAAATTAGGCTTAGCATTCTTGTGCTGGCTTTACTTGCTTTGGAAAATATGATATCACTTTCTAATTGTTATACTTTCTGTTCATGTGCTTTTGTTATAACAATTAAAAAAAAAGCAAATATGGACTTCATTTTGGTTTGTTGCATAGGCAAAACTATTTTAGTAGATGTACTACGACAACAGCAAGAGAACGCGTCAGTTTTTGTTTGTAACTAAACATTTATGCTAATACTTGCTTGGAAAATAAGAATTGTATAACTGTGAACGCTCCGTTATTATGCAGGCGTCAAAACTACGGTCACATTAACAATAAATCTTCTTTCACTTTTTAATTTTCAATTGGACAGTTGACGTATTCCATAATTACGACACCACTTGAAGGCAGTGTTAACATTAGCTGCCACAGATGGAAATTCTGAAGTATTGCAGGCTTTTTTTTAAGCATTTAACTGTACTAAAACTTCAAATATAATCAAGTACTAGTCTAGTCAGTACCTCTAAATATGAGGTAAATATTTAAGTCCCCCTCTCGTTAGTGAACTAGAAAGACACGTTGCGCCATGGTTTTACTTTCCGAAACGACAACACTACTGTTACTGTACTACTTCTACTACTGTGTATTATATATAAACTACAAAAAAATGTTTCCTACATACCTCTTTGTGTGGATTCAAAATCAGTGGACTTCAATTCCAGTCAAGTTGTGGCGTCCGCCCTTGGCTGAGTTTTGACTAGTTCCCGGCAAGAACCTCATTCCAAAGCAATCACAAAAAATAGGCGATTTTGTCGCCATCTAGCGACCACACCTAATATTATACCGCTACACATATACATGGATGTATACATGGGATTTGTGTATGGAGGGTAAATTTGTGTCTTTATTATTCAATTTAAAAAAAAGTTGCTTCAATCAAAATATATTTTTTTTATTTAAAAAAAAGTGAAGGGAAAAATAAATTTGAAACTAAAAAAAAAAAACCCATTTGAAAATGATTTTTCTTTGCTTTTTGTTTTTGATTGAAGTAATGCTGTTTTGCGTTTATAATACAAATATTGACATTTGTGTCAAAATGATTCAATAAAAAAAAATTGTGTCAAAATGATTCAATCCCAGAAAAAATAGTGTCTTCAAAACTTCTTCAATCAAAAAAAAGGTAGTTTCAAAACTTTTACACTTATAAAAAAGTGACGCATGAGTAAAAAAAACAATAATTTCAGATAAAAGTATTATTTTCAAAATACATTTCGTTTTCCTATCCAAAATGTGGCCCAAACGCAAAAGAACATTAATTCAATTAAAAAAGTTGTTTCAATCAAAAAATAAATAAATAAATCAAAGAAGAAAAAAAAATGCATTTGAAAACTATGAGTTTGAAATTTATAAACGAAAAATTTCAATCACTGAAAAAAAAGGAGTTGAATGCGAAAAAATATTTGCCTTATCATGCTTACGCCATTGGCGCAGTCATTTGTCACTCAAACACATCTGACCAATTGCGCAAAGTGAACATTTGTGTCAAAATGATTCAATCAATAAAATAAAAAGTGCCTTCAAAACTTTTTCCTCTTCAATCAAAAAAAAGTAGTTCAAAACTTTTTCCTCTTCAATTAAAAGTTAGTTCAAAACTTTTTGCACTTCAAAAAACAGTGACACTTCAATAAAAAAAAAAAAAAGACCAATCACAGTGACACATGACCTACCCATAATATGGCCCAAACATTTTCAATGAAAAATTAAGTGTTCAAATGCAAATTTTTGAGTTGCAAATAATTTTTTGCATTCAAAACCTTTTTCTTTTTAATTTTATGACTGATTTTTTTTTTTTTTTAATGAAGTGATTTTTCTCTTGAAAATATTTTTTTTTGTTTGAAGCAACTAATTTTTTTGATGGAATAATAAAGACACAAATGTCCTCGCTAAAATGTGGCTGCAACGCAAAACAACATTATTTCATTCAAAAAAAAGTTGTTTCAATAAAAAAATTAAATGAAATTAAATCAAAGAAAAAAAGTTTTCAAATCAATTTTTTGAGTTTCAAATTTATTTTTGCATTCAAACACATTTTTTTTGATTGGAAATATATATTTTGATTGAGGCGACTTTTTTTAAAATTGATTCAATAATAAAGACACAAAGCACTGTCTCCCTCTAGTGGCGACCTCAATGCATAAGAATAGTGTCACTGTATTTGTGCAATTCTTTTCAGTATTTTTAAAACAGGAAGATATCAGGAATTTAACAGTCCATATGATTTTTGTTATTTTTGAATATTTGTGTTTACATTTAAGATTAAATATAAACAACAGTACATATTGTCATACATTGTAAAAGTAAATAACAGTAAACATAATTTATTTTTTACTAAAACAGAGGGGGGGAAAAAAGATTTTATTTGTGACTATGTCTTGACAAGCAAAAGTGATAGCATTGTAAAAAAACAAAAAACACAATTAGTGATTACTTATACCAAAATGTAACATAAACACAATAATAAATCAAATGTACTGAAATGGAAAATAACTTTTGTTGCTGTTTTTAGTTTGATATAAATTCAAGATGCAAAAGTGCATATAAGGTGCAATTGGAGGAAGGAAGAGAGGAATATTTAGGCCTCCACGCCTTCGTTCAGGAGCGGCTTGTATACACTGTCCGGCTGGTCAGGACTCTAAAATTTATAAAAAACAAAAGCTGACATTTCATCTTGAATACAAAGGTGAGAAAAGAACAATTATATGAAAAAAAACTGTCAGGAAATTAAAACACTTCTGGTTCTTGTAACTAGAGTTGTCCGATAATGGCTTTTTAACCAATGTGCCCATATTGTCCATCTCCAAAAATCCGATGCCAATATCAAACCGGTACCCGTTGTTAATTCTATTGTCCATGTCCATCCGCTGGATGCTTTAATAGTGATACATGTAACTTGTGCTGCAACGATTAATCGAGTAACTCAAGTAATTCGATTAGAAAAAAGCTTGGAATCGAATTTTGCTGCTTTGAGTATTCGTTTTATTAGAATGGCGTTGTCACGCTTTGTTTTGAAAGTGTTTGCATTTCATTTTATTGATTTAGGTGGATACACAGCCCTCTAGTGGGAACAGTGACTATGACATAACTCATTTAACATGGCTGAATCCTGCTACTCCCTGTTAAGACCAACATAAGGTCAGTTTTTGTTTCAGCTAATAAGTTTTTTATGCATTCCAAATTGAGTTTATAGGTACAATGGTATGAAAAAGTATCTGAACCTTTTGGAATTTCTCACATTTCTGCATTAAATCACCATCAAATGTGATCTGATCTTTGTCAAAATCATACAGATGAAAACACAGTGTCTGCTTTAACTAAAACCACCCAAACATGTATAGGTCTTCATATAACTTATTTGTTAATCGATTAGTGGTTGCAGCCTCATTAAGAAGCTAGTTTAGATAGCAAGATGTCTGAAAATTGGCAAAATATAATTTGTTTTCCAAAGTAAAAGCAGTTTTTTTTCCTGTGCTACTTTTGACTTAAAAATACAATTGTATACAATTACAACTGAGATGTTTTATATATATATATATATATATATATATATATATATATTAGGGCTGTCAAATTTTTAATCGAGTTAATTACAGCTTAAAAATTAATTAATCGTAATTAATCGCAATTCAAACCATCTATAAAATATGCCATATTTTTCAGTAAATTATTGTTGGAATGGAAAGATAAGACACAAGATGGATATATACATTCAACATACGCTACATAAGGACTATATTTGTTTTATAATAACAATAAATCAACAAGATGGCATTAACATTATTAACATTCTGTTAAAGCGATCCATGGATAGAAAGACTTGTAGTTCTTAAAGGAAAAATGTTAGTACAAGTTATAGAACTTTTATATTAAAACCCCTCTTAATGTTTTCGTTTTAATACAATTTTCAATCAAAAAATAAACTAGTAGCTAGTGCAGCCCGCCATTGTTGATGTCAATAATTACTTACACAATGCTCATGGGTGCTGAAGCCTATAAAATCAGTCGCACCCAAGCGCCAGCAGAGGGCGGCAAAACTCCATAAAACACAACAAGTGAGCGTTTCACTGTACTGTCATTTAAATCTGAGCGGGGCATCTGCGTTAATTGGGTCAAATATTTTAACGTGATTAATTAAAAAAATTAACAATTAATTTTGACAGCCCTAATATATATATATATATATATATGTTATAATTTCAAGAATTTAGACAAGAAGAATTTAGAAGAAGGTGCTTAACAATAAATTAGTTGTAGATTAATTTGCGAATCGATTAGTTGTCGATTAATCGATTGTTGCACCTCTAACGTACAATGGTATGAAAAAGTATCTGAACCTTTTGGAATTTCTCACATATCTGCATAAAATCATCAAATGTGATCTGATCTTTGTCAAAATCACACAGATGAAAATACAGTGACTGCTTTAACTAAAACCACCCAAACATGTACAGTATATGTTTTCATATTTTAAAGAGGATAGCATGCAAACCAAGACAGGAGGGAGAAAATAATTAAATGAACCCTCTGCCTAAGGAGACTTAAAGAGCAATTGAAACCAATTTTTACCAAACATTCTAAGTCAGGTGTGTGCCCAATCACTGCTGTGTGGTTTAAAGCTGCCTCGCCCACTATAAAACACACACCTGGTAAGAAATGTCTTGATGAGAAGAATTGTCTGATGTGCATCATGGCTCGGTCAAAAGAGCCGTCTGAAGGATTGTTGATTTGTACAAAGCTGGGAAAGGATACAAAACCATCTCTTAAAGTCTGGATGTTCATCAATCGACAGTCGGAGAACTTGTCTACAAATGGAGAGAGTTTGGCACGGTTGCTTCTCTCCCAAGGAGTGGCCGTCCACCAAAGACGATGCCCAGAGTTCAGCGCACAATACTCAGAGAGGTAAAAAAAGAACCCTAGAGTGTCTGCTAAAGAGTTACAGAAATCACTGGCACAGTCCAATACCTCTGTGCACACATCAACTACATGTAAAACTATGGCCAAGAATTGTGTTCATGAAAGGACTCCACGGAGGAAGCCACTGCTGCGTCCACTGTTCCCAAAAAGACACTGGGACACTCCATAGAAGTTTTGGCAAAATATTTTTTGGACGGATGAAACCAAAGTTTAATTGTTTGGGAGTACCACACAACGTCATTTGTGGAGGAAAAATGGAACAGCTCACCAACATCAACACCTCATTCATTCATCAAGTAATATTTGAATTGTTCCAGATTATTTCTTTATGCCAGGGGTGGGCAATTAATTCCACAAAGGGCCGCAGTGGGTGCGGGTTTTTGTTGCAACCCATTAAGAGGACACCTTTTCACCAATCTGCTGTTTTACAAGTGCAATCAGTCGATTGCAGTCAGGTGCTTCTCATTTCTGCTGAAACCGCATTGGTTAAACTATCTGTGCTGGGTCAGTTGGAACAAAGACCAGGACCCACTGCGGCCCTCGAGGAGCGGTTTGCCCACCCCTGCTTTATGCGGTGAGAAGTTATGAACAGGACACAATTTCCAAGCTAATAAAGCTTGCTGATAAAATTTGGATAATTTTACAGGTAACTTTGCCACAGCAAAATTGCATTTCAAGAGAAAATCTAGACCACCCACAATTCTAAATACATTGTGTGGAATAAAATTCCAGAGTGACTTCGGTCTTTCCATACATTTCTTAAGCCATTTAATTTTGAAAGTGGAATTGAGATGAAAAAAATCCCAAATTTCCAAACCACCTTCTGCCCTTTCTAGCCTAAGAATTTCTTTTTTCAGAAGGTGACGTTTATTTTTCCAAACAAAATGAACAAACAAATTATTGATCTCCCTACAAAATTTTTCATTTACAAACAGTGAAAGAGCGGGATACACAAATCTTGTCGCACCCTCTGCTTTGGATAGTAAGACTCTTCCGTAAATCGAAAGGTCTGGTTGCAACCACAAATTGAAAATTGTTTTCGCTTTCTGAATTCTAGAGGAAAAATTTAGGTGCTGTCTCTGAGAAGAGCTTTTGGTTATATGAACACCTAGGTATTTAATGGTTTGTTTGACCGGAATACCAGATATAAATTGCTCAACAGTGTCATACAGACACAATATTTCAGATTTATTGATATTAAGCTTAAGACCTGAGGCGTCAGAAAAGTCCTGAGTTGCCAGCAGTGCTGCACTAATTTGAGATTTGTCTCGCAGAAATAAAACGGTGTCATCTGCAAGCTGTGAAATCTTTACCTCCTGTTCAAATATACATAGGCCACGGACATTTGGATTCTTTGTAATGTGCAAAAATAGGAGTTCCGCAGCAATAATAAATAAAAAACAAGAAATCGGGCAGCCTTGACGAACACCTCTCGAGACAGAGAATCTTTTAGGCATCGTGGGATACAAAATAACGGAGCTGTTAATGTCATTATGGAACATGGCAATAATATGAATGAACTCGTTCCCAAAACCAAAGATTTCCAATGTTTGAAGGATAAAAGGATGTTCTATTGAATCAAAAGCCTTATAAAAATCAAGAAAAAGCATCAATGCATCAGTTTCTATTAAATCAGCATCATCTACTAGATCCGATACAAGCCTAACATTATCACAAATATGACGCTCTGCCATGAAGCCATTTTGATTTTCACTTATTATTTCCTTTAAATATTTTTTCAGTCGCCTTGCATAAACTTGAGCAATTATTTTGTAATCATTATTTAGAAGAGAGATGGGTCTCCAGTTTTCAATTGACAAAAGGTTTTTCCCAGGTTTTGCTATTAGGGTCAACAAACCTTGTTTCATTGTTGCAGTCATCTCTTTTCTTTTTATACATTCTTTCAACATAAGCAATAGGTGTCCTCCTATTAAATCCCAAAAACAAAGGTAGAACTCACTAGTTAGACCGTCATTTCCGGGAGTCTTCCTTGGACTCATAGAACGGACAACTTCAGATATTTCATCGTAGGTGACCTCAGCATCACAAGCACTTCTAAAGTTCTCTGATATTGTAGGTGTAAATTCTCGAATTTCGCTGAGAAAAATTTCGCATTTGGCCTGACTAAATTGTGATTTGTACAGGTCATTGTAAAATGCTGTAATATAATCAGAGATTACCTTGGGTTCTGAATTTCTCACACCATTAATGTTGAGAGTTGTAATATTGTTTCTCTTCCGATTTCTTTTTTCTAATGCAAAGAAATAACTAGAATTTTTCTCTCCATTTTCTAACCATTTGGCTCTAGACCTAACGAACGCCCCTTTTGCCATGTTAACGTACATTTTATCCAAAGACTCTTCAAGAGTATCGAAAGTTTTCGATTCTTCTTTCGATAGGTTCTGCTTCGTAGTTAACAGCTGAAGTTCATTAAATACAGAGGTCATTTTGCAGGAGCTTTCTTTTTTTAACTCTTTACTTCTACATATTGCTGTATGTCTAACTTGAAACTTGAAAAACTCACACTTTTGAATTGGAGTCATTCCTGTTTTACCAAATATCTCACTTACAAGTAAAGCCACCCTTTTCTTAAAGCACTCATCATCTAACAAAGTATTATTCAATTTCCAGTAACCTCTACAACTTACATCACTAATTTGACCTTTCAATCTTAATCTTATCAATTTATGGTCCGAAAACGGAGCATGGGAATGACTAACCTCCTTCACAAATTGCAAACCTGTAGAAGACATTAGCCAAATGTCTATACGTGATTGTAAAGACCTCGTTGAGTTTGTCCACGTGTACTCAGAACCATTCGGGTACATAAACCTCCACACGTCTGTGAGCAACAATGCATTTGAGAGAAACCTTGTGGAATTAAATCCCGTCCTCAAAAACCTCGGTGGGTGTCTATCTTTTTCATCATCAGAAGTATCATTGAAATCCCCTCCCATGACAACAAGTGCTTCTTTATGTTTCAGCTTTAACGTGTCAACAACTTCAGTCAGTTTGGAAAAAAATCAGTTTTGCGTGGGTAACGTTATTTGGTCCATAAACATTTCCAATAATGAAGATCAAATTATCCATTCTTAAAACTAAAACAACCCACCGACCATCGTCTGATGTTACAGTTTCCAAAACTTCGCCTTTACACTTATTAAACAAAATCGCAACACCTGCAGAATGGTTAGAACCATGAGAAAAAAAGTATAGTATCACCCCATTGTGATTTCCAAAACCTCTCGTCCTCCTTATTTGAATGAATTTCTTGTAGGAATATAATATCTGCATTGGAATTTCTGGCAAATGAAAAAATAGCTTTCCTCTTAATACTGTCACGTAAACCTCTAACATTTAAGGAACATAAATTTAGTGCCTCAAAAATAAAAGACGACATTGCAAAAAAACAAGACTCGTCTGCAAAACAAGTTGCAGCATAAACAGTAAGCTAACTTTAAACCTCAACTATACGTACCATCATAACAATATCACATTCTAAACCATCCCTGAAACATTACCTTGCAATTCTACTACTGGTTGTAGAGTTCAAGGTAGTGTCTCTAAATGATCTTCTTTCCTTCAATGTAGGCGTCGGGCCACGGGAGCCCGCCCGTTTCCCTTGCTTTCTGGCCTTTTTCAATCAAAGGCCACAGTCTATTCCTCTCCATCCTGTCAGCATGTGTCAGATCTTCTTTAAGATACAGCTTCCTCTCCCTCAAGACGACGTTGTCCTTTGCAATTCTCCAAATCTTGCTTCTGTAGGATCTCATGGTGAACTGGACGATGATGGGCCGGTTTGAGTCGACTCGGGAAACCCCGACTCTGTGCACCGTGTCGATAAGAAAACCCATTTTTTCCTTATCCTCTGGCGTAAGAAGGGCAAACAGAGACATTATTTCAGCTCTGACGTTTTCATCCGGCCTTTCCTTCATCCCGTGGATCCTCAGGTTCCAGCGCCTGCTGTACCGCTCTGCGTCGTCACTTTTCTGCTGAATCTTGGCAATTTGCTCCGAGTTTGTTTTTATCCGATCTTCGTTGCATTGTACTTGCACTTCCACCGTCTTCAGATGGTTGTGCACATCTTCAATGAATTTGTTAGTGTTGGACAGTTTTTCATCAAATGTATCAAAACGGGCTGCTAGCTCAAGCACGGCATTCTATATGTCATCAGTGGATGCGCTTTTATTCATGTCTTTCACTCGCTGTTTCTTGGATTCTGGGCTTTTCGTAGGTGTGATTGGTAGCGGAGTGAGTGAGCCATCAAAATTTCCAACGTCTTCGAGAAGTAGTGAAGCACTGCATTTCACATCCTTCGCTCTTTTCGCCATGCTGCACTTTTTGCGCCCAACGTAGCTTAGCTATAGCCACTTGCAGCTTAGCTGTAGCGCCACGCAGCTTCACAAAGTAAGCCCCGCCGAAAACAAACGCCTTACTCACAATGTCACCCTCCTAGCTTGTCCTTAGAATAGCCCCAGTTTGCAGGTATTGTCAGTACTGGTTTGATTTTCTTTGTTGACGGGGTACATTATATAGCCTCGGAGCACCTCAAAAACACGCCTCGCTGGCCGCTATCTTGGCTCCTCCCTCGTGGGCATATTAATTAGCTATAGAGTCTACCCACGCACCACGTGTTCGCTGTAGGGTTCCGCCCACTTGTCCGTCAAAACATCGTGTTAACCTATTACGGCTACGTACATTTCTCCTATTTACGGCGTGTTTTTCTGCTCCTTAACATCATAGTCAAAATGGTGAAGGCGTGTGTGGCTGTTGGTTGCACTAACAGAGAAGATGGAAGGAGAGACTTGAAATTTTACCGTATTCCGAGGGATCCAAATAGAAGAGCGAAATGGACGGCTGCGATTCGACGTGAAAATTGGACACCAAAAAATCACCACAGACTCTGTAGTAGTCATTTTATATCCGGTAAGATGCATTTAATATATATTTAGAGGGTTTTGGCCTGACAACCACAATTAAGATCATTGCTAGGCTAATCGCCGACATCATACGACGTAGTACGACATAGTTTCAAATTCAAGATGTTTGTGACTTCCCTATCTTCCACCATTGTTATTTTTTGAATAATATTTAGCTGGTACCAAGTAAAAGAAACTGTCCTCGTCTACGGGGCTGACAATTAACCACAATTAAGATCATTGCTAGGCTAATCGCCGACAACATACACGTATGTATGTAGTGAGTGCTATACTGCTAAACCATATAAACATCAAAAGCCTCAACTCCATTGACAAACGACATGAAATACATTAGACTTGACAGTGGACGTTAGCAATAACAAAAGAATTCGAATTGAAAATTTCGTAACTCACCTTTCCAAGCACAAGATAGATTCCTGCCAAACGAGGACCTGTTTCACCCAACCAGCAACGAAGTATTTATAAGCGTCCAAGCTCTTGAAGTTTTTCGTGAGAATAGGCTGATTTTGTGTGGACAAGATCATTTTAAATATCAGCGTAGCAGATGTCAGGCAGACAGGGCGAAGACAGTGGGTCGAAAAACATTGATTTGGGCATCAAATATGGATCTGGCGACTGTATAGAACGAAGCTTTTCCTCATAACGCCTTTTATGCAACAGATCCAGTGAGTTTGCGGCATCAGAAAGCACCGGGTCTTCCATGAAATGCATTTTAAATTGCGCCATCAATTGAAAACAATGCTAATACAGAGTCGTTTTGACGGACAAGTGGGCGGAACCCTACAGCGAACACGTGGTGCGTGGGTAGACTCTATTCTCTCTCTTAATGCATGACGTCGTTGGCTTGACTCTGAAAAATGTCAAGGCAACGGAGTGTCCGAAGTTTCTTCAAAAAGCCCCAAAACGACGATGGTGTTTGTTGATAAAAGAGGTGAAAAAACAGGGACTGCACAAGCGGGCACGCAATTCAAGTCCATGCGCACCAGGAGCAAGACTGCGTTCAGGCCACAGCAGGTGAACTATTCATTTCATTGTTCCATACCTACCTGGGCCACAGTCAGCTGTTTTTGTCACTGCGGAGAAAAAGTTACATATTCATCTGCTTGATGTGTGATGGCACGGTGTGGATCCTCTGTTAAGCTTGTTCGGACAGAATATTGATTTGAATGAAAACTAAATATTAATTTGAATAAAAACTAAATACAAGTGATGGGACGAAATGGGCCGAGGTTCCGAAGCTTGTGTCGAGTAATGGGAGGGGTGTTTCCACGAAGCTTGCAGCGAGGCGCGCGTCATTTCGGCTGAACCCGGAAATGATGTCGTGAGAAGCCTCACTGGCCGGCTGAATCTGATGAACGCTTCGGAAGTGATCCGACGTTCGGCGCGTATTGCAAACACAGTAGGCTACAGACTACGGTATAAATTGGTTGCAACACGCAATGGCGATCGCCTGTTATCTCACATTTTGTGCATTTCGGGCTCCTGTACTTGTTGCATGATCTGTGCGCAACAGTGCAACCAGTGCAATCTTTTTTCGAGCCTTGTCCTTTGCTTGCGATGGAAACTGCGCAAAAAAGCGACCCTCCCCTGTATGGGAACATTTTCATTTGATTGCTTTCAATACGGTAAGGGAGAAGAACTACATTAATATAAATGTGAGTGTGTGTACCTATCTGAACCAAACATCAACAGAATGAACAATCCATTAGTGTACTGGGAGGCACAAAAGAATACCTACCCAAATTTATATCAACTGGCACTCACATTTATCTGCACCAGCTTCATCTGTGCCTTGTGAAAGAATATTTTCTAAAGCTGGTGAAATATTGTCCATAAAAAGAAACCGTTTAAAGCCAGCCACTGTGGGAAAGCTATTATTTCTCAACAAAAAGGAATAACAAATGATCCTAAGCACTTGTTGTATTTTGTTCGCATACTAAATTACTAACATAAGCACATTCATATCTTTGTCATAATCAAATAACCATTGAATTCTTAACAATGTTGACCACTTGGGCTTGTAGACCAGGGGTCTCCAACCCAGTCCTCAAGGCCCACTGTGGGTCCTGGTTTTTGTTCCAGCTGATCCAGCAGAGACAGTTGAACCAATGAGGCTTTGCTAAAACAAGCCACACCTGACTGCAATCAACTGATTGCACTTGTAAAACACCAGATTGGGGAAAAAGTGTTGTCATCTTGTTTGGTAAGAATGAAATCCTGCACCCACAGTGGGCCTTAGTGGAATAGGTTGGGGACCCCTGTTGTAGACCACTTGATGGCGCCATAGAGTAAATGAAGCACAATGAAGCTTTGCTACATGTGCAAACCGATTGGCTGCAAAGCTTCATTGCTTCATGAGGCTTCATTTGACCATCACTACTAAATACTGTTGAAGCGGTATGCAATGTTAAGAGTCTTGTTAGCTCGAATTGCTGTGTCCAACCGCTGTAGCTCTCCTGCAACAGCCCCCCCCCCCAACACCAGGTATCAACCAGACTCCAAAGCCATCAGCAAAACCATCTAGTACCAGAGGTCGCATCAATGGTAAGAAATACTCATCATTGATTAGCAACAGCAATGTTATTAAAAAGAATTCAAAGACTTGTTGGTCTTTAAAACTGTTTTAATGACATAAAATGGACAAATGACTTGTATTTTTTGTTTTAAACATATTATATGGCTCTCAGCCAATTAACGCGTTCAGCTGACCAATGATCAGTGACAACATTAGATGATCGGCTTCTTCGGGTGCATTTTCCTTGAAGTCAGAGATGACGGTTCTAGACTCCTTCAGCTGCTCCGCTATGCGCTGCTTCTCTTCCTCGTCCAGAGCCATTTTGTCCAACACGTACACTAGGTAAAACAAAAATCTGCACAAATGGAGCCAGAGAAATATTTGAAAGATCAATCACGCCGTATACAACAGCATTCATTCTTGTAACGCTATAGTTCAATCTTCAATTAAATGGACCGAGGTCGCTATGGCCTTTGGTGGTTCGCCGGCCACGTGAAAAACGTTTCGTGTTTGTGTGTTCGTGTGTGTGTACCTTCTGAAAAAATGAGAAAATGTCTCGCACAATGATGTTATTAGGCTAGCCAAATTTCAAAATGACATCTTTGAAGTGCTATATTTGGATTCGTTTGAAAAGAAACACAACGAATACCTTCAGTCAAATTATCTGCAAGTGCTTTGGTATTGTGTCTTGGGCTTACTCCAGTTGGGGATCCTTGAGCTTTTTGATGTCCTTAGACAGGCGTTGGACGATGGCCACCATAAGTGATGGGGGCAATGGGTTGGGCTGCATATTCTCAAAATCCAGCTCGCTTGCCGCCCAGCACACAGCAGCGAGCAATCGGTGGTCAACGCTCGACAGGGCCTGGAGAGGAATTAGGAAAATTCAGGTATTCTCATCCAACCCGATCCTACCAGAAATTCGCTATTTTTAAAAATCTTTTTAGTAAAAACATGTTTTGTTTTGTTTTGTTTAAACGAAATATTAGACATCAATTAATGATTCTAAGACAAAAACGACAGACATTTTGAAGAATAAAGGAGGACAGAAACGACAGGGGAGCAACACAGGCTTAGTGAGGAGGAGGAGATGGGGGTGCTAAGATGCCGATCGATCGGGTCCTTTCACGTCATTTTCAAAGTATCGGAATCGGCAAAAAAATATCGGGCATGCCTTTTTATTTTTTTTTTAACGTTACAGACAAAATGTCTTACACTCATCCAGTCTTTAGTTTTGTCTTAAAGTAGGGCTATCACATTATTCACGTTAACGGCGGTAATTCATTTTCTGAAATTAATCACGTTAAAATATTTAACGCAAGTAATGCATGCGCTGCATGCCCACTCACGTGTTGTCGCGTTCCATCTATAATGGCGCCGTTTTACCTACCGTTTTACCTATATATAGAGCTAAAAGAAAGCGTAAAATGACCTGGCCTCCCCTCTGCCTCGGCTGCGGGAGTGGGTTGGGGGGTCGGGTCCCCGATCTTGCATCACCCCGTGGCAGTTCCTGGGCGTTCTCCTGCCTCCGCCTTCCCCTCTCTTCTCTGGCTGGGCATCCGCCCTGCGCTCCGTCGCGGGTCGCTGGCTGGGCGCCGCACCGGCAGGGGGCCCTGCCTTGCCTGGGGCTTGGTGGGCCGCTGGGGGTCCCGTGGCGTGCCGGTTGGGGGGCTGTGGCTCGTGGCCCGGGTGGGCGGGCGGGGGTGGGTGTAGGCGTGGGGTTGGTGATGCGTCCCCTCCTGCCATCCCTGAAGGCCGGTTGATGGGCGCGCGGGTGGCCCGGGGGACCACCCTGGGTCCCGGGGGGGGGGGGGACGATGGCTCCTTTGCTGGGCGGCGGGAGGAGGGATGGGATCCGCATGCCCCCCCCGCCCGCCCGCCCTCCCTCCCTCCCTCCCCGGGCTGGCTGGGTGGGGGCCGTGGCCCTGGGTTGGCGCCCGCGCGGTTTCTCCGCCCGTCTGCGTGGCTGTCGCGCGCCCGGTGGGGCTTGCGTGCTGCTGGATGTGGTAGGGCATGCTCGGGTTGGGGGTTCCGGTGCCGGGGATTGGCGATGCGGCGGCGTAGGGTTGGTCGCCAACGGGCTTACACTCATAAGAGATTTACACGATTACTGGGTCCTAGATCACAGAACTGATTTGTGTACACTCTACCCCTTTCAATCACTTAGCTTATAGTCTTATAGACACCCCCACCCCCATTCTCCTCTTTCACTGGCCAATAGGCCCCCACATGGTGTAAACCGGAAATACATCTCGCTGACGATAGCACCAGCATATTAGTAACTAGTTTAGATGTTCAGTGTATTTCTTGTTGTTGTTTGTGTATGTGTTTCTTTTCTTTCTTCTCTTGTATTTCTTTTCTTCTGACCCCCCAAAATCCCTTCCTGTTCGCTGCTTTGTCATAATAAAAAGGTATTTTGAATGATCACAATGGGAGTATGTCAGACTCTCAATGTGAAACATTAAAACTGTTCAGAATCTGCGCACTTAGACTTCCATTCTCTGTGTGAAACAGCTGAACAGGACAGGTTTAAAAAAAAAAAAAAAAAAAGAAAGCGTAAAATGAGTAGAGTGAATTTTGGCAGTCTTTGGAGCCTTTTTTTCATTGGTTACAGCCTTACAATCCCTCCCTCAACAATTAGAAAAGTCATGGGAAGCAATGTGGGGAAGAAAGGTAGTAGTTGATCTTTTTCTTAACACTCTCTGTTACTTCCCAACGCAGAGAAGATATATCAATTGGTGCCACGACGCACAGTCAAGGTTGCACTTCCCATCATGTATTTGGGCAGAACAGTTAAATGGCTACATTTACTGAAAGCTCAACAAATACACTAGATGGCAATATTTAGTCACAATATAAAAAGTCACATTTATCCTTTAAGAATTACAAGTCTTTCTATCCGTGGATCCCTCTCACAGCAAGAATGTTAATAATGTAAATGCCATCTTGAGGATTTATTGCCATAATAAACAAATACAGTACTTATGTACTGTATGTTGAATGTATATATTCGTCCGAGTTTTATTCATTTTTTTCTTAACGCATTGCCAAAATGTATATGATCGGGAAAAATTATCAGGAATGATTGGAATTGAATCGGGAGCACAAAAAAAAAAAAGCAATCGGATCGGGAAATATCGGGATCGGCAGATACTCAAACTAAAACGATCGGGATCGGATCAGGAGCAAAAAAAACATGATCGGAACAACCCTAGTGCTAAGCGTTGAATCACGAAGGGCCATAAATCTTGATGACTTTGTAGATGCGTTTGCCAAAAAACATAGCAACAGGCGAATAAAACTGTTCTGAAGCATACTGATAGCCTGGTCATCAAAATCAGAGAATACTGATCCCTTTTGGCAAGTTCTTTTTGTTTTGTTTTTTGTTCAGGCACTTCATGAATTATTTTTGCGTTACATTAAACAGCGATGTGAGTGTATGTTGCACATACGGTATAGCCTGCTAATCTGTTGGTCCCCCCGTTGGGAAGTACTTTTTATGTTTTGTTCATTCAGTAATAATTATTTTTGTGTTACATTAAGTGACAATAAGAGTATGTTGCACATACGGTATAGCCAGGTAATCGGTTGATCCCCGTTGGGAAGTACTTTTTATCATAGGCGGAGTTTGACTTTTTTGGGGGGGGGGGGGGGGGGGCACAGCATGTTGATGACCCCGAAACGCAGTGTCAGCAATAAAATGAACTTACAAGAATATTTATAATAATAAGTTGAAAATGAGCGTTTTTTGTTTCCCATCATTCTTGACGGGAATTCTAAATCAGGCTGGTTAGGCAATACTTTTCGCCAAGATCGTCATCCATTGAATTTGGTACGCCTGCCGGTATCGTGCCAATGTAGTTACCCCAGTCAAAAAATGTATCCCCTGGGCGGAGCCACATGGGAAGTAGATTTGTGTCTTTTATTATTCAATCAAAAAAATGTTTCAATGCAGAAATAAATTTGAAACTCAAAAAACTAAAAAAAAAAAAATGCATGTGAAAGCCATTTTTCTTTGATTCATTTTTTTTTTTTTTTTTTTTTTATAGAAGTCAAGTTTTTTGATAGAAGCAACTTTTTTGATTCAAGTAATGTTGATTTGTGTTTGGGCCACATTTTGGCTACGACATTTTTCACTCGGCTTCGACATTTCATTATTCAATCAAAAAATAAGTTGCTTCAAAACAAAAAAGATTTTCAAAAAGAAAAATCAATCAAAAAAAAAGAAAAATTTCAATCACAGAAAAAAGATTTTGAATGCGAAAAAATATTGGAGATTGAAAATTTTGCATTTGAACACTTGACTTTTCATTGAAAATGTTTTCTTTGATTGAAGCAATCCTTTTTGTGTTTGGGCCATATTATGATTAGAACATTTGTGTCTAAATCATTCAATCCCCAAAAAAGTTGCTACAATCAAAGTAAATATTTTCAATCAAAAACAAAATCTTTTTTTTTTCCCTCTTCTACAGTATATTATATATTTTTTATTTATTTATTTTTTTAATTATATGCAAAGCAAATAACCGTCTAAGGTGCTCGAAAAATAATTTCGACCCATGATGATAAAAAATCTTTTTTGTTCATTTCATTCATTTTTGTTGCAGTTTTATTGCTTTACAACTTAAGTCAATTACATGCAATGACACTTTTCGGCCACAAAAATCCGCTTATGCTTTCTATGTTTTGTTCATTCAGTAATAATTATTTTTGTGTCACATTAACATTGTGTGGGGAAATATCCAGTTAAGATATGATTGCCTCCGTACTTGCTTTCCCCCAGTAATTATTTAGTTGTTGTTAAATGTACACCTTACGCAACAAACAGATTTTGTTGTGGAACTCAAAATGTTGACTGGACAGTTACGGACTATGCACATTAAATCATGAGTAACATCAAATATTACACAAAGTACATCAGTAGCCATGTCCTTAAGTCTTTCTGATAGTTTTCCCCGGACCTTTTTACTGCAATAATATAATGAAAACCTGAAATAATGGCTTTTAGTTTTGGTGTGCCACCCCAAGATTTGAAGTGGCCCCATCTGGCCACCCCTATGAACAATTTCTGGAGGCGCCCCTGCCCTGAAGCCAAATATGCAATATGTGTTAAAACTTGACAGGGAACAGCGAAATATGTCAAATACATCAGCAGCAGGTGACTAAATATCTTGGCATACAAGTGCGCATTTTTGAACGTGTGACGACAGTGTCCCATATCACAAATAGGCCCCAAAACATTCCATTTTGTGGACGTAAGAGCAAATATGTTGTGCGTTACCGTCTCCAAAGCCTGCTTATATTCTCTCCGCTGAAAGAGCTGAAGGAGTTCCTCTTTCTTTCCCAAGTAGGCCTGATGTGCCTCCTGCTTCTTCTGCTCAACTTGGAGAAGACCTTCAACAACAGACTTTATGTACTGTCGAATATCCTGCAGAAAACTGAAGAGGAAGAGAACGGTTTATCTAGATCAGGGGTCCCCAACCTTTTTTGCACCACGGACCGGTGTTATTTGGGTCTTTTGTTCACGGACCGGCGTTCTGACAAATTTTGCAACCCATCAAAAATGGCAACGATGCAGTTCTGCGCAGGTGCGTCACGTTAAACATGGCCGCCAATGCAGCCATTCCAAACACTACAAACGTTCTTTAAAGTGTTTGTGACACGAAAAAGCATGTTTATTTCATAATACACGCGGTATTTTATGCTCCTGAATGATATGGACCGCTTGGATGTGTGTGGAAGCGATCGCTATATTTATTTAGTTTTTTGAATCCCGCGCCAGGAAAATGAGCGACTTCCGGCTTCGGTCTCGCATTGAGGAGGAGGGCGCTGTGACGTGTACGGTAGAAGACGTCCTCTTCACGCTACAGTGTACTGTTGTGTATGAGGACGAAGGATTCAGCTGATTTTGCGGATTAATACTTTTATTTTTTGCATCACGCCAGCCAAACGGCTGCAGAAAAATCATTCTGTATGCGGTAGAGGCGTATGCGCCTTTTTGGAGTTTCAAAAGGTTCCCATTCACTGTGGATATTTACTGTGGGACCATTGGACTTACAAGGAAGTGAGTAAACATCTTGTTTTGTATTATGTCAAATACGAATACAGTGATTACAAAGTAAACACTATAAAATTCCTTTAAATAAAGGACTACTTACGTTTGATCATTGATAGGCATGTAAAAAGCTATCCTCACGCACATTAGCAGTTAGCTGTTAGCACGTTAGCTGCACAACAACTGCAGCCACCCTCCTCCGGGGAACGAACTGTAAATTGCTCTCCGCCGGGCGGTTTGCCGATCCGCAAAGAAACTCGACAACCGGGTCGTCATGTCAAATAATCCAGGCTAGTTATGTGTGATTTTCCACTTCGAAGACTTTGAAACATCCCTCGGTTCGGGTTAGCATGTCGGCTAGCTGTCACTCCTTCTGGGCTGTTTACATTCTCCGAAGCCGGGGAAGGGAAATGACATATGTCCGATTTAGGTGTCATAAAATATCGTTCGGGAGGTGTGACAGTAAAGGTAAAGTCGACTGTTTTGACCATTATGGAGTAATTTTGCCATGTCGTCTTGAATAAATGGATTTTTATTATTTTATATTCCATTTAGCACAAGTTATTTGTCATGACCATGCCATTTATTTAGCAATTGGGGAAAGTACTTGGGTAAAAAGAATATCCTGTAAAAATATTGAAATAAAGAGACAGAAACAATGACATTTTGCCGCTCTCTTCGTCGCGTTTTCCTCATTGTGAATAGTTCCCCCTCAACGGGCTGACTGGTCCTTCTCAGGCCATTTATATAGCTATTGGGGAAAAATACTTGGATAAAAAGAATATCCTGTAAAAATATTGGGAGTAGAGAGACTGAAACAATGACATTTTGCAGCTCTCTTCGTCTCGTTTTCCTCGTTCTGAACAATTCTCCCTCAATGGGCTGAATAGTAAAACCGATGAGCCTAGTCTACCGCTGACGTCATCCACCTGTTGGGGACGCTAAAGCCCTATAATTGTAGGCGTGGCTAACCGGCAGATTAAAAGACTAATTTCTCGTCATCTGCGCTTTGCTAAATTGTTGTATATGGTCGAATCGTCTCAAAATATGATTCTAATTCACATAATAATGCCATTTAAGACTTTTTTTCTGGTGTCGTATGCTCTTTAAAGAAAGGAATATTAACTTAGGTTTGATCATGGAAGGACATGTAGAAAAGTTCTCCTCAGATACATCCTGCCATGTAAGCTGCACACAACTTCACCTTGTCGTTAAGCATGAATTAAGAAGCCCGCTTCACAAAGATGCGATGTTGGAAATTGTAGCAAGGTTTTCAGTGCTCTTGTAGCGATATTCCGGAATGACTTTAATCCAGAACCTCGATAGATTTGATTTGGTTTCCGTGAATAACGAATTGTCCTAATCACCAAACTGAAATTCCCCTGCCACCATCGCCTGTACAATTTGGTGATATCTTTCCAATATTGTCATTAGAATGTTTGCATGCCAGACAAACATGACTTAACATTGCTCAATGTGGATATTCAGCACTTTACAGGTCGTAGTACCCATCTGTGTGAAGCAAAATGGCCGACACCGAAGAGGCGAGTCTATCCTTTTTTTGGAAGTGGATCAGACGTCTGACTTCAGCCTCGATCTTAGGCCTGATGCCACTCTCCAGCTGACACATGGGTCCAAAAAATGGTTGGCTGTCATCTTGTTTGCCTGAAAAGAAAGTGACAACAACGCCAATGTATTCATCATATGATCGAATACAAGAAAATAGAAAATATAATAGAAACGCCCATTTTGCAAGAAAGTCCGTCTTTTTCAAGCTATTTGAGTTGGTTCTGCCTGCCTCTGCAAAAGTGGAACCTCGCTAATACTTGGCCCACTGGTCCCAATTTGTACATACAACTTTACTCCACAGATGTATTTACAGTATATACTGCGTATTCATATGTTATTATAAACGTAAAATACACACAGACATGTATTTCCGAGGGGGAAAAGTAACAGAAAGCAGAAAGGTTTATAGTCAGGGGTGCACATAATTTTTTTGCCCAGGTTCTCAGAGGAAGACCTGGAGATGTGACTTGGTCCTCATTGAGCTTGAGAGCCGACCCGCCTGATGCGATAAATTTATGACAAGCTTTACTTAGAGCCAATTAACTTTAATTCATTAATGCTTGATTAACATCAACTGGCACAACAAAATTGCCATTACTTTGAAGTGAAATGTAAAGAAATAAGAAGCACCAATTCAAAATAAAGGGCATTATGCGGCTCCCACATTAACTCCAAGCCTTTTTAAAAGTGGGATATCCTCCTCATAAGACCTCATTGAACGTGTATGTTTAGCTTTGTAAAATGCAAGCAAAAACACGTTTGTCAGTGCATGTCGCTGTTCATTACCTTTATTCCGCCACCTGTCCATAGGGCGAGTGGGGTCCTGTTTGACATCGATAGTTTGCTTAATTGCCACATGCTCTCTGTTTTTTTCGTGCTTTTCAAAGTTTGGATGGCTGAAATTCTTTGACCCTACATAAAATGCGCTGCTCTTATCGGCGACATTGGGATTCTCACGGCACATTTTGTACCGCACTTCCGTGCGAGCATCATTTGCTTCTAGTCATGGTACCTCCTGTAGCCACTTTTCAGCAAAAGTCCTTTTTTTTCCTCGGTAGCTCCGGTGACGTCTCTGTCGTCTGTCTGTCTTTTGACGGGGGTGGGGGAACACGGAAGTAATTAGTCAGTGTGGCCTGCCTCTTCGACATTTTGAGAAGTTATTTTCTCGTGTCCGCCGCAAATACAGTGGTCAGCCATCGGTACGCAAAAGCGTATGTAAGCCGTTGAGGGCCAGCGCATTTGTCTACGTCCAGTACGCATGCGGACCACTTATGTGCACCCCTGTTTATAGTCTACACACAGCTTACAGGAAATTGACATTTCCGGACAATTACAGGACTTACCGCGCTTGAACATGTCCTCAATTCTCTTGTCCATCTCCTTAGCAGCAAGTA
Source organism: Corythoichthys intestinalis (assembly GCF_030265065.1). Lineage (NCBI taxonomy): Eukaryota > Metazoa > Chordata > Actinopteri > Syngnathiformes > Syngnathidae > Corythoichthys > Corythoichthys intestinalis. The sequence continues at coordinate 39,523,220 of NC_080398.1, forward strand.
GGACAATGCTTTGGAAACTATCTGTGCAAGCAGCCTCGATCGGACCAGGTTCCTAGCGGCAGAGAAAGCACCGGCCTCATATCAGGCCTAAATATAACCGTATTCTTGGTAGAAATACCTTACACAGACGGTGATTTGAATGAGTTCTCTGGTGAAATAGTACAGTGGTACCTCTACATACAAAGTTAATTTGTTCCAGGACCTTGTTTGTAAGTTGAAATGGTCGTACGTTGAGCAGGATTTCCCCATAAGAATACATGATTAATTCCATTCATTCGTTCCACAGCCCCAAAACCTACACAAAATTCTCAATAGATAATGTTACCATTGCAAATATCAATTGCAAAGAGCAAAACAAATTCTGAATTACAAATCAGAATAATAATAGCAATAATAACTAGAAACTGCAATTTCTGGAGAAATTACTCTGGGTCTTTGCTGTGTGGAGATATAGATCTTAGCCCCGCCCAGGATGGTTTGGGGATAGTTCGGGGACAATATCGGGTCACTTCTTGTTGATTTGGGGACATTTGTGGGGCGTGCCCTGGTCATACAGGTCATTTGGGGACAATTAAGGGGCGTGGTCTGGTCATACAGGTCATTTGGGGGGGTGGCCTGGTCAAATCAGGTCATTTAGAGACATTTGGGGGGCGTGGCCTGCTCATATCAGGTCTTTGGGGGACACATCCTATTAATATCTGGTCATTTCCTGTTGATTTGGGGACTTTTTTTTATTTTTGCCATTGAAAATGAATGGGAAAATTTTTTGGACGATCATGGCCTTCAATGGCATCAACTTGCATAGGCGTCAATGATATCCAAGTACACTTGCATCAATAGAATTGACATACATGGCCATCAATGGCATCAAATTAATGTAAATTCCATTGGAAGTAAATGGGAAGGTTTTTGGCAAACCTCCGGGGAACAGCAATTTTTCCCCCAAATTCTGTATACAACTTTTATGCCCTACATCGTTCCGGAATTTTTGATGCCCAAATTATGTGAAAAGTTGTAGGACTAGGTACATGTTCAAAATTTGTTCGTTTTTTTCAAAAAAATCAGTGAAAAATCAGCGGTTAAGGGCAAACGGAAAAATTTTCAGGGTCATTCGAAAAATGCCGGTCGTTTCGATGTTCGAACAGTGGCGATCGGTCAAACGGTTCGGGCTGTGCGGCGCGCCGAAGAAATCCCATTCAAAAAAACAAACAAAACAGAAGAACGGTACCTAGGTCTTTTTTCAAAGACCCAGATAATAATACAGTGATACCTCAGCTCACGAACGCTTAAGCTCACGAACTTTTCGCCTCAAGATCATTAAATTCGCGAGCATATAGTCTCTGCTGACGAACGAGTTTTTGGCGGACGAACCAAACCAGGCGGTCGAACAGCGCCACGAGAAGCTGACGCACGCTCACGGCGTCCCAGTTCGTCCCATCCCTTTCGTTGAGTGCGGACGTGGTTTGTGTTTGATAGACATTTTGGACCATATTGAGTGTACTTTTGCTATTATGGGACCGAAAAAGAGTTACCTACAGTCATTATGGAAGGTGACTCGTGTTACCAATTCGCCCTCGACTGGTAATTGGCGGTGCTTTCAGCTTCCCGCCGTAGTGAGAAGTGGACCGGCGAGTCACGTTGGCTCGTTGTCGTCGCTTGCCTTCGGTTCGCCCGATTTCCTCTCCAGAAAGGTGGCGGCCGGCGTGCATACAAACACCCAGAGGCGTCGGATGGCTTTTTGTGGGCACTTTCATTAACAACCAAAAGCATGTGTGGGACACAGCACTGGAGTCTATGCTAACTGCGCACTTTGCCGGTAACACTCTCCTTCCAAACAGTAACTCCCTCCCTCCTTCCTCCTCCCACTCCATTCCATCAAGCCATCAACTACCATCACAAAGGTAAATAAAACGACTTTATTCTACAGTACAGTTGATTTCTTTAATTATAATACAATAGCACATTAATTATACATAAAATAAGGTATATTTTTGTGTAGTTTTAAGGCTTATTTAGTAGAAAATTATGTATTATGGGGACCTGGGAACGGATTATTCTCATTTTAATGGTTTCTTATGGGAAATAAATGTTCGGAAGACGAACTTTTCGCCTTACACACACTTTCTGGGAACCAATTATGTTCGTGGGCTGAGGTATCACTGTACCTGTAATCATGTAACGAATCAGGTTCTAATGTAGCGGACTTTTTTTGCTGTACTTGAACACACCGCACCGCGTGGCTGACTATAGTTTCACTTTTGTTCACTTGCTGCTGCGGGGGGCACCAGGCGTGTTGTGTTGCAAAAGCCGATGGAATAAACCACTAGAAACCTGACAAAACTGGCGATGTTACCACAATAAAAATTGCCACCTTAACTTATAAAGACTGACAAACGGAGGAGGATCGTCATAGACCGTCTACAGCTGTATTGTCGAGCGAGCTATATTACGGATGTGCACCCAACGCTCATATTTCTCTATCATAGCTATCTTCATGACAGTGGTAACCAGTGTTGTCAGTAATCTGATTACAAACAAACATACAGTGCTGCTCAAAAGTTTGTGAACCCCCTCAACATTTTGGAATTTTCTATTATTTCAACCTGATTTCCTAATTTAATCAGAACTGTTATTTTTTATATGAAATAACAGGTATAGCTTAATCAATTCAGTAGTTTTTTTTTGTTTTTTTCCAAAATTGTCCAAAATTGAACTGTTTGGTCACAACCAAAACCGCCATGTCTGGCGAAAAGTCAACACTGCATACCACCAAAAGAACCTTCTCCCAACAGTGAAGCATGGAGGTGGGAATGTCAAGATCTGGGCTTGCTTTTCATCCTCAGGACCTGGACAACTCCACATAGTCCAGGGAATCATGAATTCTGAGGGATATTGTCAAATCCTAGAACATAACCTGACGCCATCTGTTTTGAAGTTAAAGCTTGGCAGAAGGTGGATCATGCAACATGATAATGATCCAAAGCATTCCAGCAATACAACCAAGGAATGGCTGAAAAAGAAGAAGATTTGTGTTCTGGACTGGCCCAGTCAAAGTCCTGACCTAAATCCCATTGAAATGCTGTGGCGGGACCTGAAGCGAGCAGTTCATGCCAGACGCCCATCAAACCTCTCTCAACTGACTGCGTTCTGCAAGGAAGAATGGGCAAAAATCCCCCAAAGTAGATGTGAGAGGCTGATTAGTCACTACAGAAACCGTTTGGTTGAGGTAATCTCTGCAAAAGGAGGCGCAATATCCTATTAACTGAAGGGGTTCACATACTTTTGCACACATGATATCTGAGTTTTTCTTAAATCAACCACTTTTGTTAAATAAAGAATGACAATATAACTATTTCTTTTGTTTCAGTCCATTATTTGGAATGTCAGTATTGTGGATTTGGGTATAACTTAACATTTAATAAGGTTATTTTAGTTTTTTTTACAAAAAATCTGACCATCGCTGTGGGGTTCACAAACTTTCGAGCAGCACTGTACATGTCGTTGTGTCTATTTATCTATCAATCGCATAGGTAAGCTTACCCCCCCCCCCACACACACACACACACACACCACCACCACCAAGTATCAACCAGACTCCAAAGCCATCAGCAAAACCATCAAGCATCAGAAGTCGCATTAACGGTAAGCAGTGTTGTCAGTAACGCGTTACTAAGTAACTAAGTAACGTGTTACTGTAATCTGATTACTTTCTTTCAGTAACGAGCAATCTAACGTGTTCATTTTTCCAAGCCAGTAATCCGAGTAAAGTTAGTTTTCTTAGTGCCTGTGCGTTACTATATTGTTTTTGCCTCATAATGTATGTAGAATGAAGAATAATGTAGTCATGTACAAAGATCATTTGAATAGAAAATATTGCTCTTGAGTTTGGGAGTGACATCACCTCTCACGTTTTCTCATCGGGGAAAAAAAATGGGTCACGTGTATTACCATGCTGTTTGAGCGCTGTCTGCCACGGCGGTTAACAACATAGCCTCGCTGGCTCCTCAGAATGCTAACAGTGAAAGGCAAATGGCTGCCTTTGCTCACTGGAAATACAGCCATTACTTCACATTTCTGTCAAGTAAAGATGACAAAAATATCTCCGTGCGTTGCAAACTTTGCGCTGGCTGAAAAAGACGGTCTTCCGCTAAAAACTCGACATCCAATTCAACAAGGAAGCGCTTGGAATTACAGCACAACGCAACAAAACTCCAAGCAAAGCTGTGACGGAGTAGCCCCGTCAGATCCCGGGGGAAACACTGCGTCCTCAATATAACGCATGAGACACGGCCAACCTGGCGTTTTCAATATTATTCATTTGACACTCACGTGCGCGCGTACTCACACCATACCTGTTAACTTGTTAGGCATCGCGGGGGTCTAGGGTGCACACTAGGCTGCCGCTACAACATCCTTACGCCATACTCTTAACAAACATTTCCACATGTAGTCATCCTCCATTCATAGTATGGGGTTATATTGCTGACACTATTCTGAGCAAGCAATAATGGAAATTGAGCAAAAATAACCTAGGCCCATGCATTCACGTGCTGAACTGTCAAAACCGAGCGCGCCTTTACTTCCTGGTTTTATGACGTCGCGACCGGGACGTCAGCATGTGACGTCACCGTACGGCTTGAGTTTTGGCCAACGTAAATTTATTTTTCTTTCTGAAATGTTTTTTCGGTATAGTAGTACCAGTATTTTGTTTATTGTATTTTTCTTTCATTTATAGTGAAGCTAATATTAAACAAAACTAAAACTAAACTTTTTGAGTTAATTGGATGAAGGGGGAGGGGCCAGGAGAAATATAAGGACAGACCTACCTTTCCTACCTCAGTCATTTGGAGTCACGCAGTGGTGCAGATCAGGTAACAGACCTTTTAATTTTATTTGTCATGCAATTAATGTTTTTGTAAGTATGGTGAATTTTGGTTAAACTTTTGTAAATAATCACTTTTGCACTTTGTCACAGAACACTGCTTGTTTAGTTGTTGGGAACGTCGTTAATAAAAACACTTAAAAACCATCATTCTGCTTTGGTTGCCATTTTTGGGAGCAAGAGCCCCGCCACAAAAGCCTACAGGTACCAAGACAGCCTGCACTTCTACAGTTTGGAACCAGCCTTTATGCACATTTTATTGTTAGTGTTTGTAACCCTAGGCGGAGTTTTACTGTTGTGGGGCTGGGGGCAAAGCATGTTGATGACTGAAACAAAAGTCAAATGTTTGGACACACCTCATCATTTTTGCATTTTATACTACTATTGTAAATCCTCTCTGAATACATCAAAACTATGAACGAACTTGTGGAATGGCAAAAAAGTGAAATAACTGAAAACAGGTTTTATATTCTACATTCTTTGAAGTATCCACCTTTGAGGTGTTGCCCAACTTTTGGCCAATACTGTATATGTATGTATATATATATTTCAAGCTCAGTTGTTGTTGGTTGCGTTTGAAAGCTTAGGTTTACAGAAATTCTAAACATCCATCTTTCCTCAACAGGTGCAGTTTTGGGCCTAGCAAAGCAAAAGCCGGTCTCTTTGGTGCTAGTCACATGATCTGCTCGATAAATGATTTGGACCCATTATGAAATACGTTGTGGGATTCTTGTTCATTCATTTTTGTTGTTTGTTTTATTGCTTTACAACTTTTACAGACAATATTTTAACAGCTAGGTCTTTATTTTAAAGGGAGAAGTTCAGAATTTTTGACATTAGGCTTTATCTTGGAGTTAGCGGGGGGTTTTGGTCATTGGAGTTGATTGAACAAATTCTGTGCAGTTTGTCATTTATTTGTTAATTTCAGGGCTCCGGAGTGGCTAAGCTATCGCGAGTCAATGGTGTTTGAAATCAACTCCATCGACTAATTAAAGCCCCGCTAACTCCAAGATGAAGCCTTATGAGAAAAATTCAATTACATGCGATGCCATTTTGTTATTTTTATGTTGAGGCAGCAAAAGGAGAAAAATTGGTAAAAAGTAAATGAGAAGTTACTTCTAAAGTAACTTAGTTACTTTGATAATAAAGTCATCAGTAAAGTAGCTAGATTACTTTTTTTTTAGGTGTAATCAGTAATGAAATTGCTTTTATAAGTAATCTGTGACAACACTGGTGGTAACGGTTCACATCACCTTTTTCCCTTTCTTTTCACCACCTGCCCTAACATTGTTGGAACCGTGCATCCTTATTGCGGGAAAACAAAGAAACTGCAGTGCTGTCATAGATCGTCGTCGGATGTAGAAACAATTGACGAGTCAAATTTGTCGTCGGCAATTGGTGAGATGTGGGATTTCTCTTCAGAAAGTTTACTAGATACAATATACGCAAACTGTGGTACACTGCCATGCATTCTCTCCCCATTTCTGAAGGATAAGTTTTTTGTTCCCAATGCCCGGTCAACACATGTTCTATTTGGGCTATTATGGAGCTCAACATAGCTCAGATTTGTCCTGGTAGCTCAGTTAACTCTTCCCGCTGGCATCGGGGAAGCAACACTTGCTCCGAATCTGTACTCACCTGCGAAGGTCCGGAGTCGCGTTGACCGTGACGCTCCCCGATAGTGGGTACAGGCGGTTTCGGGCTCGGCGCCATTCTGTCGGGGAGCGCGGGCGGTGATTTGGACCCAAATGCAGGGAAAGGGAAGTGAGGCAGACAGGCAGTGCAAAATTATTTCATGAAGGCCAACAAAAAAACAAAGTACAAACCAATACTGTATAAAGATCCAAAAAACACAGAAGCAAACAAAACTCATGTTACTAACAAAAGGCTGGCAATCAAAAACCTAACGAGAGGAATACGAGGGCTCGGAAGGAGAAAATGGACGAGAATAGCTGCTGACGTGCACATGGACTTTGTCGCGACGAAGACTCGGCAAAACCGGGGAGTTTATAGACACGCAGACAAGGGGTAACGAGACGACGGGGATCAGGTGGGTGACACGGGAGGGTGAAATCAATGGGCAAACACAACAGACCAGCAGAGGTAGCAGTTTTCCCACCACGGTGACCCCTTCGCTAAGTGAATTTTCTTTTCCCAATAACTCAATCAAAGGTCTGAAAATGGATCACATCTTTTGCATTTCACAAACCTTGCTTGTATTGCAATGGGGATCATACAATTGAATCATGTGGCGTGTTTAAACATATAGCCAACAAGGAGAAAGTTGAATTCCTCAAAAGTCCGAGGCTTGTGCTGTGGATGTCTGTCGAAAGGTCCTATGAGTAAGGACTGCCGTAAGCGTATGACGCGTCCAAAGTGTCAAAGTTACCTGGGTATTTTACACATTGAACTGGATAAGAAAGCTCAGCCGGAGATGAAACTATTAATTGAGTACAACTCCTACCGAGTCATTTTGTAAGCAGCGCCTCGGTTTCTCAAGGACTGCACAAACCTACCAGGGCCGGCAGCAAAGAGTGCACACTTGCTGTCGTTCCTGTGCAGGTGAAGCTGTCAAGAGGAAGCCGTACTATACAAACGTATGCCTTCTCAGACCCTGGCGTCTCTGCTACCTTTGCACTCAAGCACTGATGAAAAAGCACAATGCAACTGGAAAGAAATTGGAAAAACTCAAAACCTTGGGTCTGGAAATGCCTGTTACCAGTTACGGGATTTTTGGACAAGAGGTTGCTGGTCTCAACAGCAGCCTATTCCTGGATCTGCCAGTTACTTACACCCAGAACAGCATCCCTGTAACTTAAGATAGGAACGTGAAATCAGGAAATGGCCATATCTGAACGATGTTGTAGCAACCAAAACCGACGCAGATGTGGAACCGCTGATCAGAGTCAATGCTCCAAAAGCACTTGAACCATGGCGAATCATAAAAAGCGAAGGCAACTGATCTTACGCAGTGCAGACTCTTCTTGGCCGGGTGGTTAATGGTCCACTCGGTAACAGAGCCACCAGCACGGACAGGCATGGCCGTCCGAACGTGAGTGCCAATCGAATCTCTACTCAAACTTTGGAAGAGATTTTGGTTCAGCAGTCCAACCGGGAATTTACAGAGTAGCCTTATGATGCAAAGAAGGAGGTGTCTGTGAAAAAGAAACATTTTTTTGACATTTGATCTGCTCCTGTAACATTAAAAGATGGACATCATCACATTAAACTGAAAATGCCTAACAATTGACAAGTGGCAGAGGAGCGAGCACCTCACCTCTTGAAACAAAAGTTTAGAAAGAACGAAGCATTCATCAAAGAATACAAGGAGTTCATGAATGATGTGATAGAGAAAGGATATGCTGAAGAAGTACCCAATGACCAGCTGGAGTGTGTTAAAGGGAAAGTGTGGTGGTACATACCACATCACAGTGTTTATCACCCAAGAAAGCACACAAGTCGTGTTGTGTTTGACTGTGCAGCAACGTTTGGTGGAACATCTTTGAACCAAGAGCTGCTGCAAGGGCCCAGCCTGACCAACACATTGCTTGCTGTTCTTCTGCGGTTTCGCCAGGGCCCCACCACACCGATGGCCGATCTAAAAAGCTATGTTTCACCAGGTGAAAGCCGCAAAAGAGGATGTCGACACTCCGCGCTTTCTCAGGCGGGTTAACGGGGACCTCAGCCAAAAGGTCACAGAGCACCTTGTTGACAGTTCACCTTTTTAGAGCTGTGTCCTCACCAAGTTGCGTCACATTCACCCTGCTCAAAACTGCAGATGATAATCAAACCAAGGAGCAAGCTGTCGACCGATACAGAGGTGTGTGCCTTGCAAGGGTGGATTCAAGCTGACCAAGCGGGTCGGCAGTAATCTGCGCAGCGTCCTCACCTCAATTCTTGAGGAAGAAAAGCCAAAAGGAGTAAAAACATTGGACTTGGACCGAGAACATCCGCCAATGGAGCAAACTCTTGGTGCTCAATGGAGACGGGGACCTCAGCCAAAAGGTCACAGAGCACCGTGTTGACAGTTAACCATTTGGAGCTGTGTCCTCACCAAGTTGCGGCACATTCACCCTGCTTAAAACTGCCGATGATAATCAAATCCACTAAACATTCGAGGTGATTGACGCCATCAGAAATCATTTTAATGTGGATGATCGCCCTCTAGGCTGTGAACACCAAGGAGCGAGCCGTTGACTGATACAGAGGTGTGTGTGCCTTGCAAGGGTGGATTCAAGCTGACCAAGCGGGTCAGCAGTAATCGGCGCAGCGTCCTCGCCTCAATTCCTGAGGAAGAAAAGCCAAAAGGAGTAAAAACATTGGACTTAGACAGAGAACATCCGCCAATGGAGCGAACTCTTGGAGCTCAATGGAGTATTGAACGGGGCACTTTTACAGTTAGCGTAGCAATCCGGCCACAGCAAACAACCAGTCGTGGCATACTTTCAATTGTCAACTCTGTGTAGGACCCGCTAAGATTCCTTGCACCCGTCATCCTAATTGGCAAGCGAATTTGGCAAACCTTGTGCAAGATCAAGCTGAACTGGGACGAGGAAGTCCCAGAGGCAATCGCCACCTGCAGCGACACTGGTTGGCTGAGCTGCAGAAGCTGGACAACTTTCCTGTTGATAGATGTTTCACACCGAGCGGATTTGGCGAGATAAAAAAATGCACAGCTACAGCATTTCTGCGACATTGGTGAAACTGGATACGGAACAGTATCTTAGCTTCGTCCGTCATACTAGAACAATGAGGTCCACTCGACTTTGAGAAAAGCTAGGATGGTTCCTCTACAACAGATTACAATACCGAGACTGGAACTTGCTGCTGCAGTTCTCGCAGTCAAGGTGGACAGGATACAGAGACCAGAGCTACCATTCATCTGCAAAGATTCAGTCTTCTGGACAGACAGTACAACTGTTCTGAGGTATATCACAATAGCTTTGCAAGATTTCAAACATTTGTGGCCCCACGCAGTTACCATCATTAAGGGACATGTCCAAGTCGTCACAGTGGACATCAGCTAAAGCATCAATCCCGCAGATGATGTTTCACGTGGCTAGGGAGCAGCTGGCCTGCTTCAATTCACAAAAGAAAGAAATAATGGCCAGGCTTCATCTCCCAGCCAGAAGCACAGTGGCCTAGTCTGACGCAGGAATTTGGGAAGATCGCTTGTGCCAAGAAATAGCCAGAGGGCAAAAGTCAGTTCGGGCACAGGTGGCTCATAGTGACAAAACACAACGGAAAGCGTGCAGAACAAGCTGTGGTGCGCTTTGAACAGATCTACAGCTTTGTTGTTGATGAGATAACGGTATTAAATAACCCTTGAGAGTCGAACAGCGCGTCCTCAGCGCACATCGTCTTTGAAGCGCCCTCATGTTTTAATTATGTCACCCACATGCCGTTGGTTGGTCTCGTTTTAAAGTGCGGAATTTGCTGTTTACTCTCGTTATTATTTGAAGTCAATCGACCAACTAAAACGTGAGATATTGTCATTTAAGTTTTATAGTGTTATTGTCCTCTCAAAAAAACATTAAAACGCTGCATGGATCATTTCTTTATGTCTATATTTCCATCATTTCTTGTCCTTTTTCAAAACGGAAGCTCCATGAAAAAAACACAAATCAAACGAACCCTTTCGAAGTTTTTTTTTTTTTTTTTTATAAATATAACTGCCGTGCGAGGTTCCACCGAACGAGAGGGAGGAGTGTTCTGAAGCAGCGAGGTGGCAAACGACGGCTGTTTGAATCGAGCGAGCGACTGTGTGACTTTGAGAATGAACGGAAAACTAAATTTAGGGCAAGCAATTGTGCTTTTTGATCAACTTGAGGAAGAGGATGGTCCAAATTCGTCATCATCGTCTTCGGAAGAGTCCTCGAGTGAAGATAGTGACGGATTTGAACACGTGGGTGACGCCATCGATGAGCAGAGGTACGCCAACTCTTTTTTTTTTTTTTTTTTTATGCTGAAAAAGTTTCTTTTGAAAGTTTCTTTTGATATTGCAAGACAAAGTTAATTTTCATGCAATATAAGTGTGTGTTTGTGTATATAATAATAAAATGTGCATATCAGATCAAAGTCGTACGTGCACTGTGTGTATACCAGGCAAGAATTTATAATTTGTGGTGTTCTTCTTTCTATATGAAGATTAGGGATGTAGCACATATTCAGCTATGGTATTCTTTCTATTGTCATACATATAGATTTCCATTATTATTTATTGCTGTATATATTTTTATTTTATACTTTATTATTTTCATAAATACTGACTTTTCATGTACAGTTATAGTGACAATGAAAGTAAAGTGAAATGAAAATGGAAGGGTGGAAAGAGGACCGACACCCCATGGAAGTGTGGGCTCTAATTCCAGGATGAAACTGCTTTTCGGAGTGGCATGCCTGAAAAGAAATTAACTTGTTTATTGTAAATATTTTTGAAAATACTTTTTTTTCCAATGTTATATATAGATATATTTTCCCACAATCAGTCTTCTCAATTTGTGTATATAAATGTGTGTTCAAGAAGCTTGATTGTGTGTACATAGTTTTCATCAGGTGATGGGCCGCAGTACCTAAACTCATAAAGAGATGGCCTCTAAACACTTTTTGTGTTAGATGGTATAAATGTTTTTCACTGTTCTTCACTGTTTGGTCTGCTGTATATAACCTGTTTTGACTAGAGCATGTATAAAGGCAAAAAACGCCTATGGCTATACCTGTTGTTTATGTTGAATTGTCAAATACTATTCTAAAATTTTTTGGTTGAATGTTCATCCTAACATGTTGAATATATATTACAAAGTTTCAAAACGGTTCGTTACGCATGTTTGGTTGTCAATTGGACATCAATATTAAAAATTTTGACAACGATTTTGGAATTCATGGTCTTTTGGGGCCCAAAATGATGATTTATAATTGGTCAGTGAAGGAAACAACAGTTTGGACATGAAGTTCAAGGTGTCACAAAAAAAGGGACCAAACCGGGCCATCGTAAACAATTCTTTCTTTGAAATATAAAGGCAACTTCAAAGGCATGCAAAATCAGACAAAATAGGCCCAGACCTTAAAGGAACAACAGTCAAAGTGCAGCTGAATTGAGACTTGACCCTGTGCTTTTTAACGGTGTGCTAGGGATAGGAGGAAGACTAAGCAGATCTGCATTGCCTGACGAGGTGAAGCATCCAGCAGTCCTACTCAAAAGTGGACATGTGTCTAAGCTCATATTCACCTACATCAATGCGTTGACCGGACACTTAGAGAGGAATCGCATGCTGTCCGGGCTTCGACTTCGCTATTGGATTCTGAAAGCCAACTCTTTGGCGAGAGCCATAATTCAGCAATGTCACGTTTGTCTTAGTCAGCGTGGTAAAATAGGGGAGCACTCATTGCTACTCTCGTGAGGCAGGGCGCTACTCATGCTGTAGCGACCAGCAGCAGGTGTGCAAGTGTGCGCGTTGTATGTCAGAATTGCTGACAAAGTTTTCCTGCTTTTTTGAAAATGGACTAGACCGACTGTTCATTAAAGCAGTAGTCATGGAGATATATTACGTGATCATCTTATGGATCTACCATGTCCAAGGCGGAAGTAGCCAGCAGCAACGTGAGCCGGTAAGGACATACTCTCGGGAATGTTTCATGAAATGGAACAGTCTGAGTTTGGGAAATATAAACTTCCATCCACTTGTAACCGGGGATATTTTAGAAGAGATCTCCACGCGCAGGTCTCCTGGAAGTGATTGCAAAAATGATCGCGAAAACTCTCGTAAGGAGAGGAAGCGAGGAAGGAGAGGTGGCGTTCGACTTGGGTCAAAGCGACAAAAAAATTCCCCGTATTCCTCTCCCTACAATAATACTCGCAAACGCGCGGTCGCTAAGGAATAAGATTGACGAGCTTCAAGCAAATTCAAACCATTGACAGGCATACAGGAATGCCTGTATTATGGCCTTCACGGAAACATGGCTGTCATCTAAAGACACGGACGTGGATATATCGATCAGCGGCTTTGGGGCGCATGTCAGGTTGGACAGAGATGCAGAAATCACAGGGAAATCTCAGGGTGGTGGTGTGGGTGTATACATAAACCAGAGATGGTGCAGCAACGTCACCGTCAGGGAATCGTTATGCACTCCGGACATCGAACTGCTCTCCATTTCTGGCTAGTAAGATAATAAGTTGTCCACAGGTCTACTTAACTGATATTTACGAGAGGCAGGTTAGGAGGACGGCAAATGACATACTTGACTGTGCAGATCACCCCCTTCATTGCTCATTTGAGGTTCTCCCTTCAGGCAGGAGATTCAGAGTCCCCTTGTTTTAAGTCCAATAGGACAAAGAACTCCTTTTTATCAAGTGCGCTTAGGCAGCTAAATTTGCACAATTCTTGCACTGATAGTAGAGCAGGGCGGTAAACCGAAAATTTACCGTGACCAAAATTCTTCACGATGACTGACGTAATGTTGACCATTTCAGTAAATTTGTTAATTTAATAAAACAAGAAAATATAGTCTTTTTATCCCGCTTTGACGCTGTGTTGTTTGGCTATGTTCATTCCCCTTTAAGAAAGCAGACAGTGTGCGTACGTATGGAGTCACGTGGTTTTCAGGAAGCCAATCAAACAGAAGCCCTGTAGGCTAACGCTAGCGGCTAACGCTACAAGTAAACGGGATGGAGTCGGGCTTGAGTTAGCTTCGCCAAACTTTCACCCGACATTAAGTAAACTCTTGGCGGGTTCCAGACGGGCTTTCACCCGCTGTCCTCCCTGGTTCTCACGATATCAGGAGAGGATGCTTTCAGCGCTTTCTTCTGGTAGCCAAGCCACAGGCTAACGCTAGCGGCTAACAACGGCTACAAATGAACATGAAAGTCGGACAGCGGCTCTAACCTTGTCGAAACGGCTGAAATTAATGAGTGGACTGGGCACGGACTTCATGTAGCAATCATCATGTCGAGTTATTTGGCATCTCTGTGTGAGTGGTAGTAAAGTATAATCCAACAGTGAAGCCTATATGCTTTATTCTGACATCATAAAACCTTAAATGTTTCATTGGCATCAGAGCAATACAGCTTTAATCTGGTTGTGTCCGTGTGGGGGGTGCATGTATTAGAAAATGTTTCGGGGGGGGGAAAAAACCTGAAACCTTGACGTAAACACTTGTGTTGAATAATTATTTCACAGCAGCCATTACCAATAAGTTGTCTGACATGTACTGTTAAAGCTGCAAGTCATTTGTGTTAGAATGACATGTTTGCACAGTCGTCATATTGATTTTTTTTTTTTATAATGTTGTACATTTTTCAAGTCATACAAGCTGTTATAAATGTCCACATTAGACTTCTTATTGTTTACAATATTTTTTTTAATACTTAATGTTTAGACTGCATGTGCAATTGTTAAATTGAAAGCTGGTTAAAGAAATTGAACGAGAAACGGTTCATTTGTATTCCATGCCTTGATTCAAATTTTCAAATTATATAACAGTCCGCTTGGGCAAATTTATCGTTATCGAGGTAAATCTGCTCAATTTATCGTGATACGTACTTAAGGCCATATCGCCCAGCCCTAACTGAGAGGCGAAGCTGTTCATAGCATTTAAATTGTGGTTTTCGTTATTTTATGTGTATGTGTTATCTGTTGTTGTGTATCTGTGTGCTCACCTGCTGTAAGATAAGTTTCCCCTCCTCAGGCGGACAATAAACTTAATTAACAAAAAAAAAAAAAAGCAGATAATGTCTGGCCTTCCCCTGGAATGCATCACTCCAGAACTGCCTCCTGTCACACATGTGGGGATGGACTACTTGGAGCCGATCAAAGTGAAAAGAGGACGCGGTGAATTGAAAAAGGCATCGGGTTCCTATTCACGTGCCTGAACTGCCGTGCCATCCACCTGCAGGTGGCCTATTCTCTGGACACCGATTCATGTATTCGTGGCCTTCGACAATTTATTTGCCGAAGAGGTCAAGTGAAGGAAATCGGCAGTAGAAAGATTGAGAAGGTTCCACTTCAAGAGGCTATATCATGGGCTTTAATCACACAACTTGATGGAGTTGCCGTGAGAACTGAACAACAACTGAACAACACAGATAAATATATGCACAAAGTCTAATCATTTTCACACAGAGACAGAAAACACAACATGTCCACGTAACTACAGCAACTAATAGAAACTAACTGATTTACTAAGTCAAATAACACAAACTAAATTACCTCATTGGTCGCTTTTACTCCAGAGGAAATGAGTTCAGCTTCAATTCGTCAATGCAAGCACTCTTTTTTCTTGTTGCCCTTAAGCAGAGGTATCGACGAGTTGTCTGCACGCTTAATAGCGACCACTGTCAACTTGCGGCTGTGAACTTTAGTTCCCACCCCATATCAAAGAAATGAAATGCTTCATAACATTACTACGGGTCTTTCCTGTGTGGAAATACAGATCTTAGCTGCGCCCAGATTGGTTGGCGCACATCATCAGGTCACTTCCGGTTCATTTAGAGACATTTGGGGTACACGTCCAGGTCATAACAGGTCATTTGGGGACATGTCCTGGTCATAACAGATCATTTGGGGACATTTGGTGGGCGTATCCTGGTCATATCTGGTCATTTGGGGGGCGTGTCCTGGTCATTTGGGGACCTTTGGGGGCGTGGCCTGGTCATAACAGATCATTTGAGGACATTTGGGGGCGTGCCTGGTCATATTAGGTCATTTGGGAGACACGTCCAGGTCATAACAGATCGTTTGAGGGACACGTCCTGGTCATGTCAGGTCATTTGGGGACCCTTGGGAGCGTGCCTGGTCATATTAGGTCATTTGGGGGACACGTCCAGGTCATAACAGGTCATTTGGGGGACATGTCCTGGTCATAACAGATCATATGGGGACATTTGGTGAGCGTGTCCTGGTCACATCAGGTCATTTGGGGGGCGTGGCCTGGTCATAACAGATCACTTGAGGACATTTGGGGGCGTGGCCTGGTCATAACAGATCACTTGAGGTCATTTGGGGGACACGTCCAGGTCATAACAGGTCATTTGGTGGGCCTGTCCTGGTCATATCAGGTCATTTAAGGGACAGGTCCTGGTCATTTAGGGGACACGTCCTGGTCATATCAGGTCATTTGGGGACATTTGGCTTCTTTCGACATCTGGCTTTCACTGTTATGCTCCTCTTAAGTGGAACGAATAGCAATTTACTCTTAAAGTGCATGTGACACGAAATAGCATGTTTATCTCATAATACACGCAGTATTTTATGCTCCTGAATGATATGGACCGCTTGGATGTGTGTGGAAGCGATCGCTACATTTATTTAGTTTTTTTTAATCCCGCGCCATGAAAATGAGTGACGTCCTGCAACTGTTTCGAGTTGAGAAAGAGGGCGCTGTGACGTGTACGGGAGAAGGAGTTCTCTTCACTATACATCACGAGGAAGTGAGTAAACATCTTGTTTTGTATTATGTCAAATACTGGGATCATTTTAATACGGAGGTGGCTTGCATTTTGTGGCTGACATGCTCCTTGTCGTACATCCCCCCGCCGGGCGAGCACTATACTCGGCTTTTGCACTCTTGGGGTGCCCGATGTTCTGTCCAATTTTCCACCCGATCAGAAATTTGTGCAACTTTGTGTTAAAAATAGCTGCGAATAGAGCGATTACAAAGTAAACACTACAAACTTTCTTTCAATAAAGGACTACTTACGTTTCATCATTGATAGGCATGTAAAAAGCTCTCCTCATGGACATTAGCTGCACGTTAGCTGCACAACAACTGCAGGGGAACGAGCTGTAAATTGCTCTCCGCCGGGCGGTTTGCCGATCGGCGAAGACAACCGACAACCCAGTCGTCATGTCAAATGATCCGGGCTAGTTATGTGTGATGATCCGCTTCGAAGACTTTGAAACGCCACTCGGTTCAGGTTAGCGTGTTGGCTAGCTCTCACGCCTCTTGGTATGTTCACGTTCTCCGAAGCCGGGGAAGGGAAATGACGTCAGTCCGATTTAGGTGTCATAAAATATCGTTCGGGAGGTGCGACAGTAAAGGTGAAGTCGACAGTTTTGACCATTATGCAGTCATTTTGCCATGTCGTCCTGAATAAGTGCATTTTTATTATTTCATATTCCATTTAGCACAAGACTGTTTTGTCTAGTGATGGGTCCGTGAGACCTCATGAAGCGTGTGACACACTGTGTTGACACAGTGTGGATACCTTGTCATTGAATACTGACACCTGCTGGACATAAAAAAAACCCTACAGGCAACTCACTTGACAGACTGACACTGAATTGATGACATAGCATGTAAAATCAAATCATTTAAGTCTTTGCATTCATTCATTTTGCATTATTCCATGCTTGTGGACTTTTTGTTCTGAGAAAATTTTATTCAAAAACATCTTCTTTTTTTTTTAATGTTTAAAATTGAGTTGTTTCCTTTTTATTTATTTTTTAAACAAGCAATTTCACCTGCTGTGGACAACACACACTCGCATGGAACCAACGATGCCAGCATGCACAAGAATTTCTTAGCCAGTTGAAAGAGGTTTGGATAAGATGTCCATTGGCTCCTCCAGTATTGAAGAAAATCTGCATTGCGTGCCATGTTTGGCTCAGCCATGCATCCTTGCACTTTTGCAATTTCATCTGCAGTTGCATTGCCTCCTTCACTCCCCACATCGTCATCTACGTGCTACCATAGCCCATCAGAAAAAAATTGAAGTTGACAAAAATAAATTATAGCTTAATAACCCATTTCTAATACATGACCAAAAAACTACTGTGGGAAAGTAAAGGAATGGCTCTATACCTGTGTCTATTTTGACTGCGGTGAACTGAGCCACGTTTTGTCCAAGCCAGCCGCACTTTCTTTTCTTTTGCGTTCCCCTTTCGGGTATAGAGCCTACCCACGTACCACGTGATCGCTGTATGGTTCCGCCCACTTGTCCGTCATTTTGACTCTGTATTAGCATTGTTTTCAATTGATGGCGGAATTTAAAATACATTTCATGGAAGACCCGGTGCTTTCTGATGCCGCAAACTCACTGGATCTGTTGCATAAAAGGCGTTATGAGGAAAAGCTTCGTTCTATACAGTCGCCAGATCCATATTTGATGCCCAAATCTGTCTGCCTGACATCTGCTACGCTGATATTTAAAATGATCTTGTCCACACAAAATCAGCCTATTCTCACGAAAAACTTCAAGAGCTTGGACGCTTATAAATACTTCGTTGCTGGTTGGGTGAAACTGGTCCTCGTTTGGCAGGAATCTATCTTGTGCTTGGAAAGGTGAGTTACGAAATTTTCAATTCGAATTCTTTTGTTATTGCTAACATCCACTGTCAAGTCTAATGTATTTCATGTCGTTTGTCAATGGAGTTAAGGCTTTTAATGATTATATGGTTTAGCGATAGCACTCACTACATACATACGTGTATGTTGTCGGCGATCAGCCTAGCAATGATCTTAATTGTGGTTATTTGTCAGCCCCGTAGACGAGGCCAGTTTCCTTCACTTGGTACCAGCTAAATATTATTCAAAAAATAACGATGGTGGAAGAAAGGGAAGTCACAAACATCTTGAATTTGAACCTATGTCGTACTACGTCGTATGTTGTCGGCGATTAGCCTAGCAATGATCTTAATTGTAGTTATTTGTCAGCCCCGTAGACGAGGCCAGTTTCCTTCACTTGGTACCAGCTAAATATTATTCAAAAAATAACGATGGTGGAAGAAAGGGAAGTCACAATCATCTTGAATTTGAAACTATGTCGTACTACGTCGTATGTTGTCGGCGATTAGCCAAGCAATGATCTTAATTGTGGTTATTTGTCAGCCCCATAGACGAGGCCAGTTTCTTTTACTTGGTACCAGCTAAATATTATTCAAAAAATAACGATGGTGGAAGAAAGGGAAGTCACAAACATCTTGAATTTGAAACTATGTCGTACTACGTCGTATGTTGTCGGCGATTAGCCTAGCAATGATCTTAATTGTGGTTGTCAGGCCAAAACCCTCTAAATATATATTAAATGCATCTTACCGGATATAAAATGACTACTACATAGTCTGTGGTGATTTTTTGGTGTCCAGCTTTCACGTCGAATTGCAGCCGTCCATTTCGCTCTTCTATCGGTCTTTGTCAGGTGACGTAACGCTGTCAAAAGCCGCAGTGCATTGTGGGTTGAATCGCCATTTTGAGTGTACACTTATTGTAAACAACTGAGCACTGAGCAGTGAGAATCGTCTTTGCTTTCATCATTGTCTTTGATTAATGGGACACTCGTGTTGTTTGAAAGGCTGCCATACTAAATCACGCGGCAAAAATGGCAGCAAAGTTGACCACGACGTATGATTTTTTCGTTTTCCCTCTTGGAAAAGAGGTTATAGACAGCAGGTTGAGGAACTAACGAAGCGGCGTCAGATGGCCTGGGTCGCAGCGGTGAAACGACTTTCTACACCATATCTCCCTTCCGGCGTGTTTGCTCTCGGCATTTTCATGAAGGCAAGTCAGTTTTTTTCAAAGTATTGATACTGAATATGCTGTTTTTTTTTCTTTCTAAAGTCGCTATTTTCTCATTGGCTAACCTTAGCTAGCTAGCTTCACTTGTAAACTACAAGCAAAGAGGGAGGGCAGTTGAAATGGGTTAATCTGTACGTTATAAATCAGTGTTTATTTTATTCAGTCATTGTTTATAAAAACATTATAGAGTGAATGATTTAAAAGATAAAGGTAAACAGCAAAAATGCACAGAAATATTTATCAATGCGCGAGATTTCCTTTTGTGATCTGAGAGATCTGATGGGATGGTAGCATGTCTGATTAAGTGTTTACGAAAGTGAAATGCCATGGAAATATCCAATCTTACCTAGCTTTCTAAATAAAACCTGTGATTGCAGGTGAACCAGCTTATGAAATGATGGAGACTGACCCAGACTGGGCTCTGCAAGACGAACGTGAGCAGCTACGGAAAGAGACACTGCAAGCACCAGAGATGGGGGTCCAGCAGGATGCAAACATTGAAGAGCTGCAGACTAAGGAGGGACCATCTGAGCCTCGTGAAATAAACAGTCACCAACAGAATGAGGAAGGGACACCTGACGCTGGAGAAGAAAGTGGTCGGCTACAGACTGAAGAGGGGACACATGAAGCTGGAGAAGAAGGTGATCAGCTAATCACAGAGGATGAGACGCACAACACCAATCAGGATGTGACACAGACTGTGATTATTGACCGTTTTGAAATTTTCACAGAAAACCCATCAAATCTGAAAGCACGTGCCCAAATGTTTTCCAGCTACAGTGGGGAGAACAAGTATTTGATACACTGCCAATGGGAAAACTCATTGGCAGTGTATCAAATACTTGTTTTCCCCACTGTACAAGCACCACCACACTATGAAGTATTTAATATGTATTACACCCAAGGGAGCCATTTGTTTCTTATCAAAAGGCTGGGGAGGGCGTACAAGTGACAAACATATAACCCTGAACAGTGATTTTTTTTTTGTTGATAATTTGTTGCCTGGGGACATTGTCTTGGCTGACAGAGGTTTTGACATACAAGAATGTGTGGGCATGTAGTGTTCAGATGTCAAACTCCCAGCATTTACAAAAGGCCGCTGTCAGCACATTTGAGAATCCATGTTGAAAGGGTCATCGGAAATGTTTGTCAGAAGTCTAATATCTTAACAGGAACCATACCCATAAACATGATTCTTCCATGTGAAGGTGAAGAAGCTACAATGTTGGATAAGGTCACTTTCTGCTGTGCCCTGATAAGCCATTGCCCAACAGTAGTATAGTACAAATTTCTTTTCGTAGTGTTTGTACAAGCAGTTTTTTTTTAATACGTTTGTAGATGACTTAAACCTTTTTAATAAAGTATGTCAGTGACAATTTTGAAGTCTTGACTCCTTGCCTCTCTTAGGTACGTAAAACACTAGTGTTGGTTTTGATAATGAAAAGTACTTTTTTTTTTTTTTTTACTAATTCAAACAATTTTGTGGAGATAAACACTGAATAGGAAATACAATGTTTGCTAACAAAACGAGATGTTTGACAGGTTTACTTTTTTTGGATTTATAATTTTTACTAGAATTCTCAATCAAAACACAGCAGCAGCACAATGGTAAACAGAAAATAGCAATACAAGGAAATATAAAACGTGCATATGAAGAAAAATAACACTAGTTGTAAAATAACGTGTTCAAGTAAATTTGTCCCACTTCACATAAGTCCTGCATTGAGAGAATTGCACATCTTTGCATGGCAATGTCAACACTGAAACAATATATTGTGCAATATGCATGAATTTGCATGTCATTATGACAGTTCCTTCACCTGTTTTAGTCATGTGATGTTTAAGATGATATTCAAGGTACAATTCAAGTTCAAGGATGTTCAAGTAAGAGCTGTATCATGTTTCTGAGAGTAGCAACGAGTGACGACTGTGTTGTCGCAGTCCTGCGGTCGAAATGCGAAGATCCTGCACGGAGCCATTCGTTAAATGTCCGTGAGCTTCGAGAGATTTATAGTTTTTAAAATGTAAGCGCTGATACCGTAAACGAGGGACGTTTTTTATATCCAGGGATGAAGTTGGAGGCAGTAATGTGGCGTCGGAGCTACTCCTGTTCTGGTTTGTTTACATCCGTGATACACTCAAAATGGCGCATGGGGGCGTGTCCGCTAGTTTGGGCACGTGACTGACAAAGACCGATTTGAATCCCTCGGAACAGGGTAAAATTTCAAGTCTCTCCTTCCATCTTTTCTGTTAGTGCAACCAACAGCCACACACGCCTTCACCATTTTGATTATTAATGTTAAGGAGCAGAAAAACACGCCGTAAATAGGAGAAATGTACGTAGCCGTAATAGGTTAACACTATGTTTTGACGGACAAGTGGGCGGAACCCTACAGCGAACACGTGGTACGTGGGTAGGCTCTATTATCGTACCGTGATAGACGGCGTAGGTGTGGTGCATTTAGTTTATATACAACAACATGCCTGCTACGTTATGTGCCAGAATGGCCTAGTGGTAAAGTTATTCGTGACTTATACGTGACAACGCGGGTTCGTATCCTGCTGAAGAACTGTGTTTCTTAGTATTTTTCTATGGCTGCCTGACTAATTAAAAACTGTTAAAATAAAAAAATTTAAATCAAGCACCCATTTTGTCTCAAGTATATTGACAGATCATAATCAATATGTGCTAGGATTTACAGAAACATGGAAAATGTGTAGCTGTCTTAATTATATATATATATTTTTTAATCCACAAACTGAGAGGACAGCACTACGAATGTAGACTGATAATTAACAAAAGGTGACATCACAGCTATTAAAATTTGAATCAAGTCACTCAATCAAAAAATTATGAAAAATTTGAAAAATGTATAAATGTATAAATTGGAAAACTAAGAGGTGGGCCCTGATCTCCAAGTAAAGTACTTCAACCCTGCACTGGTTTGGGGTCAAAAGGTCAAATGGGCTAGGAGCTATTGAAGTTGGAAGCAAGTCAGTCAATTTAAAAAAATCATGAAATATTTTTAAAGAGAAAAATTGGAAAACTAAGAAGTGTGCCCTGATCTCCAAGTAAAGTACTTCAACCCTGCACTGGTTTGGGGTCAAAAGGTCAAATGGGCTAGGAGCTATTGAAGTTGGAAGCAAGTCAGTCAATTTAAAAAATCATGAAATATTTTTAAAGAGAAAAATTGGAAAACTAAGAGGTGTGCCCTGATCTCCAAGTAAAGTACTTCAACCCTGCACTGGTTTGGGGTCAAAAGGTAAAATGGGCTAGGAGCTATTGAAGTTGGAAGCAAGTCAGTCAATTTAAAAAATCATGAAATATTTTTAAAGAGAAAAATTGGAAAACTAAGAAGTGTGCCCTGATCTCCAAGTAAAGTACTTCAACCCTGCACTGGTTTGGGGTCAAAAGGTCAAATGGGCTAGGAGCTATTGAAGTTGGAAGCTAGTCAAAAAATAAAAAAATCATTAAAAATTTATAAAGAGATAAATTGGAAAACTAAGAGGTGTGCCCTGATCTCCAAGTAAAGTACTTCAACCCTGCACTGGTTTGGGGTCAAAAGGTCAAATGGGCTAGGAGCTATTGAAGTTGGAAGCTAGTCAGTCAATTAAAAAAATCATTAAAAATTTATAAATATATAAATTGGAAAACTAAGAGGTGTGCCCTGATCTCCAAGTAAAGTACTTCAACACTGCACTGGTTTGGGGTCAAAAGGTCAAATGGGCTAGGAGCTATTGAAGTTGGAAGCTAGTCAGTCTATTAAAAAAATCTGTATATGTGAGCATATACAGGCCCAACAAGTATACTGTAAGAAGTATTTTATATGTCCAACATTAAAATTGTAAAACAACACACTAATAAAATGTGCAAAACCCCATAAATAAACCTGAACTGACACAAAATATCAAATGAATAGTTCAACCATGGTGTGTTCTCAGTTTTGGCCGCATTCCAACGCAATGCATGTCCACTGTAGTGGTTGCATTTATATATGAAGAGCTGTTGTCTGTTGACCAAGGACTTGCTCATTCAAAAGTACTTGGGTAATTCTGGCCACCTCTCAGGGTTTTTACCGGGGAGAAGAAAAATCGGCCTTTGCTTGGGACCTGTAGGAGTACCAGAATTCTCTGGTACTTGTAGTGTTAAGGTGTAACCCAGCTACTGCCTAAAGTTTGCGTAGATAGGCTACAGCACCCCCGTGATCCTAGTCAGGAGAACCGGTACAGGATGAAAGAATATATATTCTTTAAAAGTATTGAAAATAAAAAAATTAATTGTTTCTGAAGTGGAGTATTTGTTGTATAAAAAAATAATGAAATTACTTATTTATTGATAGGCAGTCTAAATAAAGTATTTTGAAATCAAATTTATGTTTTTACTTAGTTATGTACATATCCATAAACATCTATGTGGTATCTACATTGTAATTTTTTCAAAAAAATGTTCTTCCAAAAATAGCCAGGGTTTGTTCATGTTGGTTTACAATAAAAAAATGGATGGATATAAATAAATGGTTGTTAAATTTGAGTAAAACCAAAGCTATGATGTTTGGTAGCGTTAAAACTAATTCTGATTTGCATATAATTATTGACGGTTTCCAAATTGAAAACGCAGATGTGAATACATTTTTAGATGTCAAAATTGATAGTAAACTGACATGGAAACCCACATCAGACATATAAAAACAAAAATTTCCAAGAGTCTCTCAATTATAAATAAAGCTAAACAATTTCTTGACGAGAACGCACTCCGCACTTTATACTGCTCCTTGGTTCTTCCATACTTCTCATATTGTGCTGAAGTCTGGGGAAACACCTATCAAAGCACGATAAATTCTTTTGTCACCTTACAGAAACGGGCTGTGCGAATCATCCATAAGGTCGGGTTTCTGGAGCACACACATAATTTGTTTATTTACTCAAAGCTGCTGAAATTTAACGATCTTGTAAAGTATAATACCTCAATAATCCTCTATAAAGCATTTAATAAATTATTACCAATTAAATTGCAAAACCTTTTTGCAATGAAAGAGAGAACTCATAATTTGAGAGGATATGGAGACTTCAAAATACCAAAAATTCGAACAACTCGTAAAGGTTTTTGTGTGTCTGTGTGTGGATTAATCTGGGAATGCAACACAAGCAATGCCAAACTATCTACAGATTTAAACGGTTATACAAACGTATGGTCTGGTCACAGTATACTGATTTAAGGTCTTAATTAAATCAATAAGTTGTCTTGGTATGAGTGCTGGACTGCTGGTTGTTTCTTACCATTGCTGGTATATTGCCCGGTACCATTGTTGGTATAGTTATTGTTGCCATTTATCATTTGTTTGCCCTGTGTGAGTGGCCTTTACCATAGTTGGTATGGTTTAACTTTCATTACCATGTTGGTATGAAATTGTTTTTGGGTTTGGGTGTTACCTGTGGTAACTTCATGTCAAGGGACAACATTTGTTACAAAAATGAAATTGTACATAACTGTTTGAACTGATTTTTTGGTTGCCTACATTTTGAGAAGGAAGTAGCAAGATTTTTTTTTGTTCCTAATTAGATGAGAATAGGGGTGGGATTAAATATGTTTTCTTCTTCCCACTCCTTTTCAGGCATGTAGTTGATGTTGCTATGTTAGTTTTGCTGCTCTTTTTTGTTATATGTTTATAAGAGCTGAATATGTTTGCTGTCTTGACAAGAAAAATTATGGCCTGAAATAAACAAATGAAATGAAATGAAATGATAAAGTGAACACACCCTTTACAATTCACAGCTCTTTCTTAAAAAAATAAATAAAAAAGATTAAATGACAAGTAATTATCTATCAAACTAATGACTTGATTATTATTACAATGTCTACAGGGTGGAAGGATTCTTCCATTATTTGAAAGTTGCACCTAGTAGAATTTGACATGTTTGGGTTTTGCTTACGTCTTGGAACAAAAAAATAATTGACAAGATTCCAATACCTTGACAGTTACTATTGAAATGTTATAATTGTATTTTTAATTACATGTTGCACATTATGGTTTTCCAATGTAATTGGATGCCTTTGTGGATTTCATTTTAGTGTACATTATTACATGCAAGACTCCATTATGTTCTAACTGTAATGTTGAAACGAAACGAATTATTGAATGAATTAATAAAGTACACATTTTTAAAATTAATTAAAATAGGAATTACCCAAATGATTGGAGTGGGTGGTATCTTTTACTTTTATTACTTTAATCTAGATTTTGAAGCAAGTACAGTACAGTAGTGAAGTAGTAAAGTAGTAGTTTACAGTAGTAAAGTAAGTCCGTCATTGGGATTCATCAATTAAAAAAAAAAAGTTATATAGTTACTTGCAATAATCCAATGCCTTTAAATATGAAAAGGAACACAGTACAACTTGCTCATGTTTATTACATTATAAATCTGAATGGGTTAATCGGACTCAAAATAAAAAATAAAATGTATAAATATATAAATAAAATATGGAATGCCAAATAAAATTTGAATAAAAACCAGGCAATTAATCTATGTCAAAAGTGTTCATTAACACAATGTTCTTTAATAAATCATGCCATTAGCGAGCGAGCCATAGGCCTATAGAGTCTACCCACGTACCACGTGTTCGCTGTAGGGTTCCGCCCACTTGTCCGTCATTTTGACTCTGTATTTGCATTGTTTTCAATTGATGGCGGAATTTAAAATGCATTTCATGGAAGACCCGGTGCTTTCTGATGCCGCAAACTCACTGGATCTGTTGCATAAAAGGCATTATGAGGAAAAGCTTCGTTTTATACAGTCGTCAGATCCATATTTGATGCCCAAATCAATGTTTTTCGACCCACTGTCTTCGCCCTGTCTGCCTGACATCTGCTACGCTGATTTTTACAATGATCTTGTCCACACAAAATCAGCCTATTCTCACGAAAAACTTCAAGAGCTTGGACGCTTATAAATACTTCGTTGCTGGTTGGGTGAAACAGGTCCTCGTTTGGCAGGAATCTATCTTGTGCTTGGAAAGGTGAGTTACAAAATTTTCAATTCGAATTCTTTTGTTATTGCTAACATCCACTGTCAAGTCTAATGTATTTCATGTCGTTTGTCAATGGAGTTAAGGCTTTTAATGTTTATATGGTTTAGCGATCGCACTCACTACATACATACGTGTATGTTGTCGGCGATTAGCCTAGCAATGATCTTAATTGTGGTTATTTGTCAGCCCCGTAGACGAGGCCAGTTTCCTTCACTTGGTACCAGCTAAATATTATTCAAAAAATAACGATGGTGGAAGAAAGGGAAGTCACAAACATCTTGAATTTGAAACTATGTCGTACTACGTCGTATGTTGTTGGCGATTAGCCTAGCAATGATCTTAATTGTGGTTGTCAGGCCAAAACCCTCTAAATATATATTAAATGCATCTTACCGGATATAAAATGACTACTACATAGTCTGTGGTGATTTTTTGGTGTCCAGTTTTCACGTCGAATTGCAGCCGTCCATTTCGCTCGTCTCTTTGGATCCCTCGGAATACGGTAAAACTTCAAGTCTCTCCTTCCATCTTCTCTGTTAGTGCAACCAACAGCCACACACGCCTTCACCATTTTGATTATTAATGTTAAGGAGCAGAAAAACACGCCGTAAATAGGAGAAATGTACGTAGCCGTAATAGGTTAACACTATGTTTTGACGGACAAGTGGGCGGAACCCTACAGCGAACACGTGGTACGTGGGTAGACTCTATGGGTAATAGGTTAATGCATATAAGCCCATGAAGTCAAAATGTGTTTTCCACATTTGAGTTGCGCAAAAATTATGATGCATCATTCATATGTTCTGCTATTTTCACCCTATAAATCGAGGATATAAGTGGGTTTAAATTCAAAATTGTATTTATTTGCATGCACTGTAGTGGGGGATGGGTCTGATATATCGATATCGTGGGTCTGCTTTAAGGAAAAGGCCTTGTCCTTGCTTGTCTCTGGACTGTAACATTCTCCGTAATACATGCCATCCATCCATCCATCCATTATCTTCCGCTTGTTCCGGGGTCGGGTCGCCGGGGCGGCAGCTTTAACAGGGAAGCCCAGACTTCCCTCTCCCCAGCCACTTCAACCAGCTCCTCCGGCGGGATCCCAAGGCGTTCCCAGGCCAGCCGAGAGACATAGTCTCTCCAGCGTGTCCTGGGTCGTCCCCGGGGCCTCCCGCCGGTGGGACATGCCCGGAACACCTCTCCAGGGAGGCGTCCGGGAGGCATCCGAACCAGATGCCCGAGCCACCTCAGCTGGCTCCTCTCTACGCGGAGGAGTAGCGGCTCGACGCCGAGTCCCTCCCGGATGACCGAGCTTCTCACCCTATCTCTAAGGGAGAGCCCGGACACCCTGCGGAGGAAACTCATTTCGGCCGCTTGTATCCGGGATCTTGTTCTTTCGGTCACGACCCAAAGCTCGTGACCATAGGTGAGGGTAGGAACGTAGATCGACTGGTAAATCGAGAGCTTTGCCTTTCGGCTCAGCTCCTTCTTCACCACTACGGACCGTTGCAGAGTCCGCATTACTGCAGACGCCGCACCGATTCGCCTGTCGATCTCCCGCTCCCTCCTACCGTCACTCGTGAACAAGACCCCAAGATACTTGAACTCCCCCACTTGGGGCAGGATCTCATCCCCGACCCGGAGAGGGCACTCCACCCTTTTCCGACTGAGGACCATGGTCTCGGATTTGGAGGTGCTGATCTTCATCCCAACCACTTCACACCCAGCTGCGAACCGCTCCAGTGAGAGTTGGAGGTCTGGGCTTGATGAAGCCAACAGCACTAAATCATCTGCAAAAAGCAGAGATTCAATGCTGAGGTCACCAAACCGGACCCCCTAAACGCTTCGGCTGCGCCTAGAAATTCTGTCCATAAAAATTATGAACAAAATCGGTGACAAAGGGCAGCCTTGGCGGAGTCCAACCCTCACTGGGAACGAATTCGACTTACATGCAAGACACCATTTAGATAACCTTAACTTTTAACTTATTGATCTGGCCACGGCAATAATATAAAGTTTGTTCTGTACTAGCTTCCAACTTCAATAGCTCCTAGCCCATTTGACCTTTTGACCCCAAACCAGTGTAGGGTTGAAGTACTTTACTTGGAGTTCAAGGCACACCTCTTAGTTTTCCAATTTATGCCTCCAAATTTTTTTTCATGATTTTTTAAATTATTGACTAGCTTCAAACGTCAATAGCTCCTAGGCCATTTGAAACTTTTGACCTCAAACCAGTGCAAGGTTGAAGTAATTTACTTGGAGTTCAAGGCACACCTCTTAGTTTTCCAATTTATCCCTCCAAAAAAAAATTTATGATTTTTTAAATTATTGACTAGTTTCAAACTTCAATAGCTCCTCGGCCATTTGACCTTTTGACCCCAAACCAGTGCAGGGTTGACATACTTTACTTGGAGTTCAAGGCACACCTCTTAGTTTTCCAACTTATCCCTCCAAATTTTTTTTGATGATTTTTTAAATTATTGACTAGCTTCAAACTTCAATAGCTCCTAGGCCATTTGACCTTTTGACCCCAAACCAGTGCAGGGTTGACATACTTTACTTGGAGTTCAAGGCACACCTCTTAGTTTTCCAACTTATCCCTCCAAATTTTTTTTGATGATTTTTTAAATTATTGACTAGCTTCAAACTTCAATAGCTCCTAGGCCATTTGACCTTTTGACCCCAAACCAGTGCAGGGTTGACATACTTTACTTGGAGTTCAAGGCACACCTCTTAGTTTTCCAATTTATGCCTCAAAAAATTTTTTCATGATTTTTTAAATTATTGACTAGCTTCAAACTTCAATAGCTCCTAGGCCATTTGACCTTTTGACCTCAAACCAGTGCAAGATTAAAGTACTTTACTTGGTGTTCAAGGCACACCTCTTAGTTTTCCAATTCATGCCTCCAAAATATTTTTTCTGATTTTTTAATTTATTGACTAGCTTCAAACTTCAATAGCTCCTAGGCCATTTGACGTTTTGACCCCAAACCAGTGCAGGGTTGACATACTTTACTTGGAGTTCAAGGTACACCTCTTAGTTTTCCAATTTATGCCTCCAAAATTTTTTTCATGATTTTTTAAATTATTGACTAGCTTCAAACTTCAATAGCTCCTCGGCCATTTGACCTTTTGACCCCAAACCAGTGCAGGGTTGACATACATTACTTGGAGTTCAAGGCACACCTCTTAGTTTTCCAATTTATCCCTCCAAAAAAATGTTTATGATTTTTTAAATTATTGACCAGCTTCAAACTTCAATAGCTCCTAGGCCATTTGACCTTTTGACCCCAAACCAGTGCAGGGTTGACATACTTTACTTGGAGTTCAAGGCACACCTCTTAGTTTTCCCTTTTTTTTATGTATAGGTTGTTAATAAATTTACTTGATTAAAACTTAAGTAGCTGTGAGGTCATTTGACCTTTTTGTTCATTATCAGTGTACATTTGTAGTCCTATTCTTGCTGTTTCTGAATTTTTCTTTTTTTTCATTCAGACAGCTACACATTTTCCATCTGTTTCGTTAAATCCTACCACAAATTGAATACGATCTGTCAATATACTTGATACAAGTACAGAAAATGCATGCCTGATTTTAAACTTTTTATTTTAACAGTGTTTTTATTTATCAGGCAGCCATCATTCTTTTTTTTATTGAGCCATCATTCTTTTTTTTCTTGAGAAAAAAAACAATAATTCAAAGCCCTCAAGCGGGATTCGAACCCGCATTCTCAGGTGCGACAGACGACCGCTTCTGTTACCGAGCTACTCTTCCATGTGACGTCACGGGTAATTTTTTTTCTGCTTCTAGAACAATGTTTCGGCACGTACGCCAGCTGTCACTGTGCGGTAAAACCTGAAAGAGAAACGCAACAGAAAAGAAAGTGCGGCTGGCTTGAACAAAACGCGGCTCAGTTCACCCCAGTTGTATCAGCGTGTGTCAGGCCTAAAGCCACTCTCAACCGGGCAAAATGTCAAGTTTGCCTGGGCCCTTCACTCTGCTATGTACACCTATAATCATTAAGTTGATTTATTGCACTAAGCAGTGGCTTAATGAGTGGCAGCTAAAATAATATAATATAAAATCTTTAAAAAAAAAAAAAAAAAAAAAAAAGCGCGTAGGAGCGCGTTAGGAGGCAACGTGACACTCATGTGCTGAGGTGGCATGTGATTGGCTGTTGGGGTGCGTGGGCGGGGCTTGGGCGGGCGGACAGAGAGGGTTTAAAAAGAGCAGTCAGCTTGGAATCCGGTCTTTTTCCTGACCTTCTGCAGATCCTGAAAGAAGCTCAAAATTGGAAGAAGCTCGAATCATGAAGCTCATGCAAGAAGCAGACGATGCAAATCGCGACAAAAAGGTAAGAGAAACTCTAACAAAAAACATTTATATACACTAGTCAATCTTTTGTTTTTGTAGGAATAAAAGTTGAAGTTTAGTCTAGCATGTTTTGAAAGACTTTATACTTTTTTCTTACTCATTCTAGCTTCTGAAATCCCAAGTGGAGAAGCGTCGCCGTGAAAGAATGAACCACAGTTTGGAGCGTTTGAGGAGCATGTTGATGCAAGAGCCGCAGCAACAACAGCAGCAGGTATACCAGTAGCCTATATGAAGCAATATTTGCTCAAAAGACAGTTGAGAAGGCCGAACAGTGACCTAGTGGTGAGCACGTCTGCTTCACAGTTCTGGGTTCAAATCTCGTTTCAGGCCTTCCTGAGTGGAGTTTGCATGTTCTCCCTGTTGTCTCCATGTTCACCCCTGCTTCCTCCCACAATCAAAAACACGCATGTTAACTTCGTGATTAGCCCATCTGCCTTACAGGTCTGGGTTCAAATCTCTCGTGGGTTGCAGGTGATCCGGCTTCCTCCCACATCCATAAAAATTATTTATGTTGAAGACTAAATAAGTGCTTGTGAAAGTTTTTACACCCCCAAATATTGATAAAAAACGAAATGGTTGTGCTCCAAGTTGGAACATTACAAGAGTGAAAGAGTCTTCAATAATAAAGTCATTTTCTGCCATTGACGGTGATGGCTGTCCAATCTGCTTTGACTCTCAGTTTAAATAGATTGGACCTCTATCGCCGTCAATGGCACTGAAACATGATCACAATTGGGGGTTTATTGCTTCCTGTGGCAGCCAATCAATTAAGTGGAAATTTTACATTTAAAATCATGAAATAATATTCAAGGTCATGAAAGAAATTGTGATTTGGGAAGAGCAAAACTGTAGGCTTTGCGGGTAATCCGTTAAAATATTACAACTAAAAGAAAATATAGAATAGAATATTACAAAAAAATGTAAAAACAAAAAATATATATTTAAGAGGAAGAAAATCCCAGTTTATAAACTTAATTAAGGTTGAAAAACATCGTAATAATGGTAAATTTAAACAAAACATTCAGAAATTTAAAAATAATACCAATAAATAAGCAAATTAAATAATTTCAATGTTTTGCACTTATTATTATTATTTTTTTAAACATCTATTTATACATTAAACACATTGATTTTTTAAAATGAAAATGTAATTTTATGGAACTTGACTCATTGGTTGACAGCAATAGACGTCCAATCTTTTAGAACTGGGAGGAATGATTGCGACCATCTTCTCCGTTCAAATGGATTGGACGTCTATCACAGTCAATGGTAGCCATTAAGCAGGGGCGGATCCACCAGGATGGAATGGGGGGGCAACTCCCACCCTATAAGACAGGCTTGCCATGGAATTTAAAAAAAAAAAAAAAAAAGCTCATGTCAATTTGACATTTACTGCAATTAATTAAGTAGTAGTGTCAGTGAGGATCCTTATAATAATATAAAAAAAATACTTTATGTAACTAAGGTTCTCTATATCAGTTTGTAAATATCACTCGGGCCTTTTTGTAGTGTCTACATATGATTTCTTAGCAAACTGATTTAATATGTGTAGACATCTGCCATATGATGACACTAAAGGGGTGTAACAATTAATCATTGTGGATTAATATATGGATTTGTTAAGCACAACTGAATGCGATCAAGATTATAATTTTTATATGCCGTTTTGTAAAAACAAAATAATGATAATAAATATTTCAACAAAATTGTAATACACATTAAAAGTGATTTGTATATTTTTATTGCTTTTGCTAAATTGGAACAGATTGTGTTAAATGTCTTCATAATTTTGTATAAAATCGATCGAATCAGCGCAAAATATCATATCATTCTCCAAAGAATCGATTAAGTATGATACCATCATAAAAAATTTGCCAACCTCCCACCCCATAAATATTTTTTTAGATCCGCCCCTGCCAATAAATTAAGTTAAACACACGCAAACCTGCGTTTGATTCCCTTTCATTCGCGTACCACTAGAGGGAGCCCATTTAACATACCATAATTTTCGGACTATAAACCCATACTTTTTTCCTTCATTTTGAATCCTGTGGCTTATAGTCCAGTGCGGCTTATTTTTTTATTTATTTGGGTTAATAGGCAACACATGCCTCCTAGTATGCATTGCAGCGCTACTGATGTAAATAACAATCAAAATTCATGTTCTCTGCTAATTATTTATTCAATTACTGTTCCAGTTGATTAATTATTGCTTGTTATTGTATTTGGTAACACTTTATTTGACAGTGGCGTAATAAGACTGTCATAAGACAGTCATATATATGACATGACACTATCATAAGCATTAATGAATGCTTATGACAGATGTCATTAAGTGTCATCCGGCAAATTATGTTACCAACCCCATTTGTGTCCAGTTCGGATTCTTTACATCCATTCAAAAGTGATATAATTTGTCGGCTAATACTACAGTAAATGACATCTGTTATAAGCATTCATAAATGCTCATGACAGTGTCATGTCATATTTATGATTGTCTAATGACAGTCTTATAACGCCACTGTCAAATAAAGTGTTACCAAATACAATAACTAGCAATTAATGAAACAACTGGCACAGTAACTGAAGACATAATTAGCACAAAACATGAATTTTGATTATTTACATCTGTAGAGCTGTAATGCATGCTAGGAGGCATGTTGGACAACAGTGTTGACACCAGGGGGCAGAGGTTGACTGTCTCCCCCAAGGGAGCAGTGATGGCCAGGTTCTTGAAGCAATGAAGCTTTGCAGCCAGTTGGTTCAAAGCTTCATGGTGGTTCATTTGGTCTTATGACAGTTATATGACACTGCTGTCAAATAAAGTGTTACCGGTTAATATCTTTTGGTGTAAATATCCCATATACCACCTTATAGTGCAAAAATTACGATACTTTACGAATCACTGCATAAATTTGAGTAGTATAAGCCAATGTAACAACAATAAAAAAAAGTTACATCAGTTCAAAGATGTTTTTTTTTTTTATATATATTTCTTTACATTGAGTGATAATATGCCAACAGCCCTGTTAGGTCAATGTAAAACAGTTCAATTTTAAAGCAGATATGGTGCGGCAACCCATGAGGTCATTCGGTATATAAAATGGATGTCCATTTTCTGCTCTAGGGTGCATCCCAGCGTCGCGTGGAGAAGACCGAGATCCTGGAGCACACTGTCCTGTTCCTGCACAACACCAGTAAGGCAACGAGCGGGGCGCAACCGCAACAACACTCCTTCCAAGACGGCTTCCACACTTGCCTCCAAAGAGCCGCCCACTTCCTGGGCCCCCAAGGCAAAGGGTTGTGGCTAGCCCTGGATGCCACTTTGGCCCCCCGTTCACCTTCGTCTTCCTCATCCTCTTCCTCGGTCCTCCACGCGCTGAGACACAAGTCCAAGCACAACCGGCGAGCGGCGGCTCCGCCCCCCAGGACCCCACCGCAGGGGCCAAACTGGCTGGGGACGTGCATGGAGAGCCCCCCGGCGGAAGGCCCTTCGTTGGGCCAGAGCGTGTGGAGGCCTTGGCCCTGAACAGTGAACTTTGACTCCTCTTTCCTCTCTATTATCTCTTATGGTGTAAATAGTGTAAAGACGTTATTTGTACTATAGTGCCACTCGGGACGGGAGCTGGATTTTACCGCCCCCGTGTGTCCATTCCAGAGGTGAGTTGTCACACGCGCATACAGACGCACAACCAGGAGCGTGGATCATAACCAAGTGTCCTGTCTTGTTTCCAGCTGCTTTGAGGTACGAGGGGCCCCACCCCCACTCACATCCACAAGTCATGAACAACCTCTGTGAACCCTCCTGATGATAATATATAATTTGTATATTTTGCACACTAACTTATTGCACATGTCTCCCTATGGTGAGATTGTATTGCCTTTGTTACAATTAAATATTTTCCGTTCCACTTCTATCAAATGTCTTGTCTGTTTTTGTTGTATGTAAATGATGTTTCAATGCTACTGACAGCAATAGATGTCCAATCCATTTGAAGTTAACTTGTCCGATAATGACTTTTTTACCGATAACCCGATATTGTCCAACTCCAAAAATCTGTTACCGAAATCAATACCGATATATGCGGTCTATTATGGCTACCGTAAATTTCGGACTATGAGCCGCTACTTTTTCCTTCATTTTGAATCCTGCGGCTTATTTGTTGATTTACAGTGTATCACAAAAGTGAGTACACCCCTCGCATTTCTGCAGACATTAAAGTATATCTTTTCATGGGACAACACTGACAAAATGACACTTTGACACAATGAAAAGTAGTCTGTGTGCAGCTTAGATAATAGAGTTCATTTATTTTCCCCTCAAAATAACTCAAAATATAGCCATTAATATCTTAACCCCTGGCAACAAAAGTGAGTACACCGCATGGAAACTACGTACAGCCCTAAATGTCCAAATTGAGTACTGCTTGCCATTTTCCCTCCAAAATGTCATGTGACTCGTTAAAGGAGTGCTGTCAGCATTGCTGCAGAGACTGAACAGGTGTGGGCATCCATCCATCCATTCATCCTGCCATCCATCCATCCATCCTGCCTGCCATCCATCCATCCATCCCGCCTGCCTGCCTACCTGCCCGCCCGCCCAAGATATAGCATTTGCAGCCACCACTCACAGTCATGGTTGCACCACTTCCCATCATGCATTTGGGCAGAACGGTTAAGTCACTAGAGTATCACTTACTGAAAGCTCAACAAATACACTAGCTGGCAATATTTAGTCACAATATACAAACTCACATTTATCTGTTAAGAATTACAAGTCTTTCTACCCGTGGATCCCTTTCACAGGAAGAATGTTAATAATGTTAATGCCATCTTGAGGATTTATTGTTATAATAAACAGATACAGTATAGACCCTACCCACCGACGTCACAAAATCACGCGCTCGCTGTATGGTTCCGCCCCCTTGTCCGTCATTTTGTGTCTGTATTATCAATGGTCTCAATTGATCGAACAATTTGTAATGCATTTCATGGAAGACCCGGTGCTTTCGGATGCCGTAAACTCACTTGATGCGTCGCATAAAATGCGTTATGTGGAAAAGCTTCAGTTTATCCATTCGCCAGATCCATATTTGATGCCTAAATCGATGTTTTTCGACCCGCTGTCTCCGCCGTATTTGCCTGACATCTGCTAGCTACCCTGAACTGTACAACTATCTTGTCCACACAAAATCAGCCTATTCTCACGAAAGTTTGAAAAACTTTAAGAGCTTGGAGGCTTATAAATACTTCGTTGCTGGTTGGGTGAAACAGGTCCTCGTCCACGAAAATTCGGCAGGAATCTATCTTGTGCTCGGAAAGGTGAGTAACGAAATTTTCAATTCAAAATCTTTTGTTATTGCTAACATCCACTGTCAAGTCTAATGTATTTCATGTCGTTTGTCAATGGAGTTAGGGCTTTTAATGTTTATATGGTTTAGCGATAGCACTCTCACTACATACATACGTGTATGTTGTCGGCGATTAGCCTAGCAATGATCTTAATTGTGGTTGTCAGCCCAAAACCTCTAAATATATATCAAATGCATCTTACCAGATATAAAATGACTACTACATAATCTGTGGTAATCGTTTGGAGCCCAGTTTTCTCGTCGAATTGCAGCAGCCCATCTCGCTCTCTTCTCTCCGGGTCTCTCGGAATTCGGTAGAACTTCAAGTCTCTCCATCTTCTCCGTCTATCTTCTCTGTTATTGCAACCGACCGCCACACACGCCTTCACCATTTTGATTATTAATGTTAACGAGCAGAAAAACACGTCGTAAATAGGAGGAATGTACGTAGCCGTAACAGGTAAACATGATGTGTTGACGGACAATTGGGCGGCACCAGTCAGGAGGAAGGAGTTGTGACGTCACGTGGGTCTATATGCACAGTATGTTGAATGTATATATCCGTCTTGTCTTTCCATTCCAACAATAATTTACAGAAAAATAGGGCACATTTTAGAGATGGTTTGAATTGCGATTAATTACAACTAATTAAATTTTAAGCTGTGATTAACTCGATTAAAAATTTTCATCTTTTGACAGCCCTAGTTAAATTTACACCTTATGCCTAATTTATACATAACACAATAAAACAGAATTGCTGCGGAACTCAACATGTTTACTGGACAGTTATGGACTATGCACATGAAATCATTAGTAACATCAAATATTACACAATACACCAAAGTATATCAATAGCCGTGTCGTTAAGTCTTTCTGATAGTTTCCCCCTGACCTTTTTACTGCAATAATACAATGAAAACCTGAAATTATGGCTTTTAGTTTTGGCCACCCCAAAATTTTAAGTGGCCCCATCTGGTCACCCCTATGAAAAATTTCTGGAGGCGCCACTGCCAAAGTGTCATGGACTAAAACTTTAGAAATTTTCAGACGAAAACATTTTGAGTAATTGTCGACTAAAACTAGACGAAGATGAGCAAATTTTAAAACATATGAAAATATGACTAAGAGTAATAGTATTTTTGTCCAAAGGACTTTGACGAAAATTAAAAGGCCTGCCAAAAACAACTTGTTACAAACAAAACAATGTCTATGAAATTATACTTTATTGTAAGTTGATCAATATTACTTTTTTTCTTTAATATTAAAAAGGGCACAATGTTATGGTGAATAATAATTATTTAGACAAATTATACTATTTATATTGGCGGCAGAAAGTTGGGGGGGCGCAGTATAAAATAATTGAGAAGCACTGATTTAAATTATTATTATTTTTAATGATGTACTATATGTCTCGGTCTTGATTTCCTAAAGTCCTGTGTTCTGGTCTTGGTCTCGGATAGTGTTGTCTCTTTCACATCCACATGACTGATTCCCTCAATAAACTTAACGAACCTCGTGCGCGTGTAAAGACGCGTGCGTGTATTTCAATTCAAATAGTGTCTTAAGTGAAGCCATTCCACTTTGTTCTCTCACACCTCCACATGCACGACGAGACGCGTCTGCTGGCATGCGTCTGCAGAACCCCCCCCCCCAAGTGCACTTCAACTGCCTGCATTTTGTTTTTATCTATGCAATTGAATTTTCGGTTTTAAATAGGTTTGTATTCGTTACATTTGGTCGTTGAAATAATTGGAAATAATGTTGATTTTCTGTATCTATTTAGATGTGCATTTATTTCAAATAGCAATGCAATATATTTTATCCGAAGAAAGACTATTGCTTTTTATTTGAATGCATCCAGTGACTTTTGAAACGTTTCTTATTCTGCGTGTATATTGAATTTTGGCGCAAACGACACAACCTAACAACTAACCAACACCTCATTCATACACACCAACACCTCATTTATTGCTTCCTGCACTGAGAAGGGCAATCGAGTGGTGTTCCCACGGGACACACTTTGATTGACAAATTGGTTTCACGTAGTTGTAGTAGACGCGTAATAAACAGCACTCACTCGACATTTGGGCCACCATTTGCACCCGTGGGTGCGTGAGTGAGAAGAACCCCACTTGAACGACACACACGACCCAAAAAAAAAAATCCAGAAAAAGTGAGTTTATTGGTTATACTTCGAATTTGAAATTGCTATGTTTGTGCAAAATAAATACGAATTATTTTAATGATTAAAAAGAAGTGTTTTCCGCATAAAAGTTAAGAATTTTACCTAACTATGTGAATTCCAACCCTCCCATGGGACGTCTTTTCCAATTGAAATGGTCATTCAGTACATGGGATATTTAAATAATAATAATAATAAAAATTACGAACAAGTTCTCAACGCAGAAACTTCATTTTTGTGGTTTATATCCCAGCTGCTCTCGTTTACATCCCCCCAAAAATGCATTTTTAGTATGCTTTAGTAGAAATTGTCCAAGTTACAGTAGGGCAAATAAGTATTTAGTCAACCACTAATTGTGCAAGTTCTCCCACTTGAAAATATTAGAGAGGCCTGTAATTGTCGACTTGGGTAAACCTCAACCATGAGAGATAGAATGTGGGGGGGGAAAAAACAGAAAATCGCATTGTTTGATTTTTAAATAATTTATTTGCAAATCATGGTGGAAAATAAGTATTTGGTCAATACCAAAAGTTCATCTCAATACTTTGATATTTACCGTTTGTTGGCAATAACGGAGGCCAAACGTTTTCTGTTACTCTTCACAAGCTTTTCACACACTGTTGCTGGTATTTTGGCCCATTCCTTCATGCAGATCCCCTCTAGAGCAGTGATGTTTTGGGGCTGTCCTTGAGCAACATGGACTTTCAACTCCCTTCACAGATTTTCTATGGGGTTGAGATCTGGAGACTGGTTAGGCCACTCCAGGACCTTGAAATACTTCTTACGAAGCCACTCCTTTGTTGCCCTGGCATTTGTGTATCTGTACTTTACTTGAGTACAAATTTGAACAAGAGTACAAATACAAATATTTCACTACATTTTACAGCAGGTATATGTTGTTTATACTCCACTGCTTTTCAAATTGTTGCCTCCGTTACAAGTTCATTTTGTTTGTCTTCTTTTTTGTTTTCATGCGTCCGGGGCAATCAATAAGCCCCGTGCAACTATACCGTAACTGAGCACAACAGGCAGTAACATGAGAACAAGCAAGATTAGGAAGGTGAACAAGATACTGACCAATAAAAACCACCACACTCTTGTACAGTAGGTGGCGGTATGCACCTGATAGTTGCTTGCAATCCGTCTTTAAGGCAAGTTTGAGTTTTTTTTTCAGCTTGTCAACTCATTTGCTCCCAAAAACGTATAAATACGTTCTATTTTTAATAGTTTCAGTGTCCCAAAGACGTGTTTTACATTTTTTTTTTCACAAGAGACATCTCTAGGTTCTGATGCAACTTGGCTCAAAAGCACAATGCTTAAAATCCATTTTAAAGCAATAAAACTGGCCACTGGAGGGCAGTAGCGCATTTGGTAAGACCCGCAACCCGATTCAACGGAATGAACGGCCGGGCTGCACGGCTGGGTTGCCAGTGGAAGACAACTGAATGGACGTCCAGGATGCCAGGCGGCGGACGACCAAGCAGAACAACCGGGAGGACGCCCGGGGTGCCAGGCACTGGACGTCCAAGCAGAACGAACGGGACCACCAGTGCTGCAGACGCTGCCGTTGAGTCCGTGTTGCTCGCCGAGCAGAGTCCTCGCCACCGTGTTCGGCCGCTTGCGTCCCCTGCTACCCTACAGTGTCCCGCGATTCAGGCGGAAATGCACATTTCCAAACCAGTCCCCCCCAGGAACACAACATGCCCCACACAATTTCCCAGGCGAACTCCGCCACGAGACGGTGGTCACCACAAAAGAAACACACACAAAAAATCCATCTTGATTAGACAGGCGACGATGAGGGAAAAGTTTACCCCAGCTGTTGCGGCCACAACAGCATCATCTCTCAGTTCAATAGTTTAGTTGTGTGTAAATAAATTGTTACTTTGCTATCAAAAGCTCTATTTGTCTTGTTGTTTATGTAATTTTGTAGAAAGAAAACATTTTTCAGATGTTTGGGATGTCACAAAAGAAAAAAATAGCTGTTAAAGTCAAAGTTATGTTTGAAATGTATGCTTTTACAAAAAGCTCAAATTCTGTTTTTTCATCAGAAATTGGAAAATTGCTCAAACTAAGCTATATTCTAATGCTGATTTCTAAAGAATGGAAAAAGATATGAACTCTTTTTTTTTCGGCTGAAAGAAGAGAGTTTAATCTTTCTTTTGGTGGGTTCCATGTTTATATAGCAATAGAACAGAATTTTCTGTGGGCCTTGCAAAATCAGTCAAAATCCAGTAAAACGGCCGGGAGCGAATGGGGTTGAACCGGGGAAAATGGCTAGGAGTGAATGAGTTAAGCTTCGACAGTGCAGTAAATTTTATTGCTTGTTTTATCCATTCTGCAGAGTTTTAAATAAAACTCACCAGTCAATGAATTTGCTTGTTTTATCCATTCTGCAGAGTTTTAAATAAAACTCACCAGTCAATGAATTTTAAAGCAATTCTTTTGTACTTTTACTTTAGTAATTTTTTTCTTAGATACTTGTACTTTTACTAAAGTATTTTTTGGTACCTGTATCTGTACCTTTACTTAGGTAAAAAAAAAGTGAGTACTCCATCCACCACTGGTAATGAGTTATTAAAGACATTATTTTAGTGGAAATTTTTGCTAGGAACAATGTTGCCTCCTAGCTCTATTAAAGAATGACACCTTTTTTAAAATATATATTGATTCTCGACTGGATCATATCGATAACCTATTTAATAGATTCTATTGGAATACAAAATATAACATGTCTATATGAAATGCACGCACATACACAAATGAGTGAAAAACAAACGAGATTTTATATAACAAAAAAAAAATTAGGCTGTCAAAATTATCGCGTTAACGGGCGGTAATTAATTTTTTAAATGAATCACGTTAAAATATTTGACGCAATTAACGCACATGCCCCACTCAAACAGATTAAAATGATAGCAGTGTAATGTCCGCTTGTTACTTGTTTTTTGTTGTTTGGCGCCCTCTGCT
This sequence comes from Corythoichthys intestinalis, assembly GCF_030265065.1. Lineage (NCBI taxonomy): Eukaryota > Metazoa > Chordata > Actinopteri > Syngnathiformes > Syngnathidae > Corythoichthys > Corythoichthys intestinalis. The sequence goes on from NC_080398.1 coordinate 39,564,517, forward strand.
GGTGCTTGGGTCCAAATGATTTTATGGGTTTGGGGAGTGAGCATGGTGTAATTATTGACATCAACAATGGCGAGCTACTAGTTTATTTTTTGATTGAAAATTTTATAAATTTGAATCAAACGAAAACATTGAGGGGTTTTAATATAAAATTTCTATAACTTGTACTAACATTTATCTTTTAAGAACTACAAGCTTTTCTATCCATGGATCGCTTTAAGAGAAAGTTGACAATTGTAATGCCATCTTGTTGATGTTATAATAAACAAATACAGGACTTATGTACCGTATGTTGAATGTATATATCCGTCTTGTGTCTTATCTTTCCATTCCAACAGTAATTTACACATATATATATATATGTATATATGGCATATTTTATAGATGGTTTGAATTGCGATTATGATTATTTTTTAAGCTGTAATTAACTCGATTAAAAATTTTAATCGTTTGACAGCCCTAAAAAAATTTATCCCAATGAGATCATAAAATAAAATGAACCAGATATGAGCTATATAATCACACTTAGCTTTTATTTATTCAAACCAGGTACAACATATTGGTATACAAATTGAAGTGAATGGTGCTAAAAAAAAAAAAAAAAAACTATTATTATATTAAAGAGAACTATTGATAAAAGGAATAAAAAGGGTGCCATTGTGTAAAAAAAAATCGACGTGCATGGAGACAAATGTTGGTTGCCGAGTGTGACGATGGGAGAACGGCTGATAAAAGTTTCTCTTGGTGGAGGTGAGAAAGTGCAAAAGACGTGCACAAGCTTGAAATTTGGCGCATGTTTGCGCGTCGTTTTCGCCACTTGTTTTGGTCACACTGACGTGAGAGTTCAAAGTTGTTTCCACCGGATACTTGACGCCATGATCCCCCATCGCCTCCCCTTCTTTTTTCACATGTGTTAATATAACACGAGCTGCTCGCACCTCAGGGGGCGCGTGTCGCGTGAGTGGGGGTCTTTGCACGGGTGCGGGTTCTACGTCGTCCACGTGCCTTTGATGAGCGAAGGAATCAAAAGTGTTAATATTAATCATTAAGACGACTGTCGAATACATGAATGGCAGGCACGTAAATTCTAATGTGGATCAGGATATTAACTATTTCAGTGCTATTGACGGTGATAGACGTCCAATCATGTTGCTCTTTTCGATTCTACTGCTGTGAATTTAAATTAGTTTGTGTGTTAGTCCAATTTATTAGAACGGGTGAGCTAGCAGTGAATGAGTGAATTTGGACACCCAACGCCGTCCATTGCATACAGCCAATGTGTTAATAAAGACCAGCATATTACTGAGAAATGAAACGCATGGGAATACAACTCCAAATATCAAGTGAAATCACTTAAACATAGCTAATATTGTTTGTGGCGGAAAACACAGACAAGACTGAAAAAGCTGTTTCTGCTCTTTCACTCGTCTTTAAAAGAAACTGCTGTATTTTAAGCCAAACAACTGTTGTGTTTGATAGAACAATATGTCTATGCTGCCATAGCAGATTCATGGCACATTAAGCCCCCAAACTATTTTTAATTTGTCCGTTTTACCCTGGAGACCCCCGTTTACAGCAACTGCTTTTGTTTCAACCCAGCCATAAAACGAAGGTAATTATATTTATTAATGCTGCAACCATTAATCGATTAACTCGAGTATTCGATTAGAAAAAAAATACTGGGATTAAATGTTGCTGCTTCGAGTATTCGTTTAATTAAAGTGGCGTTGTAATGGTTTGTTTTTTAAAGTGTTTGCATTTAGTTTCATTAATTTGGGTGGATACACTGCCCTCTAGTCTGCCTCATTATACATGGCCAAATCCAGCTGCTCTCTGTTAAGACCAACATAAGCTAGGTTTTTGTTTGAGCTCATGTATTTTAATGCATTCGTAATTTAGTTTGAAGGTATATTCAGCCAATTTTTGTGGGAATATGTGTCAGAATTATTTGTTGAGAGCATCATTAAAAAAATAAATAAAAGTTAGTATTTTATAGCATTTAAGCTAGTGGACTTTTGCCATGTTAGCCAATTGTCCTTTTGTTGTCCATATGTAGATCCTTATTTATTTATACCGTTTTAGGCACAGCTCAGGTATTTTAATTTTTTCATCTTTATCAGATTACTCGATTATTTGAACTAACTAGTTCATCGATTAATTGACTACTAAAATAATCGATAGCTGCAGCCCTAGTGTGTTATCAAACGTAATGAAATTTTTAGGTAAGAAATAAGATATATATATATATATATATATATATATATAAGTTTTTGAGTGAAAACAGTAAAAAGGTTTTTTTTTTTTTTTTTTCTCTAGTCACTTCTGAGATACCATTGTTGGCCGTTTTCAACAATGTACATCGAAAATAAAGACATTGATTGACTCAAAATGGTTCAAAATTAGATGAAATGTCTTGATTTCTCGTATATATTTATAATTGCTCCTTACCAAAAAAAAAAAAAAAAAAAAAAGCCAAATGTATCACATTTGACACACTTAGAATTTCCTGATTTTGAGACTAATTCAGAATTTTGGATGCAAAATAATGGATGCAAGTCAACTCATGAACCTGCAGGTTCCATGAGGAAAAAAAACTGGATTTAGCAAGGGTTATAGATATTGGAGCGCTTATTATACATATTATTATTATTTTCTTTTTTACAAATTTGAAAAAAAGGTCCCATTAAGACCTTATTTTTCAAATTTTGTGATTCTCTGACAATTGCATATTGTATTATATGTATATATATATTATATATATTCTAATATATTGCATATATTGAATATTGCAGGCATTAAGGGGTCAAACTTTTAAACAAATTATGTCGCAATGACAATAATGGCGTCTGTAAAAAAAAAGTCATGGATATCTACCTCATAACTATCGCGTCATTGTATTTTTTTTTACTGTCGCATTTTCTCCGATATGTTAGATGATAAGTAATCAATCCAAACAAAGAAAAATTGAAGAAAAAAAAAATGTTTAAAAGGGTAAATATATGAAAAAGAAAATGTCAACCACTCCTTGATGTGTGCGATTTCTGCATCGCGACTCTTGTTATATTACCATGTTTCACCTATAAAATCCCCCCAAAAATCCAGCTGTGGCCATTTACAGGTGTGTCTTAACACTCAGTGATACATGCAACATGGAGATTTTGGATGGAAACAAGGTAAGTACGCGATAAAATCTCGTTTAAAGTCATGGCATCTTTAATTCTGCCCGTTCATGCTCTCACCTCCAGACAGGGTTTCACTGTTTAATTTTTTAAAAATTTTACTTTAAAAATGCCCTCCAGTTCAAAATTTTGCTTCACCCAGAGAATGGAGATTTTAAGCTTTCCAATTATGTATCACACGTGCATATCGGATAATTTTTTAAAGTTGGCCAAATCTGGGGTCTCACAGCAGAACTTCAGGTCACCTGAGTGTTTTCCTCCTTGTATATTAATATAATGCGCAATGTGGACATGGCCATCATAAGGTTGTAAGTTTTTGTTTGAGCTAATATGTTTTTAGTACATTTTTAATTTAGTTTCTAGGTATATTTAGCTGCTTTTTTGTAGGAATATGTGTTTGAACGATTTGTTAAGCGCATTGCAAAAAAAAAAAAAATTGTTAGCATTTTATAGCATTTAAGCTAGCGGACTTTTGCTATGCAAGTTAGCCAGCTGTTCTTAGATCCTCATTTATTTTTTGTACAGTTTGAGGCTAAACTCAAGTTATTATTTTTTTTAATGAACGTGCAATTCTGCATTGTTTGAATAAACACTCTGGAATATTATTTTGTATTCACATTTCATGCTGTTTTGAAAGCAAGGGCGTAGGTTTGCATAGGGACGGTAGGGACATAACACCACCAACTTTTAGGGATGCTCAAATTGTTCCCACCAACTTAGAAGTAAAATTTTTTGCGTCATATAATGAGTTCAGTTTTATAGGTAATTTAGATTGTCTTCCAATATGTTGTAGGGGTAGAATTGACCCTACTATTATTAAGTGAATTACTTTCAATATGTTCAGACTTACATTTACCCCTTTTCACTTGCTGAATGTGCCGTTCCATTTTTTCCCATCAAACGCACGTTTGATTGGCTGTTGACTAGAACCCCGACATTCACACAATCCCGACAAATTTCAACATTTCGCCCCCTTTGAAGAGGAGGGATATTTTTTTTTCGGCCAGCAGCAGCAGCCACTGTAATTAATGTAAAAAAGATGTCAATGTTGTGGAGGTGGGGAACACATCACTAATTTTGCTACTGAAAGTCAAATCTGCATCAGAGTTAACATAACGTTAAATTGTGTGAACTTATTAACCTGTCAACCTCGAGTAGAAAGCTGCTTATAAAGGTGTCTTCCTGTCCGTTTTCTACTCTTAATGTTAATTCAACTGTTCATTTTGTGCATTTATTCCCTAATTAAAATGTACATATTTTCTACATCATTTTTTTTTAAATTTGCAGCCTATGCACATTTTTAATTCATATATAATTTATTTTTGTTATTGTTTAAAAAATAAAAAAATAAATAACAATAACACGACCACTGTAAATTTCCTTTATATGAAGCAAGCATTTTGAAAAATAAAAATAACCCATAGAAAATAATTGTAACTTTTTCATTTTTACGTAGGAAGCAGCTATTTTTGAGAAATGTACCCAATCTGTTTGGTCTTATAAATGTCCCGTCCCCAGCAAAAAGTGTACATGCAGATCATGCTTTTATAGCATCCCTACCAATGTTGAGACCAAACCTACGCCCTTGGTTGAAAGTGCTTCTTTCAAAACATAGCAAGCCTAAAACCTTGGCAAACCTTTGTTTTATATCTCCTAAAATTTATTCTGCAACATATTAAATGTTCATAATCCGATAACTCGATTGTTCGAACTAGTTGATTAATCGACTACTAAAACAATCAATTGCTGCAGCCGTAAAAATTGATGTGACCCATCATGCAGAATGTTTCTATAAAAGACAGTTTTACTCACTATGATTAACACTACACGTTTAACATTTTTTTTTTACCAAAAATCTTCCGGGTGACTGATTTGTGACGTCATTTCTTTTTCCTATGAACTCGATTATAGTATCACAGGATTTTTTCCCCCCATTGAAACCAATATATTAACTCATAGAAAATGTTAAACATCACTTACGGTGCGCGTCTAATTCGTGTTGCTATATTAAAACAATTAAAATAATAATTTGGGGGGGGGAAACAACGAAATGTTACCGAGCTACAAAGTGGCTGAAGCAGCATTCAATAATAAGCGTGCAGAAGTGTAAAAAGCTCCGTTCTCGATCTTCAAACACATAAGTTTGCACTTCAAACCACGCACGGACACGCGTGTATGCGTGGACGTGAGAAACGTCTGCCTGCCGCTAACAATGTAAATGACCTTTAACAGCTCATAAAACTGTAAAAACACGACTTGGCGCCCACGAGTCAATAAACACAAGGCTAGGAGTTCTCACCAAAGTACTACAAAGTTCACAATTCTACAACGAGTGAAAAGTCTTTACACATTCCGACTTAATAATTGCACAATAAGATTAAAAAGGGAGGTTTGTAAAAGTATTGTGTAGTGTTGACAAATAATTCGTCACTTTCACGTTTACAACTATATAGGTCATTTTTTTAATACATTGCCATTTGTATTCCTAGTATAAATTAAGCAGTTTTTTGTTTTGTTTTGTTATTAAAGTTGGACAAATACTCATTCAACTTATTTTTTTGGGTGTATTATAAATTTCCGTCAATTATAAATTCCAAGATACAGGTTCCGATTTTTTTCCCTTTTAAATTACTTCTGGCAAAAGGTTAAGGAATTTTGTTATGTCTCCAGTGTGTTTCATTCAAAATTAATCTATGAAATAATAGAAGTAGAAAAATAATAATAATAATAATAATTACAGCTGTCCCGATGTCCGATCACGTCATTTTCAAAGTATCGGAATCTGCAAAAAATATCGGCCGTGCCTTTTTTTGAATTTAAAAAAAAATATATATATATATTTTTTTAATTAAATCGTTTTCTAATTGTATTTAACGTTACAGACATAATATGTTTCACTCTTCCAAAGTCTTTAGTTTAGGCTTACGGTAGGGTTATCAAATTTATCCTAATTGCGGCGGTAATTAATTTTTTAAAAAATGTATCACGTTAAAGTATTTAACGCAATTAATGCATGTGCTGCACGACCCACTCACGCATCGTCGCGCTCAATCTGTAATGGCGCCGTTTTACCTATATAGAGAGATTAAAGGCAGCGTAAAATGAGTAGAGTGAATTTTGGCAGCCTTTGGAGCCTTTTTTTAATTGGCTAAAACCTTACAATCCCTCTCCCTAAGATTAGAAATATCATGGGAAGCAATGTGGGGAAGCAAGGTAGCAATTGATCTTTAGCTTAACACCAGAGAAGATATATCAATTGGTAGCACTACGCACAGTCGTGGTTCCACTTCCCATCATGCAATTAGGCATGACTATAGTATCATTTACTGAAAGCTCAACAAATACACTAGATGGCAATATTTAGTCACAATATACAAAGTCACAAGTCTTTCTATCCGTGGATCCCTCTCACAGAAAGATTGTTAATAATGTAAATGCCATCTTGAGGATTTATTGTCATAATAAACAAATACAGTACTTATGTACTGCATGTTGAATGTATATATTCGTCCGAGTTTTATTCATTTTTTTCTTAATGCATTGCCAAAATGTATATGATCGGGAATGATTGGAATTGAATCGGGAGCAAAAAAAAGCAATCGGATCGGGAAATATCGGGATCGGCAGATACTCAAACTAAAATGATCGGGATTAGATCGGGAGCAAAAAAACATGATCGGAACAACCCTAATAATAATTGTTTTATTGTCATGGATGAACTATCGTTAATCATGTGTTGTTTTTAGAGGTGGGTAGAATAGCCGAAAATTTTACTCAAGTTAAGAGTAACGTTACTTAAAAACAATGTTACTGAAGTAAAGGACGTCATCTAAAAAATGTACTCAAGAACAAGTAAAAAATATTTGCTGAAATAATACTCAAGTAATGAGTAACATTGCAACTGCTTACAATGTTTGCCTTTTTTTTTGAACAATTGTATTTTTTTTCTCAGCAAAAAGTTATCTATATGAACTGTTATTAATATACTGCACTATAACATATTATATAAACACATTAAGCCCAAGAAATTAATAAATAAATAAATAAATAAATAAATCATTGCATTAGGGCGAAGGGGAAAAATGAAGCAACACGGAAATGTCAAAGAGCACGATTGCCCTCTAGTGGAGAAAATATTTTCCATTATGAAATTAAAAGGATCATATTTCCGGTTTTCCGTGGTCAGTCGGTGCCAAACAAGAACTGGGGGAGAGGTTAAAATCTACGCTTTCCAGTTTTTTTTCCAGTGAAAATAATACTCAAGTAATGAGTAACATTTTGAGTAAGTGTTTTTTTTTTTTTACTCCCAGCATAAACTATCTTTACGAACTGTTGTTATAATGATACTGTACAATAACCCATTAACAGTGGCGGTCTTGGCAATTTTGGGGCCTAAGGCGAACATATCCAGGGGCCTTCTTCATGGGTCAGGGGTTAAAAAGTTGAGGTTAAAAAGTCCGTGTTGCCAAACGACAGCCCTAAAACATCACTGCTCTAGAGGAGATCTGCATGGAGGAATGGGCCAAAATACCAACAAAAGTGTGTGAAAAGCTTGTGAATAGTTACAGAAAACGTTTGGCCTCAGTTATTGCCAAGAAAGGGTACATAAAATATTGAGATTCACTTTTGGTATTGACCAAATACTTATTTTCCACCATGATTTGCAAATAAATTTTTTAAAAATCAAACAATGTGATCTTCTGTTTTTTTCCCCCACATTCTGTCTCTCATGGTTGAGGTTTACCCATGTTGACAATTACAGGCCTCTCTAATATTTTCAAGTGGGAGAACTTGCACAATTAGTGGTTGACTAAATACTTATTTGCCCCACTGTATATAATAAAAAATTGAATAATTTCAAAAGGTTTATTTGTAAAACGATAGATTTCTCATCAAATATCCAGTCATGTTAGCTATTATGCTAGCAAAGCTGAGGGCTAAATTTAGCACAAAATGTCCCCTCTGTTAGCACTGTTACGCACTCTACACAAAAAAAATTAATAAAATAAAATAAAATAAAAAACATGACAAATATATGTAACTACACAGAAAAAGTTCAAAATTCAGCTTCCTTTAATATTTACTTGTTATTTTGGGCTTAGGGGTCACATTTATTAGACATTTACACTGTATGTACCGAAAATTTGATTTCAATGAATACAATTAGGTTACCAATAACTGAACTTTTTTTAAGTGTATATTTAAAGGGTGTCTTGTACCATTAGTCATATCATAATGTTGGGTGACCAAACGTCCTCTTTTGCCTGGACAAGTCCTACTTTCACGTAGTATCCTCGTCGTCCGGGCGGGTTTTATAAATTCATAAAAATGTCCGGTTTTTATGATTTTTCACGGGACCAATTTGAAGAGAATCCCTCCGGCCACTGGGTGGCAGCGCCTGCCTGCGATGACATGGCTCCTAGTAGTAGGGCGGGAAGGAGTAGTTCTTGTTTTTGTTGGCAGTTTACCCCTATCATGAGGCTTTACCGCCATCTACTGGGTTGACGATTTGGCCACAACGCCTGCCCAGTTGTTAAGTTTTTTACGATAAATACGTATATAATGGAAACTGTTTACTTCTGTTGGAGCTTTGACTGTAAAATCCCTTTTGGTGTCGCATCGTTGCGCTGCCGATGATTGTAAACTTTTAGAGCAAAGTCTGATTTTTGCCTCAGCTAGCTATCAGTAAGCTAAACCACACTAGGCATTATGGGAAACGTAGTTTTCAACTGCTACGTTTAGAAATATGCTGGTTGAATATTTGTCAGCTTATTTCGGTTATTGTTAGGCATTTTGAGTGAACTTCGAGTAAAATTCAAGTATCTTGAGGCCGGGCTAGGTGTCCTCTTTTTTGGAAATCAAAATATGGTCACCCTATCATAATGAATGAAAATTTACAGTGGAGTTTGGCATTACTGAAACCATACAGTATCAGACCATGGGTTAAAAGTAACGATAACTTTATTGATTTAAAAAAAAAAAAAAAAAAAAAAAACATCCAATGACATCAGAAACCAAAGTTAAGTCACAGAACATTAATATGCCGGCCAGATTTTGATTAATCACATGATGTATTTTATTGTATATGCACTGTCCAGTAAGGCGTTCAAAATAACATAAATGTTGGATTTCGGAAGCTCGCTGTCGCCATCTAGCGGAAAGTCTGACATTGACTTTTGGGTCCAAACTGTCAACATAAAAAATTGAGGCTCTGTATTTGCATTCATTTTAACTCCTTTTTGGCAGCCAAATTACAAGGAGTCACTCATAATGTTTTTTTTTTTTCTTTTTTTTTATCAGCATGGTGCGTAAATGTCCCGAGGACGTCCCGCGTGGCGCCCTCCACCCCTTCCTCTGCCTCCCCCGCCTCTGCCGGTGCCCCTCTTCCTCTTGTACGGCCCCGCCTCTTCTTTCTCCTCACCGGGCCACAAGTTATCACAGCGTCCGGGCGCTTGGTACCCGGGAAGGCTTTGGTCCAGAGGGTCCTTAGAAAGGAGAATCCAAATGACGGGCAGCTTTCTGCTGACGGTGAGGCCGTCGAGGCCGGCGGCCGGCTCCAGGGGCTCCCACACGTCCGTTAGCGTGTTGCTGGCCAACGAGGTCTGCTGATGAAGGCCGCGAATGCGCTTTTTTACCAGCTCGGCGCACGTGATAGCTTTGGATACGCCCTTGCCGCTCGCCGTGAACACCAGCTGGCGGCAGAGGGGCCGGGCGGGAGGTCCCGGCGGACCGCGGTCTGCCTCGCTTACCTCTTCTCCCTCCTCGTCTACCTTGGGTTTGGCCTCCATGCGGCCCAGGGCGAAGCGTAACAGGTTACGGATCTTGCTGCCATCTTTGACCCGCACCTCCGGTGTATCGGCGGGCACGCTGAAAGGACATACAGACGGATGCTCCACGCTGCGGACCTTGCTGTAGTTCTCCATCTGGGTGCAAATTAGTGCTGCAACGATTAATCGATTAACTTGAGTTATTGAATTAGAAAAAAAGCTTCGAATTTTGCTGCTTCCAGTATGCGTTTCATTAAAGTTGTAATGGTTTGTTTTGAAAGTGTTTGAATTCATTTTTAATTGATTGGGTGGCTAAACTACCCTCTAGTGGCAACACGAAATATGGCATAACTCATTTAACATGGCTGAATCCAGCTGCTCCCTATTAAGACCAACATAAGGTAAATTTTTGGTTGAGTTAATGTTTTTAATGCATTCGTTATTTAATTTATAGGCATATTTTGCAGTTTTTTATGGGAATATGTTTATACGATGTTTTAAGAGCATTGTTAAAAAAAAAAAAAAAGAACGTTAGCATTTTATAGCATTTAAGCTAGCAGACTTTTGCTATGCAATTTAGCTAGTTCTTTTGTTGTACATAGATCATTATTTTTTTTTTTTATACCATGAGGCTAAGATATTGTATTTTAATTAGGGCTGTCAAAATTATCGTGTTATCGGGCATTAACAAATTTTCTAAATTAATCACGTTAAAATATTTGACGCATTTAACGCACATGCCCCTCTCAAACAGATTAAAATTACAGTAAAGTGTCATTTCCACTTGCTACTTGTGTTTTTTGGTGTTTTGTCGCCCTCTGTTGGCGCTTGGGTGCGACTGATTTTATGGGTTTCAGCACCATACTTATTATTGACATCAACAATGGCGAGCTATTAGTTTTGTTTTTGATTGAAAATTTTACAAACTTTACTAAAACGAAGACATTAAGAAGGGTTTTGATATAAAATTCCTATAACTTGTACTAACATTTATCTTTTAAGAATTCCAAGTCTTTCTTTCTATCGCTGTAACAGATTGTTAATAATGTTAATGCCATCTTGTTGATTTATTGTTATAATAAACAAATACAGTACTTATGTACAATATGTTGAATGAATATATCCGTCTTGTGTCTTATCTTTCCATTCCAACAATAATTTACAGAAAAATACGTCATATTTTATAGATGGTATGAATTGCGATTAATTAATTTTCAAGCTGTGATTAACTCGATTAAAAATTTTAATCGTTTGACAGCCCTAAATTTAATTTTTATATTCCTAATCTGATGACTCGATAATTCGAACTAACTAGTTCATAGATTAATCGACTACTAAAATAATCGATAGCTGCAGCTCTAGTGCAAACACAAACACACTGTGAACTTCCTTTTGGTTGACTTGAGTCACTTTCTCATTAAAATTTTTTTTTTTACAAATATACAAATATTCCTTCAAATGCAGAAAGTGGATTGGATATATGAGTATGTTGAGAATAAAGACTCAGGAGTTCAATAATGCCCCTTCTGAAAGCACAACTACATCTCCAACAGCTGCAACATTTAGACAGATTTGTGAACAATGAAAAATGAGCAAAAAATAAACTGTATTTATATTTTTTTCAGTGTAGTCCAATACTACAATGTTACATATTGTTGCATGATGGAAAATCCTGTAAATTTGATGTTGAGGGACGAAACTGATTTATGATTGATCAAATGTTGCATTTGACAGGAAAGTTTATAAACAGAAGACTGTCAGCAAAGGATTTTGACGCGAACCTATGAAGCGACAACAAACGACTTTATGCGGCAACCCCGTTGCAAGAGTAGACAAACAAACTCGTAGGGAACCATCTTATTTGGTTAGGTTACAAATTATTTAACCAATGAATGAACCAAAGGCATGTGCTAGGGTATGCTAGTGCTAGCAGCCATCCTAGTTTAAACGTTTTACACTTCTTGAGTGTCGCAAAAGTAACACTACAGCCACGAAAAAATACGGGATATTATTTGCAAGTTCTTCAAATAAGTCGACTTAACTTACTTTATGTTTTGTTGTCTTTCTTCTGATTCTTTTTCTTTACATGTTTGCAGTGAAAGCTAACGTGCTCCGCCGCACCGCTGCGTCACTTCCGCCATATGACGCGTCATCATTAACTTACATATATTTTTTAAATAAAATACACACACACAAAAAAAGATTACGTTAAAAAAAGATTAATCTCGAAAAAGTTGCAAAATGTCCTAGGTGAAAAGAAAATGTCGGAAAGTGCCTTTCTGGAGCAAAATGGCAAATATGTCTAGACATATTTGAGAAAGTCGCGACAGAAGCGGATGTTTTCATGCCTTAAAACGGCCTGTTGTCACATTTTGAGTCTTTAAATGGGCAAGTTTTTGACTGCATGTGTGATATTAAACATTTAGCACAAGTGGAAAATCTTTTATACACCTACAAAGTTAAGAAAATATACGCTGATACCATCAACAACGTAACTGGCGGCCATCTTGCGTCGGAGAACTTCTACGACGGGCACAATTTTGAATGATTTTCTTCACTAAAATACTCTAGTTGAATTGTTGATTCATTTAAAAACCTATGAATTGGGCTAAATGCTGAACAAAAAGTTATGTCTTTGAAGTTATTGGTTGATTTACAGTACAAAAATGGCCAACGAATTACGACACTTGTCGCCGGTGTCTCGGAGCGTCTCATGATATATCTAGTTTAACATATATTATATCTAGAGCTAACTAAGCAGGAAGCGTTATGGAAGCGTAAAATATCAAACACTGACGTTATTGCATTGTTGTGTCGTGATTCACTTTTAAAATCAAATAATCGCGTAGCGTTAAAACAATATGCCACTGATATTATACTTGTTGATAAAGCTCACTAATGTGACGATTCGTCAGCGTACCAAAGTGAGAACCGAGTTGAACATCATTATATTGCAGTGTGACAACATTAATACGACATTGAAACCATGGGTTGGATTGTTTTCAATTTTTAGCTGTAATAATCTACAGAACAAAGAGAGAATAATTAAATTTAAAGATAATTAAAAAAATAATAAATCTACTTCCTGTCTGAACCGGAGGTTGTCATTTGCGACTCCAGAACCGCGTCAAACTACGACGGCGAACCTCGTTACCAAGTACTACTACCAAAACAAAGCATTTCTTTTCATTCCTGTTGATATAGTTTGAAATTCTGCGTCAACATGTCGCATTATAAGGTAAGTACAAGTTTTTGACTGAAATAGTCGACGAGGAGTTAAAATAGAACGTAACAGTGGACTAATACCTCAATTAAAAGGAAGTCGGACACCTGTTGGTAGAATGAAATGACATTTGACCGCAACAAACGAAATCCATAATTTAAAGTTAATTTATATAGTTTTGTAATTTGATGAAGCACTCTAAAATGTTTGTATGACTTTTTTTTTTTAAACCATAATTTGTTTGTTTTTTGTTCAAAATTTCAATAGGCTCCAGACCACAAGAGAGAGCAATTTCGGAGGTACTTGGAGAAAGCTGGTGTTGTTGATAGTCTTACTAGTGGTAAGAGAAAATACACATTTCTGAGTTAACCTGCCTAGCAACATGTTTCAATATGTACACAATACCTATGAAAATGCATTTTTTTTAAAAAACATGTCTGCATTTCAGTTTTAGTGGCGCTGTATGAACAACCGGAGAAGCCTACCAACGCTCTGGAGTATCCTCAATGCTGAGTTTAGATTGGCACTAAACCGTGGGCGTAGGTTTGGTCTCAACATTGGTAGGGATGATGTAACAGCATAACCCGTAGGTACACTTTTGGCTGGGGACAGGACATTAATAAGACCAAACAGAATGGGTTTAACGGGGGTCAGGGCAGGGGCGCTGCCAGGGATTTTGGGCCCACAAGAAAAGATATCACTTTGGGCCCCACCACCAGTGCCGGGACACACACATTTAGAGTATCAACTACGTAATTTCCTGCATTCTGGTGAATCTTTACACACTAATTTGTGCATTTTCTGCATTCATTTAAGATGAAAATATATTATTATAAACATACAGGGTGTAGAGCAATAATGAATAGACTGATATTATCTATAAGAAATGTACTGAAGGCCATCTTTTACAATCTAAATGTATTTTTATTAGAAATATTCTCAAAGCAAATACCATAATCGTTGCCTTAGAATAAATGTTTTGTTTGAACTTAACTATACTACAGTCAAGGGGGTAGGTTTGCATAGGGACAGTTGGGACAAAACACTACCAACTTTTCAGGATGCTTGAATTGTCCCCACCAACTTTTAAGCAACCTTATTTGCATTATGTAATGACTTCAGTTATATAGGTTATTTATATTGTCTTCCTATATGTTTTAATTGTTGTATTTGACCCCACCATTATTAAGTGAATTATTTTTATTATGTATAGATTTTCATGTACATCTTTTCACTTACTGAATGTGCCGGTCCATTTTTTTCCATTAAGTTTAGCTCAACAAATACACGAGATGGCATTTAGTCACAATATACAAACTATCAAAATTACTATAACTTGTACTCACATTTATCTTTTAAGAATTACAAGTCTTTTTATCCGTGGATCCCTTTCACAGAATGTTAATGTTGATTTATTATAATAAACAAATACAGTACTTATGTACAGTATGTTGAATGTATATATCTGTCTTGTCTTACCTTTCCATTCCAACAATAATTTACAGAAAAATAAGGCATATTTTAGAGATGGTTTGAATTGCGATTAATTATGATTAATTTATTTTTAAGCTGTAATTAACGCGATTAAAATTTTTAATCGTTTGACAGCCCTAGTATTAACCCTAATTGTTTAGCCTTTAACGGTCACCGTCCAGATTTGTCAAGCAGCACCTCGGCACCCCCGGCGGCCTAACTGCGGCGGACACGGCGGCTCTGCAGCAGGAAGTGGTGGACCTGAGGCAAAAGTGTGCCAGGCTGGAGGAGGAGAACCAGGAACTCAAAGCTAGGGTGAGTAGGGGTGGGAACCTCTGGCCTAACTCACCATACAATAACGATTATCACACAACAATAATGATTGCTACATAAGGCTGAGTGTCCCAAATTTGCCCCCTTCCAAAATTTCCCCCAGCATTGTCTAGTTTACTTCAATTTTAGTTGTATTCAGTACTTACCATGTTTTGTCTCCTTCCTTCAGCTGCAGTGCGACGAGCAACCTGACGAAAGCGCGGCGCCTGCGACAGAATAGACTCCAAACTCCAAAGGGGTTTGATTGCCTTACATTTTGATGTTTCATTTGGTTAGTGTGGCTTTAAAAATAAGTGCCTTTATCAAAACTCACACTATTTATGGAGATGACACCTTAGAAAATATATTTTATTTCGAGGCACACATATCACTGCTTGAATTTATTATGATCATATTTACAAAAAAAATCAGTTGATATGATCAGGTGTACATTCAAGTTGGAATGTCATGTTCAATTCTTAATTTAAAAATTGTAATTGGGTTTCAGTTACAATCACAAAACACTGCAGAGGAAATATCAAAATGAAAGTCATTTGCCTATATAGTAAATACTGCACATTGTTTGACTTAAATACACAAAAGAGGAGGTAACATTTTGTCACATTCTATGAGTTTAACTGATAAAAACCATGTTTTGCACATGCTAATTAGTGGTTGACTTTCTTTATGTAAAAATAAAATCACTTCTACAAAAACTACAGCACAGTGGGATGAATTTATATTTAGCTTTGCATGCAAGAGTAAGTAAAAATTAGATGTGACCGAAAATTCGGTGGCGAAAATTCGCATTTTTGGTTAAAAGGCTGAAAGTTTACCACTGAATTTAGTGAAGAACCGTAGTCCTTTTTTGATGACGTAAACAAAACACGGCGAGAAGCAACACTATTGGGTCAAAGCCAACATGTGTGTGCGGTTTGGAAGTATTTTGAGGTATCAAATACATAAATTATCAAACCCGCACGTTCTGAAGTTGCTTTCCAGAATGTCCCGCGTCACATTGAGGATCGTGGGTTTGAGCCCGTGTGGTGAGTAGTTTGGAGTTTAATCAAGCGAGCAGTATACAGTAGTATGAAAAAGTATCTGAACTTTTTGGAATTTCTCACATTTCTGCATAAAATCATGAAATGTGATCAGATCTTTGTCAAAATCACAGATTAAAAAACAGTGTCTGCTTTAAACCCGTGGGTGTTATTTTATTTTGACTAAATTCTTCTGATTTTGTCCAAAGTATGGCTTTTCCTTTGAAGTGTGATAACTACGTCATTTATGAATAATTTTTTCACTTTCAACCACTCAAAAATGTTCATTGGCATCAGACCTATCTATACATATGTAGTTTTTATTTTTTTAATGCCCCCTATGGACATTAATAGCAGTATTATTCTGTTAGCAAAACTAACTATGCTGTGTATATACAGTGGGGAGAACAAGTATTTGATACACAGTCAATGGGAAAACCCACTGTATATGTATACTGTTTTCTGAGTGAATCTCGTATTCATGCGGGCTCCGGTAGGTCTCCTGCAATATTTGCGGCAACTGTGGTTTAATACAATGGAAGATTAATCTGAAAAATCCCCCTTTTGCCACAAAACAGTCAAGTTTGGTGGTGGCAAAATCATGGTCTGGGGTTACATCCAGTAGGGGGGGGTGTGAGAGATTTGCAGGGTGGAAGGCAACATAAATAGTCTGAAATATCAACAACTCTTAGCTGCCTCTTACATTCCTAACCATGAAAAGGGACAAATTCTTCAGCAGGATGGTGCTCCATCCCTTACTACAATCTCTACCTCAAAGTTCCACAAGGCAAAGATCAAGATTCTCCAGGACTGGCCAAACCAGTCACCAGACATGAACAGGATGAAAGAGGAAGCATGGAAGACGAAACCCAAAAATGTTGATGAACTCTGGGAGGCATGCAAGACTGCTTTCTTTGATATTCCTTCATCAATAAATCGTATGAATCCTTGCTGAACTGCATGGATGCAGTCCTTCAAGCCCATGGAAGTCATACAAAATATTAAATTTGGATCTCAAAGCACAATGATTTAATTTGCTTATCTTATGTAACATTTTTGTATTTAAAGTACATTTTTTGTTCAATTTTCACACTACTTTCTGTAGGCGACAAAACTATAGTCCTACCAAAATTTGACCTTTATGTCTTCATTAAATGATATATTTGTTTCACTGAAAAAAAATTTTTTTTTTTTTGAGATTTGCGTTATTTTTCTTTTTTCATTTTATTTAAAAACAGTATTTTAAGCTAATTATGACGCGTCACGTGGCGGAAGTGACGTAATACATGCCATGGCATATTTCGGAGCAGCGAAACACATTAGCTTTTACAGCAAACATGTAAAAGAATCAGAAAAAAAGACAACGAAACAAGGTAAGTCAACGTAATGTTTAAAGAACTTGCAAATAATATCCCATATTCTTTCGTGGCTGTAGTGTTACTTTTGCGTCACTCAAAGTGTATGCCTATACGTTTAAACTAGGATGGCTGCTAGCATTAGCATAAACTCACACATGCCTTCGGTTCATTCAATTAAATAATTTGTAACATAACTAAATAAGATGGTTCCCTACGAGTCGGTTTGTCTACTCTTGCAGCGGGGTTGCCGCATAAAGTCGTTTGTCGTCGCTTCCTAGGTTTTTTTTCAAAATCCTTTGCTGAACAGTCCTATGTTTATCAACTTCGCTGTCAAATGTGACATTTGCCTCACGACTAGACTTCATCCAAATCATTATCGGTGCCATCGTTACGTCAATTTACATTCTGCGTGTTAAGTGGAAAAAAGGGAAATGAAGTGCTCTACAGTCCTTGACCAAAGTCTTGTCGCTTATCCATTTTGTAGAAACATTGCTAATAACCTGACTTTTAATTATTCAATTGGTTTCAGAAATGGCTCATATGAAAGCTAAGACCCTCCCATATGACGTTGAATGTACAAGGCAACATAGTCTGAAATATCAACAAATCTTAGCTGCCTCTTACATTCCTAACCATAAAAAGGGACAAATTCTGCAGCAGGATGGTGTTCCATCCCATACTACAATCTCTACCTCAAAGTTCCTCAAGGCAAAGAAGATCAAGATCCTCCAGGACTGGCCAGCCCAGTCACCAGCAGTGAACAGGATGAAAGAGGAAGCATGAAAGACGAAACCCAAGAATGTTGATGAACTCTGGGAGGCATGCAAGACTGCTTTCTTTGACGTCCCTGATGACTTCATCAATAAAGTGTATGAATCCTTGCCAAAGCCCATGGAAGTCATACAAAATATTAAATTTGCATCTCACAGCACCACTTCTTAATTCGTTTGTTATGTAACATTTTTGTATTTGAAGTATATTTTTTGTTCAATTTTCACACTACTTTCTGTAGGCGACAAAACTTTTGTCTTGCCAAAATTTGACCTTTATGTCTTCACTAAATGATAAATCTTTTTTCTGCGAAATATATTTTTTTACATTCAACATCATTTGGGAAGGTCTTAGCTTTCATATGAGCCATTTCTGAAACCAATTGAATAACTAAGTCAGGTTATTAGCAAATTGTTTCTACAAAATGGATATGCGACAAGACTTTTGTTAGGGATTGTATACCCTCGTGTCCTGTACGGTGCTAGATCTACTTTGTGAGCTCGCAGTAACGATTTCGTGAATGGGCACAAGTTTTTTTTTCATTCATGTCATGTTTGGGGCTCTGTACCTCTCAACGCATTTACACGAAGGACACTTTTTTACTTGTGTCATCGTCTTCATCATCATCTGCGTAGGCTTGGATTACTCTCCTCTTTACAACCTTGTAGGCTAGGTTCATGAGCTCCAGGACATTGAGAATCAGGGACAGAGCGGCCATGAACTGCATGAAGACCATGAAGAAACTCTTCTCCGTAGGTCTGGACACGTAGCAGTCGACGGCTTCGGGGCAGGGATAGCACCGACATTTGAACAGCGGGTACAAGCGGATTCCGTACAGGAAATACTGGGCCGCCATGAAGCCGACTTCCACAGCGGAACGTGTGAAGACGTGAGCCACGTAGGTGTGCAGCAGCGCCCCCCTGAGAGGCGCTTTGTCTTGCCTCCCGCGTTCGAGACGCTTCAGCTCCCGTTCGATTCGTTGCTTGGTTTCCTCTGCTTCCGCCTGCTCTAGGTATCTCCTGAGCGACACCTTTCGGAGACGTCGAGCTTTTTCCAAAACTCTAAGCCTGTAGAAGGCATGACCGGCGTAGACCAGCGAGGGGGACGCCACGGAGACCACCTGGAGCACCCAAAAGCGTACGGGCGAGACTGGAAAAGCAAGGTCGTAACAGGCGTTGCGACAACCCGGCTGCTGCGTGTTGCACGCGAAGTGGTCCTGCTCGTCCGTCCACACGTTTTCGGCCGCCACGCCCAAAACCAGCATGCGGAACACCAGCAAAAGCGTCAGCCACATTTTTCCCACCATTGTGGAGTGCGCGTGCACGTCCTCCAGGATTCCACCCAAAACGTTCCAGTCGTCCATTTTGCCATTGTGACTGCGTGTTAAAATAACGTTATGGGGGGGGAAAAAATCAGTCAAGTCCGCGACCGTTGACTACAATGAACTAGACATCTATGGCTATAAATGCCAAATCATTAAATGAATACAGGTAGTCCCCAGGTTACGAACGAGTTCCGTTCCCACGCTGGCGACATAAACTGAATTTCCGTATGTGTCCAAATGAACCCTTTAAGTACCTCAAAATAACTATCCCAGACGTCCAAAAGTATTTTGTTTAATGATGGAAGATAAACTGCCCTCTGCTGGCAGGGTTGGGTCTGGCTGGACTTCCACCTCATGAATGAAGAGACTCGTCTGACATTAATAAAGGACTGCTGCGCTCTGGTTTGGCTCACATAAAGCTGTAAGTTGTTTCAGCTAATACAGTATATGTTTGTGTATGCATTTGTAATTAAGTTTACAGCTACAGTTTGTGGAGTTGCTGTGAGCGATTTGTTATGAGAGTTGTAAATACGTTAGAATTCATAGCATTTAAGCTAGTGGACTTTGACGTTTGAACAACTGTTTTGTGTCATGTTTTATTGTTTGTATGCATATTGTTTTGAACATAAGTATACGTTACAAATTGTCAAAAGTGAAGAAAGTAAAAAGCACAACTGCCTTGTTTAATGTCTGTAAAGCGGAACAACTTTACGTTCAGTGAGCACAACTAGAGATGTCCCGACCCGATATTTGGATCGGATCGGACGCCGATATGGGAGAAAAAAATGCATCAGTATCGGATCGGAACACGGGAAAAATTCCGATCCAGTTTTTTTTAAAAGTCCGGTCCGGGTTTTCCAGCGCACTGATTTACATAATCCATTCCAGTTTTTGCTTCGGTTTCCCTAAAATCCGGTCGGCATTTTACAGCACACCTTCAGCACTACATTTACATTACCGTCTCCCCATTTACCGAGAGACTTTATCGGTAAAAATGTCAGCTGTGTGGGATCATTTCACCTTAAAGGACAACAAAGACGAAGAGGCAGAGAGCAACATATGCCACAATAAAGTCAAGCGTAGTGGTAAAGCTGTAAGAAGTTTTAATGCAACCAACCTAATCAAGCATTTAGCGAAATACCACCACAAACAATATGAGTAAGTTAAGAAAACCGAAGACAAAAAGAAAGGTCCTACGCAACTAACACTGGCAGAAACTTTTGCTATGCGGGAAAAACTGGCACTCGACAGTCCCAAAGCCCAGGGAATAACAAGAGTCATTGCCGAGGAATTCATTCTGGATGACGAGCCATTATCTCACGTGAGTAAAGACGCACCATCCAACACGAGATTCGGCTGAAGATTCGAGAACGATTCACAAACATCCAAATTCCGATTATTGAAATATGTCAAGTTAAGCGGAACTAATACACAGCGCGGTCTTCGGGACGCAATGAGAAACTGACCGCATTGCGTCCCGAAAGTAAACATAACTTGTCTTAGACCCGGGTAATGCCAATGCTCAACTCACGCCGCTGGATAAAAAACACAAGAATACCTGACTTCTGCTGACAGCCGCAACAAACTACGTCAACGTCGTTTTACTGGAGATAATAGATATCATATGTATATAGAACCAGATGCTACACGACAGACTCGACTGCGTTAGCAACATTTGAAGTATTGAAAACAAGATGCGTTAGTAAACAGCCGCCATCTTAAAGCAGACTTCCCTAGTAGGCTGTTGTGAACCTTCCAAGCGAACCTAATTAACTTTTCATCTAAAATACTCCTAAATCGGCAAAATCTTGACTTGAATCTATCTTCAAAACAGTTTAAAACTTTCACATGTCGAAAGTAGACAGAAGGGAAATTATGGACTAACGGTAGCAATTTTAACAACTTTAACAGTTGATTCGCAAAATTAAATGAATGTAGTTTAAAGCTGCTGATACAGAATGGGGACTTGAGTATTTTATTTATTGTTTTAAAATGTTAACCTGATACTGAAATAGTCGTTTATTTAAACCTGAGAGGCTTTTTTATACAATTTTTGTAACTAATGCTTGAAACATTAAAAGCATCTAATAGCTTGGGGGATTTGTGGGATTTTCCACTGAGGTTGTTGGTGTGTTTTGCTTTTTTAAGACAGTTTACAATATTATTTGCACGATTTACTGACTGACTATGCCATTTCTGTTATTTATAATGTTTTGTTTGTCACTGAATAAACAGGTCAGTTTCTTGTTACCGACCGTTGTGTGTGGCTAGTTGTTATCAAGGGTACTAAAACCTTTTTCAACATGAGTCTGACAACTAAGTAAGGAGACTAAATAACTTTTAACTTTAACACATGCTCAAATAGGTCGGTATCGGCCAGTATCGGTATCGGATCGGAAGTGCAAAACAATATCGGTATCGGATCGGAAGTGCAAAAACCTGGATCGGGACATCCCTAAGCACAACACGTCATATTAATAAAGTAAAAAATAAGACTGGTACAATAAGGTACCGTTTTGCGGACTGGAGACAAAATGGCGGACGAGACTCCGGTGTCGTAAAGTGGAAATTACGTAAGGAGTACGGCGCAACCTGGGTACTACCTGTATTACGAATGAGCTACGTGCAATTAACCATTCAAAAGTTATTAGCTTAATATTGTCCAACTCCAAAAATCCCATACTCTTCTATGCGGTCGTGGACTTAACATATTCAATATTTTTCAATCATTTATTGTTCATTTAAATTTCGCACCATGAATGCAAATGATCTGCTCACACAACAAATCCCAAGAACACATAGTCCCGGGTTATGACGTACTCGACTTCCACAGTTTCGACTTCACAACGCTGGAGTCTCTTCTGCCATTTTGTATCCAGTCAGTTTATTTTCTTTCGCATAAACGGTACCTTAATTGTAGCTCACAGTATCTTATTTTTTACTTTTTTAATATGACGTGTTCTGTCCTCACTAAACGTGGTTGTTCAACTTTACAGACATCAAACAAGGCAATTGTGCTTTTTGAAGCTTTTTACTTTTGACAATTTTAAGCCGTAACACATGCACTATTATGTTCAAAATGACACACATTTTAACAATAAAACACCTGACACAAAACAATTGGTGTTCAAATGTCCATCTAGTCTGATCAATACGTAAATTTAGTACATTAGCCTAATTTGCCTAACAAAAGTCAGCTAGCTGAAATGCTACGGATGCTAACGTATTTACAATTCTCATAGCAAATCGCTCACACGTAACTCACAAACTGTAGGTGTAAACTTAAATACAAATGCATTCACAAACATATTAGCTGAAACAACTTACAGCCAAATGTGGGCCAAAGCAGAGCGCAGCTATCCTTTATCCATGTGAGACGTCTGAGTCACTTCTCAGTCATACAAGGTGACGATCCAGGCAGACCCAACTCTGCCACCACAGGGCATCATTAAACAATACAATACTTTTGTAGTTTTTGGATTGTTATTTTGAGATTAAGGGGTACTTAAAGGGTTAATTCCGATTTGCGCAGAAACTTGGTTGATGTCGCCAGCGCTGGAACGGAACTCGTTCGTAATCCGGGCACTGCACTACCTGTACTCTATCTTAGGACATGTCCACACGTAGCAGGGTATCGCAAAAAGAACTTTTTCCACAGGACGGCATATTATCCACACGCAGACGCACATTTTGGGCATTAAAAACGAGGGTTTTTACGACCAAAGTGAAGATTTGTGCATTCTGCGTTTCATGCGACATAATGTGTACATTAATAACCGGAGGTTTGTGGGGTTTTTTTTTTTAAGTTGAAACGTCACTCTGCGACAAAAAACCCATGTTTACATTCTGGGACTGCACTTAGGCTTGCGAGGACAACATCACATATACGTTGCAAATCTATTAAAGACGTATCTAATGCACATATAACCGCGATAGCGACCTGTACTAACATGCTAATGGTTCACTAACATCTCACAAGGCAAGTGCTAAACAGAAGATACAATTGTTGAACAATTTTTTTCATTCACTGTGTGCTTAGATGCACATTAATATGTTAAAAAAAAAACTTATGAGGTTAGCTGTGGATGATATTTTTCTTACAAGCGAGGTGGTGTGGCTTTATCTTGATCGATGGGGCAAAATACTTGTTTTTAAAAAGCCCTGCTAGGTGTGGACATGGCCTTAGTTTGAAGACATCTAATGATCAATAAGCATAACTGCTGTGCTAAGCTGTGCCCAGGACTTGTACAAAGGGCTTTACATTCACGTTGAAGGCAAAATGCCCAAAAGCTGATAAACACATGTTGATATTATCCAATTTTTAAAAACTTTTATCGATATTGTAGCTCCCTGATAATATCAGACAACTCCAGAAACCATTTGTAAATATAAGCCGCAGTAACACTTTGACATTGGGTTCATAAGACAGTCATATTAATGACATGACATGTCCTTTCTTAGATCACTAACTCTATGTCAGTCTGCATCTTATACATCCATTCTAAAGTGACATTATTGACAATGACATTTGTCATATGCAAAGGTGGGTAGTAACGCCATAAATTTACTGTTACATGAGTAACTTTAAGAAAAATGTACTTCTTAGAGTAGTTTTATTTGAATAGATTTGTGAAGAAGTGCTATTCTTACTCCGCTACTTTGCGTTACTGTAATTACAATAAAAATGTATTAGTTTTTATTTTTATTGCCAGAGACGCCAACAGCTACGCAACTAGTTTTACCAATGAGATGTCGGAACAATAATCACGACTCCATTATACCAATAAGGGGTCGTTTACATGGTGACTCTCCGAGAATACGAAAAATTTCAAATTTGCATTTACACGGGCCCGTCGCCATTCGAACAGTGTCGCAATTCTGCATGAACACATTGTAGTATTCATGCCAAGCCCAGGGGGCAGTGCAGATTTACAAGGTGACAGCGCAATGACTGAGTTGCGGAGTGGCCTCGCGTGCATATGGTGTCGGCGAAGACGAAAAATTCTGAATCCTGCCTCCAAAGTGGAAGAATTCGATTGCGGGGGATTGAGGCGGGCTTTCTCTGCATGCCTATCAAAGGCTCCCGCGGCGCGAGACTGCGCCGATAACGTCAGCACTCGTACACGTCACATTGGGCGTGCGCAGCGGTGCTACTAAACATTAAAAACGGCAAATTTGGCAGAATGTTGGCTTTAATGTACTGTTTTAATAATATATTTAAATACGTTGAATGTTTCCATTTTTATGCATTTTTTAATTTAAAAAAAATGCCATCGCTTCGAGTGGGCGGGCATATTTTTTCCAGGTTGAGGAGCTTGGTGGGGTCAAAGTGCATCATTCCCTATCACCTTGTAAATCTGCACTGCCCCCTAGGGCTTGGCATGAATACTTCGTGTTCATGCGAAATTGCGACACTGTTCGAATGGAGGCGTGCCCATATAAATGCAAGTTTGAAATTTTTCGCATTCTCGGAGAGTCACCATGTAAACGGCCCCTTAAATTCCCTCCCAGTTTTTATTTGGCACCGACTGACCGCGGGAATCCAGAGATTTGATCTTGTAGTTTCATAATAGGAAATGTGTTTTCTCCACTAGAGGGCACTCATGCTCTTTGGACGAATCATGCTTAATTTCTGTAGGTTTATTTATTACGCAGGAATTCAATTTTATTTTGTATTTCTTTGGCTTAATGTGGTTTTGTAGTATGTTATCGTACCGCATAATAACAGTTCATATAACCTCATAATAACCTATAATATGACCTTGTGCTTTGAAAAAAAATCAAACATCTTAAAGTTACAATGTTACTCATTACTTGAGTATTATTTTCATCAAATGCATTTTTACTTGTGGTTGACTATATTTTTTGGGCTACTCTACCCACCTCAGGTCATAAACATACATTAATGTTCATGACAGTGTTATATCACAATTATGCCTGTCTTATGACAGTCTTACAAACCCAGTGTTAAATAAATGCCATTAACCCCATTCAGCGGTCTATTTAATATCACTGTAATTCCATTAATGTATTTAACGCAGAACTTGCCATTTACCTTGAAGCGGCATGGACCGACTGCCGATGGTGACTCAAATCTCCGTGCGTCATGTGTCCCAAAACAAAAAGGAACCCCCCAAAAAGTCGCTGGCATCACCTCGCCTTCCGAGCTGAAATGGCTTACATCCAGGCAATAGCGCCGGCAACTCTACAGTAAATCCATAACATGTGCATTTAGGTCACGGCCTTATTGACCTCAAGCACTGGAGGGCTTTTGGATTGTTTGGAAATGGAGACTAAGGCATCGATACAGTTAAGTACACAACAACGCCGCATGCAATCGCACGTAAACAACGCAAGGAAAAAATGATGCCGTCGATATGTTATCTTCCAAACAGACGCGGTTCAATCTATAGCGCTGCTATGCTAAAAACGATCAATTTCAACATGAACCCGATAACGATTCAGTCCAACATGACGGCGAAAGTAATGACACAGATTGAAAACGTATTTTTAATGACAATACAATACATGTAAAAATGCTAATTTAAAAAAAAAAAAAGCTAGCAAATAGTGACTATGCTAGGATGACGCTGGCGAGATGAAGATGTTGAAGAGTACGGCAAAGAGGAAGAAGACCAGGTAGCCCACGATACACATCCAGAAACGAGGGTCCTTCAAAAGCTTCTTGTTGTAGTCGCTAAAGAACACGTAGCCCACCGTCATGCCCGCTACGATCCCCCCAAAATGAGCCACGAATGACACCTGGTCGCGGTAGGGAACTCGTGGTTAAAACTCCTTTACACAGCATTTCACTATTAGCTTACTGATTCATTTCTGGGTACCATTACCAATTAGAATCCACAAGAATCAAGCTGTAACATGATATACTGTAACGCGCCCGCAACAACAAACTCAAATGCATGTCAGCCATTTAGTGCAAGCAGACACACGTACCTTCATAGCGCTCTCGTCGCCGGCAAATCTTCTGTAGAAAGCAAAGCCAAAGTCCACGCCCACTGTAATGCATAACACACGTCTCAATAATACAAAAAAGTATACAATGGAAAATTAAAAGACAACATGTCTACCTACCGATGATCACTATAACGAGGATTCGAAACACCCCGAGTAGAGGGATCATCTCTCGGAAATTCTGCAAGAAGAAATATATATACTATTCAGTTACCCGTTGTGCTGCAACGATTAATCGATTAACTCAAGTAATTCGATTGGGAAATAAAGCTTTGAATCAAATTTTGCTTCTTCGAGTATTCGTTTATATTAGATTGGTGTTGTAATGGTTTGTTTTGCAAGTGTTTGCATTTAGTTTTATTGATTTGGGTGGATACACTGCCCTCTAGCATCAACACTGAATATGACAACTCATTTAACATGGCAGAATCCAGCTGCTTCCTGTTAAGACCATCATAAGATAAGTTGTTATTTGAGCTAATAAGTTTTTTCTACGCATTCGTAATGGCAGGATTATGTGTTTCACCGATTTGTTAAGAGCATTGCAAAAAAAAAAAAAAAAAAAAAAAAGGTTGGCATTTTACAGCATTCAAGCTAATGGACTTTTGCCATGCAAGTTAGCCAATTGTTCTTTTCTTGTACTTCATCGTTTTTTTTTTATGTTTAAAAAAATAAAAATAAATTAGGGCTGTCAAAATTATCGCGCTAACGGGCGGTAATTAATTTTTTATAATTAATCACGTTACAATATTTGACGCAATTAACGCACATGCCCCGCTCAAACAGATTAAGATGACAGCACCGTCCACTTGTTGTTTTTTGGTGTTTTGTCGCCCTCTGCTGGCGCTTGGGTGCGACTGATTTAATGGGTTTCAGGCTTCAGCACCATAATTATTTTTGACATCAACAATGGCGAGCTACTACTTTATTTTTTGATTGAAAATTTTACAAATTTTATTAAAACGAAAACATTAAGAGGGGTTTAAATATAAAATTTCTATAACTTGTAATAACATTTATCTTTTAAGAACTACAAGTCTTTCTATCCATGGATCGCTTTAACAGAATGTTAATAATGTTAAGGCCATCTTGTTGATTTATTGTTATAATAAATACAGTACTTATGTACAGTACGTTGAATGTATATATCAGTCTTGTGTCTTATCTTTCCATTCCAAAAATAATTTACAGAAAAATATGGCGTATTTTATAGATTGTTTGAATTGCGATTAATTACGATTAATACCTTTTTAAGCAGTGATTAACTCGATTAAAAATTTTAATCGTTTGACAGCCCTAAAATAAATATTTTATTTTAGTTTTAAATGAAAGTGCAATTCAGCATAGTTTGAAAAACACTTGGGAATTTTATTCTGTATTCGCATTTATTGCTCTTTTGAAAATATGTTTGTTTTACATCTCCTAAAATTTATTCTACAACGCATGAAATGTTCCTAATCCGATTACTCGATTATTCGAGATAACTAGCTGTTAGATTAATCGACTAAAATAATCGATAGCTGCAGCCCTAGTTACCACCTCGTTTCTCTGAATACTTTTAAATTCCTACTTTAGTACGTAAGGGTACTCACCACCACGGCGTTCATAAAGTAGCCCCCGATGAGGGCGTAGACCCCTCCGGAAGCCCCCACCAAGGCACTGAGGGGATCAAATATGGAGCTGGCCAGCGAACCTGAGGAGACGGTGCAACAATTAATTGATTAATCGACAACTAATCGATTAGCAAATTAATCTACAACTATTTTGATAACCAATTAATTGCTTAGGACCTTCTTCACTTTAACCTTGTCTAAATTCTTAAAATTATAACATACATATAACTTCCTAGTTGTAAATATTATCAGATTTCTTCATTATATTTTGCAGACGTCAATACCATTTCAACTAGTGGCGTGACAATTAGTGGTTAGAACCTGTGACCACCGCATGGTGCGATACGATTTGCGATCCAAGGCTCACGATAACGAGGATCTCACGATATGGCGATACAACAATTATGGATGCATTGGGTAGGAAATAATTTTAGGACATTCTACAAAACAAGTAGTACTATTTTCATCCTTTTGCTGTGTATTGGAACGAGTTTATCACTAATAGATGTGCAATCTGTTTGAAGTTGGAAGGTGGCAACAAATGAACATTCGTTTATTCACTGCCATTCCTCACACTTCAAACGGGTTGGACATCTATGGCCGAAAAGTGGCAGCCAATGCGGAGTTCACTTTATCACATCAATTACACATTAAAAAAATCCAGGACGCTAACGGGAACAAAACTCACGTTCAGGTTTTTGCCAAAAACGTACCTTTCATCCAAAATTTGACAAAAAAAATACCCATTCATTTCTAATGGCCAAAACTTCCTATTAATTTCCAATAGCCGATCGATCGGGTCCGATCACGTCATTTTCGAAGTATCGGAATCGGCAAAAAAAAAAAAATAACGGCCATGCCTTTTTTTTTTTAATATATACAGTATACTGTATATTTTAATTAAATCGTTTTCTAATGGCGTACCGCACGCAGGCTATTTTTAGACCGTGACGTCGCATCTTAAAGCGGAAGTAAAGCCGAAGTGGGACATTATAGACCCGCCCTCGCATAGACACAACGTAATTTGTGCTACTTATCACCGGTAATCTTTCAAAAACGAACATGCTGATCACGCATTGCTTTTTTGGAACTTGTAGAAACGACTATAGACATTACCACACATGAAGGATGTTTTCTTCATACGTTTCCGGAAACCAAAAACTCGGGAGGAAAAAATGTGAAGACCGAATCAACTTGCACGGACTTTTAACACCAGCTCGGTGAATCCATTCACATTTCATATGCAGTAAACATTATGTTGGGTTGGCTTGGTCTTTCAGAGGACAAAGAGGTAAGCCATTTTTATATTTTTAACTTATTTTTTTTAGCGTAAAGTTGTGCCATACTGCTTCTGTCTGACAATGAATGACCTGAAAAGAATTACAATGGTATCTGACTGCCACTGTTACAGTTTCTGTTATACATATATATATATAAAAAAAAACAACATTAGTAAGGGGGAAGTGTAAGTAAATTCTAGGATTAAGATGTGTTATCAATGAAAAAATTAAAAGTGTTCATTGGCTGTCACTGAGTAACATTTGCGATCGCTCTCCCTACACCAAGGGTGTGTAACACCTTATGTTACTTCCCAACGCAGAGAAGATATATCAATTGGTAGCACTACGCACAGTCATGGTTGCAGTTCCCATCATGCATTTGGGCATGGCTACAGTATCATTTACTGAAAGCTCAACAAATACACTAGATGGCAATATTTAGTCACAATATACAAAGTCACAAGTCTTTCTATCGGTGGATCCCTCTCACAGAAAGGATGTTAATAATGTAAATGCCATCTTGAGGATTTATTGTCATAATAAACAAATACAGCACTTATGTTCTGTATGTTGAATGTATATATTAGTCCGAGTTTTATTCATTTTTTTCTTAATGCATTGCCAAAATGTATATGATCGGGAAAAATTAAAGGGAATGATTGGAATTGAATCAGGAGCAAAAAAAAAGCAATCGGGTCGGGAAATGTCGGGATCGGCAGATACTCAAACTAAAACGATCGGGATCGGATTGGGAGCAAAAAAACATGATCGGAACAACCCTATAGACCCTACTCACGTGACGTCACAGCCACGCCCCCGCGCCATGATGTCCGCATACTCGCTATAGAAATGCATTAGCGCTTCGTAAATTCTTCCTATTATTGCACGTTTTACTGCTCGTCAACATTAATACTCAAAATGGTGAAGTCGTGTGTGGCGGTCGGTTGCAATAACAGAGAAGATAGACGGAGAGACTTGAAGTTTTACCGGATTCCGAGGGACCCGGAGAGAAGAGCGAGATGGACTGCTGCAATTCGACGACAAAACTGGGCTCCAAACGACTACCACAGATTATGTAGTAGTCATTTTATATCTGGTAAGGTGCATTTAATATATATTTAGAGGGTTTTGGGCTGACAACCACAATTAAGATCATTGCTAGGCTAATCGCCGACAACATACACGTATGTATGTAGTTAGTGCTATCGCTAAACCATATAAACATTAAAAGCCCTAGCTCCATTGACAAATGATATGAAATACATTAGACTTGACAGTGGATGTTAGCAAGAACAAAAGATTTTGAATTGAAAATTTCGTAACTCACCTTCCGAGCACAAGATTCCTGCCGAATTTTCGTGTACGAGGACGTGTTTCACCTAACCAGCAACGTAGCATTTATAAGCCTCCAAGCTCTTAAAGTTTTTCAAACTTTCATGAGAATAGGCTGATTTTGTGTGGGTATCAGATGTCAGGCGAAGCCAACGGGTCGAAAAACATCGATTTAGGCATCAAATACGGATCTGGCGAATGGATAAACTGCAGCTTTTCCACGTAACGCCTTTTATGCAACGGATCCAATGAGTTTACAGCGTCAGATAACACCGGGGCTTCCATGAATTGCTCTATAACTAGCTCGACTAATTGAAATCAATGAGAATAAGTCTGAAAAAGAGGTACAATATGGTGGCCGGAAGCAGCGACACGCCCATTTTGTGACGTAGGTGAGTAGGGTCTATTCACCTTTCATTTCAATGGCACAAAAACTTCCTTCACTCGTATTGATTTTCAACCTAGGTGACTCAAGATCAACTGGAAGTGACCCAATATGAACAGGAAGTGACTAGAGCCGTCCCGACTAGTCGACATAGTCTACGTTATTGATAACGTAAATGCGTCGACGAGCACACCAACCCGTTGACGGTTAATAGAGGGTTAAAAAATATATGCGTGGAAAGTTGAGAATGGCGGACGCTCAAGATTCAAGCGGGGAAACGGCACAAAGCCAAAAAAGTGCATCAGAGTGACCAAAGCATGGACTAATTTAAACGAAACAAAGGAGGGTACACTGTAGGCCTGAACGATATATCGTTTAAACATCGCCATCGCGATGTGCGCATGTGCAATAGTCCCATCGCAAGGACGTGCGATAGTTTTTTAATTTCATTTTTTTTAATCCACAAACGTTTGTTTTGAGGAAGGAGAGGGGAAAAAAAGCGCACAGCTTCTCTTTCTCTCCAGCAAGTCATCGGCTCCTCCCCCTCCCCCTGCAACAGCGGAGTGGAGGGAGGAGGGGCCGAACAGCAGAGCGGAGGGAGGAGGGCCCGTTCTCAAAGGGAAAGCAAGCAATCAACACGTTGGAGGAGCAAGGAAGACTGTATCCAAAAGGAGTTTTGGAAGTATTTTGGCAAGAACAAGACTATAAGGGACAAAAAACAGCCCTGTCGACAGTGCCTCGCCATGGTTGCCTCAACAAGAAGTAATCTGTCAAACATGTGGGACCATTTAAAACGCAGGTATCTATGCATTCCTGCTACGAGCTCCCCATCAGAGGCTTTTTAGCACAGGTGGGAACATTGTTACGTGCCAACGTTATTGTCTCAAGCCTGCTATAGTGGATAAACTAATAGTCTTGGCCAAAAACCTATGAGACCCAGTTGAGAATTGCTGAGCAAGGAAGGTGGACGATATGCAGACAAATACATAACACAGCTGAAGGAATGTCTTTTCTTCTTTTAATGTGACAGCTATCAGGAAGGCAGGAAATTTGGGAGTTAAAATGGTTCTGTTATTCATCACAGTTATTTGCAGTTATTCAGTTCAATTATTTACAAGTTCAATTGAGTTTGTTTCTTTTATATTTAAATTTATTGTAAACCGTATTTTTCAAATAACTATATATACTTAATATTTTTGTTGAAATATTTTTACAACTTTGTTGCCGTTTTGCAGTTTTATATTGTTATATTTTGTGTAAACAACTCAGGGGACTAATGCACTTGCACTTTTATTAGTCAGATTTAATATTTAAGTTCAAATATGTTGACAACTTTGTTGTTTAACTGAGGTTTTTATGTATTGTTATAGTTTGTGAACTCTTTTGTCATATTTAATATTTTTGTTCAAATATGTTGACAACTTTGTTGTTTTACTGAGGTTTTTATTTATTGTTATAGTTTGTGAACAACTCTTTTATTTGTCATATTTAATATTTTTGTTCAAATATGTTGACAACTTTGTTGTTATTTTACAGAAGTTTTTATTTGTTATATTTTGTCAAAAACTAAGGGGACTAATGCACCTGCTCTTTTATTTATCATTTAATGTATTTGCTGCTGTTGAAGTGTAAAATATTGTATTCAATAAATGATCTATTTTGTGCAGACATGACTTCCTGGATACCTTCATACAGAAATCTTCATCATTAACAAATTAAACGGTATTATATGAATACACTGTGGTCACGGTGTGTTATGTAAAGTATTTCCAAACAGCTATTCAAGTCATTTAGTGAAAATTTCTTTAAAAAAGATAGATCTTTTTTTTTTTAATATCGCAATATAATATCGCAATATATTGCAAACCTAAAAAAAATCGCGACAATAGTTTTTTCCAATATCGTTCAGGCCTAGTACACTGTACAACAAGCTTGCATACCACGGCAGCACGTCGGCCGTGAATGAACACCTGAAGCGCCGTCACCCAGGTATAATTTTGGAAGATGACAGGAGACAACAAGTTGGCCGATTGTAAGCCCATATAACAACATTTCTTTAAATTGAAGTTGCCTTTATGTGCGTTGTTACGACAGTATTAGGGGCTAATGTCGGGCTAATGTAGCTGAATAAGCAGCTACGTACATAGCGCGTTGCCGCCTACGTTAAAATCAACATTAATGATAACATCTTGTGTTTTACAGTCGTTGTTACAAATAAGAAAATTATCATTTTGTTTCATCTACCTCAAATTATAATCAATAGAAGAATTTAGACTAATCCTTCGTCGTAGCTCCCAGCGAAGGTACATGTATGTAAAGTGCGTAACGGCTCACAGCTACATTATCCCTACGTAATAATGCGACTTTTGTTTCTCTTAGCAATATTACGACTTTAATGTCATTCTTTATTATTTTTGATTATTTATTTATTTGTCCCTAATACTCTGTTGTAGCATCCGTCATATCAACGTACATCATGAAGTTTTTTTCACGTACTTTACTCCAATGATATGTCACATTTATTTATTTGCTCTGCCTGTGCTCACTCTAATGCTGAGAACAATATAGACATAGCACAAAAAGAGAAAGTAAGAATTGTCTTGAATCCTGTTGGAAAAGTGAAGTCACAGTGTTCTGAAACTGTTTACATTCCATTCTTTTTGCACTAGTGAATGCCAGCAGCATTTGACCTCATTGTTAATCGTGATTGTTATTTTTGTGTTTTTTTGCACTTTAATAAAGAATTTAAGTGTTCCAAAATAGTTTTGTGAAGTAAAAATCAACAACAAAAATTTAATTGCAAGATTAGTATAAAAACTTTTTTAAAAAATCGTTAAAAAAGTCTAATCGGGAGACTAACCGGACACTAATTTGGAGAAAAATAATCGTTCGGGACAGCCCTAGAAGTGACCCTGAAACGCCTCAAAATCAACAGGAATTGATCTGATACATCTACAGGAAGTGACCCTGAAATGCTTCAAAATCAACAGGAAGTGACCCCGAAATCCCCAATAATACCTGACTGCAGCAGACAGCCGCTACAAACTATGCCCATAAGATGCTACGGAAGATATCACATGTATATAGAACTTACGGTGGCCGAGAGGTGTCAGGCGAAATGCAAAGTCCAAACACTTTGCAAATAGAAAAAAGCACGAACCCCAATTGTAAACGCTTTGCAAAAGAAAAAAGCACGAATGCAAACTGCCACAACACGGTCCCCAATTCCTAAAGCGCGATTGCAAATTGGCAAAATCACAAACCCCAATTGCCACAGCACGACAGCAAATGGCTCGCAGCACTAATGACAACTGCCACAACACGATCCCCAATTCCTAAATCGCGATTGCAAATTGGCAAATGCACGAATCCCAACTGCCACAACACGACAGCAAATAGCTCGTAGCACAACAGCAAACGGCTCACAGCACAGCAGCAAAATCACGCAACACAACGGCAAGTGGATGACCCGGAAGTTTAAAAAAAAAAAAAAGACGACACTTTATATGTGCTTTGTGTAAGTTCTCTACAACTGTGAACGACGGAATCTAATACAAAAATCCAGAAAATCACATTGTATAATTTTTAAATAATAAATTTGTATTTAACTGCATGAAATAAGTATTTGATACATTACCAACTAGTAAATATTTCGGCTCTTAGTTCTTTTTTAAGAACCCCTCCTGTTCTCCACTCATTACCAGAAGTAACTGCACCTGTTTGAACTTGTTACCTGTATAAAAGACACCTGTTCACATGCTCAAACAAACAAACTCCAACCTCTCCACAATGGCTAAGACCAAACAGCTGTGTAAGGACATCAGGGATAAAATAATAGACCTGCACAAGGCTGGGATGGGCTACAGGAAAATAGGCAAGCAGCTTGGTGAGAAGGTAACAACTGTTGGAGCGATTATTAGAAAATGGAAGAAGTTCAAGTTGACGGTCAATCTGCCTCGTTCTGGGGCTCCATGCAAGATCTCACCTCGTGGGGCATCACTGATCATGAGGAAGGTGAGCGATCAGCCCAGAACTACACGGCAGGACCTGGTCAATGACCTGAAGAGAGCTGGAACCACAGTCTCGAAGAAAACCATCGGAAACACATTACGCCGTCATGGATTAAAATCCTACAGCGCACGCAAGGTCCCGCTGCTGAAGCCAGTGCATGTCCAGACACGTCTGAGGTTTGCCACTGACCATCTGGATGATCCAGAGGAGCAATGGGAGAAGGTCATGTGGTCGGATGAGACCAAAATTGAACTTTTTGGTCTAAACTTGGCTCGTCGTTTTTGGAGGAAAAAGAAGGATGAGTACAACCCAAGAACACCATCCCAACCGTGAAACATGGAGGAGGAAACATCATTTTTTGGGGCTGCTTCTCTGCCAAGGGTACAGGACGACCGCACCGTATTGAGGGGAGGATGGATGGGGCTATGTATCGCCAGATCTTGGCTGACAACCTCCTTCCTTCAGTGAGGGCCCTGAAGATGGGTCGTGGCTGGGTCTTCCAGCATGACAACGAGCCAAAGCACACAGCCAAGGCAACCAAAGAGTGGCTCCGTAAGAAGTATCTTAAGGTCCTGGAGTGACCTAGCCAGTCACCAGATCTGAACACGATAGAAAATCTATTGTGGGAGCTGAAAGTCCGTGTTGCCGGGCAGCAGCCCCGAAACCTGAAGGCTCTGGAGAAGATCTGCATGGAGGAGTGGGCCAAAATCCCTGCTGCAGTGTGTGCAAACCTGTATATGCATCTGTAATAACAAAGGTTTCTGTACCAAATATTAAGTTCGATTTTTGTGATGTATCAAATACTTATTTCATGCAATTAAATGCAAATTTATTATTTTAAAATCATACAACGTGATTTTCTGTTTTTTTGTATTCGATTCCATCCCTCACAGTTGAAGAGAACTTATGATACAAATTACAGACCTCTACATGCTTTGCAAGTGGAAAACCAGCAAAATCGGCAGTGTATCAAATACTTGTTCTCCCCACTGTACCAACCATCATAGCAAAGCTCCTATAGCAATTTCTTTAAAAACTGCATTTTCTAGTTTAGTAAGTGCCATTACGTTAGTGAAGTTTTCGGGCATTATGTTGAGAAAATTCCTCACCTGCCAAAACCCCGGCCATGTAAAGTACTCCAACTTCAAAGCCTTTATGGACCAACTCCAATGGGATCCCCAGCAGCAGCTGCATGAACAGATTGCCTAGAATGTGCTCCACACTGAATAGAAAAATAAATGTTCGTGTTGTTAAAACTAAATGACTTCAAAGCACGACAACCCGCTGTTTGTTTTCTCTCCGTTGACCGTTTGGCCGGACTCACCCGGCGTGGACCAACATGTAAGAGAGAAAGCGCCACGCTTGCTGCCTGTACTCGGGCCGGTACGTCAGACGGCTGTTCCAGATGCCTTCCTCCAAAGTCACCCACTGCTTCTGAGGTTTCCATACGGCGTAGTAGATGAACATGGACAGCTGAGGACAACAAGACAACAGCTATTGTGTCATTGAACAAAACACTGCAGCAACTTCCCGTTGGACTAATTTGACATCTGCAATAGCATGGAAAATGAATGAATGAATGAATAGTCATCGTAAATCCATGTTGTAGTCAGAGATAACATTATTTGGAATGATCTTAACATCTGTTTGTGATATTAAGATATAAAAAGTAACCGATTCATACCACTCAAAACGGAGAACTATTTTCTCATAACACAATTTCCTTTAACTATTTTCCCCCCAAGTTAGTCTCATATTGCTGTTTCACTCCCGAAAAAAAACATTTCTTCTGTTACAATTTTTTTTTCTTGACTACACTCGTCATTAATTGCATTGTTTTTGTAAACCAATTTTCTTTGTAATATGACATCAGTGTGTTTTCTGCAGCCCTTTTAATTTTCCTCTTAGTCTTTTGGATAAAAATACTTCTTAGTCTTAGTCATATTCTAGTAATTTCTAGTGCTGCAACGATTAATCGGTTCACTCGAGTAATTAAATTAGAAAAAAAATCAAATTTTGCTGCTTCGAGTATTCATTTAGAATGGCGTTTTGTTGTTTTGGGCGGTAACACTGCTCTCTCGTGGTAACAGCGAATATGAAAGAACTCATCTAACTTGGCTGGATCCAGCTGCTACCTGTTAAGACCAACAAAACGGACGATATTGCTTGAACTAATATGTTTTTATTATTGCATTAGTAATTTAGTTTATAGGTGTATTTGGCAGTTTTTCAGGAATATATGTGTTTGAAAGATTTGTTAAGAGCATTGTAAATTAAAAAAAATTGTTAGCACATAGACTTCATACTATATATCGACGGGACACGGGGCCGATTAATAGGGAGCCCATCGTCATCAAAGCTGACCGAGTGGAAACACAAAGAGCTTTTTATGTTGAAAATTCTTGTGAATAAATTCATTGAAAATTCTTGTGAATAAATTCTTAAATGCCTGAATTATTTTTAGAATTTACGTAAAACAGTCAATTCTTGGTTAAAAGCAAAAAAACTGGGCAGTTAGCATTTATTTTAGTAGTCGATTAATCGATAAACTAGTTTGTCGAATAATCGAGTAATCGCATTACGAATATGGAAAATTAAAATACCTGAGCTGAGCCTAAAAAAATAAGGATCTATGTACAACAAAAGAAAAATTGGCTAACTTACAGAGCAAAAGTCCGCTAGCTTAAATGCTATAAAACGCTTTTTTTTTCTTTCTTTCTTTTTTTTACAATACTCTTAACAATAGGTTCAGACGCATATTTCCACAAAAACGGCCAAATATACCCATAAACTAAATTACAAATGCATTAAAAAAACAGTAGCTCAAACAAAAACTTGGCTTATGTTGGTCTATGTTGGAGCAGCTGCATTCGGCCATGTGAAATGAGGCAGACTAGAGGGCAGTGCATCCACTCAAATCAATAAAACTGAATGCAAACACTTTCAAAATAAACCATTACAACGCCACAATAATTAAACGAATACTCGAAGCAGCAAAATTTAATCCGAATCTTTTTTTTCTCATCGAATACTCGAGTTAATCGATTAATCGTTGCAGCACTAATTTATTTCACGTAAATATATCGAATGTGCTGCTAGTCTTTAAGCCACTGTGTCGTCGGCAGCCTTACAACAAACAGCATTTTACGTTGAAAATTCTTGTGAATAGATGCTTAAATCCCTGAATTCTTTATAGATATGAACGTAAAACAGTCTCGATTCTTGGTTAAAAGCAAAAAACAGGCAGTTAGCATTTATTTTAAGTAAATATTGCGAATTATGACACCAATGCCGTAGCGATTAATTTCTCCCATTGATTTTTTTCACAACATTTCAAAGCATGGTACAAAAAATATAATAATTACGTGGAATCTTCAAACAAATCACTCCTGAGACAATCCTTCCTGTTTGTATGCGGTACAGCTTTCATACTTTTTCAACCTAAATCCGGCATTGGATTGCTGCACTTGTTTGAGAACAACTGCGACCGACTTCAAGAGAGTGAAGCGGAGAGTGGGGCAGCCCCCTACGTGAAGGCGTGGCTCTGTGTCTGGGGAATGTGTCCCATCAATATCATTATGAAGTCTATGGTAAGCATTTTGTAGCATTTAAGCTAGCGGACTTTATCAAGTCTATGGTAAGCATTTTGTAGCATTTAAGCTAGCGGGCTTTTGTTATGCAAGTTAGCCAATTGTTCTTTTAATGTACTTTGATCCTTATTTATTTTCCTATACTGTTGGAAGCTTATGTTCAGGTATTTTAATATATTTTATAAAATATATATATTTTTCTTTTAAATGTATTGCACAATTCTGAATAGTTTGAAAAAACACTTGGGTATTTTATTTTGTTTTTGCATTTAATGCTCATTTTAAAGAGCAATCTTAGCAAATCTTTGTTTTAAACCTTTTAAAACGCATTAAATGTCCCTAATTCGATTACTCGATTATTCCAACAAATTGATAGATTAATCGATTACAGTGAGACCTCGCTACTTTGTGCCCCTCAGTCCATCATGGATCTTCATTCAATTTAAAATTTGTTTTAAATAAATAAATACAGTATTTTATTTAAAAATGTTAAGATATATGCATGTATACCGTAACTTTCGGACTACAAGGCGCAACTGACTATAAGCTGCCACCCACCAAATTTGGCACAAAAACAGTTGCCTGGCTCTGCCAGACTATTCTCCCTGTATATTTCAAACACTGACAGTATAGTCTGGGAACCATCCCATTAACGGCCTCTCGAGCAGGTACAAAATCAATCGACAAATCAGATTTGTTTATTTGCGTGACGTGTTCTTAACGAGCAACGTCACTCTTGCGTGTCGAAAGTCGTCTCCACAGAAACACAGATGGTGAACGGCAGAGCCGAGAATATGTTCCAATCCACGGTAAAATACGTTTTAAATCACCAAAAACTAGGGCTGTCAAAATTATCGCGTTAACGCGCGGGAATTAATTTTTTAAATTAATTTGACGCAATTAACGCACATGTCCCGCTCAGACAGTATTCTGCCTTTTGGTAAGTTTTACAGCAAGGCTTTTTGTGCTGTAACAGCGAACTCTTGTGGTCGCTTTGCGACATGGTTTATTTTTTTCTTGCCAGTTCAATATGGCTGCACGATGTCTCGGACTGACGCCTACGTTGTAATGTTGTGCTTATATGATCCTTGGACAAGATTTGTCCGTAAGTATGGTTGTTGTAAAGAATGTACATATTATGTTAGTAAGCGAAATGTTATATTTTTTGTATGAGACGCTTTTTATGTTTAGTGAACCTGTATAGCGTGCTAAGCTAACGTTGTTGCTAATGCAATGCTTGTGTACTTTTATTTTGTAGTTTTATGACGGTCTAAAGAGGACAATGGTTTGAGGCTATTTTATCAATAAATCAGATGAAAAAGGAAGAAGTCTGATTATTAAGGCATCGTTCACTAGCTGTCTAGCTTTGGAAAAAGTAGACGCTTCGGAGTGAGGACAGCATAGACAGATTTAAATGACAGTAGAGTGAAATGCCCACTACAGTCCTTATGTTGAATGTACAGTGGGGAGAACAAGTATTTGATACACTGCCAATGGGTTTTCCCATTGGCAGTGTATCAAATACTTGTTCTCCCCACTGCATATATCCATCTTGTGTCTTATCTTTCCATTCCAACATTTTACAGAATATATATATAATTTACAGAAAAATCTGTGTCTGAACCAGGTCAGAGCATTGTGAAAAAACTTTAGCATTTTATAGCATTTAAGCTAGCTGACTTTTTCTATGCAAGTTAGCCAATTGTTCTTTTGTTGTACATAGATCCTCATTTAAAAAAAAAAGAAAAAAAAAAAAGTATACCGTTTGAGGCTCAGCTCAGGTATTTTAATTTTTCATGTTCCTTATCCGATTACTTGATTATTCGAACTAACTAGTCCATCGATTAATCGACTACTAAAATACTCGATAGCTGCAGCCCTAATGATCACTCAGCACAGACCTTGAAAGGCTGAAGCATCATGGCAACTCTAGCTAAGATAACAAAAAAAATTACCAAGCAGCACCAGACATTTTTTGTGTGGAGCGCAGCACGTCACATGAGTGACACGGCCAAACGCTGCTAACTATGCGTGCTAACTACACATGTCACACATTGTGAACTTATGACGGAAACTATGGCGAATTTTCATCTCGTTCTCATCTCGTCAGACGAAAACTGGCATTCGTCTCGTTATGTTTTAGTCCCCCAAGACATGTTTTCAGCTTGTCATCGTCACGAAAATAATTTGTCATCGACGAAATATTTTAATTTCATCGGTGACGAAAACAGCACCACAAATCGTATCCTATTATGAGCTACCCAGACGTTCCCACCCATATTATTTATGTACCGACTGCAGCTCTCACCATCCCACAATGGCTTTGCCCTTCAAACCATAATTCAACCGGACTGTTTGGATGTCTCCTGCTCTGTTTTGAGCGCATGTGATGAATCACAGGCCACAGAAGAGGAAGGACGTGACGCTCAAAAGACTTTTGAAATGAGCTCTTGATTCCACATCTCTTACCTCAACAACACTGATGACGATAATGAAGATGGGTGGGGGGCAGCAGTTGGCCCTCTCCAAATAAGTGCTTCGGACATCTTCCGGAAGCATCCACCTGGAGATGCCTTGCTGAAACTTTTCTAAGCATCCCAATTTCCGCCTCCCGTCGGGATGGTGTTCCTGTTGTTCCTGTTTTGCATCTTCTTGCTCCACAGGGAACGGCTCCCGCTGCTCGAGGTCCACGTCAGCCATCGCCACTAAGCTGTGACAATACATTGAAATGGTAATTTAAAGCAACCTAAATAAACTTCTAAACTAAATTACAAATGTATAAACAATTATGTTAGCTCATACAAAAACGTATGTTGGTCTTAACAGGGAGCAGCTGGATCCAGCCATGTTACATGTCATATTCACTGTTGCCACTAGAGGACAGTGTAGCCACCTAAATTTACATGCATCTATACTTACAGAATTTAATTTAAGAAACTACTTCCAGAACCAAGTTATTTTGTAAGTAGAGGTACCACTGTATATTACTATATAAAAGAGTTCTAAAAACATTTATGAACACTTTATTTACATCTACTTATGTACACTTACAGACGTATCATATGAGTGAGAATGAATGTACAGCACAGACATTATTTTATGTATGTTATTAATATTTTATTTACATTTCAAACTATTGTTTAAATGATACATGTGCATTTATAGAGTTTTATATACACAAAAAAATTTGTTTAAAATGGGGGTGACACTACTTCGTGGCTTCTCCCTTTACGCGGTCGGTTCTGGTCCTCAATAACCGCGATCCCATCGCAGATTTTTTTTTTTCAATTAAAAACAAAAAATATACAGATGAGCTGTCCAGAGTCGATCACATAATCTCACTCTCCCTGCTCTTTGTTGGTCAGGCAGTGCACTGGAGTTGCTTATAAAAGTTAATGATGATTGACAGACGTTTAATGTTTGATCAAGCGAACTTCAACCGCCGTATGCGTCAATCATTGTTTAACTTGTTAAACAGTTGCTGTGGCAACTCATTGTGTGTGAGTAGTTTGAGCGGATTGGAGTGGACTCACTCAATGAAGCATTTAACAAAGACAAGCATTGTTCTGCTTTATTCTTGTTTAAAAGTAATTCGGTGGGACAGTAACATGTTTAAAACTTAATCATTATTACATCTGAAGAAATCATTTACTAATATATATATATATGGCGAAAACACTGACAAGGCTGAAAAAGCAGTTTCTGCTCTTGCACCTCTCTTTAAAATAAACTATTTTAAGCCAAAACAAGTGTTGTGTTTGATAGAAAAAATATGTCTATATGCTGCCATAGCAGTTTCATGGCGTTTTAAGCCCCCGATCTATTTTTAATTTGTCTGTTTTACCCTGGAGACCCCCGTTTACAGACATCGCGCAACCGCTTGTTTCAACCCAGCCATAAAAAGAAGTAATCGTGTTTATTATTCGAAATGTCTGTCATTTTTAGCTTAGAATCATTTGAATTGATGCCTTATATTCTTAAAATTCTTAAAATGTATTCACTCGCATATTTTAGACTTCTAAACAAATTACGTCACAATGAAAAAATAGTGTCTGTAAATAGATCACGGCCATCTACCTTATAAATATTGCTTAATTGTATTTTTTTTTTGTTACTGTCGCATTTCCCTGATGTCTTAGATGACAATCGATCCAAACAAAGAAAAATTGAGAGAAAAAAAAAAAAAACGTTTAAAAGGGTAAACAAAGAAAATCTAAATCACTCCTTGATGTCTGCGATTTCTGCATTACCACTGTTATATTACCGTGTTTCACCTATAAAATCCCCAAAAAGTCCAGCTGTGGTCATTCAC
Organism: Corythoichthys intestinalis; assembly: GCF_030265065.1. Lineage (NCBI taxonomy): Eukaryota > Metazoa > Chordata > Actinopteri > Syngnathiformes > Syngnathidae > Corythoichthys > Corythoichthys intestinalis. Next base: position 39,607,456 of record NC_080398.1, read on the forward strand.
AGCTGTGGCTAGACAATCGGTGAGACATGCCACAGTTTTTCGATCGAAACACGGTAAGTACGCGATATCTCGTTAAAATCATGGTTTCTGTAATTATGCTCTCTCATATCAAGTTAGGGTTTAGGGGTTTCATTTTTATTTTAAATCCCCTCCAGTTCAAAATTTTTCTTCCTCCAGAAAATTGAGATTTTAAGCTTTCCAATGATGTATCACACATGCATATCGGAAAATTTTGAAATTTGGCCAAATTGGGGGTCTCAGAGCAGAAGTTCCCAAGTTGTTTTGTTTTTTTAAACGTGTCTTCTGTATATCAATCTTCAATGCTAAATCTGAATAAATACATTGAACACACACACACACATAAATAATTCATTTGGGGCTGGGGTCGCTACTTCGCGGTTTTTCATTTTACGCGGTCGGTTCTGGTCCCAATTAACCGCAATAATTGAGGGGTACTACGTGCTCCCTGAGCGCTCCTTCCTAATTTGTTCGCCTCAAGGATGAATAAATCTTCACAATGTTTTATCAATATTCTTTGTAACGCTTTTAAGATAAACACTACAATAAAACTCGAGACACTGACTCACAACGTGCCATTCTTTTAAAAAGGCAAACTTACCTCGAACTTCAACGAGATGCGTGCTTCTAGTAGAAAACAAATATTGACGTGATACTTGGATTAATAAGTGACCTCTTCAGTCCTCATTTGGTTAGTTGCCTTTGTGTTGTTTTGAATAGTTCAGTAGTAGCGAGCCACCATGTTGCTAACCGGCGTCGTTGCCTCGCGTCTTGAATAAAAAATGACGGAGGCGGAGGGTAGGAAAATGGCTCTCGAAGATAATTATAGTCCCCCGAGTTTTCCCCCTTTCCTTCCTCCCAGCGACTAAACAAACAAACCGCGCGTTATTCGGAATATGTCAGCGTGCGACTCCAGAGTTCCGAGGAAGCCCGGAGGAGAACCAGGAGGGCGGCTACCAATTCCACAGCTGCTCCTTACCTGACTCTACCTGCTCGCCCCTCCTTTTGGTGCCACACCCGGAAGCTGAGACAAGAAAGGCGGGCTCAATTTGCCTAGCTTGTCAGTCCATAGACGAAAAAGCAAACTGGGTAAGCACAAGCAGTAAATCCCTCCATTTTTCAGACTACTCAGTCATGTGAATTTAACGTGATTTTGTATGCTTCCAATTCTGAACAAGGGACAAAAGGAGTGTTATATTAATTGACCGCGAGATGGTGCCAGAGTCCGTGTTGTGCTTACTTATGCTGCTTTCAAATTCTCTGGGAAAGATGCTGCCTAGCACTTGCTAATTGTTTGTAACAAACATTTTAGAAAACACTTGCGTTACCAAAAAAAAAAGAAAAAGTTTTTATAAATGTGTACACCTTGTTATCACGTTGGCGTCAAGAAAACTTGCGAATTGACGGTAAATATTCTTAGAAAACTTAAAATTTCTTACCATTTACGACCTGTACGCGCTCTGCCGTTTTGAAAAATGGTACACTCATCTCAGAAAGTCACGTATCATAATAAAATCTGAGTTGTCCAGTAGAAAATACGACCTGACCCGGCATTCATGTGCAATATTCGACTCGACAAGTGGTATTTACTAGGGTTGGGAATCTCTGGCATGAAGCCGATTCGATATGTATCTAGATACACAGGTTACGATTCGATTAAAAAACGATACATTTTTATGGCCGAGCGATTCGATTCGATAGTTTAAAAACGATACGGTTCGATACAGAGTGAAAACGATACGATAGTAAACATTTGTTGTGTGTGTTCGTACAGTATTTTAAAAATATAAAATAAGACCACATTACTAATAGCAAAATTAAACAAAATTTCATACCAACGTCATGTTTTATTTTTTTATGAAAAAAAAATTAAGGCTTACTATATGACCGTCATTTTGTTGGCTGGAATTGATAATAAAACTCCATTGACAGACAACAATAAAGAGCAGTAATTCAATTACTGTATTTCCTGGTGTTTTGAACACAACAGGTAAGTAATTTAAGTGCAAACTTTCAACGTAAACATCTTACAAACAAAAAATATTAATTATATGCAGCAGCTCTAGAAATTTTTTTTAAACCTGCTAGTGTTATTATAAATAAATAATAAATTATGCTTTACGACTGGTATAATTGGGGGAATAAAAACAAGGCATTTTAGACAGGTCAATAATCATTACTTTAACCTAATACACAGCAAAGTCATTCAATTATGCCTGTGCTTCCTCATTTTTTATTCCTCATCACTGTCCATATCTTTTTTGAAGGGCAGATTTTTCTTGAGGAAGATCAACTAATCCACATGTTCATGTTTAAGTAGACTGCGTTTCGTGGAGACAATATGCCACCCTTTCCACCATTGTAGTGGGTTATTCTTCAGGATTAAAAACTCACGATCTGTGTACGCTCCACACTTCACACAAGCTCGGTCCCATGTGAACATATCTGGCTGCCTTCATCACTTCAAAGTCCGACTTTCGTTTTCCTGGGTGCGTTGAAAATCAATCGCTGCACGTTGCTGGCGTCGGTGATCACACTGTCCATTGTTTTAGCATGTTGCTTCGTTGCCACTACTAGTTTCGTTTTGGGCTGTGAGGAACATGCTACGGAGCGTGCGTTACAGTGGCTTCGTTAGCTCTCACGTTGTTATGACACGCCCGTGACGATCGGGTAATGACGGCGACTAGTAGCGGTTCTGCCGAAATGCATGGGAAGTTGAGGCAACCACGACCGTGAGAAGTGCTTGTCCATATTATATCATGCGTGCGGTCTCAATCCAAGTGCGCTGTGTGGTGAATGACACAAGCGCAGCATGTGAAGCAAAATATTAAGCAATGCATTGAGCTAGGCATTAGAAGCCGATTCTTGTGCTCGCGATAGCCGAATTCTATTTCTACTATCGGTTCATTGAATATTTAATGGCTAATTACTGTCGAATGGTAACTTTACTAACGATACATCTGTATCTCTCACCTGTAAAACCGGATATCCGGTCGTATCGGTTTATCGTTCTCAAGCTTAGTATTTACCATAATTACGACACCATATGAAGGCAGCATTTCACTAAGTGTGTCCAAACTGCAGCCCGCTGTCCGGTTTTTGACCTGTAGCCAGTGATAAAAATGGCCTGCACAAGAAGTTGAAATTCAACCTACATTGTTGCAGTTCTCTGCTTTACCATTAGATGGAGCTAGTGATTTAAAAAGTGCCTGTAAAAAAGTGCCTTGCATGTTGAAAACAATGGAGGAAACTGTGGGATTTTTTTTTCAATAAAGTAATATAAAAAAATAAAATAAAAAATAGAAAATGCAATTTCCGCAGAAATTGTGATTGTAGCATTACTGTGATCATTGGTATATTGGGTCACTTCTTGTTGATTTGAGGGCATTTCGGGTTCACTTCCTGTTCATATTGGGTGACTTCCTGTTGATTTTGAGGCATCCGGAGTTACTTCCTGTTGATTTTGGGTCATCCCAGGGTCACTTCATGTACATATTGGGTCACTTCCTATCAATTTGGGGTTATTTCAGGGTCACTTCCTATCCATTTTAAAGCATCCCAGGGTCACTTCCCGTACATATTGGATCACTTCCTATTGACTTTGAAGCCTCCCAGGGTTACTTCCTGTACATATTGAGTCACTTCCTGTCGATTTGGGGTTATTTTAGGGTCATTTTGTTGATTTTGAGGCATACCAGGGTCACTTCCCATTCATCTAGGGTCACTTGGGTTAGAAACACGTTAATTTGTGCCGGATTAATATCAGACACCTCTTGATTTTGGCCTTCCTGTGTTCCAGGACTTAGTTGGGCAGATCCAACACCTCTCATGTATAGAAAATAATAGTAATATAAAATGTTATTTAAAAATGTATAAAATTAAATTACATGCATAAATTAATTTGCAGAACAAAATCCCAAGAATTGTATGTTGTTTATAAAAATTTAATGTCATTTTAAAGAGTCGAAAATTTGTTGACGCACTGAAAAACTGTACCAACAAATCACGCCCCTGACATTAAAAAAAAACTTGTGGAAATTTGAGGCATCTTGGGAGCAAGCAGCCAGGATTGAATGGTATTTCAACATGCTAAAAAGACAGTTGCATTTCCTGTCTTTTTCAAAAAGAAGGAAGATGGATCAAAACGAGTCAGAAAAGAAACAACAGGCGATGAGGGCAGCTGCAGCAATCATGTCAACGGGCAGGACCAGGTGCAGCAGGTGGCTAGCGCCGCAGCAGCTAGCCAGGTTCACGGACAGCCAGCCAAGCCGGGGCAGGAGGCTGCTACCGAGGCAGCAGCTGGTCAGGTTCAGCGCCATCCGGAGTGGGGCCAGCTACAGCGCTAGCAGTCAGCCAGGTGGACCACCAACAGCCGGAGCAACAGCCCAGTACCCTTATGGGAAATTCCGGTTTGGCTTGCACAATTTGCAAGGCGCTGGGAACTTTGGGGCCAGAGGTGGGGGGGTGAACCTCTCAAAAGAATGGGTTTGTGTTATTGTAATCTGATTTTTTTTTTTTATGTTTTACAAGTTAGACCTGTTGAGAAACTAATTGATAACTGTGTACTGTAAGTCCCACCTGTGGTTATGTGGGCAATTCCCCGTGCTGTGCAGAGAATAGCCTAAATAATTGTAAATTTTTGTCATAACATTTATACCATAGATATTATCTGAAATTGAGGCTTGTAAGTCCCACAGCATGGCAAGTGGGCATTTGCGTGCCGTTTTCAGCACCATTTTCTGCGTATGTTCCGGGACCTATGCCCATCTTGTCATCCTTGCGCTGTCATATGTACTTTGCGTTCCGGCACCTTATGATTTACAAATTAAGCACTGGTTAGTAGAGGCATGCGAAATTTCCGATTCTTAGATTATTCGCGATTCGGCCGTGGAAGATTCGAGAACGATTCACAAACATCCAAATTCCGATTATTGAATTATACCAGGTAAAGCAGAACTAAAACACAATCGGTGCAGTCTTCAGGACGCAATGAGGAACGGACGGAGAGCAAATATGTTCAACTCATGCCGCTAGATAAAAAAATTAATACCTGACTGCGGCCGACAGCTGGTTCAAACAACGCCCAGTTGCTAGTTGCAACAAACATACGGCCACATACGGCTATAGTAGATATCACATATATGTAGAACTAGATCTAAATGACAGACGACTGCGGTGTTAGAACATATAAAAAGAACTAGATGCGAAACGACAGGCTTAGTAGTTGCCGCGTTGCAAACAGCCGCCATCTTAAAGCTGCTCTAGAAGGCTCTGTTGTAGCGAACCTAATTAACTTTTTATCTGAAATACTCCTAAATCAGCAAAATCTTGACTTAAGTTTTAAAACTTTGACATATTGTAAGTAGACAGAAGGGAAATTTTGGAATAACGGGAGCAATTTTAACAACTTTAGCGGTTGATTCACATCATTAAATTAATTGTAGTTTAAAGCTGCTGAAACAGAATGGGGACTTGAGTATTTTATTTAATGTTTTAACTGTTAACTTGATACATAAATATTAGTTTGGTTTTGCCTAATAGGATTTTAAAACTATTTTGGAACTCATGTACTAAACATTAAAAGGGGGGGTTTGGGTGACATCAATAATCGATTTATAATCGAATCATAGCCTCTGAATCGTAATTGTAATCGAATCGTTAGGTACTCAAAGATTCCCACCTCTACTGATTAGATATCTATTCAATTGGAGTGAATTGAAGTTTTGTTGCTATTAAAATGAATGGCGAATAGGGCCATTGGAAATCAATGAGAAATTTTGGCCATTGGAAATGAATTGGTATGTTTTTGGCAAATTACGGACGAGAAGTACATTTTTTATCAAAAACTATCGAACATTTATGCACCTAAGTATCTTTTTTTTTTTTTTTTTTTAATTGTGTATAAATTAGGGCTGTCAAAATTAACGCGTTAACGGGCGGCAATTCATTTTTTAAATTAATCACATTCAAATATTTAAAGCAATTAACGCATGCGCGGAACGACCCACTCAAGCATTGCCGCGAACAGACTACAATGGCGCCGTTGGAATGGACGCAGGTGTTACCGGCACCCGCCAGGGGAGCTGCTGTTATTTTCAATGTGACCGGCTTTTTCAGATTGAGCAGTGAGGAAGAAAGTGGTCGAGCGAGAGAGGGAGCGAGAGAGTAGAGAAAGTGCGCAGTTAGCGCAGGCTCAAGTGCGGCGTCCCCCACATGCTTTTGTTTTGTTAATAAAAGTACCCACAAATAGCCATCCAACGGCTCTCTGTGTTTATATGGAAATCGGATGAACCGAGCCAACCGACAACAACGAGCCAAAATGAATCGCCGGTCCATAGCACCGCCAATTACCAAGAAGGACGAATTGGTACCGCATGCATTTATTTTGAGCTGCGCTATTTAATGGGATAAGCGGTGGCATCTCTTCCACAACTGTTATTGCTATTGTGGCAAGTGACATGAGGAAGAATACCTGGAAATTATCTTTTTCTTAACCCCATGTATTGTACTCAACGCAGAGAAGATATACCATTTGCAGCAACCACTGTGACTCATGGTTGCTCAAATTCCCATCATGCATTTGGGCGGATAAGAACATTTAAGTCGCTACAGTATCATTTAGTTTATCATTTTGTGAAAGCACAACAAAAATAATATTCCTATCTCTCAAAAATAATGTTCACAAAAAGAAAAGCGCTCAATGCAAAGAGATCTGGCATTCCCAATCAAAATAGCTATGCAAAATAATACTCTATTCAAACATTAAGTTTAGCTCAACAAATACACTAGATGGCAATATTTCGTCACAATATACAAACTATCAAAATTACTATAACTTGTACTCACATTTATCTTTTAAGAATTACAAGTCTTTCTATCTGTGGATCCCTTTCACAGAAAGAATGTTAATGCAGTCTTGTGGATTTATTGTTATAATAAACAAATACAGTACTTATGTTCAGTATGTTGAATGTATATATCCGTCTTGTCTTATCTTTCCATTCCAACAATAATTTACAGAAAAATATGGCACATTTTAGAGATGGTTTGAATTGTGATTAATTACGATTAATTTTTAAGCTGTGATTAACTCGATTAAAATTTTTAATCGTTTGACAGCCCTAGTATAAATGATGTAGACAAATTTTAGGACGAGTTGTTAAGTAACTATCACGCCCCTGACTTACACAAATGTTCTGTACATGAAAGTTATCAAACCATACTAAATAGGAAACATTTCCTCAACAACATTGGATGCAAAATGGAAAAACTCATTTGACAGCTTTTAAATCACTGGACTTTTTATTTCTTCAAAGAGGCGGAGGGGAAAAAAAATAGAGCACATTCTCATTTTAGAGAGAACGGGTGAGCGAGAAGGGAGGACATGAGGCGTTAAATACAGCTGTTCAATCCAAAAAGCTTCCATCACATGAGCAAAGAAGCTTTTGTCATTGACAGCGCCAGGCCAGAGAATGGACACGTGAGGGATCGGTTTCAGTCCGTATTTTCAGAGCGAGTGAAAGACAGGAAAGCTGAAAGAAAAATAAAAGGTTGGGGTGCCGTGACGAAGGTTGTCTCTTGAGATTTCCGCACATTTTTGGCCGTCAGCGACAGTTTTGGATAAAAAAGCGGATAACCATGGCACTGTGTGTATGTGTGGGCGTGCAGAATGTGGGGATAAAAATGACAAATCAAGCAGTAGTAGTAGTAGTGTGTGAGGGGAGAAACTGGAATCCCAAGGTGGTGCGTTCAGGAGACGTCTGCAAAAGAATGAACCAAGTGTGAGGAGTCCCAGCCCTTATTTTTACACATGAAAAAGGTGTTTGTGTACTTACAACTAGCAGGCCGGGCACCGTATCTTCGCATGATCTGATCTTGTGTGAATTTCACAAATGATTCATATTGTTCTGTGGTAAAAAGACCAAATGTTGAACATTGCTGGCCAGTGGAGTATCCAGCAGAATCCATATAGTCGTGGTTTACCTGAGAGTTTGATGTTGAGGATGTGTTCGTACTCCTCGCGGATCTTCTCCTCGTGGTCTTTGAGCAGACGCTCGCACAGGTAGCTCACCTGCTTCAGCGTGAACGAAGGCTGGTCCCGTCTTGAGGCGCCTGACCAAACAAAGGGTTTCCAGTTAAATGTTTTCTAATATAAAATCAGTTCTTCCACAAATTTTAAAGTCAACGTTTCAAGATGTCCAGGCCCTGCAGGAGCAAAGCACTTAGGCTTTTAGATATACCGTATTGGCCCAAATATAAGACTGTGTTTTTGCATTGAAATAAAACTGAAAAAAGGGGGGTCGTCTTATATTCGCGGTCTAGACATTATACCCATTTACGACGCTAGATGGCGCCAGATATCATTGAAGCGAATGCTGAATGATGTTCTGTCATAACAGATCTGAGCTACTCTCAAGTTTAACCAGTTTGCATTATTTTATTGCAATGTTTTTCCTCATTCAGATTTGTTTCAAGACTACAGTTAGTTAGACCTCACTTTGATGGTTATTGCAGTTATTGCAATTTTGTTGTTTTATCACAATAGATTGGTTTATTTACATTTCAAAAACCAGAAGCCATTCATTTACGAATGTGATTGCACATATTTAAAGGTTCAGATATTAAGATTTGAATGAGGCAAAATAACATGCTTTTTCTCTCAAATATATTGGTATAATCATTTTTGTCAGATGCACTGTAATTATTTTCTGTATAAAAATTAATTTGGTGTTTAAAGTCTTTTTTTCAAAATTGAGTCTTGAAAAAGAGGGGTCGTCTTATAATCAGGGCCGTCTTATAGTCGGGCCAATACGGTACTTTCCTATATACACACACACAACATAACTGTTGCATTTTTTTGTAAAATGCTGCTGTTAAATCCTGTTAGAGCTTTTATAGTGGGTTATGCATCTTCTACCTGGCGGGGAGCTGGGGGCGTGCAAGGATGTAGATGGGCTGGCGACATCAGAGGGTCCGCAGTTCTCAGTTTGGTTGAAGGCCCCCTCCAACTGCCGCCTCCTCTGGATCCTGCTGTACTCTTGGCGCAGGTTTTGAAAGATTTGCTCTGTAGAACCACAGGCGAAGAAACAAATGTCTTTTTTTTTTATACTGATGGTTTACAAAAAGTAGACCTTATTGTTGTCTGTCCAAGATGCCATTTATAAGCAGACATGTTTCCCCATAAATACACATTTTAATCAAACTGAAGAAGTAAACAAGTGACCAAATTGTGCTCCAGTTGTTGACACATAAGTGCTGATTTGCGTGTCAGTACAAACATGCCAATATTGAGTTGTAAAATTTGTTCAAAGTTCAGGGAAGGTTTCTGTAAAAAAAAAAAAAAGCAAAGTGATAAGCAAATGCAACCTGATCTGGAGTCAAGATAAAAGGGTTTTTGTAAACTCAAATTTTCTCATCAAATGATGGATAAACAGGGCTTATCGATTCAAAGTTCCACAACTATGGGGGGGAATAGCGCCAAGTGTTCAAAAATTGAATGTTGCAGAAGGGATTCTAGCAAGATGTAAGAAAGGATCTATAATAAACAACTGCCCATTTCCTTATCATTTTTGTAAATATTAGGGCTGCACGATATCCCTTTTTTTAAAAAAAAAAAAACATATCGATTACTTCCTGCTCCTCAAGGCCGATACCGATAAGATAACCGATAATATATGTATATAATTTTTCAATGTATATTCACCTGAGTTTTTGAACACCAGTAGGCCAAAAATACTAGGTGGATTTAGCATGAATTTGCCTTTGACCTAACCAGAATTTTCACGATGACATGAACATTATTATAATGAACAAAACAAAAACAAGAACAATTTTGACTTCTAATAAAAGGGCCCATATTAATGTTTTCCAAATAAATATAATTTGAGTCAATCACAATCAGTCAATATATCATTGACAATGTGTTCCCCTGAACAAGGATCACTGAACTAGTGTTGTCAGTAACGCGTTAATTAGTAACGCGTTACTGTAATCTGATTACTTTTTTCAGTAACGAGTAATCTAACGCGTTCATTTTTCTACACCAGTAATCTGATTAAAGTTAGTTTCCTTAGTGTCTCTGCGTTACGATTTTTTAGAGCTGAAACGAATACTCGAGCAACTCGAGTTTAAAAACTGATCCAAGTAATTTTATTCACCACAAGTATTCGTTTATTTTGACAGCTCTAAGCATCACGTTTTGCTCAGACTACTTTTAATGCGGGACAGCGCGCTGATGTTACGTGCGTAGAGGACGAAGCAAAAAAAACAACAAAAAAACAGTGCAGCAGACAACCGCTACACACGACGCAGACATTGCTAAATACTTGCCCGCACGATGCTAGTTGATAGCAGGTAGCATCTGATGCGTCTCAGAGATCACATGTATGTTGAACTAGATGCGAAATGACAGACTCGGCCGCGTCTGGGCAGCGTTAGTAAACGGCCGCCATCTTAAAGCAGTAGAGCGCTAAGCGCTAATAAATAAGATTAACGTTACTGTCACAAGCTCACGTAACGTTAGCCCTGCGGAGGGCTAGGTTTCTATTAATTATGACCACTGTCGATGCGTGGCTAACGTGTCTTACATACAGACTTTAACATAACATAGCATTGTGGAGTGATGAGGGTGTAAAATAAAAACTCAATAATGCTAACTATCAATTTTAGCTCAGTAGTCATTGCTGGATAAAACACCAAGTAGCACTGGTCCCTAATGTGCTCCAATACAGCCTGTATCATACATTTATTTTGAACACTGCAAAAACTCAAAATCCTATCAGGACTCACAGTTTAGACTAACTTAAAACTTAACTAGAACTTAAAAATGGCTTGACACAAATAGAAATTCAATTGAAACACGTGGGGAAAAAAAATCCTAACTTTTAAGTGATGTGTGTTATCAAGCGTAACGGCATTTTTAGGTAAGATATATATATATATATATTTATATATATATTTTTTTTAATAAGATCTAAAGGTTTTTTGAGTGAAAAGCAGTGAATTTTTTTTTTTTATTGTAGTTACATCTGAGATGCAATTGTTCGCTGTTTTCAACAATATACATCGAAAATAAAGACATTGATTGACTGAAAATGGATCAAGATTAGATGAAATGTCCTGTTTTCTCATGTATATTTATAATTGCTCTTCACCTAAAAATATATTTGTTTTATCCGATTACTCGATTAATCGATGGAATTTTCAGTCAATTACTCAATTACTAAAATATTCGATAGCTGCAGTCCTACTATTTTTTTCATCGCCTCATAACGTATGTAAATGAAGATTATTGTAGTCATGTACGAAGAGCATTTTAAATAGAAAATGCTAAAATAAAAGGTTCCCGGTACGTGTTTCCATGACAACCTCTGTTTTGGTCTCGTGTCACATGTGTTGTGGGACTGAAGGCGTGGGCCAGGCGGGTCGACATTGAAGTCGAGTGTTGACACGTTGCGAGGGAATGTTGATCTGTGGATATCCATGAATGAAGGTGAGTATTTTTCCTTCATTCTGGAGGGTATCAGCAAAAGGTTGGACTTCCTACATGCGCGGCCGCTTTGTAACTTTGCTGTAGCAACGGCGGGCAGTCATCGCTCAAAGTTGGCAAGCTTTGTTTACATCATATGCGTGTTGCACATTTATGCCGTGAGGTGATGTGTTCGTTTAGCATCTGTGGGATGTGTTGTAAGTCCGATTGAGTGTAAAGTGCTTAGTTGCCGCCACGTTTTGTGGCCAAATTGACCGCGTGTGTGTGTTGAGAGGACTACTTCCGGGTTGTGGACCGCGCGTATGCGCGTCCACCACCTTTGCAATTTTGTGCAGTCAGTTTGCATTATTTTACATTGGCACTGATACGCTGTTAACCATAAGCCGAAATTCCCAAGTTTTGACATTAGGCTTAATCTTAAGAGTTGGCAGGGTTTAATTGGTCGGTGGAGTTGATTTCAACAAATTCCAAGCAGTTTGTCAGATATTTCTTAATTTCAGGGCTCCGGAGTGGCTAAACTAGCGCGAAATTCTGATATTCCCCTTTAAATTCAATCATCGTAAAGTAAATTACATGTGATGACATTTTTCTGTTGTCATTCTTATGTTGAGGCGGCAAAGGGAGAAAAATGGGTAAAAAGTAACTGACAGATTACTTTTAAAGTAACTTAGTTACTTTGATAATGAAGTAATCAGTTAAGTAACTAGATTACTTTTTTAAGGCGTAATCAGTAATTAAATTACTTTTTCAAAAAATCTGACAACACTGCTGAACTAAAACAAACATACTCAACAGGTATTGTGCTTTGTCAGCAGATAAAACATTTGAGGCTAATGGGGGGTGGGGAGACAACCTACTTTAGCCAGCTATTAAACACTGGCACTCTTCTCCAAAACGCAAACTTACGGTTAAAAGGTGACACTTCAAACATGAAAAATCGCTGGTTAACAGCATTTGCAAACAAAATTATAAATTATTACTGACACCACACGCAATGATAAAAAGAAAATTCACACGCCTCTAGCGATCAGGAATCATTAGTTGTTGACAAAGCGAAATGAAAACCGTGAATGAGTGGAAAAAACACAAGATCAATTTCCTTACTACAAAAATTTATGCTCCTATTGCAACGTACAAGACTATACTAAACAAAGCGAGAATGGCCCTTGTACATCCTCATCAGTAGTATCAACTCAACTCTGGGGGCGTTGCTTGGCAACCATGGCCATGCTGAGCAATCACTCACAGATGCTTCCTTCCGGGAGTTCACAAAGGTGGTTGAGCTAAAAGGTCGACACGCTGACAAAAAGTATAAAATGTTCATCTGAGATAAAATTGTATCTTTTACTAGCTATCATGATAACTCCAAGAAAATTCAACTCGCTCCTCAGTAATTGGCTGAGAGTGGGTTGAGCTTCGTGACAGCTGACATTTAACTCAACACTAAAAGAAGATGCTTGGACAAAATTCCGCGAGACAGACAGGCCTGGCTTGTTAGATACAGTTGAAGCGGACGTCACAGCGCAGCAGCTGTCAATCATCGTTTAACTTGTTAAACAGTTTCTGCAAGGAAGCCGCTTTGGAATGAATGTGTGTGTGTGTGTGGAGACGTTTGAGACATATAAATTAAATGCCAGTAGTGATCATGAGGAGTTTGTCATTTCTACATGTCCACCAAGAGTCACAGCTAAGGTAGATAAACAGAAGTATTTAATAAAGCCAAGCATTTTTCTACTTCAGTACTTTATTCTTGTTCAAAAATGATTTGGTTGGACAGTTATGTTTAAAACTGATCGTCATTATTACATTTGAAGTGCTTAAAACCATATACACACACACACACACACACACACACTTTTTAAAATCATACTTTGGGGAAAAAGTGAGAAAAAAAACATGCCTTATATGTATCTCTTTCCAATGTTAAATCTGAATAAATACATTGAGCACACACACACACAAAAAAAAAATTTGGGGGGCAGGGTGCGCAACTTTGTTGCGGCGGGTTCTGGTCCCTATAGACCCTACCCACCGACATCACAAAACCACGTGCTCGCTGTATGGTTCCGCCCACTTGTCCGTCATTTTGTCTCTGTATTAGCATTGGTTTCAATTGATCGAGGAATTTAAAATGCATTTCATGGAAGACCCGGTGCTTTCTGATGCCGCAAACTCACTGGATGTGTTGCATAAAAGGCGTTATGTGGAAAAGCTTCGTTCTATACAGTCGCCAGATCCATATTTGATGCCCAAATCGATGTTTTTCGACCCACTGTCTTCGCCCTGTCTGCCTGACATCTGCTACGCTGATATTTACAATTATCTTGTCCACACAAAATCAGCCTATTCTCACGAAAATTTGAAAAACTTCAAGAGCTTGGAGGCTTATAAATACTTCGTTGCTGGTTGGGTGAAACAGGTCCTCGTCCACGAAAATTCGGCAGGAATCTATCTTGTGCTTGGAAAGGTGAGTTACGAAATTTTCAATTCAAAATCTTTTGTTATTGCTAACATCCACTGTCAAGTCTAATGTATTTCATGTCGTTTGTCAATGGAGTTAAGGCTTTTAATGTTTATATGGTTTAGAGATAGCACTCTCACTACAAACATACGTGTATGTTGTCGGCGATTAGCCTAGCAATGATCTTAATTGTGGTTATTTGTCAGCCCAAAACCCTCTAAGTATATCTTAAATGCATCTTACCGGATATAAAATGACTACTACATAGTCTGTGGTGATTTTTTGGTGCCCAGCCGTCCATTTCGCTCTCCTCTTTGGATCCCTCGGAATACGGTAAAACTTCAAGTCTCTCCTTCCATCTTCTCTGTTAGTGCAACCAACAGCCACACACGCCTTCACCATTTTGATTATTAATGTTAAGGAGCAGAAAAACACGCCGTAAATAGGAGGAATGTACGTAGCCGTAACAGGTTAACACTATGTTTTGACGGACAATTGGGCGGTACCATTCAGGAGAGCGGAGTTGTGACGTCACGTGGGTAGGGTCTATTAACCGCGAAAAACGAGGGATCTGTACACTGGTCATTGTGAGTCATCCAAAGTCTTTCCAAACAGCTATTCAAGTCATCCAGTGAAAATTTCTTTAAAAAAAATATATATTTTTTTAATATCGCAGTATAATATCGCAACCCCCCCCAAAAATCGCAGCAGTAGTTTTTTCCAATATCGTTCAGGCCTACTCAAAACCAATGCCCACAAGTCTTCACACTCCGAAACCCAAAATGAAACGTCATCAACAATAAGCCAATAAAAGAGCAGAATCATGTGACAGATAGCACTACAACGATTAACTCACGTAGGGCTGCAGCTATCGAATATTTTATTTTATTAGTCGATTAATCAATGGACTAGTTAGTTCGAATAATCGAGTAATCGGATAAGGAACATGAAAAATTAAAATACCTGAGCCTCAAATGGTATAAAATTTATCTATGTACAAATAAAGAACAATTGGCAAACTAACAAAGAAAAAGTCCGCTAGCTCAAATGCTAAAATTTTTTTATTTCAATGTTCTTGTCAAAATGTTCAGCACTAATTCCCACAAAAAACGGCTAAATATAGCTATAAACTAAATTATGAAAGCATTAAAAAAAAAAACAGCTTAAACAGAAACTTAGCTTATGTTGATCTTCAAGGGTATGTAGCGGCAAAGGGGGTGTGAGACATCAATAGAACCATTATGTGCCAAGATAACAAATATTGATAAAGTTAACAAAAAAATCAATCACATTAATGAGCAATTGTCGAAAATAGATCGAAAATGACGAACATTCCCGAAAGTGTTCCAGAAACAGCCGAATGGGGCGGGGACGTCACGACAAGTGATTGACAGTCGAGGCGGAGCCAGGTGCCATTGTTTTTTAACGTCGAGAGAGTAGCGTTGGGGTTTGTTTGACGAAAACATCACAAAAATGGTTCAAAACTGCTGTGCTATGTGGTGTACAAATAGTTATTTATCAGAATATAGTATCCATGAGTTCCCGAACGCGAAAAAAAAAAAAAGCTGGACTACGCAGACAATGGGTAAAGTTCGTCCGTGCAAAGAGGGCTAATTTTCTAGACGCAGCCTCCGGCATGCTTTTCTGTGGTGCGCATTTTCCACCTGAAAGCTTCTCGAACTATGGACAAGTGAAATCGGATTTTGCTAAAAGATTGCTGCTCAAAGGAGATGCGGTGATGACCATACACGCGCAGCGACCTAAATGTCCCGAGATATCAAGAAAGAGGACGACGACTAGCAAAGGAGGCTAAGGCTAAGCAAAGGAGGGGAGCAGCCAAGCTCGAAATGGCCAGAGTGAGTACTCTTTTATAATAAAAAAATGTCACGCATTGGATACAGGACTGGACAAATGTATACATTATCGTTTGTAAAATATATAGAACAAATCCTTTGATCCCATTCATATTTGTGTCTGTTGGCAGAGCTAAAAGCTATGATAGCGCAATAAATGATAATTATTCTATGCATTCCTTTATTTTGCAGTCACGGTGTATCAGCTTCACTAAAAGAAATGCAAAACAAATCATTGGTGTTTCCCACACGATCTGCTGCCGATTTTTCATCAGTGTCATTGCTCCCCTCAATGACCGTTTCATTACGCTGCATTGGCGTTTGTTTGGGCTCAAATTGGTAACGTAAAACACCGATTAAAGCTTCGTAACTCTCCTCGTCACTATTAGATGAACATTCGTTACGTCCTTCTACGTCGGATTCGTCGCTGAAACTAGAAACGAAATTGTCTGCCATCATCGCCGCCATTCAGTATTAAAGCACTGAGCCTTTTTCTTGTTGAAGGAACACCCCTCACTGTCAATTCTGAATTCTCTTAGGCTACGTTCATACTACAGGTCTTAATGCACGAATCCGATTTTTTGTCATATCCGTTTTTTTGGCGTGCCCGTTCAGACTGCTTTTATCCATTGAGACCGTTCAAGTATTACGCATGCGCACTAATTCGCAGTCCGACACGCGCTAAGCAAGAAGACCCGCATGCGCAGAAGCATCAAAACAAATGACACACGTCATTCCAGGGATATCATGTTTTGCTTTTCAAAAGGAGGACACAAATAACAGACATAAATAATCCCCGTTTAGGCTTATATTCAAAGTTTATATGGATCGATAGCATGCACGCACTGTCCGTGCACGTCACACACATATGGGCAGTTTGCCCCGACTCTCTCTCGGCCGTGTAAGCAATGTTGAAATATTGCTCACTTGTAACAGAGAAAACTAAGCATTCTCAGGCTTATCCTCAACCCATTTTTATTTTTTATGACTGTTGTGAAGCTCAGCCCTTCCCCGAAAGCCGTGTTCACTGCAAGCTAGGCGCTAATAACGCACAGGTGCATCGCTACGGTAACGACTCTCTCGCTATTTGATGACGGAATTGCTGCATGAAATCCGATTTGCGGGACTGGACAGTACAGACCGCCGCGACAGTCTGGAAAAATGTGGCCCAGATCGGATTTAGACCACATACGAAAGTGACCCAGATCGGATTTGAAATGGTCCCGTTCTATGCGACTTGTCACGTTCAGACCGTCAAGTTAATGCCTCACTCAAGTCGGAAAAACACGAAAAAATCGGATTCGTGCATTAAGACCTGTAGTATGAACGTAGCCTTATTGACAACGAGGGGTGTTTCTTCATGAGGGAACCTGGAATATGTGCAGTACGAACACAATGCATCAGCATAAACAGCTGAAAACACCCCTAATTCTCCCCTCACTAGAAGGAATTATATTGACGCAGACGGGCGCTGCCCCCCTAGTGGCCGGTGGCACTCTCTTCACTTGTCGTGACGTCACGCACACAATCTGCCAGATCTCGGGCGCCGGTCGTTTTAGCTTGACAATCGAGCCAAATTTCTCTCATTTTCTTGTGTGTAATTACACGAAGTGGCATGATATGAATAAGAAAGGCATGCGTTTATGGATAAATGATGGAATATTAACATTTTCCCAGGGCATAACATACCCTTTAACAGGGAGCAGTTGGATTCAGCCACGTGAAAAGAGGCAGCCCAGAGGGCAGTGTATCCCACTAATCAATAAAACTAAATGTGAACACTTTCAAAATAAACCATTACAACGCCACTTTAAACGAATACTCGAAGCAACAAAATTTAATTTGAATATTTTTTCTAATCGAATACTCGAGTTAATCGATTAATCGTTGCAGCACTAAACTCAAGTATTTTGATTAGGAAAAAAAAAAAAAAAAAAAAAAAAAAGATTTGAACCAAATATTTCTGCTTCGAGGATTAGTTTAATTTTAGTGGCGTTGTAATGGTTTGCTTTGAAAGTGTTTGTGTGTAAGCTTTATTCATTTAGGTGGATACACTGCCCTCTAGTGGCAACAGTGAATATGACATAACTAATCTAAAATGGCTGGATCCAGCTGCTCCTCGTTGAGACCAACATAAGGTAAAATTTTTTTTTTTTTTCAGACCATTAACTGTATTGAATCTGATCGAAAATCATGTCCCCCGTATCGAAAATCGTACCGAACCGTGACTTAACTGTATCGTTGCATCCCTAGGGAACACCATTGCAGAAGCTATGAGGGGGAAAGTTTTCATTTGCCTAAATGCTTAAGTTATTAACAGCAATTGTATTTTTTTTTCTTGAAAAACACATTTTATTTACTCTGTTTCTGTGCGGCATTAATATTGTTGTCTTTTACTTAAGAGGCATGGTCTATTGTTTTTAATTGTGATTTCTTATCGCGTTTAAATGGGTGTACTTGATCTATTAATGTATACTGTATTCTCACTGTGTTATTGTAAATTGATTTTTTTAAAATTGGGGGGGGGGGGGGGGGCAATAATATCTCAGTAATTTATGAACAAAAACACAGCCTTCAAATATCTCCATTTTCTTACCCCAAAATAACCGATGAGCTCATTTAAATTAGGGGTGCACAATATCCATATTTTAAAACCAATACCGATATCGATAACTTCCTGCTCCTCAAAGCCGATACCGATATCGATAACCGATAATATAATTATTTTATGAAATATATAACCTTAGTTTTTGAACACCTGGAGGTTTTAAAAAAAAAAAAAACAATAAATAGTGGTGGCTTCAACATAGATTTGCCTTTGATCTCACCAGATTTTTCATAATTGCATGAACAAAACAGTGCGGTTTACATCTGCACTGCCCGACAGCCAATTAAAAATGAATGCACTTCCATAAACCACAAGGCTTGGTCTTTTCTTGCTTTTATGGGAAGACACTTGTCTTAATAATGTGAAAGTACACATAATACACATATTCAATACTCAATATGCAACAAACTGCACAATACACTTATATACACAACTATTATATGTATAGCATAGCACACTAGCTTGAGCTACTAAAGCATTGGCTGGCTTCCATAACACAACAACTTATTAAGTTCTGTACATATGACCCTTCTCCACAGAAGTAAACATATGGTGCACATCCATATGTGATAGTAAACATAAAATACTTAGACATATTTCCGAGGCGGAAACGTAACAGAAAGCATTCACGATTGTCAACGCGACCGCTAGACACCGCACTGTGTATGTGAATGAGCTTGTAATGTGAACAAAACTACTGTGACAAAAAATAGATGCAACGTATCATTCTGACCAGCAGGTGGGAGCAATGCCCCGCAAATGGTCAACTGCTTTCCTATACTAGTGTGTAAAGTCACTGTAAACTGTAAAGCCAGCACAATACATATTATCGGTCCTATTAATAATGTTATTGGATTTATCGGGATGACGTCATAATTCCTATTATCGGACCAATAATTATCGTGCACCAATAATTTAAATTCACATTTACTATCACTAGTAAACCTCTACTTCCGTCAATAGCAATCAATAATCTAAGGGTCGGCTATTTTATAAATAAAAACCAAAAAAAAAATTGGGAATGGATGGCTACTGGCATGAAACTTGAGTAACCCCTTCCAAAGAGAAATAAAAAGAAAGCGGAATGACACACTTGTCCCTGAGCAGAAGTACATGATGTGTTTGTCAGAAAACAGCTGTGTGCTTGTGTGTGTATTCTATCAAGCTTGACTAGTGTGCAGCATGATAGATAAGCACCACTCCCTGCGTCGGCCTACAAACACGTGCTCAACCAGGTCTCTACTCTGGCCATTTGAAATCAACGTAGGGCTTTTTGGAAGTTTTTTTGCAACAGGCATCAACTATTTGGCTGCCATTGACGGTGATAGACGTCTAGTCTATTTGGACTAGCGGCGCTTGCTAGCGGCGCTTGGACTCCCAGTATGACAATATCCACAAAACGTCTCTGGGAGCCATATTTCTAACTGGACTGGAAGTGAGCCATTTTGTCCTAAATCTAATTCTGGGAAGAGTCCATATCTTGCACTTCAACAAAAGACTACTAAGAAATAGGGGTGTGACAAAATGGCGAAATAGTGATTGTGATACTTAGTTTCCCAAAAGGTCATCGATAGGCTCCTGCCAAGAATCGACACATCGTTTTAGGCTAACGATTACGATCTCATGATATGGCGATACTACGATTAACATACATTGGTCAGAAAATCATCCTAGGATATTTTACAAAACAACAATAAACAGAAAAACAAGATATCTTCGTCCTTCTTTTATGACTAGTAGACTTCCAATCAATTTAAACAAGGAGGGTCCGAACGAATGTTCATTCGCTGCCATCCCTCCCACTCCAAACGCATTGGACATCTATGGCGGTCAATGGCAAGCAATGAGTTTAATTTGGGGCATTTCATTTGCTGTTGATTTGCAGTCACTTCCTGTTGAATTTAAAGTACGCACGACAGGAGAAAAAAAAAAAAGTCTTAAATAGCATTATTATGTGAATTATAATCATATTTTGAGACGATTTGACTACATTGCCCTCCATAATAAATGTTTTTTAGCTTCTAATATTTTTTTTCTAAATAATATGGGACCTTAATGAAAAAAAAAAAAAGAAAAATCCAACCTACAAGTGCATTTATTCAGTGGGGAAAAAATCCCACATAAAGAAATAATTATTTGACATCAAATAATGTGTGTCACAATTATTAGCACCCCTGGTGTTAATACTTTGTACATCCCCCTTTTGCCAACAAAACAGCACCTAATCTTCTCCTATAATGTTTCACAAGATGGGAAAAGACAGAAAGAGGGATCCTCAGCCATTCCTCTTTGCAGAATCTCTCTAAATCATCCAGAGACCTGGGTCCTCTCCTCTGTACTCTCCTCTTCAGCTCACCCCACAGGTTTTCAATGGGGTTGAGGTCTGGGGACTGAGATGGCCATGGGAGGAGCTTGATTTTGTGTCTGATGAACCATTTCTGTGTAGATTTGGCCATATGTTTAGGGTCATTGTCTTGCTGAAAGACCCAGTGACGACCCATATTCAGCTTTCGGACAGAGGGCAACATAATTTGATTTAAAATGCCCTGGTATTTCAAAGCATTCATGATGCCATGCACCCTAACAAGGTTCCCAGGGCCTTTGGAAGCGAAACAGCCCCACAGCATCACCGACCCACCCCCATACTTCACAGTGGGTGTGAGGTGCTGTCTACACGCCAACAAGCTGTTTGGGGGGCATGCACGGAGAAAACCTTTACTCACTCACAATCATAAACGCAAACTTCTGGAGTTCGCCAAGCGGTATTGGGGCTTCAACCGGGACCGTGTGCTTTGGTCAGATGAGACCAAGATTGAGCTTTTTGCCAACAAACACTCTAAGTGGGTCTGGCGTGCCACGAAAGATGTGCATGCTGAAAAGCACCTCATACCCACTGTGAAGTATGGGGGTGGGTCAGTGATGCTGTGGGGTGTTTCGCTTCCAAAGGCCCTGGGAACCTTGTTAGGGTGCAGGGCATCATGAATGCTTTGAAATACCAGGACATTTTAAATCAAAATCTGTTGCCTTCTGCCCGAAAGCTGCTGGGTCTTTCAGCAAGACAATGACCCTAAACATATGGCCAAATCTACACAGAAATGGTTCACCAGACACAAAATCAAGCTCCTCCCATGGCCATCTCAGTCCCCAGACCTTGTTTTGTTGGCAAAAGGGGGTTGTACAGAGTTTTAACACCAGGGGTGCTAATAATTGGGACACACATTATTTGATGTCAAATAATTATTTCTTTATGTGGGACTTTTTTCCCCACTGAATAAATGCACTTGTATTGAAGGTTGGATTTTTCTCTTTTTTTCCATTAAGGTCCCATATTATTTGAATAAAAAAAATATTAGAAGCTAAAATACACATCTTAACCAGGGGTGCCAATAATTATGGAGGGCACTGTATGCTGACACCGCCTAGTCTGTCATTTCGCATCTAGTTCTATGCATATGCGATATCTACCGTAGCATTATGTCGACGTAGTTTGTAGCGGCTGTCGGCCGCAGTCAGGTATTATTGTTTTTTAAGCTAGCAGACATGAGTTGAGCCAGAGCCGTGAGTTAGCATGAGGTTTACTCTCAGTCCGTTCCTCATTGCGTCCCGAAGACCGCGCTGACTGTGCATTAGTTCCGCTTTACTTGGCATACCTCAATAATGGGAATTTGGATGTTTGTGAATCATTCTCGAATCTTCCACGGCCTAATCGCGAATAATCTAAAACTCGGAACCTTCGCACACCTCTAGTACCAGCAGTATTTATTAGGGCTGTCAAACGATTAAAATTTTTAATCGAGTTAATTACAGCTTAAAAATTAATTAATTGTAATTAATCGCAATTCAACCCAACTATAAAATATGCCATATTTTTCTGTAAATTGTTGTTGGAATGGAAAGATAATACACAAGATGGATATATACATTCAACATACTGTACATAAGTACTGTATTTGTTTATTATAACAAATCACCAAGATGGCATTAACGCTATTAACATTCTGTTAAAGCGATCCATGGACAGAAAGACTTGTAGTTCTTAAAAGATAAATGTTAGTACAAGTTATAGAAATTTTATATTAAAGCCCCTCTTAATGTTTTCGTTTTAATACAATTTGTAAAATTTTCAATCAAAAAATAAACTAGTAGCTCGCCATTGTTGATGTCAATAATTACACAATGCTTAAACCCATAAAATCAGTCGCACCCAAGCGCCAGCAGAGGGCGACAAAACTCCAGAAAACACAAGTAACAAGTGGCCAATGGCACTGTGCTGTCATTTTAATCTGTGTGGGGCACGTGCGTTAATTGCGTCAAATATTTTAACGTGGTTAATTTAAAAAATTAATTACCGCCCGTTAACGCGATCATTTTGACAGCCCTAGTATTTATTAAGGATTTAGTGTAGGTTTTCGGGCAGTGGAACGAATTAATAGAATTATAATGTATTTTTATGGGAAAATCCTGCTCCACATACGACCATTTTGACTTAGAAATAAGGTCCTGGAACAAGACAAGTTTGTATGTAGAGGTACCACTGTATTTTAAATATTTTTAAAAATGACACAAAGCATTACTCGCCATTTGAAAGCTAGCTAGGTGTATGTAGTATATAATTAGGTGTGAAACCCAACGCCATGATTGTTTTCTGCCAATTAGAGCCCATCAAGTGTTGAATTGATCCAAAATGACTCGTCTTGCAAAGTGTGCATTTTTGCAAATTTAAAGCCAAATTACTTGCTTCCTATCAGATTTTTCATAATGGGTGTCATTTTACAGCTATCTTAGTGTTGAATCGGAAGTATGTGAGAGAAACTCCACCTTTATTACCTGCTTTATTTTGAAATGTTCATCGGCAGTCAGCTCGCTAAGCCACTAACCGTAAGCTTTACACTCGGCAAAAAAACCCAACTTATTACTTATTAAAACTTATTAACGTATACTTTCATTATGCATGTGGTGTCAGTTGTAGATTTTGTCTATTTTTCATCATTTGCGAATGCTGTAAACCAGGGAGTTTTCATGTTGAGGTTTGCTTTTGGGAGAAGACTGCCAATCAAGTAGGGGGCCATCCCACAATCTACATTAGTTATTCACAGTCGGTCGCAGCGACACATGCAGCGATCCAACACCGGATTCAGGTTGGAAAAAGTACGGAAGCTGTACCGCATACAAACAGGATTGTCTCAGGAGTGACTGTTTGAGGATTCAAGGTAATTATATTTTTCGTTTTTTCACAAGAATTTTCAACGTAAAAAGCTTCGTGTTGTAAGGCTGCCGCCGCCACATTGACTAACAGACTAGCATCGTACTTCGACATATTTAAGTAAAATAAATGCTAACTGCACTCCCCCCCCCTTTTAACCAAAAAACTAGACCATTTTGCGTCCATATCTATAAATAATTAGGGGATTTAAGCATTTATTCACAATTTTCACCGGAAAAGGTCCGTTTACGTAAGGCGGCCGCCACATTGACTAACAGACTAGCATTGTACTTTGACATATTTACGTAAAATAAATGCTAACTTCACGTTTTTTTTTTGTTGCTTTTAGCCAAGAATCAAGACAGTTTTACATGCATATCTATAAAGAATTCAGGAATTTAAGCATTTATTCACAAGAATTTTCAAGGAAAAAAGCTCTTTGTCAGTGATTCCACTTAGTCAGCTTTGACGGCCACACCAACAATGCAGGCCCCCATATTAATCGGCCCCGCGCCCCGTGTCCTGTCAATATTGTTACGAAGTCAATGTCTGAAGTTCAAATTTTTCACAGAATTTTCATTAGTTGTTACATTTATCATTATTAACGCATCCATTGGAGCATCACAATACAATTAGCCGTAACATTTCGGTTTGATATCGGTATTGGATTTTTGGAGTTTGACAATATCAGGACATTGGTTAAAAAGTCATCCTTGGACAACTCTCGCGTGAATGAATAATTTCATTACAATTTGAGAAATAGCGATTTTTCGATGCGAATCGATTAATTTACCACGACACATTTGAGACTGAATAGCCATTTTGACATTTTTTGCTGAAACCTTTCAGTCATTTTGATCTATTTAGCAACGTGGCTTATCTAAAAGTCGACGATGTTGATTGGTTTTTCGTCCCCATTGATTTGATCGAATTGTTGCTTTAGAAATCGATATACTGTTCCAAATTGTGACACCTCTAATAGCAAATCTGGTGTCAAAGTTGGATGACTGTCACTATTTCTAGGATTCGGGCCCATTAGTCCCTACTTGAGGCTTTTATCCTCACTTCTGCAGCTCGTTTCTTCAAGGAAGACAAGGCAAAAGCATGAAGGAAATGAACAATGCCCTCCCACCCTCAGGAGGAAAGCAATAATGGCAACATCCCCTCACCTCCACCGCCACAATGCAGGATGATTGTGCCAACCTAATTAACAGCTTGAACGTATTTGTCCAACCTTTACCTGCCATTTTGTAACGTCTTATACGACTAGTCGACACATGAGCTTAACATCCTGTCTGAGGAAGGAGGACGTGATGTCCACATGAATAAGTGCATTATTCAACTTCCATTTCAGCATTTTAACGATAAAACAGTTTTATTTCCACTGTGACGCACTTTAGAGTGACGTTCGTCAAGGATATATTTCATATGAGTATATATAGGTCATGAATTACAGTAACTCAACGACGACATTCCCCTCGCGGATGTTAGCATAGCGAGTTCAGCGTTAGCCTCCAACCCCCATTCAAGCAAACCACTCCACCCAAACCCCCCTCCCCGTGACACCCACCCTAGAAAAAGCAAGTAAAAACGAATAAAACCGTACCTGGTGTGAGTCTGTTCTCGCCCGCCACACTCTGCGGCGACATGGAGAGCGTCGAGCCGTCGACGGCGGCGCGCAGGTTGTTGCATCTTTGCGGGGACGGAGTGCCGGGAGTCCCCGGTAGGGGGTTGCACCGTCTCCGCTTGGGAGATTGGGGACTCAGGAGGGCCTCGAACTCCATCGAGCGCTTTAGCGTAGCCCCACAGGCCATCTTCGGCGAAAGAATGGGACGCGAAACCAATGGAAATGAGATTCGTTGAGTGTTTGTGCCGGTGTCGGGCGTCCTTTTCCGGGCTTCGAAGCGTCTTTCTTACGTTCCACAACAAGGGCTTTTTTCCACCTCTGAGAGCCAACAGCCGAGTGAGCTTGCTGAATTTTTAAAACGTCACAATGGTGGAGCGTACCAAATAGAAACAGACAGCGGGGTGATCGTATTGTAGCAAGTTTCTATTCGTCGTCCTCTCTTATTAACTATGCACATATGTGGAATACGTATTTTCAGTGGTTGCTATTAACAAATTCTAAAAAATAAATAAGCGAAGAGTTACGACTAAAAGTATTGTTTTTGCGACATTTTAAATTAATTTCCCCTGCGTTTAGCGTAATGGTTTGACTTGTACTCCGTTGTTTAAGGAAGGTGGAAGTGGTCAGGTGAATGGCAGCTCACATCATATAAACGTCAAACTTGATATTAGTGTCTTTTTTCCACTTTTTTTTCCAATTTAGATATCAACCTGACGCCTTTTCAATCGTTACCATCCCTAAACAACTAATTGTTCACGTCAACACAGTTGATATGACGTATTTAAAAGCTAACATATTTCTTGTTAAGCTAGTAGGTTTTGTGGGCAAACGGTTTAATGTTTAACATTTATATGGCGAAAGGAGATAAAAAGTTGTGAATATTGTTTGAACACAAACGACACCTATAAATGTCAATATGATTAGCACAACCGATACATAGTCACGTAACATTAGAAATGCTTGATATTTTAGTAATGTTTTTTTTTGTTGTTGTTGCAAAAATTGTGAAAATGGCCGTGTATAACTAATCCTAATGTATAATTAATCCTACTATGGCGATAAAACAATTTGGTCAGGAAGTAGGATATTCTACAATACAACTAATAAACAGAAAAACAAGCTCTTTCCATTCTTCTGCCGTGAAAATGAATGTATCACGAGTAGACGTCCAATCCATTTGAAGTGGGAGGGTGCCATGCCTCCCACTTCAAACGAATTGGACATCTATGGCCGTCAGTGGCAGCCAATGCCAGGACGTGAGTTCGCTTTGCGGCATTTCAGGTCATTTCCAGTTAATTTTTGGTCACTTCTGGTTCGTTTTTTGAGGCGTGTACATGTCACTTCCTGTTGATTTTGGGTTACTGAACAGGAAGTGACTCTAGAATGTCCCCAAATGAATAGGAAGGGACTCAAAATCCAGAAGAAGTAACCTGGAAATGCCCTAAAATGAACTGGAAATAACATGTGAATGCCCACAAAACTGACTGTGAATGGTTTCAGTGCCATTGACGGTGCTAGACGTCAAATCCATAAAAAGTCAAATCGGGGAGAAGGGGGTAAAACTCGGTTCACTACATTTCTCACAGTTTAATTAACCTTAGCAGTAGAAAACATGCTCTCTAAACAGCTACCTATTCGCGTTTTGCAGGTTAGCAAGTTCACACAGTTTAATGTTATGCTAACTCTGATGCAGGTCAGACGTTCAGTAGCAAAATAAGTGGTGTGTTCCCCACTTCCACATTATTGATGTCTTTTTACATTTCTTACAGTGGCTGCTGCTGGCTGGGGGGTCAAGTCATCAGTCAATCAAACGTGCGTTTAGGAGGGGAAAAAAATGGACTGGCACATTCAGCAAGTTAAAAGAGGTACATGTAAGTCTGAAAATAATGAAAATAAGTCATTTTGTTGTAATAATGGTGGGGTCAATTACATCAATTTAAACAAATGGTTAAGACAATCTAAATGGCCTATATAACTGAAGTCATTATTTATATAACACGTCCTGAAAAGTTGCTAATGTTTTGTCCCTACTGTCCCAAATGCAAACCTACGCCCTTGGGTAGCAACATTTTATTTTTTTTAAACAGTAACACTTTTCGATCGATAAAGAGATTCTTTACTGGAGCATATCGATAACCTTTTGGTGATATATCACCTTTTCGATATATTGTCACACTCCTACCTCTAATAACATTCAAATGAAGTTTTTTTTTTTTTTTTTTTAGTTGTCTTAAAAGTAGTATTTTTGAAAAGTAATGAGAAAAACTGGTCAGTTCTATGCTACATGATATGAGCTTTCGCTTGGTAAAATGGATGTGTGTACAGTACATGTAACTGATGCTAAATAATGTACTGAGCAGCCAAAATCAGAATGTTTCATTTCCTTCTCGCTGGTATCATCTGATGGTATCATCCCATTTTTCACTTCCTGTACAGGCACCAGAAAAATGTCAAGAAAAAGCAAAAAAAAAACACACTTAGTCAACACAGTTTTAATGATTTGGAGGGGCAGGAAGACGAGGGGTCTGAAAGCAGTGACTAGTGGTGCTAATGTCCTGACTTCACTCTATTAGTAGTCCAATTGAGTGTCAATGGGAGCTTTTAACAGTAGCTCCCCCACCCTTATAATAACAAAGAGTGTTCTGGTAATGTATTGCCCCCCTTTCAGTCTTTTCTTCCTGGCATGTGCCCCATTTTAACCCCCCCTCTGCATTGGGGCCTTTGTGGAAGCCTGGCATTCATGTGTAGATAGCATAGAACTCCCCATTCCCCCACCTAAATACACACACATTATTCCTAGGCTCCCATCAGGCCAGACAAACACAACTTGTGTTACACAGGCATTATCATGTCGTCATACATCGAAAATACATTACACTCCAACGATTATGAAGTCATACAATGCAACTTGTGCATATGGGACTTTACAACAACATGGAATTACAGTGCTATTTGCTAAGAGTTAGGGGTTATGATTGCTGTTGTGTGCAAAGGAACTAAAGTGTCACTTTATGTAAACATCTATTCATGTTCATAACAGCATTTTCGTCAAACCCTGGACTTTAAAGATCACCTATTTTTCTTTAATCTTGTGACGGTATCTTACACTTTGCAGCGATATTTGGTCCTTGAGAACTATCTAGCGGCTTTAAGGCTGCGTTCAGATTGCAGACTTATCTGATTCCAATTGGATTCCTCCTCAACTGACTGTTCACACTATTTTTAGCAAAGCCCCTTTCACATATACATGAACACCGTTTAAAGAACCCCGCATGATTATAGTCCCTTAGTCTCCCTGAGTAAATGCATTCATCAAATCAATGAATGGATGTGCCAGAATTTTCTCCAGTTAAATGTGGAGAAGACAGGTGATCATTTTTGTGCCAAAAAAGGAAAGGTCAAAGATAAGCAGCCAACTTAGCACAATGTCACTTACAGCTACAAATCAGGTCAGAAACCTCGGCGTAATTATTGACTCAGACCTAAAATTTGATAGCCATCTAAAGTCAGTCACTAAATCCGCTTATTACCACCTAAAAAATATAACCAGAATTAAGGGGCTTCTGACACAACAAGACATGGAAAAACTTATGCATGCATTCATTTTCAGTAGATTGGACTATTGCAACGGTATATTTACAGGTCTTGATAAAAAATCAGTCAGGAAGCTGCAGCTAGTACAGAATGCTGCAGCCAGAGTCCTCACAAATACAAGGAAGCTGGACCACATTACACCAGTTTTGAAATCGCTACACTGGCTTCCAGTGAGTCAAAGGATAGACTATAAAATACTACTGCTCGTCTACAAAACACTTAATGGCCTTGGACCAAAATACAGGCTTGACTTGTTAGATTCCTATGAGACATCTAGACCCCTAAGGTCGTCTGGAACCGGTCTTCTGCATGTTCCAAGAACAAGAACCAAGCAGGGTGAGGCAGCATTTAGTTACTATGCTCCTCACCTCTGGAACAAGTTACCCGAACCTCTGAAGTATGCTCAAACTGTTAGCTCTTTTAAATCAGGGCTAAAAACACTTTTGTTTGGCACAACATATCCATAACTGTCTATATATTTCAATCTACCTGCTTTCTATTCCTCTTGTGCTTATCTCCATTGCTGATTTCAATTATTATTAAGAGTAGTAGTTTTTGTTTTATTTTTTATTTTTGTTTTATTTGTATTTATTTATTTTAATTCTGTGATTAAGTGTGATCTTTTGTCTTGGTTTTTACGTTGTATTGATTTAAATGTGATTTTTATGATCTTCATGTGATGTAAAGCACTTTGAATTGCCTCGTGTTGAATTGTGCTATATAAATAAATTTGCCTTTGCCTTTAAATCCCGGGATTTAGATGGGCACCCCTTATATGTGAAAGCAATTTCCCGGGTGGACTGACAAGACTCAAGTTTGAAAAAATACTTTTTGAACACCAAATTAATTTTTACACAGAAAATAATTACAGTACATCGGAAACAAATGATCATAATATATTTTAGAGAAAAGCATATTATTTTGCCTCATTCAAATCTTAATATCTGAACATTTAAATATTTAAACTAAAGTGCAATCGCATTCATAAATGAATGGCTTCTGGTTTTTTAAATGTAAATAAACCGATCTATTGTGATAAAACAACAAAATTGCAATAACTGCATTACCCATCGAAGTGAAGTCTAACTGTAACTGTAGTCTTGAAACAAATCTGAATAAGGAAATACATGTCAATAAAATAATGCAAACTAGTTAAACTTGAGAGTAGGTGAGATCTGTCATAACAGAACATCGCTTCAATGATATCAGGCGCCATCTAGCGTCGTGAATGGGTGTAATGTTAGGACTGTGAATATAAGATGACCCCCTGTTTTTCAGTCTTCTTTCAATGCAAAAAACACAGTCATATTTGGGCCAATACGGTAAATATCACGGCGGGCCGATCGTTAGTCCTCTTTCTTTGCAGTAAGACATAATATAACAACCTGGAAATAGCTAAATTAAGCTGAAAACATAATGAAATGAAATTGCTCCTGGATCGTAGAGCCGAGGAAGAGAGTCCATTATCCATCTTTGGAAATATGTGGTTTATTTTGTTGTCGATGTTAGGGTCTGCAACTGTGGAAACAAGGTTGTACCTCAAAGCAGAAAACAACGGAGGGACGCGTTCAAGGGTTTATTAAATAAAAACAAAAATACATGCGATCGCGGAAAAGGGGGAATAACACAGTGAGTCCGTGACAGTAGGTCGATGGGGATCAATAATACTAACTTAAGCGGCAGGCAGAGAGTCGATAAGACAACAAAACAAATCACTCAAATACAAGCACATCGTAGGGGATTTCAAAACAGGGCGGCAGACGAACAAGTTAGCAAATGCACGAAATTTGAGACAAGGTGTCGAATGGTGCCCAGCAAGTTCTCTTGGATCGCCTGGGCTTAAATACAGTCTTGATGAGCTTGAATTGGCTGCAGGTACGACGTCGGGAATGCTCCCACAAGACACGATCTGACCAGCAGAACGTGACAGCCAATGCTGACCAAAAATGAAGTAATGTCCAGGTTATAAAATCGTACCAGCTGACCTCCCCGCACAGAGAGTGCCGAGGGGGCAACACGGGACAAGTCTGTGAAAGGGTCCAACCCACGTCATTCCTGCGATATCTCTCCATGCGTGAAAGCTAGTGCTGCAATGATTAATCAATTAACTCGAGTATTCGATTAGAAAAAAAAATTTCGAATTAAATTTTGTTGCTTCGAGTATTCGTTTAATCAAAGTGGCGTTGTAATGGTTTATTTTGAAAGTGTTTTCATTTAGTTTCATTGATTAGGGTGGATACACTGCCGTCTGGTCTGCTTCATTTCACATGGCTGAATCCCACTGCTCCCTGTTAAGACCAACGTAAGCTTTTGTTAGAGCTAATGTTTTTTTAATGCATTCATAATTTAGTTTATAGGTATATTGGGCCATTTTTTGTGGGAACAGAGTCTGAACCATTTGTCAAGAGCCTTGTAAAAACAAAAATGTAAGCATTTTATAGCATTTAAGCTAGCGGACGTTGCTATGTAAGTTGGCCAATTGTTCTTTTGTTGTACATAGATCCCCATTTATTTATATTTTATACCGTTTGAGGCTCAGCTCAGGTATTTTAATTTTTCATGTTCCTTATCCGATTACTCGATTATTCGAACTCACTAGTTCATCGATTAATCGACTACTAAAATAATCGATAGCTGAAGCCCTAGTGAAAGCAATGACGTGAGTGAATCCCGTGTCACCTTACTCGGGAATTTACCGGGATATGTGTGTGACATGGGTTTACGTATGTTTAGCAAGTGTCCAAATCAGATCTTGCCCTTTCAGACTGGGCCACATTATTGACACACCTGACAGATTGGTGTGTCAATGAAGGCGTCATGTAGCATACAGTGAGGTTACAGACAGTCCAATCCCATTTGAGCTGTTCAGACTTAGAAGCATCTTGTTCAAATCTGATATGAAAATAAAACCCATACGACCTATATGTTGTTTCAATGGTCTTGTTCAGACTGGCAACCAAAATCGGATTTTTAGTCCATTCAGATTGAATCTGGATGGCTCTTTTGTAGTCTGAACAGTCTTGCAAGACGGATTGAAACCACATACTGGAGCTAGTTTCATATCCGATTTGGATAAGATGCTTCTCAGTATGAACAGCTCAAATGGGATTTGACTGTCTGCGACCTCGCTCTATGCTGTATGACTCCTTTGCTGCCACAGCAACCTGTCAGGTGTGTCAATAACGTGGCCCATTCCAAACAGGTTCAGATCTGATTTGGACACTTGATAAAAATAATGTGAACAGTCAGCCCTAAAAATTAGATTTCAGGAAGAATCCGTTTGGAATCAGATACACCTGTAGTCTAATCGCAGCCAATGCATCTCGCAAAAAATCAGATTTCTGTTCAGACTAAAAACGAGCAATCCAGTTTCAATCTGGATGGGCTAAAAATCTGATTTTGCCTGTCAGTATGAACAAGGCCTTAGCATACTAATATCCATCTGTTGCCAGTTCATTGTTCTAAAACTGAGCAAAACTGGGAGCTTTTGGGCATCTCCACCATGGTACATTTCTCTCTTGATGGTGGTCGTGCGTCCGAATCCCCCGTGGTGGTCTTTTTACACCTGGCGGCCTGACTGAGGACCTTGAGCTGGTGCAGCAGGGCGAGTCTGAGCTCTCGGCAGCGCATGGCGTACAGCAAGGGGTTGACGGCCGAGTTGAGGAGGCAGAGAGTGCTGCAGAAGGCAAAGGCCCGCTGCTGGGCGAGGCTAAGCACCACAGCCACGTCAGCCAACATGAAGGACAATGCCGGAAGCCAGCAGCCCACCAAGGTGAGCAGGATCAGGCCGAAGGTGCGCGCTAGCCGGATGTCCATCCTCATTCGGGCGTGTCCTGCCCCTGTTGATCCCTGTAGGACGCACATGGAAGCCTCGTGGCGATGAGCCTTCCACAGGATCAAGACGTAAGCCCCAAGAATGAGTGCCAGGAGGACTAAAATGAAGCTGGTCCAGCAGGCCAGATAGCCCCGACTGATGTAGGGAAAGAGGCGGGAGCAAGGAGAACCCAACCCAGAATGGCACGTCCAGCCCATCAGCGGTAAAAAGGAGATGAAAACAGTAGCGCTCCAGAGGACGAGTAGCCCCAGGAGAGCTCGGCGGCGGGTCAGCAACGTCTTGTAGCTGGACGGACGGTGGATACACAAGTAGCGATCCAGGGCGGTCAGCAGCAGGCTTCCCACTGAGTTGGTGAATGCCATGGTGACGCCACCCAGCTTGAAGAGATAGGCGATCGGACCGTCACTTCGCTGGAACAGGTGGAAATCCAGGAAACTGGTGGTGAAGAAACAGCTAGCAAAGACGTCTGCCAGCGCCAGGTTGCCGATGAAGAGATAAGAGGGACGCTGGCGCAAGGACGCAGTGGCCGCAATCAAGCCCAGAATGAGGGCGTTCTCCAACAATGTGACGGGACCAGCCAGGAAACAGATTGAGCCGATAGCTGTCTTCTCCGCGGTGGTCAGGACCATGTAGCATTCCAAGTGCTCGCAGGATCTGTTGACTGGGATACAAAATTTCAATAGACACATCTAAAGGAATCAAGAAATGCACCATAATTACTGATGACCCCAAGTATCTATGCTTTAATGTGGATTTTGGTAACATATATTGAGTGTATGAGCCATATTCCTAGTTCTGCTTTAGTTTATGTAATTTTACTCTTTGCCATTAGAGGCTGTAAGTCATACGTTTCCGCTAACCTGGGGTCAGCCCCGATAGGCTTGATAGCTTACGAAGACGCAGCTGTTCAGAGTTAGTGGGCAAAACAGATTTGGAATGCGTTGATTGTGCTGTGGAAAATATGATTTCTGAGTCTTTTGGTTTGTGACTTTGATTCATATGTGTTAAAAATATAAATACATATTTAAAAAATAAAGCTACACTGTATTAAATTTGTGTGCCGTTCCAGTCTTGTCGTTAGACGCTAGATTTGTTCGCCGATGGATACCATTGCCTTCAAACATGCAAGAATTGCCGCTGTGTCCTCGACGGTCTCCATTTCGTTGTTTTCTGTTCACCTTAGTTTTCGCAGTTTTATTTTGGCAGAGGTGGGTATGGCGAGCAAAGAACGCGGTAATGGCTTAGACTCAAACGTCACAGAAGCTCGTGAAGTGCCAATGTGTGAAAACGACTGCCTGGCAAAGGATAGTTTCCATTACTACTGGTGAGGTCTATAGTTATAGGAACTAAGTACTCAGGTTCCTACAGTCCAGTGGTTCTTAACCTTGTTAACGGTACCAAACCCACGGGTTTCACAGGTGCATTCGCCGAACCCTTCGGAATTTCATTATAAAGCCATTTTTTCACAATTTCAAACCCTAGCAAGCCAACATCTAACTGAATCCCTGTTCAAATTTCTTCCAGATTTTTAATTTACTACAAATCAGTGTTGTTTTCATCAACAATGACTATAACAAAAATATTTCGTCGATGAACAATTTTTCATGACAATGACGAGACGATAACGAGCTAAAAACGTGTCTTTGGTGACTGAAACATAACGAAACGAATGCCAGTTTTCGTTTTACGAGACGAAAATGCGCCAGTTTTCGTCACATGTTCACAATGTGTGACATTTTTATGTGTAGTTAGCTTGCATCGTAGCAGTGTCTGGTTGTGTCTAGAGCTGAAACGAATACTCGAGCAACTCGAGTAACTCGAGTTTAAAAACTGATCCGAGTAATTTTATTCACCTCGAGTAATCGTTTATTTTGACAGCTCTAAGCATCACGTTTTGCTCGGACTACTTTTAATGCGGGACAATGCGCTGGTGTCACGTGCGTAGAGGAAGAAGCAAAAAAAAAAAAAAACTTACATCAGCCGACAGCTGCTACAAACGACGCCGACGTTGCTAAATACTAGCCCGCACGATGCTACGTTGGTAGCAGGTAGCATCTGATGAGTCTCATAGAGATCACATGTATGTTGAACTAGATGCGAAATGACTGACTCGGCCGCGTCTGGGCAGCGTTAGTAAACAGCCGCCATCTTAAAGCAGTACAGCGCTAAGCACTAATAAAGAGCGCCAAGCGCTAATAAATAGGACTAACGTTACAGTCATTAGCTCACGTAACGTTAGCCCTGCGGAGGGCTAGGTTTCTATTAATTATGACCACTGTCGATGCGTGGCTAACGTGTCTTACATACAGGCTTTAACATAACATAGCGTTGTGGAGTGATGAGGGTGTAAAATAAAAACTCAATAATGCTAACTATCAATTTTAGCTCAGTAGTCATTGCTGGATAAAACACCAAGTAGCACTGGTCCCTAATGTGCTCCAATGCAGCCTGTATCATACATTTATTTTGAACACTGCAAAAACTCAAAATCTTATCAGGATTTACAGTTTAGACTAATTTAAAACTTAACTAGAACTTAAAAATGGCTTCACACAAATAGAAATTCAATTGAAACACGTCGGACAAAATCCAACTTTTAAGTGATGTGTGTTATCAAGCGTGACGGCATTTTTATATATATATATATATTTTTTAATAAGATCTAAAGATGTTTTGAGTGAAAGCAGTGAATTAGTCTTTTTTTATTCTGGTAACATCTGAGATGCAATTGTTGGCTGTTTTCAACAATATACATCGAAAATAAAGACATTGATTGACTGAAAATGGTTCAAGATTAGATGAAATGTCTTGTTTTCTCATGTATATTTATAATTGCTCTTCACCTAAAAATTATTTGTTTTATCCGATTACTCGATTAATCGATAGAATTTTCAGTCGATTACTCGATTACTAAAATATTAGATAGCTGCAGCCCTAGTTGTGTCCCTATAGTGACGTGCTTCGCTCCCCCAACTCACCAGTGTAATCTCCAGTCTCCCCATTGCATGTTAAGAAACAGACACGGTAAGATTTTTTTTTCTTATTTTGGAAAGAGAGAATATGCAATGTTGCTTTAGCCTTTAAAGGTCAGTGCTGAGTGATGATCACACACTAAATGTAACTCGTAGCATTAGCTTAGCATTCTCGTTAGCATTAGGCTAATTCTAACTGCGAGCGTCCTCTTAAACTCTGACAACTTTTTTTTACATACAGTTCGTGACGTCAGATGGGTATAATTAATTGAAAAAAATGTTTTCCTGCTGACTGTGTATCATCACCAAGTTTGTGATATACTTGTTGATGCTTGTAGAAGCTACAATATGTGCTCGTCTGTCAATGTTCATTCGAAATAGTTGGAAACCTTTATTTTTTAATTTCACAGACGAAAACACTGAGTAAACATAGACTAAAACGAGACGAAATTACTCTAGTTTTCGTCAACAAAAACTAGACAAAGACAAACACATTTTGAAATGACTACAATATAACTAATACTAATAAGTATTATTATCCAAAAGACAAAACCTAAAACAAAAATTAAAAGGGCTGCCAAAAACAATACTGCTACAAATCATTTTGCCTTTTCCTGTTGATTTTCACATTGGCGAATGATGAATGGAATTAATTTCATTTTGCACCATTCCTTTTTTTTTTTGTTTTCATGTCTATATTCTCATTTTACTGTCGCATCCTTGCATCACGTACTATTTTCATGGTGGAGAATGACGCAATTAAAAAATTAAAAAATTATCTACGCAGTTCACACTCTGTAGGTCTGTTATACTTCTTCATACCAAGTGCGAGTCAACCTTCAACTGAGCAAACCGATTTCTCTTCCTATTAAGTAGACGGGTAACATTTGAAAGGAATGCAACAAAGCCTGTAAATTAAGGGCAAACCAGTCCATAACATGGTCTAAAATGCCACTTCACCTATATTTAGGCAGTGTACAAAATTGGCTTGCATTTCTTAAACGGATCCACGGATAGAATGACATGTAGTTCTTAAAAGATAAATGTTAGTAAAAGTTATCATAATTTGAGATGAAAACCCCTAATGTTTTCATTTCAATAATATTTGTAACATTATTTTAACTAGTAGGTCGCCATTGTTGTTGACGTCGCTGAGCGGTGATGTCACATGGCCACGCTGCCGTACTTCACAGTGTCACTCTAAAATAAAAAACTGTGTCACTCTTTAATTATGTAACATAGTGATTTCAATACGCCACAAGGTGTCAATGGAGAGTTTTAAATTAATTAGGGATCAAGCCAATAAGTGCGTTTTGTCCCATGACTAACTCCTAGTTTTCCTTAAATGCACAACGGGGTGTAAGGCATTGAGAAAGGAGAGTGGACAAAGGCGTTCAGATTTGTAGCTCGGACCGCGCCGTTTATTGGCATATTCTTCAGCCACTCCTTCACAACAAACATAAATATCATAAAGTGAAAACACAACAAAAATTATATTCATATCTCTCAAAAAATAATGTTCACAAAAAGAAAAGTGCTTCAATCTGTATTAATGAGGCCCTAGTCTCACACAGTTAAACAACAATGCAAAGAGAACTACCATTCACAAATTCACAATCAAAATATATATTCATAATATACATAAAACTTACTCTGAGTTCGGTCAAATTCTATTTAAACATTTTGGCAACTTGTTTAGCTCAACAAATTCACTGGATGGCAATATTTAGTCATAATACAAAACAAAACAGTGTCCTGGGAGCCATTATCAGAAGTGTTTGTTGTGACTGACTCAACTACGGCGTCAGTCGACGAACAAAACACTCATTGTCTTGAGCTCTTATTAGTTTAAAACTCACCAATGACACCTTGTGGTGTATTTAAATCACTACCATACATAGTTAAAGAGTGACACCGTGAAGTATGGAAGCGTGGCCATGTAACGTCACCGCTGTGCGACGTCAAGAACAATGGCGAGCTACTAGTTTATTTTTTTATTTAAAATTTTACAAATTTCATTAAAAGGAAAACATTAAGAAGGGGTTTAAGATCAAATTATTGTAACTTGTACTAAAATTTATCTTTAAGAACTACATGTCTTTCTATCCAAGTTCCTTTAACCTTCACCGAACCCCTGAGGCTTACTCACCGAACCCTTGGGGTTCAATTGAAACCCAGTTAAGAACCACCACAGTCTGAAAGCAGGTGTTGTCTTTAGCCAAAGAGTGCACCACTTTGAAAGGGAATGAGAGGAACCACTTGGGTTGGCTTTGAGTGAAATACTGTGTACACACGCATAAGGCTTGGACAATACATACCTCGTTTTATTTCAGTCTAGAGTGTACCTGGCATTTTACCCAAAAATAACCTGTTCTTACCTATTGGAGACGACGCGTTTTCCTCACCATCGGCTGGTCCTAAAGAAGCAGGCACCTCCCATTCCGCCATTTTAGCTATTCAACTTTGCAAAAGCAACCTGAGTGTCTGTGCATCTAAGGAAAAAAAACAAGACAGTGATGACATTAGGGTTTCTCAGAATTTTTAAAAATGCCTGCTAGCATATGGACTATTTTGACATCACACAAAAGACTGGACCAAATTTTGCGATGGAAATTCCTATATGCCCCCTAAGTTGTGGAAAACGGTAAAAGGTTGTTGAGTATCAAAGAAAGAACCTTGACTTTTTAATAGGGGTGCACAATATCCATTTTTTGAAACCGATATCGATAACTTCCTGCTCCTCAAAGCCGATACCGATAACCGATAATAAATAAATAATTTTTTAAAAGTATAACCTGAGTTTTTGAACACCTGGAGGTTAAAAAAAAACAAAAACAACAACAACTAGTGGGGGATTCAACATAGATTTGCCTTTGATCTCACCAGATTTTTTATAATGACATGAACAAAACAGTGAGTTTCACTTCAGCACTGCCCAACAGCCAGCTAAGAATGAATGCACTTCCATAAACCACAAGGCTTGGTCTTTTCTTGCTTTTATGGGAAGACACTCGTCTTAATATTGTGAAAATAAAAATGAAAAATACACATATTCAATACTCAATATACAACAAACTGAACAATACACACACACACACACACACACAATACACAACTATTATAAGTATAGCATAGCACACTAGCTTGAGCTACTAAAGCATTGGCTGGCTTCTATAACACAACTTATGAAGTTCTGTACATATGACCCTTCACAAGAGAAGTAAACATATATTGCACATCCATATGTTATAGTAAACATGAAATACTTACATATATTTCTGAGGCGGAAACGTAACAGAAAGCATTCACGATTGTCAATGCCACCGCTAAACACCGCAATATGTAAGTGATTGAACCAAACTACTGTAACAAAAAATAGATGCAGGGAATTATTCTGACCAGCAGGTGGGAGCAATGCCCCGCAAATGGTCAACTGATTTTCCATACAAGTGTGTAAACTTTAAAGCCAGAACAGTACATATTATCGGTCCTATTATAAATGTTATTGGAATTATCGGGATGACGTCATAATTCCTATTATCGGACCAATAATTATCGTGCACCGGTACTTTTTAACAAACGTATGGGGAACTGGTTCGCTTGTTTCCGTTACATTTGATGGCAGATGAATTATGTTTGCACTTGTCTGACAAATAGGAATGTTGACTCATCTCATCTCATCTCACCTTCAGCAATGCTTAGAATTTTTCTCCTTGTTGTGTACATGTATTCTTGTTAAACATGGTTTAACAAGTGCATGATAGTTAAGAATGCCAATATGCAGGGTTGTCAACAGACTTGCTGGGTCCCGGGAACTACAGACCATTATAGGGCACCCCCACCCTACCCTGTCACGACAACATACACAGTACTTGTAACGTTTTGCAAGCATTGACAGCGTAAATTTTCAAATTATTCAATTTGAGATGGACAGTTAAATTTAACAGACTATAATGTGTGGCTACAATATAACTGAGAGTGCTATGCCTGCCTGCTAAGCAACAAAACAGTAAAACTAAACATCCTGCCTGCCCCCTCCACATCCCTGGCTTCATCAAGCCCTCAAACAGTGATGCTCTTAGATTTTTTGACAGCAAAGTCATTTATAACATCAGTGAAATCCAGTTTTAATACACATCACAAATGATATAGCAATACAGTTGGTTGTACACCCAAGATAAATCCAGCAGTCGGACCCGAGTCTGTTCAGCCTGATCTCTCATCACCTTCTCTCTCCTCGGCTCAACGCAAGCAACATGTCTTGTCGTATCACAGCTCAATAGGCTACAAGCGGCCGTTGACAGACTCAAATCGGGCTTTAGTCACGGTGATCGCGAATGTAAATGTTCAGTGTTAGCGGCTGTTGTTCACTTACCGACATCGCCGTCCACAGCCAACTCCAGCCCTAATTCTCTGGCTTCTTGCCCCCCTTTTAAAAACCTCATCATTTTTTTCTCGTTCACCTCTATGAACTTCATCTCTTTTTCTTTTTTTTTTACTTTTCTGCACATCCGATTTATGATGACTCGCCATGTTTAGAGTTTCTAACAACGACAGCAGGGCACGCATGTAGTGTAGCCTTGAGTGCGCAAGAGCGGGGTCAAACCATTCTCTGCTAAGACAGAGGGGATGGGGGGCGTTGTGCGAAAAAAGGACAAAATATATATTTCAAATATTTAATATGTTAAAGGTTTTAAGTACCCTAATTTTCGGACTATAAGCCGCTACTTTTTTCCCTCATTTTGAATCCTGCGGCTTGTAGTCCAGTGTGGCTTATTTGTTGATTTATTTGGGTTAATAGGTAACACTTTATTTGACAGCGGCATCTGTCATAACTGTCATAAGAACATCATAATTATGACATGACACTATCACGGGCATTAATGAATGCTTCTGACAGATGTCAATATGTGTCATGTGGCATATTATGTCACTAAATCCATTTATGTCCAGCTCAGATCTTTTACGTCCATTCAAAAGTGAGATAATTTGCTGGATGACACTAAATGACATCTATTACAAGCATTCATTATTGCTTATGACAGTGTCATGTAATCATTATGACTGTCTTATGACAGTATTATGGCACCACTATGGAAGAAAATGTTACCAAATACCATAACTAGCAATTAATGAAACAACTGGAACAGTAACTGAAGAAATAATTAGCACAGAATATGACTTATTTACATATGTAGCGCCGCCATGCATGGTAGGAGGACTGATGGATTACAACAGTGTTGAGAGCAGGTGGCAGCAGAGGTTCACTGTTTACCCCAAGGAAGCAGTGATGGCCAAATGAAGCTTTTAGTGACAATAAGGCTTTGCAGCCAATTGTTTCAAAGCTTAATGGTGGGTTATTTGGTCTCATGACAGTCTTACGGTGCCATTGTCAAATGAAGTGTTACCAGTTAATATCTTTTGGTGTAAATATCCCATAATACAATGAGGACAACTGCGGCTTATAGTCCAGTGCGGCTTATCTATGAACAATGCCGTTTTCATGTCAAATTTGGTGGCTGGCGCTCATAGTCAGGTGCGCCTTATAGTCCAGAAATTACGATATATATTGAATAAAACATAATATTTAATCAGACAATGGT
Source organism: Corythoichthys intestinalis (assembly GCF_030265065.1). Taxonomy (NCBI): domain Eukaryota; kingdom Metazoa; phylum Chordata; class Actinopteri; order Syngnathiformes; family Syngnathidae; genus Corythoichthys; species Corythoichthys intestinalis. Next base: position 39,648,718 of record NC_080398.1, read on the forward strand.
TTAAATAAAAACGAAATATGTGAATGTAAAGTAAAATAAAGTAAGAGTCATTCAGGGGCCTCTATGGTCCGGAGGCCCGGGACAACAAACCCGGTTGCCCCCCCCCCCCGCCCCCTCCATCGATGGGCTAATATGATCTGCGCAGCTAAAACACGTTTTAGCATGGCCCTTTTTTTTTAAAACACTTAAACACCATACAGGTAGTCCGGGGTTACGGACGAGTTCCGTTCTTACGTTGGCGACATAACCCAAATTCCCGCATAAATCGGAATGAACCCTTTAAGTACCCCAAAATAACTATCAAAAAGTCCAAAAGTATTGAATTTTCTTTAATGATGGAGTATAAACTTCCCTCTGGTGGCAGCGTTGGGTCTGGCTGTACTGTCGCCTTATGACTAAGGAGCAGAGTCTTGTCTGACAACTAATAAACAGAAAAACAAGCTACAGCTAGTCGATTTTATTTACTCACGTAAACAGTACTTTATTTGCACTTATTGTACCTCACAGTACAGGTAGTCCCCGGGTTACGAACGAGTTCCGTTCCTACGCTGGCGACGAAACCCGAATTTCCGAAAATCGGAATTAATTAACCCTTTGAAAAATCAAGATAACTATCCAAAAAGTCCAAAAGTGTTGTATTTTGTTTAATGGTGGCGGATACAATGCCCTGTACTGGCAGCGTTGGGTCTGGGTGGACTGTCGTTTAATAATGCTTCCATACAGGCAATGTTGTTTTTGGCAGCCATTTTAATTTTGGACGTAAATGCTAGTTTGTGTTAGCCATATTTTAGTCATTTCAAATTGTCTTCATCTAGTTTTAGTCAACGAAAACTCAGTAAAATTTTGCCTAGTTTCAGGCAACAATTCCCAAAATGTTTTCGTTTATAAAGTTTTAGTCCATGAATAAATAAATAAATGAATAAATAAATAAAAGGTTTCCAACAATTTCGAAAGAACATGGCCGACAAGCTCATAACTCTCGAGTCTACAAGTACATCACCATTTTCATGATGATACTACACACTCAGCAGAAAAAGAGCACATTATTTGTGATTAATTAAACGTACCTAACGCCACGAACTGTATGTAAAGTGTTTTTCAAGAGTTTAAGAAGACACAGAGTCACCGCGCTAAATGCTAATGCTAACGCGAACGCTAAGCAGAGTCTCGTCTGACATGGATAAAGAACAGCTGCGCTCTGGTTTGGCCCACATAAGACTGTAAGTTGTTTCAGCTAATATATGTTTGTGTATGCATTTGGAATTAAATTTCCAGCTACAATTTATGGAGTTACGTGTGAGCGATTTGCTATGACAATTGTAAATACGTTAACCTTCGTAGCATTTAAGCTAGCTGACTTTTGCTAGGCAAATTAGGCAAATTTAATCTACTAAATTTACATATTGATTAGACAAGATGGACGTTTGAACAACAGTTGTTTTGTGTCAAGTGTAATTGTTAAAATGCGTGTCGTTTTGAACATAAGTGTACATATGTGTGTTACAGCTTTACAAATTGTCAAAAGTGAAGGAAGTAAAAAGCTTCAAAAGGCACAATTGCCTTGTTTGGCGTATGTAAAGCTGACCAACTTCATGCTTAGTAAGGACACAACACGTCATATTAATGAAGTAAAGTAAAAGAAAAGAAAAGATACTGTGAGGTACAATAAGGTACTGTTTATGCGACTGGAAAAAAAAAAGACTGGACACAAAATGGCGGACGAGACTCCGGCATTGCAAAGTTGAAATTGCGTAAATTAAGTATGTTGTAATGTGGAGACTACCTGTATTACAGCTCCGTGCATCATCTTACCTTTCTGTTTGACCCTCCCCTTGGCCAACCACGCCCACTTTGGGGCATGGGCCCAGGTGCGGTCGCACCCCCCTAAGCTCCGCCCCTTGGATGGCCACATTTTGACTTTACAATGAACTTTTTCAAGTAGGGAAAAATACTTTTCTCTAAAGAAATTCCCTAGCCAACACATATTCTTTGTGTTTAAGTAATCACATTATCTTAGTTATTAATTTAGATCAAAATGTCAAACCTCATGGGCCTGAGGAGCACATTTTCCACCGCAACGGCTATTAAAGGTAGCCGCTTCCTGCCGAAGGAGGGAGGGAAAAATAATAACAACAATAATAAGCAGAATATCCAATTACGTGTCCTCTGTGTCAATATTGAATTTAGCCCTGAGAGGGAACATTAACATTTTTAAAGCATTGTGGAAAGTCATTTGGAGCTCAAAGTAAACAGATATAATGACCATTACAGCCTCATGCTGAGCGGATGGAGCCTTCAATATATAGTGACTATAAACACAAGCAAGAACAGCTTCTCTGTATTTTCAAATAATGCTTTCGTTTTATTCATAGTACAAAAATTGACGTATAAGACCAAACTGACTGTCCAGTTTTCAAAAAAACTGCATTTTCTGGGAATGAAAATGTACAAGGCCGCTCTCTGGTGGACACATGAGGTACTTGTAATCATAAGGCGAAGGTCAGTCAGGAATTATTATCAATCCTTTTTCCTATATGCAATCAATAGATTGAAAGTAAGAGGATTGAGCTGGAGTAGTTACATAATGCAGCCATTAATAGGAGTTGCCTATTTATGTGATATTTTTAGGAGCAGTGAGACAGTTCTAATAAATGTACGTATAATCTATAGTGGAAGGAGGTATATAAATTGCAAAGTATAGAAGTATGTTTTGTATACATGTTTAAAATGCTCGAAATAAATACATTTAAAACATACAAACTAGTAACAATATCATAATAGAACAGCATGAGAAGATAAAATCCAACATTGTACACAACAATAATAAAACATCATTAAATGTAGTTAGATGGGGCTTTGCAAGGCAATGTCCCCAAATCAACAGGAAGTGACCTGATATCAATAGGACATGTCCCCAAAATGTCCCCATATCAACAGGAAGTGTCCTGATATCAACAGGACATGTCCCCAAAATGTCCCCATATCAACAGGAAGTGACCTGATACCACCAGCATATATCCCAGAAATGTCCCCAAATCAATAGGAAGTGACCTGATATAAATAGGACATGTCCCCAAATTTAACAAGAAGTGACCTGATATCAATAGGACATGTCCCCAAATCAACAGAAAGTGACCTGATTTCAACAGGACATGTCCCAGAAATGGCCCCAAATCAACAGGAAGTGACCTGATATCAACAGGACATGTCCCCAAATCAACTGGAAGTGTCCTGACAACAATAGGACATGTCCCCAAAATGTCCCCATATCAACAGGAAGTGACCTGATACCACCAGGACATGTCCTAGAAATGTCTCCAAATCAACAGGAAGTGACCTGATATCAACAGGACATGTCCCCAAATCAACAGGAGGTGACCTTATATCAACAGGAAGCGTCCCAGAAATGTCCCCAAATCAACAGGAAGTGACACGATATTAACAGGAAGTGTCCCTGAAATGTCCCCAAATGAACAGGAAGTGACCTGATATCAACAGCACATGTCCCCCAAATGTCCCCAAATCAACAGGAAGTGACCTGACCGATCTGCATCTACCACAGCAAAACCCCATCATAATTTCTCCAGAAATTGCACTTTGTAGCTGAGAAAATATGTTTTCCTAAAATATCTTAAAGAATACAAAACTACAAAGGTGAGCTATTATGTAAACAGTCTAACTTTTTCGCTAGGTCCTTTTTGTTTTTGTGTTTATTTTTAATCTTATGTACTGTATATGGTTATTAATTTCTTTTGTTAATACAAGGACTAATAATATGACGGACAGATAACTGAGAAATAGAAAATGAGGGTAGGTTTTAATACGCAAATGCTTCATTTTACTCTGGTTTGGGCTGATTGAATAAATTCTGTTATTATTGTTATTGTCTTGACTATTGTTGTTGTCTCATTGGTTTGGTCTGATGTTTTAAATTGCTTTTTGTTTGTTTCATTTTTCTTATTTTCTTTCTTCTGCCACATCTCCAAATAAAGCATTCAATTATTTTAAAGTACTATGACAATTGGTTTTAAAAACATAAAAGCCATAATACAGTAACTAAATAGATAAATTAATGAATGAACAATCCGGGTGATCATTCTTTGTATCCTCCTACCCCATAAAAAAAATTCCATACAATGAAGAACTGTTGCAAGCTTTCCCTCATTTCCAATAAAAAAAAACTGCACATACGCTTTTCACAACTAAAATGTGACGTTGAGTCACGTCTCGCTGTTTCCGCATGATGAACTCAGCATAAACTCATTTTCATTGAGTAAGCATAAGTTGCTTAACAATATTACAGATGACATCAACATGCCTAACGGTATATGTGAGCTTACCTGTTGCTGTGTTCCCTCTCCAGTTTCGGTCCTGTTATTACGTGAGCTTGAGGATGGAGAGCGGATACAGACAACTGGACAGAGATAGGGAGAGAGAACCGGAAGGTGGGAGCAAATAATGATGAGGGGATGAAATAATATAAGCGATAACACAACACTGGCTTTGTGATAACAGCAAATGGAATCTTGCATTGAAAACAGATTTAAACCTAAGCTATCAAACACACTAATTTACATTTTTGTGCGTTTTCTGAAACAGTCTAAGATGCCTGAAGATGGCACCAAACCCCCATCTATTAAGAAAGTAGTATGCCATGTCAACAGGGGCGGAGTTAGAAAAATATTTATAGTGTGCCAGGCACTTTTTGAGAGTGGCAAATATTTAATGGATAATACATACATCCTCAATTCTTTTGACAGTTATATTATTTTTTGCGACAATTCGATTCAAATGCCTTTGGTCAGTTTATTACAAAATTATGTAGACATTTAAAGGGATCCACATTTTAGCAACTCCTTTAGCTCAACAAATACACTGGATGGCAATAATTAGTCACAATACACAAACTATGATGCTGGGAGCCAGTTTCAGGAGTCTTGTCAAGACCAGTGGCGGACTTGGCAATTTTGGAGCCTAAGGCAAACATATCCAGGGGCCCTCTTCATGGGTCAGGGGTTAAAAAGGTGAGAATGGTGTGGAGGAAATATGTTCCGTTACTCAGAGGTGTCGCGTCCCATTGGGCAAACCAGGTAATTGCCTAGGGCCCCCAGCCAGCAGGGGGCCCCAGAGGGTAATGATGGGAAGATCGATACCAAAATATCAATATTTCGATCCAGCGAGTTGAGTTTTAGGTATCGATCCCCAAGCAAAAGTATCGATATTTGGAATTAAGATACAGTATTATATTGTCTTTGTCTATTTTTTGCCTATATTTTTGTGCACACTTTTTGTACTACTTTAGCTACATCTTGTTTGTGAGAAGCAAAGTCCATACCGCATTATATAAAAAAGGTAAATGACCAAAGTGACATATTTAACAGTGAAGTATTACTGTAACCTAAATGTGAGTCTCCATTTTATTAATTTTTGATACAATGAGGACTAATCAGCCCACATAACATTCCATAGGATAGTCAAGTGAACTACTACCAAGCAAGTTGCGTATAAAAAAATATATAAATTATTACTTAACATTTTAAATCGACACATCACCCCTTACTGTATTTCTAATATTAACTATTATTACTTTTTTTTTTTTTAATTTAATTGCAAGTGACTATTGTTTATTGGATTTGTTTTTAATGATCTACTATTAGAGGGCAGTAACATGCTACTATTAATTCGTTCTTTAATTAGATCAAAAATATTTAACTTAGGTAGATTAAAATTTGATCAAATACAACGTGTAGCCGGGAAATGTTCTGCGTATATGAATTTAAGGGCAATGGCGCCACCAGGGGGTGGCCAGGGGGGGCCACGGCCACCCCTATAAATTGGTTGGCCACCCCACTGGCCACCCCGCTTGCCAGTATATCGTTAGATTGTTGAAGCATCAGTTATGCATTTCATCCCAAATGAATGCATTCATTTTGTTTTGTTAAATGGAGGGCTGTCAAATTTATCACGTTAACGGGCGGTAATTATTATTTTTTAATTAATAACGTGAAAATATTTATCGCAATTAATGCATTCGCAGTACGACTCCTTCACGCATTGTCGCAAACAGCCTACAATGGCGTCATTTTACTTCAATCCAGAGATAAGAGGCAGTGTCAAGTGAGTGGAGTAGATAAAAGCATTCTTTGGGGCTGTGCTTTTAATTGGCAAAAGCTTTGTCATCTCTCCCACAGCAACTATAAATATTGTGGGAAGCGATGTGGGGAAGAATGACAGGAGTTGACCTTTTTCTTAACACCCTGTAGTGTCCCAATGCAGAGAAAATATAGCATTTGCAGCCACCACACACAGTCATGGTTGCACCACTTCCCATCATGCATTTGGGCAGAACAGTTAAGTGCTACAGTATCATTTACTGAAAGCTCAACAAATACACTAGATGGCAATATTTAGTCACAATATAGACCCTACCCACCGACGTCACAAAACCACGTGCTCGCTGTATGGTTCCGCCCACTTGTCCGTCATTTTGTCTCTGCATTAGCATTGGTTTCAATTGATCGAGCAATTTAAAATGCATTTCATGGAAGACCCGGTGCTTTCGGATGCCGTAAACTCACTGGATGTGTTGCATAAAAGGCGTTATGTGGAAAGGCTTCGTTCTATACAGTCGCCAGATCCATATTTGATGCCCAAATCGATGTTTTTCGACCCACTGTCTTCGCCCTGTCTGCCTGACATCTGCTACGCTGATATTTACAATTATCTTGTCCACACAAAATCAGCCTATTCTCACGAAAATTTGAAAAACTTCAAGAGCTTGGAGGCTTATAAATACTTCGTTGCTGGTTGGGTGAAACAGGTCCTCGTCCACGAAAATTCGGCAGGAATCTATCTTGTGCTTGGAAAGGTGAGTTACGAAATTTTCAATTCAAAATCTTTTGTTATTGCTAACATCCACTGTCAAGTCTAATGTATTTCATGTCGTTTGTCAATGGAGTTAAGGCTTTTAATGTTTATATGGTTTAGCGATATCACTCTCACTACATACATACGTGTATGTTGTCGGCGATTAGCCTAGCAATGATCTTAATTGTGGTTATTTGTCAGCCCAAAACCCTCTAAGTATATCTTAAATGCATTTTACTGGATATAAAATGACTACTACATAGTCTGTGGTGATTTTTTGGTGCCCAGTTTTCACGTCGAATTGCAGCCATCCATTTCGCTCTCCTCTTTGGATCCCTCGGAATACGGTAAAACTTCAAGTCTCTCCTTCCATCTTCTCTGTTAGTGCAACCAACAGCCACACACGCCTTCACCATTTTGATTATTAATGTTAAGGAGCAGAAAAACACGCCGTAAATAGGAGGAATGTACGCAGCCGTAACAGGTTAACACTATGTTTTGACGGACAAGTGGGCGCCACCAGTCAGGAGGAAGGAGTTGTGACGTCACGTGGGTAGGGTCTATACAAAGTCACATTTTTCCTTTAAGAGTTACAAGTCTTTCTATCCGTGGATCCCTTTCACAGAAAGAATGTTAATAATGTTAATGCCATCTTGTGGATTTATTGTTATAATAAACAAATACAGTACTTATGTACAGTATGTTGAATGTATATATCCGTCTTGTCTTATCTTTCCATTCCAACAATAATTTACAGAAAAATATGGCTTATTTTAGAGATGGTTTGAATTGCAATTAATTACAATTAATTCATTTTTAAGCCGTGATTAACTCGATTAAAATTTTTAATCGTTTGACAGCCCTAGTTAAATGTACACCTTATGCCTAATATATACATAACACAATAAAACAGAATTGGAACTCAAAATGTTGACTGGAGAGTTAGGGACTATGCACATCAAATCATTAGTAACATCAAATATTACACAATACACCAAAGTATATCAGTAGTCGTGTCCTAATGTGTTTCTGATAGTTCTCCCCTGACCTTTTTACTGCAATAATATAATGAAACCTGAAATTATGGCTTTTAGTCTTGGCTACCCCAAGATTTTAAGTGGCCCCATCTGGCCACCCCTATGAAAAATTTCTGGAGGCACCACTGTTTAAGGGTCAGGGTTAAAGAGTGAGACTGACTAATCAGATTTTGTTGTTGATGGATTGGTTTGTGAGTTTGTAAGGAAACTGCTTTGCTAGTTGGTGTTGGTGTTATACTTATATAGCGCTTTTCCACCTTTCAAGGCGCTCACCACCTACTGGTGACGTTATTAAAAGCAGCAGTTTTTCCATTGCAATGCATATTTAACACAAAGAGACTTTTAATAGTTTTTGAGTGCTTGCTGTAGTTGTACATTAGATATCATCAGAATGGCTGAGAACTCTGCAGGGTTGTGTATATAAATATATATGTGTTGTATAGAAAATATGAACTTCTGGTATCGATATCGGATCAGGATCGCAATATTTGGCCTTGGTTTACTTGGTATCGGATCGAATCCAAAATCACTGGTATCACGCATCACTACCAGAGCGCCAACAGATTTAGCACAAGCATCTTTACTGCACTGTCGCAGCGATAAGTGTAGGGAGTGTTTCAATACAATGGAATCATTTGGCAGATTACCTAACAATGCTGTTATCAATCCCAATCAGTATTTACCATGTCACGTACATTATACATGTTTAAGAAAGCCCAATCAGCTATTAATACCACATGATTGTTTAAAGACTCACCAAGTACTTTCTGGAAGGTCCATCCCAAGTTTTCTATATTTATTTTCACAGGCCACCTCATTATTCATGTGACTACTTAAAGAAATGGGGATTTTTCCCAAAAAGTCTATTGATGGGTTTTTCGTATTCCTCGTTGTATACTGTATTAGAAAAATATACCATATAGGCATCTAAAATAACCCTAAACAATTTTATTAGCAAATGTAATACTCATTTCGGTTGGTGGTCCACCAATCAGTGGTTTTTACGGAATAATTTGAATTTGGTGGGTCGTACGGCCAATCTGACTACTGATTTCACACAAAGGTATTTACCTCCCCATCCGATGGAAGTCCAACTGTCCCCCTTACTTGCACACTCTCGAAGGGCCACATGTTGCTTGTTGCCTGGGGCCCCCGGGGACCCTTGCTACGCCTCTGCCGGTACATTAGGGCTGTCCTAAACGACACATTTTCTCCTGATTGGTCAGCCAACTAGTTTTACGATTAGTCGACTAATCTAATAATTTTCTTTTTTTAACTAATTTAGCAATGAAATTTTTGTTGACGCTGAAAAATTCACAAAACCATTTTGGAACACTTAAATTCTTTATTAAAATACAAATGATCATGTAAATAACAATAATTAATCACAATTAAACAATGAGGTTAAATGCTGATAGCATTTACTAGTGCAAAAGAATGGAAAGTAAACAGATTCAGAACACTGACTTTGCCATTCCAAAATTATTTAAAACAATTCTTAAAAAAATTCTAGCATTATTATCATAATATTCTACTTAGGGTTGTTCTAATCATGTTTTTTTGCTCCCGATCCGATCCCGATTCCTTTTAGTTTGAGTATCTGCCGATCCCGATATTTCCCGATCCGATTGCTTTTTTTTTTTGCTCCCGATTCAATTCCAATCATTCCCGATAATTTTTCCTGATCATTTACATTTTGGCAATGCATTAAGAAAAAAATGAATAAAACTCAGACGAATTTATACATTCAACATACAGTACGTAAGTACTGTATTTGTTTATTATGACAATAAATCCTCAAGATGGCATTTACATTATTAACATTCTTTCTGTGAGAGGGATCCATGGATAGAAAGACTTGTAATTCGCCCTTTCTTTTTCCTCCTCAGACAAAACTTTCTGGATCTGTCGCTCTGCCATCTTTGCAGAATTCGTGGGAAAGCGTTTGCATCGACTTCCGTCTTTATAATGAATGGGGAATGGGGGAAGTGACGTATGCTGTAAAGCAGTCAGCACATTTGTAGTTTTTTTTGTGTGTGTGGCAGGGTTCCTGCTACCCTCCTCGAAGTCAATTAGTCCCGGTGAAAGCGATACAGACCCCCTCAAGACAAGGGTGTAGGTTTGGTCTCAATAGAGGTAGGGGCGATATAACAGCATAGCCTGCATGTACACTTTTTGCTGGGGACGGGACATTAATAAAACCAAACAGATTGGGTGAACGGGGGTCAGAGCTACATTTCTCACGCTCATAATTTTTCTTAAGTCTAGTCAAATAATTTTCGCCATTTTGTTTTGAGTGTTAAAGACTAGTTTCAAGAAATCTAAGTAAGTACAATTTTCTTGAAGCACCGGCAGATATTTTCACTTATTTCTAGTAGATTTACACTGAAAACAAGGGAATTTACCGTATTTTTCGGACTATAAGTCGCACCTGAGTATAAGTCGCACCAGCCATAAAATGCCCAATGAAGAGGAAAAAAACATATATAAGTCGCACTGGAGTATAAGTCGCATTTTTGGGGGAAATTTACTTGATAAAATCCAGCACATAGAACAGATATTTCATCTTGAAAGGCAATTTAAAATAAAAAAAAACAATATAGAACAACATGCTGAATAAGTGTACAGTATGATAATGTTACATGATGCATGAACAACAAAATGCGAACGTGGCCAGTATGTTTACGTAACATAGCTATTAAGAGTTATTCAGATAAGTATAGCATAAAGAACATGCTAACAAGTTTAGCAACCATCAGTGTCACTCCAAAACACCAAATTAACATGTGAAATGGTATCATAATGTGTTAATAATTTCACACATAAGTCGCTCCTGAGTATAAGTCGCGCCCACAGGCAAACTATGAAAAAAACTGCGACTTATAGTCCGAAAAATACGGTAACTAGTTTTAAGAAGGTGTGTTTTTGCAGTGCATATGTATTGGTTCAGGTGATCCACCGTTTGATTCAAACCTTTGTTTTAAATACCTACTAAAGAAACATTTTGAAAACTTCCAGAATAAATGTCTGGATTTTATTAGCAAGTTTAAATTGCACTATTTGAACTAGAGCTGTCAAAATTATCGCGTTAACGGGCGCTAATTAATTTTTTAAATTAATCACGTTAAAATATTTGACGCAATTAACGCACATGCCCCGCTCAGATTAAAATGATAGCACAGTGAAATGTGTACTTGTTGTGTTTTTCGGAGTTTTGTCGCCCTCTGCTGGCGCTTGGGTTCGACTGATTTTATAGGCTTCAGCACCCATGAGCATTGTGTAAGTAATTATTGGCATCAACAATGGCGGGCTACTAGTTTATTTTTTGATTGAAAATTTTACAAATTTTATTAAAACGAAAACATTAAGAGGGGTTTTAATATAAAATTTCTATAACTTGTACTAACATTTATCTTTTAAGAACTACAAGTCTTTCTATCCATGGATCGCTTTAACAGAATGTTAATAATGGTAATGCCATCTTGTTGATTTATTATATTAAATACAGTACTTATGTACCGTATGTTGAATGTATATATCCATCTTGTGTCTTATCTTTCCATTCCAACAATAATTTACAGAAAAATATGGCATATTTTATACATGGTTTGAATTGCGATTAATTACGATTAATTAATTTTTAAGCTGTAATTAACTCGATTAAAATTTTTAATCGTTTGACAGCCCTAATTTGAACATAAATTATATTACCAAACACAATAAATACAAACCTGTTAATAATCTCTTAATTACCCAGGTATGCCAAAAGTAAATATTTGTTTTAAGATTTTCAGGAGCAATATTAGTGGTGTGTTCCCCACCTCCACAGCACTGACGTCTTTTTACATTACTTACAGTGGCTGTTGCTGACAGGGAAAAAAAAATAATACTCCTCGTCTTTGAAGGGGGCGGAGGAGGCGGCATGTTATATTTGTGTTGGGGCTGAGGTTGTGTGTGGGAGGGAAAGGGGTCAAATCATCAGCCAATCAAACGTCAATTTGATTTAAAAAAAAAAAAAAAAACTGACTGGCAGATTCAGCAAGTGAAAAGGGATGAATCTAAGTTTGAACATAAGGAAAGTAATTCACTTAATAATGGTAGGGTCAATTCCAGTGCTGCAACGATTAATCAATTAACTCGAGTATTCGTTTAGAAAAAAATATTCGAATTAAATTTTGTTGCCTCGAGTATTCGTTTAATTAAAGTGGTGTTGTAATGTTTTATTTTGAAAGTGTTTACATTTAGTTTATTGATTAGGGTGGATACATTGCCCTCTGGTCTGCCTCATTTCACATGGCTGAATCCAACTGCTCCCTGTTAAGACCAACGTAAGCTAAGTTTTCCTTTGGGCTAATGTTTTTTAATGCATTCCTAAATTAGTTTATATGTATATTTAGCCTTTTTTGTGGGAATATGAGTCTGAACCATTTGTTAAGAGCATTGGAAAAAAAGTTAGCATTCTATGCCATTTAAACTAGCGGAATTTTGCCATGTAAGTTAGCCAATTGTTCTTTTGTTGTACATAGATCCTCATTTATTTATTTTGAATACCGTTTGAGGCTCAGCTCAGATATTTTAATTTTTCATGTTCCTTTTCCGATCACTCGATTATTCGAACTAACTAGTTCATCGATTAATCGACTACTAAAATAATCGATAGCTGCGGCCCTAGTCAATTCTATCCTTAAAACATATGGGAAGACACTCTAAATGAACTACGTACAGTGGGGAGAACAAGTATTTGATAGAATGTCAAATACTTGTTCTCCACACTGTATATATCTGAACTCATTATATAATGCAAATAAGGTTGCTTAAAAGTTGGTGGGGACAATTTGAGCATCTTGAAAAGTTGCTAGTGTTATGTCCCTACTGTCCCTATGCAAACCTATTCCCTTGCCTTAAGGCATAAAAGAGGTATCATTCAGTCAGTCTAGTTGTTAGTCGACATATCATCACAAATGTTATGAAAATATTTTCTAAAGGTTGAAAAAGTTACCTTAGTTAGTTGAATTGACTTTTTTAAATCTGAGCTGACTGGTGTGACAACTGAGGTGGCAGTTGCCTACCCATGCCACCCTGGTGGATCCGCCCCTGCATGTCAAGGGAACTCAGGGTTTTTAGATACAAGCCAGCGCTAAATTGTTTTTGTCTCGAGATAAAGACAAAAATGGACAAAGAGGAGGCCTCAATGACACTCTATTGTTGAACCGCCCACCGCACCCTGAAACACACCCACATACAAAAAGCCATCACACCCTAAAAATGAGAACTAAAGAAACCTTTTTAATTAAGGGTGAAATTACTTTAGCAAACTGGAAATTCTAGTTTCCGTCATTCAACTTTAGTAGGAATATTCGTGTTTTGGACAATACAATTTTGCTGTGTGCAATATCTCCTCTGAAGAAACATTATAACATTGCCAGCTCTAACTGTTTATAGTTGTCAGTGGCAGCCAATGTGTTAAAAACAGGTAAAGAACACACTTCAGTGACGTGTCAAATTGCTTAAAAACTAGGTCATGTATCAAAGCATAACTTATCACATGCTGTCAAATGGCAGCAGCCTCTCCTTCGCACAGCCGAGTTAAATGGAACCAGGCCCTCGTAGTTTTGTTACATCATCACACAAGAACATATTTTTCCAAGTGGGGGAAAAATCACCCCCTCACTCATGTCATTTTTTTGTTCCCACAAAACCATTTGGAAGTGGAAAACCAACTGCAACTGCTAAGATGGCAGAGCAACAAAAAAGACAAAAAGGTTTTGTCCGAGGAGGAAAAAACGGGAGGTTACCAGGATACCCAAGAATAAACATTTCACTTGCTGCCGTAATGCCCCCTCTCCATCGTTGACAAGTCAGGGTGGGGGGTGGGGGTTAGCCACACTAAGCCACATGGTTGTTAACCGTCATATGCTGTTGTTTAGCCACAACTGGATTCATTAACTTATTACTTCTCAGGCTTTCCCCTACATATTAATAATCGTGGCGCTGCGCCACACCAAAATAAAAGCCGCCAAACCTCGCAGATTAGATTTTTTTTGTGGTAAAATTCTAATTTTTAATTCGTATTATTCAACATGACATGTAAATGAATATAAGAAGCTCATTTTTACGAACTATTTGCCATAACTCGTCTGAAATAGCCCGACAAATTGTTCCTTTACACGGTTTATTTTGAAAAGCGCATCAATTCTCCTACTGAAGGTTTGCGCCTGGATCGAAATGGGGAGAAAAATCCATAGAAAGGCATTTGAAGTTAATGAATTTACCTCTGGCTAATACTGTAAAAATGACCTTAATATTGACATTGACGTAAGTTCTTTGTGGCGTGTCTTTGACCCGAATCGTCGCCTCCTCGCATAGCATTTGCTCGGCGCTGACGTCACTCGTTGTAATTTCAGATGAGGATTTTGAAGTACAGTATTTTGGAAACACAAAAGTTCCTGAATACGAGGGTCCGCTAACAAAATGACCATTATTGTTGTGGTGATCTAGACCGTCACCATAGGCGGATCTACTATTCAGGCGAAGTAGACGATCGCCTTAGGCCCCCAACCAGTAGGGGGCCCCCAACCAGCTGCCCTTGCCCCAGCGAGCAACGGCTTGGGCCACCCCCGGAGCCAGCAGCACCCCCAACTATTTGTCATGTATAATTATGTCAGCATACAAAACAAACAAATAACAAAACAAAAAAGAAAACTATTTGAATGCTGCATTTATATTATCTCTCCCCCAACACACGCACTACAATGGACTGTTCCACGACGACGGACTGAGTATCATTCGCTTAGCTTCATTTAGCGCCGTTTAGCATCGCTTAGCTGTTCGTTAGCTTCACTTAGCTCTCCTGGGGTTTTCACGCCACTAAGCTCGCTATTTTTACAGCTCACTTGCTACTTCGCACGTCGGCTATCGTTTATTTCGAACACATGAGCGAACCTGCTCTCCATGAGAGCCAAAGTTCAGTGAGGGAGAAGTTGAGAACAGGCCTCTAATGCCTCTTTTAACTTTCTTCTTCTTCTTCACACCGAACATAAAATACACGACAGCACACCCTGTGGCGGAACAATGTAGTACAGTTCCAATCAGTCGTACAATAACACTTAACAGCTGGTTAACAGCAAAAGTACGTCATGTTCGTCATATAAATAATGATTTCTGGAGTTAATCCCACATACTTCAGAATTAATATTATAATACGTTTAATAAATACTACGTAATACAGATTCTACACTAAGAATAGCTTTCAAATTACACTCTTCATGTCAAATATGATTGGCAATGAATAATTATTGTAATTATTATACTACTATTATATATAGTAGTATACTATAATAATATTGCTAGATTTTTTTTTTAAAGAATTGGTTTGAATAATGTTGGAAAGGCAAAGTCAGTGTTCTGAATCTATTTACAGTACTTTCCATTCTTTTGCACTAGTAAATGCTATCAGCATTTAACCTCATTATTTATTTGTGATTAATTATTGTTATTTACATGATTATTTGTACTTTAATAAAAAATTTAAGTGTTCCAAAATAGTTTTGTGAGCTACCCGAAGGTTTCCACTACTATTCGTCCCTCAATACTGCCTAAGAATGCATATTACAACATCTTCAGTCAATTTTCTACACCGTGTTTAAACATGTAAAGGAGTAGTACATACATTTGATTTTTTTTTTTTTTTTAGAACATTTACGTAAAAGAAGTTCCCACACCCATGAAAGGTATGAAACATATCATGTTTATGTAACCCCTGTAGAGTCTACAGGAATTTTTCCAATTGGGCACGTGCGCTTAGGTTCGTCTCTTGAAGGAAAATTTTGGTGTAACAAGAAGAATTTCGAACACAATAAATAACTGGAGCCACGAAAGGGTTAAAATTCAAAATTATAATTAAAAGAGAAAACTATGTACAAATATTTACAATATATTCACAATGACTGCCTATTAGAGCCGGCTCTCTAATATACAACAGTTCAGATTGGTGCCAGAAAAATAATAAATTAAAGTGTCCCTTCAAAATAAGTGAAGAGTGTCTCAATTTGTATGAAAATAAAAGTGCACTGTTCAGTTTTTTATCCTATCCACTGCAGAAGCAGTTCGCAATCCTACCACACTGGAGAGGTAGGAAGTGAAGATTGTGCTCCTTGGGAAAAGGAAGCAGCCAGGTCCGTCAATCAAGGGTTAGCTCGCCATCCCCCTCTTCAGGGAGAATCCAGAATCCAAATCCAATTTAATTCAAGGTCCTCAAAAAACCTAGCCTGTATAAAACAAGGCTATTAAAATCTAATTCTTTTTCTAATTCCCAGCCAATGTTATTTTTAACATTAACTGCAGTTCAACTCAATTTGATAATTGGGTTGAGTCTGTTCTCATTTAAACAAATACAGAAATCACATTAAACATTGAAAAGAAAAATAAATGTTGCCATTGTTAGCAATTTAGTATCACAGACAATAGGAGTGCATATGGTTCAACTGCTGTGACTACATTATAGCACTTGACTGTAGTTCGCACATTTGAAGTAACTCACCCAGATGCTTTCAAAGAGCTCCACAAACTCCAGGCTCAAGGAACTCCGGTTCCACTCCCTTCTCTATTCGTCAACATATAGGATGACAATCATTTTACTGACTTTAGTCAACAATTAGTTGACAAATTCTTATTAACGGCCGAACTGGTCAGCTAATGCTAACGTTAGCGCCGATTAGCTCGATAGGCTAAACTTACCAAGGACGAGTAAACTGCACTTTTGCCTCACGCACACCGTCTCCAACTCAGCCCACGCTGATAAGGAAGTGCTACAAAAGGGTAACTCGCTTTTTGGAGGGATTTTAACCATAAAATATCGAATAAATTCGTTCAGTGGCTCTCCTATGCAGCACCTCTGCTGGAGCAGCTCACACGCGGTCAATTGGAAAAAAAAGGGGTTGGTCTCATTGCGTTGCTGGTAATTTTCCACTGGCCCTGTGCTACAGCAGAGGGGTGGAGACCCGTTTCATCTATAATTCACATTTTGTGAATTAGATCATTTTTTAAACTAAAATAATTGAAATGCAAATAAAAAATTAAAAATATTAAATTCCATCAAGTTATTCAATTGAAAATATTTACTCAATTATCCATTGGGTTACATCTAGTTCCGCCGCTAGCTCGCAGACGTCATAACTTGCGATATGCTTCAGGCGGTGTCAAATGCGGTCACTCGCTACAATGAAACCAGTGCAGGAAATGACGCAAACACAACAGACGCCTGTATTTAAATGGCCTCTCCCAATCAATTCAAAGTAATGAATGACATAGCTGTTTTAATAGGTCTATAATTGATACGGTTCAAAAGTTTAATCTACTGTTGTGGTTGTTCTTTCTGAAGAATAAAAGACTTTTGTGGCTAGATGTTTTGTTTTATTTGAGCAATAATGGCAAGAGTTGTTCCTTCACTCTCAATTTGCGCAAATAATTTAACCCCTCACCCCACGGGTGTGTTTAACACCCAATTCATAGCATTGTAACACATGCAAACGTCCTTGGTGCTCACAGTCAACAACAGGACATCCCCCACAAAGTGAAGCAAAATGAGTAAGCTTGGATAGAAAGAGTTTAGAAGCAAGGTATGATCTAAGAATCAAATCTCACGGATGTGTTTGTTTTTTTCCAGTGTCGTGTTTATGTCGACAAATTTGGTGACGTGGCCTTTTATCGTGTCTGCGCGACCTGCAGGAGGCCCTGACGCTGACCTACTTTCCTTACATAGTTTGGGACTTGTGATTATCGACTTCGCCCCTCCCCCCCGCTCAGTCAGTGAGCTCTGTTGTTGTTGTGCAACTTTTAAAGTCCATACACTTAGCAGAGGAAAGCAACTCCCGATTGACGGATGCTTCACTGGGTCACGAGGCATCGATTTGATTGTTGTTTTTTTGACTTTTAAAGTGCAAACCTGCAAAAGGTCAAACCGTCTGTGACGTACACAATGGCATCATGGGTATAAACGTAGAGTTCCCAACTAAGGGGGCCAAGTTGTTTTGAAGCAATGTTATTGATTGTTAGGCCTTGTTCAGACTGGCAGCCTAAATCAGATTTTTTACCGGATAGTTCATTTGTAGTCTAAATGCAAAAATCTGATTTTTGCAAGACGGATTGAAACCTGAAGGAATCTGACCTTTTGGCCAGATCGCTGGAATCACGCCAGCCGAACCGCCGAAACCGCGTGAACGCAATTCCAACAACCCGGCCAAAAGGCCAAACTCCGCGCGTTCACCTTAGTCTTAACCCATTGTACTGACTCCATTTTAAAAGCTGGAAAAAGGCTTCGAAACACAAGTTGACAATTTATTGCAAGTCAGCAGCAATCATACAGCACAAAGAGACCCAGGCGAGCTGGCAAACTGGATCCAAGGTCACCATATACCAAGTCAACAAAAGATTTCTGAAAAAATGACAAAATTTAGTTAAACATTCAGTCTTTTAAAGGCTCTGGTGAGGCAGGCAGTGGTCCGGAAGAAGGGTGTATTTGGGCGTTGTTTAGGATTATTGTCTGTTGTGGATTGGACAGGAGGATTCGGGCGTCACTGTTGTCAGGGCAGTGAGAGTAAAGGATTTTGAGATCCTCAGCGCAACATGAGTGCTTAGTGTTCACTTCTCTGTCGCGGTTTCCTCTGTAGATGTTCCTTATGGCAGGACAAGATGTCCCGCCATTTGTTCTGGACTGTCCAGAAGAGCTTATTGCGGAATTTGGTGGTGCAGATGTAGACTTGTAAATGTCTTGCCTATCACTATCACACTAATACAGCAATTACAAAGTAAACACTACAAACTTTCTTTAAAGGACTATTTACTTACGTTTGATCATGGACGGACATGTAAAAAAGTTCTCAGACACATCGTGCCATGTCGTGCCTTGAGACGTCACTCGGTTTGGGTTAGCATATTGGCTAGCTGTCACACCTCTTGGTTTGTTTATATTCTCCAAAGTCGGGGGGAGGGAAATGACAAAAGCCTGACTAACTACGGTGGTATAAAATATCTTTTGGGAGGTGCGACAGTAATGGTGAAGTGGACAGTTTTGACAATTATGGAGTAATTTTGCCATGCCGTATTGAATAAATGCATTTTCATTATTTCATATTTCTTTTAGCACAAGACTGTTATTTGTCATGACCATACCATTTATTTAGCAACTAGGGAAAATACTTCGATAAAAACAATATCCTGTAAAAATATTGGAGTAGAGAGACTGAAACAATGACATTTTGCGGCTCTCTTTGTCGCATTTTCCTCCTTCTGAATAATTTCCCCTCAATGGGCTGAATTCTAAATCAGATGAAACGATGACCCTGCTGAAGTCATCCTCCTGTTGGGGACGCTAGAGCCCTATAATGGTAGATGTGGCTAAATGGCGGATTAAAATACTAATTTCTCGTCATCTGCGCTTTGCCAAATTGTTGTATATAGTCGAATTGACTCAAATATGATTCTAATTCGCATAATAATGCTATTTAAGACTTTTTTTATCCTGTCGTACGGACTTTAAGGCAAAACACTACTGCTTTTGTCCACCGGCGTCGATAAAATCGACCAAAACTGAAAAGTTACCAAGTGCTGCTTTAACTCAAATTTGCAAGTTAGGCTATATAACGACAAGAATAAGAGTGATGATCTTAAAGGTAGTGCCCACATTAACAAATATGGTGCAGCTTTGAATCTGGCTGCTTAGGTGAAAGTTTGCTCTCTCAAAATGCTCCTCTAGTTCAATATTATTAAAGTGTGAGTGTGAATGCTTGTCCATATGTGACCCATGATTTTCTGCCAACTAGTCCAGGGTGTAGACCACCTCTCAAGTTAGTTTTTTTTTATCTTGGGATTTAGGTCATACCCAATTGTTGGCCAAGTACACATATCACTCGTCTATTATCAGTACTTTTTATTGCCTCTAAACTTGCCGCCTGTGTCCTCAGTTGAAGTCACTAGGACAAAAGGTTGAAAACATGACCACCTCGCGTAAGTTTGTCTTGCAATTGATATTTCACTGACAGTCAACGACAACTTGTCAACATCTAACTGTGCATTAAGTATGATGAAAATTACCCCAAAAATGTAACCGGCCGAAACAGAAGACCAAAAGCCACTTTATTGTGATCAGTGTTGTCAGGAATGCGTTAGTTAGTAACACGTTACTGTAATCTGATTACTTTTTTCAGTAACGAGTAATCTAACGCGTTCATTTTTCTACACCAGTAAGCTGATTAAAGTTAGTTTCCTTAGTGTCTCTGCGTTACTATAGTTTCATTGCCTCATAACGTATGTAGAATGAAGAATATTGTAGTCATATACGAAGAGCATTTTGAATATAAAATGCTAAAATAAAAGGTTCCAGGTATGTGTTTCCATGACAACCTCTTAGCTATTTCCTGTTTTGGTCTCGCGTCACGTGTTGTGGGACTGAGGCGGGTGGACATTCGCGCCGAGTATTGAGACGTTGCGAGGGAATGTTGATCTTGATCTGTGGCTATCCATGAATGAAGGTGAGTATTTTTCCTTCATTCTGGAGGGTATCAGCAAAAGGTTGGACCCCCTACATGCACGGTCGTTTCGTAGCTTTGCCGTAGCAACGACGCGCAGTCATCGCTCCAAGTTGGCAAGCTTTGTTTACATCATATGCGTGTTGCACATTCATGCCGTGAGGTGATGTGTTTGTTTAGCATCTGTGGGATGTGTTGTAAGTCTGACTGAGTGTAAAGTGCTTAGTTGCCACCACGTTTTGTGGCCAAATTGACCGCGTGTGTGTTGAGAGGAGTACTTCCGGGTTGTGCCTGCGCATCCGCGCCCGCCTCCACCTTTGTGTTTATTGCACTGTACAATCCACTTGTGTTGCTGATTATTGTGCCGCCAGTTTGCATTGTTTTTCATTGGCACTGATATCCTGTTAACCATAACCCGAAATTCAGAAGTTTTGACATTAGGCTTAATCTTAGAGTTAGTGGGGCTTAATTGGTCGGTGGAGTTGATTTCAACAAATTCCAAGCAGTTTGTCAGATATTTGTTGGTTTCAGGGCTCCGGGGTGGCTAAGCTAGCGCAATATGATATTCCCCTTTAAATTCAATCATCGGAAAGTCAATTACATGTGATGACATTTTTCTGTTGTCATGCTTATGTTGAGGCGGCAAAGGGAGAAAAATGGGTGAAAAGTAACTGATAGATTACTTTTAAAGTAGCTTAGTTACTTTGATATTGAAGTAATCAGTAAAGTAACTAGATTACTTTTTTGAGGCGTAATCAGTAATAAGTAATTAAATTACTTTTTCAAGTAATCTGTGACAACACCGATTGTGATATCCAACTGATTAAAATTCAGTCTAACTTGGAATGTAAAAAGTCAATGTTTTGGTCCCATGAGTGGGGGAGGGACGTGTGTTGGTTTCATTTCCAGCTGGTTGCAGTTGTTGTGACTCAAAATGGAACACAAGCTTCAACAACAAGATGTACTAGTCCCTTATCTATTAAATTGATCAAGGATTTGTGAACAAAGTGTCTTCTTCGATTTAGTCTCACACGAAGAATCACCGTTGCATAATGTTTAATCCCTTCCTTATTGTGGCCGCTGGGTAACGTCACGCTTGTATAATCACATTTAGTTACCTAACAATCTTTCTGAAAGTGAATTAGCTTAATATATAGTGGATTTTTGTCGTGCTTTTTATGTTTTTGTCTTCACTTCACGATGAGGAAACTGCGGAAAGCACAATGGGGGAAGACAAATCGACCACTGACATCACTCGTCTGGCAACAGCAGTGAATGCGATCGGCTTGCTCGCCTCTGATTGGTTGCAGCCTCTCAAACTCGCAACGTGATTGGCCAAATGCGTGCTGCGAGCAGCTACTTATCAGAGCCGAGGGAGACATTTTGTGGCAATTCATACGCAGTCGGAAAAGAAGGCGAAAGGAGACGATAGCTTTTCCAGGTTGTTTTCCCAAACTAAGGGTGAGCATCTAATTCGGGGAAAATACTACTGAGCGATATCTTGCTTCTCGAAAATAACAAACCGGACGAAAGGCTTCGACGACCAAGCCTGAAGAAGTCGGTAAGAGAGACTGTTTTTCTTCCTCCTGGTCGCCATTACAACAGGCTGATCTCCATTGTTTTGGTTCTCCGCTAATGTTCATCGATATTTAACTGAATTGTCAAACTAAACAACTCAACGGCTTCGGTCGATTCATTAACACGTGATTATGTAATTATCTCGGATAACAAGTCGACTGAACGAGTGGAACTGCGTCATAGAACAACAAGTTCGAGACGAAATGGCTATTCCGTAAATATATTCATGTTTAATTGCGTTTTATTTTTGTGTTTATTAACAGGCCCCGCGGCTTCGTGGTGTATCGTGTGCGCCGAGGTGAATTCATGTTCAGCTCGGCTCCGCGAGCAAGCGACGCCCATCGGCACTCGACGACCGCCAGACCGGCATACTCGACGAGACAAAGACCGCTCGATACCGGTACAAAGAGACCAGGCGACGACGACATTTTCAACGTCGACTGTTCTCGGAGACGGAGGCTGTTTGAAGGCGAAAGACAGACGAAAAGGACGAAGAAGAGGGAGCTTTTCCTGGACAACTTGGTGGCAACAAAGAGGTGCGTTCAGGGCCGTGCCTTGAGCTTGTTTTCGTCTTGTGTCGGTGGGGGGAAGGGCGGCTGGATCTGCTTGCAGTTCCGCACGTAGGCAACTCGCTGCACTTTTCCGTCTACTTCGCGAGGCACAAACGTTATGCAATTTCTAATTAGTCGCGTTTGAATGAAATACGATCACAGAGGCGACTTATTCTTTAAAACTCGAGATATTTTGGTGGTAAATACTAGAGGTGGGAATCTTTGGGCACCTAACGATTCGATTACGATTCAGAGACTCTGATTCGATTATTGATGCCCCCCTCACCCCATTTTTTTTTGTTTTTAATGTTTTGTATATTTGTTCCAAAATTGTTCAAACATCCTCTCAGGCTAAATAAACCAAACTACCGTTTTAGTATCAAGTTACCGGTTAAAAACAGTAAATAAAATACTCAAGTCCCCGTTCTGTATCAGCAGCGTTAAACTATATTCAATTAATTAAATGTTGTGAATCAACCGTTAAAGTTGTTAAAATTGTGCCCGTTATTCCATAATTTCCCTCATGTCTACTTTCGACACGTGAAAGTTTTAAAACTTTCATCATTTAAAGATGGATTCAAGTCAAGATTTTGCCGATTTAGGGGTATTTTAGATAAAAAGTAATTAGGTTCTCTACAACAGAGCCTTCTAGAGAAGTCTACTGCTTTAAGATGGCGCCTGTTTACTAGCGCGGGAAAGTCTGTCATTTCACATAGGGGTGCAACGGTTCAGTTAGCCCACGGTTCGGTTTGAACCTCGGTTTTGGGATCACGGGTTCGGTTTGCGTTTTGCTTTTTTTTTAAATTTTATTTTTTTTTTATAACTGCCTTTATTTTGCTTTTTAAAAAAATGAAATAAACACTTAAAATGTAAACATTTTCGACTGTTAAAGTGCCTCTTAGCTCTTTGGCTAGTGTAGTGACTGACTACTGAAATGCACAGTAGTAAAAAAGTTAATTGGCAAAGTGACTGGTGATACCTTTCATGTTTTTTTTTTTTTTTTCTTCCTCCTTTCATTAAAAAAAAAAACAAACAAACCCAAAAACATAGTAACCTTTGCTATGTTTGGAGGTCATTTAATGTTGTGAATCAACCGTTAAAGTTGATAAAATTGCTCCTGTTTTTGCATTCGTTCCCTTCTGTCTACTTTTGACATGTGAAAATTTAAAGTTTCATCCTTTAAAAATACTCAAGTCAAGATTTTGCCGATTTAGGAGAATTTTAGATAAAAAGTTGCTTAGGTTTGCTCGTAAGGTTTACTACAACAGAGCCTTTCTGAGAAGTTTACTGCTCTAAAATGGCGGCTGTTTACTAACGCTACCGAGTCTGTCATTCCGCATGTAGTTCTATATGCATGTGATATCTAGGCGTAGATTGTATGCTGTCTGCTAAGTCAGGAAATATTGGAGCCACCTAGCCTAGCATCGCGTTTGCTACAGTGTCTCGACAAACACTCTTCCCTCTCCGTGTCTCTTTTCTCTTTCTTTTCTCGCGTCATTCAACCAACGTTGATTCTCGGTCCGTTCCTCATTGCATCCTGAAGACCGCGCTGACTGCGTTTTATTTCCGCTTTACCTGGTATAATTCAATAATCAGAATTTGGATGTTTGTGAATCGTTCTCGAATCTTCCACAGCCGAATCTCGAATAATCTTAAGAATCAGAAATTTTGCACGCGTCTAGTAAATACTAGAGGTGGGAATCTTAGGGCACCTAACGAATCGATTACGATTCAGCGGCAACGATTCGATTATAAATCGATTATTGATGACTCCCACAAACCCCCGAAGCTATTAGCTGCTTTCAATGTTTCATACAGTAGTTACAAAAATTGTACAAAAAGCCTCTCGGGCTTAAATAAACGACTATTTCAGTATCAAGTTAACAGTTCAAAACAGTAAATAAAGTACTGCAGTCCCCATTCTGTATCAGCAGCTTTACACTACATTCAATTAATGTTGTGAATCAACCGTTAAAAGTTGTTAAAATTGCTCCCGTTATTCCATAATTTCCCTTCTGTCTACTTTAGACATGTGAACGTTCTAAAACTGTTTTAAAGATAGATTCAAGTCAAGATTTTGCCGATTTAGGAGTATTTTAGATAAAAAGTTAATTAGGTTCGCTACAACAGAGCCTTCTAGAGAAGTCTGATGCTTTAAGATGGCAGCTGTTTACTAACATTGGCAAGTCTGTCATCTCGCATCTAGTTTTATATACATATGATATCTATTACCTACCGTAGCATGATGTGGACTAGGGATGTCCCGATCCAGGTTTTTGCACTTCTGATCCGATACGGATATTGTTTTGCACTTCCGATCCGATACAGATACTGACCAATACCGGCCTATCTGAGCATGTGTTAAAGTTTAAAGTCATTTAGCCTCCTTACTTAGTTGTCAGACACATGTTGAAAAAGGTTTTAGTACTCTTGATAACAACTAGCCAGATGAATTAGGTGAGTTTGAATAACACACAACGGTTGGTAACAAGAAACTGACCTGTTTATTCAGTGACAAACACAAAACATTATAAATAACAAACAGAAATGGCATAGTCAGTCAGTAAAACGTGCAAATTATATTGTAAACTGTCTTAAAAAAGCAAAACACACCAACAACCTCAGTGGAAAATCCCACAAACCCCCTAAGCTATTAGATGCTTTTAATGTTTAGTGCATTACCATATTTTTCGGACTATAAGTTGCGTTTTTTTTTCATATTTTGGCTGGGGGTGCGACTTATACTCAGGAGCGACTTATGTGTGGAATTATTAACACATTATGATATAATTTCAGATGTTATTTTGGTGTTTTGCAGTGACACTGATGGTTTTGTAAAGTTGTTAGCATGTTCTTATGCTATAGTTATCTGAATAACTCTTTATAGCTATGGCCACGTTCGCGTTCTGCCTTTGGCAGTGTATGTTCAATTGTATTATTGACTTTTTTATCTTGAAATGGATGCATTTAGTTTGTGGCGCTTTCACGCCCACGTGAGGGCGCACTCGCACTTGTTTACGTGAAGAAGAGTGCTCACACGCCAGAAGAAGACGGACAGCTACGTAGCTCTGAGTGAGTGAGTGGGCGAGTTAGCGAGAGAGAATAGACGGCTGCGAACCTACTTTCATTGTTTATGCTTTTAAATAATCTCTACAGAGGCAAGGCCTGTGTGTATCATCTTTTCTGTTGTTGTTGTGTGTTTTCCACCCGCGATCAGACACTTAGAGCCAGTTGTGTGGTTGTATGAACGATGTGCTAATGATAGCGAACGCATGCTAACCTGTTACTTATTACTAATAGTACCTAATTATCATTTATTTACGTTTATGCGAACCTGTTTTCTATCGAGGACCAAATTGATTCAACAAATTATACGGACGTCCAGCTTTGTCTTTTGGGAGTTCGCTGTATAGCCAGGACCGAGCCGTAGCGTAGGACAGTATATTCACATTTCGTTGTTCATGCACTGTACACTGTACATTTATTTAGCATGTTGTTCTTTATTGTATTTTTATATTAAATTGCCTTTCAAGATGACATGTCTGTTCTATGTGTTGGATTTTATCCAGTAAATTTCCCCCAAAAATTCGACTTATACTCCGGTGCGACTTGTATGTTTTTTTTCTCTTCGTTTGGCATTTTATGGCTGGATCGACTTATACTCAGGAGTGACTTGTAGTCCGAAAAATACGGTAGTTATAAAAATTGTATAAAAAGCCTCTCAGGTTTAAATAAACGACTATTTCAGTATGAAATTAACATTTTAGAACAGTCCATAAAATCCTCAAATCCTCAAGTCCCCATTCTGTATCGGCAACTTTTAATTCATTTAATTTTGCGAATCAACTGTTAAAGTTGTTAAAATTGCTCCCATTATTCCATAATTTCCCTTCTGTCTACTTCCGACATGTGAAAGTTTAAAAACTGTTTTGAAGATAGATTCAAGTCATGATTTTGCCGATTTTAGGCGTATTTTAGATAAAAGTTAATTAGGTTCGCTTGGAAGGTTCACAACAGCCTACTAGGGAAGTCTCCTGCTTTAAGATGGCGTCTGTTTACTAACGCAACTAGTTTTCAATACTTCAATGTTGCTAACGCAGTCGAGTCTGTTGTTGTGCATCTAGTTCTATATACATATGATATCTATTATCTCCAGTAAAACAACGTTGACGTAGTTTGTAGCGGCTGTCAGCAGCAGTCAGGTATTTTTGTGTTTTTTTTATCCAGCGGCATGTGTTGAGCTAAAGCCGTGAGTTGAGCATTGGCATTACCCGGGTCTACCGCGCTGTGTATTAATTCCGCTTTACTTGAAATTTTTCAATAATTGGAATTCGGATGTTTGTGAATCGTTCTCGAATCTTCCACGGCCGAATCGCTCAAGGATGTAATGACGGCTGGGCATGTTGTACCGTGGTTCTAAGTGTTGGATGGTGCGTCTTTACTCACGAGAGATAATGGCTCGTCATCCAGAATGAATTCTTCGGCAATGACTCTTGTTATTCCCTGGGCTTTGGGACTGTCAATTGCCAGTTTGTCACGCATAGCAAAAGTTTCTGCCAGTGTTAGTTGCGTAGGACCTTTCTTTTTGTCTTCGGTCTTCTTAACATACTCCTCATTTTGTTTGTGGTGGTATTTCGCTAAATGCTTGATTAGGTTGGTTGTACTAAAACTTCTTACAACTTTACCACCACACTTGACTTTATTGTGGCATATGTTGCACTCTGCCTCTTCCTCTTTGTCGTCCTTTAAGGTGAAATGATCCCACACAGCTGACATTTTTACCGATAAATTGAGCGATGGTAATGTAAATGTAGTGTGTTGAATGTGTACCGTAAAATGCGGACCGGATTTTAGGGAAACCGAAGCAAAAACTGGAATGGATTATGTAAATCGGTGTGCTTGAAAACACGGACCGGACTTTAAAAAAAAAAAAAAAAAAAAAAAAACTGGATCAGAAGTCAGGATCAGAATTTTTCCCTGTTGGCCGATCCGATACCGATGCACATTTTTTTTTACCATATCGGCGTCCGATCCGATCCAAATATCGGATCGGGACATCTCTAATGTGGACGGAGTTTCTAGCGGCTGACGGCAGCAGTCAGGTATTGTTTTTTTTATCTAGCGGCATGAGTTGAGCCAGAGCTGTGAGTTGAGCATTGTCATTACCCGGGTAATGGCAAGCATGATGTTTACTCTCGGAACGCAATGAGGAACGGACCGCATTCCGTCACGACCGCGCTGACTTGTTTTCGTTCTGCTTATTGACATATTTCAATAATCGGAATTTGGATGTTTGTGAATCGTTCTCGTATCTTTTCCCGCCGGGAAAAATAAATCAAAAAATTGTTAGCCAATTTATTTATTTATTTATTTATTTTCTGTACTTGGAACCTTATTTTTATTTTATTTTTTTTATATCATTTGATGCTAAGCTCTGGTATTTCATTTTATTTGTAAATACAATTTTGCATAGTTTGAAGAAACACTCAGGTATTTTATTTTAATGCTCTTTTGAAAGTGCTATCAGAGCTGAGCCTCAAACGGATAATAAATAAATGAGGATCTAAGTACAACAAAGGAACAATTGGCTAACTTGTATAGCAAAAGTCCGCAAGCTTAATTGCTATAAAATGCCAACTTTTTTTTTTTTTTTTTTTTTTTTGTACATTGCTCTTAACATATGGTTCAAACACATATTCCCTCAAACAGCTAAATATACGTCTAAATTAAAAAAAAAAAAAAACATTCGCTCAAACAAAAGCTACGCTCATGTTGGTCTTGACAGGGAGCAGCTGGATTCAGCCATTTGAAATGAGTTATGACATATTCACTGTTGCCACTAGAGGAAATCCATCCAAATCAAAACTAAATGCAAACACTTTCAAAACGAACCATGACACCGCCACTTTAATTAAACGGATACTTGAAAGCAGCATAATTTGATTTGAAGCTTTTTTTTCTGCATGGCTTACCGTGATTTCCCGAATATAAGGCGCACCCTTGTATAATGCTCACCCCAAATTTACTTGTAAAATCTAGGGGAAATTATTGTACCCGTTTATAACGCGCACCCTAAATTTAGCACCAATAAATAGAAGAATACAAGAAAACGGAGCTCGTGTACAGATACAGAAATGTCATTTTACTGACTGGTGAAACACCGCACAAGCATAGCACATTGGTAGTTCAAAACATTACCATAAACTGACAATATCTACGGTAATAATATGATTTGACAACTTCTCCAACTTACCAGAATCTAGGAGAAATCAAAACAGATGTGACTTTTCTTTTATCTCTTTCACTCCCAGCCATTTTCACCAGAGCAAGGCCGTTCGCTCCCGGCCGTTTTTTCTGGATTTTGACTGATTTTGCAAGGCCCACAGAAAATTCTGTTCTATTGCTATATAAACTTTGAACCCACCAAAAGAAAGATTGGACTCTCTTCTTTCAGCAGAAAAAAAAAGTAAGTTCGTATCTTTTTCCATTCTTTAGAAATCAGCATTAGAAAATAGCTTAGTTTGAGCAATTTTCCAATTTCTGATGAAAAAACGGAGAAAATGAGCTTTTTGTAAACGCATACATTTCAAACATAACTTTGACTTTAACAAAGCTATTTTTTGCATTAGTTACATCCAAAACATCTGAATAATGTTTTCCTTTTACAAAATACTATGAACAACCAGACAAATAGAGCTTTAGATAGAATACTAACAATTTATTCACACACAACGACTGAGAGATGACGGTTTGTCGCCGAGATGACGCCGTTGTCGCCACGTCAGCTGTGTAAACTTTTCCCTCATCGTTGTCTGTCTCAAAAAATTGATTATTTTTGCATTTCTGCGGGGTCTGCTAGGCGAGCCGCTCCACGGGGGGTTTCACTCGTTTTGCACGACCGTCCAGCGCCTGGTGTCCCAGGCGTCCTCTCGTTGTTTTGTCCGGACGGAGCGCCGCCTGGGCTCAATCCGCCAGCGCTTTGACAATGCTGGCCGGCCGTTCACTGCTGTTGAATCGGCTTGTCTAGTCTTCCAAAATGCGTTACTGCCCTCCAGTGGCCAGTTTTACTGCTTTAAAATTGGTTTGGAGCGTTTTTCTTTGTTTCTCAGATACAGCGGAAGCTATATATGCTTCTTATAAAAAAAACCGCAAAAGACGTATAAATACGGTTGCGGGACAGTTGAGCATTTAAAAATAAAACGTATTTATACGGTTCCGGGAGCAAATGAGTTAAAGGCTGCTGTATAACTTGCTCGTTTCATCATGATGAATAAATGTTTCTTCCATGGATTGATATGGTAAAATGAAAGTGAGAACGTAAGTCGGAAATCCATGAGAGCTCATCGCTGTCGACATGTCAGTAACAATAGGAATTATTGTTATTTGGGTTTGAGTTTCCCGAGGGACAGATACAGTTGACGGACACAGGAAGTCTGTGTGCTTACGTTTGTTATGTTCCGAGTTAGGGATGTCCCGATCTAGGTTTTTGCACTTCTGATCCGATACCGATTAGAGGTGTGCAAAATTTCCGATTCTTAGATTATTCGCGATTCGGCCGTGGAAGATTCGAGAACGATTCACAAACATCCAAATTCCGATTATTGAAATATGCCAAGTAAAGCGGAAGTACAACACACTCAGCGCGCCGCGCGGTCAATGAGGAACGGGGCGAGAGTAGCTAAACATCATGCTTATCATTACCCGGCCCCTCGGGTAATGCCAATGCTCAACTCACGGCTCTAGCTCAACTCATGCCACGAGATAAAAAAACACAACATACCTGACTGCTGCTGAAAAGCTGCTACAAATACAGCTAAGCTACATAATGTTACGGTAGATATCATTTATATAGGACTAGATGGATTGTAGACTCGGTAGCGTTAGCAGCACATCTACAAAAAGCTAGACGCGGAGGTAGTATACGGCCGCCATCTTAAAGCAGTACACTTCCCTGCAAGGCTGTTGTAGCGAACCTTCCAAGCAAACCTAATTAACTTTTTATCTAAAATACTCCTAAATCGGTAAAATATTGACTTGAATCTATCTTTAAAATAGTTTTAAAAATTTCACATGTCGAAAGTACACAAAAGGGAAATTATGGATTAACGGGAGCAATTTTAACAACTTTAACAGTTGATTCACAACATTAAATTAATTGAATGTAGTTTAAAGCTCCTGATACAGAATGGGGACTAGAGTTTTTTTTTCTTACTGTTATTTTTGTATATTTGTTTACTGCTATATGTTAACTTGATACTGAAATAGTAGTTTGGTTTAGCCTGAGAGTATTTTTGAACAATTTTGGAACTAATGTACAAAACATTTAAAAAAATTTAAAAAATAAAAAAGGAGGGGGGTGCATCAATAATCGTTTTAGAATCGAATCGGAGCCTCTGAATCGTAATCGAATCGTTAGGTGCCCAAAGATTCCCAGCTCTAATACCGATAGTTTTGCACTTCCGATCCGATACCGATACTGGTCGATACCGATACCGGCCTATCTGAGCATGTGTTATAGCCTCCTTACTTTGTTGTCACTCATGTTGAAAAGAGTTTTAGTACTCTTGATAACAACTAGCCAGCTGAATTAGGTGAGTTTGAATAACACACAAAGGTTGGTAACAAGAAACTGACCTGTTTATTCAGGGACAAACACAAAACGTTATAAATAACAAACAGAAATGGTATAGTCAGTCAGTAAAACGTGCAAATAATATTGTAAACTGTCTTAAAAAAGCAAAACACACCAACAACCTCAGTGGAAAATCCCCCAAATCCCCCAAGCTATTAGATGCTTTTAATGTTTCGTGCATTAGTTACAATAATTGTATAAAAAGCCTCTCAGGTTTAAATAAACGACTATTTCAGTATCAAGTTAACATTTTAAAACTGTAAATAAAATACTCAAGTCCCAATTCTGTATCAGCAGCTTTAAACTACATTCAATTCATTTAATTTTGCGAATCAACTGTTAAAGTTGTTAAAATTGCTCCCGTTATTCCATAATTTCCCTTCTGTCTACTTTCGACATGTGAAAGTTTTAAAACTGTTTTGAAGATGGATTCAAGTCAAGATTTTGCCGATTATTAGTATTTTAGATAAAAAGTTAATTAGGTTCGCTACAACAGAGCCTGGACATACTGGACGTAGACAAACGCGCTGGCCCTCAACGGTTTCCATACGCTTTTGCGTACCGATGGCTGACCACTGTATTTGCGGCGGACACGAGAAAATAACTTCTCAAAATGTCGAAGAGGCAGGCCACACTGAGTAATTACTTCCGTGTTTCCCCACCCCCGTCAAAAGACAGACGACAGAGACGTCTCCGGAGCTACCGAAAAAAAGGACTTTTGCTGAAAAGTGGCTACAGGAGGTACCATGGCTAGAAGCAAATGATGCTCGCACGGAAATGCGGTACAAAATGTGCCGTGAGAATCCCAATGTCGCCGATAAGGGCAGCGCATTTTATGTAGGGTCAAAGAATTTCAGCCATCCGAACTTTGAAAAGCACGAAACAAAACAGAGCACATGTGGCAATTAAGCAAACTATCGATGTCAAACAGGACCCCACTTGCCCTATGGACAATTGGCGGAATAAAGGTAATGAACAGCGACATGCACTGACAAACGTGTTTTTGCTCGTATTTTACAAAGCTAAACATGCACGTTCAATGAGGTCTTATGAGGAGGACATCCAAATTTTAAAAATGCTTGGAGTTAATGTGGGAGCCGCATAATGCCCTTTATTTTTGAATTGGTGCTTTTTATTTCTTTACATTTCACTTCAAAGTAATGGCAATTTTGTTGTGCCAGTTGATGTTAATCAATCATTAATTGTTAATATAATTAATTAAAGTTAATTGGCTCGAAGTAAAGCTTGTCATAAATTTATCGCAACAGGCGGGTCGGCTCTCAAGCTCAATGAGGACCAAGTCACATCTCCAGGTCCTCCTCTGAGAACCTGGGCAAAAAAAATATGTGCACCCCTGTCTATATACATATGATATCTATTATCTACAGTAAAACGATATTGACGTAGTTTGTAGCGGCTGTCAGCAGCAGTCAGGTATTCTTGTGTTTTTTATCCAGTGGCATGAGTTGAGCTAAAGCCGTGAGTTGAGCATTGGCATTACCCGGGTCTATGACAAGAATGATGTTTACTCTCGGGATGCAATGTGGTCCGTTTCTCATTGCGTCCCGAAGACCGCGCTGTGTATTAGTTCCGCTTTACTTGACATATTTCAATAATCGGAATTTGGATGTTTGTGAATCGTTCTCGAATCTTCCACGGCCGAATCGCTCAAGGATGTAATGACGGCTGGGCATGTTGTACCGCGGTTCTAAGTGTTGGATGGTGCGTCTTTCCTCACGAGAGATAATGGCTCGTTATCCAGAATGAATTCTTCGGCAATGACTCTTGTTATTCCCTGGGCTTTGGGACTGTCGAGTGCCAGTTTGTCACGCATAGCAAAAGTTTCTGCCAGTGTTAGTTGCGTAGGACCTTTCTTTTTGTCTTCGTTTTTTCAACATACACCTTATATTGTTTGTGGTGGTATTTCGCTAAATGCTTGATTAGATTGGTTGTATTAAAACTAGGGCTGCAGCTATCGAATATTTTAGTAATCGAGTAATAGACTGAAAATTCTATTGATTAATCGAGTAATCGGATAAAACAAATATATTTTTAGGTGAAGAGCAATTATAGATATACATGAGAAAACAAGACATTTTATCATTTTCAGTCAATCAATGTCTTTATTTTTTATGTATATTGTTGAAAACAGCCAACAATTGCATCTCAGATGTAACTAGAATAAAAAAAAAAAAGACTAATTCACTGCTTTCACTCAAAAAACCTTTAGATCTTATTTAAAAGAAAAAAAAAAAAATATATATATATATATATACACACACCTAAAAATGCCTTTACGCTTGATAACACACATCACTTAAAAGTTAGGATTTTTTTCCCCATGTTTTTCAATTGAATTTCTATTTTTGTCAAGCCATTTTTAAGTTCTAGTTAAGTTTTAAGTTAGTCTAAACTGTAAGTCCTGATTGGATTTTTAGTTTTTGCACTTTTCAAAATAAATGTATGATACAGGCTGTATTGGAGCACATTAGGGCCTAGTGCTATTTGGTGTTTTATCCAGCAATGACTACTGAGCTAAAATTGATAGTTAGCATGATTAAGTTTTTATTTGACACCCTCATCACTCCACAACGCTATGTTATGTTAAAGCCTGTATGTAAGACACGTTAGCCACGCATCGAAAGTGGTCTTAATTAATTGAAACCTAGCCCTCCGCAGGGCTAACGTAAGATGAGCTAGTAGTGACAGTAACGTTAATCTTATATATTAGCGCTTAGCGCTCTTTATTAGCGCTTAGTGCTCTACTGCTTTAAGATGGCGGCTGTTTGCTAACGCTGCCCAGACGCGGCCTAGTCTGTCAATAAGCATCTAGTTCAACATACATGTGATCTCTGAGACTCATCAGACGCTAGCTGCAACTAACGTAGCATGTGCGGGCTAGTATTTAGCAACGTCGGTGTCGTTTGTAGCGGTTGTCGGCTGCAGTAAGTTTTTTTTTTCTTTTCTTTCCCCTTCCTCCTCTCCGCACGTGACATCAGCGCGTTGTCCCGCATTAAAAGTAGTCCGAGCAAAACGTGATGCTTAAAGCTGTCAAAATAAACGATTACTCGAGGTGAATAAAATTACTTGGATCAGTTTTTAAACTCGAGTTACTCGAGTATTCGTTTCAGCTCTAATTAAAACCGCCACGCTTGACTTTATTGTGGCATATGTTGCACTCTGCCTCTTCGTCTTTGTCGTCCTTTAAGGTGAAAGGATCCCACACAACTGACATTTTTACTGATAGTTGGTAAAAAAAAATTTTTAAGTCGGTAAATTGGGAGACGGTCATGTAGTGTGTTGAAATACGGACCTGATTTTAGGTAAACCGAAGCAAAAACTGGAATGGATTATGTAAATCGGTGCGCTGGAAAACCCGGAGCGGACTTTTTAATTTTTCCGTGTCGGCCGATCCGATCCGATGCGCATTTTTTTGCCCATATCGGCGTCCAATCCAATTGGGACATCTCTAATTTCAACGCCACTTTAATTAAACGAATACTCGAGCAGCAAAATTTGAATCTTTTTTAAAAAAATTTTTTTTTTATCGAATTAAACGTAACGGGAAAAAATCTCATCCTTCCATGTGCCTGCATTTTTAGGTGACACGCAAAGCTGAAGCATCATGGGAGGTGGAGGCGGAGAGCGGTGCAGTAACATTCCGAGCCCCAACAACGAGCGCCCGAAGAAAAAGAACCAGCAGCTGGGCCGAAACAAGCAGAGGGGTCGCGACCAGACCGGCAACGTGACGACGGCGTCGGCCCACCACCATCGCCGGGGCGGCGACAAAGGCGTCCTGGCGTACCAATGCTCCCCGGAGGCGCGGCAAGCGGAGGCGGCGGCTTCCATCGTCCGCCTGGCCGCCGCCTACGAGCGGGACTGGGAGGGGGCCGTGACCCACCTCAACACGCTGCTGAGCGCCCGGGGAAGCCCCAGCTACGCCGGGCCCAAATTCAGCGAGCCGCCCTCGCCTAGCGTGCTGCCCAAACCGCCGAGCCACTGGGTGGCCTTTCCGATGGGCGCCGGAGAAAGCCGGGAGATGATGACCTTCCAGCTCAAGAGCCTCTTAAAGGTGCAAGCCTGAGGGAGGTTTTAAAAGAAAAAAAGGCTGTAATACTTTTTAATGAGTTTTTATTTAAAAAAAAAAAAACATTAGATTTTACAGCCCTACTGCCTTCCCGGCATCGACAAAACCTCCCTCTTATTTCACGTCGGTTTTCCTTTTTATTTTGGCTATCAAAGCAGATTGGGTGCACTTATTTTTTCCACACGTTACTTCAATCCCGTCCACTTTTTTGGACATACACAGCTGTTATTCTTCTGTAACTGCCAATGTGCAGTAGCGCATTTTTAAATGAACCCCCTCTTGTTTGGACAAAACTGCGATTCTGCAGGGAAATCGTGTACATTGTTTTTTTTCATAAGGTTTCTTAAGAAGTTATCATGGCGCACGGGCCTTAGGCGCTCGACTCCTGTGTACCTTCATTTTTTAAAAATTGCGCTGTGCGCAGATGCACTACAGGAAGCGAGTCGCTCTAAGGTCCGGTGTTCACGCTGCCTCCCGGAAA
Source organism: Corythoichthys intestinalis (assembly GCF_030265065.1). NCBI lineage: Eukaryota > Metazoa > Chordata > Actinopteri > Syngnathiformes > Syngnathidae > Corythoichthys > Corythoichthys intestinalis. The sequence goes on from NC_080398.1 coordinate 39,684,475, forward strand.
TGTTATTGTCCTCCATTTTGGGAGGTGTTGTGCAATTTAAGACCGGACACTTTGCGTGAAAAAGGCGGAGAAATGTTTTCGTAGTGCGTCCAAGTGGTCTTGTTGTGCTTTGGTGGTGCCGTGCGTTCACCAAAGCTAATGTTCCCGTTCCCCAGTCTCGTTTATCGACTTAAACTCGCGCCGTCCCGACGCGCGGAAGAAAACCGTTCGGTTTTGTCGGCGGCGCGACTTTACGTCGAAAACGCGAGACTTCCTCGCCTTTTCTGTGACAAATCGAGCTAAGCGTTCCGACGTTTTCAGCCCATTTTTTGCACTGCACTTGCTTTATAGTGTTAAGTTACAAGCCGCATCATTGTTGAATCAACAGACTCGTCATCGACTCTTTTTTTTGTTGCAGTTTTTTCCCCCGTGCAGAATTGAATCTGCTTCATAGCCAGACTAAAGACGACAAAACCTCATTTGATTGTTTTTTTCAGGAGCCGTGTAAATACTGAAAATGGTATGTATAAAGTTCTTGTAGCATATTGTACATTCGCAGGCCCCACGATGGGCGGAGGCTTGCAGACGAAAGTATTTTTAGTACTAATGATAACACTGAATGTATGAGATGTGTCCCGTCTCGACTTCGAAGATGCTGAAGAATATTTTTGATAAGAAAACAAAAAGAAAAACGAGCGTTCGCCAGTACGAGAGCCCTGCACTGAAGTCTTTTCGGAGATCTTGCACATGTTTTTATGATTTTGTACGATGCAGTGTAGGGTGAAGGAAGAGTTTACAATTGGACTCGGGGACGTTTGCAGATGTAAGACTTTAATCTGGATGGATTTCAATTTTTTTTGTTTTTTTGTTTTGGTCCCAAATATTTTTAGAAACTCCCTTCCCAAGCTGTTCTTCCGCCAACTATTTATATCTTCTTAAACAATTCTTCCATCCAGATCAGAGTCCCGCAAAGTCCCCTTATGCTAAATTAGAGCTTGTAAGAATTGGATTTTTAATTATGTCCCCACTTCTAATGTCATTGTATGCGAAGAGAAGAAAATGCCCTGTATAAGATTGGAAACGATTGGTTCAAAAAATATTGAGATAACAATCATTGATTTGAAGTTGAAAATTTTACAAACAAAAAACAATAAAATCCTGTCCCCTTCCCCCCAAATGATGTGCTTGTCTTGATTTTTACATTTTCTGGTATTTTACAAACGTCTGTAACTTGCAATACAGTTTTTTTAAATTGAACTACTTAACCCCTTCAGACCCAAGCATGCTGCTGAAGGACATCACATGTTCACGTCTCTAAACCAATAAATAAACGGAATTTAGTTGCTAGTGCCACTTACCGTATTAGCCCGAATATTAGACGGTGTTTTTTGCATTGAAATAAGACTGAAAAAGTGGGGGTCGTCTTATATTCGCGGTCTAGACGGTATACCCATTCACGACGCTAGATGGCGCCAGATATTGAAGCGATGTTCTGCCATGACAGAGCTCAGCTACTCTCAAGTTTAAACAGTTTGCATTATTTTATTGCAATGTTTTTCCTTATTTAAATTTGTTTCAGGACTACAGTTACAGCTAGACCTCACTTTGGTGGTTAATGCAGTTATTGCAATTTTGTTGTTTTATCACAATAGATTGGTTTATTTACATTTCAAAAACCAGAAGCCATTCATTTACGAATGGGATTGCACTTTAGTTTACATATTTAAATGTTCAGATACTAAGATTTGAATGAGGCAAAATAACCTTTTTCCTCTAAAATATATTGTTATAATCATGTTTCAGATGTAATTATTTTCTGTATAAAAATTTGGTGTTCCAAAAATCTTATTTTCAAACTTTAGTCCTCAAAAAGAGGGGGCCGTCTTATATTCGGCCCAATAAATTGGCACGACACCGGCGGGCGTACCAAATTCAATGGATGACGATCTTGACAAAAAGTATTGCCTGAGCAGCCTGATTTAGAATTCCCCTCAACAATGAGGGGAAACAAAAAAACGCTCATTGTCAACTTATATTCTAATTTTATTACTGACACTGCGTTTTGGGGTCAAACATGTTGTGCCCCCCCTGCCCCAAAAGTCAAAACTCTGGCTACGGTGCCAATACTTTTGGTCAGCACTGTACAAGCCAACTGTTTAGACACACCTTATTTAATGCAACACAAACGAATGTCCCAAACACATCAATAAAGCAATAAATTCCACTAATGAACCCTGAAAAAGCACACGTGAAGTCAAAACCCATTTTAGGTGACTCCCTCTTGAAGCTACTTTGGAGATACTAGAATTTTATACGTTTGTAGGTGTTTTTTTTTTTTTTTTTTTTTTAAATTCCACACATGTTCATCCATAGTTTTATTACTTTCAGTGAGAATTTACAATAGTCATGGGAAGAAAAAAAAAACGAACGAACGAACCATACTTTTGGCCTGTACTGTACATACATACATAGAGATCGGAGTCAATATTCAAAGAAAGAACCAGAAAATTCATTTGACTGCTCAGTTTTATTTAAAACTGTATACTTTGAGCGCCTTGAAAGGTGGAAAAGCGCTATATAAGTATAACACCATTTACCATTTACTGAACAAAACAGTAAAATTGACTGCATTGTAAAGACTCAAAATTCCATTTAGCTTAATAGTGGATAGCACGAAACTATCAAGTCCATACTGCCACCTACTGTACAAGAGTGGTTGGTGACAGAACTAAATCGATTGCGCCGAAGGCATGAAAATGAAACCATCAATTCACAACTAGAAAAAAACAAAGACAAAAAACAAATACAGTATAAGAATATTCTAATGAAAGATTTTAGTAGTAGCCTGTTTTTTTTTTTTTTGGTGGGCGCATAATGATTACCTTTTGAGACATAAAGTATATACAGTGTATCACAAAAGTGAGTACACCCCTTGCATTTCTGCAGATATTTAAGTATATCTTTTCATGGGACAACACTGACAAAATGACACTTTGACACAATGAATAGTCTGTCTGCTGCTTATATAATACAGTTAATGTATTTTCCGCCCAAAATAACATAAAATATAGCAATTAATATCTAAACCAGGAGTGTCCAAACTTTTTGCAAAGGGGGCCAGATTTGGTTTGGTAAAAATGGAGGGCCGACCTTGGCTGACGTCCTTTACGTAGAACAATAAATTTAAGGAAATGTTAGCAAGCCATTCTATGTGTCACATTTGCTTTATCATTTTTTTTAGTGCTTAAACGATGAATCAATTAACTCCAGTATTCGATTAAAGAAAAAAGATTTGAATTAAATTTTGCTGCTTCGAGTATTCGTTTAATTAAAGTGATACACTGCCCTCTAGTCTGCCTCATTTCACATGGCTGAATCCAGCTGCTCCATGTTAAAACCAACATAAGCCAAGTTTTTGTTTGAGCCAATTTTATTTTTTTTATGCATTCGTAATTTAGATTATCGGTATATTTAGCAGTTTTTTTTTTTTGTGGGAATATTTGTCCGAACCATTTGTCAAGAGAATTGTAAAAAAAAAAACAACAACAACAAAAAAAACGTTAGTGTTTTATAGCATTTAAGCTAGACATTTGCTATGTAAGTTAGCCATTGTTCTTTTGTCACTCCTTATTTATTTTTTGGACCGTTTGAGGCTCAGCTCAGGTATTTTAATTTTTCATGTTCCTTATCCGATTACTCGATTATTCGAACTAACTAGTTCATAGATTAATCGACTACTAAAATAATAGCTGCAGCCCTAATTTTTTAAACTAATAATTTCAACAATCTCACAACTAGCCTTTGTGGCGTTCTCTTTCCACTCTCGGGCTCTTGCGAAATACTGCTGTTATATGTAATGTAATCATTAGGGCTGTCAAACAATTAAAATTTTTAATCGAGTTAATTACAGCTTAAAAATTAATTAATCGTAATTAATCACAATTAAAACCATCCATAACATATGCCAAATTTTTCTGTAAATTAAATATATATTCTGTAAAATAAATTGTTGGAATGGAAAGATAAGACACAAGATGGATATATACATTCAACATACGGTACATAAGGACTGTATTTGTTTATTATAACAATAAATCAACAAGATGGCATTAACATTATTAACATTCTGTTAAAGCGATCCATGGATAGAAAGACTTGTAGTTCTTAAAATATAAATGTTAGTACAAGTTATAGGAATTTTATATTAAAACCCCTCTTAATGTTTTCGTTTTAATAAAATTTGTAAAATTTTCATTCAAAAAATAAACTAGTAGCCAGCCATTGTTGATGTCAATAATTACTTACACAATGCTCATGGGTGCTGAAGCCTATAAAATCAGTCGCACCCAAGCGCCAGCAGAGGGCGGCAAAACTCCATAAAACACAATTAACAAGTGGGCATTTCACTCTACTGTCATTTAAATCTATCTGAGCGGGACATGTGCGTTAATTGCGTCAAATATTTTAACGTGATTCATTTAAAAAATTAATGACCGCCCGTTAACGAGATAATTTTGACAGCCCTAGTAATAATGTAATAATGCTGCTGTAAAATTAAACTAGCTTCAAGTTGCTTCAATTTGTCGCTTCTTCCCTGTAATCTTTTCGTACATGTCAGCGTGTCTTGTTTGGTAATATCGCCTAACATTGAACTATTTAAAAACAGCGCACTGTCTCTTTGCAAATGAGGCAGACATAGCTGTTGCGTATTTTAGAGAAGAAATAGTCCAATTTCCACCTATCCCTGAAGCGTCGGCCGTCGCAGTCACCAATTTTTGTTGAATGCCGCCATTTTAGAAAATTGGGAGTAAAGGGTCACACAGGGTAATGTTGCTTAGAGTGCTGCTGCCTTTTAGTGGGTAAATGAGGAGCAGCATTCAGTGTGTAAGCTACTTCATATGCTGGTAGCAGTACCCCCCCCCCCCCCCCCCCCCCCCACCTCTTCAATCTCTGCAGCAATGCTGACATCACTCCTGTAACGAGTCACATGACATTTTGGAGGAAAATGACAAGCAGTACTCAATTTGGACATTTAGGGATGTAGTTTTCTAAGGGGTGTACTCGCTTTCGTTGCCAGGGGTTTAGATATTAATTGTTATATTTTAAGTTATTTTGGGGGGAAAATACATTAACTGTATTATATAAGCAGCAGACAGACTATTCATTGTGTCAAAGTGTCATTTTGTGAGTGTTGTCCCATGAAAACAGATACTTAAATATCTGAAGAAATGCCAGGGGTGTACTCACTTTTGTGATACACTGAATACATCACCTATTCGGGGGGGTTGGGGCAACTTCACTGAGGTACCCATCACTATAAACTACAGGCTTTAAAAAATGTTCACCATTCACTGCCATTGTCGTCTAATATAACAAGCCACTCTACAAAAATACAGTCACAATATTTTCCAAAAGTATATTTAGCTGTGTCCGGACTTGTACTCCGCCCAAGAACGGGAGCGCGATCGCGAGCGTGATACAGACCGCGAAACTGAGCGGGTGAAGGAGTTATTGCGGACGCCGGGTGCTGGATGGTTTTCTTCTTGGGCCTCGGGGCTGCGCGACCGGGACCGGCTTTTTCCGCTTTTGGGCCTGGCGCGGGAGGGCGAACGGGACGTCGAGCGGTTCCGAGTCGCAGGGTCACGCTGGGTTCTGTGGCATTCATGCTGGCTGCCTTTGTACCTGAACACAAAAATGCAAAAAAAAAAAAAAAAACAGAAAATCACATTGTTTGATTTTTAAAGAATTTATTTCCAAATTAGAGTGGAAAATAAGTATTTGGTCAACTACAAACAAGCAAGATTTCTGGCTGTCAAAGAGGTCTAACTTCTAACGAGGTCTAACGAGGCTCCACTCTTTACCTTTATTAATGGCACCTGTTTTAACTCATTATCGGTATAAAAGACACCTGTCCACAACCTCAGTCAGTCACACTCCAAACTCCACTATGGCAAAGACCAAAGAGCTGTTGAAGGACACCAGAGACAAAATTGTAGACTGAATCTGCAATAGGTAAAAAGCTTGGTGTAAAGAAATCAACTGTGGGAGCAATTACAGTGATACCTCAGCTCACGAACATAATTGGTTCCCAGAAAGTGTGTGTAAGGCGAAAAGTTCGTCTTCCGAACATTTATTTCCCATAAGAAACCATTAAAATGAGAATAATCCGTTCCCAGGTCCCCATAAAACATAATTTTCCACTAAATAAGCCTTAAAACTACACAAAAATATACCTTATTTTATGTATAATAAATGTGCTATTGTATTATAATTAAAGAAATAAACTGTACTGTATAATAAAGTCGTTTTATTTACCTTTGTGATGGTAGTTGATGGCTTGATGGAATGGAGTGGGAGGAGGAGGGAGGGAGGGAGTTACTGTTTGGAAGGAGAGTGTTACCGACTCCACTGCTGTGCCCCCCCACATGCTTTTGGTTGTTAATAAAAGTGCCCACAAAAAGCCATCCGACGCCTCTGGGTGTTTGTATGCACGCCGCCTCCTTTCTGGAGAGGAAATCGGGCGAACCGAAGACAACCGACGACAACGAGCCAACGTGACTTGCCGGTCCACTTCTCACTACGGTGGGAAGCTGAAAGCACCGCCAATTACCAGTCGAGGGCGAATTGGTAACACGAGTCACCTTCCATAAGGACTGTAGGTAACTCTTTTTCGGTCCCATAATAGCAAAAGTACACTCAATATGGTCCAAAATGTCTATCAAACACAAACCCCGTCCGCACTCAACGAAAGTGAGGGGACGAACTGGGACGCCGTGAGCGTGCGTCAGCTTCTCGTGGCGCTTTTCGACCGCGTGAATTGGTTCGTCCGCCGAAAACTAGTTCGTCAGCAGAGACTATATGCTCGCGAATTTAATGTTCTTGAGGCGAAAAGTTCGTGAGCTTAAGCGTTCGTGAGCTGAGGTATCACTGTATTATAAAATGGAAGACAAACAAGGCCACTGATAATCTCCCTCGATCTGGGGCTCCATGCAAGATCTCACCCCGTGGCGTCAAAATGATAACAAGAACGGTGAGCAAAAATCCCAGAACCACACGGGGGGACCTAGTGAATGACCTACAGAGAGCTGGGACCACAGTAACAAAGGCTACTATCAGTAACACAATGCGCCGCCAGGGACTCAAATCCTGCACTGCCAGACGTATCCCCCTGCTGAAGAAAGTACACGTCCAGGCTCGTCTACGGTTCGCTAGAGAGCATCTGGATGATCTAGAAGAGGACTGGGAGAATGTGTTATGGTCAGATGAAACCAAAATAGAACTTGGTAGAAACACAGGTTCTCATGTTTGGAGGAGAAAGAATACTGAATTGCATCCGAAGAACACCATACCCACTGTGAAGCATGGGGGTGGAAACATCACGCTTTGGGGCTTTTATTCTGCAAAGGGAACAGTACGACTGATCTGTGTAAAGGAAAGAATGAATGGGGCCATGTATCTCGAGATTTTGAGTGAAAACCTCCTCCCATCAGCAAGGACATTATAGACGAGACGTGGCTGGGTCTTTCAGCATGACAATGATCCCAAACACACAGCCAGGGCAACACAGGAGTGGCTTCGTAAGAAGCATTTCAAGGTCCTGGAGTGGCCTAGCCAGTCTCCAGATCTCAACCCCATAGAAAATCTGTGGAGGGAGTTTAAAGTCCATGTTGCCCAACGACAGCCCCAAAACATCACTGCTCTAGAGGAGATCTGCAAGGAGGAATAGGCCAAAATACCAGCAACAGTGTGTGAAAAGCTTGTGAAGTTACAGAAAATGTTTGGCCTCCGTTATTGCCAACAAAGGGTACATAACAAAGTATTGAGATGAACATTTGGTATTGACTAAATACTTATTTTCCACCATGATTTGCAAATAAATTCTTGAAAAATCAAACAATGTGATTTTCTGTTTTTTCCCCCACATTCTGTCTCTCATGGTTGAGGTTTACCCATGTTGACAATTACATGCCTCTCTAATCTTTTCAAGTGGGAGAACTTGCACAATTAGTGGTTGACTAAATACTAATTTGCCCCACTGTATATATGGATGCCATATTGCTCATTAATTTAATTACCAGAAATAGACACTTGCTCTATAAAGGGTTACACATAAAATGCTTACTTGTCGTTTTCATGGCTTCCACTGCGTCTGTGTCGGCCATAGGAGCGTGAACTGTGAAGAAGAAATACTTTTTATTCATTATTATTTTTAAATGAACGTGAAAGAAAATACGACAGAGAACTTACGCTCTGGGACTGACGGATCTACGCGGTCGCCGCTCGTAGGAAGGGCTGCGCGACCGACGGCGGTCATAGCTGCGACTGCGCGAGCGTCTTCGCCGATCGTCGTCGTAACGTGAAGAACTGCGAGGGGAGTGTCGTTCTTTTGACTTCATCTGGTTGGGAGCTATTGGGAGACAAATGTTTGGTTGTATCCCCAATTATACAGTGTATCACAAAAGTGAGAACAACCCTCGCCTTTCTGCAGGTATTTAAGTTCATTTTTTCATGGGACAACACAGACAAAATGAGACACTGACACAATGAAAAGTAGTCTGTGTGCAGCTTATTATGGAAAACACTCAGGTTATTTGAAGTTCGGCTCTGAGACCCGTAATTCGGCCAAATTTCAAAATTGTCCGATATGCATGTGTGATACATCTTTGGAAAGCTTAAAATATCAATTTTCTGAGGGGAAGAAAAATTTTGAACAGGAGGGCATTTTATTAAAAAAAACGTTTTAAACAGCAAAACCCTATCTGGAGGTGAGAGAACGCGAGAGCAGAATTACAGACGCCACGACTTTAACGAGATATTATCGCATACGTACCTCGTTTCGATCCAAAAACTCCATGTAGGATGTATCACTGAGTGTCAACACACAGCTGTGAATGGCCACAGGTGGATTTTGGGGGGATTTTATGAGTGAAACATGGTAATATAACATGGGTCGCAATGCAGAAATCGCAGACACCAAGGAGTGGTTGAGGTTTTCTTTTTCATACATTTACCCTTATAAAAGTTCCCCCCCCCCAATTTTTCTTTGTTTGGATCAATTATTTATCATCTAACATATCGGAGAAAATGCGAAAGTAATTGAAAATACAATTCAGCGATAGTTATGAGGTAGATATCCGTGTTTACAGACACCATTTTTTTCATTGTGTCGTCATTTGTTTAAAAGTTTAAAATATGTGGGTGAATAATTTTTTAAAGTCATTTTTTTAAAACGAAGTATTAAACATCAATAAATGATTCCAAGTCAAAAACGACTGACATTCCGAATAATGAACGTAATTAATCATCTTCGTTTTATGGCCGGGTTGAAACAAAAGCGGTTGCGCGACGTCTTTAAACGGGGGTTTCCAGGGTAACATGGACAAATTAAAAATAGTTCGGGGGCTTAATGCGCCATGAATCTGCTATGTTCTATCAAACACAATAGTCGTTTTGGCTTACAATACAGCAGTTTCTTTTAAAGAGGAGTGCAAGAGCAGGAACTGTTTTTTCAGTCTTGACTGTGTTTTCCAACTTATATAATAGAGTTTTTTCCCCTCAAAATAACTCAAAATATAGCCATTAATATCTAAATCCCTGGCAACAAAAGTGAGTAGACCACTTAGTAAATACATACATCCCTAAATGTCCAAATTGAGTACTGCTTGTCATTTTCCCTCCAAAATGTCATGTGACTCAATACAGGAGTGCTGTCAGCATTGCTGCAGAGACTGAAGAGGTGAGGGGTCAGCTTCTAAGTGCTCAGACTATGCCGAACTCTACATCAAATTGGTGTGCATGGCTTTTCACCCCAGGCCTCTTCTGAAGACGGTACACAAGAATCAATCTCTGCAGCAATGCTGACAGCACTCCTGTAATGAGTCATATGACATTTTGGAGGGAAAATGACAAGCAGTACTCAATTTGGACATTTAGGGATGTACGTATTTACTAAGGGGTGTACTCACTTTTGTTGCCAGGGGTTTAGATATTAATGGCTATATTTTGAGTTATCTTGAGGGGAAAATAAATGAACTCTGTTATATAAGCTGCACACAGACTACTTTTCATTGTGTCAAAGTGTCATTTTATCAGTGTTGTCCCATGAAAAGATATAGTTAACTCATTCACTCCCAACCATTTTCATCGGAGCAAGGCCTTTCGCTCCAGGCCGTTTTACTGGATTTTGCAAGGCCCACAGAAAATTCTGTTCTATTGCTATATAAACATGGAACCCATCAGAAGAAAGATTAGACTCTCTTCTTTCAGCAAGAAAAGTAAGTTAATATCTTTTCCATTCTTTAGAAATCAGCATTAGAAAATAGCTTGAGCAATTTTCCAATTTCTGATGAAAAAAACAGAAATTGAGCTTTTTGTGAAAGCATACATTTTAAACATAACTTTGACTTTAACACAGTTATTTTTTGCTTTAGTTACATCCCAAACATCTGGATGTTTTCCTTTTACAAAATAACAAACAACAAGCCAAATAGAGCTTTTGATAGCAAAGTAGCAATTTATTTACACATAACTAACTGAGATGACGCTATTGTGGCCGCGACACCCGGGTTAACTTTACCCTCATCGTCGCCTGTCTCATAAAGATGGATTTTTATGAGTCTCTGTGGGGTCCGCTCGGCGAGCAGCACGGACTCAACGACATCGTCCGCTGCACTGGTGGTCCCGGTCGTTCTGCTCGGTCGTCCAGCGCCTGGCATCCCGGGCGTCCTCTCGGTTGTTCTGCTCGGCCATCCACTGCCTGGCATCCTTAAGCCGGCGCCCTGGCCGTTCGTCTTACCAAATGCGCTACTGCCCTTCAGTGGCCAGTTATATTGCTTTAAAATGGATTTTCAGCTTTGTGCTTTGGAGCTCAGTTGAATCAGAACTCAGAGATGTCTCTTATGAAAAAAAAAAAAACTAAAAAGCTACGTCTTTGGGACACTGAAACAATTTAAAAATAGAACGTATTTATACGTTTTTGGGAGCAAATGAGTCAACTATTGCAAGAAATGCGTGGGGTGTACTCACTTTTGTGATACACTGTACATGTGACTTACTCTTTCGGTCTCCCTGGGCAAACTGGATCTCAATTTGGCGACCGGACACCCACTTGTGGTCCAGGTTGTGGAGGGCGTCTTCGGCATCTCGCACGTCTTCGAACGTACTGACGCGGTTAAGGTTTTTCATTTTAGGAAAGACAGCGACACGCACTCATACACGCCCTTTGATATTTTTCCAAGTCAGCTTGACGCGTTACCGATGACATTTTTACAGTCGGTGTAATATTAGTATACTGTCTACATTTCGGCCTATACAGAACATGCAGTGTTTGCGAATAATGACAGATGTTTTTGTAATTTAAATGATGTATTCCCCGCTTTTACGTTTCTTCTTCTTTGATAGTATGGACTTAATAGTTCCACATGCTACGCAAGCATGCCCCCCCCCCTCCGCCCCAACTTCACCCATTATATAAAATACACATAATGCAAAACACTTGAAATCCAATACACGGCTCCTACAGCTATTCATGCAATGTAGCACAATTTAAAATTCAAGGAATTTAAGACCAAATTAATAACAGTGTAACGGTACTTGAATTGGTACGGACATCACGGTTCGGTGCACACAGACGGATGGAGAATACGTTTGAGTAACAACAACAAAAATCCATGTGGGAGTTAGTCCTCCTCCACTACAGGGGGCGGTAGAGGAAATGCACCTAAAGTAGAGGCTATGGAAACAGAAGAAATGGGGATTTTATTTTCCACACATTCCCTATGAAGGAGGAGGAACAATATAAACTGTGGTTTCTTGCTGCAACATAAAAAAAAAACTGGTGAAAAACTGATGTGGTATCACTCTGCCCTTCTCCCTGCAGAGCTGCTGGATTACAAATGTTGCTTTTCATACTACAATTATTAACATGCAATTTGAAGTTTTAGTAACTTTATCCTGAAAACATAACCAACACTATTTATTGCATGGGTCATCGGGTGATTTTCACTCGCGCATATGTTTTTTTTTTATCGGCATGCTGACAAGCCTCATTGACTCGAGCTAGCTTAGCCACTCCGGAGCCCTGAAACGAACAAATAACTAACAAACTGCACGGAATTTGTTGAAATCCACTCCACCGACTAATTAAACCCCTGCTAACTCGAAGATTAAAGTGCATACGACACAAGAAAGCATGTTTATTTCATATTACACTTTATGCTCCGGAATGAAATGGACCGCTTGGATGTGTGTGGAAGTGATCGATATATCTATTCAACTTTTTGAATCCCGTTCCATGAAAATGAGTGACTTCTGGCTAGAGTCTAGGGTTGAAGAAGAAGGCGGACATGACGTCAGAGACTGAGATCATTTTCACTGGACAGCCATACTATTGTATGGAGGAAGACTGCACATTTATCTGTTTTTGCGGATTAATTTGTTAATTTTTTGCGTCACGCCAGCCCGATCTGCTGCAGGCTTTTGTTGCTACACCGGGTAGAGTGGTGTGAGCCTTTTTGGGTTTCCAGACGTAGAGGTGTACGATAACTATCGGTCCGATAATAGGAATATCAATAAATCCATCCCAATAAATCCGATAACATTTTATATTATCGGGCATATTAATATCAATTTTGGCACAGTGTCGGTGGATTGGGATGTGTGCATTTGTTTCCACTCCTGTTTTGCCAGTATGCCAAGTTTTGTTACTGTTCTAGAGGCCTTATTTTTCCATCACTGAGTGATGAACCTTACTATAGCAATTAGCAAATGTTTGCATTTTACAGTGTTATGTTTACAAGTTATTGAGAGGCCGTTTGGTTATTGATATATAATTACCAGGTTAAGAAAATGGTTTCATGGACCAAGACACAAAAGTCTCCTGTCTCCTCTCCTGTTGCACCAAATGGTTTATCTGCTGACAAAGCACAATACCTGTTGGGTTTATATTTGTTTTAGTTCTGTGCTTATTGTTCAGGGGAACACATCGTCAATGATATTGACTAATTGATTGTGATGGACTTAAATTATATTTATTTGAAAAAATTAATATGGGCACTTTATTTGAAGTCAAAACTGTCTTTGTTTTGTTCATTATAATAATGTTCATGTCATCATGAAAATTCCGGTTAGGTCAAAGGCAAATCTATGCTGAATCCACCACTCGTATTTTCTGACCTCCAGGTGTTCAAAAATACATGAATATACATTGAAAAATTATATACAGTATATATTATCGGTTATCGAAACGGTATCAGCATTAAGGAGCGGGAAGTTGGAAGAGCCGCTCGGTTCGGGTTAGCATGTCACCTAGCTGTCACGTCTCCTGTTTTGTTTACGCTCTTTCCTCTGTCTCCGATGCTGGGGCAGGGAAATGACAAAAGCCGGACTAATTCTGGTGGCATAAAATACTGTTTGGGAGGTTTAAGAATTCGGCAGTTTTGACCATTATGCAATAATTTAGCCCTGTCGTACCAAATAAATGCATTTTTTATATTTTATATTCCATTGAGCACAAGACTTATTTGTCATGACCATACAATTTGTATAGCAATCCGGGAAAAATACTTAGATACAAAGAATATCCTTTAAAAATATTGGAGAAATTAAAACAATGATGACATTTTGCTGCTCTCTGTCGCATTTTCCTCATTCTGAATCTCCCGCCTCATTGGGCTGGATTCTAAATCAGCTGAAATCGTTACTCTACCGACATCATCACCCAGATGGAGGTGCTAGAGCGCTATAATGACAGGCGGGACTAAACGGCAGATTAAAAGACTCATTTCTCGTCATCTGTGCTTTGCCAAATTGTTGTATATAGTCAAATCGTCTCAAAATATGATTTCAATTCACATAATGATGGTATTTAAGATTTTTTTATGGTGTCACACGCACTTTAACTTTCAATTTCTGTGATAATTTAAAAAATTTTTCCTCTTGCACCGAACCATGACCCCATACCTAGGTATGTACAGACCCGTGACTTGTGTTGTTTTCCGAAATTTCCAGGTTCGCGGTGAATCAGGAACAGGCACACTTTTGCTCAATAGACAATGTTTATTGATTAGAAAATGCAGAATAAATTAGATTTATTGATTACAATCCCACAAGAGCAAGCAAACAAGTATCAACAAATGTCAACGATGACGCTAGACTTGTGTTTGTCAACCCCAGAATCCCCGCGTTACCGTTACAGCAAAACGAAATGTCCCTTAGCAATGAAAATCGCTTACCGTGACAAATGAGTGGGAAGCCAGCAACACTCCAGTAAAGCGGCAAAAGGACAAAGCTGGGCGATCCGTACGCGGAAGTCCGTCAGCGGGTCACGTACGGATCGCCTGGCTTTGTTCCTTTGCTGCCTTACCGGGGCCTTTTGCCGCTTTACTGGAGTGTTGCTGGCTTCTCATTTGTCACGGTAAGCGATTTTCATTGCCAAGGGACAACTAGTTGTGCTGTCACGATAATGCGGGGATTCTGGGATTGACAAACTCAAATCTAGCGTCACGTTACCATTGTTTTTTGCTTGTTTTTGATACTTGTTGCTTGGTCTTGTGGGATTATAATCAATAAATCTAATTCATTCTGCATTTTCTAATCAATATACATCGTCTATTGAGCAAAAGTGTGCTGGTTGCTGACTCACTCACTTTTCGTAAAACGCGTGTACCGTTACACTCCTACTAATAAATCAATTGGCTAGTTTGAACAAGCACAGAAACAACCACCACGACCACTATTTCCAATTATATGACGCTCAAAACTGGCACACCACGAAACAATCCAGAACAATACATAACAATCAGAGTTTAGTGATTGAAATACATAACATAAAATATAGATTTGAGTAGGATACATTAAAAAAAAGGCTTGTCCCGTTTACCTTTTAACATGCTTGTTCTTTGAACTTCAGCTTGCTCTTTATTGTCTTGGCAGAGGAACGTAGCACTTGTCTTTGCCCCATAAACGCTTTTTGCTCCCTTTTCCCACAAAATGGAGGCGCTCCCTTCGGTAGACAAAATGGCCGTTTCTCGCTCTTGATCGCTCCCCTCTTTGAATCTTGATGCTTTTGCCGTGTGTGTTTTTTGCTAGCGCTTGGTCTTTGGCTACTCTACCTGGTAACTTTTCAGTGTGTAGCGGTAGGGGGCGGGCTCTCCAGAACTGTATCTTTACCATTCTGAGGCAACAACAGAAGAGATGGCAGTTACAAACGGTGCATATGTTTAAGTCGAAGCAGCACAGATGAAAGGATATTGAATGTAAGCAAATCCTCTTGGTCGGCGCGTATAGAAGTCAAGTGGAATGTAGACGTCTACAATAGGCCCGTAACGACCAAACTCGCGCCGCAAATCTTCTGGCCTAAAGTGTCGTGAAATAGCCACATAAGTACAATTTCCCCCCTCATGTTTCGAGACCATATGAACTTGAGCCCACTGTGGGTACAAACCCACACAGGTCAGAGTGAATTTTGGTTCAAAGTTCGGAAGGAAGCAGATGGGAAAAAACAAATCAGGGATACAAAAGGAATGACAAAAAGGACTTATCACGTATAAAATACTTACATTTTAAAGAAATACAGGTAGTCCCCGGGTTATGACGTACCCGATATACGTGATTTCGACGCGGGAGTCTCGTCCGCCATTTTTGCTCCAGTCATTTTTTTAGGGCTGTCAAACGATTAAGATTTTTAATCGAGTTAATCACAGTTTAAAAATTAATTAATCGTAATTAATCTCGTAATTAATCGCAATTTAAACCATCTAAAAAATATGCCATATTTTCTGTAAATTATTGTTTGAATGGAAAGTTAAGACACAAGATAGCTATATACATTCAACATACAGTACATAAGTACTGTATTTCTTTATAATAACAATAAATCAACACGATGGCATTAACATTATTAACATTCTGTTAAAGCGATCCATGGATAGAAAGACTTGTAGTTCTTAAAAGATAAATGTTCGTACAAGTTATAGAAATTTTGAATTAAAACCCCTCTTAATGTTTTCGTTTTAATAAAATTTGTAAAATTTTCAAACAAAAAATAAACTAGTAGCTCGTCATTGTTGATGTCAATAATTACACAATGCTCATGGTGCTGAACCCCATAAAATCAGTCGCACCCAAGCACCAGCAGAGGGCGACAAAAAAAACAAACAAAAAAAACCCACAAGTAACAAATAGACATGACACTGTCGTTTTAATCAATTTGAGCGGGGCATGTCCGTTAATTGCGTCAAATATTCTAACGTGATTAATCTAAAAAATTAATTACCGCCCGTTAACGCGATAATTTTGACTGCCCTAATTAATATATATATATATATCAATAAAAAAGAAGTCATATGTATCCCTTTCAATTGCTAGATCAGAATAAATTAAAAAAATTTTTAAAAATTGTTGGTGGGGGCGCCAATTCGCGGTTTTTCACTTATCGCGGTTGGTCTGGTCCCCATTAACCGCGAAAAACGAAGGTTAACTATTTAAAACACGGTCAGATACCTTGAATAGTACAGATAGATTGTTAATGTAACTGGTAGAAAATAACTTCTGTTCCAATAAAAACAATGATTACAATTCAAATATTACAGATGATTAATTAAAAAAATTAATTCATTTCTGACAATTAAAAAAGTACCATGAAAGTACTTTTTACAGCTGGCGATATGATGATAAGTCTACATCAATATGGCGGCTATGTAATATCAACGATATCACAAAATGTGAACTAACGCATACGATAATACCGTTGCTTTTTGGTTTTTCCTTTACATTCGCGACTATAATTTTTATTAAAATTCCAGTAAAGCTTCAAATTCTCGTTGCATCGTTTTCATTTCCAGGCAACGTAGCAGGTCGCTTAGCTGACATGTTTACTGTATTTCCAACATAAAACAAAGGTGACTTTCCTTAGTAGGCCGGTTTTAAAAATATATGTACGCACCAGTTCGTTATAATTATAATTGTCAACCACATTATCACGCTGTCAACGTCAAGCGACGACGTCAGTTAGCCGTCTTTTCGGTTAAATTGACCACTGTTAGCTTTGAAGACTCACCTGGAGTCGTCTGAGATATTCCGAACAAAGAGAGAGGAGTTTGGGGGTCGCAGATACCTCGCCATTTGTTCCGGCGAATTATCAGCAGCAAGTATTTCCTAATATCTGTAGCAATACTAGCAAGAATAGTACTGTTGAGCCTTGAAACTAGGAACTTGCGTGGCTAACTCCATGCGCAATTGCGCATGCGTCGGAGGAAATTCTCCACTGAGCGTTATGCTGCCTTCACATGCTTTGGGAAAAATGACGCTTAACATTTGCGATTACGTCCTTTTCAAGTTGGTTTGTTGCAGTATAGTAGCAAAAAAAGAAAGAAAGAAAAAAAAAAAAACAGGCCAGACACGGACTTCATTTGGTTTGCAAAACTGTTTTAGACCGTTTAATTCATCTACTACAACAATAAGAGAATGCATCAAAATACAAACACAACACGCAAGCGAAACTGTATTTTATTTAAATAGACATTTATTTCAAATTTCACTGCCGAAGTTATTACATTTTCTTGCTCTTCCTTACGAGGGTTACGGAGCCCATACTCAGGGTCTAAAGTGAGAGGCAGGGGGAAAAAAAGGCATTGAAAACAAAACAAAAAACAGAAATTGACTTCAAGTGTGGCATTTGATGCGTTCGGGGTACCTCGATCATTTCGCCTCCTTTGATCTCTTGGATGTGGATGAACTTGCCGGTGTTGCACACCAGCTTGCCCCCCTCCATGTTGACAACGCACTGCATAGGTCAGAGAGCAAAGAATATATCTTAAAATTATATAATCAAATTTTAGCTATAAATTACGGATTTGTATTGCTGCCACACAAAAAAGTCCAGTATCACGTTTTTATGTAGTATAACATTTTTAGAATGAACACGTTTTTACACGATAATTATCACGTTTTTACATGAGAGTTATCCTGTTTCGACATGATAATTATCACATTTTTATATGATAGTATCACGTTTTTAGATTTGTTTTAATATGATAGTTATCACGCTTTAACATGCTAACGACTACGTTTTTAGATATGTTTTAACATGATAATAATCACGTTTTAACATGATAGTTACCACGATTTTAGATAATGACGTTTTTACATGAATGATCACGTTTCTACATAATTAGTCACGTTTTTATATAATAGTTATCACGTTTCTACATGATAGTTATCACGTTTTAACACAACTATCACATTTTTACATGACAGCTATCACATTTTTACATGATAGTTATGTTTTAACATATTATCACGTTTTTACATGCTAGTTTCATGTTTTTATAATTTTCACGTTTTTACATGATAATTATCACGTTTTTATATGATAGTTATGTTTTTACATGATAGTTGTCATGTTTTCAGATACCATGGTTTTGCATAATTATCACGTTTTAACATGATTGTTATCGCTTTTTAACATGAGTTACCACGTTTTTACATGATAATGAGGTTTTTACATAAGTTATCACGTTTCTACATAATTAGTCACATTTTCATATAATAGTTATCACGTTTTTACATGATAGTTATCACGTTTTAACATAACTATCACATTTTTACATGATAGTTATGTTTTAGCATATTATCACGTTTTTACATGATAGTATCAAGTTTTTAGAATTATGTTTTTTATATGAAAATCACGTTTTTACACGATAATTATCACAATTTCCATAATTATCACATTTTTACATGATAGCTATCACATTTTTACATGATAGTTATGTTTTAACATATTATCACGTTTTTACATGCTAGTTTCATGTTTTTATAATTTTCACGTTTTTACATGATAATTATCACGTTTTTATATGATAGTTATGTTTTTACATGATAGTTGTCATGTTTTCAGATACCATGGTTTTGCATAATTATCACGTTTTAACATGATTGTTATCGCGTTTTAACATGAGTTACCACGTTTTTACATGAGTTATCACATTTCTACAGTCACATTTTCATATAATAGTTATCACGTTTTTACATGATAGTTATCACGTTTTAACATAACTATCACATTTTTAATTGATAGCTATCACATTTTTACATGATAGTTATGTTTTAACATATTATCACGTTTTTACATGATAGTATGAAGTTTTTAGAATTGTTTTTTTTAAATGAAAATCACGTTTTTACACGACAATTATCACAATTTCCATTATTATCATGTTTTTACATGATAAATACAACGTTTTTAGATATCACATTTATTTATATGAAACTCATCACGTTTTTACATGCTAGTTTCATGTTTTTATAATTTTCACGTCTTTACATGATAATTATCACGTTTTTATATGATAGTTACCACATTCCTTCATGATAATTATTTTTACATGATATTAATGATGTTTTTAAAAGAGTTATCACGTTTCTACATGGGAATCATTACGTTTTATATAGTGGTTATCACATTTTTACATGATATTCCGTTTTTTGGATATCATGCTTTTACATGATAATTACCATGTTCATTTTTACATGTTAGCTATCACATTTTTTACATGATAATTTAATTTTTTTACATGATGATCATAACGCTTTTATACAATAGTTTTTAAGAAAAAGATTTACATGATACTATCATGTAAAGACATGATACTGGACCTTTTTTGTGGCAGCAATATGCTTTCATAATAAATTTATTAATTTTCTGATGATCAGTTAACCTTGAGCTTTTTGCCATCCATGGTGGTAATGTCAGCCTCCTTGCCGATAGTGAAGGAGTTGGTCACGGTCTTGCCCGGAGTCTTGGATGTCACCACGAAGTCATTGCCCTTCTGCGTGATCTCAGTCACTGGTTTAATGTCCTTGGCCATCTTGATGACATCCTCGGGGAGTTCTGGTAATTGACATTAAAAAAAAAAAAAAAATCAATTCATATTTCAGGATAGAACTAATTCTACAGGTTTTTTTGTCCTCACCCATGGCCTTGAGGAAGGCCTCGTAGTTCTCCTGGGCGTAGACCTGCCATGTACCGTTGAAGTCCATGTTGACCAAAAGGAGGCTGAGTGGGAAGAGTCTGTTCGAGCCGGCTAGCTTTTATACATCCCGGATAAGACGTTTAATTAGTAACCCTGTCGGACGTTGTTTGAACAACCCCGAGTTCATTTGCTCCACAAATTGGAGTGAAATGAAAGAAGCGGCTAAGCTTGTGTTCGGGTGTGAGTACTTCAGCCAACACATAAAACTCACATTGGTAGCATCACTAAGCAACACACATTTGTCCACACAAAAGCATTTTATTTCAAAACTTGACACTGCATAGCGTAAATAGGGCGTAATACAAAAATAAACATGAGCAATTTCACTTCATACACGTCCGCAACCTTTCCCTCCGCAGTGCCGTTGAACCTCCTAACACGACTCCAGGGGCCTTTCAATGAGGTGAACGACCTTGTGGACTGTTTGCACATTTAAAGTACAAATCAGCTTTTTTATTTCTGTATTTTGCTCCCTTACTGTTATCAAATTCAATGCCAAACTGAGGTACGTGACCAAAACTTTTGGCGTACCGTAACATCCCTACTCCGTGCCTTGTAGAACCCAAAATGGAACTACTTGTCTTTAATCAATTTAGCCAAAACAGGATAGCATTTCAACCAACCAAAGAAAATACTAGGTTATGTATAGTTATCGGTACTACAATTATTTACCGTATTTTTCGGACTACAAGTCGCAGTTTTTTTCCATTGTTTGGCCGGGGGTGCGACTTATGCACTGGAGTTACTTATATGTGAAATTATTAACACATTATTATATCATTTCACATGTTATTTTCATTTTAAACCGCAAGAGGGGGCTGTCAGGATTCAGAAAGGCTGGAGTAATTGGAACTGCAACTGATAATAATGAGTCTGACGTAGAAGAGGAAGCGCCGCACCTTCTACCTCCGGAGTTGGCGGAGTTTTTTAAAAATGACAACAAGAATGATGATTTTATTGGATTTAGTGATTTAGAGTGACACAGATTTTTTGATAAACTAGCACATAGACTTCATAATAGGGCTGCAGCTATCGAATATTTTAGTAATCGAGTAATCTACTGAAAATTCTATCGATTACTCGAGTAATCGGATAAAACATATATATTTTTAGGTGAAGAGCAATTATGAATATACATGAGAAAACATGACATTTCATCTAATATTGAACCATTTTCAGTCAATCAATGTCTTTATTTTCGATGTACATTGTTGAAAACAGCCAACAATTACATCTTGGATGTAACTAGAATAAAAAAAGACTAATTCACTGCTTTCACTCAAAATTTTTTTAGATCTTATTTAAAAAAAAAAAAAAAAAAAAAAAAAAAAAAATATATATATATATATATATATATATATATATATATATATATATATATATTTCTTACCTAAAAATGCCATTACGCTTGATAACACACATCACTTAAAAGTTAGGATTTTTTCCCCACGTGTTTCAATTGAATTTCTATTTGTGTCAAGCTATTTTTAAGTTCTAGTTAAGTTTTAAGTTAGTCTAAACTGTAAGTCCTGATAGGATTTTGAGTTTTTGCAGTGTTCAAAATAAATGTATGATACAGGCGGTATTGGAGCACATTAGGGACCAGTGCTACTTGGTGTTTTATCCAGCAATGACTACTGAGCTAAAATTGATAGTTAGCATTATTAAGTATTTATTTTACACCCTCATCACTCCACAACTCTATGTTATGTTAAAGCATGTATGTAAGACAAGTTAGCCACGCATCGACAGTGGTCATAATTAATAGAAACCTAGCCCTCCGCAGGGCTAACGTTACGTGAGCTAGTGACAGTAACGTTACTCTTATTTATTAGCGCTCTTTATTAGCGCTTAGCGCTCTACTGCTTTAAGATGACGGCTTTTTACTAACACCGCTGACTGTCATTTCGGATCTAGTTCAACATACATGTGATCTCTATGAGACGCATCAGACGCTACCTGCTACCAACGTAGCATCATGCGGGCTAGTTTTTAGCAACGTCGGCGTCTTTTGTTGCGGGTGTCGGCTGCAGTAAGTTTTTTTGCTTCTTCCTCTACGCATCAGCGCGTTGCCCCGCATTAAAAGTAGTCCGAGCAAAATGTGATGCTTAGAGCTGTCAAAATAAACGATGACTCGAGGTGAATAAAATTAGTCGGATCAGTTTTTAAACTCGAGTTGCTCGAGTATTCGTTTCAGCTGTACTTCATAATGGTATTGACAGGTCAGATCGGTCATGTACTGCGCCTTGCATTCAAGTAGGGGGCCCCCCCATATCAAGAGGAGCTATTCAAAAACACACGCAAGCAGCGATCTAACGCCGGATTTCTGTTGAAAAAGTACGAAAGCCGTACCGCATACAAGCAGGAAGGACTGTCTTAGGAGTGATTTTTTTCAAGGATTCAAAGTAATTATTATATTTTTCGTACCATGCGTGCATTTTGAAACGTTGTGAAAAAAAAAAATTAATGGGAGGAATTAGCCGCTACTGCATTAACATCATAGTTCGCAATATTTACGTAAAATAAATGCAAACTGCATGTTGTTTTTTTTGCTTTTAACCAAGAATCGAGACTGTTTTACGTCCATATCTATAAAGAATTTGGGGATTCAAGCATTTATTCTAGGGCTGTCAAATGATTAAATTTTTTAATCGAGTTAATCACAGCTTAAAAATTAATTAATCGTAATTAATCGCAATTCAAGCCATCTATAAAATATGCCATATTTTTCTTTAAATTTTGTTGGAATGGAAAGATAAGACACAAGACGGATGCATACATTCAACATACTTTACATGAGTACTGTATTTGTTTTTTATAACTATAAATCAACAAGATGGCATTAACGTTAACGTTCTGTGAAAGCGATCCAGTAGTTCTTAAAAGATAAATGTTAGTACAAGTTATAGAAATTTTATATTAAAACCCCTCTTAATGTTTTCGTTTTAATAAAATTTGTAAAATTTTCAATCAAAAATAAACTAGCAGCCCGCTATTGTTGATGTCAATAATTACACAATGCTCATGGGTGCTGAAGCCCATAAAATCAGTCTCACCCAAGCGCCAGCAGAGGGGGACAAAACTCCCAAAAACACAAGTAACAAGTGGACATTGCACTGTGCTGTCATTTTAATCTGTTTGAGCGGGGCATGTGCGTTAATTGCGTCAAATATTTTAACATGATTAATTTTAAAAAATTAATTATTGCCCGTTAACGCAATAATTTTGACAGCCCTAATTTATTTACAATAATTTTCACCAGAAAAGCTCTGTTTACATAAGGCGGCCGCTAGCTACATTCGCGAACAGACTAGCATTGCATTTACGACATGTATACGTAAAATAAATGCTAACTGCACTTTTTTTTTTTTTGCTTTAACCAAGACTCGAGACTGTTTTACGTCCATGTCTATAAAGAATTCAAGGATGTAAGTATTTAGTCACAAGAATTTTCATCGGAAAAGCTCTGTTTACATAAGGCGGCCGCTAGCTACATTCACGAACAGACTAGCATTGCATTTACGACATGTATACGTAAAATAAATGCTAACTGCACTTTTTTTTTTTTTGCTTTAACCAAGACTCGAGACTGTTTTACGTCCATGTCTATAAAGAATTCAAGGATGTAAGTATTTAGTCACAAGAATTTTCATCGGAAAAGCTCTGTTTACATAAGGCTGCCGCTAGCTACATTCAGTAACAGACTAGGATTGTACTTTGACATATTTACGTAAAATAAATGCTAACTGCACTTTTTTTTTTTTTTGCTTTAACCAAGAATCTAGAATGTTTTTACGTCCATATCTATATCTATATATTTTTTTCCTCTTCATTGTGCATTTTTTGGCTGCTGCGACTTATAGTCTGAAAAATACGGTAAATGGCATTGTAGTTCAACCTCGAGATTTCTATGAAAAACTTTTAAGATGCACACCACAGCATGTGCACTTTAATTGTAGTGCACCAAACATAAGCTATATGAGTGTGGGAAATATGGCCTGTATATTTCTTCCATTCATATCAAGTACAGTGGTACCTCTACATACGATCGCTTCGACACACGAACTTTTCGACATCCGACGTAAAATTTGACTCGCCATTTGTTTCGACATCCGACGACATGCTCGCAATACGACGACAATGGCAGCACCGCAGACGAATGCACGGCGGATTTTCTTGTGTGACAAATCAACACTGGTTTCAGAAAAGGTTGGCACAGGTGGTGAAACAAGGAAAAAGTTGACGCTTACCTTCTAAATGAAGATGCAAATGACAGAAAAATATGAGCGTAGGGTGGGCATCTGTGAAATGGCTCAACAATACATCTCCACGGTCCTCCTCCGACCATCGTTCGCCAGTCTTTATAAGTTAAGCTGACAATTCTTATTGTGGTAACATCTCCAGAGAAATGGCCAACTTTGCCACGTTTTTATCATTTATTTCACAACTTATTCAAAACAAAAACACCTTCTGTCTGCCGCAATTGACGGTGTTCTCAAGAAAACATTCAAAGTGAAAGTGAAACTCCAGCTCACCGGTCTGTCTCTGGCACGTCAGCCCCGCGGTGCGTTCAGGGTCAGCAAAAAACGTCCGCCACATTAGAACCCGATTCGTTACATTAATACAGGAATTATTATTATTATTATTATTATTATTCCGATTTTGAGTTATAATTTATTTGTTTTGCTATGTGTAATTGCCATTTGTAATAGTACCAACAGTATTTTTTAAGGATTTAGTGAAGGTTTTTGGGCTGTGGAACGAATTAATGGAATTATAATGTATTCCTATGGGAAAATCCTGCTCGACATACGACCATTTCGACTTACAAACAAGGTCCTGGAACGGATTAACTTCGTATGTAGAGGTACCACTGTATTTTTATTCATTTAGCTCAATAAAAATCATGGTTAATTCAATTATGTGTGTCAATAAAATAAAATAAAATTCTAAATAAAAAGTTTATGTCATTGTTCAATTACTGGTCAGGTCAGACCCATGAAAGAAAATGCACCATTTTGAAAACTTTAAGATCTCATATGTCCCATGACCAGTCTCACCAATTTTGAGGAGGATCCAACCAACTACCTAGGCGACATAGTCTCAAATGTACACCGTATAATTCGACAAAAATTTCACATTTGATCCAAAATACCTGTTGGATTGAGAATATGGTTGCAAGAGACTTTTTGGAGCCGTTTTGCACAGGGTATCGACTCCCCAAATTGTATCGCTCTACGTCGAAAAAACTTAAATGGAGAGGCCTTTTTTAAAATTCAAGTGTGTGCCACTGAGCTATTTTGTTACGTTTTTTTCACAACGATGCAAAATTACCGAAATTCACGCTTATGTGCAAATTTTGGTGTGTTTCGAGCATGTTTAGGCCTCCAAATTGGCCGTTTTCATTTGCCGAGAAAAAAAAAAAAAAAAAAAAAAAAAAAAAAATCCCTTGCAAAACAATTGGGCCTTCGCGCCTGTTGGTGCTCGGGCCCTAATAATGAGAAAATATTATATACAGTGCCCTCCATAATTATTGGCACCCTGGTTAAGATGTGTTTTTTAGCTTCTAATAATTTTTTTTATTCAAATAATATGGGACCTTAATGGAAAAAAAGAGAAAAATCCAACCTTCAATACAAGTGCATATATTCAGTGGGGAAAAAATCCCACATAAAAGAAATTATTATTTGACATCAAATAATGTGTGTCACAATTACTAGCACCCCTGGTGTTAATACTTTGTACAACCCCCTTTTGCCAACAAAACAGCACCTAATCTTCTCCTATAATGTTTCACAAGCTTGATTTTATGTCTGGTGAACCATTTCTGTGTAGATTTGGCCATAGGTTTAGGGTACAGGTGTCAAACAGATTCCAGAAAGGGCCAAGTGGGTGCTGGATTTTGTTCCAACCGATAACGCGCAGAGAGTTTAACCAATGAACTTCCTGCTGAAACAAGCAGCACCTGACAAAGTTTAACTGATTACACATGTAAAAGATCTAATTGGTAAATAGGTGTCCTCTTTAATGGTAGGAAAGCAAACCTGCACCCACCTGGCCCTTTCTGGAATCGGTTTGACGCCTGTGGTTTAGGGTCATTGTCTTGCTGAAAGACCCAGTGACGACCCATCTGCAGCTTTCGGGCAGAGGGCAACAGATTTTGATTTAAAATGTCCTGGCATCACTGACCCACCCCCATACTTCACAGTGGGCATGAGGTGCTTTTCAGCATTCGCATCTTTCGTGGCACGCCAGACCCCCTTAGAGTGTTTGTTGCCAAAAAGCTCAATCTTGGTCTCACACAAAAATACACACGGTTCCAGGCTTCAACTGTGACCGTGTGCTTTGGTCAGATGAGACCAAGATTGAGGTTTTGGCAACAAACACTCTAACTGGGTCTGGCGTGCCACGAAAGATGCGCATGCTGGAAAGCACCTCATACCCACTGTGAAGTATGGGCGTGGGTCAGTGATGCTGTTTCGCTTCCAAAGGCCCTGGGAACCTTGTTAGGGTGCATGGCATCATGAATGCTTTGAAATACCAGGACATTTTAAATCAAAATCTGTTGCCCTCTGCCCGAAAGCTGCTGGGTCTTTCAGCAAGACAATGACCCTAAACATATGGCCAAATCTACACAGAAATGGTTCACCAGACACAAAATCAAGCTTGTGAAACATTATAGGAGAAGATTAGGGTGCTGTTTTGTTCGCAAAAGGGGGTTGTACAAAGTATTAACACCAGGGGTGCAAACAATTGTGACACACATTATTTGATGTCAAATAATTATTTCTTTATGTGGGATTTTTCCCCCACTGAATAAATGCACTTGTATTGAAGATTGGATTTTTCTCTTTTTTTCCATTAAGGTCCCGTATTATTTGAATAAAAAAAATATTAGAAGCTAAAAAACAAATCTTAACCAGGGGTGCCAATAATTATGGAGGACACTGTATTAAGTATCATACTATAAATTTTTGTCCAAATACAGTGCCTTGCAAAAGTATTCGGCCCCCTTGAATCTTGCAACCTTTCGCCACATTTCAGGCTTCAAACATAAAGATATGAAATTAAATTTTTTTGTCAAGAATCAACAACAAGTGGGACACAATCGTGAAGTGGAACAACATTTATTGGATAATTTAAACTTATTTAACAAATAAAAAACTGAAAAGTGGGGCGTGCAATATTATTCGGCCCCTTTACTTTCAGTGCAGCAAACTCACTCCAGAAGTTCAGTGAGGATCTCTGAATGATCCGATGTTGTCCTAAATGACCGATGATGATAAATAGAATCCACCTGTGTGTAATCAAGTCTCCGTATAAATGCACCTGCTCTGTGATAGTCTCAGGGTCTCAGGCCCATGATCACTCTGGATGAACTGCAGAGATCTACAGCTGAGGTGGGAGAGTCTGTCCATAGGACAACAATCAGTAGTACACAGCACAAATCTGGCCTTTATGGAAGAGTGGCAAGAAGAAAACAATTTCTCAAAGATATCCATAAAAAGTCTCGTATAAAGTTTGCCACAAGCCACCTGGGAGACAACACCAAACATGTGGAAGAAGGTGCTCTGGTCAGATGAAACCAAAATTGAACTTTTTGGCCACAATGCAAAACGATATGTTTGGCGTAAAAGCAACACAGCTCATCACCGAACACACCATCCCCACTGTCAAACATGGTGGTGGCAGCATCATGGTTTGGGCCTGCTTTTCTTCAGCAGGGACAGGGAAGATGGTTAAAATTGACGGGAAGATGGATGCAGCCAAATACAGGAACATTCTGGAAGAAAACCTGTTGGTATCTGCACAAGACCTGAGACTGGGACGGAGATTTATCTTCCAACAGGACAATGATCCAAAACATAAAGCCAAATCTACAATGGAATGGTTCAAAAATAAACGTATCCAGGTGTTAGAATGGCCAAGTCACAGTCCAGACCTGAATCCAATCGAGAATCTGTGGAAAGAGCTGAAGACTGCTGTTCACAAACACTCTCCATCCAACCTCACTGAGCTCGAGCTGTTTTGCAAGGAAGAATGGGCAAGAATGTCAGTCTCTCGATGTGCAAAACTGATAGAAACATACCCCAAGCGACTTGCAGCTGTAATTGGAGCAAAAGGTGGCGCTACAAAGTATTAACGCAAGGGGGCCGAATAATATTGCACGCCCCACTTTTCAGTTTTTTATTTGTTAAAAAAGTTTCAATTATCCAATAAATTTTGTTCCACTTCACGATTGTGTCCCACTTGTTGATTCTTGACAAAAAATTAAAATTTTATATCTTTATGTTTGAAGCCTGAAATGTGGCGAAAGGTTGCAAGGTTCAAGGGGGCCGAATACTTTTGCAAGGCACTGTATATGACTTTTAAAACATCAATATAAATTTGATTATTTCACCTATAAAATTCATTTTTTTGTGTGTTCCCGCTTCCATTCACAATCCCATCTCCACAACATTTGCCGGCGGCGCCTCGTCTCGCCTGTACACGCTCACGGTCACGTCCACCGACTCGGAGCCGCAGCGGTTGCGGACCAGCACGGTGAATTTGCCAGAGTTTTCTGTGCGGACGTCGCTGATGGTGATGGTGCTGCAGCCTGGCTCCCTGGTGATAAAGTACTGGTCCTCGCCGGCGATCTCGCGCTCATTGCGCAGCCAGAAGACATCCGGGACCGGGTCGCCCTCGATGAAGCACGTCAGGCACAGAGACTGTGGAGGGGAACGTTGTGTAGTTTTCAACATTTAATCACCGTGTCATTTTATATCTTACCTTTCCCTCCATGATAGCCACAACATCTGGAAGACCTTTAGTCACTTTGGCCCGATCTGAAACAAATTCAGTCCCAGATGACACATGCTCTTAAATATTCTTCTTGAAGACATCTTGTTAACACTTTATTTGACAGTGGGTTGAAAAGACTGTCATAAGTCCGTCATAATTATGATATGACACTGTCATTGGATGAAAGAGATGCGAACTGGACATAAGTCGAGTTAGTGACATCGTTTGCTGACAGTCTTATGAACCCAATGTCAAATAAATATCTTTGCAACCCACTTTTCTCAATGACGGCTTCTTGCCTGAAAGGATGAAAAGAAGATGTCAAATTAGCATCCCGGCAAAACATGCTGCATAATTTAAAACAAAAGCAAACACATCTTACTTCAGCCTCTGATGCTCCGTCAAAGCATCTGCAAATGCTATGAGTAAAAAATAGATTATTGCAGTAACGTTACATACATGACAAATCTCGCATGCACCCCCACCTTGTCCCGCCAGGTCCAGGTGACGCGTATGCGTCTCGACACCGTCAAACATATCCAAGGTGTATTTGCCTTTGTCGTTCTCTGTCAGGTTGAAAATGTCCATCCAAACCGTGTGGACGTTGCTTCCCATCCTGACCCGGGACTGTGGTTCCATCTGTTTCCCCCTGTGGGAAAATCACAGGGGCGGAGCTTAGGGGGTGCTAGGGCACCTAGCTAGGTGCTAGGTGGCACCTAGGTCTCTGGCAGTGTTTTTAATCCGGTGCTTGGACATACCTTACTACTCGGCAAAACGTCCTACACAGTGCTCAGCGTGCTTGCGCAAGTATCCGCACGCACGCATGCGCACATCGGTTAGAAGCGGCGAGTACTCAGTATTTTTGTTTTTATTTTGTTTTTTAAAACCTTTCATTGCCTCAAAGATATATGTTTATAGAAGGGTTGTTCCGATCACGTTTTTTTGCTCCCGATCCGATCCAGATCGTTTTAGTTTGAGTATCTGCCGATCCCGATATTTCCCGATCCAATTGCTTTTTTTCCCCTCCCGATTCAATTCCAATCATTCCCGATAATTTTTCCCGATCATATACATTTTGGCAATGCATTAAGAAAAAAATGAATAAAACTCGGACGAATATATACATTCAACATACAGTACATAAGTACTGTATTTGTTTATTATGACAATAAATCCTCAAGATTACATTTACATTATTAACATTCTTTCTGTGAGAGCGATCCACGGATAGAAAGACTTGTAATTCTTAAAGGACAAATGTGACTTTGTATATTGTGACTAAATATTGCCATCTAGTGTATTTGTTGAGCTTTCAATAAATGACACTGTAGCCATTTAACTGTTGTGCCCAAATGCATGATGGGAAGTGCACCCATGACTGTGCGTAGTGGTACCAATTGATATATCTTCTCTGCGTTGGGAAATAATATAGGGTGTTAAGAAAAAGATCAATTACTACCTTTCTTCTCCACATTGATTCCCACGATATTTCTAATCGTAGTTAGAGGGATTGTAAGGCTTTAGCCAATTAAAAAAAGGCTCCACAGGCTGCCAAAATTCACTCTACTCATTTTACGTTGCCTTTTAGCTCTGTATATAGGTAAAACGGCGCCATTACAGATTGAATGCGACAATGCGTGAGTGGGTCGTGCAGCGCATGTGTTGATTGCGTTAAATATTTTAACGTGATAAACTTTTTAAAAAATTAATTATCGCCGTTAACGGGATAAATTTGATAACCCTACCTTAAGCCTACACTAAAGACTCTGGATGAGTGTAAGATATTATGTCTGTAACGTTAAATACAATTAGAAAACGATTTAATTAAAAAAAAAAATAAATAAATAAATAAAAGAAGGCATGTCCGATATTTTTTTGCCGATTCCGATACTTTGAAAATGACATGATCGGATCCGATCGATCGGCATCCCGATATATCTCGACATATCTCTAGTTTATAGTCATCGTACCCGGGGCCTGTTCACATTTGTTCCACCAATGGACAAATAGGCAACTTATTACAAAACCATCAACACGTAAATCCTAAATCTCCATGTTTATATCATAACTCATTGGCTGCCACTGACGACGCGAGGCGTCCAATTCGTTTGAAATGGGAGGGTTGGCTAGTGTTAAACTAGGGATAAATTCATTTAAATCACAGCAGAAAGATGAAAAGATTCACATCATCATCAGTGGCCCTAAAAAAGTAAATAACAATAGTTGTATTATCTTTATGTCCAGCAGGTGGTGCTACAGGCTTGCTATAAAAATGCCTAATATTTAGGTTTTAATATTAAGTTTTTTTTTTTGGTCTGTTTAGTTCAATTGAACTACAAATGCACAATAAATCTATCTAAATTGCAGAATTTTCATTATTGTATATATATATATTTTTTATCAATACAGGGCACTACTTAAAGCAACATTGGAATAAATTCTCCCTTCTGATTTTCATGGCTTACTTAAAGCTCCAGGTGGTCTTCAAGTAGCTGATATAATACGTGAGGCAGCAGTAGAGCCTGAAACCTTCTGCCGTGCTCTGAACCCTCAGCGGACCTGCTGACAATCCTGGAGAGATGGAAAGATGGATGCCAAGTCGATACAGCACATTGATGCGGGCTTCAAGTGCGTGGCTCGCTCACCGCATTGTCTGCTCAGCTGCTGGAGGAGCTTGTCGTACTCTGAGAAGAAACATAAAAACTGATAATAATAAGCGGCGGCTGACATTTACGACCGAATGAGCTGTAATGAGTGCGCCAGGTCACTCGCTGGCGACGTTATAAAGAAATACAGTCAATCTAAGTGAGAGGATTGGCAGCGAATGACCATGTTTCAGTGCCATTGACGACAATAGACGTCCTGTGTATTTTGAACTTAACCATACACCGAATCAAAATCTTAACCAATTGTTAAAATGACAATATGCTCACAGGACAAGACAAAAAATAAAAGTGATATTGCACATTTTTCAGATATTACAAAATTTACCATGATTCTATTTTGATTCAAGGGCGTTCGGTCAATAAAATAGGATAAGATTACATTTTACATTACGCTTTATTAAAAAAAACAAAAAACAAAACAAAAAAAAAACAGAATTTTAACTAGGGCTGTCAAAATTATTGCGTTAACGGGCGTTATTTTTTAAAAAAATTAATCATGTAAAAATATTTGACGCAATTAACGCAAATGCCCCGCTCAAACAGATTAAAATGACAGCAGTGTAATGTCCGCTTGTTACTT
The DNA here is from genome assembly GCF_030265065.1 of Corythoichthys intestinalis. Lineage (NCBI taxonomy): Eukaryota > Metazoa > Chordata > Actinopteri > Syngnathiformes > Syngnathidae > Corythoichthys > Corythoichthys intestinalis. The sequence goes on from NC_080398.1 coordinate 39,716,517, forward strand.
GTTTTTTTGTTTTTGGGTGTTTGGCGCCCTCTGCTGGCGCTTGGATCCTAATGATTTTATGGGTTTAAGCACAATAAGTGAGCATGGTGTAATTATTGACATCAACAATGGCGAGCTACTAGTTTATTTTTTGATTGAAAATTTTACAAATTTTATCAAAACGAAAACATTAAGAGGGGTTTTAATATAAAATTTCTATAACTTGTACTAACATTTATCTTTTAAGAACTACAAGTCTTTCTATCCATGGATCGCTTTAAGAGAATGTTAATAATGTTAATGCCATCTTGTTGATTTATTGGTATAATAAACAAATACAGTACTTATGTACCGTATGTTGAATGTAGGTCTTGTGTCTTATCTTTCCATTCCAACAATAATCTACAGAAAAATATGGCATATTTTATAGATGGTTTGAATGGCGATTAATTACAATTAATTTTTAAGCTGTAATTAACTCGATTAAAAATTTTAATCGTTTGACAGCCCTAATTTTAACTAGTGTTGCACCAATACCAGCTTGAATTTCCTGATGGTGGAAAACACAGACAAGACTGAAAAAGCAGTTTCTGCTCTTGCACCCCTCTTTAAAATAAGCTGCTGTATTTTCAGCCAGAACAACTGTTGTGTCTGATAGAACAATATGTCTATATGTTGCCATAGCAGATTCATGGCGCATTACGCCCCCGGAACTAATTTTAATTTGTCCGTTTTACCCTGGAAACCCCCGTTTACAGACGTCGCGCAACCGCTTTTGTTTCAACCCAGCCATGAAAAGAATTATATTTATTATTCAAAATGTCTGTCATTTTTAGCTTAGAATCATTAATTGAAGTCTAATATTTCGTTAAAAAAGACTAACGACTTAAAAAAATTATTTACTCGCATATTTTAAACTTTTAAACAAATTACGTCACAAAAACCAAGGCAAGCAACGAAGGGTTCAAAAAGACAATCTGTCAAATGGCTGCAAGTCAGTATCTCGGGAAGCCGCCTAGGATCGGTTTAAAGACACTGCTGATGAGCTGGAATTGGATGTAGGTTCGACGTCGGGAACTCATCCCACATTTCTGTAACAAAACAACCGACCAGCAGCAGAATGGGACATAATAATGCCAGTCGTCATACTAGCTTCGCTTGCTAGCTAGCACAGCTATTCTCCCAGTGCAGGCCAACTACGTCATCAACCCGAGCGTCCATTGCGCGCATAAAACATGGTACCGTCTGTGGGTCAAAACATGTACTAAATATTATGGATCAATGGCAATATTTTATGTCTTTCTAATAACATATTTTAGTAAAAGAGAACAATTGTGGCCTATTAGCGCCTACAAGTCTAAGTCTGAGGTTCCCTTTAAACTCATGAAATATTTGACGTCCATATACAGTGCCTTGCAAAAGTATTCGGCCCCCTTGAACCTTGCAACCTTTCACCACATTTCAGGCTTCAAACATAAAGATATAAAATTTTAATTTTTTGTCAAGAATCAACAACAAATGGGACACAATCGTGAAGTGGAACAAAATTTATTGGATAATTGAAACTTTTTTAACAAATAAAAAACTGAAAAGTGGGGCGTGCAATATTATTCGGCCCCCTTGCGTTAATACTTTGTAGCGCCACCTTTTGCTCCAATTATAGCTACAAGTCGCTTGGGGTATGTTTCCATCAGGTTTGCACATAGAGAGACTGACATTCTTGCCCATTCTTCCTTGCAAAACAACTCGAGCTCAGTGAGGTTGGACGGAGAGTGTTTGTGAACAGCAGTCTTCAGCTCTTTCCACAGATTCTCGATTGGATTCAGGTCTGGACTTTGACTTGGCCATTCTAACACCTGGATATGTTTATTTTTGAACCATTCCATTGTAGATTTGGCTTTATGTTTTGGATCATTGTCCTGTTGGAAGATAAATCTCCGTCCCAGTCTCAGGTCTTGTGCAGATACAAACAGGTTTTCTTCCAGAATGTTCCTGTATTTGGCTGCATTCATCTTCCCGTCAATTTTAACCATCTTCCCTGTCCCTGCTGAAGAAAAGCAGGCCCAAACCATGATGCTGCCACCACCATGTTTGACAGTGGGGATGGTGTGTTCAGGGTGATGAGCTGTGTTGCTTTTACGCCAAACATATCGTTTTGCATTGTGGCCAAAAAGTTCAATTTTGGTTTCATCTGACCAGAGCACCTTCTTCCACATGTTTGGTGTGTCTCCCAGGTGGCTTGTGGCAAACTTTAAACGAGACTTTTTATGGATATCTTTGAGAAATGGCTTTCTTCTTGCCACTCTTCCATAAAGGCCAGATTTGTGCAGTGTACGACTGATTGTTGTCCTATGGACAGACTCTCCCACCTCAGCTGTAGATCTCTGCAGTTCATCCAGAGTGATCATGGGCCTCTTGGCTGCATCTCTGATCAGTTTTCTCCTTGTTTGAGAAGAAAGTTTGGAAGAACGGCCGGGTCTTGGTAGATTTGCAGTGGTCTGATGCTCCTTCCATTTCAATATGATGGCTTGCACAGTGCTCCTTGAGATGTTTAAAGCTTGGGAAATATTTTTGTATCCAAATCCGGCTTTAAACTTCTCCACAACAGTATCTCGGACCTGCCTGGTGTGTTCCTTGGTTTTCATAATGCTCTCTGCACTTTAAACAGAACCCTGAGACTATCACAGAGCAGGTGCATTTATACGGAGACTTGATTACACACAGGTGGATTCTATTTATCATCATCGGTCATTTAGGACAACATTGGATCACTCAGAGATCCTCACTGAACTTCTGGAGTGAGTTTGCTGCAGTGAAAGTAAAGGGGCCGAATAATATTGCACGCCCCACTTTTCAGTTTTTTATTTGTTAAAAAAGTTTAAATTATCCAATAAATGTTGTTCCACTTCACGATTGTGTCCCACTTATTGTTGATTCTTGACAAAAAAATTCAATTTCATATCTTTATGTTTGAAGCCTGAAATGTGGCGAAAGGTTGCAAGATTCAAGGGGGCCAAATACTTTTGCAAGGCACTGTAACTCAGGCTTAAGTCTACCCATTTCTCAGGGTATTTAGAAAAAAAAGTACAGATACGTGCTGTAAAATGTAGTGAAGTAAAAGAAAAAATTTCATGTTTCTACTCAAGTAAAGAACATAACCACAAAAATGTACTTAAGTACAGTAACAAAGTGCTTTTACTGCGTTACATTCTACCACTGAAAACTAATGAGCGGGAGTGTGCAATTCATTGGCTGCCATTTTCAGTGGTAGACATTCATTCATTCGCTGCCAATCGTCTTATCGCCAATCAATGGCACTGAAAGATGAGCATTCACAACCACGCCCATTTTACACCAGCAAACTGGGCCCATTAGTGACCCCGGCCTGTGTGTGATCGCACCCCACCTAACTTCCGCCCCTGTACAGTACCCAAAATTGGAAATATTTAATGCCTTTAACTGACTGATCGGTTTTCCAAGGAGATCGGGGAGAAAAACAAATCACTCCACAAAGACCCCAAAGAATAACCGCTCAGGGTATGCTTGTCAATCAGGCCTTTCCTCATTCATTTACAAAAATGCTCAAATTTGGCCAGTGTTGGTATGTTGAATCCTGCTTAAATACCATGGTGTAAAAAGCCCATTAAACAAATGAGCTGGTCACCTTCATCTCGCAACGCCAAGGTGCTGACGTCCTCTCCTCTGGCGTCTGACACCACTGCTTTGTACGAGCCCGCCTGCTTTTTTTCAATCTACGGGGACACGTAACACACAATTCATCTAATTATACATTCAAAACTGGCGCACATTGATTTAGTGTTTGATTACCTGTGGGATGGTGAGTGCGCTGGATCCAGAGGCGGAGTCATAATCAGCCTGTGTCACTGCTGTGCCGTCCTTGAACCACTTGAGAGTGGAGTCTTTGTTTGTGTTTGTCACCTGTTGATGCACAGACGTATTCAAGAATTAAAATGTTGTATACTGAAATGACTGGCTGCCATTGATGTCCAGTCACTTGAACTGGGAGAGGTTGGCAGCGATCTTTATCGCCGTCATTGCTACGCGATCATTTACAAGGAGTCATTTTGTGTGTTTTGTTTTTTAGATTTGAAAACTTAAAAACAAACGGGCCAGTTAAATTATACGGAAGCATATTGCTGCCACTGAAAAAAATATATACTGCATATATAATTTTTTAAAGTCCGGTATCACTGTTTTACATGATAGTCATCATGTTTTTACATGACCTCATGATGATGATGTAAAAACATGATACCTATCATGTAAAAATGAGAAATCATGTAAAAACTAGGGCTGTCAAAATTATCGCGTTAACGGGCGGTAAATAATTTTTTAAATTAATCATGTTCAAATATTTGATGCAATTAACGCACATGCCCCGCTCAAACAGACTAAAATGACAGTACAGTGTAATGTTCGCTTGTTACTTGTTTTTTGGTGTTTGGCGCCCTCTGCTGGCGTTTGGGTCCAACTGATTTTATGGGTTAGTACCATGAGTGAGCATGGTGTAATTATTGACATCAACAATGGCGAGGTACTAGTTTATTTTTTGATTGAAAATTTTACACATTTTAATAAAACAAAAAAATTAAGAGGGGTTTTAATACAAAATTTCTGTAACTTGTACTAACATTTATCTTCTAAGAACTACAAGTCTTTCTATCCATGGATCGCTTGAAAAGAATGGTAATAATGTTAATGCCATCTTGTTGATTTATTGTTATAATAAACAAATACAGTACTTATGTACCGTATGTTGAATGTATATATCTGTCTTGTGTCTTATCTTTCCGTTCCAACAATAATTTACAGAAAAAAATGGCATTTTTTATAGATGGTTTGAATTGCAATTAATTACGATTAATTAATTTTAAAGCTGTAATTAACTTGATTAAAATTTTTAATCATTTGACAGCCCTAGTAAAAACATGATAATTATGTGAAAAGGTGATAACTTTCATGTAAAAATGTGATAAATACCGTGTTAAAATATGATCAGTGTGTAAAAATCTGATGTAATGTAAAAACATTAATTACTGTGTAAAAACATGATAATTATCATATACGATGAGGAAAACTATCATGTAAAAATGTTGATAAGTATGTAAAACCATGATATCTGTGATGTAAAAATGTGATAATTATCACGCAATAATGAGAAAACTCATGTAAAAATGTTCATAATTATGTAAAAACAAGATAATTATCACTTAAAAATGTGATAACTGTCATGTAAAAATGTGAAAAATATCATGTAAAAACATGGTAATTATCATGTAAAAATCAGATAATAATATAAAACATAATTATCATGTTAAAATATGATAATTATGTCAAAATGAAAAACATGAAAACTCATGTAAACATGTGATAATTGTCATGTAAAAACTATGTTTATCTTGTAAAAATGAGAAAACTATCATGTAAAACATGATAATTATCATAATAATCTGATTATCATTATGTAAAACAAACATGTAAAACATGATAATTATGTCAAAACGTGATATATAAACCTGATAATTATGTCAAAACGTAATAGTTGTAAAATTAACTCATGTGAAAACGTGATAATTATCAAAACTTTAAAACTACTATGTGAAAACGTCAATACTTTCATGTAAAAACGTCATAATTATCATGGAAAATCAGATAATCATCATGTAAAACATCACGCAAAAACATGATAATCATCATGTAAAACAACTATTAAGCAAAAACATGATAATTATCATGTCAAAAAGTGATAGTTATGTAAAAACGTGAAAACTATCATGCAAACCTGATTATCAAATTGTAATAATTATAATAATTAATAATTATCATGTAAAAATGAGAAGACTATCATGTAAATAATAATAATAATAATAATAATTATGTAAAACCATCATAATTGTCATGTAAAAACGTGATAATTGTGTAATATGAGAAAACAATGAAAACATATTGATAATTATTTAAAAACATGATAATTATCATGCCAAAACTTGATAGTTATCATGTAAAACCAAAATATCTTGTAAAAATAACTATCATGTGAAAATGTGATAATTATCATGTATAAATATAAATATAATGTAAAAATGAGAAAACGATCATGTAAATGTATGATAATCATCATGTAAAAATGAAGGAACTCATTTAAAAACGTGATAACTCATGTAAAACACTTGATAGTTATGTAAAAACATGATAATTATCAATTGAAAACAACTAATCGAAAAACGTGAAAACTGTCATGTATAAATGTAGTAATTATCTAAAAAGAATTAACAAAACATAGCTATCATGTAAAAACTAGGGCTGTCAAAATTATCTCGTTAAGGGGCGTTAATTAATTTTTTAAAATTAATAACGTTAAATTATTTGACGCAATTAACGCAGATGCCCCGCTCAGAGAGATTTAATGACAGTACACAGTGAAACGCTCACTTGTTGTGTTTTATGGAGTTTTGCCGCCCTCTGCTGGCGCTTGGGAGCGACTGATTTTATAGGCTTCAGCATCCATGAGCACTGTGTAAGTAATTATTGACATCAACAATGGCAGACTAATAGTTTATTTTTTGATTGAAAATTTGACAAATTTTATTAAAACGAAAACATTAAGAGGGGTTTTAATATAAAATTTCTCTAACTTATACTAACATTTTTCTTTTAAGAACTATAAGTCTTTCTATCCATGGGTCGCTTTAACAGAATGTTAATAATGGTAATGCTATCTTGTTGATTTATTGTTATAATAAACAAATACAGTACTTATGTACCGAATGTTGAATGTATATATCCGTCTTGTGTCTTATCTTTCCATTCCAACAATAATTTACAGAAAAATATGGCATATTTTATAGATGGTTTGAATTGCGATCGATTGCGATTAATTACGATTAATTAATTTTCAAGCTGTAATTAACTCGATTAAAAATTTTAATCGTTTGACAGCCCTAGTAAAAACATAATTTTCATGTCAAAACATGACAGTTATCATATAAAAAAGTGAAAACTATCATGTAAACATGATTATCATGTGAAAACGTTATAGTTATCTTGTAAAAATAACTATCATGTGAACATTTTTCACTTGTTTTGTTGTTATTTATTTATTTTTACAATTTAGAAATTTATATATTAAAAAGAGCCTCAGTTGAACTGGGAAACATAAGTATGAAAGCAGGAGTAGTTAATCTTTTCCTTGTGGAACGGAGTTCCTCAACTCACTTTAGAATTTAGGTACCACCAGATAGCGCCCAAACAACACTGTTTTTGCTTTGGCTTAACCACAAAAACAAGGTACTGTATAGGTGGGTTTTGAGCAAATAGGTCACGTTTGCCAGTACTGAAGTGTACATAAATATGCATTTGTGCATGCCTAGGTTGTTATCATTATGGGGAAAAAATCCGCAGCCACAAAATAATTATATATCAAGAGCATTTATGGGTGACCGCTTTTAGAGATTTCTATAAAAGTTCCGCTTTTATCGTTTGCACTAATGACCGTCACGATAGACGAAAACAGCACCATCATTTTCATTGCCGCAATTAAGTACCTTGCACTTTATGATCACTTGGCATTCCTCGTTAACGTTCCACGACAAGAACTCCTCGAAGTATGGCCCTGGGGGAGGAAGGGGGAGACGCAAACGATGACAATGTCACCGTGATGTATGCAGAATTCAGCGTTCATCCGTGTCTCTTAAAGGTCACCGGCTGCCATTTGTTATCGTAATGAGGCGGCCGTGTTTCGATGCAAACGTGAACGGGAGGGCGCTATCGGAGACTCACCGCTCTTTCTCTCGTGGTCACGTCGCTTGGCGTTTGCCAGGGCCAGAAGTTCGCGGAATTCTGCAGGAGATAGTTTTTGGTTAATCAGGTTCACCAACACGAACTAATTATAGTCAAAATACTGTAAATGATAAAAGCGCAGGGTTACAGAGTCTGTTTGTTGGTTAGTTTCCTCATTGTTTGGAATTACGTTTTTGTGGTTAACTGTTAAGTGTGAGATGTTGCCAGGTCTAAGGGCTTTCATTTTACTCGATAATTATTACTATTTATACACTTAATTATATTGTTAATCGTTGTTGTATTAAAAGGGTCAATTTTAATGATTTTTCTTCCATTTTAGTTTTTAATTTGGACTCAAATAGAAATAGTCTTTGTCTTAAGTGTTCATTCAGGTCATGATTATTAATATTTGTATATATTTTTTACTATATAACTGGTTGTATATATTATAACTGTTAATTTTAAAAGCAGATTTGGTGTTATTAGAGTAAGGCATTTCAAAAAAATGTAAAACGTCAGTTTTATTTCTATAGTTCCACAATCATCAACAGATACAAAAGGACTTTACAAAGAACAGTTGATAAACACAATAAAAATGTTTAATAATTAACTATAAACTTAATAAGGCAATTATAACAATACTTTGTACATTAAATGATAAAATTGATAAATTATCGATAAAAATTTGAACTCAAAATCTATGATAAATAGCAATCCCCTGATCTAAACCCCATAATAAAATAAACTCACTATAAAAACTACAGATAATAGAAAATATTCATTAATAAAAAAATCAAGCAAAAACAATATTTTTAGGAATCGCTTTCCCCAATTTCTCAATTTGACAACCATTTATGATGATTATTTTTTAAAAATAAATATGGCTGAAAACACAGACAAGACCGAAAAAGCAGTTTCTGCTCATGCACTCCTCTGTAAAAGAAACTGCTGTATTTTAAGCCAAAACAACTGTTGTGTTTGATAGAACAATATGTCTATATGCTGCCATAGCAGATTCATTGCGCATTAAGCCCCTGAACTATTTTTAATTTGCCCGTTTTTCCATGAAAACCCCAGTTTACAGACGTCGCGCAACTGCTTGTTTCAGTCCAGCCATAAAATGAAGGTAATTAATTATATGAAAAAATCATTAATCGATGTCTAACATTTTGTTTAAAAAAAACAAAAACGACTCTAAAAAATTATTCACTCGCATATTTTAAACTTTTAAACAAATTACGTCACATAGAAAAAAATGATGTCTGTAAAAAAGTCACGGATATTTACCTCATAACTATCGCTTAATTGTATTTTTTTTGTTTCTGTCTCATTTTTTCCGGTATGTTTAATGCTAACTAATCGATCAAAACAAAGAAAAATTGGAAAAAAATGTTTAAATAGGTAAATATGTGAAAAAGAAAATCTCGACCACTCCTTGATGTCTGCGATTTCTGCATCGCGACCCTTGTTATATTACCATGTTTCACCCATAAAATCCCCCCAAAATCCAGCTGTGGCCATTCACAGCTGTGCCTTGACACTTGGTGATACTTGCTACATGGAGTTTTTGGATTGAAACAAGGTCAGTATGCGATAATATTGCGTTAAAGTCGTGGCGTCTGTAATTCTGCTCTCGCGTGCTCTCACCTCCAGATAGGGTTTTGCTGTTTAAAAAACCTTTTTAAAAAAAAAAAAAAAAATGCCCCCCTGTTCAAATTTTTTCTTCCCTGAGAAAATTGAGATCTTAAGCTTTCCAATGATGTTTCACACATGCATATCGGACAATTTGAAATTTGGCCAAATTGGGGTTCTCAGAGCGGAAGTTCAAGTCGCCTGAGTGTTTTCCGTCATATAATGAAAATCTGGAAAACGAAAATAATAATACATTTATTAACAATCATGCCCAATACTAGAGTTGGCTGATAAACGCATTTTAAAATGATATCGGATAATATCGCCAACGGTTTTTAATTATCGGCTTTGGGCCAATACGCATGTTGCCTTCAAAGTGAATTTAGAAGCCTTCTGCCTTTGTACAAGGGCTGGTCACAGCTTAGCACAGCAGTTATGCTTATTGTCCATTAGATGTCTCCAAATTTGGATGCTTGGGATTTGGTATGTGAGCTTTATCATAAAGCATCCAGTGGGCCATGACAATACAATTAGCCATTGTAACCATGTAGATAAATGCGCTATATAAGTACTCTCCATTTATCGGACAACTCAAGCTTAGCATTTTTTAACTTTAAATATCAGTTTATAATTTATGCATGACCAAATAGGACAGAATGGATTATATACATACATCTTTCAGTAAATACTTAAATGTGTCATTAATTCATTAAAATACTAGTCCAGGCTTCTTGCACACTTTTACAAGTCAAATTTAATGCCTTCAAAGACATTTTTAGGACCTTAAAAATATTCAAGACCGAAACACGTCGCAACAATTTCTGATGAAGATAAAAATAATTTTATTTCACTGTAAGTGGTGTTTTTCTCCTCCCACGTGCACAAGGCGCGAGAACCTCTGGGTACCCCACGGTACGATACAATATGAGTTGCAAAACAAGGCCCTGTTTTCTTTTTTTTTTTTTTTTTACATTAAAATGGTATGGTATTGTAATTCATTAAAGACTTTATTTAAATAAGTATATTTCATTCTGACCTATTTGGGCCTACATAATAATTGTTTGTAATTCTTCAAAAATAGACTACTGCTAATTAAGTGCATGTTAGTGATATTTCTATCCCCCAACATCTCAGAAAATTCCAGCAAGGTATAAAGCACAAGCAGATTTTAAGGGGGCCAGCCCCCCCGGTGGCCGAAGAGTGTCATTGCATGTAATTGACTTTCCTAAAACTCCCAAAACTATTTTTCCAACAGGTCATGTGACTAACACCTTAGACGACCATTTGCCTTGCATAGAATTTAAAAAAAAAAAAAAAAAAAAAAATATTCGGGGAGGGCAATTTTATTTTTTAAATGATTTTTTTCTGAGATTGAATTTTTTTTTTTTTTTTTTAAATTGAAGCAACATTTTTTGAATTGAATGATTTAGACACAAATGTCCTACCCATATAATGGCCCAAACACAAAGAGGATTGCTTCAATCAAAAAAAATAAATTTCAACCTAGAAAAAAAATCATTTGAAAAATAAATTGCCCTCCCCTAATATTTTTTTTCAATGAAAAATTAAGTGTTCAAATGCAAAATTTTCAATCTCAAATATTTTTTCGCATTCAAAAACTTTTTCTATGATAGAAATTTTTCTATTTTTGATTGAAGTGATTTTTATTTTTGAAAATATATATTTTTTGAAGCAACTTATTTTTTGATTGAATAATAAAGACCAAAATGTCCTAGCCAAAATGTGGCCCAAACACAAATCAACATTACTTCAATCAAAAAAGTTGCTTCAATCAAAAAAAAAAAAAAAAAAAAAAAAAAAAAAAAAAAAAAAGCTTTCACATGCATTTAAAAATTTTTTTAGTTTTTTTTTTTAGTTTTTTTGAGTTTCAAATCCATCTTTGCATTCAAACACTTTTTTATTGAAGCGGCTTTTTTGGGGGGGGGGGTTGAAAATATATATTTTCATTGAAGCAACTTTTTTTTAAATTGAAGCAACTTTTTTTTGGATTGAATAATAAAGACACAAATCAACCTCAATATGGCTCCGCCCAGGGGATACAATTTTTGACTGGGGTAACTACATTGGCATGACTCCGACGGGCTTACCATATTCAATGGATGACGATCTTGGTGAAAAGTATTGCCCAAGCAGCCTGCTTTAGAATTCATTATTGTCAACTTATTATAAATATTCTTGTAAGTTAATTTTATTGCTGACACTGCATTTCAGGGTCATTAACATGTTGTGCCCCCACCCGCCACAAAAGTCAAACTCCGCCTATGGTATGAAGTACTATATTCTATTGTATTCATTCTATTCGATAGCAAAATCCTGTTTTGTAGATAAAAACTATTAAATCATTGTCTCTCTCCCATTGATGGCAATACACGTCCAATCCATTTGGACTGGAAAGGGTGGTAGCGATCATTTGCCCAGTCAAAATGGATTGGACGTCTATTGCCGTCAATAGCACTGGAACATGATCATTCACTGCCAGCCCCTTATAGTTGAAATGAATCGTCTTAACGAGACTCACTTTGATCCACCAAGACCAACGTGAATTGATTCCTGGCGCGTCCGTCCCGCAGCTGGGCCGTGTATGAGCCTTCGTCATCGTGGCTGATCCGATCCATCAGTACCTCCACCAGACCGCCTGCCTTGTCAAAGCGAATCGTACGCCGCTGAAGACACAAGAAGACGTGAGGTATGAACGCATTGTCGTTCAAAACGTGATTCACCCGAGTGCATGATGAAATATTTTGCAGCTCACGCAGCAAACAATAAAAAGCGGGGAAAAACATCATCTGAGCTCATTTCCCATGCTTTTACGTTCATTATGTTGAACGCGCGATGGCATGATGCTGATGGGACTGGAGCAAGCCGTGCGACTACGTGATGTACGGCGAGCCCGAGGGCGCTAATCAGCCAAATGGGCTTTCGGATTCGCAAACCTCAGCTGTGATCATTCAGCAACGGCGCATAATCAGCGTTCCTCGGATGGAACTCGGGATGGCGGGCAGATAATGGACCGAATGGAAATGAGACACTAGTACCATCTGAGTGGCAGCTGCTGCCGGTGAGGGAGAGTTGATTAAAATATGCAGGTTAACGGTGACGCCTTGTTGGATTTCTCTATGTTTACTTGACTGATTGTGTTCAGGTCGAGGTTACGATATTATAATGCAACATTTTGTTTTGGCGTTATAGTCTACTCATGTGCCTCTATTAACTTGTCAAGGAGAGGAAGTGAAAGCTATAGAAGTCAACTCCATTGACGCCCTTGTACGTCGATTACTCATATTTATTGTTTGACTGTTTGTGTTACTCTAACACACCCAATATAAATAAATAGCATTTATATCATAGTTTAAGAAAAACAAGCAAAATATATTTGATATTATGAAGAGTTGGACTTGAAATGATTAGAATTTGCAGCACCAAGACAACGGACAGATAAGTGCTGAACAGATACAGGACGCTTTATAACCACTGAAGCCCAACGCGCGCGTCATTCAGATAACTAAGCAAGATTGTCTTGCCTATCACTCAACGTCAACTATATGCCCACGTCTGCACCACCAAATCCCGCAATCAGCTCTTCTGGACAGTCCAGAATGAAGGGAAAAGGTACCGTTCTCGCACACATCATATAACTGTTTGCATTAGTATACCACATTCATTTAACTATAGTTTAGGCAGACTCCACTCAGTGGCCTTGAACACAGTAGAGTGAATCACCTTATCGGCGCTCATGAGGGGGAAAAGGAAAAATACTACCGTTTCTCGTAGGCACCGTCTAACTGTGTGAATTACTCGAACGCACGTAATATAATCAATCAGGGAATAGTATCATTTCTCATATTCACTGTAGGACTGCACTACTCTAACACACCTAATGTAAAATAAATAGCACACCATAGTTTAAAGAAACAGAATAGATACACAATGCCATCTTATCACAGAAGCCCAAAACGTGTGCGCCGCGAGCAAGATTGACGCACCAACTTGACACAATTAGTCCTCCCGACAAACGAACAAGGACAAAGACCAGCGCGCTTTGTCCTAAAACAAGTAGTGCCAGCCCGGATAACAAAGTTGATAGCAGGCGCTTGTGACGTCAAGACCAGCGTCGGTCGCTGTGGCAACCACATCCCATCTACGCACGAACCTAAACAGCCTGAAACCGGCCAGAGAGGGATGATCCCAAAGCAACGCCTGGACACACCTGGCCAGCCCACGGACTTAAAAAACACTGGACACTGAGATAAGTCAGATTTTGCTGCTCGGAAACATGTAGCCTTGTTTTGGATCCAGAATTGTCCCTCCGTCATCTGTTTTTGCCTTGTTTTTGACCACTGCCGACGAATAAATTGTCAACCTGCTTTCAGCGAGTCTTTTTCAAACTTTTGGAACATTGAGTCAGTACAAAGGGTTAATATCAGAGATGAACGCACGAAGTTCCGCCTTCCCAGTTGGCGCGCACGGAGGCAGCATCAGCAGAGCGGCACTTTGTTCAGCTGTCGCTGTTACCGTGCGGCTTGTCTGGGAAGGCGAATTTCAACATGAACAAATGGCAGGACATCTTGTCTTGCCGAAAGGAACATCTGATAACGAGGAAGCCGCGACTGGAAAGTTGACACTCAGCACTAAGGTGGCGCTGAGGTGGCAAAATCCTCAATTCTCGTTGCCCTGATAACAGTAACACCCTAAATCCTCCTGCCCAATCCACACAGAGATTAATCCTAAACAACACCCAAACACACCCTTCTTCCAGACAACAGCCCACCTCACCAGAGCCTTTAAAAGACTGAATGTTTCACTAATCGCTGTCTTTTCTCAGGAATCTTTTGTTGACTTGTGACATGGTGACCCTGGATCCAATTTGCCTCCTCGCCTGGGTCTCTCTGTGCTGTATGATTGCTGCCGACTTGAAATAAATTGTGATGATCAATGCAGAATAAATCTGTAATGACTTTTACTTTCAAGTGTATTGGCTCAGGTATTAAAACGTTCAATTCAAACCTTTGTTTTAAGAAACTACTAAAGAAACATTTTGAAGTGCAAGTCCCTTTATTAAATAAACAGGGAGCTATCCAAAAATGGGTCCAATTCTGGGGGACACTGGAGAACCACTAGACTCAAACTAAAGTATGTAAAATTAATCTGAAAGAAATCTGAGATATCCAAGGACTGATCTACATTTGAGGCATACTAGACTACACCAAAACTCGAACCAAAGGACTCTAGTGGAATTCTGATGTGTGATTTCATTTCAGATTTTTTTTCATGTCAGTTCATGTTCATGTTCATGAATGGTTTGTGTTAATGTCAAGGTTCCCCTAAAGTGGACCTTGTTATGTACAGATTGTGGGTACAAAGTCTAGAGACAACACCAACAAACCATTCTTGTATTGCTCCTGTTTTATTTTTTTTAGGGCTGTCAAAATTATCGCGCTAACGGGCGGTAATTAATTTTTTAAATTAATCACGTTAAAATATTTGACGCAATTAACGCACATACCCCGCTCAAACAGACTAAAATGATAGTACAGTGGTACCTCGACATACGATCGCTTCGACACACGATCTTTTCGACATCCAACGTAAAATTTGACTCGCCATTTGTTTCTACATCCGACGACATGCTCGAAATACGACGACATGACAGCACTGCAAACGAACGCACGGTGGATTTTCTTTTGTGAGAAATCAACACAGTTTTCAAAAAAAGTTGACACAGTTGGAGAAACAAGGAAAAAAGTGATGCTTACCTTTGAAATGAAGATGCAAGTTATAGAAAAATATGAGCTTGGGGTGCGCCTCCCTGAACTGGCTCAACAATACAGCTCCATGGTCCTCTTCCGACCACCGTTCGCCACTATTTATAAGTTAAGGTGACAATTATTATTGTGGTAACATTGCCAAGGAAATCGCCAGCTTCGTCACGTTTTTATCATTTATTTAAGAACTTATCCAACACAAAACGCCCATTGTCTTAAGCAGTTGACTGCTCTCAAGAAAACGAAAGTATTATCTCCACCGCACCGACCTATTTCACTGAGACGTCAGCTTCGCAGTGCGTTCAGGGACAGTAAAAAGTGTCCGCCATATTAGAATCCGATTCGTTACATTATTTACAGGAATAATTATTAATTATTCTTCTTATTATTATATTATTCTGAATTATTTATTTATAACTTATTTGTTTTTCTATGTTTAATTGCCATTTGTAACAGTGCCAGCAGTATTTATTAAGAATTTAGTGTATGTTTTTAGGCTTTGGAACGAATTAATGGAATTATAATGTATTCCTATGGGAAAATCCTGCTCGACATACGACCATTTCGACTTACAAACAAGGTCCTGGAACGAATTAAATTCGTATGTAGAGGTACCACTGTATAGTGTAATGTCCGCTTGTTACTTGTTTTTTGTTGTTTGGCTCCCTCTGCTGGCGCTTGGGTCCAACTGATTTTATGGGTTAGTACCATGAGTGAACATGGTGTAATTATTGACATCAACAATGGCGAGCTACTAGTTTATTTTCTGTTTGAAAATTTGACAAATTTTAATAAAACGAAAAAATTAAGAGGGGGTTTTAATACAAACTTTCTATAACTTGCACTAACATTTATCTTTTAAGAACTACAAGTCTTTCTATCCATGGATCACTTTAACAGAATGTTAATAATGTTCATGCCATCTTGTGGATTTATTGTTATAATAAACAAATACAGTACTTATGTACTGTATGTTGAATGTATATATCAGTCTTATATCTTATCTTTCCATTCCAACAATAATTTACAGAAAAATATGGCATATTTTATAAATGGTTTGGATTGCGATTAATTACAATTAATTTTTAACTCGATTAAGAATTGTAATCGTTTGACAGCCCTAATTTTTTTCATTATTTATTTATCTTTTTGATAAAGGGCTTGCACTGTGAACCACCGTGTTGAATTACGGTAATGCACATAATGCAAACAATGACACAAATGAGGGACAGCTAGCTTGACTTCATTGTTCCTTTTGGAGGCAGGCCTGAGCACAGTAGTTTTGCAGGTTAGCAAGTTCACACAGTTTAATGTTATGCTAACTCTGATGCAGGTCAGACTTTTAATAGCAAAACTAGTGGTGTTTCCCCCACCTCCACATCATTGATGTCTTTTTACATTACTTATAATGGATTGTTTTTGGGTTTGCTGTGCTGGCCCCCACCACCCCAAAAAATCGAATGTCCCTCCTTTTCGAAGGGTGCGGCATACTGTCGACACTAATCTGTTGGGGCTGTGTGAGTGTAGGTCTGTGTCTGTAGGGGGTCAATTCATCAGCCAATAAAACCTGCGTTTGAGGGGAAAAAAATGAACTGGCACATTCAGCAAATGAAATGGGATAAATGTAAGTCTGAACATATTGATAATAATTCAAGTAATCCTGGAAGGGTCTATTCTATCCTTACAACATATGGGAAGACAATTTAAATTACCGATATAAGTGATTCATTATTTAATGCAAATAAGGTTGCTCAAAAGTTGGTGGGGATAATTTTAGCATCCTGAAAAGTTGGTACTGTTATGTCCCTACCGTCCCTATGCAAACTTACACCCTCGGTCAATACCATTGACAGGAACCTGATATCAGTGTTGTTTTCATCCACGTTGACTATAGCGCAAATATTTCTTCAACGAACAATTTTTGTGATGACAATGACGAGACGATAACGAGCTACAACGTGTTTTGGGAGACTGAAACATAACGATACTAATTTCAGTTTTCGTCTGATGATAGGAGAACGAGACGAAATTGTGCAATAATTTCCGTCACACGTTCATAATGTGTGACATTTTATGTGTAGTTAGCCTGCATCGTAGCAGTGTCAGGTTGTGTAACTCTCCAGTCTACAGGCTTGCACACACGGTAAGCTTTGTTTTCTTATATCTTGGTCTGAGAGAATATGCAATGTAGCTTTAGCCTTGAGTGATCATCACACACTAAAATGTTTAACTTGTAGCGTTAGCATAGTATTCGCATTAGCATTTGTCGTCTTAAACTACACGGCAACTTTTTTTTTTTTTTACAGATAGTTTGTGGCTTCCAGGTGGGTATATCTAATTTAAAATAATGTACCGTTTTCGTGCTAAAGTAAATTATCAAAAACTTGGTGTTGTCCTTGTAGACCAGCGGTTTTTGAGATGACTAAAATATGACTAAGACTAATAAGTAGGGTTGTTCCGATCGTGTTTTTTTGCTCCCGATCCGATCCCGATCGTTTTAGTTTGAGTATCTGCCAATCCCGATATTTCCCGATCCGATTGCTTTTTTTTTGCTCCCGATTCAATTCCAATCATTCCCGATAATTTTTCCCGATCATATACATTTTGGCAATGCATTAAGAAAAAAATGAATAAAACTCGGATGAATATATACATTCAACATACAGTACATAAGTACTGTATTTGTTTATTATGACAATAAATCCTCAAGATGGCATTGACATTATTAACAGTCTTTCTGTGAGAGGGATCCACGGATAGAAAGACTTGTAATTCTTAAAGGATTAATGTGACTTTGTATATTGTGACTAAATATTGCCATCTAGTGTATTTGTTGAGCTTTCAGTAAATGATACTGTAGCCATTTAACGGTTCTGCCCAAATGCATGATGGGAAGTGCAACCATGACTGTGCGTCATGGTACCAATTGATATATCTTCTCTGCGTTGGGAAATAACATAGGGTGTTAAGAAAAAGATCAATTACTACCTTTCTTCCCCACATTGCTTCCCACGATATTTCTAATCGTAGGGAGAGGGATTGTAAGGCTTTAGCCAATTAAAAAAAGGCTCCAAAGGCTGCCAAAATCCACTCTACTCATTTTACGCTGCCTTTTAGCTCTATATATCGGTAAAACAGCACCATTACAGACTGAACGCGACAATGCGTGAGTGGGTCGCGCAGCGCATGCGTTAATTGCGTTAAATATTTTAACGTGATAGATTAAAAAAAATAAAAAATACCGCCGTTAATGGGATAAATTTGATAACCCTACCTTAAGCCTAAACTAAAGACTCTGGATGAGTGTAACGTTATGTCTGTAACGTTAAATACAATTAGAAAACGATTTAATTAAAAAAAATATATATATATTAAAAAAAGGCATGTCCGATATTTTTTTGCTGATTCCGATACTTTGAAAATGACGTGGCTCATCGATCGGGACATCTCTACTAATAAGTATTATCGACCATAAGACTAAGGCGAAAATTAAAAGCTGCCAAACGCAAGACTGCCTGATATCAACAGGAAGTGACCTCGAAATGCCCCAAATCACTAAAAAGTTACTTACGTAACAGCCGAAGCAAAGCTACCATCGCAATTTCTCCAGAAAATGTATTTTCTAAAACTGAGCCTTTCCTTTTGTGCTGCTGCAAGATCGCATATTTTTACGACCTCCCACAATCAAAATGGCCTTTTTCTATTCGTAAAATCATAAATTTTCCACTTTTGTGAACATTTTGGCCTTGAGGGAGGTCATTTTCCGTCTTGCTTTTGTCTGACTTCATTATAGACAGGTAATATAATCAAATAAAATGCTCAGCGTCTGTTTTGTGCGAGAAAACAGGTCCTTCCAAAGACCACTCTAAATAATATTTGTGTTACGCTCCCCAACCGTGTTATTCATCATTTTCTTTTCCAGCCTCCAAAAGGTAATTTCCTCTAGTAGACGTCAAAGCTGTGGCATGAAATAACTGTCAATTTGCTTCAGCTTTTCTACCCATTTGCTTTTTTTACCCCAACTCACAGTGCACATTGCACCCACGTGGGTGATGATGTCTTGCTTCCACCTTCTTCTTATCAAGATCTCACCCCCCCGCAGTGATTTAATTGATATTGAAGATGAAACTGATTTAATTTCATTTTTATTTTAGTTACATTCTGCAAGTGTTGATGTCATGAGCATCTGAATACAGTCAGCAAACCACACAGACGTCTGACATTGTCATTTCGGAGCTTTTTGTAGCCATCTACCAGTCTGTGACATCGGTCTGAAGAAAGTGTGCCCCATTCCTCAACGCAGAATACTTTCAGCTGTGACTGACTGTTGAAGTGAGAGGAAACACCATTGAAAGGAGCTGTCTGAAGCTTTCAGAAAGAGGATTGCAGACGCTTATGAGTCTGGTAAAGGATTTCAAAAGCTCTCAAAAGAATATAAAATCAGCCATTCCACTGTCCGGACATCCAAGACAACTGCCAACATGCCCAGGTCTGGCCGTCCAAGCAAGTTCACCCCGGGAGCAGACCGCAAGATGCTAAAAGAAGTCTCCAAGAACCCTAAAATGTCATCACGGGACTTACAGACGGCTCTTGCTACTGTTGATGTGAAAGTGCATGCCTCTCCAATCAGAAAGAAACTTCATAAGTTTAACCTTTATGGTAAGTGTGCAAGGAGGAAACCTTTGCTCTCCAAGAAGAACATAAAGGCCAGACTGCAGTTTGCCAGAGTGAATGTAGACCAAGACCAGAACTTCTAGAATAGTTTTCTTTGGACAGATGAGTCTAAAATTGAATTATTTGGACACCAGAACAGAGGACATGTTTGGCGTAAACCCAATACAGCATTCCAGCAAAAGAACCTCATACCAACTGTGAAGCATGGAGGTGGAAGTGTCATGGCTTGGGGATGCTTTGCTACAGCAGGACCTGGCCAGCTCACCATCATAGAATCCACCATGAATTCTATCGTGTATCAGAGGGTGCTTGAGGAACATGTGAGATCATCTGTGCCTAAATTAAAACTGATGCGAACTTGACCAAAACATACCAGTAAATCCACCAAAGAAGGGCTGAAATGGAGAAATGGCCGAGTCAAAGCCCAGATCTAAATCTTACTAAGATGCTGCGGGGTGACTTGAAACGGGCTGTACATGCAAGAAACCCCTCAAACATCTCACAGCTGAAAGTATTCTGCGTTGAGTGGGGCAAACTGTCTTCAGACCGATGTCAAAGACTGGTAGATGGCTAACAAAAGCGTCTCACTGAAGTTATTTCAGCCAAAGGGGATAACACTAGCTATTATGTGGTAGGGTGTCCTAACTTTTTCCTCAGTTAGAATTAGGGTTGTTCCGATCATGTTTTTTTGCTCCCGATCCGATCCCGATTGTTTTAGTTTGAGTATCTGCCGGTCCTGATATTTCCCAATCCGATTGCTTTTTTTCCCCCTCCCGATTCAATTCAAATCATTCCCGATAATTTTTCCCGATCATATACATTTTGGCAATGCATTAAGAAAAAAATGAATAAAACTCGGACGAATATATACATTCAACATACAGTACATAAGTACTGTATTTTTTTATTATGACAATAAATCATCAAGATGGCATTTACATTGTTAACATTCTTTCTGTGAGAGGGATCCAAGGATAGAAAGACTTGTGACTTTGTATATTGTGACTAAATATTGCCATCTAGTGTATTTGTTGAGCTTTCAGTAAATGACACTGTAGCCATGCCCCAATGCATGATGGGAAGTGGAACCATGACTGTGCGTGGTGCTACCAATTTATGTATCTTCTCTGCGCTGGGATATAAAATAAGGTGTTAAGATAAAGATCAATTGCTACCTTGCTTCCCCACATTGCTTCCCATGATATTTCTAATCATAGGGAGAGGGATTGTAAGGCTTTAGCCGATTAAAAAAAGGCTCCAAAGGCTGCCAAAATTCACTCTACTCATTATACGCTGCCTTTTATCTCTCTATATAGGTAAAACGGCGCCATTAGAGATTGAGCGCGACAATGCGTTTGTGGGTCGTGCAGCAAAAATATCAATTACCGCCATTATCGGGATAAATTTGATAACCCTACCTTAAGCCTAAACTAAAGACTCTGGATGAGTGTAACATATTATGTAACGTTAAATACAATTAGAAAACGATTTAATTAAAAAAAAAAAAAAAGATATACTGTTTATTAAAAAAAGGCATGGCTGATATTTTTTTTGAAGATTCCGATACTCTGAAAATGACGTGATCGGACCCGATCGATCGGAATATACATTTTTGTTGATATATTTGGTTTAATGATTAAAACAATGTTAATTTTTGTTGTTTACCTGCAATTAAATCACTTTCTTTTACCAGATATAAAGAAAAACAAGATGAGACATTAATATGTGAACATTTATTAATAAAGAACTGAACATTTAATGGGGTGTTTAAATTTTTTCATATGATTGTATGTGTAATTATTTTGTACTTCAATTCAATAATAATTAGGGCTGTCAAACGATTAAAATTATTAATCGAGTTAATTACAGCTTAAAAATTAATTAATCGTAATTAATCGCAATTAATCGCAATTCAAACCATCTATAAAATATGCCATATTTTTCTGTAAATTATATATATATTCTGTAAAATAATTTGTTGGAATGGAAAGATAAGACACAAGATGGATATATACATTCAACATACGGTACATAAGGACCGCAGTGGGCATTTCACTCTACTGTCATTTAAATCTGTCTATGCTGTCCTCACTCCGAAGCGTCTACTTTTTCCAAAGCTAGACAGCTAGTGAACGACGCCTTAATAATCAGACTTCTTCCTTTTTCATCTGATTTATTAATAAAATGGCCTCAAACCACTGTCATCTTTAGACTGTAGTGAAACTACAAAAAAAAGGACACAAGCATTGCATTAGCAACAACGTTAGCTTAGCACGCTATACAGGTTCACTAAACATAAACAAAAAGCATCTCATACAAAAAATATAACATTTCGCTTACTAACATAATATGTACATTCTTTACAACAACCCTACTTACGGACAAATCTTGTCCAAGGATCATATAAGCACAACATTACAAAGTAGGCGTCAGCCCGAGACGTCGTGCAGCCATATTGAACTGGCAAGAAAGCAATAAACCATGTCGCAAAGTGACCACAAAAGTTTGCTGTTAGACAGCACAAAAAACCTTGCTGTAATACTTACCAAAAGGCAGAATACTGTCTGAGCGGGACATGTGCGTTAATTGCGTCAAATATTTTAACGTGATTAATTAAAAAAATTAATTACCACGCGTTAATGCGATAATTTTGACAGCCCTAATAATAATACATTCAATAAAAGTTTGTCAGCTCCATTGTTAGGTTGGAGGCCAGCGTCGATGAGAAATTCGATGCTTGCCTTCAGTGCAATCTTCCCAGCCATTCAAGAGCGTGAGTTGCACAACTTGAATCAATGGCGGTTGCCATGGTAGCGATATTAAGCACCATCTTGTCTCTCTCACTTACTGTTGTTTGTCTAATTCATTATCTTAACTAAATGTTACGCAATTACAATGCTAATGTGTATGCAGTTATTCTTACCGGAGTGCTGGAGATTTCTTTGTCATTGAACACGACGCGCAACTCGGCGTCGTCGCTCAGACTCTCCGTCTGAAGCCACAGACGCACGCCGCCCGTCTCGGAAACGTCCACGTTCCAGCCAGACTTCAGCGTGATCACTAGTAATGGATGAGACATACCACTGGTTTATTAAAAAATGATCAATGCATCAAAACTCTGAGAGTGAGTTCAGTAATAATATGAACAGGCATACGTGGATTTCTGACTTGCTGGCTGAGCTCTTTGAGGCGTTCAAGGTCTGCGAGAGTCAAGAAAGGTTCATTAAACTTTTATTTCATTGATCACATTTTGAAAAGTTGATGGAGAACATGATGGCTTATTAGTGTAGTGACCTTGAGGGAAGGTGCTTTGCAAAAAGATTAGAACTGCTAGATTCACTAAGTCCATCTGGAGGTGATTTTGAGTCTATATGTTCGTGGAGTTAATCAAAACGCCATGAACGCCATAATACAGTGCCTTGCAAAAGTATTCGGCCCCCTTGAACCTTGCAACCTTTCGCCACATTTCAGGCTTCAAACATAAAGATATAAAATTTTATTTTTTTGTCAAGAATCAACAACAAGTGGGACACAATCGTGAAGTGGAACAACATTTATTGGATAATTTAAACTTTTTTAACAAATAAAAAACTGAAAAGTGGGGCGTGCGGTATTATTCGGCCCCCTTGCGTTAATACTTTGTAGCGCCACCTTTTGCTCCAATTACAGCTGCAAGTCGCTTGGGGTATGTTTCTATCAGTTTTGCACATCGAGAGACTGACATTCTTGCCCATTCTTCCTTGCAAAACAGCTCGAGCCCAGTGAGGTTGGATGGAGAGTGTTTGTGAACAGCAGTCTTCAGCTCTTTCCACAGATTCTCCATTGGATTCAGGTCTGGACTTTGACTTGGCCATTCTAACACCTGGATACGTTTATTTTTTAACCATTCCATTGTAGATTTGGCTTTATGTTTTGGATCATTGTCCTGTTGGAAGATAAATCTCCGTCCCAGTCTCAGGTCTTGAGCAGATACCAACAGGTTTTCTTCCAGAATGTTCCTGTATTTGGCTGCATCCATCTTCCCTGTCCCTGCTGAAGAAAAGCAGGCCCAAACCATGATGCTGCCACCACCATGTTTGACAGTGGGGATGGTGTGTTCAGGGTGATGAGCGGTGTTGCTTTTACGCCAAACATATCGTTTTGCATTGTGGCCAAAAAGTTCAATTTTGGTTTCATCTGACCAGAGCACCTTCTTCCACATGTTTGGTGTGTCTCCCAGGTGGCTTGTGGCAAACTTTAAACGAGACTTTTTATGGATATCTTTGAGAAATGGCTTTCTTCTTGCCACTCTTCCATAAAGACCAGATTTGTGCAGTGTACGACTGACTGTTGTCCTATAGACAGACTCTCCCACCTCAGCTGTAGATCTCTGCAGTTCATCCAGAGTGATCATGGGCCTCTTGGTTGCATCTCTGATCAGTTTTCTCCTTGTTTGAGAAGAAAGTTTGGAAGGACGGCCGGGTCTTGGTGGATTTGCAGTGGTCTGATGCTCCTTCCATTTCAATATGATGGCTTGCACAGTGCTCCTTGAGATGTTTAAAGCTTGGGAAATCTTTTTGTATCCAAATCCGGCTTTAAACTTCTCCACAACAGTATCTCAGACCTGCCTGGTGTGTTCCTTGGTTTTCCTATGCTCTCTGCACTTTAAACAGAACCCTGAGACTATCACAGAGCAGGTGCATTTATACGGTGACTTGATTACACACAGGTGGATTCTATTTATCATCATCGGTCATTTAGGACAACATTGGATCATTCAGAGATCCTCACTGAACTTCTGGAGTGAGTTTGCTGCACTGAAAGTAAAGGGGCCGAATAATATTGCACGCCCCACTTTTCAGTTTTTATTTGTTATAAAAGTTTAAATTATCCAATAAATGTTGTTCCACTTCACGATTGTGTCCCACTTGTTGTTGATTCTTGACAAAAAAATTAAATTTCATATCTTTATGTTTGAAGCCTGAAATGTGGCGAAAGGTTGCAAGATTCAAGGGGGCCGAATACTTTTGCAAGGCACTGTATATTCCTCAGCTGATATGGAAACGAAGACTTAAAGGGGAGTCAGTGTGAGAATTTTCAAACTAGGGCTGTCAAACGATTAAAATTTTTAATTGAGTTAATTACAGCTTAAAAATTAATTTATCGTAATTAATCGCAATTCAAACCATCTATAAAATATGCCATATTTTTCTGTAAATTATTGTTGGAATGGAAAAATAAGACACAAGATGGATATATACATTCAACATACGGTACATAAGGACTGTATTTGTTTATTATAACAATAAATCAACAAGATGGCATTAACTTAACACTAAGTTAAAGCGATCCATGGATAGAAAGACCTGTAGTTCTTAAAAGAAAAATGTTAGTACAAGTTATAGAAATTTTATTTTAAAACCCCTCTTAATGTTTCGTTTTAATAAAATTTGTAAAATTTTCAATCAAAAAATAAACTAGTAGCCCGCCATTGTTGATGTCTATAATTACTTACACAATGCTCATGAGTGCTGAAGCCTATAAAATCAGTCGCACCCAAGCGCCAGCAGAGGGCGGCAAAACTCCATAAAACACAATTAACAAGTGGGCATTTCACTCTACTGACATTTAAATCTGTCTGACCGCGACATGTGCGTTAATTGCGTCAAATATTTTAGCGTGGTTAATTAAAAAAATTAATTACCGCCCATTGAACGGATAAATGAGTGCAGGCGTTTTGCTTTGCTGCGTGCATTCGCACATTAACGTGACTCGTCATAGTCAAACTCAGATAACTGAAGCAGCTGGGGAAACCTCCATGCTGTCTGTGGAATAAAGTAAATAATAAATATCGGTAGTAACGGATTACGCTAAATAAGCACTTTATTATGCTTGTTGTTAACACTTGTGTATGTAAATCTGATTGCTGTAGATTGTTTTTTTCTTGGAGATGAAATGTGTGTATAGCAGCTTTGTATTTTTTTTTCATAGCGTTTTGACAGTTGCCATCATATTTTCGGAATCAAAGCACCGTATACCGGAACTGCATTCCAGCCCTGAATCTTATACCGGAACTGCGTTCCTGACCGTTCCCGCCCACTGGTGATACATCAAAACTGTTCAGACCATAAGGACACTCAGATTCCTAGTATCCGTGTCTAAGCAGCTGAACAGGTTAAAAACGGGTTAAAAACAAAACAAAAAATAACAAAAAGAAATAAAGTCGTTCGACCTTCAGCAGTGAGCAGGTGGCTGGATGACAAGCTAGGATCGTCGCTCATCTCCACGGTGTAGAGACCCAAGTCTTCTTCAGAGGGGTCGCGGAAGGTGAGGACAGACCTACAGGAGATCGACGTTAAATGTTCAATTTAAACCATTTCCTTTGTCTCCCTTCACTAAAAAGACATGTTTTGCATTATTTTTCTTCAAGTATTTCAGAGTGTGTTGCCTCGTCTGGTATGTCATAATTCAGCAACACTCAGAGCACCATGTTTCACTTTTTTTTTTTTTAAATAGGCAGCTCAGAAAAGATTGAATTTGTTGTATAATTTCACACTTGACGGGAAGACACGCACTCCAGAGATGCAAGCATTTGTATACAAGCCATTCAAATGTCAATTTTCTCAATGTGCCCCCTTTAACAAGTCAAATCTAGACTCAGGCATTAAGCGGCAATCCTCCCAAATTGCCAGCCGGCTTGTTCAAGCCTCATTTACAAGAACAGTCGCTCTATTAGCTCATATTTTAAGCAGAACATAAGTCATTTATCCTAATAAATTTCGTCCTTGTGAGGATGAAATCTTTTTACGAGCGGAAAGGGGAAGGACGGAACACCGCTTTCGAAAGAACACGAGAAGGCACTTAAAGAGTGTGAAAAGGTCAGAGACTTCGGAGAGTTGAGTTCAGTGACCGAATTTCAACTTGGCTCCATCTCGTGTCCTTTTCACCAAGTTCCCGATCCGCCGTGTTCACACTTACGCAAAGCGTCCCTACCTGCCGTCCTTGTTGTCCGTCTGAGCTCTCGCCCCGTCGATTGGCTCCGTGTAATTTTTGTTCCAGAGTCCCACGTTGCCGTCGACTACGTGATCGCATTCGTAAGCCAAGTAGATGAAGCCGTCGTCATCGACACCCACTTCTATGTCTTTGGTGTCTGAGGATTACAAATGGAAGATATAAATACCTGGATGAGCACTAACTATCTTCTACTTAACCCTGAAAAGACAGAAGTCCTTATAATAGGCCTGAAAAGTGTGAGAGACTCTTTAGCTGCCCAGATAGTCACCCTGGACAATGTAAGTGTAGCCTCCAGCACCACAGTTAAAAAAATAGGAGTTTTATTCGACCCTGACTTATCGTTTAAAGCTCACATTAAACAAACCTGCAGAACGGCCTTCTTTCACCTGCGCAACATAGCCAAAATTAGAAATATTTTATCTAAAAACGATGCCGAAAAATTAATTCATGCGTTCGTTACATCGAGATTGGATTACTGTTACTCCGTACTTGCAGCTTGTCCTAAAAGTTCTCTAAAAGGTCTTCAGCTAGTCCAAAACGCAGCTTCAAGAATTTTAACAGGAACCAATAGAAGAGAGCACATCACCCCTGTGCTCCAGGCCCTTCACTGGCTTCCAGTCGAGTTTAGAATTAAATTTAAAGTCCTCCTTCTTACATTTAAGACCATTAATGGGTTGGGGCCATCTTATCTCACCGATGCTCTGGTTCCATACCGCCCCAACAGAACACTCCGCTCTCAGAATGCAGGTCTACTGGTAGTTCCCAGGGTTTCTAAAAGTACTGTCGGAGCTAGAGCCTTTAGCCACCAAGCCCGTTTTATGGAATCAGCTTCCAGCTAATATTAAAGAAGCCGAGACAGTCTGCACATTTAAGATTAGATTAAAAACGTCCCGATTCGACAAAGCTTATGGTCAGGCTAATTGAAGTCGGCGTAGACTCACAGTTTAGTCTAAGCTGCACTAGAAGTTATAATGCTGGGGGAAGTACAGCCACCGAGTTCTATCTCCTTTTTCTCACTCTACCTACCACTTGTCTTACTTTATTTCTATTTTCTAATGTTAATATCTAGTTGTCTAGTCTCTTCATCACTAGTCACCCGGTGTCCCCTTTCCCCCCTCCCCTCTGGGGAGGGGCTATTTTTCAGCTGCAGCCTCCTGACTGTCCGGACCCCTGTCTGGATGGACGTCCTCGTTGCTACCTCCGTCTCATCTGGCTCGATGGACCTCTTCTTGTTCCTTTACTCCACTGCATCTTTACGGACTGTAACTTCGCCTGCTAATTCCCATTAGCAGTCCTGGGGCTTCCTGTCTATCCGTCCAGGGAGTGGATCTCTCCTGACTGTGGTACTCCCCAAGGTTTCTCATTTTCTCCCAAAGACTCTGGAGTTTTTGGAGTTTTTCCTTGCCGACATAGAGGGTCTAAGGATGGGGGATACCCAGGACTTGAACTTTATTTATTCATCTTTGTTGCTTCATTTGCTGTTTCTGATTGTGTATCATATTGCCTCTGCAAAGCCCTTTGAGACAACCTTGTTGTGATCCAGGCCTAAACAAATAAAATTGAATTGAAGCTATGGTTGTTATGCTTCAAACAAGGGTGTAGGTTTGGACTCAACATTGATAGTGACGATTAAAGGAGAGTACCCTTTCTCGTAGGCACCGTCTAACTGTTTGCATTATTCTAACACACTTAACTCATTTGCTCCCAAAAACGTGTAAATACGTTCTATTTTTAATTGTTTCAGTGTCACAAAAACGTATTTATATGTCTTTTACGTTTTTTTCCCACAAGAGACATCTCTAGGTTCTGATGCAACTTGGCTCCAAAGCACAACACTCAAAATCCATTTTAAAGTAATAAAACTGGCCACTGGAGGGCAGTAGCGCATTTGGTAAGAACTTATATCGGACCAAGAAAGGAAATCAAGGGCGTAGGTTTGCATCGGGATGGTAGGGACATAACACTACCAACTTTTCAGGATGCTCAAATTATCCCCACCAACTTTTAAGCAAGCTTATTTGCATTATATAATGACTTCAGTAATATAGGCCATTTAGATTGTCTTCCTATATGTTGTAAGTAGGGTTGTTCCGATCATGTTTTTTTGCTCCCGATCCGATCCCGATCGTTTTAGTTTGAGTATCTGCGGATCACGATATTTCCCTATCAGATTGCTTTTTTTTTTTGCTCCCGATTCAATTCCAATCATTCCCGATAATTTTTCCCGATCATATACATTTTGGCAATGCATTAAGAAAAAAATGAATAAATCTCGGACGAATATATACATTCAACATACAGTACATAAGTTCTTTGTTTATTATGACAATAAATCCTCAAGATGGCATTTACATTATTAACATTCTTTCTGTGAGAGGGATCCACGGATAGAAAGACTTGTAATTCTTAAAGGATAAATGTGACTTTGTATATTGTGACTAAATATTGCCATCTAGTGTATTTGTTGAGCTTTCAGTAAACCAGTAGCCATTTAACTTCTGCCCAAATGCATGATGGGAAGTGCAACCGTGACTGTGTGCTGTGGGACCAATTGATATATCTTCTCTGCGTTTGGAAATAATATAGGGTGTTAAGAAAAAGATCAATTACTACCTTTCTTCCCCACATTGCTTCCCACGATATTTCTAATCATAGGGAGAGGGATTGTAAGGCTTTAGCCAATTAAAAAAGGCTCCAAAGGCTGCCAAAATTCACTCTACTCATTTTATGCTGCCTTTTAGCTCTATATATAGGTAAAACGGCGCCATTACAGATTGAACGCAGCAATGCGTGAATGGGTCGTGCAGAGCATGCGTTAATTGCGTTAAATATTTTAACGTGATAATTAAAAAAAAAAAAAAAAATTACCGCCGTTAACGGGATAATTTTGATAACACTACCTTAACCCTAAACTAAAGACTGATGAGTGTAAGATGTTATGTCTGTAACGTTAAAAACAATTAGAAAACGATTTAATTAAAAAAATATATATGTATTAAAAAAAGGCATGTCCGATATTTTTTTGCTGATTCCGATACTTTGAAAATGACGTGATCGGACCCGATCTATTGGCATCCCGATCGATCGGGACATCTCTAGTTGTAAGGATAGAATTGATCCTACCACTTTCATTATGTTCAGACTTACATTGACCCCTTTTCATTTGCTGAATGTGCCAGTCCATTTTTTCCCCTCGCACGCACGTTTGATTGGCTGATGACTTGAACCCCCCCCCCCCCCCCCCCCCACACACACACACAGCCCGACAGAAATACAACATGCCGGCTCCCCCGCCCCCTTCAAAGACAAGGGATATTAGAAGTTTTTTTTCCCGCCAGCAGCAGCCACTGTAAGTAATGTAAAAAGACGTCAATGTTGTGGAGGTGGGGAACGCTCCCCTAATTTAGCTACTGCTACAGTGCTTCAAGTCGATTTTACTCACTGAGATTTCTTGAAATAAGAAAAACAGCCAGCTGAAAATAAGCTTAACAGAAAAAAAAAGTTTACCAGGACAATTTAAATCAAAATCTGTTGCCCTCTGCCCAAAAGCTGAAGATGGGTCATCACTGGGTCTTTCAGCAAGACAATAACCCTAAACATATGGCCAAATCTACACAGAAATGGTTCACTAGACACAAAATCAAGCTCCTTCCATGGTCATCTCAGTCCCCAGACCTTGTTTTGTTGGGAAATGGGGATTGTACAAAGTATTAACACCAGAGGTGCTAATAATTGTGACATACATTATTTGTCAAATATTTTTTTCATTATGTGGGATTTTTTCCCCACTGAATGAATGCACTTTTATTGAAGGTTGGATTTTTCTCTTTTTTTTCCATTAAGGTCCCATATTATTTGAATAAAAAAAAAATATATTAGAAGCTAAAAAACACATTTTTCAGGGGTGCCAATAATTATGGAGGACACTGTATGTTTGTGTATGTTTTGCAAATATTCATGTATGTTTTGAAAAAAAAAAACAATGTATACTGTGGATGTTTTGTTAATGTTGCCGAGTTGTCTTTTGCATGGAAACTGTCGAAATGGCTCTTTGAGTAACAAAGTTTGCTGACCTCTCTGCTCTCATAGAAAAACATACAGTGCCTTGCAAAAGTATTCGGCCCCCTTGAATCTTGCAACCTTTCGCCACATTTCAGGCTTCAAACATAAAGATATGAAATTTAATTTTTTTGTCAAGAATCAACAACAAGTGGGACACAATCGTGAAGTGGAACAACATTTATTGGATAATTTAAACTTTTTTAACAAATAAAAAACTGAAAAGTGGGGCGTGCAATATTATTCGGCCCCTTTACTTTCAGCGCAGCAAACTCACTCCAGAAGTTCAGTGAGGATCTCTGAATGATCCGATGTTGTCCTAAATGACCGATGATGATAAATAAAATCCACCTGTGTGTAATCAAGTCTCCGTATAAATGCACCTGCTCTGTGATAGTCTCAGGGTTCTGTTTAAACTGCAGAAAGCATTATGAAAACCAAGGAACACACCAGGCAGGTCTGAGATACTGTTGTGGAGAAGTTTAAAGCCGGATTTGGATACAAAAAGATTTCCCAAGCTTTAAACATCTCAAGGAGCACTGTGCAAGCCATCATATTGAAATGGAAGGAGCATCAGACCACTGCAAATCTACCAAGACCCGGCCGTCCTTCCAAACTTTCTTCTCAAACAAGGAGAAAACTGATCAGAGATGCAGCCAATAGGCCCATGATCACTCTGGATGAACTGCAGAGATCTACAGCTGAGGTGGGAGAGTCTGTCTATAGGACAACAATCAGTCGTACACTGCACAAATCTGGCCTTTATGGAAGAGTGGCAAGAAGAAAGCCATTTCTCAAAGATATCCATAAAAAGTCTCGTTTAAAGTTTGCCACAAGCCACCTGGGAGACACACCAAACATGTGGAAGAAGGTGCTCTGGTCAGATGAAACCAAAATTGAACTTTTTGGCCACAATGCAAAACGATATGTTTGGCGTAAAAGCAACACCGCTCATCACCCTGAACACACCATCCCCACTGTCAAACATGGTGGTGGCAGCATCATGGTTTGGGCCTGCTTTTCTTCAGCAGGGACAGGGAAGATGGTTAAAATTGACGGGAAGATGGATGCAGCCAAATACAGGAACATTCTGGAAGAAAACCTGTTGGTATCTGCACAAGACCTGAGACTGGGACGGAGATTTATCTTCCAACAGGACAATGATCCAAAACATAAAGCCAAATCTACAATGGAATGGTTCAAAAATAAACGTATCCAGGTGTTAGAATGGCCAAGTCAAAGTCCAGACCTGAATCCAATCGAGAATCTGTGGAAAGAGCTGAAGACTGCTGTTCACAAACACTCTCCATCCAACCTCACTGAGCTCGAGCTGCTTTGCAAGGAAAAATGGGCAAGAATGTCAGTCTCTCGATGTGCAAAACTGATAGAAACATACCCCAAGCGACTTGCAGCTGTAATTGGAGCAAAAGGTGGCGCTACAAAGTATTAACACAAGGGGGCCGAATAATATTGCACGCCCCACTTTTCAGTTTTTTATTTGTTAAAAAAGTTTAAATTATCCAATAAATTTTGTTCCACTTCACGATTGTGTCCCACTTGTTGTTGATTCTTGACAAAAAAATTAAAATTTTATATCTTTATGTTTGGAGCCTGAAATGTGGCGAAAGGTTGCAAGGTTCAAGGGGGCCGAATACTTTTGCATGGCACTGTATAGCGTTTTTCCCTATAGGATTGCATTGGAGCTTAATACCGTAACAAACATTATGCAAGGGCTGACCTGGCGAGGTCTGTGCCACGACCGGCTCCGAAGGGAGGGAGGCAGCACCCGTTCCCGCCTCATTGACAGCAGACACACGAAGACGGTAAGTTTGACCCGGCTGAAGACCCGAAACCTGCATGTCATCAAAAACACATCAAACATTTAGCACCTTACTATATTCTTCCTCAGTTTTTGAATAATACCTTATAATACGTGTCTGTAACCGGCTTGGCATTCACAGCAGTCCATTCGTCGGATTGGTCGCCCAGGCTGATTTCCAATAAATATCCCGTAACGGGTCCCCGGCCTTCGTAGAGCGGCGCGGCCCACAGGAGCACTAAAGAGTGGTCCCTAGCCTCGCGGACTTCCACGTCAAAGGGACAACCTGAGAAAGATTTATCACTGAGCACGCGTTTCCGTGTCGACGTCTATCAATAACCGTGAAACAGACAAGACAAAATTCCTCGATCCGTCTGATTGCAGCGGTTAATTTGCGTAATGATTTTTGGGGCCCACTTTAGAATTATTAAGGCCATCAAGGGGAGCCCATTAGCCAGGATTAATGATCCGAGCTTCAAAAACCAGTATGAGCTTGAGAGCGCTTCGTTCCATTTTCAATATTAATGTCACAGGGAGCTGCATGCGTGTGTGTGTCTATGTTTCTATGCAATAATCATACATCTCTCAGAATACACGTGTCATCCCCGAGGGCTTTTGTTTCAGCGCGACTTTTATGTCACCATGGCAACACTGAAGGGCGGGGAACTAATGAGCATTCGTTTCGCACCAGCATCGCGAAACATGCTATGCTATGGTAGAATCAAACAATATGTATTATGTAAAAAGGGAGCTTGGAGAACTTTGTTAGCACTGATTTAACCTTCACTTGTTGAATGAGCCTAAATGAGCAAATAAATAAATAAGCAGTAGACTTCTCGGGCAGGCTCTGTTGTAGCGAAGCTACAGTGTATCACAAATGTGAGTACACCCCTCGCATTTCTGCAGATATTTAAATATATCTTCTCATGGGACAACACTGACAAAATGACACTTTGACACAATGAAAAGTAGTCTGTGTGCATCTTACAGTGGGGCAAATAAGTATTTAGTCAACCAATAATTGTGAAAGTTCTCCCACTTGAAAATATTAGAGAGGCCCGTAATTGTCAACATGGCTAAACCTCAACCATGAGAGACAGAATGTGGGGGAAAAAAAACAGAAAATCACATTGTTTGATTTTTAAAGAATGTATTTGCAAATCATGGTGGAAAATAAATATTTGGTCAATACCAAAAAGTTCATCTCAATACTTTGTTATGTACCCTTTGTTAGCAATAACGGAGGCCAAACATTTTCTGTAACTCTTCACAAGCTTTTCACACACTGTTGCTGGTATTTTTGGCCCTTTCCTTCATGCAGATCTCCTCTAGAGCAGTGATGTTTTGGGGCTGTCGTTGGGCAAAACGGACTTTCAACTCCCTCTTCACCCCGTGGCGTCAAAATGATAACAAGAACGGTGAGCAAAAATCCCAGAACCACACTGGGGAACCTAGTGAATGACCTACAGAGAGCTGGGACCACAGTAACAAAGGCTACTATCAGTAACACAATGCCCCGCCAGGGACTCAAATCCTGGACTGCCAGACTTGTCCCCCTACTGAAGAAAGTACACGTTCAGGCCCGTCTGCGGTTCGCTAGAGAGCATTTGGATGATCCAGAAGAGGACTGGGAGAATGTGTTATGGTCAGATAAAACCAAAATAGAACTTTTTGGTAGAAACACAGGTTCTCCTGTTTGGAGGAGAAAAAATACTGAATTGCACCATACCCACTGTGAAGCATGGGGGTAGAAAAATCATGCTTTGGGGCTGTTTTTCTGCAAAGGGACCAGGACGACTGATCTGTGTAAAGGAAAGAATGAATGGGGCCATGTATCGAGAGATTTTGAATGAAAATCTCCTTCCATCAGCGAGGGCATTGAACATGAGACGTGGCTGGGTCTTTCAGCATGACAATGATCCCAAACACACAGCCAGGGCAACAAAGGAGTGGCTTCGTAAGAAGCATTTCAAGGTCCTGGAGTGGACCTTGGACCTAGCCAGTCTCCAGGTCTCAACCCCATAGAAAATCTGCAGAGGGAGTTGAAAGTCCGTGTTGCTCAACGATAGCCCCAAAACATCACTGCTCTAGAGGAGATCTCCAAAATACCAGCAACAGTGTGTGAAAAGCTTGTGAAGAGTAACAGAAAACGTTTGGCCTCCGTTATTGCCAACAAAGGGTACATAACAAAGTATTGAGATGAACTTTGGTATTGACCAAATACTTATTTTCCACCATGATTTGCAAATAAATTCTTTAAAAATCAAACAATTTGATTTTGTGTTTTTTTCTTCCACATTCTGTCTCTCATGGTTGAGGTTTAACCATGTTGACAATTACAGGCCTCTCTAATATTTTCAAGTGGGAGAACTTGCACAATTAGTGGTTGACTAAATACTTATTTGCCCCACTGTATAAAAAAAAAAAAAAAATCGGGATTTTAAAAGGGAACAAATTTGAATTGTTTTGATGCCGCTGCTCATGGAGACTCGTATATGGCTAAGGTAGGTGTCTGTTTTGGTTTTAGGTTGGTAGCAGTTTTGGTTTTGAAAATATTTGAATTTGTCATGTCAAGTATTATAAAGTCTATGGTTTCTGTGTTATACTTTCACAATATAAAATCGAGTGATTCCACACAAAGGCAAGAAAAGACCAAGCCTTGTGGTTTATTGAAGTACATTCAGTGTTAGCTGGCTGTGGGGCAGTGCACAAGGAATGCACTGTTTTGGGCAGTAGAGCATCTAAAAAGAATATCTACAGCTCATTATTTCCGCGCTATTTGCCAGAAGTCTTCTAAAATAGCACGTCAAATAAAATGTTTTCGTTTACACGCTTTATTCTGAAAATCACAATCGGTTCTCCTGTTACAAGCTTTTGCTTGACTACGTTGGTGCGAAGTTGGAAATTGGGAGAAAAATCCACAGAAAGGTATTTCAAGTTAAAGAATGTAATTCTGGTTTAAACCTGTGAAAACGATCTTAATATTGACTATGACATAACGTCTACGTTCTTTATGGCGTGTGTTTGACTCGAGTCTTCGCATACTAGCATAGCATTTGATGGTTGATTTTAGGGCTGTCAAAATTATCGCGTTAACGGGCGGTAATTATTTTTTTTCAATTAATCACGTTAAAATATTTGACGCAATAAACGCACATGTCCCGCTCAAACAGATTAAAATGACAGCACAGTGTAATCTCCATGTGTTACTTGTGTTTTTTGGAGTTTTGTCGCCCTCTGCTGGCGCTTGGGTGCGACTGATTTTATGGGTTTCAGCACCATGAGCATTGTGTAATTATTGACATCAACAGTGGCGAACTACTACTTTATTTTTTGATTGAAAATTTTACAAATTTTATTAAAACGAAAACATTGAGAGGGATTTTAATATAAAATGTCTATAACTTGTACTAACATTTATCTTTTAAGAACTACAAGTCTTTCTATCCATGGATCGCTTTAACAGAATATTAATAATGTTAATGCCATCTTGTTGATTGTTATAATAAACAAATATAGTACTTATCTACCATACGTTGAATGTATATATCCGTCTTGTGTCTTATCTTTCCATTCCAACAATAATTTACAGAAAAATATGCCATATTTTATCGATGGTTTGAATTGCGATTAATTACGATGAAATAATTTTAAAGCTATAATTCACTCGATTAAAAAATTTAATCGTTTGACAGCCCTAGTTGATATCACTGGTTGTAATTTCAGATGAGCATTTTGAAGTATTAAGAAAAGATTTAAGTTGTCAACAAACAAGAGACTATTATTGTTGTGGTGATGCAGTACATATTAGGGCCAAATAAAGATAAGGAAAAAAAAAGGAATAAGAGATGTAAGTAGCTGTAATCAGCTACGCATTTTACGTACATGTACCATAGCTGAGAGCTATGACATTAGCCTGGCTAATGAAATATTTCAAATCATTTTGTTATGGTTCTTTTTGGAAAAAAATAAATGTGAGAAAAAAAACCTAATTTTTCATGATATGACGCAATTATGCCGTGGCACAACATGTTGGAACTGTCCGACTCTGATGTAGCCAACCACTACCACAGCTTCAAAAAATCCTAGGTGAAACCCTGTACTGTGTACATTGACTGACGCTGGGCTGCTACTGAGGTGTGTAAACACCCCAGTAATGGCGGCCACCACTAGAGGGTGATGTCCACCTACAGTGCCCTCCATAATTATTGGCACCTCTGAAAAAGATGTGTTTTTTAGCTTCTAATAATTTTTTTTAGTTCAAATAATATGGGACCTTAATGGAAAAAAAGAGAAAAATCCAACCTTCAATACAAGTGCATTCATTCAGTGGGGAAAAAATCCCACATAAAGAAAAAATTATTTGACATCAAATAATGTGTGTCACAATTATTAGCACCCCTGCTGTTAATACTTTGTACAACCCCCTTTTGCCAACAAAACAAGGTCTGGCGACTGATATGGCCATGGGAGGAGCTTGATTTTGTGTCTGGTGAACCATTTCTGTGTAGATTTAGCCATGTTTAGGGTCATTGTCTTGCTGAAAGACCTAGTGACGACCCATCTTCAGCTTTCGGGCAGAGGGAAACAGATTTTGATTAAAAATGTCCTGGTATTTCAAAGCAGTCATGATGCCATGCACCCTAACAAGGTTCCCAGGGCCTTTGGAAGCGAAACAGCCCCACAGCATCACTGACCCACCCCCATACTTCACAGTGGGTATGAGGTGCTTTTCAGCATACGCATCTTTCGTGGCACGCCAGACCCCCTTAGAGTGTTTGTCGCGTGGGACCAAGATTGAGCTTTTTGGCAACAAACACTCTAATGCCCCTTTCCCACTGAAACTAGTGGGTCAATGCGCGTTTTTTCCAAGCCGATGCAACCCACTAGCAATTGGCATTTGGCACCTTTCTCATTGACAAAAAAAGTCGTGTCTTTTTTTTTTTTCCCACCCGTCTAACTCTCCACCCCTCCTCAGCCGTGCGTAAGGTTCGTGACGTCACCACGCCAAGATGCGCTTCGACAAGTGCGACCGAATTCATTCAGTTCAAGGAAGTAAACAATGCAAAGCAACATGGAAGCCTCCTTTCCATTTGTGTTATCTGTTTTCATGCTTTTTACTGCCCTCAAAATGGTCGAAATGCAGCAAAGAATCTACACTCTGCTTGTGCTGAGGCAACGTAGGCGACGTGAATTTTGGTTTGAAATTGAAAGGAGTCGTGTACGTCACAGAAGGAGGAGAAGAGCCTTTGTTTCATCTGTTATAGCTATTGCTAACGCTGCTACACCGACTGTTCGCCGTATGTGGATCCGGGCTAGAGCACATGGTTTTTGTTTTTTGTTATGACGCATCACGTACTAGCCTACGTCACCACGTAGATTAGGGTGTTGACTGTTGACCCGGGGTTTTGCTTTCACACTGCATGACGATCAGAGCCGAGGTGATTTTAACGCGGGTCGCTTGGTGGGTTGATTGACAGGGGTCGAGGCGGGTCGCTGCCCCTTTCCCACTGCCACCAAAAGCCGATTGTTAGCGGGCTGACATGGGTTTTTTGGCCAGTGGGAAAGGGGTAATATATGTGGGTCTGGCGTGCCACGAAAGATGCGCATGCTGAAAAGCACCTCATACTAGAGCCTAGTTCAGGCCTAAAAAATCCAGCCCGACCCGACACGGCCCGCCGGTATTGAGGCCTGACCCGGCCCGAGCTCGATCACTTAACTAGATTTGCAGGCCCGAGCCCGAAAAACCCGATTTTTTTTTTTTTTTTTTTGGAGTGACGCGGAAAAAACGCAGCAGCAGCAATTTATTTTCATTTCTTCGAGTTGGCAGAAAAAAACGCAAGTTTTCTTAATGTTTAAATAATCTACATATTTTTCTGAGAATTATCAAAGCATTCACACAACGAAATAACGCTGGGAAAGTTTGTTAAACATATTTCTGAGTGTGTGGGATATTGTTCTCACATGGACGCGCCTCTCTGACAAGGAAATGAAAATGAGGGCGGCGCCTCGGCCGTGCGCAAACGGTACAGCGGGAGGACAAGAAGAAAAAGCGGCCGGCGCCACGGCGTTCGTGCACACGCACAGGCAAAAGCGCAATACAGAGAGCCTGCTCTCCAATTTTTTTTTTTGTTTTGTTTTTTTAATAATTTATTAGTCCGGCATGGCGGCCCGACCCGACCTGACCCGAACATGAATGCTTAAAATGTGGGCCCGACCCGACCCGACATTCGGGTCGGGTTCGGGTTCGGGCACAAAATCTAACCTCTACCTCATACCCACTGTGAAGTATGTCAGCCCGAAAGCTGAAGATGGGTCGTCACTGGGTCTTTCAGCAAGACAATGACCCTATGGCCAAATCTACACAGAAATGGTTCACCAGACACAAAATCAACCTCCTCCCATGGCCATCTCAGTCCCCAGACCTTGTTTTGTTGGCAAAAGGGGGTTGTACAAAGTATTAACACCAGGGGTGCTAATAATTGTGACACACATTATTTGATGTCAAATAATTTTTTCTTTATGTGGGATTTTTCCCCACTGAATGAATGCACTTGTACTGAAGGTTGGATGTTTCTCTTTTTTTCCATTAAGGTCCCATATTATTTGAATAAAAAAAAAAAATAGAAGCTAAAAAACACATCTTTTTCAGGGGTGCCAATAATTATGGAGGGCACTGAATCTCTGATTAGTCAATAGAGTAGGTAGACCGATTGTTGTGCATCAAGACCTGCGATCTGAACCTAGCCCTGGAGGCCGAGGTGCGGTCGCACCCCCAAAACCTCACTAAGTTCCGCCCCTGCAGCCAATCAATTTTGACTGGGAGGGGCGAATGAACGAACGATCCTTCAAATGGTTTGAACATCCTTTGCCGTCAATGGCAGTGAATTGGTTTTTCTTTTAATAAAATCTTCCATACACAGTATTATTTTAGATGATTTCTTACCTGGCTCTGGCATAGTCCACTCCTCACACAGAAAAGCCTCACTGGCATCCGACGGCTTCCCCACGCCAACCATGTTGGCAGCATACACGCGGAACTGGTACCAAAGCCCCCCGGTCAGGTTGGAAACCTATAAGAAAAAAGTCTAAATAAACTAATAATGCCCAAATGATGACTTCAGTGGAGTCGAGCGTGTGATAAATGGAGAATAAAGTAAAACTGAGCCAGACTTGGCACTTGGCTGCCACGTTCGTTTTAGATTTATACTCTTGGGTTGCACAGGAGCTTTTTTTTCCTGACTCTAGCAGGCATTTGAGAAGGCATTACTGCTGCTGCAACAGCGTTTTCTCTTGAACCCCTCCTCCCCCAGACACTTTTACTTTGGGAAGAGAGGGGATTCAACCTTATTGATTTGCACATTGATCTTACTATTCGCAGCCACTTAGACTTCAAGGCTCTTATCGTCTCGGTGAGACGCTTTCTCCTTAGTCACCGAGGCTAAACGATGCACTCGGAGGAGCGGTGGAATCCCCCCCAAAAAAGGAAAAAAATAAATAGTGAGATTTAACTTTTGGAAATCAAATTACGGTGGTTAAAATTTAGAGGGCACTTGGCGTCCACTAGGGGGCAATGAAGTGGCGTTCGATGATTTGAATCACTTTCCCTCCTCCTGTGTAATCATCCTTTGCCCTGTTCAATAAATCATGCTGGAAGTAGATGCAATACTCTTGCAAGGCACTTGTTATTTTTGCCCAAAGGGGGGCGCTTCATGTTCTCACCTTTTAAACGAGACGTGATTAACCCCCACATTCCCCTTCATTTTAAAAATAGTTTCTACTTGCCATAATAACATTCTATGCAGTGAATTTGTAGGAATCCTGCCACCAAGAACTTGAAATCACAAATAGCTGGTATTGACAATGGGCCTAAATGTAAAATCACAATTCAGAATAACTCATTGATTGCCATTCACAGCATGAGACGTCCAGTCCATTTGAAGTGGGAGGTTTTGGTAACGAATGACGCGGCCACCCTCCCAGTTCAAATGGATTGGACGTTTACTAGTGGTCATTTAAATCCATGGAGCTAGAACAGTCTCATTTATCTTTATTATCATTATTATTGTTAATATTATTATTAGAGATGTCCCGATCAATCAGCATCCCGATCGATCGGGTCCGATCATGTCATTTTCAAAGTATCGGAATCAGCAAAAAAATATCGGCCATGCTTTTTTTAATAGTAATATATATATATATATATATATATATATATATATATATATATATATATATATATATATATATATATATATATATATATATAGATAGATATAGATATAGATATAGATATATATAGATATATATATATAGGGCTGTCAAACGATTAAAATTTTTAATCGAGTTAATTACAGCTTAAAAATTAATTAATCGTAATTAATCACAATTAATCGCAATTCAAACCAACTATAAAATATGCCATATTTTTCTGTAAATTATATATATATTCTGTCAAATAAATTGTTGGAATGGAAAGATAAGACACAAGATGGATATATACATTCAACATACGGTACATAAGGACTGTAGTGGGCATTTCACTCTACTGTCATTTAAATCTGTCTATGCTGTTCTCACTCCGAAGCGTCTACTTTTTCCAAAGCTAGACAGCTAGTGAACGACGCCTTAATAATCAGACTTTATTTATTTATTTATTTATTGTTATTATTAATAAAATGGCCTCAAACCATTGTCCTCTTTAGACCGTCGTAAAACTACAAAAAAAAGTACACAAGCATTGCATTAGCAACAACGCTAGCTTAGCACGCTATACAGTTTCACTAAACATAAACAAAAAGCGTCTCATACAAAAAATATAACATTTCGCTTACTAACATAATATGTACATTCTTTACAACAACCATACTTACGGACAAATCTTGTCCAAGGATCATATAAGCACAACATTACAACCTAGGCGTCAGCCCGAGACGTCGTGCAGCCATATGGAACTGGCAAGAAAACAATAAACCCTGTCGCAAAGCGACCACAAGAGTTTGCTGTTGGACAGTACAAAAAGCCTTGCTGTAAAACTTACCAAAAGGCAGAATACTGTCTGAGCGGGACATGTGCGCTAATTGCGTCAAATATTTGAACGTGATTAATTTAAAAAATTCATTACCGCCCGTTAACGCGATAATTTTGACAGCCCTAATATATATATATATATATATATATATATATATATATATATATATATATATATATTTTTTTTTTAATTAAACAGTTTTCCAATTGTATTTAACGTTACAGACATAATATGTTACACTCATCCAGAGTCTTTAGTTTAGGCTTGAGGTAGGGTTATCAAATTTATCCCGATAACGGCGGTAATTAATTAAAAAAAAAATGTATCATGTTAAAATATTTAACGAAATTAATGCATGCACTGCACGACCCACTCACGCATTGTCGCGCTCAATCTGTAATGGCGCCGTTTTACCTTTATAGAGAGATAAAAGGCAGCGTAAAATGAGTAGAGTGAATTTTGGCAGCCTTTGGAGCCTTTTTTTAATTGGCTAAAGCCTTCCAATCTCTCTCCCTACGATTAGAAATATCATGGGAGGCAATGTTGGGAAGCAAGGTAGCAACTGATATTCTTCTTAACACCTTATGTTATTTCCCAACGCAGAGAAGATATATCAATTGGTAGTGCTACGCACAGTCATGGTTCCACTTCCCATCATGCATTTGGGCATGGCTACAGTATCATTTACTGAAAGCACAACAAATACACTAGATGGCAATATTTAGTCACAATATACAAAGTCACAAGTCTTTCTATCCGTGGATCCCTCTCACAGAAAGAATGTTAATAATGTAAATGCCATCTTGAGGATTTATTGTCATAATAAACAAATACAGTACTTATGTACTGTATATTGAATGTACAGTATATATTCGTCCGAGTTTTATTCATTTTTTTCTTAATGCATTGCCAAAATGTATATGATCGAGAAAAATTATCGGGAATGATTGGAATTGAATCGGGAGCAAAAAAAAAAGCAATCGGATCGGGAAATATCGGGATCGGCAGATACTCAACTAAAACGATTGGGATTGGATCGGGAGCAAAAAATGATCTGAACAACTCTAGTATATAGTGTATAATGATAATAAAGGGCTATTCTATTCTATAAGAAGTTGTGATAGTTTAAAGAATTTATTAATAATCTATTTACATATTATTTATAATTGATTCTGCACATTTTCCTCAAATATTAAATTTCTGATGTTAAATTGAGTGATTTATTAGCTGTTGAAAACTTGCTGTAAATTAAAAAAAAAAATTAAGTTGCTATTTTGGTTAAAAACTTATATGTTAAATATTGCTATTGATCCTTAAAATATAGGTGATTGTCTCTGAATTTGGTGATTTTTGTGCATCTAGTGTAAAATCTGAGACTAAAATCTGAGAAGTTGTGTTATACTTGTACAAAAATATAATTAATCGGGATTTTATAAGGGAACGACTTTGAATTTTTTTTATCCCGCTGCTAATGGAAACTCATATATGGCTAAGGTAGGTGCCTGTTTTGGTCGGTAGCAGCCGTAGTTTTGAAAATATTTGAATTTGGAGTTTTTGAAAATAGGCCCCCTATGAATCAGCCCCGTTTCCCGTGTCATGTCAATAGGTTATGAAGTCTATGCAAAAAAACGTTTTTCTCTTAGAATTTGGTGTGTGCTGCCTATAGTTGGGTGCGCCTTATAGTCCTAAAATTACAGTAGTTTACAAATACTCTGATAGTTGATTAATCATCGCAGCCCCAATGCAAGCAGACAAAAAGACATTTGTTGGTGCAATCAAGGAGCACGTGTAAACAGTTTGAAACGGGCTAAAGATGTACCTTTCCCGTAGGTATCCATGGACACAGCTAGTTGCCTAGTGACACGGTCAGAGTGAGCCTTGGTCTAATATTGTCAATACTTTAAGGCTAACTGGAGAATGGAGATTAGTCTAATTTTATGTATGGTTTTGCCGACGGCTTCGAATTTGTTTTTTTTTCATAGAACCTATTCAGAATTCATTGCCAACTTCACTGACCGTGGCTCGCCTCTCTCTATACGCCTTCACGTTGACCTCCCGCCACATTTCAGTGCCCGCCTCCCGCCTGTCCAGGTAGTAACCCCGCACAGGGTCGCCGCCGTCAAACCGAGGCCGCCTCCAACCCAAAACCATCTCCGAGCCTGTGCACATCAACAAAGCGATGGCCGAAGGAGCCGAGGGGACACCTAGGGTAGAGGAAATACAGAAGATGGAAAATCACAGCAGGGAAGCCGCGTTCTTAAAACCTACAACCGGCATTCAAATAAAGATATGTTCACGTTGAATTCATCTTCATGCAAAGGCTCACTAACAAAGGAGCGAATGGCATGAAAATGAGTCACATTGTTTGACACTGGGTCATTAGAAAGTCCCCGCAGCTTTTTAAAGTGATCCTCTAACTTAAATACATGTAGGCTCTAATAAACTACAATTGTTCTCTTGTACTAAAATATGTTGTTAGAAACACATAAAATGTTAAATCAATGGCAATATTTTATAATATTTACTACATATTTTGACCGTTAGTTGGCGCCAGGGTTTGCAGGCTCGCAGTGATGACGTAATTGGGATCTTTCCAAATGTGTAGCGTGTTCAACAATTGCTTATCGCTGCCTAAACTCGCGAAGTAAAATGCCACGATGTGATGCTTTTGGATGCAATTTCCAGTCAAATGGAAACAAGGGGAGTGAAGTGAGTGGTCAAGGTGTAATTATTATTTTTAGTGAA
The DNA here is from genome assembly GCF_030265065.1 of Corythoichthys intestinalis. Lineage (NCBI taxonomy): Eukaryota > Metazoa > Chordata > Actinopteri > Syngnathiformes > Syngnathidae > Corythoichthys > Corythoichthys intestinalis. The sequence goes on from NC_080398.1 coordinate 39,761,032, forward strand.
TGAATGTGCATAACTGGAGGCTTCTTCCCCTTTTTGGTCCCTGTATGCACGTATCCTACCCACCACGAGTTACAACTGGCGCAAGAATATTTTTCCTGGATCCTCAGTCAAGTAAGGGATCCGTCTATTTTCTGGATCCGACGGTCCCACCGCGTCTGCAATATTGGTTTCGAAATCCAGATGTGTCCATTTTTTTGATTCGTCGGTCCCACAGCGGCTTTTCGGACCAGTCTATTTTGTGGAATCGACGACCTGATTGCTTCTCCAACATTGCCATGGGATCGGTCTAATTCCTGGATCATCGAGTGAAAAAAACGCGGATTTGGATTACTATTGCTATCTTTTTTGTTGACTATTCTTCGTGGGAGTTTTACCCAAATCATACTAAATAATTAAAGCACTATGGCACGCTACAGTGACGACAGTGACTCTGACGTGGACCTTACAACAATGTTGGAGTTCGTCAGGGAACGCGTGTTTGCATACTGCTGAGCTCCCGAGTGAAGAGTGGTCAAGGTGGAAATATATTTTTTTGAATAAATGTGCATTAGTGGAAGCTTCTCCCCTTTTTGGTACACGTATCCTAACTACCACGCGTTAAAATGTACAAGACATGGATTACACAAGGTGTGCTCTTTGGCCTGTACTGTATGTAAAGCACACAACAGCTCTGGATGCTAACAATCTACATAATTATATTGGGATAAGTTTGAAAACGCAATATGCTTACCTTGAATATCTGCTAATAAAACCCGAGTTCCCAACAGCGTACACTCTCGCTCCCAACCGGATTTCCCAACAGCACTCTCTCGCTCTGTTGCCATTGAGACTCACTAGCAGTAGCAGTGAATGCATCACCAGTTTTGCCCAACTTTTGTCTCATCAAGTATTTGCTGCACGCATTTTTCCTTGAAGCTCGTCTTGTGAACGACCGACAGTGCTGTCCAGCTCTTCACTTTTCAGATCTGGTTCAAATAGGAAGGGTTGAAACGACGACATGTTGGGAAAGCTAACGAGTGACACGCTGGAATTTCGGCAACGGGCCCGGTGAGGTCACGCACTGCGACGTAACAAGAATGGCGACCTATGACTTAAAATAATTTTACAAACTTTATTAAAACAAAAACATCAAGAGGGGTTTTGATTTAAAATTATTATAACTCATACAAACATTTATCTTTTAAGAATTACTTGTCTTAAAAATAGAGGATCCCTTTACAAGGTATATCATCATCTGCCAAAAATCCTGATGCATGCAGGTATCATTTTAACTTGTTGAGTCGTTATGCACCCAGTGGAAACGGCCCCTAGTGAGATACTCTGGTTGTAGTTGGCAGTGCTTTGTTGGATTCATCAGCCAACTGTCTCGTCAGTAAATTAGTTGGTTAGTCCATTAGGGCTGCCACAAACAATTACGGTATTCTGATGCAATTACTGTATGAAAGAATGTTTACAGTTTTTTTTCTCCATGTATTTTTTTAAAAATCAAAATGTTTAAAATATAAATCAAGAAATAAATTTCTCTTTTCTACCCAGGCGTGCTCCTTGAGCCCCGGCGCGGATCCCCCGGCTCCCTCCAGGTGGGGATCCTTTCCTGCCCTGGGCCTAGTGGTTGCGGCGGTTTTCAGGGGTCAGGGTGGTGGCCCATCCCCTTGTCCTTTCCACGAGGGCTGGTTAATAGGGGCACAGATGGTCCGGGGGACTGCCCTGGGTCTCGAGGGGATTATGGTGACCACTTTGCTGGAGCCCCCCGATTGGCTGGGGCAGTGCCAGGGCCTTGGGGCGGCGTCTGCGCAGCATTTCTCCACGGGGAAGCTATGACAAGAGGCTGGGAAGAACTTCCACGCGGCGGGCCCACTGCCCTCACTGCCGGGCTCTCTTATTTTAATGCATAGACTGCACTACCCTCCCCGAACAATCCCATCACAGTGCTGGGTAATGGCTGCAAGTCAGGGACTTGGCAGCCACAGTAATAGGGGGGTAGGTGGGTCCGAAACCTATCTGTACGGCGTGACTCCCGGGGCGGGGTTCCTCGATGCCTGGGCTGCCGGTTGCGGGGGTCAGGGGAGTTAAGGCCGAGTTATATTTCCGCGTCAGACCTGCGCCGTCAAGGAAGACCCGAGTTACGACCCTGCGCCGTAGCCTGATGCGCTCCTCTCGAATTTTCTAACCTTCGCGTCGCATAGACGCGTATGATGTGGCAGAAACGGACTGTGATTGGTCTGCTCAGACTGTTGTTTCCGGTTCAGCGCGAAATCACCGCCATTGTAGAATAGAATTAAACATTATTTTCTACACGCAAAAATGGACCAAGCCGACGGGAGTATCATCGAAGAGCAAGTCTCGTCAAGACATTATTGTGATTGCCAAATGGCAAGGTCGGCGATTGAAAAAAATAATAAAAATGGAAAAACCACCGAGACGTGTGTGTTCGGAATCGAGTGGCCACACGAAGCGGTGACCCAGTCGGCCAAAAACTTTTTATCACTTTATGCCGTATATTTGGTTGGTGCACTTCATCATTTATTGTGTACATATGTTTGCTGTGAGTTTGTGACTTATTTAAGTGTCACACTTCAAGTACATGAAGAATAAAGCACAGATTTGGTGTCAAAAGAGTTGTTTTGATCTTTAATTTTCAATAACAGACAGTTCACACACAATACATCATAGAGTGCCTCGGTGCTTTTTATGATAACGTTAAAGTGAAGGCTCCCAACGCAGTTTGGGAAGTTCCATAGATGCCAGAAATCTGCTATGGCTTCCCACTGGCTGGTTGTAGGACACGGCAAACAAATCGGGCTGGAGGGCTTTGCAGACCTTGAATGCAGTGCTCGACGCCAGTTTGAAGCTAGCCGCCACAGCTAGCTCTCTCCACCCGAGTCTAAAACTCTCTGTGCGGTATCAAAAGTCGGCCAGACCGCCTCGAAACAGTCTTCTGTGTCGCCTGCCCCTCAACATTTGTATGTTCAATATTTATTCAGTGTTGATGAGTAGAATATTTACTTTCAAGAGTTCCATCTTGCATTGTTTATTTTTTCTCTGTTAACTAGACTAGCGGAAGTCAACAAGCATGCCCCAAAACCGTACAAACATAACGCCACACCCCTCTAGTGGCTTGGCGGTGAATTACAGAGCAACGCGTTCCCTCACCGCCGAACTATCGAATGTTGAATGACGCCGTAGTCGCTGCGCCGTCACCGCAACGCGGGAGTATAACTCAGGCTTTAGGGCTCCGGTCCCACCTCGCCGTGGCTTCTCAGCACTCTCCTGCTTCCGCCTTTCTCTCTCTTTTCTACCCGGGTATCCTCCTTGGGCCCTGGCACGGGTCGCCAACTGAGTGTCGGTGGATCGGAGGGTGTCGCCCCCTCTGGGTGGGGATCCTCTCCTGCCAAGGGGGTGCCGTGGTGTGCTGTGTCAGTTGCGGTGGTGGCTGGTGGGTCAGGTGGGTGGAAGGTGGTGGGTCAGGTGTGGGGTGCGGTGGCGCCTCACCTCATCCCTTACCTAAAGGAAGCTTAATGGGGGCGTGGATGGTCCAAGGGACCACCCTGGTTGCCGGAGGGATGGCGGTGGCCTTTTTGCCAGAGCTGCAGGAAGACAGATGGGCCGCGCTGGCTCACTCCCCCGATTGGCTCGAGAGGTACCGTGGCCCTGGGGGACTATCACACGTCTGAGTAGGTTCACACATGACTGAGTGCAAGTAGGCACACTCAGGTAGAGAGATTGTCGGTGCCAGAATAGTGATTAGGTAGCATAAAATAGGATGTCAACACACCAACACTTAAGTTGTTTTACATAATACTAGGTTCACTACCTCACATCGCTGGAATTGAGTACACTCCACCCCGCCTAATCATGTCTCCTGTCACCCTCCAACCTCTTTCTCCTCGGTTATCAGGCCCTCCACGTTGTTCACGGGTAAATATAATTAGCTAAGGATAGCACCACTATGTTTAAAGCTAGCATAGGCGCTTGTTATTGTTGTTTGTTATTCTCCTCTTCTGTCTGCTTCCTTCCTTTCTGCCCCCCCTTAAGGGGTTGACGAACCACATCACACCTTCGCCATTTGATAACGGACGGACAGAACATTCTAAGCTGACGTCGTGCACCGAGTCAGCTCGCTCCCAGCTGACACTGAAAGAAGATAATCAGTGTCACCCAGACAACAATGACCACGACTTCTTTTGTCCAATTCAAGACTGATGATAACCCTTGTAAATGCCCGGACAGCCCATCCAATCAGACTCCCTGCGTCCCGGCACCTTCAAAAAGACTGAACTTTTCCGTCAGGAGTCATCACTTCTCTGGATGCCTGGGGGCATAGGACCCTAGGCTGCTAAGCCTATTTTTCTCCCTAGGTTTGCCTGACAGTTGTTCTTGTTATTGTTGACTGTCCTCGACTTGGATTAAATTGTCAACCTTTTGAAAAGTCGTTGTAAGAGCTTTTCTTCAGATTATCGAAGTTAGTGTTCTTGGAGTCAGTGGTTACAACAACATGAACGCGCAGCGTTTGGCTATGAGGTTAAATGAATAGATCAGTAATACACTTACGAATGGCAGCTTTAACCAGGATGGGTTCCGACTCCACCGAGTAGGCGCTGTTCCCTGCTCCACTCACCGACTTCACCCTGAACACGTATTCTTTACGAGTCTGGAGGCCGTGGACTGTAAACCTGAAGAGGACAAAAGCATGAATCTATTCAAAATATGCCTAAGTAAGGAGAAAATCCTTTTGTGTCCTCGGTCACCTGGGGTTGGTAACGGGTTTGTTGTTGATGACCTTCCACTCCTGTTTGCCCTTTTCGCTGCAGTAGAGGTAATATCCCAGAATGCCCTCCTTGTTTTTGGGCTCCTGCCACTTAAGCAACACAGAGGTGTCTGTGTCTCGGAAGACCATTATGTTGGAAGGTGGGGCAGGGACACCTCGATTAAAAACACAGATATCTACTAGCTGAATGGTTGGTAAGGAGATAATAACTTTATTGTTACATTGCAGAGCCATCAAATCTGGTATGGTTGTATGGTCGTATCGTCATCAATTCCAGAAAAGGCCGTAATGGTTGCAGGTTTTATTGCTAATGAAGCAGTGGTCTCCAAACTATTCCACATAGAGCCGCAATGGGCGCAGGATTTCATTCCAACAAAACAAGACGACACCTTTACACCAATCTGGTGCAATCAGTTGATTGCAGTCAGGTTCTGCTTGTTGTAGAAGAAACCTCATTGGTTAAACTGTCTGTACCCGATCGGTTGGAACAAAAACCAGTACCTACAGCGGCCCTTGAGGAGCGGTTTGGAGTCCCCTGCTCTAAAGGATCAAGAGGACTGTTTCTGGTGTCTAAGGATGTATTCACACCTGACCTGTTTGGTCCGGACCAAACCCAAAACGTTTGTGGTGTGCGCCTTTTGGGCTGGTGTAAAAGACAAACTAGCGAACTCTGGTAGGGACCAAACAGTCAGTGTGAGACCTCGCCGGACCTTGGTGGTCAACATGGGTAAACTTCAACCATGAGAGACAGAATGTGGAAAACCCCCCAGAAAATCACATTGTTTGATTTTTTAAAAAGAACTTATTTGCAAATCATGGTGGAAAATAAGTGTTTGGTCAATACCAAAAGTTGATCTTAATACTTTGTTATGTACCCTTTGTTGGCAATAACGGAGGCCAAACGTTTTCTGTAACTCTTCACAATCTTTTCACACACTGTTGCTGGTATTTTGGCCCATTTCTCCATGCAGATCTCCTCTAGAGCAGTGATGGTTTGGGGCTGTCGTTGGGCAACACGGACTTTCAACCCCCTCCACAGATTTTCTATGGGGTTGAGACCTGGAGACTGGCTAGGCCACTCCAGGACCTTGAAATGCTTCTTACGAAGCCACTCCTTTGTTGCCCTGGCTGTGTGTTTGAGATCATTGTCATGCTGAAAGACCCAGCCACGTCTCATCTTCAATGCCCTTGCTGATTGAAGGAGATTTTCGCTCAAAATCTCTTAATACATGGCCCCATTCATTCTTTCCTTTACACAGATCAGTCGTCCTGGTCCCTTTGCAGAAAAACAGCCCCAAAGCATGATGTTTCCACCCCCATGCTTCACAGTGGGTATGGTGCCATTCAGTATTTTTTCTCCTCCACACACGAGAACCTGTGTTTCTACCAAAAAGTTCTATTTTGGTTTCATCTGACCATAACACATTCTCCCAGTCATCTTCTGGATCATCCAAATGCTCTCTAGCGAACCGCAGATGGGCTTGGACGTGTACTTTCTTCAGCAGGGGGACACGTCTGGCAGTGCAGGATTTGAGTCCCTGGCGGAGCATTGTGTTACTGATAGTAGCGTTTGTTACTGTGGTCCCAGCTCTCTGTAGGTCATTCACTAGGTCCCCCTGCGTGGTCTGGGATTTTTAGCTCACCGTTGTTGATATCATTTTGAAGCCACGAGGTGAGATCTTGCATGGAGCCCCAGATCGAGGGAGATTATCAGTGGTCTTGTATGTCTTCTATTTTCTAATAATTGCTCCCACAGTTGATTTCTTTACACCAAGCGTTTTACCTATTGCAGATTCAGTATTCCCAGCCTGGTGCAGGTCTACAATTTTGTCTCTGGTGTCCTTCAACAGCTCTTTGGTCTTGGCCATAGTGGAGTTTGGAGTATGACTGACTGAGGTTGTGGACAGGTGTCTTTTATACCGATAATGAGTTAAAACAGGTGCCATTAATACAGGTAACGAGTGGCGCCTCGTTAGACCTCGTTAGAAGAAGTTCGACCTCTTTGACAGCCAGAGATCTTGCTTGTTTGTAGGTGACCAAATACTTTTTTTCCACTCTAATTTGGAAATAAATTCTTTAAAAATCAAACAATGTGATTTTCAGTTTTTTTTCCCCACATTCTGTCTCTCATGGTTGAGGTTTACCCATGTTGACAATTACAGGCCTCTCTAATCTTTTCAAGTAGGAGAACTAAACAATTGGTGGTTGACTAAATACTTATTTGCCCCACTGTAGGTGTGAAAGCGAATGCACCATGGTCCGGACAAGGGGTGTGACAAAATATGGAATTGGTGATAGTTCGTGATACTTTGCATCTCAAAAGGTTATGATATTGTTTTAAAAATCAGATTTTGGTTGCCAGTCTGAACAAGGCCTTACAATTGTAATCAGTTGATTGGAGTGCTTTAGCCTCATTGGCTAAATTGTCTGTGCTGGACCAGTTGGAACAAAAACCTGCACCCACAGCCTTGCTTTGTGGAATAGTTCGTAAACTTGTACTCACACGAATAGGTTCTTACTTTGCGGTTTTCCCAAGCAGATCAGGTCGCTCGGCTCTGACGGCTCACTGACCCCGTACTTGTTGACGGAGCGCACTCGGAAGCGGTATTGCATTCCCTTGACCAGGTCAAAAACAGGAAACCTAGGAGAGTTGACCACTGCATCCAGGCTAGCCATTTCCCAGCTGCTCTTCCCTTCCTGTGACTAAACACAGGCCAAAATGTGAGTTAGACGATTTCCAAAGAGTCTTCATTTTTGTTCAGCAGCTTCTTAAAGTGTCGGACGATTCAATAGGCGGGCGAGTGAGCTGCCAATGCATTATAACTCCATCCAAGAGTGCACTCATTGATGATTGAGTCGTTATCTACAGGGAAGTACTTCACACTTCGGCAGGAATAGAAAATGTCACCTGCAGGTAGGCTAGAAACTGAGATGAGATTAAAATGGCTACGTAGCAATTCAAGCACGTAAACGTAAAATAATTGGTAACAGTAATTTTTCCGATAAGGTATGTCTGTATTCGTTCTTGAAATATGCTGTAAGATTTTTTTCCCCCATTCAAAGTCTACAAACGTCAAACAACGAAAGATTAAATGTGTATTACAGCAACATTAAAGTGCATGTGACACGAAAAAGCATGTTTATTTCATAATACACGCAGTATTTTATGTTCCTGAATGATATGGACCGCTTGGATGTGTGTGGAAGCGATCACTATATTTATTTAGTTTTTTTGAATCCCGCGCCATGAAAATGAGTGACTTCTGGCTTCGGTCTTGCATTGAGGAGGAGGGCGCTGTGACGTGTACGGATGAAGGCGTCCTCTTCACTATATAGCCGTACTGCTGTGTATGAGAACTAAGGATTCAGCTGATTTTGCGGATTAATATGTTTATTTTTCGCATCACGCCAGCCAAAGAAAAATCTTACTGTATGTAGGACAGGCGTGTGCGCCTTTTTGGATTTTCAAAAGGTTCCCTTTCACCGTGGATATTGGCCAAAACAAGCCCTACTACAGTGTGACCATTGGACTTACGAGGAAGTGAGTAAACATCTTATTTTGTATTATGTCAAATACGAATACAGCAATTACAAAGTAAACACTACAAACCGTCTTAAAGTAAAGGACTACTTACGTTTGATCGCTGATAGGCATGTAAAAAGCTCTCCTCATGCACATTAGCTGCACGTTAGCTGCACAACAACTGCAGCCGCCCTCGTCCGGGGAACGAGCTGTACATTGCTCTCCGCCGGGTGGTTTGCCGATCCGCGAAGACAATCGACAACCCAGTCGTCATGTCAAATAATCCGGGCTAGTTATGTGTGATTTTCCGCTTCAAAGACTTTGAAACATCATTCTGTTCGTGTTAGCATGTCGGCTAACTGTCACGCGTCTTGGTTTGTTTACATTTTCCGAAGTCAGGGAAGGGAAATGACATATATCCGATTTAGGTGGCATAAAATATCGTTCGGTTGTGCGACAGTAAAGGTGAAGTCGACAGTTTTGACCATTATGGAGTAATTTGTCCATGTCGTCCTGAATAAGTGCATTTTTATTATTTCATATTCCATTTAGCCAAGACTGTTATTTGTCATGACCATGCCATTTATTTAGCAATTGGGGAAAATACTTGGATAAAAAGAATATCCTGTAAAAATATTGAAGAGACAGAAACAATGACATTTTGCATCTCTCTTCGTCTCGATTTCCTCGTTCTGAATAGTTCCCCCTTGACCGGCTGACTGGTCCTTCTCAAGCCATTTATTTAGCAATTGGGGAAAAATACTTGGATAAAAACAATATCCTGTAAAAATATTCGAGTAGAGAGACTGAAACAATGACATTTTGCAGCTCTCTTCGTCGCGTTTTCCTCGTTCTGAATAATTCCACCTCAGTGGGCTGAATAGTAAAACCGATGAGCCCAGTCTCCCGCTGACGTCATCCACCTGTTGGGAATGCTAGAGCCCTATAATGGTAGGCGTGGCTAACCGGCAGATTAAAAGACTAATTTCTCGTCATCTGCGCTTTGCTAAATTGTTGCATAGAGTCGAATCGTCTCAAAATATGATTCTAATTCACATAATAATGCTATTTAAGACTTTTTTTTCTCCTGTTGTATGCTCTTTAAGACTCATTGAAGGAATTACCAAATTAATTGACAATATTTTTGAGAACGGATTGATCGTTTAGAGACGTTATTCACCTAAAAATTGTACAATTGCTGATTGTCTTTGTTAAATACATGGCTGCCATTGACGACATTAGACTCCCAATCCATTTAGACTGGGACGGGCGAATAAACTTTGATTCATTCGAAACCACGTTCGAAACGTTGTATTGATTTAAATGTGATTTTTATGATCTTCATGCGATGTAAAGCACTTTGTGTTGAATTGCGCTATATAAATAAATTTGCCTTGCCTTGCCTTACCAGAGCATTCGCAGCCGTTTTTTCAGATTTCCCGGGCATTTAAAGGTCTCTTTCTGTTCATTTAAAATTTAACTGAGTTGAGTTTGAGACTCTGCCTATTAATTTGAGGGGAATCCCGGGTCATTTCCTGTTCTGTAACCCAAAATCAACAGGAAGTGAATCATACATGCCCCAAAATCAACAGGAAGTGACACAAAAAAATCATCAAATGACCTGAAATGCCCCAGAATTGATGTCCAATCCGTTTGAAGTGGGAGGAATGGCACTCTCCCAGTTCAAATGAATTGGACGTCTACTAGTAATAAATTGATGATAAATGATACTGTAAATGATTTCCTGACACATGTATCGACAACAAGGGCGTAGGTTTGGTCTCAACATTGGTAGGGACGATATAAAGTGCCCTCCATAATTATTGCCACCCCTGAAAAAGACGTGTTTTTTAGCTTGTAATATATATATATATTATTCGAATAATATGGGACCTTAATGGAAAAAAAGAGAAAAATCCAACCTTCAATACAAGTGCATTCATTCAGTGGGGAAAAAAATCCCACATAAAGAAAAAAATATTTGACATCAAATAATGTGTGTCACAATTATTAGCACCCCTGGTGTTAACACTTTGTACAACCCCCTTTTGCCAACAAAACAAGGTCTGGGGACTGAGATGGCCATGGGAGGAGCTTGATTTTGTGTCTGGTGAACCATTTCTGTGTAGATTTGGCCACATGTTTAGGGTCATTGTCTTGCTGAAAGACCCAGTGACGACCCATCTTCAGCTTTCGGGCAGAGGGCAACAGATTTTGATTTAAAATGTCCTGGTATTTCAAAGCATTCATGATGCCATGCACCCTAACAAGGTTCCCAGGGCCTTTGGAAGCAAAACAGCCCCACAGCATCACTGACCCACCCCCATACTTCGCAGTGGGTATGAGGTGCTTTTCAGCATGTGCATCTTTCGTCCCAGTTGGGACCGTGAGCTTTGGTCAGATGAGACCAAGATTGAGGTTTTTGGCAACAAACACTCTAAGTGGGTCTTGCGTGCCACGAAAGATGCGCATTCAAATTAAACCGTCACATTTTATTCGTTGCCAAATGCATATTGTTACAAGAAATGTTTTGACACATGTGTCTAAATCCACCTTCCTACTCACAGTCAAAAAAGTTCAAGGGGTGTTGCTGGATTTCTTCCCTAATTCCCTTTAAGGGCAAGACACCCACCTGTTGCTAGGGCCAACCCAAATAAAAAGAAAGGTCACAGGAGGGGTAGGTTTAGAACGATTTTTGCATTGTATAGTTCCCTCCCATTCTCCTCGCAAGTTTCTCAAAAGTGAGTGCCTTCTCTCCTTGTTTTGGATAAGTTTATAAATGTCATCCTAAGAATATGTATTTGAACTTGACATTTAATTGGTCCTTCGAGCCGGATTCCAACCATCGACCTAAGGCTGGGTGCGTGTGCGTCTGTGTGGGGCTGGTGGTGGTGGGAGGGGGGAGTCAAGTCATCAGCCAACTAAACGTGCATTTGAAGGGGAAAAAAAACGACATTATTATTATTATTATATACAGTACACTCACTGGCCACTTTATTAGGTACACCATGCTAGTAACGGGTTGGACCCCCTTTTGCCTTCAGAACTGCCTCAATTCTTCGTGGCATTGATTCAACAAGGTGCTGGAAGCATTCCTCAGAGAGTTTGGTCCATATTGACATGATGGCATCACACAGTTGGTGCAGATTTGTTGGCTGCACATCCATGATGCGAATCTCCCGTTCCACCACATCCCAAAGATGCTCTATTGGATTGAGATCTGGTGACTGTGGAGGCCATTTGAGTACAGTGAACTCATTGTCATGTTCAAGAAACCAGTCTGAGATGATTCCAGCTTTATGACATGGCGCATTATCCTGCTGAAAGTAGCCATCAGAAGTTGGGTACATTGTGGCCATAAAGGGATGGACGTTCTAACGATGCTCAATTGGTAACAAGGGGCCCAAAGAGTGCCAAGAAAATATTCCCCACACCATTACACCACCACCACCAGCCTGAACCGTTGATACAAGGCAGGATTGATCCATGCTTTCATGTTGTTGACGCCAAATTCTGACCCTACCATCCGAATGTCGCAGCAGAAATCGAGACTCATCAGACCAGGCAACGTTTTTCCAATCTTCTATTGTCCAATTTCGAAGAGCTTGTGCAAATTGTCAGTTTCCTGTTCTTAGCTGAAAGGAGTGGCACCCGGCGTGGTCTTCTGCTGCTGTAGCCCATCTGCCTCAAAGTTCGACATGCTGTGTGTTCAGAGATGCTCTTCTACCTACCTTGGTTGTAATGGGTGGTTACTTGAGTCACTGTTGCCTTTCTATCAGCTCGAACCAGTCTGTCCATTCTCCTCTGACCTCTGGCATCAACAAGGCATTTCCGCCCACAGAACTGCCGCTCACTGGATATTTTTTCTTTTTCGGACCATTCTCTGTAAACCCTAGAGATGATTGTGCGTGAAAATCCCAGTAGATCAGCAGTTTCTGAAATACTCAGACCAGCCCTTCTGGCACCAACAACCATGCCACGTTCAAAGTCACTCAAATCACCTTTCTTCCCCATACTGATGCTCGGTTTGAATTGCAGGAGATTGTCTTAAACCATGTCTACATGCCTAAATGCACTGAGTTGTGATTGGCTGATTAGAAATTAAGTGTTAACGAGCAGTTGGACAGATGTACCTAATAAAGTGGCCGGTGAGTGTAATTACATAATCATTATTATCAGGGGTGCACATATTTTTTTTGCCCAGGTTCTCAGAGGAGGACCTGGAGATGTGACTTGGTCCTCATTGAGCTTGAGAGCAGACCCGCCTGATGCGATAAAATTATGACAAGTTTTACTTAGAGCCAATTAACTTTAATTAATTACATTAACAATTAATGCTTAATTAACATCAACTGGCACAACAAAATTGCCATTACTTTAAAGTGAAATGTAAAGAAATAAACATAAAAGCACCAATCCAAAATAAAGGGCATTTTGCGGCTCTCACATTAACTCCAAGCCTTTGCAAAAGTGTGATGTCCTCCTCATAAGACCTCATTGAACGTGCATGTTTAGCTTTGTCAAATGCGAAAAAAAACACGTTTGTCAGTGCATGGTGCTGTTTTCATTACCTTTATTCTGCCACTTGTCCATAGGGCGAGTGGGGTCCTGTTTGACATCGATAGTTTGCTTAATTGCCACATGCTCTGTTTTTTTTTTCGTGCTTTTCAAAGTTTGGATGGCTGAAATTCTTTGACCCTACATAAAATGCACTGCTCTTATCAGCGACATTGGGATTCTCACAGCACATTTTGTACCGCATTTCCGTGCGAGCATCATTTACTTCTAGACATGGTACCTCCTGCAGCCACTTTTCAGCAAAAGTCCTTTTTTCCCGGTAGCTCCGGTGACGTCTCTGTCGTCTGTCTGTCTTTTGACGGGTGTGGGGGAACACGAAATAATTACTCAGTAGTAGAGCTGGGAATCTTTGGGCACCTAACGATTCGATTACGATTCAGAGGCTCCGATTCGATTATAAAACGATTATTGATGCACCCCCTCCTTTTTTTTTTTTTTTTTTTTTTTAAAGTTTTGTACATTAGTTCCAAAATTGTTCAAAAATACTCTCAGGCTAAACCAAACTACTATTTCAGTATCAAGTTAACATATAGCAGTAAACAAATATACAAAAATAACATTAAATAAAAAAACTCCAGTCCCCATTCTGTATCAGCAGCTTTAAACTACATTCAATTAATTTAATGTTGTGAATCAACCGTTAAAGTTGTTAAAATTGCTCCCGTTATTCCATAATTTCCCTTTTGTCTACTTTTGACATGTGAAAGTTTTAAAACTATTTTAAAGATAGATTCAAGTCAATATTTTACCGATTTAGGAGTATTTTAGATAAAAAGTTAATTAGGTTTGCTTGGAAGGTTCGCTACAACAGCATTGCAGGGAAGTTTACTGCTTTAAGATGGCGGCCGTTTACTAACGCCCGCATCTAGCTTTTTGCAGATGTGCTGCTACCGCTACCGAGTCTATATTGCATCTAGTCCTATATAAATGATATCTACCGTAACATTATGTAGCTGTACTTGTAGCAGCTTTTCGGCAGCAGTCAGGTATGTTGTTGTGTTTTTTTTATCTCGTGGCATGAGTTGAGCTAGAGCCGTGAGTTGAGCGTTGGCATTACCCGAGGGGCCGGTTAATGAGAAGCATGATGTTTAGCTACTCCCGCTCCGTTCTGTCCCGAGGACCGCGCGGCGCGCTGAGTGTGTTGTACTTGCGCTTTACTTGGCATATTTCAACAATCGGAATTTGGATGTTTGTGAATCGTTCTCGAATCTTCCACGGCCGAATCGCGAATAATCTAAGAATCGGAAATTTTGCACACCTCTACTCAGTAGGGCCTGCCTCTTCGACATTTTGAGAAGATATTTTCTCGTGTCCGCCGCAAATACAGTGGTCAGACATCGGTACGCAAAAGCGTATGGAAGCCGTTGAGGGCCAGCGCGTTTGTCTACGTCCAGTACGCAGGCGTGCATGCGGACCACTTATGTGCACCCCTGATTATTATCATGTAACTGAACTCATTATATAACGCAAATAAGGTTGTTTAAAAGTTGGTGTAGACAATTTCAGCATACTGAAAAGTAGAGTCAATAGCAGCCCATGAGTCAAGCAATTTCTCACACCACCCTACCACCCTTTGCCAGAGGTAGAACCAAAGCCCGAAAAGACTGTCAAAGGCACCGGCGATTATACAGAGCTTGCTCAAGGGCGAGAAATATATTTAAATGCGGCCTTCATTAAATAAGTGGACTGCAAGTAGCAAACTTTTGTATTGCACCTACGCCTTTGACAGTTCTGACAGTTTTATTACCCCGGTAACGAATATCAGTCCAATAAAAATTATATATCCTGCGGCATGTTCCTGATGGAGCTGGAAAATGTTGGGGCGTCTCAGCTTGATATTGCGGAGCCTGGGGGGCCTTTATTGCTGAGAAGAATAGGCGGGCGCCCACAAGGTGGGGGGATTCGTCTTATTTGAACATCAGTTTGAACTTTCGACGATTCTCTGGGAAAGACAATAAAGAATCGGTGTGATTCCTTGCAGAGAGGATGTGATGGAATCGCTGACCTTAAACTGCACCCAACCTTGAAATCACAGATGTGCATGCCTGTCTTTGTATGTGTGTGTTCTCTTGCACCTGTCTTGTTAGATTAGAGCTGTAGTAGGGAGCCTGTGCTTTTAATTTTCCACATGTTCCCAAAATCAACAAACGTACCATGTTGAAACAACATTGATCTTCTTGTTCGGTGCCAGGATTAGGAACGTGTGCGTATACCATAAACATGTTACTGTCCCACCGAATTATTTTTAAACAAGAATCAGACCCATACCTAAGGGCGCAGCAGCATCCTAAGGGCGTCAAGAAAAATATTCAAATAATATTTGATGATAGCAGTATTCAAAAAAATTAAACAAAACAATAAAACAAAAGAACAACAAAACCGTTCATAATAAGTCTTTAAATAATAACAAAATCATTTTTCTAGCGTGCCTTCTGCCCGTTTCACGTTTTCCTGTGATGCGATAATTTCACCACAGACCCTAGTCTCCCTCACCACTCAGCAGACGAGTGAGCTACCTGAAGATGCTGTTTTGAGCCTCTGCAATTGAGCGACATTACGGTAAAAAGTCAACTTCATGAAAAGGCAAAACCCTCTGGGTCAGAAGAAAAAGAAAGAAGAGACCATAAACGTGAAGAAAAACAGAGGTTTGTTGTGACGATTTTTTTCAACAGCATAAGCACGTACACGTAGCGGTTATTTACATTAGAGTTTATATGACTTAGTGCTAAAGCAAAATTATACTGTATCATTAGCCAGGCTGTTGTTTTAGAAATATTTTCAGTATTCAGCCAGCTGTTGATTTGTTACAGTTAAATTTACTCCCCTCCAATTTTTTAGAAATTTGGACAAAGTCTATGCGGGACTAAAATTGTCTTGCTTACATTCATGTGATGTGAACCACTTTTACCTTGTGTTAAATTGTGCTTTTCAAGTAAATTTGCCTTGCCTAAAAGTGCCAAGGGTAATTAAATAAATGCACCATTAAATATGCAATTATAATTTCAAAATTCTGTAGTATGGGGGACTAAAAGTGCCATGGATTTAAATTAGGGCTGTCAAACGATTAAATTTTTTAATCGAGTTAATTACAGCTTAAAAATTAATTAATCGTAATTAATCGCAATTCAAACCATCAATAAAATATGACATATTTTTCCGTAAATTATTGTTGGAATGGAAAGATAAGAAACAAGATGGATATATACATTCAACATACGGTACATAAGGACTGTATTTGTTTATTATAACAATAAATCAACAAGATGGCATTAACATTATTAACATTCTGTTAAAGCGATCCATGTATAGAAAGATTTGTCGTTCTTAAAAGAAAAATGTTAGTACAAGTTATAGAAATTTTATATTAAAACCTCTCTTAATGTTTTCATTTTAATAAAATTTGTAAAATTTTCAATCAAAAAATAAACTAGTAGCCCGCCATTGTTGATATCAATAATTACTTACACAATGCTCATGGGTGCTGAAGCCTATAAAATCAGTCACACCCAAGCGCCAGCAGAGGGCGGTAAAACTCCATAAAACACAACAAGTGAGTGTTTTACTGTCCTGTCATTTAAATGTGTCTGAGCGGGGCATCTGCGTTAATTGCGTCAAATATTTTAACATGATTAATTAAAAGAAATTGATTAATGCCCGTAACGTGATAATTTTGACAGCCCTAATTTAAATGCAAACATTTGTTTTTAAATGTGTCATTAATTCATTAAAAATGGTGATCACCTTCATGGAAAAAAAAATTCAATTTATTTATTTATTTATTTTGTTGCTATCATATATTACTTAAAATTTAATTATGTCATGCTGGTTTCACAATCAGCAGCTACAGTGGGGCAAATAAGTATTTAGTCAACCACTAATTGTGCAAGTTCTCCCTCCTGAAAATAATAGAGAGGCCTGTAATTGTCAACATGGGTAAACCTCAACCATGAGAGACAGAATGTGAAAAACCCCCAGAAAATCACATTGTTTGATTTTCAAAGAATTTATTTGCAAATCATGGTGGAAAATAAGTATTTGGTGTATACTAAAATTTCATCTCAATACTTTGTTATGTACCCTTTGATGGCAATATCGGAGGCCAAACGTTTTCTGTAACTCTTTACAAGCTTTTCACACACTGTTGCTGGTATTTTGGCCCATTCCTCCATGCAGATGTCCTCTAGAGCAGTGATGTTTTGGGCTGTTGTTGGGCGACACGGACTTTCAACTCCCTCCTCACCCCGTGGCGTCAAAATGATAACAAGAACGGGGAGCAAAAATCCCAGAACCACACGGGGGGACCTAGAGAGCTGGGACCACACTAACAAAGGCTTCTATTAGTAACATAATGCGCCGCCAGGGACTCAAATCCTGCACTGCCAGACGTGTCCCCCTGCTGAAGAAAGTACACGTCCAGGCCCGTCTGCGGTTCGCTAGAGAGCATTTGGATGATCCAGAAGAGGACTGGGAGAATGTGTTATGGTCAGATGAAACCAAAATATAACTTTTTGGTAGAAACACAGGTTCTCTTGTTTAGAGGAAAAAGAATACTGAATTGCACCATACCCACTGTGAAGCATGGGGGTGAGAACATCATGCTTTGGGGCTTTTTTTCTGCAAAGGGACCAGCACGACTGATCTGTGTAAAGGAAAGAATGAATGGGGCCATGTATCGAGAGATTTTGAGTGAAAATTATCTTCCATCAGCAAGGGCATTGAAGATGGGACGTGGCTGGGTCTTTCAGCATGACAATGATCCCAAACACACAGCCAGGCAACAATGGAGTGGCTTAGTAAGAAGCATTTCAAGGTCCTGGAGTGGCCTAGCTAGTCTCCAGGTCTCAACCCCATAGAAAATCTGAGGAGGGAGTTGAAAGTCCGTGTTGCCCAACGACAGCCCCAAAACATCACTGCTCTAGAGGAGATCTGCATGGAGGAATGGGCCAAAATACAAGCAACAGAGTGTGAAAAGCTTGTGAAGAGTTAAAGGAAACGTTTGGCCTCCGTTATTGCCAACAAAGGGTACATAACAAAGTATCGAGATGAACTTTTGGTATAGACCAAATACTTATTTTCCACCATGATATGCAAATAAATTATTTAAAAATCAAACAACGTGATTTTCTGTTTTTTTTTCCACATTCTGTCTCTCATGGTTGAGGTCTAACCATGTTGACAATTACTGGCCTCTACAATATTTTCAAGTGGGAGAACTTGCACAATTAGTGGTTGACTAAATACTTATTTGCCCCACTGTATTTGACTAATATAATGTAACATTCCACTTTCTTCTCTTTGTAGATGCTCTTCTGAAATATTTTCCTTCCACCTCTATACATCTTGGGCCATTTTTTACAGCGAACTCATCCACATCAGCACCAAGTCCAAGCCTACCAAGTCCAGGAAAGAAGTGCACCTTCCAAAACAACGGTCATATAAAAGCTCAATAGATACTTTTGTATCAGTGAAGACAAGGTGAGTAAGGTTATAGGTCAAGGTGAAAAAAAAGTTGCATTAAAAGTGTTCTGTGTGTCTTTATATAGGTTTGTGTTGGTGGGTGTTAATTATATTGCAATAACAATTGCAATTTATTGAATGCATTTGTTTATGAAGTGTTTTTTTATTGGTGCTTTTGAGTAGTTATTAGAGCATTTTTCTTTTAATTCCTGCACTTGTTTGTTGTCTTTTTTTATGTAATAAATTACAAAGCGATAACGTGCTTTTTCAGTGTGAGTGTTTAAATATATGTGGTGAAAATAGGGGGGGGGGCGCCAACAAATATGTTCATACCTGTTAAGTTGTAGAAATTGCAAATAGGGAGATTTCTGTTTGCCAACCCCGATGACGCGCGCGCGCGACAATCGCTAAGACAAAATGCAACCATTTTTTTTTCAAGTTCATTTTGGTCACAACACTTGTGTAAAAATTAACTACACTGTCAAATAACCTCTTTTTGGTGGCATCAGAGATAGTCTTCAACTAACTCCATGTATTGTCTGGCATCATGTGATACTGCTATGTTGCCTGTGTCATGCCAGTTCTCCTTGTTCCTGTAATCAACATCTAGGATATCCTCAGCTTTCCTGATCACATCCATTTGCACAAATTTGGACATCAGCTTCCTCAGCAGCCTCTTCATCTCATCAACCATCACTCCAATTAGGGTTTCGTCAGACTAAATCAGCAAGATTAAAAACATTAATTACATCATTTAGAAAATTAATCATATTTGTTTTTAAAAGTATCTTTGTCATGGCAGTTTTTTAATTGAATTGTAACCTAGAATTGAAACTTTATATTTTTTGTTTCAGCACAGTAATAATATAATGTAATAAAGTGTATAGTATACACTTTAGCTTTAGCATAATAGCGAATCTAAATGATTAAACTTCAAGTAAGTCACGATATGCTTTCTCACTTAAATTCATATATTGTGGGGGTAGGACCGCAGTGGTTTAATATTCCATGATGTTTGATCCACGAAAACACAGAGTAAAGCAGCGACTTCTTCCTCATCGTTCTCCCATCATTAGCTCTAATGCTATTAGCATTAGGCTAGTTAGCTATCGCTGGCAGGTAAGACTTACGGCAATTACGTTGACGAACGTCGTTTTTCCCGAATACTGGAGGCCGACCAGGGTCAGCTCCATCTCTTCCTTCCAAAATAAAGACTTGAACCAGTCTAAAAGCCGATTTATTAGTGCCAGCATCTTGGGAAGTCGGTGGTGCTTCGCCTCTTCCCTCCCTGTCAGATGATTGGTTGGGCTTTTCCAGCTCTGAAGGGGAGTGAGGGCAGGGAAGTCGGAGACGGCCAGGCTATTCGTTGTTGGTCACTTTCCGAATCGGGCCGAATGGTATCGTTACAAAACGGTGACAAACAAAAACGTAAAAAAAAAAAAAAAAATTGACATTTTTGGAAAATCGGGAGATTTGTCTTTCTAATCGTGAGGCGTGAGCATTGGGGTCAAAATCGGGAGTCTCCCGACCAAATTGTGAAACTTAACAAGTCTGTATGTTGCCTAGGGCACCAAATTGGTCAGGAACGGCCCTGACAAGAATAAAGTACTGTAGTGGAAAAACGTTTTATTAAATGCTTCTGTTACCTCCATTGGCTGTGACTGATTCCCTTCAGTCAATACAGATTTATTTTGCATTGATCATTTAGCCTATCAATTAATTAGGTTCATATTTGTGAGGAATGTCGCCTCAGATCCCCGTTCAATAATCTGTTTGGTCTTATTAATGTAGCAAAAAGTGTACATGCAGTTTATCAGTGTTTCCCCTAGGATTTTTTGAAGCTGTGGTGGTGGGCTGCATCGGAGTCGGACAGCCTCACCATGTCGTGCCACAGCGAATTTTTTTTTCTTCATTTTTCCCCCAAGAAGAACCATAACAAAGATATATTTGAAATATTTCATTAGCCAGGCTAATGTTGTACCTCTCAGCTACAGTACATGTATGTAAAATGCGTAGCTGATTACAGCTACGTTACCCGATGTACTAATGCGACTTTTTTTCTCGTGGCAATAGTACGACTTACATCTCGTAGTGACTCAGGGTTGGCAACCCAAACTGTTGAAAGAGCCATATTTGACCCCCCAAAAAACACACAAAAACTGATACAGTATGTCTGGAGCCACAAAAAATTAAAAGCCTTTTACAAGCCTTATAATTATCGATACTAGCTATATTAGCCTACTATAGAAATACGTAATTAGCCTTCATGATTAAATGTTTGTTTTCCCTGCAGTGGATCCTATAGAGAATGACGCACCACGTGACTACTCTGTTGTACTATGCCACCACAAGTTTAACTTCATTACAATATTAATGAATTGAAAGAATGTTTGTGTCATGTTTGTCCTCCTAGAAATCCTATTAAAACAAAAAAATATATTTCCCCCCATCTTTTTCCATTTAAAAAAAAAAAAAAAAGCTCCGAAGCATCGCTAAAGAGCCGCATGCGGCCCGAGAGCCGCGGGTTGCAGACCACCGTCGTAGTCCTCCTTTTTCCTTTTATTTGACCCTCATAAGTACTACATTACCACAACAATAACAGTCCTTCTGTCAACTGACCCATTTAGAGCACTGGGGGAATTCTAATAGCCGTGTAAAGAGTTTTACTTGATTCGGTGAGAAGGTGAATAGTTTTTTCCCCGTTGTTCGTAAACTAAATTTCCACACAAAGGCACGTCGAGGTACCATTAACTTAGCAAGGAGAGGTATGAGAGTCATTTTTCGAGTGTCCCAGAGCTCGCGAAATTTGGGTGGGGGGGCGCATTTATCAAAGTTTCGTCAGCCGTAATTGTCTGAAGTTGGCGCGCCGGTGTTGTGCCGAAAAATAGCCACTCCACGTGAAATGTCCCCCCTGACGGGAGCGCCCACACGTCACTCGTACAAACAGCCTTTTCTTACCAATCGATGGAACCAGAAACGACGTTCTTGTACCGTGAATATGTATCATTTTACTCTGCTTGAACTGATAAATCGTTTACTGTGACCAACGCTCTGAAAATAGAGCAAGGCTTTATTTTGGGCCCCGCCTCTCCGCAGTCTCTCAGCGCAAGTTAGTCAAAGTTTGCTTTCCGTCCAAGACGGCCGTCCACCGCTCACTTTCGCCGAAAAGTCCGATCCAAATTATTGTAATGCCCCGGATATGGGCAAGAAGGAGAGAAGTCTGTATTTGCTTACCCACTTTATTGTGGTAACAATAATAAAGAAAAACAATAACAAAATAACAGCGGGCTGCTACAACATGCGACCGCTATCTCTCGCTATCTCGCTCGTTCTCCCATTCTTCCTACTCGTTCCCCTTGCGTCTCTTAAGGGGGGGCCTGCATAGTTACGAACATTAGGCTACAATACACAATGAATAGGTGTCCGCTGAACTCCTCCCACTCGGCTGCCGCTAGTTTGAAGCGGCCTTAAAAATTTTTTTTTTTTAATTTAAATAAATAAATAAAATACATCTCATTTGCCAGGCGTGGCGGCTTTCATTTTAGTGTGGCGGTGCGCCACAATCTGTTGAATATAGGGGAATCCCTGGCTTATACTTTTATATCGTCCCTACCAATGTTGAGACAAAACCTACGGCCTTGTTTGAAGCATAACAAGCATAACTTCCATTTGTAATCCTCAGACACCAAAACATAGAAGTGGGCGTCGACGATGACGGCCTTATCTACTTGGCTTACGAATGCGATCACGTAGTCGACGGCAACGAGGGACTCTAGAAGAAAAATTCAACCGAGTTCATCGACGGCACGACAGCTCAGACGGACAACAAGGACGCTTTGCGTATGTGTGAACATGGCGGATCAGGAACTTGGTGAAAAGGACACGAGAGGAAGCCAAGTTGAAATTCGGTCACTGAACTCAACTCTCCGAAGTCTCTGACCTTTTCACACTCTTTAAGTGCCTTCTCGTGTTCTTTCGAAAGCGGTGTTCCGTCCTTCCCCTTTCCGCTCGTAAAAAGATTTCATCCTAACAAGGACGAAATTTATTAGAATAAATTACTTTTGAAGGCTCACGCGGGGCGGGTTGTGGGCAGAAGAAGGGAGTGTTTAGGATAGTCTTCTATGGGAGTTTAGGCTGTTTAGTTCCGGCGTCACAGTTGTGAGTCACCGTTAACCGCCTCAGCATCAAAAGGGCTCTTGGAGTCTTATCGGTCGTGTTATCAATTGGATATCGGGCGTTCTCCGGTGTTCCTTGTGTTGGGACAGGGCGTCCCACCATTTGTTCTGGACTGTTCGGAAGAACTAATTGCAGGAGTTGGTGCGTCAATATTGCTCAGTCAGTTGCATGACGCACACGTTGGGCTTCCGTGATAAGAAGGCGTCATGTATCTCTTATGCCCTATATTCTGCTTGTTTTCCTTAAACTGTGTTATAAGTAGGGTTGTTCCGATCATGTTTTTTTGCTCCCGATCCGATCCCGATCCTTTTAGTTTGAGTATCTGCCGATCCCGATATTTCCCGATTCGATTGCTTTTTTTTTTTTTGCTCCTGATTCAATTCCAATCATTCCCGATAATTTTTCCCGATCATATACATTTTGGCAATTCATAAAGAAAAAAAATGAATAAAACTCGGACGAATATATACATTCAACATACAGTACATAAGTACTGTATTTGTTTATTATGACAATAATTCCTCAAGATGGCATTTACATTATTAACATTCTTTCTGTGAGAGGGATCCACGGATAGAAAGACTTGTAATTCTTAAAGGATACATGTGACTTTGTATATTGTGACTAAATATTGCCATCTAGTGTATTTGTTGAGCTTTCAGTAAATGATACCGTAGCCATTTAACTGTTCTGCCAAAATCCATGATGGGAAGTGCAACCATGACTGTGCATAATGGTACCAAATGATATTCTCTGCGTTAGGAAATAACATAGGGTGTTAAGAAAAAGATCAATTACTACCTTTCTTCCCCACATTGCTTCCCACGATATTTCTAATCGTAGGGAGAGGGATTGTAAGGCTTTAGCCAATTAAAAAAAGGCTCCAAAGGCTGCCAAAATTCACTCTACTCATTTTGCACTGCCTTTTAGCTCTATATATAGGTAAAACGGCGCCATTACAAATTGAACGCGACAATGCGTGAGTGGGTCGTGCAGCGCATGCGTTAATTGCGTTAAATATTTTAACGTGATAAATTTTAATAAAAAATTAATTACCGCCGTTAACGGGATAAATTTGATAACCCTACCTTAAGCCTAAACTAAAGACTCTGGATGAGTGTAACATATTATGTCTGTAACGTGAAATACAATTAGAAAACGATTTAATTAAAAAAAAAAATAAAAATTTAAAAAAGGCATGTCCGATATTTTTTTGCCGATTCTGATACTTTGAAAATGACATGATCGGACCCGATCGATTGTCTATTTATTTTATATTGGGTGCGTTAGAGTAATACAAACAGTCAAACAGTAAATACAAGAAACGATACTATTCCCTGATTGGTTATATTAAGTGTGTTAGAGTAATACAAACAGTCGATCGGTATATACGAGAAAATATACTATTCCCTTCAGCGTGAAATCACCGCCATTTACAAGCATTCTTGCGCTACACTCAAAAATGGACCAAATCGACGAGAGGATCATCCAACAGGTCAGCAAGTTCGACCACCTGTAAAATGTTTGGTCAAGGCTTTATAAAGATTGCTAAATGGCAAGCAATTTGTGAATGGAGATTGCTGAAAATATGGGGCTGGAGGTCAGCGAATGCATTAAAAAAATGCAAGAAACTCCAAGACAAGTATGCGTGTGTTCGGAAGTGAATGGCCACAACACGCGGTGACCCAGCCGGCCAAAAACTACCAGCTTTTTATGTGTGTGTGTATATGTATGCGTATATTATGAGGTAGGTGAGAGCCGATATAGGGGTTGTATTAGAATCCACCCTTTAGAAATGTAATAACACCAACCCGCTCCACGTAGAAGGTGAGCGGCTCCTTCCCTCGGGGTTCCGGCTCAGTCCAGCTCAGCACTGCATATGTGTCGCTCAGCTCACAGGCGTGGACATTGGTGGGAGGGAGGGGAGTACGGATCTGACCTGTGGCGTGCGATGAGAAAGATGTGGTTGAAAAGAGCTCAATTTGAAAGATGTGAAAGATAGTGACAAGTTTTCCACATTTTTAATTTTAGTGCAGTGGCGGAACAAAATTGAACAGGGCCCGGGTGTGATGTGCATAAACTGAACCCTCGAGTGCATCATCCAACCCTTGGGGGTGCTAGTGGACAATTATTCGTGGGGCCCTCAAGAAAATCGAGTGGGTTTTTTTTGGGTCACCCTATATATTTGTTTGGTGGCATGGCATGATTTTTTTCTAATGTTGGTAAACCTATTAAAGTGATCCTCTAACTTAAATACATGTAGGCTCTAATAAACCACAATTGTTCTCTTGTACTAAAATATGTCGTTAGAAACACATAAAATGTTAAATCAATGGCAATATTTAATAATATTTAGTCCATATTTTGACTGTTAGTTGGCGCCATGGTTTGCGGGCTCGCAGTGATGACATCATTGGGATCTTTCCAAATGTGTAGGGTGTTCAACAATTGCTTATTGCTGCCTAAACTCGCGACGTAAAATGCCAAGATGTGCTGCTTTTTTTGATGCAATTTCCACTCAAATGGAAACAAGGGGAGTGAAGTGAGTGGTCAAGGTGGAATTATTTTTTTTAGTGAATAAATGTGCATAAGTGGAAGCTTCTCCCCCTTTTTGGTCCCTGTATGCACGTATCCTACCCACCACGCGTTACAACTGGCGCCCGAACATTTTTCCTGGATCCTCAGTCAAGTAAGGGATCCGTCTATTTTCTGGATCTGACGGTCCCACCGCATCTGCAGTATTGGTTTCAGATCTGTCCATTTTTTTTTGATTCGTCGGTCCCACAGCGGCTTTTTGGATCAGTCTATTTTGTGGAATCGACGGTCTGATCGCGGCTGCGATATTGCCATGGGATCGGTCTAATTCCTGGATCTTCGAGTGAGTAAAAAAACGCGGATTTGGATTACTATTGCTATCTTTTTTGTTGACTATTCTTCGTGGGAGTTTTCCCCAAGTCATACTAAATAATTAAAGCACCATGGCACGCTACAGTGACGTCAGTGACTCTGACGTGGACCTTACAACAATGTTGGAGTTCGTCAGGGAACGCGTGTTTGCGTACTGCTGAGCTCCCGAGTAACGAGTGGTCAAGGTGGAAATATTATTTTTTGTGAATAAATGTGCATAAGTGGAAGCTTTTCCCCTTATTGGTACTTTTATACACGTATCCTAGCTACCACGCGTTACAATGTACAAGACATGGATTACACAAGGTGTGCTCATTGGCCTGTACTGTATGTAAAGCACACGACAGCTCTGGATGCTAACAATCTATTTAATTATATTGGGATAAGTTTGAAAACGGAATATGCTTATCTTGAATATCTGCTAATAAAACCATACAGCATACACTCTCGCTCCCAACCGGAGTTCCGAACAGCACTCTCCCGCATCACCAGTTTTGCCCAACTTTTGTCTTATCAGGTATTTGCTGCACGCATTTTTCCCTGAAGCTCGTCTTGTGAACAACCGACAGTGCTGTCCTGCTCTTCACTTTTCAGATCTGGTTCAAATAGGAAGGATAGAACCGACGACATGTTGGGAAAGCTAACGAGTGGCATTCTGGAATTTCGGCAACGGGCCTGGTGACGTCATGCACTGCGACGTAACAAGAATGGCGACATATCACTTAAAATAATTTTACAAACTTTATTAAAACAAAAACATTAATAATTTGGGTTTTAATATCAAATTATTATAACTCATACTAACATTTATCTTTTAAGAATTACTTGTCTTAAAAATAGAGGATCCCTTTAAAGTGGTTGATGCTACACAAGTATTTTTATCTATAACTTGTGCTTTGTATGATGTATTTAAACAGCACACAAAGTATTTCTGTTACATATACTGTAGAAGAGGGAGAAACGTTAACAATTGGTTGAAAAATCAGCAGTTTGAGTGTCCATTCCCACATACCTGTATATTTGTGACAATGCAGCGCTACTACAGTGTAGATCAGTATAAAAAGAAACTGATATAGCGGAAGCAGCGAGTCGCTGTGTTTATCAAGTAGAAGGACACGGCTGTCAGTCTTGTCGTCTTATTCCGCAGAAACACAAGTGTGGATGTTTCAAGTGTAAATGTCCGTGTGCGCTGTGTCTGCATTGCATGAGTTTTCAAATAAACAGCATAAGGTCGATGACTGTAATGCACAAAGCTGTTTCCTTTCCCGGAAGTCACATATGCCAAAAAATAAATAAATAACCACAACCACAATCACTACTACACTGCTTTCACAGTATGTTTGATTTGGGGTTGTGAAAAGATACAGTAGTACGAAAAAGTATCTGAACCTTTTGGAAATTCTCACATTTCTGCATAAAATCCCCATCAAATGTGATCTGATCTTTGTCAAAATCACACAGATGTAAAAACAGTGTTTGTGTAAACACCCCAAACGTTTATACGTTTTAATATTTTAATGAGGATATCATGCAAACAATGACAGAAGAGGGGAAAAAAATAAGCGAACTCTCTGCAAAAGGAGACTTAAAGAGCAATTGAAACTAGGGCTGTCAAACGATTAAAATTTTTAATCGAGTTAATTACAGCTTAAAAATTAATTAATTGTAATTAGGGCTGTCAAAATTATCGCGTTAACGGACGTTAATTAATTTTTTAAATTAATCACGTTAAAATATTTGACGCAATTAACGCAGATGCCCCTCTCAGAGAGTTTTAAATGACAGTACACATTGCAACGCTCACTTGTTGTGTTTTATGGAGTTTTGCCGCCCTCTGCTGGCGCTTGGGTGCGACTGATTTTATAGGCATCAATGAGCATTGAGTAAGTAATTATTGACATCAACAATGGCGGGCTACTAGTTTATTTTTTGATTGAAAATTTTACAAATTTTATTAAAACGAAAACATTAAGAGAGGTTTTAATATATAAAATTTCTATAACTTGTACTAACATTTATCTTTTAAGAAGTCTTTCTATCCATGGATCGCTTTAACAGAATGTTAATGATGTTAATGCCATCTTGTTGATTTATTGTTATAACAAAGAAATACAGTACTTATGTACCGTATGTTGAATGTATATATCCGTCTTTTGTCTTATCTTTCCATTCCAACAATAATTTACAGAAAAATATGGCATATTTTATAGATGGTTTGAATTGCGATTAATTGCGATTAATTACGATTAATTAATTTTTAAGCTGTAATTAACTCGATAAAAAATTTTAATCGTTTGACAGCCCTAATCGTAATTAATCACAATTCAAACCATCTAAAAAATATGGCATATTTTTCTGTAAATCATTGTTGGAATGGAAAGATAAGACACAAGACGGATATATACATTGAACATACGGTACATAAGTACTGGATTTGTTTGTTATAACAATAAATCAACAAGATGACATTAACATTATTAAGATTCTGTTACAGCGATCCATGGATAGAAAGAGCTGTAGTTCTCAAAAGATGTTAGTACAAGTTATAGGAATGATATATTAATACCCCCTTAATGTTTTCGTTTTAATAAAATGTGTAAAATTTTCAATAAAAAATAAACTAGTAGCCCATTATTTTATGATGTCAATAATTACACAATGCTCATGGGTGCTGAAACCCATAAAATCAGTCGCACCCAAGCGCCAGCAGAGGGCGAAAAAACTCCAAAAAACACAGGTAACAAGTGGACATTGCACAGTGCTGTTATTTCAATCTGTTTGAGCGGGGCATGTGCGTTAATTGCGTCATATTTTAACGTGATTAATTTAAAAAATTAATTACCGCCCATTAACGCGATAATTTTCTAAGCCCTAATTGAAACCAATTTTTACCAAACAATTTACCAAAGATGACGCCAAGAGTTCAGCGCAGAATACTCAGAGGTAAAAAAAGCACCCTAAAGTGTCTGCTAAAGATTTACAAAAATCACTGGCACAGTCCAATATTTTTGTGCACACATCAACTATTTGTAAATCTATGGCCAAGAATGGTGTTCATGGGAGGAGTCCATGAAGGAAGCCACTGCTGTGTAAAAAAAAAAACTGTGTTGCTCGTTTAATGTTCGCAAAAAGGCGCTTGGACGCCTCACAGAAGTTTTGGCAAAATATTTTGTGGACTGATGAAACCAAAGTTGAATTGTTTGGGAGTAACACACAACGTCATGTGTGGAGGACAAATGGAAAAGCTCACCAACATCGACACCTCATCCCCACTGTGAAACATGGTTGAGGGAGCATCATGATTTGGGGCTGTATTGCTACCTCAGGGCCTGGACAACTAGCAATCATTAATGGAAGAATGAATTCAAAAGTTTATCAAGCTGTTTTGCAGGAAAACCTGAGGCCGTCTGTCAGACAGTTGAAGCTAAAAAGAGGATGGATACTGCAACAAGACAATGATCCAAAACACAGAAGCAAATCAACTTCAAAATGGTTTCAGAAGTATCTGAACCTTTTGGAATTTCTCACATTTCTGCATAAAATCACCATCAAATGTGATCTGATCTTTGTCAAAATCAAACAGATGAAAAAACAGTGTCTGCTTGAACTAAAACCACCCAAACATTTATAGGTTTTCATATTTTAATGAGGATAGCATGCAAACATTGACAATAGGGGGAAAAAGGATGAGTGGTTGAAAGCTGCTCTGCCCACTATAAAACACACACTTGGTAAGAATTGTCCTGATGAGAAGCCTTGTCTGACGTGCATCATGGCTGTCCACTAAAGATGACACCAAGAGTTCAGCGCAGAATACTCAGAGAGGTAAAAAAACAACAACCCTTGAGTGTCTGCTAAAGACTTACAGAAATCACTGGCACAGTCCAATATCTATGTGCACACATCAACTATATGTAAAACTATGGCCAAAAATGGTGTTCATGGGAGGACTCCACGGAGGAAGCCACTGCTGTCTATGAAAAACATTGTTGCTCCTTTAATGTTCTTAAAAAGGCACTTGGGCACCACACGGAACGTCATGTGTGGCGGGAAAATAGAAAAGCTCACCAACATCAACACGTCATCCCCACTGTGAAGCATGGTTGAGGGAGCGTCATGATTTGGGGCTGTTTTGCTGCCTCAGGGCCTGGACAACTTGCAATCATTAATGGAAGAATGAATTCAAAGGTTTATCAGGATGTTTTGCAGGAAAACCTCAGGCCATCTGTCAGACAGTTGGAGCTATAAAGAGGATGGATGCTGCAACAAGACAATGATCCAAAACACAGAAGTAAATCAACTTCAGAATGGTTTCAAAAGAACAAAATACACGTTCTGGAGTGGCCAAGTCAAAGTCCAGACTTGAACCCCATTGAAATTCTGTGGCATGCTCTAAAGACAGTGATTCATGTCAGACATCCCAGGAATCTGACTGAACTACAGAAGTTTTGCAGAGGAGGATGGGCTAAGATTAGTCCTGATCGATGTGCCAGGCTGATCTGCAGCTACAGGAAGTGTCTGAAGTTTATTGCTGCCAAAGGGGGCGGGACCACAAAATATTAAATGTGATGGTTCACTTGCTTTTTTTCCCCTTCTGTCATTGTTTGCATAATACCCTCATTAAAATATGAAAACCTATAAACGTTTGGGTGGTTTTAGTGACAGCAGACACTGTTTTTTCATCTGTGTGATTTTGACAATGATCAGATCACATTTTGATTTTATGCAGAAATGTGAGAAGTTCCAAAAGGTTCAGATACTTTTTCATACCACTGTATCATAGTCATCAATCCTTTGTGCTTAATGTGCGTAATATACGTTTGTAGTACACTTTCTGTCCAGTAGACTTATTATTATTTGTATTTTTTTCATTTACAGTATTTTATTACCTCAGTGTGGGACAATGTACTGTATTTTTCAATGAAATTTGAGTTACGTCGACAGGGTAGCAACGGAACTCGTTTGTAACTCGAGGACTCCCTGTACACAGATTTTTTTTACCCCTCTTAAAAATATAACTATTTTGAGACTATTCCAACTTTATTGTCTTCAATCAACTTTCGTGTACGTTTGCAACGCAGATTACTCTTTCTGCGACTGTTACTCGTAAACATGTGGCATGTGAACGTCGTGCGCAATTGAGTCCAAATGAGGATTGTCCCACTGAGTGCCATTCTAGTCTATGAATATTTCATTACCCTGAAAGAGAATTTGCCTGTGATGAATGAAGCTGAACACAACACCCGCTTGATGCACGCTTTCACCTTCGTGCGTGTGCGTGCCGAGGACGCCGTGATGAAGACAATGCGAATGCATTCTCACGGACTACACGCCCATGGTGCCTGCGGCCATGAAGTGCATTTACCGGGGTGCCATTGAGTGCTGTTCACTGTCTTCACATCTGAGAAATGGACTGATCAATTACTACGGCGTGTTGTCCAATACAATACGAAGAAGCATTAAGCCTCCAGCTGTTTGATGATGTGCGTCCTAATGATATCATTTAAACACCACATTGGCTGTAATGATAACGCATAATTCTCACCTTCAAGTTCATCTTTTGAGATGACGACCGTCTTTCCTCTGTGCACTTTGACCACTGAGAGCGTGAAAGAAGCACACAGTTAAAGAGGGACTTAATGAGTCGCATTGGGGGTCATAATAAACACATTTGTATGTCAAAGCGGTGGCCACAGGTTAGCATGAGAGCTGCAAAAAGAGACACAAATAGGTGAGAGGAAGCAGCATGGATGGATAGAAACCAGGCCGGAGGGCAGTCAACCTTATGTCTTGTCCTTCATCTGTGTTTAATGATGCACAACAGTGGATCACAGCCCATCTGCTCTCTCTACTATTTATATATAGTATATAGAGAGGCATACACGCGCGTCACATTTCAGTGGACATCCAATCCATAGTCCAGAATACCACTAACGTAGTATAAATTCTACATTTACACTCAAGGAATAGCTAAATTATACAAATAAATATTTTTTCATCAAGTGGTTCTAATTGACAGTGATAGACAAACCAGAGTTGCTTTAAGAATTAGCTATTATTTACATCAACCACACTGTAACTTCGTTAAATTACAATTTACAACTAGGCCTGCAAGCAGGACTGAACTGGCCGTTGCAGTTTGACGCAACTCGGACGACACGCAGGTCAGGGTGGTTGTAGATCGTCCCCCCTCTCATCATTTCATGAGAACCTAACATGCTTGAAACCTGCCTCTTTTTTTTGGGATTAGAAATACATCCACACACCTAGGAGAAAAAAATCCCTATTGAAGAGGGTACGACAAAAAAGGAGGTGTTACTGAGCTGTGCAGCCACGCCCTTATTCAAAACCAAAATTAATCTTCTAGTGTGCCAAATTTCGTGGCTCGATAAGCTGCCTAAGTCCCTGAAAAATCTACTTCCTTTCAGTGGCTAACTAAGGGTCGTCACGGCAACAGACAGAGACGTGACATTAAGATATAGTATTACGAAAGGTCTTGTAACTACAATGACCGACCTGAAAAGAACTGGACATGTATAAGTAAAGCATTTCCTGTTCCCACTAGGGGGCGCCAGGCCCAATGGGTAATATTTCAATGCAGTCGTATTCAGGCTGGGATACCTCACATACATGCGAGATATGAAAAAGATTGAACATTGTATGATGGAGTTTTTAGTCATTTTCTGAATTGGGTGTTTTGCCAAAAAAATGGCCGACTTTGGCACCCCGCCCAGGTCAGGCCCGTGAATGAAAACTCTAAGTTTTGAGAACCTAAGATCTCATACGTCTCATGAACATTCTCACTATTTTTCAGGAGGATCCAACTAAGACTTTAGGCACCAAGGTCTCAAATGTGCACCCAGTTAATTGATAATAAATTCACATTCAATCCAAAATACCTGCTTTCCTATTGGTTTTGGAATATGGCTGCAAGAGACTTTTTGGAGCAGTTTTGCACTATGTATTGACTCCCCAAATTTCATCGCTCTATGTTGAAAAACCTAAATGGATAGGCCTTTTTTTTAAATTCAAAGGGGGCGCCACTGAGCCTTTTTGTTATATTTTTTTCGCAACGTTGCAAAATAATCAAAATTTACGCAAAGCCGCACGTATGTGCAAATTTTGTGAGTTTTCAAGCATGTTCAGGCCTCCGATTTGTCTATTTTCATTTGACGAGGAGAAGAAATAATAATATGAATCCTTTGCATTACAATCGGGCTCTCGCACACTTAGTGCTCGGGCCCTAACTAGGCCTGCAAGCAAGACTGAACAGGCCCTTGTAGTTTGACGCAACTCGGACAGCACGCATGTCGTGGCGGTTTTAGATCGTCCCCCTCTCATCATTTCATTAGAACCAACATGCTTGAAACCCGCCTTTTTTTTGGGATTAGAAAAACATTCACACACCTAGGAAAAAAAACCCTACTGAAGACGGTACAACAAAAAGGAGGCGCTACTGAGTTGTGCAGCCACACCCTTATTCAAAACCAAAGTGAATCTTCTAGTTGGGCCAATTTCAACAAAGTGTGACAAGTTTCGTAGCTCTATAAACTGTCTAAGTCCCTGAAAAAAATCTACTTCTTTTTGATGGCTAACTACGGGTCGTCACGGCAACAGAGACACGTAGCCATGGACATTCAGATATAGTATTACAAAAAGTCTTGTAACTTCAATAACCAACCTGAAAAGAACTGCTCATGTATAAGTAAAATGAGTGACATTCTGTTGGCGCTGCAGAGTTGATGCAAATGTACGACTGTCACCAAGCACGGGAAATTTTGCAAAGATATGTTGTATGTCTGTAAAGTTGTCACTGTTAAAAATTTGTGGCAAGACAAAATGACGACGGTCGTTTTCACTTTCTGTTTGGAGCTCTCTGTTTAAACGTAACCTCGATATTTTTCATCAGACACCTGAACAAAAGTCTTAAGGCTCCCCTGATGCCGGTTTGCGGTCAATGGCGTACCGCAAGCAACACGTCACTTCCGCTCATTAATATTCATGACATTAGCTACTGTTGCTAAGTAGGGACAAGCCACCGTTTGTCCCTGATAGGAAATGAAATCGTGTACGAAGGAGATGTTTACAGGGCTAAACCTACCAATTTTCTCTGAAAATGATGTGCCTGGTGCCAAATTCAATGGCAAAGATGTGGAAGAACATAAAAATGTCCAGTTAAAGAGATGGCTTGAGTGTCGAAGGCCGAAAAAGACGAAAAAAAAACGAGCCGACCTCAGCATAGCTTTAGCATTTTTATCGACGCGACTGACAATGACATTCTCCTGTCTCAACAAGCTATCCTTTACCATCAGCCCTGTCTTTCTTATATATCCTCTGGTTGTCCTACGTCTCTGACCGTTCTTGGGGGTAATTTAGTTAGCTTTGTGTAGCGATCGCAAATGCTACTCAGTGACAGCCAACGAACACTTTAAATTTTTTAATTGATAACACATCTTAATTCTATATTTTATTGTTATATATATATATATATATGTATATATATATATATAAAACAGAAACTGTAACAGTTTTGAGTTTTTGGTTTCCGGAAACGTATGAAGAAAACATCCTTCATGTGTCGTAATGTCTAGAGTGTTTCTGCAAGTTCAAAAAAAGCAATGCGTGATCGGCAAGTTCGTTTTTGAAAGATTACCGGGGAAAAGTAGCACAAATTACGTTGTGTCTATGCGAGGGCGGGTCTATAATGTCCCACTTCGGCTTTACTTCCACTTTATGATGCGACGTCACGGTCCAAAAATAGCCTGACTGCGGTACGCCATTGATGTTTTCCCTTGGAGGGGGAGCCTGTCAAGTACAAAAGGGTCTTCCTGTTCCCAGAGGGGGGAGTCAGGCCTAATGGGTAATATTTCAATGCAGTCGTGTTCAGGCTGGGATACGTCTCATACAAGCCAGATACTGTATGAAAAGACTGCACCCTGGATCAGGGAGTTATTAGTCATTTACTGGATTTGGCGTGTTGCCCAAAAAACTTTTGACTGACGCCGTAGTTCCCTGTTTACTGGTCCATCCATTGTACTTCATGGTCATTTGAGTGCTGGCTTCACAACGTACGAGATCTCTGATAGTTTGTATAATGCCATCCAGTGTATTTGTTGAGCTAAACAAGAGCTAAACGAAATGTTTAAATAGAGTTTGACCAAAGTCTGAGTAAGTTTAATGTGTATTTTGCATAGCTATTTTGATTGGGAATGCCAGTTCTCTTTGCATTGTTGTTTAACTGTGTGAGAATAGTGGCTCATTAATACAGATTGAAGCGCTTTTATTTGTGTGAACATTATTTTTTTGGGAGAGATAGGAAGATTATTTTTGTTGTGCTTTCACTAAATGATACTTATGTTTGTTGTGAAGGAGTTGCCAATAAACGGCGCGGTCCAATGAACGCCTGTGGCGAGTGCCTTTCTTTGCCCCTTAGCTCTCAATGTGCAAAAAAACGGCGTCATTGTAATCTGTTTGAGGCAATGCATGAGCGGGTCATTCCACGCATGCGTTAAATTCGTCAAATATTTTAACGTGATTACTGTATTGGCCCGAATATAAGACGGCCCTGATTATAAGATGACCCCTTCTTTTAAAGACTTAAGTTTGAAAAAAGACTTTCTGAACACCAAATAAATTTTTATACAGAAAATAATTACAGTACATCTGAAACAAATGATTTTAACAATATATTTGAGAGAAAAAGCATGTTATTTTGCCTCATTCAAATCTTAATATCTGAACATTTAAATATGTAAATTAAAGTGCAATCACATTCGTAAATGAATGGCTTCTGTTTTTTTTAAATGTACAGAGGGGCAAATAAGTATTTAGTCAACCACTAATTGTGCAAGTTCTTCCACTTGAAAATATTAGAGAAGCCTGTAAGTGTCAACATGGGTAAACCTCAACCATGAGAGACAGAATGTGGAAAAAAACAACCCAGAGAATCACACTGTTTGATTTTTAAATAATTTATTTGCAAATCATGGTGGAAAATAAGTATTTGGTCAATACCAAAAGTTCATCTCAATACTTTGTTATGTACCCTTCGTTGGCAATAACGGAGGCCAAACGTTTTCTGTAACTCTTCACAAGCTTTTCACACAGTGTTGCTGGTATTTTGGCCCATTCCTCGATGCAGATCTCCACTAAAGCAGTGATGTTTTAGGGCTGTCGTTGGGCAACATGGATTTTCAACTCCCTCCACAGATTTTCTATGGGGTTGAGATCTGGAGACTGGCTAGGCCACTCCAGGACCTTGAAACGCTTCTTACGGAGCCACTCCTTTGTTGCCCTGGCAGTGTGTTTGGGATCATTGTCATGCTGAAAGACCCAGCCACATGTCATCTTCAATGCCCTTGCTGATGGAAGGAGATTTTCACTCAAAATCTCTTGATACATTGCCCCATTCATTCTTTCCTCTACACAGATCAGTCGTCCTGGTACTTTTGGAGAAAAACAGCCCCAAAGCATGATGTTTCCACCCCAATGCTTCACAGTGGGTATGGTGTTCTTCGGATGCAATTCAGTATTCTTTCACCTCCAAACACGAGAACCTGTGTTTCTACCAAAAAGTTCTATTTTGGTTTCATCTGACCATAACACATTCTCCCAGTCCTCTTCTGGATCAATGCTCTCTCGCGAACCGCAGATGGGCCTAGATGTGTACTTTCTACAGTAGGGGGACACATCTGGCAGTGCAGGATTTGAGTCCCTGGCGGCGCATTGTGTTACTGACAGTCGCCTTTGTTACTGTGGTCCCAGCTCTCTGTAGGTCATTCACTAGGTTCCCCCGTGTGGTTCTGTGATTTTTGCTCACCGCTTGTTATCATTTTGACGCCACGGGGTGAGATCTTGCATGGAGCCCCAGATCGAGGGAGATTATCAGTGGTCTTGTATGTCTTCCATTTTCTAATAACTGCTCCCACAGTTGATTTCTTTACACCAAGTGTTTTACCTATTGCAGATTCAGTCTTCCCAGCCTGGTGGAGGTCTACAATTTTGTCTCTGGTGTCCTTCGACAGCTCTTTGGTCTTGGCCATAGAGGAGTTTGGACAGGTGTCTTTTATACCGATAATGAGTTAAAACAGGTGCCATTAACACAGGTAACGAGTGGAGCCTCGTTAGACCTCGTTAGAAGAAGTTAGACCTCTTTGACAGCCAGAAATCTTGCTTGTTTTTAGGTGACCAAATACTTATTTTCCACTTTAATTTGGAAATAAATTCTTTAAAAATCAAACAATGTGATTTTCAGTTTTTTTTCCTCCACATTCTGTCTCTCACTGTTGAGGTTTACCCATGTTGACAATTACAGGCCTCTCTAATCTTTTCAAGTAGAGAGAACTTGCACAATTGGTGGTTGACTAAAACTTATTTGCTCCACTGTAAATAAACCAATCTATTGTGATTAAACAACAAAATTGCAATAACTGCATTAACCATAAAAGTGAAGTCTAACTGTAGTCTTGAAAAAAATCTGAATGAGGAAAAACATTGCCATGAAATACTGCAAACTGGTTAAACTTGAGAGTAGATCAGATCTGTCATGACAGAACGTCGCTTCAATGTTATCTGGCGCCATCTAGCGTTGTGAATGGATATAATGTCTAGTCCGCGAATATAAGATGACGCCCACTTTTTCAGTCTTATTTCAACGCAAAAAACTCCGTCTTATATCCGGGCCAATACGGTAATTAAAAAAAATTACCGCCCGTTAACGCGATGAATTTGACAGCACTAATAAATTTGCTCCTGATAGGGGGCGAACTTCACGGAGATTGCATACCTCAGTTAAAATTTTCCATCTTTGCTGCTTTTA
This sequence comes from Corythoichthys intestinalis, assembly GCF_030265065.1. Taxonomy (NCBI): domain Eukaryota; kingdom Metazoa; phylum Chordata; class Actinopteri; order Syngnathiformes; family Syngnathidae; genus Corythoichthys; species Corythoichthys intestinalis. The sequence goes on from NC_080398.1 coordinate 39,798,259, forward strand.
AGACTTACCCATGGTCCTCTCATTTTGCAGTGGGTCCTCAGTGAGAATGGGCTCAGTCGCCTTAGAAGGTCGACCAACTCCAGCTTGGTTGACGGCCCGAACTCTGAACTGGTACCTGGCTCCTTCTTTAAGCCCGAACACCGGATAGCGACATTCTTTCTGAGGGTTCTCATTGCAGCGCACCCACTGACCCTGGCTGAGGTCACACCTGTAAAAAACACCGTTAAAGATTGATGACTCCCTGCAAACATAAACGAGCACATTACTTCCAGAGTTTCAATTTATAACATAATAGCGAGCCAGCACAACAAATTTAAAGCGGTAAACACCTCGCTAAGACCCGTAATAACCGCGGTGCTCAAACAAAGGGCCTCCCAAACACATTAAAAACTTATTTCCAAAGATAAATGTAGGTTCCAGATAAGGGAACTTCAATAACAATCTGTTGCCGCATTCGGGAAAACAAAGAGGGATGAGCGGAGTTTGCACTAACGATAAGGCTGTTGCTAGGGAACTGGGGAACTAAGTTGTCCTCTCGTACCCAGAAAACATTCATGTTTAGGAATTCAATCCGCCGCTCCAATTAAAACAGATAAATCACATACATACACAGTACCAGCATCATGCACAGATGAATGAGGTCATTTGCAGAATACTAAAACACAAGACGACAAATTACAAAGCGAGAGTGGATTAAGGCAAAACCAAAAGATGAACCTGACTGATTGGTGCACTGATACTGTTGGAGCGGCACCTGTTTCTTCAGCAGGAGTCTTTGATTCTGGTGTTCGCAGGATGTCGAAGGCTGATAAATATCACACCTCCCATTCATCACGGAAGAACGATAACACCTGCTGCCCGGCTGCCTGAACTTTTATCTGCCGCTAATCAATTTCCCCAAGAGTGAGATAAAGCAGCCACTTTGGTCTTTCTTTTATTACGAGGAATCTCAAGTAGAGCTGAAACGATTACACGAATAATTCGAGGAACTCGGTTTAAAAAATTGCTAGAGGAATGTTCTCCACCTCGAGGAATCGTTTAATTCATAAGCGGATTTTAAGGGGGGCCGAAAAGTGTCATTGTATGTAATTGACTTTCCTATATACACTCACCGGCCACTTTATTAGGTACACCTGTCCAACTGCTCGTTAACACTTACTTTCTAATCAGCCAATCACATGGCGGCAACTCGGTGCATTCAGGCATGTAGACATGGTTTAAGACAATCTCCTGCAGTTCAAACCGAGCATCAGTATGGGGAAGAAAGGTGATTTGAGTGACTTTGAAAGTGGCATAGTTGTTGGTACCAGAAGGGCTGATCTGAGTATTTCAGAAACTGCTGATCAACTGGGATTTTCACACACAACCATCTCTAGGGTTTACAGAGAATGGTCCGAAAAAGAAAAAATATCCAGTGAGCGGTAGTTCTGTGGGCGGAAATGCCTTGTTGATGCCAGAGGTCAGAGGAGAATGGCCAGACTGGTTCGAGCTGATAGAAAGGCAACAGTGACCCAAACGAAGGTAGGCTGAAGAGCATCTCTGAAAGCACAGTACGTCGAACTTTGAGGCAGATGGGCTACAGCAGCAAAAGACCACGCCGGGTGCCAGTCCTTTCAGCTAAGAACAGGAAACTGAGGCTACAATTTGCACAAGCTCATTGAAATTGGACAGTATAAGATTGGAAAAACGTTGCCTGGTCTGATGAGTCTCGATTCCTGCTGCGACATTCGGATGGTAGGGTCAGAATTTGGCGTCAACAACATGAAACCTTGGATCCATCCTGCCTTGTATCAACGGTTCAGGCTGGTGGTGGTGGTGTAATGGTGTGGGGAATATTTTCTTGCCACTCTTTGGGCCCCTTGGTGCCAATTGAGCAACATTGGAACGCCACATCCTACCTGAGTATTGTTGCTGACAATGTCCGTTCCTTTATGACCACAATTTACCCAACTTCTGATGGCTACTTTCAGCAGGATAATGCGCCATGTCATAAAGCTGGAATCATCTCAGACTGGTTTCTTGAATATGACAATGAGTTCACTGTACTCAAATGGCCTCCACAATCACCAGATCTCAGTCCAATAGAGCATCTTTGGGATGTAGTGGGACGGGAGATTCGCATCATGGAAGTGCAGCCGACAAATCTACACCAACTGTTTGATGCCATCATGTCAATATTGTGGCCGGTGAGTGTACTGTATATACACTCACCGGCCACTTTATCAGGTACACCATGCTAGTAACGGGTTGGACCCCCTTTTGCCTTCAGAACTGCCTCAATTCTTGGTGGCATAGATTCAATAAGGTGCTGGAAGCATTCCTCAGAGAGTTTGGTCCATATTGACATGATGGCATCACACAGTTGGTGCAGATTTGTTGGTTGCACATCCATGATGCGAATCTCCCGTTCCACCACATCCCAAAGATGCTCTATTGGATTGATTGCTCCTCTGTCTACCTTGGTTGTAATGGTTTGCTATTTGAGTCACTGTTGCCTTTCTATCAGCTCGAACCAGTCTGGCCATTCTCCTCTGACCTCTGGCATCAACAAGGCATTTTCGCCCACAGAACTGCCGCTCACTGGATATTTCTTCTTTTTCGGACCATTCTCTGTAAACCCTGGAGATGGCTGTGCGTGAAAATCCCAGTAGATCAGCAGTTTCTGAAATACTCAGACCAGCCCTTCTGGCACCAACAACCACGCCACGTTCAAAGTCACTCAAATCACCTTTCTTCCCCATACTGATGCTCGGTTTGAACTGCAGGAGATTGTCTTAAACCATGTCTACATGCCTAAATGCACTGAGTTGCCGCCATGCGATTGGCTGATTAGAAATTAAGTGTTAACGAGCAGTTGGACAGGTGTACCTTATAAAGTGGTCGATGAGAGTATAGTTGTAATAAAACTGCAACAAAAATGAATGAAATGAACAAAATTATGTATTTTTATAATGGGTCAAAATGATTTTTTGAACAGATCATGTGACTAGCAACTTAGACGGCCATTTGCTTTGCATATAATCCCCCCCCCCCCCCCCCCAAAAATTTTTTTTTAGGGGAGGACAATTTTATTTTTCAAATGATTTTTTTTCTTTAATTGATTTTTTTGTTGTTGTTGATTGAAACAACTTTTTGGGGGATTACATGATTTAGACCCAAATGTCCTACCCATAATATGGCCCAAACACAAAAAGGATGGCTTCAAAGAAAACTTTTTCGATGAAATTAAGTGTTCAAATGCAAATTTTTCAATCTCAAATATTTTTTTCGCATTCAAAAACTTTTTCCATGATTGAATTTTTTCATTATTATTATTATTTATTTATTTATTTATTAAAGTGATTTTTCTTTTTGAAAATAGATTTTTTTGAAGCAACTTATTTTTTGATTGAATAATAAAGACAAAAATGTCCTAGCCAAAATGTGCCCCAAACACAAATCAACATTACTTCAATCAAAAAAAAAAACATCAACGACAAATAACTTTCATATGCATTTTTTTTTTTTAGTTATTTGAATTTCAAATTTATTTTTGGGAGAGCACGCTTGGGTTTTACGAGCAGGCGCCGTGTTGTGATTTAAATAAATCTTTATAAACCAACGAAATCCTGACATCATTACTTGAGATGTTGCAAGCGATGCTCAGTAGCGCTCTCACCACTTGGAAAAACAACAAATAGAAGCATATGGGTTGGCGCTGCGTATATTTTCTGGAAGCCGCAACCAGGACTGCTTGTGCATAAAAGTGACGATCCTGGAAGTGGCAACAGTTTTGACAGGCAGAAATATCTGGGGGGGGGGGGGGGGGGGGACTGATCGTGCGCCTCTTTGACTGGGGATACCACGCAGGTCACTTTTCAGGGTTAAATTTTCCTCTACGCATTTTCATATACAGTACTCAAGTTCGATCGGCATTGAGTTGGGAGGGGCCAGCTCAGCAGCTGGCTGATCGGAGACAACTCGGGAGACGAACTCTGTAAAAAACATTCATCTCCACCCCATCCGCGATGGGAGGACCCCAAATGGGCACCGAATTTGATTATATTATTGAGACATAGTTTGAAGGTTCAAAACTATATGTAAAACTATGGCCAAGAATGGTGTTCATTCGAGGACTCCACGGTGGAAGCCACTGCTGTCTAAAAAAAAAAAACAACAACATTGTTGCTCGTTTAATGTTCGCAAAAAGGCACTTGGACACTCCACAGAAGTTTTGGCTAAATATTTTGTGGACTGATGAAACCAAAAGTAAATTTTTTGGGAGTAACACACAACGTCATGTGTGGAGGAAAAAATGGGACAGCTCACCAACATCAACATCTCATCCCCACCGTGAAGCATGGAGGAGGGAGCATCATGATTTGGACTGTTATGCTACCACAGGGCCTGGACAACTTGCAATCATTAATGGAAGAATGAATTCAAGAGTTTATCAGAATGTTTTGCAGGAAGACCTGAGGCCGTCTGTCAGACAGTTGAGGCTTGATCGCACGTCTTCAGACAGCTCTTTTGACCGAGCCATGATACACATCAGACAATGCTTCTCATCAAGACAAGTCTTACCAGGTGTGTGTTTTATAGTGGGTAGGGCAGCTTTAAACCGCTCAGCCGCAGAGTCCTCCCATGAACACCATTCTTGGCCATGGTTTTACATATAGTTGATGTGTGCACATAGATCTCGGACTGTTTCTTTCTTTAACAGACACTCTAGGGTTCTTTTTTACCTCTCTGAGTATTCTGCGCTGAACTATTGGCGTCATCTTTAGTGGACGGCTATGATGCACATCATTTAAGTCTTCTCATCAAGACAATTCTTACCAAGTGTCTGTTTTATAGTGGACAGGGCAGCTTTAAACCACTCATCAGTGATTGGGCACACACCTGACTTAAATTGTTTGGTAAAAATTGGTTTCAATTGCTCTTTAAGTCTCCTTAGGCAAAGAGTTCACTTGATTGTTTGCATGCTATCCTCATTACAATATGAAAACCTATAAATGTTTGGGTGGTTTTAGGTAAAGTAGACAGTTTTTACATCTGTGTGATTTTGACAAAGATCAGATCACATTTGATGGTGATTTTATGCAGAAATGTGAGAAATTCCAAAAGGTTCTGATACTTTTTCATACCACTGTAATTTGCTGTTTGCATGCAGGCGGACCGACAGTTAACACTCAACATGATGGCTGCTGGCATTTGTACAAGTATATGGAACGGTTTTAAGATCAGGCGACAATGGGTGAGTTATATCTTTTGGAGTGTGAAAATGTCCTGAAATACACACTCAATGCATGAGCATTGTACACCCTGATTGTAATAAGCACAGACAGATGTCTCACTGCTCAATTTTTACATGTTGACCTTTGAAATGACATGCCACCAACCGCATGTTTTATATTGAGCATTTAGAGCCTAAAAACCCCAAGCAGTTTTCCACATTCATTCTAATTACCGCTCGATATAATAGCCCTCGATTGGTGATGATCCATCGGCACTTGGCGGCTGCCAGGTCAAGAAGACGTAGTCCTTGTTGACATCGGATACTTTGACCAGCAGGGGAGACGCAGGGCATCCAACTACTGGGGCTGAGGCATCTAAATTGTGGTAAACAAACACGATTGAACAAAACTGCAACAAATTGGGACACAATTTGTGTGGTTTTTGGTCTGAAAGCTGCTTTTAACACATTTTTGGGTACGGAATCCAATTCACCCGCACTCCTCGGCGCTGACGAGTTCGGGCCAATGTTTTTTCTGTATATTCTGGTAGCCGCCCTTTCTTTTTCCTCCTCAGGCAAAACTTTTTGTAGCTATTGCTCTGCCATCCTTGCAGTATTCGGCGAAAGCATTAGCATCGACCTCCGTCTTTCTAATGAACGGGAAGTGACGTACGCCGTAAAGCAGTCAGCACATTTGTATTTTTGTTTTTTTTTTGTGGGGGGGGGGCCTGTTGACCAGGGAAAGAACGGGAGGGGGTGGGGGAGTCAATAAGCTAAGTGATTGGGAGGGGTGGAGTGTACACAAATCAGCTCTGATCTAGAAACCAGTAATCGTGTGAATCCCTTGTGAGTGTAAGCCAGTTGGCAACCATCCCCACGCCGCCCCAACGCTAATCCCGGCCCCGGGAACCCCCACCTGAGCGCGCCCGATCACATCCAGCCGCGTGCGACCCTCAACAAACACGCAACAGCCACGCAGACGAGCGGACACGCTGCGCTGGCGCCACCCCAGGGCCACGGCCCCCCAAGCCAGCCCAGGGAGGAGGGGGGGGCAGGGGGTTTGAGTGGGGAGCCAGCGAAGCCCATCCCTCCTCCCGCAGCCCAGTAAAGGGGCCATCATCAACGCCCCGGGATCCGCCATATAACCATATAACACGGCCCTATTAACCGCCCTACAGGGATGGGAGGAGGGGACGCACCACGCCACCTCCACCCCCACCCGCCAACCCGGCCGACGAGCCACAGCCGCAGCCCCCAAACGTCACGGCATGCCACGGGACCCCCAACGGCACACCAAGCCCAGGGCAGGGCAGGGACCCCAGCCGGAGCAGGCGACACCCACTCGATACACCGGCGTCCAGCCAGTGACCTGTGACGGATAACCAGGCAGAGAAAAGAGGGAAAGGCCAAAGCAGGAGAATGCCGAGGAGCCGCCGCGGGGCAACGCGAGATCAGAGCCCCGACCTCCCCCCACTCCCGGAGTCGGCAGCCCAGGCAGAGGGGAGGCCACCACATAACCTGGTGCAATCAAAGAACAATGTTCCAGTGTTGTTAATCTTACTTTAAAAAAAGTAATTAATTACAGTTACAAATTACTCCTCCCCAAAAAAATATTTGAGTTAGCAACTCAGTTACCTGAATGTTTGAGTAATTAGCTTCTTAGCAAAGTAACTGGTGTTACCTTTCATGTTTTTTTTTCATAAAAAAAAAAAGAAGTAACTTTTGCTATGTTTGAAAGTCATTTAATGTTGTGAAGCAACCGTTACAGTTGTTAAAATTGCTCCCGTTTTTGCATTAGTTCCCTTCTGTTTAAATTTAGATTTAAAACTGTTTCATCATTTAAAGATAGATTCAAGTCAAGATTTTGCCGACTTAGGAGTATTTTGGATAAAACGTTGCTTAAGGTTCGCTAGGAAGGGTCACTACAACAGAGCCTTTCTCAGAAGTCTACAGCTTTAAGATGGCGGCTGCTCACTAACGCCACCGAGTCTGTCATTTCGCATCTAGTTCTATGTGCATGTGATATCTAGCTTAGCATTAAGTGGGCGTTGATTGTAGGCTGTCGGCTTCAGTCAGGAAATATTGGTGCCACCTCGCCTAGCATCGCGTTTGCAACAGCGTCACAACACTCTTCACTGCTTTCCACTTGCGCTCTTCTCTCTCCGTGTCTCTGACTTTTCTTGTGTCATTCAACCAATGTAGTAACGCATAGTAACGCACATTGTCTCGTTGCCGAGACGGTGACAAAATCTGAACGGAGAAAAAAACAATGCACGAAAAACGTACAGTTTTTGAACGTACGGCGTACACATTTAAAAATCAGTGCTTACTTGTACAAATTACGCCGAAACCGTAAAACTTAACAGGTATGTAAATCGGCAGCGCTGTCATGCTCATTAATGTTCCTCTTGGCTTCTAATTGAAAGGGCTGAACAGATGACATGTTTATGTCGCTGGAACCATAGTCTGGAAGCCCGGCAGCGTAACCCAGTGACGTCACCGCCCATCGATGTCAACAACAATGGCGACCTACCAGTTAAAATAATTTTACAAATTGTATAAAAACGAAAACATCATGAGGGGTTTCAATATGAAATTATTTAAACTCATAATAAGGTTTGACTTTTAAGGACTACAAGTCTTTTTATCCATGGTTCCCTTTAAAGACACCACGTGATTGAACAGGTTGGTGTGATCATAGAACAGCAAGCTTGAGTCCAATTGGTATAATGGAGTCATGTGATGTCGAGTCGAGTGAAAACTCTTGTGAACTCCAGTAAGCAAGGCCTCTCTTCAAGATCTCATATACTAGGCCTGAAAGCTTAGTTGTATTTAAGTATTATTTATCTAAAGTTATATCTGTTCAAGAGTTCATAAAAAACAATCGGGGTTCAACGAATATTTAATCTTATTGTAGTAGTTATATTGTTGTTTTTAGTATTAGTATGGCACAAAATAGCCATTAGTGTGAAGCTAGCGCTAATAGCTAATAGTGGCTAACCGCTACGCTAGCGTCTAGCAGTTGTACTTACTATAAGTACATTGTGAATGAGAAATGTAAATGTTTAATCAATATGTTCAGTTGTTTTACTACAAATACGTATGTGATTGTAATTTCCACATTGTATAGTTGGAGTTGGCTGTACAGTTACACAATACATGATGAAAATACTGAGTAATGCTAGTATTAAGATAAATTGAACAGAATGGAACAGAAAGAGTGATTATACATTCTACACTGTGTAGTTTTTTTTTTTCTTTTCTTTTCTTGGATTGGAAAAGGATCTTGGATTCTGAATCCAGTGTGGTTCAGTGGCGAGCCAAAACCCAGGACGACAGTGGACAGGACTAGAGATGTCCCGATCCGATATTTGGATCAGATCGGACGCCGATATGGGCAAAAAAATGCGCATCGGTATCGGATCGGCCGACACAGAAAAATTCCGATCCAGACTTCCGATCCAGTTTTTTTTTTTTTTAAATCCGGTCCGGGTTTTCTAGCGCACTGATATACATAATCCATTCCAGTATTTGCTTCGGTTTCCCTAAAATCCAGTCCGCATTTTACGGCACTCCTTCAACACACTACATTACCGTCTCCCGAGTCCCAATTTACCGAGAGATTTTATCGGTAAAAATGTCAGCTGTGTGGGATCATTTCACCTTAAAGGACGACAAAGACGAGGCAGAGTGCAACATATGCCACAGTAAAGTCAAGCGTGGTGGTAAAGCTGTAAGAAGTTTTAATACAACCAACCTAATCAAGCATTTAGCGACATACCACCACAAACAATATAAGGAGTATGTTAAGAAAACCGAAGACAAAAAGAAAGGTCCTACGCAACTAACACTGGCAGAAACGTTTGCTAGGCATGACAAACTGGCACTTGACAGTCCCAAAGCCCAGGGAATAACAAGAGTCATTGCCGAAGAATTCATTCTGGATGACGAGCCATTATCTCTCGTGAGTAAAGACGCACCATCCAACACTTTTATGCTGCATTCCAGAGAAGTGGGAAATCGGATTTATCCCACTCGGATGGTACCAGTTCCGACCTCAAAGCGTTCCAAGCAAATGTAAGCAACAAAGATGGCTGATCGCGACGAGGTGTTTTTTATTTTGGCCATCCAAAGACATTTTGACCTCCAGCGAACCTGCCTTCCTATAAGCGATCAAATAGTAGAGGAAAAACGACGGCTGAGTTATTGCCCACACTGTTAACTGCCTTTTTTTAGTTACATCCTTTGCTGATCGTCAATATAAAAACATAGCACAACAAAGATAATTCACTTAATGAGAAAAAAATACATGGCGTCTCAAATGAACTTGATTTACTTCATTATTGTGTTATCATTATCCCAAATTCAGATATCGTACAATACCAAACAACACAAATAATGTTCAAAGCTATAAGAAATTTATTACCTCAGAATATTCAACAGTTGTTTACAAACTACGAAAAAATTTACGGGGATATTGGGACTTCAAAGAACCCAGATTTCGGACGACAAGGAAAAGTTTTTGCATATCAGTATGTGGGGTGAGACTACTGAAGAAATTTTGTGTGGATTTAAAACAATGTATACATATTGGACAATTTAGGAAACTGTATAAAGTAGGGCTGTCAAACGATTAAAATTTTTAATCGAGTTAATTACAGCTGAAAAATTAATTAATCGTAATTAATCGCAATTAATCGCAATTCAAACCATCTATAAAATATGCCATATTTTTCTGTAAATTATTGTTGGAATGAAAAGATAAGACAAGATGGATATATACTGGACTGTCTCAGGAAATTAGAATACACAATATTCTAATTTTTTGAGACAGTCCTGTGTATATATACAGGACTGTCTCAGGAAATTAGAATACACAATATTCTAATTTCCTGACTGTCTCAGGAAATTAGAATATTGTGTATTCTAATTTCCTGAGGAGCACGTTTCTTGTATTTTTGTAAAACTGAAAATAACAAGGCAATGTGTCAGTAACTTGCATAAATCACAAAATAACATAAACTGTACACACACGTGTCCATTTGAGCAGTAGCACTAGCCAATTAGCTCACAAGCATCTAACAATGTAACTGCATTTCACCATATATGTGAACAAATTCAAATACACATCATCAATAACTATCTAATGCTCATGAATATAAACAAAGGAGGAATATAACTCACAAGCGATGCATGTATTAGACACAAACAGTGTGATGGGGCTATGAGAACTGCCACTGAATACTGGATGCGGACATTAGCTGGTCTGAATAGCACTGTCTATTAGTGTGAGTTCGCGTCGACATATAATCACGTCAGAAAAGCGCGCCGAAACCCAAATAATCAGCTGCACTGAATCGCCAGCAGAGGGCGACATTACGCCACATAACATATGCAAGTCACACCCAAGCGCCAGCAGAAGGCGGAAAAACTCCATAAAACACAATTAACAAGTTGGCCTTTCACTGTACTGACATTTAAATCTGTCTGAGCGGGCCTAGTGCGTTAATTGCGTCAAATATTTTAACGTGATTAATTAAAAAAATTAATTGACGCCCGTTAACGCGATAATTTTGACAGCCCTAGTATAAAGATATGATTTTCAAAAAATATAAGGATGATGGAATTATGGATAACAACTAGGGTGTTGTGGTTATTGGGATATGGGACGTTGCTTTCATTTATTTATTTATCTATGTTTTCTGGGCTGTTTAATGGACTGGGCTTTTGCAACATTTGTGTATAGGTCATATGCAGGGTTATATGGTGAGATTGTATATACAAGAATGTATATATTTAAATGTAAGGAACTGAACATATATGTCAGGACTTAAGGACAAGGGGTGGGAGTAAATAAGTTTTTACTTCTTCTCACTCCTTTTCGAATACTCATATTTTGTTTTTTTTTTTCATTTTTTTTTCATTATTGTCACCGATTATCGGTACCTATGTATTAAGTATTCGAAATAAACGCGTTCAGTCAATCATTCAATACATTTTCTTGAGCGTCATTTTGTCCAGTGACGTCAGATTGAAACAACTGGAAGTCGGGGTAGTTATTTTTTCTCCGACTTCGCGACTTGGACCTCCTAGTTCGAGTAGCGTTCCAATGATATTTTCCTAGTCGGAGGCCGGGAAAGTCCGACATCATCTTTGTTGTGCTATGTTTTTATATTGACGATCAGCAAAGGATGTAACTAAAAAAAGGCAGTTTGCAGTGTGGGCTATAACGCAGCCGTCGTTTTTCCTCTACTATTTGATCGCTTATAGGAAGGCAGGTTTGCTGGAGGTCAAAATGTCTTGTTTTCCTCTACTATTTGACCGCTTATAGGAAGGCAGGTTCGCTGGGGGTCAAAATGTCTTTGGATGGCCAAAATAAAAAACGCCTCGTCGCGATCAGCCATCATTGTTGTTTACATTTGCTTGGAACGCTTTGAGGTCGGAACTGGTACCATTCGAGAGGGATAAATCCGACTTCCCACTTCTCTGGAATGCAGCATAAACGTCATGCTTGTCTAATAGATATCATATGTATATAGAACTAGATGCAAAATGACAGACTCGACGCCGTTAGCAACACATGCATTGAAAACTACGTGCGTTAGTGAACAGCCGCCATCTTAAAGCAGGAGACTTCCCTTGTAGGCTGTTGTAGTGAACCTTCCAAGCGAACCTAATTAACTTTTTATCTAAAATACTCCTAAATCGGCAAAATCTTGACTTGAATCTATCTTTCACAACAGTTTTAAAACTTTCACATGTCAAAAGTAGACAGAAGGGAAATTATGGAATAACGGGAGCAATTTTAACAACTTTAACAGTTGATCCGCAAAATTAAATTAATTGAATGTAGTTTAAAGCTGCTGATAGAGAATGGGGACTTGAGTATTTTATTTACTGTTTTAAAATGTTAACTTGATACTGAAATGGTTGTTTAATTAAACCTGAGAGGCTTTTTATACAATTTTTGTAACATTAAAAGCATATAATAGCTTGGGAAGTTTGTGGGATTTTCCACCGACAGTTTACAATATTATTTGCACGTTTTACTGACTGACTATGCCATTTCTGTTGGTTATTTAGAATGTTTTGTGTTTGTCACTGAATAAACAGGTCAGTTTCTTGTTACCAACCATCTTGTGTTATTCAAACTCACCTAATTCAGCTGGCTAGTTGTTATCAAGAGTACTAAAACCCTTTTCAACATGAGTCTGACAACTAAGTAAGGAGGCTAAATAACTTTAAACTTTAATACATGCTCAGATAGGCCGGTATCGGTATCGGCCAGTATCGGTATCGGATCGGAAGTGCAAAACAATATCGGTATCGGATCGGAAGTGCAAAAACCTGGATCGGGACATCCCTAGACAGGACAGTTCCATGGTGTGGCCAGCTGTGGAATCTGCCTGAAGATCAACTACAGAGACTTGATACTACGCAATCACTCAGATAAGACATTACAAACTACCCGGGTGGTAGTAGTAGTAGGAGTAGTAACAGAAAAGACAATAATTCTTTTCATCCGCACACACACAAAGGGGGATTTATTTTTTATTTTATCTAAAGAGCTCTATTTTGTTTCTATAGTTTTTTTCATTCTTGTTGTAATTAATGTTCTTGCTGTTCACCTTCCTGTGTTTAAATTTTTGGGTTAACCCTTTAACACCGAACGTGTCGGCAGCGACGCGTTTACGCATATCGTCTTTGAAGCTTCGTCACGCTGTAATTATGTCACCCGCGTGCCGCTGGTTGGTCTCGTTTGAAAGTGTGGAAGTTGATGTTCACACCAGTTTTTATTTGAGGTCAATCGGCCAAGAAAAACGGGAGATAATGTCATTTGAGTTTTATAGTTTTATTGCACTCATAAATATGCATTAAAACGCTGCATGGACCATGTATCCATCCCCATATTTCCATCATTTCTTGTCCTTTTTCAAAATCGAAAGCAGCACAGAAGACTACAAATCCCAAGAGCCGTTGTGATGTCAAGAAGGACGAACCGAATGTGATCATTTTTAATAAATTTTCGAGCGAGGCGCTAACTATTGAAAGGGAGGCATGCGAAGCAAGCAACGGCCGGTGTTGTGCCGAGAAATAGCCGCCCCGCGCGAGCGACTTTGAAACGTGCAGAATGAATCTAAAACTACATTTAGCGCAAGCTAATGCATTATTCCATAACTCAAGGAAGAAGATGAGTCGTATTTGTCGTTGTTTTCTTGGGAGGAGTCGGCGTCTCGGCAAGTAGAAGTGACAGCAGCGCGCAAACGGCGAAAGAGTAGGCTGTGTGACGTTGTGTGTCACGCCGCTCCGTGACCTGTTCAAGAAGAAGCTTTATTGAGTGCGCAAGAAAAAAGAAAAAAAACTTTATTGGGTCGCATGCCTGAAAATTTTGAATTGAACTGAACTACTTGTCAATATTTTTTAAAATACTTTTTTTCAATGTTTATATATATATTTTCTTCACTATAATCTTTTAAATTTTTATGTAGATGTGTGCTGGAGAAGCTTGATTGCATGTACGTATATACTTTTGATAAGGTGATGGGTACAACACCTAACTTTTTGCACTTTTTGTGTTAGATGATATATACAATTTTTTTCTCTCACTATTTTGCACAGTATATAACCTGTTTTGGCCATAGTATGTGTAAAGGCCAAAAACGCCTATGACCATACCTGATGTTTGTGTTGAATAGTCAAACATAAAACTATTCAATCTTATTTTTTTCTATTGAATGTTTATCCTAACAAGTTGAATAAATATTATCCAGCTTCAAAACGGTTGGTCGAGCATGTTTGGTTCTCAATGGGACATCAACATTACACATTTTGAAAAAAAGATTTTGGGATTTTTTTGTCTTTTTGGGTCCAAAATGTGGATTATAATTGGTCAGTGAAGAAAATAACAGTTTAGACATGAAGTTCAAGGTGTCCTGAAAAAAGGGACCCAACTTGGCCATTGTAAACAATTTTTTCTTTGAAATATAAAGGCAACATCAAATGCATGCAAATTCGGCCAAAATAGGCTTAGGTGTTAAAGGGTTAAAGTATCCTAAAATTGAAAGTTCCAGTTCTCCGAACCTAGACGAATGTTAGCATCAGTGGCTTGAAGTTTTTAACACCACTCAGGGCGCTACATCTAATATGTAGAATAAGAATAAGAGGAAAAATCTACTAAATAACTCAAAGTGCAGTAGCAAAGTAAGAGTAGCGTTTCTTCTTCACAAATCTACTCAAGTAGAACGTAAGGCTTAGTAAAACTACTCTTAGAAGTACATTTCTCTGAAAAAGTTACTGAAGTAAATGTTACGGAGTAAATGTAACACATTACTACTAGAGGTGTGCAAAATTTCCGATTCTTAGATTATTCGCGATTCGGCCGTGGAAGATTCGAGAACGATTCACAAACATCCAAATTCCGATTATTGAATTACACCACGTAAAGCGGAAATAAAACGCAGTCAGCGTGGTCTTCAGGACGCAATGAGAAACGGACCGAGAGTAAATATCATGTGCAGCTAATGCCGCTAGGTTAAAAAAAAAAAAACAATAATATCTGACTGCGGCCGTCAGGTGCTACAAACAGCGCCCGGTTGCTAGTTGCTACAAACATACGGCAACACACGGCTATGGTAGATATCACATATATCTAGACTAGATGTGAAATGACAGACTTTCCCGTGCTAGTAAACAGGCACCATCTTAAAGCAGTAGACTTCTCTAGTAGGCTCTGTTTTAACGAACCTAATTACTTTTTATCTAAAATACCCCTAAATCGGCAAAATCTTGACTTGAATCTATCTTTAAATGATGAAACAGTTTTAAAACTTTCACATGTCGAAAGTAGACATGAGGGAAATCATGGAATAACAGGCGCAATTTTAACAACTTTAACGGTTGATTCACAACATTAAATGCCTTCCTTTGTTTAGTTTTTTGAAAAAATGGGGGAAAAAAAACATGAAAGGTAACACTAGTTACTTACTCAATACTCAATTTACTCACATCATTAAATTAATTGAATGTAGTTTAAAGCTGCCGATACAGAATGGGGACTTGAGTATTTTATTTACTGTTTTAAACCGGTAACTTGATACTAAAATAGTAGTTTGGCTTATTTAGCCTGAGAGGATTTTTGAACAATTTTGCAACAAATATACAAAACATAAATTTTTTTTTTTTTTTAAATGGGGGGAGGGGGGCACCAATAATCGATTTATAATCGAATCGGAGTCTCTGAATCGTAATCGAATCGTTAGGTGCCCAAAGATTCCCACCTCTAGTTACTACCCACCCCCGTTTTGGATTTGTTAAAAACAGCTGTCAGACCTAAAACAAAAAACATTGTGTTCCCCTGTGTAATATTCAAATACAAGGGAAAGTTTTGCTAGCTTAAGGCATATAACTGACGGAAGATGATTTAAATGGCAATTCAAGTTACTTTGCACAGCTGGTAGACTGGACGAGAGAAAAAAATATATTAATTATATCTCGTTTATGCAAAGCAGACTGAAGTAATGTAATCTGACTTGCTTCAAAACCTTGTCTCGGGGCATGGAGGGATCATAATTTGCCTCTCCCCCAATAAAAATCCATCCAACACATCTTCCCGTTTATTTTCCTCGGGCTCCCATGTTTGTTTTTGTTCTCACGAACCTTCTATTTGTAATGCAAATGTGACTGCTGAATGGAGGCACTTGGTTCAGATTGACTAATTAGTACCTCCAGCTCTCGCAAAGAGCAGACTTGGTAAGAAGAGCGACAGAGAGATTGGAGCCCAGACACATTTTCAGTCGTTTGAGGCCTCATTTGGGAGCTGTTCCTTGTGCTTTTGTCACCAGTTACTTTGCTCTTCGGAAATAATGTCAAAGGTACGAGATGTTCTCTTGTATGAAAAGAGTTCTGACGTGAGCTCTGCTATGATTGGATTATTTGCCCAAGTACAAGGCTGTGGAAAAAGACACGTATTGTTTAACGGGGAAGAAAAAAAAAAACTTAACAAGTCTGACTGATGCTTCAATTCCACCATCTGAATGAATGTGCTAGCTGGAAATTAAAGCAAAACCAAACACTGCCATAAAAACAAACTATTTGGGAGTGTGAAACACAATTTGCGAGAGAAAAGCAATGGTACACCGTGATATTTTGCATGCAAACACATATTTCAGAATACATTGCGGTAGGTAGAGTGTGTGGAAAAGTGTTCCGACAATGATCTAATGCAATCTGACAGCTATTTGGCCTCACTGGAGACAGCAGAGGAGTTCACACAATATGGCCGCCTCCACCTTTAAAACAGTCACTACTCATTCAGGAGCGCATTTGGGGAAAAAAACTGGCAGTGATTTAGTTTTCATGGCTCGATCGTTATCAAACGGTGACCTTCACAAAGTGCCGCGTTGTTGGGTTTTTATTCTGGGCATGGCCGTAGTATCAAGATTATGATATGATGCAAAGATAATCAAACTTCAACCACAGTTTAAAGGGAGAGACAACCTTTATTCTGTGCATCCCAGCATAAGCAATCGTGTTTAGTGTATGGAAAAAAGACACGGAATTTCATTATTTTGATGTGTAGTAGTGGAGAAAAGGGTTAATAAAAGCCAGTATTACAGTAAGTGGTCGCCCAAAATCGGGGCAGACAGTTTGTCAAATCCAGTACTATTTTAGCCAATCAAATGCAAGCATCCCAGATTGTCTGTCATTCCCTTTTTTTTTTTCATCTTCTTTTTTTAAAAACCTGTCCTGTTCAGCTGCTTGACACGGAGAACGGGAATCTGAGGCTAGGTTCATACTGCAGGTCTTAATGCACAATTCCAATTTTTTTGTAATAGCTGTATTTTTTTGGGCGTGCCCGTTCAGACTGCATTTTTCCATTGAGCGCGTTCAAGTACAGTGGGGCAAATAAGTATTTAGTCAACCACTAATTGTGCAAGTTCTCCCACTTGAAAATATTAGAGAGGCCTGTAATTGTCAACATGGGTAAACCTTAACCATGAGACAGAATATGGGAAAAAAAAAACAGAAAATCACATTGTTTGATTTTTAAAGAATTTATTTGCAAATGATGGTGGAAAATAAGTATTTGGTCAAAACCAAAAGTTCATCTCAATACTTCGTTATGTACCCTTTGTTGGCAATAACGGAGGCCAAACGTTTTCTGTAACTCTTCACAAGCTTTTCACACACTGTTGCTGGTATTTTGGCCCATTGCTCCATGCAGATCTCCTCTAGAGCAGTGATGTCTTGGGGCTGTTGTTGGGCAACACGGACTTTCAACTTCCTCCACAGATTTCCGAATAATACTGCACGCCCCACTTTTCAGTTGAGATCTGGATACTGGCTAGGCCACTCCAGGACCTTGAAATGATTCTTACGAAGCCACTTCTTTGTTGCCCTGGCTGTGTGTTTGGGATCATTGTCATGCTGAAAGACCCAGCCACGTCTCATCTTCAATGCCCTTGCTGATGGTAGGAGATTTTCACTCAAAATCTCTCGATACATGGGCCCATTCATTCTTTTCTTTACACAGATCAGTCGTCCAGGTCCCTTTGCAGAAAAACAGCCCCAAAGCATGATGTTTCCACCTCCATGCTTCACAGTGGGTATGGTGTTCTTCGGATGCAATTGAGTATTCTTTCCCCTCCAAACACGAGAACCTGTGCTTCTACCAAAAAGTTCTATTTTGGTTTCATCTGACCATAACACATTCTCCCAGTCCTCTTCTGGATCATCCAAATGCTCTCTAGCAGTCTCGCCTGGACGAGTACTGGCTTCAGCAGGGGGACACGTCTGGCAGTGCAGGATTTGAGTCCCTGGCGGCGCATTGTGTTACTGATAGTAGCCTTTGTTACTGTGGTCCCAGCTCTCTGTAGGTCATTCACTACATCCCCTTGGGTGGTTCTGGGATTTTTGCGCACAGTTCTTGTTATCATTTTGACACCACGGGGTGAGATCTTGCATGGAGCCCCAGATTGAGGGAGATTATTAGTGGTCTTGTATGTCTTCCATTTTCTAATAATTGCTCCCACAGTTGATTTCTTTACACCAAGCGAAGAGTGGAAAGTTACAGAAAACATTTGGCCTCCGTTATTGCCAACAAAGGGTACATAGCAAAGTATTGAGATGAACTTTTGGTATTGACCAAATACTTATTTTCCACCATGATTTGCAAATAAATTCTTTAAAAATCAAACAATGTGATTTTCTGTTTTTTTTTCCCCCACATTCTGTCTCTCATGGTTGAGGTTTACCCATGTTGACAATTACAGGCCTCACTAATCTTTTCAAGTAGGAGAACTTGCACAATTTGTGGTTGACTAAATACTTATTTTCCCCACTGTACATTTTTTTTCATGAAGTGACGATGACGAGGTAAAAACGTGACCTGGGTGACTGGAACATAACAAGACGAATGCCAGTTTTCGTCTGCCGAAACGACCACGAGACAAAAATGCGACATCATTTCTGTTATATGTTCACAATGTGTGACATTTTCGTATTGTACGTGAAGTATGTCACCTTGCATTGTGGCGGTGAATTGGACATCTAGCACTGTCAATGTCAGCCAAATAGTTAAAAGAGTTCCTTACCTTCGACGTAGACATAGGCACTAGATTCCAAAACTCCATCGCAGGTCTTCAAATGGACTGTGTAAACTCCTTCATGCTCCTTGTATACAGCGCTTAGTGTAATAGAAGCTGTGTTTTCAGTAGTCTTTATGTCGACGTCGCAAGATTGGAGGAGCTGTCTCCCTGAAACGACAAACAAAACTAATGCTGTGGTCGCTATAAAAAGAGTATGGCTTAGTCTGGGACTCTACCATCTCTGAACCAGGTGACATCCCACTGGAAGGGCAGCAGTGGAGAAGTGAAGGAACAGTTCAGGGTCAGACTCTCGCCTTCTGTTACCCACGTTGGTGGAAAGGTGGTAGCAAAGCTAGCTTGCTGCGAAGCTACAAAAAATAAATGTAAAAAATACAAAAATCAAATTTGTTTGGATTTTGTAGGATTAGGTCTAGTAGAATTCCTGATAACACATATAGGAGTTTCAGAGTTGGGTAGTAATGCCTTTCATTTACTTGAGTAACTTCTTGAGAAAAATGTACTTCTTAGTGTGGTTTTACCACACAATACTTTTTATTTCGCGTAAGTCGCCCTCTAGTGTTTGGCCGCCATTACTGGGGTGTTTGCCACTTATAGCAGCTCAGTGTCAGTTAATGTAAACAGTAACATTAGCTGCTGTTGGCTGTGGGCGGCGACGTCTTTGGACACCTTTTTTACAGTGTACACCTGCTGAGCCAGAAGAGGACCCTACAAGCAAGTTTATTCGGCATAATATGTGGCTAAAAGCTGGCAAACGACGAGGCAACAAAAGCAAATGCACTGAGAGAACCATGCCATTTGGTGAACCATACTGCTAAAGCCAAGAAACTAAAGATCACCCGATCGATCACGTCATTTTCAAAGTATCGGAATCGGCAGAAAAAAATATCGGACATGCCTTTTTTTAATATGTTTATATATATATTATATATATTTATATATATATTTATAGATTTTAATTTAATCGTTTTCTAATTGTATTTAACGTACAGACAATTGTCTTACACTCATCCAGAGTCTTTAGTTTTGGCTTAAAACAGGGCTATCAAATTTATCGCGTTAATGGCGCTAATTAATTTTTTCTAAATTAATCACAAAATATTTAATGCAATTAACGCATGCGCTGCACGACCCACTCACGCATTGTCATGTTCAATCTATAATGGCGCCGCTTTACCTATATATAGAGCTAAAAGGCAGCGTAAAATGAGTAGAGTGAATTTTGGCAGCCTTTGGAGCCTTTTTTTTAATTGGCTAAAGCCTTACAATTCCTCTCTCAACTATTAGAAATATTGTGGGAAGCACTGTGGGGAAGAAAGGTAGTAGTTGATCTTTTTCTTAACACCCTATGTTATTTCCCAACGCAGAGAAGATATATCAATTGGTGCCACTACGCACAGTCATGGTTGCACTTCCCATCATGCATTTGGGCAGAACAGTTAAATGGCTACAGTATCATTTACTGAAAGCTCAACAAATACACTAGATGGCAACATTTAGTCACAATATACAAAGTAACATTTATCCTTTAAGAATTACAAGTCTTTCTATCCGTGGATCCCTCTCACAGAAAGAATGTTAATAATGTAAATGCCATCTTGAGGATTTATTGTCATAATAAACAAATACAGTACTTATGTACTGTATGTTGAATGTATATATTATTCCGAGTTTTATTAATTTTATTCTTAATGCATTGCCAAGATGTATACGATCGGGAAAAATTATCGGGAATGATTGGAATTGAATCGGGAGCAAAAAAAAAAAGCAATCGGATCGGGAAATATCGGGATTGGCAGATACTCAAACTAAAACGATCGGGATCGGATCGGGAGAAAAAAACATGATCGGAACAACCCTACAGGAAACCTTTCACGATTGAAGAACTCATTAGAAGAACTCATTATGCCAAGTTCTAGGAGAGGCTGCTGTTAAATAACAGTTGATTCAGCGTATGGTGAGCAGTGTTTTTAATAACGGCGATAGAGTATATCGGTGTTACTGACGGCGTTATTTCTTTTCAGTAGTGAGTAATCTAATTACTTTCCTCATTTTTGCAACGCAGTTACCGTTACTCAGGATGTAAAGGTGTGCATTACTAGGCGTTACTACGTTGGTTGAATGACGCGAGAAAAGTGAGAGACACGGCCTCATGGAGAAGGCAGAGTGGAAGTGGGGAGGAGGAAAGGGAGTTGTGACGCAATTGCAAACGCGATGCTAGGTGGAGAGGTCAGGAAGGATGTTTAGTTATACTGTTTCGTCGCTTAGCAGGCAGGCATAGCACTCTCAGTTGCACTGTATTGTAGCCTACATGGGACAATAGATGGAAATTGTTTATATTGTGTCACATCACATTACGGTCTGTTAAATTTAACTGTCCATCTCAAATTAAATAATTTGAAAATTTACATTGTCATTGCTTGCAACGCGTTAAAGTACTGCGTATGTTGTCATGACAAGCCGGTGGCAGGGTGGGGTGGGGGGGCTCTATAATGGTCTCTTGTCCCCAGGCCCCTTCAAGTCTGTTGGCAGCCGTGGTACAGTATAATGATAATAGTTAATATAGATCAAGGGTGTGCAAACTATTCCACAAAGGGCCGCAGTGGCTGCGGGTTTTCATTGCAACCCATCAAGATGACACTTTTTCACCAATCACCAATCAGTTGTAGCGAAGACCAGGACCAGTACTGCGGCCCTTGAGAACCGGTTTGCCCACCCCTGATATAGATGAAATTGTGCTGAGAAAAAAAAATACCAATATTTTATTTTTTAAAAAATCAGACGTTGTAAGGAATTACTCACAATGTTACTCATCACTTGAGTATTCTTTCCAACGAATACTTTTTTTCTTTGTTTAGTAGTAACGCTACTTTTACTTGAGTAAAATTTTTGGCTACTCTACTTATCTATGACTATTTTTTTTTTTTTATAAACTGTGGTGTCTGTATCACAGATTAGAGATTTTGGAATTTCCATTTTTCTGCTGCACTGCCTATGAAATACAGAAACACAAAAACAGGGAACAGATGAACAAGGCATTTCCTCAAGGAATGCACTATGCAAAAAAACCAAAGATGTGACAGCTCATGGATAGTGAACAATTCCTGACAAGCTATTACTTCAGCTAGAACTTGTCAAAAGCACTGAAGCGACACAATCCCACAAAAAAAAAATGAAGCTACGGGTGCTGTGAGGTCTTGTCAAAGCTCCCTCGCAAGGATGAATCTGAGAAAATGTGGCATAATTTATTTGTGTGCTAGACTATCACAAAGATGCACGCTGTTTTAATAATAATCTCCCCAGTCGGATCCTTTCTTGCCATCATTCAAAGGATCGACCTTTCCTCCCCGCAAGGATAAATGTGCCGCCGTTGCGCTTTTGTTGATTGAGTGAATCGCCTTTGCAAGCCGTGATTGTTTCCATATGAGATACTAAAGTATAAGTAACGTTATTCCGTACAAGCTGACAAAGCGCTATTCAAATCTCCATATCTAAGGGTCGTTTATCTGTCACAGTGATGTTGACGTACTGCATAGCAAGTAACAGGAAAGGTATTGATGTCAACTGTACGAATGAATTGGGAATACTTTGGCAGTTTCGGCGCACCAAAGCAAACACTTTAGTAAGATACGATAGGAGAGCGACCCAGCGCATACAGCAGTGCAAATATCAACGAATCATTCTGAACACACTGCTCTGTTCTTTGGTCTGTTTAGTTAAGGCCTGTTTTTTTGTTTTCACATGTCAAGAATCTGAGCTACCATATTGACAATCAGAGTTTAGCTACAGTGGGGAGAACAAGTATTTGATACACCCCACTGTATATAGTAGTTTGAAAAAGTATCAGAACCTTTTAGAATTTCTCATATTTCTGCATAAAATCATCAAATTTGTCAAAATCACACAGATGAAAAAACTGTCTGCTTAAATAAAACCACCTAAACATTTACAGGTTTTCACATTTTAATAAGGATAGTATGCAAACAATGACAGAAGGGGGAAAAATAAGTAAGTGAACCATCATTGTGAATATTTTGTGCCCACCCCCTTTGGCAGCAATAACTTCAATCAGATGCTTCCTGTAGCTGCAGATCAGTCTGGCACATCGATCAGGACTAATCTTGGCCTATTCTTCTCTACAAAACTGCTGTAATTCAGTCAGATTCCTGGGATGTCTTTCATGAATCGCTATCTTTAGGTCATTCCACAGGATCTCAATGGAGTTCAAGTCTGGACTTTGACTTGGCCACTCCAGAATGTGTATTTTGTTCTTCTGAAACCATTCTGAAGTTGATTTACTTCTATGTTTTGGATCACTGTCTTGTTAGCATCCATCTTCTTTTTAGCTTCAACTGTCTGACAGACGGCCTCAGGTTTTCCTGCAAAGCATCCTGCTAAACTTTTGATTAATACTTATTCATACTTCCATGAATGATTGCAAGTTGTCCAGGTCCTTAGGTAGCAAAACAGCCCCAATACATGATGGTCCCTCCTCCATGCTTCACGGTGGGGATGAGGTGTTGATGTTGATCTGTTTCATTTTTCCTCCACACATGACGTTGTGTGTTACTCACAAAGAATTCAACTTTGGTTTCATCAGTCTACAAAATATTTTGCCAAAACTTCTGTGGCGTGTCCAAGTGCCTTTTTACGAACATTAAACGAGCAACAATTTTTTTTTTTTAGACAGCAGCACCACTTTTAGCCATAGTTTTACATATATTTGATGTACAGTTGTGGTCAAAAGTTTACATACACTTGTGAAAAACATAATGTCATGGCTCTCTTGAGTTTCCAGTTATTTCTACAACTCTGATTTTTCTCTGTTAGAGTGATTGGAACAGATACTTCTTTGTCACAAAAAACATTCATGAAGTATGGTTCTTTTATGACTTTATTATGGGTGAACAGAAAAAAGTGATCAAATCTGCTGGGTCAAAAATATACATACAGCAGCACTAATATTTGGTAACATGTCCCTTGGCCATTTTCACGTCAATTAGGCGCTTTTGGTAGCCATCCACAAGCTTCTGGCAAGCTTCTGGTTGAATCTTTGACCACTCCTCTTGACAGAATTGGTGCAGTTCAGTTAAATTTGATGGCTTTCTGACATGGCCTTGTTTCTTCAGCATTGTCCACAAGTTCTCAATGGGGTTTAAGTCAGGACTTTGGGAAGGCCATTCAAGCCATTCCATTACCACTTTTGATGTGTGTTTGGGGTCATTGTCCTGTTGGAACACCCAACTGCGTCCAAGACCCAATCTTCGGGCTGATGACGTTAGGTTATCTTGAAGAATTTGAAGGTAATCCTCCTTCTTCATGATCCCATTTACTCTCTGTAAAGCACCAGTTCCATTGGCAGCAAAACAGCCCCACAGCATAATACTACCACCACCGTGCTTGACGGTAGGCATGGTGTACTTGGGGTTAAAGGCCTCACCTTTTCTCCTCCAAACATATTGCTGGGCATTGTGGCCAAACAGCTCGATTTTTGTTTCGTCTGACCACAGAACTGTCCGCCAGAAGGTCTTATCTTTGTCCATGTGATCAGCAGCAAACTTCAGTCGAGCCTTAAGGTGCCGCTTTTGGAGCAAGGGCTTCCTTCTTGCACGGCAGCCTCTCAGTCCATGGAGATGCAAAACATGCTTGACTGTGGACACTGACACCTGTGTTCCAGCAGCTTCTAATTCTTTGCAGATCTGCTTTTTGGTGATTCTCTGTTGAATCTTCACCCTCCTGACCAATTTTCTCTCAGCAGCAGGTGATAGCTTGCGTATTCTTCCTGATTGTGGCAGTGACAAAACAGTGCCATGCACTTTATACTTACAAACAATTGTTTGCACTGTTGCTCTTGGGACCTGCAGCTGCTTTGAAATGGCTCCAAGTGACTTTCCTGACTTGTTCAAGTCAATGATTGTTCAAGTCAATAATCACAAGAAATTGCTAATTCGTGTTGCTGTATGTATATTTTTGACCCAGCAGATTTGATCACTTTTTCTGTTAACCCATAATAAAGTCATAAAAGAACCAAACTTCATGAATGTTTTTTGTGACAAAGAAGTATCTGTTCCAATCACTCTATCGGAGAAAAATCAGAGTTGTAGAAATAACTGGAAACTCAAGAGAGCCATGACATTATGTTCATCACAAGTGTATGTAAACTTTTGACCACAACTGTATGCACATAGATATTGGACTGTGCCAGTGTTTTCTGTAAGTCTTTAGCAGACACTCTATTGTTCTTTTTTACCTCTCGGAGTATTCTGTGCTGAACTCTTGGTGTCATCTTTGGTGGACGGCCACTCTTTGGGAGAGAAGAAACAGTGCCAAACTCTCTCTATTTGTAGACTTCTCTGACTGTCAATTGATGAACATCCAGACTTTTAGAGATTGTTTTGTATCCTTTTCCAGCTTGATACAAATGAACAATCCTTGATCGCAGGTCTTCAGACAGCTCTTTTGACCGAGCCGTGATGCACATCAGACAATGCTTCTCATCAAGACAATTCTTACCAGGTGTGTGTTTTATAGTGGGCAGGGCAGCTTTAAACCACTCATCAGTGATTGGGCACACACCTGACTTTAATTGCTTGGTAAAAATTAGTTTCAAATGCTCTTTAAGTCTCCTTAGATCAGGGGTGTCCAAACTTTTTGCAAAGGGGGCCAGATTTGGTGTCGTAAAAATTTGGGGGGGCCGACCTTGGCTGACGTTTTTTACGTAGAACAATTAGGGCTGTCAAAATCATCGCGTTAACGGGCGTTAATTTTATTTTATTTTTTAATTAATCACGTTAAAATATTTGATGCTTTTAACACACATGCCCCGCTCAAACAGATTAAAATGACAGCAAAGTGTCATTTTCACTTGTTACTTGTGTTTTTATGGGTTTCAGCACTTTCAGGCTTCAGCACCATCATTATTATTGACATCAACAATGGCGAGCTATTAGTTTATTTTTTGATTGAAAATTTTACAAACTTTATTAAAACGAAAACATTAAGAGGGGTTTTAATATAAAATTTCTATGACTTGTACTAACATTTATCTTCTAAGAACTACAAGTCTTTCTATCCATGGATCGCTTGAACAGAATGTTAATAATGTTAATGCCATCTTGTTGATTTATTGTTATCATAAAACAAATACAGTACGTATGTACAGTATGTTGAATGTATATATCCATCTTGTGTCTTATCTTTCCGTTCCAACAATAATTTACAGAAAAATATGGCATATTTTACAGATGGTTTGAATTGCGATTAATTAATTTTTAAGCAGTGATTAACTCGATTAAAAATTTTAATCGTTTGACAGCCCTAAGAACAATATATTTAAGCTAATTTTAGCAAGCCATTCTGTGCGTCACATTTGCTTTATTATTTTTTAAAAAATTATTTAATTAATAATTTCAACAATCTCACATCTAGCCTTTGTGGTGTTTTCTTTCGACTCTCGGGCTCTTGCGAAACACTACTGTGAAATAAACTAGCTTCAAGTTGCTTCAAGTTTTCACAACGTATCTTCCCTGTAATCTTGTCGTATATGTCAGCGTGTCTTGTTTGTTAATATTGCCTCACATTGAACTCTTTAAAAACAGTGACTGTCTCTTTGCAAATGAGGCGGACACAGTTGTTGCATATTTTAGTGAAGAAATAGTCCAATTTCCACCTATCCTTGAAGCGTTGGCCATCACAGTCAACTTTTTTGTTGTTGATTGTCGTCATTTTAGAAAATTGGGAGTAAAGGGTCACATGGAGTAATGTTGCTTAGAGTGCTGCTGCCTTTTAGTGGGTAAATGATGAGTAGCATTTTGTGTCTAAGTTACTTCATATGCTGGTAGCAGTACTGCTGACCAACTTATTAAGTCTGTGTGCGGGCCAGACGTTATTGATTTTAGGACAGAGGCTGGGGGCCAGATGAAATTTGACCACGGGCCGCATTTGGCCCCCGGGCCGGACTTTGGACATGTCTGCCTTAGACAGATGGTTCACTTATTTTTCCTCCTCCTGTCATTGTTTGCATGCTATCTTTAATAAAATATGAAAACCTATAAATGTTTGGGTGGCTTGAGTTAAAGCAGACAAAAATCACACAGATTTGATGGTGATTTCATGAAGAAATGTGAGAAATTCCAAAAGGTTCAGATACTTTTTCATACCACTGTAGGAGGTTTGTGTAAATGGTATTGGCAATTGTGTAAAACTAGAAAAAATACCTAGGCTGGTAAAATCCCCTAAGTCAAGAAAAGCTTCCTTTTTGTTCTTTCATCAGCTAGAGTACATCTTAAATAATTTTTTTCTTAGTTTCTTTTTTTAACTCTGCCAGTCAGTGGTGTTTTCGTCATCAATGACGATAACGAAAATATTTAGTCAACAAACAATTTTTTTCATGACGGCCTAAAAACGTGGCTCGGGATTGACTTGAACATAACGAAATGTTTGCGAGTTTTCATCTGACTAGACGGAAACGTGACGTAGTTTATCATATATTCAAAATGTGTGACATTTTCATATTGCACGTGGAAAACGTCAGCTTGCATCACAGCAGTGTTTGGGTCATGTCACTCATGTGAGATGTGCTGCACCTCTCCCTCACTCTCTTCACCGTAGTTAAGGATGTGTTTTAAGCTAGGCGTTGCTCCATCTTGCTTGTTTGGGAACACGTGGTAAGATTTGTTTTCTTATCTTGGCAAGAGAGAATATGTAATGTTGCTTTAGTCTTTATAGGTTTGTGCTGAGTGATCATCACAAACGAAATGTAAACGTGTAGCTAGCATAGCATTCACGTTAGCATTAGCATCAACTTTAGCATGGCGAGCATCCTCTTAAACACTCGGACAACTTTGTTTTTCACATACAGTTTGTGGATTCTGGGTGGGTTTAATTGAAAATAATGTACAGTACTGCATTTCCTGCTGAGTGTGTACTATTATCACGAAGTTGGCGTTGTCCAATGCTACAAGATTTGATCATCTGTCTATGTTCATTCAAAATTGTTGGAAAATTTCATTTAAATTTGGACTAAACCTTTGAATTTTCCAGAGGAAAACATTTCGAGTAACTGTCAACTAAAATTAGACGAAATTTGAAATCTCAAATTTCGTCTAATTTTAGTTGACAGTTACTCGAATAATTATTATCGAATAAACTTGAATAAAATATGACTGGGACTAATAAAGATAAAGACTAAAACAAAAATCAAAAGGCTGCCAAAAACAACACTGCGGCCATTTAGATGTAACTTACGGAAGGGGAAGGTTAGCATATGTATTCAGTTCCGTATGTTTTTGTTCAAGATAACTCAAGAATGAATAAAGGGATTATTATCAAAATGGCAGTATGTTTCTAATATGAAACGGAAGAGATGATATTTTGGGGGTAGTGAGGTCAAAGGTCAGAAAAAGAATGACCTCATTACCCCAAAATGTATAACCAAAGGTCAAAGAGGTCAGATAAAAATCACGATAAATAGGCGAATCCTTATCAGGGTAACTAAACAAATTTCAGGCTAGGTGATATGATGAGAGGGTCAAAGGTCACAAAGGGTCAAAGGTCACAAATGACACAGTGTGCTCTTTGCGTTTATTCTCATTTTTTGGTATGAAACATTCAGTTAATTCAAAGCTGTTCCCACACAGAAAAACATGGATATGACGGACAGGAAGTCTAACTGCCTACCGCCCTTGTCACACTTCTCTGTGAACAAATACATTTCAGCGGCTAGCGATATGTATTTGGCATTATGTCAAACTTGTTGATATATTTTAAAATGGCATCACGCTAACGCCATTATATCAATGGATATAAAAAAGAAACTAGTGCGAAGCAAACACAATTTCAAGGTGCAATTAAGCTGCCAATCCCTTCAAACAAAGCCAAGGTAATAAAAATGCCATTGTTTTTTTTTTTATAGTTTAATAACTCACACTGTTTAAATGGTTACTGTTGCACTTGTCTGCATTGTTCATTTATTAAAAAGAAGAAAACCTTTATTCTACCATTCATTCATTCATTCATTCATTCATTTTCCATGCCGCTTTTCCTCACGAGGGTCGCGGACCTTTATTCTACCATCAGAAAAAAAATCTATCATATACAGTATATTTGTATAGAGGTGGGAACCTCCTGGTACCTCACGATATGATACGCAATACAAAGCTCATGATAACAATGATCTCACGATATGGTGATACAACGATTATTGATACATTGGTCTGGAAATCATTTGAGGATATTCTACAAAACAACTAATAAACAGAAAAACAAAAAAGTTAGCATGACATTAAACTTGCTAACCTGCAAAACTTCTGCAGTCAAGCCAGCCTACACAAGGAACAACGAAGTCAAGCTAGCCGTCCTTCATTTGGATCATTGTTTGCATTATGTGCATTACGGTAATATCGTCCGTACAAATGTTGACACCAAACCTACGCCCTAAGTTACTTACTACCCGTCTCTGCTCCAATCCCAATCGTCTTAGACTGCTTGAATATAAGGACAAAACAAACATTTCTTACTACTGTAATTTTTGGACTATAAGCCGCTACTTTTTTCCTTCATTTTGATACCTGTGGCTTATAGTCCAGTGTGGCTTATTTGTTGATTTTTTTAGGTAACACTTTATTTGACAGCGGTGTCATAAGACTGTCATAAGATCATCAAAATTATGACATGACACTATCATGGGCATTACTGAATGCTTATGTCCTTAAGTGTCATTTGGCAATTTATGTCACTAACTCAATTTTTGTCCATCTTGGATCTTTTGCATCCATTCAAAAGTGAGATCATTTGCCGGATAACACTTAATGACATCTGTTATAAGCATTCATGAATGCTCAGGACAGAGACGTCATAATTATGATTGTGTAATGACAGTCTTATGGCACCACTGTCAAATAAAGTGTTAGCAAATACCATAACTAGCAACTGATGAAACAACTGGAACAGTAACTGAAGAAATATTTAGCACAGAACATGATTTTTGATTGTTATTTACATCTGTAGCGCTGCAATGCATGCTAAGAGGCATGTTGGATGACAACAGTCAACAGCAGGTGGCAGCAGAGGTTGACTGTCTCCCTCTAGGGAGCAGTGATGGCCAAATGAAGCTTCTTGAAGCAATAAAGCTTTGCACTAATTGGTTCAAAGTTTAATGATGGTTCATTTGGTCTTATGACAGTCGGTCGTATGATGCCGCTGTTAAATAAGGTTGTACCGGTTAATATCGTTTGGTGCAAATATCCCATGATACAGTGAGGACAGCGGCGGCTTATAGTGCAGTGCGGCTTATCTATGAACAAATGCCGTTTTCGTGCCAAATTTGGTGGGCTGCGGCTTATAGCCAGGTGTGCCTTATAGTGCGAAAATTAGGGTAACTAGAAGCTTTTGTAACATAATACAGTAAAATAAATGAGGACAGTCATGGACACTCATTAGAAGGAGCTTACCCAGAGTCCGGAAATCGTCCGTACCAGCCGTGGCTCCTTTATACGCTGCATGGCGAAGCAGGGCCGTGCCGATCCAAAATGGAGATAAAGAAGCAAAGCGGTTCATATAAGAAGATGAAAGAACTAGTTGATAATGAAGCTCAGTAAATGCCTTTCATATCAAAACCACTTAATGATCACGGGCAGAAGAAATGGAAATGTGAAGGATTTTTCATCAATAGCACACGCAGATGGTGTTTAAACAATAGCTGCCTTGCTGTCAAAGACCAATCCATCTTAACAATGAGAGATATGAAAAGTCAACATTAGAGAACGTTACAAGATTTGTCTTGATGCTGCAAGGCCACAAAAGCTGTTTAAAGTCATTCCCGCTGCACACTGACTCTCCTCCATCTACCTTTTGAATTCATTATGCATGAGTGCAGCAAGATCACTTGTTATGTAATGGAGATAGAAGGCAACTGTACTGTTCAAAGTGAGAAAATGGCACACAGCATATGAGGTGTGTCAGAATAAGTCCAGGACTGGTGTCATAAAATTTCAAACTCCGAATTTCTTGTTTGGAAAAATGACGTTAAAATGGATGTGTCAACAGAAGTGTGGAGTATTGCAGAATAATCCATCTAGTAGTTAGTGGAAGTGTGGTTGAGAATGCTGGGAAAGTGCATTAGACTCCAAATGAATTACTTCAAAATGGAAAAAGTTTGGATTTTAAGTACTGTACTGTATATCCTGTCCTGGAACTATTATGACAGCATCATTTCTTGTAGGCAAGTGATTCCCATTACTAATTTCACTTAGCAGATCAAAAAATAATATGTTAAACAACAAATAATGTTCCTTCGTTCATTTATATATTATACAAATATGTTAATTTGTATGTAAAATGAAAATTATCATTGCTGTATATTAATTTTCTAATAGGAAATATTTGGTTTGTCTCAATAAAGGTTTGGAAACATTGTTTTCACTTTCTTGAGAAATGGCATACACTGCTGGCTAAAAGTACTGGCACCCCTGCAATTCTGTCAGATATTGCTCAAATTTCTCCCAGAAAATGATTGCAATTACAAATTGTTTTGGTTGTAATATCTTTCCTTTATTTTGCTTGCAATGAAAAAACACAAAAGAGAATTGATTATTATCATTATTTTTAAAAAAATCATTATCATTTTACTAGGGCTGTCAAACAATAAAATTTTTTAATCGAGTTAATTACAGCTTAAAAATTAATTAATCGTAATTAATCGCAATTAATCGCAATTCAAACCATCTATAAAATATGCCATATTTTTCTGTAAATTATATATATATTCTGTAAAATAAATTGTTGGAATGGAAAGATAAGACACAAGATGGATATATACATTCAACATACGGTACATAAAGACTGTAGTGGGCATTTCACTCTACTGTCATTTAAATCTGTCTATGCTGTCCTCACTCCGAAGCGTCTACTTTTTCCAAAGCTAGACAGCTAGTGAACGACGCCTTAATAATCAGACTTCTTCCTTTTTCATCTGATTTATTACTAAAATGGGCTCAAACCACTGTCCTCTTTAGACCGTAGTGAAACTACAAAAAAAAGTACACAAGCATTGCATTAGCAACAACGTTAGCTTAGCACGCTCTACAGGTTCACTAAACATAAACAAAAAGCGTCTCATACAAAAAATATAACATTTCGCTTACTAACATAATATGTACCTTCTTTACAACAACCATACTTACGGACAAATCTTGTCCAAGGAACATATAAGCACAACATTATCAGCCCGAGACGTCGTGCAGCCATAATGAACTGGAAAGAAAACAATAAACCATGTCGCAAAGCGACCACAAGAGTTCGCTGTTGGACAGCGCAAAAACCCTTGCTGTAAAACTTACCAAAAGGCAGAATACTTTCTGAGCGGGACATGTGCGTTAATTGCGACAAATATTTTAACGTGATTAATTTAAAAAAATTATTACCGCGCGTTAACGCGATAATTTTGACAGCCCTACATTTTACACAAAACTCCAAAAATGGGCCGGACAAAAGTATTTGCACCCTTTGAAAAATTGTGATGCTTCTCTAATTCGTGTAATTAACAGCACCTGCTACTTACCTGTGGCACATAACAGGTGGTGGCAATAACTAAATCACACTCGATTCACTCGATTTGCTGTTCAGCCTTCGCTGCGTACAGACGCACTCTGAAGCACTCTCTTATCGTAACCGATAAGCGCTCAGGGCCAGCAGCTCAATTCCCAGTATGGCTCCAAAGAATTTGAAATGTGTAGACTTGGATGAAATGAAATCCTCCATACAGAAGTTGGAGGTCTCCTTGACTGGCTTGATTCAAAACCAGAATCAAGAAATCTTCAGAGAGCTCCATTTAAATCGCGCTGAAAACGAGAAACTCAAGCAGGCGGTCGAGGAGAGAGATGTTCGCATCAAGAAGCTGGAAATTTTGGCTGACGATCTCGACCAGTGCCGACGCGTAAATGAGCTCATCATTTCTGGATTACAACTGACGCCTAGCCCAGGGGACAAAGTGGCGCAACTGGCAATTGCTAAACTGAAAGAGTATGGAATAAACATGGAACTGCTGGACATCCGTCGCTGCCTTCTGCTCCCATCTGGGGGGAGAGGACCGGCGACGGTGCTCATGAAGCTGGCAGACCACAAGACCAAGACTGCCCTGCTTAACCAGCGCCGCCACCTGAAAGGGTTGAAGATTTTCTTGAATGATAACTTAACTCGCTGAAATGCCGAAATTGCAAGAAAAGCATGTCAACTCAAGAAAGCTGGGTAAATAGCCAACACCTGGGTCTCGGATTGCAAGATCCTTGTCAAGACGCAGGATATGAAGATTAGAGCTATTACGAGTCTTGACCAACTGACTACAAAAGCTGGATAACTGTAAATACTACACAGCCGACCAGTATAACAACTCGTGGACGTGGACGGTAGCTGAAACTTATCAACGGCAGGAGTTACAAGAATCTCTAACACATTAAGGATTATCTACTAAAGACAACAAAGGCTCTGACTTTAATTTGCACGGATATAACATGACACATAAGTATCAGTCATCTAAAGGGGGAGGGGGTGTTGCAATTATGATTGACAATCTCCTGGAATGTATTACAATTGAACTCCTAATCCCCAATTGTAAAAACATAATTATCTGCTGTGTCTACCAAGCTCCTGATTCAAATGTCTAGTTTACTGAGTATATGGAAAATATACTGTATAAAACGAATAATAAGCATGTTTTCGTTGTGTAGACATTAATCTTGGGACAAAATATGTACAACATGTTGTTTGATTTTCTCATACATTCATGTCTGATGAAACTGTTACAGTGACCTTGTGTGCGTCAATTGTTGCCACCATGTACACCTCAGCAATGTATCCTTTTAAGAGACTTATAAGAAAAGCATTTTGAGTCGCTACTCACACCAGCTGTGATAACATGTCACACACATAGCCACAACAAAATGTTCCACAGCAAACAGATGCAAAAATGTCAGGGACATGACAAAGTCATAACCTTCTACGCCCTAAAATTAATCGAGCTGCTTGACTGGACGCTTAGTCACTAAACCCAGATTCTTGACTGTGTTATTCTACAGTTTTGATGTATGTTCCATGCCTGAATGTGCGTCTTTAGTTGTATGGGGGACGGGAAACTGATAAGCATATGCTTCATCTCATCCGCCTTTGTCGTCTTCTTCGGTTTCTTCGGGCAAATCATATCACATTTTGTAATTGTCAATGATTGTAAATGATACCGATGATGATGACAATAAAATTCCATTAAAAAAACACTTGAAGCCAGTTAAAATGGATTAAAGTCGACTCATCCTCTGTCCTGTGTCCTTGTGTATACCACGTTGAGCATGGAGAAAAGAAGACCAAATAATAATAATAATAATACATTTTATTTGTACAGCGCTTTTTCCAATGCTCAAAGATGCTTAAATAATTGTCTGAGGGCTTGAGAAGCAAAATTGTGAGGAAGCATGTCCATCTCCAAAGAACTGAATGTTCCTGTGTCTACCGTGCGCAGTGTCATCAATAAGTGTAAAACCCATGGCACTGTGGCTAACCTCCCTAGATGTGGACGGAAAAGAAAAATTGACACGAGATTTCAATGAAAGATTGTGCGGATGGTGGATAAAAAAACCTCAACTAACATCCAAACAAGTTCAAGCTGTCCTGCAGTCCGAGGGTACAACAGTGTCAACCCGTATTATCTGTTGGCGTCTGAAAGAAACAGACTCTATGGTAGGATACCCAGGAAGACCCCACTTCTGACCCAGAGACATAATAAAGCCAGGATGGAGTTCGCCAAAACTTAGCTGAGAAAGCCAAAAACGTTTTGGAAGAATGTTCTCCGGTCAGATGACACAAAAGTAGTGCCTTTCGAGAAAAGGCATCAACATAGAGTTTGCAGGGGAAAAAACGAGGCCTTCAAAGAAAAGAACACTGTCCCCATAGTCAAACATGGCAAAGGTTCCCTGATGTTTTGGGGATGCTTTGCTTCCTCTGGCACTGGACTGCTTGACCGTGTGCATGGCATTATGAAGTCTGAAGAAAACAACAAATTTTGCAGCATAATGTAGGGCCAAGTGTGAGAAAGCTGGGTCACCCTCAGAGGTCATGGGTCTTCCAGCAGGACAATGACCCAAAACACACTTCAAAAAGCAGTAGAAAATGGTTTGAGAGAAAGCACTGGAGACTCCTAAAGTGGCCACCATGGAGTCCAGACCTGAATCCCATAGAACACCTGTGGAGCGATCTGAAAATAGCAGTTTGGAGAAGGCACCCTTCAGATTGTAAGAAACTCATTGATGGATACCGGAAGAGGTTGTTTGCAGTTATTTTGTCTAAAGGTTGTGCTATCAAGTATTAAGCTGAGGGTGCCAATACTTCTGTCCGGCCCAGTTTTGGAGTTTTGTGTAAAATGATAATGATTTTTTTTTTTACCCCATTCGCTTTTGTCTTTTTTCATTCCAAGCAAAATAAATGAAGATATTACTACCAAAGCATTTGTAATCGCAATTATTTTCTGCCAAAAATTAAGCATTATCTGAAGGAACTGCAGGGGTGCCAATACTTTTGGCCAGCAGGGTAGCTTCACGCCATTACCAATAAAAATTAGATTTAAGTTAATGATAATAATGAATTGGATAATATAGTGCTTTTCTAGGCACTTGAGTGTTGTTTCAGTGAAGCATTAATTTCTCATTACTGTGATTCATGCTAGGTGAGACTTTATGACCTCACAAAGTGGATATGCTCAACCCCATTGAATTAATTAGGAGTCTAATTCGACCTACTTACCTTTGTCGCACTTGTTTGAATGTTACATAACTGGCACTGAGAACGGCTGGTAAATTGCTATTCGCATCAAATTTTTCATCAAATTAGGTAAATTGCAGACTTATTGTTGCCTATAGATTCCGTGTTAGCCCCAAGAAGGCATGCTGATCATCTCTGATGCGACGTTATGGGAGCAAGCCGGGCAGTCGTAGTTCAATTTGAGTTCGCTAGTATACAGTGAGGAGAATAAGTATTTGAACAGCCTGCAATTTTGCAAGTTCTCCCACTTAGAAATGATGGGCGGGTTTGAAATTTTCATGGTAGGTGCTTGTCCACTATGGAAGACAATCGGTCATGTTGGAAGATCGAGTCACGACCCGTTTTCAAATCTCACAATACAAGGCCCTGGTCATCCTCTCCTTAATACAGTGCAGTCGGCTAGTCCCATATGCTGAAAAGCACCACCAAAGCATGATGCTACTACTCCCATGCTTCACAGTAGGGATGGTGTTCTTGGGATGGTACTCATCATACTTCTTCCTCCAAACACCATGAGTGGAATTAAGACCAAAAAGTTTCATTTTTATCTCATATGACCACAGGACTCTCTCCCATGATTCCTCTGGATTATCCATACGGTCAATGGCATACTTAAAACGTGCCTGGACATGTGCTGGTTTAGAAGGGGAACCTTACGTGCCATGCATGATTTTAAACCATGACGTCTCAGTGTATTACCAACAGTAACCTTGGAAATGGTGGTCCTTGCTCCTTTCAGGTCATTGACCAGCTCCTCATGTGTAGTTCTTGGCTGCTTCCTCACCATTCTTAGGATCATTGAGACCCTAAGAGGTAGATCTTGCATGGAGCCCCAGTCCGAGGGAGATTGACAGTGATGTTTAGCTTCTTCCACTTTCTAATAATTGCTCCACTAGTGGATATTATATCACCAAGCTGCTTGGCAGTTGCCCTGTAATCCTGTCCAGCCTTGTAGAGGTCTACAATTTATTTATTTATTTAATTTTTTAAAACCTTCCTGTTCAGATGTTGATGTTTCACATTGGAGTAGGGCTGCAGCTATCGATTATTTTAGTAGTCGATTAATCGATAAACCATTAGTTCGTATAATCGAGTAATCGGATAAGGAACATGAAAAATTAAATTACCTGAGCTGAGCCTCAAACGGTATTAAAAAAAAAAGAGGATCTATGTACAACAAAAGAAAAATTTGGCTAACTTACATCGCAAAAGACCACTAGTTTAAATGCTATAAAATGCTAACTTTTTTACAATGCTCTTAACAAATGGTTCAGACACATTCTTCTGCCCTCAGCCGAGCGTATGGCTACTCGACTTTGGCAGCGAGCTAAACCAACAAAGAAACTTGGAGGCCCGAACTCCTTCCTCTCATTTATTTCTTTGCTTGAACGTGTGTGCGTGTGTGTGTGTGTGGCTAAAAGATTTTGTTTTGTCAAGGGTTCCCAACGATGTATGGTGCAGAGGAGGTGTGTAACGTCTTAACACCTCAAGGCCTCTTTTCCAACTGAAATAAAAAGTTCTTTCTGCCTGCTGCTTACAGCAAGTCGCCACTAGGGGAAGCCGAGCGCAAACAGCAATACCAAAGAAAAACTTAAGATTCTGAGTTAGAATAGCGACATCCTGTGGACGGATGAACAATGTACAATCTTAGAAAGAAATTAAACCCAAAAAGTAGTCAACATAAGACCAGAGGACATAACACTCCCCGCCTGACATCTGCAAGATGTCAGCTCCCAACCAATGAACGACACACAACAACAACTCGTTCTACATGCTATCCTTAGACATCAAAAGCACAACTTCACGAATTGGGCGAATGTAAAACCTATTCTCGCCGTTTCGGAAAATCTTAACCTCAACTTTTCTGACATTACCGTCCTCACTTGGGAAAGATTTTGTGATCAGTCCGAGTGGCCAATTATTCCTATGTTCCAGAGACTCCCTCATTAAAACAACGTCGCCCATTTGAAGGTTCGGCTTTTTTATTTTCCACTTGTGACGAACCTGCAGGCCTGCGATGTATTCTTTCTGCCAACGACTCCAGAAAACATTAGCTAAGTACTGCACGCGCTTCCATTGGGCTTTGAATAGGTCACTGGTCTGAAACTGCCCTGGTGGAATCGGTGGTGTGCCAACCTTTTGCGTGAGTAGCATCGCAGGAGTAAGAATGACTGGGTTTTCGGGATCTGTAGAAACAGCTGTTAGCGGACGGGCATTTACAATTGCGGTAACTTCAGCTAACAATGTTACGAGTACTTCATGTGTGAGCTTCCCATATGGATGTTCAAGGAGCATTGCATTGAGGATTTTTCGGGTGACGCCGATCATGCGTTCCCAGGAACCAGCCATATGGGATGCATGTGGAGGATTAAACTGCCATTTGCACGCACTGTCTTTCAAGAATGTGCCTATTTTGTCATTGTGACAGCCTAGTTTGTCTATTTGGAGCTCTTTGCAGGCACTCACAAAATTTGTCCCACAATCAGATCTCAAGAGTTTGGCACCACCTCGGATGGCAAAGAAACGACGCAGTGCATTAATGAATGACGATGTGTCCATTGACTCAATCACTTCAATATGAATTGCACGTGTACTCATGCAGGTGAATATGACTGCCCATCTTTTAGCATCTGCATTAGCACCACGCGTTTTTCTCACTGTAACGGACCAGGGACCGAACACATCAAGGCCTACATTTGTGAAAGGAGGGTCCGTGGACAGCCTGTCCTCAGGAAGTTCAGCCATTATCTGTTCAGGTTGCCTGCCCCTTAATTTGCGGCATGTGATGCACTTGAAAATCACACTGCTTACTGCTCTTTTTCCTCCCACAATCCAAAAGCCCCCTGCTCTGACTGCTCCCTCCGTGAAATGCCTTCCCTGGTGACATAATTTTTCGTGAAAGTGTCTTATTATGAGCTGAGCAAGATGATGCTTTCCAGGGACGAGTATGGGATTGGTTTCTTCTGCAGACAACTGTGCTTTCTTTAGTCGGCCTCCAACTTTAAGGAGCCCTTGCGTGTCAACAAATGGATTCAGTTTGCTGAGTGGACTTGAGTTTTTTAGAGCTGTGCCTTTTTCAATGCATCCAATATCTTCTGCGAAGACCTCTCTTTGAACGGTGCGAATGATCGTGGTCTTGGCTAGTTGCAGTGACTTTTCAGTTAAATGTTTGTTGCAGTTGTGCCAGCCACGACAGGAAACCTCAGAGTTGTTCTTGAATGATTGAGCTATATGTTGGAGTTTGGCAATAGCCTTTTGCAGCACCTTCCAACTTGAAAACCTTTCAAATCTGGCACTATTAAACTGGCCTTTTGATAGGGTGGTAGTGCAAGTTGTTACCTCAGGACGCAACTCACAGTCAGTCTCTGGGTCTATGAGATCGAAGGTTTGACTTCGAACTTGACTTTGGTCCAACCTGGAGAGGAAAGCTGGGCCTCTGAGCCAGGTGGAGCTGGAGAGCTGCTCAGCGGGCAACGCTCGTGTGGCATGGTCTGCCGGATTTAAGTGTGTGGGCACGTAATGCCACTGGTGAGTTTGTGCAAAGCGCCTGATGCGTTCGACTCTGTTGTGCACATAAACGTGAAAGCGTCTCTTGGTGTTTGAGATGTACCCAAGCACTACCTTTGAGTCTGTGTAAAGATTCACCTGATCGACTGTGACATCCAGCTCCTCTAGAACCAACTCTGCTACTTCCACGGCCAGGACTGCTGCACAGAGTTCAAGTCGGGGTATGGTGATGTCTGGTTTAGGAGCTAAACGTGCTTTGCCGAGGAGGAATCCCACTTCGCTGTGTCCGTCCTCATTTGTGAGTTTGAGGTATGCTACCGCACCTACGGCTTTTGTGGAAGCATCACAAAAAACGTCAATCTCTATTCTTTGGGCTGCAGACAGCGGTATTGAAGTGTACATTCTGGGAATTTCAAGATGTTGTAGGTGTCCGAGGGAACTTTTCCACTTTTGCCACTGTTCTAATTTGTCTTTTGGCAGTTCAGTGTCCCACTCTGAAACATTTGTGGAAATGTCTCTGAGTATGGTTCTACCCCCTACGATTACTGGAATAGCAAAACCAAGTGGGTCGAACACACTGTTGATAACTGACAGAACTCCCCTTTTTGTGAACGGCCTTTCATTTACTCTTACTTGGAACTTGAATTGGTCAGTCAACAGCTCCCATCCTAAGCCCAAACTGCGCTGCATTGGTGGGGTAGTCTGCCCAATGTCAAGACCTTGCATGCCTACAGCACGATCTTCGGTTGGAAAGGCTCCTGTTATGAGAGGACAATTGGATGAGATTTTGTGCAGGCGTATGTTACACTGAGCCAGCATCTTCTGTGCCCTACTAAGAACATCAATGGCCTGCTCTATGGAAGAGAATGACTTTAGCCCATCATCTACATAGAAGTGCCGTTCAATGAATTCTTTTGCGTCACTGCCAAATTCCATTTCTCCTTCTATGGCTGTTCTTTTCAGTCCAAAGATGGCGACTGATGGGGAAGGACAATTACCAAACACATGGACAGTCATCCTAAATTCTTGCACTTTTCCATCAAGGTCATGATTTTGGAACCACAAGAAACGAAGGTAGTTACGGTGGTCTTCTCGTACTACAAAGTTGTGAAACATATGCTCCACATCTGCCATAACGGCGTATGGGTCGGACCTAAACCGCATCAGAACTCCTACGAGAGTGTTGTTAAGATCTGGTCCCTTGAGGAGCACGTCATTGAGAGAAACATTGTCAAGTTGAGCACTCGAATCAAAGACTACCCTAATTTTTTCTGGCTTTTGCGGGTGGTAAACGCCAAAACTAGGGAGATACCAGCACTCTTGATCTGGCGCCAGTGCGGGCGCTGGTTCGGCATGGCCCTTGCTGAATATTTTCTCCATAAACTCAGCGTAATGCGCTCTCATTTCAGGCTTTCTTCTCAGCGTTTTGCGGAGCGACATTAAACGATTGTAGGCCTGCTCCCGGTTGTCAGGTAGGCGCCGCCTAGGTGAGCGGAATGGGAGTGGAGCTACCCAGTTATTCGCCTCATCTTTAGCAAAGTTGTTGTGCATAATGTCTAGGAACAACGCATCTTCTGCCGAAAGTGCAACTTTGTCGTCATTTGTTGTTTGTTGGAAAATATGTTG
Organism: Corythoichthys intestinalis; assembly: GCF_030265065.1. Taxonomy (NCBI): domain Eukaryota; kingdom Metazoa; phylum Chordata; class Actinopteri; order Syngnathiformes; family Syngnathidae; genus Corythoichthys; species Corythoichthys intestinalis. Next base: position 39,839,014 of record NC_080398.1, read on the forward strand.
TCCTAGTTCCGCTTGTGTGGTTAGTGGATCGTTTTTGGTGTATTTCTCTTTGATAACGATTGTGTTTTCGCAAGGACTGAGGAACGTGGGACGTCCACTGTTTAGAACGTTCGTCTTAAATGAGTTCAATGTGGGTTTATGAGCTCCAGAGAGACAGACATCACCTATGACAACCCATCCTAAATCGAGACGCTGGGCATGAGGTGCATTGTTTGGCCCATTTACCTGACCACGAACTTTATGAGCCTGAATGATGTCCCTTCCCAGGAGCAGAAGAATGTCTGCCGATGGGTCGAGAGGAGGAATCTGTGAAGCGATTGATCGCAAATGAGGGTGAGCTGCTGCTACCTCAGGGCTGGGAATTTCGTCTCTATTATCTGGAATCTGATCACATTCTGTTATTGTAGGCAGCATCATGGAGACCTTACCATCTACATCTTCTACAACAAAGCCATCAGCTTTACGACCTTGTGTCTCTGATAAACCTGCACATGTTCTCATGGTGTATGGGAATATGGTACCTTGCACATTAAACATGTCAAAAAACGCAGATCTGGCTAAGGATGAATTGCTCTGATCATCCAACATGGCATATACCCTCTTTTTCTTTTCTGGAGAAGTTCGGCGATATACATTAACTAAACAGATCTTTGAGCATGATTTTCCTTTTACGCCTTGCCCACATACTTCTGTGCAACTGGCTGTGTTCACAGGATTTGGGCCCTCAGACTCCCCGCCGTGACTCTGGGTTGGGGGATTAAAGTCTTGAGGTGTCCATGGAGGTGGACCGACATGCATGGCAGACACATGAGCATCGCTATCACATTCTGAGCATTGGATAATAGCTTTACAGTCTCGAGCCCTGTGATTTGTGGACGCACAACATTTAAAACAAATGGCGTGCTCTTTGAGAATGTTCTTTCTTTCGTCTAGTGTTTTCATTCTAAACCCCCTGCATTTGACGAGTGAATGTGGTTTTTGGTGGATAGGACATTGTTTGTCTGGATCGGGTGCTGTCAATTTAGCCGGACTGATCTCTATTTTATTCACCGCCAATGGAACTCTGTATTTGTCTCGTCTTACTGATGTCTTATCAACCCTTGGATTTATTACGTTTGAACACTGTAACATAAAGCTAGGGTCTGTTCTCATTTCAGCGTAGTCATTTACGAACCGCACAAAATACGAAAAAGGTGGATAGACTGCACCGTTTTCCCTTTTGTATTTGGTACCTTGTGTAACCCATGACTCCTGGAGTCCATATGGGAGTTTTTCAACTATCGGGTTTATGCCCCTTGGTGTGTCGAGAAAGCTAAGACCCGGCAAATAACTTTCACTTTTGGCATACGATAGCTCTAACAGAAGATCAGCAAGCTCCTGCAGTAAGTGAGTGTCTTTGTTGGAGATTCTTGGAAAAGTCTGCAACCGTTGGAAGAGTGAGGATTCAATTACCTCTGGAGAGCCATAAGTCTTGTCTAGCCGCTGCCACAGACGTTGGAGACCTGCCTGTGGATTACTCACGTGGACCGCCCTGATCCTCTGAGCGTGTTGAAGAGACTCCCCGCCGAGCCACTTGGTGAGAAGGTCGAGCTCTTCGCTGGGCTTGAGATTGAGGCCTTCCGTCGCGTTGCAGAACATGGACTTCCAGGACAGGTAGGACTCTGGCCGGTTGTCGAAAACCTTGAACCCCGATGTCAGCAGATCACGCCGTGCTAGATAGGCTGCTAAATTGGACAGTTCACTTTGTGGGGTTGCTGAAGGTGTAGGCTGGTGTGAGATGTCCGTTCTCGCACGATGAGATTGGAGATGCTCTTCGTCAGCGATGTCGATGTGACGCACATGTGGAAAAGCACCAGCTGATTTTGGGCTATTTTCTGGTTGTTGAGAGTCATTGTGCCTAACCAGGTGCTCATTGTTTGGCGTTTGTGTGCCATCTGCTTGGACACGCTGGTCGTCAAAGTGAGCATGCACATACTCTTGTGCACGCCTGATGGAGGGGGGTGTCTTGGAAAATACCCCTTGCTCGCTGAGGTCGACTTTGGCGCGCTCCTCTTCTTCGAAAGTCGCCTCCCAAACTTTAGCTGCGGCGAGCGCTGCTTCTGCTTCACCTTCCGTCTTCAGAGCGTGTAGTGTTGCCTCGATGCGTGCCTTCTCGACCTCCATGTCGATTTGGCGTTTGGCGTACCGTGCTCTGGCGTAGGCAGCTTCGGCGTCTGCTCGTGCTTGTGCAGCAGCTTGACTCGTTCTGGACCGGCGTGAAGAATGAGAATGACTGGCCTCCGACCTGGTGACCACTTGGCTGATAGGTGGTGAAACTTCTTGCTGAGACATCTTGGGTGCTTGATGTGTTGAAAATCTTTTTACTCTTCTGCCCTCAGCCGAGCGTATGGCTACTCGACTTTGGCAGCGAGCTAAACCAACAAAGAAACTTGGAGGCCCGAACTCCTTCCTCTCATTTATTTCTTTGCTTGAACGTGTGTGCGTGTGTGTGTGTGTGGCTAAAAGATTTTGTTTTGTCAAGGGTTCCCAACGATGTATGGTGCAGAGGAGGTGTGTAACGTCTTAACACCTCAAGGCCTCTTTTCCAACTGAAATAAAAAGTTCTTTCTGCCTGCTGCTTACAGCAAGTCGCCACTAGGGGAAGCCGAGCGCAAACAGCAATACCAAAGAAAAACTTAAGATTCTGAGTTAGAATAGCGACATCCTGTGGACGGATGAACAATGTACAATCTTAGAAAGAAATTAAACCCAAAAAGTAGTCAACATAAGACCAGAGGACATAACACACATATTCCCACAAAAATAGGCTAAATATGCCAATAGACTAAATTACAAATGCATTAAAAAAACAATAGCTCAAACAAAAGCTCAAACAAAATTTAGCTTATGTTGGTCTTAACAGGGAGCACCTGGATTCAGCCATGTGAATTGAGGCAGACTAGAAGGCAGTGTATCCACCCAAATCAATAAAACTAAATGCAAACACTTTCAAAATAAACCATTACAACGTCACTTTAATTAAACGAATACTCGAAGCAGCAAAATTGAATTCAAATATTTTTCTGTAATCGAAAACCCGAGTTAATCGAATAATTGTTGCAGCACTACACTGGAGTATGACATACTCCCATTGTGATCATTCAACATACTTCGTTTATTAAGACAAAGTAGTGAACAGGAAGGTGTTATGGGGGAACAGAAGAAAAGAAGGAGAGAGACAGAAGAAACACAAACAACAACAAGAAATACATTGAACGCCCACACTGACTATGAATATGTTGGTGCTATCGTCAGCTAGATGTATTTCCGGTCGACACCATGTGGGGGGCCTGATAACCAGGGAAAGAGAGGGATGGGGGTGTAGAAGATAAGTGATTGGGAGGGGTGGAGTGTACACAAATCAGTCCTGTGATCTAGAACCAAGTAATCATGTGGATCACTTGTGAGTGTGAGTCTGTTGGCAACCCACTCTACGCCACCCCATCGCTAATCCTGCACCTTGATCCTCTGCCCGAACGCGCCCAATCACATCCAGCCATGCTCGTAGCCCATCAAACATGTGATTGCCACGCAGACGAGCGGAGATGCCGCGCGGATGCCGCCCCAGGGCCACGTCCCCCCCGAGCCCTTGGATATGAGGTCTACAATTCAGTCTTTGGTGTGTTTGAACAGTTCTTTGGTCTCGACTATATGGAATCTTTCTGATTGTATGGGGTGGACCGGTGTTTATATGCAGCAAACCGCCTCAAACAGGTAAAAAAGTCGGACTCAAAAAGTCCAACTCCACTTATTTGTTGGACTTTTAAAGGCGACTAACAGGTCTTTGAGGCTCACAATCCTATCTAATAGAGAGGTGTTCAAATATTTATTTGTAGCAGTATAATACAAATAAATAGTTACAAAAATCATACGCTGTGATTTCTGGATTTTTTTTTTTCCTTTAGATTCCCTCACAGTGGACAAGCACCTACAATGAAAATTTCAAACCCGCCCATCATTTCTAAGTGGGAGAACTTCACAGGGTGTTCCTATACTTATTTTCTTCACTGTACAGTGCTGTTGAGTCTTGCTTGGAGCTGGGTTGGGGACATAAACTCTGAAAAATGACTATTCTTAGAAAACCTCTAACAGTAAGCCAAACAGTTTCATTGAATTCCAAATACTTAACTCAAGTTTGCACTGAAATGTCACTGTCATTGCACCGCTAATGCCACAACATTGTCACATACATTTTTCAACAAACAATAGGCTCCCAAATGGCGATTTGGCAAGGGTTCACTGTCATCAACTATAAAGGGAGCTGAAGTGGCCTCACAGTATCTTTGATTTTAATTCCACACACAATTTTGACAACTTCGGAAACTAAATCCTTGATTTTGTGTCTATAATTATTCATAACATATCTATGGAGTTACTCACAGTTCACCACAACTGTAGCGAAGGTCATTGCTTCACCCAGTCGACTCTTGGCTACCACTTTGTATACGCCGGCGTCATCAGGAGAGCATCTAATGAGATAGATACAGTGAGGCAAATAAGTATTTAGTCAACCACTAATTGTGCAAGTTCTCCCACTTAAAAATATTAGAGAGGCCTGTAATTTTCAACATGGGTAAACCTCAACCATGAGAGACAGAATGTGGAGAAAAAAAAAAACAGAAAATTACATTGTTTGATTTTTAAAGAATTTATTTGCAAATCATGGTGGAAAATAAGTATTTGGTCAATACCAAAAGTTCATCTCAATACTTTTTTATGTACCTGTTAGGTTTTGTGTTGGTTCCCTCCTAGTGTGTCCTGTAATTGCCATTGATTTCACCTGGTGTACCGCTCCTTGTGTACCCTCCAATCTGCGTCCACCTGTGTCACCCAGCTGTTCCTCATTGTCTCGTTACTCTTTGTCTGCGTGTGTATATAAGCTCCCAGTTTCTTTTCAGTCCTTGTTGCGTCATTGTCAATGTCTATGTCTATGCGAACGTCAATTTCAAGTCCTGTCCACGCCCTCGTGTACCAGTCCCTCTGTTTAAGTAAGTTTTGGTTTGAACATTGCCTTTTTGATCCCCAGTCCTTTTAGTTGTACTTTGTGCTTTTGGTTAGTTGTTATTAAAACGTTTTTTGAGTTCACCACCACCTTTTTTGCCTCGCTTCACTTTTCCTGCGTTTGGGTCCACACACCTGCCCGCCCAGCACTTCCTGACAGAATGACGCAACCACTCCTGGACCCAGCGGGAAAGATTCATCTTCAGCCGGCACGCCGACACCCTCAACCCACCCACAGACCACAACACATTTTTTTGGACTCCGATTTTTCAGACTTTGAGGAGGATCACAATTTATATGACCTCCTTTATTCTGATTCTGACTCAGACCCGGATTTTGATTTTACGCCTTCCGTTTCCCCTGATTATTTTTCTTACCACCCTCCGCACTCCGTGTCCCGTTCGGAGCTCATCGCCAAAGACTCCTACCTGGGATCCCGTTGGGCCATCTATCGGGGACCACCCCGGGGTGGTCTGAAGAATCGCCCAGGCTCATTGCGGCCTAATGGGGCTATTATGCAGCCCCTGCCAACTGAAGGCGCTCGGCAAAGGCCTCGGCGTGGTCGTCAACGCCGACGGTGTGCGGCGGTGCTGACGTCGTTGCTTCCCGAGGCTCCTGCGGCGACTCCCCGCAGTCAAGTTCATCCCGCGCCGTCTCCCCGCAGTCAAGTTCCTCCCGCGCCGTCTCCTCGCAGAGCAGACTCCCCGGAGTCTCCTGCGGCTCCGCTGCTGTCCCGCCAGCAGACGACCACGCTGCTGTCCCGCCAGCAGACGCCGACGACACCGCTGCCGTCCCGCCAGCAGACGACGACGACACCGCTGCCGTCCCGCCAACAGACGACACCGCTGCTGTCCCGCCAGCAGACGCCGACGACACCGCTGCTGTCCTGCCAGCAGACTCCGAAGTTCCTAGCCCTCGCCCCGACGATGCTACTCCCCGCTTCTTGCCGCGGCTTGGCGGCATGAACGACCGAGCACTTCCTCGTCTGGGACGCCCGCCTGATCGGCCCATGCGGTCGCCCAACGTCTGGCGCCCTGGACACCCTCCAGATCGACCCTTGCGGTCAGCCCATGTCTGGCGTCCTGGACGCCCGCCTGACTGGCCCTGACAGGCTGGTGTTGCTCCCTCCTCCGAGCAACCTTCTGCTCTCAAAGTGTTTGGGACTTTGTTTCTTCGGGATGTCTGGGATCCGTCTTTTGAGGGTGGGGTTACTGTTAGGTTTGGTGTTGGTTCCCTCCTAGTGTGTCCTTGTAATTGCCATTGATTTTACCTGGTGTACCGCTCCTTGTGTATCCTCCAATCTGCGTCCACCTGTGTCACCCATCTGTTCCTCATTGTCTCGTTACTCTTTGTCTGCGTGTGTATATAAGCTCCCAGTTTCTTTTCAGTCCTTGTTGCGTCATTGTCAATGTCTATGTCTATGCGAACGTCAATTTCAAGTCCTGTCCACGCCCTCGTGTACCAGTCCCTCTGTTTAAGTGAGGTTTGGTTTGAACATTGCCTTTTTGATTCCCGGTCCTTTTAGTTGTACTTTGTGCTTTTGGTTAGTTGTTATTAAAATATTTTTTGAGTTCACCACCGCCTTTATTGCCTCGCTTCACTTTTCCTGCGTTTGGGTCCACACACCTGCCCGCCCAGCACTTCCTGACAGTACCCTTTGTTGGCAATAACGGAGGCCAAACATTTTCTGTAACTCTTCACAAGCTTTTCACACATTGTTGATGGTATTTTGGCCCATTCGTCCATGCAGATCTCCTCTATAGCAGTGATGTTTTGGGGCTGTCGTTTGGCAACACAGACTTTCAACTCCCTCCACAGATTTTGGGGTTGAGATCTGGAGACTGGCTAGGCCACTCAAGGACCTTGAAATGCTTCCTACGAAGCCACTCCTTTGTTGCCCTGGCTGTGTGTTTGGGATCATTGTCATGCTGAAAGACCCAGCCACGTCGCATCTTCAATGCCCTTGCTGACGGAAGGAGATTTTCACTCAAAATCTCTCGATACATGGCCCCATTTATTCTTTCCTTTACATAGATCAGTCGTCCTGGTCCCTTTGCAGAGAAACAGCCCCAAAGCATGATGTTTCCACCCTCATGCTTCACAGTAGGTATGGTGTTCTTCGGATATAATTCAGTATTCTTTCTCCTCCAAACATGAGAACCTGTGTTTCTACCAAAAAGTTATATTTTGGTTTCATCTGACCATAACACACTCTCCCAGTCCTCTTCTGGATCATTCAAATGCTCTCTAGCGGACCGCAGATGGGCCTGGGTGTGTACTTTCTTCAGCAGGGGGACACGTCTGGCAGTGCAGGATTTGAGTCTCTGGCGGCGCATTGTGTTACTGATAGGAGCCTTTGTTACTGTGGTACCAGCTCTTTGTAGGTCATTCACCAGGTCCCTTCGTGTGGTTCTGGGATTTTTGCTCACCGTTCTTATCATTTTGACGCCACCAGATGAGATCTTGCATGGAGCCCTAGATCGAGGTAGATTATCAGTGGTCTTGTATGTCTTCCATAATCTAATAATTGCTCCCAAAGTTGATTTCTTTACACCAAGCTTTCTACCTATTGCAGATTCAGTCTTCCCAGCCTGGTGCAGGTCTACAATTTTGTCTCTGGTGTCCTTCGACAGGTCTTTGGTCTTGGCCATAATGGAGTTTGGAGTGTGACTGACTGAGGTTGTGGACAGGTGTCTTTTATACCGATGAGTTAAAACAGGTGCCGTAAATACAGGTAACGAGTGGAGCCTCGTTAGACCTCGTAAGAAGAAGTTAGAAATCTTGCTTCTTTGTAGATCACCAAATACTTATTGTCCATTCTAATTTGGAAATAAATTATTTAAAAATCAAACTATGTAATTTCCTTGCTTTTTTTCCCCACATTCTGTCTCTCATGGTTGAGGTTTACCAATGTTGACAATTAGAGGCCTCTCTAATCTTTCCAAGTAGGGGAACTTGCTCAATTTGTGGAAGCACAATTGGACTAAATACTTATTTGCCCCACTGTAGTACAAATAAAGTAGTAGGCAGATGTAGCTGTATAAGGAATATTTCTGGAACGTAAACAGAAATGGTTTTCAGTGACATACCGTCTGATCTCAAGGTAATTAAGACCAAACGCTTGCTGAAGGCTGTAATTCCACGGCATCTTAGGCTTCGTCAGCAGCGCACCGTCTTTGTACCTTCAAGACAGGATTAATGGACAATTGGTTCCACATAACAAAAAGATAAATTTTCCTCACAAAAGATTATCATGCCACCTTTGGGAACTAATGAAATACTACTTTTTGATTCTTGTGATGCTGAAGTAGTTGCGCCTCATCACATCCAGCATCCTGAGTATTAATTTCCGACAAAGCATGAGTAACTTTTGAAGATGAAATATTTTTATATATATTTAATATAATTTTTACGTGTCTTGGCTTAAGTGTCTTCATCAGGGAATTTTAATTCTGTCCTCCATCTCTACTCCATTCCATCATTATGCTGAATGAATATTGCAAAACATGTAGCATCTATCATCCATCTTCAAAAACGCGTGTCCTCATTAGATTTGCGGGTTAGCTGACTTTGGATGAGAGGATGTTAGAAGTACCCAGAGAAAACCCGCATGAACACAGGGAGAATGTGTGAACGCCAAGCAGGAAAGCCAATGGTGAGACTCTAACTCGATATCATTGTTATTATAGAAATATTTCATCGACAAACAATTTTTTCAGGACAATAACGAGCTAAAAATGTGTTTTGGGAGAGTAAAACATAACAAGACGAATGACAGTTTTTGTCTGACGAGACGACTACGAGACGGAAATGCGCCATAGTTTCCGTCACATGTTCACAATTTGTACTTAGCCAGGCTTGCTTGTTTTGAAACACGTACGGTAACATTTGCTTTCTTATCTTGGCAAGAGAGAATATGCAGTGTTGCTTTAGCCTTTAAATGTCTGTGCTGAGTGATCTTCATACACTAAATGTAACTCGTAGCATTAGCATAGCGTTCACGTTTGCGTTAGCATTAGTCTAATGCTAATGGTGAGCGTCCTCTTAAAGTCTCTGAAAGTCCCTTTTTTTTTAACATGCAGTTCGTGGCGTCCAGGTGGGTATAATTCATTGAAAAACAATGTACATGCAATCCCTGGGTTACAACGTACCCGACTAACATGGTTTCGACTTTAGGACGCCGGTGTTTCGTCCGCCGTTTTTTCTCCAGTTGTTTTTTCTTTTTTTCTTTTTAAGTCGCGAAACTGTGTCTTGTTTGCCACCTCTCAGCATTGATGGTAAGTATAGTATGTTATTTGTCATTTAATTTTGTTATTTATTAAATCTAAATAGTTGATCTCTAATTGCTATGCATGTCTGGTATTTTATTATACTGTATGTGTGGTCCGCTTTCCTTTGTTGCACTCGGACTTGTTTGACGTCACGCCAGCGCTACTTTCTGTTAGTTTCGAATGTTGCTTTCATGTTGGGAAGTGGGGGTGAACGCCAGTTACCATTACAAGAAGGCAGAGAAAGAAACGGTGCGGGCTCGGCGGTACCCCCTGTTGGCTTGCTATTAGCCTGCTAGCTTATATAGCCGCGTTCGTTTTAGCTGCCGTTTTCCTTGTTGCCATGTTGCAAAATGTATTTTGGCATGTGGCATTTTTTTTTATTTTGGTAAATTTTGGTAAGTGGCAAAATGGATTTTGGGCACGTGGCATTTTTTTTTTTTGGCATGTGGCATGTTTTTGACATGTGCTATTTTTTTGGTATGCGGCAAAATGGATTTTGGCATGTGGCATTTTTTTTTTTTTTTTTTTTTTTGCAATGTGGCATTTAAAAAAAATTTTTTTTTGGTAAGTGGCAAAATGGATTTTGGGCACGTGGCATTTATTTTTTTTTGGCATGTGGCATGTTTCTGACATGTGGTATTTTTTTTTGGTATGCGGCAAAATGGATTTTGGCATGTGGCATTTTTTTTTTTTTTTTGGTTGCAATGTGGCATTTAAAAAATTTTTTTTTTTTGGTAAGTGGCAAAATGGATTTTGGGCACGTGGCATTTATTTTTTTTTGGCATGTGGCATGTTTCTGACATGTGGTATTTTTTTTTGGTATGCGGCAAAATGGATTTTGGCATGTGGCATTTTTTTTTTGGCATGTGGCATGTTTTTGACATGTGCTATTTTTTTGGTATGCGGCAAAATGGATTTTGGCATGTGGCATTTTTTTTTTTTTTGCCATATGGCATTTAAAAAAAAATTTTTTTTTGGTAAGTGGCAAAATGGATTTTGGGCACGTGGCATTGATTTTTTTTTTGGCATGTGGCATGTTTCTGACATGTGGTATTTTTTTTTGGGATGCGGCAAAATGGATTTTGGCATGTGGCATTTTTTTTGGGCATGTGGCATGTTTTTGACATGTGTTATTTTTTTTGGTATGCGGCAAAATGGATTTTGGCATGTGGCATTTTTTTTTTGTTGCCATGATGCATTTTTTTTTTTTTTTTTTTTTTTTTGGCATGTGACACGCACATCCAAGCCATTGACAGCTATGCACGTCCAAATATTCCATTAATTTTAAATGGCAGAAAAACGTGTGGCTGTGATTTTTAACCATACACTTTCATTACAGCGCATTGACATTCAACTGGCACCCAAGTAAGGCTATGCCATTGACGGATATGAACGTCCAAATTTTCCGTTAATTTTAAATGGCAGAAAAACGTGTGGCTGTGATTTTTACAGTGATTTTTTACAGTGCATTGAAATTCAACTGACAACCTAGTCAGGCAATGCCACTGACGGCTATGAACGTCCAAATTTTCCATTCATTTTGAATGGCAGAAAAACGTGTGGTTGTGATTTTTGACCATACACTTACTATTACAACGCATTGACATTCAACTGGCACCCAAGTAAGGCTATGAACGTCCAAATTTTCCATTCATTTTGAACGGCAGAAAAACGTATGGTTATGATTTTTCTGTGAATGCTCTGGTTTCAAAAATGAATTGGATGTCTGGCGCCGTTAATGGCAGCCAGTGACGCAATGTAGACACTATTCTAATGGAAGACTTTGTTAGCATATCCTTATTGATAACTGATATATCATCCTTTCGATATTTTGCCTGCTAACCACCAGTGTTAGTCAGTCAGTTTGATCCTAAGAAGACAATCTTAAGTTTTTGTTTGGCCGACTAAAGTAAAAAAAAGTATGGAACATCATACCATGTGACCTGCGGGGGTGGGCATCCCTGGACCACACAGGCGAGCTGCACAGTCATGCCCTCCCAGACAGTGTGAGCCCTCAGGGGAACGCCGAAGTCTGGCACCTTCTGACTTAGACGCTCCAGATAATCCAAGTGCTCGCACGCCTTCTTTTGAGCCTGAAGCATCCAAAAACTCAGCTTCATTTGCACAATATTGCACATAAGTCAAAATGCTAAGGTCCGAAGATGATATCACTCAGTTTATAAAATTAGCTATTATGAGCTCCATTATACAGAAATAATATGTTTGTTGACCTTGGTTGAGGAGTATGAAAGAGTCAAGAAAAAATAATCATTAGAATGGACAGCATGGTTTTCAAATCCAGCAAGTGAATTCATATGGGAGTGAGATGATTTATAAAATATGAACAGGACTCAACAAAACTGGAGTAATATTAAATAATCATGTGTATTGTACAAGGATGTGATCATGAAAACTTGTTGAACCAAAAAAGTATGGAATATATTTAATTTTTTGGATTACCGCTTTCCGAAGTGCCATTTTGTCTACCCGGGTGCGTAGCAGACGTCGGCTCTGGATCATTCCCACCTCCAGCTTCTCCGCCTCGTTCCCAAACATTGTCCACTTGTCCCGTTGATAGCATTCCCCAGCCGCTCGAGTTTCCCTCAGGATCTCCCTGGCAAGGCGCAATTGGAAAATAATCAAATTAATGATTGCTAAGAATTATAATATATTCAGTGGGATTTAATGGCTCATGCTAGGGCTAAGATTTCACACTTAAAGTGCCTATGATAGCAAAGAGCATGTTTATTTCATATTTCACGCGGTATTTTATGTTCCTAAAATAAATAGACCGCTCGGATGTGTGTGGAAGCGATCGATTTATTTATTCAATTTTTTTTAATCCCGCGCCGTGAAAATGCGTGACTTCCTGGATTGAGGAAGAATGTGACGTCAGCCAGGTAACCATCTCACAATACAGCCATTACTACATAGCATGCAGAAGGACTGCTGATTCAGCTGATTTTGCAGATGAATTCGTTTATTTTTTGCATCACGCCAGCCCAATGTGCTGCAGGCTTTTGTTGCTGCACCAGAGAGAGGCGTGTGAGCCTTTATGGGTTCAAAAAGTTCCCGTTCACCGCGGAGAATGGCCAAAACAAGTCCAACAACTGTGGGACCATTAGACCAATGAGGAAGTGAGTAAACTACGTGTTTTGTATTATGTCAAATATTGGGATCATGGCACATGTTTTATAAGGAGGTGGCTTGCATTAAAAAAAAAAAGTATTTATTTATTTTCCCTTCAGGCATTTTCAGCCCGAAAAGAAAAGGGCAGACGGGAGAAGCCGAAGCTTACTGAAACCCGCCCCCAGTATACCAAAAAGGACGCAGAAATGCGTCCTTCGTCCTCGAGCGTCAGAATGTTTTTTTCCCGATCGGTGAAGACATTCAACCCCACTGCCATGTGTCACAAGAGTAAGGGTAGTTTTGTGTGATTTTTCGTTTTCGGAAGGCAAGAAAAAGACAAGCTGATGGGTTCAGGTTAGCACTTCGGCTAGTTGTCACGCCTCCTGTTTTGTTTACGCTCTTTCCTCCATCTCCGAAGCCGGGGCAGGGAAATGACAAAAGCCGGACTAACTCCGGTGGCATAAAATACCATTCGGGAGGTTAAGAAGTCAGCAGTTTTGACAGTTATGTAGTAATATTGCCCTGTTGTACTGAATAAATGCATTTTTAATATTTCATATTCCATTCAGCACAAGACTGTTATTTGTCATGACCATACCATATACAGTGGGGAGAACAAGTATTTGATACACTGCCAATGGGTTTTCCCATTGGCAGTGTATCAAATACTTGTTCTCCCCACTGTATTTAGCAATTGGGGAAAAATACTTAGATGAAAAGAATATCCTGTAAAAATATTGGAGGAGAGAGATTGAAACAATGATGACATTTTGCTGGTCTCTGTCGCGTTTTCTTCGTTCTGAATCTTCCCACTCAATGGGCTGAATTCTAAATTAGCTGAAATCATTACCCTGCCGACATCATTATCCAGCTGGGGACGCTAGAGCACTATAATGGCAGGCGGGGCTAAACGGTTGGTGAGCCGTTCCATTTTCCCTCCACACATGACGAGTGTTACTCTCAAACAATTCAACTTTGGTTTCATCATTCCACAAAATATTTTGCCAAAACTTCTGTGGCTTGTCCAAGTGCCTTTTTGCAAACATTAAATGTTTTTTTTTTAGACAATAGTGACTTCCTCTGTGGCGTCAGCCCATGAGCGATATTCTTGGCCATAGTTTTATATATAGTTGATGTCTGCAGAGATCTTGGACTGTGCCAGTGATTTCTAAAAGTCTTAAGCAGACACTCTAGGTTTTTTTTTTTTACCTCTCTGAGTATTCTGCGCTGAACTCTTGGTGCAATCTTTGGTGGACAGCCACTCCTTGGGAGAGAAGCAACAGTGCCAAACTCTCTCCATTTGTAGACAACTTCTCTGACTGTTGATTGATGAACATCCAGACTTTTAGAGATGGTTTTGTATCTTTTCCCAGCTTTATACAAATCAACAATCCTTGATCACAGGTCTTCAGATAACTGTTTCGAGCCACAACGCACATCAGACAATGCATCTCATCAAGACAAATCATACCAGGTGCGTGTTTTATAGTGGGCAGGGCAGCTTTAAACCACTCATCCGTGATTGAGCACACACCTGAGTAAATTGATTAGTAAAAATGGATTTCAAATACTCTTTAGGGTACTGGTTGCCAGCCAATCGCAGGGCACAAGGACACATACAACCATTCATGCACACGCACACTCAATTTAGAGTGTTCAATCAGCCTACCATGCATGTTTTTTGGGAAGGCCGAAGCCCGGGATTGGGTGGTTTTAGTTCATGCAGACACTGTTTTTACATCGGTGTGATTTTGACAAGATCAGATCACATTTGATGGTGATTTAAAGCAGAAATGAGAGAAATTCCAAAAGGTTCAGATACTTTTTCATACCACTGTAGCTGAACAGGTCAGGTTTAAAAAATAGTAGCAAACTTGAAAGGAGAATATAAATATAAAGTAGCTGAACTAAAAAAAAAAATGCAAAAAGGTAAAGAGTTTAAAAAGTTGTTGATTGCCAATGTAAGCAATAAAAAGAAAAGCCGTGGAAACATCATTTCAGAGATGTTTGGGCTAGAGAGAAAAACAATTGCCATTTAACATTGATTGAAATTTCGTTCCTGTTGTCAGCGCAGTCACAGACAAATGCTTTATCGCAACATTTGACAACTTGATGAGGTCCGCGCTCGACTGCCGCCGTGTCATTTTAAACGAGCGCCGCTCTCGCACTACTTGAGAGATTTCCAAAGGTCGGTCTTTTTCTGTCTCGCCTTGCCGTCACCGTTGATTTGCTTGAAAAATCTCTCGCTGGTGCTTCTTAGGTATGAACGGTCCCCTACTTTGCAATACCCCGTTGCTTGATAGCGAGATAACTGACATTTGTGAGTGTGTGCAATCACGAGAGGCGCCCTTATTTTCCTGCCAGAAAAGTGCGGTAGTGAACTGCTGTAGCTGGCAGTAAAGTGGTTTAACACAACATGAACCTGTCACAGAAGGCTGATTAAAATGCATATCCAAAATTGGTGGTCTCGAGTGAAGATAGGGAGGGAGGCCTTTACTTGTACACACAAACATGAAGGCGTCTCTATCATAAGCGGATTTTAAGGGGGGGGGGGGGGTCAGGGTCTGGTCCCCCTGGTGGCCGAAAAGTGTCATTGCAAATAATTGAGTGCTGCATACGGTATATACAAATTGTAAAGCAATAAACTGCAACAAAAATAAATTAAATGAACAAAAAATTATATTTTTATAATGGGTCAAAATTAGACTTCGAAGAGATCATGTGACTAGCAACTTAAACGGTCATTTTCTTTGCATATAATTAAAAAAAATAGAATAAAATAAATAAGAAAAATAGGGGAGGGCAGTTTTATTTTTCAAATGATTTTTTTCTTTGATTTAATTTTTTTTTTTTTGGATTGAAGCAACTCCTTTGGGGATTAAATGATTTAGACACATAATATTGACCAAACACAAAAAGGATTGCCTCAATCGAAGAAAACTTTTTCGATACAAAATTAAGTGTTCAAATGCAAAATTTTCAATCTCAAATATTTTTTCGCATTCGAAAATTTTTTCCATGATTGAAAATTTTCTTTTTTCGATTTTTCTTTTTTGAAAAAAAAAAAAAAAAAAAAAAAAAAAACAATAATAATAATAAAAAATAAATAAATAATATATATATATATATAAAAAAGAAAATATATTTTTTGAAGCAACTTATTTTTTGATTGAATAATAAAGACAAAAAATGTCCTAGCCAAAATGTGGCCCAAAATCAAATCGACATTACTTTAATCAAAAAAGTTGCTTCAATCAAAAAAACAAAAAACAAAACACTTCAATCAAAAAAAAAAAAAAAAAAAAAAAAAAAAAAAAAGAAAAAATAGCTTTCACATGCATTTTTTTAAAGTTTCAAATTAGGGCTGTCAAACGATTCAAATTTTTAATCAAGTTAATCACAGCTTAAAAATTAATTAATCGTAATTAATCGTAATTCAAACCATAAAGCGCCAGCAGAGGGAGACAAAAAACACAAGTAACAAGTGGACAAGTCACTGTGCTGTCATTTTAATCTGTTTGAGCGGGGCATGTGCGTTATTTGCGTCAAATATTTTAACGTGATTAATTTAAAAAATCAATTACCGCCCGTTAACACGATAATTTTAACAGCCGTATTTCAAATGTATTTTTGCAATCAAACACATTTTTTGGGGGGGATTAGAGCGACTTTTTTTCTTGATTGAATAATAAATACACAAATCTACCTCCACATGGGTCCGCCCAGGGGATACAATTTTTGACTGGGGTAACTACATTGGCACGACACCGGCGGGCGTACCATATTCAATGGATGACGATCTTGGCGAAAAGTATTGCCTAAGCTGCCTGATTTAGAATTCTCCTCAAGAATGATAGGAAAAACGCTCATTGTCAACTTATTAATATAAATATTCTTGTAAGTTAATTTCATTGCTGACACTGCGTTTCGGGGTCATCAACATGTAGTGCCCTCCCCGCCCCAAAAGTCAAACTCCGCCTATGGTCCCTATTTGTCTATTCTTACAGATGCAGTGCAATATAAGAAGAAAAATGTTCCCAGACAACCTTAAAGGCCTTCATATTTAATCACGAAGCAGAATAAGCGATTCTACTGGTCCGTGATGACACGAATACATTTATTTTTCTTTTAATGTGCCTTCCCATCTATGTTGTAGTGCGCTCGCAACCGAGCGCGACACTTAAACACGCATAAATAGAACGTTTTAATACGGAACTCTCAACGCCAGGGGCGTGCTTTTCGTGATCTATCTCCCGATTAAATATTCACAAACGCCGCTCTGATCTATGACGACTACTCTGGCATGAAGGGCTGAACAAATAGTTAAGATAATTGGCAGTGAAATACACAACGGCAAGAATCCACATGGGTGCTCACGAGTGCAAAGTCACGCTCTGAAAATGTAGCGGCCCCTTTCAGTGCTGTTTGTGACCTTTCATGTCACTGATTCTTTTTTAATCAAGTATAAGTCTATCAACGTTAAAGCAAAAGGACCGAGAGCACGTCCAGCTTGCGGGAGGGAGATTGTTTATGGCTTAATTTCTGCTCCGGAGGACATTTTTAATATTTACAAGCAATGTAGAGGACAGCTCCTGTCAAGACAAAACATTCCCGCGTTCATCTGCCACTCCAACGTTACGCCTCGGAGGAAATGATGCTGGAGAAACCATGTAGAGACACAATGACTGCGTTTACATGCACAATGAATCTTATTGTTGACACTCATGGGTAGCTTCATTTTTCCACACTTCTCCGTGAATTTCCAGTTTATTTACGTTCAATTCTAGGCTCAACTTTGTGTCCAAACATTACTTAGTGATTACACTGCTGGCCAAAAGTATTGGCACCCCTGAGATTTTGTCAGATAACAATCTCAACCAGAAAATGATTGCAATTACAAATGCTTTGTGACAAGGACTCACTAAGGATCCAAATGCACGAATGTTCCGTTTAAACAAAAATATTTATTTTCAGTTCATACGGGTTCAAAAAGAGAACGAAAAATCACAGCACTTGCTGGACACCAAAATTCTGAGCAAAGTCAACAAAAAGTCACAGCACTTGCTGGATATCAAAATTCTGAGCAAAGTCAACAAAAAGTCACAGCACTTGCTGGATACCAAAATTCTGAGCAAAGTCAACTAAGTAACAAAAGTGGGCATTTGAACTCAACATAAATCTTAGTCAAGAAAAGGCTTACATGAGCTGGTGACATGGAACATGGCAGGATACAAGACAAACCGGCACTGGGCATGGTTAGCTGCAGGCTATAGACCCTACCCACCGACGTCACAAAATCACCTGATCGCTGTATTGTTCCGCCCCATTGTCCATCATTTTGTGTCTGTATTATCAATGGTCTCAATTGATCGAGCAATTTATAATGCATTTCATGGAAGACCCGGTGCTTTCGGATGCCGTGAACTCACTGGATGCGTTGCATAAAAGGCGTTATGTGGAAAAGCTTCAGTTTATCCATTCGCCAGATCCATATTTGATGCCTAAATCGATGTTTTTCAACCCGCTGTCTTCGCCGTCTTTGCCTGACATCTGCTAGCTACCCTGATATTTACAACTATCTTGTCCACACAAAATCAGCCTATTCTCACGAAAGTTTGAAAAACTTTAAGAGCTTGGAGGCTTATAAATACTTCGTTGCTGGTTGGGTGAAACAGGTCCTCGTCCACGAAAATTCGGCAGGAATCTATCTTGTGCTTGGAAAGGTGAGTTACGAAATTTTCAATTCAAAATCTTTTGTTCTTGCTAACATCCACTGTCAAGTCTAATGTATTTCATGTCATTTGTCAATGGAGCTAGGGCTTTTAATGTTTATATGGTTTAGCGATAGCACTCTCACTACATACATACGTGTATGTTGTCGGCGATTAGCCTAGCAATGATCTTAATTGTGGTTGTCAGCCCAAAACCCTCTAAATATATATTAAATGCATCTTACCAGATATAAAATGACTACTACATAATCTGTGGTAATCGTTTGGAGCCCAGTTTTCTCGTCGAATTGCAGCAGCCCATCTCGCTCTCTCCTCTCCGGGTCTCTCGGAATCCGGTAGAACTTCAAGTCTCTCCGTCTATCTTCTCTGTTATTGCAACCGACCGCCACACACGCCTTCACCATTTTGATTATTAATGTTAACGAGCAGAAAAACACGCCGTAAATAGGAGGAATGTACGTAGCCGTAACAGGTAAACACGATGTGTTGACGGACAATTGGGCGGCAACAGTCAGGAGGGCGGAGTTGTGACGTCACGTGGGTAGGGTCTATATATACAGAGGGTCACAGGTGGACATGATCAGCCTGATTGGCAAGAGCACGAAGTAAAGTCTGCTTAAGGAGGCAAAAGGATCTGACTTGAACCAACCCAAAACATTAACAAGACTTCCGAGACGTGACACTTTGGTGGTAACATCTTCACTGATTTTGCTTGCAATGAAAAAACACAAAAGAGAATGATTATCATTTCACCCAAAACTCCAAAAACTGGCCAGACAAAAGTATTGGCACTTTTAGAAAAATCACAGGTGGTGGCAATCACTAAATCACACTTGCAGCCAGTTAAAATGGATTAAAATTGACTCAACCTCTGTCCTGTGTCCTTGTGTGTACTACATTGAGTATGGAGAAAAGGAAGAAGACCAAAGAACTGTATGAGGACTTGAGAAGCAAAATTGTGAGGAAGCATGGGCAATCTCAAGGTTACAAGTCCATCTCAAAAGACCTGAATGTTCCTGTGTCTACCGTGCGCAGTGTCATCAATAAGTGTAAAGCCCATGGCACTGTGGACAGAAAAGAAAAATTGACGAGAGATTTCAATGAAAGATTGTGCAGATGATTGATAAAGATACTCGACTAACATCCAGACAAGTTCAAGCTGTCCTGCAGTCCTAGGGTACAACAGTGTCAAACCGTACAATCCGTCGGTGTCTAAATGAAAAGGGACTATATGGTAGGATACCCAGGAAGACCCCAATTCAGACCCAGAGACATAAAAAAAGCCAGGCTGGAGTTTGCCAAAACTTACCTCTGAAAGCTAAAAACGTTTTGGAAGAATGTTCTCTGGTCAGATGAGACAAAAGTAGAGCTTTTGGGGAAATGGCATCAACATAGAGGTTACAGGGAAAAAAGTGAGGCCTTCGAAGAAAAGAACATGGTCCCCACAGTCAAACATGGCAGAGGTTCCCTGACATTTTGTGGTTGCTTTGCTACCTCTGGCACTGGACTACTTGACTGTGTGCGTGGCAATGTGAAGTCTGAAGACTACCAACAAATTTTGCGGCATAATGTAGGGCCCAGTGTGAGAAAACTGGGTCTCCCTCAGAGGTCATGGGTCTTCCAACAGGACAATGACCCAAAACACACTTCAAAAAGCAATGGAAAATGGTTGGAGAGAAAGCACTGGAGACTTCTAAAGTGGCCAGCAATTAGTCCAGACCTGAATCCCATAGAACACCTGTGGAGTGATCTGAAAATGGCAGTTTGGAGAAGGCACCCTTCAGATTGTAAGAAACTCATTGATGGATACCGGAAACGGTTATTTGCAGTTATCTTGTCTAAAGGTTGTGCTACCAAGTATTAGGTTGAGGGTGCCAATACTTTTGCCCGGCCCATTTTTGGAGTTTTGTGTAGAATGATAATGATTTAATTTGAAAGGTTTTTTCATTGCAAGCAAAGTAAATGAAGATATTACAACTAAAGCATTTGTAATTGCAATCATTTTCTGGGAGAAATTGAGCATAATCTGACATCTCCATTGAAGCAGCAGGATTCCTGGAACAAGTTGCGTGAAAGTTTGAAGTGTGCTCAAACTGTTAGCTCCTTCTAATTATGGCTAACAACGCCAATAATTACCACAGCATATTCATAACTGTCTATTCAAATTTCAAGTTATTTGCTTTTGATCTTTTTTTGTTTTTTTTGTTTTGGTTTTTCGATTTCCCGATTCCAATTTTAAATTTTTTTTCGAATTAATTCAATGTGATTTATAGAAATAATTATTTATCTATGTTGGTGAATCTTTGTGTGATGTAAAGCACTGAATTGTGTTGAATTGTGCCAATCAAATAATTTGTCTTGCTTTTATTCCCAAGTATTGATGGGATAGGATTCCCATTACCATTATAATTCCTATCATCATCATTTTGAACATGCTTTTTACTCAAGCTTCACTCAAACCTCTTATCTCCCAAGCTGTTATGTTGTCTTCTGTCAAGTTCAGAAATAGACCCTTAGGTAGACATTTGTAAAATTACCCAAAAATAAGGAGAGAAGACACTCAGTTTTCTTGGCCAAGGAGAGCAAGGAGGGACTAGACAGAGAAATGCTAGATTACGCTGTACAGTCACCAAAATTGATCTAAAAAAAACCTCCTTGCTCTTTCTTTTATTAAGGGGTTTGTCCTAACACAGAAGGGTGCCGCCCTAAATGGAGGGGGAAAGCAAGCTGGAGACACCCATGTGATTTTGGTTGACTATGTGTGAGCATGTAGGTGGAACTAACTAAATAAACGTGTGTAAGCAAGGGCACTTAGGTAAAGTGGTCAGAATGACCCAGACACTTCAGTTATGCAACGCTGCGGCCATGGAAGATGTCCTCGAATGGAAGATTGTCCTCGAAAGTCTAGAAGAAAGTCCAGACGTAAGATGCTGAAGATGTCCTAGAAGGTCTAGTTACGCAATGTTGCGGCCATGAAGCAAGGCAGTTGTCACCCCAACCCTTTTTAACACTTTGTAACACTTAAACATTATACTACGGCCTAGTATAGCAAGCAATAATCATTTACTGGTTATATCAAATAAGAAAAAATATGGCAATATGTATTATGTATGTATTAGGTATATATGAGCACAAGCAAATATTCAATCAATCAAGCAAATATTCAATCAACCCTCGATAATTAACTCAACATCTTCCATTGTCGTCATGGCAAGCAACAGTACCTCGACCACTAAGATGAGTGGGATTTCGTATTGTCATTGTTCTGTCAGCTCATTGGTCAGAACGCAGGAGAGGCTTGAAGGGCAGTAAGTAAGGCAGCAAGTATTCGTTGGGTCTCCAAATCGGACGCAATTTTCGATTTTTATGACAATACGGGACGTAGTGCGTCTATTGTAAGCTTAAAGAGCATACAACAGGAGAAAAAAAGTCTTAAATAGCATTATTATGTGAATTAGAATCATTTTGAGACGATTTAGCAAAGCGCAGATGACGAGAAATTAGTCTTTTAATCTGCCGGTTGGCCACGCCTACCATTATAGGGCTCTAGCGTCTCCAACAGGTGGATGACGTCAGCGGGTGACTGGGCTCATCGGTTTTACTATTCAGCCCACTGAGGGGGAATTATTCCGAACGAGGAAAACGCGACGAAGAGAGCCGCAAAATGTCATTGTTTCAGTCTCTTGACTCCAATATTTTTACAGGATATTCTTTTTATCCAAGTATTTTTCCCCAGTTGCTAAATTAATGGCATGGTCATGACAAATAACAGTCTTGTGCTAAATGGAATATGAAATAATAAAAATGCACCTATTCAGGACGACATGGCAAAATTACTCCATAATGGTCAAAACTGTCGACTTCACCTTTACTGTCGCACCTCCCGAACGATATTTTATGACACCTAAATGGGACATATGTCATTTCCCTTCCCCGGCTTCGGAGGATGTAAACAAACCAAGAGGCGTGACAGCTAGCAGACATGCTAACCTGAACCGAGTGATGTTTGAAAGTCTTCGAAGCGGAAAATCACACATAACTAGCCCGGATTATTTAACATGACGACTGGGTTGTCGATTGTCTTTGGGATCGGCAAACCGCCCGGCGTAGAGCAATTTACAGTTCGTTCCCCAGAGTAGGGCAGCTACAGTTGTCGGGCAGCTAACGTGCAGCTAATGTGCATGAGGAGAGCTTTTTATATGCCTATCAATGATCAAACGTAAGTAGACCTTTATTTAAAGAAAGTTTGTAGTGTTTACTTTGTAATCGCTGTATTCATATTTGACATAATACAGAACAAGATGTTTACTCACTGCCTCGTAAGTCCAATGGTCCCACAGTAGTAGGGCTTGTTTTGGTCAATATCCATGGTGAATGGGAACCTTTTGAAACTCCAAAAAGGCGCACACGCCTCTCCCTCATAAAGATTTTTCTGCAGCCGTTTGGCTGGCGTGATGCGAAAAATAAACGTATTAATCCGCAAAATCAGCTTAATCCTTAGTCCTCATACACAACAGTACCACTGTTTAGTGAAGAGGACGCCTTCACCCGTACACGTCACAGCGCCCTCCTCCTCAATGCAAGACCGAAACCGGAAGTCACTCATTTTCATGGCGCGGGATTAAAAAAACTAAATAAATATAGCGATCGCTTCCACACACATCCAAGCGGTCCATATCATTCAGGAGCATAAAATACCGCGTGTGTTATGAAATAAACATGCTTTTTCGTGTTACATGCACTTTAATACGGGATGCATACATTTGTACGGGACAGTTGGCAACCCAAGTTACATTACTTAGCAATTTTGCTACATTTAGCGTTTAGCTTTGGATTGTTTTCAGCAAAGAGGTGCAAATGGGAAATACAGTAATGAAAAAAAAATCCACTAAGGTTACATAAATAACTTGAATTTCAACAAATAAAAATGAAATTGAAATGAAAATCAACCAATTAAATCAACCCGGTTCCTTGTATGATATTGACATACTTGGCCAACAAAGCTGAATTTCTGATTCTAATTCTGATCAGAAGGAAAGTTGGCTTCAGAGCTTTGCTGCAGCTGGGGCTCATTACTGTCACATTTTGTCTTTGGGGCGCTTGGGTTGTCATCCTCAATGACTTGTGCCCAGGCTTTGCTCACTCTCGGCAACTCAAAAATAACTGTTCGTCTTCTTTAGTCGGCGGCGTGACAGCTTGTCTGCTAATACTTTTGCAGGCTTGAGCTTTATTCACTGGAAAGTCAGTGGTTCCTATCCCTCAAGGTACCACACACTTCGACCTGTCCCATCGGGCTTATTACTGGACTCCGATGTAACTACGCATTTTTTGAAAGGCCCAAAAGGTGAAAGTATGTTCTCAAGTTGTAAAAGTCAAATGTCATAGGTGCGAAAAGTAGTATCTTAAGGGCAATACTGACTTCTGCCTGCTGGGAGGTAGGAAATTTCCCACTTGATATATAATGTTTTAGTTTCCTGAAACCCAGCAATAATACCCTTAAGTGCCTGGATGTCTACCATCCATGAGGGTACAGCAAAAATTCAATGAGTAGTGAAAAAGTACATATTGTACCACTCTCTGAGAACTATTCCTTACCTTATGGCCCAATAACTTGTACTCTCATTGATGTGATTTCATTAAAATACCCCACAGCTTTAGAATCATAGCTTACTTTTCTGAAACATCACGAAACTGTCCATTTTTATGCACTGTTGCGCTTCAATTTCAGACAGCAACTCACAATAACTCTTTTCCATTTGTAGCTGCCGACCAAGTCATATCTAATATACAGTGGGGCAAATAAGTATTTAGTCAACCACTAATTGTGCAAGTTCTCCCACTTGAAAATATTAGAGAGGCCTGTAATTGTCAACATGGGTAAACCTCAACCATGAGAGACAGAATGTGGGAAAAAAAAACAGAAAATCACAGTGTTTGATTTTTAAAGAAATTATTTGGAAATCATGGTGGGAAAAAAAGTATTTGGTAAATACCAAAAGTTCATCTCATTATTTTGTTATGTACCCTTTGTTGGCAATAACGGAGGCCAAACGTTTTCTGTAACTCTTCACAAGCTTTTCACACACTGTTGCTGGTATTTTGGCCATTCCTCCATGCAGATCTCCTCTAGAGCAATGATGTTTTGGGGCTGTCGTTGGGCAACACAGGCTTTCAACTCCCTCCACAGATTTTCTGTGGGGTTGAGATCTGGAGACTGGCTAGGCCACTCCAGGACCTTGAAATGCTTTTTACGAAGCCACTCCTTTGTTGCCCTGGCTGTGTGTTTGGGATCATTGTCATGCTGAAAGACCCAGCCACGTCTCATCTTCAATGCCCTTGCTGATGGAAGGAGATTTTCACTCAAAATCTCTCGATACACGGCCCCATTCATTCTTTCCTTGTCACAGATCAGTCGTCTTGGTCCCTTTGCAGAAAAACAGACCCAAAGCATGATGTTTCCACCCCCATGCTTCACAGTTGGTATGGTGTTCTTTGGATGCAATTCAGTATTCTTTCTCATCCAAACATGAGAACCTGTATTTCTACCAAAAACTTCTATTTTGGTTTCATCTGACCATAACACATTCTCCCAATCCTCTTCTGGTTCATCCAAATGCTCTCTAGCAAACCGCAGACGGGCCTGGAAGTGTACTTTCTTCAGCAGGGGGACACGTCTGGCAGTGCAGGATTTGAGTCCCTGGCGGCGCATTGTGTTACTGATAGTAGCCTTTGTTACTGTGGTCCCAGCTCTCTGTAGGTCATTCACTAGGTCCCCACGTGCGGTTCTGTGATTTTTGCTCACTGTTCTTGTTATCATTTTGACACCACGGGGTGAGATCTTGCATGGAGCCCCAGATCGAGGGAGATTATCAGTGGTCTTGTATGTCTTCCATTTTCTAATAATTGCTCCCACAGTTGATTTCTTTACATCAAGCGTTTTACCTATTGCAGATTCAGTCTTCCCAGCCTGATGCAGGTCTACAAGTTTGTCTTTGATGTCCTTCGACAGCTCTTTGGTCTTGGCCATAGTAGGGTTTGGAGTGTGACTGACTGAGGTTGTGGACAGGTGTCTTTCATACCGATAATGAGTTAAAACAGGTGCCATTACCTCGTTTGCTCCCAGAAAGTATAAATATGTTATATTTTTAAATGCTTCATTGTCCCAAAAACGTATTTATACGTCTTTTGCGTTTTTTTTTTTTTTTTTTTTTTACAAGAAGAATCTATAGCTTGCGGTCTATCTGAGAAACAAAAAACAAGGCAATAAAACTGGCCACTGGAGGGCAGTAGTGCATTTTGTAAATACCAGCAACCCGATTCAACAGCAATGAATGGCTGGGCAGCATGGTCGGAGCGCTGGCGGCAGTATGCCAGGAGGCGGACAACCGAACAAAACAACCGAGACGACGACGGAGCAAAACGACTGAGACCACGGTGCAGCGGGCTCGCCAAGCAGACCCCGCAAAGATTAAAAAATAATCCATCTTTGTGAGACAGACAACGATGAGGGAAAAGTTTACACAGCAGACGCGGCGACAACGGCCTCATCTTGGCGACAACAGGCGTCATCTCTCAGTAGTCACGTGTAAACAAATTGTTACTTTGCAATCAAAAGCTCTATTTGTCTTGTTCATTCATCACATGATATTTTGTAAAAGGAAAACATTATTCAGATGTTTGGGATGTAACTAATGCAAAAAATAACTGTTAAAGTTAAAGTTATGTTTGAAATGTATGCGTTTACAAAAAGCTCATTTTCTCCGTTTTTTCATCAGAAATTGGAAATTTGCTCAAATTCTATTTTCTAATGCTGATTTCTAAAGAATGGAAAAAGATATGAACTTACTTTTTTCTGCTGAAAGAAGAGAGTCTAATCTTTCTTTTGGTGGGTTCCATGTTTATATAGTAATAGAACAGAAATTTCTGTGGGCCTTGCAAAATCCGTCAAAATACAGAAAAACTACCGGGAGCGAAGGGCCTTGCTCTGGTGAAAATGGCTGGGAGTGAATGAGTTAATACAGTTAACGAGTGGAGCCTTGTTAGGCCTCGGTAGAAGAAGTTAGACCTCTTTGACAGCCAGAAATTTTGCTTGTTTGTAGGTGACCAAATACTTATTTTCCACTCTAATTTGGAAATAAATTCTTTAAAAATCAATGTGATTTTCTGTTTTTTTTGCCCTCATTCTGTCTCTCATGGTTGAGGTTTACCCATGTTGACAATTACAGGCCTCTCTAATCTTTTCAAGTAGGAGAACTTGCACAATTGGTGATTGACTAAATACTTATTCGCCCCACTGTAGGTAGAGGTCTAAAATTTCAATTATAGATGCATTTTCACTCATGGAGACATAATCTAAAAAAAATACAGAAATCACATAGTATGATCTTTAGAATAATCCTAAGTATTTGTACCCATGGGAAAATCAGCAATAATTATGACACTCACAGAGTTTAAAAAAAAAAAAATCCACTTTCGCCCCATGAGTAAACATCCACTAACCACCTCTATGAGCTCATTATTGTCACCTGTGCACTCCACAGTCAGTCATAATCCAATTGCTACCATGGGCAAGACCAGAGAGTTTATGAAGGAAACAAGAGAGCTTTGAAAGGCACCAGAGAAAAAATGTTGAGCTCCACAAAGCTGGAAAAGGCTATAAGACAATTGGAAAGCATAATCTACCTTGGACTGGGGCTCCATGTAAAATCTCTCCTCTTGGGGCATCACTCATGATGAGAAAAGAGGGCTCAGCCTAGAACTACATGACAATGACCTGAAGAGAGCTGGATGCACAGTTTCAAAGGCTCCTGTCAGTAGAACACTACGGTGCAATGGTTTAAAATCATGCATTGCTCAGTAGGTTCCTCTGTTGAAGCAAGTACATGTGAAGGCCCGTCTGAAGTTTACCAGAGACCATCTATGAGAAAGTCATGTGGTCAGATGAGAGCAAAGTAGAACTTTTTGGTCCTTTAATTTACTTTACTCGTCGAATGTCGAGGAAAAATAAGGATGAGTACAACCCCAAGAACACCATCCTCACTGTGCAGTATGGGGGTGGAAACCTCATGCTTTGGGGCTGCTTTTCGGCAAAGGAGACTTTACGACTGCTTTGTATAAAGCAGAGGATGAATGGTGAAATGTATCATCAGATTTTGAGGCACAACCTCCATCCTTCAGTCAGAGACTTGAAGATGAGTCGTGGCTAGATCTTTCAACATGACATTGATCCGAAGCACACAGCCTAGCTGACCAAGGAGTGGCTGCGTAATAAGCATATCAAGGCTCTGGAGTGGCCTAGCCAGACTCCGGACCTCAATCTGTAGAAAATCTTTGGATGGAGCTGATTCTTCATGTTTCTCAACGACAGCCCCGAAACATGACAGATCTAGAGAATATTTGTGTGGAGGAATGGGCCAAAATCCCAGTTTCCATATGTAAAGACCTGGTAAAGAACTACAGAGAGCGTCTGATCTCTGTAATTGCAAACAAAGGCTTCTACACTAAGTATTAGCACTGATTTTCTCAGGGGTACAAATACTTATTAACCCCAGTAAATTACAAATAAATTAGTGAAAAATCATACAATTTGAGTTTTAGATTATGTTATGTTATTTAGATTATGTCTCAATACGTAGAAATGCATCCATGATTGAAATTTGAAAAAAAAGTGGGTGAAGTTGCAAAATTACAAGGGGTTCAAATACTTATGGTCCTTACTGTATGTTTTTTGATAGTTATTTTGAGATTTAGGGGGTGATTAGGGGTACTTAAAGGATTCATCCCGATTCCCGCGGAAATTTGTGTTAGGTCGCCAGCGTAGGAACGGAACTCGTTCGTAACCCAGGGACTAACTGAATAACAATTATTTAGTGAAAAACTGCAATTAAAGCGCATTTCTGATTTTTTAGCTAAACCAAGTGACCCTGGATCAAAAAGTGTCTCTGAGCACAAAGAGTGTCCTTCTACTGCTTCAGGCAATGTAAGACACGTGCAACCAGGACAGCAGACATTCTTGGGAGTAAATTAAATGAAGAGGCATTGTCTGGGATTATTTATAGATCCGTACATGACAGCCGAGCAGGGATTTCTGCCCTCCTTCCATGATAACGAGATGCATTAAAAGGTGGCAGATATGATGCCCCATCTCCCCGAATGATAAATAAATCAACCTATTCTCTGACAGACTCTCAGCGGGAAAAGAAGTTTAAACACAAGGCAGAGAGCATGAAAATGTCAAGGCCAATAAGCGGATTCTGACCCGGATAATGCGACAGCTGCGCCCAACGACGCGGCGAATTAACAAGAGACGAGATGACCCAAAAAAATACGGTTGAAATGTCTCAAGTAGAACAAAATGTACTCGTGTACAGGTAAAAAAAACTAGGTTTTGGCTCAGCTTTACGCACGTTCAACTTTCTTTTAAATTCAGTTGAATTGGAGAAAGGCAACAATGTGGAATAGTTGGCACGTCTACTTCCTGCCATATTCCGTAAGCTTCCATTTTCATGGTAATTTCACACTATTCAACTCTCGATGGTCGTCAATGCGAGTGTGAATGGTTGTTTGTCTATCTTTTGCTGCCCTGCAACGGCCTAGCGACCAGCCCAGGTTGTATCGCGCTTGGCGCGGGTTAACCGAGCAGCTAATCAGAAAAAGCGAAACAAAAAAATGAATGGATAAATGGAAGCATCCATTAGAGCGATTGAAAGAAGGTCTGCTTAATGACTCCATTGAGGGTCTTTTGGATGAATAAGGACACGTGTCCGCAAGCTGGCCTCCCGCAAATGGGCAACATTTGAAAAAAGCCTTGGTTTCCGATGTTTTGTTCGTAAAAGAAATGAAAATCCAGCTGTAATTTCATTCAGGGTGAAGGACCAGAGAATCCACTCGAATATTGTGAGCGTAGAGCTATACATGGTGATCACCCAGGGAGGAAGTCATCAAGTTCTCAATGGTTTCCATTTGGCGTCTACAAAAAGCTTGGCGAAATAAGATGCAGAATGAAATTTCCCTCCCGCGGCTTTGATTGATTTGCTGATTTGAAACGTCGCCTTGAAGGCTTTTGATAAATGTTTGTGCCTGCCACCACAATTAAATCTCCAACTGGGTGCCACCCCTTCTTATCTGGTGTATTCATTTGTCTGCATTTTTCCACTTGTCCTTTAAGATCCCAAATGTGTTGCCCGCTGTTATTCATTTTGTTTGCTTCGTGTCGTCAAACTTTTAGACATGTTGTGTTCCCGACAATCTGCAAGGATAAAATTAGTGTTTGATTGTAGCTTTGCATATAATGCAAACGCTGCAATCTATAATACAGTGGTACCTCTACATATGAAGTTAATTCGTTCTAGGACCTTGTTTGTAAGTCGAAATGGTTGTATGTCGAGCAGGATTTTCCCATAAAAATACATTATAATCCCATTAATTCATTCCACAGCCCAAAAACGTACACTAAATCATTAATAAATACTACTGGTACTATTACAAATGGCAATTACATACAGCAAAACAAATTAATTATAAATAAAAATTGGAATAATAATATAATAATAATAATTCCCTTAATAGTGAAACGAATTGGGTTCTAATATGGCGGACGTTTTGGCCAGTGGCGGACTTGGCAATTTTGGGGCCTAAGGCGAACATATCCGGGGGCCCTCTTCATGGGTCAGGGGTTGAAAAGGTGAAAAGGGTGTGGAGGAAATATACACTAAGGCTGTCCTAAACGACAAATTTTCTCCGGATTAGTCAGCCGACTAGTTTTACAATTAGTCGACTAATCTAATAATTTAATAATAATAATTAATAATATATATATATTTTTTTTTACTAATTTTGCAATGAAACTTTTGTTGACGCTTATTCATTCACAAAACCATTTTGAAACACTTAAATTCATTCATTCAATTAAAGTACAAATAATCATGTAAACAACAATAATTAATCTCAAATAAACAATGAGGTTAAACGCTGATAGCATTTATTAGTGCAAAAGAATGGAAAGTAAACAGATTCAGAACAGTGACTTTGCCTTTCCAACATTATTCAAAACATTTCTTAAAAAAAAATCTAGCATTATTATTATTATAGTATACTACTATATATAATAGTAGTATAATAATTATAATAATTATTCATTGCCAATCATATTTGTCATAAAGAGTGTCATTTGAAAGCTATTCTTAGTGTAGAATCTATATTCTGTAGTATTTACTCAACATATTATATTAATTCTGAAGTATGTGGGATTAACTCCTGAAATCGTTATTTATATGACGAACATGACATGCTTTTATTTTGAAATGTTCACTGGAGGTACGTTCGCTAAACCACTAACCGAAAGCTTTACACTCCGTAAAACACATTCTTCGTCATTTCTCGTGGTGTCACTAATAGAATTTTTTTTTTTTTTTCGTTAGCAAATGCTGTTAACCAGCTGTTGAGTGTTATTGTATGACTGATTGGAACTGTACTGCATTGTTTTGCCACAGGGTGTGCTGTCGTGTAATTTATGTTCGGTGTGAAGAAGAAGAAGAAAGTTAAGAGGCATTAGCGGCCTGTTCTCAACTTCTCCCTCACAGCTCTTTGGCTCTCATGGAGAGCACGTTCGCTCATGTGTTCGAAATAAATGATAGCCGACGTGCAAAGTAGCAAGTAAGCTGTAAAAATAGCGAGCTTAGTGGTGTGAAAAACGCGGGAGAGCTAAGTGAAGCTAACGAACAGCTAAGCGATGCTAAACGGAGCTAAGCGAAGCTAAATGGCGCTAAATGAAGCTAAGCGACTGATACCCAGTCCATCGTCGTGGAACAGTCCATTGTAGTGCGTGTGTGTGGGGGAGGGATAATATAAATGCAGCATTCAAATGGCTTTCTTTTTTGTTTTGTTATTTGTTTGTTTGGTATCCTGATATAATTATACATGACGAATAGTTGGGAGTGCTGCTGGCTCCAGTGGCCCAAGCCCTTGCTTGTTGGGGCAAGGGCAGCTGGTTGTGGGCCCCCTACTGGTTGGGGGCCTAGGGCGATCGCCTACTTCGCCTGAATAGTAGATCCGCCTATGGTTTTGGCGAACGGTGGTTGGAAGAGGACCATGGAGATGTATTATTTAGACAGTTCATGGATGCGCATCCCACGCTCATATTTTTCTATAATTTGCATATTCATTTCAAAAGTAAGCGTCACTTTTTTCCTTTTTTCTACTAGTGTGACTTGTCCCTGTGATTGCCCATTAATTTCACCTGTTGTGCCTGCTCCTAGTGTATCCTCTAATCTGCATCCTCCTGTGCTCACCTGTTCCTCGTTGTGTCGTTACCCCTTGTCTATGTGTGTATATAAGCTCCCAGTTTCTTTTCACGTCATTGCGTCATTTTCAGTTTGCATGTCCACGTTCATGACAGCGTTTTCCCCAGTTCCTCGTCCTGCTTCTAAGTAAGTTGATTTGTTAGCCTGACTTTTGTTTGTTAAAATGAATGAATGAATGAAAGATTTTTTGGATTCCCGTCATTTTGTTGGTATTTTGTTTTTTGTTGGCAATAATTAAAACATTATTGCACCGCCCTTTTTGCCTCGCTTCCCTTTTCCTGCGTTTGGGTCCACACACCACCTGCCTGCCCGTTTCCTGACACTGTACCAACTTTTTTGAAACCTGTGTTGATTTCTCACACAAGAAAATCCGCCGTACGTTCGTTTGCTGTGCTGTTATGTCATCGTTTTTCGAGCATGTCGTCGGATGTAGAAACAAATGGCGAGTCAAAATTTTACGTCGGATTTCGAAAAGATCGTGTGTCGAAGCGATCGTACGTGGAGGTACCACTGTATTCCTAGTTTTGTCAATGGTGTTTCTTCGGCGCGACGCACGGCCAAAACCGGTAAACCGACCGACACCATGGGGATCTGAGTCACCTGATTTTGAGAATCTGCTGATACAGAGTCCCGATCCGATACAGGAAAAAAAGTTTTTTTGTTAAAAAGTTCCAAACTTATTACTGTCCCACCGAGCTGCCTTCATAATCCACTCACGCTTTGATGCTCACGCTGCTGAGAACAGCCTCTTAAATACACAATGAGTTGCTGCAGCACACTTATGCAAGTTTAGCGATGATTGACACATATGTGTCTTTGGCTACGTCTACACTAGGATGAATACTGGCCTTAAAGTTGCCTACGACAGGACAAAAAAAAGTCTTAAATAGCATTGTTATGTGAATTAGAATCATGTTTTGAGACGATTCGACTATATAAAACAATTTGGCAAAGCGCGGATGACGAGAAATTAGTTTTTTAATCTGTCATTTAGCCACGCCTACCATTATAGGGCTCTAGCGTCCCCAATAGGAGGATGGCGTCGGCAGGGTCACGGTTTCATCTGATTTAGAATCCAGCCCATTGAGGGGGAATTATTCAGAACGAGGAAAATGCGACGAAGAGAGCCGCAAAATGGCATTGTTTCGTTCTCTCTACTCCAATATTTTTACAGCATATTCTTTTTATCGAATTTTTTTTTTTTCCCCAATTGCAAAATAAATTGTATGGTCATGACAAATAACAGTCTTGTGCTAAATGGAATATGACATATTAAAAAAGCATTTATTCAGAACGACATGACAAAAT
The DNA here is from genome assembly GCF_030265065.1 of Corythoichthys intestinalis. NCBI lineage: Eukaryota > Metazoa > Chordata > Actinopteri > Syngnathiformes > Syngnathidae > Corythoichthys > Corythoichthys intestinalis. Next base: position 39,871,795 of record NC_080398.1, read on the forward strand.
TACTCCGTAATGGCCAAAACTGCCAACTTCACCTTTACTGTCGCACCTCCCGAATGATATTTTATGCCACCGGAATTAGTCCGGCTTTTGTCATTTCCCTGCCTCGACTTCGGAGAGCATAAACAAACCAGGAGGCGTGACAGCTAGCCGACATGCAAACCCAAACAGAGTTATGTTTCAAAGTCTATACTCGGCTTTTGAAGCAAAAAACTCACTCAAAACTACCCGGGATCATGTCACGCGGCGGCGGGGTTGTCGATTGTCTTCGCCGATCGTCAACCTGCCCGGTGGCGAGCAAGTTACAGCTCGTCCCCTGCTACGGGAGGAGAGCATGTTTGCTGGGAAGCAGCTAGAGAATTACCGCCGGACAAACTGGCCGACGTCGGAGGAGCGCATAGCTGCCATATGGTCAACACGAATATGGTGTAAATTAATGCTTAACTACACAGCGAAGAACAGTGAGAGAGCGGCGTGCTGTTGTTGTGCAGCTAACATGGCAGGATGTGTCTGAGGAGACTTTTATACATATCCCTCAATGATCAAACGTAAGTAAATAGTCCTTTTTTTGAACAAAGTTTGTAGTGTTTACTTTGTAATCGCTGTATCCGTGGCCATTTTTGACGAAAAATTGCAATTTCTGATCGGGTGGAAAATTTGACAGAACACCGGGCACACGAAGAGGGCAATAAGCTGAGTATAGCGCTCTCCTGGCAGGGGGATGAGCGACAACCTGCCGGTCGTCGGCTGAGTAACATTCTCGGTGGACAAGGAGCATGTCAGCCACAAAATGCAAGCCACCTCCATATTAAAACATGTGCCGTGATCCCAGCATTTGACATAATACAAAACACTCCCTTCCTCGTCCAATGGTCCCACACAGTTGTTGCACACTTGTTATGGCCGATCTTGGTGCAGCTACAAAAGCCTGCAGCCGTTTGGCAGGCGTGATGTGAAAAATAAACGAATTAATCCGCAAAATCAGCTGAATCCGCAGTCCATCTGCATGCTATAAAGCAATGCTGTATTATGAGACACTGACCAGGGTGACGTCATATTCGCATTTGTCCTTAATCCAGGAAGTCACTCATATTCATGGCGCGGGATTAAAAAACATTTAATATATAAATCGATCGCTTTCACACACATCCAAGCGGTCCATTTCATTCAGGAGCATAAAATACCGCGTGAAATAAAAAATAAACATGTTTTTTGCTATCATAGGTCCTTTAACACCAGTGTCGTTTTCGTCAACGATGACAATAACTAAAATATTACATCAACGAACACTTTTTTCATGACGAAGACGTCACAATGACGCGCTGAAAACGTGTCTTGGGAGACTAAAACATAACATCTGATGACACGAGAAGTTCACAAGGTGTGATATTTTCTAATTGTATGTGTCGTTAGCACGCATTTAGCAGTGTTTGGTTGTGTCACTCATGTGATGTGCTGACCCCCCCGCCCTCGTCCCACACACAGGCTTAAGCATGTGCTCATTCCAGGTTCCTTTTGTGAAACGTGTCAGGTGCTGCTTGGTAAGTTTTGTTTTCTCATCTTGGCTATACCATGTTGCTTTAGCCTTTAAAGGTCTGGCCTGAGTGATCAGCACACACTAAACCAGTGCTTCTCAATTATTTTCTGTTACGCCCCCCCAAGGAAGACGTAAATGTTTCGCGCCCCCCCAAACTCTCTGCCACCACTGTAAATAATATCATTTGTCTATAAAATTACTATTATAAATACGCATCTGCCTAACATTGTGTCCTTTTTTTTCCTAATGACGAAAAAAAGTAACAGATCAACTTATAATAAAGTAGAACTTTATTAACATTGTTTTGTTTGTAACAGAGAAGACGACGCGCATCAATTTGCCTGAATTAGAAAAAAAAGTCCCATCCAAACTAAAAAATACACTCGTTACATTTTTGACCATTTGATAAAGAAAAATAAAATGTAATAAAATCAGTAAATAATAACAAATTAAAATTGATTAGAAACATTCACTCATGAGGACAATATGCCAAAAAATTTGATCGGAAAAACAAAACTGAATAAAAGAAAAAGAAAAAAAAAAAGTGTCCTTGGACAGAAGGACAGTTTTTATTTTTGTACCTCCTTTGCAATGGTGTGGAGTTATCTTGCAATGAGCATGCTAACGATGCTAATTGGTTTACTGATATTACACTGACAAAACAGGACGATTGTTGGAAATATTCGGCCGTTTTCGCTGAAAAACAATCAAGCTTATCAATGAGATTGGGGTCTAATGTCTTTAAGTGGCGTCTTAATTGTTTTGGCTTCTGGCTGTCCGCTATAATTATTTTTAGACACAGTAAACAGTGGTCTTTCCTCATTACCCACTGTATTAAAAGTCAAAGCTAAAAGGCAAACGGCACGAAAAAAGCGCATTCCCGGCGGCCGAGGTAGAACCGTAGGTGAGGGCGGTCGTCGTGACGATCCCAAGCCAAAAATGGCACTTCTCGGGCGGCGACGTGAGAACCGGCCGGACAAGACAGTGGGTCGCTGCGTGAGTCCGGTCGGAAAACGGCTTTCGAAAACGGCGGCGGCGCACTGCTCTTCATATCTGTTTTCTGTGTGTTCTGAGTGCTCTTCCTTAGTTCAAAAATACTGCGCGCACTCTGAAAATGAGAGCGCCACTGCCACCCACTGAGTGGATGTGCAAGTACACTTTATTCCAGTACGGCAAAAAAAAAAAAAAAAAAAAAAGCATGTTCCCCGAGGTCACATGCGCCCCCCCGGCATCGCTCTGCGCCCCCCCAGGGGGGCGCGCCCCACTATTTGAGAAGTACTGCACTAAACCAACTTGTAGCGTTAGCATAGCGTTCGCGTTAGCATTAGCATTTAGCGTGGTGACTCTGTGAGTCTTCTTAAACTCTTTGAAAACATTTTACATATAGTTTGCGGCGTCTAGGTGAGTTTAATTAATTGCAAATAATGTGCTGTTTTCCTGCTGAGTGTGTATCATCATCATGAAAATGGTGATGTCCTTGCAGACTCTACAGTTATGTGCTCATCTGTCATGTTCATTTAAAATTGTTGGAAACCTTTTATTTATTTGTTCATGGCCTTAAACCTTTGAAGTTTATAAACGAAAACATTTTGAGAACTGTCGACTAAAACTAGACGAAGACGAACACATTTTACAATGACTAAAATATGACTAAGACTAATTAGTACTTTCGTTCAAAGACTAAGATGAAAATTAAAAATGGCTGCCAAAAACAACACTGCTTAAGTAACACCCATGCGACCCACTGTACTTGATCATATCTTACCATGTCCTGTGGCAGGGAAGGCTTTCCATGTTCAGGGTCTCCTTAACGGACATCACATCAGCAGGGATGACAGGAAAGATTTCAGAGTAGAGGACTTCTTCGTCACTGTGTAATAGAGAAAGCGAATGGAGTTGGGTATCATCAGATCAGACATTGAGCGCTGCTTGACACTATCTGCATCTGAGGTGTAACAGATAATCAGTTTTTATGATCACATGATTAAATGAAGCTCCAACAACTGGTGTGACAAACAATTGCTGTTAGCATGAAAGAACAGGAGGGGCTGGGACGAAGTACCGACTGTATGTCCTACCATTCTCGTGACGACCATGGCTTTGGTATTACAACCTGTGGCTGGAAAAGCAAAGTGCGGAGAGTCTGTCGCTCAGAGGCATGAGTAAAAAGGGTGATCGATCAATGCTGACAGCCATTGTCTCCCATTTCCTCTTTTTGTCGTTCTATGTTTGTCGTTTGCCAAGTTATTATGATTTAATGACAAATATATTTATTCCACATCTGCGTACACTGTAATCTGTATTTTTATATTAGCCTTATTAAATGTCTTGTTTTACTCTGTACAATGACAATTTAAGCTTTTTATTCTATTCTATTCTATTCTATTCTATTCTATTCTATTCTATTGATGGTGGCGCAGGTGATTCAGAAGGTCACCCACTGTTTGAAAGAACGGGAGTTCGATTCCAGCTCCCACCTGTGCCCATTGTCGTTGTATCTTTGGGCAAGATACTTCACCCTATTTGTCTGTGTGAAAGGAGTGTGAGAACGACTGCTGTGATGGTGGTCGGAAGGGGTGATGGTGCGGACTGGCTGCCTCACTTCTGTCAGAATGCCCCAGGGCAGCTGTGGCTACAGTAGTGGCTTACCACCATTGACTGTGGAGTGAAAGAATAATGCAATCTAAAGCACTTTGAGTGTCCAAAAAAAGTTATCATTAGCGTTATCATTGTCTCATGGTCTCTGGTTGGTGCGATGACTGGATGCTACCAGCCATAGACTCAGCCTGCCAACATGGGTCTTGGAACATTGACTGAACAAGTGTTTGCATAGGAAGAGGTGTGAAGTCGTTCTGAGTCTTCCGACCCCTACCATGGCGCCCCTGCAGCCTACTGTTTAAGACACCTGCCGCAGAGGAGGAAGTGCCAGAGTGGAGTGACATTGTCACTATTGAGGGTGGGGGGGGGGCGCCTTAAAAGGGGTGGCAACAGAGCTGGAGCGATGTTGTCACCGTTTGGAGGCGACCGCCATAGGAGGGCGCCGAAGCCAGAGTTGGAGCGACGTCGTCTCCGTCGGGAAGACCAGCAGCAGTAGTGTCATCATAGTGGCGGGATGGGGACCTAAAGGTGAGGTGCCAGAATGAGTACAGTGGTCTCTGGTTGCTGGGGTGACTTGATGCCACAAGCCATAGCCTCAGCCTGCCACTGTGGGTCTTGGAACATTGACTGGACAAGTGTTTGCATAGGAAGAGGTGTGAAGTCGCTCCGAGTCTTCCGACCCCTATCTGGGGCCTCCTGCAGACTACCGTCCAAGACGCCTGCCGCAGAAGAGGCGGTGCCAGAGCTGGAGCGACGTTGTCACCGTTTGGAGGAGCCCGCCATAGAAGGTGCAGCGCCAAAGCCAGAGTGGGAGTGGCGTGGTCTCCGTCGGGAAGACCAGCAGCAGGAGTGTCGTCATCATGGTGAAGAGCAGAAGCGATGTCGATGACATCAGGAAGTCCAGCAGCTGAAACATTATCATTGTGAAGAAGAGTCGGAGCGACGCCATCATGGCGAAGACCAGGATCGGTTGCGATGTTGTCGCAGTGAGGACAAAGAGCAGGAGCCTCAGCCTGCCACCATGGGTCTTGGAACGTTGACTGGACAAGTGTGTGCATAGGAAGAGTTGTGAAGTCGTTCCGACCCTTACCTGGGTGCCCCTGCAGAGTATCGTCTAAGACGCCTGCCGCAGAAGAGGTGGCGCCAGAGTTGGACTGACATTGTCGCTATCGAGGGGTCGCACGCCTTAGAAGGGACTGCACCAGAGCTGGAGCGACGTTGTCACCGTTTGGAGGACCCTGCCATAGAAGGTGCAGCGCCAAAGCCAGAGTGGGAGTGGCGTGGTCTCCGTCGGGAAGACCAGCAGCAGGAGTGTCGTCATCATGGCAAAGAGCAGGAGCAATGTTGATGACGTCAGGAAGACCAGCAGCTGAAGCGTTATCTTTGTGGAGAAAAGTGGGAGCGACGTCAGCGTACCGAAGACCAGGATCTGTTGCGATGTTGTCGCAGTGAAGACAAAGAGCAGAAGCCTCAGCCTGCCACCATGGGTCTTGGAACATTGGCTGGAAAAGTGTTTGCATAGGAAGAAGTGTGAAGCGTTTCAGAGTCTTCCGACCCCTACCAGGGTGCCCCTGCAGAGTACCGTCTAAGACGCCTGCCGCAGAAGAGGTAGCGCCAGAGTCAGAGCGACATTGTCGCCATCGGGGGGGCGCCTGACTTAGAGGGGGTAGCACCAGAGCTGGAGCGACTTTGTCACTGTTAGGAGGCACCTGCCATAGAAGGTGCGGCGCCAGAGCCAGAGTGGGAGTGACGTGGTCTCCGTCGGAAAGACCAGCAGCTGAAGCGTTATCTCTGTGGAGAAGAGTGGGAGCGACGTCATCATGGTGAAGACCAGGAGTGGTTGTGATGTCGCCGTGAAGACCAAGAGTAGGAGCGATGTCGTCGCAGGAGTAGAAACGACGTCGTAGCCGGTTAGCCCTCACCAATGCAGTAGCGGCGTCGGAGCAGAAGCGTTGTAGTTACCGGGTGGCACCCGACAGAGCAGGGCGGTACTGGAGCCCGATAGGGACTTGACGGCGAGAAGCCAAGAAGGGGACCTGACGATGAGGAGCCAGAATGGGGAAAGTGGTCTCTGGGGCGACTGGATGCCACCAGCCATAGCCTCAGCCTGACACCGCTGGTCTTGGAACGTTGACTGGACAAGTGTTTGCACAGAAAGAGGTGTGAAGTCGCTCTGATTCTTCCGACCCCTACCTGGGCGCCCCTGCCGACCACCACGTGGGGTCCCGTATAAATGGCCAACCTGGAGCCCGTGTAAGGGTCCCCCAGGGTGCAAGGGAACGTGGAGGCGGGACAAAAAGAAATGGAGGGCAGGAAATCGTAATCGGAGTCTGAGTCGCAAAGGAGATTGACCAGATAAGGGCCGTCTTCACATTCCGAAAACTCTGAATCCATAAAAATGTGTAACCAAGTGACAAAAATAGTGATAAGAGCATAAGCGGGCAGGCAGGCTAAAAACAGGCAATAGGCTGAACACGCTGACACCGTTTGTTTCCTACTCTGAGTCGCTTTTGTTTATACAGATCAGCTCTAAACAAAAAAAGGCCGAAAACAGTAGTAGGCAAATTATCCTTCCCGTATTCATTCGATTTATCTCCTTCTCTCTCCGTCGTCAAACATAACATAGTCAAAAAACCTTGAGGTTTAATTTCTTCATGCGTCCCATCGTATCCCGTCGAAAAAAGTGACAGCGCTTATCCACTCCGACAGTAAGAAGCTTAAAGGGATATTATTATTTTTTTGGTGGGGAAACTCTTGTGGCAAACGCTAAAAAGTCAACAAAGACAAACAAAACAACATAAACTGTCAGTAAGCGCGTCTGACAGGCAGGCGCTCTTTGAAACGTCAATACCGCTAATAGACCGTGTCAGCGTGACGCTTCCGGATAAGCCGGCGAGTGAGTTTCATTGCAACTTGTCGATATTCTTTACCAACACGCATTTCAAGAGCTCTTACGTTAAAATTTCTGGATCGAGTGCGCTCCAATGCAGGCTATTTTTTGCCTTTTTTGGTACACCTATTGCAAATGAAGCCTTTCTTCTAGAGAGATTAGAGTTCAAGACGCAGCATGGAGGCTTTGTTGTGTCACACGACATGTTTGTTTTAGCCTTTCTCTTCCACTAAGAAGCCTTTTCTTCTCTTGTGGCGCAAAATCGAATCCGCCGCATGACCTGTTTTCTCTTAAGTGAGATAAAGCTGATGAGTCTGTTTCACAAACACGCAAACTCACAGTCTATAGGGATCTTATATAATAAGGTAGAAAAGGGGCCACTGAAGTGATCACGAGACAGTCAAGACAATAACGCTCAAAGGCTATTTATATCATAGCAACAACTCCTCTTTGTATAATTTGTGTGGGTGGTATCCTATATACAGTGGGGCAAATAAGTATTTAGTCAACCACCAATTGTGCAAGTTCTCCTACTTGAAAAGATTACAGAGGCCTGTAATTGTCAACATGGGTAAACCTCAACCATGAGAGACAGAATGTGGAAAAAAAAAATAGAAAATCACATTGTTTGATTTTTTAAAGAATTTATTTCCAAATTAGAGTGGAAAATAAGTATTTGGTCACCTACAAACAAGCAAGATTTCTGGCTGTCAAAGAGGTCTAACGTCTTCTTACAAGGTCTAGCGAGGCTCAACTCGTTACCTGTATTAATGGCACCTGTTTTAACTCATTGTCTGTATAAAAGACACCTGTCCACAATCTCAGTCAGTCACACTCCAAAATCCACGATGGCCAAGACCAAAGAGCTGACGAAGGACACCAGAGACAAAATTGTAGACCTGCACCAGGCTAGGAAGACTGAATCTGCAATAGGTAAAACACTTGGTGTAAAGAAATCATCTGTGGGAGCAATTATTAGAAAATGGAAGACATACAAGATCACTGATGATCTCCCTCGATCTGGGGCTCCATGCAAGATCTCACCCCGTGGCGTCAAAATGATAACAAGAACGGTGAGCAAAAATCCCAGAACCACACGGTGGGACCTAGTGAATGACCTATAGAGAGCTGGGACCACAAGGCTACTATCAGTAACACAATGCACCGCCAGGGGTTCAAATCCTGCACGGCCAGACATGTCCCCCTGCTGAAGAAAGTACACGTCCAGGCCCGTCTGCGGTTCGCTAGAGAGCATTTGGATGATCCAGAAGAGGACTGGGACAATGTGTTATGGTCAGATGAAACTAAAATAGAACTTTTTGCTACAAACACAGGTTCTCGTGTTTGGAGGAGAAAGAATACTGAATTGCATCCGAAGAACACCATACCCCCTGTGAAGCATGGGGGTGGAAACATCATGCTTTGGGTCTGTTTTTCTGCAAAGTGACCAGGACGACTGATCTGTGTAAAGGAAAGAATGAATGGGGCCGTGTATCGAGAGGTTTTGAGTGAAAATCTCCTTCCATCAGCAAGTGCATTGAAGATGAGACGTGGCTGGGTCTTTCAGCATGACAATGATCCCAAACACACAGCCAGGGCAACAAAGGAGTGGCTTCATAAGAAGCATTTCAAGGTCCTGGAGTGGCCAGTCTCCAGATCTCAACCCCATAGAAAATCTGTGAAGGGTGTTGAAAGTCCGTGTTGCCCAACGACAGCCCCAAAACATCACTGTTCTAGAGGAGATCTGCATGGAGGAATGGGCCAAAATGCCAAAAACCGTGTGTGAAAAGCTTGTGAAAAGTTTGGCCTCCGTTATTGCCAACAAAGGGTACATATGTCAGGAATTTGCGGGCAGGCAGGTGGTGTGTGGACCCAATTGCAGGGAATTGGAGGCGAGGCAGGTAGACGGTGCAAAAATGATTTAATTAAGGCAAGCAAAAAAAACAACGTATCAACAAATAATGTGGAGAACCCAAAAAACGCAGCGAACAAAACTCAGGTCACTAACCAAAGGGTGGGTATTAAAAAGTTTTTTAATAAAAACTTACTGAGGCGAACACGAGGACTTGGAGAAAACTGACGAGAACAGGTTCGGACGTGCACATGGACATTGACATAGACATAGACAATGACGCAACAAGGAGTGAAAAGAAACCAGGAGCTTATATACACATATGCAGACACTGGGTAACGAGACAACGAGGAACAGCTGAGTAATCCAGGAGGATGGACTAGGAGCAGGAACACCAGGTGAAATCAATGGGTAATCACAGGGACAAGTCACACGAGGAAAAAAACCAACACAAAACCTAACAACATAACAAAGTATTGAGATGAACTTTTGGTATTGACCAAATACTTATTTTCCACCATGATTTGCAAATACATTCTTTAAAAATCAAACAATGTGATTTTCTGTTTTTTTTCCCCCACATTCTGTCTCTCATGGTTGAGGTTTATCCATGTTGACAATTACAGGCCTCTCTAATATTTTCAAGTGGGAGAACTTGCACAATTAGTTGTTGACTAAATACTTATTTGCCCCACTGTATATAGGATACTACCCACACAAATTATACAAAGAGGAGTTGTTGCTATGATATAAATAAATATATGATATAAATAAATAGTATATAAATAAACAATATATACTGTATCTCTCTCTCTCTCCCCATATATATATATATATATATATATATATATATATATATATATATATATATATAAATGTGTGTATTAGGGCTGTCAAACAATTAAAATTTTTAATCGAGTTAATTACAGCTTAAAAAGTAATTAATCGTAATTAATCGCAATTCAAACCATCTATAAGATATGCCATATTTTTCTGCAAATTATTGTTGGAATGGAAAGATAAGACACAAGATGGATATATACATTCAACATACGGTGCATAAGTACTGTATTTGTTTATTATAACAATAAATCAACAAGATGGCATTAACATCATTAACATTCTGTTAAAGCGATCCATGGATAGAAAGACTTTTAGTTCTTAAAAGATAAATGTTAGTACCAGTTATAGAAATTTTATATATTAAAACCTCTCGTAATGTTTTCGTTTTAATAAAATTTGTAAAATTTTCTATCAAAAAATAAACTAGTAGCCCGCCATTGTTGACGTCAATAATTACACAATGCTCATGGGTGCTTAAGCCCATTAAAAAATCAGTTGCACCCAAGCGCCAGAAGAGGGCGACAAAACTCCCAAAAACCCAAGTAACAAGTTGGCATTGCACTGTTCTGTCATTTTAATCTGTTTGAGCGGGGCATGTGCGTTAATTGCGTCAAATATTTTAACGTGATTAATTTAAAAAATGTAATTACCGCTCTTTAACGTGATAATTTTGACAGCCCTAATACGCACACATATGAAAGTCAACTACATGCAATGACATTTTTGCCCCAAGTGTATGGGGATTAGCCACATTAAGCCACACAGTTGCTAACCGTCATATGCTATTATTGCTGGATTCATTAACTAATTACTATTACTCCTTCACGAAGCCGCTGGAAACAGAAATGTTGTCTAATCCATCTGCAGGCGACCAGGAGATTGATTTTTGATTGTTTGATGATTTTACGACACTGTGCGGGTGTGTACTGGTCCTCATGGGAAAAGTACTTACTTAAGGCAAAACATTTCCGCTTTTGTCTACTGGTGTCGCTATAATTGACCAAAATTTAAGTTACCAAGTGTTGCTTTAACTGAGACACTATTACAGTGGAAGATTTTGGCAGCGACTTGGTTTTTGATAAATATTGACAACTTTTTAAACGGTTTTACGATTCTTGGCTTGAGCCTATCAATAACCTTTCGGGATGCAAAGTATCACAATATATCACCATTTCGATATTTTGTCACACTACTAGTAGAGATGGGGAGTAAGAAACACTAAATATTTGAAGTTTGAGTCTCCTTGCCACTACAGTTATGTACTCATGATCTGAATTCATGCAGACAGACACTCTCGCAGACAATAGCCACGCGTGTAAGCCTACACCCGAGAAACAGCCTGTCCATTTAAAGCACACAAAAATCAAGTTAGCTGACCTTTGTAGGCCTCCCAGCAAGAGGGGCCTTTTTGTGTTCAATGTCAAGGTCACGTGAGGCATCCTTGTAACTGGAGAAACAGCCCCCCATCCCCTTAATCCATAGATGACTGATGCACTGTTAGCATGGTTGGATACAGCAAGACCAACTGTGATGGAGAATGTAGTCTGTATATATATATATATATGCCTGTCTGTTAGATGTAGTGCAGATTTCTCTGACAACTGTGGGTTTAACAGACTTTAAAAAGCGACAACCTACGCAGAACATTCTCTCAGAAGCTCCGTGGCTTGTCAAAATGCAGTTTTTCAAATTCCAGTCTTGCGTTTTTAGGGTTTACACACATGCTCAGAAGTGTTAGTACATACTACACTGTTAAATCCGGACTAGACACAGAAATGTACTTACTGTGAAACATTAAGAAACTATGGGTTATCGTGTTGTCATTCTTGTTAGGATTTCATTGTTTTATTCATGTAGGGTTGTCTGCTTTTATTTTGGTAGTGACATTCCTCCTTGTTTCACCTCTACTTCCCACTCTTATGTTTCCTAATCATGCTGATTGTATCCACCTGTGATCCGGTGTATATTTAGTTGGCATTTGCCCTTGTCCATTGTCAGTTTGTCTTGTATCCTAACATGTCCTGAGACAATTACCTGACTTATTTGAGTAACTAGATTTTAAAAAGTGATCGAGGAATTATCTCCACCTCGAGGAATTGTTTAGTGTCGCCAGCTCTAAGCATGACATTTTGCCTGGACTACCTTTAATTCGGCACAAAGCGCTGACGTCACGTATGTATAGGAAGAAGATGGAGGCGGCGGATATATATTTTGATTTCAACCATGCCAACGAAAGCGAAGAGAAAAGCACCAACAAAAAACAGAAAAGCAGAGCATTTCAAGATGGACAGAAAAGCGAACACTGTTTCATGTATTCAGTGTAAGACAGAGCTTGCAAACTAATACAGCACGTCTTCAATGCTGCAGCTCCACTGAAGGCACCCAGTTTACTCCAAGAGCGGAGGAGCGGTACTCAGGACAAGGTAAAATTTTAATGTAGCGCTAATATATAAAAGTAACGCTACTGTACTTTTCTAACCAAACGTTAGCCCAGCGAGGGCTAGGTTTCTATTAATCATGACTACTCTCGATGCGTGGCTAATGAGTCTTTCATACAGGCTTTGTTTAATCTGTAAAAACACAGCGCTGTAGCGTGATGAGGGTGTAAAATAAAAACTAGGGGTGTCAAACGATTAAAATTTTTAATCCAGTTAATAACAGCTTAAAAACTAATTAATCGTAATTAATCGCTATTAATCGCAATTCAAACCATCAATAAAATATGCCATATTTTTCTGTAAATTATTGTTGGAATGGAAAGATGAGACTCAAGATGGATATATACATTCAACATACGGTACATAAGTACTGTATTTGTTTATTATAACAATAAATCAACAAGATGGCATTACCATTATTAACATTCTGTTAAAGCGATCCATGGATAGAAAGACTTGTAGTTCTTAAAAGATAAATGTTAGTACAAGTTATAGAAATTTTATGTTAAAACCCCTCTTAATGTTTTCCTTCCTAATAAAATTTGTAAAATTTTAAATAAAAAAATAAACTAGTAGCCCGTGATGTTGATGCCAATATTTACTTACACAATGCTCATGGGTGCTGAAGCCTATAAAATCAGTCGCACATATCTTTGTAACGACAAGGCGAAGTCGTTAATGGTGAGCGCGTGTCCAGTTGTTGTGTGCAGCTTACATGGCAGGATGAATCTGAGGAGAACTTTTCTACAAGTCCTTCCATGATCAAACATAAGTTAATATTCCTTTCTTTCAAGAAAGTTTGTATTGTTTACTTTGGAATCGCTGCATTTGCGCATTTTGCGGCTATGTTTAACGTTACGTGCATGCGCAGAACCGCATCGTTGCAATTTTTGATGGGTTGCAAAATTTGTCAGAACATCGGTCCGTGAAAAAAAAGACCCAAATAACACCGGTCCGTGGTGCAAAAAAGGTTGGGGACCCCTGTTTTAACGTGATTAATTAAAAAAGTTAATTACCGCCCGTTAACGCGATAATTTTGACAGCCCTAATAAAAACATAATAAAGCTGTCAATTTTAGCTCAGTAGTTATTGATGGATAAAACGCCAAGTAGCACTAGTGCCTAATGTACTCCAATACAGCAGGCAAGGGTTTGTATAGGGATGGTAGGGCAGGAGTCCCCAACAGTTTTTGCACCACAGACCTGTGTGATTTAGGTCTTTTATTTTTCACGGACCGGTGTTGTCAAATTTTGCACCCTTATAAAATTTTGCTCCCAAAGCCTTTGTTGCGGTGAAAAAAAGCCCTCTTTTATATTCAGTTGGACTCTCAATGTTATCCAACGGTGCTAAAAAACTATTTACACCATAAACATACATGTGCAACACGAAAATGGCGTAAATTAATGCTTAACGACACGGCAAAGTCGTTAAGTGAGAGTGCTGCGTGCAGTGGTTGTGTGCAGCTAACATGGCAAACGTAAGTTAATATTCCTTTCTTTAAAGAAAGTTTGTAGTACTTTAGAATCTCTGCATTCGCAGTCATTTTTACCGTTACGCACATGCCAAATTTGTCAGAACACTGGCAGTGTGCGGCAGAAAAATACAGCAAATATGAAATTACATTTGTTTCTAGCCCCGTCGTGTTAAGTGCAGGGAAAATACAACTCACCCGCTGAATAAGTGGCTGAATCTCCCGAGATGGGAGAGTGAGAGAAGCCCGCTTCACAAAGATACGATGTTGGAAATTGTAGCACAGTTTTCAGTGTTCTCCCAGCGATGTCAGAATAATCCGAAATGACTTTAATCCAGAACCTCGGTAGAGTTGTTGTCTCAAATGTACGTTTAAGGTTGCCGTGATTTGCGATCTCTACAAGCTGATATTCCTGTTGCACAGACATGCTCGAATCACTCAGTTGACTCACATACGGGTCACGAACCCACTCCTTCACAGTTCGTGGGCCCTTTAGTGATTGGGAAGTAGCATAGATTTTGTTTTCTACGAGGTTGTAGGCTCATCTTCTGGCTCGTCAGGTCCCCTTTTCCCCGTAAAAAATCTGTCCAACGAAGTCTGTTTTTTAGTCATTCTAGTTTCGGGGCTAATTATTTCTGGGAACAAATGTGATGGGCGAGGACCTACGTCATACGTTATTATCGAGGCCAAGTGCACATAGATATGGCGGAAAACACAGACAAGACTGAAAAAGTAGTTTCTGCTCTTGCACCCTTCTTTAAAATAAACTGCTGTATTTTAAGCCAAAAGAACTGTTGTGTTTGATAGAACAATATGTCTATTCATGGCGCACTAAGCCTCCGAACCATTTTTAATTTGTCCGTTTTACCCTGAAAACCCCCGTTTACAGACGTCGCGCAACCGCTTTTGTTTCAACTCAGCCATAAAAAAGACGGTAAGTAATTTATCATTCAAAATGTCTGTCATTTTTAGCTTAGAATCATTAATTGATGTCTAATATTTCGTTTAAGAAAAAAAAAAGACTTAAAAAAAATTATTCACTCGCATATTTTAAACTTATAAACGAATTACGTCACAATGAAAAATTTGGTGCCTGTAAAAAAGTCACAGATATCTACCTCATAACTATCGCTTGATTGCATTTTTTTTTGTTACTGTCGCATTTTCTCCGATATGTTAGATGATAAATAATCGATCCCCCCCCCAAAAAATAAAATAAAATAAAATAAAAATCCAGCTGTGGTCATTCACAGCTGTGTCTTGACACTCGGTGATACACGCTACATGGAGTTTTTGGATCGAAACGAGGTAAGTACGTGATAATAACTCGTTAACATTGTGGCGTCTTTAATTCTGCTCTCGCGTGTTCTCGCCTCCAATTAGGGTTTTGCTGTTAAAAAAAAAAAAAAAATTCTAATGCCTTCCTGTTCAAATTACTTGTTCCCCAAGAAAATTGAGATTTTAAGCTTTCCAATGATGTATCACACATGCATAATCAGACAATTTTGAAAGTTGGACAAATTGGGGGTCTCAGAGCGGAACTGCAAGTCACCTGAGTGTTTTCCGCCATATACAAAACAAAATGTACTGCCAACAGTCCAATCAATGCATTTCTATGACGACCTCCTATCCTGTAGTTGTATATCTAGAGTAGACAGGGATATTGGTGTGTTAAACGGCACAGGCCAAAGTCAATCGGCCAGAATGCAGTTGTTAATAAATTATTTATTATTTCTACGCGGATCAGTACCAAACGTGCCATGGACCGGTACCGGTCCGCACCCCGGTCATTGGGAACCCCTGCGGTAGGGGCAGATGTTGTTTTTTGTTTCAGCCAGCAGTAGCAGCCATTGTAATGTAAAAAGACTCTTTGATTTACACTCAATTTATAATTGCACTTTACCCCTCAAAAATGTTCTATCCGATTACTCGATTAATCGATGGAATTTTCCGTAGACTACTCAATTATTAAAATATTCGATAGCTGAAACCCTAGTCCGAGCTAGAGTTCGGATGCATGTTCACATTTACAAAACGAAGTGAACTGAGAAAAAACACTCTCGTCCATTTAAAAAGGACCAAACAGTGCTAATGTGAAAACGTCCTTAAATTTTACTTGTTGAAACCTGTAAGAACCACGGTATTTTCTAATTAATTTGCTGCCAGCCTCTCCCAGTTCAAATGGATTTGACATTATCACCATGATAGTCAAGTAACACGCACTGGCAGAACTGCATGGTTATATGGTGTCAGAAGTGGGAAATTGCTGAGAGATTATTTAGCCTGTTTTGTGATACAGTGGGGCAAATAAGTATTTAGTCAACTACTAATTGTGGAAGTTCTCACACTTGAAAATATTAGAGAGGCCTGTAATTGTCAACATGGGTAAACCTCAACCATGAGAGACAGAATAGGGGAAAAAAAAACAGAAAATCACATTATTTGATTTTTAAAGATTTTTATTTGCAAATCATGGTGTAAAATAAGTATTTGGTCAATACGAAATGTTCATCTTAGTACTTTGTTATGTACCCTTTGTTGGCAATAACGGAGGCCAACGTTTTCTGTATCTCTTCACGAGCTTTTCACACACTGTTGCTGATATTTTGGCCCATTCGTCCATGCAGATCTCCTCTAGAGCAGTGATGTTTTGGGACTGTCGTCGGACAACATGGACTTTCAACTCCCTCCACAGATTTTCTATGGGGTTGAGATCTGAAGACTGGCTAGGCCACTCCAGGACCTTGAAATGCTTCTTACGAAGTCACTCCTTTGTTGCCCTGGCTGTGTGTTTGGGATCATTGTCATGCTGAAAGACCCAGGCACGTCTCATCTTTAATGCCCTTGCTGATGGAAGGAGATTTTCACTCAAAATCTGTCGATACGTGGCCCCATTCATTCTTTCCTTTACACAGATCAGTCGTCCTGGTCCCTTTGCAGAAAAACAGCCCCAAAGCATGATGTTTCCACCCCCATGCTTCACAGTGGGTATGGTGTTCTTTGGATGCAATTGAGTATTCTTTCCCCTCCAAACACGAGAACCTGTGTTTCTGCCAAAAAGTTCTATTTTGGTTTCATCCCACCATAACACATTCTCCCAGTCCTCTTCTGGATCATCCAAATGCTCTCTAGCGAACCGCAGACGGGTCTGGATGTGTACTGGCTTCAGCAGGGGGACACGTCTGGCAGTGCAGGATTTGAGTCCCTGGCGGCGCATTGTGTTACTGATAGTAGCCTTTGTTACTGTGGTCCCAGCTCTCTGTAGATCATTAACTAGGTCCCCCGTGTGGTTCTGGGATTTTTGCTCACCGTTCTTATCATTTTGACACCACGGGGTGAGATCTTGCATGGAGCCCCAGATCAAGTGAGATTATCAGTGGTCTTGTATGGCTTCCATTTTCTAATAATTCCTCCCACAGTTGATTTCTTCACACCAAGCGTTTTACCTATTGTAGATTCAGTCTTCCCAGCCTAGTGCAGGTCTACAATTTAATCTCTGGTGTCCTTCGACAGCTCTTTGGTCTTGGCTATAGTGGAGTTTGGAGTGTGACTGACTGAGGTTGTGGACAGGTGTCTTTTATACCGATAATGAGTTAAAACAGGTGCCATTACTCCAGATAAGTGGAGCCTCGTTAGACCTCGTTAGAAGAAGTTAGACCTCTTTGACAGCCAGAAATCTTGCTTGTTTTTAGGTGACCAAATACTTATTTTCCACTCTAATTTGGAAATAAATTCTTTAAAGATGAAACAATGTGATTTTCTGTTTTTTTTCCCATATTCTGTCTCTCATGGTTGAGGTTTACCCATGTTGACAATTACAGGCCTCTCTAACCTTTTCAAGTAAGATAACTTGCACAATTGGTGGTTGACTAAATACTTATTTGCCCCACTGTATCTTTGTTTGCTTCAGTAACAGTTAGGTATTAAATACCGTAGAGTGGCACAAATGTGAAAAAGCAGTTGTTGTTTAGTCATGAAACAAACAGCGTCACATATATTTACCCAGGTGCGACAGTGAGCTTCCGTTGCGAGCTTCTAAGCCCCGAGGCGTCACTTTCAACCAAGCCCCTCGTTTTACAAATAGCTATGCAAATCCGCGTGCCACTTCTCGTTTTTCTTTTTGTTTGAGAGCCTGGGAAAATTTCTTCGTCTTTTATCACAGCACGCACGGAACAACTTCTGCTTTTTTTTTAAGGTCTTATTTTTGTTTCTTTCTTCTATGTGTAGACTCCCTTTGAGAGCAAGCAGAAGAGGCCGGAGCCGTTGAATTATGTAGCGCGGAGCCCGCGGCCTCTCGCAGTATCGCTCCGGCGCGCCGACGCCGTTGCATGCATATAAACGGGCAAACAAAAACACGAGCGTGCACGCCGCGTATGACACCTTGGATTGTTTGCGCTTTGCTAACATTAATAACAGCTTCCTCAATTTCCGACAAAGGGGAAATAAAAAAAGGGGGAAAGTGCTGTGCAAGTAAACAGTGGGACGCGTAAATCAAATCTGAATTCCTTCCTTCAAGAGGAAGTTTCGCAAAGCTGCCTCCCGCTATCAAGTTTCCGCCATAGTTTTAGTTTTTTATTCGTCTGTCCGTCACGTTCCTGTTTGAAAGTCATCGCAGACAGGCCTTCGGGCTATGCTTTGAATTTGGCATTTACGTTTCATGGCTTTTCAGAGTGATGTGAGAGGTTCTGGGTCGTCAAGAACTCTTAGGATTCCAGTAGAAATTCAGCAAAACGGACAAGCTTGGAAGAAAGTGTTACACCTTATGCAATCTTAACCAGGACTAAAAATGGGTAGGATTCTTTGCCAGAACTTCCTGAATGGTCTCCACGGGGCCAGATTAAAACCACCAAAAAGCCCAGACTTTTGTCTCCCCAGCCACGTCAACCTTCAACGCGATCCCAATGCGTTCCCAGGCCAGCCGAGAGACTGTCTTTGCAATGTGTCCTGGGTCGCCCCCGGGACCTGCCGTCCCGGAACACCTCTCCAGAGTAGTGTCCTGGAGGCATCCGAACTTGATGCCCAAGCCACCTCAGCTGGCTCCTCTCAACAGAAAGCCTTTTGGCTTAGCTCCTTCTTCAATTCAACGGACCGGTACAGAGTCCGCATCACTGCAGACGGTGCACTGATCTGCCTGTTGATCTCTCGCTCCTTCCTGCCCTCACTCGTGAACGAGATCCTAAGATACTTGAACTCCTCCACTTGTGGAAGCATCTCATTCCCAACCAGGAGAGAACTCTAACCCTTATCTGACTAAGGACCATGGTCTCGGATTTGTACGTACTGATCTTCATCCCAACCGCTTCACACTAGGCTGCGAACCGCTCCAGTGTGAGTTGGGGATCACTGCTTAATGAAGCCAACAGCCGCCAAACCGGACCCTCTCAACGCTTCAGAAATTCTGTCCAGAAAAGTTATGAACAAAATCTGTTACAAGGGGCAACCTTGGCGGAGTCCAACCCTCATTGGGAACGAATCTGACTGACTGCCGGCAATGCTGACCAAACTCTAACAGCGGTCGTACAAGGAACGAACAGCCTGGCTTGGTACCCCAGATTCCCGAAGCACCCCTCACAGGACTGCACGAGGGACACGGTCGTCAGGTAGACCGGTTGGGCGAACTCCTATGCACCCTCGAGGAGCCTGCCGAGGGTGTAGAGATTGTCCACTGTTCCACGGCTGGGACAAACACCACAGTCAGCTCTCGGATTCAGAAGGAGCATTGTGGTTTTCATCACATGTCAGTGTGTCTGCCACTGAACGGACAACTGAGTCCACACTGTAAATACAAGTAGTACCCGGGTTACGAACGAGTTCCGTTACTACTGTCAGGTTTTGCAGGTGTGGACCCAAACACAGGGAAAAACAAAGACAAGGCAAGACAGGGTGGTGAAAAACTAAAAAACGTTTAATGATCTTAACAAAAACACAAAATTCAAACCAAAACTGTGGGGATCCAAAAACTGTGACAAACAAACTCAGAGCAATAACAAAAGGCTGGGTGTCCAAAACTTACTAGGCGGAAGATAGCTTTGACGCAGAAATGGACAAGACGCTCATATAGACAATGACCCAATAAGGACAGCACAAGGTGAACTTAAATACAGACATGGGGTAGCAAGACAATGAGGCACAGGTCGGTGACACAAGAGGCCACAGATTTGTCAACACACAAGGAGCAGGCCACAACAGGTCGAATCAATGGGTAATTACAATGACCAGACGCACTAGGGCAAAATCTTAACAGAACTCAAGTCAAGGCATTGCACCTATGCTGATGACGAACCCCAATTTCCGCGTAAGTCGGAAATAACCCTTTAAAATTTCAAAATAACTGTCCAAAAAGTCCAAACGTATTGCGTTTTGTTTAATGGTGGAGGATGCACTGCCCTCTGGTGAGTCTGGCTGGACTGTCGTTCAATGTTACTTCCATATAGGAGCACTCAGACGTCTCACATGGAAAAAGGATAGCTGTGCTATCACGGCGCAGCTATGGTTTGGCCCGCATAAGTATTGTAAGTTGCTTCAGCTAATATATGTTTGCATGCATTCGTGATTAGGTTTAGAGCAACAGTTTGTGGAGTTAAGTGTGAGCGATTTGCTGTGAGAATTTTAAATACGTTAGCATTTGTACCATTTAAGCTAGCCGACTTTTGTGAAGCAAATCAGGCTAATTTAATCTACACAATTTAGATACTGATAAGACTAGATGGACGTTTGAACACCAGTTGTCTTGTGTCGAGTGTTTTATTGTTAAAATGCGTGTCATTTTGAACAGAGCTGTATATATGTTTCAGCTTTACAAATTGTCAAAAGTGAAGGAAGTAAAAAGCTTCAAAAAGCACAATTACCTTGTCTGTAAAGCTGAACAACTTCCCATTTAGTGAGGACAGAACAATTCATGTTAATAAGTTATAGTATAAAAATAAGATACGGTACAATAAGGCACTGTTTATGCAGTCTAAATCATGTATAAGTAGTAATTTGTGGCTGGAAAACATGCCAAACATGATGTATCTCAGTCAAGTCGAATTAGAAAAAAAAAAATATATATTTTTTTTGTACCCAGTGTTCTTTGGGCGTTCTTTCAGGCTTGTGCAGATCTGCCTCTACATCCTAACGTTAGTAGATTGTTTTCTTCTTGGAGATTCGTGTGTGGCTGCCTATCTGTTTTTTATTTTTATTTTTTAAAACATTGGGTTTTGATGGTTGCAGTCATATTTCGGGAACAAAGCACCGTTCCGGCCCAGAATCTTTTACTGGAATAACGTTCCGGACCACTTTCACCCCTGATCTTAACTATATTGTAGACTATATTGTAATGTTTTTCGTAAAGATGCACCGATACAAGTATCGATAGAGGGGTCCGATCCGGCCCGAAATGGTGGTATTGGTATCTGCGCGTACCAACAAAGAGAGGGCGCCGCAAAGGGGTCAATTTCCTTCAATACAATAAAATCAGGGCAGCCATCAGATGCTAACTCCCATCACTAACGGGTACGTTAGACCCACCACCTTTCGTAAATAAAAAAATAAACGTCCATTCTCAACAACAACAAAAAATACTTTCAAAAGTATATAAAGCTTTCTCATTTAGCAACTCTACTTGTCTACCAATGGAATAACAAACTTTCGGTAACATTGGATAATAACTATTGGTCCAACATCTGTCAAAATACATTTACAATGACAAAGAATAAGAACCTTCTACGTATACAGTTCAAAATACTGCACAGATGGCATATTACTCAATCTAAAATGTACAAAATGGCGTGCTCCCAAGATAAATGTACAAGCTGCAAAGAAGATACTTCAGACACATACACACACATCTTTCCTATTAAACTGCAGGATTCCATTGTCTCCAATTCTTTGTCTGCTTGGCAATCTGAATACAGTGAATATCTCAAACCATCAAGCCCGTCCACAACTAGCAAGTTTAAAGACAGCCAAAAAAAAAAAACAATATTGTTGAAATGGAATAACAAACAAAACATTAGCATGAACCAATGGCTAAATCTAATCATTGAATAAACGTTTGGAATGGAATTTTATTGGCATCATCATCGGTATCATTGACAATCATTGACAATTACAAAATGTGATATGATTTGCCCGAAGGAACCGAAGAAGAAGACAAAGGCGGACGGGATGAAGCATATGCTTATCAGTTTCCCGTCCCCCATACAACCAAAGACGCACATTCAGGCATGGAACATACATCAAAACTGTACAATAACGCAATCAACAATCTGGGTTTAGTAACTTGGCGTCCAGTCAAGCAGCTCAATTTCAGGGCGTACACGCGTCGGCACTGGTCGAGATCATCAGCCAAAATTTCCAGCCTCTTGATGCGAACATCTCTCTCCTCGACCGCCTGGTTGAGTTTCTCGTTTCCAGCGCGAATTGACTGGAGCTCTCTGACGATTTCTTGATTCTGGTTTTGAATCAAGCCAGTCAAGGAGACCTCCAACTTCTGTATGGAGGATTTTATTTCTTCCAAGTCTCCAGGTTTCAAATTCTTTGGAGCCATACTGGGAGTCGAGCTTGCTGGCCCTGAGCGCTTGTCGGTTAAGAGAAGAGAGTGCTTCAGGAACTCAGAGTGCGACTGTACACGGTGAAGTCTGTACACGGTTTTACGGTTTTACACGTATAACATTAAAGAAAAATATCTGCCAAACAGACAAATAAAACTGACAAATATGAACAACGGTGGGAAATAGTCGCAAGAATGGAGGAGGGGGTTAGTGGTCCGTCCCCTCTTGCCATCCCTGAAGGCCGGTTCATGGATGCGCGGGTGGCCCGGGGGACCACCCTTGATCCTGGGTGGGGGCCGTGGCCCAGGGTTGGCGCCTGTGTAGCGTCTCAACTCGTCTGCGTGGCTGTCGCGCGCTTGGTGGGTCTCGCGTGTGGACGGATGTGATAGGGCGCGCTCGGGTGGGGGGTCCCGGTGCCGGGAGTGGCGATAGGGCGGCGTAGGGTCTGTCGCCAATGAGCTTACACTCACAAGGGATTCACACGATTACTGGGTTCCAGATCACAGAGCTGATTTGTGTACACTCTACCCCTTTCAACCACTTAGCTTATAGACTCTCCCCCCCCCCCCCCCTTCCCTGGTCAATAGGCCCCCCACATGGAAATACATCTAGCTGACGATAGCACCAACATATTAGTAGTTAGTGTAGACGTTCAATGTATTTCTTGTTGTTTGTTTGTGTTTCTTTTCTTTCTTCTCTTGTGTTTATTTTATTCTGTTCCCCTATAACCCCCTCCTCTTCGCTGCTTTGTCATAATTAACGAGGTATATTGAATGATCACAATGGGAGTATGCCATACTCTCAATGTGAAAGATTAAAACTGTTCAGACCCACCGGCACTTAAACTTCCATTCTCCGTGTCAAACAGCTGAACAGGACAGGTTTAAAAAAAATATACCATTACCGATACCATTTACCGGTCCAGTATTATAAGTTAGTATGTATTCAGTGGAAAATGCTTGTACATTCTTGTAAACACAAATATCTAACTTCACACTTTCTTTCCCACCTGGAGGTGAAGGTCTTCTTGTTTCTTTGCGAGGACACCTTTATGCCTTGAGACATGTGGGACGACTCGTCCTCCTGCTCTCGATGCATTACTGTCCTGGTTTCCATGGTAACCCCCAACTGCCACCTGTGGAGTTGCGGGGGAGGAATGCGTTCAGTGTATTTCTTTGTTCTGATGATACCCAAAGGGTACATATAAGACTGTATATGGGTTGGTCACAAAGTAAATGTAAATCGTATTCTCTGCAGGAATTGGAAGCGTTGTGTGGATTTGAAAGATGCCAAATGAAATTATTTATAAAGGTGGGCTTCAAAGGGTGGAAGATTTTGTCACAGTTCTTCAAATGGGTCATTAAAATTATCTGAATTTGGCCATTAAAATTCTGAAAAATGCAGATTAAATTTCCCTTTCCATCAAATTTAATTTAATAAATACATGCAGTTCTCTCCAATTTAAAAAAATGTCTCATGTTAAATCGAGGTCATCCATTTCTTTTAAATGATCCCAAATAATCTGTTAAAATACACATTTCTAGTCAAAATATAAAATGTTTAGTGTCTCAAAAGTGTTTCAAATGGATGGACGTTTGAACACCAGTTGTATTGTGTCAAGTGTTTTGTGGTTAAAATGTGTCTCGTTTTGAACATAAGTGTACATGAGTCACAGCTTTACAAATTGTCAAAAGTGAAGGAAGTAAAAAGCTTCAAAAAGCACAATTGCCTAATTTGATGTATTTAAAGCTGAACAACTTCACCTTTAATGAGGACAGAACACGTCATATTAATAAAGTAAAAAAAAAAAAAAAAAAAAACAACAACTGGAGAAAAAACGACTCCGGCGTCGTAAAGTCGAAATCGTACGTCGTTACCCAGGGACTACCTGTACAGTGGGGTAAATAAGTATTTAGTCAACCACTAATTGTGCAAGTTCTCCCACTTGAAAATATTAGAGAGGGCTGTAATTGACAACATTGGTAAACCTCAACCATGAGAGACAGAATGTGGGGAAAAAAACAGAACAGCACATTGTTTGATTTTTAAAGAATTTATTTGCAAATCGTGGTGGAAAATAAGTATTTGGTCAATACCAAAAGTTCATCTCAATACTTTATGTACCCTTTGTTGGCAATAATGGAGCCCAAACTTTTTCTGTAACTCTTCACAAGCTTTTCATACACTGTTGCTGGTATTTTGGCCCATTCCTCCATGCAGATCTCCACTAGAGCAGTGATGTTTTGGGGCTGTCGCTGGGCAACACAGACTTTCAACTCCCTTCTCACCCCGCGGCGTCAAAATGATAACAAGAACGGTGAGCAAAACCACCCTGGGTCCCGGGGGGGGGGACGGTGGCTCCTTTGCTGGGCGGCGGGAGGAGGGATGGGCTGCGCATGGCCCCCCCACCCCTCCGCCCGCCCTCCCTCCCCGGGCTGGCTGGGTGGGGGCCGTGGCCCTGGGTTGGCGCCCGCGCGGTTTCTCCGCCCGTCTGCGTGGCTGTCGCGCGCCCGGTGGGGCTTGCGTGCTGCTGGATGTGGTAGGGCATGCTCGGGTTGGGGGTTCCGGTGCCGGGATTGGCGATGCGGCGGCGTAGGGTTGGTCGCCAACGGGCTTACACTCATAAGAGATTCACACGATTACTGGGTTCTAGATCACAGAACTGATTTGTGTACACTCTACCCCTTTCAATCACTTAGCTTATAGTCTTATAGACACCCCCACCCCCTTTCTCCTCTTTCACTGGCCAATTGGCCCCCACATGGTGTAAACCGGAAATACATCTCGCTGACGATAGCACCAGCATATTAGTAACTAGTTTAGATGTTCAATGTATTTCTTGTTGTTGTTTATGTGTTTTTCTTTCTTCTCTTGTATTTCTTCTGTCCCCCCATAATCCCTTCCTGTTCGCTGCTTTGTCATAATAAAAAGGTATTTTGAAGGATCACAATGGGAGTATGTCAGACTCTCCATGTGAAACATTAAAACTGTTCAGAATCCGGGCACTTAGACTTCCATTCTCTGTGTCAAACAGCTGAACAGGACAGGTTTAAAAAAAAAAAAAAAAAAAAAAAAAAAGAACAGTGAGCAAAAATCCCAGAACCACACTGGGGGACTTAGTGAATGACCTACAAAGAGCTGGGACCACAGTAGCAAAGGCTACAATTAGTAACACAATGCGCCGCCAGGGACTCAAATCCTGCATTGCCAGACGTGTCCCCCTGCTGAAGAAAGTACACGTCCAAGCCTGTCTGCGGTTCGCTAGAGAGCATTTGGTTGATCCAGAAGAGGACTGGGAGAATGTGTTATGGTCAGATGAAACCAAAAAAAAACTTTTTGGAAGAAACACAGGTTCTCGTGTTTGGAGGAGAAAGAATACTGAATTGCATCCAAAGAACACCATACCCACAGTGAAGCATGGGGGTGGAAACATCATGCTTTGGGGCTGTTTTTCTGCATAGGGACCAGGACGACTGATCAGTGTAAAGGAAAGAATGAACGGGGCCATGTATCGAGAGATTTTGAGTGAAAGGGCATTGAAGATGAGACGTGGCTGGGTCTTTCAGCATGACAATGATCCCAAACACACAGCCAGGGCAACAAAGGAGTGGCTTCGTAAGAAGCATTTCAAGGTCCTGGAGTGGCCTAGCCAGTCTCCAGATCTCAACCCCATAGAAAATCTGTGGAGGGAATTGAAAGTCTGTGTTGCCCAACGACAGCCCCAAAACATCACAGCTGTAGAGGAGATCTGCATGGAGGAATGGGCCAAAATACCAGCAACAGTGTGTGAAAAGCTTGTGAAGAGTTAAAGAAAACGTTTTGCCTCCGGTATTGCCAACAAAGGGTACATAACAAAGTATTGAGATGAACTTTTGGTATTGACCAAATACTATTTTCCACCATGATTTGCAAATGAATTCTTTAAAAATCAAACAATGTGATTTTTCTGTTTTTTCCCCCACAATCTCTCTCATGGTTGAGTTTTACCCATGTTGACAATTACAGGCCTCTCTAATATTTTCCAAGTGGGAGAACTTGCACAATTAGTGGTTGACTAAATATTTATTTTCCCCACTGTACAGTATTTTTCCATTCATTTCTAACGCTGCACTTCTTAGAACTTCTGCTGCTCAAGAGACAAGTGTTCCGATTTTAGTTTAGCTGTTGTGATCAATGTCAGTTGGCTGAGGTGTTTTAAGCCCCGTGAACATGTGTTATTTCCGACCCTTATTAAATGAATCACCCCTTCTTTTTTACCCTTAATGACTCTCCCGTTGAGATCCGCTACGCTCCTCACCGCCATTAATCATACGGTACAGCTGCTCCCAGTAAGCTAATGATCTTATGCAGCCAAATAAACAAAATCAGGCCGTTGTTGAATTATGGCTTCATTCACCCGCTTCTCCAAACGGCGGCCATTTACACAAATGTTATGCGTCTTGTTCAATTAAGTCGGGAGCATGTAGGCTAACGGGCTAATAGGCTAATGTGCTACCCTTGTTGGCTCCTTTGTTGTGTTTTGATATTGTTTGTGTTAATTGGCAGCTTATTCCTGACTAATTACAATGAATTGACAGTCTACAAAAGCAACAATTTTTCTCTTTAATGTTTGTTTAAAAGTAAACGTGATATGACACAAAAAGCTAGCGTGTGTTTGAGGGAAGGCCTCTTCTTGGGAACTTGCAAATAAAAAAAGGCTATCAACAGAGGAGCAAAAAAAGACAAACTATTTCCTGGTCTTATTGTTAAGGGGAATCACTTCAGCTCAACAGCAAACAAACTCATTTCCCAGTCTTCTCCCCAGTGCGTCATTAAATACAGGCTCCATTGCGGCCATCAAAATAAAAGACCAATAAAAAAGTCAAACTGACTGTAGAAACAAGTTAGGACTCAGGAGAAGCAAAAGAAAGGAAAAACATAGCCGACAACACGGGCGGCCTAATCAGTGTTGTGCAGGTGCAGTTGCCGTGGCTCGGTTAGTTTTATATGTCAACGAGGCTAACTGTCTGCTCTAAATTATAAGTAACCTTTACAATGCAAGACAGGCGGAAAATTTGCATGCCAACTGAGCTAAATCACAACCGTGGATATTTTTAACCAACTCTACCATCAAAAAGATGCAGCATTTATTAAATTATTCGTCCGTTTAGGTTTAACGCATGCCTGGACCGACCAACGGCCACTCACAGTGCACAAATAAACCAACAAGCAATATACCGTGTTTTTCGGACAAAAGTCGCAGTTTTTTTTCTAGTTTGGCTAGGGGTGAGACTTACAGTGGGGCAAATAAATATTTAGTCAACCACTAATTGTGCAAGTTCTCCCACTTGAAAATATTAGAGAGGCCTGTAATTGTTAACATGGGTAAACCTCAACCATGAGAGACAGAATGTGGGGAAAAACCCCCAGAAAATCACATTGTTTGATTTTTAAAGAATTTATTTGCAAATCATGGTGGAAAGTAAGTATTTGGTCAATACCAAAAGTTCATCTCAATACTTTGTTATGTACCCTTTGTTGGCAATAACGGAGGCCAAAGGTTTTCTGTAACTCTTCACAAGCTTTTCACACACTGTTGCTGGTATTTTGGCCCATTCTTCCATGCAGATCTCCTCTAGAGCAGTGATGTTTTGGGGCTGTCGTTGGGCAACATGGACTTTCAACTCCCTCCACAGATTTTCTATGGGGTTGAGACCTGGAGTCTGGCTAGGCCACTGCAGGACCTTCAAATGCTTCTTACGAAGCCACTCCTTTGTAGCCCTGGCTGTGTGTTTGGGATCATTGTCATGCTGAAAGACCCAGCCACATCTCATCTTCAATGCCCTTGCTGATGGAAGGAGATTTTCACTCAAAATCTCTCGATACATGGCCCCATTCATTCTTTCCTTTACACAGGTCAGTCGACCTGGTCCCTTTGCAGGAAAACAGCCCCAAAGCATGATGTTTCCACCCCCATGCTTCACAGTGGGTATGGTGTTCTTCGGATGCAATTCAGTTTTTTTACTCCTCCAAACACGAGAACCTGTGTTTCTACCAAAAAGTTCTATTTTGGTTTCATCTGACCATAACACATTCTCCCAGTCCTCTTCTGGACCATCCAAATGCTTTCTAGCGAACTGCAGACGGGCCTGGACGTGTACTATCTTCAGCAGGGGGACACGTCTGGCAGTGCAGGATTTGAGTCCCTGGAGGCACATTGTGTTACTGATAGTAGCCTTTGTTACTGTGGTTCCAGCTCTCTGTAGGTCATTCACTAGGTCCCCCCGTGTGGTTTTGGGATTCTTGCTCACCGTTCTTGTTATCATTTTGACGCCACTGGGTGAGATCTTGCATGGAGCCCCAGATCGAGGGAGATTATCAGTGGTCTTGTATGGCTTCCATTTTTAAATATTTGCTCCCACAGTTGATTTCTTTACACCAAGCGTTTTACCGATTGCAGATTGTCTTCCCAGCCTGGTGCAGGTCTACAATTTTGTCTCTGGTGTCCTTCAACAGGTCTTTGGTCTTGGCCATAGTGGAGTTTGGAGTGTGACTAAGGCTACGTTCATACTACAGGTCTTAATGCACGAATCCGATTTTTTGTCATATCCGTTTTTTTGGCGTGCCCGTTCAGACTGACTTTGTCTATTGAGACCGTTCAAGTATTATGCATGCGCACTAATTCGCAGTCCGACACGCGCTGAGCAAGACGACCCGCATGCGCAGAAGCATCAAAACAAATGACACACGTCTTCCGTCATCCAGGGATATCATATTTTGCTTTTCAAAAGGAGGACACGAATAACAGACATAAATAATCCCCGTTTAGGCTTATATTCAAAGTTTATATGGATCGATAGCATGCACGCGCGGTCCGTGCACGTCACACACACATACGGGCAGTTTGCCCTGACTCTCGGCCGTGTAGGCAATGTTGAAATATTGCTCACTTGGAGCAGAGAGAAAACTGAGCATTCTCAGGCTTATCCTCGACCCATTTAAATTTTTTATTACTGTTGTCAAGCGCAGCCCTTCCCCAAAAGCCGTGTTCACTGCAAGCTAGGCGCTAATAACGCACAGCGGCACCGCTACGGTAAGCGTCTCTCTTGCTATTTGATGACGTAATTGCTGCATGAAATCCGATTTGGGAGAGTGGACAGTACAGACCGCCGCGACAGTCTGGAAAAATGTGGCCCAGATCGGATTTGAACCACATACGAAAGTGACCCAGATCGGATTTGAAATGGTCCAGTTCTATGTGACTTGTCACGTTCAGACCGTCAAGTTAATGCCTCACTCGAGTCGGAAAAAGACGAAAAAATCGGATTCGTGCATTAAGACCTGTAGTATGAACGTAGCCTAACTGAGATTGTGGACAGGTGTCTTTTATACCGATAATGAGTTAAAACAGGTGCCATTAATACAGGTAACGAGTGGAGCCTCGTTAAACCTCATTAGAAGAAGTTAGACCTCTTTGACAGCCAGAAATCTTGCTTGTTTGTAGGTGACTAAATACTTATTTTCCACTCTAATTTGGAAATAAATTCTTTAAAAATCAAACAATGTGATTTTCTGTTTTTTTTTTTTTTCCACATTCTGTCTCTCATGGTTGAGGTTTACCCATTTTGACAATTACAGGCCTCTCTAATATTTTCAAGTGGAGAACTTGCACAATTAGTGGTGGACTAAATACTTATTTGCCCCACTGTATACTCTGGAGCGACTTATGTGTGAAATTATTAACACATTATTAAATCATTTCACATGTTATTTTGGTGTTTTGGAGCGACACTGATGGTTTGGTAAACTCGTTAGTATGTTCTTTATGCTATAGTCATCTGAATAACTGAATAGCTATGTTACGTTAACATACCAGCCACGTTCGCATTTTGTTGTTCATGCATTATGTAACATTATCAAACTATGCACTCATTCAGCATGTTGTTCTCTACTGTATTTTTATCTTAAATTTTCTTTCAAGATGGCATATCTGTTCTATGTGTTGGATTTTACCAGGTAAATTTCCCCCAAAATTTGACTTATACTCCAGTGCGACTTATGTTTTTTTTCCTCTTCGTTGGGGCAGGCCCGGATCTAGGTTTACCCACCAGAGTGGGCACTAAGAAATCTTGAGGGGGCACACCCAATGCAGGCTTTTTTTTACCCTCTGCATTTCTCCAGGCTTGGGAACCGCGCAAGGACACTGGCTTGTGTCCCGTTGAGGCTGCATTAATTTTTGGGGGGTTTATTTTTTTCATTCATTTACTTCGATTTACTTCGTCACGATGACATTATCTCGTATAGCAACGTGTCGCCATTTTGAGATGGGGGCACGCAGAGCTAAACATCTGTAGACAAACGTCTGAAATTCATATATTTCAGCTGTGTTTTGCGTCTTTTTTTCATGAAAACGTCTTAAACATGATTTATTATTATCACAAGCCACTGCCGACAGACCCGAGGAGGCGATACAACTTAAAGTTAGCGTGTATTGGCCTACAAATCTGCCCATACAAAGTCGCAGCTGATAGCTGGATAAACAATCCAAAGGAATTGCCTGCAGTGGAGTTCGGAAACATCTACAACTACCTCATGAAGTCACCCAGTAAGTTGACCTTTATCAATTACGTGGAATATGTAATGTGTGGAACTAAGAAAAGTGGTCGTATATGCGGAGTGATTATTTCTGCCGTAACCGGTAATTCGCCTCCAAGCGTTATTTAGCCGTGAACACGTCACGGCAAAATAACCAATTCCCACCAGGCCACAGGTGTCGAACCGATTCCAGAAAGGGCCAAGTGGGTGCAGGTTTGCTTGAACCAACTAATGAATAGGACACCTTTTCACCAATTAGATCTTTTACATGTGTAATTAGTTAAACTTTGTCAGATGCTGCTTGTTTCAGCAGGAAGTTCATTGGTTAAACTCTCGGTTGGAACAAAATCCAGCACCCACTTGGCCCTTTTGGGAATCGGTTTGACACCTGTGCACCAGGCCAATAATATACCGATTGACCGATCAGAGCAGTTCACGGCAAAAGAAAAATAACACTTTGTGAGTTGTTGGTTATGGTATTAATAACAGTAACCGTTAATCCTGAAATAAAAAAGTAGGTGAGACCAACTCTCCGTGTGTTCTCTATATCCAGTGCGACGCTACAATAGATATTCCCGACATTTTGATTGGGTGGGCACGACTCACGTCTGGGTGGGCCGTGCCCACCCCGGTCCCCCCATACATCTGGCCCCGCGTTGGGCATTTTATGGCTGGTGCGACTTGTAGTCTGAAAAATACGGTACGTACATTCACGCTGAAAAAAAATTTACAGTAAAATAATGGCAGCTGTGATGACCAGATGTTTATTGTTAAACTAGACAATGCAAATGGAGAAATTTGGAGTCACTTCCTGTTGATTTGGGGATATTTTATGGTCACTCCCTTTTGGTTTACTGAGGTTTGAAATCAATAGGAGTGAATGGAAGTCAGACCCGGCTGCAGAAAGAAATTACAGGGGGGGGCATTACATTTTGGGGGGGGGGCATACTTCTTCAATGTAAATTTAGCCGTAACAGTGGCGTTTTTACCCGTTATATTTTCTGATGATAGTGTCAGTCAGTGAAACTGCAGGAGGTGGCAGCGGTATCCCTTCATGTTGACTTTCGGCCGCGTCTTTGTCATGGCTTGAGTTCGTCTTTAGTTTTTTGAAAAAAAAAAACACGGATGTCCATTCCAATTTGAATTAGCAACGGAGGAGCCGCTCAATCGCCATTTCTGTAACCGGAGCAATCCCTATCCAATCGCAGTACACAATGGCCGGCTACTCAGCCCGCCCCCCTTATCTGTGATTGGCTAGAAATTGCCTACATTCGCTGCTCTGATTGTGACGACAGATCAAGATAGGATGACTAGAGCAGTGTTTTTCAACCTTTTCTGAGTCACGGGACATTTTTGCGTTGGAAAAAATCTTGCGGCACACCACACCAAAATGTTCCAAAATTACTTTCTGTATAGTATATTTAATTATAAAATAATTTCTCAGTATTTATACTTAGTGTGAAACGTTTAGCAATTAGGCTTGAAAAACTATCAGACAGGGGACTTGAGCAATGCATTTAAGCACATCAGGGCTGGTCGTCTCGCTGACAATGGCTGTGCAGACAGGTAGTATTAACGTCTCTGCCACAGTTTGGGACTTTTGGGATTTAGCAACAAAGTAACTGGCTTTCAGGGCGATCTTATTTACCTTTGTAGTTTTCCTCAAAAAAGTTGCCCATTTCTCTGTGTTTTCACGAAGGCGTACAAAATAATCCATCGACTTGTTCTGAAGCGACGGGGGTTCATTTGGAGATGAGTTTAAGCTTGTATGGCGCCATGGCGCTAGATAGCCTCTTGTGTCGCATTCAAGAACTGCTCGGATTTCGAGGTATCTCCCACCTAGCTGTCCTCGGTAATGTGTTGGAATAAAACAAAGAGGGAGGATTAACGGTCGTCACATATGGATAAAATGGAAAGGACACTTTTGTATATATCGACACTTGACGAGTCAAATAATGAACAGTAGAAGTGCTGGGGTCCACATTGTTACGGAGAGCAAGGTGGCTGACGGCTAGAAATCCGAGTAGTCCTTGAACGTAACACGACTCATCTGCACACAACCGAGAACTTTTTCCACATTCCTTCCTTCCTACTGCAACTTTGCCCGACGATGTTAAAAAAAAAACCGACATTGGATAATTTCTCGCTGCGGCGGCACAATCGGTTGAAAAACACTGGAATATAGGGTTCATTCTCCCCGTGTGTGTTTTTGTGGAAGATTTAAAAAAAAAAAAAAAATTACACAGTACAGTTTAATCGAGCTAGGGCGGGCACAGCCGTCCCTCAGGGCGGGCACGGCCCCCTAATGCCCGCCCATGCCTATTGTAATGAATGGCGGATTGGGCCATTGGAAATGAATGGAAAATTTTTGGACACTAGAAATAAATTGGTAAGTTTTTGGCAAATTTTGGCGAAACCCTACGTGTTTAGCAAAAACTGAATAGAATTTTTGTGCCCCTTACCCTTACCCCTTCCTGTTGATTTTGAGGCATCTCGGACTTGCTGTAAATATCGGGTCAGAATGAACATCCATTCGCTGCCACACTCATGTCTCAAATGGATTGAAGTACAAGCGCCGTCATTGTCAGCCAATCAGTTAAGCAATGCGTGTGCGTCCATGATTGCAATTACGTTACATTCAAATGAGTATGCAGAAATTTAGTATTCAGAATAACAAAAACGTTCGATTCAGTATCAGCCAATTTCACACAGCCAAAAATTGTATTAACAGAACACTAGTCATTAAACAGTATCCAGATTTAATCACTATAGAAATGCGTTTAGAAGGAATTAACCCTCGCACATATTTCCCCACTCTACATTTATTATTATTTTTTTTAAACCTGTCCAGTACTTATGGTCTGAACAGTTTTAATGTATCACATGGTAGTTTGATATACTCCCATTGTGTTTGCTCATTACATTGAACATGAAGAGGTTATGGGAGGACAGAAAAGAGGGGGCGCCTGCACCAAGGCCGGCCCAGCCTATACACAGGCAATGCAGCTGCTTAGGGCCCCTGACCACTAGTTGGCCACCAATCTGGCAACCTCCTTTTATACGTTGTTAATAGAGCATTGTGAATAATGTGGCGCGCATTGCCATTTATCTATGCACACATCCATTTTCCTGTCATTACAATCTGGCAACCTGGGGAATGACGTTGAACCTGCTTTGCGATGATTGGTGCTCAAACTTGCTTGGAAAATAGATGCACGAATATGTCGAAGAGAATTTATCCTTCTGGAGCAGAAAAACGAAGAAAATCGGAGAAGAAAAGAAACAACAGTATCAAGTTAATATAGCATGTTGTTGATGATGTTGTTGTTGTGCAAGACCCTCCGACTTGAAAGTTGTTGTCAGCTGAGCTTGTCAATATGTCGTAATTGCCATTAGCCACAGGGCGAAGGCCCAGAGCGAATCAAGTAAAGCGGAGCAAGTTGTCACCTGTCGGCAACGGCAAATGCACGGCTTCCGCTGATTGTAGTAAAACGAAACCGCCCCCACCAGTCGGGGGTCGGAAGCGCGGCACAACCCTCCCCCCTCTGCTCCAGCAATGGGGCCACTGTCATCCTTTTGAGACCCAGGACGGTCCCCCGAACCATCAGTGCCCCTGTTAACTAACCCTCAGGGAAAGGATGAGGGGATGCATCACCGCCCCCCACGCCCTCACCCACTACCACCCACTCAACCTGACCCCCAGCCACCGCCGCAACCACCCAACTGACGCAGCAAATCGCGGGACCCCCACGGCTTACTAGACCTGGGGCAGGAAAGGATCCCCATCCGGAGGGGGCGACACCCTGCCGGCGCCTAGCCAGTGATCTGTGCTGGCGCCCAAGGAGGGTGCCCGGGTAGAAAAGAGAGAGAAAGGCGGAAGCGGGAGGCCGCAGCGTCCCAAACCCCCACCTCCGCAACTGACCGCTAGGTTCCCGACTGGCAAACACTACATTTTTAATAGTCATCGTTCTTGGTGGACATATTCTGAGAAAACATTCGTGTGGGTTTAACTCACGCGTTTCCTCAAGGAACCCGGTAGAATCCTCAGATCGCAACGTTTCTATGGAGCTGTCACTCTGTAGAGCCTTTCACAGTCCCTTGCAGTCTCATCCCTTTGTGGTCCGCCCTGGTGAAGCAACACAATGCTCTCACAAAGTAAAGTCGTCAAATATAGACCCGTGACACCCCCTCATACACTGAGTCGCACACGCACATTCATAAACAGTAGCCAGGTCGAATTAAAAGACTTGTGCCGGCAATGGGATGAGGGAACAAGAGAAGATGAATGACCAGAACAGCTGATGGGAACAGCTGGAATGCTCTCGGGAGAACAACAGGGCTTCACATGTCTTCTTGATGTCTTTCACTGAGAGAAAGATATGTTTATTTAATGCGGTGGAGCCCCTAAAGTCTAGTTAGTACAATTTGGAATTTCAGCAAAGGCCTCACTTCATCAAGTATCGACAGATCAACTTGTTTTTCTTTCGTTTCGACGGAATCTACTCTGTGAAGTAGTAGACGCCGTCAAAATAATGAATTTTCTCGCTACTTTTCTTGGTTTGGCGGCATCACTCACTGTTGAAGTGTTATTTATAAGCGCCTAAGTGGGCACCTGCCTGTGGAATATATGCCGCACATTATGAGCTTGGTTTTCCACACCCGCCCGTCTCATCATGGCACCAGCAATGAAGATCAGACTAAGAATAACCAGCGGGACAAAGCAGCTGAGAGAGGCTACCTTTTATTAGTCAGACATCCTGGTTCGCCTGGGATCAGCACTATCTTTGATTTCTAGTGAGGGTGGTTGGGTCTATTAAATTTCACTAGAGTTGGTGTAAGACAAGGCTGCATTCTACAGTACATCGGCACCTTTTCTCTCTATACACAGAGCAAATTATAAGGTATGCTGAAATGGACAGGAAAGGCATTAAAATTGGAGGAAGACAAATATCGAGATACGCTGATGACACTGCACTATTTGCAACCAACCATCAAGATGCAACAGACATTAATGACTCTTTAAACCAGGGGTGCCCAAGTCCAGTCCCCGAGGGACCCTACAAAAGTAGTTATCTGCAACATGGAAGTATTTCCATGGTTGAGCACCAACGTGTTATTCCACACTCTTATTTAACATCTATATGCTTCCGTTAGTTCAGATAATGGAACAGTATGACATCTCCTATCATGCCTATGCAGATGACACACAACTGTACATTTCTGTGTCCCCACATGATTATAGTCCCTTAGTCTCCCTGAGTAAATGCATTCATCAAATCAATGAATGGATGTGCCAGAATTTTCTCCAGTTAAATGTGGAGAAGACAGAAGTGATCAATTTGGGGCCAAAAAAGGAAAGGTCAAAGATAAGCAGCCAACTTAGCACAATGTCACTTACAGCTACAAATCAAGTCAGAAACCTTGGCGTAATTATTGACTCAGACCTAAAATTTGATAGCCATCTAAAGTCCGTCACTAAATCCGCTTATTACCACCTAAAAAATATAACCAGAATTAAGGGGCTTCTGACTCAACAAGACATGGAAAAACTTATGCATGCATTCATTTTCAGCAGATTGGACTACTGCAACGGTATATTTACAGGTCTTGATAAAAAATCAGTCAGGAAGCTGCAGCTAGTACAGAATGCTGCAGCCAGAGTCCTCACAAATACAAGGAAGCTGGACCACATTACACCGGTTTTGAAATCGCTACACTGGCTTCCAGCGAGTCAAAGGATAGACTATAAAATACTACTGCTCGTCTACAAAACACTTAATGGCCTTGGACCAAAATCATGCTTGACTTGTTAGATTCCTATGAGACATCTAGACCCCTAAGGTCATCTGGAACCGGTCTTCTGCATGTTCCAAGAACAAGAACCAAGCAGGGTGAGGCAGCATTTATTTATTATGCTCCTCGCCTCTGGAACAAGTTACCCGAACGTCTGAAGTATGCGCAAACTGTTAGCTCATTTAAATCAGGGCTAAAAATGCTTTTGTTTAGCACTGCATATCCATAACTGTCTATATATTTCAATTTACCTGCTTTCTATTCCTCTTGTACTTATCTCCATTGCTGATTTCAATGATTATTATTATTAGTAGTTTTTGTTTTATTTTTATTTTTGTTTTATTTTTATTTATTTATTTATATTCTGTGATTAAATGCGATCTTTTGTCCTGTTTTTTATGTTGTGTTGATTTAAATGTGATTTTTATGGTCTTCATGTGATGTAAAGCACTTTGAATTGCCTTGTGTTGAATTGTGCTATACAAATAAATTTGCCTTGCCTTGCCTTGCCTATCCGGCTTGTTTTCCATTTCTCCCTCCTCCAACACTCAAATACCATACTTTTCGCACTATAAGGCGCACCGGACTATAAGCCGCCACCCACCAAATGTGACACAAAAATGGCATTTGTTCATAGACAAGCCACATTGGACTAAGCCGCAGCTGTCCTCACTGTATTATGGGATATTTACACCAAACGATATTAACCGGTAATGCTTTATTTGACAGCGGCATCATACGACTGTCATAAGACCAAATGAACCACCATGACACTTTGAACCAATCGGTTGCAAAGCTTGCTTCAAGAAGATTCATTTGGCCATCAGTGCTCCTTTGGGGGAGAGTCAACCTCTTTTGCCACCTGCTGTCAACACTGTTGTCGTCCAACATGCCTCCTAGCATGCATTGCAGCGATCCAGATGGAAATAACAATCAAAATTCATGGTCTGTGCTAAATATTTCTTCAGTTACTGTTCCAGTTGTTTCATGTATTGTTATGTTATTTTTAGGGCTGTCAAAATTATCGCGTTAACGCGCGGTAATTAATTTTTTAAATTAATCACGTTAAAATATTTGACGCAATTAACGCACATGTCCCGCTCAGAAAGTATATTCTGCCTTTTGGTAAGTTTTACAGCAAGGCTTTTTATGCTGTCCAACAGCGAACTCTTGTGGTCGCTTTGCTACATGGTTTATTGTTTTCTTTCCAGTTAATTATGGCTGCACGACGTCTCGGGCTGATAATGTTGTGCTTATATGATCCTTGGACAAGATTTGTCCGTAAGTATGGTTGTTGTAAAGAATGTACATATTATGTTAGTAAGCGAAATGTTATATTTTTTGTATGAGACGCTTTTTGTTTATGTTTAGTGAACCTGTATAGCGTGCTAAGCTAACGTTGTTGCTAATTCAATGCTTGTGTACTTTTATTTTGTAGTTTTACGACGGTCTAAAGAGGACAATGGTTTGAGGCTATTTTATTAATAAATCAGATGAAAAAGGAAGAAGAATTATTAAGGCGTCGTTCACTAGCTGTCTAGCTTTGGAAAAAGTAGACTCTTCGGAGTGAGGACAGCATAGACCGATTTAAATGACAGTAGAGTGAAATGCCCACTACAGTCCTTATGTACCGTATGTTGAATGTATATATCCATCTTGTGTCTTATCTTTCCATTCCAGCAATTTATTTTACAGAATATATATATAATTTACAGAAAAATATGGCATATTTTATAGACGGTTTGAATTGCGATTAATTACGATTAATTAATTTTTAAGCTGTAATTAACTCGATTAAAAATTTTAATCGTTTGACAGCCCTAGTTATTTTGTAAGGTTTTATTTGACATTGGGACCATAAGACTGTCATTAGACAATCATAACTATGATACGACACTGTCATGAGCATTAATGAACGATTATAACAGATGTCATTAGCGTTATCCGGCAAATTATCTCACTTTTGAATGGATGTAAAAGATCCAAACTGGACATAAATGGCGTTCATGACAATTTGCCGAATGACACTTAACAATGTAATAAGCATTCAGTAATTCCCATGATAGTGTCATGTCATAAATATGACCGTCCAATGACATCACTGTCAAATAAAGTGTTACGAAATACCATAGCAAGCAATTAATTAAACAACTACAACAGTAACAATAAATAATTAGCACAGAACATGAATTTTGATTGTTATTCACATCTGTAGCGCTGCAATGCATACTAGGAGGCATGTGTTGCCTATTAACCCAAATAAATCAACAAATAAGCCGCACTGGACTATAAGCCGCAGGATTCAAAATGAAGGAAAAAAGCAGCTTATAGTCCGAAAATTATGGTAATCAGGATCATTATCAGGTTCCTGCAGAGCTTGCTGATGAGCTGATCATTTGATTCAGGTGTGTTCAAGGAGGGGGACATGGAAAACAAGCTGGATAAGGGCTCTCGAGGACTGGACTCGGGTACCCCTGCTTTAAACAGAGAAGGACAAGACAAACACATGCACATTGGACAACAGCAAAACCAACAAATGACGTTCAACAGAGAACGAGAGACGGTCGCAGACTGTGTTGTTAATAACGGCGTTAGAATATAACAGTGTTATTTTTTTTCAGTAGTTCAGGGGTGTCCAAACATTTTGCAAAGGGGGCCTGATTTGGTGTTGTAAAAATTTGGGGGGCCAACCTTGGCTGACGACTTTTACGTAAAACAGTATATTTAAGCAAATTTTAGCAAGCCATTCTGTGTGTCATATTTGCTTTATTATTTTTTAAAAATTAATAATTTCCACAATCTCGCAACTAGCCTTTCTAGCGTTCTCTTTCGACTCTCGGGCTCTTGCGAAATACTGCTGCTGTGAAATTAAACTAGCTTCAAGTTGCTTCAATTTCTCGCTACGTATCTTCCCTGTAATCTTGTCGTACATGTCAGCGTGTCTTGTTTGGTAATATCGCCTCACATTGAACTCTTTAAAAACAGCGACTGTCTCTTTGCAAATGAGGCAGACAGTTGTTGAGTATTTTAGTAAACAAAAGTCCAGTTTCAACCTATCCTTGAAGCGTCAGCTGTCGCAGTCAACGTTCTTTTTTTTTTTTTTTTTTTGTTGATCGTCGCCATTTTAGAAAATTGGGAATAAAGGGTCTCACGGGGTAATGTTGCTTCGAGTGATGCTGCCTTTTAGTGGGTAAATGAGGAGCAGCATTTAGTGTGTAAGCTACTTCATATGGTGGTAGCAGTACTGCTGACCAATTTATTAAGTCTGTGAGCTGGCCAGACATTATTGATTTTATTACAGAGGCTGGGGGCCTGATGAAATTTGACCACGGGCCGCATTTGGCCCCCGGGCCGGACTTTGGACATATCTGCAGTAGTGAGTAATCGAATTAATTACTTTTCTCATCTTGGCAAGGACGTTACCGTTAGGGATGGGAATTGATAGGATTTTTACGATTCCGATTCCATTATCGATATTGCTTAACGATTCGATTCTTTATCGATTCTAATTTGGGGAAAAAGAACAGAAAACGTTTTGATTGGCATAGAGTTTGTTTCATCAGAAGTCACAACCTTACAAACTCACAACGAGGTCAAAAGAGGCACAAAGCCTTAATGTTAACTGTGGCAAATGCGCAAGAATGTGTAACATTTTACTGAAACATTTTTCTAATAGTAATAAAAAATATTGGTATATATTGGCATATAGGTCGTTGTTCTGCCTTTGGCAATATGTGTTAAAGCAGGGGTCCCCAAACTGTTTTCCTGTGAGGGCCACAAAACTTTTCCCTTCTCTGATGAGGGGCCGGGGTCAGTTTGTAACAGAAAAAGTGGGACGATTGCAGGAGCGCCTAAATGTAAAAAACTGTTTTTCAGAAAGCCACAATCAAATAACCTTTTCTGGATTCTTCATGGAACAATACTAAACAAAATAAATATAATAATATAATCATAATAAATAATAATAACACTATTAATTAAATAGATAATAACCAAATAACCCTCTCTGAGTTCTTCACAGAAAAAGGCCAGGAAATAAATATAACACTATTGAGGGAAAAAAACCCAAAACAAATTCAAAATACTCTCTAGTATTGATCAGGGGGGTGTGCCGTAATCGGACCGCGAGCCGTAGGTTGGGGACCCCTGTGTTAAAGAAGTGCCGCATCCAAATGAGTGAGCGAGTTAGTGAGAGAGGGAAACACTGCTACGAGCCTACATTCTTTGTTAATGTTTGTAAAAAAAGCAAAACATATAAATTATCACCTGTGACTTTGCCAAGTAACTAATTACTCTTACATTCAGGTAACTGAGTTACTAACGCAATTACTTTTTGGGAGAAGTAATTTGTAACTATAATTAATTACTTTTTTAAAGGTAAGATTAACAGCACTGGTTGCAGACTTCAAATACTTCGCCTCAATTAAAAGCAACACAGCACATTGCACGAAAGACTAAGTCGAATTGGACACGCAAAAAGAAAAATGATCGAACTAAACATTTGGAAAGACAGAGTATTACGCAATGCCCTGAAACTCAAAATACAGAGAAGTCTCATTCTTGCAGTGACAACATACAGAGCAGAAGGAAGGACCATCAAACAGAAAGAGGGAAAGAAAATAAATGCAGCAGAAATTTGGTTCTATCGAAGACTACTGAGAGTCAGCTGGAAAGAGAGAAGGACTAAACATCAAGCGACAACTCCTACCAGTTTTAATTGAAAAGAAAATGTCTTACATTGGACACATAAGTACAAACAGAAAGCGCAGCATGACGAGAGATATAATCCAAGGAAAGGTAAAGGGTCGACGTCAAAGGGGAAGACCAAGAACTACCACCCACCCACCTTGACCTCCAGCCACCGTCGCAACCCCCCAACCTGTGGCAAACCGTGGGATGCCCACAGCAAGCAACAGCACAATACAGTGGGGCAAATAAGTATTTAGTCAACCACTAATTGTGCAAGTTCTCCCATTTGAAAATATTAGAGAGGCCTGTAATCGTCATCATGGGTAAACCTCAACCATGAGAGACAGAATGTGGGGAAAAAAAAAAACAGAAAATCACATTGTTCGATTTTTAAAGAATTTATTTGCAAATGATGGTGGAAAATAAGTATTTGGTTAATACCAAAAGTTCATCTCAATACTTTGTTATGTACCCTTTGTTGGCAATAACGAAGGCCAAACGTTTTCTGTAACTCTTCACAAGCTTTTCACACACTGTTGCTGGTATTTTGGCCCATTCCTCCATGCAGATCTCCTCTAGAGCAGTGATGTTTTGGGGCTGTCGTTGGGCAACACGGACTTTCAACTCCCTCCTCACCCCGTGGCATCAAAATGATAACAAGAACGGTGAGCAAAAATCCCAGAACCACACGGGGGGACCGAGTGAATGACCTACAGAGAGCTGGGACCACAGAGAGCTGGGACCACAGTAACAAAGGCTACTATCAGTAACACAATGCGCCGCCAGGGACTCAAATCCTGCACTGGCAGACGTGTCCCCCTGCTGAAGAAAGTACACATCCAGGCCAGTCCGTGGTTCGCTAGAGAGCATTTGGATGATCCAGAAGAGGCCTGTGAGAATGTGTTATGGTCAGATGAAAACAAAATAGAACTTTTTGGTAGAAACACAGGTTCCCGTGTTTGGAGGAGAAAAAAAAAACAATTGCATCCGAAGAACACCATACCCACTGTGAAGTGTGGGGGTGGAAACATCATGCTTTGGGGCTGTTTTTCTGCAAAGGGACCAGGACGACTGATCTGTGTAAAGGAAAGAATGAATGGGGCCATGTATCGAGAGATTTCGAGTGAAAATCTCCTTCCATCAGCAAGGGCATTGAAGATGAGACGTGGCTGGGTCTTTCAGCATGACAATGATCCCAAACACACAGCCAGGGCAACAAAGGAGTAGCTTCGTAAGAAGCATTTCAAGGTCCCGGAGTGGCCTAGCCAGTCTCCAGGTCTCATCCCCATAGAATAGCATAGATCTGTGGAGGGAGTTGAAAATCCGTGTTGCCCAACGACAGCCCCAAAACATCATTGCTCTAGAGGAGATTTGCATGGAGGAATGGTCCAAAATACCAGCAACAGTGTGTGAAAAGCTTGTGAAGAGTTACAGAAAACGTTTGGCCTCCGTTATTGCCAACAAAGGGTACATAACAAAGTATTGAGATGAACTTTTGGTATTGACAAAATACGGCGTGCGTTCAATCAATCCATATAAACTTTGAATTTAAGACTAAAATTAGACAAAACTGGGAAAACCTGTGTCGGACTCTGAGTTAATGCGCATGCATAATACTTGAACGGGCTCAATGGACAAAGCCAGTTAGAACGTGAATATCAAAAAAAAAAAAAAAATTTGAATTGTGCATTAAGACCTGTGGTGTGAACCTAGCCTAGACTTGGTGGAGGTGCTGTACCAAAGTTCAACAATCAACCAGAACCAATTATTTTGGAACATTAAGGGTTGTTAACAGTAGCGG
Organism: Corythoichthys intestinalis; assembly: GCF_030265065.1. Lineage (NCBI taxonomy): Eukaryota > Metazoa > Chordata > Actinopteri > Syngnathiformes > Syngnathidae > Corythoichthys > Corythoichthys intestinalis. The sequence goes on from NC_080398.1 coordinate 39,914,812, forward strand.
ATGCTGGTCTTTCAATGAGGGGAAGCTCAAAGTGTGTCCGCCTGTGAGTTTTTGTGACTGTGGAGCAGAGGTTGCGCTAGACATTTTCGTTGTCTGTCATTTTGACTGACAGGGTCATAAAAATCCGGTCATAGTCTATTTTTACCCATCACTTAAATATTTTAAATGATAATGATGACATATTCAATAGTATTTAGTTTTCATTCATTTTTAATTAATATTGTAACACTTGCCTGGCGGCGAAAAATTAGACACGGAAGTCGTGGTATTTTTCTCCCTTTTTACTCTGCTTACCAACAACTCCGCCCCCAAAGAAAAAGAGGCAACGATATAGACCCCAATCACCAACGTCACACAATGATCTTAATTGTGGTTGTCAGCCCAAAATCTTCTAAATATATATTAAATGCATCTTACCAGATATAAAAAGACTACTACATAGTCTGTGGTGATCGTTTGGTGCCCAGACTTCTTGTCGAATTACAGCAGTCCATCTCGCTCTCATCTTCACCATTTTGATTATTAATATTAACGAGCAGAAAAACACGCCGTAATAGGAGGCATGTACGTAGCGGTAATGTGTAAATATGACCAGCTGACACACAATATGGCGGCTCCGGTCAGGGGGGCGGAGTTGTGACGTCATGTGATTGGGTGATTGGATGACGCGCTGGCACACCGGGTGCACCAATAAGAACCTCGCGTTGATGTGTCAATCACGGTGCCGCCGCCAGACCCCGGTGACGCTACAATATTCTGACAGAAGAGCCAACGACGTCATGCATTAAGAGAGACAATAGCTAATATGCTGACTCGCCACCCTGTGGTCTGGGGTGTGAATTGCAACCTGTCAAAATGACGGACGGATTTCAGTTTTTTCCGTCACCGTTTTAAAAAACCGGTCAACGACGGAAAATATCCGGTTAACGCGACCCCTGCTGTGGAGGGGCTCAGCGGCACTCGATGCTCGGTAGGGAAAGAAACTTGAGTGCCAGAAGTCAAGTCTTCAAACACAAACAGCTACAAAAAAACAAAAACAAAAAACACAATAACCCGGAAATAGAAGCTACATTTTTCACTAGTCGTTTTGGACAAGTGTCGCTAGGATGATTATGAAAGTCTCTGGTTCAACTACTACTAGAACAACGGAATGACAATTGAAAAATGACTCCCGTGGATGTTAATACGACAGGATCACTGATTCGCTCATTTCGCTGTCAATCTAAAAGGGATTTAGTCTCAGACAGATCATCCAATCATCATGCAGAGAAGGAGAGCGTTCGGATCAGCAGAGCCCCGCCAATTGCCCACCATGATCGGCGGTCCCTTGTAGTCGAGTAAGACTGTCCTCCCTCTTTCTCTTTGTGGGTCTTCAAGGTGGGCATAGAGGTCAATTCTGGACCCAATTATTGTGCTGCAGTGTGGGCAGGGGAAAGTAGTTGCGGTGGGTTTGGGTTGGTCCTGTTTGGAGGTCACACTCTCCTTCCTGAATTTGTCTTGTTCAGCATGGTGGAGGTCAGTGTTGTACTGTGCAGCACCCTCACGACGATGTTTCTCCAGGACGACCTGTCGGCTGCCATGTCCTTCCAGGGTTTTACGTCAATGTGGCACTTCTTTAGGTTTGTTTTTATGTTGTCCTTAAACCTCTTCTTCTGGGCTCCAGGAGCCCTCCTCCCTTGAACAAGCTGCAAGAAGAGGATTTGTTTTGGAAGGCGAAAGTCAGGCATTTGGACAACACAGCTAGTCCATCTAAGCTGGTTTTGGACAATGGTGGCAGTGATGGTGGAAATATATGCTTGCTCCAAGACTCTGATGTTGGAATGTCTGTCCACCCAGCTGATGTTAAGGATCTTCTTTGATGGTGTGCCTCCAGTGCCATTAAGTGCCTGCTGTACATGGTCCAGGTCTCTGATCCATATAAGAGAGTGGGGAGCACCATTGCTTTATAGACCAGGATTTTTGTTGTTGCCTGGATATTGCGGTTCTCAAAGACTGTCCTCCTTAGCCTTGACAAAGCCCCACTGGCACTGCTGAGGAGATGGTGTATTTCATCGTTGATGACGGCGTTTGACGAGAGAATGCTGCCAAGGTATGGGAAGTGGTCCACATTTTTCAGTCGGATGTTGTCAATGGAGATATCTGGGGGCATGGCAAGTTTGCTGCAGTTTGGTGGTGGTTGGTGGAGTACTTGTGTCTTTTTTTATATGTGTCTTTTTTTTTTATTGAAGGTCAGACCAAGCTGCTTGTAGGCTTTAACAAAGGCAGACAGGATGCACTGCAGGTCCTCTTCTGAGAGGGCTACAAGTGCGTTGTCATCTGCATTCTGTAGCTTTGTGATGGATATGTACGTGGTTTTACCTTTGGCGCTTTGGTGCTGCTTGTTTTAGCAGAAACTTCATTGGTTAAACTGTCGGTTGGAACACAAACCAGGACCCACAGCGGCCCTTGAGGACCGGTTTGAAGACTCATTGTTTATAAAATAAAACAGCAACATAGATGGAGAATAGTGTTGGGGCGATGACAAATCCCTGTTTGACCCACTGCCCATAGACCACCAGAGACGCATGGCCTCTGATGGGCGTGATAAACCCAGCCTTTAGCCAATGATTTGTCTCATTTCGCTGCATTGGAACAATGCACTATAAACTTTGGAGAATGTACCACATCCACACTGTTCAAAGGACTGTGAAGCTGAATGAATGAAAAGCAAACCCCATCTTAACAGTGATGAAAAGCTAATTCTGAACAAAAGTTTAACACGTCGTAGTGCATATTTAGTCATTGACTTGTACACACAGCAGTATACATTTGATCACTTTTTTGACACTTTGGGGGGAGCTGAGCTTCCCTTGCAGTCTTAGAGCAATCGCCACTGGTTGTTAACATGTTTTGTCCAATTTTGCATGCCTTGAATGTCGCCTTTACATTTCAAAGAAAGAATTGTTCACAATCGCCTGGTTGGGTCCCTTTTTTCAGGAAAACATAATCTACATGTGCAAACTGTTTTCTTCACTCTGACCAATTACAACAACATATTTGGCCCATAACGACAAAACAAAATAAATATTGATGTCCTATTGACAATCAAACATGCTCAACGAGCTGTTTTGAAGCTTGATCATATTTATTTAACGTTCAACAGAAGCAGATCAGAACATTTAGGGACAGTTTGTCTCATACTTTGAAAATGTACATTTTTAAAGCGTTGAAAGAGGGAGTAGAGGGAGTAGTTGAACTTTGTTTTAGGTTCATGACACAGCCACGGAATACTCTTTAGAAGTGTTTTGACAGTTAGGAATGTTAAAGCATAATTTAAAACATTACATGCTGGAAGGAATTAAATTCACTTGAAATTACTTTGAGGAAAATAGTGAAATAATCCTGTGCAACCAAAAATGCATTGAGTATATGGCTAGGAAATTCTATAATTTGTTTCAAATACAAATATTTGTCAATCTGATTTAGTTCTATTGAGCCCCCAGGTGCCAGCATTCATAGAAATATTTTTCATCGCTAATCTGTAACCACAGTGTATTCATCTGTGGATTCAGATGATTAAACTACCCACAGACTACCAATCTGTACCCATGATTTAGTAATCTGCCCCCACAGATTACTAAAATGTTGGTACAGATTAGCTTTGAAATTTAGTAATCTGTACTGTGGGTACAGTTTAGTAAATTGTGGGTACACTTGAATAATATCTGGGTATGTATTAGTCATAGTTGTATTGAGTTCATTTTGTCTACACTTATAGGTGAGTCGAATTTTTCTTTTATACCAGCAGATTACTAAACTGTGGGTAAAGATTAGCTATGAAGTTTAGTGATCTGTACTGTGGGTACAAATTACTAATTGCCGGACTATCCCTTGTCTGAGTTGGTTCACGCATGACTGGATGCAATGGGTACAGATTAAAAAACTGTGGGTACAGCTTTGTTATCTGTGAGTACATATTACTTAAAATGTGTGTACAGATTACAAGTTTGCAGGTATCGTTGTGTAAAGTGTAGGTACAGATAAATTGCGGGTACAGTTTTGTTATCTGAGGGTACACATTACTAATTGCAGGACTATCGTACATCTGAGTGGGTTCGAGCATGACTGGATGCATTTAGACAAACTAGATTGTCAGTGTATTGTGGGTAAATATTACTAAAATGTGGGTACAGATTGCAAATTTGTAAATACCGTTTCGTAAAGTGTAGGTACAGATTACTAAATTGTGGATACGGATTTGTTATCTGTGGGTACAGCTGTCTAAACTGTGTGTACAGATTACAAATCTGTAGGTACCGTTTTGTAAAGTGTGGGTAAAGATTACTAAACTGTGAGTACAGATTAGCTATTAAATTTAAAGTAATCTATCCTGTCGTTACAGATTACTAATTGCAGGACTATCACACGTCTGAGTGGGTTCACGCATGACTGGGTGCACTTGGACACACTCAGGTAGAGAGATTGTCAGAATACTCTGGGCACAGATTACTAAAGTGTAGGCACAGTTTAATAATATGTGGGTACAAATTAGTGGACCAGCTCCACACCCTCAGCAGTGTCCTCGAGGTTGCATGGGAGTTAGCTCAACCAGTTTACATGTGTGTTGTGGATTTGGAGAAGGCGTTCGACCATGTGCCTCGGGAAGTCCAGTGGGGCGTGCTCCGGGAGTACGGGGTACCGAGCCCCTTGGTCAGGGCTGTTCGGTCCCTTTACGACATGTGTCAGAGTTTGGGCTGCATTGCCGGTGGTAATTCAAATTTGTCCCCAGTGAGGGTTGGACTCCGCCAATGCTGCCCTTTGTCACCGATTCTGTTCATAATTTTTATGGGCAGAATTTCTAGGCGGAGCCGAAGTGTTGAGGAGGTCTGGTTTGGTGGCCTCAGCATTGCATCTCTGCTTTTTGCAGAGACGTGGTGCTCTTGGCTTCATCAAGCTGTGACCTCAAACTTTCACTGGAGTGGTTCTCAGCTGATGTTAGGTTTTGTGTTTGTTTCCTCCTAGTGTGACTTTCCCTGTGATTGCCCACAAATTTCACTCGTTGTTCCTGCTCCTTGTGTACCCTCCAACCTGCGTCCTCCTGTGTCATACACTTGTTCCTTGTTGTCTCGTTACCCCGCGTCTGTGTGTATATAAGCTCTCCATTTTTGTTGTCGTCTTGCAACATTGTCTAGGTTCATGTAGGCGTCGATTCTTGTTCAGTCCTTCATCCCAGCCCTCGTGTTCCTCTGCCTAGTTTTTTTTTTTTGATACTAGTCTTTTTTTTTTTTTTTTTAAACCTGAGTTTTGCTTGCCTATGTGTTGTTTGGATCACCTCAGTCTTGGTTTGTACTTTGTATTTTTGTTGGCTCGAATTAAATCACTTTTGCACTGCTTTTCTGCCTCACCTCCCTTTCCCTGCACTTGGGTCCAAACCACCGCCCGCGTTCCTTGACAGCAGAGTGTGAAGTGGTCAGGATATAGAGCAGCACCTCCAAATCTTAGACCATGGTCCTCAGTCGGAAAAGGGTGACGTGCCCTCTCCGGGGCGGAGATGAGATCCTGCCCTCATTGGAAGAGTTTAAGTATCTTGGGGTCTTGTTCACGAGTGAGGGTCCGAGGGTGCGGGAGATCGACAGGTGGATCGGTGCAGTGTCTGCAGTGATGCGGACTCTGCACCGGTCCGTGGAGGTGAAGAAGGAGCTTACCCTCACCTATGGTCACGAGCTGTGGGTCGTGACCAAAAGAAGATGCCGGGTACAAGCAGCCAAAAGCAGTTTCCACCCCAGGGTGTGCGGGCTCTCCCTTAGAGATAGGGCGAGAAGCTTGATCATCCGGGAGGGACTCTGTGTCGAGCCGCTACTCCTCCGCGTTGAGAGGAGCCAGTTGAGGTGGTTCGGATGCCTGCTGGATGCTTCCCTTGGGAGGTGTACCGGGCAGGTCCCACTGGCAGGAGGCCCAATGGACGACCCAGGACACGCTGGAGCGACTATGTTTTGTCTTGGGATCTCCCCGGAGGTGGTTGAAGTTGCTGGGGAGAGGGAAATCTAGGCTTTCCTGCTAAAGCTGCTGCTCCTGCGACCCGACCCCGGATTAAGTGGTATATGATGGATGGATGGTGAAGGAATTCGGCTCCCCGGCCAAGCCGCAGAAACAACGACAGCCGAACCAAAATGGTGTTACGCAGGCACCGCTCCCGCAAGTCAGCCGGAAGGGGCCAAAATCCTGTGCATTCACTCCGGTGTTAACCCTTTGTACTGACTCCATTTTGAACGGTTTAAAAGAAGGCTCACCCAAAACAGATTGACAATTTATTCGTCGACAATGGTCAAAAACAAGGCAAACAGACGACGAAGAGACAATGTTGGATCCAGGGTCGGCAAAACAACGGCTCTATAGAAATGTTCCCGAGAAGTGATTTGTTATTTAAATGTTCAGTCTTTTGAAAGCTGCGGTGGAGTGGGCCGGGCGGAAGGCGTGCTGGGGTGTTGTCTTGGGATCATCCCTCTGTGGCAGGTTTGGGCGGTCAAGTTCGTGCGTCATCTTCATGGCTGGGACGTGGTAGCCACGGCAACTGATGCATGTCTTGATGTCTCAGGCGCCGAGCTATCAACTTCTTATCCTGGGTGGGCGAGGGTGTTCTCCGACGCTACTTACTCACGTAAATTTCTGACACAATAATAGTTCAAAAGAAGACTTTTTTGTTGACATTATTTTGATTTAACCATATGTTTTTAAACCATAGAATTTGCTTTATCGGTGCTTATTAAAGAATATTTTGGGTTTGAAAACCCTCCATAAAAATGATATGTTTTTCTAAATGACCACTTTCAATGGCTGTAAATTGGATGGACTGCATGGATTTTCACAATTGGCTGTCACGTCTTGTCCCAATCCGATTCTATTCACTCAGTCCACTGTATACATTTAAGATATCAATACGCCATCATTCCACCGGGTTTTTGGGATTTCTGTTTTACGTTGTCGGTAATAGAGTTGCTCCAATTCAGCTTCTCTGGATATTCATTGAGATCACTTATGCGTTGCCTTGCAGAGCACCCAAGGCGCGCAATACGTAATGAGTTTGTCCGGGTGCGACGTGGACAGCATAATGTTGAAATTGACTCCATTAATCATTCATGCTTGTTCACTGCTCGCTGATGTATTACGCTACGTTTGGCCTATCCCCCCATGCAAACATTTATTCCCTCATCGGACCCTCTTGCATTTAATCTCAAGTCAAAGTGGGAACACTCTGTGATGTGCCCATTTTGTCTCATCAAGATGTCAAGAGATAGTTCCTTGGAGTGGTGACAACCAATCATAGTCGTTCCGAACCTCCAAAGAATTCAGGTAGCTTCCATTCATTCTCTGGCAAACCTTCTCTTGCTTTTTCCTGTCTTGTCTTGATCAAGAGCCCATTAAGGGCTTGTCACAAATCACGTTTTATGATCACTTCTAGCTACACGCCGGCTTCCAATTATAACATGATTTGGTCAGGAGCACGTTTGATTGTTTCTCCATGGGAATTGCTAGTGTCTCAAACAATTATAATACTATCCATTTTCCAAATCAAGCAATGGCGCCTGTTTAAAAAGCCAATTTTCGCAGTGCAAAAAAAAAAAAATTCACCAGTCATATTTTTTCTACTCATTCATTGCCAATGACGGTGATAGACACCAAATCAGTTTCAGACGTAGATGTTAAATCCAATTTGACTGGTGGGCTGACAGTTATCAAATGGGTCATGACGATTAATGATGGGAAGATCGATACCAAAATATTGATATTTCGATCCAGCGCGTTGAGTTTTAGGTATCGATCCCCAAGCAAAAGTATCGATATTTGGAATTAATATACAGTGTTATATTTTCTTTGTCTATTTTTCGGCTATATTTTTGGGCACACTTTTTGTACTACTTTTTTTAATTCGTTCTTAAATTAGATAAAAAATATTTAACTTTGGTAGATTAAAATTTGATCAAATACAACGTGTAGAAGGGAAATGTTCTGCGTATATGAATTTAAGGGTCAGGGTTAAAGAGTGAGACTGACTAATCAGATTTTGTTGTTGATGGATTGGTTCGTGAGTTTGTAGAGAAACTGCTTTGCTAGTTATTAAAAGAAGTTTTTCCATTGCAATGCATATTTGACACTTGAGACTTTTAATAGTTTTTGAGTGCTTGCGGTAGTTGTACATTAGATATGATCAGAATGGCTTAGAACTCTGCAGGGTTGTGTATGTAAATATATATATGTGTTGTATAGAAAATATGAACTTCCGGTATCGATATCGGATCGGGATCGCAATATTTGGCCTTGGTATTACATGGTATCGGATCGAATCCAAAATGACTGGTATCGCCCATCACTAATGACGATAACGAAAATATTTCGTCAGCGAACACTATTTTCATGACGATGACGACACGATAATGAGCTAAAAACGTGTTTTGGTTAGACTAAAACATAACGAGACTTATGCCAGTTTTCGTCTGACGAGACAAAAATGCGCAATCGTTTCCATCACATGTTCACAATGTGTGACATCTTATGTGTAGTTAGCCTGCATGTTGCAGTGTCTGGTTGTGTTACTCATGACGTGCTGCACCCCCACCCCAGGACTCACCAGTGCGTCGTCTCCAGTCTCCATGCAGGCTTGCACACACGGTAAGATTTGTTTTCTTGGCCAGAGAGAATAATGCAATGTTGCTTGAGCCTTTAAAAGTCTTTGCTGAGTGATCATCATGAAATAAATGTAACTCGTAGCTTTAGCATAGCATTCACATTAGGCTAATGCTAACGCTGAGTGTCCTCTAAACTCTCGGACAACTTATTTTTACATACAGTTCGTGGCGTCCAGGTAACTATAATTAATTCATTTACTGTTTTCCTGCTGAGTGTGTATAATCAGTTGGTGTTGTCCTTGTAGATGCTACCATATACAGTATTCTCGTCTGTCAATATTCATTCAAAATAGTTGATAACCTTTATTAATTTTTTTGAGGTTTTTGAATTTTTTTTTTTTTAAAAGAAAACATTTTTCTTAAACGTTGAGTAAAACTAGACGAAATTCGTCTTGTTTTCGTCAACAACAACTAAAAGACACATTTTGAGATGACTAAAATATGACAAAGATCAAGACGAAAATGAAAACACCTCTCAAAAACACTGTATCTTATTCAGTTTCATTCTTCTGTCATCTTCCTAGTTCTGAAAATGCAACAAAAAAATGTAAAGAATGTTATAGACAAAACGTTGTCCAGCTATCACATTTTATTTCACACTAATTAAATGATTGAATCTTGTCAAAGAGTATCTACAAATAAATTATGAAGACTTAAACAGATCCATAATTACAGAAATCGTGGAATAAAAATCCCTTATGGAGCGGTTTGTCTCAGCATCGTGGCCGGTGATGTATACGGTGGCAGAGATTCCGCTGTGGAACCTCTGTGAAGTTGGCCCCCCATCAGACGCAAGCAGTCCAGTGCCAGAGGCAGCAAAGCAAGCCAAAAACACTAGGGAACCTCTGCCTCATTTTTGGCTTTCTCAGGTTTTGGCAAACTCCAGCCTTGCTTTTTTAAGTCTCTGGGTCAGAAGTGGGGGTCTTCCTGGGTATCCTACCATAGAGTTCCTTTTCATTCAGTCTTTGGAGATGGACTTGTTGCCTTGAGATTGCCCATGCTTCCTCAAAATTTTGCTTCTCAAGTCCTCAGACAGTTCTTTGGTCTATTCTTTTCTCCATGCTCAATATGGTACACACAGGACAGAGGTTGAGTCAACTTTAAACCATTTTAACTGGCTGCAGATGTGATTGTTATTGCAATCACCTGTTATGTACCACAGGTAATTAACAGGTGTTGTTAATTATATAAATTACAGTAGCATCACATGATTTTTCAAAGGGTCCCAATACTTTTGTCTGGCCCATTTTTGCAGTTTTCTTCAAAATGAGACTAATTTAATTTTGTTTTTACATTTTTTGTGTTTTTTCATTGCAAGCAAAATAAAGGCAGATATTACTACCAAAGCATATGTAATTGCAATCGTTTTCTGAGAGAAATTGAGCATTATCTGACAGAATTGCAGGGGTGCCAATAATTTTGGCCAGCATTTTGGTCAATCTGAGGTCAACCAGCCCACCATTTTGATTAAAAATGACTAAAAATTGTGTCAATCGTTTTTGCTGAAAAAGTTTAGTTGGTGCTGCTTTCGTTTTATGGATATTGAGATGTTAATTTTGAGTGATGACGTCACTCGCAGCTTTTCTGTATCCAACTCCAGCGGCCGACAGAGCATACCAACTCTCTTAAAGTGATCCTCGATTTTAAAGACATGTAGGCTCTAATAAATCACAATTGTTGTCTTGTATTAAAATATGTCGTTAGAAACACATAAAATGTTAAATCAGTGGAAATATTTTATAATATTTAGTGCATATTTTGACCGATAGTTGGCGCCATGTTCTGCGGGCGCGGAGTGATGACGTAGATGATATTTTTCCAATCGTGTAGCGTGTGTACAACAACTGTGTATTACTGGCTTAACTCGCGAAGTAAAATGCCACGATGTGCTGCTTATGGATGCAATTTCGAGTCAAATGGAAACAAGGAGAGTGATGCGAGTCTCCACAAATTTCCTGTTGACAAGAAGAGGAGAAAGGTTTGGGAAAATGCCTGTAGACAAGCAAATCTTCCCAAACAACCAAGGCTTTGTTGTCGCCATTTTTCTCCTACCGCGTTTGAGGATTTTAGTAGATGACAACTAATGAAAGATCTCACCGGAGCGGCTAGATATAAGCGCAGACTAAAACCAAATGCTGTTGCAACTATTTTCCCGCACAAGAAGCCTCAGCCTGCTCGGATATCGGGTGAAATGCGCGCAATGAAGCGAGACGGACGAGACACTCTGGCCGCCCTCTTAAGCACCCAAGCCGCTCCTGTCGCTACAGCGGGAGGCGAACCTTCGGGCGTACCGCTAGTCACAGAGGAAGCTAATAATTCACCTCTACTGTCAGTTCATCAGGCAGTGTTTGTTCAGTATTCAGCTAATATGAGTGATGCTGCCACTCAAACTGATCAAAGCACGTCCAATGCAATTCATTCAATGCAACACAAATGTCCCAACCCCATTGATAAAGCAATAAATTCTCATCGCCGGAATGGCATACATGTGAAGTCAAAATCCATTTTAGGGGACTCCCTCTGAAAGCTCATCGCGAGAATGGCAAGAGTGCCAAACAGTAATCAGAGAAAAGGGTGGCTACTTTGAAGATACTAGAATATTACACGTTTTTAGTTATTTCACCTTTTTTCTAAGTACACAATACACACGTGTGCATTTGTAGCAAGTTATAACAGAATTCACCGGCGGAAATTATGTTGGCACGTTGTGTGGTTGGGGGGGGGGGTACTTTGTGAAGGGAACAGCTGGAAATAACTGTTACCTTCCGCGGGTCGCATGCCAGACAGACATTGCTATTTCTTGCAGCCTAAATGTCAATAAAACAATGCGGATTAGCTCCGTGGTTTGATACTCCGCATCCTTCCCTAGATCGCCACACATTCATAGTTTTATTGCCTTCAGTGAGAGTTTATAATGTCAATGGTCAAGAAAATAAAAAGGCACGAATGCCAATGTGTTTTGGCCTGTACTGTATGTAAAGCATACGACAGCTCTGGATGCTAACAATCTACACAATTATATTGGAATGAGTTTGATGACGCAATAACTCACCTTGAAGATCTGCTGACAAAAACCTGAGTTCTCGACAACATACGCTCTCTCGCTCCGTTGTCATCGAGATGCACTTGCCGCAAGTACACCAGAAGTTTAGCCCAACTCTTGCCTCATCAGGTATTTCTTGCTCTGCATTTCGCCTTTGCTGCTCGTCTTGTGAACGACCGACAGTGCTGTCCTGCTCTTCACTTTTCCGCTCTGGTTCAAATTGGAAGGGACGAACTGACGAGATGTTGCTAATGAATGACACGCTGAAGTCCGGCAGCGGGATTTGTGACGTCACAGCACTGCGACGTCAACAACCATGGCGAACAATCAGTTAAAATAATTTTACAAATTTTATTAAAACGAAAGCATTAAGAGGGATTTAATGTCAAATTATTATAACTCATACTAAGATGTATCTTTTAAGAATTACTTGTCTTAAAACTAGAGGATCACTTTAATAAGAGAGGTGTCCAAACAACTAGCGTAAATCTAGCACAAACAAATGGCACTCGCAGCCCCAGCATTTACTGCAAAATGGACCCGAAGGGGTGCCATTTGTTTTTGCTACGTTTGAGCTAGTTGTTGGGACATCCCTCTGTTACCGAGAGAGTTGGTACGCCCCGTCGGCCGCGACGGAAGGGCTGCGATTGACATCTTCACTCGAAACTAGTATCTCAATATCTATAAAAACAGTTGCAGTACAACTGAAAATTCACGCGTCGACGTTTAAACAACAGATTTTTAGCGTACATTGTACATATTGTGCCTACATTTGTGCATTCTCGTGAGAGCCCTTGTGATTTCCTCTGTCTGAATGCCGCAGACATTTGTAGCGCAAACGCAACCGGTAAAAATTGACCTGAGACGTTATCGTAGCCGTTACGCAACCCTGTCGCAGCTGCAAGTCGTGTAAATTCGGGGGTCAGATTGATGATCCCCACCGCATCTGGCGCACTGACGTTCAGCAGGCGTGATCGTTATGTGGATCTGGCAAGCTGACGCCGGGTCCGGCGCACAGTCACCTGCTATCAGGGTTGTATGTTTCAGGAGATTACAGAGAGCCAGTTTAGGCTAGTGAACTGAACTTGATTGTTTTATCTCGAGAAGCACTTTAAATCTATATTACAGCTAAAAGCATAGTACATTGACCTGTTAACCGTACACACTTTCTACTGACCAGCATTAATTAGTCCTACACTCCTGGGAAATTAAAGGCAAACTACTGTATATGTGTTAGTCTCCCCCTTCCTCTCTATTTTATGTTTTAATTTACCATGGCAAAACAAATAATATACATGAACGTCCACGTTGCTAGGATGCACTTGGATATCAGTGTGTAAAGTTCATTTCTGTGGAACAATAAAACCTGTCAGCACGGAAGCAAATCAGATATGAAATTGGAATGAAACTACTCGTAAACTGGAGACCTACTTGAAATAGTTCCAGCTAAAGGTTTTTCAACTTTGCTTCTTAGTTGTTTTTCATTGATCTGAAATCTCTGATGTAAGTGAAGTGTGTACACCCAAACATCCCTTTTAAAGACTTGCAAAGGCATTTCTCCCTTCCATCTGCATTGCTTGGATCAAACCAACGCTAACCCATTGATTTTTGAACCTCGCAACCACCTCGGGAGTTGCACTTCTTTGCTGGGATTTGCGTATTTCTGTTTAAGCCTTCGCATGTTTCATCACGGAGGTTATTGATCACGTACATCCAGTGCGGTTATTGAACTTCTTTTGGCCGCTCGCCGCTCAATCAAGGCCTGTGAAAGGAAAATGCTTCTGGGTATTCGTATGAAAAGGACTATAAATACAAGGTTGAAATCGTTTTTTAAACTTAGATATAATGTAAAAGTTTTTGTATCTGTAAATGTGCTGGGGTAAAAATTGGACCAGACTAATTAATACCTGTGGAAGTTCTTTGTACAGTATATTCGGGTCAATACGGTGATACCCATGGGACGTTCTTTGTATACCGTTGGTCAGTGGTTAATTTGTGCCGGATGCCGCCGGAACAAGATCCGGCACCACTTGATTTTGGCCTCCCTATGTTCCGGGACTTACCGTAATTTCCCAAATATAACGCGCACTTTTTCCCCCCCAAATCAACTTGTAAAATCATGGTGCGCATTATAAACGGGTACATGGATGGAGACAGAAATATAAATATATATACTATATATATATACTATACAAATATATATATATTAGGGCTGTCAAACGATTAAAATTTTTAATCGAGTTAATTACAGCTTAAAAATTAATTAATCGTAATTAATCGCAATTCAAACCATCTATAAAATATGCCATATTTTTCTGTAAATTATATATATATTCTGTAAAATTGTTGGAATGGAAAGATAAGACACAAGATGGATATATACATTCAACATACGGTACATAAGGACTGTAGTGGGCATTTCACTTTACTGTCATTTAAATCTGTCTATGCTGTCCTCACTCCGAAGCATCTACTTTTTCCAAAGCTAGACAGCTAGTGAACGACGCCTTAATAATCAGACTTCTTCCTTTTTCATCTGATTTATTAATAAAATGGCCTCAAACCATTGTCCTCTTTAGACCGTAGTGAAACTACAAAAAAAAGAACACAAGCATTGCATTAGCAACAACGTTAGCTTAGCACGCTATACAGGTTCACTAAACATAAACAAAAAGCGTCTCATACAAAAAATATAACAGTTCGCTTACTAACATAATATGTACATTCTTTACAACAACCATACTTACGGACAAATCTTGTCCAAGGATCATATAAGCACAACATTACAGCGTAGGCGTCAGCCCGAGACGTTGTGCAGCCATATTGAACTGGCAAGAAAGCAATAAACCATGTCGCAAAGCAACCACAAGAGTTCGCTGTTAGACAGCACAAAAAAACCTTGCTGTAAAACTTACCAAAAGGCAGAATACTGTCTGAGCGGGACATGTGCGTTAATTGCGTCAAATATTTTAACGTGATAAATTAAAAAAATTAATTACCGCGCATTAACGCGATAATTTTGACAGCCCTACTATATATATATATATATATATATATATATATATATATATATATATATATAAAAGCTGATGTTTTGTTGTTGTGTTGTGTTGAAGAAACGTATGCGGCAATCCGTTGCCGACCATTACGGTACGTGACGTCACCATTTTGTTTCGGTAATACTTCACTCTGATTGGCCGAATGATTTCGTCTGTGTTAAATTCAGCTTTTTTCACGCTTCATAAAGCACAGAATTTAGTTTCTTGAACTCATTTGAGTTAACGTTTATTGCAGCTCCGCAACTCGGACCATAACAAACGTAACAGCACACACTTCCTGTGTGTGTCCGTCAACTATATCTGTCCCTCGGGAAACTCAAACCCAAATAACAATAGTTACTATTGTTACTGTCGTGTCGACAGCGATGAGCGCTCTCGGATTTCCGACTTACGTTCTCACTTTCATTTTACCGTATCAATCCATGGAGGAAACATTTATTCATCATGATGAAACGAGCAAGGTATACAGCAGCCTTTAAAAGAAAAGTCACATCTGTTTTGTTTTCTCCTGGATTCTGGTAAGTTCAAGAAGTTATCAGTTGATATTATTTCCGTAAATATTGTCAGTTTACGGTAATGTTATGAACTACCAGTGTGCTATGCTTGTGTTGTGCTGTGTTTCACCAGTCAGTAAAATGACATTTCTGTATCTGTACACGAGCTCTGTTTTCTTGTATTCGTCTATTTATTGGTGCTGAAATTTGGGGTGCGCGTTATACACGGGTGCGCCTTATATTCGGGAAATTATGGTACTTGGGCAGATCCGGCACCTCTTGTGTATAGAAATTAATAATAATATAAAAACGTTTTTTTTTTAAATGTATGAAATAAAATATTAATATGCATAAATTCATTTACGGAACAAATCCCAAGAATTGCATGTTGTTTATGAAAATTTAACGTCATTTGAAAAAGTCTGAGATTTGTTGAATGCACCGAAAAGCTGGACCAACAAATCACGCACCTGACATATAAATTTTTTTTTAAAAAACGTTGGAAATTTGCGGCATCTGGGGCGCAAGCACCCAGGATCAAACGGTATATCAACGTTCCAAAAAGACAGTCGCATTTACTGTCTTTTTTTCAAAAAGAAGGATGATGGTTCAAAATGAGTCAGAAAAGCAACAACTGCCGATGAGGGCAGCGACTAACGGGCAGGACCGGGTGCAGCAGGAGGCTAGCGCCGGAGCAGCTAGCCAAGTTCACGGACAGCCAGTCAAGCCGGGGCAGGAGGCTGCTACCGTGGCAGCAGCTGGTCAGGTTCAGCGCCACCCGGAGAGGGGGCCAGCTACAGCACCAGCAGTTAGCCAGGTGGACCACTAACAGCCAGAACAACAGGCCAGTACCCTAATGGGAAATTCGTGTTTGGGCTACACAATTTGTAAGGGCGTGGGAACTTTGGGGACAGAGGAGACGCAGGTGTTGGGGGTCGGGGTTGAAACTCGCAAAAGAATGGGTTTGTGTTATTTATTGTAATCTGATTTTTTTTTTTTTTTTTCACAAGTTACACGACAAACTAATTGCTGACTGTGTACTGGAAGTCCCACCTGTGGTTACAGAGTGTAGCCCAAATACCGTCATTTCCCGAATATAAGGCGCACCCGTGTAAAATGCACACCCCAAATTTACTTGTAAAATCTAGGGATAATTATTGTACCCGTTTATAACGCGCACCCGAATTTTAGCACCAATAAATAGAAGAATACAAGAAAACAGAGCTCGTGTACAGATACACAAATGTCATTTTACTGACTGGTGAAACACAGCACAAGCATAGCACATTGGTAGTTCAAAACATTACCATAAACTGACAATATTTACGGTAATAATATGATTTGACAACTTCTCCATCTTACCAGAATCTAGGAGAAAACAAAACAGATGTGACTTTTCTTTTAAAGGTTGCTGTATAACTTGCTCGTTTCATCATGATGAATGAATGTTTCTTGCATGGATTGATACGGTAAAATGAAAGTGAGAACTTAAGTCTGAAATCCGTGAGAGGTCATCGCTGTCGACACGACAGTAACAATTGGAACTATTGTTATTTGGGTTTGAGTTTCCCGAGGGACCGATATAGTTGACGGACACAGGAAGTGTGTGTGCTTACGTTTGTTATGGTCCGAGTTGCGGAGCTGCAATAAACGTTGATGAAAATGAGTTCAAGAAACTAAATTCTGTGCTTCATGAAGAGTAAAAAAAGCAGAATTTAGCAGACGAAATCATTCGGCCGATTAGTGAAGTATTATCGAAACAAAATGGTGACGTCACGTACCGTAATGGTCAACAACAGGTCACCGCATACATTTCTTCAACACAACGTGGCCGTGTCAATAAAAAAAAAAATCGGTGTATATATATATTTCTTTCTCCATCCATGTACCCGTTTATAATGCGCACCATGATTTTACAAGTTGATTTTCGGGAAAAAAAGTGCGCGTTAAATTCGGGAAATTACGGTAATTGTAAATTGTTGTCATAACATTAATACCATGGATATTATCTGAAATAGAGGCTTGTACCTCCCACAGCATGGCAAGTGGGCATTTGTGTGTTGTTTTCAGCACCATTTTCTGCGTATGTTCCGGGATCTGTGCCCGTCTCGTCACCCCTGCGCTGTCATATGTACACTGCGTTCCGGTCCCTTATCATGTACAAATTAAGCACTGCAGTTGGTGTAAAGTGCACTGCGTTGTAAAGAAATCAACACAATAAAAATAATGCTGCAAACATAGGTAAGTAGTTTTAAATCAACATTTAAAATAAACTACTTTAGTTTATATAAAAAGTAGCTCCAGCTGGGAATCGGAACCTGGTCGCCACCGCAGCAGTAGGGCCAACCTCATCCTTATTTGGTCCAGCACGTTTTCCTTTTATTACTTAATAGCTTAATAGCAGATAATGTGACCTACATCTGTTATCACTGTCATTTGGACACTGACCTGTACCTTTTCAGTATATTGACACAATTA
Source organism: Corythoichthys intestinalis (assembly GCF_030265065.1). Taxonomy (NCBI): domain Eukaryota; kingdom Metazoa; phylum Chordata; class Actinopteri; order Syngnathiformes; family Syngnathidae; genus Corythoichthys; species Corythoichthys intestinalis. The sequence continues at coordinate 39,932,549 of NC_080398.1, forward strand.
AATCTAGGCTGGAAGATCAGCAAATATGAAAATACCAAATAATCGAATTAACAATACACAGATATTTACCAGGACATCCTCCATGGGCTCCAGCGCAGATTGCCATGGGGGGATTAATCGGTTACCTCGAGCACCGTAATTTTCAGACTATAAGGCAAACCTGACTATAAGCTGCCACCCACCAAATGTGACACAAAAACTGCATTTGTTCATAGAAAAGCCGCACTGAACTATAAACTCCAACTGTCCTCACCGTATTATGGGATCATTACACCAAATGATATTAACTGGTAACACTCTATTTGTCAGCGGCATCGTAAAATGTCATAAGACCAAACAAACCACCATGAAAATTCGAACCAATTGGCTGCAAAGCTTCATTGCTTCAAGAAGCTTCATTTGGCCATCACTGCTCCCTTGGAGGAGACAGTCAACCTCTGGTGCCACCTGCTGTAAACTGTTGTCGTCCAACATGCCTCCTAGCATGCATTGCAGCGCTAGAGATGAAAATAACAATCAAAAGTCATATTCTATGCTGATTATTTATTCAGTTACTGTTCCAATTGTTTAATTAATTCCTAATTAAGGTATTTGGTAACACTTTATGTGACAGTGGCACCATAAGACTGTCAGAAGACCATCTTAATTATGACATGACACTGCCATGAGCATTTATGAATGCGTATGACTAAAGATGTCATCCCGATCGATCGGGTCCGATCACGTCATTTTCAAAGTATCTGAATCGGCAAAAAAATATCGGACATACCTTTTTTTTTATATACAGTATATATATAATTTTTTATTAAATCGTTTTCTAAATGTATTTAACGTTACAGACAAAATGTCTTACATTCATCCAGAGTCTTTAGTTTTGGCTTTAAGTAGGGCTATCAAATTTATCGCGTAAACGGCGGTTTTAATGCAATTAATGCATGTGCTGCATGACCCACTCACGCATTGTCGCGTCCAATCTATAATGGCGCCATTTTACCTATATATAGAGCTAACAGGCAGCGTAAAATGAGTAGAGAGAATTTTGGCAGTCTAAAGTCTTACAATCCCTCTCTCAACATATCTCAACAATTAGAAATATCGTGGGAAGCAATGTGGGGAAGAACGGTAGTGGTTGATCTTTTGCTTAACACCCTATTGTACTTCCCAACACAGAGAAGATATATCAATTGGTGCCACTACGCACGGTCATGGTTGCGCTTCCCATCATGCATTTGGGCAGAACAGTTAAGTGGCTACAGTATCATTTACTGAAAGCTCAACAAATACACTAGATGGCAATATTTAGTCACAATATACAAAGTCACATTTATCCTTTAAGAATTACAAGTCTTTCTATCCATGGATCCCTCTCACAGAAACAATGTTAATAATGTGAATGCCATCTTGAGGATTTGTCATAATAAACAAATACAGTACTTATGTACTGTATGTTGAATGTATATATTCGTCCGAGTTTTATTCATTTTTTTCTTCATGCATTGCCAAAATGTATATGATTGGGAAAAATTATCAGGAATGATTGGAATTGAATCGGGAGCAAAAAAAAAAAAAGCAATCGGATCGGGAAATATCGGGATCGGCAGATACTCAAACTAAAACGATCAGGATCGGATCGGGAGCAAAAAAACATGATCGGAACAACCCTACTTATGACAGATGTCATTTTGTGTCATCTGGCAAATTATTCACTTTTGAAGGGATGTAAAAGTTCAGAGCTGGACAAAAATGGAGTTAGTGACATAATTTGCCGGGTGACACTTAATGATTAGCATTTACCAATGCTCATGACAGTGTCATGTCATAATTATGACTGTCTTATGACGCCCCTGTCAAATAAAGTGTTACCAACTGACCCAAACAAATCAAACAAGTAAGCCGCACCTGGACTATAAGACGCAGGATTCAAAATGAGAAGGGGAAAAGTAGTGGCTTATAGTCAGAAATTAATTTGATGAGTAATTTGATGAGAAAAAAAGCTTCGAAACAAAGTTTGCTGCTTTGAGGGTTTGTTTATTAGAGTGGCGTTGTATTGGTTTGTTTTGAAAGTGTTTGCATTTATTTTTATTAATTTAGGTGGATACACTGCCCACCAGTGACAACAGTGAATATAACTCATCTAACATGGCTGGATCCAACTGCTCCCTGTTAAGACCAACACAAGGTTGTAAGTTTTTGTCTGAGCTAATATGATTGTTTATGCATTCGTAATTTAGTTTAGAGGTACTGTATATTTAGCATTTTTTTGTGGGGATTTGCTAAGAGCCCTGTTGTTTTCCTTAACGATGACGATAATTCGTCAAGTTTTTCATGACGATGACATCATGATGATGAGCTAAAAACGTGTCTTGAGAGACTAAAACATAAAGAGATGGATGACCGTTTTTGTCTGATGAGAAAGAGGAAAAATCACCATAGTTTCTGTCATAAATTCACTATTTGTGATATTTTCTTATCATATAAATAGTTAGCACGCATGTTATCTGTTTGGTAGTGTCACTCGTGACGTGCTGCACCTCCCGCCGACCCGTACACAGGCTTGTGCCCATTCCAGGCTCGTTTTGTGAGGTTTGTAAGTTTTGTGTTCTTATTTTGGCTATGCCATGTTGCTTTAGCCTTTATAGGTCTGTGCTGAGTGATCATCACACACTAAACTAGATCAACAAAGACAATCAACAACCCCGCTGCCGTGTGAAATAATCCGGCGTTGTTTTGTGTGATTTTTCGCTTCGAAAAGCGAAAATAAGACTTTGAGACGTCACTCGGTTCGGGTTAGCATGTCGGCTAGCTGTCACGCCTCTTGGTTTGTTTACATTCTCTGAAGCCGGGCAGGGAAATGACAAAAGCTAACAAACTATGGTGGCATAAAATATCGTTCGGGAGGTGCGACAGTCAAGGTGAAGTGGACAGTTTTGACCATTATGTAGTAATTTTTCCATGTCGTACTGAATACATACATTTTTATTATTTCAAATTCCATTTAGCACAAGAGTGTTATTTGTCATGACTATACCATTTATTTAGCAATTGGGGGAAAACAATTGGGTAAAAAGAGTATCCTGGAGTCGAGAGACTGAAACAATGACATTTTGCGGCTCTTTTCGTCGCATTTTCCTCGTTCTGAATAATTCCCCCTCAATGGGCTGAATTCTAAATCAGATGAAACCATGACCCTGCTGACGCCATCCTCCTGTTGGGGACGCTAGAGCCCTCTAATGGTAGGCGCGGCTAAACGCCGGATTAAAAGATTAATTTCTCGTCATCTGCGCTTTGCCAAATTGTTGCATATAGTTGAATCGTCCCAAAATATGATTCTAATTCACATAATAATGCTGTTTACGACTTTTTTATCCTGTCGTACGCACTTTGAAAATGTATTTTTGTCGTTGTTTTTCTCTTCTGTCTGCCTCCTTCATTTCTGCCCCCATCCCCCATAGCCCTTTCCTATCCGCTGCTTTCTTCTAAGAAGTAAAACGTAATGAATAACCACAATGGGAGTGTATCAAACTCCCATGTGATACATTAAAACTGTTCAGACTATAAGGACACTGATTCCTATTCTCCATGTCTAGGCAGCTGAACAGGACAGATAAGTAAATGAATAAATCAGGAAAAAAACAGAAGAACATTTTTGAGCACTTTTTTAATACAAACTGAACCACAAATGAAAAATCAATCACACTTGAGAACTTCTTTTACACATTCTTCATGACTGTTTTGAACACCTTCATAGTTCAACAACGACTAATCGACAGGATTGAGGTTGCTTAAATATTATCTTTTATTGCTCCAAACATATATCTCATGACAATGTTTGTTCAACGACACGTGCTACTTATTGAACAAACAAGACACTTAACTGCCTTCCTTTCACATTGAACTCATTGGGTTCTATTGACGCCCAATCCATTTGAAGTGGGAGGGTGAGCCAACCCCACCATACAGTATTTACAGTATTTTTCAAATAAATATCTTCAGTTACGTTTATATAGATGAGTAATTTATCTACAGTACATTCAGACTCAAGCCAGGAACAGCAGTCAGCTGTAAATCAAGGACGATCTGTCTAAAACAGGGCCGGTACTGGTCCATGTGCCAGGAAATGCGTGGGCAGGCAGGTTGTGTGGACCCAAATGCAGGGAATCAATAATGCAAGGCAGGTGGCAGAGAACTCAAAAAAGGTTTCAATTATAACTAACAAAAGGCACAAAGTACAACCAAAAAGACTGGGGATCAAAAAGGCAAGGTTCAAACAAAACTTACTGTATCGGACGGACTAATACACGAGGGCTTGGACAGGACTTTGACATCTACATTGACATTGACCTAGACAATGACGCAACAAGGAGTGAAAAGAAACTGGGAGCTTATACACACACACACACACACAGACAAAGGGTAACGACATAACGAGGAACAGGTGAGCACAGGAGGATGCAGATTGGAGGATACACTGGGAGGAGCCACAACAGATGAAATCAATGGGCAATCACAGGGGCAAGTCACACTAGGAGAAAACCAACACAAAACCTAACAACATGGCGCATTTGGTACAAGGCCGCACAGAAATAAGAAATAATTTATTAACGACTGCATTCTGGCCGATTGACTTTGGCCTGTGCCGCTTAACACACCAATACCCCTGTCTACTCTAGATACACAACTACAGGACAGGATGTCGTCATAGAAATGTACTGATTGAACTGTTAGCAGTACATCTTGTTTTGTATATGGCGGAAAACACAGACAAGACTGAAAAAGCAGTTTCTGCTTTTGCACGCCTCTTTAAAAGAAACTGCTGTATTTTAAGCTAAAACAACTGTTGTGTTTGATAGAACAATAAGTCTATATGCTGCCATAGCAGATTCATGGCACATTAAGCCCCTGAACTATTTTTAATTTGTCCGTTTTACCCTGAAAACCCCCGTTTACAGACGTCGCGCAACCGCTTTTGTTTCAACCCAGCCATAAAACAAAGGTAATTGATTATATTATTCAAAATGTGTGTCGTTTTTAGCTTAGAATTATTCAATGATGTCTCATATTTCGTTTAAAAAAAAAAAAAAAAAAAACGACTTAAATCTTTTCACTCACATATTTTAAACTTTTCATCAAATTATGTCACAATGAAAAAAATGGCGTCTGTAAAAAAGTCACGGATATCTACCTCATTACTATCGCCTAATTGTAATTTTTTGTTACAGTTGCATTTTCTCCGATATGTTAGATGATAAATAATTGATCCAAACAAAAAAAAAAGTTGAAAAAATCGTTTAAAAATGTAAATATATGAAAAAGAAAATCTCGACCACTCCTTGATGTCTGCGATTTCTGCATCGTGACCCTTGTTATATTACCATGTTTCACCCATAAAATCCCCCCAAAATCCATTCACAGCTGTGTCTTGACACTCAGTGATACATGCGACATGGAGTTTTTGGATCGAAACAAAGTAGGTACGCGATAATATCTTGTTAAAGTCATGGTGTCTGTAATTCTGTTCTCGTGTGCTCTCACCTCCAGATAGGGTTTTGCTGTTTAAAAAATATTTAAAAAAAAAAAAAAAAATGCCCTCCTGCTCAAAAATTTTCTTCCCCCAGAAAACTGAGATTTTAAGCTTTCCAATGATGTATCACAGATGCATACCGGACAATTTTGAAAATTGGCTAAATTGGGGGTCTTGAGCAGAATTTCAAGTCACCTGAGTGTTTTCCGCCATATCTATGTGCGCTTGGCCTCGATAATAACGTATGACGTAGATCGTCGCCCATCACATTTGTTCCCGGAAATAATTAGCCCCAAAACTAGAATGACTGAAAAACAGACTTCTTTGGACATATTTTTTACGTGGAAAAGAGAACCTGACGAGCCAGAAGATGAGCCTACAACCTCGAAGAAAACTAAATCTATGCTACTTCCCAATCACTAAAGACACACGAACTGCGAAGGAGCGGATTCGTGACCCGTATGTGAATAAACCGAGTGATTCGAGCATGTCTGTGCAACAGGAATATCAGCTTGTAGAGATCGCAAATCACGGCGACCTTAAACGTACATTTGAGACAACAACTTTACCGAGGTTCTAGATAAAAGTCATTCCGGAATATCCTGACATCGCCAGGAGCGCACTGAAAACTGTGCTACAATTTCCAACATCGTATCTTTGTGAAGCGGGCTTCTCTCACTCTCCCATATCGGGACCATCTCGTCTCAACGAAACAAGCTCAGGCCTCCCACTGATTCAGCGGGTGAGTTATATTTTCCCTGCACTTAACACGACGGGGCTAAAAACAAATGTTATTTTGTATTTGCTGTATTTTTCTGCCGCACATTGCCGGTGTTCTGACAAATTTGGCATGCGCGTAATGTTAAAAATGACCGCGATGCAGCGATTCCAAAGTACACATTACAAACTTTGAAGAAAGGAATATTAACTTACGTTTGCCATGTTAGCTGCACACAACAACAAAATATTAGAGAGGCCTGTAATTGTCAACATCGTTAAACCTCAACCATGAGAGACAGAATGTGGGGAAAAAAAAAACTGAAAATCACATTGTTTGATTTTTAAATAATTTATTTGCAAATCATGGTGGAAAATAAGTATTTGGTCAATACCAAAAGTTCATTTAAATACTTTGTTTTGTACCCTTTGTTGGCAATAACGGAGGCCAAACGTTTTCTGTAACTTCACAAGCTTTTCACACACTGTTGCTGGTATTTTGGCCCATTCCTCCATGCAGATCTCCTCTAGAACAGTGATGTTTTGGGGCTGTCGTTGGGCAACACGGACTTTCAACTCCCTCCGCAGATTTTCTATGGGGTTGAGACCTGGAGACTGGCTAGGCCACTCCTCCAGGACCTTGAAATGATTCTTACGAAGCCACTCCTTTGTTGCCCTGGCTGTGTGTTTGGGATCATTGTCATGCTGAAAGACCCAGGCACGACTCATCTTCAATGCCCTTGCTGACGGAAGGAGATTTTCACTCAAAATCTCTCGATACATGGCCCTACTCATTCTTTCCTTTACACAGATCAGTCGTCCTGGTCCCTTTGCAGAAAAACAGCCCCAAAGCATGACGTTTCCACCCCCATGCTTCACAGTGGGTACGGTGCAATTCAGTATTCTTTTTCTTCCAAACACGAGAACCTGTGTTTCTACCAAAAAGTTCTATTTTGTTTTCATCTGACCATAACACATTCTCCCAGTCCTCTTCTGGATCATCCAAATGCTCTCTAACGAACCGCAGACGGGCCTGGACGTGTACTTTCTTCAGCAGGGGGACACATCTGGCAGTGCAGGATTTGAGTCACTGGCGGCGCATTGTGTTACTGATAGTAGCCTTTGTTACTGTGGTCCCAGCTCTCTGTAGGCCATTCCCCCTTGGTGGTTCTGGGATTTTTGCTCCCCGTTCCTGTTATTTTGACGCCACGGGGTGAGGAGGGAGTTGAAAGTCCGTGTTGCCCAACGACACCCCCAAAACATCACTGCTCTAGAGGAGATCTGCATGGAGGAATGGGCCAAAATACCAGCAACAGGGTGTGAAAAACTTGTGAAGAGTTACAGAAAACGTTTGGCCTCCGTTATTGCCAACAAAGACATACATACCAAAGTATTGAGATGAACTTTTGGTATAGACCAAATACTTATTTTCCACCATGATTTGAAAATAAATTCTTTAAAACTCAAAAAATGTGATTTTTCAGGGTTTTTTTTCCACATTCTGTCTCTCATGGTTGAGGTTTACCCATTGTTGAAATTGGCAATGGCGTACCGCAAGCAACACGTCACTTCCGCTCATTAATATTAATGACATTAGCTACTGTTGCTAAGTAGGGAGAAGCCACGGTTTGTCCCTAATAGGAAATGAATGGAAATCGTGTACGAAGGAGATGTTTACAGAGCTAAACCTCCCAATTTTCTCCGAAAATGATGTGCCTGGTGCCAAATTCACTGGCAAAGATGTAGAAGAACATAAAAATCTTCAGTTAAAGAGATGGCTTGAGTGTCGAAGGCTGAAAAATACGGAAAAAAACGAGCCGACCTAAGCATAGCTTTAGCTTTTTTATCGACGCGACTGACAATGACATTCTCCTGTTTCAACAAGCTATCCTTTACCATCAGCCCTGTCTTTCTTATATATCCTCTGGTTGTCCTACGTCTCTTACCGTTCTTGGGGGTAATTTAGTTGGCTTTGTGTAGCGATCGCAAATGCTACTCAGTGACAGCCAACGAACTTTTTTAGTTTTTTCATTGATAACACATCTTAATTCTATAATTTATTTACACTTCCCCCTTACTAAAGTTGTTTTATATAATATATATATATAACAGAAACGGTAACAGTGGCAGTCAGATACCATTGTAATTCTTTTCAGGTCATTCATTGTCAGACAGAAGCAGTACAGCACGACGTTACGCTAAAAGAATAAGTTAAAAATATAAAAATGGCTTAGCTCTTTGTCCTCTGAAAGACCATGCCAACCCAACATAATGTTTACTGCATACGAAATGTGAATGGATTCACCGAGCTGGTGTTAAAGTCCGCGCAAATTGATTCGGTCTTCACATTTTTTCCTCCCGAGTTTTTGGTTTCCGGAAACGTAAGAAGAAACATCCTTCATGTGTCGTAATGTCTAGAGTAGTTTCTCCAAGTTCCAAAAAAGCAATGCGTGATCGGCATGTTCGTTTTTGAAAGATTACCGGCGAAAATTAGCACAAATTACGTTAAGTCTATGCGAGGGCTGGTCTATAATGTCCCACTTCGGGTTTACTTCCGCTTTACGATGCGACGTCACGGTCAAAAAATAGTCTGCGTGCGGTACGCCATTACAGGCCTCTCTAATATTTTCAAGTGGGAGAACTTTCACAATTAGTGGCTGACTAAATACTTATTTGCCCCACTGTATGTTTGTGATGTTAAGTTTTTTTAGCACCGTTGGATAACATTAAGAGTCCAACTGAATATAAAAGAGGGCTTTTTTTCACTGCCACAAAAGCTTTTGGAGCAAAATTTTATATGGGTGCAAAATTTGACAGAACACCGGTCTGTGGAAAAAAAGACCCTAATCACACCGGTCCGTGGTGCAAAAAAGGTTGGGGACCCCTGGTCTAAAGGCCTCCAGGATTCTGCAAAATCTTTGCCAAACACTGAAACTTCACTGAAAATCTAGTCAATTGTCAACAAATCCTGCCAAAAGCAAATTCCTCATTATGGACTAGTGACCAGTAGATTTTAGTTCAAATTGACAAACAGTGAACATTTTGATAGTCAATCACAGATCATACGTACATAGACCACGTGTAGAGAAACGATGGGCTCACCTCCATTCAATCACATAGCATGTATCGACAAAACAGACAAGTTTCTAGTCAATCACAATGCACATACTGTATATCCTGAAGGGACTGAAATGTAAGTTTGTAACTTGTCCAACTTTCTTGAAGGGTACAGTCGATAAGAAAAGCTTTCCAATGCTTGAAGGAATAGTAAAGTGTCACTCTTGTATCTGTAACACCCAACCTTGAAGAAATTTTCCTGGCATTCCTGCATTGTCATTTAAATCGCCTTCCTCTGTTTCTCTAAAACCAGAAAACCCCCAAGGTTGATCTCTGCTCACGTAGTCTTGCTTGTCTTTAGGCGCAATTAGAGGCATCCAGTTTTGTTTGTATTCCGAAGTTGGATTGACATCTTTTGGTAGTACGTCATTGCGTAGGTAAACTCCAAGTGGATCTGAATGAGTTGAGTCAGAGTCCCTTGGGGTCGGAGTGTTTAGCGTCTCATCCACACACCCGGAGTCCGACGATTCAGAGCTATTCAAGCGATTCAGCTGAGCTAAAACCAAGTCCTTTTTAGATTCAAGCTTTTCTACATGGAAATGGACTGACGTCAACTTAAGTTGACCGTTTGCGTCTCGCGTGGTCTTCAACGTCAGCTGTCCAACCGGATCCTCGTCCTCAGAGGTTGCAATTTGTAGAGGAGGTGGTGTTTTTTCCACATCTTCCACGAGGACTGTTGAGAGCTTGTTCTGATTAGCCAGCAACACAGAACTGTAGACGATAGATGAATGGGCACTGGACAGCTGTTCATTTGGACTCCCGTCCATACTGTGTATGGAAACATCCCTGTTTGCGTTAGGCCTGACAGGAACATAATTGTGGATTTCCTGATTTTTAGCAGAGACGGTCGCAGTGGAAATAAGCTGTTTCCTCTCTGAGGTATGCTGATGGTTTGCCAGTAGTTTGCTAGTATGTATCTCCTGTTTTAAAGAACAGAAAACAAGTCCAGGGTAGTGAAATTAGTTAGCGAGACTGCTATTTTCGAGACAAGTAAATCGACTCACCAACTAGATTACTGTGGTTTACTGAATGAAATCAAATCACGACCTTTATTGCAAGGCCGGCCCAGCCTATAGGCAGACTATGCAGCTGCTTAGGGCCCCTGACCACCATGGGGCCGCCAATCTGGCAACCTCATTTTATACGTTGTTAATATTGCGTTTATCTATGCAAACATCCGTTTACGACAGTTTGCTTCATTTGACTTAGGTTTTTTTTTTTTTTTTTTTTCGAGTTTTGATACTTGATTACAAGTAAAGATGTCCCGATCGTTCAGCATCCCGAACGATCGGGTCCGATCACGTCATTTTCAAAGTATCGGAATCGGCAGAAAAAATATCGGACATGCCTTTCCAAATATATATATATATAAATTTTAATTAAATCGTTTTCTAATTGTATTAGTAACATTACAGACAAAATGTCTAACACTCATCCAGAGTCTTTAGTTTTGGCTTTAAGTAGGGCTATCAAATTAATCTCGTTAACAGCGGTAATAACATTAAAATATTTGGCGCAATTAACGCATGCGCTGCACGACCCACTCACGCATTGTCACGTTCAATCTATAATGGCACCGTTGTACGTATACATAGAGCTAAAAGGCAACGTAAAATGAGTAGAGAGAATTTTGGCAGCCTTTGAAGCCTTTTTTTAATTGGCTAAAGCCTTACAATCCCTCTCTCAACAATTAGAAATATCGTGGTAAGCAATGTGGGGAAGAAAGGTAGTAGTTGATCTTTTTCTTAACACCCTATGTTATCTCCCAACACAGAGAAGATATATCAATTGGTACCACTACGCACAGTCATGGTTGCACTTCCCATCATGCATTTGGTCAGAAGTTAAATGGTTACAGTATCATTTACTGAAAGCTCAACAAATACACTAGATGGCAATATTTAGCCAAAATATACAAAGTCACATTTACCCTTTAAGAATTACAAGTCTTTCTATCCGTGGATCCCTCTCACAGAAAGAATGTTAATAATATAAATGCAATCTTGAGGATTTATTGTCATAATAAACAAATACAGTACTTATGTACTGTATGTTCAATGTATATATTCGTCCCGAGTTTTCTTCATTTTTTTCTTAATGCATTGCCAAAATGTATATGATCGGGAAAAATTATCGGGAATGATTGGAATTGAATCGGGAGCAAAAAAAAAAAAAAAAAGCAATCGGATCGGGAAATATCGGGATCGGCAGATACTCAAACTAAAACGATCGGGATCGGATCGGGAGCAAAAAAACATGATCGGAACAACCCTAATTACAAGCTTAAAAAAATAAAAGTTCTTCCTTTACTTCTTTCTTTTACTCTTTCAGAAAAAGGTTTGGTGCCATCTACTGTAAGTCCTGACAATCATTTGGTGTGAGAAGTTTGAAGTATGCAGTGCAACAAAATCTGATTAATATACAAAATATGGACGTATGGGTTGGATCGCATGTATGGGTTTCACAGTACACTGTGACGAAATGGTGGGCCAAAAATATGGGCCCCTTGGCATTATTTTGGCCCCCAAATGGCCCTGCTTTATTGCCATAGTTGACATCGGTGAGAAAGTTTTCCATCGTGGTTTGTTTTTAAAGAGAGCTGTCACCACAACAAAGGTTCTGCACGTCATCAAGAAACTGTTGCAATTACTAAAACCACATATTTACACAGTTATTCAATGCCGTTAACACGTGCAGACACTTTGAATCCTGCGCGATGAGCCCGATTTTCAAGTCGTGCCACATTTCCTGATTGTTTTTTTTAGACCAGTAGTATTCCATAGCACGAATACTTTGGCGTGACATGGGTGATTACAGTTTTTCAAATGTCTTAATCAGAAAAAATGTATCCCCTTACCACCAAAAAACATGTCTGTTCAACTATTAGCAGAGGATGTAAAATATGTGCCTTTGCTAAAGAACGGTCGAACCAATACTGGTTTAGAATGCAGAGAGAGAAAGTGACTACTCACCAGTGAGCGTGGCAGCTTCCTGTCCGTCCCGCCCTTCATGTAGAAACATAAACCTCCAGATGACAACAGTATGATGAATGCCAGTAGGGCGGTGCCAGTGAGGACCCATGATAGACTCGTAGTGATTTTAGCTGGGTAAGGACAACAGTGGACAAAAGAGTCAGTTAAAAGTACACTGTAAAAAAAATTCAAGTCAACCGATTTCACTTGAATTGTCAGGTTTTAATAGAAAACTCAAAGCTGAGAGGGTCCGAGACCCGACTCAACTCAACTTGTGAGGAGGGATGGGAATTGATACGATTTTTCCGATTCCATTATCGATATTGCTTAACGATTCGATTCTTTATCGATTCTCTTATCAATTCTAATTTGGACTAATGGACTGTATGAGGTTCTGGGTTCAGTGTTTTATGGTTCATTTGCCTCTAGGTGTCCGTTGGAACACAAGGAGCGGAGAGTGGAGTTGGTCTTTGGCACTTTTAATCCAGCTTGGCAACAGGCACAACTATATAGAGGCAATGGCACTTGATATGAGAATCACTCAATGAGTATGTGAGAGCATGCGTGGAAAGATGTTGATGTATTTGTATGTGTGTGGAAGAAGACCGGAATGTGTAGGTACAGTGGGGCAAATAAGTATTTAGTCAACCACTAATTGTGCAAGTTCTCCCACTTGAAAATATTGGAGAGGCCTGTAATTGTCAACATGGGTAAACCTCAACCATGAGAGACAAATTGTGGAAAAAAAAAACAGAAAATCACATTGTTTGATTTTTAAAGAATTTATTTGCAAATCATGGTGGAAAATAAGTATTTGGTCAATACCAAAAGTTCATCTCAATACTTTGTTATGTACCCTTTTTTGGCAATAACAGAGGCCAAACGTTTTCTGTAACTCTTCACAACTTTTCACACACTATTGCTGGTATTTTGGCCCATTCCTCCATGCAGATCTCCTCTAGAGCGGTAATGTTTTGGGGCTGTCGTTGGGCAACATGGACTTTCAACTCCCTCCACATATTTTCTATGGGGTTGAGATCTGGAGACTGGTTAGGCCACTCCAGGACCTTGAAATGCTTCTTCCGAAGCCACTCCTTTGTTGCCCTGGCTGTGTGTTTGGGATCATTGTCATGCTGACCCAGCCACATCTCATCTTCAATGCCCTTGCTGATGGAATGAGATTTTCACTCAAAATCTCTCGATACATGGCCCCATTCATTCTTCCCTTTACACAGATCAGTCGTCCTGGTCCCTTTGCAGAAAAACAGACCCAAAGCATGATGTTTCCACCCCCATGCGTCACAGTGGGTATGGTGTTCTTCAGATGCAATTCAGTATTCTTTCTCCTCCAAACACGAGAACCTGTGTTTCTACCAAAAAGTTCTATTTTGGTTTCATCCGACCATAACACATTCTCCCAGTCCTCTTCTGGATCATCCAAATGCTCTCCAGCGAACTGCAGACGGGCCTGGACGTGTACTATCTTCAGCAGGGGGACACGTCTGGCAGTGCAGGATTTGAGACACTGGTGGCGCATTGTGTTACTGATAGTAGCCTTTGTTACTGTGGTCCCAGCTCTCTGTAGGTCATTCACTAGTTCCCCACGTGTGGTAATGGTTCTGGGATTTTTGCTCACCGTTCTTATCATTTTGACGCCACGGGGTGAGATCTTGCATGAAGCCCCAGATCGAGGGAGATTGTCAGTGGTCTTGTATGTCTTCCATTTTCTAATAATTGCTCCCACAGTTGATTTCTTTACACCAAGTGTTTTACCTATTGCAGATTCAGTCTCCCCAGTCTGGTGCAGGACTACAATTTTGTCTCTGTTGTCCTTCGACAGCTCTTTGGTCTTGGCCATAGTGGAGTTTGGAGTGTGACTAACTGAGGTTGTGGACAGGTGTCTTTTATACCGATAATGAGTTAAAAAAGGTGCCATAAATACAGGTAACGAGTGGAGCCTCATTAAACCTCGTTAGAAGACCTCTTTGACAGCCAGAAATTTTGCTTGTTTGTAGGTGACCAAATACTTATCTTCCACTCTAATTTGGAAATAAATTCTTTAAAAATCAAACAATGTGATTTTCTTTTTTTCCCCCCTCACATTCTGGCTCTCATGGTTGAGGTTTACCCATGTTGACAATTACAGGCCTCTCTAATCTTTTCAAGTAGGAGAACTTGCACAATTGACTGTAAAGCAGTCAATGACACACATACATGACTCGCACAGTATAATGAACACAAAGGTGGTGGTGGTGGGGAGGGGCGAGTGCGCGCGCACAACCCAGAAGCACGCTGCGTGCACGTGCGGTCATCTTGGCCATGAAAGTGGCGAAAACTAAGCACTTAACACTCATATTGATGTACAACATCATTATAAGATTCGTGCTGTCAAATTTATTGCGTTAATGGGCGGGAATTGGTTTTTTAAAAATTAATCACATTAAAATATCTGACGCATTTAACGCATGCGCGGAATGACCCGTTCATGTATTGCCTCAGATTACAATGACGCCGTTTTTGCACATTGAGAGCTAAAAGGCAAAAGAAAGGCGAGTGGACACAGGCGTTCATTGGACCGCGCCGTTTATTGGCAACTCCTTCACAACAAACATAAGTATCATTTATTGAAAGCACAACAAAAATGATATTCCTATCTCTGAAAAATAAAAAAATGTTCACAAAAAGAAAAGCGCTTCAATCTTTATTAATGACGCCCTATCCTCACACAGTTAAACAACAATGCAAAGAACTGGCACTGCCAATCAAAATAGCTATGCAAAATATGCATAAAACTTACTCAGACTTTGGTCAAACTCTGTTCAAACATTTCGTTTAGCTCAACAAATACACTGAATGGCAATAATTAGTCACAATATACAAACTATCAGAGGTCCCGTACGTTGCAAAGCCAGCACTCACATGAACTTGAATCACAATAGACCCAGTCTTAAAAAAAAAACCAAAAAAAAAACAAAAAACAGCTAGCTACGGCGTCAGTCAAGGGACAAAATACACTCATTGGCTTGATTTCTAAGTACTGTAATTTAAAACTCGCTATTGACACCTTGTGGTGTATTTCAATCACTACCTTACGTAGTTAAAGACACTGTGGAAGAACGGCAGGGAGCCCATGTGACGTCACCGCTCGGCGACTTCAACAATTGCGAGCTACTAGTTTATTTTTGTAACTGAAATTTTTACAAATTTTATTAAAACAAAAACATTAAGAGGGGTTTTAATATAAAATTACTATAACTTGTACTAACATTTATCTTTTAAGAACTACAAGTCTTTCTATCTGTGGAGCGTGGATCCCTTTAACAGAAAAAATGTTAATAATGTTAATGCCATCTTGTGGATTTATTGTTGTAATAACCAAATACAGTACTTATGGACAGTATGTTGAATGTTTATATCCATCTTGCGTTTTATGTTTCCATTCCAACAATAACTTACAGAAAAATATGGCATATTTTAGAGATGGTTTGAATTGCGATTAATTAATTTTTAAGCTGTGATTAACTCGATTAAAATTTTTAATCGTTTGACAGCCCTACTTAAGATGCAAAACTAACACATTCCCTCTTAACATGATTGTGAAACGCAAATATAATGTAAACAACGCTCTCCTTGGCACAGCGAGGACGAGCGGGAGCAACCAGCCGACGTAACAGTAACAACACGAAATAACGGCTCTAACCTATCATAAGAACTTTATGACATGAAGAGGACAAACTTACATACATTCATGGACGCACACAGGTTAACAAGTCGCCGCACTCTGTTCGAAATGCGCACCTTACGCCAATTCTCTGTCACAGAATACGAAGCGCGTGTGACGTAGGACAATAACAGGAAGTAACTCACTGGTTGCTATGGGAACGAACGCATACCCAGGGAACCTTTCTAACAAGTGTATTAGAGTTGCTAATAAAATCGTTTTGGATTATTTTAGATGCATATGTGTTATATTTTTCTTATAGAGTATTTCACGAGGAATACGATAGACCCATTCATAGACTTTTGAAAAATCACCATTTCTTTAAGTAGTCTCATGAATAATGACTTGGCTTTGGAAAATCAATGCAAAATCACCCGGCGACGAGTCTTCAGATTTACTTGATGAGTGATCACTCTTTGAGTAATCATGTAGTCTTACTTGTAGATTCGATTGTGTGTATCTTGCTTAAATTATGTGACGTTATTTGTGCTGGTTGGAATAAATAAGACAATTGTTAGATAAACTGCCAAACGATTCACTGGAATTGAAACACACGGAACCGGTTCTTATGGGTTCTCGATTCCCATCCCTACTTGTGAGACAATAATGTGAGACTTGACTTGTGAGACAATGATTCGAAACTTGACAAGCTGACTCGAAAAACTTCGTGGATTGGTTCCCACCTGCCAGTAATCCCTTTGGTCGCATTGACTGCTCTTGCTACGCCCTCACGGAACATCATGGAGATCAAAAATCAATCAAATTCCCTGCAGACTACTGCATAGATTCATTTTTAAGATTGACATACAATGACAGTAAGGTTTCTCTCAAAGATAAACCTGAGGGCTTTGTGTGTGGGCTGGGGAACAATGTTGTAGACATTGACTAACCTGTGACTCGACTCGAGTCAACAACCTTTTGACTTGACACGACTTGTCTTTACAACCTTGTGACTCGACATGACCTCGAGACTCGACTCGACATAACCTCGTGACTCGACTCGACTTGCCCACAACAGGAAAGACTCAGGACTCGTGCAATTGTCTGATTTTCAATTAAGTAAATGAAACATTTTCAGTAAACCGGACTCCAGGGACAAGAGAGGAAGGAAACCTCAGAGCTACTGTCACTTCCTCGTGTTAACAACTTCAAAAGATATCTCAAGTACCAAACTCCAGGCAGAAAGGTGTGAATAGAGATCAGTGCTGTAACGATTAATCGATTAACTCAAGTAATTAAATTAGAAAAAAGATTTGTTTAATTTAAGTGGCGTCGTAATGGTTTGTTTTGAAAGTGTTTGCATTTAGTTTTATTGATTTGGGTAGCTACACTGCCCTCTAGTGGCAACAGTGAATGTGGCATAACTCATTTCACATGGGTGAATCCAGCTGCTCCCTGTTAAGGCCAACATAAGCTAAGTTTTTGTTTGAGTTAATTTATATTTAGCTGTCTTTATGTGGGTATATGTGTTTTAAACATTTGTTAAGCGCATTAAAAAAGAAAAGTTAGCTAGCGGATTTTTGCTATGTAAGTTAGCAAATTCTTTTGTTGTACTTAAATCCTCATTTTATTTTTTTTTATACAGTTTGAGGCTCAGCTCAGGTATTTTTAATTTTATGTTCCTTATCCAATTACTCGATTATTCGAACTACTTCATTGATTACCGTAATTTTCATGCTATAAGCCGCTACTTTTTCCCCTCATTCTGCGGCATATAGTCCAGTGTGGCTTATTTGTTGATTAATTTGGGTTAATAGGTAACGATTAACTTGACAGTGGCGTCATAAGTGTGTCATAAGATACTAAATAACATCTGTTATAAGCATTCATTAATGCTCATGACAGTTTCATGTCATAATTATGATTGTCTTATGACAGCCTTATGGCGCCATTGTCAAATAAAATGATACCAAATGCCATAACTAGCAATTAGTGACACCACTGGAACAGTAACTGAAGACATAATTAGCACAGAACATGAATTTTGTTTGTTATTTACATCTGTTGCACTGCAATGCATGCTAGGAGGCATGTTGGATGACAACAGTGCTGACAGTAGGTGGCAGCAGAGGTTGACTGTCTCCCCCAAGGGAGCATTGATGGCCAAATGAATCTTCTTGAAGCAATGAAGTTTTGCAGTGAATTGGCTCAAAGCTTCATGGTGGTTCATTTGGTCTCATGACTGTCTTTTGGTGTAAATACCCCATAATACAGTAAGGACAGCTGCGGCTTATAGTCCAGTGCGGCTTATCTATGAACAAATGTCGTTTTTGTGTCAAAATCATAGGTGGAGTTTGACTCTTGGGGCAGAGGGGGCACATCATGTTGATGACCTCAAAACGCAGTATCAGCCATAAAAATTAACTTACAAGAATATTTATAATAATACGTTGACAATGAGCGTTTTTTGTTTCCCATCGTTCTTGAGGGGAATTCTAAATCAGGCTGCTTACGACAGCTATAGTTTTCGCCAAGATCGTCATCCATTGAATATGGTACGCCCGCCGGTGTCGTTCCAATGTAGTTACCCCAGTCAAAAATTGTATCCCCTGGACAGAGCTATATGGAGGTAATGATAAATAGAGAGTACTAGATTTGTCTTTATTATTCAATCAAAAAAAGTTGCTTCAATAAAAAGAAAAGTTGCTTCAATCAAAATATATATTTTCAATAAAAAGAAAAGTCGCTGCAATAAAAAAAATGTTTTTAAATGCAAAAATAAATTTGAAACTCAAAAAAATGCATGTGAAAGCCATTTTTCTTTAATTTGATTTAATTTTTTTTAGGGGTCACTTTTTTGATTGAAGTAATGTTGATTTGTGTTTGGGCCACATTTTGGCTACGACATTTTTGTCTTTATTATTCAACCAAAAAAGTTGCTTCATACAAAAAAAATTATATTTTCAAAAGAAAAATCACTTCAATCAAAAAAAAGAAAAAATTCAATCACAGAAAAGGTTTTTGAATGCGAAAAAATATTGAAAAGCTATTGAAAAATTTGCATTTGAACACTTAATTTTTCATTGAAAAAGTTTTCTTTTAGTGAAGCAATCCTTTTTGTGTTTGGGCCATTTTATGGGTAGGACATTTGTGTCTAAATCATTCAATCCCCCAAAAAGTTGCTTCAATCAAAAAAAAAAAAAATATATATATATATTTTCAATCAAAGAAAAAAAAAAATTTGAAAAATAAAATTGCCCTCCCCTATTTTTTTTTTGTTGTTGTTGAAAATTATATGCAAAGCAAATGACCATCTAAAGTCACATGATCTGTTCGAAAAATAATTTTGACCCATTATAAAAATATATTTTTTAGGGCTGTCAAACGATTAAAATTTTTAACCGAATTAATTACAGCTTAAAAATTAATCGTATTTAATCGCAATTAATTGCAATTCAAACCATCGATAAAATATGCTATATTCTGTAAATTATTGTTGGAATGGAAAGATAAGACACAAGATGGATATATCCATTCAAAATACAGTACATAAGGACTATTTGTTTATTTAAACAATAAATCAACAAGATGGCATTAACATTATTAACATTCTGTTAAAGCGATCCATGGATAGAAAAACGAAAGAAAGAAAAACGTTAGTACAAGTTATAGAAATTTTATATTAAAACCCCTCTTAATGTTTTCGTTTTAATAAAATTTGTAAAATTTTCAATCAAAAAATAAACTAGTAGCCCGCCATTGTTGATGTCAATAATTACTTACACAATGTTCATGGGTGCTGAAGCCTATAAAATCAGTCGCACCCAAGCGCCAGCAGAGGGCGGCAAAACTCCATAAAACACAATTAACAAGCAGTTCACTGTACTGTCATTTAAATCTGTCTGAGCGGGGGGAGTGCGTTAATTAAAGTTAAAAATTAATTAACGCCCGTTAATGTGATAATTTTGACAGCCCTAATTTTTTTTCATTACATTCATTTTTGTTGCGGTTTTATTGCTTTACAACTTTTATATATATAGGAAAGTCAATTTCATGCAATGACACTTCTCGGCCCCCCCCCTGCCGCCCCCTTAATATCCGCTTATGGTCAAATTTGGTGGGTGGTAGCTTATAGCCAGGTGCGACTTGTAGTCCGAAAATTACGGTAATCGACAACTAAAATAATCGATAGCTGCAGCCCTAATAGAGATTGAAAAAAAAAACGTTTTGTGGTCTAAAAACCAAGACTTGAGAGTTACTTGATGAAATCAATTCTTTTTTTTTTTTTTCATGTGAACTCTTGAAGCAATTGATCAATACGTACCTGGTATTGTTACACAGAAAGAGGTATTCTCGCTCACTGGACGACCTTTGTTGCAAGAAGGCTCGTAGAATACATAGCCACAATAATTGGTTGGGTGGGCTGCCAAGCTGATGACAAAATGAGCAGACGACTTGCTATCTCCCTGGAGAAACATAGAAAAAAGAAATTACCTAATCGGAAATCATTCTATTGTTCATTTTAGAACAGTAAATTCCTATGAATGGTCACGATAAGTGCAATTGATGTGACGAGATGTCCAGGTCATTTTGAATGGGAGGGTTGGCTGTGATAATTTGCTAACAGCCTCTCCCGGTCAAAATTGAGTGGCGGTCTAGTGCTGTCAATTGAAGCCAGTGACTTAAATGAGTGCCCTATTAAGTGGTGAAACAAAGTATTGGGATATTGAGATATTGTCACACTCCTAAAATCAATTAACCTGTGTTGGTGAGATAGTGAATAGGCATAGGCGGAGTTTGACTGTTGGGGCAGGGGGGGGCACAACATGTTGATGACCCCGAAACGAAACCGAACGGAACCGAAATAAAATTACAGTGGGGCAAAGTATTTAGTCAACCACTAATTGTGCAAGTTCTCCCACTTGAAAATGTTAGAGAGGAATGTAATTGTCAACATGGTGAAGGAAAAAGGTACCGTCATCGCACACACAACATAATTGTTTGCATTAGTCACATATAGTCTAACACATACATATGGTACAGGTTCTCGTAGGCACCGTCTAACTGTTTGCATTACTCTAACACACGTAATATAATTAATCAGGAAATAATATCATTTTCATATTTACGGTAGGACTACACTACTAATATAAAATCATTAGAACACCATAGTTTAATGAGAAGAAATAGAAGAGATACACAATGCCGTCTTATCACAAGATTGACGCACCAACTCTGGCAATCAGCTCTCCCAGCAAACTCCAAGGACAAAGCGCTTTGTCCTAAAACAAGTACAACCAGCCCGGACAGCAAAGTTGATAGCGGGCATCCCAATCCGCGCACGAACCTAAGCCGCCCAAAACCGGCCACAGAGGGGATGACCCAAAAGCAACGCCCAGAAAATCCTTCGACAAGGCCCGCCTCAGCAAAGACTTTAAAAAGACTGGACACTGAGATAAGACAGATTTTTTTCTGCTCGGAAACATGTAGCCTTGTTTTGGATCCAGAATTGTCCCTCCGTCATTTGTTTTTGCCTTGTTTTTACCATTGTCGACGAATAAATTATCAACCTGTTTTCGGTGAGTGTTCTTCAAGCTTTTGAAACATGGAGTCAGTACAAAGGGTTAAAATAAGAGGACGCGCGAGATTCAGCCTTCCCGGCGGGCGCACGCAGGGCAGCGTCAGCCGAGCGGCACTTGTTTTGGTTGGTGCTGTCCGCGGGTGCGTCTGGGCCGGGGAGGCGAATTTCAACAATGGGTAAACCTCAACCATGAGAGACAGAATGTGAAAAAAAAAAGAAAATCACATTGCTTGATTTTTAAAGAATTTATTTGCAAATCATGGTGGAAAGTAAGTATTTGGTCAATACCAAAAGTTCATCTCAATACTTTGTTATGTAGCCTTTGTTGGCAATAACAGAGGCCAAACGTTTTCTGTAACTCTTCACAAGCTTTTCACACACTGTTGCTGGTATTTTAGCCCATTCCTCCATGCAGATCTCCTCTAGAGCGTGATGTTTTTAGGCTGCCGTTGGGCAACACGGACTTTCAACTCCCTCCACAGATTTTCTATGGGGTTGAGATCTGGAGACTGGCTAGGCCACTCCAGGACCTTGAAATGCTTCTTACGAAGCCACTCCTTTGTTGCTCTGGCTGTGTTTTTGGGATCACTGTCATGCTGAAAGACTCAGCCACGTCTCATCTTCAATGCCCTTGCTGATGAAAGGAGATTTTCACTCAAAATCTCTCGATACATGGCGCCATTCATTCTTTCCTTTACACAGATCAGTCGTCCTGGTCCCTTTGCAGAAAAACTGTCAGAGAATGCGCGGGCAGGCAGGTTGTGTGGAACCAAATGCAGTGAAATAATAATGCAAGGCAGGTGGCAGAGAACTCCAAAAAAAAAAAAAAAGGTTTTAATTATAACTAACAAAAGCACAAAGTACAAACAAAAGGATTGGGGATCAAAAAGGCAAGGTTCAAACAAAACTTACTTTACCGAAGGGACTAATACACAAGGGCTTGGACAGGGCTTGGACAGGACTTCGACATCTACATTGACATGACATTGACAATGACGCAATAAGGACTGAAAAGAAACTGGGAGCTTATATACACACGCAGACAAAGAGTAACGAGACAATGAGGAACAGATGGGTGACACAGGTGGACGCAGATTGGAGGATACACAAGGAGCGGTACACCAGGTGAAATCAATGGCAATTACAAGGACACACTAGGAGGGAACCAACACAAAACCTAACAAAAACAGCCCCAAAGCATGATGTTTCCACCCCCTTGCTTCACAGTGGGTATGGTGTTCTTCGGATGCAATTCAGTATTCTTTCTCCTCAAAACACGAGAACCTGTGTTTCTACCAAAAAGTTCTATTTTGGTTTCATCTGACCATAAGACATTCTCCTAGTCCTCTTCTGGATCATCAAAATGCTCTCTAGCGTACCGCAGACGGGCCTAAACGTGTACTGGCTTCAGCAGGGGGACATGTCTGACAGTGCAGGATTTGAGTCCCTAGCGGTGCATTGTGTTACTGATAGTAGCCTTTGTTACTGTGGTCCCAGCTCTCACTAGGTCCCCCCGTGTGGTTCTGGGATTTTTGCTCACCGTTCTTTATATCATTTTGACGCCACGGGGTGAGATCTTGCATGGAGCCCCAGATCGAGGGAGATTATCAGTGGTATTGTATGTCTTCTATTTTCTAATAATTGCTCCCACAGTTGATTTTACACCACAGGTGTCAGATTCCAGAAAGGGCCATGTTGAAAATGACAGGCCTCTCTAATCTTTTCAAGTAGGGGAACTAGCACAATTGGTGGTTGACTAAATATTTATTTGCCCCACTGTAATTTACAAGAATATTTATAATTTATAATAATAATAAGTTGACAATGAGCGTTTTTTGTTTCTCATCATTCTTGAGGGGAATTCTAGGCAATACTTTTCGCGAAGATCGTCAACCATTGAATATGGTACACCCATCGGTGTCGTGCCAATGTAGTTACCCCAGTCAAAAATTGTATCCCCTGGGCGGAGCCATATGGAGGTCTTTATTATTCAATCCAAAAAAAGTTGCTTCAATAAAAAAAAAGTTGCTTCAATCAAAATATATATTTTCAACAAAAAAAAAAGTCACTTCAATCAAAAAAAAAAAAAAAAAAAAAAAAAAAAAAAGGGTTTTGAATGCAAAAATAAATTCGAAACTCAAAAAAATGCACGTGAAAGCTATTTTTCATTGATTAAATTTTTTTTTTTTTTTTTTTTTTTTTTTTTTTTTTAGATTGAAGAAACTTTTTTGATTGAAGTAATGATGGCTTGTGTTTGGGCCACATTTTGGCTAGGACATTTTTGTCTTTATTCAATCAAAAAAGAAGTTGCTTCAAAAAATATATATTTTTCAAAAAGAAAAATCACTTCAATCTAAAAAAGAAAAACTTCAATCATAGAAAACTAAAAATGGGAAACTAAAAATATTTGAGATTGAAAAATTTCCATTTGAACACTTAATTTTTCATTGAAAAAGTTTTCTTTGATTGAAGCAATCCTTTTTGTGTTTGGGCCATATTATGGGTAGGAGATTTGTGTCTGGATCATTCAATCCCCTAAAAAGTTGCTTCAATCAAAAAAAAAAAAAAATTATCAATCAAAGAAAAAAACGTTTGAAAAATAAAATTCCCCTCCCCCTTTTTTTCTTTCTTCTTCTTTTTTTTTTTTTTTTTAAATTATTTGCAAAACAAATGACCGTCTAAGGTGCTAGTCACATGCTCTGTTTGAAAAATAATTTTGACCCATTAGAAAAAAATGTTTTTGTTCATTTCATTCATTTTTGTTGCAATTTTATTGCTTTACAACTTTTATACACAGTATATAAGAAAGTCAATTTCATGCAATGACACTTTTCAGCCACCAGGGGCCCCCTTAAAATCTGATTATGTGAATAGGTGCTGAAGGTTTCCTGTAATTTACCGTACTTTTTTACTGCGATTATGATTGGTGATGTAATAGCTGTATCGCATGGAACATTTGAAGCCTTTGCCGCGACTGATGATGTTCTCCAGGGAGGCGCCATTAGGACCCAACGGAATCGTGGCATGAATTTGCAAGGAAACCGACGTCACGCGTGTATCCAATGTAGGTTGACCCAGAATAGCTGCAGAAGAAACAAAAACACACATTTAACACTAGTCACATATGACTGTTAATTGTTGTGACTTACTGTCCGCAATAGGATTTAATTGTTGGGTGCGTCCATGAGCTTGACCATTGGCGTAA
Organism: Corythoichthys intestinalis; assembly: GCF_030265065.1. Lineage (NCBI taxonomy): Eukaryota > Metazoa > Chordata > Actinopteri > Syngnathiformes > Syngnathidae > Corythoichthys > Corythoichthys intestinalis. Next base: position 39,957,323 of record NC_080398.1, read on the forward strand.
ACTTTCGCATAGTACTGAGTGTCAGGAAGTGATGGTGTTTCTGCAGTCAGGTCGCATTCAAGCGTAGTTATATTGTAACATTCGGTCTTGTTGTAAATATCCGAGTTACCATTCCTGCAACAAGTTTAGTGAACAAAATGAGGTTAGTACTCCTCTTCCCCACTCCCGCTCTTCTCTCGTGTCTCCGTGAGTCGATGTCTCTCCGATTTTTCTTGCATCATTCAACCGACGTAGTAATGCATAGTAACGCACGACAAATGCCGTTAGTAATGGCGTTATATTCTTGCGCTGTCATTAACAACACACGGCACGAGGGTGCACATGTTGATCTGTGTGCGACCATGAATGACATGAATGAATGTATTTTTCCTTCATTCTGGAGTGTTCCAGCGATAGGTTTAAGCCGCTACATGCGCGACCGTTTCGTAGCTTTGCTGATGCAGCGGTGGGTAGTCGGCGATAGGGTTGCTCCGATCATGTTTTTTTGCTCCTGATCCGATCGTTTTAGTTTGAGTATCTGCTGATCCCGATATTTCCCGATCTGATTGCTTTTTTTTGCTCCCGATTCAATTCCAATCATTCCCGATAATTTTTCCCCATCATATACATTTTGGCAATGCATTAAGAAAAAAATGAATAAAACTCAGACAAATATATACATTCAACATACAGTACATAAGTACTGTATTTGTTTATTATGACAATAAAACCTCAAGATGGCATTTACATTATTAACATTCTTTCTGTGAGAGGGATCCACGGATGGAAAGACTTGTGACTTTGTATATTGTGACTAAATATTGCCATCTAGTGTATTTGTTGAGCTTTCAGTAAATGATACTGTAGCCATTTAACGGTTCTGCCCAAATGCATGATGGGAAGTGCAACCATGACTGTGCGTAGTGGCACCAATTAATATATCTTCTCTGCGTTGGGAAATAAAATAGGGTGTTAAGAAAAAGATCAACTACTACCTTTCTTCCCCATTTGCTTCTCACAATATTTCTAAGTGTTGAGAGAGGAATTTTAAGGCTTTAGCCAATTAAAAAAAGGCTCCAAAGACTATCAAAATTCACTCTACTTATTTTACACTGCCTTTTAGCTCTATATATATATAGGTAACACGGCGCCATTATAGATTGAATGCGACAATGCGTGAATGGGACGTGCAGCGCATGCATTAATTGCGTTAAATATTTTAACGTGATTAATTTTAAAAAAATAATTACCGCCGTTAACGCGATAAATTTGATAGACCTACTTTAAGCCAAAACTAGAGCCTCTGGATGAGTGTAAGACATTTTGTCTGTAACGTTAAATACAATTAGAAAACGATTTATTAAAAAAATATACTATATTAAAAAAAGGCATGTCCGATATTTTTTCCTTATTCAGATTTGTTTCAAGACTACAGTTAGTTAGACCTCACTTTGATGGTTAATGCAGTTATTGCAATTTTGTTGTTTTATCACAATAGATTGGTTTATTTACATTTCAAAAACCAGAAGCCATTCATTAATGAACGTGATTGCACTTTAGTTTACATTTTTAAATGTTCAGATATTAAGATTTGAATGAAGCAAAATATCATGCTTTGTCTATCAAAAATATTGTTATAATCATTTGTTTCAGATGTACTGTAATTATTTTCTGTATAAAAAATAATTTGGTGTTCAAAAAGTCTTTTTTCTTATATTCGGGCCAATATGGCAGGGGTCCCCATCTGCCGGGCCATGGCGCATTTGCTACCGGGCCGCACAGAAATAATTATTTATTAACGACCGCATTCTGGCCGAATTAACCCTGTGCCTCTGCTTAACACACCAATATCCCTGTCTACTCTAGATATAATAATACAGGATAGATTAGAATATCGTCATAGAAATTCATTGACTGGACTGCTAGCAGTACATCTTGTTTTGTATATATTATATACAGTGGGGCAAATAAGTATTTAGTCAACCACTAATTGTGCAAGTTATCCCACTTGAAAATATTAGCGAGGCCTGTAATTGTCAACATGGTAAAACCTCAACCATGAGAGACAGAATGTGGAAAAAAAAAAAAAAAAAAAAAACAGAAAATCACATTGTTCTCTTCACAAGCTTTTCACACACTGTTGCTGGTATTTTGGACCATTCCTCCATGCAGATCTCCTCTAGAGCAGTGATGTTTTGGGGCTGTTGTTGGGCAACACAGACTTTCAACTCAATTTTCTGTGGGCTTGAGACCTGGAGACTGGCTAGGCCATTCCAGGACCACTCCTTTGTTGCCCTGGCTGTGTGTTTGGGATCATTGTCATGCTGAAAGACCGTTTCACGTCTCATCTTCAATGCCCTTGCTGATGGAAGGAGATTTTCACTCAAAATGTCTCGATACATGGCCCCATTCATTCTTTCCTTTACACAGATCATTCGTCCTGGTCCCTTTGCAGAAAAACAGCCCCAAAGCATGATGTTTCCACCCCCATGCTTCACAGTGGGTATGGTGCAATTCAGTATTCTTTTTCCTCCAAACAAGAGAACCTGTGTTTCTACCAAAAAGTTCTATTTTGGTTTCATCTGACCATAACACATTCTCCCAGTCCTCTTCTGGATCATCTAAATGCTCTCGAGCGAACCGCAGACGGGCCTGGACATGTACTTTCTTCAACAGGGGGACACATCTGGCAGTGCAGGATTTGAGTCCCTGGCGGCGCATTGTGTTACTGATAGTAGCCTTTGTTACTGTGGTCCCAGCTTTCTGTAGTCATTCACTAGGTCCCCCGTGTGGTTCTGGGATTTTTGCTCCCCGTTCTTGTTATCATTTTGATGTCACGGGGTGAGGAGGGAGTTGAAAGTCCGTGTTGCCCAACGACAGCCCCAAAACATCACTGCTCTAGAGGAGATCTGCATGGAGGAATGGGCCAAAATACCAGCAACAGCGTGTGAAAAGCTTGTGAAGAGTTACAGAAAACGTTTGGCCTCCGTTATTGCCAACAAAGGTTACATAACAAAGTATTGAGATGAACTTTTGGTATAGACCAAATACTTATTTTCCACCATGATTTGCAAATAAATTCTTTAAAAATCAAAAATGTGATTTTCTTGTTATTTTTTTTTTCCACATTCTGTCTCTCATGGTTGAGGTTTACCCATGTTGACAATTACAAGCCTCTCTAATATTTTCAAGTGGGAGAACTTGCACAATTAGTGGTTGACTAAATACTTATTTGCCCCACTGTATCTATGTGCGCTTGTCCTCGATAATAACGTATGACTAAGCAGCGGGTGCAGCACATTTGATCCCGGAAATAATTAGCCCCCACACGAGCGTGATGACTGGAAAACAGACGTCATTAGAGATTTTTTACGGTAAAAAGGGCACTAGACGAGCCAGAAGATGAGCCTACAACCTCGAAGACCCACGAACTGTGAAGGAGTGGATTCGTGACCCGTTTGTGAATAAACCGAGTGATTCGAGCATGTCTGTGCAACAGGAGGATCAGCTTGTAGAGATTGCAAATGACGGCGACCTTAAACATACATTTGAGACAACAACTCTGGATTAAAGTCATTCCGGAATATCCCGACATCGCTACGAGAGCACTGAAAACCTTGCTACAATTTCCAACATCGTATCTTTGTGAAGCAGGCTTCTTAATTAATGCTTAATGACACGGCGAAGTCGTTAACGGTGAGAGAGCGGTGTGCAGTTGTTGTGTGCAGCTAACATGGCAGGATGTGTCTGAGAACTTTTCTACATGTCCATCCATGATCAAACGTAAGTTAATATTCCTTTCTTTTAAGAGAGTTTGTAGTGTTTACTTTGGAATTGCTGCATTCGCGGCCATTTTTAACGTTACGCTCATGTGCAGAACCGCATAGTTGCAATTTTTGATGGGTTGCAAAATTTGTCAGAACACCGGTCCGTGAAAATAAGACCCAGATAACGCTTGTCCGTGGTGCAAAAAAGGTTCGGGACCCCTGCAATACGGTACATCAAATTCATGTTGCACATTCATGCCGTGAGGTGACGTGTTCGTTTAGCATCTTTGTGATGTGTTGTAAGTCCGATTGCGTGTAAAGAGCTTAGTTGCCACCAAGTTTTGTGGCCAAATTGACCGCGTGTTTGTACGGTGTACTTGCGTGTTGTGCGCGTGCATTCTCGCCCGCCCCTACTTTTGTGTTTTTTGCACTGTGCAATTCATTTGTATGTTGTTGATTATTGTGCAGTCAATTTGCATTGTTTCACATTAGCACTGATCTGTTGGTAACCATAACCCCGAACCCGAAATTCTGAATTTTTGACATTTGCCTTCATCTTCGAGTTGGCGGGGGGTTAATTAGTCAGTGGAGTTGATTTCGACAAATTCTATACAGTTTGTCCGTTATAGGTTAGTTTCAGGGCTGGCCGGAGTGGCTAAGCTAGTGCAAGTGGTGGTTGAAGTAATCTCCATCGACTAATTAAATCCCTAATTAAAACTCGAAGATTAAGCCTTATGTAAAAAAATCTGATCTTCCCCTTTAAATTCAATTATCGGAAAGTAAATTGCAAAATTCCAAAGTCAAGTCAATTCCATGTGATGACATTTTTTTGTTGTCGTCATTATGTTCAAGCAGCAAAAAGAAATAAAAAATGGTAAAAGTAACCGATAAGTTACTTTTAAATTACTTAAGGATAAGCAACATGGCATTTTTAGCCAAGGTAGAGAACAAAACTTAACAAGCAGGACCTGACGCATGTGTTTCACAAAAGGAGCCTGGAGTGGACTGTGGGGCTGGAGGGCAGTGTAGCACGTCACATGAGTGACACGACCAAACTGCTACGATGCATGCTAACTACACATACAATAAAAAAATCTCACATATTTTGAATTTATAACTCAAACAATGCGAATTTTCATCTCGTTCTCGTCTCATCAGACGAAAACTGGCATCCATCTTGTGATATTTTAGTCTTCCAACACACGTTTTTAGCTCGTCATCATCACGTCATCGTCATGAAAAAAATTGTTCGTTGGCTAAATATTTTCTTTATCGTTATTCTTCAGGAAAACAACACTGGTCCAGTTGTGTATGTCATGCAATATTTGTTGCGTACCTCCAGTACTGGACACTGTAGAACACCTTTTGTTCAGGTACCGAAGGCGCCGCCGCTTCCCAGCGAAGCATGTTGTTAAAGTTCTTGGATTCAAACCACACCTTGTCACCTTCAGTGGAAAGACACGCTACCAGAGGCAGAAAAGGACAAAGTCCATTTGAGTCATTTGTTTGGATGATAATTCGTTCGCTTGCATCAAACAAACGTGTTTAATCAGTAACATAACACATTTTTCTTGGATAAGACAACGTGAAGTACTCTTATATAAGTTTAGATATAATGCAAGGGGTCTTTATCCACAGCGCGGTTACATATAATATAGTACAGGGTGATTCAAAAAGAATGTGCATAAAACATCACGCGATATGTCAAAAATGAAAAACATTACAAAACTCTGGCATAGGCAAATGTGTTCAACATCAAGTATTATTTCATGTATTTCAAGTGCCGGTAATGGCTACTTTTGAGTACTTGATTTGAAACTTGAAGTTTCAGTAATTTTCGCACTATAAGGCGCACCTGACCATAAGCCGCCACCCACCAAATTTGAAACGAAACGGCATTTGTTCATAGATTAGCTGCACTGGACTATAAGAAGCTGTCCTCACTGTATTATGAGATTTTTACACCAAACGATATCAACCGGTAACACTTTATTTATCACATGATGACTTAGGCACATTCTTTATGAATAACCCTGTATTTTTACTGACAAACTTAAGAACAGAACAAAGTGCCCTAAAACCAACAGGAAGTGATCCAAGAATAACCCAAAACCCAACAGAAAGTGACCAATGAACACCAAGTAGCCCAAAAATTTCCTAAAATCAACGTTAACTGATGCAAAATGTAGAGCATGTAACCTCAGAATGCCCCAAAATCAACAGGATATGACCAATTAACAGAAAGAGCCCCCGAAATTCTCTAAAATCAACATGAAGTGATGCAAAACATACAGGACATGACCCTAGGATGCCTTGAAATTAAAGATGTCCCGATCGATCGGGTCCTATCAGGTCGTTTTCAAAGTATTGGAATCGGCAAAAAAATACCTTTTTTTAATATATATATATTTTTTAATTAAATCATTTTCTAATTGTATTTAACGTTACAGACAAAATGTCTTGCATTCATCCAGTCTTTAGTTTTGGCTTAAAGTAGGGCTAACAAATTTATCACGTAAACGGTGGTAATTAACTTCTTAAAAATGAATCACGATAAAATATTTAATGCAATTAAAGCATGCGCTGAACGACCCACTCACGCATTGTCACGTTCTATCTATAATGGCGCCGTTTTAGCTATATATAGAGCTAACAGGCAGCGTAAAATGAGAATTTTGGCAGTCTTTGGAGCCTCTTTTTAATTGGTTAAAGCCTTAAATCCCTCTCTCAGTAATTAGAAATATCGTGGGAACCAATGTGGGGAAGAACGAGTGGTTGATCTTTTCCTTAACACCCTATGTTACTTCCCAACGCAGAGAAGATATATCAATTGGTGCCACTACGCACGGTCATGGTTGCACTTCCCATCATGCATTTGGGCAGAACAGTTAAATGGCTACAGTATCATTTACTGAAAGCTCAACAAATACACTAAATGGCAATATTTAGTCACAATATACAAAGTCACATTTATCCTTTAAGAATTACAAGTCTTTCCAGCCGTGGATCCCTCTCACAGAAAGAATGTTAAGAATGTAAATGCCATCTTGAGGATTTATTGTCATAATAAACAAATACAGTACTGTATGTTGAATGTATATATTCGTCCGAGTTTTATTCATTTTTTTCTTAATGCATTGCCAAAATGTATATGATCGGGAAAAATTATCGGGAATGATTGGAATCGAATCGGGAGCAAAAAAAAGCAATCAGATCGGGAAATATCGGGATGGGCAGATACTCAAACTAAAACGATCCGGGATCGGATCGGGAGCAAAAAAACATGATCGGAACAACCCTACTTAAAATGAATAGAAAGTGACCCGTAAGTGCATTAAAACCAACAAGAAGTGGCCAACGAACAGGTAGTGACCCACAAATGCCCCAAAATCAACAGAAATTTGGCTGGAAATGCTCCAAAATCAAAGGAAATGACCAATGAACAGGAAGCTGACCCAGGAATGGCCCAAAACCAATAGGAAGTGACCTGAGAATGTCGCAAACCCAAAGAGAGTGCCCAATGAACCCCAAGTAGCCCAAAAAATTCCTAAAATCAACATTAACTGATGCAAAATGTGGAGCACGTGACCTCAGAATGCCCCAGAATCAAAAGGAAATGACCAATTAACAGGAAGAGCCCTAAAAACTCTCAAAAATCAACATGAAGTGATGCAAAATGTACAGAACGTGCCCCGAGAATGCCTTAAAATGAATAGAAAGTGACCCGTAAGTGCATGAAAACCAACAACAAGTACCAAATAAACAGATAGTGACCCACGAATGCCCCCAAATCAACAGAGTTAGCTGGAAATGCCACAAAATCAACAGAAAATGACCAATGAACCAAAAGTTCCACAAAAAGACTCTCAAATCAACATGAAGTGATGCTAAATGTACAGAATGTGGCCCTAAAATGCCTAAAAATGAATTAAAGTGACCGGCAAGTGCCCTAAAGCCAACAGGAAGTGACCACTAAACAAGTAGTAATCCACGAATGCCCCAAAATAAACAGAAAGTTATCTGGAAATGCTCCAAAATTAACAGGAAGTGACCAATGAAGATCAAACAACCCCCAAAATGCCCTAAAATCAACATTAACCAATGCAAAATGTGGAGGATATAACCCCTGAGTGCCCCATAATTAGCAGAAAGTGACCAATGAACACTTTATAGCCCAGAAATACTCTAAAATCAACATGAAGTGATTCAAAATCGACAGTACATGACCCTAGAATGCCTCTAAATAATTTAGAAAGTGACCCGTAAGTGCCCTAAAACCAACAGGTAGTGACCCAGGAATGCTCCAAAATCAACAGGAAGTGACCAATGAAGATCAAACGACCCCAAAAACGCCTTAAATTCCACATTAACTGATACAAAATGTAGAGGATGCAACCCCAGAATGCCCCAAAAAGTGACTAATGAACACCAAGTGGCCCCAAAATGCTCTAAAACCAACATTAAATGAAGCAAAACGTGGAGTATGTAACCTAAGAATGCCCTAAAATCAACAGAAAGTGACCAATGAACACCAAGTGGCCCCAAAAATACTCTAAAATCAACATGAATTGATGCAAAACGTACAGCACGTGACCCTTGAATGCCTTAAAATGAATCGAAAGTAACCTGTATGTACCCTAAAACCAACATAGCGTGACCTGGAAATGCTACAAAATCAACAGAAAGTAACCATTAAACACCAAGTGGCCAAAAAATGCCCTAAAATCAACATGAACTGATCCAAAATGTGGAGAATGTAACCCCAGAATGTCCCAAAATCAACAGTAGATGACCAATGAACAGAAAGTTCCTCATAAATCCTCTAAAATCAACATGAAGTGATGCAAAACGTCCAGCACCTGACCCTAGAATGCCTCAAAATGAGTAGAAAGTGACCCGTAAGTGCCCTAAAACCAACAGGAAGTGACCCACGAATGCCCCCAAATCAACAGAACGTTCGCGGGAAATGCCACAAAATCAAAAGGAAATGACCAATGAACAGGAAGCTGACCTAGAAATGGCCCAAAACCAATAGGAAGTGACCTTAAAATGAATAGAAATAGAATAGAAAGTGACCGGTAAGTACTCTAAAGCCAAAAGGAAGTGACCAATGAACAGGGAGTAACCCACGAATGACCCAAAATAAACAGACAGTTACCTGGAAATGCACCATAATCAACAGGAAGTGACCAATGAAGCTCAAATGACTCCCAAATTGCCCTAAAATCAACATTATCTGAAGGGAATAGTTACTTTTCTCGCACACACTATATAACTGATTGCATTACTCCAACACACTTAATATAATCAATCGGGGAATAGTGTCGTTTCTCAGATTTACTGTAGGACTGTTTGTATTACTCTAACACACCTAATATAAAATAAATGGCACTTATACAATAGTTTAAAGAAAAGAAGCAGAATAGAGGGCATAAAAGATACACAATGCTATCTTATCACAGAAGCCCAACGTGTGCGTCAAGAGCAAGATTGACGCACCAACTCTAGCAATCAGTTCTCCCGGGCACTCCAGGACAAAGAGCAGGGCGCTCTGTTCTAAAACAAGTAACATCAGAGAACACCCTCACCCAACCAGGATAACAAGTTGATAGCGGGCGCCTGGGGCGTCGAGACGGGATATAAGACCCTAACCACATTAACTGATGCAAAATGTAGAAGGATGCAACCCCAGAATGCCCCAAAATCACCAGGAAGTGACCAATTAACACCAAGGGGCCCCAAAAATACTCTAAAATCAACATGAATTCATTCAAAATGTACTGGACGTGCACCTAGAATGCCTCAAAATGAATAGAAAGTAACCCGTAAGTACCCTAAAACCAACATGATGTGACCTGGAAACGCTACAAAATCAACAGGAAGTGACCAATAAAGACCAAGTAGCCCATAAATGCCCTAAAATCAACATTAACTGAAGGGAATAGTTACTTTTCTCGCACACACCATATAACTGATTGCATTACTCCAACACACTTAATATAATCAATCGGGGAATAGTGTTGTTTCTCAGATTTACTGTAGGACTGTTTCTATTACTCTAACACACCTAATATAAAATAAATAGCACTTATACAATAGTTTAATGAAAACAAGCAGAATAGAGGGCATAAAAGATACACAACACCGTCTTATCACAGAGGTCCAATGTGCGCATCACGAGCAAGATTGACGCACCAACTCTCGCAATCCGTTCTCCCGCCCACTTCAGGACAAAGAGCAGGGCGCTCTGTCCTAAAACAAGTAGCATCAGAGAACACCCTCACCCAACCAGGATAACAAGTTAATAGCGGGCGCCTGGGACGTCAAGACGGGAAATAAGACCCTAACCACATTAACCGATGAGGATGCAACCTCAGAATGCCCCAAAATCATCACGAAGTGACCAAGGAACACCAAGTGACCCCTAAATGCTCCATAATCGACATTAACAAATGCAAAATGTGGTGTGTGTAACCCCAGAATGCCCCCGAAATCAACAGGAAATTACCAAGGAACAGGAAGTGACCCAAGAATGCCCCTAAATCAACAGAAAGTGACCAATTGACACCAAGTGGGCCCAAAATGTACTGGACGTGCCCATAGAATGCCTCAAAATGAATAGAAAGTAACCCATAAGCAGTGTTGTCAGTAACACGTTAGTTAGTAACGCGTTACTGTAATCTGATTACTTTTTTCAGTAACGAGTAATCTAAAGCGTTCGTTTTTCTACACCAGTAATCTGATTAAAGTTAGTTTCCTTAGTGTCTCTGCGTTATAATTTTTTCATTGCCTCATAACGTATGTAAAATGAAGATTATTGTAGTCATGTACGAAGAGCATTTTGAATAGAAAATGCTAAAATAAAACGTTCCCGGTACGCGTTTCCATGACAACCTCTTAGCTATTTCCTGTTTTGGTCTCGTGTCACATGTGTTGGGGGACTGAAGGCGTGGGCCAGGCGGGTGGACATTGGAGCCGAGTGTTGACACGTTGCGAGGGAATGTTGATCTGTGGATATCCATGAATGAAAGTGAGTATTTTTCCTTCATTCTGGAGGGTATCAGCAAAAGGTTGGACTTCCTACATGCGCGGCCGTTTCGTAGCTTTGCTGTAGCAACGACGGGCAGTCATCGCTCCAAGTTGGTAAGCTTTGTTTACATCATATGCGTGTTGCACATTTATGCAGTGAGGTGATGTGTTCGTTTATCATCTGTGGGATGTGTTTTAAGTCCGATTGAGTGTAAAGTGCTTAGTTGCCACCACGTTTTGTGGCCAAATTGACCGCGTGTGTGTTGAGAGGAGCACTTCCGGGTTGTGGCCGCGCATCCGCGCCCGCCACCACCTTTGCAATTTTGTGGAGTCAGTTTGCATTGTTTTACATTGGCACTGATATGCTGTTGACCATAAGCCGAAATTCAGAAGTTTTGACATAAGGCTTAATCTTAGAGTTAGCGGGGTTTAATTGGTCGGTGGAATTGATTTCAACAAATTCCAAGCAGTTTCTCAGATATTTGTTAGTTTCAGGGCTCCGGAGTGGCTAAGCTAGCACGAAATTCTGATAATTCCCTTTAGATTCAATCATCGGAACGTCAATTACATGTGATGACATTTTTCTGTTGTCATTCTTATGTTGAGGCGGCAAAGGGAGAAAAATAGGTAAAAAGTAACTGACAGACTACTTTTAAAGTAACTTAGTTACTTTGATAATGAAGTAATCAGTAAAGTAACTAGATTACTTTTTTGAGGCGTAATCAGTAATCAGTAATTAAATTACTTTTTCAAGTAATCTGTGACAACACTGCCCATAAGTACCCTAAAACCAACATAATGTGACCTTGAAATGCTACAAAATCAACAGGGAGTTACCAATAAACACCTAGAATCCCAAAATGCCTTAAAATCAACATTAACAGATGCAAAATGTGAATAGTGTAACCCCAGAATAGAACAGAACACATATTTTCAGAACCCTTCTTTATTTTTCCTCTCACGTCTCTGCTGAACCGCTTCTTTTGTAAATGTGTCTTCTAACCTCAGCCCTATCCTTCCTGTGTTGTAATTTATTGCCTGACTGTTTATTAAGTAAATCGCGTATTTACGACGGCCCGTCGTTGAAATGAGCCCGGGGTGCAGTACCGTTAAACGTTATCACCCTGAATGTCAGTCGGTGATGAGCGATACAAAAGATCGGACCGGTCCGTTCGGACAATTTGCATTTTTATTAGTCGTGTAATGGGATAATCAATATCACATTTGGTGAAAAAGTTTATAATAGAACATTGGTTCTCTAGTGGATTACTGGACAGTAGAACATCCACGGGTTGTCATATTAATTCAATTATTGATTCCAGGCTTTAAGAATAAATGTGTAAGATTAGAAAACAAAACAACACTGGACAGAACGAAAGATATACAATAGAAATATAGACTCACCATAGCAGAAGAGAAGCAGAATAATGACTTTGACAGACCACATCTTTGTTAAAGTTCTGCCGGTAAAAGTTTCATGACACCAGAGATGTAGTTAAGTCACCTCAGCTTTCATGGCGCTGCCGCTGCCAACCATCACTGGTGTGGTTTACTGAAAGGAGTGGTGTCACCTAGGTGTGCAGGTGTACATTTATCACCTTGCTTCCTGCTATTCCGCTCTCTGGATGTTCCGCCCATAATTTTTTTTATTACACCTTTTCAACATAGGAGTCATACTCTGCTGGTCTTGTGGTTCATCCAGACAAAGCATAACCTCTATGGCAACCTCTCTAAGAAAAAGTGAAAGGGAAAGATAAAATTTAATTCCTTGATACGGTTTGCCATGGACATGTTTTTCCAGTTCTCACATGTACAAAACCACAAGCTATGTGGTCGTTATCATATACTGTAGTTACTCTTGCGTGGGTAACGTGAGAATGGTTTTGTTCCTTTCAAACTGTTAACACTTTCAGGGACAATTGGTCACTAATGAATAATAAACTATTGAAAGTTGACCTTTAACCCTTCATTAAGCAATGAGCATGTTACACTCAAGACCTTTAACCTTTTAATAGGGCAAGTGACTATTTTTGGCATTCAAAAAATGTATTATATTTACAGTCATGTGTCCTTTTGTCCTCTTTCTGCCGGTCGGCCACTCCAAGGCCTTGTTCTTCCTCGCTTCTGAAGTCACATCCTCGGAGAAGTTCGCACTTTGAGCTTCCCCTCATTGAAAGGCGAGCATCTGCCACTGGATTGTGCTAATCTTCAATTACAACAAATAGGAGAACATACAGTAGATACTCTTCAATTAACTTTTGTATTTTTGGACAAAATTACAGTGGGGCTGAAAGCCAAAAGTGGTTTTTGCCATGTGGCAAAAAATTTTAGCCATGTGGCAAAAATGTTTTGCCATGTGGCAAATTTGTTTTGCCATGTGGCATTATTTTGGCCATGTGGCAAAATGGATTTTGTCATGTGGCATTTTTTTTGCCATGTGCTCTAATGTAAAGTTTAGGGTCAATAATCGCAACCACACGTTTTTCTGCCTTTTAAAATGAAGGTAAAATTCAGACGTGCATAGCCGTCAATGGCTTGGACTTGTATGGCCTGCAAAACAGCCGTATAACCCAAAAAATGCCATATACCCCTACACAAACCAAAATGCATTTTGCTACATACCCCTAAAAATTGACACATGGCGGGAAAAAAATGGCACATGACAAAATCCACATTGCCACGTGGCAAAAAAAAAAAAAAAAAAGCCACATGGCAAAAAAATGCCGCATGGCAAAAAAAAAAAAAAAAAAACAAAAAAAAAAACATGGCAATAAAAATTTTCTCGCGGTCTCTCCAGCAGGGCCGAAAACCAAAAGTGTTTTTTGCCATGTGGCAAAATGGATTTTGCCATGTGGCTTTTTTTTTTTTCCGCCATGTGCTCTAATGTAAAGTGTATGGTCAAAAATCACAACCACACATATTTTTCTGCCATTTAAAATGAAAGTAAAATTTGGAAGTGCATAGCCGTCAATGGCATGGACTTGTATGGCCTGCAAAACAGCCGTATACCCAAAAATGCCATATACCCCCCCACAAACCAAATTGCATTTTGCCACATACTCCAAAAAATGGCACATGGCGAAAAAAAAAAAAAATAGCACATGGCAAAATCCATTTTACCACATGGCAAAAAAAATTGCCATATGGCAAACAGAAATTGCGACATGGCAAAAAAAAATTTGCCACATGGCAACAAAATATGGCACATGGCAAAAAAATGTTTGCCTCATGGCAGAAAAAATGGCACATGGCAAAAAAAAAAAAAAAAAAAAAAATGGCACATGGCAAAAAATTTTGCCACAGGGCAAATACCACTTTTGGTTCTCGCTGTCTCTCCAAAATTACACAATTTGTAGATCATTTAAAATGTTTATCCTTATTCTTAGAAGATGAATTTTCAAAGAATAAACAATCAATCACACTTCCACAAAAAACTAAATACAACAAATTACCACAAAGTAATATATAAATCATAAACTGTGATGTTTCTATATTCATCCAATATGAGCGCAGCTAATATAAATCCTTTGTGCTGCAGAATATATTAATTAACCGGGAAAAGCAATTTCCTTAATTTGTAATCAGATTTGCTGAAAGTACAGCAACGGCACGGTCGTTATAATACATTAGTGCGATGGTTCCATCGTAATTAAACTCTGACTTTGCCACGATTGTTATTGTGTTTATCGGGTAGTGTCATCTATTTGTAGCGGGCATTGAATTTCCCTCATGTTATGAATGAAATATCCTAATTTATAATCTTAGCATATGTATAACCTGTAGTGTTGCATTAGCCCTCCAAGTCAAAGACTGGATATCTATCCCCGTCAATGCAGAAGTCCTATCTGGACATCGACATAAAGACAAATTCTGTAGTTAATGAATGGATAGTTGCTTTAATACTACTGTATATACTAAGGGTGTAACGGTACATGTATCCGTATTGAACCGTTTCGGTACTTGGTGCTCGGTTCGGATGGGAGTCGTACCAAACGAGTTTCTGACGTAATGTAACTTGTCGAGGCTGTGAGTCGATCGGGTTACAGTTTCTTTGTGTTGATTATATTTACTCCGTCTTCTCTAATATAATGAGGACCAACACGGTAGGACAGTAAGAAACGTCAACTGCGCGACAACGTGGCCGCCGCGAGAACGCAGTGAAACGCGGCCGTTAAAGTCAATCAGCCAATGCGAACCAGTCGCAGCGCGGCTGTGGTGTTACATGCGTCCCAGAAGCGGCTCAACGCGATGCAGGCGAAAAGAACGGCAGAGTTTATTTATTTGAAGCGAGACGCGGCCCTCCTGCGTCCATACTACTAGCTAGCAGACCAGGCAGACAGGAAGTCACTCGTGTAAAAATACGGTGGATCCGGTCGATTTTCAAACTAATATGCAATCGTAACCCACTGTTTGAGTCCATCAGATCTCTTGAGTGGTAGAACGGGGCACAGTTGACTTGTCTTTGTTGATTTACAGTTGTCTTCTCTGCTATAATAATAACTAACACAGCCCCGTGTTCAATACAAAACCCTCCTACCACAACAAAACAAGTAGGAAATAATATTCACATAGGAACTAAAGTTATACAACATAAAATATACAATATAAATGAATACTTCATCACATTTGTAAAATGCAAACACATAATAAAATAAATAATAGCTAATTTAAATAAAATAAATTGAAATGAGCTAAAACACCTGTAATTAAATAATATGCTTACACAATTACATTTATTAATTTCTGTGTGGCGCTTTGAGAAAATCCACCAATAAAGCTTTTGAAAACCGTTCATAAGAAAAAAAAATCTGAGGCATTTCATTTGTAAAATACATGTTAAAATCTTTGTCATTGGGATTGTTTTTCTCTTTAGCACAGAACTTATTTTTTCTTCTTTCTTTCAGAAAGAAAGCTGACCAATATGCAGGGTCTGAAAGGCAAATTGTTGTTGAATTATTATCTTTTAGTACCCGCTACTTTTTGAGCAGAATTATAGCTTTGTATAGGCTACTGTTCCTATTGTTGGAAGCACAAAAGTGTGTAATAAACAACTAGCACATTTATATTTTGCATTTTGTTTTCTTACTGTACCGAAAATGAACCGAACCGTGACCTCAAAACCGAGGTACGTACCTGTTTTCCGAAATTTCCAGGTTCGCGGTGAATCAGTAACAGGCACACTTTTGCTCAATAGACAATGTTTATTGATTAGAAAATGCAGAATAAATGAGATTTATTGATTACAATCCCACAAGAGCAAGCAACAAGCATCAAAAACGAGCATAACAAGGGTAACGATGACGCTAGATTTGAGTTTGTCAATTCCAGAATCCCCGCGCTACGCTACAGCACAACCAAATGTCCCTTAGCAATGAAAATCGCTTACCGTGACAAACGAGCGGGAGCCAACGGTAAAGCGGCGAAGGAACAAAGCCAGGCGATCCGTATGTGACCAGCTGGCGGACTTAATGTGTCGCCCGGAAATGTCCGGTTTTTGTAGGGACGCGCCCCGCGGCGGCGGAGAGGCCAACTTCCATCCCCGAGCGGCGCGGCCCTGCCCACTGACAAACATTAAAGCTACTTTTGGTTCAGCCTCCTTGAAAAGGGGCTTTTCACATGGGACAAATGAACTGTACTGCAACAGATGCAACAAGTGGTGTAAATATTATGGGTGCAAAACTCGTGAGATTCCCTTCTAGCTATGGGACCCAGGCATGTAACTATGGGACCCAGGCGTGTTATCTCGTGAGATTCCCTTCTAGCTATGGGACCCAGGCGTGTAACTATGGGACCCAGGCGTGTAATAAAACAATACAATGGTGCAAAACAAGTTATTTCTCGAGATTCCCTCCTAACTATGGAACTCAAGGTAAAAAAACAATAGAAGTTGTTACAATCTAGGTCACAGAAGCAATCATACATCACAAAGGCATAATGTAATATTTTCCCCCATCAGTACCGAACCGAGATTTTGAATGAATGAATGAATGAATGAATGAATGAATTTATTTATTGTCATTGTCATCATCATCAAAAAAATCATTGACAGTTTCAGAGTGTGGAATTTTACCCGAAGGAAAGACGAAGACAGACAAGGAAAGACGGGAAAAGCAGATGCTTATTGAAACCCGTCCCCCATCAGCCCGGGACGCACAAACGGCATATTGTGTATCAGTCCAGTCATAATCTTCACATTTCGTTCAAAAGTCATTGATTACCATGGATTTTCACATTTTTGTGTAGTGTTACACCCCTAGTATATACAGTGGGGAGAACAAGTATTTGATACACTGTCAATGGGAAAACCCATTCATCACACAGATGAAAAAACAGTGTCTGCTTTAACCAAAACCACCCAAACATTTATAGGTTTTCATATTTTGATGAGGATAGTACGCAAACAATAACAGAAGGGGAAAAATATGTAGTAAGTTTTTACATCTGCGTGATTTTGACAAAGATCAGATCACATTTGACGGTGATTTTTTGCAGAAATGTGAGAAATTCAAAAGGTTCAGATACTTTTTCCACACCACTGTAGATCTCGATAAGTACATATTGCGTTGGGCACGTTATTACACAGCATTATTTCTTAGTACTCCCCATTTTGGTACCGATACTAGTATCGGTATCAGCGCAACACTACTTTTAAACAACTGACAATCAACTCTACAACAATCAATGACTTCTTGACACTCAATTTAAGTCTTGGTTTTTCTAAAGCCTTTTTTCAACCCTATTTCAATGTAATAGGTTTTACTTTCACTCAGCTAGTGACACTCTTCAGTGCATCTCTGGTCTTCAAGGACCCGTGCGACGTATAAATCAAGTTGACAAGAACGCAGTAACCAATGCAGTACATGCTTCCCTACGCAGTCGGACCTTTCGACCAAAGTGGCACCTCAGTTTCACTTCACGCCTTCCTGAGCATTATAGTGAGTGAGAGCCTTTTGGCTTCCCAGCGGAGGTGTAGCTTTGATGGTGAGGACTGCAAACTGAGACGAAGCGACTTTCTCTTGGTGAACATCATCAATGAATCATCTTTTGCAGTGTCTTGGCGAATCAGTCGCCGCTTGAATCCCCAGCCTCTTTCCGTCGCTTGGGTTGAGCAGTGTCTTTGATCAGTCGAGATGGGGGAGGTGGCGCTTCACCTAATCCAATCTTTAGCATTCTTAGCGTTAGCATGCGATTTCTTTGAATGTCTACAATATGATCTACTTAAGGACTATACCACCCACAGCTGTTGCGAGGCCTGATAACCGTCACCCTTTAATTATTCTTTTTGTATGTGAAAAGTGACTTTTTTTGTGAAAGTCTTTGCAAATAATCAGCCAAATACTAGTTTTAGAAGTCCACAGATTGTTGCTCACTCACTGCATGAACTCCATGAATTCTTCCTCTATCGCATAGTGTACGGATAAGTAACCTTGTTCTCAGGGGGTGAGAAGTGGGTCAGAACGGTCCGGTACCCCATTCCGGTAAAAGATTCGGGGCCATAACAGTGCTTTGATTCCCAAAATATGCGGGCAAATGTCATAAACCCCATGTTAAAAAAAACTGCCAGGCTGCCACACACGCATCTCCAAGAAGAAGACAATCTACCTACGTATGTCACTAACTCCATTTTTGTCCAGCTCGGATCTTTTACATCCATTCAAAAGTGAGATAATTTCCCGGATAACACTGAATGGCATCTGTTTTAAGCATTTATTAATGGAAATGACAGTGTCTTGTCATAATTATGATTGTCCAATGAGAGTCATTTGGTATCGCTATCAAATAAAGTGTTACCAAATACCATAACTGGCACTTAATGAAACAGCTGGAACAGCAACTGAAGAAATAATTAACACAGAACATAAATTTTGATTTATTTACATGAGTAGCTCTGCAATGCATGCTAGGAGGCATGTTGGACAATAACAGCATTGACAGCAGCTGGCCGCAGAGGTTGACTGTCTTCCTCAAGGGAGCACTCATGGCCAAATGAAGCTTCTTGAACAGGGTTGGGCATCAAGCATCGATGGGAACCGGTTCTAACACTCCGATGCTCCTGGAATCGTTCCAACTTTAAAATTTCGATTCCTTATTTTGATGCCCTGAGGGCCGAGCGGAAAAAAATTGCTCGAGTTCAAAGACTGACATTTATATACAAGTTAAAATTAGCCCCGTGAAAATTTCCATTTTATTTAAAAAATCATCGAGAGGTTAAGACTTTAATATAAACTGGGCACTTTTAATGACCATCCCTTTTTTTTCCTTTTTTTTTTTACCCTGCCTCTTAAACAGGGGTGAAAGTGGTTAGAATTTCTTGCCGGAACTCTCTGTCAAGAAGGCAAAGAAGAACTTTTTTTTGGGGGGGGGGGTTAAACCTCCAAAAACCACTGAAATGCAGATAAAACTACTTTTGGCACAGTTATTCCTACAGTGCCTTGCAAAAGTATTCGGCCCCCTTGAATCTTGCAACCTTTCGCCACATTTCAGGCTTCAAACATAAAGATATGAAATTTAATTTTTTTGTCAAGAATCAACAACAAGTGGGACACAATCGTAAGGTGGAACAACATTTATTGGATAATTTAAACTTTATTAACAAATAAAAAACTGAAAAGTGGGGCGTGCAATATTATTCGGCCCCTTTACTTTCAGTGCAGCAAACTCACTCCAGAAGTTCAGTGAGGATCTCTGAATGATCCAATGTTGTCCTAAATGACCGATGATGATAAATAGAATCCAACTGTGTGGAATAAAGTCTCCGTATAAATGCACCTGCTCTGTGATAGTCCCAGGGTTCTGTTTAAAGTGCAGAGAGCATTATGAAAACCAAGGAACACACCAGGCAGGTCCGAGATACTGTTGTGGAGAAGTTTAAAGCCGGATTTGGATACAAAAAGATTTCCCAAGCTTTAAACATCTCAAGGAGCACTGTGCAAGCCATCATATTGAAATGGAAGGAGCATCAGACCACTGCAAATCTACCAAGACCCGGCCGTCCTTCCAAACTTTCTTCTCAAACAAGGAGAAAACTGATCAGAGATGCAGCCGAGAGGCCCATGATCACTCTGGATGAACTGCAGAGATCTACAGCTGAGGTGGGAGAGTCTCTCCATAGGACAACAATCAGTCGTACACTGCACAAACCTGGCCTTTATGGAAGAGTGGCAAGAAGAAAGCCATTTCTCAAAGATATCCATAAAAGTCTCGTTTAAAGTTTGCCACAAGCCACCTGGGAGACACACCAAACATGTGGAAGAAGGTGCTCTGGTCAGATGAAACCAAAATTGAACTTTTTGGCCACAATGCAAAACGATATGTTTGGCGTAAAAGCAACACAGCTCATCACCCTGAACACACCATCCCCACTGTCAAACATGGTGGTGGCAGCATCATGGTTTGGGCCTGCTTTTCTTCTGCAGGGACAGGGAAGATGGTTAAAATTGACGGGAAGATGGATGCAGCCAAATACAGGAACATTCTGGAAGAAAACCTGTTGGTATCTGCACAAGACCTGAGACTGGGACGGAGATTTATCTTCCAACAGGACAATGATCCAAAACATAAAGCCAAATCTACAATGGAATGGTTAAAAAATAAACGTATCCAGGTGTTGGAATGGCCAAGTCAAAGTCCAGACCTGAATCCAATGGAGAATCTGTGGAAAGAGCTGAAGACTGCTGTTCACAAACACTCTCCATCCAACCTCACTGAGCTCGAGCTGTTTTGCAAGGAAGAATGGGCAAGGATGTCAGTCTCTCGATGTGCAAAACTGATAGAAACATACCCCAAGCGACTTGCAGCTGTAATTGGAGCAAAAGGTGGCGCTACAAAGTATTAACGCAAGGGGGCCGAATAATATTGCACGCCCCACTTTTCAGTTTTTTATTTGTTAAAAAAGTTTAAATTATCCAATAAATTTTGTTCCACTTCACGATTGTGTCCCACTTGTTATTGATTCTTGACAAAAAATTAAAATTTTATATCTTGGTTGAAGCCTGAAATGTGGCGAAAGGTTGCAATGTTCAAGGGGGCCGAATACTTTTGCAAGGCACTGTATAACACATACAGACAAAAAATCATTTTCATTCAAAATAGTATTTTTTCAATTATTTGCAAAATAAGTCAACAAACACAGAAGTATCCCCAACCTCCATCTAATTTTCATCCCACATTTCCTAAATGCAAATCCTCAATTTTAGCTAGTTGGTAATAACATTGGATGTGCATTAAAATTGAAGCTAATGTAAGGGTGGTAATTAATTTTTTAAAAAATGTATCACGTTAAAATATTTAACGCAATTAATGCATGCGTTGCACGACACACTCCCGCATTGTCGCGCTCAATCTGTAATGGCGCCGTTTTATCTATATAGAGAGATAAAAGGCAGCGTAAAATGAGTAAGTAGAGTGAATTTTGGCAGCCTTTGGAAGTTTGGAGCCTTTTTTGAATTGACTAAAACCTTACAATCCCTCACCCTACGATTAGAAATATCATGGGAAGCAATGTGGGGAAGCAAGGTAGCAATTGTTCTTTTTCTTAACACCTTATGTTATTTCCCAACGCAGAGAAGATATATCAATTGGTAGCACTACGCACAGTCATGGTTCCACTTCCCATCATTCATTTGGGTTGAATGGCTGCAGTATCATTTACTGAATGTTAGGTTTTGTGTTGTTTTTTTCTTATTGTGACTTGTCCCCGTGATTACCCATTGATTTCACCTGTTGTGCCTGCTCCTAGTGAGTCCTCCTGTATTGCCCAGCTGTTCCTCGTTGTCTCGTCTTGTCTGCATGTGTGTGTATATAAGCACCCAATTTCTTTTCACTCCTTGTTGTGTCATTGTCAATGTCAGAGTCTCCGTCAATGTCTATGTCAACGTCACTTTCAAGTCCTGTCCAACCCCTCGTGTTCGCCTCAGTAAGTTTTTGATACCCAGCCTTTGTTAGTGACCTGAGTTTTGTATGCTGCATTTTTTCGGATCTCCACATTATTTGTTGATACTTTGTTTGTGCTGGCCTTAATTAAATCATTTTTGCACCGTCTACCTGCCTCGCCTCCCTTTCCCTGCATTTGGGTCCACACACCACCTGCCTGCCCCGCACTTCATGACACTGAAAGCTCAACAAATACACTAGATGGCAATATTTAGTCACAATATACAAAGTCACAAGTCTTTCTATCCGTGGATCCCTCTCACAGAATGTTAATAAATAAATGCCATCTTGATGATTTATTGTCATAATAAACAAATACAGTACTTACAGTGCCTTGCAAAAGTATTCGGCCCCCTTGAACCTTGCAACCTTTCGCCACATTTCAGGCTTCAAACATAAAGATATAAAAATTTAATTTTTTGTCACGAATCAACAACAAGTGGGACACAATCGTGAAGTGGAACAAAATTTATTGGATAATTTAAACTTTTTTAACAAATAAAAAACTGAAAAGTGGGGCGTGCAATATTATTCGGCCCCCTTGCGTTAATACTTTGTAGCGCCACCTTTTGCTCCAATTACAGCTGCAAGTCGCTTGGGGTATGTTTCTATCAGTTTTGCACATCGAGAGACTGACATTCTTGCCCATTCTTCCTTGCAAAACAGCTCGAGCTCAGTGAGGTTGGATGGAGAGTGTTTGTGAACAGCAGTCTTCAGCTCTTTCCACAGATTCTCCATTGGATTCAGGTCTGGACTTTGACTTGGCCATTCTAACACCTGGATACGTTTATTTTTTAACCATTCCATTGTAGATTTGGCTTTATGTTTTGGATCATTGTCCTGTTGGAAGATAAATCTCCGTCCCAGTCTCAGGTCTTGTGCAGATACCAACAGGTTTTCTTCCAGAATGTTCCTGTATTTGGCTGCATCCATCTTCGCGTCAATTTTAACCAACTTCCCTGTCCCTGCTGAAGAAAAGCAGGCCCAAACCATGATGCTGCCACCACCATGTTTGACAGTGGGGATGGCGTGTTCAGGGTGATGAGCTGTGTTGCTTTTACGCCAAACATATCGTTTTGCATTGTGGCCAAAAAGTTAAGTAAGCAGTACTCTGAGACTATCACAGAGCAGGTGCATTTATACGGAGACTTGATTACACACAGGTGGATTCTATTTATCATCATCGGTCATTTAGGACAACATTGGATCATTCAGAGATCCTCACTGAACTTCTGGAGTGAGTTTGCTGCACTGAAAGTAAAGGGGCCGAATAATATTGCACGCCCCACTTTTCAGTTTTTTATTTGTTAAAAAAGTTTAAATTATCCAATAAATGTTGTTCCACTTCACGATTGTGTCCCACTTGTTGTTGATTCTTAACAAAAAAATTAAATTTCATATCTTTATGTTTGAAGCCTGAAATGTGGCGAAAGGTTGCAAGATTCAAGGGGGCCGAATACTTTTGTAAGGCACTGTATGTACTGTATGTTGAATGTATATATTAGTCTGAGTTTTATTCATTTTTTTTCTTAATGCATTGCCAAAATGTATATGATCGGGAAAAATGATCAGGAATGATTGGAATTGAATCGGGAGCAACAAAAAAAAAAGCAATCGGATCGGGAAATATCGGGATCGGCAGATACTCAAACTAAAACGATCAGGATCAGATCGGGAGCAAAAAAACATGATCGGAACAACCCTAATAAATATTCTTGTAAGTTAATTTTATTGCCGACGCTGCGTTTTGGGGTCAACATTTTGTGCAACCACTGCCCAAAAAGTCAAACTCCTTATCGTGCAAAAATCACAGTACGCTGAAAATCTTTCTGCAACTAATCTGCCAAAAAGTTTTGGAAGTCCACATATTGTTGATCACTCACTGCATTAAGTTTGAGAATTGTTCCTCTTTAACATACTGTACAGAGAAGTAGCCTAGTTCTACTTCCACATTCTAGGACTGATTTTTTTTCAAGGTTATGGTGGTCTGACTCGATTCCCTCTGTTGCTTGCTGAAAAAATGTAGCCCAGAGATATTTCATCACTCCATTTTTTTCTGGGTTTTGAGCCGCTGAGGATCTTTTTGTAGATATTCCAGAAACTAACAACTGTTTGGGCTGAGACAACACCACAGCGCTAAAGTAGGCAGCTGCGCAGAAGGGTAAATCCAGCAAAGACAAAGGTGGCTTCGCTCCAAATGCATCGCACAATCAAACGGCCATCTCTCGGCAGGCAAAATAAATAGAGCACAATGACATTAAGGCTTTTGAAAACATCTATCTCGTGCGGCTTTCTTGGCTCATTGGCGGCGCGTGACAGATAAATCCTGGGAAGTTAATTAAAAACAACAGCCAAGGTCAGAAGTTGGCGCCGTAATGACTTGAAAATGTATGTTGTTCCGAGTACAGCAGAAAACATTAAATACGCCCACGAATCAAATTTTTTTTTCTCGTCACCGTGCCCTTTTGCGTTAATTAATGACCGATGTTTTTGTATGTCAAAATCATCTGTTGTGTGTCTCGCGGGCCCAGCCGCTCATTTTGATCGTGCCGTGACATTATCCGAAGCCATCAATTTACGCGTGATCGTTATAATTAACGTGGTGCGGATGAAGGTGAGGCCAATACCCATGTGAAAATCATGGAATTGCAGCATGAAATTGGCTTCATAGTAATAATAACCTTAGTTTTTCAGATCAGACTCAATATGAGAATGTCCAGGTTCGAGCAATAAATCACCTGAAAAATAATTTATGAGCACATATTACTGATCCCCAGCCAGTGACGGATGAATAGAGTCAGAATACCTCTAATTCGTTTAGATGCCATGTGGGAAAAAAGCCATTTGCCAAGGGAGGAAGTGAGGAATGAATGTGCTTCTTTCATTGCACAAATATGCTTTTGCTTGCAATTTGCCATTTGTCATTTTCAAATGTAATCTCTCACCCTTTGTGGAGTTACAGCGCAAGATAACCTGAGTCAAATTTAGGTGTTGGTTTAGTTTCAGTTTTGTTTCACATTGGGCAAGCTGGACGACACGGCCGACTTATAGCACATAATGCCGCCCTTCAAAAGCAGTCAACTCTGAAATGAAATTAAGCCAAAGGTACATAACGGAACAAAAGATTTCCCCGTCTGCTTGCGCACGTTTTCAAACAAATTCAGGACACGGGTAAATAAACTGTTCTTAAACCAGTGGCGGATGCTGGTCTTTCAATGAGGAGAAGCCAGAAGTGTGTCCACCTGTGAGTTCTTTGTGACGGTGGAGGGGCTCAGTGGCTGCTCGATAGGGAAAGAAACTAGAGTGCCAGACGGTGTTGTTTCCGTCAACAATGACGGTAACGAAAAGATTTCGTCGACGAACAATATTTTTATTACGATAAACTGACGAGCAACCCATACAGTAAAATACAACCCCCAGCAAAAAGAATGGAATCACCAGTCTCGGACAAGCACTCACTCAGGTATTTTATCATGTTGAACAAAGTCAGATAAAAAGCTTGAAAAAAATAATGAATTAGTTCAAAAGTGCAACTCTTTAGCATTCAGAAACACGAAAAGAAATGAATAAAAAACATTGTGGTGGTCAGTAAATGTTAATCTTATAGAGCAAGTGCAGGGAAATATACATGAAATCACTCCATTCTGAGGAAAATAATATAAAACCATGAGAAACAAACAAAGAAATGACAATCAAAACACATCTCTAGTATTTAGTAGCACCAGCTCTGGGTTTTATGACAGCTAGCGGTCTCTGAGGCATGGACTTGATGAGTATTCTTCATCAATTTGGTGCCAACTCTCTTTGATTGCAGTTACCTGATCATCCCTGCGGGTCAGAGCCTTGCTGTGGACCATTTTTTTTTCAATTCCCACCACAGGTTTTCAATAGGGTTGAGATCTGGGCTATTTGCAGGCCATGACATTGACTGGATGAGTCTTTCTCCAAGGAATGCATTAACAGTTTTAGCTGTGTGGCATGATGCATTGTCATCTTGAAAAACGACATTTTCATTTGAAGGGATAAGAAAGCTGTCTAAAATTTCAATCTAAACTTGTGCATTTATCGAAGATTTAACTACAGCCATCTCCCCAGTGCCTTTGCCTGACATGCAGCCCCATATGATCAAGGACGGAGGGAATTTTGATGTCTACTTCAGGCAGTCATCTTTGTAAATCTCACTGGAACAGCACCAAACAAAAGTTCCAGCATCATCACCTTGTCAAGAGTCAAGAATCTGCACTGGACAGGGTGTTAAAAGTCAAGAATCTGCATTGGACAAGGCAATTATGCTGGAACTTTTGTTTGGTGCTGTTGCGGTGAGATTTACAAAGATGACTGTCTGAAGAAATCAAAATTCCCTCAGTCCTTGATGATATGATATGGGGCTGCATGCCAGCCCCATATGCAACATATGCAACCCGTCCGTCTTATCAAACCCTAGGACATGGTTCCAGTAATTCATGTGCTTTGTTGACATGTCTTCAGCAAACTGTTTGCAGGCTTTCTTGTGTAACGTCTTCAGAAGAGGCTTCCTCCTGGGGTCACAGCCATGCACACCAATTTGGGTGTAGAGTGCAGCGTATGGTCTAAGCACTAACAGGCTGACCCCCCCCCCCCCCCCCCCCCCAATCTCTGCAGCAATGCTGACAGCACTCCTGTAACAAGTCACATGACATTTTGGAGGGAAAATGACAAGCAGTACTCAATGTGGACATTTAGGGACATAGCTTCTAAGGGGTGTACTCAACTTTTGTTGCCAGGGGTTTAGATATTAATGGCTATATTTTGTCATTTTGAGGGGAAAATAAATTAACTCTATTATGTAAGCTGCACACATTTTTCATTGTGTCAAAGTGTCATTTTGTCAGTGTTGTCCTATGAAAAGATATACTTAAATATCTGCAGAAATGCGAGGGGTGTACTCACTTTTGTGATACACTATACAGTGTCTTGCAAAAGTATTTGGCCCCCTTGAATCTTGCAACCTTTCGCCACATTTCAGGCTTCAAACATGAAGATATGAAATTTAATTTTTTTGTCAAGAATCAACAACAAGTGGGACACAATCGTGAAGTGGAAATACATTTATAGGATAATTTAAAATTTTTTAACAAATAAAAAACTGAAAAGTGGGGCGTGCAATATTATTCGGCCCCTTTACTTTTAGTGCAGCAAACTCACTCCAGAAGTTCAGTGAGGATCTCTGAATGATCCAATGTTGTCCTAAATGACCGATAATGATAAATAGAATCCACCTGTGTGTAATCAAGTCTCCGTATAAATGCACCTGCTCTGTGATAGTCTCAGGGTTCTGTTTAAAGTGCAGAGAGCATTATGAAAACCAAGAAACACACCAGGCAGGTCCGAGATACTGTTGTGGAGAAGTTTAAAGCCGGATTTGGATACAAAAAGATTTCCCAAGCTTTAAACATCTCAAGGAGCACTGTGCAAGCCATCATATTGAAATGGAAGGAGCATCAGACCACTGCAAATCTACCAAGACCCGGCCGTCCTTCCAAACTTTCTTCTCAAACAAGGAGAAAACTGATCAGAGATGCAGCCTAGAGGCCCATGATCACTCTGGATGAACTGCAGAGATCTACAGCTGAGGTGGGAGAGTCTGTCCATAGGACTACAATCAGTCGTACACTGCACAAATCTGGCCTTTATGGAAGAGTGGCAAGAAGAAAGCCATTTCTCAAAGATATCCATAAAAAGTCTCGTTTAAAGTTTGCCACAAGCCACCTGGGAGACACACCAAACATGTGGAAGAAGGTCCTCTGGTCAGATGAAACCAAAATTGAACTTTTTGGCCACAATGCAAAATGATATGTTTGGCGTAAAAGCAACACAGCTCATCACCCTGGACACACCATCCCCACTGTCAAACATGGTGGTGGCAGCATCATGGTTTTGGCCTGCTTTTCTTCAGCAGGGACAGGGAAGATGCTTAAAATTGACGGGAAGATGGATGCAGCCAAATACAGGAACATTATGGAAGAAAACCT
The DNA here is from genome assembly GCF_030265065.1 of Corythoichthys intestinalis. NCBI lineage: Eukaryota > Metazoa > Chordata > Actinopteri > Syngnathiformes > Syngnathidae > Corythoichthys > Corythoichthys intestinalis. The sequence continues at coordinate 39,985,041 of NC_080398.1, forward strand.
GTTGGTATCTGCACAAGACCTGAGACTGGGACGGAGATTTATCTTCCAACAGGACAATGATCCAAAACATAAAGCCAAATCTACAATGGAATGGTTCAAAAATAAACGTATCCAGGTGTTAGAATGGCCAAGTCAAAGTCCAGACCAGAATCCAATTGAGAATCTGTGGAAAGAGCTGAAGACTGTTGTTCACAAACACTCTCCATCCAACCTCACTGAGCTCGAGCTGTTTTGCAAGGAAGAATGGGCAAGAATGTCAGTCTCTCGATGTGCAAAACTGATAGAAACATACCCCAAGCGACTTGCAGCTGTAATTGGAGCAAAAGGTGGCGCTACAAAGTATTAACGCAAGGGGGCCGAATAATATTGCACGCCCCACTTTTCAGTTTTTTATTTGTTAAAAAAGTTTAAATTATCCAATAAATTTTGTTCCACTTCACGATTGTGTCCCACTTGTTGTTGATTCTTGACAAAAAATTTAAATTTTATATCTTTATGTTTGAAGCCTGAAATGTGGCGAAAGGTTGCAAGGTTCAAGGGGGCCGAATACTTTTGCAAGGCACTGTACACCTATACTCAAAACGACACACTTATTAGTAGTAAAACATATTAAAAAAAACAATTGGCATTCAAAGATCCATCTCGTCTGATCAGAATGTAAATTTAGTAGATTAAATTAGCCTAATTTGCCTAGCAAAAGTCCGCTAGCTTAAATGCTATGAATGCTAACGTATTTACATAAAAAAAAAAAAAAAAAAAAAAAACGCTCACATATAACTCCACAAACTGTAGCTCTAAACTTAATTACAAATGCAGACACAAACATAAATTAGCTGAAAAAAACTTGCAGCCTTATGTGGGACAAAGGAGAGGACAGCTGTCCTATAGACCCTACCCACGTGACGTCACAACTCCCCTCTCCTGAATGGTACCGCCCACTTTGTAGCTGACCGCTCGGAATGATGCGACACGCAGAGGGCTTCGACGGGTGTTCTTTAACTTTATTTTCAGTCATTTTTTGTTCTTTTGTTGACACCGTGAAAACTACAAAATTTCAGAAACGTAACAACGGTGTGGCATTAAAATACAATTCACAAAACCAACAATAAACATTTCCATTTCTCCTACCTCCATCTGCTTTCTGAGCGCGCTATCTTCAATCGAACCAATATAACCTCTCCACACTACAGTCTGTACACAAACAAATACAAGCCAAACGAATATAAACATAAATTCCCGCAGTAATAATAACTCTTGCAATTTATTTGTGGACTCACCTACGATGTGGCTGCGCTGCTTCTCAGACAGTGCAGCGTGTGGACAGGTTTACAGACAGGTGTGCTAGATTTCCTCATTAAGAAAAAGACGGGAGCATGGGGTTGTGCGCGGTGCCTTTCAAAATAAATGCAAAAACGGAAGTGCCCGCAATTCACAGACCCACACGCCATTTACACACTTGTCCGTCAAAACATAGTGTTAACCTGTTACGGCTACGTACATTTCTCCTATTTACGGCGTGTTTTTCTGCTCCTTAACATTAATAATCAAAATGGTGAAGGCGTGTGTGGCTGTTGGTTGCACTAACAGAGAAGATGGAAGGAGAGACTTGAAGTTTTACCGTATTCTGAGGGATCCAAAGAGGAGAGCGAAATGGACGGCTGCAATTCGACGTGAAAACTGGACACCAAAAAATCACCACAGACTATGTAGTAGTCATTTTATATCCGGTAAGATGCATTTAATATATATTTAGAGGGTTTTGGCCTGACAACCACAATTAAGATCATTGCTAGGCTAATCGCCGACAACATACGACGTAGTACGACATAGTTTCAAATTCAAGATGTTTGTGACTTCCCTTTCTTCCACCATCGTTATTTTTTGAATAATATTTAGCTGGTACCAAGTGAAAGAAACTGGCCTCGTCTACGGAGCTGACAAATAACCACAATTAAGATCATTGCGAAGCTAATCGCCGACAACATACGACGTAGTACGACATAGTTTCAAATTCAAGATGTTTGTGACTTCCCTTTCTTCCACCATCGTTATTTTTTTGAATAATATTTAGCTGGTACCAAGTGAAAGAAACTGGCCTCGTCTACGGGGCTGACAAATAACCACAATTAAGATCATTGCGAGGCTAATCGCCGACAACATACGACGTAGTACGACATAGTTTCAAATTCAAGATGTTTGTGACTTCCCTTTCTTCCACCATCGTTATTTTTTGAATAATATTTAGCTGGTACCAAGTGAAAGAAACTGGCCTCGTCTCTGGAGCTGACAAATAACCACAATTAAGATCATTGCGAGGCTAATCGCCGACAACATACGACGTAGTACGACATAGTTTCAAATTCAAGATGTTTGTGACTTCCCTTTCTTCCACCATCGTTATTTTTTGAAATAATATTTAGCTGGTACCAAGTGAAACATTAAAAGCCTTAACTCCATTGACAAACGACATGAAATACATTAGACTTGACAGTGGATGTTAGCAATAACAAAAGATTTTGAATTGAAAATTTCGTAACTCACCTTTCCAAGCACAAGATAGATTCCTGCCGAACGAGGACCTGTTTCACCCAACCAGCAACGAAGTATTTATAAGCCTCCAAGCTCTTGAAGTTTTTCAAATTTTCGTGGGAATAGGCTGATTTTGTGTGGACAAGATAATTGTAAATATCAGCGTAGCAGATGTCAGGCAGACAGGGCGAAGACAGTGGGTCGAAAAACATCGATTTGGGCATCAAATATGGATCTGGCGACTGTATAGAACGAAGCTTTTCCTCATAACGCTTTTTATGCAACAGATCCAGTGAGTTTGCGGCATCAGAAAGCACCGGGTCTTCCATGAAAGGCATTTTAAATTCCGCCGTCAATTGAAAACAATGCTAATACAGAGTCAAAATGACGGACAAGTGGGCGGAACCATACAGCGAGCACGTGGTTTTATGACGTTGGTGGGTAGGCTCTATAGCCATGCCAGTCTCCTACTCAGCCATAGAAGCCAAGGCAACAGTCCACCCGCACCCAACGCTGCCACCAGAGGGCAGTGTAGCCTCCACCATTAAACAAAATACAATACTTTTGGACTTTATGGATAGCTATTTTTTAAGTGTTAATTCCGACTTACGCGGAAATTTGGGTTATGTTGCCAGCGTAGGAACAGAAGCCGTTCGTAACCCGGGGACTACCTGTATCTTCACTCACCTAGTAAGTGATGTAACGCGTGCAGTTGGCAGCCTGTTAAAAAGCCTTGAAAAAAAAAATCCCTGGCTTGACTTGACCTTTTCGTCATAAAACCAGCCCAGACTGTTTAGCCCACGGGTGCGCTAGCGTCCCTATTTAATATAAGTATGTAGTGGCAAATTAAAAACACAACGAGAATGTCACGGCGTCCGGTGCGAGTTTACAGAAATCCATTTGCGAAAAGGTCACATATCGCCTCTTGCGCCTCCTTCCTATCTGCTGTGGCTGTCAGTCTTCCATGCAGAGCGCTGAGCAGCTATCGAGCTGTCACATCTTATCTACAGTGTGCTCTCTTTTCTGGGGAAAAAAAAACAAAGTTGCGTCGGTGGAGCCGGACCTCAGCGGGTTCCCGGCTGGCCATTAAAAAAATAATAACAACAACAGGCGAATCTGGCAGATTCCCAGGGGAATCGTTTAGTCTCTGAGGGAGACATTGGCTTGGACAAACATAAAAGTATCAGAGAACTGGTGTCAAACTAATAGCCCAGGGGCCAGATCTAGGCCCGCCACAACATTTTGTGTGGCCCGCGAAAGTAAATCGTGGGCATCGGCTTCATGTTTCTTCATAAAGATAAACGGAACCATTTTATACATTAAAAGATGAATGTTAGTATGCGTTATACTAATTTGATATTCAAACCAATCTTAATGTTTTCGTTTTTATAAAATTTGAAAAGTTAGTTTAGCTAATAGATCTGATGAGATGATTATTAAACGGTTATTAAATATTTGCTTTTACCATTGAAGGCTCATAATAAAGTATTGATTACTTTAATAGGATGTTCCCTGATTGAGTGCAGTAAAACACATTTTTGTGATAGATGACTGTAGACATGTTTAGTTCTTGATAAAACTGCCTGTCATTCTGACCGGTTTAAACCGGCCTAGGTTCCACAGGTCAACTTCAAGGACAAGCCACGGACATTGAGAAACTGAACTGTCTAGGACATTTATTATATTATTAAATATTATATTATTACTGTATTGGTCCAAATATGAGACGGCCCTGATTATAAGACGACCCCCTCTTTTTCAAGACTCAAGTTTGAAAAAAGACTTTTTGAACACCAAATTAATTTTTATAGAGAAAATAATTACAGTACATCTGAAACAAATGATTATACCAATATATTTGAGAGAAAAAGCATGTTATGTTGCCTCATTCAAATCTTAATATTTGAACATTTAAATATTTAAACTAAAGATCAGTCACATTCGTAAATGAATGGCTTCTGGTTTTTGAAATGTAAATAAACCGATCTATTGTGATAAAACAAAACTGCAATAACTGCATTAACCATCAAAGTGAAGTTTAACTGTAACTGTAGTCTTGAAACAAATCTGAATAAGGAAAAACATTGCAATAAAATAATGCAAACTGGTTAAACTAGTAGCTGAGATCCGTCATAACAGAACATCGCTTCAATGATATCTGGCGCCATCTAGCGTCGTGAATGGGGAGAGTAGCTGAGAGCGGTCATAACAGAACATTAATGATATCTGGTGCCATCTAGTGTCATGAATGGGTATAATGTCCAGACCCCAAATATAAGACGACCCCCTCTTTTTCGGTCTTATTTCACCGTCTTATATTCGGGCCAATACAGTATATCGTTGCATTTTTTTACTTGCCAAATGCTTTTGCCTAGTGCTGCTCGCAATGAAGAAATGCCTTTGCTTATTTGTTTATGTTTTGTCTTGAAGAAGCCTTGAGGAGGCCTCTTGCCTGTTCAATGACAGGCAGAAGAGGCAGTTTTGCTTTGCTGAAATTTGCTGACACACATGTATATAATTCCACCTACATGCACACACATAGCCATACAAATACAAGGGGTGTCGCCAGCTTGCTGCCCCTTTTAGGGCAAGACACCTGTCTGTTGCTAGGGCCATCACAAATAAAAAGCCAGGTGAAGGAAGGGGTAGGTAGAATGATTGCGGAAGCTGTATAGGTTTCCCCTCTTTCTCCTTGCAAGCTTTTCAACCAAATTGAGTGCCTCTTCTACTTATTTTGGGTAATTCTATCTGTTCTATCAAACAAAACAGTTGTTTTGGCTTAAAATACAGCAGTTTCTTTTAAAGAGGAGTGCAAGAGCAGAAACTGCTTTTTCAGTCTTGTCTGTGTTTTCCGCCATATATATAATTTTTAGGGGAGGGTAATTTTATTTTTGCAAATGATTTTTTTCTTTGATTGAAAATAATATTTTTTATTTTGAATGAAGCAACTTTTTTGGGGGGGATTGAATGATTTACAAACAAATGTCCTACCAATAATATGGCCCAAACACACAAAAAAAGGATTGCTTCAATCGAAGAAAACATTTTCTATGAAAATGAAGTGCTCAAATGCACAGTTTTGAGTCTCAAATATTTATTCGCATTCAAAAACATTTTGTCTATGATTGAATTATTATTTTTTTAATGTGATTTTTGTTTAGCAAAAAAATATTTTTTTGTTTTTGTTTGAGGCATCTTATTTTTTGATTGAATAATAGACACAAATGTCCTCGCCAAAATGTGGCCCAAACGCAAAACAACTACTTCAGTTAAATCCCTTGAAAAAAAGTTTCAATACAAAAAAAAAAAAAAAAAAACTTGACTTCAATCAAAAAAAAAAAAAAAAGTTAAAAAGTTAGAAAAATAGTTTTCAAATGCATTTTTTTGGGTTTCAAATTTATTTTTGCATTCAAAAAAAAATTTTTTTTGTTTGATTGAAGTGACTTTTTGATGGAAAATATAGATTTTGATTGAAGCAACTTCTTTTTTTTTTTTTTTTTTTAATGATTGAATAATAAAGACACAAATCTACCTCCATACCCAGGAAGGTTAGTGCGAATCATGTAAAATAGAAAAGGGTGACCCTTACCACTGAAATTAATAAGGAAATGATAGAAAAATATGAGCTTAGTGTGCGTGTGAGTGAATTGGCGACAAACCGCAGCTCAACCACCCCCGCCCCCACCCCCATACACACACACACCCAACCTCAGAGAGGTTGGAAACCCAGTATTGTGTAGATCACTTGACGGTGCAGTTATGTTGACATCCTACTCTATGCTAGCTGATCGCTAATCCTGGCACCGACAATCTCTCTATCTGAGTCTGTCTAATTAACTAAACGAACTAAAAACTAAACAAATAATCGATTAAAAATAGTTGTTGATTAATTTGATGATCGATCAGTTGTCGATTCGTTGTTTCATAGTGGTAGTCCTAGTTGTCAGACCTAATCGTCCTCTCGAGGAAACAAAACGACAGTGTGGCCTATGTGAAAGATGAGTTTGTATTTTAGTATTAACTGATTGTCTGCCATTGACAATAGCTATAATGGCAGCCAATGAGTTAAGTATTATTATCTTTTCATCCAAAGAATATATTATATTCCTGGTGGAGTTTCCAGCTTGATAAATGGCTCAATGCTTTTCCGCCTCGCTCACCGCTTGCTACGTATCTGATTAGCCTGCGCAGAGCCGACCAGGCTTCATTTCACCGTCGTCTCCGCTTGTTCCGCTCTGGCGTGTTGTTTCCCCGTAAACAATGCCTCGTTGAGACACTAACAAACAGCGAACAGCTTTTTTTTTTCATGCTTGCGTGCTTTATATTGACGCTAGCAAACTGGAAACATTTGATGAGCGTTGCAGTTTGCATGGAAAAAAGAAAAACTGGATGTTGCATCAAGTATTCATGTATGGGTCCAAAAAATTGAATATTGAGGGAAAGTGGATTTATCTAAATCATTTGTTTAAAAAATGTCAAACTTGTTTAATTTTGATGATTATGACAGAAAGATAATGAAAAGCATTTTGGTAAATCGTAAAGTGAGGCAAATAAGTATTTAGTCAACCACCAATTGTGCAAGTTCTCCTACTTGAAAAGATTAGAGAGCCCTGTAAATTGTCAACATGGGTTAACCTCAACCATTAGAGACAGAATGTGAAAAAAAAAAAAAAACTGAAAATCACATTGTTTGATTTTTAAAGAATTTATTTCCAAATTAGAGTGGAAAATAAGTATTTGGTCACCTACAAACAAGCAAGATTTCTGGCTGTCTAACTTTTTCTAACGAGGTCTAACAAGGCTCCACTCGTTACCTGTATTAATGGTACCTGTCTAAATTCATTATCGGTATAAAAGACACCTGTCCACAACTTCAGTCAGTCCCACACCAAACTCCACTATGGCCAAGACCAAAGAGCTGTCGAAGAACACCAGAGACAAAATTGTAGACCTGTACCGGGCTGGGAAGACTGAATCTGCAATAGGTAAAACGCTTGGTGTAAAGAAATCAACTTAGGGAGCAATAATTTTAAAAAGAAAGACATACAAGACCACTGATAATCTCCCTCGATCTGGGGCTCCATGCAGGAGCTCACCGAGTGGCGTCAAAATGATAACAAGAACGGTGAGCAAAAATCCCAGAACCACACGTAGGGACCTAGTGAATGACCTACAGAGAGCTGGGACCACAGTAACAAAGGCTACTATCAGTAACACAATGCGCCGACAGGGATTCCAATCCTGCACTGCCATACGTGTCCCCCTGCTGAAGAAAGTACACGTCCAGGCCCGTCTGCGGTTCACTCGAGAGCTTTTGGATGATCCAGAAGAGGACTGGGAGAATGTGTTATGATCAGATGAAAACAAAATAGAACTTTTTGGTAGAAAAACAGGTCCTCGTGTTTGAAGGAGAAAGAATACTGAATTGCATCCGAAGAACACCATACACACTGTGAAGCATGGGGGTGAAAACATCATGCTTTGGGGCTGTTTTCTGCAAAGGGACCAGGATGACTGATCTGTGTAAATGAAAGAATGAATGGGGCCATGTATCGAGAGATTTTGAGTGAAAATCTCTTTCCATCAGCAAGGGCGTTGAAGATGAGACGTGGCTGAGTCTTTCAGCATAACAATGATCCCAAACACACAGCCAGGGCAACAAAGGAGTGGCTTCGTAAGAAGCATTTCAAGCATTTCCGTGTTGCCCAATGACAGCCCCTGCATGGAGAAATGGGCCAAAATACCAGCAACAGTGTGTGAAAAGCTTGTGAAGAGTTACAGAAAATGTTTGGCCTCCGTTATTGCCAACAAAGGGTACACAACAAAGTATTGAGATGAACTTTTGGTATTGACCAAATAATTATTTTTCACCATGATTTGCAAATAAATTCTTTAAAAATCAAACAATGTGATTTTCTGTTTTTTTTTTTTTTCACGTTCTGTCTCTCATGGTTGAGGTTTACCCACGTTGACAATTACAGGCCTCTCTAATATTTTCAAGTGGGAGAACTTGCACATTTAGTGGTTGACTAAATACTTATTTTCCCCACTGTACCTTTTTGTAGAGGTGGCTATCAAGGATATGTAATAAATTTCCAAATGGCTTTCCATAATGAAGGTGATATATAAGCTACAAAATCTACATGGCGCCATGATAGCAAATGTTTACGGAAAGGATGAGAAAGCACAGCATGGGGTGTGCTATGTACGCAATATGTTGGCTGAATGTATAATTCATGCATGTAGATCACATAAATTATGGAAAAATCTATTGCAGCGGTACTGAATCATTCTTGGGCGCGTAAATGTACTCCATGTGCATCCCAAGTTGACATTTTAGTTGAAGCCTTGCATTTCAATAGGCGATTGAATGCTCTAGATGGATGAATTTGCTACCGTTTGGTAACATCACGACAGGACGATAGGACTAGGGCCACAGCTATCGATTATTTTAGTAGTTGATTAATCGATGTACTAGTTAGTTCGAGTAATCGAGTAATCGGATCAGGAACATAATTAAAATACCTGAGCTGAGCCTCAAATGGTATAAAAAAATAATAAGTAAATAAATGAGCATCTTGGCCAATTGTTCTTTTGTTCAATTTGTTTTACTAACTTACATAGCAAAAATCCGCTAGCTTAAATGCTATAAAATGCTAACTTTTTTTTTTTTTTTGCAATGCTTTTAACAAATGGTTCAAACACATATTTCCACAAAAAACGGTTAAATATACCTATAAACTAAATCACGAATGCATTAAAAAGCAAGCAAACAAAACTTAGCTTATGTCTGTCTTAACAGCTGGATTCGGCCATGTTAAATGTTATGTCATATTCACTGTCACCACTAGAGGGAAGTGTATCCCCCCCCCAGATCAATAAAACTAAATGCAAACACTTTCAAACCATTACAACGACTTTAATGAATACTCAATTCATCAAAATTGATCGATAATTCGTTGCAGCACTAGTTCCCACTCTGTACATTCGCCATAACTTTTCCAAGTAGTGATTGCTTGCTTAATTAATCGATTACCTCGAGTAATTCGATTAGAAAAAAGATCTGAATTTAATTTTGCTGCTTCGAGTATTCGTTTAATCAAAGTGGTGTTATAATTGTTTGTTTTGAAAGTGTTTGTGTTTAATTTTATTGATGTGCATGGATACACTGCCCTCTTGTGGCAACAGTGAATATGGCATAACTCATTTCAAATGGCTGAATTGAGCTGCTCCCTGTTAAGACCCACATAAGCGAAGTTTTTTGTAGTTTTTTTTTCTTTTTTAATGCATTCGTAAATTAGTTTATAGGTCTATTTAGCCATTTTTTGTGGGAATATATATTTGAACCATTTGTTAAGAGCATTGTAAAAAAAATATATATATATATATATATAGCATTTAAGCTATCGGACATGTGCTATGTAAGTTTGCCAATTGTTCTTTGTTTTACTGAGATCCTCATTCATTTATTATTATTTTTTAATACTGTTTGAGCTCAGCTCAATTTTTTTATGTTCCTTATGTGATTACTCGATTATTCGAACTAACTAGTTCATCAATTAATCGACTACTAAAATACTCGATAACTGCAGCCCTAGTGGGAACTATCAAATGCCGCAATACTAGCACTTTTTGAATTGTATTTATGATATACTGTATTTTCAAATCAGGATATGTTTATTTGGCTTTAACCCAAGGCTGAAGACACTTCAGACACTGAGTAATTATTTTTGCACTATTTTCTTGTTCAGTTTTGGAACTATTTGCACTTTTTATTTTATTTTAGCCAATGTAAAAATACTGTAATCTGTTAGTTAAATAAAATTGTGTCTTATTAATTTTTACTCCCATTTATTTGTGTATAATTATTTACATTATCATCATATAATTAAGGCTACAGACATATATGAATAAATGAGAGTAAAAATTAATAAGATCGGACGCAATTTTATTTAACTCTAACAAATTACCATAGTGACCCGAATATAAGACTGGAGGTGTTTTTTGTATTGAAATAAGACTGAAAAAGAGGGGGTCGTCTTATATTCGCGGTCTAGACATTATACCAATTCACAACCCTAGATGGCGGCAGATATCATTGAAGTGATGTTCTGTCATGACAGATCTCAGCTACTCTCCCCATTCACGATGCTAGATGGCGCCAGATATCATTGAAGCGATGTTTTGTCATGACAGATCTCACCTACTCTCAAGTTTAACCAGTTTGCATTATTTTATTGCAATGTTTTTCCTTATTCAGATTTGTTTCAAGACTACAGTTACAGTTAGACTTCACTTTGATTGTGAATGCAGTTATTGCAATTTTGTTGTTTTATCACAATAGATTGGTTTATTTACATTTCGAAAACCAGAAGCCATTCAGTTACGAATGTGGTTGCACTTTAGTTTACATATTTAAATGTTCAGATATTAAGATTTGAATGAGGCAAAATAACATGCTTTTTCTCTAAAATATATTGTTATAATCATTTGTTTCGGGTGTACTGTAATTATTTTCTGTATAAAAAAATAATTTGGTGTTCAAAAAGTCTTTTTTCAAACTTGAGTCTTGAAAAAGAGGGGGTCGTCTTATAATAAGGGCCATCTTATATTTGGGCCAATGCGGTACAATCATTTTATGACAAGGCCGCCCCATTGCATAAGCAGGAAACCCTCTGCGCATTGGGCCCCCACTTGGTTTAATGTAGTGGTGGTTTTATTTAACTCTAACAAATCAAAAGTATCGCTTGATACCATACCTCGTCATTTGCTTCTCAGCACAACAATTAGCACATTGATTGACTAAATATGCTATTAAGAAAAAAAACATGCATTAAGAAGCTGGCGTCTTTTCAGGTAGACGTTCAAGAGCGAAACCCAGACACTCAATCACACTCTACGTTGTTACTTCCCTTCAGTCAAAGTAATGCGCTGATTAATCCGACAAGCTGTCGTCCGCCTCCGACTCACGCGTGTGTTGTAAATTCACCCACGACGACGACTTAAATAGACGGCAGTTGGCAAGGTATACCTGAAATGGGACTTTGAAGAAGACAGATGAAAGTGTTTTTTTTTTTTTTTTTTTTTTTTGCTATTTAATTTGTTTACTACCATTGACGGGGATAGGCATCCAATCCATTTTGACTGGGAGAGGCTGGCAGCGAATAATCACTGCCGGCCTTCCCAGTCAAATGGACTGGACGCCACCAACGTGAAGTTGGCCGCATAGGCGGAGTTTGACTTTTGTGGCAAGACACGTTGATTACCCCGAAACGTCGTGTCAGCAATAACATTAACTTACAAGATATATGCTCGGTTAGTAGCTTAGCCCATGCTCGTGACTACAGGCATCCCAGCTATGTGTGTGTGGGTGTTCGCGTTTTTCTGTACAGAAGTAGACACCGATTTTTCAATCCTGCGGAGATATTCAATTTAATGCCAAGTTTATCCAGTCACTCACACCCTTGCGAAGCTAATCCTCACCGTGGTGAAATTGAAATGGCGGCAGGCAAAACAGGAGACGGCATCCATTGTGACTGAATATTCCAGCTGAGATTATTTATAATCATTCAATGAAAATGAACTTTTTTTTGTTTCCCATTGTTGAAATTCGCCTCCCCAGACAAGCCGCACGGAAACAGCGACAGCTGAACAAAGTGCCGCTCTGCCGATGCTGCCTCCGCGCGCGCCAACCGGGAAGGCGGAACTTCGCGTGTCCACCTCTGATATTAACCCTTTGTACTGACTCTATGTTCCAAAAGTTTGAAAAAGACTCGCCAAAAGCAGGTTGACAATTTATTCGTCGACAATGGTCAAAAACAAGGCAAAAACAGACGACGGAGGGACAATTCTGGATCCAAAACAAGGCTACATGTTTCCGAGCAGCAAAATCTGTCTTATCTCAGTGTCCAGTGTTTTTTAAGTCAGTGGGCCGGCCGAAGGTGTGTCCAGGCGTTGCTTTGGGATCATCCCTCTCTGGCCGGTTTCGGGCTGTTTAGGTTCGTGCGTGGATGGGATGTGGTTGCTACAGCGACCGGCGCTGGTCTTGACGTCACAAGCGCCTGCTATCAACTTTGTTATCCGGGCTGGTAATATTTGTTTTAGGACAAAGCGCGCTGGTCTTTGTCCTTGTTCGTTTGTCGGGAGGACTGATTGCCAGAGTTTGGTGCATCAGTCTTGCATGTGGCGCACACGTTTTGGGCTTCTGTGATAAGATGGCGTTGTGTATCTATTCTGTTTATTTAAACTATGGTGTGCTAATTATTTTACATTAGGATTGTTAGAGTAGTGCAGTCCTGCAGTGAATATGAGAAATGATACTATTCCCTGATTGATTATATGACGTGTGTTCGAGTAATGCAAACAGTTTGACGGTGCCCACGAGAAACGGTACCATTTTTCCTTTTCCCCCTCATGAGCGCCGATAAGGTGATTCACTTTACTGTGTTCAAGGCCACTGAGTGGAGTCTGCCTGAACTATAGTTAAATGAATGTGTTATACTAATGCAAACAATTATATGGTGTGTGCGAGAACGGTACCTTTTCCCTTCACCATCATTTTTTAGGGAAATTCTGCTGCTTAGGACAGTTATGCATTTGGCCAAGGACGTCGCCCACTGAATATGGTACACCCGGATGAGGCTCTGTCATACAATTAGAGTCTTTAGCGGCTTAACTGCTTATCATTTTTTTTTTTTTTTTAAACCTGTCCTGTTCAGCTGTTTGACATGGAGAACGGATGTCTGGTTGGTCTGAACAGTTTTACTGTTTCACATTGAGACTATGACATACTCCCTTTGTGATCATTCAACATACCTCGTTTATTATGACAAAGCAGCTAACAGGAAGGGGTTATGGGGAAACAGAAGAAAAGAAGAAAAAAAACCGCAAGAAAAGAAACACAATCAACAACAAGAAATACATTGAACGCCTACACTAACTATGAATATGTTGGTGCTATCGTCAGCTAGATGTATTTCCGGTTGACACCATGTGGGAGGCCTGTTGACCAGGGAAAGAAGGGGAAGGGGTTAGGGAGTCTACAAGCTATGTGACTGGGAGAGGTGGAGTGTACACAAATCAGTTCTGTGATCTAGAAACCAGTAATCGGGTGAATCCTTTGTGAGTGTAAGCCCGTCGGCAATTGACCCTACGCAGCCCTATCGCCAATCCCGGCACTGGGGACCCCACCCGAGCGCGCCAAATCAAATACAGCTGCGCACGAGCCCCACCAAACACGTGACAGCCATGGAGACAAGCGGAGACGCTGCATGGGCGCCAGCCAGCCCGAGGAGAGAGGGTGATCATGGAGCCAGCGCAGACCATCCCTCCTCCCGCAGCCCAGTGATGGAGCCATCGTCATCCCCCCAGGATCCAGGGTGGTCGCTCGGGCCACTCACTACCCCATCAACCGACCTTCAGGGATGGGAAGAGGGGACGCACCACCAACCCCACTTCTATACTGAGATGGTTTTTGATAAACAAAGCAAATGACCGTCTTTAAGGTGCTAGTCACATGATCGAAAATTATTTGTGACCCATTATGAAAATATTGTTTTTGTTCATTTCATTCATTTTTGTTGGTTGTTTTGCATTACAGCTAGGGTTGTTCCGATCATGTTTTTTTGCTCCCGATCCGATCATTTTAGTTTGAGTATCTGCCGATCCTGATATTTCCCGATCCGACTGCTTTTTTTGCTCCCGATTCAATTCCAATCATTCCCAATCATTTTTCCCGATCATGTACATTTTGGCAATGCATTAAGAAAAAAATGAATGAAACTCGGTCGAATATATACATTCAACATACAGTACATAAATACTGCATTTGTTTATTATGACAATAAATCCTCAAGATGGCATTTACATTATTAACATTCTTATGTGAGAGGGATCCACGGATAGAGACTTGTGACTTTGTACATTGTGACTAAATATTGCCATCTAGAGTATTTGTGGAGCTTTCAGTAAATGATACTGTAGCCATGCCCAAATGCATGATAGGAAGTGGAACCATGACTGTGTGTAGTGCTACCAATTGATATATCTTCTCAGCGTTGGCAAATAGCATAAGGTGTTAAGAAAAAGATCAATTGCTACCTTGCTTTCCCACATTGCTTCCCATGATATTTCTAATCGTAGGGAGAGGGATTGTAAGGCTTTAGCCAATTAAAAAAAAGGCTCCAAAGGCTGCCAAAATTCACTCTATTCATTTTATGCTGCCTTTTATCTCTCTATATAGGTAAAACGGCGCCATTACAGGTTGAGCGTGACAATGCGTGAGTGGGTCATGCAGTGCATGCATTAATTGCGTTAAATATTTTAACGTGATACATTTTTTAAAAAAATTAATTACCGCCGTTATTGGGATACATTTGATAACCCTACCTTAAGCCTAAACTAAAGACTCTGGATGAGTGTAACATATTACGTCTGTAACGTTAAATACAATTAGAAAACGATTTAATAAAAAAATAAAAAAATAAAAATTAAAAAAGGCATGGCCGATATTTTTTTGCCGATTCCGATACTTTGAAAATGACGTGATCGGACATCTCTAATTACAACTTTTATAGAGAACATTTTACTGGCAAATTCTTGATTTTAAATTCATATACAGTATAGGAGAAGTCCTTTACATGCAATGATATTTTCAGCCACTACGGGGGGCTATACCCGGCCCCCTCTTAATCTCCAAATATGGTTGGCCCCCCCATCAGATGCAAATTTATATAAAAATGATGTCGAACATTTGTGCTATGTTGTGCTGCTATCATTTTTGAGATATTTATAATTCTTTTATTGCTCAATCTGAGGTCAACTAGCTCCTCATTCTGATCAAAAATGGCTAAAAATGGTGTCAATCGTGTTGTAAAAAAAGCTTTTTTTTTGTGCTGCAACGGTTTTGTAGATATTCTGCCTTTAATTTGTGGTGATGACGTCACGCACCCCCCCTCAATCGACGTTGGAATGGAACCGCAATGATGTCAATCGTTGGTGCTTTTTTGCCCTCTAAAAGGTTTTGTTTGTGCTGCTATTATTTTTTTAAATAATTAAATTTGTATTTCAAGGTATCACTGTATTCTGTTTTTAATATGTAGTTGTAACATATTTATATCACACTGCTGTTGCCATAGTTGTGCACTCCCTGTGGGTGTCGTATTACGGTAAAAAGGAACCTAAGTGATGAGTCGCGTGCACATGTGATGAGAAGCACACTCCACTCAAGTCTCGGCCTTAAATGTACTTAGATTGAGGAAGTACATGACAGTAGTGATCACATTTTGCACAAATTAGCACAAACGAACGGCATGATTGAGGTTTTATTCCTCTGTAGATGGAGGGAGGGTCTGTATGACATCATCACAGCAAATTAAAAGCAGAATATTTACAAAACTGCTGTAAAAGCTTTTGTTTGTGCTGCAACACAAACAATTGACACAATTTTTACCCATTTTTAATCAAAATGGGGGGCTATCTGACCTCAGATTAACCTATAAAAGTATTGTAAATACTTTTTGTCAAACGATAGTAGCACAAACGAAACTTTTAACAGCACAAACGATGCACAATTGACATTATTTTCACATAAATATGTGTCTGATGTTGGGTCAACTTCATTGAGGCCTTGACGCCTATCAACGTCATCAAACGAGCAAATGCATGAAAACAAACGGCTTTTTAACGAGCCTGGTATTGCTAATTTGCGTCAAATTCGTTCATCAGAATCACTGCGCTTCTTGGATGAATCCCGAGTGACAGCCCGTAATAAAAGTAATTCAAATAAACGAGGCTATTTATGAAAATGACGTTCTGCCTAATTAGCATGACCCGCGTGCGAGCTACGCCGTCGTTATAGTAGCGTCACGCTCCGTTTCCCGCAGCGCGATGACATGCTGTTTACCCGTTTTCCTCCACATAAACACACTCGAGAAATACCAAAAACAAGGGTATGTCTTTCTTATTGTGCCAGCTATATTCGAAAGTAAACTCCATTAGCATAAATTAATTAAACGTCCACATAAAGGCATCAATGCCTTTGAAGCATTGTCCTTGGCAATTCATTAAGAACACAGAGCTGTAAACGCAAATAAAAACAACATAAATACGGAGCGTTTTCAAAATGGCATCCAATTAAAAAAAAAAAAAAAAAAAAAACACGACACGCTTAATTGAAGGATTACGCCCACCGCATAAAGACACAAATGGGTGAACGCCATAAATTCGAGTCGAAAATGTATCAATGGAGAAAACAGATCTTACATAAAACATGATATAAAAATAAAAATGTGTCGACCACAGAGATGAGGTAATAAAAATGTCATTACTGGTAAGTACATTAAAAGCACAATGTTGACAATATATCTTGCATATAAACATTGATAATGAAGAAATTAAATTTCACAATGTAATAATTGTTGTTTACTGTATGTCAACATAAAAATAAATTGAAGACACTAATACAATATTATACACAATCCATTACTTTAAGAAGTGGGTCGTAACACAGGACTTTGTTACATTTACTTGAGTAACTTTTGGAGAAAAATGTACTTCTAAGAGTAGTTTTACAAAGCCATACTTTTTACTTTTACTTGAATACAGCAGTGGCGCCTCCAGAAATTTTTCATAAGGGTGGCTAGATGGGGCCACTTAAAATCTTGGGGTGGCCAAAACTAAAAGCCATAATTTCAGGTTTTCATTATATTATTGCTGTAAAAAGGTCAGGGGAAAACTATCAGAAAGACTGAAGGACACAGCTACTGATATACAGTGCCTTGCAAAAGTATTCGGCCCCCTTGAACCTTGCAACCTTTCGCCACATTTCAGGCTTCAAACATAAAGATATAAAATTTTAATTTTTTGTCAAGAATCAACAACAAGTGGGACACAATCGTGAAGTGGAACAAAATTTATTGCATAATTTAAACTTTTTTAACAAATAAAAAACTGAAAAGTGGGGCGTGCAATATTATTCGGCCCCCTTGCGTTAATACTTTGTAGCGCCACCTTTTGCTCCAATTACAGCTGCAAGTCGCTTGGGGTATGTTTCTATCAGTTTTGCACATGGAGAGACTGACATTCTTGCCCATTCTTCCTTGCAAAACAGCTCGAGCTCAGTGAGGTTGGATGGAGAGTGTTTGTGAACAGCAGTCTTCAGCTCTTTCCACAGATTCTCGATTGGATTCAGGTCTGGACTTTGACTTGGCCATTCTAACACCTGGATACGTTTACTTTTGAACCATTCCATTGTAGATTTGGCTTTATGTTTTGGATCATTGTCCTGTTGGAAGATAAATCTCCGTCCCAGTCTCAGGTCTTGTGCAGATACCGACAGGTTTTCTTCGAGAATGTTCCTGTATTTGGCTGCATCCATCTTCCCGTCAATTTTAACCATCTTCCCTGTCCCTGCTGAAGAAAAGCAGGCCCAAGCCATGATGCTGCCACCACCATGTTTGACAGTGGGGATGGTGTGTTCAGGGTGATGAGCTGTGTTGCTTTTACGCCAAACATATCGTTTTGCATTGTGGCCAAAAAGTTCAATTTTGGTTTCATCTGACCAGAGCACCTTCTTCCACATGTTTGGTGTGTCTCCTAGGTGGCTTGTGGCAAACTTTAAACGAGACTTTTTATGGATATCTTTGAGAAATGGCTTTCTTCTTGCCACTCTTCCATAAAGGCCAGATTTGTGCAGTGTACGACTGATTGTAGTCCTATGGACAGACTCTCCAACCTCAGCTGTAGATCTCTGCAGTTCATCCAGAGTGATCATGGACCTCTTGGCTGCATCTCTGATCAGTTTTCTTCTTGTTTGAGAAGAAAATTTGGAAGGACAGCCGGGTCTTGGTAGATTTGCAGTGGTCTGATGCTCCTTCCATTTCAATATGATGGCTTGCACAGTGCTCCTTGAGATGTTTAAAGCTTGGGAAATCTTTTTGTATCCAAATCCGGCTTTAAACTTCTCCACAACAGTATCGCGGACCTGCCTGGTGTGTTCCTTGGTTTTCATAATGCTCTCTGGACTTTAAACAGAACCCTGAGACTATCACAGAGCAGGTGCATTTATACGGAGACTTGATTACACACAGGTGGATTCTATTTATCATCATCGGTCATTTAGGACAACATTGGATCATTCAGAGATCCTCACTGAACTTCTGGAGTGAGTTTGCTGCACTGAAAGTAAAGGGGCCGAACAATATTGCACGCTCCACTTTTCAGTTTTTTATTTGTTAAAAAAGTTGAAATTATCCAATAAATGTTGTTCCACTTCACGATTGTGTCCCACTTGTTGTTGATTCTTGACAAAAAAATTAAATTTCATATCTTTATGTTTGAAGCCTGAAATGTTGCGAAAGGTTGCAAGATTCAAGGGGGCCGAATACTTTTGCAAGGCACTGTACATTGGTGTATTGTGTAATATTTGATGTTACTAATGATTTAATGTGCATAGTCCATAACTGTCCAGTCAACAGTTCGAGTTCCACAACAATTCTGTTTTATTGTGTTATGTATATATTAGGCATAAGGTGTAAATTTAACTAGGGCTGTCAAACATTTAACATTTTTAATCGAGTTAATTTAATTTTTCTCACATGTTCCTCAAGCACCCTCTGATACGCGATAGAATTCACGGTGGATTCTATGATGGTGAGCTGGCCAGGTCCTGCAAAAGCAAAGCATCCCCAAACCATGACACTTCCACCTCCATGCTTCACAGTTGGTATGAGATTCTTTTCCTGCAATACTGTATTGGCTTTAGGCCAAACATGTCCTCTGTTCTGGTGTCCAAATAATTCAATTTTAGATTCATCTGCCCAAAGAACATTAATCAAGAAGTCCTGGTCTATGTCTACATTCACTCTGGCAAACTTCAGTCTGGCCTTCATGTTCTTCTTGCAGAACAAAGGTCTCCTTCTTACACAGTCTTACATGTCTTTTTCTGATTGTAGAGGCAAGCACTTTCACATCAACAGTAGCAAGAGCCTGCTGTAGATCCTGTGATGACATTTTAGGGTTTTTGAAGACTTCTTTTTAGCATTTTATGGTCTGCTCTGGGGTGAACATGCTTTTATGGCCAGACGTGGGCATGTTAGCAGTTGTTTTGAATGTCCTCCACCTGTAGACTATTTTCTGGATAGTGGAATGGCTGATTTTATATTCTTTTGAGATCTTTTGAAATCCCTTACCGGACTCATAAGCGTCTACAGTCTTCTTTCTGAAGGCCTCAGACAGCTCCTTTGGTCTCACCATGGTGTTTTCTCTCACTTCAACAGTTAGGGGCATACCAACCTAAATGTGAGGTTTAAATAAGGCAAGCCTTCTTCAAAATACTGGGTTATGATGTTCCAATCATGTGCACCTGATGTGATACCCATGTGTTTAGCCATTTTAAGTGGGATTGAATGTGGGGTCTCCTAATTTATTCCTCAACATAAATGGCATTTATTTAAAATTACATTTTACAGAAAGTTATGAAAAATCTTTTTTTGTTTTGTTTGAATTGTTTAGTTCTAGAACTTGAATCTCTCAAGATTATTCAAATTTATATAAAAACTCCATATGACTAAATATGTTAGAAAACAGACAGGCTTCCATAGTGTGGCCTTTCACATGATCATCATCATGATCATTTTTTTCACATGATTGTATTTTCATTATCGTCACTGTTGACAAAACCAACAAAAATCAAACAAATGTTTAGCACGGATTCAAAACCAAGAAATTTCCATTTTATCACAATAATTTTAACTAGAGATGTCCCGATCGATCGGGATGGATCGGGTCTGATCACGTCATTTTCAAAGTATCGGAATCGGCAAAAAAATATCGGCCATGCCTTTTTTAAATATATATACTGTATATTTTTTTATTAAATCGTTTTCTAATTGTATTTAACGTTACAGATATGATATGTTACACTCATCCAGAGTCTTTAGTTTAGGCTTAAGGTAGGGTTATCAAATTTATCCCGATAACGGCGGTAATTAATTATTTAAAAAATGTATCACGTTAAAATATTTAACGCAATTAATGCATGCACTGCACGACCCACTCATGCATTGTCGCGCTCAATCTGTAATGGCGCCGTTTTACCTATATAAAGAGATAAAAGGAAGCGTAAAATGAGTAGAGTGAATTTTGGCAGACTATGGAGCCTTTTTTTTAATTGGCTAAAGCCTTACAATCCCTCTCCCTATGATTAGAAATATAATGGGAAGCAATGTGGGGAAGCAAGGTCGCAATTGATCTTTTTCTTGACACCTTATGTTATTTCCCAACGCAGAGAAGATATATCAATTGGTAGCACTATGCACAGTCATGCTTCCACTTCCCATCATGCATTTGGGCATGGCTACAGTACAATTTACTGAAAGCTCAACTAATACACTAGATGGCAATATTTAGTCACAATATACAAAGTCACAAGTCTTTCTATCCGTGGATCCCTCTCACAGAAAGAATGTTAATAATGTAAATGCCATCTTGAGGATTTATTGTCATAATAAACAAATACAGTACTTATGTACTGTATGTTGAATGTATACATTCGTCTGAGTTTTATTCATTTTTTTCTTAATACATTGCCAAAATGTATATGTCCGGGAAAAATTATCGGGAATGATTGGAATTGAATCGGGAGCAAAAAAAAGCAATCGGATCGGGAAATATTGGGATCGGCAGATACTCAAACTAAAACGATCGGGATCGGATCGCGAGCAAAAAAACATGATCGGAACAACCCTAATTTTAACCATAATGTGCATTGTACTGCATCATCACAGTTAACACCAAAGTCTTTTTTTTGTTCATTTTTTAACATTCTATGAGGTGAAACCTTATTTGCACACAACAAGCCCCAACTGTGCTGTTAGAGCCCAAAAGCTATTTTGAGGCGCATTAGCATCCTCGCTCCCCTTAGAACATGGACAAGGTGTCGGGTCAGCGCACGAGGCCCAGATGTGGACGGCCGGCGTTGCGCACCTTTTGCCCTCTTGGCACAATGTGCAGTTGCACACCGTGTTCTGACAACTGCTTCTGAGCCCTCGTGGCGCTTGGCACTGCAAATGCAGACAAACACAAAATGATCTTTAATGAACAAGCTTTTGAGAACGACTGTAGGCTAATTCCATTCTTGTTCAGTTGAATGGATGCTGTCAAATCTGGATGATTTATATCTTTGTGCATAGACTTTATAATGTATTGACGGGGCGCCGGGTTGACTCATATGGGGCCTACCTCCATCAAAGCTGACCGAGTGGAAACACCGACAAATTTTTCCGTTGAAAATTCTTGTTAATAAATGCTTAAATCCCAGAATTCTTTATAGATATGCACGTAAAACAGTCTCGATTCTTGGTTTAAAGCACGAAAAACGTGCAGTTAGCATTTATTTTACTTAAATATTGCGAACTATGATGCTAGCCAGAAAGCAAATTAGAGGCCGCCATATGTAAACAAAGAGCTTTTTCAGTTGAAAATTCTTGTGAATAAATCTTTAACTCTAGGATTTCTTTATTGATATGGACGTAAAACAGTCTCAATTCTTGGTTAAAAGCAAAAAAAAAAACAAAAAAAAACGTGCAGTTAGCATTCATTTTACATAAATATTGCAAACTATGATGCTAGTCAGTAAGCATATTAGCGGCCGCCATATCACCAAGAGCTTTTCCCATTGAAAATTCTTGTGAATAAATGCTTAAATGCCTGAATTCATCATAGATATGGGCGTAAAACAGTCTCGATTCTCGGTTAAAAGCAAAAAAAACACACAAAAAAAAACGTGCAGGTAGCATTTATTTTACGTAAATATGTTGAATGTACAGCTCGTCTTTAAGTTCACTGTGATGCCGGCTTACCACAACAAAGAGCTTTTGATGTGGAAATTCTCGTGAATAAATGCGTCCATATTATAAATATGGACGTAAAACAGTAAAACAGTCTTCATTCTTGGTTAAAAGCAAAAAAAAAAACATTCAGTTAGCATTTGTTTTACGTAAATATTTCAAACTATGATGCTAGTCAGTAAGCTAATTAGCCGCCGGCATATGTAAACAAAGAGCTTTTTCTGTTGAAAATTCTTGTGAATAAATGCTTCAATCCCTGAATTCTTTATCAATTTGGATGTAAAACAGTCTCGATTCTTGGTTAAAAGCGAAAAAAAAACAAAAAACGGGGAGTTAGCATTTCTTATACGTAAATATGTCTAATGTGCTGCTATTCTATGTCACGGAGGTGGCCCTCTTAGTACAACAAAGAGCTTTGTGCTTTGAAAATTCTTAAGAATAAATGCTTAAATCCCTCAATTCTTCAAAGATATGTACATAAAACAGTCTCGATTCTTGGTTAAAAGCAAAAAAAAAAACAAAAAAAAAACGTGCAGGTAGCATTTATTTTTCGTAAATATGTCGAATGTGCAGCTCGTCTTTAAGTTCACTGTGGCGGCGCCTTACCACAACAAAGAGCTTTTGATGTGGAAATTCTCGTGAATAAATGCTTCAATCCCTGAATTCTTTATAAATATGGATGTAAAACAGTCTCAATTCTTGGTTAAAAGCAAAAAAAAAATACATGCAGTTAGCATTTGTTTTACGTAAATATTGCAAACTATGATGCTAGTCAGTAAGCAAATTAGCGGCCGGCATATGTAAACAAAGAGCTTTTTCTGTTGAAAATTCTGGTGAATAAATGCTTAAATCCCTGAATTATTTATAAGTATGGATGTAAAACAGTCTCGATTCTTGGTTAAAAGCAAAAAAATAAATTAAAAAACGGGGAGTTAGCATTTCTTATGCGTAAATGTCAAATGTGCTGCTATTCTATAAGTCACGGAGGTGGCCCACTTAGTACAACAAAGAGCTTTGTGCGTTGAAAATTCATGAGAATAAATGCTTAAATCCCTCAATTCTTCAAACATATGGACGTAAAACAGTCTCGATTCTTGGTTAAAAGCAAAAAAAAAAAAAAAAAAAAAAACGTGCAGGTAGCATTTATTTTACGTAAATATGTCGAATGTGCAGCTCGTTTTTAAGTTCACTGTGGCGCCGCCTTACCACAACAAAGAGCTTTTGATGTGGAAATTCTCGTGAATAAATGCTTAATTCCCTGCATTCTTTGTAGATATGGGTGTGAAAAAGTCTCGATTCTTGATTAAAAGCAAAAAAAAACATGCAGTTAGCGTTTGTTTTACGTAAATATTTTAAACTATGATGCTAGTCAGTAAGCAAATTAGCAGCCGGTATATGTCAACAAAGAGATTTTCTCTTGACAATTCTTGTGAATAAATGCTTTAATCCCTGAATTCTTAATAAGTATGGATGTAAAACAGTCTCGATTCTTGGTTAAAAGCAAAAAAAAAAACAAAAAACGGGCAGTTAGCATTTCTTAAACGTAAATATGTCGAATGTGCTGCTATTCTATAAGTCACGGAGGTGGCCCACTTAGTACAACAAAGAGCTTTGTGCGTTTAAAATTCTTGACAATAAATGCTTAAATCCCTCAGTTCTTCAAAGATATGGCCGTAAAACAGTCTCGATTCTTGGTTAAAAGCAAAAAAAACCTTGCAGTTAGCGTTTGTTTTACGTAAATATTGCAAAATATGATGCTAGTCAGTAAGCAAATTAGCGGCCAGTTATGTAAACAAAGAGATTTTTCTGTTGACAATTCTTGTGAATAAATGCTTTAATCCCTGAATTCTTTATAAATATGGATGTAAAACAGTCTCGATTCTTGGTTAAAAGCAAAAAAAAAAAAAACGGGCAGTTAGCATTTCTTATACGTAAATATGTCGAATGTGCTGCTATTCTATAAGTCACTGTGGCGGCCCCCTTAGAACAAAAAAATGGGCAGTTAGCAGTTATTTTATGTAAATATTGCTAACTATGATGCTAGTCAGTAAGCAAATTAGCGGCTGCCATATCACAGACAAAGAGCTTTTTCTGTTGAAAATTCTTGTGAATAAATGCTTAAATCCCTGAATTCTTTATAGATATGGACGTAAAACAGTCTTGCTCTTTGGTTTAAAGCACGAAAAACGTGCAGTTAGCATTCATTTTACGTAAATATTGCGAACTATGATGCTAGTCAGTAGGCAAATTAGCGGCCGCCGCCATATGACAGACAAAGAGCGTTTTCCTTTGAAAATTCTTGTGAATAAATGCTTAAATCCTTCTATTCTTTATAGATATGGACGTAAAACAGTCTCGATTCTTGGTTAAAACAAATAAAAAAAGACGTGCAGTCAGCATTTATTTTACGTAAATATTGCGAACTATGATGCTAGTCGGTAGGCAAATTAGCGGCCGCCATATCACAGACAAAGAGCTTTTTCAATTGAAAATTCTTGTGAATAAATATCAAACCCCTGAATTCTTTATAGATATGGACGTAAAACAGTCTCGATTCTTGGTTAAAAGCAAAAAAAACAAAACAAAACAGCAGTTAGCATTTATTATACGTAAATATGTCGAATGTGCTGCTATTCTTTAAGTCACTGTGGCGGCCCCGTTAGTACAACAAAGAGCTTTTTGCGTTTAAAATTCTTGTGAATAAATGCTTAAATCCCTGAATTCTTCAAAAATATGGACGTAAAACAGTCTCGATTCTTGGTTAAAAGCAAAAAAAAAAAAAATAATACGGGCAGTTAGCATTTATTATACGTAAATATGACGAATGTGCTGCTATTCTTTAAGTCACTGTGGCGGCCTCCTTAGTACAACAAAGAGCTTTTTGCGTTGAAAATTCTTGTCAATAAATGCTTAAATCCCTGCATTCTTTATAGATATGGATGTAAAACAGTCTCGATTCTTGGTTAAAAGCAAAAAACCATGCAGTTAGCATTTATTTTATGCAAATAATGCGAACTATGATGCTAGCCAGTAAGCAAATTAGCGGCCGCCATATCACAAATAGCTTTTTCCTTTCAAAATTCTCGTGAATAAATGCTTAAATCCCTGAAATATTTACAGATATGGACGTAAAACAGTCTCAATTCTTGGTTAAAAGCAAAAAAACGGGCAGTTAGCATTTATTATACGTAAATATGTCAAATGTGCTGCTATTCTTTAAGTCACTGTGGCGGCCCCCTTAGTACAAGAGCTTTTTGCGTTGAAAATTCATGAGAAAAAAATGCTTAAATCCCTGAATTCTTTAAAGATATGGACGTAAAACAGTCTCGATTCTTGGTTAAATGCAAAAAAACGGGCAGTTAGCAGTTATTTTACGTAAATATTGCGAAGTATAATGCCAATGATGTAGCGGCTAATTTCTCCCATTGATTTTTTTTCCACAACATTTCAAAATGCATGCATGGTACGACAAACATCGTGATTACCTTGAAACCTCGGACAAATCACTACTGAGAAAATCCTTCCTGTTTGTATTCAGTAGAGCTTTCATAGTTTTTCAACCTACATCCGGTGTTAGATC
Source organism: Corythoichthys intestinalis (assembly GCF_030265065.1). Classification (NCBI taxonomy): domain Eukaryota; kingdom Metazoa; phylum Chordata; class Actinopteri; order Syngnathiformes; family Syngnathidae; genus Corythoichthys; species Corythoichthys intestinalis. The sequence continues at coordinate 40,010,997 of NC_080398.1, forward strand.
GCTGCATGTGACCGATTGCTAATAAATGAAGCGGCGTATGGGACAGCTTCCTTCGGGACGGCGTGGGGAATGTGTCACGTCAATACATTATAAAGTCTATGCTTTGTGGTTTTAAAAACTTCTATACAGGCGAGTTAAAGAAGGGAGCTGGATAGAGGCTCTTGAAGACCGGACTTGGGTATCCCTGACCAAAACCGAAATTGAAACCCTAACCCTACGGTAAAACCTTAACCCTATTTGGAAATCCTACTATGAAACCCTAACCCTACTTCGTAACAGAAATCCTTGTCACGACACACCGCCCGCCTTAACAACTTTGTCACTTGTCAAACTCGATGAGTTGTGAGTAGCTGGGAAACTTTTTCATGTCAGCCGATGACAAAAATGTTTACGGGAGCGCAGAAGAAACGTTTGCGTCGTTTCGTTTGTTTGTCAACGGCAACGTACGACAACATCGTCCCAGAATACATCAGAAAGCTTTTTGAAAAGTCTCCTTTGAAGGGCGTAAGAGACGCGTCGCGGGTGACGCGTTGAAGCAAAGCGGAGCTGTCGCTGCACCGATCCCCGCGTCGTCCTTTGTCGCCATCGATGCCGCCGTTTTCCTCTCATTGGTATCGTCACGTCATCAAACGCGACAACCGCAGCGAACGGGATGCACCAAAACAAGTCTTAGTAGCTGCAAAATGCACGATTAGGCAGGAATGAATATACGCATCACAGATGTGCTAAAAATATATATACAGTGAGGCAAATAAGTATTTAGTCAACCACCAATTGTGCTAGTTCTGCGACTTGAAAAGATTAGCGAGGCCTGTAATTGTCAACATGGGTAAACCTCAACCATGAGAGACAGAATGTGGGGGAAAAAAACAGAAAATCACATTGTTTGATTTTTAAAGAATTTATTTCCAAATTAGAGTGGAAAATAAGTATTTGGTCACCTACAAACAAGCAAGAATTCTGGCTGTCAAAGAGGTCTAACTTCTTCTAACTTCTTCCACTTGTTACCTGTATTAATGGCATCTGTTTTAACTCATTATCGGTATAAAAGACACCTGTCCACAACCTCAGTCAGTCACACTCCAAACTCCACTATGGCCAAGACCAAAGAGCTGTCGAAGGAAACCAGAGACAAAATTGTAGGGAAGACTGAATCTTCAATAGGTAAAACGCTTAGTGTAAAGAAATCAACTGTGGAAGCAAATATTAGAAAATGGAAGACATACAAGACCACTGATAATCTCCCTCGATCTGGGACTCCATGCAAGATCTCACCCCGTGGCGTCAAAATGATAAGAACGGTGAGCAAAAATCCCAGAACCACACGGGGGGACCTAGTGAATGACCTACAGAGAGCTTGTACCACAGTAACAAAGGCTACTATCAGTAACACAATGCGCCGCCAGGGACTCAAATCCTGCACTGCCAGACGTGTCCCCTTGCTGAAGCCAGTACACGTCCAGGCCCATCTGCGGTTCGCTAGAGAGCATTTGGATGATCCAGAAAAGGACTGGGAGAATGTGTTATTGTCAGATGATACCAAAATAGAACTTTTTGGTAGAAACACAGGTTCTCGTGTTTGGAGGGGAAAGAATACTGAATTGCATCCGAAGAACACCATACCCACTGTGAAGCATGGGGGTGGAAACATCATGCTTTGGGGCTGTTTTTCTGCAAAGGGACGAGGACGACTGATCTGTGTAAAGGAAAAAATAAATGGGGCCATGTATCAAGAGATTTTGAGTGAAAATCTCCTTCCATCAGCATAAATGTGCAAGTTCTCTTCCTTGAAAAGATTAGAGAGGCCTGTAATTGTCAACATGGGTAAACCTCAACCATAAGAGACAGAATGTGGAAAAAAAAAAACAGCAAATCATATTGTTTGATTTTTAAAGAATTTATTTGCAAGTCTTGGTGGAAAATAAGTATTTGGTCAATACCAAAAGTTCATCTCAGTACTTTGTTATGTACCCTTTGTTGGCAATAACGGAGGCCAAACGTTTTCTGTAACTCTTCACAAGCTTTTCACACACTGTTGCTGGTATTTTGGCCCATTCCTCCATGCAGATCTCCTCTAGAGCAGTGATATTTTGGGGCTGTCGTTGGGCAACACGGACTTTCAACTCCCTCCACGCACCGTGGCGTCAAAATGATAACAGAAACGGGGAGTAAAAATCCCAGAACCACACGGGGGGACCTAGTGAATGACCTACAGAGAGCTGGGACCACAGTAACAAAGGCTACTATCAGTAACACAATGCGCCGCCAGGGACTCAAATCCTGCACTGCCAGACGTGTCCCCTTGCTGAAGCCAGTACACGTCCAGGCCCATCTGTGGTTCGCTAGAGAGCATTTGGATGATCCAGAAAAGGACTGGGAGAATGTGTTATTGTCAGATGATACCAAAATAGAACTTTTTGGTAGAAAAACAGGTTCTCGTGTTTGGAGGGGGAAGAATACTGAATTTCATCCGAAGAACACCATACCCACTGTGAAGCATGGGGGTGGAAACATCATGCTTTGGGGCTGTTTTTCTGCAAAGGGACGAGGACGACTGATCTGTGTAAAGGAAAGAATGAATGGGGCCATGTATCAAGAGATTTTGAGTGAAAATCTCCTTCCATCAGCATAAATGTGCAAGTTCTCTTCCTTGAAAAGATTAGAGAGGCCTGTAATTGTCAACATGGGTAAACCTCAACCATAAGAGACAGAATGTGGGAAAAAAAAAAACAGCAAATCATATTGTTTGATTTTTAAAGAATTTATTTGCAAGTCTTGGTGGAAAATAAGTATTTGGTCAATACCAAAAGTTCATCTCAGTACTTTGTTATGTAACCTTTGTTGGCAGTAACGGAGGCCTAATAGTTTCTGTAACTCTTGACAAGCTTTTCACACACTGTTGCTGGTATTTTCCTGCCGTTCCTCCATGCAGATCTCCTCTAGAGCAGTGATGTTTTCGGGCTGTCATTGGGCAACACGGACTTTCAACTCCCTCCACAGATTTTCTCTGGGGTTGAGATCTGGAGACTGGCTAGGCCACTCCAGGACCTCGAAATGCTTCTTACGAAGCCACTCCTTTTTTTGCCCTGGCTGTGTGTTTGGGATCATTGTCATGCTGAAAGACCCAGCCACGTCTCATCTTCAATGCCCTTGCTGATGGAAGGAGATTTTCACTCAAAATCTCTCAATACATGGTCCCATTCATTCTTCCCTTTACACAGATCAGTCGTCTTGGTCCCTTTGCAGAAAAACAGCCCCAAAGCATGATGTTTCCACCCCCATGCTTCACAGTGGGTATGGTGCAGGGGTCGCGTTAACCGGATATTTTCCGTTGTTGACCGGTTTTTTAAAACGGTGACGGAAAAAACTGAAGTCCGTCCGTCATTTTGACAGGTTGCAATTCACACCCCAGACCACAGGGTGGTGAGTTAGCATATTAATTAGCTATTGTCTCTCTTAATGCATGACGTCGTTGGCTATTCTGTCAGAATATTGTAGCGTCACCGGGGTCTGGCGGCGGCACCGTGATTGACACATCAACGCGAGGTTCTTATTGGTGGACCCGGTGTGCCAGCGCGTCCTCCAATTGGTGGACTAGATTGCCGCCTGTGTATGGACCCCAATCACATGACGTAACAACTCCGCTCCCCTGACTGGAGCCGCCATATTGTGTGTCAGCTCGTCATGTTTACACATTACCGCTACGTACATGCCTCCTATTACGGCGTGTTTTTCTGCTCGTTAATATCAATAATCAAAATGGTGAAGGCGTGTGTGGCGGTTGGTTGCTGTAACAGAGAAGATAGACAGAGAGACTTGAAGTTCTACCGTATTCTGAGAGACCCGAAGATGAGAGCGAGATGGACTGCTGTAATTCGACAAGAAATCTGGGCACCAAACGATCACCACAGACTATGTAGTAGTCATTTTATATCTGGTAAGATGCATTTAATATATATTTAGAAGATTTTGGGCTGACAACCACAATTAAGATCATTGTGTGACGTTGGTGATTGGGGTCTATATCGTTGCCTCTTTTTTTTTTCTTTTTTCTTCTTTTTTTTGGGGGCGGATTTGTTGGCGGTAAGCAGAGTAAAAAGGGAGAAAAATACCACGACTTCCGTGTCTAATTTTTCGCTGCCAAGCAAGCGTTACAATATTAAAAATGAATGAAAACTAAATACTATTGAATATGTCATCATTATCATTTAAAAAATTTAAGTGACGGGTAAAAATAGACTATTACCGGATTTTTATGACCCTGTCAGTCAAAACGACAGACAACGAAAATGTCTAGCGCAACCTCTGGTATGGTGTTCTTCGGATGCAATTCAGTATTCTTTCTCCTCCAAACATGAGAACCTGCGTTTCTACCTCAACGTTCCAATTTGGTTTCATCTGTCCATAACACATTCTCCCAGGTCTCTTCTGGATCAACCAAATGCTCTCTCGCGAACCTAAGAAGGGCCTGGACGTGTACTTTCTTCAACAGGGGGACACATCTGGCAGTGCAGGATTTGAGTCCCTGGCGGCGCATTGTTTTACTGATAGTAACCTTTGTTACCGTGGTCCCATCTCTCTGTAGGTCATTCACTAGGTCCCCCCGTGTGGTTCTGGGATTTTGGCTCACTGTTCTTGTTATCATTTTGACGCCACGGGGTGATATCTTGCATGGAGTCCCAGATCGAGGGAGATTATCAGTGGTCTTGTATGGCTTCCATTTTCTAATAATTGCTCTCACAGTTGATTTCCTTAGACCAAGCGTTTTACCTATTGCAGGTTCAATCTTCCCAGCCTGGTGCAGGTCTACAATTTTGTCTCTGGTGTCCTTCGACAGCTCTTTGGTCTTGGCCATAGCGGAGTTTGGAGTGTGACTGACTGAAGTTGTGGACAGGTGTCTTTTATACCGATAATGAGTTAAAACAGGTGCCATTAATACAGGTAGCGAGTGGTGCCTCGTTAGAAGAAGTTAGAACTCTGACAGCCAGAAATCTTGCTTGTTTGTAGTGGACCAAATACTTATTTTCCACTCTAATTTGGAAATAATTCTTTAAAAATCAAACAATGTGAGTTTCTGTTTTTTTTTTCTCCACATTCTCTCTCATGGTTGAGGTTTGCCCATGTTGACAATTACAGGCCTCTCAATATTTTCAAGTAGGAGCACTTGCACAATTGGAGGTTGACTAAATACTTATTTGCCCCACTGTATATTATGTCTCTATAAGTGGAAATGAATCTATGATTGTAATTTCGTGCCTCCACCTATTTTCTAAGTGGGTAAACTTGCAAAATCACAAGGGGTACAAATGCTTTTGCTTCTCACTGTATATTGTAAAGTGGGTAGTTATGGAACATTTTGGGTTTATGGTGTGCCGCGAGATTTTTTTCCAATGTAAAAGTGTGCCGGAACCCAGAAAAGGTTGAAAAACACTGTCTTAAATAATCAAAAGCTGCAGCCCTAAATAATAGTAATAAAGACTTCCAATCACTCAGTTCAATGTGGCTGACAAAAACACCAACACATTTCTTGTTTAAAGGTACAAAGTTGCACAGCTCTTTATTTTGTCTATTAAATCAATATTGGAAAATACTCAACAACCAAAGTTAAACCAAACATTAAGTCATAAGAATTCAAATATCCGCAAAAAGTCGACTTAAATCTTAATACTTTTGAGTTTGTAAAGTTAGTTTTTCTTCCATTTTTTCTTACGGAAACACCTGAGGGAAGCAAATCAACAGAAACGGGAAAAAAAATGATATTCTTATGTACAACTTTTGCTAAAACCAACAAAAATTACCAGAAACAGAACAGGAACGGGAAAACGCATTTATATTGTGAGCTCCCAAAAAAAGCCAACCCCCAGAAGATAAGCGTTCATTTTTCTGATATTTTTTTTGTTCTTTTTTAAAACAATGGTCCCAGGATGCATAAGACACTTTCCTGACGTAGTTAAGAACGTTTCAGCGAGAAACATGACATCAACGGCATATTTTGCCCCACTCAGTACTTCTTACAATTGTATGCTTACGATCAACCGCAGGAGAAGAAAGAAAACCTTTGGTCAGCGACGCGAAATCATTCCTTTAAAAAAACTCAGAAGTGGTTTTCTCGACAACGTGGATCCCCTTTTCCTCACAGAGGAAAGAAAAAGTGTCCGCCAAAAGTTTCGTCTTGATTGTCCGTCAAATTAAAAAGAATAGAAGATAGAATATACAATCACGGCGTGAAAAAAAACGCGACGTCCTTTACTGGAAAGGAACTCCGTCCCTCGGAGGGTCTCGGCGATCATCCGGAGAGCTTCGTCTTGTCTTGCGCGACGGACGACGGGTCCTGTAGGCAGCTCTTGCGGACCACGGGAAGAGGGTGAGCCTCCGTGTTGAAGACCCAGTCCTCCGGGGGTAGCAGGTCGTCGTCCGAGAACAGCAAGAAGAGATATCTGAAAAGACAAAAAAACTCATAAGGGACAAGCAACAGCTAGAAAAAGCTTCATTTTCAGATATCACAATTCACAACCATATTGTACCAACAATTCTTGGACCCTTTTAAAATTCAAATTTAATGCTTTTTAAAGGGAACCACGAATAGAAAGACTTGTCGTTCTAAGATAAAACGATGACTATGAGTAAAACAATTTGATATTAAAACCTCTTGATATTTTTGTTTTTATACAATTTGTAAAATTAATTTAACTACCGCAACTAGAGATGTCCCGATCCGATATTTGGATCGGATCGGACGCCGATATGGGCAAAAAAATCCGCATCGGTATCGGATCGGAACACAGGAAGACTTCCGATCCAGTTTTTTTTTAAAGGTCCGGTCCAGGTTTTCCAGCGCACCGACTTACATAAACCATTCCAGTTTTTGCTTCGGTTTCCCTAAAATCCGGTCCGCATTTTACGGCACACCTTCAACACACTACATTTGCATTACCGTCTCCCAATTTACCGAGAGACTTTATTGGTAAAAATGCCAGCTGTGTGGGATCATTTCACCTTAAAGGACGACAAAGACGAAGAGGCAGAGAGCAACATATGCCACAATAAAGTCAAGCGTAGTGGTAAAGCTGTAAGAAGTTTTAATGCAACCAACCTAATCAAGCATTTAGCGAAATACCACCACAAACAATATGAGGAGTATGTTAAGAAAACCGAAGACAAAATGAAAGGTCCTACGCAACTAACACCGGCAGAAACTTTTGCTATGCGTGACAAACTGGCACTCGACAGTCCCAAAGCCCAGGGAATAACAAGAGTCATTGCCGAAGAATTCATTCTGGATGACGAGCCATTATCTCACGTGAGTAAAGACGCACCATCCAACACGCGATTCGGCCGCTGAAGATTCGAGAATGATTCACAAACATCCAAATTCCGAATATTGAAATATGTCAAGTAAAGCGGAACTAATACACAGCGCGGTCTTTGGGACGCAATGCGCAAAGTAAAGATAACTTGTCTTAGACCCGGGTAATGCCAATGCTCAACTCACGGCTTTAGCTCAACTCATGCCGCTGGATAAAAAACACAAGAACACCTGACTTCTGCTGACAGCCGCAATAAACTACGTTAACGTCGTTGATGCTACACGACAGACTGCGTTAGCAACATTTAAGTATGGAAAACTAAACGGCCGCCATCTTAAAGCAGGAGACTTCCCTAGTAGGCTGTTGTGAACCTTCCAAGCGAACCTAATTAACTTTTTATCTAAAATACTCCTAAATCGGCAAAATCTTGACTTGAATCTATCTTCAAAACAGTTTTAAAAGTTTCACATGTTGAAAGTAGACAGAAGGGAAATTATGGAATAACGGGAGCAATTTTAACAACTTTAACAGTTGATTCGCAAAATTAAATGAATTGAATGTAGTTTAAAGCTGCTGATACAGAATGGGGACTTGAGTACTTTATTTACTGTTTTAAAATGTTAACTTGATACTGAAATAGTCGTTTATTTAAACCTGAGAGGCTTTTTATACAATTTTTGTAACTAATGCACGAAACATTAAAAGCATCTAATAGCTTGGGGGATTTGTGGGATTTTCCACTGAGGTGTGTTTTGCTTTTTTAAGACAGTTTACAATATTATTTGCACGTTTTACTGACTGACTATGCCATTTCTGTTTGTTATTTATAATGTTTTGTGTTTGTCACTGAATAAACAGGTCAGTTTCTTGTTACCAACCCTTGTGTGTTATTCTAACTCACCTAATTCAGCTGGCTAGTTGTTATCAAGGGTACTAAAACCTTTTTCAACATGAGTCTGACAACTAAGTAAGGAGGCTAAATAACTTTAAACTTTAACACATGCTCAGATAGGTCGGTATCGGCCAGTATCGGTATCGGATTGGAAGTGCAAAACAATATCGGTATCGGATCGGAAGTGCAAAAACCTGGATCGGGACATCCCTAAATGCAACTATCGCACTATTAGGCGCACCTCACTATAAGCTGCCCCCACCAAATTTGACACCAAAACGACATTTGTTCATAGATTGTTCATCCGCACTGGATTACAAGCCACAGCTGTCCTTGTAGTATTATGGGATATCTACACCAAAATACAGTGGGGCAAATAAGTATTTAGTCAACCACTAATTGTGCAAGTTCTCCAACTTGACAATGTTAGAGAGGCCTGTAATTGTCAACATGGGTAAACCTCAACCATAAGAGACAGAATGTGGAAAAAAAAACAGAAAATCACATTGTTTGATTTTTAAAGAATGTATTTGCAAATCATGGTGGAAAATAATTATTTGGTCTATACCAAAAGTTCATCTGTTGGCAATAATGGAGGCCAACCGTTTTCTGTAACTCTTCAGCTTTTCACACACTGTTGCTGGTATTTTGGCCCATTCATCCATGCAGATCTCCTCTAGAGCAGTGATGTTTTGCGGCTGTCGTTGGGCAACACGGACTTTCAACTCCCTCCTCACCCCGTGGCGTCAAAATGATAACAAGAACGGTGAGCAAAAATCCCAGAACCACACGGGGGGACGTAGTGAATGACCTACAGAGAGCTGGGACCACAATAACAAAGGCTACTATCAGTAACACAATGCGCCGCCAGGGACTCAAATCCTGCACTGCCAGACGTGTCCCCCTACTGAAGAAAGTACACGTCCAGGCCCGTCTGCGGTTCGCTAGAGAGCATTTGGATGATCCAGAAGAGGACTGGGAGAATGTGTTATGGTCAGATGAAACCAAAATAGAACTTTTTGGTAGAAACACAGGTTCTCTTGTTTGGAGGAAAAAGAATACCGAATTGAATACTGAATACTGAATTCTCCCAGTCCAGCCCAACCGCGTCATCACCCCCAGCGTGCATTGCACGCTTAAAACATGGCTCCCTCCCGCAGATCAAAACATGTACAAAATATTATAGATTTTTAAATAAATGGCTATAATATATGTGTTTCCAATATATTTTAGTAAAAGAGAACAATTGTGGCTTATTCGAGACTACAAGTCTTTAGGTCCAAGATTCCCTTTAAATGTCATTTATTGTGAATATGTGACGGACACTATGACGCATTTTCGTCTCGTCAGGCAAAAACTGGCATTCGTTTTATGTTTTAGTCACCCAAGACATGTTTTTAGCTCGTTATCATCTGTTATTGAGAAAAGTATTCCATGAAATATTTTCGTGATAGACATCGTTCACGAAAACAACAACAATCGGTACAGTATCCACATTGGCCGATACAACACAAAGGAACCGGAATCAACAGCAAAAGCAACACTACTACCAACTTACTTGAGCGTCTCCGACAGGAAAAAGCTCTGCTGCATGTTGTCATGGCTGTCGGTCAGCGTGTAAACATCGCGAATCCCCGAAAAGCCAGCTTCCACTCTGCAGTGCCGCTCCAGCGCCTGAAAGCAAGATGGCAAATCAAAACGTATAGATTTAATGACTTCACCTACCGGCCTGCGCCCTAATTAACCGACACCTTGGTGCGTTAATTCTCCGTGATGGCGACTAATTAAAGACCCGATCGGGCCTTTTGACTAAATTCAAGTGAAATCCATCATGTTAACCCTCTGCTCTGGATGACAACTAATGTACATTATTAATAATTGCCTCGTGTCACCTAAGGCTTTAATGTGCACGACAGCGTGTAGCGTTACTTCTAGGGGGTAATTAGGGATGTTAATTGAGTTTAGCGTGAAAGGTGAGTAGTTCATTAGATGTTGGTTTAAAAAACCACTGACATAATCTGTGATAACTTTTTACATTTGCTGTGGAATATCACATTCATGTTCAAGGCATGACATATTTTAAAGTGTTAACATTTCAAAGATAACTCTTAAAAAAAGGAACCTTTATGTACCATAATATGTTTTAACTAAAGATATATATATATATATATACATATATATATATATATATATATATATATATATATATATATATATATATTAGGGCTGTCAAAATTATCGCGTTAACGCGCGGTAATTAATTTTTAAAATTAATCACGTTAAAATATTTGACGCAATTAACGCACATGTCCTGCTCAGACAGTATTCTGCCTTTTGGTAAGTTTTACAGCAAGGCTTTTTGTGCTGCAGCACAACAGCGAACTCTTGTGGTCGCTTTGCGACATGGTTTAGTTTTTTCTTGCCAGTTCATATGGCTGCACGACGTCTCGGGCTGACGCCTACGTTGTAATGTTGCGCTTATATGATCCTTGGACAAGATTTGTCCGTAAGTATGGTTGTTGTAAAGAATGTACATATTATGTTAGTAAGCGAAATGTTCTATTTTTTGTATGAGACGCTTTTTGTTTATGTTTAGTGAACCTGTATAGCGTGCTAAGCTAACGTTGTTGCTAATGCAATGCTTGTGTACTTTTTTTTTTTTTTGTAGTTTTATGACGGTCTAAAGAGGACAATGGTTTGAGGCTATTTTATTAATAAATCAGATGAAAAAGGAAGAAGTCTGATTATTAAGGTGTCGTTCACTAGCTGTCTAGCTTTGGAAAAAGTAGACGCTTCGGAGTGAGGACAGCATAGACAGATTTAAATGACAGTAGAGTGAAATGCCCACTACAGTCCTTATGTACCGTATGTTGAATGTACAGTGGGGAGAACAAGTATTTGATACACTGCCAATGGATTTTCCCATTGGCAGTGTATCAAATACTTGTTCTCCCCACTGTATATATCCATCTTGTGTCTTATCTTTCCATTACAACAATTTATTTTACAGAATATATATAATTTACAGAAAAATATGGCATATTTTATGGTGGTTTGAATTGCGATTAATTGCGATTAATTACGATTAATTAATTTTTAAGCTGTAATTAACTCGATTAAAAATTTTAATCGTTTGACAGCCCTTATATATATATATATATATATACTTATATGTCCCGATCGATCGGGTCCGATCACGTCATTTTCAAAGTATCGGAATCGGCAAAAAAAATATCGGACATGCCTTTTTTAAATATATATTTTTTTTTTAATTAAATCGTTTTCTAATTGTATTTAACGTTACAGACATAATGTCTTACACTCATCCAGAGTCTTTAGTTTTGGCTTAAAGTAGGGCTATCAAATGTATCGCGTTAATGGCGGTAATTAATTTTTAAAAAATTAATCACGTTATAATATTTAATTAACGCATGCGCTGCACGATTCACTCAAGCATCATCACATTCAATCTATAATGGCGCCGTTTTACCTAAATAGAGAGATAAAAGGCAGCGTAAAATGAGTAGAGTGAATTTTGGCAGTCTTTGGTGCCTTTTTTTAGTTGGCTAAAGCCTTAAAATCCCTCTCTCAACAATGAGAAATATCGTGGGAAGCAATGTGGGGAAGAAAGGTAGTAGTTGATCTTTTTCTTAACACCCTATGTTATTTCCCAACGCAGAGAAGATATATCAATTGGTGCCACTACGCAGTCATGGTTCCACTTCCCATCATGCATTTGGGCAGAACAGTTAAATGGCTACAGTATCATTTACTGAAAGCTCAACAAATAAACTAGATGGCAATATTTAGTCACAATATACAAAGTCACATTAATTCTTTAAGTATTACCAGTCTTTCTCTCAGTGGATCCCTCTCACAGAAAGAATATTAATAATGTAAATGCCATCTTGGGGATTTATTGTCATAATAAACAAATACAGTACTTATGTACTGTATGTTGAATTTATATATTCGTCCGAGTTTTATTCATTTTTTTCTTAATGCATTGCCAAAATGTATATGATCGGGAAAAATTTTCGGGAATGATTGGAATTGAATCGGGAGCAAAAAAAAAGCAATCGGATCAGGAAATATCGGGATCGGCAGATACTCAAACTAAAACGATCGGGATCGGATCGGGAGCAAAAAAACATGATCGGAACAACCCTAGTTTTAACATACATTTTTTGAGAGTTATTCTTATAAATACGTACATTTTCTGGTTTTACGTCCTTGTTACAAAATTCACAAGAATAATTGTAAATATATTTAATTTTGTAAAGTTTCTGACAATTATTACTTTAGGTGGGAATATTGGGGCACCTAACAATTTGATTACGATTCAGAGGCTACCATTCGATTATAGTTATTAGCCCCTTTTAATGTTTCGTACAAAAATTGTACAAAAGTCCTGTCGGTCTTAAATAAACTACTATTTCAGTATCAAGTTAACAGTTCAAAACAGTAAATAAAATACTCAAGTCCCCATTCTGTAACAGCAGCTTTAAACTACATTCAATTAATTTAATGTTGTGAATCAACCGTTAAAGTTGTTAAAATTGCTCCTGTTATGCCATAATTTCCCTTATGTCTACTTTCGACATGTGAACGTTTTCAAACTGTTTCATCATTTAAAGATGGATTCAAGTCAAGATTCTGCTGATTTAAGAGTATTTTAGATAAAAAGTTAATTAGGTTCGCTGGGAAGGTTCATTACAAGAGAGCCTTCCTGAGAAGTCTACTGCTTTAAGATGGCGGCTGTTTACCTTCGCCGGCAAGTCTGTCATTTCGCATTTAGAATTCTATACATGAGCTAATGCCGCCGAGCCTGTCATTTCGCATCTAGTTTTATATACATGTGATATATACCGTAGCATTATGTGGGCGTAGTTTGTAGCGGCTGTCGGCCGCAGTCAGGTATTATTGGTTATTTATCTAGTGGCATGAGTTGAGCATGATGTTTAATCTCGGTCCAATCCTCATTGCGTCCCGAAGACTGCGCTGACTGTGTTTTAGTTCAGCTTTACTTGGCATACTTCAGTAATTGGAATTTGGATGTGTGAATCATTCTCGAATCTTACACGGCCCACTCGCGAATAATCTAAGAATCGGAAATTTCTCACACCTCTAATTATTACAAAATTATGGTTATAAAAATTTCAGGTTACAGTGATCCCTCATTTTTCGTGGTTAATGGGAAAATTGAAAATCCGCGAAGTAGAGGCAGAGCTTATTTACATTAAAAAAATGTGTGTGTTCAATGTATTCATTCAGAATACACTCAATGGAAAGAGATACAGGTAGTCCCCGGGTTACATTTTTTTTTCTTTGTAAGGGGCGTAAATATTAAATGGACAGTACTTATATAGCACATTTATCTACATGGTTACCATGCCCAAAGCGCTTTACATTAGCACACATTTACCCTTTCACGAACACATACCAATGGTGCTGCTGCCATATAAGGCGCTGCCAACCCATTTGGGGCAAATTAGGGTTCAGTGCCTTGCCCAAGGGCACTTCAACAGTGGGCAATCGTAGCCGGGAATTGAACTGCTCACCCTTCGGTCCATGGACAACTCCAGCTACCAACTGCCAACTCGTCTGCCGACTCTGAGCATTGATGGCAAGTACGGTATATTATTTATCATTTAATTTGTTATTTATTAAATCTAAATGGTTGATCTTTACAGTAATTGCAATGCATATCTGGTATTTCATTTTACTACAGTATATTTGCGGTCCGCTTTCCTTTGTTGCACTCGGGCTTGTTTGACGTCCCGCCAGCGCTATTTTCCTTTAGTTTCGAGCGCTGCTTTCACATTGGGAAGCAGGGGTGGATGCCAGTTACCATTTTAAGAAGGCAGAGAAACAGTAAACAGCATGGGCTTGGCGAGACCTACCCCTCCACGCCCAGTTAGCTCGCTATTAGCCCGCTAGCTTATTAATAAGCGTTCGCTTTAACCGCTGGACCGGTGCCACTAATAGCTGCTGTTTTCCTTGTTGAATTGCCCAAGATCTGGACCGTATTTCCCTTATTGTGCAGCCATTGAAGTATGTTTTCCATCCATCCATCCATCCATACATAAATTGTTACTTTGCAATCAAAAGCTCTATTTGTCTTGTTATCTTATTTTGTAAAAGGGAAACATTATTCAGATGTTTGGGATGTAACTAAAGCAAAAAATAGCTGTGTATAAGTCAGTTATGTTTGAAATTTATGCTTTCACAAAAAGCTCAATTTTTCCGTTTTTTTCATCAGAAATTGGAAAATTGCTCAAACTAAGCTATTTTCTAATGTTGATTTCTAAAGATTGGAAAAAGCTATGAACTAACTTTTTATTCTGCTGAAAGAAGAGAGTCTAATCTTTCTTTTGGTGGGTTACATGTTTATATAGCAATAGAAAAGAATTTTCTGTGGGCCTTGCAAAATCAGTCAAATTCCAGTAAAACGGCCGGGAGCGAAGGGCCTTGCTCCAGTGAAAATGGCTGGGAGTGAATTAGTTCATGACACCTGTCATAAGCATTCATTAATGCTCATGATAGTGTCATGCAGGGGTCGCGTTAACCGAATATTTTCCGTCGTTGATCGTTTTTTTAAAACGATGACGGAAAAAACTGAAGTCCATCCGTCATTTTGACAGGTTGCAATTCACACCCCAGACCACAGGGTGGCAAGTGAGCATATTAATTAGCTATTGTCTCTCTTGATGCATGACGTCGTTGGCCGTACTCGGAAAAATGTCTAGGCAACTGAGTGTTTGCCTGGCACGGCCAGACTGTTCTCCCTGTATTTTTCAAACACTGAGAGAAAAGTCTGGGACACAGCCTCTTGAGTAGGTACAAAATAAATCGACAAATCAGGTTTATTTGCGTGACGTGTTCTTCACGAGCAACGTCACTCTTGCGCGCCGAAAGTCGTCTCTATATTAACACGGATGGCGACGGGAGAGCCGAGAATATGTTCCAATCCGCGGTAAATTCAGCTTTAAATGAGCTAAAACACATCGACACGAGTCTGACAACAGTCTGTCTCGCGCTAGCCATGTTGAATAAACTCCGTTCTCCTTGTATGTTTACTTCTGCACGCAAATCCCTAGTCCTGCCCTCGTCGCTTTGCTAACGGCACGTCTGCCCGTCGCTGATTGGTGCACTCCGCTGTCTGTTTGCTTCTTGTTAAGCTTGTTCGGATGGAACATTAATTAAAAATGAATGAAAACTAAATACTATTGAATATGTCATTATCATTTTAAAAATGTAAGTGACGGGTAAAAATAGATTATGACCGGATTTTTATCACACTGTCAGTCAAAATGACAGACAACGAAAAAGTCTAGCGCAACCTCTGGTGTCATGTCATAATTATGGCGGTCTTTTGGCAGTCTTATGATGCCACTATGGAAAAAAAAAAAAAAAAAAGGAGCGGTTTATATTCCGAAAATTATGGTAGTCACTTGACAGTAGTTACTAATAGTTTTGTCCGCATTCTTAGAAGGCTATATACGTCACATTCATTTTTAATATGACTGACAATAGCAGTGAATGAGCTAAATCATTTTTTGGGATATTAATTTTTAGGGTTGTTCCGATCATGTTTTTTTGCTCCCGATCGTTTTAGTTTGAGTATCTGCCGATCCCGATATTTCCCGATCGATTGCTATTTTTTTTTTTTGCTCCCGATTCAATTCCAATCATTCCCGATAATTTTTCCCGGTCATATACATTTTGGCAATGCATTAAGGAAAAAATGAATAAAACTCGGACGAATATATACATTCAACATACAGTACATAAGTACTGTATTTGTTTATTATGACAATAAATCCTCAAGATGGCATTTACATTATTAACATTCTTTCTGTGAGAGGAAGACTTGTGACTTTGTATATTGTGACTAAATATTGCCATCTAGTGTATTTGTTGAGCTTTCAGTAAATGATGTAGCCATGCCCAAATGCATGATGGGAAGTGGAACCATGACTGTGCGTAGTGCTACCAATTGATATATCTTCTCTGCGTTGGGAATTAACGTAAGGTGTTAAGATAAAGATCAATTGCTGCCTTGCTTCCCCACATTGCGTCCCATGATATTTCTAATCGTAGGGAGAGGGATTTTAAGGCTTTAGCCAAATAAAACAAGGCTTCAAAGGCTGCCAAAATTCACTCTACTCATTCTACGCTGCGTTTTAGCTCTCTATATAGATTAAATGGCTATATAGGTAAAACGGCGCCATTACAGATTGAGCGCGACAATGCGTGGGTGGGTCTTGCAGCGCATGCTTTAATTGCGTTAAATATTTTAACGTGATACATTTTTAAAAAAATTAATTACCACAGTTATCGGGATAAATTTGATAACCCTACCTTAAGCTGAAACTAAAGACTCTGGATGAGTGTAACATATTATGTTTGTAACGTTAAATACAATTAGAAAACGATTTAATAATTTAAAAAAAAAAAAAAAAAAATTAAAAAAGGCATGGCCGATATTTTTTTGCCGATTCCGATACTTTGAAAATGACGTGATCGATCGGGACAGCTCTACTAATTTTTGAACAAATACTATTTTCTGTGTATTTACCTCGACAGCCTCCCATCCCCAATCCCTGTACTTTGGGTCATGGGTGAGCCTCCACATGTACATGTAGCTCTCAATGACTTCAGGTCTGAGAATGTAGTATCTGTCGCTCAGCCGGGTCGCCGTAGCCTCGGCGCCGCTGTCGAACCGGAACGCTTCGGGTCCCAGTTTGGTGGCTGAGAGGAAAGAAAAATTGAATTGTTAAATGTTTAAATGTTTCATCATTAAGTAAGGATGTAAAAAATGACAGATTGAAGGAGAATATTAAAAACAAGCATTTATCTGTCAAACGTTTCCCAATCACAGCGTGTAAAACGATGCCGATGTTTGTTAAATTAAAAGAAATCTTTAAAAGTGTCATAACATTGATTTTTTTCCTCTTATAAAGTACATCAGGAGCAAAGCCTTTCATTTGAGTCACTCAAGTGTCGCTTAAGCACACTTGAATTATTCTACTCTACTCAATATATGCCGAGGACGCTCGTGTTCGAGGGCCGACTCGGCACGAAACGAAACTTTTATTGAGTTTGGCTTCGAGCGGCGTTCTCACCCGAGCGGTCGTAGCTCTCGTGGCAGGTACGCGTGACTTCGGCGGCCAGGTCCAAGTAGTGCTGACGTTTGTCAGGTGCGCCGTCGTCGGCGCCGATGCCAATCATGCCCCCGGAGAAGCAGGCTAGGTGGCCCATTTTGTGGTCCAGGATGCCCCCTCGCCACTCCGCCATGTAGGTCAGGCCACCGGGCGACTTCTGAACAAGGTTGTTTTCGATGGCCTGGCGGAAAATACACATGCTTAACAACGTGTACATAAAAAAATAAATAAATAAACATACAATCCATTGTTTCCCCTAAGCTGCGCGCATGCGTAATAGTGCACGTGCGCACAAGAAAATCTATGCAGCTCACAAAATAAAATTCAATGGAAACGTATAGAATTGACAATAAAGCAAACTTTGACTTTGACTTTGATTGTAGCTCACAGGACACTACAGCTAGTGTTCAACAAGCTCATAAATTCGGTGCCTTTCAAGTTAGCGCCCCCAAGTTTCTCTGGCAAGATCAAAGCTTTCAAAGCTGTCACTCATCGTTAACTTTAACAAGCAGCTGCTCGGTGAGCAAGAAAAGCAGCTGGAGGGAGAGATAGTGGTTGTGCGAGCATGACACAGAGAAACAAATATATAAATATTTTTTAAATAAAAACCCATACTGGATCTTTTTCACCTGGTTGTGATCCTCTGGAAAATGGGGCGATCGGCCCGATTTCCGATCATGTGATCAGATCGGGACATAACTAATTATTTAGCTTAATTGGAGGTATGACAGTGTCCTAAACTTCAAGAAAGCACATTTATCCAGGTTTCCTTGGCCGTGACATGTGCGTCTCCGATCTCCAAAACAGCACGCTATCACTTCTCAAGCAGTTCTGCTATAGGACACGTTCAGAGTTTGCCACAAAATGCTCACTGCCACCAGCAACGCACCCTGCCAAGGTGTTTAAGAATCGGAACTGTGCGAAATTTCTCGAGCCTCTGGGGTTTGGAAGATTTTTGCGTACTGGTGATGAGGCACCATATTTTATTTCTGCCTCATCGCAAAAAAAAAATAATAATACATTGGGAAAATGTATAAAAAGTAGTGGCGTGCAAAATTTCTGATTCTTAGATTATTCGCGATTCGGCCGTGAAAGATTCGAGAACAATTCACAAACATCCAAATGCCGATTGTATAACTCATTTGCTTCCAAAAACGTATAAATACGTTCTATTTTTAATTGCTTCAGTGTGCCGAAAATGTATTTTTACGTCTTTTTTTTTTTTTTTTTTTACAAGAGGCATCTATAGGTTCCGATCCATTTAAAATATAATGCACAAAGCTCAAAACCCATTTTAAAGCAATAAAACTGGCCACTGGAGGTCAGTAGCGCATTTGGTAAGAGCTCATCTCGGGCCAAGAAAGGAAGTGAAGAAAAATAGTCAGGAAACTTCCGTTTCCTGACTATTTTTCACCCTGGGGTGTCAAAATGATAACAGGAACAATGAGCAAAAATCCCAGAACCACACGGGGCGACCTAGTGAATGACCTACGGAGAGCTGGGACCACAGTAACAAAGGCAACTATCAGTATAACAATGCGCCGCCAGGGACTCTAAATCCTGCACTGCCAGACGTGTCCCCCAGCTGAAGCCAGTACACGTCCAGGCCCGTCTGCGGTTCGCTAGAAAGCATTTGGATGATCCAGAAGAGGGCTGGGAGAATGTGTTATGGTCAGATGAAATCAAAATAGAACTTTTTGGTAGAAACACAGGATCTCGTGTTTGGAGGAGAAGGAATACTGAATTGCATCCGAAGAACACAATACCCACTGTGAAGCATGGGGGTGGAAACATCATGCTTTGGGGCTGTTTTTCTGCAAAGGGACCAGGACGACTGATCTGTGTAAAGGAAAGAATGAATGGGGCCATGTATGGAGAGATTTTGAGTGAAAATCTCCTTCCATCAGCAAGGGCATTGAAGATGAGACGTGGCTGGGTCTTTCAGCATAACTGATCCCAAACACACAGCCAGAGCAACAAAGGAGTGGCTTCGTAAGAAGCATTTCAAGGTCCTGGAGTGGACTAGCCAGTCTCCAGATCTCAACGTCATAGAAAATCTGTGGGGGGAGTTGAAAGTCCGTGTTGCCCAACGACAGCCCCAAAACATCACTGCTCTAGAGGAGATCTGCATGGAGGAATGGGCCAGAATACCAGCAACAGTGTGTGAAAAGCTAGTGAAGAGTTACAGAAAACGTTTGGCCTACGTTATTGCCAACAAAGGGTACATAACAAAGTATTGAGATGAACTTTTGGTATTGACCAAATAATTATTTTCCACCATGATTTGCAAATAAATTCTTTAAAAATCAAACAATGTGATTTTCTGTTTTTTTCCCCACATTCTGTCTCTCATGGTTGAGGTTTACCCATGTTGACAATTACAGGCCTCTTTAATGTTTTCAAGTGGGATAACTTGCACAATTAGTGGTTGACTAAATACTTATTCGCCCCACTGTATATATTCTACATAAGATACCCTAACTTACCCATTTATAACCATCTACCTCCCATTTTATGAATCCAAATATCATCATAAACAACATATTGCATGCAAAGCAGCAGATTATCAGATTAACACATCTCATCTTCCTTAATATGACGGGACTAAATGAAGAGATGTTTGTGATAATGCTGCGGAAAACTAATCGGGGAATTGAATAATTGGTAAATTGCGCTCTTGTTCCAAGCGCTTTTTTAATTAGCACCGTATTTTTATTTAAATGCCACGCGTAATGAGTTGCACCGCGACTCGGTCCTTCGATCTCACACTCATGCAAACACACACACGCGATCGACCTTGGCCCTTTAAATAACACGGCACAGGGGTAAACCGGCACATTTGCAATTAGCGCCTGCGCTACCAGTTTGACCGTCGATCTTAACGGCCTTTAATGTTGTTTTCTTTTATTATGATAATTGCAACCTCGGGGAATGCGCTCAACTCCAGCTTTGTCAGAGATTTTTTTCATTTTATTGGTAGCGTCATTTCCCTGTAGACCAATACGAAGCGAGCGTCCATGTGTTTGTTTTTTTTTGGTAGATTAAATATAGTTAAATTTGATACATGAATTTCATTATACAGTGGGGCAAATAAGTATTTAGTCAACCACTAATTGTGCAAGTTCTCCCACTTGAAAATATTAGCGAGGCCTGTAATTGTCAACATGGGTAAACCTCAACCATGAGAGACAGAATGTGGAATAAAAACAGAAAATCACATTGTTTGATTTTTAAAGAATTTATTTGCAAATCATGGTGGAAAATAAGTATTTGGTCAATACCAAAAGTTCATCTCAATGCTTTGTTATGTACCCTCTGTATGCAATAACGGAGGCCAAACGTTTTCTGTAACTCTTCACAAGCTTTTCACACACTGTTGCTGGTATTTTGGCCCATTCCTCCATGCAGATCTCCTCTAGAGCAGTGATGTTTTGGGGCTGTCGTTGGGCAACACGGACTTTCAACTCCTTCCACAGATTTTCTATGGGGTTGAGATCTGGAGACAGGCTAGGCCACTCCAGGACCTTGAAATGTTTCTTACAAAGCCAATCCTTTGTTGCCCTGGCTGTGTGTTTGGGATCATTGTCATGCTGAAAGACCCAGCCACGTCTCATCTTCAACGCCCTTGCTGAATGAAGGAGATTTTAACTCAAAATCTCTCGATACATTGCCCCATTCATTCTTTCCTTTACACAGATCAGTCGTCCTGGTCCCTTTGCAGAAAAACAGCCCCAAAGCATTATGTTTCCACCCCTGTGCTTCACAGTGGGTATGGTGTTCTTTGGATGCTATTCAGTATTCTTTCCCCTCCAAACACGAGAACCAGTGTTTCTACCAAAAAGTTCTATTTTGGTTTCATCTGACCATAACACATTCTCCCAGTCCTTTTCTGAATCATCCAAATGCTCTCTAGCGAACCGCAGACGGGCCTGGACGTGTACTTTCTTCAGCAGGGGGACACGTATGGCAGTGCAGGATTTGAGTCCCTGGCGGCACATTGTGTTACTGATAGTAGCCTTTGTTACTGTGGTCCCAGCTCTCTGTAGGACATTCACTAGGTCCCCCCGTGTGGTTCTGGGATTTTTGCTCACCGTTCTTGTTATCATTTTGACGCCACGGGGGGTGATCTTGCATGGAGCCCCAGATCGAGGGAGATTATCTGTGGTCTTGTATGTCTTCCATTTTCTAATAATTGCACCCACAGGTGATTTCTTTACACCAAGCGTTTTACTTATTGCAGATTCAGTCTTCCCAGCCTGGTGCAGGGCTACAATTTTGTCTCTGGTGTCCTTCGACAGCTCTTTGTTTGGCGTGTGACTGACTGAGTTTGTGGACAGGTTTCTTTTATACCGATAATGAGTTAAAACAGATGCTATTAATACAGGTAACGAGTCGAGCCTCGTTAGACCTCTTTAGAAGAAGTTAGACCTCTTTGACAGCCAGAAATCTTGCTTGTTTGTAGGTGACCAAATACTTATTTTCCACTGTAATTTGTAAATAAATTCTTTAAAAATCAAACAATGCGAGTTTCTGTTTTTTTTCTCCACATTCTGTCTCTCATGGTTGAGGTTTACCCATGTTGACAATTAGAGGCCTCTCTCATCTTTTAAGTAGGAGACCTTGCACAAAGGTAGTTACGCATTAAATTTACTCCATTAATATATCTTTGAGTAACTTTGTGAGAAAATGTACTTCTAAGAGTAGTTTTCCTCTTTAGTCTACATGTTAGATTTTCCTTTTTTGCCTGAGATGCCAAACTGTGGCTCCATCAGTTTCGCCAGAGATGTCAGAACAATAATCACATGACTCCATTATGCCAATCAGACTCAAGCCTGCTGTTCTTTGATCACGCCGGCCTGATCAATCACATGGAGTCTTTAAAGCACCTTAAAAAATTAAGTATTTGACATAGAGTGCCACCGACAACATGACTTAAAATCAGTGTTTTAACCTCTCTCCCAGTTTTTATTTGGCGCCGATTGACCATGTAAAACCAGAGATATGATCCTTTTAATATCATAGTAGGAATTACGGTTTCTCCACTAGAGGGCACTCATGCTGTTTGGACGAATGATGCTTCATTTGTGTAGATTTTTTTTTTCTCTTGCTGCAATTCTTTTTTGTTGTTGTATTTTTTTGTCTTAATGTGGTTATATATTAGGTTATAGAACAGTATTATAATAATAACAGTTCGTGTCGATACTCGAACTTTGTGCTGAGGAAAAAAAAAATATTGTTTAAAAAAAAAATCGTAACCAGTTACTCACAATGTTACTCATTACTTGAGTATTGTTTTCGCAAAATACTTTTTTTTTTTTTTTTTTACTTGTACTAGTGTACATTTTTGGGATAAGTACTTTTACTTGAGTAAAATTAATTTGAAGTGACGCAACTTACTTGAGTAAATTTTTTGGCTAAACTATCCACCTCTGCTTATATGTTCTTCATAGGTTATTGGCTGCCATTGATAGAGGTAGACATTGTCATGAATGAGTTATAGAAACTGAGAGCATGCATATAGAATAGCTACATTAGGTACATTGTTGTCAGTAACGCTTTATATTAATCTCATTACTTTCTTTCAGTAACAAGCAATCTAACACGTTCATTTTTCTAAACCAGTTATCTGATTAGTTTCCTTAGTGTCTGTGTGTTACTATTTTGTTATTGTCTCCTAATGTATGTAGAATAAAGAATATTGTTGTCGCGTACGAAGAGTTTTATTTAAACAGATAATGTTCGTTTCCATGGTAACCACTCATAGTTACTTCCTGTTTTGATCTTGAGTCACACGCGCTAAGTGTTAAAAGACTGAGAAAGATGTGTGACAGGCCAGCGCGGGTGTACATTCGGGTGCAGCCACCTGTTGAGATGTCCGAGTGTGTCCATGAATGAACGTGGGTATTCTTCCTTCATTCTGGAGGGTTCCAGCGATAGGTTGGAGCCGCTACTTTGCCAGCTGTTTCGTAGCTTTGCCGTTTCAACCTTGGGTAGTTGTTGCTTCCACTCGTCCTCGCGAAGTCCGCAAGAATTGTTTACATCATATTCGTGTTGCAAATTTATGCAGTGAGGTGACGTGTTCGTTCAGCATTTTTGGGATGTGTTGTAAGTCCGATTGAGTGTAAAGTGCTTAGTTGCCGCCACGTTTTGTGGCCAAATTGACCGCGTGTGTGTACGGCGTACTTGCGGGTCGTGCGCGCGCATTCGCGCCCGCCACCACCTTTGTGTTTATTGCACTGTGCAATTCATTTGTGTGTTGTTGGTTATTATACCGTCAGTTTGCATTGTTTAACATTGGCACTGATATGCTGTTAACCCTAAACCCTAACCCAAAGTTCAGTATTTTTGACATTAGGCTTAATCTTCGAGTTAGCGGGGGTTTAATTAGTCGGAAGAAGTTGATTTCAACAAATTCCATGCAGTTTCTTAGTTATTTGTTGGTATTAGGGCTACGGAGTTGCTAAGAAAGCGCGAGTCAATGCTGGACTCGAAGATTAAGCCTTATGTGAAAAATTGTGATCTTCCCCTATAATTTCAATGATCAGAAAGTCAATTAGAGTACATGCGATGACAGTTTTCTGTTGTCTTTCTTATGTTGAGGCAGCAAAGGGAGAAAAATTGGTAAAAACTATGATAAATTACTTTTAAATAATTGTGTTACATTGATAATAATCAGTAAAGTAACTAGATTACTTTTTGAGGCAAAATTAGTACTCCAATTTACTTTTTCTAGTAATCTATGACAACACTAATTAGGTATGCACATGTATTCATAATTATGAGATTAAATGCAGATTCAATCATGGCAAAATTTAATATTTTTCTGATTGTTTTGAAAATTGGGTTTTATTTTTTACTTGAATATTTTTTGGAGTCCATATATTTTCTCGCAGTATTTAATAATTTCGATGTAAAAAAAAATCCTGTTTCGTTCTGATGCAAAAAGCATAAAGATTAGGATCATTTTCATATCGGTTGTATTTTTTTTTCTTATCAAGTGATAAAAGATATTTTTTGAAAGCAGTCGTGTTGTGAATATAAAGTTAAAATATATTAACAACAAAATCATTTAAATACATTTTTCCCTCCAAGCTGCAGTAAAAGTCACTTTTCGTTAGGTTATTTTAGTTAGGATTAAGCTAATTTTTGCATCAGTAGCCAATTTTACTTATTTTCTAAATAAGGTTATAGTATGTTTAATGGCATTGTTTTGATGATAAAGAAAAAAAAATCAAATGTTTTCCAAGCTAAAATCATCATTTTTGCCAAGTATTTTTGTTTAGGTTAAGATCATTAAAAACAAAAAACAAAACAGTTATTCATGTTTAATTATGATACAAAATTAATAATGAAAAAAAAAAAACAGTTTTGAAAACAAATGAAACACAATTTATTCTTTTTTAAAGCTAAAGTTCAGCTACTGTTTTTTTCATATTCTCCCCTAAATTGTCTGATTTCAGTAGCATTTAACTTGGGCTCCCACCATCAAGCTTTGTTACATAAAAAACTCTGAACCCAAGTCACATTTGAAAAGTTTCTAATAGTACCTATTAAAAATCCACAAAAACCTTTCAAAAGTCTTAAATGTCAAGCGATGGGAGTGCAAAGTTAAACAGGAGCAGGGATTCCAAATGTGGCATTCAAAGGCCTTATTACATGCTAAATTGGAGAAGAGAGAAATAACATTCAAATTAAAACTGTGGAAAGAGACCAAAGCACCTGAAGCAAAATCCGGCCTATCAATTCAATTTCAATTGCAGTACATGAATGCCTTACTGCCAGTAGAGGGCGCCTAAGAGGATCATCAGAGCATCAAAAATGCTAAATTGATGGTAGCTTTTGCATTGCATGCAAAGCTACTATATATGCTATTATTTTTTATTCTCATTATTTTTATTCTTAATGTTATTCCTTATTCTCCCCAATTTTCAGCGCACCGCCCAGCCAAAACTGATTCACCGACACCATTTACACACCAAAACGACTTTCGTTCGACACCCCAAAAATGACCGTTCGAGTTTTTTTGGGGGAAAAAAATAAAAATAAAAAAATGCTACTTGTCCCACAATTTTTGTCCAAATCACATCATTTATACATCAAAAAATTCAGGGTGCTACGTGGCACAAAAATTCTCTTCGGTTTTTGCCAAAAACATACCCATTCATGACTAAAGGCCAAAATTTCATATTGATTTCCAATAGCCCTATCTGCCATTCATTTCAATTGCTCAAAAGCTTCCATTGACTCCTATTGATTTCCAATCCAAGTGACTCAATATCAACAGGAAGTTACCCATAAATGCCCCCAAATCAACAGGAAGTTACCCTGAAATGTGCCAAAGTCCAAAGGAAAAGACCCAATATCCACAGGAAATTACCCCCAGTCCTCCCAATCAACAGGAAGCAAACCGATATCAATAGGAAATGACACCAAAATGCCCCTAAATCAACTGGAAGTGACCAGATATCAACAGGAAGTTACCCCTAAATGCCCCCAAATCAACAGGAAGTTACCCTAAAATATCCCAAAGTCAACAGGAAGTGATTTGATATCTACAGGAAGTCCGAGATTCCTCACAATCAGCAGGAAGTGACAAGATTCAGTTTTTGCTAAACACGTACAATTGGGCAAAAATTTGCCTAACACATACCCATTAATTTCTTATTTCCGTACGCTGAGATGATGTGTCCAGAATCATGCGTGTTCTCCTGTTTAATGTCGCTGTTGATTCCCGCCTTCAGGGTGCGCGCTGTTGTGATGTCACACGTCGACTGTTGAATTTCAGATTTTAAGCGCGTCCGGTTTGCACGGTCCACCCCAGACCAGTGCGTAACCTATCATTTGGACTGTGAGATTGATGATCCTGGCTGTATCTGGTGCACTGAGGCGTTCAGTCAACGTGATTGCTATGTGAACTTGGCAAGCTGACGCCGGATCTGGCGGACAGTCACTACATAAAAAAATTCAGGATGCTACGTGGCACAAAAGTTCTCCTCGGTTTTTGCTAAAAATGTATAGTTCAGCCAAAAATTGCCAAAAACATACCAATTCAGGACTAAAGGTCAAAATCCGAGATGCCATAAAATCAACACGAAGTGACAAGATTCAGTTTTTGCTAAGCACGTACAGTTCGGCCAAAATTTGCCTACAACATACCCATTAATTTCTTCTTTCTTGCATCTGCAATGTTTCATATCACGTCACTGCTGGAATAATCAATTTTTCTCACAGTTACATTGACAAAATTGCATCACAATAACAAGGCAGGGGTAGAAAAGGTGTAGAACACCAGTAGATGAGCATCTTGTCCTTAGCAGACGAACTGAAGCAGTGAATTATGCCAAGTTAAAGAGGATGAGTCCCCAGCGTGAGGGGACATGGATTCGGAGGAAGAGGATTTGATTAATAAAATGAAAAAATATCTTTATTTATCATGAACAGACCTTCCAAGATCCATACATTGGCCCCGATATATCGGCTAGCTAATATATGGGACGACCTTTTTTTTTCCTTTTTTTAAACCTGTCTTGTTCAGCTGTTTGACACGGAGAATGGAAGTCTAAGTGCCCGGTTGGTCTGAACTGTTTTAATGTTTCACATTGAGAGTATGACATACTCCCATTGTGATCATTCAACATCCCTCGTTTATTATGACAAAGCAGGATGGGGTTATGGGGCAACAGAAGAAAAGAAACACTAGAGAACAAATAAAAGAAACACATTGAACATCTACACTAATTTCTATGCCTGATCGGTCGGGTCCGATCACGTCATTTTCAAAGTATCGGAACTAGCAAAAAAATATGGGACATGCCTTTTTTAAAATATATATATTTTTTAATTAAATTGTTTTCTAATTGTATTTAACGTTACAGACAAAATGTCTTACACTGATCGAGAATATTTAGTTTTGGCTTAAAGTAGGGCTATCAAATTTATCGTGTTAACGGCGGTAATTATTTTTTTTTCAAATTAATCACGATAAAATATTTAACGCAATTAACGCATGCGCTGCACGACCCGCTCACGCATTGTCGCGTTCAATCTATAATGGCGCCGTTTTACCTATATATAGAGCTAAAAGGCAGCGTAAAATGAGTAGAGTGAATTTTGGTGGTCTTTGAAGCCTTTTTTTAAATGGCTAAAACCTTACAATGCCTCTATCAACAATTAGAAATATCGTGCGAAGCAATGTGGGGAAGAAAGGTAGTAGTTGATCTTTTTTCTTAACACCCTATGTTATTTCTCAACGAAGAGAAGATATATCAATTGGTGCCACTACGCACAGTCATGGTTCCACTTCCCATCATGCTTTTGGGCAGAACAGTTAAATGGCTACAGTATCATTTACTGAAAGCTCAACAAATACACTAGATGGCAATATTTAGTCACAATATACAAAGTCACATTTATCCTTTAAGAATTACAAGTCTTTCTATCCGTGGATCCCTCTCACAGAAAGAATGTTAATAATGTACTGTAAATGCCATCTTGAAGATCTATTGTCATAATAAACAAATACAGTACTTATGTACTGTATGTTGCATGTATATATTCGTCTGAGTTTTATTCATTTTTTTCTTAATGCATTGCCAAAATGTATATGATCGGGAAAAATTATCGGGAATGATTGGAATTGAATCGGGAGCAAAAAAAAAAAAAAAAGCAATCAGATCAGGAAATATCGGGATCGGATCAGGAGCAAAAAAACATGATCGGAACAACCCTACTAATTACTAATATGTTGGTGCTATCGTCAGCTAGATGTATTTCCGGTTGAAACCATGTGGGGGTCCTGTTGACCAGGGAAAGAGGGGGACGGGGGTGGGGGAGTCTATAAGCTAAGTGATTGAAAGGGGTAGAGTGTACACAAATCAGCTCTGTGATCTAGAACCCAGTAATCATGTGAATCCCTTGTGAGTGTAAGCCCATTGGCGACCGACCCTACGCCGCCCCCATCGCCAGGAGCGCGCCCTATCACATCCAGCCGCACACGAGCCCCACCAAGTGCGCGACAGCCACGCAGACGAGTGGAGATGCAACGCGGGCGCCAACCCAGGGCCACGGCCCCCACCCAGCCAGCCCGGGGAGGGAGGCCAGGTGGGACGGGGTTCAGCGCAGCTCATCCCTCCTCCCGCAGCCCAGCAAAGGCGCCATCGTCCCCCCGGGATCCAGGGTGGTCCCCCGGGCCACCCGCGCACCCATCAACCGGCCCTCAGGGAGGGCAAGACGCACCACCACCCCAGGGCAAGGCAGGGTCCCCTGCCGGAGTAGGCAGCATCCAGCCGATACACCGGCGCCCAGCCAGCGACCCGCGACGGAGCACAGGGCGAATACCCAGTCAGAGAAGAGAGGGGAAGGCGGAGGCAGGATGATGCCGAGAAACCGCCGCGGGGCAACGCAAGATCTCAACCTCTAATAATGACCATTTCCACCAGGTTTAATTCTTCTTGAGCTCCGATCATAAAATCGCCAATGCTTAGCGTAGCGTACCTCCAGAGCGTTGTAGTACATGTTCTTGGCATCCTCGTCCGTCTTGTCCGACATCAGGTACGACTTAATGAGGTACTCGTAGAAACTGTCTCCCAATCCGCCTATGGATACGTGATCTGGGAAGAACAAGTAGTCACTCTGAGTCAGTCAACATTAACTCATTCGGCATTGACGCGTATGTTTATGATGTTGCGGTTTCCTAAGGTGTCGCCTCACACGGCGTCGACACCGTCCGTCAATTGTTCCGCTTATTAATGCGCAACATCAAAGCAGGCTCTGCCGAGCTCCCGCCGCTTTTGCCTTATTGAAATGATAATGAATTCAATTACTTTGGAAAATTGGATCCTTTCCGATTTACCAGAAAAGGCGTGAAAATGATCAGGGTGGTGTAGGGGGTCTGCTACGCAACGATTCCGCATGAATACAGAGGCTAATTGTTGCTAGTTGCCTATGTTATCTCACAGAAAGGAAGGAGTGTGTGTGTATGTGTGTCAAGGACAAACACTAGCGAGCGGCATTGTGAGAACATGGTGTGGGAGTCGCATGCACGCCCCTGCTGAAATATCATATTCAGCTATGAATTTCAATGTGAACTCGAGTGAAGCTCAACAGGATTTACTGTACGGCCAAAATATTAGGCACTTCTGCAGTATGACAGCATAAAGAGATTTTGATTTGCGATGTCAGTAAGAGGTGTAGCATTGTAATGTCAATCATTCACATAAGCGTACTCACGTTGGACCCAGTTTCCGCTGACCGGACTGAGGAAGTTGGGGTACAGGCCTTGGGGTTTCTCAATCTTATTCAGAAGCTTTCTGATGTTCATCACCTGTACAGTACAAACAAACCCATCAATAACAGAAGAAATCAAAACAAAGACTTTTTTTTTTTTTTTTTAATTGTAAAATGCATCAATTTCGTGCACTTTGACAGAAAAATGAAGAGGCTATGAAGAACTATACATTGTTTATTATTAGGGCTGTCAAACGATTAAAAATTTTAATCGAGTTAATTACAGCTTAAAAATTAATTAATCGTAATTAATCGCAATTAATCGCATTTCAAACCATCTCTAAAATATGCCATATTTTTCTGTAAATTATATATATATTCTGTAAAATAAATTGTTGGAATGGAAAGATAAGACACAAGATGGATATATACATTCAACATACGTTACCTAAGGACTGTTTTTTTTATTATAACAAATCAACAAGATGGCATTAACATTCTGTTAAAGCGGTCCATGGATAGAAAGACTTGTAGTTCTTAAAAGATAAATGTTAGTACAAGTTATAGAAATTTTATATTAAAACCCCTCTTAATGTTTTCGTTTTAATAAAATTTGTAAAATGTTCAATCAAAAAATAAACTAGTAGCCCGCCATTGTTGATGTCAATTAGTGATGCACGATAATACATTTTTCAACCGATATCGATAACCGATAATTTTCTGCCCCTTCCACCCGATAACCGATAAAGTCACTCTGATAATTCTATCCAAATATGTGTGTAAGATTTTTAAGTATACAAAGATCAAATGTTACTGTGCAAAAATGTAATTTACAGTGCCTTGCACCTTGTTTGACGCAATTAACGCACACGTCCCGCTCAGACAGATTTAAATGACAGTAGAGTGAAATGCCCACTTGTTAATTGTGTTTTATGGAGTTTTGCCGCCCTCTGCTGGCGCTTGGGTGCGACTGATTTTATAGGCTTCAGCAATCATGAGCATTGGGTAAGTAATTATTGACATTAGAGATGCACGATAATATCGGTCACCGATAATTATCGGCCGATAAAGGCAATTATGACGTCACACAGATAATCCAGATAAAACGCAATTCAACCGATAATGCAATCCGATAATTATATACTTGATTTAGCCTCCAAATATGCGCAATCAACAGTTTTGTCCAATTCTGCTGGTTTTAAGGAGGTGTTTTTGCAGTGTAGTAATGTGATATATGTTAGGAATGGCTTATGTTTAAAGGCATTTTCGTGCAACTTGGGTGTTTACTCTCTAAGTAATTGTTGCCAAAAGCTTACCATTACACAACGTCATTGCCATTGTTTAGTTGTTGGAATTTACTACTTGTTCACATTTGATGTGGAAAAAAATAGCACTACAGTGCCTTGCAAAAGTATTCGGCCCCCTTGAACCTTGCAACCTTTCGCCACATTTTAGGCTTCAAACATAAAGATATAAAATCTTAATTTTTTTGTCAAGAATCAACAACAAGTGGGACACAATCGTGAAGTGGAACAAAATTTATTGGATAATTTCAACTTTTTTAACAAATAAAAAACTGAAAAGTGGGGCGTGCAATATTATTCGGCCCCCTTGCGTTAATACTTTGTAGCGCCACCTTTTGCTCCAATTACAGCTGCAAGTCGCTTGGGGTATGTTTCTATCAGTTTTGCGCATAGAGAGACTGACATTCTTGCCCATTCTTCCTTGCAAAACAGCTCGAGCTCAGTGAGGTTGGATGGAGAGTGTTTGTGAACAGCAGTCTTTAGCTCTTTCCACAGATTCTCGATTGGATTCAGGTCTGGACTTTGACTTGGCCATTCTAACACCTGGATACGTTTATTTTTTAACCATTCCATTGTAGATTTGGCTTTGTTTTGGATCATTGTCCTGTTGGAAGATAAATCTCCGTCCCAGTCTCAGGTCTTGTGCAGATACCAACAGGTTTTCTTCCAGAATGTTCCTGTATTTGGCTGCATCCATCTTCCCGTCAATTTTAACCATCTTCCCTGTCCCTGCTGAAGAAAAGCAGGCCCAAACCATGATGCTGCCACCACCATGTTTGACAGTGGGGATGGTGTGTTCAGGGTGATGAGCTGTGTTGCTTTTACGCCAAACATATCGTTTTGCATTGTGGCCAAAAAGTTCAATTTTGGTTTCATCTGACCAGAGCTCCTTTTTCCACATGTTTGGTGTGGCTCCCAGATGGCTTGTGGCAAACTTTAAACGAGACTTTTTATGGATATCTTTGAGAAATGGCTTTCTTCTTGCCACTCTTCCATAAAGGCCAGATTTGTGCAGTGTACGACTGATTGTTGTCTTATGGACAGAATCTCCCACCTCAGCTGTAGATCTCTGCAGTTCATCCAGAGTGTTCATGGGCCTCTTGGCTGCATCTCTGATCAGTTTTCTCCTTGTTTGAGAAGAAAGTTTGGAAGGATGGCCGGGTCTTGGTAGATTTGCAGTGGTCTGATGCTCCTTCCATTTCAATATGATGGCTTGCACAGTGCTCCTTGAGATGTTTAAAGCTTGGGAAATCTTTTTGTATCCAAATCCGGCTTTAAACTTCTCCACAACAGTATCTCGGACCTGCCTGGTGTGTTCCTTGGTTTTCATAATGCTCTCTGTACTTTAAACAGAACCCTGAGACTATCACAGAGCAGGTGCATTTATACGGAGACTTGATTACACACAGGTGGATTCTATTTATCATCATCGGTCATTTAGGACAACATTGGATCATTCAGAGATCCTCACTGAACTTCTGGAGTGAGTTTGCTGCACTGAAAGTAAAGGGGCCGAATAATATTGCACGCCCCACTTTTCAGTTTTTTATTTGTTAAAAAAGTTTAAATTATCCAATAAATGTTGTTCCACTTCACGATTGTGTCCCACTTGTTGTTGATTCTTGACAAAAAAAATTAAATTTCATATCTTTATGTTTGAAGCCTGAAATGTGGCGAAAGGTTGCAAGATTCAAGGGGGCCGAATACTTTTGCAAGGCACTGTACAAACAGTAAATATGAGAAAAGCTACTGTTCCCTTCACCTGGCATTGGCTGCCACTGACGGCCAAAGACGTCCAATCAGTTTGAAGTGGGAGGGTTGCCACCCTCCCAGTTCAAATAGATTGGACGTCTACTAGTGATAAACTCATTCCAATTAACAAGAAAAGGATGTTGTTTTTGGTTTCAAGACCCACCTCAGCTAAAGTATGAAAATGTGTGACTTCTACACCGGAAAATATGCTATTTCGTCAGAATAAAACCCGAGCTGAATATTTCTACCTTCTCAGTATAGACGGGGTCACCAGAGAGTTCGCT
Source organism: Corythoichthys intestinalis (assembly GCF_030265065.1). NCBI lineage: Eukaryota > Metazoa > Chordata > Actinopteri > Syngnathiformes > Syngnathidae > Corythoichthys > Corythoichthys intestinalis. Next base: position 40,043,928 of record NC_080398.1, read on the forward strand.
GAGGTGAACAAATTCCAGGTGCAGGGTCCCGAACTCGGCCAGGATGCTGCTCCCGGCCGATGCCCAGCCCCAACTCCAACTACTGCCACTGCAACACAGCGTAAAATGCACACAGAATAAGCAGCCACATACAAAAGACGTCTAACATTTGAAAACAAGTGCAAGCAGTGGAGTTTTTGTGATAGTAAAAGGTCACAGAGTGGTTTAGAAAATTCTATCTTGGCTTACTTCTTCACCTTACATGACCACCCATCACATAACATCCAGCCTTTCCATCCTGATGTGCAGTACAAGATAAGATAACGGAGCGAGCCAGCAGATGTCTACCTCGCTCGGTTGCACCCCACCCGACGCGTAAAGCAAAAGTAATAACTAAACAGACACTGTGTTTAAAATCACTGAAGCCGTGTTGCCTGTCTGTTTATTAGCTGCTTAATGGAGACGCGTTAATGCTTTGGAACAGATGAACGGTCCGGGCCAGTTCGTGCAATGTAATGCATGCAAATAATATTCAGGCCATTTTTGTTTACGCACATGGATTAACGCCTAATTGAAATCACATAAACACTCTACTATGAAGCACTCTGCTACATTAACTGGCAAGCACGCCAAACACTTGGTTAAAAGTTTTTAAATAGAAAATCTGGCCGTCGTATTTGGTCGAATGAGTTTGCTTTAGAGCAGGGGTGTCCAAACTTTTTGCAAAGGGGGTCAGATTTGGTGTGGTAAAAATTTGGGGGGCCGACCTTGGCTGACGTCCTTTACGAAGAACAATACATTTAAGCAAATTATAGCAAGCCGTTTTGTGAGTCACATTTGCTTTATTATAGGGCTGCAGCTATCGAATATTTTAGTAGTCGATTAATCGATGGACTAGTTTGTTCGAATAATCGAGTAATCGGATAAGGAACATGAAAAATTAAAACACCTGAGCTGAGCCTCAAACGATATAAATTTTTTTTTTTTTTTATATAAGTGAGGCCATGCGCAGCCCATCCCTCCTCCCGCTGCCCAGCAAAGGAGCCACCCCCCCCCCCCCCCCCCCCCGGGACCCAGGGTGGTCCCCCGGGCCACCCGTGCGCCCATCAACCGGCCTTCAGGGATGGCAGGAGGGGACGCATCACCAACCCCACGCCTACACCCACCCCCGCCCGCCCACCCGGGCCACGAGCCACAGCCACAGCCCCCCAACCGGCACGGCACGCCACGGGACCCCCAGCGGCCCACCAAGCCCCAGGCAAGGCAGGGACCCCCGCCGGTGCAGGCGACACCCCGCTGATACACCGGCGCCCAGCCAGCGACCCGCGACGGAGCGCAGGGCGGATGCCCAGCCAGAGAAGAGAGGGGAAGGCGGAGGCAGGAGAACGCCCAGGAACTGCCACGGGGCAATGCAAGATCGGAGACCCGACCCCCCAACCCACTCCCGCGGCCGGCAGCCGAGGCAGAGGGGAGGCCACACCCCGGGAGCCACGCCATATAGAAAAAGTGTGGGACCCACCTACCACCCTATTACTGTGGCTGCCAGGTTCCCGACTGGCAGCCATCACCCAGCACCGTGATGGGGGTGTGAGGGGAGGGTAGTGCAATGTATGCATTAAAATAGGAGAGCTTGGCTTGGGGCAGTGGGACCGCAGCATGGAGTTTCTGCCCAGCCGCCCGTCCCACCGCCCTTTGCCGGAGCTCTCCTGTGGAGTATGATGTGTGTGGTGCATTTAAAAAAGGTGCAGGGATGGCGGGGCCTGTGGTGAGGAGGCAGCCGTGAGGCTCCCCCCCCCCCAACAGGTCCCAACCATCCCACAACCTTGGTGTGTGGTGCATTAAAAACGGGGGAGTCGGGCTGGGACTGTAAAGACCCGTCCCAACTCTCCCCGGAGAAATGTATGAGCATGTAAGTGCCAGGGTGAAAAATATTTACAGTGCCGAAGTGAGAAGTGCGTGAGTTAAGAGGCAGGCTCCCGCGGGCGTGGCCCCGTCCACCAGAACCACCGGCCCCAGGGCGGAGGAAGCGTCAGGGCCCCGATCAATCCCCGCCCCAGACCACCCACGGCGCCTCCGCGACCGCCCACCCCCCTCCCACCCACCGAGCACCCACCCCGCACCCCGAGCAGGCGCCACACCAAGCGCCGGCGACCAGGGGGCGTCCACCCCACCGGCAAGGGACAGCAAGCCTCACCCTAGGCCCCGCGGGCCCCAAGAGGCCCCGCCAACGACCCCGCCGGCCGGGGGGCAGCCGCGGCCGCCGCAGCCCAGGGAGGCGGACAGGGCCGGAAACAGACCAAGGGGAGGGAAGCGCACCCCCCACAACCCACCCCCGGGCCAAGAGGGGCGCGCGGTATGGCACCAGAGGGCACCTCCCCGGCACCCGGTACAGGGAGACGCGGCTCCGGCCGGGCGGACCTGGGAGGGAACCATGGCTGCCGCATACACCCCCCGGCCCCCACCCCAACTCCACCCCACCCCGGCCGGCCGGGGAAGGTTTTGTGTGTCACATTTGCTTTATTATAGGGCTGCAACTGTCGAATATTTTAGTAGTCGATTAATCGATGGACTAGTTTGTTCGAATAATCGAGTAATCGGATAAGGAACATGAAAAATTAAAACACCTGAGCTGAGCCTCAAACGATATAATTTTTTTTAAATTTTCTGTGTACAACAAAAGAAAAATTGGTTAACTTGGATAGAAAAAGTCTGCTAGCTTAAATGCTATAAAATGCTAAAGTTTTTTTTACAATGCTCTTAAGAAGTGCTTCAGACACATATTCCTACAAACTAAATTAAGAATGCATTAAAAAACATTCGCTCAAACAAAAAGTTAGCTTATGTTGGTCTTAAAAGGGAGCAGTTGGATTCAGCCATGTGAAAAGAGGCAGACCAGAGTGCATTGGATCCACCCTCATCAGTAAAATTAAATGCAAACACTTTTAAAATCAACCATTACAATGCCACTTCAATTAAACGAATACTCGAAGCAACAAAATTTAGTTCGGATATTTTTTTCTAATCGAATACTCGAGTTAATCGATTAATCGTTGCAGCACTACTTTTTTTTTTTTTTTTTTAATTTATTAATAATTTCAACAATTTTGCAACTAGCCTTTGTGGCATTCTCCTTCGACTCTCGGGCTCTTGTGAAACACTGCTGCTGTAAAATTAAACTAGCTTCAAGTCGCTTCAATTTCAATTTCTTCCCTGTAATCTTGTACATGTCGGTGTGTCTTGTTTGGTAATATCGCCTCACCTTGAACTCTTTAAAAACAGCGACTGTCTCTTTGCAAATGAGGCAGACACAGGTGTTGCGTATTTTAGTGAAGAAATAGTCCAATTTTCTATCCTTGAAGGGTCGGCCATCGCAGTCAACTTTCTTTCTTTTTTTTTTTTTGTTGATTGTCGCCATTTTAGAAAATTGGGAGTAAAGGATCACACGGGGTAATGTTGCTTAGAGTGCTGCTGCCTTTTAGTGGGTAAATGAGGAGCAGCATTTGGTGTGTAAGCTAATTCGTATGCTGGTATCAGTACTGCTGACCAATTTATTAAGTCGGTGTGCAGGCCAAACGTTATTGATTTCATGACTGAGGCTGGGGGCCGGAGGAAATTTGACTACGGGCCGCATTTGGCCCCCGGGCCGGACTTTGGACATGTCTAACCTGAATGAAGCTAACGCAAGATTTTGAAACGTAAGAGGAGATACAAGGAGAAAACGTGTGGTAGGCACGAACATGCAGTGTTGTTTTTGTCAACAATGACGATAACGAAAGTACCGTCATTTTCAGACTATAAACCGCTACGTTTTTCCTTCGTTTTGAATCTTTCGGCTTATAGTGAGTGCGGATTATTTGTTGATTTATTTGGGTCAATGGGTAACACTTTATTTGACAGCGGCGTCATAAAAATGTCATAATTATGATATGACAATCTCATTGGCATTACTGAATGCTTATAACAGATGTCGTTAAGTGTCATCTGGCAAATTATGTCACTAACTCCATTTATGTCCAGCTCGGATCTTTTACATCCATTCAAAAAGTGAGATAATTTGTCAGATAACACTAAATGACATCTGTTATAAGCATTCATTAATGCTCATGACAGTCTCATTTCATAGTTATGATAGTATAATGACAGTCTTATGGCACCACTGTCAAATGAAGTGTTACCAAATACCATATGTAGCAATTAGGGTTGTTCCGATAAGGATTTTTTGCTCCTGATCCGATCCCGATCGTTTTAGTTTGAGTATCTGCCGATCCCGATATTTCCCGATCCGATTGCTTTTTTTTTGCTCCTGATTCAATTCCAATCATTCCCGATAATTTTTCCCGATCATATAAATTTGGGCAATGCATTAAGAAAAAAATGAATGAAACTCGGACGAATATATACATTCAACATACAGTACATAAGTACTGTATTTGTTTATTATGACGTTGTATATTGTGGCTAAATATTGCCATCTAGTGTATTTGTTGAGCTTTCAGTAAATGATACTGAAGGCCATGCCCAAATGCATGATGGGAAGTGGAACCATGACTGTGCGTAGTGCTACCAATTGATATATTCTCTCTGCGTTGGGAAATAACATAAGGTGTTAAGAAAAAGATCATTTGCTACCTTGCTTCCCCACATTGCTTCCCATGATATTTCTAATCGTAGGAAGAGGGATTGTAAGGCTTTAGCCAATTACAATAAGGCTCCAAAGGCTGCCAAAATTCACTCTACTCATTTTACGCTCCCTTTTATTTCTCTATATAGGCAAAACGGCGCCATTACAGATGGAGCGCGACAATGCGTGAGTGGGTCGTGCAGCGCATGCATTAATTGCGTTATATATTTTAACGTGATACATTTTTTAAAAAATTAATTACTGCCGTTATTGGGATAAATTTGATAACCCTACCTTAAGCCTAAACTAAAGACTCTGGATAAGTATAACATATTATGTCTAACGTTAAATACGATTAGAAAACAATTTAATTAAATATATATATATATTTAAAAAAGGCATGGCCGATATTTTTTTCAGATTCCGATACTTTGAAAATGACCTGATCGGGACATCTCTAGTAGCAATTAATGAAACAACTGGAACAGTAACTGAAGAAATAATTAGCACAGAACATCAATTTCGCTCGTTATTTAAGTCTGTAGCTCTGCAATGCATGCTAGGAAGCATGTTGGAAAACAACAGTGTTGACAGCAGGTGGCAGCAGAGGTTGAATGTCACCCCCAAGGGAGCAGTGATGGCTAAATGTTGCTTCTTGAAGCAATGAAGCTTTGCAGCCAATTGGTTCAAAGCTTAATGGTGGTTCATTTGGTCTTTTACCTGTGAATATCTTTTGGTGTATATAGGCCATTATAGAGTGAGGACAGCTGCGGCTCTTAGTCCAGTGCGGCTTATATATGAACAAATGTCATTATTGTGTCAAATTTGGTGGGTGGCAGCTTATCGGCAGGTGTGCCTTCTAGTGCGAAAATTATGGCAATTCGTCAACGAACAGATTTTTGATGACGATGACGTCACGACGACTAGCTAAAAATGTGTCTTGGGAGACTAAAACATAACGAGATGGATGCCAGTTGTAGTCTGACAAGACAAGATGAAAATTCGCCATAGTTTCCATCATAAGTTCACAATGTGTGATATTTTCTTATCGTATGTGTAGTTAGCACGCATTTTAGCAGCGTTTGGTTGTGTCACTCATGTGACGTGCTGCACCTCCCCCCACTCCATACAGAGGCTTGGCGGTGATTAACCCTTTAACACCTAAGCCTATTTTGGCCGAATTTGCATGCATTTAATGTTGCCTTTATATTTCAAAGAAAAAATTGTTTACAATGGCCAAGTTGGGTCCCTTTTTTCAGGACACCTTGAACTTCATGTTCAAACTGTTGTTTTCTTCATTGACCAATTTTAATCGACATTTTGGACCCAAAAAGACAAAAAAATCCCAAAATATTTTTTCAAAATTTGTAATGTTGACGTCCCACTGACAACTAAACATGCTCGACCAACCGTTTTGAAGCTTGATCATATTTATTCAACTTGTTAGGATAAAAATTCAATAGAAAAAAATAAGATTGAATAGTTTTATGTTTGACAATTCAACACAAACAGCAGGTATGGTCATAGGCGTTTTTTGGCCTTTACACATACTATGGTCAAAACAGGATATATACAGTGCAAAAATAGTGAGAAAAAAAAATCATATATATCATCTAACACAAAAAGGGTTTGGAGGATATCTCTTTGTGAAGTTAGGCGTGGTACCCATCACCTTATCAAAAGTATATACCTACATGCAATCAAGCTTCTCAAACACACATCTACATAAAAATTGAAAAGATTATAGTAAAGAAAAAATATATATAACATTGAAAAAAAGTATTTTAAACAATATTGACAAGTAGTTCAGTTCAATTCAAAGTTTTCAGGCATGCGACCCAATAAAGTTTAGGTTTTTTTTTTTGTTTTTTTTTGCGCACTCAATAAAGCTTGAAAAGGTCACGGAGCTGCGTCACACAGCCTACTCTTTCGCCGTTTGCGCGCTGCTGTCACTTCTACTCGTCGAGACGCGGACTCATCCCAGGAAATCAACGACAAATACGGCTCATCTTCTTCCTTGAGTTAATGAAATAATCCATTAGCTTGCGCTAAATGTAGTTTTATATTCATTCTGCACGTTTCAAAGTCGCTCACTCAAACAAAGCGGCCGTTGCTTGCGTCGCATGCCTCCCTTTCATTAGTTGGCGCCTCGTTCGGAAATTTATTAAAAATGATCACATTCGGTTCGTCCTTCTTGACATCAGAACGGCTGTTGAGATATGTAGTCTTTTGTGCTGCTTTCGGTTTTGAAAAAGGACAAGAAATGATGGAAATATGGAGATAGATACATGGTCCATGCAGAGTTTGAATGCATATTTATGAGTGCAATAAAACTATAAAACTCAAATGACATTATCTCCCGTTTTTCTTGGTCGATTGACTTCAAATAAAAACTGGTGTGGACATCAACTTCCGCACTTTCAAATGAGACCAACCAGCGGCATGTGGGTGACATAATTACAGCGTGACGAAGCTTCAAAGACGATATGCGTAAACACGTCGCTGCCGACACGTTCGGTGTTAAAGGGTTAAGCATGTGCCCATTCGAGGCTCCTTTTGTCAAACACATGTGCCAGGTGCTGCTTGGTAAGTTTTGTTTTCTTATTTTTGCTATGCCATGTTGCTTTAGCCTTTATGGGTCTGTCCCGAGTGATTATCACCCACTAAACTAACTTGTCGCGTTAGCATTAGCATTTAGCACGGTGAATCGGTGAGTCTTCTTAAACTCTTGAAAAACTTTTTACATGCAGTTCGTGGCGTGGATGTGGGTATAATTAATTGAAAATACTGTTTTCCTGCCGAGTGTTTATTATCATGTAGATTTGTAGATGCTACAATATGTGCTAATCATGCTCATTTGAAATAGTTGGAAACCTTTATTTATTTTTGGAGTAATTTAAATTTCGCAGACAAAAACACTTTGAATAAACGTCATCATAAACTAGAAAAAGACAAACACATTTTGAGATGACTAAAATATGACTACGACTGATAAGAAAATTAAAAGGGCTGCTGAATACAACACTGGCTAGCAAACATGCCAAAATGGCAGACATCTTTGAACATTGATTGGACGAAAGAGCACGATTGGCCTGTCAATGTACGTGATTTACTTTCTTGGGGCACTCAAAATGCTTCGGCAGGCTGAATCTGGCACCTGGGCTGCTATTTTTAAACCTGTGCTCTATTGGCTAGCTACCATTGTGTTAGAATGTTTGTGATATTGGTGTGCTAGTTCCCACATGTGCTCACTATATGCAGTTATTTAAATAACACATACATTATTACAAAGATGATTCATCTACATAAATGATAAGTCCATTTTTCAGGTCAGTGCAGATGCTCACCTTCCCAAGTTAATGACTCCTCTCGGGATCCCTGTCGGCGTGTTGAAGGCCGGGAGCAACTTGGCGCCCAACTCCAACACTTTAGTCTTAAACAGCTGAAAAGACAAGACAGAAGAAAATTGGCTCAGTTTAATATGCGTAGTCAAATCTAACGTACTTTATCAGGCTTTAAGGAGGTCTGTGCCTTTAAGAAAGCACTTTCTTTTGTCTCTCGCCGCCTGTACTCTCGGCCAGGTTCTCAGCGGCCAAGGCCGAGGCCGAGCTAGCTAATGGCTCATCAATCACCAAATTGTGCGTTTAGTGTCCGGGAACAAAAGAGAGCAGAGTCGAGTGTGATATTGAGGAAGCAAGATGGAAGCCTCACGGGCAAAGCCACTGACGGAAGATCGAAAGTCGGCAAAGGTTTGTCAAGGTGCGACGGTGACGCGTGGCTGCAGGGGTGGTAGAAAGTACAGTTGGTCGCTTACAGGAAAATTGTCCTGGTGCCAAGGTAGAAAGAAAAAAAATCATAGCTAATCTGTACCCATGTGTTTAGTTTTAGTATCCTGTACCCACAGTTTAATAATCTGTCCCCACAGTTTTAGTAAACTGTCCCCACAATTTAGTAATCTATACCCACAGATTACAAAACAGTTCAGTAATCTGTATTGACAGAATACTAAACTGTGATTACAGAAAAGTAAAGGGTACAGATTCTACAGATGAATAAACTGTGGTTACAGTACAGTAGTGGCTACAGATTACTAAAGTGTGGATACAGATTATGATAGTATGGGCACCGTTTCGTAATCCGTGGGGACATATGACTACACTGTAGGTACAGTACAGTACTAAACTGTGGGTACAGGGGTGGTAGAAAGTACAGTTGGTCGCTTATAGGAGAATTGTACAAAACCCCAGAGTGCCAAGGTAGAAAAAAAAAATCATCGCTAATCCGTACCCACAGTTTAGTAACATGTGGTTACAGTTTTAGTATTCTGTACCCACAGTTTATTAATCTGTCCCCACAGTTTTACTAAACTGTCCCCACAATTTAGTAATCTGTAACCACAGATTACTAAACTGTTCCTACAATTTAGTAATCTTGAACCAAAATTTACGAAACAGTTTAGTAATCTGTACTGATAGTTTACTAAACAGTGATTACAGAAAAGTAGTGGGTACAGATTCTACAGAGTACTAAACTGGGGTTACAGTACAGTAGTGGTTAAAGATTACTAAAGTGTGGATGCAGATTACTAAATTATGGGCAGAGTTTAGTAATCTGTGGGGAAAAATTACTAAACTGGGTACAGATTTGTCATCAGTACCCACAGATTACTCAAATGTGGGTACAGATTACTAATCTATACCCAAACAGTTTAGTAATCTGTACTGACCCATTACTAAACTGTGATTACAGAAAAGTAGTGGGCACAGATTCTACAGAGTACTAAACTGGGGTTACAGTACAGTAGTGGGTAAAGATTACTAAAGTGTGGATACAGATTATTAAGGTATGGGCAAAATTTAGTAATCTGTGGGGACAAATTACTCAACTGTGGGTACAGTACAGTACTGGGTACAGATTTGACAGATGACTAACAATGTGAATAAAGCCCGGGTGTGATGAGCATAAGCCCCCCCCCCCCTCCCCCGGCCCCCCATACAGTCAAAATGAGTATATATATTTTGAGTATGTGGGTAGTCAGAGAGGTACACTCCTAGTATTTACCAACCATGGCCAGACTTTATTCAGAACCGTGGATTCACAAATGAAAACTGTAACATGATCAAAGTACATTATACGTGTCGGACTTTAATTCGACATTTTTAAATATTGGCACAGGAAAAATGCTTATTTTTGAGTATGGGAGTATTTAAAGAGGTCTAGTACCAATATTCACAAAATTTTGCCAGAATGTATACAAAATTGTGGATTTACAGTACCACAAAAATGAGAACTGTAACCTGTAACCAGAACAAAGTACTGTACACATGTAGGACTTCTAATACAAATTTTCTAAATATTTGTACAGGAAAAATGCATAGTAGTTAGAGTGGTACACGACTAATATTCACTAACATTGGCCAGAACTCATTCAGAATTGTGCATTTACAGTACCGCAAAAATGAGAACTGTAACCTGATAAAAGTATGCATGTACGACTTTAATTCAAATTTTCAAAATTTTGGCAAAGTAAAAGTAGCAGTTTTGTGTATGTGAGTACTCAGAGAGGTACACTACTAATATTCACCAACCTTGGCCAGAACTTATTCAAGATTGTGGATTTACAGTACCACAAAAATGAGAAATTTAACTTGTAACCACATCAAAGTACACATGCAGGAAAAATTTTCTAAATATTGGTGCAGGAAAAATGCATAGTTTTATTTGAGTAATCAGAAAGGTACACTACTAATATTCACTAACATTGGCCAGAACTCATTCAGAATTGTGATTTACAGTACCACAAAAATGAAAAACTGCAACCTGATCAAAGTCCACGTGTAGGACTTTTGATTCAAATTTTCAAAATTTTGATAAAGTAAAAAGTAGTCGTTTTGAGTATGTGAGTAGTCAGAGAGGGACACTACTAATATTCACCAACTTTTGCCAGAATTTATGTACAATTGTGGATTTACAGTACCACAAAAATGAGAACTGTAGCCTGTAACCAGATCAAAGTACACATGGAAGACTTCTAATACAAATTTTCTAAATATTGGTAAAGGAAAAATGCATAGTTTTATATGAGTAGTCAGAGAGGTACAATACTAATATTCACCGACCTTGGCCAGAACTTATCCAAGATTGTGGATTTACAGTACCACAAAAATCAGAACTGTAACGTGTAACCAGATCCAATTACATATGCAGGATTTTTAATACAAATTTGGTGAATTTTGGTAAAATTAAAATGCATAGTTTTGAATATGGGAATATTTAAAGAGGTCTAATACTAATACTCACAAAATTTTGCCAGAACGTTTTCAAAATTGTGCATTTACAGTACCACAAAAATGAGAACTGAAACCTGTAACCAGAACAAAGTACTGCACACATGCAGGACTTCTAATACAAATGTTCTAAATATTTGTACAGGAAAAATGCATAGTAATTAGAGTGGTACACGACTAATATTCACTAACATTGGCCAGAACTCATTCAGAATTGTGCATTTACAGTACCGCAAAAATGAGAACTGCAACCTGATAAAAGTATGCATGTACGACTTTAATTCAACTTTTCAAAATTTTGGTGAAGTATAAGTAGTAGTTTTGTGTATGTAAGTACTCAGAGAGGTACACTACTAATATTCACCAACCTTGGCCAGAAATTATTCAAAATTGTGGATTTACAGTGCCACAAAAATGAGAACTTTAACTTGTAACCACATCAAAGTACACATGCGGGAAATTTTTTCCAAATATTGGTGCAGGAAAAATGCATAGTTTTATGTGAGTAGTCAGAGAGGTACACTACTAATAATCACCAACCTTGGCCAGAAATTATTCAAAATTATGGCTTTACAGTAAGAGTGTGACAATATCTCGATACAGCGATATATCGCGATATGTTGCAACCCGATGGGTTATCGATATGCTCCCGCCAAGAATCGATACTTTTATTTAACATATTGGCCATACAATGGAGTATGGATGCTGTAAACTGCTCAATGTTTGTTGAGCAATTCCTTGGCGGTCCACTAGGGGCGCTCGGGAGTGGCGGTGAGGGTAAAGTGCGCACAAGTTGTCTAGAGAAGAAGCTCCGAGTGGGTTGAAAAAATAAAAAAGCTCCGTGAGAACGGTGGAGGAAAAAATGAGAAAAATATTGCTACAAATCACACATGGGAACACACTTTAGATTTTACACCAACAAGAAAGGAAGTAAGGTGAATAAGGACTTTGCGGTATGCAAGAATTGTCTAAGAAAAATAAGTTTCACTGGGAGCTGGTGACGTAGTGGACACTGGAGTTTGTGAGTTTCGCTTTCATCACTTGAGGTAAGAAAGTTTTGCAATGTAATTGACTTTTTAATTTGCATGTATTATTTTGATGACATTTGGTGTTGAATGATATAAAATAAACCAGGACCCTAAATTGGATGAAAATGAATATCGAACAAATCCACATGAATTTACCGATTTATTTGAGAACCAATTTCCATCTAGTTTACTACACAAACTGTTATTACTGTCATTTTGATACAATAAGCTATACAAATGGTTTGAATAGGTTCCAAGATATAAAGTGATGTGCATGATAATTAATGCAGCCTACATATTAAAAATAGGTCATTATTGATGTAGCCTACATATTAAAAATAGGTAATTATTGAATTTTTAATTTCTATACATTCAATTCATATTTTTTTTAATTCAATACTTCCAACACAAAAAAAAAACAGGATTTCAACTCAAACGCTATGAAGTAGCTAATATTTTTTGTTTTATTTTGTTGTTTTTAAGGTGAGGAAGACTGTGACTGAGCAAGTCTGACATCTTAAATGCTGAAGCAGATAGCGGAAGTGCTCAAACCAAGCAACAAAGTTCATATACGAAGAAAAGACCCACCAATTTTATCATTGCCCCACTCCAAGCTCAACTGCTGACACCTACGGCACTTTTTTAAAATGTATTTTTTTAAAGATTTAAAACTTTAAAGAAATTAAGGGTGCCATTCATCATGATCTCTCCAAGCGATATCAGTGGTCGTGGTTGGTTTCCTCTATATGTGCAGGGGCACAATTTGCAGTAGATTTATATTTTACAGCAATGTTGCACAGAAAAGGTGTCACTGTTTGATAAATGACTTAAACAGTATTTTTTCTACTTTCAAATATCTTTTTTTTTTTTTTTCGTTTCAACAGTTGTATCGTAGAATGTCATGTATCCAGTTACTGACCAATATATCGATAATCGCTGTATCGTGATATAATCGTTATCGTGAGCCTTGTATCGCGAATCGTATCGTATCGTGAGGTGCCCTGAGGTTCCCACTCCTACTTTACAGTACCACAAAAATGAGAACTGTAACCTGCAACCAGGTGAAGGTACACATGCAGGACTTCTAATACAATTTTTCTAAATATTGGTAAAGGAAAAATGCATACTTTTATGTGAGTAGTCAGAGAGGCACACTACTAATATTCACTAACATTAGCCAGAACCCATTCAGAATTGTGCATTTACAGTACCACAAAAATGAGAACTGTAACCTGATCAAAGTATGCATGTAGTACTTTTGATTCAAATTTTGGTAAAATAAAAAGTCATAGTTTTGAGTATGCGAGTAGCCAGAGAGGTAAACTACTAATATTCAACAACCTCGACCAGAACTTATTCAAAATTGTGAATTTACAGTACCACAAATATAAGAACTGTAAAGTGTAACCAGATCAAAGTACACATGAGGGACTTCTGATACAAATGTTCTAAATATTAGTACAGTAAAATGCATAATTTTGAGTATGGGAGTATTGAAAGAGGTCTACCACTTATATTCAGTAACACTGGCCAGAACTCATTCAAAATTGTGCATTTACAGTATGTTGAAATTCGCCTCCCCAGTCAAGCCGCACGGAAACAGCGACAGCCAAAACAAATGCCGCTCGGCCGATGCTGCCTCGCGTGCGCCAACCGGGAAGGCGGAACTTCGCGCGTTCTCTTCTTATTTTAACCCTTTGTACTGACTCCATGTTTCAAAAGTTTAAAGAAGACTCACCGAAAACAGGTTGACAATTTATTTGTCGACAATGGTCAAAAACAAGGCAAAAACAGACGACGGAGGGAACCATGCTGAATCCAACCCAACGCTACATAGCCAATGTTTCCGAGCAGCAAATCTGTATTATCTCAGTGTCCAGTGTTTTTTAAGTCTGTGGGCCGGCCGAAGGTGTGTCCGGGCGTTGCTTTGGGATCATCCCTCTCTGGCCGGTTTCGGGCTGTTTAGGTTCGTGCGTGGATGGGATGTGGTTGCCACAGCGACCGACGTTGGTCTAGACGTCACAAGCGCCTGCTATCAACTTTGTTATCAGGGCTGGCACTACTTGTTTTAGGACAAAGCGCGCTGGTCTTTGTCCTTGTTCGTTTGTCGGTACGACTGATTGCCAGAGTTGGTGCGTCAATCTTGCTCGTGGCGCACACGTTTGGGCTTCTGTGATAAGATGGTGTCGTGTATCTATTCTGTTTCTTTAAACTATGGTGTGCTATTTATTTTACATTAGGTGTGTTAGAGTAGTGCAGTCCTACAGTGAATATGAGAAATGATACTATTCCCTGATTGATTATATTATGTGTGTTCGAGTAATGCAAACAGTTAGACGGTGCCTACGAGAAACGTTACCATTTTTCCTTTTCCCCCTCATGAGCGATAAGGTGATTAACTTTACTGTGTCAAGGGCACTGAGTGAAGTCTGCCTAAACTATAGTTAGATGAATGTGTTAGACTAATGCAGACAATAATACGGTGTGTGCGAGAACGGTACCTTTTCCCTTCAAGTACCACAAAAATGAGAACTGTTAACTGATCAAAGTCCACATGGAGGAGTTTTAATTCAAAATTGCTGAATATTTGTTCAGTAAAAATGTATAGTTTTGAGTATGGGAGTAGTCGGAGAGGTCCACTACTAATATTTATCAACCTTGGCCAGAATTTATTCCGAATTTTGCATTTACAGTACCACAAAAATGAGAAATGCAACCAGATTAAAGCCCACATGTAGGATTTTTAATTCAAATTTGCTAAATATTTTTACAGTAAAAATGCATAGTTTTGAGTATGGGAGTAGTTGGGGAGATCCACTACTAATATTTATCAACCTTGGCCAGAATTTATTCAGAATTGTGATTTACAGTGCAACAAAAATGAGAACTGTAATTTGATCAAAGTTACAAGTGGGACTTTTAATTCACTTTTGTAAATATTGGTACAGTAAAATTGCAGTTTTGAGTATGGGGTACTCAGGGAGGTCTACTACTAATATTCACCAATCTTGACCAGAACTAGTCAGATTTGTGGATTTACAGTGCCACAAAAATGAGAACTGTAACCTACCATCTACTAAAACGACCCGTTGCTCAGGGGAATTGCATAATACTGTATTGTACTGAGAAAATAAGCGGCTTAAATTCCCGTCAATATTTTGGGGGTTTGCAAGCTTTCTGTTTAGGATTTTTTGATATTTCAAGGTAAAAATCAAATAAAATGTAATCTTATCCCATTTTTTTTTTCAAATTTTACAGCATGCTTGTTGACAGTGAGGCAAACACCCGGAGATGCGTCATGCATGTAAAGGTCAAGACTTGCTCGGTGTAGATAATGACACATCCAGCCTGTCTAAATGTAGCACAAGGCCGTCAGAGGTTGCGCCTTGCTTGTTTCTAGACGACATGATTAATTACAAGCGAGCGGCCCACGGCTAGCATCTGTTCACCCGTTTATTCCGCGCGCTAAATTAAAGGCCGCGCACGGGAACGGCGCCGTGGGCCTTGTCCGACATTCCGGAAGTTAATTAAACTCTCGCCGCCCTCCTGTGGCGAATCGCCATTGGTGCGCACACGTCCATATTTTCATCCGCCTGCGTGATGGGATGCTGCGACGCGGTGGGACGGTATCGTCTCCCAGAAAGCGGGCTTAACTGCAAAAACCTTTTCTGTCTGATGGTTCACGCCTGGGGTGATGTCGAGAGAAAAAACACGTGGAATAAAGGAAGGTCTGAACTCTGCTTCGGACCACTGCATCTCCTTAAGGACGCTTTCACACTCGGTTATTATCAAGAAAAACGAGAAGGTAGATTGCGGTTTCCCTTTGGGGTTTTCGGCAATACAGCAAAAATAATTTCCAATTTCATGTTATTCAGTCATACAAGTGTGGAAGAACAAGTGGATTCTTTTCAGTTTTCTCAATTAATTGGCGACTAATCTGCTTGTACTTCGGAAAAAAGTGTTTCTCAGCCAATGAACAATTACCAAATAGTTACAAAATACTAATTTTCCATGTTCAGGGATTTTAGCGTTCTTCAATCATTTCCTGATATCACTTAAAAGGCCAACATGATCAGTGAGAAGCACCTGGAAAAAACAGATAGGGACTGAGAAGGACTCCAAATGGAGAGGGGGTGGGTATCATGGAGGAAGCTGGTCCTTCCCGGACTGTCCAAATTGGAATTATTTATCTTTTTTTCTTTCCCCGCTCAGACACGGACATCAGACAAGTCTTAAAATGTCATGCCATTTTGAAGTAGAACATCCTTTTAGAGCAGACTAGCTTCAAGGAACTTTACACACAAACACTGCACAAGGCAGTGTGTGCGACAACACTGCGTTTCCTTTGCTATTGTTTAACCCTTTCAAGCATGAGTTATGACATCACAATTTCTTCAGAATTGGCATTTTCAAGTTTTCTATGGTAGTTTATTTCCATTTACATTGTCCGCTTAGGATTGCTAAGCTACCATCAATAAGTACAATGGAAACCAATTCAATCAAAACTAAATAAGTAAATGATTTCAATTCTTTAAACAAGATCAATTTATTTTACAATCAAGAAGTGTCCCAGAAATAACCCAAAATCAACAGAAAGGGACTCAAATGCCGCCAAAGTAACAGAAAGTGAAGCTGAAATGCCCCAAAATTAAACCAAATATCTGCAGAAATCCGAGATGCCTCACAATCAACAGGAATTGATCTGATATAACAACCATTACAGCAAAGCTACCACAGCAATTTCTCCAAAAACGGCATTTGGTAGTCTTCAATGTTATTTTGTTTTATTTATTTATAGATTATAGGTTAATAGTCCACTTATTAGCATTGCCAAATTTATGGATATCAATTAAGAAAATGTTACATTGAAAAATAATACAACTAAATGAGAACAATGGAAATCATTGAATCAAAACTAAAAAAGTACATAATTTCAATTCTTTAAATGTGATCCATTAATTTGACAATCACAAAGTTTCTCCAAATCAACAGGAAGTGACCCAGAAATGCCTCAAAATCAAATAGAACTGACCTGCAAATCAACAGGTAGTGACCCAAAATAACAGAAAACGACCTGTCAATGCCCCCAAATACGAGAAAGTGACCTGGAACTCAACAGGAAGTGACCAGGAAATGCTCAAATATCAACAATCAGTGTCCCAGAAATGCCCAAAAATAAATTTAAAGTGTGTCAAAATAAACAGGAAGTGACCCAGAAATGTCAAATAACAAGAAGTGACATAGAAATGCCCTAAAATCAACATACAGTGACACAAAATAACTGAAAATTACTTGGCAATGCCCCCAAGTATGAGGAGGTGACCCATAAATGACCCCAATTCAACAGTAAGTGACCATGAAATGCTCCAAAATCAACAATAAGTGACCTGAAAATGCCAACAACAGGAAGGGACCCATAAATGACCCAAAATCCTTTCAAAGTGACCCAAAATCAACAGTAAGTGAGCAAAAACTGCCCTCAAAATCAACAGGAAGTGAGTCAAAATCAACAGGAAGTGACCCAAAACTGCCCCCAAAATCAACAGGTAGTGAGCCAATATCAACAGGACAGGGGCCAAAACTGTCCCCAAAATCAACAGCGAGTGACCACGAAATGCTCCAAAATCAACAATATGTGACCTGAAAATGCCAAACAACAGGAAGTGACCAAGAAATAGCCCGATATCACTTCAAAGTGAGCCAAAATCAACAGAAACGATGCCAAAACTGCCCCCAAAATCAACAGAAAGGAAGCCAAAACTGCCCCGAAAATCGAGAGGTAGGGAGCCAAAACTGCCCCCAAAGTCAACAGCAAGTGACCATGAAATGCTCCAAAATCAACAATGAGACCTGAAAATGCCAAATAACAGGAAGTGACCCAAAAATGCCACAAAATAACTTTGAAGTGAGCCAAAATCAACTGAAAGGAAGCCAAAACTGCCCCCAAAATCAACGGGAAGTGAACCAAAACTGCCCCCAAAATCAACAGCAAAAGACCACGAAATGCTCCAAAATCAACAATAAGTGACATCATAATGCCAAACAACAGGAAGTGACCCAAAAATGCCAAAAAATAACTTTGAAGTGAGCCAAAATCAATTGAAAGGAAGCCCAAACTGCCCCCAAAATCAAGAGGTAGTGAGCCAGAAAATGCCAAATAACAGGAAGTGACCCAAAAATGCCACAAAATAACTTTGAAGTGAGCCAAAATCATATGAAAGGAAGCCAAAACTGCCCCCAAAATCAACGGGAAGTGAACCAAAACTGCCCCCAAAATCAAAAGCAAGAGACCACGAAATGCTCCAAAATCAACAATAAGTGACATCATAATGCCAAACAACAGAATGTGACCCAAAAATGCCAAAAAATAACTTTGAAGTGAGCCAAAATCAATTGAAAGGAAGCCCAAACTGCCCCCAAAATCAAGAGGTAGTGAGCCAGAACTGCCCCCAAAATCAAGAGGTAGTGAGCCAAAACTGCCCCCAAAATCCACAAGTGACCACGAAATTCTCCAAAATCAACAATAAGTGACCTGAAAATTCCAAACAACAGCCAACAAATGCCCCCAAAATCACTTCAAAGTGAGCCAAAATCAACAGAAAGGAAGCCAAAACTGCCCTGAAAATTAACAGCAAGTGAGCCAAAACTGCCCCCAATATCAACAGGAAGTGACCCAGAACTGCCAAATAACAAGAGGTGACCCAGAAATGCCATAAAATCAACATAAAGCGACCCCAAATTACAGAAAAGTACTTGGCAAACAGCAAATGACCCTGAACTGCACTAAAATCAACAGGAGGCGTCCACGGAATGTCCCAAAATCAACCATAAGTGATCTGAAAATGCCAGACAACAGGAAGTGACCCAAAAATGCCACAAAATCCCTTTAAAGTGAGCCAAAATCAACAGAAAGGAAGCCAAAACTGCCCCCCAATATCAAGAGGAAGCGACCCAAAAATGCCAAAATAACATGAGGTGACCCAGAAATGCCCGAAAATCAAAATAAGGTGACCCCAAAATAACAGAAAATAACCTGGCAAGGCGCTCGATTCCTCCAGAAATGACATTTCCTAATCCTCCAACAAGTGACACAACATGAAAATCTTAAAAACAAATGGAATAAAATATAATTCCATCCATAATCCTCCATCTAATTTGATGAATCTCCACGCATTATGATTCACGCGCTCATTATTTCTTCCGATCGTATAAAAATAATCCTTGTAAATATTTGAGCGGGTTGCCAACGGTGACGTGGATTCCTCGCCGCTAACGAACTTCCCGCGTCAGCGCCCTGAACCTCGCGCATGCAGGAAATAAATAAATAAATCAAGAGAACTTTGCATAATTTATGCAGCGTAGCCTCGCCGGAGAGCGCGCTAAAGCAGATTCAATAAATTAGAGATGGTCGGGGGCCGGCGCTAAAACACGAGAAGAAGTCACCAAAGCCCAATTTGGAGAACAAATGAGCGGCGGTGGCCGGGTGCTAAATTGGAACGCATTAGCGCCATATTTGCCTCGCTAACACCCGCATGTTGATCACCCAACAAGAGCGATGACTTTGTTGGTTAGGAAACAATTAAAGCACATATTGTACGTAGTTATATTCCGATTATAAACTATGTGTGTGGAATATAAGGGTACAATAACAGTGAGCGCGATCATTATTGCTTTATAGCCTGTTGTATAATAGCCAATTACCTCCAGCAAGTCATTTGTTACCCGCAGGAGGATTTCATGAGCTCAGTCTAACATTGCCTTGCCACTTAGATTCTTTTAGTTCACGTTTCTGTTTCATGTGGCTAAAGTTAGCCAAGTTTTATATATTTGTTGATGTTAGCTTTGCGTGTAATGCAAAAGCTACCAATTTATCTTTGAGGTTGGCTGTAACTAAAGTCATTTTCTTATCAATAGGGTTGTTCCGATCATGTTTTTTTGCTCCCGATCCGATCGTTTTAGTTTGAGTATCTGCCGATCCCGATATTTCCCGATCCGATTGCTTTTTTGTTTTGCTCCCGATTCAATTCCAATCATTCCCGATAATTTTTCCCGATCATATACATTTTGGCAATGCATTAAGAAAAAAATGAATAAAACTCGGACTAATATATACATTCAACATACAGCCCATAAATACTGTTATGACAATAAATCCTCATGATGGCATTTACATGATTAACATTCTTTCTGTGAGAGGGATCCACCGATAGAAAGACTTGCAATTCTTAAAGGACAAACTTGACAAAATATTGACATCTAGTGTATTTGTTGAGCTTTCAGTAAATGATACTGTAACCATGCCCAAATGCATGATGGGAAGTGGAACCATGCCTGTGCGTAGTGCTACCAATTGATATATCTTCTCTGCGTTGGGAAATAACATGAGGTGTTAAGAAAAAGATCAATTACTACCTTGCTTCACCACATTGCTTCCCACGATATTTCTAATCGTAGGGACAGGGATTGTAAGGCTTTAGCCAATTAAAAAAAAGGCTCCAAAGGGTGCCAAAAGTCACTCTACTCATTTTACGCTGCCTTTTAGCTGTCTATATAGGTAAAACGGCGCCATTACAGATTGAGCACGACAATGCGTGAATGGGTCGTGCAGTGCATGCATTAATTGCGTTAAATATTTTAACGTGATACGTTTTTAAAAAAAATAATTACCGCCGTTATCGGGATAAATTTGATAACCCTACATTAAGCCTAAACTAAAGACTCTGGATGAGTGTAACATATTATGTCTGTAACGTTAAATACAATTAAAAAACGATTTAATTAAAAAATATATGTATATTAAAAAAAGGCATGGCCGATATTTTTTTGCCGATTCCGATACTTTGAAAATGACGTGATCGGGATGCCGATCGATCGGGACATCTCTAAATATTATATTATTATAACTCATACTAACATTTATCTTTTAAGAATTACATGTCTTTCTATCCGTGGTACCCTTTAAAATATGAGTACCTGAGAGGAATGCACGTGAAATGCTGGCCTGGATAGCGCTGAGATAGCTAGCGGAGAACAATAGGGACATCAACGAACGCACCCTTGCCTGGATGGCGTGACACGAGATCGAAGAGGAAAAACCCCAATCCTTAGATGCCCTGGTGTCTGATAACAACATTTGAAGATGGCGTCAAATTCCTTCCTGGCAAGCCCCTGAACACCGCCCCGACAGCTTCTCCGATCTGCCTCCCGGCACCTTCAAAAAAAGACCGAACTTTTTCCCGTCAGAAGTCATCACTTCTCAGGATGCCGAGACGTGTGCTGCTAGAATCTCCCTCCGTTTGCCTGACAGTTTTCATTGTTGTCTCGATTGAAACACCCTGTAAACCTGGAGGTGTGACAACAGACTAACGACTTTGTTTTTCTTGATTTGAATCGGAATTTGCAATGGTTACCTTGTCTTAATACTAGAGCTGGGAATCTTTGGGCACCTAACGATTCGATTACGATTCACAGGCTCCGATTTGATTATAAAACGATTATTGATGCACCCCCCTCCTTTTTTTTCCTTTTCTTTTTCTTAAAATCTTTTGTACATTAGTTCCAAAATTGCTCAAAAATCCTCTCAGGCTAAACCAAACTACTGTTTCAGTATCAAGTTAATATATAACAGTAAACAAAAATAATACTAAATAAAATACTCCAGTCCCCATTCTGTATCAGCAGCTTTAAACTACATTCAATTAATTTAATGCTGTGCATCAACTGTTACAGTTGTTAAAATTGCTCCCGTTATTCCATAATTTCCCTTCTGTCTACTTTTGACACGTCAAAGTTTTAAAACTGTTTCATCATTTAAAGATAAATTCAAGACAAGATTTTGCCGATTTGGGAGTATTTTAGATAAAAAGTTGATTAGGTTCGCTACAAAAGAGCCATCTAGAAAAGTCCACTGCTTTAAGATGGCAGCTGTTTACTAACGCCGGCAAGTCTGTCATTTCGCATCTCTGTTCAATAATACATGTTCCAACACCGCCGTCGTCTGTCATTTTGCATCTAGTTCTACATAGACATGTGCCGGGATGAGATTTTGACGGTATGATAACCTTAAGCAAAAATACCGCAGTTTCACGGTATTGCAATAAAATGCTAACTTTTTTTTTTTTTTTTACTACAATGCTCTTAACAAATGGTTCAAGCACATATTCCTACAAAAAAATGGCAAAATATACCTATAAACTAAATTAGGAATGCATAAAAAAAAAAAAAACATTAGTTCAAACAAGAACTAACTTTATGTTGATCTTAACAGGGAGCAGCTGAATTCAGCCATGTGAAATGAGTTACTTCATATTCACTTTTGCCACTAGAGGGCAGTTTATCAACCCAAATCCATTAAAGTAAATGCAAACATTTCAAAACAAACCATTACAACGCCACTTTAATTAAACGAATTCTCGAAGCGGCAAAATTGAAATCGAATCTTTTACCTAATCGAATTACTGGAGTTAATCGAGTAATCGTTGCAGCACTACGGAAGACTTTACAAAAGTAGGCTAAGGGTAGAGAGGAAACTAGTTAGCCGTCTTGGCATGCTAACTAGCCACGTTTTCTGCCTCGTTAACAAGCTTACGTTATAGTATTTTTTTAGACACACTAAACAGGCTGGAGTGAACTTCTCATAGCTGGTGGGAAACGCATTTACTTACATTAAATTTTGTGCAAAGTGACGGGTGATGGTCACGTAAATGTGAAATCATGTTGGAGGTGTTGCTTCCCCTGGCGACCACGTCATCTGTCCTTCCTCCGCTGAGCTGCAGCAGTCTCTTTTCGCTAGCCGTAGTACTCCCATAATAGCGACTTTGTCTTTTTTGAGGGGGAAAAAGCTCAGGTGTAGTTTCACCGACAGACACAGGACAGAGCACTAACCGGAGGATGAGGGGTGAGTGCTGCTGCTCCAAGCCAGGGATTTTCGCTGCATTTTTGGGGTATATAAAATAGCAAATGCCTTACTACGGTATGACGGAAAACTTTTGTGGTTTTGAAACCGTGACATTTTCATACCACGGTAAACCTTGAAACCGGTAATCGGCACATGCCTAGTTCTACATATACAGTATATGATATCTACTGTAGCCGTATGTTTGTAGCAACTAGCAACTGGGCGTTGTTTGTAGCGGCTGTCGGTCGCATTCAGGTATGATTGTTTTTTTATCTAGCGGCATGAGTTGAACATGATATTTACTCTCGGTCCGATCCTCATTGCGTCCCAAAGACCGCGCCTACCGTGTTTTACTTCCGCTTTACCTGGTATAATTCAATAATCGGAATTTGGATGTTTGTGAATCGTTCTCGAATCTTCCACGGCCGAATCGCAAATAATCTAAGAATCGGAAATTTCGCACGCCTCTACTTAATACCTGTGTCACTCCCCGTGAATCCGTATGTGTGATATCACAGCGACTAGACGCCTCCGAGATGGAGAATTCCCCTCCAATCCGATTACAGGAGATGGCAACGCTCCTTGAGACCCTCCATGAATTTTGATTGGTCGTCACGGTTCAGTGCCGAAAACAACAAATATCTGGCAGACCAAGAAAACCGTAAAGGAGACTTCTAGTTTTCTGAAGTTGAAGCGGCTCAAAGGACATGAAACATATGGTGTTGGCTTCTATCCTGCCCCAGAGGTGTGAATGATGGTCCTGTACTAACATGACAAAGTCTTTCTTTCGCCTGATTGGTCCCTGACCTCTCGTTACCATGGTTCCGCCCGCCCCTCCTTCCTCGTGCCGGGATTGAACGTCTCCTGACTCCACTCATTTTCTCAGCGGGAGAGGTCAGGGTGACATTCCCCCGTTTTACACGCTCACACATAGCTGGTCGGCAAAGAGGATTGTCGTTAACGGAGGGTTGGACGTGCCTCATCGATTTGGAGGCGCGAAAACTAAATGCGTGCGCCGCTTTGGCTGCCAGGTGTCGGGTTGAGGCGGCGGCCATGTGGAAAGAGTAAATCCACAGTTGTGAGAGAGGAGGCTGTTCTTTTTAAGGAGAATGGAGGAGTGGATTAAATGAATGTTTAAATGCTAGAAGACAAAAGGCGTTCCCCAAATTAAGGGGCTGTCACTAGCAGTTGTAATCCCATTTTCACACTAAATTCTGCCCTCATACAGTGCTGAAAAAAAAGTATTGGGACCCCTGCAATTCTGTCAAATAATTTTCAATTTCTCCCAGACAATGATTGCTTTTTTTTTTATCTTCTTTTTTTTCTTGCAAGTTCTTTTTGAAGTGTGTTTTGGGTCATTGTCCTGCTGGAAGACCTCTGAGGGACACCCATCTTTCTCACACTGGGCCTTACATTATGCTGCAAATTTTGTTGGTAGTCTTCAGACTTCATAACGCCATGCACAAGGTCAAGCAGTCCAGTGCCAGAGGCATCAAAGCAACCCCAAAACATCAGAGAAACCTGTGCCCTGTTTGACTGTGGGGACCGTATACTTTTCTTTGAAGGCCTATTTTTTCCCCCTGTAAACTCTATGTTAATGCCTTTTCCCAAAAAGCTCTACTTTTGTCTCATCTGAGCAGAGAACATTCTTCCAAAAAGTTTTTGGTTTTATCAGGTAAGTTTTGGCAAACTCCAGCCTGGCTTTTTTATGTCTCTGGGTCAGAAGTGGGTTCTTCCTAGGTGGACGCTGACGGATAGTACAGGTTGACACTGTTGTACCCTCGGACTGCAGGACAGCTTGAACTTGTTTGGATGTTCGTCGAGGTTCTTTATCCACCATCCGCACAATCTTTCGTTGAAATTTCTCGTCAATTTTTCTTTTCCGTCCACATCTAGGGAGCTTAGCCACAGGTCCATGGACTTTACACTTATTGATGATACTGCGCGCAGCAGGCACAGGAACATTCACGTCTTTGGAAATGGACTTGTAGCCTTGAGATTCGTCATGCTTCCTCACAATTTTGCTTCTCAAGGCCCCAGAGAGTTCTTTGGTTTACTTTCTTTTCTCTCTGCTCAATGTGGTACACACAAGGACACAGGACAGCGGTTGAGTCAACTTCAATCCATTTTAACTGGCTGCCACCACCTGTTATGTGCCACAGGTAAGTAACGGGTGCTGTTAATTACACAAATTAGAGAAGCATCACATGATTTTTCAAAGGGTGCCAATACTTTTGTCCGGCCCATTTTTGGAGTTTTGTGTAAAATGATCATGATTTAATTTTTTTCCCGTTTTCTTTTGTGATTTTTCATTGCAAGCAAGATAAATGAAGATATCACTACCAAAGCATTTGTAATTGCAATCATTTTCTGGGAGAATCGAGCATTATCTGATAGAACTGCAGGGGTGCCAATACTAAAAAAACTTTTACGTAGGTTTTTTTCAGGGTTTTAATACTGGAACATTGGAATGGTATGTGGGAGACAAATGAACAAGGTTACGGAATTGAACAAAGACCACTGATTTGAGTACCAGCAGAAATATAAAGCCACAGGCATCAGGCGACGTCGATAACCATGAATCATTTTGACACTTTTCTTCACCAGAGTAGCGACCTATCCGAAGACACCCAGATGTCTCGAGGCTGAGGGCGAAGAGGCGGAATATCCTTACTACATGGTGAGTAATGCGTCTGATATTCCCCAAGAAGCCTTGAAGGACGGGGGAGGGGGCGCCTAAGGGGTTCTCTGAAGGGATCCTTGCCCTCGCCACAAATGTCAGTGCTCATAGATATTGCATGGACCTCGACTCCTTTTTGATGCTAATTAAAACGAGCTGCTCACCGAGAAAACGTGAAGGCGGAAAAGGGAAGGTTGCGCTTGAAAGTCATAGACATCTGGTTAAAGAATGCAACCTGTGACCAAAGGGCGAATCGTTCGATTTCCGTTAAATGTAATGTATGTAAAAAGAATACAAAATTTTGCTGTGTGACATTAAGGTCATTCACTCATCATCCCTATCACCAAACTCTGAACGTTGGTCCTATATCTACACCCTAAATATGAGGCTTGTATGTAACTCTTGAACCAACTGTTAACCACTTTTAGAAGGTCTTTGGTCGGATCCCAGCTCCAACTCAAAAAAAGACTCAGTGTAGTTCCTCTCTAGATCTTGACTCCCCTGAAGGAATTAGTATCTTTTCCCGTATTTACTGTTTGACTGTTTGTATTACGCTAACACACCCATTATAAAATAAATAGCATTTGAATCATAGTTAAGGAAAACAAGTAGAATATATTTGAAGTAAGAGTGGAGTTGGAGTAATTAGAATTTGCAGTGCCCAGACAACGGGCAGACATAGACTTCATAATGATATTGACAGGTCGGATTCGACCTTCACTGCGCCATGCCTTCAAGTAGGGGTCCATCCCACAATCCGCTTCAGTTGTTCAGTCGGTCGCAGGGACACATGCAGCGATCCAACTCCGGATTTATGTTGAAAAAGTATGAAAGCTGTACCGCATAAAAACAGGAAGGATTGTCTCAGGAGTGATTTGTTCTAGGATTCAAGGTAATTATTATATTTTTCGTTTTTTCACAAGAATTTTCAATGTAAAAAGCTCTTTGTTCTAAGGCTGCCGGTACATTGTCTAACAGACTAGCATATTCTTCGACATATTTAGTAAAATAAATGCTAACTGTACGTTTTTTTGTTGTTGTTTTTTTTTTTTTTTTTGCTTTTAACCAAGAATCGATGCGTCCATACCAATAAAGAATTCAGGGATTTAAGCATTTATTCACAAGAACTTTCACCGGAAAAGCTCTGTTTACATATGGCGGCCGCTACATTGACTAACAGACTAGCACTGTATTTCGACATATTTACGTAAAATGAATGCTAACTCCACGTTTTTTTTGTTTGTTTGTTTGTTTTTTGCCTTTAACCAAAAAACGAGAATGTTGTATAGCCATATCTATAAAGAATTCAAGGATTTAAGCATTTATTCACAAGAACTTTGACCGGACCGGAAGTGAATGACCTACAGAGAGATGGGACCACAGTAACAAAGGCTACTATCAGTAACACAATGCGCTGCCAGGGACTCAAATCCTGCACTGCCAGACGTGTCCCCGTGCTGAAGCCAGTACACTTCCAGGCCCGTCTGTGGTTTGCTAGAGAGCATTTGGATGATCCAGAGGAGGACTGGGAGAATGTGTTATGGTCAGATGAAACCAAAATAGAACTTTTTGATAGAAACACAAGTTCTCGTGTTTGGAGGAGAAAGAATACTGAATTGTATCCGAAGAACACCATACCCACTGTAACACATTGGGGTGGAAACATCATGCTTTAGGGCTGTTTTTCTGCAAAGGGACCAGGACGACGGATCTGTGTAAAGGAAAGAATGAATGGGGTTATGTATCGAGAGATTTTGAGTGAAAATCTCCTTCCATCAGCAAGGGCATTGAAGAAGAGACGTGGCTGGGTCTTTCAGCATGACAATGATCCCAAACACACAGCCAGGGCAATAAAGTAGTGGCTTCGTAAGAAGCATTTCAAGGTCCTGGACTGGCCTAGCCAGTCTCCAGATGTCAACCCCATAGAAAATCTGTGGAGGGAGTTGAAAGTCCGTGTTGCCCAACGACAGCCCCAAAACATCACTGCTCTAGAGGAGATCTTCATGGAGGAATGGGCCAAAATACCAGCAACAGTGTGTGAAAAGCTTGTGAAGAGTTACAGAAAACGTTTGGCCTCCGTTATTGCCAACAAAGGGCACATAACAAAGTATTGAGATGAACTTTTGGTATTGACCAAATACTTATTATATACTGTCCGATCGCGAGTGGAAAACACACAACAACAACAGAAAAGATAATACACACAGGCTTTGCCTCTGTAGAGATATTTTGAAAGCATAAACAATGAACGTAGGTTCGCAGCCGTGTCTCTCTCTCGCTAACTCGCCCACTCACTCACACCTACGTAGCTGTCCGTCTTCTTCTGGCATGTCAGTGCTCTTTTTCACGTAAACAAGTGCGAGTGCGCCCCCACGTGGGCGTGAAAGCGCCACAAACTAAAAGCATGCATTTCAATATAAAAAAAGTCAATAATACAATTGAACACACATTGCAAAAGGCTGAACGCGAACGTGGCCATAGCTATTGAGTTATTCAGATAACTATAGCATAAAGAACATGCTAAAAAGTTTACCAAACCATCAGTGTCACTCCAAAACACCACAATAACATGTGAAATGATAACATAATGTGTTAATAATTTCACACATAAGTCGCACCTGAGTATAAGTCGCACACCCAGCCAAAATATGAAAAACAACGCGACTTATAGTCCGAAAAATACGGTATATCTGAAAGTATACAATTTTCCATTGACTTCAACCAGGAGTGACACAAGAGCCAATAAAAAGTTGTTTAATGTCTGACCGCTTGTGTTGCCTCATGATTCACGAAAAATATGCTCTTTGCTTTAGAATTTTAATGCATCCCAGGCTTTAATGCATCGCGATGCATTGCCGAATCGAACCGAATCGAATGGTAACCCTCTGAATCGAATCGAATCGTGGCCTTCCGAATCGTAATCGAATCGAATCATGAGGGGAGTGCCGATGCACACCTCTAATAGGTAATGTTACGAGTAAAAGAGTGAAACATTGCTTTTTTGTACGTTCAGTATGTATGTTACGTTATACGACAGAAAAAACAGGGTTCTTTGATGGATGTGCCATGTTTTAAAACCAAAATTGTTTGTTCCATGTCAGACTTAAGTCTTCATTCTGTCTTGGTCCTGATCTTTAGCCCAACACTATTTGGGAGTGTATAAATAAACTTGACTGGATCTAACCCAATACTTCAATCCAACCCAGACAACACTAGCTTTGTGATGGAGGATCATTTGATCAAGACGTCCCCTTTAGGCGCAAGTGTCCTTTTTCTGCTGTACTCCAGCTTGCTAGCTGGTCCACATCATTGTCATCAATATCAACAATACCAACTTGACTAGTTCAAGAACGCCACCTGTGACCGAAGGGTAAACTGTTCCATTCCCCCTAAACGCGATGATACGCTGTCTATCGTCACAGCTTCTGTATTTCGCGTCGAGTTTATTTAGAGAATGTCAGCAACCATTCACAGCTAACAGGAGGAAATGAAACGAGGCTCAGGCATGTGCATCCAATTCCACGGAGATGGAAGATTTAAGCGGTCTGAAGCGTCAATCCCGACACTTTTGATGTGTCTCCATCTGTTTTCACAGCGGCCAGAGTTTTGGGGGGGTGGCGCGGAGGGGCAAAACGCAGACAAACCATCTAGAAAGACAAATGTGAGTGACATCAGCGTCGTCTCTGATGTAGAACTCATTTGTCACGTTTGTCAGCCCTGTGCGATGAATTGTATATTTCAACCACATGGCTATGGTAATGTTTGAATGAAATTGTCCGATTAACACTATGGGAAATTAAAGGCAATTCATCTAATGTAAAAATCTTCATATTGTTGCTGTCCATCAGGAAAAGAGCATTTTAAAGTCTAAGCTTGCTCTATTGACTAAAACAAAAATTCCGCAGTTTATGTGCAGTGTAGGGATCGACTGTGGTAACAGTTAAAGTAGGGTAGCACTCGCTAGCTAGCGACCTAGGTAACTTTTTTTGTTCTTTTATAAAAAGAAAATGCTGCCATTTTCAATGTTAGATGACACCAGTGTTGGCAACTCAGGATCTTTTTCACTAAATCTGGCGACTTTGTCAAAAGTGACTAGCAACAAATCTAGTGACTTTTTTTCCGGTGTTTTTTTTTTTTTTTTTTTTTTTTAACTTACTTTTTGCTTCTCCCCACGACATTATTCCTCTCTCCCACACCCTATATTAAAATTACAGTGGTACACCGACATATGATCATATCGACATACGATCCTTTCGACATCCGAAGTTAAAATTTCACTCGTCGCTTGTATCGACATATGACAACATGCTTGAAATACGACAGTGTACAACAGCGTCGCAATTTCATTGTTTTCCCGCAAGACGGCAGCACGGCGGATTTTTATGCGGGAGAAATTAACATGGGTCCCAACAAGGTTAGTGCCGGTGGTAAAAGAAGGGAAAAAGGTGACACCTAACAATAAAATTAAGATGGAAATAACAGAATAATATGAACGTGATGTGCACGTCAGTGAATTTACTCGACAATATGTCTACGATCTCGATGGTCCTCCTCCGACCTCCGTTCACCAATCTTTATAAGTTAAAGTGCGTACGACAGGAGCGAAAAAGTCTTAATTAGGATTATTATGTGAATTACACTCATATTTTGAGACGATTCGACTATATACAACAATTTATCAAAGCGCAGATGACAAGAAATTAGTCTTTTAATCTGCCGGTTAGCCACGCCTATCATTATAGGGCTCTAGCGTCCCCAACAGGCGGGGTCACAATTTCATCTGATTTAGTATGCAGAACAGGGGGAATTATTCACCACAAGGAAAATGCGACGAAGAGAGCCGCAAAATGTCATTGTTTCAGTCTCTCTACTCCAATATTTTTAACGGGATAGTCGTTTTATCCAAGTATTTTACCCCAATAGCTAAATAAATGGCTTGAGAGGGACCAGTCAGCCCGTTGAGGGGGAATTATTCAGAAAGAGGAAAACGTGACGAAGAGAGCTGCAAAATGTCATTGTTTCTGTCTCTCTACTTCAATATTTTTACAGGATATTCTTTTTATCCAAGTATTTTTCCCCAATTGTTAAATAAATGGCATGGTCATGACAAATAACAGTCTTGTGCTAAATGGAATATGAAATAATAAAAATGTACTTATTCAGGACGATATGGCAAAATTACTCCATAATGGTCAAAACTGTCGACTTCACCTTTACTGTCGCACCTCCCGAACGATATTTTATGACACCTAAATCGGGCTAATGTCATTTCCCTTCCCCGGCTTTGGAGAATGTAAACAAACCAAGAGGCGTGACAGCTAGCCGACATGCTAACCCGAACCGAGTGATGTTTCAAAGTCTTCGAAGTGGAAAATCACACATAACTAGCCCGGATCATTTCATATGACGACTGGGTTGTCGATTGTCCTTGCTGATCGGCAAACCGCCCGGCGGAGAGCAATTCACAGCTCGTTCCTCGGAGGAGGGCGGCTGCAGTTGTTGTGCAGCTAACGTGCAGCTAATGTGCATGAGGAGAGATTTTTACATGCCTATCAATGATCAAACGTAAGTAGTCCTTTATTTAAAGAAAGTTTGTAGTGTTTACTTTGTAATCGCTGTATTCGCAGCTATTTTTAGCACAAAGTTTTCTGATCGGGTGGAAAATTTGACAGAACACCGGGCACACCGAGAGTGCAAAAGCTGAGTATAGTGCTCGCCCGGCGGGGGGATGTGCGACAAGCCGCCGGTTGTCGGCCGAGGGAACAAAGAGCATGTCAGCCACAAAATGCAAGCCATCTCCGTATTAAAATGATCCCAGTATTTGACATAATACAAAACACGATGTTTACTCAATGCCTCGTAAGTCCCATGGTCCCACGTGAGTAGGGCTTGTTTTGGCCAATATCCACCGGTGAACGGGAACTTTTTGAAACTCCAAAAAGGCGCTCACGCCTCTCCCTCATACAGCAAGATTTTTCTGCAGCCGTTTGGCTGGCGTGATGTGAAAAATAAACATATTAATCCGTAAAATCAGCTGAATCCTTAGTCCTTCTCATACAACAGTACGGCTGTATAGTGAAGAGGACTCCTTCCTCCGTACACGTCACAGCGCCCTCTTTGTCAACTCGAGACTGTTGCCGGAAGTCACTCATTTTCATGGCGCGGGATTTAAAAAAAAAAGCTAAATAAATATAGCGATCGCTTCCACACACATCCAAGCGGTCCATTTCATTCAGGAGCATAAAATACCGCGTGTATTATGAAATAAACATGCTTTTTTTGCGTCACAGGCTCTTTACGGTTACAAGTATAATTATTGTAACATCAGAAAGGAAGTCGCCAGCTTCTTCGGGTTTTTAGTCATTTATTTCAGAACTTGTGCAAAGCAAGACGGCTGATGTTAGCTGTAGCCATGAACAACAGAACATGAAAAGAGAAAGTAAAAACTTCCCACTCTCCAGCACCTCTCTCATCAGTCACATGGTGCGTTCAGGAACAGCATGCAAAATACAACCGCCACACTAGAACTCGATTGGTTTTCGATTTGTATTTAAAATTTATTTGTTTTGCTATGTGTAATTGCTATTTGTAATTGTACATGCAGTATTTATGAAGGATTTAGCGTAGGTTTTTGGACTGTGGAACGAGTGAATCTATTTATAATGTATTGTTGTGGGAAAGTCCTGCTTGACACACGACCGTTTCGACTTACAAACCAGGTCCTGGAACGAATTAAAAATTCGTATGTAGCGGTACCACTGTACATGCAAATTGCCAATAATGCAAATTAGGTAATGACAACATATAACTTCTAGCGACTTATAATACAGTCAATATCTACTTTCCTTACTGGAAAGTT
The DNA here is from genome assembly GCF_030265065.1 of Corythoichthys intestinalis. Lineage (NCBI taxonomy): Eukaryota > Metazoa > Chordata > Actinopteri > Syngnathiformes > Syngnathidae > Corythoichthys > Corythoichthys intestinalis. The sequence goes on from NC_080398.1 coordinate 40,076,279, forward strand.
GGCATCAATGGATTACACACAGTTAACTGTAAACCATTACCAGTGAACGTACACTCGCATACAAGATACATTTTTATATTGACTAAAATAAGATAAAAAACGCAAATCGTTCCAAAACTGAGAAAGAATCTCTTGAAATAGTGCAAAAATACTCATTCAGTGTTTCAATGACTTCAGCAAAAACAAACATTTCCTAATTTGAAAATACAGTTAGTCCCCGTTTACGAACCAGTTCCGTTCCTATGCTGGCGACGTAACCCGAACCCGTGTAAATCGAAGTTAAACCTTTAAGTACCCCTAAATACTCTACAAATCTCAAAATAACTATCCAAAAACATGTATTATACATTGTTGTACTCTTCTCGTTAAGTCTGAGCTAGACAGCGTGCTAAGCCCCACCCCTACTCACCAGTGTAGTGTCCTCTCTACTCTCCAGGCACACACGGTAAGACTTTTTTTTTTTTTTTTTTAATCTTGGCCAGAGAGATTATGCAATGTTGCTTTAACCTTTAAAGGTCTGTGCTGAGTGATCATCACACACTAAATGTAACTCATAGCGTTAGCATAGCATTCACATTAGCATTAGGCTAATCTTAGCGTAGACCTTTTTTTTTTTTTTTTTTTACATAGTTTGTGGCGTCCATGTGGGTAAAAAAAAAAAAAAGAAAAGAAAATAATGTACCGTTTTCCAGCTGAGTGTGTACTAGCATTAAGTTGGCGTTGCCCTTATATATAAGTATAACACCATTTACCATTTACCATAATAATACAATATGTGCTCGTCTGTCAGTGTTCATTAGAAATAGTTGGAAACCTTCATTTATTTATTTTTTTGAGTAATTTTTTAAATTTTACAGACGAAAACATTTTTAGTAAACGTCGACAAAAAATAAGACTAATAAGTATTATCGTTCAAAAGAATAAGACGAATATTAACCCTTGAGAGTCGAAGAACGCGCCGGCGCGTCCTCAGCGCACGTCGTCTTTGAAGCACCCTCGCGTTTTAATTACGTCACCCACATGCCGTTGGTTGGTCTCGTTTTAAAGTGCGGAAGTTGCGGTTTACTCTCGTTGTTATTTGAAGTCAATCGACCAACTAAAACGTGAGATATTGTCATTTACGTTTTATAGTTTTATTGTCCTCTCAAAAAAACATTAAAACGCTGCATGGATCATTTGTTTATGTCTATATTTCCATCATTTCTTGTCCTTTTTCAAAACGGAAGCTCCATGAAAAAAACACAAATCAAACGAACCCTTTCGAAGTCACAGTGGAAGCACAAAATGCGTTTTTTTTTTTTATAAATATAATCTGCCGTGCGAGGTTCCACCGAACGAGAGGCAGGAGTGTTCTGAAGCAGCGAGGGGGCGAGCGACGGCCGTTTGAATCAAGCAAGCGAGCGAGCGACTTTGTGTGACTTTGAGGATGAACGGAAAACTAAATTTAGCGCAAGCAATTGTGCTTTTTGATCAACTTGAGGAAGAGGGTGGTCCAAATTCGTCATCATCGTCTTCTTCGGAAGAGTCCTCGAGTGAAGATAGTGACGGATTTGAACACGTGGGTGACGCCATCGACGAGCAGAGGTAAGCCAACTCACTTTTTTTTTTTTTTTTTTTATGCTGTAAAAGTTTCTTTTGATATTGCAAGACAAAGTTAATTTTGATGCAATATAAGTGCGTGTTTGTGTATGTAATAATAAAATGTGCATATCAGATCAAAGTATAATTTGTGGTCTTCTTTCTATATGAAGATTAGGGATGTAGCACATATTCAGCTACGGTATTCTTTCTATTGTCATACATATAGATTTCCATTATTATTTATTGCTGTATATATTTTTATTTTATACTTTATTATTTTCATAAATACTGACTTTTGTTTCATGTACATTTATAGTGACAATGAAAGTAAAGTGAAATGAAAATGGAAGGGTGGAAAGAGGACCGACACCCCATGGAAGTGTGGGCTGTGATGTAGCCCTGTGTCTAATTCCAGGACGAAACTGCTTTTCGGAGTGGCATGCCTGAAAAAAATTTAACTTGTTTATTGTAAATATTTTTGAAAATACTTTTTCCCCCAATGTTATATATATATATATTTTTTCCCCACAGTCTTCTCAATTTGTGTATATAAATGTGTGTTCAAGAAGCTTGATTGTGTGTACATAGTTTTCATCAGGTGATGGGCCGCAATACCTAAACTCATAAAGAGATGGCCTCTAAACACTTTTTGTGTTAGATGGTATATTTTTTCACTGTTCTTCACTGTTTGGTCTGCTGTATATAACCTGTTTTGACTAGAGCATGTATAAATGCAAAAAACGCCTATGGCTATACCTGTTGTCTATGTTGAATTGTCAAATAAAAAACTATTTATTCTAAATTTTTTTGGTTGAATGTTCATCCTAACATGTTGAATAAATATTACAAAGTTTCAAAACGGTTCGTTACGCATGTTTGGTTGTCAATTGGACATCAATATTAAAAATTTTGACAAAACGATTTTGGAATTTTTGGTCTTTTTGGGCCCAAAATTATGATTTATAATTGGTCAGTGAAGGAAACAACAGTTTGGACATGAAGTTCAAGGTGTCACAAAAAAAGGGACCAAACCAGGCCATCGTAAACAATTCTGTCTTTGAAATATAAAGGCAACTTCAAAGGCATGCAAAATCAGACAAAATAGGCCCAGACCTTAAAGGGTTAAAGGGGCTTTCAAAAACAACACAGACTCTTAACATGAACTAAACAGTGGTTCTTCATAAAACTATTCAATAGATCAAAAGAAGCTACAAACCAATACGACAGAAACAAATACCCTTTGTTTTTATCTGATGTGTGGGAACGTTTTTATCCCATATTAGTTACGACTACGATAAAATCATGCATAAAAATGTCCACTTACTGACACTCTTTGGCTGTAAACGTGTCTGTTTAAAACAGCAAGCACAACTTAAGTGTACAAGCTTTGTGAAAGTCACCTTGGCGTTTGCACCGATTCAAGGCGGCGTGAATTGTGGGTCAGTTTGTGTCGCCCTTAGTATCAGTCAACCTTGCACCTCCAGTGCAGAGTGGGGTCTCCTCACGTTAAAGTCACTGTAGTGACACAAGCAGGACAAAGTCACACAAGGAGTTTGTTTTGCCATCGATAATAGTTTCACCCCAAAAATTGGGTGGACACGTCTAACGTAACAATAATATGAGTCTCAAGGAACCGTGCCCAAAATTAACGGATTTTTTGGACTATAAGTAGCAGTTTTTTTTCATAGTTTGGCTGGGGGTGCGACTTATACTCAGAAGCGACTTATGTGTGAAATTATTAACACATTATTATATCATTTCACATTTTATTTTGATGTTTTGGAGTGGCACTGATGTTTTGGTCAACTTGTTAGCATGTTTTTTATTCTATAGTTATCTGAATAACTCTTAATAGCTATGTGACATTAACATACCGGCCACGTTCGCATTTCATTGTTCATGCATCATGTAACATTATGATACTGTACACTTATTCAGCATGTTGTTCTCTATTGTATTTTTATTTTAAATTCCCATTCAAAATGACATATCTGTTCTATGTGTTGGATTTTATCAAGTAAATTTACCCCAAAAATGCGACTTATACTCCGGTGCGACTTACGTATAGTCTGAAAAATACAGTAAAAAGAAAGTATACAGTATTCTAGGGCTATCAATTACCTTAATTTTCCGGACTATAAACCGCTACTTTTTTCCTTCATTTTGAATCCTGCGGCTTATAGTCCTAGTGCAGCTTATTTGTTAATTTATTTGGGTTAATAGGTAACACTTTACTTGACAGCGGCATCATAAGACACTATAATGGGCATTACTGAATGCTTATGACAGATGTCATTAAGTGTCATCCGGCAAATGATGTCATCCAGCTTGGAACTTCTACATCCATTCAAAAGTGAGACCATTTGGACACAAAATGACATCTGTTATAAGCATTCATTAATGCTCATGACAGTGTCATGTCATATTTATGATTGTCTAATGTAGGAGTGGGAACCTCTTGGTACCTCACGATACAATACGTTTTGCGATAACGAAGATCTGACGATATGGCGATACAACGATTATCGATAGATTGGTCAGGAAATCATTCCAGGATTTTCTACAAACATCTAATAAACAGAAAAACAAGTTTCTGCTGTGAATTGGAATGAATTTATCACGAGTAGACGTCCAATCCATTTGAACTGGGAGGGTGGCCCCCATCCCTCCCACTTCAAACGGATTGAACGTCTATGGCCGTCAGTGGCACCCAAAGCCAGGCAATGAGGTCATTTTGGGCTATTTAAGGTCATTTACATGTTGATTTTGGGGTATTCTATGGGTCACTTCCTGTTTATTTTGACTTACAGAACAGGAAGTGACCTGGGAATCACCCAAATGAATAGGCAGTCACTCAAACTCAACAGGAAATGACCTGTAAATGCCCTAAAATGAACAACAAGTGACCTGTAAATTTCCCCAAAATCGGACCGAATGACTGTGAACGCTCTGGTTTTGAATGAACGAACTTTCACAGTCTAAATCAGGGGTGTCCAAACTTTTTGCAAAGGGGGCCAGATTTGGTGTGGTAAAAATGCGGGGGGCCGACCTTGGCTAATGTCCTTTACACTACATTTAAAAACAATATATTTTGGCAAATTTTAGCAAGCCATTCAGTGTGTCACATTTGCCTTATTATTTTTTAAAAATAAATAATTTCTACAATCTCGCAACTTGCCTTTGTGGCTTTCTCTTTCGACTCTCGGGCTCTTACGAAATAGTTCTGCTGTGAAATTAAACTAGCTTCAAGTTGCTTCAATTTCTTGCTGTGTATCTTCCCTCTGATCTTGTCGTACATGTCAGCGTGTCTTGTTTGGTAATATCGCCTCACATTGAAATCTTAAAAACAGCGACTGTCTCTTTGCAAGTGAAGATTTTAGTGAAGAAATAGTCCAATTTCCACCTATATTTAAAGCGTCGGCCGTCACAGTCAACTTTTTTTGGTTGATTTTTGCCATTTTAGAAAATGGAATGGGTCACACGGGGTAATGTTGCTTAGCCCTTAAATACCTGCAACATGAAGCAATTATTCGAGAATCCCAAAATTTGAAAAATAAGGTCCTAATGAAACCTTTTTTTCAAATGTGTAAAAAGAGAGTCAAAATGAATATGTGTAACAAGCGCTCTAATATCAATAACCCATGCTAAATCAAGGTTTTTTTCTCATGGAACCTGCAGATGAATGTGTTGACTTGCATCCATCTTTTTTTTCAAAATGTCAAAATTCTAAATTAGTCTCAAAATCATGAAATTTTAGGTCTTTAAAATGTGATACATTTGGCAATAAAGGGTTAAAGTGCTGCTGCTGTTTAGTGGGTGAATGAGGAGCAGCATTTCGTGTGTAAGCTACTTCATATGCTGGTTGCAGTACTGCTGACCAATTTATTAAGTCTGTGTGTGGGCCAGACATTATTGATTTTATGACAGAGGCTGGGGGCCGGATGAAATTTGACCACGGGCCGCATTTGGCCCCCGGGCCGGACTTTGGACATGTCTGGTCTAAATGGATTGGGCATCGAGCACCGTCAATGGCAGCCTTAGAGTTAACTGAGACACTATTAAGGTGGAAGATGTTGGCAACTTGATGGTTCTTTCGATTCTTGACAGGAGCATATCAATAACCTTTTGGGATACAAAGTATCACGATATATCACCTAGTGTTGCAACGATTAATCGATAAACTCGAGTATTCGATTAGAAAAAAAAGATTCGAATTAAATTTGGCTGCTCCGAGTATTCGTTTAATTAAAGTGGCGCTGTAATGGTTTGTTTTGAAACTGTTCGCATTTAGTTTTATTAATTTTGGGTGGATACACGGCCCTCTAGAGTACCTCATTTCACATGGCTGAATCCATCTGCTCCCTGCTAAAACCAACATAAGCTAAGTTTTTGTTTGAGCTAATGTTTTTTAATGCATTCGTAATTTAGTTTATTGGTATATTTAGCCATTTTTTGTGGGAATATGTGTCTGAATCATTTGTTAAGACCATTGTAAAAAAATTTTTTTTAGCATTTTACAGCATTTAATCTAGCAGACTTTTGCGATGTAAGTTAGCCAACTGTTATGTAAGTTAGTCAACTGTTCGTTGTACATACAGTAGATCATTTTTTTTCAGGAATTTTAATTTTTTGATGTTCCTTATCCGATTACTCGATTATTCGAACTAAATAGTTATTGATTAATCGACTACTAAAATAATCGATTGCTGCAGCCCTAATATCACCATTTCGATATTTTGTCACACCCCTAGTCTAATGACAGTCTTATGGCGCCACTGTCAAATAAAGTGTTACCAAATATCATAACTAGCAATTAATAAAACAATTGGAACAGTAACTGAAGAAATAATTAGCACAGAACATGAATTTTGATTGTTATTTATATCTGTAGCGCTGCAATGCATGCTAGAAAGCATGTTGGACAACAACAGTGTTGACAGTACGCCGCAGCAGAGGTTGACGGTCTCCCCTAAAGAAGCAGTAATGGCCAAATGAAGCCTCTTGAAGCCATGAATCTTTGAAGCCAACTGGTTCAAAGCGTCATGGTGGCTCATTTGGTCTTATAAGAGTGTTATAATGCCGCTGTCAAATAAAGTGTTCCCGGGAAATATCTTTTGGTGTAAATATCCCATAATACAGAGAGGACAGCTGTGGCTTATAGTCCAGTGCGACTTATCTATGAACAAATGTCGTTTTCGTGTCAAATTTGGTGGGTGGCGGCTTATAGTCAGGTGCGCCTCAAGTGCGAAAATTACGGTATTTTAGTAATCGATTCATCTATCAACTAATTTGTTCGAATAATCGAGTAATCGGATTAGGAAAACAATGCATTGGAGAATAAATTTTAGGAGATGTAAAACAAAGTTTGCACTGATTGTTTCATCAAATTAAGTGGGATTGCACTTTCATTTAAAAATAAATTAAAATACCTGAACATAGCCTCAAATGTTATTAAAAAAATGCAAATAAGTGAGGATCCATGTACAACAAAAGGCTAATTTGCATAGAAAACGGCTGCTAGCCTAAATGCTATAAAATGCTTTTTTTTTTTTTTTTTTTTTTTTTTTTTTAAACAATGCTCTTAACAAATTGTTCAAACACATATTCCTACATAAATCAGGCTAAATATACCTATAAACTAACTAACAATGCATTAAAAAATATATTAGCTCAAACAAAAACTTATGTTGGTCTAAACAGGGAGCAGTTGGATTCAGCCATGTTGAATGAGTTATGTCATATTCACTGTTGCCACTAGAGGGCAGTGTATCCACCCAAAAAAAGATCAACCACTACCGTTTTCTCCACATTGCCCCACGATATTTCTAATTGTTGAGAGAGGGATTTATTTAAGGCTTTAGCCAATTAAAAAAGAGGCTCCAAAGACTGCCAAAATTCTCTCTTCTCGTTTTACTCTGCCTGTTAGCTCTATATATAACTAAAACGGCGCCATTATTGATTAAATGCGACAATGCATGAGTGGGTCGTGCAGCGCATGCGTTAATTGCATTAAATATTTTAACATGATTAATTTTTAAAAAATTAATACTGCCGTTTACGCGATAAATTTGATAGCCCTATTTTAAGCCAAAACTAAAGACTCTGGATGAATGTAAGACATTTTGTCTGTAACGTTAAATACAATTAGAAAATGATTTAATTTAAAAAAAAATATATACATATATATATTAAAAAAAAGGCATGTCCGATATTTTTTTGCCGATTCCGATACTTTGAAAATGACGTGATCGGACCCGATCGAATTAACTTTTTTTTCCTGCTGAAAGAATAAAGTCTAATCTTTCTTTTGGTGGGTTCCATGTATATATAGCAATAGAACAGAATTTTCTGTGGGCCTTGCAAAATCCAGTTAAATGGCCGGGAGCGAAGGGGGTTGCACTGGTGAAAATGGCTGGGAGTGAATGAGTTAACGATCATTTTGTTGGTAGAATGACATCAGGTGCATCCAAAATGCTGCTTTCCTTGCATTATAGCTTTGGGTGAGACAAATCATTGTTAATCAAGCCATAAAATCCATTATGAAGTCCCTCAGTTGTGTTCTTCTGTGTTAAGTCTCTGATTGACGGCGCAGAAACACACTTTGGCAGCACAACAAAGTCATTTCCAGTCCTAATTTGCCGGCACGCTTGCCAGTCACTCGCCTTGGCCCGGCTGCATCCGGCAACTACGCACTCACTTAGATGCCAAAGGTTTTTTTTTTTCCTCGTGAATGTCTTACAGGAAAAAACACCAAGTCAAGCCATGTTTTTTTTCTCAATCCCACCCACAAGTTCCAAGGCGGGTTAATGTGATCAATTCAATCACGGAGCCGAAATCAAAGCGAGACGGGTTCGTTAAGGCGGGAAATTAGCATCCGCTCTGATTAGCCTTCACCGGTTTTAGCGTGCTGCGATTGAGCAGCCGCAGTAAGAACAGAATACAAAACTTTTCAAGACAAAGGAGGAAACGCCGACCGACTGAGAGGTCACCATGTGTTCAATCCTGGGCCGTAATGGAATGCTGCGCTTTGCGAAATTGGCTTGAAAGAACACTTTGCCGAATGGGGGAGGACTCGGCGGTAAAATGAGCTAAAGGGGAAGCGCGAACACCATCGAAATTGGCCATCGGAGAATCGATGTGTTCTGGGGGTGGATGCCAGGCGGAACATCGCAGCTCCTGGGATGCAATTACAGATTGATGACCTCATCATAGTTGTATTCTTTATTTCCGACGAACAGATTGTAAACACGCTTTGTTGCTCATCTCATAGGAAGTGAATTTACTCAATGGCTCTACAGAGAAATGGGAGGACTCCAAGGTGGACAGGGAATATTACAACAAATTGCCTTCTTTTCTCAGTTCTCCAACAAACACGGTGGACATCCCGATCAGTTTATGGTAGGGCTGCAACTAACGGTTGTTTTTATAATCGATTAATCAGACAATTAACTTGATAAATGTCACTTTTTTCGATTACCTTCTCACTTTAACTAAGCCATGTTACAAGTAACAAGCATAGACTCCACCACCAGTAAACAAGACAGCTCCCACAGACATTGTGCCATACCTTCCAGTAGGGGGCCGGACCCAGGCAGAAGTTGAGTTGACTTTCACTATGATAAATTCGAACACATTCTGCGTTCTTACGCCGGATTTAAGTGAAAATAGGACAAATGTTTTACTGCATAAAAGCAGGAAGGAGTGTCTTGAGTGATTTGGTCGAGGATTCAAGGTAAATATTATATTTTTCGTTCCATGCATGTACTTTGAAACATTGTGAATACAATGAAATGAATGGAATAAATTAGCCTAACTTTTGCTTGAAATATTTACGTAAAATTAAGGATAACTGCCTGTTTTTTGCTTTTAACCAAGAATCTAGACTGTTTTATGTTTATATCTGTCAAAACTCCACGATTTAAGCATTTATTTACAAGAATTTTCAACTTAAAAACGTCTTTGTTTTGTGACGGCCGCCATGTTGGATTACACAATACCGTAACTTTTGCTTGAAATATTTACGTAAAATAAACGATAACTGCCCGTTTTTTGCTTTTAACCAAGAATCTAGACTGTTTTACGTTCATATCTGTTGAAAATCCGCGATTTAAGCATTTATTGACAAGAATTTTTAACTTAAAAATGTTTTTGTTTTGTGACGGCTGCCATGTTGGATTACACAATACCGTAACTTTTCCTTGAAATATTTACGTAAAATGAACGATAACTGCCCTTTTTTTTGGCCATTTTTTTGCTTTTAACCAAGAATCCCCAATCCAACCAAGTTGGATTACACAACACCATAACTTTGAGTTGAAATATTACCATAAAATGGACGATAACTGCCTGTTTTTTTGCTTTTAACCAAGAGTCTAGACTGTTTTACGTTCATATCTGTACAAATTCCATGATTTAAGCATTTATTTACAAGAATTTTCAACTTAAAAAGCTATTTGTTTATTGACGGCTGCCATGTTGGATTGCACAATAGTGTAACTTTTGCTTGAAATATTTACGTAAAATAAACGATAACTGCCCGTTTTTTGCTTTTAACCAAGAATCTAGACTGTTTTACGTTCATATCTGTTGAAAATCCGCGATTTAAGCATTTATTGACAAGAATTTTTAACTTAAAAATGTCTTTGTTTTGTGACGGCCGCCATGTTGGATTACACAGTACTGTAACTGTTGCTTGAAATATTTACGTAAAGTGAATGATAACTGCCCGTTTTTAGCTTTTACCAAGAGTCATGACTGTTTCATGTTCATATCTTTAAAAATTCCGCAATTTAAGCATTTATTTACAAGAATTTTCAACTTAAAAATCTCTTTGTTTCGTGACAGCCGCCATGTTGAATTACACAATACGGTAACTTTGGCTCGAAATATTTACGTAAAATGAACGATAGCTGCCCGTTCTTCGCTTTTTACCAAGAATCTGGACGGTTTTACGTTCATATCTATAGAAATTTCGCGATTTAAGTGATTGTATATAGAAAAATGGCAAACGTTGCTTTTATTGAGTTAAAATAAGATGATTCTGCATGCTTCCCATGCATGCTTTATTAGCTGTTGAAAACTTTCACTAAATTAAAAAAAATATTAAGTTGCTATTTTGGCCAAAAACTTATATGATATGTTAAATATTGCTATTGATCCTGAAAATATAGGTGATTATCTCTGCATTTGGTGATTTGTGTGCATCTAGCGTAAAATTTGACAATTTTATAGCCATTTTAAGTTTGGTTATACTTGCATAGAAAAATAATCAATCGGGAATGGGAACAACAAAATCAAATGTGGAGGAGGCAGACTGTGATAATTGTTGTATCATCGTATTTTGAGATAATCGATATCGTGAGCCTTGTATCGCAAATCGTATCTTGAGGAACCCAGAGGTTCCCATTCCATAGGGCAACAGTGACGATAGACGAGAATGATGATGATGATACCAAGTATCATATTAACGCTGTGAATCGTATTGCCCGGCACTAATGAATGATTTAGACACTCATATAATTAATCCATGATGTTAACCATGGTTGATATGAATAATAAAGCCGCAGTGAAATAAAATCAAACTAAAAGAAAAGAACCCCAATGAAGACAATCAGATTAGAAAACGAGAAAAAACGAGCCAAATTCTAATGAGCTGGTCATCTGTTCAATTGTGTTCTATCAGGCTTCAGCGCTTTCATATTGCACACACAAAAAAACAAAAAGAAGTCGGCCTTGGCAGCGTATAATGGGCATAATGTCTGCCGAGCCTCTTTTCATCCGGTGCAGTTCTCACTCGCTCAGACGCTCATTAGCCATTTTCAAGTCTCTTTCGTTCTCTGGATGCATGTTTATCTTTCTTTGTCTTTCACCTTCTGCGCCTTGTCGCTCTTTTCTGCCCAACGCCATCTGTTTTCCGCCTATCTTAGAATCGGTGATGTGTAGTCCTTGTTGACCTAGCTTTGCATGCTTTACTTAGGTTATAATCTTGCTATTATGTTTTACTAAATGTACAAGAGTTGAGCACAACAACTGTTAGCATGTTAGCATTTAATCAATTGTTATTTTAAAATCCACTGTAAAAACAGCGTCAAAACTTGAAAGCAGTGCCGCAATTGAGTGGCAGTGCCGTAGTCCTTGTTGACCTAGCTTTACACGTTTTTACTCAGGTTACAATCTTGCTATTTTTTAACTAAGCGTATAAGAGTTGAGAACAACAACTGTTAGCATTTAATCAATTTTCATTTGAAATTCACTGTCAAAACAGTGTCAGAACTTCAAAGCAGCATGCAATGGAGTGCGGTTATTTTACCAAGCTACCATGGCCATTAATTAAACGTGTAAATAGCAAGTTAGCGAAGTCGCGCGTCTTCTATCTAAGAATCAGACATTGATATGTAGTCCTTGCTGACCTAGCTTTACACGTTTTCACTAAGATTACAATTTTGCTATTTTTTTAACTAAGCTTGCATAAGTTGAGCACAACGACTGTTAGCATGTTAGCATTTAATTCATTTTCATTTTAAAATTCACAATTAAAACGGTGTCAGAACTTCAAAGTAGCACCACAATCGAATGCATCTGTTTGACCAAGCTACCACGGCCATTAATTAAACGTGTAAATAGCAAGTTAGCGAAGTCGCGCGTCTTCTATCTAAGAATCAGACATTGATATGTAGTCCTTGTTGACCTAGCTTTACACGTTTTCACTAAGATTACAATCTTGCTATTTTTTTAACTAAGCTTGCATAAGTTGAGCACAACGACTGTTAGCATGTTAGCATTTAATTAATTTACATTTTAAAATTCACAATTAAAACGGTGTCAGAACTTCAAAGTAGCACCACAATCGAATGCATCTTTTTGACCAAGCTACCACGGCCATTAATTAAATGTGTAAATAGCAATTTAGCCTCGCGCGTCTTCTACCTTAGAATCAGACAACGACGCGTAGTCTTTGTTGACTTAGCTTTATATGTTTTGCTCAGGTTAGAATTTTGCTATTTTTTAACAAAGCTTACAAGAGTTGAGCACAACAACTGTTAGCATTTTAGCATTTAATCCATTTTCATTTAAAAATTCGCTGTCAAAACGGTGTCTCAACTTCAAAGTAGCACCACAATAGAGTGCATCTGTTTGACCAAGCTACCATGGCCATTAATTAAACGTGTAAATAGCAATTTAGCCTTGCGCGTCTTCTACCTTAGAATCAGACAATGATGCGTCGTCCTTGTTGACATAGCTTTACATGTTTTATTCAGGTTAGAATCTTGCTATTTTTCAACAAAGCATACAAGAGTTGAGCACAACAACTGTTAGCATTTTAGCATTTAATCCATTTTCATTTAAAAATTCGCTGTCAAAACGGTGTCTCAACTTCAAAGTAGCACCGCTATGGAGTGCATCTGTTTGACCAAGCTACCATGGCTATTGATTAAACGTGTAAATAGCAATTTAGCCTCGCGCGTCTTCTACCTTAGAATCAGACAATGATGCGTAGTCCTAGTTGACCTAGCTTTACATGTTTTACTCAGGTTAGAATTTTGCTATTTTTTAACAAAGCATACAAGAGTTGAGCACAACAACTGTTAGCATGTTAGCATTTAATCCATTTTCATTCAAAAATTGACTGTCAAAACGGTGTCAGAACTTTAAAGCAGCGCCGCAATGGGTTGCGTCTATTTTAGCAAGCTACCATAGCCATTTTGATATTTGGCACACACTTAAACATGTAAATAGTAAGTTAGCCAACTCGCGCGTCTTCTGTCTACAATGATTTGTAGTCCTTGCTTACCTATCTTTACATGTTTTACTCAGGTTAGAATCTTGCTGTTTTTTAACTATGCATACAAGAGTTAAGAACAACAACTGTTAGCAGGTTAGCATTTAACAATTTTTTTTTTTTTTTTGGGAGCACATCAGGTATTGTTTTCTTATCCAGCAAAATAAGGAGTTACTTTCTCATTTGGGCGTCAATCGAAGTCCATTCTAATTGGTTTCACGTACTCAGTCCATTTGAACCACATCAAATAAAATTTATCAATCTCCAGTATGAGTGAAAATGACAGCTTCTCCATGATGTAAATTTCATGTAAAATATCTATCCATTCCTCAATAGTTGGTGATTCTTTTTTAAGCCATTTCCTAGTAATAGATTTCTTGGTGGCTGCTAATAGAATATTCAACAATTTTTTATCATTAACTTTCAAATTGTCCAATTTCACATCATTCATTTTAAAAAGGATATGTTTCCCGAAAAGCAGCACTGCAATGGAGTGCGTCTATTTTAGCAAGCTACCATAGCCATTTTGATATTTGACACACACATACATGTAACAACATGTACACGTACAAGCATGTAAATAGCAAGTTAGCCAACTCTCGTGTTTTCTGCCTATAATGATGCGTAGCCCTTGTTGACCTAGCTTTGCACATTTTAACTCAGGTTATCTCCCTATTTTTTAAGTATGTGTACGAGAGTTGAGCCCAACTGTTAGCATGTTAGCATTTAATCAATTTTTATTTTAAAATTCACTGTCAAAACGGTCTCAGAGCTTCAAAGCAGTGACGTAATGGAGCGTGTCTAATTTACCACGCTACCATGGCCATTAATAAAACGTGTAAACTGGAAGTTAGCCAACTCGCGTGTCTTCAGAGAATCTTAGAATCAGACAATGATGCGTAGTCATCTTTGACCTAGCTTTGCACGTTTTTACTCAGGTAACAATCTTGCTGTTTTAACTAAGCTTACAAGAGTTGAGCACAACAACTGTTAGCATGTTAGCATTTAATCAATTTTCATTTGAAAATTCACTCTCAAAACGGTGTCAGGACTTCAAAGCAGCGCGGCAGTGGAGTGCGTCCATTTTACCGAGCTACCATGGCCATTAATTAAACGTGTAAATAGCACGTTAGCCAACTCGCGCGGGTCAATTAAAATAAATAATAAATGAAACCCGTTCAATTATTCAACGCGCTAGCTCAGATTAACTCAAAGCCCTCATGGAATCGGCAAGCCAGATACTCAAGCCCTGTGTTAAAAACAAACATTAGCTCAGTTCCCGAGTGGGCGAGACGACGCCGATTGATCGATTGGCGGCGTCATATTCAGCGTAGCGCAATAATTAGCTAATGTGCTTCAGCGGGAACGGCAGCGTCCCCTTAGGAGGCGATCGAGGGAAGGATGAATGGGAGTCGAGGGAAGCGGGGTTATCGGCTCGCGCGTCGGCCAACAAAAAGTCGTCCTGTCTCGACGCTAATTCAGAATTACGACTGCAGACGTTCCCGCAACTGCAATGTCATTCAGGTTGTCAATCACCATACCCGGACATTATTTGCGCTTTATTTCTTCAGACACTGGAGTGGAATATCGTGGCATCCAGTGTAACTAATTATCGTTAAGGTGCAGTTGTTTTGTTGGTGATTTGTTGTTAGGCAGAATCCATTTGAATCCTCTCCCTTAAGGCACTAAAATATTAAATTTATATATTAAATCTCTTTTTATCCTATTCGCACTTGAAGGTCACACCAGCATTCAAAGCTTTCATTTTAATGAAGCAATTTTTTTCCTCTTAAACGTTACACTTTTGTCTTTAAAATCAGTGCTTTGGTTGGTAAAGCACAGCCCAGGGTCTCTTGCGGCCGATTAAAAGAAAGCCATCATAGTGGAATAACTCAGGGCCTTTTTTTAAATGCAAGGCATGCGTGTTTTGAATGTTAAATGCCGTATATTAATTGTTTTTAATCTGCTCGCATGAAGGTCGTCGTTTCATGGCGCCGTCCACTGGGATTACGGCGAAGGTTATGTACAGATGGTTGGTTAATTTTTCGGGTAATAGATAGTGCTGTTAAGGGGTGTGACAAAATATCGAAATGGTGATATATCGTGGTACTTTGTATCCCAAAAGGTTATCAATATGCTCCTGCCAAGAATCGAGATATCGTTTTAAAAAGGTGTCAGAGTTTAAAAAAAAAAAAAAAAAAGGGACCAACAAGTTGCTACCAAAATCTTCCACCATAACAGTGTCTCAGGTAACTCTAAGGCTGCCATTAACGGTGCTCGACGCCCAATCCACTTAGACTGGGGACATTCGTTCATTCGAAATACGGCTGCATCTTTCGATTATTTTCGCAGCCGATTAACTGATGAACTATTTATTTCAAATAATCGAGTAATTGGATAAGGGACATAAAAAATTAAAATAAGTGGGCTGAGCCTCACACGGTATATATATATAAATGTATATATATTAGGGCTGTCAAAATTATCGCGTTAACGCGCGGTAATTAATTTTTTAAATTAATCACGTTAAAATATTTGACGCAATTAACGCACATGTCCCGCTCAGAAAGTATTCTGCCTTTTGGTAAGTTTTACAGCAAGGCTTTTTGCGCTGTCCAACAGCGAACTCTTGTGGTCGCTTGGCGACATGGTTTATTATTTTCTTCTTTTCTTCATTATGGCTGCACGACGTCTCGGGCTGATAATGTTGTGCTTATATGATCCTTGGACAAGATTTGTCCGTAAGTATGGTTGTTGTAAAGAATGTACATATTATGTTAGTAAGCGAAATGTTATATTTTTTGTATGAGACGCTTTTTGTTTATGTTTAGTGAACCTGTATAGCGTGCTAAGCTAACGTTGTTGCTAATGCAATGCTGTGTACTTTTTTGTTGTTGTTTCACTACGGTCTAAAGAGGACAGTGGTTTGAGGCCATTTTATTAATAAATCAGATGAAAAAGGAAGAAGTCTAATTATTAAGGCGTCGTTCACTAGCTGTCTAGCTTTGGAAAAAGTAGACGCTTCGGCGTGAGGACAGCATAGACAGATTTAAATGACAGTACTGTAGAGTGAAATGCCCACTACAGTCCTTCTGTACCGTATGTTGAATGTATATATCCATCTTGTGTTTTATCTTTCCATTCCAACAATTTATTTTACAGAATATATATATAATTTACAGAAAAATATGGCATATTTTATAGATGGTTTGAATTGCGATTAATTGCGATTAATTACGATTAATTAATGTTTAAGCTGTAATTAACTCGATTGTAATTGACTCGAACTATAAAATATACCATATTTTTCTGTAAATTATTGTCGGAATGGAAAGATAAGACACAAGATGGATATATAAATTCAACATACGGTACATAAGGACTGTATTTGTTTATTATAACAATAAATCAACAAGATGGCATTAACATTATTAACATTCTGTTAAAGCGATCCATGGATAGAAAGACTCGTAGTTCTTAAAAGAAAAATGTTAGTCCAAGTTAGGGAAATTTTATATTAAAACCCCTCTTAATGTTTTCGTTTGAATAAAATTTGTAAAATTTTAAATCAAAAGATAAACTAGTAGCCCGCCATTGTTGATGTCAATAATTACTTACACAATGCTCATGGGTGCAGAAGCCTATAAAATCAGTCGCACCCAAGCGCCAGCAGAGGGCGGCAAAACTCCATAAAACACAACAAGTGAGCGGTTCACTGTACTGTCATTTAAATCTGTCTGGGCGGGGCATCTGCGTTAATTGCGTCAAATATTTTAACATGATTAATTAAAAAAATTAATTAACACCAGTTAACGCGATAATTTTGACAGCCCTAATATATATATATATATATATATATATATATATATATATATATATATATATATATATATAAAGTAGAGGTGCACGACAATTATCGGTCCGATAATAGGAATTATGACATCATCCCAATAAATCTGATAACATAATATATTATCGGCCCTATTAATAGTATTTTTGGCACGGTGTCGGATTGGGATTTGTGCGTTTGTTTCCACTCCTGTTTTTCCAGTATGCAAAGTTTTGTTACTGTCTTTGGTTTTTTCATTATAATAATGTTTATGTCATCATGAAAATTCTGGTTCGGTCAAAGGCAAATCTGAGCTGAATCAACCACTAGTATTTTTGACCTACAGGTGTTCAAAAACTCAGGTGAATATACATTGAAAAATTATATATATATTATCGGTTTATCGGTATCGGTTTCAAAAAATGGATATCGTGCACCCCTAAAAAAAGAGGATCTATGTACAACAAAAGAACAATTGGCTAACTTACAGAGCAAAAGTCCGCTAGCTTAAATGCTAATGCTTTTTTACAATGCTCTTAACAAATGGCTCAGACACATATTCCCACAAAAAATGGCTAAATATACCGTACCTTTAAACTAACTTAAAAACGCATTCAAAAATATCATTAGCTCAAACAAAAACTTAGCTTATACTGGTCTTAACAGGGAGCAGATGGATTCAGCCATGTGAAATTAGGTAGACTAGAGGGCCGTGTATCCACCCAAATCAATGAAAATAAATGCAAACAGTTTCAAAACAAACCATGACAAGGCCACTTTAATTAAACGGATACTCGAAGCAGCAAAATTTAATTTGAATCTTTTTTTCTGATCAAATGGTCAAGTTGATCGATTAATCGTGCAGCACTAATTCGACACCAGAGCATTCGCAGTCATTTGTCCGATTTTTTTGGGGCATTTACAGGTCACTTGCTGTTCATTTACAAGTCATTTCTTGTTAAGTTTGACTCACGACCTAATCGTTTGGGTGATTTCCAGATCACTTCCTGTTGTGTAACTCAAAATAAACAGACAGTGACCTATAAAATACTCCCAAATCAACAGGAAGTAACTGAAAATCAACAGGTAAACAACCTTAAATGGCCCAAAATTACCTCATTGCCTGGCATTGGCTGCCAACGATGGCCATAGACGTTCAATCACTGCCACCCTCCCAGTTCAAATAGATTGGACGTCTACTAGTGATAAACTCATTCCAATTCACAGCAGAAGCTTGTTTTTTCTGTTTATTCGTTGTTTGTAGAATGATTTCCTGACCAATGTATCGATAATCGTTGTATCACCAAATCGTTAATCGTGAGGTAACAAGAGGTTCCCACTCCTAGTGCTGTTGGTTAATTTTGAAGGTGTGTTTAATTTTTTTGTTGGTCGAGTGCGGCAACAAAGTTTGATGACTTGCCTCAAGGCAACTTTTGAAGCCATTCGTCGAATGTTTGAAACAATGTGCACGCTTGCCAGTGCGCAAAATAAAATAGCCCTGCCACGCTATGCTTTCTAATTGCAGCCAAGTGTCGCTGCGCAAATGTTCTTTTTCCAAGCAATTTTCAGCTTCACAGCGGCAGATTACAGCCCCTTCCCCGGTCCTGACGGCAGCAAACTGGAATGGCGCTCGAAGATTTCCTACCATAGAACACGGGAACCGAGATGCTTTGTGCAGGTATTTAATAGGGCGTCAAATAGCCTGTCAAAGGAAAGGTGTAAGCCTCCTTATTCAGCCACGGCTTTACAGCTGTTCACAAGCTTGCTGCCACATGGTTCCCACACTCTGAAAATCTTTAACCAGGCGCTGTTCTTTGTCTCCAACACAAGATCAATGCTGTTTTTCTTGACAATACCGATAACGAAAATATTTCATCAACGACCAATTTTTTCATGACGATGACGTGACAATAACGAGCAAAAAATGTGGCTCAGGATACTAAAACATTAAAAGACAAATGCCAGTTTTCATCTGACAGGACGACAACGAGACAAAAATACGACACAGTTTCTGTCATGTGGTCAGTTTCTGTCATGTGGTTACAATGCGTGACCTTTTCATATTGTACGTAGAGTACGTCAGCTTGCATCGCAGCAGTGTTTGGGTCATGTAATTCATGAAAGATGTGCTGCTCCTCTCTCTCACTGGAGGTTAGGATGTGTTTCAAGTTAGGCTGCGCTCCATGTTGCTTGTTTGGAAACACATGGTAAGATTTGTTTTCTTGACAGGAGACAATATACAATGTTGCTTTCGACTTTAAACGTCTGTGGTGAGTGTTCATCACAAACTACGGCGGGGCAAATAAGTGTTTAGTCAACCACCAATTGTGCAAGTTCTCCTACTTGAAAAGATTGGAGAAGCCTGTAATTGTCAACTATAAACAAGCAAGAATTCTGGCTGTCAAAGAGGTCTAACTTCTTCTAACGAGGTCTAACGAGGGTCCACTCCTTACCTGAATTAATGGCACCTGTTTGAACTCATTATTGGTATAAAAGACACCTGTCCACAACCTCAGTCAGTCACACTCCAAACTCCACTATGGCCAAGACCAAAGAGCTGTCGAAGGACACCAGAGAAAAAATTGTAGACCTGCACCAGGCTGGGAAGACTGAATCTGCAATAGGTATTATTAGAAAATGGAAGACATACAAGACCACTGATCATCTCCCTCAATCTGGGGCTCCATGCAAGAGCTCCCCCGTGGCGTCAAAATAATAACAAGAACGGTGAGCAAAAATCCCAGAACCACACGGGGGGACCTAGTGAATGACCTACAGAGAGCTGGGACCACAGTAACAAAGGCTACTATCAGTTAGCCTGGTACTCCAGACTCACCGCTGTTCCAGCTATTGAGTCTGGCCACCATTAAGTGGATAAAATTTCCAGGGCGGAGCAAGCCACAGCAAACAGACAGCGGAGTGGACCAATCAGCGACGGGCAGATGTGACGTTAAAAACGCGACGAGGGACTTGCGCGCGGAAGTAAACATACGAGGAGAGCGGAGTTTATTCAACATGGCTAGCAGAGACAGACTGTTGTCAATGACTTGTGTCGGTGTGTTTTTAGTAATTTAAAACTGATTTTACCGTGGATTGGAACATATTCTTGGCTCTTCTGTTCACCATCTGTGTTGTTGTGGAGACGACTTCCGACGCGGAAGAGTGACGTTGCTCGTTAAGAACACGTCACGCAAATAAACGAATCTGATTTGACGATTGATTTTGTACTTGCTCGAGAGGCCGTTAATGGGCTGGGTCCCAGACTATTCTCTCAGTGTTTGAAAAATACAGGGAGAACAGTCTGGGCGTGCCAGGCAAACTATCAGTAACACAATGTGCCGCCAGGGACTCAAATCCTACACTGCCAGACGTGTCCCCCTGCTGAAGAAAGTACACGTCCAGGCCCGTCTGCGGTTCGCTAGAGAGCATTTGGATGATCCAGAAGAGGACTGGGAGAATGTGTTATGGTCAGATGAAACCAAAATAGAACTTTTTGGTAGAAACACAGGTTCTCGTGTTTGGAGGAGAAAGAATACTGAATTGCATCCGAAGGACACCGTACCCACTGTGAAGCATGGGGGTGGAAACATCATGCTTTGGGGCTGTTTTTCTGCAAGGGGACCAGGACGACTGATCTGTGTAAAGGAAAGAATGAATGGGGCCATGTATCGAGAGATTTTGAGGGAAAATCTCCTTCCATCTGCAAGGGCATTGAAGATGAGACGTGGCTGGGTCTTTCAGCATGACAATGATCCCAAACACACAGCCAGGGCAGCAAAGGAGTAGCTTCGTAAGAAGCATTTCAAGGTCCTGGAGTGGCCTAGCCAGTCTCCAGGTCTCAAGCCCATAAAAAATCTGTGGAGGGAGTTGAAAGTCCGTGTTGCCCAACGACAGCCCCAAAACATCACTGCTCTAGAGGAGATCTGAGGAGATAGTACCCTTTGTTACTGTGGTCCCAGCTCTCTGTACGTCATTCACTAGGTCCCCCCGTGTGGTTCTGGGATTTTTTCTCACCGTTCTTGTTATCATTTTGAGGCCACGGGGTGAGGAGGGAGTTGAAAGTCCTGGTTGCCCAACGACAGCCCCAAAACATCACTGCTCTAGAGGAGATCTGCATGGAGGGAAGGGCCAAAATGCCAGCAACAGTGTATGAAAAGCTTGTGAAGAGTTATAGAAAACGTTTGGCCTCCGTTATTGCCAACAAAGGTTACAAAGTATTGAGATGAACTTTTGGTCTTGACCAAATACTTATTTTCCACCATGATTTGCTAATAAATTCTTTAAAAATCTAACAATGTGATTTTCAGTTTTTTTTCCCCACATTCTGTCTCTCATGGTTGAGGTCTACGCATGTTGACAATTACAGGGCTTTCTAATATTTTCAAGTGGGAGAACTTGCACAATTAGTGTTTGACTAAATACTTACTTGCCCCACTGTAAATGTAACTTGTCGCGTTAAGCCTAGTATTAACGTTAGCATTAGCATAAACTTTAGCGTGGCGAGCATAAACACTGACAACTTGTTTTTTTACATACAATTCCTGACTTCTCGGTTTAACTCAATACTTCGCAAAGTACCCCCCACCCCAGGGAGACGCACAGCAATGCCGGGGGTGGCGCATGTGACCTCATAGGCGGATCTACTATTCAGGCTAAGTAGGCGATCGCCTTACGCCCCCAACCAGTAGGGGGCCACCAACCAGCTGTCCTTGCCCCAACAAGCAAGGGCTTGGGCCACCGGAGCCAGCGGCACCCCCAACTATTCGTCATGTATAATTATGTCAGCATACCAAACAAACAAATAACAAAACAAAAAAGAAAGCCATTTGAATGCTGCATTTATAATATCTCTCCCCCACACACGCACTACAATGGACTGTTCCACGACGCAGACTAAGTATCAGTCGCTTAGCTTCATTTTGCGCCGTTTAGCTTAGCTTAACTCCGTTTAGCATCACTTAGCTCCGCTTAGCTGTTCGTTAGCTTCACTTAGCTCTCCCGCGTTTTTCACGCCATTAAGCTTGCTATTTTCACAGCTCACTTGCTACTTTGCACGTCGGCTATCGTTTATTTCGAACACATGAGCGAATGATCTCTCCATGAAAGCCAAAGTGCAGTGAGGGAGGAGTTGAGAACAGGCCGCTAATACCTCTTTTAACTTTCTTCTTCTTCTTCACACCGAACATAAATTACACGACAGCACACCCTGTGGCGAAACAATGCAGTACAGTTCCAATCAGTCATACAATAACACTCAACAGCTGGTTAACAGCATTTGCTAATGAAAAAAAATGTAAATGTATTAGTGACACCACAAGCAATGACGAAGAATGTTTTTTTACGGAGTGTAAAGCTTTCGTCTAGCGGTTTAGCGAACATACCTCCGGTGAAGATTTCAAAATAAAAGCACGTCATGTTCGTCATATAAATAACAATTTCTGCAGTTAATCCCACATTATTCAGAATTATTATAATATGTAGAGTAAATACTACAGAATACAGATTCTACACTAAGAATAGCTTTCAAATGACACTCTTTATGACAAGTATGATTCGCAATGAATAATTATTATAATTATTACACTATTATATATAGTAGTATACTATAATAATAATGGTAGTTTTTTTTTTAAGAATTGTTTTGAATAATGTTGGAAAGGCAAAGTCAGTGTTCTGAATTTTGCACTAGTAAATGCTATCAGCATTTAACCTCATTGTTTATTTGTGATTAATTATTGTAATTTACATGATTGTTTGTACTTTAAAAAAGAATTTAAGTGTTCCAAAATGGTTTTGTGAATTAGTAAGCGTCAACGACGTCAACAAAAATTTCATTGCTAAATTAGTAAAAAAAAGAAAATTATTAGATTAGTCGACTAATCGTAAAACTATTCGGCTGACTAATCAGGAGAAAATTTGTCGTTTAGGACAGCCCTAGTGTACCGGAACATATTTCCTCCACACCCTCCTCACCTTTTTAACCCCTGACCCATGAAGAGTGCCCCTGGATATGTTCGCCTTAGTCCCCAAAATTGCCAAGTCCGCCACTGCTTGTAGAGGCTACAATATGTGCTTGGCTGTCTGTGTTCGTACAAAATTGCTGGAAACCTTTATTTATAAATTTAGGACTAAAGGTTTTGAATTTTGCAAACAGAACCATTTTGAATAACTGTCAACTGAAACAAAATTCGTATGAGAATGTCAAATCCAAACAAAGACATTCACCTTCCCTATAATAAATGAATAATTCTTCCAAGACGTGTTGATAGGAAGATTTTCATGAAAGAGTAAAAATCATGACAACCAACCCAAATCTCTCCTAATGTAATTTACCCAGTGTGACGGACAGCCGATGACGCTTCGCTGTCTAAACCCGAGCTGTTTTCCTGTCAGGTCAGATTTAAATGCTTTCCTTTCATACCTGTGGAGAGAAAATGCTGCTTTCCTTGCCAGTTTAAAGGTGAAAATGATCTTGACAAAGAGGATTTTGTGGTAACACTTCAGAGTGAAGCTGTCATTTTTATTTTTGGTTGGTAGGGGGGATAAAAATAGGATTACGCTGCATTCTGACATTCTGAGGTGAAAAGAGGGGCGAAAGTGTGATATGTGGGTTAATATGCACACAAGCTTAGTGTTCCTTGGCCCTGCTCCCAAATGGGAGATGCGCGTATTAAGTCTAGTATTAACTCTGCTGAACCGGTCTTTTGAAAAACGTTCATGTTTGGAGGACGGCGCTTTATCAGCAAGTGCAGCCCATGCTTAGGTGGCTCTTGACACTTTGAACACTATTTTTGTGATGGTAGGATTGAAGGCTTTGATTTTCAACATAGTGATGGCGATAGAGGTTCAATCCATTTGAACTGGGAGGGGTGGGAAAAGAGGTTGTCAGAGGGGCTGCTAGCCGAAATAAATTGCACCTATATTGCTGTCAATGGCGGAAAATGAGTTGAATATTACAATTAAAATATCCATCAAATTTAATTTTTTCTAGGGCTGTCAAAATTAACGCGTTAACGGGCGGTAATTAATTTTTTAAATAAACACGTTAAAATATTTAACGCAATTAACGCATGCGCGGAACGACCCACTCAAGCCTTGCCGCGAACAGACTACAATGGCGCCATTTTAAGTATATTGAGAGCTAAGTGCAGAGACAAGCAAGTGGAGTGGACGCAGGTGTTACTGGCACCCGCCAAGGGGGCCGCTGTTATTTTCAATGTGACTGGCATTGTCAGATTGAACTGTGAAGAAGAAAGTGGTCGAGCGAGAGAGGAAGCGAGAGAGTAGAGAAAGTGCGGAGTTAGCGCAGGCTCAAGTGCTGCGTTGCCCACATGCTTTTGTTTTGTTAATAAAAGTACCCACAAAAAGCCATCCAACGACCTCTCTTTGTTTATACAGTGGGGAGAACAGGTATTTGATACACTGCCGATTTTGCTGGTTTTCCCACTTGCATAGCATGTAGAGGTCTGTAATTTGTATCATAAGTTCTCTTCAACTGTGAGGGACGGAATCTAATACAAAAATCCAGAAAATCACGTTGTATGATTTTTAAATAATAAATTTGCATTTAATTGCATGAAATAAGTATTTGATACATCACAAAAATCAAACTTAATATTTGGTACAGAAACCTTTGTTTGCTATTACAGATACCAAACGTTTCTTGTAGTCCTTGACAAGGTTTGCACACACTGCAGCAGGGATTTTGGCCCACTCCTCCATGCAGATCTTCTCCAGAGCCTTCAGGTTTCGGGGCTGCTGCCGGGCAACATGGACTTTCGGCTCCCTCCATAGATTTTCTATAGGGTTCAGATCTGGTGACTGGCTAGGCCACTCCAGGACCTTAAGATGCTTCTTACGGAGCCACTCTTTAGTTGCCTTGGCCGTGTGATTTGGGTCGTTGTCATGCTGGAAGACCCAGCCACGACCCATCTTCAGGGCTCTCACTGAAGGAAGGAGGTTGTCAGCCAAGATCTGGCGATACATAGCCCCATCCATCCTCCCCTCAATACGGTGCAGTCGTCCTGTACCCTTCGCAGAGAAGCAGCCCCAAAAAAATGATGTTTCCTCCTCCATTTTTCACGGTTGGGATGGTGTTCTTGGGGTTGTACTCGTCCTTCTTTTTCCTCCAAACACGACGAGCTGAGTTTAGACCAAAAAGTTCAATTTTGGTCTCATCCTACCACATGACCTTCTCCCATTGCTCCTCTGGATCATCCAGATGGTCAGTGGCAATTTTCAGACGTGTCTGGACATGCACTGGCTTCAGCAGCGG
Organism: Corythoichthys intestinalis; assembly: GCF_030265065.1. Classification (NCBI taxonomy): domain Eukaryota; kingdom Metazoa; phylum Chordata; class Actinopteri; order Syngnathiformes; family Syngnathidae; genus Corythoichthys; species Corythoichthys intestinalis. The sequence continues at coordinate 40,101,743 of NC_080398.1, forward strand.
GACCTTGCGTGCGCCGTAGGATTTTAATCCATGATGGCGTAATGTGTTTCCGATGGTTTTCTTCGAGACTGTGGTTCCAGCTCTCTTCAGGTCATTGACCACATCCTGCCGTGTAGTTCTGGACTGATCCCTCACCTTCCTCATGATCAGTGATGTCCCACGAGGTGAGATATTGCATGGAGCCCCAGAACGAGGCAGATTGACCGTCAACTTGAACTTCTTCCATTTTCTAATATTCGCTCCAACAGTTGCTACCTTCTCACCAAGCTGCTTGCTTATTTTCCTGTAGCCCATCCCAGCCTTGTGCAGGTCGATTATTTTATCCCTGATGTCCTTACACAGCTCTTTGGTCTTGGCCATTGTGGAGAGGTTGGAGTTTGTTTGAGCATGTGAACAGGTGTCTTTTATACAGGTAACAAGTTCAAACAGGTGCAGTTACTTCCGGTAATAAGTGGAGAACAGGAGGGGTTCTTAAAAAAGAACTAAGAGCCGAAATATTTACTAGTTGGTCATGTATCAAATACTTATTTCATGCAGTTAGATACAAATTTATTATTTAAAAATTATACAATGTGATTTTCTGGATTTTTGTATTAGATTCCGTCCCTCACAGTTGAAGAGAACTTATGATACAAATTACAGACCTCTACATGGCTTGCAAGTGGGAAAACCAGCAAAATTGGCAGTGTATCAAATACTTGTACTCCCCACTGTATGTACGCCGCCGTCTTCCTCAGGAGGAAATCTGATGAACCGAGCCAACCGACGACAACGAGCCAATATGAATCGCCGGTCCATAGCACCGCCAATTACCAAGAAGGGCGAATTGGTAACGCAGGCATTTATTGGAGTCGCGCTATTTAATGGAATAAGCGGTGGCATCTCTTCCACAACTGTTATAACTATTGTGACAAGCGACATGGGGAAGAATAACTGGAGATGATCTTTTTCTAAACCCCATGTATTGTACTCAACGCAGAGAAGATAACACAATTTGCAGCAACCACTGTGACTCATGGTTGCTCAAATTCCCATCATGCATTTGGACAGTTAAGAACATTTAAGTCGCTGCAGTATCATTTAGTGAAAGCACAATAAAAAATAATATTCCTATCTCTCAAAAATAAAATAATGTTCACAAAAAGAAAATCTGGCATTCCCAATCAAAAAAGCTATGCAAAATAATACTCTATTCAAACATTAAGTTTAACTCAACAAATACACTAGATGGCAATATTTAGTCACAATATACAAACTATCAAAATTACTATAACTTGTACTCACATTTATCTTTTAAGAATTACAAGTCTTTCTATCCGTGGATCCCTTTCACAGAAAGAATGTTAATGTTAATGCCGTCTTGTGGATTTATTGTTATAATAAACAAATACAGTATTTATGTACAGTATGTTGAATGTATATATCCGTCTTATCTTTTCATTCCAACAATAATTTACAGAAAAATATGGCATATTTTAGAGATGGTTTGAATTGCGATTAGTTAACGATTAATTAATTTTTAATCTGTGATGAACTCGATTAAAAAATTTAATCGTTTGACAGCCCTAATTTTTTCACATCTGTTAACAGAGACAATATTCAAGTGGAAGATTTTGATAGCAACTTAGGAAATCGGCTCGGAATATTCCAAAATCAACAGGAAGTGAACCTATAAATGTCCTGAAAACTATGAAGACTGGTTGTATAAGCTCTGGTTTCAGTGCCATTGCTGGCACTAGACGTCTAAAGTGATCCCTTGCTATTTCGCACTTAAAACTTCGCGCCCTCAGTCCATCGTGGATTTTTTTTCATTTGAAAAATAAATAAATACAGATGAGCCGTCCCGAGCCGATCACTCTCCCTCCCGCTGGTCTTTGTTGGCCAGACAGTGCACTGGAGTTGCTTATTAAAGTTAACGATGACTGACAGTCGTTTATTGTTTGATCTTGCCACAGATGTTTGGAAGCCAAAGCTTCAAAGCGCCGCATGCGTCAACCATAGTTAACTTCTTAAACAGTTGCTGTGGCAACTCATTGTGTGCAAGTGAGCAGCTCCAAGCGGATTTGAGTAGACTTACTCAGTGAAGCATTTAAAAAAGCCAAGCATTTTTCTACTACTACTTTATTCTTGTTTAAAAATAATTCGGTGGGACAGTAACATGTTTAAAACTAAAATAATATCACAATTATTACATTTAGAGTGTTTAAAAACCATATATTAATAAATGTATAGCGATAAAAGTTTTTTTATTACACTTTGGGGAAAAAGTGGAAAAAGCATGTCTTATATGTATCTCTTTCCAATGCAAATCTGAATAAATATATTGAACACACACACAAAAAAACCCGCCCCCCCCCCAAAAAAAATTGGGGTTTTATATCACCATTTCGATATATGATCACACTCCTAGTTGTCATATGCTAAGTAGACCAATCTAACTACATGCTACAACGAAAAGCTCTGCAACACTACCCAGCTGCATCTAGAGGTCCCAGAACTACCAAAACAGGTTGAAATGTGGTTGAAATCCATCCCTATCGTGATAGAAGATTGTTTCCATATCACAGAGAGATCACTAAGACAAATGATGAAATAATATTTTGATTTTAAACTGTACGTACAGTATTTTCTAATTAATCCTAGCAATACCAATGAAACACCACTAGGTGACAGTCAGAAATCAATCCCAATCCACTTCCTTGAGTTTTTATCAAACTGTTTAAGAAAGTTTGTGATGTCATATTTGTTCGCCGCCCGTGTAATCACATTGTTTGTGTTTATAGCGCCTTGACCTCAGCTAGCCGCGCACGACAAATTGATATTCATTACGTGGCTAATGTGGACCGCTCGCTTCGACTCCATCAGATATGCGGGAACATTATGGAAATGATGTGCAGGTGCAGGCGCATCTGTTTGTCTGAATGCGCCTCCTTCGGAACACTTTTGCAATTATCTCAGAGACGACGCAGCAGATTTGCAGATTTAAGCAGCAGGGCCGAAAATGAAAAGTGGTATTTGCCATTTGGTAAAACTGATTTTGCCATGTGCCATTATTTTTGCCATGTGACAAAATGGATTTTGCCATGTGGCTTTTTTTTTTTTGGGCCATGTGGCAAAAAATGGTACATGGCAAAATCAATTTTTCCACATTGCGAAAAAAATGCCACATGGCAAAAACAAAATGCCACATGGCAAAATCTATTTTGCCACAATGTAAACTCAATTTTTCCACATGGCAAAAAAAATGCTACATGGCAAAATCCATTTTGCTACATGGCAGAAAAAATGCCATATGGCAATATCCATTTTGCCACATGGCAAAATAATGCCACTTGGCAAAAAGCAATGCCACTTGGCAAAATACATGCAAATAAAATGCCACATGGCAAAAACAAAATGCCACATGGCAAATTCTATTTTGCCACCAAGCAAAATCAATTTTTCCACATGGCAAAAATAAAACCACATGTCAAAATCCATTTTGCCACATGGCAAAAAAATGCCACACGGCAAAATCCCATTTTGCCATATGGCAAAAAACAATGCCACCTGGCAAAATATATTTTGCCACATGGCAAAAAAAATGCTACATGGCAAAATCCATTTTGCCACATGGCAAAAAACAATGCCACCTGGCAAAATATATTTTGCCACATGGAAAAAAAATGCTACATGGCAAAATCCATTTTGCCACGTGGCAAAAATATCCCACTTGGCAAAAAACAATGCCACTAGGCAAAAAACAAAAAACACATGGCAAAATCCATTTTGCCACATGGCAATAAAATGCCACATGGCAAAAAAAAAAAAAAAAATACCACATGGCAAAATCCATTTTGCTACGTGGCAAAAAACAATGCCACTTGGCAAAATACATTTTGCCACATGGCAAAAAAAAAAATGCTACATGGCAAAATCCATTGTGCCACATGGCAAAAAAAAGCCACATGGCAATATACATTTTGCCACATGGCAAATAAAATGCCACATGGCAAAAAAAACATACCACATGGCAAAATACATTTTGCCACATGGCAAAAAAAATGCTACATGGCAAAATCCATTTTGGCACATGGTAAAAAAATGCTACATGGCAAAATCCATTTTACCCCATGGCAAAAAAAAAAAAAAAAAAAAAAGCCACATGGCAAAATCCATTTTGCCCCATGGCAATAAAATGCCACTTGGCAAAATAGATTTTGCCACATGGCAAATAAAATGCCACATGGCAAAATCCATTTTGCCACATGGCAAAAAAATGCCAATTGACAAAATACATTTTGCCACATGGCAAAAAAAAATGCTACATGGCTAAATCCATTTTACCCCATGGCAAAAAAAAAAAAAAAAAATGCCACATGGCAAAATCCATTTTGCCCCATGGCAATAAAATGCCACTTGGCAAAATAGATTTTGCCACATGGCAAATAAAATGCCACATGGCAAAATACATTTTGCCACATGGCAAAAAAATGCCACTTGACAGAATACATTTTGCCACATGGCAAAAAAAATGCCACATGGCATAAAAAAAGCCACATGGCAAATACCACTTTTGGTTCTCTCGATTTAAGTCCATGCCAAAGCGTTTTGAGATAAATAGAATGCTAACATGTTAGCATTGGCTGCCGCTGACATTGATAGATGTCCAATACTTGTGAACTGCGAGGGTTTGGCAGCGAATATTGCACTTTCTGGTGTCCTTTTGTCCGCTACTTCATTCAAAGTCAGGTCTTTTTGTGCGTTCTGGCCACTGCCCAAATGAGTCTGCCACAATGGAAGTCATGCAGCGAGATAGATGCAAGGTGTGATGCCTTCAAGGGAAGGCAGCAACAAATCAACAGCGGGGACTTATTAAAGAGCTCTTAATGACAGCAGCCCTGTAGCGACAAGGCCGTTGCAACCACTTTGGTTCATTCGCACTTAAGTCTTTGTTACATGCTCATTTGCTGCTGCTACTACTATTGTAGATCGGATTGACGTCACTGCTTAGACCAACATCAACAGCAAAAACAAGAAGCCGACAGTGTTCCAGAAATGTATAAATAAAACATGAAGCTCGTGAGCATGCCTGCATGACTGACAGCTGACACACGTCAACAGCAATGAGGCAAGTCTCTGTAAACATGGGCTTGTTTGAAAATGCAGGAGGGAAAAGACTATAAATGGGAAACCCAACAACTCCTGGAAAATTTGTCAAAATAAAAATTACATGTTTTGCACTTGTTACTAAGGACAAAAACATTTTACGTAAGGCCAAGGTTATATTTTGATTTGAGAGAGTAGGTAGCAGTGGCAGAACAAATATGAACAGGGTCCGGGTGCTATGTGTTTAAACGGGCTCCCCGAGGTGATCCTCCGGCGGGTGGGGTCCTAGTTGATAATCATTCGCTGGCCCCTACACACTTTCGCAGGACCTTAAAGTGCATGTTTATTTCATATTTCACGTGGTTTTATGAATCTGTTTGGATGTGTGTGGAAGCGATCGATATATTTATTCAGTTTTTTGAATCCCGCGCCATGAAAATGAGTGACTTCCGACCAGAGTATGGATTGAGGAAGAAGGCGAATGTGATGTCAGCGGACTAATCATCTTCACAAAACAGTCATAACTATATTAAGCAGAAGGACTGCAGATTCAGTTGATTTTTCCGATGAATTTGTTTATTTTTCGCATAAAGCCAATGTGCTGCAGGCTTTTGTTGCTGCACCAGGATGAGGCGTGTGAGCCTTTTTGGGTTTCAAAAGGATTCTGTTCACCGCGAAGAGCGGGCAAAACAAGTCCGACCACTGGACCGACAAGGAAGTGAGTGTTTTATTAGGGCTGTTAAACGATTAAAATTTTTAATCGAGTTAAGCACAGCTTAAAAATATAATTAATCGTGATTAATCGCAATTCAAACCATCTATAAAATATGCCATATTTTTCTGTAAATTATTGTTGGAATGGAAAGATAAGACACAAGACGGATATATACATTCAACATACAGTACATAAGTACTGTATTGGTTTGTTATAACAATAAATCAACAAGCTGGCATTAATATTAACATTCTGTTAAAGCGATCCATGGATAGAAAGAGTAGTTCTTAAAAGATAAATGTTGGTACAAGTTATAGAAATTTTATATTAAAACCCCTCTTAATGTTTTCGTTTTAATAAAATTTGTCACATTTTCAATCAAAAAATAAACTATTAGCTCGCCATTGTTGATGTCAATAATTACACAAATCTGCCCTTCAAAAAAAGATATAGACAGTGATGAGGAATAAGTGATAATAATAAGTGAATGACTTTGCTGTGTATAAGGTTAAAGTAATGATTATTGACCTGTCTGTCTAAAATGCCATGTTTTTATTCCCCCAGTTATACCAGTGGTAAAGCATAATTTAATATTTATTTATGATAACATTGCAGGTTTCTTTTTTTCTAGAGCTGCTGCATATAATTAATATTTTTTGTTTGTAAGATGTTTACGTTGAAAGTTTGCACTTAAATTACTTACCTCTTGTGTTCAAAACACCAGGAAATACAGTAATTAAATTACTGCACTTTATTGTTGTCTGTCACTGGAGTTTTTTATTTTATTTTTATTATTATCAATCCCATCCAACAAAATGACGGTCATATAGTAAGCCTTATTTATTTTTTTTTTAATAAAAAAAATAAAACATAACATTTGTAGGAAATTTTTATGTTTAATTTTGCTATTAGAAATGTGGTCTTTTTTATACGTTTAAATACTGTACGGCCTTAAAAATGTATCGTTTTTTAATCGAATCGTAACCTGTGTATCTAGATACATATCGAATTGGCTTCATGCCAGAGATCCCCAACCCTAGTTTTTACATTAGGGTGTCATGTAAAAATGAGATATTGAGTTTTTTTTGTTGTTGTTGTTGTTTGGGTGGCAGCAAAATATATTTAATAACCTATTTCCATTTATTTTTATTGTATATTATTTGGGAATATTTTGTGTAAAGCTTTGTAAAATAAAACACGCTGAGCTCATCTCGTCCCATATTTACCGTAGGTGACATTATTTCTGCTAACTTTGGTGACCTGAGAAACCTCACTCCATTCTTTACACTATGTTATATAAGTATTGGCTACTGGTATGAATACAAGTTGGTCCTTCTTTAACATTACTGCAATAAAGTATTAAATTTATAGTCATCTGGATGCATTTGAAGAGCATATGGGCTCCCTCCAATGTATTCTGCTGTATGACATATGTGTTCACATTTCAAATCAATTTCCATTAAATCCGCCGGAGACTTCCGTGGGCGCTTTCTCCATTAGCCCGTGCACAGCCGTTGCATGTGGCTGCCGATAAAAATAGTCCACCTACAGTGTGGGGGTGGGAGCCGAGAGAGCGGAGGGCTCGGGGGCCTTTGCTGCAGGGACTTGCTCATTACGGTGCTTTGCTGACCTCAAGCCACTCTTCACGGATAATGAAGCTTTGTCCGCGTAACCTGACTTCATTCTTTTCCCACTCATCTGTGGTGTAAAGCTTCACAAGATATTGCAGGGTTTCCTAGTAGTAATTTTTTTTTAAATCATAATTTTGTTTTATTTCTCAACCAAGGAAACGCATCAGGTCGGATCTAGGATTACCCACCAGAGTGGGCACTAAGAAATCTTGAGGGGACACCCCCAATGCAGGCGTTTTTTTACCCTCTGTATTTCTCCGGGCTTGGGACTGGCACAAGTAGGACACTGGCTTGTGTCACGTTGAGGCTGCATTAATTTTTGGGGGGTTTATTTGTTTTCTTTTTTCCATTCATCTATGGACTTATTCTCGCGGTCGGCGTAATGTCACGATGACTTCATCTCACACAGCAAAGTGTCGCCATTTTGAGATGGGGGCACGCACAGGTAAACATCCGTAGACAAACGTCTGAAATTCATATATTTCAGCTGTGTTTTGCGTCTTTTTTTTCATAAAAACGTCTTAAACATGACTTATTATTATCACGAGTCACTGCCGACAGACGCGAGGAGGCAATACAACTTAAAATAAGCGTGTATTGGCCTGCAAATCTGCCCATACAAAGTTGCAGCTGATAGCTGGATAAACAATCCAAAGGAATTGCCTGCAGTGGATTTCGGAAACATCTACAACTACTTCATAAAGTCACCCAGTAAGTTGACCTTCATCAATTACGTGGAATATGTACTGTGTGGAACTAAGAAAACTGGTAATATATACGGAGTGATTATTTCTGCCGTAACCGGTAATTCGCTTCCAAGCATTACTGTATTTAGCCGTGAACACGTCACGGCAAAATAACCAATTCCCACAAGGCCAATAATATACCGATTGACCGATCAGAGCTGATCACAGCAGAAAAAAAATAACGGTTTGCAAGTCGTCGGTTACGGTAATAATAACCACTGCCTAGTCTATTGAATCCTAGCAGCTAACTGGGGCAAAAAAAAATCGATTAAAGTTTACTCACCAGTAATAAAATGTCGGCTGCAAATGTAATTGTGCCTGGATTTAGGTTCCCACTGGCGAGAATGGTCCACGGAACAGTCTTCTTTTACTGTTCCTCGATTGATTGCTTTCAGCCATTTGCTTGTCCTTTTTTTCTCACGAGGAAGAATGAAGAACTTCATATGCGGCTCCAAACTCTTCCTTGTGTTACAACCCGCAGCACGGCAACTTTTAGTCATTCCGACGGGACAAAAAAGACCGCAAATAAGACAAAAGTTCAACGCATTTGTACTACAATGCACGACAGAGCAACTGCTTGTGACTCGTGGTTTTTCCCCCATATCAATATGGCGACGCTTTGTTGTGGCTGGTGACGTCATTAATGCCCAGATGTCCGACTGAAAGAATGTGTCTGGAGGAGTGAGAGGAAGCGCGCGGATAACAAACGAGGTTGGAAAAACAGCTTGTTTTGCTGATTGCTTGTTCGATGTGTGTGAGGATTTGGGGGTCGGTGACAATATTGCCGGCTGAATATAATTAACCTAATCCTCCGGTCAGAGAAGATGCAGCAACTTCAGTTGTTTTGATGAAATTAAAGTTTTTTCATTCCTTTGAGCCGTTTGAATGCATTTGGACATTAATTTGAAAGTGTGTGGTTTGTGTATCAAAAAGAAATAAAGAAAAACATCAATAAACGTATTATAGTGAAATAACATGTACAATTCACAATAAAATGAATTCAATGATTTCCAGCCTAAACTGAACTAGGCGTTATCCAAAAAAATGACCACTAGATGTCCACATTGGACAAGCAATGAACCATCAATAATAAAGAGAGGAGTCTGGCTGCAGCCCGCCTCTCTCAGTACCCTGCGCCGCTCTTCTCAGTACCCATCCCGCAGACAGGAAATGACGCAATACCGCCGCTCTCAGTCACCTCAGACCGGAAATGTCGTCAACCCTTGCGACGAAAACAAGTTACGTTATTTCACCTCTCGCGAAGAAAACACGGTAAGTGGCCGCACTGAAAAAAAGTTTTTAAAAGCGTATGCATGTTTAAAAATGTTAAATAGTTAAACAACACTTGCGGTGAAAATATGAAGTGTTTATTCTGAGTTGAAAAGACCGTACTTATATCTAGTATTCTTAATGTAATTTAAATAATGTATTCCTTTACTAACTGCATGTGACTTTGCTCTACTTATATTGTTTAATACGTACTGATGAATTCAGCAGCGAATTGGCTAATGCTGCTAATGCTTTTTACATTTTTTTTTTCACAATGAACAGTCTTCTTTGTGTAGTTTTCATTATATTGCACTCTTATTTTTCATTATGTACATGCCTGCAATTCGCAGCTCGCTGTTTTTGTTGTTGTATGGTGTTGTTGTTTTGCCTTCATTTGTTTTGTCTGGTCCTTTGTCGTTTGAATGTTGTCACATGATCCAAATAGGACAAGGTTGTAATTTTTTCTTGATATTGTTACTCTGCTTAGCTATATATTTTTTCATTATTTTGTTTTTTTTTTACTAGCTCCAAGATCACCACCCCATTGGGAAGAAACTAAATCACGACCCCCAAATGGTAGTCTTCCCATGCAGATACAGGGATGTCACACAGATCCAAATGGAAGTAAGTAGCATAAGTAGTAATGTACTTTAGATTTTGGACTGTGCTTAACACTTTTTTTTTGATAGACATCGAACACAGTAAAACCCACGTGGCAGACAGGACCAATGGTGACAATATAAGACCATGCCGAGCTTCATGGACGGTTCAAACTCATCCTGCCCAGGAACGGCTGGTATGTTTTTATGTCTGAGACAAATTTTGTGCTCAGTGGAAATCTGGATAGGCTTATTATTCCTTATATTAGTTAACAATTGGACATAATTGATTATTTACTCTTTGTTTATTTAACCAATCAACATTCTCATTAGCTTATGCAAATCTTGAATATAAAGAGGCCAGAAATGGTGTTGATTGTCTAAAAAAAAGAAAGTTTGATTGACACGTGCTGACTTTTGGAACGTTGGCCTGAACAATGAAATGGAATCAACTGTGAATTTTGAGGATTTAGTTTCTCTAAAGAACATAATGTCACTTGTACAATTAAGTAAAATGTAACTTTTTGTGTTTGTTTTTTGCAGATATGAAATGCATATTTATAACTTGTCTAACAAGTAGCTCATTCAAAGGTATAAAAAAGTATTTTTTGGCGTGTGTAGGGTATTTTAACTATGTAGCCTACAGAATGCTTGTATGGGCTCATGTAGGTGTCTGCGTACGTTTGTATTTATATAACATATGTCCGTGTGTATAGATTATGTATTTTTCAGGGAAGGACCATATTTGTGGCTGACCCCTATGTTGTTGCAACATGGTGAAAGCCTACAGGATGTGACCCACACATGCATTTGCCTGTAAGGCTGATTAGTAACAACTACAACTTGGAGCATTGGTTCATTTTCAAAGAACAGTCAAATCATAACAAATTAAATGATCCAAATTCCAATTATTTGTGGGAAGAAAAACAGATCCAATCATGAGATCAGGGAACTATTGTTATCTCTAATGAAATTCAGTATCCATTCATATTGGCATGGCGTTTCCATGATGATCCAGAATGGCCTTGTTTGGTTTTGAAGGTATGTTCCAGTCGATCCTTTTATGTTGCCCCTTCAATTAAAGCAGAATTGCACTCCAGATGATTCATCCAATCATTTGAAGCAAATTTCTAAAATGCCACTATAAAATTGCGAATGTTTTGTTTCAAGGGCGTTGGCCCGGTCTCAACATCGGTAGGGACGAATATAATGCAAGTAAGGTTGCTCAAAAGTTGGTGGGGACAACTTTAGCATCCTGAAAAGTTGGTCGTGTTATGTCCCTACCGTCCCTATGCAAACCTACGCCCTGGTTTTGTTTGCATGAATCATTTAAACCTGACTGGTTGGTGTTCTTATGCATGGAAACACGTTTGTAATTGTTTAACTACTGTATTTAATATGAACCTATATTTTCAATTGCAGAAAACGTTGACAGTCAATCAACAGGGGGACATGGAAAGAGAGGATTGGAAGTGAAATAGAGGTATTTGTAAAAGTGTGTATATTCATTGATTCAAAACTTGAAGGAAGTGACTCGGTTAAATTCTTACGTTAGGGTTTTCCGGGACAGCCATAGGGGAAGGACTGTGGCATCTTCATGTTGATGGTAGGTGAGTTTAACTGTCCAATTTTGTCCTCTGTGATATTTGTATTCATTTATCCATTTGTAGTATGCTCTTTGCACTGTTCTGGATGCTCTCTTTGAGTTTAACCATTGTAAAATGAAGTTCACCGAATCATTCAAATTGGGCTACAAAATATCCTTGTCGTTATTCTTTATTTACACTTGTTTTTAATTTTTGTTAGACTGATATGCCAACTCTGAGGAAGTGGTGGTGTATATTGCTAGCGGACAATTTCAAACTTGGGTGCATGGTAAGTCTTTGAAACTGTTGATATGGCATTCATAGGAAAGTAGGTGCACAGCACCTTAATTCTTTGTTGGAAAATGTGGAATACTTATTTTTGTATTTTTTCAACTTATGTGAGCCACAGGAAAGAGTTTGCCCATTGGACAGATGAGGCAAAAGCATTACTGCAGGGTGAAGTGCCACCAGTCCATCAGTTACAGAAGTGAAATTTGAATATAATTGCTGAGGTCAGCTTTTAAAGACTTTTTAGTGTCCATTACTCTGACGCACTTTTGAACATGCCCCCCTTTATTCACTGATTTATTTTTAGGAAGAGGTGCAACCACAGCTCCTTCAAGTTAGTGGTGGCCCACTCCAAAAAGATATGGCGGGAAAAAATGGTAAGATTGTTTATATACCTAGTTTAATGCAATGCCTGAAAAGAAAAATCAAGTATAAAATTAACAAAGCATCATTTTTATTTTACTTATGTAATATTCAAATAGCTCTTTTCTTTCTCTTTTCCAATGAACAGTTTTGGTAAAAGGATTGTGCAAGACAGCACAAAAGCCTCGGACAGGGCTGGGGGGGGGGGGGAAATCAATGCAGTAGGAGTTCCCAAGCATCCTGCAGATGGAAGAGGATGAGCACGAACTACAATGTCTTGGAGCCATTCAAGTTCTGTTTCAACCATCTGGAAGATGGATTTACCTTTTTTGAGGAGATTGTTGACTAAAGAAAATATCTATTCTCTCAATAATAATAAAAAATAATAAAACTAAAAAAATAAAGTTTACCACATCAGAACTGGTTGTATTGAGTTCATTTTTCTACACTTATAAATTAGTTGTTTTTTTTCTTTTATCCCAGATGTTAGTTGTAGGTAGTTTTAATTACCTGTGATGAAGGCGGGAGTGCTTGCCGAAAAAATGTCAGGTAATTAAAACAACCTACAACTATTGTCTGGGATAAAAGAAAAAAACAACTAACACATGACAACTTTTGTCATTTCTGTTTGAAATAAAGGTGCCTTTCCTGGAGCAGAAAGTTTAATATAGTTTCTGAATTAGTTAATTAGGATCTTCACCCACATGAATGAATTTAAGTAGCAAAATGAAAGACAAAATTGGTTTGGTTGCAACATTGAGAGAATATTACGTTTTTGATACATTAAATTGTAATGAAGCTATATTAATGTGTCCGTTCATAAAAATGTAAGGATGACAGCAATTTTGTAATAATTCTCAATTGGAGTATATTTTACAATTGACAAACTAAAGTACACACTGTGATAGGTCACAGGCGATCTTTCAGTCACTAATTAAACCTTTATTGCAGTAGTGTGTATTTTAATTTTGATGTACTGTAACCGTGTTTTTCATTTTGGTAAAATCAGCAGGCTTTAACAAACTGACCGCGCTTAAAGAGTTAATCTCCCGATTACACCAAATCAATTTAAGGAGCATGTAAATAAATTATTATTTAAATAATAATGAGTGATGCTGAAACCGAAAATAAAAGACGTGCGAAAAGAAAAGTAAACTAGTATTTACGTTCGAATGGACGCTAACTATTACGATAAAACCGGAAGGTCGGAGCTCGAGCGCTGCTTCATGTTGTCATTTCCGGTCTGAGAGCTGCGATATTGCGTCACTTCCTGTCTGCGGGATGGGTACTGAGACGAGCGGCGCAGGGTACTGAGAGAGGCGGGCTGCAGCCAGACTCTCTTGATAATAAATGGCAATTCCCACAAACAAGAGGGCTGCTATAGACCCTACCCACCGACGTCACAAAATCACGTGCTCGCTGTATGGTTCCGCCCCCTTGTCCGTCATTTTGTGTCTGTATTATCAATGGTCTCAATTGATCGAGCAATTTATAATGCATTTCATGGAAGACCCGGTGCTTTCGGATGCCGTAAACTCACTTGATGCATTGCATAAAAGGCGTTATGTGGAAAAGCTTCAGTTTATCCATTCGCCAGATCCATATTTGATGCCTAAATCGATGTTTTTCGACCAGCTGTCTCCGCCGTATTTGCCTGACATCTGCTAGCTACCCTGATATGTACAACTATCTTGTCCACACAAAATCAGCCTATTCTCACGAAAGTTTGAAAAACTTTAAGAGCTTGGAGGCTTATAAATACTTCGTTGCTGGTTGGGTGAAACAGGTCCTCGTCCACGAAAATTCGGCAGGAATCTATCTTGTGCTCGGAAAGGTGAGTTACGAAATTTTCAATTCAAAATCTTTTGTTATTGCTAACATCCACTGTCAAGTCTAATGTATTTCATGTCGTTTGTCAATGGAGTTAGGGCTTTTAATGTTTATATGGTTTAGCGATAGCACTCTCACTACATACATACGTGTATGTTGTCGGCGATTAGCCTAGCAATGATCCTAATTGTGGTTGTCAGCCCAAAACCCTCTAAATATATATTAAATGCATCTTACCAGATATAAAATGACTACTACATAATCTGTGGTAATCGTTTGGAGCCCAGTTTTCTCGTCGAATTGCAGCAGCCCATTCTCGCTCTCTTCTCTCCGGGTCTCTCGGAATCCGGTAGAACTTCAAGTCTCTCCGTCTTCTCCGTCTATCTTCTCTGTTATTGCAAACGACCGCCACACACGCTTTCACCATTTTGATTATTAATGTTAACGAGCAGAAAAACACGTCGTAAATAGGAGGAATGTACGTAGCCGTAACAGGGAAACATGATGTGTTGACGGACAAATGGGCGGCACCAGTCAGGAGGAAGGAGTTGTGACGTCACGTGGGTAGGGTCTATAGCTGCAAGCTAAGCACTCGGTAGCTAAATGAATCAGAAAACTACCATCACAGTGGACAACGATCTCAAATCTGAACATTGAATGGGATTAATTTCGGGATGTACCCTTAGCGATCCAATACAGTGCAACTTGTACATATATTATGACGCTCTAGGCGCTACGTTAGCGATGGGATGCTACGAGCGGAGCTAACGTGCTACGAACTACAAACAATAATAAAGAGTACTGATACAAGCACAAGCATCACATATATGATTGCAGTATACGTGGAGAACATTATAACTTACTTATCGGCCGAGGACGAACTTTTTTTCCTCAACCGTGGTCTTTTTAGAATACTCTGCGCATGTGCAACAACGCAGTTGTCCCAAAGCGAGGCAGTTCTCTGTCCAGCCCTCACAGCAGGGAATTCACAACAGCGTGGTTGCGGCCAACAGTAACCGTTAATCGTGCAATAAAAATGTAGGTGAGACCAACTGTCCGTGCGTTCTCTATATCCAGTGTGATGCTACAATAGATATTCCCGACATTTTTATTGGGTGGGCACGACTCACGTCTGGGTGGGCCGTGCCCACCCCCGGCCTCCCCATACATCCGGCCCCGAAACGCATGCTTTTAGTGTTCCTTTTGTTAGTGTTGCAAAAAAAAAAAAAAAAAAATGCAATTTTGCACAAGGTATTGCTCTACATTAAAAAAAAACTAATAGGAGAGGCCTTTTTGAAAAATTCTAGGGGGCACAGTTTTTGGCAAGTTCGCAAAATTATGGAAATGTACCCAAAGCCGCATGCATCTGCAAATTTAGGTGAATTTTCAAGCATGTTAAGACCTCCAATGTCTCACGAACAGTCTCACCAATTTTGAGGAGTATCCAACCAACTCCCTCGGCGCCAATGTCTCAAATGTGTACCCTGTAAATCGGCTAAAATTGCTTATTTTTTCACATTCAATCCAAAATACCCGTTTTCCTGTTGGGTTTGGAATATTGGTCTAAGACTTTTTGGTTCAATTTTGCACAAGGTATTGCTCTACATTGAAAAAAACCTAATAGGAGAGGCCTTTTTGAAAAATACTAGGGGGCACTGTTGAGCAATTTTGTTCGGTTTTTCGCAAAGTTGACGCCAAACTGCATGTATCTCCAAATTTTGGTGAGTTTTCAAGCATGTTAAGGCCTCCAAATTGTCCGTTTTCATTTGCCCCTAAGAAAGAAAATTTATAATAATCCTTTGCATTACAATTGGGCTCTCGCATCAGTTGTTGCTCGGGCCCTAAAAATCTAAGAAAATAACCCAAAAAGATGATATGTTTGCTTTTCAATAGAACAGACATTGATCGACATCAACATTCCATGCTGTGGACCCTCATGCCATTCATTTTCCATTGTTTTTTCTCTAAAATTAACATACAGTGGGGCAAATTAGTATTTAGTCAACCACTAATTGTGCAAATTCTCCCACTTGAAAATATTAGAGAGGCCTGTAATTGTCAACATGGGTAAACCTCAACCATGAGAGACAGAATGAGGGAAAAAAAAACAGAAAATCACATTATTTGATTTTCAAAGAATTTATTTGCAAATCATGGTGGAAGATAAGAATTTGATCAATACCAAAAGTTCATGTCAATACTTTGTTATGTACCCTTTGTTGGTCAGAACGGAGGCCAAACGTTTTCTGTAACTCCTCACAAGCTTTTCACACACTGTTTCTGGTATTTTGGTCCATCCTCCACGCAGATCTCCTCTAGAGCAGTGATGTTTTGGGGCTGTCGTTGGGCAACACAGACTTTTAACTCCCTCCGCAGATTTTCTATGGGGTTGAGACCTGGAGACTGGCTAGGCCACTCCAGGACCTTGAAATGCTTCTTACGAAGCCACTCCTTTGTTGCCCTGGCTGTGTGTTTGGGATCATTGTCATGCTGAAAGACCCAGCCACGTCTCATCTTCAATGCCCTTGCTGATGAAAGGAGATTTCTACTCAAAATCTCTCGATACGTGGCCCGATTCATTCTTTCCTTTACACAGACCAGTCGTCCTGGTCCCTTTGCAGAAAAACAGCCCCAAAGCATGAGGTTTCCACCCCCATGCGTCACAGTGGGTATGGTGTAATTCATATTCTTTTTCCTCCAAACACGAGAACCCGTGTTTCTAACAAAAGTTCTATTTTGGTTTCATCTGACCATAACACATTCTCCCAGTCCTCTTCTGGATCATTCGAATGCTCTCTAGCGAACCGCAGACGGACCTGGACGTGTACTTTCTTCCGCAGGGGGACACATCTGGCAGTGCAGGATTTGAGTCCCTGGCGGTGCATTGTGTTACTGATAGTACCCTTTGTTACTGTGGTCCCAGCTCTCTGTACGTCATTCACTAGGTCCCCCCGTGTGGTTCTGGGATTTTTTCTCACTGTTCTTGTTATCATTTTGACGCCACAGGGTGAGGAGGGAGTTGAAAGCCCTTGTTGCCCAACGACAGCCCCAAAACATCACTGCTCTAGAGGAGATCTGCATGGAGGAATGGGCCAAAATACCAGCAACAGTGTATGAAAAGCTTGTGAAGAGTTATAGAAAACGTTTGGCCTCCGTTATTGCCAACAAAGGTTACATAACAAAGTATTGAGATGAACTTTTGGTCTTGACCAAATACTTATTTTCCACCATGATTTGCAAATAAATTCTTTAAAAATCAAACAATGTGATTTTCTGTTTTTTTCCCCCACATTCTGTCTCTCATGGTTGAGGTTTACCCATGTTGACAATTACAGGCCTCTCTAATATTTTCAAGTGGGAGATCTTGCACAATTAGTGGTTGACTAAATACTTATTTGCCCCACTGTAAGTAAAATAACATGGATTAGCCCTTTGTTATTATCAACACAATGTATACTTAACTTTCTCAGCCTACGGAATCTCACTAACCTCATTGCTAGCTCAAACGTGACAGCACAAGACAGATACCACAATATCCAATCCACCCGAAGTAAAGCAGGTGAAAAACTAGTCAACATTGAATCCATCTTTTGAAAAAAACCACACACACTCACACTCGTACTGTACTGTCACACACTTCCCGGGAAGTCTTTTCATCCGTCAAACTTTGGACCACGGAAAAAAAGAGGAGGAAACGGATCTCGGCGGGCGGGAGTGCGGCGGGATAACACCACAAGACATCTATTCATCTTACCTCCTCTCCCGTCAGATAGTACGCCGACAGCAGCCCGCCGACGTAACGGATGTTCACCTCAAAGAGCGACGCTTCGCCATTCTGCGGAACGAGAGCGGAGAAACGTCACTTGTCAGCCTCGTCAGCTTTGGAGGTGACATTCAAGCGTGAAAGCAGATGATCATTAATAATGTCATCAATCAAACTAACTTGTAGGCTTTTTCGAGTCCTAATGTTTATATTTAGATAGCAATCATGTTAGATTTGCATTGTCATTAAGTCGACAGAGAAATGACAAAAATGTAATGCTGGCAGCTGGTTTGATACGTGCGCTGACATCAGTCAACGCGTTGTGAGTAAAATAGGAGCAAAATCTGTCAAAACATGGCAAGAGGATGATTTTTATGGGTAAAAATTATGTAATAATGTCACATTTCGACACATACAGTAAGAAACTGAACTGAAAAGTTTCAGTTGAAAAAAAAACTTTTGACTTGAAATTTTTGTAAGCTACTAATTAAAAACAAGCATCTACCGTAATTTTCGGAGTATAAGGCGCACCTGACTATAAGCCGGCACCCACCAAATTTGACATGAAAACGGCATTTGTTCATAGATAAGCCATACTGCACAATAAGCCGCAGCTATCCTCACTGTATTAACCCTCAATTGCCAAATGTATCACATTTGATACACCTAAAATTTCATGATTTTGAGACTAATTCAGAATTTTGACATTTCTTTTTGATTAAAAAAAAAAACAAAAAAATGATGGATGCAAGTCATCACATGCATCTGCAGGTTCCATGAAAAAAACAAACAGAATTTAGCAAGGGTTATAGACATCTGAGTGCTTATTACACATTCATTTTTACTTTTCTTTTTAAAAATTTGAAAAAAACTAGGGCTGCCAAAATTATCGCGTTAACGGGCGGTAATTAATTTTTATAATTAATCACGTTAAAATATTTGACGCAATTAGCGTACATGCCCCGCTCACACGGATTTAAATGACAGTATCGTGCAATGCCCACTTGTTAATTGTGTTTTATGGAGTTTTGCCGCCCTCTGCTGGCGCTTGGGTGCAACTGATTTTATAGGCTTCAGCAGCCATGAGCATTGTGTAAGTAATTATTGACATCAACAATGACGGGCTACTAGTTAATTTTTTTATTGAAAAGTTTACAAATGTTATTAAAACGAAAACATTAAGAGGGGTTTTAATATAATATTTCTATAACTTATACTAACATTTATCTTTTAAGAACTACAAGTCTTTCTATCCATGGATCGCTTTAACAGAATGTTAATAATGTTAATGCCATCTTGTTGATTTATTGTTATAATAAACAAATACAGTCCTTATGTACCGTATGTTGAATGTATATATCCATCTTGTGTCTTATCTTTCCATTCCAACAATAATTTACAGAAAAATATGGCATATTTTATAGATGGTTTGAATTGCGATTAATTACAATTAATTAATTTTTAAGCTGTAATTAACTCGATTAAAATTTTTAATCGTTTGACAGCCCTAAAAAAACATTTCATCAGGACCTTATTTTTCAAATTTTGGGATTCTCTGATAATTGCTTCATATTGCTGGCATTAATGGGATATTGATACCAAAAGATACAGTGCCTGGCTAACTTGCATAGCAACAGTCTGGTAGCTTAAATGCTATATAATGTTAATGTTTACAACACTTGGCTAACTTGAATAGCAACAGTCGGGTAGCTTAAACACTATATAATGTTAATGTTTACAACAATCAGCTAACTTGCATAGCAAAAGTTTGCTAGCTTAAATGCTATAGCCTATAATGCAATTTTTTACAACTATTGGCTAACTTGCTTAGCGACAGTCTGGTATCTTAAAATCTATATAATGCTAATGTTTACCACAATCAGCTAACTTGCCTAGTAAAAGTCCGCTAGCTTAAATGCTATATAATGCTAATGTTTACAACAACTGGCTAACTTGCATATAAACAGTCTGGTACCATAAATACTATATAATGCTAATGTTTACAACAATTGCCTAACTTGCATAGCAACAGTCTGGTAGCTTAAATGCTATATAATGTTAATGTTTACAACACTTGGCTAACTTGAATAGCAACAGACTGGTAGCTTAAACACTATATAATGTTAATGTTTACAACAATCAGCTAACTTGCATAGCAAAAGTTCGCTAGCTTAAATGCTATATAATGCTAATGTTTACAAGTATTGGCTAACTTGCTTAGCGACAGTCTGGTATCTTAAAATCTATATAATGCTAATGTTTACAACAATGAGCTAACGTGCCTAGTAAAAGTCCGCTCACTTAAATGCTATATAATGCTAATGTTTACCAGATTGTTTATGGTGCTCACCATAAAGACAAATACTGTAATTTTCTGTATTTTCCACTAATTTAAAAAAAAAAAAAAAAAATCTAATTTTTATTTTATAAATCATATCAATTACATATTTTTCTAGAATACAATCTAGAAATGAAAAATAGTTTTACATACTTAATTTCCATGTAGCATTTATTGTGCAAACTGTAAATCTGACTTATCGTCAATTATGATTGATTTTTTTTTCACGTTTTAATTTTGTTCATCTACTTTATTACAATATTTTTTCCCACGTTTAATTGAATTGAAAATTAACAATACATTTGGAAGAATTTTCTTTTTCCCTATGATAAAATCGAATCAATTTACCTTTATCAAATTAATAATGATTTAATGTTTCCATATATTTTAATTCATAATTTATTCAGCCTACTTAAATATGATAAAATATCATTAATTATATCATTTTTAATTCATTTCTTTGGCTTTTATATCCACAGAAAAAAAAACGTATATAGTAATAATTCAATTCTGCTGCATCTCATTAACTGATACGGGTAAACGGGAGATTGACACCCTGACCCTGCAGTTAAATACTATCGACAAAATGCAACCCTAGGAGGGGCAACGCTTAGATTTATGCTTCTTATTCAGGATGAAAGTGCTGACTGATTAAAAAAGAACAGAAATCAATGCGCTTTCATTTTTCAGGCCATCACTTGCTTTGATGCGGTTCATGGCGAAACCTTGTGCAACAAGCATAAACACAAAAAAACTGTGAAGAAGAAAAAGAAGAAAACACAACACTAATGACATCAGTCTCTTGGAATTTTTGGTGTGTGCAGCTAGTGGAAGAAACAAGGCAAAACAATTCCTTGTTCCCGTTCCTGCTCACAATGCACATGTTGACAAGTTCATTAGTGGCGGCGGAACAAGTAAACACTCATGATGCGTGCAAACGTTTGTATCTTGGAGAAGATTGATATACAGGACGTCCGCCATTTAGTTTGAAGCAATGTTGTTTGGGATTATACAATGTATTTCATTACTTTTATCTTTTATTCTTAAGGTTTAAAAGCAATAAAAGAAACGTAAAATTAAACAAAATTTGTTTTGTACAACGCAACATCGTAACACAGCAGAATCGGAAGTGAACTTCGCATGCAGGAGAATGTTACGTTAGCTGTCGTGGTAAGCTAATGGTACGATAGTGTCATGCTAGCATGAAAATTTTGTAATATGGAAATCGTTTGCATTTTAATGTGCTTTTTTTTCCCCGAAAGGAAACATGATTACGCGAGGTGAAGCGTACACAATTCTGTCAATGTGAGGTGAGTAAGCCATTATTATGTAAATCACCTGTAGTTAGATATGTTGACATTAGGCATGTGCCGGTATGAGATTTTGACGGTACGATAACCGTGAGCAAAAATACTGCGGTATCACGGTATTGCAATTATAGCTCCAAAATTTTGAGATGTATGGGTTTTAAAAAAAATAAATAAAAAAAAAAAAAATAAAAAAACTTTTTTCCATTGAACAGGTTTTTTTTTTCCAGAACATATATGCAAATTGGAACATGAATATAATGTGAAAATAAATTAATGTGAAAATAAATAAATTAACAAAAAAAAACAAATATTTTATATAAAATTAAAATAAATAGAACCTAGACTATACCCACAGCCACAGCTCAAGTTGCTCAATATTAGAGCAAGAACAAAATAATTGCTATAAAAAACTAAAAATACTTCTAAATAAAATTAAAAATATATACTGTATGACTTTTTTTGAGGGGGAGAAGCTGAAGTTTCGCCATTTTCAGCCACTGTGTCAACTTTCTTCTACATGATGTCATGCCTTTGTGTTAAAAAAGAACAAAGAATTCATAAGTTAATAAGTTAGTTAAAAATGTATAAGTTAGTTAAAATGTAAATATTGTTGAGGAAAGGTTTCATCTAAAACAAAAAGTGAGGAGTAAGACCTCCTTTCGCAATTAGCGATCTTTAACGCGATCCTTTTTTTTTTTTTTTTTTTTTCCCCCCTTCATTCAAGCATGTTTCTCACTCAGCGGCTGTGAGACATAAAACATCGACGAAGCTTCGCTCCCAGCTTAGCCTAGGCTAACATTCATCTTTGTAAGTTTTAGTTAGTTTGTATATTGAATTTGAAAGGAAAATGTATGTTTTGTTTTTGGCGACCTTTTTCATGGTGCTACTGCTATCCTGTTGAACCTACTCACATGTGGAAAAATACAATTGTATAACGTTTTAAATGTATTCATTTGCATATTTCACCACGATTTGAGAGCTCAATAAATTGAAGAAAAGTACGCATTGTGTTTGGAGGGTTTGTTTTTGGGTTTGCTGGCTGTTTAGCAGAATAGAGTCACTAACACTCACGGCAACAAACAGGGGAAGGGTGAGCGCTGCCGCACCAAGCCACTTCGGCTGCATTTTGGCACATGAAAAATAACGAATACCGTACTGAGGTATGACGGAAAATTTTAGTGGTTTTGAAACCGCGACGTTTTCACACCACGGTAAACCGTGAAACCGGTAACCGGCACATGTCTAGTTGACATTCTATTCTATGATAACTGATCGCTAATCCTGGGCCAACAATCTAATTTACCTAAGGGGCCGTTTACATGGTGACTCTCCGAGAATACGAAAAATTTCAAATGTGCATTTATATGGGCCCGTCTCCATTCGAACAATGCCAAAATTCTGCATGAAAACGATGTAGTATTCATTCCAGGCCCTTGGGGGCAGTGCAAATTTACAAGGCGACAGCGAATGATGCACTTTAACCCCACCAAGCTCGTCAGCCCGGAAAAAAAATATGCCCGCCCACTCGAAAGAATGGCATTTTTCTTTTGTTCAAAAAGGCACAAAAATGGAAACATTCAACATATTTCATTCAAAAATATTATTAAAACAGTAAATTAAAGCCGACATTCCGCCATATTTGCTGTTTTTAATGTTTAGTAGCACCGCTGCGCACGCCCAATGTGACGTGTAGGAGTGCTTACGTTATCGGCGTGGTCTCGCGCCGCGGGAGCTTTTGATGTGCATGCGGAGCAAGCCCTCCTCAATCCCCCGCAATCGAATTCTTCCACTTTGGAGGCAGGATTCAGAATTTTTCGTCTTCGCCGACAACATATGCACGCGAGACCATTGCGCTACTCAGTCATTGCGTCTTGGTGTCGCAGAGTCGCCATGTAAACTGCCCCTAAGTGTGTCTAATTGGACCTATTCATGAGTTAACCCACTCAGACATGTGGTAGTCCTGCAGAAAAGTGGAAATACTGCGCGGGGGCTATGCCTTAGCCCGGGCACCGCCCTCGCCAATCGGGGGGGAGGAGCGTGCACGGCACACCCCTTGCAGCTCCGGCAAAGAGGCCACTGTCACCCCCGATATCCAGGGCAGTCCACCAGACCATCCGTGCCCCCAACACCACTCCTCAAGGAAAGGAGGAAGGGATATGCCTCCGCCCCTCACGGCCCGCCCATTTGGACGCCCCAGCTACCACTGCAACCCCCCAACCGACTCGGCACATCACGGGACCCTCATTGCTGCCATGCCTGGGGCAGGAGAGAATCCCCACCTGATAGGGGTGACACCTCCATTGCAGCTCCAGCAAAGGGGCCACCGTTATCCAGGGCGCTCCCTCAGACCATCCTCGCCCCCAACAACCAACTCTCAGGAAAAGGACGAGGGGATATGCCTCCGCCCCGAATGGCTCACCCAACCGGACCCCCCAGCCATTAACGCTGCACACCACAGGACTCCCATGGTCCACTTGGCCCAGGGCAGGAGCAGATCCCCATCTGGAAGGAGTGACACTCCGATGTCCCTTCAGCATCTGGCTGGCGATCTGCGCAGGGGCCCAAGGAGGATTCCCGAGTACAAAGGGGAGAGAAGGGCAGAAGTGGGAGAATGCCAAGAGGCCGCCGCAGAGTGGAACAAGACCAGAGCACCCCCCCACCACCGACAGTCCAGACAAAGAGAAGGCCCCACCTCAGCAGCCCCACCATACAGAAAAGTGTGGGACCCACCTAACGCTGTATTCCTGAAGCTGCCAGGTCCCGACTGGTTGTTACATTTATAATTACTAAAGCATCCAATGGGGCATCACAATACAATCAGCCATAATATGGTAAATCCCCGACTGTATATATCATTAGTGCTGCAACGATTAATCGATTAACTTGAATAAATCGATTAGAAAAAAAGCTTCGAATCAAATTTTGCTGCTTCAAGTATTCGGTTAATTAAAGTGACGCTGTAATGGTTTGGTTTGAACGCGTTTGCATTTAGTTTTATTAATTTGGGTGGATACACTGCCCTCTAATGGCAACAGTGAATATGACATGTCATTTAACATGGCTGAGTTCAGCTTCTCCCTGTTAAGACCAACATAAAGTAGGTTTTTGTTTGAGCTAATGTTTTTTGTAATGCATTCAGAATTTTGTTTATTGGTATATTTTACTGTTTTTTGTGGAAATATGTGTTTGAACAATTTGTTACGCAAGTTAGCCAATTGTTCTCTTGTTGTATTTATAGCCTCATTTATTTATTTATTTTTATACCGCTTGCGGCTAAGCTCAGGAATTTGAATTGATTTAAATGGATTAATCATCATGACCATTTATTTAAATTAAAGTGCAATTCTGTATAGTTTGAAAAAACACCTTATTTGCATTTACTGCTCTTTTGAAACTGCAATCTTAGCAAGTCTTTGTTTTACATCTCCTAAAATGTATTCTGTAACGCATTAAATGTTCCTAATCCGATTACCGTAATTTTGAGACTAAAAGCTGCTACTTTTTTCCTTCATTTTGATTCCTGCGGTTTATAATCCAGTGCAGCTTACTTGATTTTTTTGGGTTAATAGGTAACACTTTATTTGATAGCGACGTCATAAGACTGTTATAAGACTGTCATAATTATGACATGAACCTATCATGATCATTACTGAATGCGTATGACAGATGTTATTAAGTTTCATCCAGCAAATTATGTTACAAACTCCATTTATGTCCAACCTGGATCTTTTACATGCATTCAAAAGAGATAATTTGCCGGACAATACTGAAGGACATCTTTTACAAGCATTCATTAATGCTCATAACAGTGTCATGTCACAATTAGGATTGTCTAATGATTGAGTTATGGCGTCACTGTCATTAAACGTTTTACCAAATATCATAACTAGCAATTAATGAAACAACTGGAAGAGTACCTGAAGAAATAATTAGCACGGAACATTAATTTTGATTGTTATTTACATCTGTAGTGCTGCAATGCATGCCAAGAGGCAGTCATACTGATTGCAGCTAATACCGTAATTTTCGGACTATAAAAAAACTACTTTTTTCCCCTCATTTAGAATCCTGCGGCTTAAAGTCCAGTGTGGCTTATTTATTGATTTAATAGGTTAATAGGTAACAATTTCTTTGACAGCAGTGTGATAAGACTGCCATAAGTCCCTCATAATTGTGACATGACACTATCATGGGAATTAATGACATTATGAATTATGTCACTAACTCCATTTATGTCCAGCTCGGATCTTGACATCAATTCAAAACTGAGATAAAGTGTTACCAAATACCATAACTAGCAATTAATGAAACAACTGGGACAGTAACTGAAGAAATAATTAGCACAGAACAAAAGTTTGATTGTTATTTACATCTGTAGCACTGCAATGCATGTTAGGAGGCATGTTGGACATCAACAGTGTTGACAGCAGGTGAAAGCAGAGGTTGACTGTCTCCCTCAAGGGATCAGTTATGGCGAAATGAAGCTTCTTGATGGTGGTTCATTTGGCCTCATGACAGTCGTATGATGCCACTGTCAGTTAACTCATTTGCTGCCAAAAACGTATGAATACATTCTATTTTTAATTGTGTCAGTGTCCCAAAGACATATTTATACGTCTTTTACGTTTTTGTTTTTTTTTTTCTACAAGAGGCATCTCCGGGTTCTGACTCAATTTAGCTCCAAAGCACATAGCTGAAAATCAATTTCAAAGCAATAAAACTGGCCACTGGATGGGAGTAGCGCATTTGGCAAGACCCGCAACCCGATTCAATGGAATGAACGGCTGGCCGCACGGCCGGGGCGCCGGCGGAAGACGACCGAATGGACGTCCAGAATGCCAAGCGGCGGACGACTGAGCAGAACACCCGTGAGGACGCCCGGGATGCCAGGCGCTGGACGACCAAGCAGAACGACTGGGACCACCAGTGCAGAGGACGATGCCGATGAGACCGTGCTGCTCGCCGAGCAGAGACAGACGGCGATGAGGGAAAGGTTTACCCCAGCTGTCGCGGCCACAACAGCGTCATCTCTCAGTTAGTTATGTGTAAATTAACTGTTACTTTGCTATCAAAAGCTCTGTTTGTCTTGTTTTTTATGTTATTTTGTAAAAGGAAAACATTATTCAGATGTTTGGGATGTAACTAAAGCAAAAAAATAGCTGTGTTGAAGTAAATTATGTTTGAAATGTAAGCTTTCACAAAAAGCTCAATTTCTGTTTTTTCATCAGAAATTGGAAAATTGCTCAAACTAAGCTATTTTCTAATGCTGATTTCTAAAGAATGGAAAAAGATGAATTTACTTTTTTCCCTGCTGATAGAAATCTAATCTTTCTTTTGGTCGGTTCCATGATTATATAGCAATAGAACAGAATTTTCTGTGGGCCTTGCAAAATCAGTCAAAATCCAGTAAAACGGCCGGGAGCGAAGGACCTTGCTCCAGTGAAAATGGCTGGGAGTGAATGAGTCAAGTGTCATCTGGCAAATTATGTTACCTACTCCATTTATGTCCATCTTGGATCTTTTACATCCATTTAAAAGTGAGATAATTTGCCGGATAACACTAAATGACATCTGTTATAAGCATTCATTGATGCTCATAACAGTGTCATGTCATAATTATGATTGTGTAATGACAGTCTTATGGCGCCAATGTCAAATAAAGTGTTACCAAATACCATAACTAGCAATTAATGAAACAACTGGAACAGTAACTGAAAATTTACTTCACACAGAACATAACTTTTGATTGTTATTTACATCTGTAGCCCTGCAATGCATGCTAGGAGGCATGTTGGACAATAACAGTGTTGACAGCAGGTGAAAGCAGAGGTTGACTGTCTCTCCCAAGGGAACAGTGATGGCCAAATTAAGCTTCTTGAAGAAATGTTTTGCAGCCAACTGGTTCAAAAATTCATTGTGGTTCATTTGGTCTTATGGCAGGCGTATGATGCCGCTGTCAATTAAAGTGTTTCCGGTTAATATCTTTTGGTGTAAATATCCCATAATACAGTGAGAAGAGCTGTGGCTTATAGTCCAGTGTGGCATATCTATGAACCAATGCTGTTTTCGTGTCAAATTTGGTGGGTGGCGGCTTATAGTCAGGTGCTCCTTATAGTGCAAAAATAACGGTAATCGGGACAACAGTTTTTTTTTTCAGTAACCGCAAACATTTACTTTAGTTTTAATTTAGCAGTCTTACCGAGGTTAAGTCAAGGCTGTTTCGGACCCACTCCTTGGCATCATTGTACTCATCCAACAGTCCCATAATGTAGAGCGTGTCCAGCGAGTCGATGATGGATGCTCCTCTCAGGCCACCTGGAAGCACAGCAGACAACGTTAGCAAGTGTCGGCCCGCCGTGATTTATGAGCGTCAGCGCCGTAGCTGCCTAATGCTCGTTGCGGGAGAAACATTTATGACATTCATATTTGGAGACGAATGAATAAAATATACAAGGTCATCATTTCAGCAAAGCGACTAGACATAAATAGTGATGAATAATACATGTTGACACCAAACTTGATATGCAGTTCCTGAAACGGTCAGTTTAGTTCATTTGAACGAAATGGGTTTGCTTTCACTCAGTGGTCGCCATTGGCGGCCCTAGTTGTCCAACCTTTTTTAAGTGGGAGGGAGCGAGTAATTGCTGAGAGCTTGTGAAAGCGATTTCAAGGAGTTTTGGGTGACTTTAGAGACATAATGATTTAGAAACCATTGTAAGTGTGAATTTTTGTCCTTTTTTATGAAGTCAATTTAAGATATTTTCATAATGAAACTTCTTCAAACTGTGATGGAACTTTTTTATTTAAAAAAAACATCAAATATTTGAAATCTTTTAAGATTGTGATTTGAACAGTAAAACAAAAATGTAAAAAAATAAACCATAAATGATATAACAATGCAATATATTGCAAATTATAGGTAAATTATCATGAAAAAAATATTTTAAAATGTGATTTGAGTAGAAAAACTAATTTAAAAACAACAGCTTTGATGTTAAAGGGAACCATGGTTAATAAGACTTGTAGTTCTTAAGTGTTAGTATGAGTAATAATTAGGGCTGTAAAAATTATCGCGTTAACGGGCGGTAATTAATTTTTTAAATAAATCACGTTAAAATATTTGACGCAATTAACGCACAAATGTCCCGCTCAAAGAGATTAAAATGACAGCACAGGTAAATGTGTACCTGGTGTGTTTTGTGGAGTTTTGGCGCCCTCTGCTGGCGCTTGGGTGCGACTGATTTTATAGGCTTCAGCACACATGAGCATTGTGTAAGTAATTATTGACATCAACAATGGCGGGCTACGAGTTTATTTTTTGATTGAAAATTTTACAAATTTTATTAAAACGAAAACATTAAGAGGGGTTTTAATATATACAGGTAATTTCTATAACTTGTACTAACATTTATTTTTTAAGAACTACAAGTCTTTTTATCCATGGATCGCTTTAACAGAATGTTCATAATGGTAATGCCATCTTGTTGATTTATTGTTATAATAAACAAATACAGTACTTATGTACCGTATGTTGAATGGATATATCCATCTTGTGTCTTAGCTTTCCATTCCAACAATAATTTACAGAAAAATATGGCATATTTGATAGATGGTTTGAATTTCGATTAATTGCGATTAATCACGATTAATTTTTAAGCTGTAATTAACTCCATTAAAAATTGTAATCGTTTGACACCCCTAGTAATAATGCATAGTAATAATTTGATATTTAAACATCTCTTTATGTTTTCGTTTATATAAAATTTGTAAAATTAGTTAAGCTAGTAGGCCGCCATTGTTGTTGACACAGCAATGCACTGTGGGCGATGACGTCAACGGGCAGTGCTGCTGGGCTTTCAGAGTATTCTCTAGTGACATAAACATGTCATCTGTTCAACCCATTCAATTTGAACCCGGGAGGAACATTGAGCAGGACAGCATTGTCGATATTTCACAAAAATAAGCAGCAAAAGCTAAATGAACAGGAAAGACTGGATGAGGCAAGCGTAGACAAAACTGGTGTTGTGCCAAAATATCCTACACACTGTCGCTGCATGCAGGCAGCGTTCAAGTCCACACTGTTTAATAACATTAAACACCAGAAATGCCGTGAGTGACTTGACCCAATCAAAGTGGTCTGGGTCAAATGACCCACTGCCTTTCTTGTGTTTTAACTAACACCACAAGGACCATGTTATTTTTTTTCTACATCGATAATTTGTGTATTTTTTTTTTTCAAACTACTGTAATTTTCGGACTATAAGGCGCATAACCTGCGACCCACCAAATTTTACATGAAAACGGCATTTGTTCAAGATTAAGCTGCACTGGACTATTAAGCCACAGCTGACATATGGCTATTTACACCAAAATCTATTAACCGGTAATGCTATATTTGACAGTGGCATCATAAGAGTGTCATAAGATCAAATGAACCACCATGAAGCTTTGAACCAATTAGCTGCAAAGCTTCATTGCGTCAAAAAGCTTCATTTGGCCATCACTGCTTCTTTGGGGGAGACAATCAACATCTGCTGCCACCTGCTGTCAACACGGTTGTTGTCCAACATGTCTCCTAACATGCATTGCAGTGCTACAGATGTAAATAACAATCAAACTCATGTTCTGTGCTAATTATTTCTTCACTTACTGTTCCAGTTGTTTCATTAATTGCTAGTTATGGTATTTGGTAACACTTTATCTCAGTTTTGAAAGGATGTCAAGATCCGAGCTGGACATAAATGCAGTTAGTGAAATAATTCATAATGTGATTAATGCTCATGATAGTGTCATGTCACAAATATGAGGGACTTATGGCAGTCTTATGATGCCGCTGTCAAAGAAAGTGTTACCTACTAACCCATAGAACTCAATAAATAAGCCACACTGGACTTTAAGCCGCAGGATTCAAAGTGAGGGAAAAAAGTAGCGGATTATAGTCCGAAAATTACGGTATTAGCTGCAATCAGTAACAAGTCTTTAGATGAAAACCAACAAATTTATTATGGTCCGCGAATACGGAAGCAAGCAGACAGCAATAACAGGGATTGCGTAACAGGGTTTATTGAACATACAAACATATGATCGTGAAAAGGGAGACAAAACAATGGTCTGTGACAGTAAGTCGGGATCAAATTTAAAAAAATAAATAAACGAGGGAAAACCGCGGTGAGAGGCAGAAGAACGAAAAAACCAAGGCGAGGATGCAACTCGCAACGAAGGGGTCAAGAACGCAAACTGTTAAATGGCAATAAGTCAATATCTCAGCAAGCCGCCTAGGATCATTTTAGAAACACTACATCACACAATGTCGGGAACTCATCCCACAGCTCTGTAACAAAACAATCTGACCAGCAGCATAATGAGACAAAATCATGCCCGTCGTCATACTAGCTTCGCTTACTAGCTAGCACAGCTATTCTCCCAGTCCAGGCCAACAGCGTCACCACTCCCAGAGTGCATTGAACATGTAAAACACGGCGCCCGCCAAAGGTCGAAACATGTACTAAATATTATAGATTTAGAATAGAATAGAATAGAATAGAATAGAATAGAATAGAATAGAATAGAATAGGTCTTTATTTTCATTGTCAACAAGAACATTGTGAACAACAAAACTGGACGTGGCACTCCAGTATAAACATATGTATTTGATGAATAAAATAAATAAATAGAAAAATATTTATGCTCTTGAGCTAAAAATAATATATGAAAAATAAACTCTAAATGATATAAAAACGCGATGTATTGCAATTTATAATTATCATAAAAAATGATTTTTTAATATGGTTTTAGTAGAAAAACGAAAAAAGAAAATAGCTTTAAACTGTGATGTTAAATAAAAAAAAAACCATTAAAAAGTAATGCCCCCCCCCAAAAAAAAAATTGTGTGAAAATAATAATAATAATCATAACAATAATAATAATAATCCATTTTAATCCAATTAAATTTATAGTTTAGGAACTAATATAAAACTAAAGCTTTTTTTTTTTTTTTTTTTTTTTTTTAATGAAAAAAAAAAATAAAAATTTTAATTAATATAACCAGTGAGTTACTTCATCCTGAAGAAAAATGAAATTAAAATGAATAAGTCTTAATTGTTGCTCTTTATATTAAAATTAAAATATCAAAATATACATTAAACTGGAATTTGATTTATTTCTAATTATATGAACAGACATTTCATGTAAAATGTCTTTGAAAAGTGATTTCATCTAAATCCCGTTGAAAAAACAATTTCAAAAATGCAATTAAATAAATAATAATAATCAAACAAAATTTCTAAAAACGTTTTCAACTATCCGCTGCCATTCTCTCCCACTCCAAATTAAATCTAGTGCCGTCAATGGTAGCTTCAGTGGTAACACGATCATTCACTTCGACCCTTCGAGTTCAATGCTAGCGAACCAGCTAATGCTGCTTCCTTTTCAGCTCCCAAGTGCTTATTTGCCAACAAAGCACTTGGAACTCTCGTGAGGTCCAAACAAGACGTGTGGAAAATTCCAGATAGTTTAAAAAAAACACAACCCGAAAGTGAAGAAGATTGATTGAGCGCCAGGCCACACAGAGCAGATCAATCCATCAACGTTTGTTCTCGGGGGCGCCCACGAGAGCCAGTAGCGCCTTTCTT
This sequence comes from Corythoichthys intestinalis, assembly GCF_030265065.1. NCBI lineage: Eukaryota > Metazoa > Chordata > Actinopteri > Syngnathiformes > Syngnathidae > Corythoichthys > Corythoichthys intestinalis. The sequence continues at coordinate 40,133,900 of NC_080398.1, forward strand.
TTCGCAGTCCTTTGACATGAATGGACAGGACGCCCACGGGACTGACCCCGGCTAATAAATGTCCGCTCTGCGATGTTTGCAAGTGCTGTGATAAACTCGCACAAGTGCAGAATTATCCCTTCTGCACATCACTGTTAATTAAATTGAGTAGGGTTGTCAAAAGTATCGATACTCTGTTATTTAATTATTTTGTATTGTTTTGTACTGTATGTTTATGGGGTAAATTTTACTGTATATTACATTGTACTGTATATTTATGGGGTAAATTTTATTTTGCACTACACTTGATTTGAGTTGTCCCTCCCCCCATCAGATGCAAATTTATATTAAAAAAAATAAGTCAATTGTTTGTGCTACATTTGTGCTGTAAAACATTTTTGTGATTTAGCATGTGACAGTTACTCGTTTCAAGGTTCACCGTGGTATGAAAACGTCACGTTCAATTTTCCGTCATACTGTTGTTTGATATTAGCTATTTTTTAAGTCCCAAAAATGCAGCAAGAAATGGATTGGAGCGGCAGTGCTCAACCCTCCTCCCTTTTAGCTGTGTCGCCCAGTTGAAGCTTGGGACCGTGTGCTTTGGTCAGATGAGACCAAGATTGAGCTTTTTGGAACCAAACACTCTAAGTGGGTCCGGCGTGCCACGAAAGATGCGCATGCTGAAAAGCACCTCATACCCACTGTGAAGTATGGGGGTGGGTCAGTGATGCTGTGGGGCTGTTTCGCTTCCAAAGGCCCTGGGAACCTTGTTAGGGTGCAGGGTATCATGAATGCTTTGAAATACCAGGACATTTTAAATCAAAATCTGTTTCCCTCTGCCCGAAAGCTGAGGATGGGTCGTCACTGGGTCTCTCAGCAAGACTATGACCCTAAACATATCGCCAAAGCTACACAGAAATGGTTAACCAGACACAAAATCGAGCTCCTCCCATGGCCAGCTCAGTCCCCAGACCTTGTTTTGTTGGCAAAAGCGGGTTGTACAAAGTATTAACACCAGGGGTGCTAATAATTGTGACACACATTATTTGATGTCAAATAATTATCTCTTTATGTGGGATTTTTTCCCCACTGAATAAATGCACTTGTATTGAAGGTTGGATTTTTCTCTTTTTTTCCATTAAAGTGCCTGTGACATGAAAAAGCATGTTTATTTCATAATACACGCGGTATTTTATGCCCCTGAATGATATGGGCCGCTTGGATGTGTGTGGAAGCGATCGCTATTTTTTTGTTTTGTTTTAATCCCGCGCCATGAAAATGAGTGACTTCCGGCTTCGGTCTTGCATTGAGGAGGAGGGCGCTGTGATGTGTACGGTAGAAGACGTCCTCTTCACGCTACAGTGTACTGTTGTGTATGATGACGAAGGATTCAGCTGATTTTGCGGATTAATACGTTTATTTTTTGCATCACACCAGCCAAACGGCTGCAGAAAAATCATTCTGTATGAGGGAGAGGCGTATGTATGGGGTCAGATTAGTCTCCATAAATATAAGGATATTTACTGTGGGACCATTGGATTTACGAGGAAGTGAGTAAACATCTTGTTTTGTATTATGTCTAATACGAATACAGCGATTACAAAGTAAACACTACAAACTTCCTTTAAATGAAGGACTACTTACATTTGATCATTGATAGGCATGTAAAAAGCTCTCCTAATGCTCATTAGCAGCAGCACGTTAGCTGCACAACAACTCCAGCCACCCTCCTCCGGGGAACGAACTGCAAATTGCTCTCCGCCGGGCGGTTTGCTGATCCGCGAAGGCAATCGGCAATCGAGTCGTCATGTCAAATAATCCAGCATAGTTATGTGTGATTTTCCGCTTCGAAGACTTTGAAACATCACTCGGTTCGGGTTAGCATGTCGGCTAGCTGTAACGCCTTCTGGTTTGTTTACATTCTCCGAAGCCGGGGAAGGGAAATGACATATGTCCGATTTAGGTGTCATAAAATATCGTTCGGGAGGTGCGACAGAAAAGGTGAAGTCGACAGTTTTGACCATTATGGAGTAATTTTGCCATGTCGTCCTGAATAAATGCATTTTTATTATTTCATATTCCATTCAGCACAAGACTGTTATTTGTCATGACCATGCCATTTATTTAGCAATTGGGGAAAATACTTGGATAAAAAGAATATCCTGTAAAAATATTGAAGTAAAGAGACAGAAACAATGACATTTTGCCGCTCTCTTCGTCGTGTTTTCCTCGTTGTGAATAGTTCCCTCTCGACAGGCTGACTGGTCCTTCTCAAGCCATTTATATAGCTATTGGGGAAAATACTTGGATAAAAAGAATATCCGGTAAAAATATTGAAGTAAAGAGACAGAAACAGTGACATTTTGCCGCTCTCTTCGTCGCGTTTTCCTCGTTGTGAATAGTTCCCCCTCGACGGGCTGACTGGTCCTTCTCAAGCCATTTATATAGCTATTGGGGAAAATACTTGGATAAAAAGAATATGCTGTAAAAATATTGAAGTAAAGAGACAGAAACAATGACATTTTGTCGCTCTCTTCGTCGTGTTTTCCTCGTTGTGAATAGTTCCCCCTCGACGGGCTGACTGGTCCTTCTCAAGCCATTTATATAGCTATTGGGGAAAAATACTTGGATAAAAAGAATATCCTGTAAAAATATTGCAGTAGAGAGACTGAAACAATGACATTTTGCGGCTCTCTTCGTCGCGTTTTCCTCGTTCTGAATAATTCCCCCTCAATGGGCTGAATAGTAAAACCGATGAGCCCAGTCTACTGCTGACGTCATCCACCTGTTGGGGACGCTAAAGCCCTATAATGGTAGGCGTGGCTAACCGGCAGATTAAAAGACTAATTTCTCGTCATCTGCGCTTTGCTAAATTGTTGTATATAGTCGAATCGTCTCAAAATATGATTCTAATTCACATAATAATGCCATTTAAGACTTTTTTTCTCGTGTCATATGCTCTTTAAGGTCCCATATTATTTGAATTTAAAAAAATTATCAGAAGCTCAAAAACACATCTTAACCTGGGGTGCCAATAATTATGGAGGGCACTGTAGGCCCCCAATTGATCGGTCCTGCGCCCCGTGTCCCGTCAATATATTATGAAGTCTATGGTTTAGTTTAGTCTATTATCTTATTTTTAGGACTATAAGTCGCAGTTTTTTTTCATAGTTTGGCTGGGGGTGCGACTTATACTCAGGAGCGACTTATGTGTGAAATTATTAACACATTATGATATTATTTCACATGTTATTTTGGTGTTTTGGAGTGACACTGATGGTTTGGTAATGTTCTTCATGCTAACATTACCGTAATTTCCCGAATATAAGGCACACCGGTGTATAACACGCACCCCAAATTTACTTGTAAAATCTAGGGAAAATTATTATACCCGTTTATAACACGCACCCTAATTTTAGCACCAATAAAGAGAAGAATACAAGAAAACAGAGCTCGTGTACAGATACACAAATGTCATTTTACTGCCTGGTGAAACACAGCACAAGCTGAACTTTTTGGCCACAATGAAAAACGATATGTTTGGCGTAAAAGCAACACAGCCAAACATATCGTTTTGCATTGTGGCCAAAAAGTTCCAATTTTGGTTTCATCTGACCAGAGCACCTTCTTCCACATGTTTGGTGTGTCTCCCAGGTGGCTTGTGGCAAACTTTAAACGAGACTTTTTATGGACATCTTTGAGAAATGGCTTTCTTCTTTCCACTCTTCCATAAAGGCCAGATTTGTGCAGTGTACTTTTGCAAGGCACTGTAACAGTGTCTGCTTTAACTCATTCACTACCAGCCATTTTCACCGGTGCAACCCCCTTCGCTCCCGGCCGTTTTAGTGGATTTTGCAAGGCCCACAAAAAATGCTGTTCTATTGCAATTACACTGCCAATGGGAAAACCCATTGGCAGTGTATCAAATACTTGTTCTCCCCACTGTTAACATGGAACCCACGAAAAGAAAAACCCTTCTTTCAGCAGGAAAAAAAAAAAGTTCATATCTTTTTCCATTCATTAGAAATCAGCATTAGAAAATGGCTTAGTTTGAGAAATTTTCCAATTTCTGATGAAAAAACAGAGAAATTTTTTGTAAAAGCATACATTTCAGAATTAACTTTGACTTCAACACAGCTATTTTTTGCTTTTGTGACATCCCAAACATCTGAATAATGTCTTCCTTCTACAAAATAACATAAACAACAAGACAAATCGAACTTTTGATAGCAAAGTAACAATTTATTTACACATAACTAAACTATTGAACTGAGAGATGGCGCAGTTGTGGCAGCGACAGCCGGTGTAAACTTTTCCCTCATCGCCGCCTGTCTCATCAAGATGGATATTTTTGAGTCTCATTTTGTGTTGACCACTGCCTCCTGGCGGAGTTCACCTGGGGAATTGTGTGGGGCGTGTTGTGTTCCTGGGGGGGAACTGGTTTGGCCATGCACGTTTCCGGCTGAATCCCGGGACATTTGAGGGTAGCGGGGGACGCGAGCGGTCGAGGGGCTCTGCTCGGCGAGCAGCACTGACTCAACGGCATCGTCCGCTGCACTGGTGGTCCCCGTCGTTCTGCTCAGTCGTTCAGCGCCTGGCATCCCGGGCGTCCTCCCGGTTGTTCTGCTCGGTCGTCTGCCGCCTGGCATCCTGGATGTCCACCTGGTCGTCGCACTTGGTCGTTTGTCGCCTGGCGTCCCGGACGTCCTCCCTGTCGTCCTGCTCGGACTTCGCTCGCTTGGTGTCCGAGACGTCCTCCTGGTCATCCATTCGGTCGTCTTCCGCCGGCGCCCCGGCTGTGCGGCATGGCCTTTGGTTCCGTTTAATCGGGTTGCGGGTCTTACCAAATGCGCTACTGCCCTCCAGTGGCCAGTTTTATTGCTTTGAAATCGATTTTCAGCTTTGTGCTTTGGAGCTAAATTGAATCAGAACACAGAGATGTCTTGTGTAAAAAAAAAAAAAAAAGTAAAAGACCTTTAAATGCGTCTTTGGGACACTGAAACAATTAAAAATAGAACATATTTATTCATTTTTGGGAGCAAATGATTTAATTAAAACCACCCAAACATTCATAAGTTTTCATATTTCAATGAGGATAGTACGCAAACAATGACAGAGAGGGGAAAAATAAGTAAGTAAACCATCACATTTAATATTTTGTGCCCCTCCCCCCCCTTTGGCAGCAATAACTTCAACCATACGCTTCCTGTAGCTGCACATCAGTGTGGCACATCGATCAGGACTAATTTTGGCCAATTCTTCTCGACAAAACTGCTGTAGTTCAGTCAGATTCCTGGGATGTTTGGCATGAATCGCTGTCTTTAGGTTATGCCACAGCATCTCAATGGGGTTCAAGTATGGATTTTACTTGGCCACTCCAGAACGTGTATTTTGTTATTCTGAAACCATTCTGAAGTTAATTTGCTTCTGTGTTTTGGATCATTGTCTTGTTGCAGCATCCATCCTCTTTTTGTCTTCAACTGTCTGAAAGACGGCCTCAAGGTTTTCCTGCAAAACATCCTGATAAACTTTTGAATTCATTCTTCCATTAATGATGGCAAGTTGTCCAGGCCCTGGGGTAGCAAAACAGCCCCAAATCATGATGCTCCCTCCACCATGCTTCACGGTGGGGATGAGATATTCATGTTGGTGATCCGTTCCATTTTTCCTCCACACATGACGTTATGTGTTACTCCCAAAAAAATTCAACTTTAGCTTCATCAGTCCACAAAATATTTTGCCAAAACTTCTGTGGAGTGTCCAAGTGCCTTTTTGCGAACATTAAACGAGCAACAATGTTTTTCTTAGACAGCAGTGGCTTCCTCCGTTGAGTCCTCCTATAAACACCATTCTTGGCCATAGTTTTATATATAGATTTTGGACTGTGCCAGTGATTTCTGTAAGTAATTAGCAGACACTTCATGGTTCTTTTTTACCTCTCTGAGTATTCTGAGCTGAGTTTTCCTGCAAAACATCTTGATGAACTTTTGAATTCATTCTTTCATTAATGATTGCAAGTTGTCCAGGCCCTGAAGCAACAAAAGAGCCCCAAATCATGATGCTCCTTCCACTATGCTTCACGTTTGGGATAAGGTGTCTATGTTGGTGAGCTGTTCCATTTTTCCTCCACACATGGCGTTGTGTGTTACTGCCAAACAATTCAACTTTGTTTTTCTCAGTTCACACAATCTTTTGCCACAACTTCTGTGGAGTGTCCAAGTACCTTTTTGAAAACATTTAACGAGCAACAATGTTTTTTTTTTTTTCTAGACAGCAGTGTCTTCGTCCGTGGAGTCCTCCCATGAACACCATTCTTGGCCATAGTTTTATATATAGTTGATGTGTGCACATAGATATTGGACTGTGCCAGTGTTTTCTGTAAGTCTTTAGAAGACACTCTATGGTTATTATTATTATTTTTTTTTACCTCTCTGAGTATCCTGCGCTGAACTCTTGCCATCATCTTTGGTGGACGGCCACTCCTTGGGAGAGAAGCAACATTGCCAAACTCTCAATTTATAGAAAACTATTGATTGATGAACATCCAGACTTTTAGAGATGGTGTTGTATCCTTTCCATCCAAGCTTTATACAAATCCACAATCCCCGATCGCGGGTCTTCAGACAGCTCTTTTCCCCGAGCCATCGTGCACATCAGACAATGCTTCTCATCAAGACAATTCTCACCAGGTGTGTGTTTTATTGTGGGCAGGGTAGCTTTAAACCACTCATCAGTGTTTGGGCACACACTTGACTTGAATTGTTTGGTAAAAATTGGTTTCAATTGCTTTTTAAGTCTCCTTAGGTAGAGGGTTCACTTACTTATTTTCCCCCCTTCTGTCATAGTTTGCATGCTATCCTCATTAAAATATGAAAACTTATTAATGTTTGGGTGGTTTTAGGTAAAGCAGACAGTGTTTTTTCATCTGTGTGATTTTGACAAAAATCATCACATTTTACAGTGATTTTATGCAGAAATGTTAGAAATTCCAAAAGGTTCAGACACTTTTTCATACTTCGGTATATTGAAAAGGTGATATATCGCGATACTTTGTAGCCCAAAAGGTTGTCGATATGCTGCCACCAAGTATCAATATGCAGTATTGTTTTAAAAGGAACCACGGAAAGAAAGACTTGTAGTTCTTAATAGATAATTTTTAGTATGATTTATAGTAATTTGATATTCAAACCCCTCTTAACGTTTTCCTTTTTCATAACATTTTAAAAATTAGTTGAAAGAGAAGGTTGCATTTGCTCTTGATGACGCAATGCACGCTTGGGGTGATGACACGGTTGGACTGGAATGGGAGATTTGCAGTGTTAGCTAGCAAGCGAAGCTAGTATGACGACTGGCATGATTTTGTCACATTCTGCTTCTGGTCAGATTGTTATGTCACAGAGGTGTGGAATGAATTCCCAACGTCGTACCTATATTCAATCCCAGCCCATCAGCAGTGTCTTTAAACCTATGCTAGGCGGCAGCAGGTCAATATCTTGGCAAGCCGCCTAGGATCGGTTTAAAGAAACTGCTGTTGAGCTGGACCCTAGTTGTTAGTGTCGAAAATGTTTGCAGGCAACAGCTAAAATTAATTGACCTTTTAGTTCCAAAATTTTTGTATGGTATTTTACCACCTTTGACTGATGAGCACTTTGACATTTCTCACTCTAGATCGCAGTTTTCCCAGTCGATCTTCAGCGTCCGCCCCCCATACACGTTTTCTGAATAGCAAGCAGCTTAACGTCTCCGACGCGGCGCTGACTCATCGACGCACTAACCCCGCTCCCGTGATGCCAGGCGCCATTAGCGCTAACAAGACGCCCATTGCCCCCGCCAATGATAATTGGATGGTGGCAACCGCTGGCAACCAGGTGGCGCGATAAGTGCGAATCCAGGCATCTGCATCAATTAACATCACCCGCAACACCAAAACGCTTGATTTACCTGGTGAAGGCATCTGTTACATGATGCTCGCACATCTCAATCAGCAAATTACAATTTAACATTCCCAGACAGTTGATTAGGTCATCCTTTGCAATCAGGACAAGAGCTGTACCAGAGGAAAAAATAGATGAAAATGCTCATTTTGGGAGAATTTCATGAACATTATTATGTACAAAAAGTTTTTGTTTTCAGAAATCAGTACTATTAGTTAATCCATGTGTGTTGTGTAGGGGTGTGACGATATATCATTTGAACGAGTAAGCCTGGCAGCGAATGAATGAATGTTAATTTGCTGCCAGCCCTGCTAGTTCAAATGAATTGGACGTCTATCCCCGTCAATGGCAGACAATGATTTAGAGAAGGTACTTATAACGTAGCTAAGAGTTGTTTGTCTTTGCACGTGTGGATAAGATGGCGTCACTTGACGACATCAGTGATTGATGGTGTTGACGGCGGTGGTCTAATGTGTCCCGCCGCTGACCGCGACTTGACAGCTGTGATGAATGAACACGTGGCGAAGGCGTGTTGCCTTCAGGGATGCCATTTTTTGCCTTTTGATGTTCACATGTCAAATGCACACTTTTATTTTTCATTAGACGAAACCAAAGGAAAAGTCACTAACATTTTGAGGTGTAAATTCTATATCCGAAAAATAGACACAAAGTGAATGAAAATTGACGCCATTGACGATAGACATTTAAACCGGGAGGATCGGCTTTGAATTCACGTCTTTCCATGCCGTTAACAGTGCTAGACGTCAAATTCCTTTTGACTGTTTGGGGCGAATAGGCATAATTTCCCCCAACTCTATGAAATTGGTGCCTCTTCAGTCGCAAATTTACAGTGCCTTGCAAAAGTATTCGGCCCCCTTGAATCTTGCAACCTTTCGCCACATTTCAGGCTTCAAACATAAAGATATGAAAATTATTTTTTTTGTCAAGAATCAACAACAAGTGGGACACAATCGTGAAGTGGAACAACATTTATTGGATAATTTAAACTTTTTTAACAAATAAACTGAAAAGTGGGGCGTGCAATATTATTCGGCCCTTTTACTTTCAGTGCAGCAAACTGACTCCAGAAGTTCAGTGAGGATCTCTGAATGATCCGATGTTGTCCTAAATGACCGATGATGATAAATAGAATCCACCTGTGTGTAATCAAGTCTCCGTATAAATGCACCTGCTCTGTGATAGTCTCAGGGTTCTGTTTAAAGTGCAGAGAGCATTATGAAAACCAAGGAACACACCAGGCAGGTCCGAGATACTGTTGTGGAGAAGTTTAAAGCCGGATTTGGATACAAAAAGATTTCCCAAGCTTTAAACATCTCAAGGAGCACTGTGCAAGCCATCATATTGAAATGGAAGGAGCATCAGACCACTGCAAATCTACCAAGACCCGGCCGTCCTTCCAAACTTTCTTCTCAAACAAGGAGAAAACTGATCAGAGATGCAGCCAAGAGGCCCATGATCACTCTGGATGAACTGCAGAGATCTACAGCTGAGGTGGGAGAGTCTGTCCATAGGACAACAATCAGTCGTACACTGCACAAATCTGGCCTTTATGGAAGAGTGGCAAGAAGAAAGCCATTTCTCAAAGATATCCATAAAAAGTCTCGTTTAAAGTTTGCCACAAGCCACCTGGGAGACACACCAAACATGTGGAAGAAGGTGCTCTGGTCAGATGAAACTAAAATTGAACTTTTTGGCCACAATGCAAAACGATATGTTTGGCGTAAAAGCAACACAGCTCATCACCCTGAACACACCATCCCCACTGTCAAACATGGTGGTGGCAGCATCATGGTTTGGGTCTGCTTTTCTTCAGCAGGGACAGGGAAGATGGTTAAAATTGACGGGAAGATGGATGCAAGGCAAGGCAAGGCAAATTTATTTATATAGCACAATTCAGCCAAATACAGGAACATTCTGGAAGAAAACCTGTTGGTATCTGCACAAGACCTGAGACTGGGACGGAGATTTATCTTCCAACAGGACAATGATCCAAAACATAAAGCCAAATCTACAATGGAATGGTTCAAAAATAAACGTATCCAGGTGTTAGAATGGCCAAGTCAAAGTCCAGACCTGAATCCAATCGAGAATCTGTGGAAAGAGCTGAAGACTGCTGTTCACAAACACTCTCCATCCAACCTCACTGAGCTCGAACTGTTTTGCAAGGAAGAATGGGCAAGAATGTCAGTCTCTCGATGTGCAAAATTGATAGAAACATACCCTAAGCGACTTGCAGCTGTAATTGGAGCAAAAGGTGGCGTTACAAAGTATTAACGCAAGGGGGCCGAATAATATTGCACGCCCCACTTTTCAGTTTTTTATTTGTTAAAAAAGTTTAAATTATCCAATAAATTTTCTTCCACTTCATGATTGTGTCCCACTTGTTGTTGATTCTTGACAAAAAATTAAAATTTTATATCTTTATGTTTGAAGCCTGAAATGTGGCGAAAGGTTGCAAGGTTCAAGGGGGCCGAATACTTTTGCAAGGCACTGTATTTCATCTGTGTGATTTTGACAAAGATCAGATGACATTTGATCGTGATTTTATGCAGAAATGTGAGAAATTCCAAAAGGTTCAGATACTTTTTCATACCACTGTATTATCACACCCCTAGTTGTGTCTTATACGATGGATATTCACCTTTTTCGCCATCAATGAGTAAAACCATTGCATTTGATAACATGCCTAAATCTAAAAATTCAATGAACAAGTATCCAGCAGAAGTAGTTATTGTCATTTAAATCAGGTAGATGTAAATCCTCCAGAATGAAAGCCAGAGAGCTGTCTATGGGTGACGAACAAGCACCTGTGGGCTTGAGGAAACTCAAACACAAGCAACAACAACCAACTGGAATGCTTGAAAGAATCTTTTTCAACAATGATCCCAAGAATGCTCTCAATGTTGCTCGGTTCAGAGTGAGTGACCCAAATGGACCGCGGTTATACTTCAATCACAGTCATTGATTTCCGGCCACTTTGAGTTTAAATAAGTGGTGACACCATGTACTAAGATACATCAAGTGATTAGTGGAGTGTTTCCAGTCGAGCCTTTTACATCGTCTTTATCTCAACTTTCACTTTAGACCGTAGCTTCATTAGCATCCCGTAGACTTAAGCGAACGCCGAACAGCCCCCCGACCAGCCGATCGATGCGTGATCAAACACCGAAGCGCATCTCGCACACATTAACTTAATCAAAGGCTGATACCGAATGCAAAACGGCCGAGACTAGATTAGAGCTGGCGTTTCAGACCCGACGTACCTCAATCTAATCGTCTAATTTGGCGCCCGGGGAAAGAGCGGCGAGCGTGTCAGGATGGCTGATATGACAGCTTCTCAGATGAGATTACACTGTGTTATCGAACGCTCGCATCCTTCTCCGCTATCCGTAAGCCTCCCGCACATCGATCACACATACTCCCTGGCGGTGGGTAGCGACGGTCAGAATGCATCTGATGCTTTGTCAAGCCGCAAAATCTGACAGGAGGTAAAAGCCGGAAGATCTGATTAGTGTAAAAAGACTAAAAGGCGGCAGTAAGCCCTTAGAGTGTAGATTTTGAGCAAAATGGCAGTCTTTCTAGGTCTTTTCAGGCGTGGATTCTGAAGATCTTTTTGTGTTGACCCACAATGACAAGGTATGACGATTACATTTCATGTTGCCAGGTGTAACCGCCTATTTTTAGGTGGATTCTGAAAGCAAATGTAGTAAGATCGCAACTGGAGAGTCGTTGTTCAGATTGGCAGCAAAAAAAAACAGATTGCAACTGGATGGCTCTTTTGTAGCATGAGCATTCACAAACAGTGTTGTTTTCGTCAACGATGGCGATAACGAAAATATTTCGTCAACGAACACTTTTTTCATGACGATGATGAGACGATAATAAGCTAAAAACGTGTTTTGGGGGACTAAAACATAACAAGATGAATGCCAGATTTTGTCTGACGAGACGAAAATGCGCCATCGTTTCTGTCACATGTTCACAAGTATTTAGTCAACCACTAATTGTGCAAGTTCTCCCACTTGAAAATATTAGAGAGGCCTGTAATTGTCAACATCGGTAAACCTCAACCATGAGAGACAGAATGTGGGAAAAAAAAACAGAAAATCACATTGTTTGATTTTTAAAGAATTTATTTGCAAATCATGGTGGAAAATAAGTATTTGGTCAATAACGGAGGCCAAACGTTTTCTGTAACTCTTCACAAGCTTTTCACACACTGTTGCTGGTATTTTGGCCCATTCCTCCATGCAGATCTCCTCTAGAGCTGTGATGTTTTGGGGCTGTCGTTGGGCAACACGGACTTTCAACTCCCTCCTCGCCCCGTGGCGTCAAAATGATAACAAAAACGGGGAGTAAAAATCCCAGAACCACACGGGGGGACCTAGTGAATGACCTACAGAGAGCTGGGACCACAGTAACAAAAGGCGCTTTCGCACTGTAAGAATTTGAGTACTTGGCTCCTTTAACTATCCGGCCCTCCTGTAGTTCGAGGAGCTATCCTTCGCGAAGCAGTCATGTTCGCACAAGGGGTACTACGCCCAATTCGACCTGCTGTGACGTTTTAGTCTGCGCCAATGACGCATTATTTACTCGCCAGTCGCCACACCAAGCAGCGACGCATATGCTAAACGGAAGACAACGAAATGGAGACCGTTGAAGACACCGCAGCAATTCTTGCATGTTTGAAAGGAATTGTTTCTATCAGCGCGCAATCCCAGCGTCTAACGACGAGACTGGTAGCGCACATTAAAAGACAACAAAGCCAAAGGCAAGCAATGTTTCTTCGTTTCATGGAGACCGAAAGGGTAGCAGACGACCGTAGAAGACAAAGGAGGCTACGGGTAAGTGTAAAACAATGTATTTGACGTGTTTACTAAGGATGTAAGTGTTCACGGGATGCGCGAAAAGTAAGGGGCGTGTTTGCGCTGATTTCAGCGACTCACAAAGAGCTACGTAATATCGTTCCTGCGGCCCCGCGGAAAGTACTCACTTCAGAGTCGGTGCTAAAATGTAGCTCGGAAGACGAGGTCCGCGTCCTAGGTTCCTACATATCCGAACACACAAAATGACGTCATCCACCCCCAAAAGGGTCGAGGAACTGCGTATAGTTACAACAGTGCGAAAACGCCTAAAGGCTACTATCAGTAACACAATGCGCCGCCAGGGACTCAAATCCTGCACTGCCAGATGTGTCCCCTTGCTGAAAAAAGTACACGTCCAGGCCCGTCTGCGGTTCGCTAGAGATCATTTGGATGATCCAGAAGAGGACTGGGAGAATGTGTTATGGTCAGATGAAACCAAAATATAACTTTTTGGTAGAAACACATGTTCTATTGTTTGGAGGAAAAATAATACTTAATTGCACCATACCCACTGTGAAGCATAGGGGGGGAAACATCATGCTTTGGGGCTGTTTTTCTGCAAAGGGACCAAGACGACTGATTTGTGTAAAGGAAAGAATGAATGGGGCCATGTATCGAGAGATTTTGAGTGAAAATCTCCTTCCATCAGCAAGGGCATTGAAGATGAGACGTAGCTGGGTCTTTTAGCATGACAATGATCCCAAACACACAGCCAGGGCAACAAAGGAGTGGCTTCGTAAGAAGCATTTCAAGGTCCTGGAGTGGCCTAGCCAGTCTGCAGGTCTCAACCCCATAGAGAATCTGCGGAGGGAGTTGAAAGTCCGTGTTGCCCAACGGCAGCCTCAAAACATCACTGCTCTAGAGGAGATCTGCATGAAGGAATGGGCCAAAATACCAGCAACATTGTGTGAAAAACTTGTGAAGAGTTACAGAAAACATTTGGCCTCCATTATTGCCAACAAAGGGTACATAACAAAGTATTGAGATGAACTTTTGGTATTGACCAAATACTTATTTTCCACCATGATTTGCAAATAAATTATTTAAAAATCGAACAATGTGATTTTCTGTTTTTTTTTTCCACATTCTGTCACTTATGGTTGAGGTTTAACCATGTTGGCAATTACAGGCCTCTCTAATATTTTCAAGTGGGAGAATTTGCACAATTAATGGTTGACTAAATACTTATTTGCCCCACTGTATTTGATCACACAAAGTAACAAAAATCTCCATCCATCAATCTCAGTACAATTAAGCACCGTAGGACAAAACCCTCCGGTATGAGTTAATCTTTGAATGATTTCTGGGAACGGACAAAATGACCTTAATCTGACAGATGGAAAGCCCTCCACCAAGGTGGCAAAAAATAAATAAAGATTATGCTAAGGAGCGATTATCTAAATTAATTCATTTTCTCACATTGCTGACTCAATTTTAGGCGGCATATGCTCTCGTTTTTGAGCGAGAAGCTTGACATTGAATTTAATCAGAACATGGAAAGCTATTGCCCGGATCTCCTTCCCCTTCATTTTCACACTCAATTGCATTAGAAATCAAAAATATTTCGCATTATGGCCTTGAGGAATGTCGGTTAGCCTACTAAGAAACACTTGTCTGTCCCGCTCAGCATCACATGAACCCAATTCGACTCTGGCGACCGCTCCTCGTTTGATTGCGGCGAAACCGTCTTTCCTTTCTAGGGCGCTCGGGGGGCAGTCGGTATCACCCGCGACCTACCTTCTCCGCCTTTCCCCTCGCTTCTGAAGTGAGGTATCGACTGTAGAGCAAGGTGCAAAAGTTCCCCCAAGCCTGGCAGGATAAAAGGAATTCATTTCACGCAGCTTCGCCCTGTAATTCTGCCATTGCCTCGACTGCCTTCCCCATTTTTACGCCACCGAGGCCGGACTTGGAATTGTTACGCCGGCAAAACATTACACGGGGCAATAAAATGAAGGGGATTGGGACAAGACTGGACCGCTGAGGTTGCGCGGTCAAGTCTTTGCTTCAGGAATCAATTGCATTTGTAGTCGTTGAGTGTGCAGTGAGTAGTTGCGGGAACTTCTGAGTACCACACGATACGATACGATACGATAAGATTTGCGAAACGAAGTTCACGATACCAATGATCTCACAATATGGCAAGTAATAAACAGAAAAACAAGCTCTTTTCATCCTTCTAGAACAGTGGGTAGGGCTCACTGACACTATTCTTCAATGGTTCATATTAGGCCTGAATGATATTGGAAAAAACTATTGTTGCGATTTTTTAGGGGTTTGTGATATATTGCGATATTATATTGCGATATTAAAAAAAATGCATATATTTTGTTTTTAAAAGAAATTTTCACTTGATGACTTGAATACTTGTTTGGAAAGATTTTGGATGACTCATCATCACCACAGTGTACAGTGATCCCACGTTTTTCGTGGTTAATGGGGACCAGAACCCGCCGTAATAAGCGATAATAAGAAAAAATTTTTGTGTGTGTGTGTTTTTTGTGCTCAATGTATTTATTCAGATTTAGCATTGGAAAGAGATACATATAAGACATGTTTTTTCTCACTTTTTCCCCCAAAGTGATTTTAAAAATTTATATAAAATGGTTTTTAAGCACTTCATATGTCAAAATTATGATCAGTTTTCAACATAACTGTCCAACCAAATTATTTTTCAACAAGAATAAAGTACTGGAGTAGATAAATGCTTGGCTTTATTAAATGCTTCTGTTTATCTACCTTAGCTGTGACAGCTGGAGTGACATGTAGAAATTTCAAATTCCTCATGATCACTTCTGGCATTTATATGTCTCCAACGTCTCCACACACGCACACATTCATTCCAGCACAGCTTCCTTGCAGAAACTGTTTAACAAGTTAAACGATGATTGACAGATGCCCGTGTGAAGTCTGCTTCTTTGGCCAGATAAAAGCCATCGTTAACTTTAATAAGCAAGTGCCGCAGTGACTGAGAGGAACAAAGGGCTGGGAGAGGGAGGGTGTGAGGCTGTGCGCAGAGTAGAAAGCAAGGCGTATATGTATTTAAAAAAAAAAAAAACTATCGCACGTGCTTGCAATGGGACTATCGCGCATGTGCACATCGCGATGGCGATCTTTAAACGATATATCGTTCAGGCTTAGTTCATATCTTATTTACATGACAGGGATTTCTTTTGTCAATCAGAAACCATCAGTCAGAACTAACCAAATTCACGCTTGGGGTCCCTCAAGGGTTCGTTCTTAGACCACTCTTATTTAACATCTATATGCTTCCTCAAGCTCAGATCATGGAAAAGTATGACATCTCCAATCACACATATGCAGATGACACACAACTCTACATTTCTGTGTCCCCACATTTTAATAGTCCCTTAGTCTCCCTGAGTAAATACATTCATTGATGTGCCAGAATCTTCTCCAGCTACAGTGTATCACAAAAGTGAGTCCACCCCTCGCATTTCTGCAGCTATTTAAGTATATCTTTTCATGGGACAACACTGACAAAATGACACTTTGACACAATGAAAAGTAGTCTGTGTCCAGCTTATATAAAAGACTTGATTTATTTTCCCCTCAAAATAACTCAAAATATAGCCATTAATATCTAAACCCCTGGCAACAAAAGTGAGTACACCTCTTAGAAACTACACCCTTAAATGTCCAAATTGAGTACTGCTTGTCATTTTCCCTCCAAAATGTCACGTGACTTGTTACAGTAGTGCCGTCAGCATTCCTGCACAGATTGAAGAGGTGGGGGGTCAGCCTGTTAGTGCACAGACCATACGCCGTACTCTACATCAAATTGGTGTGCATGGCTGTCACCCCAGAAGGAAGCCTCTTCTGAAGATGGTACACAAGAAATCCCGCAAACATTTTGCTGAAGACATGTCAACAAAGCACATGGATTACTGGAACCATGTCCTATGGTCTGATGAGACGAAGATTATTTTGTTTGGCTCTGATTGTCTCAAGCATGTGTGGCGGCGACCAGGTGAGGAGTACAAAGATAAGATACACTGAAAGTGTGGAGAAGACAGAAGTGATCATTTTTGGGCCAAAAAAGGAAAGGTCAAAGATAAGCAGGCTCCTTAGCACAATGTTACTTACAGCTTCAAATCAAGTCAGAAATAGCGGCGTAATTATTGACTCAATCTAAAATTTGATAGCCATCTAAAGCCTGTAACTAAATCTGCTCATTACCACCCAACAAATACATATAGCCAGAATTAAGGGGCTTCTGGCTCAACAAGACATGGAAAAACTTATGCATGCATTCGTTTTCAGTAGATTGGACAATTGCAATGGCATATTTACAGGTCTTGATACAAAAATCAGTCAGGAAGCTGCAGCTAGTACAGAATGCTGATGCCAGAGATCTTACAAATACAAGGAAACTGGATAACATTACACTGGTTTTGAAATTGTTACACTGGCTTCCAGTGAGTCAAAGGAAAATATTACTGCTCGTCTACAAAGCACTAATGGTCTTGTTTTTGTTCGCTGCCATCCCTCCCACGTCAAACGGATTTGGATGCCTATGGCAGACAATGGCAGCCAATGAGTTTAATTTGGGGGCATTTCAGGTCATTTGCTGTTGATTTTGTCACTTTCTGTTGATTTTGGGGCAGTTCTTGGTCAATTCCTGTTGAATTTGGGGCATTTATTGGTCACTTTCTGTTGATTGGGGGTTCCAGAACAGGAAGTTACCTGGGAATGGGCAGCGACCAGACAATTGCACGAGTCACTATGATCCGAGCCACAAGTCCCAAGTCTTTTTTGTGGGCGAGTCAAGTAAAATCAAGTCACGGGATTATGACAATTCGAGTCAAGTCTCGAGGTCATGTCGAGTCAAGCCAACAAGCCAAGTCACAAGGTTGTAAAGACGAGTCGTGTTACGTCAAA
This sequence comes from Corythoichthys intestinalis, assembly GCF_030265065.1. Taxonomy (NCBI): domain Eukaryota; kingdom Metazoa; phylum Chordata; class Actinopteri; order Syngnathiformes; family Syngnathidae; genus Corythoichthys; species Corythoichthys intestinalis. The sequence continues at coordinate 40,151,598 of NC_080398.1, forward strand.
GGTTGTAAAGACGAGTCATGTCAAATCAAAAGGTTGTCGAGTCGAGTCAAATCGAGTGACAGGTTATTCGTGGTCTTCAACATTGTCCCCCTGCCCAATGCCAACCACCAAATAATCAGGTTTATCTTTGAGGGAAACTTTACTGTCAATATCAGTCAAAGAAAAAAGTATAGTCAGCAGGGAAATAACTAGCATTCACGTGTTCCAAGCGGAACAAATCTCTAATCCAGGTTTTTCAAGACAGCTTGTCGAGTTTTGAGTCATTGTCTCACAAGTTGAATCGAGTCTGAAGTTAATACCTCACAAGTTGAGTCAAGTCTGGGACCCTCGCGGCTTTAGAGAGTCAAGTCCGAGTCTGTGTTTTTTTTTTTTCTTCAAGTCCGAGTCAAGATACGAGTTATCAAATTGGGTCGACTTGAGTCCAAATCCTTGTATTTCGAGTCCAATTGTCTGGCAGTGACTCCAACTCAACAAGAAGAGACCTATAAATGATCTAAAATGAACAAAAAGTTATCTGTAAATGCCCCGAAAATCAGAAAGACTGGCTGTGAGTACTCTGGTTTCGAATGAACAAACGTTCATGAGTCATTGTCATATGAGTCAAGTCGAGTCTCAAGTTAATTCCTCACAAGTCAAGTCCCTTGCAGCTCAAGCGAGTCGAGTCCGAGTCTGCGATTTTTTTTCCTTCAAGTCCCATTTGAGTTTCAAGTCATCAAATTTGCGACTCGAGTCCGAATCCCTGTGACTCAAGTCCAATTATCTGGCAGTGACTCAAACTCAACAAGAAGTGATTAGTAAATGTCCTAAAATGAGCAGAAAGTGACCTTTAAATGCCCCAAAAATCAGAAAGACTGGCTTTGAATACTCTGGTTTCGAATGAACAAACGTTCATGAGTCATTGTCTTACGAGTCAAGTTGAGTCGAGTCTGAAGTTAATACCTCACAAGTCGAGTCGAGTCTCAGACCCTCAAGCGAGTCGAGTCCGAGGCTGCGTTTTTTTTCTTTCAAGTTCCAGTCGAGTTTCAAGCCATCAGATTTGCGACTCGCGTCCGAATCCCTGTGATTCCAGTCCAACTGTCTGGCAGTGGCTCGAACTCAAGAACAAGTGACCTGTAAACGTCCTAAAATGAACAGAAAGTGATCTATAAATGCCCTTAAAATCAGAAAGACTGGCTGTGAATACGCTGGTTTCGAATGAACAAGCGTTCATGAGTCATTGTCTTACAAGTCAAGTCTGAAGTCAAAACCTCATAAGTCGAGTCTCAGACCCTCGCAGCTCAAGCAAGTAGAGTCCGAGTCTGCGTTTTTTTCCCTTAAAAGTCCCAGTCGAGTCGCAAGTCATCAAAATTCTCTCAAAACTCGAGGCGACTCAAATCCGAGTCCCTGTGCCTCGATTCCAATAGTTTAGCAGTGACTCCAACTCAACAAGAAGTGATCAATAAATGTCCTAAAATGAGCAGAAAGTGACCTGTAAATGCCTTGAAAATCAAAAAGACTGGCTGTGAATGCTCTGGTTTCGAATGAACAAACGTTCATTCGCCCCTCCGAGTCTAAATAGATTGAGCGTCTAGCGCCATTACTGCCAGTTAACAGAGACACTATTCCAGTGGAAGATTTTGGTGGAAACTTGGTAAAGATATGAATAGAGACAAACATATTGAGTCATTGATAAAACAGGCCTTTCAAAACAGTCTGGGACGGTAAATCTTCTGGGTTAGCATGAATGATTCTGAAACAGAAGATTAGAATGAAGATTACAGTCCAAAACACCATGAATAAAGGATGTATAAATGTAACCGGGTGCAGGGAAGCAACTCTAAATAAAGTTCAGTATATTAATAGTAGGCTAAAACCGCCAACAGCTTAAGCGTTTGGCAGCAAAACGCTATGATTAAAGCTGCCAAACACTGATTACGCCGAAATGTCTCAGATCGTAGTGACGTCACAGGCATTGTGAATCACCCTCGCCGGATGACTTCACCGCAGACTGATTAGGGATCGGATTACGCAAACGTAGGATTTAGGGCCGTCAGGGGAAAAAACATCAAGCGCTTGAGAGTCCTTTTGACCCTCAACCTTGTCGACATCAGCCTGCCATGGAAGCGTTACAGTAAACTAGAGCGCAATCCCCCACCCGGTAATCCAGCAGCTTCGTCATACATTTAGCAACTAGATTTTCATCATCTTGGCTATAATCCCCTCGCAGAAGCTTGATGACGAGTGCCGAGTTCCCCTGAGGGGGACTTGCTGTAATTCCTGAAAGAAAGAGGACGAATTTGGTGGCGCTGATAACGACCGCGCTGGTATTCTTTGACTGTGTTTTGCATTACGTTGCCAGTTTTTCCAATTAAATAGTAGGGAGCAAATTAGATGATCAAATACTTTCACCATTTATGACGCTTACAGAACAATGTCACCTTTTATTAAATCGATTAAGAGTTTTCCGATAATTACTTTTTAACCGATAATGGATATCCCGATGCTGTCCAATCCAAAAAATCGATAACGACATCAAACCGGTACACGCGGCCGTGAACTTAACATACAGTGTATCACAAAAGTGAGTACATCCCTCGCATTTCTGCATATATTGAAGTACTGTATTTTTCGGACTACAAGTCGCTCCTGAGTATAAGTCGCACCAGCCATAAAATTCCCAACGAAGAGAAAAAAAACATATAAGTCGCACCGGAGTATAAGTCACATTTTTGGGGGATAAAATCCAACACATAGAACAGATATGTCATCTTGAAAGGCAATTTAATATAAAAAAAACAATAGAGAACAACATGTTGAATAAATGTACAGTGTACAGTGCATGAACAATGAAATGCGAATATACTGTCCTCACCAGGACGCTACGGCTCGGTCCTGGCTATATAGCGAGCTAAACTCCCAAATGACGATGCTGGACGTCCGTACAGTTTGCTGAATCAATTTCGTCCTCGATACCAAACAGGTTTGCATCAACGTAAATAAATGATAATTAGGTTGTTTTGCAACAATGACATAAACGGTTAGCATGCTTTCACTAGCATTAGCAAATCGTTCAAACACCCACACAACTGGCTCTAAGTGTCCGATCGCGGGTGGAAAACACACAACAACAACAGAAAAGATGATGCACACAGGCCTTGCCTCTGTAGAGATATTTTAAAAGCATAAACAATGAACGTAGGTTCGCAGCCGTGTTTCTCTCTCGCTAACTCACCCACTCACTAAGAGCTACGTAGCTGTCCGTCTTCTCCTGGCGTGTGAGCGCTCTTCACGTAAACAAGTGTGAGTGCGCCCCCACGTGGGCGTGAAAGCTCCACAAACTAAAAGCATGCAAGGCAGAATGCGAACGTGGCCATAGCTATTAAGAGTTATTCAGATAACTACAGTATAGCATAAAGAACATGCTAACAAGTTTACCAAACCATCAGTGTCACTCCAAAACACCAAAATAACATGTGAAATGATATCATAATGTGTTAATAATGTGTTAATAATTTCACACATAAGTCATTCCTGAGTATAAGTCGCACCCCCAGCCAAAATATATAAAAAAAAAAAAGCAATTTATAGTCCGAAAAATACGGTATATCTTTTCATGGGACAACACTGACAAAATGACACTTTGATACAATGAAAAGTAGTCTGTGTGCAGCTTATATAGTAGAGTTCATTTATTTTCCCCTCAAAATAACTCTGAATATAGCCATTAATATCTAAACCCCTGGCAACAAAAGTGAGTACACCCCTTAGAAACTACGTACATCCCTACATGTCCAAATTGAGTACTGCTTGTCATTTTCCCTCCAAAATATCATGTGACTTGTTACAGGAGTGCCGTCAGCATTGCTGCAGAGATTGAAGAGGTGGGGGGTCAGCCTGTTAGTGCTCAGACCATACGCCGCACTTTACATCAAATTGGTGTGCATGGCTGTCACTAGAGGTGTGCGAAATTTCCGATTCTTAGATTAGTCGCGATTCGGCCGTGGAAGATTCGAGAACAATTCACAAATATACAAATTCCGATTACTGAAATATGTCAAGTAAAGCGGAAGTAAAACACTCAGCGCGCCGCGCGGTCTTCGGGACGCAATGTGGAACGGAGCGAGAGTAGCTAAACATCATGCTTGTCATTACCCGGCCCCTCGGGTAATCGATTTATAATCGAATCATAGCCTCTGAATCGTAATCGTAATCGAATCGTTAGGTGCCCAAAGATTCCCACCTCTAGCTGTCACCCCAGGAAGAAGCCTCTTCTGAAGACGGTACACAAGAAAGCCCGCAAACAGTTTGCTGAAGACATGTATACAAAGCACATGGATTACTGGAACCATGTCCGATGGTCTGATGAGACGAAGATTAATTTGTTTGGTTCCGATGGTCTCAATCATGTGTGGCGGCGACCAGGTGAGGAGTACAAAGATAAGATACACTGAAAGTGTGGAGAAGACAGAAGTGATCATTTTTGGGCCAAAAAAGGAAAGGTCAAAGATAAGCACGCACCTTAGCACAATGTCACTTACAGCTACAAATCAAGTAAGAAATATTGGTGCAATTATTGACTCAGACCTAAAATTTGATAACCATCTAAAGTCTGTCACTAAATCTGCTCATTACCACCTAAAAAAATGTAGCCAGAATTAAGGGGCTTCTGACTCAACAAGACATGGAAAAACTGATGCATACATTCGTTTTCAGTATATTGGACAATTGCAATGGTATATTTACAGGTCTTGATTTAAAAAAATCAGTCAGGAAGCTGCAGCTAGTACAGAATGCTGCTGCCAGAGTCCTTACAAATACAAGGAAACTGGACCACATTACACTGGTTTTGAAATTGTTACACTTGCCCAACGACAGCCCCAAAACATCACTGCTCTAGAGGATATCTGCAAGGAGGAATGAGCCAAAATACCAGCAACAATGTGTGAAAAGCTTGTAAAGAGTTACAGAAAACGTTTGGCCTCCGTTATTGCCACAAAGGGTACATAACAAATTATTGAGATGAACTTTTGGTATTGACCAAATACTTATTTTCCACCATGATTTGCAAATAAATTCTTTAAAAATCAAACAATGTGATGTTCTGGTTTTTCCCCCACATTCTGTCTCTCATGGTTGAGGTTTACCTACGTTGACAATTACAGGCCTCTCTAATATTTTCAAGTGGGAGAACTTGCACAATTAGTGGTTGACTAAATACTTATTTACTCCACTGTAAGTGTTTTATGCCTACAGTCAAGCATAGTGGTGGAAATGACCCCCCACCTCTTCAATGTCAGCAGCAATGCTGACAGCACTACTGTAATGAGTCACATTACATTTTAGAGAGAAAATGACAAGCAGTACTCAATTTGGACATTTAGGGATGCAGTTTCCGGGGGTGTACTCACTTTTGTTGCCAGGGGTTTAGATATTAATGGCTATATTTTGAGTCATTTTGAAGGGGTAAATAAATTAACTCTATTATATAACCTGCACAAAGACTACTTTTCATTGTGTCAAAGTGTCATTTTGTCAGTGTTGTCCCATGAAAACAGATACTTAAATACCGTATTGGCCCGAATATAAGACGGTGTTTATTGCATTGAAATATCACTGAAAAAGAGGAAGTCGTCTTATATTCGCGGTCTAGACATTATACCAATTCACGACGCTAGATGGCGCCAGATATCATTGATACGATGTTCTGTCATGACAGATCTCAGCTACTCTCCCCATTCACGATGCTAGATGGCGCCAGATATCATTGAAGTGATGTTCTGTCATGACAGATCTCAGCTTCCCGTTTTAGTTTAACCAGTTTGCATTATTTTATAGCAAAGTTTTTCCCTATTCAGATTTGTTTCAAGACTACAGCCGTACATATGCCATTGCCGACAGGTGACAACTTGCTCGGCTTTACTTGATTCGCTCCAGGCCTTCGCCCTGCGGCTAATGGCAATTACCAGCACGACATATTGACAAGCTCAGCTGACAACAACGTTCAAGTCGGAGAGTCTTGCACAACAACAACAACAACATGCTCTATTACCTTGATACTGTTGTTTCTTTTCTTCTCCAATTTTCTTCTTCTTTCGTTTCTCTGCTCCAGAAAGATAAATTCTCTTCGACATATTCGTGCATCTATTTTCCAAGCAAGTTTGAGCACCAATCATTGCAAAGCAGGTTCAACGTCACTCCCCAGGTTGCCAGATTGTAATGACAAGAAAATGGATGTTTGCATATTCACAATGCTCTATTAACAACGTATAAAAGGAAGTTGCCAGATTGGGGGCCCCCTAGTGGTCAGGGGCCCTCAGGAGCTGCATAGTCCGCGTATAGGCTGGGCCGGTCTTGCCCGCATTAAAAGTAGTCCAAGTAAAATGTGATGCTTAGAGCTGTCAAAATAAACGATTACTCGAGGTGAATAAAATTACTCGGATCAGTTTTTAAACTCGAGTTACTCGAGTTGCTCGAGTATTCGTTTCAGCTCTACACTGTACTTTTGCTTGTGTAAGGCTGTTCCACCTTTAAGGCAATCAAAGCACTTTGGCACTGTGAGAGCTAAAAAGATTAATTGTTTTACTCTTTATAAGAGTACAAGCACACGCAATGATTTTAATGCGTTTTTTGAAAAAAAGAGCTATCAGACATAAATGGCCTACAGGGCAGACATTGAACACACCCGCTGGTATAAATCATTGCTCAGTATGCGATAATCATTATTCCAATCATCATCCAGCAAATATATACTATTAAAGAATTCAAAATCAGCACTTTCTCTTGACAACTTGAGTAATTTTAAGAAGAGTGTACGGATGAGCTCTCTGTGGGGTGTGCGTCAACCAGATAGCTATTTGTCAGCTAAATGCAGAGTTGCTATGGAGACAGATGATCTCTTGCACACAATGACGGGGGAGCCCGTGGGATATAAAAATGGATGGCCCGTATATGGAGAGCGGGCATATGGTAACGAGCCTTTCGCTCCGCCGGCGGACTGTAATGCAGCAGGCCGCTGTGATAGGCACCATTTGCGAGGCACTTCTTTTCAAGCTGCCGGCATGAGATGGTCACCATTCCCTCGCTCTACTCTCTAACCTTCATGGCGGGCCCCTTAAAGACCGGGCCCATTGAGAAGTAATTGCCAAGGAGGTGGAGGTGGCTGGTGGGGGAAACCTGTCAACGACGTTGGAGATGGTGGCAGAAAGTAATTACCGAGGGAAGTGGTTGTCAGTTGAATGCTTTTAAGATGAATATTTGGAATGAAAAATGACAATAGTGTTGTTGGTTACTGAGACCACATGGAGGGCACAATTTGGGGGTTTTGAGAACACTTTTAGATAGGGTTGTTCCGATCATATTTTTTTGCTCCCGATCCAATCCCGATCGTTTTAGTTTGAGTATCTGCTGATCCCGATATTTCCCGATCCGATTCCTTTTTTTTTTTTGCTCCCGATTCAATTCCAATCATTCCCGATAATTTTTCCCGATCATATAGACCCTACCCACCGACGTCACAAAACCACGTGCTCGCTGTATGGTTCCGCCCACTTGTCCGTCATTTTGTCTCTGTATTAGCATTGGTTTCAATTGATCGAGGAATTTAAAATGCATTTCATGAAAGACCCGGTGCTTTCTGATGCCGTAAACTCACTGGATGTGTTGCATAAAAGGCGTTATGTGGAAAAGCTTCAGTTTATCCATTCGCCAGATCCATATTTGATGCCTAAATCGATGTTTTTCGACCCGCTGTCTCCGCCGTATTTGCCTGACATCTGCTAGCTAGCCTGATATGTACAACTATCTTGTCCACACAAAATCAGCCTATTCTCACGAAAGTTTGAAAAACTTTAAGAGCTTGGAGGCTTATAAATACTTCGTTGCTGGTTGGGTGAAACAGGTCCTCGTCCACGAAAATTCGGCAGGAATCTATCTTGTGCTTGGAAAGGTGAGTTACGAAATTTTCAATTCAAAATCTTTTGTTATTGCTAACATCCACTGTCAAGTCTAATGTATTTCATGTCGTTCGTCAATGGAGTTAAGGCTTTTAATGTTTATATGGTTCAGCGATAGCACTCTCACTACATACATACGTGTATGTTGTCGGCGATTAGCCTAGCAATGATCTTAATTGTGGTTATTTGTCAGCCCAAAACCCTCTAAGTATATCTTAAATGCATCTTACCGGATATAAAATGACTACTACATAGTCTGTGGTGATTTTTTGGTGCCCAGTTTTCACGTCGAATTGCAGCCGTCCATTTCGCTCTCCTCTTTGGATCCCTCGGAATACGGTAAAACTTCAAGTCTCTCCTTCCATCTTCTCTGTTAGTGCAACCAACAGCCACACACGCCTTCACCATTTTGATTATTAATGTTAAGGAGCAGAAAAACACGCCGTAAATAGGAGGAATGTACGTAGCCGTAACAGGTTAACACTATGTTTTGACGGACAATTGGGCGGTACCACTCAGGAGAGCGGAGTTGTGACGTCACGTGGGTAGGGTCTATACATTTTGGCAATGCATTAAGAAAAAAATGAATACAACTCGGACGAATATATACATTCAACATAGAGTACATAAGTATTGTATTTGTTTATTATGACAATAAATCCTCAAGATGGCATTTACATTATTAACATTCTTTCTGTGAGAGGAATCCATGGATAGAAAGACTTGTAATTGTTAAAGGATAAATGTGACTTTGTATATTGTGACTAAATATTGCCATCTAGTGTATTTGTTGAGCTTTCAGTAAATGATACTGTAGCCATTTAACTGTTCTGCCCAAATGCATGATGGGAAGTGCAACCATGACTGTGCTTAGTGGCACCAATTGATATATCTTCTCTGCGTTGGGAAATAACATAGGGTGTTAAGAAAAAGATCAACTACTACCTTTCTTCCCCACATTGCTTCCCACAATATTTCTAATAGTTGAGAGAGGGATTGTAAGGCTTTAGCCTATTTAAAAAAGGCTCCAAAGGCTGCCAAAATTCACTCGACTCATTTTACGCTGCCTTTTAGCTCTATATATATAGGTAAAACGGCGCCATTATTGATTGAACACGACAATGCGTGAGGGGGTCGTGCAGCGCATGCGTTAAATGCGTTAAATACTTTAACGTGATTAATTTTTTAAAAATTAATTACCGCCGTTAACGCGATAAATTTGATAGCCCTACTTTAAGCCAAAACTAAAGACTCTGGATGAGTGTAAGACATTTTGTCTGTAACGTTAAATACAATTAGAAAACAATTTAATTAAAAAAAAAAAAAAATATATATATATATATATATATATATTAAAAAAAGGCATGTCCGATATTTTTGCCGATTCCGATACTTCGAAAATGACGTGGACATCTTTACTTTTAGATCATACTTTGGAAATCGAATCCCATAACCGTTAGGCTATTTTAAAAACTAGGCTCATACACTTCATAATTGTATTGACGGGTCACATCCGTCAGCCACTGAGCAACGCCTTCAAGTAGGAGGCTGTCCTACAGTCCGCTTCTGTTATTCGCAGTCGGTCGCAGTTAGTCAACACATGCAGGGATCCAACTCCGGATTTAGGTTGAAAAAGTATGAAAGCTGTACCGCATACAAACAGGAAGTATTGTCTCAGGGGAAATTTGTTCAAGGATTCAAGGTAATTATCATATTTTTCGTACCATGCATGCATTTTGAAACGTGAAAAAAATCAATGGGAGGAATTAGCCACTACAGCATTGGCGTTATACTTCGCAATATTTCCGAAAAATAAATGCTAACTGCCCGGTTTTTTGCTCTTTTAACAAAGAATCAAGACTGTTTCACGTCCATATCTATAAAGAATTCAGGGATTTGAGCATTTATTCACAATAATTTTCGACTGTTAAGCTTTTTGTTTACATATGGTGGCCGCTAATTTGCTTACTGACTAGCATCATAGTTCGCAATATTTACGTAAAATAAATGCTAACTGTCCGTTTTTTTGCTCTTTTAACAAAGAATCAAGACTGTTTTACGTCCATATCTATAAAGAACTCAGGGATTTAAGCATTTATTCTCAAGAATTTTCAACAGAAAAAGCTCTTTGTCTGTGTTTCCACTCGGTCAGCTTTGACGGAGATAAGCCCCCTATGAATCGGCCCTGCGCCCGTGTCCCACCAATACATTAGGAAGTCTATGCTAGGCTAACACTGTTCACTGTTGTTGTTGTTTTTTTTTTGTTTGTTTGTTTTTTTTTTGGGGGGGGGGGGGGTACCATTTTAGTACCCCTGACCCCTGTCTTGCTTTTTTATTTATTTATTTATTTATTTTTAATTATTTACAGTACACAGAAAAAAACTGTAGAGGCATAGGTTTTTGTAGGGTTTCTGTAGAGTCATTTATTTTTTGGGTGTAAATTATTTGGAGCTGTTCGGTGTTGATTTGAGTGCTAGCGTTCTAACACTAGCAGTGTTAAGATGGCTCACGGCGCGGTGTCAATTAAGTGAGTTGAACAAAGACACCTCTGGCAGTTACAGTGGGGAGAACAAGTATTTGATACACTGCGGGCAGTGTATCAAATAATTGTTCTCCCCACTGTATATGTACTCCTCAGAGAATTAACCAGCCACACCTAGTTTAAGTGCATGTGCCAGAAAATTGTTACCACTAAATTTCACTCAGTCCATGTGCGCTGCCTGGCACTGCGCTCAGCTGCGTTCCGAACAACACAACAAGCACGTTTGTATTGTAATCAATACGAGGTGGTCCACGTAATCTGCTCAGCTCCGATCCGGATCCGCCCGGGGGCGGCTTGCTCCGGTCCGTCAAACTAAGATATGAATATGTCTATTGTAAGGTCCGTCAACCTGCAGCCGGATCAAGCCACGCCGTTTAGCACGCACAAAACAGGAAATAGAATGGCAGCAGTATCTGGTCTTTCAAAGTAAATAAGGACCATAAAAAATTTAAAATACCTGAGCTGGGCCTCAAACGGTATAAAAAAATAAAAATAAATCAGGATCTAAGTACAACAAAAAACAATTGGTTATCTTACATAGCAAAAGTATGCTAGCTTAAATGCTATAAAATGCTATTAAAAAAATTTAAACAATGTTCTTAACAAATGGTTCAAACACAAATTCCCACCAAAAAATAATATTCTCATTAACTAAATTACAAATGCATTAAAAAAAAACATTAGTTCAAACAAAAACTGAGCTTATGTTGGTCTTAACAGGGTGCTGCTTGATTCAGCCATGTGAAATGAGTCATATTCATTGTTGCCACTAGAGGGCAGCGTATCCACCCAAATCAGTAGAACCAAATGCTTTCACACTTTCAAAACAAACCATTACAACGCCACTTTAATTAAACGAATACTCAAAGCAGCAACATTTAATTTGAATCTTTTTTTCTAATCGAATTACTCGAGTTAATCGATTAATCATTGCAGCACTACTCCAAACAATAAAATACATTATAAAATGACTAAATGACATTCTTTCTTTACCCATTGCAGCGTCAGTAGGACGTAACATACACATGTTTTTTGGACTATAGTGCACACCTGACTATAAGCCTCACCCATCAAGACAGAGAAAAGAAAACTGTAATTGTTCATAATCTTAACCTACAGGCCTCACTGGACTGTAAAGCATAGGTTTCCACATTGTATTATGGAGTATTTATACCAAAAGACATGCAGCTCATTACCCTGTAACAATCCATAAAATAGCTGCAATGGACGATAAGCCACAAGGTTCAAAGCGTGGGGGAAAGTAGTAGTTTATTGTTGAGTTAATGACATTATGTTTTTTACTGGGCATTATTGCAACACATCTGTGGTAGCGGAACAGTGGAGTTGTAGGAAGCTAACACTAAGGACGCTTTCACACTGACCAATGAGGTCATAGTTTTTTTGTTTGATTACTCTTTTATTTTGCAATGATAATTAAGGGAGTTCCAAAAAAATCGATTATTAGATGCATCGCGATTCGACACGTGACGATTCGATTACTATTCATAAAGGTTACTTTATGACAGCCGCTCGTAGTGGAATGAAATTCAAGAGTTAGGACACATCTGCCGCCCGGACACCTTTAACGGATGCACGCACAACGTTATGATGGATGCTGCCGGTTACTGAGCGAGAGATTTACTCCTTTTCAAAAGACTGGAAAATAAATTTGTGTAGTAGACAGGCAGGGACCCGGCGGTCACGCTTCTGTGCGCAAATTTTATTTTAGAGCGGGAGGGGAAGAGAGATCATTTGTTGCTCCTTGTCTTTCAGATGTCCAGCAGTAGTTTCAAGTCATTTCAATAGAAAAATGTCGTGAGTGTGTTGCTAAGACCCGTGTGCGTCTATAAGAGGTGAGTACACCAACCCTCTTGTACTGTTTAGCTTTTATTGTTGTTGTTTTTGAGATGTTAACAGTTAGCGCCGAACGCTAAGCTAATTAGCTAATTGGCTAACGTGTATTTCATATGCAGAACGTGTAAAACCATGATTTAGTACAGCGGTAACACTACAAACACGCAAAATAGTACAGAAATCTATGAAAACAGAGTACATTGGTTAAAAGAAGTTCTAAAGACACTTTGTTTCCATATAATGTGGAATTCATTACACATGTGTAAATTTTATTGTATTGTTGAGAGAAATAAGTACTTCCTTTAAAATGGTTAATGTTTTTGCACTTTCTTGAAAAAATAAATAAATAAAAATAAAAAAGCAGCTTAAGGGCAGCTTTTTGTTATATGAGCATGTTTCCATCATTTCTGGTGAATCATTAGGATATTTTAAATAAATAATAAACAAAAATTTGTTTGGCTACTTTATTAATTAGCAATGTACGATGCATCAATAATCATGATAAACATGATAACTATGATCATTGTCAATACCGTGATCATCGTTCAATAATCGAATCGTAGCACCCTAAATCGTAATCGAATCGTGGGGTGCCTAAGATGGCACACCCCTAATAATAATGATAATGATAACCGTGCATTCTTATGTGTCCATTTTTTCTTAACTGACTGTTTTGTGAAGCAGAAGTGTGCATGCGCATAAGTTCGAATAAAAATGTAATGTAGCATAGCATAACAAGTCGCTACAGATCCGCTAAAGGACATCAACAGAAATAAAATAAATTTAAGCAATCTTGTGCGCACCAGAACTTCTCCAGTGCGCACCAGAAATCATCTGGCAAACATTAGCGGTTAGTAAGTTAGCTAACTTGCATAGCAAGTCCGCTAGCTTATATGCGATATAATCCTAATGTTTACGACAATTGGCAAACTGGCAAAGCTAGAGTCCGGTAGCTTAAATGCTATATATTGCTAATGTTTAAAACATTGGCTAACTTGCATAACAACAGTCCGCTAGCTTGAATGCGATATAATGCTAATGTTTACAACAATTGGCTAAATGGCAAAGCTAAAGTCCGGTAGCTTAAATGCTATATATTGCTAATGTTTAAAACATTGGCTAACTTGCATAGCAACAGTCCGCTAGCTTAAATGCGATATAATGCTAATGTTTAATACAATTGGCTAACTTAGGGTGACCAAACGTCCTCTTTTGCCCGGACATGTCCACTTTTTACATCCTGTCCGGGGCGTCCGGCGGGGGTTTATAAAGTCATGACAATGTCCGGTTTTCATTATTTTTCAAGGGACCAGTTAGCGCGTGTTGAAATTGATTGATCTGGTAAACATTAGAATTATATAGCATTTAAGCTAGCGGACTTTTGCTCTACAAGTTAGCCAAATGCAACAATGCAACAATTGGCTAACTTGCCAAATGCAACAATGCAACAATTGGCTAACTTGCATAGCAAAAGTCCGCTAGCTTAAATGCGATATGATACTAATGTTTACAATAATTGGCTAACTTGCATAGCAAAAGTCCGCTAGCTTAAATGCGATATAATTCTAATGTTAACAACAATTGGCTAACTCTCATAGCAAAAGTCCGCTAGCTTAAATGCTATATAATGCTAATGTTTACAACAACGAGCTAACTTGCATAGAAAAAGTCAGTTAGCTTAAATGGTATAAAATGCTAATGTTTACGACAATTGGCTAACTTAGGGTGACCAAAGGTTCTCTTTTGCCCGGACATGTCCACTTTTTACATCCTGTCTGGGGTGTCCGGCGGGCTTTTATAAAGTCATGAAAATGTCCGGTTTTCATTATTTTTCAAGGGACCAGTTAGCGTGTGTTGAAATTGATTGACGCTTTGCACATAATACTACGGTACCAGATTTTTTCTTGTGCGCACCAGAAACTATCTGGTAAACATTAGAATTATATAGCATTTAAGCTAGCGGACTTTTGCTCTGCAAGTTCGCCAATTGCAACAATGCAGCAACTGGCTAACTTGCATGGCAAAAGTCCACTAGCTTAAATGCGATATGATGCTAATGTTTATAATAATTGGCTAACTTGCATAGCAAAAGTCCGCTAGCTTAAATGCGACATGATTCTAATGTTTACAATAATTGGCTAACATGCATTGCAAAAGTCCGCTAGCTTAAATGCGATATAATGCTAATGTTTACAACAATTGGCTAACTCTCATAGCAAAAGCCCGCTAGCTTAAATGTTATATAATGCTAATATTTACAACAACGAGCTAACTTGCATAGCAAAAGTCCGCTAGCTTAAATGCTATATAATGCTAATGTTTACAACAACTGACTAACTTGCAGAGCAAATGTCGGCTAGCTTAAATGCTATATAATGCTAATGTTTACAACAACTGACTAACTTGCAGAGCAAATGTCGGCTAGCTTAAATGCTATATAATGCTAATGTTTACAACAATTGGCTAACTTGCATAGCAAAAGTTCACTACCTTAAAAGCTCTAAATTGCTAATGTTTACAACAATTGGCTAACTTGCATTGCAAAAGTCCCCAAGCTTAAATGCTAGATAGTTTCTGGTGCGCACTAGAAACAATCTGGATTGTTTAAATTGATTTAATTTCTGTTGACGTCCCTTAAGGGGCTCTGTAAGTCGCCGCTGAATGCTACATCAAGACACAATGCTGAGCGAACTGGAGTATATAAAAAATGCATAGTCACACATGCGCACAATCGCTCTCACTTTCGTGACTTTTTGGACTGTCAAATTGTCGGCAATTTCAGGAGAGCGAGACTCACGAAACGGCCGCCTCGGACTCGGGTGGAAAATATGTGGGGTCTGCATCATTTAGACCATCGATCTGTATTCAGTTACATCTCCTCTCGATGTCATGAACTCCATCATCCAAAAGCAACTATCAGCTGCTGTTTGAAGAGCCCTTGGGACTGTTCAATAAACGTTAGCTTTTAAACGGTCACTGGGCTACCTACAGGGGGGGAAAAGGTCAAGGCTTCACTCGTACACTTTCTCATTTTGTATTCCAGCAGATACTCGGCAAAAATGATGCCCTGCTGCTCTTTAATGATCTGACGAGAATCTCTCCGTGTATTGAAGGAGGTCTCAGCGGCATGTGGCCCCCCCAACCCTCTCGTCAAATAAACACTTTTCATGGAAAATATCACTAGTGCAGAAGGGCTGAAGCTACTGTACTATATGTGACAGATTGCAATGTTCAATTTGTATTCCTTCATCCCTACAACAATCACAAACCTTGGCCCTGCCATCTGCCGGACCCGAGTTCATATGTTATTTGCCAGGATGGTAATGACATTGTACACACTGAGGGTGAAGAGATATAGGATTCTTTTAGGGCTTTCACTTGGAAATAGAACCAGGGGCGAGGGATGGAGTGGTCAAGTGAAAAGGAAAGGAAATTGACTGTGACAGAAAAATGAAGAAGTGGATATATACAGTAGAGATAAGATCCTACGGGTGGGGGTAAAAATACGGATTAGATGGCCATAAAAGCTGTATGGAGGTCTTTGCTATTCAATAAAAAAAAGTTGCTTCAATCAAAAAATATATATGGCAGAAAACACAGACAAGACTGAAAAAGGAGTTTCTGCTCTTGCACTCTTCTTTAAAATTAACTGCTGTATTTTAAGCCAAAAGAACTGTTGTGTTTGATAGAACAATATGTCTATATGCTGCCATACCAGATTCATGGCGTATTAAGCCCCCGAACTATTTTTAATTTGTCCATTTTACCCTGGAGACCCCCGTTTACAGACGTTGCGCAACAGCTTTTGTTTCAACCCAGCTGTAAAACGAAAGTAATTAATTATATTTATTATTCAAAATGTCTGTCGTTTTTAGCTTGGAATCATTAATTGATGTCTAATATTTGATTAAAAAAAAAAAACAACTTTAAAAAATTATTCACTCGCATAATTTAAACTTTTAAACAAATTACGTCACAATGAAAAAAATGGTGTCTGTAAAAAAAGTCACGGATATCTACTTTATAACGGTGGCTTAATTGTATTTTTTTTTGTTACTGTCACATTTTCTCCGATATGTTAGATGATAAATAATCGATCCAAACAAAGAAAAACTGAAAAAAACATTTAAAAGGGTAAATATATGAAAAAGAAAATCTCGACCACTCCTTGATGTCTGCGATTTCTGCATCGCAACCCTTGTTATTAGGGTTAGGGTCAAACGATTAAAATTTTTAATCAAGTTAATTACAGCTTAAAAATTAATTAATCGTAATTAATCGCAATTAATCGCAATTCAAACCATCTCTAAAATATGCCATATTTTTCTGTAAATTATTGTTGGAATGGAAAGATAAGACACACGACGGATATATACATACAACATACTGTACATAAGTACTGTATTTGTTTATTGTAACAATAAATCCACAAATTGCATTAACATTCTTTCTGTTAAAGTGATCCACGGATAGAAAGACTTGTAGTTCTTAAACGATAAATGTTACAGTTACAAGTTATAGAAATTTTATATTAAAACCCCTCTTCATGTTTTTGTTTTAATAAAATTTGTAAAATTTTCAATCAAAAGTAGAGTTAATATAATAATAAGAAGAATAAAAATAACAATAATAAAAATAGAGTGACCAAAGTTTTACGTGTATTTTGCATAGCTATTTTGATATGGAATGCCAGTTCATTTTGCATTGTTGTTTAACTGTGTGTCAGAATAGGGCCTCATTACTATAGACTGAAGTGCTTTTGGAGAGATAGGAATATTATTTTTGTTGTGCTTTCACTAAACGATACTTACATTGGGGAGAGCAAGTATTTGATACACTGCCAATGGGTTTTCCCATTGGCAATGTATCAAATACTTGTTCTCCCCACTGTATGTTTGTTGTGAAGGAGTTGCCAATAAACGGCGCGGTCCAAAGAACGCCTGTGTCCACTCGCCTTTACTGTATAACATATATCTGTACATATCTTACCCAAAATACAACAAGAGACACATAATTGCCACTAAAAGAAAGAAAACTTACCGAAATATGTGTGGAGCACAAATAGCAATTTGCATTGCATTGTGAATACAGCATAAACGTCTCACAACTACTAATTCTCCCACGTTTTGAAAAAATAACATGAGTATGGAACGGCGCTGCCCCCAAGCAGCTGGTGGCATTCTCTTCACTCTTAATGTCCATAAACGGCCTCATTGCCATTGTAATCTGTTTAAGGCAATATGCGAGATGGTCATTCACCCAAGCGCCACCAGAGGGCGGCAAAACTCCATAACAACAAGTGAGCTTTTCGTTGTACAGTCATTTAAATCTGTCTGAGCCGGACATCTGCGTTAATTGCGTCAAATATTTTAACGTGATTAATTAAAAAAATTAATTAACGGGCGTTAACGTGATAATTTTGACAGCCCTACTTGTTATATTTCCATTTTTCACTCATAAAATCCCCCAAAAAATCCAGCTGTGGCCATTCACAGCTGTGTCTTGAAACTCGATGATACATGCCACATGGAGTTTTTGGATCGAAACAAGGTAAGTACATGATAATATCTCGTTAAAATCATGGCGTCTTTAATTCTGCTCTCGCGTGCTCTCGCCTCCAGTTAGGGTTTTGCTGTTTAAAAATTTTTTTAAAATTTAAATGCCCTCCTGGTCAAAAATTTTCTTCCCCCAGAAAATTGAGATTGTAAGGTTTCCAGTGATGTATCACTAATGCATATAGGACAATTTTGAAATCTGGCAAAACTGGGGGTCTCAGAGTGGAACTTCAATTCACCTGAGTGTTTTCCGCCATATATACAGTATGTTTGAATGGGACTAAAAAATGCATTTGAAATTATTTTTCTTTGATTGTTTTTTTGTTTTGTTTTTGATTGAAATGAAATGTCTTTTTTTTTTTAATTAATTTAATTTTTTTTTTTTTTTTTTTTTTTTTGATTGAAACAACTTTTTGATTGCAATAATGTTGTTTTGAGTTTGGATTACATTTTGGATAGGACATTTGTGTCTTTATAATTCAATCAAAAAAATGAGTTGCTTCAAACAAAAAAAGTATTTTCAAAAGAAAATCGCTTTAATATGTTTTTTCAATCATAGATATATATTTTTTGAACGCAAAAAATATTTGAGACTCAAAATATAGCATTTGAACACTCAATTCTTCATTGAAAGTGTTTTCTTTAATTGAAGCAATCCTTTTTTGTGTTTGGGTCATACTATGGGTAGGACATTTTGGTCTAAATCATTCAATCCCCCCCAAAAAAGTTGTTTCAATTAAAAAAAAACTTTCTATCAAAGAAAAAAATGATATGCAAAAATAAAATTGCCCTTCCCTAAAAAATATTTAAATGTTCTTTAAATATTATTTTTATTTGATTTTTATTTGATTTTTTTTTTTACTGAAGTGAAAAAAGTTTTGAACACCTTTTTTTATTTGAATCATTTTGACACAAATGTTGTACTTGGCTATTGGTCAGTTGGTCAGACATGTTTGAGTGACAAGCTGTTACACCAATGGTGTATTTCTGAAAAGCTTGAAGAAGCAAGAATCATGGCCATAACTTAACGTCGGCTCGAACCCGAGCCAACAGATGACGGGCTCGATGCGAGGCGCGCGCCTCCATCTGAGAGCATGCCGCTTAATTTGACTTAACACAGGAAACCACACCCGCGTGGCTGCCGGTGGCTCCTCCTCCTTTGCCAGACTGTTCGCTCGCCAGCCTGGTGGTTGGTTATCCCACCGGAGTGCCGCAACGCGAAAGCGACAGGGCTGTTACATGCCCGCCCCGGCGCGAAGGCCGGCCGCCACTTGCTTGCTGGACCGTCGATTGTCGGACCACTCAATGGCAGCCTCCACACTGAGGAACACTAACTAAAATACAACAAAAACTGTCCCATTCATTTCTAATGGGACGCCATTGACAGCAATGTACATCTAAGTTTCCCATTCAATTTTATGGCAGGAAAACATGAGTTCTTGTTATCTTTGACCATTTACATCAGAGCCCATTGACATTCAACTGGTGCCCAAGTAAGTCAATGCCATTGACAGCCATGAATGTCCATGCCATTGACGGCCATGTACGTCCAAATTTCCCATTCATTTCCAATGGCTTTTACATTGCATTAATGCCCATGTACACGGATGTTGATGAGGGCTATGCACATCAATGCCATTGACGGCCATGTATGAGGATTCTATTGATGCCGATGTACTAGGATTCCATTGACGTATATGTAAGGCAATGCCATTGATGGCCATTTACGTCTAAATTTCCCATTCATTTTCAATGTCAAAAAAACCTGTGTGCCCAAATCAACAGGAAGTGACCTGATAACAACAGGGCACATCACCCAACATGTCCCCAAATCAACAGGAAGTGACCTGATAGATCTGTATCTACCACAGCAAAGCACCATCATAGTTTCTCTAGAAATTGCAATTTTTGATTAAATTATAAAGACACAAATGTCCTCCCAAAAATTTGGCCCAAACTCAAAACAACATTACTTCAATCAAATGAGTTGTTTCAATTAAAAAAATAAAAATAAAAATTAAAAATAAATAAAAAACAAACAAAAATAATCAATGAAAAAAAAATTGTTTTCAAATTTTTTGAGTCTTGAATTTATTTTTAATTCAGATTTTTTTAACTGAAAATATATAATTTTTAAACAATTTTTTCATTGATGCAACTTTTTTTTTTTTTTTTGATTGAATAACTAAGACACAAATCTCTCATGACAACCCAATGTGAAAAGCGGCCCGCGACAAGCGCAAAACTGGAGGCGCAATTTCCACTCAGGGTAGGAACCTCTGGGCACCTCACGACACAATACGATTTGTGATACAATGCTCACTATATTGATGACTTCATGATACGGCGATACAACAATTTCTGATACATGGGTCAGGAAATTTCTATGATATGCAACAAAAAAACTAATAAACAGAAAACCAAGCTATTTTCATCCTGTGAATTGGAATGAGTTCATCACTAGGGTTATATGTGGCCCCGTCTCTGCCCCTGTTCCAGAAAAATCCTAGAACCGCCACTGCTAGTACCCTTTCTAAAATGAGTTTGACACCCTTGGTTGAAAATTTTAGTATGGCGACGTCATCATACCGCTCTAACAGGGAATCTTAACTGAATAAGGTCAACCTTGCAGAACTATTCACCTTTATTCAAACAAACACAAACCTGGAGATTCATTTTCCATTTGTTAGGGGAAATAAATCACTTTGGACACTATCCCAAAGTAGCTTTGCTTTGGTGGTAAACAATATGAGCTAGCTCAGATTTTCCGCCTCTCTTTCCAGCTTTCTCCACCTTCTCTATCTGAGCTTATTACACCTTATCTAACTCAACGCTCCTTTCACTCATTTGGTACCAGAAAAAAAAGTTCATCTTGCTTCCTTGAGACCAAACTTCTCTGCGTTGTCATCCATTACATTTCAAAAGTGGTCTGTTCTGAAAATAAATAGCCTCGATTTTATCTTAGAACAGCAGAAGGGGTTCTTGCTGATGCACTGTAAGATGTAGTATGTTGTGCTGAATCTTTGAGGTATCTGGGGATCTTCTTTTTTCTATCCTAGGTTGTATTATTGTTTAAAAACTGTGTTCGGTGGTTTGGACATGTTAACTTTCCCAATTTAGTCTTGGTTTTAGGTTAGGCCTTTCCACAAAACAAACAAAAAAAAAAGGATTTAAAAGTGATAAATCAACATAGCCTATTTTAAGGCCATTTAAAGTGTTTAATTTAGTTTTGCTTGCATAATTTTATTTATCAGACTTCGATGTGACAATAGTACAGATAGTCCGAGGGTTACGAAACGAGTTTCGTTCCTACGCTGGCGACGTAACCCGAATTTCCACGTAAATCGGAATCAACCCTTTAAGTACCCCTACAAAATAACTATCCAAAAAGTCCAAAAGTGTTGTATTTTGTGTAATGATGGAGGATACACTGCCCTCTGGTGGCAGAGTTGGGTCTGGCTGGAATGTCGTCTTGTACAGTGGGGCAAATAAGTATTTAGTCAACCACTAATTGTGCAAGTTCTCCCACTTGAAAATATTAGAGTGGCCTGTAATTGTCAACATGGGTAAACCTCAACCATGAGAGACAGAATGTGGAAAAAAAAAAAAAAAAAAAAAAAAAACAGAAAATCACATTGTTTGATTTTTAAATAATTTATTTGCAAATCATGGTGGAAAATAAGTATTTGGTCAATACCAGTAGTTCATCTCAATACTTTGTTATGTACCCTTGTTGGCAATAACGGAGGCCAAACGTTTTCTGTAACTCTTCACAAGCTTTTCACACACTGTTGCTGGTATTTTGGCCGATTCCTCCATGCAGCTCTGCTCTAGAGCAGTGACATTTTGGGGCTGTCATTGGGCAACACGTACTTTCAACTCCCTCGTCACCCGGTGGCGTCAAAATGATAACAAAAACGGTGAGCAAAAATCCAAGAACCACACGGGGGGACCTAGTGAATGACCTACAGAGAGCTGGGACCACAGTAACAAAGGCTACCATTAGTAACACAATGCGCCTCCAGGGACTCAAACCCTGCACTGCCAGACGTGTCCCCCTGCTGAAGGAAGTACACGTCCAGGCCCGTCTGCGGTTCGCTAGAGAGCATTTGGATGATCCAGAAGAGAACTGAGAGAATGTGTTATGGCCTGACACGTCTGGCAGTGCAGATCATTCAACATACCTCATTTATGATGACAAAACAGCGAACAGGAAGGGGTTATGGGGGAACAGAAGAAAAGAAACACAAGAGAAGAAACACAAAAAACAACAAGAAATACATTGAACGCCTAACTACACTAACTACTAATATGTTGGTGCTATCGTCAGCTAAATGTATTACGGGTTGACACCATGTGGGGGCCCTGTTGACCAGGGAAAGAGGGGAAAGAAGGTGGGGGAGTCTATAAACTAAGTGATAGAGAGGCGTAGAGTGTACACAAATCATCTCTGTGATCTAGAACCCAGTAATCGTGTGAATGCCTTGTGAGTGTAAGCCCGTTGGCGACCGACCCTACGACGCCCCATCGCCAATCCCAGCACCGGGGCCCCCCGCCTGAGCGCGCCCAATCACATCCAGCCGCACGCAAGTCCCACAGGGCATGCAACAGCCACGCAGATGAGCGGAGACGCCCCGCGGGCGCCGACACAGGGCCATGGCCCCCACCCAACCAGCCCGGAGGGGGCAGCGCTGGCCATCCCTCCTCCCGCAGCCCAGCAAGGCAAGGCAAATGTATTTATATAGCACAATTCAACACAAGGCAATTCAAAGTGCTTTGCATCACATGAAGATAAAAAAAATCACATTTAAATCAATGCAACGTAAAAACCAAGACAATCAAAATCGGAAATAAAATTATACATAAAAATCGCATTTAATCACAAATTGAATAAAAATAAATAAATAAAAATAAAACAAAAACTACTACTACTAATAATAATAATTGAAATCAGCAATGGAGATAAGCACAAGAAGAATAGAAAGCAAGTATATTGGATTATATATGGAATTTATAGACAGTTATGGATATGCAAAAACAAAACAACTGAATTTTACAGATGAAAACATTTTGAGTCACTGTCGACTAAAACTAGACACAATTTGTATGAGATTCCGTCAACTAAAACTAGATGAAGACGTACACATTTTAAAATGATTTAAATATGACTAAGACTAATGAGTATTTTCGTCCAAAGGACTAAGACAAAAATTAAATGGGCTGCCAAAAACAACACTGCCCTGTATGTATGTGACAATAAACACTTTTAGATCCATCTTTGAAAAAGGTGTCTAAGTCTGATTAGGAATAATGAGCTCCACTACAAAAGAAGGTGGAAGCTGAAAAAAACAAGAAGCCTAAATTTAGAGTCCGCTGATACTGTTCACCACCAAAGCGAAGCGACAATAGGATATTGTCCACAGTGATTTCGTTCCTAAAACAAATTGAAAAAGCAACTCCCAGTTAGCATTTTTAATCATGCTGCAAAGAGAAAAAAGGGAATTAGTTTTCTGGGCCAGTAACTGTGAGGAGTTCTAAAAGTATCCCGTTAGCCTCAGTTTACCATGCGAAGTGGTTATTTTCCACTACACCAGTAGTGTTGTTTTTGTAGCTTTGCAAGGGAGAAAAAAACCACAATAAATCCCTGCTTCAGCCAAGAGTTGACTTGAGGGATTAATTGTCAAGATGCTTCCCAGGCCGGTAACCGAGAAAAGTGCAACAGACTGTTCCGCTTTTGCTAATGTTACCCCGAACTGCTTTTGTATGCAAACAGCTCTTTGCGTGTATGGGGCTCCAGTGACAGACTCTAAAAAGAAACCCAAGCTGAAAGTGCGTAGTAGTGAATACTAAGTTATAGAATTGAGTAAACAAACTAACAATTCTAAATCCCAAGTGACTGGAAACAAGCTGCGTCGTGTCAAGGAAATGCTTTAATGAACCCGAGAAATGTCAAGTGTTCAGAATTCTGGAGTATTTAGGACTAATTTAGGTTATGTTTCTATTGACATGTAGACCTAAGAAAGTCACGTGATGACAGAGTTAAATTCTAAGGTAAAATATGTCCCATTTCTCCAATATTCATTTAAAAATTGATCCGTTTGTGGGGTTTTTTTTCTCCATAATCCTGCCAAGCGACAGACAAACCACCCGGCAGAAGCAGATTAAAACATGACCTCTTTTTACGTGAAATGAAAGTTAAATATGAAGAAGAAGACCGTCAAGAGCTCAGTGTACACGGCAAACATACTGATTGGATTTTTGCATGGGAATAAATCCTGGTAAAACATGACCTCGTCACACTGTATAGCTTAAACTATTAGTTCGGCGAGTTATAACTAGGGCTGTCAAACGATTAAAATTTTTAATCGAGTTAATTACAGCTTAAAAATTAACTAATCGTAATTAATCGCAATTCAAACCATCTGATGTGGGAAAATATTACATTATGCTTTTGTGATGTATGATTGCTTCTCTGACATAGATTGTAACAACTTCTATTGTTTTTCACCTTGTTCCCATAGTTAGGAGATGCGCTTGAGAATCTCACGAGATAACTTGTTTTGCACCATAGTATTGTTTTACTACATGCCTGGGTCCCATAGTTACATGCCTGGGTCCCATAGAGATAACTGGTTTTGCACCCATAATACAGTGCCTTGCAAAAGTATTCGGCCCCTTTGAACCTTGCAACCTTTCGCCACATTTCAGGCTTCAAACATAAAGATATAAAATTTTAATTTTTTTGTCAAGAATCAACAAGTGGGACACAATCGTGAAGTGGAACAAAATTTATTGGATAATTTAAACTTTTTTAACAAATAAAAAACTGAAAAGTGGGGCGTGCAATATTATTCGGCCCTCTTGCGTTAATACTTTGTAGCGCCACCTTTTGCTCCAATTACAGCTGCAAGTCGCTTGGGGTATGTTTCTATCAGTTTTGCACATCGAGAGACTGACATTCTTGCCCATTCTTCCTTGCAAAACAGCTCGTGCTCAGTGAGGTTGGATGGAAAGTGTTTGTGAACAGCAGTCTTCATCTCTTTCCACAGATTCTCGATTGGATTCAGGTCTGGACTTTGACTTGGCCATTCTAACACCTGGATACGTTTATTTTTGAACCATTCCATTGTAGATTTGGCTTTATGTTTTGGATCATTGTCCTGTTGGAAGCTAAATCTCCGTCCCAGTCTCATGTCTTGTGCAGATACCAACAGGTTTTCTTCCAGAATGTTCCTGTATTTGGCTGCATCCATCTTCCCGTCAATTTTAACCATCTTCCCTGTCCCTGCTGAAGAAAAGCAGGCCCAAACCATGATGCTGCCACCACCATGTTTGACAGTGGGGATGGTGTGTTCAGGGTGATGAGCTGTGTTGCTTTTATGCCAAACATATCGTTTTGCATTGTGGCCAAAAAGTTCAATTTTGGTTTCATCTGACCCGAGCACCTTCTTCCACATGTTTGGTGTGTCTCCCAGGTGGCTTGTGGCAAACTTAAACGAGACTTTTTATGGATATCTTTGAGAAATGGCTTTCTTCTTGCCACTCATCCATAAAGGCCAGATTTGTGCAGTGTACGACTGATTGTTGTCCTATGGACAGACTCTCCCACCTCAGCTATAGATCTCTGCAGTTCATCCAGAGTGATCATGGGCCTCTTGGCTGCATCTCTGATCAGTTTTCTCCTTGTTTGAGAAGAAAGTTTGGAAGGACAGCCGGGTCTTGGTAGATTTGCAGTGGTCTGATGCTCCTTCCATTTCAATATGATGGCTTGCACAGTGCTCCTTGAGATGTTTAAAGCTTGGGAAATCTTTTTGTATCCAAATCCGGCTTTAAACTTCTCCACAACAGTATCTCGGACCTGCCTGGTGTGTTCCTTGGTTTTCATAATGCTCTCTGCACTTTAAACAGAACCCTGAGACTATCACAGAGCAGGTGCATTTATACGGAGACTTGATTACACACAGGTGGATTCTATTTATCATCATCGGTCATTTAGGACAACATTGGATCATTCAGAGATCCTCACTGAACTTCTGGAGTGAGTTTGCTGCACTGGAAGTAAAGGGGCCGAATAATATTGCACGCCCCACTTTTCAGTTTTTTATTTGTTAAAAAAGTTTAAATTATCCAATAAATGTTGTTCCACTTCACGATTGTGTCCCACTTGTTGTTGATTCTTGACAAAAAAATTAAATTTCATATCTTTATGTTTGAAGCCTGAAATGTGGCGAAAGGTTGCAAGATTCAAGGCACTGTATATTAAAAAAAGGCATATCCGATAATTTTTTGCCGATTCCGATACTTTGAAAATGATGTGATTGGACATCTCTAGAACATACCGTTACATTCTTAATAGTCATGCATGTTTTTTCCAGCTAATCTTTTCCAGTCCTAGAAATTATGGCAACCTAGCCAACCCTAGTTTAGCGACCACAACACTCCACTGCTAACCCTCCATTTAGTTCCTCTAGGATCTGCCCCGAGCACATATGAATATTTAACAAACTACAAAGATAAAATGTATTCAAAATAGCAAGCACATTTTCACTTTGTTCCGGGGAAGGATAACGAGACTGAGCCCGGAGCGTTACACGGGGAAGAGACATGCGAGAAGATGCGCAGGTACTGCTCACCGAACTGCGTCGAACATCTCGTGTTTTTGCACTTTTGAAGCAACGACATTTCTAGCGTCTTTATCAGCCGATCGACAGCCTTCAGACACCCCACCAAGAATTCAATCATTCCGCGTGCGTGTTTACTCTCGAGGATTACGTTTAAGAACACAGCAGCCAATTTCATACCTGGCTTGGCGCAACCCCCCCGCGATCCAATCCGCACATCCGCCGTATTCAATGTGACATTTGCTAGGTAGCATCCTGCCCTTTCTTGGATCTGTCGCTCGCTACTTGGAGGAGCGGAAAAGTGGAAGAAAAAGTTATTGGCTTATGTGAAGAGCATTATTGTTTGGACGGTGTGGATTAGAGATGTGGAGAGAGAGACACTTCCCCCAAAATGTCAAAAAAATAATTGATCAAATGTACTGTATACTGTTGTGTACACGTCATTGACTAAATATGCACTACAACGTGCTCAACTTTTGTCCAGGATTAGCTTCATATCACTGGTCACGATATGGCTTACTTTCCATTCATTCGCGCAGCTTCACAGTCCCGAAAAAAAAAAACACGAAGTCCTTGTTTTTTTGGCTATAAAGAAAGACCAGAAAGACATCAAATGACCCCCGATACCAACTGACTATTTGGCTTTGTGAAACAATAGATCACTCAAACAAACAATCCAGCACACAACCCCCCTACACACTCCTGTGGAGTCGCTGCCTAGGTGTGAAGGGGGGGTTTCACTCTGGATAGCTGCAATTAGCATCTTGAATATTTGCAAATCCAGGACTCCCTTGGCTTGGTCAAACATGGAGGAACACGAAGACGGCCAGTCGCCGTGTTCTACAATATGATTGACAAGGCAGCGCTGAATACATATGTGTTGTATCAGGCATGCCCCGGAAGGCAAGAGAGACGGGTGGACTTCTTGGTGGGTCTTGCAAAGGAATTGGCTCACTCTCATGTGCGCGCAAATAAGGCGCAAAAGGAAAAATTGCTTCGGAAATAACCTCCAACACCGAGCCCCGGGAAAAGTGCGAAATGTCATACGTCACCGCATTACACAATGTTTAGTTTTGTTTTTTTATTACACCGTCCCTTGTACTGTAGGTAAACTGCAGCTTTTGGAATATGTAAAAAGGTTGTCTGCCCGATTGCTTGCCTGAGCAGTCCACTGTCTGACAAAGCAAAGGCAGCCCTGCAAACACTCAAGGAGCAATCTAGCCATGTGGTTTTGAGAGTGTGAATGGGAATGACTAATGAGGGCTTCAATGGTCACAAAATATATGCTGATTATAGTCAGATGACTCTTCTCTGGATACATAAGGGATTTGTATGAACTGATCCACCCTTGGTGGTTCTAGTTAAAACAGTGTGGATGCTGTGCATCTCCAGAATTGAGATTACATCGTTCCACTACAGCGAAACTAGACGAGTTATTAGCTAAAGCCTGCATTTATCCCGCCCATCGGAAGCTGTACGTCTGTGAGGTTCATGGGGAGTTGGAGGGGACCAGGACGCTATACCCTGGACTGGCACAGTGTTTCCCCTTGGCTTCCAGTTTTCTCCACCACTTCCAGCTATAGTTCCGGATCCGGTCTCTGTGCATGTGTTTCTACACTGTTAGCTATTGATGCCACGATTGTGACCATTTTAGTTGTTCTTGCAATTTAGTTAGCAATTATTAATGTCATCAACGGAGACACCGAGGAAACGGTTAACAGGAGACTCAACACGATCGAAGAGAATAGTGATTTCCCATAACCTGTTGGTAGATTTGCTAACAGGTCTCTTTCCTCGATGAAGGTGCCAATGCAAACAAGCTGAATTGGTTTAAAGCGAACCACGGATAGAAAGACTTGTAGTTCTTGAAAAAAAAACATTTGCATGAGTTTAAATAATTTGATATTAAATCCCTTCTTGATGTTTTCTTTTTTATACAATTTGTAAAATTACTTTAACTAGTAAGTCGCCATCGATGTTTACGTCGCAGGGTGGTGACGTCACTGGACTACCAGAGTATGATTAGCAACATAAACATGTCACCTTTTCAGCCTTTCCCGAGAACCGGAGAGGAACATTAATGAGCTGGACAGATCTGTCGATATTTCATAAAACGAGCAGCAAACGCAAAATGAACAGGACAGACGGGATGAGACGAGAGGAGGACAAAACCGGCATTCTGCCAAAATGTTCTACATTGGCGAAATGTCCCACAAGAGGCGAATTTCACACCCAGAGTACTACCGTGCGCTTTCAGCTTGTTTTGTTTAGATGCATAAAGGCAGAACATACTAAAGATGCCTTAAAAAATGCTTAAACTGAATTCATACTGAGTTTGGGGTGAAATTTGCATTGCATCTGACCCATGTCCACTCCAGTTATATTTTGCTATCTAGGAATTTGGACTACATCTGGCCCAGTGCTGGCCCAGAATGGTTAACATGTGATCCATATTCTGGCCATACATTAATGTAGTGTCTGCTACTTTGGACCAGTTCTGGCCCAAAACTGTTTGCTGATCCATCAAGTGAATCCATACTGGCCCATTGTTTAAAAGACAGTGGGGCCGATCCGTTTCACAAAATTGAGCTGAAATTTTGTTACACTTTGTTATCTGGGTATGGACGCTATGGTTCTATGGATTGGATTGATTGGATGATCTGTCTGAGGTTGAATCCCTTTGTGATTGACAGCGAAATAAGCGAATTGGTAATCTTGTTGTATTAACATCCGCGGTAGGCATTTTTCAATTTTCATTTCATTGTTCTGAGTTGAACTGGAGAGTTGGATAATCATCCTAGCAACACTTGCTTTGTTAAAAATGACTAGCAAAAAAAAAAAAAATCAAGATTATTTCTGGTGTTTTTTTCTATTGTAGCTGCTTGTGTTTGAAGACTTGACTTCTACCACTCTAGTTTCTTTCCCTACTGAGCAGCAGGTCCCACTGAGCCCCTCCACTGGAACACAGCACTCACAGGTGGATACACTTTGAGCTTCCCCTCATTGAAAGACCAGCATCCGCCACTGGTGTGGAGGGATGTGATGTAGTATTACTTTTATTGTTGTTAAAAAGGAAGTTAACAACCAGAAGATGAGAAGCAAAACCTTTGGCCCCCATAGAAGTAATTGTAAACCTTTAAAATTAGACATTCACCAATCAGGCCAATTCACTAATAGAGAAAGAATGTAAGAGCTCTATTAGGTTCATTTAGTTGTTTTCGATTTTCGCTTGCCTCTTTTGTTGGTGTTAAGGAGCAATTATTTGGAGCCATTTTCATTGATTTGTGGTCCATAAACAAATGGCTACTTTTGGCCAAAGATCTTTATAGTGGCTGGAAAAGAAAAGTTCTTGGCCCTCTAAAGCAGGGGTGTCAAACTCATCTTTGTCAAGGACCAAATCTTAGCTCTGGTTTCCTGTGGAGTGCTTTATGTCAGCTAAGTCACCCATTGGATTAGGAGTGGGAACCTCTTGGTACCTCACGATACGATACGATTTGCGATACAAAGCTCACGATAACGATAATCTGACGATATGGCGATACAACGATTATCGATACATTGGTCAGGAAATCATACTACGATTTTCTACAAACAACTAATAAACAGAAAAACAAGTTTCTGCTGTGAATTGGAATGGGTTTATCACTAGTAGACGTCCAATCCATTTGAACTGGGAGGGTGGCAGTGACTGAACATTTGTTCATTCGCTGCCATCCCTCCCACTTCAAACGGATTGCACGTCTATGGCCGTCAGTGGCAGCCAATGCCAGGCAATGAGGTAATCTTGGGCCATTTAAGATCATTTAGCTGTTGATTTTGGGGTATTTTATGGGTCACTTCCTGTTTATTTTGAGTTACAGAACAGGACGTGACCTTGGAATCACCCAAATGAATAGGCAGTGACTCAAACTCAACATGAAATGACCTGTAAATGCCCTAAAATGAACAGCGAGTGACCGTTAAATGCCCCGAAAATCGGACCGAATGACTGTGAATGCTAGGTTTGAATGAACGAACGTTCCCAGTCTAAATGGATTGGGCGTCGAGCACCGTCAATGGCAGCCTTAGAGTTAACTAAGACACTATTATGGTGGAAGATTTTGGTAGCAACTTGATGGTTCCTTTTTTTTTTTTTTTAAACATTGACAACTTTTTAAAACGATATCTCGGTTCTTGATAGGAGCGTGTCGATAACCTTTTGGGATACAAAGTATCACGATATATCACCATTTCGATATTTTGTCACACCCTTACATTGGATTGTATGCTGCACATACAATTCAATTTGACTGGGACGAGCTGGCAGCGATCAAATCAGAACAGATTGGACGTTTAGTACTGTCAATGGCAGTGAAACGAGGGCTGCCATGAATTATCGTGATTTATGTATGGCCAACTATTTTGATAGTCAATGAATCATCTAAGCTGCGTTCAGAATGCAAGCAAATCCAATTCCAGTCATTCAGACTGCATGCAGATCTGACTTCAATCGATACCTCCTCAAATCAGATTTTTTTAGGGCTGACTGTTCACACTATTTTTAGCAAGTGTACTAATTAGATCTAGGTAAAACCCACATGAGCTGTTTTGATTTGAAAATACCGTATTGGCCCGAATATAAGACGGCCCTGATTATAAGACGACCCCCTCTTTTTCAAGACTGAAGTTTGAAAAAAGACTTTTTGAACATCAAATTAATTTTTATACAGAAAATAATTACACTACATCTGAAACATGATTATAACAATATATTCGAGAGAAAAGCATGTTATTTTGCCTCATTCAAATCTTAATATCTTAACATTTAAATATGTAAACCAAAGCGCAATCAAATTCGTAAATGAATGGCTTCTGGTTTTTGAAATGTAAATAAACCAATCTATTGTGATAAAACAACAAAATTGCAATAACTGCATTAACCATCAAAGGGAAGTCTAACTAACTGTAGTCTTGAAACAAATCTGAATAAGGAAAAACACTGTAATAAAATAATGCAAACAAGTTAAACTTGAGAGTAGCTGAGATCTGTCAAGACAGAACATCGTTTCAATGATATCTGGCGCCATCTAGCGTCGTGAATGGGTATAATGTCTAGACCGCGAATATAAGACGACCCCCGCTTTTTCAGTCTTATTTCAATGCAAAAAACACCGTCTTATATCCGGGCAAATACGGTACTTACCGTATGCGGTTTCAATCCATCTCACAAAAAGCAGATTTCTGTCCTTCGTGACTGCTCAGACTACAAAAGAGCTATCCGGTTTCAAGCTGGATGGGCTAAAAATCTGATTTTGCAGTCAATAGAAATAATGTTTCTTCTCCACTCACACTGGCCCGCCATGATATATACTGTACCTCATCAGCCTTCGCGCTGTGACCTGGGAATTAACCGGCTGCTTTCATTCATACCGTGTCGCATTTACGTCCCAGACATTATACTAGGACGTGACCCCGTTAATGTCCGTGTCAGTCAACCTGGGAAATTGCTTTCAGACATAAGGGCTATTCATTTAAATCCCGGGACTGTTTGTCCAGCCACCTCTCAGCATTGATGGTAAATAAAGTATTTTATTTTCTTACTTTGTTTAATTAACTAATTTGCTCCCAAAAACGTATAAATATGTTCTATTTTTAATTGTTTCAGTGTCCCAAAGACTTATTTATCCGTGTTTTCATTTTTTTTTTTCACAAGAGACATCTCTGGGTTCTGATGCAACTTAACTGAAAAGCACAATGCTGGAAATCCATTTTAAAGCAATAAAACTGGCCTCTGGAGGGCAGTACCGCATTTGGTAAGACCTGCAACCCGATTCAACGGAACGCACGGCCGGGAATGGACCTCCAGGATGCCAGGCGGCGGACGACTGAGCAGAACAACCGGGAGGACGCCCAGGGTGCCAGGCACTGGACGACCGAGCATAACGACCGGGACCACCAGTGCAGCGGACGATGCCGTTGAATCCATGTTGCTCGCAAGCAGAGACAGGCGGCGATGAGGGAAAAGTTTACCCGGCTGTCGCGGCCACAACAGCGTCATCTCTCAGTTAGTTATGTGTAAATAAATTGTTACTTTGCTATCAAAAGCTCTATTTGTCTTGTTGTTTATGTTATTTTGTAAAAGGAAAACATTATTTAGATGTTTGGAATGTAAATAGAGCAAAAAATAGCTGTGTTAAAGTCAAAGTTATGTTTGAAATGTATGCTTTCACAAAAAGCTCAATTTCTCTGTTTTTCATCAAAAATTGGAAAATTGCTCAAACTAAGCTATTTTCTAATGCTGATTTCTAAAGAATGGAAAAAGGTATGGACTAACTTTTTTTCCTGCTGAAAGAAGACATTCTAATCTTTCTTTTGGTGGGTTCCATGTTTATATAGCAATACAACAGAATTTTCTGTGGGCAAAAAAAAAAATCAGTCAAAATCCAGTAAAACGGCCAGGAGCGAACCGGTGAAAATGGCTGGGAGTGAATGAGTTAATATGACAAATAATACATGTTTTTGGATAGTTATTTGTAGGTTTAGGGGATATTTGGGGGTACTTAAAAGGTTCATTTTGAATTCACAGATATCTACCTCATAACTATCGCTTAATTGTAATTTTTTTTGTTACTGTTGCATTTTCTCTGATATGTTAGATGATAAATAATTGATCCAGACAAAGAAAAAATGAAAAAAAAAAACAACATTTAAAAGGGTAGATATCTGAAAAAGAAAATCTCGACCACTCCTTGATGTCTGTGATTTCTGCATCGTGACCCTTGTTATATGACCGTGTTTCACCCAAAATATCCCCAAAAAATCCAGCTGTGGCCATTCACAGCTGTGTCTTGGCACTCAGTGATACATGCGACATGGAGTTTTTGGATCGAAACAAGGTAATGTGATAATATCTTCTTAAATAATATCGTGTTAAAGTCATTGCGTCTGTAATTCTGCTCTCGCGTGCTTTCACCTTCAGATAGGGTTCTGCTGTTTAAAAAACTTTTTTTTTTTTTTTTTAAATGCCGTCCTGTTCAAATTTTTCTTCCCCCAGAAAATTGAGATTTTAAGCTTTCCAATGATGTATCACACATGCATATCGGACAATTTTTAAATTTGGCCAAATTAGGGGTCTTACAGCGGAACTTCAAGTAACCTGTTTTCCACCTTATATAAATTTGCATCTGATGGGGGGCGAACTTCACAGACGTGAAAGACTTGTCATTGGTCCTCATATTTGTACACCTAGTCAATATGACATTCAGTGGGGCAAATAAGTATTTAGTCAACCACTAATTGTGCAAGTTCTCCCACTTGAAAATATTAGAGAGGCTTGTAATTGTCAACATGGGTAAACCTCAACCATGAGAGACATAATGTGGAGAAAAAAAACAGAAAATCACATTGATTGATTTTTAAAGATTTTTATTTGCAAATCATTGTGAAAAATAAGTATTTGGTCAATACCAAAAGTTCATCTCAATACTTTTTATGTACCCTTTGTTGGCAATAACGGAGCCAAAATGTTTTCTGTAGCTCTTCACAAGCTTTTCACACACTGTTGCTGGTATTTTGACCCATTCCTCCATGCAGATCTCCTCGAGAGCAGTGATGTTTTGGTGCTGTCGTTGGGCAACACGGACTTTCAACTCCCTCCACAGATTTTTTATGGGGTTGAGCTCTGAAGACTGGCTAGGCCACTCCAGGATATTGAAATGCTTCTTACGAAGCCAATCCTTTGTTGCCCTGGCTGTGTGTTTGGGATCATTGTCATGGTGAAAGACCCAGCCACGTCTCATCTTCAATGCCTTTGCTGATGGAAGGAGATTTTCACTCAAAATCTCTCGATACATGGCCCCATTCATTCTTTTCTTTACAAAGATCAGTCGTCCTGGTCCCTATGCGGAAAAACAGCCCCAAAGCATGATGTTTCCACCCACATGCTTCACAGTGGGTATGGTGCAATTCAATATTCATTTTCCTCCAAACACGAGAACCTGTTTTTCTACCGAAAAAGTTCTTTTTTGGTTTCATCTGACCATAACATTCTCCTAGTCCTCTTCTGGATCATCCAAATGCTCTCTAGCGAACCGCAGACGGACCTGAATGTGTGCTTTCTTCAGCAGGGGGACACGTCTGGCAGTGCAGGATTTGAGTCCCTGGCGGCGCATTGTGTTACTGATAGTAGCCTTTGTTACTGTGGTCCCAGCTCTCTGTAGGTCATTCACTAGGCCCCCCCGTGTGGTTCTGGGATTTTTGCTCACCGTTCTTGTTATCATTTTGACGCCACGGGGTTAGGTGGGAGTTCAAAGTCCAAGTGTTGCCCAACGACAGCCCCAAAACATCACTGCTCTAGAGGAGATCTGCATGGAGGAATGGGTCAAAATACCAGCAACAGTATGTGAAAAGCTTGTGAAGAGTTACAGACAACGTTTGGGCTCCGTCATTGCCAACAAAGGGTACATAACAACAAGTATTGAGATGAACTTTTGGTATTGACCAAATACTTATTTTCCACCAGGATTTGCAAATAAATTCTTTAAAAATCACACAATGTGATTTTCTGTTTTTTTTTCCACATTCTGTTTCTCATGGTTGAGGTTTAACCATGTTGACAACTACAGGCCTCTCTAATATTTTCAAGTGGGAGAACTTGCACAATTAGTGGTTGACTAAATACTTATTTACCCCACTGTAGTTGTGCAATGGGCCACTGCACTGCCAAAATATCACACCCAACCATTTATATGAGGTAAATGCTCTCTAACGTCATAATCCCAGCAAAATGACAAGGGAGACTCCAGGTATTAAGGGTTTTACTATCAGCTTATCTGACTTTTATTATAGAGGGATTTCTCACCGATTTGACTCAACAGTCGGGTTTTGTCTGACAGCTCAACATCACCTATTAACCCTACCGAATATCTTTATAACATTTTATCTTTTTCTGAACTTTTGGGCAAAAAAAACAACTTTTCTCGTAATGTTTAATTCAGCTGGCCACAAGAACCTAAGGGTAGGATTGACTTTTCTTGTCTTGATAACATTCGTTATGTAGTGTTTCGCATGGATAATGCCGGAAAATAATGAGGTAATTCAATTTACAGTATGGTTTTAATTATTGTCTGACATGTTTTATCCTAAGAGCAATTCAATTAAAAATGGTGCTTCTTCAAAATCCTGAAAATGAAATGTAATTTCTCTCCTTTATGGAATTCTTAGGATACAATTTGTGATTAGTGCTGCAACGATTAATCGATCAACTCGAGTATTCGATTAGGAAAAAAAGATTCAAATTAAATGTTGCTGCTTCGAGTATTTGTTTAATTAAAGTGGCATTGTAATGGTTTATTTTGAAAGTGTGTGCATTTAGTTTTATTGATTTGGGTGGATACACTGCCCTCTGGTCTGCCTCATTTCACATGGGTGAATCCAGTTGCTCCCTGTTAAGACCAACATAAGCAAAGTTTTTGTTTGAGCTAATGTTTTTTTTTTTTAATGCATTTTTAATTTAGTTTATTTTAGCAGTTGTTTGCGGGAATATGTGTCTGGAATATTTGTTAAGAGCATTGTAAAAAAAAAAAAAAAAAAACTTAGCATTTTATAGCATTTAAGCTAGCGGACTTTTGCTATGAAAGTTCGCCAACTGTCCTTTTGTTGTACATAGATCCTAATTTATTGATTTATTTTTATACCGTTTGAGGCTCAACTCAAGTATTTTCAATTTTTCATGTTCCTTATCCGATTACTCGATTATTCGAACTAACTAGTTCACAATCAATCGACTATAAAATAATCGATAGCTGCAGCCCTAGTTGCGATATAAGGCTCACGATATTGATTATCTTACAATATGGCGATTCAATAATTATCGATACACGGGGTTAGGATATAATTTTATGATATTCTAAAATACAACTAATAAACAGAAAACAGCTAAAATCCCAACATCAGCTCTTCTGGTAACAAACAATGGACAGTCCAGAATAATGAAAGGACATCCTCTCCTCCCACAAGAAACATCTGATCACGCAGGAACCTGTTGGACACTCAGCTCTCACGTGGCGCAGAAGCTGGCAAAATCCTCAATTTTCGTGGCCCTGACAATAGTAATACCTAAACTCCTACCCAATCCACATTAGACAATAACCCTATTCCGATATTCGTCGGAATACCGGTGCAGGCAAATCATCTGTTCTGCTACTATTGGATCTCAGCGCCGCATTTGACACGGTTGATCACAACATACTACTCAGCAGATTGGAACAGTGGGTAGGGCTTACTGACACTATTCTTCAGTGGTTCACATCCTATTTACATGATAGGGATTTCTTTGTGTCAATCGGAAATTATCAGTCAGAACGAACCAAATTCACGTGTGGAGTCCCTCAAGGGTCAATTCTTGGACCACTCTTATTTAACATCTATATGCTTCCGTTAGCTCAAATAATGGAACAGTATGACATCTCCTATCACGCCTATGCAGATGACACACAACTGTACATTTCTGTGTCCCCACATGATTATAGTCCCTTAGTCTCCCTGAGTAAATGCATTCAACAAATCAATGAATGGATGTGCCAGAATTTTCTCCAGTTAAATGTGGAGAAGACAGAGGTGATCATTTTTGGGCCAAAAAAGGAAAGGTCAAAGATAAGCAGCCAACTTAGCACAATGTCACTTACAGCTACAAATCAAGTCAGAAACCTTGGCGTAATTATTGACTCAGACCTAAAATTTGATAGCCATCTAAAGTCCGTCACTAAATCCGCTTATTACCACCTAAAAAATATAACCAGAATTAAG
Organism: Corythoichthys intestinalis; assembly: GCF_030265065.1. Taxonomy (NCBI): domain Eukaryota; kingdom Metazoa; phylum Chordata; class Actinopteri; order Syngnathiformes; family Syngnathidae; genus Corythoichthys; species Corythoichthys intestinalis. Next base: position 40,188,886 of record NC_080398.1, read on the forward strand.
GGGCTTCTGACTCAACAAGACATGGAAAAACTTATGCATGCATTCGTTTTCGGCAGATTGGACTACTGCAACGGTATATTTACAGGTCTTGATAAAAAATCAGTCAGGAAGCTGCAGCTAGTACAGAATGCTGCAGCCAGAGTCCTCACAAATACAAGGAAGCTGGACCACATTACACCGGTTTTGAAATCGCTACACTGGCTTCCAGTGAGTCAAAGGATAGACTATAAAATACTACTGCTCGTCTACAAAACACTTAATGGCCTTGGACCAAAATACATGCTTGACTTGTTACATTCCTATGAGACATCTAGACCCCTAAGGTCGTCTGGAACGGGTCTTCTGCATGTTCCAAGAACAAGAACCAAGCAGGGTGAGGCAGCATTTAGTTATTATGCTCCTCACCTCTGGAACAAGTTACCCGAACGTCTGAAGTATGCTCAAACTGTTAGCTCCTTTAAATCAGGGCTAAAAACGCTTTTGTTTAGCACTGCATATCCATAACTGTCTATATATTTCAATCTACCTGCCTTCTATTCCTCTTGTGCTTATCTCCATTGCTGATTTCAATGATTATTATTAGTAGTAGTTTTTGCTTTATTTCTATTTTTGTTTTATTTTTATTTATTTTTATTCTGTGATTAAATGCGATCTTTTGTCTTGGTTTTTACGTTGTGTTGATTTAAATGTGATTTTTATGGTCTTCATGTGATGTAAAGCACTTTGAATTGCCTTGTGTTGAATTGTGCTATATAAATAAATTTGCCTTGCCTTGCCTTGCCTTGCCTAAACAACGCCCAAACACACCATTCTTCCGCCTCCCAAGAAATGTTTTAACCAATTGCTGTCATTTTTTTTTTTTTTTCAGGAATTTTTTTGTTGACCCTCTATCTAGCCTTCCTCTCCGTCTGGGTCTGTTTGCTGTTTTTGCCTTGCTGTTTAATTGTTGTCGACTTGGAATAAATTGTCAACTTGCGTTTCGAAGCCTTTTTTCAGCTTTTAAAATGGAGTCAGCACAAGGGGTGAAAACTAAGGTGAACATGCTGAGTTTGGCCTTTTGGCCGGGTTGTTGGGTTTCCGCTGGTCAGGGTCGTTGGAATTGCGCTAGCGCAGTTCCAGCGGTTTGGCTAAATGGGAAGTTGATTGAAAATGAATTGTAAAACTGCATACAATATTTAACGTTTTTTTTGTTGATTGAACAGGACATAACCTCTAAGTGCTCCAAAACGAACAGCAAAATACCTGTAAATGCCCACAAAAACTGACTGTGAACACTTTGGTTTCAGTGCCATTGATGGTGCTAGCCATCCAATCCAATCAAAACGAAGTGGATGTCCAGCGCCGTCAATGGCAGCTAACGTAGACACTATTTGAATGGAAGATTTCGGTAGCTACCTGTTGGGTTGTTCAACCTTGACGAAAAGACCTGGATAGTGTTATTCTGTTTTTTTTTTTTTTTTTTTTTTTTTTGGAATGGGATTTCTTCGGCGCGCCGAACAGCCCGAACCGTTTGACCGATCAGCATCGTTCGAATATCGAAACGACCGAAATTTTCATGCGACTCAGGGAATTTTTCGAACGGCACCAAAAAATTTTCCGTTCGTGCGTAAATGCCGATTTTTCACCAATTAAAAAAACAAACAAAAAAAATTCAAAATGTATCGAGTCCAACAATTTTTGACCAAATCACATAGTTTGGACATCAAACATTAGGACAGTGAGGGGCATAAAAGTTGTATACAAAATTTGGAAAATTTTTTCGGTTCCCCGGAAATTTGCCAAAAACTTTCCCATTCATTTTTAATTGGATGCAATGTTGGTTCAAATTTCCCATTCTTTTCCATTGGAATTTCGAATAGAATTTACAGTGCATTGATGCCATTGACCGCCATGTATATCAATTCTATTGATATGGATGTCGATGCCATTGACGGCCATGGACGTCCACATTTTCCATTCATTTTCAATGGCATTTCTTTTGTTTAATGCCACTGACGGCCATGTTTGTTGATTCTACTGATGCCAATGTACTTGGATTCCATTGACGCAAATGTAAGTCAATGCTATTGACGGCCATGGACGTCCAAATTTCCCATTCAGTTTCAATGGCAAAAACAACAAATGTCCTCAAATCAACAGGAAAAGACCAGACATCAATAGGACGTGTCCCTCAAATGTCCCCAAATGACCTGATATGACGAGAACACGCTCCCCAAATATCCCTAATTGACCTGATATGACCAGGACACGCCCCCATAATGTCCCCAAATGACCTTATATGACCAGGACAACCCCCCTCCCCCCAAATGACCTGTTATGACCAGGACATGTCTCCTAAATGTCCCCAAATCAACAGGAAACGACCTGATATCATTAGGACGTGTCCCCCAAATGTCCCCAAATGACCTGATATGACGAGGACACGCTCCCCAAATGTCCTTAAATGACCTGATATTACCAGGACACGCCCCCAAAATGTCCCCAATTGACCTTATATGACCAGGACAACCCCCCCCCCCCCCAAAATGACCTGTTATGACCAGGACATGTCTCCCAACTGTCCCCAAATCAACAGGAAACGAACAGATATCAATAGGACGTGTCCCCCAAATGTCCCCAAATGACCTAATATGTGCGAGAACACGCTCCCCAAACGTCTCTAAATGACCTAATATGACCAGGACACTCCCCCCAAATGTCCCCAAATGACCTTATATGACCAGGACAACCCCCCCAAATGTCCCCAAATGACCAGTTATGACCAGGACATGTCTCCCAAATGTCCCCAAATCAACAGGAAACGAAAAGATATCAATAGGACGTGTCCCCCAAATGTCCCCAAATGACCTGATATGACGAGGACACGCTCCCCAAATGTCCCTAAATGACCTGATATGACCAGGACACGCCCCCCAAATTACCTTATATGACCAGGACAACCCCCCCCCCCAAATGTCCCCAAATGACCTGTTATGACCAGGGCATGTCTCCCAAATGTCCCCAAATCAACAGGAAACGGCCAGATATCAATAGGACGTGTCCCCCAAATGTCCCCAAATGACCTGATATGACAAGGACACGCTCCCCAAATGTCCCTAAATGACCTGATATGACCAGGACACGCCCCCCAAATGTCCCCAAATGACCTTATATGACCAGGACAACCCCCCAAATGTCCCCAAATGACCTGTTATGACCAGGACATGTCTCCCAAATGTCCCCAAATCAACAGGAAACGACCAGATATCAATAGGACGTGTCCCCCAAATGTCCCCAAATGACCTGATATGACAAGGACACGCTCCCCAAATGTCCCTAAATGACCTTATATGACCAGGACACGCCCCCCAAATGTCCCCAAATGACCTTATATGACCAGGACAACCCCCCCTCCCCAATGACCTTTTATGACTAGGACATGTCTCCTAAATGTCCCCAAATCAACAGGAAACAACCTGATATTGTCCATGAAATGTCCCCAAACAGACCTGGGCGGGGCTAAGATCTGTATGTCCACATTGCAAAGACCCAGAGTAATTTCTCCAGAAATGGCAGTTTCTAGTTTAAAAAAGACTTACCGAACATGTTGCCAATATGTCCATTTTTGGTTAAAGGCCTGAGCTCATTCTTGCCCCAGGCATATTGCTTGTAGTTGTCCCAGGCAAACTTCATCATCTGTAAAGCAAAAGCACACACACGCACAGCAGAGCAGTCAGTGGATTGACGGAGCGCACATGTAATTAAATTTGTCGAGCTCCAGGCGACGGGAATGATAGTTTATTGATCAACGCGGCAGAGGACAAGCGTACAATTATGCTGCATTCCTAAATAAAGTAGAGCTGACATTCATCCTGCAGCCATTCAAAACCTCACTAGAAATCACGAGATTAAAGGCAGCATTTAATTGCTTCGCACAAGATGGGAAGTGATCGTTTTTTGACTGTTTTTCATCTTCCGTTAATGAAAAAAATGATATAATCGGTGGAGCCAATCATCATCGATGCGCAGGGGTAAGTGACGCCTCGTTGCCTTAATGCACTCTGGTAATTGATAAGAACCTCATGAATGTTTCGTTGTATGTCTTGGTTGCTAGGGAGGTGGGATTGGTCGGCAGTCCATCCAGTATTGATTCGAGTCCGGTTGTCAGATCGTTAGGATTTGTGGACTCAAGTTTTGGATTGGATGTAATTAGTCTGCTGTGGTCTATCTGGATTGATTGGTCACCGGTCAATACTTCAGACTAGGGCTGTCAAAATTATCGCGTAATTAATTTTTTGAATTAATCACGTTGAAATATTTGACGCATTTAATGCACATGCCCTGCTCAAACAGATTAAAATGACCGCACAGTGTCATGTCCACTTGTTACTTGTGTTTTTTGGTGTTTTTTCACCCTCTGCTGGCGCTCGGGTGCGACTGATTTTATGGGTTTCAGCACCATGATCATTGTGTAATAATTGACATCAACAATAGCAAGCTACTAGTTTATTTTTTGTTTTAAAATTTTACAAATTTTATTAAAACGTAAACATTAAGAGGGGTTTTAACATAAAATTTCTATAACTTGAACTAATATTTATCTTTTAAGAACTACAAGTCTTTCTATCCATGGATCGCTTTAACAGAATGTTAATGTTAATGTTAATGCCATCTTGTTGATTTACTGTCTTAACCCTTAGATGCATAAGTGGGTTAAAAATGACCCAGTGAGGTTGTTTTCTTGAAATATCTTCGGAATGAAAAATTGTTATCAATTCATATTTCAGGTATTTCTCAAAAAACATGTTCTTGATATAATGCCATTCAAATTTTTGATGAACTTTTTATACATTTGAAGAAATTGTCATTTTTGTATTACTACCCTAAGCTTCCACAAGTGGGTCAAAATGGACCCATATGCATTTTCTATGGAATCCAATGGGAATCTTTCATTCTTATCAACTTTGGCTGTCAGGAATAAATTTATCGAGGACCACACAGACTAGGTATGTAAAAAGTGACGTCCCATTAGAATATTATTTTACACAGCAAGAGCTGATACTTGTACTGTAAATACTTTATTATTATTTATCAACAAATTAACCTACTTCATAACTAGCTAGCTAACTAAGGCTAGGTAATACCGCAGGTCCTAATACACAATTCCGAATTTTTGTAACATCTGTTTTGTTTTTTTGTTTTTTGCGTACCCGTTCAGACTGCCTTTGTCCATTGAGCCTGTTCAAGTATCACACACGCACTCTAATTTGCAGTCCAAGATGCGCTGAGCAAACTGGCCCGCATGCGCAGGAGCATTGGAGCAGAGAGAAAATCGAGCATTGTCAGGTTTTTCCTCAACCCATTTTATTTTTTTATGACTGTTGTCCAGCCCGCTCCTTCCCCAAAAGCTGCGTTCAAGCTAGGCGCTAACGCTAATGCACAACTGCACCTATACCGTAGCACCCTGTCTCTCTCGCTCTCTGCTGATGTTACGTAATTGCTGCATGAATTCCAATTTGGGGGACTTGACAGTTCGGATCGCAGCCACATTCTGGAAAAATGTGGCCCGGATGAGATTTTAACCACATACGAAAGTGACCTGGATCAAAATTGAAAATGGTCCACTTTTATGTGACTTTTCCCGTTCAGTCAAGTCGGAAAAACACAAAAAATTTGTGCTAGATTTACAGCTGAAATGGTCCTCCAGATGTTGGATGATGGAGAGGCAGTGACGAGGTTGGACTCAAGTGTCCGAAATTTCTGATGATGTGGACCCAGACTATTGTCCAGGTGGCAGTAGCAGTTTTCCACCTGGAAATCCAACTGAACAGGATCAATCTGAGTCATAAGATTCCACTTATGTGTCCTCTGAAGAAGAAAGTGTCCAAATCATGGCCAACAGAATGAGTTGGTAGGGCTCTTACCGGAGAGAATTACCTCCCACCCAGGGCAGAACACAGAGCAACAATATCCTCAGAAATCGGTCGGTGCCTCCACAAGGGCTTAGCACCGCTGTCTCACCAAAAAGATGCATGGGAGCTCTTCATCATTGATGATAAAATACAAGGAAGGATAGTCTATTGCTGTTTTTTTTCTTTTTTCCCAAAAATGTTAATTGGATCATAAAGATATTTCAAGCATGAAATCATTCTTGTGTGACCCTAAATATCATATTACTATACAAGTGATTATTCTTCACCAAAATGGCATAAAAACACATTGGTTCTAATATGGGTCATTTCTGACCCACTTATGGAAGAGTGTAGGGTCCAGTAACTTGTGCATCTAAGGGTTAATAAACAAGTACAGTACTTATGTACAGTATGTTGAATGTATATATCCGTCTTGTGTCTTATCTTTCCATTCCAACAATAATTTACAGAAAAATATGGCATATTTTATAGATGGTTTGAATTGCGATTAATTCCGATTAATTAATTTTTAAGCTGTGATTAACTCGATTAAAAATTTTAATCGTTTGACACATTTTAGGTCAACGAAGTCTTTAAAACAATAAATAAAATACGTGAAGAGCAGAAGTACCATAATTTTCGAACTATAAGCCACTGCTTTTTTCCCTCATTTTGAATCCTGCTGCTTACGGTCCAGTGCGGCTTATTTGTTGATATATTGGGGTTAATAGGTAACACTTTAGAAAGACTGTCATCTGGCAAATTATGTCACTAACTTCATTCATGTCCAGCTCTGATCTTTTACATCCATTCAAAATTGAGATAATTTGCCAGATGACACTAAATGACATCTGCCATAAGCATTCATTAATGCTCATGGCAGTGTCATGTCATAATTATGATGGTCTTATGACAGTCTTATGGCGCCACTGTCAGATAAAGTGTTACCAAATATCATAACTAGCAATTAATGAATCAACTGAAACAGTAACTAAAGAAATAATTAGTACAGAACAATGAATTTTTATTGGTATTTGCATTTGTAGCGCTACAATGCATGCTAGGAGGCATGTTGGACGACAACAGTGTTGACAGCAGGTGGCAGCAGGGGTTGACTGTCTCCCCCAAGGGAGCAGTGACAGCCAAATGAAGCCTCGCAGCCAATTGGTTCAAAGCTTCATGGTGGTTCATTTGATTTTATGACAGTCTTATGATGCCGCTGTCAAATTAAGTTTTCCTGGTTAATATCTTTTGGTGTAAATATCCCATAATACAGTGAGGACAGCTGCAGCTTATAGTCCAGTGGAGTTTATCTATGAACAAATGCCGTTTTCGTGTCAAATTTGGTGGATGGCGGCTTATAGTCAAGTGCGCCTCCTAGTCTGAAAACTACGGTGTTTGCACCCCTTGTCATTTTGCAAGTTCACCCTCTTAGAAAATAGGTAGAGCTCTGAAATTTCAATCATAGATGCATTTCCACTTATAGAGACATAATCTAAAAAAAATTCAGAAATCACATTGTATGATTTTTCAATAATTCATTTGTAATTTACTTGGGTGCATAATTATGTGTACCCCTGAGAAAATCAGGGCTACTATTTAGTGCAGAAGACTTTGTTTGCAAATACAGATATCAGACGCTTTCGGTAGTTCTTCACCAGGTTTTCACATATGGAAACAGGGATTTTGGCCCATTCCTCCACACAAAACACCTAGTTTCAGCTCCATCCAAAGATTTTCTATTGGATTGAGGTTTGAAGACTGGGTAGACCAATCCAGAACCTTGATATGCTATGAACACAGCCACTCCTTGGTCAGCTGGAAGATATAGCCAGCCACGAGTCATCTTCAAGTCTCAGACTGATGGAAGGAGGTTGTGGCTCAAAATCTGACGATATATTTCACCATTCATCCTCTGATTTATACAGTACAGCTGTCTTGTCCCCTTTGCCGAAAAGCAGCCGGAAAGCATGAGGTTTCCACCCCCATACTTCACAGTGGGGATGGTGTTCTTGGGATTGTACTCATCCTTCTACTCATTCTCCTTCCACACACGATGAGTAAATTATGCAACAAAAAGTTCTACTTTGCTCTCATCCAACCACATGACTTTCTCCCATGACCCCTCTGCATCACTCAGATGGTCCCTAGTAAACTTCAGGCAGGCCTTCACATGTACTGGCTTCAACAGGGGAACCTTCTGAGCAATGCAGGATTTTAAACCACTGCACCGTAGTGTTCTAATAACAATAGCCTTTGAAACTGTGACTTCAGGTTATTGACCAGCTCCTGCCGTGTAGTTCTAGGCTGAGCCCTCCATTTCTCATCACGAGTGATGCCTCTCGAGGAGAGATTTTACATGGAGCCCCAATCCGAGGTAGATTAACAGTCATGTTTAGCCCTTCCAATTTTTTAACAATTGCTACAACTGTTGATTTATTCTCACCAAGCTGCTTTCCAGCTGTCCCATAGCCTTTTCCAGCTTTGTGGAGCTCAGCATTTTTTTTCTGGTGACTTGCGAAAGCTCTCCGGTCTTGCCCATGCTAGAGTTGGATTATGACTGACTGTGGGGTGCACAGGTGACAATATTGAGCTGAAACAGGTGGTGGGTTGGTGGTTACTTATGGGGTAAAGGCACATGCGGGGATTAAAGGGGGGGGGGGGGTGGCATAGCCCCTCTGGTGGCCGAAAATGTCAATGCATGTAATTGACTTTCCTGTATAGGAATTTAAAATTAAGACTATGCCAGTGAAATGTTGCCTATAAAAGTTGTAAAGCAATAAAACAAACAACAAAAATGAATAAAATGTTTTGCCCAAAACCCCACAAAACTACACCGATGGGTAAAGCTGGACTTTTTTTAAGGAAGACTGACAACTCTTTGAGTGTCATGATTATTGCTGATTCTCATGGGTACAAATACTTATTAACCACCGCAAAGTAAAATAAAAAAAAACAGTATTTAATAAATCATACAATGTGATTTCTGGATTTTTTTTTAAAGATTTTGTCTCTATAAGTGGAAATGCATCTATGACTGAAATTTCAGACCTCTACCTATTTTCTAAGTGGGTGAACTTGCAAAATCACGAATACAAATACTTCTGCTCCTCACTATAAATACTCGACTGTCAAACGCGCAGATTCATTTGACAATCGATTAGTTGTCGTTTTGTCGATCAATGTGACAGATTGGCCCTCCAAAGGAAACCAGAACTGCGATGCGGTCGCTATGAAGCTAACTTTTACAACCTTGGTCTAATCAGTGGATTAGTCGTCAGTAAGTCTGCAACGGACAACAGTCAAACTGAATTTGTTGCAGTTAGTCTGGATTGATCTCCAGAAACTCAAAAGATTGCCAGTCATGAAGGATCTGTCACAATCGTTCTGTATTTTTGTAAATGAGTCTGGATTTGACACCAAGCATCTGGAATCTCTCCTTCATGGAATGATTGGTCATCATTCAATTTGGATCAGTTGCTAGTATGCTCGAATTGACATACAACGATGAGACTTGACGAGCTTGAAACCACCAATTTAATTTGCAGTTTATGATGATCTAAGGAACCTTGAAAAAAAATGGCAACGCTTGTTCTTCTTTCATTTTTTTTTTTTCTTCTATAAATCCTTGAACCAACAAACAGACTGCGATAAAACTATAACCTCATCTGCGGGAGATGCCAGATGGGGACGAAAGAACATAAAAGAGTGTGACGGCGTTCCGACATGATTTTCTGCTTTGCCCAATCAAAGAACACAGCAATGTCAGATTTTTCTTTTCATATTCTCAGCCTGCCTTCCAGCGACTTTAAAAACATGAAGTGAAAGAAAATGATTAGAAAAAAATGTCAGAAATCTTGTTCATTTTTTTTTAAGGTCATTACGGCGTACATGTCAGCGAAAAGACTGAAGTAGTACATGAAAATAAGTATTCAGGGTTAAGGCTGCAGCTATCGATTATTTAGGTAAGGTAGTTCAACTAATCAAGTACCGTATTTTTCGGACTATAAGTCTCAGTTTTTTTCATAGTTTAGCTGGGAGTGCGACTTATACTCTGGAGCGACTCATGTGTGAAATTATTAACACATTATTATTAGGGTTGTTCCGATCATGTTTTTTTGCTCCCGATCTGATCCCGATCGTTTTAGTTTGAGTATCTGCCATTCCCGATATTTCCCGATCCGTTTGCTTTTTTTTTTTTTTTTTTGCTCCCGATTCAATTCCAGTCATTCCCGATCATTTTTCCCGATCATATACATTTTGGCAATGCATTAAGAAAAAAATGAATAAAACTCGGACGAATATACAGTATACATTCAACATACAGTACATAAGTACTGTATTTGTTTATTATGGCAATAAATCCTCAAGATGGCATTTGCATGATTAACATTCTTTCTGTGAGAGGGATCCACGGATAGAAAGACTTGTAATTCTTAAAGGATAAATGTGACTTTGTATATTGTGACTAAATACTGCCATCTAGTGTATTTGTTGAGCTTTCAGTAAATGATACTGCAGCCATTTAACTATTCTGCCCGAATGCATGATGGGAAGTGCAACCATGACTGTGCGTAGGGGCACCAATTGATATATCTTCTCTGCGTTGGGAAAAGAACATAGGGTGTTAAGAAAATGATCAACTACTGCCTTTCTTCCCCACATTACCTCCCACGATATTTGTAATTGATGAGAGAGGAATTGTAAGTGGTCTTAAGGATAGGGGATACCCAGGACTTGAACTGTATCTATTCATCTTTGTTGCTTCATTTCTAATTATGTATCATATAGCCTCTGTAAAGCCCTTTGAGACATCTGTTGTGATTGAGGGCTATACCAATAAAATTGAATTGAATTGAATTGAATTGAATTGAATTGAATTAAGGCTTTAGCCAAATAAAAAATGGCTCCAAAGGCTGCCAAAATTCTCTCTACTCATTATACGCTGCCTTTTAGGTCTATATATAGGAAAAGCGGCGCCTTTATAGAATGAACGCGACAATGCGTGAGTGGGTCGTGAAGCACATGCGTTAATTATTCAACGTGATTAATTTTAAAAAATTAATTACGCCGTTAACGCAATAAATTTGATAGCCCTACTTTAAGCCAAAACTACTCTGGATGAGTGTAAGACATTTTGTCTGTAACGTTAAATACAATTAGAAAACGATTTAAATAAAAAATATATATATATTAAAAAAAGGCATGTCCGATATTTTTTTGCCGATTCCGATACTTTGAAAATGACGTGATCGGACCCGATCATTTCACATGTTATTTTGATGTTTTGGAGTGGCACTGATGTTTTGGTCAACTTGTTAGCATGTTTTTTATTATATAGTTATCTGAATAACTCTTAATAGCTATGTTACGATAACATATCGGCCACGTTCACATTTCGTTGTTCATGCATCATGTAACATTATCATACTGTCCATTTATTCAGCATGTTGTTCTCTATTGTATTTTTATTTTAAATTGCCTTTAAAGATGACATATCTGTTGTATGTGTGGATTTTCATCAAGTAAATTTCCCCCAATAATGCGACTTATACTCTGGTGCGATTTACCTTAATTTTCGTACTATAAGCCACTACTTTTTTCCTTCATTTTGATAACTGTGGCTTTGTGGGATTGTTATTTACATCTGTAGCGCTGCAATGCATGCTAAGAGGCCTGTTGGGTGACAACATTGTTGACAGAAGGTGGCAGCAGATGTTGACTGTCTCCCCCAAGGGGGCAGTGATGTCCAAAGGAAGCTTCTTGAAGCAATAAAGCTTTGCAGTAATTGGTTCAAAGTTTAATCATGGTTCATTTGGTCTTATGACAGTCAGTCGTATGATGCCGCTGTCAAATAAAGTTTTACCTGGTTAATATCTTTTGGTGTAAATATCCCATGATACAGTGAGGACAGCTGTGGCTTATAGTCCAGTGCGGCTTATCTATGAACAAATGCCGTTTTCGTGCCAAATTTGGTGGGCTGCGGCTTATAGTCAGGTGCACCTTATAGTGTGAAAATTAGGGTGTCTTCATTTCGCATTTTTGGGCTGGTACGACTTACACTCAGGTGCGACTTATAGTCCAGAAAAATACAGTAATCGGATTACGAACATTTAATGGATTGCAGAATAAATTTCAGGAGATGTAAAACAAAGAAACAAGTGTTTATGCCAGCAATAACATTTCTTTTGGCTTGCAAACATTGTACTTTCAAAAGAGCGTTAGTTGCGAATACAAAATACATTTCCTGAGTGTTTCTTCAAACTATGCAGATTTGCACTTTACTAATTGCACTGAAATACCTCATTTACGTACAAACAACTGACTAACTTGCATAGCAAAAGTCTGTTAGCTTAAAAGGTATAAAATGCTAACATTTTTTCTCTTGCGCTTAAGAAATCGTTCAAACATATATTCCCCAAAAATCCTCACTAAATTTAAATCTAAATATTTGTCGGTCCGAGGAGGGATGGAGAAAAGTGGATGCTACCTTGCGCCAGGTGACTGAACTGTCGAGGCAGACTGCGACTATTGACATCTGAGATTTCGCCTACGCCATGAGGAGCCCGAATTTGACTAAAGACCAACGGTATTTGGACATATTAAATTGCTTATTCGGCTTAGTTTGATTATAATCTTCCTTTCCTTTCCCGAACACCCTTACCCCACCCCTCCCTTCTCCTGGAGAGAGCCACGCAGGTGGCCCTATCTCTTGCTTTTGATCTCTTGCAAACGCTGGTCGCAGGGCCCTGTGACTCTTACTTTGACTAGAGACACTTGCGCATACCCACACTCACACACAACCTCCCCGCCTTCAGTCCACCACCGCCTTTTTCTTACTATCACTGATCCCTTCCCCCTTCTTCCAGCCATGACTGGTAGTTCTCCTTTTTTTTCGTACAAAAAAAATCCCTGCACGTGACCAGTGCGTCATGTCATACCCATGCTATGTTGTATGATATACAGTGGGGCAAATGAGTATTTAGTCAACCACTAATTGTGCAAGTTCTCCTACTTGAAAAGATTAGAGAGGCCTGTAATTCTCAACATGGGTAAACCTCAACCATGAGAGACAGAATGTGGAAAAAAAACACAAAACCACATTGTTTGATTTTTAAAGAATTTATTTGCAAATCATGGTGGAAAATAAGTATTTGGTCACCTACAAACAAGCAAGATTTCTGGCTGTCTAAGAGGTCTAACTTCTTCTAACGAGGTCTAATAAGGCTCCACTCGTTACCTGTAGTAATGGCACCTGTTTTAACTCATTATTGGTATAATAGACACCTGTCCACAACTTCAGTCAGTCACACTCCAAACTCCACTATGGCCAAGACCAAAGAGCTGTCGAGGGACACCAGAGACAAAATTGTAGACCTGCACCAGGCTGGGAAGACTGAATCTGCAATAGGTAAAACGCTTGGTGTAAAGAAATCAACTGTGGGAGCAATTATTAGAAAATGGAAGACATACAAGACCACTGATAATCTCCCTCGATCTGAGGCTCCATGCAAGATCTCACCCCGTGGCGTCAAAATGATAACAAGAACGGTGAGCAAAAATCTCAGAACAACATTGGGGGACCTACTGAATGACCGACAGAGAGCTGGGACCACAGTAACAAAGGCTACTATCAGTAACACAATGCACCGTCATGGACTCAAATCCTGCACTGCCAGACATGTCCCCCTGCTGAAGCCAGTACACGTCCAGGCCCGTCTGCGGTTCGCTAGAGAGCATTTGGATGATCCAGAAGAGGACTGGGAGAATGTGTTATGGTCAGATGAAACCAAAATAGAACGTTTTGGTAGAAACACAGGTTCTCGTGTTTGGAGGAGAAATAATACTGAATTGCATCCGAAGAACACCATGAACCACTGTGAAGCATGGGGTTGGAAACATCATGCTTTGGGGCTGTTTTTCTGCGAAGGGACCAGGACGACTGATCTGTGTAAAGGAAAGAATGAATGGGGCCATGTATTGAGAGATTTTGAGTGAAAATCTCCTTCCATCAGCAAGGGCATTGAAGATGAGACGTGGCTGGGTCTTTCAGCATGACAATGATCCCAAACACACAGCCAGGGCAACAAAGGAGTGGCTTTGTAAGAAGCATTTCAAGGTCCTGGAGTGGCTTAACCAGTCTCCAGATTTTAACCCCATAGAAAATCTGTGAGGGAGTTGAAAGTCTGTGTTGCCCAAAGACAGCCCCCCCAAAAAAATCACTGCTCTAGAGGAGATCTGCATGGAGGAGTGGGCCAAAAATACCAGCAACAGTGTTTGAAAAGCTTGTGATGAGTTACAGAAAACGTTCGACCTCCGTTATTGCCAACAAAGGGTACATAACAAAGTATTGAGATGAACTTTTGGTATTGACCAAATACTTATTTTCCACAAATAAATTCTTTAAAATCAAACAATATGATTTTCTGTTTTTTTCCACCTTCTGTCTCTCATGGTTGAGGTTCACCCATGTTGACAATTACAGGCCTCTCTAAATATTTTCGAGTGGGAGAACTTGCACAATTAGTAATTGACTAAATTTATTTGCCCCACTGTGTGTCTACTTGTAACTTGTTCTGTAATTTCTGAAGAAGAGAGAGAAGTGGCGCCCCAGAACAAAAGTCTGCAGCGGCCCGATGCTCACTCATCGAACGAAATTTCGTTGCATCTGTTGTCATCTTGTGAGAGCTGGTGTCAATGACTAATAAATCTCTGAATATGAATCTGGCACGACAACAGATCAGCAACAGATTTATTGATTTAAAAAAATCACCAACGAGGACACTGACCATCCCGTTAATTGACATCGAGACGCCACACTTTGTCAACATGGAGGAGTGTATCATTCTATCAGTGTGCGACCAGCACATACTGCGATGACGCACAGGCAGAAGGCGGTCGCAGTCGCATTGTGCCCCATGTGTTGGCTTTCTGCTCAACGGCGATGATTTTCACATTTTGCCCCTTGGTCTAAATTACCCCGAAATCCCATAGAGTACGTGTCTGCTCGGTGTCGCATGTTGTGGACTGCCTACGTTGCGGGCTGCGTTGCCCAATGCTCGCTGCATACGTCTCTCATCCGGTCCGTGCACCCGCGGACACGTGCACAAAACGGAGGACAGCCTGTTTTATTTACTGTTTGGTGCATGCTAAATGATTTTCTTGTAAGGAAAAATAAAACAGCCCTAGTCGCTAGTCTTAATCCCAGAGCAATGAGAAATTAAAAATCACATACATCATACCAAACATTCATAGAATATAAAAACACACTTATCTACTTTGACGGAATGGTGACCAATTACTGTTAAGTGCTCCATCTTTTACCACTCCATTTTGATCAGTCATTGAATTACAAATATGAGAAATGGCTCAGCAAGAACAGGCTGTACGTTTTTGGTATTCCGCAAACGTGGCTGGTCTTCAGTCAAGGTTAGAAGCGACACGGCGGGCGGGCGCATTTATCTCAGCTGGTCCTCTCCCATCCCGGCAAAGTCAGCGTGGATTCCAAGTTCCATTTTTCGGAAACATCACAGCCACTCTGGTCTGAAAGTGTCATGTCCTCCATTCCTGCATTTTATACTTTGCCAACTTTTATCCCGACACACCTTCAACTTCAAATAGCTTCACACCACCGGTGGCACATAAAGAATCAACAATCAGTGCATGTTTCCTGCCAGGCAACAGCAAGACTCCATAAAGCGAAATACTAGACAAATCCTGCAAGGTCAGAATGCGGAGAATACATCAAATAATATAAGATGTTGATGAATTTTACGTATTTTGCTGCTCTAACAGCCTGGATTATTCACACTCTGTTTCTCGCTAATGACCAACGCAATCAGTGTGAGAATCTGTGCTGGTTTACAGTCAACGTGATACTGACAGCTGGGCTTCTACACACTCACTCACACACTCCCAGGAGACTACAGTATGCATTTTTCTGGACAGCTAATTAAAGCATATCTTAGTTGCTTACAGCCCAACGACGAATTTATCAGCATTAAAGGAGATATATATATGATGAAAATGGACTTTTTTAATGTCTTGTATACAAATAGTAAGGTCTCTGGAGAGTCCGCTCACCCATCATGCGTGAAATTAAGTCCTTTGCTGTCAGCTTTTTTTCTGAAAATGTCGGCGACCCAGCCGTTTTGATTACGACATCAAAATTTGGCCAATTTACATATAGTAATAAGTGGCACTGTGGTTAGGTCGACAGTCATTCTGGAATGGATGATAGTCAGTGGAAAGGTCACCAAGTAATGTGGAATTGTTTCCACACTGTAATAAAGCACACACACACACACAAAAAAAACTGGTGTGTTATTTTGGACTAGTTGAATGGGTAGACATAAGGGAAAGCACGCATCAGTTATTGATCCCAATAATCATGAAAAATAACAATTCGGTAGAATAACATGAAAAACATTTTTTAAAGGTAGATTTAACAAAAGAACCACAAAACTGCATTTTTAATGTACCAATATTGAGAAAAAAAATTTATTAAAAGACATACATGTATAATTTGATCAGGTTACAGTTCTCATGTTTGTGGTACTGTAGATTCACAATTCTAAATAAGTTCTTGACAAGGATGGTGAATATTAAAGGTGGACCTCTCTGACTAGTCCTCGACTCAAAACTGCATTTTTAGTGTACTGATTTTTAGAAAAATTGAATTAAATGCCCTTTTGATCAGGTAACAGTTCTCATTTTTGTGGTACTGTAAATCCACAATTTTGAATAAATTCTGACCAAGGTTGGTGAATATTAGTAATAGACCTCTCTGACAACTTCCATACTCAAAACCTCATTTTACTGCACCAATATTTAGAAAAATGAATTAAAAAAAAGTCCTACATTCATACTTTGATCAGGTTAGAGTTTTCATGTTTGTGGTACTAAATTCACAATTCTAAATAAATTCTGGACAAGGATGGTGAATATTAGAGGTGGACCTCTTTGACTAGTCCCAGACTCAAAACGGTGCATTTTTACTGTACCAATATTGAGAAAATTTGAAATAAATGTCCTAAATGTGGATTTTGATATGCTTACACTTCTCATTTTTGTGGTATTGTAAATCCACAATTGTGAATAAATTCTAACCAAGGTTGGTGAATATTACTGTTAGACCTCTCTGCCTACTTCCATACTCAAAACTGCATTTTTACTGTACTAATGTTCAGTAAAATTAATTGAAAGTCCTACATGTATAATTTGATCAGGTTACAGTTCTAATTTTTGTGGTACTGTAAATTTACAATTCTGAAGGAGTTCTGGTCAATATTGGTGAATACTAGAGGTAGACTTGTCTGACTACTCCCATACTCAAAACTGCATTTTTACTTTATTAATATTCAGTAAAATTAATTCAAAGTCCTACATGTATAATTTGATCAGGTTATAGTTCTAATTTTTTGTGGTACTGTAAATGTACAATTCTGAAGGGGTTCTGGCCAATGTTGGTGAATATTAGAGGTAGACCTCTCTGACTACTCCCATACACAAAACTGCATTTTTACTGTACTAATATTCAGTCAAATTAATTAAAAGTCCTACATGTATAATTTGATCAGGTTACAGTTCTAATTTTTGTGGTACTGTAAATGTACAATTCTGAAGCAGTTGTGGCCAATATTGGTGAATATTAGAGGTGGACCTCTCTGACTATTGCCATACTCAAAACTATGCATTTTTATTGTACAAATATACAGCAAATTTGAATAAAAGTCCTACATGCATACTTTGATCAGGTTACAATTCTCATTTATGTGGAAATGTAAATCCGCAGTTCTGAATAAGTTCTGGCCAAGGTTAGTGAGTATTAGAAGTGGACCTCTCTGACTAGTCCCAGACTGAAAACTATGCATTTTTATTGTACTAATAAAAAGAAAATTTGAATTAGATCTCCTAATTGCGGATTTTGATCTGGTTACAGTTCTCATTTTTGTGGTATTTTAAATCCACTATTCTGAATAACTTCTAGCCAAGGTTGGTGAATGTCAGTAGTGGACCTCTCTGACTATTGCCATACTCAAAACTATGCATTTTTATTGTACAAATATACAGCAAATTTGAATAAAAGTCTTACATGCATACTTTGATCAGGTTACAGTTCTCATTGTGCAATTGTAAATCCACAGCTCTGAATAAGTTCTGACCAAGTTTAGTGAATATCAGTTGTGGACCTCTCTGTGTTGCTGGCTGGACGGCTTCCAACACCATCCATGAAGTGGACCGGTCTTTCAATGACTCCCAGGCCACCCCAGTCTGCCTCTGCTCCCAGTCAAAATGGATTGGACGTTGAGCACCGTCCTTTGTAGCCACTTTTATGGCCAAAAATAAACTAGTAAGCCTCACATGATGATCCAATTGCCATAAATGTGGCCCGCGAACCAAAATGACTTTAGCACCTCTGACCGAGCTTATTTGTGCATTTCGTGGTTCCTACGAACCATTGTACGACAACATAAATCAGCGCGAATATAAATCAGTGAATGAGTTTGTGGAAGTCCAGGGAATGACAGGGCACAAGGGACACGAGCATTCCATTGAGTTGTTGACTTCTAGGGTCATCTCTTACCTTGAGAACGAGGGGGGCTGTATGAATATTTATAATGCCCTCGTGCACTCCTTGACACGTGGCGGAACATTCCATAATGCTCTTGTTATGTTTGCTTCAAGCCAGGCAGTCCCTCGTTTTATTCTAGAGTGGATGGCAATACTATAAATCACGCTGCGGTACTGTCAAAATAGCGCAGCAGGAAGGAAGCAATCAGATTCCTTCAACTATTACTACTACGAACTTATCCACCCCTGTTACCTTTCGATCCCGGTACCCGAACTCTTACCTACTATTTCCTGCCGAATCAAACCAGAACAGCACTATGTGGGTCTCTAAAGGCCATTCTGACTCAGCACTATGCTGCAGTAAACTCGCCAGTCCAAATCTTATCGCACCTTTTGGCCCTTTTCAGTCTTTCAAACACTCAGAGCAATTACACGGTGTTCTGAAAAAATGTGCTCTATCTTTCACTGCCCATTAATCATACACATACTTTTTTTTTTCCTATATCAGGTCCAGGTACTGCCACTATATTTCGGTTCACCAACCAAAGCAGTGAAAGTAATCACATGCTCTATCCGAAGGGAAGATGCATTTTCAGCGTGTAGGCATATGGGGTGTACAGTGCGAGCGTTTTGTTCGCATTTGCACCTAAAAATAATTTGTTGCGAGTAGAGAAAAATGAATGGGAGCACGGGTGCGAGCAAAAATTTTACCCCTTTATTTCCCATTTTGTTCAAATACAATATATGAGATTTGAAGACGTCTTGATCCACTATCTTTTTAGCTTACAATATATCATTAGCGTAATTTTTGGACAATACGCCGCTACTTTTTTCCTTCATTTTGACTGCTGCCGCTGATAGTCCAGTCCAGCTTATTTGATGATTTATTTGGGTTAATAATGAAGGAATCTGACCTTTTAACCAGATTGCCGGATTCACGCCAGCCGAACCGCCGGACCCGCGCTGGCGCAGCTCCAACGACCCGGGCCAGCGAAACCCGACAACCCGGCCAAACTCCAAACTTAAAAGCGATCAAACGGCACGGCAAACAGAAAATAGGTCCCCGACAGAGAGGCAATTCTGGATCCAGGGTCAGAAAAACAACGGGCTTGGGGTGCACGATATCCATTTTTTTAAACCGATACTGATATTGATAACTTCCTGCTCCTCAAAGCTGATACCGATATCGATAACCGATAATAAATGTATAATTTTTTAACGGTATAACTTGAGTTTTTGAACACCTGGAGGTTTAAAAATAAAATTGTGGCGGATTCAACATAGATTGCCTTTGATCTCACCAGATTTTTCATAATGACATGAACAAAACAGTGCGTTTCACTTATGCACTGCCCGACAGCCAGCTAAGAATGAATGCACTTCCATAAACCACAAGGCTTGGCCTTTTTCTTGCTTTTATGGGAAGACACTCATCTCAATATTGTGAAAGTACAACAGAAAAATACACATATTCAATACTCAAAATACAACAAACTGCACAATACACTTATATACAAACTATTATATGTATAGCATAGCACACTAGCTTGAGCTACTAAAGCATTGGCTGGCCTCTGTAACACAACAACTTAAGAAGTTCTGTACATATGACCCTTCACCACAGAAGTAAACATATATTCCACATCCACATGTTATAGTAACATAAAATATTTACAGACATATATTTCCGAGGCAGAAACGTAACAGAAAGCATTCCCGATTGTGAATGCTACCGCTAGACACCGGAATGTGTAAGTGAATGAACCAAACTACTGTAACAAAAAATAGATGCAGCGACTTATTCTGACCATCAGGTGGCAGCAATGCCCCGCAAATGGTCAAATGATTTCCCATACTAGTCTGTAAACTGTAAAGCCAGCATATTATCGGTCCTATTAATAATGGTATTGGATTTTCCGGGATGACGTCATAATTCCTATTATCGGACCGATAATTATCGGACCAGTAATTATCGTGCACCAGTACAACGGGCACATCAGAATGTCCCCGAAGAGCGACTGTCATGGAACGTGGGCGGGCAGGCGGTTGTGTGGACTCAAGTGCAGGGAAAGGGAAGCGAGGCAGACAGTGCAAAAAGTATTTGATTAAAACCAACAAAAAACAAAGTACAAACAAAACGACCGGGTAATCCAACGACTCTTAAGGCAAACAAAAGTAAGGTTACTAACAAAAGACTGGTATCAAAAACTTACTTAGGCTGAGGAAAACGAGGGCTGCGACGTGGGAACGGTCAAGAGTAGACGCTGACGTGAACATGCACATTGACAAAATCACAACACTCAACAAAAACGGGGAACTTATATAGACACAGACACGGGGTAACGAGTCAACGAGGAACAGGTGGATGACACAGGAGGATGCAGATTAGAGGATACACTAGGAGCAGGCACAACAGGTGAAATCAATGGGCAATCACAGGGACAAGTCACACTAGGAAGAAAAAAAACACAAAACCTAACAGTGACAGTTGTAGTTACTGTATATGTTCAGTCTTTTTTAAGTCTGCGGTATGGTGGGCCGGACAAAGGGTGTGCCTGGGTGTTGTTTAGGATAATTCTTCTGTTGCAGATTTAAGCGGTCAAGTTCTTGTGTCACCGTTCGTTGCTGGGTCATGGTTACTGAGGCAACTGATGTGGGAGGTTCGGCGCGCCTCACCATCTGGGAGGCACCGAGCTATCAAACTTGTTTTTGTTATCGGGTGTTGTTGTAGTACAGGGCGTACTACATTTGTTTTGAACTGTCCTAAACAGCTAATTGCAGGATTTGGTGTTGCAGATGTGGGCTTGTAGATGTCTTGCCTACCACCTGGTAATCAGCGTCAATCTTGCTCAGTCAGCTATATGATGCACGCGTTGGATTCCGTAGTCAAAAGGCGTCATGTATCTCTTATGCCCTATGTATAATATATTCTGCTTGTTTTCCTTAAACTATGATATGAATCAGGGTTCACTAAATCCGGATCTCGGTGCCACTTTTCCTGTTGTGTTTTCCATGTCTCCCTCCTCCAACACACCTGAATCAAAATAATCAGGATCATTATCAGGCTTTTGGAGAGGTTGCTGATGACATAATCATTTGTTTCAGGTGTGTTTGGGGAGAGAGACGTGGAAAACACGACAGGAAAAGTGGCACAGAGGTTCGGATTTAGTGAACCCAAATATAATTGCTATTTATTTTATATTGGGTACGTTCGAGTAATACAAACAGTTAAACAGTAAATATGAGAAAAGAAACTAGTCCCTGATTGATTATATATTAAGTGTGTTAGAGTAATACAGACAGTTGAACGGTAAAATACGAGAAAGGATACAATTCCCTTCATTAGGTAACACTTTATTTGACAGCGGTGTCATAAGACTGTCACAACACAGTCATAATTATAACATGACACTATCATGGGCATTACTGAATGCTTATAACATATGTCATTAAGTGTCATCCGGCAAATTATGTCACTAACTCCATGTCCAACCCAGATCTTTTACATCCATTCATAAGTGAGAAAATTTGCCAGATAACACTAAATGACATATATTGAGCATTCATGAGCATTCATTAATGCTTGGAACAGTGTCATGTCATAATTATAATGGTCTTATGGTGCCACTGTCAAATGAAGTTACCAAATACCATAAGCAGCAATTAATGAAACAACTAAAACAGTAACTGAAGAAATAACTGGTACAGAACATGAATTTTTATTGTTATTTACATCTGTAGTGCTGCAGCCAATAAAATGTGAGCTAAAACATAAACAACTGAAGTGAAATTCAACTGTGTGTTGTTGTTTGGAGCATATGAAACAGCGGGATTCCAATTGGAGTGCAGTGGCAATGAAGAACTTGAGTGCTATTTTCAAAAGATTTTAACCAAGAACAGAGAGGAAATTGGCGAGAGAAATGCGGCAGATATGTCGACAGCTAGTGATAGTGGCGACGGTGCTAGCAAGATTGACAAATTCCGATGAGGTTGGCTCAAACTCTTCCCTTGGCTAATGCTAGAAGACAAGCTTATGTTCTGTAAATATTGCAAAGGGCAGAAGCAAACTTACGATATTCACTTATTCGTCTTTTGGAACTCCATTTGCTTTGAACTCGAGTAATCATGTGATATCGCCTGTAGAATGACCTAGTACCTAACAAACTGGCTACACTTAAGCGCACTGGAGGGGGGGGGGGGGCAAAGTATTACAAATAGAGGCAATCAGAAGACATGACATTAAGTTTATTGTGGTGTTTTACTATAGCTTAGAACCAGAAGTGGAGCTTAGGAGGGTGCTGGGGGTGTGGCCACCCCAGGGCCTGGCCCTCCAGGGGGCCCACTTTGCGGGCATAATTGGGTAAGGGGAGTGTCTAAAACAGTACTTCTCAAATAGTGGAGTGGGGACCCCTGCTGGGGGGAGGGACACATGTGAGCTCGTGGAACATACTTTTTTGCCGTACTAGAATAACGTGTAATTGCACATCCACTCAGTGGGTGGTAGGTGTTCTCATTTTCAGTGTGTGCGCAATATTTTTGCAACCCCACCACCACCAGCTCAAGGGGCCCATGGAAGCTCATTGCACCCGAGCCCTGTTCATATTTGTTCCGCCACTGCTTAGAACAAATTAGGCGATCTATATGTAAAACGCAATTGATTATACGAGAAAAATTATGATATGAAAGCCACTCCGGAACGAATTAATTTTCTATCTTGAGGTGCCACTTTATGCTTAACCACAAAAGTTAGTAAACACTCTTGTCATTTACTTTACACACAACTGTTTTGACCTTTTTACCTAAATAAAGTAACAAAATACTTTTTACTTCCTACCGTTGCTCAGTGTTTATGGGTGAAGCAAACCAAAATACTATGAATGAGACCTCAGTCAAAACGTAAGGAATTATTTTTCCCCAACTTCTCAACAAATCTATTTGGCTTTGAAGTACAAAAACCAAGCCAAATATCTGAAGTCCAATTTAAAAATGGAGCCTGCTGCATGCACAGATAAGCAGCAATATCCTCCAGGAGGAACTTTCCTTCTTACATTTATTATCACCTTCAGAAGCCATGAATATAAAACTGCAGGATTGCATTGTTTTTTTTGTTTTGCTGAGCTGTGTGTACTCAAGTTTCCTTAAATTTCCTTTTCGTCACCTTAAAGGTGGCAGAGCACATCAGTCATTCTGTCGTGGCTGTTTGACAGCGCCATTCTGTCACTTTAATGAAACTCGCAAAGTCCAAAGTCGGGGAAAAAAGCCTGTTTTTCTTTTTGCCTGGGCAATGGACTCGCCTCGGCTGTTTCTCGACAAAGTCTGCACATAGTGGCCCGGCGTCAATCAAAAACAACTCAGTCTTGATTACACTAAGCCAAGTTTGCTCAACAAACGCATTAACTACCTGGCCAGATGTGACGGGAAATTTCACAGCTTGGTGACAAAGTGCTGCTTTCGTGAGTCAACAAACGTTAATTACCTGTTAATTGTACTGTTATATCTTCCACCCATCCATTTTTTATATCACCTTTTCTTCTGAACTCATTCTGCGCCATTGACAACATGGATGCACAAAAGTGAGAACACGAAAGGCTAGGGTATGTCATGGCAGGGTGAGTGCTACATTTTTAACTATTGGCTGCCACTGAAGGTGATAGACGTCCAAGATGCAAGACAGGACAAGACCAAGGTATGACACAGCTGGATGAGTGCCACATTTTAACTCACTGTCAGACATTGACGGTGAGAGGCGTCCAAGAAGGAGGACAGGAAAGACTAGGGTAGGAATGTCAAACGTGTGGCCCACCGGCAGGCCCAATTCGGGTTAATTCTGCCTGACAGGCACGTTGTAGCTGAAGGAGATACTACCTTTTTTTGTAGGCACCGTCTAACTGTTTGCATTCCTCTAACAGACTTAATATACAGTGGGGCAAATAAGTATTTAGTCAACCACCAATTAAGCATGTTCTCCTACTTGAAAAGATTAGAGAGGCCTGTAATTGTCAACATGGGTAAACCTCAACCATGAGAGACAGAATGTGGAAAAAAAAAACAGAAAATCACAGTGTTTGATTCCTAAAGAATTTATTTCTAAATTAGAGTGGAAAATAAGTATTTGGTCACCTACAAACAAGCAAGATTTCTGGCTGTAAAAGAGTTCTAACTTCTAACGAGGCCTAACGAGGCTCCACTCGTTACCTGTTTTAATGCCACCTGTTTTAACTCATTATCGGTATAAAAGACACCTGTCCACAACCATTCAGTCACACTCCAAACTCCACTACGGCCACGACCAAAGATCTGTCGAAGGACACCAGAGACAAAATTGTAGACCTGTATCAGGCTGGGAAGACTGAATCTGCAATAGGTAAAACGCTTGGTGTAAAGAAATCAACTGTGGGTGCAGTTAACAGAAAATGGAAGACATACAAGACCACTGATAATCTCCCTCGATCTGGGGCTCCATGAAATATCTCACCCCGTGGCATCAAAATGATAACAAAAACAGTGAGCAAAAATCCCAGAACCACAGGGGGGGATCTAGTGGATGCCCTACAGAGAGCTGGGACCACAGTAACAAAGGATATTATCAGTAACACAATGCGCCACCAGGGACTCAAATCCTGCACTGCCAGATGTGTACCCCTGCTGAAGCCAGTACACGTCCAGGCCCGTCTGCGGTTCGCTAGAGAGCATTTGGATGATCCAGAAGAGGACTGGGAGAATGCGTTATGGTCAGATGAAACCAAAATAGAACATTTTGGTAGAAACACAGGTTCTCGTGTTTGGAGGAGAATGAATACTGAATTGCATCTGAAGAACACCATGAACCACTGTGAAGCATGGGGTTGGAAACATCATGCTTTGGGGCTGTTTTTCTGCGAAGGGACCAGGACGACTGATCTGTGTAAAGGAAAGAATGAATGGGGCCATGTATCGAGAGATTTTGAGAGAAAATCTCCTTCCATCAGCAAGGGCGCTGGAGATGAGACGTGGCTGGGTCTTTCAGCATGACAATGATCCCAAACACGCAGCCAGGGCAACAAAGGAGTGGCTTCGTAAGAAGCATTTCAAGGTCCTGGAGTGGCCTAACCACTCTCCAGATCAACCCCATAGAAAATCTGTGGAGGGAGTTGAAAGTCCATGTTGCCCAACGACAGCCCCAAAACATCACTGCTCTAGAGGAGATCTGCACGGAGGAATGGGCCAAAATACCAGCAACAGTGTGTGAAAAGCTTGTACACATCTAAAAGTGAGGGCAGGACGAGGGGTGGACAGCAGGGCCGAGAAAAAAAGTGGTATTTGTTATACGGCAAAATTGATTTTGCCATATAGAATTTTTTTGGTATGTGTCAAAATGGATTTTGGGTCGTGGCATTTTTTGGTATGTGGCAAAATAAATTTTGCCATGTGACATTTTTTTTTGCCATGTGGCAAAATCAATTTTGCCATGTGGAATTTTTTTTTTTTTTTTTTTGGTATGTGTCAAAATGAATTTTGGCATGTAGCATTTTTTTGCCATGTTGCATTTTTTGGTATGTTGCAAAATGGATCTTGGCAATTGGGCATTTTTTTATATGTGGCGAAATGGATTTTGGCATTTGGCATTTTTTTATTGGTATGTTGCAAAATAAATTTTGCAATGTGGCATTTTGTTTTTTGTTTTTTTTGCCATGTGGCAAAATCAACTTTGCCATGTATTTTTTTATTGCCATGTGGCAAAATGTCTTTTGGCATGTGACAAAGTTTATTTTGCCATGTGGTATTTTTTTGGTATGTGGCACAATGGATTTTGCCTTGTGGCATTTTTTTTGCGATGTGGCAAAATAAATTTTGGCATGTGGAATTTTTTTTGGTATGTGTCAAAATTGATTTTGGCATGTAGCATTTTTTGCCATGTTGCACTTTTTGGTGTGTGGCAAAATGGAGTTTGGCATGTGGCATTTTTTTTGGTTTGTGGAGAAATGGATTTTGGCATGTGGCATTTTTTTCGGTATGTGTCAACATGGATTTTGGCATGTGGCATTTTTTTTTTGGTATGTGACAAAGATTATTTTGCCATGTGGCATTTTTTTTGCCACGTGGCAAAATGTATTTTGGCATGTGGCACTTTTTTTGGTACGTGGCATTTTGGGGAGGTCTGACAGGTCAGAAATGAGAACGACATTTTAACTCTTTGGCTGCCATTGACAGCAAAGAGAAGACGGGAAAGACTCGTTCGCTTCCAACCCTCCCAGTCAAAATGCATTGGATGTCTATCAGCATCAATGGCAGCTAGAGGGTCACGGTGGAGCTTATGTATTCCTGCAGTAACCACTATCTCACAGCAAAGGAATCCTCCAAGCCGCTGGGACTTGAGTTGCTAATAACTGATTCTTGAGATCAGCGAGCATCCGTCAGGTTACGTTTGAACCTGAAAGCCGAGTCAACAGCGGCCCGTCTTATTTCTAATCCCGGTTTTGAGTGGCATCCCTTTAATTAAAGCTCCCTGTTGTCAAAAATAAAAATGTTGCTTTTGCTTTTTTTCTGCATGAACAAAGTTGACTGTGGACAAACCAAGCGAATACACGATTGGCTGAAAATTTTGTAATGATGGAAAAACTCTTATTTTTTAAAGATGGAACTATCATTGAACCCTTGAAGCTATTCAGGCTAGGCAAATGTCAGCAACAATAAAAGAGGACAAGATTAATGTGGTTTTTAATGACGACTGTGGAAGAATAACAACTTTTACGCCGCATTTTCCTGCCCGGTTTCCCCCAACAGACTCTAAATCCGTTCGGCGTCGAGGAAAAGCTTCCCGTGCCCGAGTTTCAATCCATTTTAGCCCCTAAAGTGCGTCGTGGGAGCGCCACCGAATGAGTTAGAGATTGCAGGCTCTTGCTTTCCTGGCAATGCCATTAAAGAAGATCCGCAGAGACAAGCAGAGGGGTCCGCCTTGCCTTTTTTAACACGACAATTGTTGAAGGGTTTTCGCTTTGTCCTGTTTCCTGTTCCTTTTGTCCTGCTTGCACTTTCCTTTTCACTTGACATTCCCCTGACGTTGCCACATTCAGCGCCAATTTCCCCCATGCTTGTTTCATCTCCTGCTAGTCAGTTTCACTGTCCTGACATTATAAGACAAACCACTAAAGAGTGTAACGTTATTTGTGTTCTTCCCGGGCATCACGGTTCAGTGCATGAAATCAGATGGTGAATACGTTTGATTGAAAAAACTAAACAAAAAATCTATGTCGGAGTTAGTCCTTCTGTACTCCAGGGGACGATGGAGGTAATGCGCCTAAACCAGAGGTTCTTACCCTTGCTAAATATACCGAACCCCACGAGTTTCACAGGTGCATTTACTGAACCCTTCGGAATTTTATAATTTCATAATAAAGCCTTTTTTCTTTCTTTTTCTTTTTTTTTTTTACAAATTCAAAACCTAGCAAGCTAATATCTAAGTGAATTCCTGTTCAACTATCTTCCAGATTTCCAATTTACTACAAATACCGTAATTTTCGGATTATAAAATGCTACTTTTTCCCCTCATTTTGAATCCTGGGGCTTATAGTCCAGTATGGCTTATTTGTTGATTTATTTGAGTTAATAGTTAACACTTTATTTGACAGGGGCTTCAAAAAACTGCTATAAGACATTCATAATTATGACATGGTTATGACACCATAATGGACATTAATGAATGCTTATGACAGATGTCATTAAGTATCATCTGTCAAATTATGTCACCAACACTCCATTTATGTCCAGCTCAGATCTTTTACATCTATTCAAAAGTGAGATAATTTCCGGATGACACAAAATGACATTGGTCATAGGCATTCAATAATGCTCATGGCAGTGTCATGTCATAATTATGATGGTCTTATAACAGTTTTATAGCCACACTGTCAAATTAAGTGTTACCAAATACCAGAGCTAGCAATTAATGAAACAACTAGAAGAGAAACTGAAGAAATAATTAGCACAGAACATGAATTTTGATTGTTATTTACATTTGTAGCGCCTCAATGCATGCTAAGAGGCACATTGGACGAGAACAGTGGCAGCAGAGGTTGACTGTCTACCCCAAGGGAGCAGTGATGGCTAAATGAAGCGTCTTAAAGCATTGCAGCCAATTGGTTCAAAGCTTTATGGTGGTTCATTTGGTCTTATGACAATCTTATGATGCTAATGTCAAATAAAGTGTTACCGGTTAATATCTATTGGTGTAAATATCCCATAATACAGTGACGACCATAAATATATAGTCCAGAAATTACGGTAATTTTACCTTTTGCTGTTGATTTTCATGTTGGTAAATGAAATGAACTCATTTTATTTCACAATGTTCCTTTTGTTTTCATGTCTACATTATTTTCATGACGTAAAATGACGCAAATGATTTTGTTGTTTTTTTTAATGATTTTCGCAGTTCCCGCTGCCTGTAGGTCTGTTTTACTTTACCAAGTGCGAGTCAACCTTCCACCGGGCAAACCGACTTTTTCTCCAATTAGACAGAGGGCTAGTAGTTGAAGGAAATGCAATCACAACTGTAAATTGGGGGCAAACTAGTCCAAAACATGATCTAAAATGCCACTTTGCCTAGATTTAGTTAGCATACAAAATAGGGCTCTGCGTTTCTTAACCTTCACCGAACCCCTGAGCCTTACTCACCGGACCCTTGGGGTTAAGAACCACTGGCCTAAACCAACAACCAAGATGATCGTAAAAAGTAGGGGTGCAGTTGAAAATTGCATTGATTAATGGAGTAATTGGATAAAACATACTTTTTAAGGTAAAGCTCAATTATAAATTTACATGTCAAAACAAGACATTTCACTTAAAACTGAACCATTTTCAGACAATCAATGTCTTTATTTCCGATCTACATTGTAGAAAACAGCCAACAATTGCATCTCAGATGTGACTAGAAGATAAAAAAAAAAATAAAAAAAAAACATTCAACGCTTTCATTAAAAAAACTTCGGCCCAAGGGGGTCGGGCCCAAAATGTTAATCGGGTTCGGCCACTAGATCTAACCTCTAAGAGATAGGACATAACATAACAATGGCCGAAGCGGAGAAAGAAGGAGCGAGAAAGATTATTGATGCACCTAAGACATTGAAAGCAGACATCTGGAGACATTTTGGCTTCTACGAGGTTGGTGGGAAACTTGACCAGAGTTATGCGGTGTGTAAAAAATTAAACATGAGAATAATAATACAAATGGGGAAACCAAATCCGTTGCATCACCGGAATTGCGCAGGGAAAATTTTTGAACGTACTTATGTATTTTAAAACGCGCTGAATCGATTCGGCTTGTTGCTCGCATCGAATCGAATCGTCCATGCCCCGCATCGGGATGCATCGCCGCATCGATTATTGTTGACACCACTAATATTTACATGTACAGGATATTAAGATTTGAATGAGGCAAAATAGCATGCTTTTTCTCTCAAATATATTGTTATGATCATGTTTAAGATGTACTGTAATTATTTTCTGTATAAAAATTAATTTGGTGTTCAAAAAGTATTTTTTTCAACCTTGAGTCTTGAAAAAGAGGGGGTCGTCTAATAATCAGGGCCGTCTTCTATTCGGGCCAATACGGTATATAGTTTTTGTAGTCCTGAAAAAAGGTATGAAGCATTTTTTTGTTTTTGTTTGTTTTAGTATCAACGTTTCAAAACCGAGTTGAAAACTTTAGTATCGTGACAACAGTAGTTGGCAGTTAATTGTGTGTAATCCAACGTTGAAAATGGTGGTATCTTACATTTATAAAAATGTTACCAAGCTGGCGAGTCCTACCTGACTTTAACTGTTACCTCAGTAGATCCCTACAAAAAAGTGTTTGTTATCTGTTTATTTTTTTCCAGTGTATGTGCTTATTTTAGCAACAAAAAGCCCAAACGTAAACTGCTGCTGGCTGAAATTACATTCATACAAAGACCTCATGTTGAGTTTATT
Organism: Corythoichthys intestinalis; assembly: GCF_030265065.1. Lineage (NCBI taxonomy): Eukaryota > Metazoa > Chordata > Actinopteri > Syngnathiformes > Syngnathidae > Corythoichthys > Corythoichthys intestinalis. The sequence continues at coordinate 40,219,296 of NC_080398.1, forward strand.
ATGGTCGCATAACAGAGTTTTAGTGACTAAGGCTTGAAAGCTTGTCATCAGCGACACCCCACCTTCGCCTTCTTCTCACACTGAAAAATTGCTGATTATCATATCGGACGCATCTGTCATCCTTTCTTCCCGGTGCTGTATTCCTGCAAAATGCTGATAAGCACTGAGAAAATATTATCGTACCCATCAACGCGCCTATTGTGATCACGCCTGCAGGATGGCAAAGTACAGCACAAGTGAGAAAGAATGAAACATTATGGCAAATGGAGAGAGTCATGTTATCCATCTTCCGGGCAGGTGACTGCATTGCTTGAGATTTATGTGCTGGGCTTGCTGGTTAGAACCAAAGCAGGTTCATATAGTCATGCGTGTGAATTTGTGGTTTATATAGTGAAGAGTACACTAAATGGATTCAAATAGATCTTTATGGTCTGATGACTAGGGGTGTGGCATTATATCGAAAAGTTAAGATCTCGCGATACTTTGTAGCCCAAAAGGGTACCGATATGCTCCCACCTAGAATCGATATATCATTTTAAAAAGGTGTCACTGTTTACCAAAATCTTCCATTTGAATAGTGTCTACATTAGCTCACTGGCTGTGATTGACGGCGCTCGACATCCAATTCATGATGACTATATTGGACGTCTATCACTGTCAATGGCACTAAACCCAGAGCTTTAATGGGAATCTCTAGGTTACTTCCTGTTGATTTGTAATCACTTCCTTTTCATTTGGGGACATTCTTGAGTCACTTGCTTTTGAGTATCCCAAAATCAACAGGAAGTGACCCAGAAATGCCCCAAAATCAACAGGAAGTGACCTGAAAATACCCCAAATGGAAAAGGAAGTGACTGAAAATTAACATTGCCTGGCATGGCCAAAGATGTCCAATCCAAGCCACCCTCCACTGGATAGTTTACATACTACTACTAGGCTACTAAAAAGACAGCGTTCTAGTTCACCTACAGTGTGTGTTGGAGTTTTTGCATTGGAAATAAAAGCGCCCATGTATCATAATGCAATTCCCTGCAGCTAGACAGCGCAAAGACACAAACTCATTTGAAAACTAAAAGTTCCAATAGAGCCTACCCACGTACCACGTGCTCGCTGTATGGTTCCGCCCACTTGTCCGTCAAAACATAGTGTTAACCTGTTACGGCTACGTACATTTCTCCTATTTACGGCGTGTTTTTCTGCTCCTTAACATTAATAATCAAAATGGTGAAGGCGTGTGTGGCTGTTGGTTGCACTAACAGAGAAGATGGAAGGAGAGACTTGAAGTTTTACCGTATTCCGAGGGATCCAAAGAGGAGAGCGAAATGGACGGCTGCAATTCGACGTGAAAACTGGACACCAAAAAATCACCACAGACTATGTAGTAGTCATTTTATATCCGGTAAGATGCATTTAATATACATTTAGAGGGTTTTGGCCTGACAACCACAATTAAGATCATTGCTAGGCTAATCGCCGACAACATACGACGTAGTACGACATAGTTTCAAATTCAAGATGTTTGTGACTTCCCTTTCTTCCACCATCGTTATTTTTTGAATAATATTTAGCTGGTACCAAGTGAAAGAAACTGGCCTCGTCTACAGGGCTGACAAATAACCACAATTAAGATCATTGCGAGGCTAATCGCCGACAACATACGACGTAGTACGACATAGTTTCAAATTCAAGATGTTTGTGACTTCCCTTTCTTCCACCATCGTTATTTTTTGAATAATATTTAGCTGGTACCAAGTGAAAGAAACTGGCCTCGTCTACGGGGCTGACAAATAACCACAATTAAGATCATTGCTAGGCTAATCGCCGACAACATACACGTATGTATGTCGTGAGAGTGCTATCGCTAAACCATATAAACATTAAAAGCCTTAACTCCATTGACAAACGACATGAAATACATTAGACTTGACAGTGGATGTTAGCAATAACAAAAGATTTTGAATTGAAAATTTCGTAACTCACCTTTCCAAGCACAAGATAGATTCCTGCCGAACGAGGACCTGTTTCACCCAACCAGCAACGAAGTATTATAAGCCTCCAAGCTCTTGAAGTTTTTCAAATTTTCGTGGGAATAGGCTGATTTTGTGTGGACAAGATAATTGTAAATATCAGCGTAGCAGATGTCAGGCAGACAGGGCGAAGACAGTGGGTCGAAAAACATCGATTTGGGCATCAAATATGGATCTGGCGACTGTATAGAACGAAGCTTTTCCTCATAACGCCTTTTATGCAACAGATCCAGTGAGTTTGCGGCATCAGAAAGCACCGGGTCTTCCATGAAATGCATTTTAAATTCCGCCATCAATTGAAAACAATGCTAATACAGAGTCAAAATGACGGACAAGTGGGCGGAACCATACAGCGAGCACGTGGTACGTGGGTAGGCTCTATAAGCCTGGGTTTAACACGCCCTTTTCACAAATAACGCAAATAACCCTTTTCAACATACACGCAGGTAGTCCTCAGTATACGAATCAGTCCCGTCCCTACGCTGGCAACGTAACCCAATTTTCTGCGTAAGTCGGAATTAAACCTTTAAAGGGTTCCTTGGACTTCAGGACTTGTAGGCTCTAATAAGCCACAATGGTTTGCTTTTATTGAAATATGTTATTACAAAACACATATATTATTGCCATTGATTTAAAAATCTACAATATTTAGTACATGTTTTGTCACCCACAATGCATCCTGTGGGTGATGACCGGAATGGCCTGGACTGGGAGAATAGCTGTGCTAGCTAGCAAGCGAAGCTAGTATGACAACTGGCATGATTTTATCAGATTCTGCTGCTGGTCAGATTGTTTTCTTACAGAGATGTGGGATGAGTTCCCAAGGTCCCAAAGAGTGTGAGAGACTCTTTAACTGCCCAGATAGTCACTCTGGACAATGTAAGTGTAGCCTCCAGCACCACAGTTAAAAACCTAGGAGTTCTATTTGACCCAGACTTATCATTTAAAGCTCATATTAAACAAACCTGCAGAACGGCCTTTTTTAACCTGCGTAACATAGCCAAAATTAGAAATATTTTATCTAAAAAAGATGCAGAAAAATTCATTCACGCGTTCGTTACATCTAGATTGGATTACTGTAACTCCCTACTTGTAGCTTGTCCTAAAAGTTCTCTAAAAGGTCTTTAGCTAGTCCAGAACGCAGCAGCAAGACCTTTAACAGGAACTAATAGAAGAGAGCACATCACCCCTGTGCTCCAGGCCCTTTACTGGCTTCCAATCGAGTTTAGAATTAAATTTAAAATCCTCCTTCTTACATTCAAGACCATTAACGGGTTGGGGCCATCTTATTTCACCGATGTTCTGGTTCCATACCGCCCCATCGGAACGCTCCGTTCTATGAATGCAGGTCTACTGGTAGTTCCCAGGGTTTCTAAAAGTACTGTCGGAGCAAGAGCTCTTTAGCCACCAAGCTCCTGTTTTATGGAATCAGCTTCCAGCTAGTATTAAAGAAGCCGAGACAGTCTGTACATTTAAGATTAGACTAAAATGTTCCTATTCGACAAAGCTTATGGTCAGGCTAATTGAAATCAGACTAGACTCACAGTTCAGTCTAAGCTGCTCTAGAAGCTATAATGCTGGGGGAAGTACAGCCACTGAGTCCTATCTCATTTTTCTTACTGAAGGAAAAAGGTACTGTCATCGCACACACAATATAATTGTTTGCATTAGTCTAACACATATATAGTCTAACACATACATATGGTACAGGTTCTCGTAGGCACCGTCTAACTGTTTGCATTACTCTAACACACGTAATATAATTAATCAGGAAATAATATCATTTTCATATTTACGGTAGGACTACACTACTAATATAAAATAAATAGAACACCATAGTTTAATGAGAAGAAATAGAAATACACAATGCCGTCTTACCACAAGATTGACGCACCAACTCTGGCAATCAGCTCTCCCAGCAAACTCCAAGGACAAAGCGCTTTGTCCTAAAACAAGTACAACCAGCCCGGACAGCAAAGTTGATAGCGGGCGTCCCAATCCGCGCACGAACCTAAGCCGCCCAAAACCGGCCACAGAGGGGATGACCCAAAAGCAACGCCCAGAAACGCCTTCGACAAGTACCTCTTGTCTTACTTCATTTCTATTTTCTAATTTTAATATCTAGTTGACTAGTCACTTCATCACTAGTCACACGGTGTCCCCTTTCCCCCCTCCCCTCTGGGGAGGGACTATTTTTCAGCTGCAGCCTTCCTGACTATCCGGACCACTGGCTGGATGGACGTCCTCGTTGCCCCCCGTCTCAACTGGCCAGATGGACCTCTTCTTGTTCCCTTACTCTATTGCATCTTTACAAACTGTAACTCCATCTGCTAATTCCCATTAGCAGTCCTGGTGCATCCTGTCTATCCGTCCTGGGAGTGGATCTCTCCTGACCGTGGTACTCCCCAAGGTTTCTCATTTCTCCCAAGGAGTTTTGGAGTTTTTACTTGCCGACATGGATGGTCGAAGGATGGGGGATGCCCAGGACTTGACCTTTCTTCTTTTAATCTCTATTTATTTCATCTGTTGTTTCTAACTGTGTATCACATTGCCTCTGCAAAGCCATTTGAGACAACCTTGTTGTGATATAGGGCTATACAAATAAAATTGAATTAAATTGAAGGTCGTACCTGCGTCCAATTCCAGATTATCAGAGGTGTCTTTAAACTACTACTTACTATCACACTTAGTGCTCGGGCCTTAATTGGATTAAAAGCAGGATAAAAGTAAATAAAAATTGAAGATGTCGAAATAAAACCAAGATGAGGGTCATGGTGGATAAGAAAGTGTAAACAGGTGTGTTTTGAGTCTGGATTTGAAAAGTGAGAAGGTAGTTATAATGTGAAGATGGAGGAGTAGGGAGTTCCAGAGCTGGGGGCCAGAGTGACTAAAAGCTCTGGAACTGAAGGTGGCGAGACGGACACGGGGGGTTGAAAGGTGGAGTACAGAGGAGGAGCGAAGTGAATGGGCGGGACGGTTAATACATAGGAGATTGCATAAGTAGGGAGGGGTCAGGCCATGGAGTGCTTTAAAGGTGATGACTAGGGATGGGAATCGAAATCCGATTCCAATTCCAAATCGGTTCCTAGTGTATTGAGGCCTCGACGTCCCAATGAAAAAGCCTTAACGATCCCTTTAACGATTCCTAAAGACGCGGCGTGTCTTGTTGTCCAGACGCATCAAACTAGCATGGCGCCAAGAACCACTCGCTCCAAAGTTTGGCTACACTTCACCAGGAAAGAGGGTGAAAATGAAAGGTTAAGATGGTTTAGCACGAGCATTGCAGTTGTAAACATAACAATGACAGCACGTAGATTCAAACGCTCGAAAGAGTGTCTTCACTTCACGGGGAAAAATTACAACAAAGCGACTTGCAGTCATTGCGAGGTGGTGATAACTGCATTGGGAGGGAATACGACTGCACTGTCCTCAGCGAGACGCTAAGGCTCAGTCCTGGCTATACAGCTAGCTAAACTCCCAAATGACGATGCAGAAGACGTTGGTATAATTTGCTGACTTTATTCAACCATCACTTGAAGAGTGAAACTAAAAATAGAAATGAAACAAATCAATTTCGTCCCCAACAACAAACAGGTTCGCATCAACGTAAATCAGCGATGATTAGCTGCTAATACAGTAATAACACAAATGGTTAGCATGGGTTCGCTAGCATTAGCACATCGTTCAAACCACTACACAACTGGATTTAAGTGTCCGATCGCGAGTGGAAACACACAACAACAACAACACAAAAGATGATACATACAGGCGTTGCCTCTGTAGATATTTTACAAACATTAACAAAGAAAGTAGGCTCCTATCAGTGTTTTCCTCTCTCACTGACTCGCTAACTCGCTTGGATGCTTTGTAGCTGCACTTCTTCTTCGCGTGTAAGCGCGTTCTTCTTCGCGTAAGGAAGCGCAAGGGCGCCCCCACTTGAGCGTGAAAGCACTCTAAAAACTGAAAGGCATGCATTTCGATATAATGGTAAATAATACACTTTAACACATACTGCCAAATGCAGAACAACGACCTCTATGCCAATATATAGCATTTTTTTAAAATTTCTATTAGAAAAATGTTTCAGTAAAATGTTACACATTCTTGTGTATTTGCCACTTTTTCCACAGTTAACGATGAGACCTTGGGCCTCTTTAGTGAGTTTGTAAGGTTGTGACTAGGGTTGTTCCGATCATGTTTTTTTTGGTCCCGATCCGATCCCGATCGTTTTAGTTTGAGTATCTGCCGATGCCGATATTTCCCGATCCGATTGCTTTTTTTTTTTTGCTCCCGATTCAATTCCAATCATTCCCGATAATTTTTCCCGATCATATACATTTTGGCAATGCATTAAGAAAAAAATGAATAAAACTCGGACGAATATATACATTCAACATACAGTACATAAGTACTGTATATGTTTATTATGACAATAAATCCTCAAGATGGCATTTACATTATTAACATTCTTTCTGTGAGAGGGATCCACGGATAGAAAGACTTGTAATTCTTAAAGGATAAATGTGACTTTGTATATTGTGACTAAATATTGCCATCTAGTGTATTTGTTGAGCTTTCAGTAAATGATACTGTAGCCATTTAACTGTCCTGCCCAAACGCATGATGGGAAGTGCAACCATGACTGTGCGTAGTGGCACCAATTGATATATCTTCTCTGCGTTGGGAAGTAACGTAGGGTGTTAAGGAAAATATCAACAACTACCGTTCTTCCCCACATTGCTTCCCACGATATTTCTAATTGTTGAGAGAGGGATTTTAAGGCTGTAGCCAATTTAAAAAAGGCTCCAAAGACTGCCAAATTTCTCTTTACTCATTTTACGCTGCCTGTTAGCTCTATATATAGGTAACACGGCGCCATTATAGATTGAACGCACTAATGCGCGAGTGGATCGTGCAGCGAATGCGTTGATTGCCATTGCTTTAAATATTTTAATGTGATTAATTTGGAAAAAAAAATTAATTACCGCTGTTTACGCGATAAGTTTGATAGCCCTACTTTCAGCCAAAACTAAACAATTAGAAAACGATTTAATTAAAAAATATATCTATATTAAAAAAAGGCATGTCCGATATTTTTTTTGACGATTCCGATACTTTGAAAATGACGTGATCGGACGGACATCTTTAGTTGTGACTTCTTATTAAACAAACTCGATGCCAATCAAAACGTTTGTTCTTCTTTTTCACCAAATTAGAATCGATAAGACAATCGATAAAGAATCGAATCGTTAAGCAATATCGATAAGGGACTCGGAATCGTAAAAATCGTATCAATTCCCATCCCTATTGATGACAAGGATCTTGTAGTTGATTCTTTGTTTGCCTGGGAGCCAGTGAAGTTGACAGAGGATGGGGGTGATGTGGTGAGTTGTGGGGGTGATGAGCAAGCTGACTTTTGGAGGGATTTATTAGGGAGTCCGAAGAGCAGTGAGTTACAGTAATTGAGCCGGGAAGTGACCAGACTACAATCAAGAGTGGAAGTGGTATGGCGGGTGAGAGAAGGGAGGAGGCGAGAAATATTGTGAAGGTGGAAGTAAGCTGATCTCGGGATGTTGTTGATATGGGTGCGGAAGGAGAGCGTGCTGACTCTTAACCTGAGTAGAGGGGGAGATCGGTACATTGTTAATAATAATAGAGAAGTTATTGTCATTAGAGAGCATGGCGTTTTTGCCTACAAGGAGGACTTCTGATTTTAAGCCATTGAAGAAGAGGAAATTGGAGGAGAGCCAAGAGTTAATGTCTTCTAAACAGAGGGTAGGGTAGCACGGTGGATGGAGGTTGGTTTTGAGGAAATGTAGAGCTGGGTGTCATCCGCGTAGCAGTGGAAGTGAATGTTGTGTTTGCGGAAGATGGAACCGAGGGGTAGGATGTAAATAATGAAGAGGAAACGTTTATTTTTGTTCTAGCCCAAGGCTGAAGTCAATGAAACACTGACTGAGTATTTATTTGTGTGCTATTTCAAGAGATGCTATTTCAGTTTTGGAACTTTTTGAGCATTTTATTTCAATTTTGCCAATAAATATAAAGAAAAATATCTTATGTAGGAGTGAACAAGGGCGGACTGGCATACAAGGATACAGGGGATTTCCTTTGGTTTTTTTTATTGTTTTTTTTCTTAACCTGTAATGTTTAATTAATCTGAGTGTCCTATTGGGCTGAACAATTTTTAATGCATCACATGGGAGTATGATATACTCCCATTGTAATGATTATTCATTGTGTTTTGTTTATTAGGAGAAAGCAGGAAAGGGTTATGGGGGGGGACAGAAAGGAAAGTAGAAAAGGAGAGAGAGAGAGAGAGAGAGAGAGAGAGAGAGAGAGAGAGAGAGAGAGAGAGAGAGAGAGAGAGAGAGAGAGAGAGAGAGAGAGAGAGAGAGAGAGAGAGAGAGACGAGAAGAACAAACAACAACAAGAAATACATTCAACGCCTACACTAACTATGAATATAGTACTGTGAAGGGAATAGTATCTTTTCTCATATTTACTGTTTGTATTACTCTAACACAATATAAAATAAATTGCATTTATATCATAGTTTAAGAAAACACGCAGAATATATTTGATATTATTAACTAGAGATGTCCCGATCGATCGGCATCCCGATCGATCCGGTCCGATTACGTCATTTTCAAAGTATCGGAATCGGCAAAAAAATATCGGACATGCCTTTTTTTAATACTTTTTTTTTTTTTTTTATCGTTTTCTAATTGTATTTAACGTTACAGACATAATATGTTATACTCATCCAGAGTCTTTAGTTTAGGCTTAAGGTAGGGTTATCAAATTTATCCCGTTAACGGCGGTAATTAATTTTTAAAAAAATTTATCACGTTCAAATATTTAACGCAATTAACACGTGCGCTGCACGACCCACTCATGCATTGTCGCATTCAATCTGTAATGGCGCCATAATATCAAATTATTATAACTACAGATGTCCCGATCGATCGGCACGTCATTTTCAAAGTATCGGAATCGGCAAAAAAATTTCGGACATGCCTTTTTTTAATGTATACATATTTTTTAATTAAATCTTTTTCTAATTGTATTTAACGTTACAGACAAAATGTCTTACACTCATCCAGACTCTTTAGTTTTGGCTAAAAGTAGGGCTGTCAAAATTATTGCGTTAACAGCGGTAATTAATTTTTTAGAAATTAATCATGTTAAAATATTTAACGCAATTAACGCATGCGCTCCACGACCTACTCACGCATTGTCGTGTTCAATCTATAATGTCGCCGTTTTACCTATATATAGAGCTAAAAGGCAGCGTAAAATGAGTAGAGTGAAATTTTGGCAGCCTTTGGAGCCTTTTTTTTAATTGGCTAAAGCCTTACAATCCCTCTCCCTACGATTAGAAATATCGTGGGAAGCAATGTGGGGAAGAAAGGTAGTAATTGATCTTTTTCTAAACACCCTATGTTATTTCCCAATTCAGAGTAGATATATCAATTGGTACTACTACGCACAGTCATGGTTGCACTTCCCATCATGCATTTGGGCAGAACAGTTAAATGGCTACAGTATCATTTACTGAAAGCTCAACAAATACACTAGATGGCAATATTTAGTCACAATATACAAAGTCACATTTATCCTTTAGGAATTACAAGTCTTTCTATCCGTGGATCCCTCTCACAGAAATAATGTTAATCATGTAAATGCCATCTTGAGGATTTATTGTCATAATTAACAAATACAGTACTTATGTACTGTATGTTGAATGTATATATTCATCCGAGTTTTATTCATTTTCTTCTTAATGCATTGCCAAAATGTATATGATCGGGAAAAATTATCGGGAATGATTGGAATTGAATCGGGAGCAAAAAAAAAAAAGCAATCGGATCGGGAAATATCGGCATCGGCAGATACTCAAACTAAAACGATCGGGATCGGATCGGGAGCAAAAATACATGATCGGAAAAACCCTATTATGAACAGTTGGACTTGAGATGATGAGAATTTGCAGCACCAAGACAACGGGCAGATAAGGGCAGAACAGATACAGGACGCCTTTTGACCACAGAAGCCCAACACGCGTCATGCAGCTGACTGAGCAAGATTAACTCTGACAAGCAGGTGATAGGCAAGACATCTACAAGCCCACGTCTGCACCACCAAATCCCGAAATTAACTCTTTTGGACAGTCCAGAACAAATGGCGGGACATCTTGTCTTGCCACAAGGAACATCTGATATGGAGGAACCCGCGATCGAGAACTGAACACTCAGCACTCACGTGGCGCTGAGGATGGAAAATTCCTCAACTCTTGTTGCCTTGAAAACAGTAACACCCGAATTCTCCTCTCCAAAAGACAATAATCCTAAACAACGCCCAAACACACCCTTCTTCCAGACCACAGCCCGCCTCACCAGAGCCTTAAAAAGACTGAATGTTTAACTGATCGTTGTCATTTTTCTTAGGAATCTTTTGTTGACCTGTGATATGGTAATCCTGGATCCAGTTTGCCTCCTCGCCTGCGTCGCTCTGTGCTGTATGATTGCTGCCAACTTGGAATAAATTGTCGACTCATGTTTCAAAGCCTTTTTCTAGCTTTTTAAATGGAGTTAGTACTAAGGTTTAAGACGAGTCATGTCCAAATGCGGCCCTTGGTCAAATTTCATCTGGCCCCCAGCCTCTGTCATAAAATCAATAGCGTCTGGCTCGCACACAGACTTAATTAATTGGTCAGCAGTACTGCTATCAGCATATGAAGTAGTTTACACACTAAATGCTGCTCCTTATTTACCCACCAAAAGGCAGCAACACTCTAAGAAACATTACCCCGGGTGACCCTGTATTCCCAATTTTGTAAAATGGCGACAATCATCAGAAAAAAAAAAGAAAGTTGACTGTGACGGCCAATGCTTTAAGGATAGGTGGAAATTGGAATATTTCTTCACTAAAATACGCAACAACTGTGTCTGCCTCATTTGCAAAGAGACAGTCACTGTTTTTAAAGAGTTCAATGTGAGGCGATATTACCAAACAAGACACGCTGACATGTATGACAAGATTACAGAGAAGATACGTAGCGAGAAATTCAAGCAACTTGAAGCTAGTTTAATTTTACAGCTACAGTATTTCACAAGAGCCCGGGAGTGGAAAGAGAACGCCACAAAGGCTAGTTGTGAGATTGTTGAAATTATTAATTAAAAATAATAATAATAATGCAAATGTGACACACGGAATGGCTTGCTAAAATTTGCTTAAATATATTGTTCCACGTAAAGGACGTCGCCAAGGTCGACCCCCCACATTTTTACCACACCAAATCTGGCCCCCTTTGCAAAAAGTTTGGACACCCCTGTTTAAGACTAATGTGAACGCGCAGAGTTTGGCCTTTTGGCCAGGTTGTCGGGTTTGGAATTAAACTGAAAATTTCCAATGCTGGAAAAATCTGATGGGATTTATTGGGAGTTTGTGGGTACCTGATGAAGTAACCAGTGAACGTTTGTATAAAGCTAGTGTTATAATCAATCACGCAACATCTGTGATTAAACGCACCAGCTCGACACTCTGCGCTGTTATTGGGATTTCCGGTTCGGCCTGTGTTTATCAGCTGCCATCGCAGGTCGATAGGTAACATGGCAGGCCGCGTACAATTAGATACGGCGCATCTCACTGACCGCGTATTGATTGAGGCTGAAAATCCCGGCCTAATCCAGACCTGATCGATGGGGCATTTTTAGCTCCGAGGCTTTGTCAGGCGCTGTGTTCTTTTTAACAGATGGCATTTAAAACCTCTCTAGCTTGTGGCCTAAACCTCCATGCAATGGTTTACGCTGTTGAGGAACACTTTCATGCCGGGGATGTTTAAATCGGCTGTTCCAAACCAAGAAAAACAAGAGTTTTATTGTTAAAATGTATCTCCAGTGCGACCTAAACACACGAGCAACACGCTTTGCAGCCACGGGAGACTTTACAGTTTTCTCAGCACATTTATGTATTGATTTACTTGTCCAATGTTCCATTCCATGTGCTTTTGTGCCCTCGCTGAGAATCCTTCAGAGGCTTTATATGAAAAGAGTTAGAGGTTGTTGGGTGATGCTGTAGAAACTTGCACAAACAGATATGAAAAAGAAAATCTTCAATGCAAAAAAACATTTTCCACCCTGCAGAGGTGTCCTTGGCGAGATAATGACAGCGGCTCCAACCTCAGCCGACGACATAGGAAATCTGCAGTGCAGCGAGGAATAAACATCACAGAAAAAGAGGGAGAAAAGGTGTTTGAACTCAATGCCGAGGGAGCTTTTAGGGTGTAAAACAGACGAGACTTGAGAGCTCACTGAAACGCGATGCATTGTATTGTCAGTTTATTCAGGATTGGACGTCTATTGCCGCCAAAGGCAGCTAATACGTTCAAAAATCCAGTTTGGGGTTATTTCAGAGCATTAAACTTGCAGATTTCGCTTGGTCATATTCTGAGATGTAGATTACAGACATGGTTTTGAGGTATGTATTAGGGGATGTGATAATATATTGAAAAGGTGAAATGTCTCCCACTTGAAAATATTAGAGAGGCCTGTAATAGTCAATATGGGTAAACCTCAACCATGAGAGACAGAATGTGGAGAAAAAAAAACAGAAAATCACATTGTTTGATTTTTAAAGAATTTATTTGCAAATCATGGTGGAAAATAAGTATTTGGTCAATACCAAAAGTTCATCTCAATACTTTGTTATGTACCCTTTGTTGGCAATTATGGAGGCCAAACGTTTTCTGTAACTCTTCACAAGTTTTTAACACACTGTTGCTGGTATTTTGGCCCATTCCTCCATGCAGATCTTCTCTAGAGCAGTGATGTTTTGGGGCTGTTTTTGGGCAACACGGACTTTCAACTCCCTCCACAGATTTTCTATGGGGTTGACATCTGGAGACTGGCTAGGCCACTCCAGGACCTTGAAAGGCTTCTTACGAAGCCACTCCTTTGTTGCCCTGGCTGTGTGTTTGTGATCATTGTCATGCTGAAAGACCCAGCCACGTCTCATCTTCAATGCCCTTGCTGATGGAAGGAGATATTCACTCAAAATCTCTCGATAAATGGCCCCATTCATTCTTTCCTTTAAACAGATCAGTCGCCCTGGTCCCTTTGCAGAAAAACAGCCCCAAAGCATGATGTTTCCACCCCCATGCTTCACAGTGGGTATGGTGCAATTCAGTATTCTTTCTCCTCCAAACACGAGAACTTGTGTTTCTACCAAAAAGTTCTATTTTGGTTTCATCTGACCATAACACATTCTCCCAGTCCTCTTCTGGATCATCCAAATGCTCTCTAGTGAACCGTAGACGGGCCTGGACGTGTACTTTCTTCAGCAGGGGGACACGTCTGGCAGTGCAGGATCTGAGTCCCTGGCGGCCCATTGTGTTACTGATAGTAGCCTTTGTTACTGTGCTCCCAGCTCTCTGTGGGTCATCCACTAGGTCTCCCTGTGTGGTTCTGGGATTTTTGCTCACCATTCTTGTTATCATTTAGACGCCACAGGGTGAGATCTTGTAGAGCCCCAGATCGAGGGAGATTATCAGTGGTCTTGTATGTCTCCCATTTTCTATTAACTGCACCCACAGTTGATTTCTTTACACCAAGCGTTTTACCTATTGCAGATTCAGTCTTCCCAGGCTGGTGCAGGTCTACAATTTTGTCTCTGGTGTCCTTCGACAGCTCTTTGGTCTTGGCCATAGTGGAGTTTGGAGTGTGACTGACTGAAGTTGTGGACAGGTGTCTTTTATACCAATAATGAGTTAAAACAGGTGCCATTAATACAGGTAACGAGTGGAGCCTCATTAGACCTCGTTAGAAGAAGTTAGACCTCTTTGACAGCCAGAAATCTTGCTTGTTTGTAGGTGACCAAATACTTATTTTCCACTCTAATTTAGAAATAAATTCTTTAAAAATCAAACAATGTGATTTTCTGTTTTTTTTTCCCACATTCTGTCTCTCATGGTTGAGGTTTACCCATGTTGACAATTACAGGCCTCTCTAATAATCTTTTCAAGTAGGAGAACTTGCACTTGATGGTTGACTAAATACTTATTTGCCCCACTGTAAATGTTTTTTTTCTCTTCATTGGGCATTTTATGGCTGGTGCGACTTATACTCAGGTGCGACTTGTAGTCCGAAAAATACGGTATTCGGATTACAAACATTTAATGCATTGCAGAATACATTTTAGGAAATGTAAAACAAATGAAAATGTGTCTATGCTTGCAATAACATTTGTTTTGACTTGCCAGGATTGCACTTTCAAATGAGCATTAAATGCAAATCCAAAATCAAATACTTGAGTGTTTCTTCAAACGATGTACAATTGCACTTTAATTTCACAAGAGCAATAAGTGCACTAAAAATATATATATATATAAATATCTGAGCTTTGCCTAAAACGGTATTAAAAAAAATGTGGTTCTAAGAACAACAAAAGAACAATTGGCTAACTTGCATAGCAAAAGTCCGCTAGCTTAAATGCTATAAAATGCAGTTCAATTGTTCAAACACATATTCCCACACAAAAACTGCTAAATATACTTCTAAACTAAGTAACGAATGTTATGAACAAACATATTAGCTCGAACAAAAACTTACCTTATATAGGTTTTAACAGGGAGCAGCTAGATTCAGCCATGACTGATTTATGTCATATTCACTGTTGCCACTAGAGGGCTGTATATCCTCATAAATCAATAAAACTAAATGGAAACACTTTCAAAAAAAAAACAATTGCAACACCACTCTAATTAAACGAATCCTCGAAGCAGCAAGATTTGATTTGAAGCAGTTTTTTAATCGAATTACTCGAGTTAATCGATTAATCGTTGCAGAACTAAGTGAAACTAGGCCTGCAAGCAGGACTGAACGGGCCCTCGCAATCTAGCGCAACTCGGACGTCACGCAACTCGGACAGTGTGCAGGTCAGGGTGGTGGCAGATCGTCCTCTCTAATCATCTCATTAGAACCTAACATGCTCAAAAGTCGCTTCTTTACATTCACACACCTAAGAGATAAAAACCCCTATTGGACAAAGTACTATAAAAAAGGAGCGAATAAAGGGTTGTCACGGCAACAGACTGACACGTGGACATAGGCCGTAAAATAAGTATTTCAAAAGGTTTTGAAACTACAATGACCAACCTGAAAAGAACGGGACATATATTAGAAAAATAAGTGACTTTCTATTGCCACTAGTTGGCGCTGTAGGGTTGATGCAACTGACCCCTACAGGACCCTTCAGAGTATGATTCAACAAGCACGAGATGTTTGGCGCAGATATGTTGTAGATCTTTCAAGTTATGACTGTTCAAAACTTGTGGTGAGACGAAATGGCTTCAGTCATGTTCACGTCTCCAGTTGGACCCTTCTGCTTCAACCAAACCTCAGTATTTTTCATCAGGCACCTGAACACATGTCTTAAGGCTCCCCTGATGCAGGTTTGAGGTCATAAGATTTTTTTCCCTTGGAGGAGGAGCCTGTTTCGTAAAAAAAAAAAAAAAAAAGGCATTTCCTGTCCCCACTAGGGGGCGCTAGGCCGAATGGGTAATATTTCAATGCACTCGTGTTAAGGGTGTGATCCCACACATACATGCCAGATATGAAAATGATTGAACGTTGTGTCAAGGAGCTATTAGTCATTTACTGAATTTGTCATTTTGGCGAAAAAATGGCCGACTTTGGGACCACGCCCAGGTCAGACCCATGAATGAAAACGCACCATTTTGAACATTTTAGATCTCCTATGTCTCCTGAAGAGTCTCACCAATTTTGAAGATGATCCAACTAACTCCCTTGGCGAAAAGGCCTCAAATGTGCACCCTGTAAATCGATAAAAATTTCATATTCGATCCAAAATAACCGATTTCCTGTTGGGTTTGGAATATGGGTACGAATGCTTTTTTGGAGTGGTTTTGGACAAGGTATAGACTCCCCAAATTTCATTGCTCTACGCTGACAGACCCTAATGTTATAGGCCAATTTAAAAATTTCGAGGGGGCGCCACTGAGCCATTTTGTTACATTTTCCGCACGTATGTGCAAATTTTGGTGACTTTTCATGCAAGTTCAGGCCTCCAAATTGGCCATTTTCATTTGCCCTGGGAAAAAAAATTAATAATAATTTTAAAAAATGATAATAATCCTTTGCAAAACAATAGGGCCTTCGCACGCTTAGTGCTCAGGCCCTAATAAAAGTAAAAAACCACCACTTCGTATTTGTACTCAAGTAAAGTACAGATACACAAAAATGTATTTCCACCACTGCTCGGGCCCGGGTGTTACCGAACCCCCAGTACCCCCCGAATTTCCACCCCTGAACCTAAGCTCTAAGTACTATCAGTAGCTAAGGAAAAAAAACAACGTTGGAAATAATTGACATCTTGAATCCAGTTTGACTTCATCAAAGCCAGACACCTTCAAAGCTGTGCGCCCCCTTCCTGGCCTTGACGACATGCAGTGGCATGAGTTTGCCTATTAAACTTAAGCAATGAATACAGAGCAGCATTCCTGGCTGGCATGTTAAGGCAGACTCCACACAGGAAGAAAGATGCTATGTTGCGGGCTATCCATAATAGCCAATGTGACAGTTTAGTGTCGTTTTAAAGACCCTCGCATACACACGTACAGCGTCAGTGCCGCCATCCCCCGCCGTGATTAGAAAACACCTCGGGCGCACGAACCGTTGTCCCTTTAGTGTCGTAATCGCCGTCAAATAAATGCCCTGCATGCACAACACATTTCATCCTTTTATAGCTGGCCGCCATGCCCGCAGGTGCGCATGTGTGTTTGCCTCTTTATGGCGCGTGGGAAGCTACAAGCTGGAGGGTTTCTTAAGGTGTAAACCATGTCGCTAAGGGGGGGATCACCTCAGCCACTTTAGAGCGACTGAAAGGGGGCCATTAAAAAAGGGGGAAAGGAAGAGTGGCTTTGTGACTTGTAAAATAACATTGGTTTTTGTTGGCAGGAAAATAATACTGTATGGTTATTGCTAATGGCTTTGTGTGCTTTACTAGAAATGCACTGCATAAGTGCTTGGTTGGAGATGAGTATTATGTGGATGTGACAACCCATCTAGTTCTTTTTTTTTACCTCTGTAATTTAGTGCAGTCCATTAGTCATTTGGTAGCATAGGAACAAAGGTAGGCCTTTGAAAGACCCCTGGTAAAATAACAGTAAAGGCAGCTTCCACTCAAAATGGCTAACTTTCTGTTTTGTTTGTTTTAGGTGTTATTTTCATATTTTTTGTGGGTTGATAGAGAGCCGTGCGATACAAAAACTAGTGCTGCAACAGTTACTCGATTAACTCGTGCAATTCGATTAGAAAAATGCTTCCAATCAAATTTTGTTGCTTCGAGTATTCGTTTAATTAGAGTGGCGTTGTTATGGTTTGTTTTGAAAGTGTTTGCATTTAGTTTTATTGGTGTGAATGATTACACTGACCTCTAGTGGCAACAGTGAGTATTACATAACTCATTTAACATGGCTGAATTCAGCTGCTCCCAGTTAAGACCAACATAAGGTAAGTTTTTGTCAGCAGGGCCGAGAACGTTAAGTGGTATTTGGTATGTGGCAAAATGGATTTTGGCATGTGGCATTTTTGTGGTTTGACAAAATGGATTTTGGTATGTGGCAAAACATGCCACATAACAAATAAAAATTCCAATTTTTTGGTATCTGGCATTTTTTTTTGGTATTTGGCAAAATAGATTTTGGCATCTAGCATTTTTTGGGTGTGTGGAAAAATAGATTGTGGCATGTGGCATTTTTTTGGTATTGGCAAAATGGATTTTGGTATCTGGCAAAAAAAAGCCACATACCAAATAAAAATGCCAATTTTTTGGCATTTGGCTTTTTTTTTTTTTTTTTGGTGTTTGGCAAATTGATTTTGCTATGTGGCATTTTTCGTGGTATGTGGCATTTTTTGGGCATGTGGCATTTACAACTAGTGCTGCAACAATTAATCAATTAACTCCAATAATTCGATTGGAAAAAAAATTTCAAATCAAATTTTGTTGATTCGAGTATTCGTTTAATTAGAGTGACGTTGGTATGGTTTGTTTTGAAAGTGTTTGCATTTAGTTTTATTGATTTGTGTGAATACACTGACCTCTAGTGGCATCAGTGAATATTAAATAGTTCATTTAACTTTGCTGAATCCAGCTGCTCCCAGTTAAGACCAACATAAGGTAAGTTTTTTCTCAGCAGGACCGAGAATGATAAGTGGTATTTGGTATGTGGCAAAATTGATTTTGCCATGTGGCTTTTTTTTCGTATGTGGCAAAATGGCTTTTTGCATGTGGCAGTTTTTTGGGTATGTGGCAAAATGGACTTTGGCATGTGGCATTTTTTTGGTATGAGGAAAAATGGATTTTGGCATGTGGCATTTTTGTGGTTTGGCAAAATGGATTTTGGTATGTGGCCAAAAATGCCACATAACAAATAAAAATTCACATTTTTTTGGCATGTGGCATTTTTTTGGTATTTGGCAAAAATGGATTTTGGCATGTGGCATTTTTCTTGGTACGTTGCAATTTTTTGGCATGCAGCATTTTTTGGGTGTGTGGCAAAATGGATTGTGGCATGTGGCATTTTTTTGGAATTGGCAAAATCGATTTTGGTATCTGGCAAAAAAATGCCACATACCAAATAAAAATGCCAATTTTTTGGCATGTGGACTTTTTTTTGGTATTTGGCAACATGCATTTTGGCATTTGGCATTTTTCTTGGTATGTGGCTTTTTTTTTTTTTTTTTTTTTTGTGGTATGTGTCAAAATGGCTTTTGGCATGTAGCAATTTTTTGGTATGTGGTAAAATGTATTTTGGCGTGTGGCATTTTTTTTTTTTTTTTATGTGGCAAAATGTATTTTACATACAGTCTTACATACCTTTATAAAAGGTTTTCATTACATTTGTGATGATCTTTCACATCTTGAGGGGGTCTGTGTCGCGCTCACCAGCATTAATTAACTTTGAGAAAAGGTTTTTCGTTGGCAGGAACCCTGCCACCCAAAAGAAACTACAAATGTGCTGACTGCTTTACGGCATACGTCACTTCCACTGTCCCCATTCATTACAAAGATGGAAGTCGATGCCAAAGCTTTCGCTCAAATTTTGCAAAGATTGCAAAGCAACAAAAGAGACTAAAAGTTTGTCCAAAGAGGGGAACACAGAGCTGCTGGAAACAGAAAATGTTGTTTAAACCATTTGCGGGCAAAAGAGAGATCATGATTTTATGACACTGTGCGGGTGTACGCTGGTCCTCATGGGAAACACAGTGTTTGTTAAGGCAAAACACTACTGCTTTTGTCCACCGGCGTCGCTAAAATAGACCAAAGTCAATAGATAAAACTTTGACATTCAAATCCTGTTAAAAAAAAGTCTTTTCTTACAAACCTTACTAATGAAGGCGAAAGTACCTTTTCTCGAAGGCACCAAGTAACTGTTTTATATTATTCTAACACACTTAATACAATCAATTAGGGATCAGTATTGTTTCTCGTATTTTCTGTTTTACTGTTTGTATTACTCTAACACACCAAATAAAAAATAAATAGCACTTATACCATTTTTTAAGGAAAACAAGCAGAATATAGGGTGTAAGAAATACATGACGCCTTCTTATCACGGAAGCCCAACGTGTGCGTCATCCAAATGACTGAGCTATATTGACGCTGACAACCCCACCTCTGCACCACCAACTCTTGCAATTAGTTCTCCCAGACAGTCCAGAACAAATGGTGGGACGTCCTGTCCCAAAACAAGGAACACGGGAGAACGCCAAATATCCAACTGATAAAACTCCAAGACTCCAAGAGCCCCTTTGACGCTAAGGCAAAATCTACAACCCTTGTTGCCCTGACAACAGTAACTCCCGAATCCTCCTGTCCAATCCACAAACAGACAATAATCCTAAACAACGCCCATGCACACCCTTCTTCTGCCCACAGCCCGCCCCGCGAGAGCCTTCAAAAGACTCAATGTTTAACTAATCGTTGTCATTTTTTCTCGGGAACCTTTTGTTGACTTGACTTGTGATATGGTGACCCTGAATCTTCGCCTGGGTCCCTCTGTGCTGTATGATCGCTCTCGACCTGAATAAATTGTCGACTTGTGCTTCGAAGCCTTTTTCCAGCTTTCAAAATGGAGTCAGTACAAGGGGTTAAGACTAAGGTGAACGCGTAAGGTTTGGCCTTTTGGCCGGGTTGTCAGGTCTCGCCGGCCTGGGTCTTGGAGCGCGGGTCCGGCGGTTCGGCTGGCGTGATTCCGGCAATCTTGCTAAAAGGTCTGATTCCTTCACGAGTTACATAACGAACTGTGACTTCTGTGTACCATTCGACCACTATTGAGGATACAAAGTATCCCAATATATCACCATGTCAATATATAGTCATGCCCCTACACAGTACTGTTGATGATAAACACGATGTGGCATCCACTTGGGAAATGTCAGCTAAATGTGATGACCTCCCACTCCAACTGGAGCGGAGGTCCCTGCTGACAGACACGTGATTCATGGCAAGCAACAGCAGGGTTGCTGTGGTAACCACATCAGTGAGAGATTCTTCGATAGAAGGAGGTCCTTATTCAAGTGCCCTCTGAGTGGATTAAAGATATCTGATTGTGACTCTTCTTCAAACAATATTGAGCACCACCCACATGGTGACCATCATTCCAACCGAGCACCCTACTTGGGATTTATGACCCGTGACGACGCACTTCCTTTCCAGCAGTCATTCAACAGTCAGTCATTTTATCAGTGAAAGTTTGCTCTACATTCAAAGTTGTATGAATTTGTTTTTCATGATAATTGGCTCGTTCAAATTGTAATCAATTCCTGTGTTAACTTTTTAAATGTTTTCATTCCCATTGATTAATTTACATTAGGGCTGGGCGATATGGCCTATACCTCTACTCAGTCGTAGATTTGGCAATTTTGGGGGCTAAGGCGAACATATCCAGGGGCCCTCTTCTTGGGTCAGGGGTTAAAAAGGTGAGAAGGGTGTGGAGGAAATATGTTCCAGTACACTAGGGCTGTCCTAAACGACAAGTTTTCTCCTGATTAGTCAGCTGACTAGTTTTACGATTAGTCGACTAATCTAAAAATTTTCTTTTTCTTACTAATTCAGCAATTAAATTTTTGTTGACGCTTATTAATTCACAAAACCATTTTGGAACACTTAAGTTCTTTAATAAAGTACAAATAATCATGTAAATAACAATAATTAATCACAAATAAACAATGAGGTTAAATGCTTATAGCATTTACTAGTGCAAAAGAATGGAAATTAAACGGATTCAGAACACTGACTTTGCCTTTCCAACATTATTCAGAACAATTCTTAAAAAAAAATTCTAGCATTATTATTATAGTATACTACTATATATAATAGTAGTATATTAATTATAATAATTATTCAATGCCAATCATATTTGTCATAAAGAGTGTCATAGCTATTCTTAGTGTAGAATATGTATTCTGTAGTATTTACTCAACATATTATAATATTAATTCTGAAGTATGTGGGATTAACGCCAGAAATTGTTATTTATTTGACGAACATGACGTGCTTTTATTTTGAAATGTTCACTGGAGGTACGTTCGCTAAACCGCTAACCGAAAGCTTTACACTCCCTAAGAAAACATTCTTTGTCATTGCTTGTGGTGTCACTAATAGATTTAATTTTTTTTCATTAGCAAATGCTGTTAACCAGCTGTTGAGTGTTATTGTATGACTGATTGGAACTGCACTGCATTGTTTCGCCACAGGGTGTGCTGTCATGTATTTTATGTTCGGTGTGAAGAAGAAGAAAGCTAAAAGAGGCATTAGCGGACTGTTCTCAATTTCTCCCTCACTGCACTTTGGCCCTCATGGAGAGCACGTTCACTCATGTGTTTTAAATAAATGATAGCCCGTGTGCAAAGTAGCAAGTGAGCTGTAAAAATAGTGAGCTTAGTGGCGTGAAAAACGCGGGAGGGGTAAGTGAAGCTAACGGACAGCTAAGCGGGGCTAAGCGATGCTAAACGGAGCTAAATGGGGCTAAATGAAGCTAAGCGACTGATACTCAGTCCGTCGCCCTGGAACAGTCCATTGCAGTGCGTGTTTGGGGGGGGGTAATATAAATGCAGCATTCAAATGGGTTTCTTTTTTGTTTTGTTATTTGTTTGTTTGGTATGCTGACATAATTATACATGACGAATAGTTGGGGGTGCTGCTCGTTGGGGCAAGGGCAGCTGGTTGGGGGCCCCCTACTGGTTGGGGGCCTAAGGCGATCGCCTACTTCACCTGAATTGTAGATCCGCCTATGCCTATACGTACCACGTACGTAAATTCGCCCAAGCGGACTGTTATATAATTTGAAAATCTGAATCAATGCATGAAATGCAAAATAACCGTTTCTCCTTAAATTCATTTACCAGCTTTCAATTTAAGAATTGTAGGCCTACATGCAGTCTAAACATTAAGTATATTAAAAATTCTTGTAAACAATAAGAATTCAAGTGTGAACATTTATAACAGCTTGTATGACTTGAAAAATGTACAACATTATAAAAATCAATACAAGGACTGTGCAAACATGTCATGGTAACATAAATGAATCACAGCTTGAACAGTACACTTCATACAGACAACTTATTGGTAATGGCTGCTGTGACATAATTACTCAACACAAGTGTTTACTTCAAGGTTTCAGTTTTTTTTTTTCCAGAGCATTTTTTAAAACATACACGCACATATGCACTCTCCACACAGACACAACCACATTAAATCTATATTACTCTTATGCCAATGAAACATTTAAGATTTTATGATGGCAGTAATGACACAGAATAAAGCAAGCAAATCCAGAAAAATAGCTGTGGCCATCAAACAGTCATATTGTAGGCTTCACTGTTGGATTATACTTTATGCTGAATGCTTTACAATCATAAAAGCTATCAGATAAATCAAACACACACAGAGATACAAAATAAGTCCGACTCCATCGCGTTTGCTGGTAGCGTTAGTCGCTAGCGTTAGCCTACCGGGCTTCTGTTTGATTTCCTGATAACCACGTGGCTTCATACGTAAGCACACTTTCTTCTTTCTTAAAAGGAAATTAACATAGCCGAACAACTCAGAGTCAAAGCGGAATGAAAAAACTATAAATTTTTGTTGTATGAAATTTACCGACATGGTCAAAATTACGTCGGTCATCGTGAAGAATTTCGGTAACTGTAAATTTTCGGTTTACCGCCCGGCTCTAATTTACATTACTATTCAGATGAATCATCAGCTTTTTATTCTACTTAATATTAGTAGTGTGACAATTACAGATGGACCAATTTTTGGAAATTTGACATATATCAGTATCTGCCTTTTTTTAAATCCGAAAAAGTCCATTTAAAAAATAGGGATACGGCCTCAGAATTGTGCCATTTTTCAGAGGATCGCAATCGGGTGAAAAGGATCGGGTTTTTATAATTTTATTAAAAAAATCTATGTTTCTTTCTTTCTTGGTCAGCAGTGCGCTGCAAGTTTTGATGATTATTGACAGGCGTTGAAGCTTCGATGTCAGAGAGGAAAACAAGCATGATATAGGGCATAAGAGATACATGACGCCTTCTTATAATGGAAGCCCAACGTGTGGGTCATGCCACTGACTGAGCAATATTGACGCTGACAACCCCACGTCTGCACCACCAACTCTCGCAATTAGTTCTCCAGAACAAGTGGCAGGACGCCCTGTCCAAACACAAGGAACACCGGACAACGCCCGATATCCAACTGATAACACGACTGATAAGACTCCAAGAGCCTCTTTGATGCTGAGGTGGCAAAATCCACGACCCCCGTTCCCATAACAACAGTAACTCCCGAATCCTCCTGTCCAATCCACAAACAGACAATAATCCTAAACAACTCCCAAACACACCCTTCTTCTGCCCACAGCCTGCACCGCGCGAGCCTTCAAAAAGACTGAATATTTAACTAATCATTGTTATTTTTCTCGGGAACCTTTTGTTGACTTGTGATAGGGTGACCCCGAATACTTGCGTGGGTCCCTCTGTGCTGTATGATCACTGTTGACCTGAATAAATTGTCAACTTGTGCTTCGAGGCCTTTTTCCAGTTTTCAAAATGGGGTCAGTACAAGGGGTTAAAACTAAGGTGAATGCGTGGGGTTTTGCCTTTCAGCCGGGTTGTCAGGGTCTCGCTGGCCCGGGTCGCTGGAGCTGCAGTGGTTCAGCTGGCGTGATTCTGGCAGTCTGGCTAAAAGGTCAGATTCCTTCAACGTCAAGTTTCCAAATATCGACGCCGATAATCGGCCGATCCATCTCTAATCAAAATAAATATATGTAATATTTATTTATTATTTTTGGTGTGTTCACTGTAGTTATTCAGATTTAACAGGATTGGAAAGCGATACATATAAGACATGTTTTTCCCCTTTCTCCCAAAGTATAATTATAAAAAAACAACAACAAAAACTTATAACTATAAATAAATTTAACAAATGTTTTTTAAGCGCTGCAAATGTAATAATTATTATGTATATGGGATATGTATATAACAATGATTTGTAAATGTATACATGCATATAAACATTTTAAATAAAATACTGTATTTTTTCATTGAAATAGTAGTAGATTAAAAAAATGTATATAATCTAATAGACAAAAACAAGTAATAAAAAATAAAATTATAATAAAATAATAATGAATAAAATATATATTATACTATTTAAAATATTTATATAATTTGTATTATTTAAATAATAATAAATAATCATTAAAAATAAAAATAATGATTCTAAAAAAAATACAATATAAATACATGAATTCAAACAATTGTGTTTTTGTTTGGTTTTATATTGTAAATCTGTCATGGCCTCACTTCGCTTAAATTATTGGCTGCCATTGGCGGTAATAAATTATACTTATAAAAAAAAAAAAAAAAATCTTTAAAAAAAATCCTACATAAATGTTTCTTCTTCTAATCAGTAGTTGAAAAATGCTGCAGTTTTGCAACCTTAGTTCAGCTCACTCATAGGAAAACGAGAGCTCAAAGCCATTCCAAATGCTGACTTTAAAGACACCCGAAGCTGGATGTAAGCGTTGTTTGCATATCAAACACATGCAGGGAATACAGAGGAGAGCGATTGGAATTTATGACCCGTGACAGCGCGCTGCTTTTTTCCGCCCCGGCGCTTCCACCTTCGGGAGGGACAGGCCAGAATGACAGTCAGTCATTCAATCACAGTATCGATTTCCCCCCTTGGTAAATCAGCGCGGCCTTCTCCCTTGCCGTCCATCTTTCACGACGACACGCACACAACCGAAACCTCGGCTTTTTCAATCACATCCCGTGACACCAGGTGACGTATTGAAGCATGTTAAAATATAGCCCACCCACCAGGTTGATCCTCTTGCGGACTGCATTGGTTCTTGACCCCTGCGACCCACGACGGTATGTTATTTCCACCTTCATCACTCATGGCTAGGGGTGTGATAACATATCGAGAAAGTTATATGTACAGTATATCGCGATACTTTGTAGCCCAAAAGGGTATCGATATGCTCCCACCAAGAATCGATATATTGTTTTTAAAAAGTGTCAGTGTTTTAAAAAAATGGAATCAACAGGTTGCAATTTGACAGGATTGGACGTCTACCGAAATCTCAATTTTCTGGGGGAAAAAACTTTGGACAGGAGGGCATTTTTACAAAAAAAAAAAAAAAAAGGTTTTTAAACAGCAAAACCCTATCCGGTGAGAGCACGCAAGAGCAGAATTAAAGACGCCATGAATTTAACGAAATTTTATTGCGTACTTACCTTGTTTCGATCCAAAAATTCCATGTAGCATGTATC
The DNA here is from genome assembly GCF_030265065.1 of Corythoichthys intestinalis. NCBI lineage: Eukaryota > Metazoa > Chordata > Actinopteri > Syngnathiformes > Syngnathidae > Corythoichthys > Corythoichthys intestinalis. The sequence continues at coordinate 40,245,187 of NC_080398.1, forward strand.
ACTGAGTGTCAAGACACAGCTGTGAACGGCCACAGCTGGATTTTTTGGGAATTTTATGGGTGAAACATGGTTATATAACAAGGGTCGCGATGCAGAAATCGAAGACATCAAGGAGTGGTCGAGATTTTCTTTTTCATATATTCACCCTTTTAAACTTTTTTTTTTTTTCAATTTTCCTTTGTTTGGATCGATTATCATCTAACATATCGGAGAAAATGCGACAGTAACAAAAAAATACAATTAAGCGATAGTTATGAGGTAGATTTCCGTGCCTTTTTTACAGACACCATCTTTTTCATTGTCACGTAATTTGTTTAAAAGTTTAAAATATGCAAGTGAATAGTTTTTTAAAGTCGTTTTTTTTTATTTTTTTTATTTTTTTTAAACGAAATATTAGACATCACTTAATGCAGACATGTCCAAAGTCCGGCCCGGGGGCCAAATGCGGCCTGTGGTCAGATTTCATCCGGCCCCCAGCCTCTGTCATAAAATCAATAACGTCTGGCCCGCACACAGACTTAATAAATTGGTCAGCAGTACTGCTACAAGCATGAAGTAGCTTACACACTAAATGCTGCTCCTCATTTACCCACTAAAACGGAGCAGCACTCTAAGCAACATTACCACAAGTGACCCTTTACTCCCAATTTTCTAAAATGGCGACAATCAACAAAAAAAAAAAAAAAAAAGTTGACTGCGACGGCCGACGCTTCAAGGATAGGTGGAAATTGGACTATTCTTCACTAAAATACGCAACAACTGTCTGCCTCATTTGCAAAAAGACAGTTGCTATTTTTAAAGATTTCAATGTGAGGCGATATTACCAAACAAGACACGCTGACATGTACGACAAGATTACAGGGAAGATACGTAGCGAGAAATTGAAGCAACTTGATGCTAGTTTAATTTCACAGCAGCAGTATTTCGCAAGAGCCCGAGAGTCGAAAGAGAACGCCACAAAGGCTAGTTGCAAAATTGTTGAAATTATTAATTTAAAAAAAAAAAAAAAGTAGTGCTGCAACGATTTATCGATTAACTCGAGTATTCAATTAGAAAAAAATATTCTAACTAAATTTTGTGGCTTCGAGTATTCGTTTAATTGAAGTGGCATTGTAATGGTTGATTTTAAAAGTGTTTGCATTTAATTTTACTGATGAGGGTGGATACAATGCCCTCTGGTCTGCCTCTTTTCACATGGCTGAATCCAACTGCTCCCTGTTAAGACCAACATAAGCTAAGTTTTTTTTTTTGAGTGAATGTTTTTTTAATGCATTCTTAATTTAGTTTGTAGGTATATTTAGCCGTTTTTTGTGTGAATATGTGTCTGAACCACTTGATAAGAGCATTGTAAAAAAAAAAAACTTTAGCATTTTATAGCATTTAAGCTAGCAGAATTTTTCTATCCAAGTTAGCCAATTGTTCTTTTGTTGTACATAGATCCTCATTAAAAAAAAAAAAAAAAAATTATACCGTTTGAGGCTCAGCTCAGGTGTTTTAACTTTTCATGTTCCTTATCCGATTACTCGATTATTCGAACAAACTAGTCATTCGATTAATCAACTACTAAAATATTCGATAGCTGCAGCCCTATGATAAAGCAAATGTGACACACAGAACGGCTTGCTAAAATTTGCTTAAATATATTGTTCTACGTAAGGGACGTCAGCCAAGGTCGGCCCCCCACATTTTTACCACACCAAATCTGGCCCCCTTTGCAAAAAGTTTGGACATCCCTGACTTAATGATTCTAAGATAAAAATGACAGACATTTTGAATAATTAATGTAATTAATTACCTTCGTTTTATGGATGGGTTGAAACAAAAACGGTCGCGCGACATCTGTAAAGAGGGGTATCCGAGGTAAAACGGAAAAATAAAAAATAGTTCGGGGGCTTAATGCGCCATGAATCTGCTATGGCAGCATATAGGTAAATATAGTGAAATAAAAAACTTAAAAGGGTAAATATATGACACAGGAAATCTCAACCACTCCTTGATGTCTGTGATTTCTGCATCACGACCCTTGTTATATTACCACATTTCACCGATAAAATCCCCCCAAAATCCGGCTGTGGCCATTCACAGCTGTGATTTGTCATTCGGTGATACATGCTACATGGAGTTTTTGGATCGAAACAAGGTAAATACGCGATAAAATCTCGTTAAAGTCATGGTGTCTTTATTCTGCTCTTTCATGCTCTCACCTCCAGATAGGGTTTAGCAGTTTAAAAAAATTATATATTTTTTTTAAATTGCCCTCCTTTTCAAAAATGTTCTTCCCCCAGAAAATTTTAGAATTTTAAAGATTTTAAGCTTTCCAATGATGTATCACACATGCATATAGGACAATTTTGAAATTTGGCCAAATTGGGGGTCTTAGAGCGGCACTTTAAGTCACTTGAGTGTTTTCCGCCAAACATATGTTCAAAATGACACACATTTTAACAATAAAACACTTGACACAAAACAATTGGCCTTAAAATGGCTATCTAGTCTGATCAATATGTAAATTTAGTAGATTAAATGTAATTACCGTAATTTTCGGACTATAAGGCGCACCTGACTATAAGCCGCCCCCTACCAAATTTGAATCGAAAACGGCATTTGTTCATAGATAAGCCGCACCTGTCCTCAGTGTATTATGGGATATTTACACCAAAAGATAGTAACCAGTAACACTTTATTTGACAGTGGCATCATATGACTATCATAAGACCAAATGAACCACCATTGCTTCAAGAAGCTTCATTTGACCATCATTGCTTCCTTGGGGGAGACAGTCAACCTCTGCTGCCCCCTGCTGTCAACACGGTTGTCGTCTAACATGCCTCCTAGCATGCATTGCAGTGCTCCAGATGTAAATAACAATCAAAATTCATGTTCCGTGCTAATTATTTCTTCAGTTACTGATCCAGTTGTTTCATTAATTGCTAGTTATGGTATTTGGTAACACTTTACTTGACAGTGGCACCATTAGACTGTCATTAGACAATCATAATTATTAAATGGCACCGTCATGAGCATTATTGAATGCTTATAACATGTCATTTAGTGTTATCCGGCAAATTATCTAACTTTTGACTGGATGTAAAAGATCATAGCAGGACATACATGGAGTTAGTGACATTATTTGCCGAATTACACTTAGTGACATCTGTCATAAGCATTCAGCAATGTCCAAGATAATGTCATGTCATAATTATGACAGTTTTATGATGCCGATGTCCAATAAAGTGTTACCTATTAACCCAAATAAATCAACAAATAAGCCGCACTGGACTATTGACAGCAGGATCCAAAACGAAGGAAAAAAGTAGCGGCTTATAGTCCGAAAATTACGGTAGCCTAATTAGCCTAGCAAAAGTCAGCTATCTAAAATGCTATGAATGCTAAAAAATTTAGAATTCTGTTAGCAAATCGCTGACACGTAGCTCCACAAACTTTAACTGTAAACTTAATTACATATGCATACACAAACATATATTAGCTGAAACAACTTACAGCCTTATGTGGGCCAAACCAGAGCGCAGCTATCCTTTATGTCAGATGTCCCAGTCTGCTCCTCAGCCATTAGGCAACAGTCCAACCAGACCAAACGCTGCCACCATAGGGCAGTGCCGTCAATTTTGGACTTTTTGGATAGTTATTTTGGGGTACTTAAAGGGTACTTCAGGTGAGGGAATGGAACTCGTTCGTAACCCGGGGACTCCCTGTATTTCTTTTTCAAGTAACCTAAAATCAACTAGAAATGACCTCTAGATGCCCCAAAATAACAGAAAGTGACCCGAAATCAAAACAAATTGACTCGTAAAAACCCCGAAATCAACAGCAAGTGACCGGTGAGCAAAAATTGACCTGCAAAAGCCCCAAAAATCAACAGCGAGTAACCCAAAATTAATAGAAAGTTACCCGGAAATGACCTGAAATCAATAGGAAATTACCCAAAATGTACAGGAGGTGAGCCAAAATCAATGGGAAGTTACCCGTAAATGCCCTAAAATAAACAGGAAATGACCAATGATCAGGAAATGACCCAGAAACGCCCAAAGAAGGAAACAGAAGTGACCGAAAATCAACAGGAAATTACCCAAAATGTACAGGAAGTGAGCAGAAATCAATGGGGAGTGAATCGTAAACACACCAAAAGGAAAAGGACGTAACTGAAAATAAATAATCAATTCCATCCATCAATTTAATTTCATTTTGGGGCATTTATAGGTCACTTCCCGGTCATTTGGGGACATTATTGAGTCACTTCCCATTCAGTAACCCAAAATCAACTAGACGTGACTTGTAAATGCTCCAAAATCATCAGCTAGTGACCCATAAATACCCCAAAAACAAAAGGACCTGACCAAAATACAACAGGAAATAACGTGTAATGCCCCAAAATGAACTTATTGCCTGGCATTGGCTGCCATAACTTCCAATCCGTTTGAAATGGGAGGGTCAGGGCGGCAAAGCGAAGACAACAAAAAGCATCTTCAAGACTCATCAGAACACAAAAAAATGCGAGCAATTCTTTCCGACGCTGCGTGAGGTGGCGAGAAAAAAGCGTAGAGAGCGTCAGATGTTCATTAGAAACCTCAGCGGTGCAACAAATGAGGTCAGCGGGCTGCTTTTTCGCACTCGTTAACACCATCCTAAGTACACAGTGTCCATTCATCACGGGGCCACCCTGTTGAGCTGCCATACTGTGACGTTAATGTGATCACAAAATCCTGGGAAAAAAAACACAAAAACAGGAAGCTGGGCGGACAAGGTCAAGGTGAGCACTTTGTTTTATGGTGTGGAAAATAACTTCTCAAGTCAAGAGCGTTCAAACTTTGAAAGTTTGGCTTTGTTTTTATCGGCAAAATGTAATTGTGGTTTAATCACTTGATGCCTGAGTTTAATTTAAAAAACACACATTAAAAAGAATTTCGGGGGAATATATAATTACATGAAAATATTAATAATAATCAGTAAAAATGTAAACATACAGAAAATTACAGTACCGTATTTTCCGCACTACAAGGCGCACCGAAAAGACTTCAATTTTCTCAAAAGCAGACAAAGCGCCTTATATATGGATCAATATTCAACATTCCCTGTCGCGCAGCACCATCTAGTGGATTTATAACACAACTCCAACCACTACTACTACTACTACTACTACTAATGTTGCTCCTTATAATGCAGTGCACCCTATCTATGAAAAGTTTTAAAATAGGCCACTCATTGTAGGTGTGCCTTCTACTCCAATGTGGCTTATAGTGCAGAAAATACAGTACATTTAATAATTTAACAAAAATTGGAAAATCTTAACATAAAACATAAAAAAATAATAATGTAGTGATATCGAACATAATTCAGAAAATTAATTCAGACTACAAAATGTTTTTTTTTTTTTTTTTTTTCCCAAAGGAAACAAGAAATATATCAATTAAAACATTTTAAAATAAACCTTTTTTTTTTTTTTTTTAAATTAATAAATCATTGTAGGGAAAATATTTTTTAAAAATGAAAAGGATTATATATATATATATATATTTATATATATTCTTTTTATTAATTTATTAATTTTTAAAATTGATTCTCCACTCCCCAATTTTAGCATTTTCCAATTTTCAGCTTTATTTTTCTATTTAATTTTCTACATTTAGTATGTTTTCTTGTACTTGGTGATTTTTTTATTTTCTTTTTAAGCGGATGCTTTTTAGACGTAACAGAGTGAACACTAACAAAAGGGGACATTTTGTGCTAAAGTTAGCCCCCATGTTAGCTATTAGCTTAGCTTTGCTAACCTAATAGCTAACATGACTTTGAGTACTTGATGATAAATCTATGATTTTATAAACAAACCTTTGGAAACGGTTCAATTCATTTTTTTGACATACAGAACAGCTTTGACAGGGTAGACATATTATAATAAACCACACTAAACATATTTCATAAAACTGAAAAAAATCAGAGTTTAAAGGAAAAAAAATTGCTTACCACAGTTGAATTTCCCGCCACTGGTGTCATGTTATCACAGAAAAGTGATGTCATTAATAAATGGAGAATTTTCTTAAAGGGACACTTACAAAACTTAACATATCAGATAATGACAGTGGGGAGTCAGTGTTGTTTAGACAATCATGTTTATGACATGACACTGTTATGAGTATTAATGTATGCAAATTATCTCACCTTTGAATAGATGTAGATGATCCAAGCTGGCCATAAATGGAGCAAGTGACATAATTTTCCGGATGACACTTAATGACATCTGTCATTAGCATTCGGTAATGCCCATGATAGTGTCATGTCATAATTATGACGGGCTTATGACAGTCTTATGAAATCGATGTCAAATAAAGTGTTACCAAATACCATAACAAGCAATTATTGAAACAACTAGAACAGTGACTGAAGAAATAATTAGCACCGAAATTGGATTTTGATTGTTATTTACATCTGTAGCACTGCAATGCATGCGAGGAGGGATGTGTTGCCTCTTAACCCAAATAAAACAACAAATAAGCCGCACTGGACCATAAGCCGCAAGATTCAAAAGAGACAGGGAAAACCAAAAAATGTGTTTGCCGTGTGGCAAAATGGATTTTGCCATGTGGCATTTTTTTGCTATGCGGCATTTTTCTTTGCCATGTGGCAAAATTGATTTTGCCAGGTGGCATTTTTTTGCCATGTGGCATTTTTTTCTTTGCTATGTGGCATTTTATTTTGCCATGTGGCAAAATTTATTTTGCCATGTGTTTTTTTTTTTTTTTTTTTTTTGCCAAGTGGCAAAATTGATTATGGTTTGTGGCATTTTTTTTTGGGGGGGGGGGGAGAGATGTGGCATTTTTGGGGGGTATATGGCAGTTTTGCAGGCCATGCACGTCCATGCCATTAACGGTTATGCACGTCCAAAAACGTGTGGCTGTGATTTTTGACCATACATTTTACATTACAGCGCATTGACATTCAACTGGCACCAAGTCAGGCTATGCCACTGACAGCTATAAACGCCCAAATGTTCTATTCACTTTAAATGGCAGAAAAACGTGTGGTTGTGATTTTTGACCATACACCTTGCAATACAGCGCATTGACATGCAACTGGCACCCAAGTCAGGCTATACCAAAAAAATGCCATACAGCTAAATCCATTTTGCCACATGGCAAAAAAAAAAAAAAAAAAAAAAAAACGGCACATGGCAAAATCAATTTTTCCACATTGCCCAAAAAAAAAAAAAGCCACATCGCGAAAAAAAAATACCACATGGCTAAATCAATTTTTCCCCATGCAAAATCAAATTTGCCACATGGCAAAAAAATGTCACGTGGCAAAAAAAAAAAAAAGCCATATGTTAAAATCCATTTTGTCACATAGAGAATACCACTTTTGGTTCTTGGTAGGGGTGCACGATATCCATTTTTGAAACCGATACCGATAACTTCCTGCTCTTCAAAGCCGATATCAATATCGATAACCGATAATAAATATATAATTTTTTAAATGTATAACCTGAGTTTTTGAACACCTGGAGGTTTAAAAAAACAAAAACAAAAACTGGTGGTGGATTCAAAATAGATTTGCCTTTGATCTCATCAGATTTTTCATAATGACATGGACAAAACAATGCGGTTCACTTCTGCACTGCCCGACAGCCAGCTAAGAATGAATGCACTACCATAAACCACAAGGCTTGGTCTTCCCTTGCTTTTATGGGAAGACACTCGTCTTAATATTGTGAGAGTGCAACAGAAAAATACACATATTCAATGCTCAATATACAACAAACTGCACAATAAACATATACACAACTTATATGTATAGCATAGCACACTAGCTTGAGCTACTAAAGCATTGGCTGGCTTCTATAACACAACTTATGAAGTTCTGTACATCTAACCCTTCACCACAGAAGTAAACATATTGCACATCCATATGTTATAGTAAACATAAAATACTTACGTATATTTCCGAGGTGGAAACGTAACAGAAAGCATTCACGACTGTCAATGCTACCGCTAGACAACGCAATGTGTAAGTGATTGAACCAAACTACTGTAACAAAAAAATAGATGCAGTGAATTATTCTGACCAGCAGGTGGGAGCAATGGCCCGCAAATGGTCAATTGATTTTCCATACTAGTGTGTAAACTGTAAAGCCAGAACAGTACATATTATCGGTCCTATTATAAATGTTATTGGATTTATCGGGATAACATCATAATTCCTATTATCGGACCAACATTTATCGTGCACCAGTAGTTCTCGGCCCTGCTGGGATTCAAAATGAAGGAAAAAAAGTAGCGGCTTATACTCCGATAATTGCGGTAGTTATTTCATAGACTGAATTTAAATGAGACACACTGGGGATACAGCAAAATACGATCTCAAACTTTTGATACATCAAATAATTTTTGCGAAAATACATCTTCATTTACATTGAGGACACATTTGGCACCCTATTAAAATTTTTATTTTTTTAAAAATGACCCACTTATACATTCCTCCAATGCTTTACGTAAATTTATTACCTCTTTGGCTGCCATTGACCGCGCTAGATGTCCAATCGAACTGAACTGGAAGTGCTAGCAACCAAAGGACAAATAACTCTCTCAATCTAAAAAGATTAAACAGCTATCGTGCTAATGACAGCCAATAAATTAAACATATTTAGTGATAAATTGAGGACAAAAGAACAGCCAACCTGTCCTTGTGTGTCCAAATTCCAAAGGGTGAAAATGACTTTTCATCAAGTAAACCAAATAAAAGCTCCATCATTCTTCCTAGCAGTCAAGATAATGGCTTCCAAGACCAAAAAGGATAATAGCCCCATTGAGGCTCCTCGTGATATTGACACGTATTATTAAAGGACAAGAATTCTGGAAGATGGACTCGATTGGTAATTAAAGTAGGGAAGCCCTTCAGGAGGGGATTAGCGTAGAATTTCTTCAGGTTGACGGAGCGTTCCCTCGACATGGAGTATAAAGGGAAGAAGAGCCACTAATGAGCCTGGCAGCCAAATGATTCCCAATTTGTTCCGCCTGGAAAATTTGTTCACCTGTGCTGTATCTGGAGTAGGGGTGTGACAAAATATCGAAAAAGGTGATACAGTAGGGCAAATAAGTATTTAGGCAACCATTAATTGTGCAAGTTCTCCCACTTGAAAATATTAGAGAGGCCTGTAATTGTCAACATGGGTAAACCTCAACCATGAGAGACAGAATGTGGAAAAAAATCCCAGAAAATCACATTGTTTGATTTTTTAAGAATTTATTTGCAAATCATGGTGGAAAATAAGTATTTGGTCAATACCAAAAGTTCATCTCAATACTTTGTTATGTACCCTTTGTTGGCAATTACGAAGGCCAAACGTTTTCTGTAACTTTTCACAAGCTTTTCACACATTGTTGCTGGTATTTTGGCCCATTCCTCCATGGAGATCTCCTCTAGAGCAGTGATGTTTTGTCGGCTATCGTTGGGCAACATGGACTTTCAACTCCCTCCACAGATTTTCTATGGGGTTGAGATCTGGAGACTGGCTAGGCCACTCCAGGACCTTGAAATGCTTCTTACGAAGCCACTCCTTTGTTGCCCTGGCTGTGTGTTTGGGATCACTGTCATGCTGAAAGACCCAGCCACGTCTCATCTTCAATGCCCTTGCTGACGGAAGGAGATTTTCACTCAAAATTTCTCGATACATGGCCCCATTCATTCTTTCCTTTACACAGATCAGTTGTCCTGGTCCCTTTGCAGAAAAACAGCCCCAAAGCATGATGTTTCCACCCCTATGCTTCACAGTGGGTATGGTGTTCTTCGGATGCAATTCAGTATTCTTTCTCCTCCAAACACGAGAACCTGTGTTTCTACCAAAAAGTTCTATTTTGGTTTCATCTGGCCATAACACATTCTCCCAGTCCTCTTCTGGATCATCCAAATGCTCTCTAGCGAACCGCAGACAGGCCTGGATGTGTACTTTCTTCAGCAGGGGGACACATCTGGCAGTGCAGGGTTTGAGTCCCTGGCGGCGCATTGTGTTACTGATAGCAGCCTTTGTTACTGTGGTCCCAGCTCTCTGTAGGTCATTCACTAGGTCCCCCCGTGTGGTTCTAGGATTTTTGCTCACTGTTCTTGTTATCATTTTGACGCCACGGGTTGAGATCTTGCATGGAGCCCCAGATCGAGGGAGATTATCAGTGGTCTTGTATGTCTTCCATTTTCTAATAATTGCTCCCACAGTTGATTTCTTTACACCAAGCGTTTTACCTATTGCAGATTCAGTCTTCCCAGCCTGGTGCAGGTCTACTATTTTGTCTCTGGTGTCCTTTGACAGCTCTTTGGTCTTGGCCATAGTGGAGTTTGGAGTGTGACTGACTGAGATTGTGGACAGGTGTCTTTTATACCGATAATGAGTTAAAACAGGTGCCATTAACACAGGTAACGACTGGAGCCTCGTTAGACTTCGTTAGAAGAAGTTAGACCTCTTTGACAGCCAGAAATCTTGCTTGTTTGTAGGTGACCAAATACTTATTTTCCACTCTAATTTGGAAATAAATTCTTTAAAAATCAAACAATGTGATTTCCTGTTGTTTTTTTTTCTTCCACATTCTGTCTCTCATGGTTGAGGTTTACCCACGTTGACAATTACAGCCATCTCTAATCTTTTCAAGTAGGAAAACTTGCACAATTGGTGGTTGACTAAATACTTATTTGCCCCACTGTATATCGAGGTACTTTGTAGCACGAAAGGTTATCGATATGCTCTGACCAAGAATCAAAATATCGTTTTTAAAAAAGTGTCCAACTTTTAAATAAATAGGAACCACATGTTACTACCAAAATCTTCCATTAGAAGAGTGTCTACGTTAGCTCACTGTCTGCCAGTGATGGCGCTAGACGTTACTGAGGCCGCTAATTATGAAAGTGCCGATGATTCAAGGAAGGCCTGGTCGCCGTGCATGGTGGAACACAGAGACACCTGGGAAATTTATCCAGCACCTTCTTTCCCCGAGCAGCTGTTTGGTGCCGAATACGCTGGACTCAGTTTAATAACTCACACTTGGAGGTGACAAAATGAAAGCGCGTCGGAGATAAGCGGTAATTGGCGGACACGCTTGCGCGGCTTCTTGTTTGGAGGTGACGGGACATGAATTTGTTTTGGAAGTCAAAAGATTTGTTGAGGGAGTGAAAACATGTCGGAACACGTTTGAATATCATCAAGTCTTCAGTGGTTTCGAGGGTAAACAGTATGTTTATTTGTGAACTGGGTCAGCTTCTCACAATACAGCATTGCTTTACAGCATGCAGATGGACTGCGGATTCAGTTTATTTTGTGGATTAATTTGTTTATTTTTCACATCACACCAGCCAAACGGCTGCAGGGTTTTGTAGCTGCACTAGGGAGAAGCGTGTGAGACTTTTTGGGTTTCAAAAAGTTCCCGTTCACCCCGAGATCGGCCAAAACAAGTGTGCGACAACTGTGGGACCACTGGACTAACGAGGAAATGAGTAATTATCGTGTTTTGTATTATGTCAAATACTGGGATCATAGCATACGTTTTAATGCTCCTTGTCCACCGAGAATGCCACTCGGCCGACAACCGGCGGCTTGTGGCACACCCCCCCGGCGGGAGAGCGCTATACTCGGCTTATTGCTCTCTTCGTGTGCCCGGTGTTCTGTCAAATTTTCCACCCCATCATAAATTGCAACTTTGTGTTAAAAATGGCCACGATTACAAAGTAAACACTACAAACTTTCTTTAAATAAAGGACTATTTACTAGGGCTGTCAAACGATTAAAATTTTCAATCGAGTTAATTACAGCTTAAAAATTAATTAATCGTAATTAATCGCAATTCAAACCATCTATAAAATATGCCATATTTTTCTTTAAATTATTGTTGGAATGGAAAGATAAGACACAAGACGGATATATACATTCAACATACGGTACATGAGTACTGTATTTGTTTATTATAACAATAAATCAACAAGATGGCATTAACATTATTAACATTCTCTTAAAGCGATCAATGGATAGAAAGACTTGTACTTCTTAAAAGATAAATGTTAGTACAAGTTATAGAAATTTTATATTAAAACCCCTCTTAATGTTTTCGTTTTATTAAAATTTGTAAAATTTTCAATCAAAAAATAAACTAGTAGCTCGCCATTGTTAATGTCAATAATTACACCATGCTCACTCCCCAAACCCATAAAATCATTTGGACCCAAGCGCCAGCAGAGGGCGCCAAACACCAAAAACAAGTAACAAGCGGACATTACACTGCTGTCATTTTATTCTGTTTGAGCGTGGCATGTCCGTTAATTGCGTCAAATATTTTAACGTGATTAATTTAAAAAATTAATTACCGCCCGTTAACGCGATAATTTTACTTATGTTTGATCATGGACGGACATGTAGAAATGTTTTCCTCATCCTGCCATGTTAGCTGCACAACAACTGCAAGCCGCGCTCTCACTATTTACGTCTTCGCCGTGTAGTCATGCATTATTTTACGCCATATTCGTGTTCACCACGTGGCACCTACGCAAATTAAAATAACCTTTTTTTGATAAAAGGAGTAAATTGATTTAAATTCACTAAGTTCAAATCACTTTTTTGGTAAAGGGAGTAAATGAATTTGTCAGTCAAAAATAGATGTTGACTTCAGTCATGTGAAAATCAAGAATCTAAAAATTTTATGATAGTAATTACAGTAACAGAGTGATCTAATATATTTTTAAATACCAGCTAGTGGAATAATTAGGGTTATAAAATGAATTCTAATCTTAATTTTAATCAGTTCCATCTTTAAATTACAACCTTGTTGCCTCGGGGGTAGGAAAAAAACAATTCTGTTGATGAATAATTAACGACTGACCTGCTTCTACCTTCTTTTCATAGATAAATTAAGCTTGCATATCTTGCTTTAACTGTAGTGGGTGTAGCTCACAGCTTGGGTGTCCATTTTACCGCCCAGTGAATTTAGGACGTGTGATTTAAGTCAACGCGTATGTAGCAATTTTTTTTTTTTCTACGAGGCGAGGAGTCGCTGGATGCTAAAAAGTCCGCGCTCAATTTTTCATCCGTCGCACGCTAAAACATTTGCTGAACAAGTGATAATAAATATGAAGGCGACCATGAATCTGAACAGTTAACTCCCTGCTTTGTATTTTCTGCGCAAGTCAGCATATCTGCGTCAAGGAGCAGAGATTCTCCATTAGGTACAGAAAGATTCCCTACTTGAACTATGGAGTTTGACAATGATCACGATATGGCAAATCAACAATTATCAGGAAATCATTTTAGGATATTCTACAAAACAACTAATGAACAGAAAAGCAAGCTATTTTCATCCTTGCATTACTTCTAATGAGGGAAAAAACAACTTCTGATCTTAGATGAAGCAACCTAGAAAGTATTGTTTTAGACCTTGGAGCCTCAACCGCATTCTTTCAGGATGCACGTCCACAGCTACAGTACACGCCATTAAAACGGCATTCTATACGAGCGCTCTCAAGGCCGAACCACTTGACCGAGGCGACCCTCCCGCACATCATTGTGATGGAAATCTGTGAGACGGACGCAAAGCGGATTGCCACCCCGTGGGATGCTTTATTCCCTCCATTAAATCTGGATAATCCCACATTCTTAGCTCACGGCTATTACCTCTCCTCCTTCGCCAACCCTCCGAGATCTATTAACCCCATCCCCCTTGACATATGAATCAGTTCATAATCTTCCCACCCTCCGTCGGAAAGTACTCCTTCAGTTACTGCGTGATACACACTGTATTATCGAAGGGACAGGAAGTGTAATTACCAGGGGCTTTAGTCACTTCTTTACGTAACGAACAAATACGGTGCTGCTCAGTCTCCGGCTAGTTATTTTCATGGCTAGCAAGATGATTTTGACGACATCTGATGAACACATTAGGTGTAGAGCCATCCCGACTGGTCAATGATGTCAACGTAGTCGATGACGTAAATGCGTCGACAAGCGCAACATCCTGTCAACTAGAGGCGTGCAAAATTTCCGATTCTTAGATTATTCGCGATTCGGCCGTGGAAGATTCGAGAACGATTCACAAAGATCCAAATTCCGATTATTGAATTATACCAGGTAAAGCGGAAATAAAACGCAGTCAGCGCGGTTTTCGGGACGCAATAAAGAACGGACCGAGAGTAAATATCATGTGCAGCTAATGCCGCTAGGTAAAAACAAAAAAACAATAATACCTGACTTCGGCCGTCAGCCATTACAAACAGCGCCCAGTTGCTAGTTGCTACAAACATACGGCAACATACGGCTATGGTAGATATCACATATATCTAGACTAGATGTGCAATGACAGACTTTCCCGTGCTAGTAAACAGGCGCCATCTTAAAGCAGTAGACTTCTCTAGAAGGCTCTGTTGTAGAGAACCTAATTACTTTTTTTCTAAAATACCCCTAAATCGGCAAAATCTTGACTTTAATCTATCTTTAAATGATGAAAGTTTTAAAACTTTCACATGTCGAAAGTAGACATGAGGGAAATTATGGAATAACGGGCGCAATTTTAACAACTTTAACGGTTGATTCACAACATTAAATTAATTGAATGTAGTTTAAAGCTGCTGATACAGAATGGGGACGTGAGTATTTTATTTACTGTTTTTAACCAGTAACTTGATACTAAAATAGTAGTTTGGTTTATATAGCCTGAGAGGATTTTTGAATAATTTTGTAACAAATATACAAAACATTAGAAGAAAAAAAAAAAAAAAAAAAAGGGGGGGGGGGCATCAATAATCGATTTATAATCGAATCGGAGTCTCTGAATCGTAATCGTAATCGAATCGTTAGGTGCCCAAAGATTCCCACCTCTACTGTCAATGGTTACGAACCCCGGGTTACGACATAGTTCTGTTCCTTCTTGGAATCATTGTGTCCATTGTGGTTCTAATAACTCTCTAGTTTTTGCAAGCAGCCCTCCATTATGGTTTTGGGCTAATCTGAAAATTCGTACAAACGCCCATCTAGGCCAGGTGTCTTTTTTGCAAAAATGAAAATAGATAAAATAACAGCAAAAACCCAGGAATATGCTGAGAAGTCTGAATAAACAAACAATTACCTGACCTTAGGAATGAAAGCTTCAACCACACCAGACTCATCATGAATCATGAGTCCTGAATATCAAGACAAAACTTAGCCAAAACTCCAAACAGATCTAATTGCTTGAATCTTAGATTAGCTCCCTTGGCAGAAAAACAAGGTAATTGTTTTTGTGTTTTTGAAAAGATATTTGTATGGCTCATTGTAAAATCTTACATTAGAATAGTGTCTACGTTAGTTCGCTAGCTGCCAATGACGGCGCTAGACATCAAATTAAGTAATGTACCTAAAATCCAGCAGGAACTGAACCCTAAAATGCCCCCAAATTAACTCATTGCCTGGCATTGGCTGCCACCGATAGCCATAGATGAACATTTGCTGCCATCCCTCCCACTTTAAGCGGATTGGACGTCTATTAGTGAAAAACTCATTTAAATTCACAGCAAAAGAATGAAAATAGCTTGTTTTTCTCTTTATTAGTTGTTTTGTAGAGTATCTTAGAATAATTTCCCCACCCATGTTTCAATAATTATTGTATCATGAGTCTTGTTTCACAAATTGTGTCATATTGTGAGGTACTCAGAGGTTACCAAAACCTAGTTTTTATAGTGTTTGATTACGCCAAGCAATTTCTGATCAAACCAATCTGCAGATAAAGTGAAATAAAATGTCAGATAAAATGTCTGATACGCCAATAAACCTGCTACACAGGTAGTCCCCAGGTTACAAATGAGTTCCGTTCCTATGCTGGCGGTGTAACCCGAATTTCCGCGTAAGTCGGAATTAACCCTTCAAAATTTCAAAATAACTCAAAAAAGTTCATAAGTATTGTATTTTGTTTAAAAGTGGAGGACACACTGCCCTCTGGTGCCAGTGTTGGGTCTGGCTGGACTGTCGTTTGATAATGCTTCCATACAGGTGCACTCAGGCATCTCACATGGATGAAGGATAGCTGCGTTCTGGTTTGGCCCACATACAGATTTGAGGCTGTAGGTTGCTTAAGCTAATACTATATATGTCTGTTTATGCATTTGTCATTACGTTTAAAGCTACAGTTTGTGGAGTTACGTGTGGGCGTTTTGCTATGAGAATTGTAAATACGTTAGCATTCGAAATATTTAAGATAGCGAACTTTTTTAAGGAAAATTAGGCTAATTTAATCTACAAAATTTACATATTGATCAGACTAGATGGATGTTTGAACACCAATCAGTTTGTGTCGAGTGTTTTATTGTTAAAATGCGCGTTGTTTTGAACAGATGTGTACATATGTGTTACATATTTGAAGTAAAAAGCTTCAAAAAACACAACTGCGTTGTTTGCTGTCCGTCAAGATGAACAACTTCACATTTAGTGAGGACAGAACAAGTCATGTTAATAAAGTAAAAAATAAGATACTGTGAGGTACAATTAGGAACTTTAAGAGGAGGCGAGGCGTTAGCCTAATACTAATGCCCGCTATGCTAACGCTAAGAGTTACATTTGTTGTGTGATGATCACTCAGCGTAGACCTTTAAGGTCAAAGCAACATTGCACATTCTCTCCGGCCGACATAAGGAAACAAATCCTACTGTGTGTGTGCGTGTGTATATGTGTGTGTGTGTAAGCCTGGAGAGCACACTGGTGAGTGGGGGGTGGAAGCGCAGCACGTCACATGAGTGACACAACCAGACACTGCTATAATGAAGACTAACTACACATAAAATGTCACACATTGTGAACATGTCACGGAAACTATGGCGCAATTTGGTCCGACCAAAGCTGGCATTCGTCTCATGATGTTTTAGTCTCCTTCCAAAGACACGTATTAGGTCATTATTGGCTCGTCATCGTTATGAAAAAAATTGTCCGTTGACGAAATATTTTCGTTATCGTCATCGTTGCCAAAAACTACACTGATTTCATTATTCTTTCACGCTAACCTCGGTGGTGGTAAGCCACTACTGCAGCCACAGCTGCCTTGGGGCAGTACGACAGAAGCGAGGCAGCCGATCCGCGCCATCGGCCCTTCTGACCACTCGTTCTCAAACTCCTTTCACACAGGGAAGTAGGATGTAGTATCGTGCCCAAGGATACAACAACAATGGACACAGGTGGGAAAATGTCACTGATTATGCAAAATATAATTTTAAATCAATCAAAAACCATGGAAATTAATTGAATCATTTGTGTCATTTCATAGGTGATTTACACTCCTACAGGCTACTGATGGAAAGTATAACCACTAGAGGTGTGTGAAATTTCCGATTCTTAGATTATTCGCGATTCGGCCGTGGCAGATTCGAGAACGATTCACAAACATCCAAATGTTCCATCCAAACCGATGATTGAAATATGTCAAGTAAAGCGAAAGTAAAGCACACTCAGCGCGCCGCGCGGTCTTCTGACGCAATGAGGAGCGGAGCGAGTGTAGCTAAACATCATGCTTGTCATTACCCGGCCCCTCGGGTAATGCCAATGCTCAACTCACGGCTCTAGCTCAACTCATGCCGCAAGATAAAAAAAACAACAACATACCTGACTGCTGCCGAAAGCTGCTAGAAAGTACGTCCACAATACATAATGTTAAGGTAGAGATCATATTTATATAGGACTACAGGTAGAATAGACTGGGTGCACATGTAGAGAAAGCTAGATGCGGGCGTTAGTAAACGGCCGCCATCTTAAAGCAGTAGACTTCCCTGCAAGGCTGTTGTAGCGAACCTTCCAAGCAAAGCTAATTAACTTTTTATCTATAATACTCCTAAATCGGTAAAATATTGACTTGAATCTATCTTTAAAATAGTTTTAAAACTTTCACATGCCGAAAGTAGACAAAAGGGAAATTATGGAATAACAGGACCAATTTTAACAAGTTTAACGGTTGATTGACAACATTAAATTAATTGAATGTAGTTTAAAGCTGCTGATACTTAATGGGGATTTGAGTAATATTATTTATTGTTTATAACTGTTAACCAGATACTGAAATAGTCGTTTATTTAAGTCTGCGAGGCTTTTTAAATTTTTTTTTTTTTTTTTTTGTAACATTAGCAGCTAATAGCGGGAGGGGGGGGGTATCAATAATTGATTTATAATCGAATCGTAGCCTCTGAATTGTAATCGTAATCGAATCGTTAGGTGCCCAAAGATTCCCACCTCTAATAACCACATAAATTTTTACACTACAGATCTACTTCATACGGTCCCAGTTATTATTCTAATCTATGCTAAAAATATGGCGGAAAAAACAGACAAGTCTGAAAAAGCAGTTTCTGCTCTTGTACCCCTCTTTAAAATAAACTGCTGTATTTTTAATTTAGTTTTTAGTGTTTGACAGAGCAATATGTTTATATGCTGCCATTGCAGATTCATGGCGCATTAAGTCCCCAAACTATTTTTAATTTGTCCGTTTTACCCTGGAAAACCTCGTTTGAAGACGTCGCGCAACCGCTTTTGTTTCAACCTAGCCATGAAAAGAAGGTAGTTAATCGTATTTATTATTCGAAATGTCTGGCATTTTTAGCTTAGAATCATTAATTGATGTCTAATATTTAGTTTTAAAAAAAAAACCACCTTAAAAAAATTATTCACTCGCATTTTAATCGGTAACACTTTATAACTATCCATTTTACTAGTTAATAGATAATTTGTAAACTATTGATAAATGATTTATTGTTGATTTGTGAAGTATTTGTTAAGAGTTTGTTAAGCATTTACAGGGTGTTCCAATATGGTTGTCCCCATTCTAAATGCCCATGCTAGTTGATGGATCTTAATAAAACTATATACACTTTATGTTGAAGGTCATAAGTTTTATTGGTTAAATATACAAAGAAAAGTACAAATATTTGTTGGTTCTATGGCAGATTTTCATAAATGTGCAACATGAGCGCTGTCTGCAAAATGCCTTATAAAAATGCCTTTTCTTTGAAATGAACGGCATTTCTTAACCTGAAAAGATAGAAATGCCAAACATTACACACAAAAACTTGAAACGTTTCTACACAAACTGTGTTTCAGGTTAAGAACACCCTGTAAATGCTAACAAACTGTTAACAAATACTTCACAAATCAACAATAAATCATTTATCAGCAGTTTACTAATGCTCTATTAATTAGAAAAACGGATAGTTATTATAAAGTGTTACCGTTTAATCTTTTAAACAAATTACATCACAATGAAAAAATTAGCATCTGTAAATAAGTTACAGCTATCTACCTCATAACTACTGCTTAATTGTATTTTTTCGTTACTGTCGCATTTTCCCCAATATTTTAGATGATAAATAATCGATCCAAACAAGGAAAAATTGGGGGAAAAAAAACATTTAAAAGGGTAAATATATGAAAAAGAGAATCTCGACCACTCCTTGATGTCTGCGATTTCTGCATCACGAACCTTGTTATATTACCATGTTTCACCCATAAAATCCGGCTGTGGCCATTCACGGCTGGGTCTTGACACTCGGTGATACATGCTACATTGAGTTTTTGGATTGAAAACGGGATAATATCTCGTTAAAGTCATGGCGTCTTTAACCCTTTAACACCGAACGTGTCGGCAGCGATGCGTTTACGCATATCGTCTTTGAAGCTTCATCACACTGTAATTACGTCACCCACGTGCCGCTGGTTGGTCTCATTTGAAAGTGCGGAAGTTGATGTCCACACCAGTTTTTATTTGAAGAGTCAATCGACCAAGAAAAACAGGAGATAATGTCATTTGAGTTTTATAGTTATATTGCACTCATAAATATGCATTCAAACGCTGCATATCTATCTCCATATTTCCATCATTTCTTGTCCTTTTTCAAAACCGAAAGCAGCACAAAAGACTACATATCCCAAGAGCCGTTCTGATGTCAAGAAGGACGAACCGAATGTGATCATTTTAAATAAATTTCCGAACGAGGCGCCAACTAATGAAAGGGAGGCATGCGACGCAAGCAACGGCCGGTTGGTTTGAGCGAGCGACTTTGAAACGTGCAGAATGAATATAAAACTACATTTAGCGCAAGCTAATGCATTATTTCATTAACTCAAGGAAGAACATGAGCCGTATTTGTTGTCTTTTTCTTTGCATGAGTCGGCATCTTTTTCTTTGCATGAGTCGGCATCTCGGCGAAAAGAAGTGATGGCAGCGCGCAAACGGCGAAAGAGTAGGCTGTGTGACGTTGTGTGTGACGCAGCTCCGTGACCTGTTCAAGCTTTATTGAGGTCGCAAAAAAAATAAATAAATAAATAAAACTTTATTGGGTCGCATGCCTGAAAATTTTTAATTGAACTGGACTACTTGTCAATATTTTTTTAAAATACTGTTTTTCAATGTTATATATATAGTTTTTTTAATCTTTTCAACTTTTATGTAGATGTGTGTTCGAGAAGCTTGATTGCATGTAGGTATATACTTTTGATAAGGTGATGGGTACAACACCTAACTTCACAAACCCTTTTTGTGTTGGATGATATATATAATTTCTTTTAGGGCGGTCAAACGATTAAAATTTTTAATCGAGTTAATTACAGCTTAAAAATTAATTAATCGTAATTAATCGCAATTAATCGCAATTCAAACCATCTATAAAATATGCCATATTTTTCTGTAAATTATATATATATTCTGTAAAATAAATTGTTGGAATGGAAAGATAAGACACAAGATGGACATATACATTCAACATACGGTACATAAAGACTGTAGTGGGCATTTCACTCTACTGTCATTTAAATCTGTCTATGCTGTCCTCACTCCGAAGCGTCTACTTTTTCCAAAGCTAGACAGCTAGTGAACGACGCCTTAATAATTAGACTTCTTCCTTTTTCATCTGATTTATTAATAAAATGGCCTCAAACCATTGTCCTCTTTAGACCGTCGTAAAACTACAAAAAGTACACAAGCATTGCATTAGCAACAACGTTAGCTTAGCACGCTATACAGGTTCACTAAACATAAACAAAAAGCGTCTCATACAAAAAATATAACATTTCGCTTACTAACATAATATTCTTTACAACAACCATACTTACGGACAAATCTTGTCCAAGGATCATATAAGCACAACATTATCAGCCCGAGACGTCGTGCAGCCATAATGAACTGGGAAGAAAAACAATAAACCATGTCGCAAAGCGACCACAAGAGTTCGCTGTTGGACAGCACAAAAACCCTTGCTGTAAAACTTACCAAAAGGCAGAATACTTTCTGAGCGGGACATGTGCGTTAATTGCGTCAAATATTTTAACGTGATTAATTTAAAAAATTAATTACCGCGCGTTAACGCGATCATTTTGACAGCCCTAATTTTTTTTATCACTATTTTGCACTGTATATAACCTGTTTTGACCATAGTATGTGTAAAGGCCAAAAACGCCTATGACCATACCTGCTGTTTGTGTTGAATTGTCAAACATAAAACTATTCAATCTAATTTTTTTCTATTGAATGTTTATCCTAACAAGTTTAATAAATATGATCAAGCTTCAAAACGGTTGGTCGAGCATGTTTGGTTGTCAGTGGGACGTCAATATTACAAATTTTGAAAAAATATTTTGGGATTTTTTTGTCTTTTTGGGTCCAAAATGTGGATTAAAATTGGTCAGTGAAGAAAACAACAGTTTGGACATAAAGTTCAAGGTGTCCTGAAAAAGGGGACCCAACTTGGCCATTGTAAACAATTTTTTCTTTGAAATATAAAGGCAACATCAAATGCATGCAAATTCGGACAAAATAGGCTTAGGTGTTAAAGGGTTAATTATGCTCTTGCGTGCTCTTACCTCCAGTTAGGGTTTTTTTGTTTAAAAAAAAAAAAAAAAGCCCTCCTTTTCAAAATTTTTCTTCCCCCAGAAAATTGAGATTTTAAGCTTTCTAATGATGCATATGGGACAATTTTGAAATTTGCCCAAATTGGGGGTCTCAGAGCGGAACTTACAGTAACCTGAATTTTCCACCATATACATATTGTAATTGATTTGACTCTGGAGCACAGATAAATTTACGCCACTTAACGCCAGTTAAACCAGCTCCTTAGCATGTTCTGTGAGTGAACATATGGGAAAGATTCTTTGTCACAACGGGAAGAGATGGCACCGAAGCGTCAAGATGGGCGCGCCGGAGCCATTCACCCCGTGGCGACCTTCTTCGCGAGGATGAAATGGGAGGTCAAGGGGGACAAGTGTAATAAAGAGGGAGGGCAGCTTAAGAGACAATAAAAGTGTGGCTTGATGAAAATGTCACAAGGGGGCGAGAGCGAGGGAGGGAGGCTGATGTCAAACGGCGAGCCGGGAGGATTTAAGGAAATATGGAGGGAGAGTTGTGAATGAGGGCACTGTGGCATCCCTTTACACACACACGCATACATGCTCACACGCGTAGACCAGATGGGCTCGTGCGGATTAAAAACAGGCCGATTGGTCTTCATCGAGAAACATGCAAATCTAGCCAGCACATGTTTTTCCCATTTGACCGCTGCCACCGCAAAAAATATGCCCAAATGCTGCTACAGTACTCGCTCCTGGCAACACGCTAACAACAAGCCATTGTTTACTCGCTTGTACACACACGCACACGTTCACAACGTTCACGCAACAGGACAGGAAAATAATAATAAAATGACTTTACCTGATGAAGTGTCACAGAGGAAGAAATCACAGCAGCAGCAGCAAATGGAAGAAGAAAACAAAGAAAAAACACAAATTAGTATGTTTATTTGTATGAAGCTTGAAGAACATAATAAGAACATAGAGAGCAGGTGCAGTGACAATTTTCTGGTAACGAATGGTTTTGAGTTTTTAGAGGCCTGCATGTATCGTGAGTAAAACATATTTAAAGAGAATGAGAAGAGACACTGTGATTGGCAGCAAATATCAGATCAGCTAACAGAAGGGCGTAACAGTACGTTATGATGTCTATCAAAAAAAATAGACAGGGGTCTGTTAACAAATATCTGTCATTCTAAGCATTAAAATAAAATTCGACCAATATGTCGGCTGGCCGATATATCTGGCAGATATAGGGACTTTGGCTGGCCGATGGATGGACACATAGAGCGATCTATCTCAATCCATCCATCCATCTCGATCCATCCGTCCATCTCAATGCATCGATTGATAGACAATAGATTGACAGATGACATATCGATCTATTTGATAAATGATTGATAGATGGATTTATCGAGATGGATTTATCAATCTACATTTTTCAAAATCGGCTGATATGTGGCCGATATAATATGAGAACTGTTATGTTCACTGTTTCGGTGGTAATCTTTATTATAAAGATCGACCAATACATTGGCTGGCCGATCAATGGACGGATAGAGCGATCTATCTCGATCGATCATCCATCCATCTTCGATCGATCCATCTCGATCTCCATCTTGATCCATCTCAATTAATAGGTGATAGATTGATAGATGACAGATAGACAGATTGATCCATAGAGATGGATCTATCGATCTACATTTTTCAAGATCGGCCGATATTTAGCTGTTATTATTTGACAACTGTTATGTTCATTGTTTAAAGGTCGACCTGTATATGGGCTGCCTCATGGATGGATGGATGGATCCATCTCAATAGATCGATGTATAGATAGATGTATACCAGGATTGGTTTGGTATACAGTTTGCTAAAATACCAGTACATGTTATCGATCGAGACAAATGGATCGAAATGGTTTGAGATGGATGGATGATAGAACGATCCATCTCAATGGATCGATGTATAGATAGATGTATACCAGCTTTGGCTTGGTAGAGAGTTTGCTAAAATACCGGTTCACGCAATAGAGATGGATGGATGGATGGATGGATGGATGGATGAATGGATGGATGGATGGATGGATGGATGGATGGATGGATGGATGGATGGATGGATGGATGGATGGATGGATGGATGGATGGATGGATGGATGGATGACCAGCATTGGCTTTGTATACAGTTTGCTAAAATACCAGTACACACTATCGATCAAGATGGATGGATGGATGGATGGATGGATGGATGGATGGATGGATGGATGGATGGATGGATGGATGGATGGATGGATGGATGGATCGATCGATCCATCTCAATGGTTCGATGTATAGATAGATGTAGACCAGCATTGGCTTGGTATACAGTTTGCGAAAATAGCAGTACAAGCTATCGATCGAGATGGATGGATGGATGGATGGATGGATGGATGGATGGATGGATGGATGGATGGATGGATGGATGGATGGATGGATGGATGGATGGATGGATGGATGGATGGATGGATGGATGGATGGATGGATGGATGGATGGAGACAGATCCATCTTGATAGATAGATTCGTCTCGATCCGTCCGTCAATTAATCCATCTCAATCCATTCATCCATCTTGATAGATCCATCCATCTTGATCAACTAATCTATCTCATCAATAGCATGTACTGGTATTTTAGAAAACTGTATACCAAGCCAATACTGAGTACACCATCGGAACCCAAACGTATGTATAGACTACCGGCAATGACCTGCTCACACGGATGGCTCTCGCTTGGTTCATTTATTTCAATCATACGGTAAAACAGTTCAATCTCCATGCAGGTCATGTGCAGTGGCGTGCTATGTTAAAAACCGTGTGTCCACCAGGTGCACTAACAAGCCCTGTGGCACGGGGTGCACCTTTTCAGTAAAATGACCAATTATATTGATTGTGCCCCATATATAATGTAATAATATAGGGTTTCACTCGCTTTTCATACTAAACATGTTTTAAAAACAACAGAATATCGACCTCAAATATCGGCTTACAAAATTGGCTTTCGACATCTGCAATCCACTGAATATTAGTTTGGAAAATCTGTATCGACCGACCTTGAATTCAAATATTATAAATCAAAAAGAGCCAGTGATATTGTTTTCAGCCAGGACCTACTCAAGAATGAATACTCATGCATCAAGAAAGAAAACAAGGATCTCAAGCATCCCTACTAATACCAAAGCACTCGGGCATAATCTACAGATAAATCCCTTCCCCATAAATGCATTTTCTTCTGGGCGAAGGCTAATACAGGATCCACTTGATTAACGATCACTACTACTGCTTCGTTTCACCGCAATTACAACAAAACAAAGAGTAACGACACAAAAAAGCCATTTTCTCTACCACACACGCTCCCGCTGACCTTTTCTACGTCTAGTTTCATGCGACCGGTAATACACACACAGACGGGGCATTCTCTCGGTTCTGCCGGCGGCACGTAGCGAACCATAGGAGAGTTGTTTGGAATTTACAGTCCAGAAGGGCGTCGGGTAAACAGAGCGAGTTTGTTAAGTCAACACGGACGAAAGAGCGCGAAGCGAATGGCGGGAAATGAGTCTCAATGCGTCCGTGTTCTCAAATGGGAGGCCGTGACGCACATGCCGTACATTAATGAGCTGTGCGTTAGCACGGTAATAAGCCACGGAAAATAAAAGCAGCCTGCTGAATATAATCATTCACCTTGGGTTCCACTTGTAGCTGACGATTCTATTGTAGGTTTTGTTGTACAAATACAATGTATCTTGGAGGGATGGATGCTAACATCACAAGGTGTTGACACAGTGGATGAAGGCAAACACAGAGGATGAGGAGGGCCACACAGCAAACAGAGAGCAAAGTTGGGGGACCTTCAGAACTTGGTGGGTACACAATGAAGCATTGTTCAAACTTGCCTGGCTTGTGGATTTCTACTTTTCTATGATGCCAGCTGACAGTTTTCCGAAAGATGTAAAGTTTACAGCCATGCAGAGGTTGCGCTAGACTTTTTCGTTGTCTGTCATTTTGACTGACAGGGTCATAAAAATCCGGTCATAATCTATTTTTACCCGTCACTTAAATTTTTAAAATGATAATAATGACATATTCAATAGCAGTGTTGGTCAAAAGCGGTGCGTTACTTACTCAACTCTGAATAAATTGAAGAAACTACCAGCCATGTTGTGTCTACTCTCTGCTCTGTTGATTTGTCATCCAAGACTCGGGGTGCGTTCAGGTTTGGGAATAGCGCACATACTTCTGACTCCAAGCTGTTTGTCCCTGCTCATTCAATTAGGCTACGTTCATACTACAGGTCTTAATGCACAAATCCGATTTTTTTGTCATGTCCGTTTTTTTGGCGTGCCCGTTCAGACTGCTTTTGTCCATTGAGACCATTCAAGTATTACGCATGCGCTCTAATTCGCAGTCCGACACGCGCCGGTGCGCAGAAGCATCAAAACAAATGACAAGTCATCCGTCATTCCAGGGATATCATATTTTGCTTTTCAAAAGGAGGAGACAAATAACTGACATAAATAATCCCCGTTTAGGCTTATATTCACAGTTTATATGGATCGATAGCATGCACGCATTGTCCGTGCATGTCATAGCTCACATAGAGCAGAGAGAAAACCGATCATTCTCATGCTTATCCTCAACCCATTTTTATTTTTTTATGACTGTTGTCAAGCCCGGCCCTTCCCCAAAAGCCGTGTTCACTGCAAGCTAGGCGCTAATAACGCACAGCTGAAATCGGATTTGGGACACTGGACGGTACAGACCGCCGCGACAGTCTGGAAAAATGTGGCCCAGATCGGATTTGAACCACATACAAAAATGACCCAGATCAGATTTGAAACGGTCCACTTCTATGCGACTTGTCCCGTTCAGACCGTCAAGTTAATGCCTGACTCGAGTCGGAAAAACACGAACAAATTGGATTCGTGCATTAAGACCTGTAGAATGAACGTAGCCTTAGACAATGCTCTCCAAAGCTTCCTAACGTTTCCGTGTTTGCTACACCTGAATGCTAGTTCGGACATTTTTCCGAGTAAGGCCAACGACGTTATGCATCAAGAGAGACAATAACTAATTAATATGCTCACTCGCTATCCTGTGGTCTGGAGTGTGAATTGCAACCTGTCAAAAAATGACGGACGGACTTCAGTTTTTTCCGTCACCGTTTTAAAAAACCGGTCAACGACGGAAAATATTCGGTTAACGCGACCCCTGCAGCCATGTGAAAAAATTAGGTCACCCTATGGAAGCCTGTGCGTTTTCTAACATGCAGTCATGTGAAAAAATTAGGACACCCCATGAAATTTTCAGTTCTTTATTCAGAAATGGAATGGATCATATCATTGACAATTACAAAATGTGATATGATTTGCCCGAAGGAACCATAGAAGAAGACAAAGGCGGACGGGATGAAGCATATGCTTATCAGTTTCCCGTCCCCCATACAACTAAAGACGCACATTCAGGCATGGAACGTACATCAAAACTGTACAATAACACAATCAACAATCTGAGTTTAGTAACTTAGCGTCCAGTCAAGCAGCTTGATTAATTTCAGGGCGTACAAGGTTATGGTTTAGTCATGTCCCTGACATTTTTGCATCTGTTTGCTGTGGAACATTTTGTTGTGGCTATGTGTGTGGCAAGATGAGCTCATTTGCGCGTCGGCACTAGTCGAGATCGTCAGCCAAAATTTCCAGCCTCTTGATGCGAACATCTCTCTCCTCGAGCGCCTGCTTGAGTTTCTCGTTTTCAGCGCGAATTAACTGGAGCTCTCTGACGATTTCTTGATTCTGGTTTTGAATCAAGCCAGTCAAGGAGACCTCCAACTTCTGTATGGAGGATTTTATTTCATCCAAGTCTCCAGGTTTCAAATTCTTTGGAGCCATACTGGGAGTCGAGCTTGCTGGCCCTGAGCGCTTATCGGTTAAGATAAGAGAGTGCTTCAGGAGCTCAGAGAGTGCGTCTGTACGCGGTGAAGGCTGATCAGCGAAATGTTGACATATCAATGTCGGATCTCGATTTTATTTATCTCTGGGGGAAAAAGTGATTTAACTGCAGGTAAACAATGAAAATTAACATTGTTTTACAAAGGGTTAAACCAAATATATGAACAAAAATGCGTTTGGCGAAAAACACAGACAAGACTGAAAAGGCAGTTTCTGCTCTTGCACCCCTCTTTAATATAAAGTGCTGTATTTTAAGACAAAAGAACTGCTGTGTTTGACAGAACAATATGTCTGTAAACTGCCATAGCAGATTCATGGCGCATTAGGCCCCCAAACTATTTTTAATTAGTCTCTTTTACCCTGGAAACTCCCATTTACAGACGTCGCGCAACCGCTTTTGTTTCAACCCAGCCATAAAACGAAGGTAATTAGTTATATTTATCATTCAAATGTCAGTCATTTTTAGCTCTGAATCATTAATTGATGGCTAATATTTCATTTTTTAAAAAAAATCGACTTGAAAAAAAATTATTCACTCGCATATTTTAAACTTTCAAACAAATTACGTCACATTGAAAAAAATTGAGTCTGTAAAAAAGTCACGGATATCTACCTTATAACTATGGCTTAATGTTTTTGGGGGGTTTTTTTGTTACTGTCGCATTTTCTCCGATATGTTAGATGACAAATAATCGATCCAAACAAAGAAAATTAAAAAAAAAAAAAAAAAAAAAAAAAAAAACGTTTAAAAAGGTAGTTAGCCAAATTGGGGGTCTCAGAGCGGAACTTCAAGTCACCTGAGTGTTTTCCGCCATATTCTAATTCAGGAAAAAATTAGGACACCCTACCACCTAATAGCTAGTGTAACCCACTTTGACTGAAATAACTTCAGTTAGATGCTTTAGTAGCCATCTACCAGTCTTTGACATCGGTCTGAAGAAAGTTTACCCCACTCCTCAACACGGAATACTTTTAGCTGTGAGATGTTTGAGGTGTTTCTTGCATGTACAATCCGCTTCAAGTCAACCCACAGCATCTCAATGAGATTAAGATCTTGGCTTTGACCCGACCATTCCAGGACTCTCCATTTCTTCCTTTTCAGCCAGTCCTTGATGGACTTACTGGTATGTTTTGCGTCATTGTCATGTTGCAGGGTCCAGTTTCACTTCAGCTTTTAATTTTTTCACAGATGATCTCACATGTTCCTCAAGCACCCTCTGATACATGATAGAATTCATGGTGGTTTCTATGATGGTGAGCTGGCCAGGTCCTGCTGTAGCAAAGCATCCCCAAGCCATGACACTTCAACCTCCATGTGTCACAGTTCATATGAGGTTCTTTTCCTGGTATGCTGTATTGGGCACCAAACATGTCCACTGTTCTGGTGTCCAAATAATTCAAATTTAGATTCATCTGTCCAAAGAACATTATTCCAGAAGTCCTGGTCTTTGTCTACATTCACTGTGGCAAACTTCAGTCTGGCCTTCATGTTCTTCTTGGAGAGCAAAGGTTTCCTCCTTGCACACATCCCGTGAAGGTTAAACTTGTGAAGACATCTTAGGGTTTTGGAGACTTCTTTTAGCATCTTGCGGTCTGCTCTTGGGGTGAACTTGCTTGGACGGCCAGACCTGGGCATGTTGGCAGTTGTTTTGAATGTCCTCCACTTGCAGACTATTTTCCGGACAGTGGAATGGCTAATTTTATATTCTTTAGAGATCTTTTGAAATCCCTCACCAGACTCATAAGCATCTACAATCTTCTTTCTGAGGGCCTCACACAGCTTCTCTGATCTCACCACAGTGTTTTCTCTCACTTCAACAGTCAGGGGCACACCAAACTAATTGTGAGGCTTAAATAGGGTGAGGCTCCTTCAAAACACTGGGTAATGATGTTCTAATCATGTGCACCGGATGTGGTACCCCTGTGTGTGATTTTAGCCATTTTAAGTGGGATTGAATGTGGAGGTGTGCTAATTTATTCCTCAACTGAAATTTCATTTATTTAAAATTACGTTTTACAGAAAGTTATATAAAAAATAATCTTTTTTTCAGGTTTAATTGTTCAGTTCTTCTTGAATCTCTCAAGATTGTTAAAATTGAAATTAAATATCCATACAACCAAATATGCAAGGAAAAAACACAGGCTTCCAAAAGGTGTCCTAATTTTATCACATGATAAATAAATAACCAAAAAAATACTTGTACTGGCTCTAATTTTACTCGCAAAATGCGACAATTTGGTCACTGTCTGGGGCCCTGGGAGCCATACCAGTTCAAATGGATTGGATGTCAACTAGTGATAAACCCATTCAAATTCACAGCAGAAGGATGAAAATAGCTTGTTTTTCCTGTTTATTAGTTGTTTTTTAGAATATCCTTAATGGTTTCCTGACCCATGTGTCGATATTTGTTGTATCGCCATTTCATGAGGCTATCGTAAGCCTTGTATCGCAAATAGTATCAAATCATGAGGTACCCAGAGGTTCCCACTCCTAATGTCAACATCCATGAGTGCCTTCCTCCCTCCTACTCTTTTTTCTATCCTGCTTGTTGGTCTGAACTGCTTTCTTGGCACCTTTTCGAAAATCGCAAGCCTGTGATCAGATCCCCAAAATCGTCAAGATCCTAGATGGCCACGTTCCCAACATATGGAGTGTAAAAGAAATATGAGTCAGCGCTCAGGAATGCGCTCAACAAAACAAAGCAGGAAACCGCAAAGTGCCTTGATCCCAAGGCCGCAAAAACATGCAGGGACATCACATCATGCATCCACCGGCTTTCAATAACACCCTCTTAACAAGGAATGAGCGAATGTACTGTAGCTTTCGCACACGCCGTGACTCAAGAGCGCTTTTAATTCAAAACAACTACGAAAGAGAAGAGCGGAGAAAATGTATGCAATGACTCCAAAACGGTGCTAATTCTCAAGGCGCTATGTCAAGTCGCGGGGGAGGCGAGTGGGTGTGGGCGCACAATAAATGAGCTCCATTTTTGAATTGGACTAATCTCGTTTGCGGCGCGCACGCCGACACGCCAGGTTTTTTAACGAAGGGAGATAAGCCTCGACAGTGCAAACAATGATGAAACATGCATCCTCTTACTCGCTCTTGTCGAAGTACCTCCTGGTGACCCCTGATGTTTGTATTTGGGAAAATACAACGCAACTATAGTTTTCAATCGTATTATGTACTATATCTTCTGAACTAGTTTTCATTCACATTATTGATGATATGCAGTGAGGAGCTGAATTTGTATTTGCACCCCCTGTGATTTTGCAAGTTCAACCGCTTAGAAAATACTTAGAGGTCTGAAATTTCAATCATAGATGCATTTCCACTTATAGAGACATAATCAAAATTTTAATAAATCCGGAACTCGCATTGTATGATTTTTCAATGATTTCTTTGTAATTTACTTGAGTTCATAAGTATTTATACCCCTGAGAAAATCAGTGCTAATATTTAGAGCAGAAGCCTTTGTTTGCATTTACAGAAGTCAGAGACTTTCTGTAGTTCTTCACCAGGTTTTCACATATGGAAACAGGGATTTTGGCCCATTCCTCCTTACAAAATCTTCTCTAGAGCTATCAGGTTTCGGGCTGTTGTTGAGAAACACGAAGTTTCAGCTCCACCTGAAGATTTTCTATTAGATTGAGTTGTGGAGACGGGCTAGGCCACTCCAGAACCTTGGTATTCTTTTTACGCAGCCATTCCCTTGATAAGCTTGGCTGTGTGCTTCATATCGTTGTCATGTTGGAAGATCTTGCCACGACTATCTGACTGAGGGAAGAAGGTTGTGGCTATAAATCTGACGATGTATTTCACCATTCATCCTCTGCTTTATACAGTACAGTCGTCCTGTCGCCTTCGCCAAAAACCTTGTGGTCTCTCCCCATACTTCACAGTGGGGATGGTGTTCTAGGGATTGTACTCTTTCTTGTTTTTCCTCCACACACAACGAGTGAAGTTTGCACCAAAAAGTTCTACTTTGGTCTCATCGGACCACATGATTTTCTCCCATGACCCCTCTGCATCATTCAAAAGGTCCCTCGGAAACTTCAGACGGCCCTTCATATGTATTGGCTTCAAGAGGGGAACCTTCTGAACAAAGCATGATTTTAAACCATTGCACCGTAGTGTTCAACTGACAGTAGCCTTTGAAACTGTGCATTCAACTCTCTTCAGGTCATTGACAAGCTCCTGTCGTGTAGTTCTAGGCTGAGCCCTCACTTTTCTCATCATGAGTGATGCCCCACAAGGAGAGATTTTACATGGAGCCCCAATACGAAGTAGATTATCAGTCACGTTTAGCCTTTTGCCTTTTTGTAATAACTGCTGTAACTGTTGATTTATTTACACCAAGCTTCTTTCCAATTGCCCCATAGCCTTTTCCAGCTTTGTGGAGCTCAACAATATTTTCTCTGGTGTCTTTCGACACCATGCCCCTGTAAATGTAAATGTAAATCTGATTGTCTACACATTGAATTTTCCCGGTAATGGCAAAATGATAAAATACAGTCTAAATTCAAATCAAATTCATAGCAGAGCCATATGGTTTGCATACAGTAGAGTTAGCCTGTTAGCTACTTAGCTAGTAGATAGGGTAAAAAAAAAAACTTGTGTGCCTCCGTCCCTTGGGCCTGTCACTGGCTCTGCCCGCCTCCCTGGGCCTGCGGCTGCTGCCGCTGCCCTTCTTTTGGGGGGGTCATGTGGGATCTAGTGTGGTGCTTGTTGTCCACTGCTGGAGGGGTGGTTGTCCACTGGTCTCCGGCACATGGTGTGGCACCTGTTCAAGGATCCAAGGTGGATGCCCGGGGGGCGCTGGAGGTAGTCTGGGGCGGATGGGGGTCGAGGCCCTGGTGCTTCTCTCGCCCTCTGGCCAGTTGTTCTGGTGGGCGGGGCCCCAGGCGAAGCCTGCCTCTTCAATCACACACTCTTCACTTTGCACTGTAAATATCTTTCACTTCTGGCACCTATACACTCAGTCACGTCTTCGGGGAGAGGTGGAACGGGGCCGTACACTATTAAATCCCATTGCCCTCGAGAGCCCTGATATATGTCTGAACCTTTGATTTTGAGCAATTTTGTGCCAATTCAGAGAACACTCCAGTTTTATTTTACTGTGCATCAGCCTAATTACCCTTCATTCGCTGTCTTTGAATCAGTTTATTTTCATTATGCGGTATTATGAGTTGAGAGGAACAATCATGTTGCGTTTGAGCAGGGGACAGATATCTTACACTCAATCCAGTTTTCATTTGTCAAGCCAAAAACTGCACTCTCATTGGTCCATGTTTGACGTTTCATAGTTTCTGCACTGTTTACTTGAGGTTCCCTATTTTGTGATACATTTAAGATGAACTTTGGATCACCCTGGTTTGCAAAGTAACATTGAGAGATTTACAACTATAAGTGGAGCCTGCTGTTTGAAATGGTAACAATATACCTTGCATCTGCATGTGTGAGCCTGTCAGTACGGCCATACCCACCTGTTCCACTATCAAAACAACCGTATCTGCCCATCACAAAACACTGTTCGGAACCTGCTTCGCTTTTTACCGCGACAAAAACCTCCTCAGCGTTTGCTTTGTAACGGACTTTAATCGACTCATTTGTCTAAATAGCAATGTGTCCCCGTTAACGTTATTGATGGAGGCCGGGCGAGCATTTGCTTTTTGTTTTTGTGCAGCTCACACCAACTCTTAATGGTCTTATTGGATCAATTAGAGCGTCATTCTGCAAAGGTGCTCGGTAACTCATGATTTAGACAGCCTTCATCAGCTTATTGGACTCGTTAATAGGCTTAGTCAGACAATGTGTGTGTGTGTATGCGTGCCCTTGTGTGTGTGTTTCTAGTGCTTATTTATTTTTGGAAGTGGGGTTTTGAATGATCAATACACGAGTGGTGTAAAAATATTTCCTTTTAAGTGGCGTGCAGGACAGAATACTTTTCTCCATTGGTGTTATCAATAAGATTGTAACGGTATTTGTTTTAGTATGTATACGTACACTGCTGGCCAAAAGTATTGGCACCTCTGCAATTCTGTCAGATAATGCTCAATTTCTTCCAGAAAATGATTGCAATTAGAAATGCTTTGGTAGTAATATCTTCATTAGTTTTGCTTGCAATGAAAAAACACAAAAGAGAATAAAAAAATACATGAAATCATTATCATTTTACACAAAACTTCAAAAATGGCAGAGCCCAAGCCGAAAATAGAGCATTCTCGGCGGGCACGTGAAGAGGACAGAGGGGGCTGGAAGTCTACACAATATAGGACCAGAGACTAGAGAGGGGGGCTGCTCGGGGCCAAGCCGAGGAAAGCGCTCTGTGGGCGGGCACGCGAAGAAGACCAAGGGGGGTGAAAGTACTCACAATCGAGAACCGGAGACTAGAGCGGAGGGCTGCTTGGGGCCAAGCGGAGGAATGCGCTCTGTAGGCGGGCATGACTTTATCAGCCGGTGACCATGATGTGCGACAAGCCGCCAGTTGTCCGCCGTATGGCCTTCTCGGTGGACAGGGAGCATTGTCACCCAAAAAATGCAAGCCACCTCCCTATCAAAACGTGTGCCATGACCTCTATTTGACATAATATAAAACACGTAGCTTTCTCACTTCCTCATCTGTTCAATTGTCCCTCGATTGTCGGACTTGTTTTGCCCATTCTTCGTGGTGATAAGGATCTTTTGGAAACCCAGAAAGGCTCACACCACTCTCCCTGGTGTAGCAACAAAAGCCTGCAGCACATTGGGCTGGCGTGACGTGAAAAATAAACAAATTAATCCGCAAAATCAGCTGAATCCGCAGTCCTTCTGCATACAATAGTATGGCTGTTTAGTGGAGATGATCTCATTCATTGAAGTCACATTCGCCATTCTTCCTCAACCCGAGACTACCCGAAAGTCACTCATTTTATGGCGCAAGATTCAAAAAGTTGAATAAATATATCGATCGCTCCCACACACATCCAAGTGGTCCATTTCATTCAGGAGCATAAAATATCGTGTGTAATATAAAATAAACATGCTTTTTGGTGTCACATGAACTTTAAATTTCAAATAAGTGCTATCCAAGACCATTAGGTATCATCCAAAATGAATAGGAAAGAAATCCCTGGGAAGTAGACAGACTTCAACAGCGGTGTGTTCCCAGAAACCTGTCTACCAAAATAACATAAAAACAAGCAAACGTTCTGCCTGCACCAGTTAGCGTCATCCCAACTGCTCCGGGGCGTCATTAAAGTTTGATTTCATCTAATCTCATTTCCACTCCAATTTTTGGAAGCCGGAAACGTTATATTTACCCAGCTGCTCGTCATCCTCAGCTGATACATTAAAAGTGAACGGCAAATTTTCGAGAGCTCCGTGCCTCCATCCTCTCCCAACTTCACCATCCCATCAACCTGGCGGCCATAAAACTTCCAGGGGCAGAGACACCAAATGAGAGTTATGGATGCCTGCTCCCATCCATCTGCCTTAGCTAACTCCCTCCGAATGCGGGAAACCAACCATGTCGGCTCCCGTGCAGGCGGAGCAAGAGGCCGTAAAGTCAATACCGTATCCATCAACGAAATAGACTGCCTGAGTCGGGGGGCTCTTTATGGCATAAGGGAGGCGAAGAACGTCAGGGGTGTGAATGTGTGTTGGGTCAACTCGGCCCTGCTAAGGAGCACTCGAGTTGACAACGAGCAGTCAATAGTGATAGTCGCGTGTCGGGGACGGAAGGACTTGCTTTACTGCATCACGGTTCATCACCTGCGTTCAGGTTAAAGACTTCTCGTGGAAGCCACTTACTTCATCAAGTTCATCCGAATGGCAATAACGTACACATCGCTAGTCTTAAATTACGCCGTCTACTTACACTACTCACAAAATGTAAGGGATATTGGGCTATTGAGTAAAATTTCCAGATGAACCTAAAACACACCATTAATTTTATAGGTGAACTTAATTTAACCTTCTCTAAACTTTGCGTCATAACTGTTAAATGTTTCAGTACTTTCTGCAGAGCGCGCTGTTCTCTAACAAGGAGCTGAACGACCAAATTAAAACCAAGAAACTTCAAAATCAGGCGATTCAGACTATTTAAATGGGAAGTTTCGACCAGTTCGTTAAAGTTTCATTCTTTAAAATGTAGAATACAGGTAGTCCCCGGGTTACGACATACCCAATTTGCGCGATCCCGACTTTACGACGCCTCGTAAAGTCTTTAAAAAGTACCTTATTGTACCTCACAGGATCTTATTTTTTACTTTGTTAATATTATATAATAATTAGGGCTGTCAAAATTATCGCCTTAACGGGCGGTAATTAATTTTTTTAATTAACCACGTTAAAATATTTGACGCAATTAACGCACATGCCCCGCTCACACAGATTTAAATGACAGTACAGTGAAATGCCCACTTGTTAATTGTGTTTTATGGCGTTTTGCTGCCTTCTGCTGGCGCTTGGGTGCGACTAATTGTATAGGCTTCAGCACCCATGAGCTTTGTGAAAGTAATTATTGACATCAACAATGGCGGGCTACTAGTTTATTTTTGATTGAAAATTTTACAAATTTTATTAAATCGAAAACATTGAGGGGTTTTAATATAAAATTTCTATAACTTGTACTAACATTCATTTCTTAAGAACTACAAATCTTTCTATCCATGGATCGCTTTAAGAGAATGTTAATAATGTTAATGTCATCTGGTTATAATAAACAAATACAGTCCTTATGTCCCGTAGGTTGAATGTACTGTATATATCCATCTTGTGTCTTATCTTACCATTCCAACAAAAATTTATAGAAAAATGTGGCATATTCTATAGATGGTTTGAATTGCGTTTAATTGCGATTAATTACGATTAATTAATTTTTAAGCTGTAATTAACTCGATTAAAAATTTTAATCGCTTGACAGCCCTAACAATAATAATAATAATAGTAATATAACTTGTTCTGTCTTCACTTAATGTAAAGTTGTTCAGCTTTACAGACAGCAAACAAGGCAATTTTTGCTTTTTGAAGCTTTTTACCTCCTTCGCTTTTGACAATTTGTAAAGCTGTAACACACACATGTTCAAAAAGCTGTGTCATATTCATATGTTCAACAAGACACACATTTTAACAATAAAACACTTGACACAAAACAATTGGTGTTCAAATGTCATCTAGTCTGATCAATATGTACATTTTTTTAGATTAAATTTGCCTAATTTGCCTTGATAAGTCCGCTAGCTTAAATGCTACAACTGCTAACGTATTTACAATTCTCATAGCAAATTTCTAGCACGTAACTCCACAAACTGTAGCTCGAGACTTAATTACAAATGCATGCAAACTTATATTAGCTGAAACAACTTACAGCCTGTTGTTGGCCAAACCAGAGCACAGCTGTCCTTTATCCATGTCAGACAGGTGTGAAAACTCAGTCAATCCAGCCAGACCGAACTCTGCCACCAGAGGGCAGTGAATCCTCCATCATTAAACAAAACATAATACTTTTGGCCTTTTTTGATAGTAATTTTGTGATTTAAAGGGTTAATTACGATTTAAGCAGAAATTCGGGTTACGACGCCAGCGTAGGAACGGAACTTGTTCATAGGCCAGGGACGACCTGTATCTCCAACTTTTTGGGAGTAGCATGTACACGTTGAAGGGAAATGGTATTTTTGCTAAGATGCTAATTGATAATCCTGCTTTTATTGCTTGTGCTATTTAAGTACCTAAAAAAATAAAAGTGCTAAAACCAGAGTGTAACCCAGTGTTTTTCAACGTTTTTTGAGCGACGGTACAATATTTTTTAATTAAAAAATAAATAAATTTAAAAAAAAAATAAAAAAGAATTCCAAGGCAAACCACCAGCAAAAACTAGGGTAGCCAACAATCCCGGATTTGACAGGACAACCCGGAATTTGGGGAGTTCTGATTGGTATCGCCACTTCCTAAATTCCAGGAAGTCCCAGGAAAACTGTACGTTATTTTCAATGAATTATACAGTGGGGAGAACAAGTATTTGATACACTGCCGATTTTGCTGGTTTTCCCACTTGCAAGCCATGTAGAGGTCTGTAATTTGTATCATAAGTTCTCTTCAACTGTGAGGGACGGAATCTAATACAAAAATCCAGAAAATCACATTGTATAATTTTTAAATAATAAATTATAAATAATAATATTAAATAATATTTAACTGCATGAAATAAGTATTTGATACATTACCAACTAGTAAATATTTCGGCTCTTAGTTCTTTTTTAAGAACCCCTCCTGTTCTCCACTCATTACCGGAAGTAACTGCACCTGCTTGAACTTGTTAGCTGTATAAAAGACACCTGTTCACATGCTCAAACAAACAAACTCCAACCTCTCCACAATGGCCAAGACCAAAGAGCTGTGTAAGGACATCAGGGATAAAATAATAGACCTGCACAAGGCTGGGATGGGCTACAGGAAATTAAGCAAGCAGCTTGGTGAGAAGGTAACAACTGTTGGAGCGATTATTAGAAAATGGAAGAAGTTCAAGTTGATGGTCAATCTGCCTCGTTCTGGGGCTCCATGCAAGATCTCACCTCGTGGGGCATCACTGATCATGAGGAAGGTGAGGGATCTGCCCAGAACTATACGGCAGGACCTGGTCAATGACCTGAAGAGAGCTCCAACCACAGTCTCGAAGAAAACCATCAGAAACACATTATGCCGTCATGGATTAAAATCCTACAGCGCAGGCAAGGTCCCGATGCTGAAGCCAGTGCATGTCCAAACACGTCTGAAGTTTGCCACTGACCATCTGGATGATCTAGAGGAGCAATGGGAGAAGGTCATGTGGTCGGATGAGACCAAAATGGAACTTTTTGGTCTAAACTCGCCTCGTCGTGTTTGGAGGAAAAAGAAGGATGAGTACAACTCCAAGAACACCATCCCAACCGTGAAACATGGAGGAGGAAACATCATTTTTTGGGGCTGCTTCTCTGCCAAGGGTACAGGACGACCGCACCGTATTGAGGGGAGGATGGATGGGGCTATGTATTGCCAGATCTTGGCTGACAACCTCCTTCCTTCAGTGAGAG
The DNA here is from genome assembly GCF_030265065.1 of Corythoichthys intestinalis. Classification (NCBI taxonomy): domain Eukaryota; kingdom Metazoa; phylum Chordata; class Actinopteri; order Syngnathiformes; family Syngnathidae; genus Corythoichthys; species Corythoichthys intestinalis. The sequence goes on from NC_080398.1 coordinate 40,284,031, forward strand.
CCCTGAAGATGGGTCGTGGCTGGGTCTTCCAGCATGACAACGACCCAAAGCACTCAGCCAAGGCAACTAAAGAGTGGCTCCGTAAGAAGCATCTTAAGGTCCTGGAGTGGCCTAGCCAATCACCAGATCTGAACCCCATAGAAAATCTATGGAGGGAGCTGAAAGTCCGTGTTGCCCGGCAGCAGCCCCAAAACCTGAAGGCTCTGGAGAAGATCTGCATGGAGGAGTGGGCCAAAATCCCTGCTGCAGTGTGTGCAAACCTTGTCAAGGACTACAGGAAACGTTTGGTATCTGTAATAGCAAACAAAGGTTTCTGTACCAAATATTAAGTTCGATTTTTGTGATGTATCAAATACTTATTTCATGCAATTAAATGCAAATTTATTATTGAAAAATCATACAACGTGATTTTCTGTTTTTTTGTATTAGAATCCATCCCTCACAGTTGAAGAGAACTTAGGATACAAATTACAGACCTCTACATGCTTTGCAAGTGGGAAAACTCGGCAGTGTATCAAATACTTGTTCTCCCCACTGTACCTACTTGGACGCCATGCAATGTATGTGTAAAAAAAAAAAAAAAAAAAAGTTGTGTAAGAGTTTAAGAAGACGCTCGCTACGCTTAATGTTAAAGTTAACGCCAATGCTATGCTAATGCTACGAGTTCCATTTAGTGTGTGAAGCAAAATTGCATTTTCACTCTTGCCAAGATAAGAAAACGAATCTTACCATGCTTGAAGCACATCCTAACATCGGTGAGGGTGGGGGTGGGGGGTGCTGCAGCACCTCTTACATGAGTGAAATGACCCACATACAATATGAAAACGTCACGCATTTTGAACATATGACAGAAACTACAGAATGTCGCATTTTCATCTTGCTCTCGTCTTGTCAAACGAAAACTGGTATTGGTCTTGTTATGTTCTAGTCTCCCAACCCATGTTTTTATCTAGTCATCGGCACCAAATATTTTCACTCGACGAAAACTACAACGATGCCAGTTAATCAAAGAAAAACCACAACGGTCCCGCCAATAAATTAAATTCACTGCAATTGGCTTAAGAGTCAAATATCCACGCTTGCTGGCAGTGAAACCAAAACCCAGAACATAACTGAGCCTCGTCAATGTCAGAACAGACAAAACGGTACAATTTTGATCCTGGAAGACAAGCAGTTCCAGTGTTACCCATAAACGAGGGAAATAAGCTCCTGCATCCCTACCACAACATTTAAGCGGTCCTTGGCCCACGCATAATCCTGCTACGGTCATGAAAACAACACCGTCTCGGGCTTTTACACAGTATTATATATTGCCAATGACTATGAAGCAGAACCAGCCAGCGAAGACGTGCAAATCCGAGCGAGCATAGATTGCTGTTTGGAGTAAACACGGCAGATTGCTGGCAAATTGTTGTTGTTGCCTCGTGTGCGGATGGAAATTTCAGGATCACCGCACGGGATAATTAAAAAAAAGTTTGATTTCCGCGCTGTTGAAGACGAGGCATCTATTTATAATGGATGTCTCTCAGACCTCTACTGCTTAAGGCTGTTGTGTGACTACGATTTCAAGAAGGAGGGCGCCTCAGGCCAGATTTAGGACATGCTGGAGGGCCTACGTCTGTTTCGGTGTCCCATGGGCAGAAGCAGAGCGCAAGTCTGGACATCCTTTCTTAAAATGTCGCCCCCAACCCCTCACTTGATTAAGAACGAGATAAGAAAGAGCAAGTAAGTCTTTAAACACTCAGTTATAGTTACTGTGAAGAAAATAGAGCGACAGCAAGAACCAAAAGTGGTATTTGCCATGTGGCAAAATTGATTTTGCCATGTGGCATTTTTCGGGCAATGTGGCAAAACGGATTTTCCCATGTGGCATTTTTAACTGATTTTGCCATGTAGCATTACTGATTTTGCCATGTGGGATAATTGATTTTGCCATGTGGCAAAATGGATTTTGCCATGTGGCATTTTTTTGCCATGTGGCATAATTGATTTTGCCACGTGGCAATATGGATTTTGCATGTGGCATTTTTTTGCAATGTGGCATTTTTTACTATGTGGCAAAAATAATTTTGCCATGTGGCATTTTTTTTGCCACATGGCATAATTGATTTTGCATATGGCTTTTTTTTTGCAATGTGGCATAATTGATTGTGCCACGTGGCTAAATGGATTTTGCATGTGGCATTTTTTTGCAATGTGGCATTTTTTGCCATGTGGCAAAATAATTTTGCCATGTGGCATTTTTTTGCCACGTGGCAAAATGGATTTTGCATGTGGCATTTTTTTGCAATGTGGCATTTTTTGCCATGTGGCAAAATACATTTTGTCATGTGGCATTTTTTGCCATGTGCCAAAATTGATTTTGCCATTTGGCTTTTTATTAGCCATGTAGCAAAATTGTATTTTGACATGTGGCAATTTTTTGGTATGTGGCACAATGGATTTTGCTTTGTGGCATATTTATTTTTTTGGGGTGTATAGCACTCCTGTTGTGTAGTTCTGGACTGATTCCTTACTTTTTTTAGGATCACTGAGACCTCACGAGGTGATATCTAACATGGGGCCCCACTCCAATTGAGACTGACCGTCATAATTAGCTTCTACCATTTTCTAGTGATTGCTCAAACAGTGGACCTTTTTTCACCAAGTTGCTTGCCAATTGCTCCGTAGCCCTTTCCAGCCTTGTAGAGGTGTACAATTTTGTTTCTGGTGTCTTTGGACAGCTCTTTGATCTTGGGCATGTTACAAGTTTGAGTCTTACTGATTGTATGGGGTGGACAGGTGTTTTTATGCTGCTATCGACCTCAAACAAGTGCATCTCATTCAAGATAATACATGGAGTGGAGATGGACTTTTAATAGGGTGACTAACAGGTCTTTCAGGGTCAGAATTTTATCTAATAGACAGGTGTTCAAATACTTATTGCACCGTTATCTCACAAATAAATCGTTAAAAAAATCATGCATTATAATTTCTGGATTTTTCTTTTTAGATTATCTCTCTCACAGTGGACATGCACCTACGATGAAAATTTCAGTCCCCTCCATGATATCTAAAAGGGAGAACTTGCAAAATAGCGGGGTGTTCAAATACTTTTTTTCTTCACTGTATGGTAGCAACCAATCCTGAGTCAGAACACTGTCTGATTCTCAGCTCTAATGAATAGTTAGAACCTCGACCTGATGAGCATCACACTTAGCACAATACCTTGGAGACATCACACAATTGGGTCAAAAGAAAATCCAGATTGCTTGCAGGGGAATAGAATATCAATATAAATATGTAAATCTACTGCCTTGCTTCCCTCGCATGCATTTGCACTATTAAATATTTACATGTGGTAGTGATGAAGGCTCAGGATCAAATGAAAACAATATTACACAAGGAGCGTCGCATTAACCGGGTGGCCTTGAGACGGCCACAAATAGCCTCTTTCGAAAAATTGCATGCGGTAGATTAGGCGCAATTAGAGAGGATAAAGCGTCATTTTGCAGATAAAAACTGATGAAAATGTGAGAATCAATCTGGTGCTGATGGTTATTCTAACTTCTTGGAATCATTGTGTTCATTGTAGTTCTTATAACTGTCTAGTTTTGAAAGTAGTCCACCATTTTAGGTTAGGGCAAATCTGAAAATTCGTTCAAAAGCCCATCTAGGCCAGGGGTTTCTTTTGCCAAAATGAAAATAACAAATAAAATAACAAAAAAGTGGGCTTAGACGTCCGAAGAAACAAACAATTATCTGACCCTAAAGAATGAAAGCTTCGAGCAAACCAGACACATCCGGAATTCTGAGTCCTAAATCTCTAGACAAACTTAGCCAAAACTCCAGAGAGAACAGACAGATCTAATTCCTTGAATCTTAGATTGGCTCCCTTGGCAGATGAACAAGGTAATTTGTTTTTGTGTTTGTGAAAAGACAATTGTATGGGTCATTGTAAAATCTTCCATTAGAACAGAGTCTAAATTAGCTCACTTGCTGCTAATGACGGCGCTTGACATCCAATTCATTTTCTATGGATTGGACATCTAGCGCCGTCAATGGCAAGGAAACCAGAACCTTCACAGCCAGTGTTTTGTGGGCATTTACAGGTCAGTTCCTGTGCATTTCAGGGCAATGACAGGTTACTTCCTGTTGATTTTAAGTCACTTCAATTTCATTTAGGGACATTCTTGAGTCACTTCCTTTTCAGTAAGCCAAAATCAACACGTAGTAAACTGTATATGCCCCGATAATCTACAGGAAGTCACCTGTAAAATGCCCCAAAATTAACTCACTGCCTGGCATTGGCTGTCACTGACGGCCACAGACGAACATTCGCTGCCATCCCTCCCACTTCAAACGGATTGGACATCCACTAGTGATAAACTCATTCCGATTCACGGCTAAAGGACAAAAATAGCTTGTTTTCCTGTTTATTACTTGTTTCTGTAGAATATCCTAGAGTTATCTCACCCGTGTTTCAATAATTATTGCACTGTGAATCTCGTATCGCAAATTGTATCATATCGTGAGGTAAGCCTGAACGATGTATCATTTAAACATCGCCATCGCGATGTGCACGTGCGCGATAGTCTTATCGCAAGGACGTTCGATAGTTTTTAAAAAAAAATTTAATCCAGAAACTTTTGTTCTGCTTCATGCGCTCTGCACAGTCTCCCTCCCTCCCTCTCCCAGCTCTTTGTTCCTTAGTCACGGCAGCACTTGCTTATTAAAGTTAAAGATGTTGACAGTGCCGTGGCAAATAATAAACACCAGAAGTGATCCTGAGGAGTTTGTAATTTCTACATGTCACTCCATGAGTCACAGCCATGGTAGGTAAATGGAAGCATTTAATAAAGCCAAGCATTTTCTACTACAGTACTTTAATCTTGTTTAAAACTGATCATAATTATTACATTTGAAGAGCTTAAAAACCATTTATTAGTATATATATATATATATATATATATATATATATGTTTTTTTTTTTACCATACTTTGGAGGAAAAGGTGAGAAAACATGTATTATATGGCTCTCTTTCCAATGCTAAATCTGAATAAATACATTGAACACATAAAAAATAAATAAAATGGGGGGGTGCACTACTTCATACATACATTTTCTCGACACAACTAAACCTGCTATGCATGTAGTCCCCGGGTTACGAACAAGTTCTGTTCCTACGCTGGCGAAGTAAGCAGACTTTAACCGTAAATCGGAATTAACCCTTTAAAAATTCAAAATAACTATCCAAAAAGCCTAAGTATTGTATTTTGTTTAATGGTGGAGGATACACTGCCCTCTGGTGGCAGTGTTGGGTCTGGTTGGACTGTCGTACAATAATGCTTCCATACAGGAGCACTTAGACGTCTCACATGGATAAAGGATAGCTTCACTCTGCTTTGGCCCACATAAGAGTGTAAGTTTTTTCAGCTAATGTATGTTTGTGTATGCATTTGTAATTACGTTTACAGCTACAGTTTGTGGCGTTACATGTGAGCGATTTGCGATGAGAATTGTAAATGCGTTAGCATTTAAGCTAGCGGACTGTTGTGATGCAAAAATAGGCTTATTTCATCTACTAAAATTACATATTGGTCAGACTAGATCAAGAGTGTCAAGAGTTTTATTGTTCAAATGCGTGTCGTTTTGAACAGACATGTACATGTGTGTTACAGGTTTACAAATGATCAAAAGTGAACGAAGTAAAAAAGCTTCATAAAGCACGATTGCTTTTTTTAATGTGTGTCAAACTGAACAACTTCACATTTAGTGTGGACAGAACGAATCATGTTAATAATGTAAAGTTCAAAATAAAGACACTGTAAGGTACAATTAGGTACTGTGTGCAACAACAAAAAAAGACTGAAGACAAAATGGCCGACGAGACTCCAGCATTGAAATCGCGTAAGTCGAGTACATCGTATTTACTTTATTGGGTAATCTACTGAAAACTGATGTGGTGGGTCTTTAGTTTAACACCTGTTGTCAATTGAATTTGGCAGAATCAGACCAAATGGAAAGCAGCTATCGTAGACAGCTGGAAGCATTTTTTGGGCTAAAGCAATCTAATCAAGTTAACATGTGGCGTCAAAGTTTGTTCATCATTTGAAGGATTTGCCACGAAAAGGCGGCGTGGAGACCGAATCATCCCTGCATGCTTTTTTTCTGGTGTCAGAAGGCGAGAGCTTAACAACAACAAAAGAGGCCAAAGATAAGCTAAATGTCAACGTCTGGAACTCTTCTGCCTCTTCTTCTATTTTCCTTAATCCGCCACATCTTGAAGCACAGATTGAACTCGAGGTTATCTGGACCATCTTTTCTATTTCCCCAACCCCCTTCACTCTAGACTTTGACAAGCTCCATGCATCAACCATGGAAAAAAAAAAGAAGGAAAGTAAGGAAAGCAAAAAAGAAGACAACAAGCCCGAGCAGGCTTTTTTTTAATGCATAACAAGATATGACTTCCAGGAAATGATTACAGCCTTACGGTATTAAGGCATGAGCCCCAAAGACAAAAGTTCAAGGACGCTGAAAGTAAAAAGTGACAAATCCTGCATTTGTCTGTGAAGTTTGGATCGAAACCTGCACTGAAATCAGCAAATGTGACCTATCAGAGTTAGAGGTGGGTAGTAACGTAGACCAAGTTACGTATTGACTACGGGTGTCAAACGATTAAAATTTTTAATCGAGTTAATTACAGCTTAAAAATTAATTAATCATAATTAATCGCAATTAATCGCAATTCAAACCATCTATAAAATATGCCATATTTTTCTGTGAATTATTGTTGGAATGGAAAGATAAGACACAAGATGGATATATACATTCAACATACGGTACATAACTTCTGTATTTGTTTATTATAACAATAAATCAACAAGATGACATTACCATTATTAACATTCTGTTAAAGCGATCCATGGATAGAAAGACTTGTTGTTCTTAAAAGATAAATGTTATTACAAGATATAGAAATTTTATATTAAAACCCCTCTTAATGTTTTCATTTTAATAAAATTTAGAAATTTTTCAAAAAATGAACTAGTAGCCCGCCATTGTTGATGTAAATAATTACTTACACAATGCTCATGGGTGCTGAAGCCTATAAAATCAGTCGCACCCGAGCTCCAGCAGAGGGCGATAAAACTCCGAAAACACAACAAGTACACATTTCACTTTGCTGTCATTTTAATCTGTTTGAGCAGGGAATTGTGCGTTAATTGCGTCAAATATTTTAACGTGATTAATTTAAAAAATTAATTACTGCCCATTAACGCGATAATTTTGACAGCCCTAGTATTGACATTATTGCCATGAAAGATGAAAAATTGCGTTTTCTATTCATTTCCATAATAATATAATATTTCATTTTTTTATATGTACTCGCCTGCTAAGACCCAGATACTCTTCTACAGGCGTTCTATACCTCTTCTACCCCTGCCATGTCGTTGTTATGCCATTTTGTTGCTGTAATTGTAACAAAAATTGATTATTCCAGCAGAGACGTGATATGAAAAATCACCGATGCAAGATGGCGGCCACTGACGCGAACTTCAACTCACTAACTTAAAGTCAGCTCAAGAAAATTCATTTAGTTGCCATGCAACAGTGCTGCCATCTGGTGTTGAATGAAAGAGCTACTATTCCATTATATACTGGTCAAAAATGAGGTCTTTATAACGAGTACAACAAACGTTATGGCCCACATAAATCAAAGTGACGCCGTCGTCTCCGACTGTACAGCACGGAGTGTAAAGGGTTAAATGCTTCATTGAGTGAGTCCACTCAAATTCACTCATGCTTTGATGCTAACGCTGCTAAGAACAGCCTCTCGACAACGAAAATTGACTACACAATATTAGTACGAGAGATGTCCCGATCCGATATTTGGATCGGATCGGACGCCGATATGGGCAAAAAAATGCGCATCGGTATCGGATCGGCCGACACTGAAAAATTCCGATCCAGACTTCTGATCCAGTTTTTTTGAAAAACCGGTCCGGGTTTTTCAGCGCACCGCTTTACATAATCCATTCCAGTCTTTGCTTCGGTTTCCCTATAGTCCGCTCCGCATTTTACGGCACACTTTCAACAAACTACATTACTGTCTCCCAATTTACCGAGAGACTTTATCGGTAAAAATGTCAGCTGACTGGGATCATTTCACCTTGAAGGACAACAAAGACGAAGAGGTAGAGTGCAACATATGCCACAATAAAGTCAAGCGTGGTGGTAAAGCTGTAAGAAACAACCAACCTAATCAACAATTTAGCGAAATACCACCACAAACCATATGAGGAGTATGTTAAGAAAACCGAAGACAAGATGAAAGGTCCAACGCAACTAACACTGGCAGAAACTTTTGCTATGCGTGACAAACTGGTACTCGACAGTCCCAAAGCCCAGGGAATAACAAGAGTCATTCATTCTGGATGACGAGCCATTATCTCTCGTGAGTAAAGACGCACCATCCAACACTTAGAACCATGGCACAATATGCCCAGCCGTCATTACATCCTTGAGCGATTCGGCCGTGGAAGATTCGAGAACGATTCACAAACATCCAAATTCCGATTATTGAAATATGTCAAGTAAAGCAGAACTAATACACAGCGCGGTCTTCCAGAGGCTATGAGAAACGGACAGCATTGCGTCCCGAGAGTAAACATCACGCTTGTCATAGACCCAGGTAATGCCAATGCTCGACTCACGGCTTTAGTTCAACTCATGCAGCTGAATAACACAAGAATACCTGACTGCTGCTGACAGCTGCTACAAACTAAGTCAACATCGTTTTACTGTAGATAATATATATCATATGTGTATAGAACTAGATGCAAAATGACAGACTCGACGGCGTTAGCAACATTGAAGTATGGAAAACTAGTTGCGTTAGTAAACAACCGCCATCTTAAAGCAGGAGACTTCCCTAGTAGGCTGTTGTGAACCTTCCAAGCGAACCTAATTAACTTTTTATCTAAAATACTCCTAAATCGGCAAAATCTTGACTTGAATCTATCTTCAAAACAGTTTTAAAACTTTCACATGTCGAAAGTAGACAGAAGGGAAATTATGAAATAACGAGAGCAATTTTAACAACTTTAACAGTTGATTCGCCAAATTAAATGAATTTAATGTAGTTTAAAGCTGCTGATACAGAATGGGGACTTGAGTCTTTTATTTACTGTTTTAAAATGTTAACTTGACACTGAAATAGTCGTTTATTTAAACCTGAGAGGCTTTTTATACGATTATTGTAACTAATGCTCGAAACATTAAAAGTATCCAATAACTTGGGGGGGTTTGGGATTTTCCACTGAGGTTGTTCGTGTGTTTTGCTTTTTTAAGACAGTTTACAATATTATTTGCACGTTTTACTCACTGACTATGCCGTTTCTGTTTGTCATTTATAATGTTTTGTGTTTGACACTGAATAAACAGGTCAATTTCTTGTTACCAACCGTTGTGTGTTATTCAAACTCACCTAATTCAACTGGCTAGTTGTTATCAAGAGTACTAAAACCCTATTCAACATGAGTCTGACAACTAAGTAAGGAGGCTAAATAACTTTAAACTTTGACACATGCTCAGATAGGCCGATATCGGTATCGGGCAGTATCGGTATCGGATCGGAAGTGCAAAACAATATCGGTATCGGATGTGCAAAAACCTGGATCGGGACATCCCTAATTAGTACATTTGTGCCTTTGATCGTAAAGCTACCGAGTTCCCTGCATTGCGCAAAAATTCCGGTCATTTCGATATTCAAATGTTGCCAATCGGTCAAACGGTCCGGGCTATGCGGCGGGCCGAGGAAACGACATTCAAAAAACAAAAAGGGAATTTTACTATATGGGCCTTTGCAGTGCAAAGCCCCCATCTAATGTGTAATTTGTGTGGCTTGAAAATCGCTCTTGGAATAAAATGTATTATTGTTATTTTCAATAAATCAATAAATTCAAAAAAATCAATACTGCTGTTTAGATTTGTAGGCTCTTCTTCCCCTGGAAGTGGTAAGTTTTTTGTGTTTTGCTCGATTTGTCACCGACTCTTCGTATTCACAACACACTGGCTACGTTTTGTTTGGCACTGGCGGATACGGTTCACCGATGTGTTGTGAGTTGTGGAAATATGAGATTTGACATGCTGTCACGTCAGAATGAAAGGCAAGCAGCCAGTGAGGGTTGGTGATAGGCTAAAGGGGCTCTGACATTGGTCCTCGGCTAAAGTTTGACTGGTTTATCTGTATGTCAATCAAAAGACATACCCAACAGAAAGGGAATATGGATTTTTGAATTTTTAAAAATCAAATGAAGCCATACAAGTAGTTTGCAACTGATGGGCACGTCTGATATAGAAAATATTATATGTATATGAGAAAAATGTCTGCAGTGACAACAAATGTGGGAGTTCAATCCTTTCACAAGGAAATGTTTTAGTGTTTAATGTCTTACCCACATTCCCTGCAGGTATGACAAAAAGTGTGGGTGTAAAAACCTTTCACCTAGAAAAGCGTCAGATGGTATATGTTTTTAATTATACTTTTGAAACTTGGAATATAGTGTGTTAAAGTGTTTGACCAGGAAAAGCGTGGGTGTTCAAACAAGCTCACTCCGTGCGGTTTTTGCCTTTTCTTTGGTTTCAATACAAAAGAAAGTTACAAACATTGGAAAAGATGCCACAAACATTACCTGAAATGAGATGAGATTTGCTTATAACAAGTAACAAAACGCTTCCAATGGAACAAGCAATTTTTTTTCTTGATAAGAATTCTTAAAATAAGAGATCTTGAAACCAGTTATATTTAACTAGTTTTAAGAAGTCTTTGGCTTATAATAAGCTTTAAAATAGTATTACCGGCTCATTATAAGTCCTATAAGGAGCCGGTATTGCTTAAAATGAGTATTTCCAGGCTTATTTTGAGACTAATAAAAAGTCTCACAATAAATGCTCCTTCTAAAATGCGTAAAAAAGTATTTGAAATGAGATAAGATTTGGTTATAACAAGTAAGTAAATTCTGACAGTTAAACAAGCATTTTTTTTTCTTGGTAACATGTCATACCAAAAAATTATAAGTACACGCAAGTACATGTAATGTAGTAAAAGTACACAAACGGTTAAAACAAGTACACATATTTGTAGGATAAGTACACACTTACATGTACTTGTAGTACAAATATATGAATCGTGGTAGACTTTGTAATAACTGCAAATAACCCATTGTACGAAGCTCCTAAAAGGACATCGACAGAAATAAATTTAAGCAATCTGGTAAACATTAGCCTTATATAGCATTTAAGATAGCAGAATTTTGATATGCAAGTTAGCCAATTGTTGTACACATTAGCATTATATAGCATTTTAGCTAGTAGACACTGGCTATGCATGTTAGCCAATTGTTTTAAACATCATCATTATATATAATTTAAGATAGGGGACATTGGCTATGCAAGTTAGCCAATTGTTGTAAACATTAGCATTACATAGAATTTAAGCTAGCAGACGTTGGTTATGCAAGTTAGCCAATTGTTGTAAACATTAGCATTAAATAGAATTTAAGCTAGCAGACATTGGCTACACAAGTTAGCCAATTGTTTTAAGCATCATTAGTATATAGAATTTAAGCTAGGGAACATTGGCTATATAAGTTAGCCAATTGTTGTAAACATTATCATTATATAGAATTTAACCTAGCGGACATTGGTTATGCAAGTTAGCCAATTGTTTTAAACATCATCATTATATAGCATTGTAGCTAGCAGACACTGGCTATGCAAGTTAGCCAATTGTTGTAAACATTATCATCATATAGAATTTAAGCTAGCAGACATTGGTTATGCAAGTTAGCCAGTACTTGTAAACAGTAGCATTATATAGAATTTATGCTAGTGGACACTGGCTATGCAAGTTTGCCAATCGTTGTAAACATTAGCATTACATATAATTTAAGCTAGCGGACATTGGCTATGCAAGTTAGCCAATGGTTGTAAACATTAGCATTAAATAGAATTTAACCTAGCAGACATTGGCTACGCAAGTTAGCCAATTGTTTTAAACATCATCATTATATAGAGTTTAAGCTAGGAGACATTGGCTATGCAAGTTAGCCAATTGTTGTAAACATCATCATTATATAGAATTTAAGCTAGGAGACATTGGCTATGCAAGTTAGCCAATTGTTGTAAACATTATCATAACATAAAATTTAAGCTAGCAGATATTGGTCATGCAAGTTAGCCAATTCTTGTAAAGATGAGCCTTATAAAGCATTTGATACTAGCGGACATTGGCTATGCAAGTTAGCCTACTGTTGTAAACATTATCATTATATAGAATTTATGTTAGTGGACACTGGCTATGCAACTTTGCCAATTGTTGTAAACATTAGCATTACATAGCATTTAAACTAGCGGACATTGGCTATGTAAGTTAGCCAATGTTGTAAACAGCCAATTGCAACATTTGGCTAACTTGTGCAGCAAAAGTTCGCTACCATAATGTGAATGTTTACCAGATAGTTTCTGGTGCACACCAGATTGCTTAAATTTATTTTATTTCTGTCGATGTCCTTTTAGGGGCTCCATGATATTGTTATGCAAAGAATCAATTTCGTATCATATTGTGATGAAATTGATGAGTTACAAAAGAGTGCATGAAACTTGCATGCTTTTCAATGAAAAGTATATATTTTCTTGAAACAAGTTTGGTCTATCTCTTAAAACAAGAATAGTCCTCTTTTACAAATACCTCAAAAAGCTTGAAAAAGATTTTGACAGATAAAAATATGCTTGTTTTGATTAAGATTTGACTCAAAATGAAATGCTTTTAGGATTTTCTGACTTAGTAAGATATTGAAGATAATATCTCTTGCTCAAATTCTACATTTCAAGGGATTTTGTCTTATTTTAAGAGGGATTAGATGTTTTTTTTTTTTTACTACAAATTAGACAATTGTTCTTGCTATGATTTCGAGTTTTTGCAGTGTATACAGCAACCTATCGTTATCATTGCTGTTATCAATCGGCTCATCTTCAGAGCCGCCCACTGGAGGGAAGGTCAAAAGTGCAGCGATCAATGGCCCCTACGATTTGTCGAGGATTAAACATGATCGCTCAGACGCTTGATGCACGCAGTTAAGGTTGTCAATAAGCAAGCGTGGCGTGACACTTTGCTTATCAGTCAACATGCTTGATTAGAGGGGAGGTAATGAAGGGAAAGGCCTCTGTCGTTTGTCATGCTTTATGTTGTAAGGGGTGGTTTCGGCTGTTCGGGAGAGGCTGCAAGCCGCAGTTAATTGCGGTGAGCAGCTAGTATAAGAGCGTGGGCATGTGTGGGAAGTGGCGCTACATGCTGTTAGTTGGTGTCGTTCAAGGACAAGTCAGAGTGTGATGTTTTAATCCAGTTGTGATATTGCTACTACTACAACCAAATAAAAACTATTAAGGCAGTCAAATCAACAGGAAGTGACCAAAAATCAAGTCTACGAGTGATAACATGATAAGCATAAAAATAGGTTGTTTTTGTTCGTTTATTAGTTGTTTCGTAGAATATCCTCGAATGATTTCCTAAGCCATGTACAGGTAGTCCCGGGTTACGACGTACTCGACTTATGAAGTTTCGACTTTACGACAGCATTTTGTCTGGGGCAGATTTGTCGTTTTCTTCGGATGAGTCGGCGAGTGAGAAGTAACAACAGTGCGCAAAGGAGGAAAGAGTGGGCTGGGTGACGTAGTGTGTGATGTAGCTCTGTGTCCTGTTCAAGGGAAAACTGAGTGGCATGCAGAGGTTGCGCTAGGCTTTTTTGTTGTCTGTCATTTTGACTGACAGGGTAATAAAAATCCGGTCATAATTTTTACCAGTCACTTACATTTTTAAAATGATGATAATGACATTGTGGTGACCCTTTGTTTGGCATAATTCACCTTCCGTACTTGTGTGTCCATTTGGCCGAGCGCGTTACCGGCTACGACACAGTCACGTGACACAGACATTTAAGAGCCACGCGCGTTCCGGCGTGAATAGAGAGTTCACAGAGAGCAGCAGAGCTACAGCGGTTGGACACAGCAATTCGAGCTAACAAGACTCTTAACATTGCATACCGCTTCAACAGTATTTAGTAGTGATGGCCAAATGAAGCCTCATGAAGCAATGAAGCTTTGCAGCCAATCGGTTTGTACATGTAGCAAAGCTTCATTGTGCTTCATTTACTCTATGGCGCAATCAAGTGGTCTACAACAGGGGTCCCCAACCTATTTCACTAAGGACCACTGTGGGTGCAGGATTTCATTCTTACCAAACAAGATGACATCACTTTTTCCCCAATCTGGTGTTTTACAAGTGCAATCAGTTGATTGCGGTTCAACTGTCTCTGCTGGATCAGATCGAACAAAAACTAGGACCCACAGTGGGCCTTGAGGACTGGGTTGGAGACCCCTGGTCTACAAGCCCAAGTGGTCAACATTGTTAAGAATTCAATGGTTATTTGATTATGACAAAGATATGAATGTGCTTATGTTAGTAATTTAGTATGTGAACAAAATACAACAAGTGCTAAGGATAATTTGTTATTCATTTTTGTTGAGAAATAATAGCTTTCCCACAGTGGCTGGATTTAAACGGTTTCTTTTTTTGGATAATATTTCGCCAGCTTTAGAAAATATTCTTTCACAAGGCACAGATGAAGCTGGGGTGCAGATAAATGTGAGTGCCAGTTTATATAAATTTGGGTAGGTGTTCTTTTGTGCCTCCCAGTACACTAATGGATTGTTCATTCTGTTGATATTTGGTTCAGATAGGTACACACACTCACATTTATATTAATGTAGTTCTTCTCCCTTACCTTATTGAAAGCAATCAAATGAAAATGTTCCCATTCAGGGGAGGGTCGCTTTTTTTGCGCAGTTTCCATCGCAAGCAAAGGACAAGGCTCGAAAAAAGATTGCACTAGTTGCACTGTTGCGCACAGATCATGTAACAAGTACAGGAGCCCGAAATGCACAAAATGTGAGATAACAGGCGATCGCCATTGCATTTTGCAACCAATTTATACCGTAGTGTGCAGCCTACTGTGTTTGCAATGCGCGCCGAACGTCGGATCACTTCCGAAGTGCTCATCAGATTCAGCCGGCCGGCGAGGCTTCTCACGACATCATTTCCGGGTTCTGCCGAAACGACGCGCGCCTTGCTACAAGCTCGTGGAAACACCCCTCCCATTACTCGACACAAGCTTCGGAACCTCGGCCCATTTCGTCCATTCACTAGTATTTAGTTTTCATTCAAATTAATATTCTGTCCGAACAAGCTTAACAGAGAATCCACACCGTGCCATCACACATCAAGCAGATGAATATGTTACTTTTTCTCCGCAGTGACAAAAACAGCTGACTGTGGCCCAGGTAGGTATGGAACAATGAAATTAATAGTTCACCTGCTGTGGCCTGAACGCAGTCTTCCTCCTGGTGCGCATGGACTTGAATTGCGTGCCCGCCTTTGCAGCCCCTGATTTTTCACCTCTTTTATCAACACCATCGTCGTTTTAGGGCTTTTTGAAGAAACTTCGGACACTCAGTTGCCTTGACATTTTTCAGAGTAAAGCCAATAGCCAGAGACAATAGCTAATTAATATGCCCACTCGCCACCCTGTGGTCTGGGGTGTGAATTGCAACCTGTCAAAATGACGGATGGACTTCAGTTTTTTCCGTCACCGTTTTAAAAAATCGGTCAACGACGGAAAATATTCGGTTAACGCGACCCCTGGTGGCATGCCTGAAAAAATTATACTGAACTAGTTTATTGTCAATGTCTTTGAAAAGACTTTTCTTGATATACTTTTGATAAGGTGATGGGTGCAATACCTAACCTCAAAAAGAGATATCTTCCAAACCCTTTTCATGTTAGATGATATATACTGTATGTATTTATACACTGATGGCCAAAAGTATTGGCACCCCTGCAATTCTGTCAGATAATGCTCAACTTCACCCAGAAAATGATTGCAATTATAAATGCTTTGGTCTTAATATCTCCATTTATTTTGATTGCAATGAAAAAACACAAAAGAGAATGGGAAAAAATTAAATCATTATCATTTTAGGCAAAACTCCAGAAATGGGCAGGACAAAAGTAGCGGCACCATTTGAAAAATCATGTGATGCGTCTCTAATTTGTGTAATTAATAGCACCTGGTACTTAACTGTGGCACATAGCAGGTGGTGGCAATAACTAAATCACACTTGCAGCTGGTTAAAATGGATTAAAGTTGACTCAACCTCTGTCATGTATCTTTGTGTATGCCACATTGAGCATGGAGAAAAGAAAGAAGACCAAAGAACTGTCTGAGGACTTGAGAAGCAAAATTGTGGGGAAGCATGGACAATCTCAAGGCTACTAGTCCATCTCCAAAAACCTGAATGTTCCTGTGTCTACCGTGCGCAGTGTCATCAATAAGTGTAAAACCAATGATACTTCAGCTAACCTCCCTAGATGTGGACGGAAAAGAAAAATTGACGAGAGATTGTGCGGATGGTGGATAAGAACCTCGAATAACATCGAAACAAGTTCTAGCTGTCCTGCAGTCCGAGGGTACAACAGTGTCAACCCGAACTATCTGTTGGCATCTGAATGAAAAGGGACTCCATGGTAGGATACCCAGGAAGACCCCACTTCTGACCCAGAGACAATATAAAGCCAGGCTGGAGTTCGCCAAAACCTATCTGAGAAAGCCAAAAACATTTTGGAAGAATGTTCTCTGGTCAGATGAGACAAAAGTATAGCTTTTTGGGAAAAGGCATCAACATAGAGCTTACAGGGAAAAAATTAGGCCTTCAAAGAAAAGAACACATGCCCCACAGTCAAACATGGCGGAGGTTCCTGCACTGCACGGCTTGACCATGTGCATGGCGTTATGAAGTCTGAAGACTACCAACAAATTTTGCAGCATAATGTAGGGCCCAGTGTGAGAAAGCTGGGTCTCACTCAGAGGTCATGGGTCTTCCAGCAGGACAATGACCCAAAACAAACTTCAAAAAGCACTAGAAAATGGTTTGAGAGAAAGCACTGGAGACTTCTAACGTGGCCAGCAATGAGTCCAGACCTGAATCCCATAGAAAATGGGCCGGACAAAAGTATTAGGCTGAGGGTGCCAATACTTTTGTCTGGCCCATTTTGGGAGTTTTGTATAAAATGGTAAGAGAATAGGGGGAAAAAAAAAAACATTTTGTGTTTTTTCATTGCAAGCAAAATAAATCAAGATATTACTACCAAAGCATTTGTATTTGCAATGATTTTCTGGGAGAAATTGAGCATTACCTGACAGAATTGCAGGGGTGCCAATACTTTTGGCCAGCAATGTTGGCAAAGTGCAGCTTTTGGAATATGTAAAATGGTTGTCCGCCTGAATGCCTGCCTGAGCAGTCCACTGTCCAACAAAGCCAAGCCTGCCCTGCAAACACTCAAGATGCTAATTGGAGCGATCCAACCCTGTGGTTTTGCGAGTGTGAATGGGAATGACTAATGAGGACCTCAGTGCTCAAAAAAGATATGCTGATTAGGGTCACATGACCTTTCTCTGGATACAAAAGTGATTTGTATCAACTGCTCCACCCTAGTTAGTTCTAGAATTTTTTTTTTCTCAAATGCTCTCCTGTTCAATTTTTTTCTTCCCCCAGAAAATTGAGATTTTAACCTTTCCAATGATGTATCACACATGCATATAGGAAAATTTTGAAATTTGGCCAAATTGGGGGTCTCATAGCGGAACTTCAAGTCGCCTGAGCGTTTTTCCACCATATACATATACAGTATTTACACTCTTCTGCACTCTTGGTCTACTGTATATAACCTGTTTTGACTATAGTATATGTAAAAGGCAAAAACGCCTACGACCATACCTGCTGTTTGTGTTAAATTGTCAAATTTAAAACTATTACAAGTCTTATTTTTCTGTTGAATGTTAATCCTAACAAGTTGAATAAATACTATCAAGCTTCAAAACGGTTTGTCGAGCATTTTTGGTTGTTTGTCTTTTTGGGTCCTGAAAGAATCTGACCTTTAAGCCAGACTGCCGGAATCGTGGCAGCTGAACCGCCGGACCCATGCTGGCACAGCTCCAGCGACCCGGGCCGGTGGGACTCAGACAACCTGGCCAAAAGGTCAAACTCCGCGCGTTCACCTTAGTCTTAACCCTTTGTACTGACTCCATTTTGAAAGCTGGAAAAAGGCTTCGAAGCACAAGTTGACAATTTATTCAGGTCGACAGCAATCAAACGGCAAGGCGAGTCAGAAACAGAATCAGGCGGGGGAGGCAAGGTCACCCCATCACATGTTAACAAAAGGTTCCCGAGAAAAATGACGTTTAGTTAAACATTCAGTCTTTTGAAGGCTTTCACTGGGCAGGCTATGGGCAGGAAAAAGGGTGTGTTTGGGCGTTGTTTAAGATTATTGTCTATTTGTGGATTGGACAGGAGGATTCGGGAGTTTACTGTTGTCAGGGCAACGAGATATTGGGCGTTCGCCGGTGTTTCTTGTGTTGGGACAGGGCGTCCCACCATTTGTTCTGGGCAATCCGGGAGAACACATTGCTATATTTGGTGGTGCAGACGTGGGCTTGTCAGTTGCATGACGCACACGTTGTGCTACCGTGATAAGAAGGCGTCATGTATCTTTTATGCTATACTGTATATAATTTTTTTCTAATTTCTCACTTTTTTACACTGTATATAACTTGTTTTGACCATAGTATGTGTAAAGGCCAAAAACGCATATGACCATACCTGCTGTTTGTGTTGAATTGTCAAACATAAAACTATTCAGACTTATCTTTTTCTATTGAATGTTTATGCTAACAAGTTATATAAATATTATCAAGCTTCAAAACAGTTGGTCGAGCATGTTTGGTTGTCAATGGGACATCAACATGACAAATTTTGAAAAAAGATTTTGGGATTTTTTTTGTCTTTTTGGGTCAAAAATGTTGATTATTGGTCAGTTAGAAAACAACAGTTTGGACATGAAGGTTATGGTGTCCTGAAAAAAGGGACGCAAAGCCATTATGAACAATTTTTTCTTTGGAATATAAAAGCAACAAGGGCGTGCAAATTCGGACATAATAGGCTCAGGTGGTAAATGACTAAACTTGTTTAGACCATTAAAATATGACCTGAAACTTTGCTTCTACAATGAATGTTTTGGGACGGACGACAATTTGACCCTGCACCATATTACTTCTGTAATTTCCTTCGGGATACTGTTCTAAAATTCGATTCACTTCTAAGCACTCCCGACGAGCGCGGATCGGAATCAAAGGCGTGACACAAAATGAAGAGCGAGCGAGTCGGCGACAAGCACCGTGGGAATTTCAAGGGCAGCGACCCGTTTCTTTTAATCAGGAGAGGGAGCAACGTTTGCATGCGCGTGACAAGCAGATTGTATCTTTAAAAAAAAAAAAAAAAAAAAAAAACAAGAGAGAGGGGGGAAAAAAGGCCTTCTCACGCAGCCAGTGCCCCCATTCATATCACATTTTAATGAATTGCCATGACGCCTGAATAAATGAACCGACGGCCGTGTTATTTTCCACGCTCATCAATATTCATGATGTGCAAACATCCACCATCCAGCCCCTTAATTACGACGCGTCGAGTCTTTAAAACACGCGAAAAGGAGCAGTCGACGCTTGGCGGATTTCAAGCGGAACTGGCTCAAGTGACGATTTCACACACGCGCCCAAGAAAAAAAAAACTCTCTACCCCCCCGGAGAGAAGCATCCACTTTTTAATTAGTGCGTAAACAGGCAGCTCGGAGGAGAGAACATAATCACACTACGTATATTCAGTGTGTATGCTTATTGTCAATGTAAGACTTGTCGCTTCTCCCTCAAGCTTCCTGGGAAAAAAGTCTATTTTAACAACAAATGCAAGACAGAGACTGTCATGTAATCACCTTCTCAATGCCCTCGCAGGCCCGGCGAGACAGACGACAAAAACAACCTGTCAATCAGCGTTTACTTTCAACGAGTGGCAAAAATATGAATAAAAATACAATGACAACTAGGCCTGAAAGCAAGACTGAACGAGCCCTCGCAGTTTGGGGCAACGTGGACGTCACGCAACTGGATGGCACGCAGCTCAGGGTGGTGGCAGATCGTTCCCCTCTCATTATCTCAAGAGAAACTAACATGGAAGATGTTTTAGTATCTCCCGAGTTAAGAACTATATTCACACACCCAGGTGAAAACACCCCTAAAGAGGGTCCTACAAAAAAGGAGGTGCTTCTCAACTGTGCAGCCACACCCTTATTTAAAAAAAAAAAAAAAAAAGAATCTTCTAACTGGGCCAATTCGACCAAGTATGCCGAATTTCGAGGCTCTATAAGCTATAAGCAACGAGTGGCAAAAATATGAATACAAATACAATGAACAACTAGGCCTAAAAGCAAGACTGAACGAGCCCTCACAGTTTGGGACAACGGGGATGTCACGCAACTGGGACGGCACGCCGCTCAGGGTGGTGGCAGATCGTTCCGTTCTCATCATCTCATGAGAAACTAACATGTAAGATGTTTTAGTATCTCCCAAGTTGAGAAATACATTCACACACCTAGGTGAAAACACCCCTAAAGAGGGTCCTACAAAATAGGAGGTGCTTCTCAACTGTGCAGCCACGCCCTTATTTAAAAAACCAAAATGAATCTTCTAACTGGGCCAATTCGACCAAGTGTGCCAAATTTCGTGGCTGTATAAGCTATCAGCAACGAGTGGCAAAAAATATGAATAAAAATACAACGACAACTACGCCTGAAAGCAAGACTGAACTGGCCCTCGCAGTTTGGGGCAACGCGGACGTCACGCAACTGGACGGCACGCAGCTCAGGGTGGTGGCAGATCGTTCCGCTCTCATCATCTCAAGAGAAACTAACATGGAAGATGTTATAAGCTATAAGCAACGAGTGGCAAAAATTTCGACTTTACGACGCCAGAGCCTCGTCTGCCATTTCGTCTCCAGTCGTTTTTGTTTTGTTTTTTTAAAGTTGCGTAAACAGCAACTAGTTACTGTTGCCATGTCAGGATGACTAGACCCCCCCCCCCCCCCCAACACAAGCACACACACACAACCTCGACATAAATACATGTCTACATGCCGCCTCCTCCACCCCCTTCGAACATGAGGGATATTAGAAGTCCTTTTCGGCCACCACCAGCAGCAGCAGGCACTGTAAGTAATATAAAAAGACATCAATGTTGTGGACAGTGGGAACACACCACTAATCTTGGCACTGACCGTCCGACCTGCATCAGACTTAGCATAGCATTAAACTGTGTGAACTTGCTAACCTACAAAACTCAAGTAAGCTACAAAAAAATACCTCCTTAAAATGAGTTCAATTTCCTTGTTTTCAGTATAAATCTAATAGAAATAAGTGATTTTTTTTTTTACGTAGGAAATACATCAGCATATTCGTGCATAATCTGTTTGGTCTTATTAATGTCCCCAGCAAAACGTGTACATGCAGGTTATGCTGTTTTAGCGTCCCTACCAATGTTGAGACCAAACCTACGCCCTTATATAGAATACATGTTTTTTAGATAGCTATTTTTGAGATTTAGGGGGTATTCAAGGGTACGTAAAAAGTTAAATCCGACTGCAGAAATTTGGGTTGAATCGCCAGCGTAGGAACGGATCTCCTTCATAACGCGGGGACTACCTGCAAATGCTTTGTGAATATAAAAAGAATCCCAAATTAGTTTACTAAAACAACAGCATTTATTCTATTTTAATTAAATGCGCTTGACAGCATTTGCATTCAAACTGCATTTATTCCTCGGTGGCTGGGGGGGGCTTGATGAAGAGAGAAAAAAATCAATAAATAAGAAATTTTTTTAAAAAGATGGTTTCCATTAATGCCAAAACGACACTAAAGAGTGACAATCAATTGTTGTTAACAACTTTCTTCATTTTCCAATCAAAATTAAAGCACATCATATCAACAAAAGTAAAAATGCCAAGAAAGCAAGCAAGCTCTAATCTCGCTCCCACCTTCTAAAGGCAGAATATTTACTCCAGTCTGTGTGTTTGGAGTCCAGCAGCAAGAGAACCCAAAAAAGGAGAACAAACAAACCCCATCCAGACTAATAGCCACTGGCCCAGCGAAAAGGGCTTAACTGGAAGTCGCCCAGACTGACTCATTCACACGTTTAGCCCCCGCGTCCATGAGTAAATCCTGCCAAGAGCCGCCGTGGAGCGACCGGTCACCAAGCTAGCCAAACATGACTTGGAACCACAATGAGGGGATGAGAACACTCGGACAGAATGTGCTGATATGTGTAGTAAAGCGCCATGGGATTGATTACCGTCCCTTTACAAATGACTGGTGACCAGTCTAGTGTAGTTAATTTGGCCTGTAGTTTTCCTTTTTTTGAGTAGTCCTTACACATGTTGAAAATAAAGAATTATGATCATTTCTGAACTATAGAGCTAGGCCTACAGCTATTGATTATGGGTCATTGATCCATATATCAATTAGTTACTTTGAATAATCAAGTAATCAGAATACAAACATAGCAGAATACATTTTAGGAGAGGTTAAACAAAGAAAAAAAGTGTTTATGCTAGCAATAACGTTTATTTTGGCTTGCTAAGATTGCACTTTCCAAAAGAGGATTAAAGGCACACATAAAATAATATTCCTGAGTGTTTCTTTAAAATATTCAGAACTGTGTCTTCTCTTCACAACAGCAATAAATGCATTTTAAAAGTAAATTAAAATAGCAGCACTTAGCCTCAGAGGCGTCGCATCCCATTAGGCAAACCAGGCAATTGCCTAGGGCCCCCAGCCAGCAGCAGCCCCCAGAGGGCCAACAGATTTAGCACATGCAGCTTTACTGCACTGTCGCAGCGACAAATGTAGGGAGTGTTTCAATACCATGGAATCATTTGGCAGATTAGCTAATGATTCTGTTATCAATCCCTATCAGCACTAACCATGTCACATAGATTGTACATGTTTAAGGAAGTACAATCAGCTAGTTATACCACATGATTGTTTAAAGACTCACCAAGTACTCTCTGGAAAGTCCTTGCCGAGTTGTTTTATGTTGATTTTCACAGGCCACCTCATTATTCATGTGACTACTTCAAGAAATGGGGATTTTTTTTTCCCAAAAAGTCTATTAATGGGTCTATCATATACCTCGTCGAGTACTCTATAAGAAAAATACAACATATATGCATCTAAAATAATCCTAAACAATTTAATTAGCAAATTTAATACTCATTTCGGTCGGTAGTCCACCAATCAGTGGTTTTTACAGAATAATTTGAATTTGGTGGGTCGGAGGGCATATCTGACTACTGATTTCACACAAAGGTATATACCTCCGCATCCGATGTTGGTATTTTTGTGTTGCTACTCTTTCTTCTATTGCTCTAAGTCCACACGCTCGAAGGGCCCCATGTTGCTTGTTGCCTGGGGCCCCCGGGGACCCTTGCTAGCCCTCTGCTTAGCCTCAAACGGTATAAAAATTAATTAATTAATTAATCAAATGAATAAATGAAGATCTTAGTTCAACAAAAGAACAAATGGCTAACTTGCATAGCAAATGTCCGCTAGCTTAAATGCAATAAAATGCTTATTTTTAGGGCTGTCAAAATAATTTTTTAAATTAATCACGTTAAAATATTTGACGCAATTAACGCACATGCCTCGCTCAAACAGATTAAAATGAAAGCACAGTGGAATGCCAACTTGTTACTTGTGTTTTTTTGGAGTTTTGTCGCCCTCTGCTGGCGCTTGGGTGCGACTGATTTTATAGGCTTCAGCACCCATGAGCATTGTGTAAGTAATTATTGACATCAACAATAGCGGGCGACTAGTTTATTTTTTGATTGAAAATTTTACAAATTTTATTAAAACGAAAACATTAAGAGGGGTTTTAATATAAAATTTCTATAAATTGTACTAACATTTTTCTTTTAAGAACTACAAGTCTTTCTATCCATGGATCACTTTAACAGAATGTTAATAATGTTAATGCCATCTTGTTGATTTATTGTTATAATAAACAAATACAGTCCTTATGTACCGTATGTTGAATGTATATATCCATCTTGTGTCTTATCTTTCCATTCCAACAATTTATTTTACAGAATATATATATATATATATATATATATATATATATATATATATATATATATATATATATATACATAATTTACATAAACACATGGCATATTTTATAGATGGTTTAAATTGTGATTAATTGCGATTAATTACGATTAATTCATTTTTAAGCTGTAATTAACTCGGTTAAAAAATTTTTATCATTTGACAGCCCTAAAAATAATATTCCTAAGTGTTTCTTCAAAATATTCATAATTGTGTCTTCTCTTCACAACAGCAATAAATGCATTTAAAAGTAAATTAAAATAGCTGAGCTTAGCCTCAAACGGTATATAAATAAATAAATAAATAAAATAAATGAATGAGGATCTTAGTTCAACAAAAGAACAAATGGCTAACTTGCAAAGCAAATGTCCGCTAGCTTAAATGCAATAAAATGCTTATTTTTAGGGCTGTCAAAATTATCCCGTTAACGGGCGGTAATTAATTCTTTTAATTAATCACGTTAAAATATTTGACGCAATTAACACACATTTCCCACTCAAACAGATTAAAATGACAGCACAGTGCAATGTCCACTTGTTACTTGTGTTTTTTGGAGTTTTGTCGCCCTCTGCTGGCGCTTGGGTGTGACTGATTTTATGGGCTTAAGCACCCATGAGCATTGTGTAATTATTGACATCAACAATGGCGGGCTACTAGTTTATTTTTTGATTGAAAATTTTACAAATTTTATTAAAATGAAAACATTAAGAGGGGTTTTAATATAAAATTTCTATAACTTGTGCTAACATTTATATTTTAAGAACTACAAGTCTTTCTATCCATGGATCGCTTTAACAGAATGTTAATGCCATCTCGTTGATTTATTGTTATAATAAACAAATACAGTACATATGTACCGTATGTTGAATGTATACATCCATCTTGTGTCTTATCGTTCCATTCCAACAATAATTTACAGAAAACTATGGCATATTTTATAGATGGTTTGAGTTGCAATTAATTACGATTAATTAATTTTTAAGCTGGAATTAACTTGATTAAAAATTTTAATTGTTTGACAGCCCTACTTATTTTTCAAGAGGTTGAAACGAGTTGTTAATACGTTAAAACAATCGTACAGTACGGGCCAAAGGTCTGAACACATCTCATTCAAAGCAACACAAATGAAGGTCCCACCTCCATTGATAAATCAATAAATTCCACTAATCAACTCTGAAAAAGCACATCTGTGGAGTCAAAAACCATTTTCCAGCAGGGCCGAGAACAAAAAGTGGCATTTGGAATGTGGCAAAATTGATTTCGCCATGCTGCATTTTTTGGGAGTATGTGGCAAAATTGATTTTGGCATGTGGCAATTTTTTTTGTATGAGGCAAAATTGATTTTGGTATGTGGCAATAGATTTTGCCATTTGGCATTTTTGGGGGGTATGTGGCAAAACGGATTTTGCCATGTGGCATTTTTTTGTGGTATAGGGCAAAATGGATTTTGCCGTAAGGCCTTTTTTTGGTATGTGGCAAAATGGATTTTGGTATGTGGTGTTTTTATTTGGTATGTGGGGGTTTTTTTTTGGTATGTGGCATTTTTTTAGGGGTATGTGGCAAAATAGATTTTGCCATGTAGCATTTTTTTGGCATGTGGCATTTTTTTGGTATGTGGCAAAATGGATTTTGGCATGTGGCATTTTTTTTTTTTTTTTTTGTAATGTGGCATTTTTTTGTATATTGCATTTTTGCAGGCTATGCACATCCATGCCATTGATGGCAATGCACGTCCAAATTTTCCACTCATTTTAAATGGCAGAAAAAACGTGTGGCTGTGATTTTTGACCATACACTTACCATTACATCGCATTGACATTCAACCGGCACCCAAGTCAGACAATACCATTGACGGCTATGAATTTCCAAATCTTCCATTCATTTTGAATGGCAAAAAACGTGTGGTTGTGATTTTTAACTATACATTTTTTTCTTAAAATGAATGGAAAATTTGTATGTGCATAGCAGTCAATGGCATGGACGTGCATGGCCTGCAAAAATGCCATGACAAAAAAAAAAAAAAAAGCCACATACCAAATAAAAACACCACATACCAAAATCCATTTTGCCACATACCAAAAAAAAAATGCCGTACGGCAAAAGCCATTTTGCCCCATACCACAAAAAAATGCCACACGCCAAAATCCATTTTGCCACATGCCCCAGAAAAACGCCACATGGCAAAATTTTGCCACATACCAAAAAAAAAAAAAAAAATGCCACATAGCAAAATCAATTTTGCCACATAAAAAATAGCCATTTTCGTTCTCGCTGTCTCTCCCATTTTAAGTAACTCCCTCTTAAAGCTCATCAAGGGAATGGCAATCGTGTGCAAAAAAAGTAGAGCAAAGGGTACTACTTTAAAGATACAAGAATATAACACGTTTTTAGTTATTTTACCTTTTTTTGCTAAGTACCTAATTCCACATGTGTTCATTCATAGTTTTATTTCCTTCAGTAAGAATTTACAATGTAAATAGTCATGAAAATAAAGAAAACGCACTAATGAGAAGGTGTGTCCAAACATTTGGCCTGTTTTGTATGTCGATTCGTTCGTATGTCAGATACCACGGTATTTCATTTTAATTTTTAGCAAAGAAAACATGAATTTATGCACATGATTTACTTTCACGAGCCACACAAAATGACGCACCGGGCTGAATCTGGCCCCCGGGCTTTGAGTTTGACACCCGTGCTCTAATTTTGGGTTCCGGTGCTTTAAGCCCACGCTTATGCGAATCTGCATTTTTTGTTGTTTGGCTATGTAAGCCCCCCTTTAGCACCCCTTTTTGCTCCACTCTGAGCAGACAGTAAAACAAAGCCCATCTTGTGCGCCCTCAATGGCGACAGGCGCCGAGAAAACGGCGTCTGGTCGTAATGAGCGCTTTCACGCCGCCGAGAGACATCTCTGCCATGACAAAAGCGAACAACGGCCGTTTCGACCGTTCTCGTCATCTGGGTTTAGTTTATCTTTCTTCTCGCAGACGCTCGGCCCTTTTAACAGTTAGCCTCGTCCTTCCGCCCGTGTCAATCCAAATGTCGTTTTTGGGACACAAATAGGCTGTACCGAACAGATGATAAGACGCTAGACGTCTAGAGGGGTAAACAAGCAGTCTAATGGTTGATGCATGGCGTTGGGAAGCAGGATGTGGTAGACTTGTAAATATCTAGTGGTCGGAACCTCTGGGTCGCTCACGATACGATACGATTTACGATACAAGGCTCAAGATAACGATCTCACAATATAGTGATACAACAATTATCAATACATGGGTCAGGAAATAATTCGAGGATATTTTACAAAACAACTAATAAACAGAAAAGCACACTCTTTTCATCCTTTTGCTGTGAATTGGGTTTACCACAAGTAGACATCCAGTTTTAAGTCAAACAGATTGCACAACTGTGGGCATCAGTGGCAGCTAAGGTTCATTTTGGGCATTTCACGTCATTTCCTGTGGCTTTTCGGTCACTTTCTGTTGATTTCAGGGCATTTATGGTTCACTTCCTGTTGATTTCGGGGCATTTGTGGGCTCCTTCCTGTCAATTTTGGGTTACTGAACAAGAAGCGACTCGAAATGTCCCCAAATGAATCTGAAGACACTAAAAATCAAATGGAAGTAGGACAGCAACTAGCGATTATTTTATAATTGAGTAACCATACAATGAATTAAACGATTAGTAGGATAAATGTCACTTTTTTCAATTACCTTCACAGGTTAACTTTAAGTTGTTTTAGGCATGTTGTAAGTAACAATGAAGACAAATAGGGTGACTATTTCCTTCAAAAATAATATTTTATTACAGCTTCCTGACTTAACTGTATTGTAGTCTACTACTGTACTGTTGTAAGTACCGAAAACTTGTAAAAGTATTTAATAAAGGTTCTGAGTAAAAAACCTAAAAATAATTTTTGGACATTTTTTTCTTGTGGGCAAAACACTAATATAAATTGTGTCAATGACTTATTTATTTTCTTTAAACAAACTAAACAACAAAATTGAATAAGGAGAAGTTAGATTGTAATGAATCAGGGTTTTTTTAATCAAACACTACATAAATATCCATGCAAATCCAAATTGAAAGCACACTCTCTTGTATGACAATTTTGAGTTTGAGTTTGTATTGAAAGGAGACTATTATATGAATGGGTTT
Organism: Corythoichthys intestinalis; assembly: GCF_030265065.1. Lineage (NCBI taxonomy): Eukaryota > Metazoa > Chordata > Actinopteri > Syngnathiformes > Syngnathidae > Corythoichthys > Corythoichthys intestinalis. The sequence goes on from NC_080398.1 coordinate 40,312,332, forward strand.
ATGTGTGTAATTTCTTTATATGAAATAAATAAGACAAATTTACGAACTAGCAATAACTCAACTTCTAACACAAACAAACGGACACTTAAGACACTGATTAGCATTAGGGCTGCAGCTAATGATTATTTTAGTAGTCGTTTAATCGATGAACTAGCTAGTTCGAATAATCGAGTAATCGAATATGAAACATAAAAAGTTGAAATACCTCAGCTGAGCCTCAAATAGTTTAAAAAATTCATAATTGAGGGTATAAGTACAACAAAAGAACAATTGGCTAACTGATATAGCAAATGTCCGCTAGCTTAAATGCTATAAAATGTTTTTGGGTTTTGTTTTTTGTTTTTTTTTTTGGGGGGGGGGGTGGGTGGGTTAAACTGAATATAAGAATTAGGGCTGCAGATATAAATTTTTATTTTAGTAGTCGATTAATCTATGAAATAGCTAGTTCGAATAATCGGATTTTTGGATTTTTTTTTTTAATTGGATTAAGAACATAAAAGAACTAAAATATCTGAGCTTAGCATTAAACAGTATTTTTTTTTTTAATTATAAATATGGATCGAAGTACAACTAAAGAATAATTGGCTAACTTGCATAGCAAAAGTCCACTAGCTTAAATGCTATAAAATGCTAACTTTTTTTTTCAACAATGCTATTAACAAATCATAACAAAACACATATTCCCACAAAAACGGCTAAATATAACTATAAACTAAATTACGAATTAATCAAAAAAGAAAACATTAGCTAAAACAAAAATATACCTTATGTTGGTCTTAGCAAGGCGCAGCTAAATTAAACCATGTGAAATGAGTTATACCGTATTCACAATAAAACTAAACGCAACTAAACTTTCAAAGCAAACCATTACAACACCACTTTAATTAAACGAATACTCGAAGCAACAAAATTTAATTCTAATCTTTTTTTCTAATCGAATTACTCAAGTTAATCGTTGTAGCACTAATTAGCATAATCACTAAATAGCTTGGCGCTCCGTGCTAAGTAGCAATCATCATCATCACCAAAGAATACAAACAATACAATTGGCTTCATTTACTCACCTCTGACGGAGGCACACTGAATCTAACAACACAAAAGACAATCTACTTATCGACTCTTCGTAATATTATTTATTCAGCAGCCCAAAAGCAGCAGCAGACACACAAACAAGGACCCAAACGGGACTGCTCATAGCAGCTGGCAAAAATCTTATTATCAAATTAGTTGGCAACCAATTTTTTAAAATCGATTTTAATCAAATTAATCGATTAGTTGTTGCAGCCTTAACAGAAAGTAACCTGTAAATACCCTAAAATGAACAGGAAAAGACCTTAAGTGACCACAAAAGACTAAATGCACTGGTTTCAGTGCCATTAACGTCGCTCGGCGTCCAATCCCAGTCGAAATGAAATGGATGCTTGGCAATGAGTTAATTTTGGGTAATTTCACGTCATTTCTTGATGTTTTTTGGTGACTTCATAATCCTTTTGGAGCATTTACAGGTAATATTTCTTTTAAAACGACATACCAATTCTTGTCAGGAGCATATCCATCACCTTTTAGGCTACAAAGCAGTGGCGCCTCCAGAAATTTTTCATAGGGGTGGCCAGATGGGGCCACTTAAAATCTTGGGGTGGCCAAAACTAAAATCCATAATTTCAGGTTTTCATTATATTATTGTAGTAAAAAGGTCAGGGCAAAAATATCAGACAGACTTAAGGACACGGCTACTGATATACTTTGGTGTATTGTGTAATATTTGATGTTACTAATGATTTAATGTGCATAGTCCATAACTGTCCAGTCAACATTTTGAGTTCCACAACAATTCTGTTTTATTGTGTTATGTATATATTAGGCATAAGGTGTACATTTAACTCAGGCTGTCAAACGATTAAAATTTTTAATCGAGTTAATCACAGCTTAGAAATTAATTAATTGTTATTAATCGCAATTCAAACCATCTCTAAAATATGCCATATTTTTCTCTAAATGATTGTTGGAATGGAAAGATAAGACAAGACGGATATATACATTCAACATACTGTACATAAGTACTGTATTTGTTTATTATAACAATAAATCCACAAGATGGCATTAACATTATTAACATTCTTTCTGTGAAAGGGATCCACGGATAGAAAGACTTGTAATTAAGTGTGTTTGTATATTGTGACTAAATATTGCCATCTAGTGTATTTGTTGAGCTTTCAGTAAATGATACTGTAGCGACTTAACTGTTCTGCCCAAATGCATGATGGGAAGTGGTGCAATCATGACTGTGTGTGGTGGCTGCAAATGCTAGATCTTCTCTGCGTTGGGTACACTACTGGGTGTTAAGAAAAAGATCAACTCCTGTCATTCTTCCCCATGTCGCTTCCCACAATATTTATAGTTGCTGTGGGAGAGATGACAAAGCTTTTGCCAATTAAAAGCAAGGCCCCAATGAATCCTTGTATCTACTCCACTCTGCCTCTTATCTCTGTACATTACTTAAAAAAAAATTAACTACTGCCCGTTAACGTGATAAATTTGACAGCCCTACATTTAACAAAACAAAATGAATGCATTCATTTGGGATGAAATGCATAACTGATGCTACAACAATCTAACGATACACTGGCAAGCGGGGTGGCCAGTGGGGTGGCCAAACAATTTATAGGGGTGGCCATGGCCACCCCCTGGTGGCGCCACTGCTACAAAGTATCATGTTATATCACCATTTCAATATATTTTTGCACCCCTATAAATATCACAGTTTAAAATAAAAAGCCATTAAAACAGCAGCGCTCATGTCGTAGCATCTGTCTGCACGCACATAACATCTGTTTGTCCACCTAAACTCACGTACGAGCCAGCCAAGCAGCACTTCATAAAAATAGACTGACAGGATCCATTAGTCAATTTAGCTGCTCCATGGTATCGCCGGAAGAAGCGGCGCCACCTGACTTCCTTATCCCCGTCCCGGCTGTCAGTCATCCCGGCCGGGAAGCAAATGGGCCACTTTGCCGGCGTAATTGCAATGGAGATGACAACGATGCTTCATCGTGGGTGTGGCAGTCCATCCAGGGTAAACTGTGCTGACACGCGATGCGACCGAGTCATCCGCAGGGATGTTTTGTACGGTCGCTTGAACAATTGCCAAGAAACATCAAAGCAGAGCTGAAGATGAAAAGTCAGTTTGATATGAGGGACACTGACAGAAGGGGTTGGAAAATTCTGGGAAATCCGAAATCTTCAGGAATATTTCTGTGTGGTTTGGTGCGACAATATATCGAAAATGGTGATATCCACAATTAATCTTTTCAATCTGTGTATGGACAAGTTTCCCAGGTATTTCCGCATTTGTGCTCGCCACTCCCGTTTTACACTTTCTCTAACCAGAACAACAATGGAGCTGGAGTGGCATTACTCATTAAAATCCCTCAAAAAAGACAGTTTGGAAAAGCCTCATCCATCTGCCATCATCACGACATGGGAGGACAACATAAAGAAATGGCTAAAGGCCGAGTTACAGTTGTGGTCAAAAGTTTACATACACTTGTGAAGAACATAATGTCATGGCTCTCTTGAGTTTCCAGTTATTTCTACAACTCTGATTTTTCTCTGATAGAGTGATGGGAACAGATACTTCTTTGTCACAAAAAACATTCATGAAGTTTGGTTCTTTTATGACTTTATTATGGGTGAACAGAAAAAAGTGATCAAATCTGCTGGGTCAAAAATATACATACAGCAGCGCTAATATTTGGTAACATGTCCCTTGGCAAATTTCACTTCAATTAGGCGCTTTTGGTAGCCATCCACAAGCTTCTGGCAAACTTCTGGTTGAATCTTTGACCACTCCTCTTGACAGAATTGGTGCAGTTCAGTTAAATTTGATGGCTTTCTGACATGGACTTGTTTCTTCAGCGTTGTCCACAAGTTCTCAATGGGGTTTAAGTCAGGACTTTGGGAAGGCCATTCGAAAACCTTAATTCTAGCCTGATTTAGCCATTCCATTACCACTTTTGATGTCCTGATGGAACACCCAACTGCGCCCAAGACTCAATCTTCGGGCTGATGACGTTAGGTTATCTTGAAGAATTTGAAGGTAATCCTCCTTCTTCATTATCCCATTTACTCTCTGTAAAGCACCAGTTCCATTGGCAGCAAAACAGCCCCACAGCATAATACTACCACCACTGTGCTTGACAGTAGGCATGGTGTACTTGGGGTTAAAGGACTCACCTTTTCTCCTCCAAACATATTGCTGGGCATTGTGGCCAAACAGCTCGATTTTTGTTTCGTCTGACCACGGAACTTTCCTCCAGAAGGTCTTATCTTTGTCCATGTGATCAGCAGCAAACTTCAGTCGAGCCTTAAGGTGCCGCTTTTGGAGCAAGGGCTTCCGTCTTGCACGGCAGCCTCTCAGTCCATGGAGATGCAAAACTCGCTTGACTGTGGACACTGACACCTGTGTTCCAGCAGCTTCTAATTCTTGGCAGATCTGCTTTTTGGTGATTCTCGGTTGAATCTTCACCCTCCTGACCAATTTTCTCTCAGCAGCAGGTGATAGCTTGCGTTTTCTTCCTGATCGTGGCAGTGACATAACAGTGCCATGCACATTATACTTACAAACAATTGTTTGCACTGTTGCTCTTGGGACCTGCAGCTGCTTTGAAATGGCTCCAAGTGACTTTCCTGACTTGTTCAAGTCAATGATTGTTCAAGTCAATAATCACTCACAAGAAATTGCTAATTCGTGTTGCTGTGTGTATATTTTTGACCCAGCAGATTTGATCACTTTTTCTGTTAACCCATAATAAAGTCATAAAAGAACCAATCTTCATGAATGTTTTTTGTGACAAAGAAGTGTCTGTTCCAATCACTCTATCAGAGAAAAATCAGAGTTGTAGAAATAACTGGAAACTCAAGAGAGCCATGACATTATGTTCTTCACAAGTGTATGTAAACTTTTGACCACAACTGTATACTTCCACGTAAGACCTGCGCCGACAAGGAAGACCCGATTTACGACCCTGCACCGTAGCCTGACGCGGTCCTATTGATTTTTCAAAACCTAGCGTCACGTCAACGCATATGACGTGGCAGAAATGGACTGTGATTCGTTGGCTCAGACTGTTGTTTGCGGTTCAGCGTGAAATCACCGCCATTGTAAAACATTCTTTTTCTAGACGCAAAAATGGACCAAGCCGACCGGAGTATCATCGAAGAGCAAGTCTCGTCCAGAAATCTGCTATGGCTTCCCACTGGCCGGTTGTAGGACACGGCAAACCACGTGCCAATTGCACTTTTCTTTTTTTGGGGGGGATTTTTAAATTAAATATCCCAGTAATAATTAGGGCTGCAGATATTGATTATTTTAGTAGTCAATTAATCTATGAAGTAGTTGGTTCGAATACTCAAGAAGTTGGATTAGGAACATAAAATAATTAAAAATACCTGAGGTTAGCCTTAAACAGTATAAAAATAATAATAATAATAAAAGAGGATCAAAGTACAACAAAAGAACATTTGGCTAACTTGCATAGCATAAGTCCACTAGCTTAAATGGTATAAAATGCTAAGGTTTATTTATTTTAATTTTTTTAACAATGCACTTAACAAATCATTCAAACACATATTCCTACAAAAACGGCTAAGTAGAGTGGGGCAAATAAGTATTTAGTCAACCACTAATTGTGCAAGTTCTCCCACTTGAAAATATTAGAGAGGCCTGTAATTGTCAACATGGTTAAACCTCAACCATGAGAGACAGAATGTGAACCCCCCCCAGAAAATCACATTGTTTGATTTTTAAAGAATTTATTTGCAAATCATGACGGAAAGAAGTATTTGGTCAATACCAAAAGTTCATCTCAATACTTTGTAATGTACCCTTTGTTGGCAATAACGGAGGCCAAACGTAACTCTTCACAAGCTTTTCACACACTGTTGCTGGTATTTTGGCCCATTCCTCCATGCAGATGTCCTCTAGAGAAGTGATGTTTTTGGGCTGTCGTTGGGCAACACAGACTTTGGAATCCCTCCACAGATTTTCTATGGGGTTGAGATCTGGAGACTGGCTAGGCCACTCCAGGACCTTGAAATGCTTCTTACGAAGCCACTTCTTTGTTGCCCTGGCTGTGTGTTTGGGATCATTGTCATGCTGAAAGACCCAGCCACGTCTCATATTCAATGCCCTTGCTGTTGGAAGGATATTTTCACTCAAAATCTCTCGATACATGGCCCCATTCATTCTTTCCTTTACGCAGATCAGTCGTCCTGGTCGCTTTGCAGAAAAACAGCCCCAAAGCATGATGTTTCCACCCCCATGCTTCACAGTGGGCATGGTGCAATACAGTATTCTTTTTCCTCCAAACAAGAAAACCTGTGTTTATACCAAAAAGTTCTATTTTGGTTTCATCTGACCATAACTCATTCTCCCAGTCCTCTTCTGGATCATCCAAATGCTCTCTAGCGAACCGCGGACGGGCCTGGACATGTACTTTCTTCAGCAGGGGGACACGTCTGGCAGTGCAGGATTTGAGTCCCTTGCGGCGCATTGTGTTACTGATAGTAGCATTTAGGCGCTTTCGCACTGTTGTAACTATACGCAGTTCCTCGACCCTTTTGGGGGTGGATGACGTCTTTTTGTGTGTTCGGATATGTAGGAACCTAGGACGCGGACCTCGTCTTCCGAGCTACATTTTAGCGCCGACTCTGAAGTGAGTACTTTCCGCGGGGCCGCAGGAACGATATTACGTAGCTCTTTGGTGATTCGCTGAAATCAGCGGCAAACATGCCCCTTACTTTTCGCGCATCACGTGAACACTTACATCCTTAGTAAACACGTCAAATACATTGTTTTACACTTACCCGTAGCCTCCTTTGTCTTCTACGGTCTTCTGCTACCCTTTCAGTCTCCATGAAACGAAGAAACATTGCTTGCCTTTGGCTCTGTTGTCATTTTAATGTGCGCTACCAGTCTCGTCGTTAGACGCTGGGATTCCTCGCTGATGGAAACGATTCCCTTCAAACATGCAAGAATTGCTGCGGTGTCTTCAACGGTCTCCATTTCGTTGTCTTTCGTTTAGCTTATGCGCCGCTGCTTGGTGTGGCGACTGGCGAGTAAATAATGCGTCACTGGCCCAGACTAAAACGTCACAGCAGGTCGTATTGGGCGTAGTACCCCATGTGCGAACACGACTGCTTCGCGAAGGATAGCTCCTCGAACTACAGGAGGGCGGGATAGTTAAAGGAGCCAAGTACTCAAATTCCTACAGTGCGAAAGCGCCTTTTGTTACTGTGGTCCCAGCTCTCTGTAGGTCATTCACTGGGTCCCCCCGAGTGGTTCTGGGATTTTTGCTCCCCGTTCTTGTTATCATTTTGACGCCATGGGGTGAGGAGAGAGTTGAAAGTCCATGTTGCCCAACGACAGCCCCATAACATCACTGCTCTAGAGGAGATCTGCATGGAGGAATGGGCCAAAATACCAGCAACAGTGTGTGGAAAAGCTTGTGAAGAGTTAGAGAAAACGTTTGGCCTCCGTTATGGCCAACAAAGGGTACATAACAAAGTATTGAGATGAACTTTTGGTATAGACCAAATACTTCTTTTCCAGCATGATTTGCAAATAAATTATTTAAAAATCAAACAATGTAATTTTCTGGGGGGGGTTTCCACAGTCGGTCTCTCATAGTTGAGGTTTACCCATGTTGACAATTACAGGCCTCTTTAATATTTTCAACTGGGAGAACTTGCACATTCGTGGTTGACTAAATACTTATTTCAGGCATGAAAATGGGTCAGGGCTTAAAAAGGTGAGAAGGGTGTGGAGGAAATATGTTCCAGTACACTGTACACCCCAACAAAATATTGAGCTCTGTCGACCCACACTGTGTTTCAGCAGGGCCGTGCAGAGACCGGTGGAGGGGCGGGTGCTCGTAGATCAAAAGAAGCACATGAACAAGTATTTAATACACCTTAAAACAACATAACTTCAATTTTAACCAGCTTTAGATAATAATTGGCTGCGACTGTGACATACTTTAATTGGGAGGGGGCAACAGTGAATAGAAATCAAAACTGTCATCCACACTTTCTGGCTGTGACTCAGTCAGTCTGCCTCTTTTCTTCTGAGAAACAATCTGAGAACAGACCACATCAGATGGTCACTGAGCCACCAACAGCACAGTTTTCTCAAAACTATTATTTCATTATTATCCATACTTAACAACTCTAGCACCTAATGATTAATTAAGCAATGACATAAAATCTTATAGAAAAATAACATTGTAGTTGTGTTTATAATTGTATTTAATACCCGACTATCCTTGCAAACTTGTTCTTACCAGGTCTGCTATTCACCCAGCTGATGAGGTATCCACTGCCTTTAGCAGCCTCATCCAACTCCTTTTTTTTATCCCTCAATCTCCTTTCCCTACGAGGCATGTCTATGTAATGAAATATAAACATTAAAAAACAGACACCCCGGTGGCTTTTAGTTTTAAAGCTTTCTTAATTTCTTTCTCTCTCAATAACGATGGAGGTACATTTGTGTTTTTATTATTCAATCAAAAAACAAAGTTACTTTTATCAAAAACAAAGTTGTTTCAATCAAAATACAGTATATACTTTTAATCCCAAAAAAGTCACTTCAATAAAAAAAATTGTTTTTGATTGCAAAAATAAATTTGAGACAAAAAAAAAAGCTTTTGAAAACTATTTTTCTTGATTGAAACAAATTTTTCCATTGAAGTAATGTTGTTTTGCGTTTGGGCCACATTTTGGCTAGGACATTTGTGTCTTTATTATTCAATCAAATAAGTTGCTTCAAACAAAAAAATATATATAAAAAGAAAAACTTATCATAATTCTTACATTTTGAAGTGCTTGAAAACCATTTATAAATGATACTTTGGTGAAAAAAGTGAAAAAACATGTCTTATATATATGTATCTTTTTTCCAATGTAAAATCTGAATAAATACATTGAACACGCACAAAAAAATGGGGGGGGGGGGGGGGGGGGGCGCTACTTCGCGGTTTTCACTTATTGCGGCGGGTTCTGGTCCCCATTAACCGCGAAAAACGAGGGATCCCTTTATTTCTGAAAAGCTTTAAGAAGCAAGAGTCATTCCCACCACTCGTCGGGCCGGTGTTGTGCCGACACCGGCCGTCAGCTCAAGTCCCAGCTGAAAATAACACGTCTCAGGCGGACGAGGGGAGCGATGCGCTGCGAGGCGCCCCCTCCATCCGAGAGCATGCCGCTTAATTTGACTCAACACTGTGTTTCTTCGTCTATATTACCGCTAAATACACAAGCTTGACGCCAATTTAACGGGAGCTTTTTTTTTTCATGGGAGATTTGGCTAGCTCTGGCAGTGTTCAACGCAAGCTTCAACGAATGGCAGTAACTTTTTTATATCGCAAAATGTGAAAACGATTGAAACCATTACTCACCAAATTCAATCTGCTGGCAAATACAGGCAAGTGTGTATGCTGCGCTCTGGTCTGCCCCGGTGTGGATAAGGCCTGCTTTTTGTTTTCGCAGCTTTGCAATGCAACCAAAGGCTCTCCGAGCACTCCATGTACACGAAAGGAGTGCGCGCGTTTGGAATAATGGAACGCAGCTTGGGCCGATGATTGGTTCTCGTCAGCGAAGCATCTAGAAGGATTTGCTGACTGTCCAAGCGTCACTTTTTTAAAGAACCGATTTCTTAAGTGCTCAGTTTACGTACTAAGTTAATCACATGATGATAATAATAATTAAATAAAACCTCCCGATCCCCCCCCCCCCCAAAAGAATTTCTCCTCGGATCTACACAATTCACGTAGGTCGCCCTTTTTGACTTCAAAACGGCAAATTTCGCCGAAAGGTGAGAGATTTTCATGCCTGTTATTTGCCCTATAAACTAAATTACAAATGCATTAAAAAAAAAAAAACATGAGCTCAACCAAAAACCTGGCTCATGTTAGTCTTAACAGGGATTCAGCCATGTTAAATGATGTATATCCTATTCACCGTTGCCACTAGAGGGCACCCAAATCAATAAAACTACATGCAAACACTTTCAAAACAAACCATTACAACACCACTCTAATTAAACGAATACTAGAAGTAAAATTTGATTCAAAGCTTTTTTCTAATTGAACTTCTCGAGTTAATCGAATAATCGTTGTTTTTAACGCACTCACATTCCAGCCAAAAACCCGATTATTATTGGCTGCATATATACGTGGCCACTTTAAAACCCTAAACGTCCTCTGTAGAAAACAAAGGTTAATTCAGTTGTATGCAGTGGGTTGGAGATTTTAAGGTTAACAAACGTCCTCTGCAGAGGACATATTTGAACAACTGATAGGCAGGCGATAACGTGCAATTGTGCAATGTTTGTTTGACATTTGTTATTTGGGAGACTACTTTCTTGTTCCGGGAATGACTGGACTGAATCATTTTTGATCATAGGGAGAAGGTGTCACGTAGAGATTCTAAAAAATCAGAAAGGTTGCACGCAGAATTTGAACAATTCACTCTTCCTAGGTGTCATTACCACGGGTCTACAAAGAAATGACTCAAAGTATTTGTGTAATCAAATCACTGCCCTGTGCTTGGAGGAGGTAATCATGCATTCTGACTGCCTTTTAAAAGTGAGGTAGTAAAAGCATGAAAGGTTTTATTTCAGGGAAGGATTAGTTAATGTATCGACCAACGATTGGCTCCCCACCAGAGTAAATAACCCGAGTGTCAGGCCGGCGACGGCCGAAAATTGCCTTATTGATTCACGGCGCCGCTTTTCCACGGGCGCTACCGAAACATTTGTGTCAGAGCGACTTAAAAGAAGGAACTGGACGGCGATCAGACCCAATTGGGCTGTGTGTGTGTATGTTGCTGAGTCACGGTCTTCCTTGTCTTACTGCGCTGACTCATGAAAACGATCAGGATCAAACAAGCTGAGGTAGACTTGTCTATTCAGGTCTTTTAGCGCTCACGCTATGATCAGTACAGATACTTTCTATTTTTGGCTATTCTCTTGGTAGTGGTACTATGCTGTCAAAATGATCCGATTTGTTACTACACCTCATCACGTAATTACAAATTTTAGTAATCCAGTCCATCACGGATTTTTTTCCCAATTAAAAAAATAAATAAATAAATACAGATGAGATGTCCCGGTCAGACAGTGCACTGGAGTTGCTTGTTAAAGTTAACGATGATTGACAGACATTAAGGTTTGATCTTCCCATAGACGTTTGGAAGCCGAAACTTCAAAGCACCGCATGCGTCAATCATCTGGAGCTGAAACGAATACTCGAGTTTAAAAACTGATCCGAGTAATTTTATTCACCTCGAAGAATCGTTTAATTTTGCCAGCTCTAACCATCACGTTTAGCCCGGACTACTTTTAATGCGGGACAACGCGCTGACGACACGTGCGTAGAGGAAGAAGCAATAAAAAACTTACTGCAGCCGACAGCCGCTACAAACTACGCCGACATTGCTAAAAACTATGCCCGCATGATGCTAGTGCGGTAGCAGCTAGTGTCCGATGCCTCTCATAGATATCGCATGCATTTAGGACTAGGGTAACACGGACTTTCAACTCCCTCCTCACCCCATGGCGTCAAAATGAGAACAAGAACGGTGAGCAAAAATCCCAGAACCACACGGAAGGACCCAGTGAATGACCTACAGAGAGCTGGGACCACAGTAACAAAGGCTACTATCAGTAACACAATACGCTGCCAGGGACTCAAATACTGCACTGCCAGACGTGTCCCCCTGCTGAAGAGAGTACATGTCTAGGCCCGTCTGCTGTTCGCTAGAGAGCATTTGGATGATCCAGAAGAGGGAGAATGTGTTATGGTCAGATAAAACCAAAATAGAACTTTTTGGTAGAAACACAGGTTCTCTTGTTTGGAGGAAAAAGAATACTGAATTGCACCATACCCACTGTGAAGCATGATGGTGGAAACATCATGCGATGGGGCTGTTTTTCTGCAAAGGGACCAGGACGACTGATCTGTGTAAAGGAAAGAATGAATGGGGCCATGTATCGAGAGATTTTGAGTGAAACTCTCCTTCCATCAGCAAGGGCATTGAAGATGAGACGTGGCTGGGTCTTTCAGCATGACAATGATCCCAAACACACAGCCAGAGCAACAAAGGAGTGGCTTCGTAAGAACCATTTCAAGGTCCTGGAGTGGCCTAGCCAGTCTCCAGGACTGCTCTAGAGGAGATCTGCATGGAGGAATGGGCCAAAATACCAGCAACAGTGTGTGAAAAGCTTGTGAAGAATTACAGAAAACGTTTGGCCTCCGTTATTGCCAACAAAGGGTACATAACAAAGTATTGAGATGAACTTTTGGTATTGACCAAATACTTCTTTTCCGTCATGATTTGCCAATACATTCTTTAAACATCAAACAATGTGATTTTCTGGGTTTTTTTTCCACATTCTGTCTCTCATGGTTGAGGTTTACCCATGTTGACAATTACAGGCCTCTCTAATATTTTCAAGTGGGAGAACTTGCACAATTAGTGGTTGACTAAATACTTATTTGCCCCACTGTATATAGCTGTATGCCACAGGCTTCCTCTGGATCGACGATATCACTTGAAAGATCCACACATGAACCAGAATCGCTGAAAAGCGCTTCCTTCTCCATTTTGCTGAATTCTGAAATCATTACCCCGCCGACGTCATCACCCAGATGGAGGCGCCGCCAGAGCACGATAATGACAGGCGGGGGTACACGGCAGATTAAAAGACTCTTTTCTCGTCATCTGCGCTTTGCCAAATTGTTGTATATAGTCAAATCGTCTCAAAATATGTTTTTCTTTCCAATAATAATGCTATTTAAGATTTTTTTATGGTCACTACCTCATATAGCACTGACTAGTGGGGCAGTTTACATGGCGACTTTGCGACATGAAGATGCAATGACTGAGTAGCGGAATTGCCTCGCGTGCATATGGTGTCGGCGAAGACGAAAGGCAAAGACGAAAAATTCTGAATCCTGCCTCCCAAGTGGAAGAATTCGATTACGGGGGTCGCAGCGCATTCAAATGCACGGAAACCGCCTTCGCTTCGATGACGTAAGCACTCGCGCACGTCACATGGACGTGCGCAGCGGTGCTATTAAACATTAAAAACAGCAAATGGCGGAACGTCGGCTTTAATTTATTGTTTTCATAATGTTTTTTACTTAAATATGTTGAATGTTTCCATTGTTGTGCCTTTTTGAACAAAAGAAAATGCCTTTACTTGGAGAGGGCGGGCATGTTGTCTTCCGGGCTGAGGAGGTCAAAGTGCATCATTCGCTGTCGCCTTGTAAATCTGCACTGCCACCTAGGGCCTGGCATGAATACTACATCGTTTTCATGCGGAATTGCGATATTGTTTGAATGGAAATGAAACCATATAAATGCAAACATGAAATTTTTCGTCTTCTCGCAGAGTCGCCATGTAAACTGCCCCTAAAACATGGCTAAAATGAGGACAAAAGCTACGCCTAGAACTAAAATGGCTGCTACAAAAAATGAAACTGGATGAAAAGAATATTTTTTTACCGAAGGACCCTGAAAAAGAAATACTAAACAACTTTTGTAAAAACAACTGAAGGTGTTTCTGTGTAATCCTGCAAACTTTCAAACACAAAAACTACCAGGAGCCTCTAGGCGTAGGTAATCGCCTCCTGACTGGCGCACTATATTGTGTTGACTGAACTTTCTTATCACTTTACGAGACGGCTTAAAGTTGAGAGTGGACAGAATCTTTAGGACAAAGAGTAACTGGAACTCCATTAAAAGCTTGCAAGGTTATCAAGCTTGCCTCTCTTGATCCCTGGCAAACTTCCGTCTTGTGTGGTTGGGGAGAAAAAAAGCAACGACATCAGGATTATGAGGTGGACGAAGAGTCACAGAGAGATTGGAGTGATGAACGTTCCCAGAGTTAAGGAGCAGTGACTTACACGTCGCCTTCAGCTAAAAAACGTGGAATGTTTCTCTACGCCGACACATGACTCATGAATCTCCATCGGTTTCTTTCCTGTGTTGTCCAATAAAAGAAAGCCTTGGGGGACTAAAAGGCAAACCACAAGAAAGCGCTGAGCGGACACTTTCCGATGTACTTTTTGCAGCGTCAATAACAAGCGGCGGGGTACTACTGATCCCTGTGTTGTTTTACTTTCGGACGGGAACGGGTGCGAGGTGAACTCCGACCCCGATAAATGAGTGATGATACCGAGAGCGCTGAGTCAACTTCCTGTTTCCTGCCACCAGATATGAGAAAGAGAAACCCGCTTCCTGTTGCTTTGGGTTGTCTGATGCGTTAAAAGGTGTTTTGTTACTCCACTGCAGAAAGGAAGGCTTTTATTGGGCGTTTTTTGGCCTATTTCCTCTTTGTGTTGTATAGCGACTAAATCTGCGCTGGTTCATCTGCATATAAAGCGCCTCTCTTTTGTCACGGACAGATTCCGAGCGGCGGTCGCCACAGTAACAGCCTTGTTTATGCCCCATATGTCTTATTTCTGACTCCCACTACCAGCGCCGCTACAAGATTACCCTCTTTCCCTGCAGCACGGTCTTGATCTCGACACTTCGAGGTGACTCTTCTCAAGCTAAAAATACACCCGAGGCATATGTGCAGCCTTTTTATTTTTTTTGCTATTATTTTTCTATTACCCATGAAGGGCTAGTAGTAGGGCTGCAGCTATCGAATATTTTAGTAATCGAGTAATCGACTGAAAATTCTATCGATTAATCGAGTAATCGGATAAAACAAATATATTTTTAGGTGAAGAGCAATTATAGATATACATGAGAAAACAAGACATTTTATCATTTTCAGTCAATCAATGTCTTTATTTTTGATGTATATTGTTGAAAACAGCCAACAATTGCATCTCAGATGTAACTAGAATTAAAAAAAAAAAGACTAATTCACTGCTTTCACTCAAAAAACCTTTAGATCTTATTTTTAAAAATATATATATATATATTAAAAAATATATACACACCTAAAAATGCCTTTACGCTTGATAACACACATCAATTAAAAGTTAGGATTTTTTCCCCACGTTTTTCAATTGAATTTCTATTTGTGTCAAGCCATTTTTAAGTTCTAGTTAAGTTTTAAGTTAGTCTAAACTGTAAGTCCTGATAGGATTTTGAGTTTTTGCACTGTTCAAAATAAATGTATGATACAGGCTGTATTGGAGCACATTAGGGACTAGTGCTACTTGGTGTTTTATCCAACAATGACTACTGAGCTAAAATTGATAGTTAGCATTATTGAGTTTTTATTTGACACCCTCATCACTCCACAACGCTATGTTATGTTAAAGCCTGTATGTAAGACACGTTAGCCACGCATCGAGAGTGGTCTTAATTAATTGAAACCTAGCCCTCCGCAGGGCTAACGTAAGATGAGCTAGTAGTGACAGTAACGTTAATCTTATATATTCGCGCTTAGCGCTCTTTATTAGCGCTTAGCGCTCTACTGCTTTAAGATGGCGGCTGTTTGCTAACGCTGCCCACACGTGGCCTAGTCTGTCAATATGCATCGAGTTCAACATACATGTGATCTCTATGAGACTCATCAGACGCTAGCTGCAACTAACGTAGCATGTGCGGGCTAGTATTTAGCAACGTCGGCGTCGTTTGTAACAGTTGTCGGCTGCAGTAAGTTTTTTTTTTTTTTTTTGCTTCTTCCTCTACGCACGTGACATCAGCGCGTTGTCCCGCATTAAAAGTAGTCCGAGCAAAACGTGATGCTTGGAGCTGTCAAAATAAACGATTACTCGAGGTGAATAAAATTACTCGGATCAGTTTTTAAACTCGAGTTACTCGAGTTGCTCGAGTATTCGTTTCAGCTCTAGCTAGTAGTGAGCGTTCATGTTTCACAGCGTTTTATTAAAGTGATCGTCTAACTTAAAGTGTATGTCAACACCTGGGGAAATGCTAATATTCCATCATTTATCCATAAACGAATGCCTTTTGGATTCATATCATGTCACTTCGAGTAATTACACACATCGCAACACCAAGAAAATGAGAGAAATTTGGGTCAATTTCAAGCTAAAAAGACCCGCCCCCGAGATCCCGGAAATCTGGCAGATTGTGTGCGTGACATCAAAACAAGGAAACAACCGGCTCAGTGCTTTAGTACTGAATGGCGGCGATGATGGCGGACAATTACGTTTCTAGTTGCAGCGACAAATCCGACGTAACGAACATTCTTCTAATGGTGACGAGGAGAGTTATGACCTTTCTTTGGTGTTTTGGGTTATCAATTTGAGTCCAAACGAAAGCCAATGCAGCCTAATGAAAGGATCATTGAGGGGAGCAATCACACTGATGAAACCCCGACAACAGTCCGTGTGAGAAACACCAAATGGTATGTTTTGCATTTCTTTTTGTGAAGCTGATACACCGTGACCGCAAAATAAAGTAATGTATAGAATAATTATAGTTTAATATGCTATCATCGGTTTCGCTCTGCCAACCGACACAAATATGAATGGGATTAGAGCAGAGGTCCCCAACCTTTTTTGCACCACGGACCGGTGTGATTTGTGTCTTTTTTTTCACGGACCGGTGTCCCTCTTTTATATTCAGTTGGACTCTCAATGTTATCCAATGGTGCTAAAAAACTATTTACATCACAAACATACATGTGCAACACGGAAATGGCGTAAATTAACGCTTAACGACACGGCAAAGTCGTTAAGTGAGAGGGCTACGTGCAGTTGTTGTGTGCGCCAAACATGGCAAACGTAAGTTAATATTCCTTTCTTTAAAGAAAGTTTGTAGTGTGTACTTAGGAATCGCTGCATTCGCGGTCCTTTTTAACGTTACGCGCATGCCAACTTTGTCAGAACACCGGCAATGTGCGGAAGAAAAATACAGCAAATATAAAATAGCATTTGTTTTTAGCCCCGTCGTGTTAAGTGCAGGGAAAAAATACAACTCACCCGCTGAATCAGTGGGAGGGCTGAGTTTGTTTCGTTGAGACGAGATGGGAGAGTGAGAGGAGCTAGCATCAAGCTAGCGATGTTGGAAATTGTAGCACAGTTTTCAGCGCGCTCCAAGCGATGTCGGGATATTCCGAAATGACTTTAATCCAGAACTTTGGTAGAGTTGTTGTCTCAAATGTACGTTTAAGTCGCCGTGATTTGCGATCTCTACAAGCTGATATTCCTGTTCCACAGACATGCTCGAATCACTCGATTTATTCACATACGGGTCACGAATTCACTCCTTCGCAGTTCGTGGGTCTTTGGTGATTGGGAAGTAGCATAAATTTTGTTTTCTTTGAGGTTGTAGGCACATCTTCTGGCTCGACAGGTTCCCGTTTCCCTGTAAAATTGCAAAATTAGCCCTCTTAGCATTGACGAACTTTACTCATTGTCTGCGTAGTCCAGCTCTTTTTCTCGCGTTCGGGAACTCATGGGTACTACATTGCGACAAATGGCTATTTGTAAACCACATAGCATGACAGGTTTGAACCATTTTAGCGATTTTTTGATAAAACACGAACGCAACTCTCTCGTCGATAAACAGCGATGGCACCCGCCTCGACCTTTTGTTTCCTCGTTATGACGTCTCCGCCCCATTCGGCTGTTTCCGGAACACTTTCGGAAATGTTCGTCATTTTCGATCTATTTTCGATAATTGCTCATTAATATGATTGATTTTTTTGTTAACTTTATCAATATTTGTTATCTTGGCACATAACGGTTCTATTGATGTCTCACACCCCCTTTGCGTTTTCATACCCTTTAAATACATGTAGGCTCTAATAAACCACAATTGTTCTCTTGTACTAAAATATGTTGTTAGAAACAGATAACATGTCAAATCAATGGCAATATTTATAATATTTAGTCCATATTTTGACCGTTAGTTGGCGCCATGGTTTGCGGGCTCGCAGTGATGGGATCTTTCCAAATGTGTAGCGAGTTCAACAATTGCTTATTGCTGCCTAAACTCGCGAAGTAAAATGCCACGATGCGCTGCTTTTGGATGCAATTTCCAGTCAAATGGAAACAAGGGGAGTGAAGTGAGTGGTCAAGGTGGAATTATTATTTTTAGTGAATAAATGTGCATAAGTGGAAGCTTCTCCCCCTTTTATGTCCCCGTATGCACGTATCCTACCCACCATGCGTTACAACTGGCGCCCGAACATTTTTCATGGATCCTCAGTCAAGTAAGGGATCCGTCTATTTTCTGGATCCGACGGTCCCACCGCGTCTGCAATATTGGTTTCGGATCTGTCCATTTTTTTGATTCGTCGGTCCCAAAGCGGCTTTTCGGATCAGTCTATTTTGTGGAACGACGGCCTGATCGTGGCTGCGACATTGCTATGGGATCGGTCTAATTCCCGGATCTTCGAGGTAGTAAAAAACGCGGATTTGGATTACTATTGCCCAGAGATGTCCCGATCGATCGGCATCCCGATTGATCAGGTCCAATCACCTCATTTTCAAAGTATCGGAATCGGCAAAAAAATATCGGCCATGCCTTTTTTTAATATATATACTGCATATTTTTTATTAAATCATTTTCTAATTGTATTTAATGTTACAGACATAATATGTTACACTCATCACAGTCTTTAGTTTAGGGTTAAGGTAGGGTTATCAAATTTATCCCGATAACGGCGGTAATTAATTTTTTTAAAAATGCATCACGTTAAAATATTTTACGCAATTAATGCATGCGCTGCACGACCCACTCACGCATTGTCGCGCTCAATCTGTAATGGCACCGTTTCACCTATATAGAGAGATTAAAGGGAGCGCAAAATGAGTAGAGTGAATTTTGGCAGCCTTTGGAGCCTTTTTTTAATTGGCTAAAGCCTTACAATCCCTTTTCCTACAATTAGAAATATCATGGGAGGCAATGTGGGGAAGCAAGGTAGCAATTAATATTTTTCTTAACACCTTATGTTATTTCCCAATGCAGAGAAGATATATCAATTGGTAGCACTACGCACAGTCATGGTTCCACTTCCCATCATGCATTTGAGCATGGCTACAGTATCATTTACTGAAAGCTCAACAAATACACTAGATGGTGATATTTAGTCACAATATACAAAGTCACAAGTCTTTCTATCCGTTGATCCCTCTCACAGAAAGAATGTTAATAATGTAAATACCACCTTGAGGATTTATTGTCATAATAAACAAATACAGTACTTAAGTACTGTATGTTGAATGCATATATATGTCCGAGTTTTATTCTTTTTTTTTTCTTAATGTATTGCCAAAATGTATATGATCGGCAAAAATTATCGGGAATGATTGGAACTGAATCGGGAGCAAATCGGGAAATATCGGGATCGGCAGATACTCAAACTAAAACGATCGGGATCGGATCGGGAGCAAAAAAACATGATCTGAACAACCCTACTATTGTTATCTTTTTTGTTGACTATTCTTCGTGGGAGTTTTCCCCAAATCATACTAAATAATTAAAGCACTATGGCACGCTACAGTGATGACAGTGACTCTGACGTGGACCTTACAACAATGTTGGAGTTCGTCAGGGAACGCGTGTTTGCGTACTGCTGAGCTCCCGAGTAAAGAGTGGTCAAGGTGGAAATATTACTTTTTTTGTGAATAAATGTGCATAAGTGGAAGCTTCTCCCCTTTCTCCCCATGTATCCTAGCTACCACGCGTTACAATGGACATGGACATGGATTACACAAGGTGTGCTCTTTGGCCTGTACTGTATGTAAAGCACACAACAGCTCTGGATGCTAACAATCTACATAATTATATTGGGATAAGTTTGAAAATGCAATATGCTTACTTTGAATATCTGCTAATAAAACCGGAGTTCCCAGCAGCATACACTCTCGCTCCCAACCGGAGTTCCCAACAGCACTCTCTCGCATCACCAAATTTACCCAACTTTTGTCTTATCAGGTATTTGCTGCACGCATTTTTCCATGAAGCTCGTCTTGTGAACGACCGACAGTGCTGTTCAGCTCTTCACTTTTCAGTTCTGGTTCAAATAGAAAGGGTCGAACGGACGAGATGTTGGGAAAGCTAACGGTGACACGCTGGAATTTCGGCAACGGGACCGATGACGTCACGCACTGCGACGTAACAAGAATGGCGACCTATCACTTCAAATAATTTTACAAACTTTATTAAAACAAAAACATTAAGAAGGGTTTTAATATCAAATTATTATAACTAAAGATGTCCTGATGCCGATCGATCGGGTCCGATCACGTCATTTTCAAAGTATCGGAATCGGCAAAAAAATATCGGATATATATATTTTTTAAGTAAATCGTTTTTTAATTGTATTTAACGTTACAGACAAAATGTCTTAAACTCATCCAGACTCTTTAGTTTTGGCTAAAAGTAGGGCTGTCAAATTTATCGCGTTAACAGCGGTAATTAATTTCTTTTTTTAATTAATCACGTTAAAATATTTAACGCAATTAACGCATGCGCTCCACGACCTACTCACGCATTGTCGCGTTCAATCTATAATGTCGCCGTTTTACCTATATATAGAGCTAAAAGGAACGTAAAATGAGTAGAGTGAATTTTGGCAGCCTTTATTTAATTGGCTAAAGCCTTAAAATCCCTCTCTCAACAATTACAAATATCGTGGGAAGCAATGTAGGGAAGAAAGGTAGTAGTTGATCTTTTTCTTAACACCCTATATTATTTCCCAACGCAGAGAAGATATATCAATTGTTGTCACTACGCACAGTCATGTTTGCACTTCCCATCATGCATTTAGGCAGAACAGTTAAATGGCTACAGTATCATTTACTGAAAGCTCAACAAATACACTAGATGGCAATATTTAGTCACAATATACAAAGTCACATTTATCCTTTAAGAATTACAAGTCTTTCTATCCGTGGATCCCTCTCACAGAAAGAATGTTAATAATGTAAATGCCATCTTGAGGATTTATTGTCATAATAAACAAATACAGTACTTATGTACTGTATGTTGAATGTATATATTCGGCCGCGTTTTATTCATTTTTTTCTTAATGCATTGCCAAAATGTATATGATCGGGAAAAATTATCGGGAATGATTGGAATTGAATCGGGAGTAAAAAAAAAAAGCAATCGGATCGGGAAATATCGGGATCGGCAGATACTCAAACTAAAACAATCGGGATCGGATCGGGAGCAAAAAAACATGATTGGAACAACCCTAATTATAACTCATACTAACATTTATCTTTTAAGAACTACTTGTCTTAAAAATAGAGGATCCATTTAAAAAGTAAAGTTGAAATGTTACAGCAACGAAACTTTGAAAAACATCAGATTGCTCTTTTTTTTTTTTTTTTTTTTTTTTTTTTTTTAGGTTAGAGGTTCAAAACCTGGATTCAGTGAAGGTTAAGACACACACACCTGAAATGCAAGTGACCATTGCCGACTGTTTTGCACCCAATTCACAGGTTTTATTCATATTGGCAGGTGCTACAGGGCTATACCAGCCAAAATGAATAGACAGTTTCTTTTCTATCAATGCACAAACTGTAATTTGTCAAGTGTCCTTTGTATGAGTTCAGGGTGTCCCACGATTAAAGTCACACCTTTCCAGCGTCCGTAGCAATGAAACAACAAATTTGAGAGTCACGGTTTAGTACCAGATGTACCACCCCCCCCCCCTTTCACCCTGATACAGAACAGATTACGGTCCTCATGGCAAATATCAGGTTGTCCAGCGTCTCCGAGCTGTTCTTGGACCATGCAGCTCGGACGTTCGCTCAGAGACGCAGGAAAACCTGAACCGTATGCTGGCCTGTGTCAGGGAGAAGGTGGGAACCGCGACTCTCAAATTTGTTGTTTAAAGCATAAAATTGTGTTTTGCGTTTTTTTTTTTTTGGTTCATTTTACAAACAGTGAAGGACAGTGAAGTACAATCTATCAAATTCAGTAAAGTACCTCTTGACGTGATAGGGGTCCTTTAACTGAGAGCTTCTATCTGACACGAGGAGACACTGGTTTGCTCAGCGGAACGGTTATGTGTAGTTATACATCAATTTCTAGTTAGGCCTGAACAATAGATACTAGCAGTGTGGCAATATGTGGAAAAGTTGAGATATCACAATACTTTGTAGCCCAAAATGTTATTGATATGCTCCCACCAAGACTGCTTGAAAAAAAATAATATAAAAAAAAAACAAAAAAAAAAACGAACCAACAGGTTGCTACGGAGCCCCTAAAGGGGCGTTGATAGAATTAAAATCAATTTAAGCAATCTGGTGCTCACCAGAAACAATCTGGTGCACTATCTGGTAAACATTAGCATTATGTAGCATTTAAGCTAGCGGAGTTTTCCTACAGTATGCAAGTTAGCCAATTGCAACAATGTAACAAGTAGCTAACTTGCATAGCAAAAGTCCGCTGTCTTAAATGCTATATAATGCTAATGTTTACAACAATGGCGTACCGCAAGCAACACGTCACTTCCATTCATTAATATTCATTGCCACCGTTTGTCCCTAATAGGAAATGAATGGAAATCGTGTACGAAGGAGATGTTTACAGAGCTAAATCTACCAATTCTCCCCGAAAATGATATGCCTGGTGCCGAATTGACTGGCAAAGATGTGGAAGAACATAAAAATGTTCAGTTAAAGAGATGGCTTTAGTGTCGAAGGCTGAAAAAGATGAAAAAAAACGAGCCGACCTAAGCATAGCTTTAGCTTTTTTATCCACGCAACTGACAATGACATTCTCCTGTTACAACAAGCTATCCTTTACCATCAGCCCTGTCTTTCTTATATATCCTCTGGTCCTACATCTCTTACCGTTCTAATTTAGTTAGCTTTGTGTTGCGATCGCAAATGCTACTCAGTGACAGCCAACGAACCCTTTTAATTAACACAGATAACACATCTCAATTCTATAATTTATTTACACTCCCCCCTTACTAAAGTTGTTTTTTTATATATATATTACAGAAACTGTAACAGTGGCAGTCAGATACAATTGTAATTATTTTCAGGTCATTCATTGTCAGACAGAAGCAGTACGGCACAACGTTACGCTAAAAAATAAATTTAAAATATAGAAATGGCTTACCTCTTTGTCCTCTGAAAGACCATGCCAACCCAACATAATGTTTACTGCATATGAAATGTGAATGGATTCACCGAGCTGGTGTTAAAAGTCCGCGCAAGTTGATTCGGTCTTCACATTTTTTCCTCCCGAGTTTTTGGTTTCCGGAAACGTATGAAGAAAACATCCTTCATGTGTCGTAATGTCTAGAGTCGTTTCTACAAGTTCCAAAAAAGCAATGCGTGATCGGCAAGTTCGTTTTTGAAAGATTACCGGAGAAAAGTAGCACAAATTACGTTGGGTCTATGTGAGGGCAGGTCTATAATGTCCCATTTCGGCTTTACTTCCGCTTTACGATGTGACGTCACGGTCTAAAAATGGCCTGCGTGCGGTACGCCATTGGCCAACTTGCTTGGAAAAAGTTAGCTAGCCTAAATGCTAATGTTTACAACAATAGTGTACCGCACGAATGCTATTTTCAGACCGCAAGGCTGCGTGGCGTCACCATCATAGATTGGAAGGGGGTCAACATAGACGCGCGCTTGCATACAGCTTATGTTTCCCGAAGCCAAAAACTCAGAGGAGAAAAAATGTGAACAATGGATTAACGGACGTCCAAAATACCAGTTTAACGCCAACAAGGAGAAGCCATTCGCCTTCAGGTGCAGTAAACAGTTTTTGGGGGCCATGGTCCTACAGATGACAATGTTGATACATAGCCTCCCCGAAAGAGGTAAGCCAGTTTGATATTTTTACTTATTTTTTAGCGTTGCGTTTTGCCGTGCTGCTTCTGTCTGACAATGAATGACCTGAAAATAATCAAAATTTTATTTATATATCACAACAGTCATGTAGGCCTATTTTTCTAAAATACGGATGTTTAAATAAATTAGCCATGTTTGGCCTTGGTCTTTTGTCGTAAAGCCTGTTCATGCCTACAGGTAGGCTCTTGATTTAACAGCTTTACCTTTATGTTATAAAGAAACAACCTTAGTAAGGGGGAAGTGTAAATAAATAGAATTAAGAGTTGTTTTATTAATTAAAAAATTAAAAGTGTTCGTTGGTTGTCACTGAGTAGCATTTGCGATCGCGATACAAAAATAGCAATATAATTGTCCCCAAAGAAGAGACGTAAGACAAACAGAGGATATAATATATAAGAAAGACAGGGCATATGGTGGTAAAGCATAGCTTGTTGAAACAGGAGCATGTCATCGTCAGTGTCGTAAGGCAATGCACACAAGAAAAAGGTGTCGATAAAAAAGCGAATTATGGACCAGGTCAGCTCTTTTTCAGCCCTCGACACTCAAGCCATCTCTTTAACTGAACATTTGTATATTCTTCCACATCTTTACCAGTGAATTTGGCACCAGCGACATGATTTTCAGACAGAATTGGTAGGTTTAGCTGAATAAACATCTCGTTCGTACACTATTAACATGCATCTCGCATGAGGAACAAACGAGTTTGACCCCCCTAGCAACAGTTGCTCACGCCATGAATATTAATGAGCAAAGGTGACTGGTTATGTGCGGTACGCTAATGGATAACTTACATTGCATAAGTCGGCTAGCTTAAATGCTATATGATGCTATTGTTTACCAGAAACTATCTATCTGGTGCACACCAGATTCCTTAAATTTATTTAATTTCCGTCGATGTCCCTTTAGGGGCTCCGTAGGTTGCTACGAAGATCTTCTATTTGAACACGTTAGCTCACAGGCAGTCATTGACGGCACTACAAATCCGATTTTATTTTGACTGGAGTGGACATCTAGCACCGCACCGTCAATAGCAGTAAAACCAGAGGACATTCACAGGTCAATTCCTGTTCATTTGAGGGCATTTACAGATTTCTTCCTGTTGATTTTGAGTCACTTCCTATTAATTTGGGGACATTCTTGACCGTCTAACTGTTTGCATTACTCGAACACACGGAATACAATTAATCAGGGAATAGTATCATTTCTCATATTTACTGTGGGACTGTACTGCTCTGACACACCTAGTGTAGAATAGATAGCACACCATAGTTTAATGAAAAGAAGCAGAATAAATACACAATGCCATCTTATCATAGAAGCCCAACATGTGCGCCATGAGCAAGCTCGACGCACCAAAACTTGCAAATCAGTTTGCAAGGAAAAAACGCTCTTTGTCCGACAACAAGAAGAGCCAGCCCGGATAACAAAGTTGATAGCAGGCGCTTGGGACGTCAAGACCAGCGTCGGTCGCTGTGGCAACCACATCCCATCCACGCACGAACCTAAACAGCCCGAAACCGGCCAGAGAGGGATGATCCCAAAGCAACGCCCGGACACACCTTCAGCCGGCCCACTACATCACGGACTTAAAAACACTGGACACTGAGATAACACAGATTTTGCTGCTCGGAAACATTTAGCCTTGTTTTGGATCCAGAATTGTCCCTCCGTCGTCTGTTTTTGCCTTGTTTTTGACCATTGTCGACGAATAAATTGGCAATCTGCTTTCGGCGAGTCTTTTGGAACATGGAGTCAGTACAAAGGGTTAACTTCAGAGATGAACGCGCGAAATTCCGCCTTCCCAGTTGGCGCGTGCGAAGCAGCATCGGCAAAGCGACACTTCGTTTGGCTGTCGCTGTTTCCGTGCGGCTTGACTGGGGAGGCGAATTTCAACAGTCACTTCCTTTCCAGTAACTCAACACCGACCATGTAGTACCTAGAAAGTACCGATCAAGACCCCTGATAGATACTACATTTTACCAGAACACACTCAAGTGCAAAGGTGAGCTTTCAGGAAGTTTGAGGCCTCCAAAAAGTCCATTCATTCATCGGAAGAATAACAGTAAACTTTTACAAGTTGGCCTCAGTATACAAAACCAAAAAACAGTGCGGTTGTCTTGAGATGTTGATGCCTAAGGAGTGCATGTGCGCAGGAAGATAGGAAGTTGTTGTGAGCGTTATATTACATATGGACATTTCGATAGGAGATAACAAAGCCCGTGGCAACGACTCGTCCTCCAGTTGGCCCTTTGTTATTTTTCTTCTTTAGCTTTTCTCTTAGCAGCAGTGTGTGGATGTGGGAGTTTACTAAGCGCTTATTGATCAGCAGCTCGCTACCCTTTGCGAACCGTCGTGCGTGCGGCGTCCTACGCAACACAATGCAAATGCAATGAGAAGCTTGTGAGGTTTATTGCTTATACTATTGAAAGATTCCCCTTTCACACCGGGGGACTCCATTTGGCATTGGTTGTGAGAGAGGAATTGCGCCACCTTGATTTAAAGAGTGCAATTCATGCAATGAGAAAGCTACTGTATGTTTTCTTTAGTGTTGCAACAATTAATCGATTAACTCGAGTGATTTGAAAAAAAAAAAAAAAGATTCGAATTTTGCTGCTTTGAGTATTCGTTTAATTAAAGTGGCGTTTTAATGGTTTGTTTTGAAAGTGTTTGCATTTAGTTTTATTGATTTGGGTGGATACACTGCCCTCAAGTAGGAACAGTGAATATTATATAACTCATTTCACATGGCTGAATCCAGCTGCTTCCTGTTAAGACCAACATAAGAAAAGTTTTTGTTTTAGCTAATGTTTTTTAATGCACTAGTAATTTAGTTGATTGGTATATTCAGCTGTTTTTTTTTTTGTGGGAATATATGTTTGAACCATTTATTAAGAGCATTGCCCAAAAAATAATAATAATAATAATAATAATTTATTGCATTTAAGCTAGCGGACTTTTGCTATGGAAGTTACCTAATGTTTTTCAATGCATTTGTAATTTAGTTTATAGGTATATTTACTTTTTTTTTGGGGGGGGGGGAATATATGTTTGAACTAGGGCCGGCCCAGGCCATTTGGGGGCCCTAAGCAAAATAATGCAAAGGGGCCCGTATTTTTGGCCCACCATTTCGTCACAGTATACTGTGAAACCCATCCGTCCATATTTTGTATATTAATCAGATTTTGTTGCACTGTATACTTAAAACTTCTCCCCCCAAATGATTGTCAGTACTTACAGTAGATAGCGCCAAACCTTTTTCTAAAAGAGGAAAGAAAGAAGTTAAGGAAGAACTTTTATTTTTTTAAAGCTTGTAATCAAGTATCAAAACTCACAAAAGTCAAATAAAGCAAACTGTAGTTAAAAAAAAAAAAACAATTGCCAGATTGGGGGCCCCCAAGTGGTCAGGGGCCCGAAGCAGCTGCATAGTCTGCGTATAGACTGGGCCGGCCCTGGTTTGAGCCTTTTATTAAGAGCATTGTCAAAAAATAAAAATAAAATAATTTTATAGCATTTAAGCTAGCGGACTTTTGCTATGTAAGTTACCCAATGTTTTTTAATGCATTCGTAATTTAGTTTATATGTATATTTACTTGGGTTTTTTTTGTGGGAATATATGTTTGAACCTTTTATTAAGAGCATTGTGGAAAAAAAAAAAAAAAAAAAATTATAGCATTTAAGCTAGCCAATTGTTCTTTTGTTGTACTTAGATCCTCATTTCTTTATTTTTTTAATACCGT
Source organism: Corythoichthys intestinalis (assembly GCF_030265065.1). Lineage (NCBI taxonomy): Eukaryota > Metazoa > Chordata > Actinopteri > Syngnathiformes > Syngnathidae > Corythoichthys > Corythoichthys intestinalis. The sequence continues at coordinate 40,339,882 of NC_080398.1, forward strand.
TTAAGGCTCAGCTCAGGTATTTTTATTTTTTATGTTCCTTTTCCGATTACTCGATTATTCAAACTAACTAGTTCATTGATTAATCGACTGCTAAAATAATTAATAGCTGCAGTCCTCGTTTTATTAAATCCTTCTATACCAGCTCTCCCGGTTTAATTAGATCGAATGTACATTGGCGTGGATGAGAATAAATGTTTGTATTCGAGTCCATAAAATAAATGTTGGCAGAGAGTGACTTTGGGGGTGTGGCCTATTGAGAGAGAACTGTCTCAGCATTTTCGCATGATGTCATTTTGAGATATCATGCCCCTTAGGGCAGTGTTTTTCAACCTCTGTGCCACAACACACTACTGTGCCGTGGCGTAGTGTCTGGTGTGCATTGGAAAATCATTCACTTTCACCTAATTGCTCTAAAACATTTGTGAAAATGAATTTAAAAAATGTGCTATTGCCAAGTGTCTGCGCTATCATATGGTGGATAATTATGTAATACTCTTCCTTATCAGCAGGTTTCACTTTGTTTAGTGATGCGTCAGGTAAAGGTGACAGTCGCATTAGCCACGAGCAACATTATAATGATGACAGCGACGGAAAGGTTTTCGGAAAGGAAAGATGCTAACTCAGAACTGGACACTGGACAAAATCATGACCCAGATGAAGGCTCAAGTATGAGTGGCAGTCAAAAGAAAGCAAATGGTGTTTTCTCGCCGAAAGTGTCTGGCATGAGGTAATATCGCGAAAGCTATCTTTCTTTTGGATTTACTAAATATTAAAAAAAAGAACTGTACATCGCAGCATTAACTTTAGCAGCATTTAACAAATTCAGAAACCACTATAGACCCCAATCACCAACGTCAAACAATCACGTGATTGCTGTATTGTGCCGCCATATTGTCCGTCATTGTGTGTCCGTATTGTCAATGATCATAGTTTCTAAAGGTGGATTCACTTGCAAATTATGGAGGCCCCGGTGCTTTCAGACGCTGTAAACTCATTGGATGAGTTGCATAAAAGCCGTTATTTGGAAAAGCTTCGGTCGATCCAGTCGCCAGATCCATATTTGATGCCCAAACCGATGTTTCCTCCCGTCCCGTGCGTCAGAGCTCGTCCTGAGACCACAAAATTTCCAATCATACTCCAGTTTATGTCACGATGAGGAGTCGGGTACCCAAAATCGGCACCGGTCCGAATATAAACCGACATTTGGTCAGCTGAGCGTCACCGTTGTCACGATTGCAAAATGAAACTTGATCGACAACGGGCCGGTGTGTGCCGAACGGGAGTGCCCACACGGAAACGACTTTCTTGCACCGTGAATATGTATTATTTTACTCTGTTTGAACTAATAAACGTCATACCTGTGAGATTGTCATTGGGATATGGTCGTTAAAACCTGTAGACTAATACATTTCTGTTCAAAGATGTTTATGTGGCCCAGTTCACTATTTGTTACTAAAATACAGTACTAATTTTTTGTGTAATTTAATTATTTAAAACTGATCTTACAGTCGTAAATCCATTACTGTAATGCGTCCATGAAAACATTTGATGTTTTCACGTCAATAAAGCGTTATAATTAAGCGCCCCCGTCAGGGAGGACATTTCACGCAGGGCGGCTATTTTTCGGCACAACACCTGTTGTTGCGCTCATCTTGTGGCGACGAGCTTCGTAGTCTCCGTCTGATGATGTCTGCGATCGTGTTGGCATCATATTGATGTTTTCGCCGCTGTCTAACGGCTGTCGACACAAACGCACCATGGACCGAGATAAACAAACCGTGCTGATTTCGAGATTTGCCCTTTTAACAATGGGCACACAGTAACTACTAAAATGACCGTTTATCTTCTCTGTTACTGCAACCAACCGCCACCCATGCCTTCACCATTTTGATTAATCAATGTCAACGATTGTCAGGAAGGTTTTCGGGTTCGTTTACTAGGCGGTGATTCCTTAGACCAGGGGTTCCCAACCTATTCCACTAAGGCACACTGTGGGTGCAGGATTTCATTCTTACCAAACAAGATGACAACACTTTTTCCCCAATCTGGTGTTTTACAAGTGCAATCAGTTGATTGCAGTCAGGTGTGGCTTGTTTTAGCAGAAGCCTCATTGGTTCAACTGTCTCTGCTGGATCGGCTGGAACAAAAACCAGGACCCACAGTGTGCCTTGAGGACTGGGTTGAAAACCCCTGCCTTAGACAAGCAGAAAAACACGCAATAATAAGAGGAATGTACGTAGCGGAAATATGTAAACACGATGAGCTGACGAACAATATGGCGGCACCAGTCAGGGGGGCGGAGTTGTGACATCACGTGATTGGGGTCTATAGTACCATAATTTTTGGACTATAAGGCACACCTGACTATAAGCCGCCACCCGGCAAATTTAACATGAAAACAACTTTTGTTCATAGACAAACTGCACTGGACAATAAGTCGCAGCTATCCTCACTGTATTATGGGATGTTTACACCAAAAGATATTCACCGGTAACAATGTATTTGACAGCGGCAACATAAGACTGTCAGGACACCAAACGAACCACCATGAAGCTTTGAACCAATTAGCTGCAAAGCTTCATTGCTTCAAGAAGCTTCATTTGGCCATCACTGTTCCCTTGGGGGAGACAGTCAACCTCTGCTGCCACCTGCTGTCAACACTGTTGTCGTCCATCATGCCTCCTAGCATGCACTGCAGCGCTACAGATGAGAATATTCATCAAAATTTCTATTCTGTGCTAATTATTTCATCAGTTACTGTTCCAGTTGTTTCATTAATTGCTAGTTATGGTTTCTGGTAAAACTTTATTTGACAGTGGTGCCATAAGACTGTCATAAGATAATCATAACTATGACATGACACTGTCATGAGCATTACTGAATGCTCATAACATGCCATTTAGTGTCATTCGGCAAATTATCTCACTTTTGATTGGATGTTAAAGATACGAATTGGACATAAATGGAGTTATTGACTAGGGCTGCAACGATTGAATATTTTAGTAGTCGATTAATCGATGGACTAGTTAGTTCGAATAATCGAGTAATCGGATAAGGCACATGAAAATGAAAATACCTTTGCTGAACCTCAAACTTGTTTTTTTTTTTTTTTTGTTAAATGAGGAACTATGTACAACAAAGGAACAATTGGCTAATTTACATAGAAAATGTCTACTAGCTTAAATGCTATAAAACAGTAGTTTTTTTTACAATGCTCTTAACAAATGGTTCAGACACATATTCCCACAAAAATGCTAAATATACCTATAAAGTAAATGATGAATGCATTAAAAAACATTAGCTCAAACAAAAACCTAGCTTACGTTGGTCTTAACAGTGAGCAGTTTGAATCAGCCATGTGAAAAGAAGCAGACCAGAGGGCACTGTAATCAATAAAACTAAATGCAAACACTTTCAAAATAAACGTTAGAACTCCACTTCAATTAAACGAATACTCGAAGCAACAAAATTTAATTCGAACAGTTTTTTTTCTAATCGAATACTCGAGTTAATCAATTAATCGTTGCAGCACTATTATTGACATAATTTGCCAGATAACTTTTAATGTTATTTGTCATCGGCATTCAGTAATGACCATGGTACTGTCATGTCATAATTATTACGTTCTTATGGCACTCTTATGATGGGACGGTCAAATAAAGTGTTACCTATTAACCCAAATAAATCAACAAAAAGCCGCCCTGGACTATAAACCGCAGGATTCAAAATGAAGGAAAAAAGTAGCTGCATATAATCCGAAAAATTACGGTATGCAAACCTTGAAGTAAAACTTACAGGTGTAAGAGTTTATTTGTTGAGCTTTTCTAAATTATCCTCAAAAATGTTTTGATAAATTTACTAGGGCTGTCAAAATTATTGCGTTAACGGGCGGTAATTAATTTTTTTAATTCATCACGTTAAAATATTTGACGCAATTAACGCACAAATGCCCCTCTCAAACAGATTAAAATGACAGGACAGTGAAATGTGTACTCGTTGTGTTTTACGGAGTTTTGTCGCCCTCTGCTGGCGCTTGGGTGCGGCTGATTTTATAGGCTTCAGCACCCATGAGCATTGTGTAAGTAATCATTGACATCAACAATGGCAGGTTACTAGTTTATTTTTTGATTGGAAATTTTACAAATTTTATTAAAATGAAAACATTAAGAGGGGTTTTAATATAAAATTTCTATAACTTATACTAACATTTACCTTTTAAGAACTACAAGTCTTTCTATCCATGGATCGCTTTAACAAAATGTTTATAATGGTAATGCCATCTTGTTGATTTATTGTTATAATAAACAAATACAGTACTTATGTACTGTATGTTGAATGTATATATCCATCTTGTGTCTTATCTTTCCATTCCAACATTAATTTACAGAAAAATATGGCATATTTTATAGATGGTTTTAATTGCGATTAATTACGATGAATTAATTTTTAAGTTGTCATTAACTTGATTAAAAATTTTAATCGTTTGGCACCCCTAAAATTTACACATTGACACAAGGTGTTATATCTACCCAAACATGTCTTTACCATGCTGTAATGTGTTGCACAGAGTACAACCTTAGCAAGCTAGTACAGGCCTCTAATCTGCACTCCTAACTCCACATCCTCGCCACGTTCAGACATCTTGCTTTGGTCCGGGGGCGAGATGACACGAATTGGGCCGACACGAAAGAAAACGATCCGTCTCTCTCCTTTCCATTTTTCTTCCAATATGCTCCGGCGCGTGGGAACTAGACGTCGGGCGGATGAAAGCGGCGAGGCAAGGGAGCGATATGAAGAAGGACAGAAGGTGGGGGACAGAAGAGCAAGAGGAAGGCAGTGATGTGATATCCACAGTGAGACATGTGCAATTGGATTGGAGAGGAGCATACACTCTCTCCCCGTGTTGTCTGCTCATGAATAATTCATGTCAGTCGCGATGATGTCGGGGAGGCTTTCCACTGGCCCACCCCGCTAGATAACACCCTCGTATATAAACGTCAGGTCACAATTTAACCACTTATGAAGTCAATGTGTCCCAAAACAACCCCACAATTCCATCCATTCAGAATACATATTAATAACACTTTGTCATCATCTATTACTCCGCTCTGTGGCTGGGTTTCTAATTCACTACCAACTATGGTAGAACCACTACACTACCCCAACCACAGAACTATCAATGTACTCCAAAAGAACCTTTGCACCTCCAAATGGTGCCTCCATCTCTGTACTGCCGCGAGAAGCTCTTTGTGTAGGAGTGACATAGAGTATCCTATTCAGCTCCATATTTTAAAGTCAGATTCCCAATAGAGCTGCTCACTCAGCATGATTCACACACTCACTGAAATGAATCCTTTTCATTTACTCCCTTGGTTGAAGCTTTTGTCTTAAAGAAAAAAAAATCCTGTCCCTTTAGAGACAAAATCCAGAAGGCAGCGTATCCAGGAAACCTTTACGTGAGAGGTAAGTTCGTATTCGGCAGATTGTTGTCACATAAAGGACTCTGTCAGGACTTAACGAGCTTGGATGTTTGCCTTTGAGAGAAAAGTCTTTTTGTTATCACAGATTACCCTCAGGGGGTAACATTTGCTGTTTTTTCATGTTATAAATGACTTCCTTTTCATCTGGCTAGCCAACATCGTAGCCCGGATTTATGATGAATAGAGGAGATTGTTGTCACTCGTCGGATGTCGCCATGACTTAGCTGGACTGGATATTTTTCTAAGTAAGAGGCTTCCTTCCTTATTTCTTGCTAACCAGTTTATAAGACAGGCATCAAAACAACACGGGAGATTGTTGTCACATGTTGGACCAGGCCATCACACACCTGACATTCCTGCTCTTTTTAAATTGCTTCTCTGTGCAGTTCATTTACATGCAATATACTATGTGCAATACTTACTAAGTGCAATATTCAATGCCTCACTGTCAACTTCTGCAACTTAACTTCTATTCACACATATTCTACTGTATGTGCAATACTTATTTACCGTAATTTCCGGATTACAAACCACTACTTTTTTCCCTTATTTTGAATCCTGCGGCGTATGCAATGATGCGGCCAATTTTTCTAACGACCGCCAAGAGCGCTCGAACATAAAATGTAAGCGTAAGACACGTGGAATATATGTGTCGAGGAAGACGCTAGTTTGCACTCTTACCCGTATTTTAACTTTGTGCTTTGTGCCCGAATAAAAGTAGCAGGCCCTCATCGTTGTGCATTAGTAAAATTAGCATACCCGCATCATGGAAAATTCTAGAAGAAATGGAAATAACGTGCCGAGTTGAATTGAAGGCTTGGATTGCCAGCGGCGTCAGATCGTTTACAAAAGTGGCCGTATGCGAATAGCAACTTTTGCAAAAGTCTGACAGCATGGAGCAGCGTGAAAAAAATCCACCATCCAATATTAATCTGCAATATTCAATGCCTTCACTGTCTACTGCTGCTACTTCACTTCAATTATTTGCACTGCCCAGACATAGGACTACATTCATACATATTTTACATTTATTTAGATTTTATACTTAATTCTTGCAAGCCACTTCCGAGATTTTTTTTACTTGTCCTGCACTGTAAAGGAAGACACTCCACAATTTAATTGTACAACCGTATAATGACAATAAATGGCTATTCTATTCTATTCTATTCTATTCTATTCTATTCTATTCTAAAAACAATACAGTACTTCTGCTTGCCACCCTAGCCTTAAACCTGGCAATATGAACACAGCAGATTGTTGTCACGTGTTGGACCAAGCCATTACACACCAGAAATTCCAGGACTTTTTAAAAAAAAATCTTCTCTGTGCAGTTTTTTCTCTTGACCCAGTCAGAGAAAAATACTTCTGCTTGCCACCCTAACCTGAAACCTGAGAATATGAACACAGCATATTGTTCTCACGTGTTGGACCAAGCCATTACGCACCAAAAATTCCGCACTTTTTAAAAATTCTTCTCTGAGCAGTGTATTCGCTTGACTCAGTAAGAAAAAAATACTTCTGCTTCCCACCTTTAGCCTGTAATCTGGGAAAATGAACACAGCACATTGTTGTCATGTGTTGGACCAATCCGTTACACACCAGAAATTCCCGCTAGGCCTGTCTCTATAACAAATTTTAGTGTGCGATAATTTACCTAATAAATTATTGCGATATTATTGCCCCCCCCCCCATTGTATTTTAAACCAATTTACAATAACACAGTGATAATACACTATATATTAATAGATCAAGTACACCCATTTAAACGCGATGTTTAATCTTGAATTCAAAAATACTTTTTAAGAAATCACAACTAAAAACAATAGACCATGCCTCTTTTAAGTAAAAGACAAGAATATTAATACTGCAAATAGGGATGGGAATCGAAATCCGATTCCAATTCGGAACCGGTTCCGAGTGTTTCGAGGCCTCGACATCACAATGAAAAAGCCTTAACGATCCCTTTAACGATCCCTAAAGACGCATATTGCGTCGTGACGTGTCTTGTTGTCCAGACGCATCAAACTAGCATGGCGCCAAGAACCACTCGCTCCAAAGTTTGGCTAGACTTCACCAGGAAAAAGGGTAAAAATGAAAGGTTACGATAGTTTAGCACGAGCGTTGCCGCCGTAAACATAACAATGACGTAGGTTCGAACGCTCGAAAGTGTGTCTTCACTTCACGAGGAAAAATTACAACAAAGCGACTTGCAGTCATTGCGAGATGGAAATAACTGCATCGGGAGGGAATAGACTGCACTGTCCTCACCGAGACGCTAAGGCTCAGTCCTGGCTATACAGCTAGCTAAACTCCCAAATGACGATGCAGAAGACGTTGGTATAATTTGCTGACTTTATTCAACCATCACTTGAAACTAAAAATAGAAATGAAACAAATCAATTTCGTCCCCAATAACAAACAGGTTTGCATCAACGTAAATCAGCAATGATTAGCTGCTAACACAGTCATAACAAACAGTTAGCATGCGTTCGCTAGCATTAGCACATCGTTTAAACCACTACACAACTGGATTTAAGTGTCCGATCGCGAGTGGAAACACACAACAACAACACAGAAGATGATACATACAGGCGTTGGCTCTGTGGATATTTTACAAACATTAACAAAGAACGTAGGCTCGTGGCAGTGTTTCCCTTTCTCACTAACTCGCTCACTGGCTTGGATGCGGCATTTTTTCTTCTTCGCGCTCTTCTTCGCGTGAGAAAGCGCAAGGGCGCCACCACTTGAGCGTGAAAGCGCCATAAAAACTAAAAGGCATGCATTTCAATATACTGGTAAATAAAAACAGGGGTCCCCAAACTATGGCCCGCGGCTCCATATTTGGTCCGGCCCCCTGAACAATTCCAGAGAGCATTTTGAATTTTTTTTTGTTTTTTTCTCCCTCAGTAGTGTTATTAATTTCCTGGCCTTTTTCAGTGAATAACTCAGAGAGGGTTATTTGGTTATTATCTATTTAATTAATAGTGCTATTATTATTTATTATTATTACATTATATTATTGTTTTTATTTTATTTACTTTTGTTCCGAGAAGAATCCACAGAGGGTTATTTGATTGTAGCTTTCTGAAAAACAATAATTTTTTTACATTTCGCACTCCTGCAATCGTCACACTTTTTCTGTTACAAACTGACCCCGGCCTCTCATCAGAGAAGGGAAAAGTTATTTGGCCCTCACAGGAAAAAGTTTGGGGACATTGCCAAAGGCAGAACAACGACCTATATGCCAAAATATACCAATATTTTTTATTTCTATTAGAAAAATGTTTCAGTAAAATGTTCCACATTCTTGTGCATTTACCACTTATTGCCACAGTTAACATTGAGGCTTTGGGCCTCTTTTGACCTCGGTGTGAGTTTGTAAGGTTGTGACTTCTGATTAAACAAACCTGATGCAGATTAAAATGTTTGTTCTTCTTTTTCCCGAAATTAGAATCGATAAGAGAATCGATAAAGAATCGAATCGTTAAGCAATATCGATAATGGAATCGGAGTCGTAAAAATCGTATCAATTCCCATCCCTAACTGCACAGAAACACAGAAGAAATAAAATGTCTTTTTCAAGAAAAAAATAAAATTGCACTAAATAACTTCAGCTTTTAGGCAAATGAAAACTTTTCCCCTCATAGCTTCTGCTTGTTCCATGTGTAATATTCTGATATAGTACTTATGTACAGTATGTTGAATGTAGGGCTGCAGCTATCGAATATTTTAGTAATCAAGTAATCGCCTGAAAATTCAATCGATTAATCGAGTAATTGGATAAAACATATTTTTTCTTAGGTAAAGAGCAATTATAACTAGAAACTGCAATTTCTGGAGAAATTACTCTGGGTCTTTGCTCTGTGGTGATACAGATCTTAACCCCGCCCAGGTTGGCTTCATACATGGCCGTCAATGGCAACAGTGCAATGTCAATTCTACTGGAAATCCCATTGAAAGTGAATAGGACATTTTCCATTAAAAATCAGTGGGCAAGTTTTTGGCAAATTTTCGGGGAACCGTAAATTTTATTCAAATTCTGTATATAACTTTTATGCCCCTCACCGTCCTGGAATTTCTGATGCCCAAATTTTGTGATTTGGTGAGAAATTGTAGGACTAGATACATTTTGATTTTTTGTTGTTGTTGTTGTTGTTTCCGAGTAAAAATGAATGGGCAAGTTTTTGTCAAATTTCCGGGGAACCGTAAATTTTTTTCAAATTCTGTATAAAACTTTTACGCCCTCCCTGTCCTGGAATTTTTTATGCCCAAATTGTGTGATTTGGTCAAAAATTGAAGGACTACATACATTTTGAAAGTTTTTTTAGTTTCCCATTGAAAATGAATGGGCAAGTTTTTGTCAAATTTCCGGGGAACCGTAAATTTTTTCCAAATTCTGTATACAACTTTTATGCCCTCACTGTCCCGGAATTTTTGATGCGTAAATTATGTAATTTGGTCAAAAATTATAGGACTAGATACATTTTGAAAATGGATCTTTTTTTTTTTTGCAAAATTGCCATTTGCGGCACAACGGAAAAATTTTCGGAGCTGTTTGAAAAATTCCCTGCGTCGCGCAAAAATTCCGGACGTGTCGATACTTGAACGGTGCCGATCAGTCAAGTGGTTCGGGCTGTGCGGCGCGCCGAAGAAATCCCATTTTTTTAAAAAAAAACAGAATAACACTATCTGGGTCTTTTTCCAAAGACCCAGATAAATATACATGAGAAAACCAGACATTTCATCTAATATTGAACCATTTTCAGTCAATCAATGTCTTTATTTTCGAAGTACATTGTTGAAAACAGCCAACAATTGCATCTCAGATGTGACTACAATAAAAAAAAGACTAATTCACTGCTTTCACTCAAAAAACTTCTAGTTCTTACAAAAATATATTTATATTTCTTACCTAAAAATGCCATGACGCTTGATAACACACATCACTTAAAAGTTAGGTGTTTTTCCCACGTGGTTCAATTGAATTTCCATTTGTGTCAACCTATTTTTTGGTTCTAGTTCAGTTTTAAGTTAGTCTAAACTGTGAGTCCTGATAGGATTTTGAGTTTTTTCAGTGTTCAAAATAAATGTTTGATACCTGCTGTATTGGAGCACATTAGGTGCTACTTGGTGTTTTATCCAGCAATGACCACTAAGCTAAAATTGACAGTTAGCATTATTAAGTTTTTATTTCACACCCTCATCACTCTACAGCGCTACGTTTTCACAGATTAAATAACGACTGTATGTAAGACACGTTAGCCACGCATCGACAGTGGTCATAATTAATAGAAAGCTAACCCTCCGCAAGGCTAACCTTACGTGAGCAAGTGACAGTAACTTTAATCTTATTTATTAGCGTTGAGAAGTCTACTGCTTTAAGATGGCGGCTGTTTACTAACGGCACTGACTCTGTCATTTCGCATCTTGTTATATATAAATGATATCCATGAGACGTATCAGCCGCTACTTGCTACCAACGTAGCATCAGACGCTACCTGCTACCACCGTCATGCGGGCGTAGTTTTTAGCGGCTGTTGGCTGCAGTCAGGTATTTATTGCTTCGTCCTCTACGCACATGACGTCAGCGCATTGTCCCGCATTAAAAGTAGTCGGGCAAAACGTGATGCTTAGAGCTGGCAAAATTAATTTCCTCGAGGTGAATAAAATTACTCGGGTCAGTTTTTAAACTCGAGTTACTCGAGTATTCGTTTCAGCTTTAGTTGAATGTATATATCTGTCTTGTGTCTTATCTTTCCATTCCAACAATAATTTACAGAAAAATATGGCATATTTCAGAGATGGTTTGAATTGCAATGAATTACGATTAATTAATTTTTAAGCTGTGAGTAACTCGATTAAAAATTTTAATCGTTTGACAGCCCGAACCTTAACCTGAAACTTGGGAATATGAACAAAGCAGATTGTTGTCACGTGTTAGACCAAGCCATTAGGCACCAGAAATTCCAGCATTTTTTAAAAATGCTTCTCTGAGCAGTGTATTCTCTTGACTTATTCAGAAAAAAATACTTCTACAAGCCACCCTTAGCCTGTAATCTGTGGATATGAACTCAGGGGATTGTTGTCACATGCGGTAAAGCCTGATGGACACTTGTTTGCCTTGACTGAGGTCATCGCTCTACTGTTTGTTTGCACATGTTTTGACCCTCGTGTCATTGCGATACCGGCGACGAGACGCGGTGATATTCAAGGACCGCAAACTTTCAAATGTCAAGCCGTGCTAAGGTCCAATAAAACGAAAATATTCTACCAAATGTTCCATTTGAAGTCAAACGCGGACGATGAACACACAGGCAAGAATTAGATCATCAAAACTCATTTCACGCTCAACTCATCTGATCAGGGTTAATCGTGTGACCTTTGCAATGAGCGTGAGGGGTGACTGCCTTGTTTCAGCCCTTTGTTAGAGTTGATCTGGCATTAAAAATCTCTAGCGGGAATCACAGTACGGCCACCCACGGAAGGGTGATAAACACGAGGCAAGAAAACGCGACACACTGTGACATAGGAAAGGTTACGTCTACTTAGTGTAATACGAGTAATACACGTGACATTTCGGCAATTCTCATAAGACCCTTCAAGGAGGTTGGACTAACCGCAACTAACACTGGCAGAAACTTTTGCTATGCGTGACAAACTGGCACTCGACAGTCCCAAAGCCCAGGGAATAACAAGAGTCGTGCCGAAGAATTCATTCTGGATGACGAGCCATTATCTCTCGTGAGTAAAGAAGCACCATCCAACACTTAGAACCACGGTACAAAATGCCCAGCCGTCATTACATCCTTGAGCGATTCGGCCGTGGAAGATTCGAGAACGATTCACAAACATCCAAATTCCGATTATTGAAATATGTCAAGTAAAGCGGAACTAATACACAGCGCGGTCTTCGAGACGCAATGAGAAACTGACCGCGTTGCGTCCCGAAAGTAAACATCATACTTGTCATAGACCCGGGTAATGCCAATGCTCAACTCACGCCGCTGGATAAAAAAACACAAGAATACCTGACTGCTGCTGACAGCCGCTACAAACTACATCAACGTCGTTTTCCTGAAGATAATAGATATCATATGTATATAGAACTACATGCAAAACTACAGACTCGACTGCGTTAGCAACTTTGAAGTATTGAAAACTAGATGCGTTAGTAAACAGCCGCCATCTTAAAGCAGAAGACTTCCCTAGTAGGCAGTTGTGAACCTTCCAAGTGAACCTAATTAACTTTTTATCTAAAATACTCCTAAATCGGCAAAAACTTGACTTGAATCTATCTTCAAAACAGTTTTAAAACTTTCACATGTCGAAAGTAGACAGAAATGAAATTATGGAATAACGGGAGCAATTTTAACAACTTTAACAGTTGATTCGCAAAATTAAATGAATTGAATGTAGATTAAAGCTGCTGATACAGAATGGGGACTTAAGTATTTTATTTACTGTTTTAAAATGTTAACTTGATACTGAATTAGTCGTTTATTTAAACCTGAGAGGCTTTTTATACAATTATTGTAACTAATGCACGAAACACTAAAAGCATCTAATAGCTTGGGGGGGGTTTGTGGGATTTTCCACTGAGGTTGTTTGTGAGTTTTGCTTTTTTAAGACAGTTTACAATATTATTTGCACGTTTTACTGACTAACTATGCCATTTCTGTTTGTTATTTATAATGTTTTGTGCTTGTCACTGAATAAACCGGTCAGTTTCTTGTTACCAACCGTTGTGTGTCATTCAAACTCACCTAATTCAGTGTGCTAGTTGTTATCAAGAGTACTAAAACTAGAGGTGTGCAAAATTTCCGATTCTTAGATTAATCGCGATTCAGCCGTGGAAGATTCGAGAACGATTCACAAACATCCAAATTCCGATTATTGAAATATGCTAAGTAAAGCGGAAGTACAACACACTCAGCGCGCCGCGCGGTCTTCAGGACGCAATGAGGACCGAAGCGAGAGTAGCTAAACATCATGCTTCTCATTACCTGGCCCCTCGGGTAATGTCAATGCTCAACTCACGGCTCTAGCTCAACTCATGCCACGAGATAAAAAAACACAACAACATACCTGACTGCTGCCAAAAAGCTGTTACAAAGTACATCCACATAATGTTACGGTAGATATCATTTATATAGGACTAGATGCATTATAGTTTCGATAGCGTTAGCAGCACATCTACAAAAAGCTAGATGCGGCCGTTAGTAAACGGCCGCCATCTTAAAGCAGTACACTTCCCTGCAAGGCTGTTGTAGCGAACCTTCCAAGCGAACCTAATTAACTTTTTATCTAAAATACTCCTAAATCAGTAAAATATTGACTTGAATCTATCTTTAAAATAGTTTTAAAACTTTCACATGTCGAAAAAAGGGAAATTATGGAATAACGGGAGCAATTTTAACAACTTTAACCCTAACCCTAAATTCATTGAATGTAGTTTAAAGCTGCTGATACAGAATGGGGACTTGAGTTTTTTATTTAATGTTATTTTTGTATATTTGTTTACTGCTATATGTCAACTTGATACTGAAATAGTAGTTTGGTTTAGCCTGAGAGTATTTTTGAACAATTTTGGAACTAATGTACAAAACATTAAAAAAAAAAAAAAAAAAAAGGAGGGGGGTGCATCAATAATCATTTTATAATCGAATCGGAGCCTCTGAATCGTAATCGTAATCGAATCGTTAGGTGCCCAAAGATTCCCAGCTCTAACTAAAACCCTTTTCAAAATGAGTCTGACAACTAAGTAAGGAGGCTAAATAACTTTAAACTTTAATACATGCTCAGATAGGCCAGTATCGGTATCGGCCAGTATCGGATCGGAAGTGCAAAACAATATCGGTCTCGGATCGGAAGTGCAAAAACCTGGATCGGGACATCCCTAATGCAGACCAACACTGTCACATGTCACATTAAGCATCACCATCCTTATGAAGGAGCTTTTTATCTTGTTTGCTCAGCAGCAAGACCCGTGTTGTTACTTTCCACACACAAGTGAGTGTAGTGAACCAAAGGGAACTAACATAGCAGAAAAAAGAAGCCCCGACCAAAACAAACACGGGAGCGAGATAGCCGGCGAGCAAGCAAGCAAGTGCTCTTGATGGAGACGAGCTGCCACCGACTGGGCGGGCCAACGCGGATGACAGCGGAGTTGGCTCAGTGACAGCAAACGCCATTCAAATTCATGCCAGCATGCTGCTTCCAAAGCGCTGGAATCGCATCCCAGTCTGGCGGCCACATTCTGCTCGCACCGGCTGAAAGGGGGAGAAGGGCTGTTGCCGGGGTAACCCATAATCCAGATAGGGCCTGCAGTGAAAACTATCTAAAGATGGCTTTACAATGTTCAGTAGACTGTTGTCACATATAGGAAATAGCCAGAAATTCCTGCTTTTACATTGTTTTCTATAGTTTAGCATCTTGTAATCCCACCATTAGGAAACATTTTACCATTTTGCAACTCAACAATGTCCCTGAAACGTGAGTACAGAAATGTTGTCGTGAGAATTCAGCCAGTATGCACCAGAAATTCCTCCGTGTATGCTTTTACGCAACTTGTTTTTTTATGTAAGAAATCGCTTACTTTCATCCTGATATGTTACCCAGTAAATATAGCGTATTTTTCAGACTACAAGTCGCACCTGAGTGTAAATCGCACCAGCCATAAAATGCCCAACAAAGAGAAAAAAAAACATATACAGTTTAAGTCGCACCGGAGTATAAGTCGCATTTTGGGGGGAAATTTACTGGGAAATTTACTTGATAAAATACAACACATAGAACAGATATGTCATCTTGAAAGGAAATTTAATATAAAAATTAGGGCTGTCAAACGATTAAAATTTTTAATCGAGTTAATTACAGCTTAAAAATTAATTAATCGTAATTAATCGCAATTAATCGCAATTCAAACCATCAATAAAATATGCCATATTTTTCTGTAAATTATATATATATATATATTCTGTAAAATAAATTGTTGGAATGGAAAGATAAGACACAAGATGGATATATACATTCAACATACGGTACATAAGGACTGTAGTAGGCATTTCACTCTACTGTCATTTAAATCTGTCTATGCTGTCCTCACTCCGAAGCGTCTACTTTTTCCAAAGCTAGACAGCTAGTGAACGACGCCATAATAATCAGACTTCTTTCTTTTTCATCTGATTTATTAATAAAATGGCCTCAAACCATTATCCTCTTTAGACCGTCGTAATACTACAATAAAAAAGTACACAAGCATTGCATTAGCAACAACGTTAGCTTAGCACGCTATACAGGTTCACTAAACATAAACAAAAAGCGTCTCATACAAAAAATATTACATTTCGCTTACTATCATAATATGTACATTATTTACAACAACCATACTTACGGACAAATCTTGTCCAAGGATCATATAAGCACAGCATTACAACGTAGGCGTCAGCCCGAGACGTCATGCAGCCATATTGAACTGGCAAGACAACAATAAACCATGTCGCAAAGCGACCACAAGAGTTCGCTGTTAGACAGCACAAAAAGCCTTGCTGTAAAACTTACCAAAAGGCAGAATACTGTCTAAGCGGGACATGTGTGTTAATTGCGTCAAATATTTTAACGTGATTAATTTTAAAAATTAATTACCGAGCGTTAACGCGATAATTTTGACAGCCCTAATAAAAATACAATAGAGAACAACATGCTGAATAAGTGTACAGTACATGAACAATGAAATGCCAATATACTGTCCTCACCAGGACGCTCTTGCTCAGTCCTGGCTATACAGCGAGCTACACTCCCAAATGACGATGCTGGACATCCGTATCATTTGCTGAATCAATTTCGTCCTCGATACCAAACAGGTTTGCATCAACGTAAATAAATGATAATTAGGTGCTATTAGAGCAATGACGCAAACAGTTAGCATGCGGTCGCTAGCATTAGCACATAGTTCAAACAACCACACAATTGGCTCTAGGTGTCCGATCGCGGGTGGAAAATACACAACAACAACAGAAAAGATGATACACACAGGCGTTGCCTCTGTAGAGATATTTTACAAGCATAAACAATGAACGTAGGTTCGCAGCTGTGTTTCTCTATCGCTAACTTGCCCACTCACTCAGAGCTGCGTAGCTGTCAGTCTTCTTCTGGCATGTGCCATGTGAGCGCTCTTCTTCACGTAAACAAGTGCGAGTGTGCCCTCACGTGGACGTGAAAGCGCCACAAACTAAAAGCATGCATTTCAATATAAAAAAGTCAATAATACAATTGAACACACATTGCCAAAGGCAGAACACGAACGTGGCCATAGCTATTAAGAGTTATTCAGATAACTATAGCATAAAGAACATGCTAACAAGTTTACCAAGCCATCAGTGTCACTCCAAAACACCAAAATAACATGTGAAATGATATCATAATGTGTTAATAACTTCACACATAAGTCGCTACTGAGCATAAGTCGCACCCCCAGCCAAACTATGAAAAAAAACTGGGACTTATTGTCCGAAAAATATGGTACTGGTATATGAAGACAACTGGAGATTGCTGTCACATAAAGAAATCAGTCAATAATGTTTTCTGCACATTTCTTATGCAACCCAAACATGTCAATACAGGAAATGTTGCATGTATGACTACAAGAAATTCATTCATGTTTAGGGCTGCAGCTATCGATTATTTTAGTAGTCGATTAATCCATCAAATAGTTTGTTTGAATGATCGAGTAATCAGATTAGGAACATTTAATGCATTGCAGAAATAATTTCAGGAAATGTAAAACAAAGGCTAGCTAAATTGCACTTTCAGAAGCGCACTAGATGTGAATACAAAAAAAAAATTCCAGAGTGTTTCTTTAAACTATGCAGAAATGCCCTTTTATTTATAAATAAATTAAAATACCTCAGCTTAGCCATAAACGGGATTTAAAAAATAAATAAATGAGGATCTAATTACAACAAGAGAACAATTGGCTAACTTGCACAGCAAAAGTCCGCTAGCTTAAATGCTATATATTGCTAACACTTTTTCAAGTTTTTTTTTTTTTTTTTTTTTTACAATGCTCTTAACAAATCATTCAAACACATATTCCCACAAAAACGGCTAAATATACCCATAAACTAAATTATGAATGCATAAAAATTAATATTAGCTTAAATAAAAAAATATCTTATGTTGGTCTTAACAGGGCACAGCTGGATTCAGCAATGTTAAATGAGTTATGTCATATTTTTGCCACTAGAGGGCAATGTATCCACCCAAATCAATAAAACTAAATGCAAACACTTAAAAAAAAAAAAACATTACAACGGCACTCTAATTAACCGAATAATAATAGCAGCAAAATTTGATTCAGTTTTTTTTTTTTACTAATCGAATTACTTGATTTAATCGAGTAATCATTGCAGCAATATTTACAGTATGTTTATTGCTTAGATATATATATATATTTTTTTTTTTTAATCAGAAAAGGCTTTGTTCTGTCTAGCGATCCATCTCCTTAACCTCAGACACGTGAAGGATGAAAGGATCCTGTTGTCACATGGGGGAAGGTGTGGCTCAGTGGTAGAGTACTTGTCCCCCAAACCAGAGGTTATACAAGTATAACACCATTTACCACATCTAAACTTTGCGTGTGTTCGCTCCCTATGGACTCCAAAAGGGCTCGACAGATTTTCTTAAATCTGCACATTTGTACTATAAGCGTCTGCGAGTGTTCTTAGTTAGGTTTTGTATCGAAGTAACCTCGATAAGTAACTGAAAATCGGTATTCGAAAAAATTGGGCTGCAGAGGGAATCTATCAATCCGTCCATTATCTACCACTTAGGTAGATAGGGTTGGCTTGCGGGGGCAGCAGCTTTAGCAGGGAGGCCCAGACTTTCCTCTCCCCAGCCACTTCATCCAGCTCCTCTGGCGGGATCCCAAGGCATTCCCAAGCCAGCCAAGAGACGTAGTCTCTACAGCGTGTCCTGGGTCGCCCCTGGGGCCTCCCGCCGGTGGCACATGCCTGAAACACCTCACCAGGGAGGTGTCCAGGAGGCATCTGAACCAGATTCCCAAGCCACTTCAGCTGGCTCCTCTCAACAACGAAGAGCATAGCAGCTCAATCCTAAGTCCTTCCCGGATGACCGAGCTTCTCACCCTATCTTTAAGGGAGAGCCCGGACATCCTGCACAGGAAACTCATTTCGGCTGCTTGTATCTAGGATCATGTTCTTTCGGTGACGACCCACAGCTCGTGACCATAGGTGACGGTTGGAACGTAGATCGACTGGTAAATCAACACTTCGCCTTTTGGCTCAGCAATTTCTTCACCACAACGGACCGGTACTGAGTCCGCATCACTCCAGATGCTGCACCGATCCGCCTGTCGATCTCCAGCTCCCTCCTACTCTCACTCTTGAACAAGAACCCAAGATTGAACTCTTCCACTTGGGACATAGAAGGGGCACGACACCCTTTTCCGACTGAGGACCATGGTCTCGGATTTGGAGGTTGTGATCTTCATCCCAACAGCTTCACACTCGGCCGCGAACCACTCCAGTGAGAGTTGGAAATCACGACTTGATGAAACCAGCACCACCACATCATCTGCAAAAAGCAGAAATGCCACCAAACCGGGCCCCCTCAACGCTTCAGCTCTGCCAAGAAATTCAGTCCAATGGCGGAGTCCCACTCTCAATGGCAACGAATCCAACTTACTGCCCGCAATGCAGAAGGAATTTTAACCAAATTTGCCACACTCACAGAAAGTGACATCAAACGTGTTTCTCAGAAGTTCCAAGGGTGCAGAACTCTCAATAGTGCAGAAAACCGTCAAAATCCCGAAACCGATCTATTCCGATTGCTCCCAATCCCTAAGTTGGATTTTAACGAAAATTGGCAGATTCCTTGTTGGGTTCATTGGCAGTCACTAGGGTTGTTCCGATCATGTTTTTTTGCTCCCGATCCGATCCAGATTGTTTTAGTTTGAGTATCTGCCGATCCCGATATTTCCCGATCCGACTGCTTTTTTTTGCTCCCGATTCAATTCCAATCATTCCCGATAATTTTTCCCGATCATATACATTTTGGCAATGCATTAAGAAAAAAATGAATAAAACTCGGACGAATATATACATTCAACATACAGTACATAAGTACTGTATTTGTTTATTATGACAATAAGCCCTCAAGATGGCATTTACATTATTAAGATTCTTTCTGTGAGAGGGATCCACGGATAGAAAGACTTGTGACTTTGTATATTGTGACTAAATATTGCCATCTAGTGTATTTGTTGAGCTTTCAGTAAATGATACTGTAGCCATGCCCAAATGCATGATGGGAAGTGGAACCATGACTGTGCGTAGTGCTACCAATTGATAAATCTTCTCTGCGTTGAGAAATAACATAAGGAGTTAAGAAAAAGATCAATTGCTACCTTGCTTCCCCATATTGCTTCCCATGATATTTCTAATCATAGGGAGAGGGATTCTAAGGATATAGCCAATTAAAAAAAGGCTCCAAAGGCTGCCAAAATTCACTCTACTCATTTTACGCTGCCTTTCATCTCTCTATTGAGGTAAAATGGCGCCATTACAGATTGAACGCACCAATTTGTGAGTGGATCGTGCAGCGCATGCATTAAATGCGTTAAATATTTTAACGTGATACATTTTTTTAAAAAATTAATTACCGCCATTATTAGGATAAATTTGATAACCCTACCTTAAGCCTAAACTAAAGACTCTGGATGAGTGTAACATATTATGTCTGTAACATTAAATACAATTAGAAAACGATTTAATTAAAAAATATATATATATTAAAATAAGGCATGGCCGTTATTTTTTTGCCGATTCCAATACTTTGAAAATGACGTGATCGGACGATCGATCGGGACATCTCTAGCAGTCACCGTGGAAATTTTCGAATCGGAGCGCCCCCAAATAGAGCGACAAATTGACAATGGATAAACCGTTAAAGGACTACTTTCAAAAGTGCTGTTTTCGGAATGGCGACTCTGTAGTTTTCCAACAGCTCTCGATTGTTTCATTTACCTTAACAAATTTTCTTAACCCTTTTACTCCTGCATGTAACCGATAAACTCTTTCGAATTTTCTTTCTGAAAAACCTGTTGCACGCAATAACACAAATTCCCTTTGTAAAAAACTGTTTCTATCTTGCCAACCTAACATACATATAAGGAACATGGGAAATTGTTGTCGAACGTGGGACACAGCTTGTGCTTTGACAGATTTAAAGTTGGAAAAAGACAGAAACTTGATGGTTTTACAGGGCCGTGTACATTTTATATCTCCAGTATAAAGTTTCATTGACTCAAGTCAGCAGACAGTTTAAAGTCCTTAAGTCCCGCGTGGTAGATAAACAACACACATGCACCCCGACACTAGCATACACACTTAATTGCACACATCTGTTAGAGCCTCCCTATTCTGCTGCAATCAGCTCTTCAGAGCACTCTCACTGCAGCGCTAATGGAGAACACCGAGGCGAGCGCACTGAAAAGCGGAATCATTACACGACATTTTATCTCCTCTACTGTCGCACGCGCCATTGTCAGGAGAGCAAAGCTAATTAGCTAAAGTAGCTAAGCGTTTAGCTGCCGCGGCTCCAGACGGGTCAGGACCCTCTGTCGGTTACCAACAAGGCTAAACCTATCGATAGCCGACGCCTGGGGGACCTGGCACGCGTCGGAATCATCGATAATGCCAGTCCGTTGCCCGGCCTGTGGCTCACTGATAACTAGTGTGACCTTTTGTACAATAACTATCACATGAATTCTTCCAGTTTCACAGCCGGAAATTGTAAAAAGAGCTCTTGTTTGGTTTTCGCTTAGGATTGCATGATGTATAGTTAAATTCTGAGAAAAGCTTCCTACTGTCATGTCACCTTTCATGTGCACTCTATTTAATATTTATCAGATTGCTGTTTCTCATGTTCTTTTGCCTCTACTATATTTGCTGTTTGAAGAATACAGGATAGTCATGTAGGACTTATATATACTTATATATAGGCCAATACCTGCCAGAAATCTCTGCATGTAAATTTTTCGAAAATTTAACCAAGCTTGATGAAAACTTGAAAGAAAACTACTTCATTGGCAAAATATAGGAAATGCAAAGTAGATTGTTGTCACATGTAGTAGGACATGGACAGTACATGCCAGAAATCCCTGAATGTATTTTTTTTTTTTTTTTTCTTTTTGGAAAATTTAACCAGGCTTGAATGTTTATTTTTGTTAGTAAAGCTCCTGTGTTCCTAATATTGCCACAATATAGAAAATGCAAAGTAGATTGTTGTCACATGTAGCATTTAGCCAGTACATGCAAGAAATTCCTGCCGGTATCTTTTTGAAAATTTAACCAGGCGTGGATGTTTCATTTTGTAAGTAAAGCTCCAGTCTTCATTCACTACTTCATTGGCAAAATATAGGAAATGCAAAGTAGATTGTTGTGACATGTAGGACTTAGGGGCCGTTTACATGGTGACTCTCTGAGAATATGAAAAATTTCAAATTTGCATTTGCATTTGCGTCTCCATTCGAACAATGTCACAATTCCGCATGAAAACGATGTAGTATTCATGCCAGGCCCTAGGGGGCAGTGCAGATTTACAGGGCGACAGAGAATGATGCACTTTGACCGCACCAAGCTCCCTCAGCCCGGAAAAAAAATATGCCCGCCCACTCAAAGCAATTGCATTTTTCTTTTGTTCAAAAAGGCACAAAAATGGAAACATTCAACATATTTAATTTAAAAATATTATTAAAACAGTAAATTAAAGCCGACAGTCCGACATATTTGCTATTTTGAATGTTTAGTAGCACCGCTGCGCACGCCCGATGTGACGTGTACCAGTGCTGACTTTTTCGGCGCGGTCTCGCATGCCAAGGAAGCCCCCCTCAATCCCCCGCAATCGGATTCTTCCACTTTGGAGGCAGGATTCAGAATTTTTCGTCTTCGCCGACACCATAAGCACGCGAGGCGAGTCCGCTACTCAGTCATTGTGTCTTTGTGTCGCAGAGTCGCCTTGTAAACTGCCCCCTAGCCAGTACATGCAAGACATTCCTGCCTGTATTATTTTGAAAATTTAACCAGGCGTGGATGTTTCATTTTGTAAGTAAAGCTCCTGTGTTCATTCACTACTTCATTGCCACATTGTAAAAAGTGCAAAGTAGATTGTTGTACTTGTAGGACATAGCCAATACATGCCAGAAATCCCTGCACGCATTTTTTTTTTTAATTTTACCAAGCTTGAATGTTTATTTTTGTAAGTAAAGCTCCCATGTTCCTTCAATACTTAATTGCCACAATATAAAAAAGTTAGTGTAGATTGTTGTCACATGTAGGACATAGCCAGTGCATGCTAGAAATCTTGAACGTATTTTTTACTTTTGAACATTTAAACCAAGCGTGAATGTTTATTTTTGTAAATAAAGCTCCCGTGTTCCTTCGCTACTTCCTTGCCACAATATAGGAAACGCAAAGTACATTGTTGTCACATGTAGGACTTCGCCAGTACATCCCAGAAATTCCTGCGTGTAATTTTTTTCAAAATTTGAATGCTTGAATGTTTATTTCACGAAACAAAAAATCATGCTGATACATGCAGCTATGTGCTAGAAAATTGTATGTTCGCAGACATTTAGCTTTAATGGTGAGAAGCTTCTGGCCTTCTACAGGTATCAAATGGATTGGACATCTACAGTGCTCTCCATAATTATTGGCACCCCTGAAAAAGATGTGTTTTTTAGCTTCTAATATTTTTTATTATTATTATATATTATTTATTATATATATATATATAATATTATATATTATTTTCATTATTATTTATTTTATTTATTTATTTTTTAAATATGGGACCTTAATGGAAAAAAAGAGAAAAATCCAACCTTCAATACAAGTGCATTCATTCAGTGGGAAAAAAATCCCACATAAAGAAAAAAATATTTGACATCAAATAATGTTTGTCACAATTATTAGCACCCCTGGTGTTAATACTTTGTACAACCCCCTTTTGCCAACAAAACAAGGTCTGGGGACCGAGATGGCCATGGGAGGAGCTTGATTTCATCTGACCAAAGCACACGGTCCCAGTTGAAGTCTGGGACTGTGTGTATTTTTGTGTGGGACCAAGATTGAGCATTTTGGCAACAAACACTCTAAGTGGGTCTGGCGTGCCACGAAAGTTGCGCATGCTGAAAAGCACCTCATACCCACTGTGAAGTATGGGCGTGGGTCAGTGATGCTGTTGGGCTGTTTCGCTTCCAAAGTTCCCTGGGAACCTTGTTAGGGTGCATGGCATCATGAATGCTTTGAAATACCAGGACATTTTAAATCAAAATCTGTTGCCCTCTGCCCGAAAGCTGAAGATGGGTCGTCACTGGGTCTTTCAACAAGACAATGACCCCAAACATATGGCCAAATCTACACAGAAATGGTTCACCAGACACAAAATCAAGCTCCTCCCATGGCCATCTCAGTCCCCAGACCTTGTTTTGTTGGCAAAAGGGGGTTGTACAAAGTACTAACACCATGGGTGCTAATAATTGTGACACACGTTATTTGATGTCAAATAATTTTTTCTTTATGTGGGATTTTTTCCCCACTGAATGAATTCACTTGTATTGAAGGTTGGATTTTTCTCTTTTTTTCCATTAAGGTCCCATATTATTTGAATAAAAAATATATATATATTAGAAGCTAAAATCACATCTTTTTCATGGGTGCCAATAATTATGGAGGGCACTGTATAGGAAAGAATGAATTAACAGCATTCCCCTCTAACTTCTCTGGTTACACATCACAAGTCACCAATAAGAACAAAAAGATACCATAAGATTCCTAACTTTTCCCTTAAAGGAGAACACACCAAGGGCTTCTTGATCTGTTCCCTGTAAAAATTCTGACCCGGGTTCTGATCTACAGGTCATTAGAGGAGCCACATTTCGGTGCAGAGGAGCTCATTATAGCACACCGTCGGGCCCACCTGACTGGCGCCTTTCAGGGGGTCCTCCTCTTAACGACGCGGCCAATTTACCGCCAAGACGAATGACTCCGGTTAACATGTAAAACGCCTAATTGGATCATTTGCATGACTCTGATGCAGACCACTTTGAAGACAAAGCCAAGATAGAGAGTGACTGCGTGTCTTCCAGGTTCGCGCACACTTTGCTTTTCATTTTCAAGATAATTCATTGACTAAATCAACCTCTTCTAAATTGAGGCATGTCTATTTTTGAGGTGATTATTTTTGACAGGCAAGTCTTTTCAATTTACTGTCTTTAATAAATAAGATATTACTGATGACTAAAGGCCTACTTTTTCAACTGATGACTAAAGGCCTACTTTTTCAACAATATTTTGCATGCGTTTTCAATTTATTGATGGTAGATTTGCATGTAATGCAAAAGTTACCATGTATGATATACAGTGGGGCAAATAAGTATTTAGTCAACCACCAATTGTGCAAGTTCTCCTACTTGAAAAGATTAGAGAGGCCTGTAATTGTCAATATGGGTAAACCTCAACCATGAGAGACAGAATGTGGAGAAAAAAAAACAGAAAATCACATTGTTTGATTTTTAAAGAATTTATTTCCAAATTAGAGTGGAAAATAAGTACTGTATTTGGTCACCTACAGACAAGCAAGATTTCTGGCTGTCAAAGAGGTCTAACTTCTTCTAACGAGGTATTAACGAGGCTTTACTCGTTACCTATATTAATGGCACCTGTTTTAACTCATTATCGGTATGAAAGACACCTGTCCACAATCTCAGTCAGTCACACTCCAAACTCCACTATAGCCAAGACCAGAGTTTGTGTAAAATGTAGGACTGTCAAATTTATCGCGTTAACGGGCGGTAATTAATTTTTTTAATTAATCACATTAAAATATTTAACGCAATTAACGCATGCGCGGCACGAACCACTCACGCATTGCCGCAAACAGCCTAAAATGGCACCATTTTACTTATATACAGAGCTAAGAGGCAGCGTCAAGCGAGTGAAGTAATTACAAGCATTCACTGGGTCCATGCTTTTAATTGACAAAAGCTTTATCATCTCTCCCACAGCAACTATAAATATTGTGGGAAGCGACGTGGGGAATAACAACAGGAATTCATCTTTTTCTTAACACCCTGTATCGTACCCAACGCAGAGAAGATATAGGATTTGCAGCCACCACACACAGTCATGGTTGCACCACTTCCCATCATGCATTTGGGCAGAACAGTTAAGTCGCTACAGTATCATTTACTGAAAGCTCAACAAATACACTAGATGGCAATATTTAGTCACAATATACAAACTCACATTTACCCTTTAAGAATTACAAGTCATTTTATCCGTGGATCCCTTTCACAGAAAGGATGTTCATAATGTTAATGCCATCTTGTGGATTTATTGTGATAACAAATACAGAATGTATCCGTCTTGTCTTATCTTTCCATTCCAACAATAATTTACAGAAAAATATGGCATATTTTCGAGATGGTTTGAATTGTGATTAATTACGATTAATTAATTTTTAAGCTGTGATTACTCGATTAAAATTTTTAATCGTTTGACAGCCCTAGTAAAATGATAATGATTTCATTTTTTTTCCCATTCTCTTTTGTGATTTTTCATTTCAAGCAAAATAAATGAAGATATTCCTACCAAAGCATTTGTAATTGGAATAATTTTCTGGGAGAAATTGAGCATTATCTGACAGAATTGAATGGGTGCCAATACTTTTTGGCCAGCAGTGTACAGAAGAATATTTATAAATGTAATATGTAATATGTTATTATCTAAAAAAACGAGTGCAGCATTAACAAAAATATTTTTGGCACAATTTTTCTGTATATTTGCGCCTGATTTGGGTGGGGGGGGGGCCAACTTCACAGATGTTGATATTTGGTTTTTTTTTTTTTTTTTACTTCACAATCATATTAATTTTTTGATCGTTATTTTTTTTTTATTATTATTTTAAATGTTTGCTTATCTGCTTCAAAGCAAGCAAAACAAATTGCATTTTTTTGGTCTTTTTTTTTCCATTAACTGCTTTAAATAACAAACGACTGATTAAAAAAATATATCATTTAATGAACAAAATATTTATAATCATAAAAATAAGAGGTGACTTTATTTTTGAATCATTTAGTTTTTACATGCACTTTAAAAAGTAAAAACACTGGATGTTTTTTTTTTCTTCTTTTTTTACATTTTTTTGTTCCTGAATTATGTGAAAGTCGGCCTTTTAAAAGTATTTTGATGACGAATTTGGATCAAATTTAATGATTCATGTGGTATTTGGAATGCTACTCAAAAATAGAAACGCAATTGCCATTGTTTATTTTTATAAACTCTTGTTCTATCACCACACCGTACAATATTACCATATCGGAGCGAATATTTTTCTCAGTCATTATTTTTGACATTTATTCCTTTAAAAATGTCTCATCCAAACTCTGTATAAACTATTGACCAGCGTTTCTCTTGTTACCAGTGGCCTCATTATTCCGCAGAAACAATGCGTGGTCATGCCAAAAATAAAACAAAAACATCCAATTGAGCCCGGCAACACTCCAGCGTGGCAGAAAAATTGAGCGTCTCTGACATGTGCTTAAACGCAACCCTGCATGCGATGCCTCGCAACACTTGACTTGTTCACAAACGAGGAGTTAACTCCTTAGTTGCCGTTGGAAATCATTTACAGTATCATTTATCATCAGTTTTTATCACCACTTCAAACGGATTGGACGTCTATGTCCATCAGTGCCAGCCAATACTAGGCAACGAGTTCATTTTGCGGCATTTCACGCCATTTCATATTGATTTTCGGTCACTTTCGTTTCCGCTTTGGAACTGTTCCTGTTCATCGGTCACTTCCTATTGATTTTAGGGCAGGGGTGTCCAAACTTTTTGCAAAGGGGGCCAGATTTGGCGTGGTAAAAATGTGGGGGGCCGACCTTGGCTGATGTCCTTTAAGTAGAACAATACATTTAAGCAAAATTTAGCAAGACATTCAGTGAGTCACATTTGCTTTATTATTTTTTTTAATGAATAATTTCAACAACCTCGCAACTAGCCTTTGTGGCGTTCTCCTTCGACTCTCTGGCTCTTGTGAAATACTACTGCTGTGAAATTAAACTAGCTTCAGGTTGCTTCAATTTCTCATTGCGTATCTTCTCTGTAATCTTGTCGTACATGTCAGCTTGTCTTGTTTGGTAATATCGCCTCACGTTGAAATCTTTAAAAACAGCGACTGTCTCTGCAAATGAGGCAAGACACAGTTGTTGCGTATTTTAGTGAAGAAATAGTCCAATTTCCACCTATCCTTGAAGTGTCTGCCGTCACAGTCAACTTTTTTTGTTGATTGTCGCCATTTTAGAAAATTGGAAGTAGAGGGTCACACGGTGTAATGTTGCTTAGCCCTTAAATACCTGCAACATGAGGCAATTATCAGAGAATTCCAAAATTTGAAAAATAAGGTCCTAATGAATTTTTTTTTCAAATTTGTGAAAAGAAAAGTCAAAATCAATATATGTAATAAGCGCTATAATATCTATAACCCATGCTAAATCATGTTTGTTTATTTTTTTATGGCACCTGCAGATGCATGTGTTGACTTGCATCAATCATTTGTTTTCCAAAAAGAAATGTCAAAATTCTAAATTAGTATGAAAATCATGAAATTTTAGGTGTATCAAATGTGATACATTTGGCAATAAAGAGTTAAAGTGCTGCTGCCTTTTAGAGGGTAAATGAGGAGCAGCATTTCGTGTGTAAGCTTCTTCATATGCTGGTTGCAGTACTGCTGACCAATTTATTTAGTCTGTGTGCGGGCCAGATGTTATTGATTTTATGACAGAGGCTGGGGGCCGGATGGAATTTGACCATGGGCCGCATTTGGCCCCCGGGCCGGACTTTAGACATGTCTGTTTTAGGGCATTTCCAGGTAAAATCCTATTGATTTCGGGTCAATTTGTGTCGATTTTGGGGCATTTCCCGGTCTTTTCCAGTTCATCTGTCACTTTCTGTCAATTTCGGGCTATTTACGACTCACTCCCCATTGGTTTCGGCTCACTTCCTGATCATCGGTTACATCCTGTTGATTTTGGGGCATTTCCGGGTCAATTCCTATTAATTTTGAGTCACTTTTTGTTGATTACGGGGCATTTCCGGGTCAGTTTTTGTTCATCTGTCACTTCCTGGTTGCCTGGCACAGCCAGACTATTCTCCCGGTATTTTTCAAACACGGTGAAAAATAGTCTGGGACCCAGCCCATTAACGGCCTCTCGAGCAAGGTACAAAATCAATCGTCCAATCAGATTCGTTTATTTGCGTGACGTGTTCTTCACGAGTAATGTCACTCTTATGCGCCGAAAGTCGTCTCTACAACAACACACATGGCGAACGGGAGAGCCGAGAATATGTTCCAATCCGCGGTAAAACCAGTTTTAGATTACCAAAAACTAGGGCTGTCAAAACTATCGTGTTAACGGGCGGTAATTAATTTTTTAAATTAATCACGTTAAAATATTTGACGCAATTAACGCACATGCCCCGCTCAGACAGATTTAAATGACAGTACAGTCAAATGCCCACTTGTTAATTGTGTTTTTTGGGAGTTTTGCTGCCCTCTGCTGGCGCTTGGGCGCGACTGCTTTTATAGGCTTCAGCACCCATGAGCATTGTGTAAGTAATTATTGACATCAACGATGGCGGGCTACTAGTTTATTTTTTGAATGAAAATTTACAATTTTTATTAAAACGAAAACATTAAGAGGGGTTTTAATATAACATTTCTATAACTTGTACTAACATTTATCTTTTAAGAACTACAAGTCTTTCTATCCATGGATCGCTTTAACAGAATGTTAATAATGTTAATGACGTCTTGTTGATTTATTGTTATAATAAACAAATACAGTCCTTATGTACCGCATGTTGAATATATCCATCTTGTCTTATCTTTCCATTCCAACAATAATTTACAGAAAAATATGGCATATTTTATAGATGATTTGAATTGCGATTAATTGCGATTAATTACGATTAATTAATTTTTTAAGCTGTAATTAACTCGATTAAAAATTTGTATCGTTTGACAGCCCTACCAAAAACACATCGAAACAAGTCATTGACAACAGTCAACATGGCTCGCGCTAGCCATGTTGAATAAACTTCTCCATTCTACGCTCACGTTAATTACTTGTCGCTTTAACTACGTCACGTCTGCTCGACGCTGATTGGTCCACTCCGCTGTCTGTTTGCTATGGCTTGCTCCGCCCTAGGAATTTGATCCGCCAGACTCAATCGCTGGAACAGCGGTTGAGTCTGGTATACCAGGCAAACTTCCTGGTGGCTTTGGGGTATTTACAATTAACTTCCCATTGATTTTGGCTCACTTCCTGGACATTTTCGCTCATTTCCTGTTAATGTTGGAGCATTTACAACTCACTTACTGTTGATTTTGGGGTTACTGAAAAGTAAGTGACACAAGAATGTCCCCAAATAATTTACGATTCACTTCCCATTGATTTTGACTCGCTTCTTGTACATTCTGGGTCATTTCCTTTTTTTTGGGGGGGCACTTACTGTTCATCAGTTACTTCCTGTTGATTTCAAGATATTTTCAGGTAACTTCCTATTGATTTTTTGTCACTTTCTGTTGATCACGGGGCATTTACGATTCAGTTTCTGTTTCATCGGTAACTTCCTGGTGATTTTGCGGGTTTCATGATTCACTTCCGATTGATTTCGGCTCACTTCCTGGACATTTTGGGTCATTTCCTCTCGACTTTGGGGCGTTTCCGGGTAACTTCCTAGTAATTTTGTGTCATTTCTGTTGATATTGCTGCCCCCTCCCTTTGGAATTCACTCCTAAACCCATCCGTACCTGTTCAGACCTTCCCACATTCAAAAAACTGTTAAAAACTCACCTTTTTAAACTTGCTTTTAACTTATAATTATTTTCTTTGTTTTCTGTTCACATTGTTTGCTGTTTTTTGTTCCTACTGTAAAGCGACTTTGAGCATTGGTAAAAGCGCTCTACAGATTAAATGTATTATTATTATTATTATTATTATATTGGGGCATTTCCGGGTCAGTTTCTGTTAATCGGTCACTTTCTTTTGCTTTCAGGGCATTTTCAGGTTACTTTCTCTTATTTTTAGGTCACTTTCTGTTGATACTGGGGCATTTCCAGGTCAATTTCTGTTCATCGGCCATTTCCTTGTTGATTTCAGGTTGCTTTGTGTTAATTTTGGGGCATCTCACATCTCACTTCCTGTTGATTTTGGGGTTACTGAAATTGAAGGAACACAGTAATGTCCCCTAATGAATAGGAAGTGACTCAATATGAACCGGAAGGGACCTGTAAATGCCCTCAAAAGACTGGCTGTGAATGCTCTAGTTTCAGTTCCATTGACGGCATTAAGATGGTCATTCCATTCAAAAATGAATTGGATGTCTAGCTCCGTCAATGGCTGCCAGTGAGCTAACATAGACACTATTTTAATGGATGATTTTGGTAGCAACTTGTTGGTTCCTTTTATTTATTTTTTTTTTAAACACTGATACATTTTAAAAACAATATATCGATTCTTGGTGGGAGCATATCGATAACCCTTTTGGGCTATTAATTATCACGATACATTGTTCCCCACTGCTAGACGCTGAAAGCTCATTGGTCTGAATGATTCCCATGTTGTGACATCGGACCACAACACTTTTTGTTCAGTCGTTGACCTCCACTTTTCCAACGCCTGATTACTGACTCTGAACATCTCACTAGTTTTCTAGGGCGCACTCCCCCATATAATTCTTCCTCCCTGTTTGCGGCCCTCCCCATCAACAAAAGGAAGAAGTTGGCCTAGATGCAAGCAAGCACACTGAGCGAGCCCCCCCAGCCGGCGGGTCCAGACCGCTCTGCTTTTATGCTTGCCTAATTGGTCAGAAAACAACAAGCATGGCTGTGCTCAACGGGCGAAATTGGGCTTAAGGGAGGGCGAGCTAGTCAGCTAGCATGTTCTTCCTCACTAGCACTTGCATCTTTTTTGTCAACAGTTCTTGATGTGATTCTTTTTACATACCCATTTCATAATTTGACACTTAAAACTAGGGCAAAACTGGCCATTTCTCAACACCAAACATTAGAACACATGAGTGAAGAAAGAAAACCTCCAACTCAAGCATACTCCCCACAACAACAAAATGGTATCTGATGTAATGATTCTAAGTCATGTTAGTTATTCCAAACCATGTTTTATGATATACCCTAACATGATCTAGCCCTATGTACTAAAACAAAATAATACCACTAAGCAGGAGATTTATGGCTCTAAACCTACTGGCTAAATTTGCATGAAAATAAACTAACAGCATTTATGGAAATATGTTGATAGGAAAACCACCATGTACCAGATGCATATAAAAACGAGAAAATGACAACTGATGCAAAGTTGTTTCTATACTGCGCTGAAAAATATTTCAGGGTATTTAAGATACTTTAAAAAAAAAAAAAAAAAAAAAAAACAATAAAAGTCCAGCACCAACAATGACTGTCAAATCTTAAGTAGCATGTAGCTAACTGCTAGCCTGCTGATAAACATTACAAATTCTGAATTAATCTTACCTATTCCCTCTTGTTATCAGTGGCATCGACAACAGAAATCACAAGAATCCAGCACCAACTACTGCAGTCTTAAGTGGCAAGCGGCTAACAGCCAGAATGCTAAAAAAAACTTAATATTTATCTGTCACACTGACAACAGAAAAGGCAGAAGAATCAAACAAAAACTACTGCTGAGTCTTATTTGGTAAGCTGCTAACTGCTAGCCTGCTAACACACATGACAAAGTCTGAATTCTTGTTTTGGCACCAGAATTGACAAAAGAGTCCAGCACCAACTACTGCAGTCTTATGTGGCAAGTGGCTAACAGCTAGCATGCTAACATAAACAATAACTGAATTAAACTCACCTAGTCCCTCGTGTTATCAGTTGCATCGACCCCAGAAACGACAAATGAGTCCAGCACCAACAACTGCAGTCTTACGTGGAAAGCGGCTAACAGCTAGCAGGCTAACAAAAACAAAAACTTGATTAAACTCACCTATTCTCTGTTGTTATCGGCCACACTGGCAACAGAAGAGACAGAAGAATCACACAAAAACTACTGATGAGTCTTATGTGGTAAGCTGCTAACTGCTAGCTTGCTAACACAAATCACAAAATCTGAATCAAGATCACCTCTTCCCTCTTGTTATCAGTGGCATAGACAATAAAAATTACAAAAGAGTCCACAACCAACTACTGCAGTCTTAAATGGCAAGTGGCTATTGGCTAGCATGCTAACATAAACTGAATTAAACTCCCCTACTCCCTCTTTTTACTAGTGGCAACGACCTTGGAAACGCCAACGTGTCCAACACCAACTACTGCAGCCTTAAGTGGCAAGCGGCTAACAGCTAGCATGATAAGAAAAACAAAAACTTGATTGACTCACATATTCTCTATTGTTATCTGTCGCACTAACAAAAGAAAAGGCAGAAGAGTCAAACAACAACAACTACTCCTGTCTTATGGGGTAAGCGGCTAACTGCTAGCGTGCTAACACATACAACAAAAACTGAATTTAGCTAACCCATTCCCTCTTGACATCAGTAGCAACGACAACGGAAGCGACAAGAATCCAGCACTAATTACTGCAGTCTTCAGTGGCAAACAGCTATCATGCTAACATATGCAAACACTGAATTAAACTAACCTATTCCCTTTTGTTTTCTGTCGCACTGACAACAGAAAAGAAAGAATAGTAAAGCAACAACAATTACTGTCGAGTCTTATGTGAAAGGCAGCTAACTGCTAGCCTGCTAACAAATACAACAACTGAATTAACCTCATCTATTACCTTTTGGTATCAGTGGCATCGACGACAGAAATGACAAACGAGTCCAGCACCAACTACTGCAGTCTTAAGTGGCAAGAAGCTAACAGTTTGCATGCTAACATAAACAAAAACTGAATTAAACTCACCTATTCCTTATTGTTATCTGTCGCACTGACGGCGGAAAAGGCAGAAAAATCAAGAAACAACAAATACTGCCACGTTTTATGTGGTAACTGGCTAACTGCTAGCATCACAATTATCTTTTAACAACGAAAAATGACGCAGCTCTGGCATTGACGCCCAAAGATTTAGGTAAAACAGCATTTTCCGGAGTGTTTAACATTGCTGACACATTGTTTTCAACACAGCAAGCACTCGTGAACACACTGGAGTGTGTTGAGTTCAAGTGTACTTCAAAACAGGACAAAAAGTGCTAAACAAGGCATTTAAATGAAAGAATGTCCTGTATAAATCAGGACTTAATGTATGGAAATAATATTATAATGAATTTAACAGACCCTACAATGAGCTTTAGATTTAGTTCGAGCCTGTGGTGCCATTGGCACAAAAGCCTGTTTGTTGTGCACTGATTGCCAGTGCTTCCTCGTTGTTCTGTTTTTTTTTTTTTCCTTTCAAGTCACTTTATTATTATGTCTCCGTATGTACGGTATTCTTTTTTTTTTTTTTTTTTTTCTTTGTTGGTGTGTGTGTGCTATGGACCCACTGTGAGATTCCGGAATAAAGATAATATATATATATATATATGTCCACCCTGCTCTCTTTTCCCGCTTTTAGTCAGCAACAAGCAAATAGCCATGAATTGGCCCGACGCTGACGAATGGGTTTTTAGTCATTGCTGGGTGTATTTGCTGATTATTACCACAATTAGGCGGCTAATCAAACAGTGGCAGTGGGCGCTCATTAGCGGCATGTAAAGATTTTCTTCAAGGTCGGCCGGCTCGGAGTCGCAAAAAAGAACAGGATCACTCGAGATTCCGATGCTTTTAATCACAATTAATGAGTGTGCGCAAAGTGTTGATTGTCCATCGATCTGATTGGACGCTTTGCTGACTCGCGGGACACATTATTAGGTACTCCAGACTCACTATTAGCTAGTTCAGCTTCATCTTATTAAGCTTTTTCCCTTTACTTTTGCATTTTTTGTCTTGTCTTTCAGAACTTAAATGAACGCACTTACTCCATTGTTGCGCATCGGTCCAAATGATGATTTTGTTGTGACATCTGACCACAACATCGTTAAACTTTTGACCTGAATTGAAGGAAGCTTTTCTTTGTCTTTTGACACACTTTTCAAAACTACAAAGACAATTGAAATTTGACAAGAAGTAATCCATTTTTTAAAGGAAATTCAAGATTATAAATTCCCAAATAAGGAGACGCGGGAGTTAGCCGTGTCATGGCTTTCATGCATGGGGAAATGTCCCGGGAATAAACCAGGTTGTATGTGTAAAAGTGGCTTGATTTATCCCTGATTGGCTGTCACATTCTCTTGGTCAGATCGTGTTTTGTCAGAGAGCCAGTTGTGGGAGCATTCCTGGTGTCGTACCTGCAGCCAATTCAAGCTCATCACGACTGAATTTACAATGATATGAAAAAGTATTTCAACCTTTTGGAATTTCTCCCATTTCTGCATAAAATCACCATCAAATGTGAGCTGATATTTGTCAAAATCACACAGATGAAAAAACAGTGTCTGCTTTAACTAAAACCACCCGAACATTTATAGGTTTTCATATTGTAATGAGGATAGTGTGCCAACAATGACAGAAGGGGGCAAATAAGTAAGTGAACCATCACATTTTAATATTTTGTGGCCGCCCTCTTTGGCAGCAATAACTTCAACCAGACACTTCCTGTAGCTGCAGATCAGTCTGGCACATTGATCAGGACTAATCTTGGACCATTTTTCTCTAAACAATGCTGTATTTCAGACAGATTACTGGGATGTCTGGCATGAATCGCTGTCTTTAGGTCATGCCACAGCATCTCAATGGGGTTCAAGCCTGTACTTTGACTTGGCCATTCCAGAACGTGT
Source organism: Corythoichthys intestinalis (assembly GCF_030265065.1). Classification (NCBI taxonomy): domain Eukaryota; kingdom Metazoa; phylum Chordata; class Actinopteri; order Syngnathiformes; family Syngnathidae; genus Corythoichthys; species Corythoichthys intestinalis. The sequence continues at coordinate 40,375,310 of NC_080398.1, forward strand.
ATTTTGTTGTTCCGAAACCATTCTGAACTTGATTTACTTCTGTGTTTTGGATCATTGTCTTGTTGCAGCATCCATCATCTTTTTAGATTCAACTGTCTGACAGACGGCCTCAGGTTTTCCTGCAAAACATCCTGATAAACTTTTGAATTCATTCTTCCATTAATAATTGCAAGTTGTCCAGGCCCTGAGGCAGCAAAACAGCGCCAAATCCTGACGCTCCCTCCACCATGCTTCAGGGTGGGGATGAGTTGGTGAGCTGTTCCTTTTTTCCTCCACACGTGACATTGTGAGTTACACACAACGTTTGTTTCAACTTTGGTTTCCTCAGTTCTCAAAATATTTTGTTAAAATTTCTCTGGAGTGTCCGAGTGACTTTTTACGAACATTAATCGAGCAACAATGTTTTTTTTGAGACAGCAGTGGAGTAGAGTTCTCCCATGAACACCATTCTTGGCCATAATTTTATATATACATGATGTTTGCACAGAGATACTGGACTGTGCCAGTGATTTCTGTATGTCTTTAGCAGAGACTCTAGGGTTGTTTTTTTACCTCCCTGAGTATTCTGCGCTGAACTCTTGGCATCATCTTTGGTGGACGGCCACTCCTTGGGAGAGAAGCAACAGTGCCAAACTCTCTCTATTTGTAGACAACTTCTCTGACTGCCGATTGATGAACATCCATACTTTTAGATCCTTTCCCAGCTTCATACAAATCAATACTTGATCACAGGTCTTCAGACAGCTCTTTTAACCGAGCCATGATGGACATCACACAATGCTTCTCATCAAGACATTTCTTACCAGGTGTGTGTTTTATAATCTCATCAGTGATTGGGCACACACCTGACTTACAATGTTTTATAAAAATTGGTTTCAATTGCTCTACTAAAGCCTGAGTTATACTCCCGCGTTGCGGTGACGGCGTAGCGACTACGGCGTCATTCGGTGAGGGAACGCGTTGCTCTGTAATTCACCGCCAAGCCACTAGAGGGATGTGGCGTTATGTTTGTACGGTTTTGGGGCATGCTTGTTTACTTCCGCTAGTCGGAGAAAAAATAAACAATGCAAGATGGAACTCTTGAAAGTAAATATTCTGCTCATCAACACTGAATAAATATTGAACATACAAATGTTGACGGGCAGGCGACGCAGAAGACGGTTTCGAGGCGGTCTGGCCGACTTTTGATGCCGCACAGAGAGTTTTAGACTCGGGTGGAGAGAGCTAGCTGTGGCGGCTAGCTTCAAAGTGGCGTCGAGCACTGCGTTCAAGGTCTGCAAAGCCCTCCAGCCGGATTTGTTTGCCGTGTCCTACAACCAGCCAGTGGGAAGCCATAGCAGATTTCTGGCGTCTAGGGAACTTCCCAAACTGCGTTGGGAGGCTTGATTTTAAGGTTATCATAAAAAGCACCGAGGCACTCTCAATCAGTGATGATGTATTGTGTGTGTGAACTGTCTGTTATTGAAAATTAAAGATCAAAACAACTCTTTTGACACCAAATCTGTGCTTTATTCTTCATATACTTGAACCATATGTACACAGTAAATGATGAAGTGCACCAACCCAAAATACGACATAAAGTGATAAAAAGTTGGCAGTTTTTGGCCGACTGGGTCACCGCTTCGTGTGGCCACTCGATTCCGAACACCCACGTCTCGGTGGTTCTTCCATTTTTTTTTTCCGATCGCCGACCTTGCCATTTGGCAATCACAATAATAATGTCTTGACGAGACTTGCTCTTCGATGATACTCCCGTCGGCTTGGTGCATTTTTGCGTGTAGAAAATAATGTTTGATTCTATTCTACAATGGCGGTGTTTTCGCGGTAAACCGGAAACAACAGTCTGAGCGGACCAATCACAGTCCGTTTTCGTCACGTCATACACGTCTAGGTGACGCAAAGGTTAGAAAATTCGAGAGGCGCGCGTAAGCCTACGTCGTAGGGTCGTAACTCGATTCTTCCTTGACGGCGTAGGTCTGACGCGGAAGTATAACTCGGCCTTTAGTCTCCATAGGCAGAGGGTTCACTTAAACCCCCCCCGTCATGATAACCTATAAATGTTTGGGTGGTGTTAGTTAAAGCAGACACTGTATTTTCATCTGTGTGATTTTGACAAAGATCAGATCACATTTGATGGTGATTTTTTGCAGAAATGTGAGTAATTTAGTGATTTTCGGCTCTTTTCGGTGATCCGGTTCATTTGGATCGGCTCAGTAAAAAGAGCCGGCTCTTTTGGGCTCTCAAACGGCTCTTTTAACTTTCGCTTTTCTTTTAAATATTTATGAAAAATTTAGCATATATTTTGCTAAATGACTTGGTGAACTAAATATTGCATTTTACTGACTGCACTAATACTGATAGCAACAATTATCAAGCAAAGAAAATGTTTTTTTACTTATTTTATTGAACATTAAAAAGGCTACAAACAATAAACAAGCAACAAAATTCAACTTCAACCAACAACAATCAAACATGCTGCATCATAACAAAAATAGTGAGTAGTAACTGCAACAGCAGCAGCAAAACAAACAAACATAAGCTACTCCTTGCTTTATTTTTAACAAACATAAGCTACTCCTTGCTTTATATTAAATTTGCATTCAAAAAAACTAAATACTTCAACTTGGACGGGCTGATCCGGCTCCTTCTTTCAGTAAATATTTGTCCAGTATTTTAGCTAAATCCAGATTTTTTTTTTTTTTTGTCATGGAAATTGCAGATGCATGTGTTGACTTGCATCCTTCATTTTAAAAAAAATAATGTATTTCAACTTTCAAAATTAGTCTCAAATTAATGAAATTCTAAGTGTATCAAATGTGATGCATTAGGCTATAAGGGGTTAAGTTTGCAGACAGGGCATTCTGCCATATTGTCATATGACTTTAACCAATTAAAATGTCTCGAAATGTTACTGCGTTTTGTGGTCATCTTGAAGGCCTACAAACCGCGTTCGTGTGTCGTTCTTTCATAGAGAGAGAGCGAGAGAGAGAGAGAGAGAGAGAGAGAGAGAGAGAGAGAGAGAGAGAGAGAGAGAAAGGAAAATGACCGAGCCGGCTCTCGAGGGAAGGCGCCGGCTCTCATCGTTCACTTCAATGAGCCAGCTTTTTGTACCGGCTCGTTCGCGACCGGCACATCACTACAGTAATTCCAAAAGTTCATATCACTGTAAGCCCAGGCGATCCAAGAGAAGGCTGCCGAGATATTAACATGCTGGGTGCCATTCGACACTTTGTATTCTCAAATTTCGTGCATTTGCTAGCCTGTTCGTCTGCCGCCCTTGTTTTTAAATCCTCTACATTGTGCTGGTATTTGAGTGTATTTATTTTGTTGTCTTATCGGCTCTCTGCCTACCGCTTAGGTTAGTATTATTGATCCCCGTCGACCTACTGTCACGGACCCATTGTGTTATTCCCTTTTTTCCATGATTGCGTGTATTTTTGTTTGTATTTAATAAACCCTTGTACGCATCCCTCCGTTGTTATCTGCTTTGAGGTACAACCTTGTTTCCGCAGTGGTGGACTCTAAAATCGGCAAGAACATAAACCACACATTTTGAAAGATGGACGATGGATGCTGTCTCAGCTCTACAATCCAGTAGCATTTTAATTTCGTTCATTTCGTTTAGTTTTCAGTGTAATTTTGCCATTTCTAGTTTGCCATGTTGATAATTGTGATGTATGTTTACCACTTTTTGTCTTACCGCGAAGGAAGCGGAAATGACGATCGGCTAAAACTAAACTGAACTAAACGAGTGCTTTCTCACATGCCTCATCCCGGGAAAGTCCCGGACATATTACGTAGACGCAACCCGTAAAATGTCCGCATATCAGTCTTGTCTGTCGGGGTCCGCGAACGCGGAAACAAGGTTGGACTCACACCAGACAAAAACCGACTGAGGGGAGGGTACAAGGGTTTATTAAATACAAAACAAAACCACACGCGATCGCGGTAAAAAGGGAAATAACAAAAAGGGTCAGTGAAAGGAGGTCGACGGGGATTAATATACAAACGCGAGGGCAAACCAAGGTGGTGGGCAGAGGGCCAATAAAACAACTAAAATACACTCTCGTATCTGCACAAGGTAGAGGCATACAAAACTAAAGCGACAGGTGACCAAAACCCACGGCAGGGGCGAAATTACACAAATAACAAGCTACTCAAATACGAGGATGTCGAATGGCGACCAGCAAGGAAAATATCTCTGCCTCCTTCCAGTGGATCGCCTGCGTCTTTATACTATTGTTGGTGAGCAGTGATTAGCTGCAGGTGCGACGTCGGGAACGCCCCACAGCTGGCTCTGCAACAGCACAAAATCTGACCAGGAGCAGAACATGACAGTGTCAGTCGACCCGGGAAATTGCTTTCACACACAAGGGCTACCCGGATTTAAGCGGTGTTCAGGTATGTGTGAAAGGGGCTTATATCTCTCTAACCCTAACTACAATATGGCCTGCGAAAGCCATGAGCCACCGCTTTAACTCATTCACAGCTACTGACGTCCAATCTATTTGACCTGGGCGATCATTCACTGCTAGCCCTCCCATGTGTTAACATTTTTTACTTTTGGACTTATCTGTAAGTCCTAAAAAGTGCAATGAAAAAAGGCAAAACCCCATCAGAGAGAATTTTGGTTTCATCTTAACCCAGCGGCAGCATTGCAATCAAACATGTTGTTTTAGAGCGTAATGGCGAGCCTTCAGACAAGTGGGCGGGGACAAGAGTAGGATTAGGTGGTCTACTCACAATGACCCCATTATGTCAGCAAAAGACACCCCCCTCACGAGAAATTGGCTTTTGCGTGGAACTTATTGCAACATCGCAGCGTGGGGGGGGACACGGTGATGAAATCCTAGCTGCACCTCGACGGCTAGTAAAAAGACTTTGCTTTTTTATACAGCAAAATGATGCAAAGAAGCCCTCCGGCTAGAATGGTGAAATGGGAAACAAACACACAGAGTGTTCAAATGAAAAGTTGGCGGGGGGAAAAAAATGTGGGTTTAATTGTTAGGGGAAACAAAGTGGAGAACATCTGCAATCTGTTTATCAGGCCTCGTCACCAGGAAAATGTTGCGAGCTGCTTACGTTACGCAATGCTTTCAACAACCAATGGAAGACTTTGGGGGGGAAAAAAACTCCAATGTGTTTTTCATATACTGTACGTGCTGGATATCTGCCCGGCAACACAAACATGCACTTGGTATGTAGGTGTGTGACAAAATATCAAAATTGTGATATATCTTGATACCTTCTAGCCAAAAAGGTCATCGATATGCTCCTGCTGAGAATCAATATATGGTTTTAAAAAGGTATCAAATTTTTTTTTTTTTTAAATAAAATAAAATAGAAACCAACAGGTTGCTACCAAACTCTTCCACTAGAATAGTGGCAGTGTTAGCTCATTGGCTTCCATTGCGGTGGGTCAAAGATAGATTGGACATCTATTTTCGTCAATGGCACTAAGAGGCCGTTTACATGGTGACCCTCCAAGAATACGACAAATTTGCATGGTTCCCTCTCTATGGTTCCCTCTCTATTCGAACAATGTCCAAAATTCCATTTGAAAACGATGTAGTGTGCATGCCCGGCTTAGGGCGCAATGCAGATTACAAGGCGCTAGCCAATGCACTTCCTTGACACCACAACCTACTCAGCTCGGAAGACAACATACCCGCCCACTCCAAGCAATTACATTTTTCTTTTGCTCCAAAAGGCACAAAAATGCAAAAAATTAAACATATTTAAATTAGGGCTGTCAAAATGATCGCGTTAACGGGCGTTAAATAATCTTTTAAATTAATCACGTTAAAATATTTGACGCAATTAACGCAGATGCCCCGCTCAGATAGATTTAAATGACAGTTCAGTGAAACGCTCACTTGTTGTGTTTTATGGAGTTTTGCCGCCCTCTGCTGGCACTTGGGTGCGACTGATTTTATAGGCTTCAGCACCCATGAGCATTGTGTAAGTAATTATTGACATCGACAATGGCGGGCTACTAGTTTATTTTTTGATTGAAAATGTTACAAATTTTATTAAAACGAAAACATTAAGAGGGGTTTTAATATAAATTTTCTATAACTTGTACTAACATTTTTTTTTAAGAACTACATGTCTTTCTATCCATGGATCGCTTTAACAGATTTAATAATATATTTAATTTAATAATGTTAATGCCATCTTGTTGATTTATTGCTATAATAAACAAATACAGTCCTTATGTACCGTATGTTGAATGTATATATCCATCTTGTGTCTTATCTTTCCATTCCAACAATAATTTACAGAAAAATATGGCATATTTTATAGATGGTTTGAATTGCGATTAATTGCGATTAATTACGATTAATTAATTTTTAAGCTGTAATTAAGTCGATTAAAAATGTTAATCGTTTGACAGCCCTAATTTAAATTAAGAATATTATAAAAACAGTCAATTAAAGCCGATGTCCCGCCATGTTCCATCCATTTTAACTGGCTGCAAGTGTGATTTAGTGATTGCCACCACCTGTTATGTGTCACAGGTAAGTAACAGGTGCTGTTAATTACACAAATTAGAGAAACATCACATAATTTTTCAAACGGTGCCAATACTTTTGTCTGGCCCATTTTTGTGTAAAATGATAATGATTTAATTATTTTCCATTCTCTTTTGGGATTTTTCATTTCAAGCAAAATAAATGAAGCTATTACTACCAAAGCATTTGTAATTATAATCATTTTCTGGAGAAATTGAGCATTATATGACTTAATTGCAGGGATACCAATACTTTTGGCCAGCAGTGTATAAGGGACGGTGTATTTAAAAACAAAACAAAACATTTTTTATGTGGTGACATATGATACTACGCCCTTTTCCCGGGTCTAGGTGTTGGAGGTTGTTGCCGAAGCAATTTTTCCTTCTGCGCCTTTTTTGCGCCCACACGAGAGATCCACCAAGAAGTACACCCATTTCTCCTGCCTTTTGATGCATGCCTTATACAACACATTTGGCCAGCAGTGTATCAACTAAATTACAGATTCTTAAAAAAACTCAAAAAACAACCTAATGTTGATCTTAACAGTGAGCAGCTGGATTCACCCATGTTAAATGAGTTATGTCATATTCACTGTTCCATACCTGTCAAGTTGTACAGTTTCGGCGTAATTTGTACAAGTGAGCACTGATTTTTAAATGTGTACACCATACGTTCAAAATCTGTACATTTTTCGCGCATTACGTATTTTTTCTCCATTCGGATTTTGTCAACGTTTCGGCAACGAGACAATGTGCGTTACTATGCGTTACTACATTGGTTGAATGACGCGAGAAAAGTCAGACACGGGGAGAGAAGAACGGGAGTGGGAAGGAGGGAAGAGTGTTGTGACGCTGTTGCAAACACGATGCTTGGCTAGGTGGCTCCAATATTTCCTGACTGTAGCCGACAGCCTATAATTTACGCCCAATTGATGATACACTAGATATCACATGCATTTTGAACTAGATGCGAAACGACACACTTGCCGGCGTTGGTAACCAGCCGCCATCTTAAAGCAAAAGTCACTGTTAAATTTTAGTAATCATGATGTAGCTGAAGATATTGATTGTTCTTTGATTGCACCAGGTTAAACGTGACAATATTACCGATAAATTCATATTATTTTAAAAATGGAGTTTAATTTTGTTTCATATTTTACGCTATATAAAACGTTGTAAGATTAGTCACCAATTTGTAAGGGCATAGGTCACGATTTGTAAGATTGGCAACGGCCTCGGGTTGACAGGTATGCTGTTGCCACTAGAGGGCAGTGTATCCACCCACATTAATAAATGGTAAATGCTGTTATACTTGTATAGCGTTTTTCCACCTTTCGAGGCTCTCAAAACCAAATGCAAACACTTTCAAAACAAACCATTACAACTGGAGATGATGCCGATCGATCGGGTCCGATCACGTCATTTTCAAAGTATCGGAATCGGCAAAAAAATATCGGACATGCCTTTTTAAAAATTTTTTTTTTTTTTTTTTTTCAAATTAAATCGTTTTCTAATTGTATTTAACGTTACAGACATAATATGTTACACTCATCCAGAGTCTTTAGTTTAGGCTTAAGGTAGGGTTATCAAATTTATCCCGTTAATGGCGGTAATTAATTATTTTTTTTTATTTATCACGTTAAAATATTTAACGCAATTAAGGCATGCGCTGCACGACCCACTCACGCATTGTCACGTTCAATCTGTAATGGCCCCGTTTTATCTGTATGTAGAGCTAAAAGGCAGCGTACAATGAGTAGAGTGAATTTTGACAGACTTTGGAGCTTTTTTTTTAATTGGCTAAATTGGCCTTACAATCCCTCTCCCTACGATTAGAAATACCGTGGGAAGCAATGTGGGGAAGAAAGATAGTAATTGATCTTTTTCTTAACACCCTATGTTATTTCTCAACGCAGAGAAAATATATCAATTGGTATCACTACGCACAGTCATGGTTGCACTTCCCATCATGCATTTGGGCAGAACAGTTAAATGGCTACAGTATCATTTACTGAAAGCTCAACAAATACACTAGATGGCAATATTTAGTCACAATATACTAAGTCACATTTATCCTTTAAGAATTACAAGTCTTTCTATCCGTTGATCCCTCTCACAGAAAGAATGTTAATAATGGTAAATGCCATCTTGAGGATTTATTGTCATAATAAACAAATACAGTACTTATGTACTGTATGCTGAATGTATATATTCGTCCGAGTTTTATTCATTTTTTTCTTAATGCATTGCCAAAATGTATATGATCGGGAAAAATTATCGGGAATGATTGGAATTGAATCAGGAGCAAAAAAAAAAAAAAAAGCAATCGGATCGGGAAATATCGGGATCGGCAGATACTCAAACTAAAACAATCGGGAGCAAAAAAACATGATCGGAACAACCCTAATTACAACGTCACTGTAATTAAACGAATACTCGCAGCAGCAAAATTTGATTCAAACTTTTTTTTCTAATCGAATTACTCGAGTTAATCGATTAATTGTTGCAGCACTAGACTATCAGACCAGTAAGTATTATCGTCCAAAAGGCTAAGACTAAGACGAAAATGGAAAAGGGCTGCCAAAAACAACACTGCCTCGGTTCACATTTGTTCTGCCACTGGAGTAACTGGAGTAAGAGTAATGTAACAATAAAAAAACACATTTTTCTCGAGCCTATAAGTCAACTAATCATAAAAAAAAATCTGTATATCAAATAAATAGGCACACACTCATTATAACAACAATAATCCCTCCCACAAACATATTCATCTTTAATTTTCCAATCATGACTCATCAAATTAGCACTGACTAAAAAAGTACATACTTTTTTATGTGAAGCTGTTGTTAGCTAATCAGCGTAGGCGGAAATATGTTGTGGAGGGAAAAAGAGGACACAGTTGGATAAACATTTGCTCGCTCTGGAACGCAAACATGCCGTGACTGACCCGCACGTACGCAAATAAACTGATTGGGGTTGTTTATTTGCACAGTGTGAAGACTCTCAAAAACAAAATGGTCACTATACAGACATATTTATATTTTTCTTTGCTAGCTGAAACCCTATACAAAAGGTAACAACATGAGTTGCGCTTGTTTAGCTGATGAAGCTTTATCTGAGAATCCCCTGCCTGTTTCCTGAGGCGTTTGTCATCGTAGAGGAAGTACGGGGGTGTCTGCTAACGGTCTTTTTCAAAGGAAAAAAATATGCACTTACATCACTTTTCAGTGTTGCCAACTCCACAGTAAGGAAAGTAGCTATTGGCTGTCCTAAAAGCAGGGCTCCTATAGAGGTAGATTTGTGTTTTTATTATTCAATCCCCCCCAAAAAAGTTGCTTCAATCAAAATATACACTCACCGGCCACTTTATTAGGTACACCTGTCCAACTGCTCGTTAACACTTAATTTCTAATCAGCCAATCACATGGCGGCAACTCAGTGAATTTAGGCATGTAGACATGGTTTAAGACAATCTCCTGCAGTTCAAACCGAGCATCAGTATGGGGAAGAAAGGTGATTTGAGTGACTTTGAATGTGGCATGGTTGTTGGTGCCAGAAGGTCTGGTCTGAGTATTTCAGAAACTTTTCAGAAGATTTTCACGCACAACCATCTCTAGGGTTTACAGAGAATGGTCCGAAAAAGAAAAAATATCCAGTGAGTGAGCAGTGAGCAGTTCTGTGGGCGGAAATGCCTTGTTGATGCCAGAGGTCAGAGGAGAATGGCCAGACTGGTTCGAGCTGATAGAAAGGCAACAGTGACTCAAATAACCACCCGTTACAACCAAGGTAGGCAGAAGAGCATCTCTGAACGCACAGTACGTCGAACTTTGAGGCAGATGGGCTGAAGACCACGCCGGGTGACACGCCTTTCAGCTAAGAACAGGAAACTGAGGCTACAATTTGCACAAGCTCATCAAAATTGGACAATAGAAGATTGGAAAAACGTTGCCTGGTCTGATGAGTCTCAATTTCTGCTGCGACATTCGGACGGTAGGGTCAGAATTTGGCGTCAACAACATGAAAGCATGGATCCATCCTGCCTTGTATCAACGGTTCAGGCTGGTGGTGGTGGTGTAAAGGTGTGGGGAATATTTTCTTGGCACTCTTGGTACCAATTGAGCATCGTTGGAACGCCACAGCCTACCTGAGTATTGTTGCTGACCATGTCCATCCCTTTATGACCACAATGTACCCAACTTCTGATGGCTACTTTCAGCAGGATAATGCGTCATGTCATAAAGCTGGAATTATCTCAGACTGGTTTCTTGAACATGACAATGAGTTCACTGTACTCAAATGGCCTCCACATTCACCAGATCTCAATCCAATAGAGCATCTTTGGGATATGGTGGAACGGGACATTCATATCATGGATGTGCAGCCGACAAACTGTGTGATGCCATCATGTCAATATGGACCAAACTCTCTGAGGAATGCTTCCAGCACCTTGTTGAATCTATGCCACAAAGATTTGAGGCTCTTCTAAAGGCAAAAAGGGGTCCAACCCGTTACTAGCGTGGTGTACGTAATAAAGTGGCCGGTGAGTGTATATTTTCAATCCAAAAAAAAGTCACTTCAGAATAAAAAAATGTGTTTGAATTAGAGCTGTCAAACGATTAAAATTTTCAATCAAGTTAATCACATCTTAAAAATTAATCGTAATTACCGTATTTTTCGGTACAAGTCGCTCCTGAGTATAAGTCGATCCAGCCATAAAATGCCCAACGAAGAGAAAAAAAACCATATACAAGTCACACCGGAGTATAAGTCGAATTTTTGGGGGAAATTTACTTGATAAAATCCACCACATAGAACAGACATGTGATCTTGAAAGGCAATTTAATATAAAAATACAATTGAGAACAACATGCTAAATAAATGTACAGTGTATAGTGTATGAACAACGAAATGTGAATATACTGTCCTACATTACGGCTCTGTCCTGGCTATACAGCGAACTCCCAAAAGACAATGCTGGACGTCCGTATAATTTGCTGAATCAATTTGGTCCTCGATAGAAAACAGGTTCGCATCAACGTAAATAAATGATAATTAGGTACTATTAGTAATAAGTAACAGGTTAGCATGCGTTCGCTATCATTAGCACATCGTTCAAACAACCACACAACTGGCTCTAAGTGTCCGATCGCGGGTGGAAAACACACAACAACAACAGAAAAGATGATACACGCAGGCGTTGCCTCTGTAGAGATGATTTAAAAGCATAAACAATGAAAGTAGGTTCGCAGCCGTCTATTCTCTCTCGCTAACTCGCCCACTCACTCACTTACTCACTCAGAGCTACGTAGCTGTCCGTCTTCTTCTGGCGTGTGAGCACTCTTCTTCACGTAAACAAGTGCGAGTGCGCCCTCACGTGGGGGTGAAAGCGCCACAAACTAAATGCATCCATTTCAAGATAAAAAAGTCAATAATACAATTGAACATACACTGCCAAAGGCAGAACGTGAACGTGGCCATAGCTATAAAGAGTTATTCAGATAACTATAGCATAAGAACATGCTAACAACTCTACAAAACCATCAGTGTCACTGCAAAACACCAAAATAACATGTGAAATTATATCATAATGTGTTAATAATTCCACACATAAGTCGCTCCTGAGTATAAGTCGCACCCCCAGCCAAAATATGAAAATATATTATATACATATTTTTCTGTAAATTATTGTTGGAATAGAAAGATAAGACACAAGACGGACATAAACATTCAACGTACTGAACATAAGTACTGTATTTGTTTATTAAAACCATAAATCCACACGATGGCATTAACATTTTAACATTCTTTCTGTTATAGGGATCCATGGATAGAAAGACTTGTAGTTCTTAAAAGATACATTTGAGTACAAGTAAAAGATACTGTAGCAACTTAACTGTTCCGCCCAAATACATGATGAGAAGTGGGGCAACCATGACTGTCAGTGGTGGCTTCAAATGGTATACCCTATGTTCTGCCTTGTGTTCAATTAGGCGTGTTAAGAAAAAGAACGTCTCCTGCTCTGCCCAAATGCATGATGGGAAGTCAGGCAACCATGACTGTCAGTAGTGGCTGCAAATGGAATACAATATTTTCTGCTATGTGTTAAATTAAGCATGTTAAGAAAAAAATCCGTCTCTTGCTCCGCCCATTTGCATGATGGGAAGTTGGCCAACCATGACTGTCAGTGGTGGCTGCAAATGGTATACAACTTTTTTGCGTTGTGTTCAATTAAGCGTGTTAAGAAAAATATCCGTCTCTTTCTCCGGCCAAATGCATGATGATGGGAAGTTGGGTAACCATGAGTGTTAGTAGTGGCTGCCAAAGCTTAAGCCGATAAAAGGTGCGGTCCAATGATCACTCTCAATGTGCTAAAATGGCGTCATTGCCAACTGTTTGAGGCAACACATGAAAGGGTCATTCCGTGCATGCGTTAATTGCGTCAAATATTTTAACGTGATTAAAAATAAATTTGAAACTACAAAAAATGTATTTGAAAACAATTTTCCTTCTAATTTTTTGTTTTTGATTAAAACAACTTTTTTGATTGAAGTACTGTTGTTTTGCGTTTGGACCACATTTTGGCTAGGACATTTGTGTCTTTATTATTCAATCAAAAAAAGTTGCTTCAAAAAATGTATTTAGATATTTTCAAAAGAAAATTACTTCAATCAAAATAAAATAAAAGATTTCAACAATAGAAAAATAATTTTTTTGAATGCGAAAAAAATATGTGACTCAAAAATTTGCATTTGAACACTTAATTTTTCATTGAAAATGTTTTCTGTGATTGCTATTATTTTCTGGGAGAAATTTAGCATAATCTGACAGAATGGCAGAGTGCCAATACTTTAGGCTAGCAGTGTAGGTATATTTAGCCGTTTTTTGTGGGATTATGTGTTGGAACGATTCGTTAAGAGCATTGTTTAATAAGTTAGCGTTTTATAGCGTTTAAGCTAGCGGACTATTGCTCTGCAAGTTAGCCAATTGTTCTTTTGTTGTACTTGTTGCAACAGCAACTGTTTAAAAACATTAACGATGATTGACGCATGCGGCGCTTTAAAGTTTCGACTTCCAAGCATCTCTGGCAAAATCAAACCTTAACATCTTTCAATCATAGTTTACTTTAATAAGCAACTCCAGTGCACAGCCAGACCAAGAAAAGCAGAAGGTGGGAGGGAGCGACTACGTTATCGGATCAGGACAGCTCACTTGTATTTATTTATTTATTTCTTTAATTGAAAAAAATGTGCGATGGACTGAGGGCGCCAAGTTTCAAGCACGAAGCAGCGAGGGATCACTGTATTTCAGTGCCTTTGACAGCGCTAGATGTCCAATCCATTTGGAGTGGGAGGGAGCGAATGAACCCGCTCCTCCCAGTCCAAATGGATTGGACGTCTAACGCCGTCAATGGCAGCTAGTGTGTTAATTGGCAATCAATTCCACATTATTGATTGTGATTATTCCTTAATATCAACAAGCTCTACTCCACTTAAGGCCGCAAATGTGGTTAACCTGAAGCGTGACCGCGTTCACGCGTGATTATAAGGCGTAGGAGGAAAAAACGTGCATTAATTGCGCACAGAAACCAGATTTAATGGTCAATTTCATCTTGTCAGGCAGTCGTCGAAGGCGTGACAAGTTGATAAGACCCCCCGAGGAATATCGAATTGTGTGTGCGTAGGGGGCAAGACGGGCACGCTCCGAGGCTTCTTGACATTTGCACGGACACAGCCAGAGGAGAAAATAAGAGGAGCGGCGATGTGTTGAAGCTCGGCGGGAGCGCAAACAGCGGGGGAACGAGGACTGAATGGAGGTCAGGGTGCGTAAAAAAGTGGCCTGGATGCTTATTACGGCCTCTTAAGGTGAACCTTTAAGATGGTAGTTGTCCTGTTGCGCACTCAATTATGTGTACCTGCACTGTGTCAAGTGTGAAGTAAAACATTTTCATAAAAACATGGTGTACTTAAAATATGATTATTCTTGTTGATCAGGAAATGTACACTTTACATGTTTTATATACTGCATATTTTACAAAAATGTAAATAATGAAAGATAGTACAGTATAGTATAGCATAGCATAGCATATCATAAGTATAGTATAGTATAGTATAGTATAGTATAGTATAGTAACTATACTAAGTTTTTTTTATATATTTATTTATTTTTTGGGGGGGCATAACGTCTTAAGAATTTTTATGAGTCTACTAGTTATAGACGTTTCCACCTAATTTCATCTTTCTAAGTGAAACTAGCTCATAGGTAGCAAACACACAGTAGCTAACAGCTAGCTAGCTAGCTATCAGCTCTGGAAATAAAACAGTCCAGTGACTCAAAGTCTGTTTTTGAGGCTTTTTGTTGGTCTACTCATGAACAAATTTTGAAGTATGATAAAGCCATTTGCCTGAAGATTAATCAGGACAGAAAAATTGCAACAAACTACTATTCGCACACCATACAAAGTTGTATATGTAAGCAAAATACATCTGTGAAAACAGGCTAAAATCACTCGCCAAACAATTTAATTGGCAGCAGAAGCGCAGCGGTAAAAAAAATCACTTTAGCCTCAGATGACCGGAGCCGGCGGCTGAACGAAAAACTTGTGCGGAGCTCAGCTTGATGGGCAAAGTCACGCTGACATTTTATGTGCAAAAGAGAAGCTATGAGTCACCGAGAGGTCGGCGCACGCGAGAAAGGGGCCGGGGGGAGGCAGGGTGGGTGACGCTCCGCCGTCCGCCGACACCTCCGCTATCACACCGCCCCGTCCCCGCTGGCCACGAGAGGCATGTGTCACGGCGGGAGAGTGTGTCAAGCGGGGAAAGCCGGGCTTTATCCGTGTCACATGGTTCCACAGGCGCCAATGGCTGCCCGTAAACTCGAACCCAGGCTGCCCCCCACCAGTCCCTTCCTCAGCCTTGAGTAGGTACAGATGTGGAGTCATTGAGGGTCCAGATCTTCCCCTAAGGGTACCAACTACACAAGCGTATAAGGATGATTATCGCAAAGTGCCTGTACCTTTTCCAGTATCTAATAATGTGGGTAGGGGAATGCAGTAGGGGGTCCCTCCAGCTACGTTACGTGCCGATGAACCACATAGGACTAATTATTGTACTCCAAGGTAACAGGATTTTTTGAGGAGCCCGAAGGGGTAAAGTCAGTGGGTGTCTGTTTCGGTTCCTAAGCATACAAATTGGCATCAATCTCGACCAAAGCGAAAATTTGAAACCGTCAAAGTCAGATGCCGAGGATCTAACAGCAGTACAACTCTGTTTTGTCCAATAAGCCATATTCAGAGTGATGTCACTCAACTTCCGGATTACTTCTAGTTAAGGGTGTAACAGTAAATGTATTTTGTATTGAACCGTTTCGGTACGTGCTGCTCGGTTTGGAACGGAGGCGTACCGAACGAGTTTCTGACGTAATGTAACCCTTACTCTTCGAGGCTATGAGTCGATCGGGTTACAGTTTCTTTGTGTAGATTATATTTACTCCGTCTTCTCTACTATAATGAGTACCAACACGGTAGGACAGTATAACCCAGAAACGTCAATGGCGCGACAACATGGCCGCCACGAGAACGCAGTGAAACGCGGGCGTTAAAAGTCAATCAGCCAATGCACACCAGTCGCAGTGCGGCCGCGTGTTAGACGCGTCCCAGAAGCGGCTCAACACAAGGCATGCGAAAAGAACGGCAAATAAACACCATTGGAAAAAAAATATATAGTGGAAAACCGTGAAGGCTGAAAAAGCAGTTTCTGCTCTTGCACCCCTCTATAAAATAAACTGCTGTATTTGAAGCCAAAATAACTGTTGTGTCTGATAGAACAATATGTCTATATGCTGCCATAGCAGATTCATGGCGCATTAAGCCCCCGAAATATTTTTAATTTGTCAGTTTTACCCTGAGAACCCCTGTTTAAAGACATCGCGCAACGGCTTTTGTTTCAACCCAGCCATAAAAAGAAGGTAAGTAATTATATTTATTATTCAAAATGTGTTATTTTTAGCTTAGAATCATTATTTGATGTCTAATATTTCGCTTGAAAAAAGAAAAAAAAAACGACTTAAAAAAATTATTTACTCGCATATTTTAAAGTTTTAAACAAAGGACGTCAAAATGAAAAAATTGGCGTCTGTAAAAAAGTCACGGATATCTACCTTATAACTATCACTTAATTGTATTTTTTTAGTTACTGTCGCATTTTCCTCAATATATTAGATGATAAATAATCAATCCAAACAAAGAAAAATTGAAAAAAAAAGAACTTTAAAATGTAAGGGTGTAACGGTACATGTATTTGCATTGAACCGTTTCGGTACGTGGTGCTCGGTTCAGAACGGAGGCGTACCGAACAAGTTTCTGACGTAATGTAACCCTTACTTTTCGAGGCTATGAGTCGATCGGGTTACAGTTTCTTTGTGTAGATTATATTTACTCCATCTTCTCTACTATAATGAGGACCAACACGGTAGGACAGTATAACCCAGAAACGTCAACGGCGCGACAACGTGGCCGCTGCAAGAACGCAGTGAAACGCGAGCGTTAAAGTCAATCAGCCAATGCACACCAGTCGCAGTGCAGCCGCGTGTTAGACGCATCCCAGGAGCGGCTCAACACGACATACACTAAAAGAACAGCAAAGTTTATTATTTGACGCGAGACGCGACCCTCC
The DNA here is from genome assembly GCF_030265065.1 of Corythoichthys intestinalis. Lineage (NCBI taxonomy): Eukaryota > Metazoa > Chordata > Actinopteri > Syngnathiformes > Syngnathidae > Corythoichthys > Corythoichthys intestinalis. The sequence goes on from NC_080398.1 coordinate 40,392,494, forward strand.
TGCGTCAATACTACTACCAGTAGCTAGGATCGGGCAGACCGCAAGTCACTCGTGTAAAAATGCGGTGGATCCGGTCGATTTTCAAACTAATATGCAATCGTAACCCACTTTTTGAGTCCATCAGATCTCTTGAGTAGTAGATCGGGGCACAGTTGACTTGTCTTTGTTGATTTACTGGTGTCTTCTCTGCTATAATAATAACCAACACAGCCCTGTGTTCAATACAAAACCCTCCTTGCACAACAAAACAACTAGGAACTAATATTCACATATGAACTAAAGTTATACAACATAAAATATACAATATAAATGAATACTATATCACATTTGTAAAATATAAACTAGGGGTGTCAAACGATCAAAATTTTTAATCGAGTTAATTACAGCTTAAAAATTAATTCATCGTAATTAATCGCAATTAAAACCATCTATAAAATATGCCATATTTTTCTGTAAATTATTGTTGGAATGGAAAGATAAGACACAAGATGGATATATACATTCAACATACGGTACATAAGTACTGTATTTCTTTATTTTAACAATAAACCAACAAGATGGCATTACCATTATTAACATTCTGTTAAAGCGATCCATGGATAGAAAGACTTGTAGTTCTTAAAAGATAAATTTTAGTACAAGTTATAGACATTTTGTATTAAAACCCCTCTTCATGTTTTCGTTTTAATAAAATGTGTAAAATTTTCAATCAAAAAATAAACTCGTAGCCCGCCATTGTTGATGTCAATAATTACTTGCACAATGCTCATGGGTGCTGAAGCCTATAAAATCAGTCGCACCCAAGCGCCAGCAGAGGGCGGCAAAACTCCGAAAAACACAACAAGTACACCTTTCACTGTACTGTCATTTTAATCTGTTTGAGCGGGGCATTTGTGTGTTAATTGCATCAATTATTTTAACGGGATTAATATAAAAACTTAATCACCGCTCGTTAACGCGATAATTTTGACAGCCCTAATATAAACACATAAGAAAATAAGTAATATCCCATTCAAAGAAAATTAACTGAAATGAGCTAAAACACCTGTGATTAAATAATAATAATAATACACAGATCCTGCTTACACAATTTATTAATTTTTGTGTGGCGCTTTAACTTGAGAAAATCCACCAATAAAGCTTTTGAAAACCGTTCATAAGAAGAAAAAAAAAACATTGAGGCATTTCATTTGTAAAATACATGTTAAAATCTTTGTCATTGGGATTGCTTTTCTCTTTAGCACAGGACTTCTTTTTTCCTCTTTCTTTCAGAAAGAAAGCTGACCAATACGCGGGGCCTGAAAGGCAAATTGTTGTTGGATTATTATCGTTAAATACCCGCTACTTTTTGAGCAGAATTCTAGCTTTGTATAGGCTAATGTTCCTATTGTTGAAAGCACAAAAGTGTGTAATAAACAACTAGCACATTTATATTTTGCATTTTGTTTTCTTACTGTATCGAAAATGAACCGAACCGTGACTTCAAAACTGAGGTACGTACCGAACCGAGATTTTTGCGTACCCTTACACCCCTAAAAATAACATGTGAAATGATATCATAATGTGTTAATAATTTCACACATGAGTCGCTCTTAAGTATAAGTCGCACCCCCAGCCAAACCAAGAAAAAAACTTTGACTTATAGTCTGAAAAATACGGTGATCGGGATTTTATGAAGGAACGACTTTGAATTTTTTTATGCCGCTGCTCATGGAGACTCATATATGGCTAACGTAGGGGCCTGTTTTGGTTTTCGGTTGGTAGCAGCTTTGGTTTTGTAAATATTTGAAGTTTTTGAAAATAGGCCCCCTATGAACGGGCCCCGTTTCCCATGTCATGTCAATAGGTTATGAAGTCTACTACTAAAGTTTAATGTAGTGTTGTCGAAATTATCGCGTTAACTAGCGGTAATTAGAGATGTCCGATCACGTCATTTTCAAAGTATCGGAATCGGCAAAAAAATATCGGCCATGCCTTTTTTATTTTATTTTTTTTTCATTAAATTGTTTCCTAATTGTATTTAACGTTAAAGACATAATATGTTACACTCATCCAGAGTCTTTAGTTTCGGCTTAAGGTAGGGTTATCAAATTTATCACGATAACCGCGGTAATTAATTTTTCTAAAAATGTACCACGTGAATAAATTTAACGCAATTAATGCATGCGCTGCACGACCCACTCACGCAGTGGCGCGCTCAATCTGTAATGGCACTGTTTTACCTATATAAAGACATAAAAGGCAGCGTAAAATGAGTAGAGTGAATTTAGGCAACCCTTGGAGCCTTTTTTTTAATTGGCAAATAGAGCCTTACAATCCCTCTCCTTACGATTAGAAATATCATGGGAAGCAACGTGGGGAAGCAAGGTAGCAATTGATCTTTTTCTTAACACCTTAAAACCTTCAATAACACCTTATGTTATTTCCCAATGCAGAGAAGATATATCCATTGGTAGCACTACGCGCAGTCATGGTTGCACTTCCCCTCATGCATTTGGGCAGAACAGTTAAATGGCTACAGTATCATTTACTGAAAGCTCAACAAATACATTAGATGGCAATATTTAGTCACAATATACAAAGTCACAAGTCTTTCTATCCGTGGATCCCTCTCACAGAAAGAATGTTAATAATGTAAATGCCATCTTGAGGATTTATTGTCATAACAAACAAATACAGTTCTTATGTACTGTATGTTGAATGTATATGTTCGTCTGAGTTTTATTCATTTTTTTCTTAATGCATTACTAAAATGTATATGATTGGGAAAAATCATCGGGAATGATTGGAAATGAATCGGGAGCAAAAAAAAAAAAAAAAGCAATCAGATCGTGAAATATCGGGATCAGCAGATACTCAAACTAAAACGATCGGGATCAGGTCGGGAGCAAAAAAACATGATCGGAACAACCCTAGCGGTAATTAATATTTTTAATTAATCACGTTAAAATATTTGAAGCTTTTAAAACATGACGGAATGACCCGCTCATGCATTGCCTCAAACACATTGAAATGACGCCGTTTTTTGTGAGAACTAAGAGGCAAAACAATAATAATGTTCACATAAAGAAAAGCGCTTCAATCTGTTTTAATGAGGCCGTATTCTCACACAGTTAAACAAAAATGCAAAGAGAACTGGCATTCCCAATCAAAATAGCTATGCAAAATACACATAAAACTTACTCAGACAAACATTTCGTTTAGCTCAACAAATACACTGGATGGCAATATTTACTCACAATATACAAACTATCAGCGGTCTCGTACGTTGTGAAGCCAGCACTCAAATTAACGTGAATCACAATAGACCCAGTCTAAAAAAAAAAAAAAATTAAAAACAGGGAGCTACGGCGTCAGTCGAAGGACAAAACACACTCATTGGCTTGATTTCTAAGTAATTTAAAACTCGCCATTGACACCTTATGGCAGGAGTGTCCAAACTTTTTGCAAAGGGGGCCAGATTTGGTCTGGGAAAAATGTGGAGGGCCGACCTTGGCTGACGTCCTTTACGTAGAACAGTATATTTAAGGAAATGTTAGCAAGCTATTCTGTGTGTCACATTTGCTTTATTATTTTTTTTTGTGTGTGCTGAAATGATGAATCGATTAACTCCAGTATTCGATTAAAGAAAAAAGATTTGAATTAAATGTTGCTGCTAAATGTTGTCCTCTAGTCTGCCTTATTTCACATGGCTGCTCCATGTTAAAACCAACATAAGCCAAGTTTTTGTTTGAGCTAATTTTTTTTTTTTTTAAATGCATTCGTAATTTAGTTTATTGTTATATTTAGCAGGTTTTTTGGGGGGTTTTTTTGTGGGAATATGTCTGAACCATTTGTCAAGAGGATTGTATTAAAAAAAAAAAAAAAAAAAAAAAGCGTTAGTGTAGCTTCTATTTAAGCTAGCAGACATTTGCTATGTAAGTTAGCCATTTTTCTTTTGTCAATCCTTATTTATTTTTGATACCGTTTGAGGCTCAGCTCAGGTATTTTAATTTTTCATGTTCCTACTCGATTATTCGAACTAACTAGTTCATCGATTAATCGACTACTAAAATAATCAATAGCTGCAGCCCTAATTTTTTAAATGAATAATTTCAACAATCTCGTAACTAGCCTTTGTGCCATTTTAGAAAATTGGGAGTAAAGGGTCACACGGGGTAATGTTGCTTAGAGCGCTGCTTCCTTTTAGTGGGTAAATGAGGAGCAGCATTTAGTGTGTAAGCTACTTAATATGCTGGTAGCAGTACTGCCACTCACTCTTACTACTCACCAATATATTAAGTCTATGCGGGCCAGATGTTAATGATTATTATGACAGAGGATGGGGGCCGGATGAAATTTGACCACGGGCCGCATTTGGCCCCCGGGCCGGACTTTGGACATGTCTGCCTTATGGTGTATTTCAATCACTACCCCAGTTAAAGACACTGTGGAAGAACGGCTGTGACGTCACCGCTTTTGATTGAAAATTTTACAAATTTTATTAAAATGAAACCATTAAGAGGGGTTTTGTAAAATTACTATAACTTGTACTAACATTTATCTTTTAAGAACTACAAGTCTTTCTATCCGTGGATCCCTTTAACAGAAAGAATGTTAATAATGTTAATGCCATCTTGTGGATTTATTGTTATAATAAAAAAATACTGTACTTATGTGCAGTATGTTGAATGTATATATATCCGTCTTGTGTCTGATCTTTCCATTCCAACAATAATTTACAGAAAAATACTTGCAATTAATTACGATTAATTAATTTTTAAGCTGTGATTAACTCGATTAAAAATTTTAATTGTTTGACAGCCCTAGTTTAATGATTTTTACTTTAAAGGAGTAGTTTCTGCCCTTAAATTTACAGTAATTTGACTCGAGGGCTATCATTGGAGGTGTTAAAATTCATTGTCAGTCATCCAAAACGGAACTACTGCAGGTCTTAGGGTATCTGTATTTGGCCTCCGAGGCGATATACAGTTGCCGCCCACTGCTCGCCCCAGACAAGTGAGATACAGAGAACAAATACAGTACTCACGGTCCATACCCTTGGGTCAACCGTTCAAAAGCGGAACCTCTAAGAGCACCAACTAACCGTTATCTGGACTTGTTCCCTGGGGCGATACATGACTGCCGCCCACTGCTCGCATGGTACGCCATTCTGTTGCTTTCCATTGTTGTATTCACTCATCACTCCAGCAATTTTGATTATTTGCAAACAAGGATTCAACGCCGCTTTCAAAAATGAGACATTAATTATCCCCTTTTCCCGAAAGGAAAAACAGGCAATCTAGGATGTTTTGTCCTTGAGAGGCTGGTCACGTGAGCACAAGGCTGTTTGTGATCATTCAAAGACTTATTTATCTCTCTCTCAGCTCCGTTATTGGAGTCGCAACAGGAATCAGCGGCAGATCGCTTCAAGTCTTTTGTAACCCACAGATTCCACAAAAGACGTTCTCCGCCTTGACGGGATGTTAATTACTAATTCTGCTGTCTGTTGTGACATCTTCTGTTGAGGAACGTCTGATAGCGTGAAAACAAAATTTCGTCTCTTACCTCTCTGACTTTCTCCCGACGCTCGTTGGTCTTGAGGTCACCCGGCTTACCGCCGTCCCTCCCCAGGGGCGGTTTCAGAAGACACCTGCGGAACTTCTTGTAGGCGAAGGTGGTGGTGTCAAGTGAAGAGACTTTCTCCGACCCCAAGGTCAGGTCCTCCTGCGCCTTCCCGCCTGCTAGACGTTCCTCCGTCGCCTCGGAGGATGGAGGCATCTTTCGGGCAAGACCTTTAAGCCTTGCAAGGCCTCCACCCGTCCCGGCCCCGCTCTCAGCTTTATTGGAGGTCACGCCCCGTGGGTGTTCCAGTTCTCGGGGTCTCTTGGAACGTTCGCCGGCGTCGTTCTCCGCCGCACCGGAACCTGCCGCCGTTACCGGCTGAGTCTCGCTCTTGGACAGGAATATACGCTTCAGCCTTACAGAGTCGGGCAAGAAGAAGAGCGCCCCGAAGCAAAGGGTCACCAGGCCTGACAGGAAGAGCAGGAAGACAAACTTCTGTGACAGACGCAGCCCCATGCCCGACGCGGACACGCCGGGCAACTTTCGGAACACCATCTGGGACAACTTCTTATGTTAGGGAGTCTTTCGAAGGCTTTTTATCAGCACACAGCTGCTCGGCAGAGCAATAGGCCTGGCTTCCAGGCAACACTTGAGCTTTTTTAGCAATGAGCTGGCAACACAAGCCCGCCGCCCCGGGCTCTCTTTAGTGACGGGCTGCAGCGTCTCTGGTGCATGCTACCGGTGTGTTTTTTCCTGCAAGCTTCTCTCTGCTTTGCTAATAAAATACAACCAGAGGAGAGGTAGTAGACAAAGTTGTGTGCAGATGCATGATGCACACACACGCGCGCGGCTATCAATAACAAACCTTCATCGGTGTATAATCCCTCCACGACTGCGTGAATCCAGCTGTACCATCCGATTTTACGGAAAGAGGTCGGGTATAAGAGGGGCGCTTCCTCCTCCTTGACAAGCCGCGCTTCGCCCTCCTTATCCGGCGTCAACACGTCGCGGCGAGCCGGTGGTTGGATGGTATGGAACAGACGAAATTACGGGAGAAAGCCAGCCTTTTGACGAAGTTATCCGACTCGATGAACAAAAACAAAAGGGGAAATATCCGAACGGATCCGATAGGGGCGGGAGACGCGCCGCTCTCGTAGCCGCTTCAGCCGCGCCTCGCTCGGCGTTCTCGCGCCGGGTATGCCGCTGCCGCTGCTGCGGAGGTCTGCCTGGAGGATGTGAAGCAAACACTGTGCAAGCTCAGGTAGTGCAGCAGGAGAGAAAGAGAGAGACGGGGGTTGATTGAAGCCCACCCTTGCTCCTCCTTTACTCGCTGATCCAGTGGGATGCTCGGATTGCCTTTGATAGATCCGCGAAGCAGCTTATCACAACAGAGCCGGGGGAGGAGGCTGGATTCGGATTCCGGAGCATCCGAACTCTCAAAGGCTGGAGAGCTGATTTTTACTATGGGGGATGCACAAAAAACAAGCAGTGTGTCGAGGAGCTGCTGAGGAATCCAGATTCAATTGGAAAAAAAAAAACAACCTTTAAACAATACAAGTGTATTTACAGTGCCCTCCATAATTATTGGATTTATAATAATTATGTGTTTTTTAGCTTCTAATATTTTTTTTCTTCTAAATAATATGGGGCCTTAATGGAAAAAAAGAGAAAAATCCAACCTTCAATACAAATGCATTTATTCAGTGGTAAAAAAATCCCACATAAAGAAATAATTATTTGACATCAAATAATGTGTGTCACAATTATTAGCACCCCTGGTGTTAATACTTTGTACTAGGGTTGTTCCGATCATGTTTTTTTTTGCTCCCGATCCGATCGTTTTAGTTTGAGTATCTACCGATCCAGATATTTCCCAATCCGATTGCTTTTTTTTTTTGCCTCCCGATTCAATTCCAATCATTGCCGATAATTTTTCCTGATCATATACATTTTGGCAATGCATTAAGAAAAAAATGAATAAAACTCGGACAAATATATACAGTGGGGAGAACAAGTATTTCTTACACTGCCGATTTTGCTGGTTTTCCCACTTGCAAAGCATGTAAAGGTCTGTAATTTGTATCATAAGTTCTCTTCAACTGTCAGGGACGGAATCTAATACAAAAAAAAAACAGAAAATCACGGTGTATGATTTTTAAATAATAAATTTGCATTTAATTGCATGAAATAAGTATTTGATACATCACAAAAATCCAACTTAATATTTGGTACAGAAACCTTTGTTTGCTATTACAGATCCCAAACATTTCCTGTAGTCCTTGACAAGGTTTGCACACACTGCAGCAGGGATTTTGGCCCACTCCTCCATGCAGATCTTCTCCAGAGCCTTCAGGTTTCGGGGCTGCTGCCGGGCAACATGGACTTTCAGCTCCCTCCATTGATTTTCTATCGGGTTCAAATCTGGCTAGGCAACTCCAGGACCTTGAGATGCTTCTTACGGAGCCACTCTTTAGTTGCCTTGGCTGTTTGCTTTGGGTCGTTGTCATGCTGGAAGACCCATCTTCAGGGCTCTCACTGAAGGAAGGAGGTTGTCAGCCAAGATCTGGCAATACATAGCCCCATCCATCCTCCCCTCAATATGGTGCAGTCGTCCTGTGCCCTTGGCAGAGAAGCAGCCCCAAAAAAATGATGTTTCCTCCTCCATGTTTCACAGTTGGGATGGTGTTCTTGGGGTTGTACTCATCCTTCTTTTTCCTCCAAACACGACGAGTTTAAACCAAAAAGTTCAATTTTGGTCTCATCCGACCACATGAACTTGGGTTAGGGTTTAGGGTTTGCTCCTCTGGATCATCCAGATGGTCCGTGGCAAACTTCAGACGTGTCTGGACATGCACTGGCTGCAGCAGCGGGACCTTGCGTGCGCTGTAGGATTTTAATCCATGACGGTGAGACTGTGGTTCCAGCTCTCTTCAGGTCATTGACCAGGTCCTGCCGTGTAGTTCTGGGCTGATCCCTCATCTTCCTCATGATCAGCGATGCCCCACGAGGTGAGATCTTGCATGGAGCCCCAGAACAAGGCAGATTGACCGTCAACTTGAACTTCTTCCATTTGCTAATAATCGCTCCAACAGTTGTTACCTTCTCACCAAGCTGCTTGCTTATTTTCCTGTAGCCTATCCCAGCCTTTTGCAAGTCTATTATTTTATCCCTGATGTCCTTACACAGCTCTTTGGTCTTGGCCATTGTGGAGAGGTTGGAGTTTGTTTGAGCATGTGAACAGGTGTCTTTTATACAGGTATCTGTCACGAAGATGCGTGGGCAGGCAGGAGGTGTGTGGACCCAAATGCAGGGAAAGTGAGGCGAGGCAGGTAGACGGTGCAAAAACGTTTTAATCAATGCCAACAAAAAACAAAGTATCAACAAAACGACCGGGGAATCCAAAAAGTCTTAACACTGAGGCAAACAAAAGTATTACTAACAAAATACTGCTTTTCAAAACTTACACGGAACACGAGGGCTTGGCAGATCTTGGCTTTGACATGGACGTAGACGCTGACATTGACATAGACATTGACAATGACGCAGCAAGGAGTGAACAGAAAATGGGAGCTTATATACACACAAGCAGACAAGGGATAACGAGACAACAAGGAACAGGTGAGCACAGGAGGATAGTCTAGGAGAAGGAACATCAGGTGAAATCAATGGGCAATCACAGGGACAAGTCACACAAGGAGAAACCAAACACAAAACCTAACAGTAACAAGTTCAAACAGGTGCAGTTACTTCCGGTAATGAGTGGAGAGCAGGAGGGGTTCTTAAAAAAGAACTATGCAGTTAAATGCAAATTTATTATTTAACAATTATACAATGTGATTTTCTGGATTTTTGTATTAGATTCCGTCCCTCACAGTTGAAGACAACTTATGATACAAATTACAGACCTCTACATGGCTTGCAAGTGGGAAAGCCAGCAAAATCGGCAGTGTATCAAATACTTGTTCTCCTCACTGTATATCTATCTATCTATATATATGTGCATATATATATATATATATATATATATATATATATATATATATATATATATATATATATATATATATATATATATATATTAGGGCTGTCAAACGATTAAAATTTTTAATCGAGTTAATTACAGCTTAAAAATTCATTAATCGTAATTAATCGCAATTAATCGCAATTCAAACCATCTATAAAATATGCCATATTTTTCTGTAAATTATTGTTGGAATGGAAAGATAAGGCACAAGATGGATATATACATTCAAAATACGGTACATAAGGACTGTATTTGTTTATTATAACAATAAATCAACAAGATGGCATTAACGTTATTAACATTCTGTTAAAGCAATCCATGGATAGAAAGACTCGTAGTTCTTAAAAAAAAAAATGTTAGTACAAGTTAGAGAAATTTTATATTAAAACCCCTCTTAATGTTTTCGTTTTAATAAAATTTGTAAAATTTTCAATCAAAAAATAAACTAGTAGCCCGCCATTGATGTCAATAATTACACAATGCTGATGGGAGCTGAAGCCTATAAAATCAGTCGCACCCAAGCGCCAGCAGAGGGCGGCAAAACTCCATAGACACAACAAGTGAGCGTTTCACTGCACTGTCATTTAAATCTGTCTGAGCGGGCCATCTGCGTTAATTGTGTCAAATATTTTAACGTGATTAATTTTTTAAAAATTAATTAACGCCCGTTAACGCGATAATTTTGACAGCCCTAATATATATATATATATATATATATATATATATATTTTTTTTTTTTTTTTTTCTTTAGAATAACACATTTTTACATTTTGTGTTAGTGGTAAACATGTTCTTTATTTGATAATAAGCTAACACAACAGTTTTCAGTGCTTGCTAACATGAAAATTATTTGCATTTCAACAAATATCAAAGCTGCATGTAACATTCATAACAAGTTTTAACAGTGGCTGAACAAATGTGAACACGGCCCGGGTGCGATGAGCATCAACTGGACCCGTTTTGTATTTTCAGTGCTATTGACAGCATGAAGAAATCCAATTCATTTCGACTGGGTGAATGGACAAACTAACATATGCCACATTATTTGTTTCCTCTTAAACTGTCTGTAAAGCTGGATAACTCAAAATCACAATTGTGTGAAAATTGTCTTTAGATCAACGACAGTCGTTTCACTTCATTCATTAAAATATACTGTCCGTGACAGATGAGAAAGTCATTTGAGCAGTGTCTTTCTCTTTCTTCCTCGAAACAAATGTTCATTATGTCACATTTGTGTAATGACATTAGTCATACAGCCTTTAGCTGGTCACAAGGATGGAAAACACTCTTAAATGAATGTCAGCGTGCAACTACAAACTCTTGTTTTATTCTTCCAAGAGCCCCCCTGAGGGCACCTGCATCTATTTTTATATTATTATTTATTTACAGATCGTTTGTGTGTGTGGGTAAGTCTTGAGAAAGGACCTGCCGTTCTATTTCCAGGCACTTTTGGTACATCTTGGAAATGGAATGTGTTGGGTGCTTCAGTTTGAATCATGTCAAGCTTATATTTTGATTTGTCAATGGGATTTAATGGTATGTTTTTGGTCAGAAATAATGGTTACCTTTTGTGGAAGCTGGAAAGGTTTAAAAAAGATTCCGAATGTCGATTAGAAGGATTTAAACTAGAGAAGTTTTGGTTAAAAATAATGACATCCAATGGTTATTTTTTTGTGTGACCAAGTTGAGAGTCAATTGATATTCATTTAGTTGGTCCTTGTTTAGAGTCGCTGGAAGCCAGTGGCATGTTTTTTGTGGGTTCAAGAATATTGAACATACAGTCAAATACAGTAGCTCTAAAGTGTTCAATGTGTCTCCTTTAAATGTCAACGAGATTTAAAGGCAAGTTTTGGTAATAAAATAATGATATCCAATGGTTATTTTATTTTTTGTGGGTCAAAGTTGAGAGTCAATTGATATTGATTTTGTGGACACTTGTTTAATTTCATTGGAAGCCAATGGGGAGTTTTTTGTGGGTCCAAGACTATTGACCATAGATTCCAATAGCTCTAAATAGTTCAGTGTGAACTTTTTGGGTGGAATTTTCCATATTTTTTCCCAAGAGGAGCAAGTAAAACGGTTTGTAATTAGAAAGTGCAAACCAGTAAAATATATTTTTTGTGGGTCCTCATTTAAATGTCAACGAGATTTAAAGGCAAGTTTTGGTAATAAAATAATGATATCCAATGGTTATTTTATTTTTTGGGGGTCAAAGTTGAGAGTCAATTTATATTGATTTTGTGGACACTTGTTTAATTTATTTGGAAGCCATTGGGGAGTTTTTTTGTGGGTCCAAGAATATTGACCATAGAGTCCAATAGCTCTAAATGGTTCAGTATGAGCTTTTTGGGAGGAATTTTCCATGTTTTTTCCCAAGAGGAGCAAGTAAAACGGTTTGTAATTGGAGAGTGTCAAACCAGTAACAAACATAATTTTTGTGGTCCCTCATTTGAATGTCGATGAGATTTAAAGGGGGGTTTTGGCCAAAAATAATGACATCCAATGGTTACTTTTTTAAATTTTTTGTGGGTCCAAGTTAAGAGTCAATGCGAGTCAATGGATATTGATTTTGTAGGTACTTGTTTAAATTTCACTGGAAGCCAATTGGGAGTTTTTTGTGGGTTCAAGAATATTGACCATAGAGTCCAATAGTTCTGAATGGTTCAGAATGTGCTTTTTGGATTTAATTTTCCCATATTTTCCCCCAAGTAAAACAGTTTGAAGTTAGAAATTGTCAAACCTGTATAATATTTTTTGTGGCTCCTCATTGAATGTTGATTCAATACATTTAAACTGAGGTTTTGGAAAGTGTCAAACCAGTAAAAAACATAATTTTTGTGGGCCCTCATTTGAATGTCGATGAGATTTAATGGGGGGTTTTGGTTAAAAATAATGAGGTCCAATGGTTACTTTTTTTAAAAAATTGTGGGTCCAAGCTCAGAGTCAATGAGAGTCAATGGATATTGATGTTGTGGATTCCTGTTTAATTGTCACTGGAAACCAATTAGGAGTTTTTTGGGGGTCCAGGAATATTGACCATAAGAGTCCAATAGCTCTTAATGGTTCAGTATGTGCTTTTTGGATGGAATTTTCCCATATTTCCCCCCATATATATGTCTCTCGAGTTTTTTTTTTTTTTTTTTTTTTTTTGTGGGTCCAAGAATATTGACCATAGAGCCAAAAAGCTCTGAAGGGATCAGTATGTGCTTTTTGGGTGAAAATCACCCATATTTTTTTCCCAACAGGATCAAAAATTGAAGTTGGAAAGGTTCAAAACAGAAAAATATATTTTGTGGGTCCTCTTTGAATGTCAGTGAGACTTAAAGGGAAGTTTTGGTTTCGAATAATTGCACCCAAAGGTTATTTTTGGTGGGTCAAAGTTCAGAGTTGATGAATATTGATTTTGTGGGTGCTTTTTTAACGTCACTGGAAGCCAATGGGGAGTTTTTTTGTGGGTCCAACAATAATGACCATGGAGTCAAATAGGTCTAAAAGGGTTCAATGCGTTTTTTTGGGTGGAATTTGCAATTCAATTGCTCCTTCTGGTATGCATGACTTGTCCACCAGAGAGCGGTATAATAGTAACGCAGAGACAAATGAAGAAAAGTTTCACAACATCTATGCGAGTAAACTGCAGTTATGGTGTCATAAGATGAATTTCAATTTATGGAGTTTGAAAAAAAGCACAGAATTACCTCAAAATAAAAAGTGTTCACAGTTTAAAGGGATCCTCTGTTTTTAAGACAAGTAATTCTTAAAAGATAAATGTTAGTATGAGTTATAATAATTTGATATTAAAACCCCTCTTAATGTTTTTGTTTTAATAAAGTTAGAAAAATTATTTTAAGTGATAGGTCGCCATTCTTCTTACGTCGCAGTGTGTGACATCACCGGTCTCGTTGCCGAAATTCCAGCGTGTCACTCGTTAGTTTTCCCAACATGTCGTCAGTTCTACCCTTCCTATTTCAACCAGATCTGAAAAGTGAAGAGCAGGACAGCACTGTCGGTCGTTCACAAGACGAGCTTCAGGGAAAAATGCGTGCAGCAAATACCTGATAACACAAAAGTTGGGCAAAACTGGTGATGCGAGAGAGTCCTGTTGGGAACTCCGGTTGGCAGCGAGAGTGTATGCTGTCCGGTTTTATTAGCAGATATTCAAGGTAAGCATATTGCGTTTTCAAACTTATCCCAATATAATTATGTAGATTGTTAGCATCCAGAGCTGTCGTGTGCTTTACATACAGTACAGGCCAAAGAACACACCTTGTGTAATCCATGTCTTGTACATTGTAACGCGTGGTAGCTAGCATATGTGTATAAAGGTACCAAAAAGGGGAGAAGCTTCCACTTATGCACATTTATTCACAAAAAATAATATTTCCACCTTGACCACTCTTCACTCGAGAGCTCAGCAGTACGCAAACACGCGTTCCCTGACGAACTCCCAACATTGTTGTAAGGTCCACGTCGTCAGAGTCACTGTCGTCACTGTAGCGTGCCATAGTGCTTTAATTATTTAGTATGATTTGGGGAAAACTCTCAAGAAGAATAGTCAACAAAAAAGATAGCAATAGTAATCCAAATCCGCGTTTTTTACTCACTCGAAGATCCAGGAATTAGACCGATACCATGGCAATGTCGCAGCCGCGATTAGGCCGTCGATTCCACAAAATAGACTGATCCGAAAAGCCGCCGAGGGACAGACGAATAAAAAAAATGGACAGATCCGAAACCAATATTGCAGACGCGGTGGAGACGTCGGATCCAGAAAATAGACGGATCCCTTACTTGACTGCGGATCCAGGAAAAATGTTCGGGTGCTAGTTGTAACGTGTGGTGGGTAGGATACGTGCACACAGGGACCAAAAAGGGGGAGAAGCTTCCACTTATGCACATTTATTCACTAAAAATAATAATTCCACCTTGACCACTCACTTCACTCCCCTTGTTTCCATTTGACTGAAAATTGCATCCAAAAGCAGCACATCGTGGCATTTTACTTCGCGGGTTTAGGCAGCAATAAGCAATTGTTGAACACGAAAGATACCAATGACGTCATCACTGCGAGCCCGCAAACCATGGCGCTAACTAACGGTCAAAATATGGACTAAATATTATAAAATATTGCCATTGATTTAACATTTTATGTGTTTTTTAACAACATAGTTTAGTACAAGAGAACAATTGTGGTTTATTAGAGCCTACATGTATTTAAGGTAGAGGATCACTTTAAGAACCTCGGCACTTGACGTAATATTAAAAGTGAGTTTCACTTCCACATTTGCGCTTCCTGTGTGAATATGACAGTTAGCAGGTGTATCCGTTCAAGCGAATTGCAGCGGTTCTCGTACTTTTTCTGGTCCAAGGTTGCCATCTTGATTTTTTTTTCCCCCTTTACTCATTACTGGTATTGATGGTGACTGATGTCCAATCCATCTAAACAGGGAAAAAGCTGTTCTACATCAAGTTTTGTTCTAATTTAGACAGAAATGGGTCAGTACTTAACAATTTCCTGATTCATCATTGCAAATTTGGGCCAACTCATCATTTCAAAAAGTGAGGTTCAAAGAGTGATAGACAAAGTATGCTGTAGTCAAAGCGACTGTTATTCACCATTTTCTGATAAAATATTGATGGATTTCATGGCTGTTTGGGCTTTAGACCACTATTGCACTCAACCTGCCTCAGATTTTGGATATGCTTTTTCATTTCTTGACTTTGATTCCATAACTTTCTGCTTTAACGTCATCGCTGCATTACGATGTCATCTCACTTCTCTGAAATCCAATGAAACAAAGTAAAACAAAACTAACCCAATTAGGGTTGTTCCGATCATGTTTTTTTGATCCCGATCCGATCCCGATGGTTTTAGTTTGAGTATCTGCCGATCCCGATATTTCCCGATCCGATTGCTTTTTTTTGCTCCCGATTCAATTCCAATCATTCCCGATAATTTTTCCCGATCATATACATTTTGGCAATGCATTAAGAAAAAAATGAATAAAATTCGGACGAATATATATATTCAACATACAGTGCATAAGTACTGTATTTGTTTATTATGACAATAAATCCTCAAGATGACATTTACATTATTAACATTCTTTCTGTGAGAGGGATCCACAGATAGAAAGACTTGTGACTTTGTATATTGTGACTAAATATTGCCATCTAGTGTATTTGTTGAGCTTTCAGTAAATGATATTGTAGCCATGCCCAAATGCATGATGGGAAGTGGAACCATGACTGTGCGTAGTGCTACCAACTGATATATCTTCTCTGCATTGGGAAGTAACATAAGGTGTTAAAAAAGATCAACTGCTACCTTGCTTCCCCAAATTGCTTCCCATGATATTTCTAATTGTAGGGAGAGGGATTGTAAGGCTTTAGCCAATTAAAAAAAGGCTCCAAAGGCTGCCAAAATTCACTCTACTCATTTTACGCTGCCTTTAATCTCTCAATATAGGTAAAACGGCGCCATTACAGATTGAGCGCGACAATGCGTGGGTGGGTCGTGCAGTCCATGCATTAATTGCGTTAAATATTTTAACGTGATACATTTTTTAAAAAATTGATTACCGCTGTTATCGGGATAAATTTGATAACCCTACCTTAAGCCTAAACTAAAGACTGTGGATGAGTGTAACATATTATGTCTGTAACGTTAAATACAATTAGAAAACTATTTAATTAAAAAATATATATATATTAAATAAAGGCATGGCCGATATTTTTTTGCCGATTCCGATACTTTGAAAATGACGTGATTGGACCCGATCGATCGCGTATCGGGATATCTCTAGTACTTATAATAGTAATATTATAGACAAATGATACTATTTACAGTAGCGGCAGAGTTTGGGGGGCGTGAAACATTTACGTCTTCCTTGGGGGGGCGTAACAGAAAATAATTGAGAAGCACTGGTTTATACTCTCTGAAGCCGGGGTAGGGGAATGACAAAAGCCGGATTAACTCCGATAGCATAAAATATCGTTCGGGCGAATTCGACAGTTTTGACCATTATGGAGTAATTTTGCCATGTCGTACTGAATAAATGCATTTTGAATATTTTATATTCCATTTAGCACAAGACTGTTATTTGTTATGACCAAATCATTTATTTAGTGGAGTAGAGAGATTGAAACAGTAAATACAGTTAATGCAGACAGTTTTTTCATCTGTGTGATTTTGACAAAAATCAGATAACATTTGATGGTGATTGTATGCAGAAATGTGAGAAAATTAGGGTTGTTCCGATCATGTTTTTTTGCTCCCGATCCAATCCCGATCGTTTTAGTTTGAGTATCTGCTGATCCCGATATTTCCCGATCCGATTGCTTTTTTTTGGCCCCCGATTCAATTCCAATCAGTCCCGATAATTTTTCCCGATCTTATACATTTTGGCAATGCATTAAGAAAAAATGAATAAAACTTGGACGAATATATACATTCAACATACAGTAAATAAGTACTGTATTTCTTTATTATGACAATAAATCCTCAAATTGGCATTTACATTATTAACATTCTTTCTGTGAGAGGGATCCACGGATAGAAAGACTTGTGACTTTGTATATTGTGACTAAATATTACCATCTAGTGTATTTGTTGAGCTTTCAGTAAATGATACTGTAGCCATCTGTTCTGGCCAAATGCATGATGGGAAGTGCACCCATGACTGTGCGTAGGTGGTACCAAGTGATATATCTTCTCTGCGTTGGGAAATAACATAGGGTGTTATGAAAAAGATCAATTACTACCTTTCTTCCCCACATTGCTTCCCACGATGTTTATAATCGTAGGGAGAGGGATTGCAAGGCTTTAGCCAATTAAAATAAGGCTCCAAAGGCTGTCAAAATTCACTCTACTCATTTTACGCTGCCTTTTAGCTCTATATATAGATAAAACAGCACCATTACAGATTGAATGCGACAATGCTTGAGTGGGCCGTGCAGCGCATGCATTAATTGCGTTAAATATTTTAACGAGATAATTAAAAAAAAAAAAATTGTTACCGCCGTTAACGGGATAAATTTGATAACCCTACCTTAAGCCTTAACTAAAGACTCTGGATGAGTGTAACATATTATGTCTGTAACGTTAAATACAATTAGAAAATCGATATATTTAAAATATATATATATATATATATATTAAAAAAAGGCATGTCCGATATTTTTTTTGCCGATTCCGATACCTTGAAAATGACGTGATTGGACCCGATCGATCGGGTATCGGGACATCTCTAGTACTTATAATAGTAATATTACAGACAAATGATACTATTTACAGTAGCGGCAGAGTTTGGGGGGCGCGAAACATTTACGCCTTCCTTGGGGTGGGCGTAACAGAAAATAATTGAGAAGCACTGGTTTACACTCTCTGAAGCCAGGGTAGGGGAATGACAAAAGCCTGATGAACTCCGGTGGCATAAAATATCGTTCGGGGGAATTCGACAGTTTTGACCATTATGGAGTAATTTTGCCATGTCGTACTCAATAAATGCATTTTGAATATTTTATATTCCATTTAGCACAAGACTGTTATTTGTTATGACCAAATCATTTATTTAGCAATTGGGGAAAAATACTTAGATAAAAAGAATATCCTGTAAAAAAATAGTGGAGTAGAGAGATTGAAACAGTTAATACAGTTAATGCAGACACAGTTTTTTCATCTGTGTGATTTTGACAAAAATCAGATAACATTTGATGGTGATTTTATGCAGAAATGTGAGAAAATCCAATAGGTTCAGATACTTTTTCATACCACTGTATCACTGTGTTAAGTTTCTGTGACAAGTAACTACTAATTATAACTACTTTTTCAAAGTGATTCGTCCAACACTGCTGATATAGGACTATAAGTTCTCCCACTTTACTGTGATCTTGAGTCTTCCTTGCTTAAATAAATAGTTAAGTATAACGTCAGTCAAGCCACGTGATTCATAGCAATTTCGTCCCGTCTGTTCCAAAATTTAATCCAAACAGTGCTCATCTTTTATTCATTAAAAAAAAGTCAATTTCTGCGTTCTGCTCATTCCAATAACATCAGGATGGTAGAGAGCTGCTGGGTTGTCCACATACATAATCATGCGCATGCTGAAAAACACGACGTGAGTGAGTGACAAAGAGTGAGAGGGAGATCAGCGTTGTCATCACACAACATTAGAAGCAGTCTGCATGTGAAAGACATCACGATGGTCCCAGGATGTTTAAGAAGCCCTCGAAACAACATGAAAACAAGCTTATGAGCAATCAATATGCCTCCCCTGCGAATTCTGAAATGTTGGTCCCCATGAAGCATGAGAATGCAAGTGTAAGTGTGTTAAAGAGAGATCAAGCTGATAATAGTTGAATTTCTGAATACGACTTATGGGGACCACTTCTGACACACAAATGCTGATTTCCATATTCTATGTCCAACTGTGTTACACTTCTGGTATTCTTGTTTTATAGGAATAAACTATCTGACAAACAAACACATTATTTTTCAGGTTGTATGGGGACCACCTCAACTGTTTCGCACTAGTGGTATTCGTGTTTTATGGGAAGCAACATTCTGAATTTGAGGGGACTTCCTGACATTCACACGCAAACTGGTTTTCATGTTGGATGGGAATGTACATTATATGGGGACGTACATTTCTGAACTTGTGGGGACCAACTCAATCCTCTTACATATATTGTTGTTCGTGTTGTATGGGGACCACCTCAAATGTCACACAGTAATTCACTGTTTATGTGCAAAAATGGAAAAAAAACCAAACTTTTTTGTAGGGATTGACTGAGGTACAGTAACAGTTAAAGTTAGCACTCTCCAGCCTTGGTAACTTTTTTTTTTTTCTTCTAAAAATAACATACGATCATGTTCATTGTTGGACTACACACAGTTAAGTGTAGACCATGACCAGTGAACATACACTCACACATAAGATATTCTTCTTTTGGTTGAAAAAGTGGAAATTATTCAAAAAACTGAAAATTCATCATTTGAAATAGTGAAAAAATAAATACTCCGTTTTTCAATGACTTTAGCCTAGGGCTAGAGCAAAAATAAATATTTCCTGATTTGAAATTATTTTTAAAAAATACACTTCAAAAAGTGTTAGTAATGCTGCATTTGATAATGTGGCACTACAAGGCGCACCCGACTATAAGCCGCCACCCACGAAAACGACATTTTTTCATAGATAAGGCACACTGGACTATAAGCCGCAGCTCTCCTGACAGTATTATGGGATATCTGCACCAAAAGATATTAACCGGTAACACTTTATTTGAAAGCGGCATCATACGACTGTAATAAGACCAAATGAACCAACATGAAGCTTTGAAACAATTGGCTTCAAAGCTTCATTTGGCCATCACTGCTCCCTTGGGGGAGACAGTCAACCTATGCTGCCACCTGCTGTCCACACTGTTGTTGTCCAACATGCCTCCTAGCATGCATTGCAGCGCTAGAGATGTAAATATCAAAATTCATGTTCTTTGCTAAATATTTCTTCAGTTACTGTTCCAGTTGTTTCATTAATTGCTAGTTATGGTATTTGGTAACACTTTATTTGGCAGTGGCGTAATAAAAGCAAATGAACTACCATGAAGCTTTAAACCAATTGACTGCAAAGCTTCATTGCTTCAAGAAGCTTAATTTGGCCATCACTGCTCCCTTGGGGGAGACAGTCAACCTCTGCTGTCATCACTGTTGTCATGCGGCCGTGGCGTAGTTGGTAGCTGGTGTTGTCCGTGGACCAAAGGGTCAGTGGATCGATTCCCGGCTATGACTGCCCACTGTCGAAGTGCCCTTGGGCAACGCACTGAACCCTGATTTACCTCCAATGGGTTGACACTGCCTTGCATGGCAGCAGCCCCATTGCTGTGTGTGTGAATGGATAAATGTGTGCTAATGTAAAGCGCTTTGGTCATGGTAACCATGCAGATAAATGCGCTATATAAGTACTGTCCATTTTACCATCCAACATGCCTCCTAGCATGCATTGCAGCGCTAGAGATGTAAATATCAAAATTCATGTTCTTTGCTAAATATTTCTTCAGTTACTGTTCCAGTTGTTTCATTAATTGCTAGTTATGGTATTTGGTAACACTTTATTTGGCAGTGGCGTAATAAAAGCAGATGAACTACCATGAAGCTTTAAACCAATTGACTGCAAAGCTTTATTGCTTCAAGAAGCTTCATTTGGCCATCACTGCGCCCTTGGGGGAGACAGTCAATCTCTGCTGTCAACATTGTTGTCGTCCAACATGCCTCCTAGCATGCATTGCAGTGCTACAGATGTAAATAACAATCAAAATTCATGTTCTTTGCTAATTATTTCTTGAGTTACTGTTCCAGTTGTTTCATTAAATTGCTAGTTATGGTGTTTGGTAACACTTCATTTGACAGTGGCATCATAAGAGCAAAAGAAATACTATGAAGCTTTAAACCAATTGGCTGCAAAGCTTCATTGCTTCAAGAAGCTTCATTTGGCCATCACTGCTCCCTTGGGGGAGACAGTCAATCTCCGCTGTCAACACTTTTATCGTCCAACATGCCTCCTCGCATGCATTGCAGCGCTACAGATGTAAATAATCAAAATTCATGTTCTTTGCTAATTATTTCTTCAGTTACTGTTCCAGTTGTTTCATGAATTGCTAGTTATGGTTTTTGGTAACACTTTATTTGACAGTTGCGCCATAAGACTTTCATTAGACAATAATAAATATGATATGACATAGTCATGAGCATTAATGAATGCTTATAACAGACATCATTTAGTGTTATCCGGCAAATTATCTCACTTTTGAATGGATGTAAAAGATCCAAGCTGGACATAAATTGAGTTAGTGACATACAGTGGGGAGAACAAGTATTTGATACACTGCCGATTTTGCTGGTTTTCCCACTTGCAAGCCATGTAGAGGTCTGTAATTTGTATCATAAGTTCTCTTCACCTGTGAGGGACGGAATCTAATACAAAAATCCAGAAAATCACATTGTATAATTTTTAAATAATAAATTTGTATTTAACTGCATGAAATAAGTATTTGATACATTACCAAGTAGTAAATATTTCGGCTCTTAGTTCTTTTTTAAGAACCCCTCCTGTTCTCCACTCATTACCGGAAGTAACTGCACCTGTTTGAACTTGTTACCTGTTTAAAAGACACCTGTTCACATGCTCAAACAAACAAACTCCAACCTCTCCACAATGGCCAAGACCAAAGAGCTGTGTCAGGACATCAGGGATAAAATAATAGACCTGCACAAGGCTGGGATGGGCTACAGGAAAATAAGCAAGCAGCTTGCTGAGAAGGTAACAACTGTTGAAGCGATTATTAGAAAATGGAAGAAGTTCAAGTTGACGGTCAATCTGCCTCGTTTTGCGGCTCCATGCTCCATCAACTCGTGGGGCATCACTGATCATGAGGAAGGTGAGGGATCAGCCCAGAACTACACGGCAGGACCTGGTCAATGACCTGAAGAGAGCTGGAACCACAATCTCGAAGAAAACCAACGGAAACACATTACGCCGTCATGGATTAAAATCCTACAGCGCATGCAAGGTCCCGCTGCTGAAGCCAGTGCATGTCCAGACACGTCTGAAGTTTGCCACTGACCATCTGGATGATCCAGAGGTGCAACGGGAGAAGGTCATGTGGTCGGATGAGGCCAAAATTGAACTTTTTGGTCTAAACTCGGCTCGTCCTGTTTGGAGGAAAAAGAAGGATGAGTACAACCCCAAAAACACCATCCCAACCATGAAACATGGAGGAGGAAACATTTTTTGGGGCTGCTTCTCTGCCAAGGGTACAGGACGACTGCACCGTATTGAGGGGAGGATGAATGGGGCTTTGTATCGCCAGATCTTGGCTGACAACCTCCTTCCTTCAGTGAGAGCCCTGAAGATGGGTCGTGGCTGGGTCTTCCAGCATGACAACGACCCAAAGCACACAGCCAAGGCAACTAAAGAGTGGCTCCGTAAGAAGCATCTTAAGGTCCTGGAGTGGCCTAGCCAGTCACCAGATCTGAACCCGATAGAAAATCTATGGAGGGAGCTGAAAGTCCGTGTTGCCCGGCAGCAGCCCCGAAACCTGAAGGCTCTGGAGAAGATCTGCATGGAGGAGTGGGCCAAAATCCCTGCTGCAGTGTGTGCAAACCTTGTCAAGGACTACAGGAAACGTTTGGTATCTGTAAAAGCAAACAAAGGTTTCTGTACCAAATATTAAGTTCGATTTTTGTGATATATCAAATACTTATTTCATGCAATTAAATGCAAATTTATTATTTAAAAATCGTACGTGATTTTCTGTTTTTTTTGTATTACATTCCGTCCTTCACAGTTGAAGAGAACTTATGATACAAATTACAGACCTCTACATGCTTTGCAAGTGGGAAAACTAGCAAAATCGGCAGTGTATCAAATACTTGTTCTCCCCACTGTAATTTGCCAGATGACACATAATGACATCTGTAATAAGCGTTCAGTAATGCCCATGATAGTGTCATGTTATAGTTATGATGGTCTTATGATGCTGCTGTCAAATAAAGTGTTATCTATTAACTAGGACTGTCAAACGATTAAAATTTTTAATCGAGTTAATTACAGCTTTAAAATTAATTAATCGTAATTAATCGCAATTAATCGCAATTCAAACCATCTATAAAATATGCCATATTTTTTCTGTAAATTATATATACTGTAAAATAATTTGTTGGAATGGAAAGATAAGACACAAAATGGATATATACATTTAACATACGGTACATAAGGACTGTAGTGGGCATTTCACTCTACTGTCATGTAAATCTGTCTATGCTGTCCTCACGCCGAAGCGTCTACTTTTTTCCAAAGCTAGACAGCTAGTGAACGACGCCTTAATAATCAGACTTCTTCCTTTTTCATTTGATTTATTAATAAAATGGCCTCAAACCATTGTCCACTTTAGACCGTAGTGAAACTACAAAAAAAAAGTACACAAGCATTGCATTAGCAACAACGTTAGCTTAGGACGCTATTCAGGTTCACTAAACATAAACAAAAAGCGTCTCATACAAAAAATATAACATTTCGCTTACTAACATAATATGTACATTCTTTACAACAACCATACTTACGGACAAATCTTGTCCAAGGATCATATAAGCATAACATTACAACGTAGGCATCAGCCCGAGACGTCGTGCAGCCATATTGAACTGGCAAGAAAGCAATAAACCATGTCGCAAAGCGACCACAAGAGTTCGCTGTTAGACAGCACAAAAAACCTTGGTGTAAAACTTACCAAAAGGCAGAATACTGTCTGAGCGGGACATGTGCGTTAATTGCGTCAAATATTTTAACGTGATTAATTAAAAAAATTAATTACCGCGCGTTGACGCGATAATTTTGACAGCCCTACTATTAACCCAAATTAATAAAAAAATTAAGCCACACTGGGCTATAAGCCGCTGGATTCCAAATGAAGGAAAAAAGTAGCGGCTTATAGTCCAAAAATGACAGTAGATATCCTATGATAATCACACCGCTATACATATCACTTTCAATTTTCACTTTATACAACAGTGGTAAAAAGGCATCAATTAGTGGCGTGCATTAGAGGATTTCGTGGTGCATGTAAATGAGAGCAGGCAACAGTAAACAGGCCATTAAACAAATGCAATTGGAGACCACACGCTTATTAAACATGCTGTTTTACTTTGAGTCATTTAAGTTCTGTTCTTAGTGCAGCCGCACACTGCCATCTGTTGGCTTAAATTCGGCATGGCAAGTATAGGAAAAGAGCGTTCTGCATTATTCAGGATGTGAGTGACACACCTGAGAATGTCATGAGGACTTAAGTCTAAAATTGAAGGAAACAATGCAAGTTATTCAACTCCTCGATATGCCACCCAGACAGTAACATAACAGTAGCATCATCCACACAGTGGGGCTTAATCATATCCATTGCAAACAATATTACTTACGCGGAGCGTCTGCCAAACTGGTTAAGAAGGACAATACGAGTCATTGTGAGTTTGAATTAGACAATAATAGAAGCTTCTTGCTCACTAAGCCTTTTTGGCAGCAGTGACAAAACATTTGAACGAGGCATAACAATCGCAGTTATTACACTCCACAAACACAATTGGAAAATGTCGAGTGCGGAAGAGAATATCATGGAAATGTTGATTTTAGAGGCATAGCACGTTTTTAGTTGAGCAATGACATGAGTGGTTTTATATGGTCAGCGAGATGGCAAATAGCTAATAAAATATTTATCAGAAGTAGAAAATAGTATTAAGTTGAGCATTTTGTGTCTTGCTGGGGGAAAAATGAACAAATTTAAAAGGGAATGTAACAAGAATAAGTAATTTCACAGTTTTTGCATTACTACGGAGCCCCCCGGGTGCCAGAGTAGAAAAAAATAAAAAAATCATAGCTAATCTGTACCCACAGTTTACTAAACTGTACCCACAGATTACTAAACTGTACCCACAGATTACTAAAATGGGGTTTTAAAAGGTAGCTATTGCACATTTTCTTTGGTAGCCATCTACATTTTCAGGTGTCATCAATCAATATGGCATGTTGTGTGTTAGTAGCCGCTCATGCGGCTACTAAAAATAGCTAACTGACAAATGAACACTACTTGAATTAAGCACGCACGGACACGACAACAGCACAGAAAATGTGCAAACACAACATGTCATATTGATTGATGACACCAGAAAGACGCCTACCAAAGAAAACGTGCAATAGTTACCTTTTAAAACCCCTTTGTTCGCCGAGGGCAAATGGTGCAGATGGTTGTTCGGTCGGTCCCTCGGCGTTTGGACTCGCAGTCCCCGCTAAACATTGGTGACTACTGTTTCCGGTTCACTGCTAAACTGTGGGTACAGATTAGTAAACTGTGGGCACAGTTTAGTAATGTGTGGGTACAGATTAGTAAACTGTGGGTACAGTTTAGTAAATTGTTGGTACAGTTTAGTAAACTGTGGGTACAGATTAGTAATCTGTGGCTACAGATAGCTAAACTGTGGGTACAGTTTACTAATCTGTGGGTGCATTTTACTAACCTGTGGGTACAGTTTAGTAATCTGTGGGTACGGATTAGTAAATTGTGGGTACAGTTTAGCTATGATTTTTTATTTTTTCTATCCTGGAACCCGGGGGGCTCCGTACATTACTGTAAAATTAGATCACCACAATAAACTAGAAAATGCAAATTCTGTAGAAATTGCGATGGTTGCTTTGCTTTTGCTGGTCTGAGCCGTTTTAATGTATCACATGGGAGTATGACATACTCCCATTGTGATCATTCAACATGCCTCATTTATTAGGAGAAAGCAGTGAATAGGGGTTATGGGGGTACAGAAAAAAAGGAGAGAGACAGAAGAAGCACAAACAACAACAAGAAATACATTGAACGCCTACACCAGACATGTCCAAAGTCCGGCCCGGGGGCCAAATGCAGCCCGTGGTCAAATTTCATCCGGCCCCCAGCCTCTGTCATAAAATCAATAACGTCTGGCCCGCACACAGACTTAATAAATTGGTCAGCAGTACTGCTGCCAGCATATGAAGTAGCTTAAACACTAAATGATGCTCCTCATTTATCCACTGAAAGGCAGCAGCACTCTAAGCAACATTACCCCGCGTTACCCTTTATTCCCCATTTCTAAAATGGCGACAATCAACAAAAAAAAGAAAGTTGACTGTGACGGCCGACGCTTCAAGGATAGGTGGAAATTGGACTACCGTATTTCTTCTCTAAAATATGCAACAACTGTGTCTGCGTAATTTGCAAAGAGACAGTCCTTGTTTTTGAAGAGTTCAATTTGAGGCGATATTAACAAACAAGACACGCTGACATGTACGACAAGATTACAGGGAAGATATGTAGTGAGAAATTGAAGCAACTTGAAGCTAGTTTAATTTTAAAGCAGCAGTGTTTCGCAAAAGCCTGAGAGTCGAAAGAGAACGCCACAAAGGCTAGTTGCTAGGTTGTTGAAATAATTAATTTAGGGCTGTCAAACGACTAAAAAATTTAATCGAGTTAATCACAGCTTAAAAAATTAATTCATCGTAATTAATCGCAATTCAAACCATCTATAAAATATGCCATATTTTTCTGTAAATTATTGTTGGAATGAAAAGATAAGACACAAGACGGATATATACATTCAACATACTGTACATACAGTAAGTACTGTATTTGTTTATTATCACAATAAATCAACAAGATGGCATTAACATTAACATTCTGTTAAAGCGATCCATGGATAGAAAGACTTGTAGTTCTTAAAAGATAAATGTTAGTACAAGTTATAGAAATTTTATATTAAAACCCCTCTTAATGTTTTCGTTTTAATAAAATTTGTAAAATTTTCAATCAAAAAATAAACTAGTAGCTCACCATTGTTGATGTCAATGATTACACAATGCTCATGGTGCTGAAACCCATAAAATCAGTTGCACCCAAGCGCCAGCAGAGGGCGACAAAACACCAAAAAAACACAAGTAACAAGTGGACATGACACTGTGCTGTCATTTTGATCTGTTTGAGCGGGGCATGTGCGTTAATTGCGTCAAATATTTAACGTGATTAATTTAAAAAATTAATTACCACCCGTTAACGCGATCATTTTGACATCCCTAAATCACTTAAAAAAAAATAAAAAATAAAGCAAATGTGACACACAGAATGGCTTGCTAAAATTTGCTTAAATATATTGTTCTACGTAAAGACCAAGGTCGGCCCTCCACATTTTTACCACACCAAATCTGGCCCCCTTTGCAAAAAGTTTGGACACCCCTGGCCTACACTAACTATGAATATGTTGGTGCTATTGTTAGCTAGTTGTATTTCCGGTTGATACCATATGGGGGGGGGGGGGGGGTGACCAAGGAGAAAGGGTGGGGTCGGAAAGATAAGTGATTGGGAGGGTTGAAGTGTACACAAATCAGCCATGTGAAGAGTACAACCCAGTATTTGCGTGAATCCTTTGTGAGTCATTTTCAAAGTATCGGAATCGGCCAAAAAATATCGGCCATGACTTTTTTTAATATATATGTATTTTTTTAAATTAAATCGTTTTCTAATTGTATTTAACGTTACAGACATAATATGTTCCACTCATCCAGAGTCTTTAGTTTAGGCTTAAGGTACGGTTATCAGATTTATCCCAATAACGGTGGTAATGAATTTTTTTTATAAATGTATCACGTTAAAATATTTCACGCAATTAATGCGCCGTTTTACCTATATAGAGGGATAAAAGGCAGCGTAAAATGAGTAGAGTGAATTTTGGCAGCCGTTGGAGCCTTTTTTTAATTGGCTAAAGCTTTACAATCCCTCTCCGTACGATTAGAAAAGGTAGCAATTGATCTTTTTCTTATAACCTTGAATTATGTCCAATCGCAGAGAAGACATATGAATTGGTAGCACTACGCACAGTCGTGGTTTCACTTGTCATGGTTTCACTTCCCATAATCCATTGGGCATGGCCTTCAGTATCACTTACTGAAAGCTCAACAAATACACTAGATGGCAATATTTAGTCACAATATACAAAGTCACAAGTCTTTCTATCCGTGGATCCCTCTCACAGAAATAATGTTAATAATGTAAATGCCATCTTGAGGATTTATTGTCAAAATAAACAAATACAGTACTTATGTACTTTATGTTGAATGTATATATTCGTCCGAGTTTGATTCATTTTTTTCTTAATGCATTGCCAAAATGTATATGATCGGGAAAAATGATCGGGAATGATTGAAATTGAATCGGGAGCAAAAAGAAAGCAATCGGATTGGGAAATATCGGGATCGGCAGATACTCAAACTAAAACGATCGGGATCGGATCGGGAGCAAAAAAACATGATCGGAACAACCCTAATTATAACTCATACTAACATTTATATTTTAAGAACTACAAGTCTTTAATTCTGGTTCCTGATGAGATTATTACGACGTTTATTATATATTTGCTTTATTCAATTGCTGCTCGCAAGAAAAAGACATGTTTTGCTTATTATTGCTCACAATGAAGGAACGCTTTGCCTTGAAGCTTTACCTGCTCGAGACAAGGACAGCAGGACGAAGAAAGACTTGTTTTGCTGGAATGTGCTGGGAATGTGCGGGCACACATGTAATAATCTCACCTACAGGCATACGCATAGCCAAACAAATTCACAGAGGTGTCGCTCGCTGGGCTCCCCATCCTTTTAAGGTTGACACTCTCTCTTATTGCTAGGGCCATCCCAATTAAAAAGGTGAAGGAGGGCTTAGTTTCAGAAAGATTGTGGTAACTGTATTTTGTAGTCTTGTATTGCATTGTAGCTTCCCTCCTTCTCCTTGCAAGCTTTTCAATTAAATCAAGTGCTTTCTCTCCTTACATATTTTTTAATGTTTGTAAATGCCCTCCTAAAGATTTGTATTTGAACTTGACATTTAAATGGTCCTTCGAGCCAGATTTGAAACAGCGACTGTGAATTTTATTCATGCTTAAAACACAACCATTATACTTTATATTTTGTATGCTTTTGTTATGCTTGCATGACAACATTGTAGCATTAATCTGTTGCGTGTGCCTCCCCATAGCCTTCACAATATGCCCAAATATGTACTGTTATGTTCCTGTTTTCCAATATGCCCTGAATGAATTCAATGTGGCAACTGTGGCTTCTCAAGACTTCATTCTAGCCACAGCCAGTGTTCAAGGTCTCAGCTCAAAGATGTTTTTGTATGGAAAAATACCCAAGTTTGTGAGATGATGAGTTTCGTCTCTTAGTAAGTTTCGTTTCACGGTGGGCTTCGGCACCGCCCTTTCAATAGTATAAATGTTCAGCCTCTATTGTAGTTCTTTGTACTTTCTGGGTGATCACAGCTCCTGGCTGAGTCACATTGGTTTGTACCCGAGAGCTCTTGTTCATAAAGCCTTCGAAGAAAAGCAATCCATGGTTGGGGTCGTATTCATTTCTGTAATCGCGCTATCGAGGCAACACTCGTCTTGGAGTTCAAAGTTGAATTTCCCTGACAGCGACCTAGGGATCTACAGTCCGGATAGAACGGACGTTGTGTTCTTTAATACAAAAAAGTCGCAGAAGTGTTAAGGACACAACAATAATGTGATGTTATGAGAAAAAAGTAATGACATGACTGCATAAACTAAAAATATAATAAAAAGACACAGTGACAACATGTTAAAAAGTAAACCTTTATTTTGGTAGAGATATATTCTGTTAGTTTGATAGAGATCGTTATTACAGGAATGGAATGCTCAAAGCTTTATGACAAATCATCCGGGAAGTGCACGCTTCATAGTTTTTTTGTACATTACAATTATACATTTTGAATACATACATTTCTTTGTATATATACATTTTTCCATTTAACGTATATCAAAAATAATAATTTTCCGCACAGGAAATGCTAACGAAGCAACCTACGAAAGACCAGGATTAGTAGTAAATAAAGTATATCGTAAAAGACTTTCCTAGCGAGTGGGAAATGGCTCCCGCTAAAACCATCTTGGTTTATTTTTAAAGACCTGTCATGAAGCGATGATGTGTATGCGACTTATTGCTCTGACTGACGTCGCTTGGAGATAAAGGTTTCTTCTGCGCCGTTAAAGTGCTCATGGTGGCGTCATTAACATCGAGAGAGGAGAGCGCTGTGAGGTAACTCGAAGAAAAATAGCAATCTTTGGGTGGGTGAACTCATACTGCATTGAAGTAACCTGCTATGACACAAGGGGTGTAACAACACACCAAAATGGTGACATAGTGACATGGTGACAAAGGTTAGCGATATGCTCCTGCCAAGAATCAATATATCGTTCGTATCGCGATACATCACCATATTGTCGCACCTCCAGTCAGGAGTAAAAAAAAAACTTGGTTGAGAAAAGGGTCAAACCCTCACACGAATGTGTTAAGAGATCAAATTAAAAATGTGACAAGAACTAAGCAATAAGATTATTAGAACAAAAAAAAAA
Source organism: Corythoichthys intestinalis (assembly GCF_030265065.1). Taxonomy (NCBI): domain Eukaryota; kingdom Metazoa; phylum Chordata; class Actinopteri; order Syngnathiformes; family Syngnathidae; genus Corythoichthys; species Corythoichthys intestinalis. Next base: position 40,423,045 of record NC_080398.1, read on the forward strand.
ATATCATAACACAAAACAGTTATTAACCTGAGAAATAACATCCAAAATCTTTAGTTTTTATTTTTTAGTTTTTTCACACTTGACCAAAGAAACCTAACCGAGGGAGAAATTGAATTACAGCGCACTTTAAGCGCATTATTGTGAAACCAATGAATTTAAATAACATGTAATCCAGTTGTCAATGTATCAAGATTGTATTCTGAACGGATCTGAAGGTGTTTAAACATTTCAGTTTAAGCTTGTAGAGCAATGTAAACATGATATGTAAAGCACATTATATGTATCAATACAGCGCACAACATACATATGCAAATTAAAAGGTACATTAGCGACTGGTAAGTACGGAGCTCCCCTGGTGCCAGAGTCGAAAAAAAAAATTTTTCATAGGTAATATGTACCCACAGTTTAGTAATCTGTGCCCACAGTTTAGCAATGACCCAGAAACTGACTTCCTCAATTTGGTTTGCTGCAGACTCCAAAAGCCGATGGACCAAACAAGCAAGCAGCTAAATTGTACCCAGTTTGCTAAACTGTACCCACAGTTTACTAAACCTTACCCACTGTTTAGCAATGACCCGAAATCCGTAGTCTTCAATTTAGTTTGCTGGAGACTCCAAAAACTGACGAACCAAACAAGAAATCATCTAAATCTGTACCCCCAGTTAGCTAAACGCTACCCACAGTTCAGTAATCTGTACCCCACGGTTCACTAAATTGTACCCACGGTTCACTAATCTGTACTCACGGTTCACTAGACTCTACCCACGGTTCGCTAAACTCTACCCACAGTTTACTAAACTATCCAGGGTTTACTCATCTATACCCACTGTTTCGTAATCTGTCCCCACAGTTTTGTAATCTGTACCCACAGTTTCCGAAACTGTACCCACAGTTTCCGAAACTGTCCCCAAAATTTACTAATCTGTGCCCAAAGTTTAGTAATCTGTGACCACAGTTTACTCATTTGGAACTATCAGATTAGTAATCTGTACCTCACAGTTTAGTAAACTGTACCCACAGTTACGTAATCTACGGCCACAGTTTTGTAATCTGTACCCACATTTTCGTAATATGTACCCACAGTTTACCAAACTGTACCCACGGTTTACTAATCTGTCCCCAAAATTCGCCAAACTCTAGCTGCAGTTTAGCAATCTGTACCCACAGTTTAACAAAATGTATCGACAGTTTATTAATCTATACACACATTAGTAATCTCTACCCAGTTTACCAAACTGTATCCACAGTTTACCAAACTGTATCCAAAGTTTAATAATCTATACCCACAATTGGGTAATCTCTACCCTCAGTTTAGTAAACTGTACCCAGTTTCGTAATCTATGGCCACAATTTTGTAATCTGTACCCACAGTTTACTAAACTGTACCCACAGTTTACTAAACTGTACCACAGTTGACTAAACTGTACCCACAGTTGACTAAACTCTACCCACAGTTGACTAAACTGTATCCACAGTTTACCAAAATGTATCCACAGTTTACCAAACTGTATCCAAAGTTTAATAATCTATACCCACAGTTTAGTAATCTCTACCCTCAGTTTAGTTAACTGTACCCAGTTTCGTAATCTATGGCCACAGTTTAGGAAACTACCCAGTTTCGTAATCTATGGCCACAGTTGACTAAACTGTACCCACAGTTTACTGAACTGTACCCACAATTTAGTATTCTGTACCCACAGTTTTCTAATCTGTACCCACAGTTTCTTTAACTGTACCCTTAGTTTACTAATCTTTGCCCACAGTTTAGCAATGACGCGGAAACGGTAGTCCTCAATTTGGTTTGCTGGAGACTCCAAAAGCCGATGGACCAAACAAGCAAGCAGCTAAACTGGACCCACAGTTTACTAAACTGTTCCCACAGGTTGACTGTACCCACAATTTAGTATTCCGTACCCACAGTTTAGCAATGTCCTAGAAACAATAGTCCAGATTTGGTTGCCGCAGACTCCAAATGTCAACGGACCAAACAAGCAAGCAGCTGTACACAGGTTGTCCTTGACAAACTGAATTGTTTTAATTTAAAAGGTAACTAATACATGTTTTCTTCGGTAGCCATGAACACTGTCGCTTTCAGATGATATTAATCCATATGGCATGTTTTGTACGGAGTTTATTAATCTCTGGGTACAGATTACTAAACTGTGCGTACAAAACATGCCATACCGTAGGTACCGTTTAGTAATCTGTGGGTACAAATTAGCAACCTATGGGTACAGTTTACGAAACTGTGGTTACAGATTTAGCAAACTGTGGTTACAGATTTAGCAAACTGTGGTTACAGATTTGGCAAACTGTGGGTACAAATTTGGCAAACTGTGGGTACAAATTTGGCAACCTGTGGGTACAAATTTAGCTGCTTGGTTGTTTGGTCCATCGTCTTTAGGAGTTTCCAGCAAACCAAATTAGGGATTACTGTTTCCGGGTCATTGCTGAAGTGTGGGTAAAGTTTAGTAAACTGTGTGTTCAGGTTAGTAACTGTGAGTACAGATTAGTAAACTGTGGGTACAGTTTAGCAAACTGTGGGTACAGATTATATATTAAAAATGTTTGTTTTTTTGTCTACCCAGGCACGCGGGAAGCTCCGTACACAATTCATGTAAAGCTATGAAAGACACTCAGTGAATTCAAAAGGCAATAAAAGAAAAAACAGCACATAGGGTTTTAAAACACAGAGCAAAAGCTATGATAAAATTCTGCAAAGTCAGATTTCATCAATTTCAAAACAGAAAGCGGCTTTTGAACGCAAACAATGTCCGTGGAAACGCGTATTTCGCTCTCAAAATATCCCTTCTGTCCTCGTGAATTAAACACTCTTTGGAAAAATATTGAGTGAATATTAACATACAAGAACTGCATTTACACATGTCTACACTAGAGGTTGCTAAACTTTCTGACCGGCACTTGTTTTGACTCAACGACAGTTTCGGTTGATGATTATCATCTGATATGTTGTGAAAATGTTGTTGTTTTTTTTGTTGTTGTTTTTTTTTGCAATGAAAATGAGAATTAGGGTCACACTGAAAACCTGGAAAAAAGTCCTTAAATTGTGAGAATAAATTCTGAATATTCTTAGAAGTTCTAAAGTTCTGAAAGGGGAAAAAAAAAAAAAGTTTCATTATGAGGGAAAAAATGGCTTTTGACTTTTTTGTTAGGAAAAATGAGTTACGTAGTCTATAAAAAAAACAAAAAATATATGTGTATATATACATATATTCAAAAAACATATTGACGGAAGAGTAATGAGTGCTACAAAAAGTCATAATGTTCCGAGAATAATGTACCCGTTTTTTTTTTCCCCAGACAAATTATCGTACTTAAAAAATGCTTTATTAATCTTGAAAGAACAATATGTATATTATGAAAGTTGTAATATTTTGAGATATAAGGTCCCGACAAAAAGTCTTTTTTTTTTTTTTTTTTTAATAGTAAAAGTTGCAATATCGTGAGGATAAATTATTTGTGACATTATGGAAAAAAAACGGCACCTAAATTCTTAATATGAACATGCTAAACCATCCCAATGTTATTTATAAGAACAAAATATCTCTCAACGTTCCAGAAAGAAACTCTCAACATTAAAAGACGACGCAATAGGAGTTGTAATATTTCCATTAATAATATTCCATATATTATGAGAGAAATGTCACATTTTTAAAATGTGGGTGTTAAAATGATATAATTTTAAATTATAGGATTACTTAACAAACTCACAGCACATAAAAAAGGTCATTTTTGGGGGAGGGGGTAGCAAAAAATAAGGTCATCATATAGCATGAAACGAAAAAAAAAAAAAAATCAGGAACTTTTTAACAATCCAATTGAAACTAAGAGTGATTAAAGAATAATTTATCGTAATTGAAAAAACAATGGTGGAATTTCCGTTTTTTAAAAAAATGACGTTCTTTACATGTTGTCCTCCTGTACCAGGGCGTAGCTTAGGGGGATGCTGCGGGTACTTGCGCACCCGCGCCAGGGACTCCATAGGACCCAGTTTGGGGGTGTAAACAGGCCGTGGTTGGGTGAGTGGAGTGTCAAAATCAAAGGTAAGACGGTGTGTAGGACTGTAATGTCGAGTTTAAGTGTTAAAATATTTCAGGTCCTGATCATGGTACGATGATTTGTAATAAAAGGATCTCGATAACCATGATCTCACCATATGCCGATACGACAATTATCGATACGTTGGTCAAGAAATCATTCTACGATACAAATACCGTACTTTTCGGACTATAAGCCGCTAATTTTAACACTCATTTTGAATCCTGCGACTTTTAGTCCAGAGCTGCTTATATGTTGATTTATTTGGGTTAATAGGTAACACTTTATTTGACAGCGCCGTCATAAGACTGCCATAAGATCGTCATAATTATGACATGACACAGTCATGGGTGCCGGTCCATGGCGCATTTGCTCCCGGGCCGCAGAGAAATAATAAACTATTTGTTAATGACCGCAATCTGGCCTGTGACTGTGGCCTTGACACAGCAATATCCCTGGCTACTCTACAGACTAATCCGAGTAAAGCTTTGTGTAGGTCGCCATCTAGCGGTTGGCTGTAATTACTGGTGTGTTTGCACACTAATGTAGCCCACAGCCTGTCAATGTAAACAGTAACTTCAGCTGCTGTTAGCTATCTGCTGCGGGCGGAGACGTCTTTGGACAGCTTTTTATGGGGAAAAGGCCAGCTGCGGAGCCAGAAGAGGAGCCTACAACTAAGTCCATTCTGCATAGTACATGGCTAAAAGCTAAAAAAAAATGAGGCAATAAAAGCGAATCCACTGAAAGCATCATACCTTATGGCGAACCGTTTTGCAAAAGCCAAGAAACCTCATTTTGCTTGCAACCGCAGATATTTGCCGTAAAGTTTCAGGAGATGCCGCTGTTAAAAAAAAGGTTGATTCAGCGCATGCTGAGTGACATTTTCCCTGCACTTAATATTCATTTTTAGCCCTGTCGTGTTATTTTATATTTACTGTCATTTTCTGCCACACACTGCCGGTCCGCAAAAAAAAAGCCCACATTAGACCGGTCCGTGGTGTAAAAAAGGTTGGGGACCACTGTTTTACCTCCATTCAAAAGTGAGATAATGTGCCGGATGACACAAAATGACATCTGTCATAAGCATTCATTCATGCTCATGGCAGTGTCATGTAATAATTATGATGGTCTTATGACAGTCTTGTGGTGCCACTGTCAAAGAAAGTGTTACCAAATACCAGAACTAGCAATTATGAAACTGGAACAGTAACTGAATAAATAATTAGCACAGAACATTTTGATTGTTATCCACATCCGTAATGCTGCAATGCATGCTAGGAGGCATGTTGGACGACAACAGTGTTGACAGCAGGTGGCAGCAGAGGTTGACAGTCTCCCCCATGGGAGCAGTGATGGCCAAATGAAGCTTCTTGAAGCAATAATGGTGGTTCATTTGGTCTCATGACAGTCTTATAATGCCGATGTAAATTACTGTTACTGGTTAATATCTTTTGGTGTAAATATCCCATAACACAATTAGGACGGCTGCGGCTTATTGTCCAGTGCGGCTTTTCTGTGAACAAATGCGAAAATTACGGTAATCAACAGAAAAACAAGCCCTTCTGCTGTGAATTTTACTCGTAGACGTCCAATTCGTTTGAAGTGGGAGGGTGGCAGCTTATGAAAATTCGTTAATTCTTGGTGACAGCAGATCGATAACATTTTGGGTTAGAAAGTATGGCGATATGTCAGCTATTTATATTGTCACACCCCTACTGCCAATACCCAAAAATTCCTGTAGCAGATTTCAAGAATGCAGGAGGACGCCATTTTTCATTTTGAGTGAAAATTCCATAATTGTCTCTTAAGGCAACACTACGTAGCTTTCCAGTTTTTGTGGATTTTAGCAAAGCCGGTGGACAAAAGCGGTAGTATTTTTGCCTTAAGGAAGACTGTGTTTCCCATGAGGACACACCCGCATAATGTTGTAAAATCATGATCTCCCTGTTACCTGCAGATGGATTGAACAACATTTCTGTTTCCAGCGACTGTGTGAAGGATGAATAGTAATAAGGTAAGGAATCCAGTTGAGGCTAAACACTAGCATATGACAGTTAGCAACCGTGTGGCTTAGTGTGGCTAACCCCCCCCCACCTCACCCGAAGTCATCAGCGTTGACGAGTTCGGTATTCTTGAGTATCCTGGTAGCCTTCCTTTTTTTTTTTCATCCTCCGGCAAAACTTTTTGTCTCTTGTTGCTCTGCCATCTTTGCAGGATACGTGTGAAAGTGTTCGTATCGACTTCTGTCTTTATGGGGAAAGGGGGAAGTGGCGTATGCCGCTTTTTGTGTGGCGGGTTCCTGCCACCCTCCTCAAAGTTAATTGCGATACAGACCCCCTCAAGATATAAAAGCGGTGTCATTCAACTAGTTGTCAGTCAACATATCATCCCAAATGTAATGAAAATATTTTAAAAAGGTTGAAAAGTTACCAAGTGTTGCTTTAAATTTCATGTTTTAAGGTTTCATGTACTTCTTCACTCACTCTCTTCCCGATTTTTGGGGGTCACCTTGTATTGTTGATCTTGAAATAATGTTATAAGTTTTCGGACACTCCCATAAACTTATTAAATATATCTTGTTATTGTAGTGATATTTCTTCTTTTTCAGTGTAGCCCTAACATACTCTGCATAACAAACATGTGCAATGTAATTTCCTATGTCAATAAAACAAGTATTCATGACTCCCGTCTCATAATATTCCACCTCGACATCTTAATGTCATCTAAAGGGTTCATAAATAGAATATAAATATTTTTATACACTTTGTCTCCCCTTTTTTGCTGCATAGAACTCTTAATTGTTTAGCCATGCCATGCAGACGTCTTTCGAAGCATGGATTCCCGTTGCACAGTGATGAAGAAAGTGCGAGCAAAGAAAATGTGCGTGTACGCTTTTAAGACAGCGAGCTTTGATTGTTTATGTTTGCTGGAGTGACTTTTGAAGGGTGCTACTTTCCACATTAAATACACATTTAACATCGGAAGGATTATAAAAATAAAGCGTGCGATGGATGACATCAGAACATTCGTCGTCTTGCTCTTTCCTTAATTAGGAAAAGTGAGTTTTCTAACTCTACATATCGATAAAATGGTGGTGGGGGGGGGGGAGAAATCAGCTTTAAATGACATCCCACCGAAAAGGGGAACCCGATAAAGGAGTATTATGGCCACAATGGAAAAAAAACAAAACAAAAAAAATATTTTTGAAAGAAGTGGTGCAGGAATAATAAAACCAAATGGTGAAGATTCGGATTTAAGATGCAAAAACAAAAAAAAAGGGCATACTTACTTGAAAATATTGTATTATATACCGTATTTGCCTACTAACTGGTAGCTGGAGTTACGTTACTTTCAATTAATTATACCCACCTGCATGCCATGAACTTTAAATAGAAAAAGCTGTCCGAGATTTTAAGAGGACGCTCGCCATTAGCATTATCCTAAGCCTACTAGTAATGTGAACGCAAATGCTACGCTAGTGCTACGAGTTAAATTTAGTGTGTGATGATCACTCAGCACAGACCTTTAAAGGGATCCTCGATCTTTAAGACAAGTAATTCTTAAAAGATGAATGTGAGTATGAGTTATAATAATTTGATATTAAAACCCCTCTTAATGTTTTCGTTTTAATAGCGCTTGTAAAATTATTTTAGGTGATAGGTCGCCATTCTTGTGTGTGACGTCACCGGGCCCGTTGCCGAACTTCCAGCGTGTCACTCGTTAAAACCCCAACGTGTCGTCGGTTCTGCTCTTTCAATTTGAACCATATCGGAAAAGTGAAGAACAGGACAGCACTGTCGGTCGTTCACAACACGACCAGCAGGGCAAAATGCGGAGCAGCAAATACCTGATAAGACAAGACTTGGGCAAAACTGGTGATGTACTCGCGGCTAGTACGTCTCATTGACAACGGAGCGGGAGAGTGTATGCTGGTGAGAGCTCCGGTTTTTGTTAGCAGATCTTCAAGGTAAGCTATTGCGTTTTCAAACTTATCCCAGTATAATTATGTACATTGTTAGCATCCAGAGCTGCCGTGTGCTTTACATACAGTAAAGGCCAAAAGTTTGAACACACCTTGTCATTCGTGCATTTTTATTTTCATGACTGTTGACATTATAAACTCTCACTGAAGGTAATAAAACTATGAATGCAGCCGTGTGATAGTCAGGATCGGAGTCGTGTCGTGGCTGACTGTCCTCATTAAATTCGTCATCTGGATCGAGTGTCCTCCGTGTCTTGTACATCCAACTCACGTTTAGCTACGTAAGTGTGGTCCATGCTCGACGCGCATCAGCTGGCCATTGTACCATTGCATCGGACGTGTTTGGATCAGTTTGAGTAGCAGCATCACTCATATTAGGTGAATACTGAACAGACATGCTTACTGCCTGATGAACTGACGGTAGAAGTGAATTATTAGCTTCCTCTGTGACTAGCGGTACGCCCGAAGGTTCGCCTACCGCTGTAGTGACAGGAGCGGCTTGGCTGCTAAAGAGCTGCCAACAGTTTGTCTTTGGCGCTCTATTGCACGCATTTCACTCGATATCAGAGCACGTTGAGGCTTCTTGTGAGGGAAAATGGTTGGAACAGAATTTGGTTTTAGTCTGCGCTTATATCCAGCTGCTCCGGTGAGCTCTTAAGTTGTCGTCGACTAAAAGCCTTGAACACGGTAGGACAAAAATGCCGAGAACAAAGCCTTGGGTCCTTGTACTGGTGCACGATAATTATTGGTCCGATAATTATCGGTCCGATAATAGGAATTATGACGTCATCCCGATAAATCCAATAACATTATTAAGAGGACCGATAATATGTACTGTGCTGGCTGTTGACCATTTGCGGGGCATGGCTGCCACCTGCTGGTCAGAATAATTCACTGCATCTATTTTTTGTTACAGTAGTTTGGTTCATTCACTTACACATTGCAGTGTCTAGCGGTAGCATTGACAATCGTTAGTGCTTTCTGTTACTGTAAGTATTTTATGTTCACTACGACATATGGATGGGCAATAAATGTTTACTTCTGTGGTGAAGGGTCATATGTACAGAACTTCATAAGTTGTTGTGTTATAGACGCCAGCCAATACTTTAGTAGCTCAAGCTAGTGTGCTATGCTATACATATAATTGCGCAGTTTGTTGTAAATTGAGTATTGAATATGTATTTTTCTGTTGTACTTTCACGATATTAAGACGAGTGCCTTCCCATAAAAGCAAGAAAAGACCAAGCCTTGTGGTTTATGGAAGTGCATTCATTCCTAGCTGGCTGTCGGGCAGTGCAGAAGTGAAACGCACTGTTTTGTTCATGTCATTATGAAAAATCTATTGAGATCACAGGCAAATCTATGTTGAATCCACCACAGTTTAGAAATTTGTTTTTTAAATTTTAAACCTCCAGGTGTTCAAAAACTCTAAAATTTATCGGTTATCGGTATCGGCTTTGAGGAGCAGGAAGTTATCGATATCGGTTTCAAAAAATGGATATCGTGCATCCCTAGGTCGTTGGAAAGTTTTGCCAGTCTGCCGGCATTTTGCCAAACCTTTCTCCTCTTCTTATCAACAGGAAATCTGTGGAGACTCACGTCACTCCCCTTGTTTCCATTTGACTGGAAATTGCATCCAAAAGCATCACATCGTGGCATTTTACTTCGCGAGTTTAGGCAGCAATACGCAATTGTTGAACGCGCTACACACTCGTAACATCCCATTTACTTCATCACTGCGAGCCCTCAAAACATGGCGCCAACTATTGGTCAAAATATATACTAAATATTATAAAATATTCTCATTGATTTAACATTGTATGTGTTTCTAACAACATATTTTAGTACAAGAGAACAATTGTGGTTTATTAGAGCCTACATGTATTTAAGGTCGAGGATCCCTTTAAAGGCAACATTGCATATTTTCGCTGACCAGGAAAACAAATCTTACCATGTGCGCAAGCCTGCATGGAGCCTGGAGACGACACACGCTTGAGTCGGGAGAAGGGGGCGGGGCAGCATGTCAAGAGTGACACAACCAGACACTGCGACGATGCAGGCTAACCACACATAACAAGTGACGGAAACTATTGCGAATTTTTGTCTCGTTCTAGTTATGTTTTAGTCTCCCAAAACACGTTTTTAGCTCGTTAACATCTCGTCATATATTTTTGTTGTCGTCATCGTTGACGAAAACAACACTGCTCTAAACTATTGATAGTTAGCAATTAGTCGATTAATTGTGGCAGCCCAAGTTCATACTGCAATTATTTTAGTTTTAAAGTGGCCATATTACTACTTTATACCAGCTGATATACAATCCCTGAAATTAAAAGGCAGCGCTGTCAACAACAACAAAAATGCAAAAAGTGACATAAAATAAGGCAAAAATATGCGACTAGCGCTTCCCCACTCTGCGTGATTTCAAGTGACGGCGTGGTTGTGATTGGCTTTGATTTTTCGCTGTCGCACTGGAGAATCTCGCCTCTCAGAAATGATAAACAAAATGAAATTATCATTGAAAACGTCAAACAGTCCCTTTGGTAATGCATAGTTCATTCCTGAATGTCTCGTAACCGTGACTGAGTCTCTTAAAAGTAAAGAGCGATGACAACGAAAGGATTAATGGCTCTTTGTATTTTTTTTTCCTCTTCCACGCACCTTCCTCCACGTGACAACTTTTTAAGGCAGGAAGGGTTCATCCTCGTCTTCGTCCTCGGCGTGAGGCCCGGGGTCACTCAGGCACCTCAGCAGCTTTTCTCGAGCGCTGGCGTCAAGCTCTTCCTCCTTATGCCGCTCTTTGGGCGCGGCGGGCGGTATCATGGTGAGACCGCCGTCGTCCTCGCCTTCTGCCGCCGCCTGCTGATGGAACTCATCCAAGACGTTGACCGAGTCAGGTGACTGGGGGGAAGCCAGGTCCACCTGGATGGTGGGAACGCTGTCCAACGCTGGCTTCATGCTGTAGGCTTGAGGGTCTGCAGGAGGTACGGAGGTGTTAAAAGTGGAAAATGAACACTAAATGGATAGGGGAGCCATTTCACACAGCGTGTCCACACAAACAGGAGTTTTTTTTTTTTTTAGTATCATTTTATGAAATATTTTGGATGTTTTACAGAACGCTTTTTATATATTTTTTGTACCTAAAGTGCATCACTATCAGCTTATGTGAATATTTTCACCATGCTTTTGTATGAACACTGTGTGATTGTACCTTGTACTTTAGATCAATCTCTGATCTGCCGTGTCATACCTAACCCTCTAAGGTCTGTCGACACGTCGGCGCGTCCTGTGCGCACGGCGTCTTACAAGACTCGTGATTATAAATACAATTTTGTTCACTTCCAAAGCAATGGGATTTATGCAATATATTTGAAAAAGCCTATTATGTAAAGCTCTTGCCGTCATGATTATATTCTGAAATGCTAGAAAACTTTTTTCATGTCGATATGTTTATGTATTCCATTTGAATTAATACCCTTTTTTTACCTAATTTGCTTGTACAGGTGGTACCCGGGTTACGACGTACACAATTTACGCAAATTCAACTTTATGACGCCGGAATCTCGTCCGCCATTTCGTCTCTAGTCACATAAAAAGTACCTTATTGTTTCTCACAGTATCTGATTTTTGACTTTACTTTATTAATAAGATTTGTTCTGGCCTCACTAAATGTGAACAAGGCAATTGTGCTTTTTGAAGCTTTTTACTTCCTTCACTTTTGACAATTTGTAAAGCTGTAGCACACATAGGCACACTTATGTTTAAAACGACACGCATTTTAACAATGAAACACTTGACACAAAACAATTGGTGTTCAAACGTCCCTCTAGTCTGATCAATATGAAAGTTTAGTAGATTAAATTAGCCTAATTTGCCTCACAAAAGACCGCTAGCTTAACTCATTTGCTCCCAAAAACGTATAAATACATTCTATTTTGAATTGTTTCAGTGTCATGAAGACATATGTATACGTCTTTTACGTTTTTTTAACAAGAGACATCTCTAGGTTCTGATTCAACTTAGCTCCAAAGCACAAAGCTGAAAATCCATTTTAAAGTAATAAAACTGGCCACTGGAGGGCAGTAGCGCATTTGGTAAGACCCCCAACCAGACTCAACGGAACGAATGGCTGGCTGCACGGCCAGGGCGCCGGCGGAAGACGACCGAATGAATGTCCAGGAGGCCAGGCGCTGGACGACCAAGCAGAACGACCGGGACCACCAGTGCAGCGGACAATGCCTTTGAGTCCATGCTGGAAAGACTCAAAAAAATCCATCTTCATGAGACAGGCGGCGATGAGGGAAAAGTTTACCCCGGCCAGGGTGACCACAACAGCGTCATCTCTCAGTTAGTTATGTGTAAATAAATTGTTACATTGCAATCAAAAGCTCTATTTGTCTTGTTGTTTATGTTATTTATATAAAACATTATTTAGATGTTTGGGATGTAACTAAAGCAAAAAATAGCTGTGTTAAAGTCAGTTATGTTTGAAATGTATGCGTTTACAAAAAGCTCAATTTCTCTGTTTTTTCATCAGAAATTGGAAAATTACTCAAACTAATCTATTTTCTAATGCTGATTTCTAAAGAATGGAAAAAGATATGAACTATTTTTTTCCTGCTTAAAGAAGAGAGTCTAATCTTTCTTTTGGTGGGTTCCATGTTTATATAGCATTAGAACAGAATTTTCTGTGGGCCTTGCAAAATCAGTCAAAATCCAGTAAAACGGCCGGGAGCGAAGGGATTTGCTCCGGTGAAAATGGCTGGGAGTGAATGAGTTAAATGCTACAAATGCTAACATATTTACAATCCTCAGAGCAAATTGCTCACACATAACTCCACAAACTGTAGCTGTAAACTTAATTAAAAATGCATACACAAACATATATTAGCTGAAACAACTTACAGCCTTATGTGGGCCAAACCAGAGCGTAGCTATCCTTTATCCACGTCAGACGTCCGAGTCTGCTCAGTCATTCAAAGGGGCAGTCCAGCCAGACCCAACGCTGCCACCAGAGGGCAGTGTATCCTCCATTATTAAACAAAATACAGTGGTACCTCGAGATACGATCGTTTCGACACACGAGCTTTTCGACATCCAACGTAAAATTTGACTCAACATTTATTTCTACATCCGACAATATGCTCGAAATACGACGATTTATGATAACGACGCCGTTTCCTTGTTTTCGCGTGAGAGACGCACGGCGGATTTTCTTGTGAGAGAAATCAACATGGGTTCCAAAAATGTTAGTGCAGGTGGTGAAAAAGGTGATGCTTACCATTAAATTGAAGATGGAAATGATAAAAAAAATTTGAGCGCCGTGTGCAAATCCGTGAACTGGCCCGACACTACGGCAGTAGAATGTCTACTCTCGACGGTCCTCCTCCGACCTCAGTTCGCCAGTCTTTATAAGTTAATGTGACAATTAGTATTGTGGTAACATCGCCAAAGAAATCGTCAGGTTTCTAATTGTTTATTCCATTAACTTGTGCAACACAACACGCCGACTGTCTGCTGCAGCTGAATGAAGTAAACAAAGTGAAAGTAAAAAGTCCTATCTCATTCTGTCAGGTCAGCCATACGATGCATTCGGGTACACCATGCAAACACATTCGCCACATTAGAATCAGATTCAATACATTATTACAGGTATTATTATTATTATTATTACTGTTATTACATTATTATTCGACTGTGTAATTGCTATTTGCAATAGTATCAGCAGTATTTCTTAAGGATACAGTGTAGGTTTTTGGGCTGTGGAACATATTAATGGAATCATAATTAGGGCTGCAGCTATTGATTCTTTTAGTAGTCGATTAAGCGATAAACTAGTTAGTTCGAATAATCAAGTAATCTGATAAAGTACATAAAAAAAAATCAAAATACCTGAGCTGAGCCTCAAACGGCATTAAAAAAAAAAGATCTATGTACAACAAAAGAACAATTGGCTAACTTCCGTAATAAAAGTCCGCTAGCTTAAATGCTATAAAATGCTTTTTTTTTTTTTTCCTTTTTTTTTTTTTAACAATGAGCTTTATAAATGATTCAGACACATATTCCCACAAAAATTGGCTAAATATGCCTTAAACTAAATTACGAATGCATTAAAAAAATTAGCTCAAACAAAAACCTAGCTTATGTTGGTCTTAACAGGGAGCAGCTGGATTTGGCCATGTAAAATGAGGCAGACTAGAGGGCAGCGTATCCACCCAAATCAATAAAACTACATGTAAACACTTTCAAAACAAATCATTACAACGCCACTTTAATTAAACGAATACTCGAAGCAGCAAAATTTAAGTCGAATATTTTTTTCTGATCGAATACTCGAGTTAATCGATTAATCGTTGGAGCACTAATCATAATGCATTCTTATGGGAAAATCCTGCTCAACATACGACCATTTCGACTTACAAACAAGGTCCTGGAACGAATTAACTTCGTATGTAGAGGCACCACTGTACAAGTTTGGACATTTTTGGATAGTTATTTTGAGATTTAGGTGTACTTAAAGGGTTAATTCCGACTTGCGCGGAAATTCGGGTTACGTCGCTAGCGTAGGAACGGAACTCGAGCCTTTGGGGTTGTAGAACCAATGCCAAGGCAAAGGGCCATAAACTGAAAATAGTGAAAATAAAATGAATTTGTAAAAAATAAAATTAAAAAACGTCAATTTTTCGGCCTTTCGGTTTTTTGCCAAGTGTTTCCAATATTCGGTTTTAGGTTTCGGCCAGGAATATTGCTTTCGGTACATGCCTAGTAAAAACGTAAAAAGTATGTAAAAACGTGGTAACTCATGTAAAAAGGTTATAACGATCATCTAAAAATGTGATGACTATCATGTAAAAACGCAATACTGCACCTAAACGTTTGTAGTACCCATTTTTTAAAATGTAAAAAAAAAGGTTTTGTTTTTGACAGAGTGATGGCATTCAGAATTAATTTCCTTGTTATATCCATGTGATGTCATTTTTTTCTGCTTCCGATAGGCTAAAACAGCCTTATAGACAAGACCTAATGAGAGAGAACCAACTGTTTCTCTGGCAAACACCTAATCCATGTGTTCTAACACAATTTGTGTTGCCCATTTATTTCAAATTGTTTTTGGTTTTGATTTAAAAAAAAAAAAAAAAAAAAAAACTCCTGTTAATGGGGACGCAGTCATTCCTTTGGCGTGCGCACACAGGATGAACACATTCCCCGGGTAAGGACATAAGTCAAGTAAAAAAAAAAACATTAGGAAAAAGAAATGCACAATGCAGGGACTGTAAATCAGGATCATTTTAAACCATGAACTGAACTAAGTTGACTAGCAGCACGTGTGAGGCATGCGTGTTAGCGCTCTGGTGATGGTGACTAGTTGCGTCGAGAGGGATTATCATCATCATCGTTACTCCTCAGGCCACATACCTGCACCGACAGTGTCCGCTTTCTGCTGCTGAGTGGGTTTGAAATCATTTTCTCTGCCTAAAAAAATGAGACCACACTCTTGGTTTACATGGCGGTCGCCACATGCAAACATATTTCCATCGGCTGGGGGAAATATCTTGAGCGGAATATAAAGCTGGTGTGTCAGGGAGAATTATTAATATTGGTGTGTGAACATACAGCAAACAAAAAGTGTTGTAGGTGTGATTGCCTGTGTGCAGCGGCGCGGTAAAGCGGTAGTGTTTGCGCTCGGCGTTTAGGGAGGCGCAGATCGATGTATTTACCTGAGGCCAGTCTGGCTCTGCACATGGTCGGCGAGTCGGGGGGAGCGGCGGGCACCGTCAAGTAGTTATTCATGTCTTTGATCTAAGAAAAGACAAGGGCATTAGAAGATAATATCTGTGTGGCTTGAAATGTAACTTTGTAATGGCTGAGGAAATGCTTGACTCATGACTGCCATTGCTAGCAATAGACGCCAATCCATAACTAATCGAATGTTTTATTTCTTTCTACAGTGTGTAAAGGTTAAGTGGAAGCAATTGAATTTATTCTTTTACTGTGCATGTGTTGATATTCCAAAGACTTTCAAACACAATTTAGGAAATTACGCTAATAGTTTATGTAACTTGGGTTTATAACTGTGTACAGGGTTAACATACAAGCATTGCACTTACACATGTCTACACTTGTACACTTGATTTGGGTGCGACAGTATTTTAAAATGGTGATGCATCACGATACTTTGTATCCCAAAAGGTTATCGATATGCACCTGCTGAGAATTGGTATCATTTTAAAAAGGTGTTACTTTAGCGTCCTCTAGTGTAAATTTGTGTAAGTGCAGTGCTTGTATATTAACCCTTTACACTCTGTGCTGTACAACCGTCCTTGATTTATGTGGGTGAAAACGTCAGTCAGCAGGGCCGAAAACCAAAAGTGTTTCTTGCCATGTGGCAAAAAAAAAGCCATATGGCAAAATTTTTTTGCCACATGGCAAAAAAAAAAAAAAAAAAAAAAATACCACATGGAAAAAGAAATGCCACATGGCAGAAACATTTTGCCACATGGCAAAAAAAATAATTCCACATGGCAAAAAAAGTTTGCAAATGGGGGGGGAAAAAATGCCACATGGCAAAAATTTCTGACACATGGCAAATACCACTTTTGGTTCTCGCTGTTTCCCACGTCAGCTGTACTCTTCATAAAGACGTCATTTTTGGCCAGTATATACTGGTAGATGAATAGGAGCTCTTTCATTCAACACCAGATGGAAGCATATTCCCATCGTAACTAAATGTGTTTTCCAGTCGAAGTCCGTGTCAATGGCCTCCATCTTGCATCCGTGAAGTTTTATATCCTCTCTGTGCTGGTATAATAACTAGTGTTGCACCGATACCATTTTTTGGGCCCGATACCGATACCACTCTGTTTGAAAAAAAAAAAAAAAAAAAAAAAAAAAAAAAAAAAAAAAAAACTATATATATACACACATATATGTATTTTACTTTTTTATATATAATGATATATATACTGTATATACAAATATATATATGTACATATAAGGGATGCAACGATACAGTTAAGTCACGATTCGGTACCATTTTCGATACAATTCAATACATTTAATGCTCTGAAACAGAAAATACAACTGTTATTATTATTATTTTTATTTATTTATTTATTTATTTTTCTTCTAATAAGCATATGACAATCGACTTTCATAAACAGGACGAGTTTGAAGTACGGCGCTCTTAATTTGTCACTCATTGTTCATAAAACCATGAGTTTGCTTAGTCTCCCACGGTCTTAACCTTTCTGATCCTATCGGCGCTACAACAGCGGGCGTTAGCTGACGCATGCTAATCGTTTGTGAATGCCATGTTAGATGAGCAGCGTAATATCGCAGATATGCGTTGTAGTTTATACCCTTAATATTGGAGACGAAGGTGATAATTTGGTTTGGTAATTTCGAGACAAAGACATACAGATGTCATGCATTGGGATTTGGGAAGTTAGCTCACGTGGGGAGGACAGTACATTTGCGTTCAAGTGATGCCAGTAGATTGTATCAGCGCCCTAAATGTTGATACTCGTCGATACCGATACCAACAATTCGGGCCAGATCAGCGCCCCCTGCCGATACTGGTATCAGTATCGTTGCAACTTTGATAATAACTTTTGATCACAATTATATTGGAAATATGGCATCACAACGGCAAGGCAGAGGTAGAGGAAGGTGTAGAACACCAGGAGTACAAGCAGTAAATTATGCAGAGTCTGATGAGGAGTCTCCAGAAAGAGGGGACATGGATTCAAAGAGGAGGGAAGAGGAGTTGATAAACAATGGGATTAATCCTCTGCAAGAAGGTAATAAAATGAAAAAATATAGCCATTTATAATGAACATATTAGGGCTGTCAAACGATTAAAATTTTTAATCGAGTTAATCACAGCTTAAAAATTCATCGTAATTAATCGCAATTCAAACCACCTATAAAATATGCCATATTTTTCTGTAAATATTGTTGGAATGGAAAGATAAGACACAAGACGGATATATACATTCAACATACTGTACATAAGTACTGTATTTGTTTATTACAACAATAAATCCACAAGATGGCATTAACATTATTAACATTTTGTTAAAGCGATCCATGGATAGAAAGACTTGTAGTTCTTAAAAGATACAAGTTATAGAAATTTTATATTAAAACCCCTCTTAATGTTTTCGTTTTAATAAAATTTGTAAAATTTTCAATCAAAAAATAAACTAGTAGCTCACCGTTGTTGATGTCAATAATTACACAATGCTCATGGTGCTGAAACCCATAAAATCAGTCGCACCCAAGCGCCAGCAGAGGGCGACGAAACCCCAAAAAACACAAGTAACAAGTGGGCATGACACTGTGCTGTCATTTTAATTTGTTTGAGCGGGGCATGTGCGTTAAATGCGTCAAATATTTTAACGTGATTAATTACAAAAATGAATTAACGCCTGTTAACGCGATAATTTTGACAGCCCTAGAACATATCAAAGATTCAGTTAAATTGGATAAGAGTTGAGCCCTCCAGACCTAGCTTTAACAGGGTTAAAGCATCTGATTGGGGGCCCAACTTCACGGAGGTCTGTAGTGATGGTAACTAAACACATTTAGTAATACACAAAGTGTTGCCCGCCCCCCCCCCCCCCCCCCCCATTTTTTTTTTTTTTTTGTAATTTTTTCAGGGTCGTCCTCTTGAAGTCGTGCTGTGGTTTCTTGCAGTCGTGCAGTGGCTTCTTGCATTCGTCTTGTGAGGCCTTTGCATTCGTTTTGCGTGCATTCATGTTGTGGAAATTGGGGTTAGTGCTTTTGCCTATTTGCAATCGCGCTTTAGGAATTGGGTACTGTTTTGTGGCAGCATGCATTCGAGCCCTTCTTCTTTTGCAAAGTGTTTGGACTTTGCATTTCTAGGTTCTTAACCTGGGTAGGATTGAACCCCAGGAGCTAGGTGAGTAAGTCTAAAGGGTTCGCCGAAGGTTTAGACACACAGGGCTCTATTTTCGTACGCTGACTAAAGGCAATGTGTTGTTTTCTAGTAGGTTTTAATCTTGGTTACAGGCTTTATTCCATTTCTTTTAACTGTTAGCCCTCTCTCTAATGGAAGGAGGAACCAGTTTGCTCAGTGGAAGGTTGACTCACACTTGGCATGAGGAAGTATAACAGACCTACAGGCAACGTGGACTGCGCAGATAACAAAAAAAACCCATTTGCGTCATTTTAAGCCATAAAAATCGTAAACTCCGTGTACCTTTTTATCCAACGCCATCATTTTCTGCTTCTTGAGGAGGAATTCACCAATGTTCTCCTCATCCGGATCGGCCAATAGGGTGTGCCGGTTATAGGAGCGCAACTGAAAACAGAAAAGTTTGTATTAGTCTTGCAGAACTTAAGTTTGATCGTTAAATACAAGTTGAAAGAAAACATTTAATCTCTTTGGGACATAGTAAGCTCGAAGTTACCCTCTGCCGTGTCTTCTGAAGATTGCCCCGAAGAATCTTCCGGATCTCATCCTCCCGGGTTTTGGAGAGCTGAGGCAAAGCACGCTCCTGGGGCTTGGGGGGTTGCGGCTTCTTTGGCTGGATGTTTCTATGATGCAAAATCGCAACGTCGGGTCATAATTCTCACTTTCGGCAGCGCATCATCTTGTGTTATCGACTGTGACGAAATGGACCGGTGGACTCTCTTCCATTCAACTTTTACGTCCATTCGGTGAGAAATGACTCGACCGGTCGTAAAGAGAAGCCGGGGAACAATGTGCTACTTTATCGCGCCGTTGGAATTTGCGGCCACGAAGTCGTAACATTTTGTGGGCCACGAGGGCTGTGACTGCAAAGAAAGTACTGTATAAACAATTTTGTTGTATCGACTAGCTGAGTCTTTGATTTTGATCATCTCTCGTTTTGTTAAACTTATTTATGTGGTGGACTTCATGCCAGTTTCTCTTCAGTGTGTATGACGTACACGTAGATAGTGTCAACTCAAAAGCTTTATTCTAGAATACTGTGTTTGATTTTACTTACTGCATGGAGACAGTAGAAGGCATGGCAGAAGGCAATTTGGAACCGCCTCCACTCTCCACCAGCTCAATGGCATGCTTCATCTCCAGCTTATGGTAGAAGGCGATGAGCTGCGGCTCCTTAGAACGCTCGCCGGCGATCAGGCACTTCTTCACATACTTCTTGTTGAAGCGATTCAGTCTAAAAGTACAGCGAAACGGAAGCTTTTAGTTGCAATATACTGGAGACACTGCAATTTGTGAGTAGATGAAATATGAATATATCAAACGGATTCCCAAAATGAGTAAGTTAAAAGCCTACTTGTCCTTCCAATGATGATGACCATAATGTCCGCAGATGTCCTCAATGCCAGTCAAGAGGTGGTCAAGGAACTAAATGTAAAACAAGACAAACAAGAAGGTGAGGATACAGTAAAACGTCCAATGTTAATTAAATGTTAGACTGACTCCATGAAGTCTTTCTACGCAGTGCATATGCTCGACAGGTTCTCAATAGGGTTGAGGTCCGGGGATGATGGTGAACAGTACACACCGTGAGATTTCTTCATTAATATTTTATGTCTTTCTCAGGTTTGGGGTTGACTCTGCTTCTTTTCCAGCTTCCTCCCAAAATTCAAAAACAGGCACGCCATAATTATTGAAGATTTTAGCATTATTTTTTTCTCCGAATTTTTCATTATTACTATAAATGAAGAAATCTGATAATATTTACAACTGAGAAGTTTTATATATGTTATAATTTCAAGAATTTAGACAAGTTTAAGGTGGAGAAGGTCCTAAACAATTAATCGGTTATCAAAATAGATGTCAATTAATTTGCTAATCGATTAGTTGTAGATTAATCGACAAATTGTTGCACCTCTATTTTCCTTCCTAGTGAGCAGGACACAAAGGAGAGGAACAAACAATAACAAGTACAGTATTACATGCTTATGCTACCAAAGAACATAATGGTGCTATCGTTAGCTAATTATATTTAGCCGTGGACAACATGTGGGTGCCTGATAACAGAGGAGAACGCGGAGGGAAGGTAAAAGGAAACGTGATTAGGCAGGGTGGAGCGTAGACAATTCCAGCGATGTGAGGTGGGGAACCCAGAATTATGTGAATGACCTCTAAGTGTGGATATGCTGACATCCTATTCTATGCGACCTGATCACTAATCCTGGTACGGGCAATCTTTCTATCTGATACCCCTTTCCCACTGGCCAAAAAACCCGTGTCAACCCACTAACAATCGGCTTTTGGTGGCAGTGGGAAAGGTGCTGCGACCCGCCTCGACCCGTGTCAATCAACCCGCTAAGCGACCCGCGTTAAAATCACCTCGGTTCTGATCGTCATGCAGTGTGAAAACAAAACCCCGGGTCAACAGTCAACACCCTAATCTACGTGGTGACGTAGGCTCTTACGTACTGCATCATAACAACGTGCCAGTCGCCTACCATTTAACACGCCCCACAACCGTAGTTACGTCGATGCTCATAACAAAGCTAGTAGAAGAAGAATTCACGTCGCCTACGTTGCACAAGCAGAGTGTTGATCCTTTGCTGCATTCCATCATTTTGAGGGCAGTAAAAAGCATGAAAACGGAGAACACAAATGGAAAGGAAGCTTCCATGTTGCTCTGCATTGTTTATTTCCTTGATCTGAATGAATTGTTGACGCGCATTTTAGCACGGCTGAGGAGGGGTTGGGGGTTAGACGGGTGAAAAAAAAAGACACGGCTTTTTTTTATCAATGGGAAAGGTGCCAAATGCCAATTGCTAGTGGGTTGCATCGGCTTGGAAAAAACGCGCGTTGACCCACTAGTTTCAGTGGGAAAGGGGCACGAGTGTGTAGTGGCACCCATACGTGAACCCACTTTAACGTGTCATAACCCTGCAGAAAAGTGGATGTGCTGCACGGGGGATGCCCCAGGGCCCTGGCGGCTGGTACTGCCCCAGCCGTTCAAGGGGGGGCGGAGTGAGCGCAACTAACCCATCCTTCCGCAGCTCCGGCAATGGGGCCACAGTCCCCCGGACCATCCGTGCCTCCATTAACCAGCTCTCAGGGAAGGGATGACAACACACCACCGCCTGCCTAACATAGCCACCAGCCACCGCCGCAACTCCCTAACCAGCATGGCACACTGTGGAACCCCCATCGCACACTAGGCCCGGGGCGAGAGATGAAAGCAGAACAAAGAGAGGCCCTGCCCCAGAAAACCCGCCAAATCGAAAAGTTTGTGACCCAACTACTGCCCTATTACTGTAGCCACTTGACATGTTCTTAATAGGGTTGAGGTCTGGGTATAATGGTGAACAGTACACACCATGAGATTTCTTCACTAATTTTTTATTTTTTTTCTAAGGGGCTGTCAAACCAAGACGCAACGATTGTGTTGCGGAATGGTATCGCCTTTAAATGTTGACGGCGAATACGGAAGGCGAAGACGCAAACTTTTGGTCCCGGCCTCCAAAGCGGTCCGATTCGATTGCGAGGTCTCCTCTGCCCCCAGATAAACGGAACGCTCTCCCTCTGATGGCGTCAGCACTCGCACACATCACTTTGGGCATGCGCAGTCGCTGGTACTAAACATTCAAAACAGCAAACATGGCAGAACGTCAGCTTTAATTGACTGTTTTTATAATATTTCTAATTGAAATATATTTAATGTTCGCAAAGAAAAAAAACCGTGGACTCCATTACTTCCAATGGGCGGGTAAATTGCCTTCAGAGCTGAGGAGGTTGTTGTCAAGGAAGCGCATCATTGGCTGTCCCCTTGTAGAACTGCACTACCCATTTGGCCTGGCATGAATACTACATTGCTTTCACGCGGCATTGCGACATTGTTCGATTGGAGACAGAACTATGTAAATCCAAACAGGAAATGTGTCATATTCTCGGAGCGTCCCCATGTAAATGGCCCATAAGGTTTGTGGTTGACTCTTTCGTGAGTTTCCAGCTTCCTGCCAAGGCCCCAAAACAGGCACCTTAGGCTTAATGAAGACTTTAAATCATCTACAGGTAAGAATATCATTGTTAATGCCTGTTCGTCAATAGGTATTTCCATAACACACCCTTATCTGAACTCAACTGTTTGTTCTGGGTCATACAGTTCATTTACAGTTCATGTAACAGTACAATGGTACACTCGAACTTTCCACAGGGTGTATTTATCTGAGATTGTTTATTTTGAGTCACAACCATGATTCATCCATACATTTTTCAAACTTTCCTTTATGCCTTAACAAAATGAACCGGTTAGGTCTCTAAGTCACGCCATATTAACGGGACAATGATGTTTTCCTTGAAATATTTGGTGTTTTAATCAATTTCACATGGCTTTTCCTTAAAGTGTTGCAAATTGTGACCACCTTAATCATGCAAAACATCCTACTCAAGTCATTCTAGAACGACCAAGAGTGGATTCGTTGATACAAATCACTTTTGCAGCATATCTTTTGTTAGCATTGAGGTCCTCATTAGTCATTCCCATTCACACTCGCAAAACCACATGGTTGGATTGCTCCGATTAGCATCTTGAATATTTGTAGGGCAGGGCTGCCTTGGCTTTGTCGGACAGTGGACAGCTCAGGCAGGCAATCGGGCAGACAACGATTTCATATTCCAAAAGCTGCAGTTTTCCTACAGTACAAGGTACGGTGTAATAAAAAACAAAGCATAACATCTTTATGTGGTGACATATGACACTTCGTCCTTTTCCTTCTGCGCCTTCTTTGCGCCCACATGAGAGTGAGCCAATTCCTTTGCAAGACCCACCAAGAAGTCCACCTGTCTTTTTTGCCTTCTGGTGCATGCCTGATGACATATGCATTCATTGCTGCCATGTCAATCATAATGTAGAACATGGCGACTGGCCATCGCCGTGTTCCTCCGTGTTTAACAAAGCCAAGCGAGCCCTGGATTTGCAGCTATCCATAATGAACCCCCCCCCCCCCCCCCTTCACACCTAGGCAGCAACTCCACAGGAGTGTGTAGGGGGGTTGCATGCTTGATTGCTTGTTTGAGTGGTCTATTGTTTGACAAAGCCCAGTACTCAGTTTGGTGTCGGGGTCATTTGACACCTTTCTGGTCTTTCTTTATAGCCAGAAAAAAAAAGTTAATTTCTTCAGTGTTAATTAGGCTCAGCAGGGAACTAATTATTGAACTTGCTGGTGATTAGGGCTGCATCTATCGATTATTTTAGTCGTCGATTATTCGACGAACTAGTTAGTTCGAATAATCAAGTAATCAGATAAGGTACATGAAAAATTAAAATACCTGAGCTAAACCTCAAACGGTATACAAAAATTAATAAGGATCCATGTACAACAAAAGAACAATGGCTAACTTACATACCAAAAGTCCGCTAGCTTAAAGGCTATAAAACGCAAACGTTTTTTAGTTTTTTGTTGTTGTTGTTTTTTTAAACAATGTTCTTAAGAAATGGTTCTGACACGTATTCCCTAGGGGTGCACGATATCCATTTTTTGAAACCGATATCGATAACTTCCTGCTCCTCAAAGCCGATACCGATACGATAACCGATTATATATACACACACACACACACACACATATATACACATATATACACATATATATATATAATTTTTCAATGTATATTCACCCGAGTTTCTGAACACTTGTGAGTCAAAAATACTACTGGTGGATTCAGCATAGATTTGCCTTTGACCTAACCAGAATTTTCATGATGACATGAAGATTATACAAACACACGAACAGTTTTGACTTCAAATAAAGAGCCGAAATTTATTTTTTCAAATAAGTATAATTTGAGTCAATCACAATCAGTCAATACCATTGACTATGTGTTCCCCTGAACAATGAGCACTGAACTAAAACAAACATGAACCAAACAGGTATTGTGCTTTGTCAGCAGATAAAACATTTGGTGCAACAGGACAGGAGATTTTTGTGGTCTTGGCCCATGAAACAACTTTCTTAACCTGGCAATTATAGGACAGCAAGCCTAACAATAACCCAAAGGTCTCTCAATAACTTACTAACTTATAACTAACACTGTAAATTTGTAAAAATTGAAAAAAATTGAAAATTGATATAGTAAGGTTAATCACTCAGTGATGGAAAAATACGGCCTCTAAAACAGTAAAAAAAAACTTTGCATACTGGCAAAACAGGAGTGGAAACAAACGCACACATCCCAATCCACCGACACCGTGGCAAAAACATACAGTATATTATCGGACCGATAAATAATGTTATTGGATTTATTGGGATGACCTCATAATTCCTATTATTGGACCAATAATTATCGAACCGATAATTATCGTGCACCTCCAGTATTCCCACAAAGAAATGGCTAAATATACCTATAAACTAAATTACGAATGCATTAGAAAAATGCATTAGCTCATACAAAAACTTGGCTTACGTTGGTCTTAACATGGAACAGCTGGATTCAGCCATGTGAAATGAGGCAGACTAGAGGGCAGTGTATTTACCCAAATCAATAAAACTAAAGGCAAACACTTTCAAAATAAACCATTACAACGCCACTTTAATTAAACAAATACTCGAATCAGCAAAATTTAATTTGAATATTTTTATTCTAATCGAATACTCGAGTTAATCGATTAATCGTTGCAGCACTACTGGTGATGGATAGTAATGTAACATGAGAACTAGGGCTGCAGCTATCGAATATTTTAGTAATCGAGTAATCGACTGAAAATTATCGATTAATCGAGTAATCGGATAAAACAAATATATTTTTAGGTGAAGAGCAATTATAGATATACATGAGAAAACAAGACATTTTATCATTTTCAGTCAATCAATGTCTTTATTTTTGATGTATATTGTTGAAAACAGCCAACAATTGCATCTCAGATGTAACTAGAATTTTAAAAAATGACTAATTCACTGCTTTCACTCAAAAAACCTTTAGATCTTATTTTTAAAAAGTATATATATATATTATATATATATAAACACACCTAAAAATGCCTTTACGCTTGATAACACACATCACTTAAAAGTTAGGATTTTTTCCCACGTTTTTCAATTAAACTTCTATTTGTGTCAAGCCACTTTTAAGTTCTAGTTAAGTTTTAAGTTAGTCTAAACTGTAAGTCCTGATAGGATTTTGAGTTTTTGCACTGTTCAAAATAAATGTATGATACAGGCTGTATTGGAGCACATTAGGGACTAGTGCTACTTGGTGTTTTATCCAGCAATGACTACTGAGCTAAAATTGATAGTTAGCATTATTGAGTTTTTATTTGACACCCTCATCACTCCACAACGCTGTTATGTTAAAGCCTGTATGTAAGACACGTTAGCCACGCATCGAAAGCGGTCTTAATTATTTGAAACCTAGCCCTCCGCAGTGCTAACGTAAGGTGAGCTAGTAGTGACAGTAACGTTAATCTTATATATTAGCGTTTAGCGCGCTTTATTAGCGCTTAGCGCTCTACTGCTTTAAGATGGCGGCTGTTTGCTAACGCTGCCCAGACGCGGCCAAGTCTGTCACTGTGCATCTAGTTCAACATACATGTGATCTCTATGAGACTCATTGGACGCTACCTGCAACTAATGTAGCATGAGCGGGCTAGTATTTAGCAACGTCGGCGTCGTTTGTAGCGGTTGTCGGCTGCAGTAAGTTTTTTTTTTGCTTCTTCCTCTACGCACGTGACATCAGCGCGTTGTCCCGCATTATAAGTAGTCCGAGCAAAACGTGATGCTTAGAGCTGTCAAAATAAATGATTACTCGAGGTGAATAAAATTACTCGGATCAGTTTTTAAACTCGAGTTACTCGAGTTGCTCAAGTATTCGTTTCAGCTCTAGTGAGAACACTCAAATGATGATTTAGCTTGAATGCTCAGTTCATCATAATTGGGCACATATAAAAAAGTGTGCATGAATTGTCTGGAAATATGAGAATAGGCTGAGTGTTGACAAACTTCCTGCATTATCGCACAAGGCAAATTTGTTCAATACAATGAGTGCTTGGTGAAGAAAAATTGGGCTCTCTCATTGTTGTTATTATTGTCAGTATGGAATTTTCAGTTGGCAAATAATTTGAATTCAAGCAGTGTTGCGGTCTTTAAAAGGGGAAGAAAAGCTATTATTTGTGTTTAAGCAAAAGCAATGCTGACCCAGTTTAAATGTTTGGCTTGTGCATGTGAGTTTTCATAGTGCTTCAGGTATTGTGCAATGTAGTCGTCACGTGCATGTATATTTGCGTGTCAAACAAAAAAGAAGAAAAAAAGTCTGTTAAATAACTAGTAATGAGGCATTCATGTGAAACAAACACTTTCTGAAGGATGTTTTAAAGTGGCATGAGGAAATATCACCAATTTACCAGTAGAGGGTAGTAGTGCTCTTAACTTACCAACATACACCAAGGACCCTTTTTTGCTTCGGAGGAACACTTTTAAATGACAAAAAAATCAATTATTGCAAATATACCTGAGTGTGGATCTCCTCATTAATGGATCGCTTGGCCTCTTGTTTCTTCTTCACGGCCAGCAGGTCCACCAGCGGCTTGATGGTCATGCCCTGTGATACAAACCAACCAATTGTTCATCATCATCATTTTCAATCACTTGCGTGCGGAGGTGCAAAAACTGCAGCAAACTATGTTTAGCCCAGACCAATCCTTTTGTCTAACGAATTGACAGATTGAGCCATTCAGATGCCGTTGGTGTGCTGCTTATCGTCACCTCAGTGAGCTGATTAAACTGCCTGTCAGGTTAAGTAGAAGCGCCTGGAGTGGATAATAACTTCCATTTCCAGCGCATCCTGCAAAGGAAGCTGCACTCACATGGCGAGGATATAATCGCCTGCCTAGTTTTCTGCAACAAGTGAGGGTTTGACTAGTTTGCACTAAAAGTACCATATTTTTCGGACTAAGCCGCATTTTGGGGGGAAATTTATTTGATAAAATCCAACACCAAGAACAGACTCACCATCTTGAAAGGCAATTTACATAAAAAAATAGAATAGAGAGCATCAGGCTAAACAAGTGTACGGTCAGCTAACGTAACATAGCTTTTAATAGTTATTTCGATAACTGCATAAAAAAATGCTAACAAGTTTACCAACCATCATCTTGCGGTTTAGTGTGAAAATAACATGTGAAATGATATCAGGCGGAAAACACAAACAGGTTGAAAAAGCAGTTTCTATCCTTGCAATCACCTTTTAAACAATCATATTGTATTTTATGCCAAAAGAATTGTTGTGTTTTTTATAGAACAATATGTCTGTATGCTGCCATAGCAGTTTCATGGCGCAATATGCCCCTGGACTATTTTTTAATAGGTCCATTTTCCCTCGGAGACCCCCATTTACGGTCATATCACAACTGCTTGTTAGTCGAATTATCTATCATTTTTACCTTTGGATCATTAATTGATGTCTAATATATATAACTATTGCTTAATTAATATATATTTTTTGTTACCGTTGCATTTGCCCTGATATTTTAGATGATAAATAATCGATCCAAACAAAGAAAAATTGAGAAAAAAATTAGGGCTGTCAAACGATTAAAATTTCTAATCGAGTTAATTACAGCTTAAAAATTAATTAATCGTAAATAATCGCAATTCAAACCCTCTATAAAATATGCCGTATTTTTCTGTAAATTATTGTTGGAACGGAAAGATAAGACACAAGACGGATATATACATTCAACATACGGTACATAAGTACTGTATTTGTTTATCATAACAATAAATCAACAAGATGGCATTAACATTATTAACATTCAGTTAAAGCGATCCATGGATAGTAAGACTTGTAGTTCTTAAAAGATAAATGTTAGTAGGTTATTATATAGTATGTTAGTAAGTTATAGAAATTTTATATTAAAATCCCTCTCAATGTTTTCGTTTTAATAAAATTTGTAAAATTTTCAATCAAAAACGAACTAGTAGCTTGCCATTGTTGATGTCAATAATTACACAATGCTCGTTCATAGTGCTGAAACACACAGTCGCACCCAAGCGCCAGCAGAGGACGATAAAACGACCAAAAACACAAGTAACAAGTGCACATTACACTGTTCTGTCATTTTAATCTGTTTGAGCGGGGCATGTGCGTTAATTGCGTCAAATATTTTAACGTGATTAATTTAAAAAATTAATTAACGCCCGTTAACGCAATAATTTTGACAGCCCTAAAAAAATATATGTTTAATGTTTGTGTCTTGTGACTTTTGAATCATGCCCCTTGCTAAATGACCATGTTTAGGCTATAAAAGCCAAACAAAGCCCGACTGTGGCAATTCACAGCTGTGTCTTTACACTCGGTGATACATGCTACACGGAGTTTTTGGATTGAAACAAGGTAAGTACGTGATATATTGTTAAAATCAGTCTGTCTTAATTTCTGTGCACGTTTCATCATGCAACGAGTTACCGGAAATGTAGCGCAAGCCAAAAAAAAGACGTACATTGCAGTTGACCCCGAGCGCGAAAATTATATACAGAGCAGGCTAACTGACTAGCCTGGTATCCATTATCTTTTTGACCTGTTTGGACTGCTTATTATGGGATGATATCGATGTATTAGATACATTAGATGCTTAAATTATAAAGCCTAGGTCCTAGGCTTCGAGGCTAAACACAACAAATAGATAGTGTTATGTACTCACATTTATATGTTCACTTGTATGCATTATGTAGCCTTTTATTCCCTGCATTCACATTCTTTAATCATAATTGAAAAATTATTTAGAACGCCCACTTGCGAAAATTAAAATACTATGGTATTGGAATTTAAATTAAATTAAAATTCCTCTCTCTCAGAAGAGCCGTGCACTCTGAAAAAAACCCTCCGCAACGCCAAGTACACGGTTAGGTATCTGTCAGAGAAGCATGGCACGGCCCTGAGGTAATTGTTAGATTGCATACAACTAATAGCAACCTGAGTGTTTTCTACCACAATAATGTGTTAATAATTTTACACATGTCGCTTCAAAGTAAGTTGCACCCCCAGCCAAACTATGGGGAAAAAAATTGCGACTTATAGTCAGAAAAATACGGTAAGTAAGCAAACACCAAAACGGGAAGCAAACTCATGTTTTTTTAATTTATGATGCTGTCATTTCATCTCAAATTCAAACCCCAACATCTCACCGCAGTTTAACCTTTTTCCATCAGGTTTATCCCACATGGTTTGATGTCTACCTGCACAAAGACTGTGAAGAAGATGACGATGATGATGGTGGTGAGGAACATATTCCTTAGAGGAAAGTGTTCCTTTTTCAGCAAGAAGCCAAGGGAGAAGGCGATGGCCCCACGCAGTCCACCGTAGGCCACAATGAACTGGTCCTTGGAGGTCAGCTTGACGATACGGAACTTGTTGATGATGTACGTCAGCCCCACCACACCTGTGACGGACGCAAGAATGAACAGTTTACGAAAAAGAAATGTACAGTGCAGTGATCCCTCAATTATCACGGTTAATGGGGACCATTATTTTTAAACCTGTCCTGTTCAGCTGTTTGACACAGAGAATGGAAGTTTAAGAGTCCGGTTGGTCTGAACAGTTTTAATGTTTCACATTGAGAGCATGACATACTCCCAATGTGATCATTCAACATACCTTATTTATTATGACAAAGCAGCAAACAGGAAGGGGTTATGAAAAAGAAACACAAGAAAACAAAGAGAAAAGCAACAACAAGAAACACATTGAACGTCTACACTAACTAATAATATGTTGGTGCTATCGTCAGCTAGATGTATTTCCGGTTGACACCATTTGGGGGGGGGGGGCTGTTCAACAGGGAAAGAAGGGGGGAGGGGCTGGGGAGACAATAAGTTAAGTGATTGGGAGGGGTAGAGTGTACACAAATCAGCACTGTGATCTAGAACCCAGTAATCATGTGAATCCCTTGTGAGTGTAAGCCCGTTGACAACCGACAATACGCCGCCCCACCGCCAATCCCGGCAACAGTACCACCCATCGAGTGCACCCAATCACAACCGGCCGCACCTGAGCCCAACCAAACATGCGACAGCCAAGCAGACTGTTCTCTTTTACTAAAATATGTTTATTAGAAAAATAAAATATTGTAATTGATTTAACAATCTATAGTACATGGTTTGACCTACGGAGGGCGGCATGTTTTACGCGCGCAATGGACACTCGGAGAGATGACGCGGTTGGGCAATACTGGGAAATAGCTGTGCAGCTAGCTAGCAAAAGAAGCTAGTTTGACGACTGGCATGATTTTGTCATATTCTGCTGCTGGTCAGATTGTTTTGTTACAGAGCTGTGGGACGAGCAACCAACGTCGTACCCGCATCCAGTTCCAGCTCATCAACAGTGTCTTTAAATCAATGCTAGGGGGCTTGCCAAGATATTGACTTGCTGCCATTTTAGTTTGTATTCTTGTTCCCTTCATTGCGAGTTGCACCATGCCTTGGCTTTTCTGTTTGTCTGCCTTTCAATGCGGTTTTCCCTCGGGTTTAAAAAAAAAAAGTATTGATCCTGACATAAGGTCACAGACCTTTTTTTTGTCTCCCTTTTCACGGTCGCGTGCTTTTTTGTGTGTTCAATAAAGCCTTTTCCGCAATCCCTTTGTTATAGTTGTCTGCTTGTTTCTGCATTCACGGACCGTAACAGATTTGTTTGTTTTCCTCTGAGGACTTGTTACTGATTGCAGCTAATAGATCGATAAACAGAAATACAGAGAAATATTGTGTACCTAACACAATTCAAGCATTTTTAAGGATTTCAAGGACCCAGATGAACCCTGTGTCTAGAAACCCGAACCCTGTGTCTAGAAACCCAAGAACAAGAATGGCAGCAGTTGTAGAAAACCGAAACAGGAAAACTCACAACCGGACATGACCTCACAGTGTTTTGTGCAAACAATCCACACAATATTTTTTTTGTTGCTTTCTGTCACAACAGGTATTTCAACTCTCTAGCAAAATAATGACTCGACAAAACGACTGAGTCAGAGTGTTGTCAGTCAAGAAACATGTGACGGCATGATGCAACACGCTTAATCGCGCTTCCACTTTCTGTCTCCCGAATCTGCCACCAAAAGGAAGCACGACAGCCCCGAGTTGCCGAAGTAATATTCAGCAATGATTCCAGTCACACCCGCAGTCGCGTAATGAGGCTTTTTAGCACCTCATTACCATCATGTGCTGAAAAACATTCATCTCCCTTGAGTTTGCATACGAATAGAAAATATGGCAACACTTTCTTGGTGTTCATCCCAGAGAACTTTGAAGGAGGTAAGATATTAAAACAGTCTTAAAAAGGTATATTTTACAATATTTTTCAGGAGATGACAATATAAATGTTAGTTGTGCACAATATCCATTTTTTGAAACAGTTACAGATATCAAAAACTCCCTGCTCCTTAAAGCCGATACGGATACGATAACCGATAATATATATATAATTTTTAAATGAGTTTTTGAACACCTGTAGGTAAAAAATTCTAGTGGTGGATTCAGCATAGATTTGCCTTTGACCTAACCAGAATTTTCATGATGACATGAACATTATTATAATGAACAAAACAAAGACAAGAACAGTTTTGACTTCAAATAAAGTACCCATATTAATTTTTTTAAAAATAAATATAATTTGAGTCAATCACAGTCAATCAGTCAATTTCATTGACGAAGTGTACCTCTGTACAATGAGCACAGAACAAACCTAAACCCAACAGGTATTGTGGTCTGTCAGCAGAAAAAAACATTTGGTGCAATAGGAGAAACAACTTTCTTAACCTGGCAATTATAGGACAGCAAGCCTATCAATAACTTCCTCTCTAGCCTCTGAAGAACTTGTAAACTTAACACTGTAAAACACTTTATCACTCACTGATGGAAAAATTCAGCCTCTAGAACAGTAACAAAACTTTGCATACTGGCAAAACAGGAGTAGAAACAAACGCGCATATCCCAATCCACCGAGACCGTGCCAAAAATGTTATATATTATCAGGCCTATAAATAATGTTATCGGATTTATTGGGATGACGTCATAATTCCTATTATCGGACCAATATTTATCGTGCACCTCTAATAAATACAGTTGGGCAAATATGTATTTAGTCAACCACTAATTGTGCAAGTTCTCCCACTTGAAAATATTAGAGAGGCCTCTAACTGTCTATATGGGTAAACTTCAACCATGAGAGACAGAATTTGGAAAAAAAAAAAAAAAACAGAAAATCACATTGTTTGATTTTTAAAGAATTTATTTGCAAATCATGGTGGGAAATAAGTATTTGTTCAATACCAAAAGTTCATCTCAATTAGGGCTGCAGCTATCGAATATTTTAGTAATCGAGTAATCTGATAAAACATTTTTTTTTTAGGTAAAGAGTAATCATATAGATGAGAAAACAAGACATTTCATGTAATATTGAACCATTTTCAGTCAATCAATGTCTTTATTTTCAATGTACATTGTTGAAAACAGCCAACAATTGCATCTCAAATGTGACTAAAAAATAAGACTTAAAAAAGACTAGTTCACTGCTTTCACTCCGAATACTAATGACGCTTCATAACACACATTTAAAAGTTAGGTGTTTTTCCTTCGTGTTTCAATTGAATTTCCACTTGTGTCAGGCTATAAGTTCTAGTTAAGTTTTAAGTTAGTCTAAGCTGTAAGTCTTTATAGGATTTTGAGATTTTGCAGTGTTCAAAATAAATGCTGTGCTGTATTGGAGCACATTAGGCACCAGTGCTACTTGGTGTTTTATCCAGCAATGACGACTGAGCTAAAATTGACAGTTAGCATTATTATGTTTTTATTTTACACCCTAATCACTCTACAGCGCTGTTTTCACAGATTAAATAAAGCCTGTATGTAAGAGTGAGACACGCATCGACAGTGGTCATAATGAATAGAAACCTCGCCCTCCGCAGGCATAACATTAGTGAGCGAGTGACAGTGACGTTAATCTTATTTATGAGCGCTCAGAAGTGTACTGCTTTAAGATGGCGGCTGTTTCATTAACGCCGCCGAGTCGGTCATTTCGCATCTAGTTCTACTTACATGTGATATCTATGACACGCATCTGCTAGGCTGCTACCACCATAGCAACATGCGGGCGTAGTTTTTAGTAACGTAGGCGCAGTTTGTAACGGCTGTCGGCTGCAGTAAGGTATTTTTTTTATTGCTTCTTCCTCTACGCACGTGACGTCAGCGTGTTGTCCCGCATTAAAAGTAGTCCGGGCAAAACGTGATGCTAAGAGCTGGCAAAATTAAACGATTCCTCGAGGTGAAGAAAATTACTCAGATCAGTTTTTAAACTCGAGTTGCTCGAGTATTCGTTTCAGCTCTAATCTCAATACTTTGTTATGCACACTTTGTTGGCAATAACAGAGGCCAAACGTTTTCTGTAACTCTTCACAAGCTTTTCACACACTGTTGCTGGTATTTCGGCCCATTCCTCCATGAAGATCTCCTCTAGAGCAGTGATGTTTTGGGGCTGTTGTTGGGCAACACGGACTTTCAACTCCCTCCACAGATTTTCGATGGGGTTGAGATCCGGAGACTGGCTAGGCCACTCCAGGACCTTGAAATGCTTCTTACGAAGCCACTCCTTTGTTGCCCTGGCTGTGTGTTTGGGATCATT
The DNA here is from genome assembly GCF_030265065.1 of Corythoichthys intestinalis. Taxonomy (NCBI): domain Eukaryota; kingdom Metazoa; phylum Chordata; class Actinopteri; order Syngnathiformes; family Syngnathidae; genus Corythoichthys; species Corythoichthys intestinalis. Next base: position 40,457,673 of record NC_080398.1, read on the forward strand.
GTCATGCTGAAAGACCTAGCCACGTCTCATCTTCAATGCCCTTGCTGATGGAAGGACATTTTCACTCAAAATCTCTCAATACATGGCCCCATTCATTCTTTTCTTTACACAGATCAGTCGTCCTGGTCCCTTTGCAGAAAAACAGCCCCAAAGCATGATGTTTCCACCCCCATGCTTCACAGTGGGTATGGTGTTCTTCTGATGCAATTCAGTATTCTTTCTCCTCCAAACACGAGAACCTGTGTTTCTACCGAAAAGTTCTATTTTGGTTTCATCTGACCATAACACATTCTCCCAGTCCTCTTCTGGATCATCCATCTCTAGCGAACCGCAGACAGGCCTTGACGTGTACTGGCTTCAGCAGGGGGACACGTCTAGCAGTGCAGGATTTGAGTCCCTGGCGACGCATTGTGTTACTGACAGTAGCCTTTGTTACTGTGGTCCCAGCTCTCTGTAGGTCATTCACTATGTCCTCCCGTGTGGTTCTGGGATTTTTGCTCACTGTTCTTGTTATCATTTTGATGCCACGGGGTGAGATCTTGCATGGAGCCCCAGATCGAAGGAGATTATCAGTGGTCTTGTATGTCTTCCATTTTCTAATAATTGCTCCCACAGTTGATTTCTTTACACCAAGCGTTTTACCTATTGCAGATTCAGTCTTCCAGCCTGGTGCAGGTCTACAATTTTGTCTCTGGTGTCCTTCGACAGCTCTTTGGTCTTGGCTATAGTGGAGTTTGGAGTGTGACTGACTGAAGTTGTGGACAGGTGTCTTTTATTCCGACAATGAGTTAAAACAGGTGGCCTTAATACAGGTAACAAGTGGAGCCTCGTTGGACCTCGTTAAAAGAAGTTAGACCTCTTTGACAGCCAGAAATCTTGCTTGTTTGTAGGTGACCAAATACTTATTTAACATAACCCTTTCCACTCTAATTTGGAAATAAATTCTTTAAAAATCAACCAATGTGATTTTCTGTTTTTTTCCCCCACATTCTATCTCTCATGGTTGAGGTTTACCCATGTTGACAATTACAGGCCTCTCTAATCTTTTCAAGTAGGAGAACTTCCACAATTAGTGGTTGACTAAATCCTTATTTGCCCTCCAATATGAAAAGAAAACGGAGAGAAAGTTTCAGCACCGGTGGCGAGATCGCCGGAATTGGCTCGGCTACGATGAGACAAAAGAAAAAAAACATTGAGACTTACTGTGAGGTGTGCAGATCAATGCCCACATATACGGACAAGTAAGTTGGAGAAAAGTTAACGAGTAGGAAATCTATGGTATGAACACAGCGTGATAATTCATCAGATCCATACAGAGAAAATAATATCGTCATAACGATGGTGTAGCTTGAAAATCGTTAGCCATAATTGCCTTAGTCATCTCTTTGACTTCTAAACTGTTGCCACGACAACCAAGGAAGACTTCCGGAGGGCGGTAAGGGGAAGACGGGAAAGCTTACTCTAGGCACGGGGCTCTCCTGAGGGCCCGCCTCCCCCTGGAGTACCCAAGAAAAAAAATGTTCTTTTGTGTGTGTTTGTTTCCCGAAAAAATTAAAATATGTGTAAGTGGTAGGTGGAGTCGGTTTGCGTTTATTCATGTATACTGTAGTGATTATGGAATGATTATTAAATTGGAATAGCATTGTTTGCATTAGATGCATGTTTTTTTCACTGTTTTGCTGCACTTTTTATTAAATCTACCTATAAAAAAAATCCATGTTTCTTTTTCGTGATTATTGGGTTCAATAACTGACGCGTTGACCAGTGATTTTGATAGTGGGGCTAGTGAAGGCTAATTTCCCTTATTGTCTACCCCTGCTTTTTGAGTATTGAAATGGCTTCAGGGAAACCAGAGGGCGACTGAAGGGCAATCTTGCATCAAAGAAATGTACTACACAAAGTTAAAATATGCGGCGGAATCATTATTTATAGTGGCATTGAACTTTTATTTGCTCTGCACTACACCCAGACTAATATTTTCAGTTGATCTTTGAAAAATATTGGCTACACTTCAAGATAAATGCTCAGATGTTTGCAGAATTATGTGCAATTTCTGAGTAGGACCATTTTATTTGAATAAGAATTTTAATTTTATCAACATGACTTTAGGCTTTGGCGTTAAACCAGTTTTATGAATCATTTTTTAAAAATTGTGAATAATAATAAAAAAACAATTTAATAGTTTTTTGTTGTTGTTGTTTTGCCAAAAACAACCAATTATTCAAAACTGTATTCCATGAGAAAGAGTTTGATTGTTTGTGCAGTTGTTTAGGGCTGCAGCTATCGAATATTTTAGTAATCGAGTAATCGACTGAAAATTCTATCGATTAATCGAGTAATCGGATAAAACAAATATATTTTTAGGTGAAGAGCAATTATAAATATGCATGAGAAAACAAGACATTTCATCTAATTTTGAACCATTTTCAGTCAATCAATGTCTTTATTTTTGATGTATATTGTTGAAAAAAGCCAACAATTGCATCTCAGATGTAACTAGAATTAAAAAAAAAAAAAAAAAAAGACTAATTCACTGCTTTCACTCAAAAAACTTTAGATCTTATTACAAAAAAATATATATATATATCTTACCTAAAAATGCCGTTACGCTTGATAACACACATCACTTAAAAGTTTGGATTTTTTCCCACGTCTTTCAATTGAATTTCTCTTTGTGTCAAGCCATTTTTAAGTTCTAGTTAAGTTTTAAGTTAGTCTAAACTGCAAGTCCTGATAGGATTTTGAGTTTTTGCAGTGTTCAAAATAAATGTATGATACAGGCTGTATTGGAGCACATTAGCACCAGTGCTACTTGGTGTTTTATCCAGCAATCACTACTGAGCTAAAATTGATAGTTAGCATGATTAAGTTTTTATTTTACACCCTCATCACTCCACAATGCTATGTTATGTTAAAGCCTGTATGTAAGACACGTTAGCCAAGCATCGACAGTGGTCATAATTAATAGAAACCTAGCCCTCCGCAGGGCTAACGTTACTTCAGAACAGTAACGTTAATCTTATTTATTAGCGCTTAGCGCTCTTTATTAGCGCTTAGCGCTGTACTGCTTTAAGATGGCGGCTGTTTACGAAAGCTGCCCAGACGCGGCCGAGTCTGTCATTTAGCATCTAGTTCAACATACATGTGATCTCTATGAGACGCATGAGACTCTACCTGTACCAACGTAGCATCGTGCGGGCTAGTATTTAGCAATGTCGGCGTCGTTTGTGGCGGCTGTCGGCTGCAGTAAGTTTTTTTTTTTCCCCCTTCTTCCTCTCCGCACGTGACAGCGCGCTGTCCGGCATTAAAAGTAGTCCGAGCAAAACGTAATGCTTAGAGCTGTCAAAATAAATGATTACTCGAGGTGAATAAAATTACTTGGATCAGTTTTTAAACTCGAGTTACTCGAGTTGCTCGAGTACTCGTTTCAGCTCTACAGTTGTTACATTGTTTTTTTTTTTAAGTTTGCAAATATTAAATATTGCACATTGTGAATATTCCATTAAAACTTGATTGAAAATAAATATGAAAATATGTGTATATATTTTTTCTAAAACTGTACCATTTAAAACAATGAAATGCAGACCTACCTATGACCCGTGCCACCAAGCACAGAATGACGGTAACAGTGACAAACGTCCAATTCCAATGGTGCTTGCCATCTACAGTGGCCACGCCCAGGAAGATGAAAATCAACGTCTCGCTCACACTGCTCCACATCTTCAGGAAGTACTTGATGGTAGTGTGCGACTTGTGGGAGATGTTGGCTTCCACGTATGGCCGCATCACCGCCCCGCATGCTATCAATCTGGAAAGCAGCACAGTACCATTAACTCTTAGGGCATTCATAACTCATTGGCTGCCATTAACAGCACTAGACGCTAGTGCTGAACGATATTGGATAAAAAACTATCACTGTGACTATATGGGAGTTTGCGTGATAAAAACTAGAAGAATTTTCACCAGTTGACTTGAATAGCTGTTCGGGAAGACTGGTCGACTTACCATAACCACATTGTATTGATATAATACCATTTAATCCAGGTTTAGGGAGTTAGAAGATTGCTGTACTGTATATAAAAGGGATCCAGGAGGCTATGTAAAAGCATAGCACAAACTTTAAAAGCATAGCATAATAACGATAGTCGCTGTCAGCCAAATTGGACAGACGAGCATTCCACAGCCAGTCCCCTCAGTTTAAATGAATTAAACATCTAATTTTGTCAATGGATCGTAATCAGCAAAATACCATCAAATTATCAGCGACCATAACCACAGTGTGCTTCACTTATTACTCATTTTAATATGAATATGAAGGTTACACTTGTATACCAGTTATTATTGTTGCCTACATGACGCAAAATGTGATGTCCATGTATATGGATTGCGGACTACGGGTGTGAAAATATATCTAAATGGTGATACGGTGGTACTTCGACATACGATCGCATCGACATATGATCCTTTCGACATCAGACCGAAAATTGGACTCGTCATTTGTCTCGACATATGATGACATGCTCGAAATACGACGCAATTTCATTGTATTTCCAAAGAAGGACACACGGAAGATTTTTTTGTGGGAGAAATCAACATGGGTCCGAAGAATGTCAGTGCAGATGGTGAAAAAAGTAAAAAGGTCACGCTCGGCATTGAAATTAAGATGGAAATGATAGAAAAATATGCAGCAGGGCCAAGAACAAAAAGGGGCATTGACATATGGCAAAATGCCTTTTGGCAGATGGCTGTTTTTTTTTTGTACGGCAAAATGGTTTTGAGCATAAGGCATATGTCAAAACAACTGCCATAACTGCTATATGCCAAAAGCCATTTTTGTCATATGTTAAAAGAAAACAGCAACATGTCAAAAACAACTGCAAACAGCTGTTCTTTTGGCTTAAAATACAACAGCTTATTTTAAAGAGGTGTGCAAGCTCAGCTTTTTCAGCCTTGTCTGTATTTTCCGCCATATATATATTTTAACAAATGTTTTTTAAGCAATTCAAATGTAATAATTATGATAAGTTTTAAAAACGTTCCATGTCCCACCGAATTATTTTTAAACAAGAATAAAGTAAAAAAATGCTTGACTTCATTAAAAGCTTCATTGAGTGAGTCCACTCAAATCTGCTCAGGTTGCTTACTTACACGCAATGAGGTGCCACAGCAACTGTTTAACTAGTTAAAAGATGATTGACGCATGCAAAGCTTTGAAGTAAGCGTCTCTGGCAAGATCAAACATCAACCGTCTGTCAATCATCTTAACCGTCTGTCAATCATTGTTAACTTTAATAAGCAAGTCCAGTGCACTGCCTGACCAACAAAGAGCAGGGAAAGGGAGGGAGGGAGAGACTACGCGATCGGCTCGTACAGCTCATATGTATTTATTTATTTATTTTTTAATTGAGAAAAATAAAATCTGCGATGGACCGAGGGCGCGAAGTTTAAAGCGCGAAGTAGTGAGCGATTACTGTATAACACTGCAGCATAAAGAACTAATGCACAGCCAGGCAAATGCTTCAATGGTTGCCCTCAAATTTACCTACAGCAGGAGAGCACTCCCCGCCACTATAATAAATACATGTGTTGTTACTCCAGCCGCTAAATGAAAGCTCCAGTTACCAGTCTCGAGTTCCACAACGCCCTATTTCTCAAGTGCGATCTCATCTGCCGCTTGCCACGTCCCTGTTAAAAGTCTACCGTCATGCTATGTCAAAAGCAAGGCGCCAAAAATAAAATAAAATCCATCAAAGGTTCCTTTAATACGCCTTTGCAGCTGCTCGACCACGTTGGAGCCAGGGAAAGGAAGCAGGGGATTTAAATTGATAACTTGTCCCTTTATAAAGAGATAAAACACTGTGACAAATCCAGGAATGGATTTGGGGAAGAGAGGATAAGAACAACCTTGGAGTCGAGCATCAAACATTGGCCTTGACATCCCAGGGCATATTGCACATTGCTAAATCTTCCGGCCACAGAAGTCTCCTGACAAGATGCGGGTCAAAATTATGCGTTTTACATGCAAAGGCAAAGAGTCATAGGTTGATAACCTCTTGTTCAGTTTTTTTCCAGCCATTTCATACATCTACATGATAAGTGTCGATAGGTCTTGCTAGATTTGATTATTGATTTTGAGTCAGGGGGTAAATTAGACACCGAACAGAGGAGCTAAGAACAATTTGTCAGCATCACGTCATAAAAAGAAATTCGAAAATGTTGAGTAAAATTATTCAACTTTAAAATTATACAACTTTTAGGTAAAACAACGCACTGACTGAAGGAATCTGACCTTCTAGCCAGCCGCGTGTTCACCTTAGTCTTAACCCTTTGTACTGGCTCCATTTTCAAAGGTTTAAAGAAGGCTCACCGAAAACAAGTTGACGATTTATTCAGGTTGACAGCGATCAACAAAAAGGTGAAACAGAAACACTCAAGCGAGGAGGCAAGATCACCCTATCACACGTCGACAAAAGGTTCCCGAGAAAAAACGCTTAGTTAAACATTGTCTTTTAAAGGCTCTAGAGGGGCAGGCTGTGGGCAAGAAGAAGGGTGTGTTTAGGATTATTGTCTGTTTGTGGATTGGACAGGAAGATTTGAGAGTTACTGTTGTCCGGGCAACGATGGTTGTGGATTTTGACACCTCAGCGTTAAAGGGGTGAGAATCGAGAACCGGTTCTTATAGAGAACCGGTCCCGTGTGTTTCGATTCCATGGAATCGTTTGGCAATTTATGTAACGATTATCTCATAGATTCCACCCAGCATGATTTGCAGCTCGAAACTTACGCATGTTATGCACGTTCGAATCGGCAACCACAGCTACATATCTGCTCATGGAAACACTTTTCATTTCGTGTAATCTGAAGAGAGAGAGTCGTTACCGAGTGACCGTTGCCATTTTCTTTCCTTTCAGAACCACACATATACCCACACATTCCAGTCTTCCACACACACATACATCAACATCTTGCCACGCATGCTCTCATCTGCTCATTGAGTGATTGTCATATCAAGTGCCATTGCCTGTATATAGTTGTGCCTGTTGCCAAGTTGGATTAAAAGTGCCAAAGACCAACTCCACTCTCCGCTCCTTGTGTTCTAACCGACAACCTGAGGCGAATGAACCATAAAACATACTGAATCCACAACCTCATACATTAGTCCAAATTAGAATCGATTAGGGAAACGATAAAGAATCGAATCGTTAAGCAATATTGATAATGGAATCAGAATCGTGAAAATGTTATCAATTCCCATCCCTACTCTTGGAGTCTTGTCAGCAGTCTTATCAGTTGGATATCGGGCGTTCTCCTGTGTTCCTTGTGTTGGGACAGAGCTTCCCGTCATTTGTTCTGGACTGTCAGGGAGAACTGATTGCAAGAGTTTGTGCGTCAGTTGCATGACGCACGCGCTGGGCTTCCGTGATAAGAAGGCGTTGATTATCTCTTATGCCCTATATTCTGCTTGTTTTTTTAAACTATGGTATAAATGCTATTTATTTTATATTGGGTGTGTTAGAGTAATACCAACAGTCAAACAGTAAATACGAGAAATGATACTATTCCCTGATTGATTATATTTAGTGTGTTAAAAAGCAATCCTTCATAACTCAATGTAAAATCGACTATCAAAATAGTTAAGTTAATCATCGATTTGTTGGTTGGTCAAGTAATCATGGCAGCTCTAGTTGGCAAAAATCATAATTACAATGTGGCTGGCGACAATTGACACCCTGTTCTAGATCATTGTTAGCATAATTGATGGGCCATCCGCAATGAATCACATTTTCAGAGAATTCTGAATAATTTGCACCCCAGCAACGCCTAAAGCTCTCATTGTAAGGAAAGCTGTACACTGGATTCCCCCTACTGTAGAAATTCTGAGGGGGTGGTTCCTATTACACAAGCAAAACCATTTCCCCCCTTTTGTAAGCCTATCTCCTCAACATGAAGAAAAAGGAATGAGTTATCTGCTCGCTGGAGGGAGCTTAAATACAAAGTGGAACACTTACGAGAACGCTGCAAAAGCCTATAAATCCCATGGCACTCCACAATTTACACCTCACAAAACTAAAAAGTCGAGCCGGAGCAGCCGCATTGGATTTTTTCCTGGCGGGATCAAGGTCACATTAGACCTATGATAAGTACGCTGAGGGACTGATCAAGATCTAGAAATTATACAAAGAGAGACGTCAAAGAAACAGCTGGACTAATTCGAAGAGACGAGAGCACACAGTTGCAAGTATGTGCCACTAGTTATGTGACGTAACTAGGGCTGCAAATAACGATTATTTTTATAATCTGTCAATCAGGGGTGAAAGTGGTAAGAATTTCTTGCTGGAACTCCCCGACGTGAAAGTCGCCACGGAGCCAGAATTTTATTTTATTTTTTTATTTTGGGGGGGGGGGGGGGGGGGGGGTGTCAAAACTACTGCAAATGCAAAGGAAACTGTTTTGGTCAGTTATTTCTATAACACATACAAACACTGATTTTCATTCTAAATTGTATTTTTTCAATGATTTGCAAAATAAAAGTTAACAAAAACAGCTATAACCCCTATAACTTCCATCTCCTAATTTTTATTTTCTCTCATTATGTAACATACATTCATAAAAAATAAGTACAAATGACTTCTATTATGTCGCGTGAAATGGAATATATTTTGAAAATCGCGCAAACATTTACTTTTTTATATCATAAGGAAATGAATAGGTAGCCTAACACAAATTAACAAATATAAGCCCAAAGTGCACATTGACAGCTAAGATGTTCTGAACCTCTCCATCAGAGCAAATAAAAAGAAATATGATAAATAAGCCACCTTAGCTCTTTCCTTGCTCTTAAAGATGTGATCCATTTTCTGTTGCATTGCCCCCTTTTTTTTTTTTTTGCTTTTTCAGAAAAATTGCACATCTGAACCAATCAGAGCTAACTATCTATGGCAGAGATGTCCAAAGTGCGGCTCGGGGGCCAAATGCGGCCCGTGGTCAAATTCCATCCTGCCCCCAGCCTCTGTCATAAGATCAATAATGTCTGGCCCACACACAGACTTATTAAATTTGTCAGCAGTTCTGCTTACACATTAAATGCTGCTCCTCATTTACCCACTAAAAGGCAGCAGCCGTCTAGGCAACATTACCCCGTGTGACCCTTGACCAATTTTCTAAAATGGCAACAATCAACAACAACAAAAAAGTTGACTGCAACGGCCGACGCTTCAAGAATAGGTGGAAATTGGACTATTTCTTCACTAAAATACGCAACAACTGTGTCTGCCTCATTTGCAAAGCGACAGTTGCTGTTTTTAAAGAGTTCAATGTGAGGCGATATTACCAAACAAGACACGCTGACATGTACGTCAAGATTACAGGGAAGATATGCAACGAGAAATTGAAGCAACTTGAAGCTAGTTTAATTTCACAGCAGCAGTATTTCGCAAGATCCTGAGAGTCAAAAGAGAACGTCACAAAGGCTAGTTGCGAGATTGTTGAAATCATTAATAAAAAAAAGAAAACATAATAAAGCAAATGTGACACACAGAATGGCTTGCTAAAATGTGCTTAAATATATTGTTCTACGTAAAGAACGTCAGCCAAGGTCGGCCCCCCAATTTTTACCACACCAAATCTGGCCCCCTTTGCAAAAAGTTTGGACACCCCTGATCTATGGTGATCACATGTCAGTATGTCAGCCAATTGAATGGATAAATCAGTCCAGGCGTTTTGCTTTGCCTCGTGGATTCGTCAGACTGGGGAAACCTCCATGCCATCCGTGGAATAAAATAAATAATAAATATCGGTGGAAACGGATTACCCTACACAGCACTTTATTATGCTTGTTGTTGACACTTGTGTATGTAAATCTGATGTTGGTAGATTGTTTTGTTCTTGGAGATGAAATGCATGTGTGGCAGCTTTATATTTTTCTTTTTTTTACATAGCTTTTTGACAGTTGTCGTCATATTTTCGGAATCAAAGCAGCGTATACCGGAACAGCGTTCCTGCCCTGAATCTTACACCGGAACTGCGTTTCAGCCCTGAATCTTATACCGGAACTGCATTCCTGACCGTTCCCGTCCACTTTCACCCCTGCTGCCAATTAATTAAAGATTAATCGGATAAACGTCACTTTTTCCATTTACCTTCACAGTTTAACTTGAAGTTGTTTTAGGCATGTCGTAAGTCACAATGAAGACAAATCCAATTTCAAAGCACACTCTGTTGTATGACAATTTACAGTTTGAATGGGACTCTAAGCTATTATATGAATGGGTTTATGTGTGTGGTTTCTTTATAAAAAAACTTTACTATCTAACAATAACTCAAATGCCAATATGCCTTACCAAAACACACGACGCTTAGGACACTGATTAGTAGCGGTGTGCCAATACATCGATTATTACATTCATTGAGATTCGACACGTGACGATACGATTACCATTCATAAATGTTCAAAAACGATGATTTTGCCTAATAACAATGACAGACGCTGCTAGCGGAACGAAATTCAAGACACATCTGCCGCCCGGACAGCTTAAGGGACGCACAATGTGAGGATGGTGGCAGCGGAAGTTACTGAGTGAGAGATTTACTCCTGTACAAAAGACTCGAAAGTAAATTTGTGTATGAGACAGGCAAGCTCTTGGTGGTCGCGCTTTCAGTTCTCTTCTATGCGCAACTTATTTTTTAGAGCGAGAGGGGATGATGGATAGTTTACTGCTCCTTGCCTTTCAGTTGTCCACCAGTAGTTTTAAGTCATGTTAATTGAAAAATGTCCTGAGTGTGTTGCTAAGTCCCATGTGTGTCTTTAAGAGGTGAGTACACGAACCCTCTTGTACTGTTTATACCTTTATTAGGGCCCGAGCACTAGACGTGCGAAGGCCCTATTGTTTTGCAAAGGATTATTTTTTTTTTTTTTATTTATTTATTTTTTTTTCAGGGCAAATGAAAACGGCCAATTTGGAGGCCTCAACATGCACGAAAAGTCACCAAAATTTGCACATACGTCCGGAAAATTGTAAATTTCGATAATTTTGCAACGTTGCAAAAAAATATAACAAAATGGCTCAGTGGCGCCCCCTTGAAATTTTAAAATTGGCCTATAACATTAGGGTCTGTCAGCGTAGAGCAATGAAATTTGGGGGGTCTATACCTTGTCCAAAACCGCTCCAAAAAAGCATTTACACGCATATTCCAAACCCAACAGGAAATCGGTTATTTTGGATCAAATATGAAATTTTTATCGATTTACAGGGTGCACATTTGAGACCTTTTCGCCGAGGGAGTTAGTTGGATCATCTTCAAAATTGGTGAGACTGTTCAGGAGACATATGAAATCTTAAGTTTTGAAAATGGTGCGTTTTCATTCACGGGTCTGACCTAGGCGTGGTGCCAAAGTCGACCATTTTTTCGGCAAAATGACAAATTCAGTAAATGACTTGTAGTTCCTTGACACAACGTTCAATCTTTTTCATATTTGGCATGTATGTGTGGTATCCCACCCTTAACACGAGTGCATTGAAATATTACCCATTAGGTCTAGCGCCCTCTAGTGAGAACAGGAAATGCCTTTTTTTACGAGACAGGTTCCTCCTCCAAGGGAAAAAAATCTGTTGACCTCAAACCTGCATCAGGGGAGCCTTAAGACCTGTGTTCAGGTGCCTGATGAAAAATATTGAGGTTTCGTTGAGGCGGAGGGGTCCAAACAGGAAAGTGAAAATGAACGTCAACAATTTGTCACGCAAAAAACTTTGAACAGTCATAACTCGGCAGATATACAACATATCTGCGCCAAACTTCCCGTGTTTGTTGAGAGTCATACCCTGAAGGTTCTTGTAGGGGTCATTTGCATCAACTCTACAGTGCCAACTAGTGGCGACAGAAAGAAGTTTTAAAAAAGGCCTTTCCTATTGGGTTTTTTCAACATAGAGCAAGGAAATTTGGGGAGTAGATACCTTATGCAAAACTGCGCCAAAAAGTCTCTTGCACCCATATTCCAAATCCAACAGGAAATCGGGTATTTTGGATCGAATGTGAAATTTTCATGGGTTCACAGTAGGAGTTTACATTTGGAGGCTTGAATATGCACAAAAACTCGTAAAAATTTGCACATACATGCGGCTTTAGATAATGTTCGATAATCTTGCAATGTTACGAAAAAATGTAGCAAAATGCCTCAGTGGCGCCCCCTTGAATTTTTCAAAAAGGCGTTTCCTATTAGGTTTTTTCAACGTAGAGTGATGAAATTTGGGGAGTCGATACCTTGTGCAAAACTGCTCCAAAAAGTCTCATGAACCCGTATTCCAAATCCAACAGGAAATCGGGTATTTTGGATCGAATGTGAAATTTTTATCGGTTCACAGTAGGAGTTTACATTTGGAGGCTTGAACATGCACGAAAACTCACAAAAATTTGGACATACATGTGGCTTTGCATAACGTTCGATAATCTTGCAATGTTACGAAAAAATGTAGCAAAATGCCTCAGTGGCGCCCCCTTGAATTTTTCAAAAAGGCGTTTCCTATTAGGTTTTTTCAACAGAGAGTGATGAAATTTGGGGAGTCGATACCTTGTACAAAACTGCTCCAAAAAGTCTCTTTCATGCATATTCCAAACCCAACAGGAAATCGGGTATTTTGGATTGAATGTGAAATTTTTATCGATGTACAGTGTGCACATTTTACACCTTGGCACCTAGGGAATTAGTTTGATCATTCTCAAAATTGGCGAGACTGTTCATGAGGCATATGAAATCTTAAATTATCAAAATGGTGTGTTTTCATTCACGGGCCTGACCTGGGCAGGGTGCCAAAGTCGGCCATTTTTTCGCCAAAACACCGAATTCGGAAAATGACTGATAACTCCCTCATACAACGTTCAATCTATTTTAAATCTGGCATGTGTGTGAGGTATACCAGCCTGAGCAGGACTGGATTGAAAATTTACCATTTGTGCTTGGCGCCTCCTAGTGGGAACAGGAAATGCCCTTTTTTTACGGGACACACTCCTCCTCTAAAGGGAAAAAATCAATCTACCTCAAAGCTGCATAAGGGAAGCCTTAAGACCTGTCTTCAGGTGCCTGATGAAAAATATTGAAGTTTCGTTGAAGCGGAGGGGTCCAAACAGGAAAGTGAAAATGACTGTCAACAATTTTTCTCTCCAAAAACTTTGAACAGTCATAACTCGGCAGATATACAACACATCTGCGCCAAACTTCCCGTGCTTGTTGAGAGTCATACCCTGAAGGGCCTTGTAGGGGTCATTTGCATCAAACCTACAGCGCCAACTAGTGGCAATAGAAAGTCACTCGTTTTTCCAATACATGTTCAGTTCTTTTCAGGTTGGTCATTGTAGTTTCAAGACCTATTAAAATACTTATTTACGGCCCATGTCCACGTGTCTCTGTCTGTTGCCGTGACGACCCTTTGTTCGCCATTTAAAGGAAATATTTTTTTTCAGAGACTCAGGCAGCTTATAGAGCCACAATATTTGGCACACTTGGTCGAATTGGCCCACTTAGAAGATTAGTTTTGGGTTTTGAATAAGGGCTTGGCTGCACAGCTCAGTAGTGGCTCCTTTTTTGTAGTACTCTCTCCAATAGGGGTTTTTATCTCTTGGGTGTGGGAATGTATATAGGCTACTTTCGAGCATCTTAGGTTCTAATGAGATGATTAGAGAGGAGGATCTGCCACCACCCTGACCTGCACACAGTCCGAGTTGCGTGACGTCCGAGTTGCGCTAGATTGCGAGGGCCCGTTCAGTCCTGCTTGCAGGCCTAGTTGTTGTTGTTTTTGAAATGTTAACAGTTAGCGCCGAGCGCTAAGCTAATTGGCGAATTTGCTAACTTATATTTCCATGTCGATTTGTGCGTTGTTTGTAGAAAAGTTACTCCATATGCAGAACGTGTAAAACCAGGATTACGTACAGTAACACTACAAACATGCGAAATAGTACAGAAATCTGAAAACAAAGTTGGTTAAAAAGTCTCATTTCTAAAGGCACTTTGGTTCTTCAGAAAATGTGGAATCCATTCCACCAGTGTAAATTTTATTGTATTGTTGAAAGCACTGCCTTTGAAACAGCTAATGTTTTTGCACCTTCTTGTGGAAAAGAGGGCTTAAGGTCAGTTTTGTGTTCTATGGGCATGTTTCCATTGTTCCTGCTGGATCATTAGGCGATTGAAATAAAAACGTAACAGACATGCCAAATATACCTTGCTTAAAAGTATAAAGTAGACACAGAGTAAGAAAAAAAGAAATCCTGAAAGGTGTTTGTATGTGTGTGTGGGGGCGGGGGCGGGGGGGGGGGGGGGGGGCATCAAAAATCGTGATCATCGTAATCGTTCAATAATCGAATGGTAGCGCCCTGAATTGTAATTAAATCAAATCATAGGGTGCTTTAGATGACACACCTCTACTGATTAGCATAATCGCTAACTAGTTTAGCGCTCCTTGATAAGTCGTAACATCTCGTTAACAAAGAATACAAACAATGCAATGGCTTCATTTATTCACCTCTGACAAAGGCACATAGGACCAACATGAAAGACAATGTAACTCTCAACATTTTGTAATATTATTGATCCAGCAACCCAACCTGAGTGTAGCAGCGAACTCTCCCTCTCTCTTGCTCTAATCAATGGCATGCACGCTCGCAGCCTCACATTACACACAAACAGGGACCCAAACTGGACTGCTCACAGCTGGCGGCAAAAATCGATTATCAAATTCCTTGGCAACTAATTTATTATTCGATTTTAATCGATTTAATCGATTAGTTATTGCAGCCTCATTAAGAAGCTAGTTTAAACTGCAAGATGTCAGAAAATAAAAGATTTTTGTTCATGTGCAACTTTGACTTAACAAAACTACAATGAAGAAATCTGATATTTACAACTGAGAAGTTATATATATATATGTTATAATTTCAAGAATTCAGTTAAGTTTAACGTGAAGATGGTCGTAAAGGATTAATTAGTTATCAAAATAGCTAATTATCGATTAATTTGCGCATCGATTAGTCAATTAATTGTTGCACTAACACACACAAAACCACACAAATTACATGAACACATGGTATTTTAAAGAGGGGACAATTCAAAGTAATATTTTTTTCAAAACTTACGCCATAATGCCCGACAGGTGGAACATCTCGGCCGACAGGTAGGCCATGTAGCTGTACACGAACACAAAAAGTGGCTCGATGACGCGTGTGTGCGACGTGAAGCGTGACGTGAACGCCGCCAGGATGCCGTAAATCGCGCCCACCAGGACACCGCCCAATGCCACCACTAAGAAGGAAATGACGCCCAGCACGCCGTCGAGCACCGTCACCTTGCCCACAGTTGAGAACTCTTCGAAGAGGTGGTACAGCACCTAAACATAAAGTCGGCATCTCGTTCATAAAATGACCAATGAAAGGTAAAAAATAGAATGTAATTGTATAAAATGACTCACCACAGTGACGGCGTCGTTGAGCAACGACTCGCCAAACACCAGGATGTGCAGCAGCTCATTTATATGAATCTCCTCAAACACGGCCAGCACAGCTACGGGGTCCACGGCGGAAATAATGGAGCCAAACAGCAGGCAGGCCAGAATATCTAACGAGTGCAGGTCCGAAGGGTTGTTGGGCTGGATCTGACAGACGGCGTACAGTAGCCCACCAATGAAGAAGGCGTTCCACAGCGTGCCTACCACGGCGAACATCAGTATGGTGCCCAGGTTTTCCATGAAGGGGCGGATGGGTAAGAAGTAGCCGGCATCGAGGATGATGGGCGGAAGCAGACAGAAGAAAAACAAGTTGGAGTCCAGCACCGGGGGCACCTTCTGGCCAGCTAGTTTGATAAGTCCGCCCACCAGCAAGCCCACCAGAATGAGCAGGCAACTTTCAGGCACGATTCCAGGCAAGCGAGGAATGAGGTGAAATCCTGAAAAGACAGTGGTGTTTGTTTATTCACGTCACTTCATTTTATGAATCAAGATGATTTACCGACATAGGAATTAACTCATTTGCTCCCAAAAACGTATAAATACGTTCTATTTTTAATTGCTTCAGGGTCCCAAAGACGTATTTCTACGTCTTTTACGTTTTTTTTTTTCATAAGAGACATCTCTGGGTTCTGATTCAACTGAGCTCCAAAGCACAAAGCTGAAAATCCATTTCAAAACAATAAAACTGGCCACTGGAGGGCAGTAGCGCATTTTGGTAAGACCTGCAACCCGATTTAACGGCAACGAAAGGCCAGGCCGCAAGGTCGGAGCGCCTGCAGAATGATGCCAGGCGGCGGACGACCAAGCAGAACAACCGAGAGGACGCCCGGGATGCCAGGCGCTGGACGACCGAGCAGAACGACCGGGACCACCAGTGCAGTGGAAGATGCCGTTGAGTCCGTGCTGCTCGCTGAGCAGACCCCGCAGAGACTCAAAAAAATCCATCTTTATGAGACAGGCAGCGATGAGGAAAAAGTTTACCCGGCTGTCGCGGCGACATCAGCGTCATCTCTCAGTTAGTTATGTGTAAATAAATTGTTACTTTGCTATCAAAAGCTCTATTTGTCTTGTTGTTTATGATATTTTGTAAAAGGAAAACATTCAGATGTTTGGGATGTAACTTAAGCAAAAAATAGCTGTGTTAAAGTCAAAGTTATGTTTGAAATGTATGCTTTTACAAAAAGCTCAATTTCTCCGTTTTCTCATCAGAAAATTGCTCAAACTAAGCTATTTTCTAATGCTGATTTCTAAAGAATGGAAAAAGATATGAACTAACTTTTTTCTGCTGAAAGAAGAGAGTCTAATCTGTCTTTTGGTGGATTCCATGTTTATATAGCAATAGAACAGAATTTTCTGTGGACCTTGCAAAATCAGTCAAAATCCAGTAAAACGGCCGGGAGCGAAGGACCTTGCTCTGGTGAAAATGGCTGGGCGTGAATGAGTTAAGAGTGTAAAGGTACTTGTGACGGTATGGGCATCACGGTTTGGAGCACGCAGTTAGATGGCAAATACGCTTGAGTAAAAAAAAAGAAAAAAAAACATCCATGTTGGAGTTAGTCTTCCTCCATTCCAGGGGGCGGTAGAGGGAATGCGCCTAAACTAAAAACTCCACATTACGCCGAAAAAACACAAAGCAAAACAGATGAAGAAGAAGTTATCATTGATCACCTCTAGGAAAGTTCATAACCCCTTCCTGCTCGCTGCTTTCACCTCATAAACGAAACAATGAATAATCACAATGGGAGTATATCATACTCCCATGTGATACATTAAAACTGTTCAGACCAATAGGACACTCAGATTCTCATTCTCTGTGTCAAGCAGCTGATAAGGACAGGTTTAAAACACTACAACAACCAAGGGTGGATCAGTTGATACAAATCCACTTTTGTATCCACAGAAGGGTCATCTGACCCTAATCGGCATATCTTTTGTGAGCATTGAGGTCCTCATTTGTCATTCCCATAAGCACTAGCAAAGCCACACGGTTGGATTGCTCCAATTAGCATCTTGAGTGTTTGCAGGGCAGGGCTGCCTTGGCTTTTTCGGACAGTGGACCACTCAGGCAGGCAATCGGGCGGACAACCTTTTTACATATTCCAAAAACTGCAGTCTGCCTAGGTACCTTAGCTGGGAGCGACGACGTATAATTTGACGTAGATGGAGCAAATTAATAAGGACCTCCTTATTTGTAAAACTGAATCTAAAACACAAGATGCTTTCAATTTTGTTGAATGTTACGAAGGCGGCAACACGTTACGAAAGTACATAGGTCCTTATTTAACTACATTACCCTAACAATAGCCCCAATACTCAGTCGTACAACACACATAAGGGCAACTTCAATAAAAAAAACGTAGTTAGTTAGTTGTATGGACTTAAAATCTGCTAGCTTGTTGTCTCTTGTCGTCTTATAAAATTACAACTGGGTGACGGCGCTACACTGAACAGTGTACCCTCTAGGAGTGGGAACCTCTTGGTACCTCACGATACGATACGATTTGCAATACAAAGCTCACGATAACGATGATCTGACGATATGGCGATACAATGATTATCAATACATTGGTCAGGAAATCATTCTAGGATATTCTACAAACAACTAATTAACAGAAAAACAAGCTTCTAGTGTGAATTGGAATTAGTTCATCACTAGTAGACGTCCAATCCATTTGAACTGCGCCATCCCTCCCACTTCAAACGGACTGAACGTCTATGGCTGTCAGTAGCAGTCAATGCCAGGCAATTAGGTAATTTTGGGCCATTTAAAGTCTCACTGGAACAGCACCAAACAAAAGTTCCAGCATCATCACCTTGTCCAATGCAGATTCTTGACTCTTGACAAGGTGATGATGCTGGAACTTTTGTTTGGTGCCGTTCCAGTGAGATTTACAAAGATGATTGCCTGAAGAAGACATCAAAACTCCCTCAGTCCTTGATGATATGGGGCTGCATGTCAGGCAAAGGCACTGGGGACATGGCTGTGGTTAAATCTTCAATAAATGCACAAATTTACATTGAAATTTTAGACAGCTTTCTTATCCCTTCAATTGAAAATATGTTTGTCATTTTCCAAGATGACAATGCATCATGCCACAGAGCTATAACTGTGAAAGCATTCCTTGGAGAAAGACTCATCCAGTCAATGTCATGGCCTACAAATAGCCCAGATCCCAACCCTATTGATAACCTGTGGAATGTAGTGATTCCATATATATTTCCCTGCACTTGCTCTATAAAATTAACATTTACTGACCACCACAATATTTTTTATTTATTTCTTTTAGTGTTTCTGAATGCTAAAGAGTTGCACTTTTGATCTACCGTAATTTCCCGAATATAACACGCGCTTTTTTTCCCCAAAATCAACTTGTAAAATCATGGTGCGCATTATAAACGGGTACATGGATGGAGACAGAAATATATATATATATATACTACATATATATATATAAACCGATTTTTGTTTTTATTGACACGGCCACGTTGTGTTGAAGAAACGTATGCGGCGACCCGTTGCCGACCATTACGGTACGTGACGTCACCATTTATTTCGGTAATACTTCACTCTAATCGGCCAAATTTTGTCTGTGTTAAATTTTGCTTTTTTCACTCTTCCTAAAGCACAGAATTTAGTTTCTTGAACTCATTTGAGTCGGCGTTTATTGCAGCTCCGCAACTCGGACCATAACAAACATAAGCACACACACTTCCTGTGTCCGTCACAGGCATGAAAATGGGTCAGGGGTTAAAAAGGTGAGAAGGGTGTGGAGGAAATATGTTCCGGCGTTCTGCCAAAATGTCCTCCGTCGGCGAAACATGAGGCGAATTTGACAATTTTAATTTTTCACATAAGGCCTAATATTCAAATTAGCAGGGGTTTAATTAGTTGAAGGTTGATTTCAACCACCATTGACTCGCGCTCTCACTCCGAAGCCCTGAAACTATCAAATAACTGGCAAACTGCACAGAATTTGTTCAAATCAACTCCAGTGACTAATTGAACCCAGGCTAACTCAAAGATTAAGCCTAATGTAAAAAAAATCTGAACTTCCCCTTTAAAGTATAGACCATTGAATATGACCATTAAAATGTTGTCTATAAAAGTTTTCGAGCAATAAAACAACAAAAATGAATGAAATGAATAAGAATCCTTCAAAGTATTTCATAATGGGTCCAAATTATTTTTCGAACAGATCCTGTGACTATAGCACCTGAGAGACAGCCGTTTGCTTTGCTTAGCCAAAACTACAGCTGAGGAGGCAAGATGGATATTTAGAATTTCTTTAAACCTAAGCTTTCAAAACCCTCAACAACAACTGAGCTTGAACAGAGGATTGAGCACGAGCAGTATCAAAAAGTCCTGGCTGTCTTGTTACCTGTTGTGCTGTAATTCCAGGTGGTGCTTGAATTGGATGCTTTAGCGGTCAACAGTCTTTTAGAGCCAGCGCAGGGAGATATTTTTGTCATCTTTACTGGACAAAAATGTGAAGTAATGGCTGTGTTTCCAGTGTGCAAATGCAGCCGTTTGTAGTATATCTCCTGCCTATTTAATTGCATCCTGGCGAGATAGCAAGGCTATGTTGTTTTGACCGCAAATTCCCAGCGCTCACGGCTCACGCATCATGGTAAAACACGTCACCTGTTTTTTTTCCATACCCGATTAGAAAATGTGACACGTGCTGTCACTCCCATGACTACAGTATTCTTCATTATACATACATTATGGGGCAATAACAAAATAGTAACGCACAGGCATCAAGGAAAGTAACTTTAATCAGATTACGGATTTAGAAAAATGAACGCGTTAGATTGCTCTTTACTGAAAGAAAGTAATCAGATTACAGTTACGCATTACTCACATAACGCGTTACTGACAACACAGCTTTTATATTACCATTAAATACACAAGCTTGACGCTAACTTAACAGGAGCTATTTTTTTCACCAGAGATTTGGCTAGCTCTGGCAGTATTCAATGCAAGCTGGAACGAACGGCAGTAACTTGTCATAACGCAAAATATGAAAACGATTGAAACCATTACTCACCAAATTCAATATGCTGGCAAATGCATTCATCTAAAAAAAATTGGGAGTGAGACCTCTCCTCTTCCAGCGAACGTGATTTTGTACTTAGAACAAGATCATCTGTCGCAATTAACGATCTTTGACACTCTTTTCTCCCCCCTGCATTCAAACTTGTTTCTCTCTCAGCGGCTGTGATTAACCTCAATGAAGTTGCTCTCCTTGCTAAGCCTTGCCTATCATTCTGCTTTGTAAGTTTTTAGTCACTTTGTGTATTGAATTTGAAAGGAAAATGTGTGGGGGGTTTTTTTGGCGAACTTTTTCATGAAGCTAAACTGTTGAAGCTACTCACACTTGGAAAAATACGATTGTACAACGTTTTAAATGTATTCATTTGGTATATTTCAGTTGCCACGATGTGAGAGATCAATAAATTGCAGAGAAGTACGCCTTGCGTTTAGAGTGCTTGTTTTTGGGTTTGCTGGAATAGTGTCACTGGCACACGCAGCATCAAACAGGGGAAAGGGTAAGCGCTGCCACGCCAAGCCACTTCTGGCTGCATTTTTGACACATGAAAAATAACGATTACGTACTACTGTATGACGAAAAATTTTAGTGGTTTTGTAACCGCGACGTTTTAATAGCATGATAAACCGTGAAGGTAACCGGCACATGCCTGCACCCGACCCCCCCCCCCCCCTTAAAAATTTTCTCCTCGGATCTACACGATTCACGTAGGTCATCCTTTTTCACTTCAAAACGGCAAATTTCGCCGAAAGGTGAGAGATTTTCATGCCTGGTCAACTATATAGGTCCCTCGGGAAACTCAAACCCAAATAACAATAGTTCCTATTGTTACTGTCATGTTGACAGTGATGAGCTCTCACGGATTTCAGACTTACGTTCTCACTTTCATTTTACCGTATCAATCCATGGAAGAAACATTTATTCATCATGATGAAACGAGCGAGTTATACAGCAGCATTTAAAAGAAACGTCACATCTGTTTTGTTTTCTGGTAAGTTGGAGAAGTTGTCAAATATTATTACCGTAAATATTGTCAGTTTATGGTAATGTTTTGAACTACCAATGTGCTATGCTTGTGCTGTGTTTCAACAGTCAGTAAAATGACATTTCTGTATCCGTACACGAGCTCTGTTTTCTTGTATTCTTCTATTTATTGGTGCTAAAATTAGGGTGCGCGTTATAAACGGGTACAATAATTTCCCCTAGATTTTACAAGTAAATTTGGGGTGCGCATTATACAGGGGTGCGCCTTATATTCGGGAAATTACGGTAATTCATTGTTGTTGTTTTTTTTCAAGTTTTTTATCCGAGTTTGTTCTACATGATTAAAATGTCTGAGTGAGCGCGCCTCCGAGACTGGTGATTGCATACTTTTTGCTAGGGGTTGTATTAAGGTGGAAGATTTTGATAACAACTTGTTGGATCCTTTTTTAAATTTTTATTTTATTTTTTTTAAACATTGACACCTTTTTAAAATGATATCTCGATTCTTGGCAGGAGCATATCGATAACCTTTTGGGATACAAAGTATCACGATATGTCTCCATTTCGATATTTTGTCACACCCCTAGTACCTTCCTTTGTTTCATTGAAATAAGTCCATTCTTTGGCCACTCTGGTCCGCTTTATTGGCATTGCGCCGCTTTCCCCACTTGCATCCCGTGCGTCCGCCATTCTCAACTTTTGCTAAGCATTGTTTTACGTGTTCGTCCTAACTCAATGTTACGGTAGCAGATGGGTGTATGTGTGTTCAATGCATTTAGTTATGACGTAATCTAGGGGTGCACGATATCCATTTTTTGAAACTGATACAGATATCGATAACTTCTTGCTCCTCAAAGCCGATACCGATATAAATAACATAATAAATATATAATTCTTTAAATGTATAACCTGAGTTTTTGAACACCTAGAGGTTTAAAAAAAAAAAAAAAAAAAACTAGTGGTGGATTCAACATATATTTTCCTTTGATCTCACCAGATTTTTCATAATGCGTTTCACTTCTCCACTGCCCGACAGCCAGCTAAAAATTAATGCGCTTCCATAAACCACAATGCCTGGTCTTTTCTTGCTTTTATGGGAAGACAAACGTCTTAATAATGAGAAAGTACAACAGAAAAATACACATATTCAATACTCAATATACTACAAACTGCACAATAACTAATATACACAACTATTATTTGTATAGCATTGCACACTAGCTTGAGCTACTAAAGCTGGCTTCTATAACACAACAACTTATTAAGTTCTGTACATATGACCCTTCACCACAGAAGTAAACATATGGTGTACATTCATATGTTATAGTGAACATAAAATACTTACATATTTCCGAGGCGGAAACGTAACAGAAAGCATTCACAATTGTCAATGCGACCGCTAGACACCGCAATGTGTATGTGAATGAGCTTGTAATGTGAACAAAACTACTGTGACAGAGAAAATAGATGCAACGAATTATTCTGACCAGCAGGTGGGAGCAATGCCCCGCAAATGGTCAACTGCTTTCCTATATTAGTGTGTAAAGTCACTGTAAACTGTAAACCCGCACAATACATATTATCGGTCCTATTAATAATGTTATTGGATTTATCGGGATGACGTCATAATTCGTATTATCGGACCGATTATTATCACACCAAAAATTATCGTGCACCAGTAACGTAATCATCCCCAGCAGTAAGAGCTGTGTGGATTGTAAATTGTGAATCAAATAAATATGGTCATTTTGGCTGAATGTCAAAACACACATCATTTCCACCACGCACGGACACAAGGTCACCAACACTGCGCGTAACCCCCGTAACAACTTTACATGCAAATATATTTTTCAACCTTTCATTAACTGTCGACAAGATGTTGTGCTCGTCGACGCATTTACGTCATCGATGACGTCGACTAGTCAGGACAGCTCTAGTCAGGAAAAATCAGATAAATCGAGTGATATCACTTCCTTATACTTTATGTTGTTAATGTGGCTCTACTTATCGGTTGATTGGGTTTGACTTTTAGCAACGACTAGATCACACTACTTGACATCTTGTTGTGGCCACTACCACCCACAATTTTGGTTTGTTGTCAAAATTGATCTCAAATAACAATAATAAGTCTTGAATTTAACTTTTCATGAGCAAGAGGAACCCTGTCAATATTTTCATTTCCGCTCATTTTTACTATATTACTCAGAGGTTGCGCTAGACTTTTTCGTTGTCTCTCATTTTGACTGACAGGGTCATAAAAATCCAGTCATAATCTATTTTTACCCGTCACTTAAATTTTTAAAATGATAATAATGACATATTTCAATAGTATTTAGTTTTCATTCATTTTTAATTAATATTCTGTCCGAACAAGCTTAACAGAGAATCCACACCGTGCCATCACACATCAAGCAGATGAATATGTAACTTTTTCTCCGCAGTGACAAAAACAGCTGACTGTGGCCCCAGTAGGTAGGCTACATATGGAACAATGAAATTAACAGTTCACCTGCTGTGGCCTGAACGCAGTCGCACACCTTCCTCCTGGTGCGCATGGACTTGAATTGCGTGCCCGCTTGTGCATAACCAAATGTCTCAAGAAGAAACTTTTTTGACGAAACTTCGGAAACTCAGTTGCCTTGATATTTTTCCGAGTAAGGCCAACGACGTCATGCATCAAGCGAGACAACAGCTAATTAATATGATCACTCGCCACCCTGTGGTCTGGGGTGTGAATTGCAACCTGTCAAAATGACAGATGGACTTCAGTTTTTTCCGTCACCATTTTAAAAAACCGGTCAACGACGGAAAATATTCGGTTAACGCGACCCCTGATATAACTAATAAATGCAATGCTTTAGCAACTTATTTGCACATTGCCACCAGCAGTTAGGCTTAAGTATGGAGTAGAAGTTTGTCAGCCACAAATAAAATTAAAAAAAAAAAAGAAAAATAATGTTTTTTTTCTTTAAATTAAATTTGTAAAAGTCCCACTTGCAAGGTGCAAGTAGACGAAAAGTTTACTTGCATTGTGTCAAATTTTAGGGGTGAAATGCCCCCCTTTAGGAACAGTCTAGAGACCTGCAGAGTACCTAAAATCAGGTGACTTGAACTCCGGTGCATAATAATGTGATCAGGTAATCCCTGAATCTTTGTGAAACAAAACGACCAATGTTACAAAGTCATTGATTGCTGTAAGAAACGAACATTTTGTGCTTGCCTTCACACTGACGCAAAGCATTACAACATGCCTTGCTCGTGGAACTCGAGGTTAACAGAAGGAGTTTAAGTATGACACATCATGACAGTTATGCTAAGTGAAAAATAATTCAAAAATGTTTCACTGACAAACCTGACAAAGCGGTGTGACAGCTTGACGATTTAGATTTCTGAAACAAAGTAAATGGGGAAAATTCAAATACCACTTGCGCATTCGTTTCAAACTAATTTTGACTGAGCTCCAACTAATTAAAATCTCACAAAACCTTTCAGACGTTGGCTGTGAGACTCATATTACACATCACATATGGCAAAGCTAACACCATTGTTGATCCTTTTATAATTAATGGCATTTTAGGTGTCACAAGTCTTTTTTTTGTTGTTGACACTGCATCTGAGCCTCATTTTCAAAGTAAAGTAAATAGTGGAATTAATTACACTCTGCTGAAACACGAGCTTCCATTTGCATTGTTTTGATAGTTAGTCACGCTCCTGTTCAATCATCTCTAGCTAGCTATAGCTCATTTTACTAAGGTGCGTTGCTTGTGGCTACATCACATGTCAATTGCTGCTGATCTCGTCTCTCCACTTTGCAGCTGAAGCTTTCCCCAACTCTTTATAAACTATTTTTTTCAATCGGTGGTTATTTAATTGCTTTCATAAAACGGCAAACAGTTAAATTGGAAACAATAAAGAACAACGTAAAATTAAGGGATGAGTCGACTAATCAGGCTTGAATTTTTTTTATATTACTCTGGTAGGTCTGCAACTAACCATTATCTTTATAATTGATCAATCGGACAATTAATTAAACGATTAATCGATTAATCTGATAAATATCACTTTTTTTTTCCAATTACCTTCACAATTTACCTTGAAGTTGTTTTAGGCATGTTGTAAATAACAAAGACAAAATGGATGATTATTTCTTCCCCCCAAATTTTTTTTTTTTTTTTTTACAGATTCCTGACTTAACTGTCGTCTACAACTGTACTTTTTTAAGTAAATAATATTTGTTCATAAAAGGTTCTGAGTATAAACATCAAAATAATTTGTCAATACATAAAGCAGACAAAAGTCCTGTTCATTCAAATAAAAATAAAAAAAGTGCTGCTGATTGACATTTTTTTCTTATGGGCAAAGTGCTAATATAAATTGTGTTAAACTAAACTACAAAATCGAGTAAGGAGGAGCAGACTGTAATCAATCAGTTTTCTTTATCAAACAGCTGTTCATAAATACAATCAAAATTACAATTTCAAAGCACACTCTCTTGTATGACAATTTAGTTTGAGTGGGAGAATCTAAAAACTAATATGAATAGGGTTTATGTTTGTGCTTTCTTTATAAAAAGAAATGAGATAACTTTAATATCTATTAGGGCTGTCAAAATTATCTCGTTAATGGGCGGTAATTAATTTTTTAAATTAATCACGTTAAAATATTTGACGCAATTAATGCACATGCCCCGCTCAAACAGATTAAAATGACAGCAGTGTCATGGCCAATTGTTACTTTTTTTTTTGTCTCCCTCTGCTGGCGCTTTGGTGCGACTGATTTTATGGATTTAAACACCATGAGAAATGTGTAATTATTGACATCAACAATGGTGAGCTACTAGTTTATTTTTTGATTGAAAATTTTACAAATTTTATTAAAACGAAAACATGAAGAGGGGATTTAATTAGGGCTGTCAAAATAATCGCTTTAACGGGCGTTAATTAATTTTTCAAATTAATCACGTTAAAATATTTGACGCAATTAACGCAGATGCCCCGCTCAGAGAGATTTAAATGACAGTGCACAGTGAAACGCTCACTTGTTGTGTTTTATGGAGTTTTGCCGCCCTCTGCTGGCGCTTGGGTGCGACTGATTTTATAGGCTTCAGCATCCATGAGCATTGTGTAAGTAATTATTGACATCAACAATGGCGGGCTACTAGTTTATTTTTTGATTGAAAATTTTACAAATTTTATGAAAACGAAAACATTAAGAGGGGTTTTAATATAAACTTGTACTAACATTTTTCTTTTAAGAACTACAAGTCTTTCTATCCATGGATCGCTTTAACAGAATGTTAATAATGTTAATGCCATCTTGTTGATTTATTGTTATAATAAACAAATAGTCCTTATGTACCGTATGTTGAATGTATATATCCATCTTGTGTCTTATCTTTCCATTCCAACAATAACTTACAGAAAAATATGGCATATTTTGTAGATGGTTTGAATTGCGATTAATTGCGATTAATTACGATGAATTAATTTTTAAGCTGTAATTAACTCGATTAAAAATTTTAATCGTTTGACAGCCCTAGTTTTAATATAAAATTTCTATAACTTGTACTAACATTTATCTTTTAAGAACTAAAAGTCATTCTATCCATGGATCGCTTTAAAAGAATGTTAATGTTAATGCCATCTTGTTGATTTATTGTTATAATAAGCAAATACAGTACTTATGTACAGTATATTGAATGTATATATCCGTCTTATGTCTTATCTTACCATTCCAACAATTATTTACAGAAAAATATGACATTTTATAGATGGTTTGAATTGCAATTACGAATAATTTTTAAGCTGTGATTAACTCGATTAAAAATTGTAATCGTTTGACAGCCCTAATATCTATCAATAACTCAACTGCTACTTTCCTTCTCCAAAACAGAATACAAACGGAAACTTAAGACACTAATTAGCATAATCGCTAACTATCTTAATGCTCCGTGCTAAGTAATAACGTCTCATCAATTGGCTACATTTACTCACCTCTGACGGAGGCACTCTGGATCTATCAGCACACAAGACAATCTAACTCTATACTTCGCAACTAAAGCTCATAGCTGCCGGCGAAAAACGATTATCAAATTCGTTGGCAACTAATTCATTAATCGATTTAATCGATTAGTTGTTGCAGCCCTATTAAGAACTTAGTTTAGACTGTAAGATGTCAGAAAATTGGCAAAAATGTAAATTGTTGTTTTCCAAAGAAAAAGCAGAGTTTTGTCCATGTCCTGTTTTGACTTAAAAATATAAAGAAATCTGATATTTACAACTGAGAAGTTTTATATATGTTATAATTTCAAGAATTTCGATGAATGTAAGGTGGAGAAGGTCCTAAACAATTAATTGCTTATCAAAATAGTTGTCGATTAATCGATTAGCTTAACCTTTAAACTGTAAATCTGCGATGGAACCAAAAAGTATATGATCAGGAAAGACTTACGGAAAGGGAATTGGATGGCGCAACTTTTTTCCCTTAATATATGTTTAATTTAGGGGAATGCGGACCAAAACAAAACAAAAAAACACCATCATTTCTAGGGGAACGAGGGCTGCAGCTATGGATTATTTAAGTAATTGATTATTCTATCAAATAGTTCGAATAATCGAGTAATCGGATTAGGAACATTTAATGCGTTGCAGAATAAACTTTAGGAGATGTAAAACAAAGGCTTGCTAACATTGCACAAAAGAGCATTGAATGTGATTACAAAATAAAAATTCAAAGAATTGCACTTTCATTTCACAAGAGTAATAGTTAAAATACCTGAGCCTAGCCTCAAACGGTTTAAAAAAAAAAAAAAAAAAAAAGTTTCGAAGTACAACAAAAGAACAACAACAACTTGCAAAGCAAAAGTCAGGTAGCTTAAATGCTACAACTATAACTTTTTAAACTTTTTTTTTTAAAGCTTCTTTATATACCTATAAACTAAATAACGAATGCATAAACAATCAAACAAAATCTTACAACCCTATGTTGATCTTAACAGGGAGCAGCTGGATCCAGCCATGTTAGGTGAGTTATATCATATTCACTGTTGCTACTAGAGGGCGGTGTATCCTTGTAAAGGCAAACACTTTCAAAAGACACCATTACAATGCCACTAATTAAACAATTCTCGAAGCAGCAAAATTTCATTCGAAGCTTTAATTCTAATCGAATTACTCGAGTTAATCAATTAATCGATGCAGCTCTAGTGGGAACCCCTGGGTAGCTCGTTGTACAATACGATTTGCGATACAAGGCTCACGATAACGATTATCTCACGATACGGCGATACAGCAATTATCGATGCATGGGTCAGGAAATCATTCTACGATACAAAACAATACAACCAATAGCAGCTGTGAATAGAAATGAGTATTTACTAGTATACGTACAATCCTTTAGAAGTAGGAGGGATGGCACTGAATTAGGGCTGCAGCTATCGAATATTTTAGTAGTCGATTAATCGATGGACTAGTTAGTTCGAATAATCGAGTAATCGGATAAGCAACATGGAAAAATTAAAATACATGAGCTGAGCCTCAAACGGTACAATTTTTTTTTTTTTTAATGAGGATCTATGTACATAAAAGAGCAATTACCGTCATTTCCCGAATATAAGGCGCACCCGTGTATAACGCACACCCCCAATTTACCTGCAAAATCTAGGGGAAATTATTGTACCCGTGTATAACGCGCACCCTAATTTTAGCACCAATAAATACGGTAGAAAGAAAACAGCTCGTGTAGAAATACAGAAATGTCATTTTAATTTAACAAATTATAAACAGACATAACACAGCACAAGCATAGCACAGTGATAATTACCGTTCCGGTAGTGCAAAACATTACTGTAACAACCTTTAACAACTTCTCCAACTTAAGAGAACCCGTGAGAAAACAAAACAGCCATATCTGTATTATACATGAACATCTAAAGCATTCTTATAAGTGCTTTTCTGCCCCTACCAATTGCTTTTGCTGATGACTTTGCTTGTTCCAGCTGCTTCTTCATTCGTTTCCAATACCGCACACTCGATTCTCCGACGTCATACCGTCTTGCCACTTCACGAATTCCAGCCTCCTCAGATACGGAAATTACTTTCCTTTAGAAGGCTGCCCTGTAGCTTGCTCGTTTCATCATCATGAAACACCGCAAATGTATCTTCCTTGGAATTATACTGTAAAGTAAAAGTGACGACTGAAGTGGGAAAACGAAAGGAGCTCATAACAGCGCAGACGAAACGAACTCACGGAAGTCATGCGACCAATCAGAGTGAAGTATTACCAAAACAAACGGTGAGGTAATATACCGTAACGGCGGCAACAGATCACCGTATGCGTTTTCTTCAACACAACATGGCCGTGTCAATAAAGAAAAAGTCTTAAAATATACATATTTATATGTATTTATTTCTGTCTCCATCCATATACCCGTGTATAATGCGCACCCTCGATTTTACAAGTGGATTTGGGGGAAAAAAGTGCGCCTTATTTTCGGGAAATTACGGTAATTTGGACAATTGACAAGAACAATTGGCTAATTTACATAGAAAAAATCCACTAACTTAAATGCTATAAACTGCTAAAGTTTATTTATTTATTTATTTTTTTTACAATGCTTTCAACAAATGTTTCAGACACATATTCCCACAAAAATGGCTAAAAATATCTATTAACTAAATTCTGAATGCATTAAAAAACATTAGCTCAAACAAAAACTTAGCTTACGTTGGTCTTAACAGGGAGCAGTTGGATTCAGCCGTGTGAAAAGATGCAGACTAAAGGGCAGTGTATCTACCCTAATCAATACAACTAAATCCCATCACTTTCAAAATAAACCATTACAGCGCCACTTTCATTAAACGAATACTCGAAGCAACAAAATTTAATCGAGTTAATCGATTAATCGTTGCCGCACTACACTGAATAATCGCTACCACTTCAATCGGGGCTGATGTTTATTGCCACTAATACTATACTGCCACTATTCTAGTAAATGATTTAGGAATTTTTTTTCAATAGTGACACCTTTTTAAATTGATGTATCAATTCTTGGCGGGAGCATGTCGATAACCTTTTGGTATCTAAAGTTTCTCGATATATAACCATTTCAATATGTTGTCACATCCCCAATTATGCCTTTGCTAAAAGTTCCACTATTACATCACACAGTGAGGCAACAGGATAACCAGAGCCAATGTAAGAGAGGAAGGAAGCCTTCAAAGAGGCACCGACGTCAATCCCATAGTGAGAAGTCTTTCCTCGGCTATATTTACTGTACATAGGTGCAGCACAGTGCCAGCTGACATGAAGGGCAAAACTAACTCATCCCAGACATGCAAACACACACATACAGAAACATGACCCAGGTAAGGCTACATGCTCCCATGAGGGCTCAACAAGCATGCCAGCGGCTCATAAATATTGACATAAAAAATGACTGAAAGCACCGCAATATGAAGAGCCAGCAGTTAGTGACCCCGCGTTGTCAAGAAACCTGAAAAGCATGTGCTTTAGCTACACAAAACTGCCTTTTTAAAACCATTTGTCTTTATATATATGAGGGAAATATCTAGGGCTGCAGCTATCGATTATTTTAGTAGTCAATTATTCCATGAACTAGTTAATTCGAATAATCGAGTAATCGGATAAGGAATATGAAAAATTAAAATACCTGAGCTGAGCCTCAAACGGTATTAAAAATAAATGAGGATCTATGTACAACAAAAGAACAAATGGCTTACATAACAAATGTCCGCTAGCCTAAATGCTATAAAATGCTAATGTCCCCCCCCCAATGCTCTTAACTAGAGCTGAAATGAATACTTGAACAACTCGAGTAACTCGAGTTTAAAAACTGATCCGAGTAATTTCATTCACCTTGAGGAATCGTTTAATTTTACCAGCTCTAAAGCATCACGTTTTGCCAGGACTACTTTTAATGCGCGACAACGCGCTGACGTCACGTGCGTAGAGGAAGAAGCAATAATACAAAAACAAAAAAAAACTTACCGCAGCCGACAGCCGCTACAAAATACGCCGACGTTGCTAAAAACTACGCCCGCATGATGCTAGTAGCAGGTAGTGTCCGATGCGTCTCATAGATATTGCATGCATTTAGGACTAGATGCGAAATGACAGACTCAGCCGCGTCTGGGCAACGTTAGTAAACAGCCACCATCTTTAAGCAGTACACTTCTCATCGCTAATAAATATAACGTTACTGTAACTCGCTCACGTACCGTTAGCCCTTCGCTAGGTTTCTATTGATTATGACCACTGTTGATGCGTGGCTAACGTGTCTTACAGACAGGCTTTATTTAATATGTAAAAACACAGCGCTGTAGAGTGATGAGGGTATAAAATTAAAACATAATAAAGCTAAATGTTAGTTTTGGCTCAGTAGTAATTGCTGAATAAAACACCGAGTAGCACTGGTCCCTAATGTGCTCCAATACAGCAGGTATCATACATTTATTTTGGACACAGCAAAAACTCAAAATCCTATCAGTACTTACAGTTTAGACTAACTTATAACTTAACTAGAACTTAAAAATAGCTTGACACAAATGGAAATTAAATTGAAACACGTGGGAAAAACAAGTAGCTTTCAAGTGTGTTATCAAGCGTAATTACATTTTTAGGTAATAATTTTTTTTTTATAAGATCTAGAAGTTTTTTGAGTGAAAGCAGTGAATTTTTTTTCTAGTCACATCTTACATGCAATTGTTGGCTGTTTTCAACAATGTACATCGAAAATAAAGACATTGATTGACTGAAAATGGTTCAATATTGGATTAAATGCCTTTTTTCTCATGTATATTTATAATTGCCCATTACCTTAAAAAAAAAAAAAAAAAAAAGTTTTATCGGATTACTCGATTAATCGATAGAATTTTCAGTCGATTACTCGATTACTAAAATATTCGATAGCTGCAGCCCTACTCTTAACGAATGCTTCAGATTCATATTCCGACTAAAAACAACTAAATATACATATAAATTTAATTACGAATGCATTAAAAACCATTAGCCCAAACAAAAAATTAGCTTACGTCGGTCTTAACAGGGAGCAGTTGGATTCAGCCATGTGAAATGGGGCAGAGGTGAGGGCAATGTATCCACCCTAATCAATAAACTAAATGTAAACACTTTCAAAATAAACCATCACAACGCCACTTTAATTAAACGAATACTCGAAGCAACAAATTTTGATTTGAATATTTTTTTCTAATCGAATACTCGAGTTAATCGATTAATAGTTGCAGCACTAGAAATATCATATGAATGTCTTTAATACCATGGTGGGTCCATATTAAGAATATTCAGGCCTCGGCTATTGCCATTCTAGTTTTAGACAAGGACTCCAGCATCACTGCTAGCATTACAAGCACACTTTAGAGTACAGAGGGGCAGACCAAGACATTAGGAATAGTTTAACGGGAATACAAGAAGTCTGAGGTCGGGGGAGGGAGTCGTTTTGTTCACATGTCGTAGACAACGCCATTACTGTTTGAGTACGCGAGCCCAACAATTCAATGTCTGTGGCGGGAACGCACAACTGGAATTTCCGTCACGGACATGTCAGCAGTCGAGGATTGTCTTTTCATAGAACTTACTCAGCGAACGCCGCCAACTCAGCTGAGCTTCAATGAAAGACAGCCTTTGATAAGAAGAAGCATATGTGTTTTCCTATGAAATATGATGCACGGTGTGGGAATTACACAACTAATCCCTAAAGCTATCGTACGCTTGACTGTCTATTCTAAAGGTGTTTCTACATTGATCTGCACTGGGGGCTGATTGACATTTAGCTACTTATAACTAAATGTCAGCATCTATTGGGAATTGGTTCATTACACCGATGGTCGTTGGTTGTCACGGTGACCAATAGAACCATTCCAACAGTCTGACCAGGTACCAAACCGCAGTGACCTCATCAAATCTGCCTCTCAATTCTTCTAAACAAGCGTTTGAGTGCAACATAAACCACTTCTTCACCACACATCTCTTGAGGGACTAATACAGTATATGAGGTAGAATTTAGTTTCAGTATAAACAACACTACAATGTTTGTAAATAAATGGGCTATTTAGTCCAAGTTGCGTTTTCCTGTGTCACAGGAGAAAGTCCATTTTAGGGCTGCTACTATCGAATATTTTAGTAGTCAATTAATCGATGGACTACTTAGTTCGAATAATCGAGTAATCGGATAAGGAACATGAAAAAAATTAAAATACCTGAGCCTCCTCAAACTTTTTTTTTTTTTTGGGGATGATCTATGTAAAACAAATGAGCAATTGGCTAACTTAAATTTAAAGAGTCCGCTAGCTTAAATGCTATAAAAAGTTTTTTTTTCAATGCACTTAACAAATCGTTCAGACACATACCCACAAAAAACGGCTAAATATACCTATAAACTAAATTATGAATGCATTAAAAAACATTAGCTCAAACAAAAACTTAGCTTACGTTGGTCTCGACAGGGAGCAGTTGGATTCAGCCATGTAAAAAGAGGCAGACCAGAGGGCAGTGTATTGACCCTAATCAATAAAACTAAATGCAAACACTTTCAAAATATACCGTTACAACGTCACTTTAATTAAACAAATACTCGAAGCAACAAAATTTAATTCGAATATTTTTTGTAGTCGAATACTCGAGTTAATCGATTAATCGTTGCAGCAATGATACATATACATGAGAAAAAAAAACATTTAATCCAATATTGAAATATTTTCAGTCAATCAATGTCTTTATTTTCGATGTACATTGTTGAAAACAGCCATCAATTGCATCTAAGATGTGACTAGAAAAAAAAATTCACTGCTTTCACTCAAAAAACTTCTAGATCTTATAAAAAAAAAAAAAAAAGCATATTTCTTACCTAAAAATGCAAGTATGTATTTGTTAAAATGGACTAGTGCTGCAACAATTAATCGATTAACTCGAGTATTCGATTAGAAAAAAGATATTCGAATTAAATTTTGTTGCTTTGAGTATTTGCTTAATTAAAGTGGCGTTGTAACGGTATATTTTGAAAGTGTTTGCATTTAGTTTTATTGATTAGGGTCAATACACTGCCCTCTGGTCTGCCTCTTTTTACATGGCTGAATCCAACTGCTCCCTGTTGAGACCAACTTAAGCTAAGCTAAGCTTAAGTTTTTGTTTGAGCTAATGTTTTTTTAATGCATTCATAGTTTAGTTTATAGGTATATTTAATCGTTTTTTGTGGGAATATGTGTCTGAACCATTTGTTAAGAGCATTGTAAAAAAAATTAAAAAAATAAAAAAACTTTAGCATTTTATAGCATTTAAGCTAGCGGACTTTTTCTATGTAAATTAGCCAATTGTTTTTTTTCTTGTACATAGATCTTTATTATTATTTTTTTTTTAAATTAGACCGTTTGAGGCTCAGCTCATGTGTTTTAATTTTTCATGTTCCGTATCCGATTACTCGGTTATTCGAACTAACTCGTCCATCGATTACTCGACTACTAAAATATTCGATAGCTGCAGGCCTAATATTTATAATTGCTCTTTACCTAAAAAAAAAATGTTTTAATTATATCGATTAATCGAGTAATCAGATTTCAGTCGATTACTCAATTACTAAAATATTTGATAGCTGCAGCCCTATACTGGATTATTCGAACTAACTAAAAGGTAGATTAATCGATTACTGAAATAATCAATAGCTGCAGCCCTACAGTTTATTCAAATTGGGAACTTGCAGTAGAAGGACAAGCCAAGCCATACCTGAAAGCATTGGTCGATAGCTTTTTAGTATTTACATTTTGCTTGTTTAACCTGTTCTGTGAGAAAAAGGTGCTGTCTATAAAAGGAAACAAAAGGCCTGCAAACAGCTCAAGTTTGGCCTAGAGGGAAGTTGTGCTTTACATTTGTTAGCTAAGAGGGAAAAAAAACACTCAAGAATGTAGTGAATACACAGGTAGTCACCTCCAGTTGTATGCACAAGCTGAGTCAATACTACTCCAGAAAAACACTAAACAAAATCCCTTGATATTAGACAGACTTGTGGATCTTAACCTTTTTTTAATCATTCCTTAATCAGCAGCTCCTTTTATCCAATCAAATCACTAATCTTTTGCATAACAAGCACGTACTTTAAGCGTTCTAGCAACGTGACGTCTGCATGATCTATTGCTGCTTACTTCGAAAGTCTTGCAGCGTGAAAATAAAGGTGGTGGTTTGAAGTTCCTGATGGGATGGTTTTCCCTCAGAGTGACCTTAAGTAAAATGAACTCGTGCCAAATGACTTTGGCAAGGCAGACGTCAAAGCCCTGAGTCATGATGCAAAAAATAGGCCTCAATGGAGTGGGAATTGAAAGCCAACTCCAACGATAAAAGGTGGCAGGCACGCGTATTTGGAAGTTATTTTATGAACGTGACGACAACCCTCAATGAACACTAGGAGTGGGTACCTCTTGTTACCTCACGACACGATATGATTTGCGATTCAAAGCTCACGATAATGATGATCTGACGATATGGCGATTCAGCGATTATCGATACATTGGTCAGGAAATAATTGTAAGATATTCTACAAACAACTAATAAGCAGAAAAACAAGCTTCTGCTGCGAATTGGAATGAGTTTATCACTAGTAGACGTCATTGGCAGCCAATGCCAGGCAATGAGTTCATTTTGGGCCGTTTAAGGTCATTTACCTGTTGATTTTCACTTACTTCCTGTTGATTTTGGTGTATCTTATGGGTCACTTCCTTTTTATTTTTTTTGTGTTAGTTGAATAGGCAGTGACTCAAACTGAACAGGAAATGACCTGTAAATGAACAGCAAGTGACCTGTAAATGCCCCGAAAAGCGGACAGAAAGACTGCGAATGCTCTGGTTTCGAATTAGTGCTGCAACAATTAATCGGTTAACTCGAGTAGTCGATTAGAGAAAAAAAAAAGATTCAAATTAAATTTTGCTTCTTCGAGTATTCGTTTAATTAAAGTGGCATTGTAACGGTTTGTTTTAAAAGTGTTTGCATTTATTTTTATTTATTTGGGTGGATACACGGCCCTCTGGTCTACCTCCTTTCACATGGCTGAATCCATCTGCTCCCTGTTAAGACCAACATAAGCTAAGGTTTTGTTTAACTCTTTCACTCCCAGCCATTTTCATTAGAGCAAGGCCCTTCGCTCCCGGCCGTTTTTTCTGGATTTTGACTGATTTTGCAAGGCCCACAGAAAATTATGTTCTATTGCTATATAAACTTGGAACCCACCAAAAGATTAGACTCTCTTCTTTCAGCACAAAAAAAAGTAAGTTCGTGTCTTTTTCCATTCTTTAGAAATCAGTATTAGAAAATAGCTTAGTTTGAGCAATTTTCCAATTTCTGATGAAAAAACGGAGAAAATGAGCTTTTTGTAAACGCATACATTTCAAACATAACTTTGACTTTAACAAAGCTATTTTTTGCATTAGTTACATTATAAACATCTGAATAATGTTTTCCTTTTACAAAATACTATGAACAACCAGACAAATAGAGCTTTAGATAGCAAAGTAACAATTTATTCACACACGACTACTGAGAGATGACGGTTTGTCACCGAGATGACGCCGTTGTCGCCACGTCAGCTGTGTAAACTTTTCCCTCATCGTTGTCCGTCTCACAAAGATGGATTATTTTTGCATTTCTGCGGGGTCTGCTTGGCGAGCCGCTCCACGGGGGGGTTTCACTCGTTTTGCACGGTCATCCAGCGCCTGGCGTCCCAGGCGTCCTCACGTTGTTTTGTCCGGTCGGAGCGCCGCCTGGGCTCATGCCGCCAGTGCTCTGACAATGCTACCCGGCTTCCACTGCTGTTGAATCGGGTTGCGTGGTATTTCAAAATGCGCTACTGCCCTCCAGTGGCCAGTTTTATTGCTTTAAAATAGGTTTGGAGCGTTGTTCTTTGTTTGTCAGATACAGCGGAAGCTATATATGCTTCTTATTAAAAAAAAACGCAAAAGACGTATAAATACGTTTGTGGGACAGTTGAGCATTTAAAAATAGAACGTATTCATACGTTTCCGGGAGCAAATGAGTTAAGCTAATGATTTTTTGGAATGCATTCGTAATTTAGTTTAAAGGTATATTTAGCCATTTTTTTGTGGGAATATGTGTGAGCCATTTGTTAAGGGCATTATAAAAAAAAGTGTTAGCATTTTATAGCATTTAAGCTAGCGGACTTTTGCTATGCAAGTTAGTCAGTTGTTCTTTTGTTGTACATAGAGCCTCATATATATATTACATACATATTAGGGCTGTCAAAATAATCGCGTTAACGGGCATTAATTAATTTTTTAAACCAATCACGTTAAAATATTTGACGCAATTAATGCACATGTCCCGCTCAAACAGATTAAAATGACAGTAAAGTGCAATGTCCACATGTTACTTGTGTTTTTTGAAGTTTTGTCGCCCTCTGCTGGCGCTTGGGTGCGACTGATTTTATGGGCTTCAGCACCCATGAGCATTGTGTAATTATTGACATCAACAATGGCGGGCTACTAGTTTATTTTTTGATTGAAAACTTTACAAATTTTATTAAAACAAAAACCTTAAGAGGGGTTTTAATATAGAATTTCTACAACTTGTACTAACATTTATCTTTTAAGGGCTACAAGTCTTTCTATCCATGGATCGCTTTAACAGACTGTTAATAATGTTAATGCCATCTTGTTGATTTATTGTTATAATAAACAAATACAGTACTTATGTATGTTGAATGTATATATCGATCTTGTGTCTTATCTTTCCATTCCAACAATAATTTACAGAAAAATATGGCATATTTTATAGATGGTTTGAATTGCGATAAATTGCGATTAATTAATTTTTAAGCTGTAATTAACGCGATTAAAAATTTTAATCGTTTGACATTCCTAATACATATATACATTAGTGCTGCAACGATTAATCGATTAACTGGAGTATTCCATAAGAAAAAAAAACATCGGATAAATTTTGCTGCTTCGAGTATTCGTTTTAATTATTGTGGCGTTGTAATGGTTTATTTTGACCGTGTTTGCATTCAGTTTTATTGATTTGAGTGGATACACTGCCCTCTAGTCTGCCTCATTTCATATGGCTGAATCCAGCTGCTCCATGTTAAAACCAACATAAGATTAAGTTTTTGTTAGACTTAATGTTTTTTTTAATGCATTCGTAATTTAGTTTATGGGTATATTTAGCGTTTTTTTTT
Source organism: Corythoichthys intestinalis (assembly GCF_030265065.1). Lineage (NCBI taxonomy): Eukaryota > Metazoa > Chordata > Actinopteri > Syngnathiformes > Syngnathidae > Corythoichthys > Corythoichthys intestinalis. The sequence continues at coordinate 40,496,408 of NC_080398.1, forward strand.
GTGGGAATATGTGTCTGAACCATTTGTTAAGAGCATTGTTAAAAAAAAAAAAAAGTTAGCATTTTATAGCATTTAAGCTAGTGGACCTTTGCTATGTATGTTAGCCAATTGTTCTTTTGTTGTAGATAAATCCTTATTTAATTCTTTTTATACGGTTTGAGGCTCGGCTCAGGTATTTTAATATTTCATGTTTCTTATCCGATTACTCGATTATTCGACAAACTAGTTCATCGATTAATCGACTACTAAAATAATTGATAGCTGCAGCTCTAATATCAATACTGTATATATACTGTATATACACCGTGTGAGGCTTAGCTCAGGTAAATATTTTTATGTTCCTTATCTGATTACTCGAATATTCGAACTAAATAGTTCATCGATTAATCGACTACTAAAATAATCGATAGCTGCAGCCCTATTTCAAATGAACGAACGTTCCCAGTCTAAATGGATTAGGCGTCAAGCACCGTCAATGGCAGCCTTCGTTACCTGAGACACTATTATGGTGGAAGATTTTGGTAGCAACTTGTTAGTCCCTTTTTTTTTTTTTTTTTTTTTTTAAACATTGCCACCTTTTTAAAACGATATCTCGATTCTTGGCAGGAGCATATCGATAACCTTTTGCGATACAAAGTATCACGATATATCACCATTTCGAGATTTTGTCACACCCCTAATGAACACGCAGTCGTATTTTGAATCATTGGTGTGCATCTACAACCAATGCCAAAACTGTATTTTCATGCGTGAAAGGTAATGCTTACAATCCGAGAGCTAGCGCTCAAAGCTAGCAGTTTCCAAAATTGATGACTAGAGGGATGATTCCCTGTCCTCACAATTGATCTCATTTCCTAATGGATGGTTCTGCTGTAGAGCCAAAAGGCTTGCCCAAACAAGCCACTAGTACTTGGCAAGCAGAATGTTGATATTAGCAGAGAACACAAAGACGATCACAATGACAACAATTAAATGATACACGGCGAAGTCCTCGTGGAAGACACAAACAAAGTAATCCCCACTGGGTACAACACTTATTAATGACATTTGCTTTCTGCAGTGGCGCAATCAGTAATTGGTGAATTAAAGACTAAATAGCCAATTTAAATTCACAGCTTCAAACCTTTGGGAATTTTGATAAATCCCTCAATAAAACTAGGTCAGAGAAAAAAACATGCTGGGGGACAGGTGATGAACAAATGTTCATTCGCTCTACTAGTGATTAACTCACTCCAATTCACAGCAGAAGGATGAAAAGAGCTCGATTTTCTGTTTATTACTTGTAGAGTAAAATATTGTAGGTTGATTTCCTGACCCACGCCACGTATCAATAATTGTTGTATTGCCATTAGACATGTGTCGATTACCTGTTTCAAGGTATACCGTGGTATGAAAACGTCAAGGTTTCAAAACCGCAAAAACATTTCTGTTATACCGTCCCTGAGGTATTAGCTATTTTTTGTCCCAAAAGTGCATGGAGAAATCCCTCGCTTGCAGCTAAAAGGCTCAACCCTCCCCCACCGTTTGTTGCTCAGTGTCAGTGAGTCAGCTGTGCTACACAATGGCTGGAGGATTTGAAACTCCTGAACTTTTTCCCCCCCATCAAAGAAAACGAAATCACTGGTATGGGAATACTTCGGCTTCAGAAAAGTTACAGACGGCCACAGCTTAGAGAAGGAGGGCCAACCGATATGTTTGCGGAGGGTGGCTGCCGAGGTGGCAATGCCTCCAATATGATTTTGCATTTAGAGTTAACTCCAGCGTGTTTAGTGTGTCTAGCGGTGGTAAAACATGGTGTTTTTTTCTCACTGGCAACTGTCTGTGTTGAGAAAAAGTGTATGTGTGTGTATAATGTAAACATGAAACGAGTCATACACACGTGCTTTTTATGGAAAATAATTCAATTATTTTTGCTCTGATGTAGAGCTGAAACGAATACTCGAGCAACTCGAGTAACTCGAGTTAAAAAACTGATCCGAGTTATTTTATTCACCTTGAAGAATCTTTTAATTTTGCCAGGTTTTGACCGGAGTACTTATAATGCGGGACAGCGCACTGACGTCACGTGCGTAGAGGAAGAACCAATAAAAAAAAAAAACCTTGCTGCAGGCGACAGCCGCTAAAAGCTACGCCGACGTTGCTAAAAACTACGCCCGCATGATGCTTGCTACGGTGGTAGCAGGAAGCCAAGTTCTGATGCGTCTCATAGATATCATATGTAAGTAGAACTAGATGCGAAATGACAGAGCGGCGTTAGTAAATAGCCGCCATCTTAAAGCAGTAGACTACATAGCGCGAATAAATAACATTAACGCTACTATCACTAGCTCGTGACGTTAGCCTTGCGGAGGGCTAGTTTCTATCAGTTATGACCACTGTCGATACGTGGCTGACGTGTCTTACATACAGGCTTTATTTAATCTGTGAAAACATAGTGCTGTAGAGTGATTGGGGTGTAAAATAAAAACTTAATAATGCTAACCGTCAATTTTAGCTCAGTAGTCATTGCTGGATAAAACACCAAGTAGCACTGGTCCTTAATATGCTCCAATACAGCAGGTATCATACGTACATTTATTCTGAACACTGCAAAAACTCAAAATCCTATCAGGACTTACACTTTAGACTAACTTAAAACTTAACTAGAACTTAAAAATAGCTTGACACAAATGGAGATTCTATTGAAACACATGGAAAAAAACACCTAACTTTTAAGTGATGTGTGTTATCCAGCGTAATGACATTATTAGGTAAGAAATATATATTTTTTTTATAAGATCTAGAAGTTTTTTTTAAGTAAAAGCAGTGAATTAGTCTATTTATTCTAGTCACATCTGAGATGCAATTGGTGGCTGTTTTCAACAATGTATATCGAAAATAAAGACGTTGATTGACTGAAAATGGTTCAATATTAGAAGAAATGTCTTGTTTTCTCATGTATATTAATAATTGCTCTTTACCTAAAAAAATGTTTTATCCGATTAATCGATAGAATTTTCAGTCGATTACTCGATTACTAAAATATTCGATAGCTGCAGCCCTACTCTGATGATAATAATGTTGAGCTGTGGCTGTGGGTTTAGGCTCACCTAGAGGACTGCATTTATTTTAATTTCATTTATATTTTTTTAACTTAACATTATACTTATGTTCCAATTTATTAACCCGTGTCTTGTGTTAGAATTTAGCAAATTTTTGCTACTGAATTAAATTTGATCTGTAAATTAACTTTGCATGAAAATACTAAATCTTTTAAGTATATTGTTTTCAGGTCAAGATTGACCCATTTTCAAGTTTGGGTATGTCAAAAGTAGGGCTGCAGCCATCGATTATTTTAGTGGTCGATTACTCAAAGAACTAGTTATTTCGAATAATCGAGTAATCGGACAAGGAACATGAAAAATAAAAATACCTGAGCTGAGCCTCAAACGGTATAAAAAATTAAATATGGATCTATAGACAACAAAAGAACAATTGGCTTACATAGCAAAAGTCTGCTAGCTTAAATGCTATAAAATGCCAACTTTTTTTTATTTACATTCGTCTTAGCAAATGGTTCAAACACATATTCCCACAAAAAACGGCTAAATATACCTTTAAACGTTAGTTCAAACAAAAACTTAGCTTATGCTGATTTTCACAGGGAGCAGCTGAATTCAGTCATGTGAAATGAGGCAGTGTATCCACCCAAATCAATATAACTAAATGTAAACACTTTCAAAACAAACCATTACAACGCCGCTTTAATTAAACGAATACTCGAAGCAGCAAAATTTCATAGCTTTTTTTTTTTTTTTTTTTAAATCGAATTACTCGAGTTAATGGATTAATCGTTGCAGCACTCGTCAAAATTACATTGATTTTTGCATACGAAAATTTGAAAACGGGTCAATTCTGACCCCAAAACAATACGAGGGTTAATATGTTTTGAAAAATAAAAATCCTGTTTAATGGAAAAAAAGTTTTTAAACATTTTTTTTTTACCCAGATATCTCAAAGTAAAACATTTTAGAGATGTACCGTAATTGCAATACCGTGATACCGCAATATTTTGGTCTATGGTTGTCATACCTTCACAATATCATATTAGCACATGCCTAATCGCCATGTTGTGAAATCATCATTTTTGTAAGCCTTGTATCACAAATCGTATCGTATTGTGAGCTACCCAAAGATTCCCACCCCTGTGAAAAACCTAGGCGGTCACATTCCTGAACTCCACTTGTCATTCGTGGCTGCTTCTTAATGGCTGCTAATGTGTCCTTGCCCCTCACTCCCTCCTGGGAGCCTTCCAGCAGAGACGTTATTAAAGCTAAGCAAAGGATAACAGCTCATCCATTCAGCACAGCACTGGATAGAAGGTCAGGAACCATGTCACAAATGCCAGGTGACTAATTGTACGAAACCGGCAGCCGAATTGTAAGATCAACAGACATTCTGACTCCTTGGTGGCGAAAACAATGAACACATTTCCTGGACATGAACATCTACAGTGAGTAGCTTTGAACATAAACGGAACATGTTTCAAAAGAGTAGTTGTGAACATGAAAGGCCACATGTTAAAAAGAAGCCTTAGATGTCAAAGACGAACCCTAAACATGACCGACTAAGTGTTTCAGAGTTGCTCTGAACATAGAGTAGCTAGCTCTAAACACGACCTTACCAAAGAAGATGTCAGTGTTAAACTGGAGATGACCAACCGTGTATCAAAGAGTAGCACTACTATCAAAAACTAGATCTGAACACAATTGACCAAAGACTGTGTCAAACAGTGTTGCTGTGAACAAAATCGACAGTGTGTCACATATTAGCTGTGAAGTCTGAACATGACTGTGTGTCAAACATGTTTTTAGGAAGAGAGATTACTTGATGTGGTTCATTTTGTGCTTCAAGTTGCAAAATATCAGGCTTAGTTTCAATATTAAAAATTCCAGACAGCTGGTACATCAATTGTTGATCTTTGATACGACACTTGATGTGAAATGAAACTACTGTATTTTTCAGACTATAAGTCGCCATTTTTTTTTTCATAGTTTGGCTGGGGGTGCGACATATACTCTGGAGCGACTTACAGTGGGGAGAACAAGTATTTGATACGCTGCCAATGGGAAAACCCATTGACAGTGTATCAAATACTTGTTCTCCCCACTGTATGTGTGAAATTATTAACACATTATTATTAGGGTTGTTCCGATCATGTTTTTTTGCTCCCGATCCGATCCCGATCGTTTTAGTTTGAGTGTCTGCCGATCCCGATATTTCCCGATCCGATTGCTTTTTTTTGCTCCCGATTCAATTCCAATCATTCCCGATCATTTTTCCCGATCATATACATTTTGGCAATGCATTAAGAAAAAAATGAATAAAACTCGGACGAATATATACATTCAACATACAGTACCTAAGTACTGTATTTGTTTATTATGACAATAAATCCTCAAGATGGCATTTACATTATTAACATTCTTTCTGTGAGAGGGATCCACGGATAGAAAGACTTGTGACTTTGTATATTGTGACTATATATTGCCATCTAGTGTATTTGTTGAGCTTTCAGTAAATGATACTGTAGCCATGCCCAAATGCATGATGGGAAGTGGAACCATGACTGTGCGTAGTGCTATCAATTGATATATCTTCTCTGCGTTGGGAAATAACATAAGGTGTTCAGAAAAAGATCAATTGCTACCTTGCTTCCCCACATTGCTTCCCATGATATTTCTAATCGTAGGGAGAGGGATTGCAAGGCTTTAGCCAATTAAAAAAAGGCTCCAAAGGCTGCCAAAATTCACTCTACTCATGTTACGCTGCCTTTTATCTCTCGATATACGTAAAACGGCGCCATTACAGATTGAGCGCGTCAATGCGTGAGTGGGTCGTGCAGCGCACGCATTGATTGCGTTAAATATTTTAACGTGATACATTTTTTTGAAAAAGTAATTACTGCTGTTATCGGGATAAATTTGATAACCCTACCTTAAGCCTAAACTAAAGAGGATGAGTAACATATTATGTCTGTAACGTTAAATACAATTAGAAAATGATTTCATTAAAAAATATATATATATTAAAGGCATGGCCGATATTTTTTTGCCGATTCCGAAACTGAAAATGACGTGATCGGACCCGATCAATCGGCATCCCGATCGATCTCTAACATCTCTAATTATTATATCATTTCACATGTTATTTTGATGTTTTGGAGTGTCACTGATGGTTTGGTGAACTTGTTAGCGTGTTCTTTATGCTATAGTTATCTGAATAACTCTCGATAGCTATGTTACATTAATATACTGGCCACGTTTGCATTTCGTTGTTCATGCATCATGTAATATTATCATACTGTACACTTATTCAGCATGTTGTTCTCCTTTGTATGTTTATCTTAAATTGCCTTTCAAGGAGAAATATCTGTTCTATTTGTTGGATTTTAATCAAGCAAATTTCCCCCCAAAATGAGACTTATACTCTGGTGCGACTATATGTTTTTTTACTCTTCGTTGGGCATTTTATGGCTGGTGCGACTTATACTCAGGTGCGACTTATAGTCCGAAAAATACGGTAGCTGCAGACTTAAATTTTGACATTTTAAATTTAAACATTCGTACAATTGAATCTCCTTGCCAGATCCCTTTTTTTTTTTAAACATAACATTCGTGGTCTCCCCTGGGTTGCTCAGATTTGTGTCACATGAACGCAAAATAATAATAATAATGCATTTTATTTATAACGTACTTGATTAGTATCTGATTTTATCTGTGCTTGTGTCTGTTTTGCTTTTACTTTTATTCTTATTCTTTTATTTATTTTATTCATTATTATTTTTCTTTTTTGGCAATGTGTACATGAAACCGTAAAGTTTGAAAGCCATCTGCGACATTGCAGTCGCAAGAGACTAGTGCTGCATCTATCGATTATTTTAGTGGTCAATTAATCGATAAACCATTAGATCAAATAATCGAGTAATCGGATAAGGAACATAAAAAAAATAAATTACGTGAGCTGAGCCTCAAACGGTATAAAAAAATAAATAAATGAGGATCTGTGTACAACAAAAGAACTGGCTAACTTACATAGCAATAGTCCGCTAGTTTAAATGCTATAAAATGCTAACATTTTTTACAATGCATTTAACAAATGGTTTGGACACATATTTCTAAAAAATAGGCTAAATATACCTATAAACTAAATTATGAATGCATTAAAAAAAAAAAAAAACATTGGCTCGAACAAAAACTTAACTTATGTTGGACTTAACAGGGAGCACCTGGATTCAGCCATGTGAAATGAGACAGACTATAATGCAGTGTATCCACTCAAATCAATAAAACTACTAAATGCAAGCACTTTCAAAATAAACCATTAGAACGCCACTTTAATTAAACGAATACTCGAAGCAGCAAAATTTAATTCGAATCTTTTTTTCTAATCGAATACTCGAGTTAATCGATTAATCGTTGCAGCACTACAAGAGACGCATCTTTTGCCCAAAAGACGCTCTTGCCTCCACAATCAGAAATTTCCTATGCTCATTTTTCGAGTTAACAAAGAAATTTTCCCACACTAAATGGAGGCCTACAGAGATCAAACCCAACTAAGAAAACCCGCAGACACATAAAGTACAACTGGGTAAAATTCCGTCATAATACACCCAGCTGTTTTGGCGTCCATAAAACACGAACACACAGGCAGCCGCACAGACAAACTCGCCTTTATAGAGATTAAGATACAAATAAATTGTCACGAACTCAAAAATATCTGGCAATGCTCCTTAGAAATCAAACAAATCTATATTTATGATATCCACAAGATCATCCACTTATACGGTCTTTCACATGGTAGAGATTAGCCATCTTTGGCAATGCTGTTTACACAATACGCGGCATGACAAACTTAATAGATAAAGGGCCTTTATCTCATACCTAAATAGCTCAACTAAGTAGACTCAGGGTGAGGTTTTAAATTGTTAACCTGGAGTTTTTCCTATACATGTTACAGAGAAAGATGCTACATGATACTTATTTTTTCCTGATTGGTCTGTTGCAGTCATGTTACTTTGGACTCAACCATAATCATTTAACTTAATGAGAGCCGCCAGGTCAATGTGCCTTCATGGCAAACATTATGTCTTTGAATTATGTCTATGTGTGGGTGGAGGAACCCCGCTGTGTAAAGACCCTTTTGTAATTGCTTCACCTGCATATCATTATTGCTATACAAAACTAATCATCATTTTCAGGTCTTTTGCATTTGCTGCATTAATGTTGTAAAATTCATCCGCAAAAAAAAAAAACTGTTTTGCTTAGCGACAGTTTCGCTTGGCGACATGTCTATCAAAAGTAAACCAACCAAAACCCTACTAAAATAAAAGTCTGCTACTTTTGATTTCAAAGGGCCATTTTGCAGACAATTGCACGATTCACAAATACGTCCCGAGTCTTACCTGTTGTGGGAAAGTCAAGTCGAGTCATGGGGTTATGTCGAGTCAGGTCGAGTCGAGTCTCGAGGTCATTTCGAGTCGAGCCAAGTCACAAAGTTGTAAAGACGAGTCATGTCAAATAAAACGTTCGTCAAGTCGAATCACAGTTTAGTCAAGGCCTTTACTATTGTTTCGCCCATTGTTTGTTTTTCTTTACAACTGTGCAGAGACAGATCCCTTTTATATACACCTATCTTCATCATTCATAGATAAACCATCTTAGATCGGATTAAACTGTATTATATAAATACTAGCGATGTCCCAATCGCGTATTTTTGCACCCGAGTCCAAGTCACCTGATTTTGATAATCTGCCAATCAGTGTTGTTAATTTTACTTTAAAAAAAGTAATTAATTACAGTTACAAATTACTTCTCCCAAAAAGTAATTGCGTTAGTAACTCAGTTACCTGAATGTAAGATTAGTTACTTGGCAAAGTAACTAGTGATAATTTTCATGTTTTTTTTTCTCAATTTTTTTTTTTTTTTCAATAGTTTAAGTATAGTTGCTAGTAAATTTTCACAAAGTAAATGGGACTGATGGAGAGTTGTGAATAATTTAAATTTGTATCATTGAGTGTGGGTGAGCAGATGGTGTCAGAAAAGTTTGATGACAAGCTATAAAACCATTGGCACAGGTATGCGAGGGCTTATCCATCATTTCTAATTTGGTACTATTATTCCACTCACTTTTAAAACACATTCATGTTTTGTCTAGGGTTGCCCAAACATGCATTAGTTGCAAAATATTGTCTTGTTTTATGGGAACTGCAAAAAGAATAAAGATGAAACCACAGACGGAAAACCAATAATATCATTGCCAAAAAGCCCTGATCAAGCATTCAATCTGATTTTGGCATTATAATTTTTAATTTAGTTAATTTGTTAATAACTCTGACAGTACAGGCCGCAGGGCGTCAATTTTCCAAGGATGTAGTGATTTTGTATTAGCACTAAGGGTGCGACAGTATATTTAAATGTTCTTGTTTTGTTCTTTTACAGCGAATTTTGGGGATTACAAAGACTTTCAAACACAATTTAGGAAAATGACGCTAATAATTAGTGTAACACGGGTTTATGACGGTGTACATGGTCGTTGCATGGTGTCGATGAGGGGTCTAATAGTATATCGAAATGAGGATGTATCGCAGTACTTTGTATTCCAAAAGGTTATCGATATGCTCCCGCCAAGAACCGTTATATCTAGGGATGCTGCATCTATCGAATATTTTAGTAATCGAGTATTTGACTGAAAATTCTATCGATTAATCGGGTAATTGGATTAAAGATTTTATTTTTGGAACAGAGCAATTATTAATATACATGAGAAAACAAGACATTTCATCTAATATTTAACCATTTTCGGTCAAGCGTCTTTATTTTCCATGTAAATCGTTGAAACTAGGGCTGCAGCTATCGATTATTTTAGTTGTCGATTAACCGATGATCTAGTTAGTTCGAATAATCGAGTAATTGGATAAGGAACACGAAAAATTAAAATAACTGAGCCGAGCCTTAAACGGTATAAAAAAAATAAAATAAATAAGGATATATGTACAACAAAAGAACAATGGCTAACTTACATAGCAAAAGTCCGCTAGCTTAAATGCTATAAAACACTAAAGCTTTTTTAAAAATTTTTTTTTACAATGCTCTTAGCAAATAGTTCGGACACATATTCCCACAAAAAAAAAAACAACAACTGCTGAATATACCAATAATCTTAATTACAAATGCATTAGAAAAAACATTGGCTCCAACAAAAACTTATGCTTATGTTAACTAAAACTAGACTTATGTTTGTCTTAACATGGAGCAGCTGGATTCAGCCATGTGAAATGAGGCAGACAAGAGGGCAGTGTATCCACCCAAATCAATAAAACTAAATGCAAACACTTTCAAAATAAACGATTGCAGCGCCACTTTAATTAAACGAATACTCGAAGCAGCAATATTTAATTTGAATCTTTTTTTTCTAATCGAATACTCGAGTTAATCGCTTAATCGTTGCAGCTCTAGTTAGATCGTTTTAAAAATGCGTCACTGTGTTAGTGCCGCCACAATTAATCAATTAACTCGAGTAATTCGATTACAAAAAAGCTTTGAATTCAATTTCGCTGCTTCGAGTATTCGTTTAATTAAGAGTTTCATTGTTATGGTTTGCATTTAGTTTTATTGATTTGGGTGGATACACTGTCCTGTAGTGGCAACAATGAATATGACAAAACATGCCTGAATCCAGCTGCTCCCTGTTATGACCAACATAAGTTTTTGTTTTAGCTAATATGTTCATAAAATGTATTATTATTATTATTTGGCAGTTTTTGTGGGAATATGTGTTTGAACGATTTGTTAAAAGTAGCTCTGCAACGATTAATCAATTAACTCGAGTAATTTGATTAGAAAAAGCTTTGAATCAAATTTTGCTGCTTTGAGTATTCATTTGATGAAGAGATGCGTTGTAATGGTTTGTTTTGAAATTGTTTACATTTAGTTTTATTGATTTGGGTGGATACACTGCCCTCTAGTGGCAACAGTGAATGACATATAACTCATTTATTTCATTTATTTATTTTTATTTATTTTCCCTTCAGGCATGACAAATCTGAACAAACATACAGCATTTATATGTGTTTACAATTAATTCAACCCGAAAAGAAAAGGGCAGACGGGAGAAGCTGAAGCTTATTGAAACCCGCCCCCAGTATACCATATAGGACGCAGAAAATATCGAATAACAATTTTTGACCCTCAGATTTCATAGTAAATGCGTCCTTCGTCTTCGAGCGTCTGTGAAAATGTCAAAATTTACCATGGCTAAATCCAGCTGCTCCCTGTTAAGACCAACATAAGTTTTTCTTTGAGCTAATATGTTTTTTAATACATTCGTAATTTAGTTTACAGGTATATTTAGCAGTTGTTTTGTTGGAATATGTGAATGAATGATTTGTTAAGGGCATTGTAAAAAATTGTTAGCATTTTAAAGCATTTAAGTTAGCTGACTTCCGCTATGCAAGTTAGCTAGTTCTATTGTTGGATTCTCATTCATTTATCTTTTTATACCGTTTGAGGCCAAGATAAGGTATTTTAATTTATTTTTAAATGCATTTATTGCTCTTGTTAAATGAAACTGCAATTCTGCTAAGTATGAAGAAAAACTCGGGGAATTTTATTTCAAATTCGCATTAAATGCTCTTTTGACAGTGCAATCTTAGTCTTTTGTTTTACATCTTCTAAAACTTATTCTGCCACGAATTAAAAGTTTTTAATCAGATTACTCTATTATTCGAACTAGTTGATAATCTGTAAATGCCACCATATCAACAGGATGTAATCCGTAAATGCCCAAAAATCTACAAGAAGTGACCAAAAATCAATCTATTGCAGAATGATTTCCTGACCTATGTATCGATAATTGTTGTATCGCCATATGGTGAGATTGTTACCGTGAGCCTTGTATCACAAATCGTACCGTGAGCTACCCAGAAGTTCCCACCCTTAACGAGCACTGTCATATACTGAATAGCAGTCCACTTTTGTCTCAGGCAATTTTCCTTTTGATAGCATTTCAGTTTTTGACATGCAATTTCTCGCATCGATTGTAGTACGTAACAGCCCAGACTCCACATAAATGCCATCAGCCAAAAACATGGAGTTTAATTAAATATGTAATGAGACCCATTCTTAATATTCTATGTGAGTAGCAAAGAAGAATTTAAACAAGAACAGAAGAAGAATAAGAAGCTGTAGCAGTGGCGGCGGGTGTTTTTCAAATGCTAATCTGTTATCTGTAATCTGCTGGATGTTTGATGTCACAATAAAACAGTCTACTTTGGATTATACGGCTTTACGATAAGAAGTTATTCATTACATTTGTGTGTTTATTTACATCCTCAAACAAAATAGAGTAGGAGGTCATTTCGCTAATGTGCTGGTAGCAATGAATTATGCTGACAGCAATACAGAGTAGAGCAAAAGTGAACAAACACTAAGCACTTTGGGTGTTGAGAATTGAAAGGACTTTAGGGCGTTTTAAATCACTAGTAGACGTCCGATCCGTTCGAATTCAAACGGATTGGACGTCTATGGTCGTCAGTATCAGCCATTGCCAGGCAATGAGTTAATTTGGGGGCATTTGATGTCACTTCCCGTTGATTTTCGGTCAGTTCCTTTTCAGGCTGCCGTGGTGCAGTTGGTAGCTCGAGTTGTCCATAAGGCGCACCTGACTGTAAACCGCACCCTTCAAATTTGGCATGAAAACGGCATTTGTTGACAAATAAGCCGCACTGGACTATAAACCGCAGCTGTCCTCACTTAATATGGGATATTTACACCAAAAGATTACAACAGGTAACACTATTTGACCTTGTCACCGGTCGTCAAACATGCCTCCTAGCATGCATTGCAGCGCTACAGATGTAAATAACAAAATTCCTGTTCTGTGCTAATTGTTTATTCAGTTACTGTTCTAGTTGTTTCATTAATTGCTGGCTATGGAACTTTGTGACAACTTCATTTGACAGTGGCGCCATAAGACTGTCATAAGACCATCATAATTATGACATGACACTGCCATGAGCATTAATGAATGCCTATGACAGACATCATTTTGTATCATCCGGCAAATTATCTCACTTTGAATAGATGTAAAAGATCAGGGCTGGACATAAATGGAGTTAGTGACATAATTTGCCGGATGACACTTAATGGGATCTTTCATAAGCATTCATGATAATGTCATGTCACACCTATGACAGTCTTATGACGCCGCTGTTAAATAAAGTGTTACCTATTAACCCAAATAAATCAACAAATAAGCCGCATTGGACTATAAGCCTCGGGATTCAAAATGAGGGAAAAAAGTAGCAGCTTATAGTCCGAAAATTATGGTAGATAAATGCACTATATAAGCACTCTCCATTTACCATTTCCTTTTGGGGCCTTTACTGGTCACTTCTTGTTTAACTTTGGGGCATTTACAGGTTACTTCTTGTTGATGTTGGGTTATTGAAAAGGAAGTGACGCAAAAATGTCCCCAAGGGAATAGGAAGTGAAGAACAAAAAAGTCAATTTTCCCCTTTCATAGATTCTTTCATTGTCTTAACAAACAGGAGATGATGACAGGGACAAAAAAAAAGAAAGCAATCATCACCTTAGATGCATTTATTAAGGAAAGTTTAATTAACCCTTAGATCCATAAGTGGGTCAAAAATGACCCAGTGAGGTTGCTTTCTTGAAATATCTTCGGAATGAAAAATTGTTATCAATTAATATTCCAGGTATTCCTCAAAAAACATGTTTTTGATATAATGCCATTCAAATTTTTGATGAACTTTTATACATTTCAAGAAATTGTCATTTTTGTATTACTACCCTAAGATTCCACAAGTGGGTCAAAAATGACCCCTAAGCATTTTCTATGGAATCCAATGGGAATCTTTCATTCTTATCAACTTTGGCTCTCAGGAATAAATTTATCGTGGACCACACAGACGATGTATGTAAAAATTGACATCCCTTAAGAAGAGTATTTTACACAGCAAGAGCTGATACGTGTACTGTAAGTATTATGTCCATATAGTATTTTGTGTGTGTGTCTTTCATGACTATGATTATTTATCAACAAATTAACCTACATCATAACTAGCTAGCTAACTAAGGCTAGGTCCTAATGCACAATTCAGATTTTTTGTCATATCTGTTTTTTTGGCGTACCCATTCAGACTGCGTTTGTCCATCACACATGCGCTCTAATTCGCAGACCGAGATACGTTGAGCAAACTGGCCCGCATGCGCATTGGAGCAGAGAGAAAACCGAGCATTGTCAGGCTATTCTCAACCCATTTTATTTTTTCATGACTGTTGTCAAGCCCGCTCCTTCCCTAAAAGCCGCGTTCAAGCTAGGCGCTAACGCTAATGCACATCTGCACCACTACCGTAGGACCCTGTCTCTCGCTTAACTTACGAAAGTGACCTGGATCGAATTTAAAAATGGTCCACTTTTATGCGACTTTTCCCGTTCAGTCGAGTCGGAAAAACACAAAAAAATCGGATTTGTGCTAGATTTACAGCTGAAATGGTCCTATAGATGTTGGATGACGGAGAGGCAGTGACGGGGTTGGACTCAAGTGTCCGAAATTTCTGATGATGACGACCCAGACTATTGTCCAGGTGGCGGTGGCAGTTGTCCACCTGGAAATCCAACTGAACAGGATCAATGTGACTCATAAAATTCCACTTAAGTGTCCTCTGAAGTAGAAAGTGTCCAAATCATGGCCAACAGAATGAGTTGGTAGAGCTCTTACTAGAGAGAATTTCCTCCCACCCAGGGCAGAACACAGAGGCACAATATCCTCAGAAATCGGTCAGTGCCTCCACAAGGGCTTAGCACCGCTGTCTCACCAAAAAGATGCATGGGAGCTCTTCATCATTGATGATAAAATACAAGGAAGGATGAAGTCTGTTGCTATTCTGTTGTCTTTTTTTGTTGTTTTGTTGTTTTGTTTGTTTGTTTTTTTTTTTCAAAAAAATGTTAATTGAATCAAAGATATTTCACGCATGAAATCATTCTTGTGTGGCCCTAAATATCATACTAATTAATATACAAGTGATTATTCTTCACCAAAATGGCATAAAAACACATTGGTTCTAATATGGGTCATTTTTGACCCACTTATGGAAGAGTGTAGGGTCCAGTAACTTGTGCATGTAAGGGTTAAAAGCTGGCAGGCCAGGACAAACGCACCAGAGAGCCTCACCCCAGTGCCTAAGAAAAAATCTGCCCCGAAATCTCAGCACATACACTTTTTTATCATTTCCAGTATAGATAGGCAGGCCCCCATGTTAACCCATTAAGATGCTCCCAAGAAAGTGGAATTTTACTTGGCAGCTGTGTTATGTTTATGACCTTGCTTCAGAGAAGAAGCTGTGACCTGCAGTTGATATCATATAAATGCCCATGAGCCTGGTTGTGAATGCTCTGGTTTCAGTGCCATTGACAGCGCTAGACGTCCAATCCAGTCAAAATGAATTAGATGTCTAGCACCGTCATTGGTAGTCAGTGAACTAGTAGACAGTATTCTAGATTTTGGTTGCAACCTGTTGGTTCTTTTTTTTTTTTTTTTTTTTTTTAAACAGTGCCACCTTTGTAAAACGATATATCGATTCTTGATGGGAGCATATCTATAACCTTTTGGGCTACAAAGTGTCGCGACATATCACCTTTTCGATGTGTCACACTCAGTTTTATAAATGTAATTGATTGGGAGTGCAGCAAGTGAAGATGAGGTTAGTTTAAGGGACCGGAGAATCATATATTACATCTCATGTTCACAGACGGAGGTTGCCGAGGAGATAAATGGACTGGGGACGGCACATACAAGCCATGTAAGATATGAGGGATCCATCAGGCGCCGACACGGGGACCGGGCAGAGCAGTGAAGCAGCCACATTCAATTACCCACAACCTATTTTCTAGTCTTCCTGGATAAATTGGAGGCTTATGGCCACCGGTCAGTGGACAGTCACACTTGTGTGTCCGTCTGCCTCCTGCATCCACCATCTTGTCTTCAAATGTCTCCCGTTGAGTTAACATTAACCGAGAAATACTTTATTTGAATTTAGTTTAGTTTTAATCCATTAGCCTACAATGTGCACATTGATCTGATAGTTGGGAGTGACTGTGGAAACAAAACTTTGTGTGTGTGGTAAATATCGTAACACACGTGACTGCCACCTACAGCACAGGAGTGGAACAGTATTACATTTACCTTTTATTTTTAAAGCAGGCAAGTAAACTTGTTTTTTTTTTTTTTAACGGAAATTGAGATCCATTCAGATACATTGCTTCCTGAAAGAGTTTTTAATTATAAAAATTTTCATACTATTTCACCTCTTTTTAGGACAATTACACGCATTTATATCAAATTCTAATGAACCTAAAGTGACACAATTATCATTATTACTGCGATACAAGACAAACTGTCATCCCATGCCGTATGAGTACTGCTTAATCATCACTGTGGCGAGCCGTAATAACAAACAGGAGTTCTCAGCTCGTCACATGAAATCATCACTATAGATTTTTTTTCTTGAGTGAATGGCCAAACTGAGCAAACACAATGGAACTTACAAATGCAGCTGTTTATCCACCAATTCCAATCCCAGCATCAGTAAACAGAGTTGCAAAAGGCTTGTTATCTGTTAAACATTGTATGCAGCGAAGATTTGTTTTATCCGTGTGAATTATCAGCATTGCGCTGCTTCTGGATAAGCCATTCTTCTCTTTCCGGCATGTGATTGCGATTCAAACCGCAGGCTAAAGCACTTGGCCCTCAAATGGAGGACAACAGACCCGGACCAACACTCGGAATATCATCTAACAAGCTTTTTTTTATATATATATATATTTCTGCTGTGAACTGAATTGAGTTTACAATTAGTAGACGTCCAATTCATTTGAACTGGGAGGGTGGCAGCGAATGAACATCCGTTCATTGTAAATTTTACTGCTTGTGAACTGAATTTAAATTTGCAAGGAGTAAAATTGCGGGCTAAATCTCATGGCCCTTAAATAGAGGACAACAGACCCAGAAAAATTTTTTTGAAAAAAATAACTGGTGGATTTATTTGATAAAATCATTGTAACAATTTGCACTTTTATTCAGTAATTTTTACTCCTTGCAATATTAAATTCCGTTCACAAGCAGTAAAATTTACTTAATAAAAGTAAGTGCAAATTGTTACGATTTTTTTTTTCAAACTATGCAGAATTGCACTTTCAGCAAAAATAAATTAAAATACTTGAGCTTAGCCTCAAAGGGTATAAGTAAAATCAATGAGGATCTCAGTACAATAAAAGAACAATTGACTAACTTGCATAGCAAAAGTCCGCTAGCTTAAATGCTATAAAATGCTAACTAATTATCTTTCTTTTTTTTTTTTTTTTTAAACAATGCTCTTAATTAATTGTTCAAACACATAATTCCACAAAAACAGCTAAATATACCTACATTGAAAAAAATAACTGGCGGATTTACTTGATAAAATCATTGTAACAATTTGCACTTTTACTCAGTAAATTTTACTCCTTGCAATATTAAATTCCGTTCACAAGCAGTAAAATTTACTTAATAAAAGTAAGTGCAAATTGTTACAATGATTTTATCAAGTAAATCCACCAGTTATTTTTTTCAATGTAGGTATATTTAGCTGTTTTTGTGGAATTATGTGTTTGAACAATTAATTAAGAGCATTGTTAAAATTAGCATTTTATAGCATTTAAGCTAGCGGACTTTTGCTATGAAAGTTAGTCAATTGTTCTTTTATTGTACTTAGATCCTCATTGATTTTACTTATACCGTTTGAGGCTAAGCTCAAGTATTTTAATTTATTTTTGCCGAAAGTGCAATTCTGCATAGTTTGAAGAAACACTCGGCGATCCTATTTTGTATTTGCATTTAATGCTCTTTAGAAAGTGCAATCTTGGCAAGCCTTTGTTTTTGATCTCCTGAAATTTATTCTGCATTGTACTATTTGATAGAATAATCAATTACTTAAATAATCCATAGCTGCAGCCCTCATTCCCCTAGAAATGATGTTTTTTTGTTTTGTTTTGTTTTCATCCGCATTCCCGTGAATTAAACAAATATAAAGGGGAAAAAAAGTTGCACCATCCAATTCCCTTTCCGTAAGTCTTTTCTGATCATGTAGTGTTTGGTTCCAGTACAGATTTACAGTTTAAAGATTAAGCTAGTCGATTAATCGACAACTAATCGATTAGCAAATTAAATGACAACTATTTTGATAAGCAATTAATTGTTTAGGAACTTCTTCACCTTAAATTTGTCGAAATTCTTGAAATCATAACATATATACAACTTTTCAGTTGTAAATATTTATTTATATATATATTTCTTCATTATATTTTTGTTCAAAGTAGGACATCAACAAAAATCTGCTTTTACTTTGGAAAACAATTCACATATTTGCCAATATTCAGGCATTTTACAGCCTAAAGTAGCTTCTTAATAAGGCTGCAACAACTACTCGATTATTAAATTAGTTGCCAAAAAATTTGATAATCAATTTTTGCCAGCAGCTATGGCTAGGTTCATGCAGGTGCATCTTAATGCACTATTCTGATTTTTTGTCATATCTGTTTTTTCGCGGAAGTAAAACACAGTCAGCACGGTCTTCGCAATGGTCCCACAGTTGTCGCACACTTGTCTTGGCCGATCTCAGGGTGAACGGAAACTTTCTGAAACCCAAAAAGGCTCACACGCCTCTCCCTGGTGCAGCTACAAAAGCCTTCAGCACTTTGGCTGGTGTGATGCAAAAAATAAACGAATTAATCCGCAAATTCAGCTGAATCCGCAGTCCATCTGCATGCTATAAAGCAATGCTGTATTGTGAGATGCTGACCCGGGTGACGTCACATTCTCATTCGTCCTAAACACGAGACTAAGGCCGGAGGTCACTCATTTTCATGGCGCGGGATTCAAAAATTGAATATATAAAAAATTCGCTTCCACACACATCCAAGCGGTCCATTTCATTCGGGAGCATAAAACACTGCATGAAATATGAAATAAATGTGCTTTTTGGTGTCATACGCACTTTAAAGCTGCTGATACAGAATGGGTCTTTGATTATTTTATTTACTGTTTTGAACTGTTAACTTGATACTGAAATAGTAGTTGTTTGGTTTAGCCTGAGAAGATTTTTGAACAATTTTGGAACTAATGTATGTAACATTAAAAGTAAGCCTGAACAATATACCGTTTAAACATCGCCATCGCGATGTGCGCGTGCGCGATAGTCCCATCACAAGCACGTGCGATAGTTTTGTTTTTTTTTTAATCCACATACGCCTTGCTTTCTGCTCTGCGCACAGCCTCACACCCTCCCTCTCCCAGCCCTTTGTTCCTCTCAGTCACTGCAGCACTTGCTTATTAAAGTTAACGATGGCTTTGATCTGGCCAAAGAATCCAGGCAGCAATCTGTCAATCATCGTTTAACTTGTTAAACAGTTTCTGCAAGGAAGCCGCGCTGGAATGAATGTGTGTGCGTGCGTGCGTGCGTGTGGAGACGTTGGAGACATATAAATGCCAGAAGTGATCATTAGGAGTTTGAAATTTCTACATGTCACTCCAACTGTCACAGCTAAGGTAGATAAACAGAAATATTTAATAAAGCCAAGCATTTTATCTACTACAGTACTTTAGTCTTGTTCAAAAATTATTTGGTTGGACAGTATTGTTCAAAACTGATCATAATTATGACATTTGAAGTGCTTAGAAACCATTTATTTATATACATTTTTTAAAATCACTTTGGGGGGAAAAGTGAGGAAAAAAAACATTTCTTCTATGTGTGTTTCCAATGCCAAATCGGAATAATTACATTGAGCACAAAAAACACACACACAAAAAAAAATTGGGGGGGGTGCGCTACTTCGCGGTTTTTCACTTATCGCGGCGGGTTCTGGTCCCCATTAACCACGAAAAACGAGGGATCACTGTACACTGTGGTGATGGCGAGTCATCAAAAGTCTTTCCAAACAGCTATTCAAGTGACCAAGTCAAAATTTATTTTTAAAAAAAAATATATTTTTTTTAATATCGCAATTAGGGGTGTCAAACGATTAAAATTTTTAATCGCGTTAATTACAGCTTAAAAATTAATTAATCGTAATTAATTGCAATTAATCGCAATTCAAACCTTCTATAAAATATGCCATATTTTTCTGTAAATTATTGTTGGAATGAAAAGATAAGACACAAGATGGATATATACATTCAACATACGGTACATACAGTGGGAGAACATGTATTTGATACTTGGTTTTCTCATTGTCGGTGTATCAAATACTTGTTCTCCCCACTGTAAGTACTGTATTTCTTTATTATAACAATAAACCAACAAGAAGGCATTACCATTATTAACATTCTTGGATAAAAAGACTTGTAGTTCTTAAAAGATATATTAAAACCCCTGTTCATGTTTTTGTTTTAATAAAATTTTAAAAATTTATATCAAAAAATAAACTAGTAGCCCGCCATTGTTGATGTCAATAATTACTTACACAATGCTCATGGGTGCTGAAGCCTATAAAATCAGTCGCACCCAAGCGCCAGCAGAGGGCGGCAAAACTCCGAAAAACACAACAACTACACCTTTCACTCTGCTGTCATTTTAATCTGTTTGAGCGGGGCATTTGTGCG
This sequence comes from Corythoichthys intestinalis, assembly GCF_030265065.1. Taxonomy (NCBI): domain Eukaryota; kingdom Metazoa; phylum Chordata; class Actinopteri; order Syngnathiformes; family Syngnathidae; genus Corythoichthys; species Corythoichthys intestinalis. The sequence goes on from NC_080398.1 coordinate 40,517,109, forward strand.
TTAAGTGCGTCAAATATTTTGACGGGATTGATTTAAAAAAATAATTAACGTTCGTTAACGCGATAATTTTGATAGCCCTAATCGCAATATAATATCGCAATATATCGCAAACCCCCCAAAAATCGCAACAATAGTTTTTTTCCAATATCGTTCAGGCCTCATTAAAAGTGTGTGTGTGGGGGGAGGGGGGGGGCATCAATAATCGATTTGTGATCGATTTTAATCGTAGTCGAATCGTTTCGTGCCCTAAGATTCCCACCTCTACCTTTAGTGCTGCTGTGACATGACTGTCAATCAAATTGCTTTTCCAGGGAAGTTGGGTGAGTAAAGCAAGTGGGTGTGCATAGTATAAGGCAGGCACGCATTGCAAGCACTAAGTTACTTGTAGGCAAAATGCTGTGCTTTCACACCATAAAATCTAGAAACAGAAGGTCAGATATGTTCTACTACTTCAGACAGAGTTCATTTGCAGGGTTCTTTATGAGTACGTGTAACTACACATCATTATTATGACGGTAGTCGAGCCTTTCTTAGCTTCTGTCAGCCTGGTCAACGAACCACTGTGTTTCAGTGCAGGTTGAAGAGCACTCAATGATTAATTCATGAGCATATTCTGTATGTCAAGGAAACATTTTTGATACAAGCTACTATCATTGCAAGTTTACCCACCTTTTTAAACAAGCTTGTTTGTAAATACAAGAGTATGACTCACCTAATTTCATCAAAGACGCCAGTAGGACCCATAATGAGATCTCGAAGGGGGTCTGGATGTGTTTGTACTCGAAACTGAGCACCGGGAAAGGCTTTTTGGTAAAGTTGCGGTGGTGCTCCTTCTCCACGTTATGGTCGTTCGACTCATCTCCGTGACCCACGTCGGGGGAGCTGGAGGCTCCGAGAGGCAGGACGGAGACCACCAGGAGGACCAGGAGCACCAGCATGATGAGTCCGCGCTCCGATAAGCTGCTACCGGACCCGCCCGGGTGACGCGAGCCTGTACTCGGGGACATTTTAGGGAAGAGATGGAGGTGACGAGGCTTGTTTAAAGTTCAAGAAGTTGGAACGTTTGTTGGTTCGAACTTCGCCACATGAACAAACCGAGTCTACAAGTGTGGAACCATGACAAAGACTCGGAATAGGGATATTTTTCGGTTAGCTAACCGATGTGGAGTGTCTTGGCTAGCCAGGTGAGGAGCCGAGGGCCGTGGAAGGGAAGCAGGAAACGTCACAAAAAATGAAAGAGCCTCATCGTACAATATGTAAGACCACGAAATTTTCCGGAATGTTCTAACAAGTTTGTCCGCGTGACTTGCAACAAGCGCGGATGTCCTCTCCGGGGAAAGGTGTCATTGTTGATGCTGGAGACAAGCGACAGGCAGCGGCATCCCCCTCCGCGTCTTTCCGTCCCCTTCCCGGCAAAGTCGCTCGCGAGGCGGCGGCGTCGCTCGGATTCTGCTCTGACCTTGACGTGCAGCTGCGACACAACCGCGCCGCATTTTGTCTCGTCGCCGAGTAAACGCGAACTTTTTCAAATGGTTTTGCTAGTCAATGTCCGCGTGTGCGTGTAGTGGCAATTCAGGCGTCTCCCGCCCCCGCGGAGGCGGAGGAGGAGGAGGACCTTGGCGAGGGTCAGTTTAGGGAAGGTACAACCGTGATGTAGACCGCCTCGTAGGGGCGGTGTTTGTCGCTTTTTTTACCCGGCTTGATGAGCCAGGTCGCCTCTATTAACTGCTCGGCTCATGTCGCGTGGTTGTGTGTTTGCTTCTTTCAACCTTCAAAGCCTTCAACGTGTATTCCAGGGAAAACGCCTGGTAAGGAGGGGAAGGCGGTAGTTGTGAAACAGCGACACTGACAGGCATGGAGGTTTAAGCCGTCGGCGTTGGGAGGGACACCGTCTCATGACTCTCATCATGTGTTTTCTTGGTTCATTTCACGTTGAAACAAATTTGCTTTGATAATCACCCTCTGCAAGTCATTTTTAAATGCACGGCACTAAAGTGTTCCCTCGTTTTTCGCGGTCAATGGGGACCAGAACACCCTGCAATAAGTGAAAAACCGCGAAGTAGCGCCTCCCCTCCCAATTTTTTTTAGTGCTGTCAAACGATTAAAATTTTTAATCGAGTTAATCACAGCTTAAAAATAAATCACAATTCAAACCATCTCTAAAATATGCCATATTTTTATGTAAATTTCTGTTGGAATGGAAAGATAAGACGGATATATACATTCAACATACTGTACATCAGTACTGTATTTGTTTATTATAACAATAAATCCACAAGATGACATTAACATTATTAACATTCTTTCTGTGAAAGGGATCCACGGATAGAAAGACTTGTCATTCTTAAAGTGCATGTGACACGAAAAAGCATGTATATTTCATAATACACGCGGTATTTTATGCTCCTGAATGATATGGACCGCTTGGATGTGTGTGTCAAAATTATCGTGTTAACGCGCGGTAATTAATTTTTTTAATTAATCACGTTAAAATATTTGACGCAATTAACGCTCATGTCCCGCTCAGACAGTATTCTGCCTTTTGGTAAGTTTTACAGCAAGGTTTTTTGTGGTCGCGTCGCGACATGGTTTATTGCTTTCTTGCCAGTTCAATATGGCTGCACGACGTCTCGGGCTGACGCCTACGTTGTAATGTTGTGCTTATATGATCCTTGGACAAGATTTGTCCGTAAGTATGGTTGTTGTAAAGAACGTACATATTATGTTAGTAAGCGAAATGTTATATTTTTTGTATGAGACGCTTTTTGTTTATGTTTAGTGAACCTGTATAGCGTGCTAAGCTAACGTTGTTGCTAATGCAATGCTTGTGTACTTTTTTTGTAGTTTCACTACGGTCTAAAGAGGACAGTGGTTTGAGGCCATTTTATTAATAAATCAGATGAAAAAGGAAGAAGTCTGATTATTAAGGCGTCGTTCACTAGCTGTCTAGCTTTGGAAAAAGTAGACGCTTCGGAGTGAGGACAGCATAGACAGATTTAAATGACAGTAGAGTGAAATGCCCACTACAGTCCTTATGTACCGTATGTTGAATGTATATATCCATCTTGTGTCTTATCTTTCCATTCCAACAAATTATTTTACAGAATATATATATATAATTCACAGAAAAATATGGCATATTTTATGATGGTTTGAATTGCGATTAATTGCGATTAATCACGATTAATTAATTTTTAAGCTGTAATTAACTCGATTAAAAATTTTAATCATTTGACAGCCCTACTATATTTATTTAGTTTTTTTTATCGCGCGCCATGAAAATGAGTGACTTCCGGCTTCGGTCTTGCATTGAGGAGGAGGGCGCTGTGACGTGTGCGGTAGAAGACGTCCTCTTCACTACACGGCGTACTGTTGTGTATGAGGACGAAGGATACAGCTGATTTTGCGGATTAATACGTTTATTTTTCGCATCACGCCAGCCAAACGGCTGCAGAAAAATCATTCTGTATGAGGGAGAGGCGTATGCGCCCTTTTGGAGTTTCAAAAGGTTCCCATTCACCGTGGATATTTACTGTGGGACCATTGGACTTACGAGGAAGTGAGTAAACATCTTGTTTTGTATTATGTCAAATACGAACACAGCGATTACAAAGTAAACACTACAAACTTTCTTTAAATAAAGGTCTACTTACGTTTGATCATTGATAGGCATGTAAAAAGCTCTACTCATGCACATTAGCAGCACGTTAGCTGCACAACAACTGCAGCCACCCTCCTCCGAGGAACGAACTGTAAATTGCTCTCCGCCGGGCGGTTTTGTCGATCCGCAAAGACAATCGACAACCCAGTAGTCATGTCAATAAATCCAGGCTCGTTATGTGTGATTTTCCGCTTCGAAGACTTTGAAACATCACTCGGTTCGGGTTAGCATGTCGGCTAGCTGTCATGCCTTTTGGTTTGTTTACATTCTCCGAAGCCGGGGAAGGGAAATGACATATGTCCAATTTAGGTGTCATAAAATATCGTTCGGGAGGTGTGACAGTAAAGGTGAAATCGACAGTTTTGACCATTATGGAGTAATTTTGCCATGTCGTCCTGAATAAATGCATTTTTATTATTTCATATTCCATTTAGCACAAGACTGTTATTTGTCATGACCATGCCATTTATTTAGCAATTGGGGAAAATACTTGGATAAAAAGAATATCCTGTGAAAATATTGAAGTAAAGAGACAGAAACAATGACATTTTGCAACTCTCTTCGTCGCGTTTTCCTCGTTGTGAATAGTTCCCCCTCGACGGGCTGACTGGTCCTTCTCAAGCCATTTATATAGCTATTGGGGAAAAATACTTGGATAAAAAGAATATCCTATAAAAATATTGGAGTAGAGAGACTGAAACAATGACATTTTGCGGCTCTCTTCGTCGCGTTTTCCTCGTTCTGAATAATTCCCCCTCAATGGGCTGAATAGTAAAACCGATGAGCCCAGTCTACCGCTGACGTCATCCACCTGTTGGGGACGCTAAAGCCCTATAATGGTAGGCGTGGCTAACCGGCAGATTAAAAGACTAATTTCTCGTCATCTGCGCTTTGCTAAATTGTTGTATATAGTCGAATCGTCTCAAAATATGATTCTAATTCACATAATAATGCCATTTAAGACTTTTTTTCTCTTGTCGTATGCTCTTTAAAGGATAAATGTTGTGAGTTTGTATATTGCAGGGTGACCAAACGTCCTCTTTTGCCAGGACAAGTCCTACTTTCACGTAGTATCCTTGTCGTCCGGGCGGGTTTTATAAATTCATAAAAATGTCCGGTTTTTATGATTTTTCACGGGACCAATTTGAAGAGAATCTCTCCGGCCCCTGGGTGGCAGCGACTGCCTGCGATGACATGTCTCCTAGTAGTAGGGAGGGAAGGAGTACTTCTTATTGTTTTTGTTGGCAGTTTACCCCTATCATGAGGCATTACCGCCATCTACTGGGTTGACAATTTGGCCACAACGCCTGCCCAGTTAAGTTTTCTGCGATAAATACGTATATAATGGCAACTGTTGACTTCTGTCGGAGCTTTGACTGTAAAATCCCGTTTGGTGTTGCATCGTTGCGCTTCCGATGATTCTAAACTTTAATAGCAAAGTTTGATTTTTGCGTAAGTAAATCGTAGTTTTGAACTGCTACGTTTGGAAACATGCTGGTTGAATAGTTTGTCAGTTTATTTCGGTTTTTGTTTGTGTGCAATCTAGAACATTGAATGAGAATATCAATTGAATGGGAATAACAATTTGTCAAGGACAATTGTCAAGATAGTAATTTATAAAAATGTTTAGTTGGCACATAGCCTACTTTGTGTATGAGGATTGACTGGACTACATTTCTATGGGTCACATGGAGTCTGTACTCATCAGAAAAGCAGAGAGAGAGAGGTGGACTTGATTTGATTGAACATTTTTTCCCAGATTTTTTTTTTTTTTTTTTTTTTTTTTTTGCTTTTACCACGAGTTTGCGACACTATTTAATTACAATTTTAAATTACATGACTTGCATAAAAACTCCCCGTCCATCCTCATAGCTTCTGCTATGGCGTTCCATGGGTAATAGTCTGATTGGATGTTTTCCGAGGCACCCTTAAGTGCACGCTACGGTGATGTTGTTTTGTTCATGTGATGCTGAAGTGAGAAACAGAGACAGTCTACTGAGAGCCACAGGTTGAGGACGTGTTGTAAACACCGTGTGTTAATAAAAACAACGTTTTTAGCACATCATTTGTTTAACATCATTGCCAGAAAAAGACACATAATAGGTCATCTTGCAATTCCTCTTTAATGATGTCCTTATAATAATGATCTGCTGCATCATAAATCACTTTGTGACTTTCCACCTCCATGATGAAATGTTTTTCGTCCATGTTCGCTCGCGTTTTAAACCATGAATAAGACACTGGGCTGCTGACTCCAGGCCTGGATCCGCCCATTTTGACGGATGTGTCTCTGGCAAAAATAGGAAATAGCCTAAACCATCCGGCGTGCCAGAGCCCGCCGGAGCACTGATGCGGCTGGTATACATTGAACAATAAGGTATAATGGGAATGAATTGGCTCCGGCACAATTTTCTGCCTGAGCCAGACTGAACCCGAAACAAAGATGTGCCTGGTGTATTTGGGCCCTTAACGGCGTAGGTCCGCCGTCACCTCTACGCAGAAGCATAAATCAGCCGTTAGCCTTTAAAAGTCTGTGCTCAGTGATTATCACACACTACAGTAAATGTAACTCGTAGCGTTAGCATAGCGTTCGCGTTAGCCCACTGCTAATGGCGAGCGTTCTCTTAAGCTCTCGGACAAATTTTTTTTACATACAGTTCGTGGCGTGAAGGTATAATTAGTTGAATATATTGTACTGTTTTCCAGCTGAGTGTGTATTATCATCAATTTGGTGTACTTGTAGACACTACAATATGTGCTCGTCTGTCAATGGTTATTCAAACTAATTGGAAAGCTTTATTTATTCATTTATGTTTGGAGTAATTTTGAAATTATTTTACATACAAAAACATTGTGGATAAACGTCGACTAAAACTAGACGAAATTAGTCTTGGGTTTTCGTCAACAAAAACTACACGAAGACAAACACATTAAAGTCATAAAGTTACAGTCACAAAATAGGACTAAAACTATTAAGTATTATAATCCAAAAGACTAAAACAAAATGTAAAAGTGCTGCCAAAAACATCAATTCTTTCAAAATAAAACCAGAAATATTTCATGTTGTCTACTTACTACTTACTAATTTAATGGCTTTTTGGTGAGAGCAAAACTCTTAACATTGGTCTGAATGTTAGCAACAGGGGATCCCGCAGGTGAGTAGCATAAATCAAATGGATGTCATAAATAGTATCCATTTCCATAGAGACAGACCAGGCTCCAATAATTCCATCATCAAGTTAGTGGAAGACATTTTTTTCTGTTAAATGTTGTCTCTGAGTAATTTAATTCAAAGCACCCAAATGCAATCATCAGTATTCAAGAAGGCCCGACTGTAATGTGGCTGCATATGTTTACAGAATTAATTCATGCTGTCCAGACACGATCACAATGGGTCACTAGGGGCTGCAGGAAAGAACGTTTTCTTTTTCAACCATGTTTTACAGTTTGTTTAGGCTTTTAGGAGATGCCTCTGAAACTTGCCACTTCACTTATAGCTAGCTAGACATGACTCAAACCTCTTTATCAAAGGCGTTTCGTCGGTTGCTTTCACCACATGTTCATTTTAGATGGCGTCCAGTCAACTTTGGACACAGCCGTCCTTTGTCTTTGCCTCTCCTAATTGCGTTATAGTTTTCACTGGCCTGGTTGGTCTTTTTACTGTCCCCTTAGCATCTTTATATATGTTATTATCAAAGAGAATTACACATCAAAGCATCTTCTTCACAGATCAGGAAATAGGATTATAAAGCCAAACAGGAAGTGTGTGATGGTACCCATAAAACAGGAAATGGATTGTGCCGACAAATTAATGTTTATCAAGTTGTAAACACCAAACTCATTTTTACTACTAAGGACAGATTATATCATAAAGGGCATCCGGTTGAAACAACAACAGTAAGGGCACAGCTGCGCACTCGCAGAAAACCAGTGCTTCTTGATTTTCGTTCAAACGGAAGCCTCGCCTGTTTGGTATTCTGGCAGGCCAAGTCTTGACGGGTGTACCGGCGTAGCCAGAGGCCTAGCAAGTTTATTTCCTGTAGTCAAGTATGAGCAGGTTTTGCATGGTTTAACACAGTGGTTTACTTCTTGTTATAAAGTCCTTGTGCAACTGTTGAGAGAACAAAAACTATGTTAATGATTACCCTAGAAAAAGAAATGGATCACACACATAAATGGATTTTAAAAGGAACCACGGACAGAAAGACTAGTAGTTCTTAAAAGATAAACGTTCGTATGAGTTATGATAATTCAAACCCTTCATAACGTTTTCATTTTTAGAAAATTTGAAAAATTAGTTTAACCAGTAGGTCGCCATTGTTGTTGATGACGCAATGCGTTGACATCACTGGGCAGCACTGCCGTACTGCCCCAGTGTCACTCGTTAGCTACATAAACATTTCGTCGGTTCTGCCCTTCCAATTTGAACCTGAGCGAAAAAGTGATGAGCAGGACAGCACTGTCGATATTTCACAAAACGAGCAGCAAAAGCAATTGAATAAAAGTCTACAGCAGGATTTGAATAGGCAACAAATGGATATACAAAGTGTCAAATGGCAGCAAGTCAATATCTGGGCAAGCCGTTTAGGATCGGATTAAAGACACTGCTGATGAGCTAGAATTGGATGCAGGTACGACGTTTATTGAACACGCGAACGCGAAAAGGGAGACACAAAAAGGGTCCGTGACAGTAGGTTGGGATCAATTAAAAATAAAAATAAAAACCTGAGGGAAAATTGCAGTGAGAGGCAGACAAACGAAAAAAAAAAACAAGGCAAAGATGCAACTAGCAACGAAGGGATATACAAACTTTAAAATGGCAGTAAGTCAATATCTCGGCAAGCCGCCTAGGATCGGTTTAAAGACACTGCTGATGAGCTGGAATTGGGTGCAGGTACAGTGTTGGGAACTCATCCCACATCTCTGTAACAAAACAATCTGACCAGCAGCAGAATGTGACAAAATCATGCCAGTCGTCATACTAGCTTTGCTTGCTAGTTAGCACAGCTATTCTCCCAGTCCAGGCCAACCGCGTCATCACCTGTTTGTGGGGTAAAACCTGAAAGGGAAGCGCAACTGAAATGAAAACCGCAGTGAGAGGCAGACAAACGAAAAATACAAGGCAATGATGCAACTAGCAACGAAGGGATATACAATCTGTCAAATGGCAGCAAGTCAATATCTCGGCAAGCGGCCTAGGATCGGTTTAAAGACACTGCTGATGAGCTGGAATTGGATGCAGGTACAGTGTCGTGAACTCATCCCACATCTCTGTAACAAAAAAATCTGACCAGCAGCAAAATGTGACAAAATCATGCCAGTCGTGATACTAGCTTTGCTTGCTAGCTAGCACAGCTTTTCTCCCAGTCCAGGCCAAAAAGGGAAACGCAACTGAAAAGAAAGTGCGGCTGGCTTGACCACGGAATTAGAAAATAACATAGGGATTGCGTAAAACGGTTTATTGAACACACAAAAAACACGCAATCGCGAAAAAAAGACACACAAAAAGGGTCCGTAAGAGTAGGTCGGGATCAATCAAAAAAAAAAAAAAAAAAAAGTGAAAACCGCGGCTAGAGGCAGACAAATGAAAAAAACAAGGCAGTGATGCCAATGACAACAAAAGGATATACAGACTGTCAAATGGCAAAAAGTCTATCTCGGTAAGACGCCTAGGATCGGTTTAAATACACTGCTGATGAGCTGGAATTGGATGCAGGTACGACATTGGGAACTCATCCCACATCTCTGTAACAAAACAATCTGACCAGCAGCAGAATGTGACAAAATTATACCAGTTGTCATACTAGCTTCGCTTGCTAGCTAGCACAGCTTTTCTCTCAGTCCAGGCCAACCGTGTCCTCACCCCTAGCGTGCATTGCTCGCGTAAAACATGGTGCCCTCCGACGTGAAAACATGGACTAAATATTATACATTTTTAAATCAATGGTCCCGATTGATCGGGTCCGATCACGTCCTTTTCAAAGTATCGGAATTGGCAAAAAAATATCGGACATGCCTTTTTTTAATATATATATATGTATTTTTAATTAAATCGGTTTCTACTTGTATTTAACGTTACAGACATAATATGTTACACTCATCCAGTCTTTAGTTTAGGCTTAAAGTAGAGTTATCAAATTTATCCCGATTACGGCGGTAATTAAATTTTTTAAAAATGTATCATGTTAAAATATTTAACGCAATTAATGCATGCGCGGCACGACCCACTCACGCATTGTCGTGCTCAATCTGTAATGGCGCAGTTTTACCTATATAGAGAGCTAAAAGGCAGCGTAAAATGAGTAGAGTGAATTTTGGCAGCCTTTGGAGCCTTTTTTTAATTGGCTAAAGCCTTACAATCCCTCTCCCTACGATTAAAAATATCGTGGGAAGCAATGTGGGGAAGCAAGGTAGTAATTGATCTTTTTCTTAACACACTATGTTATTTCCCAACACAGAGAAGATATATCAATTGGTAGCACTAGGCACAGTCGTGGTTGCACTTCCCATCATGCATTTGGGCATGGCTACAGTATCATTTACTGAAAGCTCAACAAATACACTAGATGGCAATATTTAGTCACAATATACAAAGTCACATTTATCCTTTAAGAATTACAAGTCTTTCTATCCATGGATCCCTCTCACAGAAAGAATGTTAATAATGTAAATGACATCTTGAGGATTTATTGTCATAATAAACAAATACAGTACTTATGTACTGTATGTTGAATGTATATATTCTTCCGAGTTTTATTCATTTTTTTCTTAATGCATTGCCAAAATGTATATGATCGGGAAAAATTATCGGGAATGATTGGAATTGAATCGGGAGCAAAAAAAAAAGCAATCGGATCGGGAAATATCGGGATCGGCAGATACTCAAACTAAAACGATCGCGATCGGATCGGGAGCAAAAAAACATGATCGGAAAAACCCTAGTAATGATAAATGTGTTTCTAAGAGCATATTTTAGTAAAAGAAGAAAATTGTTGCTTATTAGAGCCTACAAGTCTTTAAGTCCAGAGTTCCCTTTAAAAATCACCAAAAATCCCTGCATGTTTGAACAGTTTGATGGACATTTTTTGTTAATTTACAAAGTGGTTAAGCATTGAGAAATATCATGCCTGCTTACACCACAACAACCGCAATAAGACATAATTTATGGTTTAATTACAACCACTGATGACAGTACTACACAGTGATGGAACAAATCTGAACAGAGCCCGGGTGCGATGAGTGGACCGCCAGATGGGTTGGGGGGACGACAATTATTCGCGGACCCTCAAGACGGTCGTCCAGTGTGTGTGTGTACGTGTGTGTAGGTGATTCAAGTGGATTTTTTTTGCAGGACCCTCCAGACAACCGGCCAAGAGGGGGGTCTGGCAGAGATATTTTAACACTTAAACACGACATTACAGCTCCGCGCATCATCTTACTGGTAGACCCTCCCCTCACCCAACCATGCCCATTTTATGCCTGCAGTCGTAACCCCAGCACCTCCCTGAGTTCCGCCCCTGGACAGTACTACATTAGATTGGTAGACTAAGCTCTACATTTTCCTTTCTCAATTAACAATTACTATTCTACAAAGAAAAATTATACATATGTCAGGATTCAAGGGCATAGGTTTGGTCTTAATATTGGTAGGGATGATATAACAGCATAATCTGCATGTACACTTTTTGCTTGGGACGGGACATTAACAAGACCAAACATATTTGGTGAATGGGGGTCAGGGCTACATTTCTCACCAATATGAACCTAATTAATTGATAGGTGTACTGGCATTTTGGCAAACTCAAAAATCATGCCGATACTGAGTAGCGACACTTGCTTTGTTAAAAATGATAAGTGATTTATTTTGTAGCTGCTTGTGTTTGGAGACTTTACTTTTGGCACTCTAGTTACTTTCCCTACTGAGCCGTAGGTGCCGCTGAGAACCCTCCACCGTCACAAAGCACTCACAGGCGGACACACTTTGAGCTTTCCCTCATTGAATGAGTAGCATAGAACCATAGATTCTTGGTGAGAGCATATCAATAAGCTTTTGGGCTCCAAAGTATTGCTATACAGTGGGGCAAATAAGTATTTAGTCAACCACTAATTGTGCAAGTTCTCCCAATTGAAAATATTAGAGAGGCCTGTAATTGTCAACGTGGGTAAACCTCAACCATGAGAGACAGAATGTGGATTTAAAAAAAAAAACAGAAAATCACATTGTTTGATTTTTAAAGCATTTATTTGCAAATCATGGTGGAAATTAGGTATTTGGTCAATACCAAAATTTCATCTCAATACTTTGTTATGTACCCTTTGTTGGCAATAACACAGGCCAAACGTTTTCTGTAACGCTTCACAAGCTTTTCACACACTGCCGCTGGTATTATAGCCCATTCCTTCATGCAGATCTCCTCTACAGCAGTGATGTTTTGGGGCTGTTGTTGGGCAACACAGACATTCAACTCCCTCCACAGATTTTCGATGGGGTTGAGATCTGGAGACTGGGTAGGCCACTCCAGGACCTTGAAATGCTTCTTATGAAGCCACTCATTTGTTGCCCTGGCTGTGTGTTTGGGATCATTGTCATGCTGAAAGACCCAGCCACGTCTCATCTTCAATGCCCTTGCTGACGGAAGGAGATTTCCACTCAAAATCTCTCGATACATGGCCCCATTCATTCTTTCCTTTACACAGATCAGTCATTCTAGTCCCTTTGCAGAAAAACAGCCCCAAAGCATGATGTTTCCACCCCCATGCTTCACAGAGGGTATGGTGTTCTTCGGATGCAATTTAGTATTCTTTCTCTTCCAAACATGAGAACCTGGGTTTCTACCAAAAAGTGCTATTTAGGTTTCATCTGACCATAACACATTCTCCCAGTCCTCTTCTGGATCATCCAAATGCTCTCTAGTGAACCGCAGACGGGCCTGGACGTGTACTGGCTTCAGCAGGGGGACACGTCTGGCAGAGCATAATTTGAGTCCCCGGCGGCGCATTGTGTTGCTGATAGTAGCCTTTGTGACTGTGGTCCCACCTCTCTGTAGGTCATTCACTACGACCCCCCGTGTGGTTCTGGGATTTTTGCTCACCGTTCTTGTTATCATTTTGACGCCACGGGGTGAGATCTTACATGGAGCCCCAGATCGAGGGAGATTATTAGTGGTCTTGTATGTCTTCCATTTTCTAATAATTTCTCCCACAGTTGATTTCTTTACACCAAGCGTTTTACCTATTGCAGATTCAGTCTTCCCAGCCTAATGCAGGTATACAATTTTGTCTCTGGTGTCCTTCGACAGCTCTTTGGTCTTGGCCAAAGTGGAGTTTGGAGTGTGACTGACTGAGGTTGCGGATAGGTGTCTTTTGTACCGATAATGAGTTAAAACAGGTGCCATTAATAGAGCTAACGAGTAGAGCCTCGTTAGACCTCGTTAGAAGAAGTTAGACCTCTTTGACAGCCAGAAATCTTGCTTGTTTGTAGGTGACCAAATACTTATTTTCCACTCTAATTTGGAAATAAATTCTTTAAAAATCAAACAATGTGATTTTCTGTTTTTTTTCCCACATTCTGTCTCTCATGGTTGAGGGTTACCCATGTTGACAATTACAGGCCTCTCTAATCTTTTCAAGTAGAACTTGCACAAGTGGTGGTTGACTAAATACTTATTTGCCCCACCGTATATCACTTTCTAGACATTGTCACACCCCTAATGCACACCCCATGAGCTAACCTAATGCTACCCTGAGGACTGCATTTGTTTTAATACAGTGGTCTTCATTAGAGCAGTTATATTTGTGATCGCCCAGAGGATGCTGCAGAGCTCTGAGACAGGAGAGCAAGAGTCAACCGAGAGAGAGAGAAAGATGGACGCTATCCAGCTGCTGTGTGTCAGAAGCAAATCCTCAAATAGGCTCCAAACCATTGGGAAGGGACAGGAATGATGTACATGACGGTGTTATGACTCCATTTGGTTTTAGATCTCAAATTCATACTGGGTCACCGTCGTAAATCCAACAGCAGATTCTAAGATCCTGCAGGCCGAATCGATTGAAAAGTCTGATGTTGACGTCAGCGGACTTTGGGTTGGTGCTGCTCCTCAGCGACATTTACTGTATCTATTCTCTAATCCAATCTGGGGATCATTGATTATTTGCGACAGTCACCGTCTCTGTCATTGTCTCCAGGGTGCTATGCACTTCAATGTTGTAGTCAGTGTATAAGAATTCAATCAATGAACCTGGTTTGAAATCTTAGGTTGAAGGTATGTGACAACGTCAGTAGTGTGAAGTAACTGATCTGTCGACCAGGACAAAGAGCCATTGGTGTCATGGGTTTTTATTTCTAATCCAAGAGACTTGCGTTTAAATATTAGTTGTAGTAATTCCTCCTCAGAGTTCCTGACATAATTTAGAAGTGGGATCATTAAACATTTGTGGTGTTGCCAGTAAGAAATAAGGACAATTAATTGTAAGTAGGGTTGCAGCTATCGATTATTTTTGTAGTCGATTAATCTAGCAACAAGTTTGTTCGAACAATCGAGTAATTGGATTAGGAACATTTAATAGGTTAATAGGCCATTTTAGGAGATGTAAAACAAAAGCTTGCTAAGATTGCACTTTCAAAAGAGCAATAAACAAGAATAAAAAGTAAAATCCCCGAGTGTTTCTTCAAACCTTCATGTGAAAATACATTAAAATCTTAGCCTCATATGGTCTAAAAAAAATAAATAAATGAGGATCTTCGTACAACCAAAGAACAATTGGCTAACTTGCATAGCAAAAGTACGCTACCTTAAAGGGCAACTGGAGACCTTTCCGGATTTCGGTGCAATTTTACGAATATAAACTTTGGACGAGTTCGTCAAAAAAACCATGAAATTATCAACACGTAATTGCAAGGATAATTTGCGTTTTTTTGGTGTTTTTTTGCACTCCGTTAATGGTCCCTTCGCAAACCCGGAAGTGTGACGTAGATTCCCCGACGCAACAGAGAAGACTATCCACAGCTAGCATAGCAGCAACAACGATGTCAGTGATATTTCCACCAAAGGTAACCATTCAGGATCGCTCTTTCGTGACGCTACCGATGGCAAAGGCTCCCAGGAAAGATGAACTACAATTAATCCCACAGGTTTGAACCTGAGGCGTCAGATGATGGCGATTTACTTGACACAGCAGATGTCGTCATGACGCCAATTGACAGCTCGACACTTCACGAACGGGAGAGTGAGTGGTAAGCCTAAGTCCAGCATCGTGATTTTTTTTATTTGAGAGAATGCGATTACATGGTTGTATATTTTTTTCATGCTCTCCACATACGTAGCTAAAACTGGATATTAGGTAATGGGACAGCTCCTACCGATCTAAATATGGTAAAGCTAGCCTAAATGTGGCTAAATGAATGATATGTTATTGATTTTTGAGACTTTATATTTAACCTTTGACAGGCCAAAAAACAACGAGCCAAGGACCTATTTGGTGCTGGGGACATTTGAATTTACATAATACCTATTGATATAGTAATAAAATCACATGAGTAGACCTGTCAGCAAACCTATCTACTTATGACAGGGCAACAGCAACAAAAAAAAATGTCGCGCTTCAACAAACAGGCAGTAGCAGTCCCCCTCATTTATCAACAGAAGTGCATCAAATTTTAAAATCAGAGGGTCTACCAACGTCTTTCTAAAACCAAGGTTGCATTGTTGTAGGTTTTCAAAGCTGTCATCGCTGAAATGATGAAAACCATGAGCCAATTGGGGACCTGTATGCATGCTCACAAAAACGGTCCAAACCTTTGCAGGAGAAGTTTTTTTGGAGCACTCATAGAGTCTCGAGTCTTCCTGTGAGCAAATCATCGCTTCACATCGAGATGGCATGACGAATCTCGCGAGTAAAACCCAGAAAATGTTAGCAATATATGGCGAGGATAGCGTGGTGCTATATTTCCGTGTTCAGAGTGGTGGCGACGCTCCCTGGAAGCTACGTCATCAGGTAGCGGTCGGCAGAGCGGTGCTTCCCTCGTTGCTATGGTGTTGCTATGGCCATAACTCAAAAACTATGCGGTCAATTGTTATTTTTTTTTTTTTATGTGACTTTTTGAGACAGCGAATGATGCATTTAATACAATTCAACCGAGTAAAACACTCAAGAGCGAAATCCGAAAATCTCTTCAGTTGCCCTTTAAATGCTACAAAATGATTTTTTTCCTATAATGCTCTCAACAAATCATTTAAACACATTCCCACAAAAACGGCTAAATATAAAAACGGCTAAATATACCTCTAAACGAAATTACGAAAGCATAAAAGAAATATTAGCTCAAACAAAAACCTACCTTATGTTGGTCTTAATAGGGAGCGGCTGGTTTCAGCCATGTTAAATTAGTTATGTCATATTTACTGTTGCCACTAGAGGGCAGTGTATCCACCCAAATCAATAAAACTAAATGCAAACACTTTCAAAACATACCATTGCAACACCACTCTAATTAAACGAATACACGGAAGCTGCAAAATTTGATCTGAAGCTTTTTTCCTAATCGAACTACTCAAGTTAATCGATTAATCTTTGCAGCACTAATTGGAAGATCATTGAGAAGCAATCTTTTGCTAACCATATGCATGTCACCAAAATGTTTTGTGGTGTCCTAATATATTTCTTATCAGGTGTTCAACATTTACTGGTGGATGCACACTACTGGTGCACGATAATTATTGGTCCGATAATAGGAATTATAACGTAATCCCGATAAATCCAATAATATTATAATAGGACCGATAATATGTACTGTTCTGGTTTTACAGGTTACACACTAGTATTGGAAATCAGTTGACCATTTGCGGGGCATTGCTCCCACCTGCTGGTCAGATTAATTCACTGCGTCTATTTTTTGTTACAGTAGTTTGGTTCAATCACTTACACATTGCGGTGTCTAGCAGTAGCATTGACAGTCGTGAATGCTTTCTGATACGTTTCCGCCTCGG
Organism: Corythoichthys intestinalis; assembly: GCF_030265065.1. Taxonomy (NCBI): domain Eukaryota; kingdom Metazoa; phylum Chordata; class Actinopteri; order Syngnathiformes; family Syngnathidae; genus Corythoichthys; species Corythoichthys intestinalis. The sequence continues at coordinate 40,533,756 of NC_080398.1, forward strand.
AAATATATGTAAGTATTTTATGTTTACTATAACATGGATTTGCAATATAAGTTTGCTTCTGTGGGGAAGGGTCATATGTACAGAACTTCATAAGTTGTGTTATGGAAGCCAGCCAATGCTTTAATAGCTCAAGCTAGTGTGCTATGCTATACATATAATAGTTGTGTACAGTATATAAGTGTATTGTGCAGTTTGTTGTATATTGAGTATTGAATATGTGTATTTTTCTGTTGTACTTTCACAATATTAAGACGAGTGTCTTCCCATAAAAGCAAGAAAAGACCAAGCTTTGTGGTTTATGGAAGTACATTCATTCTTAGCTGGCTGTCGGGCAGTGCAGAAGTGAAACACACTTTTTTGTTAATGTCATTATGAAAAATCTGGTGAGATCAAAGGCAAACCTATGTTCAATCCACCACTATTTCTTTTTTTAAACCTCCAGGTGTTCAAAAACTCAGGTTATACATTTTAAAAAAAATATATTTAATATCGGTTATCAAAATCGGTATCGGCTTTGAGGAGCAGGAAGTTATCGATATCGGTATCGGTTTCAAAAAATGGATAACGTGCACCCCTAATGCACACCAGTGTTCTTTTCGTCAACAATGACGATAACGAAAATATTTAGTCAAAACACTTTTTTCATGACGACGACGAGAACGAGCTAAAAATGTGTTTTGGGGGACTAAAACAGATGGAGACAAATGCCAATTTTTGGCTAATGAGACGAGAACAAGACGAAAATGTGGACTAGTTTCCGTCACATCTTCAGAATGAGTAACATTTTATATGCAGTTAGCCTGCATCGTAGCAGTCTCTGGTTGTGTCACTCATTTGACATGCTGAACCCCCCCCTCAACTCGGCATAATCCTCTACTGTCAAGGCTTGAGGACACGGTAAGATTTTTTTTCTTATCTTGGCCAGGGAAAATATGCAATTTTGCTTTAGCTTTTAAAGGTCTGTGCTGAGTGATCATCACACACTAAATGTAACTTGTAGCGTTAGCATACACCGTGTTAGCATTAGTCTAATGCCCAACTTTTTTTTTTTTTTTTTTAACATACAGTTAATGATGTCCAGGTGGGTATAATTAATTGAAAAATATTGTACTGTTCCCCTGCTGGGTGTGTATTATCACCAAGTTGGCATTGTCCTTGTAAAGATGTAGAATGTAAAGAATGCGGTATGTCCGTCAATGTTCATTCGTAATAGCTGGAAACATTTATTTATTTATTCATTTTAGGAGTAATTTTTTAATTTTACAGAGAAAACATTTTTTAGTAAACGTCGACTAAAATTAGACGAAATTAGACTTGGTTTTCGTCTACGAAAACTAGACAAACACATTTTGAGATGACTAAAATATGACTAACACTAATAAGTATTATCATCCAAAAGACGAAGGCGAAATTTAAGAGGGTTGCCAAACACAACACTGATGCACACACAGTACTTTGCCTCATTCATCCTTCCTAGTGATCTATACTTGAAAGAACCTTGCACCATTGACACACATGATGAAATCCCAGCATTGATGGGAAACGAGGCAGTTTTGTGTCAATCATTTAAACAATTTAGGAAGTTCACAAATGATGTAAACACCCATCCGCTTCCTCACTACAATATAACGGATTAGATTAGAAGAACCGCTCCCTGCTGCCTACCCTAACTCTAACAAATTCGCATTTTGGTCAATGGGCCTGCATGAATAAAAAATCAATACCATTGTAAACTATGACTAGTTCATTTTTTTGTTCAAATTAAACAACAGCGTCCTCTAGTGCCAAGTTGTCTAACTGCTTTGGATTCCTGGCCTATTGCGTGTGTGTATATTTACCAGCAGATGACGCTGTCATTCTAATAAACCCATCAGCTTGCATTGCATTGCTTGAAGTTATCCACTAAAGCAGTGATTGTTAACCTTTTTGGCGCACTTACATATCTGTGAAGTTGTACGGTTTCGGCGTAATTTGTACAAGTGAGCACTGATTTTTAAATAAGTACGCCGTACGTTCAAAATCTGTACGTTTTTTCGTGCATTTCTCCGTTCTGAGTAAAGAGTAAAGCAATCCCAATGAGAAAGTTTTAACAAGTTTTTTTTTTCTTTTTTTTTTTTTTTTACAAATGAAATGCCTCAATGCATCTTTTTCCCTTATGAACATTTTTCTAAAGCTTTATTGATGTTTTTCTCAAGTTAAAGCGCCACGCAGAAATTGATACATTTAATTGTGTAAGCAGGATTTTTGTATTATTCTTATTATTTAATTATCTGGTCTTTGCCTTTTGGCAAACCCAGATAATGTTATTTTGCGACTTTATTATTTATTTATTTATTTATTAATCAACTTATTTTCCGCATTTTTCCGACGCACCGCACAGCCTGTACCGCTGCACCGATCGGCACCGTTCAGGTATCGACACGTCCGGAATTTTCGTGCGACTGTGGCTTTTTGTCAAACGGCCCCAAAAAATTTTCCGTTTTCCAAATCAACAGGAAATAACCAAATATCAATAGGACACGCCCCCAAATGACCTGATACGATCAGGCCACGCCCCCCAAATGTTCCCAAATGACCTTATTTGATCAGGCAACGCCCCCTAAATGTTCCCAAATGACCTGATATGATCAGGCCACGGCCCTTAAATGTTCCCAAATGACCTGATATGACTAGGCCACGCCCCCAAATGCTCCCAAATGACCTGATATGAATAGGCCACGCCTCCCAAGCGTTCCCAAATAAATGTCCCCATAAATGTCCCCAAATAGACAGGAAGTGACCTAATATTGTCCCCAAATTCTCCCCAAACCAACCTAGGCTGGGGCTAAGATCTGTATCTCCACATGGCAAAGACCAGAAGTAATTTCTCCCGAAATTGCAGTTTCTAGTTTCAGGTGTTTTAACTCATTTGAATTTATTTTATTTATATACGAGCTATTATTTATGTTATTACGTATTCATGTCTTACAAATGTGATGTAGTATTCATTTATATTCTATATTTTATGTTGTATAATTTTAGTTCATAACAAAAGGACCACAGTTTTGCTGTAGCAAAAGAATTGTTGCCTGACTCAAAGATTGGATCGATAAGTTAATTTTATCAATTGAGGTTTTTAATTTCGTCAACGAAAATATTGTTATGCACTGTAATTTTACTCAAGCTATAAAAGTGTATGAAAAATGTATAAATATAGTTTCTTGGATTTCTTTCATTCATCCATTTGACAATATTACCAATAAATTTATATTATTTTAAAAAATTGAGGTTTATTTTTGTTTCATATTGCACGCTCTATAAAACGTTGTTAGATTAATCACTATTTTGTAAGGGCATACGTCACTATTTTTAAGATTGACAGGTATGCAATCGGGTTGACAGGTATGCAATTATTTGATTAAAAAAAAAAAAAAAATCCCAAGTCACGATCAAGCCTCATGTCAAAACTTCTGAATTTCGGGTTATGGTTAACAGCATATCAGTGCCAATATAAATGACGGCACAAAATCAGCAACACACAAGTGGATTGTACAGTGCAATAAACACAGAGGTGGTGGCTGGCGCGGATTCGCGTGCACAGCCCGGAAGTACTCCTCTCAACGCACACGCGGTCAATTTGGCCACAAAACGTGGCGGCAACTAAGCACTTTACACTCAATCGGACTAATAACACATCCCACAGATGCTAAACGAACATATCACCTCACGGCATAAATGTTGAACACGCGTATGATGTAAACAAAGCTTGCCAACTTAGAGCGATGACTGCCCGTCGTTGCTACGGCAAAGCTACGAAACGGCCGCACATGTAGGGGGTCCAACCTTTTGCTAATACTCTCCTGAATGAAGGAAAAATACTCACCGTCATTCATGGATACCCACAGATCAACATTCCCTCGCAACGTCTCAACACTCGGCGCGAATGCCCACCCGCCTCAGTCCCACAGCACGTGACGCGAGACCAAAACAGGAAATAGCTAAGAGGTTGTCATGGAAACACGTACCGGAAGGCTTTTATTTTAGCATTTTTTATTCAAAATGCTCTTCGTACATGAGTACAATATTCTTCATTCTACATGCGTTATGAAGCAATGAAAAACTAGTAATGCAGACTTGCAGAGACTAAGGAAACTAACTTTGATCAGATTACTGGTGTAGAAAAATGAACGTGTTAGATTACCTGTTACTGAAAAAAGTAATCAGATTACACTAACGCGTTACTGACAACACTGCATGCTGAGTGTGTATAATCACCAAGTTGTCTACTTATTATTTATTTTGGGAGTTTTTTTTTTTTTTTTTTAATTTTGGAGACGAAAACATTTTTAGAAAGTCATCTGTTGACCTCAACAACTTCATGGTTTAACCGGGCATTCCTGAGCTAAGTGCTCAACTTCTGACCACAAAAAGTTTAAGAACTCAAATAGCTGTAACGTGACCTGAAAAACCCTTCTAAGTAGACTGAGGTTCTTCTATTGTGTATAATTTCCAAAAAGTGACGTTGTGTTACTGTATAATATGTCTTGCTGTCTATGCCGAAAAATGAGTTTCAGGTGGAAGCCAAGATGCCTTTGCTGCAGTTGTTTCTTTGCCCTACATGCTGTTTTAATCCTAATAATAGGAATTTTAAAATAGTTCCTCCTGTACACCAGACTTCAGGTTTGGCTTTGAGTCACTTTCCAAGGCGTTCCGTCTCTCTGTGTTCCGTGTAGTAGACTATAACTCTTACTTCATTGTCATGAAAGGTGCGCTCGCTCAGCACTTCTGTCCATACAGGTCACATCTGGCACGACCCAAAAAGAGAGATGAAGGCGGGGGAGCCTACTTTGAACATCAAAAGGAGGCCATGAAAAGTGCTCGGAGGTACGATGACGTCCGATGCACGCTTGACATTTGATTCAATGTGGATTCTGCAACCCCAGGCTACGTGTGCTACGAGTTTATACGACCTAGTAAAACTAGATTCCACACATTAGACAACAGTGTCACCTTAAATAGAGATTCCTGTAACTTTGTGGCATTACAATTGTATACCGCGTTTAAGTTTGTGTCTTTTTAAGACTTCAAAATGTTATTAGCATGCTAGTGTAATCCCTGTTTCTCTGCTGCGGCTTTGAGCTTCAAACTCCTGGACTCTGAGTTATGTGTGTTTTAAATATTTCCAGAAGTGGATGGTTTCGACTCTTTGTTGTCAGCATAGCACATGTATACAATGTGAGCTAGTCAGTCGCACATGCCTCACCACAACATGCGAAAGAATCATTAAAAGTAAAGGTGATGCCGATCGATCGGGTCCGATAACGTCATTTTCAAAGTATCGGAATCGGCAAAAAAATATCAGACATGCCTTTTTTAAATATATATATACAGTGCCTTGCAAAAGTATTCGGCCCCCTTGAACCTTGCAACCTTTCGCCACATTTCAGGCTTCAAACATAAAGATATAAAATTTTAATTTTTTGTCAAGAATCAACAACAAGTGGGACACAATCGTGAAGTGGAACAAAATTTATTGGATAATTTCAACTTTTTTAACAAATAAAAAACTGAAAAGTGGGGCGTGCAATATTATTCGGCCCCCTTGCGTTAATACTTTGTAGCGCCACCTTTTGCTCCAATTACAGCTGCAAGTCGCTTGGGGTATGTTTCTATCAGTTTTCCACATCGAGAGACTGACATTCTTGCCCATTCTTCCTTGCAAAACAGCTCGAGCTCAGTGAGGTTGGATGGAGAGTGTTTGTGAACAGCAGTCTTCAGCTCTTTCCACAGATTCTCGATTGGATTCAGGTCTGGACTTTGACTTGGCCATTCTAACACCTGGATACGTTTATTTTTGAACCATTCCATTGTAGATTTGGCTTTATGTTTTGGGTCATTGTCCTGTTGGAAGATAAATCTCCGTCCCAGTCTCAGATCTTGTGCAGATACCAACAGGTTTTCTTCCAGAATGTTCCTGTATTTGGCTGCATCCATCTTCCCGTCAATTTTAACCATCTTCCCTGTCCCTGCTGAAGAAAAGCAGGCCCAAACCATGATGCTGCCACCACCATGTTTGACAGTGGGGATGGTGTGTTCAGGGTGATGAGCTGTGTTGCTTTTACGCCAAACATATCGTTTTGCATTGTGGCCAAAAAGTTCAATTTTGGTTTCATCTGACCAGAGCACCTTCTTCCACATGTTTGGTGTGTCTCCCAGGTGGCTTGTGGCAAATTTTAAACGAGACTTTTTATGGATATCTTTGAGAAATGGCTTTCTTCTTGCCACTCTTCCATAAAGGCCAGATTTGTGCAGTGTACGACTGATTGTTGTCCTATGGACAGACTCTCCCACCTCAGCTGTAGATCTCTGCAGTTCATCCAGAGTGATCATGGGCCTCTTGGCTGCATCTCTGATCAGTTTTCTTCTTGTTTGAGAAGAAAGTTTGGAAGGACGGCCGGGTCTTGGTAGATTTGCAGTGGTCTGATGCTCATTCCATTTCAATATGATGGCTTGCACAGTGCTCCTTCAGATGTTTAAAGCTTGGGAAATCTTTTTGTATCCAAATCCGGCTTTAAACTTCTCCACAACAGTATCTCGGACCTGCCTGGTGTGTTCCTTGGTTTGCATAATGCTCTCTGCACTTTAAATAGAACCCTGAGACTATCACAGAGCAGGTGCATTTATACGGAGACTTGATTACACACAGGTGGATTCTATTTATCATCATCGGTCATTTAGGACAACATTGGATCATTCAGAGATCCTCACTGAACTTCTGGAGTGAGTTTGCTGCACTGAAAGTAAAGGGGCCGAATAATATTGCACGCCCCACTTTTCAGTTTTTTATTTGTTAAAAAAGTTTAAATTATCCAATAAATGTTGTTCCACTTCACGATTGTGTCCCACTTGTTGTTGATTCTTGACAAAAAAATTAAATTTCATATCTTTGTGTTTGAAGCCTGAAATGTGGTGAAAGGTTGCAAGATTCAAGGGGGCCGAATACTTTTGCAAGGCACTGTATATATATTTTTTAATTAAATCGTTTTCGAATTGTATTTAACGTTACAGACAAAATGTCTTACATTCATCCAGAGTCTTTGGTTTTGGCTTAAAATAGGGCTATCAAATTTATCGCGTAAGCGGCGGTAATTAATTTTTCAAAAATTAATCACGTTAAATTATTTAACGCAATTAACGCATGCGCTGCACGACCCACTCAGGCATTGTCACGTTCAATCTATAATGGTGCCGTTTTACCTATAAATAGAGCAAACAGGCAGCGTAAAATGAGTAGAGAGAATTTTGGCAGGCTTTGGAGCCTCTTTTTAATTAGCTAAAGCCTTAAAATCCCTCTCTCAACAATTAGAAATATTGTGGGAAGCAATGTGGGGAAGAACGGTAGTGGTTGATCTTTTCCTTAACACCCTATGTTACTTCCCAACGCAGAGAAGATATATCAATTGGTGCCACTACGCACAATCATGGTTGCACTTCCCATCATGCATTTGGGCAGAACAGTTAAATGGCTACAAAATCATTTACTGAAAGCTCAACAAATACACTAGATGGCAATATTTAGTAACAGTATACAAAGTCACATTTATCCTTTAAGAATTACAAGTCTTTCTATCCGTGGATCCCTCTAACAGAAATGTTAAATGTTAATAATGTAAATGCCATCTTGAGGATTTATTGTCATAATAAACAAATACAGTACTTATGTACTGTATGTTGAATGTATATATTCGTCCGAGTTTTATTCATTGTTTTCTTAATGCATTGCCAAAATGTATACGATTGGGAAAAATAATCGGGAATGATATGAATTGAATCGGGAGCAAAAAAAAAAAAAGCAATCGGATCGGGAAATATCGGGATGGGCAGATACTCAAACTAAAACGATCGGGAGCAAAAAAACATGATCGGAACAACCCTAATTAAAATGGTTAGCTTTGTGGCGCTAAGCTAATAGCAAATTAGCAATGCTATCCAACTCACCTCAATGATGGTAAAAATACAACTGGCGACACCTGTGACCAGTGTTGACGACTCCCCAGTCAGAAAAGTAGCTATTGGCTGTCCTAAAAGTCGCTAAATGACCTCAACACCCAATTTGCATAACTTGCAACTTGCATGTACCGTAATTTTCGGACGATAAAACGCTACTTTTTTCCTTCATTTTCAATCCTGCGGCTTATAGTCCAGTGTGGCATATTTGTTGATTTATTTGGTTTAATGGGTAACGCTTCATTTGACAGTGGCCATAAGACTTTCATAGGACCGTCATGATTATGACATGACACTGTCATGGGCATTACTGAATGCTTATGACAAATGTCATTAAAGTGCGTATGACAGGAGAAAAAAAAGTCTTAAATAGCATTACTATGTGAATTGCAATCAAGATTTTGAGACAATTCAACTATATACAACAATTTGGCAAAGCGCAGATGACGAGAAATTAGTCTTTTAATCTGCCGGTAGCCACGCCTACCATTATAGGGCTCCAGCGTCCCCAACAGGTGGATGATGTCGGCAGGAGAATGGTTTAATAATCTGTTTTACTATTCAGCCCAGTGAATGGAAGTTATTCAGAACGAGGAAAATGCGATGAAGAGAGCCACAAAATGTCATTGTTTCAGTCTCTCTACTCCAATATTTTTACAGGATATTCTTTTAATCCATGCATTTTTCCCCAATTGCAAAATAAATGGTATGCCCATGATAAGTAACAGTCTTGTGCCAAATGGAATGTGAAACAATATAAATGCATTTATTCAGTACGACATGGCAAAATTTCTCCATAATGGTAAAACTGTCGACTTCACCTTTACTGTCACACCTCCCAAACGATATTTTATGCCACCGAAATTAGTCGGGCTTTTGTCATTTCCCTGCCGGCTTCGGAGAATGTAAACAAACCAAGAGGCGTGACAGCTAGCCGACATGCTAACCTGAACCGAGTGATGTTTCAAAGTCTTCGAAGCGGAAAATCACACATACAGTGGGGAGAACAAGTATTTGATACACTGCTGATTTTGCTGGTTTTCCCACTTGCAAAGCATGTAGAGGTCTGTAATTTGTATCATAAGTTCTCTTCAACTGTGAGGGACGGACTCTAATACAAAAAAACAGAAAATCACGTTGTATGATTTTTAAATAATAAAATTTGCATTTAATTACATGAAATAAGTATTTGATACATCAGAAAAATCGAACTTAATATTTGGTACAGAAACCTTTGTTTGCTTTTACAGATACCAAACGTTTCCTGTAGTCCTTGACAAGGTTTGCACACACTGCAGCAGGGATTTTGGCCCACTCCTCCATGCAGATCTTCTCCAGAGCCTTCAGGTTTCGGGGCTGCTGCCGGGCAACACGGACTTTCAGCTCCCTCCATCGATTTTCTATCGGGTTCAGATCTGGTGACTGGCTAGGCCACTCCAGGACCTTAAGATGCTTCTTACGGAGCCACTCTTTAGTTGCCTTGGCTGTGTGCTTTGGGGTGTTGTCATGCTGGAAGACCCAGCCACGACCCATCTTCAGGGCTCTCACTGAAGGAAGGAGGTTGTCAGCCAAGATCTGGCAATACATAGCCCCATCCATCCTCCCCTCAATACAGTGCGGTCGTCCTGTACTCTTGGCAGAGAAGCAGCCCCAAAAAAATGATGTTTCCTCCTCCATGTTTCACGGTTGGGATGGTGTTCTTGGGGTTCCTCCAAACCCGACGAGGCGAGTTTAGACCAAAAAGTTCCATTTTGGTCTCATCCGACCATATGAACTTCTCCCATTGCTCCACTGGATCATCCAGATGGTCAGTGGCAAACTTCAGACGTGTCTGGACATGCACTGGCTTCAGCATCGGGACCTTGCGTGCGCTGTAGGATTTTAATCCATGACGGCGTAATGTGTTTTCGATGGTTTTCTTCGAGACTGTGGTTCCAGCTCTCTTCAGGTCATTGACCAGGTCCTGCCGTGTAGTTCTGGGCTGATCCCTCACCTTCCTCATGATCAGTGATGCCCCACGAGGTGAGATCTTGCATGGAGCCCCAGAACGAGGCAGATTGACCGTCAACTTGAACTTCTTCCATTTTCTAATAATCGCTCCAACAGTTGTTACCTTCTCACCAAGCTGCTTGCTTATTTTCCTGTAGCCCATCCCAGCCTTGTGCAGGTCTATTATTTTATCCCTGATGTCCTTACACAGCTCTTTGGTCTTGGCCATTGTGGAAAGGTTGGAGTTTGTTTGTTTGAGCATGTGAACAGGTGTCTTTTATACAGGTAACAAGTTCAAACAGGTGCATTTACTTCCGGTAATGAGTGGAGAACAGGAGGGGTTCTTAAAAAAGAACTACGAGACGAAATATTTACTACTTGATAATGTATCAAAGACTTATTTCATGCAGTTAAATACAAATTTATTATTTAAAAATTATACAATGTGATTTTTCTGGATTTTTGTATTAGATTCCGTCCCTCACAGTTGAAGAGAACTTATTATACAAATTACAGACCTCTACATGGCTTGCAAAACCAGCAAAATCGGCAGTGTATCAAATACTTGTTCTCCCCACTGTAACTAGCCCGGACCATTTCACATTGCGGCGGCGTTGTCGATTGTCTTCGCCAATCGGCAAACCGCCCGGTAGCGAGCAAGATAGAGCTCGTCGTTCCCCCTCTGAGGGGAGACGGCTCGTTTGCAGGGAAGCAGCTGGACAATGACCGACGGACAAACCACCGACGTTGGAGGAGAGCGTAGCTGCCAAATGGTCAACACGAATATGGCAAAATAATGCCTTATCACAGGGCGAAGATATAAACAGAGAGTGGCTGCTCATAGGAGAGCGGCTGCAGTTGTTCTGCAGCTAAGATGACAGAATGTGGAGGTGAGGAGAGCTTTTCTACATGCCCATCCATGATCAACCGTAAGTAAATAGTCCTTTATTTAAAGAACGTTTGTAGTGTTTACTTTGTAACCGCTGTATCTGCGGCCATTTTTAATGCAAAACTGCAATTTCTGATCGGGTAGAAAATTTGACAGAACATCAGGCAGATGAAGATAGCAAGACAGTGCTCTCCCGGCGGGGGATGTGCGACAAGCCGCCAGTCGTCGGCCGAGGGGACAACTAGCATGTCAGCCACAAAATGCAAGCCACCTACGTATTAAAATGATCCCATATTTGACATAATACAAAACACGATGTTTACTCACTTTCTCGTAAGTCCAATGGTCCCACAGTTGTAGGGCTTGTTTTGGCCAATATCCACCGGTAAATGGGAACCTTTTGAAACCCCAAAAAGGCTCACATGCCTCTCCCTGGTGCAGCAACATTTTTCTGCAGCCGTTTGGCTGGCGTGATGCGAAAACTAAACAAATTAATCCGCAAAACCAGCTGAATCCGCAGTTGTTGTGCATACTGTATTGGCTGTATACTGTACATGACTATCCCGCTGACGTCACATTAGCAATCCTCGTCAAAACAGGAAGTCGCTCATTTTCATGGCGCGGGATTAAAAAAACTAAATAAATATATCGATCTCTTCCACACACATCCAAGCAGTCCATTTCATTCAGAAGAAAATATGAAATAGACATGCTTTTTGCTGTCATAGGCACTTTAAAGTGCATGTGGCACGAAAAAGAATGTATATTTCATAATACACGCGGTATTTTATGCTCCTGAATGATATGGACCGCTTGGATGTATGTGGAAGCGATCGCTGTATTTACTTAGTTTTTTGAATCCCGCGCCAAGAAAATGAGTGACTTCCGGCTTCGGTCTTGCATTGAGGAGGAGGGCGCTGTGACGTGTACGGGTGAAGGCGTCCTCTTCACTAAACAGCCATACTGTTGTGTATGAGGACTAAGGATTCAGCTGATTTTGCGGATTAATACGTTTATTTTTCGCATCACGCCAGCCAAACGGCTGCAGAAAAATCTTGCTTTATGAGGGAGAGGCGTGTGCACCTTTTTGGAGTTTCAAAAGGTTCCCATTCACCGTGGATATTGGCCAAAACAAGCCCTACTACTGTGGGACCAGTGGATTTACGAGGAAGTGAGTAAACATCTTGTTTTGTATTATGTCAAATACGAATACAGCGAATACAAAGTAAACACTACAAACTTTCTTTAAATAAAGGACTTCTTACTTTTGATCATTGATAGGCATATAAAAAGCTCTCCTCATGCACATTAGCTGCACGTTAGCTGCACAATACCTGCAGCCGCCCTCCTCCGGGGTACGAGATGTAAATTGCTCTCCGCTGGGTGGTTTGCCGATCCGCGAAGACAGTCGACAACCCAGTCGTCATGTCAAATAATCCGGGCTAGTTATGTGTGATTGTCCGCTTCGAAGACTTTGAAACATCACTCGGTTCGGGTTAGCATGTCGGCTAGCTGTCACGCCTCTTGGTTTGTTTACAGTCTCCGAAGCCGGGGCAGGGAAATGACATATGTCCCATTCAGGCGTCATAAAATATCGTTCGGGAGGTGCGACAGTAAAGGTGAAGTCGACAGTTTAGCACAAGACTGTTATTTGTCATGACCATGCCATTTATTTAGCAATTGGAGAAAATACTTGGACAAAAAGAATATCCTGTAAAAATATTGAAGTAAAGAGACAGAAACAATGACATTTTGCAGCTCTTTTCGTCGCGTTTCCTCGTTGTGAATAGTTCCCCCTCGACGGGCTGACTGGTCCTTCTCAAGCCATTTATTTAGCTATTGGGGAAAAAAATACTTGGATAAAAAGAATATCCTGTAAAAATATTGGAGTAGAGAGACTGAAACAATGACATTTTGCGGCTCTCTTCGTCGCGTTTTCCTCGTTCTGAATAATTCCCCCTCAATGGGCTGAAAAGTAAAACTGATGAGCCCAGTCACCCACTGACGTCATCCACCTGTTGGGGACGCTAGACCCCTATAATGGTAGGCGTGGCTAACCGGCAGATTAAAAGACTAATTTCTCGTCATCTGCGCTTTGCTAAATTGTTGTATATAGTCGAATCGTCTCAAAATATGATTGTATTTCACATAGTAATGCTATTTAAGACTTTTTTTCTCCTGTCGTATGCTCTTTAAGTGTCATCCAACAAATCAGGTCTGTCACTCCATTTATGTCCAGCATGGATCTTTTACATCCATTAAAATTGAGATAATTTGACAATAAATGACATCTGTTATAAGCATTCATTAATGCTCATGACAGTGTCATATCATAATTATGATTGTCTAATGGGTCTTATGGCGCAACTATCGAATAAAGTGTTACCAAATAACATAACTAGCCATTAATGAAACAACTGGAACAGTAACTGGACAAATAATGCAGAACATGAATTCTGATTGTTATTTACATCTGTAGTGCTGCAATGCATGTTAGGAGGCATGTTGGACGACAACAGGGTTGACAGCTGGTGGCAGCAGAGGTTGACTGTCTCCCCCAAGGGAGCAGTGATGACCAGCTTCTTGAAGCAATAAAGCTTTGCAATTGGTTCAAAGCTTCATCGTGGTTCATTTGGTCTTATGACAGTTGTATGATGCCGGTGTTAAATAAAGTGTTACCGGTTAATACTAGTATCTTTTGGTGTAACTATCCCATAATACAATGAGGACAGCTGCGGCTTATAGTCCAGTGCATCTTATTAATGAACAAATGCCATTTTCAAGAAAAAATTGAAGGGTGCGGCTTATAGTCAGGTGCGCCTTCCAGTTGTGGTCAAAAGTTTACATACACTTGTGAAGAACATAATGTCATGGCTCTCTTGAGTTTCCAGTTATTCCTACAACTCTGATTTTTCTCCGATAGAGTGATTGGAACAGATACTTCTTTGTCACAAAAAACATTCATGAAGTTTGGTTCTTTTATGACTTTATTATGGGTTAACAGAAAAAGTGATCAAATCTGCTGGGTCAAAAATATACATACAGCAACACGAATTAGCAATTTCTTGTGAGTGATTATTGACTTGAATAATCATTGACTTGAACAAGTCAGGAAAGTCACTTGGAGCCATTTCAAAGCAACTGCAGGTCCCAAGAGCAACAGTGCAAACAATTGTTTTTAAGTATAAAGTGCATGGCACTGTTTTGTCACTGCCACGATCAGGAAGAAAACGCAAGCTATCACCTGCTGCTGAGAGAAAATTGGTCAGGAGGGTGAAGATTCAACCGAGAATCACCAAAAAGCAGATCTGCCAAGAATTTGAAGCTGCTGGAACACAGGTGTCAGTGTCCACAGTCAAGCGTGTTTTGCATCTCCATGGACTGAGAGGCTGCCGTGCAAGAAGGAAGCCCTTGCTCCAAAAGCGGCACCTTAAGGCTCGACTGAAGTTTGCTGCTGATCACATGGACAAAGATGAGACCTTCTGGAAGAAAGTTCTGTGGTCAGACGAAACAAAAATCGAGCTGTTTGGCCACAATGCCCAGCAACATGTTTGGAGGAAAAAAGGTGAGGCCTTTAACCCCAAGTACACCATGCCTACTGTCAAGCACGGTGGTGGTAGTATTATGCTGTGGGGCTGTTTTGCTGCCAATGGAACTGGTGCTTTACAGAGATTAAATGGGATAGTGAAGAAGGAGGATTACCTTCAAATTCTTCAAGATAACCTAACATCATCAGCCCGAAGATTGGGTCTTGGGCGCAGTTGGCTGTTCCAACAGGACAATGACCCCAAACACACATCAAAAGTGGTAATGGAATGGCTAAATCAGGCTAGAATTAAGGTTTTCGAATGGCCTTCCCAAAGTCCTGACTTGAACTTGTGGACAATGCTGAAGAAACAAGTCCATGTCAGAAAGCCATCAAATTTAACTGAACTGCACCAATTCTGTGAAGAGGAGTGGTCAAAGATTCAACCAGAAGCTTGCCAGAAGCTTGTGGATGGCCACCAAAAGCGCCTTATTGAAGTGAAAATGACCAAGGGACATGTTACCAAATATTATGTATATTTTTGACCCAGCAGATTTGATCACTTTTTTCTGTTCACCCATAATAAAGTCATAAAAGTACCAAACTTAATGAATGTTTTTTGTGACAAAGAAGTATCTGTTCCAATCACTCTATCAGAGAAAAATCAGAGTTGTAGAAATAACTGGAAACTCAAGAGAGCCATGACATTAAGTTCTTCACAAGTGTATGTAAACTTTTGACCACAACTGTATAGTATGAAAATTACAGTAATTGTAATGGACGATGTAGGAGAGAAGAATAACGTAGTGGGAGAAGCGAAAAGTGAGTTATAAAAAAACACCATGAAAAAGTCGCGAGATTTGTCGCTAGTTGCTTTTTGCTAGTTTAGACCAAAAAAGTCGCCAGATTTAGCAAGAAAATCACCAAGTTGACAACACTGCCTGCGACATGCCCACCTATTTATGGTCACCACATGAGTTAAGGGGGGCGCTATTGTGCCCTCTAATGTGAACAAGTGGAATTAAACAAATCCCCCAAAACTCTGTTTCACTAGTATAAACTTGTTTAATGTTTCACTGATGGCCAATAGTGTAAGTGTTGTGTTTTATTTAGTATGCTAGAGGTGAACCACAATGTTGAATTTTCTTCCCTACTTGGTATTTTTCCAGTGATCTTGTGTAAGAGTTATGATTAACCTACAAGGCTGAGACGGCCGACACTTGCCAAGGCCGCGTGAGATATGAGATGCTGTGTAAGGACAAGTTGACAGGCGGGGAACAGAAATTATGGACATAAAACTGACAAAAATGGGGAACACGAATTCTCTTCCTCTTTTCCGTCATGTACTAAAATGGAGTTTGATTTGGTGTGTTACGCCACTCAAAGGGCTGAAGGCGACTCTTAGTATCATGACTCAACCTTTGCTCTCGTAATTTTCCAACAAATCATTTGATTTGTGTTCTTGTTCGGACATTAGGAGAGTAAAGGTTGAGGCCAAGACTGTGAGGGGTTTGGATTGAGTAGGACTAAGAACCAGGCTGGTTTTGACCAAGTTCAGATCATGAGATTGAGCTGTCGTCAAGACAGACGAACTTGATCAAACCTTGCTTTGTTGATTGTCTTGCCTCGATTTTAACGTCCGTCATCTTATCACCAACCTTCAAAGTATTGGTCTTGATGCAGTCTGAACCTGTGTTGGCCTTTACCTCGACTCTGTTATAACCAGGGGTTAATTTGTGCCGGATCCTGCCGGAACAAGATCCGGCACCTCTTGTTTTTCGCCACCCTGTGTTCCGGGACTTATTTGGGCAGATCCGGCATCTCTCGTGTATAGAAAATAATAATAATATTAAAACCACAGGCGGAGTTTGACTTTTGGGTTGGGGGGGGACAACATGTTGATGACCCCGAAACACAATGCCAGGAATAAAATTAACTTACAAGAATATTTATACTAATAAGTTGACGATGAGCGTTTTTTTCCCCATCATTCTTGAGGGGAATTCTAAATCAGGCTGCTTAGGCAATACTTTTTGCGAAGATCGTCATCCATTGAATATGGTACGCCCGCCGATGTCGTGCCAATGTAGTTACACCAGTCAAAAATTGTATCCCCTGGGTGGAGCCATATGGATTTAGATTTGTGTCTTTATTATTCAACCAAAAAAATGTCGCTTCAATACAAAATTTTAAAAAAAGTGTTTGAATGCAAAAATAATTTGAAACTCAAAAAACTAAAAAAAAAACAACAAAAAACAAAACAAAACAAAAAAAACACATTTTGCAACATTTTGGCTAGGACATTTTTGTCTTTATTATTCAATCAAGAAATAAGTTAAAAAATATATAGATTTTCAAAAGAAAATCACTTCAATCAAAAAAAAAAAAAAAAAAAAAAATTCAATCATAGAAAAATTTTTCAATGCGAAAAAAATATTTTAGATTGAAAACTTTGCATTTGAACACTTAATTTTTCATTGAAAACGTTTTCTTTGATTGAAGCAATCCTTTTTTTGTTTGGGCCATATTATGTTTAGGACAATTGTGTCTAAATCATTCAATCCTAAAAAAAAGTTGCTTCAATCGAAAAAAATAAAAATTTCGATCAAAGAAAAAAAAATCATTAAAAAATTTTTTTTTTCTAACATATATATATTTTAAATTATCTGCAAAGCAAATGACTGTCTAAGATGCTCGAAAACTAATTTTGACCCATTATAAAACTATATATTTTTTTGTTAATTTCATTTTTGTTGCTGTTTTATTGCTTTACAACTTTTATATACGTATATATAGGAAAGTCAATTACATGCAATGACACTTTTCGGACACGGGGGGGGGGGGGGGGGGGGGGGGGCTCGTCCCCCTGACCCCACCTTAAAATCTGCTTATGATTAAAATGTTTTTAAAAAATGTATAAAATAAAACGATAATATGCATACATTCATTTATGGAACAAATCCCAAGAATTGCATGTTGTTTATAGAAAAATTAACGTCATTTGAAAGAGTCGGAGATTTTTTGATACACTGAAAAACTGGACTAACAAATCACGCCCCTGACATTAAAACAAAACAAAAAACAGTGGCATCTGGGGAGCAAGCAGCCAGGATCAAACGGTATTTCAACATGCCAAAAAGACTGTTGTATTTACTGTGTTTTTTTTTTTTTTCAAAAAGAAGGAAGATGGTTCAAAACGAGTCAGAAAAGCAACAACCGGCGATGAGGGCAGCTGCAGCTATCATGCTAACGGGCAGGACAGAGTGCAGCAGGAGGCTAGCGCCGCAGCAGCTTGCCAGGTTCACAGACAGCCTGGCAAGCCGGGGCAGGAGGCTGCTACACTGGTCGCAGCTGGTCAGGTTCAGTGCCACCCGGAGTGGGGGCCAGCTACAGCGCCAGGTAGACCACCAACAGCCAGAGCAACAGGCCAGTACCCCTATGGAAAATTCGGGTTTGGGCTGCACAATTTGTAAGGCGGTGGGAACTTTGAGCCCAGAGAAGATGGGCATGGATGAAACTCGCAAAAGAATGGGTTTGTGTTATTTATTATAATTTCTGTTTTTTGTTTTTAAATGTTTTTTAAGTGAGACCTGTTGAGAAACTAATTGCTGACTGTGTACTGTCCCAGTATGTAAGTCCCACCGTGGTTATGTGGACAATTGCCCGTGCTGTGCAGAGTATAGCCTAAATAATTGTAAATTGTTGTCTTAACATTTATACCATGGATATTATCTGAAATCGAGGCTTGTAAATCCTACAGCATGGCAAGTGGGCATTTGCGTGTTGTCTTCAACACCATTTTCTGTGTATGTTCCGGGACCTGTGCTCGTCTCGTCATCTCTGCGCTGTCATACGTACTTTGCATTCCGGCGACTTATAATTTACAAATTAAGCACTGGTTATAACTCCTTAAGGCTTTGGTCCAGTCAGCGACCTGCCTTGAACTTGGATTTCGCTTCTCAATCGCTTGAAGTCTTGTTCTTGAATTGGTCTCCCTTGTTTTATCCATTACGTCTCGACTCAGTCCTATTCTGTCTTGGTAGTCTTGACATGGTCCCAACATTTCAAAATCTTGCTCTCAAATTAGCCTCAGCCTGCTACAGCCTTGGTCTTGACTTGCCCTCGACTCGATCTCCACATACCCTAGCCTTTGAATTTAGTTTTTTTTTTGCCCCTTTCATAGTTCACACACGCCTGATCACCGTGAAAATCCCGAATTTAAACGGGCAGCCCTTGTATGTGAAAGCAATTTCCCGGGTCGACTGACGCAGAGATTACGCGGATATTTAACTGGTCGCGTCTTAGTATAATGTCCGGGACTTTCCCGGGACGAGGCGTATGTGAAAGCAAATACGATTGCTGATGACGTAAATATCATGGCGGGCCCATCGTGACTTCCTCTTTCTTCGCAATAAGACTAAAAGCGGTAATCAACCATCGCAATTATCGACAAAGCAAGCTGAAAATAGCTAAATTAAACTGAAAACGAAACAAAATTAAATTGCTACTACATTGTAGAGCCTAGGAAGAGAGTCCATCGTCCATCTTTGGAAATATGTGGTTTATTTTGTTGCCAATATTAGGGTCCGCAACTGCGGAAACAAGGTTGTATCTCAAAGCAGAAAACAACGGAGGGATGCGTTCATAGATTTATTAAATACAAACAAAAATACACGCGATCGCAGAAACGGGGGAATAACACAATTGGTCCTTGACAGTAGGTCGACGGGGATCAATAATACTAACCTAAGCGGTAGGCAGACAGCCGATAAAAGACAACAAAACGAATACTCTCAAATACCAGCACAACGTAGGGGATTTCAAAACAAGGGCAACAGAGGTCTCAAAAGGCGCCCAGCAAGTTAATATCTCGGCACCCTTCTCTTGGCTCGCCTGGGCTTAAATACAGTCTTGATGAGCTTGAATTGGCTGCAGTTACGATGTCGGGAACGCTCCCACAACCAGCTCTGTAACAAAAAACGATTTGACCAACATCGTGACAGCCGATGCTGACCAAAAATGACGTAATGTCCGCATTACAAAATCGCGCCAGCAACCCTCCCTGCACAGAGAGCACCAGTGGGCAACACTGGACAATCTGTGAAAGTGTCCAACCCTTGTCATTCTCGGGATGTCTCTACATGCGTGAAAGCAATGATGCGAGTAAATCCCGTGTCACCTTACGCAGGGATTTACCGGGATATGTTTGTGAAAGGGGCTTTAGTCTCAATTTTCCTCGGTCTTGACCCTATTTTGACCCCCTTAATATCTTCGTTTCAATTTGGTGCCCATCTTTGGTGTCCTAATCTCTTAAACGATAGCCCAAATCCTCCTCTGTACCTAGAAGCTAGCGACGTGGTGTGCCTCCTTTGTTTTGTAGTCACCCCACAACCCCCACTATCATATATAATTTACCACTGCCAGGAATTCCTCTCGCATGTATTATTAAATGGAGTAACCCATCATTTGCTCTCCCACAATGTTACTTGGAAGTTATTGTTTCCCCCCCACCTTGCCAGCCAGGTATTGTGAACCGTTAAACTGTAATCTGAGTGAAATAGATTTGTCTCAATCCCTAAAAATACTTGAGATTACAAAGTATTGAACAGCACTCAGCATTCCTACGTCTTCACCTTGTCTTGGTTTGAAAATGTGTCTTAGTCTTGACCTCAACCTAGTCTCAACCTGACTTAGGGGTAGTTTACATGGCGACTCTGCAACACAAAGACGCAATGACTGAGAAGCGGAATGGCCTCGCGTGCATATGGTGTCGGTGAAGACGAAAGATTCTGAATCCTGCCTCCAAAGTGGAAGAATCCGATTGCGGGGGATTTAGGGGGGCTTGCGCCGATAACGTCAGCACTCGTACACGTCACATTGGGCGTGCGCAGCGGTGCTAATACACATTAAAAACAGCAAATATGGCAGAATGTCTGCTTTAATTTACAGTTTTCATAATATTTTGAAATTAAATATGTTGAATGTTTCCATTTTTCTGCCTTTTTGAACAAAAGAAAAATGCCATTGCTTCGAGTGGGCAAGCATTTTTTTCCGGGTTGAGGAGCTTGGTGGGGTCAAAGTGCATCATTCGCTGTCACTTTGTAAATCTGCACTGCCCCTAGGGCTTGGCATGAATATTACATTGTTTTCATGCCGAATTGCGACATTGTTCGAATCGAGACGGGCCCATATACAGTGGGGCAAATAAGTATTTAGTCAACCACTAATTGTGCAAGTTCTCCCACTTGAAAATATTAGAGAGGCCTGTAATTGTCAACATGGGTAAACCTCAACCATGAGAGACAGAATGTGGAAAAAAAAAAAAGCAGAAAATCACATTGTTTGCTTTTTAAAGAATTTATTTGCAAATCATGGTGGAAAATAAGTATTTGGTCAATACCAAAAGTTCATCTCAATACTTTGTTATGTACCCTTTGTTGAAAATAACGGAGGCCAAATGTTTACTGTAACTCTTCACAAGCTTTTCACACACTGTTGCTGGTATTTTGGCCCATTCCTCCATGCAGATCTCCTCTAGAGCAGAGATGTTTTGGGGCTATCGTTGGGCAACATGGTCACATGAATCACCATGTAAACGGCCCCTTAGTCTTGGATATTTCAACCACGCAAAATTTCAGTCTCAATTTAGTGTCAACTTGCCTTATTCTTACATTTGCCACCTTTACGCGTGATCTAAAATAACCTTGCATTTTACCAGCTTTTATTACAAACACTTATTCTAGCACAGTTGATTTTTTAAGTCCCATGTCAACACTCAGAATTTACAGTCTCCACATGATAACGATCCGCCGCGGCCTCCCCAACAGGCAATTATTTTGTTCTTCCCAAAATGAGATGCCGCCTGATTGAGCAGAAAAGCTGTAATTTCCATAATGATGAGAATTTCTCCTCCTTGGCATGATTTGTCGCTCGAGCGTATGGGCTGCCGCCTCCTCGGCCAACATTGTTTACATAAGAATGTTACTAAATATACTGTCGCACCCCAACACCATCTTAAATCAAGTTATGTTTTTAGTCGCATGTGTTAGTCCGTACAAAGATTCCGTTCCAGAGTTTGCTGCCGGCATGGTGAAGAAGACCAGGCGGGAACCTCTCTGATTACTACTTCCATAAAGAGAGCGACGTGTCGCAGAGAATGAAGCCACAGAACTGCCATTTTCAGCGAGGGAAAAGATAAAAATATCAGTTCTCACAAAACAAGCAGACTTCTATTTCAGAGACTGTTGGGACTTCTCGGGGCACAGTTAAAACTAGTAAGGAAAACTTGCTGCTGCATTTGTAAGGAATTGAAAAGAGCCTGTTTATGAGCAATTCAGTGGGCAGGCGTCTTGGGTTTGGTTTTAGGTTTGATTTAAATTTAGTTGCTTAAAGACTTGGTCCTGACCTCACTTTGTCTTGAATTTTTCCCAACGTCTCTTTGCCTCAGTCCTTACTCGAACTCAACTCCTCCAGGTTTTGGTTTTAGCTTTCTTGGACTTGTCTTCAACTCTCCAAAGTACTGGTTTTGACTTAGTCTCACATACCCTGGTCTTATTCTTGAATCTAGCTCATCTACTCAATATCTTGGTGTTCATTTTAGTAGCTTCAAAGCAGTGGCGGATGCTGGTCTTTAAATGGAGGGAAGCTCAAAGTGTGTCTGCCTGTGAGTGCTTTGTGATGGTGGCGGCACCCGCTACTTGGTAGGGAAAGAAACTAGGATGCCAGAAGTCAAGTCTCCAGACACATGTAGCTGCAATAGAAAAAAAACACCAGAAATTAAAGCTCAATTTTTCACTAGTCATTTTTAAAGCGATCCTCTACCTTAAATACATGTAGGCCCTAATAAACCACAATTGTTCTCTTGTACTAAAATATGTTGTTAGAAACACATAAAATGTTAAATCAATGGCAATATTTTATAATATTTACTACATATTTTGACCAATAGTTGGCGCCATGGTTTGCGGGCTCGCATTGATGACGTCATTGGGATCTTTCCAAATGTGTAGCGTGTTCAACAATTGCTTATTGCTGCCTAAACTTGCGAAGTAAAATGCCACGATGTGCTGCTTTTGGATGCAATTTCCAGTCTAATGGAAACAAGGGGAGTGAAGTGAGTGGTCAAGGTGGAATTATTATTTTTTGTGAATAAATGTGCATAAGTGGAAGCTTCTCCCCCTTTCTGGTCCCTGTATGCACATATCCTACCCACCACGCGTTACAACTGGCGCCCGAACATTTTTCCTGGATCCTCAGTCAAGTAAGGGATCCGTCTATTTTCTGGAGCCGATGGTCCCACCGCATCTGCAATATTGGTTTTGGGATCTGTCTATTTTTTTTATTCGCCGGTCCCACAGCGGCTTTTCGGATCAGTATTTTGTGGAATCGACGGCCTGATCGCGGCGGTGACATTGCCATGGGATTGGTCTAATTCCTGGATCCCGGAGTGAGTAAAAAACGCGGATTTGGATCTTTTTTGTTGACTATTCTTCGTGGGAGTTTTCCCCAAATCATACCAAATAATCAAAGCACTATGGCACGCTACAGTGATGACAGTGACTCTGACATGAACCTCACAACAATGTTGGAGTTCGTCAGGGAATGCGTGTTTGCGCACCGCTGAGCTACAGAGTGAAGAGTGGTGAAGGTGGAAATATTATTTTTTGTGAATAAATGTGCATAGTGGAAGGTTCTCCCCTTTTTGGTACTTTTATACACGTATCCTAGCTACCACGCGTTACAATGTACAAGATATGGATTACACAAGGTGTGCTCTTTGGCCTGTACTGTATGTAAAGCACACGACAGCTCTGGATGCTAACAATCTACACAATTATATTGGGATAAGTTTGAAAACGCAATATGCTTACCTTGAATATCTGCTAATGAAACCGGAGTTCCCAACAGCATACACTCTCGCTCCCAACCGGAGTTCCCAACAGCATACGCTCTCTCGCTCTGTTTTAATTGAGACTTTTGCCCAACTTTTGTCTTATCAAGCATTTGCTGCACGCCTTTTCCCTGAAGCTCGTCTTGTGAACGACCAACAGTGCTGTCCTGCTCCTCACTTTTCAGATCTGGTTCAAATAGGAAGGGTAGAACCGACGACATGTTGGGAAAGCTAACGAGTGACACGCTGGAATTTCGGCAACGGGCCAGGTGACGTCACGCACTGCGACGTAACAAGAATGGCGACCTATCGCTTAAAATAATTTTCAAACTTTATTAAAACAAAAATGTTAAGAGGTGTTTTAATATAAAATTATTATAACTCATATTAACATTTATCTTTTAAGAATTACTTGTCTCAAAAATAGAGGATCCATTTAACAAAGCAAGGGTTGCTAGGACAACTATGAAAGTCTCCAGTTCAACTCAGAACAAGGGAATGAAAATTGAAAAATGCTTCCCGCAGATGCTAATACGACAAGATCACTGACTGCTCATTTCATTGCCACCGCCCACCAAATTTGACACGAAAACAACATTCGTTCATAGGTAGCCACACTGGACTATAAGTCGCAGTTGTCCTGACAGCGGCATCATAAGACTGTCATAGGACCAAACGAACCACCATGAAGCTTTGAACCAATTGGCTGCAAAGCTTCATTGCTTCAACAAGTTTCATTTGGCCATCACTGCTCCTTGGGGGAGATGGTCAACCTCTGCTGCCACCTGCTGTCAACACTGTTGTTGTCCAACATGCCTCCTAGCATGCGTTGCAGCGCTACAGATGAAAATAACGGTCGAATTCATGTTCTGTGCTAATTATTTCTTCAGTTACTGTTCCAGCGGTTTCATTCATTGCTAGTTATGGTATTTGGTGACAGTTTATTTGACAGTGGCACCATAGACTATCATTCGTTGGGGCGGCCATGGCGCAGTTGGTAGTTAGAGTTGTCCTTGGACCGAAGGGTCATTGGTTCGATTCCCAGCTGCGACTGCCCACTGTCGAAGTGCCCTTGGGCAAGGCACTGAATCCTGATTTGCCTCCAATGGGTTGACAGCGCCTTGCATGGCAGCAGTCCCATTGGTGTGTGAGCGTGAATGGTAAATGTGTGCTAATGTAAAGCGTTTTGGGCATGGTAAACATGCAGATAAATGCGCTATATAAGTACAGTCCATTTACCATTCATTGTCATTCAATCATAATTATGACATAACAATGTCATGAGCATCAACGAATGCTTATAACAGATGTCATTTAGTGTCATCCGGCAAATTGTCTCACTTTTGAATCAATATAAAAGATCCGAGCTGGACATAAATGGAGTTATTGGCACAATTTTCTGGACGACACTTAATGACATCTGTCATAAGCATTCATTCATGCCCCTGATAGTGTCATGTCCAGGGGTGAAAGTGGGCCAGAACGGTCAGGTACGCAGTTCCGGTATAAGATTCAGGGCCGGAATGCTGTTCCGGTACGCGGTGCTTTGATTCCGAAAAGATGACAGCAACTGTCAAAACGCTATGTAAAAAAAAAATGCTAAGCTGCCACACATGCATTTCAGCTCCAAGAAGAAAACAATCTACCAATATCAGATTTACATACACAAGTGTTAACAACAAGCATAATAAAGTGCTTGTGTTGCGTAATCCGTTTCCACCAATACGTATTGGGGATTTTATTCCACGGACGGCATGGAGGTTTCCCCAGCTGCTGCAGTTTTTATCCACGTCTGACGATGATGAGTCACGTCAATGTGCGAATGCACACAGCAAAGCAAAACGCCTGGACTCATTTATCCGTTCAATAGGCTGACATACTGACATGTGATCAGCAGAGATGGTTAGCTCTGATTGGTTCAAATTTGCATGTTTTCTGGAACAGCAAAAAAAAAAAAAAAAAAAAAGTTAGTTGAATTGATGCGACAAAAAAAGGGCAATGCAACATAAAATGGATCAAATCTTTAAGAGCAACGAAAGAGTTGAGGAGGCTTATTTATCATATTTAGTTTTATTTGCTCTGATGGGGAGGTTCACAACACCTTAGCTGTCAATGTGAACTTTGGACTTATATTTGTTCATTTATGTGAGGCTACTTACTGTATTCATTTCCTTATGATTTAAAAAAGTCAATGTTTGTGTGATCTTCAAAATATATTCCATTTCACTCTGCATAATATAAGTCATTTGCACTTATTTTTCTGAATGTATGTTACTTACATCTTTATTATTAAAGTAAATATTTACATTAACTTCGATTTTAATATATATCCTTTGTTCTTAAGTAGTTAAAATTGAGATTTGGCATTTAGTATGTGAGGAAATGAGGGACAATAAAAATTAGGAGATGGAGGTTAGGGTTATTGCTGTTTTTGTTAACTTTTATTTTCCAAATCATTGAAAAAATACAATTTTGAATGAAAATCAGTTTTTGCATGTGTTATAGAAATAACTGTGTTAAAACAATTTTCTTTGCATAGTTTAAGAGGTTTGACACCCCCCCCCCCCCCCCCCCCCAAAAAAAAAATGAAAGAAAAAATAAATAATTAAAACAAATTTCTGGCTCCGTGGCGACCTTCACGTCGGGGAGTTCCGACAAGAAATTCTGGCCACTTTCACCCCTGGTCATGTCATAATTATGACGGTCCTATGACAGTCTTATGACACCACTGTTAAAGAAATCATTACCTATTAACCCAAATAAATCAACAAATAAGCCACAGTGGACTATAGGCCGCAGGATTCAAAATGAGGGAAAAAGTTGTGGAATATAGTCCGCAAATTATAGTACACACAACACTATACATTTGATTAACTTTTAGAGCAATCGCCACTGTCTCAAATTCATGATCATGACAGTCTCATTCCGTCAAAGTCATGCTTTTTAGTTAGCGCTAGTCCACTAAGCTTTCATCTTCACGAACTCCTACTACTCTCAAAACTGTTCTATTTCCAGTGCCAAGCTTTAATCGTCTGTTTTGTTGGTCAAACTATGTGTTCCTCCGTGTCGCTGCATGTGTCTTTGCCAACGCCGCCCTCCAGCCTTGCAGAGAATGTCAAGAAAATTCATGGATAGCATGAGTCACACTGAACGATGATAAGACAGGACAGCTATTTTTTACGGCATCCGGGCATGCACAAGCACTGGATTTTAAATATTGCATTAGAGCAGTGGAGCCGACACCCCCTCCCCCACTCGTAGCCTCCCTCGGGCCCCGCAGAGCTCTGCAGAGCTCTGGTTCAACCACTTCACTGAAGAGCCTCAGTTGACCTATCAACATGGTATTCTACATTCCCATGAAACTTGCTAATGTGAATATAATGCACTACGTTGGCGTTAAAATTGTGGTTGACCGCATGCTTGCATTTTGGACAAATCCGAAACCACAAATGGCTCTCTGGAGAGAAGTAGGGGATTAAGTCTTTAAAGTTGAAGGTTCTGAATATCTTAGATGAACATATTTTCAATATGTTTGTCATTTTCAGATCCTTTTATTTAAAAAATCAAACCAAATCAGTTTTACTGGTTAACCGGAAATCTTGTCGATCATACTGTAAATTTTTGAAAAAATTCCAAAGCTCATACTATCCCGCCCTTACCTGGGAGTTCACCCAAATAAGGCGCTATCAGAGTATCAAACAACAAGTGTTGAACAAAACCCTATAAAAAATAATCTATTGACCAGACCCTTGTTACGCCTTCCTGTGGGGAGTTCTGGCCATCTATCACGCTGCTTTCAGAGACTCTCTTTAAAAGTAAACAGTTTAGGTCAGGCCTCGGCCAGAGACCTGGGACCTTTATGTCCGCCAAACAATGCCAAATGGAGCTTGACCTCCATTCCCGCCTACTACCTCGGACCTCCCACCTACATGCAGGTCACATGCCAGCTTTGGTCAGTATCTTCTTTCGCTTTTCAATGGAAATGAATAAAATTAACCCATCCTTTAGATGTTGTCTTTATGCTTCGAAATTTAAGCTACAAATTTAGTAGTTGACGTACAATAAACACAAAATTATTTGAGTGGGATTCACACGTTTTCTTGTGAAATCCCTCAAGTGGGCTACACAATAGTGGTGTGCTAATACCCCCCCCCCCCCAAAAAAAACATATATACACACATATTAGGGCTGTCAAAATTATCGCGTTAACGGGCGGTAATTAATTTTTTAAATAAATCACATTAAAATAATTGACACAATTTACGCACATGCCCCGTTCAAACAGATTAAAATGACAGCACAGTGTAATAATGTCCGCTTGTTACTTGTTTTTTGGTGTTTGGCGCCCTCTGCTGGCCAACTGATTTTATGTGTTAACACCATGAGTGAGCATGGTGTAATTATTGACATCAACAATGGTGAGCTACTAGTTTATTTTTTGATTGAAAACTTTGCAAATTTTAATAAAACAAAAACATTAAGAGGGGTTTTAATATAAAATGTCTATAACTCGTACTAACATTTATCTTTTAAGAACTACAAGTCTTTCTATCCATGGATCACTTTAAGAGAATGTTAATAATGTTAATGCCATCTTGTTGATTGTTATAATAAACAAATACACTACTTATGTACCGTATGTTGAATGTATATATCCATCTTGTGTCTTATCTTTCCATTCCAACAATAATTTATATCAAACATGACATATTTTATATATGGTTTGAATTACGATTAATTACGATTAATTAATTCTTAAGCAGTAATTAACTCGATTCAAAACTTTAATCGTTTGACAGCCCTACCTATAACGTACAATAAACACAAAATTGTTTGTGTAGTATTCTTTTTGTTGTTGTTTTGTTTTAATATTTTAACATCTCACAAATAATATACATTAAACTTACAGTGATGAGTAAATATAGTCCATTTCTCGATTCCTTACATTTTTCTTTTAAGGAAAACAAAAAATTATAAACGTAATTTAGAAGGAAAATAATAAATAAAAATAACCAACAGCAACTTAAAACATTTGGGAGCACACCAGGTATTGTTTTTTCACACAACATGCTTAGGAGGTACTTTCTTTTTTGAGCCTCAATTGAAGTCCATTCTAATTGGTTTCATGTACTCTGTCCATTTGGACCATATCAAATAAAACGTATCAATCTCAAGTTTGAGTGAAAATGATAGCTTTTCCATGATATAAATTTAATTTACAATATCTATCCATTCTTCCATTGTAGGTGATTCTTTTTTAATCCATCTCCTAGAAATAGATTTCTTAATGGCTGCTAGTAAAATTTTCAACAGTTTATCATTGCCTTTCCAATTTTCCAGCTTCAAATCACCCAGATACAGATATTAACATTTAAAAGGGATATGTTGCCCGAAAATGTTCTCCAAACGTGCATGAATTTCAGTCCGTTTGAGTGGGATTCACACGTTTTTTTTTTTTCAATTAAAAATAAATAAATAAATGTCGTATTTTATAGAGCTGTCCCGATCCGATCATGTAGTCTCTCATTTTAGCGCCTGCCGCTTTTCTTGGTCAGGCAGTGCAGTGGAGTTGCTTACAAGTTAACAATGATTGACAGACGTTAAGGTTTGATCTTGCCTGAGATGCTGGGAAGCAATTTATTCATTTTTTTAACCTGTCCTGTTCAGCTGCTTGACATTGAGAATGGGAATCAGTGTCTCTGATTGATCTGAACAGTTTTAATGTATCACATGGGAGTATGACATACATTCAATGTGATCATTCAACGTACCTCTTTTATTAGGAGAAAGCAGCGAACAGCAAAGGAGTTATGGAGGAACAGAAGAAAAGAGGGAGAGAGATACAGCAGAAGCATAAACAACAACAAAAAATACATTAAACGCCTACTCTAACTAACTATAAACATGATGGTGATATCGTTAGCCAGTTGTATTTCCGGTTGACACCATGTGGTGGGCCTGATTACCATGGAAAGGGAGAGGGTGTCTGAGAGATAAGTGATTGGGAGGGGTGGAGTGTACATAACTCAGCCATGTGGTCTAGAACCCAGTATTTGTATGAATCCCTTGTGAGTGTGAGTATGTTGGCATCCTACTCTATGCTGTCTCATCGCTAATCCTGACACCGAGGTTTTCTACTTGCGTGAGTCTTATCTAACATGTGATAGTCCCTCAGACGAGAGGTGATGCCGCGTGGATGCCGCCCTAGGGGCATGGCCCCACCCCAGCCAATCCAGGGTGGGGGGGTGTGGGACGAGCCAGCCCATTTGTCCTCTCACAGCCCAGCAAAGGGGCGATCGTCATCCCCCACGGATCCAGGGTGGTCCCCCAGGCCACCCACACTCCCATCAACTGACCTTCAGGGATGGGATAAGGGGAAGCACACTGACGCCCACCCCCGCCTGCCCACCGAGCCCACAAGCCACAGCTTTAGCCCCCCAACTGACCCACCAAGCCCAGGACAGGGCAGGACCCCCCGCCGGAGCAGGTGATACCCATCCCACAACCTTGGTGTGTGATGCATTTAAATCAAGGGGGAGCCTGGGACTGTATGGCCCCTTCCAAACTCTCCTCGGAGGCATGAATGAGTATGTATGTAGGTGCCAGGGTGAAAGATATTTACAGTGCAAAGTGAAGGGTGCGTGAATTAAGAGGGATGTTCCCACAGGCTTGGCCCCATCCGCCAGAACCACCGGCCGCAGGGCGGGAGAAGCACCAGGGCCCCGACCAACCCCTACACCCCCCCCCCCCCCCCCCCCCCCGCCGCCCGGGCACCCATCCTGCACCCCGGTCAGGCGCCACATCGAGCGCCGGAGACCAGAGGATATTCACCCCACCGGCCGACGACCCTGCCAACAGAAGGTCAGTGGCAGCCGCGGCGGCCCCAGAGAGGTGGACAGGGCCGGAGACAGACCAAGAGGACTGAGGCACAACCCACCACCCCAGCCCCGGGCCGGTAGGGACGGGCGGTATGGCACCAGAGAGCACCTCCCCGGTACCCAGTACGAGGAGACGTGGCCCAGGCCGGGCTGTCTTCCTGTTCATTTGGGGACATTCTTGAGTCACTTCCATACTTCAGTAACTCAAAAGCAACTGGAAGTGACCTGTAAATGCCACAAAAAGCAAAACAAAGTGAACCCGAAATCAATAGGAAGTGACTGGTAAATAGCTTGAAATCAACAAGGAGGTAACCAACAGTGTTGTTAATCTTACTTTAAAAAAGTAATTAATTACAGTTACAAATTACTTCTCCCAAAAAGTAATTGCGGTAGTAACTCAGTTACCTGAATGTAAAAGTAATTAATTACTTGGCTAGTAACTAGTGATAATTTTCATGTTTTTTTTCTCATGATTTTCTTTCTCTCAAAAAAAACAACAAAAAACAATGTTCTGAATCAACCATTAAAGATGTTAAAATTGCTACCATCATTGCATTAGTTCCCTTCTGTCTACTTTCGACATGCGTAAGTTTTAAAACTCATCATTTAAAGATAGATTTAAGATTTTACTGATTTAGGAGCATTTTAGATAAAAAGTTACTTAGCTTCGCTAGCAAGGTTCTCCACAACAGAGCCTTCCTGAGATGTCTACTGCTTTAAGATGGCGGCTGTTTACTAACGCATCTAGTTCAATACATATATATCCTGCTAATGCCATCCTGTCTGTCATTTGCATCTAGATCTATAGTATGTGATATCTAACGTAGCATCGTGCGTGAGTAGTTTGTAGGCTATCGGCTACAATCAGGTATGATTGGAGCCACCTAGCATCGCGTTTGCAACGGCTTTCCCACTCCTGCTCTGCTCTCTCGTCTCCGTGAGTCCGTCTCTCTGACTTTTCTCGTGCATAGTAGCGCATAGTAACGGACGCCTTTCCCGCCTCAGTAACGGTAACCGCGTTGCCAAGATGAGAAAAGTAATTAATTAGATTACTCACTACTGAAAAAAATAACGCCGTTAGTAACGCCGTTATATTCTAACGCCGTTATTAACAACACTGGTAACCGATGACCAGAAATCACCCGGAAATGCCCCAAAAATCAACAGAAAGTGACCCAAAAGTTATAGGTAGATACCCGGAAATGCCCTGAAATACACAGAAAGTAACCTATGAACACGAAGTGACCCAGAAAAGCCCCAAAAAGGAAAATTAAGTGACCGAAATGACCCAAAGTGTACAGGAAGTGAGCCGAAATCAGTGAGAAGTGAATTGTAAATACCCCACAAGGAAAAGGAAGTGACTGAAAATCAACAATCAGTTCCATCCAACAATTACTATTCGTTTTGGGGCATTTATTGGGGCGTCCCGTTAATTTTGGGGCATTTACAGGATAGTTCCTGTTGATTTGCAGTAACTTCCTATTTATTTGGGGACATTCCTGAGTCACTTCCTGTTCAGTAACCAAAAATCAACAGAAATTGACTTTTAAATGCCCCTAAATCAATAGGAGGTGACCTGTTTATGCCCCTAAATTACCAGGAAGTGACCGAAAATCTACAGGAAATGACGTGAAATACCCCAAAATTAACTCTTTGCCTGGCATTGGCTGCCACTAACGGCCAGTGAACATTTGTTCTTTCGCTGCCAACTCTCCCATTTCAAACAGATTGGGTGTCTTCTAGTGATAAACTCATTCCAATTTACAGCAAAGGGTCTAAAACTTTCCAGTAGGCTACTTGCAATGCGTTTACAGATTGGGACAAGATTAGAAAAGTGATATCACTGATAAGATGTTAACTATGGCCCAAAAGTCTGTTTGTTATTCTTAACCACTACTTTTATCAATGTACCTCTCTTTCTGCATGGTGTCCGAAAAACACATGTTAACAACGAAGACGCTATAAACAGGAAACTGATGGCTAGCTGAAGACTGCCCTGTTTTGAGTGAGTGACACAAACCAGAACACACACACATCAGGATTTATTTACCTACTTAACACCGTAATCCTCCACTTGTTGACAGTGTGAGTGGAATTTTACAACTCATTTTGCAGTGTGTGCCCTAAAATGAAATGTCTAATGTAAGCAAATGCCTGAGAAATTCTTTCAAATAAAAATGCGGTAGAGCATTTTAAATAAAACTAGGCCTGCAAGCAGGACTGAACGGGCCCTCGCAATCTAGCGCAACTCGGACGTCACGCAACTCGGACTGGGTGCAGGTCAGGGTGGTGGCAGATCCTCCTCTCTAATCATCTCATTAGAACCTACCATGCTCGAAAGTCGCCTATTTACATTCCCACACCCAAGAGATAAAAACCCCTATTGGAGAGAGTACTACAAAAAAGGAGCCACTACTGAGCTGTGCAGCCAAGCCCTTATTCAAAACTAAAATTGATCTTCTAACTGGGCCAATTCGACCAAGTGTGCCAAATATTGTGGCTCTATAAGCTGCCTGAGTCTCTGAAAAAAAATATTTCCTTTAAATGGCGAACAAAGGGTCGTCACGGCAACAGACAGAGACACGTGGACATGGGCCGTAAATAAGTATTTTAATAGGTCTTGAAACTACAATGACCAACCTGAAAAGAACTGGACATGTATTGGAAAAACGAGTGACTTTATATTGCCACTAGTTGGCGCTGTACGGTTGATGCAAATGACCCCTACAAGGCCCTTCAGGGTATGACTCTCAACAAGCACGGGAAGTTTGGCGCAGATATGTTGTATATCTGCCGAGTTATGACTGTTCAAAGTTTTTGGAGAGAAAAACTGTTGACAGTCATTTTCACTTTCCTGTTTGGACCCCTCCGCTTCAACGAAACTTCAATATTTTTCATCAGGCACCTGAAGACAGGTCTTAAGGCTTCCCTTATGCAGGTTTGAGGTAGATTGATTTTTTCCCTTTAGAGGAGGATTGTGTCCCGTAAAAAATGGCATTTCCTGTTCCCACTAGGAGGCGCCAGGCACAAATGGTAAATTTTCAATCCAGTCGTGCTCAGGCTGGTATACCTCACACACATGGCAGATTTAAAATAGATTGAACGTTGTATGAGGGAGTTATCAGTCATTTTCCGAATTCGGTGTTTTGGCGAAAAAATGGCCGACTTTGGCACCCCGCCCAGGTCAGGCCCGTGAATGAAAACACACCATTTTGATAACTTAAGATTTCATATGCCTCATGAACAGTCTCGCCAATTTTGAGAATGATCAAACTAATTCCCTAGGTGCCAAGGTGTAAAATGTGCACACTGTAAATCGATAAAAAATTCACATTCAATCCAAAATACCCGATTTCCTGTTGGGTTTGGAATACGCATGCAAGAGACTTTTTGGAGCAGTTTTGTACAAGGTATTGACTCTCCGAATTTCATCCATCTACGTTGAAAAAACCTAAATGGAGAGGCCTTTTTGAAAATTTCAAGGGGGCGCCACTGAGCCATTTTGTTACATTTTTTCGTAACGTTGCAAGATTATTGAACGTTATGCAAAGCCGCATGTATGTCGAAATTTTTGTGAGTTTTCGTGCATGTTCAAGCCTCCAAATGTAAACTCCTACTGTTAACCGATAAAAATTTCACATTTGATCCAAAATACCCGATTTCCTGTTGGATTTGGAAAATGGGTGCAAGAGACTTTTTGGAGCAGTTTTGCACAAGGTATCAACTCCCCAAATTTCCTCACTCTATGTTGGAAAAACCCAATAGGAAAGGCCTTTTTTAAAACTTCTTTCTGTCGCCACTAGTTGGCACTGTAGAGTTGATGCAAATGACCCCTACACGAACCTTCAGGGTATGACTCTCAACAAACACGGGAAGTTTGGCGCAGATATGTTGTATATCTGCCGAGTTATGACTGTTCAAAGTTTTTGGCGAGACAAATTGTTGACGGTCATTTTCACTTCCAGTTTGTACCTCTCCGCTTCTACAAAACCTCAATATTTTTCATTAGGCACCTGAACACATGTCTTGAGGCTCCCCTGAAACAGGTTTGAGGTCAATAGATTTTTTTCCCTTGGAGGAGGAGCCTGTCTCGTAAAGAAGGCCATTTCCTGTTCCCACTAGGGGGCGCCAAGCCTAATGGGTAAAATTTAAATGCAGTCGTGTTCAGGCTGGGATATCTCATATACTTGCTAGAAATGAAAAAGATTGAACGTTGTATCACGGAGTTTTTAATCATTTTCTGAATTTGGTGTTTTGCCCAAAAATGGCCAACTTTGGGACTACGCCCAGGCCAGACCCTTGGATGAAAACTCACCATTTTGAAAACTTAAGATCTCATATGTCTCCTGTATAGTCTGACCAATTTTGAAGACGATCCAACTATTTTCTTCAGCGACAAGGTCTCAAATGTAAATCGATAAAATTTCGCATTTGATCCAAAATTTCCGACTTCCTGTTGGATTTGGAATATAGGTGCAAGAGACTTTTTGGAGCAGTTTTACGCAATGTATCGACTCACCAAATTTCATCATTCTACGTTGAAAAAACCTAATAGGAAAGGCCTTTTTGAAAATTTCAAGGGGGCGCCACTGAGCGATTTTGTTAAATTTTTTTGTAGATTATCAAAATTTACGCAAAGTTGCATGTATGTGCAAATTTTGGTGAGTTTTCGTGCATGTTCAGGCCTCCAAACGTAAACTCCAACTGTGAACCGAAAAAATTTCACATTTGATCCAAAATATCCGATTTCCTGTCGGATTTGGAATATGGGTGCAAGAGGCTTTTTTGAACAGTTAGGCATAAGGTATCTACTCCCCAAATTTCATCGCTCTACGTTGAAAACCTGAGAGGAGAGGCCTTTTTGAAAATTTTAAGGGTCAAGGGGGCGCCACTGAGCCATTTTTTGAAATTTTTTCAAAACGACGCAAGATTATCAAATTTTACGCGAATCTGCACGTATGTGCAAATTTTGGTGACTTTTCGTGCATGTTCAGGCCTCCAAATTGGCCATTTTCATTTGCCATGAAGAAAGAAGAATAATAATAATAATAATAATAATAACTAGGCCTGCAAGCAGGACTGAACGGGCCCTCGCAATCTAGCGCAACTCGGACGTCACGCAACTCGGACTGTGTGCAGGTCAGGGTGGTGGCAGATCCTCCTCTTTAATCATCTCATTAGAACCTAACATGCTCGAAAGTCGCCTATTTACATTCCCACACCCAAGAGATAAAAACCCCTATTGGAGAGAGTACTACAAAAAAGGAGCCACTACTGAGCTGTGCAGCCAAGCCCTTATTCAAAACCAAAATTAATCTTCTAACTCGGCCAATTCGACCAAGTGTGCCAACTATTGTGGCTCTATAAGCTCCCTGAGTCTCTGAAAAAAAATATTTCCTTTAAATGGCGAACAAAGGGTCGTCACGGCAACAGACAGAGACACGTGGACATGGGCCGTAAAAAAGTATTTTAATAGGTCTTGAAACTACAATGACCAACATGAAAAGAACTGGACATGTTTTGGAAAAACGAGTGACTTTCTATCGCCACTAGTTGGCGCTGTAGGGTTGATGCAAATGACCCCTACAAGGCCCTTCAGGGTATGACTCTCAACAAGCACGGGAAGTTTGGCGCAGATATCTTGTATATCTGCCGAGTTATGACTGTTCAAAGTTTTTGGAGAGAAAAATTGTTGACAGTCATTTTCACTTTCCTGTTTGGACCCCTCCGCTTCAACGAAACTTCAATATTTTTCATCAGGCACCTGAAGACAGGTCTTAAGGTTTCCCTTATGCAGGTTTGAGGTAGATTGATTTTTTTCCCTTTAGAGGAGGAGTGTGTCCCGTAAAAAAGGGCATTTCCTGTTCCCACTAGGAGGCGCCAGGCACAAATGGTAAATTTTCAATCCAGTCCTGCTCAGGCTGGTATACCTCACACACATGCCAGATTTAAAATAGATTGAACGTTGTATGAGGGAGTTATCAGTCATTTTCCGAATTCGGTTTTTGGCGAAAAAATGGAAGAGTTTGGCGCCCCGCCCAGGTCAGGCCCATGAATGAAAACACACCATTTTTATAACTTAAGATTTCATATGCCTCATGAACAGTCTCACTAATTTTGAGAATGATCAAACTAATTCCCTAGGTGCCAAGGTGTAAAATGTGCACACTGTAAATCGATAAAAAGTTCACATTCAATCCAAAATACCCGATTTCCTGTAGGATTTGGAATGTGTGTGCAAGAGACTTTTTGGAGCAGTTTTGCACAAAGTTTTGACTCTCCAAATTTCATCACTCTATGTTAGAAAAACCTAAATGGAGAGGCCTTTTTGAAAATTTCAAGGGGGCGCCAGTGAGCCATTTTTTTACATGTTTTCGTAACGTTGCAAGATTATTGAACGTTATGCAAAGCCGCATGTATGTCGAAATTTTTGTGAGTTTTCGTGCATGTTCAAGCCTCCAAATGTAAACTCCTACTGTGAACCGATAAAAATTTCACATTTGATCCAAAATACCCGATTTCCTGTTGGATTTGGAATACGGGTGCAAGAGACTTTTTGGAGCAGTTTTGCATAAGGTATCTACTCCCCAAATTTCCTCGCTCTATGTTGAAAAAACCCAATAGGAAAGGCCTTTTTTAAAACTTCTTTCTGTCGCCACTAGTTGGCACTGTAGAGTTGATGCAAATGACCCCTACAAGAACCTTCAGGGTATGACTCTCAACAAACACGGAAAGTTTGGCGCAGATATGTTGCATATCTGCCGAGTTATGACTGTTCAAAGTTTTTGGCGAGACAAATTGTTGACGGTCATTTTCACTTCCAGTTTGGACCTCTCCGCTTCAACGAAACCTCAATATTTTTCATCAGGCACCTGAACACATGTCTTGAGGCTCCCCTGAAACAGGTTTGAAGTCAATAGATTTTTTTCCCTTGGAGGAGGAGCCTGTCTCGTAAAGAAGGCCATTTCCTGTTCCCACTAGGGGGCGCCAGGCCTAATGAGTAATATTTCAATGCAGTCGTGTTCAGGCTGGGATATCTCATATACATGCTAGAAATGAAAAAGATTGAACGTTGTATCACGGAGTTTTTAATCATTTTCTGAATTTGGTATTTTGCCCAAAAATGGCCGACTTTGGGACCACGCCCAGGTCAGACCCTTGGATGAAAACTCACCATTTTGAAAACTTAAGATCTCATATGTCTCCTGAATAGTCTGACCAATTTTGAAGACGATCCAACTATTTTCTTCAGCGACAAGGTCTCAAATGTAAATCGATAAAATTTCGCATTTGATCCAAAATTTCCGACTTCCTGTTGGATTTGGAATATAGGTGCAAGAGACTTTTTGGAGCAGTTTTACACAATGTATCGACTCACCAAATTTCATCATTCTACGTTGAAAAAACCTAATAGGACAGGCCTTTTTGAAAATTTCAAGGGGGCGCCACTGAGCCTTTTTGTTAATTTTTTTCAAAGATTATCAAAATTTACGCAAAGTTGAACATATGTGCACATTTTGGTGAGTTTTCGTGCATGTTCAAGCCTCCAAATGTGAACTCCAACTGTGAACCGAAAAAATTTCAGATTCGATCCAAAATAACCGATTTCCTGTTGGATTTGGAATATGGGTGCAAGAGGCTTTTTTGAGCAGTTAGGCATAAGGTATCTACTCCCCAAATTTCATTGCTCTACGTTGAAAACCTGAGAGGAGAGGCCTTTTTGAAAATTTTAAGGGTCAAGGGGGCGCCACTGAGCCATTTTTTGACATTTTTTCAAAACGACGTAAGATTATCGAAATTTACGCGAATCTGCACGTATGTGCAAATTTTGGTGACTTTTCGTGCATGTTCAGGCCTCCAAATTGGCCATTTTCATTTGCCATGAAGAAAGAAGAATAATAATAATAATAATAATAATAATAATAATCCTTTGCATTACAATAGGGCCTTCGCACGCCTAGTGCTCGGGCCCTAATAATAATCCTTTGCATTACAATAGGGCCTTCGCACGCCTAGTGCTCGGGCCCTAATAAACTTTTTTCGCTAATTATTAAAGAATTAGTTATCTGTTTAGTTTTTTGTTTGTTTGTTTGTTTGTTTGTTTCTCTGTAAATGACAGTTATAGTTTTAGAGCATTGCCTTTGTATTGTAATTAACTAGGAATTGACAACCATCAATTACCAGGTAATTAAAGACGATAATACTCTTTACTTTCTGGTGTAATGTGACAATAACTGTTTAATGTTAGTTACTGTAACAACAAGGAAAGGCAAGGCAAATTTATTTATATAGCACAATTTCAACACAAGGCAATTCAAAGTGCTTTACATCACATGAAGATCATAAAAATCAAATTTAAATCAATACAACGTAAAAACCAAGACAATCAAAATCGGAAATAAAATTATACATAAAGATCGCATTTAATCACAAATAGAATAAAAATAAATAAATAAAAATAAAACAAAAACTACTACTAATAATAATTGAAATCAGCAATGGAGATAAGCGCAAGAGGAATAGAAAGCAAGTAGATTGA
Organism: Corythoichthys intestinalis; assembly: GCF_030265065.1. Taxonomy (NCBI): domain Eukaryota; kingdom Metazoa; phylum Chordata; class Actinopteri; order Syngnathiformes; family Syngnathidae; genus Corythoichthys; species Corythoichthys intestinalis. Next base: position 40,572,453 of record NC_080398.1, read on the forward strand.
AATATATAGACAGTTATGGATATGCAGTGCTAAACAAAAGCGTTTTTAGCCCTGATTTAAAAGAGCTAACAGTTTGAGCATACTTCAGACGTTCAGGTAACTTGTTCCAGCTTCCTTGTATTTGTGAGGACTCTGGCTACAGCATTCTGTACTAGCTGCAGCTTCCTGACTGATTTTTTATCAAGACCCGTAAATATACCGTTGCAATAGTCCAATCTGCTGAAAATGAATGCATGCATAAGTTTTTCCATGTCTTGTTGAGTCAGAAGCCCCTTAATTCTGGTTATATTTTTTAGGTGGTAATAAGCGGATTTAGTGACAGACTTTAGATGGCTATCCAATTTTAGGTCTGAGTCAATAATTACGCTAAGGTTTCTGACTTGATTTGTAGCTGTAAGTGACATTGTGCTAAGTTGCCTGCTTATCTTTGACCTTTCCTATTTTTGGCCCAAAAATGACAGTATACTTGTTGTAAAAAAAAAAAAAAAAATTATTTTTTTACATACAGTGACTAAAATAAGTATTTGAACACCCTGCTTTTTTGCAAATTCTCCCACTTAGAAATCATGGAGGGGTCTGAAATTTTCATCGTAGGTGCATGTCCACTGTGAGAGATATACTCTAAAAAGAAAAATCCAGAAATTACAATGTATGATTTTTTTAATCGATTTATTTGTGTGATACAGCTGCAAATAAGTATTTGAACACCTGAGAAAACCAATGTTAATATTTGGTTCAGTAGCCTTTGTTTGTAATTACAGAGGTCAAACGTTTCCTGTAGTTTTTCACCAGGTTTGCAGACACTGCAGGAGGGATCTTGGCCCACCCATCAGTCAGGTTTCTGGGCTGTCGCTGAGAAACGCGGAGTTTCTCCAACAAATTGGGTGAACAGGCTACATCTCTCACAAATATGAACCTAATTAATTGAAAGGCTAAAAAAAAAAATCAATGCAAAATAAATCTGGATTGACTTATACTAAATTTCATAGGTATTGGTTCAGGTGATACACCATTTGATTCAAACCTTTGTTTTAAAAAATTATTAAAGATTTTGAAAGCTTCCAGAATAAATGTCTGGATTTTATTAGCAAATTTATATTGTAATATTTCAACTAGGGCTGTCAAACGATTAAAATTAATCGAGTTAATTACAGCTTAAAAATTAATTAATCGTAATTAATCGCAATTAATCGCAATTCAAACCATCTCTAAGATATGCCATATTTTTTCTGTATATTATTGTTGGAATGGAAAGATGACACAAGAAGACACAAGATGGATATATACATTCAACATACGGTACATAAGGACTGTATTTGTTTATTATAACAATAAATCAACAAGATGGCATTAACATTATCAACATTCTGTTAAAGCGATCCATGGAAAGAAAGACTTGTAGTTCTTAAAAGATAAATGTTAGTACAAGTTATAGAAATTTCATATTAAAACCCCTCTTCATGTTTTCGTTTTAATAAAATTTGTAAAATTTTCAATCAAAAAATAAACTAGTAGCCCGCCATTGTTGATGTCAATAATCACTTACAAAATGCTCATGGGTGCTGAAGCCTATAAAATCAGTCGCACCCACGCGCCAGCAGAGAGCGGCAAAACTCCAAAAAACACAACAAGTACACCTTTCACTGTGCTGTCATTTTAATCTGTTTGAGCAGGGCATGTGCGTTAATTGCGTCAAATATTTTAACGTGATTAATTTAAAAAATTAATTAACGCCCGTTAACGCGATAATTTTGACAGCACTAATTTTAACATAAATTATATTAACACACACAATAAATACAAACTTATTCATAACCTCTTAACTATCTAAGAATGCAAAAAAATAAACATTTATCTTAAGACCACTCAACATTGTCTGAATAAAGATATTAAATGTAACTGCAAAAACGTATTGGTCAAGGAATAACAAAAATAAAAAATTATAAAGGAGCCTTCTTACATGTAAAACACTACTGCTTTTGTCAACAAGCACAGCCAAACACAACAAAAAATGAAAGCTCCTTTCGGCTGCTTTAATACCACATAAATAAAATAAAAATTTGGTTGAAAGGGGGGGGCAGGGGGGGGGTAAGCTCACTACATTTCTCACAGTTTAATTAATGTTACAGTAGAAAACACATACAGGAGGACACTCGAGTTTTGCAGGTTAGCAAATTCAAACAATTTAATGTTATTCTAACTGTTGCAGGTTCAACTTTCAGTTAAAAAAAAAAAAATAATAGTGGTGTGTTCCCCACCTCAACACCATTGACGTCTTTCTACATTACTTAGAGTGGATGCTGCGGGCCGAAAAAAAAACTTCTAATATCCTCGTTTTCGGAGGAGGTGGAGGAGGCGGCATGTTGTCAACATGTTGCATTACTGTCGGGTGTTAGTGTGTGTGTGTAGTGGGGGAGGGGTCAAGTCATCAGCCATTAAAATGTGCGTTTGAGGGGGAAAAATGGACTGGCACATTCAGCAAATGAAAAGGGGTAAATGTAAGTCTGAACATAATGAAAATAATTCACTTATTAATGGTATAATAATGGTCAATTCTATCCTTACAACATACTGTAGTTCCACCTCGGCGGGCTGACTGGTCCTTCTCAAACCATTTATATAGCTATTGGGGAAAAATACTTTGATAAAAAGAATATCCTGTAAAAATATTGGAGGAGAGAGACTGAAACAATGACATTTTGCGGGTCTTTTCGTCGCGTTTTCCTCGTTCTGAATAATTCCCCCTCAATGGGCTGAATAGTAAAACCGATGAGCCCAGTCTACCGCTCACGTCATTCACCTGTTGGGGACGCTAAAGCCCTATGATGGTAGGCGTGGCTAACCGGCAGACTAAAAGACTAATTTCTCGTCATCTGCGCTTTGCTAAATTGTTGTATATAGTCGAATCGTCTCAAAATATGACTCTAATTCACATAATAATGCCATTTAAGAGTTTTTTTCCCTCCTGTCATCTGCTCTTTAAGGCATCTTTAGTATGTTTGATCTGTATGCATCTAAACAAAATAAGCTGAAAGTGCACGGTAGTACTTTGGGTGTCAAATTCGCCTCTTGTAGGATGTCGTCGGTGTTGCACATTTTGGCAGAACACCGGTTTTGTCCTACTCTCATCTCGTCTCATCCCGTCTTTCCTGTTCATTTCGCTTTTGCTGCTTGTTTGGGAAGTATTGAAGTATTGAACTGACGTCATGTTTATGTCGCTAGAAGCATACTCTGGAAGCCTGGCAGCGTAACCCAGTGACGTCACCACCTTGCAACGTCAACAACAATGGCGACCAACTTGTTAAACAAATTTTACAAATTGTATAAAAACTAAGACATCAAGAGGGCTTTTAATGTCAAATTATTTTAACTCATAATAACATTTATCTTTTGTCTTTCTATCTGTGGTTCCCTTTAAAGAATGTACAGTGGGGAGAACAAGTATTTGATACACTGCCGATTTTGCTCGTTTTCCCACTTGCAAGCCATGTAGAGGTCTGTATTTTGAATCATAAGTTCTCTTCAACTGTGAGGGACGGAATCTAATACAAAAATCCAGAAAATCACATTGTATAATTTTTAAATAATATATTTGTATTGAACTGCATGAAATAAGTATTTGATACATTACCAAGTAGTAAATATTTTGGCTCTTTGTTCTTTTTTAAGAACCCCTCGTGTTCTCCACTCATTACCGGAAGTAACTGCACCTGTTTGAACTTGTTAGCTGTATAAAAGACACCTGTTCACATGCTCAAACAAACAAACTCCAACCTCTCCACAATGGCCAAGACCAAAGAGCTGTGTCAGGACATCAGGGATAAAATAATAGACCTGCACAAGGCTGGGATGGGCTACAGGAAAATAAGCAAGCAGCTTGCTGAGAAGGTAACAACTGTTGAAGCGATTATTAGAAAATGGAAGAAGTTCAAGTTGACGGTCAATCTGCCTCGTTTTGCGGCTCCATGCTCCATCAACTCGTGGGGCATCACTGATCATGAGGAAGGTGAGGGATCAGCCCAGAACTACACGGCAGGACCTGGTCAATGACCTGAAGAGAGCTGGAACCACAATCTCGAAGAAAACCAACGGAAACACATTACGCCGTCATGGATTAAAATCCTACAGCGCATGCAAGGTCCCGCTGCTGAAGCCAGTGCATGTCCAGACACGTCTGAAGTTTGCCACTGACCATCTGGATGATCCAGAGGTGCAACGGGAGAAGGTCATGTGGTCGGATGAGGCCAAAATTGAACTTTTTGGTCTAAACTCGGCTCGTCCTGTTTGGAGGAAAAAGAAGGATGAGTACAACCCCAAAAACACCATCCCAACCATGAAACATGGAGGAGGAAACATTTTTTGGGGCTGCTTCTCTGCCAAGGGTACAGGACGACTGCACCGTATTGAGGGGAGGATGAATGGGGCTTTGTATCGCCAGATCTTGGCTGACAACCTCCTTCCTTCAGTGAGAGCCCTGAAGATGGCTCGTGGCTGGGTCTTCCAGCATGACAACGACCCAAAGCACACAGCCAAGGCAACTAAAGAGTGGCTCCGTAAGAAGCATCTTAAGGTCCTGGAGTGGCCTAGCCAGTCACCAGATCTGAACCCGATAGAAAATCTATGGAGGGAGCTGAAAGTCCGTGTTGCCCGGCAGCAGCCCCGAAACCTGAAGGCTCTGGAGAAGATCTGCATGGAGGAGTGGGCCAAAATCCCTGCTGCAGTGTGTGCAAACCTTGTCAAGGACTACAGGAATCGTTTGGTATCTGTAATAGCAAACAAAAGTTTCTGTACCAAATATTAAGTTCAATTTTTGTGATGTATCAAATACTTATTTCATGCAATTAAATGCAAATTTATTATTTAAAAAATCATACAACGTGATTTTCTGTATTTTTGTATTAGATTCCTTCCTTCACAGTTGTAGAGAACTTATGATACAAATTACAGACCTCTACATGCATTGCAAGTGGGAAAACCAGCAAAATCGGCAGTGTATCAAATACTTGATCTCCCCACTGTATCTGTTTTATTGTTTTATTTGCTATTTTGACTTTTATCACGGCGCGTTGTTTTTGTTTTCGTTTTTTTTCTCAATGCCAATCTATAATACTTTCCTTCCTTTTATTTATCATGTACTATATTTGTCATTATAGTAAATCAGTTTGAGGAATTTCCAGGTTTTTGTACATTTGATTTGATTATTGTGGAATTATTTCTTGACAGTGTATCCGTAATTGTTCTATCGCCATATTGTGAGATAATCCTTATCTTAAGCCTTGTATCGCAAATCGTATCGTATCGTCAGGTACCCAGAGGTTCCCACCCCTAATTTCACTAGTTTCTTTGGCCAAAAATCAAACAAACATCTAGGAATCTGAACCATTCTGTCGTAAATCCTAATGGATTTTGCTTAACATCTAATCATGAACTTTGATGAAATTTTGTAATACACTGTAAAAGAGGAATTTTATGTTGAAATTCAGTGACTGTTCAATTCTTGCTTCACTTCCTAAAATGTGAGGTTGCAAGAGTCAGCTTTTTGGCTAATAACCTGAAGCTCATATTTAGGTCAGATTGACTTGATAATGAGTGGAAAGTACTGTGTTTAATTAAGAAAAGTTGACCTACAACAGGCATAAGATAACGAACGGCCAAGCTATGAGGTCATGACTGTGGAAAGTTACCCGCATCAAACTCTGCCTCTTTGGCCTCTTGGACAAACAACACACACCCACACGGTGTAACCAACATCTGTGTCAGCAGGATTTGCCGTCATGCAGAACAGAGAGGGTAGGAGAGCTGCAGAAGGGCTCTCAGGAAGGAAGATAAGAGTAGCAGGAGTGGACAGGAAGCGTCTTGAAGTCTTGTTCCTGCCACCTGTGTACAGGACACTGTAGGCGTGAAGTATCAAGTTGAACACTGTGCCGTCTAATGACTCAGCATCCAGAACTTTGGCAAAACTGAGCTAACACCTTACATACTGTCCCTGACAAAAGTCTTGTCCCTTATTCATTTTGTAGAAACAATTGCTAATAACCTGACTTTTAATTATTCAATTGGTTTCAGAAATGGCTCATATGAAAGCTAAGACCCTCCCAAATAGTTGTTGAATGTACAAAAATATATTTGTTTCACTGAAAAAAGATGTATCTTTTAATGAAGACATAAAGTCAAATTTTGGCAAGACAAAAGTTTTGTCGCCTACAGAAAGTAGTGTGAAAATTGAACAAAAAATGTACTTCAAAAAAAAAAAAAAAAAGTTAACATAACATAAGGGAATTTAGTAGTGGTGTTGTGAGATTCAAATTTAATATTTTTGTATGATTTCCATGGACTTCATCCATGCCGTTCGGCAAGGATTCATACCATTTATTGATGAAGTTATCAGAAACATCGAAGAAAGCAGTCTTGCATGCCTCCCAGAGTTCATCAACATTCTTGGGTTTCGTCTTCCATGCTTCCTCTTTCTTCCTACCCATGTCTGGTGACTAGGCTGGCCAGTCCTGGAGGATCTTGATCTTCTTTGCCTTGAGGAACTTTGAGGTAGAGATTGAAGTATGCGATCGAGCACCATCCTGCTGCAGAATTTGTCCCTTTTTATGATTAGGAATGTAAGAGGCAGCTAAGATTTGTTGATATTTCAGACCATTTATGTTGCCTTCCACTCTGCAGATCTCTCGCACACCCCCATACTGGATGTAACCCCAGACCATGGTTTTGCCACCACCAAACTTCACAGTTTTGTGGCAAAAGGTGGATTTTTCAGATGAATCTTCCATTGAATTACACCAGTCGCCACAAATATTGCAGGAGACCTACTGGAGCCCGCATAGATCCGAGATTCACTCAGAAAACAGTAAATATATATATAAATATTTTATTAAATAAAAATCCAGGTTGATACGACGCACATAAAGGTAACTTCCATTTAAAAAAATCGTTAGAAACTTGTATGGATTTACAATCCGCTAGCTTGTTGTTTCTTGTTGTCTTCGAAAATTATACTTGGGTGACGGCGCTTCAAGTGTTCGTTCATAGCCGACGTGCTGCAGTGGTATGCGAGCTCAGCTTAGCAAAGAGTACACACAGTGGCACCCTCCATATTTTCCTTGAAATTATTCCAGGCTCTGGCTATTCTGGTCCGCTTTTTTGGCTTTATGCCACTTTCACGTGTCACCAATTCTGCCCTTTTTGGTAATTGGCGGTGTTTTCAACTCCTCGCCATAGTGAGGAGTGAACCTGAGATTCACTTGGCTCGTTGTCGTCGGTTCGTCCGATTTCCTCCTCAGGAAGGCGGCGGCGTGCATAAGAACACCGAGAGGCATCGGATGGCTCTTTATGGATACTTTTATTGACCAAAACAAAAACGTGGGGGATGCAGCCACTCAACTCCGCGCACTTTCCCAACTCTCCGATCTCGCTCCCTCTCTCTCGCCAGCCGACTTTCTTCCTCTTTGCTCAATCTGACAATGCCGGTCACATTGAAATAACAGCGGCCCCCTTGGGGGTGCCAGTAACAACCGCTTGCATCGTGAGTGCCCGCCATTCTTAACTTTATCCGCATGTAATTTTTTAAAAACCCGTCATTACCCGTCGACAGTATGTTTTGCCCGTTGACGCATTTACGTTATCGATGACGTCGACAACGGGACAGCTCTAATTTGAAGTACATTTTTTGTTCAAATTTCACACTACTTTCTGTAGGCGACAAAACTTTTGTCTTGCCAAAATTTGACCTTTATGTCTTCATTAAATGATCAATCTTTTTTCAGTGAAACAAATATATTTTTGTACATTCAACATCATTTGGGAGGGTCTTAGCTTTCATATGAGCCATTTCTGAAACCAACTGAATAATTAAAAGTCAGGTTATTAGCAATTGCTTCTACAAAATGGATAAGCGACAAGACTTTTGTCAGGGACTGTACATATATAGGTTTTCTACTGATAGCTCACTTGCAACAAAGCTATGTATAGGACTAGCATTGTATCCTGTATATCAGGGGTCCCCAAACTATGGCCCGTGGGCAGGATACGGCCCGCCTCCGCATTTGGTCCGGCCCCCTGAACATTTTTTTTTTTTTTCCCCCAATAGTGTTATTTATTTCCTGGCTTTTTTTCTGTGAAGAACCCAGAGAGGGTTATTTGGTTATTATCTATTTAATTAATAGTGTTATTATTATCATATCATATCATATTATGGGCTGTCAAATGATTAAAATTTTTAATCGAGTTAATCACAGCTTAAAAATTAATTAATCGTAATTAATCGCAATTCAAACCATCTATAAAATATGCCATATTTTTCTGTAAATTATTGTTGGAATTGAAAGATAAGACACAAGACGGATATATACATTCAACATACTGTACATAAGTCCTGTATTTGTTTATTATAACAATAAATCAACAAGATGGCATTAACATTATTAACATTCTGTTAAATCGATCCATGGAAAGAAAGACTTGTAGTTCTTAAAAGATAAATGTTAGTACAAGTTTTAGAAATTTAATATTAAAACCCCTCTTAATGTTTTCGTTTTGATAAAATTTGTAAAATTTTCAAACAAAAAAAAAAACCTAGTAGCTCGCCATTGTTGATATCAATAATTACACAGTGCTCATGGTGCTAAAACCCATAAAATCAGTCGCACCCAAGCGCCAGCAGAGGGTGACAAAACACCAAAAAACACAAGAACAAATGGACATGACACTGTGCTGTCATTTTAATCTGTTTGAGCGGGGCATGTGCGTTAAATGCGTCAAATATTTTAACGTGATTAATTTAAAAAAATAATTACCACCCGTTAACGTGATAATTTTGACAGCCGTATATATTATAATATAATATAATATAATATAATATAATTAATTTAATTTTATTTACTTTTGTTCCGTGACGAATTCAGAAAGGGTTATTTGATTGTGGCTTTCTGAAAAACAATAAATTTTTACATTTAGGCACTCCTGCAATCGTCACACTTTTTCTGTTACAAACTGACCCGGCCCCTCATCAGAGAAGGAAAAAGTTATGTGGCCCTCACAGGAAAAAGTTTGGGGACCCCTGCTGTACATTATATCATTACCTATCATTTTAAAGCCGCACATTTATCTTTGAGCTCTAGCCATGTGGTTGCACGGCTTAATTTCTACCCGCTCACTAGCTGTGTGTGTGTGGCCTTTTTGATGATTTATGTTTATGAAGGCCATTGGGAATACTTCTGACGGGAGAATCCTTGGATTACGAATGAACTCCCTCTGAGTCAGAGTGTTCTTTTTGGTAATGTGTAAATTAGTCAATAAAAAAAAGTTTCCACGCGGTTTAAATATGCAAGCACTTGTTTTCTCTGGGATTATTCTAGGTTTTCTTTGAACATTTCAGGAAGTCAAGACAAGGATTTTTAAGAGTTGAGAGTAAGGTCAAGACTCAGACAGCTGGGGAATAAGTCGAAACAACTACCGTAATTTTTGGACTATAAGGCGCACCTGACCCACCAAATTTGACACAAAAGTTTAACATTTTTTATAGGTAAACCACACTGGACTATAAGCCGGAGGTGTCATCATTGTATTATGAGATATTTACACCAAAAGATATTAACCGCTAACAATTTTTTTGACAGCGGCAACATACGACTGTCATAAGACCAAATGAATGAACAACCATGAAGCTTTGAATCAATAGGCTAAAAAAAGATTCATTGCTTCAAGAAGCTTCAATTGGCCATCACAGCTCCTTTGGGGGAGACAGCCAACCTCTGCTGCCACCTGCTGTGAACACTGTTGCCGTCCAACATGCCTCCTAGCATGCGTTGCAGCGCTACAAATGTAAATAACAAACAAAAGTCATGTTCCGTGCTAAATATTTCTTCAGTTACTGTTCCAGTTGTTTCATTAATCGCTAGTTATTGTATTTGGTAACACTTTATTTGACAGTGGCGCCATAAGACTGTCATAAGACAATTATAATTATGATATTACACTGTCATGAGCAATAATGAATGCTTATAACACATGTCATTTAGTGTTATCCAGCAAATGATCTCACTTTTGAATGGATGTAAAAGATCCGAGCTGGACATAAATGGGAGTTAGTGACATAATTTGCTGGATGACAATGACATCTGCCAAAAGCACTCAGTAATGCCCATGATAGTGTCATGTCAAAATTATGACGGTCTTACAACGCCATTGTCAAATAGAGCGTTACCTATTAACCCAAATAAAAATGAGCAAATAAACCGCACTGGATTATAAGCCACAGGATTCAAAATGAGAAAAAAAGTATTGGTTTATAGTCTGAAAATTACGTTACTTTGAAAGCATGGCACAGAGTTAAGAGTAAGACAGGTCAAGTAGGAGTAAAAACCAAATCTTGGAGGAGTTGAGACCAGTGGGTAATGCTGGTCTTTCAATGTGGGGAAGCTCAAAGTGTGTCCACGTGTGAGTGCTTTGTGACGGTGGAGGGTCCCAGCAGCACTCTCTGTTCGGTGGGGAAACAAACTAGAGTGCCAGAAATCAAACACAAGCAGCAATGATAGGATAACAAACACCAGAAATAGAAGCTCGATTTTTCACGAGTCGTTTTTAACAAAGCAAGTGTTGCTAGGATGATTAGGAAAGTCTCCCGCTGATGTTAACACGACAAGATCACTGATTCGCTCATTTCGCTGTCAATCAAAAAGGAATTCGCCCACAGACAGATCATCCAGTCATCATGCGGAGAACCAAAGCGTCCGGACCAGCTGAGCCCCGCCCACTACCCAGATACCCGCAGAGATGCATGGGGTCCAATAGGCGGGACAAACTCAACCTTTGGCAAATTACTCGTCTCGTTTTGCTGTAGTGAAACAATGCAATCTCAACTCTGGAGAAGCGGAGCTTCCACGCTCTTTAAAGGACTGTGAAGCTGCATGAATAAATGAAAAGCAAGCCACATGATAAGAAGCTAGTTCTAAACAAAGGTTGAGCGTGTTGTAGCACATATTTAGTCAAGGAAAAGTTCACACAGCCATATACATTTGATCAGTTATTTTTTTACATTTTGGAGGAAGCAGAGCTTCCATTGCATTCTTACAGCAATCACCTCTAGTTGAGACTGAGTGAAGGCTTTAAGACAAAGGCAGTTTGTTACCAAGACTTTGACCAAGCCGAGACCAAGAACAAAACAATTGGAGACCAATATTTGTAAGGGCTGAGACTGAGAGGAGACTAAACCCAAAGCAAGTTTTAACCAAGTCAAGACAAATGGCCTCAGCATTGCATCTCTGCTTTTCAAAGATGATGTGGTGCTGTTTGCTTCATCAAACCGTGACCTCCAACTCTCACTGGAGCGTTTCGCAGAGTATGAAGCGGTTGGGATGAAGATCAGCACCTCAAAAATCCGAGACCATGGTCCTGAGTCGGAAAAGGGTGTCGTGCTATCTTCAGGTCGGGGATGAGATCCTGCCCCAAGTAGAGGAGTTCAAGTATCTTGGGGTCTTGTTCACGAGTGATGGGAGGAGGGAGCAGGAGATCGACAGACGGATTGGTGTAGCATCTGCACTGATGTGGACTATATACCAGTCCGTTGTGGTGAAGAAGGAACCGAGCCAAAGGTGAAGCTCTCTATTTACCATCGATCTAAGTTCCTACCCTCACCTATGGTCTCGAGATCCCGGATACAAGCGGGCGGAATGAGTTTCCTCCATAGGGTGACCGGGCTCTCCCTTAGAGATAGGGTGAGAAGCTTGGTCGTCCAAGAGGGACTCCAAGTCGAGCCGATCCTGCTCCATGTTGAGAGGAGCCAGCTGAGGTGGCTCGGGCATCTGGTTCGAATGTCTCCTGGACGCCTCTCTGGAGAGATGTTCCAGGCATATCCCACCGGCGGGAGGCCCCCGGGACGACCCAGGACTTACTGGAGAGACTATGTCTCTCAGCTGGCTTGGGATCCTGCCAGAGGAGCTGGTTGGAGTGGCTGGGGAGAGGGAAGTCTGGGCTTCCTTGTTTAGGCTGCTCCCCGCGACTCAACACCAGATTAAACGGTAGATAATGGATGGATCAGTTGCTGGAAGAAAAATATACTATATAGGTGTATAGGTCAAGGTCGGGGCTAAAACAGGGTGACACAGAGTTCAGACCAAGGATTTTAACAGATTAGACCAAGTTAAGACTAAAATCGATGCAGATTGAGACCAACACTTTGAAAGGTTAAGATATAGTCAAGGTAGGTTGTGCTCAAGTCAGACCACAACTTAAGTTAGTTAAAACCAAGCAAGACCTAGACAAGCGCATGTTGAGGCTCAAATGAGTGAAAGATTTCAAAGAGTTAAAACTGAGTCCTACTACAACTAAGCCAACCAAGGCTGGTTAAAAATATTTGATTCCGTTGACCAGTGTTGCTTCCTGTCACAATAAATTCAAATTCTGAAGTTTTATAAGGACTAGTGAGCACATTTTGGGTAAACAAAATCACACTGCTATTTGAAGATAATTTGACAGTATGTAGAGCTTTGGTTTTCTTAATTGTTTTCATCTCAAAACACCAATTCAAATGTCACACTCACTGAGCCTTTCTGTAGTATTAGCTTGTAGCCTTATGAGAAGCCCCTTTGTCCCTTGTGCCCACTCTTCCTTCCCAAATGACGTAGACAAACTCAACAAGTGTTGTTTTTTTTTTCCAGATTTCAACCAATTGTTCATTCTCGTGTTGTTTGAGTAGAGACTGAGGTCAGATCACATTCAAACGGGGCCTTGTCGTGACTGCAGACATAACGTTGCGCTTCAGTTTTGACTGTCTTTCTTGTGTTTTGAAATAGCTTTTAACCAACAGCCCCTGAAGGTTACCGTGTGTTAATCATCAGCACTCCCACGCTAAAGCTGATGCAGCTCTTTCTACTGCCTTTCGGCTAAGACCTCCAACAGAACAATTTTTTTCTAAACATGCTTGTTTACCACACAGACAAGAGATCCAGCAGTGGGCTGCTCACAGAGTAACGTTTGTCTATTGTCTCACTAATGTTGGTTGCATGCCATATAACAGAATGTTGTTCAAAGTATTTCTGTTGAGAGAGTCAAGAATTAGAAGGTTTGAGACCAAGTCAAGACTTTGCCCAAGGCAGGTTGAGGATGATTCAAGACCAAAAATCTAAGGCATGTTAAAACTGAGTCAAGGGCAAGTGGACCAAAGACTTTGAAAGATTGAACCAAGGATATACAGTGCTGATCAAAAGTATTGGCACCCCTGCAATTCTGTCAGATAATGATCAATTTGTCCCAGAAAAAGATTGCAATTACAAATGCTTTGGTAGTAATATATTCATTTATTTTCCTTGCAATAAAAAAAACCCATAATAAATCATTATCATTTTACACAAAACTCAAAAAACCGGTCGGACAAAAGTTTGGCACCCTCAGCCTCATACTTGGTAGCACAACCTTTAGACAAAATAACTGCAAACAACCGCTTCCGGTATCCATCAATGAGTTTCTTACAATACTCTGCTAGAATTTTAGACCATTCTTCTTCGGCCAATTGCTCCAGGTCTCTGAGATTTGAAGGGCGCCTTCTCCAAACTGCCAATTTCAGATCTCTCCACTGGTGTTCTATGGGATTCCGGTCTTGACTCATTGCTGGCCACTTAAGAAGTCTCCAGTGCTTTCTGTCAAACCATTTTCTAGTGCTTTTTTAAGTGTGTTTTTAGTCGTTGTCCTGCTGGAAGACCCATGACCTCTGAGGAAGATCTAGCTTTCTCACACTAGGCCCTACGTTATGCTGCAAAATTTGTTGGTAGGATTTAGACTTCATAATGCACATGGTCAAGCAGTCCAGTACCAGAGGCAGCAAAGCAACCCCAAAACATCAGGGAACCTCTGTCATGTTTGACTATGGGGACCCTGTTCTTTTTTTTTTTTTAAATGCCTCGTTTTTCCCTGTAAGCTATGTTGATGCCTTTTTCCAAAAAGCTCTACTTTTGTCTCATCAGACCAGAGAACATTCTTCCAAAACGTTTTTGGCTGTCTCAGGTAAGTTATGGCAAACTCCAGCTTGGCTTTTTTAGATCTCTGGGTCAGAAGTGGGTTCTTCCTGATTATGCTGTCCTCACTCCGAAGCGTCTACTTTTTCCAAAGCTAGACAGCTAGTGAACGACGCCTTGATAATCAGACTTCTTCCTTTTTCATCTGATTTATTAAAAAAATGGCCTCAAACCACTGTCCTCTTTAGACCGTCGTAAAACTACAAAAAAAAATACATAAGCAACAGTATTAGCAACAACGTTAGCTTAGCACACCAGACAAATTCACTAAACGTAAACAAAAAGCGTCTCATACAAAAAATATAACATTTCTCTAACTAACATAATATGTACATTCTTTACAACATCCATACTTACGGACAAATCTTGTCCAAGGATCATACAAGCACAACATTACAACGTAGGCGTCAGCCTGAGACGTCGTGCAGCCATATTGAATTGGCAAGAAAACAATAAACCATGTCGCAAATCGACCACAAGAGTTCGCTGTTGGACAGCACAACAAAATACCCTTCTGCAAAACTTAACAAAAGGCAGAATACTGGTTATCCTACCATAGAGTCCCTTTTCATTCAGACGCCAACAGATACTACAATATTGACTCTGTTGTACCCTTGGACTGGAGGACAGCTTGAACTTCTTTGGATGTTCGTCGAGGTTCTTTATCCACCATCCGCACAATTTTTCATTAAAATCTCTTGTCAATTTTTCTTTTCTTTCCACATCTATGGAGGTTAGCCACAGTGCCATGGGCTTTACACTTATTGATGACACTGCGCACGGTAGGCACAGGAACATTCAGGTCTTTGGAGATGGACTTGTAGCCTTGAGATTGCCCATGCGTCCTCACAATTTTGCTTCTCAAGTCCTCAGACAGTTCTTTGGTCTTCTTTCTTTTCTCCGTGCTCACTGTTGTACACACAAGGACACAGGACAGAGGTTGGGTCAACTTTAATTCATTTTAACTGGCTGCAAGTGTAATTTCATTATTGCCACCACCTATTATGTGCCACGGGTAAGTCACAGGTGCTGTTAATTACACAAATTAGAGAAGCATCACATGATTTTTCAAAAGGGGGGGGGGCAATACTTTTGTCCAGCCCACTTTTGGAGTTTTGTGTGAAATGTAGGGTTGTTCCGATCATGTTTTTTTTTTTTTGCTCCCGATCCGATCCCGATCGTTTTAGTTTGAGTATCTGCCGATCCCGATATTTCCCGATCCGATTGCTTTTTTTTTTTTTTTTTTGCTCCCGATTCAATTCCAATCATTCCCGATAATTTTTCCCGATCATATACATTTTGGCAATGCTTAAGAAAAAATGAATAAAACTCGGACGAATATATACATTCAACATACAGTACATAAGTACTGTATTTGTTTATTATGACAATAAATCCTCAAGATGGCATTTACATTATTAACATTCTGTCTGTGAGAGGGATCCACGGGTAGAAAGACTTGTAATTCTTAAAGGATAAATGTGACTTTGTATATTGTGACTAAATATTGCCATCTAGTGTATTTGTTGAGCTTTCAGTAAATGATACTGTAGCCATTTAACTGTTCTGCCCAAATGCATGATGGGAAGTGCAACCATGACTGTGCGTAGGGGCACCAATTGATATATCTTCTCTGCGTGGGGAAAGAACATAGGGTGTTACGAAAATGATTATCTACTACCTTTCTTCCCTACATTGCCCCTCACAATATTTTTAACTGCTGAGAGAGGGATTGTAAGGCGTTAGCCAAATACATAAAGGCTCCAAAGGCTGTCAAAATTCTCTCTACTCATTATACGCTGCCTTTTAGCTCTATATATAGGTAAAACGGCACCTTTATAGATTGAACGCGACAATGCGTGAGTGGGTCTTGCAGCGCATGAGTCAATTATTTAAAGTGATTACTTAAAACAAATTAATTACCGCCGTTAACGCAATAAATTTGATAGCCCACCTTTAAGCCAAAACTACTCTGGATGAGTGTAAGACATTTTGTCTGTAACGTTAAATACAATTAGAAAGCGATTTAAATAAAATATATTTATATATTAAAAAAAGGCATGTCCGATATTTTTTTGCCGATTCCGATACTTTGAAAATGACGTGATTGTACCCGATCGATCGATATGCCGGGTCATCTTTAGTAAAATGTTAATGATTTCATTTTTTTCCCACTCTCTTTTGTGATTTTTCATTGAAAGCTAAATAAATGAAGATATTACTACCAAAGCATTTGTAATTGCAATCATTTTCTGGGAGAAATTGAGCATTGTCTGACAGAATTTCAGGGGTGCCAATATTTTTTGCAAGCATTGTAGGTTATATGCTAATGCTTGTCTTAGGGTACAAATTTATGGAGGACTTCCAAACTCATCCATTAAAGTGAGTAGCACAAATGTTGATCTAAATCTAACCGATTGCTGTCGTCTGAAGTCTTTCAAAACATGGCCGATACGGAGGATACACTTGAACTTTCTCGGGAGATGGTCAGGAGATATTTTAGACCTTGCTGCTTATGTGAAAGCCTGCTGACCAAGAACATGCAGTATTCAAAGAAGAGGATTTTTTTTTAAGTTGTTGGTGTAAATTCGGCTCTTCGTTGCAGCACTTCAGGAATTTAGGAGCAAAACTTTCTGTCACTCATCCTCCACTTATTTGACCGGGGTAAAGGAAGCGCCGCCAAGTGTGTGGGAATATATTTACTTGCTCTGCATCGATCGTTTGTCTAAAATCGACCTGTGTTGGCTTGATGTGCTGGGTAACCAACAGTGTTGGGCACGTTACTTTAAAAAAGTAATCAGTTATAGTTACTCACTACTTCTTCCAAAAAGTAACTGAGTTAGTAGGTGAATTACTCTATAGTAAAAGTAACTAGTTACCAGGGAAAGTAATTATTTCCGTTACTTTAAAAAGAAGTTGTTGTATGTCAAAGAATTTGAAATGTTCTGAGCAGTATTCGAGACAGGTAGTTGTGTTATAGAACCTTGTAATATTTATTGCACCTCACCAGCAACAGATTTATCCTACACTTGAAGTGCAACAAAAATAAACAGATTTGAATTGCTTACCACAGATGTCGACAAAAGCTTTGCCCCGGGACATGAATTACACTTTACATGCACGTTCTTTCCTTTAATTTCGACCAACTTGAAATAGTGTTTACGTATATCTCCACCTCGTAAAGGTTGAATTTTCCTCTGAATGCTCTGCCATCATATCCCTCTGCATCTGTTTTGTGTGTGTGTGTTTGCCGCACGCGCTGTTCCGGTTTGTGTGTGAAAACACCGGCTCTGAAGTACGTACGCTATTAGGCTCGAGTGTTTACGTCACAGAATGGGGGATCACGTGAGATTTGACAACAACGCAGCCATATTGGAAGCAGGTCTGGCTCGCGGGACATTAAACTTTAACTTGCCAGTTCGATAAAGAGACAAACTTGTTACTAAGGTGAAGCACAGATATGTAATCAAACTTAAGGATGTGAACAATGTTGACCCTTACGAGCAAGCCGAAGACAAATGGAGTAAAGATGTCCACAATTACACGAAATGGACATTCTTCTGTATTTATTGTTTGGTGTATGTTACTAAACTCGTCAGCGATTCCGAAATAACAAATCGTTACAAAGCTACGAACAGTTTTGCTACGGATGGGTGCAGGACCTGCACGTTATGACCGTATCAAACGGCAACTCCATCGTTCTTGCAAAGGTAGGCTATGTGTGTTTATTATTTTCATTGCCATGAACCTGAACGCACCCCAAGTCTTGGATGACAAATAAACAGAGCAGTCGACTCGCTTCGGCTAGTAGCGGTAGCTGGTCTTCAATTTATTCAAAGTAAGTAACGCACTGCTTTTGACCAAATGGCGGAAAAAGTCATTAGTTAGATTACCCCGTTGCTGAAAAAAAATAACGCCGTTATGTAACTGCGTTATTTATAATGGCGTTATTCCCAACACTGGAAACCAATCACGCAGTGGCGGAACAAATGTGAACGGGATTCCACGAGTGGATTGTCCAATGGCGGGGGTGCTGGGTGCCAGGGGACAGTTGTTTGTAGGCCCCTCCACATTTTCACAGGCACTTCAAAACGATCGTCTGGTGTGTGTGTGGGGTGCAAGTGCAATTTTTTTTGCGGGCCCTTCCAGGCAACCAGCTAAGCGGCTGGCAGAGATATTTTAGCACTTAAACACTGTATCACAGCTCCGCGCATCATCTTACCCTTCTGTTTGACCCTCACCTTGCCCAACCACGCCCACTTTATGCCCACAAACCAGACCCTTTCGAGGCTAGGGTACGTAAGTTCCACCCCTGCAATCAGGTGTTAGTTCCGCCCACTGACTTTGATGGGTTTAAGTAATTATCTAAAGGTAGTCCCCGGGTTACAGCGTACCCCGACATATGCGATTTTGACTTTACAATGCCGGATTCTCATCCATCATTCTGTCTCCAGTTGTGTTTTTTTTTTTGTCGCGTAAACAGTAGCTAGTTCTTGCCATGCCTCCTGCCCGAGCAGCGTCCCAGCCGTCCTGCAGTTCCTGATGGCCACCCACTGTCATCTCCGGGTCTCATGTGTCCCCCCGAGAAGCGCCTTTTTCGGCCTGAGAGCGTCATGACGCCTTCCCCAACCTCCGGTTCTAGTCTCACCGTCGACAAAGCGCCTTTTTCGGACTGGGGTCAGGCAGCCACCCGCTGTCATCTCCGGTTCTCATGTGTCCGCCCAAGAAGAGCCCTTTTCGGCTTGGGAAATTCATGACACCCGTCCCAACCTCTGGTTCTTCCTGGCCGCTGACAAAGCACCTTTTTCGGACTTCATTCTGTCCCATTTTATACTCCATTCAACATATCTGTATCTGAAGAACATACGGTAGTAAAAGGGACAATCTTCTTCACCGATAATTGTCCTTCAGTAGGTCCAGTTAAAAAGGACTGAGGTGTCCAACATATGTGCCACAAAGTTGTGCCTCCTTGAATTTATTATAAGCAGTGAGCGTGGGAGCAGCCTGAGGTTACCTTTAGCTGGAGCCAGACTGACAATCAGGCTCAACCCTCAAAGCCTGTGCTATGGGTCAATCTTGTCCATTCACCAACGTGCCGCCCTCAGGGAAGCATGGACACACACTGCTAATTTAGGGGGTACTTGGGCTTCCTGTGAGGGTTGCATCAAAGTCCAGAGCAACTCAGACGGAACACTAATCAAGTCAGGATAAACCTCAAAGCTGTTGATTTAAAGGGAACCACGGACAGAAAGATTTTTTAGTTTTTCAAAGATAAATGTTAGTATGAGTTATAATATTTTGATATTCAAACTCCTCTAAATGTTTTCATTTTTATAAAATTTGACAAAAATTAGTTTAACTAGTAGGTCGCCATTGTTGTTGATGACTTAATGCACGTCACTGGGCAGTGCTGCTGTACTTTCACAGTGTCACTCGTTAGCTAAATAAACATGTCGTCGGTTTTGCCTTTCCAATTTGAATCCGAGCGGAAAAGTGATGAGCAGGACATAACTGTCGATATTTTAAAAACGAGCAGCAAAAACAATTAAATGGTCTCCGACAGGATTCGAACTCGCATTTCCCCGTCCGACCACAGGACTACACCTCCGCGTGACGTGGCTCATGATTTTTCTTATAAAACAATCGTAACTCACATGCGTTGTCCTTCTGTGAGGTAAAACCTGAAAGTAAAACGCAACTGAAAAGAAAGTGCAGCTGGCTCGACCACGGAATTAGAAAACGCGGCTCACTTCAGACAGCAGGCAGACTACAGTAACATAAGGATTGCGTAAAAGGGTTTATTGAACACAAAACTCACAATCCCAAAAAGGGAGACACAAAAAGTTTCCGTGACAGTAGGTCAGGATCAATAAAGAAATCAAACAAAAAAATGAGGAAAAACCGCGCTGAGAGCCAGACCAACAAAGGGATATACAAACTGTCAAATAGCAGCAAGTCAATACCTCTGCAAGCCGCCTAGGATCGGTTGAAAGACACTGCTGATGAGCTGGAATTGGATGCAGGTAGGACATTGGGAACTCACCCCAAAGCTCTGAAACAAAACAATCTGACCAGCAGCAGAATGTGACAAAATCATGCCAGTCGTCATACTACCTTCGCTTGCTAGCTAGCACAGCTATTCTCCCAGTCGAACCCAACTGAATCATCACCCCCAGCATGCATTGCGCGCATAAAACATGGTGCCCGCCGTAGGTCAGAATGTACTAATTGTACAGATGTACTAAATATTATAGATTTTTATATCAATGGCAATATTATGTTTTTTAATAGCATACAGTGGGGCAAATAAGTATTTAGTCAACCACTAATTGTGCAAGTTCTTCCATTTGAAAATATTAGAGAAGCCTGTAATTGTCAACATGGGTAAACCTCAACCATGAGGGACAGAATGTGGGAAAAAAAAAAAAAACAACTGAAAATCACATTGTTTGATTTTTAAAGAATTTATTTGCAAATCATGGTGGAAAATAAGTATTTGATCAATACCAAAAGTTCATCTCAATACTTTGTTATGTACCCTTTGTTGGCAATAACTGAGGCCAAACGTTTTCTGTAACTCTTCACAAGCTTTTCACACACTGTTGCTGGTATTTTGGCCCATTCCTCCATGCAGATCTCCTCTAGAGCAGTGATGTTTTGGGGCTGTCGTTGGGAAACAAGGACTTTCAACTCCCTCCATAGATTTTCTATGGGGTTGAGATCTGGACACTGGCCACTCCAGGACCTTGGAATGCTTTTTACAAAGCCAATCCTTTGTTGCCCTGGCTGTGTGTTTGGGATCATTGTCATGCTGAAAGACCCAGCCACGTCTCATCTTCAATGCCCTTGCTGATGGAAGGAGATTTTCACTCAAAATATCTCGATACATGGCCGCATTCATTCTTTCCTTTACACAGATCAGTCGTCCTGGTCCCTTTGCAGAAAAACAGACGCAAAGCATGATGTTTCCACCCCCATGCTTCACAGTGGGTATGGTGTTCTTCGATTACAATTTAGTATTCTTTCTCCTCCAAACACGAGAACCTGTGTTTCTACCAAAAAGTTCTATTTTGGTTTCATCTGACCATAACATATTCTCCCAGTCCTCTTCTGGATCATCCAAATGCTCTCTAGCGAACCGCAGACGGGCCTGGACGTGTACTGACTTCAGCAGGGGGACACGTCTGGCAGTGCAGGATTTGAGTCCCTAGCGGTGCATTGTGTGACTGATAGTAGCCTATGTTACTGTGGTCCCATCTCTCTGTAGGTCATTCACTAAGTCCCCCTGTGTGGTTCTGGGATTTTTGCTCACCGTTCTTGTTATCATTTTGACGCCACGGGGTGAGATCTTGCATGGAGCCCCAGATCGAGGGAGATTATCAGTGGTTTTGTATGTCTTCCATTTTCTAATAATTGCTCCCACAGTTAATTTCTTTACACCAAGAGTTTCACCTATTGCAGATTCAGTCTTCCCAGCCTGGTGCAGGTCTACAATTTTGTCTCTGGTGTCTTTCGACAGCCCTTTGGTCTTGGCCATAGAGGAGTTTGGAGTGTGACTGACTGACTGACTGAAGTTGTGGACATGTGTCTTTTATTCCGATAATGAGTTAAAACAGGTGCCATTAATACAGGTGGAGCCTCGTTAGACCTCGTTAGAAGAGGTTAGACCTCTTTGACAGCCAGAAATCTTGCTTGTTTGTAGGTGACCAAATACCTTTTTTCCACTCTAATTTGGAAATAAATTCTTTAAAAATCAAACAATATGATTTCCTGGGTTTTTTTTTTCACATTCTGTCCCTCATGGTTGAGGTTTACCTATGTTGACAATTACAGGCCTCTCTAATGTTTTCAAGTAGGAGAACTTGCACTATTGGTGGTTGACTAAATACTTAATTGCCCCACTGTATTTTCGTAAAACAGAACAATTATGGCTTATTAGAGCCTACAAGTCTATAAGTCTATTTTCTCAAAATGTTTCGTCTTTGGAAGTAGTACCTACTGTTGTCGTGGCTCTTTTCAGGTTAATCTCACATTTTACAAGACTCCAGACAACACTTTAAAATTGTTTCCTGTGGATGAATGCAGATTTTGTCCGAGTTTTGACGCTCCAGTAGAGGTGTTGATCAGGGGTAAGTGACCTTGTGACAAGTTCCCTCAGGCATGGAAGTCCAGCATTCCTTTTTGAGTGTCCCTAAACAGGAGATGCACACTTTACCTGCAGCCTGTGGTGACATGTCTTTTTGAACAGAGCCGGTGGTCGACGGAGATGGTGTCATCGCCTTGCTTGTACCAAAACAAGAGACTAAGTGGACATCGCTTTGCATGTCTGCTAAGGTCTCACAATGTCTCGTCTTCATTGCTGAAGTACTCATTAGCCCCTTTCCTGTGTTGCTTTCATGTGTAAATAGCACCAACATGGAATGGAAGGATGAGGTTGATCTGGTAATTTTACACTGCCTTTAAGGGCTATGATTTTACCTATTTGTGGCCACAGCAATGTTTTGTATTCCAAGCACCGACACGAACTGGGTTGACAAATTCAAGGTGACAATTTAGGTTCTTCTAAAGTACAAACTGATCCTGTATAAAACCCAAATGGTGGATTATTAAAACATACTACAACAATTTCAGTTGTGTTTTTGCCTTGGGCTTAGTATGTAAGCTAGCTCTCCTGACTATTAAAAACAGAGAGCAATACATGACTGACAACATGTGGGAACCATTCATCTGGCCTCCACCGTGAACTAACTAATTGTCAATGTAAATCGATTCATGCAGAAAGGGGCCGCGATTAGACGCAAGTGCCGGGAACATCGTATTCAGTTTGAATTGTTTGCAGACATGTATTCTGAATTTTGTTAAATGTAGCGGACGGTCTTTAAGATCACGGATACCTCTTATTCGAATAGCTGTGCTCGCTAGTAAGTGGAGCTAATATAACGATTTGCATGATTTTGTCACATTCAGCTGCTGGTCAGATTTTTTAGTTACAGAGCTGTGGGATGAGTTCCTGATGTTGTACCTGCATCCAATTCCAACTCATCAGCAGTGTCTTTAAACCGATCCTAGGCAGATTGCCAAGATATTGTCTTTCTGCCATTTGTATTCTCGATCCCTTTGTTGCTTGCCTTGTTTTTCTATGCGGCGAGACATCAAACACATGCGCATGTAAAGGGTACACACAGGTCTGCGTGTGTGAGCGGTGCGTGGAAAAACCTTCCCTCCGATGCCTTTATGTTGGTGTGCTGGCAGCTAGGCCGTTAGCTCGAGCTTAAGGCCTAGCGGTTAGTGTTTCCGCAGCAACACGGGTTACATTGGTGCCGTGACCCAGATCGGCAGCGAAGGTTTTCGTGGGGTGAATGTAACGGGTACACACAGGTCTACGTGTGTGAGCGGTGCTTGGAAAAACATTCCCTCCGATGCCTTCATGTGGGTGCGCTGGCGGCTAGGCTGCCAGCTTGAGCTTATGGCCTAGTGTTTAGTGTTTCCGCCTGCCGAGTGGACGCATTGTGCGGGTTGGAGTCTTGACCTGAGGGAGGTGGGATTGGAACGTGGTCGGTGCGGACACACCAGTTACACGTGCATCGGTTAAAAGCGGTGAGTACTTACTAATTGTCTTTTTATTAAGTCTTTTATTACCTTTTCATTCCCTCAAAATACTTTTTGAATGTGTTTCCTTCTCATACTTTTAAGCATTGTGTTTTCTTGTGGTAGCTTTAAAGCAGATTGTTGATTTGTTGACCACATGAGTCACGTAGTGTATTTAACCATCCTTATTTGATATTACTACGTTGAAGTATTTTCTTAAGGCATATTTAGTACTGTATGTTCTGCCTGAATGAATCTAAACCAGGGCTGGCTGAGGCCATTTGGGGGCCCTAAGCAAAATAATGCCAAGGGGCCCATATTTTTGGCCCACCATTTCGTCACAGTGTACTGTGAAACCCATGCATGCAATCAAGCCCATACGTCTATATTTTGTATGTTAATCAGATTTTGTTGCACTGCATACTTCAAACTTCTCACCCCAAATGATTGTCAGTACTTACAGTAGATGGCGCCAAACCTTTTTCTAAAAGAGGAAAAAAAAAGTTAAGGAAGAACTTTTATTTTTATAAGAGTGTAATCAAGTATCAAAACTCACAAAAATCAAATAAAGCAAACTGTCATAAACGGATGTTTGCATAGATAAACGGCAATGAGCGCCACATTATTCATGATGCTCTATTAACAACGTATAAAATTAGGTTGCCAGATTGGGGGCCCCCTAGCGTTCAGGGGCCCTAAGCAGCTGCATAGTCTGCGTATAGGCTGGGCCGGCCTTGATCTAAATAAAACAAGCTGAAAGTGCACGGGAGTAATTTGGGTGTCAAATTTGCCTCTTGTAGGACGTCGTCGTTGTAGCACATTTTGGCAGAATACCGATTTTGTCCTACTTTAGTCTCGCCTCATCCCGTCTTTCCTGTTCATTTTGCTTTTGCTGCTCGTTTTGTGAAATATCGACAGTGCTATCATTCATGTTCCTCTCGGGTTCAAATTTAAAGCGCTGAACAGATGACATGTTTATGTTGCTAATCATACTGCAAAAATCTGATTTTTTGTTTTGTGACTGTTTAGACTTCCAAAGAGCCATCTGGTTTCAATCTGGTTCAGTTAAAAAAAAGTACTGCGATATATCATGTTTTCGATTTATTGTCACACCCCTAGTAGACATAGGAGGGCATAGAAATTAAACTCACCTATAACATTGTGTACAATTGACTTGATGTTTTCATAAAATCCTTCAAAAAGTCTCACGATTAGCTAACATCACATCAAATGCTGGATTAATTAAATTCTTTAGAAATATTTTTCTGGCTGTACCACCGTTAGGGCGTTCCACTGTAATAACACTTCTTTTCGTGCCAGGAATTTCTCCCATTTCCTTGCCTTTGTCCAGTAATATTGATCTTTCATGCTAGGAAATGGCGTACATGATGCATTCCGGACATTCCCATTGTAACTGCCCAGATTCCTGGTATATTGTGACTGTCTTCCTACGCTAAACAATAAAACGGAGTGAGCGACAGTTTGTCTCGTAACGGGATTTATGGATAATCTTTGTTTTTCTTTGCAACCCGGTGTCCGAGAAAGATGTTAACGCCGGACAAAAGGCGTCGTAAATGGTTAGAGCCGTTTGACTGGGGTTCGAAGGTCAGTAGGGAGGCTAAAATAAACACAGGAGCAAATGTGTTGTTGTGAAACAACATTTTTAGGTCTTGGGCCTAAAACAGTGGTCTCCAAACTATTCCACATGGGACCGCAGTGGGTACAGGATTTCATTCCAACAAAACAAGAGCACACCTTTTCAGCAATCAGGTGTTTTGTAAGTGTAATCAGCACGATGTCCATTTTTTGAAACCGATACCGATAACTTCCTGCTCCTCAAAGCCGATACCGATATTGTTAACCGATAATAAATATATAGTTTTTTAAATGTATAACCTAAGTTTTTGAACACATGGATGTTTAAAGAAAAAAAAAACTAGTGGTGGTTTCCACATATCTCACCAGATTTTTCATAATGACATGAACAAAACAGTGCATTTCACTTCTGCACTGCCCGACAGCCAGCTAAGAATGAATGCACTTCCATAAACCACAAGGCTAGGTCTTTTCTTGCTTTTATGGGAAGACACTCGTCTTAATATTGTGAAAGTACAACAGAAAAATACACATATTCAATACTCAATATACAACAAACTGCACAATACGCTTATATACACAACTACCGTAATTTCTAGGGGTGCACGATATCCATTTTTTGAAACCGATACCGGTATCAATAACTTCCTGCTCTTCAAGGCCAATACCGATACGATGACCGATAATATATATTAGGGGTGCACGATATCCATTTTTTGAAACCGATATCGATAACTTCCTGCTCGTCAAGGCCGATACCGACACGGTAACTGATAATATAAATATAAATATAAATATATATATATATATATATATGTATGTATAATTTTTCAATGTATATTCACCCGAGTTTTTGAACACATGTAAGTCAAAAATACTACTGGTGGATTCAGCATAGATTTGCCTTTGATCTAACCAGAATTTTCATGATGACATGAAGATTATACAAAGACAAGAACAGTTTTGACTTCAAATAAAGTGCCCATATTTATTTTTTCAAATAAATATAACAAGTCAATCACAATCGGTCAATATCATTGACTATGTGTTCCCCTAAAAAAAATGAACACTGAACTAAAACAAACATTAACCAAACAGGTATTGTGCTTTGTCAGCAGATAAAACATTTGGTGCAACAGGACAGGAGACTTTTGTGGTCTTGGCCCATGAAACAACTTTCTTAACCTGGTAATTATAGGACAGCAAGCCTAACGATAACGTAAAGGTATGACAATAACTTACTAACTTATAACTAACACTGTAAAATCCAAACATTTGCTAATTGATATAGTAAGGTTAATCACTCAGTGATGGAAAAATATGGCCTCTAGAACAGTAAAAAAAAAAAAAAAAAACTTTGCATACTGGAGTGGAAACAAATGCACACATCCCAATCCACGGACACCGTGGCAAAAACATTATACAGTATATTATCGGACTGATAAATAATGTTATTGGATTTATTGGGATGACGTCATAATTCCTATTATTGGACCGATAATTATCGAACCGATAATTATCATGCACCTCTAATATATATATAATTTTTAAATGTATATTCATCTGAGTTTTTGAACACCTGTAGGTCAAAAATACTAGAGGTTGATTCAGCATGGATTTGCCTTTGACCGAAGCAGAATTTTCATGATGACATGAACATTATAATGAACAAAACAAAGACAGTAACCAAACTTGCATACTGGAAAATCAGGAGTGGAAACAAAAGTACACATCACAATCCGACACCGTGCCAAAAATATTATTAATAGGGCCGATAATATATAATGTTATCGGATTTATTGGGATGACGTCATTATTCCTATTATTGGACCGATAATTATCGTGCACCTCTAGTAATCAGTTGATTGCAGTCAGGTGCTGCTTGTTTTAGTAGAAACCACATTGGTTAAAAGGTCTGCGCTTGATCGGTATGAACAAAAACAGGGACCCACAGCGGCCCTCGAGGACCGGTTTGGAGACCCCTGGCCTAAAAGATTGACGTGGAAAACACTGTTCGTTGGACCTATTCTGTTGTGTGATACGCCGAGATTTTAGCCAGCTATTAAGCTAGGTTCATACTGCAGGTCTTACTTAATGCAGAAATCCGATTTTTTGTCATATCTGTTTTTTAGTGTGCCCTTTGTCCATTGAGCCTGTTCCAGCATCACGCATGTGCACTAATTCGCATGTGCAGGAGCATCAAAACAAATGATTACACATGCTGGCTATATGTCATTCCAGGTCATAGTATTTTGATTTTCAATAAGAGGACACTATAAATCACCGTTTAGTCTTGTATTCAAAGTTTATATGGCTTGATAGCATGCAGGCACTGTGCGTGCATGACACACACAGATACGTACACTTTGGCCCGACTCTCAGCCGTGTAAGCAAAAAGCAAAGAAAATCGAGCATCCTCAGGCTTATCCCTCCAACCATTTGATTTTTTTTTTTTATGACTGTTGTCAAGCCTGCCTCTTCCCTTAAAGTAGGGTGACCAAACGTCCTCTTTTGCCCGGACAAGTCCTACTTTCACGTAGTATCCTCGTCGTCCGGTCGGGTTTTATAAATTCAAATGCCTGCGATGACATGGCCCCGAGTAGTAGGGAGGGAAGGAGTAGTTTTTCTTGTTTTTGTTGGCAGTTTACCCCTATCATGAGGCATTACCGCCATCTACTGGGCTGACATTTTTTTTTTTTTTTTTACGATAAATACGTATATAATGGCAACTGTTGACTTCTGTCGGAGCTTTGATTGTAAAATCCCGTTCAGTGTCGCATCGTTGCGCTGCCAATGATTGTAAATTTATATAGCAAAGTTTGATTTTTGCCACAGCTAGCTATCAGTTAGCTAAACCAAATGTGCAATCTAAAACATTGAATGAGAATATCAATTGAATCGGAATAGCAATTTGTCAAGGACAATTGTCGTGATAGTAATTTATAAAAATGTTGAGTTTGCACATAGCCTACTGTGTGTATGTATATTGATTGGACTACATTTCTATGGGTCTGCATTATATATTATACGTGTATATATTAGGGCTGTCAAACTATTAAAATTTTTGATCGAGTTAATTACAGCTTAAAAATTAATTAATCATAATTAATCGCAATTCAAACCATCTATAAAATATGCCATATTTTTTGTAAATTATTGTTGGAATGGAAAGACATATATACATTCAACATACGGTACATAAGTACTGCATTTGTTTATTATAACAATAAATCAACAAGATGGCATTAACATTATTAACATTCTCTTAAAGTTAATTACATAATTACACCATGCTCACTCATGGTACTAACCCATACAATCAGTTGGACCCAAACGCCAGCAGAGGGCGCCAAACACCCAAAAACAAGTAACAAGCGGACATTACACTGTACTGTCATTTTAGTCTGTTTGAGTGGGGCATGTGCGTTAATTGCGTAAAATATTTTAACGTGATTAATTTAAAAAATTAATTACCGCCCGTTAACGCGATAATTTTGACAGCCCTAGTATATACATATATATATATATTTTTTTTATATATAATATATATATATATATATATATATATATATATATATATATATATATATATAATGTATATACAGGATATACTGTATGTATATATTTTCCCCAAGTGGAAGCTTCCATGATCCTAATAAATTTAATAATTAAAAATATATATATACAGTACTGTGCAAAAGTTTTAGGCAGGTGTCCTGCCTAAAACTTTTGCACAGTACTGTATATATATATATGTATATGTATATATGTATATATATATATATATGTATATATACAGTATATGGAAAATGAATGAATGAATGAATGAATTACATATATACTGTATATTTATTTTATTTAGCTTTTTAAGTCATTATTTATTTATTTATTTTCCTCAAACTGCATTTTTCCATCCAGAGTGAGGGGGCACACTTTTAATATATTAAAGTGATATAGGCATCTTTGAGTGTACAGTAAAATTCAAGTATCTTGAGGCCGGGCTGAGTGTCCTCTTTTTTGGAAATCAAAATATGGTCACCCTACATTAAAGCCGTGTTCAAGCTATGTGCTAACGCTAATGCACAGCCGCACTGCTACCGTAGCACCCTGTCTTTCTCGGTCTTTGCTGACGTAATTGCTGCCTGAATTCCAATTTGGGGGACTTGACAGTTCAGACCGCTGCCACATTCTGGAAAAATGTGGCCCAGATCAGATTTTAACCACATAGGTAAGTCCTATGTAGACGCTACAAGATGTGCTCGTCCGTCAATGTTTATTCGATATAGTTGTGGTTAAACCTTAATTTATTATTTTTTTGGGGTAAAATGTTTAATTTTACTTACGAAAACATTTTTTCCTAAAAGTCGACTGAAACTAGACGAAATTAGTCTTGAGTTTTCGTCAACAAAAACTAGACAAGGACAAATACATTTTGAGATGACTAAAATATAGTCTACAGTCTGAACGCAACCTTAGTCACCCTCTAATCCCGTGGCCCGCTAAAAGGGGACACATATGGGCATCCGACCAGGAGGGTGGGGCCTAGTTGGGCAGACATGCAACTCGGCAGGAACCGTGACTTCCTCGGGGTGGGTGGGGGGTCCTGGGGATCAGAGGTCATCGGCAAGAGCAGATCAAGTAGAGAACATTTCTTCAGTCTGGCAGTGACCCCCAAATGAGGCGTGACTGCACCCTCAACTAAACAGGAAGTTCTATTCTGAGACATGTCATTTGTCAAATGCACACACTGTTTTTGACCTGCATTCGTGGCATCAAAGCTTCTTCCATGTGTGTATTTTATATTCGATTTGGAGTTATATACATCATTTTATGATACAAATTTCTAAGTGATTTATTAATAAAATTGAGTGTCTTACTGTAGTCAATGGTGCATTGCACTCACTGTTGTTCTTTAATTGAGTTAGAAATGGTAAATCGCATTGCAATACATTTAAAAATATACATGCAAATTTATTTTCATTTTTTACAAAATAATAATAATTACTGGCTATATCTAGCGATGAATTACGGAGCCCCGAAAGCAGCATCGACAGCAATAAATAAATTTAAACAGTCTGGTGCGCACCAGACACAATCTGGTAAACATTAGCATTATATAGCATTTGAGTTAGCGGACTTTTGCTATGCAAGTTAGCCAATAGCGTACCGCACGAATGCAAGGCTGCATGACATCACCATCGTAAACCGGAAGAGGGTCAACATAAAAGCACACTCGCATACAACCCATGCTAGTACTGCTTGTTATCTGCCGGTAATCTTCCATAAAAGAACATGCTGAGTAAACACTGCTGCTATGGAACTTGTATAAAACGACTTTAGACATTACGAACGTCCACATATGAAGGATGTTTTCTTCATACGTTTCCCGAAGCCAAAAACTCAGAGGGAAAAATGTGAACAATGGATCAACTTGTGCGGACGTGTAAAAGACCAGTTTAACAACAGCAAAGTGAAGCCATTCACCTTCATATACAGTACACATTTTGTTGCGGGCCATACAGATGAAAATTGCCTGCCACAGCCTGCCCCGAAGAGGTAAGCCATTTTGATATTCTTTACATATTTTTTAGCGTGGCGTTTTGTCGTACTGCTTCTGTCTGACAATGAATGACCTGAAAAAAAAAAAAAATTATATATCACAATAGTCATGTAGGCCTATTTTTCTAAAATACGGATATTTCAATAAATTAGCCATGGCTCCAGATTTAGCAGCTTTACCTTTTCTGTTGTAATGAAACAACCTTCGTAAGGGTGAAGTGTAAATAAATTAATAAAATTAAGACTTGTTATTAATGAAAAAATTTAAAGTGTTCGTTGGGTGTCACTGAGTAGCATTTGCGATCGCTACACAAAAATAGCAATATAAATTACACCCCAAGAAGGTAAGAGACATAAGACAACCAGAGGATATAATATATAAGAAAGACAGGGCATACCATGGGTAGAACAAGTATTTGATACACTGCTAATGGGAAAACCCATTGGCAGCGTATCAAATACTTATTACTTATTCTTACTTATTCTGGTGATAGAAGATCTATCTTTTTAAATTAACATTTGTATGTTCTTCCACATCTTTCCAGTGAATTTGGCACCAAGGACATCATTTTCGGACAAAATTGGTAGATTTAGCTCAGTAAACATCTCGTTCGTACACTATTTTACATCCATCTAGCATAAGGGACAAATGCGAGTTTGACCCCCCCCAGCAACAGTTGCTAACGTGAATATTAATGCCCAAAGGTGACGTGCTACGTGCGGTACGCTATTGTTGTAAACAGTAGCATTTTATAGCATTTAAGCTAGCGGACTTTTTCTATCGTAAACATTAGCGTGATATAGCATTTAAGCTAGCGGACTTTTGCGATGCAAGTTAGCCAATTGTTGTACACATTAGCATTATGTAGCATTTAAGCTAACTGACTTTTGCTATTGTCAACATTTAGCATGATTTAGCCTTTAAGGTAGCAGACTTTTGCGATGCAAGTTAGCCAACTGCTGTAAACATTAGCATTATATAGCATTTAAGCTAGCAAACTTTTTCTATCGTAAACATTAGCGTGATATAGCATTTAAGCTAGCGGCCTTTTGCGATGTAAGTTAGCCAATTGTAGTACACATTAGCATTATGTAGCATTTAAGCTAACTGACTTTTGCTATTGTGAACATTTAACATGATATAGCATTTAAGCTAGCAGACTTCTGCTATGCAAGTTAGCCAATTGTTGCATTTTTGCAATGGCTAACTTGCATAGCAAAAGTCCGCTAACTAAAATGCTCTAAAATGCTTGTTGTTGTTTGCCAGACAGTTTCTGGTGCGCGTGAGAAACAATCTGGTGGTATTTCGCATTTTTTTTAAACAAATTATCTGACAACATTAAATTTATGGTAATATCACAAAAATCAAAACTGCATTTTTTTTTTAAATTTATGACTAGAAAATGCAATTTCTAGAGAAATTGTGGCCTTGATGGTTGCTATATAGGGTTCACTCTATGTTGATCTTGAGGCATCTTGGACTTTCTGTATATAATCGGGTCACTTCCTGTTTATTTTGGAGCATTTCGAGTTCACTTCCTGTACATAATGTGTCACTTCCTGTTGATTTTGAGGCATTCCAGGGTTACTACCCATTGATTTCAGGGCATTTCAGGGTAACGTCCTGTTTTTGCGGGAGCATTGCAGTGTCACTTCCTGTTCATATAGGGTCAATCTCACGTCTTGTTAATTTTGGGGCATTTCAAGGTCACTTCCTGCTAATATCAGGGCACTTGTGTTGGACATCAAAAGGCGTGAATGAAAGGTTTTGTGCTTTTGAAATGAATGGACAATAGGGCAATTGGAAATGAATGGGAAATTTTGGCCATTAGAAATGAATGGGCATGATTTTGGCAAATTTTGGCCAACCCCCCAAAAATATCCATTCATTTCTAATGGCCAAAATCGCCTGCTACCATCGTAATTTTCCCAGAAATTTCATTTTCTAGTTAGTAAAATATTGTTGCTGTTTGATTTGAATTAAAAATGTGTGAATCTAACTTTTAAAATTAATTTAGCTTAAAAATATATATTTTCAAATAAGTCATAATTAATAATATAGTTACATAACACTTAAATTTGTATTATTGTAGAACACTTTTTTTCCCCCCAAACTGAAAATGGAACTCATTCCAACCTCACTGACTGATGTCGTTCCATGTGTGTTCTTGTGTGTTATCATGTGCTCCCTCACTCATCCGCCTGTCAGGAGTGATGAACTTAGGAATGAAATACAGGTGTGGTTCACCACTTTATCTCTTTACTCCCGCCAACTCCACGTCAAAAACAACATTTTTTGTTTCATGTCGTTGGCCGACAAACTGGGCGGATGACCCTCATAAAAACAAAATGGAGGACAGCAAGTATCAATCACATGTGTTAATCACTGAAACAAACCATAGTAAAGAAGATGAATAGTAGAATATTCCCATTTAATGTTAATCGTGTTCACAGAAGAAACACTTAATCAGTCATTCAGCACACAACAATAGAGATCATCAATCAATCAATCAATGGGTTGTCACGAGGGGTGGGAACATCTGAGTACCTCACGATAAGATAGGATTTGCAATACAAGGCTGACAGTAACGATTATCTTACAGTATATAAAGAAAATAAACATAATAAACAGAAAAACAAGCGCTTTTCATCCCTCTGCTGTGAATTGAATTGAGTTTATCACTAGTAGACGTCCAATCCGTTTGCACTGGGGGGATGGCAGCGAATGAACGTTCATTCGCTGCCATCCTCCCAGTTCAAACGAATTGGACGTCTGTGGTGGTCAATGGCAACTAATGAGTTTAATATTAGGCCATTTCAAGTCATTTGCTGTTGATTTTTCAGTCTCTTCCTGTTGATTTTGGGCCATTTAGTGTGTTGTTTTCGTCAACGATGACAACCGCGAAAATATTTCATCAACACTTTTTTTTCCCCAGGTGACGACGAGATGATAACGAGTAGGGTTGTTCCGATCGTGTTTTTTATTGCTCCCGATCCGATCCCGATCGTTTTAGTTTGAGTATCTGCCGATCCCGATATTTCCTGATCCGATTGTTTGTTTGTTTTTTTGCTCCCGATTCAATTCCAATCATTCCCGATAATTTTTCCCGATCATATATATTTTGGCAATGCATTAAGAAAAAAAATGAATAAAACTCGGACGAATATATACATTCAACATACAGTACATAAGTACTGTATTTGTTTATTATGACAATAAATCCTCAAGATGGCATTTACATTATTAACATTCTTTCTGTGAGAGGGATCCACGGATAGAAAAACTTGTAATTCTTAAAGGATAAATGTGACTGTGTATGTTGTGACTAAATATTGCCATCTAGTGTATTTGTTGAGCTTTCAGTAAATGATACTGTAGCCATTTAACTGTTCTGCCCAAATGCATGATGGGAAGTGCAACCATGACTGTGCGTAGTGGTACCAATTGATTACGTATCTTCTCTGCGTTGAGAAATAACATAAGGTGTTAAGAAAAAGATCAATTACTACCTTTCTTCCCCACTTTGCTTCCCACGATATTTCTAATCGTAGGGAGAGGGATTGTAAGGCTTTAGCCAATTAAAAAATGGCTCCAAAGGCTGCCGAAATTCACTCTACTCATTTTACGCTGCCTTTTAGCTCTATATATAGGTAAAACGGCGCCACTACAGATTGAACGTGACAATGCGTGAGTGGGTCGTGCAGCGCATGCGTTAATTGCGTTAAATATTTTAACATGATAAATTAACAAAAAAAATTAATTACTGCCGTTAACGGGATAAATTTGATAACCCTACCTTAAGCCTAAACTAAAGACTCTAGATGAGTGTAACATATTATGTCTGTAACGTTAAATACAATTAGAAAACGATTTAATTAAAAAAAATATACACAATAGAAAAAAGGCATGTCCGATATTTTTTTGCCGATTCCGATACTTTGAAAATGACGTGATCGGACCCCATCCCGATCGATCGGGACATCTCTAATAACGAGCTCAAAATGTGTTGTGGGAGACTAAACGAGATGTATGCCAGTTTACGTCTGACGAGACGTGAACACGATACAAATGCGTCCATAGTTTCCGTCACATGTCCTTAATGTGTGACATTTTATGTGTAGTTAGCCTGCATCATAGCAGTGTCTGTTTGTGTTACTCATGTGACATCCTGCGCCCCGCCCCTCCTCCGACTCATCAGTGTGTCGTCTTCAGTCTCCATGCAGGCTTGCACACACGGTAAGATTTGTTTTCTTGGCCAGAGAGAATATTTCATGTTGCTTTAGCCGTTAAAGGTCTGTACTACTGAGTGATCATCAAACACTAAATGTAACTCGTAGCAATATACGGATTTTAAAGGGGGGCCGGGCCCCCCTGGTGGTCGAAAAGTGTCATTGCATATTCGTGACTTTCCTATACATATAATAGTGGTAAAGCAATAAAACTGCTACAAAAATGAATGCAATGAATAAAAAAAATATTTTCATAATGGGTCAAAATTGATTTTCGGACAGATCATGTGACTAGCACCTTAGACGGTCATTTGCTTTGCATATAATTTTTTTTTAAAAATTCGCGTTAACAGGCGGTAATTTATTTTTTAAATTAATCACGTTAAACTATTTGACGCAATTAACGCACATGCCCCGCTCAAATAGATTAAAATGACAGCACGGTGACATGTCCACTTGTTACTTGTGTTTTTTGTCTCCCTCTGCTGGCACTTTGGTGCGAGTGAATTTATGGGTTTAAGCACAATGAGCATTGTGTAATTATTGATATCAACAATGGCGAGCTACTAGTTTAGTTTTTGATCGAAAATTTTACAAATTTTATTTAAACAAAAACATTAAGAGGGGTTTTAATATAAAATTTCTATAACTTGTACTAACATTTATCCTTTAAGAACTACAAGTCTTTCTATCCATGGATCGTTTTAACAGAATGTTAATGTTAATACCATCTTGTTGATTTATTGTTATAATAAACAAATACAGTACTTATGTACCATATGTTGAATGTATATATCCGTGTTGTGTCTTATATTTCCATTCCAAAAATAATTTACAGAAAAATATGGCATATTTTATAGATGGTTTGAATTGCGATTAATTACGATTAATTAATTTTTAGGCTGTAATTAACTCGATTAAAAATTTTAATCGTTTGACAGCCCTAGTTTTGGGAGACTAAATGAGATGAATGCCAGTTTTCATCAGACGAGACGTGAATGCGACAAAAATGCCCCTATAGTTTCCGTCACATGTTCACAATGTGTGACATTTCATTTGCAATTAGCCAGCAATATAGCAGTGTCTGTTTGTGTCACTCATGTGACATCCTGTGCCCCCCCCCCCCCCCCGACTCATTAGTGTGTAGTCTCCAGTGTCCATACAGGCTTGCACGCACAGTAGGATTTGTTTTCTTGGCCAGAGAGAATATTTAGCGTTGCATTAGCCTTTAAAGGTCTGTGCTGAGTGATGATCAAACACTAAATGTAACTCATAGCATTAGCATAGCATTCCCGTTCAGGTTAACATTAGGTAAATGCTAACGGCGAGTTTCCGCTTAAACTCTCTGACAGCTTTTCGAATACAGTGTATGGCATCCAGGTGGGTATAATTAAAGTTTTCCTGCTGTATTATCACCAAGTTGGTGTTGTCCTTGTAGACACTACAATATGTGCTAGTCTGTCAATGTTCATTCGAAATAGTTGGAATTTTTTATTTATTATGGGAGTATGTTTTTTTTTTTGTTTTTTTTTGGACGAAAACATTTTTACTAAACGTCGACTAAAACTAGACGAAATTAGTCTTGAGTTTTCATCGACAAAAACGAGACTATAAACATATTTTTCACATACATTATCTATATGAACTGTTATTATTATACTTTGAACAATAAGACGATAACCTCCTACATAACCACATTAAGCCAAAGAATTAAAAAAAAAAAAAAATCGTTGAATTCCGTAGAGATGAAAAAAAAAAAAAAAAAAAATACAGAAATGAAGCATCACTTGTCCAAAGAGCATGAGTGCCTTCTAGTGGAGAAAAAATATTTCCTATTATGAAACTAAAAGTACCATATCTTCAGTTTTCCATGGTCAATCGGTGCCAAATAAAAACTGGCAAAGAGGTTAAAATCTGCGCTTTCGAGTCATGTTGGCAGCAGCACTCTATGTAAAATACTTAATTTTTTACGGTGCTTTAAACACGCCACGTAATTGAACTGGTCGGCCTGATCATAGAACAGCAAGCTTGAGTCTGACGGGTATAATGGAGTTATGTGATTATTGTTGCGACGTCTCATTGGTGAAATTGGTAGCGCCACTATTGGCGTCCCTGGCAAAAAAAAAAAAAAAAATCTTATACGTAGAATAAAGAGGAAAATAGAAATGGCTTGTGTAGCCTAAAGTAGCGGCGTTAGAGTAGTGTTTCTTCCTCACAAATCTACTCAAATAAAAAGTATGGCTTAGTAAAACTACTCTTAGATGTACACTTTTCTTCAAAAAGATACTCAAGTAACAGAGTAAATGTAGCTACATGACATTTTACCGTATTTTGACAGATTTTTCAATACCCAAAGAAGGTAATGCTCCATCCTTAAATACATACCAAATCTACAAAGTTTTTTGGGGGGAGTAAATGTTGCTCTCCTACACGTTTTGGTGTCATGTTTACCTTCTACGTCACCCCCCCTAAGGCTACACGTGGGGGTCATTTTACACACGCACACACACACACCCAACCCCCTGCACTCACTCACTCTGTCTCTCTTGCTCACTCTCTCTATAGTGGGAGTCTCTCTCCACGCTGCCTCACTGCACAAAAACTCCACGCAGGAGAAGCGTCTATCTGTCAGAACGAGAGCTGCGCGCTTTGTGCGTTGGATGCCAATATTAGGAGAGGTCCCATTTATAAGAGAGGATTAAAACCCCAACAAATAAAGGTAAGCACAATGAAGCTTTTTCATTTCAAGGATTACAGGCTTTTTAGACATTCTTTTGTGGATTGTTTCATTGTAATAGTCATTTTTTTGCACACTTGTAGCAGCTTTTAATGCACCTTGATAATGAGCAATTTTATGCACGTGATGATAGTTACTGCTTTTGCAGACTATATGGAGGATTTTTCTATATGAGTTCATTAAGAATGCAACAAAAATAATATTATATAGACAATTGCTGCTGTCATAAAGCAATATTTTTAAAGAACGAGTAAGAGTCAACCATGCCTCCTGCACGTTGATGGACAGGATAGGCTCCAGCACCCCCGTGATCCTCGCGAGGGTAAGCAGTTCAGAAGATGATAGAATGAATGGATATTTTAACATTCTTAGCTGTCCAAAAAGTGTCCAAAAAAATCATGTTGAGATAATGAAAACATATTTTGTGCTTTTAATGTGTAGTGTAAAGAGATAAAAGTTTCATGGATAAAATGTGTAAAAATGAAATTTATATGAAGTTTCATGTATGAAAATTAGGGCTGTCAAACGATTAAAATTTTTAATCGAGTTAATTACAGCTTAAAAATTAATTTATCGCAATTAATCGCAATTCAAACCATCTATAAAATATGCCATATTTTTCTGTCAATTATTGTTGGAATGGAAAGATAAGACACAAGATGGATATATACATTCAACATACAGCACATAGGGACTGTATTTGTTTATTATAACAATAAATCAACAAGATGGCATTAACATTATTAACATTCTGTTAAAGCGATCCATGGATAGAGGGACTTGTTCTTAAAAGATAAATGTTAGTACAAGTTATAGAAATTTAAAATATAATATTAATATATATTATTAATAATATTAAAACCCCTCTTAATGTTTTCGTTTTAATAAAATTTGTAAAAATTTCAATCAAAAAATAAACTACTAGCCCGCCATTGTTGATGTCAATAATTACTTACACAATGCTCATGGGTGCTGAAGCCTATAAAATCAGTCTCACGCAAGCGCCAGCAGAGGGCGGCACAACTCCATAAAACACAATTAACATGTGGGCATTTCACTCTACTGTCATTTAAATCTGTCTGAGCGGGGCATATGCGTTAATTGCTTCAAATATTTAACGTGATTAATTTAAAAAATTAATTACCGCCCATTAACGCGATAATTTTGACAGCCCTAATGAAAATATACTGGTATATATATATTTTTTTTAAGCTTTAAAAAAGTCAAATAAAAAATCATTCTAATTCATTTTAATGCTATTGTACAATTCATTTATTATTAATTTAATTAATTCATGTATCGAGTATAGTCCAGTATTTTTTTCTTCTTCTAAATATGCTGTTATAAAAATGTCAAAATAAACCTTGCCTGGTATTTCAAGAAAAAATAACAACAACAACAAAAATTACCCGAATTAAGTTTAGTGCAATTCATTAGTGCTAATTAGATTTTTATTTAATGATAAGTGAAAAGAAATAAATAAGGAATTATAGTGGAATTAATTTTACAAAAACACACAAAGAAAGCCAAATAAGACTTTATTTCATAAAAAAGATTTTTGGATTCTTAACTCATGAGCTCCCATTGATGTTGGTAGACGTCCAATCAGCATTGTTCTTGGCAGCCCTTCTGATTTTTATCTTAGTCTCAGTCTTTTGGCTGAAAATACTTACTTGTCCTAGTCATATTTTAGTCGAGTTTTCGTTGATGAAAACTAAAACTGTTTCATCTATAAAATTCAAAGGTTTTCACCAAAAAATAAATTAGTTTCCAGCTATTTCAAATGAACATAGACAGACGAGCGCATATACTGTAGTAATGTATACAAAGACAACGTCAACTTGGTGATGATAATACACACCCAGTAGGAAAACATTACATTATTTTTAATTATACCAATCTGGACGCTGGGAACTGTATGTAAAAAAAGTTGTCCAAAAGTTTAAGAGGAAGCTCACCACATGTTAATGCTAATGCTAATGCTAACACTACACGTTACATTTCATGTATGATGATTACTCAGCACAGACCTTTAAAATCTAAAGCAACATTGCATATTACGTCTTGTCAATACAAAAAAACAAATCCTACCGTGCGTTTCAAAACAAGCAAGCATGAACTGCGACTGACTTTGAAGGACTTCCTAAACACTGCTCTAAAGCAGGCTGACGTACTACACGTAAAATATGAATATGTCTCATTTTGAACAGAAACTACAACGACACTCACCCTGCTAAGTGCTAACGCGAACGCTATGCTAATGCTACAAGTTACATTTAGTATGTAATGCTCACTCAACACAGACCTTAAAAAGGCTAAAGCAACATTGCATATCTAGCCAAGATAAGAAAGCACGTCACATGAGTGACACGACCAAAACACTGCTACGATGCGTGCTAACTACACATAAAAGATAGGAAAATGCCACACATTGTTAACTTATGATGGAAACTGAAAACTGGCATTCATCTCGTTATCTTTTAGTCTCCTGAAACACCTTTTTAACTCGTTTTTGTCATCTCACCGTCATGAAAAAAATTATTCTTTGACAAAATATTTTAGTTGTCGCCATCGTTAACGAACACAACAATGCGTTCAATTCATATTTACTGGGAGAGCATCTATCGCCGTCAACGGCAGCAAATGAATTAGATCAGACCCTAACCCTAAAATTTTTTGATTTCACATGTATTACTGACTACCAATGGTCCCCGTGCCTTATTTTTCACACCCATGGCTTTACCTTGCCTACGTGTACTAAACCAGTCCAAAAAGCGAGAGTCAAGCGATCCGCAAATATTGACACGGTTGAAGCGCGGCGTCCAATCGGGCTCTCGCGTTCCGATAAACACTCTGCATGGGTTCGATCAGCGCGGGCGTGACAGACTAAACACAGCGCACGTGGGTTGTAAACATTCTCCCGGATTAAACCCCCCCTCGAGGACGGCTGTGTTTCCGCAGAGAATGTTTAATTATTGATTTTTGTGGCTTCACAGCTTCTTCTGCTAGTTAAATATCATTCAAATACGGGTATATTTGAAAGAGTCCTGAGTAAAAGTGACTTTAGAATGAAACAAAGTTTTAACATTGACTATGACATCACCCGGCATGACTCAGTGAATCGTCACTCAATTGTCGACACGGTTGATAGTGTCCTACTTTGCAGGTGTTGTTTAGAGGCGTGTTAGATCTCGTCTTTGAATGGGAGAGTGACGCTAGGTTTTGTCTAGGAGCATGTTATTACCTCCGCCAAGTCCAAAGTGCCTTGAGGCCGGATAAATGTTTTTTTTTTTTCCCAAAAGGTTGTGTGATGTTACACAGGGGGAGACGTTATCAAAAACTATCTATTTATTTAAAAATGTACTGTATATATTTTATTATCCTGTCCTCTTCAGCTGCTCAGAAACTGAGAATAGGGATCTGAGCATACCTGTAACCTGAGGCCATTGGCAATCTTACAAATAGTGACGTATGCCCTTACAAATTGGTGACTAATCTTACAACTTTGTATATAGCGTGCAATATGAAACAAAAATAAAACTCAATTTTTAAAATAATATGAATTTATTGGTGGTATTGTAACATATAACCTGGTGCCAAGGGCGAAGGTTTGCATAGTGACGGTAGGGACATAACACTACCAACTTTTCAGGATGCTCAAATTGTCCCCACCAACTTTTAAGCGACCTTAAAAGATGAATCTGTTTTGGTCACGACCCACAGCTCGTAACCATAGGTGAGGGTAGGGACATACAGTGCCTTGCAAAAGTATTCTGCCCCCTTGAATCTTGCAACCTTTCGCCACATTTCAGGCTTCAAACATAAAGATATAAAATTTTAATTTTTTGTCAAGAATCAACAACAAGTGGGACACAATCGTGAAGTGGAACAACATTTATTGGATAATTTAAACTTTTTTAACAAATAAAAAACTGAAAAGTGGGGCGTGCAATATTATTCAGCCCCTTTACTTTCAGTGCAGCAAACTCACTCCAGAAGTTCAGTGAGGATCTCTGAATGATCCAGTGTTGTCCTAAATGACCGATGATGATATATAGAATCCACCTATGTGTAATCAAGTCTCCGTATAAATGAACCTGCTCTGTGATAGTCTCAGGGTTCTGTTTAAAGTGCAGAGAGCATTATGAAAACCAAGGAACACACCAGGCAGGTCCGAGATACTGTTGTGGAGAAGTTTAAAGCCGGATTTGGATACAAAAAGATTTCCCAAACTTTAAACATCTCAAGGAGCACTGTGCAAGCCATCATATTGAAATGGAAGGAGCATCAGACCACTGCAAATCTACCAAGACCCGGCCGTCCTTCCAAACTTTCTTCTCAAACAAGGAGAAAACTGATCAGAGATGCAGCCAAGAGGCCCATGATCACTCTGGATGAACTGCAGAGATTTACAGCTGAGGTGGGAGAGTCTGTCCATAGGACAACAATCAGTCGTACACTGCACAAATCTGGCCTTTATGGAAGAGTGGCAAGAAGAAAGCCATTTCTCAAAGATATCCATAAAAAGTCTCGTTTAAAGTTTGCCACAAGCCACCTGGGAGACACACCAAACATGTGGAAGAAGGTGCTCTGGTCAGATGAAACCAAAATTGAACTTTTTGGCCACAATGCAAAACGATATGTTTGGCGTAAAAGCAACACAGCTCATCACCCTGAACACACCATCCCCACTGTCAAACATGGTGGTGGCAGCATCATGGTTTGGGCCTGCTTTTCTTCAGCAGGGACAGAAGATGGTTAAAATTGACGGGAAGATGGATGCAGCCAAATACAGGAACATTCTGGAAGAAAACCTGTTGGTATCTGCACAAGACCTGAGCCTGGGACGGAGATTTATCTTCCAACAGGATAATGATCCAAAACATGAAGCCAAATCTACAATGGAATGGTTCAAAAATAAACGTATCCAGGTGTTAGAATGGCCAAGTCAAAGTTCAGACCTGAATCCAATCGAGAATCTGTGGAAAGAGCTGAAGACGGCTGTTCACAAACAACCTCACTGAGCTCGAGCTGTTTTGCAAGGAAGAATGGGCAAGAATGTCAGTCTCTCGATGTGCAAAACTGATAGAAACATACACCAAGTGACTTGCAGCTGTAATTGGAGCAAAAGGTGGCGCTACAAAGTATTAACGCAAGGGGGCCGAATAATATTGCA
Source organism: Corythoichthys intestinalis (assembly GCF_030265065.1). Lineage (NCBI taxonomy): Eukaryota > Metazoa > Chordata > Actinopteri > Syngnathiformes > Syngnathidae > Corythoichthys > Corythoichthys intestinalis. The sequence goes on from NC_080398.1 coordinate 40,615,354, forward strand.
CGCCCCACTTTTCAGTTTTTTATTTGTTAAAAAAGTTTCAATTATCCAATAAATTTTGTTCCACTTCACGATTGTGTCCCACTTATTGTTGATTCTTGACAAAAAATTAAAATTTTATATCTTTATGTTTGAAGCCTGAAATGTGGCGAAAGGTTGCAAGGTTCAATGGGGCCGAATACTTTTGCAAGGCACTGTAGATCGACTGGTAAATCAAGAAATTTTCCTTTTGGGCTCAGCTCCTTCTTCACTACAACGGACCGGTGCAGAGTTCGCATCACTGCAGATGCTGCACCGATCCGCCTGTCAATCTCCCGTTCCTTCCTGCCCTCGCTCATGAACAAGACCCCAAGAGACTTAAACTCCTCCACTTGGGGCAGGATCTCATCCCCGACCAGTAGAGGGCACGCCACCCTTTTCCAACTCAGGACCATGACTTGTTGACTTTTTATTGCCACTAGTTGGCGGTGCAGAGTTGATGCAAATGATCCCCTATAGGACCCTTCAGGGTACAAATCTCACCAAGCACGGCAAGTTTGGCACAGATATGTTGTATGTCTGCCAAGTTATGACTGTTCAAAATTTGTGGCGAGACAAAATGGCGATGGTAATTTTTCACTTTCCGGTTGGACCCCTCTGCTTCAACGAAACCTCAATATTTTTCATCAAGCATCTGAACACATGCCTTAAGGTTCCCCTGATGCAGGTTTGAGGTCAAAGGATTTTTTTTTTCCCCTTGGAGGAGGAGCCTGTCTCATAAAAATGGGGGCGCCAGGCCTAATGTGTAATATTTCATGCAGTCGTGTTTAAGCTGGGATACCTTTCATACATGCCAGCTATAAAAAAGACTAAACCTTGGATTAGGGAGTTATTAGTCATTTACGGAATTTGGTGTGTTGCCCCATAAAATTGCCGACTTTGGCACCTTGCCCAGGTCAGGCCTGTGAATAAAAACTCACCATATTGATAACCTAAGATCTCATATGTCTCATGAACAGTCTCACCAATTCTAAGGAGGATCCAACTAACGTCCAAGGTGGTAATGTCTCAGATATGCACCCTGTAACTTGGTATAAATTTCACATTCAATCCAAAATAGCTGACTTCCTGTTGGGTTTTAAATACGGGTGCAAGAGACTTTTTGGAGCAGTTTTGCACAAGGTATTTACTCCAAGAATTTTATCGCTCTATGTTGAAAAAACCCAATAGGAGAGGCCTTTTTGAAAAATGTTGAGCCATTTTTTTAAAAACATTTTTTTCGCAAAGTTGCAAAATTTCCAAGCCGCATGTATATGCAAATTTTGGTAAGTTTTTGAGCATGTTAACATACCTTTGAATATGCCATTTTCATTTGCCTTGAAAAAATCCTTTGTCGCATTTTATTATTGTTTTTGTTACTATTTAAAAATCTTTGAATTTGAATTTCTAGCCTCAAATATTAATGACTATTATCTAAATGTTTAAATTAGATTTTTTTTTTGGATGGCAGGGATAAGCTCACTTGCTCACAGCTATAAAACTTGTACGCTGCAAGACCAAAATTGCATGTTACATCTAAAGGCTCCTGTTTTTCTACGAGCCTACACCATAAACATACATGCAATCAAAAAGAAGAAAAAAAGGAGGAAAAATCCTATTTGTAGTTTCAACAGCATGTTCCTTGTGTTTTGATTGGAAGAAATGACATGCTTCTATTACACCCATTTTCAACAGCCGATGTAGCAGTTGTTCAAGGGTTGAACGAATCTTGCGTAACGCCGCAATAACTCCTCCGAGGTATCGACCTGATTGATCGTCCATGTGTTTCGTATCACGGTCACGCGTTCGCCTCGGAGCCGCGGCTCATAAACATCACCTTCAAAGAGTGAGCTGTTGAATCTTTCTGCAAAGGTTTGCATGTAAAGACCCCCCTCTCCGGTTATGTTGAGAAGCTTAAGTTTCTAATTAGAGGGGCAAGGTACCCCTCGCTAATGACATCATCACCACCACCCCCCTAACCCCCAAGCAAAATCTGCTTGGGCAGCAGCTGCTTTGAGATGTTAGATGTTAGGACCCTACCTACCTTATAATTTGACTTTACAGCTCGCTGTCGCCTTGTTTTTGTTGGATCTTTGCGCTCCTGGGAACTTCCCCGTGAGAAAAACGTTATGCAAACGAAATGGCTTTTAAAATTTGAGGTTAATCAGTGCATCACAATACTTTTGTCTAAACGTATGCATTGTACAAAAAGCAGTTGACAGAAACTAAAATTTAAGTCAACTAATTAGTTGGGGCTTTGCAAGGCAAAGTAGGCCCATCCTATAATTTTTCACCAAATCAAAAAATTTACACATAAAAAAATTCTAAGACGGTAAGGAGCATAAACGTTGTATACAGAATTTGGCAAAAACCTACGGTTCGCCCAAAATTCGCCAAAAACCTGCCCATTCATTTCTAATGGAATGCCATTGACAGCCATGTATGTCCAAATTTCCCATTTATTTTCAATGGCAGGAAAAGATAGTTTTTTGTCATTATTTGACCACTAAACATGATAGGCAACTGGCGCCCAAGTAAGTCGATGCCATTGACGGCCATGTACGTCCAAATTTCCCCTTCATTTTCAATGGTAGAAAAACGTGTGGTTGCGATTTTTGACCAAAAACTTAGCAGTAAAGCTCATTGACATTCAACTGCCGTCCAAGTAAGTCGATGCCATTGACAGCCGTGTGTCCCCCAAATGTCCCCAAATCAACAGAAAGTGACATGATAGATCTGTATCTACCTCAGCAAAGCCCGATTGCAATTTATCCAGAAATTGCAGTTTTTACTTTCAATTTAATTATCAAGTTTTCACAGAAAACTAAACGTTATCGGTTCAAAATCAAACATTTGTTAAGTAAATCTGACTTCTGTACTCAACATTTGAAGTAGCAGGAATCAGACCCTCAATGGCAATCACAATGGCAGCGGATTACCCAGACAACTGAGCTAAACGCGCTAGCTTACTGCCCAATAGCCATCACGCTCTTAACTCATTGCCTGCCATTGATGACGATAATCATCCAATTCATATGAACTGGGAGGACTGGTTGTAAAAGCTCATCTTTCAGTGCCATTGACGGCGATAGATGTCCAATCCATTTTGACTGGGAGGGTTAATTTCCTCTGGGCTTCCCAAGGTGGTGCAAATTTACAAATGAAATTGAGTCCACTGTTTCTTTGGGCAGCTTATACGATTTTACTAGGGATGTACCGAAGGTAAAATTCTTCCCGAAAACCGAATATTGGAAACACTTGGTCGAAAAACCGAAAAATACACATACATATAATTATTTTATTTCATTTTTTATAATTTAATTTAATTTCATTATTTTCAGATTACAAATAAAATTGGAACCGGGGCACTTCAGGGGCCATTTAAATTAGAGAGGGGGCCAGTGCCCCTGTGGCCCCCTGTTAAAGCTGCCACTGGGAGGGTGCGTTCCCGGCTACACTGAGCTGGCTTCATCATAGCATTCTATTCGGTGGACGTAGACACACACGTCGCGGCAAATTTGGGATACTCGAAAAATGGGTCTCACACCTCCAATTGCTAAGCTAAATGAGACTTCGATGTACGTTTGTGTGGAACTGTAAGGCAAAGGCAAGAAAAATTTATTTATATAGCACATTTCAACACAAGGCAATTTAACCCTTTAACACCGAACATGTCGGATGCGACACGTTTACGCATATCATCTTTGAAGCTACGTCACCCACATGCCCCTGGTTGCTCTCATTTGAAAGTACGGAAGTTGATGTCCACACCAGTTTTTATTTGAAGTCAATCGACCAAGTAAAACGGGAGATAATGTCATTTGAGTTTTATAGTTTTATTGCACTCATAAATATGCAGTAACACGCAGCATAGACCATGTGTCTATCTCCATATTTCCATCATTACTTGTCCTTTTTTCAAAACCGAAAGCAGCACAAAAGACTACATATCCCAAGAGCCGCTGTGATGTCAAGAAGGACGAACCTAATGTGAACATTTTTAATAAATTGATGAGCAAGGCACCAACTAAGGAAAAGGAGACACGCAAAGTAAGCAACGGCCGGTTGGATTGAGCGAGCGAATTTGAAACGTGCAGAATGAATCGAAAACTAAATTTAGCGCGAGCTAATGCATTATTTCATTAACTCAAGGAATAGGATGAGCTGTATTTGCCATTTTCCTCGGATTAGTCAGCGTCTCGGCGAGTAGAAGTGACAGCAGCGCGCAAACGGCAGAAGAGTAGGCTGTGTGGCGTTGTATGTGACGCAGCTCAGTGACCTGTTCAAAAACAAATTTTGAGTGTGCAAATAAAAAAAATTTTTTTTTTTTAATTGGTCGCATGCCTGAAAAAATTGAATTGAACTGAACTACTTGTCAATATTTTTGAAAATACTTTTTTTCAATGTTATATATTTTTTTTTCTTCACTATGAATCATTTCAATTTTTATATACAGTGCCTTGCAAAAGTATTCAGCCCCCTTGAACCTTGCAACCTTTCGCCACATTTCAGGCTTCAAACATAAAGATATAAAATTTTAATTTTTTGTCAAGAATCAACAACAAGTGGGACACAATCGTGAAGTGGAACAAAATTTATTGGATAATTGAAACTTTTTTAACAAATAAAAAACTGAAAAGTGGGGCGTGCAATATTATTCGGCCCCCTTGCATTAATACTTTGTAGCGCCACCTTTTGCTCCAATTACAGCTGCAAGTCGCTTGGGGTATGTTTCTATCAGTTTTGCATACCGAAAGACTGACATTCTTGCCCATTCTTCCTTGCAAAACAGCTCGAGCTCAGTGAGGTTGGATGGAGAGTGTTTGTGAACAGCAGTCTTAAGCTCTTTCCACAGATTATCGATTGGATTCAGGTCTGGACTTTGACTTGGCCATTCTAACACCTGGATACGTTTATTTTTGAACCATTCTATTGTAGATTTGGCTTTAGGTTTTGGATCATTGTCCTGTTGGAAGATAAATCTCCTTCCCAGTCTCAGGTCTTGTGCAGATACCAAAAGGTTTTCTTCCAGAATGTTCCTGTATTTGGCTGCATCCATCTTCCCGTCAATTTTAACCATCTTCCCTGTCCCTGCTGAAGAAAAGCAGGCCCAAACCATGATGCTGCCACCACCATGTTTGACAGTGGGGACGGTGTGTTCAGGGTGATGAGCTGTGTTGCTTTTACGCCAAACATATCGTTTTGCATTGTGGCCAAAAAGTTCAATTTTGGTTTCATCTGACCAGAGCACCTTCTTCCACATGTTTGGTGTGTCTCCCAGGTGGCTTGTGGCAAACTTTAAACGAGACTTTTTATGGATATCTTTGAGAAATTGCTTTCTTCTTGCCACTCTTCCATAAAGGCCAGATTTGTGCAGTGTACGACTGATTGTTGTCCTATGGACAGACTCTCCCACCTCAGCTGTAGATCTCTGCAGTTCATCTAGAGTGATCATGGGCCTCTTGGCTGCATCTCTGATCAGTTTTCCCCTTGTTTGAGAAGAAAGTTTGGAAGGACGGCCGGGTCTTGGTAGATTTGCAGTGGTCTGATGCTCCTTCCATTTCAATATGATGGCTTGCACAGTGCTCCTTGAGATGTTTAAAGCTTGGGAAATCTTTTTGTATCCAAATCCGGCTTTAAACTTCTCCACAACAGTATCTCGGACCTGCCTGGTGTGTTCCTTGGTTTTCATAATGCTCTCTGCACTTTAAACAGAACCCTGAGACTATCACAGAGCAGGTGCATTTATACAGAGACTTGATTCCACACAGGTGGATTCTACTTATCATCATCGGTCATTTAGGACAACATTGGATCATTCAGAGATCCTCACTGAACTTCTGGATTGAGTTTGCTGCACTGAATGTAAAGGGGCCGAATAATATTGCACGCCCCACTTTTCAGTTTTTTATTTATTAAAAAAGTTTAAATTATCCAATAAATGTTGTTCCACTTCACGATTGTGTCCCACTTGTTGTTGATTCTTGACAAAAAAATTAAAATTTTATATCTTTATGTTTGAAGCCTGAAATGTGGCGAAAGGTTGCAAGATTCAAGGGGGCCGAATACTTTTGCAAGGCACTGTAGATGTGTGTTCGAGAAGCTTAATTGCATGTACATATATACCTTTGATAAGGTGATGGGTACAATACCTAAATTCACAAAGAGATATCCTCCAAACCCTTTTTGTGTTGGATGATATATATAATTTCTTTAATCACTATTTTGCACTGTATATAACCTGTTTTGACCATAGTATGTGTTAAGACCCAAAACGCCTATGACCATACCTGCTGTTTGTGTTGAATTGTCAAACACAAAACTATTCAATCTTATTTTTTCAATTCAATGTTTATCTTAACAAGTTAAATAAATATTATCAAGCTTCAAAACGGTTGGTCGAGCATGTTTGGTTGTCAGTGGGACATCAACGTTACAAATTTTGAAAAAAGATTTTGGGATTTCTTTTTTTGTCTTTTTGGGTCCAAAATGTGGATTAAAATTGGTCAGTGAAGAAAACAACAGTTTGGACATGAAGTTCAAGGTGTTCTGAAAAAAGGGACCCAACTTGGCCATTATGAACAGTTTTTTCTTTGAAATATAAAGGCAACATCAAAGGCATGCAAATTCGGCCAAAATAGGCTTAGGTGTTAAAGGGTTAAAGTGCTTTACATCACACGATTATCATAAAAATCCCATTAAATCACTAGAACATCAAAACAACCACAATCGAAACAGGAAATAATATTTTACATGAAAATCACATTTAATCACGAATAGTAAAAAAAAAAAAAATCAACAACAACAAAAAACTATCCAGTTCTTGCCGAAACTAGTAAAGCTCTTTACGAGACTAATGTCGCCTTCTCATTAAAATAAGACTTGGTGTTTTCTTGTGCAACAAGTCAAATCGATCGAAAGCCAAGCAAGTGGCCCGAATCCTAGTTGCAAACAAGCCGAGTGAAGTCGCTCCTAGTCCCGAAAAAAGTGACAAAATTAGGAAGTTGTCATGCTATAAACGTATCGTACTAAACCACAGCAAATGTACATGGATGCATTTGAATACTACCGTAATTTTCAGACTATAAGGCGCACCTGACAATAAGCCGCCACCCACCAAATTTGACACGAAAACAACATTTGTTCATAGATAATCCACACTGGACTATAAGACAGAGGTGTCCTCACTGTATTATGGGATATACACCAAAAGATATTAACCAGTAACAATTTATTTGACAGTGGCAACATACGACAGTCAGAGGACCAAATGAACCACCATGAAGCATAAAACCAAAGCAAAGCTTCATTGTTTCAAGAAGCTTCATTTGGCCATCACTGCTCCCTTGGGGGAGACAGTCAACCTCTACTCCCACCTTCTGTCAACACTGTTGTCATCCAGCATGCCTACTAGCATGCATTGCGGCACTACAAGTGTGAATAACAATCAAAATTTATGTTCTGTGCTAAATACTTCTTCAGTTACTCCAGTTGTTTCATTAATTGTTAGTTTGGGTATTTGGTAAAACTTGACTGTGGTAAAGAATAAAAGTTAATACACTCATGTAAAGCTGTCAGAACAAAAGGGGCGAACAAAGAGGATGCTGGGATACACACATACACATACACATACAGTAGTAGTCCCTCTTAGCCAATTAAGTATGTTACGTTCAGTAAACTCTGGGAGCTGCGAGTACCAGCCGTACTGTATTTTTGCTTTTCGTATCCTGAAATTTCTTTCGTAACTAAATTTATTCACGCTATTGGCGTGTCTTAACCTGAAAATTCTGTATGCAGAGACATAAGACGTTCGTAAGTAGACTGTGTAAGAATATGAGTAACATCTATTTAAGCTCACAAACTAGCACGACGAATAGAAAGCTTTTTTTTGTGTGTGTGTGTTACTAAGATTGTATGACTTTATTGTTGTCACTTTTGCCGATTCCCGTGCTCCGTAAATGTCAAAATCTGCCCCAAATTTTAACGTCCAACTTCGGAAGCACGCCGACTGGACTGTCATCACCGCTCTCGTCACGTCGTTTCCATCAACCGCCTCCGCAGAGTCATGATTCCATCTATTATTTACGCCCGGTTCTCAAATCAGCCAAAGCCAACCTGACAGATCTCCATCCCCGGTGTACGTCTGACAGCTGTGAACGGCCGCCCGCACATCCTATCGTTTGTTCACGCTCCAAGCAGTCGCCGCATCACATCACGGCGATCCGTTCGACCGTGACGACGTCGCCGGCCGGATGTTGGCGTGTGATTCCGATGAGGAGGAGGTGGAAGGGGGGGGCGTTTGTCAGGAAGCGACGTGTAATGAGACGAGACAGCTGGCAGGTTCAGAAGAGGTTAACGGCTAAGCGTGCATGGCAGACGGCCTGAAAAAAAAACAAGAGAAAATTGACGTTAGACAGAGTTTTCAAGGATTCTTGGTGGAATTTTGGGAAGTCACGTAGTGAGATTTACTGACAGACGTCCACTCCAGTTCAAAAGGGTTGAGCGTTTATTGTCGTCACTGAAAGGCATCGTTACATAAGACTCAAAAGTAGTTGTCCAAATGATTTAAAGACTTCCATGTTGCTAGAACTTCTTGTCTGTTGTGATGTAATATTGATTCTAATGACAACAATATGATATTTGCTGATAGTCAAAAATCTGACACAATTTGATTGAATTTATTAGGCCTTTGATTGATTAAATAGACTGATGGGTTTATATTGAACACAACCGGTTACATTTCATTTAAAGCAGACATGTCCAAAGTCCGGCCCGGGGGCCAAATGCGGCCCGCGGTCAAATTTCATCCGGCCCCCAGCCTCTGTCATAAGATCAATCACATCTGGCCCGCACACATACTTAATAAATTGGTCAGCAGTACCGCCACCAGCATATGAAGTAGGTTACACACTAAATACTGCTCCTCATTTACCCACTAAAAGGCAGCAGCACTCTAAGCAACATTACCCCGTGTGACCCTTTACTCCCAATTTTCTAAAATGGCGACAATCAACAAAAAAAAGTTGACTACGACCGCCGACGCTTCAAGGATAGGTGAAAATTGGACTATTTCTTCACTAAAATACACAACAACCGTGTCTGCCTCATTTGCAAAGAGACAGTCGCTGTTTTTAAAGAGTTCAATGTGAGGCGGTATTACCAAACAGGACACGCTGACCTGTACGATAAGATTACAGGCAGCGAGAAATTGAAGCAACCTGAAGCTAGTTTAATTTCACAGCAGCAGTATTTCGCAAGAGCCCGAGAGTCGAAAGAGAACGCCACAAGGCTGGTTGCGAGATTGTTGAAATTATTACCGTATTGGCCCCAATATAAGACGGCCCTGATTATAAGACGACCCCCTCTTTTTCAAGATTCAAGTTTGAATAAAAACTTTTTGAACACCAAATTAATTTTTATACAGAAAATAATTACAGTACATCCGAAACAAATGATTATAACAATATATTTGAGAGAAAAAGCATGTTATTTTGCCTCATTCAAATCTTAATATCTGAACATTTAAATATGTAAACGAAAGTGCAATCACATTCGTAAATGAATGGCTTCTGGTTTTTGAAATGTAAATAAACCAATCTATTGTGATAAAACAAAATTCCAATAACTGCATTAACCATCAAAGTGAAGTTTAACTGTAACTGTAGTCTTGAAACAAATCTGAAAGGAAAAAACATTGCAAAAAAAAATAATGCAAACTGGTTAAACTTGAGAGTAGCTGAGATCTGTCATGACAGAACATCACTTCAATGATATCTGGCGCCATCTAGCGTTTCGAAATGGGTTTAACGTCTAGACCGCGAATATAAGACCACCCCCACTTTTTCAGTCTTATTTCCATGCAAAAAACACTGTCTTATATTAGGGCCAATATTGTAATTAAAAAAGATGATGAGGCAAATGTGACACACAGAATGGCTTGCTAAAATTTGCTTAAATATATTGTTCTATGTAAAGGTTGTCAGCCAAGGTCGGCCCCCCACATTTTTACCACACCCAATCTGGCTCCCTTTGCAAAACGTTTGGACACCCCTGATCTAAAGCAATAAAAAATACAAGCAATACTAATGTTCAAACGAGATTTGTCCGATAATATCAGTCATTTAAAATAATATCGGAAAATACCGGCATTGTTTTTGCGCCAACATATATGTTGGCTTAAAAAGCATACAACATGACAAAAAAAGTCTTAAATAGCATTATTATGTGAATTAGAATCATATTTTGAGTAGGGGTGTCAAACGGTTAAAATTTTTAATCGAGTTAATCACAGCTTTAAAATTAATTAATCGTAATTAATCGCAATTCAAACCATCTATAAAATATGCCATATTTTTCTGTAAATTATTGTTGGAATGGAAAGATGAGACAAGATGGATATATACATTCAACATACGGTACATAAGTACTGTATTTGTTTATTATAACAATAAAGCAACAAGATGGCATTACCATTATTAACATTGTTAAAGTGATCCATGGATAGAAAGACTTGTAGTCCTTAAAAGATAAATGTTAGTACAAGTTATAGAAATTTTATATGAAAACCCCTCTTAATGTTTTCGTTTTAATAAAATTTGTAAAATTTTAAATCAAAAAATAAACTAGTAGCCTGCCATTGTTGATGCCAATAATTACTTACACAATGCTCATGGGTGCTGAAGCCTATAAAATCAGTCGCACACAAGCGCTAGCAGAGGGCGACAAAACTCCGAAAAACACAACAAGTACACATTTCACTGTGCTGTCATTTTAATGTTGGAGCGGGGCATGTGCGTTAATTGCGTCAAATATTTTACTGTGATAAATTTTAAAAATTAATTACCGCCCGTTAACGCGATCATTTTGACAGCCCTAATTTTGAGACAATTCGACTATATACAACAATGTAGCAATAGCAAAGCGCAGATGATGACAAATTAGTCTTTTAATCTGCCGGTTAGCCACGCCTACCATTATAGGGCTCTAGCGTCCCCAACAGGTGGATGACGTCAGCGGGAGAATGGGCTCATCAGTTTTACTATTCAGCCCATTGAGGGGGAATTATTCAGAATGAGGAAAACGTGACGAAGAGAGCCGCAAAATGTCCTTGTGTCAGTCTCTCTACGCCAATATTTTTACAGGATATTCTTTTTATCCAAGTACTTTTCCCCAATAGCTTAATAAATGGCTTGAGAAGGACCAGTCAGCCCGTCGAGGGGGAATTATTCACAACGAGGAAAACGTGACGAAGAGAGCTGCAAAATGTCATTGTTTCTGTCTCCCTCCTTCAATATTTTTACAGGATATTCTTTTTGTCCAAGTATTTTTTTCCCCAATTGCTAAATAAATGGCATGGTCATGACAAATAACAGTCTTGTGCTAAATGGAATATGAACTAATAAAAATGCACTTATTCAGGACGACTTTCCCCGGCTTCGGAGAATGTAAACAAACCAAGAGGCGTGACAGCTAGCCGACATGCTAACCCAAACCGAGTGATGTTTCAAAGTCTTCGAAGTGGAAAATCACACATAACTAGCCCGGAACTTTTGACATGACGACTGGGTTGTCGATTGTCTTCGCTGATCGGCAAAGCGTCCGGCGGAGAGCAATTTACAGTTCGTTCCACGGAGGAGGGTGGCTGCAGTTGTTGTGCAGCTAATGTGCATGAGGAGAGCTTTTTACATGCCTATCAATGATAAAACAATAAATAGTCATTTATTTAAAGAAAGTTTGTAGTGTTTACTTTGTGTTAGTATTTGACATAATACAAAAAACGATGTTTACTCACTTCCTCTTAAGTCCCATGGTCCCACAGTTGTAGGGCTTGTTTTGGCCAATATCCACCGGTGAATAGGAACCTTGTCACCGCTGAGCACATACATAGAATGACCTCGAGATGTCTCCAAACTAAGATGCTTGGCATTTTTTAATTGAGCAAAGACCATTTGCATTCATGGTGCACAATTAAAATGAAAAAACAAGAATTATAAACTCATTACATATAACAACTGCGTTACCAGAAAGAAATAGTCACAAAGAAAAGTAATAAAACACATAATTTATGATTAAAAATCTGTGCAAAAGCCCAGCAAAATGCATCTTGGGAATTGTCAGCCTATACAACACACCCCAAATTGTTAACTACATTTACTTAAGGGTATGAATCACCAATTTCATGACAATTCACAACGGATTCTTTGAAAAACTAAACAATATTGGCTAATACTTATTATAAAGTCTGCCATGATCCGATTCAAATCAAGAACTTTCGAATAATGATCCGTTACTAGTGTTGTATAGATATCGATGCTAATATCGAAAGATGCCCTGATGTAGCACTAAAATGCTTTTCGGCATGCGCATCTTTCGTGGCACGCCAGACCCACTTAGAGTGTTAGTTGCCAAGAATCTCAATCTTGGTCTCATCTGACCAAAGCACATGGTCCCAGTTGATGCCCAAATACCGCTTGGCGAAAACCAGACGTTTGCGTTTATGATTGTGAGTGAGGAAAGGTTTTCTCCGTGCATCCCTCCCAAACAGCTTGTTGGCGTGTAGATAGCACCTCATACCCACTGTGAAGTATGGGAGTGGTTCAGTGATGCTGTGGGGCTGTTTTGCTTCCAAAGGCCCTGGGAACCTTGTTAGGGTGCATGGCATCATGAATGCTTTGAAATACCAGGACATTTTAAATCAAAATCTGTTGCCCTCTGCTCGAAAGCTGAAGATGGGTCGTCACTGGGTCTTTCAGCAAGACAATGACACTAAACATATGGCCAAATCTACACAGAAATGGTTCACCAGACACAAAATCAAGCTCCTCCCATGGCCATCTCAGTCCCCAGACCTCAACCCCATTGAAAACCTGTGGGGTGAGCTGAAGAGGAGAGTACAGAGGAGAGGACCCAGGTCTCTGGATGATTTAGAGATTCTGCAAAGAGGAATGGCTGAAGATCCCTCTTTCTGTCTTTTCCCATCTGGTGAAACATTATAAGATAAGATTAGGTGCTGTTTTGTTGGCAAAAGGGGGTTATACAAAGTATTAACACCAGGGTGCTAATAATTGTGACACACATTATTTGATGTCAAATAATTTTTTCTTTATGTGGGATTTTTTTACCCACTGGATAAATGCACTTGTATTGAAGGTTGGATTTTTCTCTTTTTTTCCAGTAAGGTCCCATATTATTTGAATAAAAAAAAAATATTAGAAGCTAAAAAACACATAATTATTATATATCCAATAATTATGGAGGGCACTGTAAGTCTACAAACTGTAGCTCTAAACTTATATTAGCATATATTAGCTGAAACAACTTACAGCCTTATGTGGACCAAACGAGAGGACAGCTGTTCAGTATATCCATGTCAGACAAGTCTCCTATTCAGTCACAGAAGCCAAAACGACAGTCCACCAGCCACACCAACACTGCCACCAGAGGGCAGTGTATCCTCCATCATTAAACAAAATAAAATACTTTTAGACGTTTTGGAGAATTATTTTTTTTGAAAGGGTTAATTCCGACTTATGCGGAAATTCGGGTTACGTTGCCAGCGTAGAAACGAAACCTGCTTGTAACCTTCACAAATTTTTTTACGGCACAAACGTAGCACAAACGAATGGCTCCGTTGCGGTTCCATTCCGCCTTAGATGAGGGGCGGCGTGACAGCATTACTACAAATTAAAAGTTGAATATCTACAAAACCGTTGCAGCACAAACCGACACAAACATAGCACAAACAATTGACATGCTTTTTATATATGGTGGCCAACTTCACGGAGGTGACTCGGAAAAGCTTAGCGTCCAGATGTTGCCTTCTCTCTCCAAGCTGTCAGACAGATGTGCTTTTAACAAGGCGCTAAAAAGGCCGCCAAAGAAGCGTCTTGGTGTCAAGAATACCACCCGCGGACCCTGAATTGCTGTATCCTCAAAAGCAAAGCCTTGCTAATAACGGGAGACGGCGTAGCGAGATACGTGTTACATGTTGTGACTAAAACTGAGAAAGATACGAATGCTTGTATTGGTGAGGATTGCTAACTGTTTGCTCCAGCTGTGTTCTGGCCCCAAATGTAAGGTCACAACACCCCAAACAATCCCCCCTCCCACCTGACAGTTTCCACCCCTGATGGCCTGCTGCCATCTTTAAATGGGCCACTATCGATTCTCGATCCACAGAGTGTTCAAGCGTTTGATGTGGTTCATCGCGCACGCCATCAGATGAAAACCTGCTGTATCTGCTTTTTGAGTCATGTGACGTATTTTTAGAGTCGGGGGCACTTGAAACCTTGTATTTTGTGACCCTCATCAGTCTGCAGTAGCAGCCTTGTCTCCCTTGCTCTTGTCTTTGTCTTTGAATGACAAAAGCAGCCAGTTAAGAGCCCGTGTTATCCATTTTGTGCTTAGGGAGGGTCTCAAGGGTGGAGTAGGGGGCTGGCAGTGGTGGGGGTCACCAGAGAGAAAGTCATTAGCAACCTCCAGCAGCTCAGACGCGATAATACCCGCAAGATTTACACTATTGTCTGCTTTCTTTGTCTTTTGAAGAGTGGGGGACAGTTGATGACGTCTTTTATGTTTTATGGCAGCTTGGGGGCCCCTCCCTGACTAATGAGGTTGACAGCCAGGACGACTTGTTGTGCCCCTTTAATAATGTCAACAAAGCCGGGGGCTTTGTTTCAAACATGGGCGGCAAACTGAAAAATAATAAACCACATAAAGTGAATAAAAGAGTTTTTAGAAGCTTTGAAATGATGTTCAATGATGGTGTTTTTTTGGTAGTTTTTATTTATAGTAGTGGTAGGTAGGTTGGTAGATCGTTGTCCCCATTGCGTTGCAACAATTATTGACCAAGTTGAGTTGTCAGATAATGACTTTTTAACAAATATCCCAATGAGTATCCAGTACCCGGGTTACGACGGACTCGACTTACCAGATTGTTTCTGGTGCGCACGGGATTGCTTTTTTATTTAATTATATGATATAATTTAATTTAGTATAATATAATATAATATCATTTATTTTCTTTCTGCCGATGAGCTCCTTCCTAGGGTTGGGCATCATTTGAATTTGAACTGTTCCGATTTTGATTCCACGTTTCGATTCCGGTTCTAAACGATTCTCGATTCCGATTCTTTTAATGGGCAGGGTAAAAAAAATTGCATAGTTTATATTAGAGATGTCCCGATCGATCAGGTCATTTTCAAAGTATCGGAATCGGCAAAAAAATATCGGACATGCCTTGTTGTAATATATATATCAGGGGTCGCGTTAACCGAATATTTTCCGTCGTTGACCGATTTTTTAAAACGGTGATGGAAAAAACTGAAGTCCACCTGTCATTTTGAGAGGTTGCAATTCACACCCCAGACCACAGGGTGGCGAGTGAGCATATTAATTAGCTATTGTCTCTCTTGATGCATGACGTCGTTGGCCTTACTCGGAAAAATGTCAAGGCAGCTGAGTGTCCGAAGTTTCTTCAAAAAGCCCCAAAACGACGATGGTGTTGATAAAAGAGGTGAAAAAACAGGGACTGCACAAGCGGGCACGCAATTCAAGTCCATGCGCACCAGGAGGAAGGTGTAAGACTCCGTTCAGGCCACAGCAGGTGAACTGTTAATTTCATTGTTCCATATATAGCCTTACCTACTGGGGCCACAGTTAGCTGTTTTTGTCACTGCTGAGAAAAAGTTACATCTTCATCTGCTTGCGGTATGCAATGTTAAGAGTCTTGTTAGCTCGAATTGCTGTGTCCAGCTGCTGTAGCTCCGCTGCTCTCTGTGAACTCTATTCAAGCCGGAACGCGCGTGGCTCTTAAGTAGGGTTGGGAATCTCTGGCATGAAGCCGATTCGATATGTATCTAGATACACAGGTTACGATTCGATTAAAAAACCATACATTTTTATGGCCGAGCGATTCGATTCGATTCGATATAGTTTAAGAACGATACGGTTCGATACAGAGTGAAAACGATACGATAGTAAACATTTGTTGTGTGTGTTCGTACAGTATTTTAAACATATAAAAAAGACCAAGTTTCTAATAGCAAAATTAAACAACAAAATTTCATACCGATGTTATGTTTTATTTTTTTTTTTTATGAAAAAAAAATTAAAGCTTACTATATGACCGTCATTTTGTTGGATGGGATTGATAATAAAACTCCAGTGACAGACAACAATAAAGTGCAGTAATTCAATTACTGTATTTCCTGGTGTTTTGAACACAAGAGGTAAGTAATTTAAGTGCAAACTTTGAACGTAAACATCTTACAAACAAAAAATATTAATTATATGCAGCAGCTCTAGAAAAAAAGAATTAAACCTGCAATGTTATCATAAATAAATAATAAATTATGCTTTACCACTGGTATAATTGGGGGAATAAAAATATGGCATTTTAGACAGACAGGTCAATAATCATTACTTTAACCTTATACACAGCAAAGTCTTTCACTTATGCCTGTGTTTCCACATTTACTCCTCATCACTGTCCATATCTTTTTTGAAGGGCAGATTTTTTCTTGAGGAAGATCAACTAATCCACACGTTCATGTTTAAGAAGACTGCGTTTTGTGGGAAAAAATCTCTAGAGGGTCGTGCTACCCTTTCCACCATTGTAGTGGGTTATTTTTCAAGTTTAAAAACTCACGATCTCTGCACTGATCCACACTTCACACTACCTCTGTCCCACGCGAACAGATCTGGCTGCCTTCCTCACTTCCAAGTCCGACTTTTGTTTTCCTGGGTGCGTTGAAAATCAATCGCTGCACGTCGCTGGCGTCGGTGCTCAAACTGTCCATTGT
Source organism: Corythoichthys intestinalis (assembly GCF_030265065.1). Taxonomy (NCBI): domain Eukaryota; kingdom Metazoa; phylum Chordata; class Actinopteri; order Syngnathiformes; family Syngnathidae; genus Corythoichthys; species Corythoichthys intestinalis. The sequence goes on from NC_080398.1 coordinate 40,632,171, forward strand.
TTTAGCATGTTGCTTCGTTGCCAAACTTGCCACTACTAGTTTCGTTTTGGGCTGTGAAGAAAACGCTACGGAGCGTGCGTTACAGTGGTTTTCTTTGCTCTCTCGTTGTTATGACACGCCCGTGACGATCGGAAAATGACAGCGACTAGTAGCGGTTCTTCTGAGGCAACCACGACCGAAAGTTGTGCTTGTCCATATTATATCATGCGTGCGGGCTCAATTTAAGTGCGCTGTGTGGTGAATGACACAAGCGCAGCATGTGAAGTAAAAGCTAAATTATCATCCCATTAAGCAATGCATTGAACTTAGCATTAGAAGCCGATTCTTGTGCTCGCGATACCCGAATTCTATCTCTACAATCGGTTCATTGAATATTTCATGTGTAATTACTGTCGAATGGTAACTTCACTATCGATACAGCTGTATCTCTCACCTGTAAAACCGGATATCCGGTCGTATCGGTTTATCGTTCTCAAGCTTACTCTTAAGTGTCTCTGTCACGTGACTGCGTCGTAGCCGCTAACGCGCTCGGCCAAATGGACACACAAGTACGGAAGGTGAATTATGCCAAACAAAGGGTCACCACAATGTCATTATCATTATTTAAAAAATTTAAGTGACGGGTAAAAATAGATTATGACCGGATTTTTATGACCCTGTCAGTCAAAATGACAGACAACGAAAAAGTCTAGCGCAACCTCTGATATATATATATTTTAATTAAATCGTTTTCTAATTGTATTTAACGTTACAGACAAAATGTCTTACACTCATCCATAGTCTTTAGTTTTGGCTTAAACTAGGGCTATCAAATTTATCGTGCTAACAGCGGTAATAACTTTTAAATATTTAACGCAATTAATGCATGCGCTGCACTACCCACTCACGCATTGTCGCGTTCAGTCTATAATGGCACCGTTTTACGTATACATAGAATTAAAAGGCAACGTTAAATGAGTAGAGAGAATTTTGGCAGCCTTTGAAGCTTTTTTTTACTTAGCTAAAGCCTTACAATCCCTCTCTCAACAATTGAAAATATTGTGGGAAGCAATGTGGGGAAGAAAGGTAGTAGCTGATCTTTTTCTTAATACCCTATTTCATTTCCCAACGCAGAGAAGATATATCAATTGGTGCCCCTATGCACAGTCATGGTTGCATTTCCCATCATGCATTTGGGTTGAATGGCTGCAGTATCATTTACTGAAAGCTCAACAAATACACTAGATGGCAATATTTAGTCACAATATACAAAGTCACATTTATCCTTTAAGAATTACAAGTCCCTCTAACAGAAATGTTAAATGTTAATAATGTAAATGCCATCTTGAGGATTTATTGTCATAATAAACAAATACAGTACTTATGTACTGTGTGTTGAATGTATATATTCGTCCGAGTTTTATTCATTTTTTTCTTAATGCATTGCCAAAATGTATATGATCGGGAAAAATTATCGGGAATGATTGGAATTGAATCGGGAGCAAAAAAAAAAAAAAGCAATCGGATCGGGAAATATCAGGATCGGCAGATACTCAAACTAAAATGATCGGGCTCGGATCGGGAGCAAAAAAACATGATCGGAACAACCCTAGTTCAGACCATACGCGGCACTGTACATCAAATTGGTGTGCTTGGCTGTCACCCCAGGAGGAAGCGTCTTCTGAAGACAGTACACAAGAAAGCCCGCCAACAGTTTGCTGAAGACATGTCAACAAAGCACATGGATTACTGTCTTCAGAAGAGGCTTCCTCCTGGGGTGACAGCCATGCACACCAATTTGATGTAGAGTGTGGCGTATGGTCTGAGCACTAACAGGCTGACCCCCCACCACTTCAATCTCTGCAGCAATGCTGACAGCACTCCAGTAACGAGTCACATGACACTTTGGAGGGAAAATGACAAGCAGTACTCAATTTGGACATTTCAGGATGTACTGTACGTAGTTTCTAAGGAGTGTACTCACTTTTGTTACCTGGGGTTTAGATATTAATGGCTATATTTTGAGTTATTTTGAGGGGAAAATAAATGAACTCTATTATATAAGCTGCACACAGACTACTTTACATTGTGTCTAAGTGTCATTTTGTCAGTGTTGTCCCATGAAAAGATATACTTAAATATCTGCAGAAATGCGAGGGGTGTACTAACTTTTGTGATACACTGTATATTCTCCCCAAAGGAATTATTTGTAGCTTTTGGATGCATGAGGGTATGTGTTTATACACCGTGGTTCAGGAACGAACATTCGAGCGCGTTAGCGGCGAGGCCAGATGTTCTCTCAAGCATGTTTCAAGATGAATTTGACAGGTAACGGGCCCTGAATGCTCTCACAGAGTTGGCGCGCTTGTAGGCTCTTATCTGGTGTTTACCTCATGGAGACGTCCCTGATGAAGCAATTTCTGCACCACCTGAGAACAGATGCTTGATGTTGTGACATAATAAATGTTTTTTTCACAATTTCAAAAGTTTCCAATTGTATCCTAATGTCACATCTCATAATATTTGTTTGCTGTTGTATGTTATTGGAGAAGCAGTGGGCAAGGGCTCCTGGAAACAAGCTATTAGAAAGATATATTTTCATCATAATTCAGTTTTAATGAAGCCACACTGTTTATTTTTTCTGTTACAAAACAGCCGAAATTATCTCGGTGATTAAAAAGTAAAGTTAAAACTGTCAGGGTCCGTGAGGAGTGTCTCGGAGTGGCGCGACACCAAACATCTGGTTCTGCTTTAGCCAGCGTGGGGTCGCCTGGCTAAGCCTCCGAACCCCCCTGCCGGGCGAGGGCCATCCCGCCTGGCAGAGCGGGCGGGATGGAGATTAGAATGCGCTTGCACAACATTTCAGGATACATTTTGTTGCTCTTTAGGGTTTGTGTTTGTCCTCGGATGTAAGGGAAAGGGTGATTAGCCTTAAAAAATAATCTTAGATTGAAGAAATGTACTACCAGGTGACCTCCAACTCCAGAGGTGGGTAGAATAGCAAAAAATTTGACACAAGTGAGAGTCAAAACTTCAAAAATAGTATTACTCAAGTAAATATAGTTATCCCAAAAAAGTATTTGATGAAAGGAATACTCAAGTAATGAGTAACATTGTGAGTAACTGCTTACAATGTTTGATTTTTTTAAAACACTGGTATTTTTTTTCTCAGCACAATGTTATCTATATGAACTTTTATTATTATTATACTGTACTATAACCTATTACATAACCATATTAATCCAAAGAAATAAAAGAAAATATATATGGCGGAAAACACTCAGGTGACTTGAAGTGCCGCTCTGAGACCCCCGATTTGGCCAGACTCAAAATTGTCCTATATGCATGTGTGATACAGCATTGGAAAGCTTAAAATCTCAATTTTCTGGGGGAAGATTTTTTTTCAACTGGAGGGCATTTTAAAAACAAACAAATTTTTTAAATAGCAAAACCTTATCTGGAGGTGAGAGCACGCGAGAGCAGAATTACAGACGCCATGACTTTAATGAGATATTATCGCGCCCTTACCTTGTTTAGATCAAAAAACTCCATGTAGCATGTATCACTGAGTGTCAAGACACAGCTGTGAATGGCACAGCTGGATTTTTGGGGGTTTTTATGGGTGAAACATGGTCATATGACAAGGGTCGCGATGCAGAAATCACAGACATAAGGGAGCGTTTGAGATTTTCTTTTACATTTATTTACCCTTTTAAACGTTTTTTTTTTTTTTTTTTTTCATTTTTTTTTTTTTGCTTGGATCCATTATTTATCATCTAACATCAGAGAAAATGTAACAGTAAAAAAAAAAAAAAAATACAATTAAGCGATAGTTATGAGGTAGATCTCCGTGACTTTTTTCAGACACCATTTTTTTCATCGTGACATAATTTGTTTAAATATATGAGTGAATAATTTCTTAAAGTCGTTTTTTTTTTTTTTTTTTTTTTTAAACGAGATATGAGACATCAATTAATGATTCTAAGCTATAAACGACAGACATTTTTAATAATAGATATAATTTATTACCTTCGTTTTATGGCTGGGTTGAATAACAAGTGGTTGCGCGACGTCTGTAAACGGGGGTTTTCAGGGTAAAACGGACAGATTAAAAATAGTTCGGGGGCTTAATGCGCCATGATTCTGCTATGACAGCATAGAGACATATTTTTCTATCAAACACAACAGTTGTTTTGGCTTAAAATACAGCAGTTTCTTTTAAAGAGGAATGCAACAGCAGAAACTGCTTTTCAGTCTTGTCTGTGTTTTCCGCCATATTTTGAATTACGGCAAGAGAGAAAAAAAATCTATCGAAAGGAAGCATTATTCATCCAAAGAGCATGAGTGCCCTCTAGTGGAGAAAATAGTTCCTAGTTTGAATAGTGAATAGTTCCATCACAGTTCCTATTATGAAATTAAAAGGATCATATCTCTGGTTTTCCGTGGTCAATCTGTGCCAAATAAAAACTACGAGCAATGCTCGATGTCAAATACTTATTTTTTTATGGTGCTTCATGATTGAACAGGCTGGCATCATTGCAGAACGGCAAGTTTGAGTTTGATTGGTTTAATAGGGTCATGTGATTATTGTTGCGAAGTCTCATTGGGGAAACTGGTAGAGCTACTGTTGGCATCGCAAACAAAAAAAGCAAAATCTGTAGAATAAAGAAGAAAAGGTAACACTTTACAATAAGGGTCCCTTAATTAACATTAGTTAATGCATTTTTAGACAATAACTAATGTTTACATAACATTACAATAATTCAAAATTGCCTATCTAACATTTATTAATTAATTAATATGAGTTAATGCATTAGTTAATGCATTAGTTAATGCATAACCAGACAGTAAGTAATGGTTTGGTAAAATTAAATATATATAGGCCTATATAGGGTTCGGGTTTAGGGTTAGGGTTTGTTAACTTAGCATTTATAATTTCTTAATTAATGTGGGTTAATTAAGGTTAAGTAATACTTATGAGGTACATTAAGTATACTTAACCTTAATTAACCATTACTAAGTGTTTTTTGGACCCTTATTGTAAAGTGTAGCACACGTATCCCTTAACTAAGAAATTATAAATGCTTAAGTTCCCCCCTCTTAACCTTTATTAACCATTACTGAATGCTTTTTGGACCCTTATTGTAAAGTGTAGCATATGTGTCCCTTAACTAAGAAATTATAAATGCTTAAGTTACCCCCCCTTAACCTTTGTTAACCATTACTGAATGCTTTTTGGACCTCTTTTTGTAAAGTGTAGCATATGTGTTCCTTAACTAAGAAATTCCTAACCCTAAACCCTAACCCTATATAAACCTATATGTATTTTTAATTTGACCAAACTATAAGTTACTGTCTGGTCATGCATTAACTAATGCATTAACTCATGTTAATTAATATATTATTAAATGTTAGATAAGCTATTATATTAATTATTGTAATGTTACTTAACCATTAGTTATTGTCTTAAAGTGCATTAACTCATGTTAATTAATATATTAATAAATGTTAGATAAGGGATTAAATGAATTATTGTCATGTTACTTAAACATGAGTTACTGTCTAAAAATGCATTAACTAATGTTAATTAAGGGACCCTTATTGTAAAGCAGAGTTCACTAAATCTGGACCTCGGTGCCACTTTTCCTGTCGTGTTTTCCATGTCTCCATCCTCCAACACACCTGAATCAAAATAATCAAAAAGATCATTATCAGGCTTCTGGAGAGGTTGCTGATGAGATAATCATGTGATTCAGGTGTGTTAGGGGAGAGAGACCTGGAAAATACGACAGGAAAAGTGGTTCCGAGGTCCGGATTTAGTGAACCCTGTTGTAAAGTGTTACTGAAGAAAAATGTAACAGCTAGCGTAGCCCAAAGTAGCGGGGTAAGAGTAGCGTTTCTTCTTCACAAAGCTACTCAAGTAAAAATAAAAAGTATGGCGAGGTAAAATTACTCAAAAAAGCATATTTTTTTCTCAAAATGTTACTCAAGTAAATGTAACGGTGTAAATGTAACACGTTACTACCCGCCTAACACTCGTTATCTACTGACATTTTACGCAAATTTAGTTCAAAATTTTAGCCCCTAATATCTTTTATACACATTATTTATCTGACATCAACAAAAATTAGACTACGCCAACCAGTTAGCAATCACGGTTTGCATTAGCACGCTAGCAATTACACTTTAAGGTAAAAAAGATAAAAATGCAACGAAAACAAAAATAATTCACCAGAAAACGAGTTCATGTTCTATTTTCTGGGTTGTTATTTTTGCACACACTAAGCACAAATGTTAGCTTTCTCGGACACCTTCACATTTATTAAACAAATGATAGTTTGAATGAATTTCGAAACAGTTTTAAGTCATAAGTCCTAGGAATGACCTTACACATCTGCTGGAAACAGCATGCCTGCGAAGCTTCAGGGCAAAAATGATGTCGATCTTTTCCCTCGTATCCCTACTCAAATGTATCGCTAGAATTGATTGCTAGCCCAGCTCTGCAGTAGTCATGTTTTCATTTTGTTTCTGCTCTTTTTAATCCCCAACAAAGATTTTCCCATAGCTAGTACCCTGACATCTGGGGGGGGGGGGGGGGGGGGGCGTAACCACCAGGTTGTCAGCCCTTAGAGGATTTACAGCAGTACGTCGTTTGTAATGCGGAAGCAAAAGGTCATGTGAAAGTGGAAAGGTAGCCTGTTGAAGTGTGATTGAGAAAACATAAAAGACAACGTTACATTTTAATGTAACTCCGATGTAAGTGCAAATTGGACATAAATTTAACTAATATACGGCCATTGATAAGGGTAGTGACACTGCTAGCCGTCTCAGTTAAAGGGTTCCACGGACAGAAAGACATGTAGTTCTTCCAAGATAAATATTAGTATGAGTTATAATAATTTGATATGAAGCCCCTCTTAATGTTTTCGTTTTAACAAAATTTGTAAAATTATTTTAACTAGTAGGTCACCATTGTTGTTGACGTCGCAGGGTGGTGACGTCACATGGGTGCGCTGTCGGACTTCCACAGTGTCACTCTTCAACTACATAAACATGTCATCAGTTCTGCCCTTCAAATTTGAACCCGAGTGGAACATTAATGAGAAGGACAGCAAAAGCAAAACGAACAGGAAAGACGGGATGAGACGAGTAGTGTTCGCGTGTCAAGTTCACTAGTGACAGCACTCCCCTGTTCTAGTGACAAGAGCAGGAGAGAGGTGCCAAAAACTGTTTGCAGATCTTCACGGTAAGCTATTGTGTGATCCAACTCATTGCAATATTATTATGGAGATAGTTAGCATCTAGAGCTGTTGTTTGCTTTTAATTTAAAAAATTAATTAATTAATTAATTAATTGCTTAATTAAAAAAGGAATTAAAAAATGGCTCCAAAGGCTGCCAAAATTCACTCTACTCATTTTACACTGCCTTTTGGCTCACTATATAGGTAAAACGGCGTAATTACAGATTGAGCGCAACAATGCGTGAGTGGGTCGTGCAGCGCATGCATTAATTGCGTTAAATATTTAAACGTGATACAGTTTTTAAAAACTTTTAATTACCGCTGTTATCGGGATAAGTTTGATAACCCTACCTTAAGCCGAAACTAAAGACTCTGGATGAGTGTAACATATTATGTCTGTAACGTTAAAGACAATTAGAAAACGATTTAATTAAAAAATATACTGTATATATATTAAAAAAAAGGCATGTCCGATATTTTTTTGCCGATTCCGATACTTTAAAAATGACGTGATCGGACCCAATCGATCGGGACATCTCTACTTTAAAGTGAATGTGACCTACTGTATATCACTTGTCAATAGCAACAAATAAAGATTTGACATCCTGGTAACTTTTTAAAAATCATGATGTCATTTCTATTGTTTCGCCCTAACAGGAAAAACGCTAAAATAACATTTAGGGTTGTTCCGATCATGTTTTTTTGCTCCCGATCCGATCCTGATCGTTTTAGTTTGAGTATCTGCCGATCCCAATATTTCCTGATCCGATTGCTTTTTTTTTTGCTCCCGATTCAATTCCAATCATTCCCGATAATTTTTCCCGATCATATACATTTTGGCAATGCATTAAGAAAAAAATGAATAAAACTCGGACGAATATATACATTCAACATACAGTACATAAGTACTGTATTTGTTTATTATGACAATAAATCCTCAAGATGGCATTTATATTATTAACATTCTTTCAGCAAAAGGAATCCACGGATAGAAAGACTTGTAATTCTTAAAGGATACATGTGACTTTGTATATTGTGACTAAATATTGCCATCTAGTGTATTTGTTGAGCTTTCAGTAAATGATACTGTAGCCATGCCCAAATGCATGATGGAAAGTGCAACCATGACTGCGTAGTGCTACCAATTGATATATCTTCTCTGCGTTGGGAAATAACATAAGGTGTTAAGAAAAAGATCAACTACTACCTTGCTCCCCCACATTGCTTCCCACGATATTTCTAATCATAGGGAGAGGGATTGTAAGGCTTTAACCAATTAAAAAATGGCTCCAAAGGCTGCCAAAATTCATTCTACTCATTTTACGCTGCCTTTTATCTCTCTATATAGGTAAGACGGCGCCATTACAGATTGAGCGCGACAATGCGTGGGTGGGTCATGCAGCGCATGCATTAATTGTGTTAAATATATTAATGTGATAAATTAAAAAAAAAAAAATTATTACTGCCGTTAACGGGATAATTTTGATAACTCTACCTTATGCCTAAACTAAAGACTCTGGATGAGTGTAACATATTATGTCTGTAACGTTAAAGACAATTAGAAAACGATTTAATTAAAAAATACACTGTATATATATTAAAAAAAGGCATGTCCGATATTTTTTTGCCGATTCCGATATTTTAAAAATGACGTGATCGGATCCGATCGATTGGGACATCTCTACTTTAAAGTGAATGTGACCTACTGTATATCATTTGTCAATAGCAACAAATAAAGATTTGACATCCTGGTAACTTTTTAAAAATCATGATGTCATTTATATTGTTTCGCCCGAACAGGAAAAACGCTAAAATAACATTTGCTAGCAGACCAACCAGACAACAAACAGCGTCTGTCTATTATTGGTCACCTCCAATGCACTCATGATCACACACAAACTAAATGCAGACACATGCTCTGCGATCCATAAATATGCTAGTAATAAACATGTGTATGATTAAAGCTGTATTTTACACAGCTTGGGGTCTTCCTACTAAGTTTGTTGTGGTTTCGGCATTTCAGCACAGTGCTCATTAAGTAGCGCGGTGAAATATTTATTGGTGCTTTATTCTATTTAAGCAGCACTGCATTGGTGGTACTAGTATTACAAAAAATGGTCGTAGATTCGAGAAAGTCGAGAAACTCTCGTAAAAGTGGACTTCACAAAGCAGGAAATCAAATGCCCACACAGTCATTTCGGCTTCCCAAATTCAGATAATTTGATGCAAGGTGAACTTACATTAAGTTTCTATTCATCTTTCATGTTTATTTGAGGACCTGTTTGCCACATGTGTACAAGGTTACGCACATTGCATATAAATGACATGTGCCAGCTTTGCATGGCAGCCTGCTGAGCACATGAGACTCCCTCCTGCTTTAAATAAGCACTGGCAACAATAGCGACGTCTGCCATCTGCTCACTCAAACAACTAAAATCTCCTCTCTCTCTTTCCCTGCTCCCCCTCCAGGGTCCGCACAGGTGAGGCCACCGCGAGAGACGCCAGCCCATCTGTCAATCGACGCGTCGAGTACCTCGCTGTCGGATGCAAACAAGTCGCCGAGAGGATAAGCTAAGGGAAAACGCGGGGGAGGAAAAGAAGCCGACTTTTCAAAGAGGACTCTGGCTGCTATTTTGGCTGCACTGTGGCCAGGGAGTGTCTCTTTTGAGAGTGCTTGCTGACAAAAAAAGGGCAGCCCGCCTATCCAAAAAGACTGTGTAAATACTGGATATCAATTAGCTTAAGCGCTAAGATTACCCCCCACCAAAAAAAGAGGCACCAAACGTAAACGCTGTGGTTTCCTCAAGTGCTGCCTTCCAGTCTCCAGGAATGGAAGTCACGTGGTGAAGGATCGACAACACCTAAAAGGGGCAACAGTTTGGATGTCTTTCCTCTCTCGCTGAATGAAGATGAAGCCGTTGACCCCCATTGGATCTCCGTCTCCCCTGCGGCTCCTTAACAAGGGTCCGGACTATCTGCGCCGGCAGATCGACGGAGGGAGCCACGGTCGAGCAATTAGCGCCGTGGAAAGGCTGGAGGCAGACAAGGCCAAATATGTCAAAAGCCAGCAGGTCATTAACACCAAACAGGAACCTGTGTTGGTGCCGTGTGCCACACCACCTCCACCCCGAAGGGTTTTCGCCACCCCTGGTAGCTTCAGCCCCCAGCTCCCCCCGCGACGTTTATCCGGCACCCCATTCTCTACTCTTTCTGGGTCCTTCAGGGACGAAAATGAAAACGACGACTCCAGGAAGGAGAATCAACAGACTTCCATTGACATTGAGGCCCATAACAACGTGATTAACGGGAAACCACCCAGCCCCAGAACACCTGCATTTACCACCACTCTAGTGGCTCCACACAGTGCACCTGTCCTCCGCAGGAGCACCGGAAAGCGCATGCTGAGACCAGATTCGCTTGTCATCTACCGGCAGAAGAAAGAGTGCAAGAGTCCCAATGTAGAGAACGGTAATATTGAACTAAAAGGATATAGCTTCGTTCGCCGCCTCTTCCAGGGTTCCATGAGAGAGAAGGGTAGCGGGGGACTCCAGAAGATGGTCATCAGCGAAGACAAAGCACCCTCGCGGGACGGAGACTCCCGTATGTCATGGACTAACGATAAGGACACAACCGACGGAGGGCTGGGAAGCAGGAGGTCAAGTAAAACAGACAAGGAACATAGCCCTGGTTCCATCCCAGGTTCTACGCTAGATCATACCAATGACGGGTCTAAATGCACCCCTGATGACGACATGGGAGACAACAATCCATGGAAACGGGCATCACCACCAATTTCTTTACGGAGCAAGTTCAGAGGGTTGCACCGTTCGAAATCGGATCTGCATCTCCGCTGCTCAGTAGCCTTGTCTGAGCAAGAGCAGTTCTTTGACTTTTGCGGCCTGGATGCCGAACTTATCGACCGGCTTGGCCGAGAGAACTTCCTGTCAGGGGCCAGCTCTATAGACACTCTTTCCCTGGCTTTGCGCAGCGTGGCTGGGGACGGCGGAACAGAGCCAAGCGAATTCTCCCGCCACTCCGGAGACGGGTTGTTTCAGGAGGAACTGGCCGATCAGCCCCCTACCGGCGTTTCCATCATAGAGAGGAACGCTCGGGTCATCAAATGGCTCTACGGATGCAAGAACGCTGTTCATGAGGGACCCAAAGAATCTACAGTTTAATCTAGAGAACTGTACAGTAGCTCTCTTACGCGTAGCATTCACGTCAATCCTTTGTTAGTGTCTTTGAAAAACTTTTTTGCCAAATGACTCCTATCAAACTATTTATCTCATGGAAACCTCATATGCAATTGGACTGATTCCACGTACAGTGAAGAAAATAAGTATTTGAACACCTTGCTATTAAGTTCTCCCACTTAGAAATCGTGGAGGGGTCTGAAATTTTTCATCGTAGGTGCACGTCCACTGTGAGAGTGATAATCTAAAAAAAAAAAAAATTCCGGAAATCACAATGTAGGATTTTTTAAACAATTTATTTGTGTGATACAGCTGCAAATGAGTATTTGAACACCTGAGGAAACAAATGTTAATATTTGGTACAATAGCCTTTGTTTGCCATTACAGAGGTCAAACATTTTCTGTAGTTTTTCACCAGGTTTGCACGCACTGCAGGAGGAATCTTGGCCCACCTATCATGTTTCTGGGCTGTCTTTGAGAAATACAGAGATCAAGCTGACTCCAAAGGTTTTCTATTGGGTTTAAGTCTGGAGACCTGGGGGAACCTATGTCTTGCTTGCCATATCTGGCTCTTTTGATGAGTGCATCTGGCTTTCCGCCAACCCGTAATTTTAAATGTGGAACCGTCCGACTCGTTTGACATGAACGAGCTGTGACGAGCTGATAGGCCATTCCAGAGGTTATGCTAGACTTTTTCGTTGTCTGTCATTTTGACTGACAGGGTCATAAAAATCCGGTCATAATCTTATTTTTACCCGTCACTTAAATTTTTAAAATGACTATATCTTGATGCAGTCACTATATGTATATACACAATAATACACTAATACTTTATCATATAAAGTAACTAACATTAGTGCAGTCATGGATTACAGTAAGCAGGCCAGTACTGTGTTTCCATATACTGGTATATTTTTAATATGTTATGTATATACAGGATATATATATATTTATCCCCCCTCCCCCCAAGTGGGACCTTCCATGATCCTAATACATTTAATAATAATAAATATTATATAATTCCATTATATATATATATATATATATATTATTTATTTATTTATTTATTATTATTATTAAATAAAAATGCACGTTGATACGACGCACATAAAGGCAACTTCCAATTTTTTAAAAAATCGTTAGAAAGTTGTATGGACTTACAATCCGCTAGTTTGTTGTTTCCTGTTGTCTTCCGAAATACACCTGGGTGACGGCGCGTCAAGTGTTCGTTCATAGCCGACGTGCTACCGTGGTATGCGAGCTCAGCTTAGCAAAAAGAGTACACACAGTGGTGGCACCCTCCATATTTTCCTTGAAATAATTTCAGGCTCTGGCTAGTCTGGTCCGCTTTTTTGGCTTTATGCCGCTTTCACCGTGTTACCAATTCTGCCCTTCTTGGTAATTGGCGACGTTTTCAACTGCTCGCCGCAGTGAGGAGTGAACCGGCGATTCACTTGATTCGTTGTCATCCTTCACTGCATCAGTCCCTCTTTTTTCACCTCTTTTATCAACACCATCGTCGTTTTGGGGCTTTTTGGAGAAACTTCGGAAACTCAGTGGCCTTGACATTTTTCCGAGTTAGGCCAACGACGTCATGCATCAAGAGAGACAATAGCTACTTAATATGCTCACTCGCCACCCTGTGGTCTGGGGTGTGAATTGCAACCTGTCAAAATGACAGATGGACTTCAGTTTTTCCGTCACCGTTGTAAAAAACCGGTCAACGACGGAAAATATTCGGTTAACGCGACCCCTGGTCTATTCACACATTTTTTTGGGACCTTCAAACATACGTTGCAATAATATGCTTCAATTCAGTGGCCATTGGTGGTCCTCCCGTCGCCGATTGCACGGAGATGGGCGTTAGTACAGTACTGGGCTGGCCCCTCCCAAATCAATGCCGAGCAATCTGGAGTATATAAAAATGCGTAGGGGAAAATTAAACCCCGAAGTGAACTCCGTGGTACCTCAAGTCATAGAGGTCCTTAATCAGTATGACTTACATGACTTTTTCACCTGTCAAAATTGTCGTGATCCCTGGTTGCGGTTTCCACTTCCAGGAAAAATATGCAGTGCCACACCATGATTCTATTTGTTATTTTCCTAGTGATGAGTTGGGTCATTGTCATGTTGGAAGACCCAGGCACGATCTTCAATGTTCTGTCTGAAGGACGGCGGTTGTTGCCCCAAATCTCAAAATACAGGGCCTGTGTCATCCTCTCGTTAATACAGTGCACTCGTCCTGTCCCATACGCCGAAAAACACCTCCAAAGCATAATGCTACCACCCCCATGCTTCACAGTAGGGATGGTGTTCTTGAGATAGTACTCATCATTCTTCGTCCTCCAAACACAGTTAGTGGAATTATGACCAAAAAGTTCTATTTTACTCTCATCTGATCACAAAACTCCTCTGCATCATCCAAATGCTCATAGGCAAACCTAAGACTGGCCTTGACATGTGCTGGTTTAAGCAGAGGAACCTTCCGTGCCATGCATGATTTCAAACCACGACGTCTAGTGTGTTACCAACAGTAACCTTGGAAACAGTGGTCCCAGCTCTTTTCATGTCATTGACCAACTCCTGTCATGTAGTTCTGGGCTAATTCCTAACCTTTCAAGGATCAGAGACCCCACAAGGTGACATCTTACATGGAGCTCTACTCCGATTGAGATTGACCGTCATGTTTAGCTTCTCCCATTTTCTAATTGCTCCAACAGTAGACCTTTTTTCACCAAGCTGCTTGGCAATTGGTCTGTAGCCCTTTCCAGCCTTGTGGAGGTGAACAATTTTGTCTCTGGTGTCCTTGGACAGCTCTTTGGTCTTGACCATGTTACAAGTTTGAGTCTTACTGAGTGTATGGGATGGACAGGTGTTTTTATGCTGCCATCAACCTCAAACAAGTCCATCTGATTCAGGATCATACGTGTCGTGGAGGTGGACTCTTAACTCATTCACTCCCAGCCATTTTTACCGTAGCAAGGCCCTTCGCTCCCGGCTGTTTTACTGGATTTTGACTGATTTTGCAAGGCCCACAGAAAATTCTGTTCTATTGCTATATGAACATGGAACCTACCAAAAGAAAGATTAGACTCTTCTTTCAGCAGAAAAAAAGTAAGTTCTTTTTCCATTCTTTAGAAATCTGCATTAGAAAATAGCTTAGTTTGAGCAATTTTCCAATTTCTGATGAAAAAAAAACGGAGAAATTTTAAACTTTTTCAAACATAACTGACTTTAACACAGCTATTTTTTGCTTTAGTTACATCCCAAACATCTGAATAATGTTTTCCTTTTACAAAATAACAGAAACAACAAGACAAATAGAGTTTTTGATACCAAAGTAACAATTTATTTACACATAACTAACTGAAAGATGACGCTATTGTGGCCGCGACAGCTGGTTAAACTTTTCCCTCACCGTTGCCTGTCTCAAAAAGATTTGTTTTTTTGAGTCTCTGCGGGCACTGCTCGGGAGCAGCACGGACTCAACGGCATCTAGTGGTCCCGGTCGTTCTGCTCGGTCATCCAGCGCCTAGCATCCCGGGCGTCCTACCGGTTGTTCTGCTCGGTCGTCCGTCGCCTAGCATCCATTCGGTTGTCTTCCGCCTTCGCCCCGGCTTTGCGGCTTGCCCGTTCATTGCCGTTGAATCGGGTTGCGAGTCTTACCAAATGCGCTACTGCCTTCCAGTGGCCAGTTTTATTTCTTTAAAATGGATTTTCAGCTTTGTGCTTTGGAAATAAATTGAATCACAACCCAGAGATGTCTCTTTTGACAAAAAAAAAAGTAAAACACGTATAAATACGTCTTTTGGACACTGAAACAATTAAAAATAGAACGTATTTACAGGTTTTTGGGAGCAAACGAGTTAACAGGCGGACTAACAGATCTTTTAGGATTAGAATTCTATCTGACAGACAAGTGTTCAACTTAGGGCTGTCAAATGATTAAAATTTTTAATCGAGGTAATCACAGCTTAAAAATTAATTAATCGTAATTAATCGCAATTCAAACCATCTATAAAATATGCCATATTTTTCTGTAAATTATTGTTGGAATGGAAAGATAAGACACAAGACGAATATATACCTTCAACATACTGTATATAAGTACTGTATTTGTTTATTATAACAATGAATCAACAAGATGGCATGAACATTATTAACATTCTGTTAAAGCGATCCATGGGTAGAAAGACATGTAGTTCTAAAAAAATAAACGTTAGTACAAGTTATAGAAATTTTATCTTAAAACCCCTCTTAATGTTTTCGTTTTATTAGAATCTGTAAACCTTTTAATCAAAAAATAAACTAGTAGCTCGCCATTGTTGATGTCAATAATTACTAGGGCTGTCAAAATTATCGCGTTAACGGGTGTTAATTAATTTTTTTAAATTAATCAAGTTAAAATATTTGACGTAGATGCCATGCTCAGATAGATTTAAATGACGGTACAGTGAAACACTCACTTGTTACTTGTGTTTTATGGAGTTTTGCCACCCTCTGCTGGCGCTTGGGTGCGACTGATTTTATAGGCTTCAGCACCCATGAGCATTGTGTAAGTAATTATTGACATCAACAATGGCGGGCTACTAGTTTATTTTTTGATTGAAAATTTTACAAATTTTATTAAAAAGCAAACATTAAGAGGGGTTTTAATATAACATTTCGATAACTTGTACTAACATTTTTTTTTTAAAGAACTACAAGTCTCTATCCATGGATCACTTTAACAGAATGTTAATAATGTTAATGCCATCTTGTTGATTTATTGTTATAATAAACAAATACAGTCCTTATGTACCGTATCTTTCCATTCCAACAATAATTTACAGAAAAATATGACATATTTTATAGATGTTTGAATTGTGATTAATTACGATTAATTAATTTTTAAGCTGTAGTTTACTCGATTAAAAATTTTAATCTTTTGACAGCCCTAATAATTTACACAATGCTCATGGTGCTGAAACCCATAAAATCAGTTGCACCCAAGTGCCAGCAGAGGGCGGGAAAACACCAAAAAACATAAGTAACAAGTGGACATGACACTGTGCTGTCATTTTAATCTGTTTGAGTGGGGCATGTGTGTTAAATGCGTCAAATATTTTAACATGATTCATTTAAAAAATTAATTACCGCTTGTTAACGCGATAATTTTGACAGCCCTAGTTCAGATACTTATTTGCAGCTGTATCACACAAAAATAATGTTTAAAAATATATATATATATGCGTTGTGATTTCTGGATTTTTTTCCTTTTCGATTATGTCTCTCACAGTGAACATGCACCTACGATGAAAATTTCAAACTCCTCCATGATTTATAAGTGGGAGATTTGCAAAATAGCAGGGTGTTCAAATACTTATTTTCTTCACTGTATAGAGAACTGGGTTCTAAAGCATACTTGGGGCACATAGCTAGCTATCACTGACTGCTAGTCATGAATCTGCAATTTCGTGATCTGAAATAATCGGGAAATGCTTTGTGAAGTGACCGTGAGTACCTCATTAAGAATTGCTTAGTTGAAAATGTGTTGTATATATATATTTTTTTTTAAACGCAGGCGTTGGAACAAACATGCAAGACACCCCTGTGGGGTTGTTCGTATAAAGAACCGGACATAGAGAGGCAGGATTAAGATATAAACTTGTCTTCTGGGGTCTCTTCGACCTTATTTTTATACACTGTCCTGATAATTGCTTGCGACAACATTGATTACCACAAAGGATTACTGGGAACATCTGAAAAATGAACTTCCATTAAGCCTCCAGTATATTACAGTCGGCACTCAGAAGCCCCTTTCACATTGCTTAAGGCATAACAATAAGCAATTACTTTCCCACTCCTGACAAAGTCATGCACATTCAGATAATTGAATGCGAGGAGATGTCAAGTAGTGTCAGAAGGGATGTGGCCTTTAGCCTCTGATACTACGTAATAAATAAGCTAATGCGCAGGTTGACTTCAAACTCAACCTTTCATTCCATACTGGCACACATGGTTTTATTGGGATAGCTCAGTGTGAAAGGGGCTTAAAACAAAAAGACAGTCAAGATGTTTCGGGATGAGCTGCATGCGGGGGTAAATTCTCCAAGATAAACCACAGATTCTACCTCACTTTATTCATCACTGACTATTTCTTCTGTGTCTCGGCCTCGCTGTAACATAAACTTTGGAGTCTTCCGAGGTATGCTGGGGGTTAAACCAAGGTTCTAACATATGACTAATGCAGTAAATCAATGGAATGACTCATAGCGTTGATAGTTTTGTCCTGTTTTGAACATCTTCTTGGCACACTCCTTCAACTGGACTTAATTTTGCATTTGGTTGCATGTTTACAAAATGTCTCATTGTTTGGTAACATGAAAGACTTTGCTTTAATTCCAGATGTGTGTCATGTCCACAGTCAATAAAAGTAAATAATGACTAATTTTCATGGTTTCTATGGTTTGTTATTTTTTAATCTCACAGAAGGTAACCTGGTACCAAGCCTTTGGGAACACATTGTCAGGATGTCATTGCCTTTTTAAATTTGAACAAAGCCATGATTTAATAAAGGCTTCTTATTTTTCTACTTCTTGAGTGCCTCAGTTTTTTTGAATTGTCGCTTTTTTGATACCGACACCAAAAAGCACCAAAAGTGTACTTTGTACACCCAGCAGCTCTCCATGCACCTCATGTTATACTGAACATTGTCAAGATAGTTTACCTCTTTAACACCCGGGCGTATTTTGTCCAAATTTGCATAGCTTTAATGTTGCCTTTATATTTCAATGAAAAAATTGTTAGCCTGGTTGTGTCCCCTTTTTCAGGACACCATAACCTTCATGTCCAAATTGTTTTCTTCACTGACCAATTGTAGCCAATATTTTGGACCAAAACAGACAACAACAACAACAAAAAAATCCCTTTTTTTGGGGGGTCAAAATTTGTAATATTGATGACCGATTGACAAAATATGCTCAACGAATGGTTTTGAAGGTTGAAAATATTTTTTCAACTTGTTAGGATAATCATTCAACAGAAAAAAAATAGAGACAGCGAGAACGAAAAGTGGTCTTTGGCATGTGGCAAAATGGCTTTCGCATTTGGCATTTTTTTTGGTATGTGGTAAAATTAATTTTGCCATGTGGCATTCTTTTGGTATGTGGCAAAATTGATTTTGGCGTGTGGCATTTTTTGCCATGTGGCATTTTTTTGGAATGTGGCAAAATTGATTTTGGCATGTGGCATTTTTTGCTATGTGGCATTTTTTCGGAATGTGGAAAAATTGATTTTGCCATGTGGCATTTTTTAGTATGTGGCAATATGGATTTTGGAATGTCACTTTTTTTTTTTTTTTTTTTTTTTTTTTTTGGCCATGTGGCATTTTTTTGGTATGTGTTAAAATTAATTTTGCCACGTGGCATTTTTTTGGTATGTGGCAAAATTGATTTTGCCGTGTGGAATTTTCTGGTATGTGGCATTTTTTTGTGTGGTATGTGGCAAAATTGATTTTGCCATGTGGCATTTTTTTTTTGTATGTGGCAAAATGGATTTTGCCATGTGGCATTCTTTTGGCATGTGGCATTTTTTGGGGGTATGTGGCAAAGTTGATTTTGCCATGTGGATTTTTTTTTGTATGTGGCTAAATGGATTTTGGCATGTGGCATTTTTTTGTATATGGCAAAATTGATTTTGGCATGTGGCATTTTTTTTTTTGCCATATGGCTAAATGGATTTTGTCATGTAGCATTTGTTTGATAAGTGGCAAAATGGATTATGGCATGTGTCATTTGTTTTATTGCGATGTGGCATTTTTGGGTGGAATGTGGCAAAATTGATTTTGCCATGTGGAATTTTTTTTGTAAGTGGCAAAATGGATTTTGGCATGTGGTATATTTTTTTTGCCACGTGGCATTTTTTTTGGTATGTGGCAAAATGGATTTTGCCATGTGGCATTTTTTTTTTGTTATGTGGCATTTTTGCAGGCCATGCACGTCCATGCCATTGATGTCCAAATTTTCCATTCCTTTCAAATGGCAGAAATTGGCTGTGATTTTTGACCATATACTTACCATTACAGCTCATTGACATTCAACTGGCACCCAAGTAAGGTGATGCCATTGACGGCTATGCCTGTCCAAATTTTCCATTCATTTTAAATGGCAGAAAAACAAGTGTGGCTGTGATTTTACACCATACACTTACCATGACAGCGCATTGACATTCAACTGGAACCCAACTAAGGCTATACCAATTACGGCTATGCACGTCCAAATTCTCCATTCATTTTAAACGGCACAAAAATGTGTGGCTGTGATTTTTGACCATACACTTACCATTACAGTGCATTGACATTCAACTGGCACCCAAGTCAGGTGATGCCATTGATAAATGGCAGAAAAACATGTGTGCCTGTGATTTTTGACCATACACCTACCATTACACCCATTGACATTCAACTGGCACCAAGTAAGGCTATACCGTTGATGGCTATGCACGTCCAAATTTTCCATTCATATTAAATGGCAGAAAAACGTGTGGTTTTGATTTTTGACCTTACACCTACCATTACACCCATTGACATTGAACTGGCACCCAACTAAGGCTATACCATTGACGGCTATGGACGTCCAAATTTTCCATTCATTTTAAATGGCATAAAAACATGTGGCTGTTATTTTTGACCATACACTTACCATTACAGCGCACTGACATTCAACTGGCACTCAAGTCAGGCTATACCATTGACGGCTATGCACGTCCAAATTTTCCATTCCTATTAAATAGCAGAAAAAGCCACAAATGGATTCATTACCTTTTTAATATTCATCCTTCACACAGCCGCTGGAAACAAATGTCATTTAATCCATCTGAAGGTGACAGGGAGATGATGATTTTACGACACTGTGCGGGTGTGTGCTGGTCTTCCTTAAAGCAAAACACAACCACTTCTGTCCACTGGCATCGCTAAAACCGATCAAAACTGAAAATTTACCGAGTGTTGCTTTAATTCTCGTAATATTATGACTTTTCTCTTGTAATATCACAATGTAGGACTTCATTCTCGTAATATTACGAAGTTAATATCCTAATATTTTGACTATCCTCGTAAATTGTAGGGGTTTTTTTCTCTTTGTTTGGACTTGTTGACTGGATATTGACGATGGTTTCAGCTTCAGCGTTCTGCAACAGAAGTCACGTGAATGAGGAAACATTTGATTGGCTGCTTGCTCATTGTCGCTGAAATCTGTTGCAGAAAGATCAACTCAGCCATCTTCTCTACGGCTCAAACTGGTGTCTGATGTGTGTAACAAGTCGTTAGGACTGCCTATCGCCGAAAATAACACGGCTGGTCTGAAAGCAATATTAGTTGTGAGCTACTTACCAATTTAAAGTGAATAACTCAACCAATACACATACGGTAGATGTCATTGCAGTCCACAAGTTAGTATTCCGCTATCAACCATCTCTGCATTGGCGGTAGTATCAGTTGGTACCGAAATGCTTTAATTTCAGGACTGTTGAGGAGCCAAGCATCTGGATTTGGACGCCACCAGACATATTTGTTTATTCTAAAGACAGAAAACATCATCCCTCCATCTTTTCCCAAAAACAGCAACAGCAAGACAATTAGCCTCCTGTGTCTGCCTGACTGACCGGATAACCTGCTGTGTGACATCCTGTTTTGGGTTCACAGGACAAGGTTTGAACATATGTTCATGTTTTAGGTTTGGCTTTCATTCCCATCCATCTTGTCCATCCAGTCTACACCCTTGAAATAAACAAGACAGCAGCTGGCAGAGAACAATTCCCGTGGTGTAATTGCAGGGACGGAAAAGATCGGTTCAATGCTGAGCAAGCAAAGTCTGAGGGAACAGAAAAAAAGGTTGGCAAAGTCCGCGAGAAAGCACTCCACGCTGCTGATGTGGCTTTTCATTCACGTAAAACCTCCGCAGGGAGTCCCAAGACCTACTACCTGACCTAAATGTGGCACTCTAATGAGAAAAGCCTCTGGAATCCAGTTGTCACTTCCACTTTTTGGTGCTACTTTACATCTAACAGCTCCGTTTACATACATCCACGTGGCCTCAAACTGCACCCGTGTATTTTGTCACAGGGTTTTCCCTTCCCTTCGTTCTCTGAGGAGTCATCTTAATGTGTGTCAGGGTTGGTATGACCCATGAAGTGTGTCAAATCTGGCATAGTTCTTCTGCACCAGTAGCTGCAGCAGAGCGGGAATGTCTATGTTGTTTTAATGGCTTAAGGGACAGACACAGTGAACTTTTAACTCATTCATTGCTATCGACGATGTTAGACGTCCAATCAGTAGCGATCATTCATTACCGGCAGTGGTGGATAGAGGCATAAGCGGATTTTAAGGGGGGCCAGGTCCTGGTGGCCGAAAAGTCTTATTGCATGTAATTGACTTTCCTGTATATATAAAAGTTGTAAAGCAATAAAACTGCAACAAAAATGAATGAAATGAACAAAAAAACATATTTTTATAATGGGTCAAAATTATTTTTCGAGCACTTTAGATGGTCATTTGCTTCGCATATAGTTTAAAAATATATATATATATATATATACACAGTGGCTTGCAAAAGTATTCGGCCCCCTTGAATCTTGCAACCTTTCGCCACATTTCAGGCTTCAAACATAAAGATATGAAATTTAATTTTTTTGTCGAGAATCAACAACATGTGGGACACAATCGTGAAGTGGAACAACATTTATT
Organism: Corythoichthys intestinalis; assembly: GCF_030265065.1. Lineage (NCBI taxonomy): Eukaryota > Metazoa > Chordata > Actinopteri > Syngnathiformes > Syngnathidae > Corythoichthys > Corythoichthys intestinalis. Next base: position 40,654,307 of record NC_080398.1, read on the forward strand.
GGATAATTTAAACTTTTTTAACAAATAAAAAACTGAAAAGTGGGGCGTGCAATATTATTCGGCCCCTTTACTTTCAGTGCAGCAAACTCACTCCAGAAGTTCAGTGAGGATCTCTGAATGATCCAGTGTTGTCCTAAATGACCGATGATGATAAATAGAATCCACCTGTGTGTAATCAAGTCTCCGTATAAATGCACCTGCTCTGTGATAGTCTCAGGGTTCTGTTTAAAGTGCAGAGAGCATTATGAAAACCAAGGAACACACCAGGCAGGTCCGAGATACTGCTGTAGAGACGTTTAAAGCCGGATTTGGCTACAAAAAGATTTCCCAAGCTTTAAACATCTCAAGGAGCACTGTGCAAGCCATCATATTAAAATGGAAGGAGCATCAGACCACTGCAAATCTACCAAGACCCGGCCGTCCTTCCAAACTTTCTTCTCAAACAAGGCGAAAACTGATCAGAGATGCAGCCAAGAGGCCCATGATCACTCTGGATGAACTACAGAGATCTACAGCTGAGGAGGGAGAGTCTGTCCATAGGACAACAATCAGTCGTACACTGCACAAATCTGGCCTTTATGGAAGAGTGGCAAGAAGAAAGCCATTTCTCAAAGATATCCATAAAAAGTCTCGTTTAAAGTTTGCCACAAGCCACCTGGGAGACACACCAAACATGTGGAAGAAGGTGCTCTGGTCAGATGAAACCAAAATTGAACTTTTTGGCCACAATGCAAAACGATATGTTTGGCGTAAAAGCAACACAGCTCATAACCCTGAACACACCATCTCCACTGTCAAACATGGTGGTGGCAGCATCATGGTTGGGCCTGCTTTTCTTCAGCAGGGACAAGGAAGATGGTCAAAACTTGACGGGAAGATGGATGCAGCCAAATACAGGAACATTCTGGAAGAAAACCTGTTGGTATCTGCACATGACCTGAGACTGGGACGGAGATTTATCTTCCAACAGGACAATGATCCAAAACATAAAGCCAAATCTACAATGGAATGGTTCAAAAATAAACGTATCCAGGTGTTGGAATGGCCAAGTCAAAGTCCAGACCTGAATCCAATGGAGAATCTGTGGAAAGAGCTGAAGACTGCTGTTCACAAACACTCTCCATCCAACCTCACTGAGCTCGAGCTGTTTTGCAAGGAAGAATGGGCAAGAATGTCAGTCTCTCGATGTGCAAAACTGATAGAAACATACCCCAAGCGACTTGCAGCTGTAATTGGAGCAAAAGGTGGCGCTACAAAGTATTAACGCAAGGGGGCCGAATAATATTGCACGCCCCACTTTTCAGTTTTTTATTTGTTAAAAAAGTTTAAATTATCCAATAAATTTTGTTCCACTTCACGATTGTGTCCCACTTGTTGTTGATTCTTGACAAAAAATTAAAATTTTATATCTTTATGTTTGAAGCCTGAAATGTGGCGAAAGGTTGCAAGGTTCAAGGGGGCCGAATACTTTTGCAAGGCACTGTATATATATATATATGTGTGTATATATATGTATGTATTAGGGCTGTCAAAATTATCGCGTTAACGCGCGGTAATTAATTTTTTTAATTAATCACGTTAAAATATTTGACGCAATTTACGCACATGTCCCGCTCAGAAAGTATTCTGCCTTTTGGCAAGTTTTACAGCAAGTTCACTGTTGGACAGCACAAAAATGTGCTGTCCAACAGCGAAATCTTCTGGTCGCTTTGCGACATGGTGTATTGTTTTCTTGCCAGTTCATTATGGCTGCACGACGTCTCGGGCTGATAATGTTGTGCTTATATCATCCTTGGACAAGATTTGTCCGTAAGTATGGTTGTTGTAAAGAATGTACATATTATGTTAGTAAGCGAAATGTTATATTTTTTTGTATGAGACGCTTTTTGTTTATGTTTAGTGAACCTGTATAGCGTGCTAAGCTAACGTTGTTGCTAATGCAATGCTTGTGTACTTTTATTTTGTAGTTTTACGACGGTCTAAAGAGGACAATGGTTTGAGGCCATTTTATTAATAAATCAGATGAAAAAGGAAGAAGTCTAATTATTAAGGCGTCTTTCACTAGCTGTCTAGCTTTGGAAAAAGTAGACGCTTCGGAGTGAGGACAGCATAGACAGATTTAAATGACAGTAGAGTGAAATGCCCACTACAGTCCTTATGTACCGTATGTTGAATGTATATATCCATCTTGTGTCTTATCTTTCCATTCCAACAATTTATTTTACAGAATATATATATAATTTACAGAAAAATATGGTATATTTTATAGATGGTTTGAATTGCGATTAATTGCGATTAATTACGATTAATTAATTTTTAAGCTGTAATTAACTCGATTAAAATTTTTTATCATTTGACAGCCCTAATATATATATATATGTATATGTTAGAGAAAAAACTATTTTAAAAATGATTTTTTTCTTTCATTGAAAATGTTTTTTTTTGATTGAAGCAACTTTTACGAGGATTGAATGATTTAGACACAAATGTCCTAATCATAATATGGCCCAAACACAAAAAGGATTGCTTCAATCAAAGAAAACTTTTTTAATGAAAAATTAAGTGTTCAAATGCAAATTTTTCAATCTCAAATAAATTTTTTGCATTCAAACACATATTTTTTGATTGAAGGGACTTTTTTGGTTGAAAACGTATTGCTTAGTGTTTATGCAGCTTAAAAATAAATAAATAAACGACTGGAGTCAATGGCGGACAAGACTCTGGCGTCTTAATGTCGAAATCTCGCAAGTCGAGTCCGTAGTAACCCGGGGGCTACCTGTATAAAGTAAAGGTTAAAAAAACATGCTTTCAAAGCTATAAAACTAGAGCTTGACCTACAGGCTTGATATGAAGCAGACCAAATAAATGACAAGCGAGTCCACGGTACGACGAGACCACTTATACAAGCAGTTGTGTAAGAATTTCCCCCAAAATCTAACAGATGAATCACACCTGGCCAATGCCAGATAGCCAGCAGACAATTACATTTTTAAAAATGTAAAAGATTGTACTCGCCACTGCCCGAAATTTTGCACCTGACGTTGGCCAAAAGGTTTCAGGTAACGAGAAGCATCCCCTCATCGGTATCGGATGACGGCGAAGGGTCATAAATCACACCGGTGGACCCTTTCATTGCCTTCGCTCTCATATGTGACCTCTGCTTCAAGAGTGGGGGATGAAGAGGGTCTTGGCCTGGTGGGAAACTTGAGCAGGACGTCAGAGAGAGGGGGAGAAGGGGTTACACGGAGGGAGAAGACAAGTTTTGTCTTTATTGAGCAGATGGGCTCAACCGAAACCGAATGTTTGAAGATGAAGTGCTGTCTTTTCAACGGTGGGAGGAGGAACAAGGCTTCTGTGGAGATTTTGGTTAGCAGCGGTACATTCCATGACCTCAAGAGAGCTCTTCAAACCAGACAGGAATCTTGCTGGACTGCACTAAAGTGGAGTGGTCCAAAATTCATCCTGATGGTTGCGAGCAACTGTTCTTGAACAACAGATTATATATTATTAGATTATATATATTATATTGCCAGATTTTATTAAATATAATTATTCTCTTACTACTTATTTCCTGTCTAAGTGCTAAATTTATGTGACACGATACGATAGGATTTTAGATACAAAGCTCATGATAACGATGATCTCACGATAAGGCGATACATGGGTCAGGAAATCATTCTAGGATATTCTTCAAATCAACTAATAAACAAAAAAACAAGTTCTTTTCATTCTTCTAATGTGGATTGGAATGAGTTTATCACTCGGAGACGTCCAATCCATTCGAACTATGGCAGCCAATGCCAGGCAATGAGTTCATTTTGGGGGAATTTCATGTCATTTTTGGTCACTTTTAATTCAATTCAATTCAATTTTATTTGTATAGCCCTGGATCACAACAAGGTTGTCTCAAAGGGCTTTGCAGAGGCAATATGATACAGAATCAGAAACAGCAAATGAAGAAACAAAGATGAATAAATAAAGTTCAAGTCCTGGGTATCCCCCATCCTTAGACCCTCCATGTTGGCAAGGAAAAACTCCAAAAACTCCAAAGTCTTTCGGAGAAAATGAGAAACCTTGGGGAGTACCACAGTCAGGAGAGATCCACTCCCAGGACGGATTGACAGGAAGCCCCAAGACTGCTAATGGGAATTAGCAGGCGAAATTACAGTCCGTAAAGATGCAATGGATGCAATCGGCTTCTTTAATATTAGCTGGGAGCTGATTCCATAAAACAGGGGCTTGGTGGCTAAAGGCTCTAGCTCCGACAGTACTTTTAGAAACCCTGGGAACTACCAGTAAACCTGCATTCTGAGAGCGGAGTGTTCTGTTGGGGCGGTATGGAACCAGAGCATCGGCGAGATAAGATGGCCCCAACCCATTAATGGTCTTAAATGTAAGTTAAGTTAAGTTTAAATTTAATTCTAAACTCGACTGGAAGCCAGTGAAGGGCCTGGAGCACAGGGGTGATGTGTTCTCTTCTATTGGTTACAGTTAAAAGTCTTGCTGCTGCGTTTTGGACTAGCTGAAGACCTTTTGGAGAACTTTTAGGACAAGCTGCAAGTAGGGAGTTGCAGTAATCCAGTCTCGATGTAACGAACGCGTGAATTAATTTTTCGGCATCGCTTTTAGATAAAATATTTCTAATTTTGGCTATATTGCGCAGGTGAAAGAAGGCCGTTCTGCAGGTTTGTTTAATGTGAGCTTTAAATGATAAGTCAGGGTCGAATAAAACTCCTAGGTTTTTAACTGTGGTGCTGGAGGCTACACTTACATTGTCTTTTACGGGTCACTTCCTGATTTTGGGGGCGTTAACAGGTCTTTTCCTGTTGATTTCGGGTTACTGAACAGGAAGTGACTGAAATATCCCAAAATGAGTAGAAAATGACTCAAAATCAACAGAAAGTAACCTGTAAATTCTCTAAATTGAACAGCAATTGACCTGTAAATATGGAGGACCAGGAGTGCAAAAATTAAATAAATGAATACACAATTAAATAAATGATCAAGTGTGTCATTAAAATTCTTCCATTTAAATATTTATTACTTGAATATTTATTTCAATATTTTTTTTGATTATTTAAATTTACATTTATTTATTTCAATTTTTATTTATATATTTCAATTTTTATTTATTTGAATTTTTTATTTATTTTTTTGTTGTTTTTTTTTTAATTTCAATTTCTTTTTATGTATTTCATTATTTATTCATTTATTTCAACACATAAACTTCACTATCAGTTGACGGAACCCGGGGCTCGGGGCCGATCCGTATAGGTGGCCTATTTTTAAAAACTTAAAATTTAAATATTTAAAAAACCAAAGCCGCTAGTGACTTAAACCCAAAACAGGCACCTCCCTTAGGCATATACGAGTGTCATCAAAAGATTTAAAGTCGTTCCCTAATAAAATCCCGATTATTTTTTATATACAAGTATAACGAAACTTAAAATGGCTATAAAATTCTCAAATTTTATGCCAGATGCACACAAAAAAAAAAAAATCATCAAATGCAGAAATAATCACCTATATTTTCAGGATCAATAGCAATATTTAACATATCATATAAGTTTTCGCCCAAAATAGCAACTTAATTTTTCTTTTAATTCAGTGCAAGTTTTCCCCTGCTAATAAATCACTCGCTTTTCATATCAGAAACTTAATACTTGAAGAAAGCATGCAGAATAAATGTGAAACAGTCTAGATTCTTGGTTAAAAGCAAAAAACGGGCAGTTACAGTGGGGCAAAAAAGTATTTCGTTAACCCCCAATTGTGCAAGTTCTTCTACTTGAAAACATTAGAAAAGCCTGTAATTGTCAACATGGGTAAACCTCAACCATCAGAGACAGAATGTGGGAAAAAAAAAACAGAAAATCACATTGTTTGATTTTTAAAGAATTTATTTCCAAATTAGAGTGGAAAATAAGTATTTGGTCACCTACAAACAAGCAAGATTTCTGGCTGTCAAAGAGGGGTAACGAGGTCTAACGAGGCTCCACTCGTGACCTGTATTAATGGTACCTGTTTCAACTCATTATCGGTACAAAAGACACCTGTCCACAACCTCAGTCAGTCACACGCCAAACTCCACTATGGCCAAGACCAAAGAGCTGTCGAAGGACACCAGAGACTAAATTGTAGACCTGCACCAGGCTGAGAAGTCTGAATCTGCAATAGGTAAAATGCTTGGTGTAAAGAAATCAAAGCAATTATTAGAAAATGGAAGACATACAAGACCACTGATATATCCCTCGATCTGGGGCTCCATGCAAGATCTCACCCCGTGGCGTCAAAATGATAACAAGAACGGTGAGCAAAAATCCCAGAACCACACGGGGGGACCTAATGATTGACCTACAGAGAGTTGGAACCACAGTAACAAAGGCTACTATCAGTAACACAATGCGCCGCCAGGGACTCAAATCCTGCACTGCCAGACGTGTCCCCCTGCTGAAGAAAGTACACGTCCAGGCCCGTCTGCGGTTCGCTACAGAGCATTTGGATGATCCAGAAGAGGACTGGGAGAATGTGTTATGGTCAGATGAAACCAAAATAGAACTTTTTGGTAGAAACACAGGTTCTCGTGTTTGGAGGAGAAAGAATACTGAATTGCATCCGAAGAACACCATACCCACTGTGAAGCATAGGGGTGGAAACGTCATGCTTTGGGGCTGTTTTTCTGCAAAGGGACCAGGACAACTGATCTGTGTAAAGGAAAGAATGAATGGGGCCATGTATGGAGAGATTTTGAGTGAAAATCTCCTTCCATCAGCAAGGGCATTGAAGATGAGACGTGGCTGGTTCTTTAAGCATGACAATGATCCCAAACACACAGCCAGGGCAATAAAGGAGTGGCTTCGTAAGAACTATTTCAAGGTCCTGGAGTGGCCTAGCCAGTCTCCAGATCTCAACCCCATAGAAAATCTGTGGAGGAAGTTGAAAGTCCGTGTTGCCCAACGACAGTCCCAAAACATCACTGCTCTAGAGGAGATCTGCATGGTGGAATGGGCCAAAATTAAAGATGACCCGATCGATCGGGTCCGATCACGTCATTTTCAAAGTATCGGAATCGGCAAAAAAATATCGGACATGCCTTTTTATAATTTTTTTTTTTTTTTTATTAAATCGTTTTCTAATTGTATTTAACGTTACAGACAAAATGTCTTACATTCATCCAGAATCTTTAGTTTTGGCTTAAAGTAGGGCTATCAAATTTATCGCGTAAACGGCGGTAATTAATTTTTAAAAAATTAATCACGATAAAATATTTAATGCAATTAACGCATGCGCTGCACGACCCACCCACGCATTGTCGCGTTCAATCTATAATGGCACCGTTTTACCTATATATAGAGCTAACAGGCAGCGTAAAATGAGTAGAGAGAATTTTGTCAGTCTTTGGAGCCTCTTTTTAATTGGCTAAAGCCTTAAAATCCCTCTCTCAACAATTAGAAATATCGTGGGAAGCAATGTGGGGAAGCTCTGTCGTGGTTGATCTTTTCCTTAACACCCTATGTTACTTCCCAACGCAGAGAAGATATATCAATTGGTGCCACTACGCACAGTCATGGTTGCACGTCCCATCATGCATTTGCCCAGAACAGTTAAATGGCTACAGTATCATTTACTGAAAGCTCAACAAATACACTAGATGGCAATATTTAGTCACAATATACACAGCCACATTTATCCTTTAAGAATTACAAGTCTTTCTATCCGTGGATCCCTCTCACAGAAAGAATGTTAATAATGTAAATGCCATCTTGAGGAATTATTGTCATAATAAACAAATACAGTACTTATGTACTGTATGTTGAATGTATATATTCGTCCGAGTTTTATTCATTTTTTTCTTAATGCATCGCCAAAATTTATATGATAGGGAAAAATTATCGGGAATGATTGGAATTGAATCGGGTCAAAAAAAAAAGCAATCGGATCGGCAGATACTCAAACTAAAACGATCGGGATCGGATCGGGGGCAAAAAAACATGATCGGAACAACCCTAGCCAAAATACCAGCAACAGTGTGTGAAAAACTTGTGAAGACTTACAGAAAACGTTTGGCCTCCGTTATTGCCAACAAAGGGTACATAACAAAGTATTGAGATGAACTTTTGGTATTGACCAAATACTTTACTTATTTTCCACCATGATTTGCAAATAAATTCTTTAAAAATCAAACAATGTGAGTTTTTTTTTTTTTTTTCTCCACATTCTTTCTCTCATGGTTGAGGTTTACCCATGTTGACAATTACAAGCCTCTCTAATATTTTCAAGTGGGAGAACTTGCACAATTAGTGGTTGACTAAATACTTATTTGCCCCACTGTACATACATATGAAAGCCTTGAGTGCCACACCAGCAATTGGCGCTCATGAACCGCCTCCACTTTCAAATGTATGTTTTAGCTTCCATACCGCTGTTCTCACATTCACTTACTCAAATGGATTGGACGTCTATCGCCGTCAATGGCAGGCAATGAGTTAACTTGACATGAAAGGAAACTGTTTTTAATTCAAAAGGCTTTTTGGCGTCGACTTACATTTTGTTTATTTGAAATTTGTTCACATGCAAAAGTCTCCCGACAGCCATGCTAGCACGCTAACGGGATTAGCCAAGTATTTTGTGTTGACAAAAAGTCCGCATTCGGTCGAGAGCGAGCGTCTGAGAACCCGACAGTAGCCACCGACGTAATCCCTACGTTTGTTTTCACCTGCTCAGAACGCCCAAGAGGAGGATTTACTGGAAAGAAAAATGTTCTCACTTGAAAGTAGGTTAAATCAAGAGTCCTACATACCTCACTTATCCTGCTAAGCTGCTGGAAAATAGGAAAAATTGAGCAAAAATATTTCAGCTAATAAAAAAGGACCCTCCTGTTGAGTTTAGCTCGCTTTCAGGGTTACACAGAGGACACGATTTTAAAATTAATGACTGGGTAATCAAGCCTATTGGAAAAGAGATAGTCGTAACAATGAAAGAAGACAAAAAAGTAGATTTTTTTTTTTTTTTAGAAAGAAAAGTTGTTATGTTAGACTTTTGTACAAAAGCTAGTTAGCTCAAGCTAGCAAGTTTGTTTTTTTTTAGGAAAAAAAAAAAAAAAAGCCGATACACTAATGCCTTTACTGCACCGATATCACAAAAATATGTACAGGTGTATAAAAAAAAAATCAAATACCGGTATCAAAAAAAGTTTAATTTTTTGTTTTATTAAAAGTGATCCTCTACCTTAAATACATGTAGGCTCTAATAAACCACAATTGTTCTCTTGTACTAAAATATGTTGTTAGAAACACATAAAATGTTAAATCAATGGCAATATTTTATAATATTTAGTCCATATTTTGACCGTTAGTTGGCGCCATGGTTTGCGGGCTCGCAGTGATGACGTCTTTGGGATCTTTCCAAATCTGTAGCGTGTTCAACAATTGCTTATTTGCTGCCTAAACTCACCAAGTATAATGCCATGATGTGCTGCTTTTGGATGCAATTACAGTCAAATGGAAACAAGGGGAGTGAAGTGAGTGGTCAAGGTGGAATTATTATTTTTAGTGAATAAATGTGCATAAGTGGAAGCTTCTCCCCCTTTTTGGTCCCTGTATGCATGTATCCTACCTACCACGCATTTACTGGCGCCTGAACATTTTTCCTGGATCCTCAGTCAAGTAAGGGATCCGTCTATTTTCTGGATCCGACGGTCCCACCGCGTCTGCAATATTGGTTTCGGATCTGTCTTTTTTTTTTTCTCCGGTTCCACAACGGCTTTTCGGATCAGTCTATTTTGTGGAATCGACGGTCTAATCGCGGCTGCAACATTGCAATGGGGTCGGTCTAATTCCTGGATCTTCGAGTGAGTAATAAACGCGGATTTGGATTACTATTGCTATCTTTTTTGTTGACTATTTTTTGTGGGAGTTTTCCCCAAATCATACTATATAATTAAAGCACAATGGCACGCTACAGTGACGACAGTGACTCTGACGACGTGGACCTTACAACAATGTTGGAGTTCGTCAGGGAACGCGTGTTTGCGTACTGCTGAGCTCTCGAGTGAAGAGTGGTCAAGGTGGAAATATTATTTTTTGAGAATAAATGTGCATAAGTGGAAGCTTCTCCTCTTTTTGGTACTTTTATACACGTATCCTAGCTACCACGTGTTACAATGTACAAGACATGGATTACACAAGGTGTGCTCTTTGGCCTGTACTGTATGTAAAGCACACGACAGCTCTGGATCCTAACAATCTACGTACCCTAATTTCTGGACTATAAGGCGCACCTGACTATAAGCCGCCACCCACTAAATTTGACACAAAAAAGGCATTTGTTCATAGATAAGCTGCACTGGACTATTAGCCGCAGCTGTGATCACTGTATTATGGGATATTTACATAAAAAAATCTTAACCGGAAACACTTTTTTTGACAGCGGCATAATAAGACTGTCATAAAACCAAATGAATCATTATGAAGCTTTGAACCAATTGGCTGCAAAACTTCATTAATTCAACAAGCGTCATTTTTCCATCACTTCCCGCATGGGGGAGACAGTGAACCTCTGCTGCCACTTGCTGTCAACACTGTTGTCATCCATCATGCCTCCTAGCATGCATTGCAGCTCTACAGATGTAAATAACATTCAAAATTCATGTTCTGTGCTAATAATGTATTCAGTTACTGTTCCAGTTGTTTCATTAATTGCTAGTTAGCTACTTTATTTGACTGTGGCGCTATACGACTGTCATAAGACCATCATAATTATGACATGACACTGCCATGAGCATTAATGAATGCTTATGAGAGATGTCAAATTATCTCACTTTTGACTGCATGTAAAACATCTGAGCTGGACATAGAGTTGGTGATATAATTTGCCGGATGACAGTGACATCTGTCATAAGCATTCATTGATGCTCATAATAGTGTCATGTCATAATTATGGCTGTTTTCTGGCAGTCTTATGACGCCGCTGTCAAATAAAGTGTTAGCTATTAACCCAAATAAATCAACATATAAGCCGCACTGGACTATAAGCCGCAGGATTCAAAATGAGGGAAAAAAGTAGCGGCCTATAGTCCGAAAATTACTGTAATTATATTGGGATAAGTTTGAAAACGCAATATGCTTACCTTGAATATCTGCTAATAAAACCGGAGTTCCCAACAGCATACACTCTCTCTTGTTCTGTTGTCATTGAGACTTTTGCCCAACTTTTGTCTTATCAGGTATTTGCTGCACGCATTTTTCCCTGAAGCTCGTCTTGTGAACGACCGACAGTGCTGTCCTGCTCCTCACTTTTCAGATCTGGTTCAAATAGGTAGAACTGACGACATGTTGGGAAAGCTAACGAGTGACATGCTGGAATTTCGGCAACGGGACAGGTAACGTCACTCACTGCGACGTAACAAGAATAGCGACCTATCACTTAAAATAATTTTACAAACTTTATTCAAACAAAAACATTGAGAGGGTTTTTAATATCAAATTATTATAACTCATACTAACATTTATATTCTAAGAATTACTTATCTTAAAAATAAAGGATCCCTTTAACAAATGAATCTGAAAAATTCCTGCGAATTCCACTTTTAGACATTTACGCTTTTCCAGTGGCAGAAAAGTGTCATTGCATGAAATTGACGTTCCTATATACTGTATATAAAAGTTGTAAAGCAATAAAACTGCAAGACGAATGAAATGAAAATTTTTTTTATATATGTAATTGGTCAAAATTATTTTTTGAACAGATCATGTGACTAGCACCTTAGACGGTCATTTTCTTTGCATATAATAAAAAAAAAAAAAAATAGAGGAGGGCAATTTAATTTTTCAAATGATTTTTTTTCTTTGAATGAATTTTTTTTTTTTTTTTTTTTGATTGAATACTTTATTTGGAATTGAATGGTTTAGACACAAATGTTCTACCTATAATTTGGCCCAAACACAAAAAGGAAAGAAAACTTAATTAACTTAAAATTAAGTGTTCAAATGCAAATTTTTCAATCTCAAATATTTTTTCGCATTCAAAATTTTTTTCTAAGATTTAAATTGCTTTTTTTGATTAAAGTTATTTTTCTTTTGGAAAATATACATTTTTTGAAGCAACGTATTTTTTGATTGAATAACAAAGACAATCCTAGCCGAAATGTGGCCCAAACACAAATCAACATTACTTCAATCAAAAAAGTTGCTTCAATCAAAAAAACTTGAGTCCAATCAAAAAAAAAAAAAAAAAAAAAAAAAAAAATTCAATCCCCAAAAAATAGCTTTCACATGCATTTTTTTTTTTGTTTCAACTTTATTTTTGCATTCAAACACATTTTCTTTTGGGTTGAAGCGACGTTTTTTTGATTGAAGCAACTTTTTTCTTTTTTTTGATTGTATAATAAAGACACAAATCTACCTCTATATGGTTCCGCCCAGGGGATACAATTTTTGACTGGGGTAACTACATAGGCACGACACCGGCGGCGGGTGTACCATATTCAATGGTTGATGATCTTGGCGAAAAGCATTGCCTAAGCAGCCTGATTTAGAATTCCCTTCTGGAATGATGGGAAACAAAAAATGCTCATTGCCATCTTATTATTATAAATATTCTTGTAAGTTAATTTTATTGCTGACACTGCGTTTCAGGGTCATCAACATGCTGTGCCGCCCCTGCCCCAAAAGTCAAACTCCACCTATGGCCGCTGTCAAAAATCTTTGCTACATGCAAAAATGGACTAAGCCGGCGAGAGTATCAACTAAGAACAAGTACGACAACTTCTACAATGTCTCATCAAGACATTATAAAGATTGCTAAATGGTAAGCAATTCGTGGGAGGAGACTAAAAAATGGAAGAACCACTGAGACAAGTATGTGTGTGTTCGGAATCGAATGGCCATACGAAGAGAAGCGGTGACCCAGACAGCCAAAAACTGCCAGCTTTTTATCACTTTATGTCGTATTTTTGGTTGGTGCACTTCATCATTTATTGTGTACATATGTTTGCTGTGAGTCTGTGACTTATTTAGGTGTCACACTTCAAGTATATGAAGAATAAAGCACCTGTTTGGTGTCCAAAGAGTTGTTTTGATGTTTAATCTGCTATGGCTTCCCACTGGCTGGTTGTAGGACACAGCAAAAAAATCGGGCTAGAGGGCTGGCCACAATTCTTTGCAGACCTCGGACAAAACGCTGGACCCAGTGCTCGACTCCAGTTTGAAGCTAGCCGCCACAGCTTGCTGGCTTCCACCCGAGGCTAGAATTCATAATGTGACGGCATCGAGTTCTTTGGGCTAAACAAGAGTCGTTACATTTTTCCTCTTTATTCTACATACGTATTAGATTTATTATCTTTTTAGCCAGCGATGCTAAGAGTAGCTCTACCGATTTCACCAATGAGATGCCTGTGAGAGAATAAGCATGCGCATCTTTCGTGGCATGCTGAAAAGAACCTCATACCCACTGTGAAGTATGAGGGTGGGTCAGTGATGCTGTGGGGCTGTTTCGCTTCCAAAACGCCCTGGGAACCTTGTTAGGGTGCATGGCATCATGAATGCTTTGAAATACCAGGACATTTTAAATCAAAATCTGTTGCCCTCTGCCCGAAAGCTGAAGATGGGTCGTCACTGGGTCTTTCAGCAAGACAATGACCCTAAACAAATGGCCAAATCTACACAGAAATGGTTCACCAGACACAAAATCAAGCTCCTCCCATGGCCATCTCAGTCCCCAGACCTTGTTTTGTTGGCAAAAGGGGGTTGTACAAAGTATTAACACCAGGGGTGCTAATAATTGTGACACACATTATTTGATGTCAAACAATTATTTCTTTATGTGGGATTTTTCCCCCACTGAATAAATGCACTTGTGTTGAAGGTTGGATTTTTCTCTTTTTTTCCATTAAGGTCCCATATTATTTGAATTTAAAAAAAATATTAGATGCTAAAAAACACATCTTAACCAGGGGTGCCAATAATTATGGAGGGCATTGTACATTATATTTTGTATGCTTTGTTATGCTTGCATGAGAACATTGTAGCATAGAGCATTATTGTTATATTAATCTGTTTGAGTGTGCCTCCTCATAGCCTTGACTATTGTAGACTGTATCACAATATGCCCAAATATGGACTGTTATGTTCCTGTGTTTTTCAATATGACCTGAATGAATACAAGGGAGGAGTGTGGCTTATCAGGCTGAGTTCATCTTCTTTCTAGCCAGAAATGAAGTAATGTTGTTCAAGGTCATAACTTGAGGTGGTTTTCCCCTGATAGAGGATGTTTTTTCTGTAAGTTGAGATGTTTTTGTATGGAAAAATACCCAGGTTTGTGAGATGATGAGATTCGTTTCTTAGTAGGTTTCGTTTCACGGTGGGCTTCGGCACCGCCCTTTCAAGAGTATAAATGTCCAGCCTCTATTGTACTTCTTTGTACTTCTGGGTGATCACAGCTCCTGGCTGAGTCACATCATTTTGTACCCGATAGCTCTTGTTCGTAAAGCCTTCGAAGCGAAGCAATCCATGGTTGGGGTCGTATTCATTTCTCTAATCGAGCTATCGAGGTAACACTTGTCTAGGAGTTCAAAGTTGAATTTCCCTGACAACGTCGCAACACAAATCACATGACTCCATTATACCAATCAGACACAGGCTTGCCTTGCTATGATAATGCCAGCCTGTTCAATCACGTGGTGTCTTTAAACCACTGTAAAAAATGAAGTATTTGACATAGAGCGCTACTGTCAACATGACTGAAAGCGCAGATTTTAATCTCTTGACCATTATTTTATTTATTATACTTTTATTACCGATTAAACACAGAAAACCGGAGATATGATCCTTTTAATTTCAAAATAGTAATTATGAAGGAAGTTTTCACTATTAAAACTAGGAACTATTTTCTCCACCAGAGGGCAATCAAGCTCTTTGTACGAATAATGGTTCATTTATGTAATCTTTTTTTCCCCTCGTCGGAATTCAATGATTTTTTTTGTTTGTTTGTTTGTTCGTTTTTTGTATTTCTTTGGCTTGATTTGGTTCTGTAATGGGTTATTGTACAGTATCACAGTTCACATAGATAACTTTGTGCTCAGAAAAAAAATATCATTGTATAAAAAAATAATATATATATAAGCAGTTACTTACCATGTTACTCATTACTTGGAGTATTTTTTTTACCAAATACTTTTGTACTTGTACTTGAGTACATTTTTTGGACGACTACTTTTAATTTACTTGAGTAATATTATGTTGAAGTAATGCTACTCATACTTGAGTAAAATTTTTGGCTACTCTACCCACCTCTGCCTAAGACTAAGACGAAAATTGAAACAGCCGCCAAAAACAACACTGGTACCGATACTACTATCAGTATCGGTCACAACAGTAGTTATAAGAAATAACTATGCAACGTGAATGGAATTAATCCCAATGTTACAGTATATAAAAAAAGTAAGAAAAATGCATCACTTGTAGAAAGGTTACCAAAAATTACAAGAAAAATGTTTTCATAGAAAAAAAGTACGAGACAGAAAATACAACATTTTACATTCAAATGAAAAAGTGCTAGCCATGTGGCGTCAATGTGGCTGATGTCCTTTTGCCGCTGCTAATCTTTTTCATGAAAACATTGATGCCTGGAGCCCAGGTGAAAAGCTTTTCATCCCCATGAAGAATCAATTTGGGGGCGTGACCAGCGTGCAGACAGACTGACTGAGCCATACTTTGAGGAGAGAAAAAAAAAAAGGACAAAAAGTGGACATCTCTGCCTTTCAAATGAAGTAATAGCTAAATTAAAAGGAAAAAAAAACATCCAAAACAGTCTTTTCTACAAGATTTGTGTTAATTACACTGCTCTGTATTAAATATATAATATTCTTGTATGATGAGGCTCCAGATGAAGATGAAGTCTGTCTACTGTCGCAGACATCATCGTCATCTTCATCAAAGGCGTCGACCTCAGCCTCCGCTCTGCCGCACTTTCGGGGTTTGGCCGCTCCCCATTTAAGGCCCGCCGGGCGAGGGAAGGCGCCACCGCGATGGGCCGGACCTCCCCGGAGGATTTGCTCCGCGACAAAACCGCACGTGGCGCCCTATGTGACGTGTGGCGGGAGGCAAAAGTCTGCAATTTGTTTGCAGCGCATGCCCACTTAGAAGAAAGCAATAACAATATGGTTGAGAGAAAAAACAAATGCTGAATGTTAAAATGGATTTATAGAGAATGGTATGTTGCAGATCATGTTTTTTTCTTCTAAAATAAATCACAATTTGACAAGATAAACAGTAGATTGTAACATTTAGAATTTTTTTTTTTTTTTTTAAACAATCTTTTTTTTTAACAAAGTCAAAATGCTGGATGTTAACCTTTTAAGGTCCGCGCAGGGGCGGTACAAATGTGAAAAGGGTGTCAGGTGCGATAAGTATAAACCGGCCCCCCGAGGTGAAAGTGAGCGGGTCGTTATGGTGTGATTAGAGATATTTTAACACTTAAACAGTATATTACATATATAGTATATAGTACATGTTTACAACATTTTACCCTTCTGTTTGACCCAAACGTTCATCATTCATATTAACATATAATTAATATTCCGATTAATTTACGGGGGAAAAAATATGATTGCAACAAGTTACACTGACTCATACCACATATTAACGGCCTTTATCGGGCCATTCTGGCACTTGCTTCATTATTTTGATATATCTTCATATGGCGACACAATGAATGAAATCATGTTTCTCACCATTAAGGTTGAAAGCAATTTTTATCGGAAGAAACAATATTACAACATGACAACATGATTGTCATTATTAACGCTAATAGTGATTTCAATCGCGGAAAAAAATGTTTCAACACATCCTACCAAGTAATACCTCGTATTAAATGCCTTTGTGCGGGCATTCTGAATCTAACTCAATTGTGTTGAAATGTCTTCAAATGACAGCACAATGACTAAAAACATGGTTGTCATTATTAATGCTAATAGTGATTCTTGTCGGAAGAAATTATATTACAATGAACCATACCACATCATACCTCATATTAAATGGCTTTGTAAGGGCCTTCTGAATCTAACTTAATTATGTCTTCAAATGACAGCAAAATGACTGAAAACATGATTGTCATTCTTAATGCTAATAGCGATTCTTATCGGAAGAAATGATATTACAATGAACCATAGCAAGTCATACCTCATATTAAATGCCCTTATAAGGACATTTTGAATCTAACTCATTTGTGTTGAAATGTCTTCAAATGGCCTTCCCATGGGCTCACCACCTGTGGGAGGGGCCAAAGGGGTCGGGTGCGTAGGGAGTTGGGCGGCAGCCAAAGGCGGGGGCCTTGGCGGTCCGACCCCCAGCTGCTGAAGCTAACTCTTGGGACATGGAATGTCACCTCTCTGGCAGGAAAGGAGCCTGAGCTGGTGTGTGAGGCAGAGAAGTTCCGACTAGATATAGTCGGACTCTCCTCCACACACAGCTTGGGTTCTGGTACCAATCCTCTCGAGAGGGGTTGGACTCTCTTCCACTCTGGAGTTGCCCATGGTGAGAGGCGCCGGGCAGGTGTGGGCATACTTATTGCCCCCCGGCTTGGCGCCTGTACGTTGGGGTTTACCCCGGTAGACGAGAGGGTAGCCTCCCTCCGCCTTCGGGTGGGGGGACGGGTTCTAACTGTTGTTTGTGCGTATGCACCGAACAGCAGTTCAGAATACCCACCCTTTTTGGAGTCCTTGGAGGGTGTGCTAGAGAGCGCCCCCTCTGGGGACTCCCTCGTTCTACTGGGGGACTTCAACGCTCACGTGGGCAATGACAGTGAGACCTGGAGGGGCGTGATTGGGAGGAACGGCCCCCCCGATCAGAACCCGAGTGGTGGTCTGTTATTGGACTTCTGTGCTCGTCACGGTTTGTCTATAACGAACACCATGTTCAAACATAGGGGTGTCCATATGTGCACTTGGCACCAGGACACCCTAGGCCGCAGTTCGATGATCGACTTCGTAATCGTGTCATCGGACTTGCGGCCGCATGTTTTGGACACTCGGGTGAAGAGAGGGGCGGAGCTGTCAACTGATCACCACCTGGTGGTGTGTTGGCTCCGATGGCGGGGGAAGATGCTGGCCAGACCTGGCAGGCCCAAACGTATTGTGAGGGTCTGCTGGGAACGTCTGGCAGAATCCCCTGTCAGAAAGAGTTTCAACACCCACCTCCGGCAGAACTTCTCCCTTGTCCCGGGGGAGGTGGGGGACATTGAGTCCGAGTGGGCCATGTTCCGCACCTCCATTGTTGAGGCGGCCGATCAGAGCTGTGGCCGTAAGGTGGTTGGTGCCTGTCGTGGCGGCAATCCCCGAACCCGCTGGTGGACACCAGCGGTAAGGGATGCCGTCAAGCTGAAGAAGGAGGCCTATCGGGCCTTTTTGGCCTGTGGGACTCCGGAGGCAGCTGACAGGTACCGGCTGGCCAAGCGGACTGCGGCCTCGGCGGTTGCCGAGGCAAAAACTCGGACATGGGAGGAGTTCGGTGAGGCCATGGAAAACGACTTCCGGATGGCTTCGAGGAAATTCTGGTCCACCATCCGGCGTCTGAGGAGGGGAAAGCAGTGCACTATTAACACTGTGTATAGTGAAGATGGTGTACTGCTGACCTCGACTCGGGACGTCGTGAGTCGGTGGAGAGAATACTTCGAAGCCCTCCTCAATTCCACCGACACGCCTTCCTTTGAGGAAGCAGAGTCTGGGGACTCTGAGGTGGGCTCTTCGATCTCTGGGGTTGAAGTCACTGAGGCGGTTGGTAAGCTCCTCGGTGGCAAGGCCCCGGGGGTGGATGAGATCCGCCCGGAGTTCCTAAAGGCTCTGGATGTTGTAGGGCTGTCATGGCTGACATGCCTCTACAACATCGCGTGGACATCGGGGACAGTGCCTCTGGATTGGCAGACCGGGGTGGTGGTCCCCCTTTTTAAAAAGGGGGACCGGAGGGTGTGTTCCAATTATAGAGGAATCACACTCCTCAGCCTCCCCGGTAAAGTCTATTCAGGGGTGCTGGAGAGGAGGGTCCGTCGGGAAGTCGAATCTCGGATTCAGGAGGAGCAGTGTGGTTTTCGTCCCGGCCGTGGAACAGTGGACCAGCTCTACACCCTCAGCAGGGTCCTCGAGGGTGCATGGGAGTTCGCCCAACCAGTCTACATGTGTTTTGTGGATTTGGAGAAGGCGTTCGACCGTGTGCCTAGGGGAATCCTGTGGAGGGTGCTCCGGGAGTACGGGGTACCGAGCCCCTTGGTAAGGGCTGTTCGGTCCCTGTACGACCGGTGTCAGAGTCTGGTCCGCATTGCCGGCAGTAAGTCGAATTCGTTCCCAGTGAGGGTTGGATTCCGCCAAGGCTGCCCTTTGTCACCGATTTTGTTCATAACTTTTATGGACAGAATTTCTAGGCGCAGCCGAAGCGTTGAGGGGGTCCGGTTTGGTGACCTCAGCATTGAATCTCTGCTTTTTGCAGATGATTTAGTGCTGTTGGCTTCATCAAGCCGTGACCTCCAACTCTCACTGGAGCGGTTCGCAGCTGAGTGTGAAGCGGTTGGGATGAAGATCAGCACCTCCAAATCCGAGACCATGGTCCTCAGTCAGAAAAGGGTGGAGTGCCCTCTCCGGGTCGGGGATGAGATCCTGCCCCAAGTGGAGGAGTTCAAGTATCTTGGGGTCTTGTTCACGAGTGACGGTAGGAGGGAGCGGGAGATCGACAGGCGAATCGGTGCGGCGTCTGCAGTAATGCGGACGCTGCACCGGTCTGTAGTGGTGAAGAAGGAGCTGAGCCGAAAGGCAAAGCTCTCGATTTACCAGTCGATCTACGTTCCTACCCTCACCTATGGTCACGAGCTTTGGGTCGTGACCGAAAGAACAAGATCCCGGATACAAGCGGCCGAAATGGGTTTCCTCCGCAGGGTGTCCGGGCTCTCCCTTAGAGATAGGGTGAGAAGCTTGGTCATCCGGGAGGGACTCGGCGTCGAGCCGCTACTCCTCCGCGTAGAGAGGAGCCAGCTGAGGTGGCTCGGGCATCTGGTTCGGATGCCTCCCGGACGCCTCCCTGGAGAGGTGTTCCGGGCATGTCCCACCGGCGGGAGGCCCCGGGGACGACCCAGGACACGCTGGAGAGACTATGTCTCTCGGCTGGCCTGGGAACGCCTTGGGATCCCGCCGGAGGAGCTGGTTGAAGTGGCTGGGGAGAGGGAAGTCTGGGCTTCCCTGTTAAAGCTGCTGCCCCCGCGACCCGACCCCGGAACAAGCGGAAGATAATGGATGGATGGATGGATGGATGTCTTCAAATGACACCACAATGACTAAAAACATGATTGTCATTATAAACGCTAAGCGCGATTCCTATCGGGGAAAAAATATTACAACAAACCCTACCAAGTAATACTTCATATTAAATGCCTTTCGGAGGTCATT
Organism: Corythoichthys intestinalis; assembly: GCF_030265065.1. Lineage (NCBI taxonomy): Eukaryota > Metazoa > Chordata > Actinopteri > Syngnathiformes > Syngnathidae > Corythoichthys > Corythoichthys intestinalis. The sequence goes on from NC_080398.1 coordinate 40,674,729, forward strand.
CTGAATCTAACTTAATTGTATTGAAATGTCTTCAAACGACAGCACAATGACTAAAAACATGATTGTCATTATTAATGCTAATATCAATTCTTACCGGAAGAAATGATATTACAATGAACCATACCAAGTCATACCTCATATTAAATGACTTTGTAAGGGCATTCTAAATCTAACTTAATTGTGTTGAAATGTCTTCAAACGAAAACACAATGACTAAAGACATGATTGTCATCATTAAAGCTAATAGCGATTCCTATTGGGGGATAAAATATTACAACAAACCCTACCAAGTAATACCTCATATTAAGTGCCTTTCTAAGGGCATTCTGAATCTAACTTAATTGTGTTAAAATGTCTCCGAATGACAGCACAATGACTAAAAACATGATTGTCATTATTAATGCTAATAGCGATTCTTATTGAAAGAAATAATATTACAATGAACCATACCAAGTCATACTTTATATTAAATAACTTTGTAAGGACATTCTGAGTCTAACTTAATTGTGTTGAAATGTCTTCAAACGACAACACAATGACCAAAAACATGATTGTCATGATTAAAGCTAATAGTGATTTCTATCGGGGGAAAAAATATTTCAACAAATGCTACCAAGTAATACCTCATTTTAAATGCTTTTGTAAGGTCATTCTGAGTCTAACTCAATTTTGTTGAAATGTCTTCAAATGACAACACAATGACTAAAAACATGATTGTCATTATTAACGCTAATAGCGATTCCTATCGGGGGAAAAAATATTACAACAAACCCTACCGAGTAATACCTCATATTAAATGCCTTTCGAAGGGCATTCTGAATCTAACTTAATTGTGTTGAAATGTCTTCAAATGACAGCACAATGACAAAAAACAAATTTGTCATTATTGATGCTAATAGCGATTCTTATCGGGGAAAAAAGTATTACAACAAACCCTACCAAATAATACGTCATATTACTAGCCATGATGAGGAGTTTCTGGATCTATCATAATCTTGCCAATTAGTCCTTAAATTATAACATAAAGATTCTCAACATCTTCTTAGCTTGACAACCCTAAAACTATTATTTGGTTAAAACCAGACATAGGCTGCAAAAGAAACAGGAAACTACGCAACAGTCTGTGACGTGTGTAAAGCATGACGATGACCAACTCCAGGCGTGTCGCTGTACAATTTCTGAGGTGAGTCTAAAAATGTTGCTGGAACGGGAACAATTAGGCCTCATAGGGTAAAACTAGCTTGGAAAAGGGAAGGAAATATGGGAAATATGTGACAATTTAATGACCTTAGCCACGGACCACCAAGAAGTTTTTTTTTTAATAATGTACAAAAAAAAAAAAAAACTCCTTACCTACTATAAATGATTGGTATTCTGTGCCACTTTTCCTAACACTCAAAGTTCTTCACTTCTTTTTACGCTCGTTTCCTCTTCTGTCAAGAGCGGTTTCCCCAGAACGGCTGCCGTTTGACCCTGACACGGACTATTTCTATTCTCATTGCATTTTACTGCTTTTCACACTGCGTGTGTGTGCGCACGAGCAGAAGCAAAGAACAACATGTAGGGAAAGAAGCAGCTGTTGCAACAGTAACCCAAGCAAGACAGGACGCACTAAGTCCTGAGCAGTTGCCAAATATATATGGCGTAAAACACAGACAAGACTGAAAAAGCAGTTTCTGCTCTTGCACTCCTTTTTAAAATAAACTGCTGTATTTTAAGCCAAAACAACTGTTGTGTTTGATAGAACAATATGTCTATAAGCTACCATAGCAGATTCATGGCGCATTAAGCCCCCGAACTATCTTTAATTTGTCCTTTTTACCCTGGAAACCCCCGTTTACAGATGTCGCGTAACCGCTTTTGTTTCAACCCAGCCATAAAACGAATGAAATTAATTATATCTATTATTCAAAATGTTTGTCATTTATAGCTTAGAATCATTCATTGATGTCTAACATTTCGTTTAAAAAACAAAAAACTTTGAAAAATTATTCACTCGCATATTCTTAACTTTTAAACAAATTACGTCACAATGAAAAAAATGGTGTCTGTAAAAAAGTCACAGATATCGTCCTCAAAACTATCGCTTAATTGTATTTTTTTTGTTACTGTCGCATTTTCTCCATTATTTTAGATGATAAATAATCGATCCAAACAAAGAAAAAAAAAAAAAAAAAGACTAAATATGCAAAAAAGAAAATCTCGATCGTTCCTTGATATCTGCGATTTCTGCATCGCCACCTTTGTTATATAACCATGTTTCACCCATAAAATCCCCCAAAAATCCAGCTGTGGCCATTCACAGCTGTGTCTTGACACTCGGTGATACATGCTACATGGAGATTCTGGATCGAAACTAGGTAGAGTGGGGCAAATAAGTATTTAGTCAACCACCAATTGTGCAAGTTCTCCTACTTGAAAAGATTAGAGAGGCCAGTAATTGTCAACATGCGTAAACCTCAACCTTGAGAGACAGAATGTGGGAAAAAAAACTCAAAATCACATTGTTTGATTTTTAAAGAATTTATTTCCAAATTACAGGGGAAAATAAGTATTTGGTCACCGAAAAACAAGCAAGATTTCTGGCTAATTTCTTCTGACGAGGTCTAACGAGGCTCCACTCATTACCTGTATTAATGGCACCTGTTTTAACTCATTATCGGTATAAAATACAACTGTCCACAATCTCAGTCAGTCACACTCCAAACTCCACTATGGCTAAGACCAAAGAGCTGTCGAAGGACACCCGAGACATAATTGTAGACCTGCACCAGGCTGGGAAGACTGAATCTGCAATAGGTAAAACGCTTGGTGTAAAGAAATCAACTGTGGGAGCAATTATTAGACAATGGAAGACATAAGAGGCCACTGATAATCTCCCTCGATCTGGTGCTCCATGCAAGATCTCACCCCGTGGCGTCAAAATGATAACAAGAACGGTGAGCAAAAATCCCATAACCACACGGGGGGACCTAGTGAAGGACCTACAGAGAGCTGGGACCACAGTAACAAAGGCTACTATCAGTAACACAATGCACCGCCAGGGACTCAAATCCTGCACTGCCAGATGTGTGCCGCTGCTGAAGCCAGTACACGTCCAGGCCCGTCTGCGGTTCGCTAGAGAGCATTTGGATGATCCAGAAGAGGACTGGAAGAATGTGTTATGGTCAGATGAAACCAAAATAGAACTTTTTGGACGAAACACAGGTTCTCGTGTTTGGAGGAAAAAGAATACTGAATTGCATCCGAAGAACACCATACCCACTGTGAAGCATGGGGGTGGAAACATCATGCTTTGGGGCTGTTTTTCTGCAAAGGGACCAGGACGACTGATCTGTGTAAAGGAAAGAATGAATGGGGCCATGTATCTAGAGATTTTGAGTGAAAATCTCCTTCCATCAGCAGGGGAATTGAAGATGAGACGTGGCTCGGTCTTTCAGCATGACAATGATCCCAAACACACAGCACGGGCAATAAAAGAGTGGCTTCATAAGAAGCATTTCAAGGTTCTGGAGTGGCCTAGCCAGTCTCCTGATCTCAACCCCATAGAAAATCTGTGGAGGGAGTTGAAAGTCCGTGTTTCCCAACGACACCCCCAAAACATCACTGCTCTAGAGGAGATCTGCATGGAGGAATGGGCCAAAATACCAGCAACAGTGTGTGAAAAGCTTGTGAAGAGTTACAGAAAACGTTTGCCCTCCGTTATTGCCAACAAAGGGTACAAAACAAAGTATTGAGATGAACTTTTGGTATTGACCAAATACTTATTTTCCTCTATGATTTGCAAATAAATTCTTTAAAAATCAAACAATGTGGTTTTCTGTTTTTTTCCCCACATTCTGTCTCTCATAGTTGAGGTTTACCCCGGTTGACAATTACAGGCCTCTCAAATATTTTCAAGTGGGAGAACTTGCACAATTAGTGGTTGACTAAATACTTATATGCCCCACTCTAAGTACGCGATAATATCTCGTTAAAGTGATGGTGTCTGTAATTCTGCTCTTTCATGCTCTCACCTCCAGATAGGGTTTCGCTGTTTAAATTTTTGTTGTTGTTGTCTTCTTTCTTTTCGCCATGCGAATGTGGTACACACAAGGACACAGGTTGAGTCAACTTTAATCCATTTTAACTGGCTGCAAGTATGATTTAGTTATTGCCACCACCTGTTATGTGCCACAGGTAAATAACAGGTGCTGTTGATTTCAAAAATTAGAGAAGCATCACATGATTTTTCAAAGTTTGCCAATACTTTTGTCTGGCCCATTTTTGGAATTTTGTGTGAAATGATAATCATTTAATTTTTTTCTCATTATCTTTTGTGTTTTTTCATTGCAAGCAAAATAAATGAAAATATTACTATCAAAGCATTTGTAATTGCAATTATTTTCTGGGAGAAATTGAGCATTATGTAAAAGAGTTGCAGGGGTGCCAATACTTTTGGCCAGACGTGCATAGGTCTTTTTTTTTTTTTTTAAGGGTTCCATTTGTGTCCCCAATGTATTTTCACTAAAGTTGGACAAATACACATACCAGTCATACAATATTTTTTTATGTATTATCAATAGCCATCTATTATAAATTCAAGGGTATAGGCTTCTAAATTATTATTATTTAAAGGTTAAAGGTTGTGATGCAGTTTTGCTATGTCCCCACAATGTTTCATTCAAATTGAGTCTATAAAAGAAGTTAAATAAGCAGCAAATAAAAAATAATTATTATTTTATTGTCCTGGATAAATTATCTTTAATCATGTGTTGTTTTTAAATTAAAATAATATTATTTAATTAATTAATGATAATCCCCATGGTTAGTCTATTCTGTTAGGTTGTGTTTGTGTCTCTTTAAGAAAATTCCCCATTTAACAATGACATCACTCTTCTGCAAAAACATTACACCAGTGGAGGGAAACTCAACTGTGGTAAGCAATTTTATTTTTCACCTTCTTTAAAAATCATATTTTGCCATTTTAGAAAGTACATCTAGTGTGGTTTACCATAATATGTCCACTCTGTCAAAGCTATAATTAATTGAATCATTTCAGAAGCTTTATTTGTAAAATTATTGATTTCTCATCAAGTACCCATAGTCATGTTAGCTAATATGCTAGCAAAGCTAAGCTGACAGCTAACCTTAGCATTAGTTAGTGTCTACACTGTTACGTCCAGATAGCACCCTATAAAAAAAAATTACCCTCATAGCTCATTTTAGGTGTGAGTTGGTGTGTGTGAAATTTCCAGATGTGATGTGACTCATGACCGCGGAGACGCCCACAAGGGTTATACCTGAACGCCACTAGACATCTCTGTCTATACGAGTCTGTTTATGTGCGCGTGTGTGAGCATCTGCCCTCCCGCCTTTGCTTGTAATCTGACATTTAGTTAGACAAAACAAGACAGGAAAAAACGAAAACAGCCGCAGGCTGATTTTTAGCACACCTTTCTCCCCGGTGACTAATTTAACAAGCACACAAAGACATCACGTTGACATGCTCAACACAAAAGCGCCGTAAAAGGTGTCTCACTTTGGAAAGTGATATGACATGCCAAAATTAGCAGGTTTTGACAAAAGAGCTGTGTCAGGATTAGGGGTGTGGCAACGTATCGAAATGGTGATATATTGCGATACTTTGTAGCTTAGAAGGTTATCGATATGCTCCCACCAAGAATTGATATAATATTTTAAAAAGTATCACTGTTTAATTATACAACACACACTACCAGTGTTGTTATGGTCTACAATGACGTTGACGAAAATATTTCATCAACAAAATTTTTTTCATGGTGATAACGAGCTAAAAACCGTGTCTTGGGAGACGAGAACATAACGAGACGGATGCCAGTTTTCGTCAGACGAGACGAGATAAAAATTGGCCGTAGCTGCCGTCGTAAGTTTACAATGTGTGACATTTTTTTATCGTATGCATATTTAGCACACATCGTAGCAGTGTTTAGTCATGTTAAATGTGGAAAGACAGAGGTGATCATTTTTTGGCCAAAAAAGGAAAGGTCAAAGATAAGCAGCCAACTTAGCACAATGTCCCTTACAGCTACAAATCAAGTCAGAAACCTTGGCGTAATTATTGACTCAGACCTAAAATTTGATAGCCATCTAAAGTCCGTCACTAAATCCGCTTATTACCACCTAAAAAATATAACCAGAATTAAGGGGCTTCTGACTCAACAAGACATGGAAAAACTTATGCATGCATTCATTTTCAGTAGATTGGACTACTGCAACGGTATATTTACAGGTCTTGATAAAAAATCAGTCAGGAAGCTGCAGCTAGTACAGAATGCAGCAGCCAGAGTCCTCACAAATACAAGGAAGCTGGACCACATTACACCGGTTTTGAAATCACTACACTGGCTTCCAGTGAGTCAAAGGATAGACTATAAAATACTACTGCTGGCCTACAAAACACTTAATGGCTTTGGACCAAAATACATGCTTGACTTGTTAGATTCCTATGAGACATCTAGACCCCTAAGGTCGTCTGGAACGGGTCTTCTGCATGTTCCAAGAACAAGAACCAAGCAGGGTGAGGCAGCATTTAGTTATTATGCTTCTCACCTCTGGAACAAGTTACCCGAACGTCTGAAGTATGCTCAAACTGTTAGCTCCTTTAAATCAGGGCTAAAAACGCTTTTGTTTGGCACTGCATATTCATAACTGTCTATATATTTCAACCTACCTGCCTTCTATTCCTCCTGTGCTTATCTCCATTGCTGATTTCACTGATTATTATTAGTAGTAGTTTTTGCTTTATTTTTATTGTTGTTTTATTTTTATTTATTTATTTTTATTCTGTGATTAAATGCGATCTTTTGTCTTGGTTTTTACGTTGTGTTGATTTAAATGTGATTTTTATGGTCTTCATGTGATGTAAAGCACTTTGAATTGCCGTGTGTTGAATTGTGCTATATAAATAAATTTGCCTTGCCTTGCCTTGCATGTCACTCATGTGACGTGCTGCGCATGTGTTATTGTTGCTAATCAATTTGAAATTATTATTACTTATTGATTTTATAAAATTTTGTTTTTCAGTATGAAATGGTCAAAAATTAACATTGGGTATATTTTTACAGTTTGGATGTGACTTTTTTTGTTTTTAATTCAGGCAGATTGACAGCAGGGACGAGAACGAAAAATGGTATTTGGTATGTGGCAAAATGTATTTTGCCATGTGGCTTTTTTTTTGTATGTGGTATAATGGATTTTGGCAAGGGGCATTTTTTTGCATGTGACATTTTTTGGCATGTGGCAAATTTTTTTTGTATGTCGCATTTTTTTTGGAATGTGGCAAAATTGATTTTGGCATGTAGCATTTTTTTGCCATGTGGCAAAATGTACTGTTTTTTGGCATGTGGCGTTTTTTTTTTTTTTGGTGTGTGGCAAAATTGATTTTGGTATGTGGCATTTTTTTGGTATGTGGCAAAATGCATTTTGGTATGTGGCATTTTTTTGGGGTGTGTGGCAAAATGGATTTTGGCACGTGGCATTTTATTGGTATGTGGCAAAATGGATTTTGGCATGTAGCATTTTTATGCCATGTGGCGAAATGTATTTTGGCATGTGGCATTTTTTATGGGTGTGTGGCAAAATTGATTTTAGTATGTGGCATTTATTTTGGTATGTGGCATTTTTTTTTTTTTTTTTGGTATGTGGTAAAATGGATTTTGGTATGTGGCTTTTTTTTTTTTTTTTGGTATGTGGTAAAATGGATTTTGGTATGTGGCATTTTTTTTGCCATGTGGCAAAATGTATTTTGGCATGTGGCATTTTTTTTTTTTTTTTTTGGTATGTGGCATTTTTTTTTTTTGGTATGTGGTAAAATTGATTTTGGTATGTGGCATTTTTTTTTTTGGTATGTTGCATTTTATGGTATATGGGTTTTTGCAGGCCATGCACGTCCATGCCATTGACGGCTATGCAGATCCAAAATTTCCATTCATTTTAAATGGCAGAAAAACGTATGGCTGTGATTTTTGACCATACACTTACCATTACAGCGCATTGACATTCAACTGGCACCCAAGTCAGGCTATGCCATTGACGGCTATGAACGTCCAAATTTTCCATTCACTTTAAATAACAGGAAAAGGTGTGGCTATTATTTTTTTACCTTACACTTACCATTACAGCGCATTGACATGCAATTGGCACCTAAGTCAGGCTATGCCATTGACAGCTGTAAACGTCCAAAATTTCCATTCATTTTGAATGGCAGAAAAACGTGTGGCTGTTATTTTTGACCATAGACTTACCATTACAGCACATTGACAGTCAACTGGCACCCAAGTCAGGTTGTGCCATTGACGGCTATGCACGTCCACATACTTTGCCAAAATGCCACATACCTAAAAAAAATGCCACATGCAAAAATCAATTTTGCCACAAACAAAAAAAAAATGCCACATGCCAAAATCCCTTCTGCCACGTACCAGAAAAAAATCCACATGGCAAAAAAAAAAAATGCTCCAGGCCAAAATACATTTTGCCACCTGGCAAAATCAGTTTTGCCACATACAAAATACCACTTTTTGTTCTCGCTGTCACTCCAAATTGATGCGTTTTAGGTCTTTTCTGTTACAAACAAAACAATGTTAATAAAGTTGTACTTTAATGTGAGTTATATGTATGACTTTTAATATAAAAATGACACAATGCAGAGCTATACTTAATAATAATAATAAATATTATATAATAATAATAATAATAATAATTCTATAGACAAATGATACTTTTTACAGTGGTGGTGGCAGTGAGTTGGGGGGTATTAATATGTCAGATTATTCCACTTGAATTAAATATTACTCTTTGTTTTCATTAAGCTAATACCTCTAAAGATGGTCATTTTTCACCTAAATCCAGAAAAATTGGCTTTCAAATAATGTTGTGTATGTATGAACTTTTTAAAATATAAATAATCACACAATGTTTTGCAAAGGTACACTTAAAAAATTAATAATTTTATAGACAAATGATACTTTTTACAGTGGCGGCAGTGAGTTGGGGGGGACGTTTTAGTCTTCTTGGGGGCGCGTATCTTAAAATAATGGAGAAGCACTGCTGTACAAGAATCAGGAAAATAATTTTTATTTTGTTGATGATGTTGTCAAACATTTAAAACGATGTGAGCGTGCACAGGAAGTATTGTTTTGAAGTACAGTATGATGACTGTACAGGATGTGGAGTCAAAAACAATACTTTTGTATGTTAGATCCGGTCTTGTGGGTTTCATCAATGAGGACGAGAATGACTGAGATCAGTCACTCCGGAAGAAAAATAGGCCTGACCAGTGGCGGAACAAATGTGAACAGGCCCCAGGGTTGGGGGGTGCTACTTGACAATTATTCTCAGGCCCCTTTACACTTTTGCGGGCCCCTCAGCTCTGCGAATGATTTTACCTTTCTGTTTGACCCTCGCCCAACCATGCCCACTTTACGCCCGCAAACCGGAAGAAATGCGGTCACACCTCCAGCACCCCCCTATGTTCCGCCCCCGGGCCTGACAGAGATGCGTTATGAAATACAGTCCAGGGATTCCCCGGGTAACGACGTACCTGACTTGCGCGATTTCAACTTTACGACGCGTGTCTCGTCCGCAGTTTTTTCTCCAGTCTTTTTTTTTTTATTATGGTCACGTAACAGCATCTTGTCTGCCACCTCTCAGCATTGATGGTAATTACAGTATATAATTTGTCATTCAATTTTGTTATTTATTCAGTCAAATTAATCTAAATGGTTGATCTCTACAGTAATTGCAATGCATATCTTATTTGGACCTTATTTCCCTCGGTATTATTGTGCAGCCATTGAGGTATGCTTTTGTAAGCGAATACAGTATGTCTCTATTGATTTACTTTATAGCATTATTGTACACTCTTTGTCATTATTGTATTTTATTTTTCTAATAGTGTGTGCGTAGTTTGACGGTGACAAGTTAATAAATGTCAGTTGTAAGAAGAACTATGGCATGATCGGTGTTACCAGAGGGAAATTCTATCTATCTATCTGGCCGTCCATCCGTTGTTTTACATTATTTTATTAATATGACGTATAATACATCTTTTTGAATAGTTATTTTGAGATTTAGGGGGTATTTGGGGGTACTGAAAGGGTTATTTCCAATTTACACGGAAATTCGGGTTATGTCACCAGCCTAGGAACGGAACTCGTTTGTAACCACTATCTGTAGTGACATTTGACAACTTGTGACCGCACTGCAAAGGTAAGTAGCGCCCTCAGGTGGAAAAAAAATATTGAACCAGATTGTCAACAGACAAAAAATAATTAATATTTGAAAGCAGAGCCCCCAAAACACAATAAAAATGTATAAATAACTAAAAATGAGGGCTGTCAAAATGATCGCGTTAACGGGCGGTAATTAATTTTTTAAATTAATCACGTTAAAATATTTGACGCAATTAACGCACATGCCCCGCTCAAACAGATTAAAATGACAGTACAGTGTAATGTCTGCTTGTTACTTGTTTTTTTTGGGTGTTTGGCGCCTTCTGCTGGTGCTTGGGTCCAACTGATTTTATGGGTTAGTACCATGAGTGAGCATGGTGTAATTATTTACATCAACAGTGGCGAGCTACTAGTTCATTTTTTGATTGAAAATTTACAAATCTTAATAAAATGAAAACATCAAGAGGAGTTTTAATATAAAATTTCTATAACTTGTACTAACATTTATCTTTTAAGAACTACAAGTTTTTCTATCCATGGTTCGCTTTAAGAGAATGTTTATAATGTTAATGCCATCTTGTTGATTTATTGTTATAATAAACAAATACAGTACTTATGTACCGTGTGTTGAACGTATATATCCGTCTTGTGTCTTATCTTTCCATTCCAACAATAATTTACAAAAAAGTATGGCACATTTTACAGATGGTTTGAATAGCCATTAATTACGATTAATTAATTTTTAAGCTGTAATTAACGTTTGACAGCCCTCCTAAAAATATATACAGGTATATATATATATTTTTTAAATGTCTATCGGAATATCCTCACATTTAAAAAGTATTGAATGATAAAAAAATAATGATTTTTAAAATCTAAAAAATAAAGCTCTATCACCCCAAAACATAAAGTAGTTAAGCGTGTGATGTATTCATTAAAAAACATGAGAAAACATGAGATGATTGTCTTTATTATATCATCATATAATTATTTACTCGTTCATCTTTTACAGTAAACATCAAGTAAATCCATTTTTTATTGCAGCATAACATAAAAATGAAACCCAGTTCAACATACACAAAGAAAAAAAAAATCATTAGTAGTGTAATTTCCCTTTCCGCATTTACTGCCATTGACAGCAATAAACGTCCATTTTGTCCCTCTAAGTTGAAATGGATTGGACGTCTATTGCCATCACTGGCAGCACACAAGTGATGAAGCACTTTACTACCAGTATTTACTAATTTTGCATTATTGGAGCTTACATTCCTGAGTACGAATACGACACTTGTCATGTGACATCTCAAAAATGCCAGCTGCCATTGACAGCAATAGACGTCAAATGACTTCATCGCTAGTAGACGTCCAATCCATTTGAAGTGGGCGGGTTGGCAGTGAATAACTGAATGTTCATTTGCTGCTAAACTCTTACTTAAAATGGATCGGACGTTTAGCGCCTTCAATGGAAGCCAGCGAGATTATGAATGTCGGCCTGTGAGTTAGCTAGTAATTTAGAGTGGAAATTTAGTCCTGAAATGTTCAACAACACGCCAAAGAAAGACCAAAAAAACAAAGTAAATTTGCATTAACTGTAAATTTTCTGTGATTGATGCAGAATGACATATCAAAAGCCGACAAAAACACCAACTAGTAGCGTAGTTGGTTTACATTCCAGTTTCAGCTAGCGGCTAACGGCAGTAACATCGATTGTGATACCTGAATTTTCCGCGTTAGTCGGTGTCGGCTGGGCTGGCTCTCCTCAACTCGGCCAGTTTGCTGGTGACAAAGTTCCACTTGAAGGAAGCGTCCTGGCCGCCCAGCGTGACGTATTTAGAGAAGCCGTCGTTGCTGCTCTCCCGCCGCTCGTCTTCCTCCGCCGCCTCCATGCCGTCTGTTTCGGCTTCCTCGGAAGGCCCTGGAGATGCCTTCTCCTCGTCATCCTCTTTGGTCACCACTGTCCCCGCTTCCGTTTCCTCTGTCGCCTTTTGAGCGGCGGCGTCAGCCTCCGCTTGCTTCCTGGCTGCCCAGTTGGCGGCAAAGCTGTCCCAGAATCCACTGCGGGCTTTGGTGGGACGGGGAGGTACCTCAGGCTTTACTGCAAGGGGACTGAAATGCGTGCATACATTAAAAAGAAAAATGATAATATGTAATAACATTTTTCATATGAAACAGAAAATGTGATAAAATTTTGGGGTCATGAGGTCAAAGGTCACATGGTTCAAAATATGTCCTCTAGATTATGAAAGAACAAATTAAGGAATTATTAAAATAGCAGGATATGCTTGTAATATCAATGATTAAATTTTGAGGTAGTGAGGTCAAAGGTCACAGGCCAAAGGTCACACAAAACAAGCCAGCTAGTTTTTTCTTCTGCAGAGAGAAACAAAACATCCTATTTTGTCAACTCTGTTAAAGTCTACTCTGTAATATATGGTATAATTATATAATATTATATATTTTTATATAATAAGTTCTGTGTAAGACAGCAATTATTACCTCTTTTGAAATAGCATGTGTTCGTTCTTAAAAAAATGCATACACAATATTTTACACTCTGTCAATTTCTCATGAACTGCGTCAGCACGGTCTAGCTATGTTTTGTTATTTTTGTAGTTAAAACGATTGTTATCATTATATGTGATAATCTTCCTACGCTGGCGACATAACCCGAGTTTCTGCGAAAGTCGGAATTAACCCTTTCAAAATACCTTTCCAAAAAGTCCAGAAGTATTGTATTTTGTTTAATAATGGATACACTGCCCTCTCGTGGCAGCGTTGGGTCTGACTGGACTGTCGCCTTGCAGACTTGTCTGTCATGGATAAAGCACAGCTGCGCTCTGGTTTGGCCCACATAAGACTGTAAGTTGTTTCAGCTTATATATGTTTGTGTATGCATCTGTAATTAAGTTAAGAGCTACAGCTTAGAATTGTAAATATGTTAGAATCCGTAGAATTTAAGCTAGCTGACTTTTGTGAGGCAAATTAGGCTAATTTAATTTACTAAATTTACATATTGATCAGACTAGAAGGACATTTCAACACAAATTTTTTTGTGTCAAGTGTTTTATTGTTAAAATGTGTGTCGTTTTGAACAGACGTGTACCTACAGTATGTGTGTTACAGCTTTACAAATTGTCAAAAGTGAAGGAAGTAAAAACCTTAAAAAAGCACAATTGCCTTGTTTCGACTTCACATTTAGTGAGGACAGAACACGTCATATTACCGATTTTATCAATTGCTTTGGTACGTTCCCTGGATAAGGCATTCAAGACTGTATAGCAAGAGAGTATTTCCATTTTGACATGGATGAAAATTTGTGGCCCCACAGGGAGGAATGTCAAGATGTGTAGAGAGAATCGTGAGGTCCCGACATGTAGCATTCAAAGTTTGGTTGTGCCGATTGTCTTATGTTCACATTTCTAATTTTGCTTTTGTTTTTTTCCCCGTTTGTAATAGTCAGTACTGTCTTTTGCTTTCTGTATCGCAGTGACATAGTCAGGAAATTGTAAAAACAGTAAAAGTGTAAAGTGAATCTTGTCCAGTCTCTCCCACACACATCAGCATCAGAGCCTTCCCCTAGAGTAACTGTTCAATTGAGAGCATCACTAAGCAATTTGACTGTCTTGTCTGTACACAATGAAACAAGGGCTTGTCAATCTGACAGCACTCACGTTTATTGACACAGAAGTTAAATTTGGAGCGATAGACTAAGTATTTCTGTACAAAAAAAAATGGCTCTTGCAGGTAATCCATGTTGTTTTGCTACTTGTGCTACATGTGAGCGTTGAACAAGTAGTTTTGAGAATTTCAGTTCTGATCCGAGAAACGTACCAAAGCAGTTAAGAAAAACTGTAACACAATTGCTCCCTCTTGTGGCCATACATTGCATACAAACGCAAAGACACTCACTTTTGGTAAGTAGCAAAATGGATTTTGGTATGTGACATTTTTCATTTATTTATTTATTTTTTGTATGTAGCATTTTTCAAGGCCATGCACGCCCATGCCATTGACGGCTATGCACGGCCAAATTTTCCATTAATTTTGAATGACAGAAAAACTTGTGGTTGTGATTTTTGACCATACAATTTACAGTGCCTTGCAAAAGTATTCGGCCCCCTTGAATCTTGCAACCTTTCGCCACATTTCAGGCTTCAAACATAAAGATATGAAATTTAATTTTTTTGTCAAGAATCAACAACAAGTGGGACACAATCGTGAAGTGGAACAACATTTATTGGATAATTTCAACTTTTTTAACAAATAAAAAACTGAAAAGTGGGGCGTGCAATATTATTCGGCCCCTTTACTTTCAGTGAAGCAAACTCACTCCAGAAGTTCAATGAGGATCTCTGAATGATCCAATGTTGTCCTAAATGACCGATGATGATAAATAGAATCCACCTGTGTGTAATCAAGTCTCCGTATAAATGCACCTGCTCTGTGATAGTCTCAGGGTTCTGTTTAAAGTGCAGAGAGCATTATGAAAACCAAGGAACACACCAGGCAGGTCCGAGATACTGTTGTGGAGAAGTTTAAAGCCGGATTTGGATACAAAAAGATTTCCCAAGCTATAAACATCTCAAGGAGCACTGTGCAAGCCATCATATTGAAATGGAAGGAGCATCAGACCACTGCAAATCTACCAAGACCCGGCCGTCCTTCCAAACTTTCTTCTCAAACAAGGAGAAAACTGATCAGAGATGCAGCCAAGAGGCCCATGATCACTCTGGATGAACTGCAGAGATCTACAGCTGAGGTGGGAGAGTCTGTCCATAGGACAACAATCAGTCGTACACTGCACAAATCTGGCCTTTATGGAAGAGTGGCAAGAAGAAAGCCATTTCTCAAAGATATGCATAAAAAGTCTCGTTTAAAGTTTGCTACAAGCCACCTGGGAGACACACCAAACATGTGGAAGAAGGTGCTCTGGTCAGATGAAACCAAAATTGAACTTTTTGGCCACAATGCAAAACGATATGTTTGGCGTATAAGCAACATAGCTCATCACCCTGAACACACCATCCCCACTGTCAAACATGGTGGTGGCAGCATCATGGTTTGGGCCTGCTTTTCATCAGCAGGGACAGGGAAGATGGTTAAAATTGACGGGAAGATGGATGCAGCCAAATACAGGAACATTCTGGAAGAAAACCTGTTGGTATCTGCACAAGACCTGAGACTGGGACGGAGATTTATCTTCCAACAGGACAATGATCCAAAACATAAAGCCAAATCTACAATGGAATGGTTCAAAAATAAACGTATCCAGGTGTTAGAATGGCCAAGTCAAAGTCCAGACCTGAATCCAATCGAGAATCTGTGGAAAGAGCTGAAGACTGCTGTTCACAAACACTCTCCATCCAACCTCACTGAGCTCGAGCTGTTTTGCAAGGACGAATGGGCAAGAATGTCAGTCTCTCGATGTGCAAAACTGATAGAAACATACCCCAAGCGACTTGCAGCTGTAATTGGAGCAAAAGGTGGCGCTACAAAGTATTAACGCAAGGGGGCCGAATAATATTGCACGCCCCACTTTTCAGTTTTTTATTTGTTAAAAAAGTTTAAATTATCCAATAAATTTTGTTCCACTTCATGATTGTGTCCCACTTGTTGTTGATTCTTGACAAAAAATTAAAATTTTAAATCTTTATGTTTGAAGCCTGAAATGTGGCGAAAGGTTGCAAGGTTCAAGGGGGCCGAATACTTTTGCAAGGCACTGTACATTGCAGCGCATTGACATTCAACTGCCGCCCAAATAGGGCTATGCCATTGACGGCTATGAACGTCCAAATTTTCCATTCATTTTAAATGGCAGAAAAACGTGTGGCTGTGATTTTTGACCATACACTTACCATTACAGCGCATTGACATGCAACTGGCACCCAAGTCAGGCTATACCATTGACGGCTATGAACGTCCACATACGTTGCCAAAATGCCACATAACCCCAAAAAATGCCTCATGCAACAATCCATTTTGCCACATACAAAAAAAATGCCATATGCCAGAATACAGAAAATCCAGAAATCAGATTTTGAGCAATAGACTAAGTATTTTTGCACAAAAAACTGGCTTTTGCAGGTAAATCCGTGTTTGTTTGTTTTTTTGCTACTTGTGAGGGTTGAACAAGTAGTTTTCAGAATTTCAATTCTGATCTGAAAAACGTACACAAGCAGTTGAGAAAAAAACTGCAATTGCCTCCTTTTGTGGCCATACATTGCAAACAAACGCAAAGACACTCACTTTTGGTATGTAGCAAAATGGATTTTGTATGTGGCATTTTTTGGGGTATGTGACAAATGTATTTTGGTATGTGGCATTTTTCAAGGCCATGCACGTCCATGCCATTGTCGGCTATGGACGTCCAAATGTTGCATTAATTTTGAAGGACAGAAAAACGTGTGGTTGTGATTTTTGACCATACACTTACCATTACAGCGCATTGACATGCAACTGGCACCCAAGTCAGGCTATACCATTGACGGCTATGAACGTTCAAATTTTCCATTCATTTTAAATGGCAGAAAAACATGCATGGCTGTGATTTTTGACCATACACTTACCATTACAGTGCATTGACTTGAAACTGGCACCCAACTCAGGCTATGCTATTGACGGCTATGAACGTCCACATACGTTGCCAAAATGCCGCATAACTCAAAAAAATGCCTCATGCAAAAATCCATTTTGCCACTTACCAAAAAAATGCCTGGTGCAAAAATCCATTTTGCCACATACAAAAAAAAAATGCCATATGCCAAAATACAGAAATTAAAATTTGAGCGATAGATTAAGTATTTTACGCAAAAAAATGGCTTTTGTAGCTAAATCCATGTTTTTTTGCTACTTGTGAGGGTTGAACAGGTAGTTTTGAGAATGTCCATTCTAATCTGAGAAACATTACAAAGCAGTTGAGAAAAAAAAACTGCAATTGCTCCCTCTTGTGGCCATACATTGCAAACAAACGCAAAGACGGACTCACTTTTGGTATGTAGCAAAATGGATTTTGTATGTGGCATTTTTTTGGGTATGTGGCAAATGTATTTTGGTATGTGGCATTTAAAAAAAATAAAAATGTATGGCATTTTTCAAGGCCATACACGTCCATGCCATCGACGGCTATGCACACCCAAATTTTCCATTCATTTTGAAAGGCAGAAAAACGTGTGGCTGTGATTTTTGACCATACACTTTCCATTACAGCACATTGACATTCAACTGGCACCCAAATAAGGCTATGCCATTGACACCTATGAACGTCCAAATTTTCCATTCATTTTAAATGGCAGAAAAACATGTGGCTCTGATTTTTGACCGTACATTTACCATTACAGCGCACCGACATGCAACTGGCACCCAAGTAAGGCTATGCCATTGACGGCTATGAATGTCCACATACGGTGCCAAAATGCCACATACCCCAAAAAAATGCCACATGCAAAAATCAATTGTGCCACATTCCCAAAAAAATACCACATCGCAAAATCAGTTTTTGCCACATACGGAAAAAAAAAATGCCTCATGCCAAACATACGGGGGAAAAAAAAAAATGCCTCATGCCAAAATCCAGAAATTAAATTTTGAGCAATAGACTAAGTATGTAGCAAAAAAAACGGTAAAATGGTAAATCCATGTTGTTTTGCTACTTTTGAGGGTTGAACAAGTAATTTTGGGAATTTCAATTCTGATCTGAGAAACGTACCAAAGCAATTGAGAAAAAATGAAATACAATTGCTTCCTCTTGTGGTCATACATTGCAAACAAACACAAAGACAGACTCACTGGTCTGCAACTGGAGGACTTTCTGGCTCTTGCAGTAGTTGGTGTTGATCATCTTTGTTGAAGAGGGCTGATAGTCTGTTCCAGCTCTTGGCTCCTGCTCCTTGCATCTGAACACAAAAATGTACAAAAGGGGTCAAAGATTAACCAAATAAATAAAATAAAGACAGGTTGAAATGAGATGACATACGGCGTACTTTTCGGGCCAGCTGGAAGACAGCGTTTTGGCTTTCGTCTTGCTGGACTGGACTCATCATGTCTTCTTCCACTTCACTCACCTGAATACATAACCACACACATGATGCGTGTCAGTCTTAAGCAGTGGCAACTGATCCCTTTATTGTGCTTCGCTGCCAGATTGTGTTTCTTACCTGTCATTTAAAAATGTAGGTCACTTAAAATTTTGTTCGAAAGCAAAGTTTGCGGCTCCCCTTGCGAATTAATAGCTGCTCAAGTGAAGTTCAGTTGTATTCAACTTTAAATTTTTAAATCACGGAAGTTCGCATTTAAAATTGATTTTATTAGGACTGCCGCAAACCGTTATATCGATGGTCGATTAAACATTGACTGTTTTTGCAATTGGTCGGTGAATCAGCTAAATTATGAATCAATTTTATGACTTATATTCCTCTGGTCTTTACATTTTAGCTGCAAATGTGTACTGGAGCTAAAAATGATGCTTTTCAAAGAAAATTGAGGACTTTTTTGTTTGTTTTAATTAAAAAAAAAAAAAAAAAATCAAAATATATGTAATTAAAAATAACTAAAAAGAGAATACATGTAACAAAATTATTAAATTGAATAATTGCGTTATTTAAACATTTTTTTAAAATAATAAAAGTATTTTTTTTAAAATAAATATCTATTTAAAAAGTGAATAAAATTGGTGAGAATTTTAAATAAAATGAAAACAATTAAAAATTTTAAAAAGTGAATATCTATAATTAAATTATTAAATTGAATAATTACATTTAAAGATTGAAAAAATATTTTTTGAACAAATACTTATTTTCTATTTAAAAATGAATAAAATCAGAAAGTAGAATTTTAAATAAAATTAAAAGATATAATTAAGAATAAAATAAGAAAATGTCTGTAATTAACTTATTAAATTGAATAATTAATTATTTAAAGATTTTCATAAATTATTTTTTTCAATAAATACATATTTTCTATTTAAAAAATGAATAAAATCGGAAAATAGAATTTTGGCTAAAATTAAAAGATAATTAAAAATAAAACAAGAGAATATCTATAATTAACTTATTAAATTGAATAATTTCATAATTTAAAGATTTTTTTATGAACACTTATTTTCCATTTAAAAAAATGAATAAAAATGAAAAAAGCAGATTTAAAATAAAATTGTAATATATGATTTAAATTTTACAAAAAGAGAATATCCTAAATCAAATCGTTAAACTGAATAATTATATAATTTTATTTTATTTTTTAAAATAAAAAGTAATATGAACCTTTTTATATTTATTTTCTATTTCCCTTTTGTTTCTATTTTCCCCATTTATAAAAAATAGGGGAATTGATTTAAAATCAATTAAAAAAATATAGAATCAACATGTATATAAAAGAGAATATCTAAAATTATTAAATTGAGTAATCACATTATTTCAATATTTTTAAGATCGATTTGAATATATATTTTTAAATAAATAAAAAATATGAACTGTTTTATAATTATTTTCTATTTAAAAAATGGTGAAATGACTATTTAAAAAAATTTAGGTCAATAGTAGCTAAACAATAACTTTATTTATATACTTATTTAATAATCAGTTCGTCGATTAATCGCGGCGGCCCTCATTTTACTTCATCGACTGCTATTGACGACTGAAACATGATCATTGACCGAATACCTCATCCGCCGAGTCGTCCACGTACTCCGGATCGAGCGTCTTCATGACTTTGCTCTTATAAAGCCTCCACGTGTGATTCATGGACGGATGCTGCTGTGGTGACGCTCGTGCTCGGACTTCACTCGGCTACTTTTTCTTCCTCTTTGGCCGTCATCAAGCGGTCAGCGGCAGCCGAGGGCAGGATCGGACGTGGCGTCAACATCCGAGCGTCGGAAGAGCCTGTGGAGGTGAAGCGTGGCACTACCTGTGAGGAGGGAGGGAAGAGTCACGCTTGAGGACGCCTGCCTGGGTTACCTGGAAACAAGTGTGGATTTCATCATGCATATTTCACACAGTCGGCCTCAGTCCATTGTAAGTCAACATTGGCTCCAGTGACAGTGACTCAAGCAAATACAGTATTTTTAATTCAAAAAAATATATATAAAAATTTTTTTTTATTTAATTTACTGTCTCACAAACGACACATCCTAAAACATTTTTCCCAAGTCTTTGTTTTTCTGACTAACTTATTTTTGGAGTACCGTATTTTCCGCACTATAAGGCGCACCTAAAAGCCTTTAATTTTATCAAAAGCAGCTTATAATTACATGCACGTTATATATGGATAAATATTGGTTAATCATGGCATGACATTCCCTTTAGCCCAGCACCATCTAGTGGATGCATAACGCAACCCCAACCACTACGACAGTATTTTTTTGGACTATAAGCTGCTACTTTTTGCTCGTCGTTTCTACCCTGCGCATTTATAAGGAAGCGGCTTATTTGTGGAGATTTGTTTTTCCTGTTAAAAATGATAAAATTGGATAATTCCATACATTTTAAAAGAATGGATTTCCAAATTTTGCCATGACATAGCTCTCAGCCGCCAAACTAGCACCGATAAAGCTTGCTAGAAGCTCGTCAGATTTACTCAAAAACTCAGGATTTTATAGATCAATATTAGAGATGTCCCGATCACGTTATTTTCAAAGTATCGGAATCGGCAAAAAAATATCGTACATGCCTTTTTTACATATATATATATATATATTTCTTAATTAAATCGTTTTCTAATTGTATTTAACGTTACAGACATATTAGGTTACACTTATCCAGAGTCTTTAGTTTAAGCTTAAGGTAGGGTTACAAAATTTATCGCGTTAACGGCGAGAATTAATATTTTTTACATTTATCACGTTACAATATTTAACGCAATTAACGCATGCGCTGCACGACCCACTCATGCATTGTCGCGTTCAATCTATAATAGCGCTGTTTTACCCATACAGTATATAGAGCTAAAAGGCAGCGTTAAATGAGTAGAGTGAATTTTGGCAGCCTTTGGAGCCTTTTTTTAATTGGCTAAAGCCTTACAATCCCTCTCCCAGCGATTAGAAATATCGTGGGAAGCAATGTGGGGAAGAAAGGTAGTAGTTTAACTTTTTCTTAACACCCTATGTTATGTCCCAACGCAGAGAAGATATATCAATTGGTACCACTACGCACAGTCATGGTTGCACTTCCCATCATGTATTTGGGCAGAACAGTTAAATGGCTACAGTATCATTTACTGAAAGCTCAACAAATACACTAGATGGCAATATTTAGTCACAATATATAAAGTCACATTTATCCTTTAAGAATTAAAAGTCTTTCTATCCGTGGATCCCTCTCACAGAAAGAATGTTAATAATGTAAATGCCATCTTGAGGATTCATTGTCATAATAAACAAATACAGTACTTATGTACTGTATGTTGAATGTATATATTCGTCCGAGTTTTATTCATTTTTTTTCTTAATGCATTGCCAAAATGTATATGATCGTGAAAAAATATCGGGAATGATTGGAATTGAATCGGGAGCAAAAAAAAAGCAATCGGATCGGGAAATATCGGGATCGGCAGATACTCAAGCTAAAACGATCGGGATTGGATCGGGATCAAAAAAACATGATCGGAACAACCCTAATCAATATGGCTCCATCTGATACTGTATGCTGCTACAAACGAACCATTTTAAATAGAAGGGCATCCACTATTTGCTACGACAAGAAAATGCGATGCTAGCATTGATTAGCCGTTTTCAACTGGCATTCGGAGGACTTTATTGCCATGGTATGCTACCACATAGCTGCTATATAAGGTTTAGCACTAGCTGTTAATCGTTTTTAAGAGGATTTCATCCACTTCAAGTTTAGAAGGCAAGGTTGCAAATGTAGTGACCTGTTTTTTAAAGTTTGTTTTTAAGCATTCAGATAACATGTGTTGGTGATGTTGATGTGTTTATCTGGTTAAAAATGTTTGATCTATGAAATATTTCTGGCTAACATCTATGTAAATATCCAATTTTAAGATGAAATTTGGTTGTTGCGGCTTATAATCAGGTGCACTTTATAGTCCAGAAATTACAGTACAACTAATACTGCGACTTATAATGCGGTGCGCCCTATACAGGTAGTCCCAGGGGTATGACGTACTCGACTTACGCGAATTCGTCTTTACAACACCGGAGTCTCGTCCGCCATTTTGTCTCCCGTCTTTCGTTTTTTTTTTGTTTTGTTTTGTTTTGTTTTTGTCACAATAAACAGTACCTTATTGTACCTCACAGTATCTTATTTTTTACTTTACTTTATCAATATGACGTGTTCTGTCCTCACTAAACGTGGTTATTCAGCTTGACAGACAACAAACAAGGCAATTGTGCTTTTTCAAGCTTTTTACTTCCTTCACTTTTGACAATTTGTAAAGCTGTAACACACATATGAAGACCTTCGTTGAAAACGACACAAATTTAACAATAAAAAACAAATGTTCAAACATCCTTCTAGTCTGATCAATATGTGAATTTCGTAGATTAGACCAATTTGCCTAACAAAAGTCTCCTAGCTTAAATGCTACAAATGCTAACGAATTTACAATTGTCAGAGCAAATCACTCACGCGTAACTCCACAAACTGTAGCTGTAGACAAACATATATTAGCTGAAACAACTTACAGGCTTATGTGGGCCAAACAAGAGCGCAGCTTTCCTTTATCCATGTCAGATGTCTGAGTCTGCTTCTTTGTCATACAAGGCGACAGTCCAGCCAGACCCAACGCTGCCAACCCACCATCATTAAACATAATACTGTACAATACTTTTGGGATTTTTTGAGAAAGAAAACGAGTTTAAATAAGGCGGCAGCAGAGGAATGGCACTATTTCCAATTGTTGTATATAGTTGAATCGTCTCAATATATGAATTTTGATTCTAATAATAATTCTACGTCTGATTTAATTTTAGGTGTCGTATACACTTTAATCTTTAAGAATGGTTAACGATGACGTTAAAAATAACTTTGAGAAGTATTGCTCTGTGGAAGTCAATA
The DNA here is from genome assembly GCF_030265065.1 of Corythoichthys intestinalis. NCBI lineage: Eukaryota > Metazoa > Chordata > Actinopteri > Syngnathiformes > Syngnathidae > Corythoichthys > Corythoichthys intestinalis. Next base: position 40,697,929 of record NC_080398.1, read on the forward strand.
CTATTACGTTGTGTGTAGCTATATTCGCATCGCCTTGATGTTTAATCCTGAGCTACTGTGAGGATGTTTAAGGTGAACATGAATTATGAATGCACATGCACGCACAAAGAGAAGCTCAGCTTTCTCAATGGAAATGACACCCCCGTTTTACACACGCACACGCTGGCCCAAATCCTTTGTTTTTGTACGTATTTGTTTTGAGCACAACAAACTTTTATAAATATGCAAAAAAATATTACAAGACAAGATTCAACAACAACTGTAAAACTGTCTCGTGATTGACTTCTAGCTCCCCCATCTGACAGCTTTCCGTCATAAAGCCGGAGGACTTTAAAGGGGAAATGTAAACTAAGGTTGACCAACCATGTTTTTGAATAATATCAATGGCTAAACAATTATGGCCAAAGGATAGCAGGGCACGTAAATGGACATCTTTCGTTCGCACGAAGCGAATGAATTTCACGCCATCATCGAGTAGTGTTCTCTGCTGCAAACACTTCGAAGATGCCTGCTTCTTTAACCGGTCTACTTATGATCAAGGATTTGCCAAAAAGTAAGTGTGATTTTTGGGTAGATGACTGATGACTTTGTCAAAGCAGAGCTGCCAACTGTTGTGGAATGTACAGTAGAAGCTAGCGACGTTAGCCGAAAGCCAACTCGTGGCAATAGTCGTGGCATAGTTGTTGTTGTGTTCGCTAGTGTTACGTCCCAAGGACGGCTCGCGAAGGGCGTAACATAAATTGAGCCACACAATTTCACAAGTGGCACAAAATTTACACAACAAACTCGCACTGAATATGGTAAATGGTCTTATACTTGTATAGCGCTTTTCCACCTTTCAAGGCAATATGTACAAAATGTAGATGAAGCACGCCTTCAGGGTAAGTCCAGGCCAAAACAACAAACATAAGGAATCTACACTTGAACCCCAACCGCTAACTAAACCCTGATCATGAAAAAGAACGACGAAAAGATAGCCACTAACCTAGCTTCTTACGCTAAAAAAAACCAGGAGAAAACGGGTTGAACAGAAATGGCGACTTACCCCTTCTTGCTTCAGTGCTCTTATTTACAGTGGTGAACAAAAACGATCCAATAACGAATAAACACAAAAGACCTCACCAAAAAAGCGGGAGTGTATCAGACTAGCGATCAAATGCAAACGAGCGTGAATGGCGAGCTAACAGCTGGCGAGGAGGACCGCGGCAGAATGCTGTCAAATGTGAACGTTGACAGCTCAAGTCCCGCAGTGAATCATGGGAAATGTAGTCTCAGGACAACACTGAAGTGGTGCTTTGTAATCTGTTCGCTTGTGTGAAAAAACTACATTTCCTCACGCCATTAGACGCCACTTCCTGCCGATAGCCCCATGAAGTAGTAGTAGCTGGTAGTACGAGGCGAGGCGGAGATGAGCGACAAGCAAAACTTCGTAGTCGAATCTGGCGGCAGTCCGCGATTATTTTGTTTTCTTATTGTTGCCACAATAAAGTGGAGAAAGCCATCAACGACTCATCTCCTTCTTTCCCCCCAACGTTTCTATATTATTATTTTATATGCACGAGAGCTGCAGGATCTGCCAAAATGAACATGCAGTCTGATTATTATTTTTTTTAAACAATGTCATCAGAAAGACAAAAACATAAAATTTTGTGCAAATGCCTGCATCTTCAAATCATGAAAATAATAACAGCCTATATCTTACCAATCTTGTAATCTCGATGGGTCTTGTCTCCATTCCATGTCAGGTAATCTAGGCACATTGTTTGCATCCTGATTAGCGTCTGGCTAATACATGTTAGGTCCAACATAAAATTCCAAGCTCCTCTTCTTCCTCCAACTCTTCAAAAACTTGGATCTCCTCCCTTGCGCTAGATCTATCGCTTATATCGCTGTTTGAATCATTGTTTGAAGGGCTTTGTATGGCGGCCGTATGGAGCGCTGCCATCGATGTTCTTGGTGTGACGTATCACTTCCGGGTTCGTCCCCTTTCAGGCTCGAACTTCGGAAACGCGATTATTTTGTCAAATATACAACATATAAATTATTTTTTTCATGCTTTATTTGTTGGACAATGTTTAATTACTTTAATTGTGACCCTATTTGGCATGTTATGAAATTACTTCACATTACAGCTTTAACCCTTGGGTGTACTGATCCTTTTGTGTTGAGTTGTTAAACCTACAATACATAAACAAGGCCTTTTCTTTCCCAAACAAATTTATTATGAGCAGACATTATACATCAATAATCATAACAGAATATGCTAAGTGGGAAATTAACACAGCTCTCATAAAAATCAAGATTGAAAATGATTGACATTCAATAACCGTTAGCAAAATCTAGGTTGAGTTTGTCAAATTGATTCAAACAAGAAGTCTGTTTTCAAAAAAAGTTAACAAATCATCTGAAAATATAGATAAATCGTAATTCCCAAAGATGTTAATCATGAAATCAACTTACAGTCGCTACCTTTTGTTTTTGGCTTACATAGTACGTATGGTTGAACGCAAGGGCGTAGCTTTGGTCTCAACATTGGTAGGGACGATATAACAGCAGCTTCATACTCGGGTTTTGCGGGTTAGCAAATTCACAGTTTAATGTTATGCTAACTCTGATGCAGGTCGGACTTTCAGTAGCAAAAATAGTGGTGTGTTTCCCACCTTTACAACATTGGCATCTTTTTTAATTACTTACTATGGCTGTTGCTGGCCGAAAAAAAACTTCAATTTTGTCCAAATGTAATTGTGCAGGGTCTGTGTGAGTTTGAGCGTGCGTGTGTGTCGGAGGTGGGTTAAGTCATCAGCCAATCAAATATGCGTTTGAGGGGCAGGGGGAAAATGGACTGGCACATTCAGCAAGTGAAAAGGGGTAAAAGTTTTAACATAATAAAAATAATTCACTTAATAATGGTAGGGTCAATTCTATACATACAAATATGGAAAGACAGTCTAAATTACCTATATAACTGAACTCATTATATATTGTATATAAGGTTGCTTAAAAGTTGGTGGTGACAATTTGAGCATCCTGAAAAGTTGGTAGAGTTATGTCCCTACCGTCCCTATGCAAACCGCCCTTAGTTGAACGTTACTACTGGTATCTTTAGCTATTGCTAGGGTTAGCAGAAATTCTTGTTTTTTTGGGGGTTATTTTTTTGTCTACAGTCAAATTTGTGATGGTAGGAAAATGTGCTGTCATCTAGTGGTCGACTGTAAAATGACAATCACAATAACCTGGAGTCTGAGCAAAATTAGCTAAATGGCCTCTTTGAAAACAACCGATTAATATTAATTTTTTCTGTAAATTATTGTTGGAATGGAAAGATAAGACACAAGACGGATATATACATTCAACATACTGGACATAAGTACTGTATTTGTTTATTATAACAAAACATCAACAAGATGGCATTAACATTATTAACATTCCGTTAAAGCGATCCATGGATAGAAGGACTTGTAGTTCTTAAAAGATAAATGTTATTACAAGTTATAGAAATTTTATATTTTAAAAAAATTATATTATTGTTTTCGTTTTAATAAAATTTGTAAAATTTTCAAGCAAAAATAAACTAGTAGCTCGCTATTGTTGATGTCAATAATTACACAATGCTCATGGTGCTGAAACCCATAAAATCAGTCGCACCCAAGTGCCAGCAGAGGGTGACAAAACACCAAAAAACACAAGTAACAAATAGACATGACACTGTGCTGTCATTTTAATCTCTTTGAGCGGGGCATGTGCATTAAATGTGTCAAATATTTTAACGTGATTAATTTTAAAAATTAATTAACGCCTGTTAACGCGATAATTTTGACAGCCCAAGTTATTATAGATTAATATTTCATTAATACCACTGTACATTCAAAATAAAATAGTTCTAAATACTACATTTCAATCAATACAATCCAGACTGCGATCATGAACGAAAACCGTCCCAGTTCCATTGGATTGGACATCTATTGTTATCAATGGAAATCCATGATTCAATATCGATTATGCATTAATACGGCAATAGATTTAATGTAAGTGTGCTAATTACTACTTTTGAATTCATTATTATACAGATTCATTGCAATTAATCTCATGCAATTCATCGCGATTAAAATGAATAACCATTGCCCAGTTGTAGTAATAATGATTAGGGTACTGATTTAAATATCAATGCATAACACTTAAATGATCCCTTCTACAACATTTCGAGAAAATTATCAATACTCAGAGTTATACTAGTATATTCTAATCAAAGTACTACACTGAAGCCATTTTCAATGCTGTGGGGTTTGAGGGCTCTACATGACAGGATAGCAGGCAAAACTGGCGATCCCGCACTGGTTGTTTTTGTTGCGGACCATCCGGATGTAGCCTTTTTCTCCATATGAAAGACCCCAGCTGAAGCAGAGAGACCCTCATTAGCATTTAGTTAGATGATTTACCAAATAAAATGTTTGAGAATTGAGAACCTGTTCTTGACCAGCCAGTATTGCTTTCCATTTAGGGTTCCGTAGCCCACCACTAACATGGCGTGGTTCACTCTCTGAGAGCAAGATGCGTCGTCATACACTCCTGGATGAAAACAGAAGCTTAAAATACCGCAAAAAGTATCCTACAGTGTTGCTCAAAAGTTTGTGAACCCCCTCAACATTTTGGAATTTTCTATTATTTCAACCTGATTTCCTAATCAATCAATTCAGTAGTTTTTTTTTTGTTTTTTTAACAGTTGTGTTGTCGAGACTAAATTAAAAAGAGTTTTCATCAACTGATGTAGGTGCAAAATTGAACTGTTTGGTCACAACCAAAACCGCCATGTCTGGCGAAAAGTCAACACTGCATACCACCAAAAGAACCTTCTCCCAACAGTGAAGCATGGAGGTGGGAATGTCAAGATCTGGGCTTGCTTTTCATCCTCAGGACCTGGACAACTCCACATAGTCCAGGGAATCATGAATTCTGAGGAATATTGTCAAATCCTAGAACATAACCTGACGCCATCTGTTTTGAAGTTAAAGCTTGGCAGAAGGTGGATCATGCAACATGATAATGATCCAAAGCATTCCAGCAATACAACCAAGGAATGGCTGAAAAAGAAGAAGATTCGTGTTCTGGACTGGCCCAGTCAAAGTCCTGACCTAAATCCCATTGAAATGCTGTGGCGGGACCTGAAGCGAGCAGTTCATGCCAGACGCCCATCAAACCTCTCTCAACTGACTGCGTTCTGCAAGGAAGAATGGGCAAAAATCCCCCAAAGTAGATGTGAGAGGCTGATTAGTCACTACAGAAACCGTTTGGTTGAGGTAATCTCTGCAAAAGGAGGCGCAATATCCTATTAACTGAAGGGGTTCACATACTTTTGCACACATGATATCTGAGTTTTTCTTAAATCAACCACTTTTGTTAAATAAAGAATGACAATATAACTATTTCTTTTGTTTCAGTCCATTATTTGGAATGTCAGTATTGTGGATTTGGGTATAACTTAACATTTAATAAGGTTATTTTAGTTTTTTTTACAAAAAATCTGACCATCGCTGTGGGGTTCACAAACTTTCGAGCAGCACTGTATAGTATCCTGTTAAAATTATTGTGCTCACAGTTAACATTTATGCTTTCCTTATTATAATAAGTCACCACCGACTCACCAGATAGGATAACTTCTGTCTAGTCAGCCTTTCCTTTGTTCTAGGCCATGTGGGCCCCATGCAGGGCTGGCCCAGCCTATACGCAGACTATGCAGCTGCTTAGGGCCCCTGACCAGTAGGGGGCCCCCAATCTGGCAATTGTTTAATTTATATTCTATTTTGTTTACTACAGTTTGCATTATTTGACTTTTGTGAGTTTTGATACTTGATTACTAGCTTAAAAAATTATAAGTTCTTCCTTAACTTCTTTCTTTCCTCTTTTAGAAAAAGGTTTGGCGCTATCTACTGTAAGTACTTACAACCATTTGGGGTGAGAAGTTTGAAGTATGCAGTGCAACACAATCTGATTAATTTACAAAATATGGACTTATGGCTTGGATTGCATGTATGGGTTTCACAGTACACTGTGAGGAAATGGTGGGCCAAAAATATGGGCCTCTTTGCATTATTTTGCTTAGGGTCTCCAAATGGCCTGGACTGGCCCTGCCCCCATGTAGTACATTAGTTTAATCAGTTTCGCTACTTCAACACAAATGAGTATTTCATGTTTGTTTTATCTAATTTCAGACTACAGTTAATAGAATATATACTTTGCACAAATAACTCATTCACTGCCATAAGCAGTGCTAGAAGTTAAATCCGTTTGGACTGGGAGATGGTGAATGTACATTCCCTAGCAAAGCTCCAATTTTGAAACATCTCTCAACAGTGGTACCTCAAGATACGAAAATAATTTGTTCCGGAGTGCCTTTCATATCATATTTTGTTTCCATGTATGAAAATCACCAAATTTGTTCCAAGCTCCACTTAAACACCACATTAAATGTGCTGTCATGTCCTCTGATTGCCTGTCTCAGTCGATCTACAGATGTTATTGTATGACTACTTGAGCTAATAGCAAACATGGAGTGCTAAAAGACGAGCTAACTTCAGCAGCTATTGCATTTAGACAATCTACAGATGTTATTGCATGACTACTTGCGCTCACAGCAAACACGGAGTGCTAAAAGAAGAGCTAGCTTCGGCAGCCATTGCTTGCTAACTAGTTCATCTCGCTGTTTGTGCCTTGAAAAAGCATCCCTTGCCAGTTATATTCTTTTATGTCATATACATGTGCATTGTGTAGCACACATATTTTGTTCGTTTACATTTATAATCAAACTTTGTGAAGGAAAACAGTTTTTTTGTTAACATGCTAATCAATAATCGTACACATGTCTGCTTCTATTGTTTTAGTACATTATAAAATGAAGGTATTAAAACAAGTGTAACCAAAATAAAATACATCTAAAATATGAGCGCTTCAGAAAGGATTTTAGTGGGCAGACAAAAGAGCATTGTATGCAAAAAAAATGAGTGATTAAACTGCTGACCAAAAGTATTGACACCCCTGATAATGCTCAATTTCTCCCAGAAAATGAGTGAAACTACAAATGCTTTGGTAGTAATACCTTCATTGATTTTGCTTGCAATGAAAAACACAAAAGAGACTGTGAAAATTTTTTAATCATTATCTTTTTACACAAAACTCCAAAAATGGGATGGACAAAAGTATTGGCACCCTCAGCCTAATACTTGGTAGCACAACCTTTAGACAAAATAACTGCGAACAACCGCTTCCGGTATCCATCAACGAGTTTCTTACAATCCTCAGCTGGAATTTTGGACCATTCTTCTTTGGCCAACTGCTCCAGGTCTCTGAGATTTGAAGGGTGCCTTCTCCAAACTGCCATTTTCAGATCTCTCCACAGGCGTTCTATGGGATTCAGGTCTGGACTCATTGCTGGCCACTTTAGAAGTCTCCAGTGCTTTCTCTCAAACTATTTCCTTGTGCTTTTTGAAGTGTGTTTTGGGTAATTGCCCTGCTGGAAGACCCATGACTTCTGAAAGAGACCCAGCTTTCTTACACTGGACCCTACATTATGCTGCAAAATTTGTTGGTAGTCTTCAGACTTCATAATGCCATGCACACGGTCAAGCAGTCCAGTGCCAGAGGCAGCAAAGCTACCCCAAAACATCAGGGAACCTCCGCCATGTTTGACTGTGGGGACCGTGTTCTTTTCTTTGAAGGCCTCGTTTTTTTTCTCATGTAAACTCAATGTTTATGCTTTTGTCCCATCTGACCATACAGTAGAACATTCTTCCAGAAAGTTTTTGGCTTTCTCCGGGAAGTTTTAGCAAACTCCAGCCTGGCTTTTTTATGTCTGTGGGCAGAAGTGGGGTCTTACTAAGTATCCTTCCAAAGAGTCCCTTTTCATTCAGACACCGACGGATAGTATGGGTTGACACTGTTGTACCCTTGGACTGCAAGACAACTTGAACTTGTTTGGATGTTAGTTGAGGTTCTTTATTCACCATCCGCACAATCTTTCATTGAAATCTCTCGTCAATTTTTCTTTTCCGTCCACATCTAGGGAGCTTAGCCACATTGCCATGCGCTTTACACTTATTGATGACACTGCGCACAGAAGACACAGGAACATTCAGGTCTTTGTAGATGGACTTGTAGCCTTGAGATTGCCCATGCTTCCTCACAATTTTGCTTCTCAAGTCCTTCAAGGCTTTTTTGGTCTTCTTTCTTTTCTCCATGCTCAATGTGGTACACACAAGGACACAGGACAGAGGTTGAGTCAAATTTATTCCATTTTAACTGGCTGCAAGTGTGATTTAGTTATTGCCACCACCTGTTATGTGCCACAGCTAAGTAACAGGTGCTGTTAATTACACAAATTAGAGAAGCATCACAATTTTTCAAAGGGTGTATGTGATAAGAAAAGGCCAGTATGCTAACAGTTGACGAACCACGTCACACCGTAACCCAGTGGTTCTTAACCTTGCTAAAGGTACCGAACCCCCTGAGTTTCACACGCGCATTAACCAAACGCCTAGGAATTAGAAAAATCTTTTTCTTTTTTTTCAAATTCAAAATCGATAAATCTAAGCTAGCAAGGTAAAACCCAAGTGAATTTTCATTCAATCTTCTTCTCATTTAGACAAATTGTTTTTAAACAGGCCAAAATGTATGTTTTTATCTTTATGCATCATCAGACCACTAAACCAACACTGGCCCAATGCACATTTCTTGAATTTTTCATTCAAATTTAGAGGAATATATTTTATATTGTTCAACATTATACCTGCTTGGTTGCATTAACCTTGACTGTGCAGTTTCTGTCATGTTTACATCTCAAATGTAATGAAAAACCTTGCACAAAATGATCACCAAATTTGTACACAGTCATGTTAAAAATAAATAAATAAATAAACATGAATCTTCTCGGAAATCCAATAAACAATGTGAATTTACAACAAATAATTTAGCCTAACATACTATTTTCATGTCGTAAAATGTGACCTAAATGTTTTTTTCATGTAAATACAGTACACGTTACCCATAGGTCTGTTGCACTTTTTAAAATTCAACCTTCCACTGAGCTAACCAGTTTCTTCTCCCATCAGATAGAGGACTAGTAGTTGAAAGAATTGGAATAAAACATGTAAATTGGGGACTAAACAGTCTAAAACCTGGTCTAAAACACCACTTTACCTAGATTTCAGTGTCCAAAAATAGGCCCCGGCATGTCTTAACCTTCACCGAACCCCTTAGACCAGGGGTGGGCAAACCGGTCTTCGAGGGCCGCAGTGGGTCCTGGTCTTTGTTCCAACTGACCCAGCACAGGTAGTTTAACCAATGCGGTTTCAGCAGAAATGAGAAGCACCTGACTGCAATCGACTGATTGCACTTGTAAAACAGCAGATTGGTGAAAAGGTGTCCTCTTAATGGGTTACAACAAAAACCCGCACCCACTGCGGCCCTTTGTGGAATTAATTGCCCACCCCTGCCTTAGACTGACTCACTGAACCCCTGGGATTCGATCGAACCCAGGTTAAGAACCATTTCCCTAGCCGTATGATAACTGATGGTAGGGATGTCCTGATCCAGGTTTTTGCACTTCCGATCAGATACCGATATTGTTTTGCACTTCCGATCCGATACAGATCCTGGCCGATACCGACCTATCTGAGCATGTGTGAAAGTTTAACGTTATTTAGCCTCCTTACTTAGTTGTCAGACTCATGTTGAAAAAGGTTTTAGTACGCTTGATAACAACTAGCCAGCTGAATTAGGTGAGTTTGAATAACACACAACGGTTGGTAACAAGGAAGTGACCTGTTTATTCAGTGACAAACACAAAACATTATAAATGGCATAGTCAGTCAGTAAAACGTGCAAATAATATTGTAAACTGTCTTAAAAAAGCAAAACACACCAACAACCTCAGCGGAAAATCCCACAAATCCCCCAAGCTATTAGATGCTTTTAATGTTTCGTGCATTAGTTACAAAAATTGTATAAAAAGCCTCTCAGGTTTAAATAAATCACTATTTCAGTATCAAGTTAACATTTTAAAACCGTAAATAAAATACTCAAGTCCCCATTGTGTATCAGCAGCTTTAAACTACATTCAATTCATTTAATTTTGCGAATCAACTGTTAAAGTTGTTAAAATTGCTCCCGTTATTCCATAATTTCCCTTCTGTATACTTTCGACATGTGAAAGTTTTAAAACTGTTTTGAAGATAGATTCAAGTCAAGATGTTTCCTATTTAGGAGTATTTTAGATAAAAAGTTAATTAGGTTCGCTTGGAAGGTTCACAACAGCCTACTAGGGAAGTCTTCAGCTTTAAGATGGCGGCTGTTTTCTAACGCATCTGGTTTTCAATACTTCAATGTTGCTAACGCAGTCGAGTCTGTCGTTTAGCATCTAGTTCTATATACATATGATATCTCCAGTAAAAGTTTTTACTAATTATTAAGGCGTCGTTCACTAGCTGTCTAGCTTTGGAAAAAGTAGACGCTTGGGAGTGAGGACAGCATAGACGGATTTAAATGACAGTAGAGTGAAATGCCCACTACAGTCCTCATGTACCGTATGTTGAATGTATATATATCCATCTTGTGTCTTATCTTTCCAGTCCAACAATTTATTTTACAGAATATATATATAATTTACAGAAAAATATGGCATATTTTATAGATGGTTTGAATTGCGATTAATTGCGATTAATTACGATTAATTAATTTTTAAGATGTAATTAACTCGATTAAAAATTTTAATCGTTTGACAGCCCTAATTAAAACTTCTTACAGCTTTACCACTACGCTTGACTTTATTGTGGCATATGTTGCACTCTGCCTCTTCGTCTTTGTCGTCCTTTAAGGTGAAATGATCCCACACAGCTGACATTTTTACCGATAAAGTCTCTCTGTAAATTGGGTGACGGTAATGTAAATGTAGTGTGTTGAAGGTGTGCCGTAAAATGCGGACCGGATTTTAGGGAAACCGAAGCAAAAACTGGAATGGATTATGTAAATCGGTGCGCTGGAAAACCCGGACCGGATTTAAAAAAAAAGACTGGATCGGAAATCTGGAATGGAATTTTTCCGTGATCCGATCCGATGCGCATTTTTTTGCCCATATCGGCGTCCGATCCGATCCGAATATCGGATCGGGACATCTCTAATTGATGGACACTAGACTACACTAGAAGATGTCGTGCGCCCAATCAGCCAGGCCGCCCACTCCCGGCTGACGCTGACAGAAGAAAAACAGCCTCACCCCGACAATAGTGACCACAAATTTTTTTGCCAAATCCAAGACTGATGCCACCCCTGAACAACACCCCGACAGCCTCTCAGATCCATCTCCCCGCCTCCCAGAACCTTCAAAAAGACTTAACATTTCTGTCAGAGGCCATTAGTTCTCTGTATGGGAATACTGATAGAATGGGACCCTGGGCCCAGTTTTTCTCACTGTTCCCTGCAGTTTTTCGTTGTTTGGTTCTTGGTAACTTGCTAACTGACTGAATAAATTGTCTACCTTCTGGAAAGTTAAGAGTTTTTCGTCAGATTATCAAAGTTTGTGTTCTTGGAGTCAGTGGATAAGAGGTCAATTGCTAAGAGTTGTTACATACTTGCATAGCTGTGAGCTGGAATTATCTATTACATTTAGGGCTGTCAAAATGATCACGTTAACGGGCAGTAATTAATTTTTTAAATGAATCACATTAAAATACTTGACGCAATTAACACACATGCCCCGCTCACACAGATTTAAATAACAGTACAGTTAAATGCCCTCTTGTTAATTGTGTTTTGTGGAGTTTTGCCGCCCTCTGCTGGCACTTGGGTGCGACTGATTTTATAGGCTTCAGCACCCATGAGCATTGTGTAAGTAATTATTGACATCAACAATGGCGGGCTACTAGTTTATTTTTTGATTGAAAATTTTACAAATTTTATTAGAACGAAAACATTAAGAGGGGTTTTAATATAAAATTTCTATAGCTTGTACTAACATTTATCTTTTAAGAACTACAAGTCTTTCTATCCATGGATCGCTTTAACAGAATGTTTATAATGTTAATGCCGTCTTGTTGATTTATTGTTATAATAAACAAATACAGTCCTTCTGTACCGCATGTTGAATATATATATCTATCTTGTGTCTTATCTTTCCATTCCAACAATAATTTACAGAAAAATATGGCATACTTTACAGATGGTTTGAATTGTGATTAATTGCAATTAATTACAATGAATTAATTTTTAAGCTGTAATTAACTCCATTAAAAAAATGTAATGGTTTGACAGCCCTAATTACGTTACAAATGATGAATCAAAAAACTTCGTGAAATGAATTTTTCGCGTACTGAAGTTGCCCTATCTTGAGGTACCACTGTATGTAACTCAACATTTTGCAAGTAAGCCAACGTACCGCTGCTGTAGAACGCGAAGCTGGGCTTGGAGGCGTCGATGCCGACCGAGACGGGTCCCACCAGGGCGATCGCTCGCTTGAGGGCGCCCTCGTCGCCCTGCGCCACAGAGCGGTAGCTTGAGCAGTTGGCGGCGCGATGGGCAGCATTGTAGAGGCATGGTCCAGCCTACAAAATATCATTTAAAAAAAATGTTAGTATTCTGCTCAATATAGTAGAATTGCACATGGAACATGTTCCCAACAATAACATAGTCGAGGGATTCTACTGTACTCACGCGTCCCGTGTACGGGTAAGATTTTTCAGACTCGATACCGCCATTGTCGATCACGTAGCGGAAGGCTCCGTCGAGAAAACCGCCGTAGCATCCGCGGTTGCCGTACTTGCCCGAACAGTCCACCAGATTCTGGGGGCTGAGATCCACAAGGCGGCCCGTGGTCCGGGCTAGCTGGCCCTCAAGAGCTCCCGCCGCACTGAAGGCCCAGCAAGAACCACAGGAGCCCTGTGCGAACACCAAAGTCAAGACGACATCTCCAACTGTTGAATAGAGTTTCTCCAGGTCTTCTCTTAACCTGAAATTTCACGCTTGTCACGTATCCCTGATCCCTCCAGTCGATTGACTCTGGAATGTCCGCCATTTGGCCGCCCGACCAATCAGAGGACAGCTTGTGGAAGTCGGTGGGATGAGTTAAGTTAGCGAAAGACTGACGGATTTCTTCTGGCGTCTAAACAAAAGATGAATTTGTCAGAAATGCTGGAAAACGGCGTAGTCCAATCAAATTGCGCCTCACCAGATCTCCCAGAACGTTCATGCTGAGTTGATAGCTGTGGAGGCCCATGGAAGCTTCTAAATTGTGCAGCGTGATGAGCATCAGGTTCTTTTCCCACAATCCTCGCCGGTGAAGGTCTTCCAGCTAGATGTAAAGATGTCACGCGTCACACCTAGGTGACAAAATACTTCAAAAACCACAACTAACCTGGCTGCTGTACCACTTCTTGTGAGTCTTCTTCCACATCGTCCAATGCTTGTCCAGATCAATGTCCAAAGTGGCAGCCGCCAAGGCCAGCGAGACGAGCAGCAAGCTCGTTAGAGTCAACCCTGCGAACGAGATTCCGAAGGTCAAACTGCTGCAAAGTGCCACATTTTGGGCTGAAAGCCATGGACTAGGGCTGCAGCTATCGAAAATTTTAGTAGTTGATTAATCGATGGACTACTTAGTTGGAATAATCGAGTAATCGGATAAGGAACATGAAAAATTGAGCCTGAGCCTCAAACGGTATCACGTTTTTTTTAAAATGAGGATCTACGTACAAAAAAAGAACAACTGGCTAACTTACATAGAAAAACTCCGCTAGCTTAAATGCTAAAAAAATGCTAAAGTGGTTCAGACACATATTCCCACAAAAAAACGACTAAATATACCTATAAACTCAATTAAGAATGCATAAAAAAACAAAGCTCAAATAAAAACCTAACTTACGTTGGTCTTAACAGGGAGCAGTTGGATTCAGCCATGTGAAAAGCAGCAGACCGGAGGGTAGTGTATCCACCCTCATCAATAAAAGTAATTGCAAACACTTTCAAAATAAACCATTAAAACACCACTTTAATCAAACGAATACTCGAAGCAACAAAATTTAATTCAACATTTATTTTTTTGTAATCGAATACTCGAGTTAATCGATTAATCGTTGCAGCGCTAATTGACATTGATAGTATCGGTACCGATACTGTACAAAAAATGACGTTATTGTTTTTGGGAAGTAGGGCTGCAGCTATCGATTATTTTAGTAGTCGATTAATCCGTTAACTAGCTAGCTCAAATAATCAAGTAATCGACACAGGAACATTTAATGTGTTGCAGGATAAATTTTAGGAGATGTAAAAAAAAGTCTTGCTAAAATTGCACTTTCAAAAGAGCGTTACAGTGATCCCTCGTTTTTCGCGGTTAATGCATAGGCAGAGTTTGACTTTTGGGGTAGGGGGGGCACAACATGTTGATGACCACGAAACGCAGTGCCAGCAATAAAAATAACTTACAAGAATATTTATAATTACAAGTTGACAACGAGCGTTTTTTGTTTCCCATTATTCTTGAGGGGAATTCTAAATCAGGTTGCGTAGGCAATAGTTTTCGCCAAGATCGTCACCCACTGAATATGGTACGCCCACCGGTGTCGTGCTAATGTAGTTATCCCAGTCAAAAATTGTATCCCCTGGGCCGAGCCATATGGAGGTAGATTTGTGTCTTTATTATTCAATAAAAAAAAGTCGCTTCCCAAAAAAAAAAAAAAGTTGCCTCAATCAAAATACATATTTTCAGCCAAATAAAGAAAAGTCGCTTCAATAAAAAAAAAAAAAAAATGTGTTTGAATGCAAAAATAAATTTGAAACTCAAAAAAATGCATGTGAAAGCTTTTTTTGATTGAAACTACTTTTTTGATTGAAGTAACATTTAAAGATGCACGATAATATCGGTTACCGATAATTATCGGCCGAAAATGGCAATTATGACGTCACACAGATAATCCAGATTTTGAAAAAAATCAACCGATAATGCAATCCGATAATTATATCTTGATTTAGCCTCCAAATGTGCGCATCCGAAGCAGTTTTGTCCACTTCTCCACTAACGCCTCCTCAACCCCTCCTCTCTCTGAAGCTCCTGATGGAGGAGGGGTTGAGGAGTATGGCGTCATAGATGAGGCGGCGTCACACTACAGGGTTGAGGTGATATCATGGCACCTCTGTTACTAGCGTGGGTTGATTTTTTTTCCGAGTCTGAAACAAACGACGCTCTCGCCATCTGCAAACATGCATTGCAGATGTTCCACGAGGCGGAAAGAAAGCATCCTCATTCAAGACCACTAACCCGATCAGCCATTTAAAACTGCATCACAAAGATTTTTGGAACGAATACGAGACTGCTGCTAGCGCTAATGCTAAAGCTAAACACACATAAAATAAGCTAAACTACGGGGCATGTGACTTTTAATAGAATTATCTGCTTGACATTATCAGTTATCGGTTGGAACGAGGAGGTAATTATCAGTATCGGTTGAAAAATGCATTATCGTGCATCACTAGTAATGTTGATTTGTGTTTGGGCCACATTGTAGCTAGGATATTTTTGTCTTTATTATTTTAGTATTTGCTTCAAAAAATATATATTTTCAAAAAGAAAAATCACTTCAATCAAAAAAAGAAAAATTTCAATCATAGAAAAAGTTGTTGAATGCGAAAATATCTGAGATAAAAAAAATTTGCATTTAAACACTTAATTTTTCATTGAAAAAGTTTTCTTTCATTGAAACAATCCATTTTGTGTTCGGGCCATATTATGGGTAGGACATTTGTGTCTAAATCATTCAATCCCAAAAAAAGTTCAATCAAAACAATATTTTCAAGAAAAAAAATCATTTGAAAAATAAAATTGCCCTCCCCTATTTTTTTTTTTTTTTTTTGAAAATTATATGCAAGGCAAATGATCATCTAAGTTACTAGTCATATTATCTGTTTGAAAAATAATTTTGACCCATTATAAAAAAAATTTTCTTGTTCATTTCATTCATTTTTGTTGCAGTTTTATTGCTTTGCAACTTTTATACATAAAGCAAAGTCAATTACATACAATGACACTTTTCGGCCACCAGGGGGGCCTGGCCCCCCCTTAAAATCCGCTTATGGGTTAATGGGGACCTGATCCCGCGCAATAAGTGAAAAACCTCAAAGTACCCCCCCCCCCAAAAAAAAAAAAAATATATATATATATATATATATATATATATATATATATGTATTTTGTGTGTGTGTATGTGTGTGTGTGTGTTCAATGTATTTATTCAGATTTAGCATTGGAAAGATATATATATTCCCACCAAAGTATATATATATAAAAAAACCTTATTTATGCATATATATGTAAATTAGGGCTGTCAAACGATTAAAATTTTTGAGTTAATTACAGCTTAAAAATTAATTAATCGTAATTAATCGCAATTAATCGCAATTCAAACCATCTATAAAATATGCCATATTTTTCTGTAAATTATTGTTGGAATGGAAAGATAAGACAAGATGGATATATACATTCAACATACGGTACATAAGGACTATTTGTTGATTGTAACAATAAATCAACAAGATGGCATTAACATTATTAACATCCTGTTAAAGCGATCCATGGATAGAAAGACTTGTAGTTCTTAATAGAAAAATGTTGTACAAGTTAGAGAAATTTCATATTAAAACCCCTCTTAATGTTTTCGTTTTAATAAAATTTGTAAAATTTTCAATCAAAAAATAAACTAGTAGCCCGCCATCGTTGATGTCAATAATTACTTACTCAATGCTCATGGATGCCTATAAAATCAGTCGCACCCAAGCGCCAGCAGAGGGCGGCAAAACTCCATAAAACATAACAAGTGAGCGTTTCAATGTGTACTGTCATTTAAAACTCTCTGAGCCGGGCATCTGCGTTAATTGCGTCAAATATTTTAACGTGATTAATTTAAAAAATTAATTAACACCCGTTAACGCGATAATTTTGACAGCCCTAATGTAAATATATGGTTTTTAAGCACTTCAAATGTAAAAACTATGAAAACTTTTAAACATGTTACTGTCCCACCGAATTACGGTTAAACAGGAATAAAGCAGAAAAATGCTTGGCTTTATTAAATACTTCATTGAGTGAGTCCACTCAAATTCAGAGCTGCTCACTACACACAATAAGTTACAATAAGCCACAGCAACAAGTTAAATGATGATTGACGCATGCGGCACTTGAAACCTAGACGTCTGGCAACATCAAACATCAACGTCTATCAATCATTGTTAACTTTAATAAGCAACTCCAGTGGACTCACTGCCTGACCAATAACGAGCGGGGAGAGGGAGGGAGGAAGAGACTACGCGATCGGCTTGGGACAGCTCATCTGCTTTTATTTTTTAATTGAAAAAAAATCCTCGATGGACTGAGGGCGCAAAGTTTGATGCTCGAAGTAGTGAGGGATCACTGTATAGACTTTTAAAATTATACTTTGGGGGAAAAAAGAGAGAAAAAAACATCTTATACAGTGGGGAGAACAAGTATTTGATACATTGGCAGTGTATCAAATACTTGTTCTCCCCACTGTATGTATCTCTTTTCAATGATAAACCTGAATAAATACAATGAATAATTTAAAAAAAAAAAAAAAAAAAATTAAAATGGGGTGGGGGGCGCTACTTCGCGGCGGTTTCTGGTCCCCATTAACCGTAAACAATGAGGCGTCACCTGTAAACCTGACTAGTTCACATGGCTATACCAATTTAGATTGCACTTGTACTGATTTTAGTTGTACATACCTTTTTTTTAAATATAGGGGTTATTTATTAATATACTTTTTGACTGTATCCCTGAATTTCCCCTATGGTGAATCAATAAAGAATTATCTTATCTTAGCTCAGAGATAGGAGGCAGTGCGTTGATGTACTTGGTATTACGAAAAGGATTAAATGGTAAATGGAGTTACACCTTTATTGCACCTTACCTTTCCATTTTTTCAGGCAGTCAACAAGATTTGACGTTATATCCTCATTTACCTACTAATGACGCAGCAACGTGGAGTTCACCAGGGCAGGGAATCAGTCCCACAAAGTTGTTGAACAATTTTGACAACATAAAAGTTGAACAACGACTTTACCGCTGAGCCACTCATTTTTAAAAAATGTATTACTCGTATTATGTTTACTACATTTTTCAATGGCCCAGCTTTTAGTCCCGCTCTGAAGGCACTGAAAGGACCCTCCATAGGTCAAAATAGACAGGACCTCTACCGTCGTCAGTGGGACCCAATGATTAGGGAATAACATAAAAGCCGTTAGAAAGAGAAGGAAGGTTGTTGATGTTTCCTTAGTTTCAGTGTTTAAGTATTAATATGAAAAAGTCACCGCGTGGTTAATGTAAAAACAGCTCATTTTTAAAGCAACTCTAGTTTGTCAACGGCAGTTATTCATCATCACGACAAAAATGAAAGTAAATTTGGGTCATTTCCTGCATTGAGGACTTTGGAATGACGTAAAAAATTTTTGGAAAGTTAACACATTTCAACTAAAATGACAAAACTGTCCTCTCCACAAATTTCTTTTAACGATATAATGCTTTTAAAACAGAATGATAATGTAAAGTTGTTCAAACTTGCCTGCATGAAACATCTGAGAGGTTGTGTAGGTGTTTTCCTGATTCTTCAAGACGGTGTTGAAAGTGTTGCTCAATTTCCTCTTGTACCAACCGAGTATAGCTACTTACAATATGTTTTTAAAATAGTAATAAAACAGTCGTGAAAACAAAAACCACAACACAAAGCCAGCAAAAACGTGCAAAAGAAGTTCAAGACCAGCTCACGGTCAAGTTTGTTGAATAGACGAACAACAGCGGCCTTCAGCGGCCATAAAGTGAATTACATTCAAATCATAAAACTTGCCTTGACAACTTTATTTAATTTCATGTCATACAAAACTTTATTTTTACACAAGAATGATCAGAATAAAAGTGCTGAATGTTACGGAAGACAGACATGACATTCCACTATTAACTTATTCTGTGCCATTGACAGCTATAGACATCCAATATATTTCGACCAGAAATGAATTGGACGTCTATCGCCTAAAAATACACTGTTAATATTTCTATATCATGTTTGGGCTTCCGTGAAACTGCGTCGTCCAGCGACGCCACGACGCGCTTGCTTTCAAGTCCAAAACATTTTAGCTAACAGCAGCTAACAACCACAAAGACAGTAAAAATAGAAACTCGGTCGCCACGGAAACGGCTCACACGACGGGGTAGCTAGCCAAGTTAGCGATGCCGCACAGGTTTCCGCGGTTACGCGCCATCTTGGCGAAGCCTTTGTTGCCCCAGCTCTCGCTCCAGCTGGAAAAAACACACAGTTAAAAAACGTCACCTTTTGATGATGTCACAAGGGTGACTAAGATGTCGCACCTGTTCTTGATGAGCCAGTACTTCTTGCCCCTGGCGGTTACCCCGTAGCCGACCAGTAGCACGGCGTGGTTGACATCGTCTTTGTTGCAGTTGGGGTCGTAGTAGATGCCTGGTTATGTGATGGAGGGCGAGGGGTGTGAAGTGACAGGGGTGTCAAACACATGATTTTCGCAGGTCACGATTAATCGACTAATCAAAATGAATCGATGGTCAAAGGAACCAATAACTATTTAGCTAGTCGCTTAATTCTTCAGAGACATTTTGGACCTGAAAATACACCAGATTCTTTTTATTAAGACTTTTAATCCTTTATAGAGCTAGTGACTAATTTTTGGTAATTTAAAAATAGTTAAAATTCATACAACTAAATACTATTATATATACACTATATATTTTTATTTTATATTTATTTATTTAAAAAAAATATGTTATTGTTGGAAAATATATTTAAAAACAAATCAGAAAAGAAAAGTAGTCAATATTCAGTGAAATTTGTTGTTCTTTTTTTTTTATAGAGGACTACAGAAATTTTAGTTTATGTCGGCTTCTTTAAAAAAAAAAAAAAAAAAAATTCCTAAAGGAGAATATTCTTTAAATTCAAGTTTTAAAATACAATTTTTTTTCAGTTTTTCCTTTTCTGCAAAACAGTAAAAAAGATAAAATAATAATAATGAAATAATTATTAATATTATTCAGTAAATATTTCATTGTTAATATATATTAATATATAAAATATATTATTAATATATATTTTTTTTAAAAGAGGAACATTTTGAAACGTAAATTTTCAATTTTTTATTTAAAAAAAACAAATGAAGGGGGGATATTATTACATACATATTTTTGTAATTAATGTTAAAAAAAAAATTGCAAAACAGACCAAAAATTTATTTAAAAAAAAAAACAAAAAACAAAACGTTTATTGAACAAAAAAAAAAAAAGGGGGGGTTTATTTTTTGCAAAACAGTAAAAAAAATGATAAAATAATAATCATGAAATAATATTAATATTAATAAATAATATATTAATATTGATATTATTAAAAATTCATTGTTTAATTTTTTTTATTTTAAATATTCAATTTATACTTTTTGTTATTGTTAAAAACGTTAGCTTAAAAAAAGGTAAACATTCTCTTAAATCTGTCGTCATCATTTAAGAATTAAAATAAAATAAAAATATTTACATTTTATTTTGGCGAGAAATATGAACTTCATGCTTTACTCTCGTGGACAAATTTCTTTTTATCTTTATATATATATATTTATATATATAAATTTTTAATCGAGTTAATTAATCGTAATTAATCGCAATTAATCGCAATTAATCGCAATTCAAACCATCTATAAATTATGCCATATTTTTCTGTAAATTATTGTTGGAATGGAAAGATAAGACAAGATGGATATATATATATTCAACATGCGGTACATAAGGACTGTATTTGTTTATTATAACAATAAATCAACAAGACGGCATTAACATTGTTAACATTCTGTTAAAGTGATCCAATGGCTAGAAAGACTTGTAGTTCTTAAAAGATAAATGTTAGTACAAGTTATAGAAATTTTATATTAAAACCCCTCTTGATGTTTTCGTTTTAATAAAATTTGTAAAATTTTCAATAAAAAATAAACTAGTAGCCCGCCATTGTTGATGTCAATAATTACTTACACAATGCTCATGGGTGCTGAAGCCTATAAAATCAGTCGCACCCAAGCGCCAGCAGAGGGCAGCAAAACTCCACAAAACACAATTAACAAGTGGGAATTTGACTGTACTGTCATTTAAATCTGTCTGAGCGGGGCATGCATAATTGCGTCAAATATTTTAATGTGATTAATTTAAAAAATTAATTACCGCCCGTTAACGCGATAATTTTGACAGCCCTAATTATTATATACATATTTTTATTAGTTATGTTTAAAAATATACATATTTGAAAAAATTACGAAACAAACTAAAACTTATTTTTAAAAAAATGTCTATTCATTAAAAAAAGGGTGGGGAATTATTTAAATTTTTCATTCACATTTGCGGACCGCTAGAAATAATGTGGCGGGCCAGACCTGGCCCCCGAGCCTTTAGTTTGGATACTTCAACGATAAGATGACATGATGTGAAGTGGTATGATATGGCCGTGACGTAATGTTTTGCACTGATTTAGCACAATGCGTGGCGAAACGGCGTGAAGTGTCGTGCTGCGTTCGCTGACCTCTCTGGTAGAACTGGAAGGTCCCTTGGGATGCGTCGATGCCGATAGAGATGGGGCCGACCTTGGAGAGCGCCACGGCTAGCGCGTGCTCGTCGCCTTCCGGAATTTCTTTGTAGCTACGGCACTCGGCCGCCGAGCCCGAAGAGTTGTAACGACACATCTGTGCCTACGGGGGGCGGTACAAAAATAAAAATTCAAGAAATTCAGCGGGAGAAGTCGTCAGATCACGTTTTCTACCTGGGCCACGTAGGGATAGGCCTCGTCCGAATCAATTCCGCCATTGTCCCTGACGTATTTGAAGGCGTTGGTCATGTACCCGCCGCCGCAGCCGCTGTTCTCCGTCACACAGTCCACCAGGTTCTGAGGACTAAGGTCCCGCAGCTCCCCCGTAGTCTTAGCCAGCTGACCCTCCAGAGCTCCCGCCGAGCTGAAGGCCCAGCATGAACCGCACGAACCCTAAACAACAAAACATACAAACACATTCATACACGTTAAAAAAAAATACAAAGTGTAAACAATACCTTCCTATGTCCCCCACTATCATATATTTGAGTAACAGAACAGCAATGGATTAATATGTATGGTTATGCATAATTATATGAAAATGAATCAACCAAGTGCAATAAAGAAATATAAATGGGACTTGAAAATGCAAATTGCTTTGGCAAGTAAACCCCTTGAGGTCACTTCCTGTTGATTGGGGGCATTTCAGAGCCACTTCCTGTTTATATCTGGTCATTTCCTGTTGATTTGGAGGCATTTTGGGGTCACTTTCTTTTGATATCAGATCATTTTCCATTGATATCAGGTGACTTCCTGTTGATTTGGAAATCAATAGGACTGAATGGAAGTTTTTGTGCTATTGGAATGGTAGACAAATAGGGCCATTGGAAATGAATAGGTATATTTTTGGCAAATTTCGGCCAACCAAAACCATACTCATTCATTTCTAATAGCCAAAATTTCACATTCATTTCCAATGGCCCTATTCGCTATTTATTTCAATAGTGCAATTCACTCCTATTTTTTTCCAACCCAAAAGACCTGATATAAACAGGTGGTGACTCAGAAATGCCCGCAAATCAACAGGAAGTGATCAAATATGAACTGGAAGTGACCCTGAAAACTTCCTGTTGATTTCAGGCCACTTGAGTTGGAAATGATTAGGAGTGAATGGACATTTTTGTGCTACTGAAATGCATGGCGAACTTGAAATGAATGTCAGGCAAATAGGGCCATTTGAAATCAATGGGAAATTTTGGCCATTAGACATGAATGGGTATGTTTTTGGTTTGTCAAAAAAAATGACCAAAAACATTGAAATGAACGGCATGCAAATAGGGCCATTGGAAATGAATGGAAAATTTTGGCCATTAGAAATGAATAGGAATGTTTTTGGCAATTTTGTTCCGAACCAAAAACATACCAATTCACGTCTAATGGCCAAAAATTTCCATTCATTTCTAATAGCCCTATGCGCCATTCATTTCAATAGCCCAATTCACTCCTATTGATTTCCAACTCAAAGACGGGTAGTGATACAGATATGCCCCCAAATGAACAGGAAGTAACCCAATATCTACAAGATGTGACCCTGCATTGCCTCAAAATCACCAGGAATTAATCCAATATGAACTGGAAGTGAACCCGAAAAATCAGGGTCACTTCCTATTGATTTGGGGGAATATCTTCAACTACCAGTTCATATCAGGTCTTTTGAGTTGGAAATTAATAGGAGTGAATTGTGCTAGTAAAATGAATAGCAGGCAAATAGGGCCATTGGAAGTCAATGGGAAATTATGGCCATTAAAAATGAATGGGTATGTTTTTGGATCTACCAAAATTTTCCCCAAAAAAACAAATTCTGGCTAAGGGTATGTTTTTGGTTTGGCCAAAATTTTTTGGGTCAAAATTTGTTTTTGGCAAATGAATGGGTATGTTTTTGGTTTGGACAAAATTTGCTAAAAACAAATTTTGGGCATGGGTATGTTTTTGGTTTGGACAAAACACACCCACATTTTTGGGGGGGGGGGGGGGGGGATAAATGGGTATGTTTTTGGTTTGGGCAAGTTTTGCAAAAAGCATATTTTGGCCAAAAACAAATTTTGGTCAAACCAAAAACTTACTCAGGCAATTTTGGCAAATGAATAAGTATGTTTTGGTTCGGACAAAAATGTGGCCAAACCAAAAATATACCCATTCATTTGCCCAAAACAAATTTTGGCAAAAAAAAAAAAAAAAAAAATTGGCTAAACCAAAAACATACCCATTCATTCCTAATGGCCAAAATTTCCCATTGATTTCCAATGGACCTATTTGCCTGTCATTCATTTCAATGCACAATTCACTCCTATTAATTTCCAACTCAAAAGACCTGATAAGACCCGATTCCTACAGTAAGTGAACCTGGAATGCCTCAAATTCAACAGGAAGTGACCCCGAATACCTCTAAATCAACAGGAAGTGATCCAATATGTACAGGAAGTGAAGTTTCTATTTATTTGGGAGCATTTCAGGGTCACTACCTGTTGATATCGGGTCACTTGGTTTGGAAATCAGTAGGAGTGAATGGACATTTGAATCGCGAATAAGGCCATTGGAAAATCAATGGGAAATTTGGGCCAATAGAAATGAATGCTTGTGTTTTTGGCAAGTTTTGGCCGAACCATACGTTTTTTTGCAAAAAACTGACCAGAACATTTGTGCCCCGGAGCATCCTGATTAAAAAAAAAAAAAATGTATAAATAATGAGACTGACAAAAATTGTAGGACGAGTAGCGTTTCGAAAATTCCGCTTTTTTTTTTTTGTCAAAAAAAATAAATTAAAAAAATGTGTTTTTGGGTGAACGGTATTTTGTAGGGTGTCAAAAGAAAGAGAGCCCGCGAGAATTCCGGTCGTTTTGGTTAGCTTTTTGGATTGCATTGAAAGATACCATCAAATAAATCTACAACTGCTTCTCTCAAACGAGTCAACCTTATTATGATGCATTCTTCTGTTTGACCACTGAGTGGAAGAGTTTCACCAACTTGAAAAACACTGTATTTTACTCATGTTTCTTAGGTTTTTATTCATTTTTACAAACCTTGCAGAAATACCGTTAAAATTATTTGGACAAATGATGAATTTATATTTATAAAATAATAATTATTAGTTAGAACGAATTTTAAATCAATTCCGATCAACTAAAAAATAAATAGTCGAAATATAGTTGCAAGAACATCAATGTGAGTTCTTTATTTGTCCACTTGATGGCAGAATTTTACTACTATTAGTTTGTTCTCTAATTTACATTTAAAAAATATACATTAAGTATTAAAGAAAAATACATAAGTAGACAAAATTAGTATTAATTAAAAAAAAATCTAAATATAGAAAATTAAATTAGGAAATACAGCTCAACTTTGGCAAATGCTATAATTAAAAAATGAAGCAAAAATACGGAAAATTCATTCAAATATATAATATACAAATTAAAAGTGAGTTAAAAAAAAATTGAAAATAAAAATGCATGAATAAATTCCACTTCTTTATTATTTCAACTGAGAATTTTCCAATTTTTTTTTTTGTATTCTCATGTACAGTACTTATGTATTCACCCATTGCTATTTGATTAAACTTTTTTTTTTTTTGCCTGATTCAAATGCATTTTAAAACCTGAGATATCAAAACATTTGATTTTTTAAATGGATTATTGGGGGGGGGGGGTGAACTTGAAATTTAAAAGTAATAAAAATCTATTAAAAAATTACATAATCTTGAAGAACACAATCAAGCTAGTTTGTGCAATCTTCACGTCATTAATCTATTCATGGTATCACGCGTCGCTGATGACACACCTGATCTTTGACCGACGTCACCATGCCCATCTTGCGGTAGTCCACCGACTTAGGCAACGGGTAGGCCTTCTCCTCGGGACTCATGGTGAAGCCGCGTTCCCGCGTCATGGGCATCTCCAACCCCGTCATCTTCTCCATTACTTCTTCAGACGTCTGCACACACAGTAAAATGTCTCAACCCCTGACTCGGATGACGTCTGTTAACATGTTCCTGTTTCCCTCACCATGTCGCCCAAGTGGTTCATGCCCAGCTCATACGAGTGCATGCCCAACGCTGCTTCCTGGTTGTGGGCCTCGATCATCAGCGCGTTCTTCTCCCAGATGGCCCGCCGGATGCTCTCTTCATCCTGACACGTAGTCAAAGGACACGGAGTGATTCACAGCTGGTATGCGGCACCCACTCGTCAAACGGTGTCTATTTGATATGGTTGCTATGCCTTTGCAAATGTGGTTTCATATTCTCAAGAAAATCTATGCTATCATGACAAAAGAGTGGGTTCCCCATCTCACATTGCTGAAAAAAAAAGTAAAGCTTAACTCTAAAAAAAAACTCCGCGCATTCCAATAATGGTGATGGTAGCGCTCGGCTCTATGTCAAGTAGTTTATTTTTTATTTTCAGCGCTTTAAGACGCCGCACGATTGAACACGCCAGCGTGATCATAGGACTGCCAAAAACAAGCTTGTGTGGTTATGTGACCGTATCACGGAGTCATGTTATTATTGTTTGCAACGTCTTTTTGGTGAAACTGCCAGAGCCACTGTGGGCATCTCTGGCAAAAATAATATAAAATTTAATATATACGAAAAAGTGTAGCCCAAATGATCGAATGCAAAGTCTCAAGATGAAACTGGAGGTTATCCAGTTTGGTTTGAAGCAGTCAATTTAGGGCCATTTTCATCATTCATGCAAATTAGAAAGAAAATATAATCAGCCCCCGACTCCAGTTGGACCATTCAATCAAAAAAAAAAAAAAAATAGTTACATAGTTAAACACACAAAGTTAAAGACACACGAAAAAGTCTCAAAGACCCATGCCCTAAATTGGACAGGATTTCAGCCATTTTGGTTGAAAGCAGCTAACTTAAAAGTCCTTTTGGTAATTCACGAAAAAAAAAAAAAAAATTGCGTGATCATGTCTAAAAGTCGTAAGGACCCTTGCCCTAAATTTGGCAGGAAGTCAGTCATTTTGAATTGAAGCAAATAATTTATGGCCATTCTCTCTAGCAGGGCTGAGAACCAAAAGTGGATTATTTAATGGATTTTGCCATGTGGAATTCTTTTTGCCAAGTGGCAAAATACCCCGACTTGGTTGCCAGTCGAATGTCAATGCGCTCTAATGTAAAATGTATGGTCATAAATCACAACCAGATGTTTTTCTGCCATTTTATATGAATGGAAAATTTGGACGTGCATAGCCATCAATGGCATAGCCTGACTTGGGTGACCGTTGAATGTCAATGCGCTATAATGGTAAGTGGATGGCCAAAAATCACAGCAAAATGTTTTTCTGTCATTTAAAATGAATGGAAAATTTGGATGTGCATGGCCGTCAATGGCATGGATGTGCATGGCCTGCAAAACTACCATATACCCCTCAAAAAATGCCACAAACTAAAAATCAATTTGGCAAAACCCATTTTGCCACAAATTTTTTTGCCACATGGCAAAATCCTTTTTGCCAAATTGCAACAAAAAGTACCACATGGCAAAACCTATTTTGCCACATGGCAAAAAATGCCATTTGGCAAAATCCATTTTGCCGCATGGCAAAAAAAAATGCCAAATGGCAAAACCCATTTTGCCACAAGGCAAAAAAAAAAATGCCACATGGCAAAATCCTTTTTGCCTAAGTGCAACAAAAAGTGTAACATGGCAAAATCTATTTTGCCACATGGCAAAAAATGCCATTTGGCAAAATTCATTTTGCCGCATGGCAAAAAAATGCTTTATGGCAAAACCCATTTTGCTACAGGCAATTTTTTTTTTGCCACATGGCAAAATCCATTTTGTCTCAATGCAACAAAAAATGCCACATGGCAAAATCCATTTTGCCACATGGCCAAAAAAATGGCATATAGCATGTACATATAGCATACAAATGCCAAATGGCAAAATTCATTTTTCCACATGGCAAAAAAAATGCCACATGGCAAAATACTTTTTGCCACATTGCAACAAAAAAAAATGCCATATGGCAAAACCCATTTTGCTACAGGGCAAAAAAATTTTGCCACATGGCAAAATCCATTTTGTCACATTGCAACAGAAAATGCCACATGGCAAAATCAATTTTGCCACATGGCAAAAAAATGCCATTTGGCAAAATCCATTTTGTCAGATTACAACAAAAAATGCCACATGGCAAAATCAAATTTGCCACATGGCAAAAAAATGCCATTTGGCAAAATCCTTTTTGCCACATGGCAAAAACGAAAATGCCATAGGACAAAACCCATTTTGCCACATGGCAATAAAATGCCACATGGCAAAATTCCTTTTGCCACATGGCAAAAAAAAAAAGCCACATGGCAAAATCCGTTTTGCCACATGGCAAATACCACTTTTGAAAAAAAAAAAAAAAATCAGAACCTGACTCCTGTTGCACCAATCAACACAAAATTGGACGATCATGTCTACCATAGCAAGACTCTCGAAAAAGTCTCAAGGACCCAAGCTCTAAATTGAACAGGAAATCAGCCATTTTGGTTTGAAGTAGTATCTCATATCATTCTTCAATAATTAACTTATGTACTGTACCTAATAAAGTAAACTTGTCTTAACATATTGATGAAAAAAAAAGTCACAGATAACTTAAGCAGAGCAGAGAAAGTAAATCCGACAAATTGAAAGTCATCCATCTGTGCAAATAGGTCAAACTGCCATTTTAATTAGCCACAAACGGCTCTTCGACGGCGCAGCCTGGTTTCTTTAATCAGGACGATTAAAAGCAGATCACTTTGCGGTCTCGGGACATCCACCCTCTTCAGTGCCACAAAACTCGCCAAATGTGTGACATTGACACAAAACTAAACTACAAATTTCACTCATGTACAAGTATACTCATTGAACACATTATTTGCCATTGGCAGTGCTAGACATCCAATCCATTTTGACCGCTCGGTCTGAATGAACGTTGGTAACATTATGACTTTAATTTTGAGATAATATGTACAGTATACAACTGCACAGAAGTGGGTAGAGTAGCCAAAACGTTTACTTAAGTAAGAGTACTGTTACTTCAAAGTAAGAGGAAAAGTAGTCATAAAAAAATTCACTCAAGTACAATTAAAAAAGTATTCGCACATGAACTGTTGAACCGTACTTAACCTATCAGATGACCATATTCGCCACCCCAAAATTTACAAAAATCATCAAATTCCGCCTTCAAAAATCTACAGAAATGAAACATCATCTAACCAAAGAGCATGAGTGCCCTTTATTGGAGAAAATATGAAATGAAAACTATCATATCTCTGGTTTTCCGTTGTCTATCGGTGCCAAATCAATGCATCTATTTTGACTGAGAGGGTCAAAAACAGTTTGGCAAAAACAGTTTGGACGTCTAGTGCTGTCAATGGCACTGAAACAGAGCATTTGCAGCCAATTTTCCCGGTTTTGTGGGGTATTTATAGGTCACTTCATGTTTATTTTAGGGCCTAAGTAACTTCCTATTCAGTTGTGGAAATTCCCGGGTCACTTCCTACTAAGTAACCCAAATAGTCACTAGTAGACATCCAATCAATTTGACGTTTCGCTGCTAACGTTCCACTTTCAAAGTCATTATCAACATAAGTGGGTTTTTTTGCATTGCTTCTTATTTTCGTATTAGTCTTTTGTTTTAAATCACTTATCGGTGCAATTTTAGTTACAGTGGTATGAAAAAGTAACTAAACCTTTTAGAATTTCTCACATTTCTGCATAAAGTCACCATCAAATGTGATCTGATCTTTGTCAAAATCACACAGATGAAAAAAACAGTGTCCGCTTTAACCAAAACCACCCAAACATTTATAGGTTTTCATATTTTAATGAAGATAGCATGCAAACAATGACAGAAAGGGGAAAATAAATAAGGCTACGTACATACTACAGGTCTTAATGCACGAATCCGATTTTTTCGCGTTTTTCCGACTCGAGTCAGGCATTAACTTGACGGTCTGAACGTGACAAGTCGCATAGAACTGGACCAATTCAAATCCGATCTGGGTCACTTTCGTATGTGCTTCAAATCCGATCTGGGCCACATTTTTCCAGACTGTCGCGGCGGTCTGTACTGTCCACTCTCCCAAATCGGATTTCATGCAGCAATTACGTCATCAAATAGCGAGAGAGACGCTTACCGTAGCGGTGCCGCTGTGCGTTATTAGCGCCTAGCTTGCAGTGAACATGGCTTTTGGGGAAGGGCTGAGCTTGACAACAGTCATAAAAAATAAAAATGGGTTGAGGATAAGCCTGAGAATGCTCAGTTTTCTCTCTGCTCCAAGTGAGCAATATTTCAACATCGCCTACACGGCCGAGGTCGGGGCAAACTGCCCGTTTGTGTGTGTGACGTGCACGGACCGTGCGTGCATGCTATCGATCCATATAAACTTTGAATATAAGCCTAAACGGGGATTATTTATGTCTGTTATTTGTGTCCTCCTTTTGAAAAGCAAAATATGATATCCCTGGAATGACGGATGACGTGTGTCATTTGTTTTGATGCTTCTGCGCATGCGGGTCGTCTTGCTCAGCGCGTGTCGGACCGCGAATTAGTGCGCATGCGTAATACTTGAACGGTCTCAATGGATAAAGGCAGTCTAAACGGGCACGCCAAAAAAACGGATATGACAAAAAATCGGATTCGTGCATTAAGACCTGTAGTATGAACGTAGCCTTAGTGAACCCTCTGCCTAAGGAGACTCAAAGAGCAACTGAATTTTTTTTTACTAAACAATTTAAGTCAGGTGTGTGCCCAATCACTGACGAGTGGTTTAAATATGCCCTACCCACTATAAAACACACCTCTGGTAAGTAATGTCTTGATGAGAAGCATTGTCTGATGGGCATCATAGGTCGTTCAAAAAAGCTGTCTGAAGTCCTGCGATCAAGGATTGTTGATTTGTATAAAGCTGGGAAAGGATACAAAACCATCTCTAAAAGTCTAGATGTTCATCAATTGACAGTCAGAGAAGTTGTCTACAAATGGAGAGAGTTTGGGACTGTTGCTTCTCTCCCAAAGAGTGGCCGTCCACCAAAGATGACGCCAAGAGTTCAGCGCAGAATACTCAGAGAGGTAAAAAAACAACCCTAGAGTGTCTGCTAAAGACTTACAGAAATGCTGGCACAGTCCAATATCTCCGTGCACACATCAACTATATGTAAAATCGTGGCCAGAAATTGTGTTCATGGGAGGACTCCACTCTACTGCTGTCTAGAAGAAAAAAAAACAACATTGTTGCTCGTTTAATGTTCGCAAAAAGGCACTTGGACACTCCACAGAAGTTTTGGCATAATATTTTGTGGTCTGATGAAACCAAAGTTGAATTGTTTGGGAGTAACACACAACGTCTTGTGTGGAGGAAAAATGGAACATCTCACCAACATCAACATCTCATCCCCATCGTCAAGGATGGTGGAGGGATTATCATGATTTGGGGCTGTTTTGCTCCCTCGGGGCATGGACAACTTGCAATCATTAATGTAAGAAGAATTCAAAAGTTTATCAGGATGTTTTGCAGGAAAACTTGATGCCGTCTGTCAGACAGTTGAAGCTAAAAAGAAGATAGATGCTGCAACAAGACAATGATCCGAAACACAGAAGTAACTCAACTTCAGAATGGTTTCAGAAGAACAAAATACACGTTCTGGAGTGGCCAAGTCAAAGTCCAGACTTGAACCCCAATGAGATGCTGTGGCATGACCTAAAGACAGCGATTCATGCCAGACATCCCAGGAATCTGACTGAACTCTAGCAGTTTTAGAGAGAAAAATGGGCCAAGATTTGTCCTGATTGATGTCCCAGACTGATCTGCAGCTACAGGCAGCGTCTGGTTGAAGTTATTGCTGCCAAAGGGGGGGTGCCAAAAAATATTAAATGTGATGGTTCACTTACAAATTTTCCCTCTTCTGTCATTGTTTGCATACTATCCTCATTCAAATATGAAAACCTATACATTTTTGTGTGGTTTTAGTTAAAGTAGACACTGTTTTGTCATCTGTGTGATTTTGACAAAGATCAGATCACATTTGATGGTGATTTTATGCAGAAATGTGAGAAATTCCAAAAGGTTCAGATACTTTTTCATACCACTGTATTTCAAAATGTGTTCGTCTTCGTCTAGGTTTAGTTGACGCATACTCAAAATGTTTTCACCAGAAAAATTAAAAAGTTTTAGTCCATAAATAAATCAATAAATAAAGGTTTCCAACTGTTTGAACTGAACATTGACAGGCGAGCACATATTGTAGCATCTACAAGGACAACGCCAACTTGCTGATGATAATGCACACTCAGCAGGAAAACTACACACTGAATTGTACCCACCTGGAAGCCACGAATTGTATGTTAAAAAAAAAAAAAAAGTTGCCCGAGAGTTTTAGATGACGTTCGCCATGTTAAATGTTAATGCTAACGAGAACGCGAATGCTATGCTAACACTCCGAGCCACCTAGCCAAACATCATCGCATTCGCAACGGCGTCACCACCCCTTTCCCTACACCCCACTCCCGTTCTGCACTTTCCAGGGAAGGCATGCAGGCGGATTTGTGACAAAATCAGACAACTTGCGCATCATTCAACCAAATTGTAGTAATGCACTAATGCGCACCTTCACATCCTCGGTAACGGTAACTACGTTGGGAAGATGGGAAAAGTAATTTATTAAATGACTCACTACTGAAAAAAATAACGCCGTGAGAAATGCCTTTATACTCTAACACCATTATTAGCCGTTATGGTCAAAAATGTCATAAGAAAGTATTACTTGGTAATTTGGCGACACACATCTGTCTGGAAACACTGACCATGCCGTTGTATTCCCGCCTATGTGTGATCTTCCACTGCTCCCATTGGCTGTCCAAGGTCACCTGATCCAGATGGGCCAAGGCCGAAACGGCCAGCAGCGACACGCTAACAAAACTCAGCCACATTCTGCAAAAAACCCACATCAAAACAAAGTAGAATCTTCATCCTAGTAGTACAAAAAACAACTCTTGTCGATCAGAAAAAGAACTTTAAAGTCAGAATTACAGGGTAAAAGGTTTCTGTACCTTAAAAGTTTAGAGGTTTGCTCGAATAGTGTTGTTTTGACGCCAGGCGGATCCAATGCACAAGTAGGTCAGCGTGTGGTTTATATATACTGGAATTTTGGGGAAGTCCAAAAAGTGGTTGAGGGTCTGGGGAGGAGCTGTGCAGAGGAACAAAAAAGACTGAGAGACATCTGGTTTCACTCGGAGAACCGGCGTGATGTCACTTCATTATTCAGGAAGTCTCCTGACACGGCTGGAAAAACACAAGCAGGATTGAATTAAGAACGCATCGTGATTTCCTCTTCCTACTTTGGTCTGTTGCCGGATTTTTGATGGCTCCGACTGAAGAACATGCAGTACTTTGCAATTAAATATAAAACTGAATTTGCTTGAAGTACAACTGCGACGAAGCATTAGGGCTTAAGGGGAAAAAAAGGACTATGAAAATGGAGTCATATTACGAGATAACTCTATAATATTACGAAATTAAAGTTGCATTACTCAGAGAATTAAACCAGACATTCTAATACTAAGAGAAAAAAGTAATATTACTACGTAAAGTATGCAATTGCTAATTTAGCTAAATTAGCGGCACTGCGTCAATCTATATTAGGTAAATATATGTAATATAAGGACTTTAATCTCATAATATTATGCAAAAATTACGCTTTATTCTAATGTTACGTGGCAATGCAAGTTTTTTCTCGTAATAATACGTAAAATGACATAAATGACTTTGGTCTCGCAATAATATTGCGTTAACGTTGTATTGCGACTTTAATCTCATAATATTATGACTTTTTCTCCACGTAACGTTAAGTAAAATTACAACTTTATACTTGTAATATTACGAAGTATTACGACATGAATGTCATAATATTACGTAAAATGACTACGTAAAATGACATAACATGATGACTTTGGTCTTGTATTTATATTATGTAGCGTTAACGTAGTATTGAGACTTTAATCTCTTAATACTATGACTTTTTCTCCTCGTAACGTTACGTAAAATTACAACTTTATCCTAGTAACGTTACGAAGTATTACGACTTTAATGTCATAATAAAATGACATAACATGACGAATTTTGTCCCGTGATAATATTACAAAACGTTAACGTAGTATTGTGACTTTAATCTCGTAATATTATGACTTTCTCCTCGTAATGTTACGTAAAATTACAAGTTTATTCTTGTAAATTTACGAAGTATTACGACTAATGTCATAATATTACGTACAATGACATAACATGACGACTTTGGTCTCGTAATAATATTATATAATGTTTACGTAGTATTGCGACTTTAATCTCGTGCAATTATGACTTTTTCTTCTTGTGATGTTATGTAAAATTACAACTTTATTCTTGTAATGTTACGAAGTATTACGACTTTTATGTCATGATATTACGTAAAATGACATAACATGACGAATTTTGTCCCGTGATAATATTACAAAACGTTAACGTAGTATTGTGACTTTAATCTCGTAATATTATGACTTTCTCCTCGTAATGTTACGTAAAATTACAAGTTTATTCTTGTAAATTTACGAAGTATTACGACTAATGTCATAATATTACGTACAATGACATAACATGACGATTTTGGTCGCGTACTAATATTATGTAACGTTAACATAATATTGCGACTTTAATCTCGTGATATTTTGCTTGTTATATGACGTAAAATTACAACTTTATTGTTGTTATGTTACGAAGTATTACGACTTTAATCTTGTAATATTAAGTAAAATGACATAACATTACAACTTTGTTTTTGTAATAATAATTACGTAAAGTTAACGTAGTATTACGACTTTAATCTCTTGATATGACTTTAGTCCTGTAATGTTATGAAGTATTACAGCTTTAATCTCTTAATATTAGGTAAAATGACATAATACTGCAACTCGGTCTCGTAATAATATTATGTAAAATTAACGTAATATTGTGACATTAATTTCGTAATATGACTTTCTCCTCGTAACGTTACGTAAAATTATAACAACTTTATTACGATTTAAATCTCATAAAATTACGTGAAATGGCATAACATGACAACTCTGGTCTCGTAATAATATTACATATAGTTAACGTAGTATTGTGACTTTAAGCTCATAATGTTACGTAAAATTGTTTCTCGTAATATTACGTAAATTGACATGACGTTATGACTTTGTTAATATTACATATTACATAGTATTGCGACTTTAATCTTGTAAAATTACGACTTTATTTTCATATAATTACGTAAAATGACATAACATGACAACTCTGGTCTCGTAATAATATTACGTGAACGTAGTATTGCGACTTTAATCTCATAATATTACGTTTAATTAACGTAGTATTGTGACTTTAACCTCGTAATATGACTTTTTCTCCTCGTAAAGTTACATATAATTGTAACAACTTTATTACAATTCAAAGCTCATAAAATTACGTGAATGGCATAACATGACAACTCTGGTCTCGTAATAATATTACGTAAAGTTAACGTAGTATTGCGACTTTAATCTCATAATATTACATAAAATTGTTTCTCGTAAGATTACGTAAATTGACATGACGTTATGACTTGGTTAATATTACATATTACATAGTATTGCGACTTTAATCTTGTAAAATTACGACTTCATTTTCATATAATTATGTAAAATGACATAACATGACAACTCTGGTCTCGTAATGATAATACGTGAACGTAGTATTGCCACTTTAATCTCATAATATTACGTTAAATTAACGTAGTATTGCGACTTCAATCTTGTAAAATTACGACTTTATTTTCATACAATTACGTAAAATGACATAACATGACAACTCTGGTCTCGTAATAATATTACGTGAACGTAGTATTGCGACTTTAATATCATAATATTACGTAAAATGACTAACATTACAACTTTGGTCTCTTAATAATATTACATAAAGGTAACGTAGTATTGCGACTTTAATCTCGTAATATTACGTACAATTGTTTCTTGTAATATTACGTAAATTGACATGACGTTATAACTTTGTTAATATAACAGTATTGCAACTTTAATCTTGTAAATATAACTACTTTATTCTCATAGCTATATATTTTAATTGTTCTGCTATAACACGTCATCGTACAATATGGCACACTAGGAAGGCATTTTTTTTATCAGCTAATTACACAACAGAGTGAAAGCAATACAACATTGTGTATGTAAAATTCTCCTAATATCGGGTTTTATGTTTTGTTTTTAAGTCAAAACCCACTGCCTCAATTAAAATATAGTATTTTTTAATTAAAAAATGAATCGAAATTTTAGGAAGTGACTGACCCACATATATTTTTTCAATGATGTTATGAAGAGCGAAAGTCGTGGGGGTGCTGGTGCCTATCCCAGCTAGTCGCAAGAACTTCTGAGGTGAAAAAAACAACCTTTAAAATGCAGCAGATTTCCTTCCGAGCCTGGGATTTTTCTCATAGTTTTTCTCATGGTAACCTTCCATCCCTCAAGACTTTTTTGTTTTTGTGCCCCTTGTATAGATAGATGAATAGAAATAATCACATAATTGTGCGCGGATCGGTGAAATATTAACTTCACATCGGATCTCAATTAATGGCGTACGCAATTGGTCATCCATTAAACGTATATGCGACAATGTCAGCCGATTCATGTCCTCAGGTGGTCATCACGTAAAGGAAACACATTTATAGAAGGAAGACAAAATGGAGACCGCAAGCTATGGTTGGCACTTCCTCACAACATGAGTCATTTGTATATGATCATGTCTAAATATACAAGAAAAATGGCCTGCTTTGGTCATGTGTGTGCTGACACATCAACCAACACGCAAAACTGGGCTAGTGGACAGTTGATCAGGTATACGTGTTAATGCATTTTTTTAAAGACCGTAATAAAAGTACTGTATAGCAAAAGTATGTTATCACACGAAAAAGTGACACGAAAAAGCATGTTTATTTTAGACGGGCGCAGTTATGAAAAAAAGGCACCTAACCCTAAAAATATTGCAACAAAAGGTTCTCAACTGTTTTTTGTAGTATTAGGTGTACTTAATAACATATCAAAAGTTTACCAAAATATGACCACTGGAAAGATGTTATTTTCAAGATGGCATCCAAGATGGTCAAAAAAACATTAAAATAGCCTAACTTTTTGTGTCTAACCCTATATCTTTGGGACCAAGGACTCTGATTTACAATTAGTTAATATGGAAATTATATATTTTGCTATATTAATTTCACGAAACCTTTAAAATGATAACCAATTTTAAGGTATATAAACTAATGATAAAAAAATGTCCATCCTTTTTATTATTATTCTTTCTTGATGGAAAAAGGCTTGCAAAATCTGCCATGAAGAAAAAAAAGATGCTTCAGATATGGTTGAAGTACGTCAGAAGGGAGCTGATGGAATCAGTAGTGCAAGTGTCCAAAGAGGGGATAATAGTCATTTCGGCTGGTGAAAAAGTACACTCAAAATGTCGACAACAGTATGTAAATCCCAAAAACATTCAAAGGCAAAACAAAACCAAAGTAGAGCCCCCAACGAGAAGTGCCAGAGTAACAACTGGTCCCTTCAACAGCCAAACCGACTGTTTATTTTGTGGGGTTACAGCAGTACTTCTCAAATGGTGGGGTCACATAAAGACATTAGACATCTCAATTTAATTAAAATAAAATTAAATGGGAAAAAAATGAATATGAATCAGAAATTATTATGGATGAAAATTGTCCAATTTAAAAAAAAATAGGTCTAAATTAAATTTAAAAAAAAAAAAAAACAAAAAAAAAAAACAGGTGTGAGATGTAAAAAAATATATATATATAGAAAATTGGACATTAAAAAAATTAGAATAAAAAACTTGAAAAATTTAAAGAATTTTTAAAAAGAATAAATTCCAGTTTTATTTTTAATGATTCCCTTTTTTTCTCCATTTACAATATTTTTTTTATTTTTTAAATATTTAAAAATTGTTCACATTTTCTCATTTCTTGTTGTAATCTTAGCCATTTTTGGTCTATATTAAAAAACACATATATGGATGATTTATTATCAATAATTAAGTATTTAATTAAGTATTAAGTAATAATTTACTCCTCAAGAGTTAATGTTGCTAATCAATTTGAATTTATAATATTTTTTTTATTTTACTCAATTTTATTTTTCAGTATCAAACGGTCAACAAATGTGCCTTGAGTGTATTTTTTACAGTTTGGAAGTGATTTTGTTTGTTTAATATAGGCAAATTGATGTGCTTGAAGTCTTTTCTGTTAAAAACAAAACAATGTTAGTAAAGTCATATTGTATTTTATTGTAAGTTGATCTATATTAAGTTTTTTCTTTAATATTAAAAAGGACACAATGTTATTCAGAGGTGTAGTGATTATAATAACAATCTTATTGAAAAATGATACGACATTTACAGTGGAGGCAGAGAGTTAGGGGGGCGCAAAACATTTACGTCTTCCATTGGGGGGGGCATTACAGAAAATAATTGAGAAGCACTGGGTTACAGTGACACATGGAAGTGCAGACTTCAGCTATGTTAAGACAGATACATTCGTCAAGTACATTCTTGAGTATTGTGAGAGTCGCTCCGATGAATGGGCCATCACCGTCAAGGGCAGAATTGAATTTTATGCCCGTGATCTACATGCTCCGGATAGTGTTTACCATCACACATGCAGTATTAATTTCCGGACTGGGAAATTACCACAACTACAGTTCCAGAACAACTCAGAGGCAAAGCATAGAAAGTCTGGCTGGCCCAAAAATGATAATCAGGAGCAGGCATTCATGAGGGTTTGCTCTTACCAGGGGTCGCATTAACCGAATATTTTCCGTCGTTGACCGATTTTTTAAAACGGTGATGGAAAAAACTGAAGTCCATCTGTCATTTTGACAGGACGCAATTCATACCCCAGACCACAGGGTGGCGAGTGAGCATATTAATTAGCTATTGTCTCTCTTGATGCTGTCATGATTGTTTGTATTCTCAGTTCATTTTCCTGTATTCAGCACCTGATTGAGCCAGCTGGGCGGGGTAACGTGACACACCTGTGCTGCATTAGGAAGGCTCAATATTTAAGGAAGCCTGTCACCATCTGCAAGTGTCGGATTATTGCTTGCTACTTGCCTTGCTTACCGCCTGTGTGTTCATCGTCAGCCTTCGAGTTTCCCGACGTTCTACGGTTGTATTTTGGTTTGGTCATCTTTACGTTAGTGCTCTTTTGGGCATTGTAGTTAGATTCTTGTACTCTGTTATATTCATGCATTCTAGCGTGCTCTCTTGGTTGCACTTGTTAAACTCGCGTTTGTTAACGTGCTCTCTTAGTTGTTCTTGTTAAACTCGCGTTTGTTAGCGTGCTCTCTTAGTTGTTCTTGTTAAACTCGCGTTTGTTAGCGTGCTCTCTTAGTTGTTCTTGTTAAACTCGCGTTTGTTAGCGTGCTCCCTTTGTTGTACTTATTAAATACAAACATTTACTCTACTGATCTCCTGGTTTGTGTTTTGGATCCACATTAACGGCTTGCCGTTCATAACAGATGCATGACGTCGTTGGCCTTACTCTGAAAAATGTCAAGGCAACTGAGTGTCCGAAGTTTCTTCAAAAAGCCCCAAAACGACGGTGTTGATAAAAGAGGTGAAAAAACAGGGTTCATTCATGTTATTCTTTTTATCATGTCCCAAAAACTACTTCCTGTTCTGACCCTGTGACTGTCTTATCCAGATGGAAAGATCAGGTGCAATTTCCTCATCTTCCTTACTTTGCAATCTGCTTCCTGTTCCTAAGCGAGAGGCCGAGCCGTGCCGGACTCCCTCTCTCCGAGTACCGGGATCCCTCTTACATCACTCAAAAGTCATCCATATACCATCTCGATCCATAGGAGCGGTCGCCGGGGACTTTACGTAAGCTTTACCGACGGCGCTTTTCCCCGGCAGCCAGATTAACGACGGCCGCAGACACCAAAGAGGGTTTAAGGCTTGTTCGGACTCGGGCGGATTACGGCCGCTCGCCTTTTTGCCCCCTTGACCTCAGATTCGGGAAAAACATCCCAAATGACTCATGTTTCACTGATGGACATTTATACTACAAAAATGATAAAGTAGCGCCTGATGGAAAGGAAGCAAGAGATGCATCATGGGAAGTTCCCCGCACCAACAGTCTAGGCAATGAATGCATCACTCAGGAATAATTGAGGAAATTAAAAATACATTTTTGAACACCGTAAAAAATTTGAGACATAATCGAGAAAAAAAGACAATTTGGGGAGCACAATGATGAGAATAAACGGGGTTGTGACCCAAAACATGGCGGCATCATGGCCCAACGATTAAATCTGCTTAATACCGTACTAACTGTACTTTTTGTTCACTTGCAGACTCACTGTCTGGATTAAAATGCTAAGAAGATCAAGTTCATTTTCCCGCTACTTGAAAACATGTTTTTTTTCCTCGTGTCGTTGAAAACATTTTGTTCTCGGACAAAGAGTCACAAGAAGGGTAAAGAAAACAAAACGTGACTAGAAAATGTCTTCTGAGCCACGACCCAACCGAGAAATGGCCAAAATCAGGAATTGTTGAGAATCTATATATCTATCTATACTTATTTAAGACTAGAACTTTGTGTGTGTTTGTTCCTTATGGACTCTGAAACGGCTTGGCGGATTTAGACAAAATTTCAC
Organism: Corythoichthys intestinalis; assembly: GCF_030265065.1. Classification (NCBI taxonomy): domain Eukaryota; kingdom Metazoa; phylum Chordata; class Actinopteri; order Syngnathiformes; family Syngnathidae; genus Corythoichthys; species Corythoichthys intestinalis. The sequence continues at coordinate 40,738,305 of NC_080398.1, forward strand.
AGTTATATTTTATGTTTCAGGGAGTGTTCTTCTCCATTTAGTGCGGAAAATTACAGTAATTCTAAACTCCAAAAATTAGCATTAAAAAAATCCCTGATTGTGGAGACGACAGCGCTGTCTTTTGAGCGAAAGACGCGTGTGTTGCGATTGCAATGTCTTGGCAAGGGCGACAAGTACTCCTGTTTTTAAAGTGGCGTGCCAAGTTGGCAGCCATCTTGGGTAGGCCAACTAATGGACAGAAAATACAGTAGATCTTGAAAATACATATTGCGCAGTTGTTTATTGGTAGTCGGCAATACCGATGACATAATTTTGCGCCGTATCTGTACCGATACTAGCCAATTGTTGTTAACATTTGTATTATATAGCATTTAAAGAGCATACGACAGGAGAGAGAAAAGTCTTAAATAGCATTATTATGTGAATTAGAATCGTATTTTGAGACGATTTGACTATATACAACAATTTAGCAAAGCGCAGATGACAAGAAATTAGTCTTTTATTAGCCACGCCTACCATTACAGGGCTCTAGCGTACCCAACAGGTGGATGATGTCAGCGGGTGACTGGGCTCATCGGTTTTACTATTCAGCACATTGAGGGGGAATTATTCAGAACGAGGAAAACGCGACGAAGAGAACTGCAAAATGTCATTGTTTCTGTCTCTTCAATATTTTTACAGGATATTCTTTTTATCCAAGTATTTTCCCCAATTGATAAATAAATGGCACGGTCATTACAAATAACAGTCTTGTGCTAAATGGAATATGAAATAATAAAAATGCACTTATTCAGGACGACATGGCAAAATTACTCCATAATGGTCAAAACTGTCGACTTCACCTTTACTGTCGTACCTCCCGAACGATATTTTATGACACCTAAATCGGACATATGTCATTTCCCTTCCCCGGCTTTGGAGAATGTAAACAAACAAGAGGCGTGACAGCTAGCCGATATGCTAACCCGAACTGAGTGATGTTTCAAAGTCTTCGAAGCGGAAAATCACACACAACTAGCCCGGATTATTTGACATGACAACTGGGTTGTCGATTGTCTTTGCGGATCGGCAAACCGCCCGGCGGAGAGCAATTTACAGCTCGTTCCCCGGAGGAGGGCAGCTGCAGTTGTTGTGCTGCTAACGTGCAGCTAATGTGCATGAGGAGAGCTTTTTACATGCCTACCAGTGATCAAACGTAAGTAGTCCTTTATTTAAAGAAAGTTTGTAGTGTTTACTTTGTAATCGCTGTATTCGTATTTGACATAATACAAAACAAGATGTTTACTCACTTCCTCTTAAGTCCAATGGTCCCACAGTAGTAGGGCTTGTTTTGGACAATATCCACGGTGAATGGGAACCTTTTGAAACTCCAAAAAGGCCCACACGCCTTCCCCTCATAAAGCAAGACTTTTCTGCAGCCGTTTGGCTGGCGTGATGCGAAAAATAAATGTATTAATCCGCAAAATCAGCTGAAACCTTAGTCCTCATACACAACATTACGGCTGTTTAGTGAAGAGGACGCCTTCACCTGTACACGCCACAGGGCCCTCCTCCTCAATGCAAGACCGAAGCCAGAAGTCACTCATTTTCATGGCGCGGGATTCAAAAAAACTAAATAAATATAGCGATCACTTCCACACACATCCAAGCGGTCCATATCATTCAGGAGCATAAAATACCGCGTGTAATATAGAATAAACATGTTTTTTCGTGTCACATACACTTTAAGCTAGAGGACTTTTGCTATGCAAGTTAGCCAATTGGCTAACTTGCATAGCAAAAGTCCTATTGCTATTATAAATTATAAATGCTATTAAAAGGAATAGTATCGTTTCTCGTATTTACTGTTTGACTGTTTGTATTACTCTAACCAGGCATTAAAATCACTCACCTGTCGGCGAAATTTGCCATTTTGAAGTCAAAAAGGGTGACCTACATGAATTGTGTAGATCCGAGGAGAAATTTTTTGGAGGGGGGGGGGGCGAGAGAATTTTTTTTTTAATGTCGGGAGAGCGGCACAAAGCCAAAAAAGAGCACTAGAGTAGCCAAAACATTCACTTACAGTGCCCTCCATAAATATTGGCACCCCTGGAAAAGATGTGTTTTTTAGCTTCTAATATTTTTTTTTTTAATTCAAATAATATGGGACCTTAATGGAAAAAAAAGAAAAATCTAACCTTCAGTACAAGTGCATTCATTCAGTGGGGAAAAAATCCCACATGAAGAAAAAATTATTTGACATCAAATAATGTGTGTCACAATTATTAGCACCCCTGGTGTTAATACTTTGTACAACCCCCTTTTGCCAACATAACAAGGTCTAGGTCTCATTCATTAGGTCTCTGATTCATTTGGTGGTTTTGAGATCACTAACTGCCATAAAACAAGACTAAAACTAGTCTAAAGACTAAAAGGACAACAATTCCAACGACCTGGGCCAGCGTAATTCCCATATTTCTATTAAGGTTACATATTATTTCAATAAAAAGAAATATTAGAAGCTAATAAACACATCTTTTTCAGGGGTGCCAATAATTATGGAGGGCACTGTAGACAATGGATCATCCGAGAGTTTGACGGATCATGCTCGCTCAACGACGTTGCTAGGATGTATGATTGGTTAATTGCCCTTTGAGGGACGGAGTTTGCAAAAGGTCAATTAAGAATTCTTAGAACCTAAACAGCTCCATAAAGTTTAAGAATCCCTCAGAGTCCTGTTGGAACTTCTCAAAAGTGGGATTGCCCAGGTCAACATGGCGGTTCTTTCTTTGATTCATGATGAAAACAATGAAAAATGCTTTGGTATTTCACAGCTTTGAGGGACGTCAACAAGTCCCAGAACAAATTAATCATTCCGCCGCGGTTCCCGGCGGAGTTCAAATTTTTTTTAAACATCATCCAAACGCTCCTGTTTGAGCTTTTCTAAACGTCTCTCTCCTGTTTCACGAGAGGAACAAAGCGACTCATTTTCAGAATATTTGGGAAAGTTTTATTTCCCAAAAGGAGCTTTTTAATTGGCGTTTTGAAGCCAGCGAGGCAGGCTGCGAGTGAGGTATCGCCCTTGAGAGTTCATCAGCAAACCCGTTTCAGTCTTCGGCAGCGTTCCAAATGGGTCTGGTGTCGGGAGCATCTCGGGACGTCTGTGATTCGACTGAAAGGTATGTGTTTTTATTGTAGAGTTGCTATGTTCACTACTTGTCTGCCTTTGACAGCGATAGACATCCAATCCATTTGACTCGGGCCCTAGACAATGATTGGTTTCCATGGTGTAAATGATCCTTCTGTGAATTGAAATGAGTTTATCACAAGTAGACGTGGTCTACATTCGTGTATTTGCTGCCATCCCTCCTGCTTCAAATGGATTGGACATCTAACGCCGTCAATATCAGTTATTGAGTTCAAAAACAAAATTTGTTCTTCCCTTGGCCTGCACCCTCCCGTTGATGAGTTTATTATTGAAGTGATCAGGCAGTAATTTAGTATTACAATAATTTTATTATACATATTAGGGCTGTCAAACGATTAAAAATTTTAATCGAGTTAATTACAGCTTAAAAATTAATTAATCGCAATTAATTGCAATTTAAACCATCTATATAATATGCCATATTTTTCTGTAAATTATTGTTGGAATGGAAAGATAAGACGCAAGATGGATATATATATATCTTCAGCATGCGGTACTTAAGGACTGTATTTGTTTATTATAACAATAAATCAACAAGATGGCATTAACATTATTAACATTCTGTTAAAGTGATCCATGGATAGAAAGACTTGTAGTTCTTTATGAAAAATGTTAGTACAAGTTATAGAAATTTTATATTAAAACCCCTCTTAATGTTTTCGTTTTAATAAAATTTGTAAAATTTTCAATCAAAAAATAAACTTGTAGCCCGCCATTGTTGATGGCAATAATTACTTACACTATAAAATCAGTCGCACCCAAGCGCCAGCAGAGGGCAGCAAAACTCCGCAAAACACAATTAACAAGTGGGCCTTTCACTCCTCTGTCATTTAAATCTGTCTGAGCTGGGCCAAGTGCGTTAATTGCGTCAAATTTTTTAACGGGATTAATTTAAAAAATGAATTAACGCCCGTTAACGCGATGATTTTGACAGCCCTAATACATATATTAAAAAAAAAACAAAACAAAAAAAAGCATCGCTATAAGGGATAACTCACGACACAATGCATGTCGATATGCACCGGAGCCCCTCAAGGCTGCGTGCTGAGCCCGCTTCTCTATTCCTTGTATACTCATGACTGTACACCTGTCCACTCATCAAACACCATCATAAAATTTGATGACGACACACTCAGAGAGGTAAAAAAGAACCATAGAGTGTCTGCTAAAGACTTAAAGAAATCAGTGGTACAGTCCAATATCTCTGTGCACACATCAACTACGTATATGTAAAACTATGGCCAAAAATGGTGCTCATGGGAGGACTCCACGGAGTAAGCCACTGCTGTCTTAAATTTTTTTTAAAAAAAACAACAACAAAAAACATTGTTGCTCGTTTAATGTTTGCGAAAAGGCACTTAGACACTCCACAGAAGTTTTGGCAAAATATTTTGTGGACTGGTGAAACCAAAGTTGAATTGGGAGTAAAACACAACGTCACGTGTGGAAAAGAAATGGAACAGCTCACCAACATGATTTGGGGCAGTTTTGCTGCCTCAGGGCCTGGACAACATGGAATCATTAATGGAAATGAATTCAGAAGTTTATTCGGATGTTTTGCAGGAAAACTTGAGGCCGTCTGTCAGAACAGTTGAAGCTAAAAAGAAGATGGATGCTGCAACAAGACAATGATCCAAAACACAGAACTAAGCAACTTCAGAATGGTTTCAGAAGAACAAAATACACGTTCTGGAGTGGCCAAGTCAAAGTCCAGTCTTGAATTCTATTGAGATGCTGTGGCATGACCTAAAGACAGCGATTCATGCCAGACATCCCAGGAATCTGACTAAACTACAGCAGTTTTGTAGAGAAGAATAGGCCAAAATTAGTCCTGATCGGTGTGCCAGACTGATCTGCAGCTACAGGAAGCGTCTGGTTGAAGTTATTGCTGCCAAAGGGGTGGGGGGCAACAAAATATTAAATGTGAGGGTTCACCACTTATTTTTCCCCCTTTTGTTATTGTTTTCATACTATCCTCATTAAAATATGAAAACCTATAAATATTTGGGTGGTTATAATTAAAGCAGATACTGTATTTTCATCTGTGTGATTTTGACAAAGATCAGATAACATTTGATATTGATTTTTTGCAAAAATGTGAGAAATTCCAAAAGGTTCAGCTAGTTTTCATACCACTGTACCACTTTTGAACGATATTTTGTCACAAATCTAACCGGCATTGGCGGGCAAAACATGGTATCGGTGCAACCCTAATGTTAATCTTGCCTTCATGAATGAAGCCCAGTGGCTCTGGAGAGAAGTGGCGCTAATACGGCAAGAAATGGACCTTTCAAATACTAAATCCACGATCGCAGCTGCTGCCTTTTCTAATGAGGGTGGGCATAACGGAGACCCCCGTGCATACACATGCACTCCCACACGTGTATAATTCGCGCACGTCAGCGCTTTCTCAGATCTAAAAATATGAATTAAAGGCCAGGAGTGTAGCGTAGCCAGGGCACGCCAGCTGCTAATCCCTCCCCGCAGAACCCGGTCCGAGGCGGATGAGCATGAGGCGGATCAAGAGTCGGGGAAATTATGAATGTGTGTCGGCAGCTTGTTGTTTGACTTAACCGCGCGTGATTGCGGGGGGGTTTCTCTCTCAACCGCCCCCGAACCCAAGTAATCCCGGTAAATACGATGGCACATGTGCTCGTTGACATGAAGTGATTAGACGACAGGGTGAAAAAGTAACTTGGTTGGGTGTAGAATGAACATTCTAGCGACCCGCTAGGGGGTCCAATGCGGCCCGCGGGGTTGTTCCGTCTTTCTTGTAGCTCATTCATACCGTACATAGAGAATGACATGCTTTTATTTTGACATTGGCGCCGATCGTTTGGGTCCGATCACGTCATTTTCAAAGTATCGGAATTGGCAAAAAAAATATCGAACATGATTTCAATATATATATATATATATATATATATATATATTTTTTTTTTAATTAAATCGTTTTCTAATTGGATTTAATGTTACAGACAAAATGTCTTACACTCATCCAGAGTCTTTAGTTTTGGCTTAAAGTAGGGCTATCAAATTTATCGCGTTAATGGCGGTAATTAAATTTTTAAAAATTAATCAAGTTAAAATATTTAACGCAATTAAGGCATGCGTTGCACGACCCACTCATGCATTGTCGCCTTCAATCAATAACGGCGACGTTTTACCTATATAAAGAGCTAAAAGGCAGCGTAAAATGAGTAGACTGAATTACAGCAGACTTCGGAGCCTTTTTTCAGTTGGCTAAAGCCTTTAAATCCCTCTCTCAACAATTAGAAATATCGTGGGAAAGCAATGTGAGGGAGAAAGGTAGTAGTTGATCTTTTTCTTAACATCCTATGTTATTTCCCAACGCAGAGAAGATATATCAATTGGTACCACTACGCACAGTCATGGTTGCACTTCCCATCATGCATTTGGGCAGAAAAGTTAAATGGCTACAGTATCATTTACTGAAAGCTCAACAAATACACTAGATGGCAATATTTAGTCATAAAATACAAAGTCACATTTATCCTTTAAGAATTACAAGTCTTTCTATCCGTGGATCCCTCTCACAGAAAGAATGTTAATTATGTAAATGCCATCTTGAGGATTTATTATCATAATAAACAAATACAGTACTTATGTACTGTATGTTGAATGTATATATTCGTCCAAGTTTTATTCATTTTTTTCTAAATGCATTGCCAAAACGTATATGAAATGGAAAAATTATCGGGAATGATTGGAATTGAATTGGGAGCAAAAAAAAAAAAAAAAAGCAATCGGATCGGGAAATATCGGGATCGGCAGATACTCAAACTAAAACGATCGGGATCGGATCGGGAGCAAAAAAAACATGATCGGAACAACCCTAATATATACTTCTATTATTATTTATATCATTAGTATTGTTATATACAATATGATTTTTTTTGTTGTTGTTATTTGTTTCTGGCATCAAGAGGTTAACATATATAATTTTTTTACGTCTTCTGGAAACCAACGCCTGTGTGACAGTAATTTACAAAATGACATTTGGTTTCACTGTATTTGATTCTATCTATCTATCTATCTATCTATCTATCTATCAACATTTAAAAAACAAAAAAACAAAAAACATAACAGAATAGTAGAACAAGTGACCTTATGCATCCTCCATTTTTTTCTGCAATGAGACATCGAAGGACAAACCAGAAGCTAATCCCCACGTATAATTCATCTTTCTTTAGGGAGGCGGAGCCTGCGGATGGCAGCAGGACGGCCAGATGTTACTTCCTTGCGCGCAACCCCCATTGCCTCACCTCTCACCATCCTTACACTTAACATAGTAGTACTCACTGCTTCTCATTTAGCTAAGCAAACAGTTATTCTGTGAATTCAAAGTTTATGGTAAATAGAGTTGTCCCGACTAGTCGACGTAGTCAATATCATCGATGATGTACATTGGGGCAAATAAGTATTTAGTCAACCACTAATTGTGCAAGTTCTCCCACTTAAAAATATTAGAGAAGCCTGTAATTGTCAACATGGGTAAACCTCAACCATGAGAGACAATGTGGAAAAAATCCCCAGAAAATCACAGTTTGATTTTTAAAGAATTTATTTGCAAATCATGATGGAAAATAAGTATTTGGTCAATACCAAAAGTTCATCTCAACATCTTTGTTATGTACCCTTTGTTGGAAATAACGGAGGCCAAACGTTTTCTGTAACTCTTCACAAGCTTTTCACAAACTGTTGCTGGTATTTTGGCCCATTCCTCCATGCAGATCTCCTCAAGAGCAGTGATGTTTTGGGGCTGCCGTAGGGCAACACGGACTTTCAACTTCCTCCACAGATTTTCTATGGGGTTGAGATCTGGAGACTGGCTAGGCCACTCCTGGACCTTGAAATGCTTCTCACTAAGCCACTCCTTTGTTCCCTGGCTGAGTGTTTGGGATCATTGTCATGCTGAAAGACCCAACCACGTCTCATCTTCAATGCCCTTGCTGATGGAAGATTTTCCCTCAAATCTCTCAATACATGGCCCCATTCATTCTTTCCTTTACACAGATCAGTCGTCCTGGTCCTGGTAGAACTTGCACAATTGATGGTTGACTAAATACTTATTTGCCCCACTGCAAATGCGTTGACGAGCACATCATACTTTCGACGGTTAGAGCTGAAATTCAGAATTTTTGGCTTGGTCTTCACATCATCCGGGGTTTAATTAGGTGTTGGAGTTGATTTCAACAAATTCTGTGCAGTTAGTGAGTTATTTGATCGTTTCAGGGCTCAGGAGTGGCTAAGCTAGCGCGAGTGATTGGGACCAACTTAGCATGCCAATAAAAAAATGATACAGATCTACGAACAGATCCAAAATAGTCAAATAAATTGAACATGCAGATCATTGTTCCAAAACACACATGCAGGCAAAACAATGTCACAAAAAGACTGCCATAATTCATTTTATTCTGCAGGACTATTTTTTTTAGATGCGTAATACGACCAGAATAGAGAGGAGTGCTTCAGCCACTTGTGCTCACGCTGCATTTGTGGAAGGTTGGAAGTCGGAAATCTGCCGCTTGGAGGGTAAATGGTGTAAATGGTGTTATACTTGTATAGCGCTTTTCTACCTCTCAAGGTACTCAAAGCGCTTTACACTACAAGTTGTGACTTCAAAACGTTCCAATCGAATGTAAACAATCAACAAAATTCCTACAGCAAAATACACAAAGGCCACAATTATTTAATGGTTTGAAAAAAAATTTCCCCCAAAAATTATTAAAATTTATTTTTTAACCCTTTTCGTAACTGTGGTCACAACAGTGGGCAAAAGTCGATACCTAACAAGGGGTTAATTTATTTTTCAAATTTGGATTATTATTATTTTTTTATTGGATTCTATCATTTAAGAATGATTTCTATTCTAAAGGAGTTTTTTTTTTTATTTATTTCTATTTTTTCATTAGCCATAACTTTTTTTTTTGTAATATGAGTTTTTAAAAAAAAATATTGTAATTTTTTAGTATTTAAATATTGTTTGAAAAAATATTTATTTATAATTTATCGAAATGTTTTTATTTAAAATAATTAACTAATAATTGATGATTTTTTTAAAAAAAGTTCTCCTCCATTAATTTATTCATTTCATTTAAAATTATTGTATTTTAATTTTTTTTTAAATTGACCGTCGCAAAAAAAAAAAAAAAAAAATAAATAAATAAATGAGTGGGCAACATTAGTCATACAATTGGATGTCAAACTGGGGCTCCAAAATATTGTCCCGTGGGCCTCAATTGGCCCTCGGTCAGCCACTTCGAGACCCTCGCCCTATACGAATGTAATAAAAACTAGAGATGGCGATCGATCGGGTCTGATCACGTCATTTTCAAAGTATCGGAATCGGCAAAAACATATCAGACATGTCTTTTTTTAATATATATTTATTTTTTAATTACATCGTTTACTAATTGTATTTAACGTTACAGACATAATATGTTACACTCATCCAGAGTCTAGTTTAGGCTTAAGGTAGGGTTATCAAATTTATCCCGTGAACGGCGGTAATTAAAAAAAAAAAAATTTTTATCACGTTAAAATATTTAACGCAATTAACGCATACGCTGCACGACCCACTCACGCATTGTCGCGTTCAATCTGTAATGGCGCCGTTTTACATATATATAGAGCTAAAAGGCAGCGTAAAATGGGTAGAGTGAATTTTGGCAGCCTTTGGAGCCTTTTTTTAATTGGCTAAAGCCTTAAAATCCCTCTCCCTACAATTAGAAATATCGTGGGAAGCAATGTGGGGAAGAAAGGTAGTAATTGATCTTTTTCTTAACACCCTATGTTTTTTCCCAACACAGAGAAAATATATCAATTGGTACCACTACGCACAGTCATGGTTGCACTTCCCATCATGCATTTGGGCAGAACAGTTAAATGGCTACAGTATCATTTACTGAAAGCTCAACAAATACACTAGATGGAAATATTTAGTCACAATATACAAAGTCACATTTTTCCTTTAAGAATTACAAGTCTTTCTATCTGTGGATCCCTCTCACAGAAAGAATGTTAATGATGTAAATGCCATCTTGAGGATTTATTGTCATAATAAATAAATACAGTACTTATGAACTGTATGTTGAATGTACATATTTGTCCGAGTTTTATTCATCTTTCTCTTAATGCATTGCCAAAATGTATATGATCGGGAAAAATTATCAGGAATGGTTGGAATTGAATCAAATGCAAAAAAAAAAAACAAAAAAAAGCAATCAGATCGGGAAATATCGGGATCGGCAGATACTCAAACTAAAACGCTCGGGATCGGATCGGGAGCAAAAAAAAAAATGATCGGAACAACCAAGTCTTTCTATCCGTGGATCCCTCTCACAGAAAGAATGTTAATAATGTAAATGCCATCTTGAGAATTTATTGTCATAATAAATAATAAACAAATAATAAATAAATAAACAAATACAGTACTTATGTACTGTATGTTGAATATTTGTCAGAGTTTTATTCATTTTTTTCTTAATGCATTGCCAAAATGTATATGATCGGGAAAAATTATCATTATCATCATTTGAAAAATACAACTAAAAATAAAATACTAAATAAAGATTTTTTTCAAAATGATAGTCTTTCTATCCGTGAATCCCTCTCACAGAAAGAATGTTAATAATGTAAATGCCATCTTGAGGATTTATTGTCATATATTCGTCCGAGTTTTATTCATTTTTTTCTTAATGCATTGCCAAAATGTATATGATCGGGAAAAATTATCGGGAATGATTGGAATTGAATCGGGAGCACAAAAAAAAAAAAAAAAAAGCAATCGGATCGGGAAATATCGGGATCGGCAGATACTCAAACTAAAACGATCGGGATCGGATCGGGAGCAAAAAAAAAAAACATGATCAGAACAACCCTAATCAAAATGTATACAACAATACTACTACTACTAATAATAATAAGTAATAATAATAGTGTATATAAAGAAGATTCATTTGAAAAATACAACTAAAAATGAAATACTAAATAAATATTTTTTAAAAAATAAAGTCTTTCTATCCGTGAATCCCTCTCACAGAAAGAATGTTAATAATGTAAATGCCATCTTGAGGATTTATTGTCATATTCGTCCGAGTTTTATTCATTTTTTTCTTAATGCATTGCCAAAAGGGAAAAATTATCGGGAATGATTGGAATTGAATCGGGAGCAAAAAAAAAAAAGCAATCGGATCGGGAAGTATCGGGATCGGCAGATACTCAAACTAAAACGATCGGATCGGGAGCAAAAAAACATGATCGGAACAACCCTACTAAAAACATTTAACAGGGAAAAAAAACATCATAATTAGTGCATGAAAGGGTTAATAATGTAAATTCTTGACGGAACAACTCTTCCACCGGTCCTGAGGCTAAAACACCGGAGCACAACGCTGACACGAGCACGCGTTGCGTGTTTCGCTTTCCGTCTAATTGGCTCCCTATTGAGTTGTCGTGTCTTTAGCTGACTGCTGTTTGTTTGAAGATCCTGACAGAAAAGGTGAAAGTTCACTATTCTAACGCTCACTCTTAATCCGGCCAGTCTAATTGAGCCCCGCTGGATTTGCGCTTGATAAAATGGGAAAACCACCGGAGAGCGTTTGGACTCGCCCTGGATGAAACAACATGTTTAATTTTTATTAGAAGAACATGTAGGACCTAATTGTTTATTTGTGAAATAATCAAGATGTATAACAAGGGTTTGTAAGTCGAAATAATCGCATGTCGAGCAGGATTTTCCCAAAAGAATACATTATAATTCGATTAATTCCTTCTACAGCTCATAAACTTTCACTAAATCCTTCGGGTACACTAACTGACAAACTGCATGGAATATGTTGAAATCATCTCCACCGACTAATTAAACCCCCGCTAACTCGAAGGTTAAGCCTAAAGTAAAAAATTCTGAACTTCGGTTAGTGTTAAGGGCATAAGTGGAGTTTGAGGGGGGGCTAGGGGGAGCCAGGCCCCCCCTGGTGTCCGAACAGTATCATTGCATGTAATTGACTTTCCTATATATATAAAAGTTGTAAAGCAAGAAAACAAACAACAAAAATGAATTAAATGAACAAAAAAAGATATTTTTATAATGGGTTAAATTTATTTTTCGAACAGATCATGTGACTAGCACCTTAGACGGTAATTTGCTTTACGTATTATTTAAAAAAGAAAAAAAAGAAAAAAAGAAAAAAAAGGAGGCCAATTTTATTTTTCAAATTATTTTTTTCTTTGATTGAAAATATATGATAAGCAACTTTTTGGGGAATTGATCGATTTAGACACAAATACCCAACCCATAATATGGCCCAAACACAAAAAGGATTGCTAAAATTAAAGAAAACTTTTTTAATGAAAAATTATGTGTTCAAAGGCAAATTTTTGAGTCTTAAATATTTTTTCACATTCAAAAACTTTTTTGTCTATGTTTGAAATTTTTCATTTTTTGTGATTGAGGTGATTTTTTTTTTTTTTTTTAAATATATTTTTTTGTATGAAGCAACTTATTTTTTGATCGAATAATAAAGGCACAAATGTCCTAGCCAAAATGTGGCCCAAACACAAAACAATATTACTTCAATCAAAAAAAGTTGCTTCAATAAAAAAAAAAAATCAAATAAAAAATTTTTTTATTTCAAATTTATTTTTGCATTCAAACGCTTTTTTTGATTGAAGTGACTTTTTTTTTTTTTTTTTTTTTAAATCGAATAATGAAGACACAAATCTACCCCCATATTGCTCCGCCCAGGGAATACAATTTTTGACGGAGGTAACTACATTGGCACGACACCAGCGGGCGTATCATATTCAATGGATGATGTTCTTGGCGAAAAGTATAGCTGTCCTGCCAGCAGCCTGATTTAGTATCCCCCTCAAGAATGATGGGAAACAAAAAAAAAAAAAAACGCTCATTTTCAAATTATTATAAATATTCTTGTAAGTTAATTTTATCGCTGATGCTGCGTTTCGGGGTCATCAAGTACGATGACCAAAGGCCAAAAGTATTGGCACCCCTGCAATTCTTTAAGATAATGCTCAATTTCTCTCTCAACTTCACAGTGGGTATGGTGTTCTTCGGATGCAATTCAGTATTCGTTGTCCTCCAAACACGAGAACCTGTGTTTCTACCAAAAAGTTCTATTTTGGTTTCATCTGACCATAACACATTCTCCCAGTCCTCTTCTGGATCAGAAAAATTACCTCAACACTAATGCTCTCTCGTGAACCGCAGACAGGCCTGGACGTGTACTTTCTTCAGCAGGGGACACGTCTGGCAGTGCAGGACTTGAGTCCCTGGCGGTGCATTGTTACTGATAGTAGCCTTTGTTACTGTGGTCTCAGCTCTCTGTAGGTCATTCATTAGGGCCCCCATGTGGTTCTGGGATTTTTACTCACCGTTCTTCAGTGTTGGGTGTAACGCCGTAATCAATAACGCCGTTACGTAACGGCGTTATTTTTTCAGTAATGGGTAATCTAACTAATTACTTTTTCCGCCGTTACAACGCCGTTACCGTTACTGACGGTCAAAAGCGGTGCATTACATACTGTGAATAAATTGAAGAAACTACCAGCCGTGTTGAGTCGACTCTCTGCCCTGTTGATTTGTCATCCAAGACTTGGGGTGCGTTCAGGTTCGAGAATAGCGCACGTACTTCTGACTCCAAGCTGTTTGTCCCTGCTCATTATATTAGACTATGCTTTCCAAAGTTTGGTAACGTTTCTGTGTTTGCTACACCTGATGCTAGCCTCGTTCCCATCTCCCACTGTCAGCCAGCAATAATTCTGCTTCCATCTTGAGGACGGCAGACGCTTTGAAGGTGACATGAATTGTCGGGAAACGACCTACCTGAATGCAGCCCCTCGAGAGATGCGATGGAAGTGATTGTGATTGGCTGAGGGTTAGAGTCATGTGTCGTGGAAAGCCAATCAGAGCCGGTGATTTCACAAGCAAACCGGAACAGCGCGTGCGGCAAACACACACGCAAAACAGATGCACAGGGTCGGGATGGCAAAGCATTCAGAAGAAAATCTGTCCGTTAAGAGGTGGAAATATAGACACTATTTCAAGTTTGTCGAAATTAAAGGAAGGAACCTGCATGTAATGTGGAATTTATGTCCCGGGGCAAAGCTTTTGTCGACATCTGTGGTAAGCAATTCAAATCTGCTGAATCACCTAACAAGTTAACTACCTGTCTGTTCTTCTCTATTTCACTGACTCGAATACTGCTCAGAAAATTTCAAATTCTTTGACATACAACAAGTTCATTTTAAAGTAATGGAAATAGCTACTTTCCCTGGTAACTAGTCACTTTTACTATAGAGTAATTCAGTTACTAACTCAGTTACTTTTTGGAAGAAGTAGTGAGTAATGTAACTAATTACGTTTTTTAAAGTAACGTGCCCAACACTGCCGTTCTTGTGATCATTTTCACGCCGCGGGGTGAGATCTTGCATGGAGCCCCAGATCGAGGGAGATTATCAGTGGTCTTCCATTTTCTAATAATTGCTCCCACAGTTGATTTCTTTACACCAAGCGTTTTACCTATTGCAGATTCAGTCTTCCCAGCCTGGTGCAGGTCCACAATTTTGTCTCTTGTGTCCTTCGACAGCTCTTTGGTCTTGGCCATAGTGGAGTTTGGAGTGTGAGTGACTGAGTTGTGGACAGGTGTCTTTTATACTGATAATGAGTTAAAACAGGTGCCATTAATACAGGTAACGAGTGGAGCCTCGTTAGAAGTTAGACCTCTTTGACAGCCAGAAATCTTGCTTGTTTGTGGGTGACCAAATACTTATTTTCCACTCTGATTTAGAAATAAATTCTTTAAAAATCACACAATGTGATTTTTTTTTTCCCCACATTCTGTCTCTCATGGTTGAGGTTTGCCCATTTTGACAATTACAGGCCTCTAATCTTTTCAAGTAGGAGAACTTGCACAATTGTTGGTTGACTAAATACTTATTTGCCCCACTGTTTATGTATGCAGTGTATAGACACACAGAGACTGTATGGCTCTCATGGAATCATATTTTAAAATATGTTGGGTGTTTTGGCTCTCTCGGTCAAAAAGGTTCCTGGTTTGGAAAAATGAATGAGTTAGATTGCTCGTTACTGAAAGAAAGTAATCAGATTGCAATAACATGTCACTCAGTAACGCATTAGAGACAACACTGGTGATGACCAGGATGAAAAAGGAAACAGCAGAAGGGCACTGTTACACACAGGAATCAAGTTTTGGTGGTGCGCCACCTAAACATTGGGAATGCATACTACATCGGCAAATTGGAGGCTTCATGCACTTTGGCACTTCCGTGTACATGCGATTTTCCCCATGCAAAATGGTCGTGTGAACGTGGAATTAAAATAACGGCAAAACGCCTCTTTTGCGTTATTGTGTAATATCGTTGTCATATAAATGTTGTCTAAGCGTATTTTATAGTGTCGCACCAACACTGATACTAGTATTGGAAGGAGGCCTGAAAAAGCATTACAATGCAGTAGAGCTGAAACAAATACTCAAGCAACTCGAGTAACTCGAGTTTAAAAACTGATCCGAGTAATTTTATTCACCTCGAGTAATGGTTTATTTTGACAGCTCTAAGCATCACGTTTTGCTCAGACTACTTTTAATGCGGGACAACGCGCTGATGTCACGTGCGTAGAGGAAGAAGCAAAAAAAAAAAACTTACTGCAGCCGACAACTGCTACAAACGACGCCGACGTTGCTAAATACTATCCCGCACATGCTACGTTAGTTGCAGCTAGCACATGCTACGTTAGTTGCAGCTAGCGTCTGATGAGTCTCATAGAGATCACATGTATGTTGAACTAGATGCGCATTGACAGACTAGGCCGCGTCTGGGCAGCGTTAGCAAACAGCCGCCATCTTAAAGCAGTAGAGCGCTAAGCGCTAATAAAAAGCGCTAAACGCTAATAACTAAGATTAACGTAACTGTCTGAGTCACTAGCTCACGTAACGTTACCCCTGCGGAGGGCTAGGTTTCTATTAATTATGACCACTTTCGATGCGTGGCTAACGTGTCTTACGTACAGGCTTTAACATAACATAGCTTTGTGAGTGATGAGGGTGTAAAATAAAAACTCAATAATGCTAACTATCAATTTTAGCTTAGTAGTCATTGCTGGATAAAACACCAAGTAGCACTGGTCCCTAATGGGCTCCAATACAGCCTGTATCATACGTTTATTTTGAACAGTGCAAAAACTCAAAATCCTATCAGGACTTACAGTTTAGACTAACTTAAAACTTAACTAGAACTTAAAAATGGCTTGACACAAATAGAAATTCAATTGAAAAACGTGGGAAAAAATCCTAACTTTTAAGTGATGAGTGTTATCAAGCGTAAAGGCATTTTTAGGTGTATATATATATATATATATATATATATATATATATATATATATATATATATATATGTAATATACTTTTTAAAAATAAGATCTAAAGGTTTTTTGAGTGAAAGCAGTGAATTAGTCTTTTTTTTTTCCTAATTCTAGTTACGTCTGAGATGCAATTGTTGGCTGTTTTCAACAATATACATAAAAAATAGAGACATTGATTGACGGAAAATGATAAAATGTCTTGTTTTCTCATGTATATCTATAATTGCTCTTCACCTAAAAATATATTTGTTTTATCCGATTACTCGATTAATCGATAGAATTTTCAGTCGATTACTCGATTACTAAAATATTCGATAGCTGCAGCCCTACAATGCAGGCATTGGTAGTATCATCATCTAGTATTGAGAAGCAACAAAAACGTTTAAGAATTCATAAATCTTAAACTTTGTTCAGCCATTTTGGATAAATTCCAAGGCTTACTTTGATGAATTAATGTGAGAGAACTTCCAATGATCCTTGTTTTTAACAGAGGAGCTTTCCCTGCCAGAGCAATATTCCCGGCAGGACACGTCACTCTAGATGGCACGGCCACCGTGGTCCGATCCCGAGACTTGGCCGTCCCGACTCTCGCCGCCGGGCGGTAATATAGCGTCTGGGCGGCTCGCCAACGCGCAGAAACAAAAACATCCGGAAAAAAAAAGTCTCAAATCCTCTCAGAGCTAACAGCTTGGGGATTTTTCCGTCCATATTCTGATTATCTCCACCACCATCACGGACGTGTCGGAGGATCAGAGAAGCTTGCTCAGAGTGATACTGCTACGAGAGCTAAATCTGGCATCTTTCTCTACAACACGGGTGTCAAATTTAAAGCCCGGGGGCCAGATTTGGCTCCTCACATCATTTTGCGAGGCCAGCAACGGTAAATTATGTGCATTGACTATATTCATTGATCATCATTCGATCGCTGTCAAAATGGACTGGACGTCCATCGCATGGCAGCCAATGAGTTCTATAAAAGTTAAAATAACTTTCTGTATTTGTTCATGAAAAATTGTGGAGTATATAGAATATGTATATACTGTATATTTGAAATTAATTTTTTTTTTTTTTTTAAAAAGGAAATATCACCAGTTGGTTTTTTTTGTGTGTGTGTATTTACAAGTATTTTCCCTTTAATTTTTTTTTTACTGTAAATACAAAAATTAAAATATATAAAACTAAAAAGAGAATGTTTCCTATTGTTTAATTTTTAATTAAAAGAAAAATTAACAATGACATTAAATTAGTTTTTCTAATAAATGAACAAAGGTATAAAATTAAAAAATAGTGTGCACTGCTTTTTTCCGGAGTTTTTTTTTTTTTTTTTTTATATATACATACATATTTTTTCCCTTATGAAAAAAAATTATATTAACGAACACTTTTATTAAATTAAAAATAAGAGAATATTTGCTGTTGTTTGTTTTCAGTGTTTGTTTAAAAAAAAAAAAGATTTATAAAATACAAAAAATATGAAAAACATTTAACAATTAAAAATTAAATATTTAACTTTAATTAATTCAATTAGTAAATTAAAAAATATATATATTTTAGATTTAGGAAATGAAAAAAAATTTATTAAATGAAAATGAGAAAATATTTCTTTTTGTTTCCTTTTAGTGTTTGTTCAAATTTAGAAAAATAATTATTATAATAATTAAAATTTATCATTTATAAAATACCAAATATATATATATCAGTGTAATATTTTACCAAATCATTTTACTTAATATTTTTTCATATTATATATACATACATACATATATTTACAACATTTACAGATTTAATATATAGTTTAAATTAATTTACCAATCAATTAATTATTAAATTAAACAATAAGAATTAATTTTAAAAAATTTAAATAGTAAACATTTCTATGAAAGAAAAATAAGAAAATATTTTTTGATTTTTTTTTTGTGTTTTCTAAAAAAAAAAAAAAAAAAAAAAAATCATATATATAAATGTAACTAAAATAAGATTTATTTTGCATTGATCACCTAGCCCAGGGGTCTCTTTCAGCCCTCTAATGCGGCTCAATATTATATTGAATAAATTATTATTCGTTTCAAGTTTATTTTGGCCACTTGCAAGATTTAAGTAAGAAGAACTTCCTTCTCGTAGGCAAATCAGGACAGGCTCACTGTTTTGTGTGTTTGTTAACAAGACTCACATATGAATTGACCATTTATGTAAAGTTACGATTGCCACTTGGAAGGTGCACCCCCAAGTCTTTGCACCATTCACAGGCGCACCGACTTGTGGGTACACTTTCTGAATAGGAATCGCGACCTTACATAGTTCACTCATGCAGCTCATGAATTCACCAACTATGTAAAGCCAAGGTTACAACTCAGAGAGTGCACCTATTCACAGGCGCACAGCCTACTAAAAGTAGTCAAATATGCAACACAGAATACACACATATATATTATATATTCATATGCTGTTATATCATCCCTACCAATGTTGAGACCAAACCTACGCCCTTGTCTAATACAATAATAATAATAAAAAGATAATAATAATAATAATAATAATAATAAATAGAAATAGTAGCTTTCTAGTGGCTTTTTGTACCTAAAATGTTCCTTCTCGCTGTATGCACTGCGTTGTTGTGTGCGATACATTATTATGGCTGTCCCCAAGGGATCACGTGCTTCCCGCCAGGAACGGACGGGAGGGTGGGAGGAGAACTGAAGATGCAGCATCAGCAGCAACTTTCTCGCTCACACGCGCGCACAAAGTCAACCTGAATTCTTGCGGACGGTCCCATCATGCCAACTCTCTGAGGTTGTAAGAAAAAAGGACGGGACGGAAGCGTGTGTTTACAGCACTCAGACCGGAATGAAAAGTCGCCATGGAAGCTTGTCAAAACCGGTATGTTTACTCACTCTTTATGACAGAGAATCTATTGTTGCTGTTGTTTTAATGCACCTGGCAGGGCAGACAGCTTTCCGTCGTGTTGTTTTGAGTTTCTACTAAATCAGCTTTATGGACGGCGTGGCCGTGTTACGCTTGATTGAGTCGAAACTGGGACAGTACTTGATCTACTTTGCGTTTAATCCAAATAGTTCTCAAGGTTGAATGAACAATAAAAGCGTCGGTCGCGTTGGACTCAAGTTGTCGTTCAGGTTTGAATTTAGGTAGTTAAAAGGTGCATGGATTTAGATTTAATAAATACGCATAAAACATTGGAAAAAAAGCATTTGTATTGATATTTTTTTTAATTGAAAATACAGCAAAATATTAGAAAATCTTAAAATTATAAAAAATGTTTATAAAAAAAACAAAGTAAAATTAATTTAAAAAATATCCAAAAATAATACTAAAAAACACACAAAATACAGAAATTTTAAAATGCAGCAAAACATACGAAAATCAAAAAACAATGTTTAAAAAAGATTTTTAAAAAATAAAAGATAAATTAATGAAAAATATCGTATAATAGTTTAAAAAAAATACTAAATGTAAAAATTTTATTGAAAAAGCAAGATATAAAGAATATCGTAATAGTAAAAAAGACTAAAAAGGAAAAGTAAAATTATCTAAAAAAAAATTGTACTCATACAAAATACCTAAAAAGAATAGTAGTCATACATATATAGAAAATTTCATTGAAAATACAGAAAAAATATTAAAACATATTTGAAAATACAGAAAAATATTAAAACATTTTTCGTGTTTACAAAGAAAACATTAAAATAGAACAAAAATTAAAATTAAATAAAAATAATATATAAGTATATAATGTTCAAAAACAAAAATGGAGGAAGTCATCAATAATTAGTTTTTTATTTTTACATTTTCTAATTTAAAATGATAAATGACATTCTCTAAATTAAACACATTTTTTTTTCTATTAAAAAAAAATATTTTCATTTCAAAATTGGTAATTTTTTTTTCATTTTCAAATTTTGTTGTCCAAAAAATATTGTATTTTAATGCACTGTTTTCCTCAATTTATATTAAAGTTATAGTATATTTAGAAAACAGAAGAAGTAATAGCAATTCATTAAAAAAAAAATATATATATATATATATATATACATATATATACATGTTTCCTGATTCTTGTACCGCAGTGCTTCTCCATTATTTTAAGTTACGCGCCCCCAAGAAGACTAAAACGTCCCCCCCAACTCACTGCCGCCACTGTAAAAAGTATCATTTGTCTATAAAATTTAGTCAAAAGATTAAAATTATTAATCAAGTTAATTACAGCTTAAAAATTAATAAATCGTAATTAATCGCAATTCAAACCATCTCTAAAATATGCCATATTTTTCTGTAAATTATAGTTGGAATGGAAATATAAGACATAAGACAGATATACACATTCAACATACGGTACATAAGTACTGTATTTGTTTATTATAACAATAAATCAACAAGATGGCATTAGCATTATTAACATTCTCTTAAAGCAATCCATGGATAGAAAGACTTGTAGTTCTTAAAAGATAAATGTTAGTACAAGTTATAGAAATTTTATATTAAAACCCCTCTTAATGTTTTCGTTTTATTAAAATTTGTAAAATTTTCAATCAAAAAATAAACTAATAGCTCGCCATTGTTGATGTCAATAATTACACCATGTCATTGACACAATTGATATCAGCGCTATGCCCACAAGAAAAAAAAATGTCAATCAGTAGCACATTTTTAATTTGAATGTACAGACTTTTGCCTGATTTGTGTACTGAGAAATTATTTTTATGTTTTATACACAGAGCCTTTATTAAAAACTTGCATAAAACTAACACGTTTTATGCAATTAGAACATAGGGTGTGACTTTTGGGGAAGACGCTTTGCAGCAATACAATTTACTTAGAAGAATATTTACAATAATAAGTTGAAAATGAGAGTTTTTTTTGTGTCCCATCATTCTTGAATTCTAAATCAGGCTGCTTAGGACAGCTATAGTTTTTGCCAAGATCGTGATCTATTGAATATGGTACGCCCGCTGGTGTCACTGTGCTAATGTAGTTACTAGAGGTGTCCCGATCGATCGGGTCCGATCACGTCATTTTCAAAGTATCGGAATCGGCAAAAAAATATCGGCCATGCCTTTTTTTAACACACACATATATATATATATATATATATGTATATATTTTTTTTTAATTAAATTGTTTTCGAATTGTATTTAACGTTACAAACATAATATGTTACACTCATCCAGAGTCTTTAGTTTAGCCTTAAGGTAGAGTTTTCAAATTTATCCCGATAACGGTGGGAAAATTTTTAACGCAATTAATGCATGCACTGCACGACCCACTCACGCATTGTCACGCTCAATCTGTAATGGCGCCGATTTACCTATATAGAGAGATAAAAGGCAGCGTAAAGTGAGTAGAGTGAATTTTGGCAGCCTTTGAAGCCGTTTTTTAATTGGCTAAAGCCTTACAATCCCTCTCCCTTCGATTAGAAATATCATGGGAAGCAATGTGGTGAAGCAAGGTAGCAATTGATCTTTTTCTTAACACCTTATGTTATTTCCCAACGCAAAGAAGATATATCAATTGGTAGCACTACGCACAGTCATGGTTCCACATCCCATCATGCATTTGGGCATGGCTACAGTATCATTTAGTGAAAGCTCAACAAACACACTAGATGGCAATATTTAGTCACAATATACAAAGTCACAAGTCTTTCTATCCGTGGATCCCTCTCACAGAAAGAATGTTAATAATGTAAATGCCATCTGGAGGATTTATTGTCATAATAAACAAATACAGTACTTATGTACTGTATGTTGAATGTATATATTGGTCCGAGTTTTATTCATTTTTTTCTTAATGCATTGCCAAAATGTATATGATCGGGAAAAATTATCGGGAATTATTGTAATTGAATCGGGAGCAAAAATAAGCAATCGGATCGGGAAATATCGGGATCTGCAGATACTCAAACTAAAACGATCGGGAACGGATGGGGCAAAAAAACATGATCGGAACAACCCTAGTAGTTACCCTTGTCAAAATTTGTATCCCCTGGGCGGAGCCACTGTGCTGATTTTAATTTCCGTCCCATCAAAAAAAAAAAAAAAAAAACTTTTTCCCCCTGTTGTATAACGTAACAAAAGTACTGAATGTAAAAAAAGGCAATGTTTAACTCTTAGAATGACCTATAACTGTTATTACTGTAATTCAAGTCCTGTATGGAGTTTCTCCAATAAGAGTCAATGTCAAAAATACATAACTGTGGTTCTTTTCTGGCTTCAATTAATTGTTTAAGTTGCCATAACTCATAACTAGTGTGTGTGTGTGTGTGTGTGTGTGTGTGTGTGTGCGCGCTCCCGCGGCCAGGGGATACCATTTTCGATGGGGGTAACTACATTGGCAAGACACCGGTGGTGGCTCTGTTGTACAATTAGCGTCTTTAGTGGGGTAAATTGAATTACCCTCCTCCATTTTGGCCGTGCTTTCTGGCGTTTCATGGTCCACATTTACAATCCTTGGTTCTTGCTCAGTAGTTGTTGTCGCTTTTGAAAGCTTAGGTTTGAAAAAAAATTACGTAAAATAATTTTGACCCATTATAAAAATATCTTTTTTTTGTTCATTTCATTTATTTTTGTTGTTTTATTGCTTTACAACTTTTATAGACAATATTTTACCGGAAAACTCTTAATTTTAAAATCATATATAGGAAAGTCAACTACATGCAATGACACTTTTCGGCCACCGGGGGGCAGTGCCATAAGATATTATTTCAGGAAATAGTCTTCCATTTTGTCTTCATTGTTTTTTACAACATCCCTTACACAACTTCAAGTTGAATTGTGAAGGTAATTGGAAAAAAATGTACATTTATCTGATTAATCAATGATCAAAATAATGGTTATTTGCAGCCCAAGCTCACATAATTTTGGGGTCACTTCCTATTGATTTTGAGTCACTTAATTGTTAAATTGGGGGTATGTAAAGGTCACTTTTTATTTATTTCAAGTCTCGTCTTATTGACATTGGGGCATTTCTGCACCACTTCTTGTTGATTTTGGGACAATTCGAGAAAACTTTTTTGTCAAAAATAATGACTGCCAATTGGGTCACTTCCTAATAATTTTGGGATCACTTCCTGTACGTTTTTGGCCACTTTGGGGTATTTGCAAGTAACTTTTAGGGCATTTTGGGTCACTTTCTGTTGTTATTGGAGCATTTCTGAATCACTTCCTGTTGATCTAGGGTTTCTTCTAATGATGTGAGGGCAATTCTGGATCACTTCCTAGGAAATTTTTTTGGGTCAAAATTGCCAATCGCCAATTGGGTCACAAATTTTGGGGGCATTTTCAGATGACTTCTCATTGATTTGGGTCACTTTCTTGCTAATTTTGCGGAATTTTAAGGTGACTTCCCATACATTTTGTGGCATTCTGGGTCACTTCTTGTCGATTGGAGCATTTCCAGGTCACATTGATTTTGATTCATGCCACTTCCTGTTGATCTAGGGGCATTTTTACATCACTTCCAGTCGATTTTGGGGTCACCTAATGATTTTGGATGCCAATCTGGCACACTTCCTGTTGATTTTGGTTTGGTTTTTAATGTCAAAAATAATGAAAGCCAATTGGCCACTTCCTACTTATTTTGTGGCATTTTAGGGTTACTTCCTGTTGTTATTGGAGCATTTCTGCATCACTGTTGATTTCGGGTCTCCTCTTGTGATGTGGGGCAATTCTGGGTCCCTTCTACAAATTTTGGGGCATTTACAGGTGACTTCTTGTTGATTTTGGGTCAATTTCTCACTAATTTGGGGTTATTTAAAGGTCTCTTCCCGTATATTCTGGGCCACCCAGGTCACTTCCTATTGTTTGGAGCATTTGCAGGTCACTTTCTGTTTATTCCTGCATCACTTCCTTTTGAGATCGGGACATTTTTGCATCAATTCTTGTTGATTTTGGGTGTCTTATGATTTTGAGGCAATGTAAGTCATTTACTCTTGATTTGGGGATTATTTAAGAAAGTTTTCTTTTTTTAGGGGGGGGGGTCAAAAATAATGACCGGCAATTGGGTAACTCACTATTATTTACTGGATATTTTTGGGTCACTTGATGTTGGTTCTAGGTCACTTTGTTAATTTGGGGGTATTTCCAGGTCACTTTCTGCACATTTTGGCGAATTATGGGTCACTTCTTGTTGATTGAAGCATTTATAGGTTACTGTATGTTTATTTATGCATCACTTCCTGGCGATTTTGGGGCAATTCTGGGTCAATTCCTGTTGATTTTGGGTCACTTTTTAAATTTGGTGGTATTTACAGGCAGTGTTGTCACAGATTACAATTTACAGGCAGTGTTGTCACAGATTACTTGAAAAATACATTTAATTACTGATTACGCCTTAAAAAAAGTAATCTAGTTACACTATTGATTATTTTATCAAAGTAAGTAAGTTACTTTAAAAGTAATTTAGCGCAATTTTTCTCCCTTTGCTGTCTCAACATAGTAAAAATGACAATAGAAAAATGCCATCGGAAGTAATCAACTTCCAGGGAATTGAATTTAAAGAGGAAGATCAGAATTTTTCATATAAGGCTTAATATTCAAATTTTAGCGGGGGTTTAATTAGTCGATGGAGTTGATTTCAACCCCCATTGACTCGCACTAGCTTAGCCACCCCGGAGCCCTGAACCTATCAAATAACTGAAAAACTCCCCCGGGACTGCCCTCCCTCTCCGGGCTGGCTGGGCGGGGGCCGTGGCCCCGTGTCGGCGCCCGCGTGGCGTCTCCGCTCGTCTGTGTGGCTGCTTCGTGCCCGGATGGGTTCGCGTAAGGCTGGATATTATTGGCCCTGCTCGGGTGGGGGGTCCTGGTGCCGGGATTGGCGATGGGACGGCGTAGGGTCGGTCGCCAACAGGCTTACACTCACAAGGGATTCACACGATTACTGGGTTCTAGATCACAGCAATGATTTGTGTTCACTTTACCCCTTTCTATCACTTAGCTTATAGACTCCCCCACCTTCCTCCCCCTCTTTCCCTGGTCAACAGGCCCCCACATGGTGTCAACCGGAAATACATTTAGCTGATGATAGCACCAACATATTAGTAGTTAGTGTAGTTCAATGTATTTCTTGTTGTTGTCTGTGTTTTTTCTCTTTCTTCTCTTGTGTTTCTTTTCTTTTGTTCCCTCATAACCCTTTCCTGTTTGCTGTTTTGCAATAATAAATGAGGTATGTTGAATGATCACAAAGAGAGTATGTCAGACTCTCAATGTGAAACATTAAAACTGCTCAGACTATCCGGGCACTTAGACTTCCATTCTCCGTGTTAAACAGCTGAACAGGACAGGTTAAAATAAAAAAAATAAAGAATAAAATAAAAAATAACTGACAAACTGCATGGAATTTGTTGAAATCAACTCCACTGACTAATTAAACTTCGGGTTAGGGTCAGCATATCAGTGCCAATGTAAAACAATGCAAATTGACTGCACAATAATCAACAACACACAAACAAATTGTGCAATAAACGCAAAGGTTGAGGCAGGCGCGAACGCGCGCACACAAACCGGAAGTACGGCGTACACACAGGCGGTCAGTTTGGCCACAAAACGTGGCGGCAACTAAGCACTTTACACTCAATCGAACTTACAACACATCCCAAAGAGGCTAAACGAACACGTCACAGTGTGCTACACGAACATGATGTAAACAATGCTCGCTGATGAAGCTACGAAACGGCCATGTAGCAGTTCCAACCTATTGCTGGAAGCCTCCAGAATGAAGGAAAAATACTCACGTTCATTTATGGACGCATATAGATCAACCTTCCCTCGCACATGTCAATAGGTGACTGCACAAAAATTAATTACCGCGCGTTAACGCGTTAATTTTGACAGCCCTAATATATATATATATAAAACGGCGCCATTATAGATTAAACGTGACAATGCGTGAGTGGGTCGAGCAGCGCATGCGTTAATTGCGTTAAATATTTTAATGTGATTAATTAAAAAAAAAAAAAAATTACCACCGTTAACGCGATAAATTTGATAGCCCTACTTTAAGCCAAAACTAAACTAAAGACTGAATGTAAGACATTTTGTCTGTAACGTTAAATACAATTAGAAAACGATTTAATTAAAAAAATACATATACATTAGGGCTGTCAAAATTATCGCGTTAACGGGCGTTAATTAATTTTTTAAATTACGTTAAAATATTTGACACAATTAATGCAGATGCCGCTCAGACAGATTTAAATGACGGTACAGTGAAACGCTCACATGTTAATTGTGTTTTATGGAGTTTTGCCGCCCTCTGCTGGCGCTTGGGTGCGACTGATTTTATAAGCTTCAGCACCTATGAGCATTGTTTAAGTAATTATTGACATAAACAATGGCGGGCTACTAGTTTATTTTTTGCTTGAAAATTTTACAAATTTCATTAAAACGAAAACATTAAGAGGGGTTTTAATATAGAATTTCTATAAATTGTACTAACATTTTTCTTTTAAGAACTACAAGTCTTTCTATCCATGGATCGCTTTAACAGAATGTTAATAATGCCATCTTGTGGATTTATTGTTATAATAAACAAATACAGTCCTTATGTACCGTATGTTGAATGTATATATCCATCTTGTGTCTTATCTTTTCATCCCAACAATAATTTACAGAAAAATATGGCATATTTTATAGATCATTTGAACTGCAATTAATTGCGATTAATTACGATTAATTAATTTTTAAGCTGTAATTAACTTGATTAAAAATTTTAATCGTTTGACAGCCCTAATTTTAAAATTAATTTTTAAAAAATGAATTACCACCGTTAACGCGATAAATTTGATAGCCCTACTTTAAGCCAAAACTAAAGACTCTGGATGAGTGTAAGACATTTTGTCTGTAACGTCACATACAATTAGAACACGATTTAATTTAAAAAATATATGGCGGAAAACACAGATGAGACTGAAAAAGCAGTTTCGGCTCTTGCACCCCTCTTTAAAATAAACTGCTGTATTTTAAGCCAAAAAAACAGTTGTGCTTGATAGAACAATATGTCTATATGCTGCTATAGCAGATTCATGGCGCACTAAGCCTCCGAACTATTTCTAATTTGTCCGTTTTACCCTGAAGACCCCCATTTACAGAAGTCGCGCAACTGCTTTTGTTTCAACCTAGCCAGAAAAAGAAGGTAATTATATTTATTATTGAAAATGTCTGTCATTTTTATCTTAGAATCATTAATTGACGTCTAAATTTTAGTTTAAAAAATAAAAACCACTTAAAAAATTATTTACTCGCATATTTTAAACTTTTAAACAAATTACGTCACAATGAAAAATTTGTCGTCTGTAAAAAAATCACGGATATCTACCTCATAACTATCGTTTAATTATATATTTTTTGTTACTGTTGCATTTCCCCTGGTATGTTAGATGATAAATAATTGATCCAAACAAAAAAAAAAAAAATGTAAAATAACTTTTAAAAGGGTAACTATATGAAAAAGAAAATCTCAGCCACTCCTTGTTGTCTGCGATTTCTGCATCGCGACCGTTGTTATATCACCATGTTTCACCCATAAAATTAAAAAAATATCCGGCTGTGGCCATTCACAGCTGTGTCTTGACACTCTTTGATACATGCTACATGGAGTTTTTGGATCGATACAAGGTAAATACGCAATAATATCTCGTTAAAATTGTGGCGTCTTTAATTCTGCTCTTGTGTGTTCTCGCCTCCAATTAGGGTTTTGCTGTTTAAAAAACTTAAAAAAAAAAAAAACCTTCCTGTTCAAAATTTTTGTTCCCCCAGAAAATTGAGATTTTAAGCTTTCCAATGATGTATCACACATGCATTTCGGACAATTTTGAAAGTTGGCCAAATTGAGGGTCTCAGAGCAGAACTCCAAGTCACCTGAGTGTTTTCCGCCATATATATATTAAAAAAAAGGCATGTCCGATATTTTTTTGCCGATTCCGATACTTTGAAAATGACGTGATCGGACCTGATCATACCGATCAATCGGGACATCTTTAATTTTTTTTAGTTTTTTGCCAAAAACTAGCTGATATTTTGCTCCTTGATTTTGTGATTCGTTTCGGAATATGTGAAGCTGACAAGAACTGTAGTTTGCAGACTAGCTGTGAATGATCAAGTTTCTATGCCATTGACGCACCGTCAACGGCAGCCAATGAGTGATACATTCACCGATGTCACCTTGTTTCTGTGACGCACGCGAGCTGGGAAAGGAGTCAAAGTTCTCGCCATTTGTAAGCGGCGGATCGAAGAACGGCGTTAGCACTCAGGAAGCTGTTAGCGCGCATACACCCCATGTACACCTTAATGCTCCCGACGAATTGCTAACACTTCCCGCTCATAAAAAGCTCTCTGATTAAATGGAACGTTTGGCTGGCTCCCAGGCATGACGACAGAGCCTTGGGACTCAGGAGATGATGAAGATGACCAAGTGTTCTCCGCTGTTAGCTGTATAAAACAAATTATGAGGATAAAACAGTCCCCAAAATTTGAGACGTCAAGATATCTGTTTCAAAACGTGTATCTGTAACACAATCTTCAGAAAAATCTACTTGCGTTCAACAAATATTCATACTTAATCACTATGCAATGATGTCATCGGGATACGGAGGGCATTCTCGCACAGGAGGCACAAAAATAACGATGAACTAAGAGGATTATGAAGGGCTCTCTAAAAAGCAATACGCTGAAATGATTAAACAATAGATTATAAAAGATCCTGGCAAAAGCACGTTACAGTAATCCGTTTTTTAAAAGGGATTGGAGCTGCCAATCGTGTCGGTGTGGTGACCACCAGACGCTTCTGCTGTGATTGACAGCGTCAAAACAGCGATGTTAATCAGAAGTCAGTTTTATCCCCTTATAAATCAGATGGAGTTATTTTCCCTCAAGAACTGTAAGAAACAGTTCTTAAAAAAGAGCAAAGAGAACCATCAGAAAATCAGAAACGACAAAAACCAGGATAGAAAAGTTACAATTAGACCCATACAGTGAGGCAAATAAGTATTTAGTCAACCACTAATTGTGCAAGTTCTCCCACTTGAAAATATCAGCGAGGCCTGTAATTGTCAACATGGGTAAACCTCAACCATGAGAGACAGAATGTGGAAAAAAAATAGAAAATCACATTGTTTGAATTTTAAAGAATTTATTTGCAAATCATGGTGAAAAATAAGTATTTGGTCAACACTAAAAGTTCATCTCAATACTTTGTTATGTACTGTTGAAATTCGCCCCCCACCCCCGGCCCAGACGCACCCACGGACAGCACCAACCAAAACAAGTGCCGCTCGGCTGACGCTGCCCCGCGTGCGCCCGCCGTGAAGGGCGAATCTCGCGCGTCCTCTTATTTTAACCCTTTGTGCTGACTCCATGTTTCAAAAGCTTGAAGAACACTCACCGAAAACAGGTTGACAATTTATTCGTCGACAATGGTAAAAACAAGGCAAAAACAGACGACGGAGGGACAATTCTGGATCCAAAACAAGGCTATACGTTTCCGAGCAGAAAAAAATCTGTCTTATCTCAGTGTCCAGTCTTTTTAAAGTCTTTGCTGACGCGGGTCATGTTGAAGGCGTGTCCGAAGGTGGGTCTGGGCGTTGCTTTTGGGTACTCCCCTTGGTGGCCGGTTTTAGGCGGCTTAGGTTCGTGCGCGGATTGAGACGCCCGCTATCAACTTTGCTGTCCGGGCTGGTTGTTCTTGTTTTAGGACAAAGCGCTTTGTCCTTGGAGTTTGCTGGGAGAGCTAATTGCATGAGTTGGTGCGTCAATCTTGTGATAAGACGGCATTGTGTATCTCTTCTATTTTCTTCTCATTAAACTATGGTGTGCTATTTATTTTATATTAGTAGTGTAGTCCTACCGTAAATATGAAACTGATACTATTTCCTGATTAATTATATTACGTGTGTTAGAGTAATGCAAACAGTTAGACGGTGCCAACCTGTACCATATGTATGTGTTAGACTAAATATGTGTTGTGTGTATGTATGGTGTGTGCGATGACGATATCTTTTCCCCTTTAGTACCCTTTGTTGGCAATAACGGAGGCCAAACGTTTTCTGTAACTCTTCACAAGCTTTTCACACACTGTTGCTAGTATTTTGGCCCATTCCTCCATGCAGATCTCTAGAGCAGTGAGGTTTTGGGGCTGTCGTTGGGCAACACGGACTTTCAACTCCCTCCACATTTTTCTATGGGGTTGAGATCTGGAGACGGGGTAGGCCACTCCAGGACCTTGAAATGCTTCTTACGAAGCCACTCCTTTGTTGCCCTGGCTGTGTGTTTGGAATCATTGTCATTATGAAAGACCCAGCCACGTCTCATCTTCAATGCCCTTGCTGATGGAAAGAGATTTTCACTCAAAATCTCTCGATACATTCCCCATTCATTCTTTTCTTTACACAGATCAGTCGTCCTGGTCCCTTTGCAGATAAACAGCCCCAAAGCATGATGTTTCCACCCCCATGCTTCACAGTGGGTATGGTGTTCTTCGGATGCAATTCAGTATTCTTTCTCCTCCAAACACGAGAACCTGTGTTTCTACCAAAAAGATCTATTTTGGTTTCATCTGACCATAACACATTCTCCCAGTCCTCTTCTGGAT
This sequence comes from Corythoichthys intestinalis, assembly GCF_030265065.1. Classification (NCBI taxonomy): domain Eukaryota; kingdom Metazoa; phylum Chordata; class Actinopteri; order Syngnathiformes; family Syngnathidae; genus Corythoichthys; species Corythoichthys intestinalis. The sequence continues at coordinate 40,769,510 of NC_080398.1, forward strand.
CATCCAAATGCTCTCTAGCTAACCGCAGACGGGCCTGGACGTGTACTGGCTTCAGCAGGCGGACACGTCTGGCAGTGCAGGATTTGAGTCCCTGACGGCGCATTGCGTTACTGATAGTAGCCTTTGTTACTGTGGTCCCAGCTCTCTGTAGGTCATTCGTGAGGTACCCCCGTGTGGTTCTGGGATTTTTGCTCACCGTTCTTGTAATCATTTTGACGCCATGGGGTGAGATCTTGCATGGAGCCCCAGATATAGGGAGATTATCAGTGGTCTTGTATGTCTTTGGTCTTGGCCATAGTGGAGTTTGGAGTGTTACTGACGGAGATTGTGGACAGGTGTCTTTTATACCAATAATGAGTTAAAACAGGTGCCATTAATACAGGTAACGAGTGGAGCCTCGTTATACCTCGTTAGAAGAAGTTAGACCTCTTTGACAGCCAGAAATCTTGCTTGTTTGTAGGTGACCAAATACTTATTTTCCACTCTAATTTGGAAATACATTCTTTAAAAATCAAACAATGTGATTTTCTGTGTTTTTTTCCACATTGTCTCTCATGGTTGAGGTTTACCCATGTTGACAATTATAGGCCTCTCTAATCTTTTCAAGTAGGAGTACTTGCACAATTGTTGGTTGACTAAATACTTATTTGCCCCACTGAATTTGGTAGAGTCAGCACTTTTATATTCAGGCACGCAAGATTGATTATTCCATACAAACCAAGTATGTACATAACCTCCGCATTTGGTAGATTTCACCCCCTAACGGAGTTAATGAAACATTCAAAGAGGAACAACCTCCCAAAAAACAATGCAAAAACCTTCCTGACTGAAGAACACAGCCTTAAAGTGCCCATGACACGATAAAAACAATCTTAAATAGCATTATTATGTGAATTAAAATCATACTTTGAGACGATTCGATTATACAATAATTGGGCAAAGCGGAGATGACGAGAAATGTGTCTTTTAATCTGCCGTTTAGCCCTGCTTGCCATTATAGCGCTTTAGCGCCTCCATCTGGGTGATGACGTCAGCAAAGTAACGATTTCAGCTGATTTAGAATTCAGCCCATTGAGAGGGAAGCTTCAGAAGGAGGAAAATGCGACCGAGAGCAGCAAAATGTCATCATTGGTTTTAATCTCTCTACTCCAATATTTGTACGGGATATTCTTATCAAATTATTTTTCCCCAATTGATAAATAATTTGTATGGTCATGTCAAACAGTCTTGTGGAAGAGGAAATATTAAAAATGCATTTATTCAGTATGACAGGGCTAAATTACTGCATAATGATCAAAACTGGACTTCTTAAAACCCCGAACGTTATTTTATGCCACTGGCTTTTGTCATTTCCTTGCCCCGGCTTTGGAGACTGAAAGGGTATAAACAAAACAGGAGTCGACATGCTAACCCGAACCGAGCGCCTCTTCCAAGTCTCTTTCTCGTCTTTCAAAAACGAAAAATCCCACAAAAGTACACCGGCGCATGTCACACACTGCGGTGGGGGTGATTGTCCTCACCGATCGGCCAGCCCCTGACGGCAAGCAAGTTACAGCTCGTCATTCTGCTGCAGCCCCGACAGGCAGGCAGGCGAGGACGCTGAGTGGAATGAACGCTGAAAATAGCACATTTTCAGTGAAAAAAAACGGCTGACGTCAGAGAGGGTGCTGCTCGGGGCTTCTCCAAGGAAAGCGCTCTAGAGGCGGGCACGCAAAGAGGACCGAGGGTGGGTGGAAGTTTACACAATCGAGAACTGGAGACCAGAGCGGGGGGCTGCTCGGGGCCAAACCAAGAAAAGCGCTCTGCAGGCAGGCACGCCTTTATCGGCTGGCGACCATGGTGTGTGACAAACCGCCGGTCGTTGCCCGAGTGGCCTTCTTGGTGGACAGGGAGTATTGTCACCCACAAAATGTAAGGCACCTTCTTATTAAAACGTTTGCCATGATCCGAGTATTTGACAAAACATAAAACTAGTGCTGCAACGATTAATCGATTTCACTCGAGTATTCGATTAGAAACAAATATTCGAATTAAATTTTGTTGCTTCGAGTATTCGTTTCATTAAAGTGGCGTTGTAATGGTTTATTTTGAAAATGTTTGCATTCAGTTTTATTGATTAGGGTGGATACACTGCCCTCTGGTCAGCCTCTTTTTACATGGCTGAACAAATGAGACAACTGCTCCCTGTTAAGACCAAAGTAAGCAAAGTCTTTGTTTGAGCTAATGTTTTTTTATTGCATTCATAATTTAGTTTATAGGTATATTGAACCGTTTTTGTGGGAATATGTGTCTGAAAAATTTGTTAAGAGAAATAAAAAAAAACTTTAGCATTTTATAGCATTTAAGCTAGTGAACTTTTTCTATGTAAGTTAGCCAATTGTTTTTTTCTTGTACATAGACCCTCATTTTTTAAAAAATTCATACCGTTTGAGGCTCAGCTCATGTATTTGAATTTTTCATGTTCTGTATCTGATTACTCGATTATTCGAACTAACTAGTCCGTCGATTAATCGACGACGAAAATATTCGATAGCAGACGTCCTACATAAAACACGTAATTTTCTCACTTCGTAATCCGTCCAATGGTCTCTAGATTGTCAGACTTGTTTTGCCCATTCTTCGCGATGAACCCGCTCTTTTGGAAATCCAAAAAGCCTCACACCACTCTCCATGGTGTAGCAACAAAAGCATGCAGCACATTAGGCTGTTGTGACGCCCAAAAAAATAAAAACAATAATCTGCAAAATCAGCTGAATCCACAGTCCTTCCACATGCTATAGTAATGGCTGTATTGTGAGGATAATCTCTACCGCTGACGTCACATTCGCTTTTTTCCTCAACTCGAGCACGAAGTCACTCATTTTCATGGTGGAGGATTTAAAAAATTGAATAAATACAGTGGGGTAAATAAGTATTTAGTCAACCACTAATTGTGCAAGTTCTCCCACTAGAAAATATTAGAGAGGCCTGTCATTTTCAACATGATTAAACCTCAACCATGAGAGACAGAATGAGGAAAAAAACCCAGAAAATCACATTGTTTGATTTTTGAAGAATTTATCTGCAAATCATGGTGGAAAATAAGTATTTGGTCGATACCAAAAGTTCATCTCAATACTTTGTTATGTACCCTTTGCTGGCAATAACAGAGGCCAAACGTTTTCTGTAACTCTTCACAAGCTTTTCACACACTGTTGCTGGTATTTTGGCCCATTCCTCCATGCAGATCCCCTCTAGAGCAGTGATGTTTTGGGGCTGTCGTTGGGCAACACGGACTTTCAATTCCCTCCGCAGATTTTCTATGGGGTTGAAACCTGGAGACTGGCTAGGCCACTCCAGGACCTTGAAATGCTTCTTACGAAGCCACTCCTTTGTTGCCCTGGCTGTGTGTTTGGGATCATTGTCATGCTGAAAGACCCAGCCACGTCTCATCTTCAAGCCCTTGCTGATGGAAGGAGATTTTCACTCAAAATCTCTCAATACATTGCCCCATTCATTCTTTCCTTTACACAGATCAGTCATCCTGGTCCCTTTGCAGAGAAACAGCACCAAAGCATGATGTTTCCACCCCCATGCTTCACAGTGGGTATGGTGCAATTCAGTATTCTTTTTCCTCCAAACAAGAGAACCTGTGTTTCTACCAAAAAGTTCTATTTTGGTTTCATCTCACCATAACACATTTTCCCAGTCCTCTTCTGGATCACCCAAACCGCAGACGGGCCTGGACGTGTACTTTCTTCAGCAGGGGGACATGTCTGGCAGTGCAGGATTTGAGTCCCTGGCGGCGCATTGTGTTACTGATAGTAGCCTTTCCTACTGTGGTCCCAGCTCTCTGTAGGTCATTCACTAGGTCCCCCTTGGTGGTTCTGGGATTTTTGCTCCTCGTTCTTATTATCATTTTGACACCACAGGGTGGGGAGGGAGTTGAAATTCTGTGTTGCCCAACGAAGGCCCCAAAACATCACTGCTCTAGAGGAGATCTGCATGGAGGAATGGGCCAAAATACCAGCAACAGTGTGTGAAAAGCTTGTGAAGAGTTACAGAAACTGTTTGGCCTCCGTTATTGCCAACAAAGGGTATATAAAAAAAGTATTGAGATGAACTTTTGGTATAGACCAAATACTTACTTTCCACCATGATTTGCAAATAAATTCTTTAAAAATCAAACAATGTGATTTTCCGTTTTTTTTTTCTTCACATTCTGTCTCTCATGGTTGAGGTTTACCCATGTTGACAATTACAGGCCTCTCTAATATTTTCAAGTGGGAGAACTTGCAAAATTAGTGGTTGACTAAATACTTATTTGCCCCACTGTATATGGATCGCTTCTACACAGATCCAAGCAGTTAATTTCATTCAGGAGCATAAAATACCGCGTGTAATATGAAATAAACATGTTTTTTTGTGTCACAGACACTTTAAAGGAGAATCTTTTAAAACCTTCTACCAGGGAGAACAAACGCCAACACTTGACTTCATATCGAATTGCCCTTGAAATTCCAACCCTTGCAGGGTTAAGAGCCTGGGTTCTCCTGTCAATTAGCATCAAGCCGCCCCCTCCCAACGGACACTCAGCGTCGACCTAATTTGCGAGGTGGCGCTGCGCCGAGACCAATTCCCTTGCCTCATTTATGGCGGCTATTATTAAAATTGCCGACGTGGCATTTAGTGTGGCTTGGAAAGCTAGTCCTACCTTCAGAAACCTTTGTCAACAAACACGCTTTCATTGATGCACTAGAAACTTGATTTGATCAGAACCTCTACAAACACTGAGATTGTGGAAAATTGTATAGTATGAAATCTTCAAGAACTGCTAGAGAACTATATTTAAAGAACTGGTATTCTTGATCGTAGCGAAACCACAAGAAATTTTCCTTGTTTTGGTCTGGTTTCACACTTGATTCCCTAAAGACAGTCTTGGTTTCTTGATCTTGTTTTGGTTTTGATTCCAAAGTCTTGATCTTGAGGTGGTCTAAGTTTTTTGTGGTTTCTGGTCAATTCTGGTCTGGTTTTGGTCGTGGTCTTGAGCAAAACACTGCAAAAGCTCTCCCTCAAAGAACCACTATTAGAAACCAAGAGGAACACTGAAATTGTGGAAAATTGTATTGTATCAAATCTTCAAGAACTGCTAGAAACCTTCATTTAAAGAACTGGAATTCTTGATCGTAGCAAAACCACAAGAAATTTTCCTTAATTTTGGTCTGGTTTCACACTTGATTCCCTAAAGAATCCTTGGTTTCTTGATCTTGTTTTGGTTTTGTCTTTGATTCCAAGTCTTGATCTTGACGTTGTCTAAGTTATTTCTGATTAATTCTGATCCGGTTTTCGTCATGGTCTTGAACAACACACTGCAAAAGCACCCCCTAAATCAGGGGTGGGCAAAGTATTCCACAGAGGGCCGCAGTGTGTTCGGGTTTCTGTTCAAACCCATCAAGAGGAAACCTTTTCACCAATCTGGTGACTTGCAAGTGCTATAAGTTGATCAAAGTCAGAAGCTTCTTGTTTCAGCAGAAACCTCATTGGTTAAACTGTCTGTGCTGGATCAGTTGGAACAAAGACCAGAACCCACTATGCCCCTTGAGGACCGGTTTGCCCACCCCTGCCCTAAATGAACCACTATTAGACAGAAATAGTCACCAAGAAAAGAAATACCGTATTGGCACGAATATAAGACGGCCCTGATTATAAGACGACCCCCTCTTTTTCAAGACTCAAGTTTGAAAAAAGACTTTTTGAACACCAAATTAATTTTTATACAGAAAATAATTACATCTGAAACAAATGATTATAAAAATATATTTGAGAGAAAAAGCATGTTATTTTGCCTCATTCAAATCTTAAAATATGAACACTTAAATATGTAACTAAAGTGCAATCACATTCGTAAATGAATGGCTTCTGCTTTTTGAAATGTAAATAAACCAATCTATTGTGATAAAACAACAAAATTGCAATAACTGCATTAACCATCAAAGTGAAGTCTAACTGTAACTGTAGTCTTGAGACAAATCTGAATAAGGAAAAACTATTGCGATAAAAAAAATTGCAAACTGGTTAAACTTGAGAGAAGGTGAGATCTGTCATGACTGAACATCGCTTCAATGATATCTGGCGCCATCTAGCGTCGTGAATGGGGAGAGTAGCTGAGATCTGTCATGACAGAACATCGCTTCAATGATATTTGGCGCCATCCAGCGTCGTGAATGGGTATAATGTTTAGACCACGAATATAAGACGACCCCCTCTTTTTCAGTCATGTTTCAATGCAAAAAAACACCGTCTTATATTTGGGCAAATACTGTAAATTAGGGCTGTCAAACGATTAAAATTTTTAATCGAGTTAATTACAGCTTAAAAATTAATTAATCGTAATTAATCGCAATTAATCGCAATTCAAAACAATCTATATAATATGCCATATTTTTCTGTAAATTATTGCTGGAATGGAAAGATAAGACACAAGATGGATATATACATTCAAAATACGGTACATAAGGACTGTATTTGTTTATTATAACAATAAATCAACAAGATGGCATTAACATTATTAACATTCTGTTAAAGCAATCCATGGATAGAAAGACTTGTAGTTCTTAAAAGAAAAATGTTAGTACAAGTTATAGAAATTTTATATTAAAACTAGGGCTGTCAAACGATTAAAATTTTTAATCGAGTTAATTACAGCTTAAAAATTAATTAATCGTAATTAATCGCAATTATCGCAATTCAAACCATCTAAAAAATATGCCATCTTTTTCTGTAAATTATATATATATTCTGTAAAATAAATTGTTGGAATGGAAAGATAAGACACAAGATGGATATATACATTCAACATACGGTACATAAGGACTGTAGTGGGCATTTCACTCTATTGTCATTTAAATCTGTCTATGCTGTCCTCACTCCGAAGCGTCTACTTTTTCCAAAGCTAGACAGCTAGTGAATGACGCCTTAATAATTAGACTTCTTCCTTTTTCATCTGATTTATTAATAAAATGGCCTCAAACCATTGTCCTCTTTAGACTGTCGTAAAACTACAAAATAAAAGTACACAAGCATTGCATTAGCAACAACGTTAGCTTAGCACGCTATACAGGTTCACTAAACATAAAGAAAAAGCGTCTCATACAAAAAATATAACATTTCGCTTACTAACATAATATGGACATTCTTTACAACAACCATACTTACGGACAAATCTTGTCCAAGGATCATATAAGCACAACATTATCAGCCCGAGATGTCATGCAGCCATAATGAACTGGCAAGAAAACAATAAACCATGTCGCAAAGCGACCGCAAGAGTTCGCTGTTGGACAGCACAAAATGCCTTGCTGTGAAACTTACCAAAAGGCAGAATACTGTCTGAGCGGGACATGTGCGTTAATTGCGTCAAATATTTTAACGTGATTAATTTAAAAAATTAATTACCGCGCGTTAACGCGTTAATTTTGACAGCCCTAATATATATATATACAGTGGTACCTCTACATACGAAGTTAATCCGTTCCAGGAGCTTGTTTGTAAGTCGAAATGGTCGTATGTCGAGCAGGATTTTCCCATAGGAATACATTATAATTCCATTAATTCGTTCCACAGCCCAAAAACCTGCACTAAATCCTTAAAAAATATTGCTGGTACTATTACAAATGGCAATTACATATAGCAAAACAAATAAATAATAAATAAAAATCGGATTAATAATATAATAATAATAATAATTCCTGTAATAGTGTAACGAAACGGGTTCTAATAAGGCGGACGTTTTTTTCTGTACCTGAAGGCACCGCGGCGCTGACGTGACAAAGAGGGAGGGGAGCGGGTGAAAGTTTACTTTCGCTTTCAATGCTTTCTTGAGAACATCGTCAATTGCGGCAGACAGCAGGCGTTTTGTGTTGAATAAGTTGTGAAAGAAATGATGAAAACGTGGCGAAGCTGGCGATTTCTCTGGAGATGTTACCACAATAAGAATTGTCAGCTTAACTTATAAAGACTGGCGAACGATGGTCGGAGGAGGACCGTGGAGATGTATTGTTGAGCCATTTCACGGATGCCCACCCTACGCTCATATTTTTCTGTCATTTGCATCTTCATTTAGAAGGTAAGCGTCAACTTTTTCCTTGTTTCACCACCTGTACCAACCTTTTCTGAAACCAGTGTTGATTTGTCACACAAGAAAATCCGCCGTGCATTCATCTGCGGTGCTGCCATTGTCGTCGTATTTCGAGCATGTCGTCGGATATAGAAACAAATGGCGAGTCAAATTTTACGTCGGATGTCGAAAAGTTCGTGTGTCGAAGCGATCGTATGTAGAGGTACCACTGTATATAAAACGGCGCCATTATAGATTAAACGCGACAATGCGTGAGTGGGTCGAGCAGCGCATGCGTTAATTGCGTTAAATATTTTAATGTGATTAATTTTTTAAAAAATAATTACCACCGTTAACGCGATAAATTTGATAGCCCTACTATAAGCCAAAACTAAAAGACTCTGGATGAGTGTAAGACATTTTGTCTGTAACGTTAAATACAATTACTTTCTGAACGGGACATGTGCGTTAATTGCGTCAAATATTTTAACGTGATTAATTAAAAAAATTAATTACCGTGCGTTAACGCGATAATTTTGACAGCCCTAATCAAAACCCCTCTTAATGTTTTCATTTGAATAAAATTTGTAAAATTTTCAACCAAAAAATAAACTAGTAGCCCGCCATTGTTGATGTCAATAATTACTTATACAATGCTCATGGGTTCTGAAACCTATAAAATCAGTCGCACCCAAGCGCCGGCAAAGGGCGGCAAAACTCCATGAAACACAATTAACAAGTGAGCATTCACTGTACTGTCATTTAAATCTGTCTGAGCGGGCCATGTGCGTTAATTGCGTCAAATATTTTAACGTGATTAATTTTTAAAAATTAATTAACGCCCGTTAACGCGATAATTTTGACAGCCCTACTGAAACTATAAAAATCTGTGAAAAAGCCCTACAAAATGCCTCTTGGGAATAACTGATTGATAATACACTATATGGACTAGTGGTGCAATATAGGCACGTTTTCCATAACTTCATTTGAAGTTGTTCTCTTAAGGTGCTTTCACACCAGACCAGAGTTTTTTTCCTCAGATAGTCCGCTTCGTTTTGTAAATGTGAACGCGCTTCCAAAGAGTAGTAGTAGAAGGAAAGCAATATTATCAGGTGCAAATTGTGTCTGTCGGTTCAACATGTATTTTAGGGTGAACATGAGTGCCTAATATTGGCTAGACATGTGTGCTTTATGTTAAAAGGACACAATTGCTAAATGCTGAAGGAAAGCAATATTATCAGGTGCAAATTCTTTCCATAATTTTTTTTAATGTCAGTTCAACACCCCATTTTTTTGAGTGGCAGTGTGTGCAAATCTGGTGAAAAACTACAAGAAACATTTGACCTCTTAAATTGCAAACAAAGGCTACTGTACCAAATTTTAACAATCGTTTTCTCAGGTGTTCAAATACTTATTTGCAGCTGTATCACACAAATAAATTGCTAAAAAAAAATCATACATTGTGATTTCTGGATTTTTCTTTCTCGATTATCTCTCTCACAGTGGACATGCACCTACGATAGGGTGACCAAACGTCCTCTTTTGCCCGGACAAGTCCTACTTTCACGTAGCGTCCTCGTGGTCCGGGCGAGTTTTATAAATTCATAAAAATGTCCGGTTTTTATGATTTTTTAAGGATTTTTCACGGGACCAATTTGAAGAGAATCCCTCTGACCGCTGGGTGGCAGCAGTTGACATGGCTCCTATGAGAATGGAGGGAAGTAAAGTAGTTCTTCTTGTTTTTGTTGGCAGTTTAGCCCTATCATGAGGCATTACCGCCATCTACTGGGTTGACGATTTGGCCACAATGCCTGAAGTTTTTTTTTTCTTAATGATAAATACGTATATAATGGCAACTGTTGACTTCTGTCAGAGCTTTGACTGTAAAATCCCGTTTGGTGTCGCATCGGCGCGCTGCCGATGATTGTTAACTTTTATAGCAAAGTTTGATTTTTGCCTCAGCTAGCTATCAGTAAGCTAAACCGCGCAAGGCATTATGGGAAACGTAGTTTTGAACTGCTACGTTTAGAAACATGCTGATTGAATAGTTTGTCAGTTTATTTCGGTTTTTGTTTGTGTGCAATCTAGAACATTGAATGAGAACATCAATTGAATGGGAATAACAATTTGTCAAGGACAATTGTCGTGATAGTAATTTATAAAAATGTTTAGTTGGCACATAGCCTACTGTGTGTATGTGTATTGACTGGACTACATTTCTATGGGTCTGCATTTTATATTTATATATATATTTTTAAAGTCATTATTTATTTTTTTTCCAAACTGCATTTTTCCATCCAGAGTGAGGGGGCACACTTTAAATATATTAAAGTGATATAGGCATCTTTGAGTGAACTTTGAGTAAAATTCAAGTATCTTGAGGCCGGGCTGAGTGTCCTCTTTTTTAGAAATCAAAATATGGTCACCCTAACCTACGATGAAAATTTCAGTCTGGGAGTAGGAGCAGTGGCGCCTCCAGAAATTTTTCATAGGGGTGGCCAGATGGGGTCACCTAAAATCTTGGGTGGCACACCAAAACTAAAAGCCATAATTTCAGGTTTTCATTATATTATTGCAGTAAAAAGGTCAGGGAAAACTATCAGAAAGACTTAAGGACACGGCTACTGATATACTTTGGTGTGTTGAGTAATATTTGATTTTACTAATAATTTATTGTCCATAACTGTACAGTCAACATTTTGAGAACAAGTATTTGATACACTGCCAATGGGAAAACCCATTGGCAGTGTATCAAATACTTGTTCTCCCTATTGTATATGCTGTATTAGGCATAAGGTGTACATTTAACTAGGGCTGTCAAACGATTAAAATTTTTCATCGAGTTAATCAGAGCTTAAAAATTAATTAATCGTAATTAATCGCAATTCAAACCATCTCTAAAATATGCCATATTTTTCTGTAAATTATTGTTAGAATGGAAAGATAAGACGGATGTATACATTCAACATACTGTACATAAGTACTGTATTTGTTTAACAATAAATCCACAAGATGGCATTAACATTATTAACATTCTTTCTGTGAAAGGGATCCATGGATAGATTCTTAAAGGATGAACGTTAGTTTGTATATTGTGATTAAATATTGCCATCTAGTGTATTTGTTGAGCTTTCAGTAAATGATACTGTAGCGACTTAACTGTTCTGCCCAAATGCATGATGGGAAGTGGTGCAACCATTACTGTGTGTGGTGGCTGCAAATGCTATATCTTCTCTGCGTTGGGTACACTACAGGGTGTTAAGAAAAAGAAACTCCTGTCATTCTTCCCCACGTCGCTTCCCACAATATTTATAGTTGCTGTGGGAGAGATGACAAAGCTTTTGCCAATTAAAAGCACGGCCCCAATGAATGCTTGTATCTACTCCACTCACTTGACACTGCCTCTTATCTCTGTATATAAGTAAAACGTGTAGGCTGTTTGCGGCAATGCGTGAATGAGTCGTACCGCGAATGCGTTAATTGCGCTAAATATTTTCACGTGATTAATTTTTTAAAAATTAATTATCGCCCGTTAACGCGATAAATTTGACAGCCCTACATTTAACAAAACAAAATAAATGCATTTATTTTGGATGAAATCCATAACTGATGCCATAACAATCTAACGATATACTGGCAAGCGGGGTGGCCAGTGGGGTGGCCAACCAATTTATAGGGGTGGCCGTGGCCACCCCTGGCCACCCCCTGGTGGCGCCACTGAGTAGGAGTAGCGTTTCTCCTTCACAAATCTACTCCAGTAAATGTACTCGTAGGAAGACATTTTTGTCAAAAAAGTTACTCAAGTAATGGAAGAATTGTAATGCATCACGACCCACCATTGTATATCGGTCGACCGTTCCATAGAAGGGTTTGTTTACTAGCGGTGCCATTGAAGAAAGCTAATGTTTGGGTCGCTGTCATCCTGCCGTTGCAAACTCTTAAGCTTTTTACGGGGACGCGGGGGTTGAAAAGTCTTTGTTGCTGTTTTGTAACATCAAGCAGCAGGCTGGTAAAAGTCAGACCTCAGGGAAAAGATTTTTTTGTGTCGCTTATAAAGCAGCTGTTCACTTGTGCTTGTGTTCTGCAGGCAAACCTTTCTGAATATTTGCCGCTTGCACGCACCGGGCCTTGGGGGGCCGCCATACTGCGGCAGGTGCCACGGGCTCATAAAAACAGGCACGCCAACACAAACGCGCACGCACGCAGAGTGTTTCAGCCACTTTAATTGGGGATTTGAGGCTCTTGTCCTTCTCGCCGCGATTTGCTAAAAATATTCCGGCGGCGACAAGTGTCGCGGAACAGAACTGGGACGTACGCCGGGCCTGAAGGACGGCCGCTCGGTTACGGCGATACGCGCGGCACCTGTTGCCGGCGAGGCTTCATCGCGCCGCAGCTCGGCGACGACAGCAGAGGAAGTCGAAGAGCGGAGGAGTGGGAATGGTTGTTATTGTTTTTTTGAGCAAGATGACGATCGGACAGAGGAGTGAGACGGCACAGAGACCAAAAGAGGTATAAAACTATGGCCACTTGAACGTGGATGTTTGTGTGTTTGTGTGTTATGGCCTAGAAATGTAGTTTTTAGAGACAGTTCCAGTACTGTTTGTATATAAAACGTCATATATGTTTATTTTAGGGCTGTCAAATGATTAAAATTTTTAATCGAGTTAATTACAGCTTAAAAATTAATGGTAATTAATCGCAATCCAAACCATCTATAAAATATGCCATATTTTTCTATAAATTATTGTTGGAATGGAAAGATAAGACGGATACATACATTTCACATACTGTACATAAATACTGTATTTGTTTATTATAACAATAAATCAACAAGATGCCAGTAACATTATTAACATTCTCTTTAAGCATCCATGGATAGAAAAACTTGCAGTTCTTAAAAGATAAATGTTAGTACAAGTTATAGAATTTTATATTAAAACCCCTCTTAATGTTTTCGTTTTAATAAAATTTGTAAAATTTTCAATCAAAAAATAAACTAGTAACCCGCCATTGTTGAAGTCAATAATTACACAATGCTCATGGGTGCTTAAGCCCATAAAATCAGTCGCACCCAAGCGCCAGCAGAGAGCGACAAAACTCCAAAAAACACAAGTAACATGTGGACATTGCACTTTGCTCTCATTTTAATCTGTGTGAGCGGGGCATGTGCGTTAATTGCATCAAATATTTTAACGTGATTGATTTAAAACATTAAATACCACCCTTAACGCGATAATTTAGAGAGCCCTAGTTTATTTGCATATATGGATATGACTAACCTTTTCAGGGAGATTGGTCATTAAAGTGGACAGCTTTTCAAAAGTTAACACCTTGTAGATAATAAACCCATTTCCAAACATGTTACAGTACTGTATTTCCTGTTTCTCTTTTACTGAGAACGTTGCAGAGGATAAAATGTATATTTTTTTGTTTCTTATGGAAATGCCATTGTATTTCTGGATTACTGTTTATTATTATTATTATTATTGTCTGCATCCCCCTTGTGAGGTGCTACAAGCCAAAGTTTCCACAGTCATGTGTTGTTGTTAGGGTTGTCAAACGATTAAAATTTTTAATTGAGTTAATCACAGCTTAAAAATTAAGTAATCATAATTAGGGCTGTTAAAATTATCGCGTTAATGTGCGGTAATCAATTTTTAAAAAATTAATCACGTTAAAATATTTGACGCAATAAACGCACATGCCCAAACAGATTAAAATGACAGCATAGTGCAATGTTACTTGTTACTTATGTTTTTGGGAGTTTTGTCGCCCTCTGCTGGTGCTTGGGTGCGACTGATTTTATGGGTTTAAGCACCCATCAGCATTGTGTAATTATTGACATGAACAATGGCGGGCGACTAGTTTATTTTTTGATTGAAAATTTAACAAATTTTATTAAAACGAAAACATTAAGAGGGGTTTTAATATAAAGTTTCTATAACTTGTACTAACATTTATCTTTTAAGAACTACAAGTCTTTCTATCCATGGATCACGTTAACAGAATGTTAACAATGTTAATGCCATCTTGTTGATTTATTGTTATAATAAACAAATACAGGACTTACAGTATGTACCGTATGTTGAATGTATATATCCATCTTGTGTCTTATCTTTCCATTCCAACAATAACTAACAGAAAAATATGGCATATTTTATAGATGGTTTGAATTGCGATTAATTACGATTAATTAATTTTTAAGCAGTAATTAACTCGATTAAAAATTTTAATCGTTTGACAGCCCTAATCATAATTATTCGCAATTCAAACCTTCTCTAAAATATGCCATATTTTTCTGTAAATTATTGTTGGAATGAAAAGATAAGACAAGACGGATATATACATTCGACATAATGTACATAAGTACTGTATTTGTTTATCATAACAATAAATCCACAAGATGGCATTAACTTTATTAACATTCTTTCTGTGAAAGGGATCCACGGATAGAAAGACTTGTAATTCTTAAAAGCTAAATGTGAATTTGTATATTGTGACTAAATATCGCCATCCAGGGTATTTGTTGAGCTAAACGAAATGTTTGAATAGAGTTTGAGTATCATTTTGCATCGCTATTTTGATTGGGATTGCCAGTTCTCTTTACATTGAGCGCTTTTCTTTTTTGTGAACATTATATTTTTTGATAGATAGGAATATTATTTTTGTTGTGCTTTCAGTAAATGATACTGTAGCGACTTAACTGTTCTGCCCAAATGCATGATGGGAAGTTGGGCAACCATGACTCTCAGTGGTGGCTGCAAATGATATATCTTCTCTGCCTTGTGTTCAATACAGGGTGTTAAGAAAATGATAATATCCTGTAATTCGTCCCAACGTCGCTCGTCACAATAGTTATAATTATTGTGGAAAAGATGCCAAAGCTTTTGCCAATAAATAGCGCCGCTCTAATGAATGCCTGTGTCCACTCCACTCGCTTGTCTCTGCCTCTTAGCTCTCAATATACATAAAACGACGCCGTTGTAGTCTGTTTGTGGTGATGCGTGAGTGGGTCGTTCCGCGCATGCGTTAAATATTTTAACATGATTAATTTAAAAAATCAATTACCGCCCATTAACGCGATAAATTTGATAGCCCTAGTTGTTGTCGTATCACACGGTTTGCAAAGTTGCATTTTATCTGCCATATGGCCTTTTGACGCACGAACTAGTTGTACAGCGATCCCTTGTTTTTCGCGGTTAATGGGTTAATATATATATGGTGGAAAACACTCAGGTGACTTGAAGATCCACTCTAAGACCCCCAATTTTGCCATATTTCAAAATTGTCCTTTATGCATGTGTGATACATTATTGGAAAGCTTAAAATATCAATTTTCTGGCGGAAGAAAAATTTTGAACAGGAGGGCATTTGGAAAAAAAAAATTTAAACAGCGAAACCCTAGCGGGCCGTAGTTTGGGGACCCCTGATGTAAAGCATTCATAGACTATGTGTTGTGGTAACTAGTAAAAGAAGAATTACATGCAATAGTAAAATGCATTGAAGGCACTAGAATGTTCGTTCATTCGCCCCTCCCAGTCAAAAGGGATTGGACGTCTAGGGCCGTCAATGGCAGCCAATGAGTGTCCAATATAGGGCTAATCAATGTGCTCTCGAAATCATTTTAAATAACACGTCAGGATGATTTGATACATTATGTAAACTCGGGAATCATTTTAAGTGTCGACCAGGCGGCCTATTGCTTACACGCGTAATCCCAAATAGCTCTCATGTCATGAAGACGCGACGCGAATGCAACGCATGCGAGGGATTTCCAATTTGATGGATGAGCTCAGTCGACACGGGGTGGCACACCCCGGGTCGTGACCTATAGCTAGTGGGGGTTGATCCGCCGGGGATCTCTGATTGGACGCGCTTGGGACGTCGCACACCTGTCAGTTGGTGTCTCTCACCAGCTCGGATCAGACGGAATCACCGCTTCGGACCGCGGGAATCTGGGAATGTCCGTCTCAGAGTTGGACGCGGACGAAAAAAATGTGGTGTCTAAAAGTTTGTCCTGAAGGAGGCACTGTTATATAAATGACGAAAGTGATTCTTAATTCAGGTTAAAACACAAAATAGTAAGGATAAAAATATATATCTTTTTAATAGAACATCCTTGTTTCTGACAATATATCTAACGACGTAATGTCATGTATTTCCACTTTTTTTGAACAGTTCAATGTTTACCTTTGTTTCTGTGATATCGCTGGTGTTAAACAGGTGCCCCGGGGGCCAAATCCGGGACGCCACGTCCATTTTGTGTGGCCCACAACTTTACAATGTTCGTACCGACTTCATTTTTCTCGCTAAAATAAAATTTGAAAAAGATTTCTGCAGCCCTTAGTGAAAATGTAGTGTAAATTAAACTATATGAATCAATATACATATTTTTTTTAAAATAAAATAAATAATAAACGGGAAAATGAATTTGAAAATCAATGATACAGGATGGGGCAGAGCAACTTGCTTATATATAAGTATAACACCATAACACCATTTAAATTTGGCGCCCTGACGCGAGGGTTGCTCTGAGGATGGTAGGGATGGACAAATTTGAGAAGGTGGGGCTTAATGTTTGGTTCTTAATGTGCATTATTTTGTGTTCATTTTTCAGGAACCCAAGTGAGCATCATGGAGTGGACGAAGTTGGAACACGCGTTCGCTGTTAAAGCATTTTGTTCAAGCGGTCACTCAATTGTCGTGACACAACTTGGATTCCGTAGACATTTCAATTTTGTCCCATCCGTTTCCCTAAAGTTGTTTACCAATGAAACAATCTACTGCCGGCGAGGAACATGACCACGCGAGGCAATACTGAAATGTCTACCGAATGCACGTTGGTTGCGACGACTGAGCGACCGCTTGAAAAAAATGCCCCAACAGCGAAAGCGCGTTCCAACTTCGTCCACTCCATGTTGCTCACTGGGGTTCCTGACTTTAACTTTGAACCAAACTTTAAGCCCCACCCTCTCAAATAAGTCCATCCCTACCATCCTCAGAGAAACCATCGCTTCAGGGCGCCAAATTTAAATAAGCAAGTTTCTCTGCCCCTCCCTGTAATAGGGGAATAGCATTGAAATATGTGCCAGTCCTCCTAGTTTAAATCAGGGTTAGATGGATTCGCTGTGGTTTATTAAACATTAGTAACATCTCAAATAATGTAATTTAAGTTTATTTAGTAAGTCGAACGACTTTGTCACATTAATTTACCTCTCTTACTGCTACTGATGATGACAGACGTCCAATTAGGAGGCTGGCAGCGCTGCCAGCCCTCCAACTTTAAATGGATTGGATGCCTATCGCTGTCAATAGCAGCCAATGAGTTAAACCAAAACGTGTTATGGCTGGTATCGAAAGTTCACCTAACAATAGAACAAGCCTGACAATATTTTTAAAGTGCATGTAATACTGTAACACATCGAATGACATCATGTAATAATTTAAAATAGAACACAAGGAATAAATACGTCCTTAAAACTAATTTAACAACGACGTTAGCGCTTTATGTGCAATGCTAGACGTGTGATCCACTTGGCCCGTTCGTCATTGTGGCAGCTTTACAACCCGACACTGTCAAACCAAAGCCAATTTAGATTTTATTTGAAAACTTAAAAGGATACCACTGATAGTAAGACATGAAATTCTTAAATGGTAAATGTTAGTATGAGCTATAATAGTTTGATATTAAAACCTCTCTTCATGTTTTCGTTTTAATACATTTGTAGAATTCGTTTAACTAGTAGGTCACCATTGTTGTTGACGACGCAATGCCCTCTGGGCGGTGACGTCACTGGGGGTCGCTGTCGAGCTATCACAGTGTCAGTCTTTAGCTACATAAACATGCCGTTGGTTATGCCATTCCAATAAGAACCCGAGCGGAAAAGTGATGAGCAGGACAGCACTGTTGATATTTCACAAAACGAGCAGCAAAAGCAATTAAATGAAGATCTCCAGCGGGATTTGAACCTGCATTAGCTGTGAGATAGACGAGCGCGCAGACCAAAGTACAGTACCTTCGCGGGACGCTGGAATTGTGATTTTTCTTATAAAGCAATCGCAACTCACATGCGTCATCTGTTTCTTTGCGGTAAAACCTAAAGGGAAATGCAACTGAAAATAAAGTGCGGCTAGCTTGACCACGGAATTACCGCGGCTCACTTCAGACAGCAAGTAGTCAACGATAACATAGGGATTGCGTAAAAGGGGTTTAATGAACACACACACACAAAAAAACCACGCAATTGCGAAAATGGAAACATTCATTCATTAAAAAAAACAAAACAAACAAACAAAAAAAACGCAGAGGCAGAACGAAAGGACATACGAACTATCAAATGCCAGCAAGTCTTCATCTCGGCAAGCCGCCTAGGATTGGTTTAAAGACAATGATGATAAGATGGAATTGGATGCAGGTACGACATTGGGAAGTCATTTCACAGCTCTGTAAGAAAACAATCTGACCGGGACTGGCGATGGGGCGGCGTAGGGTCGGTCGCCAAAGGGCTTACACTCACAACGGATTCACACGATTACTGGGTTCTAGATCACAGAGCTGATTTGTGTACACTCTACCCCTTTCAATCACTTAGCTGATAGACTCCCCCACCCCCGTCCCCTCTTTCCCTGGTCAACAAGCCCCCCACACGGTGTCAACCGGAAATAAATCTAGCTGACGATACCACCAACATATTAGTAGTTAATGTAGACGTTCAATGTATTTTTTTGTTGTTGTTTGTGTTTCTTTTCTTTCTTCTCTTGTGTTTCTTTTCTTCTGTTTCCCCAAAACCCCTTCCCATTCGCTGCTTTGTCATAATAAAAGAGGTATGTTGAATGATCACAATGGGAGTATGTCATACTCTCATTGTGAATCATTGAAACTGTTCAGACCAACCGGGCACTTAGACGTCCATTCTCCGTGTCATACAGCTGAACAGGACAGGTTTAAAAAAAAAATAATAATAATTAATTAATAAAATAAATTAAAAAATAGAAAACAATCTGACCAGTAGCAGAATGTCACAAAATCATGCCATTGTCATACTAGCTTCGCTAGCTGGTTAGCACAGCTATTCTACCAGTCTTGGCCAACCGTGTCATCAACCGCAGCGTGCATTGCGAGTGTAAAACATGGCGCCCTCCGTAGGTCAAAACATGTACTAAATATTATAGATTTTTAAATCTATGGCAATAATATAAGTGTTTCTAACCACATATTTTAGTAAAAGAGAACAATTGCGGCTCATTAGCGCCTACAAGTCTTTAAAGGGTATGTCAACCCCTGGGGAAATGTTAATATTCCATCATTTATCCATAAACGCATGCCTTTTGTATTCATATCATGCCACTTCGTGTAATTACACACAAGAAAATGAGAGAAATTTGGCTCGATTGTCAAGCGAAAACGACCAGTGCCCGAGATCTGGCAGATTGTGTACGTGACGTCATTACAAGTGAAGAGAGCGCCACCGGCCACTAGGGGGGCAGCGCCTGTCTGCATCAATATAATTCCTTATAGTGAGGGGAGAATTAGGGGTGTTTTGAGCTGTTTATGCTGTTGCATTGTGTTCGTCCTGCTCTGCACATATTCCAGGTTCCCTCATGAAGAAATACCCCTCGTTGTCAATAAAAGAGAATTCAGAATTGACAGTGAGGGGTGCTTCTTCAACAAGAAAAAGGCTCAGTGCTTTAATACTGAATGGCGGCGATGATGGCACACAATTTCGTTTCTAGTTTCAGCGACGAATCCGACGTAGAAGGACGTAACGAATGTTCATCTAATGGTGACGAGGAGAGTTACGAAGTTTTAACTGGTGTTTTAGGTCACCAATTTGAGCCCAAACGAACGCCAATGCAGCGTAATGAAACGGTCATTGAGGGGAGCAATGACACTGATGAAACATTGGCAGCATATCGTGTGGGAAACACCGAATGATTTGTTTTGCATTTCTTTTTGTGAAGCTGATACACCGTGACCGCAAAATAAAGTAATGTTTAGAATAATTATCATTTATTGCGCTATCATAGCTTTTCACTCTGCCAACAGACACAAATATGAATGGGATCAGAGGATTTGTTCTATATATTTTACGAGCGATAATTTATACATGTGTCCAGTCCTGTATCCAATGCGTGATATTTTTTATTATAAAAGAGTACTCACTCTGGCCATTTCGAGCTTGGCTGCTCCCCTCCTTTGCTTAGCCTTAGCCTCCTTTGCCAGTCATCGTCCTCTTTCTTGATATCTCGGGACATTTAGGTGGCTGCGCGTGTATGGTGGGCACCGCATCTGCTTTGCGCAGCAATCTTTTAGCAAAACCCGATTTCACTTGTCCATAGTTCGAGAAGCTTTCAGGTGGAAAATGCGCACCACAGAAAACCGTGCCGGAGGCTGGGTCTAGAAAATTAGCCCTCTTTGCACGGACGAACTTTAACCATTGTCTGCATAGTCCAGCTTTTTTTTTCGCGTTCGGGAACTCATGGATACTATATTCCGATAAATAGCTATTTGTACACCACATAGCACAGCAGTTTTGAACCATTTTAGTGATGTTTTGGTCAAACAAACCCGAACGCTACTCTCTCGTCGATAAAAAACAATGCCACCTGGCTCCGCCTCGACTTCCATTCACTTGTAGTGACGTCCCCGCCCCATTTGGCTGTTTCCGGAACACTTTCAGAAATGTTCGTCATTTTCGATAATTGCTCATTAATGTGATTGATTTTTTTGTTAACTTTATCAATTTTTGTTATCTTGGCACATAACGGGTCTATTGATGTCTCACACCCCCTTTGCGTTTTCATACCCTTTAAGTCCAAGGTTCCCTTTAAATACACAGATTAAGATGACTCTCGGACAAATTCTTAAACTGCTTACCATGAGTGGAACAAATGTGTAACTAACGTTATAAAAAGGTTTACAAATGTGGACTATAAGCTGCACCCACCAAAATTGCTTTCACTGGCACTAATTAACTTTGGGGAGGGTGGCAGGAACCCTGCCACACAAAAAAACTACAAATGTGCTGACTGCTTTACGGCCAACGTCACTTCTCCCTTTCTCCATTTATTATAAAGACGGAAGTCGATGCGTACACTTTCGCGCGAATTCTGCAAAGATGGCAGAGCAACAAGAGGCAAAAAGTTTTGTCTGAGGAGGAAAAAAAAGGTTAGGGCTACCAGGGTGTACAGAATAAACCTTTGCCCGGCTTTCACTCGCTGGCATGACCCCCCCCCCAAATGAGGTGGGGTGAAGGCGTTAGCCACACTAAGCCACAAATTGCTAACCGTCATAGCTATCGTTTAGCCACAACTAGATTCATTACTTTATTACTATTCATCCTTCACACAGCCGCTGGAAACAGAAATATTGTTTAATCCATCTGCAATCGACCGGGAGATTGATTTTTGATCGATTGATGATTTTATGACACTGCGGGTGTGCGTCGGTCCTGATGGGAAACGCAGCCCTGGTCTTCATGGGAAACACAGTCTTCCATAAGGCAAAAAAAAAAGCAAAACTGAAAAATTACATAGTGTTGCTTTAACAATGAAAATGATAAAATATCCTCAGTTACACTGAGTTATCTGGATACAGCATCTCAATATCGATACTTGGATTCTTTTGACAATCCTACTCATGACATACATCTTATTCAGTTCAAAGTTAAGGGAAATAGTAGTGGCTTATAGTGCAAAAATTACGGCAAATGTATGGCACATGGCGCTCTCCAGATGCCTGCCTCAAGGGGCCCATTGGAGGCCTCATGTGCACAGTTGGAGGCAACACTCTAATGGGTTTTAGCTCAAGAACTTGCATGGAAAACTCTTGAGAGTCAGCTTACACGCAGAGTGTCAGAGATGAATTTGCAAAGACTAAATAGCAAATGTGCCTCTCATTCAAACGCACTGGTGTATTGTGGGCAGCGGTTAAAGTGGGTTTTGACAGGTGGGGGAGTCACGTGGGAAAATTATGTGCATGTATTCTCAAAAGGGAAATACTGACCGGATTAACAGGAAAAACACACATGGCAAGCTAACACAAAGAAACAGCATACTAAAAGCGTATAAGGCTCAGTAATAGTAGAGGTTGGCATTGGGTGCATTGCGTGATGCATCCACAAGATGGAGCTGAGCTAAATGGAATGTCATGCCATGATTCAGCAATATTGATCTCTATATAAGGCGCATCGGATTATCATGTGCACTATCGGCTTTTGAGATATTTGAAGGCTTTCAGGTGCACCAAATAGTATGGAAAATATGGTAATTATGAAGGCTCATTATGTATTAGTAGTAGAGATGTCCCGATCGATTGGTATCCAGATCGATTGGGTCCGATCACGTCATTTTCAAAGTATCGGAATCTGCAAAAAAATATCGGCCATGCCTTTTTTTAATATATATATATATATTTTTTTTTAATGAAATCGTTTTCTAATTGTATTTAACGTTACAGACATAATATGTTACACTCATCCAGAGTTTTTAGTTTAGGCTTAAGGTAGGGTTATCAAATTTATCCCGATAAGCAGGGACAATTGGCCCTAGCCCAATCCTTTACCCTCCACTTAACTAGACACAAGGGTATTGCGATAACTAGATTTGTAAACTTTGCTATGTGTGGAAGTCATTTAAAGTAGTGAATCAACCGTTAAAGTTGTTAAAATTGCTCCCGTTATTGCATTAGTTCCCTTCTGTCTACTTTCAACATGTGTAAGTTTTAAAACTGTTTCATCGTTTAAAGATAGATTTAAGTCAAGATTTTGCCGATTTGGAAGCATTTTAGATAAAAAAAAAAAAAAAGTTACTTAGGTTCGCTAGGAAGGATCTCTACAACAGAGCCTTCCTGAGAGGTGTACTGCTTTAAGATGGCGGCTGTTTACTAACGCATGTAGCCCTTAAAACATGTTGCCAATGCAGCCGTGTCGGTCATTTGCATCTAGTTCTATAATATGTGATATCTACCGTATCATGTGGGCGTAGTTTGTAGGCTATGGCTACAGTCAGGAGCTACTTAGCATCGCGTTTGCAACGGCGTCTTCCCCAATCCTGCTCTGCTCTCTCGTCTCCGTAAATCCGTCTGTCTCAGACTTTTTTTATTCAACCAACTCAGTAACGCATAGTAACGCACGCCTTTCCCGCCTCAGTAACGGTAACGGCGTTGCCAAGATGAGAAAAGTAATTAATTAGATTACTCATTACTGAAAAAAATAACACCGTTAGTAACGCCGTTATATTCTAACGCCATTATTAACAACACTGCCGATAACAGCGGTAATTAATTTTTCCAAAAATGTATCACGTTAAAATATTTAACGCAATTATTGCATGCACTGCACGACCCACTCACGCATTGTCGCGCTCAATCTGTAATGGCGCCGTTTTACCTACACAGAGAGATAAAAGGCAGCGTAAAATGAGTAGAGTGAATTTTGACAGCCTTTGGAGCCTTTTTTGAATTTGGCTAAAGCCTTACAATCCCTCTCCCTACGATTAGAAGTATCATGGGAAGCAATGTGGGGAAGCAAGGTAGCAATTGATCTTTTTCTTAAGACTTTATTTTATTTCCCAACGCAGAGAAGATATATCAATTGGTAGCACTACGCACAGTCATGGTTCCACTTCCCATCATGCATTTGGGCATGGCTACAGTATCATTTACTGAAAGCTCAACGCATACACTAGATGGCAATATTTAGTCACAATATACAAAGTCACAAGTCTTTCTATCCGTGGATCCCTCCTCTCACAGAAAGAATGTTAATAATGTAAATGCCATCTTGAGGATTTATTGTCATAATAAACAAATACAGTACTTATGTACTGTATGTTGAATGTATATATTCGTCCGAGTTTTATTCATTTTTTTCTTAATGCATTGCCAAATGTATATGATCGGGAAAAATTATCGGGAATGATTGGAATTGAATCGGGAGCAAAAAAAAAAGCTATCGGATCGGGAAATATCGGGATCGGCAGATACTCAAACTCAAACGATCAGGATCGGATCGGGAGCAAAAAAACATGATCGGAACAACCGTAATTAGTATCCAACTTAGTCATTTTGATAGTAGGCTAATATAGCTAAGATCGATACATACAGTATGTGTTGCATTCATTATGAGGCTTTAAATTTTTTGCGGCTCCAGACATATTTGTTTGTTTGCTCCAATATGGCTCTTTCAACATTTTAGGTTGCCGAACCCGGACCTGATGAATTGTTGAACATTACAGAACCTCATCCAAGTAAAATTTACCTTTATTTACTTCCTCTGGCTTAAACGGCGTTTAGACTCCGACGGAAACATTCAGACTATAGATGATTCAAATGAATGAATGGTGGTTTGACTGACTTGGTAGATGCTGTGTGTTAAAGAAGGCGGGGCCAGCAGAGAATGATGCTGCGCTCTGATTTGTTGAGCATATCAACACTTAAATACAATGGCGGTTTCTGGCACGGTGCGGTTGGGCGGTCGCCCATGGTGGCAAATTGCTAGGGGCGCGTGCATTATGTACATGCGAGTAAGTGTCTACTATTATAATTGTCGCCCCTAGCATTGCAACGACGCCCCCTGCAGACTGCAGTTACCGTCTACACGTAACACCACAAGGAGAAGGAGGTGGGAGCGGTGATTGGATCAGTTAACAGGAGAGGCGTGCGAAATTTACGATTCTTAGATTATTCGTGATTCGGCCGTGGAAGATTCGAGGACGATTCACAAACATCCAAATTCCGATTATTGAATTATACCAGGTAAAGCGGAACTAAAACACAGTCGGCGCGGTCTTCGGGACGCAATGAGGAACGGACCGAGAGTAAATATCATGTTCAATTCATGCCGCTAGATAAAAAAAAAACAATCATACCTGACTGCGGCCAACAGCCACTAAAAAACAACGCCCAGTTGCTAGTTGCTACAAACATACGGCTATTGTAGATATCACATATATGTAAAACTAGATGCAAAATGACAGACAACGGCGTTGTTAGAACATGTATAAGAGAACTAGATGCGAAATGACAGACTCGGCCACAATTAGTAAAGAGCCGCCATCTTAGAGCAGTAGACTTCTCGAGAAGGCTCTGTTTTAGCTAACCTAATTAACTTCTTATGTAAAAAAAAAAAAACCTCCTAAATCTGCAAAATCTTGACTGGAATCTATCTTTAAATGATGAAACATTTTTAAAACTTTGTTATGTCAAAAGTAGAAAGAAGGCAAATTATGGAAGAACGGGAGCAATTTTAACGTTAACGGTTGATTCACAACATTAAATTAATTGAATGTAGTTTAAAGCTGCTGATACAGAATGGAGACTTGAATATTTTATTTACTGTTTTGAACTGTTAATTTGATACTAAAATAGTAGTTTGGTTTAACCAGAGAGGATTTTTTAACAATTTTGGAACTAATGTACAAAACATTAAAAGAGGGGCAGCATCAATAATCGATTTATAATCGAATCGGAGCCTCTGAATCGTAATCAAATCGTTAGGTGCCCAAAGATTCCCACCTCTATTTAACAGTGTCACTCAATTAGGGTCTGTTAAGAATTCTTCAAGTCCTTTAACAGTTTAGCCGTTTCATGAATATACTTTCTATTTAGAGCGACTCTTATTTTGGAAACTGCTCGATTTTTTAGTTGATTTTTTTTTCTTTTATCTCAGACAATGTGTTTTAGGTTGTTTTATTTACCTGACATGTTTCAGCAACTACTTCCGCCTTCATCAGAGGATCGTGTTTTTATTTCCAGTTCTGTGTTTCCCGGTTCATGCGTCGGCTCATTCATTGATGATGTGAGTTTGCCTTGTAATGTGAATTAAAGGAGCAGCACATATATCATGAACATTCCTCACAGTGCTCGGTGGTTAGCTTGTTTTTTATCGGCTACGATTGTTAGCATCATATCAAAACACTCGTAATTTTGTAGTTGTTAGCTTGTTTTTTTTTTTAATCGGCTACGACTGTTGGAAACCATATAAAAAAAAAAATTAATGTGAGTGAATGCATTGTTCTGAAGGGATATAGCGTGTAAATGTTCACTATCGTTGGTTTATAGTTAAAATGATGTGGTTTAATGTTTAATAAGCCAAGCACATTAAGAGGTCTGTGAATGTTGACTCTACAGTATGTGTATATAAAACTAAAAATTTTAATTATTAAAAACAATATATGAATGATTAAATATTAAAAATATATAATAATGATTGCCAATATATATTTTTTAATAAGCAAAAATATTTTTTTTGCCCTATTAAGGCTTAAATGTCTTTAGTGTCCACATTTGAACCCTTGTCCTGCGAAGAGTTAAATAAGAGAATGTCATTCACTCAACATTTGGATTCTACCCGCTGTTTGCTGACTTTGACATTTAATCAGCAGAACGCTTGAAATTTGCATAATCAAACAACTAATATTATCATCAACTGAGCGGAGACATTAAACAGTAAATATCACATTTGTCTGCATTCAAAAGGAGGCCACTCTGACGTTTTGTAGTTCATCTTGTGGCTGATTAAAGCCATAAATGAAAAGGTTGCATGCAAATTTCACTTTTTGGTTTTAACAGTGTTGTTAATAATGACGTTAGAGTACAACGGCGTTATTTTTTTCAGTAGTGAGTAATCTAATTAATTACTTTTCTCATCTTGGCAACGCTGGTACCGTTACTGAAAGGCGTGCATTACTATGCGTTACTATGTTGGTTGAATGACGCGAGAAAAGTCTGAGAGAGACGGACTTACAGTGGGGCAAATAAGTATTTAGTCAAACACTATTTGTGCAAGTTCTCCCACTTGAAAATATTAGAGAGGCCTGTAATTGTCAACATGGGGAAACCTCAAACATGAGAGACAGAATGTGAAAAAAAAAACCAGAAAATCAAATTGTTTGATTTTTAAAGAATTTATTTGCAAATCATGGTGGAAAATAAGTATTTGGTCAATACCAAAAGTTCATCTCAATACCTTGTTATGTACCCTTTGTTGGCAAAAACGGAGGCCAAAGGTTTTCCGTAACTCTTCACAAGCTTTTCACACACTGTTGCTGGTATTTTGGCCCATTCCTCCATGCAGATCTTCTCTATAGCAGTGATGTTTTGGGGCTGTCGTTGGGCAACACGGACTTTCAACTCCCTCCTCACCCCGTGGCGTCAAAATGATAACAAGAACGGTGAGCAAAAATCCCAGAACCACACGGGGGGACCTAGTGAATGACCGACAGAGAGCTGGGACCACAGTAACAAAGGCTACTATCAGTAACACAATGCGCCGCCAGGGACTCAAATCCTGCACTGCCAGACGTGTCCCCCTGCTGAAGAAAGTACACGTCCAGGCCCGTCTGCGGTTCGCTAGAGAGCATTTAGATGAACCAGAAGAGGACTGGGAGAATGTCTTATGGTCAGATGAAACCAAACTAGAAGTTTTTGGTAGAAACACAGGTTCTCGTGTTTGGAGGAGAAAGAATACTCAATTGCACCATACCCACTGTGAAGCATGGGGGTGGAAACATCATGCTTTTGGGCTGTTTTTCTGCAAAGGGACCAAGATGACTGATCCGTGTAAAGTAAAGAATGAATGGGGCCATGTATCGAGAGATTTTGAGTGAAAATCTCCTTAAATCAGCGAGGGCATTGAAGATGAGACGTGGCTGGGTCTTTCAGCATGACAATGATCCCAAACACACAGCCGGGGCAACAAAGGAGTGGCTTCATAAGAAGCATTTCAAGGTCCTGGAGTGGCCTAGCCAGTCTCCAGGTCTCAACCCCATAAACAATCTGTGCATGGAGTTGAAAGTCCGTGTTGCCCAACGACAGCCCCAAAACATCACTGCTCTAGAGGAGATCTGCATGGAGGAATGGGCCAAAATACCAGCAACAGTGTGTGAAAAACTTCTGAAGAGTTACAGAAAACGCTTGGCCTCCGTTATTGCCAACAAAGGGTACATAACAAAGTATTGAGATGAACTTTTGGTGTAGACCAAATACTTATTTTCCACCATGATTTGCAAATAAATTCTTTAAGAATCAAACAATGTGATCTTCTGTTTTTCTTTTTTCACATTCTGTCTCTTATGGTTGAGGTTTACCCATGTTGACAATTACAGGACTCTTTAATATTTTCAAGTGGGTGAACTTGCACAATTAGTGGTTGACGAAATACTTATTTGCCCCACTGTATATGGTCGGCTCAATGCACAGGAGATGGGAACGTCCTGACCCTCCTTGGAGCCCTAATGAATGAAATATATAGCTTTAACAAATAAACAAGGTAAAATTGTTGCTTAAATGTGTTTTGGAATAACACAAAATGCCTGATTAATATTACCGTATAGGCCCGAATATAAGACAGTGTTTTTTGCATTGAAATAAGACTGAAAAAGTGGGGGTCGTCTTATATTTGGGGTCTAGACATTATACCCTTTCACGACGCTAGATGGCGCCAGATATCATTGAAGCGATGTTCTGTCATGACAGATCTCAGCTACTCTTTGTAGTTTAACCAGTTAGCATTATTTTATTGCAATGTTTTTCTTTATTCAGATTTGTTTCAAGACTACAGTTACAGTTAGACCTCACTTTGATGGTTAATGCAGTTATTGCAATTTTGTTGTTTTACCACAATAGATTGGTTTATTTACATTTCAAAAACCAGAAGCCAATCATTTACGAATGGGATTGCACTTTAGTTTACATATTTAAATGTTCAGATATTAAGGTTTGAATGAGGCAAAATAACATTCCCTCAAATATATTGTTATAATCATTTCTTTCAAATGTACTGTAATTACTTTCTGTGTAAAAATTGGTGTTCAAAAGGTCTTTTTTCAAACTTGAGTCTTGAAAAAGAGGGGGTCATCTTATAATCAGGGCTGTCTTATATTCCGGCCAATATGGTATATCTCTCCTAATCACTATTCATGAAAGCTCAAAATAAGTGTTAGTTTTGTCAGTTGTTCAGTTTTTGGTGAAATTATTGAAGATATGCTTTTTTTATTTACAGCAGACTATGACAAAGGAGATACGAACTGGACCGGACTAGCACGAGACCACCAGACACGAGATTGACTCAAACTCCACTACAGCTGGTTATGATCCTGTGCACTCACGCACTTACACGGTAATTATGTTCAGAAGAAGTCAGTGAAATTTTTCTTGGAGTGTTCGACTGATTTGTAGTGTCTTTTTCAGAAAGGGGGCAAGATGTTTGTGGAGTCTGTGGTTCGATGGGCGGCGTGGGGCATCCTGATCCAGACGGGACTGGGCGTCACCGCAGGAGGTTGTCCTCCTCGCTGTTCGTGTCGGCCAGAAACGAAGGAAGTCATCTGCTCCGGCAAACATTTCACCTCCATCCCAGACGGCTTTTCTGGCGATGCGAGACGTGTGGATTTATCCTACAACAAGATTCGGACCGTGGGACGCCGCCAGTTCTATAACCTCCATGAACTTCAAGATCTGGACCTGAGTGAGAATATGATCTCTATGATCGAGGTGGAAGCTTTCCAAGGACTCCAGAATCTCAGGACGCTTCGGATTAAGAACAATCGACTGAAAATCCTCCCTGTTGGAGTTTTCTCCGGCCTGTCCGATCTACGGTTTTTGGATCTGAGCCAGAATGAGCTCCTCGTCTTCTTAGACTACACCTTCAGAGAAACGGTGAACCTGCAGACGCTGGATGCCGACGAGAACGACTTGGTGTTTGTCTCGCAGCGAGCTTTTTACGGTCTGCAGAGTTTGCAGGAGCTCCACATCGATCGCAGTAATTTGACTTCCATTCCTACTGAGGCGCTGTCTCAGCTCCAGAGCCTCACGTATCTCCGCATGCTCCGACTGACCATTTCCGCACTGCCCAACAACGCTTTCCGCCGCCTGCACCGGCTACGCACCCTCATCTTGGCGAACTGGCCATCATTGGACACGGTGGCTAGCAACAGCCTGGTCGGACTCAACCTGACCGCTTTGGTCATCAGCGGGTGCAACCTCAGCACGGTGCCGTACTCGGCTTTGCGGCACTTGGTTTACCTGCGCTTCCTGGATCTGTCCTACAACCCAATCACCGTTATTCAAGGTAATCTATTGCGGGACCTTGTCAGACTCCAGGAGTTGCACTTAGCTGGGGGGAACCTGCTGCGGATAGATCCTGGAGCCTTCAAGGGCCTCGCCTCACTCCGCATGCTCAACTTGACATCCAACCAGCTCACCACTTTCGAGGAAAACACGTTGCATTCGGTGGGGAACCTCCAGGTGCTGAGGTTAGACGGAAACCCTCTTTCCTGTGACTGCCGTCTGCTCTGGGTGGTCCGTCGGCGATTACGCTTGAACTTTGACGGACGTCAGCCCACGTGCTCATCCCCCGAGACGGTAAGGCAGCGAGAATTTAGAGACTTTTCCGAAAAAGAGCTGCCAAGACTGTTCACTTGCCGGCCCGCTCGGATCCTGGACCGTAGGCCCCAGGAGGCCAGAGTGGAGGACGGAACCACGGTTCTCTTCTCCTGCAAGGCCGAAGGGGATCCCGCTCCATCCATTACCTGGATCTCCTCCCACAAGAATGTGGTTACGCCGGTGGGAAGAATCAGAGTCCTACCCAACGGTACTCTAGAGGTGCGGTTTGCGCAGGTCCACGACAGCGGCATCTATCAGTGTCAGGCCAGCAACGCTGCTGGGAATGACAGCATATCAGTTGGCCTCTATGTGAAGGGAGGCTCGCGCAACCGGACCATCCCGTTCTTCACCGAAGAGGACTGGTCGGAGCCTCCGATCCCCCAAGCTACTAACTCTTCAGCCCAAATGGCCAAGCCATACCCCTTTGACGCAAAGACGCTGATCATCGCCACCACCATGGGTTTCCTATCCTTCCTCAGCTCGGTGGCCATTTGCTTTATTTTCATGTTCTTCTGGAGCCAAAGCAAAGGCCAAATCAAACACACAGCCACCATCGACTTTGTTCCTCGCTCCTCCATGGGTGGTGGAGGGGACGGCGGGGATGGCAGCAGGTTCACCATGAAACTTATCTAAAGTCAACTGCTACTATAGAAACATTTTCAGAGACAGTTTCTTGGACTTCCTCCAACTTAAAAGCAGGGGTTCTCAAACTCATTGACTGCCATTGACAGTGCTAGGCTTAAGCTGTAATATTATGGAATTGGAAGTCAAAGTAAACTGAAAAATTCTATTCAATTCACAAAATAAGATGTATTATCTGAGAAAATACACATTTTAATCTATTCAAAAAAGCACTTACCGTATTGGCCCGAATATAAGACAGTGTTTTTTGCATTGAAATTAGACTGAAAAAGAGGGAGGTCGTCTTATATTTGGGCCAATACATGTAGTATTGTAGTATCCAGTATATGGTACTACAGGATAAAGGCTGCCCTCTAATGGCTAAGTCAGAACCTAGAGGCAACACAGGCACCAATAAACCCATGTGATGTGTGTGCTTGCCTTCTTTTGGCAAATTCTTAACCTACAGAAGGCTGCCCTCTACTGGTTTTGGCTTCTAACTCCAATTCCGCAATTAGTGAATCAGCCCTGATACAAAAAATAAAATAAAAAATTAAGCTTCGAGGACCGGTGCGTATACATACACCCGTAGAATATACCTACCAAATTTCATTGTGATCTGTCCACTAATGAGAACGGAATGACCCAAAATGATGGTGTGCACTAGGGCTGTCATAATTATCGCGTTAACGGGCGGTAATTAATTTTTTAAATTAATCACGTTAAAATATTTGACGCAATTAACGCACATGCCCCGCTCAAACAGATTAAAATGACAGCAGAGTGTAACGTCTGCTTGTTACTTGTTTTTTGGTGTTTAGCGCCCTCTGCTGGCGCTTGGGTCCAACTGATTGACATCAAAAATGGCGAGCTATTAGTATATTTTTTGATTGAAAATTTTACAAATTTTAATAAAACGAAAACACTAAGAGGGGTTATAATTAGAGATGTCGATCGGGTCCGATCACTTCATTTTCAAAGTATCGGAATCGGCAAAAAAATATCGGCCATGCCTTTTTTTAATATATAAATATTTGTTAATTAAATCATTTTCTAATTGTATTTAACGTTACAGACATAATATGTTACACTTATCCGGTCTTTAGTTTAGGCTTAAGGTAGGGTTATCAAATTTATCCCAATAACGGCGGTAATTATTTTTTTAATAAATGTATCACATTAAAATATTTAAAGCATTTAATGCATGCGCTGCACGACCGACTCACGCATTGTGACGCTCCATCTGTAATGGCGCCGTTTTGCCAATATAGAGAGCTAAAAGGCAGCGTAACATGAGTAGCGTGAATTTTGGCAGCATTAGGAGCCTTATTTTAATTGGCTAAAGCCTTACAATCCCTCTCCCTATGATTAGAAATATCATAGGAAGCAATGTAGGGAATCAAGGTAGCAATTGATCTTTTTCTTGACACCTTGAATTATATCTCAGCGCAGAGAAGATATATGAATTGGTAGCACTACCCACAGTCGTGGTTTCACTTGTCATGGTTCCACTTCCCATCATGCATTGGGCATGGCCTTCAGTATCATTTACTGAAAGCTCAACAAATACACTAGATGGGAATATTTAGTCACAATATACAAAGTCACAAGTCTTTCTATCCGTGGATCCCTCTCACAGAAAGAATGTTAATAATGTAAATGCCATCTTGAGGATTTATTGTCATAATAAATACATTACTTATGTACTGTATGTTGAATGTATATATTTGTCCGAGTTTTAGTCTTTTTTTTCTTAATGCATTGCCAAAATGTATATGATCGGGAAAAATTATCGGGAATGATTGGAATTGAATCGTGAGCAAAAAAAAAAACAATCGGATCGGGAAATATCGGGATCGGCAGATACTCCAACTAAAATGATTGGGATCGGATCGGGAGCAAAAAAACATGATCGGAACAACCCTAGTTTTAATATAACATTTCTATAACTTGTACTAACATTTATCTTTCTATCCATGGATCGCTTTAAGAGAATGTTAATAATGTTAAAGCCATCTTGTTGATTTATTGTTATAATAAACAAATACAGTACTTATCTACTATATGTTGAATGTATATTTCCGTCTTGTGTCTTTCCATTCCAACAATCATTTACAGAAAAATTTGGCATATTTTATAGATGGTTTGAATTGAGATTAATTACGATTAATTAGTTTTTAAGCTGTAATTAACTCGATTAAAAATTTTAATCGTTCGACAGCCCTAGTGTACACACCAACAACAAAAAAGAGTGGTGACTTGACAGTCCCTTCTGCCTGTAACTATAATAATAATAATGAAAATAATATTTATAGTATTGTACTATGCATAATATATTAATTAATTAATGAACTAATAAAACATTTTTGTGGGAGGGTTGGCAGCGAATGAACGAACGTTCATTCGCTGCCACCCTCCCACTTCATATGGGTTGGATGTCCACTAGAAATAAACATTGAAATTCACATCAGAGAATGATTGGAAGCCTATCATTACATTCTGTGGATCGGCCATCTTGCGGCATCAACAGAATTGATGAGAAATAATGGACTCCAGTTTGAGAACCGCTGCTTATTTTAATCCATCGAACATTACACCATGCTCAACATGTGTAACTTAGCTGCTTGTCATCAACATCCAGTTACGATTAACAAAAAAAGTGCTTGCTTCAGCTTCTATTTTGTAAGATTTTCATTGCCAACACGAGTAGACTCGCTCACTGTGAACGCTAGTCAGATAAACGCAATAAATAGGTAGCAACAATTAGCTATCGGTAGCAGCTCGGACGCTTCATGTACATAGGAATGTGCCCTTTACCATTTGATGCTTAACCAGGTCTTTTCTTATTTTGTTATGACACTCTTTTTGTTTTTATAAGCAAGAAACCATGCATTACTTTTGATTTTGTACCTGCGTCACACTGGTGAATATGTGCCTCACTTTCTTCTTTTGGGATGAGAATAAGCTCCTGAGTGTCACATTGTTGTAAATATGTAGGTCAAGAACGTTTGAAAGTGGATGCTAGGTTATTTTTGTGGGCCTAATAGCATAATTACTGAAGTTGTTTTTACATTACTGGATATATATCAATAGAAATGCCAATATGCTAGCTTAAAATGTGTTTTCTAGATGTTGGTGTTGATTCAGGCAAATAACCATTTTCAAAAACAACTTGAGCAATTATGCTATTAAGCTAACATTTTCTCATTAGTCTCACAATTACTTTTGATGTGTGACAACTAATAAATGCTTTAAAATTGAACAAGTGCTGTTGTTTTTTCCTTATTCTCTTTTATTTTTACATGATCGTGAAATTATTTCAAATTTGAAGAATCCCACACTAATATAAAAAAGCTCCTTGACATCCTTGTAAACTGGCAATTGCCACACTGTGCTAGAAATAACTTGGATTCAGCTAAATTGTGACATCACAGTGTATAAAGGACCAACGCTGCCCAAAAAATAAAAAATAAATAAAATAATAAATAAATGGATAAATAAATACCGTATTGGCCCGAATATAAGACGGTGTTTTTTGCATTGAAATAAGACTGAAAAAGAGGGGGCCGTCTTATATTCATGGTCTAGACATTATACCCATTCACGATGCTAGATGGCGCCAGATATCATTGAAGTGATGTTCTGTCATGACAGATCTCAGCTACTCTCCCCATTCACGACGCTAGATGGTGCCAGATATCATTGAAGCGATGTTCTGTCATGACAGATCTCAGCTAC
Source organism: Corythoichthys intestinalis (assembly GCF_030265065.1). Classification (NCBI taxonomy): domain Eukaryota; kingdom Metazoa; phylum Chordata; class Actinopteri; order Syngnathiformes; family Syngnathidae; genus Corythoichthys; species Corythoichthys intestinalis. The sequence goes on from NC_080398.1 coordinate 40,804,345, forward strand.
TCTCAAGTTTAACCAGTTTGCATTATTTTATTGCTGTTTTTCCTTATTCAGATTTTTTCATGACTACAGTTACAGTTAGACTTCACTTGGTTAATGCAGTTATTGCAATTTTGTTGTTTTATCACAATAGATCATTCTGATGTTTACAACAATAAGCTAACTTGCATAGCAAAAGTATGCTAGCTTGAATGCTATATAATGCTAATGTTTACAACAATAGGCTTACTTGCATAGCAAAAGTCTGCTAGCTGAAATGCTATACAGTGCCTTGCAAAAGTATTCGGTCCCCTTGAATCTTGCAACCTTTCGCCACATTTCAGGCTTCAAACATAAAGATATGAAATTTAATTTTTTTGTCAAGAATCAACAACAAGTGGGACATACTCGTGAAGTGGAACAACATTTATTGGATAATTTAAACTTTTTTAACAAATAAAAAACTGAAAAGTGGAGCGTGCAAACTCACTCCAGAAATTCAGGGAGGATCTCTGAATGATCCAATGTTGTCCTAAATGACCGATGATGATAAATAGAATCCACCTGTGTGTAATCAAGTCGCCGTATAAATGCACCTGCTCTGTGATACTCTCAGGGTTCTGTTTAAAGTGCAGAGAGCATTATGAAAACCAAGGAATACACCAGGCAGGTCTGAGATACTGTTGTGGAGAAGTTTAAAGCCGGATTTAGATACAAAAAGATTTCCCAAGCTTTAAACATCTCAAGGAGCACTGTGCAAGCCATCATATTGAAATGGAAGGCGCATCAGACCACTGCAAATCTACCAAGACCTGGCCGTCCCTCCAAACTTTCTTCTCAAACAAGGAGAAAACTGATCAGAGATGCAGCCAAGAGGCCCATGATCACTCTGGATGAACTGCAAAGATCTACAGCTGAGGTGGGAGAGTCTGTCCATAGGACAACACTCAGTCGTACACTGCACAAATCTGGCCTTTATGGAAGAGTGGCAAGAAGAAAGCCATTTCTCAAAGATATCCATAAAAAGTATCGTTTAAAGTTTGCCACAAGCCACCTGGGAGACACACCAAACATGTGGAAGAAGGTGCTCTGGTCAGATGAAACCAAAATGGAACTTTTTGGCCACAATGCAAAACGATATGTTTGGCGTAAAAGCAACACAGCTCATCACCCTGAACACACCATCACCACTGTCAAACATGGTGGTGGCAGCATCATGGTTTGGGGCTGCTTTTCTTCAGCAGGGACAGGGAAGATGGTTAAAATTGACGGGAAGATGGATGCAGCCAAATACAGGAACATTCTGGAAGAAAACCTGTTGGTATCTGTTCCAACAGGACAATGATCCAAAACATAAAGCCAAATCTACAATGGAATGGTTCAAAAATAGACGTATCCAGGTGTTAGAATGGCCAAGTCAAAGTCCAGACCTGAATCCAATCGAGAATCTGTGGAAAGAGCTGAAGACTGCTGTTCACAAACACTCTCCATCCAACCTCACTGAGCTCGAGCTGTTTTGCAAGGAAGAATGGGCAAGAATGTCAGTCTCTCGATGTGCAAAACTGATAGAAACATACCCCAAGCGACTTGCAGCTATAATTGGAGCATAAGGTGGCGCTACAAAGTATTAACGCAAGGGGGCCGAATAATATTGCACGCCCCACTTTTCAGTTTTTTATTTTTTAAAAAAGTTTAAATTATCCAATAAATTTTGTTCCACTTCACGATTGTGTCCCACTTGTTGTTGATTCTTGACAAAAAAATTAAAATTTTATATCTTTATGTTTGAAGCCTGAAATGTGGCGAAAGGTTGCAAGGTTCAAGGGGGCCGAATACTTTTGCAAGGCACTGTATAATGGTAATCCGCTATCTGAAAAGCTATATAATGCTTATGTTTACCAGATTGCTTCAATTGATTATATTCCTGTGGATGTCGGTTTACGGGCTACATATATTTCTTTTTTTCCCCAATTAACTTTCTTACTTATTTTGTAATTATTTTTAATCTTTTTTTTTTATTTATAGCCGGATTCCTACTTTTATTTATTTAATTTTTAAATTTGGTCCTCCATGACAGTAGGCTAAAAGTAAATTAACCCAAGTGTATGAAAATATTTTCAAGGATAATTGTGTAACAAAATATTTACTGTTCAATTTCAGACTTTCGATTTATACTCCAGTTCGATTTATAGTCCAGAAAATAAGTGAAAATGTAGAAAAGCCTCACTTTATTTTTTAAAATATGATTATAAGCTGATTCTTGAGTCTCCCACCAGTGTTTCCTGCCTTGGCTTCTTGTTGTTATCCAACAACAGATCCAAAAACGAAACAAAGAATCACATCTAATCATCTTAAAAGCAAATCTTCACGCAGTATGATGTTTGTGTTGTTAGCGACAAAGAGAAGAAGCGCACAAGCTTACATAACCAAAGCACTTAATCTGCACTCCCAGGACTTGCAATCGAGACACAAAGTGGCCTGCTTGGAAGACAATGCAACTGTGTGGATTACATGCGCACCTGCAAATGCTTTAGTAGGTGTTTCTGTAACATTTCTTCACACAAATGCACTTTAAAGGGGAGATATTACGTAAAATTGACGTTTTAATCTCTGAGTGAGACTTTCTGCACTTCTATTGCATCAAAAGGTGCCTTTGTATGTCAACACATTCACGGACTTGTCTGTCTGATGAAGTATTAAGGTCGAACAAAGAAAGAAAAAAATAGGTCTACGAGAATTTAGATCTTAGTCGTAATATTATAAGTCACATGTTATACTACTACGACAAATGACAATATTTCAAGAAAAAAGTTATAATATCACGAAACAAAGTCAGAATACAACATAATTTTGTGTAATTATAAGAATGAATTCATACATTGTAATCAGTGTTGTTTTTGCAGCCCTTTTAATTTTTGTCTTAAGTCTTCTGGAAGAAAATACTTTTTAGTCTTGGTCATATGTTAACAGAGCCTCTAAAGGGACATAGACAGAAATAAAATAAAATTGAGCAAACTATCTGGTAGACATTAGATTTAGATAGCATTTAGGCTAACGGACTTTCGCTATGCAAGTTAAACAATTTTTATAAACATTAGCGTTATGTAGCATTTAAGATAGCGGAAGTTTGCTATGCAAGTTAGCCAACTGTTATAAACATTAGCATTATATAGCATTTAAGCTCACGGACATTTGCTATGCAAGTTAGCCAATTGCAACAATAGTAAAATAAATTCAAGCAATCTGGCGCGGACCATAAACAATCTCCGCTATCTTAAATGTTATCTAATGCTATTGTTTACAACAATTGGCTAACTTGCATAGCAAAAGTACGCTATCTTAAATGCTATATAATGCTAATGTTTACAACAATTGGCTAGCTTGCATAGCAAAAGTACGCTATCTTAAATGCTTTATAATGCCAATGTTTAAAGATAGTTCAATAGCGTACCGCAAAATGCTATTTTTGGACCGCAAGACTGCGTGTCGTCACTATCGTAAACCAGAAGGGGGCCAACATAGAAGCCCGCTCGCATACAACCCATGCTAGTACTGCTTGTTTTCTGCCAGTAATCTTTCAAAAAAGAACACGCCAAGTAAACACTGCTGCTATGGTACTTGTAGAAACGACTCTAGACATTACGACCGTCCACATATGAAGGATGTTTTCTTCATACGTTTCCCGAAGCCAAAAACTCAAGAGGGAAAAAATGTAAAATATGGAGCAACTTGTGCAGACGTCCAAAACACCAGTTTAACGCCAGCAAGGTGAAGCCATTCACCTTCATATGCAGTGAACATTTTGTTGGGATTGATCCATTGTCTGCCACAGCCTGCTTCAAAGAGGTAAGCCATTTCGATGTTTTTACTTATTTTTTAGCGTGGCTTTTGCCGTGCTGCTTCTGTGTGACAATGAATAACTGGGGAAAAAAAAAATATATATATATATATACAGTGGGGAGAACAAGTATTTGATACACTGCCAATGGGTTTTCCCATTATATATATATATATATATATATATATATATATATATATATATATATATATATATATATATATATGAGGGCTGTCAAATGATAAAATTTTTAATCGAGTTAATCACAGCTTAAAAATTAATTAATCGTAATGAATCACAATTCAAACCATCTCCAAAATATGCCATATTAAGTTAAGACACAAGACGGATATATACATTCAACATACTGTACATAAGTACTGTATTTTTTTATCATAACAATAAATCAACAAGATGGTATTAACATTATTGACATTCTGTTAAAGCGATCCATGGATGGAAAGACTTGTAGTTCTTAAAAGATAAATGTTAGTACAAGTTATATACATTTTATATTAAAAACCCTCTTAATGTTTTCATTTTAATAAAATTTGTAAAATTTTCAAACAAAAAATAAACTAGTAGCTTGCCATTGTTGATGTCAATAATTACATAATGCTCATGAATGGTGCTCAAACCCATAAAATCAGCCGCACCCAAGCACCAGCAGAGGGCGACAAAACACAAAAAAACCCAAGTAACAAATGGACATGACACTGTCATTTTAATCTGTTTGAGCGGGGCATGTGCGTTAATTGCGTCAAATATTTTAACGTGATTAATTTAAAAAATTAAATACCGCCTGTTAACACGATAATTTTGACAGCCCTAATATATATATATATATATATTTATTTATTTATTTATATCACAACAGTCATGTTGGCCTATTTTTCTAAAATACGAATATTTAAATAAATTAGCCAGTGTGAAGTGTGAATAAATTAATAGAATTGAGATTTGTTATTAATAAAAAAAATTCAAAGTGTTCGTTGGCTGTCGCTGAGGATCATTTGCGATTGCTACACAAAAATAGTAATATAAATAACCCCCAAGAATGGTCAGAGACATAAGACAACCAGAGGATATAATATATAAGAAAGACAGGGTATATGGTGGTAATGTCTTTGTCAGTGGCGTTAGGCAATGCACACAGGAAAAAGGTGTCGATATACAGTGCCTTGCAAAAGTATTCGGCCCCCTTGAATCTTGCAACCTTTCGCCACATTTCAGGCTTCAAACATAAAGATTAAAAAACTGAAAAGTGGGGCGTGCAATATTATTCGGCCCCTTTACTTTCAGTGCAGCAAACTCACTCCAGAAGTTCAGTGAGGATCTCTGAATGATCCAATGTTGTCCTAAATGACCGATGATGATAAATAGAATCCACCTGTGTGTCATCAAGTCTCCGTATAAATGCACCTGCTCTGTGATAGTCTCAGGGTTCTGTTTAAAGTGCAGAGAGCATTATGAAAACCAAGGAACACACCAGGCAGGTCCGAGATACTGTTGTGGAGAAGTTTAAAGCCGGATTTGGATACAAAAAGATTTCCCAAGCTTTAAACATCTCAAGGAGCACTGTGCAAGCCATCATATTGAAATGGAAGGAGCATCAGACCACTGCAAATCTACCAAGACCCGGCCGCCCTTCCAAACTTTCTTCTCAAACAAGGAGAAAACTGATCAGACATGCAGCCAAGAGGCCCATGATCACTCTGGATGAACTGCAGAGATCTACAGCTGAGGTGGGAGAGTCTGTCCATAGGACAACAATCAGTCGTACACTGCACAAATCTGGCCTTTATGGAAGAGTGGCAAGAAGAAAGCCATTTCTCAAAGATATCCATAAAAAGTCTTGTTTAAAGTTTGCCACAAGCCACCTGGGAGACACACCAAACATGTGGAAGAAGGTGCTCTGGTCAGCTGAAACCAAAATGGAACTTTTTGGCCACAATGCAAAACGATATGTTTGGCGTAAAAGCAACACAGCTCAACACCCTGAACACACCATCCCCACTGTCAAACATGGTGGTGGCAGCATCATGGTTTGGGCCTTCTTTTCTTCAGCAGGGACAGAGAAGATGGTTAAAATTGACGGGAAGATGGATGCAGCCAAATACAGGAACATTCTGGAAGAAAACCTGTTGGTATCTGCACAAGACCTGAGACTGGGACGGAGATTTATCTTCCAACAGGACAATGATCCAAAACATAAAGCCAAATCTACAATGGAATGGTTCAAAAATAAACGTATCCAGGTGTTAGAATGGCCAAGTCAAAGTCCAGACCTGAATCCAATCGAGAATCTGTGGAAAGAGCTGAAGACTGCTGTTCACAAACACTTTCCATCCAACCTCACTGAGCTCGAGCTGTTTTGCAAGGAAGAATGGGCAAGAATGTCAGTCTCTCGATGTGCAAAACTGATAGAAACATACCCCAAGCGACTTGCAGCTGTAATTGGAGCAAAAGGTGGCGCTACAAAGTATTAACGCAAGGGGTCCGAATAATATTGCACGCCCCACTTTTCAGTTTTTTATTTGTTAAAAAAGTTTAAATTATCCAATAAATTTTGTTCCACTTCACGATTGTGTCCCACTTGTTGTTGATTCTTGACAAAAAATTAAAATTTTATATCTTTATATTTGAAGCCTGAAATGTGGCGAAAGGTTGCAAGGTTCAAGGGGGCCGAATACTTTTGCAAGGCACTGTAAAAACTACCTCTGGATCAGGTTGGCTCTTTTCCAGCCCTCGACACTCAAGCCATCTCTTTAACTGAACATTTGTATGTTTTTCTACATCTTTACTAGTGAATTTGGCACCAGGGACATCATTTTCAGACAGAATTGGTAGGTTTTGCTCAGTAAACATCTTGTTCGTACACTAGTTATATGCATCTAGTATGAGGGACAAACGTGAGTTTGACCCCTGTTGAGGTAATTATCGATGTTTGATTGATTAAGTATTTGCTTGCTTGATTGATTGATTGAATATTTGCTTGTGCTCACATGTGCCATAAATAATACATTTTGCCATATTTTTCTTATTAATATAACCAGTAAATGATTATTGCTTGCTATACCAGGTTGTAGTATAATGCTTAAGTGTTACAAAGAGTAAAAGAGGGTCGGGGTGACAACTGCCTTGCTTCATGGCCGCATCATTGCGTAACTAGACCTTCCGAGACATCTTCAGCACCTGGTGTCTGGACTTCCGTCTAGACCTTCGAGGAACAATTTTCCATCCGAGGACACCTTCCATGGCCGCAGCGTTGCATAACTGAAGTGTCTGGGTCATTTTGACTGTTTAGGATTGTTTACATGAGCCTTTGCTTACACACGTGTACTCACTTAGTTCCGCCTACATGCACACACATATCCAATAAAAATCACATGGGTGTCTCCAGCTTGCTTTCCCCCTCCCTCAGGGCGGCATCCATTTTGTATTAGGACAAACCCCTAAATAAAATACCAAGGAGGATTTTTAATTTAGATCAATTTTGGTGACTGTCACTAGTCACTCTTTTGCTCTCTTTGGCCAAGAAAATTGAGTGTCTTCTCTCCTTATTTTTGGGTAATTTTATAATGTCTACCTAAGGATCTATTTTTGAACTTGACAACCCCCTAGCAACAGTTGCTAATGTCCTCAATATTAACAATATTAACGAGGCGACGTCTTACGTGCTGTACGCTATTGCAACAATTGGCTAACTTGTATAGCAAAAATCTGCTAGCTTAAATGCTTTATAATGCTAATGTTGACCAGTTTGTACCAGAGGCGGTGAAACACTACATAAAATACATCATAATCAATTTAGCTAAATTAGTCACACTGCATCAAAACATGCGACAAAGACTATATAATAAATTCAATCTCATAATATGTCAACTTTAATCTCTTAATATTACATAATGTTATGTAAGATTACAACTTTTTCTCATAATTACTTGAATTTTTCTTTTATCCCAGACAATAGTTATAGACACTTCCGACTTCATCAGAGAGTCACTGGTGTTGGTGTGACGCATCTCTTTATCAGCTGATGGAGTTTCTCATAATATTACGTACTATTACAAATTATTGCGAATTTAATCTCGGATTATTACAACTTTTTTCTCGTAATATTACGTACAATTACAAATTTTTACGAGCTCAATCTCGGAATATTACAAATTTTTTTCGTAATATTACAACTTTTTTCTCATAATATTAGGACTTTAATCTCCTAACGTTTGGAATTTTTCCAATAACACACAGTCGTATTTCTATGTAGGCTTATGACTATTCTCGTAATAATACGATTTTAATCGAGCAATATTATGACTATTCTACTTGTTTCTTTTTGTCTAGAATGAGCCATAAAAAGAAAAGCATTGCATGATCACATGCACAAATGCAGAATTAAAGCCTTTTGGATTACCTCGCAACCGTCTCAATCTGCTATATAGGTCTGTCTGCCAGCCCGCATATCGCCTATTTTTAAGACGACCTCTCGATTTCATTGGACGCTACACCCGAAGGTCGGATTAGAGTGGCCTCGGCTTCGCTCGTCACGTTACGGCTTCGTGGTGTCCCTGCCGGGTTATTCACGGGTCAAGAGAGTGATTTTTCTTTTTTCAAAAAGAGGAGGACAGACACAAATAAACCCATTGACTGCTATTGGTGGAGATGGATGGCCAACCCATTTTGACTGGGAGGGCTGACTATCCCAAAGACATGAGCATTCACTGTCAGGATATTCAATTAACAGTTTGGAACAGTCAGTTCAGCAGCCAATCAGAGGAGGCAGAAGGTGGACTCGTGTGGAGGTTACAAAAACTTGGCGCTGCCGCCATCTGGTGGCTAAAAAACTCACGTGCAATTATGAGCCTAAATGACGTCACTGATGTGTCTTAATGGTGAACTGTGGAACTATGATATGGAGGTTGAATCATCCAAAACTAAATATGAAGAAAGAATTTTTCAAATGAAATATATCACTCAAAAAAGGGTACACTTTGTTTTGCAAATACAAACTGCACAGTTTTGCAAGCGAAAAGGTCCTGCCTGATTCAGTCAGTCATCATGCAGTACTGTCTTGCAAAGCTCAAGTGTCTAATCCAGGGGTGTCCAAACTTTTTGCCAAGGGGGCCAGATTTGGTGTGGTAAAAATGAGGGGGGCCGACCTTGGCTGACTTTACGTAGAACAATATATTTAAGCAAATTTTAGCAAGTCATTCTGTGTGTCACATTTGTTTTATTATTTTTTTAGTGCTGAAACGATTAATCGATTAACTCAAGTATTCGATGAAAGAAAAAAGATTTGAATTAAATTTTGCTGCTTCAAGTATTCGTTTAATTAAAGTGATACATTGCCCTCTAGTCTGCCTCATTTCACATGGCTGAATCCAGCTGCTCCATGTTAAGACCAACATAAGCCAAGTTTTTGTTTGAGCTAATGTTTTTTTTTATATATATATAATGCATTCGTAATTATTTAGTTTATCGGTATATTTAGCAGTTTTTTGTTTTTTTGTGGGAATATGTGTCTTAACCATTTGTCAAGAGCATTGTAACAAAAAAAGCGTTAGCGTTGTAGAACATTTAAGCTAGCAGACTTTTGCTATGTAAGTTGCTGGGTTTTTTTTGTTGATCCTTATTTATTTTTTATACCTTTTGAGGCTCAACTCAGGTATTTTAATTTTTCATGTTGCTTATCCGATTACTTAATTATTCGAACTAACTAGTTCATTGATTAATCAACTACTAAAATAATCGCTAGCTGCAGCACTAATTTATTTAAAAATTAATCATTTCAACAATCTTGCAATTAACTGTTGCTTCAATTTCTTGCTTCTTCTTTTTTTTTTTTTGTGACTGTTGCCATTTTAGAAAATTGGGACTAAAGGGTCACACGGGGTAATGTTGCTTAGAGTGCTGCTGCCTTTTAGTGGGTAAATGAGGATCAGCATTTAGTGTGTAAGCTACCTCATATGCTGGTAGAAGTACTGCTGACCAATATATTAAGTCTGTGTGCAGGCCAGATGTTAATGATTTTATGACAGAGGCTGGGGGCCGGATGAAATTTGACCACGGGCCGCATTTGGCCCCCGGGCCGGACTTTGGACATGTCTGGTCTAATCACTTCGCAGCCATCTAATGACCAAACCAATCACGAGAGGGAGCTAGAAACGTGACCAGGAAGCAACTACAAGGGTGTGATGTCAGAGGTGGGTAGTACCGCGTGACAAGGTTCAACATTGGTAGGGACGATGTAACTGCATAAGATTCATGTACATTTTTTGCTGGGGACGGGATTAATAAAACCAAACAGATTGGGTAAACGGGAGTCAGGGCTACATTTCTCATGAATATGAACCTAATTTATTGATAGGCTAAGTCAGGGGTCCTCAAACTTTATCCTGTGAGGGCCACATAATTTTTCCCTTCTTTGATGAGGGGCCGGGGTCAGTTTGTAACAGAAAAAGTGTGACGGTTGCAGGAGTGCCGAAATGTAAAAATTTATTGATTTTCAGAAAGCCCCAATCAAATAACCCTTTCTGGATTCTTATAATATAATATAATATAATATAATATAATATAATATAATATAATATAATATAATATAATATAATATGATATAACAAGTCTTTACGTTTTCCCTCTTCATTCTAAATATTAGTGCTGCAACGATTAATCAAGTAATTCGATTAGAAAAAAGCTTCGAATTAAATTTTCCTGCTTCAAGTATTCTTTTAATTAAAGTGGCGTTGTGACGGTTTGTTTTGAAAGTGTTTAAATTTAGTTTTATTAATTTAGGTGGATATACTGCACCCTAGTGGCAACAGCGAATATGACATAACTCTATTAACATGGCTGAATCCTGTTGCTCCCTGTCAAGACAATATAAGGTAAGTTTTTGTTTGAGCTAATATGTTTTCTTATGCATTCCTTATTTAGTTTATAGGGGTATTTAGACTTTTTTTGAGAATATGTGTTTGAATGATTTGTTAAGCGCATTGTAACAAAAACTTTAGCATTTTATAGCATTTAAACTAGCGGACTCTTGCTATGAAAGTTAGCCGATTGTTCTTTTATTGTACTTAGATCCTCATTTATTTATTTTTAAATACCATTTGAGGCTAAGTATTTTAATTCATTTTTAAATGAAAAAGCAATTCTGCATGGTTTAAAGAAACACTTATTTTGGATTCGCATATAACGCTCTTTTGAAAGTGCAATCTCAGGGTTTGCAAAGAAAAAAAAAACACTCACACAAAAAATACATTTTTGCTCTCACACACACAAAAAAAAACCCAACTAATTTGCGAGTGTAAATATATTTTTGCAAGCACATAAATTACAATATTATGCATGTTTTTTGCAACTGCACAAAACTAGCACAATACAATTATAATATAATATAATATAATATAATATAATATAATATAATATAATATAATATAATATAATATAACAAGTCTTTACGTTTTTCCTCTTCATTCAAAATATTAGTGCTGCAACGATTAATCAAGTAATTCGATTAGAAAAAAGCTTCGAATTAAATTTTACTGCTTCAAGTATTCTTTTAATTAAAGTGGCGTTGTGACGGTTTGTTTTGAAAGTGTTTGAATTTAGTTTTATTACTTTAGGTGGATATACTGCCCTCTAGTGGCAACAGTGAATATGACACAACTCTATTAACATGGCGGAATCCTGGTGCTCCCTGTTAAGACCAACATAAGGTAAGTTTTTGTTTGAGCTAATATGTTTTCTTATGCATTCCTAATTTAGTTTATAGGGGTATTTAGACGTTTTTCTGCGAATATGTGTTTGAATGATTTGTTAAGCGCATTGTAACAAAAACTTTAGCATTTTATAGCATTTAAGCTAGCAGACTCTTGCTATGAAAGTTAGCCAATTGTTCTTTTATTGTACTTAGATCCTCATTTATTTATTTTTAAATACCATTTGAGGCTAAGATTAAGTATTCTAATTCATTTTTAAATGAAAAAGCAATTCTGCATGGTTTGAAGAAACACTTATTTTGTGTTCACATATAACGCTCTTTTGAAAGTACAATCTCAGGGTTTGCAAAAAAAAACACGCACACAAAAAGTACATTTTTCTCACACACACAAAAAAAACAACTAATTTGCGAGTGTAAAAATATTTTTGCAAGCACATAAATTACAATATTATGCGTGTTTTTTGCAAGTGCACAAAACTTGCACAATACAATTATAATATAATATAATATAATATAATATAATATAATATAATATAATATAATATAATATAATATAATATAATATAATATAATATAATATAATATCACACAATTAAATACATAATAACCAAATAACCCTCTGGGTTCTTTCCAAAAAAAGCCAGAAAATAAATAACACAAGTTAAAAAAAAAAAAAAAATTGTTCAGGGGGCCGGACCGTATGTGGAGGCGGGCCGTAGTTTGGGGACCCCTGGACTAAGTGATCATTGCAAGATAAATCTGTATTGAGTAGGGCTGTCAAAATTATCGCGTTAACGGGCAGGTAATTAATTTTTTAAATTAATCACGTTAAAATATTTGACGCAATTAACGCACATGCCCCGCTCAAACAGGCTAAAATGACAGTACAGTGTAATGTACGCTTGTTACTTGTTTATTGGTGTTTGGCGCCTTCTGCTAGCGTTTGGGTCCAACTTCTTTTATGGGTTAGTACCATGAGTGAGCATGGTGTAATTATTGACATCAACAATGGCGAGCTACTAGTTTATTTTTTGATGGAAAATTTTACAAATTTTAATAAAACGAAAACATTAAGAAGGGTTTTAATATAAAATTTCTATAATTTGTACTAACATTTATCTTTTAAGAACTACAAGTCTTTTTATCCATGGATGCTTTAAGAGAATGTTAATAATATTAATGCCATCTTGTTGATTTATTGTTATAATAAACAAATACAGTACTTATGTACCGTATGTTGAATGTATATATCCGTCTTATCTTTCCATTCCAACAATAATTTACAGAAAAATATGGCATATTTTATAGATGGTTTGAATTGCGATTAATTACGATTAATTTTTAAGCTGTAATTAACTCGATTAAAATTTTTAATCGTTTGACAGCCCTAGAATTGAGTTATACCAGTGCTTCTCAATTATTTTCTGTTACGCCCCTCATAGGAAGACACCATACTATGGTTCTCATGGGAAACGCAGTCTTCAAAAAACTACCACTTTTGTCCACCAGCGTCGCGAAAATCGACCAAAACTGAAAAGTGTTGCTTTAAGTCCACATGAACAAAACAAAAATAAAAATTGGGTAGAAGGGGGTAAACCTCTCTTCACTACATTTCTCACAGTTTAATTAAGGTTAACAGCAGAAAATACATACAAAAGTTGAGGACACTTCTCTCTAAGCAGCTTCCTACTCAAGTTTTGCAGGTTAGCAAATTCACACAGTTTAATGTTATGCGAACTCTGATGCAGGTTGTAGCAAAATTTCAGTAGCAAATTTAGTGGTGTGCTCCCCACCTCCATAACATTGTTGTCTTTTTACATTACTTACACTGGCTGCTACTGGCTGAAAAAAAACTTCTAATATCCCACCTCTTTGAAGGGGGCGGATGAGGAGGCATGTTGGCGACATGACATCTTCGTCGGGTCTTCGTCAGGTCAGTGCATGTGTGTGTGTGTGTGTGTGTCTAATACTCAGACTAAAAATATATTTTCGGACAAAAAAATATGTGCATTTATTTATCTATGTTTTATTAAATATTAATATTTTTATAGTTGCAGAAAAAATGGCTTGTAAAAAAAAAAAAAACACACACAAAAAATTGTTTTTGGGCTCACTCAAAAAAAAACAACTAATTTGCGAGTGTAAAAAAATTTTGCAAGCACATAAATTACAATATTATGCATGTTTTTTTGCGATTGCACAAAATTTGTTTCTGCGCACAATTTTTTTAAAAACACAATTTTTTTTTTTTTTTTTTTTTTAGAAATATGGCCCTTTTGTGGCTCTAATACTCAGACTATAAATATATTTTCGAATAAAAAAAATGTGTATTTCTTTATTTAGTCATTTTTTTATCAAATATCAATATTTTTTTGTAGTTGAAGAAAAATGGGTTTGCAAAAAACACCCACATCAAAAAAATTTGCACTCACACACACACACAAAAAAACCCAACAACAAATTGCAAGTGTAGAAATATTTTTGCGAGCACATAAATTACAATATTATGCATGTTTTTTTGCAAGTGCACAAAATTTGTTTTTGCGCACAATTTTTTAAAAAAAATACAATTTTTAAAATTTGGCCCTTTTTGTGGCTCTAATACTCAAACTAAAATATATTTTCGGACAAAAAATATGTGTATTTATTTATTTTTTTTCTTAAATATAAATATCTTTTGTAGTTGCAGAAAAAAATGGGTTTGTAAAAAAAAAAAAAAAAAAAAAAAAAAAAGACATAAAAAGAAATAATTCTTGCGCTCACACAAAAAAAAACCCAACTAATTTGCGAGTGTAAAAAATCTTTTCGCAAGCACATAAATTACAATGTTATGCATGTTTTTTGGGGCAAGTGCACAAAACTTGTTTCTGTGCACAATTTTTTAAAAACATAATTTTTCATTTTTTAGAAATTTGGCCGTTTTGTGCCTCTAATACTCACACTAAAAATATATTTTCGGACAAAAAAATATGTATTAATTTCCTTTTTTAAAAACAAATATTAATATTTTTTTGTAGTTGTAGAAAAAATGGGTTTGCAACAAAACAAAAAACACATAATTACAATATTATGCATGGTTTTTTTTTTGCAAGTGCACAAAATTTGTTTCCGCGCACAACTTTTTAAAAAACACAATTTTTTATTTTTTAAAAATTTGGCCCTTTTAGTGGCTCTAATACTCAGACAAAAAAATATGTGTATTTATTTATTTTTTATTAAATATGAATCTTTTTTAGTTGTAAAATGGGTTTTGAAAAAAAACTCCATATAAAAAAATAAATGTTTGCGCTCACAAAAAAAAGTACCGTAATTTGCAAGTGTAAAAAATATTTTTGCAAGCACATAGATTACAATATTATGCATGTTTTTTTGCAAGTGCACAAAATTTGTTCCTGCCCACAAATTTTTAAAAACCCAATTTTTTTTTTTTTTGCAAACCCGCCGTCCCCGATTTGACTTTAAAAAAACTCCCCAACAGGTGGTGTGTGTCTGCGTGCGTGTATGCATGTGTGTGTTGCAGCCAATTGTTGCCTGGTTGCTGCGAGGAGGAGCTTCTTCTTCATCTTCTTCCCGGCGCCACTCATCCAAGTCATCAGCCAGCCAGCAGCGAACGAGCGTCGGCCACTGAGGAAGCAAGCAATTAGCAGACTCAAATATAAAATTCTTTGTTTTTCCTTTTGGGAAAATATCTCCAAATTTTAGGGGTCTTTTTATCACGAGCATGAAGACCAACGCGCTCCTCCATCACCTCCTCCTCCTCGTGGGGCTTTTCGCCGCTGCCGTGACGGCAAAACCGGCCAGACTGAAATTTGTGGTGCACGGTAAGCACAGCTTGGTTTTGATTCATCATAATAAGAATATTAAGACCACTTTTTAAGCCAGATTCCTGCTAATTTGGATGCTTAGAAAGCGCATGAATGGATTAGTCCTTAAAACGTCCCCTCCCCCGCTGCTGCTGAAGTCAATTAAATTAACTCATTCACTCCCCTGACTGACACATTATGATTCCTGCCTTTGACGGTGATAGATGTCCAATACTTTTGAATGGGATGGGCTAGGATCACTGCTAGCACTCCCAGTCATAAAGGATTGGACGTTCATTGCCGTCAATGGCAGCCAATTTTAATTGCTGAAATAGAATTAAAGCTGTTTTAATAGTAGGAAGGTTGTACATGTGTTGTCTCAGTTTTCATGTTAAAATGTCAAAGTTAACATGCAGTCAAAGTAATAAAAAAAAAAAAAAATTAAACAAGAAACCCATCTGGTTCTGATGATTTACTCCAGTCCGGAGCGTGAGCGCTTTTCCTGTCAGTCACACTCGCATCCTCCACATACAAACTGCACCCTTGACGTGAAATATGGCCGAGCGGAGGCGGCGCGCAGCTGCCCGCGTCCTTGCGGGGCTGCAATGCGGGGACCGGCGAGGCTGCAGCAACCGTCCGTCGAATAACGCAAGCGTGCACGAAAAAGAGGAGGGATTGCGTGGAAAATTCCCTCCCTGAGTCATTATTTATTCCACTCACATTTTTTAAACCTCACACATCCTTGTAATGTAGGCGGGGGTGCGTAATAGAGAGGTGACGTACGTGTGTGTCGGATTAAAAAAAAACAAAAAATGGCCTGAACAAACACGGTACTAAAGATGACGTATCACGTCATTGTGATGCAGAGCACACTCACGCATCGCGCCGCACGGATTTCAGCAGACAGGCAGACAACAAGGTGAAAGCCTTAAAGCGGGAGGTGTGAGGTCCTGATTCATGTCCTCGCATGTCCTCAGTGGTTGACCGGTTGAGGAGGAGGTCATGAGGCGGTTGAGGAATACTCTAAGAATTAGATTAGAAAGAGAAAGAGGACACAAGAGAATATATTCAGTGTGGAATTTAATGTAACTATTTTGTAGCATCAGTGGTGCATGTATAACATGAATAATTAAGTAAGTAGAAAAAACCCAGATGAGAATGGTAAGCATTGGTCTCAAATTTGCAGTCTGGGTAGGCAATTGGGTCCCACGGGATAATAATGTGCGGCCCCTAATTTGACATCAAATTGGAGTGTAAAGGCTCATTTATGCTTCTGCGTTGCAGGGATGGCGGACCCACGCCGTTAACACAAACCCTGATTTGGACCCTACCAGGGGCGTCACTAGGTTTTAAGAACAGGGGGGCTTAGCCCCCAGGTGTTACACATGATGCAAGCGAACGTAGCGTACAAACACAAAACTTCACAAACAGCTAACAAAAACTGATCAGTTATATGTGCAATCATACATTTAATCATAGCCAAGCCAAAAATAGGTTAATCCATAGACTTTACTATCAGTTGATGGGACACGACGTTCGGGGCCGATCCATAGGGGGCCTATTTTTAAAAAACGTAAAATTCAAAGCCACTAGCGACCCCAAACCAAAACAGGCACCTCCCTTAGGCAAATGAGTCTCCTGAAAAAAAATCAAAGTCGTTCCATACTAAAATCCTGATTAATCATTTTTTCATATAAGTATAAAAAAAAAATTAAAATGGCTATAAAATTCTCAGATTTTATGCTAAATGCACAAAAAAAAAAAAAAAAAAAATCACCAAATGCAGAAATAATCACCCATATTTTCAAGATCTATAGCAATATTTAACATACAGTGCCCTCCATAATTATTGGCACCCCTGAAAAAGATGTGTTTTTTAGCTTCAATTTTTTTTTAAATTCAAATCATATGGGACCTTAATGGAAAAAAAGAGAAAAATCCAACCTTCAATACAAGTGCATTGATTCAGTGGGGAAAAAAATCCCACATAAAGAAAAAAATTATTTGACATTAAATAATGTGTCAAAATTATTAGCACCCCAGGTGTTAATACTTTGTATAACCCCCTTTTGCCAACAAAACTGTTAGGTCCGCAAATGCGGAAGCAAGGTTGGACCATGCATGCAGCGGGGATGGCGTACAAAGGTTTATTAATCACAACGAAAAACAACACGCGATAGCGGAAAGGTAGAAAAAACAAAAAGGGGCCGTGACGGTAGGTCGACGGGGCTCAAATACAAACTTGAGGGTAAACTAAGACAATAGGCACGGAGCCGAAAAAGGCAAAAAATACAATACTCGAATACCTGCACAAGGTAGAGATTCAAAAGGAGGCAGCAGACGAACAAAAATCCTAGGCAGCGGATACGTAATATAAAGACGAGAGACTATAGTGCGAGATGTCAAATAGCGATCAGCAAAGCAAATATCTCGACAGCTGTCTTTGAGATCTCCCGTGCTTAAATGCAGTGTTTATGAGCCTGCATCGGCTGCAGGTGCGACGTCGGGAACGCCCCCACAATCAGCTCTGCAACAAAACACAATCTAACCAGCAACAGAATGTGACAAAAACAAGGTCTGGGGACTGAGATGGCCATGGGAGGAGCTTGATTTTGTGTCTGGTGAACCATTTCTGCGTAGATTTGGCCATATGTTTAGGGTCATTGTCTTGCTGAAAAACCCAGTGATGACCCATCTTCAGCTTTTGGGCAGAGGGCAACAGATTTTGATTTAAAATGTCCTGGTATTTCAAAGCATTCATGATGCAATGCACCCTAACAAGGTTCCCAGGGCCTTTGGAAGCGAAACAGCCCCACAGCATCACTGACCCACCCCCATACTAGACAGTGGGTACAAAAATACACACGGTCTCAGTTGAAGCCTGGGACCGTGTGTATTTTTGTGTGAGACCAAGATTGAGCTTTTTGACAACAAACACTCTAAGTGGGTCTGGCGTGCCACGAAAGATACGCATGCTGAAAAGCACCTAATACCCACTGTGAAGTATGGGGGTGGGTCAGTGATGCTGTGGGGCTGTTTCGCTTCCAAAGGCCCTGGGAACCTTGTTAGGGTGCATTGTATCATGAATGCTTTGAAATACCATGACATTTTCAATCAAAATCTGTTGCCCTTCTGCCCGAAAGCTGAAGATGGGTCGTCACTGGGTCTTTCAGCAAGACAATGACCCTAAACATATGGCCAAATCTACACAGAAATGGTTCACAAGACACAAAATCAAGCTCCTCCCATGGCCATCTCAGTCCCCAGACCTTGTTTTGTTGGCAAAAAGGGGTTGTACAAAGTATTAACACCAGGGGTGCTAATAATTGTGACACACATTATTTGATGTCAAATATGTTTTTTCTTTATGTGGGATTTTTTCCCCACTGGATGAATGCACTTGTATTGAAGGTTGGATTTTTCTCTTTTTTTCCATTAAGGTCCCATATTATTTGAATAAAAAAATAAATATTAGAAGCTAAAAAAATACATCTTTTTCAGGGGTGCCAATAATTATGGAGGGCACTGTATATAGAGGTTGTAAAGCAATAAAACTGCAACAAACAAAAATGAATGAAATGAACAAAGACATGTATTTTTATAATGGCTAAAAATTATTTTTTTGAAGAGATCATGTGACGAGCACCTTAGATGGTCATTTTCTTTGCATATTATTAAAATAAATAAATAAATAAATTAGGTGAGGGCAATTTTATTTTTCAAATGATTTTTTTCTTTGATTGAAAATATTTTTGGGGGATTGAATGATTTAGAAAAAACAAATATTCTACCCATAATATGGCCCAAACAGTGAAATGTTTGCTTTAATCAAGTGTTCAAATGCAAATTTTTCAATCTCAAATATTTTTTTGCATTCAATAACATTTTCTGTGATTGATTTTTTTTATTTTTTTGATTGATTTTGTTTTTTGAAAATATATATATTTGTTGAAGCAACTTATTTTTTGATTGAATAATAAAGACAAAAACGTCCTAGCCTAAATGTGGCCCGAACACATATCAACATGACTTCAATCAAAAAAGTTGCTTCAATAAAAATAAAAAAAATTTAAAAAACAAATCAAAAATAGCTTTCACATGCATTTTTTTTGAGTTTCAGATTTATTTTTGCATTCAAACACATTTTTTTAAAAATTGAAGTGACTTTTTAAAAAAATTGAAAATATATATATTTTGATTGAAGCAACTTTTTTTTAATCGAATCAACTAAAGATGATCGGGTCTAATCACGTCATTTTCAAAGTATCGGAATCGGCAAAAATATCGGACATGCCTTTTATATATATATATACATATATATATATATATATATATATATATATATATATATATATATATATATATATATATATATATATATATATATACAGTGCCTTGCAAAAGTATTCGGCCCCCTTGAATCTTGCAACCTTTTGCCACATTTCAGGCTTCAAACATAAAGATATGAAATTTAATTTTTTTGTCAAGAATCAAATACAAGTGGGACACAATCGTGAAGTGGAACAACATTTATTGGATAATTTAAACTTTTTTAACAAATAAAAAACTGAAAAGTGGGGCGTGCAATATTATTCGGCCCCTTTACTTTCAGTGCAGCAAACTCACTCCAGAAGTTCAGGGAGGATCTCTGAATGATCCAATGTTGTCCTAATTGACCGATGATGATAAATAGAATCCACCGGTGTGTAATCAAGTCTCCGTATAAATGCACCTGCTCTGTGATAGTCTCAGGGTTCTGTTTAAAGTGCAGAGAGCATTATGAAAACCAAGGAACACACCAGGCAGGTCCGAGATACTGTTGTGGAGAAGTTTAAAGCCGGATTTGGATACAAAAAGATTTCCCAAGCTTTAAACATCTCAAGGAGCACTGTGCAAGCCATCATATTGAAATGGAAGGAGCATCAGACCACTGCAAATCTACCAAGACACGGCCGTCCTTCCAAACTTTCTTCTCAAACAAGGAGAAAACTGATCAGAGATGCAGCCAAGAGGCCCATGATCACTCTGGATGAACTGCAGAGATCTACAGCTGAGGTGGGAGAGTCTGTCCATAGGACAACAATCAGTCGTACACTGCACAAATCTGGCCTTTATGGAAGAGTGGCAAGAAGAAAGCCATTTCTCAAAGATATCCATAAAAAGTCTCGTTTAAAGTTTGCCACAAGCCACCTGGGAGACACACCAAACATGTGGAAGAAGGTGCTCTGGTCAGATGAAACCAAAATTGAACTTTTTGGCCACAATGCAAAACGATATGTTTGGCGTATAAGCAACACAGCTCATCACCCTGAACACACCATCCCCACTGTCAAACATGGTGGTGGCAGCATCATGGTTTGGGCCTGCTTTTCATCAGCAGGGACAGGGAAGATGGTTAAAATTGACGGGAAGATGGATGCAGCCAAATACAGGAACATTCTGGAAGAAAACCTGTTGGTATCTGCACAAGACCTGAGACTGGGACGGAGATTTATCTTCCAACAGGACAATGATCCAAAACATAAAGCCAAATCTACAATGGAATGGTTCAAAAATAAACGTATCCAGGTGTTAGAATGGCCAAGTCAAAGTCCAGACCTGAATCCAATCGAGAATCTGTGGAAAGAGCTGAAGACTGCTGTTCACAAACACTCTCCATCCAACCTCACTGAGCTCGAGCTGTTTTGCAAGGAAGAATGGGCAAGAATGTCAGTCTCTCGATGTGCAAAACTGATAGAAACATACCCCAAGCGACTTGCAGCTGTAATTGGAGCAAAAGGTGGCGCTACAAAGTATTAACGCAAGGGGGCCGAATAATATTGCACACCCCACTTTTCAGTTTTTTATTTGTTAAAAAAGTTTAAATTATCCAATAAATGTTGTTCCACTTCACGATTGTGTCCCACTTGTTGTTGATTCTTGACAAAAAATTAAAATTTTATATCTTTATATTTGAAGCCTGAAATGTGGCGAAAGGTTGCAAGGTTCAAGGGGGCCGAATACTTTTGCAAGGCACTGTATATATATATATATATATATATATATATATATATATATATATATATATTTTTTTTTTTAAATCGTTTTCTAATTGTATATAACGTTACAAAATGTCTTACACTCACCCAAAGTAGTTTTGGCTTAAAGTAGGGCTATCAAATTTATTGCGTTAATGGCGGTAATTAATCACGTTAAATAATTAACGCATGCGCTGCACGACCCACTCACGCATTGTCGCGTTCAATCTATAAAGGCGCCGTTTTATCAATTTATAGAGCTAAACGCAGCATATAATGAATAGAGAGAATTTTGATAGCCTTTAGAGCCTTTTTTTATTTGGCTAAAGTCTTACATTCCCTCTCTCAGCAATTAAAATTAACGTGGGGAAGAAAAGTAGTAGTTGATCATTTTCTTAACACCCTATATTCCTTCCCAACGCAGAGAAGATATATCAATTGGTGCCCCTACGCACAGTCATGGTTGCACTTCCCATCATACATTTGGGTTGAATGGCTGCAGTATCATTTACTGAAAGCTCAACAAATACACTAGATGGCAATATTTAGTCACAATTTACAAAGTCACATTTATCCTTTACGAATTACAAGTCTTTCTATCCGTGGATCCCTCTCACAGAAAGAATGTTAATAATGTAAATGCCATCTTGAGGATTTATTGTCATAATAAACAAATACAGTACTTATGTACTGTATGTTGAATGTATATATTCGCCTTTTTTTTTAAATATATATATATTTTAATTAAATCGTTTTGTAATTGTATTTAACGTTACAGACATAATATGTTACACTCATCCAGAGTCTTTAGTTTAGGCTTAAGATAGGGTTATCAAATTTATCCCGATAAAGGCGGTATTTAATTTTTTTAAATAATGTATCACGTTAAAATATTTAATGCAATTAATGCACGCGCTGTACGACCCACTCACGCATTGTCGCGCACAATCTGTAATGGCGCCGTTTTACCTATTTAGAGAGCTAAAAGGCAGCGTAAAATGAGAAGAGTGAATTTTGGCAGCCTTAGGAGTCCTTTTTTAATTGGCTAAAGCCTTACAGTCCCTCTCCCTACGATTAAAAATGTCGCGGGAAGCAATGTGGAGAAGCAAGGTAGCAATTGATCTTTTTCTTAACACCCTATATTATTTCCCAACGCAGAGAAGATATATCAATTGGTAGCACTACGCACAGTCATGGTTGCTAAAGGCGTGTTACATCCACCCATCATGCATTTGGGCATGGCATTAGATGGCAATATTTAGTCACAATATACAAAGTCACAAATCTTTCTATCCGTGGATCCCTCTCACAGAAAGAATGTTAATAATGTAAATGCCATCTTGAGGATTTGTTGTCATAATAAACAAATACATTACTTATGACCTGTATGTTGAATGTGTATATTCGTCCGAGTTTTATTCATTTTTTTCTTAATGCATTGCCAAAATGTATATGATCGGGAAAAATTATCGGGAATGATTTGAATCGGGAGCAAAAAAAAAAAAGCAATCGGATCGGGATACTCAAACTAAAACGATCGGGATCGGATCGGGAGCAAAAAAACATGATTGGAACAACCCTAGAATCAACTTTTTTGGATTGAATAATAAAGACACAAATCTACCTCCATATGGCTCCGCCCAGGCGATACAATTTTTGACTGGGGTAACTACATTGGCATGACGCCGGCGGGCGTACCATATTTAATGGATGAACCTAAGCAGCCTGATTTAGAATTCCCCTCTAAAAGGATAGGAAACAAAAAACGCTCATTGTCAACGTATAAATTTTATTGCTGACACTGCGTTTCGGGGTCATCAACATGTTGTGCCCCCATTAGCTGCCAACCCTCCCACTCTCATCATTGACACTGAAGACACTCAATGACACTGAAAGACACACAATGTGGCGTACACACAATGAAATAATCCATAAACAGTTGTCTGGCTATTGAGAGCTCTGTAGGTGAGTCATAAGGACTTCACACATTCTGGTCGATGGGAGTCTGTCACTGAAATAAAGCATATGTACTGCGCTTTTAGTTTTCTTTGAAACACGATCGATATTGGACCATGTCTCAATACCATACAGTATATTTATTACAGTCAGCCTTGAAGCATTACAAGCACACATTTAATGATATTACTTCTGATCATAACCAGAACATTTCTTTGATTTCTTTGCTGCGCTCGCAGCCTAATTAGGACTTTTTCTTGAGAATCTCATTAACAGCAGACTTGCTCCTGCTAAGACCGAGTACCATTGTACGTTTTTAATGAGTAGAACAAGCCGACAAGCAGGACATTCATTTCCACCTCTTAACTCTGAAGTGTTAATTTGCAAGGCTTGAAATTATTCAGCGCATAAATCATAAAATATCTCATTTGTAATCTTTTAGAAGGCTTGCAATTGGATTTGTTTTAAAATGTGTTTTATTAGATGATGTCTAGCAAAAACACCATACGTTTTTGGGGCTGGTCTTTCAACGTGATGAATGACTTGTTTCCACCCACTGTTTTTTTCACATGCGAGTGAGCCACCGCTCATCCTGCGTCACTTACAAGGCCGATGGCGAGTCGGTTTTTTGTTACCATGATGCCTCGGGGACAAGGGCATCACTAGATCTGATACAATACTGGGGTCAAGTGGAGCACTGGCGAGCGAGTAAATTTTCTTTTTAGCGCTGATCTATCACAAAATGTTAGAAATAGCACTTTAAAGTGCATGTGACACGAAAAAGCATGTTTATTTCATAATACACGCGGTGTTTTATGCCCCTGAATGATATGGACCGCTTGGATGTGTGTGGAAGCGATCGCTATATTTATTTAGTCTTTTGAATCCCTCGCCATGAAAATGAGTGACTTCCGGCTTCGGTCTTGCATTGAGTAGGAGGGCGCTGTGACGTGTACGGTAGAAGACGTCCTCTTCACTATACAGCGTACTGATGTGTATGAGGACGAAGGATTCAGCTGATTTTGCAGATTAATACGTTTATTTTTCGCATCACGCCAGCCAAATGGCTGCAGAAAAATCATTCTGTATGAGGGAGAGGCGTATGCGCCTTTTTGGAGTTTCAAAAGGTTCCCATTCACCGTGGATATTTACTGTGGGACCAATGGACTTACGAGGAAGTGAGTAAACATCTTGTTTTGTATTATGTCAAATACGAATACATCGATTACAAAGTAAACACTTCAAACTTCCTTTAAATAAAGGACTACTTACGTTTGATCATTGACAGGCATGTAAAAAGCTCTCCCCATGCTCATTAGCAGCATGTTAGCTGCACAACAACTCCAGCCGCCCTCCTCCGGGGAACGGACTGTAAATTGCTCTCCGCCGGGCGGTTTGCCGATCCGCGAAGACAATCGACAACCGGGTCGTCATGTCAAATAATCCAGGCTAGTTATGTGTGATTTTCCGCTTCGAAGACTTTGAAACATCACTCAGTTCGGGTTAGCATGTCGGCTAGCTGTCACGCCTCCTGGTTTGTTTACATTCTCCGAAGCCGGGAAAGGGAAATGACATATGTCCGATTTAGGTGTCATAAAATATCGTTCGGGAGGTGCGACAGTAAAGGTGAAGTCAACAGTTTTGACCATTATGGAGTAATTTTGCCACGTCGTCCTGAATAAATGCATTTTTATTATTTCATATTCCATTCAGTACAAGACTGTTATTTGTCATGACCATGCCATTTATTTAGCAATTGGGGAAAATACTTGGATAAAAAGAATATGCTGTAAAAATATTGAAGTAAAGAGACAGAAACAATGACTGGCGCTTGGCTGCGACTTATTTTATAGGCTTCAGCACCCATGAGCATTGTGTAAGTAATTATTGACATCAACAATGGCGGGCTACTAGTTTATTTTTTGATTGAAAATTTTACAAATTTCATTAAAACGAAAACATTAATAGAGGTTTTAATATAAAATTTCTATAAATTGTACTAACATTTTTCTTTTAAGAACTACAAGTCTTTCTATCCATGGATCAGAATGTTAATAATGTTAATGGCATCTTGTTGATTTATTGTTATAATAAACAAATACAGTCCTTATGTACCGTATGTTGAATGTATATATCCATCTTGTGTCTTATCTTTCCATTCCAACAATAATTTACAGAAAAATATGGCATATTTTATAAATGGTTTGAATTGCGATTAATTAATTTTTAAGCTGTAATTAACTCGATTAAAAATTTTAATCGTTTGACAGCCCTAGTTTTGATATGAAGTGGCACTTGATGTGTTTGGAAAAAAAATGGACTTTTTGGCTGCCATTGACGGCGCTAAACATCCAACTGATGAGCATTTACAACCATTCTTTCCAGTTCAAATAAATGTCTATCGTTCTCAACAAATAAATGACATTATGATATTATCAGAGTGTTATATTTTACTACACCAGTACAATCACCCTTACATAACATCACACCCGAACACAAGCTTCCGTCTGACGCACTTGTTCTCTCGACCTCCCCAGAACCGTCTCGCTTTCACTTTGACAAACCCGAGAACTACATCAGCATGTACCACCAGGAAGGCAGCAACACCCTCTACGTGGGCGGGCAGGCCGTCATCTACGTGCTCACCTTCACCAACCGAGGCGTACGCGATGTGCTGGTAGGAACTGAAATTTATAATTAAAGTGGACAGTGCATGGACATTTCTTGCTTCAGAACCTTGGAGAGAATTTTTTTCAGCGCCGCCTACGACTAAATGAGCATTGGTGCGGAGGATGTAGGGACGTACACAAGAATTTGGTTGAGGAGGCAGAGCAGCTCTCAAGGGTAAAAGTGGGAAAAAAAAAAAGACTTAACATTGGCGTGCGACAATATTGTCGAGTTGTTTTTCGAGGTGTTTACCATAATTTTCGGACTACAAGACGCTACTTTTTTCCCTCAATTTGAATCCTGTGGCTTATTTGTTGATTTATTTTGGTTAATAGGTAACACTTTATTTGACAGTGGCGTCATAAGACTATCATAAGACCATCATAATTATGACATGACACTATCATGGGCATAACTGAATGCTTATGACAGATGTTTAAGTGTCAACCAGCAAATTATGTCACCAATTCAATTTATGTCCACCTTGGATCTTTTACATCCATTCAAAAGTGAGATCATTTGCCGGATAACACTAAATGACATCTGTTATAAGCGTTCATTAATAGGGGTGTAACGGTACACAAAAAATCTCGGTTCGGTACGTACCTCGGTTTTGAGGTCACGGTTCGGTTCATTTTCGGTACAGTAAGAAAACAAAATGCAAAATATAAATGTGCTAGTTGTTTATTACACACTTTTGTGCTTTCAACAATAGGAACATTAGCCTATACAAAGCTAGAATTCTGATCAAAAAGTAGCGGGTATTTAAAGATAATCCAACAACAATTTGCATTTCAGACCCCGCATATTGGTGAGCTTTCTTTCTGAAAGAAAGACGAAAAAAGAAGTCCTGTGCTAAAGAGAAAAGCAATCCCAATGACAAAGATTTTAACACGTATTTTACAAATGAAATGCCTCAATGATTTTTTTTTTTCTTATGAATGGTTTTCAAAAGCTTTATTGGTGGATTTTCTCAAGTGCCACACAGAAATGAATAAATTTAATTGTTTAAGCATTATCTGTGTATTATTCTTATTATGTAATTACAGGTGTTTTAGCTCATTTCAATGTATTTTATTTAAATGGGCTATTATTTAACTTATTACCGTAAATTTCGGACTATAAGCCGCTACTTTTTTCCGTCAGTTTGAATCATGCGGTTTAGAGTCCAGTGCGGCTTATTTATTGATTTATATGGGTTAATAGGTAGCACTTTATTTGGCAGCTGCGTCATAAGACTGTCATAAGACCGTGATAATTATAACATGCCACTATCATGAATGGTGAATGCTTACGTCATTAAGTGTCATCTGGCAAATTGTGTCACTAACTCCATTTATGTCAATCTTGGATCTTTTACATCTATTCAAAAGTGAAATAATTTGCCAGATAACACTAAATGACATCTGGTAAAAGCATTCACTCATGCTCATGACAGTGTAATGTCAAAATTATCTTATCTAATGACAGCCTTATGGCGCCACTGTCAAATAAAGTGTTAACAAATACCATAACTAGCAATTAGTGAAACAACTCGAAAAGTAACTGAAAAAATAATTAGCACACAACATGAATTTTGATTGTTATTTGCTTCTGTAGCGGTGCAATGCATGCTAGGAGGCATGTTGGTTGACAGTGTTGACAGCAGGTGGTAGCAGAGATTGACTGTCTATCCCAAGGGAGCAGCAATGCCCAAATGAAGCTTCTTGAAGCAAGGAAGCTTTGCAGCCAATTGGTTCATAGCTTCATGGTGGTTCATTTGGTCTTGTGACAGTCGTATGATGCCACTGTCAATCGAAGTGTTACCGGTTAATATATTTTGGTGTAAATATCCCATAACACCGTGAGGACAGCCACTGCTTATAGTCCAGTGCGGCTTATCTCTGAACAAATGCCCTTTTCGTGCCATATTTAGTGGGTGGCGGCTTATAGTCAGGTGCGCCTTATAGTGGGAAAATTAGGGTATGTGTTTATATTTTACAAATGTGATGTAGTATTCATTTATATTTTATGTTGTATAACTGTAGTTCCTATGTGAATATTAGTTCCTACTCGTTTTGTTGTGGTAGGAGGGTTTCATATTGAACACGAGGCCATGTTGGTTATAATTATATCAGAAAAGAAAGCAGTATATCAACAAAGATAAGTCAACTGTGCCCCGCTCTACCACTCAAGAGATCTGATGGACTCAAAAAGTGGGTTACGATTACATATTAGTTTGAAAATCGACCGGATCCACCGTATTTTTACACGAGTGACCGGTCTGCCCGATCCTAGCTACCGGTAGTAGCATTGACGTAGGAGGGTTGCGTCTCGTGTCAAATAATAAACTCTGCCGTTCTTATCGTGTGCGTCATGTTGAGCCGCTTCTGGGACACGTCTAACACGCGGCCGCACTGCGACTGGTGTGCATTGGCTGATTGACGCCTGCGTTTCACTGCGTTCTGGCGGCGGCCACGTTGTAGCGCCGTTGACGTTTCTGGGTTATACTGTCCTACCGTGTTGGTCCTCATTATAGTAGAGAAGACGGAGTAAATATAATCTACACAAAGCAACTGTAACCCAATCGACTCACAGCCTCGAAAAGTAAGGGTTTCATTACGTCAGCCTCCGTTCTGAACCGAGCACCAAGTACCGAAACGGCTCAATACAAATACATGTACCGTTACACCCTTATTCATTAATCCTCATGACAGTGTCATGACAGTCTTATGGCGCCACTGTCAAAAATGTGTTACCAAATACCATAACTAGCAATTAATGAAACAACTGGAACAGTAACTGAAGAAATAATTAGCATAAAACATGAATTTTGATAGTTATATACATCTGTAGCGCTGCAGTGCATGCGAGGAGGCATGTTGGACGACAACAGTGTTGACAGCAGGCTCCAGCAGAGGTTGACTGCCACCCCCCCCAAGGGAGCAGTGATGGCCAGATTAAGCTTCTTGAAGCAATGAAGCTTTGCAGCCAATTGGTTTAAAGCTTCATGGTGGTTCATTTGGTCTTATGACGGTCGTATGATGCGGCTGTCAAATAAAGTGTTACTAGTTAATATGGTTTGTTGTAAATATCCCATAATACAGTCAAGACAGCTGTGGCTTATAGCCCATTGCAGCTTATAGTGCGGAAATTACGCAAATTAATAAAATGGAAATTTATAATGCATTTTTCAGGGTAAATGTATTTCAATAACAATACTTCAATAATAGCCTTGCAAGCAAGAGAGTACTTCCTAATGAACTTCTAGCGCTTCACTAGCGCACTTGGCTAATTCCCACGTTCCTCTCGCAGATCCCAGCACCGTCGGACCAGACCGCCATTGACACCTGCAAAGCCAAGGCGGCGCCTCTCGAGGTAGAAGCATTGTCCAGCCTAAAAAGTGCATCTTCATCATCATCATCATCATAATCGTTGTCCGCGTGAGGTTGGTGCTGCGCTTTTAGATGGGAAATGATTACGAAACAATGTCATCAGTCGCGTTTGGAATGCGATGACCTCCGCCAAGGAGATGTTATCAGCACGGTTTGTTATTCACTCACTCATCCAATCACACGCAGATACCTTCGACGCCTCTTAAAAAATAAATCACAAGAGGAAAATACTGCTTTGCAATAAAGTATTGCCGTGACCCTGCTACTGACCGTGCTATGTGAATTCTTGGAGTTCTATAAATTCCAACCGTCTGTTAAGCAGTGAAGGTGTCGGAGTGAGATTTGCGAGTCTGTGATTGTATGAGTGAGTCAGGGGTTGGGCAACCTGATAAAATTTCCTCGACTGAAGTAAATCACATGGAATTTAAAAGCGCTTACTGGCTACGTTTACAAGGACAAAATTCCTACAATCCGATCAAAATTCAGATGAAAATTATGATCGGATGCACTGTTTCAAGGACATTAAGGAAATATTCACCCGATTAGGATTTGCGTGTTCAAACGTCACTCTTTCGGTCTAGGGCTGCAGCTAAAGTGGTATGAAAAAGTATCTGAAAATTTTGGAATTTCTCACATTTCTGCATAAATCACCATCAAATGCGATCTGATCTTTGTCAAAATCACACAGATGAAAAAACTTTGTTTTAACTAAAACAAAACGGACATCAAGGAAATATTTACCCGATTAGGATTTGCGTGTACAAACGTCACTCTTTCGGTCTATGGCTGCAGCTACAGTGGTATGAAAAAGTATCTGAACCTTTTGGAATTTCTCACATTTCTGCATAAATCACCATCAAATGTGAGCTGGTCTTTGTCAAAATCACACAGATGAAAAAACAGTGCTTTCACTAAAACCACCCAAACATTTATCGGTTTTCATATTTTCATTAGGATAGTATTCAAAAACATTACAGATGGGGGAAAAAATAAGTAAGTGAATCATCACATTTAATATTTTGTGGCCCCCCTTTGGCAGCAATAACTTCAACCACATATTTCCTGTAGCTGCAGATCAGTCTGGCGCATAGATCAGAACTAATCTTGGCCCATTCTTCTATGAAAAACTGCTGAAGTTCAGTCAGATTCCTGGGATGTCCGGCATGAATCGCTGTTTTTAGGCCATGCCACAGCATCTCAATGGGGTTCAAGTCTGGACTTTGACTTGGCCACTCCAGAACGTGTTGTTTGTTCTTCTGAAACCATTCTGAAGTTGAGTTACTTCTGTGTTTTGGATCATTTGTCTTGTTGGATCATTGTCCAACCTCTTTTTAGCTTCAACTGTCTGACAGAAGGCCTCAGGTTTTCCTGCAAAACATTCTGATAAACTCTTGAATTCATTCTTCAATTAATGATTGCAAGTTGTCATTGCCCTAAGGCAGCAAAACAGCCCCAAATCATTATGCTACCTCTACCATGCTTCACGTTGGCGATGAGGTGTTGATGTTGGTGACCTGTTCCATTTTTCCTCCACACATGGTGTAGTGTGTTACTCCCAAACATTTAAACTTTGGTTTCATCACTCGACAAAATATTTTGCCAAAACATCTGTGGAGTGTCCAAGAGCCTTTTTGTGGATATTAAACGAGCAACAATATTTTTTTTAGACAGCAGTGGCTTCTTCCGTGGAATCCTCCCATGAACACCGTTCTTGGCCATAGTTTGACATATAGTTGATGTGTGCACAGAGATATTGGACTGTGCCAGTGATTTCTGTAAGTCTTTAGCAGACACTCTAGGGTTGTTTTTTACCTCTCTGAGTATTCTGCGCTGAACTCTTGGCGTCATCTTCGGTGGACGGCCACTCCTTGGGAGAGAAGCAACAGTGCCAGACTCTCTCTATTTGTGGACAACTTCTCTGATTGTCGACTGATGAACTTCCAGACTTTTAGAGATGGTTTTGTATCCTTTCCCAGCTTTATACAAATGAACCTTGCTCGCAGGTCTTCAGATAGCTCTTTTGACCGAGCCATGATGCACATTAGACAATGCTTTTCATCAAGACAGTTCTTACCAGGTGTGCGTTTTATAGTGGGCAGGGCAGCTTTCAACCACTCATCAGTGATTGGGCACACACCTGACTAAAATTGTTTGGTAAAAATTGGTTTTAATAGCTCTTTCAGTCTCCTTAGGCAGAAGGTCACTTACTTGTTTTCCCCCCCTTTGTCATTGTTTGCATGCTATCCTCATAAAAAAATGGAAAACTTATAAATGTTTGGGTGGTTTTGGTTCAAGCAGACATTGTTTTTACATCTGTGTGATTTTGACAAAGATCAGATCACATTTGATGGTGATTTTATGCAGAAATGTGAGAAATTCTAAAAGGTTCAGATACTTTTCCAAGGCATTGTATACTAACACCAGAGTTTAGCCTTGAATGGTATTAAAAAAAAAAAAAAGGAAAAAAAGTAAATGAGGATCTAAGTACAACAGAAGAACACTTGGCTAACTTGCATAGCAAAAGTCCGCTAGTTTAAATGCTACAAAATGCTAATTTTACTTATTTTTCCTACAATACTCTTTAAAAATAGTTCAAACACATGCTCCCAAATGATCCCACAAAATCAGCTAAATTTAACAATAAACTAACTTACTAATACATAAAAAAACATATTAGCTTATGTTGGCCTGAACAGGAAGCAGCTTGATTCAGCCAAGTTAAAGAGTTATGTCATATTCACTGTTGCCACTAGTGCGCAGTGTATCCACCCATATCAATAAAACTAAATGCAAACACTTTCAAAACAAACCATTATAATGCCATTTAACTTAAACCAATACTCGAGCAGCAAAATTTTATTCGAAGCTTTTCTCTAATCAGCACTAGATCGGTTGAAACAAATTATTTTGACGTGGGCAGATTGTTCAAACATACCGAAAATAGTAGTAGAACAGATTATGTCAACATAACATCGCATTTCTACTTTAAACGTCAGCGTTATTTTCAAATCCCGGTTTTCTATCGTCAAGTTTTTCAACAATTTTAAGACAATAAAAAATCTCCGGCAAAGTGTTTGTCTCTAATATACTGTATGTACCAGTTCGGTCTCAGGTTTATAAAAACATGCTAGCAAAATGAGAAGAATTTTGAACGGGAATTTGCTAAATTATTAGCTGCTAGCTTAGATATAGCGGTTTTGAATTTTATTATCTAATTCCGAAGGGTTCGGTGAATCCACAAGGTAAACTTGTGGGGTTCGGTACCTTTAGCAAGGTTAAGAATCACTGAATCTAAATGTAAATCGTAGCGTTAGCCTAGTATTCATGTTAGCATTAGCTTTAGCATGGTGAGCATCCTCTTAAACTCTCACTCTCACTTGTTTACATCACGCCGTGATGTCCTGATGGGTTTAATTATTTGAAAATAATATACTGTTGTTGCTTAGTGTGTAAAATCATAAAAAGTTCTGTGTTGGTTGGTGTGGAAGCATTAGACCGAATTAACCCTTTCAGTCCCAGGTCATCATTGTAGATTGAAAGCTATTGAAGCATTTTTTTTATTGCCTTTCATATCTACATTTTTTTTAAAAACTATACATCAGCCTCAAAATCGGCTTTGGATACCGGCAATCGGCTGAAATTAATTTGGGATATTTGTGTTAGCATCGGCATTTGAAAACTCATATTGGTTGACTTCTAGTAGATATTAGCTCGTTAGCTTAGCTACAACGGTTTTGAATTTGAAAATCATAAAATTCCAAGGCGTTTGTTGAATGCACATTTGAAACTCGTGGGGATCGGCGACCCACTGGAATAAGGTGTGTATATGAAGCATTTTTATTCCCATCAGGCTATTAATCCGAATAAATGTGTCCATATAAACGTAGCCACAGTTGGGGATTTACTCTGATCTGGGTTATGAAAAAAATCTGTTAGTGATGATTCATTCAGGTGTTTCTTTGCATCAACAGTAGCTACAATGTACACCAGCATCTCACTCCAATTCATGTGGGTGTGAATCTCATCCTCACCTTTGCATCATCGCATCAGTGGCGTCATCATGTTGGCGTCTCACCGGCGCTGCCTCTTTGTCTCGCAGTTGGAGTGTGACAACTTCATCACAGTCATTGAGAAAGTCAATGACACCTTCATCGTGTGCGGCACCAATGCCGGCAGCCCTCGTTGTTGGATGCTGGTAAGAGAGACAACCGAAACACATTGGTTATAACAATTTCAAACCTGTCTATTGTTTTTATGTTTACTTCTGATTCAATCTTGATGC
Organism: Corythoichthys intestinalis; assembly: GCF_030265065.1. NCBI lineage: Eukaryota > Metazoa > Chordata > Actinopteri > Syngnathiformes > Syngnathidae > Corythoichthys > Corythoichthys intestinalis. Next base: position 40,837,984 of record NC_080398.1, read on the forward strand.
GCAAACCCGCTAGGTCTCTCGGAAAAAATTGTTTGTAGTCATTTTTGGAAGAAAAAACATACTGTATCTGGACTTCCACCCGCTGGACTTCCACCCGCAAAGAGTTGGTGTCAAATAGGCCTACTGGTTTTTGGGCAAAACGCAATTTCAAGCTCAAAATGGCACCCCCCGAGGCAAAATGACTGGTGCTAACATGCCAGGCGTGACACATTAAAATTGTTTGTGGTCATTTTTGGAGGAACACTCATTTCAGGACTTCTACTTCCTACGTCCGCTCTCTTGGCCGCCAAGGGCAATTCATTTTGGGCTTAGCTAACGCAAATGGTCAGTGTCAAATACTAGTTCTTAGGCGAAACTCATTTTTAAGACCTAACAATGTACCCTACGAGGTGAATTGAGTACCGCTAACATGACATTTTGATCGGCGTGACCCATTAGGTTTTTGCTCATTTTTGAAAGAAATTTTTGTCTGGTATTCCACCTCCTCCAGCTCTGGTGGATGTCAAGGGCACCCCATTTTGGGCTTACATAGCTAAGGGCCGATGTCAAATCCCGGTTCCAGTGTTGTTTTTGTTAACAATCACTACAATGAAAATATTTTGACGATCATGACAATGACGAGACCATAACGAGCTAAAAACGTGTGTTGGGAGACTAAAACATAAGGACACGAATGCCAGTTTTCATCTGACGAGACTAAAACGAGACAAAAATGCGCCAGGTTCTGTCACATGTTCACAATGACTGACATTTAATGTGTAGTTAGCAAGCATCGTAGCAGTGTCTGGTTGTGTCACTCATGTGATGTGCTGCACCCCCCCAACTCACCCAATAGTGTCCTCTCCAGTCTCCCCATTGCTTGTTTTGAGACACACACGGTAAGAACTGTCTTATGTTGGCAAGAGAGAATATGCAATGTTGCTTTAGCCTTTAAAGGTCTGTGCTAAGTGATTCTCACACACCAAATGTAACTCGTAGCATTAGCGTAGCATTCACGTTCATGTTAGCATTAGGCTATTGCTAACGGCGAGCATCCTTTTAAACTCTCGGTAAACTTTTTTTTTGACAAACAGTTCGTGGCCTCCAGGTGGGTATAATTAATTGAAAATGATGTACTGTTTTCCGGCTGAGTGTGTATTATCAGGTGATAGATTTGTAGATGCTTGTAGATGCTACAATATGTGTTCGTATGTCAATGTTCATTCCAAACATTTGGAAACCTTTTTCTTCTTTTATTTATTTTTAGAGTGAAACTTTCCAATTTTACAGACGAAAATTTGGAGTAAACGTCAACAAAAACTGGACGAAGACAAACGCATTTTGAAATGACAAAAATATGACTAAGACTAATAAGTATTATCGTCCAAAAGACTAACACTAAGACAAAAATTAAATGGGCTTCCAAAAACAACACTGCCTGGTTCTTGAGCTAAACTCATATTTTGAGCTAAAAATTACCAAATATGGAGCTGAGAAGTGGATTGACTGATGCTAACCCAGTTGTCATTTTTTGGGGGAAAAAACAAATAGAAAAAAGCATTTTGGACTTTCAACCTGCTACTTCTCACTTTTATAGCTGCTGAAGGCTCCCCATTTTGTGCTTAGCTCCAGCTCAGGGTCGGTATCAAATCCTGATTCTTGATCGAAACTCATATTTTGAGCTAAAAATGACCAAAATGGAACCCTGAGAGCTGGACTGACTGACGCTAACCCACCGGGTCATGTAGTTAATTTTGGAAAATAATTTATTTCGGGACTTCCAGCTCCTATGCCCACTTTCGGGGTCACCAAGCGCACCCCATTTTAGGCTTAGCTCAACGTAAGGGCTGTGATAACGAGGCGAACTCAGCTGTGGAGTTCTGGCAATAAAGTTTATTTAATAAAACAAAGGTTCTTCCGATGGCATGCGGGGATGAGGAAAAAGTACCAACATAATGCGCTCCAAACGCAGGAATAAGCCAGGACAACCACGATCAAAAGTTCAAACAAAAGCACTCCAAAAGGAGGAAAAGTACAAACATATAAAACGCTCAAAACGGAGGAAAAAGCCAAGATAACTATGATCAAAAGTTCAAAGAAAAAGCACTCCAAATGGAGGAGAAAATCTAGACAACTACGATTGCTATGAAACAAAGCTGACGTGACCAACATGGGTCGTAAGACATTTCTGCACAACACAAGGGCAACTCAGGCAACATATACGTACACACGAGGTAATGGGGAACAGGTGGAAACAATTGGCGATTAGGTGACAAGAGGAAGGGCAAGTACACAGACATGAGGAGGGTGAAGCCTTCAAAATAAAACAGGAAATGGCATGGCATGACAAAGGGTCTTTGTCAAATCCTGGTTCTTCAGCGAAACTCATTTTCTTGAGCATAAAATTACCAAAATGGAGCCCTGAGAGGTGGATTTCCCGGAGCTGAATAATTGTTAAGTTCCCTTACATGTTTTACGCTAGAAAACAAAAACCAAATCAACTTCCGACTGGGATAAGGCTCATGGATCCGAATTAGAATTGGATCTGTGAAATTAACCTGTATCGGAACCTAATACAGCTATTGAATCGTCCCTATTACCAGTTTGAAGACAGCTTCAAGTGTAAAATGAACTCCTGACCACATGCCAAGTGTATATCCCTATAGGTTAACGACACGGTCCTGACCGATGTCCAGGGCGTGGGACAGATCGCGTCACCTTCCGACATCTCCCCGCCGTACCCCTCGCAGAAGTCCATCAGCTTGCCCACAGGTAAACCAGCATGTGCGCCGTACTAGCACTGAGCGCCATCAACGCCGTCACAGTTGGGCTGCGTAGCCTCGTATAAAAGCGCTAATGTTTCACCAGCGGAGCGAATAAAGAGCATTTGTTCCTTACCAGTCTCACAAGGTCAAAGCATTTTTGTTTGTCGAGTCATTTCCCACACATTAACTGAACAATATCATGCGACAAGATTTTTTAAACGGTCTTAGAAAGATGCTGTTAAATTCATTGCCTGACACTCACTGCGGTAGACACCAATGTCATTTCAACTGGAAGGACTAGCAGCAAATGATCATATTTCAGTTTGACGGACCGCGTTAGACGTACCATCCTTTTAGACTGGTCAAAAGTGATTGGACATTCAGCGCTGTCCATCGCGGTAAATAAGTTCAGAGTTTGTTCAACCTTCAGAGAGACATTTTCCCCCTCTCACACAAATGAACCAAGTCAAGTTAGTTTGCACTGCCGGAGACTTGGTAAATAGGCGATCGATGCGCGAGCGTGCTGCCGAGCTTCTAATCAGGACGTCCCGTAACGATGGGCTGATTAAGACGCTATGGTGGTGAACAGAGACATCTTCATTGAGCAGCGTGAAAGGGACTGAACAACTAAGTAGCACTTTTGCTAAATGGTTTTAACATTTATTCAATTCCTTCGACACTAATTGGTCAACTACTTGCTAGTAATATAAAACAACGCTTACAATTGCTTGCTATTTGTATGCAGGGTTGGGCATCTTTTGAATTTGATTGGTTGCGGTTCCGATTCTACATTTCAATTCCTGTTCCAAACGATTCTCAATTCCGATTCTTTTAATAGGCAGGGTCAAAAAAATTGCATCGTTTATATTAATTTCTTAACTTCTCGATTATTTTTTAAGTTTTATGAACTTTCAATTAACTTTGCTATGAATTTCTCACAGGGCTATTTTTTAACTTGTATATAAATATCATTCTTTGCACTTGAATATGATAAAAGTTTCTTTCCACAGGAGTGCACTTTCACAAAGATGTTTATTTTTCAAAAGCTCATGGAGAAAACATTTACACATATTCTGTTGCCTATGTTTTAGAGCAGACATGTCCAAAGTCCGGCCCGGGGGCCAAATGCGGCCCGTGGTCAAATTTCATCCGGCCCCCAGCCTATGTCATAAAATCAATAACGTCTGGCCCGCACACAGACTTAATAAATTGGTCAGCAGTACTGCTAACAACACATGAAGTAGCTTACACACTAAATGCTGCTCCTCATTTACCCACTAGGCAGCAGCACTAAGCAACAGTACCCCGTGTGACCCGTTACTCCCAGTTTACTAAAATGGCGACAATCAACAATAAAAAAGTTGACTGCGACGGCCGGCGCTAAAAAAATAGGTAGAAATTGGACGATTACTTCACTAAAATACGCAAAAACTGTGTCTGCCTCATTTGCAAAGAGACAGTCGCTGTTTTTAAAGAGTTCAATGTGAGGCGATATTACCAAACAAGACACGTTGACATGTAAGACAAGATTACAGGGAAGGTACGTAGCGAGAAATTGAAGCTAGTTTAATTTTACAGCAGCAGTATTTCAAAAGGGCCCGACAGTCGAAAGAGAACGCCACAAAGGCTAGTTGCAAGATTGTTGAAATTATTAATTTAAAATAAAATACCGTATTGGCCTGAATATAAGACAGTGCTTTTTGCATTGAATAAGACTGAAAAAGAGGGGGTCGTCTTATATTCGCGGTCTAGACATTATACCCATTCACAACGCTAGATGGCGCCAGATATCATTGAAGCGATGTTCTGTCATGACAGATCTCAGCTATTCTGAAGTTTAACCAGTTAGCATTATTATATTGCAATGTTTTCCTTATTCAGATTTGTTTCAAGACTACAGTTACAGTTAAGACTTCACTTTGATGGTTAATGCAGTTATTGCTATTTTGTTGTTTTATCACAATAGATTGGTTTATTTACATTTCAAAAACCAGAAGCCATTCATTTATGAATGTGATTGCACTTTAGTTTATATATTTAAATATTAAGATTTGAATGAGGCAAAATAAAAATGCTTTTTCTCTCAAATATATTGTTATGATCATTTGTTTCGGATGTACTGTAATTATTTTCTGTATAAAAATTAATTTGGTGTTCAAAAAGTTTTTTTTTCAAACTTGAGTCTTGAAAAAGAGGGGGTCGTCTTATAATCAGGGCCGTCTTATATTCGGGCCAATACGGTAAATGCTTCATTGAGTGAGTCCACTCAAATCCGCTCAGGCTGCTGACTTACACACATATGATGTGTCGCCACAACACACCATCGCTAGTGTTTACCAAACTCGACAAGCTCATTCGGCACCTTTCAAGGTAAGCACTCCTAAGCTTCTCTGGCAAGATCAAAGCTTCAGAGCTGTCACTCATTGTTAACTTTAAGAAGCAGCTGCTTGGTGAACAAGAAAAGCAGCAGAAGGGAGAGGTGAGAGGCTGTACGTGATAGGATCGGGACATCTCTTTATAATGCTCTATTTATTTATTTATTTATTTTTTATTATTGAAAAAAAAAATCCACAATGGACTGAGGGCGTGAAGTTTGAAGCGTGAAGTACCAAGGGATCACTGTACAATATTACTAATAAACATTACGCTTTTGAGTCATGTTGACGATGTGGTATAGTTAATTTTACACGATTGAACAGGTCGATGTGATCACAGGACTTCTGACTACAAGCTTGTGTATGGTCATGTGACTATTGTTACGTCTGATTGGTATAATGGAGTTATGTGATTATTGTTAAGACGTTTAGTGGGTGAAACTGGCAAAAACAGGGTCCCCCCAGGATTGATAAATCTAAATTCAAGACTTTTAAGAACTTTTTTAATGCCATTTCAACTGAAAATTAATACTTTTCCGCACCCATTACTTAGATAATATTGAATTATATTAAAAAAAATAAAGCACTGAACATCAAATTTAACCTCAATTACTAAGTGTGTTTGACATTTATTGAAGATACAATTAAAACACATTTAAATATAAGGTCTTTCAGAATTTTTTTCCCCAGGATAAAATGGATTTTACACTATTATTGTAAAGCAACTTCAGAAATTACATTTGCAATACAACAGGTTTCCCTTTTAAGAGGACCTAGTCAAGGTGGTAGGTTGGTGATTGTCAACTTAGTCACCTTAACTGTAAAGTGCTTGGGAAAATCTTGCAATTGGCAATGAAACTTTAAAAAACAGCCACTAAATGGCAGTAGTTTACCATTAAATACCACAAAATAAAGAAGCTACACATGACCATTTCCCTTGGTAATTGTTTTTTCTAATCACATTACAAGAAGTATACAAAACACATGTTAATCCTTTGTTAGCTATTGAAGACATTTCTTTTCATCAGATAGAGAAAATCCATACTCTTATTTAATCAAGAAAAACATTTAAATATACCAGGAGGTGTTTTACTATCACCTACATTATAATTTGCCTATCATCATGCCATGTTATTCAGATAAACGTTACCCCGCACTCGTTCCAATAATAGACAGTGTCAACCGTGTTGTGTATCTGAGAGTGATGGTGAATCTACAACTCCGGTTTATCCATGCTAAGGCTAGTGCACCTGCCAATACCCCATTGAACATGGCTAACTCTTGAGTTAAAACTGCGAAATTCTCATTCGTTCGAAAGGCAAACCGTGCAGAAATACATTATTGCATCGAACACATTTTAATTGGAGAAATTGGAAACTTACTTTGAAATGTTAAGCAGGTCCACTGCCTTCGCATGACCCATTAACTGCGACCCAAAGTATCTGGATGTGACTTGGTCGCCGATCCAATACCTCACATGCTGGTCCAACTGTTTGGACTTGGTTGTCTTGTTGAGGCTTTCGTCGAACATAACAACTAGCAGTTCCTTGCGTTAGCACACAGTACTGTGCGATTACCTGCTGTTGATGCTAATGATGCTAACAGCGCGCACGCACTAGGTGCAGCACATCGTAAAAATTCTACGTGTCATCTTGGATTAAAAAAAAACAAAAAAAAAACATCATCACAGATATAATTTAGGTTGCACTGAAATGTTCTTGAAAATTAAAACCACGGTGAAAAAATTCCAGACTTACGACAGCTAATTTAATGCTTTTAATACCTTTAATAATGGAAAACTAAATTCAATGCTTTTTAAAATACTTTTAATAACCCGCGGGTACCCTGAAAAAGAAGTCAAATGTAATATGTAAAGAGTAAAAATACGTGGCATTCAACTAACTGATTGTGATCATTTAAGCTTTCCTTACTCCTGAAAAATATGATTTATGACATCATCATCCTGTACTTCACCCTGAATTGACGAGGTCTTAATTACTCCAGGTTTAACGACGATCACTATGGAAACAAGTGAAAAGGAGGCTGATATATTTGTCGCTGGCAGGCGCCTGCTTTCATCCTGGCTCTTTTTTGCCTCTTCCTCAGCTTTATTGCATTAAACCCCCAGGGTTTCTAGCTTGGTTCTGTGTTTAATGTTCTTGCACTGCATCATCATACTCCCTCAATCAGTCATCAGCTTCCATTTTGGCCTTTGTTCTTACCATTGTTGTTTCCCCCTCCAGATGGGAGTCTGTATTCGGCCATGTCGGCAGTGAGCGGTCACGCCGGTTCCATCCGCCGCACGTTCGGGCCTCAAAAGCTCCTGAAGACGGAAAACATTTGGCTGCTTAGTAAGTGGGAAAAGTCACGCAGAAACAAAACCTCATTTTGGGTCCAATTTTAGTCAGCCTTTAAGAGGAATATATATGAAAGTACCACACGATATGGGAGAATTATCCAGTCACTTTATATCATTAATTATTAGGTGAAAAAAATACACAGTTATTACAGCTTTAACCTTATTCACTTTATTTGTAAATGAACATTAAGCTGACCTGCCACAAATGTTTAATGTTCTCAGTAGTGCAACAACCTAAAATAAGCCAGTGTAACAGAAACAGAACAGTAGCATACATATTTTTGCTCAGATGTAAATATACTAAGGGTGTAACGGTACATGTATTTGTATTAAACCGTTTCGGTACGGGGTGCTCGGTTCGGAACGGAGGCGTACCGAACGAGTTTCTGACGTAATGTAACCCTTACTTTTCGAGGCTGTGAGTCGATCGGGTTACAGTTTCTTTGTGTAGATTATATTTACTGCGTCTTCTCTACTATAAACAGGACAAACACGGTAGGACAGTATAACCCAGAAACGTCAACGGCGCGATAACTTGGCCGCCGTGAGAACGCAGTGAAACGCGGGCGTTAAAGTCAATCAGCCAATGCACACCAGTCGGAGTGCGGCTGCGTGTTAGACACATCCCAGAAGCGACTCAACGCGACACACGTGAAAAGAATGGCAGAGTTTATTATTTGACGCGAGACGCGGCCCTCCTGCGTAAATACTACTAGCTAAGATCCGGCAGACCGGAAGTCACTCGTGTAAAAATACGGTGGATCCGGTCGATTTTCAAACTAATATGCAATCGTAACCCACTTTCTGAGTCCATGAGATCTCGAGTGGTAGATCCGGGCACAGTTGACTTGTCTTTGTTGATTTACTGCTGTCTTCTCTGCTATAATAATCACCAACACGGCCCCGTGTTCAATACAAAACCCTCCTACCACAACACAACAAGTAGGAACTAATATTCACATAGGAACTAAAAATATACAATATAAATGAATACTGCATCACATTTGTAAAATATAAACACGTAATATAATAAATAATAGCCCATTTAAATAAAATAAATTGAAATGAGCTAAAACACCTGCAATTAAGTAATAAGAATAATACACAGATCCTGCTTACACAATTAAATATATTAATTTCTGTGTAGCGCTTTAACTTGAGAAAATCTACCAATACAGCTTTTGAAAACTATTCATGAGAAAAAAAAAAGATTCATTGAGACATTTCATTTGTAAAATACAGTGCCCTCCATAATTATTGGCACTCCTGATTAAGATGTGTTTTTTAGCTTCTAATATATATATTTTTTAATTCAAATAATGTGGGACCTTAATGGAAAAAAAGAGAAAAATCCAACCTTCAATACAAGTGCATTTAATCAGGGGGGAAAAAATCCCACATAAAGAAATAATTATTTGACATCAAATAATGTGTGTCACAATTATTAGCACCCCTGGTGTTAATACTTTGTACAACCCCCTTTTGCTAACAAAACAAGGTCTGGGGACTGAGATGGCCATGGGAGGAGCTTGATTTTGTGTCTGGTGAACCATTTCTGTGTAGATTTGGCCATATGTTTAGGGTCATTGTCTTGCTGAGAGACCCAGTGACGACCCATCTTCAGATTTTGATTTAAAATGTCCTGGTATTTCAAAGCATTCATGATGCCATGCACCCCAAGGTTCCCAGGGCCTTTGGATGCGAAACAGCCCCACACCATCATTGACCCACCCCCATACTTCACAGTGGGTATGAGGTGCTTTTCAGCATGCGCATCTTTCATGGCACGCCAGACCCACTTAGAGTGTTTGCCCGAAAGCTGAAGATGGGTCGTCACTGGGTCTTTCAGCAAGATCTCAGTCCCCAGACCTTGTTTTGTTGCCAAAAGGGGGTTGTACACAGTATTAACACCAGGGGTGCTAATAATTGTGACACACATTATTTGATGTCAAATAATTATTTCTTTATGTAGGATTTTTTCCCCACTGAATCAATGCACTTGTATTGAATGTTGGATTTTTCTTTTTTTCCATTAAGGTCCCATATTATTTGAATTAAAAAAAAAAATGATTAGAAGCTAAAAAAAAACATCTTAACCAGGGGTGCCAATAATTATGGAGGGCACTGTACATTTTAAAATCTTTGTCATTGGGATGTCTTTTCTTTTTAGCACAGGACTTCTTTTTTCTTCTTTCTTTCAGAAAGAAAGCTGACCAATACGCGGGGTCTGGAAAGCAAATTGTTGTTGGATTATTATCTTTAAATACCCGCTACTTTTTGGCATAATTATACCTTTGTATAGGCTAATGTTCCTATTGTTGAAAGGTGCGTAATAAACAACTAGCACATTTACAGTATATTTTGCATTTTGTTTTCTTACTGTACCGAAAACGAACCGAACCGTGACCTCAAAACCGAGGTACGAACTGAACCGAGATTTTTGTGTACCGTTACACCCCTAAAATATACTGAATACAGGTGATTAGTAGTGCTGTATATTAAGTTAGCTTAAGATATCTATTTTCCCCATGAGGAACTTTTTACTGGACTCAATCTTGCTGCAAAAGGAGAAACAGCAAGCTAAAAGTGCAGAAACAGTAGACTTAACCAAAGTAGTAATAAATAAATATGTATAGTAAGGTGCTTTATACAAAAAATATGCATTTATGTAAAGATATGAATACCCTAATTTTCGCACTATAAGGCGCATCTGACTATAAGCCGCAGCCAACCAAATTTGGCACGAAAACGGCATTTGTTCACAGATAAGCCGAAGTGGACTATAAGCCGCAGCTGTCCTCACTGTATCATGGGATATTTACACCAAAACTGTCATAAGACCAAATGAACCATCATTAAACTTTGAACTAATTAGTGCAAAGCTTTATTGCTTCAAGAAGCTTCATTTGGCTGACACTGCTCCCTTGGGGGAGACAGTCAACCTCTGCTGCCACATCAAAAATCATGTTCTGTGCTAAATATTTCTTCAGTTACTGTTCCAATTGTTTCATCAATTGCTAGTTATGGTATTTGCTCACACTTTATTTGACAGTGGGGCCATAAGACTGTCATTACACAATCATAATTATGACGGCTCTGTCCTGAGCATTCATGAATGCTTATAACAGACGCCATTAAGTGTTATTCGGCAAATGATCTCACTTTTGAATGGATGCAAAAGATCCAAGATGGACAAAAATTGAGTTAGTGATATAATTTGCCAAATGACACTTAATGACATAAGCATTCAGTAATGTCCATGATGGTGTCATGTCATAATTTTGATGATCTTATGACAGTCTTATGACACAGCTGTCAAATAAAGTGTTACCTAAAAAAAATCAACAAATAAGCCGCACTGGACTATATGCCACAGGTATCAAAATGAAGGAAAAAAGTAGCGGCTTATAGTCCGAAAATTACGGTAGTATTGCAGTGTTTAAAATAATTGCACTATTTCTACCAACCATGTATGACTATTGCATACTATCATATCATTAATAATAAATTCATATTGCTACTGGAACGAATTGTGCTGTCCGTGTGCTGCTTGGAAGTACTACTATTACATATGGAATTCAAATAATGTAGCAAGTCACTGGAAATTGGGCGTCAGCTGCTGGCCAAAATGTGTATTACAGGAACAGGTCTACTTGAGGCGATAATGAAAATAAACATGTAAAATGTTTTGGCAATTTTTATCATCTTGTAACTCAGATCCTCAGTTTGCTGGAGCCGCCATCATCCCGTCTACTCTTAAGTACAAGGAGGAGATCTACTTCTTCTTCAGTGAGATCAACAAGACAGCTCGCGTGGACGAAGAGCCGTACAGGGCCCGCATCGGCCGGATCTGCACGGTAATGACGCAAATCGCTTCTAGGATGTGCCGTTGGTCACAAGTCACTTATTCTCCATCCTCAGGTGGACGAGGGCGGGATCAAAGCCCTGTTGGCTGACTCGTGGACCACCTTCATGAAGGCGCGTGTCATGTGCGGTGCCGGAAATACCCAGCAGCAGTACAACAACATGAAACAGGCGGTGGTTCTGACGGCGCAAGACAAACGGGCCGGTGTATTGTATGGCCTGTTTTCCAACGCGTGGTGAGCTGGATTGCGACCTTGATGTCTTCCGTGCTTTATGGTCCTTCCGCCGGAGGGTTAATTTGTCTTGTGGACCTTTTATCAGGGGCAGAACTGTTATCTGTGCGTACTCCATAGAGGACATCGACCAGGCTTTCTCAACGTCCAAGCTGAAAGGCTATAGCAGCTCATTCGCCGGGAATCGACCAGGAATGGTAAGCATACATGGCAAAATGTCCTCTACAATTTCTGGTTAAGCCTCTTTAACTCACGGTGCAGTTGACAGAATTCCAAGCCAGGACGAGTTCTAGTCTAGTTCTAACTGGTGTCCTTCCATTTCAGTCGTTTCTCATTCTGTTGTTTCTTCCCGCAGTGCGTTCGAAAGAATTCCACAGCTTCGGGTCACAACGACATTAAAAACCTGGGCGTGATTCGATACCACCCGGAAATTGAGGACGTGATCCGGCCGGTGGGCGTAGCCCCGCTGGACTTGCCGACGGATGACCAGATCACGCACACGGTTGCAGACATCGTTTTGGCCGTCAACGATGAGCACTACAGCGTTCTCTACCTCGGAACAGGTAAGATTCTGAAACTCTTTGATGATTCAGAAGGGAAGACAAGTGCAGTGTCCTCATGTTCATGAGCACAACCATTAGATGCCGTTTTAGCAGTTCTCAGTTGAAACGAGCAAAACCGGTGCCAGACCAGCACTAACGCTATTTAACCACCATTTTACGAAAAAACCCAGCACACTCCAGTCCCTGATTTGCTTCCTTCCATTTTCAGGCCAAACCTAAATATACTGGGCACTGGGACAAACCGAACGGTACATATACAGGGTCCCCCCAGGATTGATAAATCTAAATTCAATACTTTTAAGACCTTTTTTAATGCCATTTCAACTGAAAATTAATACTTTTCTCGCACCCATTATTTAGATAATATTGAATCATATTAAAAAGATAAAGCACTGAACATCAAATTTAACCTCAATTACTAAGTGCGTTTGACAAAAGAATGCACATTTACTGAAGATACAATTAAAACATTTAAATATAAGGTCTTTCAGATTTTTTTTCCCAGGATAAAATGGATTTTACACTATTTTTGTAAAGCAACTTCAGAAATTACATTTGCAATACAACAGGTTTCCCTTTTAAGAGGATCGAGTCAAGGTGGTAGGTTGGTGATTGTCAAATTGGTCACCTTAACTGTAAAGTGCTTGGGAAAATCTTGCAATTGGTAATGAAACTTTAAAAAACAGCCACTAAATGGCAGTAGTTTACCATTAATTACCACAAAATAAAAAAGCTACACATGACCATTTCCCTTGGTAATTGTTTTTTTCTAATCACATTACAAGAAGTATACAAAACACATGTTAATCCTTTGTTAGCTATTGAAGACATTTCTTCTAATCAGATAGAGAAAATCCATACATTTATTCAATCAAGAAAAACATTTAAATATACCAGGAGGTGTTTTAGTATCACCTACATTATAATTTGCCTATCACCATGCCATGTTATTCAGATCAACGTTACCCCGCACTCGTTCCAATAATAGTGTCAACCGTGTTGTGTATCTGAGGGTGTTGGTGGATCTATGACTCCGGTTTATCCATGCTAAGGCTAGTGCACCTGCCAATACCCCATTGAACATGGCTAACTCTTGAGTTAAAACTACGAAATTCACATTCATTCGAAAGGCAAACCATGCAGAAATACATTATTGCATCGAACACATTTTAATTGGAGAAATTGGCAACTTACTTTGAAATGTTAAGCAGGTCCACTGCCTTCGCATGACCCAGAAACTGCGACCCAAAGTATCTGGATGCGACTTGGTCGCCAATCCAATACCTCACATGCTGGTCCAACTGTTTGGACTTGGTTGTCTTGTTGAGGCTTTCGTCGAACATAACAACTAAAGCATCTAAGCAGTTCCTTACGTTAGCACACAGTACTGTGTGATTGCTTGCTGTTGTGATGTTGATGCTAATGATGCTAACAGCGCGCACGCATGAGGTGCATTATGATTTGTAGTGCAGTGCATCGTAAAAATTCTACGCGTCATCTTCGTTATGGATTTAAAAAAAAAAAAAAAAACTTCGTCACGGATATAATTTAGGTTGCACTGAGATGTTCTTCAAAATTAAAACCACGGTGAAAAAATTCCAGACTTACGACAGCTAATTTAATACTTTTAATACCTTTAATAATGGACAACTAAATTCAATGCTTTTTAAAATACTTTTAATAACCCGCGGGTACCCTGATATAGTGAGGAAAATAAGTATTTGAACACCCCGCGATTTTGCAAGTCCTCCCACTTAGAAATGATGGATGGGTTTGAAATTTTCATGGTAGGTGCGTGTCCACTGGGAGAAACAAACTAAAAAAAAATCCAGAAATCATAGTGTCTGATTTAAAAAAATAAATTAAAAAAATAAAGCAATTTATTTGTATTATACTGCTACAAATAGGTTGCCTGGAACAGCCAGACTATTCTCCCTGTATTTTTTAAACACTGTGAGAAATAGTCTGGGACCCAGCCCATTAACGGCCTCTCGAGCAAGGTACAAAAGCAACCGTCCAATCAGATTCGTTTATTTGCGTGACGTGTTCTGAACGAGTAACGTCACTCTTGCGTGCCAAAAGTCGTCTCTACGATAACACAGATGGCGAATGGGCGAGCCAAGAATATGTTCCAATCCGCGGTAAAACCAGTTTTAAATTACCAAAAACACATTGAAAAAAAGTCATTGAGAACAGTCAACATGGCTCGCGCTAGCCATGTTGAATAAAGCTCTCCATTCTCCGCTCACGCTAATTACTTGTCGCTTTAACAACGTCACGTCTGCCCGTCACTGATTGGTCCACTCCGCTGTCTGTCTGCTGTGGCTTGCTCCGCCCTCGGAATTTGATCCGCCGGACGGTCGCCAGACTCAATCGCTGGAACAGCGGTGAGTCTGGTATACCAGGCAAACAATTTTATTATTTGAACACCTGTCTACTATCTAGAATTGTAAGCCTCAAAGACCTGTTAGTCAACTTTAAAAAGTCCAATAAAAAAAGTGGACTGGGGGTGGACTTTTTTGACCCATTTGAGATGGTTAGCTTCATATAAACACCTGTCCACCCTATACAATACGGAAAACTCCAATTCCTAATATGGTCAAGACCAAAAAGCTGTCCAAAGACACCAGAGACAGAATTGTAGACCTCTTCAAGGCTGGACAGGGTTACGGGGCAAATGCCAAGCAGCTTGGTTATATAAGATCCACCGTTGGAGCAATTATTAGAAAATGAAAAAAGCCAAACATGACTGTCAATCTCCCTCGGACTGGAGCTCCATGCAAGATCTACCTCGTAGCGTCTCAATGATCCTAAGAATGGTAGGGAATCAGCCAAGAGCTACACAGGAGGACCTGGTCAATGACCTGAAAGGAGCTGGGACCTTCATTTCTAAGATTACTGTTGGTAATACACTTAGACATCATGGTTTAAAATCCTGCATGGCACATAAGGTTCCCCTGCTTAAACCAGCACATGTCCAGGCCCGTTTTAAGTTTGCCAAAGACCATTTGGATGATCCCGAGGAGTCATGGGAGAAAGTCGTGGTCATATGAGATCAAAATGGAACTTTTTGGTCTTAATCCCACTCAGTGTTTGGAGGAAGAAGAATGACGAGTACCATCCCAAGAACACCATCCCTACTGTGAAGCATGGGGGTGGTAGCATCATGCTTTGGAGGTGTTTTTCTGCATATCTGCATGGACTAGACGACTCAACTGTATTAAGGAGAGGATGACCAGGGCCATGTATTGTGAGACATTGGAGAATAATCCCCTTCCCTTAGTTACAGAATTAGAAATTGGTTGTGACTGGGTCTTCTAACATGAAAATGTCCCGAAGCAGACAGCAAGAATAACCAAGGAGTGGCTTCGTGAAAAGCAAGGTTCTGGTGGGGTCTAGGCAGTCTCCAGACCAAAACCCAATAGAAAATCTTTGGAGGAAGCTCAAATTCCATGTTTCTCAGTGACAGCCTAGAAACCTGATTGATCAAGAGAGGATCTGTGTGGAGAAGTGGTGCAAAATCCCTGCTGTACTCTGTGCAAACTAGTGAAAAGTTACAGGAAACATTTGACCTCAATAATTGTCATCAAAGGCCACTGTACCATGTATTAACACTGATGATCTCAATTGTTCAAATACTTATTTGTAGCATTATAATACAAATACATTGTTAAAAATTCTGGATTTACTTTTAGATTGTCTCTCACAGTGGACAAGTTCAAACCCACCCATCATTTCTAAGTGGGAAAACTTGCAAAATCGCAGGGTGTTCAAATACTTATTTTTCTCACTGTATCTGGCACTGAATGGCTTTTGTGTGAAACGAAGAACAAAAATTACATTACGTTCACGTTTTTACGAGTGCGAAGAACAATGCCATTCTTTTGATGAATAATTAATGTTTCAAATGACATCGTTACTAGTCTGTCCACACATAGCCGTTTTGTGATCAACTATGCACGCCGCGCAGCTGCCGCGGCTTCAAGGAGCACCTCCAAAAATTGCCTAGTGCCTAAGGGAGATCTCCATGGCAACCGTCACAAGTCATATGTGCACACGACTCTCTCACTCTCCCATGTTCACAGGAGATGTCACATCTATTGACTTAAGAGTCTCCGCGACTGGATTCAGTCCAATATGATTGACTTGGTTAAAGCTATAAATAGCGGCAGAAAACCATTGAGAGAGAACAATGGGATGGACTCTCTTTGTCGTCACCAACAGGAGGGACACGACGTGATGGTCTGAAAAGAAATTGGAGCACGTTGACGTCTGAAGGAGGATAAAAGTGCTCCCCCGTCGCCCTTCGTGACTCTCGGCACAGATGAAATCGCTTCATCTTTCACAGCAGCTCGAGATGGCTAAAAAAACTGAAAAAGCAGCAGGCTGTTAGATTGTCGTAAACAGGGAACCAGCGGGGGGACTATTTTAATCGCTCAGAATTCGGTCGCAATAATGAGGCTAATCAGTGAACTCCACGAAGCAGTTTTAACCCAAAGCTTGTCCCTTCGTGCAATCCTCAAATGTACGACCATTTGGATGCAGTTGTTAAAAAGTGATCACTAACAATAGATCATTTTAAGATTGGGCCAACATTGGGAAAATCAATCAATGGCTTTTATTTGGAAACTTGCAGTAAAGCCTGGTGTTGCTGGGCATAAAACTTGTGCCGAGTTGTTGGGGCCAAGGTTTGTTAGACATAAACCTCAAAATCAGGGCTTCTCTATGATTTTTTTTTTTTAAGTACGCTGGATGGATTTATCACACAGTATGGACCAGTGTTGCTATGGTGAAAAAGTGAAAATTGGCTTGCCTTATTTAAACCTCACATTCAGTTTGGTGTGCCCCTGACTGTTGAAGTGAGAGAAAACACCATGCTGAGATCAAAGAACTGTCTGAGGCCTTCAGAAAGAACATTGTGGACGCTTATGAGTCTGGAAAGGGATTTCAAAAGATCTCAAAAGAATATAAAATCAGCCATCCCACTGTCCGGAAAATAGTTTACAGGTGGAGGACATTCAAAACATCTGCCAACATGCCCAGGTCTGGCCATCTAAGCAAGTTCACTCCGAGAGCAGACCACAAGATGCTAAAAGAAATCTCCAAAAACCCTAAAATGTCATCACAGGACCAACAGCAGGCTCTTGCTACTGTTGATGTGAAACTGCATGCCTCTACAATCAGAAAGAGACTTCACAAGTTGAACCTTCATGGGAGGTGTGCAAGGAGGAAACCTTTGCTCTCCAAGAAGAACATGAAGGCCAGACTGAGGTTTGCCAGGGTGAATGTACACAAAGACCAGGACTCCTGGAATAATGTTTTTTGGACAGATGAATCTAAAATTGAATTTTTTGGACACCAGAACAGAGGATATTTGGCCTAAACCCAATTCAGAATAGAATAGAATAGAATAGAATAGAATAGAATAGAATAGAATAGAATAGAATAGAATAGAATAGCCCTGATATTTTCGTTATACAGTCGTACAATGAAATTGTGGAGCATCTCCCTTTACAGTGCAGGACAAGTAATAATCTCAAGAGTGACTTGCAAGAATAAAAGTATAAAATCTAAATAAATATAAAATGTGTTTGAGGTAGTCCTATGTTCAGGCAGTGCAAATAATTGATGTGAAGTAGCAGCAGTTGACAGTGAAGGCATTGAATATTGCACGTAAATAAGTATTGCACATAGAATATGTGTGAATAGAAGTTAAGTAGCAGATGTTGACAGTGAGTCATTGAATATTGCACATAGTAAGTATTGCACATAGTATATTGCATGTAAATGAATATTAGACATTGGGTGATGTGGTGTTACATATGGCTTTTCAGGGTGGAGATGGCTTTAGAAAACAAATTGTTCCTGGGTCTGTTTGTTCTTGCTTTTAAACACCAATAGTGTCTCCCAGAGTGGAGCAGTTCAAACAGCTGGAAACCAGGATGTGAGCTGTCCTTGAGGATGTTGAGAGCTCTGCTGAGGCACCAGGAGGACTAGATGTCCATCAGGGAGGGGAGAGGACAGCCAATGATCCTCAATAATTGACTTTCCTCTGAAGCCTCTCCCTGTCTGCAGCAGTGCAGCTCCCGTACCAGGTGGAAATGCAGTATGTTAGCAGGCTCTCAATGGATGAGTGGTAGAAGGCCAGCAGCAGCATCCTATCTAGCTTGTTCTTCCCGAGGACTCGCAGGAAGTGCAGACGCTGCTGAGCTTTCTTTATGATTGCTGGTATGTTTGCTGTACAGCATTATAGGAAAAGAACCTCATACCAACTGTGAAGCATGGAGGTGGAAGTGTCATGGTTTGGGGATGCTTTGATGCAGCCGGACCTGGCCAGCTCACCATCATAGAATTCACCATGAATTCTATCGCGTATCAGAGGGTGCTTGAGGAACAGGTGAGATCATATGTGAAAAATTTAAAGCTGAAGCGAAACTAGACCCTGCAACGTGACTATGACCCAAAAGATCCACCAAGGACTGGCGGAAAAGGAAGAAATGGAGAGTTCTGGAATGGCAGAGTCAAAGCCCAGATCTTAATCCCATTGAGATACTGTGGGGTGACTTGAAACAGGCTATTACATGCAAGAAACCCCGCAAACATCTCACAGCTGAAAGTATTCTGCGTTGAAAAGTGGGACAAACTTTCTTCAGACCGATGTCAAAGACTGGTAGATGGCTACAAAAAGCGTCTCACTGAAGTTATTTCAGCCAAAGTGGGTAACACTAGCCACTAGGTGGTAGGTTGTCCAAACTTTTTCCTCAGTTAGAATATGCATTTTTGTTCATATATTTGGTTTAATGAGTAAAACAATGTTATATTTTGTGGTTGACCTGCAATTACATCACTTTCTTTTCCAGAGATAAAGAAAAGCAAGATCAGAGTGAACATTTCTAAACTCATTCACTCCCAGCCATTTTCACCAGAGCAAGACCCTTCACTCCCGGCCGTTTTACTGGATTTTGACTGATTTTGCAAGGCCCACAGAAAATTCTATTCTATTGCTATGTAAACATGGAACCCACCAAAAGAAAGATTGGACTCTCTCTTCTTTCAGCAGAAAAAAAGTTAGATCATATCTTTTTCCATTCTTTAGAAATCAGCATTAGAAAATAGCTTAGTTTGAGCAATTTTCCTATTTCTGATGAAAAAACTGAGAAATTGAGCTTTTTGTGAAAGCATACTTTTCAAACATAACTTTGACTTTAACACAGCAATTTTTTGCTTTAGTTACATCCCAAACATCTGAATAATGTTTTCCCTTTACAAAATAAGATAAACAAGACAAATAGAGCTTTTAATTAGGGTTGTTCCGATCATGTTTTTTTTGCTCCCGATCCGATCCCGATCGTTTTAGTTTGAGTATCTGCCGATCCCGATATTTCCCGATCCGATTGCTTTTTTTTGCTCCCGATTCAATTCCAATCATTCACGATAATTTTTCCCGATCATATACATTTTGGCAATGCATTAAGAAAAAAATGAATAAAACTCGGACGAATATATACATTCAACATACAGTACATAAGTACTGTATTTGTTTATTATGACAATAAATCCTCAAGATGGCATTTACATTATTAACATTCTTTCTGTGAGAGGGATCCACGGATAGAAAGACTTGTGACTTTGTATATTGTGACTAAATATTGCCATCTAGTGTATTTGTTGAGCTTTCAGTAAATGATACTGTGGCCATGCCCAAATGCATGATGGGTGGATGTAACACGCCTTTAGCAACGATGACTGTGCGTAGTGCTACCAATTGATATATCTTCTCTGCGTTGGGAAATCACATAGGGTGTTAAGAAAAAGATCAATTGCTACCTTGTTTCCCCACATTGCTTCCCACGATATTTCTAATCATAGGGAGAGGGACTGTAAGGCTTTAGTCAATTAAAAAAAGGCTCCTAAGGCTGCCAAAATTCACTCTACTCATTTTACGCCGCCTTTTAGCTCTCTAAATAGGTAAAACGGCGCCATTACAGATTGTGCGCGACAATGCGTGAGTGGGTCGTGCAGTGCATGCATTAATTGCATTAAATATTTTAACGTGATACATTATTTAAAAAATTAATTACCGCCGTTATCGGGATAAATTTGATAACCCTATCTTAAGCCTAAACTAAAGACTCTGGATGAGTTTAACATATTATGTCTGTAACGTTAAATACAATTAGAAAACGATTTAATTAAAATATATACATATTCAAAAAAGGCATGTCCGATATTTTTTTGCCGATTCCGATACTTTGAAAATGACGTGATCGGACCCGATCGATCGGCCATCTCTACTTTTAATAGCAAAGTAACAATTTATTTACACATAACTAACTGAAAGATGACGCTGTTCCGGCTGCGACAGCCGGTTAAACTTCTCCCTCATCGCCGCCTGTCTTATTAAGATGAATTTTTTTTGAGTCTCTGCGGGCTCTGCTTGCGAGCAGCACGGACTCAAAGGCATCGTCCGCTACGCTAGTGGTCCCGGTCGTTCTGCTCGGTCGTCCGCTGCCTGGCATCTATTCGGTCGTCTTCCGCCGGCGCCCCAGCCGTGCGACTTGGCCGTTCGTTGCTGTTGAATCGGGTTGCGGGTCTTACCAAATGCGCTACTGCCCTCCAGTGGCCAGTTTTATTGCTTTAAAATGGATTTTCAGCTTTGTGCTTTGGAGCTAAATTGAATCAGAACCGAGAGATGTCTCTTTTGAAAAAAAAAAAACATATTTATACATCTTTTACGTTTTATTTATACGTCTTTTACCATTTTTTTTTTTTTACGTTTTTGGGACACTGAAACAATTAAAAATAGCACATATTTATACATTTTTGGGAGCAAATGAGTTAAACTGAATATTTAATGGAGTGTCCTTTCACATGACTGTATATGTCATCTAACACAAAAAGGGTTTAGAGGATATCTCTTTGTGAGGTTAGGTATTGCACTCATCACCTTATCAAAAGTATATACAGTGGGGAGAACAAGTATTTGATACACTGCCAAGACAGTGTATCAAATACTTGTTCTCCCCACTGTACATACAATCAAGCTTCTCCCGAACATCCAGAACTTCTGGCCGCAGGGTGAGAGAAGCACGTTGCATTTTTATGCTTTATAAAAGATTTATGTCTAAATTTCGGGGGGCTTGCAAAGGATTAGGGAATTTACATGTAAAACACATCTCTACTTACGGAATTTCCACTTCCAGAACTAATTAATTTCATTAGAAGAGGTACAACTGTATAGTCATATCATACCGCACTATTTCAGACTATGTGGGTGGAAAACATGCATTGTAGTTTGTCGTTTGGAATCCTGAAAATCTTAAAATTAAACTAAGTCGATTCGACAGGGGCCATATCTTGAAAAGCGACTTTTTAATGTCTTAGTACACAACTAAAGATGTCCCGATCGATCGGGATCGGGTCCGATCACGTCATTTTTAAAGTATCGGAATCGGCAAAAAAATATCGGACATGCCTTTTTTTTTAATATATACAGTATATATTTTTTTAATTAAATCGTTTTCTAATCGTATTTAACGTTACAGACAAAATGTCTTACACTCATCCAGAGTCTTTAGTTTTGGCTTAAAGTACGGCTATCAAATTTATCGCGTTAATGGCGGTAATTAATTTTTTTTAAAGTAATCACGTTAAAATATTTAACGCAATTAACGCATGTGCTGCACGACCCACTCACGCTTGCCTGGCTCTGCCAGACTATTCTCCCTGTATTTTTCAAACACTGAGAGAAATAGTCTGGGAACCATCCCATTAACGGCCTTTTCGAGCAGGTACAAAATCAATCGACAAATCAGATTTGTTTATTTGCGTGACGTGTTCTTCTCGAGCAACGTCACTCTTGCGCGCCGAAAGTCGTCTCCACAACACAGATGGTCAACGGGATAACCGAGAACATGTTGCAATCCGCGGTAAATTCTGTTTTAAATTACCAAAAACACAGCGACAGGAGTCATTGACAATAGTCTGTCTCGCGCTAGCCATGTTGCATAAACTCCGCTCTCTTCGTATGTTTACTTCTGCGCGCAAGTCCCTCGTCCTTCTGTCGTCAGTTAATAACGTCACGTCTGCCCGTCGCTGATTGGTCCACTCCGCTGTCTGTTTGCTGTGGCTTGCTCCGCCCTGGAAATTGTATCCGTGGGAATGGTGGCCAGACTCAATAGCTGGAACAGCGTTGAGTCTGGTGTACCAGGCAACACTCACGCATTATCGCGTCCAATCTATAATGGCGCCGTTTTACCTATATATAGAGTTAAAAGGCAGCGTAAAATGAGTAGAGTGAATTTTGGCAGTCTTTGGAGCCTTTTTTTAGTTGGCAAAAGCCTTAAAATCACTCTCTCAACAATTAGAAATATTGTGGGAAGCAATGTGGGGAAGAAAGGTAGTAGTTGATCTTTTTCTTAACACCCTATGTTATTTCCCAACGCAGAGAAGATATATCAATTGGTGCCACTACGCACAGTCATGGTTGCACTTCCCATCATGCATTTGGGCAGAACAGTTAAATTGCTACAGTATCATTTACTGAAAGCTCAACAAATACAGTAGATGGCAATATTTAGTCACAATATACAAAGTCACATTTATCCTTTAAGAATTACAAGTCTTTCTATCCGTGGATCCCTCTCACAGAAAGAATGTAAATGCAATCTTGAAGATTTATTGTCATAATAAACAAATACAGTGGTACCTCTACATACGAAGTTAATCCGTTCCAGGACCTTGTTTGTAAGTCGAAATGGTCGTATGTCGAGCAGGATTTTCCCATAGGAATACATTATAATTCCATTAATTCGTTCCACAGCCCAAAAACCTGCACTAAATCCTTAAAAAATACTGCTGGTGCTATTACAAATGGCAATTACACGTAGCAAAACAAATAAATTATAAATCAAAATTGGAATAATGTAATAAAAAGAATAATAATAATTCCTGTAATAGTGTAACGAATCGGGTTCTAATAAGGCGGACGTTTTTTTGTGTACCTGAACGCACCGCGGGGCTCACGTGCCAGAAACAGACCGGTGAGCTTGAGTTTCACTTTCACTTTGAATGTTCTCTTGAGAACACCATCATTTGAGGCAGACAGCAGGCGTTTTGTGTTGAATAAGTTGTAAAAGAAATGATGAAAACGTGGCGAAGCTGGCGATTTCTTTGGAGACAATAAGAATTGTCAGCTTAATTTATAAAGACTGGCGAACGATGGTCGGAGGAGGACCGTGGAGATGTATTGTTGAGCCATTTCACGGATGCCCACCCCACGCTCATATTTTTCTGTCATTTGCATCTTCATTTCGAAGGTAAGCATCAACTTTTTCCTTGTTTCACCACCTGTACCAACCTTTTCTGAAACCTGTGTTGATTTGTCACACAAGAAAATCCGCCGTGCATTCGTCTGCGGTGCTGCCATTGTCGTCGTATTTCGAGCATGTCGTCGGATGTAGAAACAAATGGCGAGTCAAATTTTACGTCGGATGTCGAAAAGTTCGTGTGTCGAAGCGATCGTATGTAGAGGTACCACTGTACAGTACTTATGTACTGTATGTTGAATGTATATATTCGTCCGAGTTTTATTCATTTTTTTTCTTAATGCATTGCCAAAATGTATATGATCGGGAAAAATTATCGGGAATGATTGGAATTGAATCGGTAGCAAAAAAAAAAAAAAAGCAATCGGATCGGGAAATATCGAGATCGGCAGATACTTAGTACCATTAGTGAGCATGTGTAATTATTGACATCAACAATGGCGAGCTACTAGTTTATTTTTTGATTGAAAATTTTACACATTTTAATAAAACGAAAACATTAAGAGGGGTTGTAATATAAAATTTCTATAACTTGTACTAACATTTATCTTTTAAGAACTACCTGTTTTTCTATCCATGGATCGCTTTAAGAGAATGTTAATAATGTTAATGCCATCTTGTTGATTTATTGTTATAATAAACAAATACAGTACTTATGTACCGTATGTTGAATGTATATATCCGTCTTGTGTCTTATCTTTCCATTCCAAAAATAATTTACAGAAAAATATGGCATATTTTATAGATGGTTTGATTTGCGATTAATTACGATTAATTAATTTTTAAGCTGTAATTAACTCGATTAAAAATTTTAATCGTTTGACAGCCCTAAATTAAACTAAGTAGATTTGACAGGGGCCATGTTGTGAAAATTGACTGTTTAATGTCCTACTACACAACTATTTCTGAAGTTCCTGCCCCAGCAGCACAACTTTTTTGCTCAAGCTTTCAAATAAAGACCATTGTCAGAGAAAAACCAACGTGCCCACTCAGCAGCTGAGGTTCTGCACTGTCACCCATTTTCACCCCGCAGTGCCGCCTGCTGCTGCCATCTTGCTGCTGATCCGCTCTCTCGATAGCCCAGCTGAAAATAGACTATTTCATCAAATAAACCAGATGAAAAGAATCGCCATCTTTGACGAAAGAGGGTTTGAAGTTTGAGGAAAAGAAGTTGTGGCAGCAAAAGTAAAGGGAACCGTGCTAGGGATGTGATAAAAGGCCTACACAAATATTCCCTCAGGGATTATTTTCCAGCCTGCAACACATCTGCAAAGGGAAAATCAACTGCTCCGCCACTAATCTTTATTCTCGGCAACGGCACCATGAGAAACTGGGTCAGTTTCCGTCTCTGCCAGGCAGGTTTAGCTCAGTGATGGTAAATGTGAGAAAGCGCAGGACGCAGATCACTTTCTAGCTTGTTTGTTCATTCTTGAAGATTTTGTCATCTTTGTCCTAACAGAACAAGGAAAAGTCTTGAAAGTTCTTCACAGCAGCGAAGGGGTTTTCATCATCTCCCAGTACTCTATGTTCCGCAACGAGGGGCCCGTCCTGAACATGGCTATCAACCCCCAAAAGGTACGCAGGGAATCATTGATCAGTTGTTGTTTTTTTCTTTCAAATGAATGATACTACTTGCTAGTCCATTAACCCTTTACAGGCCACTGATTTTAAATGGGAAAGGCGAATAAACATTTGTTTATTCGTAAACAGTTATCGCATTTTGAAATCTATTCTTTTATTTTTTTTTTTTCCAAAGTTAAAACACAAACAAAGGAAAATGTATGTTTTACAAAACATAAAACAAAAAAAGGAAGAAAAAAAAAACAGTATCCTAATCAGTGTTGTTAATCTTACTGAAAAAAAGTAATTAATTATAGTTACAAATTACTTCTCCCAAAAAGTAATTGCGTTAGTAACTCAATTACCTGAATGTAAGAGTAATTAGTTACTTGGCAAAGTAATTGGTGATCATAACTTTTTTTTTTTTTTTTTTTTTTTGAGGGGAACAAAAAAAAAAAAAAAACATTGGCCACACGATGGGAAGTTTTTTGTGAAGGTTTTTGGTACAATTGGCCCGAGCCCAATTCTTTACCCTAATTTACCCTTTACCCTGAATCAACTGTTAAAAGTTGTTAAAATTGCTCCCATTATTGCATTAGTTCCCTTCTCTCTACTTTCGACATATGAAAGTTTTAAAACTGTTTCATCATTTAAAGATAGATTCAAGTCAAGATTTTGCCGATTTTGAAGTATTTTAGATTAAAAGTTACTTAGGTTCGCTAGGAAGGTTCTCTACAACAGAGCCGTCCTAAAAAGTCTACTCCTTGAAGATGGCGGCTGTTTACTAACTCATTTAGTGCCATGTCTGTCATTTTGCATCTAGTTATATCTATGTACAGTACATGAGATATCTACCATTTCTACCATATCTACCATAACATGCGGGCGTAGTTTGTAGGCTATCGGCTACAAAATGTATTATTGGAGCTACCTAGCATCGCGTTTGCTCGGCGTCACAACTTTCTTGCCTCCTCCCCGCTCCTGCTCTGCTCTTTCGTATCGGTGAGTCCGTCTCCCTCAGACTTTTCGACCAATATAGTAACGCATAGTAACGCATGCCTTTCCGTCCTCAGTAACGGTAACGGCGTTGCCAAGATGAGAAAAGCAATTAATTAGATTACCCACTACTAAAAAAAAAACGCCGTTAGTAACGCCGTTATATTGTAACGCCGTTATTAACAACACTGATCCTAATCCTTTTTGAAGAAAAAAAAAAACTTTAAGAAAAAGTAAATGTGATTTAAATAGTTACGTGTCAGCATTTTCCCATTTAATTAAACTTTGTAAAATTTCTAAATTAAATAAAAAAAAAAAAAAACAGGAAAAAGAAAAAAATATGTAAATATAATTTTTTTACTTAAAATAAATTGAATTAAAAAAAAAAATAAAACAAAAAACAAGGTAAAAACTAGTAAATCTTTATTTTTTAACCCCTTCAGACCTAAGCATGCTGCTGAAGGACATGACGCGTTCGCGTCTCTAAACCAGGGGTGCCCAAGTCCAGTCCTCGAGATCCCCTATCCAGCTTGTTTTCCATGTCTCCCTCCTTGAACACACCTGAATCAAATTATCAGCTCATCAGCAAGCTCTGCAGGAGCCTGATAATGATCCTGATTATTTGAGTCAGGTGTCTTGGAGGAGGGAGAAATGGAAAACAACCTGCTCTTGCAACCCTCTTTAAAATAAACTGCTGTATTTTAAGCCAGAAGAACTGTTGTGCTTGATAGAACAATATGTCCATATGCTGCCATAGCAGATTCATGGCGCACTAAGCCTTCGAACTATTTTTAATTTGTCCGTTTTACCCTGAAAACCCCCGTTTACAGACGTCGCGCAACCGCTTTTGTTTCAACCTAGCCGTAAAAAGAAGGTAAGTAAATTAAGTAATTATATTTATTATTCAAAATGTCTGTCATTTTTAGCTTAGAATCATTAATTGATGTCTAAATTTTAGTTTAAAAAAAAAAACGACTTTAAAAAATTATTCACTCGCATATTTTAAACTTTTAAATTAATTACGTCACAATGAAAAAGTTGGCGTCTGTAAAAAAGTCACGGATATCTACCTCACAACTATCGCTTAATTGT
This sequence comes from Corythoichthys intestinalis, assembly GCF_030265065.1. Lineage (NCBI taxonomy): Eukaryota > Metazoa > Chordata > Actinopteri > Syngnathiformes > Syngnathidae > Corythoichthys > Corythoichthys intestinalis. The sequence goes on from NC_080398.1 coordinate 40,865,097, forward strand.
ATTTTTTTTGTTTCTGTCGCATTTTCCCCGATATGTTAAATGATAAATAATCAATCCAACAACACACTAAGTGGGTCTGGCGTGCCACGAAAAATGCGCATGCTGAAAAGCACCTCATACCCACTGTGAAGTATGGGGGTGGGTCAGTGATGCTGTGGGGCTGTTTCGCTTCCAAAGGCCCTAGGAACCTTGTTAGGGTGCATGGCATCATGAATGCTTTGAAATACCAGGACATTTTCAATCAAAATCTGTTGCCCGAAAGCTGAAGATGGGTCGTCACTGGGTCTTTCAGCAAGACAATGACCCTAAACATATGGCCAAATCTACACAGAAATGGTTCACCAGACACAAAATCAAGCTTGTGAAACATTATAGAAGATTAGGTGCTGTTTTGTTGGCAAAAGGGGGTTGTACAAAGTATTAACACCAGGGGTGCTAATAATTTTGACACACATTATTTGATGTCAAAAAATTATTTCTTTATGTGGGATTTTTTTCCCCACTGAATAAATGCACTTGTATTGAAGGTCGGATTTTTCTCTTTTATTCCATTAAGGTCCCGTATTATTTGAATAACAAAAAAATATTAGAAGCTAAAAAACACATCTTAACCAGGGGTGCTAATAATGGCGTACCGCAAGCAACACGTCACTTCCGCTCATTAATATTCATGACATTAGCTACTGTTGCTAAGTAGGGACATTCAACCGTTTGTCCCTAATAGGAAATGAATGGGAATCGTGTACGAAGGAGATGTTTACAGAGCTAAACCTACCAATTCTCTCCGAAAATGATGTGCCTGGTTCCTAATTCACTGGCAATGATGATGTGGTCGAACATAAAAATGTTCAGTTAAAGAGATGGCTTGAGTGTTGAAGGCTGAAAAAGACTAAAAGAACGAGCCGACCTAAGGATAGCCTTCGCTTTTTTATCGACGCGACTGACAATGACATTTTCCTGTTTCAACAAGCTATCCTTTACCATCAGCCCTGTCTTTCTTATATATATCCTCTGGTTGTCCTACGTCTCTTACCGTTCTTGGGGGTAATTTAGTTAGCTTTGTGTAGCGATCGCAAATGCTACTCGGTGACAGCCATCGAACACTTTTAATTTTTTCCATTGTTAACAAATCTTAATTCTTTAACTTATTTACACTTCTTCCTTACTAAATTAGTTTTTTTTTTACAACAGAAAATGTCACAGTGGCAGTCAGATACCATTTTAATTCTTCTTAGGTCATTCATTGTCAGACAGAAGCAGCGCCCGGCATGTCACGCCAAAAAATAAGTTAAAAATATCAAAATGGCTTACCTCTTTGTCCTCTGAAAGACAATGCCAACCCAACGAAGTGTTTACTGCATAAATGTTTACTGCCGAGCTGGCGTTAAAAGTCCGCGCAAGTTGATTCAGTCTTCACATTTTCTGCTCTGAGTTTTTAGTTTCGGGAAACGTATGAAGAAAACATCCTTCATATGTCGTAATGTCTAGAGTCGTTTCTACAAGTTCCAAAAAAGCAATGTGTGATCAGCATGCTTGTTTTTGAAAGATTACCGGAGAAAAGTAGCAGATTTTCCATTGCTTCTATGCGAGGGCGGGTCTAAAATGTCCCACTTCTACTCTACTTCCGCTTTACGATGCGACGTCACAGTCTAAAAATATTATGCGTGCGGTACGCCATTGTGACACACATTATTTGATGTCAAATAATTATTTCTTTATGTGGGATTTTTTCCCCACTGAATAAATGCACTTGTATTGAAGGTTGGATTTTTCTCTTTTTTTCCATTAAGGTCCCATATTATTTGAATTTAAAAATATATATTAGAAGCTAAAAAACACATCTTAACCAGGGGTGCCAATAATTATGGAGGGCACTGTACAATAGTCCAATCTAAGAAAAATGAATGCATGAATAAGCTTTTCAATTTCATGTTTATTCAAAATCCCCTTATTCTGGCTATATTTTTTTTTAGGTAGTAATACTTTAGATGGCTGCCAAATTTTAGGTCTGGGTCAATAATTACGCCAAGATTTCTGACTTAATTTTTAGCTGAGAATGACATTGTGCCAAGGTGCTGGCTGATCTTTGAGCTTTCCTTCTTTGGCCTAAAAATGATCACCTATATACAGTGTTGGGCACGTTACTTTAAAAAAGTAATTAGTTACATTACTCACTACTTCTTCCAAAAAGTAACTGAGTTAGTAACTGAATTACTCTATAGTAAAAGTAACTAGTTACCAGGGAAAGTAACTATTTCCGTTACTTTAAAAAGAACTTGTTGTATGTCAAAGAATTTGAAATTTTCTGAGCAGTATTCGAGTCAGTGGAATAGAGAAGAACAGACGGGTAGTTAACTTGTTAGGTGCTTCAGCAGATTTGAATTGCTTACCACGGATGTCGACAAAAGCTTTGCCCCGGGACATAAATTACACATTACATGCAGTTTCTTTCCTTTAATTTCGACAAACTTGAAATAGTGTCTATATCTCCACCTCTTAAAGGACAATTCTTCTTCTGAATGCTCTGCCATCCCGACCCTGTGCATCTGTTTTGCGTGTGTGTGTTTGCCGCACGCGCTGTTCCGGTTGTGAAATCACCGGCTCTGATTGGCTTACCACGACACATGACTCTAACCCTCAGCCAATCACAATCACTTCCATCACATCTCTCGAGGGGCAGCATTCAGGTAGGCTTGTTTCCCGACAATTTACGTCACCTTCAAAGCGTCTGCCGTCCTCATTGGCTTACCACGACACATGACTCCAACCCTCAGCCAATCACAATCACTTCCATCACATCCCTCGAGGGGCAGCATTCAGGTAGGCTCGTTTCCCGACAATTCACGTTACCTTCAAAGCGTCTGCCGTCCTCAAGATGGAAGCAGAATTATTGCTGGCTGACAGTCGGAGATGGGAACGAGGCTAGCATCAGGTGTAGCAAACAACCAAACTTTGGAAAGCATTGTCTAATTGAATGAGCAGGGACAAACAGCTTGGAGTCAAAAGTACGTGCGCTATTCTCGAACCTGAACGCACCCCAAGTCTTGGATGACAAATCAATAGAGCAGAGAGTCGACTCGACGCGGCTGGTAGTTTCTTCAATTTATTCAGAGTAAGTAACGCACCGCTTTTGACCGTCAGTAAAGCTAACGGCATTGTAACGGCGGAAAAATTAGTTAGATTACCCCGTTACTGAAAAAATAACGCCGTTACGTAACGGCGTTATTTATAACGGCGTTACTCCCAACACTGCCTATATATGTTAAAAGGGTTAAAGACCCCACAAAAGTACCCATTTTAATCTAGGCTAGGCTTCAAGACAAACACAATCTAAAAAAAGACAGCTCTTATCCTGATTGGAAATCTAATTTATTCCAAAGAGATTGATGCTCCCTGTAAGAAGCTTCCTTTATGCCGTAGGGGCATCTGTACGTTGCCACGGCGATGGAGGTCCAGCGGCTGCCGTTGGCCGACTGCGGTCGCTATGGCGACACGTGTCGCGAGTGCATCCTCTCGCGGGATCCGTACTGCGGTTGGGACAAGGCCAGGAGGAGGTGCATCGCCATTCCGCCAGGATATAACGTCACGTCTGGGTATGTTGGCACACATCGTCATTGATTTTCAGTCACAATCATTGGAAACAAGGTTCATTTCTTTGAAATTTTGTTGTGCGACGGTCCAGAAATAACGTTTCAAGGTTAAGTGAGGGGGCTTGCACAGGTATCAATGTATTTACGAGATAGATGTTTTTCATACAGGTTTTAAGTCACATATCTTATGAAATATTCAGTTTTCATTTAATGTTTCCATCATTTCAATGTATTGATTAAAAACTAGGGCTGTCAAACGATTAAAATTTTTAATCACAGCTTAAAAATTAACTAATCGTAATTCATCGCAATTCAAACCATCTATAAAATATGTCATATTTTTCTGTAAATTACTGTTGAAATGGAAAGACAAGACGGATATAAACATTCAACATACTGTACATAAGTACTGTATTTGTTTATTATAACAATAAATCAACAAGATGGCATTAACATTCACATTCTGTTAAAGCGATCCATGGATAGAAAGACTTGTAGTTCTTAAAAGATAAATGTTAGTACAAGTTATAGAAATTTTATATTAAAGCCTCTCTTAATGTTTTCGTTTTTCATAAGATTTGTAAAATTTTCAATCAAAAAAATAATCTAGTAGCTCGCCATTGTTGATGTCAATAATTACAAAATCAGTCGCACCCAACCGCCAGCAGAGGGCAAAAAAACACAAAAAAAACCCACACGTTTTATGCGCGTTAATTGCGTCAAATATTTTAACTAGGGCTGTCAAAATTGTCGTGTTAACGGGCGGTAATTAATTTTTTAAATTAATCACGTTAAAATATTTGACGCAATTAATGCACATGCCCCGCTCAAACAGATTAAAATGACAGCAGTGTAATGTTGTTACTTGTTACTTGTTTTTTGTTGTTCGGCGCCCTCTGCTGGCGCTTGGGTCCAAATGATTTTATGGGTTTGAGCATGGTGTAATGACATCAACAATGGCGAGCTACTAATTTATTTTTCTATTGAAAATTTTACAAATTCTAATAAAACGAAAACATTAAGAGGGGTTTAATATAAAATTTCTATAACTTGTACTATCATTTATCTTTTAAGAACTACAATTTTTTCTATCCATGGATCGCTTTAAGAGAATGTTAATAATGTTAATGCCATCTTGTTGATTTATTGTTATAATAAACAAATACAGTACTTATGTACCCTATGTTGAATGTATATATCCGTGTTGTATCTTATCTTTTCATTCCAACAATAATTTACAGAAAAATATGGCATATTATACAGATGGTGTGAATTGCGATTAATTACGATTTATTAATTTTAAAGCTGTAATTAACTCGATTAAAAATTTTAATCTTTTGAAAGCCCTAATTTTAACATGATTAATTTTTAAAAAATAATTACCGCCCGTTAACGCGATAATTTTGATAGCCCTATTAAAAACCATTTAAAAAATCTCTTATTTATTATTAGTTTGTAGTCACTTACAGTATTTAATAAAGCTTGGCGGCCCGCTAAGCTTATAAAGCGGCTTTTCTACTGCATTCACAAGCTAAATTAGCTTTTTCTATCGTCAGTCGCCGTCAGTGGTGCTGGAACATGATTGATGATTATGAAGCAAAGAAATAAGGCAATTTTATTTTTCAAAGAAAAGTGAATGGAATCTTCATACTACTAAGGCTGTGCTACAGGGGAAGTTCACAATTTTTTCACAATAATTTAATGGCTTAATTTTCAAGTTGGCTGGAGTTTAATTAGTCGGTGGAATTGATTTCAACAAATTCCGGGCACTTTGTTAGTTATTTGTTAGTTGCAGGACACCCGATTAGCTAAGCTAGCGCGAGTCAATGGTGCTTGCTAGCATGCCAATAAAAAACGACATTAACAGTTGTAACTGTTCAAACAACACCCCTGGTTTAAGAGGACGTTCACAGTTAGAATTAGCATAATGCCAACGCGAACCCTATGCTAATGCTATGAGTTATATTTAGTGTGTGATGATCGATCAGCACAGGCTTTTAAAGGCTAAAGCAACATTGGCACAGCCTTGAGACTGGAGAGGACACTGCACTGATGAGGGGTGGTAGCATGTCACATGAGTGACACAACCAGATATTGCTACGATGCAGGCTAACTACACATAAAATGTTACACAATGTGAACATTTGACTCAAACTAATGCGCATTTTTTGCATTCGGCTAGTTATGTTTTAGTCTCCCAAAGTACATTTTTGGCTCGTTAGCGTCTCATCATAGTCAGGAAAAAAAGTGTTCTTTGACAAAATATTTTCATAATCATCATGGTCGACGAAAACAACAATGCTTAGCAGTGAAAAAAAAAAACGATGTGATACCACTTCGCCCTTCTTGCCTAGACAGCCTGTTCCCTGCAGAGCTGCTGGATTACAAATGCTATTGTTCATACAATGATGATTGACATTAGAGATTAACATAACATGGGAAATGATATAACAATTAGAGATGTCCCAATCGATCGGCATCCCGATCAATCTGGTCCGATCATGTCATTTTCAAAGTATCGGAATCGGCAAAAAAATATCGGACATGCCTTTTTTTAATATATATATATATTTTAATTAAATCGTTTTCTAATTGTATTTAACGTTACAGACATAATATGTTACACTCATCCAGAGTCTTTAGTTTAGGCTTAAGGTAAGGTAGTTATCAAATTTATCCCGATAACGGCGGTAATTAATTTTTTTGAAATGTATCACGTTAAAATATTTAATGCAATTAATGCATACGTTGCACGACCCACTCACGCATTGTCGCCTTCAATCTATAATGGCGCCGTTTTACCTATATATAGAGCTAAAAGGCAGCGTAAAATGAGTAGAGTGAATTTTGGCAGCCTTTGGAGCCTCTTTTTAATAGGCTAAAGCCTTACAATACCTCTCCCTACGATTAGAAGTATCATGGGAAGCAATGTGGGGAAGCAAGGTAGCAATTGATCTTTTTCTTAACACCTTATGTTATTTCCCAACGCAGAGAAGATATATGAATTGGTAGCACTACACACAGTCATGGTTCCACTTCCCATCATACATTTGGGTTGAATGGCTGCAGTATCATTTACTGAAAGCTCAACAAATACACTAGAAAGAATGTTAATAATGTAAATGCCATCTTGAGGATTTACTGTCATAATAAACAAATACAGTACTTATGTACTGTATGCTGAATGTAGTCGTCCGAGTTTTATTCATTTTTTTCTTAATGCATTGCCAAAATGTATATGATCGGGAAAAATTATCGGGAATGATTGGAATTGAATTGGGAGCAAAAAAAAGCAATCGGATCGGGAAATATCGGGATTGGCAGATACTCAAACTAAAACGATCGGGATCGGATCGGGAGCAAAAAACATGATCGGAACAACCCTAATTGACATGCAATGGTAAGTTTTAATAACTTTTATCCATCGGTGATTCTCATTTGTGCATATGTTGTTTTTTTGGCACTAGCAAGCACCATTGACTCGCACTACTTTAGCCACTCCAGAGCCCTGCAACAAACAAACTGCACCGAATTTGTTGAAATCAACTCCACCGATCAATCAAACCTCCGCTAACTCGAAAATTAAGCCTCATGTAAAAAAACTTCCACTTTTAGACTGCAGGCATATCTGGTTCCAATCGAATTCCTCCTCAAATCAGATTTCTACGGCTGTCTGTTCACACTATTTTTTAGTAAGTGGCCAAATCAGATCTGGTCCTATTCAGACTGGGCCACATTATTGACCCACCTGACAGGCCGCCGTGGCAACAAGGGCGTCATCTAGTGTAGATGTCATGAAAAGTCAAAATCAAACTGAGAAACAGCTTATCCATCTCAGATATGAAACTACCTCGCGTATGTGGTTTCAATCAGTCTTGCAAAAATCAGATTTCTGTGCTTTATGACTCTTCAGACAACAAAAGAGACATCCAGTTTCAATCTAAATAGGCTAAAAATCAGATTTTGACTGCCAGTCTTAAAAGAACAGTTAAAAAAAATAAATCGGAATTTACTCTGGCCTGAAAAGATCTGAGTGGTATTAAAATCAAACAAGCCCCGAGGGTTTCATTGTATTAGTGCACCACATATCAAATAGTACAAGTACTGTATACTTGCAGCACTTAAAAAGCATTTTTCCTGCTATAAGAGACACTAATATGCCCATTTTTGTTTCATTTGCATGCTTTACAGAGTACTTGCAGGTACCTAATTGCTTGCTGAGAGTGTTTAAGAGCTATTTGTCCTCTGTGTGTTCTCTTTCAACAGGACGCTTATTCAGAATTTGGACCAATCCAACTCGTCGGTTTGCGGGGAGGCTGCTGGTGAGCCCTTTATCTGCTCTCTGCTGCTCTCTGTATCTTAATTAAACCACGCGGTCCAAAGATGACTATCACTTAATTGAGTCCTAAACAGCTGCAGGCGGGATATTTTATTTTCTTGCATAGAAGCTAACTTCAGAGACTAGAATTGTAATCTTCAATGGTGGCGATATGCAATCTACTGTATCTATATGTATATACATATATATAACAAATCTTTTACTGTAATATCTCGTCTTACTTCAGAGGAATCATATTTTTTTAGTTGTTGCATGAACGCCGCATTAGGGCAGCCACGATTAATCGATAAATCTAAAAATAATTATTAAATTAATCGACAACTACAGTGGTACCTCTACATACGAAGTTAATCCGTTCCAGGACCTTGTTTGTAAGTCGAAATGGTCGTATGTCGAGCAGGATTTTCCCATAGGAATACATTATAATTCCATTAATTCGTTCCACAGCCCAAAAACCTTCACTAAATCCTTAAAAAATACTGCTGGTACTATTACAAATGGCAATTACACATAGCAAAACAAATAAATTATAAATCAAAATCGGAATAATAATAATAATAATAATAATAATTCCTGTATTAATGTAACGAATCGGGTTCTAATGTGGCGGACGTTTTTTGCTGACCCTGAACGCACCGCGGGGCTCACGTGCCAGAGACAGACCGGTGAGCTTGAGTTTCACTTTCACTTTGAATGTTTTCTTGAGAACACCTCAATTGCGGCAGACAGAAGGTGTTTTTGTTTTGAATAAGTTGTGAAATAAATGATAAAAACGTGGCGAAGTTGGCGATTTCTCTGGAGATGTTACCACAAAAGGAATTGTCAGCTTAATTTATAAAGACTGGCGAACGATGGTCATAGGAGGACCGTGGAGATGTATTTTTGAGCCATTTCACGGATGCCTACCCTACGCTCATATTTTTCTGTCATTTGCATCTTCATTTAGAAGGTAAGCGTCAACTTTTTCCTTGTTTCACCACCTGTACCAACCTTTTCTGAAACCAGTGTTGATTTGTCACACAAGAAAATCCGCCGTGCATTCGTCTGCGGTGCTGCCATTGTCGTCGTATTTCGAGCATGTCGTCGGATGTAGAAACAAATGGCGAGTCAAATTTTACGTCGGATGTCGAAAAGTTCGTGTGTCGAAGCGATCGTATGTAGAGGTACCACTGTATATTGCTGATGGTTGAACTTTTGAGATAATAAAAATAGTCCACATTTTTTCATTATACTTCTGATTGTGAATATATTTTTTAATTTTGTCTATTTGTAATAATCTAGTCATTATTTTTAAAATAGAAAAAACTACAAGGCAAAATAGTACATATTTATTTCTTAATTTTTATTGCTTTTATTTTATTAATTTAAAAAAATATTGAAATAACAGTAAATATTCTCTTAATAAAAAAAAATAATAAAACATGAATGCTTTTATGAAATTAATATGAAAATGAACAGTACAGGTAGGTACCAGGTTACGGCATACTTGACTTCTGCAATTTTAACTTTACAACGCCGGATTCTGCCATTTTGTCTCCAATCGTTTTTTTTTTTCTTTTTTCATTTTAAGTCGCATAAACAGTACCTTATTGTACCTCACAGTATCTTATTTTATTTTACTTCACTTTATTAAAATGACGTGTTCTGTCCTCACTAAACGTGAAATTGTTCATCATTACAGACATAAACAATTGGGCTTTTGTAATCTTTTTACTTCTCTCACTTTTGACAATTTGTAAAGCTGTAACACACACAGTATGTACACTTATGTTCAAAATAACACACATTTTAACAATAAAACACTTGACACAAAACAATTGGTGTTCAAACGTCCATCTAGTCATCTCTTAGATTAAATTAGCCTAATTAGCCTCACAAAAGTCCACTAGTTTAAATGCTAAGAATGCTAACGTATTTACAATTTTCATAGCAAATCGCTCACACTCAATTCTACAAACTGTAGCTGTAATTTTTTAAATTACAAATGCATGCAAAAACTTCAATTAGCTGAAACAACTTACAGCCTAATGTGGGCCAAACCAGAGCACAGCTGTCTGTTTTTCATTTTAGACGAGAGTGCTCCTCAGTCATAAGGTGACAGTCGAGCCAGACTCAACACTACCACTAGATGGCAGTGCATCTTTTATCATGAAACATTTTTTTTTTTTTTTACCTTTTGGATAGTTATTTTGGGGAACTTAAAGGTTTAATTTCAATTTACGCGGAAATTCCGTTTATGTCACCAGCTTGGAACTGAACTTGTTAATGACTCAGGGACTACCTGTACTTTTTTTGACATATTTAGTTTTTCTTTTTTTTAGAATAATTTAAATGAAAATAGTATTTTTTAAAATCTATTTTATCAATGTTTTTTTATATTTATATATTTTATCTCATATGAAATTAATATTAATTAATTAATATTAATATTGATTTAATTGCATTTTTAAACATTTTTAATTTAAAAAAACTCTATATTCTCTTTTTAGTCATATTTTAAATGTTTTTATGTAATAATGCAATAATAAAAAGCGCACAAGTACAGTAATTTTTCTTTATATTTTTAACTTCTTTTTTTTTTCCCCGAATCAATTTATTTTCTAATTTAAAAAAAAATTTGGGGCTCCAATTCACCTTTCTAGCCGAATTGTAAAGCCCACAATTACAAAACTGATTTGAACTAATTTTTCACGAACCAATTAGCGAATATCAAGGAAACGGTCAGCAATTAATCAACTATTGAAATAATCGTTTGAGTCAGCCAGCCCTACTCCGCGTTCATATTTATAGTCTTTATTTTATAGTTGAACAAGACATTTCATTGACAGCGTTCAGTCCTCCCGTTGTATATTGACGCACTGCAGTTGCTGTGACAGCTAAAGTCAATGTATTTTAAAACAGCGAAGGCGCTTTATTTGCTCTACTGCTTTTTCTTCAACTCAATGACTCTTTTCTGCCCGTAAAGCCTGTTCGGAGCAGGAAAAGCAATTAAAGAGCTGTCTGTACAAATAGCAGACTATTGTTCAAGCTAAAGGGAAAATATTGCCTCTGTTTTTAGGTGATAAGTCATAAAAAAGAGAGAAATGCATTTAGTTGAAGCACCGGAAAATTTTTGCCATTAGTCATACAAAAGCTGAATGTATTCATTATTTTTAACAATTCAATACAGGTCCCAAGTGTCTTGACTCAATGGCCGCCATTGAGTGCGATAGATTCGTTCATTCGCTGCCAGGCTCCTGGTTGAAATAGATTGGACGTCTATAAGTGATTCTTTTAAAGGTCTTTTTTTTTATTTCCATTTTAAGTTATTTTATCTTTTTTTTTATAATTTATGCAGCATTTTCAAATAGTCTTTTTTTGAGGGATTTTGATGAGTAATGCCACTCCAGCTCCATTGTCATATTCGTTAGAGCAGTGTTTTTCAACCGGTGTGCTGCGGTACACTAGTGTGCCGTGAGAGATCGTCAGGTGTGCCGCGAGAAATTATCCAATGTTGCTTTTGTTTTTTTTTCCCGAATCGTCGGGCGGAGTTGCAGTAGGAAGGAAGGAGTAGGTAGAAAGTTCTCCGTCGTGTGCAGATGAGCGAGGTATTGCTTGTGTCGCGTTCAAGAACGGCTCGGATTTCTAGCCATCAGCGACCTTGCTGTCCGCGACAATGTGGACCCCAGCACGTCTACTGCACATCATATGGTTAGACTCGTCATGTGTCGATATACTCGACAGTGTCCTTTCTATTTTATCCATATGTGACGACCGCCCCCCTGTGTTTTATTCCAACACATTGTTGAGGAGCGCAAGGTGGCTAATGGATAGAAATCCGAGCAGTTTTTGAACGCTAAACAAGCAGCACACGTGCAGCAATTTAGCATTGCCATGGTACCAAGCAAGTTAAAACGTCATCTTCAAACGAAACACCCGTCACTTCAAAACAAGTCGATGGACTATTTTGTTCGCCTTCGTGAAAACAAAGACATACAGGCAACTTTTTGGATAAAAACTACAAAGGTAAATAAGAAAGCCAGTTACCATGTTGCTGAACTTGTTGCTAAATCCAAAACGTCCCAAACCACGAAAAAGACATTAATACTACCCGCCTGCAAAGCCATTGTCTGCGAGATGCTCAACTCTGATGTGGTTAAAGACATTGCTCAAGTCCCCGTCTGTTAATTCTGAGCTTTTTCAACCCTAACTGCTATAAAATAAAAATAAAAACAGAGAAATATTGAGAGCTGTTGACGAAGGATATAAACTTTGTGTGAATCTAAACAGGCTCAAGTTTCACACTGAGTAAGTATACATACTGAAAGATTAATTTATAAATATACTGTACAGAAAATAATTTAGGAACATTTTTGGCTTGTGGTGTGCCGCAAGATTTTTTTCCAATGTAAAAATGTGCCGTGACTCAAAAGAGGTTGAAAAACACTGGGTTAGAGAACGTGTAAAATGGAAGTCACGAGCAGAAATGTGGAAGTAAAGCAGTAGTATCTGCCGTAGTACCTCAGAAACCTCTCTATAAGTATATATATATATATATATATATATATATATATATATATTAGGGCTGTCAAATGATTAAAATTTTTAATCGAGTTAATTACAGCTTAAAAATTAATTAATCGTAATTATCGCAATTAATCGCAATTCAAACCATCTATAAAATATCCCATATTTTTCTGTAAATTATATATATATTCTGTAAAATAAATTGTTGGAATAGAAAGATAAGACACAAGATGGATATATACATTCAACATTCGGTACATAAGGACTGTAGTGGGCATTTCACTCTACTGTCATTTAAATCTGTCTATGCTGTCCTCACTCCGAAGCGTCTACTTTTTCCAAAGCTAGACAGCTAGTGAACGACGCCTTAATAATCAGACTTCTTCCTTTTTCATCTGATTTATTAATAAAATGGCCTCAAACCATTGTCCTCTTTAGACCGTCGTAAAACTACAAAATAAAAGTACACAAGCATTGCATTAGCAACAACGTTAGCTTAGCACGCTACACAGGTTCACTAAACAAAAACAAAACGCGTCTCATACAAAAAATATAACATTTTGCTTACTAACATAATATGTACATTCTTTACAACAACCATACTTACGGACAAATCTTGTCTAAGGATCATATAAGTACAACATTGCAACGTAGGCGTCAGCCCGAGACGTCGTGCAGCCATATTGAACAAGCAAGAAAACAATAAACCATGTCGCAAAGCGATCACAAGAGTTCGCTGTTAGACAGCACAAAAAGCCTTGCTGTAAAACTTACCAAAAGGCAGAATACTGTCTGAGCGGGACATGTGCGTTAATTGCGTCAAATATTTTAACGTGATTAATTAAAAAAATTAATTACCAATTATTTTTGAAAATTAATCACGTTAAAATATTTGACGCAATTAACGCACATGTCCCGCTCAGACAGATTCAAATGACAGCAGTGTAAGGTCCGCTTGTTACTTGTTTTTTGGTGTTTGCCGCCCTCTGCTGGCGCTTGATGAGTACAGCACCCTCAGAATTGTGTAATTATTGACATCAACAATGCCGAGCTACTAGTTTAGTTTTTGATTGAAAATTTTACAAATTTTAATCAAACGAAAACATTAAGAGGGGTTGTAATATAAAATTTCTATAACTTGTACTTAGTCCTGTTGCGATAACAAATTTTAGTGGGCGATAAATTATCTCATAAATTATTGCGATATGCGATATTATTGCCCCCCCCCCTCAAAAAAAAAAAACGATTTACAATAACGCAGTGAGAATACAGTATATTTTAATAGACCAACAACACACATTTACACTGTAGTGTGAACTAATTTCTTCACATGCCAAATAGGGTCACAAGTAAAGTAATTAAACATTGTCCACCAAATAAAGCATGAAAAAAATAATTTATATGTTGTATATTTGACAAAATAATCGCGTTTCCGAAGTTCGAGCCTGAAAGGGGACGAACCCGGAAGTGATACGTCACACCGGGAACAGCGTTGGCAGCTCCATACATACGGCCGCCATACAAAGCCCTTCAAACAATGATTCAAACAGCGATATAGGCGATAGACCGAGCGCAAGGGAGGAGATCCAAGTTTTTGAAGAGTTGGAGGAAGAAGAGGAGCTTGGAATTTTATGTTGGATCTAACATGTATTAGCCAGACGCTAATCAGAATGCAAACAGTGTGCCTAGACTACCTGACATGGAATAGATACAAGACCCATCGAGATTACAACATTGGTAAGATATAGACTGTTATTATTTTTATGATTTGAAGATGCAGGCATTTGCACATAATGTTATATTTTTGTCTATCTGATGACATCGTTAAAAAAAATAATAATCAGACTTCATGTTCATTTTGGCAGATCCGGCAGCTCTCCTGCATATAAAATAATAATATAAAAATGTTGGGGGGAAAGAAGGAGATGAGTCTTCGATGGCTTTCTCCACTTTATTGTGGCAACAATAAGAAAACAAAATAATAGCGGACTGCCGCCACATTCGACCGCAAAGTTTTGCTTCTCGCCGATCTCTTCGCCTCCCACTCCAGCGTCTCTTAAACGGATTGTGCAAAGTATCTTGTTATGAGCTTTTTGTTTACAAAAGTATCGAACACACGACGCGCTGACAACCTTGTCTCTTTTTTAACACATGGAACAGTTCTTATGGAAAAGTTAGAACACAGCTCGGCACAGCTCTCGGCAGGAATTGGCGTCTAATGGCGTGAGGAAATGTAGTTTTTTCACACAAGCGAACAGATTACAAAGCACCACTTCAGTGTTGTCCCGAGACTACATTTCCCATGATTCACTGCGTGACCTGCGCGCTCGCTGATTCGCTGCGAGATTGACTCAATGGCTACACTAAACAAACACGCTATTTTTCAGCTGTCACCTGTCAGCGGCTCTCATAAAACACAAACTAGAAGCCTATCATGCGATCACCGTGAACGCTGAACCGTCCATAAGCAATGCAATGCTTGAAGCATGAAGGTGGAAATACATAATACAAATACAAATAAATGTGCACAAACTAACCGGCGGTGTGCGTCTCTTACAGCAACGTGACCGTGAATTACCGCGACGCCGACCCGTTTATATGCACATCCACACCCGTTTCCCGATTGACAGTGGATTAACCCTTTCGGACATGATCGTAGATGACGCACAATTTAAACACGCTTAACCTAGCGAACGCAACAACAACTATGATCGGGGATTTCCACGAGTTAACTTTCGGCTAACGTCGCTAGCTTATACTGTTCAATTCCACAACAGTAGGCAGCTATGCTTTGACAAAGTCATCAGTCATCTATCCAAAAATCACACTTACTTTTTGGCAAATCCTTGATCATAAGCAGACCGGTTAAGGAAGCAGGCATCTTCGAAGTGTTTGCAGCAGAGAACACTACTCGATGATGGCGTGAAATTAATTCGCTTCGTGCGAACGAAAGATGTCCATTTACGTGCCCTGCTATCCTTTGGCCACTCATACAACTTTTCGTTTGAGCGAGAACAAAACATCGCCACACACCGCTGTGGCATCTTACCGAGAAGCAATGCAACAAACAATACTGTTCTTTGGTGGACTTCCCTCGCATGTCTAGGTGTGACGTAATTTCCGAAGATTTCCGAAGATTGCCGAAGAAAAGCATTTTCGTTGTCAAGGGTGTTGCTATGGGTTAAACAAAGAATCTGGAAGGGTTGCGTTAAAAAAAATAATGAAAATATGCTTATAATTGTTTAGCCATTGATATTATTCAAAAACATGGTTGGCCAACCTTACTTCAAAGTTCCCCTTTAAACACAATAAATGTTTTCTTTTAAATTCAAAAATACCTTTTAAGAAATCACAACTAAAAACAATAGACCATGCCTCTTTCAAGTAAAATTCAACAATATTAAAACCGCACAGAAACACATAATAAAATGTCTTTTTTCAAGAAAAAATAAAATTGCACTTAATAACTGAAGCATTTAGGCACTCAGGTCTAAAGTTGCAGTAACAGTAATTGCACTTCAACTACAACAGAGAAAAATAGACTAAGTTGCAGTAACAAAAATTTGGCTCCAAAAGGTATCAAATAACACTAAACAGAGGTAAAACGGTCTCATTATTTATTTATTTTCCCTTCAGGCATGACAAATCCAAACAAACATACAGCATTTATATGTGTTTACAATTAATTCAACCCGAAAAGAAAAGGGCTGACGGGAGAAGCCGAAGCTTATTGAAACCCGTCCCCAGTATACCATAAAGGTTGTAAAAATGTCAAATTTTTGACATTCAGATTTCATAATAAAATGCATCCTTCGCCTTCGAGTGTCTGTGTCCTTTTCCCAAATTACTTCAGCAATGTAGCAGACTTCACTTTCCGTGAGGGAACCTATTTTGCGCGGTGTCGTCTGTATTTCTCACATCAGGCGAACACTCTAATTGTCAATTAACGTGACGAGGAGGCTCCGCTTGTTGCGATGCAGTTTTCCTACTAAGCAGTGAAAACTGGAGAGGGTGATAGTGTTTCAAATGAGCATGTAGATTTTTTCTGTTGGCCATCTTTGTTGAAACAACCTCCAGACCCGTTTTGCAGACTGGTTCGTCCTCTTCCTCACTCCGCTCACTCATTGCTGTGCGCCGACAGTGCACTCGGCCCTGCCTCCCTCCATTGAATGACGGTCACTCAAACTCAAATATGTAAAACGAACATACCCAGAAGTCAATAAAACAGAGTCCTCGTCGCAGCATGTTGCGTAGTTGGCAACAAGGAAGCTGAACTTTAAACAGCGCTGTCAAGCACGTCTGCCACACATCTGCCGCAAGCACGTGCACGCGAGGCGATAAATCGCAGCGGGAAAATTACCATCTTCATTTTTATATACCGCGCGATAAATGGAATTATATTGCGACAGGCTTACTTGTATTAACATTTATCTTTTAAGAACTACAAATCTTTCTATCCATGGATCGCTTTAACAGAATGTTAATGTTAATGCCATCTTGTTGATTTGTTATAATAAACAAATATAGTACTTATGTACAGTATGTTGAATGTATATATCCGTCTTGTGTCTTATCTTTCCATTCCAACAATAGTTTACAGAAAAATATGGCATATTTTATAGATGGTTTGAATTGCGATTAATTACGATTAATTCATTTTTAAGCTGTGATTAACTCGATTAAAAATTGTAATCGTTTGACAGCCCTAATATATATATATATATATATATATATATATATATATATAAATAGATTTTCAAGTACACCTACTTAGTACAGTGTATTTACGGGGAAGTACACAACCATTTGTTTATCTCTTCCAGCCCTTAAGCTACGCCGCACCTCCCCTAAAGAGGTGGTGGTGCCGTTCAACACCTCCGTCTTCCTGCCCTGCCGGGTGCGCTCCTTCCACGCCAGCTATCGCTGGGAGAAGGACAACTGCATCAAGAACTACCCCTGCCTATTCTCCGGCGACTTCTGCGTCCTGGGCCCGGCGGTAGACACGCCCCTGAAGGAGGGCATCTTCCGCTGTATGGCCACCGAGGACGGCTTCAAGGTGGAGGTGGTGTCCTTCAAGCTGGTCAACGGCGGCCGGCCGCCGGCCTCCGTCGTAGGGCTGTCACTGCTGCTCGCCGCGGCCGCTCTCTGGCTTCATTAGCTGCAACTAGCACTAACCACGTATCCTTAATGACTCCCACTTAACAGGAAATCCGCGGGAGGTTTGGTTCACAGGGCATTTGGTAATGAGGTACCGTTTAAAAAAGGGTGATTCGCAAATTGAAGTCCCTAGTTTGAAAAAACAACATACCAAATAACCTTTCATTCTGAATTCATTGGCTGCCATTGGCTAGGTCACTTCCTGTTAATTTTGGTTTACTGAACAGGATGGGACTCAAGAACGTCCCCAAATCACTCAAAATCAATAGGAAGCAACCTGTAAATGCCCTTAAATCAACTGTAAGTGACATGTAAATGCCCACAAAAGCTCTGGTGTCAGTGCTATTGACGGCGCTAGACGTCCAATCTAGTCAAAATGAATTGGACGTCTACCGCCGTCAATGGCAGTCAGTGAGCTAACGTAGACACTACAGGTAGTCCCCTGGTTACAAACTACTTCCATTCCTACGCAGGCGATGTAACCCGAATTTCCGCATATAGCGGAATTAACCCTTTAAAAATTCTAAAAAACAATCGAAAAATTCCAAAAGGATTTTTTTTTTTTTTTTTTAATAGTGGAGGATACACTGCCATCTGGTGGCATTGTTGGGTCTGGCTGGACTGTCGTTCATTAATGCTTCCATACAGGAGCACTCAGCCATCTCACATGGATAAAGGATGGCTGCGCTCCGGTTTGGCCTACATTAGACTAAGTTGTTTCAGCTAATATATGTTTGTGTATGCATTTTTAATTAAGCTTAGAGCTACAGTTTGTAGAGGTACGTGTGAGCGATTTGCGATGAGAATTGTAAATACGTTAGCATTCGTAGCATTTAAACTAGCGGACTTTTGTGGGGCAAATTAGGGTAATTTAATTGACTAAATTTACATATTGATCAGAGTAAAGTAGAAAATATGATACTGTGAGGTACAATTAGGTAATGACTGTGCGACAAAAAAAAAAAAAAAAAGACTGAAGACAAAATGGTGGAAGAGACTCCGGCATCGTAAAGTTAAAATCGCGTAAATCAAGTATGTTGTGACCCGGGGACTACCTGTATTCTAATGGAAGATTTATGTATATTTTTATTACAGATAGTCCCGGGTTACGACGGACTCGACTTACGCTATTTCGACTTTACGACGTCGGAGTCTCGTCCGCCATTGTTTCCAGTCTTTTTTTTTTTTTTTTTAAGCTACGTAAAGAGTACCTAATTGTACCATACAGTATCTTATTTTTAATTTTATTAACTTGACTAAACGTGAAGTTGTTCAGCTTGACGGACAGCAATTAAGGCAATTGTGGTTTTTGGGCTTTTTCCGTCCTTCACTTTTGAGAATTTGTAAAGCTGTAGCACACATATGTACACTTATGTTCAAAACGACAAGCATTTTAACAAAAAAAAAAAACACAAAACAATTGGTGTTTAAACGTCTGATAAAAATGTAAATTTAGTAGATTAAATTAGACTAATTTGCCTAGCAAAAGTCCGCCAGCCTAAATGCTACAAATGCTAACGCAGCTACAGTTTTCATAGCAAATCGCTCACACATAACTCAACAAACTGTAGCTCTAAACTTTATTACAAATGAATACACAAACATATATTAGCTTAAAAAACTTATAGAGGCCATACTAGGAGGCAGCTGTCCTATATCCATGTCAGACGAGTCTCCTACTCAGTCATAGAAGCCAAGGCGACAGTCCAGCAACACGTTACGATGCCACCAGAGGGCAGTGTATCCTCCATCATTAAACAAAATAAAATACTTTTGGACTTTTTGGATAGTTATTTTTGAAGGGTTAATTCTGATTTATGTGGAAATTCGGGTTAAGTCGCCAACGTAGAAACGGAACTCGTTTGTAACCTGGGGACTAGATGGATTATATTTTTAAACAGTGACACCTCCAAGAATGTCTTTTATTTTCCATTATAAGAAGTCTTTTCTATTGGAAATTGGCAATTATTATTTTTTATTTTGTTAGTTTTCTGAGGAAACATACTGTAAATGTATCTGAATTAGCCAAAAAGCTAGTTTTCATCGGTAGTCCCTTGACAGATCTTGTCAGGCAAAGAAAATTCACAACATACTAAAATTACAGTTTACAACAATTCGTATGGCATTTACAGTACATGTGATTTATAATCAATATTATGTATTAATATAAATTGAATTTCATTGGATAAAAAGATGAAAATTGGAGTCAAAGGCAGCCAGTGAGTGAACTTTGTTCCTAGTAGACCTGGACGATAATAAATTTTATGAATCGATTCGTTTTTTTTTTTACTGCAAAAGCTAAGAAAAATATTAAGTTTGTGTTGTTGTTTTTTTCCCAAAAAGGAAACCTAGAAATATATTAGTCAATATTATTATTATTATTATTGTATATTAGTATTTTTGGGAGTATCAGATTTGGTCATAAAATCGCATCCAATCCAGTATTCACGTGTTTTTACTACTTCTCTTTAGAAAGTAAGTAACAGCAGCAGCAGGGCTCACTTTAATACAAGAAATGTGATTTGTCGTTTACTGACAATGCTATTTGCATTTTTTTTTTCTGGTCTAAAAATATGGGTATCGGATTGGCATTGGGTGAAACATCTCGGCTCGGAAGTCAAACAATCAGAAATTATTACTTTGTATTTGGGAGTTGACAGCACAAATATGGGGTGAAAAAACATTTATGACAGAAGTTTTGCACTTTATTATTTTTTAGCTTTGTCTTTTGTTCTTGTCTCCCTAAAATTTTAGATTTTTTTTTTTTTTAAACGGGGGGGGGGGGGGGGGGGGTCGTAAAACCAAATTTTGGGTGAAAAAAACCCTGAGATTTTTAGACCATATCGCCCAGCCAGAGTTTAAACTATTTTAAATCATGAATGAAAAACAAGCCATACTCTTAAACACTTCAATATATTTCGTAACAATTACTACTTGATTACAATTACTACTACTAAATGATAGCGTTTGGTCTCATATCGTGCTTGTATTTCGTTTTAAAACAATGAATATAGGCTATCCCCCCCTTTTCACTTCGTGGTACTTGGTCCGTAATGCTGCGTTCAGACCGGCCGTTTTTATTTTCTTCCTCTTCGTGCGATGGATTCCAATACAAAATGTAGCAACGGAATGACTTTAATCTCATAATATTACAATATTAATCCATTAACCCTTTCACTACCGATTCCTTTTTTTTTTTTTTTTTAAATAAAAAAAAATAGATATAAATTCCAATTACATAAGAATTATATAAATCAAATAAAATTGCTACGATTCCTAGACCAACTGCGATTTTTACTGCATTACACCAACGGGAGAGCAAGGGTTAATATTAAAATATATATATATATGACTTAATTCTCACAATATTAGGAATTTCAAGAAATACTAGGTAACTTTTCAACCTTTATAAAATATTTTCTTAACGTTTGTGATTATATATCAACTGACAACTAGTTGAATGACACCTCTTTTATATCTTAAGGGGGTATGTATCGTTTTCACCGGCACTAACTTTTAGGAGGGTGGTAGGAAGCCTGGAACACACACACACACACACACACACACACAAAAAAATTACAAATATGCTGACTGCTTTACATCATACGTCACTTCCCCCTTTCCCCATTCTTTATAAAGACAGAAGTTGATGCGAACGCTTTCGCATGAATTCTGCAAAGATGGCAGAGCAACAAAAGAGACAAAAAGTTTTGTCTGAGGAGGAAAAAAAACAGACGACCTGGACATATAGAATTTACATTGGCCCGGCTTTCACTTGCTGGCTTGACAGCCCCCCCTCCCAACCGAACTCATCATTACTGACGAGTTTGGCTGGGGTGGGGGGGTTGCCACACGGTTGCTAAAAATCATATGCTATTGTTTAGCCACAACTGGATTAATTACCTTATTACTATTAATCCTTCATATAGCCGCTGGAAACAAAAATATTGTTTAATCCTGTGGTCTCCAAACTATTCCACATAGGGCCGCAGTGGGTGCAGGATTTCACTCTAACGCAACAAGACCACATCTTTTCACCAATCTGGTGATTTATAAGTGTAATCAGTTGATTGCAGCCAGGTGCTGCTTGTTTTAGTAGAAACCTCATTGGTTAAAAGGTCTGTGCTTGATCGGTATGAACAAAAACCAGGACCCACAGCGGCCCTCAAGGACCGGTTTGGAGACCCCTGGTTAAATCCATCTGCAGGTGACTGGGAGATTGATTTTTGATTGATTGATGATTTTACGACACTGTGTGGGTGTGCGCTGGTCCTCATGGGAAACGCAGACTTCCTTATGGCTTTTGTCCACCGGCGTATCTAAAATCGACCAAAACTGAAAAGTTACCAAGTGTTGCTATAATATCATAATATTACGAATTTAATCTCGTAATATTACTTTTGTCTCTTAATATTACAACGACATTAAGGTCATGTAGTATTGTGACTTTTATTTCCTCATATTTTGACTATTCTTGTAGTCCTTTTTTTCTATTGATAACATGAATTTAATGTCGTAATATTACGACTTTTCTCTCGCAATATTACCGTATTGGCCCGAATATAAGACGGCCCTGATTAGAAGACGACCCTCTCTTTTTCAAGACTCAAGTTTGAAAAAATCATTTTTGAACACCAAATCAATTTTTATACATTAAATAATTACAGTACATCTGAAACAAATGATTATGACAATATATTTGAGAGAAAGAGCATGTTATTTTGCCTCACTCAAATCTTAATATCTGAACATTTAAATATGTAAACTACAGTGCAATCACATTCGTAAATGAATGGCTTCTGGTTTTTGAAATGTAAATAAACCAATCTATTGTGATAATACAACAAAATTGCAATAACCATCAAAGTGAGGTCTAACTGTAACTGTAGTCTTGAAACAAATCTGAATAAGAAAAAAACATTGCAATAAAACAATGCAAACTGGTTAAACTTGAGAGAAGCTGAGATCTGTCATAACAGAACATTTCTCCTCAAGTTCATCATACGCTTCAATGATATCCGGCGCCATCTAGAGTCGTGAACGGGTATAATGTCTAGACCGCGAATATAAGACGACCCCCACTTTTTCCAGGATATTTCAATGCAAAAAACACCGTCTTATATTTGGGCCAATACGGTACAATGTATAACATTATTCTAGTCGTATTGCAGCTTTTAATTCCAAATATTTAGACTATTCTTGTAGTCCTAGTTTTATTTTATTCTTTATTTTTTTGGGACTTTTGATGACGAGAAGCTCCAGCTTCAGGATTTTGCTACTTAAGTCGCGTGAATGTAAAAACATATTTAACTGGCTGCTTCCTCTGTCACAGAAAGATCAACTCAGCCATGTTCTCTGCGGCGCAAATTTCAACGTGGGGCGCGGCCTATCTGATCAAATTGGCGACAAGGCGTCACACCATCTGTCGCGCTTCAATGTGCGATTAAATTGACTTTGTACGGGAACCCATCACGCAAAGAGAATTAAAAAAAAACAACAAAAAAAACACGTCCTGTCTGAACAAAATGTAACACAGGCGAAAATCAGGGGTTTGATAGTACGTTACAATCACCAATGATGAGGATTCCGAGTGAACCATTCCTCTCGCACTGTTAAAAGCTAAACATATCCAATGGGTTGAAAACAAACATCAATACCAGGCCGGTATTTTATGACAATTTCTTTGGATATTCTGACTTAGATTGTGCTTCTTTGTGGATATGTGAAGTTTTACTACTGCTCTTACATCAGACATCTTGCATCACTTCTTATATCTCATTGGTAGTTTTGACAAAAAAAAAAAAAAAAAAAATCAAAGCCTTAATACTTCTGGGACATCAACTCCTAAGCACAATTTTGCAGTTCATGCAGAATAGCGCGCGTTGGCTGGGACTTGGGCAACATGGCTGGGAGGAAGTCATCTGTCTTCCGGCAGGAAGTCACGAGGATGAGCGAGAGCTCGTTGCCGACCATCACTGTGTCTCAGCGCCTCCTCCTCAAACAAGGGCGTTTTTTTCTTGCATCTTTTTAACAAGACGCCATGACATCTTGTTCACGGCTCTGCCACCTCCTGTCGGTCTTTTAAAGGTCAATTTTTTTGAGCTCAGCGATTTTGGAAGGTTAGCCCGATCAGGAAAGGGCAAATTAACACGTTCATTGCCATTGACAGTGATAGAAATAAAGTCCATTTGAACTCTGATGGAAAAGATTAATGGAAAACTAAAAGGAAAAAAAATATAGAAAATTGAAAAATGGAAACTTGAAAAATGTTCATTCAAAATTGATAAAGGAATTTGGGGTGTCAAACGATTAAAATTTTTAATCGAGTTAATTACAGCTTAAAAATTAAGTAATCGTAATTAATCGCAATTAATCGCAATTCAAACCATCTATAAAATATGCCATATTTTTCTGTAAATTATTGTTGGAATGGAAAGATAAGACACAAGATGGATATATATACATTCAACATACGGTAAATAAGTACTGTATTTCTTTATTATAACAATAAATCAACAAGATGGCATTACCATTATTAACATTCTGTTACAGCGATCCATGGACAGAAAGTCTTGTAGTTCTTAAAAGATAAATTTTAGTACAAGTTATAGAAATTTTATATTAAAACCCCTCTTCATGTTTTCGTTTTAATAAAATTTTCTATCAAAAAATAAACTAGTAGCCCGCCATTGTTGATGTCAATAATTACTTACACAACGCTCATGGGTGCTGAAGCCTATAAAATCAGTCGCACCCAAGTGCCAGCAGAGGGCGGCAAAACTCCGAAAAACACAACAAGTACAGCTTTCACTGTGCTGTCATTTTAATCTGTTTGAGCAGGGCATTTGTGCGTTAATTGCGTCAAATATTTTAACGGGATTAATTTAAAAAATTAATTACCGCTCCTTAACACGATAATTTTGACAGCCCTAAAAGGAATGTATTACCGTAATTTTCAGACTATAAGGCGCCACCCACCAAATTTGACACGAAAACGGCATTTGTTCATTGATAAGCCCCACTGGACTATAAGCCGCAGCTGTCCTAACTGTATTATGGGATATTTACATCAAAAGATATTAACCGGTAACACTTTATTTGACAGCTGCCTCATAAGACTGTCATAAGACCAAATGAACCACCACGAAGCTTTGAACCAATTGGCAGCAAAGCTTCATGGAGCTTCATTTGGCCATCGCTGCTCCCTTGTCAACCTCCTGCTGTCAACACTGTTGAGGTCCAACATGCCTCCTAACATGCACTGCAGCGCTACTGTTCTCTGATAATTATTTCTTCAGTTACTGTTCCAGTTGTTTCCTTAATTACTACTTATGGTATTTGGTAACATTTTATTTGATAGTGGCGCATTAGGACAATCAAAATTATTACATGACATTGTCATGAGCATAAATGAATGCTTATAACAGATGTTAATTAGTGTCATCCGGCATATTATCTCGCTTTTGAATGAATGTAACGATCCGAGCCAGACATAAATTGAGTTAGTGACATAATTTGCCGGATAACACTGAATGACATCTGTTATAAGCATTCAGTAATGCCCATGATAGTGTCATGTCATAATTATGACAGTTTTATGACAGTCCTATAAAGTGTTACCAATTAACCCAAATAAATCCACAAATAAACTGCACTGGACTACAAGGCGCAGGATGCAAAATGAGGGGAAACAAGTAGCGGCGTATAGTCCGAAAATTACTTATTTTTTTCAATTACATAATTAAAAAATAAAATATAAAATAAAATAGTATTTACTCTTAAAGGCTCAAATTTCTATGTCAACAATGTCTAAACGATTATTCGACTGTCAAATCTTTTATTGTGGAGGCCTTATTTTATTCATGTACTTCCTTTACTTTTTGAGAGGCTAAAAATAAGACATCAAAATGATTTAAATCTTGATCCTTGGCAGGGTTGTTTTTATTTTTAATTTTTGTTTTAGTGTCAGTCATTTGGACAATAATACTTATTAGACAGTCATATTTTAGTCATCTCAAAATGTTTGTCTTCGTTTAGTTTTTGTTAATGAAAGTCGTTGTAGTCGACATTTATAAACAATGTTTTTGTCTTTAAAAATGTAAAAATTTCACTTCATTTTCAAAAATAAATAAACAAAGGCTTCCAACTATTTTGAATGAACACTGACGGATGAGCACATATTGTAGCATCTATGAAAACAGTACTTCAATTCAATTCATTTCAATTAATTATACCCGCCTGGACGCCACGAACTGTACGTTAAAAAAGTTGTCCGAGAGTTTAGGAGGACGCTCGCCATTAGCATTAGCCAAATGCTAACGCGAACGTTATGCTAACGCTACGAGTTACATTTAGTGTGTGATGATCACTCAGCACAAACCTTTAAATGCAAATGCAACATTACAGATTCTCTCTGGCAAAGATAAGAAAACAAATGTTACCATGTGTACAAGCTTGGAGACTGGAGAGCAGCAGCATGTTACATGAGTGACACAACCAGACACTGCTACGAACGATGCAAGCTAACTACACATAAAATTTCACAAAATGTGAACATGTGACGGAAACTATTGTGCATTTTCGTCTTGTCAAACAAAAGCTGGCATTCGCCTCGTTATGTTTTAGTTTCCCCAAAAACATTTTATCATCTCATCATTGTCATGAAAAAATTGTACATTGACGAAATATTTTCATTATAGTCATCGTTGAACAAAACAACACTGATCCTTGCCGTATTTTAAAACATTACATACTTTGTACATGTTGTTGACTTAATGCCATTGGCAGCAGTCCCAGTTCAAATGGATTGGACCTCGATTGCTGTCAACGGAAGAAAATTATTAATTATTAAACATTCTAGGGAAGAACTGCTTGGTATCATGAGAAGTAAAGTCAATCCCAATTGGAAAAGAGAACAAAAAGCTAATCTTAGCTTGCTAATGTCGAAAAACTGCTTCATAAAAGTGCTTTATGAGCCTGGCGGGCCGCCACGCTTTTCATTATCAAAAAATCTAGTTCAAATGAATTGGACGTCTATCGCCGTCAATGGAAGCCAATGAGTTCAATGAGT
Source organism: Corythoichthys intestinalis (assembly GCF_030265065.1). Classification (NCBI taxonomy): domain Eukaryota; kingdom Metazoa; phylum Chordata; class Actinopteri; order Syngnathiformes; family Syngnathidae; genus Corythoichthys; species Corythoichthys intestinalis. The sequence goes on from NC_080398.1 coordinate 40,891,759, forward strand.
GCCATAAAATTCACGACGTAGAACTTCCAATCTATCATGCTAGCATAGCGTCCAAAGGAGCGTAAATCTGTGAACAAGATGTCACCATAGTAACTTTTCGCTGACCTCGTCATAAGGGCAAACATTTTTACCAGGAGAGTTAAAAAAAGGCTTGTATTTAGATTTGTGATGTTCTGTATTTTCTTGCTGCCAGTGCTGATTCCTACCATTGCTGCCTCTTTACGTGAACATTTGTCTCGATGCTTTCGTTGTTGTTTTTTATAAACGCCATAGCTGGAATGTGATCCGTAACTGTTTGTTTTTCCTACCGAGTCTTAAAGCTGTGATACAAACCGACTTGCCAATCGCTGAAAGGGTGCTTCGCCTACTATCGGCAGTAACCGGCTAATGAAAGAATGCTGTAATTTCACGTTTAGCTTAAAAAGAACATAACTAGGAGAGTCGTGTAGCGGATTAGAATGTTCTCCTGAGCGCCGACAAATTATCATCCGGTCGTGTCGGGCTGTCCGCTGCGGCCCGGCTGTCATTAATAGCTAATTAGGAACCGGCTCGCTGCGCTCTACATTAATTTCATTTTACGAGCGGTGCGGATTGAGACGGTTTCTCTCGCTCGTTGCTCGCGGCGAGGCTAAGACTAGCAAAAAAACGTCCAAAAACAAAAGCTGCGTTGAGCCAATTTCATTTTTTATGCCTTTTACAGCATGAATACGACAACCACGCTCAGAGGTGGGAGACTCAAACGCAATCCACATCAGTTACGAATTTAACCCATTCAGTGCCATTGTGATTGCAGTCCAATCCATTTTGATTCATTCATAATCTGTGATTATGCGGGAAAGGCGTCCGTTACTAAGCGCTACTATGCGCAAGAAAAGTCAGAGAGACGGACTCACGGAGACGAGAGAGCAGAGCAGGAGTGGGGAAGCCGTTGCAAACGCGATGCTAGGTGGCTCCAATAATACCTGATTGTAGCCGATAGCCTACAAACTATTCCCACACGCAGGGCCGGCCCAGGCCATTTGGGGGCCCTAAGCAAATTAATGTCAAGGGGCCCATATTTTTGGCCAAACATTTCGTCACAGTGTACTGTGAAACCCATAGATGCAATCCAACCCATACGTCCATATTTTGTATATTAAATCATATTTTGTTGCACTGCATACTTCAAACCTCTCACCCCAAATGACATGTAATGACAAGAAAATGGATGTTTGCATGGATAAACGGCAATGCGCGCCACCTTATTCGCGATGCTCTATTAACAACGTATAAAATGAGGTTGCCAGATTGGGGGCCCCCTATTGGTCAGGGGCCCTAAGCAGCTGCATAGTCTGTGTATAGGCTGGGCCGGCCTTGCCCACACGATGCTACGTTAGATATCACATACTATAGAACTAGATGCAAATGACAGACACGATGGCATTAGCAAGATATATATGTATTGAACTAGATGCGTTAGTAAACAGCCGCCATCTTAAAGCAGTAGACCTCTCAGGAAGGCTCTGTTGTAGAGAACCTTCCTAGCGAAGCTAAGTAACTTTTTATCTAAAATGCTCCTAAATCAGTAAACTCTTGAGTTAAATCTATCTTTAAATGATGAAACAGTTTTCAAACTTACACATGTCGAAAGTAGACAGAAGGGAACTAATACAATAAATTCAGAACATTGTTTTTTTTTTGGAGAGAGAAAAAAAAATCATGAGAAAAAAAATACAAGAAAATTATCACTAGTTACTAACCGAGTAATTAATTATTTTAACATTCAGGTAACTGAGTTACTAATGCAATTACTTTTTGGGAGAAGTAATTTGTAACTAATTAATTACTTTTTTAAAGTAAGATTAACAACACTGCCCAGCACACAACAGGCTACAGGCTTTGCGAGCATGCCCTTTACTAACTCCTAACCTAAAGCTGTTACGTGCACATGCTAACCTGCAACCTAGAGGAAACAGGCTGGAGGTGATGAAAAAGCAATAAAAAAACAGTATACAGTATATAGTAGTGCTGCAACGATTAATCGATTAACTCGAGTATTCGATTAGAAAAAAATATTCGAATTAAATTGTGTTGCTTCGAGTATTCGTTTAATTAAATTGGCATTGTATTGGTTTATTTTGAAACTGTTTGCGTGTAGTTTTATTGATTTGGGTGGCAACAATGCATATGATATAACTCATTTCTCATGGCTGAAACCAGCTGCTCCCTGTTAAGACCAGCATTAGCCAAGCTTTTGTTTGAGCAAATGTTTTTTTAATGCATTCATGATTTAGTTTATAGGTTTATTCAACCATTTTATTTTTTTTTTGTGGGAATATGTGTCCGAACTGTTTGTTAAGAGCATTGTAAAAAAAAAAAAAATAAAATAAAAATAAAAATAAAAAAAATAAAAAAACTTTAGCATTTTATAGCATTCAAGCTAACGGACTTTTTCTGTTTAAGTGAGCCAATTGTTCTTTTGTTGTACATAGATCATTTAATCTTTTTTAAATACTGTTTTAGGCAACGATTAATTGATCCACTCGAGAATTCGATTAGAAAAAAAGATTCGAATGAAATTTTGCTGCTTCGAGTATTCGTTTAATTAAAGTGGCGTTGTAATGGTTTGTTTTGAAAGTCTTTGCATATAGTTTTATTGATTTGGGTGGATACACTGCCCTCTATTCTGCTTCATTTCACATGTCTGAATCCAGCTGCTCCCTGTTAAGACCAACATAAGCAAAATTTTTGTTTGAGCTAATGGTTTTTTAATGCATTCGTAAAGTAGTTTAGAAGTATATTTAGCCGTTTTTTTGTGTGAATATGTGTCTGAACCATTTGTTTAGAGCATTTTAAAGAAATAGTCAGCGTTTGATAGCATTTAAGATACCGGATTGTTGCTATGTAAGTTAGCCTATTGTTCTTTTGTTGTACATAGATCCTCATTTTTTATTTATTTTTTTATACTGTTTGAGGCTCAGCTTAGGTATTTTAATTTTTTTATGTTCCTTATCCGATTACTCGATTATTCGAACAAACTAGTTCATCGATTAATCGACTACTAAAATATTCGATAGCTGCAGCTCTACTTGGTTCTATTTTATTTATTTATTTTTTTAAATACGAATTATTAATTTCAACATGCCCTTTGAATAATCACGACTAATTGCAGTTGTGTTGTTAGTGAATTCATGCGATTAATCTTTTCATTTCTGACCAAAGAAAATATTCACCTGAGTAAAAACATTGCAATTATTTTTGGGGGGCTTTTCTGAATATAGAAAGAGTTACAGTGAAAAGTGCTGTTAAGAGATTTTTTTAAATGGCAACTTTTCAGAAATTAGTCTCGATTAGTTGTGGCTGGTTCGTTAATCAATTAATGCGATTCATTTTTTAACAAATTCTCATTAAATTTACTACCCCTTGTCAAAATGGATTGGACGTCAGTGGTTACAGCAGTGACAAGTTATTATTTGAAATTTAGTGAGGACTTGACTTTAGTCACAGTAACTGAATACTGTATGTGACTTCCTCCTTTATATGACCTCCCACCTCTGACATCATACCGACCCCCCGCCAACATCACGTTTCCGCCTGTCGACTAACTTCATATACGAAAACAAAAGCTTTTTGATACGAGCTCCTTTATAGTTACGAAGCCTCAGGGCTCTTTTCCAGCATATCGCAACTAAGCAACCCTGAAGTAGTCGCATCACAACCTGCATGTGGTTTCAAAACAAACATCTGCTCGACAGACACATTAGCTCGATCGAATTTCCCCGCTGTTGATTCTGTTACTGCGTTCGAATCGAAATCCTGGCGTGTATTTTAACAGCCGCTTTATTGGAACTCCTATCGACTGCCGCCGGCCAGCCATCTTTTTCATGTTGACTTTGGAGACGTGTTTAGTTGGACCACTCGTTGTTGTGTTGCTCTGAGGTCTTGAGTGATGTACATGATGTGTGCCCACCAACATAGTGTCTTGTTTTTTGTGTCAAACACTTACTGCAGTATTCATATTATTCATTATATATTAATAATGCCATTATTTTTAAAAAGGTCATCTATCTGGTGCAATAGATATTCATGTAACAAATCCTTATTGAGATGTGCGGTGGAAACCAATAAAGTATGACTACAAATAAAGGCTACTGTTGTTTTTGGGTAATACCTGGGTATCCACCTTATTACTGTAAATGCATTAACTCCAAGTGCTAATGTTTTTTTGTTGTTGTTTTTTTTTAATCATAAGCTGCAATTGCTGGCAATGGCTGTCTTATTCATTTTGACTGGGAGGGCAGTGATCATTCACGATCATTTTGATTGAACGTCAATCACGTCAACGACAGCCAGTGAGTCAAGGGGTTGTTATTAGGGATGTCCCGATCAGATCACCACGCCATTTTTCAGAGGATTGGAATTGGTCGAAAAGGATCGGGTTTTTTAATAAAAAATATAAATTTACTGTGAGGAGCTGAAGTATTTGCACCACTTGTGATTTTGAAAGTTCACCCACTTAGAAAATAGGTAGAGGTCTGAAGTTTCAATCATAGATGCATTTTCACTTATCGAGACAATCTAAAAAAAAAAAAATCTGAAACTCACATTGTATGATTTTTCAATTATTTATTTGTAATTTACTGGAGTTAAGAAGTATTTGCACCCCTGAGAATCTGCAACAATTATGACACTCAGAGTTGTCGGTCTACCTTAAAAAAAAAAGAAGTCCTTTACCTCATGAGCAGTGTTGGGCACGGTACTTTAAAAAAGTAATTAGTCACATTACTCACTACTTCTTCCAAAAAGTAACTGAGTTAGTAACTGAATTACTCTATAGTAAAAGTAACTAGTTACCAGGGAAAGTAACTTTTTCCGTTACTTTAAAAAGAACTTGTTGTATGTCAAAGAATTTGAAATTTTCTGAGCAGTATTCGAGTCAGTAGAAAAGAGAAGAACAGACAGGTAGTTAACTTGTTAGGTGCTTCAGCAGATTTGAATTGCTTACAACAGATGTCGACAAAAGCTTTGCCCCGGGACATAAATTACGCATTACATGCAGGTTCTTTTCTTTAATTTCGACAAACCTGAAATAGTGTCTATATCTCCACCTCTTAAAGGACAATTTTTCTTCTGAATGCTCTGCCATCCAGACCCTGTGCATCTGTTTTGCGTGTGTGTGTTTGCCGCACGCGCTGTTCCGGTTTGCTTGTGAAATCACCGGCTCTGATTGGCTTACCACGACACATGACTCTAACCCTCAGCCAATCACAATCACTTCCATCGCATCTCTCGAGGGGCTGCATTCAGGTAGACTCGTTTCCTGACAATTCACATCACCTTCAAAGCGTCTGCCGTCCTCAAGATGGAAGCAGAATTATTGCTGGCTGACAGTGGGAGACGGGAACGAGGCTAGCATCAGGTGTAGCAAACACAGAAACGTTACCAAACTTTGGAAAGCATTGTCTAATTGAACGAGCAGGGACAAACAGCTTGGAGTCAGAAGTACGTGCGCTACTCTCGAACCTGAACGCACCCCAAGTCTTGGATGACAAGTCAACAGAGCAGAGAGTCGACTCGACACGGCTGGTAGTTTCTTCAATTTATTCAGAGTAAGTAATGCACCGCTTTTGACCGTCAGTAACGGTAACGGCGGAAAAAGTAATTAGTTAGATTACCCCGTTACTGAAAAAATAACGCCGTTACGTAACGGCGTTATTTATAACGCGTTACTCCCAACACTGCTCATGAGTAACCACCCACCCACCACTCATTTGAGCTCTTTATTGTCACCTCTGCACCCCAATCAGTCATAATCCAAATGCTACCATGGGCAAAACCAGAGAGCTTTCAAAAGACACCAAAGAAAAAAATGTTGGGCTCCATTAAGCTGGAAAAGGCTATGGGGCAATTGGAAATCAGCTTGGTGAGAATAAATCAACAGTTGCAGCATTTGTTAGAAAATGGAAAAGGCTAAACATGACTGATAATCTACCACGGACTGGGGCACCATGTAAAATCTCTCTTCGTTGGGTATCACTCATGATGAGAAAAGTGAGGGCTCAGCCTAGAACTACAAGGCAGGAGCTGGTCAATGACCTGAAGAGAGCTGGATGCACAGTTTCGAAGGATACTGTCAGTAGAACACTACGGTGCAATGATTTAACATAATGCATTGCTCAGGAGGTTCCCCTGTTGAAGCCAGTACATGTGAGGGCCCGTCTGAGGTTTGAGAGGGGTCATGGGAGAAAGTCATGTGGTCAGATGAGACCACAGTAGAACTTTTTGATGCAAACTTTACTCGTCGTGTGTGGAGGAAAAAGAAGGATGAGTACAATCCTAAGAACACCATCCCCACTGTGAAGTACTGGGGTGGAAACCTCATGCTTTGGGGCTGCTTTCGGCATAGGGGACAGGACAACTATATTGCATAAAGCAGAGGATAATGGTGAAATGTATCGTCAGATTTTGAGCCACAACCTCCTTCCCTCAGTCAGAAACTTGAAGATGAGTCATGGCTGGATCTTCCAACAAGACAATGATCCGAAGCACACAGCCAAGCTGACCAAGGAGTGGCTGCGTAAAAACCCTATCAAGGTTCCCGACCTTCTGCAGACCTCAATCCAATAGAAAAGCTTCGGATGGAGCTGAGACTTCATGTTTCTCAACGACAGTGCCAAAACCTGAGAGATCTAGAGAAGATTTGTGTGGAGGAATGGGCTCAAAATACCTGTTTCCATTTGTGAAAACCTGGTGAAGAACAACAGAAAGTGTCTTACCTCTGTTATTGCAAACAAAGGCTTCTGCACTAAATATTAGCACCGATTTTCTCAGGGGTAGAAATATTTATGAACCCCAGTAAATTACAAATAAATTATTGAAAAATGATACAATGCGAGTTCCGGAATGTTTAATTTTTGGGGGGGATTATGTCTCTATAAGTGGAAATGCTTCTATGAAAAATTTCAGACCTCTAGCTATTTTCTAAATGGGTGAACTTGCAAAATCACAAGGAGTGCAAATACTTCTCCTCCTCACTATTTCTTTCTGATTCATACTCGTACAGCACCACAGCCTCTCACCCGCCCTTCTGCTAAGCAGTGTGGCCAAACTGTGCTTGTGTCTACTACTTAAAGTTAACGATGATTGACAGGTTTGTAGCTTTTATCTTGCCAGAGACGCTTGGTAGCTCTACGATCAAAGTCACACATGTGTCAATCATCGGTAAACTAAGGCTAGGTTCGGACCACAGGTTTCAATGCACGAATCTGATTTTTTCGTGATTTTCCGACTCGAGTGAGGCACGGTTGGAATGGGACAAGTCGCAGAGAAGTGAACCATTTCAAATCCGATCTGTGTCACATTGGTATGCGGCTTAAAACCGATCTGGGCCACATTTTTCCAGAATGTGGCGGCGGTCTGAACTGTCAAGTCTTCCAAGTCTGAATTCATGCAGCAATTACGTCAGGAAAGAGTGAGAGCGGCAGGCAGGACGGCAGCGATGTAGCTGTGCGTTAGCGTTAGCGCCTAGCTTGAACTAGGCTTTTACGCAGGAGGCGGGCTTGACCACAGTCATAAAAAAAAAAAAAAAAAAATGAAGAAAAGGATAAGCCTGATAATGCTTGTTTTTTTCTCTGCGCCAAATAAGCAATATTTCCGTACTGCTAACATGGCCGAGTCGGGGCAAACACGTAAGGCTTATGTGAGTGCATGTGTGCGTTCTAACAGTTCATATAAACTTTGAATAACAGACTAAACAAGGATTAATAATGTCCATTATTTGTGTCCTCTTTTTGGAAATCAAATTTTGATCACCCTGGAATGACGTAGAGCCAGCAAGTGTAGACATTTGTTTTGATGCTTCTGCCCATGCGGGTCAGTTTCTCAGGCGTATCGGACAGCAAATTAGTGCGCACGCTTAATACTTGAAAGGGCTCAATGGACAAAGGCAGTCTTAACGGGCACGCCCAAAAAAACAAATATGACAAAAAAAAAGACCTCCAGTATGAACCTAGCCAAAGTCTCGTGGATTAAATGTGAAGGTTCTTCTACAAACAAGAAGTTTTTAATTGCCTTGATTGTCTTTTTTAGGGGCTACTTCCCTTGGCTCTTATTTCCAATCCATTTTATTTCATCGCTAGAGCGTGTCTGAAGTGATCAAGCCTGAAAGAAAAGGTCATGGAACATCAAATGTCTTTGACCAAACAACACGCTGCCCTTTACAGCTGCTTGTTAATGAACCAAACTCAACCTTTAGCTCTGTACTTGCCCGCCCCCCCCCCTTTTTTTTTTTTTTTTTTTTTTTTTAATTTCTCAACGGATTCTCAATGACTAAGTTCACATGGACAATTTTATTTGGATTAAAAGCCGGATCGGAACAAAAATGCTTCATGTACACACCCCATGGGGAATATTCTAAACCAGGGGTCCCCAACCTTTTTTGCAACACGGACCGGTGTTATTTGGGTCTTTTTTTCAAGGACCGGTGTTCTGACAAATTTTGCAACCCATCAAAAATTGCAACGATGCATTCTGCGCATGCGCGTAACGTTAAACATAGCCGCAAAATGCGCAAATGTAGCGATTCAAAAGTAAACACTACAAACTTTCTTGAAAGAAAGGAATATTAACTTACGTTTGATCATGGAAGGACTTGTAGAAAAGTTCTCCACGGATACAGTGCCTTGCAAAAGTATTCGGCCCCCTTGAACCTTGCAACCTTTCGCCACATTTCAGGCTTCAAACATAAAGATATAAAATTTTAATTTTTTGTCAAGAATCAACAACAAGTGGGACACAATCGTGAAGTGGAACAAAATTTATTGGATAATTTAAACTTTTTTAACAAATAAAAAACTAAAAAGTGGGGCGTGCAATATTATTCAGCCCCCTTGCGTTAATACTTTGTAGCGCCACCTTTTGCTCCAATTACAGCTGCAAGTCGCTTGGGGTATGTTTCTATCAGTTTTGCACATCGAGAGACTGACTTTCTTGCCCATTCTTCCTTGCAAAACAGCTAGAGCTCAGTGGGGTTGGATGGAGAGTGTTTGTGAACAGCAGTCTTCACCTCTTTCCACAGATTCTCGATTGGATTCAGGTCTGGACTTTGACTTGGCCATTCTAACACCTGGATACGTTTATTTTTGAACCATTCCATTGTAGATTTGGCTTTATGTTTTGGATCATTGTCCTGTTGGAAGATAAATCTCCGTCCCAGTCTCAGGTCTTGTGCAGACACCAACAGGTTTTCTTCCAGAATGTTCCTGTATTTGGCTGCATCCATCTTCCTGTCAATTTTAACCATCTTCCCTGTCCCTGCTGAAGAAAAGCAGGCCCAAACCATGATGCTGCCACCACCATGTTTGACAGTGGGGATGGTGTGTTCAGGGTGATGAGCTGTGTTGCTTTTACGCCAAACATATCGTTTTGCATTGTGGCCAAAAAGTTCAATTTTGGTTTCATCTGACCAGAACACCTTCTTCCACATGTTTGATGTGTCTCCCAGGTGGCTTGTGGCAAACTTTAAACGAGACTTTTTATGGATATCTTTGAGAAATGGCTTTCTTCTTGCCACTCTTCCATAAAGGCCAGATTTGTGCAGTGTACGACTGATTGTTGTCCTATGGACAGACTCTCCCACCTCAGCTGTAGATCTCTGCAGTTCATCCAGAGTGATCATGGGCCTCTTGGCTGCATCTCTGATCAGTTTTCTCCTTGTTTGAGAAGAAAGTTTGGAAGGACGGTAGATTTGCAGTGGTCTGATGCTCCTTCCATTTCAATATGATGGCTTGCACAGTGCTCCTTGAGATGTTTAAAGCTTGGGAAATCTTTTTGTATCCAAATCCGGCTTTAAACTTCTCCACAACAGTATTTCGGACCTGCCTGGTGTGTTCCTTGGTTTTCATAATGCTCTCTGCACTTTAAACAGAACCCTGAGACTATCACAGAGCAGGTGCATTTATACGGAGACTTGATTACACAAAGGTGGATTCTATTTATCATCATCGGTCATTTAGGACAACATTGGATCATTAAGAGATCCTCACTGAACTTCTGGAGTGAGTTTGCTGCACTGAAAGTAAAGGGGCCGAATAATATTGCACGCCCCACTTTTCAGTTTTTTATTTGTTAAAAAAGTTTAAATTATCCAATAAATGTTCCACTTCACGATTGTGTCCCACTTGTTGTTGATTCTTGACAAAAAAATTACATTTCATATCTTTATGTTTGAAGCCTGAAATGTGGCGAAAGGTTGCAAGACTCAAGGGGGCCGAATACTTTTGCAAGGCACTGTATGTATTATATACACAAATAAGATGTACTGCTAGCAGTCCAATCAATGGATTTCTATGATGACATTCTAATCTATCCCGTAGTATTATATCTAGAGTAGACAGGGATATTGGTGTGTTAAGCAGGGGCACAGGGTTAATTTGGCCAAAATGCGGTCGTTATCATTATTTCTGTGCGGCCCGGAAGCAAACGCGCCCCGGACCAGTACCGGTCCGCGGCCCGGCAGATGGGGACCCCTGTTCTAAACCGACCCATTCCGATCAAGATTCTATTTCGAACGAGAGGGGTGGTTTATGTCAATTGACAATCTGATTGGTGCGCATGGAAACACTATTTTCCAAAATTTCAGAACAAATCGTCTTTACCTCGCATGTTCATGACATCAACTACGTTTCTGTATGCGTCTCAGAAGCTAGTAGAAGCAGAGCGCGCACTGGAGACATGATCTTAAAATTGTTGAAAGACTCGATGGTAGAAAAACAGGAATAGTACACGAAATAATGTTTACATTTAATATCGAAAGGTATCGAGCGATGTTCTCTTGACACAGGAGCCAGTAGGGCTTCTTCTACTACTACTATTTCCAGTATATTTGGTCATGTTGCCTTCAAATGCTTTGGGAATAATGAACCTTGCCACAAAATTACTACATTGCAAATTACAAGTACGACTCGTTCATGTGCGTTTATTGTCGTAGCAAAAAACAAACAAACAAAAAACACACAGAAACAGACTTAATTTTGGTTTGTTGCATGGGCAAAGCTTTTTTAGACCTATTAATTTATCTACTACAACAAAAATAGAATGCATCAAAATTAAGGGTGTAATGAAAGAAAAATTCTTGGCCGAAACCGAATGTTAGAAAGACTTGGCCGAAAATCAGAAAACCGAAAGTCCGAAAAATACATGCACGTATAATTCATTTTTTCTTTTTTTTTTTTAAATTTTATTTCATTATTTTCCCATTACTGCCCTTTGCCTTGGCATTTGTTCTACAACCCTGGAGGCTCGAGAAATTTAAAGGTGCAGATTCTGAAACCCTATCGGAGGGTGCGGTGGCAGGGACCAAGAAGGGGCCCTGTGTAACCCTCTTAGTCTAAGTGTCGCTGCCATCTTTGTTCGGTGTTTGTTTTGGTCAACAAGGCAATAAGCAATTTATCCTGCGTGATTAGTTGAATTTGTCTTTTATCCCAGACAATAGTTATTGGTTGTTTTGGTTGTTGAGGTTTTCACTTTCGCAGTGATTGATGATGGCTGACTTGTGATGTTCCTGTTGTGCTTGTACTTTTATCGTCTTTATTGTCTCATTATTGTCTCCTTCTCACATTCCTTCTTGTGTTCTGTTTTTCTTGTGATAAACCTCCTCCCTGTCTCCCCGAAATATGATTTATTGTATGATTTGCATGGAATATATGGAGTTACATTTGTTTTCTGGGTGGATTTTGTTCTTTGGATGATGATGATGAATATCTGTCAGATATTAGCGCTCTTTATTAGCGCTTAGCGCTCTACTGCTTTAAGATGGCGGCTGTTTACTAACGCTGCCCAGACGCGGCCGAGTCTGTCATTTCGCATCTAGTTCAACATACATGTGATCTCTATGAGACTTATCAGACGCTACCTGCTATCATGCGGGCAGGTATTTAGCAACGTCGGCGTCGTTTGTAGCGGCTGTAGTTTTAAAAGTAGTCCGAGCAAAACGTGATACTTAGAGCTGTCAAAATAAACGATTACTCGAGGTGAATAAAATTCCTCGGATCAATTTTTAAACTCGAGTTACACTAGTTGCTCGAGTATTCGTTTCAGCTCTAATAGACAGCAATTCATGCCAGACATCCCAGGAATCTGACTGAACTTCAGCAGTTTTTTAGAGAAGAATGGGCCAAGATTAGTCCTGATCCATATGCCAGACTGATCTGCAGCTACAGGAAGCGTCTGGTTGAAGCTATTGCTGCCAATGGGGGGGGGGGGGGGGGGGGATACAATCACTTACTTATTTTCCCCCCTTCTGTCATTGTTTGCATACTATCCTCATTATTCTATAAAAACCTATAAATGTTTGGTTGGTTTTAGTTAAAGCAGACGCTGTTTTTTCATCTGTGTGATTTTGACAAAGATCGGCTCACACTGACTGTGATTTTATGCAGAAATGTGAGAAATTCCAAAATGTTCAGATACATTTTCATACCACTGTAGATGGTAGCTTTTGCATTACATGCAAAGCTCCCATCAATAATATCATCATAATTACATATTAATCATATTTTTGGGGACATGTAGATTATGTACCAAATGTGAATGTTATGGCTTACGTGAGGTCTTTATTTTATTTCATTTTTTTTTTTTTTTTATGAACAAAAGTCACTTACCAAACAAAGGGCAGCTCATTTCTTGAAAATCGCGCTTGTATGTTAAATCAACAATGCGTTAATCTCTCTCAAGTGTCAATTTACCAGAACGTATGAATGTTACTTCCTGATGTTGTCGTATTATGCCTCTGTAAAAACTGGAAATTTCCCATTGTGCGACTAATAAAAGCTTCGTCATGCTTTTTCTATTCTGTCAAGTGATATATACTGCAATTTTATACTGAAGGAAAAGTTGTCAAGAGAAAGTTTTCCGAGCGGTTTTGTCAAATACAACAGTCAAAAATCTAATCATAAGAAAGGACTAAAAGGAGAAAAAAAAAACATTTTTTCATGCAACAAGGAGATAGTTTGACTTTCAAAGAGTAGGCAGAGTGAAAAAAAGAAGTCAAGTTTTGGAGGCAGTTCCACATTCCTGAACATCACACACAATAAATACTCACACACAGAGAAAGGAAAAAGGGAGGGAGACGCAAACTGGTCTGACACACTGCCCGAGTTTGACTGTGCGGCCACCCGAACGAAAACAAGCAAGAGCTTGACCACCCCGCTGAGCTGGTGAGTTGGAAAAACTAAACATCTTAACACAATTACTGCAATTTAATACCCAGTTTGTGTTGTTGTTGAATGGATGCTCATGTTGTTCAAAGTAGTGTTGCTCAATTGGTGGCTAAAGGCCAAAAAGTGGCAAACAAAATGAAACTGTTTTGGCTGGTCTGTGAAGAGCTAGTGCAAAATAAATGGCTGAAGGAATTTTCACATGCAGGCAATAAGGGTGTAAGTAAGGAGGACCAAAGCTGCCAAAATTTAAAAACAGGGCTCCACAGCAAAAGTAGGTAACTTTTCAACCTTTATAAAAAAATTTCATCACATTTGTGATGATACATCGACTGATAACTAGTTGAATTACACCTCTTTTATATCTTGAGGGGGTCTACAGTAGGGGAAATAAGTATTTAGTCAACCACCAATTGTGCAAGTTCCCCTACTTGAAAAGATTAGAGAGGCCTGTAATTGTCAACATGGGTAAACCTCAACCATGAGAGACAGAATGTGGAAAAAAACCCAGAAAATCACATTGTTTGATTTTTAAAGATTTCCAAATTAGAGTGGAAAATAAGTACTTGGTCACCGACAAACAAGCAAGATTTCTGGCTGTCAAAGAGATCTAACGTCTTCTAACGAGGTCTAATGAGGCTCCACTCGTTACCTGTATTAATGGCACCTGTTTTAACTAGGGCTGTCAAACAATTAAAATTTTTAATCGAGTTAAATACAGCTTAAAAATTAATTAATGGTAATTAATCACAATTAATCGCAATTCAAACCATCTATAAAATATGCCATATTTTTCTGTAAATTATATATATATATTCTGTAAAATAAATTGTTGGAATGGAAAGATAAGACACAAGATGGATATATACATTCATATACGGTACATAAGGACTGTATTTGTTTATTATAACAATAAATCAACAAGATGGCATTAACATTATTAACATTCTGTTAAAGCGATCCATGGATAGAAAGACTTGTAGTTCTTAAAAGATAAATGTTAGTACAAGTTATAGAAATTTTATATTAAAACCCCTCTTAATGTTTTCGTTTTAATAAAATTTGTAAAATTTTCAATCAAAAAATAAACAAGTAGCCCGCCATTGTTGATGTCAATAATTACTTACACTATGCTCATGGGTGCTGTAGCCTATAAAATCAGTCGCACCCAAGCGCCATCAGAGGGCGGCAAAACTTCATAAAACACAATTAACAAGTGGGCATTTCACTCTACTGTCATTTAAATCTGTCTGAGCGGGACATGTGCGTTAATTGCGTCAAATATTTTAACGTGATTAATTTAAAAAATTAATTACCGCCTGTTAACGCGATAATTTTGACAGCCCTAGTTTTAACTCATTATCGGTATAAAAGAAACCTGTCCACAAACTCAGTCAGTCACACTCCAAACTCCACTATGGCCAAAACCAAAGACCTGTCAAAGGACACCAGAGACAAAATTGTAGACCTGCACCAGGCTGGGAAGACTGAATCTGCAATAGCTACAACGCTTGGTGTAAAGAAATCAACTGTGGGAGCAATTATTAGAAAATGGAAGACATATAAGACCACTGATAATCTCCCTCGATCTGGGGCTCCATGCAAGATCTCACCCCGTGGCGTCAAAATGATAAGAACGGTGAGCAAAAATCCCAGAACCACTCAGGGCGACCTAGTGAATGACCTAAAGAGAACTGGGACCACAGTAACAAGGGCTACTAGCAGTAACACAATGCGCCGCCAGGGACTCAAATCCTGCACTGCCAGAAGTGTCCCCCTGCTGAAGAAAGTACACGTCCAGGCCCGTCTGCGGTTCGCTAGAGAGCATTTGGATGATCCAGAAGAGGACTGGGAGAATGTGTTATGGTCAGATGAAACCAAAATAGAACTTTTTGGAAGAAACACAGGTTCTCGCGTTTGGAGGAGAAAGAATACTGAATTGCATCCGAAGAACACCATACCCACTGTGAAGCATGGGGGTGGCAACATCATGCTTTGGGGATATTTTTCTGCAAAGGGACCAGGACGACTGATCTGTGTAAAGGAAAGAATGAATGGGGCCATGTATCGAGAGATTTTGAGTGAAAATCTCCTTCCATCAGCAAGGGCATGTGGCTGGGTCTTTCAGCATGACAATGATCCCAAACACACAGCCAGGGAGTGGCTTCGTAAGAAGCATTTAAAGGTCCTGGAGTGGCCTAGCCAGTCTCCAGATCTCAACCCCATAGAAAATCTGTGGAGGTAGTTGAAAGTCTGTGTTGCCCAACAACAGCCTCAAAACATCACTGCTCTAGAGGAGATCTGCATGGAGGAATGGGCCAAAATACCACCAACAGTGTGTGAAAAGCTTGTGAAGAGTTACAGAAAACGTTTGGCCTCCGTTATTGCCAACAAAGGGTACATTACAAAGTATTGAGATGAACTTTTGGTATTTACCAAATACTTATTTTACACCATGATTTGCAAATAAATTCTTTAAAAAAACAAACAATGTGATTTTCTGAAATTTTTTCCCCACATTCTGTCTCTCATGGTTGAGGTTTACCCATGTTGACAATTACAGGCCGCTCTAACATTTTCAAGTGGGAGAACTTGCACAATTAGTGGTCGACTAAATATTTATTTGCCTCACTGTATATCGCTTTCACCGGCAAAAATTAACTTTGAGGAGGGTGGCATTAACCCAGCCACACACACAAAAAAAACCTACAAATTATCATGAAGATGGAAGTTGATGCTAACTAAAGATGTCCGGGATGCCGATCGATCGGGTCCAATCACGTCATTTTCAAAGTATCGGAATCGGCAAAAAAATATCGGACATGCCTTTTTTAAAAAATATATATTTATATATATATATATATATATATATATATATATTTTTTTTTTTTATTTTAATCGTTTTCTAATTGTATTTAACGTTACAGACAAAGTGTCTTACACTCATCCAGAGTAGTTTTGGCTTAAAGTAGGGCTATCAAATTTATTGCGTTAACAGTGGTAATTTATTTTTTTTCCATTAATCACGTTAAATAATTATTGCATGCGCTGCACGACCCACTCACGCATTGTCGCGTTCAATCTATAAAGGTGCCATTTTACCTATATATAGAGCAAAAAGGAAGCGTATGATGGGTAGAGAGAATTTTGACAGCCTTTGGAGTCTATTTTTATTTGACCAAAGCCTTACAATCCCCCTCTCAGCACTTGGAAATAACGTGGGAGGCAATGTGGGGAAGAACGGTTGTAGTTGATCATTTTCTTAACACCGTCTATTGTTACCCAAAGCAGAGAAGATATATCAATTGGTGCCACTACGCTGAGTCATGGTTGCACTTCCCATCATGCATTTGGGCAGAACAGTTAAATGGCTACAGTCAGGGGCGGACTGGGACTAAAAAGCAGCCCTGGACTTTGACTCAGCCCAGCCCATAAGAATCGCTATACGAAGGGAAACACAGACCCCATAGGGGGGTCCTGGAACATGCCCCTCCCGGGGGAATTTTTTTTTTTTTTTTTTTTTTTACATTTTATTGTAAAATGCACCAATTTCGTGCACTTTGAGAGAAAAATGAAGAAAATGTGTCTAGACTGTGACTGTCTGACTACGGGCGCTCAAAGTACTGCAAGGCTGAACTGGAGTTGGATTCATTTTCTGTACTAGCTCTATGATCAACCTGAATAAACAAATGAAAGAATTTATTTTTCAAAGCAAGTTTTACGTATCCAATTGATTATAATATATCTCTATAGATCTCTGTCTATAAAATGACTTCATTGTTTATGCCATAATTCAGTGGTCTCCAAACTATTCCACATAGGGCTGCGGCGGGCGCAGGATTTCATTCCAACAAAACAAGACAAAACCTCTGCACCAATCTGGTGTCTTACAAGTGTAATCAGTTGATTGCAGTCAGGTGCTGCTTGTTTTAGCAGAAACTTCATTGGTTAAACTGTCGGTACTCGATCGGTTAAAACAAAAACCAGGCCCCACAGCGGCCCTTGAGGACCGGTTTGGAGACCCCTGCCATAATTAATCTTGCCATACAAATAATAAATTTCAATGAAAATACAATACACATTTCAAGACAAATCCTGTATACATAAACTTCATTAGAAAGTATTAACCAGAAAACAAAACGATATATAAATGATTAATAATGTATATAACATCAATTTAACTACCTAAACTTTAAAGTAAAACCATTCATTTTATTAATATTTTGTTATATTTCTTCTGAATTAATATTGCTATGCTGAGTGTGCATACATTGTTTTACGGCTAAAATATTTTTTCTTAGGAGAGGGATAGTAGGACTAGCATACTGTAACTTGACACGATTGCAAACGGGTACATCGACTAGCTGGCACTAACCCTTTAATTGTCATTTATTTGATTTAAAATGTAGCTACCTGATGGATAACAATTGCCAGTTTACAGAGCAAGTAACCCTCTTCATCCCAATTTACTTGCCCTGCGCTTGTCTGGGGAACTTCCAACAGTTTATCGTTGCCCCCTCCCTCTTCTTTTCTCTCTCCCAGCACCGTCT
Source organism: Corythoichthys intestinalis (assembly GCF_030265065.1). Classification (NCBI taxonomy): domain Eukaryota; kingdom Metazoa; phylum Chordata; class Actinopteri; order Syngnathiformes; family Syngnathidae; genus Corythoichthys; species Corythoichthys intestinalis. The sequence continues at coordinate 40,909,502 of NC_080398.1, forward strand.
GCACGTCAGAGCGGCTGCAGCTCCCTCTCACCATCGCCGGGAGCTGAGCTGTTGTTACCCGACGTGGCCGTTGCAGCCAGACTGCTGCTTGCGAAAATATTTGTCGATTTATGACATTTTAATGCTTCACTCTCCAGTTTCTTTAATTTTTTCTCTCTAACCTTCTCCGCGCCACCCTGCTCTTTTCAGTTTTTTTGCCACCACCATCCATATTGTGCATTAACACTCGTCGCTATTTTGCTTCCACAAGGAAGGAACCAATGAAGGCTACTCTGTGCTTTCGTCGTTCCTAGTCTATCAGATTGGCGGTGAAAAGCCAGGCGCATTGCTGCCACCTGTCGGATTGGATGCGAACTGTAGATAATCAGAGGATGGGGGGATAAAAACAGTGATGCATAATGAATGGCGGCCGCCGGCCGTCCAGGGCACCGGCCGTTCTGTGATCCTCCAGAACCCACAGATTACCAGTCCGCCCCTGGCTACAGTATCGTCTACTGAAAACTCAACAAATACACTAGATGGCTATATTTAGTCACAATATACAAAGTCACATTTATCCTTTAAGAATTACAAGTCTTTCTATCCGTGGATCCCTCTCACAGAAAGAATGTTAATAATGTAAATGCCATCTTGAGGATTTATTGTCATACTAAACAAATACAGTACTTATGTACTGTATGTTGAATGTATATATTTGTCCGAGTTTTATTCATTTTTTTATTAATGCATTGTCAAAATGTATATGATCAAGAAAAATTATTGGGAATGATTGGAATAGAATTGGGAGCAACAAAAAAAAAAAAAGCAATCGGATGGGGAAATATCGGGATCGGCAGATACTCAAACTAAAATGATTGGGATCGGGAGCAAAAAAACATGATTGGAACAACCCTAATGCTAACGCTTTCGTGCGAATCCTGCAAGGAAGGCAGAGCGACAGAAACAAAAAGTTTTGTCTGAGAAGGAAAAAGAAAGGACTAGCATATACAGAATAAACATTGCCACGGTTTTCACTCGCTGGCGTGAAGTCGTCAGCGCTGAATAGTTCGGGTGGGCGGGGTGGTTAGCCATGCTAAGCCAAACGGTTACTAACCGTCATGTGCTATTGTTTAACCACAACTGGATTCATTACCTTATTACTTTTCATCTTTCACACAGCCGCTGGAAACAGAAATGTTGTTCAATCCATCTGCAGGCGACCATTATGATTTTACGTCACTATACATGTGTGCGCTGGACCTCATGGGAAACGCAGCGCTGGTCCTCATGGGAAACACAGTCTTCCTTAAGGCAAAACACGACTGCTTTTGTCCACCAGCGTCACTAAAATCGAGCTATACTCAAAAGTCACCAAGTGTTGTTTTAAATGTTGCAATTGGGCCAGGTTGCGAGAGCTGTCGTCTCCTGTTTTCAAGCTGCCATATCTGCTAAAACAACACAGCAGCTTGAGTTGCCAGGATAGTTTTCCGCGATTTGTTTTTATAGTGTGATTTAGCTTATAGCTTTATCAGTAGTTTTGTCGGAAAGGCTCTAATTCTGAACTCGTGAACGAGGTTATTTTCCCCATGCATGACTAAGCATGGCTTGAGCACAAATAACATTCACATTCTTCAGTACAAAATAACAGCAGAGATAGCCCGGAGGACTCGAGAAGTGCTGATTGCGGCACTCTGTCTGCTTTGACTCATTTTTACTTCTACGAGATCATAAAAACACCTAACAAGGCCGTGTCGCAAGTCCGCGTCTAAAACAGATAGTGTTAAAGATTTTAGCAGCCTAAAAAGCAACAGGATGCTACTTTGGAACAAGTTAGCTTGTGACTCACAGCATGCTGCTTGCGCAAGAAAACAGCAACAATTTAAAATATTTTTCCCTACAAAACCTTGGATTTATGGGATCATTTATTATTCGTTTTTACAGCTTACCGGCAAGTCTGAATGTAGAGTTTTCAGTATACTGCTCTACTCTTACGATTATCCTTCAACACAGCAGAAAGAATATATGAGTATATGTTGTATGTGAGTATGTGTTGTGGTTTATGATAAAACCATTGGAAAGTTAATAATTAAGGGTGTAACGGTACATGTATTTGTATTGTATTATCGGTAAGTGGTGCTCGGTTCGGAACGGAGGCGTACCGGACGAGTTTCTGACGTAATCTAACCCTTACTTTTCGAGGCTGTGAGTCGATCAGGTTACAGTTTCTTTGTGTAGATTATATTTACTCAGTCATCTCTACTATAATAAGTACCAACACGGAAGGACAGTATAACCCAGAAACGTCAACGGCGCGACAACGTGGCCGCCGCGAGAACGCAGTGAAACGCGGGCGTTAAAGTCAATCAGCCAATGTACCCCGTTAGAATTAACTGGCATTAGCTACCATATCAACGAATATTTAGTTTTTGTCCACGGTCTTTATGGCTTTCTGTCAAAACAGATAATCTAGCATTGCCACACTTGCCAGCAAATTCCTCACTACTTCCCTTGTAGATTTTTACAGGTGAACGAGCTCAGAAGCACATACCTTTGGGTCAAAGGTTAAATAAATAAATCATTGCATAAGCCACAGGCATGCAAATGACTGCACTTAGCATACGTGACTTTGTTTTGGGGGAATTTAACAAGAACCTACCACATTTTGCTGGCATATTGTGGCGTTCAACAAAAGAGCACAAAAACATTGTCGGCTAGCACAGCTAACAATCGCCTCAGGATCATTAACCCCTCGATGCCTGAATATACAATAAACCCCTTCAGTACCATTGACGACGCTGGACATCGGATCTTGTGGCGCCCAATCATCCTTCTGCTGTGAGTAGAAGCATTGGATGAAACCATAAGTATGTCAATAAACATTAGCATTAGGGATGTCCCGATCGCATAATTTTTCACCCGAGTCCGACACGTTTGTGCCTTTGATTGAAGAGCTACCGAGGTTTCTCTGGCCAGATCAAAGCTACAAAGCTGTCACTCATCGTTACCTTTAAGTACCAAACGCTAGTTGCACAGGTAACCAAGAAAAACAGTTTGGTCGCACTGCTTAGCAGGAGGGAAGGTGAGAGGCTGTGGCACTGTGCGAGCATATAGCCGAAAACCAAATATTTTTTAGTATTAAAAACCTGATCCTTTTCATCCGATTCTGATCCTCTGAAAACTGGCGCGATTCGCCAGATTTACGATCACGTGATCAGATCGAGGACAACCCTAAATAGTATAGATGAAAAATACTAGAAAGAAAATTGAAACATACAGCTAAAAATTTGAAAACCCTCATATTTAAAAATACAAAATCAAATATATATAGTTTTTAAAAACAAAAATAATAACATGACAAAAGGAGGAATTAATAATTTTTTAATTCTTTAATTTTAATCATTTTTATATATGTATGTAATTTTTGTGACCTATTATAATTTTATTTTTATTTGATTTTCTATATTTTTTTCAATTTCTTTTATTTTTAATTTTTTTTAGGGCTGTCAAAATGATCGCATTAACAGGTGTTAATTAATTTTTTAAATTAATCACGTTATAATATTTGACGCAATTAACGCACATACCCCGCTCAAATAGATTAAAATGACAGCAGTGTAATGTCCGCTTGTTACTTGTTTTTTGTTGTTTGGGGCCCTCTGCTGGTGCTTGGGTCCAAATGATTTTATGGGTTTGGGGAGTGAGCATGGTGTAATTATTGACATCAACAATGGCGAGATACTAGTTTATTTTTTGATTGAAAATTTTACTAATTTTAAATAAACGAAAACATTAAGAGGGGTTTTAATATAAAATTTCTATAACTTGTACTAACATTTATCTTTTAAGAACTACAAGTCTTTCTATCCATGGATCGCTTTAAGAGAATGTTAATAATGTTAATGCCATCTTGTTGATTTATTGTTATCATAAACAAATACAGTACTTATGTATCGTATGTTGAATGTATATATCCGTCCTGTGTCTTATCTTTCCATTCCAACAATAATTTACAGAAAAAAAGGCATATTTTATAGATAGTTTGAATTGCGATTAATTACGATTAATTTTTAAGCTGTAATTAACTCGATTAAAAATTTTAATCGTTTGACAGCCCTAATTTTTTTGTATTCAGAACTTACCTATTTTTAGTTGTATTTTTATTAGTTTTCTCTATTTAGTCTCTTTTTTTTTAGCTATTATTATTTTCAAGTACCTATACATTCCTCAATACTTTTTAATTTATTTTGCAAATATTCACTGTCAGTGACGATGATAAACATCTGATCATGTAGTTTTTAAAGACTCTTTAACCCTTGTATTGTGACCCCAACACAATCCGTGAGTAGTCATGTGATAATGTCTGTAGAATGAGCTGGAGCTCAGCAAACTAGTTACACTTACGCACCACTAGGGGGGACAAAGTGTGCCAAAATGTGTGTTGGGGGGGGGGGGGGGGGGTTAACACGATATGGCAAAATACTGTGGTATGGTTACTGTATGTTTCACACTTCTGAGATTTGATTTGATTGTGTATTGTGACTAGGCATCCCGTCCCTAAGGTATCAGCTATTTATCATTGTCAGTGAGTCAGCTGTGCAACACGATGACTGGAGGAGGTGAAACTCCTTAACTTTTTACGGGAATACTTCGACTACAGAAAAGTTAGACGGCCGCAGCTTAGAGGAGGAGGGCCAACCAAAATGTAAAACATGGCTGCCGTGGAGGCAAAACCTCCAATATGATTTCGCATTTATACAAAATTAAAGGTTAGTAAACACTCTCATGAACGTTTCCCACCAGCTACGAGAGTTAACTCCAGAGTGTTTAGTATCTAGCAATGGTAAAATGTGTTTTTTTCTTCTCTCTGGCAACTGTTTTGAGAAAGAGGGCGTGTGTATAAGGTAAACATGACACGAGTCATACATACATGCTTTTTATGGAAAATAATTCAATTTTTTTTTTCTGATGGTAATAATGTTGAGCTGTTGCTGTGGGTTTAGTCCCACCTAATGGACTGCATTTATTTTAGGGCTGCAGCTATTGAATGTTTTAGTAATCAAGTAATCGACTGACGATTCTATCGATTAATCGAGTACCGTAATCAAATAAAACATTTTTTTTAGGTAAGGGAGATTAGGTAAGAGCAATTATAAATATACACGAGAAAACAAGAGATTTCATCTTATATTAAACCATTTTCAGTCAATGTCTATTTTCAATGTACATATTTCTTACTTGAAAATATCATTACGCTTGATAACAGACATCACTCAAAAGTTAGGTGTTTTTCCTCACGTGTTTAAATTGAATTTCCATTTGTGTCAAGTTATTTTTAAGTTCTAGTTAAGTTTTAAGTTAGTCTAAACTAAGTTCTGATAGGATTTTGAGTTTTTGCAGTGTTCAAAATAAATGTATGATACCTGCTGTATTGGAGCACATTAGTGACCAGTGCTACTTGGTGTTTTATCCAGCAATGACTACTGAGCTAAAATTGACAGTGAGCATTATTAAGTTTTATTTTACACCCTCACCACTCTACAGCGCCATGTTTTCACAGATTAAATAAAGCCTGTACAGTTGTGATCAAAAGTTTACATACACTTGTGAAGAACATAATGTCATGGCTCTCTTGAGTTTCCAATTATTTCTACAACTCTGATTTTTCTCTGATAGAGTGAATGGAACAGATACTTCTTTGTCACAAAAAACATTGATGAAGTTTGGTTCTTTTATGACTTTATTATGGGTGAACAGAAAAAAGTGATCAAATCTGCTGGGTCAAAAATATACATACAGCAGCGCTAATATTTGGTAACATGTCCCTTGGCCATTTTCACTTCAATTAGGTGCTTTTGGTAGCCATCCACAAGCTTCTGGCAAGCTTCTGGTATAATCTTTGAGCACTCCTCTTGACAGAATTGGTGCAGTTCAGTTAAATTTGATGGTTTTCTGACATGGACTTGTTTCTTCAGCATTGTCCACAAGTTCTCAATGGGGTTTGAGTCAGGACTTTGGGAAGGCCATTCGAAAACCTTAATTCTAGCCTGATTTAGCCATTCCATTACAACTTTTGATGTGTGTTTGGGGTCATTGTCCTGTTGGAACACCCAACTGCGCCCAAGACCCAATCTTCGGGCTGATGACGTTAGGTTATCTTGAAGAATTTGAAGGTAATCCTCCTTCTTCATTATCCCATTTACTCTCTGTAAAGCACCAGTTCCATTGGCATCAAAACAGCCCCACAGCATAATACTACCACCACCGTGCTTGACGGTAGGCATGGAGTACTTGGGGTTAAAGGCCTCACCTTTTCTCCTCCAAACATATTGCTGGGCATTGTGGCCAAACAGCTCGATTTTTGTTTGGTCTGAACTTTCCTCCAGAAGGTCTTATCTTTGTCCATGTGATCAGCAGCAAACTTCAGTCGAGCCTTAAGGTGCCGCTTTTGGAGCAAGGGCTTCCTTCTTGCACGGCAGCCTCTCAGTCCATGGAGATGCAAAACACGCTTGACTGTGGACACTGACATCTGTGTTCCAGCAGCTTCTAATTCTTGGCAGATCTTCTTTTTGGTGATTCACGGTTGAATCTTCACCCTCCTGACCAATTTTCTCTCAGCAGCAGGTGATAGCTTGCGTTTTCTTCCTGATCGTGGCAGTGACAAAACAGTGCCATGCACTTTATACTTACAAACAATTGTTTGCACTGTTGCTCTCGGGACCTGCAGCTGCTTTGAAATGGCTCCAAGTGACTTTCCTGACTTGTTCAAGTCGCTTTTTCAGATCCATGTATGTATATTTTTGACCCAGCAGATTTGATCACTTTTTCTGTTAACCCATAATAAAGTCATAAAAGAACCAAACTTCATGAATGTTTTTGGTGAAAAAGAAGTATCTGTTCCAATCACTCTATCAGAGAAAAATCAGAGTTGTAGAAATAACTGGAAACTCAAGAGAGCCATGACATTATGTTCTTCACAAGTGTATGTAAACTTTTGACCACAACTGTATGTAAGACACGTTAGCCACGCATCGACAGTGGTCATAATTAATCGAAACACAGCCCTCCAAAGGGCTAACGTTACGTGAGCGAGTGACAGTAATATTTATTAGCGCTGAGAAGTCTATTGCTTAAAGATGGCGGCTGTTTACTAACGCTGCCAAGACGCGGCCGAGTCTGTCAGTTCGCATCTAGTTCTAAATACATGTGATATCTATCAGACGCTACCTGCTACCACTGTAGCATCACGCGGGCGTAGTTTTTAGCAACGTTGTAGCAAGTTTGTAGCGTCTGTCAGATGCAGTAAGTTTTTTTTTTTTTTAATTGCTTCTTCTTCTACGCACGTTACGTCAGCACGTTGTCCCGCATTAAAAGTAGTGAGAGCAAAACGTGATGCTTAGAGCTGGCAAAATTAAACAATTCCTCAAGGTGAATAAAATTACTCGGATTGGTTTTTAAACTCCAGTTGCTCGAGTATTCGTTTCAGCTCTATTTTATTTATAATATTTCAGGAATTAAATTTTTTTTTTCAAATTTTTAATTTTAACTCAATGTTATACATATGTTCCAATTTTGTAATATGTTTTGAAAAATAAAAATCCTATTCAATGGAAAACAAGTTATCGCAAAGTAACACATTTTAGAGCCAATTGCAATTCCATGATACTGTGAAACTGTGATATTTTTGCTTAACTCGTTCACTCCCAGTCATTTTCACCGGAGCAATCCCCTTTGCTCCCGGCCGTTTTACTGGATTTTGACTGATTTTGCAAGGCCCACAGAAAATTCTATTGCGATAATAAGGAAAAATATTGCAATAAAATAATGCAACCGGTTAAACTTGAGAGTAGCTGAGATCTGTCATGACAAAATATCGCTTCAATGATATCTGGCGCCATCAAGCGTCGTGAACGAGGAAAGTAGCTGAGATCTGTCATGACGGAACATCGCTTCAATGATATCTGGCGCCATCCAGCATCGTGAATGGGTATAATGTCTAGACCGCGAATATAAGACGAGCCCCTCTTTTTCAATCTTATTTCAATGCAAAAAAAACACCGTCTTATATTCGGGCCAATACCGTAACTTTGACTTTAACACAGCTATTTTTTTGCTTTTGTGACATCCCAAACATCTGAATAATGTTTTCCTTTTACAAAATAACATAAACAACAAGACAAATAGAGCTTTTGATAGCAAAGTAACACTTTATTTACACATAACTACACTATTGAACTGAGAGATGACACTGTTGTGGCCGCGGCTGCGCGGTAAATTTTTCCCTCATCATCGCCTCTCATCAAGATAGATTTTTTTTTTTATCTTTCTTTTGTAGTGACCACTACCTCATAATAGAATTCACCTTGGGAACTTGTGTGGGGCATGTGCCTTGTGTTTTATATCGTTCTCCACATTTTTCTCACGCTTCTTACTTCTCCCAACTTCCGTTTCCTGACTATTTCTCTTCATTCACTTCCTTACATGGTCAAATATGAGTTCTTACCAAATGCGCTACTGCCCTCCAGTGGCCAGTTTCATTGCTTTAAAATGGATTTTGAGCATTGTGCTTTGGAGCAAAGTTGCATCAGAACCTAGAGATGTCTCTTGTGGAAAAAAACGTAAAAGACGTACAAATACGTTTTTGGGACACTGAAACAATTAAAAATAGAACGTATTTATACGTTTTTGGGAACAAATGAATTAAGACTATTATACCGTCAGAATCTCACACTGGCACATGCCTAATTTTGACCGAAGCACAATACATGGGATAAAGAGTCTTTAACCCTCATATTGTGTTTGGGGTCAGAATGGACCCATTTTCAAGTTTGGTTATGTCAAAATACTCAATGTCAAATACTCCATGCCCTGGCCCTTCCCTACCTTTGCGATCTTCTCCGTCTAAACAATCCAACCCGTTCACTTCGCTCTACCACTATTCTTCCCCTCTCCGTCCCCCATGTCCGCCTCTCCACCTTTGGTTCCAGAGCTTTTAGTCATTGCGCCCCCCAGCTCTGGAACTCCCTACCCCCTGATCTCCGCAGCATATCTACTCTATCACTTTTCAAACCTAGACTGAAAACACACCTGTTCACTCTTTCTTACCCACCATAACCCCAAACTGTTATATTTTTACTTCTTTTAATTGTGCTTTTAATTTTTTATCCTTTTAATACCTTTTTATCGTACTGTGATTCCATGTCTCTTGTGAAGCATCTTTGTGTGTTTTGAAAAGCGCTCTAGAAATAAAATGTATTGTTATTATTATTATAAAAGAACTCATGTATTTTGCTTAACCCAAAAACAATATACTGCAAAGGTTGAGTATTTTCAGTTGGAGTCATAAAACACAATACAAGAGTTAAAGAGTCTCTAAAAGAGTGTCACTCGTAGACGTCCCATCCATTTGAAGTGGGAGGGCTAGCAACGGAAAAATAGTGCCAGCCACCCACTTTAAATTGATCAGACACCGACCTCCATCAATGCCAGCCAGCTGTCTGAACTTCCAGCTACGATGCATCATGCATGTGAACCTATTGACAGGAAATGAATAACACAATAGAGCACATGACCCAGTTTTTCCAAAGCTACCCCTTTATTGATTGACGCAGCAATGCCAATGTGTCACTCAGATAAAGCCTGACCATTCCTCCCACTGATAAGCTCCAGAGCAAGATGCATCAAAACTTCCTCCATGTGACTCAGTCTTACCAAAGCTACCGTACCAGTTAATAGTAAACCAGCCCAAGGACACACATTCACACAATACAGATTCTTGCCCACACAGGAAACTGTTTCACCCTTCAGAAATACCCTGTCAAAACCCACAGATTTCGTTGAAAACATTTGCAGGTCAAGTAGTTCAATGCGTGGAAACTGGCAAACTAATAAGGCGTCCAAAACATGCCATTTTTTAAATTGGAAAGCGGTTGGAAAGAAATTGGCTATTCAAGAGTCGACCGGCTGTGTACACATGAGGAATGTAACCATGGCAACTCACGGTGGTTCAAAATCAAAAGGGAAAATACATATAAAATCTAATCCAACAGCGACTGTCTGAGATGTCTATCAAATTACTCTCTTCGACACCCTCAGCATGATGATTCTATTTTTTTTTTTTTAAACTGGTTTAAATAGTATTGTATTGAGTGTTAGCTGAAACAGACTCCACATACTGACGGTGGGCGTTTTGTGGATGATCGCCAAAGCATTTGGTGATGTAAAAATAGTATAAACCAAGCCATTTAACTCATTCGCTGCCATTTATTGGACGGTCGATGAATCGTTGAGAGACGTTGTTGAACTAAAAATCCAAATCATCTCTTTCCAGCCTTTTATTAGTAAAAATTCTTATTCGCATTTTTTCTATTCATATATGCCTCTTTATATATAACTTTTTTTTCGAACAAAAAGTCAGTTTTTTTTTTCCCTCCATAGTTTGGGGGTTTGACTTGTACTCAAAACACCGAAAAGAAATTGTAACGTTAGCATACCCTACACTTATTCAGTGTGTGGTTTTTCGATTCTTATTTTAAATTGCCTTTTAAGCCTTAGATGCATAAGTGGGTCAAAAATGACCCGGTGAGGTTTTTTTCTTGAGATATCTTCGGAATGAAAAATTGTTATCAATTCATATTCCAGGTATTCCCCAAGAAACGTGTTTTTGATATCATGCCATTCAAATTTTTGATGAACTTTTTATACATTTGAAGAAATTGTCATTTTTGTATTACTACCCTAAGCTTCCACAAGTGGGTCAAAAATGACCCACATGCGTTTTCTATGGAATCCAATGGAAATCTTTCATTCTTATCAACTTTGGCTGTCAGGCATAAATTTACCGTGGACCACACAGACTAGGTATGTAAAAAGTGACATCCCTTAAGAAGATTATTTTACACAGCAAGAGCTGATACGTGTACTGTAAGTATTATGTCCATATAGTATTTTGTGTGTGTGTCTTTCATGACTCTTTATTATTATTTATCAACAAATTAACCTACTTCATAACTAGCTAGCTAACTGAGGCTAGGTTCATACTGCTGGTCCTAATGCACAATTTCATTTTTTGTCATATCTGTTTTTTTGGGCGTAACCGTTCAGACTGCCTTTGTCCATTGAGCCAGTTCAAGTATCACACATGCGCTCTAATTCGCTGTCCGAGATGCGCTCAGCAAACTGGCCCGCATGTGCAGGAGCACTGGAGCAGAGAGAAAACCGAGCATTGTCAGGCTTATTCTCAACCCATTTTATTTTTTTATGACTCTTGTCAAGCCCGCTCCTTCCCCAAAAGCCGCGTTCAAGCTAGGCGCTAACGCTAATGCACAGCTGCACCGCTACCGTAGCATCCTGTCGCTCTCGCTCTTTGCTGATGTTAATTGCTGCATTAATTCCAATTTGGGGTACTTGACAGTTCGGACTGCAGCCACATTCTGGAAAAATGTGGCCTGGATGGGATTTTAAACACATACGAAAGTGACCTTGATCGAATTTGAAAATGGTCCACTTTTATGCGACTTTTCCTGTTCAGTCGAGTCGGAAAAACACGAAAACATCGGATTTGTGCTAGATTTACAGCTAAAATGGTCCTACAGATGTTGGATGATGGAGAGGCAGTGACGGGGTTGGACTCAAGTGTCCGAAATGTCTGATGATGAGGACCCAGACTATTGTCCAGGTGGCAGTGGCAGTTGTCCACTTGGAAATCCAACTGAACAGGATCAATCTGACTTATAAGATTCCACTTATGTGTCCTCTGAAGAAGAAAGTGTCCAAATCATGGCCAACAGAATGAGTTGGTAGGGCTCTTACTAAAGAGAATTACCACCCAACCAGGGCAGAATACAGAGCCACAATATTCTCAGAAATCGGTCAGTGCCTCCACAAGGGCTTAGCACCGCTGGCTCACCAAAAAGATGCATGGGAGCTCTTTATCATTGATGATAAAATACAAGGAAGGATGAAGTCTATTGCTGTTTTTTTTTTTTTTTAAATGTTAATTGAATCATAAAGATATTTCAAGCATCAAATCATTCTTGTGTGGCCCTAAATATCATACTAATTAATATACAAGTGATTATTCTTCACCAAAATGGCATAAAAACACTTTGGTTCTAATATGGGTCATTTTTGACCCACTTATGGAAGAGTGTAGGGTCCAGTAACTTGTGCATCTAAGGGTTAAGATAACGTGTCTGTTATAGGTGTTGGATTTTTTTTTGGTTTGAAATTTTCCCCCTAAATATGCGAAATATGCTCCGGTGCGACTTACATGTTTTTCTTCCACCTCATCATACATTTATCGGCTGGTGCGACTTATTCTCAGGTACAAGTTAAAAAAAAAAAAAATACGGTACGCAAAATGAAACACTAAAGGAACAATCAATATTCTTTACTCAATTTAATTTAAAATAAATAAAGGACGACAAAAAGGAAAAACACTTAATATTCTATTTTTTATTTTTGGGGTGAACTTACAATTTTACAATTACAATTTTTACAAAAAAAAAAAAAATATATATATATATATATATATATATATATATATATTCTCCGATTTCTAATTAATCAAAATAACTGAAAACATCTGCTTTTGATTAGAAATGATAAACTTTATTTCATCATAATATTATACTAATACATTTTATTAGATTATATTTTATATTACTATATAGCAGCAGCTTGAAGGCAGGCTGTTACATGAAGCTTCAGGCTTGTCTGTTTTGTAAATATTGTAAGATGTTTTTTATCTTGCATGAGAGAATATACAATGTTGCTTCAGCCTTTTAAGGTGTTTACTGATTGATCCTTGCACTCTAAATGTAACTATTAGCATTATGTAGCAATCGCGTTAGCATTAGCTTTAGCTTGGCATGCAACCAAGTGCTGCGTTCGTTGGTTTGGTAGCACTAGACCAAATTGTTCCTTTAAGTCACAGGTCATCACTGTGAATTTGAAGCTGTTGCAGCAATTTTAAAAAATCCTTTATAAACTATGTGCTTTAGAAAAAAAAAAGTATATCGGCCTCAAATATCAGCAATCGGCCGGAAAATTTTCAAGATATTGGTATCAGCATTTGAAAATCCCATATCGGTGGATTTCTAATAAATACAGTACATAATATAAACTGTAATATGCTGTACACTATTAAAAGATTGTTACTTAATACTTATGTTACTAGGAAATTTGACGTATATCGTTATCAGCCGTTTTTTAAAATCCGACCGGCCGTTATGAAAAAGTCCATTTAAAACTACGGAAAAGGACTAGGGATCCCGCCATTTTTCAGAGGATCGGAATCGGGTTTTTAATTTAAAAAATAAAGATTTCTGTTTTTCTGCTTCATGGCTCGTACAGCCTCACTCTCCCTTCTGCTGCTTCTCTTGGTCAGCAGTGCACTGTGACTTTTGCTTGTTAAAGTTAACAATGATTGACAGGCGTTGAAGTTTTGATCTTGCCAGAGAAGCTTGTTAGCACTGCCTTCAAGGACGCCGAATGTGTCAATCATCATTTAGCTTGTTAAACACTAGTGTGCTGTGGCAACTCATTGTGTGTGTGCGCGCGGCATTATGAAGGCGGCATGGTGGGACAGTAACACGTTAAAGACTTTTTTTCCCGGACGGCTATTTATTTAACCTTTATTTAACTTTATAAGAGATGTTTCTGGGTATAGGAAATTCAGGCACTTCTTAAGCTATTATTTTTTATTTGTGTGATTCAATAAACATGCTTTAGGAATTTCATTTTTGCATCATTCCATTTTTTAATGCCAATTTTTAAACTTTTACTTCAAATGAATATCAGCTCCAAAAATGGGATATTAGCCCCTCTAAATACTAATAACCTTTATTGGTATCGATCCTGAAAAACTCATATCGGTAGATCTCTAATTTTCTTTGCGCAATTAAATGTAAATCCCTGAGTTATTTACCTCTTAATAACGTGATTTATTGATGAGCAAAAATACTCTATGACTAATCATCTATCAAAATTATTATTTTGTGGCTGCCCGAAAGAACATCAACTACATTTCCAACCAGGTAATATTTAGGTACAGCGACATCCATCTTTAATGCTGTCAGAAACAAACAAATAAGCTATTTTTCATGTCAGGCTTTTCCTCTCAACATCGAACCGGCAACAAAAATCAATAGGACTTGGAACATTAAATTCATATATCAGCACTGAAGCGCACATAAACACACACCCACGTGGAGGGAAGTTGTAAAACTTCCTTGCACGTGAGCCAAGCACTATAACAAAGCATGAGGAAATGTTTTGATAGAGTCCATTTACAGTCTGCAGCAGGGAACTACCGCTTGAAGGTATGTGTTCAATGGAATACCTTTGTCCTGTATTTTTTAATTACTTACGGTATGAATTACGGCAACAGCTATCAAATATTTTAGTAATTGAGTATTCGACTGAAAATTCCATTGATTAATCGAGTAATCGGATGAAACATTTTTTTTTAGGTAAGGAGCAATTATAAATATACATGAGAAAAAAGACATTTCAACAAATATTGAACCGTTTTTAGACTATCTTTACTTTGAATGTACATTGTTGAAAATTTTTGTCAATACAAAAAAAAAAAAAAAATCTTGTTTCCAACTTGAAATGTCATAATGCTTGATAACACACATTACTTAAAAGTTAGGTGTTTTCCCACGTGCTTCAATTGAATTTCCATTTGTGTCAAGCTAATTTTAAATTATAGTTAAATTTTAAGTTAGTCTAAATTGTAAGTCCTGATAATATTTTAAGTTTTTGCAGTGTTCAAAATATATGTATGATACCTGGAGCAAATTAGGCACCAGTGCGACTAAAATTGATAGTTAGCTATATTATGTTTTCATTTTAAACCCTCATCACTCTACAGTGCTGTCTTTTTACAGATAAAGCCTGTATGAAAGATGCGTTAGCCACACATCAACAGTAGTCATAATTAATAGAAACATAGACTTCCGCAGAGCTAATGTTACGTTAGCAAGCTAGAGTAACGTTAATTTTAATTATTAGCGCTACGTTAACTTAATTTGACCTTGTCCTGAGCAGGCATGTGCCGGTATGAGATTCTGACGGGATGATAACCAGTGTTGTTAATCTTACTGAAAAAAAGTAATTAATTATAGTTACAAATTACTTCTCCCAAAAAGTAATTGCGTTAATAACTCAGTTACCTGAATGTAAGAGTAATTAGTTACTTGGCAAAGTAATTGGTG
Source organism: Corythoichthys intestinalis (assembly GCF_030265065.1). Taxonomy (NCBI): domain Eukaryota; kingdom Metazoa; phylum Chordata; class Actinopteri; order Syngnathiformes; family Syngnathidae; genus Corythoichthys; species Corythoichthys intestinalis. The sequence continues at coordinate 40,924,702 of NC_080398.1, forward strand.
ATAATTACTTTTTTTTTTTCCCTCAAAAAAAAAAAAAAAACATTGGCCACACTATGTGAAGTTTTTTGTGAAGGTTTTTGGTACAATTGGCCCGAGCCCAATTCTTTACCCTAATTTACCCTTTACCCTGAATCAACTGTTAAAAGTTGTTAAAATTGCTCCCATTATTGCATTTGTTCCCTTCTCTCTACTTTCGACATATGAAAGTTTTAAAACTGTTTCATCATTTAAAGATAGATTCAAGTCAAGATTTTGCCGATTTAGAAATATTTTAGATAAAAAGTTACTTAGGTTCGCTAGGAAGGTTCTCTACAACAGAGCCGTCCTAAAAAGTCTACTGCTTTAAGATGGCGGCTGTCTACTAACGCATTTAGTGCCATGCAGTGTTGTTAATTTTACTTTTAAAAAGTAATTAATTACAGTTACAAATTACTTCTCCCAAAAAGTAATTGCGTTAGTAACTCAGTTACCTGAATGTAAGAGTAATTAGTTACTTGGCAAAGTAACTAGTGATATAAATATTTTTTTCTCAAAAAAAAAAAAAAAAAAACACAGGTCACACAATGTGAAGCTTAAAGGGTTTGGGGGACAATTGGCCCTAGCCCAATTCTTTACCCTCCACTTAACTAGACACAAGGGTATTGCGATAACTAGCTAGTAACCTTTACTATGTGTGGAAGTCATTTAAAGTTGTGAATCAATCGTTAAAGTTGTTAAAATTTCTCCCGTTATTGCATTAGTTCCCTTCTGTCTACTTTAAACATGTGTAAGTTTTAAAACTGTTTCATCATTTAAAGATAGATTTAAGTTAAGATTTTGCCGATTTAGGAGCATTTTAGATAAAAAAAAATTACTTAGGTTCGCTAGGAAGGATCTCTACATCAGGGCCTTCCTGAGAGGTCTACTGCTTTAAGATGGCGGCTGTTTACAAACGCATGTAGTCCTTAAAACATGTTGGCGATGCAGCAGTGTCTGTCATTTGCATCTAGTTCTATAATATGATATCTACCGTGTCATGTGGGTGTAGTTTGTCGGCTATGGCTGCAGTCAGGTATTATTGGAGCCACCTAGCATCGCGGTTGCAACGGCGTCTTCCCCATTCCTGCTCTGCTCTCGTCCCCGTGAGTCCGTTTCTCTCAGACTTTTTTTTATTCAACCAACTTAGTAACGCATAGTAACGCACGCCTTTCCCGCCTCAGTAACGGTAACGGCGTTGCCAAGATGAGAAAAGTAATTAATTAGATTACTCATTACTGAAAAAAATAACGCCGTTAGTAACGCCGTTATATTGTAACGCCGTTATTAACAACACTGATGATAACCTTAAGCAAAAATATCACGGTTTAATGGTATCACGGTATTGCAATTACAGCTCTAAAATGTGTTACTTTGAGCTAGCTGGATTTTTAAAAAAAAATGTTTAAACTTCCATTGAACAGGGCTTTTATTTATTATATTATCGTAGCTGGTGGGAAACGTACATGACAGTATGTACCAACCTTTAATCTTGTACGAATGCGAAATCATATTGGAAGTATTGCTTCCTTGGTAGCCACCCTCCACAAACATGTTTTACATGTCAGTTGGCCCTCCTTCTCTAAGCCGCGGCCATCCATAACTTTTCCGTAGCCGAAGTATTCCCATACCAGCGATTTCATTTCTTTGATGGGGGAAAAAGTTCAGGAGATTCACCTCCTCCAGCCATCGTGTAGCACAGCTGACTCACCGACACTGAGCAACAACCGGTGGGGGACAGTTGAGCCTTACAGCTGCAAACGAAATATTTCTCCATGCATTTTTGGGACATAAAATTAGCTAATATGGTATGGTATGACTGATTTTTTTGCAGTTTTGAAACTGATGTTTACCACGGTATACCTTCAAATCGGTTATCGGCACATGTCTAGTCCTGAGTATCGCTCATCCGTTCTCGGAGTAAATCGGGTGCCTTCGGTGGAGCTGCAGCATTGCAGACGTGCCGTAATGGTATGCAAGCGCTGTCTTAAGGCTGATTTATGCGGACCTACGCCGTTAACACAGACTCAATTTACGACCCTACACTGCAGCCTGACGTACACCTCCGAAGAATCCTGCCCACGCGTCACGTCAACGTGAGTGAACGTCGAAGGACTGTGATTGGTCCGCTCAGAAAGTCATTTCCTCTTCTGCACAAAAACACCTATATTTTCAGACATTTGCAAAACTCTTTTGTGTCGCCTACACTTCAAGATTTAATTAAAAACATTTGTTGTTCAAAATTGATTAGCTGCAGAAGCAAATACACACATTGCCATTGCTGTCATTGACTGGAGGAAAACTAAAGGAATTCGACAAGAGTCCCCCAAAATCGTTCAAAGACAAAACCACACCCCTCTAGTGGCATGGCGGTGAATGGCGTAGCGCACGCATGCTATTTTTAGACCGTGACGTCGCATCGTAAAGCGGAAGTAAAGCCGAAATGGGACATTATCGACTCGCCCTCGCATAGAAACAACCTAATTTGTGCCACTTTTCCCCGGTAATCTTTCAAAAACGAACATGCCGATCACGCATTGCTTTTTTGGAACTTGTAGAAACGACTCTAGACATTACGACACATGAAGGATGTTTTCTTCATATGTTTCCGGAAACCAAAAACTCGGGAGGAAAAAATGTGAAGACCGAATCAACTTGCGCGGACTTTAACACCAGCTCGGTGAATCCATTCATATTTCATATGCAGTAAACATTTTGTTGGGTCTTTCAGAGGACAAAGAGGTAAGCCATTTTTATATTTTTAACTTATTCTTTAGCGTAACGTTGCTTCTGTCTGACAATGAATGACCTGAAAAGAATTACAATGGTATCTGACTGTTACTGTTACCGTTTGTTATATTTATCTAAAAAAAAAAACAATTTTAGTAAGGGGGAAGTGTAAATAAATTATAGAATTAAGAATTGTTATCAATGAAAAAATTAAATGTGTTCGTTGGCTGTAACTGAGTAGCATTTGCGATCGCTACACAAAGCAAACTAAATTACCCCTCAAGAACGAAGAGACGTAGGACAACCAGAGGATACATAAGAAAGACAGGGCTGATGGTAAAGGATGGCTTGTTGAAACAGGAAAATGTCAATGTCAGTCGCGTCGATAAAAAAGCTAAGGCTATGCTTAGGTCGGCTCGTTTTTTTCGTCTTTTTCAGCCTTCGACACTCAAGCCATCTCTTTAACTGAACATTTTTATATTCTTCCACATCTTTGCCAGTGAATTTGGCACCAGGCACATCATTTTCGGAGAGAATTGGTAGGTTTAGCTCTGTAAACATCTCCTTCGTACATGATTTCCATTCGTTTCCTATTAGGGACAACCGGTGACTTGTCCCTACTTAGCAACAGTAGCTAATGTCATGAATATTAATCAACGGAAGTGACGTGTTGCTTGCGGTACGCCATAACAGAGCAAAGCGTTCCCTTGAAGCAGAACTTGGAATGCGCCAAGACGGCGTAGGGTCTACGCCAACGTTCCGCCGTCACTGGAACGCAGAAGCATAAATAGGCCTTTACAGTGAATAAAACAGTGTTCGCCTCGGTGTCTAGCTTAAAATGCTCCCAAACTTTTGACATTTTCTGCTTTTTCTTGGTGCCTGGTGTACGTACGGGACATCAGCACGTTGTGCCGCATTAAAAGTGGTCCGGGGAAAACATCATGCTTAGAAATTATACGATTTCTCGATACATAGAAAATTCCTCAATCGATTTTTAATATCGAATTACTCGGGTCATCGTTTCATATCTAATATGAATACGTTTAAAACAAAAATAAGATTGAGTTAGTTTTAGGTAAAGTTACAGTGTAAAAATGGGGAAAAATTGCTTTGTTACTGATATTGTGCATGTGTATCGGAATATACATTGCTGGTGACTGGGGAATGCAGGTTAAAACAGTGGAGAAATATGACTAAAAAGTAAATGAAATGAAGAAAACAAAAAGGGGAAAAAAATGGAATGAAATGATGCAAAGCCCAAAGGACAATGCACAGTGACTCATCTTTAGTGTGGGATGAACAAACATTTAGGAAATATAATTTTAAAAGAGTCTTCTCATAAACAAAAACACCAAACAAAGTGCTAGTATAGCGAAGATAGACAAAGATAATTAGTTGTTCATTTAATGGGGCAGAATGAAAATGCTCAGGGTGGAAATAAAATTTAGTTAAGACTATGTTAGTGCAAAGTGTAACAGTAATATAATAAAACTAGAAAATGCTTTGCTCTGATGGATGGTAAACTCTCGCTGGCCACTTCCTTTTGGTTTGAGGGCATTTACGGATCATTTCCTGTTGATTTTTGGGTCACTTCCTGTCGTTTATGGGGCATTTCGTGGTCTCTTTATTTTAATATAAAGTCATCTTCTGTCGGTTTTGGGGCATTTTTGGATCATTTCCTGTTTGAGGCATTTTTGCGGGCACTCGCTGTTGATTTTGGGGCATTTTTGGATGACTACTTTTTCATATCGGGTTACTTCCTTTTGATTTTGAGGCATTTCCAGGTCACTTCCTTGCACTTTCAATGTTTTTACTTTTTTTTCATCAAAATTACAATTTTTAAAAATATATTTTATTTCATTGCAATGTGTCTCTCTTAAAGCAAGACTAGGTAACTTTTCAGTTTTGGTCGATTTTAGCAACGCCGGTAGACAAAAGCGGTAGTGTTTTGCCTTAAGGATGACTGAGTTTCTCATGAGGATCAGCACACACCTGCACACTGTCGTAAAATCATGATCTCCCGGAAGCCTGTAGATGGATTAAACGACATTTCTGTTTCCAGCGGCTGTGAGAAGGACACATTGTAATGAGTTAATGAGGTAATGAGTTTAGTTGTGGCTAACAGAGGTGCCTGAAGGGAAATTATGGAATAACGGGAGCGATTTTAACAACTTTAATGGTTGAGTCACAAAATTATAAGAATGTAGCTTAAAGCTGTTGATACAAAATGGGGACTTAAAGAGCATTGGACAGGAGAAAAAAAGTCATAAATAGCATTATTATGTGAATTAGAATCATACTTTGAGACGATTCGACTATATACACCAATTTAGCAAAGCGCAGATGACGAGAAATTAGTCTTTTAATCTGCTGGTTAGCCACGCCTACCATTATAGGGCTCTAGCGTCCCCAACAGGTGGATGACGTCAGCAGGAGAATGGGCTTGTCGGTTTTACTATTCAGCCCATTGAGGGGGAATTATTCAGAATGAGGAAAACGCGACGAAGAGAGCCGCAAAATGTCATTGTTTCAGTCTCTCTACTCCAATATTTTTATAAGATATTCTTTTTATCCAAGTATTTTTCCCCAATAGCTAAATAAATGGCTTGAGAAGGACCAGTCAGCCCGTCGAGGGGGAACTATTCACAACGAGGAAAACGCGACGAAGAGAGCTGCAAAATGTCAGTGTTTCTGTCTCTTTACTTCGATATTTTTACAGGATATTCTTTTTATCCAAGTATTTTCACCAATTGCTAAATACATGGCATGAACATGACAAATAAGTCTTGTGCTAAATGGAATATAAAATAATAAAAATGCACTTATTCAGGACGACATGGCAAAATTACTCCATAATGGTCAAAACTGTCGACTTCACCTTTACTGTCGCACCTCCCGAACGATATTTTATGACACCTAAATCGGACATATGTCATTTCCCTTCCCCTGCTTCGGACAATGTAAACGAACCAAGAGGCGTGACAACTAGCCGACATGCTAACCCGAACCGAGGGATGTTTCAAAGTCTTCGAAGCGGAAACATGCCTATCAATGATCAAACGTAAGTAGTCCTTTATTTAAAGAAAGTTTGGAGTGTTTACTTTGGAATCGCTGTATTAATATTTGACATAATACAAAACAAGATGTTGACTCACTTCCTCGTAAGTCCAATGGTCCCACAGTAGTAGGGCTTGGCCAATATCCACGGTGAATGGGAACCTTTTGAAACTCCAAGAAGGCGCACACGCTTCTCCCTCATAAAGCAAGATTTTTCTGCAGCCGTTTGGCTGGCGTGATGCGAAAAATAAACGTATTAATCCGCAAAATCAGCTGAATCCTTAGTCCTCATAAACAACAGTACGGCTGTTTAGTGAAGAGAACGCCTTCTCCCGTACACGTCACAGCGCCCTCCTCCTCAATGCAAGACCGAAGTCGGAAGTCACTCATTTTCATGGCGCGGGATTCAAAATCACTTCCACACACATCCAAGCGGTCCATATCAAATGAGGACTTAAGTATTATATTTAATGTTTAGAACTGTTAACTTGATCCTGAAATAGTGGTTTATATAAGCCTGAGAGGATTTTTTTGTACAATTTTTGTAACTAATGTACGAAACGTTAAAAGCAGCTAATAGCTGGGTGGGGGGGGGTGCATCATTAATCAAATCGTAACCTCTTAATCGTAATGGTAATCAAATCGTAAGGTGACCCAAGATTCCCACCTCTACTAGCTAAACAGTAGCATATGACGGATAGCAACCGTGTGGCAACCCCGCCTCCACCCCACCTGAACTTGTCAGCGCTGATGAGTTCGGTTGGGGGTGGGGGGATTCACGTCAGCGAGTGAAAGCCGGGCTAATGTTGATTCTAGGGCTGCAGCTATCGAATATTTTAGTAATCGAGTAATCGACTGAAAATTCTATCGATTAATCGAGTAATCGGATAAAACAAATATATTTTTAGGTCCAGAGCAATTATAAATATACATGAGAAAACAAGACATTTCATCTAATCTTGAACCATTTTCAGTCAATGTCTTTATTTTCGATGTATATTGTTGAAAACAGCCAACAATTGCATCTCAGATGTAACTAGAATAAAAAAAAAGACTAATTCACTGCTTTCACTCCAAAAACTTTTAGATCTTATTTTAAAAAAAAAAAAAATATATATATATATATATATATACATATATATATATATCTTACCTAAAAATGCCGTTACGCTTGATAACACACATCACCTAAAATTTTTTCCCACGTGTTTTGATTGAATTTCTCTTTGTGTCAAGCCAGATTTAAGTTCTAGTTTTAAGTTAGTCTAAACTGTAAGTCCTGATAGGATTTTGAGTTTTTGCAGTGTTCAAAATAAATGTATGACACAGGCTGTATTGGAGCACATTAGGGACCAGTGCTACTTGGTGTTTTATCCAGCAATGACTACTGAGCTAAAATTGATAGTTAGGATGATTAAGTTTTTATTTTACACCCTCATCACTCCACAATGCTATGTTATGTTAAAGCCTGTATGTAAGACACGTTAGCCACGCATCGACAGTGGTCATAATTAATTGAAACCTAGCACTCCGCAGGGCTAACGTTACGTGAGCTAGTAGCGACAGTAACGTTCATCTTATTTATTAGCGCTTAGCGCTCTTTATTAGCGCTTAGCGCTCTACTGCTTTAAGATGGCGGCTGTTTACTAACGCTGCCAGACACGGCCGAGTCTGTCATTTCGCATCTAGTTCAAACATACATGTGATCTCTATGAGACGCATCAGACGCTACCTTTTACCAACGTAGCATCGTGCGGGCTAGTATTTAGCAACGTCGGCGTCGTTTGTGGCGGCTGTCAGCTGCAGTAAGTTTTTTTTTTCCCCTTCTTCCTCTCCGCACGTGACAGCGCGTTGTCCTGCATTAAAAGTAGTCGGAGCAAAACGTGATGCTTAGAGCTGTCAAAATAAACGATTACTCGAGGTGAATAAAATTACTCGGATCAGTTTTTAAACTCGAGTTACTCGAGTTGCTCGAGTACTCGTTTCAGCTCTAGTTGATTCTTGACTATCCTTTTATCCTGGTACCCTCTCATTTTTTTCCTCCTTGGATAAAACTTTTTGTCTCTTTTGTTGCTCTGCCATCTTTACAGAATTGACACGAAAGCGTTCGCATCGACTTCCGTCTTTATAACAAATGGGGAAAGGGGGAAGTGACATATGCTGTAAAGCAGTCAGGAAATTTGTAGTTTTTTTGTGTAGCAGGGTTCCTGCCACCCTCTTCAAAGTTAATTAGTGCTGGTGAAAGCAATACAGACCCCCTCAAGATATAAATGAGGTGTCATGCAACTAGTTGTCAGTCAACTTATCACAAATGTTATGAAAATATTTTATAAAGGTTGAAAAGTTACCTCGTGTTGGCTTTAAGTCATTGGATGCTAATGATTGGGATAACATTTGTTCATTCCCACCGCCCAGTCAAAATGAATCAGACGTCTAGCACTGTCGATGGCACTAAAACACGAGCATTATAGCATCAGAGTAAATCTGTTTATATTCTATTCTACTCGATTATCAATCAATTCCCAAGAATATCCATATCCGATGCGCTGAGTTGTCAGCACCTCCACAAATCAAAACAATTAAATTTTATAGCTTTAAAATTCCGACTCGAGTATCATCAAACGAGGCACAATGGACCCAAACTTCCTCAGCTTTCATTTCCAGGTCTTATCATTAGTCTTTATCATCCAGCGCAGGGCTTCTTGGAATCGTTGTTTGTTATTGTTCTTCCAACGAATGAATGGTCTTTTTGGGACCCTCAAAATTTCTTTAAAGTAGGATTAATTTTTGCTGGCACCTGTATTATACTCAGGGTTTCTCTCAGAAAACTAGAGAAGCCCGCCATGGTTTTGGAAATAAAATTTATTGATGGCCGCAAGGCTTGTAAAGAATTTTGGGGTCCCGAATATTAAATGACAAAATGTAATTAGTTAAGCCCCCTAAAAAGTTAACCCAGTGCCCCACTGGAGGGGGCTTATGTACTAGAATAAAGCAGGAGATGTGAACTCATTGGCTGCCACCGACAGCAATAGATGTCAAATCCGATGTCCGATTCGTTTGATGTCCAATCTGTTGGAACTGGGAAGGCCGGCACTGAATGAACAAATGTCCATTTTTAGATAGCCTTTCGAGTTTGAATGAATTGGACCTCACTAATTTAAATTCATAGCAAAAGGATGAAAAGAGCGACACGATTAGATGTCTATCTTCGTCAGTGGCACTGAAAGAGTTTAGTGTGGTGAACAAACCAACATGGATTTTTTTTTTTTTAAAGAGACAGACAACCAAAAGCCTAAAACTGGAAAATGACAAAGAGTACATACTGTATGTAGCATTTGTCTTCACTGGGACTATGACAGGGGTGTTTACCATCTCAAAAAGTGTTGGCAGCAGGTTCTTATAGATTCCTTATAGTTTCCTGAGTGAAAACACGGGCGGCGCCATCTTGGAAAATGTGTGCTCCGAACTTCCGGTTTAGAAAGAACAACGTGAATTGCGGTTGAAGTAAGCAATGTGATGACCAAGTTAAAACTGCAAAGTCAAACCAGAGGAACCCACGGAATCTCCAAAAATGGATCCACCACGACGTAGATGAGACGTAGATTAGATTGTATGATTGTTTTTATCACTTCGTTCATCATTCGTGAACAAAATTATAACAACCTGTCAGCCTGTGTTGACGTGAGGTATAGATTGATACTCCGGCCACTTGAGTGACCAAAATGAGGTGAAATTACAAATTATATTACATTTGCCGAATGCAGAAGGGCTGACACGGATTTTGTTGTTACATGGAAATACTACAAGGTATGTACATCAGGGGTCGCGTTAACCAAATATTTTCCGTCGTTGACCGGTTTTTTAAAACGGTGACGGAAAAAACTGAAGTCCGTCAGTCATTTTGACAGGTTGCAATTCACACCCCAGACCACAGGGTGGCGATTGAGCATATTAATTAGCTATTGTCTCTCTTAATGCACGACGTCGTTGGCTATTCAGTCAGAATATTGTAGCGTCACCGGGGTCTGGCGGCAGAACCGTGATTGACACATCAATGCGAGGTTCTTATTGGTGCACCCGGTGTGCCAGCGCGTCATCCAATTGGTGGACTAGATTGCCGCCTGTGTATAGACCCTACTCACGTGACGTCACAGCCACGCCCCCGCGCCATGTTGTCCGTCTACTCGTCATGTTAATGCATTAGCGCTCCGTAAATTCCTCCTATTATGGCGTGTTTTTCTGCTCGTTAACATTAATAATCAAAATGGTGAAGGCGTGTGTGGCAGTTGGTTGCTGTAACAGAGAAGATAGACGGAGAGACTTGAAGTTCTACCATATTCTGAGAGACCCAAAGAGGAGAGCGAGATGGACTACTGTAATTCGACAAGAAATCTGGGCACCAAACAATCACCACAGACTATGTAGTAGTCATTTTATATCTGGTAAGATGCATTTAATATATATTTAGAAGATTTTGGGCTGACAACCACAATTAAGATCATTGTGTGACGTTGGTGTTTGGGGTCTATATAGTTGCCTCTTTTTCTTTGGGGGTGGAGTTGTTGTTTTGTTGGTGTTGTTGGCGGTAAGCAGAGTAAAAAGAGGGAGAAAAATACCACGACTTCCGTGTCTAATTTTTCGCCGCCAAGCAAGCGTTACAATATTAATTAAAAATGAATGAAAACTAAATACTATTGAATATGTCATCATTATCATTTTAAAAATTTAAGTGACGGGTAAAAATAGATTATGACCGGATTTTTATGACCCTGTCAGTCAGACAACGAAAATGTCTAGCGTAACCTCTGATGTACATATAAACAAAAATAGTATGCCATCCCTTTTTATTGCAGATATTGATCGCAATAAAACATTTGAACAACATGATACCATTACTTGTTTTATTTAAAGCGATTGGTGCATGTGCAAAACAGGTCAATAAATCACAATTTATAAAATTATTAGAACTATATTAACAAAGGTTGAGCATACAAGGAATGTGTCATTAGACAGCAGAGCTTAAGGGAGCCTCACCAAACTTTCACCCGACATTACGGAGACCCTCGGTGGCATCCAGACGGGCTTTCTCCCACTGTCCTCGGTAATTCCAGCTCCAATAGCCTATCTTAAAGTTGTTGCAGTTAAAACGCTCGTAGTTGGATCTCGGGATCGAGCTGACGGTCCGCCGCAAGGCGACCTACGTCTCCAGCCCCAGCCTCTTGGCCGCCTCCGGGTAGAACGCACGTAGTCTTAATATATGTCCATCAACGTACAGTAAGTGTTGTGAGGCACATCAACTTATTTTCCCTTGCCTAACAGTGTTTTCCACCTTTAAAAAAACGAACAAAAACTTGTAACTTGTAACCTTCCATAACACAGCGGCAACATGGCTACAAAAACACCCGGTCTGTGTGGTGGCACTAGCTTGGTACCACATCTGCCTTCATGAACATGTTGTCCTCCCCTGTCGTGATGTTGACAGATGGATTCCGTATTTCTAAATTGTCTTTTTTAAAGGGTTTTGATAAGCAATGTTACTCCAGCTCCACTGCTGTTTTGGATGGAGAAATTCTAATACGGAAGTTGTGAGCAGACATGTGGAATTACCTTGGAAACTTGTCTATAAACTAATTAAACTGCAGCACTTGGCTCCAAAATGTCAGGAAAACTGAAATGGTAATAAATGTAAAATACAGCCCAAGCAGATAGCTAATGCTAACTTCTCAAGACCAGAGTATCAGACACCGAAGATCAATTTGAAGACCCTATCAACGTGGCTGCAAGCTTATATCATTTTGGCTTCTTTGTCTCGACAGGTAAATCACAATGCTGTGGACATTCGTCACCCTCAGTGTGGTCTTCAATGGAGGGCGCACCTCACCAACCCAAAGTCCAACCCTCCTGTCAACTCATGCCATGACGGTAGAGGTACCATGTACCTTCTCCAACGCTGAACGCAAAGCAAACTGCCTGGGCAGGCAGCTGGAGAGTGTCCCATGGAGATTCTTTCCATCCACGCTGGAGGAAATTGACCTATCCTACAATAAACTCCAAGCGATCCGTTCAGAGGACTTTCAGCAGTTCCCTCGCCTGCGTGTTCTTAAGCTGTCGTATAATAACATTTCGCACATCGACAGTGACGCCTTCAGGAAAAACAACTTGCTAGAGCATCTCAACATTTTCAACAACTCCCTGAATGAGATTCCTGCCTCTGTGCTCACATCTCTGTTAAACTTAAAGTATCTTTACATGTCTAACAACCTTTACAAACGCGCCACATTATCTCAAGGGTTCTCTGAACTGTCCAAGCTTCAGGTTCTCTCCATGGGAGGACCACTGGTGGAGGGTCTGAAGGTGGAAGACTTTCACCCACTAAAGAACATCAAGTTACAAGGTTTCGCTATCAAATGCTCCTCCAATTTAAGTTACTATGAACCTGGAAGTCTACGGATTATCCAAACTTATCAGATGGGCTTTGATATGGCAGTCGACCAGCGGCCCAGCGCTCTCCTTTACATGCTGCAAGATCTTGCAAACAAGACATTCAGCGCCATCCAGTTCCGCAACCTCTTCGAATTCATGTACTATAAGGGGGATAAAGACATCTTCCAGGGCTTAGGGGATATCACTGCCTCCCAATTAATCTTCCATAGAGGCAAGTTCAATGAGAACCTCCTGAGAATGGCCCTGACTAACTTGCAAGTCGCCCCCATCAAGAGGGTCAGGTTCCAGTACATTGACTTTGCACGATCTCCAACATTCACAGATAAAGGTGCTGAATCCAGCATCACAAACCTAAAACTGGAAAACCTGGATCTCTGGTAAGTCGGAGTGTTGTTGCAATACTGGTACCTAGTTACAATTTTTGGAAAAAATATATATGAATAGCTAAATTACTGTTGGGAGTTATATCATGGAATGGATTCAACACTTCAAGTGTGTAGTACATTTGATGTTTTTGTTTAAAAAAAAGTATCCGTTCGGTTCTAAATGTGTTCCAGGTACATAAGCAATCCTGACATACTGCGTTTCGACTGGCGATTCACATGGTTTAACAAGATCAAGCAGCTCTCTATCCGTAACGTTTACTTCAACTCGGTTCCTTGCGACGCTTGGGTGGAAATGGCCGGCGTGGAGATGCTGGATGTTGCCGACAACCGTCTCCAGGACGAATACATCTTCAACCAGCGCTGCGACTACAGGAGCTCCATGCCCAACCTTCAGACCTTTAACTTGAGTAACAACGAGCTGGACAACTTGAGAGACATATCAGCGCTAACGAGACGGTTCAGCCGCCTGGAAGTGCTGGACATCAGTCACAACAAACTAGGAGCCGCCGATACTAGCAGAGGCTGCATCTGGAACGGTAACATCACCAGGATCATTGCTGACCACAATCAGTTCACCGCAGAGGCCCTGGCTTGCCTGCCTACCAGCGTGCAATTCCTAGACCTGTCTTCCTGCAACCTTGACCAGCTCAACATTGCATACTTTGAGAAGGCCCTTAACCTAAAGGATCTTCTGCTGAGCGATAACAAAATCAAGTTCATCCCGTCCAAATGGGAGAGTCCATCGCTGCTCAGGCTCTCTTTGGATGGCAATTCCTTTGGTGTCATCAGCAAGAAATCCTTCCAGCTCATGCCAAAACTCTCACACTTGAGAGCTGGAAACAACCCATACCACTGTACTTGCGAGCTTCACGCCTTCATTGAGGACACCAAGACCAAAGGGTGGATCAACCTGACAGACTGGCCTGAGAACTACAAGTGCTATCACCCGGAGCCCTTTCTCAACACCGGCATCTCCAAGTACCTCCCGAGCAAGGTGGCGTGCGATGTCAGATTGGTCATTCTAATTAGTGTTGCGACAACCACGGTGGTCATCCTCATCCTGATGCTCCTCTGCTACATTTTCGACCTACCGTGGTATACCAAGGCCACTTACCAGATTATCAGGGCCAAATACAGAGCACACAAGGAGCGAGCTGCAGGAGAAGCCGGACCCTTCGCCTATCACGCCTTCATTTCCTACAGCCACTGGGATGCAGACTGGGTTAGGGATCAGCTCCTGCCGTGTCTAGAGAACAACCGGAACCCTTACCGACTGTGCATACACGAGAGGGATTTTATGCCGGGACGCTGGATCATCGACAACATCATCGAGAACATAGAGAACAGTCACAAGGTATATCAATACTGTTGTGCCAGTACAGTGGCGCCTTACGATACGATATTAATTTGTTCCAGAGTGGCTATCTTGATTTTTTCGTATAATGAATGAGGTTTTACATGTAAATCGCCTAACTAGTACCGAGCTACAGTAAAACACCACGTTCAATTCTAAAATCAGAGTAAAGCCTGAATTAAACAAGAGCCAAACACATTTGACTCATTCAATATACTTATCGTAACCGTTAATACCTGTAATAACGTAGATGATAGAAAACAATGCAGAGAAAAAATACAAAATTGTGGAACCTTACTAGGGGTGCACGATATCCATTTTTTGAAACCGATATCGATAACTCAAAGCCGATACCGATATCGATAACCGATAATAAATATATAATTTTCTTAATGTATAACCTGAGTTTTTGAACACCTGGAGGTTTAAAAAAAATTGTGGGGGATTCAACATAGATTTGCCTTTGAGCTCATCAGATTTTTTCATAATGACATGAACAAAACAGTGCGTTTCACTTCTGCACTGCCCGACAGCCAGTTAAGAATGAATGCACTTCCATTAACCACAAGGCTTGGTCTTTTCTTGCTTTTATGGGAAGACAATCGTCTTAATATTGTGAAAGTACAAAAGAAAAATACACATATTCAATCCTCAATATACAACAAGCTGCACAATACACCTATATACACAACTATTATATGTATATCATAGCACACTAGCTTGAGCTACTAAAGCATTGGCTGGCTTCTATAACATAACTTATGAAGATCTGTACATTTGACCCTTCAACACAGAAGTAAACATATTTTGCAAATCCTTTTGTAATAGTAAACATAAAATACTTACATATATTTCCGAGGCGGAAACGTAACAGAAAGCATTCACGACTGTCAATGCTACCGCTAGACACCGCAATGTGTAAGTGATTGAACCAAACTACTGTAACATAAAATAGGTGCATTGAATTATTCTGACCAGCAGGTGGGAGCAATGCCCCGCAAATGGTCAACTGATTTCCCATACTATTGTGTAAACTGCAAAGCCAGAACAGTATATATTATCGGTAAATGTTATTGGATTTATCGGGATGACGTCATAATTCCTATTATTGGACCAATAATTATCGTGCACCTAAACCTTACCTTTCGAGTGAGGCGACATCCGAAAGTGAAAGTGATACCAACATTAGGCCAAAAGGAGAGCAACATTTTGGAACTGAGCATGATGGGAAAGATTCTTACCAGTAGGACAGCAGGATCTTATGGCAGTCATGTCCTCTGCCTAATTTTATTTGTAATGCTTTGTCGCACCCTAGCAGCGCTTAAAGTGTAAGTTTGTTAGGGTCCATATGATTCTACATATGTTATCACATGACTACTCAAGTTCATAGCAAACATGGAGTGCTAAAAGACAAGCTAACTTCAGCCATTGGTTGCTGTTATGTCTCGCTGTTTGTGCCTTGTATAAGCATTGCTTATAAATTATACTCTTTTGTTTCATATACACAAGCATTGTGTAGCACATTCTTGTGTATTTTATTTGTTTATATTTAAAGTCAAACGTAATTGCATTATTGCATTACATATTACCTTTTGTACGATGAACAACTTTTCGTAATATGAAGCAAAACGGTTTTCGAAAAATGAATTTTTCGTGTACTGATTCTTTCGTATCACGAGGTACCACTTTAAATTGAGGTTCTTGGTGTGTCTCCAAATTGCTAACAGTGAGTTTTTTTAGAGGAAGTGGCCTTTTCTTTCCTCAAAGCAGTACCCGCTGGCATTTTTGAGATGATGAAAGACGTGCTGCACTAAAAACAGAACCATGGTTGTTGATACTTAGAAGACCAGGGTATAAATTAGGTTCTTTAGCATAGACAGTCTGAAAATGCCTTAAAAGTTTGGCATCCAGAAGTATCTCAACAGGAATTTGCCATATTTCCAACAAGCATGATTTGGTAAAAGTGCACTAAAGTTTAGTACACTGAGGTCCTGATAGTTTCACAAGCTGTGCTGACTTCACAGATATGGAATGAGAAGCTGGCATGCTGGTCAAACGGTTTCTCTTTCTGTCTTCAGACAAAACTACTAATTTTACATTAGGACAGCAACTTTTCCACCTTGTGGGCAGTCTCGTTACTTCCACTTCGTAAGCAGCATGAAGTTTTAAACTAAGGAAAAGACTAGCGCTAATATTAGGGTGACCAGTTCCCAACTCACCTAATGTGGGACAAAGACTAAATCCGTGTGAGACACACGCACGAGGAGACATAACAGTATTTCACACGTCCACCTTTTTAACTATGAGGTGTCAAACTCATCTTTCTAGCAGGTCACGTTGTAGTCAAGCTTTCCTTTAAAGGGCCATTATGTTGGCCAACCCATATAATATTGATAATATATTTGCCATTGACAGCGCTAGACGTCCATTACATTTGGACTAGGAATGAGCATTAATTAAATTACATTTAGTTTATTAAGTTGATGAAACTGACAAAACAATAATACAGTGCCCTCCATAATTATTGGCACCCCTGAAAAAGATGTGTTTTTTAGCTACTATTTTTTTTTTATTCAAATAATATTGGACCTTACTGGAAAAAAAGAGAAAAATCCAACCTTCAATACAAGTGCATTCATTCAGTGCGGAAAAATCCCACAAAAAGAAAAAATGATTTGACATCAAATAATGTGTGTCACAATTATTAGCACCCCTGGTGTTAATACTTTTTACAACCCCACTTTGCCAAAAAAACAAGGTCTGGGGACTGAGATGGCCATGGGAGGAGCTTGATTCTATGTCTGGTGAACCATTTCGGTGCAGATTTGGCCATATGTTTAGGGTCATTGTCTTGCTGAAAGACCCAGTGACGACCAGTCTTCAGCTTTCGGGCAGAGGGCAACAGATTTTGATTTAAAATGTCCTGGTATTTCAAAGCATTCATGATGCCATGCACCCTAACAAGGTTCCCAGGGCCTTTGGAAGCGAAACAGCCCCACAGCATCACTGGCCCACATACTTCACAGTGGGTATGAGGTGCTTTTCAGCATGCGCATCTTTCGTGGCACGCCAGACCCACTTAGAGTGTTTGTTGCCAAAAAGCTCAATCTTGATCCCACACAAAAATACACACGGTCCCAGGCTTCAACGTGATTCTTTTTTTTTTTTTTTTAATTACCGCCGTTTACGCAATAAATTTGATAGTCCTACTTTAAGCCAAAACTAAAGACTCTGGATGAATGTAAGATATTTTGTCTGTAACAGTAAATACAATTAGAAAATACATATTAAAAAAAGGCATGTCCGATATTTTTTTGCTGATTCCGATACTTTGAAAATGACGTGATCGGACCCGATACCTCGTTACCTCACGTTAACGATAAGATTTGCGAAACAAAGCTCACGATAACTATGACTAAATAATTAAAACTGTATCCCTAATTTGCTTCAATGAAAAGCAAAACAACATTATAATGGACTCTAAATTGGACCATTTTTGCTTGTTTCCCATTTCAGGTGATATTCGTGCTGTCACATCACTTTGTCAACAGCGAATGGTGCAACTACGAGCTGTACTTTGCTCAGCAGCGAGCCATGGGCAAGACATTCAGCGACGTCATCCTGGTGGTCAAGGAGCCCATTGACCCGGGTTCATTGCCCAGCAAATACTGCAAGCTGAAGAAGATGCTGAGCACCAAAACGTACCTGGAGTGGCCTCAGCAGGCCAACCAGCAGGCCTTCTTCTGGGCTCAGCTGAGGAGCGTCCTGGGTAAGCCCACTAGGAACAGCGTTCGGAGCAGGAAGTCGTCGGTGGGGGGGCGATCGCTGGAGAACGGGGGGCCGGAAGTGCCCTTTCCTAACGGAGAAGCGGAAAACATTCATGACGGAGTATTTAACAAAGGACAAATCCCATTGGTGGCATGAGGTGATCGGTAAACCTAAACGTCAGGTCACAAAAGCGCCCACGTGAACACGATCCCTCCACACTGAAAGGACTGGACCAACGCGGTGCACTTGATTCAAGCCATTTGAGCATTCATTTAATATCCTTGATTTCTATCTTATATTCTGTTTTAACAAGGCACTTGTTGAGTGATTATGTTCATCTGAGCATTTAAACATACAGTACTTGCAAGTGGAATTTAACCCATTTACGCCTGAATTTACATTTGACAATATACAGTGGGCCAAATAAGTATTGAGTCAACCACTAATTGTGCAACTTCTCCCACTTGAAAATATTAGAGAGGCCTGTAATTGTCAACATGGGTAAACCTCAACCATGAGAGACATAATGTGGGAAAAAAAACACAGAAAATCACATTGTTTGATTTTTAAAGAATTTATTTGCAAATCATGGTGGAAAATAAGTATTTGGTCAATACCAAAAGTTCATCTCATTACTTTGTTATGTACCCTTTGTTGGCAATAACAGAGGCCAAACGTTTTCTGTAACGCTTCACAAGTTTTTCACACAGTTGCACACATTCCTCCATGCAGATCTCCTCTAGAGCAGTGATTTTTGGGGGCTGTCGTTGGGCAACACAGACTTTCAACTCCCTCCTCACCCTGTGACGTCAAAATGATAACAAGAACGGTGAGCAATAATCCCAGAACCACGCGGGGGGACCTAGGAAATGACCTACAGAGAGCTGGGACCACAGTAACAAAGGCTACTATCAGTAACACAATGCGCCGCCAGGGACTCAAATCCTGCACTGCCAGACGTGTCCCCCTGCTGAAGAAAGTACACGTCCAGGCCCGTCTGCGGTTCGCTAGAGAGCGTTCGGACGATCCAGAAGAGGACTGGCAGAATGTGTTATGGTCAGATGAAAACAAAATAGAACTTTTTGGTAGAAACACAGGTCCTCGTGTTTGGAGGAAAAAGAATACTGAATTGCACCATACACAATGTGAAGCATGGAGGTGGAAACATCATGCTTTGGGGCTGTTTTTCTGCAAAGGGACCAGGACGACTGATCTGTGTAAAGGAAAGAATTAATGGGGCCATGCATCGAGAGATTTTGAGACGTGGCTGGGTCTTTCAGCATGACAATGATCCCAAACACACAGCCAGGGCAACAAAGGAGTGGCTTCATAAGAAGCATTTCAAAGTCCTGGAGTGGCCTAGCCAGTCTCCAGATCTCAACCCCATAGAAAATCTGTGGATGGAGTTGAAAGTCCGCGTTGCCCAACGACAGCCCCAAAACATCACTGCTCTAGAGGAGATCTGCATGGAAGAATGGGCCAAAATACCAGCAACAGTGTGTGAAAAGCTTGTGAAGAGTTACAGAAAACGTTTGGCCTCCGTTATTGCCAACAAAGGGTACATAACAAAGTATTGAGATGAACTTTTGGTATTGACCAAATACTTATTTTCCACCATGATTTGCAAATAAATTCTTTAAAAATCAAACAATGTGATTTTCTGTTTTTTTTTTTTTTTTTTCCCACATTCTGTCTCTCATGGTTGAGGTTTACCCACGTTGACAGTTACAGGCCTCTCTAATATTTTCAAGTGGGAGAACTTGCACAATTAGTGGTTGACTAAATACTTATTTGCCCCACTGTGTATAAAACGTTGGAGGAATCCATAAGTACATAAAATTAAAATACAAAAATACTGAATGTAGAATTTAAATGGAAAAAATACAACTAAAAATGTTTTTTAAAAAAATCATAAAGACAAACTGAGAAATAAGTACTAAAAGAAGATTTAAAAATAAAAATTGTTATTAAAATAACATTTTAAAATAATTCTAAAGCAACACTAGGTAACTTTTTCAACCTTTATAAAATATTTATATAACATTTGTGATGATATGTCAACTGAAAACTAGTTGAATGACACCTCTTTTACATCTTGAGGGGGTCTGTATCACTTTCACTAGCACTAATTATCTTTGAAGAGGGTGACAGGAACCCTGCCACACAAAAAAAATACAAATGTGCCGACTGCTTGACAGCATACGTTCCTTCCCCTTTTCCCCATTCGTTACAAGGACGAAAGTCGATGCAAGAAAGAGAAAAAAAATTGTCCGAGGAGAGAAAAGAAAAGTGAAATGGAGGCTACCACCATAAAAGGACACTCAAGAATAAACATTGGCCCGGCCCTCCCCACAACCCACCAAACTTGTCAGCCATGACTACTTTGGGCGGGAAATGGGGTGTTGAGAGGGTTGTGGAGGGCCAGTGGGGGAATACAGTACAAAATCAAACATTTCAACATTGTCATATGCTATGCACAAATGTTGTTTAATCCATCTGCACACGCAAATGCAGTCTTCCTTAAGGCAAAACACTACCGCTTTTGTCCACCTGTGTCGCTAAAACAGACCGAAACTAAAAAGTTACCTAGTTTTGCTTTAAGTATTACTAAAAAAAAAAAAAGAGACATTCATGAATAAATCCCATTCATTTTTATTTAATTTTTACATTTTTATTTTTATTTTCTATTTTTCATGTTTTTTTGTTTTTTTTAAGACTTTTCCAATTTGTTTTATAAACAAACACGCATACATATCCATAAAAATCAAGCTTTTTGATGTGTCAAAAGTAAAATCAGGAATCGAGCAGGCCCGATTACTATTATATCAATTAATTCACTAAGGTATTGGAATAATTCTGATCGAACAAATATACTGTATTTCAAGTTTAATGCACAGAATCATTGACATTTTTTACAATTGTCAGTCACAATATGCGCCTCATCTGTAAATTATTTGAGAAATGCTGGACATTTTGTTATTTTTATATTGCTGTGTTCTTGAATTAAATTTTGTAATATATACGTTTGTATGTCTGTACTCTGTAAGACTGAAGTGGACTCACAAAAAGGCTTTATGTAAATGCAGGTTGAAGAATGACATCCATTTCCTATCACTTTGTAGTCTGAAACATAACAATTCAGTTAAATTAATGTACTGCGTATATCGAAAGACTGTAAAGCTGAAATATGTTTAATGCTGGATTGACAAAGCTTAACGTTTCGCTTTAGTACGTCCAAGAGTTAGTTGCTAACGACTAGCATGGTTAGCTTAGCACAGAGGTGGTTTTACTGGGTTTAAACTTGAAATTATTTCTTACTTTTTGCGTATTCTTGTTAACTTGTTCACAAAACAGAAATGTCAGATTCAGTTAAACAGTCATACCGCCATATTTGTGAGTATTACATGTTTTTTACGGTAAACCGAACCAATTACAAAAGACAGTTGTCGGGTGATAATGCACTTCACCTGTCCTGTGCTGATTAGCTGCTATCCCTGCAATGATCACAGGCGTCGCTGTTGTCTCTCAGATGATTTAACTGGCTCAGGTGAGAAGAGCTCAGTTGATGAGATGCCAGCTGGACGCGCTTGAGCTTGATTTCTTCGTGGTCAGGTGAGTTTGTGTCTCTTGAATCAAGAAATGTGATTATTTAAGATATATTTAAAACAAATGTGGATTAGTTTTTTATTTTGGAGATTTTGTCTTAAGGCAAATTTCAAAGTCATTAAATGAACAGCTATATAAGTGGAAATAGTTCTACTCCTAAGTAGTTATTTTTGTTTGTTATTCTTATAGTCCTTAAAAAAAAAAAAATATTACCATTAACTCATTCACACTGCCATTGACTTTTGGGGACCTTTTATGATCAAAAATCCTGCTGATTATAAGGCTAAAGACTCAAAATGAACTATTTGCATGTCAAAATTTTTACTTGTGGTTCTAATGTATTTAATCTGATTCGTGTATGATAAGGCGAATGGATGTGCTCTGAGTTTTTGTGCTTTTAGGGACCTTTGTTGCCACTTGTCATGCATTGGTCTACAACATAAAGAACTCATTCGTTTTAGTACATGCAATTCTCTACCTGTTGTTTCATATAAATTAATTGATGTGAGAATTAGGGCTGCAGTTGATTAATCTTTCAACTAGAGTAATCGGATTAGGAACATTTAATGCGTTCCTAAATTTTAGATGTAAAACAAAGGCTTGCTAAAATGACACTTTCAAAAAACCAAATGTGAATACAAAATAAAATTCCAGAGTGTTTCTTCAAACTGCGGGATTACACTTTCATTTAAAAATAAAAATACCTGTACTTGGCCTCAAACGGTATAAAATAAATGATCAAAGTACAACAAAAGAACAATTGGCTGACTTCCGTAGCAAAAGTCCACTAGTTTAACATCTATTAAATGCAAACTTTTTTTACAATGTTAACAAATTGTTCATTCCCACAAAAAATGGCTAAATATACCTATAAATTAAAATACGAAAGCATAAAATAAACATACAGTATATGTTGGTCTTAAAGGGAGCAGCTGGATTCAACCATGTTAAATGAGTTGTCATATACACTGTTGCCACAACAGGGCAGTGCATCCGCCCATATCAATAAAACTAAATGCAAACACTTCCAAAACAAACCCTGACAATTAGGGTTGTTCCGATCATGTTTTTTTGCTCCCGATCGTTTTAGTTTGAGTATCTGGCAATCCTGATATTTCCCGATCCGATTGCTTTTTTTTTTTTTTTTTTGCTCCCGATTCAATTCCAATCATTCCCGATAATTTTTCCCGATCATATACATTTTGGCAATGCATTAAGAAAAAAAAATGAATAAAACTCAATTCAATTGCTCCAAGTATCTTTTTTTTTTTTTTTTTTATTGTCCAACATGACATTGTTCCACTGCTTTGGATCAAAACAAAGCTTATCAGCACTTAAAGTTACACGATGTCACTTCCATGTTCCAAGTTTTTTTCAGTGCCACACTTGGTGAGTGCGACAATAAATGGCAGGGGAGGATGTTTATTATGAACCAATCTTTAAACCAAAACTAAAGACTGGATGAGTGTAAGACATTTTGTCTGTAACGTTAAATACAATTAGAAAATAATTTAATTAAAAATATACTGTGTGTATATATATATATATATATATATATATATATATATATATGTATATATATATAAGGGCTGTCAAACGATTAAAATTTTTAATCGAGTTAATTACAGCTTAAAAATTAATTAATCGTAATTAATCGCAATTAATCGCAATTCAAACCATCTATAAAATATGCCATATTTTTCTGTAAATTATAGTTGGAATGGAAATATAAGACATAAGACAGATATATACATTCAACATACGGTACATAAGGACTGTATTTCTTTATTATAACAATAAATCAACAAGATGGCATTAACATTATTAACATTCTGTTAAAGTGATCCATGGATAGAAAGACTTGTAGTTCTTAAAAGATGAATGTTAGTACAAGTTATAGAAATTTTATATTAAAACCCCTCTTAATGTTTTCGTTTTAATAAAATTTGTAAAATTTTCAATCAAACTGAAGTCATCTCTTTTTGACAGGAGCACGTTTCTTGTATTTTTGTAAAACTGAAAATAACAAGGCAATGTGTCAATAACTTGCATAAATCACAAAATAACATAAAATGTACACACACGTGTCCATTTGAGCAGTAGCACTAGCCAATTAGCTCACAAGCATCTAACAATGTAACTGCATTTCACCATATATGTGAACAAATTCAAATACACATCACCAATAACATTATGATGCTCATGAACTTTAAGGAGGAATAAAACTCACAAGCGATGCATGTATTAGACACAAACAGTGTGGTGAGGCTATGAGAACTGCCACTGAACACTGGATGCAGACCTTAGCTGGTCTGAATAGCACTGTCTATTAGTGTGAGTTCGCGTCGACATAATCACGTCAGAAAAGCGCGCCGAAACCCAAATAATCAGCTGCACCGAATCGCCAGCAGAGGGCGACATTACGCCAGATAACATATGCAAGTCACACCCAAGCGCCAGCAGAGGGCGAAAAAACGCCATGAAACACAACAAGTTGGCCTTTCACTGTACTGACATTTAAATCTGTCTGAGCGGGGCAAACGTGCGTTAATTGCATCAAATATTTTAACGTGATTAATTTTAAAAAATAATTAACGCCCGTTAACGCGATAATTTTGACAGCCCTAATATATATATATATATATATATATATATATATATAAAAAAGCATGTCCGATATTTTTTTGCCGATTTCGATACTTTGAAAATGATGTGATCTGACCCGACCGATCGGCATCCCTACTGACAATGCCACTCGAATCAGCACAATTTGATTAAAGGCCTTTTTTTTCTAATCCAGTGGTTCTTAACCTTGCTAAAGGTACCAAACCCCACAAATGGACTTCACATGTGGATTCACCGAACCCTTCGGAATTGGATAATAAAGCTTTTTTTCAAATTAAAAACGGATTATATCCAAGCTAATAATTTCGCAAATCCATGTTCTAAATTCTTCAAAATTCAAAACTGGTCAAAATTTGAGACCATGCTGCCCATTGGTTTGTTGTATTCCCTCATACCAAGTGAGAGTCTACCTTCCACTGAGCAAACCAGTTCCTCCTCCAATCAGATCGAGGACTAGGAGTTTAAAAAAATGGATTAATGGTTCCCCCTTTTTCAATCCAAACTCAAAACTCACCTGTTCACTCACCTGCCCATAAGAATCCCTAATTTCTTTGTTTTCTGCTACTTATTTTTTATGTATAAGTATTTTTTTATACATCTCATTCGTATTTAAAATTTGCCCTAAACGTTCTATACTTTTTTTGTTTCCGATCTTTATTTTGTTTCAATATTTTTTTAAATGATTGCGCGGTGACCTTGAGTGCCAGAAAGGCGCCTTCAAATAATATATTAATTAGGGTTGTTCCGATCATGTTTTTTTGCTCTTTTTTTTGCTTTTAGTTTGAGTATCTGCCGATCCCGATATTTCCCGATCCGATTTTTTTTTTTTTTTTTGCTCCCGAATCTATTCCAATCATTCCCGATAATTTTTCCCGATCATATACATTTTGGCAATGCATTAAGAAAAAAATGAATAAAACTCAGACGAATATATACATTCAACATATAGTACATAAGTACTTTGTTTATTATGACAATAAATCCTCAAGATGGCATTTACATTATTAACATTCTTTCTGTGAGAGGGATCCACGGATAGACTTGTAATTCTTAAAGGATAAATCTGACTTTGTATATTGTGACTAAATATTGCCATCTAGTGTATTTGTTGAGCTTTCAGTAAATGATACTGTAGCCATGCCCAAATGCATGATGGGAAGTGCAACCATTACTGTGCGCCGTGGTACCACTTGATATATCTTCTCTGCGTTGGGAAATAACATAGGGTGTTAAGAAAAAGATCAACTACTATCTTTCTTCCCCACATTGCTTCCCATGATTATTCTAATCATTGGGAGAGGGATTGTAAGGCTTTAGCCATTTAAAAAAAGGCTCCAAAGGCTGCCAAAATTCTCTCCTCATTTACGCTGCCTTTTAGCTCTATATACTGTATGGGTAAAATGGCGCCATTATAGATTGAACGCGACAATGCGTGAGTGGGTCATGCAGCGCATGTGTTAATTGCGTTAAATATTGTAACGTGATAAATGTAATATTCTCGCCGTTAACACGATGAATTTGATAACCCTACCTTAAGCTTAAACTAAAGACTCTGGAAGAGTGTAACACATTATGTCTGTAACGTTAAATACAATTAGAAAACGATTTAATTAAAAAATACATATATGTTAAAGGCATGTCCGATATTTTTTTGCCGATTCCGATACTTTGAAAATGACGTGATCGGACCCGATCGATCGGGATGCCGATCCATCTCTAATATTAATATTTTATTTGAAGGCCTTGTAGCATGTAAATCTGGAGGAGCAAACCAGTCCAAAACTTGGTCTAAAAGCGCTTTGCCTAGATGTAATAAGCGTACGAAAATAGGTCTCTGAATTTACATACCTTCGTCGAACCCCTTAGACTAACCCACCAGACCCAGGTTAAGAACCACTGTTCTAATTGAATAACTCGAGTTAATTCATCGTTGCAGCACTAGTGAGAATAATTTTGAACCTAGAAATGATCAACAAATTGGCCACATTCGTGCCATAACAAAAGATTCTGCACTTTCATCACAATTGAATATTTATGCTAACAAATTCTGTGTGTTTAACTAAATGTTCATCTAAAAATGACAAGAAAAGCGAGTATCCTGTGAAACTTCGCACCCGTTTTGCTAACATTCACAGTGTTAACAAATGGATCAGAAAAATTCCGGCTTTCACTGGCAGTGTGAAAGGTTTCACCTTCATAAAATATGTAGCAAGCTGAAAGTGGATTCAAATCTTCAGGGGGTGTTGAAGCTGCTCGGCATGGGGTTCACTTTGCCGCTTTTTTCCGTTCTCTTATTCTGAGGCGATATGACTCCGCGCCGTCACCCCCCACATGGCAACTTCTCGGGTGTCCATCTTTGCCAACAGTTGGACGTAATGTCTCGTAGGATTTGAGCTCGTAGCTGTTAGCGATATAGCAATGAATGCTTTTCAGTGACCGGAACGAAGCTCTCGTGAAAGGGAATAGCGACACAACGGGTGATCGTCAACCGGCACTGACGTCTTGTAATTATCTGATTGCAGGATGCTGTGTTGCTGCGCGAAAGCATGCAGTAGCGGTAATATTCCACTTCGTTGGATTCTGTGTGAAAGGTACCGACACGGAATGGGGGAGTGAATGGCAAACTAGCAATTTTTCGGCTTTAGAGGTAGATTCAGTGGTCGTTTATGATATGTTCCCCATTTATATTAACTCATCCGACCATATGTTCAATACAGACAGATTTTTAGGCAGATTTAATGACGTGCTATGCCACTGCTTCCCTCCAGTGGTCAGCAGTGGAAGTACATGCAAAATCAAAGGCAGGAAAAGTCTAAAATGAACAAAAAATTCTAAATTCCAGGGCGCTAGAACCTACGATGTATCATTTAAAAAGCTTGAAGATTGCAGTGACTGTTTTTCATTCCCCCTTCCTCGTCTTGTTGTTAAATTTGTGCCTTTGTGTTTGTCTTACAGGTACTGAGCACGTAGACAAAATGAGCAGTCAGCTAGAGAAAGCCATCGAGGGCCTCATCACGGTCTTTCACTCGTACTCGTCTAAAGAGGGTGACAAGCACAAGCTGAGCAAGGCCGAGCTCAAGACGCTCCTGCAGGAAGAACTCACAGACTTCATTGCCGTGAGTGACGACACGTTTTCTGTTGAGACGTGCGGAGTTTG
Organism: Corythoichthys intestinalis; assembly: GCF_030265065.1. Taxonomy (NCBI): domain Eukaryota; kingdom Metazoa; phylum Chordata; class Actinopteri; order Syngnathiformes; family Syngnathidae; genus Corythoichthys; species Corythoichthys intestinalis. The sequence continues at coordinate 40,951,844 of NC_080398.1, forward strand.
ATACTTTCCCCCCGTCTGTTCTTTAAGGGCTGCAGCGACGCGTCCGCCGTGGACAAGATTATGACAGACTTGGATGAGAACGGCGACCAGCAGCTGGACTTTCAGGAGTTTGTGGTTCTGGTGGCAGCGCTTACTGTGGCCTGTAATGAATTCTTTGAAGGCTCCTGCCAAAAATAAACTTAAATATTATGGGAGATGATCATGTTAGTGTTTTCTGCATCTTAATAAAGATGTTTAAAGTGCTCTGGGTCTTTTATTTTCTGCGAACAGTACATCGGTTGACCAGCAGATGGCAATAGACTTCTATTTTATTAAAGTAGGTACTTATGCACACAGACGTCCTAATTGAGGATGTGCAACCTACAAACCCCACATTCAAAGGTTGTGTGACAGCTTCTTAGTTGATTTTAATTTGAAGGTTGCTCTAAATCTGTTCCAAAAGCATTTTTGTGATGAATTTTAACCTGATTTTAAGTATAGAACACTAGTATCACTTGTGCTCAGAATGTGTTGCATCCTACAACAAAGCTAGCTTGGATATCCGTATCCACTAGAAACGTGACATTTAAAATGTTTTGTTCCATATCCTCTGGCAAGAGTAGTTTGTAAGCCTATGACAACAGAAGTAAGCACACATTTAGGTCCAGCTGTCATTGGTGGCTAACGTCAGCTACAGCCATAGATGTTAAATATATAGACTGCCACTTAGGCAATAGATGTAAAATCCTGCCATTGTTTTTGTGCTTTTGATGCTGTAATTGGCACCCAATGAGTTAAATGAGTGATAAAATTCACTGACATGGCTTGAACTTGCTGTCATTTAGCAGTATAAACAAAAGTTCCGCTCTATCATGCTAGCATAACATCCTAAGTAGCGTAAATCTGCGAATGTGCCATGATAGTAATTTTTTCGCAGACCTCGTCATAAAGGCAAACTTTGGATGGTGCAAAAGGCTTGTATTTAGATTTCTGATGTTCTGTATTTGCATGTGAATGCTCGTTCAACCTCTTCAGAATGGTTTGGACGTCTATCACCGTCAATGGCAATATGAAATATTAATGTCGTTTGAGCAGTCGCAGGTTTCTTGGGTTTGTTATGTAAGTGGTAGTATGCCAAAGTTAGGGTATGATCAATATAAAAGCTATTAACCCAATTCTGGTTAATCTGAAATCATTTGAATAGAAAAGTTTATTAAAATTCAGGATTTTTAGTAGAAATCAGTGTTGTCAGTTACTAATTAATGTGTTACTGTAATATACTATATGATTACTTTCAGTAATGAGCAATCTAGCGCGTTCATTTTTCCAAACCAGTTATCTCTAATTAACCCTTTAACACCGAACGTGTCGGCAGCGACGCGTTTACGCGTATCGTCTTTGAAGCTTTGTCACGCTGTAATTACATCACCCACGTGCCGCTGGTTGGTCTTATTTGAAAGTGCGGAAGTTGATGTCCACACTAGTTTTTATTTGAAGTCAATCGACCACGAAAAACGGAAGATAATGTCATTTGAGTTTTATAGTTTTATTGCACTCATGCATTAAAACGCTGCATGGACTATGTATCTATCTCCATATTTCCATCATTTCTTGTCCTTTTTCAAAACCGAAAGCAGCACAAGAGACTACATATCCCAAGAGCCGCTGTGATGTCAAGAAGGACGAACCAAATGTGAACATTTTTAATACATTTCCGAGCGAGGCGCCAACTAATGAAAGGGAGGCATGCGAAGCAAGCAACGGCATTTAGCGCAAGCTAAAGCATTATTTCGTTAACTCAAGGAAGAAGATGAGCCGTATTTGTCGTTGTCATAGAAGGCTGCGTGACGACGTGTGTGACGCAGCTCAGTGACCTGTTCAAGAAGAAGCTTTATTGAGGGTGCAAAAAAAAAAAAAAAAAAAAAACTTTATTGGGTCGCATGCCTGAAAATTTTGAATTGAACTGAACTACTTGTCAATATTTTTTCAAATATTTTTTTTAAGTTCTACATATATTTTTTTCTTCACTATAATCTTTTCAATTTTTATGTAGATGTGTGTTCGAGAAGCTTGATTGCATGTACTTATATACTTTTGATAAGGTGATGGGTACAATATCTAACTTCAAAAAAAGATATCCTCCAAACCCTTTTTGTGTTAGATGATATATATAATTTTTTTCTCACTATTTTGCACTGTATAGAACGTGTTTTGACCATAGTATGTGTAAAGGCCAAAAACGCCTATGACCATACCTGCTGTTTGTGTTGAATTGTCAAACATAAAACTATTCAACCTTATTTTTTTCTATTGAATGTTTATCCTAACAAGTTGAATAAATATTATCAAGCTTCAAAACGGTTGGTCGAGCATGTTTGGTTGTCAATGGGACATCAACATTACAAATTTTGAAAAAAGATTTGGGGATTTTTTTGTCTTTTTGGGTCCAAAATGTGGATTGTAATTGGTCAGTGAAGAAAACAACAGTTTCGACAACTTGGCCATTGTAAACAATTTTTTCTTTGAAATATAAATGCAACATCAAATGCATGCAAATTCGGCCAAAATAGGCTTAGGTGTTAAAGGGTTAAAGTTTTCTTCGTCTCCGTGTGTTACTATATTGTTATTGCCTCATATATGGCGGAAAACACAGACAAGACTGAAAAAGCAGTTTTTGCTCTTGCACTCCTCTTTAAAAGAAACTGCTGTATTTAAGCCAAAACAACTGTTATGTTTGATAGAACAATATGTCTGTATGCTGCATTAGCAGATTCATGGCGCATTAAGCCCCCAAACTATTTTTAATTTACCCGTTTTACCCCGAAAACCCCTGTTTACAGACGTCGCGCAACCGCTTTTGTTTCAACCCAGCCATAAAACGAAGGTAATTAAATTATATTTATTATTCAAAATGTCTTTGTGTCAAAAACTCTTTTGTATTAGAGTGAATCAGATGCAAAACAACGTGTTTAAGAATAGGCTAACTCGTCGAGTCTCGCGGGCCGTGTCCGTTATCAAACGATACGCTGCGTGAAAGAGAGTTATCAGCGCATCTGAGCTGTTTACACACTTTTCCGCCAGCTGTGAAAGATGGGACATGGAAAAGCGTTCGATAGCGTTTGGGTCAATGTTTACCCCCGCGCCTTCCTTATCCGAGGGCCCCGTTTGCTCTCCGCTCGAACGCAAATCCCCTTTCGTGGGACAGGCAAAAAAAAAATTGCGCCGACTCCAAACACAGGTGAGGCTGCGCCAAAGTTCGCCGCGTTGGAATGCGGATAGCAAGTGTGGACCATTAACCTTCTCTGGAGGGGTGAGTGCTAATCCCAAATGTAAGACAACATTGATTTCTTATCATGAACTTCAACTACCTTCCTGTTTCCGCAGCCGGCAGCTGGAGTGCTTCACCGAGGAGAACCCACGTCGAAATGGATCTGCTCACAGAGGTAAGGGTGTAGAAGGGGGTGAGGCCATTTATAGGTTAGAAGACAAATAGCAAATTCTAAACAGTTTAGCATGTAGGCAGTTGAGTTATGTGACAGTAAAGTTGTGACTGATTTGTAATTCTACCTATAGTCAGGTAGCATATATAAGACCAGCTTACCTTGAAAAACATAATAATTATCCTGTAATTGTGATGACTATCCAATAAAAACGTGATAACTATCATCGATAAACATGCTAAGTACAGTGGGGCAAATAAGTATTTAGTCAACCACCAATTGTGCAATACTTGAAAAGATTAGAGAGGCCTGTAATTGTCAACATGGGTAAACCTCAACCATGAGAGACAGAATGTGGAAAAAAAAAAACAGAAAATCACATTGTTTGATTTTTAAAGAATTTATTTCTAAATTAGAGTGGAAAATAAGTATTTGGTCACCTACAAACAAGCAAGATTTCTGGCTGTCAAAGAGGTCTAACTTCTACTAACGAGGTCTAACGAGGCTCCACTCCTTACCTGTATTAATCGCACCTGAAAAGACACCTGTCCACAAACTCAGTCAGTCACACTCCAAACTCCACTATGGCCAAGACCAAAGAGCTGTCGAAGGACACCAGAGACAAAATTGTAGTCCTGCACCAGGCTGGGAAAACTGAATCTGCAATAGGTAAAACGCTTGGTGTAAAAAAAAATAACTGTGGGAGGAATTATTAGAAAATGGAAGACATACAAGACCACTGATAATCTCCCTTGATCTGGGGCTCCATGCAAGATCTCACCCCGTGGCGTCAAAATGATAACAAGAACGGTGAGCAAAAAATCCCAGAACCACACGGGGGGACCTTGTGAATGACCTACAGAGAGTTGGAACCACAGTAACAAACAATCAGTAACACAATGCGCCGCCAAGGACTCAAATCCTGCACTGCCAGACGTGTCCCCTGCTGAAGAAAGTACACGTCCAGGCCCGTCTGCGGTTCGCTAGAGAGCGTTTGGATAATCCAGAAGAGGACTGGGAGAATGTGTTATGGTCAGATGAAACCAAAATAGAACTTTTTGGTAGAAACACAGTTTCTCGTGTTTGGAGCAGGCCCGGATCTAGGTTTACCCACCAGAGTGGGCACTAAGAAATCTTGAGGGGGCACCCCCAATGCAGGCTTTTTTTTTACCCTCTGCATTTCTTTAATTTTTCTTAAATCTAGTCGAATAATTTTCTCCATCTTGTTCTGAGTGTTAACGGCTGGTTAACAGATTAATGCATCAGATTCTTCCACTTATTTTAAGTAAATATTACTATTGCTACAGTATTTGTTCTTATTAAGGCCATACAACTACAAGTTGGTCATTTTTCACCTAAATCAAGAGAAAAATGCTTTCAAATAATGTTTTGAACAATATCTATTCTTGAATTTAAAAACATTTCTGACAAGTTTTTTATGCTTATTTTCAGCTAGGTATTTTTCTTATTTCAAGAAATCTAAGTGAGTAAATTTAATTGAAGCACTCGCAGATAATTTCACTTATTTCTAGTATATTTACACTGAAAACAAGGGAAGCTTTTCTTTTTTTTTTGGTTTGGGTTTGGCAGTGTATATGTAATGGTTTCATTGGTACACAGTTTGATTAAACCTTTGTTTTTAAAAACTACTTAAGAAACATTTTGAAAACTTCCAGAATACGTGTCTGGATTTTATAAGCAAATTTAAATTGCAATATTTAAACGCGGAGGTGGGTAGAGCAGCCAACATTTTTACTCAACTAAGAGTAGTGTTACTTCAAACTAATATTACTCAAGTAAGAGTAAAAGTAGTCATCCAAAAAAATGTACTCAAATACAAATAAAAAAGTATGCAGTGAAAAGAATACTCAATTAAGAGGGACATTTTGAGTAACTGCTTATTTTTGTTTAATTGTTTTTTTTTTTTCAATGGTATATGAACCATTGTTATAATGATACTGGACAATAACACATTACATAATCTCATAAAGCCATAGAAATACAAAAAAAAAAAATGTATTCCAATGAGAGAAAAAAAAAAAAACATAAACGAGGCATTCTTCGTCCAAAGAGCATGAGTGCTCTCTAGTGGAAAAATAGTTCCTAGTTTGAATAGTGAAGAGTTTCTTCATTATTACTATTTAGAAATTAAAAGGAGCATATATCCGGTTATCCTTGGTCAATCAATGCCAAATAAAAACTGGTATAGAGGTTGAAATCCGCACTTTTGAGTCCTGTTGAGAGCAGCGCTCAATATAAAATACTTCATTTTTTTACGGTACTAAAGACCACATGATTGAGCAGGGTGGCGTGAAGCTAGGACGGCAACCTTGCGTCTGAGATGTATAATGGAGTCATGTGATTATTTTTGCGACGTCTCATTGGTGAAATCGGTAGAGCTACTTGGTACTACTACAGCTTTTACAGCTACTCGGCATCGCTGGCAAAAACACTTTTTTATGTTCTGTCGGGAGGAAAACGGCTGCCCACCCAATAATATGGTATTGGTACAGATCTTTTTACTTTCTTTGACCGAACATTTAGTGTAACGACCCCACAGTATTATTGCTGTTCTATCAGCTTCCTACCGTCAGCGAACGCCTCTGGTACGGATGGGTGTGTGTGGTTGGATGAGTATGAGTGGGCGGGGCGAGCGGAGGGTGCGTGTGTGTATGTGCCTGGAGGAGAGAGAGGAAGTGCACGGATAACAAACGAGGTTGGAAAAACAGCTTGTTTAGGTGGTTGCTTGCTCGGCTTTGTTGCGGCCAACAGTAACCGTTAATCCTACTATAAAAAAGTAGGTGAGACCAACTCTCCGTGCGTTTTCTATATCCAGTGCAACGCTACAATAGAGATTCCCGACATTTTGATTGGGTGGGCACGACTCACGTCTGGGTGGGCCGTGCCCACCCCGGCCCACCCATACATCCGGCCCCGGTTTGGAGGAGAAAGAATACTGAATTGCATCCGAAGAACACCATACCCACTGTGAAGCGTGGAGGTGGAAACATCATGCTTTGGGGGTGTTTTTCTGCAAAGGGACCAGGACGACTGATTTGTGTAAAGGAAAGAATGAAAGGGGCCATGTATCGAGAGATTTTGAGTGAAAATTCCATCAGCAAGGGTATTGAAGATGAGACGTGGCTGGGTCTTTCAGCATGACAATGATCCCAAACACACAGCCAGGGCAACAAATGAGTGGCTTTGAAAGAAGCATTTCAAGATCCTGGAGTGGCCTAGCCAGTCTCCAGATCTCAACCCCATAGAAAATCTGTGGAGGGCGTTGAAAGTCTGTGTTGCCCAACAACAGCCGCAAAACATCACTGCTCTAGAGGAGCTCTGCATGTAGGAATGGGCCAAAATACCAGCAATAGTGTGTGAAAAGCTTGTGAAGAGTTACAGAAAACGCTTGGCCTCCGTTATTGCCAACACAGGGTACATAACAAAGTATTGAGATGAACTTTTGGTATTGACCAAATACTCATTTTCCACCATGATTTGGAAATAAATTCTTTAAAAATCAAACAATGTGATTTTCTGTCTCTAATTGTTGAGGTTTATCCATTTTGACAATTACAGGCCTTTCTAGTATTTTCAAGTGGGAGAATTTGCACATTAAGTGGTTGACTAAATACTTATTTGCCCCACTGTATCATGTAAAAACAGCTAGAACAGACGAAGAACCATAAAAACAGCTCAGTCGGTGAAGAAAAAAAACCAGCAAGCAAGAATGAGATGAAAATGTTTTACAAGAAAAACAGGAGAACACAAAATTGAGATTTATAGTATGAGAATAAAACATAAACATAAAAAACAAGTAATCATTTGCCGAAGAATAAAAAAAAAAACATGGAAATATTCAAACGAGACAAACAAGAGAATGTGAAAACAGCAAGAGAGAGAAAACATGAGAACAGCATGAGTGCAAAAACAAAAAAATTATGAGATTAAACTGTGAAAAATATTGAAATTGCCAAACGAGAACAACATGAGAAAAAACGGCAATTTCTGAAGAAATTGTGTTTGGAGCTCTGCAGCGGTAGGTAAAGACACAAAACCCACCCAGTTGATTTTGGGGCATTTTGGAGTCACTTCTTGTTGATTTAGGGGCATTTCAGGGTCGCTTCCTGCTAATTTGTGGACATTTCGGGTCACTTCCTGTTGATATTTCGACATACACTGCCAGCACGGATCCTAACTGATGCAAGCTAATCGTTTGCTGCATCAGGAGCTAGTTATAAACACAACTATGAATTGCTGTTATTGAAGATTAAACTGATTTAATTTCAATTTTTACTTTCGTTTCATTCTGCAAGTGTTGATGTCATGAGCAACTGAATAAAGTCAGCAAACCACACGGACGTCTGACATAATCATTTCGGAGTTTAGCTCGCTGTCTAGCTAGGATTTAGCTCCAACGGCTTAGCGAGGACAGTACAATGACGTATAATACATGTTTTCAGATAGTTATTTTGAGGTTTAGAGGGTACTTAGGGGTACTTAAAGGGTTAAGTCCGACTTATGCGAAAATTTGAGTTACGTCGCCAGCATAGGATCAGAACTCGTTCGTAACCCGTGGACTACCCGTACATGGCCGTCAATAACATGGACGTACTGTACATTGGTGTCAATGTCATGGACGAGCATGACTTTCAGTGGAATCCAAGTACATGACCGTCAATGGCAAGGACGTACATGGCTGTCAATGGCATGGACATACAATGCCATTAATAGAATGGCCATACGTTGGTGTCGATGGCATAGACGTGACTTTCAATGGCAAAGACGTACATGGCTGCCAATGGCAAGGATGTGCATTGGTGTCAATGAGAAGGCCATACATTGGTGTTGATGGCATGGACGTACTTACATGGCTGTCGATGGCATGGCCAGTTGAATGTGAATGGGCTGTAATGGTTAGTATTTGGTCAAAAATCACAACCACCCATGTTTTTCTGCCATTGAAAATGAAGGGGAAATTTTGGCCTTTAGAAACGAATGGAACGACGTACATGGCCGTTAATGGCATCCCGTTAGAAATGAATGGGAAAGTTTTTGGCGAACTTTGGGGGAACCATAGGTTTTTGGCAAATTCTGTATATAACTTTTATGCCCCTTACCTTCCTGATTTTTTATGTGTAAAACCATGAGACAATAGCATGAGACCACTGAAAAAGTAGTTATTCCAAGCAATAGATTTACACGGAGTAGATTAAATGATGGATTGAGTGCTTGATTGAGGTTGAGCAGCCTCACTTTTCCGTCATCAACGCGACCGCCGGCTGGACGGGCCAACGCGAGGACAAGCTAGCCCCTCAGGCTACGCTAAGTTCGCGTATGTGCGCAGAGACTGATGACGCTACATTAACAGGGGCATCCTAATGGGTGAACTTTGACCTCCAGAAAGGGGATCCGGGCAGGGGAAGTTGAAGGAGGCTAAACGGGCGCCACATTACGCCGCCTGTCACTCAAAGTCACACCCACGGAAGGCCTGCCCACCATTTTTGCTAACACATATGTAAAATTGTACTTTTTTTGTGGTTTGAAATGAACTCTTGGCTGCTATTGACGGCGATAGATATCCAATAAATTAAAAAATGTACAAAAACAAAAAATATTAAATCATAAATTAAAACAAATTATAAGAAAATAAAAAGATTTAAAAAATACAGAAAATTAATTGAAAATAAAAATGAAAAATCTGTTTAATAATGAGTAATTTATTAATAAATTCCTCCCTTTGTATTTATTTTAGAAATTAGCTTGCCTCGCCTGTCATCTAAAATCACATCCGCGGAAGCCCCGCCCACCATCTTCACTAACCACAATTGTGCTTTTTTTTGTGGTTCAAAAAGTATTAATTGGCCGCCTTTTATGGCAATGGATGTCCAACAAGAATTTGAAAATACCAAGTTAAAAAAAGCAATTATAAAAAACAAAAAATAAAACAAAAATAAATATAAAAATTATATAGCATAAACTATATACATTAGTTATATACAATATATATATATATATATATATATTACGGCTGTCAAAATTATCGCGTTAACGCGCGGTAATTAATTTTTTAAATTAATCACGTTAAAATATTTGACGCAATTAACACACATGTACCGCTCAGACAGTACCGTATACTGCCTTTTGGTAAGTTTTACAGCAAGGTTTTTTGTGCTGTGTAACAGCGAACTCTTGTGGTCGCTTTGCGACATGGTTTATTGCTTTCTTGCCAGTTCAATATAGCTGCACGACGTCTCGGGCTGACGCCTACGTTGTAATGTTGTGCTTATATGATCCTTGGACAGGATTTGTCCGTAAGTATGGTTGTTGTAAAGAATGTACATATTATGTTAGTAAGCGAAATGTTATATTTTTTGTATGAGACGCTTTTTGTTGATGTTTAGTTAACCTGTATAGCGTGCTAAGCTAACATTGTTGCTAATGCAATGCTTGTGTACTTTTTTTTGTAGTTTCACTACGGTCTAAAGAGGACAGTGGTTTGAGTCCATTTTATTAATAAATCAGATGAAAAAGGAAGAAGTCCGATTATTAAGCGTCGTTCACTAGCTGTCTAGCTTTGGAAAAAGGTAGACGCTTCGGAGTGAGGACAGCATAGACAGATTTAAATGACAGTAGAGTGAAATGCCCACTACAGTCCGTATGTTGAAAGTATATATCCATCTTGTGTCTTATCTTTCCATTCCAACAAATTATTTTACAGAATATATATATAATTTACAGAAAAATATGGCATATTTTATAGATGGTTTGAATGGCGATTAATTGCGATTAATTACTTTTTAAGCTACAATTAACTCGATTAAAAATTTTAATCGTTTGACAGCCCTAATATATATATATATATATATATATATATATATATATATATATATATATATATGTATAATTACATACATATATATATATATATATATATATATATATATATATGTATAATTACATATGTATATATATTAGGGTTGTTCTGATAGTGTTTTTTTGCTCCCGATCCCGATCGTTTTAGTTTGAGTATCTGCCGATCCTGATATTTCCCGATCCGATTGCTTTTTTTTTTTGCTCCCGATTCAATTCCAATCATTCCCGATAATTTTTCCCGATCATATACATTTTGGCAATGCATTAAGAAAAAAATGAATAAAACTCGGACGAATATATACATTCAACATACAGTACATAAGTACTGTATTTTTTTTACTATGACAATAAATCCTCAAGATGGCATTTACATTATTAACTTTCTTTCTGTGAGATGGATCCACGGATAGAAAGACTTGTAATTCTTAAAGGATAAATGTGACTTTGTATATTGTGACTAAATATTGCCATCTAGTGTATTTGTTGAGCTTTCAGTAAATGATACTGTAACCATTTAACTGTTCTGCCCAAATGCATGATGGGAAGTGCACCCATGACTGTGTGTAGTGGTACCAATTGATATATCTTCTCTGCGTTGGGAAATAACATAGGGTGTTAAGAAAAAGATTAATCACTACCTTTTCTCCACATTGCTTCCCACGATTTTTCTAATCGTAGGGAGAGGGATTGTAAGGCTTTAGCCAATTAAAAAAATGCTCCAAAGGCTGCCAAAATTCACTCTACTCATTTTACGCTGCCTTTTAGCTCTCTATATACGTAGGTAAAACGGCGCCATTACAGATTGAACGCGACAATGCGTAAGTAGGTCGTGCAGCGCATGCGTTAATTGCGTTAAATATTTTAACGTGATAAATTTAAAAAAAAAAAAAAATTACCGCCGTTAACGGGATAAATTTGATAACCCTACCTTAAGCCTAAACTAAAGACTCTGGATGAGTGTAACATAATATGTCTGTAACGTCAAATACAATTAGAAAATGATTTAATTAAAATATATATATATATATTAAAAAAAAAGGCATGTCCAATATTTTTTTGCCGATTCCGATACGTTGAAAATTACGTGATCGGATGGTCGGGACATCTCTAACATATATATATATATATATATATATATATATATATATATATATATATATATATATATATATATATACATATATATATACATATATATATATATACATATATATATATATATATATATATATATATATATATACACATATATTATATATTAAATAAATATAAATGATATAATATAAAAAATAAGTATGATAAATATAAAATTATAAATAATATATAAATAAAATATAAAATAATATACATATAAAATTATATAAAATATAAAAAATATCATATATAAAAAATATAATATTATATTAATTGAAAAACAATTAAAAATAAAATTAAAATACATTCAACAAAAAGGGAGAAGGTATTAATAATTTCAAAAGTAACTTAAAAAATCCTCAAAATATCCTTCCATTAAATTTCAATTTAAAAAAAAGAAAAAAGAACTACTTGGCTGCCATTGACAGAAATGGATGTCAACGGCAAACAATGAGTAAATCTTGAATCATAAAAAAATCACAACTTTATCTTAGCGAAAATGATGGGCGGGGCTTCCACAGGTTTGATTTTAAGTAAAAGGCTAAGCAAGAAAACTTTTGTTTTGACTTAGAGGGGCAACTGAACGAATGTAGATTGAACACTGTCAATTGCAGTTAAAAAGCTTTGTAAATATGCCATGTTGAGGGTTAGCCGCTAGTCATCATACACGGCGCTGGGCTCATACATCACAACATATCGCGCCTTTATTGGGATGAGAGGAAGTCGTTAAGGCCTGGGATGCGACCCGGCCGTGACCCTGCAGCAGCATTGTTAAAAACCCTGACAGGTCAGCGATAAAGAGGGCGGGTTCTCTTGCCAGCTTCAGCCAATCACGGGTGACCTCCATGCACAAGGTTTACACGATGTAGCATTTGAATGTTAAATGCTCATTTCTTTACTGTTGTGTTGAAAATGATGTAACTACATTTTGGTCATACAGTATTTTTTCCATGTTATTAATTGACTAAGCTTGTTTTGTTATGGCGATATATTGACATTTTCATGGTAGGTGCTTGTCGACTGTGAGAGACAAGCTAAAAAATCCAGAAATCACAGTGTATGATTTTTAAAAATCTATCTGTATTATACTGCTGCAAATAAATTTTGAACACCTGAAAAAAATGAATGTTAATATTTAGTACATTAGCCTTTGATTACAATTAAAGCAGGGATTTTGCACCACTGATCCACACGAATCTTCTCTAGATCAATCAGGTTTCTGGGCTGTCACTGAGAAACACAGAGTTTGAGCATCCTCCAAAGATTTTCTATTGGGTTTCAGTCCGGAGACTGGCTAAGTCCCTCCAGAACCTTGATATGCTTTTTACGAAGCCACTCCTTGGTTATTCTGGCTGTCTGCTTTGAGCCGTTGTCATGTTGGAAGACCCAGTCACGACCGATTTTCAATGCTCTAACTGAAGGAAGGAGGTTAATCCTCAAAATCTCACTATACACGGCCATGGTCATTCTCTCCTTAAACAGTGCAGTCGTCCAGTCCCATGTGCAGAAAAACACCCCCAAAGCATGATGCTACCACCCCCATGCTCCACAGTAGGGATGGTGTTCTTGGGATGGAACTCATCATTCTTCTTCCTCCAAACACTATGAGTGCAATTAAGACTAAAAAGTTCAGTTTTGATCTCACCTGACATTTCATGACTCCTCTGGATCATCCAAATGGTCATTGGCTAACTTAACCTTCTGTGCCATGCATGATTTTAAACCATGACGTCTAAGTGTGTTACCAACAATAACCTAGGAAAATGTGGTCCCAGCTCCTTTCAGGTCATTGATTAGCTCCTCCTGTGTAGTTCTTAGTTCTTGGCTGATTCCTGACTAGAGGTGTGAATCTTTGGGCACCTAACGATTCCATTACGATTACGATTCAGAGACTTCGATTCGATTATAAATCGATTATTGATGCCCCCTCCCTCCCTCCATTTTTTTTTTTTTTTTTTTTTTATGTTTTGTATATTTGTTCCAAAATTCTTCAAAAATCCTCTCAGGTTAAATAAACCAAACTGCTATTTTAGTATCAAGTTACCAGTTAAAAACAGTAAATTAAATACTCAAGTCCCCATTCTGTACCAGCAGCTTTAAACTACATTCAATTAATTTAATGATGTCAATCATCCGTTAAAGTTGTTGAAATTGCGCCCGTTATTCCATAATTTCCCTCATGTCTACTTTCGACATGTGAAAGTTTTAAAACTGTTTCATCATTTAAAGAGAGATTCAAGTCAAGATTTTGCCGATTTAGGGGTATTTTAGATCAAAAGTAATTAGGTTCAAATTTGCCTATGCATGATTGTTTGGTTATTATATATTTTTTAATGTCTTGAATTGGGCTGTCTCTGTTTTTCTTTTTAGCTAAAAATGTCAATTTAACCAAAATAAATAAATAAATAAATGAAATGAAATCCTGCATGTTTTTAGAGGATGAAAAATTGAGCATGATCCAACTTTGGGTATACATGCTTTTTATTTAGGTCTACAATCGAGACAAAAAAAAGACATAATAATGTTAATAATACAATAAAAATAAAAAATAAAAAAAGCAAAAATATTTCGTATAAGCATGATCCTTTATCTCCTGAAAACCATCCATTATTTTAGTGTTGATTCAACCAAAAAATTGGTGTTTTGATAAAAACAAACCAAAAAAAATTTTTAAATTAACATTTTTTTCATCTAGAAATGATTTTTCTCTCCGTAAAAAATACAGCTACAGCTATTAAAAATAAATGAGTAACATGCTACAGAAGTGGAGATAATTATGACCAAAATGAATTCATTTATCACTCTGGTGCAGAAAATAATCACGTTGGCGTAAAAACTCACTAAAAGATGCAGAATCTATTTTGACCACTAGATGACGACATACTCTGTGAATCCAATGGCTCATGAATGTTACCCAATCCGTAAGCATCACATTGAAACTGTTAGTATTCCCTTCACGCCAGTCTCATCTGGTTACTTTATAAGAAACTCCCTACATTACACACAAAGATTAAAATGATATATGAAGAAGAAAAAAATGCTAAGAGGAGAAAGAAGGCGAGAAAAGAAGGAAGTGGAGAAAAATGAAGGAGAGAAATGGAAGAAAGAAGCTGTGAGCATCTGTTTCCCGTCTGCTGAGCAGCTGGGCCTGGAACAAACGACAAAAGAAGAACAAGAAGAAGAAGAAAGGAGGAGGAAGTACCGCGAGGCCTGAGAACCTGCTCACACACACAAGAAGCGGAAGTTGGATTCGTTTTTTTCCCTGAGGAAGTGTGCTCGATCGTCCTAATAATTTGTCTGGCTTTATTTGTCACTTCTGTGCCATTGACAAGGATAGATGTCAAATGCATTTGAATTGGAAGGGATGATCGTGTATTAGTGCATTGACGGCGCTGGACGTTTAATCCATTTTGACTAGGTAGGGCGAATGACTGTTAATTAATCGGAGATAAAAGTAGTAGGATAAATAGTAAAAGCAGTATAAAGTTGTTGTTTTTTTAAAATACAATATCGTAATTTTCGGACTATAAAGCCGCCCTATAGACCCTACCCACGTGACGTCACAACTCCTTCCTCCTGACTGGTGCCGCCCAATTGTCCGTCAACACATCGTGTTTACCTGTTACGGCTACGTACATTCCTCCTATTTACGACGTGTTTTTCTGCTCGTTAACATTAATAATCAAAATGGTGAAGGTGTGTGTGGCGGTCGGTTGCAATAACAGAGAAGATAGACGGAGAAGACGGAGAGACTTGAAGTTCTACCGGACTCCGAGAGACCCGGAGAGAAGAGAGCGAGATGGGCTGCTGCAATTCGACGAGAAAACTGGGCTCCAAACGATTACCACAGATTATGTAGTAGTCATTTTATATCTGGTAAGATGCATTTAATATATATTTAGAGGGTTTTGGGCTGACAACCACAATTAAGATCATTGCTAGGCTAATCGCCGACAACATACACGTATGTATGTAGTGAGAGTGCTATCGCTAAACCATATAAACATTAAAAGCCCTAACTCCATTGACAAACGACATGAAATACATTAGACTTGACAGTGGATGTTAGCAATAACAAAAGATTTTGAATTGAAAATTTCGTAACTCACCTTTCCAAGCACAAGATAGATTCTTGCCGAATTTTCGTGGACGAGGACCTGTTTCACCCAACCAGCGACGAAGTATTTATAAGCCTCCAAGCTCTTAAAGTTTTTCAAACTTTCGTGAGAATAGGCTGATTTTGTGTGGACAAGATAGTTGTACATATCAGGGTAGCTAGCAGATGTCAGGCAAATACGGCGGAGACAGCGGGTCGAAAAACATCGATTTAGGCATCAAATATGGATCTGGCGAATGGATAAACTGAAGCTTTTCCACATAACGCCTTTTATGCAACGCATCAAGTGAGTTTACGGCATCCGAAAGCACCGGGTCTTCCATGAAATGCATTATAAATTGCTCGATCAATTGAGACCATTGATAATACAGACACAAAATGACGGACAAGGGGGCGGAACCATACAGCGATCACGTGATTTTGTGACGTCGGTGGGTAGGGTCTATAGAAACGCTATTCTTACTCCTCTGCTTTGGGTTACGTTAGTCGTGACATTTTTCCTCTTCATTCTTCATATTAGATTTGACTTTTTTCCATAAGCGGATTTTAAGGGGGGCCAGGAAAGCATGCACCCCCTGGTGGCGGAAAGGTGTCATTGCATAAAATTGACTTTCCTATAAATTAAAAAATATATATATCTATATACTGTGGTACCTCTACATACGAAGTTAATCCGTTCCAGGACCTTGTTTGTAAGTCGAAATGGTCGTATGTCGAGCAGGATTTTCCCATAGGAATACATTATAATTCCATTAATTCGTTCCACAGCCCAAAAACCTTCACTAAATCCTTAAAAAATACTGCTGGTACTATTACAAATGGCAATTACACATAGCAAAACAAATAAATTATAAATCAAAATCGGAATAATAATAATAATTCCTGTATTAATGTAACGAATCGGGTTCTAATGTGGCGGACGTTTTTTGCTGACCCTGAACGCACCGCGGGGCTGACGTGCCAGAGACAGACTGGTGAGCTTGAGTTTCACTTTGAGTGTTTTCTTGAGAACACCGTCAATTGCGGCAGACAGAAGGTGTTTTTGTTTTGAATAAGTTGTGAAATAAATGATAAAAACGTGGTGAAGTTGGCGATTTCTCTGGAGATGTTACCACAATAAGAATTGTCAGCTTAACTTATAAAGACTGGCGAACGATGGTCGGAGGAGGACCGTGGAGATGTATTGTTGAGCCATTTCACGGATGCCCATCCTACGCTCATTTTTTTCTGTCATTTGCATCTTCCTTTAGAAGGTAAGCGTCAACTTTTTCCTTGTTTCACCACCTGTACCAACCTTTTCTGAAACCAGTGTTGATTTGTCACACAAGAAAATCTGCCGTGCATTCGTCTGCGGTGCTGCCATTGTCGTCGTATTTCGAGCATGTCGTCGGATGTAGAAACAAATGGCGAGTCAAATTTTACGTCGGATGTCGAAGTGTCGAAGCGATCGTATGTAGAGGTACCACTGTATATATATATATATATATATATATATATATATATATATATATATATATATATATATATATATGTATATATCAGAGGTTGCGCTAGACATTTTCGTTGTCTGTCATTTTGACTGTCAGCGTCATAAAAATCCGGTCATAATCTCGTCGTGGTATTTTTCTCCATCTTTTTACTCTGCTTACCGCCAACAACACCAACAAAACAACAACTCCGCCCCCAAAGAAAAAGAGGCAACTATATAGACCCCAATCACCAACGTCACACAATGATCGTAATTGTGGTTGTCAGCCCAAAATCTTCTAAATATATATTAAATGCATCTTACCAGATATAAAATGACTACTACATAGTCTGTGGTGATCGTTTGGTGCCCAGATTTCTTGTCAAATTACAGCAGTCCATCTATCCTCTTCGGGTCTCTCAGAATACGGTAGAACTTCAAGTCTCTTCGTCTATCTTCTCTGTTACTGCAACCAACCGCCACACACGCCTTCACCATTTTGATTATTAATGTTAACGAGCAGAAAAACACGCCGTAATAGGAGGCATGTACGTAGCGGTAATGTGTAAACACGACGAGCTGACACACAATATGGCGGCTCCAGTCAGGGGGGGCGGAGTTGTGACGTCATGTGATTGGGGTCTATACACAAGCGGCAATCTAGTCCACCAATTGGATGACCCGCTGGCACACCGGGTGCACCAATAAGAACCTCGCGTTGATGTGTCAATCACGGTGCCGCCGCCAGACCCCGGTGACGCTACAATATTCTGACAGAATAGCCAACGAGGTCATGCATTAAGAGAGACAATAGCGAATTAATATGCTCACTCGCCACCCTGTGGTCTGGGGTGTGAATCGCAACCTGTCAAAATGACCGACGGACTTCAGTTTTTTCCGTCACAGTTTTAAAAAACCGGTCAACGACGGAAAATATTCGGTTAACGCGACCCCTGATATATATATATATACATACGTATATATGTATATATATATATATATATATATATATATATATATATATATATATATATATATATATATATATATATATATATATATATATATATATATATTTTTTTTTTTTTTTTAATTGAAGCAACTTTTTTGGGGATTGAATGATTTAGACACAAATATCCTACCCATAATATGGCCCAAACACAAAAAGGATTGCTTCAATCAAAGAAAACTTTATATTATACTGTATGCAGTATACAGTATATATAACTTTATATATAAAAAGAATGCATTCAAAAACTTTTTCTATGATTGAAATTTTTAATTTTTTGATTGAAGTGAATGTTCCTTTTGAAAATATATTTTTTTGAAGCAACTTATTTCTTTGATTGAATAATAAAGAATTGAATTGAATTGAATTGAATTAAAGATAAAACCGTCCTAGCCAAAATGTGGCCCAAACGCAAATCAACGTGACTCCCAAAAAAAAAAAAAAAATCAAAGAAAAATAGCTTTCACATGGATTTTTTTGAGTTTCAAATTTTTGCATTCAAACGTTTTTTTTTTTTTAATTGAAAATATATACTGTATCTTGATTGAAGCAACTTCTTTTTTTAATTGAAGCAACTTTTCTACCGCCATAGGGCTCCGCCCAGGGGATACAATTTTTGACTGGGGTAACTACATTGGCACGACACCGGCGGGCGTACCATATTCAATGGTTGACGATCTTGGCGAAAAGTATTGCATAAGCAGCCTGATTTAGAATTCCCCTCAAGAATGATGGGAAACAAAAAAATGCTCATTGTCAAACTTTTCAAATTCTTATAAGACGATGGCTCCTTTGCTGGGCTGCAGGAGGAGGGATGGGCTGCGCTTGACCCCCGGCCCGTGGGCGTGGGTTGTTGTCTCCGCTCGTCTGCATGGCTGTCGAGCGCCTGGTGGGGCTCGCGTGCGGCTGGATGTGATAAGGCGCGCTCGGGTGGGGGGTCCCGGTGCCGGGATTGGCGATGGGGCGGCGTAGGGTTGGTTGCCAACGGGCTTACACTCACAATGGATTCACACGATTACAGGGTTCTAGTTCACAAAGCTGATTTGTGTACACTCTACCCCTTTCAATCATTTAGCTTATAGACTCCCCCACCCCCGTCCCCCTCTTTCCCTGGTCAAAAGGCCCCCCACATGGTGTCAACCAGAAATACATCTAGCTGACGATAGCACCAACATATTAGTATTTGGTCTAGATTTTCAATGTATTTCTTGTTGTAGTTTGTTTTTCGTTCTTCTCTTGTGTTTCTTTTCCTCTGTTCCTCCATAACCCCTTCCTGTTCGCTGCTTTGTCATAATAAACGAGGTACGTTGAGTGATCACAATGGGAGTATGTCAGACTCTCAATGTCAAACATTAAAACTGTTCAGACTATCCGGGCACTTAGACTTCCATTCTCCGTGTCAAACAGCTGAACAGGACAGGTTTAAAAAAAAATAAAATAAAAAAAAAAGATCTTTTTCACCCGATTCTGATCTTATGAAAATGAAGCACGATTTCCGATCATGTGATCAGATCGGGGACATTCCTAATCGTTACGCCTCTTGATTATTTCATTGCCTGAAGCTGCTAACTCATTCAATGGCATTGACAGCAATAAATGTTGAATTTGATTTAACTGGGAAGGCTGGCATTGATATATCGATGGCTGACAACCCTTCCAGTAGGGCTGGGCGATATGGCCTTAAGTACGTATCACGGTAAATTGAGCAGATTTACCTCGATAACGATAAATGACGATAAATTTGCCCAAGCTTACTGTTATATAATTTGAAAATCTGAATCAATGCACGAAATACAAATTAACCGTTTCTCGTTGATTTGTTTTCCACCTTTCAATTTAACAATTTTATATGCAGTCTAAACATAAATTAACTTCCGCTAGCTTATCCACTCCAGAGCCCTGAAACTAACAAATTACGGACTAACTGAAATCGTTGAAATCAACTCCATCAACTAACTAAACCCCTGCTAACTCAAAGATTAAGCCGAATTTTAAAAAATCCTGAACTTTATATATAGTTTAAATGCTATATTGCTCTTATACCAATGAAACATTTAAGATTTTATGATGGCAGTAATGACAAAGAATAAAGCAAGCACATACAGAAAAATAGCTGTGGCCATTAAACGGTCATATTATAAGCTTCACTGTTGGATGACACTTTATGCAGAATGCTTTACACTCATAGCTTTTATGATGGCATACAGAATAACACGACATACTGATTGCTAGGTGCAGTCCATGCCCAATCCACTCATTAAGTTCAGCCGTTTGGACAAGGATAGAGCCACTATCCGACTCATCACGTTCTTTTGTAGCGTTAGCCGCTAGCGTCAACCTGTGGCCTGGCTACTAGTAGAAAGCACTGAAAGCACCCTCTCCTGAAATCGTGAGAACCAGGGAAGACAGTGGGTGAAAGCCCGTCTGGAAGCCACCATGAGTCTTAATGTCGAGTGAAAGTTCGCAGAAGCGCTTGTTTGAGTTCTTGTTTACCACGTGACTTCATACATAAGCACACTGACTGCTTTCTTAAAGGGGAATGAACATAGCCGCACAACACAGAGTCAATGCGTGATGAAAAGATTTTATTTTCTTGTTTTATTATATTACCAAAATTACCGATATGGTCAAAATTACGTCGGTTATCATGATGAATTTCAGTAACGGTAATTTTTCGGTATACCGCCCGGGTCTACCTTCCAGTCAAAAAAGATTGGACGTCTACTTCCGTCAATGGCAGCCAAAGAGTTAATACCTATAAATATGAACACATTTTAAAAACACGATCTTTTCCAACTTCTAAAAATGCCTTGATCGAGCCCAATTTTCAATCACGTGATCGAAACAGGAACATCACTACAAAAAAATAATATTGTGCCCCACAAAAAATGTGGATGGACTTTATCGGGTTAAGTTTTTTTAGGGCTGTCAAACGATTAAAATTTTTAATCGAGTTAATTACAGCTTAAAAATTAATTAATCGTAATTAATCCCAATTAATCGCAATTCAAACCATCTATAAAATATGCCATATTTTTCTGTAAATTATTGTTGGAATGGAAAGATAAGACACAAGATGGATACAGTGCCTTGCAAAAGTATTCGGCCCCCTTGAACCTTGCAACCTTTCGCCACATTTCAGGCTTCAAACATAAAGATATAAAATTTTAATTTTTTGTCAAGAATCAAAAACAAGTGGGACACAATCGTGAAGTGGAACAAAATTTATTGGATAATTTAAACTTTTTTAACAAATAAAAAACTGAAAAGTGGGGCGTGCAATATTATTCGGCCCCCTTGCGTTAATACTTTGTAGCGCCACCTTTTGCTCCAATTACAGCTGCAAGTCGCTTGGGGTATGTTTCTATTAGTTTTGCACATCGAGAGACTGACATTCTTGCCCATTCTTCCTTGCAAAACAGCTCGAGCTCAGTGAGGTTGGATGGAGAGTGTTTGTGAACAGCAGTCTTCAGCTCTTTCCACAGATTCTCCATTGGATTCAGGTCTGGACTTTGACTTAGCCATTCTAACACCTGGATACGTTTATTTTTGAACCATTCCATTGTAGATTTGGCTTTATGTTTTGGATCATTGTCCTGTTGGAAGATAAATCTCCGTCCCAGTCTCAGGACTTGTTCAGATACCAACAGGTTTTCTTCCAGAATGTTCCTGTATTTGGCTGCATCCATTTTCCCGTCAATTTTAACCATCTTCCCTGTCCCTGCTGAAGAAAAGCAGGCCCAAACCATGATGCTGCCACCACCATGTTTGACAGTGGGGATGGTGTGTTCAGGGTGATGAGCTGTGTTGCTTTTACGCCAAACATATCGTTTTGCATTGTGGCCAAGAAGTTCCATTTTGGTTTCATCTGACCAGAGCACCTTCTTCCACATGTTTGGTGTGTCTCCCAGGTGGCCTGTGGCAAACTTTAAACGAGACTTTTTATGGATATCTTTGAGAAATGGCTTTCTTCTTGCCACTCTTCCATAAAGGCCAGATTTGTGCAGTGTACGACTGATTGTTGTCCTATGGACAGACTCTCCCACCTCAGCTGTAGATCTCTGCAGTTCATCCAGAGTGATCATGGGCCTCTTGGCTGCATCTCTGATCAGTTTTCTCCTTGTTTGAGAAGAAAGTTTGGCAGGACGGCCGGGTCTTGGTAGATTTGCAGTGGTCCGATGCTCCTTCCATTTCAATATGATGGCTTGCACAGTGCTCCTTGAGATGTTTAAAGTTTGGGAAATCTTTTTGTATCCAAATCCGGCTTTAAACTTCTCCACAACAGTATCTCGGACCTGCCTGGTGTGTTCCTTGGTTTTCATAATGCTCTCTGCACTTTAAACAGAACCCTGAGACTATCACAGAGCAGGTGCATTTATACGGAGACTTGATTACACACAGGTGGATTCTATTTATCATCATCGGTCATTTAGGACAACATTGGATCATTCAGAGATCCTCACTGAACTTCTGGAGTGAGTTTGCTGCACTGAAAGTAAAGGGGCCGAATAATATTGCACGCCCCACTTTTCAGTTTTTTATTTGTTAAAAAAGTTTAAATTATCCAATAAATATTATTCCACTTCACGATTGTGTCCCACTTGTTGTTGATTCTTGACAAAAAAAATTAAATTTCATATCTTTATGTTTGAAGCCTGAAATGTGGCGAAAGTTTGCAAGATTCAAGGGGGCCGAATACTTTTGCAAGGCACTGTATATATATTCAACATGCGGTACATAAGGACTGTATTTGTTTACTATAACAATAAATCAACAAGATGGCATTAACATTATTAACATTCTGTTAAAGCGATCCATGGATAGAAAGACTTGTAGTTCATAAAAGATAAATGTTAGTACAAGTTATAGAAATTTTATCTTAAAACTCCTCTTAATGTTTTCATTTTAATAAAATTTGTAAAATTTTCAATCAAAAATTAAACTAGTAGCCCGCCATTGTTGATGTCAATAATTACTTACACAATGCTCATGGGTGCTGAAGCCTATAAAATCAGTCGCACCTAAGCGCCAGCGGAGGGCAGCAAAACTCCACAAAACACAATTAACAAGTGGGGAATTCACTGTACTGTCATTTAAATCTGTCTGAGCGGGGCATGTGCGTTAATTGCGTCAAATATTTTAACGTGATTAATTAAAAAAATTAATTACCGCCCGTTAACGCGATAATTTTGACAGCCCTAGTTTTTTTTTTTTAATTAACAAAATTAGTCACTTGCCGAAAAACTGTTAACCTAGATGAGAACAGGAGGTGGGGCAAGCACCAGAACGCCAAATTATCCGATCTCGTTGTTCATGAGCGTAAACAGGAAATCCGCACAATGAAATAGACTCGTAGCTTTGACGGTCAAGGACAGAAACTGGACTTTTAACGCTTCGCGGTGTGTTTGTGTGCCAGTGCTCCGAGAATAACTCTGCAACAGGAAGTCTAAATCCAGCCAAGAGCAGGAAGAAAAGTGTGTGAGCGGAACAAACAAATCAGGAAATCCTACATCCAAACTACCGTACACATCACACAGTGTTTCACACACACACGGAAATGCAGATTGGGGGTGTCGTCCTGTTTCCGCACACTTTTACTGAATCAACATTGAAACTTGGTCGCATTGTTACACATTGTATCATAGTTGGACGTAACAAAAGCATGAGGAAAAGGTTTAGACTATCAGCTGTGTGAAAGGGAATACAATAGTAACTAAATGAAAACTTTTTAATTGAGTTTATCACTTGTAGCCGTCCAAACCATTTGAAGTGGGAGGGTGGCTAAACCTCCCACTTTACATGGATTGATCATTTAGTGTTGAAAATGGCAGCCAATGAGTTAAAAGTCTTAACTCATTGGTTGCCATTGTATATGTATTCAGTTAAAAATTGGTTTTAATTCGAGTTGTCTAATAATGACTTTTGAACCGATATCCCGATGTTGTCCACCTCCCAAAATCTGATACTGATATCAGACCAATACCGATATATGCGGAAATTGACTTAACATATTATGGCTGATTGTATTGTGAAATATCGTATGTATACAATTGCATGTTGTGAAATATGTAATGTAAATCCACTAATGAAAAACCAATGTAGATGTTATCACATATCATTTTAATATGCTTTCATCGACCGATAATAGCGGCATCTGACTACTCTTGTTGTAATCAATTGAAATGAATAACGGTATATTTCCGACCATAAGTCGCTACTTTTTTCCTTCATTTTGAATCCTGCGGCTTATTTGGGTTAATAGGCAGCCCATCCCTCCGAGCATGCATTGCAGCGCTACAGATGTAAATAACAATCAAAATCCTTGTTCTGTGCTAATTATTTATTCGGATACTGTTCCAGTTGTTTCATTAATTGCTTTTTTTGGTATTTGGTAACACTTTATTTGACAGCGGCGTCGTATGACTGTCATAAGGCCGTCTATTATGACATGACACTATTATGGTTATTACTGAATGCTTAAGACAGATGTCATTAAGTGTCATCCGGCAAATTATGTTACTAAGTCCATTTATGCCCAGCTCGGATCTTTAACATCCATTCAAAAGTGAGATAATTTGCCGGATGACACTAAATGACATCTGTTATAAGCGTTCATTAATGCTCATGACAGTGTCATATCATAATTGTGATTGACTAATGACATTCTTAAGGCGTAACAGTCAAATAAAGTGTTACCAAATACTTAAGTACCAGGGACGTAGCGTCTCACTTTAAAGAAAAGATATTTTGACATCTTATTTGTAAGATCATCAATGTTTTCTAAAATTAAGCCCCCCCCCAATACACCCCAAATCCCAAAATAACTATCCAAAAACATGTATTACCGTATTGACCCGAATATAAGATGGCCCTGATTAGAAGACGACCCCCTCTTTCAAGACTCAAGTTTGAAAAAAGACTTTTTGAACACCAAATTAATTTTAATACAGAAAATAATTACAGTACATCTGAAACAAATGATTATAACAATATATTTGAGAGAAAAAGCATGTGATTTTGCCTCATTCAAATCTTAATATCTGAACATTTAAATATGTACACTAAAGTGCAAACACATTCCTAAATGAATGGCTTCTGGTTTTTGAAATGTAAATAAAACAATCTATTGTGATAAAATAACACAATTGCAATCACTGCATTAACCATCAAAGTGAAGTCTAACTGTAACTGTAGTCTTGAAACAAATCTGAATAAGGAAAAACATTGCAATAAAATAATGCAAACTGGTTAAACTTGAGAGTAGCTGAGATCTGTCATGACAGAACATCACTTCAATGATATCTGGCGCCATCTAGCGTCGTGAATGGGTATAACGTCTAGACCGAGAATATAAGACAACCCCACTTTTTCAGTCTCATTTCAATGCAAAAAAACACCGTCTTATATTCGGGCCAATACCGTAATTGCACAAAATTTTGATTGTTATTCATCTGTAGCGCTTCAATGCATGCTAAGAGGCATGTGCTGCCTATTAATCCAAATACAGTGCCCTCCATCATTATTGGCACCCCTGAAAAAGATGTGTTTTTTAGCTTCTAATATATATATTTTTTTAATTCAAATAATATGGAACCTTAATGGAAAAAAAGAGAAAAATTCAACTTTAATAATTATTTGACATCAAATAATGTTTGTCACAATTATTAGCACCCCTGGTGTTAATACTTTACACACAAAAATACTCGTGGTCCCAGGCTTCAACCGGGACCATGTGCTTTGGTCAGATGAGACCAAGATTGAGCTTTTTGGCAACACTCTAAGTGGGTCTGGCGTGCCACGAAAGATGCGCATGCTGAAAAGCACCTCATACCCACTGTGAAGTATGGGGGTGGGTCAGTGATGCTGTGGGGCTGTTTCGCTTCCAAAGGCCCTGGGAACCTTGTTAGGGTGCATGGCATCCTGAATGCTTTGAAATACCAGGACATTTGAAATCAAAATCTGTTGCCCTCTGCCCGAAAGCTGAAGATGGGTCGTCACTGGGTCTTTCAGCAAGACAATGACCCTAAACATATGGCCAAATCTACACAGAAATGGTTCACCAGACACAAAATCAAGCTCCTCCCATGGCCATCTCAGTCCCCAGACCTTGTTTTGTTGGCAAAGTGGGGTTGTAAAAAGTATTAACACCAGGGGTGCTAATAATTGTGACACACATTATTTGATGTCAAATAATTATTTCTTTACGTGGGATTTTTTCCCCACTGAATAAATGCACTTGTATTGAAGGTTGGATTTTTCTCTTTTTTTCCCATTAAGGTCCAATATTATTTGAATTAAAAAAAAATATTAGAAGCTAAAAAACACATCTTAACCAGGGGTGCCAATAATTATGGAGGGCACTGTATATTTAAAACATTCTATATATTTTTTTAATAAAATAAAATAAACTCACTGGCTCCCAATTATGGTGCCAGTCCATTTTGACTGGGAGTTCATCCATTCACCCCTTCACATTTAACAATACATTAGACGTCTAGCGCTGTCAATGGCATCTAAAGACTTCAATGAGAAGCAAATGATGAACCCTCCAAAATAGTTTGTCAGTCATCAAGGAACACGTAGGCGGTAATTACTGTGAGGATGTTTGTGTGTCTGCAGGACCTTCTCACGACAAAACATGAAAACCACAACAATAACACTGTCTTCTCTCCTCTCCTGTTATTTATAAGACTGTTTATTAGAAGCACACAAACTTAAGTGTTCGCCAATCCCACCAACCGGATGAGAAAGTGCTTAAAATGGCAAATGTGACCTCATACAAATAGTGCTGCACAGTCAACAAAAACTAGACGAAGACAAACACATTTTGAGATGACTAAAATATGACTAAGACTAATAAGTACTATCGTCGAAGAGACCAAGACTCAGATAAAAACCAAGAAGGCTGCATAAAACAACACTGGTGTGAACACAAATAAGGGTGCGACGCATTTTCGCTCGACAAAAAGTGACCAGTCTGTACGTAGCATTTGTGCTTGCCGATACCGATACCTGCATTTAACCTCATCAGACCCGCATTTTTTCTGCGGAGAAAAAAACAACAACAAAAAACTGATTTTTACTCAACTCAAATACCAGAACAATGTGCAATTTTTTTGGTCGGAGGTATTTAATTCTTTTATTGGTCATTTTTAATGTTAAAGAATAGACTTCACTATTAGTTGATGAGGCTCAGGGCCAATCTGTGGGGGGCCTATTTTCAAAAACGCGTTAACGGGCAGTAATTAATTTTTTAATTAATCACGTTAAAATATTTGACGCAATTAACGCACAAATGCCCCGCTCAAACAGATTAAAATGACAGCAAAGTGAAATGTGTACTTGTTGTGTTTTTCGGAGTTTTATCGCCCTCTGCTGGCGCTTGGGTGCGACTGATTTTATAGGCTTCAGCACCCATGAGCATTTTGTAAGTACTTGTTGACATCAACAATGGCGGGCTACTAGTTTATTTTTTTGATTGAACATTTTACAAATTTTATTAAAACGAAAATATTAAGAGGGGTTTTAATATAAAATTTCTATAACTTGTACTAACATTTATCTTTTAAGAACTACAAGTCTTTCTAGCTATGGATCAATTTAAGAGAATGTTAATGCCATCTTGTTGATTTATTGTTATAATAAACAAATACAGTACTTATGTACCGTATGTTGAATGTATATATCCATCTTGTGTCTTATCTTTCCATTCCAACAATAATTTACAGAAAAAAATGGCATATTTTATAGATGGTTTTAATTGCGATTAATTTTTAAGCTGTAATTAACTCGATTAAAAATTTTAATCGTTTGACACCCCTAATTAAAATATTTTCAAAAGCAAACTTGCTAGTGACCTAAAACCATAACAGGCACCTCGCTTAGGCATATATGAGTCTTAATGAGCAGCGACATAAAAAAATTCTAAGACGTTCCATAATAAAATCTCGATTAATTACTTTTTTTATACAAGTATAAACAAAACTTGGCTAAAAACAGCTATAAAATTCGTAAATTTTACGCTACATGCACAAAACTCACCTTATGCGGATATAATCACCTAT
Organism: Corythoichthys intestinalis; assembly: GCF_030265065.1. Taxonomy (NCBI): domain Eukaryota; kingdom Metazoa; phylum Chordata; class Actinopteri; order Syngnathiformes; family Syngnathidae; genus Corythoichthys; species Corythoichthys intestinalis. The sequence continues at coordinate 40,979,931 of NC_080398.1, forward strand.
ATTTTCCAGATCAATAGCAATATATAACAAGTTTTTGCCCAAAATATGAACTTTTTTTTTTTTTTAATTTAGTGCAAGTTTTAAACAGCTAATAAATTACTCAATTTTTATATCAGAAACTTACAAATACTTGAGGAAAGCATCCAGAATCATTTTAATTTTACTCAACAAAAGCAACATTTGCATTTTTCTGTATACAATCACAACTTATTTAGGCTGAATTCCGCAATTGTGAAGACATACACATCCAACATGGCGGCCGTCACAAAACAAGGTGCTTTTTAAGTTGAAAATTCTTGTAAACACATGCTTAAATTGCACAATTTCTATAGATATGAATGTAAAACAGTCTATATTCTTGGTGAAAAGCAAAAAAACTGGCAGTTATCGTTCATTTTACATTACGGTACTGTGTAATCCAACACAGCGGCTGTGATAAAACAGGGCTTTTTAAGTTGAAAATCCTTATAAATAAATGCTTAAATCGCGGAATTTCTATAGATTTGAAGGTAAAACAGTCTAGATTCTTGGTTAAAAGCAAAAAACGGGCAATTTTCGTTCATTTTACATAAATATTAATAAAATTTTTAAAAATTTAAATATTTCAAGCCAAAATTACGGTACTGTGTAATCCAACATAGCGGCATCGTGCCAGTTTGTTACGCATAGCAAAAGTTTCTGCCAGTGTTAGTTGTGTAGGACCTTTCTTTTTGTCTTCGGTTTTCTTAACATACTTCTCATTATGTTTCGCTAAATGCTCGATTAGGTTGGTTGTATTAAAACTTCTTACAGCTTTACCACCCCGCTTGACTTTATAGTGGCATATGTTGCACTCTGCCTCTTCGTCTTTGTCGTCCTTTTCAGGTGAAATGATCCCACACAGCTGACATTTTTACCGATACAGTCTTTCAGTAAATTGGGAGACGTTAATGTACATGTAGTGTGTGAAGGTGTGCTGTAAAATGCGGAACGGATTTTAGGGAAACCGATGCAAAAACTGGAATGGATTATGTAAGTCGGTGCGCTGTAAAAAAAAAAAACTGGATCTGAAGTCTGGATCGGAATTTTTCCGAATCGGCCGATCCGATACCGTTGCGCAATTTTTTTGCCCATATCGGCGTCTGATCCGATGCAAACATCGGATCAGGATATCTCTAGTAAGTATTAATATTAATTGATTAATATACATTGTTTAGATGTTAGAATTTACTACTTGTTCCCATTTGATGTGGAAAAAGTAGCCATAAATTCTATTTTTGCAAAGTAACATTTGCTCTTGTGTATAATTTAAAAATCTTTTAGTAGAGTTATCGCCTTGACATCATCGGTTATCGGCTGGGAGGGGGGCAAAAATATTCGTTATCGGTATCGGTTGAAAAATGCTTTCTTGTGCATCACTACTAAATTTAATTATGAAATATGAACTAAAACATTTAATTATAAAGTTTGTGGACCAAACGCAGAAAATGAACTACCAGCATTTAGTGCACATCTCAACAAAAAAGTAGTAGTCGTGTAGTAGTCGTAGTCGTCTAGTAGTCGTGATACATTGTCACTCTTGCTGTCTCAATACATCGGTCCATGTATTGGCCTCTACACTAAGCGTGTCATTCGTCATCATATATGTTGTCGCACATGTGTGTCATGCGAGAAAACACAAGCTGCAGCGTGCGGCGTGGAAATGAGGCGACCAATCATTTCCCAACATTGTGCGCCATGGACTTTCACGTGCAAAGTGTGAGAACACTGTGACACATGCGCGACGCTACACAAGACAATGCGTCCATTCTTTTGTGCGCAAGTGCCACATCCTTCCTCGGGGCTTTTTCGGACAGCGGCCTTGTTTTCATCAATGAATGCAGCACCTGTGCCGCTGCACAATTAGACAAAAACATAAACACACAGGAAGTAGTCAGTGATGAAAAACATGTTTTTGTATGGTATCGTTTGAGAAAAATGTAGTTTTTTTTTTTTGAATGTCGTGATTTTTTGATATATCGGCTGTTTACACATTGGCTGCAATTGACAGTAATAGACGTCCAATCCATTTTGACTGAGAACAGCCCGGCCATAAATCAAAGCGCTCATAAGTCAAAGTACAACTGCATATATTTAAAGTCTTGACTGCTGTCACCCTTGGAATTTGAGAGCTAGCTTGCATCATCTTGATTTAGCATCTCCGAAACAGATCACGGGGAAAAGGGAAAGTCAAAACAAACAGGAAGTGGGGCAGACATGTGAAAAGGAGACAGGAAGTCAGGAGCGAAAACAACACAAGTGGAGCAGGACTTTGGTCATGTGACCACAAGATGCTGCGTGACGCCACATGACAAACACACTGGGGAAGTTGACCAACAACATTTTGCAATTTTTCAACGGGTATCAATGCCATTCCTAGCTCAGCATCTAATTAAAATATTACTATTTTATCATAGTTTTGATTTGTTCAGTGCCACTGATGGTGATAGACGTCCAATTATCCTTCCGCGGTGAATTCGAATGAGTTAATCACTAGTGGACGTCCAATCTATTTGAACTCGGCGGGCTGACAGCGAATGATTGTTTGTTTATTCGCTGCAGTGTTGTTTTCATCAATGACGATGACAACAACAAAAAATGTTCCTGTTTAATGGAGTTATACTCGCCTTTCTACCTTCATCAAAAGCGCCAGCAGGGTGGAGAACGAAAAGTGGTATTTGGTATGTGGTAAAATTGATTTTGCCTTGTGGCTTTATTTTGGTATATGGCAAAATGTATTTTGGCATGTGGTATTTTTTTTTTTGACATGTGGCAAAATTTATTTGCTATGTGGCATTTTTTTGGTATGTAGCAAAATGGATTTTGGCATGTTGCATTCTTTTTGGCCATGGGGCAAAATTGATTTTGCCATGTGGCATTTTTTTATTGGTATGTGGCAAAATTGATTTTGGCATGTGGCATTTTTTTCTGCCATGTGGCAAAATTGATTTTTCCATGTATTTTTTTATGCCATGTTGCTTTATTTTGTTATGTGTCAAAATGGATTTTGGCATGTCGCATTTTTTTGGCTATGCTGCAAAATCAATTTTGCCATGTGGCAATTTTTTGGTATGTGGCAAAATGGATTTTGGCACATCACATTTTTTGGCCATGTGGCAAAATTGATTTTCTTATTTGGCATTTTTTTGTATGTGGCAAAATGGATTTTGGCAATTTGCATTCTTTTTGGTATGTGGCAAAAATGATTTTGCCATGTGGCTTTTTTTTTTTTTGGTATGTGGCAAAAATTATTTTGGCATGTGGCATTTTTTTTTTATGCCATGTGGCAAAATTGATTTTGCAATGAGGCATTTTTTTCCCATGTTGCTTCATTTTGGTATGTGTCAAAATGGATTTTGGCATGTGGTATTTTTTTGACATGTGGCAAAATTGTGGCATTTTTTTGGTAACTGTCAAAATGGATTTTGGCATGTTGCATTTTTTTGGACATGTGGCAAAATTAATTTTGCCATGTGGCATTTTTTTGGTATGTGGCAAAATGGATTTTGGAATGTCGCATTTTTTTGGCCATGTGGCAAAATTGATTTTGCCATGTGGTATTTTTTTTTTTGCCATGTTGCCTTATTTTGTTATGTGTCAAAATGGATTTTGGCATGTGGTATTTTTTTTTTTTACATGTGGCAAAATTGATTTTGCCATGTGGCTTTTTTTTTTTTGCTATGTGGCATTTTTTTTTTGCCATGTAGCTTCATTTTGTTATGTGGCAAAATGGATTTTGGCATGTCGCATTTTTTTGCCACGTAGCATTTTTTTTTGCCATGTGGCAAAATTGATTTTGCCATGTGGCATTTTGTTTTTTGCCATGTGGCAAAATTTAATTTACCATGAGGTATTTTTTTTTCGTATGTGGCAAAATTTAAATTACCATGTGGCATTTTTTTTTTTTTGTACATGGAAGATGCATCTAATATATATTTAGAAGATTTTGGGCTGACAACCACAATTAAGATCATTGTGTGACGTTGGTGATTGGGGTCTATATAGTTGCCTCTTTTTCTTTGGGGGCAGAGTTGTTGTTTTGTTGGTGTTGTTAGCGGTAAGCAGAGTAAAAAGAGGGAGAAAAATACCACGACTTCCGTGTCTAATTTTTCGCCGCCAAGCATGCGTTACAATATTAATTAAAAATGAATGAAAACTAAATACTATTGAATATGTCATCATTATCATTTTAAAAATTTAAGTGACGGGTAAAAATAGATTATGACCGGATTTTTATGACCCTGTCAGTCAAAATGACAGACAACGAAAATGTCTAGCGCAACCTCTGTTCCTTATCCAATTACACGATTATTCGAACTAACTAGTTCTCTATTAATCGACTACCAAAATAATCGATGGCTGCAGCCCTAACGAGTAGACATCCAGTCCATTTGAACAGGGAGTGTTGGCAGTGAATGCACGAACATTCTTTGTTCAATGGCTTGGACGTCTATTAGTGATAAACTCAATTAAATTCACAGCGGAGAGATGATTGGACGCCACATCATTGGACGTATAACATTGTCAGTGACACGGAACTAGATAAAAGTCCTCCTAGTTCAAATGGATTAAACGTCTATGAGTGACAAACCAATTTAAATTCACAACATAAGGATGATTGGTCACCACATGATTGGATTTATATGAATTAAAACACATAGATACTCTCATTCTTTTAATCACAGGCCTTGTACGTGTGCAACACCGCACATGTGTGAGTTATGGCATTCCCATTGGAGTTGTGTGTCATTATTGCGTGTCCTTGCCTGAAAATGACTTGTAGGAAAGCAGGTGAAATCAACCCAAACTCGTTCAATCCCTCAGGAACCATAACACGGCCAACTGGGTCATGGACATGCTATCATTATGGTCGTCATGATGACCATGTCTCCACTGCAATGTGATTGGTTACCAAGTGAGTGATTGATTGACAACAGGGAATTTTCACCTGCCGGGTGGGATATTGTTCAGATTTGTGTTTTGGTTATTTTTCGTGCCTTGTCTGTATGATCGCATACTTGTCAGCTTTCTCCTTGTATGTCAGCCAATCAGATTCCTTCAACCTCTCGTACCTTGCTCAGGTGTTGCTAATTGTCTCTTCATTTGTTTGTATATACAACCCCTTGCAAAAAGTATGGAGCAGTAGTCTTGGATGAGCACTCACTCAGACATTTTATCATGTAGAACAAACTCAGATAAAAACCATGAAAAAATAATGAATTAGTTAAAAAGTGCAACTATATAGCATTCAGACACACAAAAAGAAATGAATAAAAAACATTGTGGGGGTCAGTAAATGTTACTTTTATCGAGCAAGTGCAGGGAAATATATATGGAATCACTCCATTCTGAGGAAAAAAATCTGGATTCATAAGAAACAAACAAAGAAATAACAATCAAAACACATCTCTAGTATTTAGTAGCACCACCTCTGGCTTTTTTGACAGCTTGCTGTCTCTGAGGCATGGACTTGATGAGTATTCTTCATCAATTTGGTGCCAACTCTCTTATATTCTTGACTCTTGACAAGGTGATAATGCTGGAACTTTTGTTTGGTGCTGTTCCAGTGAGATTTACAAAGATGTCTGCCCGAAGAAAACATCAAAATTCCCTCAGTCCTTGATGATATGGGGCTGCATGTCAGGCAAAGGCAGTGGGGAGATGGCTGTGGTTAAATCTTCAATAAATGCACAAGTTTACATTGAAATTTTAGACAGCTTTCTTATCCCTTCTATTGAAAATATGTTTTTCATTTTCCAAGATGACAATGCATCATGCCACAGAGCTAAAACTATTAACAATGACATTCCCGTTTCAACATCCTTTACCACCATATGCCTCGTCTTTGTTATATATTATATCCTCTCGTTGTCTTACGTCTCTGACCGTTCTTGGGGGCAATTTACATTGCTATATTTGTGTAGCGATCGCAAATACTACTCAGTGACAGCCAACAAACACTTCATTTTTTCATTAATAACAAATCTTAATTCTATAACTTATTTACACTTTCCCGTTACTAAATTTGTTTTTTCTACAACAGAAAAGGTAACGGGGCAGTCAGATACCATTTTGATTTTTTTTCAGGTCATTCATTGTCAGACAAAAGCAGCACGGCAAAACGCCACGCTAAAAATTAAGTAAAAAAATATCAAAATGGCTTACCTCTTCGTCCTCTGAAGGACCATGCCCCCCAACAAAATGTTTACTGCATATGAAGGTGAAAGGCTTCACCTTGATGGCGTTAAACTGGTCTTTTGGACGTCTGCACAAGTTGATACATTCTTCACATTCTTTCCTAGTTTTTGGTTTCGGGAAACGTAGAAAGAAAACATCCTTCATATGACGTAATGTCTAGAGTCGTTTCTACAAGTTCCATATCAGCAGTGTTTACTTGGTATGTTCTTTTTTGAAAGATTACCAGCAGAAAACAAGCAGTCATAACATTATGCGAGAGCGTGTCTATGTTGAACCACTTCCGAAATTACGATGGTGACGTCACGGTCTAAAAATACCATTCGTGCGGTACGCTGTTGCCACAACACGACTGCAAATGGCTCGCAAGTTGAATGCAAAAAGCCACAGCATGACGGCATGAAGAAGTAAAAACAAAAAAAAAAAAAGGACGACACTTTGTATATTGCTCAGGGCTGTCAAACAATTAAAATTTTTAATCGAGTTAATTACAGGTTAAAAATTAATTAATCGTAATTATTCGCAATTCAAACCATCTATAAAATATGCCATATTTTTCTGTAAATTATTGTTGGAATGGAAAGATAAGAAACAAGACGGATAAATACGTACATTCAACATACTGTACATAAGTACTGTATTTGTTTATTATAACAATAAATCAACAAGATGGCATTAACATTATTAACATTCTCTTAAAGCGATCCATGGATAGAAAGACTTGGAGTTCTTAAAAGATAAATGTTAGTACAAGTTATAGAAATTTCATATTAAAGCCCCACTTAATGTTTTCGTTTTAATAAAATTGGTAAAATGTTCAATCAAAAAATAAACTAGTAGCCCGCCATTGTTGATGTCAATAATTACACAATGCTCATGGGTGCTTAAGCCCATAAAATCATTTGGACCCAAGCGCCAGCAGAGGGCGCCAAACACCAAAAAACAAGTAACAAGTGGACATTACACTGCTGTCATTTTAATCTGTTTGAGCGGGGCATGTGCGTTAATTGCGTCAAATATTTTAACGTGATTAATTTTAAAAATTAATTACCGCCCGTTAACGCGATAATTTTGACAGCCCTAATACTGCTGTATGTGCTTTGTGAAGTTGCCCCCTTCCATCAGATGCAAATTTATATTAAAATTATGTTTGTTTTTTGCTGTACAAAAGTTTTTTGTTTTTTTTTGTCCCAGCTATTGTTTGAGATATTTATAACTGTCTATTTGTGCCAGCTTGCATTTGTGCTTTTTTTTTTTTTCTTTTACAAAGCGTTTGCAATTGGGGTTCATGCTTTTTTCTATTTGCAAAGTGTTTGGACTTTGTGAGACACCTCTCGGCCACCATAGTTATAACCTTTGACCTCATGACCCCAAAATGTAATCCCCTCTTCCGTTTCATATCACAGAACGAATTCACTTCGTATCCTGAAGTACCACTGTGTATAGCAGGGGTGTCCAAACTTTTTGCCAAGGGGGCCAGATTTGGTGTGGTAAAAATGTGGGGGGCCGACCTTGGCTGACTTTACGTAGAACAATATATTTAAGCAAATTTTAGCAAGTCATTCTGAGTGTCACATTTGTTTTATTATTTTTTCAGTGCTGAAACGATTAATCGATTAACTCAAGTATTCGATGAAAGAAAAAAGATTTGAATTAAATTTTGCTGCTTCAAGTATTCGTTTAATTAAAGTGATACATTGCCCTCTAGTCTGCCTCATTTCACATGGCTGAATCCAGCTGCTCCATGTTAAGACCAACATAAGCCAAGTTTTTGTTTGAGCTAATGTTTTTTTTATAATGCATTCGTAATTATTTAGTTTATCGGTATATTTAGCAGTTTTTTGTTTTTTTGTGAGAATATGTCTGAACCATTTGTCAAGAGCATTGTAACAAAAAAAGCGTTAGCGTTTTAGAACATTTAAGCTAGCAGACTTTTGCTATGTAAGTTAGCTGTTTTTCTTTTGTTGATCCTTATTTATTTTTTATTAGGGCTGTCAAACGATTAAAATTTTTAATCGAGTTAATTACAGCTTAAAAATTAATTAATCGTAATTAATCGCAATTAATCGCAATTCAAACCATCTCTAAAATATGCCATATTTTTCTGTAAATTATTGTTGGAATGGAAAGATAAGACACACGACGGATATATACATACAACATACTGTACATAAGTACTGTATTTGTTTATTGTAACAATAAATCCACAAATGGTATTAACATTCTTTCTGTTAAAGTGATCCACGGATAGAAAGACTTGTAGTTCTTAAACAATAAATGTTATAGTTACAAGTTATAGTAATTTTATATCAAAACCCCTCTTCATGTTTTCGTTTTAATAAAATTTGTAAAATTTTCAATCAAAAGTAGAGTTAATATAATAAAAATAGAGTGACTAAAGTCTAAGTTTTACGTGTATTTTGCATAGCTATTTTGATATGGAATGCCAGTTCATTTTGCATTGTTGTTAAACTATGTCAGAATAGGGCCTCATTACTATAGACTGAAGTGCTTTTCTTTTTGTGAACATTATTTTTTTTTGGAGAGATAGCACAACAAAAATAATATTCCTTTCACTAAACGTTACTTACAGTGAGGAGAACAAGTATTTGATACACTGCCAATGGGCTTTCCCATTGGCAGTGTATCAAATACTTGTTCTCCCTACTGTATGTTTGTTGTGAAGGAGTTGCCAATAAACGGTGCGGTCCAAAGAACGCCTGTGTCCACTCGCCTTCACTGTATAACATATATCTGTACATATCTTACCCAAAATACAACAAGAGACACATAATTGCCACTAAAAGAAAGAAAACTTACCGAAATATGTGTGGAGCACAAATAGCAATCTGCATTGCATTGTGAATACAGCATAAACGTCTCACAACTACTAATTCTCCCAGGTTGAGAAGAAATAACATGAGTATGGAACGGCGGTGCCCCCAAGCGGCCAGTGGCATTCTCTTCACTCTTAATGTCCATAAACGGCCTAATTGTAATCTGTTTGAGGCAATATGCGAGATGGTCATTCACCCAAGCGCCAGCAGAGGGCGGCAAAACTCCATAACAACAAGTAAGCGTTTCACTGTACTGTCATTTAAATCTGTCTGAGCGGGACATCTGCGTTAATTGCGTCAAATATTTTAACGTGATTAATTTAAAAAATTAATTAACGCCCGTTAACGCGATAATTTTGACAGCCCTATTTTTTATACCTTTTGAGGCTCAACTCAGGTATTTTAATTTTTCATGTTGCTTATCCGATTACTCAATTATTCGAACTAACTAGTTCATCGATTAATCAACTACTAAAATAATCGATAGCTGCAGCACTAATTTATTTAAAAATGAATAATTTCAACAATCTCGCAATTAACTGTTACTTCAATTTCTTGCTACGTATCTTCCCTGAAATCTTGTCGTACATTTCAGCGTGTCTTGTTTGGTAGTATCGCCTCACGTTGAACTCTTTAAAAACATCGATCGTCTCTTTGCAAATGAGGCAGACACAGTAGTTGCGTAATTTAGTGAAGAAGTAGTCCAATTTCCACCTATCCTTGAAGCATCGGCCGTCGCAGTCAAGTTTCTTTTTCTTTTTTTGACTGTTGCCATTTTAGAAAATTGGGACAAAAGGGTCACACGGGGTAATGTTGCTTAGAGTGCTGCTGCCTTTTAGTGGGTAAATGAGGAGCAGCATTTAGTGTGTAAGCTACCTCATATGCTGGTAGCAGTACTGCTGACCAATATATTAAGTCTGTGTGCAGGCCAGATGTTAATGATTTTATGACAGAGGCTGGGGGCCGGATGAAATTTGACCACGGGCCGCATTTGGCCCCCGGGCCGGACTTTGGACATGTCTGGTGTATAGACCCTACTCACCTACGTCACAAAATGACGTGTCGCTGTATCCGGCCGCCATATTGTACCTATTTTTTTAGACCTATTCTTATTGTTTTCAATTAGTCGTGCAAGTTATACAGCAATTCGTGGAAGCCCCGGTGTTATCTGACGCCGTAAACTCATTGGATGCGTTGCATAAAAGGCGTTACGTGGAAAAGCTTCAGTTTATCCATTCGCCAGATCTGTATTTGATGCCTAAATCGATATTTTTTGACCCGCTGTCTTCGCCCTCTCTGCCTGACATCTGCTAGCCTGATATCTACAACTATCTTTTCCACAGAAACTCGGCCTATTCTCACGAAACTTTGAAAAACATTAAGAGCAGCACTCTAAGCAACATTACCCTGTGTGATTTCTAAAATGGCGACAATCAAAAAAAGAAAAAAGTTGACTGCGATGGCCGACGCTTCAAGGATAGGTGGATATTGGACTATTTCTTCAATATAACACGCAACAACGGTGTCTGCCTCATTTGCAAAGAGACAGTCGCTGTTTTCAAAGAGTTCGATGTGCGCGATAATATAAAGACACGCTGACATGTACGACAACATTACAGGAAAGATACGCAGCGAGAAATTATAGCAACTTGAAGCTAGCACAGCAGCAGTATTTCGCAAGAGCCCGAGTGTCGAAAGAGAACGCCACAAAGACGAGACTGTTGAAATTATGTATTTAAAAAAATAATAATAAAGCAAATGTGACACACAGAAGGGCTTGCTAACATTTCTTTAAATGTATTGTTCTACGTAAATCAGCCCAGGTAGCCCCCCACATTTTTACCACACCAAATCAGGCCCCCTTTGCAAAAAGTTTGGACACCACTGTTTAACCGATGATCCGTAGACGAGGCAAGCTTCTTTCACTTGTTACCAACTAAATATTATTCAAAAAATAAAGATGTTGGAACAAATAAGCATCTTGAATTTGAAATTGTATGTTGTCGGCGATTAGCCTAGCAATGATCTTAATTGTGGTTGTCAGCCCCAAACCCTCTAAATATAGATTAAATGCATCTTACCAGATATAAAATGACTACTACATAATCTGTGGTAGTCGTTTGGAGCCCAGTTTTCTCGTCGAATTGCAGCAGTCCATCTCGCTCTACTCTCCGGGTCTCTCGGAATATGGTAAAACTTCCAAGTCTCTCCGTCTATCTTCTCTGTTTTTGCAACCGACCGCCACACACGCCTTCACCATTTTGATTATTAATGTTAACAAGCAGAAAAACACGCCATAATAGGAGGAATTTACAAAGCGGTAATGCATTAACATGACGATTATACGGACAACATGGCGCAGGGGCGTGGCTGTGACCCTACCCACGTGACGTCACAACTCCTTCCTCCTGACTGGTGCCGCCCAATTGTCCGTCAACACATCATGTTTCCCTGTTACGGCTACGTACATTCCTCCTATTTACGACGTGTTTTTCTGCTCGTTAACATTAATAATCAAAATGGTGAAGGCGTGTGTGGCGGTCGGTTGCAATAACAGAGAAGATAGACGGAGAAGACGGAGAGACTTGAAGTTCTACCGGATTCCGAGAGACCCGGAGAGAAGAGAGCGAGATGGGCTGCTGCAATTCGACGAGAAAACTGGGCTCCAAACGATTACCACAGATTATGTAGTAGTCATTTTATATCTGGTAAGATGCATTTAAGATATACTTAGAGGGTTTTGGGCTGACAAATAACCACAATTAAGATCATTGCTAGGCTAATCGCCGACAACATACACGTATGTATGTAGTGAGAGTGCTATCGCTAAACCATATAAACATTAAAAGCCCCATTGACAAACGACATGAAATACATTAGACTTGACAGTGGATGTTAGCAATAACAAAAGATTTTGAATTGAAAATTTCGTAACTCACCTTTCCAAGCACAAGATAGATTCCTGCCGAATTTTCGTGGACGAGGACCTGTTTCACCCAACCAGCAACGAAGTATTTATAAGCCTCTAAGCTCTTAAAGTTTTTCAAACTTTTGTGAGAATAGGCTGATTTTGTGTGGACAAGATAGTTGTACAGTTCAGGGTAGCTAGCAGATGTCAGGCAAATACGGCGGAGACAGCGGGTCGAAAAACATCTATTTAGGCATCAAATATGGATCTGGCGAATGGATAAACTGAAGCTTTTCCACATAATGCCTTTTATGCAACGCATCAAGTGAGTTTACGGCATCCGAAAGCACCGGGTCTTCCATGAAATGCATTATAAATTGCTCGATCAATTGAGACCATTGATAATACAGACACAAAGTGACGGACAAGTGGGCGGAACCATACAGCGAGCACATGATTTTGTGACGTCGGTGGGTAGGGTCTATAGCAAATGTGGAATGGATTAAAGGACTATTTTGAATGATGTTCTACAGACGTGTAAGTATGTGGTGACATCATCATCGTGACAGTAAGCATTTTACGTCTTTTGACCCTTGCTGACATTTTCAGCCCTCAGGTTGATTTTAGCGTGACATCACTTGTGATTGCTAGTGATGCACTTTGTCTGTTTTTCAAGCAAAGGAAGCGGATCAGTCAGTGGCTCTGAAGGTAAACTGTATTTAAAGTCTCCCTGAGCCCTGTAGTCAGCTTTGATGATTTTGCGTGGTTGTCTGTGTCGGAAGACAACAGGGTCAATTTGACCCGCCAGGTGTGTCCCCGGGTCCGGGACCGGCGCCAACATCAAACGTCCAGCGACAGACCAAAGGATTGTTGGGAGTCCAGGCGGGATTTGATGACAAAGAAGTTGTCATAGGGTGATGTCATAGGGATGGCATGACAGCTTTGTTATTGTTCTTTTGGAATTGGAATGTCTTTAACCCCTTGTAAGGCAAGTGATAATTTTTGGCAGGCAATGAGGTAAAAAAAATGATATTAGTTCTTCCTCTGGTCGAGATGAACCCTTCCACCAATGAGTTTTATCACTAGTAGACGTCTAATTCAATTCGATAGGACGTCTAATGCCGTTAACGAGTTGTTTGTGTGCGAAGTTATGTAACACATGAGGCCAGGCCCTGTTAAGTCATCTTGAAAGTTTAGAATTTTGTTGTTGTTGTGGTGTCAATGCTGACATACTGCACACCCAAGAAGAAAGGTTAACTTGTCAACATTATGTATCACACACCCTAACGCCCTTTCATTTGTTGGCTACAGATGTAAGTAGAGTAGCCAAAAATTTTACCCAAACATGCGTTACTTCAAAATAATTTTTGTGCACACATGGTTTTGTGTGTCTGTGTGTGTTTCTTGTGCACATTGGGGATTTGTTCCGAATGTTTTGAAGATGTGAGGTTTTTGTTTTTGCTAGGGCTGCCAAAATTATCGCGTTAACGGGCGGTAATTAATTTTTTTAATTAATCACGTTAAAATATTTGACGCCAGTAACGCACATGCCCCGCTCAAACAGATTAACCCTTTAACACCGGCGCGTTTACGCATATCGTCTTTGAAGATTCGTCACGCTGTAATTACGTCACCCACTTGCTGCTGGTTGGTCTCATTTGAAAGTGCGGAAGTTGATGTCCACACCAGTTTTTATTTGAAGTCAATCGACCAAGAAAAACGGGAGTTAATGTCATTTGAGTTTTATAGTTTTATTGCACTCATGCATTAAAACGCTGCATGGACTATGTATCTATCTCCATATTTCCATTATTTCTTGTCCTTTTTCAAAACCGAAAGCAGCACAAAAGACTACATATCCCAAGAGCCGTTCTGATGTCAAGAAGGACGAACCGAATGTGATCATTTTTAATAAATTTCCGAACGAGGCGCCAACTAATGAAAGGGAGGCATGCGACGCAAGCAAAGGCCGGTTGGTTTGAGCGAGCGACTTTGAAACGTGCAGAATGAATATAAAACTACATTTAGCGCAAGCTAATGCATTATTTCATTAACTCAAGGAAGAAGATGAGCCGTATTTGTTGTCTTTTTCTGTGCATGCGTCGGCGTCTCGGCGACTAGAAGTGACGGCAGCGCGCAAACGGCGAAAGAGTAGGCTGTGTGACGTTGTGTGTGATGCGGCTCCGTGACTTCTTCAAGCTTCATTGAGTGCGCAAAAACACACACAAAAAAAAACTTTTGGTTTTTTTTTTTTAATTGAACTGAACTACTTGTCAATATTTTTGAAAATACTTTTTTTCAATGTTATATATATTTTTTCTTTACTATAATCTTTTAAATTTTTATGTGGATGTGTGTTCGAAAAGCTTGATTGCATCTAGGTATATACTTTTGATAAGGTGATGGGTACAACACCTAACTTCACAAAGAGATATCCTCCAAACCCTTTTTGTGTTAGATGATATATATAATTTTTTTCTCACTATTTTGCACTGTATATAATCTGTTTTGACCATAGTATGTGTAAAGGCCAAAAACGCCTATGACCATACCTGCTGTTTGTGTTGAATTGTTAAACATAAAACTATTCAATCTTATTTTTTTCTATTGAATGTTTATCCTAACAAGTTGAATAAATATGATTAAGCTTCAAAACGGTTGGTCGAGCATGTTTGGTTGTCAGTGGGACGTCAACATTACAAATTTGAAAAAAGATTTTGGGAGTTTTTTGTCTTTTTGGGTCCAAAATGTGGATTAAAATTGGTCAGTGAAGAAAACAACAGTTTGGACATGAAGTTCAAGGTGTCCTGAAAAAAGGGACCCAACTTGTAAACAATTTTTTTCTTTGAAATATAAAGGCAACATCAAATGCATGCAAATTCGGCCAAAATAGGCTTAGGTGTTAAAGGGTTAAAATGACAGCACAGTGACATGACCACTTGTTACTTGTGTTTTTTGTCTCCCTCTTCTGGCGCTTTGGTGCGACTGAATTTATGGGTTTAAGCACAATGAGCATTGTGTAATTATTGACATCAACAATGGTGAGCTACTAGTTTATTCTTTGATAGAAATTTTTACAAATTTTATTAAAACGAAAACATTAAGAGGGGTTTTAATATAACATTTCTATAACTTTCTATAACTTTTCTATAACTAACTAACATTTATCCTTTAAGAACTACAAGTCTTTCTATCCATGGATCGCTTTAACAGAATGTTAATGTCAATGCCATCTTGTTGATTTATTGTTATGACAGTACTTATTAAGAGTGTGACAATATCTCGATACAGCGATATATCGCGATATTTTGCAACCCGATTGGTTATCGATATGCTCCCGTCAAGCATCGATACTTTTAGTTGACATATTGGCCATACAGTGGAGTATGAATGCTATAAACTGCTCAATGTTTTTTTTAGCAATTCCTTGGCGGCCCACTAGGGGCGCTCATGAGTGGTGGTGAAGGTAAAGTGCGCACAAGTCGTCTAGAGAAGAAGAGACGAAGCTCCAAGTCGGTTGAAAAAAAAAAAGCTCCGTGAAAACGGTGGGGGAAAAAGTGAGGAAAATATTGCTACAAATCACACATGTGGACACACTTTAGATTTTACACCAACAAGAAAGGAAGTAATGTGAACAAGGACTTTGCTGTATGCAAGAATTGTCTAAGAAAAATAAGGTTCACTGGCAGCTGGTGACGTAGTGGACACTGGAGTTTGTGTGCTTCGCTTTCATCACTTGAGGTAAGAAAGTTTTGCAATGTAATTGACTTTTTAATTTACATGTATTATTTTGATGATATTTGGTGTTGAATGGTATAAAATAAACTGGATGAAAAGGAATATCGAACAAGCCTACATGAATTTACTGATTTGATATTATTTGATATCAATATTTATCGTTAGCTTCACTTAGCTCTCCCGCGTTTTTCACGCCACTAAGCTCGCTGTTTTTACAGCTCACTTGCTACATTGCACGTCGGCTATCTATTATTTCGGACAAATGAGCGAAAGTGCTCTCCATGAGAGCCAAAGTGCAGTGAGAGAGAAGTTCAGAACAGGCCGCTAATGCCTCTTTTAACTTTCTTCTTCTTCTTCTTCTTCACACCGAACATAAAATACACGACAGCACACCTTGTGGCGAAACGATGCAGTACAGTTCCAATCAGGGAGGGACTCAGTGTCGAACTGCTACTCCTCTGCGTTTAGAGGAGCCAGCTGAGGCGGCTCGTGCATATGGTTCGGATACCTCCTGGATGCCTCCGAGGATAGATATTATGTCTCTCGGCTGGCCTGAAAACACCTTGGGATCCCGCCGAAGGAGCTGGTTGCAGTGGCTGGGGAGAGGAAAGTCTGGGCTTCACTGCTGAAACTGCTGCACCCGCTATCCGACTCCAGATTAAGCGCTAGATAATGGATGGGTGGATGGATTTTTGGGGGGAGTCGATGTGGTGAATTTGTTGGATTTTTGCAGGAACATGTTGTTCTTGTTTTTGTGTTGTTTATTTTGCACAATAACAGTGCTGTGTTTATTGTAGTGTTTATTGTAAAACTTCATACAGTTTTTAGCTAAAGTGAAGCAAATACCCATTTTCACCAGTAGGCCTCAGTAAAGTACAGCTAATCCCTCAGCGTTTTGCGCAAAATCGGATAGGACCAAAACGTGCAGCCTAAATTTGGCAACTGCTCAGTCTGGAAACCTGCCCAGAGCTCCGCCCAACGTGAGCCTCCATTATTTAATCGTGGCGCCGCAGGTTAAGTCACCCTCAGGTTGACACAATCGAAAGCGACCGCGCCCCACTCAGGGCGGGCGTCCGGGCAGATTGAATGACAACTTCGAAAATAGTTAAAAAAAAAAATTGCATGAAAGAAGTGTCAGATTTCAGAAGTGATGTTCTTTTCTTTTTCCCGCCACCCAATTTACTGAAAACAATTGTCAACACCTGACAACAAAGATAAATTGAAAAGTATGCCGTCGTACCTGTTTCAATTCTAGATTTGGAATAGTTGTTCACACACTGAGGCAAAGTAGAATAGAATAGAATAGAATAGAATACAATAGAAAAAAATGATTGTTATTGCAGAGTGCACAACAAGATTTTAAGGTTTGCCATCACGTGCACCACATAAAATCATACAATACAGCAGTTTTTTTTTTCGACAGGTGTTCCGTGAGAGATCCTCAGGTGTGCCATGAGAAATTATCCAATATCGCAGTTTTTTTTTTTTTTTTTTTTTTACGTCGTCAGGCAGAGTTGCAGTAGGAAGGAATGAGTAGGTAGAAACTTCTCGGTCGTGTGCAGATGAGAGAGATATTCCTCGTGTTGCGTTAAAAAACTGCTCGGATTTCTAGTCATCAGCTCCGTTGCTGTCCGCGACAATGTGGACCCCAGCACATCCACGGTACACCATTTGATTAGAGTCGTCAAGTGTCGAAATTCGACACTTTGTCGCATATGGCCGTAAGTACTTATCACGGTGAATTGAGCAGACTTACATCGATGATGATAAATGACGATAAATTCGCCCAAGCGGACTGTTAAATAATTTGAAGTAGAGCTGAAACGAATACTCGAGCAACTCGAGTAACTCGAGTTTAAAAACTATTCCGAGTAATTTTATTCACCTCGAGGAATCGTTTAATCTTGCCATCTCTAAGCATCACGTTTTGCCCGGACTACTTTTAATGCGGGACAACGTGCTGACGTCACGTGCGTAGAGGAAGAAGCAAAAAAAAAAAAAAACAAAAAAAAAAAACTTACTGCAGCCGACAGCTGCTACAAACTACGCCGACGTTGCTAAAAACTACGCCCGCATGATGATAGTTTGGTAGCAGGTGGTGTCCGATGCGTCTCATAGGTTACGTTCATACTACAGGTCTTAATGCACAAATCCGATTTTTTGTCATATCTGTTTTTTTGGCATGCCCGTTCAGACTGCCTTTGTCCATTGGGACCATTCAAGTATTACGCATGCGCACTAATTCGCAGTCCGACACGCGCTAAGCAAGACGACCCGCATGCGCAGAAGCATCAAAACAAACGACCACACGTTGGCTGTCATCCCAGGGATTATCATATTTAGCTCGTTAAAAAGAGGACACAAATAACAGACGTTAATAATCCACGTTTAGTTTTATTTTCAAAGTTTATATGGACTGATAGAACGCATACACGCACACACATAAGCCTTAACGTGTGTGCGTGAAATGACGTGGGCGCGTCAGTTTGCCCCGACTCGGCCGTGTGTGCAATAATGAAATATTGCTCATTCGGCGCACAGAATTAAAATCGAAAATTGACAGGGTTATCCTTTTCTTCATTTTATTTTTTTATGACTGTGGTCAATCCCGCTTCGTGCTTAAAAGCAGAGTTCAAGCTAGCCGCTAATGCCTGCATCGCTGCCGTCCTTTGTGCCTCTTGCTGACGTAATTAGTGCATGAATTCCGATTCCGGAGACTGGACAGTACAGACCGCTGCGACAGTCTGGAAAAATGTGGCCCAGATCGGATTTGAACCACATACGAAAGTGACCCAGATCGGATTTGAAATGGTTCAGTTCTATGCGACTTGTGACGTTCAGACCGTCAAGTTAATGCGTCACTCGAGTCGGAAAAACACGAAAAAATCGGATTCGTGCATTAAGACCTGTAGTATGAACGTAGCCATAGATACTGTATCGCATGCATTTAAGACTAGATGTGCAATGAAAAACATTATAAAGCTAACTGTCAGTTTTAGCTCAGTAGTCATTACTGAATAAATGTGCTCCAATACAGCAGGTATCATACATTTATTTTGAAGACTGCAAAAACTCAAAATCCTACCAGTACTTACAGTTTAGACTAGGGATGTCCCGATCCAGGTTTTTGCACTTCCGATCCGATACCGATATTCTTTTGCACTTCCGATCCGATACCGGCCTATCTGAGCATGTATTAAAGTTTAAAGTTATTTAGCCTCCTTACTTAGTTGTCAGACTCATGTTGAAAAGGGTTTTAGTACTCTTGATAACAACTAGCCAGCTGAATTAGGTGAGTTCGAATAACACACAATGATTGGTAACAAGAAACTGACCTGTTTATTCAGTGACAAACACAAAACATTATAAATAACAAACAGAAATGGCATAGTCAGTCAGTAAAACGTGCAAATAATATTGTAAACTGTCAGTGGAAAATCCCACAAACCCCCCAAGCTGTTAGATGCTTTTAATGTTTCGTGCATTAGTTACAATAATTGTATAAAAAGCCTCTCAGGTTTAAATAAACGACTATTTCAGTATCAAGTTAACATTTTAAAACGGTAAATAAAATACTCAAGTCCCCATTCTGTATCAGCAGCTTTAAACTACATTCAATTCATTTAATTTTGCGAATCAACTGTTAAGTTGTTAAAATTGCTCCCGTTATTCCATAATTTCCCTTCTGTCTACTTTTAACATGTGAAAGTTTTAAAACTGTTTTGAAGATAGATTCAAGTCAAGATTTTGCCGATTTAGGAGTATTTTAGATCAAAAGTTAGTTGCGTTCGTTTGAAAGGTTCACTACAACAGCCTACAAGGGAAGTCTCCTGCTTTAAGATGGCGGCTGTTTACTAACGCACGTAGTTTTAATGCACCTGTTGCTAACAGTGTCGAGTCTGTCATATTGCATCTAGTTCTATAAACATATGATATCTATTAGACAAGCATGATGGACGGCATTGCGTCCCGAAGACCGCGCTGTGTATTAGTTCCGCTTTACTTGACATATTTCAATAATCGGAATTTGGATGTTTGTGAATTGTTCTCGAATCTTCCACGGCCGAATCGCTGAAGGATGTAATGACGTCTGGGCATGTTGTACCGTGGTTCTAATGCTGCGTTCCAAAACTTTTTGGACTTTTCCGACCTCCGACTAGGAAAATATCATTGGAACGCCACTTGAACTGGGAGGTCCAAGTCGCGAAGTCGGAGAAAAAATAACTACCCCGACTTCCAAGTTGTTTCAATCTGACGTCACTGGACAAAATGGCGCTCAAGAAAACGTATTGAATGATAACACAATAATGAAGTAAATCAAGTTTATTTGAGACGCCATGTATTTTTTCTCATACAGTGAATTATCTTTGTTGTGCTATGTTTTTATATTGACGATCAGCAAAGGATGTAACTAAAAAAAGGCAGTTTACAGTGTGGGCAATAACACAGCCGTCGTTTTTCCTCTACTATTTGATCGCTTATAGGAAGGCAGGTTCACTGGAGGTCAAAATGTCTTTGGATGGCCAAAATAAAACACACCTCGTGTCGCGATCAGCCATCTTTGTTGTTTACATTTGCTTGCAACGCTTTGAGGTCGGAACTGGTACCATCCGAGTGGGATAAATCCGACTTCCCACTTCTCTGGGATGCAGCATAAAAGTGTTGGATGGTGCGTCTTTACTCACGAGAGATAATGGCTCGTCATCCAGAATGAATTCTTGGGCAGTGACTCTTATTATTCCCTGGGCTTTGGGACTGTCGAGTGCCAGTTTGTCACGCATAGCAAAAGTTTCTGCCAGTGTTAGTAGTGTTGGTTCTATTACAACTTCTTACAGCTTTACCACCACGCTTGACTTTATTGTGGCATATGTTGCACGCTGCCTCTTCGTCTTTGTCGTCCTTTAAGGTGAACTGATCCCACACAGCTGACATTTTTACCGATAAAGTCTCTCGGTAAATTGGGAGACGGTAATGTAGTGTGGTGAAGGAGTGCCGTAAAATGCGGACTGGATTTTAGGGAAACCGAAGCAAAAACTGGAATGGATTATGTATATCGGTGCGCTGGAAAAACCGGACCGGATTTTCAAAAAAAACTGGATCGGAAGTCTGGATCAGAACTTTTCCGTGTCGCCCGATCCGATACCGATCCGCATTTTTTTGCCCATATCGGCGTCCGATCCGATCACAATATCGGATCGGGACATCTCTAGTTTAGACTATCTTAAAACTTAACTAAAACTTAAAAATAGCTTGACACAAGTGGAAATTAAATTGAAACACGTGGGGAAAACACGTAGCTTTCAAGTGATGTGTGTTATCAAGCGTAATTACATTTTTAGGTAAGAAATATGTTGGCTTTTTTTAAATAAGATCTAAAAGTTTTTTGAGTGAAAGCAGTTAATTTTTATTCTAGTCACATCTTAGATGCAATTGTTGGCTGTTTTCAACAATGTACATCGAAAATAAAGACATTGATTGCCTGAAAATGGTTCAATATTGTATTAAATGTCTTTTATTCTCATGTATATTTTAGGGCTGTCAAAATTATCGCGTTAACGCGCGGTGATTAATTTTTTAAATTAATCACGTTAAAATATTTGACGCAATTAACGCACATGTCCCGCTCAGAAAGTATTCTGCCTTTTGGTAAGTTTTACAGCAAGACTTTTTTGTGCTGTCCAACAGCGAACTCTTGTGGTCGCTTTGCGACATGGTTTATTGTTTTCTTTCCAGTTCATTATGGCTGCACGACGTCTCGGGCTGATTAATGTTGTGCTTATATGATCCTTGGACAAGATTTGTCCGTAAGTATGGTTGTTGTAAAGAATGTACATATTATGTTTGTAAGCGAAATGTTATATTTTTTGTATGAGACACTTTTTGTTTATGTTTAGTGAACCTGTATAGCGTGCTAAGCTAACGTTGTTGCTAATGCAATGCTTGTGTACTTTTTTTTTGTAGTTTTACGACGGTCTAAAGAGGACAATGATTTGAGGCCATTTTATTAATAAATCAGATGAAAAAGGAAGAAGTCTAATTATTAAGGCGTCGTTCACTAGCTGTCTAGCTTTGGAAAAAGTAGACGCTTCGGAGTGAGGACAGCATAGACAGATTTAAATGACAGTAGAGTGAAATGCCCACTACAGTCCTTCTGTACCGTATGTTGAATGTATATATCCATCTTGTGTCTTATCTTTCCACAATCTTCTCCAACAATTTATTTTACAGAATATATATGTAATTTACAGAAAAATATGGCATATTTTATAGTTTATAGTTAAGTTTTATCCGATTACTCGATTAATCGATAGAATTTTCAGTCGATTACTCGATTACTAAAATATTCGATAGCTGCAGCCCTAATTTGAAGATCTGAATCAATGCATAAAATACAAATTAACCGTTTCTCATTTACTTATTTACCAGCTTTCAATTTAACATATTTAACAACTGTACACACAGTGTAAACGTTTAAGTATATAAAAATATCTTGTAAACAATAAGCATTCAGTTATAAACATTAAAAACGACTTGAACGACTTAACAATGTACAACATCGTAAATATTGCTAAGGCCACTGTGCAAAAATGTCATGGTAACACTGTATTATTGGGCGGACCAAAGAACACGAATTATGGACTTTTTGTAATGTGAATACACCCTAAAATGTATCTATTTATTGTGAACTATTAACTCTTTGGCTCTCATTGTAAATTGTGTCAAAAATACAGGACTAATTGGGATCTGAAACTGCTATATTTTTTTAGGTTCAAGTTTGGCCTAAAAAAAATGGAAGGTACAATTTTGACTCGTGTCGCACTTTCATGTTATTATAGTAAAATTGGGAACATACGGAGCCCCTAAATGTACAGAAGGTACAGAAATAAAATACACCGGTCCTTCGCTACTTTACGCTTCAAACTTCGCACCCTCAGCTCATTGCGGAATTTTTTCAATTAAAAAAATAAATTAATAATAATAATTACAGATGAGCTGTCCCGAGCCGATCGCGTCTCACTCTCCTTCGCTCCATCCCTCCCTCTCCCTGCTGGTCAGGCAGTGCACTGGAGTTGCTTATTAAAGTTAACGATGACTGACAGACGTTTGGGTTTGATCGTGCCAGAGATGCTAACTTCAAAGCGCCGCATGCGTCAATCATCGTTCAACTTGTTAAACAGTTGCTGTGGCAACTCAATGAAGCATTTAATAAGGACAAGCATTTTTCTACATTATTCTTGTTTAAAAATAATTTGGTGGGGCAGTAACATGTTTAAAATGTATCATAATTAGGGCGATCAAACGATTACAATTTTTAATCGAGTTAATCACAGCTTAAAAATTAATTAATCGTAATTAATCGCATTTCAAATCATCTCTAAGATATGCCATATTTTTCTGTAGTAAATTATTGTTGGAATGGATAGATAAGACAGACATATACATTCAACATACTGTACATAACTACTGTATTTGTTTATTATAACAATAAATCCACAGGATGGCATTAACATTATACACATTCTTTCTGTTTGTGATTAAAATACCCCACAAGGTGTCAAAGTCGAGTTTTTAATTAACTTAGCGATCAAGCCAGATAGTGTGTTTTGCCCCTCGACTGATGTCGTAATTTGAGTTTCCGGATTCATTGCAATTCAAGGTCATTTGAGTGCTGGCTTCACAACGTACAACACCTCTGATAGTTTGTATATTGTGACTAAAAATTGCCATCCAGTGTATTTGTTAAGCTAAACAAATTGTTTGAATAGAGTTTGACCAAAGTCTGATTAAGTTTTATGTGTATTTTGCATAGCTATTTTATTGGGAAGGCTAGTTCACTTTGCATTGTTGTTTAACTGTGTGAGAATAGGGCCTCATTAATACTGATTGAAGCGCTTTTCTTTTTGTGAACATTATTTTTTTGAGAGATATTATTTTTGTTGTGCTTTGGCTAAATGATTCTTATGTTTGTTGTGAAGGAGTTGCCGAAGGTTATGCCAATAAACGGCGCGGTCCAATGAACGCCTGTGTCCACTCGTCTTTTGTAATATTCTGATATAGAATTATCGGAGGCACCCTAAAATGCACGCGGTGCCAATGCTGTTTACTCACAAGATGCAGGAGTGAGTTAGAGTTCCGGCCTACTGAGAGCCGTAAGCTGTGTTAATGTTGAAGCTGAATGTGCTTATAAAGAAACAAAGTGCCAGTATGTCACGTGTGGTATACCTTTGTTAAGAAAAAGCACAAAACAAGACACCTTTCTCTGCCTCTTAGCTCTCAATGAGCAAAAAACAGCGTCATTGTAATCTGTTTGAAGCAATGCATGAGCAGGTTATTCCGTGCATGCGTTAAATGCGTCAAATATTTTAACGTGATCAATTTTAAAAATTAATTACCGCCCGTTAACGCAATAAATTTGACAGCACTAAAATACAGATGAGCTGTCCCGAGCCGATCACTTAGTCTCACTCTCCGTCCCTCCCTCTCCCTGCTGGTCAGGCAGTGCACTGGAGTTGCTTATTAAAGTTAACGATGATCAATGATGACAAAGTTTGGGTTTGATCTTGCCAGGGATGCGAACTCCAAAGCGCCGCATGCGTCAATCAATGTTTAACTTGTTAAACAGTTGCTGTGGCAACTCAATTAAGCATTTAATAAGGACAAGCATTTTTCTACTTTATTCTTGTTTAGAAATAATTCGGTGGGGCAGTAACATGTTTGAAATGTATCATAATTTTTTTTTTTTCTTTTAATGGAAAAAACATGTCTTATATGTATCTCTTTCCAAAGCTAAATCTGAATAAATACTTTTTCTATTCTTTTTCACTTATCGTCGCAGGTACTGGTCCCCGTTAACCGTGAAAAACGAGGGATCTGCTGCACACCAGATTGTTTATCGTGTACACCAGATGGTTTCTAGTGTGCACTAGAAACTGTCTAGTAAACATTAGCATTATATATCATTTAAGCTAGCGGACTTTTACAGTGCACGTTAGCCAATTGTTGCATTGTTGCAATTGACTAACTTGCATAGCAAAAGTTCGTTAGCTTTTTATATCATTCTAATGTTTACAACAATTAGCTAACTTGCATAGAAAAAGTCAGCTAGCTTAAATGCTATATAATGCTAATGTATACAACAATTGGCTAACTTGCATAACAAAAGTCCGCAAGCTTAAATGCTATATAATGCTAGTGTTTACAACAGTTGGCTAACTAGCATAGCAAAAGTCTTCTAGCTGAAATGATATATAATGCTAATGTCTACAACAATTGGCTAATTTGAATAGCAAAAGTCCGCTAGCTTAAATGCTATATAATGCTAATGTTTACAACAATTGGCTAACTTGCATAACAAAAGTCCGCTAGCTTAAGTGCTATATAATGCTAATGTTTACAACAATTGGCTAACTTGCATAGCAAAAGTCTGCTAGCTTAAATGCTATATAATGCTAATGTTTGCAACAATTGGCTAACTTGCCTGGCAAAAATCTACTAGCTTAAGTGCTATATAATGCTAATGTTTACAACAATTGGCTAACTTGAATATCAAAAGTCTGCTAGCTTAAATGCTATACAATGCTAATATTTACAACAATTAGCTAACTTGTATAGCAAAAGTCTGCTAGCTTAAGTGCTATATAATACTAATGTTTACAACAGTTGGTTAACTCGCGTAGCAAAAGTCCGCAAGCTTAAATGCTATATAATGCTAATGTTTACAACAATTGGCTAAATTGCATAGCAAAAGTCTGCTAGCTTAAGTGCTATATAATGCTAGTGTTTAAAACAATTGGCTAACTTGAATATCAAAAGTCTGCTAGCTTAAATGCTATACAATGCTAATATTTACAACAATTAGCTAACCTGTATAGCAAAAGTCTGCTAGCTTAAGTGCTATATAATACTAATGTTTACAACAGTTGGTTAACTCGCGTAGCAAAAGTCCGCAAGCTTAAATGCTATATAATGCTAATGTTTACAACAGTTGGCTAACTTGCATAGCAAACGTCTGCTAGCTGAAATGCTATATAATGCTAATATTTGCAACAATTTGCAAACTTGAATAGCAAAAGTCCGCTTGCTGAAATGCTATATAATGCTAATGTTTACAACAATTGGCTAACGTGCATAGCAAAAGTCCGCTAGCTAAAATGCTAATGTTTACCAGATAGTTTCCGACCAGATTGATTTTATTTCTGTCAATGTCCCTTTAGGGACTCCGTAAGAACAAAAGGCTAAATGGGCATCTTTTATCGTAACATATAGCAGTTTTCCATAAAGCAACACAAAATAATGGTTGTCAGAGTGAAAAAAATAAACATATATCGGTTACACCTGAGTATAATTCGCTGGCCCGGCCAAACTATGAAAAAACTGTGACTTACAGTCCAGAAAATACTGTCATTGTTTTCCAACAAAATTGTCAAAAACATCCAAAATGTAGGTGAAATTGAGCTGATGTTCAATCAACCATTTGCGTTTTCATGCATCGTTTCTCCTCAGGCGAGAAAACCCATTCCCAGTTTACGACTGTCAGCGGCGGGCGCGTGTCAAGCTGACATTAAAACGTCTTGTTCGCGTTAAGACGACAAGACGAGGAATGTTTGTCTCGTGCGAGCTGCTCCCAAACGAGAGCGCAGAGAGACGGAATGTCAGAGAGTGAAACCAGGCGCACAAACCGCCATTGTTCCCCAAATGAAAGACAACATCACTGAGGTTTTGCTTCCTCGCGGGACACCAAAGTCGCCGCTCGAGCTCATATTTTCCGGATGCGCCTCTGTCCCGCTATTTGCTCTTTGATCACCCGTTTAAGTCGAAATCGTATTTCACGGTCTCCCGCGTGCTTTAGCGACATGTCTGTAGTTTAAATAGGAGTTCCTTCAGAGGGCTGTTGTGATGGCTAACCCGTAGACATTTTTTATTGCCATTGACGGCGCTAGACGTCTTATTCATTTTGATTGGAAGGGCCGTCAATAGCAGCTGATGAGTTAAATGTAACAATTTTACTTCAAATATTCTTTTTTTTTCATTTTATTACCTTCTTTGAAGAGATAAATGCCATTTTTATCAACTCTTCTTCCTTCCTCTTTAAATCCATGTCCCCTCTTTCTGGAGACTCTTCATCAAACTTGGCATAATTTACTGATTGAACTCGCCTCCTACTGACTGGATGGTATTCTCCTGGTGTTCCACACCTGCTTCTACCCCTGCCATGTCGTTGTGATGCCACATTACCAATGTAATTTTGATCAAAATTGATTATCCCAGAAGAGAGAGGATATAAAACTTCGTAATGCAAGATGGCGGCCACTTATGTGAATTTCGACTGCATTTTTTCAGTCACCTCGAGAAAACTTTAGTTACAATGTGACAATCCTGCAATATGGTGTTGAATGAAAGACTTACTATTCATCTATCTACTGCCCAAAAACGGCGTCTTTATGAGAAGTACAACACACGTTATGGCTTACAGAAATCAAGGGGAAGTCGGCCTCCCCGACTGAACAGCGCATAGTGTAAAGCAGACATGTCCAAAGTCCGGCCCGGGGGCCAAATGCGGCCCGTGGTCAAATTTCATCCGGCCCCCAGCCTCTGTCATAAAATTAATAACGTCTGGCCCGCACACAGACTTAATAAATTGGTCAGCAGTACTGCAACCAGCATATGAAGTAGCTGACACACGAAATGCTGCTCCTCATCTACCCACTAAAAGGCAGCAGCACTTTAACCCTTTATTGCCAAATGTATCACATTTGATACACCTAAAATTTAAGGATTTTGAGAGTGATTTAGAATTTTGACATTTCTTTTTGAAAAAAAAAAAAAAAAATGATGGATGCAAGTCAACACATGCATCTGCAGGTTCCATGAGAAAAAAAACATGATTTAGCATGGGTTATAGATATTAGAGCACTTATTACAAGGGCTATCAAACGATTACAATTTTTAATCGAGTTAATTACAGCTTAAAAATTAATTATTCGTAATTAATCGCAATTCAAACCATCAATAAAATATGCCATATTTTTCTGTAAATTATTGTTGGAATTAAAAGATAAGACACAAGATGGATATATTCATTCAACAAACGGTACATAAGTACTGTATTTGTTTATTATAACAATAAATCAACAAGATGGCATTAACATTATTAACATTCTGTTAAAGCGATCCATGGATAGAAAGACTTGTAGTTCGTAAAAGATAAATGTTAGTACAAGTTATAGAAGTTTTATATTAAAATCCTTCTTAATGTTTTCGTTTTAATAAAATTTGTAAAATTTTCAATCAAAAAATAAACTAGTAGCCCGCTATTGTTGATGCCAATAATTACACAATGCTCATGGGTGCTTAAGCCCATAAAATCAGTCGCACCCAAGCGCCAGCAGAGGGCGACAAAACTCCAAAAAACACAAGTAACAAGTTGGCATTGCACTGTGCTGTCATTTTAATCTGTTTGAGCAGGGCATGTGCGTTAATTGCGTCAAATATTTTAATGTGATTAATTTAAAAAATTAATTACCGCCCGTTAACGCAATAATTTTGACAGCCCTATGTATTACACGTATTCATTTTGACTTTTTACAAATTTGAAAAAAAGGTTTCATTAGGACCTCATTTTTCAAATTTTGGGATTCTCTGATAATTGCTTCATGTTGCAGGTATTTAAGGGCTAAGCAACATTACCCCGTGTGACCCATTACTTACATTTTCTAAAATGCCGACAACAAAAAAAAGAACGTTGACTGTGACGGCCGACACTTCAAGGATAGGTGGGAATTGGACTATTTCTTCCCTAAAATACGCAACAACTGTGTCTGCCTCATTTGCAAAGAGACAGTCGCTGTTTTTAAAGATTTCAATGTTAGGCAATATTACCAAACAAGACTATCTGACATGTATGACAAGATTACAGGGAAGATATGCAGCGAGAAATTGAAGCAACTTGATGCTAGTTTAATTTCACAGCAGCAGTATTTCGCAAATGCCCGAGAGTCGAAAGAGAACGCCACAAAGGCTAGTTGCAAGATTGTTGAAATTATTAATTAAAAAAAAATAATAAAGCAAATGTGCCACACTGAATGGCTTTGTGGATTTTTACCACACCAAATCTGGCCCCCTTTGCAAAAAGTTTGGACACCCCTGGGGTAAAGGGTTAAAATACTTTTCTACTCCATGTATGCTCCCTCTACCAATGCCCTTATGAGTACGCAGAGATTCGAACTGAGACCGGTCCAAAAAGTCCTTTTCCCCCCCCGCTTCAATAGAGAGGGTTCGGGTTGAACACTCGAGGCAAACACGCACCTGTGCACGTCCATGCGCATCCCCATGGTAGCAGCACTGTTTTACAGAGTCTCCGCCAAGTCTTCGCTTGGCAAAAACACTTTTCTAACCCACTTCAGAGTTGTTACTAACTGTTTATACATTTCTGGAGCTGATTTAACTGGCCAGAATGTTTTACAGAGTCTCCGCCAAGTCTTCGCTTGGCAAAAACACTTTTCTAACTCACTTCAGAGTTGTTACTGTTTATGTATTTCTGGAGCTGATTTAACTGGCCAGAATGCTCAATCTAGGCATGTGCTGGTGGCTCAGTGGTTGAGTAGTTGTCCCCCAACCCAGAGGTTGTGGGTTCGATACTCTGCCCTGATGAACTCTCAAAGCGTTCTCAAGCAAGATACTGAACCCCACGTTGCTCCTGGTGCTGCGTCACCAGTAGGTGGATGGCGAGAAAGTGTAAAGTGCTTTGAGAGCCTTGAAACGTGCAAAGGCGCTATACAAGTACAGTGATACCTCAGCTCACGAACATAATTGGTTCCCAGAAAGTGTGTGTAAGGCAAAAAGTTCGTCTTCCGAACATTTATTTCCCATAAGAAACCATTAAAATGAGAATAATCCGTTCCCAGGTCCCCATAAAACATAATTTTCTACTAAATAAGCCTTAAAACTACACAAAAATATACCTTATTTTCTTTAATGTCTTCTTAAGCTTAACACTAGCCTGTGGTGGGGTCTTTTTCGGTCCCATAATAGCAAAAGTACACTCAATATGGTCCAAAATGTCTATCAAACACAAACCACGTCCGCACTCAACGAAAGAGAGGGGACGGACTGGGACGCCGTGAGCGTGCGTCAGCTTCTCGTGGCGCTGTTCGACTGCGTGGTTTGGTTCGTCCGCCGAAAACTAGTTCGTCAGCAGAGACTCTGTGTTCGCGAATTTAATGTTCTTGAGTTCGTGAGTTTAAGCGTTCATGAGCTGAGGTATCACTGTATAACGCTTTTTACCATTACCGGTTTCGAGGTTAACTCATTTGCTCCCAGAAACGTATAAATATGTTCTATTTTTAAATGCACCACTGTCGCAAAAACGTATTTATATGTCTTTTGCGTTTTTTTCTTTTCATTTTTTTATAAGAAGCATATATAGCTTCCACTCTATCTGAGAAACAAAGAACAACGCTCCAAACCCATTTTAAAGCAATAAAACTGGCCACTGGAGGGCAGAAGCGCATTTTGTAAGACGAGGCCACCCGATTCAACAGCAGTGAAAGGCCGGGCAGCATGGTCAGAGCGCTGGCGGCATGAAGCCAGGCAACGCTCCGACCGAACAAAACATCGAGAGGATGCCTGGGACGCCAGGCGCTGGACGACCGTGCAAAACGAGTGAAACCAGCCCCCACCCCACCCCCCCGTGGAGCGGCTCGCCAAGCAGACCCTGCAGAAATGCAAAAATAATCCATTTTTGTGAGACAAACAACGATGAGGGAAAAGTTTACACAGCTGACGTGGCGACAACGGCGTCATCTCGGCGACAAACCGTCATCTCTCAGTAGTCGTGTCTGAATAAATTGTTACTTTCCTATCTAAAGCTCTATTTGTCTGGTTATTCATGGTATTTTGTAAAAGGAAAACACTATTCAGATGTTTGGAATGTAACTAATGCAAAAAATAGCTATGTTAAAGTCAAAGTTATGTTTGAAATGTATGCATTTACAAAAAGCTCATTTTCTCCGTTTTTTCATCAGAAACTGGAAAATTGCTCAAACAAAGCTATTTTCTAATGCTGATTTCTAAAGAATGGAAAAAGATACGAACTTACTTTTTTTCTGCTGAAAGAAGAGAGTCTAATCTTTATTTTGGTGGGTTCCAAGTTTATATAGCAATAGAACAAAATTTTCTGTGGGCCTTGCAAAATCAGTCAAAATCCAGAAAAAACGGCTGGGAGCGAAGGGCCTTGCTCTGGTGAAAATGGCTGGGAGTGAATGAGTTAACCATAAAAAACTTCACGATTTCAAAACCACAAAAAATTTTCGTCATACCGT
Source organism: Corythoichthys intestinalis (assembly GCF_030265065.1). Taxonomy (NCBI): domain Eukaryota; kingdom Metazoa; phylum Chordata; class Actinopteri; order Syngnathiformes; family Syngnathidae; genus Corythoichthys; species Corythoichthys intestinalis. The sequence continues at coordinate 41,010,947 of NC_080398.1, forward strand.
AGTACAGTATTAGCTATTTTTTATGTCACAAAAATGCAGCGAGAAATCCGCGGCTTTGAACGGCAGCGCTCACCCCTCCCCCTTCCGGTTGTTGGGATTTTTGCTCACCGTTCTTGTTATCATTTTGACGCCATGGGGTGAGATCTTGCACGGAGCCCCAGATCGAGGGAGATTATCAGTGGTCTTGTATGTCTTCCATTTTCTAATAATTGCTCCCACAGTTGATTTCTTTACACCAAGCGTTTTACCAATTGCAGATTCAGTCTTCCCAGCATGGTGCAGGTCTACAATTTTGTCTCTGGTGTCCTTCGACAGCTCTTTGGTCTTGGCCATAGTGGAGTTTGGAGTGTGACTGACTGAAGTTGTGGACAGGTGTCTTTTATACTGATAATGAGTTAAAACATTTGCCATTAAAGGGTATGACAACACCTGGGGAACTGCTAACATTCCATCATTTATCCATAAACGCATGCCTTTTGGATTCATATCAAGCCACTTCGTGTAATTACACACATCGCAACAACAAGAAAATAATAGAAATTTGGATCGACTGTCAAGCTAAAAGGACCCGCCCACGAGATCCCGGAAATCTAGCATATTGTGTGCGTGACGTCACTACAAGGAAACAACCGGCTCAGTGCTTAGTACTGAATAGCGGCGATGATAGCAGACAATTTTGTTTCTAGTTGCAGTGACGAATCCGACGTAACGAACATTCTTCTAATGGTGACGAGGAGAGTTATGAACCTTTCTTTGGTGTTTTGGGTTATCAATTTGAGCCCAAACGAAAGGCAATGCAGCCTAAAGAAAGGATCATTGAGAGGAGCAATCACACTGATGAAACACCGGCAACATCGTGTGGGAAACACCGAATGGTTTGTTTTGCATTTCTTTTTGTGAAGCTGATACACCGTGACCGTAAAATAATGTAATGTATAGAATAATTATCATTTATTGTGCTATCATCGGTTTTCGCTCTGCCAACAGACACAAATATGAATGGGATTCGAGGATTTGTTCTATATATTTTACGAGCGATAATTTATACATGTGTCTAGTTCTATATCCAATGCGTGATATGTCTTTATTATAAAAGAGTACTCACTCTGGCCATTTCGAGATTGGCTGCTCCACTCCTTTGGTTAGCCTGGGGTGGTCTCATCAGAGCCAGTCGTCCTCTTTCTTGATATCTCGGGACATTTAGGTGGGTGCGCGTGTTTAGTGGCTGCTTTCATCAGCAATTTCTTAGCAAAACCTGATTTCATTTGTCCATAGTTCGAATAGCTTTCAGGTGTAAAATGCGCACCACACGAAAACCGTGCCGGAGGCTGGGTCTGCAAAATTAGCCCTCTTAGCACGGGCGAACTTTACTCATTGTTTGCGTAGTCCAGCTCTTTTTCTTGCGTTCAGGAACTCATGGGTACTACATTGCGACAAATGGCTATTTGTAGACCACATAGCATGACAGGTTTGAACCATTTTAGCGATTTTTTTGATAAAACACGAACGCAACTCTCTCGTCGATAAACAACGATTGCACATGCCTCGACCTTTCGTTTTCTTGTTATGACGTCTCCGACCCATTCGGCTGTTTCCGGAATACTTTCGGAAATGTTCGTAATGTTCGATCTATTTTCGATAATTGCTCATGAATGCGATTTTTTTTTTTTTTACTTTAATAATATTTGTTATCTTGCTACATAACAGTTCTATTGATATCTCACAGCCCCTTAGTGTTTTAATACCCTTTAATACAGGTAACGATTGGAGCCTCGTTAGAAGAAGTTACCCCTCTTTGACAGCCAGAAATCTTGCTTGTTTGTAGGTGACCAAATACTTATTTTCCACTCTAATTTGGAAATAAATTCTTTAAAAATCAAACAATGTGATTTTCTGTTTTTCTTTTCCACATTCTGTCTCTAATGGTTGAGGTTTACCCATGTTGACAATTACAGGCCTCTCTAATCTTTTCAAGTAGGAGAAATAGCAAAATTGGTGGTTGACTAAATATGTATTTACCCCACTGTATAGCGTCCTTACCAATTTTGAGACCCAACCTACGCCCTTGACCAATAATAAAAACCTTGGTCAGAAGCGAAAAAGAAACCAAAAATATGATTGAATCACTAACAATCCTCCTGCGATGAATCAAATAATTGTGATTAATCACAGAAAATGTTGCAATTCGCGAGGTTCTTTGTAAAAATCTATGAACTTAGCAGTGCCGTTAACGGCGATAGACGCCATTTTGAGTCTACGCTGCAGACAGACGGACATGCGGAAGTATAGGTACGGACGCGGCCAGGGACTTTCCAGCCGTCGCACCCCTCCCCAAATGAGCACACCAGTCAGCTGAGTCAGCAGCTTGCGGTTGTTGAGACAGCTTCACGTGAAAGCGACAAACACAACATTTACCTCAAATGGTAAGGAGTCCTGTAATATTCCGTTAGGAGACAATTACAAGTTCAACACAAAATACAGAGTTGGGAATCTTTGGTATGAGGCTTATGGCTGGCATTGATGGCGCTAGACGTCCAATTTATTTTGACCCTTCCAGTCAAAATGGATTCGACGTCTAACACCTTCAATGGCACTGAAAGATGAGTACTCGCAGGCAGTCATGGTTGAAATGAATTGGACATCTAACATTGTCAATGGCAGGCAAGGAGTAAGAAGGAAAGAAAGAAAATCAGCTTTATAGCCTTACTTAGGGCTATAACTTGAGTATTTTTTTTTCAATTCATTTTTACACTGCTGGCCAAAAGTATTGGCACCCCTGACATTCTGTCAGATAATGCTCAATTTCTCCCGGAAAATGATTGCAATTACAAATGCTTTGGTAGTAATATCCTCATTTATTTTGCTTGCAATGAAAAAACACAATAGAGAATGGAAAAAAATTAAATCATGATCATTCTACACAAAACTCCAAAAATGGGCCGGACAAAAGTATTGGCACCCTCAGTCTAATACTTGGTAGCACAACCTTTAGACCAGGGGTGTCCAAACTTTTTGCAAAGGGGGCCAGATTTGGTGTGGTAAAAATGTGGAGGGCCGACCTTGGCCTTTACGTAGAACAATATATTTAAGCAAATTTTAGCAAGCCATTCTGTGTGTCACATTTGCTTTTTTTTTTTTTTTAATTAATTTAGGGCTGTCAAAATTATCGCGTTAACGGGTGGTAATTAATTTTTTTAATTAATCACGTTAAAATATTTAACGCAATTAACGCACATGCCCCGCTCAAACAGATTAAAATGACAGCATAGTGTCATGTCCACTTGTTACTTGTGTTTTTTGGTGTTTTGTCACCCTCTGCTGGTGCTCTTCAGCACCATGAGCATTGTGTAACTATTGACATCAACAATGGCGAGCTACTAGTATATTTTTTGATTGAAAATTTTACAAATGTTATTAAAACGAAAACATTAAAAGGGTTTTTAATATAAAAATTCTATAACTTGTACTAACAATTATCTTTTTAAGAACTACAAGTCTTTCTATCCATGGATCGCTTTAACAGAATGTTAATGTTAGTGCCAGCTTGTTGATTGATTGTTATAATAAACAAATACAGTACTTATGTACAGTATGTTGAATGTATATATCAGTCTTGTGTCTTTACATTCCAACAACAATTTACAGAAAGATATGGCATATTTTATAGATGGTTTGAATTGTGATTAATTACGATAAATGTTTAAGCTGTGATTAACTCGATTAAAATTTTTAATCGTTTTTACAGTACATGGGGACCTTTTCTTTCATTCTTTGACAACACCGGTACACAAGTGCAGGAATGATATATGCACTGTTGTTTTCTTAATTTAGCTATGGGGGATGGGCAACGGTACGGTCGCTTTCCATGCTGCTCCTATTTGGTGGGACATTTGAATGTATTGTATTGTTTTGTATTTTGATTCTGTAACCATTACTGTATGTATTGGGAGTGATGGCACGGAAGAACTTTCTATGGCTATCTGGATGTTTACGATTAGACTTAGACCTTATGGTTGGTTGTGTTGGATAACTTGGAGTGAAACTTTTTTTTCTTTTTTTTTTTTTTAAGTTTGGGGAGGGGGTTGTTCTGTATTTTTGCAAAACCAATAAAAAGATATTTGAAGAAAAAAAAGAACAAAAAAAATTTTAATCGTTTGACAGCCCTAAATTAATTATTTCAACAATCTTGCAACTAGCCTTTGTGGCGTTCTCTTACGACTCTCGGGCTCTTGCGAAATACTGCTGCTGTAAAATTAAACTAGCTTCTAGTTGCTTCAATTTCTCGCTACATATCTTCCCTGTAATCTTGTCGTACATGTCAGCGTGTCTTGTTTGTTAATATCGCCTCACATTGAACTCTTTAAAAACGACAACTGTCTCTTTGCAAATGACGCAGACACAGCTGTTGCATATTTTAGAGAAGAAATACAGTAGTCCAAAATCCACCTATCCTTGAAGCGTCGGCCCTCACGGTCAACTTTCTTTTTTTTTTTTTTGTTGATTGTCGCCATTTTAGAAATGAGGAATAAAGGGTAACGCGGGGTAATGTTGCTTAGAGTGCTGCTGTCTTTTAGTGGGTAAATGAGGAGCAGCATTTAGTGTGTAAGCTACTTCATATGCTGGTAGCACTACTGCTGACACATGTATTAAGTCTGTGTGCAGGCCAGACGTTATTGATTTTATGACAGAGGCTGGGGGCCGGATGAAATTTGACCACGGGCCGCATTTGGCCCCTGGGCCGGACTTTGGACTGAATGAATGATGAATATCAAAAGCTCCCGCAGCGCGAGACCGTGCTGATAACGTCAGCACTCGTACACCTCACATTGGGGGTGCCCAGCGGTGCTACTAAACATTAAAAAGAGCAAATATGGCGGAATGTCAGCTTTAATGTAATGTTTTAGTAATATTTTTAAATTAAATATGTTGAACGTTTCCATTTTTGTGCCAGAGTCCTCACAAATACAAGGAAGCTGGACCACATTACACCGGTTTTGAAATCGCTACACTGGCTTCCAGTGAGTCAAAGGATAGACTATAAAATACTACTGCTCGTCTACAAAACACTTAATGGCCTTGGACCAAAATACATGTTTGACTTGTTAGATTCCTATGAGACATCTAGACCTCTAAGGTTGTCTGGAACCGGTCTTCTGCATGTTCCAAGAACAAGAACCAAGCAGGGTGAGGCACCATTTAGTTATTATGCTCCTCACCTCTGGAACAAGTTACCTGAACGTCTGAAGTATGCTCAAACTGTTAGTTCTTTTAAATCACGGCTAAAAATGCTTTTGTTTAGCACTGCATACCCATAACTGTCTATATATTTCAATCTACTTGCTTTCTATTCCTCTTGTGCTTATCTCAATTGCTGATTTCAATTATTATTAGTAGTAGTAGTTTTTGTTTTATTTTTATTTATTTTTATTCTATTTGTGATTAAATGCGATCTTTATGTATAATTTTATTTCCGATTTTGATTGTCTTGGTTTTTACGTTGTATTGATTTAAATGTGATTTTTATGATCTTCATGTGACGTAAAGCACTTTGAATTGCCTTGTGTTGAATTGTGCTATATAAATAAAAAATTTGCCTTGCCTTGCCTTTTTGAACAAAAGAAAAATGCCATTGCTTCGAGTGGGCGGGCATATTTTTTTCTGGGCTGAGGAGCTTGTTCGGGTCAAAGTGCATCATTCGCTGTCGCCCTGTAAATCTGCACGGCCCCCTAGGGCCTGGCATGAATACTACATCGTTTTCATGCGGAATTTCGACATTGTTTGAATAGAGACGGGCCCATATAAACGCAAATTTGAAATTTTTCGTATTCTCGGAGAGTCACCATGTAAACGGCTCCTGAGATTTGAAGGGTGCCATTTTCAGATCTCTCCACAGATGTTCTATGGGATTCAGGTCTGGACTCAGTGAAGTCTCCAGTGATTTTTCTCAAACCATTTTCTAGTGCTTTCTGAAGTGTTTTTTGGGTCATTGTCCTGCTGGAAGACCCATGACCTCTGAGGAAGACCCAGCTGTCTCACACTGGGCCTTGCATTATGCTGCAAAATTTGTTGGTAGTCTTCAGACTTCATAATGCCATGCACCCGGTCAAGCAGTCCAGTGCCAGAATCAGCTAAACAACCCCAAAACACCAGGGAACCTCCGCTATGTTTGACTGTGGGGACCGTGTTCTTTGCAGGCCTTGTTGTTTTTTCCTGTAAACTCTATGTTGATGCCTTTTCCCAAAAAGCTCTATTTTTGTCTCGTCTGACCAGAAAACATTCTTCCAAACCGTTTTTGTCTTTCTCAGGTAAGTTTTGGCAAAATCCAGCCTGGTGTTTTTATGTCTCTAGGTCAGAAGTGGGGTCTTCCTGGGTATCCTACAATAGAGTCCCTTTTCATTCAGACACAGACGGATAGTATGGGTTGACACTGTTGAATGGTTGGACTGCAAGACAGCTTGAACTTGTTTGGATGTTAGTTGAGGTTCTTTATCCACCATCCACACAATCTTTCGTTGAAATCTCTCGTCAATTTTTCTTTTCCGTCCACATCTAGGTAGTTTAGCCACAGTGCCGTGGCCTTTACACATATTGATGACACTGCGCAGGGTAGACACAGGAACTTTCAGGTCTTTGGAGATGGACTTGAAGTCTTGAGATTGCCCATGCTTCCTCACAATTTTGCTTCTCAAGTCCTCAGACAGTTCTTTGGACTTCTTTCCTTTCTCCATGCTCAATGTGGTACACACAAGGACACGGGACAGAGGTTGAGTCAACTTTAATCCATTTTAACTGGCTGCAAGTGTGATTTAGTTATTGCCACCACCTGTTATGTGCCACAGGTAAGTAACAGGTGCTGTTAATTACAAAATTAGAGACGCATCATATGATTTTTCAAAGGGTGCCAATACTTTTTGTCCGCCCCATTTTTGGGGTTTTGTGTAAAATAATAATGGTTTAATTTTTTTTCCATTCTCTTTTGTGTTTTTTCATTGCAAGCAAAATAAATGAAATATTACTATCAAAGCATTCTTAATTGCAATCATTTTCTGGGAGAAACTGAGCATTATCTGACAGATTTGCACGGGTTTCAATACTTTTGGCCAGCAATTTAAATGCTATTAATTTTAACATTTCACTAATTTATTATCTATACTATTTCCAAATGTTAATGTTGGACGTTTTGGGCTGTTAATGGCACTTAAACAAGCCTTTAGAGCGGGTCTTCCCAGTTTAAATGAATTGGACGTCTATTGCCGTCAATGGCATCCAATGAGTAAAATACTATGAAACGTGAAAACATGCTTTAAGGTTTTACTTGGGCCAGTTTATTACTGTATTTATTTTAATTTAATTAATTTACGTTTTTAAAGTTATGAAAAATCAAAATAAATAATAATTTTAAAAAATATATAAAGTTATGAAAAATCAAAATAAATAATAATAAAAAAATAATAAAAAGTCACGTTTTTTTTTTTAAACATTTTCATTACATTTGAAATGTATTTTATTATTAAGAAGCATATAGAAAAATATAATAATGATTAATAATTACAAATATAAAATGTAATTATAATAATTGATAATACAGTACTTTTACAGTAAATTTCATTAACAACCAAAAATATTCACTTGCTCTATAAAGCATTTAAATTGAGAGGACTGGCTTTGAATGCTCTCGTCAAAATGGATTAGACATTTAGTACCGTCAATGGCAGCCGATGAGTTAAATGAGTGCTCTGTAAAGTTAAAAAAAAATCAATTAAAATCATAACTCGTGCATGAAAGGATCCGTTCACCCTCTCCCAGTCAAAATGGATTGGACGTCTAGCGGCGTCAACGACAGCCAATGTGTTACTGTAATTTTCGCACTATTAGGCGCACCTGACGATGAGCCGCCACCCACCAAATTTGGCACGAAAACGGCATTTGTTCATAGAAAAGCCACACTGGACTATAAACCATAGCTGTCCTCACTGTATTATGGGATATTTACACCAAAAGATATTAATCGGTAACACTTTATTTGACAGCGGCATCATACGACTGTAATTAGACCCCCATGAAGCTTTAAACCAATTGGCTCCAAAGCTTCATTGCTTCAAAAAGCTTCATTTGGCCACCACTTTGTGTCAACATTGTTGTTGTCCAACATGCCTCTTAGCATGCAATTGCAGCGCTACAGACAAAAATTAACAATCAAAATTTTGTTCTGTGCTAATTATGTCTTCAGTTACGGTCCCAGTTGTTTCATTAATTGATAGTTATGGTCAAAGTCAAAGTCAAAGTCAAAGTTTGCTTTATTGTCAATTCTACCACATGTGCAAGGACAGACAGAGAATTGAAATTGCGTGACTCTCTAACCTCAGTGGCAGTAATATTTGGTAACACTTTATTTGACAGTGAGTCCTTAAGACTGTCTTCAGTCAATCACAATTATGATCTGACACCGTAATGAGCATTAATCAATACTTACTGCAGATGTCATTTAGTGTCATCCGGCAAATTATCTGAAGTTTGAATGGATGTAAAAGATCCCAGCTTGACATAAATGGAGTTAGTGCCATAATTTGCCGTTTGACACTTAACGACATCTGTCATAATCTTTCAGTAATGCCCATAATAGTGTCATGTCATAATTATGACAGCCGTATGACAGTCATACAATGCCGCAGTCAAAAAAGTGTTACCAAATACCAAAACAAGCAATTAATGAAACAATTGGAACAGTATCTGAATAAATAATAAGCAAAAAACATAAACTTTGATTGTTATTTACATCTGTAGCAGTGCAATGCATACTAGGAGGGATGTGCTGCCTATTAACCCTAACCTTGATAAAAAAGAGCTGAGAACACACACAAACATGACAAACCTAAATATAAATAACAATCAAAATTCATGTTCTGTGCTAAATATTTCTCCAGTTACTGCTCCAGTTGTTTCATTAATTATAATATTTGGTAACACTTTATTTGGCAGTGGTGCCAAAAGACTGTTATAAGACAATCATAATTATAACATGACACTGTCATGAGCATTATTGAATGCTTATAACTAGGGTTGTTCCGATCATGTTTTTTTGCTCCCGATCCGATCGTTTTAGTTTGAGTATCTGCCGATCACGATATTTCCCGATCCGATTGCTTTTTTTTTGCTCCCGATTCAATTCCAATCATTCCCGATAATTTTTCCCGATCGTATACATTTTGGCAATGCATTAAGAAAAAAATGAATAAAACTCGGACGAATATATACATTCAACATACAGTACATAAGTACTGTATTTGTTTATTATGACAATAAATCCTCAAGATGGCATTTACATTATTAACATTCTTTCTGTGAGAGGGATCCACGGATAGAAAGACTTGTAATTCTTAAAGGACAAATGTGACTTTGTATATTGTGACTAAACATTGCCATTTAGTGTATTTGTTGAGCTTTCAGTAAATGATACTGTAGCCATGCCCAAATGCATGATGAGAAGTGGAACCATGACGTGCGTTGATATATCTTCTTTGCGTTGGGTAATAACATAGGCTGTTAAGAAAAAGATCAATTACTACCTTTCTTCCCCACATTTCTTCCCACAATGTTTTTAATCATATAAAGAGGGATTGTAAGGCTTTAGCCAATTAAAAAAAGGCTCCAAAGGCTGCCAAAATTCACTCTACTCATTTTACGCTGCCTTTTAGCTCTACAAATAGGTAAAACGGCACCATTACAGATTGAACGCGACAATGCGTGAGTGGGCCGTGCAGCGCATGCATTAATTGCGTTAAATATTTTAACGTGATACATTAAAAAAAAAATTAATTACCGCCATTATCGGGATAAATTTGATAACCCTACCTCAAGCCAAAACTAAAAGACTCTGGATCAGTGTAACATATTATGTCTGTAACCTTAAATATAAAAATATATATATATATATATATATATATATATATATATATATATATATATATATTTAAAAAAGGCATGTCTGATATTTTTTTGCCGATTCCGATACTTTGAAAATGACGTGATCGGACCCGATCGATCGGCATCATCTCTACTTATAAAAGATGTCATTTAGTGTTATCCGGCAAATTATGTCACTTTTGAATGGATGTAAAAGATCCGAGCTGGACATGAATTGAGTTAGTAACATAATTTGCCAGATGACACTTAATGACATAAGCATTCAGTAATGTCCATGATAATGTCATGTCATAATTATAATAAAATGACAGTCTTATGACGCCGCTGTCAAATAAATGAAAACCAAAAAAAATCAACAAATAAGCCGCACTGGACTATAAGCCGCAGGATTCAAAATGAAGGCCGCGGGAGTGGGGGGAGGTCGGGGCTCCGGTCTCACCTCGCCCCACGGCGGCTCCTCGGCTTTCTCCTGCCTCCGACTTCCCCTCTCTTCTCTAACTGGGTATCCGCCCTGTGCTCCGCCGCAGATCGCTGGCTGGGCGGATGTGTATCGGCTGGATGTTGCCTGCTACGGCAGGGGACCCTGCCCTGCCCTGCCCTGCCCTGGGCTTGGTGGGCCCCGTGGCGTGCCATGTCGGCTGGGGGGCTGTGGCGGCGGCTCGTGGCCTGGGTGGGCGGACGGGTTTGGGGACGGGCGTGGGGTTGGTGGTGCGCCCCCACTTGCCATCCCCGAGGGCCAGTAGATGGGCATGCGGGTGGCCCAGGGGACACCCTGGATTCCGGGGGGGGGCACGAGGGCTCCTTTGCTGGGCTGCGGGAGGAGGGATGGGCTGCGCTGCCCCCCGGGCTGGCTGGGTGGGAGCCGTGGCCCTGTATCGGCGCCCGCATGGTGTCTCCGCTCGTCTGCGTGGCTGCTGTGTGCCCGGCGGGGCTCGCGTGCGACTGGATGTTATTGGGCGCGCTCGGGCGGTGGGTCTCGGTGCCAGGATTGGCGATGGGGCAGTGTAGAGTCGGTCGCCAACGGGCTTACACTCACAAGGGATTCACACGATTACTGGGTTCTAGATCACGGAGATGATTTGTGTACACTTTACCCCTTTCTATCACTTAGCTTATAGACTCCCTCACCTTCTTCCCCTTCTTTCCCTGGTCAACAGGCCCCCCACATGGTGTCAACATTTAGCTGACAATAGCACCAATATATTAGTAGTTAGTGTAGTTAGATGTTCAATGTATTTCTTGTTGTTGTTTGTGTTTCTTCTTTCTTCTCTTGTGTTTCTTTTCTTCTGTTCCCCCATTACCCCTTCCTGTTCGCTGTTTTGTCATAATAAATTAGGTATGCTGAATGATCACAAAGGGAGTCTGTCAGACTCACAATGTGAAACATTAAAACTGTTCAGACTATCCGGGCACTTGGACTTTCATTCTCCGTGTCAAACAGCTGAACAGAACAGGTAAATAAAAAAAAAATTAAGGAAAAAAGTAGCGGCTTATAGTCCAAAAATTATGGTAAATTAGTGCCCTGTAAGGGTTAAAAAAAATTTGAATTCGTGCATGAAAGTGTTCATTCATTCACTCCCAGTCAGAATGGATTGGACGTCTATTGCCCTCAATAGCAACCATAGAGTTAGAGTTTTATTTTCTTTTTCTTTTCTTTTTTTCTTTTTTCTTTTTGCTGTCAAATCAGACGTCAAGTCTCTACATGTTGCCATGCCAATCTAATCAATCCGCTGCCATTTAGAATCAGTAATGATGGTCTTAATGTATTTATCAGATGATCAAACTCCTTATTGATTGCTGCTAATAGATGGATTAAGTTGCCAGTGACTGAACCACTTGATATTTTTTAGTTATTTCATGCCAAGCGTATCAAACGTTGCATTGATGGCTGGTGAATGTGACATCTGCTTGTCACATTGAATCAAGAATAATAAATATTGACACATGAGTTTTCGCATGTGTGTGTGCGGTTTTCTTGAGAGGTGGTCACATGACATGAACGCGGTCGCTGCGTGTCTCCGTCTGGCTGTCATGAAACAAGCGTTTGGTTCCGCTCTTTCTCTCTAATTTGGCTGGCGTTGATTCTTTCCAGCTACCATCACTTTTCCCCGCTGGGATCTGAGACCCCGACTTCTGTGTTCTGAATAAGGGCGGAAAGTCCAAACAAGATGGAAGATTGGAAGTGGGTCACGTGATGCTGTGTCACTCAACGTTGGAAAAAAAGTCAGATGTTCTTTTATGTTTTCCGTACAGTGGTACCTCTACTTATGAAAGTAGTCTCGTAAACTGAAAAATCCGTACACTGTAACATGGCCGTAGAATTAACAGGGAAATACTGCGAATTCATGACATTAAAACAATGTAAATGGGAAAAATGTTTTTCATTGTCAAACTTACAGTTATATTCCGCAAAATACAGAACCAAGCACAACTGTTAATTCAAGGGTATTTATATGTTAAAATAACTATAATTGTTTGTATAATGTACAGTGTACTGTAAATTAAACGCATAATAAACATAATAAAATAAGCAATCCAATACAGTAAAATTTACAATATAAAGGTGCTGAAAATATGTTTTTTTGGCGTAGATATTTCCAATAGGCTTTCCAAAAGAAAAAAAAACAAAACAAAACAAATCAATGTATTTGATTTAATAAATTCATATGTTGCAATTTACAGATGTGAATGTATATATATATATATATATATATATATATATATATATATATATATATATATATGTATTAGGGCTGTCAAAATTATCACGTTAACGCGCGGTAATTAATTTTTTAATTAATCACGTTAAAATATTTGACTCAATTAACGCATGTGTCCCGCTCAGACAGTATTCTGCCTTTTGGTAAGTTTTACAGCAAGGCTTTTTGTGCTGTCTAACCGCGAACTCTTGTGGTCGCTTTGCGACATGGTTTATTGTTTACTTGCCAGTTCAATATGGCTGCACGACGTCTCAGGCTGATGCCTGCGTTGTAATGTTGTGCTTATATGATCCTTGGACAAGATATGTCCGTAAGTACGGTTGTTGCAAAGAATGTACATATTATGTTAGTAGGCGAAATGTTATATTTTTTGTATGAGACGCTTTTTGTTTATGTTTAGTGAACCTGTATAGTGTGCTAAGCTAACGTTGTTGCTAATGCAATGCTTGTGTACTTTTTTTTTGTAGTTTTACGACGGTCTAAAGAGGACAATGGTTTGAGGCTATTTTATTAATAAATAAGATGAAAAAGGAAGAAGTCTGATTATTAAGGCGTCGTTCACTAGCTGTCTAGGTTTGGAAAAAGTAGACGCGTCGGAGTGAGGACAGCATTGACAGATTTAAATGACAGTAGAGTGAAATGCCCACTACAGTCCTTATGTACCGTATGTTGAATGTATATATCCATCTTGTGTCTTATCTTTCCATTCCAACAATTTATTTTACAGAATATATATATAATTTACAGAAAAATATGGCATATTTTATGGATGGTTTGAATTGCGATTAATTGCAATTAATTACGATTAATTAATTTTTAAGCTGTAATTAACTCGATTAAAAATTGTAATCGTTTGACAGCCCTAATATATATATATATATATATATATATATATATATATGGCAAAATTAACGCGTTAACGAGCGGTAATTAATTTTTTTAATTAATCCCGTTAAAATATTTGACGCAATTAACGCATAAATGCCCCGCTCAAACAGATTAAAATGACAGCAGAGTGAAAGGTGTACTTGTTGTGTTTTTCGGAGTTTTGCCGTCCTCTTCTGCTGGCGCTTGGGTGCGACTGATTTTACAGGCTTCAGCACCCATGGGCATTGTGTAAGTAATTATCGACATCAACAATGGTGGGCTACTAGTTTATTTTTTGATTGAAAATTTTACAAATTTTATTAAAACGAAAACATGAAGAGGGGTTTTAATATATCTTTTAAGAACTACAAGTCTTTATCCATGGATCGCTTTAACAGAATGTTAATAATGGTAATGCCATCTCGTTGATTTATTGTTATAATAAAACAATATTTTACAGAAAAATATGGCATATTTTATAGAAGGTTTGAATTGCGATTAATTGCGATTAATTACGATTAATTCATTTTTGAGCTGTGATTAACTCAGTACTTCTCAAATAGTGGGGCGCGCCCCCCTGGGGGGGCGCAGAGCGATGCCAGGGGGGGCGCATGTGACCTCGGGGAACATGTTTTTTTTTTTTTTTTTTTTTTGCCGTACTGGAATAAAGTGTACTTGCACATCCACTCAGCAGGTGGCAGTGGCGCTCTCATTTTCAGAGTGCGCGCAGTATTTTTGAATTAAGGAAGAGCACTCAGCACACACAGACAACAGATATGAAGAGCAGTGTGCTACCGCCGTTTTCGAAAGCCGTTTTCCGACCGGACTCACTCACGCAGCGACCCACTGCCTTGTCCGGTTCTCACGTCGCCGCCCGAGAAGTGCCATTTTCGGCTTGGGATCGTCACGACGACCGCCCTCACCTACGGTTCTACCTCGGCCGCCGTGAATGCACTTTTTTCGTGCTGTTTGCCTTTTAGCTTTGACTTTTAATACAGTGGGTGATGATGAAAGACCACTGTTTACTGTGTCTAAAAATAATTATAGCAGACAGCCAGAAGCCAAATCAATTAAGACGCCACTTAAAGACATTAGACCCCAATCTCATTGTTAAGCCGCTTGATTTTTTCAGTGAAAACGTGCCGAATATTGCCAACAATCGTCCTGCTTTGTCAGTGTTATATCAGTAAACCAGTGAGCATTGTTAGCATGCTAATTGCAAAATAACTCCACACCATTGCAAAGGAGGTAAATACTGTGAGTAGCAAAAATAAAAACTCTCCTGTCCAAGGACACTTTTTTTTTTTTTCTCTTTTATTCAGATTTGTTTTTTTCGGTCAAATTTTTTGGCACATTGTCCTCATGAGTGAATGTTTCTAATCAATTTTAATTTGTTATTATTTACTGATTTTATTACATTTTATTTTTCTGTATCAAATGGTCAAAAATGTACCTTGAGTGTATTTTTTAGTTGGATGTGATTTTTTTTTTAATTCAGGCAAATTGATGCACGTCAAGTCTTCTCTGTTACAAACAAAACAATGTTAATAAAGTTATACTTTATTATAAGTTGATCTATGTTACTTTTTTTCTTTATTAGAAAAAAAGGACACAATGTTAGGCAGATGCGTATTTATAATAGTAATTTTATAGACAAATGATACTATTTACACTGGCGGCAGAGAGTTTGGGGGGGCGCGAAACATTTTTCTTCTTCCTTGGGGGGGCGTGACAGAAAATAATTGAGAAGCACTGGATTAACTCAATGAAAAATTTTAATCGTTTGACAGCCCTTAATATATATATATATATATATATATATATATATATATATATATATATATATATATATATATATATATATATATATATATATATATATTAGGGGTGTCAAACAATTATTATAACAATATAACAATTAATAATTATTTATATACATATATATATAAATATTAGGGGTGTCAAACAATTAAAAATTTTAATCGAGTTAATTACAGCTTAAAAATTGATTAATCGTAATTAATCGCAATTCAAACCATCTCTAAAATATGCCATATTTTTCTGTAAATTATTGTTGGAATGGAGAGTTAAGACAGAAGACGGATATATACATTCAACATACGGTACATAAGTACTGTATTTGTACATGTCTTCAGCAAACTGTTTGCGGGGTTTCTTCACCTGTCCACCCCACACATTCAGTAAGACTCAAACTTGTAACACTGAGAAGATAAAAGAGCTGTCCAAACCACAAACCGTGTTTGGAGGAAGAAGAATGATGAGTACTATCTCAAGAACACCATCCCTACTGTGAAGCATGGGTGTGGTAGCATCATGCTTTGGTGTGTTTTTCTGCGCTTGGGACAGGACGAATGCACTGTATTAAAGAGAGGATGACTACCACACTGTATTGTGAGATTTTGGGGAACAACCTCATCCCTTCAGTCAGAGCATTGAAGATGGGCCGTGTCTGGGTCTTCCAACATGACAAAGACCGAAGCACACAGCCAGGAGAACCAAGTGGCACCGTAAGAAGCATAACAAGGTTCTAGCATGATCTAGCCGATCTCCAGACCCATACCCAATAGAAAACCTTCGGAGGGAGCTCAAACTTCATGTTTCTCAGCGACAGCCCAGAAACGTGACTGATGGATGGGCCAAGATATCTCCTGCAGTAGGTGGAAACCTGGTGGAAAAAAGGAAACGTTTGACCTCTGTAGGCTATTGTGCCAAATATTAACATTCATTTTCTCAGGTGTTCGGGTATTTATTTGCAGCTGTATCACACAAATAAATCGTTAAATCATTGGATTTTATTTTTAGATTAACTCTCTCACAGTGATTTCCAAATAGCATGGTGTTCAAATACTTATTATCTTCACTGTATATTAGATGTGAAATAACATGAAACCATGTGGATATAAAATAGTTAAAGCTGTGCTTGCCAGCTTTCAACAGAGGAACAAAACAGGAAATCAGGACTATTTTATTTTTTACTAACAATCATGGTAGAAAATTGTAATTTATTACACCATATTTTACTCTTAAATAATACAACTATTCATAGCTTTTCACTGTTGGTTCATCCAATCCATTTGAAATGGCATGTTCTGATAAGTTTCCATTTCCATTGACGGTGATAGATGTCCAATCCATTTGAATTGGAAGAGGCTGGCAACGAACGAACTGTGACACAGACAACCACGAGGCCGGCGTGCAGACTGACGCCAGAGAAAAAAATTCTCTCCAATTTTGCCCTTTGCAGCATGACTCTATCCACTTTGTCATGTCAAAATCAACAAGTTTTTGATCTGACATAGTGTAGAAACCCACAATTTAGTGGTGCAATTTCCCCTGGCGTCTCTCTGGGTGGTCCCGCAGCCCCCTCTTCACCCTCCAGTGGTGTGAGGGTGCTATCAAGAGACTTGTGGGCGTGGGCTGTTAAGGTAGTGAGGAGTCGGCCAGTCGGGCACTCCTCACACTTCCTGTGAGGAACATACTGCCCACACATCACATGCCAATAGTGAGAACCCCTGCTGGGATACATGCATTTAGAGCATAAACGCACACATCAACCCACCGATAAAACACGTGCACGTCAGAACACATAAGAGACATGCACATCAACAAACAAATGCACTAGGGCTGCAGCTATCGAATATTTTAGTATTCAAGTAATCGACTGAAAATTGTATCGATTAATCGAGTAATCGGATAAAACATTTTTTTTAGGTAAAGAGAAATTATAAATATACATGAGAAAAAAAGACATTTAATCCAATATTGAACCATTTTCAGTCAATCAATGTCTTTATTTCCGATCTACATTGTTGAAAACAGCCAACAATTGCCTCTCAGATGTTACAAGAAAAAATAATTCACTGCTTTCACTCAAAAAACATCTAGATATTTAAAAAAAAAAAAAAAAACATATTTCTTACCTGAAAATGTAATTACGCTTGATAACTAGGGATGGGAATTGATACGATTTTTACAATTCCGATTCCATCATCGATACTGCTTAACAATTCGATTCTTTATCAATTCTCTTATCGAGTCTAATTTGGGGAAAAAGAAGAAAAAAATGTTTTGATTGGCATTGAGTTTGTTTTCTCAGAATTTACAACCTTACAAACTCACAACGAGGTCAAAAGAGGCCCAAAGCCAAAGCTGTGGCAATAGGTGACAAATGCACAAGAATGTGTACCATTTTACTGAAACATTTTTCTAATAGAAATAAAAAATATTGGTATATATATTGTTCTGCCTTTGGCAATATGTGTTAAAGCAGGGGTCCCCAAACTTTTTCCTGTGAGGGCCACATAACTTTTCCCTTCTCCGATTAGGGTCAGTTTGTAACAGAAGAAGTGTGACGATTGCAGGAGTCCCTAAATGTAAAAAATTATTGTTTTTCAGAAAGCCAAAATCAAATAACCCTTTCTGGATTCTTCACGGAACAAAAGTAAATAAAATAAAAATAATAATATAATATAATTATAATAAATAAAAATAACACTATTAATTAAATAGATAATAACTAGGGTTGTTCCGATCATGTTTTTTTGCTCTTGATCCAATCCCGATCGTTTTAGTTTGAGTATCTACCGATCCCGATATTTCCCGATCCGATTGCTTTTTTTTTTTTTTTGCTCCCGATTCAATTCCAATCATTCCCGATCATATACATTTTGGCAATGCATTAAGAAAAAAATGAATAAAACTCGGACGAATATATACATTCAACATACAGTACCTAAGTACTGTATTTGTTTATTATGACAATAAATCCTCAAGATGGCATTTACATTATTAACATTCTTTCTGTGAGAGGGATCCACGGATAGAAAGACTTGTAATTCTTAAAGGATAAATCTGACTTTGTATATTGTGACTAAATATTGCCATCTAGTGTATTTGTTGAGCTTTCAGTAAATGATACTGTAGCCATTTAACTGTTCTGCCCAAATGCATGATGGGAAGTGCAACCATGACTGTGCGTAGTGGCACCAATTGATATATCTTCTCTGCGTTGGGAAGTAACATAGGGTGTTAAGGAAAAGATCAACCACTACCGTTCTTCCCCACATTGCTTCCCACAATATTTCTAATTGTTGAGAGAGGGATTTTAAGGCTTTAGCTAATTAAAAAGAGGTTCCAAACACTGCCAAAATTCTCTCTACTCATTTTACGCTGCCTGTTAGCTCTATTTATAGGTAAAACGGCGCCATTATAGATTGAACGCGACAATGCGTGAGTGGGCCGTGCAGCCCATGCGTTAATTGCGTTAAATATTTTAACGTGATTAATTTTTTAAAAATTAATTACCGCCGTTAACGCGATAAATTTGATAGCCCTACTTTAAGCCAAAACTAAAGACTCTGGATGAGTGTAAGACATTTTATCTGTAACGTTAAATACAATTAGAAAACGATTTAATTAAAAAATATATATATATATTAAAAAAAAGGCATGTCCGATATTTTTTTGCCAATTCCGATACTTTGAAAATGACGTGATCGGACCCGATCGATCGGGACATCTTTAATTATTAGCACTGATATTCTCAGGGGTACAAATACTTATGAACCCCAGTAAATTACAAATAAATTATTTTTAAAATCATACAATGTGATTTCTGTTTTTTTTTTTTTCAGATTATGTCTTTATGAGCGGAAATACATCTTTGATTGAAATTTCAAACGTCTACCTATTTCCTAAGTGGGTCAACTCTAAAAATCACAAGGAGTGCAAATACTTCTGCTCCTTACTGTACGTCTATTCAAATATCAACACAGTGACACACACTTACTGTACAACAACACACACCACCACATAAACACACATCAAACTCAAATACACATCAATACACACTCATCAACACCCCTCCACACATCAACACACCCACACACATCTATCCAAATATCAACATAGTGACACACATTAACACATCCCATCATAAATGCACGCGAACACATCTATTCAATCAACACACAAACACCACACATATATATCAATACACAAACATCAATGCACACCTACACAAAAACACATATTAACACCGACACAAACATCAACATACATACAGTGGGGAAAACAAGTATTTGATACACTGCCGATTTTGTTGGATTTCCCACTTGCAAGCCATGTAGAGGTCTGTAATTTGTATCATAAGTTCTCTTCAACTGTGAGGGACGGAATCTAATACAAAAATCCAGAAAATCACATTATATAATTTTTAAATAATAAATTTGTATTTAACTGCATGAAATAAGTATTTGATACATTACCAACTCGTAAATAGCTCTTAGTCCTTTTTTAAGAACCCCTCCTGTTCTCCACTCATTACCGGAAGTAACTGCACCTGTTTGAACTTGTTACCTGTATAAAAGACACCTGTTCACATGCTCAAACAAACAAACTCCAACCTCTCCACAATGGCCAAGGCCAAAGAGCTGTGTAAGGACATCAGGGATAAAATAATAGACCTGCACAAGGCTGGGATGGGCCACAGGAAAATAAGCAAGCAGCTTGGTGAGAAGGTAACAACTGTTGGAACGATTATTAGATAATGGAGGAAGTTCAAGTTGACGGTCAGTCTGCCTCGTTCTGGGGCTCCATGCAAGATCTCACCACGTAGGGCATCACTGATCATGAGGAAGGTGAGGGATCAGCCCTGAACTACAGGGCAGGACCTGGTCAATGACCTGAAGAGAGCTGGAACCACAGTCTCGAAGAAAACCATCGGAAACACATTACGCCGTCATGGATTAAAATCCTACAGCGCACGCAAGGTCCCGCTGCTGAAGCCAGTGCATGTCCAGACACGTCTGAAGTTTGCCACTGACCATCTGGATGATCCAGAGGAGCAATGGGAGAAGGTCATGTGGTCGGATGAGACCAAAATTGAACTTTTTGGTCTAAACTCGGCTCGTCGCGTTTGGAGGAAAAAGAAGGATGAGTACAACCCCAAGAACACCATCCCAACCGTGAAACATGGAGGAGGAAACATCATTTTTTTGGGGCTGCTTCTCTGCCAAGGGTAGAGGACGACTGCACCGTATTGAGGGGAGGATGGGTTGGGCTATGTATCGCCAGATCTTGGCTGACAACCTCCTTCCTTCAGTGAGAGCCCTGAAGATGGGTCGTGGCTGGGTCTTCCAGCATGACAACGACCCAAAGCACACAGCCAAGGTAACTAAAGAGTGGCTCCGTAAGAAGCATCTTAAGGTCCTGGAGTGGCCTAGCCAGTCACCAGATCTGAACCCGATAGAAAATCTATGGAGGGAGCTGAAAGTCCGTGTTGCCTGGTAGCAGTCCCGAAACCTGAAGGCTTTGGAGAAGATCTGCTTGGAGGAGTGGGCCAAAATCCCTGCTGCAGTGTGTGCCAACCTTGTCAAGGACTACAGGAACGTTTGGTATCTGTAATATCAAACAAAGGTTTCTGTACTAAATATTAAGTTCCATTTTTGTGATGTATCAAATACTTATTTCATGCAATTAAATGCAAATTTATTATTTAAAAATCATACAACGTGATTTTCTGTTTTTTTGTATTGGATTCCGTCCCTCACAGTTAAAGAGAACTTATGGTACAAATTACAGACCTCTACATGCTTTGCAAGTGGGAAAACCAGCAAAATCGGCAGTGTATCATATACTTGTTCTCCCCACTGTATCAATACACAAACATCAACGCACACCTACACAAAAACACATATTAACACTGACACACACATCAACATACATATTGTTCACATACATCAACACACACAAAATAATACAAGCATGCATACGTGTCTATGGCAATACAATAACACTCCACAGTTGATTTTATGTTTCTTCATTGTATTTAACTGCCATTGACAACAATAGACATCCATTTCATGGCATCAATGGCAACCAATGAGTTAAATGAGTGCCTTGTCAGAGCAAGAAGACTTCCTGCCGTCCATCAGGCGTCTTTACTTGTGCCGTCTGGCAGCCGTTTGACATCAATGGTGGCCTTCAAAGTGCTTCTAACCCTTAAAATGCGCCCACCGCAATAGTCTGGGAGGCCCAGAGTTCGTGTGCGCGCGTGGAAGGGGGCGTTGGCGCCGGGAGAAAGCATCGTTTCGTTGCTGTCCATCATTGGTATTTATTCCTGTCCACATGACTTTGAAAACTTGTCTTTTTTGAGCATATAATGACTGTAAAATTTAATATTTATAAAAAATATGCTTACTAGCTTAGCGAGCTGTTGTGTGGTCATGCCAGGAAAGGCTGCCATTTTGTCATCATGTCCACATGACTTCAAAAACTTGCATTTGCAACATTTTCAAAAGACATGCTAACTAGCTTGGTTTTGACTCAAACTGTGGTCTGTATGGTGGCGCCGGGAGAAAGTGTCATTTCATGTGTGTCTGATCAACAAATTTATTTCTTGTCCAGTTGACTTTGAAAACTTGCATTTGTAAACAGAGCTATCTCAGGAGATCACAGTAAAGTTTCGTGTTTAAGGATGCCATGCTAACTAGCTTAGCAAGCTGTAGATTTGAGCTATATGGTGGTGACGCTGAGAAAAAGTGCTATTTTAGTTTGTATCGGACATGTTCATGTCAACATGATTAAGAAAACTTATCCTAACTAGCTTAGCAAGCTGTTGACTAAAGCTATATGGCGGTGGTGCCGAGAAGCTATTTCGTTTGTTTCCGTCATGTTCCTGGTAAAATGATTTTGAAAACCATTTCCTGAGAGAAACATCCGAGCAGATTTTTTCAAGGAAGGTATGCTAACTAGCTTAGTAAGCTCTAGATTCAAGCAACATTGTGGGGACGCCCAGAAAAAGTGCTACTTTAGTTTGTGTCCCACATGTTCATGTCAACATGACTGAACTGACTTTTGCTAATTAGCTTAGCAAGCTGTTGACCCAAGCGCCGCGGAGAAAAAGCGCTTTTTTATTTGTGTCCGACATGTTATGCCAACATGACTTTGAAAACTTGCATTTGTTGAGAGAAGCATCTGAGCAGATTTTTACAGAAGCCATGCTAACTAGTTTAGCGACCTGCTGACTCAAGCTGTTGGGCGTTGGCACTGGGAGAAAGCGCCATTTTTTGGAGCATCCGGCATATACTAGTTATTTCCTCTATTTGTTCCTTGAACCGTCTCAGCAGATGACAGTTAAGTTTCACATTGACAGAAACCATGCTAACTAGCTTAGCGAGCTTTTGGCTAAACAGTGGTTTGTGTGGCAGCACCAAGAGAAAGTGCTATTTTGTGTTTGTTCAACTAATTTATTTGCTGTCCAGATGACTTTGAAAACAGAACTGTCTCAGGAGAACACATTGAAGTTTTATATTTAAAGAAGCCATGCTAACTAGCTTAGCTGGGAAAAAGCGCTATTTCATTTGTATCGTATGCATGTATGTTCCTGTTAACATCACTTTGAAAACTTTCATGTCGAGAGAAATGTCTGAGCAGATTTGTTCCAGAAGCCATGCTAACTAGTTTAGCAAGCTGTTGACTTGACCTATATGGTGGTGACGCCAAGAAAAAGTGCTATTTTAGTTTGTGTCCAACATTTTCATTTCAACATGACTATGAAAACTTAGGCTAACCAGCTTAGCAAGCTGTTGACACAAGCTATATGGTCAAGACAAAAGCCAAGAATAAGCGCTATTTCATTTGTATCCAGCATGTTCATGTCAACATGACTTTGAAAACTTGTGAGAAACATCCAAGCAGAAGTCATGCTAACTAGCTAAGCAAGCTGTAGACCTGAGGTATATGGTAGTTACGCCGAGAAAAAGCGCTAATTAATTTATGCCCGGCATGTTCCTGTCAACATGACTTTGAAAACTTTCATTTGTTGAAACGTCTGAGCAGATATTTTACAGAAGCTATGCTAACTAACTTAGCAAGCTGTTGACTTGAGCTTTATGGTGGTGACGCCAAGAAAAAGTGCTATTTTAGTTTGTTTCAGACATTTTCCTGTGAACATGGCTATAAAAACTTATGCTAACTAGCTTAGCAAGCTGTTGACTAAATCCATATGGCGGCGGTGCCGAGAAAAAGCATTATTTTGTTTGTATCAACATGTTCGGGTCAAGATTTCTTTGAAAACTTTCATTTGTTGAGAGAAACCTCTGAGCAGATTTTTTACAGAAGCTATTCTAACTAGCTTAGCAAGCTGTTGACTTGAGCCTTATGGTGGTGACGCCAAGAAAAAGTGCTATTTTAGTTTGTGTCGGACATGTTCCTGTCAACATGACTATGAAAACTTATGCTAACTAGCTTAGCAAGCTGTTGACTCAAGCTATATAGCGGTGGTGCCAAGAAAAAGCGTTATTTCGTTTGTATCAACATGTTCGGGTCAAGATTTCTTTGAAAACTTTCATTTGTTGAGAGAAACGTCTGAGCGCATATTTTACAGAAGCAATGCTAACTAGTTTAGCGAGCTGTTGACTCAAACTTGGGCAGAGGTACTGGGAAAAAAACAGTGTGCAGTGCAATGTACTTCCAGTAAAAGTTTCATATTTACAAATGCTATACTAACTAGCTTAGCGAGCTGTTGACTTATCCCGTTCCCACCAATCCTGGGAAAGTCCTGACAAATGTCATCACGTTGCGCGCAGATTGTCAACGGATGACGCTAATCTGCTATGATTATTTCCCAATCTGCTCCAAAGAAACACATACAGCAGCTGCAGAAACATTTCATAATGAGTTTGTCGCAGCTTAGCTGGTCTGAAGCGACATGCTGCCAGCGACTCACCATGCGGGGTTAATGGCATTAGCGTTTAGCTCAATTAGCGGCTAACAAGCCTTGAGCCGCGACTGTGACTCATACACACGATTTCATTTGTGCCCTCATATTGACTGGCAACCAGTCGAGGGATTTCCCCATTTCTCTTGCCCAGAGTCACGTCTTTCGCACCAGCTCTCCGAAGAAAAAGAAGAAGAGAAGAAAAAAGCGGCGCGTCGGCGACGGCGTGACTCAGAAAAATCTTCTGCCGCACGCTTCTGCTTTTTGGCGGCGAGAGAAAACGTCTCAAACTGAAGGTTATTTCAGTTTGTCTGTGTGACAAATAACGTCACCCCCGAAAACAACTTCCTCCTTTTTCGCACGCGAAGAGCGACAAGCGGGGCCACGTCGATTTCGTAAGGACGCCAGGGGTAAAAAAAACCAAGCTGGGACTTGTTTAGAAATGACGTCTTGACTTTTAAGTAGAATTTTAGGGTGTTTTTAGAATTAGTGAATCGCGAGGGTGCTGGAGCCCATCGTAGCTAACAACAGGCAGGAGTCAGGGTACACAGAGACAAACAACCATTTACGTAAACACTCACACCTACGGACAATTTGGAGTGTTAGATCATGTTTTTGGAATGTGGGAGGAAACCATAGTACCCGGAGAAAACCCACGCAGGCACGGGGTGAACATGAAAACGCCACACAGGGAGACCAGAGCCGGGATTTAACCAATAATCTCAGAGCTAAGAGGCGGACGTGCTAAGCACTCTTCCAACATGCCATATGATGATAAATAATTTATCATTTATTTATGGCGGAAAACAGACAAGGCTGAAAAAGCCGTTTCTGCTCTTGCACCCCTCTTTGAAATAACCTGCTGTATTTTAAGCCAAAAGAACTGTTGTGTTTGGTAGAACAATATGTCTATATGCTGCCATAGCAGTTTGATGGTGCATTATGGCCCCGGACTATTTTTAATTTGTCCGTTTTACCCTGGAGACCCCCGTTTACAGACACTGCGCACCCGCTTTTGTTTCAACTCAGCCATAAAAAGAAGGTAAGTAATGATATTTATTATTCGAAATGTTTATCAATTTTATCTTGAAATCATTAATTGATATCTAATATTTAGTTTAAAAAAATTAAAATTTCACTTTTAAACAAATTGCGTCACAACGAAAAAAATAGTGTCTGTAAATAGGTCACGGATATATAGAGGTGGGAATCTTTGGGCACCTAACGATTCGATTACGATTCAGAGGCTACGATTCCATTATAAATCGATTATTGATGACCCCCCCCCCCCACTATTAGCTGCTTTTAATGTTTTGTACATTAGTTACAAAAACTGTAAAAAAAAAAAAAAAAAAAAAAAAAAAAAAAAGCCTCGCAGGCTTAAATAAAAGACTATTTCAGTATCAAGTTAAAAACAATAAATAATATACTCAAATACCCATTCTGTATCAGCAGCTTTAAAGTACATTCAATTAATTTAAGGTTGTGAATCAACCGATAAAGTTGTTAAAATTGCTCCCGTTATTCCATAATTTCCCTTTAGTCTACTTTCGACATGTGAAAGTTTTAAAACTATTTTAAAGATAGATTCAAGTCAATATTTTACCGATTTAGGAGTATTTTAGCTAAAAAGTTAATTAGGTTCGCTTGGAAGGTTCGCTACAACAGCCTTGCAGGGAAGTCTACTGCTTTAAGATGGCGGCCGTTTACTAACGCCCGCATCTAGCTGTCTGTCCATGTGCTGCTATCGCCACCGAGTCTATTGTGCATCTAGTCCTATATAAATATGATATCTACCGTAACATTATGTGGACATACTTTGTTGCAGCTGTCGGCAGCAGTCAGGTATGTTGTTGTTTTTTTATCTCGCGGCATGAGTTGAGCTAGAGCCGAGTTGAGCATTGGCATTACCCGAGGGGCCGGGTAATGACAAGCATGACGTCTAGCTATTCTCGCTCCGTTCCTCATTGCATCCCGAAGACCGCGTGGCGTGCTGAGTGTGTTTTACTTCCGCTTTACTTGACATATTTCAATCATCGGAATTTGGATATTTGTGAATCGTTCTCGAATCTTCCACGGCCGAATCGCAAATAATCTAAGAATCGGAAATTTCGCACACCTCTAGGAATATATGCCTCATAACTATCGCTTGATTGTACTTTTTTTGTTAGTGTCGCAAATTCCCTGATATTGAAACTGAAAAAAAAAAAAGAAACTCGACTCCTTGTTGTCTGTGAATTCTGCATCGCGACCCTTGTTATAGTACCGTGTTTCACCCACAAAATCCACACAAAAATCCGGTTGTGGCCATTCACAGTTGTGTTTTGACACTCGGTGATACATGCTACACGGAGTTTTTGGATCGAAACAAGGTAAGTACGTGATAATATCTCATTAAAACCATGGTATCTTTAATTATGCTCTCTTATGCTCTCACCTCGAGTTACCGGAAAGCCACAAAAAGACATACATTGCAGTCGAGAATTATGGACACAGCAGGCTAACTGACTAGCATGCTGTCCATTATCTTTTCGACCCTTGTTGCCGTTTAAATGTATTACATACATTAGGTGCTTGCTAACCCCCTGTTTAGCCATGTTTATTTACAAAATAAAACACAGGGCTTAAATTAAATTTACATTGACCGACACACCATTTTCCTTTATTATTTGTACATCCACCCACATGTCTTAGTGCATGCATATTGATTATCAAAGACTTGAGTAGACAAAGGGAGATCATCTTGAAGTGTTCGTTATTATGTATTAAGATGGGTTTCCAAAACCTTTTTTAAATGAGAAACTTAAAGTTCCTATGACAGCAAAAAGCATGTTTATTTCATATTTCCCGCGGTATTTTATGCTCCAGAATGAAATGGACCGCTTGTATGCGTGTGGAAGCGATCGATTTATACATTCAATTTTTTGAATCCCGCGCCATGAAAATAAGTGACTTCCTGGATTGAGGAGGAATGCGAATGTGACGTCACCCGGGTCAGCATCTCACAATACAGCATTGCTTTATATCATGCAGATGGACTGCGGATTCAGCTGATTTTGCAGATTAATTTGTTTATTTTTTGCATTACGCCAGCCAAATGTGCTGCAGGGTTTTGTTGCTGCACCAGGGAGAGGAGTGTGAGCCTTTTTGGGTTTCAAATAGTTCCCGTTCCCTGCGGAGGATGGCCAAAACAACTGTGGGACCACTGGACTTACAAAGAAGTGAGTAAACATCATGTTTTGTATTATGTCAAATACTAGGATCATGGCACACGTTTTAATAAGGAGGTGGCTTGCATTTTTAGGGTGAAAATGCTTCTTGTCCACCGAGAACGACACTCTGCCGACGACCGGCGGCTTGTCGCACAAACCTCTCGGTCCTCTTTGCTCGTGCGGTTCTCCATATCGTCCAGACTTCCAACCCCCTCTGCCCTCTTCATGTGCCCAGCAATGGACCACTATCCTCGACTTGGGCTAGGGTAGCTACGACGTCACCGGTTTGTCCGGCGGTCATTCTCCAGCTGTTTCCCCGGCAAACGAGCTCTCCTGCCCGCAGCAGGGGAACGACGAGCTGTAACTTGCTCGCTACCGGTGGGGTTGCTGATCGGTGAAGACAATCGAGAACCCCGCTGCCGTGTGACATGATATGGGGTAGTTTTGTGTGATTTTTCGCTTCGAAAGGCAAGAATAAGACTTGGAAACACCGCTTGGTTCGGGTTAGCATGTCGGCTAGCTGTCACGCCTCCTGGTTTGTTTACGCTCTCCGAAGCCGGGGCAGGGAAATGACAAAAGCCGGACTAACTCCAATGGCATAAATCGTTCGGGAGGTGGAAGAAGTCGACAGTGTTGATCATTATGGAGTAACTTTGCCATGTCATTCGGAATAAATGCATTTTTAATATTTCATATTCCATTCAGCACAAGACTAATTTTTTAAAGATTTGAAGCTTTTTAATCATGTTTCACACATGCATATAGGACAATTTTGAAATTTGGCCAAATTGGGGGTCTCAGAGCGGAACTTGACTTCACCTGAGTGTTTTCTGCCTTAGATTTTTTTGCAGGTTTTTTTTTTTTTTTTTAATCTGCACTTGTGACATTATTTTATTACTCTTTGATTTTTTTTTTTTTTTAATGGCTCTTGACATAAATTCTGACTTTTTATATGACTTATTCTGTTTTTCAAATTTATTGACAGATTTAGACATGGTTTTGCTTTTAAAAACCTGATTTAAAATGGTTTGTTGTATTTACTATTTAATTCACATATTTATGGCATTTTTTGACGGTATTTAGGCAGTTTTTACTTTCTTTAATACCTAGATTTGATTGGGTCACTTAAAAAATGCCCCTTTAAAAAATATATTTTTTTCTTTAACTTTTTGCTTACAAGTGCAAAAAGTTCTGCCAACAAGTAAAACTTTATATTTGACTGAAAATTGTACTTTTAAAGGATTGCATCTTATTTTAGGTGTGATATTTCGAACCTACTTTTGAAGTATAACTTGGCCTTTTTTTTGCTGTGTATGAACATTTTGTTTTGTTCTTTATTCATAGATTTGCATATTTCTATATTTGTATGTCTTTTTGACTCGAATCTGAATTTTTCCCCATTTAAAAATACTTATTCAAATTTTGTCCTTTATGGTTATTAGTTTTCACTTGTTATTAACTGTTTAATGTTCTAAGATATCTTTCATTCATCTTGATTTTTTTAACCTTTCTTTTTTTTCTATTCATTTTGATGGACAGAAAGAAATAGCTTCGTAAACGAGCTTTTTGACCGTTTATTTACTTGTTTCTCGACACGTGATTTTACAAGTTGCGACATTTTACACGCTCGCACGCACGCACGCTGTCTTCACTCGCTTTCAACACTTTTCACTTTTCTCAGCATTTGTCAATCACTTCCTCATAAGTTTCTCAGTAATTTGTCGCTTTTCTCCAGAATTTTCTCACGTCTCTCTGGCGGCTTTAATTGTTGTTTTTTTTCTCACCTTCCTCACTTTTCAAAACCGAGAATGTTAGACATTGTTCTAGGTTTTTTTTTTCATCATTTCTATTGCCCCGAATTAACATATGGCAAAATGGCCTTGGAATAGGGCAGGGTTTTTTTTTTTTTTTTGTCAAAATGGCTTTTGGCATATGGCACACTTATTTTGGGATATGACAAAATGGCTTGTGTCATATGGCATTTATTGGTATGCTGCTTTTTTGGCATGCGATAAAATGGCTTTTGGCAAATGGCAGTTTTATTTCGGTATATGGCAAAATGGCTTGTGGCACATGGTAGTTTTTTGTATATGGCAAAATGTTTTTTGACATATGGCATTTTTTTGGTAAATGGCTTTTTTGGCATATGGCAAAGTGGCTTTTGGCATGTGACATTTTTTTGTACTGTATATGTTTTTTTGGTATATGACAAAATGGCTTTTGCCATATGGCATTTTTATTTTGGTATATGGCAAAATGGCTTGTGGCATATGGCATTTTTGGGGCATCTGGCTTTTGACATATGGAAGTTTTTTGCATATGGAGAAAGAGCTTTTGGCATATAGTAGCTTTTTTTTATAGGAAAATGGGCTTTTAGCATATGGCATATTTCTTTGCAATATTGCTTTTTTGGCATATGGCAAAATGGCTTGTGGCATATGGCATTTTTGGGGCATCTGGCTTTTGACGTATGGAAGATTTTTGTATATGGAGAAAGAGCTTTTGGCATATAGTAGCTTTTTTATAGGAAAAAGGGCTTTTGGCATATGGCATATTTTTGCAATACTGCTTTTTTTGGCATGTGGCAAAATGGCTTGTAGCATATGGCATGGTTTTGGCATATGGTAGTTTTTTTAATATGACAAAATGGTTTTTGGCATACGGCAGTTTTAATTGGTATATGGCTTTTTTAGCATATGACAAAATGGCTTTTGGCATATGGCAATTTTTGGGCATATGGCAAATGGCATTTTTTTGTGTATATGGCAAAAGAGCTTTTGGCATATGGCAGTTTTCGGGCGTATGGCAAAATGGCATTTTTTTTGTGTGTATGGCAAAAGAGCTTTGGGCATATGGTAGTTTTTTTTGTATATGGCAAAATGATTTTTGGCATATGGCACTTTTTTGGTATATGGCTTTTTGGCATATGGCAAAATGGCTTTTGGCATGTGTCATTTTTTGTACTGTATGTTTTTTTGGTATATGACAAAATGGCTTTTGGCATATGGCATTTTTATTTTGGTATATGGCAAAATGGCTTGTGGCATATGGCATTTTTGGGGCATCTGGCAAAATGGCTTTTGGCAAATGGCAGTTTTTTTGTATATGGCAAAAGAGCTTTTGGCATATGGTAGTTTTTTTTATGTGGCAAAGTATTTTTTGGCATATGGCAGTATGTTTGGTATATGGCTATTTTGGCATATGACAAAATGAATTTTGGCATATAGCATTTTTTTTTGTACATGGCTTTTTTGGCATAATGGGTTTTGGCATATGGCATTTTTTGCAGGCTATGCACGTCCATGCACGTTTAAATTTCTCGTTCACTTTGAAGGGCAGAAAAACGTGTGGTGGTTGGTTTTTGACCATTCACTTACCATTGCAGCGCATTGACATTCAACTGGCACCCAAATAAGGCCATGCCATTGACGGCCATGCGGGTCCAAATTTCCCATTCATTTTGAATGGCAGAAAAACGTGTGGTTGTGATTTTTGACCATACACTTACCATTACAACGTTTTTCTGCCATTGAAAATGAATGGGAAATTTGGACGTGCAAGGTTGTCAATATCATCACCTTGCTTGAGTGCCAGTTGAACGTCAATTGCTGTAAAATCCATTTTCCCTTAAACCAAAGATTCTACAATATGCTAAAAGCCATTTTGACATACACCAAATATCACTTTTCGTTCTCGGCCCTACTGTGAGGGGGTGTCAGTAGCACTGATATGCATTTACAACCAGTCCACAACCAGTTTCAATAAATTGGACGTTTATTCTTGTCCATGAGTTAAAAACAAGTACTAAACAGATGATTTTCTAGCATTTGCTGACAATTGAACAATTTGCTCCAACTGAACTTTGTGTTGTTTTGCGTGTTGTTTTGTGTCTATGGGAAGATGAAGTGAAAGTGTGTTGAAAGTGAAGGTTTTTTGCCAATTCAGACTGACGGGCAGGAAGTGCGCGGTGACAAGCGAGGAAGTCGCGTGCGCCGGCATTGAGCAGTCGCACTTAAGCAGATGACGAAATTCAGCGGGTTTCTTTCAGCGGCATCGGCAGCATTAAACGTCCAATCAGATTGAATGTCTATCACTGTAAATGGCAGCTAATGACTTAGTTTTTCTGTTACAGATTGCATCTTTACTGAGATGAATTTGTGTCTGAATTTGTCGCACCTGGCTAGCAACCCTGCCTTCTGCCTGTTGTTCGCTGGGATAGGCTCCAGCACCCCCGCGACCCTCATGAGGATTAGCTGTTCAAATGAATGAATCAATTTATCGCACTCGACAGAATTCGAGTCTTTTGTTATTTGTTTTCTTCATAAAGCTGGGCACTTTTCTTTTTCTATTCTACATTCTTTTCCTTTTTCCTCTCGTCTGCCGAAGAAAATTCGAAAGGTAACTTTTGTTGTTACGTTCACAGCTGGAAGAGGAGATGGATCTTGCTTATCCATAGTGCAAGAAAGTGAATACGGTGGGCACAAGTTGGTTGAATTTTTTTCTCTCAGCTTTTTTAAAGTATTTACACTTCAAGATCCAAGCTGGACAGAAATAGAGTTAGTAACATAATTTGCCGGATGACACTTAATGACATCTGTCATAAGCATTCCGTAATGCCCATGATAGTGTCATGTCATAATTATGACGATCTTATGACAGTCTTATGACACCAGTCAAATAAAGTGTTACATATTAACTAGGCCTGCCGCAATATGCAAAAATTCCATTTATCGCACGATAAATAAAAATGAAGGCGATAATTTTTCCGCTGTGTGCTGTTAAATGTTCGGATTCCTCGTTACCAACTGCGCAAAATGCATCTTCGTTCCAGGTCCGGCAAAAACTAGCGCCGGAGCCAATCGTTCCCATTATATCCTATTGTTCAACGTATACCGGCAGCGTCAGTGCTCTGGAGTGACTGTGGACCATCTACGGCGCACCGGTGTTGTTGACGTGTGGGCGCTCCCGTCAGGAGTGACATTTCACGTGGGGCGGCTATTTTTCGGCACGACGCCAGATATTTACAACGAAGTCCGCCAAAACATTGTTACCGACTTGGCTGCTACGAACAACCTCGCTTTGACAACGAACAGCTGAATGAAATTAAGAGCGCTGTGCTTCAAACTCGTCCTGTTTATGAAAGTCGATTGTCATATGCTGGTGTTGTGTAGTAATGAGCAGACGTGACTTCAGCTGCCCTTGCTAGCTTTTTTAATGCGCCCACACACTAGATATCATGAAATGGCAAACTAGATGTGGTACATCCCATGCCATTGGCTACGTGAGCCCAGAGCGATTACGGGACATGTAGTCCATATACTACATCGATAAATTCTAAACTGTCATGAATGAATGGAAGTTAAGAATGCCAAATCAATCCATACCAGTGACTATAGATAATGTTGCAAATATTGGTAATTCAGTACGTGACACAGATGGATTCGGACCACAAATAGGATGTCTTGCTCATGTAGTAAACCTAGCTGCTAAGAAAGCTGTAGCAATCAACAGTGTGCCCTGCCTCACTTTACAAACAGTAAAGATTGTTCTCAGCACTTTTATACAAAATTGTTTCAGATCAGTAAGAAGTAAGCACATAAATGTTATGCACTAAAATGCATGTTTATATGATGGCAATTTAATTTTTGCCCGTTAGCAAAAAAATAAAAAGTAAAATAAATAAATAATTTTTTTTTCTTTTTTTCTTTTTTACAGAGCATTAAATGTATTGAATCGGATCGAAAATCGTGTCCCCCGTATCAAAAATCGTACCGAACCGTGATTTAACTGTATCGTTGCATCCCTATGGAACACCACTGCAGAAGCTATGACGGGAAAAGTTTTAATTTGCCTAAATGCTTAAGTTATTAAGTGCAATTTTTTTTTTAAACATATTTTATTCTGTATTTCTGTGCGGTATCAATATTGTTGTTTATTACTTAAGAGCAGTGTTGTCAGTAATTAACGCGTTACTGTAATCTGAGTACTTTCTTTCAGTAACGAGCAATCTAACGCGTTAGTTTTTCCAAGCCAGTAATCTGATTAAAGTTAGTTTCCTCAGTAACTGCGTTACTATTTTGTTTTTGCCTCATACTGTATGTAGAATGAAGAATACTGTAGTCATATACGAAGAGCATTTGAATAGAAAATACCGCATTTGAGTTTGGGAGTGACATCACATCTCACGTTTTCTCATCGGAAAAAAACGGGTCACGTGCAGTACCATGCTGTATGCGCGCCGTCTGCCACATAGCCTGGCCATAGCCTATCAGAATGCTAACAGTAAAGGAGCCGGAGAGATGCAAAAAACGGCTGCATTTGCTCACTGGAAATACAGCCATTACTTCACATATCCGTCCAGTAAAGATGACAAAAATATCTCCGTGCGTTGCAAACTCTGCCCTGGCTCAGATGGACTGTCAACCGCTATATACTCGACATCCAATTCAACAAGGAAGCACTTGGAATTACAGCACAACGCGTTGTGAAAAAAACTCAAAACAAGACGACAGGTGACGAGACAGCCAGCAACTAGCCTTTATAA
The DNA here is from genome assembly GCF_030265065.1 of Corythoichthys intestinalis. Classification (NCBI taxonomy): domain Eukaryota; kingdom Metazoa; phylum Chordata; class Actinopteri; order Syngnathiformes; family Syngnathidae; genus Corythoichthys; species Corythoichthys intestinalis. The sequence goes on from NC_080398.1 coordinate 41,044,955, forward strand.
TATGTGAAATTATGTACATTTTATAGTTAGAGTTTGTAGTCGTCGGCGGAGTTTTACATTTGTGGGACTGGGGGGGAGAAGCATGTTGAAGACTGAAACGAAAGTCAAAAGTTTGGACACACTTCAGAATTTTTGCGTTTTATATATTTTCACTGCTATTGTAAATTCTCACTGAAGACATCAAAACTATGAATGAACATGTGGAATGGCAAAAAAAAGTGAAATAACTGAAAACAGGTTTTGTATTCTACATTCTTCAAAGTATCCACCTTTGAGGTGTCTCTGAACATTTGGCCAATACTGTACAGTATATATATATATATATATATACCGTAAATTCCGGACTATTGAGCGCCCCGGATTACAAGCCTCACCCAGTACATTTTTAAAGGAAAAAGCATTTTGTACATACACAAGCCACTCCTGCCTATAAGCCGCGTGTGCCCACATATTAAACTGAAATATTTATAAAGAAATACACCGTTTTCCAAGTTTAAATACCATATTTTAACAAATTGGGTTATGATACAGCACGTGACTTACAGGTAAGGGAGGTGCGGAAGAGCAAGAGACGTGCTGTCGTTGTTGTTGCGGGTGTGTCTATGTGTGTGCGTCGGCTGCTAGAGGCAGCAGTCGTGTGTTGTTCGACGAGTTTCCAAAATAAAGAATTGCAACCTAACTTAACGGGTTACTATTTGTCATCGTTACAATACCTTAACTTTTCTTTCCAAACAGCGCCAGCAACACGGCACTTAGGGGACTCCTCAAGCTCACTCCTTAGCGTGTCGTCCTCTTCATCACGCAGCACACCGGCTTTTCGAAACCCGTTGGTGATGGTGGATTTTTTTCACGCTGCTCCACGCTGTCAGACTTTTGCAAAAGTTGCTCTTCGCATACGACCACTTTTGTAAACGATCTGACGCCGCTGGCCATCCAAGCCTTCAATTCAACTCGGCACATCATATCCATTTCTTCTAGCATGATGCGGGTATGCTAATTCTTGCCTGGCACAGCCAGACTGTTCTCCGTGTGTTTTTCAAACACTGAGAGAAGTCTGAGACCCAGCCCATTAACACCCTCTCGAGCAAGTACAAAATCAATCGATAGATTCGTTTATTTGCGTGACGTGCTCTTAACGAGCGGTGTCACTCTTCCGCGTCGGAAGTCGTCTCCACAACACAGATGGCGAACAGGAGAGCCGAAAATATGTTCCAATCCACGGTAAAATCAGTTTTAAATTACCAAAAACACATCGACACAAGTCAGTGACAACAGTCTGTCTCGCGCTAGCCATGTTGAATAAACTCCGCTCTCCTCGTATGTTTACTTCCGCGCGCAAGTCCCTCGTCCCGCCCGTCGCTGATTGGTCCACTCCGCTGTCTGTTTGCTGTGGCTTGCTCCGCTCTGAAAATTTTATCCGCTTAATGGTGGCCAGACTCAATAGCTGGAACAGCGGTGAGTCTGGAGTACCAGGCTATGCTAATTCTACTAATGCACAAAGATGAGGGTCTGCTACTTTTATTCATGCACAAAGCACAAACTTAAAATACGGGTAAGAGTGCCAACTAGCGTCTTCCTCGACACACATATTCCACGTGTCTTATGCTTGCATTTTATGCTCGAGCGCTCCTGGCGGTCGTTAGAAAAATTGATAAATTGGCCGCATCATTGCATACGCCACAGGATTCAAAATGAGGGAAAAAAGTAGCGGCCTGTAATCCGGAATTTACGGTATATATATATATATATACACACACACACATCTTGATACTGTTTGAGTTCAATCAGCTGTTTAAGTTGTTGTTGGTAGCGTTTGACAGCTTAGGTTTAAAGAAATTCTAAATATCCATCTTGCCTCCTCTGGTGTAGTTTTGGCTAAGCAAAGCAAAGGATAGTCTCAAGGTGCTAGTCACATGATCTGTTCGAAAAATGATTTTGACCCATTATGAAAACTATACGTTGTAGGATTTTTGTTCATTTCATAAATTTTTGTTGTTTTATTGCTTTACAACTTTTATAGACAACATTTTAATGGCTAGGTCTTTATTTCAAAGGGGAAGTTCAGAATTTTTTACATTGGGCTTCATCTTGGAGTTAGCGGGGATTTAATTAGTCGTTGGACTTTATTTAAACTAATTTCGTGCAGTTTGTCAGTTATTTTTTAGTTTTAAGGCTCCAGGATTGCTAAGATAGGGCGAGTCAATGGTGGTTGAAATCAACTCCATCGACTAATTAAACCCCCGCTAACTCAAAGATTAGGCCTTATGTGAAAAACTCAATTACACGTGATGAAATGTTTGTTATTCTTATGTTGAGGCAGCAAAAGGAGAAAAATTGGTCAAAAGTAACTGATAAGTTACTTTTAAAGTAATGTAGTTACTTTGATAATAAAGTAATCAGTAAAGTAACTAGATTACTTTTTTGAAGTGTAATCAGTCATCAGTAATTAAATTACTTTTTCAAGTAATCCGTGACAACACTGCTTAAGAGGCATGGTCTATTGTTTTTAGTTGTGATTTCTTAAAAAGTAGTTTTGAATTTAAGAGTAAATATTTATCGCGTTTAAATGGGTGTACTTGATCTATTAATAGGGATGGGAATTGATAGGATTTTTACGATTCCGATTCCATTATCGATATTGCTTAACGATTCGATTCTTTATCGATTCTCTTATCGATTCTAATTTGGGGAAAAAGAACAACAAACGTTTTGATTGGCATCGAGTTTGTTTAATCAGAACTCACAACCTTACAAACTCACAACGAGATCAAAAGAGGCCCAAAGCCTCAATGTTAACTGTGGCAATAAGTGGCAAATACACAAGAATGTATAACATTTTACTGAAACATTTATCTAATAGAAATAAAAAATATTGGTATATATTGGGAGATAGGTTGTTGTTCTGCGTTTGGCAATATGTGTTAAAGCAGGGGTCCCCAAACCTTTTCCTGTGAGGGCCACATAACTTTTCCCTTCTCTGATGAGGGGCCGGGGTCAGTTTGTAACAAAAAAAGTGTGACGATTGCAGAAGTGCATAAATGTAAAAAATTATTGTTTTTCAGAAAGCCACAATCAAATAACCCTTTCTGGATTCTTCACGGAATGAAAGTAAATAAAATAAAAATAATAATATAATAATAATAATTAATAATAAATACACTATTAATTAAATAGATAATAACCAAATAACCCGCTCTGAATTCTTCAAGGAAAAAGGCCAGGAAATAAATAACACGATTGAGAAAAAAAAAAAAAATTTAAAATGGCCGGACCAAATGTGGAGGCGGGCCGTATTTGGGCCGCAGGCCGCAGTTTGGGCACCCGAAGAAATGCCGCATCCAAGCGAGTGAGCGTGCGAAGTGAGAGAGGGAAACACTTCTACGAGCCTACGTTCTTTGTTAATGTTAATATCTACAGAGGCAACGCCTGTATGTATAATCTTTTGTGTTGTTGTTGTTGTGTTTCCACTCGCGATCGGACACTTAAATCCAGTTGTGTAGTGGTTTGAACGATGTGCTAATGCTAGCGAACGAATGCTAACCATACTGTTATTAGCAGCTAATCATCGCTGATTTACGTTGATGCAAACCTGTTTGTTATTGGGGACGAAATTGATTTGTTTCATTTCTATTTTTAGTTTCACTCTTCTGTATCGTCATTTCGGAGTTTAGCTAGCTGTATAGCTGTCTCGGTGAGGACAGTGCAGTCTATTCCCTCCCGATGCAGTTATCTCCACCTTGCAATGACTGCAAGTCGCTTTGTTGTAATTTTTCCTCGTGAAGTGAAGACACACTTTCGAGCGTTTGAACCTACGTGCTGTCATTGTTATGTTTATGGCTGCAATGCTCGTGCTTACCCGTAGTAACCTTTCATTTTCACACTCTTTCCTGGTGAAGTGTAGTCCAACTTTGGAGCGAGTCGTCCTTGGCGCCATGCTAGTTTGATGCGTCTGGACAACAAGACACAACGCGACGCAATACGCGTCTTTAGGAATCGTTAAAGGGATCGTTAAGGCTTTTTCATTGTGATGTCGAGGCCTCGAAACACTCGGAACCGGTTCCGAATTGGAATCGGATTTCGATTCCCATCCCTATCTATTAATATATACTGTATTCTCACTGTGCTATTGTAAATTGGTTTTTAAAAAATTGGGGGGGGGGGGGGGGGGGGGGCAATAATATCGCATATCGCAACAATTTATGAGAATAATTATCGCACACTAAAATTTGTTATCGCGACAGGCCTAATATTAACCCAAATAAATAAAAAAAATAAGCCGCACTGGACCATGACAGGATTCAAAATGAGGGAAAAATGTAGCGGCTTATAGTCAGAAAAAATCCTCAAATATACAAGCAGGTTAGCCAACGTCAATTAGCAACAGTAGCTCTTTTTTTCTTTGAACTTCTTCACGTTTTATGGGGGGGTCACGTTTTGTTCTCCACTTCCTTTCTACGCACATATGTTAAGTTAAATAAAGGCGCGCGAAAATGAAAGAGAAAAGGAGGTCTGACTTCCGACGACTACACGCCCTCTCATTTGTCCGCCTACACACATTACCGGATACCCTGCCCACATCACACGGGACCCCCAAAACACATACTGGCACACGTAGAACTGCATATAGGCAACATACACTAGATGAATGCTGTTGATCAGAGTCGCTGCAACTAGCTGCGCTAAGCTAAAAGTACTTAGGTGTTTTTGTGATTAATTACTGCACATATTACATTATTATTGTTTGAGTCAATTCACACCTCCCCCTCAAAAATCATTATTTGCAAAGAAACAGTAATAGGGATGAGTATTTATATGCTTTACTGCTGACTTAAATCAGCATTAATTATATTACAGCTCGTTGAATTGATAACTCCTTGATTTCTGAATGCATGCATTTATAGGCATTTGAGTAATATATACTGTAAGTACATAAAAAATACTGATGAAAATGAGAAAATCTTAAATAAAAATATAAATAAAATCAAAATGAATTTAAAATTATACAAATTAAATAAATTGTGTATTATAAAAATGTAATTAATTAAAATTCAGAATACATATTTTTTCAAATGCAAAAAAATAAAAGTATAGGAAATTATATAACAATTAAAAATATATTTTTAAAAGATTGCGTCTCATAAAAAGTGAAGGAAATTCAAAATATGTTTTAATATATTTTATATATATAACAGTTAAAAATGAAAAAATGTTAAAATGATTTAAAAAAGGAACAATAAATAAGATAAATATATGAAATACAAAAACATTTTTTTAAATGAATACTTAATTGTCATAATTGTCATATGAATATTTTCTTTTATATAAATAAATAAGTTATATATTATGAATAATATAATAAATTATAAATTAACAAATAATAAATTATATAATAATAGGATAATAATAAATTAAACCTATGAATAATAATTTAATTGATTAAAATATTTTGTTTTAAATCCTAAGAAATAAAATTATAAAATTATAGGAAATAATATAACAATTAAAAATATATTTTTAAAGGATTGCGTTTAATAAAAAGTGAAGGAAATTCAAAATCTTAATTTATATTATATATTATTATATATAATTTATTTAATTTATAATTTAAAAATCCAGCTAAAAATGAAAGAATGTTATAATATTTTTTTAATTAATAATAAAGAATAAATAAGATAAATATCTAAAACACTAAACAAATAAAAAACATTAAAAATGAATACTATATTATAATATAAGAATTGTCATAGATATTTTCTTTTATTTTCTATTTTATTTGTTTTCAAATTTTCATTTTTAAATATTTTTATTTTCTTTTTTTTCTTCAAAAAATATTTTTAATTTTTTTCTTTAATTTTTAATTAATAAAATTCTGTACTTTGTTTTTATTATTTTCATGTACTTATGTATTTCCCCAATTATTTTGACATATATCTGTTAAAGGTAAATACTACCATTAGAATTGATCAAATTTAAGGAGCCATTAAAATACATAGATGATCCAAAAAAATGATTGGACCTCTAATACCGTCAAAGTCAGCCAACGATTTGTTGTTCCAATGTGTAGGCGGGTGTTGTGTTTGTGTTTAAACGCTGACTCAGCATGAGAAACAAAGTGTGACATTTTGGAGCGCCAGTAAACGCGTCAGCTCGCACATACTCAACGTCAGCGTGCGTGGCGGCGCGGGCAAGCGGAGGAAGTGGGATAATTGGAGCAAAATGCTCCAGCTAATAAAAGAAAGTTAGGAATAGCGGCAGACTTGAAAAGAGAAAACTTCAAAAGAATTAATGGATGTATTTCACTTTTTCAACAAATAGCTTCCATGAGCAGACGCATTAACATTTGGGATATTTACAAGACTTGACATACTAGAGATTAATCAGGAAAAAAACTAACAATATGTCAGAAAGGGTCTAAACAATGACATTCGCAACATAAAAAATACAGTATAAGTCATTAACAAAAAGGGTACTGTATACATTAGTTGAAATTATTGTTTTCATGAGCTTTCTTGCTTTTATTGGTGAATTTCATAAAATTCAATAGAATGGGATCACTTAAAATGGAAATTATGTGTAAATGAATGGAATATAGTGGCTATAATGGAACAAAAGAAGCAATTTACATGTAAAACACGATTCTAGGGCTGCAGCTATCGAATATTTTAGTAGTCGATTAATCGATGGACTAGTTAGTTCGTATAATCGAGTAATCGGATAAGGAACATGAAAAATTAAAATACCTTAGCTGGGCCTCAAACTGTATATATATATATTTTTTTTAAATGAGGATCTGTGTACAACAAAAGAACCACTGGCCAACTTAAATAGAAAAAGTCTGCTAGCTTAAATGCTATAAAATGCTAAAGTTTTTTTTTTTACAATGCTCTAACAAATGGTTCACATATTCCCACCAAAACTGCTAAATATACCTATAAACTAAATTATGAATGCATTAAGAAACATTAGCATTGATCTTAACAGGGAGCAGTTGGATTCAGCTATGTGAAAAGAGGCAGACCAGGCAGTGTATCCGCCCTAATCAATAAAACTAAATGCAAACACTTTCAAAATAAACCATTACAACTCCACTTTAATTAAACGAATACTCGAAGGAACAAAATTTAATTCGAATATTTTTTTCTCATTGAATACTCAAGTTAACCCTTGAGAGTCGAAGGACGCGCCGGCGCGTCCTCAGCGCACGTCGTCTTTGAAGCGCCCTCACGTTTTAATTACGTCACCCACATGCCGTGGGTTGGTCTCGCTTTAAAGTGCGGAAGTTGCGGTTTACTCTCGTTATTATTTGAAGTCAATCGACCAACTAAAACGTGAGATATTGTCATTTAAGTTTGATAGTTTTATTGTCCTCTAAAAAAAAACATTAAAACGCTGCATGGATCATTTGTTTATGTCTATATTTCGATCATTTCTTTTCCTTTTTCAAAACGGAAGCTCCATGAAAAAAACACAAATCAAACGAACCCTTTCGAAGTCACAGTGGAAGCGCGAAATGCGTTTTTTTTTTTTTTTTTTTTTAATAAATAAAACTGCCGTGCGATGTTCCACCGAACGAGATGGAGGAGTGTTCTGAAGCGGCGAGGTGGCGAGCGACGGCCGTTTCGATCAAGCAGCGACTTTGTGTGACTTTGAGAATGAACGGAAAACTAAATTTAGCGCAAGCAATTGTGCTTTTTGATCAACTTGAGGAAGAGGATGGTCTAAATTCGTCATCATCGTCTTCTTCGGAAGAGTCCTCGAGTGAAGATAGTGACGGATTTGAACACGTGGGTGACGCCATCGACGAGCAGAGGTAAGCCAACTCACTTTTTTTTTTTTTAATGCTGAAAAAGTTTCTTTTGAAAGTTTCTTTTGATACTGCAAGACAAAGTTAATTTTGATGCAATATAAGTGTGTGTTTGTGTATATAATAATAAAATGTGCATATCAGATCAAAGTCGTACGTGCACTGTGTGTATCCCAGGCAGGAATTTATAATTTGTTCTTCTTTCTATATGAAGATTAGGGATGTAGCACAAATTCATCAGCTATGGTATTGCTATGGTATTCTTTCTATTGTCATATATATAGATTTCCATTATTATTTATTGCTGTATATATTTTTATTTTATACTTTATTATTTTCATAAATACTGACTTTTTTTTCATGTACATTTATAGTGACAATGAAAAATATACATTCACTGCCCGAATGGAAAGAGGACGAGGGAGAAGGGGTCATCACGGAAGAGCGATGAGATGTCAGCGGAGGGGAGGCCGGAGAAGTCAGCGCGGCAGAAGCCGATCACCACTGGCTCAGCCTGCACCTGTGCCATGGAGCACAGAGCAAGACACAGACACTGCCCCACAGTGCAGCCGGTTCACACCCCGGAGACCACCAGGACCTCAGGTGAATCGTGACCATGCATACACCCCAAAAGAACTTTTTGACCTGTTCTTCACCTCATCGACAATGATGAATATGTGCAAACACACAAACCAGTATGGCAGAGTCCGAAAAGAGATTGGGAAAAAGTTTGTGTGGACAGACACTACAGTGGAGGAGCTTGAAAAATTTATTGGACTCCTCTTGTACATGTCTTTGGTTTCACTTCCAACTGTGCAAGATTATTGGAAGGCAAGGAATTCCAGGACGAAACAGCTTTTCGGAATGGCATGCCTGAAAAAAATTTAACTTGTTTATTGTAAATATTTTTGAAAATACTTTTTTTCCAATGCTAAGTATATATTCCCCCCCCCCCACAATCAGTCTTCTCAATTTGTGTATATAAATGTGTGTTCAAGAAGCTTGATTGTGTGTACATAGTTTTGATCAGGTGATGGGCCACAATACCTAAACTCATAAAGGGATGGCCTCTAAACACTTTTTGTGTTAGATGGTATATATTTTTTCACTGTTCTTCACTGTTTGGTCTGCTGTATATAACCCGTTTTGACTAGAGCATGTATAAAAGCAAAAAACGCCTATGGCCATACCTGTTGTTTATGTTGAATTGTCAAATATAAGACTATTTATTCTAAATTTTTTTGGTTGAATGTTCATCCTAACATGTTGAATAAATATTATAAAGTTTCAAAACGGTTCGTTACGCATGTTTGGTTGTCAATTGGACATCAATATTAAAAATTTTCACAAAACGATTTTGGAATTTTTGGTCTTTTTGGGCCCAAAATGATGATTTATAATTGGTCAGTGAAAGAAACAACAGTTTGGACATGAAGTTCAAGGTGTCACAAAAAAAGGGACCAAACCAGGCCATCGTAAACAATTCTTTCTTTGAAATATAAAGGCAACTTCAAAGGCATGCAAAATCAGACATAATAGGCCCAGACCTTAAAGGGTTAATCGATTAATCGTTGCAGCACTACATGATTCATTATTTAAAAAGATCATGCAACGAAAGCCACTCCAGCATAGCTTGAGTTTGAATTTTGGGGCAGGGGGGTAACAACATGTTGATGACCCTGAAAAGCAGTGTCAGCAATAAAATTAACTTACAAGAATATTTATAATGATAAATTGACAATGACGTCTTTTGTTTCCCATCATTCCTGAGGGGAATTTTAAATCAGGCTTCTCAGGCAATACTTTTCGCCAAGATCGTCATCCATTGAATGTGGTACGCCCGCCGGTATCGTGCCAATGTAGTTATCCCAGTCAAAAATTGTATCCCCTGGGCGGAGCCATATTGAAGTAGATTTGTGTCTTTATTATTCAATTTAAAAAAAAAAGTTGCTTCAATAAAATAAAAAGTTGCATCAATCAAAATATATGTTTTCAATTAAAAAAAAAAAAAAAGTCGTTTCAATAAAAAAAAATAAATAAGTGTTTGAATGCAAAAATAAATTTCAAACTCAAAAAAATGCACGTGAAAGCTATTTTTCTTTGATTGGAGTTAAGGTTTTTTTGATTAAAGCAAGGTTTAATTGCTGGTATAATTGTTGTTTAATTGCGAGGTTTTTTGATTGAAGTAATGTTGATTTGTGTTTGGGCTACATTTTGGCATTCAATCAAAACATTCAAACATTCAATCAAAAAATATGATGCTTATTTTTTTTTTTTTTTGTTCAAAAAGAAAAAGCACTTCAATCAAAAAAAAAATTCAGTCATAGAAAACGTTTTTGAATGCGAAAAAATATTTGAGATTTTGAGATTTTAGAGATATTTGAGAAAAATTTGCTTTTGAACACTTAATGTTTCATTGAAAAAAAAATTCTTTGATTGAAGCAATCCTTTTTGTGTTTGGGCCATATTAAGGGTAGGACATTTGTGTCTAAATCACTCAATCCCAAAAAAAGTTGCTTGAATCAAAAAAAAAAAAAATTTTTCAATCAAAGAAAAAAATCATTTGAAAAATAAAATTGCCCTCCCGTATGTTATTGGGGGGGGGGGATTATATGCAAAGCAAATGACTGCCTAAGGTGCTAGTCACATGATCTGTTCGAAAAATAATTTTGACCCATTATAAAAATACATAATTTTTGTTGCAGTTTTACTGCTTTACAACTTTTACATACTATAGACCCTACCCACGTGAGTGACGTCACAACTCCGCTCTCCTGACTGGTGCCGCCCACTTGTCCGTCAACACATCGTGTTGACCTGTTACGGCTACGTACATTCCTCCTATTTACGGCGTGTTTTTCTGCTCGTTAACATTAATAATCAAAATGGTGAAGGCGTGTGTGGCGGTCGGTTGCAATAACAGAGAAGATAGACGGAGAGACTTGAAGTTCTACCGGATTCCGAGAGACACGGAGAGGAGAGAGCGAGATGGGCTTTTGCAATTCGACGAGAAAACTGGGCTCCAAACGATTACCACAGATTATGTAGTAGTCATTTTATATCTGGTAAGATGCATTTAATATATATTTAGAGGGTTTTGGGCTGACAACCACAATTAAGATCATTGCTAGGCTAATCGCCGACAACATACACGTATGTATGTAGTGAGAGTGCTATCGCTAAACCATATAAACATTAAAAGCCCTAGCTCCATTGACAAATGACATGAAATACATTAGACTTGACAGTGGATGTTAGCAAGGACAAAAGATTTTGAATTGAAAATTTCGTAACTCACCTTCCGAGCACAAGATTCCTGCCGAATTTTCGTGTACGAGGACCTGTTTCACCCAACCAGCAACGTAGCATTTATAAGCCTCTAAGCTCTTAAAGTTTTTCAAACTTTCGTGAGAATAGGCTGATTTTGTGTGGACAAGATAGTTGTAAATATCAGGGTCAGGCAGAGACGGCGAAGGCAGCCGGTCAAAAATCATCGATTTAGGCATCAAATATGGATCTGGCGACTGTATAGAACGAAGCTTTTCCACATAACGCCTTTTATGCAACACATCCAGGGAGTTTACGGCATCAGAAAGCACCGGGTCTTCCATGAAATGCATTTTAAATTCCTCGATCAATTGAAACCAATGCTAATTCAGAGACAAAATGACGGACAAGTGGGCGGAACCATACAGCGAGCACGTGGTTTTGTGACGTCGGTGGGTAGGGTATATATATATATAGGACAGTTAATTTCATGCAATGACAATTTTCGGCCACCGGGGGTAAGGGGGGCAGGTGGCATGGCCGCCCCTTAAAATCTGCTTACGAACTCCAGAACAAATTTCTCGAATTTCAATTCAAATGAACCAGACATCTATCACCGTCAATGGTAGTGAATATGTTAAACCCACACGTCTGCAGTCTCTTGTCATTTTTTAGGACGATGGTGCTGATAGTCTCCCCCTCTCTGGGTCACAGATAAAAGGCTTCAGGTAACCTACGAAACCAAAGACGCCGAGTTCCCATTAAAGGCCATCTTTGTCGGGGACGCTGACTCGTATCTCATGTGAAATCAACTTTCAACTCAGTCAAGACTTTTCACTTTGAAGTCACGCACGGTGGAATAAAGCCGCCGTGTTTGTTTCCAAGTAAGAAAAAGTGGTTGAAATGTGAAGTCGGGATTGGAAATGAGTTTATTTTGCGTGGGAGAATTTGTTTGGGTCTCCAAGAAGAAAATGCGTCAGTCAAAAGGAGAAGTTTGCGTGTAAAAACCCCAGATGTAATCATGGATGATGCAAATAATGAAGAAATATTAAATGTTATTTGATGACTCGTTGGAGAATTGTCGGTTTTTATTGACGTAATGCTCCAGATATTTCATGTTTAATTGTTACAATTAATAACGTGTGTTGTGTTATACTTTTGTATACCTTATTAAGAGTTAAGCTGTGATTTTACTGCCATTTTTTTTTTTTTTTTTTTTTTACCATACTATCATTTTAAATTCTGGATTACACACTGATAACTGTAAACCAGGTGTGTCCAAACTTTTTGCAAAAGGGGCCAGATTTGGTGTGGTAAAAATGTGGTGGGGCCGACCTTGGCTGACGTCCTTTACAATATTCATTCATTCATTCATTTTCCATGCCGCTTATTCCTCACGAGGGTCGCGGAGGTGCTGGAGCCTATCCCAGCTAACTTCGGGCAGTAGGCAGGGGACAACCCAATATATTTAGGCAAATTTTAGCAAGCCATTCTGTGTGTAACATTTGATTTTATTTTTTTTTTTGTGAATAATTTCTACAATCTCGCAACTAGGCTTTGTGGCGTTCTCTTTTGACTCTCGGGCTCTTGCGAACTACTGCTTCTGTGAAATTAAACTAGCTCCAAGTTGCTTCAATTTCTCACTGTGTATCTTCCCTGCAATCTTGACGTACATGTCAGCGTGTCTTGTTTGGTAATATCGCCTTACATTGAACTCTTTAAAAACAGCGACTGTCTCTTTGCAAGTGAGGTAAACACAGTTGTTGCTTCTTTTAGTGAAGAAATAGTCCAATTTCCACGTAACCCTGAAGCGTCGAGCGTCGCAGTCAACTTTGTTTTTTGTTGTTGATTGTTGCCATTTTAGAAAATTGGGAGTAAAGGGTCACATGTGGTAATGTTGCTTAGAGTGCTGCTGCCTTTTAGTAGTTAATGAGGAGCAGCATTTAGTGTGTAAGCTACTTCATATGCTGGTGGCAGTTCTGTTGACCAATTTATTAAGTCTGTGTGCGGGCCAGATGTTATTGATTTTATGACAGAGGCTAGGGGCCTTTTTTGCCTACGGGCCGCATTTGGCCCCCGGGCCAGACTTTGGACATGTCTGCTGTAAACCATTGCAAGTGAAAATATACTCCCATGTGAAATGTTTTTATATTGACAGAATAGAAATTCCAAATCGTTCCAAAACTGAAAAAGCATCTCTTGAATTAGTGCGATTAGTAATGAAATACTCAGAATTTCAATGACTTTAGTGTAGGACTAGAGCAAAATAAACATTTCCTAATTTGAAAATAAATAACACTTAGAAAAGTGTTAGTTATACTGCGTTTGATAGTTCCCACTTTAGTTTTGGCATAACTTTCCTTGTCGTTATCAATGACAACTGTTTCATCTGTTCTGTTTTTACTTCTTTTCCCCGTAATGTCGGTTGTTGGTTTACGCGCGTTACTTCTATCGCCCCATGGACTGGAGAAGGACTAACTCCGACATATGCGTGTATACGTACAGTATATGTGTATGCACGTACAGTGGGGCAAATAAGTATTTAGTCAACCACCAATTGTGCAAGTTCTCCTACTTGAAAAGATTAGAGAGGCCTGTAATTGTCCACAAGGGTAAACCTCAACCATGAGAGACAGAATGTGGGAAAAAAAAAAAAAACAGAAAATCACATTGTTTGATTTTTAAAGATTTTTATTTGCAAATCAAGGTGGAAAATAAGTATTTGGTCAATACCAAAAGTTCATCTCAATATGTACCCTTTGTTGGCAATAACGGAGGCCAAATGTTTTCTGTCACTCTTCACCCTTCGCTTGGTGTAAAGAAATCAACTGTGGGAGCAATTATTAGAAAATGGAAGACATACAAGACCACTGATAATCTCGCTCGATCTGGGGCTCCATGCAACATCTCCCCCCGTGACGTCAAAATGATAACAAGAACGGTGAGCAAAAATCTCAGAACCACACAGGGGGACCAAGTGAATGGCCTACAGAGAGCTGGGACCACAGTAAGAAAGGCTATAATCAGGAACACAATGCGCTGCCAGGGACTCAAATCCTGCACTGCCAGACGTGTCCCCCTGCTGAAGCCAGTACACGTCCAGAACCGTCTGCGGTTCGCTAGAGAGCATTTTGATGATCCAGAAGAGGACTGGGAGAATGTGTTATGGTCAGATGAAAGCAAAATAGAACTTTTTGGTAAAAACACAGGTTCTTGTGTTTGGACGAGAAGGAATACTGAATTGCATCCGAGGGACACCATACCCGGCGGCATGGTGGCTGAGTGGTTTGCACGTCTGCCTCACAGTTCTGAGATCAAGGGTTCCTGTGTGGAGTTTGCATGTTCTCCCCGTGCCTGCGTGGGTTTCCTCCGGGAACTCCGGTTTCCTCCCACATCCCAAAAACATGCATGGTAGGCTGATTGAACACTCTAAATTGTCCGTAGGTATGAGTGTGTGCGTGAATGGTTGTATGTCTCCTTGTGCCCTGCGATTGGCTGGCAACCAGTTCAGGGTGTCCCCTGCCTACTGCCCGTAGTTAGCTGGGATAGGCTCCAGCATCTCCACGACCCTCGTGAGGAAAAAAGCGGCATGGAAAATGAATGAATGAATGAATGAACACCATACCCACTGTGAAGCAAGGGGGTGGTTTGAGGCTGTTTTTCTGCAAAGGGACCAGGATGACTGATCTGTGTAAAGGAAAGAATGAATGGGGCCATGTATCGAGAGATTTTGAGTGAAAATCTCCTTATATCAGCAAGGGCATTGAAGATGAGACATGGCTGGGTCTTTCAGCATGACAATGATCCCAAACGCACAGCCAGGGAAACAAAGGAGTGGCTTCGTAAGAAGCATTTCAAGGTCCTGGAGTGGCTTAGCCAGTCTCCAGATCTCAACCCCATAGAAAATCTGTGGATGGAGTTGAAAGTCCGCGTTGCCCAACGACAGCCCCAAAACATCACTGCTCTACAGGAGATCTGCATGGAGGAATGGGCCAAAATACCAGCAACAGTGTGTGAAAAGCTTGTGAAGAGTTACAGAAAACGCTTGGCCTCCGTTATTGCTAACAAAGGTTCATTAACAAAGTATTGAGATGAACTTTTGGTAATGACCAAATACTTATTTTCCACCATGATTTGCAAATAAATTCTTTAAAAATCAAACAATGTGATTTTCTGTTTTTTTTTTTTTCAAATTCTGTCTCTCGTGGTTGAGTTTTACCCATGTTGACCCATGTCCATCAATAACACACCCCTCATTCCTTCCACTGAGGTTAAGAGTCTGGGCGTCATCCTCGACATCAAGCTCTCCTTCCGGTCCCATATTTACGACAATACAAGATCAGCCTACTTCCACCTTCGTACAGTTGTATGAAAAAGTATCTGAACCTTTTGGAATTTCTTACATTTCTGCATACAATCACCATCAAATGTTATCTGATCTTTGTCAAAACCACACAGAGGAAAATACAATATCTGCTTTAACTATAACCACCCAAACATTTACAGGTTTTCGTATTTTAATGAGGATTGCATGCAAACAATGACAGAAGGGGGAAAAATAAGTAAGTGAACCCTCTGCCTAAGGAGACTTAAAGAGCAATCGAAACCAATTTTTACCAAACATTTTAAGTCAAGTGTGTGCCCAATCACTGATGAGTGGTTTTAAGCTGCCCTGCCCACTATAAAACACGCACCTGGTAAGAAATGTCTTGATGAGAAGCATTGTCTGATGTGCACCATGGCTCGGTCAAAAGAGCTGCCTGAAGAACTGCGATCAAGGATTGTTGATTTGTATAAAGCTGGGAAACGATACAAAACCATCTCTAAAAGTCTGGATGTTCATCAATTGACAGTAACAGAAGTTGTCTACAAATGGAGTGAGTTTGGCTATTTTGCTTCTCCCCCAAGGAGTGGCCGTCCACCAAAGATGATGCCAAGAGTTCAGAGCAGAATACTCAGAGAGGTAAAAAAAAAAAAAAAAAAAAGAACCCTAGAGTGTCTGCTAAACACTTACAGAAATCACTGGCACATTCCAATATCTCTGTGCACACATCAACTATAAGTGTAACCATGGCCCAGATTGGTGCTCATGGGAGGACTCCATGGAGGAAGCCACTGCTGTCCAAAAAAACATTGTTGCTCGTTTAATATTTGCATAAAGGAGCTTGGACACTGCACAGAAGTTTTGGCAAAATATTTTGTGGACTGATGAAACCAAAGTTGAATTGTTTGGGAGTAACATACTATTATGTGTGGAGGAAAAATGGAACAGCTCACCAACATCAACACCTCATCCCCACCGTGAAGCATTGTGGAGGGAGCAACATGATTTAGGGCTGTTTTGCTAACTCAGGGCCTGGACAACTTGCAATCATTAATAGAAGAATGAATTCAAAAGTTTATCAGGATGTTTTGCAGGAAAACCTGAGGCTGTCTGCCAGACAGTTGACGCTAAAAAGAGGATGATTGCTGTAACAAGACAATGCTCGAAAACACAGAGTGTAAATCAACTTTAGAGTGGTTTCAGAAGAACAAAATACACATTCTGGAGCGGCCAAGTCAAAGTCCAGACTTGAACCCCATTGAGATGCTGTGGCATGACCTAAAGATAGCGATTCTGCCAGACATCCCAGGAATCGGACTGAACTACAGCAATTTTGTAGAGAAGAGTGTGCCAAGATTAGTCCTGATCGATGTGCCAGACCGATCTGCAGCTACATGATGCATCTGGTTGAAGTTATTGCTGCCAAAGTGGGGGCCACAAAACATTAAATGTGATGGTTCACTTACTTATTTTTCCCCTTCTGTCATTGTTTGCATACTATCGTCATTAAAATATGAAAACCTATTGATGTTTGGGTGGTTTTAGTTAAAGCAGACGCTGTTTTTTCATCTGTGTGATTTTGACAAAGATCAGATCTCATTTGGTGGTGGTTTTATGCAGAATTGTGAGAAATTCCAAAAGGTCAGATATTTTTTCATACCACTGTATGCCCCCCAGGAAAAAGAAAAGAATGCTTGGAATTGAAACAAAGCAAGAAATAATAAGAAGCCATGATGAGTGTTAGCAATCTTTGTACAAAGTATGAGATCAGCTTGTTTGCACTTCTGTTATGTCTCTAGAAGACTGTAGCCTTTATAGTAAGTGCTTATGTATTTAAATAACATTGTTTTTATATATTTAATGTCTTTCTTCAGATTATTTAGCCTTCAAAATGCCTAATTTTCTCAATGTCTGTTGGATTGGCTCCCATTGACTGTATGTGTATTTGTGTGTTACTGTATTTGACCCAGTGACACGATGAACGCCGGGCCTACTGCGCAGTGCTTATTCAGGCTGCCGCTTCAGACTGTGTGTGGGATTACAAGGCGTGTGCGTGTCTGAGCCCCAGACACACACACTTAAAGCATACGATAACACAGCAGCGGTTATTTTAACACGAGGGTGTGCGTTTCAGCTCCCCGAGCAGATGAGTCCAGGTGGAACAGCAAGAAGACGCTTGAGCGTTGCGTGTGTTTAGACAGCAGCGTATACCTTTAACATCTACGCAATGCCGAGAATGCCGGCCATCCGCGCCGCAGTTGTCGGCCGTAAGGAAGCCGAAGCGGGCGTCTAAAGATTTACACGCGGGGGCTTCAAGGTTCTTTGAGGCCCCGGTGCTGAGGGAAAGTTGAGTGAGGGTTGGAAAAGTCGAGGCGAGTGGGGCGGATAAGGCCCGACGGATCGTTTTGTGTTTAGACCGGGACAGGAAATCGTTCCATCTATGTCATGGTTCTTGCTAAAATGGAATTCGAATTGATTTTTTTTGTAGTGTTAAATAAAAGATTAAGGATGGCAGCAACTGGCAGGGAATTTAAACTCGTAAGCACTGACGAGTTCGGGGGGGGATTAGCACACTCAGCCACACAGTTGCTAACCGTCATATGCTATTGTTTAGCAACAACTGGATTCATTACCTCATTACGTTTCGTCCTTCACACAGCGGCTAGAAACAAAAATGTTGTTTAATCCATCTGTGGGAGCCCATCATAATTTTACGACACTATTCGGGCGTGCGCTGGTCCTCATGGAAAACGCAAAGCTGGTCTTCATTGGAAACATAATCTTCCCTAAGGCAAAACACTACCGCTTTTGTCCACCGGCATCGCTAAAATCGACCAAAAATGAAAAGTTACTAAGTGTTGCTTTGAAAAAAATATATTTAAAAAAAAAAGAAGTGAATTCTTCCTTTTTTGTTTGTTTAGTAAAAAGGGGAAAATCACTTTTTTCCCTTTCTTATTATAAAACAGTAAATATAACAATTTATCTAAACTAATAGAAATTAATAATTTATTTATTATTATTTTATTATTTATTAATAATTTTTAAAATCTTTTTTTACACTACCTATTCGTTTTCCTCTATCAGATTTTTTCAATTAAAATGGTAAATAAATATAAAAAAAACAAATGAATAATATACTTAATTGAATTCATATGACATGAATAAACATATGTAATTATGAATGTATAATTTTTATATGAATAAAGATTTTTTTTTAAATACATGAACACTTCGCTTTTTCCTTTTTGTGTTTTTTAGTTAATAAGGATTTCATTCTTTTTTGATTTTATACAAATAATAATCATCACAAAATAAAATTATTACTAAAACCATAACAACTATAAAACAAAATTTTTAAAAAATTCAAATTGTTTTTTTACATTTAAAAAATAAAAATATATTCCGTTTTTTTCTTTTTTTTTAATTAAAATAAATACATGAATTAAAAGGAAAGTTTAACATGAAATCAAATGATATAGAAAATAAAACTACACAATACATTCAATAAAAACTAAATATTTACGGTTTTATTCCCCCCTTTTTAAATTAAAAAAAAAACGTTATATATATATATATATATGTATATGTATGTATTTTTTTTTTTATGTAAATATGGCGGAATATTAACTATTAATACGCTTAACAGTCAGGATTTGAACAGTTTTGAAGTCACCAATGTCCAAAAACGATTTATCGACAATCAAAGTAGTTGTCCATTCTTTTCTCTTATCCCTAACACTAGAGCTATCTAAAAAAAAATGAAGCTTTAATAATAAATAAAGCTGTTAAAAAAAAATCTGAAAATTGACAATATATCCCACAAACGATTGCAATCACTCGCGTTTCCTAATGAATTCACCCTGACCGTTTCCAATTATTCTTGGCAATAAAACAGAACGTCTCGTGATAAAAGCGTCACTCTTGCTGTGGGCCCACCCAACCGTTTGTTTATCCTTCGGCAACTGTTGTTTTCCCAGTCACTCTGTCCGGAATGGCCAACAAAATGGTCACAAGTTGGAAATAAAAGTGGAAGCGTCAACGCGACCAATCGCTACGAGCTGTCAATCAAAGCGTGTTTGGACACGGACGCCGTCGCTAGCCCACCCAGCGAGTTAACGCTTAAAAAGTTGGGCCTAGCTTCAAAAGATGCTTAGAAGTGGCAGAAAGTGAAAGAGATGTCAATCACTAAATATTAGTCAAACAATTACTGTAGGGAGGAGAAAGAATTTTTAAAAAGTATAAAAAGACAATATATTCTCCTCTTCGCCTCTTTAAACTCATTTGTTGACTTTGACGGTGCTAGGCGTCCAATCCATTTGAATTTGGAGGGTGTCAGAATGTTAATTCGCTGCCATCCTTCTCTCTTTAAATGGATTGGACGTCTACTAGTGATAAACATTGTTGTCAAAGATTAAAGTACTTTAATTACTGATTACTCCTCAAAAAAGTAATCTAGTTACTTAATTGATTACTTTATTATCAAAGTAACTAAGTTACTTTAGAAGTAATTTATCAGTTACATTTTTCTCCCATTGCTGCTTCAATTTTAGAATGACGACAGAAAAATGTCATCGTGTAATAATGTCACCGATAATTAAATTTAAAAGGGAAGATCTGATTTTTTCCACGTAAGGCATGAGTGCCCAATCCCGGTCCTCGAGAGGTCCTATCCAGCTTGTTTTCCATGTCTCCTTCCTCTAACACACCTGAATCAGCTAATCAGGATCGTTATCAGTCTGCTGCAGAGCTTGCTGATGAGTTGATCATTTTGATTCAGGTGTGTTAAAGGAGGGAGACACGGAAAACAAGCTGGATAGGGAATCTCAAGGACCAGGGTTGGGCACCCCTGACATAAGGCATAGGCTTCATAATGATATTGGCGGATCAGAATCGACCTTCAATGCTCCATGACTTCAAGGAGGGGACCATCCCACAATCCGCTTCAGTTATTCGTAGTCGGTCGCAGCAACACATGCAGCCATCCATAGCCGGATTTATGTTGAAAAAGTACGAAAGCTGTACCGCATACAAACAGGAAAGATCTCAGTTGTTCGAGGATTCAAGGCAATTATTATATTTTTCGTTTTTTCACAAGAAATTTTCAATGTAAAAAGCTCTTTGTTGTAAGGCTGCCGCCACATTGTCTAACAGACAAGCATCCTTCTTCTACATATTTACGTAAAATGAATGCTAACAGCACGTTTTTGTTTTGCTTTTAACCAAGAATTGAGACTATTTTATGTCCATATCTATTAAGAATTCGGAGATTTAAGCAATTAGTCACAAGAATTTTCACCGGAAAATCTGTTTATATGTGGCGACTGCCACATTGACTTTTCTTAATGCATTGCCAAAATGTATATGATCGGGAAAAATTATCGGGAATGATTGGAATTGAATCGGGAGCCAAAAAAAGCTATCGGATCGGGAAATATCGGGATCGGCAGACACTCAAACTAAAACGATCAGGATCGGATCGGGAGCATAAAAACATGATCGAAACACCCCTAATTTTGAATATTAAATATAATTAATTACCTTAGTTTTATGGCTGGATTGAAACAAAAGCGGTTGCGTGACATCTGTAAACGAGGGTTTCCAGGGTAAAACGGACAAATTAAAAATAGTTCGGGGGCTTAATGCCCCTTGAATCTGCTATGGCAGCATATAGGCATATTGTTCTATCAAATACAACAGTTGTGTTGGCTTAAAATACAGCAGTTTCTTTTAAAGAGGAGTGCAAGAGCAGAAACTGCTTTTTCAGCGTTGTCAGTGTTTTCCGCCATATATAAAATCAGAGGTGAAGACGAAGCTCTAATTGCTAGTACAGGACTGTGTGTGCATGTGTGTGTCCTGTCAGTGCAGATTTACTACATGCTCAGCCTTGAGAAGGTTGACGCTTTAGAGCAGGTGTGTGTGTGTTTATATATGTGTTCCTGTGTGCACCAGGTGAATAGTTCATCAAGTGTTTACCTCCAGGGGAAAGTTAGCTTGTCACGCTGTCAGCAGGCAAGAAAGTGCCACAGTACCATAGTCACAAAATGGAGATCTTGAGCAAGCGTGGGTTCAAACTGTATTGACACATTTCTGGCAGGTTGTTGTGGCCGAGCGGTTAAGGCGATGGATTAGAAATCCATTGGGGTCTCCCCGCGCAGGTTCGAATCCTGCCAACAACGGGAAGTTTTGCTTTGGGATCAGTCCGACTTAAAAAGATTGATAGGCAGGAACGAAAAATGTCATGAGTATGTTTACATGCAGCTCGCGTTGTATGGTTTCGGTACCGATACGCACTAAAATGACATTGTCGGTATCTTAAATGCTGTGTAATGTGTGCTCTTCTATAACTGCTGGTTGAAACAACAAAGACGGCCGTAGGCAAAAGAAGGAGCCCTTGTCACCCAATCATCGTTCTGCTGTGAATTTCAGTTTAAATGTCCAATCCATTTGAAGAGGGAGGATGGCATTCATTTGCTGCCAGCCCGCCCACTTCAAATGTTTTTGATGTCTACCGCCATTATTGGCAGACAATGAATTAATAGGGTTGGCAACTCCCTGGATAAAAAAAGGACACCTCATTGGTAGAGCCAGCCGGCCTGATGACCCATCAATTATCGACAGCTTAATCCGGGGTCAGGTTGCGGGAGCAGCAACTTTGGCAGGGAAGCCAAGACTTCCCTCTCCCCAGCCACTTCAACCAGCTCCTCGGGCGGGATCTCAAGGCGTTTCCCAGGCCAACTGAGAGACGTAGTCTCTCCAGCGTGTCCTGGGTCGTCCCTGGGGCCTCCTGTCGGTGGGACATGCCCAGAACACCTCTCCAAGGAGGTGTTCAGGAGGCATCCGAACCAGATGTCCGAGCCACCTCAGCTGGTTCCTCTAAACGCGGCGGAGAAGCAGCTCGACCCTGAGTCCCTCCCAGATAACTGAACTTCTCACTCTATCTCCAAAGGGTAATTCCCACCGGCTGCGGCAAGAGCTCCGTTCACGATGTCTTAGGCATTCGTAAGCATACTAATCAATATGACAATTCCCACCTCTTGCAGAATCATCTACGACATGCCGCTGGTAATCATAGGCTTGACGCAGAAGTCTGTTTTCCAGATGGCGTAGCCGAACCGCATGAAGTTACAACAATACGTTCTTGAAAGTAGGCCTGAACGATATTGGAAAAAACTATTGTTGCGATTTTTTGGGGATTTGCGATATATTGCGCTATTATCTTGCGATATTTAAAAAATAATATATATATATATATATATACATATATTTTTTTTTTTTTTAAAGAATTTTTCACTAGTTGACTTGAATAGCTGTTTGGAAAGACTTTGGATGACTCACCATCACAAGAGTGTACAGTGATCTCTCGTTTTTCGCGGTTAATGGGGACAAGAACCCGCCGCGATAAGTGAAAAACCGTGAAGTAGCGCACCCCCCCAATTGTTTTTTTTTTTTGTGTGTGTGTGTGTTTTTTGTGCTCAATGTATTTATTCCAATTTAGCATTGGAAAGAGATACATATAAAACATGTTTTTTCTCACTTTTTCCCCCAAAGTGATTTAAAAAATGTATATGAATAAATGATTTTTAGGCACTTCAAATGTCATAATTATTATCAGTTTTAAACATAACTGTCCAACCAAATCATTTCTGAACAAGAATAAAGTACTGTAGTAGAAAAATGCTTGGCTTTATTAAATGCTTCTGTTTATCTACCTTAACTGTGACTCTTGGAGTGATATGTAGAAATTTCAAACTCCGCATGATCACTTCTGGCATTTATTTTATATGCCTCAAACGTCTCCACACAGACACACATTCATTCCAGGGAGGCTTCCTTGCAGAAACTGTTTTACAAGTTAAACGATGATTGACATATTGCTCCGCTTTGAAGTCCGGTTCTTTGGCAAGATCAAAGACAACGAGCATCGTTAACTTGAAGAAGCAAGTGCTGCAGTGACTGAGAGGAACAAAGGGCTGTGAGGCTGTGAGCAGAGCAGAAAAGCAAGGCGTTTGTGGATTAAAAAAAAAAAAAAAAAAACTGTCGCACGTGCTTGCGATGGGACTATCGTGTACGCGCACATCGCGATGGCGATGTTTAAACGATACATCGTTCAGACTTACTTGAAAGGATATTTAGCACTGATACAAAATGAAACTACCAGTTTCCTTTCAAAATAAAGCACTTTTGTCAACAAGAGTCACCGTTTTATATTTACTTCGAGGTGAAATGTTCTGTAAAGCTATTTTATTTTCTATACTTTTCATTATCATGAATATTTATTTTTTTCATTAGCTTTAAGCAGAAAAAAGACAAACTCATTCGTTAATTTATATTTTGTGTCGTGATAAAACAAAAAACAAATGTTGCACTTATTACCCATCGTTTATTCTCAAGTGTCTAACATTGAGACTTACATTGTACATACATATTGTGATGAATATGTGCATTTTCGTGAGAGCCCTTGTGATTTCCTTCTGATTGTCGCAGACATGCGTAGCGCAACCGCAACCAGTAGAAATTGACTTGCGAGGTTTTCGTACCTGTCACGCAACCATGTCGCAACCGCAGGCGGTGTTAATTCCAGGTAAGGGAGAGCCGGACACCCTGCGGAAGAAACTAATTTCGGCCGCTTGTGTTATGGTCGGATCAAGATAAGCCGGGGACCCAGTTGCAGAGGTGGTTCAGATTCTCAGTCTCAAACAAAAATTCACCATAAAGGGAAAACCGCACTGCAGAAGGAGTACTCGGGGAAGCGTGGTCTTCTCAGGAGTGAAGCCACCAAGTGCTAGTCCTGGAATAATCTGGAAATTGGTGCATGTTTGGCCTCGGCTTAAAAAGCATCTACTAATGAGCCACAAGTGTTACTGGTTAGCCTCACTACTGAGGAACCAGGTCCCTCTCGCACCCTTGCAGCCTGCAGACTGGGAGAAAGGCATCAATGCTGAACGTAAGGAAGGATCACAACAGCTTTCATCCGGGATCTTGTTCTTTCGGTCAAGACCCACAGCTTGTAACCATAGGTAAGGGTAGAGACTGGTAGATCGACTGGTAAATCAAGAGCTTTGCCTTTCGGCACAGCTCCTTCTCCACCACAACGGACAGAGTCTGCATCAGTGCAGACGCTGCACCAATCCGCCTGTCGATCTCCCACTCCCTCCTACCCTCACTCATCAACAAGACCCTAAGATACTTGAAATCCTCCACTTGGGGCTGGATCTCATCCCCAAACCAGAGAGGTCATGCCATCCTTTTCTTACTGAGGTCAATGGTCTTGGGTTTGGAAGTGTTAATCTTCATCCAAACTGCTTAACACTCGGCTGCGAACTACTCCAGTAAGAGTTCAAGATCACGCCCGATGAAGCCAAGAGCACCACATCATCTGCAAAAAGCAGAGATGAAATGCTAAGGCCTCCAAACCAGACCCCCTCCATGCAGAGATGAAATGCTAAGGCCTCCAAACCAGACCCTCTCAACGTTTCGGTCGCACCTAGAAATTCTGTCCATAAAAGTTATGAACAGAATCGGTGACAAAGGGCAACCTTGGCAGAGTCCAACTCTCACTGGGAATGAGTCCGACTGACTGCCAGCAATGCGGACCAAACTCTGGCACCGGTCGTACAGGGAGCGAACAGCCCTTACCAGGGTGTTTGGTATCCTACCCTATATTCTCAAAGCACCCCCCACAGGACTCCCTGAGGGACATGGTTGAACGCCTTCTCCAAATCCACAAAACACATAAAGACCAGTTGGTCGAACTCCCATGCACCCTCAAGAACCCTGCCGAGAGTGTACAGCCGAGCCACAGGACGAAAACCACACCATTCCTCCTGAATCCGAGATTCACACCCTGTTCTTAAAAAGGGAGACCACCAGTCCGGTCTGCCAATCCAGAGGCACTGTCCTCGATGTCCACGCGATTTTGTAGAGGCGCATCATCATAGACGTATACTTAAATAGATGTTTTTCCCCATAAGGTCTGATGTCGAGTCTTGTCACAATATTAATAAAACATTATGTTGTTGTTTTTTACCTGTTTTTTTTTTTTTTTCTAATTTTTTAAAATTTTTTATTTTTTTTAAATGCTGTTTTCCTTTATGGATTGGATGAAGCGAGCAGGCACTTAAAAAACGAAATGATTTTGTATTTAACTCATTCACTCCCAGCCATTTTCACCGGAGCAAGGCCCTTCGCTCCCAGCCGCTTTACTGGAATTTGACTTATTTTGCAAGGCCAACAGAAAATTCTGTTCTGTTGCTATATAAACATGGAACCCACCAAAAGAAAGATTAGACTCTCTTCTTTCAGCAGAAAAAAAAGTTTGTTCATATCTTTCTCCATTCTTTAGAAATCAGCATTAGAAAATAGCTTGGTTTGAGCAATTTTCCAATTTCTGATGAAAAAAACGGAGAAATTGAGCTTTTTGTGAAAGCATACATTTCAAACATAACTTTGACTTTACTATTTTTTGCTTTAGTTACATCCCAAATATCTGAATAATGTTTTCCTTTTACAAAATAACAGAAACAACAAGACAAATAGAGGTTTTGATGGCAAAGTAATAATTTATCTACACATAACTAACTGAAAGATGACGCCATTGTGGCCGCGACAGCCGGTTAAACTTTTCCCTCATCGCCGCCTGTTTCAAAACGGTGAATTTTTTTGAGTTTCTGCGGGCTCTGCTCGCGAGCAGCACGGACTCAACGTCATATAGTGGTCCCGGTCGTTCTGCTCGGTCGTCCAGCGCCTGGCATCCAGGGCGTCCTACCGGTTGTTCTGCTCGGTCGCCTGGCTTCCATTCGGTCGTCTTCCGCTGGCGCCCCGGCTTTGCAGCTTGGCCGGTCGTTGCTATTGAATAAGGTTGCGGGTCTTACCAAATGCGCTACTGCCCTCCAGTGGCCAGTTTTATTGCTTTAAAATGGATTTTCAGCTTTGTGCTTTGGAGCTAAATGGAATTACAACCCAGAGATATCTCTTTTGGGGGAAAAAAAACCAAAACGTAAAAGACCTATAAATACGTCTTTGGGACACTGAAACAATTAAAAATAGAACATATTTATACATTTTTGGGAGCAAGTTAGTTAATTATAGTGATTATTCTATTTTTGCATGAATCTAAATTTAAATCAAATCAGACAATTGAACAGAATTCAAATTGCTGCACTTCAAATTTCAATATTCAAAATGGCAAGTTCAACATTCAAAATCAAGTGTCGAACAATTTAGGTTGTCCAGTAATTGTCCTCCCAGAATCCCAAGGGTTTGTGGTGTAAAACGCAAACCGCTCAGTTCAGTCCATCCAAAAGAAAAGTAATAATCGAACTCCTACCGCACCATTGGTTGTGACGGAAACTTGTTGTTCAGGAGGGAAAATCCAGCTTTTGGGTTGGCTCGCCACTTGGCTTTTACCGAGAATCCTGTTGTCCTTCTTGTCGTCGTCGTCGCTTTTCAATCCGGTTGTCTGAGTTTCGTAAGAAACTCAGTGGCTTTTCCCAAGGGGGGAAAAACCTGTCCTGTTATCAGGCCAAAAATTAAATTTTAGACATTTGCGCAACAAAAACAATTGTTTTAACTCAATCTAGTTGTTCGGAAGGCCGCATTTTGAGACCTAAAATGGCGGCTCGAACGTAGCCGTTAGTCGACCACTTTTTGGCAGATTTCTCACTTTACATTGATTTAAGTCACAAAATAAAATACATCATTACTTTAAAATTATAATAAAATACCAACAGTGAAACTTACATCCAATATAAGTCTCCGTTTTTTTCGTATAAGTAGTGGCAGCTGAATGTGCCCATTGTTAAATAGCTCCGCTAAAACTATCTTCTCAAAATAAGCATTTTTACTAAAGAAAACTTACCAAAACTTGTCTGGTTAATGTTTTGAGCCTTCCAAAGGGTCACACCACTCTTCTAGTAAGGCTCAGAATTGCCGTTTTCCGAGAAAAGAGTGTTAATTCGTCTCTTTTCGTTAGCGATAGCTCGTAGCTAACTGCTACGCTTCCCATTGGTATCTTATCTGCGACTCGTGGGTAAGGGAGGGGCTCTATCACTCTTGAAAAAACTTTATTAGTGAAAGCAAAAAATTCTTAACTTATTGCATATTTACAAATTCTATTTATTTAGAGAATTATGATTTTTTAAAATCACTTTTAATGCACAAATGACTCACTAGTTTGGTGGTTTACTCATTACTTATTTATTCAACTTTTAAATAAAAGTAAAGGGGTTACGCACAGAATGTGAAATTTTCTTTGTTAAGTGTGTTTAACAGTGTTGTTGTTATCTGTTTACTTTCTTTCAGTAACGAGCAAATTAACTCGTTTATTTTTCTTAACCAGTAATCTGATTAAAGTTTAAAAAGCTAAAGTTTCCGACGTGTCTGTGCATTACTATTTTGTTATTGTCTCATAATGTACATAGAATGAATAAGATTGTAGTCAAGTACGAAGATTTCGAATAGAAAACGTTAGACAGGTTTCCATCTTCGTTTGTTTCCATGGTAACCGCTCATAATTACTTCCTGTTTTGGTCTTGCGTCACATGTGCAAAATGTTTTGGGGCTTAGATATGCGTGAAGAATGCGGTGCACATTCGAGCTGAGTGTGCGTCTAAGAGTGAACGTATTTTTCCTTCATTCTGGAGGGTTCCAGCAATAGGTTGGCGCCGCTAAATGTGCGGCCGTTTCATAGCTTTGCAGTTGCAATGCCAGGTAGTCATTGCTCCAAGTCGGCAAGCATTTTTTACATCATATTCGTGTTGCACATTCATGCCGTGAGGTGACATGTTCGTTTAGCATTTTTCGGATGTGTTGCAGTACGATTAAGTGTAAAGTGCTGAGTTGCCGCCACGTTTTGTGGCCAAATTGACCGCGTGTGTGTACGGCGTACTTCCGATATGTGCACGCGCATTCGCGCCCACCCCCACCACTGTGTTTATTGCACTGGCAATTCATTTGTGTGTTGTGGATTATTGTGCAGTCAATTTGCATTGTTTCACATTGGTACTGATATGCTGTTAACGTTAACGTGTTAATGTTTAATTAGTCAGTGGAGTTGATTTCAACAAATTCCATGCAGTTTGTCAGTTAGCAGCTAGGCTGGCGTGAGTCAATGCTAACTTGGTCAAATGACTACTTAAAATATCTTACTTAAATTGAGTTATGTCCACTTAAAATCTGAAGTTTTCATGATTTATCGTTAGTTTTATTTTTTTATAGTGTACATACTACTCCAAGACAATCTGGCAATACCAAAAATGAAAATACCACAATACAAAACGATACCAAAAAACTACAAAACATTAGAAAATGAAATGAGATAGTACGCCTATGTGCAAGTGACACCCGCTGTCCGATCCTCCCCTTGTGTAGGTCACCCTGCCCGTCTGCCAACTTTTGGGCGGAACCCATCGACTGATTACACTTGTAATCAGATTAAAGTAATCTGATTACTGTCCGTACACACACAAACACACTGTGTTTGCGTCTTCCTTAACATCCTATGAAAACAGTGGTGAACTGCCAAGCTACAGTACATCGTACCGAAAATCTGACACGTTGATATCTAAGATTATCAAAATGCAAGTGCTCATTTTAAAGCTCACATGCTGCCATTGACCACGATAGACGTCGAATCATGATCAAAATGGATTGGACGTCTATGACCGTCAATGGCAGTGAGACGTGAGCATTCCCTGTTAGCGATATTAAAGTGTGTGTTCGCGGGTGAGCAATTACAGGTTTAAAGTGCGTTTTGTGTGTGTGCCGAAGGCCGAGGTGTGCCGCGGCGGCATTGTTATACTAACAGGGATTAGCGCGGTGTCCTCCCTGCTGATACTCCATTGTGACGGAAGGGAACCACAGCGGGGTTGTGTCTACGCTGCCCAGCAGGACCGACTCTCTAGCTCACTGTCTGCTTGCGTGCGTGCTGGACGTCCATACTAAATGACATGTCATATTTGGCTGTAAAACTATTCAACATATTTGTGGTTCAAATCTATGGATTCAACCATTTTTGGACTATTTTTCAATATATTTTAAACTCAGTGGCTGCCACTGAACTTGATAGACATCCAATCCATGACTGCGAGTGAATGTACATTCAACCCCTCCCGGTCAAAATGGATTGGACGTCTAGCGTTGTCAATTTATGTTGGATGTACCGTAACTTTCGGACTATAAGCCATTACTTTTTTCCTTCATTTTGAATCCTGAGGCTTATAGTCGAGTGTGGCTTATTTGTTGATTTATTTGGGTTAATGGGTAACACTTTATTTGACAGCGGTGTCATAAGACCGTCATAATCATGACATGACACTATCATGGGCATTACTGAATGCTTATGACAGATGTCATTAATCTCATTCAGCAAATTACGTAATTAACTCCATTTATGTCCAGCTCGGATCTTTTACATCCATTCAAAAGTGAGATAATTTGCAGGATAACACTAAATAACATCTGTTATAAGAAGTCATTAATGCTCATGACAGTGTCATGTCATGATTATGATTGTTTAATGACAGTCTTATGGCGCCACTGTCAAATAAAGTGTTACCAAATACCATAACCAGCAATGAATGAAACAACTGGAACAGTAACCGAAGAAACAATTAGCACAGAATTTTGATTGTTATTTACATCTTTACCACTGCTATGCATGCTAGGAGGCATGTTGGACATAAACAGTGTTGGCAGCAAAGGTTGACTCTCTCCCTCTAGGGAGCAGTGATGGCCAAATAAAGCTTCTTGAAGCAATGAAGCTTTGCAGCCAATTGGTTCAAAGCTTCATGGTGGTTCATTTGGTCTTATGACAGTGGTATGATTCCGCTGTCAAATAGAGTGTTACCGGTTAATATCTTTTGGTGTAAATATCCCATGAAACAGTGAGGACAGCTGCGGCTTACAGTCCAGTGCAGCTTATCTCTGAACAAATATGGTTTTCGTGTCAAATTTGGTGGGTAGCGGCTTATAGTCAGGTGCGCCTTATAGTGCGAAAATTATGGTATATGTAATACTTCTTTTACTAATTACCACAACTCATATTCTATATGTCTATATAGTCTATATATATATATTATATCATACTATATCATATCATTCTATATAATTAGTATCTATATATACATATACACAAACATACAGGCAGTGAATGAGTTAGGAAATCTATAGCAAGAAGATGAATACAAAAATTAACTATATATTTTAAATTAAATTGATATTTAAAAATACAATAAAAGATTGGAAAATCCTACATTAGACAGATCCAAACGAAATAAAATATAATATAGACAATGACTTAATAAAAATGTTAAAATATATATTTATATTAATATCTATCTATCTATCTATCTATTTAGACATCTATAGATAGATATGATTAGAAATTATTGATATATTTCAAATGAAAGCAAAGAATTGTTTTGAAAATATGAACAATAACTAAAGCTTTGTTTTTAAATGCATTATTTATGAATGTCTTTAAATTTTGTAAATATATATATATTTTTAATGCATTAAATGAAATTAAAGATTTTCCATTCCAGTTTTAACCTATTTAATTTTCTATATTTAGGATTTTTGCATTAATCATATTTTTATGAACAAATTAATTACTCCAATGCTTAATGTATATTTGTTAAATGCCAATTATTCTAAAATCCCAATTATTTGCTGAATTCCACTATTCAGCATACGAAACACTACAATGCGCCCTACTCTACTCTACTCTACTCTACTCTACTCTACTCTACTGTGCGATTCACTATGATATAATTGGTAAAATCCTGGCGATTCTGACCACCTTGCTGTCACTGAGTCACTTTCTAGGCAATTACAGTGTATCTTAAGTATTAGTTGTCCATGCATGCAAATTCAGGCATCAAGTGGTTAAAAATAAAACATTGTCAATAGTTACCAATATTTACCGAATTTCGCTATTCAGCATAGGAAACAATTAGGGCTGTCCCAAACGACTAATTTCCTCCCGATTAGTCAGCCGACTATTTTTACGATTAGTCGACTAATCTAATAATGTTTTTTTTATTTTTTTTTCACTAATTTATTAATCAAATTTTTGTTGAAGCTTATTAATTCACAAAAAACATTTTGGAACACCTAAATTCTTTATTAACGTATAAATAAATAACATAAATATCAATAATAAATCACAAACAATTAGGTCAAATGCTGCTGGCATTAACTAGTGCAAAAAAATGTAAACGGAAACACTGTGACTTCACCTCTTTAACAGGAGTCAAAACAACTCTCACTTTTTTTTGTGGTATGTCATTGTCTATATTGTTCTAAATGTTAAAATGAATTGCAATGTCCCGGACAACCATTTTCAGAATAATTTGTGTGAGTTCAGATGCTTTTTCCGCATTTTTGGGGGATTGAATTGAATTTATTGTCATTGTCATCATCATCATCATCATCATCATCAAAATAAAAATCAAAATCATAAGGAAAGAAAAAGAAAAGAAAAAAAAGAAAAGAAGGAAATCATCAATTTGTTTATCCTAACAAGATGAAGATAGACATGACAAGGGAGACGGAAAAGCAGAAGCTTATCGGGAACCCGTCCCCCTGCCAAATGTTCAACTTTTGTTGTTTTAACCTGAAAATAGATCAAGTAGAGGGCACACTGAAATATTACCACAATTATTTTGAATGAAAGGCACACATACCCACAGTAACAAAAATCATAGTATTAATATTATAGTATACTACTATATGTAATACTTTATAATATTGGGTAACTAACATTAGTGCAGTCATGGATTACAGTAAGCAGGCCAGTGCTGTTTCCATATATATTTCTATTACGTATATACAGGATATATGTATATATTTTCCCCAAGTGGGAGCTTCCATGATCCTAATAAATTTAATAATAATTTGAAAAAAAAATTATATAATTATATAATTATATATTAATTATTTTATTAAATAAAAATGCACATCGATACCACGCACATAAAGGCAACTTCCATTAAAAAAAGTCGTTAGAAAGTTGTATGGACTTACAATCCGCTAGCTTGTTGTTTCTTGTTGTCTTCGAAAATGACAATTGGGTGACGGCGCTTCAAGAGTTCGTAACTTCATAGCCGATCCGGGTTCGTCCGATTTCCTGCTCAGGAAGGCGGCGGCGTGCATAAAAACACCGAGAGGCGTCGGATGGCTCTTTATGGATACTTTTATTGACCAAAACAAAAACGTGGGGGACGCAGCCACTCAACTCGGTGCTACCCGTGCACTTTCCCAACTCACCGATCTCGCTCCCTCTCTCTCGCTCGCTCGCCCACTTTCTTCCTCTTTGCTCAATCTGACAACGCCGGTCACATTGAAATAACAGCGGCCCCCTTGGGGGTGCCAGTAATAACCGCTTGTATCGGGAGCGCCCGCCATTCTAAACTTTATCCGCAAGTATTTTTTTTAACCCGTCATTACCCGTCGACGGTATGTTTTGCCCGTCGACAATGACGTCGACAACGTCAACTAGTCGGGACAGCTCTAGAAACAATACAATGCTGTACTCTACTCTACTCTACTCTACTCTACTCTACTCTACTCTACTCTACTCTACTCTACTCTACTCTACTCCAGTCTATGGGAAATCGACCCTGACTAGTGTGCTAGTGTCACTGAATCACTTTCTAGTCAACTAGATCTGGATCTAAAGTAGTTCTTCTCCTTGCTTGCTATTCAATTTCTATCTACTCCACTCTACTCTATTATGGCACTAGCTACGATATCATAGGTAAAATCCTGGTGATTCTGACCAGCTTGCTGTCACTGAGTCACTTTCTAGACTAGAGTAGATCTAAAGTAGTACTTCTCCATTTTTCCTTCCTTACTTCTTATCTTAGCTCTTCTGTTTTTCTTTGTTCCTGTCTCCTGTCCTACATCAGTTTTCATTAGAGTTTTAAAGTGCTACTCCTCAATTAGTCAATACTGCCTTTTATGAGTGCATATCATTTTCGCATGGAAGAAAAATCAGGAACAAAATGAGCTTCTGTCATTGTAAACTTCCACTTTTGATTCGTGACAGTACAGTGACACCTGTCCGTGTGATTGTGTGATGATTGTCTTATATACGGTAGGATATAAAGTGAATTGCACTCACATGCTAGCAGGCGCTTTGACAAAAGCTGAGATAAGATCTGAAATGGCGACACACATGCACACGCACACTAAAGGCCTTTACTTCCCCGACAGATTAATTAAGCAGGAACAATGGCGGGTCAACACCTGAGGCCAAATATATTACAAACCTTTACTCTCTCTTACTCACACCTACACACACACACAAAGAAAGCTTCACAGAGTGAGTTCAAAGTGTGGCCCGGGGCTGCTGATGGAGGGAGAAGCAGATGAAGAGTGTATGAATGAAAATACCTGGAGGGCTCGGAACAGGTGAGCTTTAATGGAGCCTTTCCCTTTCACATACATACACACACACGCACAGGTAGCCCTTAATGGGGAATATATTGGGTTTATAATGGCGTATACATGTATATATAAGTAGGTCCTTTTTTATTTAAAGTGTGCCATTTGGACGTTACCGAGTGGGTTCGAACAGAAGGAACATTTTGTGCCAAAATTAACCCTCAGCTATTATGCTACTTTGCTAGCATAATAGCTAACAAGAATTTGGATACTTAATGAGAAATCTATAATTTTGCAAATAAACCACTTGAAATGATTCAATTCATTGAATGTGTTTTATATTTAGCTTTGACAGAGTGGACATGTTTCGATCAATAACACGAAATGTACTTGTAAATGTACTGTAAAGGAGGTAAAAATTAAAAATTGCCTACCAGAGCTGAATTTCCCGCCACTGGTGTGATGTTATCGCAGAAGATTGATGTCATTAAATAGGATATTTTCTTACACTAACACAACTTAACAGAGTGGACGGTAGACATATGCCGGTTACGGTTTCAAGGCTTACCATGGTATGAAAACATCACGGTGTCAACACCTATAAAATTTTCCCCCATCGAAGAAAACAAAGTCGCTAGTATGGGAATACTTCAGCTACAGAAAATTTACAGACCGCTGTGGCCTAGAGGAGGAACACCTACCGACATGTAAAACATGGTTGCGGAGGGTAGCTGCCAGAGGAGGCAATACCTCCAATATGATTTCACATTTATGTGACCACCCGTCACATTAAACAAATTTAAATTAGGGCTGTCAAACGATTAAAATTTTTAATCGAGTTAATTACAGCTTAAAAATTAATTAATCGTAATTAATCGCAATTCAAACCATCGATGAAATATGCCATATTTTTCTGTAAATTATTGTTGGAATGGAAAGATAAGACACAAGATGGATATATACATTCAACATACAGTATATAAGTACTGTATTTGTTTATTATAACAATAAATCAACAAGATGATATTAACATTATTAACATTCTGTTAAAGGGATCCATGGATAGAAAGACTTGTAGTTCTTAAAAGATACATGTTAATACTAGAGATGTCCCGATCGATCGGGTCCGATCACGTCATTTTCAAAGTATTGAAATCGGCAAAAAAATATCGGCCATGCCTTTTTTTAATATATATACAGTGCTGTGCAAAAGTTTTAGGCAGGGCACCTGCCTAAAACTTTTTCACAGTCCTGTATATGTATTTTTTTAATTATTAAATTTATTAGG
This sequence comes from Corythoichthys intestinalis, assembly GCF_030265065.1. Taxonomy (NCBI): domain Eukaryota; kingdom Metazoa; phylum Chordata; class Actinopteri; order Syngnathiformes; family Syngnathidae; genus Corythoichthys; species Corythoichthys intestinalis. Next base: position 41,080,025 of record NC_080398.1, read on the forward strand.
ATCATGGAAGCTTCCACCTGGGGAAAATATATACATACAGCATATCCTGTAAATACATAATATAATAAAAATATACAGTACTGTGCAAAAGTTTTAGGCAGGTGTCCAGCCTAAAACTTTTGCACAGTACTGTATATTTTTTAATTGAATTGTTTCCTAATTTTATTTAACGTTACAGACATAATATTTTACACTCACCCAGAGTCTTTAGTTTAGGCTTAAGGTAGGGTTGTCAAATTTATCCCAATATTAATGCATGTGCTGCAGGACCCACTCACGCATTGTCGCGCTCAATCTGTAATGACGCTGTTTTACCTATATAGAGAGGTAAAAGACAGCGTAAAATGAGTAGTAGAGTGAAGTTTGGCAGCCTTTGGAGCCTTGTTTTAATTGGCTGAAGCCTTACAATCCCTCTCCCTATGATTAAAAATATCATGGGAAGCAATGTGGGGAAGCTAGGTAGCAATTGATCTTTGTCTTAACACCTTAGGTTATTTCCCAACGCAGAGAAGATATATCAATTGGTAGTACTACGCACAGTTCCACTGGTTCCACTTCCCATCATGCATTTGGGCATGCCTAAAGTATCATTTACTGAAAGCTCAACAAATACACTAGATGGCAATATTTATTCACAATATACAAAGTCACAAGTCTTTCTATCCGTGGATCCCTCTCACAGAAAAAAGTTAATAATGTAAATGCCATCTTGAGGATTTATTGTCATAATAAACAAATACAGTACTTATGTAATGTACGTTGAATGTATATATTCGTCCAAGTTTTATTCATTTTTTTATCAATGCATTGCCAAAATGTATATGATCGGGAAAAATTATCGGGAATGATTGGAATTGAATCGGGAGCAAAAAAAAAAAGCAATCGGATCGGGAAATATCGGGATCGGCAGATACTCAAACTAAAACGATCGGGATCGAATCGGGAGCAAAAAAACATGATCGGAACAACCCTAGTTAGTACAAGTTATAGAAATTTTATATTAAGACCCCTCTTAATGTTTTCGTTTTAATAAAATTTGTAAAAATTTTAACCACAAAATAAACTAGTAGCCCGCCATTGTTGATGTCAATAATTACACAATACTCATGGCTGAAGCCCATAGAATCAGTCGCACCCAAGCGCCAGCAGAGGGTGACAAAACTCCAAAAAACACAATGTAACAAGTGGCCATTGCACTGTGCTGTCATTTTAATCTGTTTGACAGGTGCATGTGCGTTAATTGCGTCGAATATTTTAACGTGATTAATTAAAAAAAATTAATTTCCACCCGTTAACGCGATAATTTTGACAGCCCTAATTTAAATATGAGTAAACACTGTCATGAACGTTTTCCACCAGCTACGAGAATTAACTCCAGCGTGTTTAGTGTGTCTAGCGGTGGTAAAACAGACTATAACGTAAGCCCGTTAATGAGGCAGATAATGTGGTTAATTAGCATGCCAAGATGGCGAACTAGTTTCCTCTCTAACATTAGCCTACTTTACTTTCTGTGTTGAGAGAAAGAGAGAGTGTGTGTGTATAATTTAAACATGATACGAGTCATACACATGTGTTTTTTATGGAAAGTAATGCAATTATTTTTGTTCTGATGATGATAAAAATGTTGAACAGGGGCTGTAGGGTTAGACTCACCGAAAGGACTGCATTTATTAAAATTTTATTTAGAACGTTTTAGTTATTTTTTAAAATTTATTTTAACTGAACATTATACTTATGTTCCAATTTGCTAATATGTTGTTTTGAAAAATAAAAATCCTATTTAATGGAAAAAAGTTTTTTCTTTAAACTGCACATCTTAAAATAATACATTTTAGAGCTGTAATACCGTGATACCATGATATTTTTTGCTTAAAGTGATCCTCTAACTTAAATACATGTAGGCTCTAATAAAACACAATTGTTCTCTTCTATTAAAATATGTTGTTAGAAACACATCAAATGTTAAATCAATGGCAATATCTTATAATATTTAGTCCATATTTTGACCGTTAGTTGGCGCCATGGTTTGTGGGCTCGCAGTGATGACGTCATTGGGATCTTTCCAAATCTGTAGCGTGTTCAACAATTGCTTATTGCTGCCTAAACTCGCGTAGTAAAATGCCAAGATGTGCTGCTTTTGGATGCAATTTCCCGTCAAATGGAAACAAGGGGAGTGAAGTGAGCGATCAAGGTGGAATTATTATTTTTTGTGAATAAATGTGCATAAGTGGAAGCTTCTCCCCCTTTTTGGTCCCAGTATGCATGTATCCTACCCACCACGCGTTACAACTGGCGCCTGAGCATTTTTCCTGGATCCTGTCAAGTAAGGGATCCGTCTATTTTCTGGATCAGACGGTCCCACCGCGCCTGCAATCTTGGTTTCGGATCTGTCCATTTTTTTGATTGGTCGGTCCCACAGCGGCTTTTCGGATCAGCCTATTTTTTGGAATCTACGGCCTGATCGCCTGATTGCCATGGGATCGGTCTAATTCCTGGATCTTCAAGTGAGTAAAAAACACGGATTTGGATTACTATTGCCATCTCTTTTGTTGACTATTTTTCGTGGAAGTTTTCCCCAAATCATACTAAATAATTAAAGCACTATGGCATGCTACAGTGACGACAGTGACTCTGACGTGGACCTTACAACAATGTTGGAGTTCGTCAGGGAACGCGTGTTTGCGTACTGCTGAGCTCCCGATTGAAGAGTGGTCAAGGTGGAAATATTATTTTTTGTGAATAAATGTGCATAAGCTTCTCCCCTTTTTGGTACTTTTATACACTTGTCCTCGCTACCACGCATTACAATGTACAAGACATAGATTGCACAAGGTGTGCTCTTTGGCCTGTACTGTATGTAAAGCACACGACAGCTCTGGATGCTAACAATCTACATAATTATATTGGGATAAGTTTGAAAACGCAATATGCTTACCTTGAATATCTGCTAATAAAACCGGACAGCATACACTCTCACTCCCAACCGGAGTTCCCAACAGCACTCTCTCGCATCACCAGTTTTGCCCAACTTTTGTCTTATCAGGTATTTGCTGCACGCATTTTTTCCCTGAAGCTCGTCTTGTGAACGACCAACAGTGCCGTCCTGCTCTTCACTTATCAGATCTGGTTCAAATAGGAAGGGTAGAACTGACGACATGTTGGGAAAGCTAACGAGTGACACGCTGGAATTTCGGCAACGGGACCGGTGACGTCACGCACTGCGACAAAACAACAGTGGCGAGCTATCACTTCAAATAATTTTACAAACTTTATCAAAACAAAAACATTAAGAGGGGTTTTAATATCAAGTTATTATAACTTATACTTACATTTATCTTTTAAGAATTACTTGTCTTAAAAATAGAGGATCCCTTTAAGGTTATCATACCGTTAGAACCTCATACCGGCACCTGCCTAGTTGACGGTGACACTGGGTAGGACAGAAAACCTTTTTATTTTTTCAAAATTAAAAAAAAAAAATCAATTTAAAAAAAACAACACATAGAGATAGTTTATCCTAGGGCGTAGGTTTGGTCTCAACATTGGAAGATGGAAGTTGATGCTCAAGCTTTTGCGCAAATTCTGCAAAGATGGCGGAGCAAAGAAAGAGACCAAAAGTGTTGTTTGAGGAGGCAAAAGAAAGGGAAGCTACCAAGATATACAGAATAAACATTGGCTCGGCATTCACTCGCTGGCACTGATGAGTTTGGTTAGAGTAGGAGGGGTGTTAGCCACATGATTGCTAACCGTCATATGCTATTGTTTAGCCACAACTGGATTCATTACCTTATTACTTTTCATCCTTCACACAGCCACTGGAAACAAAAATGTTTAATCCAACTGCAGGCGACCATCAAGATTTTACGACACTATGCGTGTGTGCGTTGGTCCTCATGGGAAACGCAGTATTCCTTAATTCAAAACACTACCGATTTTGTCCACCTGCGTCACTAAAATCGACCAAAACTGAAAAGTTACCAAGTGTTGCTTTAAGTATTTTTAAGTCTGTCAGTAGTATTTATGATATTCGAAGCCTGCAAACTGCGGCTCCAGAGCCAATCCGGACGATAAAACAGCATAACCTGCATGTACATTTTTTGCTGGGGACGGGACGTTAATAAGACCAAACAGATTGGGTGAAAGGGGGTCAGGGCTTCATTTCTCTCAAATATTAACCTTAATTCATTCATAGGCTAAGTGATCAATGCAAAATGAATCTGTAATGACTCATACTAACTTTCATGTGTATTGGTTCAGGCGATACACCATTCGATTCAAACCCTTGTTTTCAAAAACTACAAAATGGACGCACACGTTAGCACCATGAGCCACTTAGCAAGCAGTCTTGACATAGTCAATCATTACCAACAACGGATCAATAAAGTCGCTAAAAAACAAGTTGGAACAGATGGAGCGCATGTCGCACTTTTTGTTTCTTTGAATAATTCATTACACCTTGCAGCGAGCTAAAGCTAAGTATCAGTTGTGGCGAGCTCACTGACGGCCATAAACGTCCAATCCATTTGAAGTAGGAGGATGTTATTTTACCGCAGACAGACAGACAGCTTCTGCGAGCAGATTAAACTTTGGGGGTCTTTTGTCCAGGGTCGGAGCTGCCGATCAACCTAATTAATCCCGTCTGCGCGCGGAGAAGATAGCTAGACTAAGATTACAAATGCGGCGAGCAAAACAAGCACAACACGCCTTGTTTGTCGGTCTCGTTTAAAGAGCGCCAAAGGACAAACGAGACCAAATCCACCGCAGCCCAAAAGCCTTGCACGGACCGCTAGCTAATCTTTTTTCAATGACAAACTACAATAAGATAGTTGTGAATAATCAGGTTTCAGTGCGTGATATCATGGAATAATGTCATAATTCTTACGTAATACTTATACTACGCAATTTTTAGGTAATATTAAGAGAAAAAAAGTCATAATGTTACATATTATATAATAATACGTGGGGAAAGTTGTAATGTTACGTAATATTACGAGTAAAAAGTCGGTATATTATGTATCTTTGCGTAATTTGTATGGATGCTATGGCTAATTTAGCTAAATTAGCTAGTATGTATTTGACGTACCACTATGCCGCCACCATTAAAATTAAGATTGTATCTCGTGAGGCTGGATTTTACAATCGGTTTCACAAATTAGAAAATCCTTAATCTTTTGTTATAGAAGGATTTAAACTAATAAAAAAAATACTATGTCGTAGCTCCTAGCCAAGGTGATTTAATCTATGTGGTTTTGCGTAATTTATGTAAGATTAAGATAATTTAGCTAAATAAACTGAGCGGCATCCACACATATTGCGTTACGCAACGATACGTAATAGAACGAATTCAATATAGTATAATTACAACATTTTTCTCGTAATATTAAGCAGCATTTGCACATTTTTCTCGAAATATGCTAAGTTACGAAGTATTTTTTTCTTTAATTTCATGACATTACTTTTTGTCGTAATATTACATCATGAATCTTATGTAAAATTATGTAATATTATGACTTTTTTCTCATATTACATAACATTAAGTAAGATTATGACTTTTTTCTTGAGGTATTACATAACGTTACGCAGAATTACGACTTTAATGTCATAATATTAAGATTTTTTTTTTCTATAGATATTATGATTTTAATCTTGACCCTCGTGAGGATAAGTGGTTCAGAAGTTGAATGAATGAATTTCGTAATATTACAACATATTAGTTTATTTGCAAAATATTATCACTTTAATATTGTAATATTAGGTAACATGATGTAACATCATGAATTTCATCTCGTAATATGCAGATGTTTTCCTTATGATATTATGACTTTAATTTCGTAATACGACAGCTTTTTTCTTGTAATATTTTGTAAATTAATGTAATATTATGACTTTTTCTTGAAATATGACATAACGTTACATAGTATTACGACTTAAATCTCATGATGTTAAGATTTTTTTTCATTAAAATATTATGATTACAATCTCAACCCTCGTGAGGCTAAGAGGTTAAAAATATGAATGAATGAATGAATGAATCTTGAATTATTACAAATCATTACTTTACTCATGACTTTAATCTCGTAATATTAGGTAACATGACATAACATTATGAATTTAACCTCGTAATCGTCATTTTTTTTTCAAATGATATTATGACTTTAATTTCGTGATGTTGCAAATTTTTTCTCGTAATATTATGGAAAACTATGTAATATTATGACTTTTTTATCCTATTATGTAACATAACATTACATTTCTTGAAATATTACGTAACGTTACGTCGTATTACGAATTTAACATCATAACTTTTTTCATGATAATATTATGACTGGTGCTGCAACGATTAATTAGTTCAAGTAATTCCATTAGAACAAGCTTTGAATCCAATTTTGCTGCTTCGAGTGTTCGTTAAATTTGAGTGCCGTTGTAATGGTTTGTTTTGAAAGTGTTTGCATGTATTTTTATTGATTTGGGAGAATACACTGCCCTCTAGTGGCAACAGTGAACATGACATACCTCATTTAACGTGGCTGAATCCAGCTGCTTCCTGTTAAGACCAACATAAGTTTTTGTTTAAGCTAATATGTTTTTTATGCATTCGTAATTAAGTTTATAGGTATATTTAGTCATTATTATTTGAGGGGGGGGGTATGTCTTTGAATGATTTGTTTAAAAAAAAAAAAAAAAAAAAAAAAACTAGAAATTTATAGCATTTAAGCTAGCGGGCTTTTGCTATGCAAGTTAGCCAACTGTTATTTTGTTGTACTTAGATCCTCATTCATTCTTTTTTTTTTTTTTTTATACTGTTTCAGGTATTTTAATTTATTTTTGAATAAAAGTGCTCAGGAATTTTATTTTGCATTTGCATTACTACTAAAATAATCGATAGCTGCAGCACCAATTATGACATTAATCTCGATAAGCAGTTCAAAAGATGATCGAATGAATGACTGAATGAAACTCATAATATTACAACATGACTTTATTTTCGTAATATTACGTAATATGACGTAACATGACTACTTTCTTTAAATATTACGTAGTTACTTCATATTACAACTACCTCTATCATAATATTACAATTTTTTTCTTATAATATTATGACATTTTATTATAAAAATATGACTTCAATATAATAATATTACATCTGACTTCATTATTGTAACATTACGACTTTTGCCACTTTTTTTGGAACGTATGACTATTCTCGCAAAATTATAACTTAAACCTTATTATGAGTTTAATCTTGCAAATATTACAATTTTTTTGTTTTATTTGCCCTTTCTTGTTGGTGTCTTAATACTTTTGTCGCAGTGGTATGCAGGTAGTAAAGAGAAAGGAAAGGGAAAAATTTGGGTGCAGGGCTGTCTCAGGGGGCTTCCAGGTTAGGAATTTATATGGCGGTGCTGTATGTTCTGCCGAATTATCCTGAATTAACAGTTTGTTTATTTTAGCTGCGAGGCTACCGAGTGAAGCGGGTCATTTCGGGCCGTCAGGTGACCCGCTTCTTTGTCATGGAAAATGGCGGGGGGGCCGCAGGAGTTCTGGGGGCGGCCCCAAATGACCGGCAGGAATGTCACCTGGAACAATGACGCCATTCTCCGCCACAGCAGCGTCCATCATCATTAGAGGTCACCCGACGGCGCTGGGGAGGGGGGGCGACGGTCGGGGGCCGCCGATTTTGACTGGAGGAAGTACATTGTACAGTGACGGCAGGTTTGTGTGCGCTGGGCCAAAGTTCTGTTGTTTTCAAGTCTGACAGCTGTTTTTAACTCATTTTTGGGAGTGGAATTGTTGTTGAGCAGTTTCAATGTGCCACATGGGAGTTTGTGGTTGTTTAGTCAGAGAAAACAGCTGGACAGAAATTGATTTTGGGTGGACAGAAATAGGAAGAACACACAGAACAACCAAGAAATATTGATACATCCATCAAAAAAAAAAAATCATCATTAAATATGCAGGTAGTTGCAGAGTTACGCACGAGTTTTGTTTCTGCGCTGGCGATGTAACCCGGATTTCCATGTAAAGGCTGGTTTATGCTTACACTCGATTTAAGACCCTCTGCCGTAGCCTGACGTGCACCTCCACAAAATCCTGACTACATGTCAACGTGTGGTGACGTGACGCAAATGGACTGTGACCAAGCCAACGAGAGGATCATTGAAGAGGTCCGCAAGTACGACCACCTGTATAATGTTTCATCAAGGCATTATAAAGATTGCCGAATGGCAAGCAATTCATGAAAGGAGATTGCTGAAAATACGGAGCTGTAGGTCAGCGAATGCATTAAAAAAATGGGAGAACCTCCGAGACAAGTACAGTGCCTTGCAAAAGTATTCGGCCCCCTTGAGCCTTGCAACCTTTCGCCACATTTCAGGCTTCAAACATAAAGATATAAAATTTTAATTTTTTGTCAAGAATCAACAACAAGTGGGACACAATCATGAAGTGGAACAACATTTATTGGATAATTTAAACTTTTTTAACAAATAAAAAACTGAAAAGTGGGGTGTGCAATATTATTCGGCCCCCTTGCGTTAATACTGTGTAGCGCCACCTTTTGCTCCAATTACAGCCGCAAGTCGCTTGGGGTATGATTCTATCAGTTTTGCACATCGAGAGACTGACATTCTTGCCCATTCTTCCTGGCAAAACAGCTCGAGCTCAGTGAGGTTGGATGGAGAGTGTTTATGAACAGCAGTCTTCAGCTCTTTCCACAGATTCTCGATTGGATTCAGGTCTGGACTTTGACTTGGCCATTCTAACACCTGGATACGTTTATTTTTGAACCATTCCATTGTAGATTTGGCTTTATGTTTTGGATCATTGTCCTGTTGGAAGATAAATCTCCGTCCCAGTCTCAGGTCTTGTGCAGATACCAACAGGTTTTCTTCCAGAATGTTCCTGTATTTGGCTGCATCCATCTTCCCGTCAATTTTAACCATCTTCCCTGTCCCTGCTGAAGAAAAGCAGGCCCATACCATGATGCTGCCACCACCATGTTTGACAGTGGGGATGGTGTGTTCAGGGTGATGAGCTGTGTTGCTTTTACACCAAACATATCGTTTTGCATTGTGGCCAAACAGTTCAATTTTGGTTTCATCTGACCAGAGCACCTTCTTCCACATGTTTGGTGTGTCTCCCAGGTGGCTTGTGGCAAACTTTAAACGAGACTTTTTATGGATATCTTTGAGAAATGGCTTTCTTCTTGCCACTCTTCCATAAAGGCCAGATTTGTGCAGTGTACGACTGATTGTTGTCCTATGGACAGACTCTCCCACCTCAGCTGTAGATCTCTGCAGTTCAACCAGAGTGATCATGGGCCTCTTGGCTGCATCTCTGATCAGTTTTCTCCTTGTTTGAGAAGAAAGTTTGGCAGGACGGCCGGGTCTTGGTAGATTTGCAGTGGTCTGATGCTCCTTCCATTTCAATATGATGGCTTGCACAGTGCTCCTTGAGATGTTTAAAGCTTGGGAAATCTTTTTGTATCCAAATCCGGCTTTAAACTTCTCCACAACAGTATCTCGGACCTGCCTGGTGTGTTCCTTGGTTTTCATAATGCTCTCTGCACTTTAAACAGAACCCTGAGACTATCACAGAGCAGGTGCATTTATACGGAGACTTGATTACACACAGGTGGATTCTATTTATCATCATCGGTCATTTAGGACAACATTGGATCATTCAGAGATCCTCACTGAACTTCTGGAGTGAGTTTGCTGCACTGAAAGTAAAGGGGCCGAATAATATTGCACGCCCCACTTTTCAGTTTTTTATTTGTTAAAAAAGTTTAACTTATCCAATAAATGTTCCACTTCACGATTGTGTCCCACTTGTTGTTGATTCTTGACAAAAAAATTTAATTTCATATCTTTATGTTTGAAGCCTGAAATGTGGCGAAAGGTTGCAAGATTCAAGGGGGCCGAATACTTTTGCAAGGCACTGTATATATATTAAAAAAAAGGCATGGCCGATATTTTTTTGCCGATTCCAATACTTTGAAAATGACGTGATCAGACCCCATCGGCATTTCTTGTTGTTCTTCTGTCTTCCCATAACTGTTTCCTGTCCGCTGCTTTCTATTAATAAACTATGTATTCTTTGTAATTTCGCCTCATTTTGGTCACTCAACTGGCCGGCGTATCACTCTACACCTCTTGTTAACACAGGCTGCAGAGATTTTTAAAATTTTGTCCATGGACGATCAACAAAGTGGTAAGAAAAACAATATTTTAGGTGGATCTTTTAAGTTTAAAGCAGCCAGCCACCTTCTGTAGCTGGTCGCTGATCATAACATTCCACTTCCAACAGCACAGAAAGTCTCGGAGCCTCATCTACGTCATGCTGAATTAATTTTTGGAGATTCCATGGGTTGCTCTGGTTTGATTTTGCAGTTTTAACTTCAGCCGCACTTCATGTTGTTCTGTATAAATCGGAAGTCCGTAGCAGAAAATGTTAAAGTTGGTGCAGCTCAATTTTCGCTGAGGAAACTTGTCAATCTGGCGTGACAGGTTAGTCATCTGGACTGACAAAATTATTTGAAACAACATCGAACCCCAATTTCTCTGTCAAACTAGAAAATGCAATTTCTTGAGAAGTTGCAATGGTAGATATATCGATCAATACACTGTATCTATATAACATTTTTGGGTCACTTCCTGTTGATTTTGGAGCACTTTGGGGTCACTTCTGTTGGATATTTATTCACTTCCTATTGATTTGGGGGCATTTCAGGGTCACTTCCTCTTAAAATCGGGTCGGTTCCCGTTGATTTGCAGGCAGTCACATCTTAAAAACTAAACAGCAAGTCCATCAATGGGATCATTCTTGTTGTTATCAGGTGAGTGTTCACCCCCGTGACTCCTTTACCTTCCCCGCTCGCTCGCCTCCTGGCCTTTGTCCTCCCGACAATGCGGCCGCGAGGGCGAGGAGGCTGTGAAAGAAGGAGCGAAAAAAGAAATATGGTGTTGATCCCTCGTTCTTTACGGCGATGCGCTTCAGGTAAATAGGAGGCCGCATGCCTTTGTTGTCCTGGCACAATGAAGAGGTTTGTGCAGAAGCTCATGGACCCTCCTCCACCTGGACCATCCTAAACTGAGAAATCAACTCTGTAAGCGCCATTGACGGCAATAGACGTCCAATCATGTGGCATCCAACTATTGTTCTGCTGTGATAATGTACCAATACTACATTTTTTTGGGAAAAATATATTCAAAAATATTCTGTTTTTCCTTTTAAATTTTTGTAGCTAAAACATATCAATTTTAGTTTCTTTTAGTTTACATGTGTTGTACTATGACAATATTTCAGTGCCATATTACAGCTTTAGTTATCAACATCACACTATTTTTTTCATCGCATTGTATTGGCCCAATATTTTAATACAGTATAATAATATGCATTATATATTTAATTTGGAGGGACTTGAAGCAATTGAACAAATCAATTATGCAATCATTGATAAATAAAAAAAAAGATTTTTTAAAAATCGGCTAAAAAATAAAGACTGATTAAAAAATATATATATTTATATAAATAGTAATAATAATTTATATAAATAATTTTAAATGAATTTTGAAAAAAAAACACTTGAAACTTCCACAAATTAATTGAAACAAATTATTTAAAAACATTTCAATAGCATAAGAATAAAAACTTAAATTCACACATTTTTTTAAAATTGTTGTTATCATTGTTTTAGCTTAGCTTAACATTAACGCGTCACACTAGCCCAGTGACACTGATGAAGCCGGAAGTACACGCCAAAACATGTCAGGTAAAACAAACAACCTAAAACGTTTGTCTGTGATAAAAGAAAAATTCAGCTAATTTATATATAATATAATCTATACTTAGTACAACTATTAGTTTATTATAGCTTAACTGTTTGGGTGTGAATTAATTTCAACTAATTGATGTCTATTGCCATCAAAAGGTGTTTTCAATATCAATGTCCTTCTTTTACTAACTACCACAACACATGAAAGCTTAAAGTGGTTTTGACACAACAAAGCATGTTTATTTTGTATTACACGCAGTATTTTATGCTCCTGAATGAAATGGACCGCTTGGATGTGTGTGGAAGCGATCAATATATTTATTCAAATTTTTCAATCCCGCGCCATGAAAATGAGTGATTTCCGGCCAGAGTATCGGATTGAGGAAGAAGGCGCATGTGACATCAGCAGATGACATCATCTTCACAATACAGCCATACTATTGTATGCAGAAGGGCTGCGGATTCAGTTGATTTTGCGGATTAATTTGTTTACTTATCGCATCAGGCTAGCCCAATGTGCCGCAGGCTTTTGTTGCTACACCAGGAAGAGTGGTGTGAGATCCTGTTCACCGGTAGGAAAAAAACTTACCGGTAGGGTAGGAGAAAGCGGGAGATCGACAGGCCGATCGGTGCAACGTCTGCAGTGATGCGGACTCTGCACTGGTCAGTAGTGGTGAAGAAGGAGCTGAGCCAAAAGGCAAAGCTCTTGATTTACCAGTCGATCTACGTTCCTACCCTCACCTATGGTCATGAGCTGTGGGTTGTGAACGAAAGAACAAGATCCCGGATACAAGCGGCCGAAATGAGTTTCCTCCGCAGGGTGTCCGGGCTCTCCCTTAGAGATAAGGTGAGAAACTCGGTCATCCAGGAGGGACTCAGCGTCGAGCCGCTACTCCTCTGCGTTGAAAGGAGCCAGCTGAGGTGGCTCTGGCATCTGGTTCGGATGCCTCCTGGACGACTCCCTGGAGAGGTGTTCCGGGCATGTCCCAAAGGACGACCCAGGACACGCTGAAGAGACTATGTCTCTCGGCTGGCCTGTGCACGCTTTGGGATCCCGCCGGAGGAGCTAGTTGAAGTGGCTGGGGAGAGGGAAGTCTGGGCTTCCATGTCAAAGCTGCTGCCCCGCGACCCGACTCCGGAGCAAGCATAAGATGATGGATGGATGGATGGCATTTTAAAATGCTTTTATTGGCAGATATTCTCGGGTAGGCGATAATATCAGACAACTCTAATTTCAAGTCACTTCCTGTTGGTTTTAGGGCAATTTTGGTCACTTCTTTGTAATTTTATTGGCTGCCATTGACGCTAGATGTCCAATCCATTTTTACTGGGCGAATAAACAAATGTGACTGCGGAGATACAAGTGAGCCAAGTGCAGAAGTGCAAAAATCTGCGGTTTTACAGTGCCATTGTCAAAGTAAAAACATGCGATTTAGTATGTATACATGACAGCACTGCTGTGTACATATTGGCCAAATACATGAGCTAAAAACTAGAGGCATAATTTCCGGTTCTTAGATTATTCGCGATTCGGCCGTGGAAGATTCGAGAAAAGCGGAAATAAAACGCAGTCAGCGCGGTCTTCGGAACGCAATGAGGGACGGACTGAGAGTAAATATCATGTGCAGTTAATGCCGCTAGGTAAAAATAAAACAATAATACCTGACTGCGGCCGTCAGCCGCTACAAACAGCGTCCAGTTGCTAGTTGCTACAAACATACGGCAACATATGGCTATGGTAGATATCACATATATCTAGACTAGATGTGAAATGACAGACTTTCCCGCGCTAGTAAACAGGCACCATCTTAAAGCAGTAGACTTCTCTAGATGGCTCTGTTGTAGAGAACCTAATTACTTTTTATCTAAAATACCCCTAAATCAGCAAAATCTGGACTTGAATCTATCTTTAAATGATGAAACAGTTTTAAAACTTTCACATGTCGAAAGTAGACATGAGGGAAATTATGGAACAATGGGCGCAATATTAACAACTTTAATGGTTGATTCACAACATTAAATTAATTGAATGTAGTTTAAAGCTGCTGATACAGAAAGGGGACTTGAGTATTTTATTTACTGTTTTTAACCGGTACCTTGATACTAAAATAGTAGTTTGGTTTATTTAGCCTGAGAGAATTTTTGAACAATTTTGGAACAAATATACAAAACATTTTTAAAAATGGGGGGCATCAGTAATCAATTTATAATCGAATCGGAGTCTCTGAATCCTAATCGTAATCGAATCGTTAGGTGCCCAAAGATTCCCACCTCTACTAAAAACGTACCTGTCAGTCAGAACAACCTTGAATTGGACCTCAAGGTGCTCTGCTTCTGTCCCGCAGGCCGCACGTTTGACAACACTGGTCTAGAGAATACGGTACTGTGACCTGAGCTGGCAGTGAATGAGTTAAACTAATGATAACTTTTGAATAGATGTCCACTGTAGTGACCGCTGTCCCTGAAAGGCTTAAATGACCATTAAAGAATGTCCACATGCATACAAACACACAGTGAGTGGTGTGCTCACTGCTACCCCACCTTACCCCCCGCGAGGCGGCTGCAGGCCAGATTTGAAAGGGATTTGTTTGACCTGAGGAGGTGTTGGCAGGAGGCCCCCCTCCCTCGTGTGTGCGCGTATGCGCGTAACGCTCAGACGGACAGTAAAACATATGTCACTAGGCCAGGAGGGGCTACGCGTCGTATGTTGCCGCTCTCTCACTGGAAAGTCCGCCGCTGCTTTACGGCCGGCCAGAGGCACGGCGCCAATATGGAGGAGGAGGAGGACCCCCGAGGAGGCACGTAAATTCTCCCCGCCGCCAGGCGGAAAAGACGGCAGGAGGCGTCGAGCCCTCGGCCGAGGCCGTCTGCCAGCCTGTCTCGCATTCCCGCTTCTTCACGCTTTCGGAGAGTAGTTGACTTTATCCAAGGGCGTAGGTTTGGTCTCAACATTGGTAGGGATGATATAACAGCACTTTTTGCTGGGGACAGGACGTTGCTAAGACCAAACAGATTACTTTATAGAACGTGGGTCAGGCAGGAACGGTCAGGAACGCAGTTCCGGTATAAGATTCAGGGCCCGAATGCTGTTCCGGTATAAGATTCAGGGCCAGAATGCTGTTCTGGTGCACGGTGCTTTGATTCAGAAAATATGACGGCAACTGTCAAAATGCTATGTAAAAAAAACAAAAATGCTAAGATGCCACACATGCATTTCAATCTCCAAGAAGAAAACAATCTACCAACATCAGATTTACATACTAAAGATGTCCCGATCGATAGGGTTGCCTCCGATCACGTCATTTTCAAAGTATCGGAATCGGCAAAAAAATATCGGACATGCCTTTTTTTTTTTTTTTTTTTTATTAAATCGTTTTCTAATTGTATTTAACGTTACAGACAAAATGTCTTACACTCATCCAGTCTTTAGTTTTGGCTTAAAGTAGGGCTATCAAATTTATCGTGTTAACGGCGGTAATTAATTTTTTTTTTTAATTAATCACGTTAAAATATTTAACGCATGCGCTGCACGACCCACTCACGCATTGCCGCGTTCAATCTGTAATGGCGCCCTTTTACCTAGAAATAGAGCTAAAAAGCAGCGTAAAATGAGTAGAGTGAATTTTGGCGGCCTTTGAAGCCTTTTTTTATTTGGCTAAAGCCTTACAATCCCTCTCTCAACAATTAGAAATATCGTGGGAAGCAATGTGGGGAAGAAAGGTAGTAGTTGGTCTTTTTCTTAACACCCTATGTTATTTCCCAACGCAGAGAAGATATATCAATTGGTGCCACTACGCACTGTCATGGTTGCACTTCCCATCATGCATTTGGGCAGAACAGTTAAATGGCTACAGTATCATTTACTGAAAGCTCAACAAATAAACTAGATGGCAATATTTGGTCACAATATACAAAGTCACATTTATCCTTTAAGAATTACAAGTTTTTCTATCTGTGGATCCCTCTCACAGAAAGAATGTTAGTAATGTAAATGCCATCTTCAGGATTTATTGTCATAATAAACAAATACAGTACTTATGTACTGTATGTTGAATGTAGATAGTCGTCCGAGTTTTATTCATTTTTTTCTTAATGCATTGCCAAAATGTATATGATCGGGAAAAATTATCGGGAATGATTGGAATTGAATCGGGAGCAAAAAAAAAAACGGGAGCAAAAAAAAAAAAGCAATGGGATCGGGAAATATCGAGATCGGTAGATACTCTAACTAAAACGATCGGGATCGGATCGGGAGCAAAAAAACATGAGCGGAACAACCCTATTACATGCACAAGTGTTAACAACAAGCATAATAAAGTACTTGTGTAATGTCATCTGTTTCCACCAATATTTATTATTTATTTTATTCCACGGACGGCATGGAGGTTTCCCCAGCTGCTGCAGTTATCTGAGTCAAACAATGATGAGTCACGTCAATGTGCGAACTCACGCAGCAAAGCAAAACGCCTGGACTCATTTATCTGTTCAATTGGCTGACATAGTGACATGTGATCAGCAGAGCTAGTTAGCTCTGATTGATTAAAATGTGCATGTTTTCTGAAACAGCAAAAAAAAAAAAAAAAAAAAAGGTTGTAGGATGCGACAAAAAAAGGGCAATGCAACCTAAAATGGATCAAATCTTTAAAAGCAACGAAAGAGTTGAGGAGGCTTATTTATCATATTTATTTATATTTGCTCTGATGGAGAGGTTCAGAACATCTTAACTGTCAATGTGCACTTTGGACTTTTATTTGTTCATTTATGTTAGGCTACTTATTCATTTCCTTATGATTTAAAAAAGTCAATGTTTACGCGATCTTCAAAATATACTCCATTTCACGCTGCATAATATAAGTCATTTGTATTTGTCATTTGTCAATGGCGAGCTACTGGTTTAATAAATTTTAATTTTAATAAAACGAAAACGTTAAGAGGGGTTTTAATATAAAATTTCTATAACTTGTACTAACATTCATCTTTTAAGAACTACAAGTCTTTCTATCCATGGATTGCTTTAAGAGAATCTTAATCATTTTAATGCCATCTTGTTGATTTATTGTTGTAATAAACAAATACATTACTTATGTACCGTATGTCGAATGTATATCCGTCTTGTGTCTTATCTTTCCATTCCAACAATAATTTACAGAAAAATATGGCATATTTTATAGATGGTTTGAATTGCGATTAATCACGATTAATTAATTTTTAAGCTGTGATTAACTCGATTAAAATTTTTAAACGTTTGACAGTCCTAATTATAATTAAATACTGTATAGTGAACAAAAAGTAATTTTGAAACATTTTTGGTTTGTTGTGTGCCACTAGATTCTTTTCTATGTAAAAACGTGCCGTGACTCAGAAAAAGTTGAAAAACACTGTACTAAATTACCCCAAGCCTCGAACCAAAGTACTCATGAAAGTCTGATCCCTGACGCAAGATGGCCACCAACTAAGGACACTGGCTCTTAGCTTTTGAAGCCCAAACAGAAATAATCAACAGCAAATTATTTTTTCTTAAACTGGGAGTCTTTAATGGTCCCTCGGACAAACAAACGAAAAAAAAATTGAATATAATTTTTCATAAATTTATAGATTTATATGATGAAAAACATCGCATGGCTCAAAATTCATTAATCAAATAAGATACAAACAGTATGGCCACATTGGGTTGAAAAAAATCCCTAAAATATGACACCAAATTCAACAAATTGCGCCATATCATAATTGTTTCGTTTGCGTTTTAGAGCGTGGCTTGGATAAAAAAATGACGAAAACAATCTGCTCTTTTTTTGCTTTTTATTACTGCACTTCTTGCTTTTAACATCAACAGCTTGCACCCTCAGGGTGTGGTCCCAGGGGGCGGGGTCTCAGGGGGTTACGCACACACCACACACACACGCACATACAACCCAGAATTCCTAACCTAGCTAATACTCGAAAAGCGCCAGCAGGTGTTTTCACTTCCACCTGTGTGACCTGCCAGTCAAACAAAGTAGGTGGGATTTTCTAGTCACATGACAAGCCAAAATATGGCAGCCAAAGAGTTAAGCTTTGTGAGGTCACAAAACAATGACAACATCAATAAAATCGAATTGAAAATCTTTATTTGTCTTTGTTTTTTATATTTTTGTAATTTAATTTTGGAAGTTTTTTTTTTTTTTGTAATTAACTTTAACACATAAAATTATTTATATATTTTTTGCAACAGTCATGGATTTCTTTAACTGTATTTATTTATTATCAATTTTTAAATAATTGATTTTCCTCCCTCAAAATTGATCTTTAATTAATTTATTTTGAGTGAAATTATTTATATTTTTAAAGAACTGAAATTTATTTGTCTTCATTTTTCAAAATTCCTTTGTTTACTACATTTTTTAAAATTTATTTTTGGAGGTATTACATTTATTAAATTAATTTTAATCCATTCAAAAATATTTATAATTTTTTTTTTAAATCACTCATTGATTTTTTTAAACTGAATTTTTTAAAAAGTTTTTTTAATCATTAATTCATGAATATTTAGCTTTATCCAAAATTGATTAATTTTGTTTAAAATTATTTTATTATTTTTTCTTATTCCCCATTGCAAAAGAAAAAAAAAAAAAAAAATGCAGGCAACAATTAGACGTCAAATAGCGGTCCCAAAATATTGCCCTGCGGGCAGCAATTAGCCCTAGGCCGAAAGTTTGAAACCTCTGTCCTATGTGAATATTATGAAAACATTTAAGGAAAAAATTACGTTATTTCATGCTTTTGGTATGCAGTTTTCGTGAAAAACGGTCAGGGGCTGTTTAGCGGGGGTTTCCCAACATCAAAGAGACTAAATGGGGGCGTGGCTTGAATTGACATCGCCTACGGGAAAATTATCTCTCTGGCCTGTTAATGGACGGTTACTTACAGACTGCGAGGGAAGATTTCAGACGCGTTAGCTAGAAATTTAGCTTCATGTTGCCATTAACAGCAATAGACGTCTAATCCATTTTGACTGCGAGGGTTAGTATGCCAGCAATCGCCATCAATGGCAGGTCAACTGTTTAGCATGTGCAAAGCTAAACTATATCAGACTGTTGAACTCAGTGTTTTGAGCTCTAATTAGGCTGCAAATTCAGCTGAGCCCACATGTGTGCTGATTAGTCTCATCCGACAGCTGCTAATCAAGTTTGAATAATGAACACACACACATGTGCATGTGTGTGTTTGTGTGTCCGTCATCATCGTCAAGCCTTTGGGCAATCTGCTTTCTATCCTGGATGTCTTCACTGCTGTTTTCCAAATTCATCTTCACCCCACCCACATTGGAAATACAGTATAGTTTCAAGGTTAGCCCAAAATGTGATTATGATTTTGTATTAAAATTACCGTTTTGATCTTTTTTTTTTTTTTTTTTTTTAGTTTTTAGTGAAAGGTGAAGGACTACAGGGATAAGGGCAAATTTACATTTCTTTTAATGAAAAAATTAGTAAATCAACACTTGTTGATATTTACTGTTGTTTTGTGTTGCTTAATTGAACAAATTCATCAGACTATATTATATACTATAATTATTTATATTATATATTATAATATTTATACGTATTTCAATTTCCCCCATTTTATGTTTATGATTTAAAATGTAAATTTAAAAAACGAGTGTGAAAAATGAATGAAAAGTTTAAATGAATTGTTATCCTTTTTTTAATCAATGAAAAAAAATGAATATTTTCTAAAGTAATGTTTTTTTTAAAAGAACAAATAATAATAATAATAATAATAATAATAATATAAAATAAAATTAATATAGTGAATTAATATATAATTAAGTACACAAGGAAAAAATATTTTTTAAAAATACATTAATTTTTTTAAAATAAAAAGATAAAAACCTGTAAAATCTTTGGGAAAAAAAAAGAAAGAAAAAACTATAAAAGATTATATTTTCTAGTTAAGTTTTTATGATTAAAATAGAGGAGAAAAATTATGGTTTAAATAGAGAAAAAGAAAAAAGTAAAAAAAATTGAATAAAAATTTTGAGAATTTTTAAAAATTATATAATTTTTTTTTAAAATAAGAGAATATTTTCTGT
The DNA here is from genome assembly GCF_030265065.1 of Corythoichthys intestinalis. Lineage (NCBI taxonomy): Eukaryota > Metazoa > Chordata > Actinopteri > Syngnathiformes > Syngnathidae > Corythoichthys > Corythoichthys intestinalis. Next base: position 41,099,869 of record NC_080398.1, read on the forward strand.
TTAAAAAGGGATTTAAATGCATAAAAAATAAGACGATGTTTACTGTTTTCCTTCCTTGTAATTAAAAACTGTATAAGGAGTATGAATACTTTCAGTTCTTTTTTTTTCAATTAATTACAATTACATACTAAATATACAAGAGAATATCGGCTCCCAAAAAAAAAATCCAGACATTTATTTTTAGCTCAAAAATTTCTCAAAACAGTTCATCAACTACCAAAATATTTGATGATTCATTTAAAAATCAACTGGTTGTCTATATAGTGACAATGAGCCGCTGAAGAAAAAAATTACAATGTGAATAATGTGAAATAAATAATTAAAACTACTTAACGTGACCCTAAATGCTCCATAGTACTGTTGATGGTGAAGCTTCTGCTTTTGTCTTCACGCCTAAAGGTCCTTGAGCAAAAAAAAGAAAAAAAAAAAAACAGGAGAGCGGCCATCCGTCAAGCCGTGTTGGATAACTCCGCTTTGTAATTTAGCTACAAGGAAAGAGCGCGAGTGTGTCTGGTTAACCTTGGCAGGTTTCATTAGTGGCCCAAGGCCAGCGTCGGGGCCCGGCCGGGATGAATTAGGAGGCCGGGGGCCACAAATTTACCCCGGACAAGGCCTTCTCTGATTAAACCTGCCGGACACACACTATTACACAAAAATACACACACAGTGCTGTTTTTGCCGGGACGTCATCAGCGTTGGATAACTGCGCGTAACTAGTGACGTTCGGGTGATATCTCACTGCTTTTTAGATGTAACGAGAGCAAAATGAATGACCGCGATAAAGACGCGCTCGCTGGAGGACAAATCAAGACCGAGGAGGGTCGTCGTGAGAGCTGGGAGGAAGTGATAATGTTTCAGAGGCGTTGACAGATATAGACGTCCGATCTGTTTGGATCTGGAGGGTGGCAGTCAGTGTTATTTTCGTTAATGATGACGATAACGAAAATTTTTCTTCACGAGTCTGTAACGAGCTAAAAACGTGTTCCGGGAAACTAAAAAAAATAATGAGTCGAATGCCAGTTTTCGTCTGACAAGACGAGAACGAGACGAAAATGCGCCAGTTTCCATCACATGTTCCCAATGTGTAACATTTTATGTGTAGTTAGCCTGCATTGTAGCAATGTCTCGTTGTGTCACTTGTGACATGCTGCCCCCCTCCTTTCCCAACTCATCAGTGTGTCGTCTCCAGTCTCCATCCAGGCTTGCACACACGGTAATATTTGTTTCCCTTGGCCAGAGAAAATATGCAATGTCACTTTAGCCTTTAAAGGTCTGTGCTAAGTAATTATCTCACACTAAATGTAACTCATAGCGTTAGCATAGCGTTCGCGTTACGATCATTTTAACAAAGAGCGTCCTCTTTTTACATAGTTCGTGGTGTAATAAATATTATACTGTTAATATTAATAATAAATAATTGTTTCCCTGCTGAGTCTGTATAATCATCAAGTTGGTATTGTACTTGTAGATGCTACAATATGCGCTCATCTGTCAATGTTCATCATTCGAAATAGTTGGAAACCTCTACTTATTTATTTATTTATTTTGGGAGGGTTTTTTTTCTACAGACGAAAACATTTTTAGTAAATGTCAACAAAAAAATAGATGAAATCAGTCTTGAGTTTTGGTCAACAAAACTAGATGAAGAAAAACACATTTTGAGACTAGAAACTGCAGTTTCTGGATAAATTACTCTGGGTCTTTGCTGTGTGGGGATACAGATTTTAGCCCCACCCAGGTTGGTTTGGGTACATTTCGGGGACAAGATCCTGTTGGTTTAGGGATATTTGGGGGGTGTGGCCTGGTCATAACAGGTCATTTGGTGACATATGAATGGGAAAAATTTTGACGTCCATGACTGTCAATGGCATCGACTTACATAGGCGTCAGTGGACTCCAAGTACATTGGGACCAATGGAATGGACAAACATGGCCGTGAATGGCTATAAACAAAGTAAATGCCATTAGAAATGAATGGGAAATTCGGATGTCCATGGCCGTCAATGGCAACACCCTCAATAAGCATCAATGGAATCGGGGACGTTTAGGGGACACGTCTTATTGATATCTGGTAATTTGCCGTTGATTTGGGGACAATGTGTTTTTTTGCCATTGAAAATGAATGGGAAAAAATTTGGACATCCATGGCCATCAGTGGCATGCACTTACATAGGCGTCAATGGAATCCAAGGACATTGGCATCTATAGAATCGACATACATGGCCGTTAATGGCATTGGCATCTATAGAATAGACATACATGGCCGTCAATGGCATCAAACAAAGTAAATGCCATTGAAATTGTCATTTCCTGTTGATTTTGGGACATATTTTTTCCCATTGAAAATGAATGGGGAAAATTTTGGACGTCCATGGCCGTAAGTGGCATCGAGTTACATAGGCGTCAATGGAATCCAACCACATTAGCATCAATAGATTCGACATGCATGGCTGTCTATGGCATCAATGCAATCTAAATTCCAATGGAAATTCTATTGGAAGTGAATGGGAAATTTTGCTATTAGAAATGAATGGAAATTTTTTGGGGCAAATTTCCGGGGAACCGTAAATTTTTCTCCAAATTCTGTATACAATCTTTATGCCCCTCATTGTCCCAGAATTTTTGATGTCCAAATTACAGTGCCCTCCATAATTATTGGCACCCCTGAAAAAGATGTGTTTTTTAGCTTCTAATAATTTTATTTTTTTATTCAAATAATATGGAATGGAAAAAAAGAGAAAAATCCAACCTTCAATACAAGTGCATTCATTTAGTGGGGAAAAAATCCCACATAAAGAAAAAAATATTTGACATCAAATAATGTGTGTCACAATTATTAGCACCCCTGGTGTTAATACTTTGTACAACCCCCTTTTGCCAACAAAACAAGGTCTGGGGACTGAGATGGCCATGGGAGGAGCTTGATTTTGTGTCTGGTGAACAATTTCTGTGTAGATTTGGCCATATGTTTAGGGTCATTGTCTTGCTGAAAGACCCAGTGACGACCCATCTTCAGCTTTCGGGCAGAGGGCAACAGATTTTGATTTAAAATGTCCTGGTATTTCAAAGCATTCATGATGCCATGCACCCTAACAAGGTTCCCAGGGCCTTTGGAAACGAAACAGCCCCACAGCATCACTGACCCACCCCCATACTTCACAGTGGGTATGAGGTGCTTTTCAGCATGCGCATCTTTCGTGGCACGCCAGACCCACTTAGAGTGTTTGTTGCCAAAAAACTCAATCTTGGTCTCATACTAAAATACACACAGTCTCAGGCTTCAGCTGGGACCATGTGCTTTGGTCAGATATTAAAACCCCTCTTAATGTTTTCGTTTTTAAAAAATTGTAAAATTTTCAAACAAAAAATAAAGTAGTAGCTCGCCATTGTTGATGTCAATAATTACACAATGCTCATGGTGCTGAAACCCATAAAATCAGTTGCACCCAAGCGCCAGCAGAGGGTGACAAAACACCAAAAAACACAAGTAACAAACGGACATGACACTGTGCTGTCATTTTAATCTGAGCGGGGCATGTGCGTTAAATGTGTCAAATATTTTAATGTGATTAATTAAAAAAAAAATTACCTCCAGTTAACGCGATAATTTTGACAGCCCTATATATCATATTATATTATATTATATTTAGGGCTTTCAAACGATTAAAATTTTTAATCGAGTTAATTACAGCTTAAAAATTAATTAATCGTAATTAATCGCAATTCAAACCATCTATAAAATATGCCATATTTTTCTGTAAATTATATATATATTCTGTAAAATAAATTGTTGGAATGGAAAGATAAGACACAAGATGGATATATACATTCAACATACGGTACATAAGGACTGTAGTGGGCATTTCACTCTACTGTCATTTAAATCTGTCTATGCTGTCCTCACTCCGAAGCGTCTACTTTTTCCAAAGCTAGACAGCTAGTGAACGACGCCTTAATAATTAGACCTCTTCCTTTTTCATCTGATTTATTAATAAAATGACCTCAAACCATTATCCTCTTTAGACCGTCGTAAAACTACAAAATAAAAGTACACAAGCATTGCATTAGCAACAACGTTAGCTTAGCACGCTATACAGGTTCACTAAACATAAACAAAACGCGTCTCATACAAAAAATATAACATTTCGCTTACTAACATAATATGTACATTCTTTACAACAACCATACTTACGGACAAATCTTGTCCAAGGATCATATAAGCACAACATTATCAGCCCGAGACGTCGTGCAGCCATAATGAACTGGTAAGAAAACAATAAACCATGTTGCAAAGCGACCACGAGAGTTCGCTGTTGGACAGCGCAAAAAGCCTTGCTGTAAAACTTACCAAAAGGCAGAATACTTTCTGAGCGGGACATGTGCGTTAATTGCGTCAAATATTTTAACGTGATGAATTTTAAAAATTAATTACCGCGCATTAACGCGATAATTTTGACAGCCCTAATTATATTATAATTTTTGTTTTATTTACTTTTGTTCCGTGAAGAATTCAGAAAGGGTTATTTGATTGTGGCTTTCTGAAAAACAACAAATTTTTACATTTAGGCACTCCTGCAATCGTCACACATTTTCTGTTACAAACTGACCCAGCCCCTCATCAGAGAAAGAAAAAGTTATGTGGCCCTCACAGGAAAAAGTTTGGGGACCCCTGATGTAAACAGTGCTGTTGGCCGTGTCCTGCAGGCTTCGACATCTTTGGACAGCTTTTTTATGAGGAAAGGGCTTCCTGCTGAGCCAGAAGAGGAGGCTACAACCAAGTCAATTCTGCATAATATGTGGCTAAAAGCTAGCAAACAAGGCAACAAAAGCGAATGCACTGAGATCACTATACCGCCACATCATACCTCATATTGTTAAAGCCATGAAACCTAGTACTATACCAAGGATATTTGCCGTCAAGTTTTAGCAGAGGCCGCTGTTAAAAAAAAGGTTGCCCATGTTTGTTAGGGAAATGAAAGGTCTTTTCGTGCTTCTGCCAGGCATGTTGCCACCCTCCAACTTGAAATGAATTGGACATTTAGCGCTGGCAGACGATGAGTTACACAGTGTCTAAGCAAGCCGTGATAGCAAAAAAAACAGTCATTCTTTTTCTAGACATTTCCAATCGGTTCAAAGTTCACCATATGGAGTCAACCTACTCGGCATAATCTGCCAAGGAGGGGGTGAGCGTCCGAGGGGGTCGTCAGGTTCATCGGACGCTTCGCAGGGTGACTGAGGTCGAGCTTCTCAACCTTACGGATGATATTAACCTGTTAGTGCTTGACCTCGCAAGTATTATCTCCACCAACACCTGCGCGCAAAGCATCATCGCACCTTAGGGCCGCTCGCTTTCCCCCTCGTTAAGCGGCTAACGGGACTTTCTTAACCTTCTTGGACACTTGTCGTGTCACAGAAAACTCCAGAAAGAAGCTAACCTGGCACACCAGATTGATTGCTTATCTGAGATTTCCCCAAGTTTTAAAAACCCAACTCCTAAAACTGATGATATAGCTCTCGACTTAACTACTAAGTCAATACTTTCCCAATTAAAAAAAAAAACAACAGCTGAAAGCTGTAACTTATATCAAACTTGTGTCAAGTCTCAGAACTAGTCAAGTAGACTTTCAGATTTTTTAGCTAAAGCACAACTAAAATTGGCATGTTGTCGAACCAGTTTTAATGTGTAAGATGTGTAAGTGCCCCAGAAAGGGTAGGAAGCGCCCCAAAAACAACTGACCTCAGAAATGCCCTAAAACCAACAGGAAATGATTTAAAATCTATTAAAAAAGTGGCCCCAAAATGCTTCAAAGGCATCAGAAAGTGACCAAAAATCAACAAAAAGTGACCTGAAATTACTCCAAACTCAAGAAGAAGTGGCCAGTAAATCAGAAGTGACCCCAAAATACACTAAAAGCATCAGAAAATGATCCAAAATGTACAGTAAGTGACCCCGCAATGCCCCCAAACAATCAAAAAGTAACCAAAAAAAAAGAAGTGAACAAGAAATGCCCTAAAATCAATAGAGAATGATCCTAAATATACAGGAAGTGACCCCAGAATGACCAAAAATAGCAAAAAGTGACTTGTAGGTACTCAAATATCTGCAGGAAGTAACCAATGAACAGGAAGAGACCCAGAACTGACCTAAAACCAAAAGGAAATGATCCAAATTGGACAGGAAGTGACCCTGGAAAAAAAAAATCAATAGAAAGTGAAGTGTAGGTGTCCAAAAGTGTCCATATGTTTTACAATAAACTGGAAACAATCCAAATTGTACAGAATGTGACCCGGCAATGCCCCAATATCATTAGAAAGTAACACAAAATCAACAAAAAGTGACCAAGAAATGCCCTACAATCAATAGGAAATGATCCAAAATATACAGGAAGTGACCCCAAAATGCCCAAAATGTGACCAAAGAAAAGGAACGCAATAGAAAGTGATCTGGAAATGCCCTAAAATTAACAGGAAATGATACAACCTGTACAATAAATGCCCCAAAATCATCAGAAAGTGACCCAAAATCAACAAAAAGAGATACAGAAATGCCCTAAAATTACCAGGAAGTGACCAGTGAAAGGGAAGTTACCCAGAAATGCCCTAAAACCAACAGGAAATGATCCCAATTGTACAGGCAGTGACCCCAGACTGACCAAAATGTGACCACTGAACAGGAATTCAATATGAATAAATAGGAAGTGATCTGAAAATGCCCTAAAATGAACAGGAATGACCAAAAAGTGACCAACTAACAGGAAAGTGATCCATAAATGTGCTAAAATTAACAGGAAATGATTCAAAGTGGACTGGAATGACCCCCGCGATGCTCTAAAATCATCAGAAATTAACACCAAACTAACAAATTCGACCCATAAATGCCTTGAAATTAACAGGAAGTGACCAGTAAACAGGGAGTGACCCAGAAATGCCCTAAAATCAACGGCACATGGTCCAAAATGTACAGGAAATGACCCCGCAATAGTCCAAAATTAACAGAAAGTGACTCAAAATCAACAAAAAGTGACCCAGAAATGCCCTAAAATCAACATGAAGTGATCCAGAAATGCCTTCAAGTCAACGTGACGTGATCCGAAATGTACAGGAAGTGACCCCGGAATGACCAAAATTCAACAAAAAGTGGCCTGTAGGTACCCAAATATCAACAGGAAGTCAACAGTGAACAGGAAGTGTCCAGCAAATGTTCTAAATTAAACTGGAAATAATCCAAAACGTATAGGAAGCGACCCCAGAATAACCAAAAATCAACAAATAGTGACACGTAAGTACCCAAATATCAACAAGAAGTGGCTAGTAAACAGGAAGTGACCCAGAAATGCCCCAATATCGTCAGAAAGTAACCCAAAATCAACAAAAAGTGACCAAGAAATGCTCTAAAATCAACAGTAAATCATGCAAAATATACAGGAAAATACCCCAGAATAACAGAAATCAACAAATAGTGACATGTAGGTACCCAAATATCAACAGGAAGTGGCCAGTGAACAGGCCGTGACCCAGAAATGTCCCAATATCATCAGAAAGTAACCCAAAATCAACAAAAAGTGACCAAGAAATGCCCTTAAATCCATAGGAAATCATGTAAAATATACATCGCTAACACGGCTTGCTTAGAAACTAGAGATGCCCTGATCGATCAGATCGGGTCCGATCACGTCATTTTCAAAGAATCAGAAAAAATATCGGACATGACTTTTTTTAAATGTTTTTTTTTTTTTAATCTCATAGTTTTCTAGTTGTATTTAACGTTACAGACATAATATGTTACACTCATCCAGAGTCTTTAGTTTAGGCTTGAGGTAGGGTTATCAAATTTATCCCGATAACGACGGTAATTAATTTTTAAAAAAATGTATCACGTTATATTTTAACGCAATTAATACATGCGCTGCAAGACCTGCTCATGCATTGTCGGGCTCCATCTGTAATGGCGCCGTTTTGCTTATATAGAGAGCTAAAAGGCAGCGTAAAATGAGTACAGTGAATTTTGGCAGCCTTTGGAGCCTTTTTTTAATTGGCTAAAGCCTTACAATCCCTCTCCCTACGATTAGAAATATCGTGGGAAGCAATGTGGGGCAGCAAGGTAGTAATTGATCTTTTTGTTAACACTATGTTATTTCCCAACGCAGAGAAGAAATATATAGATATATATATACTACGCACAGTCATGGAATGTACTTCCCATCATGCATTTGGGCATGGCTACAGTATCATTTACTGAAAGCTCAACAAATACACTAGATGGCAATATTTGGTCACAATATACAAAGTCACATTTATCCTTTAAGAATTACAAGTCTTTCTATCCGTGGATCCCTCTCACAGAAAGAATGTTAATAATGTAAACGCCATCTTGAGGATTTATTGTCATAATAAACAAATACAGTACTTATGTACTGTATGTTGAACGTATATATTCGTCCGAGATTTATTCATTTTTTTCTTAATGCATTGCCAAAATGTATATGATCGGGAAAAAGTTATCGGGAATGATTGGAATTGAATCTGGAGCATAAAAAAGCAATCGGATCAGGAAATATCGGGATCGTCAGATACTCAAACTAAAACGATCTGGATCGGATCGGGAGAAAAAAAACATGATCGGAACAACCCTATTAGAAACTGTTTAACCCAACAGGTGTGCAAACACCCCAGTAATGGCTGCCAACCACTCGAGGGCGATGTACACAAATCTATACTCGGATTAGTCAATAGAGTAGACGGGCATATTGATGTATCAAGAGGCACCGTGACCTCTAGGTACCCAAATGTCAACAGGAAGTTGCCAATGAACAGAAAGTGACCCATATATGTTTTAAAATGAACAGGAAATGATCCAAATTATACAGGACGTGACCCCGCAATGCCCCAAAATCAACCAAAAGTGAAACAGATATGCTATAAAATTACCAGGAAGTGACCCCGAAATGCTCTAAAGTCAACAGGAAGTTATTCAGATTGTGCGTGAAGTGACTGGGAATGACCAAAAAGTCATCAATGAACTGCTAGTGACACAAAAATTCCCAGAATTTTAAAATGAATGCCTCATTATTTATCGGAAGTGACCTGAAAGTCACCAATAATTAACTACTTCTTTGTCTTTTTGCCTGCCATTGACATTAATAGACATCCAATTCATTGAAACCGGGAGGACTGGATATGATTGCTTATCTTTTAATGGCATTGACGGCTCTAGACATATCTTGTGCAGCCAATGAGTTAAAAAGTAGCACGCAGGAGGAAAAAAAATGCAGTCACCCCAGTTCTAAAGGTTCTCCTTGCTATTTTGGACCACCAAGCAGGTTAAGCATGTAACTTGATGAAGGACACGCTGAAGACAAGGCAGATGAAAAGGAAAAAAAAGGACATCACTTTCTTCTTGTTTTGAGATGTGCCCAAGCGAGACTTGCACTGTAAAGGTCGCCTTTGATTTATCCCGCCGTGTTTCCTCCAATGGCTCATTTCCATAAATCACATGTCAGCCTGTTTGTAGGCGGGAGGACGTTAACAAGAGACTGCAGTCCAAACAGTCCAAACCGTATAAACCTCTGAGACGCGCCATCCATCAGCGCTTTGCGGGTGAGGAAATGTTTTGTCATCCGACGTGTGTTTCTTGGGGCGGGGCAAAACCGGGCACGGGGGTAAAAAGTTCATTGCTATGGAAATGCCACTTACGCTATCCTTTCTGTGTTGTAACTGGAGTGGGAATTTTATTTTTATTTTTGACCAGAAATGCTCTAAAATCAACAGGAAGTGATCCTGGAATGACCCAGAATCATTAGAAAGTAAGCGAGAAATGCCTCAAAATCAAGAAGAAGTGTCCAATGAACTGGAAGTGAGCCAGAAATGCATTAAAATCAACAGGAAATTGTCCAAAATCTACAGGAAGCGACCTTGGAATGACCCAGAATCATTAGTAAGTCACCCAGAAATGCCCCTAAAAAATAGGATGTGACCAATTAACAGAAAGTGAGCCACAAATTGTCTGAAAACAACAGGTAATGATCCAAAATGTACAGGTAGGGCCCTCAGAAATGGCTCAAAAACAACTGGAATTGATCAACGAACAGAAAGCGACCCAAAAATGGTCTAAAACAGGAGACCCCAAAATACGGCCCGCGGGCCGAATACGGCCCGCCTCCACATTTGGTCCGGCCCGTTGAAAAAAAAATTTTTTTTTTAACTTCTCAATAGTGTTATTTATTTCCTGGCTTTTTTTCCTGTGAAGAACCCAGAGAGGGTTATTTGGTTATTATCGATTTAATTAATAGTGTTATTATTATTTATTATATCATATTATATTATCAATAGCGTTATTATTATTTATATTATAATACAATATAATATAATATAATATAATATAATATAATATAATATAATATAATATAATATATTATTAGGGCTGTCAAACGATTAAAAATTTTAATCGAATTAATCACAGCTTATAAATGAATTAATGGTAATTAAACGCAATTCAAACCATCTATAAAATATGCCATATTTTTCTGTAAATTATTGTTGGAATGGAAAGATAAGACACAAGACGGATATATATATTCAACATACAGTACATAAGTACTGTATTTGTTTATTATAACAATAGATCAACAAGATAGCAATAACATTATTAACTGTTAAAGCGATCCATGGATAGAAAGACTTGTAGTTCTTAAAAGATAAATGTTAATACAAGTTATAGAAATTGAATATTAAAACCCCTCTTGATGTTTTTGTTTTAATAAAATTTGTAAAACTTTCAATCAAAAAATAAACTATCGCTCCAAGTTGGCAAGCTTTGTTTACATCATATGCATGTTGCACATTTATGCCGTGAGGTGATGTGTTCGTTTAGCATCTGTGGGATGTGTTGTAAGTCCGATTGAGTGTAAAGTGCTTAGTTGCCGCCACGTTTTGTGGCCAAATTGACCGCGTGTGTGTTGAGAGGAGTACTTCCGGGTTGTGGACGCGCATCCGCGCCCGCCACCACCTTTGCAATTTTGTGCAGTTAGTTTGTATTGTTTTACATTGGCACTGATATGCTGTTAACCATAAGCCGAAATTCAGAAGTTTTGACATTAGGTTTAATCTTAGAGTTAGCGGGGTTTAATTGGTTGGTGGAGTTGATTTCAACAAATTCCAAGCAGTTTGTCAGATATTTGTTAGTTTCAGGGCTCCGGAGTGGCTAAGCTAGCGCGAATTTCTGATATTCCCCTTTAAATTCAATCAACGGAAAGTCAATTACGTTATGACATTTTTCTGTTGTCATTCTTATGTTGAGGCGGCAAAAGGAGAAAAATGGGTAAAAAGTAACTGACAGATTACTTTTAAAGTAACTTTAAGTTACTTTGATAATGACGTAATCAGTAAAGTAGGTAGTTTACTTTTTTGAGGCGTAATCAGTAATTAAATTATTTTTTCAAGTAATCTGTGACAACACTGACAGGAAGTGACACAAAAATTCTCTACATTCAAGAGAAAATGATCCAAAATGTACAGGAAGGCACCCAGAAATGACCCAAAATCATCAGGTTGTGACCATTGAACAGGAAATGACCCAGAAATGCTTTAAAATCAACAGGAATTAATCCAAAAGGTATAGGAACGGACCCCGGGATTAATAAATATTAATAAAAAGTGAACTGCATGTGCCCAAATATCAATAGGAAGTCGCTAATAAACAGGAAATGACCCAGAAATGCGCGAAAATCAACAGAAATGATCCAAAAAGTGACCCTGAAATGACTAGAAATCAACAAAAGGTGACCTGCAGGTACCCAAATAGCAACAGGAAGTGGCTAATAAACAGGAAGTGACCCAGTAATGCTCTAAAATCAACAGGAAATGATTTTTGAGGATTTTTTTTTCTTCCATATATGACGTTCAGGTACCCAGATATGAACACAGGCAGTGGCCAATGAACAGAAAAGCCGACATGTGTTTGAAGAACGTTCCTGGAGGCGGGCCAAACCATGCCCGGGGGTAAAAAGTTCATTGCCATGGAAACGACTACTTACTCCATCCTTACTGTGTTGTGGTCATCAAGGGGGGAGACTAATTGGAGTGTGGATTTTTTTTGTTTTTTTCCCACGATGCAGCGCTCCACAGTGACGCCAGATAACATCGACTGTCCGCCCAAGAACTTCCTCTTTGGCCTGGGGGTTTGGGAGGGCCGACTTTGACTTGTAACATCTTCAAGTGGGACTTTGGCGCCTAAACATACACATTGTTGTCGTTGTTTCTTTTTTTTCTTTTGAGGTCATACTGTAGGTGTCAAACTCAAGGCCCATCTCACAGTGAAATTGAAATATACATTTCTGTAGTGTGCAATTTTTCATTGCGAGTAAAGAGTATAATGTGTTTATTTAATTTATTTATTTGACAATAATAAACTAAATACATTTTAATTACAGCAATCCCTCGTTTTTCGCAGTTAATGGGGAACAGAACCCGCAATAAGTGAAAAACCGCGAAGTAGCGCCCCCCCCCATAATTTTTTTTTTTTGTGTGTGTGTTCAATGTATTTATTCATATTCATGTTAAGCATTGGAAAGAGATAGGCTACATATTAGAAATTTTTTTTTCACTTTTTTTTTCACACAAAGTATAATTAAAATTAAACTTATGTACAGTCCCTAACAAACATCTTGTCGCTTATCCATTTTGCAGAAACAATTGCTAATAACCTGACTTTTAATTATTCAATTGGTTTCAGAAATGGCTCATATGAAAGCTAAGACCCTCCCAAATGGTGTTGAATGTACAAAAATGTATTTGTTTCACTGAAAAAAGATTTATCATTTAATGAAGACCTAAAGGTCAAATTTTGGCACGACAAAAGTTTGGTCGCCTACAGAAAGTAGTGTGAAAATTGAACAAAAAAATGTACTTCAAATACAAAAATATGTTACATAACATAAGCAAATTAAGTAGTGGTGCTGTGAGATCCAAATTTAATATATTTTGTATGACTTCCATGGGCTTCGGCAATAATTCCTACAATTTATTGAAGTCATCAGGGACATCAAAGTCTTGCATGCCTCCCAGAGTTCATCAACATTCTTAGGTTTCGTCTTCCATGCTTCCTCTTTCATCCTGTTCATGTCTGGTGACTGGGCTGGCCAGTCCTGAAGGATCTTGATCTTCTTTGCCTTGAGTAACTTTGAGGTAGAGATTGAAGTATGCAATGGAGCACCATCCTGCTGCAGAATTTGTCCCTTTTTATGGTTAGGAATGTAAGAGGCAGCTAAGATTTGTTGATATTTCAGACTATTTATCTCTCAGGGTGCAGACATTTAAAAAACCTTGTGGCATTTGCCAAGGCCCACAGCCTGTCAAAAGGATGGACGAATTTACTCTTTTCATAATATTTTAATTTAAATATGTTGAATGTTTGCATTATTGTGCTTTTTCGAACAAAAGAAAATGACATTGTTTGGAGTGGGCGGGCATGTTGTCTTCCGGGCTGAGGAGGTCAAAGTGCATCATTCGCTGTCGCCTTATAAATCTGCACTGCCCCCTAGGGCCTGGCATGAATACTACATCGTTTTCATGCGCAATTGCGACATTGTTCGAATGGAGACGGAACCATATAAATGCAAACATGAAATTTTTCGTCTTCTCGGAGAGTCACCATGTAAACGGCCCTCAAGAAAAGCGGCAGGAGGGAGAGTGCGAGACAAAGTGATCGGATCGGGACAGCTCTATAAAATTACTTTATTTTTTTTTTAATTGGGAAAAAAAAATCTGCATTGGACTTAGGGTGCGAAGTTTGAGGGGCGAAGTAGCGAGGGATCACTGTTCTTAAAAAAATCCTTTTATAGTCTTTTATTTTTTATTCATAAATCTTTTGGAAAATTAATTTTGTTTCATAATGAAAAAAATTTAAAAAATAAAAAAGTAAAATTATTAAAACAAATACCGGTATATTTACTGTTTGTTTTTTGGTTGCAATCCTTTCATTGGGAAAAAAGTGTTGCTTATTTATGATATGTAAAATCTAAGAATATAATTTTTTTCCGTTGTGGTTTTTATTAACAAATTTGGAAAAATAAGGAAATACTATTTATTCTTTTTTTTTTAATTGAAAAATATAAATATAAACTTATTTTTTCATGTTTTTAATTATAAAAAAAAAAAAAAAAAACACACACACAAAAATATTTACTTCAAAAACTAAACGTAAATTGTTTAACATTTTAAATATATTTCATTTTTTCTTTTTTGGATTTTTATTAATAAACATTAAAAAAATATAAGTAAATATGTTTCACTTGATTTGTTTATAAAAATGTAAAAAATATTTTGTCTAAATTTAACAAATATATATTTATTTTACCTTCAGTTAAAATTCCATTAAAAATGTAATTGAATTAAAAATAGTTAAAACGGGGTTTGAAAAAAAAAAGGAAATATCTACTATTAACAGGCTCAAAAAGGACAATTTGCACAATTTCTATATCAAAGACATCTCAACAATGAATCAACTTTTAAAATCGATTGGTGGTTGGCAAACGTAATGGACCTCTGAAAGAAACCTTAAAGGGATCCTCTGTTTTTAAGACAAGTAATTCTTAAAAGATACATGTTAGTATGAGTTATAGTAATTTGATATTAAAACCCCTCTTAAAGTTTTGGTTTTAATAAAGTTTGTAAAATTATTTTAAGTGATAGGTCGCCATTCTTGTTACGTCGAAGTGCATGACGTCACTGGTCCCGTTGCGGAAATTCCAGCGTGTCACTCGTTAGCTTTCCCAACATATCGTCAGTTCTACCCTTCCAATTTTTTAACCAGATCTGAAAAGTGAAGAGCAGGACAGCACTGTCGGTCGTTCACAAGACGAGCTTCAGGGAAAAATGCGTGCAGCAAATACCTGATAAGACAAAAGTTGGGCAAAACTGGTGATGCAAGAGAGTCCTGTTGGGAAGTCTGGTTGGGAGCAAGAGTGTATGCTGTCCGGTTATATTAGCAGATATTCAAGGTAAGCATGTTGCGTTTTCAAACTTATCCCAATATAATTATGTAGACTGTTAGCATCCAGAGCTGTCGTGTGCTTACAGTACAGGCCAAAGAGCACACCTTGTGTAATCCATGTCTTGTACATTGTAACGCGTGGTAGCTAGGATACGTGTATAAAAGTACCAAAAAGGGAGAAGCTTCCACTTATGCACATTTATTCACAAAAAATAATATTTCCACCTTGACCACTCTTCACTCGGGAGCTCAGCAGTACGCAAACACGCGTTCTCTGACGAACTCCCAACATTGTTGTAAGGTCCACGTCAGAGTCACTCTCGTCACTGTAGCGTGCCATAGTGCTTTAATTATTTAGTATGATTTGGGGAAAACTCCCACGTAGAATAGTCAACAAAAAAGATGGCAATAGTAATCCAAATCTGAGTTTTTTACTCACTCGAAGATCCAGGAATTAGACCAATACCATGGCAATGTCGCAGCCGCGATTAGGCCGTCGATTCCACAATTAGACTGATCCGAATAGCCGCTGTGGGACCGACGAATCAAAAACATGGACAGATCCGAAACCAATATTGCAGACACGGTGGGACCGTCGGATCCAGAAAATAGACGGATCCCTTACTTGACTGAGGATCCAGGAAAAATGTTCGGGCGCTAGTTGTAACGCGTGGTGGGTAGGATTCGTGCATACAGGGAACAAAAAGGGGGATAAGATTCCACTTATGCACATTTATTCAGTAAAAATAATAATTCCACCTTGACCACTCACTTCACTCTCCGCGTTTCCATTTGACTGGAAATTGCATCCAAAAGCAGCACATCGTGGCATTTTACTTCGCGAGTTTAGGCAGCAATAAGCAATAGTTTAACGCCCTACACATTTGGAAAGATACCAATTACGTCATCACTGTGAGCCCGCAAACCATGGCGCCAACTAACGGTCAAAATATGGACTAAATATTATAAAATATTGCCATTGATTTAACATTTTATGTGTTTCTAACAACATATTTTAGTACAAGAGAAAAATTGTGGTTTATTAGAGCCTACATGTATTTAACCCTTTAAGGTCTGGGCCTATTTTGTCTGATTTTGCATGCCTTTGAAGTTGCCTTTATATTTCAAAGAAAGAATTGTTTACGATGGCCTGGTTTGGTCCCTTTTTTTGTGACACTTTGAACTTCATGTCCAAACTGTTGTTTCCGTCACTGACCAATTATAAATCATAATTTTGGGCCCAAAAAGACCAAAAATTCCACAATCGTTTTGTCAAAATTTTTAATTTTGATGTCCAATTGACAACCAAACATGCGTAACGAACCGTTTTGAAACTTTGTAATATTTATTCAACATGTTAGGATGAACATTCAACCAAAAAAATTTAGAATAAATAGTCTTATATTTGACAATTCAACATAAACAGCAGGTATAGCATAGGCGTTTTTTGCCTTTATACATGCTCTAGTCAAAACAGGTTATATACAGCAGACTGAACAGTGAAAAAATATATACCATCTAGCACAAAAAGTGTTTAGAGGCCATCTCTTTATGAGTTTAGGTATTGCGGCCCATCACCTGATGAAAACTATGTACACACAATCAAGCTTCTTGAACACACATTTATATACACAAATTGAGAAGACTGATTGTGGGAAAAAATGTATATATATATATAACATTGGGGGAAAAAAAGTATTTTCAAAAATATTTACAATAAACAAGTTAAAAATTTTTTTCAGGCATGCCACTCCGAAAAGCAGTTTCGTCCTGGAATTCGAAACAGAGCGACATCACACAGCCCACACTTCCATGGGGTGTTGGTCCTTTTTCCACCCTTCCATTTTCATTTCACTTTACTTTCATTGTCACTATAAATGTACATGAAAAAAAGTCAGTATTTATGAAAATAATCAAGTATAAAATAAAAATATATACAGCAATAAATAATAATGGAAATCTATATGTATGACAATAGAAAGAATACCATAGCTGAATATGTGCTACATCCCTAATCTTCATATAGAAAGAAGATCACCACAATTATAAATTCCTGCCTTGGATACACACAGTTCACGTACGACTTTGATCTGATATGCACATTTTATTATTATATACACTAACACACACTTATATTGCATCAAAATTAACTTTGTCATGCAATATCAAAAGAAACTTTCAAAAGAAACTTTATCCAGCCTAAAAAAAAAAAAAAGTGAGTTTGCTTACCTCTGCTCGTCGATGGCGTCACCCACGTGTTCAAATACGTCACTATCTTCACTCGAGGACTCTTCCGAAGAAGACGATGATGACGAATTTGGACCATCCTCTTCCTCAAGTTGATCAAATAGCACAATTGCTTGCGCTAAATTTAGTTTTCCGTTCATTCTCAAAGTCACACAAAGTCGCTGCTCGATCCAAACGGCCGTCGGCTCGCCACCTCGCTGCTTCAGAACACTCCTCCCTCTCGTTCGGTGGAACCTCGCATGGCAGTTATATTTATTTAAAAAACGCATTTTGTGCTTCCACTGTGACTTCGAAAGGGTTCGTTTGATTTGTGGTTTTTTCATGGAGCTTCCGTTTTGAAAAAGGACAAGAAATGATGGAAATATAGACACAAACAAATGATCCATGCAGCGTTTTAATGTTTTTTTGAGAAAAAACTATAAAACTTAAATGACAATATCTCACGTTTTAATTGGTCGATTGACTTCAAATAATAACGAGAGTAAACCGCACTTTAAAACGAGACCAGCCAACGGCATGTGGGTGACGTATTTAAAACGCGAGGGCGCTTCAAAGACGACGTGCGCTGAGGACGCGCCAGCGCGTCCTTCGACTCTCAAGGGTTAAGTTAGAGGATCACTTTAACACCCCTGATCAATTTCCATCAAACTGATAATGGACTTAAAAACGCGATCATTCAATCACACTAGCGTGCTGCTCATTCTTTTAACAGTGAAATGAAGTGATAATGAGTCCATATCGTGTCACTTACACACCAAGGCACACATAATGACTGAAACTTCTGCACGCACCCCCGTACAGTTTGCTCAGTTGTCTTGTAGGTCATCTCGGATCTCCCATCAACCTCCAAATAGAGCAGAATGCTCTTTCATCTTGGCAAAATTTACATCTCAAACACACATACGCACACCTGTCCGAGCTGCAGCTGTCTAGGGAATCGATCCGGAGCGTGGCGAGGATGAGCATGTTACATGTGTGTGCATGTGCGTGTATGTGTGTTTAAAAAAAAAAAAAAAAAAAAAAAGTTTTCCGCTTTGAAACTCACACTAGACCAAATAATATTTCGTTTGTTGCAATACTCACACAGTGTGTAACACAATCACAATGCTACAAACAAGCATATTGCACCTAGCATGAATACATTTTGATTCAAAGAATTGAGACACATTGGGAAGACAGACACGCACAAACACACACAGACCCCCCCCATGCGCCCACTTCACCTTGACTTGTGTATTCAGTTGTAGCTTGTAAATGTTGTCACCTTTGAACCCTGCCACAGGACAGGAATAGAGGCCCAGGCAAGGGTTGAACACACACACGCGCATGCAGTCTTGTGGAGCTATAAAGACAAGTATAGAGAGATATGGCTCGAGCTAGATGGATGGATGAAAGTAATTTACAAGAAAATGATGGATGGCTAGAAGAAAGGACAAAAATCTAGAGAGAAAGGAAAAATGGAAGGAAGGAAGATGGTCTAGTAGCTGAAAAGTGCACTTCAGGTTTGGTTGTTATTCAGAAAATAACAACCAAAACAAATGTACATTTCAGAAAACAAATTACAATCCAGAAAACAAATGAACAAAACCCAAAACAAATTTACATTCCAGAAAACAAATTAAAATTCAGAAAATAAATCACCACAATAAAACCTAATTGCCAGTCTCAAAAAACAAATACGTCACAAAAATCAAGTCACGAGTAACAAAAATCAAGTCACGAGTTGACATTTTAAAAAATCACGAGCCATGAAATCATTCTTTTGTGTGTCGTGATTTGTTTTCAGCTGCTGGTGATTTATTTTCTGACTAGTGATTTGTTTTCGGTGACTCTTCATTTCACTTTAGCAAATCAGGAGTCACAAACAAGTCACAGCAAAACAAATCACGGGTAACCAAAAACATTGTTTTGTGATTCATGATTTGTTTTCTGTGGTTAGTGATTTTACTTTCTGACTGATTTGTTTTCAGGGACTGTTGATTTCATCTGAACAAATCAGGAGTCATAAATAAGTCTCAAAAACATTGCTTTGTGATTTTTCTGTTACTAGTGATTTGTTTTCTGACTACTGATTTGGTTTTGGTGACTTGATTTAACTTGATTTTGAGTCACAAGGCGCAAAAAACTTTGGTGATTCATGATTTGTTTTCTGTTACTGGTGATTTATTTTCTGACAGATTTGTTTTCAGTGACTATTGATTTCATTTTAAGGAATAACAAGTCACAAATAACTCACGAATTAAAAATATGTGATTTGTTCTCTGTTACTATTGATTTATTTTCTGGCTGGTGATTTTTCATTCGCTGACTCTTGATTTCATCATAGCAAATCACGAGTTACAAAAGTCAACTCACGAGTCACAAACAAGTCACAAAAAACATTCTTTTGTGATTCGTTTTGTTACAAGTGATTCATTTTCTGACTAGTGATTTGTTTTCAGTGACTAATGATTTTATTCACCATAACATATCACCTGTTACAAAAAAAAATTGTGATTTGTGATGTCTTCTGTGACTAATGATTTATTTCATGAATGGTGATTTGTTTTCGTTGACTCTTGATTTCATCTGAACAAATCAGGAGTCATAAATAAGTCTCTAAAACATTCCTTTGTGATTTTTCAGTTACTAGTTATTTGTTTTCTGACTACTGATTTGTTATCGCTGACTTGATTTCATTGTAACAAATCACGAGTCACAAATAAGTCACAGCAAAACAAATCATGAGTAACAAAACACATTGTTTTGTGATTCCTGACTTGTTTTCTGTGGTTAGTGATCTTACTTTCTGACTGATTTGTTTTTAGTGACTCTTGATTTCATCTGAACAAATCAGGAGTCATAAGTCTCAAAAACATTCCTTGGTAATTTTTCTGTTACTAGTGATGTCTGACTTCTGATTTGTTTTTGGTGACTTGATTTAATCTTAAAAAATCACGATTCACAAGTCGCAACAAACTTTTGTGATTCATGATTTGTTTTCTGTTACTGGTGATTTATTTTCTGACTGATTTGTTTTCAGTGACTTGATTTCATATTAAACAATCACAAGTCACGAAGGTCAACTCACGAATTAAAAATACGTCACAAAAAACACTTGTGATTTATTCTCTGTTACTAGTGATTTATTTTCTGGCTGGTGATTTTTTTATTCGCTGACTCTTGATTTCATCATCGTAAATCACGAGTCACAAAAGTCAATTCACATGTCACAAGTCACAAAAACATTATTTTGTGATTTTTTTTTCTGTTACGAACATTTTTTTTTTTTGACTGGTGATTTGTTTTCGCTGACTTGACCTCTTAACAAATCACGGGTCACAAAAACGATTCTTTTGTGATTCACGATTCGTTTTCTTTGACTTATGATTTATTTTCTGACCTATTTGATTTCAGTGACTCTTGATTTCATCTTAACCAATTTACGAGTCACAAAAGTCAACTCACGAGTCACAAATAGGTCACAAAAAAACATTCTTTTGTGATTCGTTTTGTTACGAGTGATTTATTTTCTGACTAGTGATTTGTTTTCAGTGACTTTTGATTTTATTCATCATAACATATCACCAGTCACAAAAAAATTTTGTGATTTGTGATATGTCTTCTGTGACTAATGATTTATTTCATGAATGGTGATTTGTTTTCGTTGACTCTTGATTTCATCTGAACAAATCAGGAGTCATAAATAAGTCTCTAAAACCTTCTTTTGTGATTTTTCTGTTACTAGTGATTTGTTTTCTGACTACTGATTTGTTTTTGGTGACTTGATTTAATCTTAACAAATCATGAGTCACAAGTCGCAACAAAACCGATCACGAGTCACAACAAACTTTTGTGATTCATGATTTGTTTTCAGTGACTGGTGATTTATTTTCTGACGGTTTTGTTTTCAGTGACTATTGATCTTATCTTAACCAATCACGAGTCGCAAAAGTCAACTCACGAATCACAAATAAGTCACAAAAAAACACTTGTGATTTGTTTTCTGTTACTAGTGATTTATTTTCTGGCTGGTGATTTTTTTTTTCGCTGACTCTTTAGCAAATCGCGAGTTACCAAAGTCGTCACATGTCACAAATAAGTCACAAATACATTCTTTTCTGATTTTTCTGTTACTAATGATTTATTTTCTGACTAATATAAGATATGTTTTCGCTGACTTGATTTCATCGTAACAATTCACGAGTCACAAATAAGTAGCAAAAAAACAAATCCCGAGTCACAAAAAAATATTCTTTTGTGATTTATGATTTGTTTTCTGTGACTGGTGATTTATTTTCTGACTGATTTGTTTTCAGTGATTCTTGAGTCCATCTTAACAAATCACGAGTCACAAAGGTCAACTCACGGGTCACAAATAAGTCACCAAAAACATTCATTTGTGATTTGTTTTCTGACTGGTGATTTGTTTTCAGTGACTCTTGATTTGATTCATCATAAAGAAGTCACAAATAAGTCACAAAAAAAAAGTGATTCTTGGTTTGTCTACTGTTACCAATGATTTATTTTCTGACAGGCGATTTGTTTTCCGTGACTCTCGATTCTACCATGACAAATCACGGGTCACAAAAAAAATAATCTTGTGATCTTGTGATTTAAAAATTTTTTTTTTTTTGGACCGGTGATTTATTTTCAGACTGGTGATTTATTTTCTGAAATATAATTTGTTACTGAAATGGAAATCTGCTTTGGCATTTATTCCAAAAATGGTTTTCTGATTTTCGCTTCTCATGATAAATGAGTAACATGAAAGGCACTACTGAGTCTGGAAGAAGCTATCAAACAATGCCGCCTCCACTTAACTACTGAACTGTCAAGCTATGTCCGCGCGTGCAAGAAAACTGATCTTCACTGTGGCTTATCCAGAGAAAGGGGGAAGGGGTTAAGGATGGACAGCAGCAGCTTTCACTGCTTCGTAACGCAGCGGTCCGTGCATGTCAAAAGAGCAGCTATAAAAAGACTCACGTTACCCAACGCAAGGTATCAGCCTCAAAAGAGGAGAAAGAACAACAATACGCGACACGCCGAGACGCACACTCCGGGATGCCCTTCGACCCCTTCAGCTGCCACCCTGCTTGCTTTAGGCTCGGTGCCGCGCGACAGGTGAACTCGCTGATGACCGGCCGCTCGGGATAACTCAAACGCCTTGAATTTCACACGCGCCCGCCGACAAAGAAGCTTGAAAGCATTCGCGCTGCAAGAGGGGCGCAGCGGGTCAGGGCCGGGTCGCCGCCCGGGCACGCGCTCCAACAAAAAGACACACGCATATATAAATACATGTACACGCGCGTACGCAACACTCCTCGCATTCCTCTGTGTGTGAGAGGTGTCATTAAAAAGCTCACACCTCTTTTGTCACTCTCACTGTCAAGTCGACTCTGTCATTTCGCCACCGTATTTTTCCAACGATGAGTCGCACTGGAGTATAAGTCGCACTAGCAACAAAATGCACAAGTAAAAAAGTTGCACTGGAGTAATCGTTGCTTTTTGGGGGACATTTCACCATATAAGAGACCAAGAACAAATCTCATAGGTTATAGCAGTATTGTTTTTAGAAGGCCTGTTATTTTTTGGCTTAGTCTTTGTCTTTTGGACGACAATACAGGAAGTCCCCGGGTTACGACGGACTCAAATTACACGATTTCGACTTAACAAAGCAGGACTCTCGTCCGGCATTGTGGTTTTTGAAGCTTTTCCTTCCTTAACTTTTGACAATTTGCAAAGCTGCAGCACACATATGTATGCTACACTTATGTTCAAAACAACACACATTTTAACAATAAAACACCTGACACAAAACAATTGGTGTTCAAACGTCCATCTTGTCTGGTCAAAATATAAATTTAGCAGATTAAATTAGCCTAATTTGCCTAGCAGAAGTCCGCTATCTTAAATGCTACGAATGCTAACGTATTTACAATTTTTATAGCAAATCGCTCACACGTAACAACGCAAACTGTAGCTCTAAACTTAATTACAAATGCATGCACGAACATATATTAGCTTACAGCCTTATGTGGGCCAAATGAGAAGGCAGCTGTCCAATATCCATGTTGTAATCCAATGTAAACAGTAGCATTATACAGCATTTAAGCTAGTATACGTTTGCTATGCAAGTTAGCCATTTTGCATAGCAAAAGTCCGCTAGCTTAAATGCTACGAATGCTAACGTATTTACAATTTTTATAGCAAATCGCTCACACATAACTCCACAAACTGTAGCTCTAAACTTAATTACAAATGCATGCACGAACATATATTAGCTTAGAAAACTTACAGCCTTATGTGGGCCAAATGAGAAGGCAGCTGTCCAATATCCATGTTGTAATCCAATGTAAACAGTAGCATTATATAGCATTTAAGCTAGCGGACTTTTGCTTTGCAAGTTAGCCAATTGCTGTAAACACTGGTATTATATAGCATTTAAGATAGTGGACTTTTGCTATGCCATGTAGCCAATTGTTGTAAACATTGGCATTATATAGCATTTAAGCTAGTATACCTTTGCTATGCAAATTGGATAATTTGCATAGCAAAAATCCGCTAGGTTAAATGCGATATAATGCTAATGTTAATGAGATCTTGTGCACTCCAGAAACTATCTGGGGCTTTGTACGATTTTAACCAAATTTTCAAAAAAATATATCATAAAAGTCTCGTGTGATTCTAAATCACAGCCAAAAAAAGTGCGACTTAAAGTTGTATGAAAAAGAAATGAAATCACAATCAAATGTTATCTGATCTTTGTCAAAATCACACAAAAACAGTGCTTTAACTAAAACCACCCAAACATTTATATGTTTTCAAATTTTAATGAGGATAGCATGCAAACAATGACAGAGGAGAGAAAAATAATTAAGTGAACCCTCTGCCTAAGGAGACTTAAAGAGCAATTCAAATTAATTTTATCAAACAGTTTAAGTCAGGTGTGTGCCCAATCACTGATTTGTGGTTTAAAGCTGCCCTGCCCACTATAAAACACACACCTGGTAAGAAATGTCTTGATGAGAAGCATTGTCTGATTTGCATCATGGCTCAGTAAAACGAGCTGTCTGAAGACCTGCGATCAAGGATTGTTGTTTTGTATAAAGCTGGGAAAGGATACAAAACCATCGCTAAAAGTCTGGATGTTCATCAATCAACAGTCAGAGAAGTTGTCTACAAATGGAGAGAGTTTGGCACGGTTGCTCCTCTCCCATTAGTGGCCGTCCACCAAAGATGACACCAAGAGTTCAGCGCAGAATACTCAGAGAGGTAAAAAAAGAACCTTTGAGTGTCTGCTACAGATTTACAGAAATCACTGGCACAGTCCAATATCTCTGTGCACACATAAACTATATGTATAACTATGGCCAAGAATGGTGTTCATGGGAGGACTCCACGGAGGAAGCCACTGCTGTCTAAAAACATTGTTGCTGATTTAATGTTCACAAAAAGGCACTTGGACACCCCACAGAAGTTTTGGCAAATCATTTTGTGGACTGATGAAACCAAAGTTGAATTGTTTAGGAGTAACACACAACGTTATGTGTGGAGGAAAAATGGAACAGCTCACCAACATTAACACCTCATCCCAACAGTGACACATGGTGGAGGGAGCATCACGATTTGGGGCTGTTTTGCTACCTCAGGGCCTGGACAACTTGCAATAATTTATGGAGGAATGAATCCAAACGTTTATCAGGATGTTTTGCAGGAAAATCTGAGGATGTCTG
This sequence comes from Corythoichthys intestinalis, assembly GCF_030265065.1. NCBI lineage: Eukaryota > Metazoa > Chordata > Actinopteri > Syngnathiformes > Syngnathidae > Corythoichthys > Corythoichthys intestinalis. The sequence continues at coordinate 41,124,820 of NC_080398.1, forward strand.
TCAGATAGTTGAAGATAAAAAGAGGATGGATGCTGCAACAAGACAATGATCCAAAACACAGAGGTAAATCAACTTCAGACTGGTTTCAGAAGAACGAAATATACGTTCTGGAGTGGCCATGTCAAAGTCCAGGCTTGAACACAATTGAGATGCTGTGGCATGACCTAAAGACAGCCATTCATGCCAGACATACCATGAATCTGACTGAACTACTGTAGTTTTGTAGAGAATGGGCAAAGGTTAGTCCTGATCGATGTCCCAGACTGATCTGCAGCTACAGAAAGTGTCAGGTTGAAGCACAAAATATTAAATGTGATGGTTCACACGCTAATTGGTCCCACAAAAAGTAATGAAAACCGGACATTTTCATGAATTTATAAAACCCTGCCGGACGCCCCAGAAAAGATGTCAAAAGTGGACATGTCCGGGCAAAAGAGGACGTTTGGTCACCCTATATAATCCTAATGTTTACGAGATACTGGAGCGCACGTGAAACGATCTGTTGCACACCAGATTGCTTAACTTTATTTTATTTCTGTCGATGTTCCTTTAGGGGCTTAGTACATTTTTTACCAAACCAAACACGTAATTATAAATCACAGCAAAAAAAAAAAAAATCACTCTGAAAAATACGGTACATCATGGATCTGCCTGGTTGATCTCCATGTTTAAAATTTTGTGTGTCAATTTTGTACAAGCCTAATTGTCTTTTTTTTTTTTTCCATCAAGTGCCACTAAACGAGAGTGGGAATGGCCGTGGTGGTCCGCGTCTTTTGTAGATAAACAGCAAAGCAATAAAGTTGAGTGAAACAGAAAGACAAACACGGCAAGTTTAAATACGGAGCCAGACTTGCTGTCTCCTCTCTCATTTCTACTGTGGGTGTGTGTAAGTGCGTGCGTGTGTCTGTTGACTGTGTCGATGAAAATCATTTTGGCCTCTCAGCTGTTTTAGGCGCGCGCATCAAAACATTTTTCTTGTAAAAATTCAATAGTTTAATAAGTGGCTGCACTCTGCTCTACTGTGCACCCTCGATCCTCACGCCTTTCTCAGTCCCAAAACACTTGCGTGTGACTCGAGACCAAAACAGGAAGTAACTATGAGCTGTTGCCATGGAATCGAACGCAGTAGTGGAACCTTTCTAACATTTTCTATTCAAAATGCTCTTCGTAAATTACGACAATATTCTTCAGTTTACATACATTACGAGCATAAGAGGATTTTAAGGGGGGGGGGGCAGCCCCCCCCATACGGTGGCCAAAAACTGTCATTGCATGTAATTGACTTTTCGATATATACAAATATATATAAAAGTTGTAAAGCAATAAAACTGCAACAAAAATGAATGAAATGAACAAAAAAATATATTTTTACAATGGGTCAAAATTATTTTTCGAACACATCACGTGACTAGCAACTTGGACGGTCATTTGCTTTGCATGTAATTTTCAGAAAAAAAAATAGGGGAGGGCAATTTTATTTTTCAAATGATTTTTTTCTTTGATTGAAAGATTTTTTTTTTTTTTGATTGAAGCAACTTTTTGGGGGATTAAATGATTTAGACACAAATGCCCAAACACAAAAAGGATTGCTTTAATCAAAGAAAACTTTTTTGATGAAAAATTAAGTGTTCAAATGCAAATTTTTCTATCTCAAATATTTTTTCGCATTCAAAAACTTTTTCCATGATTAAAATTGGACTTTTTTTTTATTGAAGTGATTTAAAATTTGACTTTTTTTTTTTTTTTTAATTAAAGTGATTTTTCTTTTTGAAAAAAATATTTTTTTTGAAGCAACTTATTTTTTGATTGAATGATAAAGACAAAAATGACCTAGCCAAAATGTGGCCCAAACACAAATTAACATTACTTCATTTAAAAAAGTTGCTTCAATCAAAAAAAAAAAAAAATCTATGAAAAATTTCACATGCATTTTTTTGTTGTTGTTTTAAATTTATCTTTTGCATTCAAACACATTTTTTAAATTGAAAATATAGATTTAGATTGAAGAAACTTTTTTTTGATTGAATGATTGAAGCAACTTTTTTTTGATTGAATGATAAAGACACATCTACCTCCATATGGCTCCGCCCAGGGGATACAATTTTAGACTGGGGTAACTACATTGGCATGACACCGGCGGGCGTACCATATTCAATGGATGACGAGTATTGCCTAGTATTGCCTAAACAGCCTCATCTAGAATTCCCCTCAAGAATGATGGCAAACAAAAATCGCTCATTGTCAACTTATTATTATAAATATTCTTGTAAGTTAATTTTATTGCTGACAGTGCGTATCGGGGTCATCAACATGTGCCCCCCCGCCCCAAAAGTCAAACTTCGCCTATGATTACGAGGCAATAACAAAATAGTAACGCATAGACACTTAGGAAACTAATCAGATTACTGGTTTGTAAAAATGATTTTTTTTTTCTAATTTAACAGGAAGTGACTGAAAATCAACAGGAAATGACCTCAAATTGCCTAAAATTAACTCCTAGGCTGCCATAGTGGGAATGAATTTGCTGCCACCCTCCCGTTTCAAGCGGATTGGACATCTACTAGAGATAACCTAATGTCAATTCACAGCAGCAGGATGAAAAAAGTGTGTGTGTTCAATTGTAGAATATCATAGAATTAGGGATGTCAAATTTATGGCGTTAACGGGCGGTAATTAATTTTTTAAAATTAATGGCGTTAAAATATTTGACGCAATTAACGCATGCACGGACTGACTCATTCATGCGTTGCCTCAAACAGTTTACAATGATGCCGTTTCAGCACATTGAGAGCGAAAAGGCAGAGAAAAGCGAGTGGACACAGGCGTTCATTGGACCTCGACTTTTATTGGCTTAACCTTTGGCAGTCACTACTAACAGTCATGGTAGACCAACTTCCCATCATGCTTTGATACGGAGCAAAAAATGATCTTTTTCTTAACACGCTTAATTGAACACAACGTAGAACATATTTTATACCATTTGCAGCCACTACTGACAGTCATGTTTGCCCAACTTCCTATCATTCATTTGTACGGAGCAATAAATTATCTTTTTCTTAACACGCTTAATTGAACACCACGCAAAACATATTGTATACCATTTGCAGCCACTACTGACAGTCATGGTTGCTCAGCTTCCCATCATGCATTTGGGCGGAGGAGACAATCTTAACACACCTAATTCAACACAACGCAGAACATACTGTATACCATTGGCAGCAACCACTGATAGTCATAGTTGCCCAACTTCCCATCATGCAATTGGGCGGAGCAGGAGACATTATTTTCCTTAACACGCCTAATTGAACACAACGCAGCACATACTGTATACCATATGCAGCCACCACTGACAGTCATGGTTGCCCGACTTCCCATCATGCAATTGGGCAGAGCAAGAAACAATCTTTTTCTTAACACGCTTATTTGAACACAACACAGCACATACTGTATACCATTTGCAGCAACCACTGACAGTCATAGTTGCCCAACTTCCCATCATGCAATTGGGCGGAGCAGGATACATTATTTTCCTTAACACGCCTAATTGAACACAACGCAGCACATACTGTAGACCATATGCAGCCACCACTGACAGTCATAGTTGCCCAACTTCCCATCATGCATTTGGGCGGAACAGTTAAGTCGCTACAGTTTCATTTAGTGAAAGCACAACAAAAATAATATTCCTTTCTCTCCAAAAAAATATAAAATTACTATAACTTGTACTCAAATTTATCTTTTAAGAACAACAAGTCTTTCTATCCGTGGATCCCTTTAACAGAAAGAATGTTAATAATGTTAATGGCTTCTCGTGGATTTATTGTTTTAATAAACAAATACAGTACTTATGTACAGTATGTTGAATGTTTATGTCCGTCTTGTGTCTTATCTTTCCATTCCAACAATAATTTACAGAAAAAATGGCATGTTTTAGAGATGTTTTGAATTGTGATTAATTACGATGAATTAATTTTTAAGCTGTGATTAACCCAATTAAAAATTTTAATCGTTTGACAGCCGTACATAGAATATAACAATATTTATATGTAACAACCCCATGCAATGTCAGTGTAAGAGGACATAAGGCCTTGACCTTCATACTTTCTGTTTCACAAAGCCCTTGTGTGTGAGCAAACAGAGCTCACCTTGTCCCAACACCATAAAGTGTGTGTGTTTTGTCAGTGATTGACTGCTTGTGTCTCAACTGAGTTATTAACCGTGTGTCAACATCATTTTGTATCACTTTTCACGGGGTCTCCACTCATTTGTCTTGTTTTTGATCACATGAGCAACTAAATATTAACTGACTAAAAATGTGTGTTTTTTGTGTGAGGGTTGAAATTCGGGACACCACAAACTCAGTTGGTGAATTTGAATTATCGGATTATTTAACGATAGAAACCTGATCCAATCATGTGATCGGAAGTCGGAGACAAGTCGTATAAAAGTCGGAATCGGGGTGAAAAAGATTGTTGTTTTTAAAAGGGAACCACAGATAGAAAGTCTTGTTCTTAAAATATAAATGTTAGTATGAGTGCAGAATAATTTTGATATTAAACCCCCTCTTGATGTTTTCGTTTCCGATAAAATTTGTAAAATTAGTTTAACTAGTAGGTCGCCATTGTTGTCGATGCCGTGTCATCAACACCAACGCCATGAACATGTCATCTGTTCAGCTCTTTCAATTTGAACCCAAGAGGAACATTAACGAGCATGACAGCAATGTCTATTTCACAAAATGAGCAGCAAAAGGAAAATGAACAGGAAAGACGGGATGAGACAAGACGAGAGTATGACAAAACTGGTGTTCTGCCAAAATATGCTACACCGGCGAAACATACTACAAGTTGCGAATTTGACACGCAACGTACTACCGTGTGCTTTCAGCTTGATTTGTTCAGATGCATACAGACAGAACATACTAAAGATGCCATAACAAAATACTTAAACATAGTAATATCAAATAAGGGTGGTTTAAATACGCTACTTTACAAATGTGGTCAACAGATTAACTATCAGCTTTAAAGCTACCACAGGAAACACAATGCTTAAACAAATGAGAGGAAAATGCATACAAAAACTATTTTGAGGCAATGAAAAGGTAATAAAAGATTCAATAAAAACACAAATAGTAAGTAGGTGCCTCTCTTAATTGGTGTGCGCATGTGTTGGACATCTCGCCACGTAGAAGGAATCGCAGAACACCGGTACTGTTCATCTAATGACAGTGACAAACTACGTTATCACCCCGAGCGTCCATTGCGCGCATAAAACATGGCGCTCCAATTAAAATATATATATATATTTTTTTATGTTAGTAGTCATCCATTTTGTCTTCATTGTTACTTACGACATGACGAAAGCAACATAAAGTGAAACTGTGAAGGTAATTGAAAAAAGTGTCATTTATCCGTTTTAATTATTAATTGATAATAAAAAATAATCCTTAATTGCAGCCGTATCACTAATATACTAAAAAAGGAGCAGAGATGCTACCAAAACAAAACAAAACCAAAAAAATGTGTGGCCGGTTGGGATGTAGGAGGGCGCCATTTTTCATTTTGAATCCCCTAACAAAAATGGATAGTTGCGCCCCTGGTGTTAGCATATCATTTGCGTCAGCATTAGCTTTAGCTTGGCAAACTGTTTAAAATCTGTGGCGTCCAGGTCTGCACTGTGTAATTAATTGAAAATAATGGACTGTTTTCCTTCTTACTGTGTTTTATCATAGGAGCAAGTGCTTTGTTTGGTATTTTGGACATAACTTAGGCTAGGTTCATACTGCAGCTCTTCATGCGCGAACCCGATTTTTTCCTGTTATTCCGACTCGATTGATGCATTAACTTGACGGTCTGAATGGGAAACGTCGCATAGAAGTGGACCATTTCAAATTTGATATGGGTCACTTTCGTATGTGGTTTAAATTCGATTTGGGCCACATTTTTCCAGAATGTGGAGGCGGTCTGAACTGTCTAGTCTCCTGATGGGGGAAAATATTACATTATGCTTTTGTGATGTATGATTGCTTCTGTGACATAGATTGTAACAACTTCTATTGTTTTTCACCTCGTTCCCATAGCTAGGAGACACGCTTGAGAATCTCACGAGATAACTTGTTTTGCACCATAGTATTGTTTTACTACATGCCTGGGTCCCATAGTTACATGCCTGGGTCCCATAGAGATAACTTGTTTTGCACCCATAATATTGACCATTTCTGTTGCAGCACAGCTCATTTGTCCCATGTGAAAAGCCCTTTTTCAAGGGGACTGAACCAAAGGTAGCTTAAATGTTTGTGATTGGACAGGGCCGTGTTGCTCGGGGGCGGAAGTTGGCCTCTCCGCCTCCGAGGGGTGCGTCCTTACGAAACCGGACACTTCCGGGCGACCCGAGAAGTCCGCCAGGGGTCACGTACGGATCGCCTGGCTTTGCCACTTTGCCGCTTTACTGGAGCGCTGGCTTCCCACTCACTTGTCACGGTAAGTGATTTTGATTCCTAAAGGGACATTTTGTTTTGCTGTAACAGTAACGTGGGGATTCTGGGGTTGACAAGCTCAAGTCTAGTGTCATCGTTGACATTTGTTGATACTTGTTACTTGTTAGTAGTCATCCATTTTGTCTTCATTGTTACTTACGACATGACGAAAGCAACATAAAGTGAAACTGTGAAGGTAATTGAAAAAAGTGTCATTTATCCGTTTTAATTATTAATTTGCTTGCTCTTGTGGGATTGTAATCAATAAATCTCATTTATTCTGCATTTTCTAATCAATAAACATTGTCTATTGAGTAAAAGTGTGCCTGTTACTGATTCACCGCGAACCTGGAAATTTCGGAAAACATCTCCCAAATTGAAATCTATGCAGCAATTACGTCAGCAAAGAGCGAGAACTGCACGCAAGACAGCGACGTAGTTGTTCATTAGCATTAGCGCCTAGCTTGAACTTGGCTTTTACTGAGCAGGCTTGACCACAGTCATAAAAAAAAATACAATGCAGAAAAGGATAAGCCTGATAATGCTCGGTTTCTTACTGTACGCCAAATGAGCAATATTTCAGGATTGCTTACATGGCCGAGTCGGCGCAAACTGACACACCCACACACATAAGGCTTATGTGTGTGCATTGTTATTTGTTTTGATGCATCTGCGCATGCGGGTTAGTTTGCTCAGCGCATGTCGGACTGCGAATATTTGAACAGGCTCAATAGACAAAGGCAGTCTGAATGGGCACGCCAAATCAGAATTGTGCATTAAGACCTGCAGTATGAACCTAAAGTAGCCTTAGTAGCAGTTTACGTCTCGTTTTTAACAATGTTAGTAGGTTACTGCTCCTGATTTAGTGTTTGTATGAACCTAGTTTCGATTATAGTTTGAATACATCTTTCAACGTATTTTTATGGATAAAAGCCTTTGAATTATTGCAGACGCAAACACCATTCGCCAGCCAAAACTAGACAAAAACTACAAGCGTATTCATCGAGGAAAACTAGAAGAAGACTAACCCATTTTAAAGTGACTAAAATATGACAAAAACTATTAAGTATTATTGTCCAAAAGACAAAGACGAAAATTATAAGGACTGGCAAAAACAGTAGATTGTCACATAGTAGATTGGAATCGTGTGAAAAAGATGTTTTTTTTTTTTTTTTTTTTTTTAATTACAATTTCAAATTATAATCACTTAGATTCAGTATTTTAATCCAAGGTTAGCAATTTAGGTTCAGTTTCTGGTGGCACAAATTTCCACCCGGGGTATGTGTAATCCCGTGTAATATGTTTGGACCGTGCAATGAGCTTGTAATTACCCTCTCGGTATGAGCACACACTCGCTCACACCCTTTAACCTGCAGAGTTGCTTAACAACTCCTTGGAGTGATAACAACAACGCACACATTCACTCACATATGCTCACACAATGTAAATGTCGTTGGAAAGAATGTATTCATTTTAGGACGCGCCAGACAAATTTCAGTCGTTTTTGTAGTGTAAAATATCTGAATATACACCACAATTTGTTGGTATTTTCGGGTAATTTTATGCTCATGCTAGCCTTAACTTGTTCTTCAGTAATGGCACTAAGCATTGAATGGATCTTTCAAGCCCGAGGGCTTGAATTAAAAAAAAAAAATTTTTTTTAAAATGGCACTAGCGTAGCAGTGTCTTTGTAACAAACTATTCCTCATTTTTAAAAATGCTCACCACCTAGCATCGACCGTAGCTTTATTTAACGTTAAATAAATCGAAGTCCACTGACTCGACCGGCTAGCTATGTCGGCGCAAGAATTTGGAAAAGCTGTTTAATTTTCAAGTTTCTGGAATGTTGTGGGGTTATCTTCAACGAGATGCCTCTGATACATTGCGTGGACATCGGCGATGGTACCCCTTTTAAAAAAGGGGGACCAGAACGCGTGTTCCAACTATAGGGGGATCACTCTCATCAGCCTCTCTGGGAAGGTCTATTGATGGGTACTGGAGAGGAGGATCCGTCGAGAAGTTGAATCTTGGATTCAGGAGAAGCAGTGTGTTTTTAGTTTTGGCTGCAGAACAGTGGCCCAGCTCTATGACCTCAGGAGGTTCATGGTGAGGTCATGGGAGTTCGTAGAACTAGTCTGCATGGAGTTGGAGAAGGCGTTCGACCGGGTCCCTCAGGGAGTCCTGTGGGTGGTGCTCTGGGACTATAGAGTACCAGAACTTCTGATACGGGCACTGCCCGGAGTTAGAGTTTGGTCCGTGTCATCGGCAATAAGTCGGATCTTTTTCTAGTGAGGGTTGGACACCTCTATATGGACAGAATATCGAGGCACAGCCAAGGCATTGAGGGAGGCCAGTTCAGTGGCCTCAGTATTGCATCTCTGCATTTTGCGAATGATGTACAGTGGAGCAAATAAGTATTAAGTCAACCACTAATTGTGCAAGTTTTCCCACTTGAAAATATTAGAGGCCTGTAATTGTCAACATGGGTAAACCTCAACCATGAGATATAGAATGTGGGAAGAAAAAAAAAACTGAAAGTCACATTGTTTGATTTTTAAAGAATTTATTTGCAAATCATGGTGGAAAATAAGTATTTGGTCAATACCAAAAAGTCATCTCAATACTTTGTTATGTACCCTTTGTTGGCAATAACGGAGGCCAAATGTTTTCTGTAACTCTTCACAAGCTTTTCACACACTGTTGCTGGTATTTTGGCCCATTCCTCCATGCAGATCTCCTCGAGAGCAGTTTTGTTTTGGGGGGTGTCGTTGGGCAACACGGACTTTCAACTCCCTCCTCACCCCGTGGCATCATAATTATAACAAAAACGATGCGCAAAAATCCCAGAACCACACGGGGAGACCTAGTGAATAACCTACATAGAGCTGGGACCACAGTAACAAAGGCTACTATCAGTAACACAATGCGCCGCCAGTGACTCAAATCCTGCACTGCCAGAGGTGTCCTCCTGCTGAAGAAAGTGCATGTCCAGGCGCGGTTCACTTAGAGAGTATTTGGATGATCCAGAAGAGGACTGGGAGAATGTGTTATGGTCAGATGAAACCAAAATAGAACTTTCTGGTAGAAACACAGGTTCTCCTGTTTGGAGGAGAAAGAATACTGAATTGCACCATACCCACTGTGAAGCATGGGGGTGGAAACATCATGCTTTGGGGCTGATTTTCTGAGAAAGGACCAGGACGACTGATCTGTGTAAAGGAAAGAATGAATGGGGCCATGTATTGAGAGATTTGAGTGAAAATCTCCTTCCATTAGCATTGAAGATGAGACGTGGCTGGGTCTTTCAGCATGACAATGATCCCAAACACACAGCCAGGGCAACAAAGGAGTGGCTTCGTAAGAAGATTGTCAAGGTCCTTGAGTGGCCTGGCCAGTCTCCAGATCTCAACCCCATCGAAAATCTGTGGAGGGAGTTGAAAGTCTGTGTTGCCCAACGACAGCCCCAAAACATCACTGCTCTAGAGGAGATCTGCATGGAGGAATGGGCCAAAATACCAGCAACAGTGTGTGAAAAGCTTGTGAAGAGTTACAAAAAACATTTGGCCTCCGTTATTGCCAACAAAGGATACATAACAAAGTATTGAAATGAACTTTTGGTATTGACCAAATACTTATTTTCCACCATGATTTGCAAATAAATTCTTTAAAAATCAAACAATGTGATTTTCTGTTTTTTTCCACATTCTGCCTCTCATAGTTGAGGTTTACCCATGTTGTCAATTACAGGCCTCTCTAATATTTTCAAGTGGGAGAACTTGCACAATTAGTGGTTGACTAAATACTTATTTGCCCCACTGTAGTTCTATTGGCTTTATCAGGCTGCGATCTCCATTTCTCACTGGAGCAGTTCGCAACTGAGTGTAAAGCGGTCGGGATGAGAATCAGCATCAATAAATCTGAGACCATGGTCTTTAATCGGAAAAAGATGGAATGCCCTCTTCGGATCAGGGATGATGTCCTTCCCCAAGTGGAGATCAGGGGTCGCGTTAACCGAATATTTTCCGTCGTTGACCGGTTTTTTAAAACCTTGACGGAAAAAACTGAAGTCCAGCCGTCATTTTGACAGGTTGCAATTCATACCCCAGACTACAGGATGGCGAGTGAGCATATTAATAAGCTATTGTCTCTCTTGATGCATGACGTCGCTGGCCTTACTCGGAAAAATGTCCGAAATAGCATTCAGGTGTAGCAAACACGGAAACGTCAGGAAGCTTTGGAGAGCATTGTCTAAGGCTACGTTCATTCTACAGGTCTTAATGCACGAATCCAATTTTTTCGTGTTTTTCCGACTCGAGTCAGGCATTAACTTGACGGTCTGAACGGGACAAGTCGCATAGAAGTGGACCATTTCAAATCCGATCTGGGTCATTTTTTTATGTGGTTCAAATCCGATCTGGGCCACATTTTTCCAGACTGTCGCGGCGGTCTTTACCGTCCAGTGTCCCAAATCCGATTTCAGTTGTGCGTTATTAGCGCCTAGCTTGCAGTTAACACGGCTTTTGGGGAAGGGCTGGGCTTGACAACAGTCATAAAAAAATTTTAATGGGTTGAGGATAAGCATGAGAATGATCGGTTTTCTCTCTGCTCTTTGTGAGCTATATTTCAACATTTCCTACACGGCCGAGAGTCGGGAGAGGGGTCTGGCTGCAGTCCGTCTAGAGGAGTCAGGGCAAACTGCCCGTATGTGTGTGTAACATGCACGGACAATGCGTGCATGCTATCGATCCATATAAACTGTGAATATAAGCCTAAACGGGGATTATTTATGTCTGTTATTTGTGTCCTCCTTTTGAAAAGCAAAATATGATAGCCCTGGAATGACGGATGACTTGTGATTTGTTTTGATGCTTCTGCGCACCGGCGCGTGTCGGACTGCGAATTAGAGAGCATGCGTAATACTTGAATGGTCTCAATGGACAAAGGCAGTCTGAATGGGCACGCCAAAAAAACGGATATGACAAAAAAATCGGATTTGTGCATTAAGACCTGTAGTATGAACGTAGCCTAATTGATTGAGCAGGGACAAATAGCTTGGAGTCAGAAGTACGTGCGCTATTCTCAAACCTGAACGCACCCCGAGTCTTGGATGACAAATCAACAGAGCAGAGAGTAGACACAACATGGCTGGTAGCTTCTTCAATTTATTCAGAGTTGAGTAAGTAATGCACCACTTTTGACCAACACTGCTATTGAATATGTCATTATTATCATTTTAAAAATTTAAGTGACGGGTAAAAATAAATTAAGACCGGATTTTTATGACCCTGTTAGTCAAAATGACAGACAACGAAAAAGTCTAGCGCAACCTCTGGCGGAGATGTACAAATTGTTCAAGAGAGTGGAAGAGGAATGGAGCAGGAGATCAACAGGTGGATCGGTGCAGCGCCTGCAGTGATCTGTCCGTCGTGGAAAAGAAGGAGCTCAGCCAAAAGGCAAAGCTCTTTATTTGCCAGTCAATCTTCGTTCCTACCCTCACCTATGGTCACAAACTGTGGGTCATGACCAAAAGAACAAGATCCCAGGTACAAGTACAGGATGTCTCTCTCGTGGAAATAGGGTGAGAAACTTGGCTATCCTGGAGAAGAGCCACTCCTCCTCCACATCGAGAGGAGCTAAATGAGTTGGCTCAGGCATCTGATTAGAAAGCCTCCAGGAACGCCTCCCTGGTGAGGTGTTTAAGGCATGTCCCACTGGGAGACATAGTCTCCCGGCTGGCCAGGGAATACCTTGGGATCCCCCCGGAAGAGCTGGATGAAGTGGCTGGGGAGAGGGAGGCCTGGACTGGTCTGAAGCTGCTGCTTCCGCGACCGGACCTTGGATAAGCCGTAGAAAATGAATGTTCAATTTTGTGTCCACACAATGTCATATTTACTATTAGGAAAATGTTAGGGACTGAATTTTCTGTCTGAAAAGACAAATTTGCCAAACAATAACTACTCCAAATCACTATGCTAAAAGGTGATTTGTTAGTGTGTGAACCCTGGTTGCTATCTGTGCTCATCACAGGTTAAAGTTCAGATAAAAGCTGTCTGTTGTCGTGGAAATGGGGGTGCTGATGACAGGACCGGGGGGAAGAGGAAGCCAGAGGGGAAGTAGCTTGTGTGCGTTCGCTACCGCTGTTGACGGAAGCGTTTGATAAGCTCAAATGCGGTTAAGCATTGACTTCGACGCGACATCGGGGGTTTCAAGCGCTGACTTTATGTGACTATTGCAGAGTTAAAGGGTTTGTGTGATTTAATGTCTCAGTCAGTAAACATTTTTCTAATTCGCTGCCAATGAAATGTGCAGACATCCAAAGCATTTGAACTTGGAGGGTTGCCGGCGATTGTTTGATCGTCTATTTCTATTGACATTAAAACTCAACGATTGCGATGGACAATATGGTAACATCAACAAACCTTTTGGTGACCGAATTGACTGCAGGGTGTGTTGAAACCTCTTCACCCTTTTAGCCTTTTACCCCTTCACCTTGCCTCAGTCCTGATTAATGACTTCAGGAAGAAATCTCCCTCTTATGGCAAACTCCAAAAGTCCAGTTTGATTTGACAAATTCACTGCCATTGACGGCCATGGACGTCCAATCTATTTTGAAGTGGGAGGGAAGGCAGCGAATGAAAACACGTTAATTCCCGCCTTACAGTCAAATGGACTGGACGCACCTCCGTGAAGTTCGCCCCCCATCAGACGCAAATTTCTATAAAAATGATGTCTATCGTTTGTGCTGCGTTTGTACCGCTTTGTGTTGTAAAACGTTTTATTTGTGCTGCTTATGTTTTTACAATTCTTTTCACAATCTGAACTTTTTTTTCTTTCTTAGGTGGCAGCAACACGCGCCCGTAGCACTGAAATCGATACCAATGAATATTATCCTTAATCACATAAAACAATTATGTGTTTTTGCACGATAGTTATGGTTAACATGATTGTTAACACGTTTTTACACAAACCAATATGGTTTTACATGATAATTATCACGTTTTACATGATAGTTATCAGATTTTCAAATTACGGTATCATGTTTTTACATGATAACTATTCCATTTTTTACATGATAGTTAACATGTTTTTAGACAAATACCATGTTTACATGATAGTATCGTGTTTTTACATGATAATTATCAATTTTTTACATGATAGTTATCATGTTTTTACATATTATCACATTTTTACATTATATTTATCACATTTTGACATAATTGTTAACACGTTTTGACACAAACTAATATGGTTTTACATGATAATTATCACGTTTTTACATTATAGTTATCAGATTTTAAAATTACAGTATCACGTTTTTACATGAAAGTTATTCAATTTTTTAAATGATAGTTAACATGTTTTTTTGACAAATACCATTTTTACATGATAGTTTGTTTTTACATAATTATCAAATTTTTATATGGTAGTTATCATGTTTTTACATATTATCACATTTTTACATTATATTTATCAAGTTTTGACATGATAATTAACAGTTACATAATTATCATGTTTTTACATGATTGTTATAGTTATCATATTTTTACATGATTATCAGATTTTGAAATGATATCACATTTTTACATGATAATTATCACGTTTTTGAATGATAGGTATCATGTTTTTAAATGATAATATCACATTTTTACATGGTTCTATCACATTTTTATATAATATTATGTTTTTACTTAATAGGTATCACGTATTTACATGATAGTGTCATGTAAAAACACAATACTGGATTTTTTTTTTTTCCTTGGGTGGCAGCAATATGCGTCCATAGTATGGGTATCGATACCAATGAATTTCATCCTGAATGACATAAAACAATGATATTTTTTTTACTTGGTAGTTACAGTTTTTACATTTTTACATGATTGTAAACACGTTTTTACATAATTATCACGGTTTAACATTATAACGTGAATATCACGTGAAAATGTGATAACACAAGGTACCATAATTATCATGTTTTTACATGGTCATTATAGTTATCACGTTTCTACATGATAGTTATCATGTTTTTAGATAAATAACGTTTTTACATGATAGTATCACATTTTTACACAATTATCACGTTTTTGCATGATAGTTATTATGTTTTTACACTTTTTTACATTACAGTTATCACGTTTTGACATGATAATATCACGTTTTTACATAATTATCACATTTTTACATGATAGTTATAGTAGTTTTCATGCTTTTACATGATAGTTAACACGAAGTTACATAGTTATCATGTTTTTACATGTTCGTTATAGTTACCATGTTTTTACATGATAGTTATCAGATTTTTAAATGACAGTCTTACATTTTTACATAATAATTATAACATTTTTACATGATCGTTAACATGTTTTTAGTGAAGTAAGATTTTTTTACATGATAGTATCACATTTTTACGGGATAATTATCATGTTTTTGCATGATAATATGTTTTTACACATCACTTTTTTACATTATAGTTATCACGTTTTGACATGATAGTAACACGTTTCTACATGATATGACGTTTTTACACAATTATCAAGTTTTTACATGATAGTTATAATTTTCATGTCTTTACATAACACGTTTTTACATACTTATCACAGTTTTACATGATAGTTAACACAGTTACATAATTAGCATGTTTTTACATGATCGTTAACAGATTTCGAGTTAGGTAAGATGTTTTTACATGATAGTATTACATTTTTACATCAAAGTTAACCTGTTTTTAGACAAATAACATGTTTTTACATGATCGTTATTACATTTTTACATGACGGTAAACACGTTTTTACATAATTATCACAGTTTAACATTATAACTATCACGTGAAAACGTGATAATAACACAAGGTACCATAATTATCGTGTTTCTACATGGTAGTTATCATGTTTTTAGATAAATAACAAGTTTTTACATGATAGTATCACATTTTTACATGATAATTATCACATTTTTGCATTATAGTTATTATCTTTTAACACTTTTTTACATTACAGTTATCACATTTTGACATGATAATATCACGCTTTTACATAATTATCACATTTTTACATGATAGTTATGGTAGTTTCCATGCTTTTACATGATAGTTAACACAAAGTTACATAGTTATCATGTTTTTACAGGTTCATTATAGTTACCACGTTTTTACATGATAGTTATCAGATTTTTAAATGATAGTTTTACATTTTCACATGATAATTATAACATTTGTACATGATCGCTAACATGTTTTTAGTTAAGTAAGATTTTTTTACATGATAGTATCTCATTTTTACATGATAATTATCACGTTTGCATGATAATATGTTTTAACACATCACTTTTTTACATTATAGTTATCACGTTTTGACATGATAGTATCACGTTTCTACATGATATCATGTTTTTACACAATTATCACGTTTTTACATGATAGTTATAATTTTCATGTTTTTACATAACACGTTTTTACATACTTATCACGGTTTCACATGATAGTTAACACATAAACAATTAGCATGTTTTCACATGATCGTTAACATGTTTTGAGTTAAGATGTTTTTACATGATAGTATTACATTTTTACATGATAGTTAACATCTTTTTATACAAATAAAATGTTTTTTATATGATAGTTATTACGTTTTTACATGATAATTATCATGTTTTTACATTATATCAAGTTTTTACTTAATATCACATTTTTGCATGATAGTTATCATGTTTTTGCGTGATAATATCACGTAATTACATGATAGTTATAGTTATCATGTTTTACATGATACAGTACTATCATCATTTTTTTTTTTTTTTTTTTTTTTTTTTAGAGTGGCAGTGATACGTTTTCGTAGTATCGGCATCCATACCAATAATTTTTTATCCTAAATCACATAAAACAATTAACATTTTTATATGTTTCCCCTCATGCATTTTTGGAGTTTTTAATTTTGAATCTTTTTGTTTTATTGTCATTGTTCATTTAAAAAAAAAAAAAAAAGTTTAATTTGGTTACATAATCTTGAGTACTGAAACCCCTATTATTATAATATTTATGTCTGTATTTTTGTTTGTACTTTCAGAAGAATTCCTTTCAAGAAAGTCTTTGTCTGAACATTCCGCGGGTGCCCAAAACTCCCACATGAAAGCTCCTCAAAACCACCATTAGCGTTAAAGATCCTCCGAGCGCGTGACGTCCCTTCGTCCCGCCGTTTTAATAAAAAAACCACTGGAGAAGCCTCTTTACCCTTTAATTAACGACGCGTTCCACCCCGCTCGACAGCGCCGAGGAATGCTGCGACGCGATTGTAAAAAGTGACATCAGACTCTTCGGCGACGCCGCGGAACAGGTCGGACCGCCGTGCCGGTGCCGGGCAGAGGAAGCGGCCTTTGAAGATCAACCTTTGGCGCCAATGACAAATTAAAAACGACAAGTCGCCGTTATTAGGACTTGTTGTTTTTGTTGGCGTGTGACTCGCAACATTGTTTTCATGCCAATACGATGAATGTCAGTGAAGGTTAATGTATTGCGTTGACTTTTTAGGGCAGGGTTGCGACACTTGGAAAAAGTGAAGTGTCTTTGAGGGAGATAGATTTCCAATCCAATGAACTGGGTGTGCTACTTATGACATTCAATTTAACCCTTTAATACTGGAGCGTAGGTTTAGTCTCAACATTGGTAGGAACGATATTACAGTAATGCACATAATGGAAACAATGATCAAAATAAGGGACGGCTAGCTAGACTTCGTTGTTCCCTGTGGATGCTGACTTGAACGCAGTAGTTTTGCAGGTTAGCATGTTTAATGTTATGCTAACTCTGATGCAGGTCGGACTTTCAGTAGCAAAATTACCGTATTGGCCGGAATATAAGACGGTGTTTTTTGCATTGAAATAAGATTAAAAAAGAGGGTGTCGTCTTATATTCGCGTTCTAGACATTATTCCCATTCACGACGCTAGATGGTGCCAGATATCATTGAAGCGATGTTCTGTTATGACAGATCTCAGCTACTCTCCCCATTCACGACGCTAGATGGCGCCAGATATAATTGAAACAATGTTCTGTCAAGATAGATCTCAGCTACTAGCCAGTTTTCATTATTTTATTGCAATGTTTTTACTTATTCAGATTTGTTTCAAGACAGTTACAGTTAGACTTCACTTCGATGGTTAATGCAATTATTGCAATTTTGTTGTTTTATCACAATAGATTGGTTTATTTACATTTCAAAAACCAGAAGCCATTCGTTTATGAATGTGATTGCACTTTAGTTTACATTTTTAAATGTTCAGATATTAAGATTTGAATGAGGCAAAATAACATGCTTTTTCTCTCAAATATATTGTTATAATCATTTGTTTCAGATGTACTGTAATTATTTTCTGTATAAAAATTAATTCGGTGTTCAAAAAGTCTTTTTTCATACATGAGTCTTGAAAAAGAGGGGGTCGTTTTATTATCAGGGCCGTCTTATATTCGGGCCAATACGATAGTTAGTTAGTCACTTTCTGTTGATTTTACAGCATTTCCCGGTCACCTCCTGTTCATTAGTCACTTCCTGTTGACATCGGGGCATTTTGGCGCCCCCTTTCTGTTTGTTTTTGGGCATTCCAGGGTCACTTTCTGTACATTTTGAAGAATTTCCTTTTGATTTTAGAGCATTTAAGGGTCACTTGTTCATTGGTCACTTTCTGTTGATTTTGGGTCACTTTTTGGGCATTGCCTAGTCACCTCTTGTTCATTGGACACTTCCTGTTGACATTAGGGCAGTTTCAGGTCACTTCCTGTTGTTTTTTAGCTTCCAGGGTTAATTTCTGTGCATTTTGAATTATTTCATTGATCATTGGTCACTCTCTGTTGATTTTGGGTCAGTTTATGTTGTTTTTCTGGGTATTTTTACAGGTGAATTTCAGCTGAGTGAATGTAGACAAAGACCAGGACTTCTGGAATAATGTTCTTTGGACAGATGAATCTAAAATAGAATTGTTTGAACACCAGAACAGAGTACATGTTTGGCATAAACCCAATACAGCATTCCAGGAAAAGAACGTCTCACCAACTGTGGCGCATGGAGTTGGAAGTGTCAAGGTTTTGGGATGCTTTGATGCAGCAGGACCTGGACAGCTCACCATCATAGAATCCACTATCGTGTATCGGAGGGTGTTTCAGGGACACGTGAGATCACCTGTGAAAAATAAAGCTGAAGCGAAACTGGACCTTGCAACATGACAGTGACCCAAAACATACCAGTAAATCCACTAAGGACTGGCTAAAAAAGAAGAAATGGAGAGTGCTGGAATGGCCGAGTCAAAGCCCAGATCTTAATCCCATTGAGATGCTGTGGGGTGACTTCAAATGGGCTGTACATGCAAGAAACCCCTCAAATATCTCCCAGCTGAAAGTATTCTTCGTTGAGGAGTAGGGCAAACTTTCTTCAGAGTCAAAGACTGGTAGATGGTTACAAAAAGCGTCTCACTGAAGTTACTTCAGCTAAAGGGGGTAACACTAACTATTAGGTGGTAGGGTGTCCTAACTTTTTCCTCAGTTAGAATATGCATTTTTGTTGATATATTTGGTTTAATGAGTAAAAACATGTTAATTTTTGTTGTTTACCTGCAATTAAATCACTTTCTTTCCCAGACATAACGAAAAACAAGATCAGATATTGATATCTAAACATTTCTTAAAAAAGAACTGGATATTTAATGGGGTGTCCTAATTTTTTCTCATGACTGTATATGTAAAGTATGTTGGCCCAGAAGTGAATGTGCTACTTCCTGTTGAATTTGAGGCATTCCAGTACATATCGGGTCAATTCCTGTTGATTCTGGGGCATATCAGGGTCACTTCCTGTTCATACTGGGTCCCTTCCTGTTGTTTTGGGATAATTCTGAGTCTGTTCCTGTTGATGTGGGGTCATTTAGGTTGGAAATCAATAGGAGTGAATGGAAGTTTTTGTGCTATTGAAATTAATGGCGGATAGGGCCATTGAAAATGAACGGGAAATTTTGGCAAGTAGAAATGAATGGGTATGTTTTTGGCTAATTTTGGCCGTTTTTTTTTTCTTAACGAAAACTGAATAGCACTTTTTTGGCACTTAGTGTCCTGAATTTGTTGATGCATAAATGATTGATGATGAAAATTGTAGGACAGAGTTAGCGTTTTGATTTTTTTTTTCTCGCAAAAAAAACATTTTGAGCAAACTGTCATTGTTGGGGTGTCAAAGAGAGCCCTCATCGCATGAATATCCAGTGAGAATTTGGTGTATGAACGGTGGCGGTGGGTCAAACTGTTTGGCTGGGACGAAACGCCATTCAGTCCTAAATGATATTTGTCGGAATTACGATGCAGGCAAATCATCTGTTCTGTTACTATTGGATCTCAGCGCCGCATTCGACACGGTTGATCACGACATACTACTCAGCAGATTGGAACAGTGGGTAGGGCTTACTGGCACTATTCTTCAGTGGTTCACATCCTATTTACATGATAGGGATTTCTTTGTGTAAATCGGAAACCATCAGTCAGAACTAACCAAATTCATGTGTGAAGTCCCTTAAGGGTCAATTCTTGGACCACTCTTATTTAACATCTATATGCTTCCCTTAGCTCAGATAATGGAACAGTATGACATCTCCTATCACACCTATGCAGATGACACACAACTGTACATTTCCATGTCCCGACATGATTATAGTCCCTTAGTCTCCCTGAGTAAATGCATTCATCAAATCAATGAATGGATGTGCCAGAATTTTCTCCAGTTAAATGTGGAGAAGACAGAGGTGATCATTTTTGGGCCAAAAAAGGAAAGGTCAAAGATAAGCAGGCAACTTAGCTCAATGTCACTTACTGCTACAAATCAAGTCAGAAACCTTGGCGTAATTATTGACTAAGACCTAAAATTTGATAGCCATCTAAAGTCCGTCACTAAATCCGCTTATTACCACCTAAAAAATATAACCAGAATCAAGGGGCTTCTGACTCAACATGACATTGAAAAACTTATGCATGCATTCATTTTCAGCAGATTGGACTATTGCAACAGTATATTTACGGGTCTTGATAAAAAATCAGTCAGGAAGCTGCAGCTAGTACAGAATGCTGCAGCCAGAGTCCTCACAAATACAAGGAAGCTGGACCACATTACACCGGTTTTGAAATCGCTACACTGGCTTCCAGTGAGTCAAAGGATAGACTATAAAATACTACTGCTCGTCTATAAAACACTTAATGGCCTTGGACCAAAATACATGTTTGATTTGTTAGATTCCTATAAGACATCTAGACCCCTAAGGTCGTCTGGAACCGGTCTCCTGCATGTTCCAAGAACAAGAACCAAGCAGGGTGCGGCAGCATTTAGTTATTATGCTCCTCACCTCTGGAACAAGTTACCCGAACGTCTGAAGTATGCTCAAACTGTTAGCTCTTTTAAATCAGGGCTAAAAACGCTTTTGTTTAGCACTGCATATCCATAATTGTCTATATATTTCAATCTACTTGCTTTCTATTCCTCTTGTGCTTATCTCCATTGCTGATTTTAATTATTATTAGTAATAGTTGTTTTTGTTTTATTTTTATTTTATTTATTTGTATTCTATTTGTGATTAAATGCGATTTTTATGTATAATTTTATTTCCGATTTTGATTGTCTTGGTTTTTACGTTGTGTTGATTTAAATGTGATTTTTATTATCTTCATGTGATGTAAAGCACTTTGAATTGCCTTGTGTTGAATTGTGCTATATAAATAAATTTGCCTTGCCTTGATTTAAAAAAACAATGTTATGGAATATTATATATGATAGCTTTTGTATTTTATGCAAAGCTACCATGAAAAAAAACTACCATTAAAGGGTTAAAAATGATGAAGTATCCATTTTAAAAAGAGTGAAGGTGGAAGGAGGTAAGAAGGAGGAGGAGGAAGGGTAGTCTGAGGTCAGAGCTGATGTCGGAGGTTGATGCGAGGTCAGCATGATGAAGCAGTAATGGAAGTCCGTGTGTGTGTATACATAAACGCATGTGCCTGTGTGTGTTCAGGAGTTCAGCTGGCACATGCACATCAACAAGTGTGCGTAGGTCCGTGGACTCATATGTTTGTGTATATACATTTGTATGCGTGTCAGTGATTCAACTTAACAAACAAGTTGCGACTTGCACACGTGAGTTGATGTTAGCGTGTTGTCTTTATATGCAAGTGTTTGGTCAAGAGGTAAGGTGACCTGTGATTGGCCAGAGCGTCCCAGGGGTGAGGTGAAGGGTCATCCGGAGGGGCAGCGCTTCAACACCTTGTCCGCTGTGTGCGTCTGCACGTTCATGATTGATCCGTCCAACCCGTATCTGAAAAACCGGAGATGCTAATGCATGTGTTTGAGGACCATCCGTCTCCCGTGGCGACAGGCCGCACTACTTCCTGTAAATATTTACAGCAGCTTTGTTGGGGGGCTTAATCGTCGTTTTGGTTTGTGTTATGTCTGCTTGCTTGGGCTGCCACAATTTATCAGATAATCAATTATTAATGTATTAGAAAATCAGTGTTGTTTTTGGCAGCCATTTTAATTTTTGTCTTAGTCTTTTAGACGAAAATAATTTAGTCATTTCAAAATGTGTTTGTCTTCGTCTCGTTTTAGTCAAAGAAAACTCAAATTTCGTTTAGTTATAGTCAACAATTACTCAAAATGTTTTCATCTGTAAACCTCAAAAGTTTTAGTCCATGAATTAATCAATAAATAAAAGGTTTACACCAATTTCGAATGAACATTGACAGACGAGCACATCATTGTAGAGTCTACAAGGACATCGCCAATCTTTGTGATGATAGTACTGTTTTCCTGCCGGATGAGTATTATTAGTAGTATTATTTTCAATGAATTAAACTCCCCTGAACGCCACAGACTGGATGTAAAAAGTTTTCCAAGAGTTTAAGATGACCCTCACCACGCTTGATGCTAATGCTAACGCAAACGATATGCTAACATGAACACTATGCTAACGCTACAATTTACATTTAGTGTGTGATGATCATGTCATTCATTGCCATGAAAAATTTTTTTGACAAAATATTTTTGTGTTATCGTTGACTAAAACAACAACGTAGTAAATAAATATTCCAAAATTATTTTTTTTCATTATTATTTACATTTTTTCAAAGTGAGAAAACAAAAAATACTGTCTTTGCTATTTTTTTTACTCAAAAGGGGGAAAAGCAATAAATACTCTTTTTTTTTTTTAATCAATTCATTTTTGATTATTTACAAAAATGGACATAAGGAGAAATTAAAAACTAAAAATGTGCTTTATTTTTATTTATTTTTTTTTTCAAATAAAAAAATACTGTATTTGCTTTATTTTTTATAAATGTTTATAATTGGTAAAAAAAATATATTATTTAGTATGTTATTATTTATTAATTATAATTTATAAGAAATATTATAATTATTATATTATATATTTTTTATATATAAATATTTTTATTTAAATATTATATATGTTTAAATGTTATATATATTTTTTATATATAAATATTTTTATTTAAATATTTTTAATTTATATATATATATATATACACACACACACACAGACACACACATATACTTTTTTAAACATTTTTTTTTTTTAATTAATCCATTTTTGATTATTTACAAAATTAACTTTTTTTGTTTTAAAAATGTTTATATTTGGTAAAAAAAAAATCTGTTATTTATTATATTATTATTTATTAATCATAAATTATAAAAATGTAAAAAAGGAAAGGGGAAAAAGACACACACACACACACACACATATATATATATATTTGTCAAAAAAATATTTTTTATTTTTTCAAAATAAAATAAAGAAAAGTAAGCTTTTTCCTTTTTATATTTTTTACTGATTTATTTAGATTTTTAAAACAAATACAAAAAATACAAATACATAAAAAACCTAACAAAAAAAGGAAAAAGCAGTAAAAAATAACATTCTTTGTTTAAAAAAAAAAAAAAAAAAAGCTTAATTTTATTTGGATTTATTTTGATAAACAAATGGATATAAATCAGTCAACATGTACTTGTTTGTATTAAAAGAAACAATAAAAACCTCTATTGTCTTTTTATGTTTTCAAAATGTTCATGACATTATTACAATGTATTACTTAGAATAAATCTTTATAAAGTATTTATTATTAAATAAAAAATTGGTCTGAAATATTTTCTGATTTCCATAAACCTCAATATTGAGAACTACACTTATTATTATTTATTTATTTATTAGCAAAAACATTAAGTCGACACACATAATTTCCTTTCGCAGGCCAACCAAAATAATATGGTGGGCCCGATCTGGACCCCTGACCTCGATTTTAACACCTGTCATTTACCACATGCTAGCTTATCCAAAATTTGCTTGGTCACGTGTGTATTTTTGGTGAGCAAGTGCGTCTTTTCGTGCTTTTACTGTGTAGTGAAAGTGCTCCGTCGGCTTGAATGAAGCCCAAATGAATAAAACGTGTAGAGGAAGTGCTTTGTAGGCTGTCGCTGCATGTTGCAAGCAGCTGTTTGCCCGCTTCTGTACGTGCTTGTGTGTGAGAGTGAGTGATTCAGCTTGTTGGGGAGCTGCAAGAGGCCATCCTGTCTGTGTTTTCATCTGTTTATCTCTTACTGTATGTGAAAGAGAGAGAGAGTGGGCTTGTGTGTGTGTGATACGGAGGAGGGGGTTCATGTTGACCACTTGAGAGGAAACCACAGGCCAGACGGCGCAATGTGTCACCAAGTCGGTCGCCGTGGCAATCGGCCCCCGGCATAGGGCTAAGGAAGACGCCAGGTCAACATTTTAAAGGTTTTGGTTGAATTCATTTGCATGTTATTTTCATTAAAGGTTCCTGAATGTCTGTTTTAATGTAAAATAGCTGATTTCCTGTTTTTGGAAATGGGTTGTGTAGCCTGTTGTTTGTACGACAAATGTTATGTTCCCAAGTTTAAAAAAAAAAAAAAAAAATTCCATAGGGCAGCATTGAGGGAATTTGTGATAAGTGACTGCGTCTTTTAAGAATTTTTGTGTCCTGTTCTTTCAACTCAATTTAGTGTCTGTTGGGGATATTGGTGTTTCTGGCTGATTTTTATTCATTTATTTTTTAACTCATAGGCTGCCATTGACAGCACTCGACGTCTAATTCCGTTTTGACCAGCAGGGGCGAATTATTGGTACTGAATATTAACCATTCACTGCCAGTACTCCAAATTTAAATAATTTGGATTTCTATCATTGTCAAGGCATGTAAGGATTTTTTAACCGATTAAATGGTGCTAAGATGATAATTTACCAAAGTGGCCAGCTTCCTGTTCAATTTCAGGCATGAGTCCTAGAGACTTTCTCAAGCGTCTTTCTATGACAGACATGTCAACCAAATGTTGTGTCCCTAAGTGAAATGGGTGTTGGGTGCTGATTTTTAATAAGTCAAGTTTACATGGGGCAACACTGATGAATTCACCAAAAGTAGCAAACTTCAAACAAAAATTATCGACTTTCTGGTCAGTTTCAGTCATGAGTCCTAGAGACTTTTTCAAGCGTCTTGTTATGACAGACATGTCAACCAATTTTTATGTCCCTCATTTTAATAGGAGTTTGGGGCTGATTTTTTAAAAACAAGTTTATAGGGAGCAACACTGATGAATTCACCAAAAGTAGCCAAAATCAAACAACAATGGCCGACTTCCTTTTCAATTTAACGCATGAGTTACAGAGACTATTTCAAGCGTCTTACTATGACATACATGCCCACCAAATTTCATGTCCCTGAGTGAAACAGGTGTTGGGGGCTGATTTTTTTTTTTTTTTAAACAAGTTTGCAGGGGGAACTACTGATGATTTCACCAAAAGTAGCCAACTTCAAACAAAAATTGCTGACTTTCTGGTTAAATTCAGCCATGAGTTCTAGAGACTTTTTCAAGTGTCTTGTTATGACAGACATGTCCACCAATTTTTATGTCCCTCATTTTAACAGGTGTTTGGGGCTGATTTTTTAAAAACAAGTTTACAGGGAGCAACACTAATGAATTCCCCACCAAAAGTAGCCAACGTCAAACAAAAATGGCTGACTTCCTGTTCAATTTCAGGCATGAGTTCCAGAGACTTTTTCAAGCGTCTTAATATGACAGACATGTCCACCAATTTTTATGTCCCTGACTGAAACAGGTGTTGGGGGATGATTTTTTAGAAACAAGTTTACAGGGAGCAACACTGATGAATTAACCAAAAGTAGCCAACTTCAAACAAAAATGGCCGACTTCCTGTTCAAATTCGGACATGAATCCCAGAGACTTTTTCAAGCGTCTTGTTATGACAGACATGTCCACCAAATTTTATGTCCCTGAGTGAAACAGGTGTTGGGGGCTGATTTTTTAAAAAAAACAAGTTTACAGGGAGCAACACTGATAAACCATTAACCAAAAGTAGCCAACTTCAAACGAAAATGGCCGACTTCCTGTTCAATTTAAAGCATAAGTTGCAGACACTTTTTCAAACGTCCTACCATGACAGATATGTCCACCAAATTTCATGTCCCTGATTGAAACAGGTGTTGGGGGCTGATTTATTTTTTTAAAAACAACATGGGGAACTACTGATAAATTCATCAAAATTAGCCAACTTCAAACAAAAATGGCCGACTTCCTGTTTAATTTAAGACACAAGTCCTAGAGACTTTTTCAGCCATCTTGTAATAACAGACATGTCCACCAAATTTCACCTCCCTGAGTGAAAACGGTGTCTTCATAACACCATAACAAGTTTACAGGGATAACTACTGATGAATTCACCAAAAGTAGCCAACTTCAAAGAAAAGTTATCGACTTTCTGGTCAATTTCAGTCATGAGTCCTAGAGACTTTTTTAGCTGTCTTTTTATGACTTTTATGTCCACCAATTTTTATGTCCCTCATTTTAACAGGCGTTTGGGGCTGATTTTTTAAAAACAAGTTTATAGGGAGCAACACTGATGAATTCACCATAGGTAGCCAAAATCAAACAACAATTACTGACTTTCTGGTCAAATTCAGTCATGAGTCCTGAGACTTTTTCAAGCGTCTTGTTACAGTGCCTTGCAAAAGTATTCGGCCCCCTTGAATCTTGCAACCTTTCGCCACATTTCAGGCTTCAAACATAAAGATATGAAATTTAATTTTTTTTTGTCAAGAATCAACAACAAGTGGGACACAATCGTGAAGTGGAACAACATTTATTGGATAATTTAAACTTTTTTAACAAATAAAAAACTGAAAAGTGGGGCGTGCAATATTATTCGGCCCCTTTACTTTCAGTGCAGCAAACTCACTCCAGAAGTTCAGTGAGGATCTCTGAATGATCCAATGTTGTCCTAAATGACCGATGATGATGAATAGAATCCACCTGTGTGTAATCAAGTCTCCGTATAAATGCACCTGCTCTGTGATAGTCTCAGGGTTCTGTTTAAAGTGCAGAGAGCATTATGAAAACCAAGGAACACACCAGGCAGGTCCGAGATACTGTTGTGGTGAAGTTTAAAGCCGGATTTGGATACAAAAAGATTTCCCAAGCTTTAAACATCTGAAGGAGCACTGTGCAAGCCATCATATTGAAATGGAAGGAGCATCAGACCACTGCAAATCTACCAAGACCCGGCCGTCCTTCCAAGCTTTCTTCTCAATCAAGGAGAAAACTGATCAGAGATGCAGCCAAGAGGCCCATGATCACTCTGGATGAACTGCAGAGATCGACAGCTGAGGTGGGAGAGTCTGTCCATAGGACAACAATCAGTCGTACACTGCACAAATCTGGCCTTTATGGAAGAGTGGCAAGAAGAAAGCCATTTCTCAAAGATATCCATAAAAAGTCTCGTTTAAAGTTTGCCACAAGCCACCTGGGAGATACACCAAACATGTGGAAGAAGGTGCTCTGGTCAGATGAAACCAAAATGGAACTTTTTGGCCACAATGCAAAACGATATGTTTGGCGTAAAAGCAACACAGCTCATCACCCTGAACACACCATCCCCACTGTCAAACATGGTGGTGGCAGCATCATGGTTTGGGCCTGCTTTTCTTCAGCAGGGACAGGGAAGATGGTTAAAATTGACGGGAAGATGGATGCAGCCAAATACAGGAACATTCTGGTAGAAAACCTGTTGGTATCTGCACAAGACCTGAGACTGGGACGGAGATTTATCTTCCAACAGGACATTGATCCAAAACATAAAGCCAAATCTACAATGGAATGGTTCAAAAATAAACGTATCCAGGTGTTAGAATGGCCAAGTCAAAGTCCAGACCTGAATCCAATCGAGAATCTGTGGAAAGAGCTGAAGACTGCTGTTCACAAACACTCTCCATCCAACCTCACTGAGCTCGAGCTGTTTTGCAAGGAAGAATGGGCAAGAATGTCAGTCTCTCGATGTGCAAAACTGATAGAAACATACCCCAAGCGACTTGCAGCAGTAATTGGAGCAAAAGGTGGCGCTACAAAGTATTAACGCAAGGGGGCCGAATACTATTGCACGCCCCACTTTTCAGTTTTTTATTTGTTAAAAAAGTTTAAATCATCCAATAAATTTTGTTCCACTTCATGATTGTGTCCCACTTGTTGTTGATTCTTGACAAAAAATTAAAATTTTATATCTTTATGTTTGAAGCCTGAAATGTGGCGAAAGGTTGCAAGGTTCAAGGGGGCCGAATACTTTTGCAAGGCACTGTATGACAGACATGTCCACCAATTTTTATGTCCCTCATTTAAACAGGTGTTCCGGGCTGATTTTTTAAAAAACAAGTTTACAAGGAGCAACACTGATAAACCATTAACCAAAAGCAGCCAACTTCAAACATAAAGGGCCGACTTCCTGTTCAATTGAAAGCATAAGTTGCAGACACTTTTTCAAGCATCCTACCATGACAGATATGTCCACCAAATTTCATGTCCCTGATTGAAACAGGTGTTATGGGAGATTTTTTTTTTTTTTTTTTTTTTAAACAAGTTTACAGGGGGAACTAGTGATTATTTCACCAAAAGTAGCCAACTTCAAACAAAAATGGCCGACTTCCTGTTTAATTTAAGACATGAGTCTTAGAGACTTTTTCAACCATCTTGTAATGATAGACATGTCCACCAAATTTGGTGTCCCTGTTTGAAACTGGGGAGGCTGATTTAAAAACAAAAACAAATGCTATGCTACATTAGCATGTTGTTTTGTCTCTCCACATGTAGCCCTCCTCTCCAAATCTCCTCTTCAAGCTGTGTGGCTTCCACTTCCGTCGTGCCCACGAGCCCCCTCGTCTGATCTTTACGCAAAACAGATCAGCGTCCACCCCCCCCACGCACACACTCACCTCATCAAAGTAATGGAAGTGTGTGTGGGACGATGGATGTGATGGAAAGCTTTCGGGGGGGTTCCTCGGAAGTCTTTTAGTGTGCATGTGCACTTACACGCGCGCGCTCACACTCGCCCAGCTGGGATTTATCAATGTTTACTCTCTCCTGTCGGATTGTACTTAAACTTTACCTCCTCTTTGGCCACTCTCTCTGGCCACGCACACACAAATTGGGAAACCACCCATCCAGATTGAGGGAAGCCTTTATCTGAGGCTTGGTGCTAAACTGTGATAGGCCATGCGTGAATGTGTGTGTGTGTGTGTGTGTTTGACTTGGCGGCCCGCCAACGGAATCGGACGGAAGCCAAAGTTCTGACTGCTCTAGCCGACACGCGTCTTTGCACGCTGTTTGTGTGTATATGAATGCTATTTATGACATTGGCAAAAGGGTGGAGTTCATGAGTTGATTTATTTGCATGTAAGACAATGAGTTTGATGACATCAAGACAGTGTTTGTTGGAGTTATTAGCACAATAGAAAGGAACAACTTTTGTTTCGATCCTTTTGTTTAGGTCTTAGCAGAATCTCGAAAGTCAGGTGTGGACTAAACTAACTGGTTTGGTGTTGGATTCCTGCCAAAGAACTAAATTACGATCAGAATGGGAAGTAAATGGAAAAAATCCGGTTTGAACATGAATTGCTTTTATCGTTAGGGTCACGGGTGAGGAGATGGCGAGCCAGGTGACTTTTAACTGGAAGAGTCGGTGTTTGCCCAAGCTTGTCAAACCCTGGGCACATGTTGTTGTTGATGCCAAAGGACATTTTGGGGTCAGTGGTGAACTGACGCCAATGTACGGATACTAGGGAGAAATTAGAATGCTCAGAATTGCTTGGCAGTCAATAGCAATATCAAACGTTGACCCCATTCACTTGTAAAAAAACAACTCAAATAAAGGAATCACGCAGGTTGTAAAGTTTACTAAAAGACAGTGTGCATTTTCAGCAAGAAACCATCATGTTTCCAAGGTGAGCATGATTGAGTCTCTACATAAACATGAACAGTGAATGAGGAGCTTGATTAGATATTGTTGATGCAACATAACGTTAATGTGTCTTTCCAACTAATTGCAATAGTCTCGTGATTTCTCGCGAGATTTAAAAGTAGGATTGCCAACTCCCTGAAAAAGTAAGGGACACCTCATTGGTACTGTCACCATTTAATTATTATTTTGTTTGTGAAAAGTGTTTTTTTTTTTTTTTTTATTAGATGGGGCTTTGCAAGGCACAGGCCCAGCTAGTAAAATTCCTCAACTTTATTTTTATTTATTTCTTTCATAATCTTATTATCCACATTTTTTCGGCGCAGTGGAGACTTCAAACCGTTTGACCGACCGGCACCGTTTCAATTTCAAAATGACCGGAATTCCATTCATTTTTAATGGCAAACATTTTCCCTTCATTT
Organism: Corythoichthys intestinalis; assembly: GCF_030265065.1. NCBI lineage: Eukaryota > Metazoa > Chordata > Actinopteri > Syngnathiformes > Syngnathidae > Corythoichthys > Corythoichthys intestinalis. The sequence continues at coordinate 41,155,047 of NC_080398.1, forward strand.
TCAATGACAGGAAATCATAGGTGGTTGTGATTTTTGACCACTTACCATTACAGCCCATTGACATTGAAGTGGCGCCTAAGTAAGTCAATACCACTGACAGCTATGTACGTCCATGCCATTGACTATCATGAATGTCGCTACTATTGATGCCAATGTACTGGATTCCATTGAGGCATATATACAGTGCCTTGCAAAAGTATTCGGCCCCCTTGAACCTTGCAACCTTTCGCCACATTTCAGGCTTCAAACATAAAGGTATAAAATTTTAATTTTTTGTCAAGAATCAACAACAAGTGGGACACAATTGTGAAGTGGAACAACATTTATTGGATAATTTAAACTTTTTTAACAAATAAAAAACTGAAAAGTGGGGCGTGCAATATTATTCGGCCCCCTTGCGTTAATACTTTGTAGCGCCACCTTTTGCTCCAATTACAGCTGCAGGTCGCTTGGGGTATGTTTCTATCAGTTTTGCACATCGAGAGACTGACATTCTTGCCCATTCTTCCTTGCAAAACAGCTCGAGCTCAGTGAGGTTGGATGGAGAGTGTTTGTGAACAGCAGTCTTCAGCTCTTTCCACAGATTCTCCATTGGATTCAGGTCTGGACTTTGACTTGGCCATTCTAACACCTGGATACGTTTATTTTTGAACCATTCCATTGTAGATTTGGCTTTATGTTTTGGATCATTGTCCTGTTGGAAGATAAATCTCCGTCCCAGTCTCAGGTCTTGTGCAGATACCAACAGGGTTTCTTCCAGAATGTTCCTGTATTTGGCTGCATCCATCTTCCCGTCAATTTTAACCATCTTCCCTGTCCCTGCTGAAGAAAAGCAGGCCCAAACCATGATGCTGCCACCACCATGTTTGACAGTGGGGGGATGGTGTGTTCAGGGTGATGAGCTGTGTTGCTTTTACGCCAAACATATCGTTTTGCATTGTGGCCAAAAAGTTCAATTTTGGTTTCATCTGACCAGAGCACCTTCTTCCACATGTTTGGTGTATCTCCCAGGTGGCTTGTGGCAAACTTTAAACGAGACTTTTTATGGATATCTTTGAGAAATGGCTTTCTTCTTGCCACTCTTCCATAAAGGCCAGATTTGTGCAGTGTACGACTGATTGTTGTCCTATGGACAGACTCTCCCACCTCAGCTGTCGATCTCTGCAGTTCATCCAGAGTGATCATGGGCCTCTTGGCTGCATCTCTGATCAGTTTTCTCCTTGTTTGAGAAGAAAGTTTGGAAGGATAGCCGGGTCTTGGTAGATTTGCAGTGGTCTGATGCTCCTTCCATTTCAGTATGATGGCTTGCACAGTGCTCCTTGAGATGTTTAAAGCTTGGGAAATCTTTTTGTATCCAAATCCGGCTTTAAACTTCTCCACAACAGTATCTCGGACCTGCCTGGTGTGTTCCTTGGTTTTCATAATGCTCTCTGCACTTTAAACAGAACCCTGAGACTATCAAAGAGCAGGTGCATTTATACGGAGACTTGATTACACACAGGTGGATTCTATTTATCATCATCGGTCATTTAGGACAACATTGGATCATTCAGAGATCCTCACTGAACTTCTGGAGTGAGTTTGCTGCACTGAAAGTAAAGGGGCCGAATAATATTGCACGCCCCACTTTTCAGTTTTTTATTTGTTAAAAAAGTTTAAATTATCCAATCAATGTTGTTCCACTTCACGATTGTGTCCCACTTGTTGTTGATTCTTGACGAAAAAATTAAATTTCATATCTTTATGTTTGAAGCCTGAAATGTGGGTAAAGGTTGCAAGATTCAAGGGGGCCGAATACTTTTGCAAGGCACTGTAAATTGATGCCATTGCTGGCCATTTACGTAAAAATTAGGGCTGTCAAATGATTAAACTTTTTAATCGAGTTAATCACAGCTTAGAAATTAATTCATCGTACTTAATCGCAATTCAAACCATCTCTAAAATATGCCATATTTTTCTCTAAATTATTGTTGGAATGGAAAGACAAGACAAGACGGATATATACATTCAACATACTGGACATAAGTACTGTATTTGTTTATCATAACAATAAATCCACATGATGGCATTAACATTATTAACATTCTTTCTGTGAAAGGGATCCACGGATAGATTGTTGAAGGATAAATGTGAGTTTGTATATTGTGACTGAATATTGCCATGTAGTGTATTTGTTGAGCTTTCAGTAAAAGATAATGTAGTGACAAAACTGTTCTGCCCAAATGCATGATGGGAAGTGGGTAACCATGACTGTGTGTAGCGGCTGCAAATACTATATCGTCTCTGTGTTGTCTTCGTGCGTTTAGAAAAAGAGCAATTCCTGTTAGTCTTCCCCACGTTGCTCGCCTCAATATTGTTGTGGAAGACATGACAAAGCTTTAGATGAATAAAAGCAAAAGTCCAAATGACATGCCTGTATCCACTCCACTCACCTGTCACTGCCTCTTAACTCTATATATGTGTGGAACAGCGCCATTGCAGTCTGTTTGCGGAAATGCATGAGTGGGTCATTCCGTGCATACGTTAAATATTTTAACGTGATTAATTTTAAAAAATTAATTACCGCCCGTTAACGCGATAAATTTGACAGCCCTAGTTGTGTCTTATGTTGATTATGTTAAAAGAACACAATTACTTAATACTGAAGGAAAGCAATTTAATCAGGTGCAAATTCTTTCCATAATTTTTTATGTCAGTTCAACATCCCATATTTTTGAGTGTAGCCATCAATTTCCAACATAGCATTCTGTTATAGTAGATATGTCCACCAAATTTTGTCTTGATTGGTGAGACTCGTCTGGAGTTGACTTTTTTTAAAAAGCGGCATACTGGAGGACTTCGCCCAAGATAGCTGCTTCAAACCAAAATGGCCGACTTCCTGTTCAATTTTATAAATAGGTCCAAGAGGCTTTTCTTTGCATCCTGGTATGGTAGACACGTCCAAGATTTTGATTTTGGTTGACTTTTCAAAAAGATAATTCCAGAAGTACTTCTAAAGGAATTCACTGAAAGTGGCTGCTTCCAATAAAAAGGGTGACTTCCTTTTCAGTATCATACATAGGTCCAAGAGCTTTTTCTTTGCGTCCTGGTATGGTAGACACGTCCAAGAAATTGCATCTTGATTGGTGGAACTAGTGTCTGGGGCTGATTTTTTTTTTTTTTTTTTTTATGATTTCAACAGCCACTACTGAAGGAATACCCCAAAGTTGCTGCTTTAAACCAAAATGGTCGTGTTTCTGTTCATTTTTAGGCATAGATCTTTGAGACTTTTTTGTGCGTCCTGGTATACTGGACAAGTCCACCTAATTTTGTCCAGATTTGTAAGACTGGTGTCTGGGGCTGATTTTTTAAAAGACGTTTCTAGCAGGCACGTATGAAGGAAATTCACCCAAAGTGGCTGCTTCAAACCAAAATGGCCGACTCCTTGTTCAGTTTCATACATAGGTCCAATAGTCTTTTTTGGCGTCCTCTTACTGTAGAGACATTCATTAAGTTTTGTCTTGATTGGTGAAATTGGTGTCTTGAGCTGGTTTTTCAAAAAAGATGATTCCAGAAGCCTGAATTCCTGAAGGAATTCACTCAAAGTGGCTAGTTCCAACAAAAATGGTCGAATTCCTGTTCACTTTAATACATAGGTCCAACAGGCTTTTCTTCGTGTCCTCTTATGGTAGACACGTCGAAGAAATTGCGTCTTGATTGGTGAAACTAGTGCCTGGGGCTGCTTCAAAAAAAAAAATTTAAAATCCAGCAGGTACTACTGAAAAAATTCCCCAAAGTGGCTGCTTTAAACAGAAATGGCTGCATTTCTGTTCATTTTGAGACTTTTTTTTATGCGCCCGGTTATATTGGACATGCCCGCCAAATCTTTTCTTGATTCATAAAACTGGTGTCTGGGGCTTCATTTTCTTCCGAAAACAAGTGGGTATTTCTAAAGGAATTCGCCCAAATTACTGCGTCAAATCACAATGGCTGACTTCCTTTTCAATTTTTGACATAGGTCCAAGAGACTTTTTTTGTGCGTCCTGGTATCCTAGACATGTCCGCCGAATTATGTCCAGATTGGTGAAACTGGTGTCTGGGGCTGATTTTTTTTTTTAAAGACATTTCCAGCAGGCAATTCTGAAGGAAATTCACTCAAAGCGGCTGCTTCAAACCAAAATGGCCGACTCCCCGTTCAGTTTCAAACATAGGTCCAAGAGGCTTTTTTTTTGCGTCGTCTGAAAGTAAACGCATCCAGTAAATTTTGTCTTGATTGGTGAAACTGGTGTCTGGGTCTGATTTTTCGAAAAACATGATTCCAGAAGTACTACTGAAGGAATTCACTCAAAGTGGCTGCTTCCAAAAAAAAATGGCTGACTACCTGTTCAATTTCATACATAGGTCCAAGAGGCTTTTATTTTCATCTTGTTATGGTAGATACGTCCAAGAAATAGCGTCTTGGTTGGTGAAACTACTGCCTGGGGCTGATTTTCTTTTTTAATTATTCCAACAGTCACTTCTGAAGGAATTTCCCAAAGTGGCTGCTTTAAACTAAAATGGCCGAATTCCTGTCCATTTTTCGACAAAGATTCTTGAGACTTTTTTGTGCGCCTGGTTATATTGGACATGTCCACCAAATTTTGTCCAGATTGGTGAAACTGGTGTCTGGGGCTGATTTTTCAAACAGATGATTCCAGAAGTACACTGGAAGGAATTCAGTCAAAGTGGCTGCTTCCAACAAAAATGGCAGACTTCCTGTTCAATTTCATACATAGGTCCAAGAGGCTTTTATTTTCATCCTGTTATGGTAGATATGTCCAAGAAATTGCGTCTCGATTAGGGAAACTGGTGTCTGGGGCTGATTTAAAAAAAAAAAAAAAAAAGATGATTCCAGAAGTACGACTGAAGGAATTCTCCAAAGTGGCTGCTTTAAACCAAAATGGCCGAATTCCTGTTCATTTTTCCAATACGATTCCTGAGACTTTTTTGTGCTTCTGGTTATATTGGACATGTCCACCAAATTTTGTCCAGATTGGTGAAACTGGTGTCTGGGGCTGATTTTTCAAACAGATGATTCCAGAAGTACAACGGAAGGAATTCACTCAAAGTGGCTGCTTCCAACAAAAATGGCCGACTTCCTGTTCAATTTCATACATAGGTCTAAGAGGCTTTTAATTTCATCCTGTTATGGTAGACATGTTCAAGAAATTGCGTCTCGATTGGGGAAACTGGTGTCTGAGGCTGATATTTCAAAAAAGATGATTCCAGAAAAACTACTGAAGGAATTCAGTCAAAGTGGCTGCTTTAAACAAAAATGGCCGAATTCCTGTTCATTTTTCGACATAGATTCTTGAGACTTTTCTGTGCGCCGGTTAAATTAGACATGTCCGCCAAATTTTTTCTTGATTGGTAAAACTGGTGCCTAGGGCTGCATTTTTTAAAAGGCATTTCTAGCAGGCTCGTCTGAAGGAAATTCACCCAAAGTGGCTGCTTCAAACCAAAATTGCTGACTCATTGTTCAGTTTCAAACATAGGTCCAACAGGCTTTTTTAGCATCCTCTGAAAGTAAACAAATCCATTAAATTTTGTCTTGATTGGTGAAACTGGCATCTGGGGCTGATTTTTGAAACGTATGATTCCAACAGGCACTCATGAAAAAATTCCCCAAAGTGGCTGCTTTAAATTAAAATGGCCGCATTTCTGTTCATTCTTAGACATGGATCTTGAGACTTTTTTGTGCGCACGGTTATATTGGACATGTCAGCCAAATATTTTCTTGATTGGTAAAACTGATGTCTGGGACTGCATTTTTTTCATAAAACAAGTGGGCATATCTAACGGAATTTACCCAAAATTATTGCTTCTAATCCCAATGGCTGACTTTCTTTTCAATTTTAGACATGGGTCCAAGAGACTTTTTTGTGCGTCCTGGTATACTAGACATGTCCACCAAATTTTGTCCAGAGTGGTGAAACTGGTGTCTGGGGCTCTTTTTTTAAAAGACATTTCCAGCAGACAATTCTGAAGAAAATTCACCCAACGTGGCTGCTTCAAACCAAAATGTCCGACTCCCCGTTCAGTATCATACATACTGTAGGTCCAAGAGGCTTTTTTTGGCGTCCTCTTACAGTAAACACATCTATTAAGTTTCATCTTGATTGGTGAAACTGGTGTCTGGGGCTGATTTTTCAAATGGTTGATTCCAGAAGTACTACTGAAGGAATTCACTCAAAGTGGCTGCTTCCGAATAAAAATGGCTAACTTCCTGTTCAATATCATACATAGGTCCAAGAGGCTTTTCTTTGCGTCCTGTTATGGTAGACACATCCAAGAAATTGCGTCCTCATTGGTGAAACTAGTGACTAGAGCTGATTTTTTTTTTTTTTTTTTTTAAAAGATGATTGCAGAAGGCGCTTCTGAAGGAAATTTCTCCAAAGTGGCTGCTTTAAACAAAAATGGACGAGTTCCGGTTCAATTTTAGGCATGAGTCCAAAAGACTTTTTTGTGCGTCCAGGAATACTAGACATGCCCCCCAAACTTTACCCATATTGGTGCAACTAGTGTCAGGGGCTGATTTTTTAAAAGACATTTTCAGCAGGCACGACTGAATGAATTCACCCAAAGTTGCTGCTTCAAATCAAAATGGCTGACTCCCTGTTCAGTTTCATACATAGGTCCAAAAGGCTTTTTTTGGCGTCCTCTTACAGAAGACACATTTATTAAGTTTGTTTTGATTGGTCAAACTGGTGTCTGGGGCTGATTTTTCAAACAGATGATTCCAAAAAAAATCCCCAAAGTGGCTGCTTTAAACCTGTTAGGTTTTGTGTTGGTTTTCTCCTAGTGTGACTTGTCTCTGTGATTGCCCATTGATTTCACCTATTGTGCCTTCTCCTAGTGTATCCTGCAATCTGCATCCTACTGTGTTACCCAGCTGTTCCTCGTTGTCTCGTTACCCCTTGTCTGCGTGTGTGTATATAAACACCCAGTTTCTTGTCACTCCTTGTTGCGTCATTGTCAATGTCAGTCGCCACGTTCATGTCAGCATTTTTCCCCAGTTCCGCGTGTTCCTCGTCCTGCTTGGAAAGTAAGTTTATTAGCTAGCCTGACTTTTGTTTGTTAAGAGTTTTTGGATCACCACAGCCTTTGTTTTGTACTTTGTTTTTTGTTTGCTTGAATTAAATCATTTTTGCACCACCTTTTTGCCTCGCTTCCCTTTCTGTCAAGTTCAAAAATAGACACTTAGGTAGATATTTGTAAAATTACCCAAAAGTAAGGAGAGAAGACACTCAGTTTTCTTGGCCAAGGAGAGCAAAAGAGTGACTAGCCAGAGAAATGCTAGATTACGCTGTCTAGTCACCAAAATTGATCTAAAGAAAACCCCCCCTTGCGACTTTTATTTAGGGGTTTGTCTTAACACAAAAAGGGTGCCGCCCTGAAGGAGGGGGGAGCAAGCTGGAGACACCCATGTGATATTGGTTGGCTATGTGAGCATGTAGGTGGAACTAAGTAAACGTATGTAAGCAAGCGCACATGTAAAAAATGGTCAAAATGACCCAGACACTTCAGTTATGCAACGCTGCGGCCATGGAAGATGTCCTCGAATGGAAAATTGTCCTCGAAGGTCTAGACGAAAGTCCAGACGTCAGGTGCTTAAGATGTCTCGGAAGGTCTAGTTACGCAATGATGCGGCCATGAAGCAAGGCAGTTGTCATCCCGACCCTCTTTACTCTTGGTAACACTTAAACATTATACTACAACCTAGTATAGCAAGCAATAATCATTTACTGGTTATATCAATAAGAGAAAAAATATGGCAATATGTATTATTTATGGTATATATGAGCACAAGCAAATATTCAATCAATCAAGCAAATATTTAATCAATCACCCCTCGATAATGACCTCAACACTTTCCCTGCACTTGGGTCCACACACCACCTGCCTGCCCAGCAAACCTGACAAAACCAAAATTGCCGCATTTCTGTTCATTTTTAAACACAGATCTTTGACACTTTTTTGTGTGCCCGGTTATATTGGACAATTCCACCCAATATTTTCTTGATTGGTAAAACTGGTGTCTGGGGCTGCATTTTTTCCCCCTAAAACAAGTGGGTATTTCTAACGGAATTAACCCAAAATTATTACTTCAAATCACAATGGCTGACTTCCTTTTCAATTTTAGACTGATTTTTTAAAAGACATTTCTAGCAGGCACATCTGAAGGAAATTCACCCAGTGTGGCTGCTTCAAACCATTGGCAGTGTATCAAATACTTGTAGATCCTTAAGACTTTTTTTGTTTATCTGTTTTTTTGGACATGTCCACCAGATCTTTTTTTGATACTTAAGATGTTTTTAACATTGTTGATTTTTATGGAGCTGGCAACGCGCTACACAAAGTACGTAGCTGTTTATTCGGCTACATTTGCCCTATTTAATATTATGACTTTTATTCTCGTACTATTAATTTGACATTTGTTCTCATAGTAATAGTAATATCTCAAACCAAAATTTTGACTTCCTAATCGGTGCAAGAGATTTTTCCACCTAGCTACCCATTAGTGAGTCTGCATGAGTATGTATAGTTGCGTCCTCAATGCGCACACAAGTAGCCTTTGTCTTCACAAGTGTCCCACTTCATGTTACACACATACAAACATCCACACCCACACTTTCTTGTCTTGCAAAATGTATGTTATCTCCTGTTGAGTGTTATCGAGCAGGTGTAAAGAGGGCGTGTAGATGTGTGTACATACATGTGCGTTTGTTGTCGGCCTTGAGGAGAAGCCAGTTACTGCTAGCCTTGTTTTGTAATGTACTACACGAGTCATTTTTTTAATAAGGTGGTATTTGGATGAAACAGAGTGGACACTAACAGAGGGGACATTTTGTGCTAAAGTTAGCTAACTTTGCTAGCATAACAGCTAACATAACATTGGATACTTGATGAGAAATCTAAAAATTTAAAAATACTGTAAACCTGTTGAAAAGATTCAATTGCATCAATTTCTTTGCTATATATAGCTTTAGCAGAGTGGACATGTTTTGATCAACCACACTGAACAATGAACATACTTCATAAATCTGGAAAATCTGATTTTTAAAAGGGGTAAAAAATAAAATTCAATTTACCACCACAGGTGTGATGTTATTGCAGAAGAGTGGTATCATTAATAAATTGGGAATTTTCTTAAAGGGTACCCAGAATAGAAAGACATGTAATTCTTAAAAGATAAATGTTAGTCTGAGTTATACTAATATGATAGTAAAACCCCTCTTAATGTTTTCGTTTTAATAACATTTATGAAAATAGTTAAACTAGTAGGTTACCATTGTTGTTGACGACACAGTGTACTCTGGGCAGTGACGTCACTGGGTCTAGATGCCGGGCTTCTTTAACTACATAAACATGTCGTCAGTTCTGCCCTTCCAATTCGGGTCCATGACAGTAGGTTGGGATCAGTAAAAAAAAAAAAAAAAAAAAAAAAAACGAAAAAAACCGCCGGGGCAGACGAACTGGAAACTAAGGCAAGGATGCAACTCACAACAAAGTCAATATCTCGGCAAGCCGCCTAGGATCGGTTTAAATACACTGCTGATGAGCTGCAATTCGATGCAGGTACGACGTTGGGAACTCATCCCACAGCTCTGTAACAAAACAATCTGACCAGAAGCAGAATGTGACAAAATCATGCCAGTCGTCATATTAGCTTCGCTTGCTAGCTAGCACTGCTATACTCCCAGTCCAGCCCAACTGTGTCATCATTTCCAGCTGGCATTGCGCGCGTAAAACATGGCGCCCTCCGTAGACATGTACTAAATATTATCGATTTTTAAATCAATGGCAATAATACATGCGTTTCTAATAACATATTTTAGTACAAGAGAACAATTGTGGCTTATTAGAGCCTACAATTCTTTAAGTCCGAGGTTCCCTTTAAAGAGACACTAACACAATTTAACAGAGTGGACAGTGACAACAGAGTGAATAGTGACACCGAGGACAGACAGAAAACCATTTTTATTATTAATTAAATATTTTAATTTAAAAAAAAAAAAAAGTTAGCTTCTGTAGTTTGGGATCGGACCGACAAGGCCCCCGCCTTTTGCTGTTGCCTGTCCCTATGTACCAGACACCTTTGGCTCCTCCTACAGGTGTTGAGCCCATGGAAAGGAGGACCCACGTTGCCTTTTCAGGCTGTTCCCGGCCGGGCCCCATGGGTACAGGCCCGGCCACCAGACGCTCGCCTTCAAGCCCCACCTCCAGGCCTGGCTCCAGAGGGGGACCCCGGTAACCTGCGTCCGGGCAAGGGAAACCTGAGTCGCAGATACAAGCAACCGAATTGAGGGTGTCGGGGCTCTCCCTTAGAGATAGGGTGAGAAAATCTGTCATCCAGGAGGGACTCTGTGTCAAGCCGCTAATCCTCCACGTTGAACAGGGAATCCAGTTGAGGTGGCTCGGGCATCTGGTTCAGATACCTCCTGGACCCTCCCTGGAGAGGTGTTCGGGGCATGTCCCACCGATGGGAGGCCCTAGGGACGACCCAGGACACGCTGGAGAGACTGTCACTCGGCTGGCCTGGGAACGCCTTGGGATCCCGCCGAAGGAGCTGGTTAAAGTGGCTGGGGAACAGGGAAGTCTTGGCTTCCCTGCTAAAGTCACTGCCCCTGCGGTAAATGATGGATGGAATTTAGAAATGATACATGACGAAAGATCGTTTGTCCAGGACAATAAAATCATAATTATTTTGGATTTTTTCCCCCTCGATTTATATTACTGTAATTCTTAGACTATAAGGTGCACATCACTATCAGACACCACCCACTAAACTGACATGAAAACGGCATTTGTTCATAGATAAACTGCATCGGAATATAAGCCACAGCTGTCCTCACTGTATTATGGGATATTTACACCAAAAGATATTAACCGGCAACACTTTATTTAACAGCAGCATCATAAGACTGTCATAAGACCAAATGAACCACCATGAAGCTTTGAACCAATTGGCTGCAAAGCTTCAGTGGTTCAAGAAGCTTCATTTGGCCATCAGTGCTCCCTTAGAGGAGACAGTCAACCTCTGCTGCCAACAGCTGTAAACACTGTTGTCGACCAACATGCCTCCTAGCATGCATTGCAGCACTACAGATGGAAATAACTAAAATTCATGTTCCGTGCTAATTATTTCTTCAGTTACTATTTCAGTTGTTTCATTAACTGCCATGAGCACTAATGAATGCTAATGACAGATGTCTTTTTGTGTCATCCGTCAAATTATCTCACTTTTGAATGGATATAAATGATCCGAGCTGGACATGATTGGAGGTAGTGGCATAATTTGACACTTAATGACATCTGTCATAAGCATTCATTAATGCCCATGATAGTCACTTCTTCTTTTCATTTCGCCTTGTCATGTCATAATTATGACGGTCTTATGACAGTCTGTAGATAAGCAGCAGGATTCAAAATAAGGAAAAAAAGCATCGGTTTATAGTCCGAAAATTACTGTAGTTATTTTACAGACTGAATTTGGATGAAACACAGTGGGGACCAGTGTTGTCACAGATTACTTAAAAAATTGTAATTTAATTACTGATTACTGATTACAACTCAAAAAAGTAACCTAGTTACTTTACCGATTACTTTATTATCAAAGTAACTAAGTTACTTTAAAAGTAACATATCAGTTACTTTTTACCAATTTTTCTCCTTTTGCTGCCTCAACATAAAAATGACAACAAAAAAATGTCATAGCATGTAATTGAATTTTTCACATAAGGCTTAATCTTTGAGATAGCGGGGGTTTAATTAGTCGATGGAGTTGATTTCAACCACCATTGACTCGCGCTAGCTTAGCCACCCCGGAGCCCTGAAACTAATAAATAACTGACAAACTGAATTTGTTTAAATCAACTCCAACGACTAAATAAACCCCCGCTAACTCCAAGATAAAGCCTAATGTCAAAAATTCTGAACTTCCCCTTTAAAATAAAGATCTAGCTGTTAAAATATTGTCTATAAAAATTGTAAAGCAATAAAACAAACAACAAAAATTCATGAAATGAACAAGAATCCTACAACGTATTTCCTAATGGGTCAAAATCATTTTTCTAGCAGATCATGTGACTAGCACCTAAGACACTAGCTTTTGCTTTGCTAAGCCAAAACTAAACCTGTGGAGGCAAGATGGGTATTTAGAATTTCTGTGAACCTAAGCTTTCAAACGCAACCAACAACAACTGAGCTTGAACAGTTTTATATTTATGTATATATACAGTATTGGCCAAAAGTTTGGCGACACTTCAAAGGTGGATACTTTGAAGAATGTAGAATATAAAACCTGTTTTCATTTATTTCACTTTTTTTTGCCATTCCACATGTTCGTTCATAGTTTTGATGTGTTCAGAGAGGATTTACAATAGTAGTGAAAATATATAAAACGTAAAAATGTTTAGATGTGTCCAAACTTTTGACTTTTGTTTCAGTCATCAACATGCTTTGCCCCCAGCCCCACAAAAGTAAAATTCCGCCAATGGTTACAAACACTGATAATAAAATGTGCATAAAGGCTTGTTTAAACTGTAGAAGTGCTGGCTGTCTTTTTACTTGTAGGCTTTGTTTCGAGTTTTGTCGCGTTGTCCTGTAATTCCAAGTGCTTCCTTGTTGAATTGGATGTTTTTAACGGCCGACAGTCTTTTTCAGCCAGCGAAAAGTTTGCATCGCATGGAGATATTTTTGTCATCTTTACTGGACAGAAATGTGAAGTAATGGCTGTATTTCCAGCGAGCAAAGGCATCCATTTGCGGTATCTATCCTGCCTTTCACTGTTAGGCTCGCTGCCTCGTCAGAATGCTATGTTGTTGACCGCCATGGCAGACAGCCTCAAACAGCATCGTAATACACGTGACCCCACCCCCTCCCCCGATGAGAAATGCTCTTCGTACATGACTACAGTATTCTTCATTCTACGTACGTTACGAGGCAAAAACAAAATAGTAACGCACAGGCACTAGGGAAACTAACTTTAATCGGATTACTGGCTTGGAAAAATGAATGCGTTAGATTACTCATTGCCGAAGAAAGTAATCAGATTACTGACAACACTGGTGGGGACATAGGAAAATTCCGTAACAACCTTTTTACCAGAAGTCAATTCAATTTAAAAAATACAATTTAGGAGCCTGTAACCTTGAATTTATAATGGAGGCAGGGGTCGCGTTAACCGAATATTTTCCGTCGTTGACCGGTTTTTTAAAACGGTGACGGAAAAACCTGAAGTCCGTCCGTCATTTTGACAGGTTGCGATTGACACCCCAGACCACAGGGTGGCGAGTGAGCATATTAATTAGCTATTGTCTCTCTTAATGCATGACGTCGTTGGCTATTCTGTCAGAATATTGTAGCGTCACCGGGGTCTGGCGGCGGCACCGTGATTGACACATCAACGCGAGGTTCTTATTGCTGCACCCGGTGTGCCAGCGCGTCATCCAATTGGTGGACTAGATTGCCGCCTGTGTATAGACCCCAATCACATTACGTCACAACTCCGCCCCCCTGACTGGAGCCGCCATATTGTGTGTCAGCTCGTCATGTTTACACATTACCGCTACGTACATGCCTCCTATTACGGCGTGTTTTTCTGCTCGTTAACATTAATAATCAAAATGGTGAAGGCGTGTGTGGCGGTTGGTTGCAGTAACAGAGAAGATAGACGGAGAGACTTGAAGTTTTACCGTATTCCGAGAGACCCGAAGAGGAGAGCGAGATGGACTGCTGTAATTCGACAAGAAATCTGGGCACCAAACGATCACCACAGACTATGTAGTAGTCATTTTATATCTGGTAAGATGCATTTAATATATATTTAGAAGATTTTGGGCTGACAACCACAATTAAGATCATTGTGTGACGTTGGTGATTGGGGTCTATATAGTTGCCTCTTTTTCTTTGGGGGCGGAGTTGTTGTTTTGTTGGTGTTGTTGGCGGTAAGCAGAGTAAAAAGAGGGAGAAAAATACCACGACTTCCGTGTCTAATTTTTCGCCGCCAAGCAAGCGTTACAATATTAATTAAAAATGAATGAAAACTAAATACTATTTAATATGTCATCATTATCATTTTAAAAATTTAGGTGACGGGTAAAAATAGATTATGACCGGATTTTTATGACCCTGTCAGTCAAAATGACAGACAACGAAAATGTCTAGCGCAACCTCTGTATGGAGGGCAATTGATAATACACAAAAAAGTAAGTTGAGTGTGTATTTGTCCAACTTGAGTGAAAATACTGCTTTATTTTAACTGGGGACACATGGCACCTACTCAAAAAAATGACCCACATACACACAAAGAGGGGAGATAAAGGTGAGGACACAACAATGAAGCAATCGCAGGGTAAAAAGGTGAAAGAGTAGTAAATCCATTTCACTTTTCAAGGCTAGCAGGTCACTGGGTTAGTGTTACCAAATATGAGTGAGTGTTTGTGTGTCCACACACTCGCCCTGGCCTATTCAAAGGTCTTTCCATCCACGTGACAACTCGGTGAGGCAAGTCGGACCCCTAGCTGTTATCTGCCCTAATTATGTAATCGAGCGAGCGCGTGTTTAATTCCTACGTATTGTTATTCATATTGTTATTAATCTGACTTGTGGTTGACAGCTTGGGGTTGTGGCGATGGGGATTTTTCAGTGGAGTGGGTGGGGTATGATTAAATTTTTATTGATTTTTCTCGGGAGTGTGTTTTGTCTGGAGTTGACGGCGTGATGCCAACGACATGTTTGCGTAGTATTAGTGGACGTCTGATAAGATGTAATTGCAAATGCAGTCAAGAGTTAAAGCTTTAACTCTGGAGATGAAATTTAAATTTAGTTGATTGGCATTTTTAAAAAGTTCTGTTGTTGTTGTTGATAGATTTGTTACATGCAAAAGCAGAATAGACATGTTCTGCCTGTTTCATAAAGAAGATGCCAGATATATATATATATATATATATATATATATATATATATATATATATATATATATATATATATATATATTTTTTTTTTTTTTTTTTTTTGACCATAGACTTGGTATCCCAAAATGCACTACATATGTAGAAAAGACTATTTAGAGCCAGATAATGCTAAATTTCTCCCAGAAAATGATTGCAATTTTATATGCTTTGGTAGTAATATCTTCAGTTATTTTGCTTTCAATAAAAAAACACAAAACAGAATGGGGAAAAAAATCATGTGATGCTTCTCTAATTTGTGCAATTAACAGCACCTGTTAGTTACCTGTGGCACATAACAGGTGGTGGCAATAACTAAATCACACTTGCAGTCAGTTAAAATGGATTAAAGTTGACTCAACCTCTGTCCTTTGTCCTAGTGTGTACCATATTGAGCATGGAGAAAAGAAAGAAGACCAAAGAACTGTCTGAGGACTTGAGAAGCAAAATTGTGAGGTAGCATGGGCAATCTCAAGGCTACAGGTACATCTCCAAAGACCTGAGTGTTCCTGTGTCTACCGTGCGCAGTGTCATCAATAAGTTTAAAGCTCATGACACTGTGGCTAACCTCCCTAAATGTGGACGGAAAAGAAAAATTGACGAGAGATTTCAACAAAATATTGTGCGAATGGTGGATCAAGGACCTCGACTAACATCCAAACAAGTTCAAGCTGTCCTGCAGTCCGAGGGTACAACAGTGGCAACCTGTACTATCCGGCGGTGTCTGAATGAAAAGGGACTCTATGGTAGGATACAGTGGGGCAAATAAGTATTTAGTCAACCACTAATTGTGCGATTTCTCCCACTTGAAAATATTAGAGAAGCCTGTAATTGTCAACATGGGTAAACCTCAACCATGAGAGACAGAATGTGGAGAAGAAAAAAAACAGAAAATCACATTGTTTGATTTTTAAAGAATTTATTTGCAAATCATGGTGGAAAATAAGTATTTGGTCAATACCAAAAGTTCATCTCAATACTTTGTTATGTACCCTTTGTTGGCAATAACGGAGGCCAAACGTTTTCTGTAACTCTTCGCAAGCGTTTCAAACACTGTTGCTGGTATTTTGGCCCATTCCTCCATGCAGATCTCCTCTAGAGCAGTGACGTTTTGGGGCTGTCGTTGGGCAACACGGACTTTCAATTCCCTCCATAGATTTTTTATGGGGTTGAGATCTGGAGACTGGCGAGGCCGCTCCAGGACCTTGAAATGCTTCTTACGAAGCCACACCTTTGTTGCCCTGGCTGTGTGTTTGGGATCATTGTCATACTGAAAGACCCAGCCACGTCTCATCTTCAATGCCCTTGCTGATGGAAGGAGATTTTCACTCAAAATCTCTCGATACATGGCCCCATTTTCTTTCCTTTAGACAGATCAGTCGTCCTGGTCCCTTTGCAGAAAAACAGCCTCAAAGCATGATGTTTCCACCCCCCATGCTTCACAGTGGGTATGGGGTTCTTCGGATGCAATTCAGTATTCTTTCTATTCCAAACACGAGAACCTGTGTTTCTACCAAAAAGTTCTATTTTGGTTTCATCTGACCATAACACATTCTCCCAGTCCTCTTCTGGATTATCCAAATGCTCTCTAGTGAACCGCAGACGGGCCTGGACGTGTCATGGCTTCAGCAGGGGGACACGTCAGCCGGGGTCCCTACAGTCAAACGTGGCGGAGGTTCCCTGATGTTTTGGGGTTGCTTTTCTACCTCTGGCACTGGACTGCTTGACCGTGTGCATGGTATCGTGAAGTTTGAAGACTACCAACAAATTTTGCAGCATAATGTATGGCCCAGTGTGAGAAAGCTGGGTCTCCCTCAGAGATCATAGGTCTTTCAGCAGGACAATGAGCCAAAAAACACTTCAAAAAGCACTAGAAAATGATGTGAAAGAAAGCATTGGAGACTTCTAAAGTGACCAGCAATGAGTCCAGACCTGAATCCCATAGAACACCTGTTGAGAGATCTGAAAATGGCACCCTTGAAATCTCAGAGACGTGGAGCAGTTGGCCAAAGAAGAATGGTCTAAAATTCTAGCAGAGCACGACAAGAAAAAAGTTATTTTGTCTAAAGGTTGCGCTACCAAGTATTAGGCTGAGGGTGCCAATAATTTTGTCTGGCCTATTTTTAGAGTTTTGTGTAAAACGATAATGATTTAATTGTTTTGGGTTTTTTTCATTCTCTTTTGTGTTTTTTTTAATGCAAGCAAAATTACTACCAAAGCATTTGTAATTGCCCCGATCGATCGGCATCCCGATCACGTCATTTTCAAAGTATCGGGATCGGCAAAAAAAATATCGGCCATACCTTTTTTTAATATATATATATATATATATTTTTTTTTAAATTAAATCGTTTTCTAATTGTATTTAACGTTACAGACATAATATGTTACACTCATCCAGAATCTTTAGGCTTAGGGTAGGGTTATCAAACTTATCCCAATAACGACAGTTAATAATTTTTTTTTTTAAATGTATCACGTTAAAATATTTAACGCAATTAATGCATGTGTTGCAGGAGCCACTCACGCATTGTCGAGCTCACTCTGTAATGGCGCCGTTTCACCCACAGAGAGAGATAAAAGGCAGCATAAAATGAGTAGAGTGAATTTTGGCAGCCTTTGGAGCCTTTTTTTAACTGGTTAAAGCCTTACAATCCCGCTCCCTTCGATTAGATATATCATGGGAAGCAATGTGGGGAAGCAAGGTAGCAATTGATCTTTTTCTTAACACCTTATATTATTTCCAAACGCAGAAAAGGTACAGTGCCTTGCAAAAGTATTCGGCCCCCTTGAATCTTGCAACCTTTCGCCACATTTCAGGCTTCAAACATAAAGATATGAAATTTAATTTTTTCGTCAAGAATCAACAACAAGTGGGACGCAATCGTGAAGTGGAACAACATTTATTGGATAATTTAAACTTTTTTAACAAATAAAAAACTGAAAAGTGGGGCGTGCAATATTATTCGGCCCCTTTACTTTCAGTGCAGCAAACTCACTCCAGAAGTTCAGTGAGGATCTCTGAATGATCCAATGTTGTCCTAAATGACCGATGATGATAAATAGAATCCCCCTGTGTGTAATCAAGTCTCCGTATAAATGCACCTGCTCTGTGATAGTCTCGGAGTTCTGTTTAAAGTGCAGAGAGCATTATGAAAACCAAGGAACACACCAGGCAGGTCTGAGATACTGTTGTGGAGAAGTTTAAAGCCGGATTTGGATACAAAAAGATTTCCCAAACTTTAAACATCTCAAGGAGCACTGTGCAAGCTATCATTTTGAAATGGAAGGAGCATCGGACCACTGCAAATCTACCAAGACCCGGCCGTCCTTCCAAACTTTCTTCTCAAACAAGCAGAAAACTGATCAGAGATGCAGCCAAGAGGCCCATGATCACTCTGGATGAACTGCAGAGATCTACAGCTGAGGTGGGAGAATCTGTCCATAGGACAACAATCAGTCGTACACTGCACAAATCTGGCCTTTATGGAAGAGTGGCAAGAAGAAAGCCATTTCTCAAAGATATCCATAAAAAGTCTCGTTTAAAGTTTGCCACAAGCCACCTGGGAGACACACCAAACATGTGGAAGAAGGTGCTCTGGTCAGATGAAACCAAAATGGAACTTTTTGGCCACAATGCAAAACGATATGTTTGGCGTAAAAGCAACACAGCTCATCACCCTGAACACACCATCCCCCCTGTCAAACATGGTGGTGGCAGCATCATGGTTTGGGCCTGCTTTTCTTCAGCAGGGACAGGGAAGATGGTTAAAATTGACGGGAAGATGGATGCAGCCAAATACAGGAACATTCTGGAAGAAAACCTGTTGGTATCTGCACAAGACCTGAGACTGGGACGGAGATTTATCTTCCAACAGGACAATGATCCAAAACATAAAGCCAAATCTACAATGGAATGGTTAAAAAACAAACGTATCCAGGTGTTAGAATGGCCAAGTCAAAGTCCAGACCTGAATCCAATGGAGAATCTGTGGAAAGAGCTGAAGACTGCTGTTCACAAACACTCTCCATCCAACCTCACTGAGCTCGAGCTGTTTTGCAAGGAAGAATGGGCAAGAATGTCAGTCTCTCGAAGTGCAAAACTGATAGAAACATACCCCAAGCGACTTGCAGCTGTAATTGGAGCAAAAGGTGGCGCTACAAAGTATTAACGCAAGGGGGCCGAATAATATTGCACGCCCCACTTTTCAGTTTTTTATTTGTTAAAAAAGTTTAAATTATCCAATAAATTTTGTTCCACTTCACGATTGTGTCCCACTTGTTGTTGATTCTTGACAAAAAATTAAAATTTTATATCTTTATGTTTGAAGCCTGAAATGTGGCGAAAGGTTGCAAGGGTCAAGGGGGCCGAATACTTTTGCAAGGCACTGTATATCAATTGGTAGCACTACGCACAGTCATGGTTCCACTTCCCATCATGCATTGGGGCATGGCTACAGTATCATTTACTTAAAGCTCAACAAATACACTAGATGGCAATATTTAGTCACAATATACAAAGTCACAAGTCTTTCTATCCGTGGATCCCTCTCACAGCAAGAATGTTAATAATGTAAATGCCATCTTGAGGATTTATTGTCATAATAAACAAATACAGTACTTATGTACTGTATGTTGAATGTATATATTCGTCCGAGTTTTATTCATTTTTTTCTTAATGCATTGCCAAAATGTATATGATCAGGAAAAATGATCGGGAATGATTGGAATTGTATCGGGAGCAAAAAAAGGCAATCGGATTGGGAAATATCGGGATCGGCAGATACTCAAACTAAAACGATCGGGATCGGATCGGAAGCAAAAAAACATGATCGGAACAACCCCTAGTGCCAAGACTTTTTGCCAGCACTGTAAAAATAGTACATTGTATATTTCTAATGAATATCCTGAGCAATTACAACTACAGGATGTTTTTTATAGACATAAAAGAATCTCAAAATGACTTTTGTGCCCAGAATCCAGACCAGAGAGTCTACTACTTTTGCAGACAAACCTGAATTGACAGAAAATTATAAGAACCAACAACTTAACACCACAACTCCAAAATCCCTTCATGGTCTTCGGCTTTTCCTGCGGTTCAAACGAGGGTCCTCACCCTGGTCTCAACCCGGCAGGTCCAGAGCCACTGTGACCCAGCGACCTGCGGGGCAAGCTGCCCCTTGGCGCCACTTAAGAAAAGAAAAAAAACGCTGAGCACGACTGTCACATCGACGAACTGGACTTCATTAAGTGTTCTCTTGAGGAGTTTGATGAGTCAACACGACACAGCACAACAATAGGTTGAAATAGGTCAAGATATTAGAAATTACAGATAATCCCCGGGTTACCACCGAGTCGATTTACGTGATTTCGAATTACGTCCGGAGTTTTTTTTTTTACAGTTTTACAGGTTTTTTTTCCCACAGTGTCATATTTTTTACGTTATTAATTCGGGTTGTTCCGATCATGTTTTTTTTGCTCCCGATCCGATCCCGATTGTTTTAGTTTGATTATCTGCCAAGCCCGATATTTCCCTATCCGATGGCTTTTTATTTGCTCCCAATTCAATTCCAGTCATTCCCGATAACTTTTCCCGATCATATATATTTTGGCATGCATTAAGGAAAAAATGAATAAAACTCGGACGAATATATACATTCAACATACACTACATAAATACTGTATTTGTTTATTATGACAAAAAATCCTCAAGATGGCATTTACATTATTAACATTCTTTCTGTGAGAGGGATCCACGGATAGAAAGACTTGTGACTTTGTATATTGTGACTAAATATTGCCATCTAGTGTATTTGTTGAGCTTTCAGTAAATGATACTGTAGCCATGCCCAAATGCATGATGGGAAGTGGAACCATGACTGTGCGTAGTGCTACCAATTGATGTATCTTCTCTGCGTTGGGAAATAACATAAGGTGTTAAGAAAAAGATCAATTGCTACCTTGCTCCAAAGGCTGCCAAAGTTCACTCTACTCATTTTACACTGCCTTTTATCTCTCTATATAGGGAAAACCCGTCTTCCTTTGTCTGTCATCGTCTTTTTCGGGCAAATTATTCCATAGTCTGTGTCAATGTTTCTCCTTTCTGGCCAAACTATCTCACACTCTGTAACTGTCAATGATTATGATGATGATGACAATGACAATAAATCACTCATTCATTCAAAACGTGAGTGGGTCATGCAGCACATGCATTAATTGCTATCGGGATAAATTTGATAACCCTACCTTAAGCCTAAACTCTGGATGAGTGTAACATATTATGTCTGTAATGTTAAATACAATTAGAAAACGATTTAATTAATATATAATATATAATATATTAGGGCTGTCAAAATTATCGCGTTAACGCACGGTAATTAATTTTTTAATTAATCACGTTAAAATATTTGACGCAATTAACGCACATGTCCCGCTCAGACGGTATTCTGCCTTTTGGTAAGTTTTACAGCAAGGCTTTTTGTGCTGTCGAACAGCGAACTCTTGTGGTCGCTTTGCGACATGGTTTATTGTTTTCTTGCCAGTTCAATATGGCTGCATGACGTCTCGGGCTGACGCCCACGTTGTAATGTTGTGCTTATATGATCCTTGGACAAGATTTGTCCGTAAGTATGGTTGTTGTAAAGAATGTGCATATTATGTTAGTAAGCGAAATGTTATATTTTTTGTATGAGACGCTTTTTGTTTATGTTTAGTGAACCTGTATAGTGTGCTAAGCTAACGTTGTTGCTAATGCAATGCTTGTGTACTTTTTTTTTTGTTCATGTTTAGTGAACCTGTATAGTGTGCTAAGCTAACGTTGTTGCTAATGCAATGCTTGTGTACTTTTTTTTTGTAGTTTTACGAAGGTCTAAAGAGGACAATTGTTTGAGGCCATTTTATTAATAAATCAGATGAAAAAGGAAGAAGTCTGATTATTAAGGCGCTGTTCACTAGCTGTCTAGCTTTGGAAAAAGCAGACGCTTCGGAGTGAGGACAGCATAGACAGATTTAAATGACAGCAGAGTGAAATGCCCACTACAGTCCTTATGTACCGTATGTTGAATGTATATATCCATCTTGTGTCTTATCTTTCCATTCCAACAATATATTTTACAGAATATATGTATAATTTACGGAAAAATATGGCATATTTTATAGATGGTTTGAATTGCGATTAATTGTGATTAATTACAATTAATTAATTTTTAAGCTGTAATTACCTCAATTAAAAATTTTAATCGTTTGACAGCCCTAATATATATATATTTTTGAAAAAGGCGTGGCCGATATTTTTTTTGCCGATTCCGATACTTTGAAAATGACGTGATAGGGATGCCGATCGATCGGGACATCTCTAGTAATGTTGCGTACTGAATAAATGCATTTTTATTATTTCATATTCCATTTAGCACAAGCCTGTTATTTGTCATTGCCATACCATTTATTTGAAACATTACACTTCCAACCATTTATATAGGCGCTTCCAGGAGTTCATGCACAGCACAGAAAGTCTCGGAGTCTCATCTACGTCGTACTGAATCCATTTTTCACTGCTTACTTCAACCGGAATTCCTGTTGTTCTGTCTAAACTGGAAATTCGAAACAGAAATTTTCAAAGATGGCGCTGCCCATGTTTCACTCAGGAAACTTGCCTATAAAGGTTTAAACAATTCACATAATGGTGATGGACGGCCATCGCCATCTCTGGCAGGTAAATCATGCATTCACTTGTTTTTCAGTCCGAATGAGTCAACATATGATCTTTATTGTCTATTGACTCTTCCCAAAATGAGTTAAAAAAGCAAAACTCCACAAAATCAGCACTAAATTAGCAATAAATTGCCTAAACTCAACAAGAAGTGATACGAAAATGCCCCAAAATCAACAGGAACTAACCCGAGGGAGTTCACCGAAAAGCTGGGATAAGCTCCAGCACCCCGCGACCCTCGTGAGGATAAAAAATGCAACTAAATAATGAAAAATAACATGCATATATTATAAAAAATTATATTAAAGCTTTTTAAATGACCAAAAATAGTCACTTGGCCTATAAAGGGTTCACGAATTCATTGCCATTGATGGTGATTGACGTCCGTCGCTGTCAATGGCAGTTAAATCATGCCTTCACTTGTTTTTAAGTGCCAATGAGTCAACATGTGATCTTCATTGTCTGTTGGCTCCTCCCAAAATGAGTTTAAAAAGCAATAACAGCAACATATAACCCAATTTGGGTCATTTGTTGGGGTCACCAAACAAGGAGAGGCCAGTGCGGCTAATCCCGGCGCCAAGTTGGGCGGCGGCCTGCTGCTTTGGGGGAGGTGTTAAGAGTACTGGTCAGTTCCTGGGTGGGTGGAGGAGCATCCAGCGCCCCCTCCTTCACCGTCCCGGAGGCGTACGCGCTGTCCGGGGGGTTGCAACTGGGGGGGTCTTGGGTGCGGCGGGGTCATCGTTGATGGATGAGAGCCGGGCCCATTGTGGCAGGTGCCCGGCAGCCCCGACCCCGTCCCGGCCTAATCAGCGCGCCGCCCCGTACAACGGGGCCCATTTAACCCCCTAATGACCACTCACTCACTCGGCGCGCACACACAGGAAGAGCGCTTAATGCGGCGGAACACAAGCAACGTAAATAAAGCGACAAAGATGAATAATCGGCAAAGACGAATTGGAATTTTGACAATTACAGGCAAGATTTCATAGGGAATGGGAGTTTATTTAAGGATGAACATGTCTGTTTAGGTGTACGTATTTGTCATTTGAGCCAACAGAGGTTCTCTTTAGTGACCCACTTTCTACCCAACTGTCCTTATTGTCTAATGTGACAGTTAAACTCAGTAGCTGCCATTGACGGCATTAGATGTCCAATTCATTCAGACTGGGAGGGGCGAATGAATGTTCAGTCTTCCCTGTTTTGGGAGCATTTACTGATTTTAGGGCAATTTTCAGCTCACATTCTGTTGATTTTGAGTCAATTCCTTTTCATTTTAGGGGCATTCCTGTGTCACTTCCTTTTCAGTAACCTAAAATCAACAGCAAGTAACAAATAAATGCCATAAGATAACCAGGAAATGACTGAAAATCAACAAGAAATGGACCAAAAAAATGCCCCAAAATTACCTTCCCTTCCGTCCATCTCAGTCAAAATGGATTGAACTCAGGGCTGAACAATATTGGAAAAAACTGATATTGCCACTTTTTGGGGATTTGCACAGTGGCGCCACCAAATTGGTTGGCCACCCCACTGGCCACCCCGCTTGCCAGTATATTGTTAGATTGTTGTATTATACATTTCATCCTAAATGAATGCATTTATTTTGTTTTGTCAAATGTAGGGCTGTCAAATTTATCGCGTTAACGGGCGGTAATTAATTATTTTTAATTAATCACGTGAAAATATTTATCGCAATTAACGCATTCGCGGTATGACTCATTCACGCATTGCCGCAAACAGCCTACAATGGTGCTGTTTTACACTGGGCTAAAGCAACATTCTATATTCTCCCCTTGCCATGATAAGAGGACAAATCTTAGCGTGTGTCTCAAAACAAGCAATGGGGAGACTGGAGAGGACACTAGCGGGCGAGCTGGGGGGGGGCAGCACGTGACATGAGTGACACAACCAGACACCGTTATGATGCAGGCTAACTACACATAAAATGTCACACATTGTGAACATGTGACAGAAACTACGGCGCATTTCTGTCTCGTTCTCAGACGAAAACTAGCATTCGTGTCATTATGTTTTAGTCTCCCAAGACACGTTTTCAGCTTGTTATTGTCTCGTCTTCGTCATGAAAAAAATTGTCTGACGATGAAATATTTTTATTAAAGATGTCCTGATCGATCGGCATCACGATCGATCGGCATCACGATCGATCGGGTCCGATCACGTCATCTTCAAAGTATCGGAATCGGCAAAAAAATATCGGACATGCCTTTTTTAAATATATATATATATATATATATATATATATTTTTTTTTTTTTTTTTTTTTTTTTTTTTAATGAAATCGTTTTCTAATTGTATTTAACGTTACAGACAAAATGTCTTACACTCATCCAGAGTCTTTAGTTTTGGCTTAAAGTAGGGCTATCCAATTTATCGCGTTATCGGCGGGATTTAATTTTTAAAAATTAATTAATCACGTTAAAATATTTAACGCAATTAACGCATGCGCTGCACAACCCACTCATGCATTGTCGCGTTCAATCTATAATGGCGCCGATTTACCTATATACAGAGCTAAAAGGCAGCGTAAAATGAGTAGAGTGAATTTTGGCAGTCTTTGGAGCCTTTTTTTTTTTTTTTATTGGCTAAAGCCTTAAAATCCCTCTCTCAACAATTTGAAATATCGTGGGAAAGCAATGTGGGGAAGGAAGTGTAGTAGTTGATCTTTTTCTTTACACCCTATGTTATTTCCCAACGCAGAGAAGATATATCAATTGGTGCCACTACGCACAGTCATGGTTGCACTTTCCATCATGCATTTGGGCAGAACAGTTAAATGGCTACAGTATCATTTACTGAAAGCTCAACAAATACACTAAATGGCAATATTTAGTCACAATATACAAAGTCACATTTATCCTATAAGAATTATTCTTTCTATGTGTGGATCCCTCTCAAAGAAAGAATGTTAATAATGTAAATGCATCTTGAGGATTTACTGTCATAATAAACAAATACAGTACTTATGTACTGTATGTTGAATGTATATATTCGTCCGAGTTTTATTCATTTTTTTCTTAATACATTGCCAAAATGTATATAATCGGGAAAAATTATCGGGAATGATTGGAATTGAATCGGGAGCAAATAAAAAGCCATCGGATCGGGAAATATCGGGATCAGCAGATACTCAAACTAGAATGATTGGATCGGGAGCAAAAAAACATGATCGGAACAACCCTAATTTTTATTAAAGGCATCGTTGACAAAAACAACACGGCTCAGAAGTGTACTAAAATACCCAGGAAATGACCAAAAATCAACAGGAAATGACCTAAAATGAATCAAAATTAACTTATCTGAACATTCGTTCATTCACACCTCCCAGTCAAAATGGATTCAACATCGAACACCATCAATGGCACTGAAAAATGAGCATCAACAGCCAGTCTTTCCTGTTTTGGGGACTTTTTCAGGTTCCTTCCTGTTGATTTTGAATCACTTCCTTTTCATTTTGGGGGCATTCCTGTGTCACTTCTTGTTTAGTAACCTAAAATCAAAAGCAAGTGACACAGAAATGCCCTTAGATAACAAGACAATGTCAGAAAATCAACAAGAAAAATGCCCTGAAATTAATTCCCCTAACACCCTTCCAGTCGAAATGGTTTGGACGTCTAACACCGTCAATGGCCGTCACTTCCTATTATTTTGAGGGTGTTTCCGTGTTTGCTTCTTCAGTGCATGTTCAATGTGTTATTGGAAAAGTCTATTATAAATCAATTGATCATTACGGAAATTGTAATATTAGCACTGCATTACCTGAAAATTTGCATGTGTGTGTTTGTTTTAAGAACGTGTATACCTGTCTTGTCCTCTGCATGAACCAGAGATTTGCATGTGCGTATGCACACGGGCTGATTGCGTTAGTGAAAGTACAAAGGGTTGATTGCTCACTTGACAATATTAAGGTGTGGCCGAGCCAACGTGCAACAACCCGCTGATTTGCATATTATGCGTGCGTGTGTTCTTTTGTGGGGAACCGCATTGTCAATCAAACACACACACATCTGATAAAGGATAATGTCATTTTAACTTATTCCCTGCCGATGATTATGTTTCAGTGATGCTTGAAGACTAATTGTAAAATTTTAGTCGGCAGATTAATCTATCAAATTCATGGGAAATGATTCCACAGAATTATCGGTCATTGATTTATTCACTGACAATGATCTTGTTTCAAGGTTAATGACCAATCTGTTCGGCCTGAAAACATTAGAATTCGTAGATTAATTTCAAAATGAGATTAATCGCAAGATTAGTCGTCAGATTAATTTATTAAATTCATCGATTAATCGCAAAATGTTTGCACAGAGTAATCTGTCATTGATTTGTTTCCTGACAATTATCAAGTTTCAATGTTAATGACCAATCTGTTAGGACTGGACACATTAGAATTCAAAGATTAATTGCAAAATGAGATTAATCCCCAGATTAGTCATCAGATTAATATATCAAATTCATTGATTAATCGCAGAGTGATTGCACAGAATAATTTGTCATTGATTTGTTTCTGGCAATTATTTCATTATAAATGACCAATCTGTTAGGACTGGAAACATAAGAATTTAAAGATTAGTGGCAAAGTGAGATTAATCACCAGTTTAGTGGTCAGATTAATATATCAAATTCATCAATTAATCACAAAATGATTCCACAGAATAATCTGTCTTTGATTTAATCACTGACAATGATTTTTTTTTTTTTTTTTTTTTTTTTTTTACGACCAATCTGTTGGACCGGAAACATTAGAATTTGTAGATTAGTTGCAAAATGAGATTAATCGCAAAATCAGTCATCATAGTGATATATCAAATTCATCGACTGATCGCAAAATGATTCCACAGAATAATCAGTCATTGATTTAATCACTGAAAATTTGTTTCAATGTTAATGACTAATCTGTTAGGACTGGAAACATTAGAATTAATAGATTAATTTTAAAATTAGATTAATCGTAAAATTAGTCATGAGATTGATAAATAAAATTCATTGATTAATCACAAAATTATTCCAAAGAATAATCCATCATTGATTTAATCACTGACAATAATCATGTTTCCTTGTTAATGACCAACCTGTTAGGACTGGAAACATTCAAATTCGTAGATTAATTGCAAAATAAGATTAGTCGTAAAATTAGTCGTCAGATTAATATTTAAAATTCATCGATTAATTGCAAAATGTTTCCACAGAATGATCTGTCATTGATTTATTTCAAGACAATGATCTTGTTTCAATGTTAATGACAAATCGATTAGGACTGGAAACATTAGAATTTGTAGATTAATTGCAAAATGAGATTAATCGCAAAATCAGTGGTCAGATTAAATTAATCGATTAATCACAAAACGATCCCTTAGAATAATCTGTCATTGATTTAATCACTTGCAATGATTATATTTCATTATTAATGACTAATCTTTAGGACTGGAACAATTGGCGTTTATAGATGAATTGTAAAACGAGATTAATTGTAGAATTAGTAATCAGATTAATATATCAAATTCACTGATTAATCACAAAATGGCTCTACTGAATAATCTGTCAATATTTTATTCACTGACAATGATCTTAATTCAAAGTTAATGACTAGGCTGTTAGGACTGAAAACATTAGAATTCATAGATTAATTCCATTAGAATTCATAGATTCATTCCAAAATGAGAGTAATCGTAAAATTTGTCGTCAGTTTAATATGTCAAATTCATTGATTAATCACAAAATGATTCCACAGAATAATTTGTCATTGATTTATTCAGTGACAATGATCTTGATTCAAAATCAAAGACAAATCTGTTTGGACTGAAAAACTTAGAATTCATAGATTAATTCCAAAATTAGATTAGTTGCATGTTTGGTTGTCAGATTAATCTATCATATTAACCGATTAATCATAAAATGATTCAACTATCATTGATTGATTAACTGCTAATGATCATGATTCAGTGTCAATGACATGTCCATTCACACTGGAAAAATGTTATTAATTCTAAAAATTAATCTACAGATAAAGCTATCAAACTAATCACAAAATTATTTGAAAGATTGTTTTATTCACTGACAATGATCTTAATTCAAAGTTAATGAGTTGGCTGTTAGGACTGAAAACATTAGAATTCATAGATTAATTCCATTAGAATTCATATATTAATTCCAAAATGAGATTAATCGTAAAATTAGTCGTCAGATTAATATAGTAAATTCATTGATTAATCACAAAATGATTCCACAAAATAATTTGTCATTGATTTATTCACTGACAAAGATTTTGTTTCAAAATCAAAGACAAATCTGTTTGGACTGAAAACATTAGAATTCATAGATTAATTCCAAAATTAGATTAGTTGCATATTTGGTCGTCAGATTAATCTATCATATTAATTGATTAATCATGAAATGATTCAACTATCATTGATTTATTAACTGCCAATGATCACGATTCAGTGTCAATGACATGTCCATTCACACTGGAAAAATGTTATTAATTCTAAAAATTAATCGACGGATAAATCTTATCAAATTAATCAATCACAAAAGTATTTGAAGGATTAATCTATCATTATCTCATTTACTGCCAACGATCTTATTTCAGCGTCGGCGACCAATCCACTTGGACTTCCACCATTAAATTTGTAGATTAATCGCAAGATTAAATTAATCTATTAAATCCATCGATTAATCGCAAAATTCTTATTAACTGCCAATCATCATGTTTCAGTGATATTGACCAATCAGTTCAGACTGGCGAATTTAGATTGATGATAAAATAGACATCCAATCCATTATGAATGGGAATTTGAATCAATTTTTTTTTTTTTTTTTAAATGAAAACGAAAACGCACCCAAGCCGCATGGACACTGTGCTCACACTTACTCTGACTGATTAAACGGACTTAACTCATAAGTCAAAGCACTACTGCGCCTTTGAAAAGAAACGTGTGTGTGTGTTTGTGTGTGTGGTGAGTCACGGCAGGTTATTTACGGGAAGGTGTTTACGTGCTTGCTAGTGTGCGGGAAGGTTCTGTTTTGTCTGCGCTCAAGTGAGGACAGATGAGCGTCAGCATGTCTTTCTTTTCGTTCTATGCACGCGTGTGCACATGTGACTTTGATGGGGATAGATGGCAAATTTATACGAACTGGGAGGGTGTGTATATTTGCTTTATATTGTGGTGATCGCTGAAATTGGTGTAAGTAGAGGATTTCATATGTAGACAATTTGACCTTAAAGCTGCTGCTTTACACCAAAATGGTGGAATTCCTGTTCACTTGCAAACATGGGTCCTTGAGACTTTTTGGTGCATCCGTTTATTATAGATGTGTCCGCCAAATTTTGTTTTGATTGGTAAAACTGGTGTCCGGGGCTGATTTTTTTTCTCAAAAATTATCCAGAGGACACTTCTAAAGGAATTAACCTAAAATTATTACTTCAAAATAAAATGGCTGGCATCCTATTTAATTTTAGACGAAGGTTCTTGTGACTTTTTGGTGTTTCTTGTTATAATAGACAAGTCCACCAAATTTTGTCTTGATTGGTGAAAATGGTATCTGGGGATGCTCAAGTGTGCATTTCTAACAGAATTCATTCAAAATGACTGCTTCAAACCAAAATGACAGATTTTCTCAGAAGTTCAGGCATGGGTCTTTTTAGTGCGTATTGTTGTAATTGACATGTCCACCAAATTTTGGCTAGATTAGTTCAACTGGTGTCTGGGGCTGATTTCTTTTTTTTTAAAAAACACTTTTCCAGCAGACACAAATGAAGAATTCAACCAAAATGGCTGACTTCCTGTTCAATTTTAGACATGTGTCCAAGTGACTTTTTTGTGCAGCCAGGAATAATAGACATGTCCACCAAATTTTGTTCAGATTAGTGCAAATTAGAGATGTCCCGATCGATCGGCATCCCGATCAATCGGGTCCGATCAATCGGCATCCCGATCAATCGGGTCCGATCACATCATTTTCAAAGTATCGGAATCGGCAAAAAAAAATCGGACATGCCTTTTTTAAATATATATATATATATATATATATATATATATATATTTTTTTTTTTTAAATTAAATCATTCTCTGATTGTATTTAACGTTACAGACATAATATGTTACACTCATCCAGAGTCTTTAGTTTAGGCTTAAGGTAGGGTTATCAAATTTATCCCGTTAACGGCGGTAATTAATTTAAAAACAAAAAAATCACGTTAAAAAAATTTAGCGCTATTAATGCATGCGCTGCACGACCCACTCAGGCATTGTCGCGTTCAATCTGTAATGGCGCCGTTTTACCTATATATAGAGCTACAAGGCAGTGTAAAATGAGTAGAGTGAATTTTTGCCAGCCTTTGGAGCATTTTTTTAATTGGCTAAAGCCTTACAATCCCTCTCCCTACAATTAGAAATATCGTGAGAAGCAATGTGGGGAAGAAAGGTACCAATTGATCTTTTTCTTTACACCCTATGTTATTTCCCAACGCAGAGAAGATATATCAATTGGTACCACTACGCACAGTCATGGTAGCACTTCCCATCTTGCATTTGGGCACAACAGTTAAATGGCTACAGTATCATTTGCTGAAAGCTCAACAAATATTGCCTGGTACACCAGACTCACCGCTGTTCCAGCTATTGAGTCTGGCCACCATTCCAGCGGATACAATTTCCAGGTGGAGCAAGCCACAACAAACAGACAACGGAGTGGACCAATCAGCGACGGGCAGACATGACGTTAGTAAAATGACGACATCCCTCAATGACGAGGGAAGGACGAGGGACTTGCGCGCGGAAGTAAACATACGAAGAGAGCGGAGTTTATTCAACATGGCTAGCGCGAGACGGACTGTTGTCAATGACTCGTGTCGATGTGTTTTTGGTCATTTAAAAGGGATTTTACCGTGGATTGGAACATATTCTCGGCTCTCCCGTTCACCATCTGTGTTGGAGACGACTTTCGACGCGCAAAAGTGACGTGTCTCTTTAAGAACACGTCACGCAAATAAACGAATCTGATTTGTCGATTGATTTTGTGCCTGCTCGAAAGGTCGTTAATGGGATGGTTCCCAGACTATGTCTCTCAGTGTTTGAAAAATACAGGGAGAATAGTGGCAACAACAAATACACTAGATGGCAATATTTAATCACAATATACAAAGTCACATTTATCCTTTAAGAAGTACAAGTCTTTCTATCCGTGGATCCTTCTCACAGAAAGAATGTTAATAATGTAAATGCCATCTTGAGGATTTATTGTCATAATAAACAAATACAGTACTTATGCACTGTATGTTGAATGTATATATTCGTCCGAGTTTTATTCATTTTTTTCTTAATGCATTGCCAAAATGTATATGATCAGGAAACATTATCGGGAATGATTGCAATTGAATCGAGAGCAAAGAAAAAGCAATCGGATTGGGAAATATCGGGATTGGCAGATACTCAAACTAAAACGATTGGATCAGGAGCAAAAAAACATGATCGGAACAACCCTAGTGCAAATGGTTTCTGGGGCTGATTTGTTTCATTTTTATAAATTTCCAGCACGCAGTAATAAAGAATTCCCCTAAAATGAGTGCTTCAAACAAAAATGGCTAACTTTGTGATTAATTCCAGATAGGATTCCAAGAGACTTTTTCATGCGTTCTGTTGGAGTAGACTTGTTCACCAAATTTTGTCATGATTGGTGCAACTGATATTTGGGGCTGATTTTTTGAAAAACATATTTCCAGAAGGCACTAGTTAAGAATTTACCCAAAATGAGCACTTCAAACTAAAATGGCTGACTCAATGTTAAATTTCAGACATGGGTCCAAGAGACTTTTTTGTGTCTTATTCTACTTAACATGTCCTTTAAATTTTGTTTTGATTGGTGGATCTGGTGTCTGGGGCTGATTTTTTTAAAGTCATTTCGAGCAGGCACTAATGAAGAATCTACTAAAAGTGGCTACTTCAGCCAAAAATGACTGACTCAGAATGACTGATTCCTTGTTCAATTTCAGACATGGATCCAAGAGACTTTTTTGTGTCTCTTATCATAATTAACATGCCCACCAATTTTTGTCCAGATTGGTGCTACTGGTGTCTGGGGCTGACTTTTAAATTATATATATATATTTCCAGAAAGCACTAATTAAGAATTCATTCAAAACGAGTACTTCAAAGTAAAATGGCTGACTCTATGTTCAATTTCAGACATAGGTCCAAAAGACTTTTTTGTGCATCCTATTGTAATTAAAATGTCCACCAAATTTTATCTTGATTGGTAGAACTGGTGTATGGGGCTGATTTTTTTAAAATGACATTTCCAGCAAGCACAGATGATGAATTTACTAAAAGTTGCTATTTCAAACCAAAATGACTGACCCCCGCGTACAATTTCATGGGTTCAAGAGACTTTTTTGTGTGTCCTCTTGTAATTGACATGTCCATCAATTTTTGTCCAGATTGCTGCAACTGGTGGCTGGGGCTGATTTTTTTAAATACAAATATTTCCAGAAGGCACTAATTAAGAAGTCAACCAAAATGAGTACTTCAAAATAAAATGGCTGACTATATGTTCAATTTCAGACATGTGTCCAAGAGACTTTTTTGTGCGTCCTACTATACTTAACATGTCCACCAAATTTTGTTTTGATTGGTGATTCTGGTGTCTGGGGCTTAATTTTTTAATAAGTCATTTCCAGCAGCCACTTATGAAGAATTTATTAAAAGTGGCTAATTCAAAACAAAATGTCTGAATCCGTGTTCAATTTCAGACATAGGTCCGAGAGACTTTTTTGTGTGTCTTATTGTAATTAAAATGTCCACCCAATTTTGTTTTGATTGGTGGATCTGGTGTCTGGGGCTGATTTTTTTAAATGACATTTCCAGCAGGCACTTATGATGAATTTACTAAAAGTTGCTATTTCAAACCAAAATGAATGACCCCGTGTTCAAAGTCAGACATGGGTCCAAGAGACTTTTTTGTGTGTGCTATTGTAATTGACATGTCCACCAATTTTTTTCCAGATTGGTGCAACTGGTGGCTGGGGCTGATTTAAAAAAAATATATATATATATATTTCCAGAAGGCACTAATTAAGAATTCAACCAAAATGAGTACTTCAAACTAAAATGGTTGACTATATGTTCAATTTCAGACATATGTCCAAGAGACTTTTTTGTGCATCCTGCTTTACTTAACATGTCCACCAAATGTTGTTTTGATTGATGGTTCTGGTGCCTGGGGCTTAATTTTTTAATAAGTCATTTCCAGCAGCCACTCATGAAGAATTTATTAAAAGTGGCTAATTCAAACCAAAATGTCTGAATCCGTGTTCAAAGTCAGACATGGGTCCAAGAGACTTTTTTGTGTGTGCTATTGTAATTGACATGTCCACCAATTTTTTTCCAGATTGGTGCAACTGGTGGCTGGGGCTGATTTTTTTTAAAAAAAACAAATATTTCCAGAAGGCACTAATTAAGAATTCAACCAAAATGAGTACTTCAAACTAAAATGGTTGACTATATGTTCAATTTCAGACATATGTCCAAGAGACTTTTTTGTGCATCCTACTTTACTTAACATGTCCACCAAATGTTGTTTTGATTGATGGTTCTGGTGCCTGGGGCTTAATTTTTTAATAAGTCATTTCCAGCAGCCACTCATGAAGAATTTATTAAAAGTGGCTAATTCAAGACAAAATGTCTGCATCCGTGTTCAATTTCAGACATAGGTCCGAGAGACTTTTTGTGTGTGTCTTATTGTAATTAAAATGTCCACCAAATTTTGTTTTGATTGGTGGATCTGGTGTCTGGGGCTGATTTTTTTAAATTACATTTCCAGCAGGCACTAATGATGAATTTACTAAAAGTTGCTATTTCAAACCAAAATGAATGACCCCGTGTTCAAAGTCAGACATGGGTCCAAGAGACTTTTTTGTGTGTGCTATTGTAATTGACATGTCCACCAATTTTTTTCCAGATTGGTGCAACTGATGGCTGGGGCTGATTTTTTTAATAAAACAAATATTTCCAGAAGGCACTAATTAAGAATTCAACCAAAATGAGTACTTCAAACTAAAATGGTTGACTATATGTTCAATTTCAGACATATGTCCAAGAGACTTTTTTGTGCATCCTACTTTACTTAACATGTCCACCAAATGTTGTTTTGATTGATGGTTCTGGTGCCTGGGGCTTAATTTTTTAATAAGTCATTTCCAGCAGCCACTCATGAAGAATTTATTAAAAGTGGCTAATTCAAACCAAAATGTCTGAATCCGTGTTCAATTTCAGACATGGGTCCGGAGACTTTTTTGTGTGTCTTATTGTAATTAAAATGTCCACCAAATTTTGTTTTGATTGGTGGATCTGGTGTCTGGGGCTGTTTTTTAAATGACATTTGCAGCATGCACTAATGAAGAATTTAACAAAAGTGGCCACTTTACACCAAAAAGGCTGACTTCGTGTTCAATTTCAGATATGGGTGACTTTTTTCGTGTGTTCTGTTGAACTAGACATGTCCACCAAATTTTGTCGAGATTGGTGAAACTGGTGTTTGGGGCTGATTTTTTGAAAAAGATATTTCTAGAAGGCACTAGTTAAGAATTTACCCAAAATCAGTACTTCAAACTAAAATGGCTGACTTAATGTTCAATTTCAGACATGGGTACAAGAGATTTTTTTGTGTGTCTTATTGTAATTGGCATGTCCACTAAATTTTGTCTTGACTGGTGGATCTGGTGTCCGGGGCTGATTTTTTCTTTAAGTCGGTTCCAGCAGGCACTAATGAAGAATTTGCTAAAAGTAGCTACTTCAAACCAAAATGGCTGACACCGTGTTTAATTTCAGACATAGGTCCAAGAGACTTTTTTGTGCGTGCTGTTACACTAGACATATCCACCAAATTTTGTCTGGATTGGTACAACTAGTGCCCAGGGCTGAATTTTTTTCCAAAAACTTTCCAGGGAAAAACGACTGCTTTCAACCAAAATGGCTAACTTCCCATCCAATTTCAGGCCCTTTCAGAAACCTTTTCACACTTCTAATGATGAAAGATATTCCTGCCACTTTTTCACTTGAACACTGCTATCGGCTATTTTTTTTTACCCTAAACTGGTTGCCATTGTCGGCCATAGCCGTCCAATCCATTTGAACTGGCCTCCCATGATTCCAGTTTAAAATGAGTTTAAAACGCTCATGTTTTCGGCCAAATCTTTTTCCAGGAAGTGTGTGTGCGTTTGTTGTGTCGCTTCCTAATGAATTGTGTGTGCGCTCGCGTGCTGAGGACGCCGATTAGCCCGAGCCCTAATTGGGGAGTTGAATCAGCGAGGTGGTTGGGGGTTGGGGGGGTGTTTGCGTCTGGTGGGGTTCTTGCTCAAGTTTACTTGGCCTTTGTACCATCTGTTGACTTCGCCTGACGTGTGTGTACATGTTCACATGTGTGTGTGCGCGCACCCAGCAGGGGTGGATTGGCCAGATTAGGGGGGACGGCTTGCTCATACTCCTCCCGCGATAACGCCATTGGTTTTCGGGAGGGGGGGGATGGATCATGGCCGCTCTAACCTGCTTAATTCTCCCTAATGGCTTCTCCATTCAGGGATTAAGTCCTTCTCTCCACACACGCGCTCGGAGGGTCCGGCGTGCAAGCAATTGAAGTTGCGCCTGACAAAAACACACAAAGGAAGGAGCGGACAATGGCTGATCCTTCGCAGTGATTTGGCCAGGCATCAAATGGCCTGTGGGCTGCAATTAACATGTTTGGGATGAAGAGGATCACCTGAGGGGGGGCAGAGAGGAGCAGGGGGTGGGCCAAGGATGGGAAAGGAAAGGAGGAAAGTTTGGTTTCCTTTTACAAGGCTTTCGCTGCAGAGTTTTTCATTACACCAATTTTTTTTTTCTTAGTATTCTTTATGTTTGTGTCGGGTAGTTCATTTCCAATCTCTTACATTTTTTACGTTTCTAGTTTTTGATTGTGTTAAATGGTGAATGGAGTTACACTTTTATAGTACCTATCCACACTATATACTAGAGATGATCGGCATCCCGATCGATTGGGTCCGATTTTTCAAATTATCGGAATCGGCAAAATAATATTGGCCACGCCTTTTTAAATTTTTTTTTTAAAAATTAAATCGTTTTGTAATTGTATTTAACGTTACAAACATAATATGTTACACTCATCCAGAGTCTTTAGTTTAGGCTTACGGTACGGTCATCAAATTTATCCCGATAACGGCGGTAATTAATTTTTAAAAAAAATATATCACGTTAAAATATGTAACGCAATTAATGCATGCGCTGCATGACCCACCCACGCTTTGTCGCGCTCAATCTATAATGTCGCCGTTTTACCTATATAGAGAGATAAAAGGCAGCGTAAAATGAGTAGAGTGAATTTTGGCAGCCTTTGGAGCCTTTTTTTAATTAGCTACAGCCTTACAATCCCTCTCCCTACGATTAGAAGTATCATGGGAAGCAATGTGGGGAAGCAAGGTAGCAATTTATCTTTTTCTTAACACTTTATATTATTTCCCAACGCAGAGAAAATATATTAGTTGGTAGCACTACACACAGTCATGGTTCCACTTCCCATCATGCATTTGGGCATGCCTACAGCAGGGGTCGCGTTAACCGAATATTTTCCGTCGTTGACCGTTTTTTTAAAACGGTGACGGAAAAAACTGAAGTCCGTCCGTCATTTTGACAGGTTGCGATTCACACCCCAGACCACAGGGTGGCGAGTGAGCATATTAATTAGCTATTGTCTCTCTTAATGTATGACGTCGTTGGCTATTCTGTCAGAATATTGTAGCGTCACCGGGGTCTGGCGGCGGCACCGTGATTGACACATCAACGCGAGGTTCTTATTGGTGCACCCGGTGTGCCAGCGCGTCATCCAATTGGTGGACTAGATTGCCGCCTGTGCATAGACCTCAATCACATGACGTCACAACTCCGCCCCCCTGACTGGAGCTGCTATATTGTCCGTCAGCTCGTCGTGTTTACACATTACCGCTACGTACATGCCTCCTATTACGGCGTGTTTTTCTGCTCGTTAACATTAATAATCAAAATGGTGAAGGCGTGTGTGGCGGTTGGTTGCAGTAACAGAGAAGATACACGGAGAGACTTGAAGTTCTACCGTATTCTGAGAGACCCGAAGAGGAGAGCGAGATGGACTGCTGTAATTTGACAAGAAATCTGGGCACCAAACAATCACCACAGACTATGTAGTAGTCATTTTATATCTGGTAAGATGCATTTAATATATATTTAGAAGATTTTTGGCTGACAACCACAATTAAGATCATTGTGTGACGTTGGTGATTGGGGTCTATATAGTTACCTCTTTTTCTTTGGGGGCGGAGTTGTTGTTGTGTTGGTGTTGTTGGTGGTAAGCAGAGTAAAAAGAGGGAGAAAAATACCACGACTTCCGTGTCTAATTTTTCGCCGCCAAGCAAGCGTTACAATATTAATTAAAAATGAATGAAAACTAAATACTATTGAATATGTCATCATTATCATTTTAAAAATTTAAGTGACGGGTAAAAATAGATTATGACCGGATTTTTATGACCCTGTCAGTCAAAATGACGGACAACGAAAATGTCTAGCGCAACCTCTGGCCTACAGTATCATTTACTGAAAGCTCATCAAATATACTAGATGGCAATATTTAGTCACAATATACAAAGTCACAAGTCTTTCTATCTGTGGATCCCTCTCACAGAAAGAATGTTAATAATGTAAATGCCATCTTGAGGATTTATTGTCATAATAAACAAATACAGTACTTATGTACTGTATGTCTAATGTATATATTCGTCCGAGTTTTATTCATTTTTTTCTTAATGCAATGCCAAAATGTATATGATCGGGAAAAATTATCGGGAATGATTGGAATTCGAATCGGGAGCAAAAAAAAAAAAAGCAATCGGATCGGGAAATATCGGGATCGGCAGATACTCAAACTAAAACGATCGGGATCGGATCGGGAGCAAAAAAACATGATCGGAACAACCCTACTATATACTTACTTTGTCATGAGTAGGTAAAATATCAGGATCTTGGGATACTTAGATGCAGTGCTGTTAATTTTACTTTAAAAAAGTAATTAATTACAGTTACAAATTACTTCTCCCAAAAAGTAATTGGTTAGTAACTCAGTTACCTGAATGTAAGAATAATTAGTTACTTGGCAAAATAACTAGTGATAATTTTCATGTTTTTTTTTCTCAAAAAAAAAAAAAAAAACAGGTCACACAATGTTTAAGTTTAAGGGGTTTTGAGGACAATTGGCCCTAGCCCACCTCTTTACCCTCCACTTAATTAGACACAAGGGTATTGCGATAACTAGCTATTAACCTTTGCTATGTGTGGAAGTCATTTAAAGTTGTTACAATTTGCTCCCGTTATTGCATTAGTTCCCTTCTGTCTACTTTCAATATGTGTAAGTTTTAAAACTCTTTAATCATTTAAAGACTTTGAAAATTCTGGTACTCCGTATAGTCCCAAGCAATGGCCGATTTGGCCTATCCTCCGAAAAAACCTAGAGGTGATTTAGCAAGTCGTTGTCCGACTGACAACAGCCGTTCGTATGGAAATGCAACCACTAGACATACATTGTGTTGGTATGCGGCCCAAATGGAGGGGAAGACACAATCGTAGTACTATTCATGTGATAGTTAGTGTCAATCCAAGTCAAGCTACATTTATGGGGTTTTGCACATTTTATTAATGTGTGTTGTTGTTACGGGTCCCAAAAATGGTACCACACAACAAGTACAATAGTCTGTGGAACAGACAAAAGTGAATTGATTTCCGTTTTATTGAGTATGAAGAACACACTGGACCTTTTACTCAAAGGTTTTCACACATTTTTTGTAGTAACTTCAGACAAAATTACCACAATTTATGCTTCATGCCCCTGATCCAGTCATTCTAAACTATAGACACGATCCTGCTTTAAACTCAAATTTCAGTTCTAAAACGCTATTTTGCAAAACAATGTACACATTTGGGCCATTTTTTTCTGTTTTTCTGTGTGGCGTATAGGAGAAGTGAGTTAAAAATTATTAAAAAGCGTAAAACTCCATAAATAAATGTAAATAAATAATTGTAGCTTGGCTTGAACTGACACAAACTATCACATGAAATGTGCAACCGTGGTGTGTTTCCCTCCTTTTGGGCCGCATTCTAACACAATGTATGTCTAGTGGTTGATTTTGCATATGAATGGTTGCTGTCTGTCGGACAACGACTTGCTAATTCAAAACCACTTGAGTCATTTGGGCCACACCTGGGTTTTTAGGAGGAGAGGCAAAATCGGCCATTGCTTGGGAATATTAGGAGTATATGTCTTTGGGAAAGGCTGAATTGGCCTCTGCTGGGTTTTCTAGTGTTAAGTCAAGATTTTGCCGATTTAGGAGCATTTTAGATTAAAAAAAAAAAAAAAAAGTTACTTAGGTTCGCTAGGAAGGCTCTCTACATCAGAGCCTTCCTGAGAGGTCTACTGCTTTAAGATGGCGGCTGTTTACTCACGCATGTAGTCCTTAAAACAT
The DNA here is from genome assembly GCF_030265065.1 of Corythoichthys intestinalis. NCBI lineage: Eukaryota > Metazoa > Chordata > Actinopteri > Syngnathiformes > Syngnathidae > Corythoichthys > Corythoichthys intestinalis. The sequence goes on from NC_080398.1 coordinate 41,195,283, forward strand.
GTTGCCAATGCAGCCGTGTCTGTCATTTGCATCTAATTCGATAATATGTGATATCTACCGTATCGTGTGGGTGTAGTTTGTAGGCTATGGCTACAGTCAGGTATTATTGGAGCTACCTAGCATCGCGTTTGCAACGGCCTCTTCCCCACTCCTGCTCTGCTCTCTCGTCTCCGTGAGTCCGTCTCTCTCAGACTTTTTTTTTTTATTCAACCAACTTAGTAACGCATAGTAACGCACGCCTCAGTAACGGTAATGGCGTTGCCAAGATGAGAAAAGTAATTAATTGGATTACTCATTACTGAAAATAAATAACGCTGTTAGTAACAACACTGCTTACATGAGGTCACCAGGGAGTGCAATCGAACCCACAACCTCTGAGTTGGAGAACGACCACTCTACTCTGCCACCCAATATATATGGCGGAAAACACAGACAAGACTGAAAAAGCAGTTTCTGCTCTTGCACTCCTCTGAAACTGAAACTGCTGTATTTTAAGCCAAAACAACTCTTGTGTTTGATAGAACAATATGTCTATATGCTGCCATAGCAGATTCATGGCGCATTAAGCCCCCAAACTATTTTTAATTTGTCCGTTTTACCCTGAAAACCCCTGTTTACAGACGCCCCTTAAATGTCCCCAAATGACCTGATATGAACAGGACACATCCCCTAAATGTGCCCAAATGAACTGATATGACCAGGACAAGCACCCCCAAATGTCCCCAAACCAACAGGAAGTGACCTTATATTGTCCCTGAAATGTCCCCAAACATACCTGGGCGGGGGTAAGATCTGTATCTCCACACAGCAGAGACCCAGAGTAATTTCTCCAGAAATGAAGGCGGCACGGTGGGACAGTAACATGTTTGGAACTTTTGTTCAAATTAAAAAAGATCTTTAAAAAAAAAAAAAAAAAAAACATTCGGCATCGGACTGAGACTCGGTATCGGCAAATTCTCAATCAGGTGACTCGGGTGCAAAAATATACGATCAGGACATTCCTAATTTCAGGGTCACATCCTGTTGATTTGGGGCAGAAAATAATACTGTAATATCGTTCTGGTTTGTTTTATTGTATTATTATTTACAGATGTAGTTTTTGGTAGTACATAGTTTAATTTTCTTTTTATTGTAGTAAAATTCATTTGTTTATTTAATACTGTAAAACTGTACTATACTGTACTGTACTGTACTGTACTGTACTGTACTGTACTGTACTGTACTATACTATACTACAGTATACTATAATACACTATAATATACTCTACAGAACTACAGAACTATACCATACCATTCTACAGTATACTATACTGTACTATACAATACTATACTATACTATATACTATACTATACTATACTATACTATACTATACTATACTATACTATACTATACTAAACTACAGTATACCATCCTAAAGTAAACTACAGTATACTATACTCTACTATTCCACTGTAGACTATACTAGACGGTACTGTACAGTTGTATACTATACTAAAGTATACTACACTACAGTTTACTATACTATACTATATTATACTATACTAAACTACAGTATACCGTCCTAAACTAAACTACAGTATACTATACTCTACTATTCTACTGGAGACTGTACTAGACTGTACTGTACAGTTCAATACTATACGAAAGTATATTACACTACAGTATATTATACTATACTAAACTATTGTATAATATACTGAACTGTACTGTACTGTACTACAGTGGTATGAAAAAGTATCAGAACTTTTTCATACCACTGTATACTATGCTATACTAAACTACAGTATACTCTTACTATTCTACTGTATACTATACTATACTATACTATACTATACTATTCCACAGTATACTATACTATACTATACTATACTATACTATACTAATACTATACTATACTAAAGTATACTACACTACAGTATACTATACTATACTATACTATACTATACTATACTATACTATACTATACTATACTATACTATACTATACTATACCATCCTAAACTAAACTGCAGTATACTATACTCTACTATTCTACTGGAGACTATACTAGACTGTACTGTACAGTTCAATACTATACTAAAGTATATTACACTACAGTATACTATACTATACTAAACTATAGTATAATATACTGTACTGTACTGTACTACAGTGGTATGAAAAAGTTCTGATACTTTTTCATATACAGTGGTATGAAAAAGTTCTGATACTTTTTCATACCACTGTATACTATGCTATACTAAACTACAGTATACTATACTCTTACTATTCTACTGCATACTATACTATACTATACTATACTATACTATACTATACTATACTATATTAATAGTTATTTTTTCAAAAGTATATTTCATAAAATTATGAATGAATTAAATGTAAGTAAAAATAAAACTAAAAAAAACCTGAAATATACTCTTTTTATAGCCTCAATAACACTAAAAAGGTGATAAATATAAAATAAAATAGCATCAAATAGCATTTTTAAAAGTTCCTATTTTTGTTTTAAATTAAGAATATTTTCAATGACTAAAAAAAGAAAAATGGTATCTTTTTTATGTATGCTATTTTTACAAAAAAAGAAACTGAAATCTATATAAAACCCTAGATGGCCATGCATATCATATCATACACGAATCATATTTCCTCTTTTTCCCCCTAAAAAAAACTGATCTACCAGATAAATATGATACATATTTATAAAAATCATAGCTGAATTGTTTTGTTTGTTTGTTTGTTTTTTAACTTTTTTCCGAGTGACCATTAAAGCCTCCAATAGTAAATAAATTTAATTTAATGTCAATTCATGGTTTGGGCTTGAAAGGGTTCAAATGAATTTTTTTTCAAAACTAAAAACAGACAATATTTACTATGAAGTCATTGTCAGTACTCAGCTGGGAGCACTGGTTCACGTTTCAGCTCCATTGACAGTGCTCGTCTTCCAATTCCTTGAGGGATTGGACATCTATTGCAATCAATAGCATGCAATGACTTATTTAATAGATAATAATCCCCCATCAAGGGAATATTTCATACACATACAAATAAATACCTTGAAATATTAGCGATAGGTTGCATTATAGACGCGTATGGCCGACATCTGTCGCCACATCTGTAAGTGCAGTAGGCGGCCATTGATGTGGTCAGACCTTGTGTCACCAACGAGGAAGAAGAGCATGAAGAGGAAGTTGAGTGTGTCGTCTTGTTTTCTTGTCGTCGTCTTCATCACACACGCACGCTTCTTCATTATGCCAGTAAATTGTGTTTCATCTCAATTTTGCCATTCTGGAAGTCATCTTCAGTCTTTTTGGCCTGTATTTGAGTTTAATCCAATTTAATGCGTTTTTTGGCGTTTGCATTGATGCCATTGACGGTCATGTATGTCAAATCTATTGATACCAATGTACTTGGATTCCACTGACACATTTGTAAGTCGATGCCATTGACGGCCATGGACGTCCAAATTTCCCATTCATTTTCAATGGAAAAAAAACTAATGTCCCCAAATCAACAGGAAAGGACCAGATATCAATAGGACGTGTCCCCCAAATGTCCCAGATTCCATTGACGCATATGGTAGTCGATGCCATTGACAGCCATGGATGTCCAAATTTCCCATTCATTTTCAACGGCATTAACACTGCTTTGGGCCAAATTAGACAGATGCCATTGACGGCCACGTATGTCAATTCTATTGATGCCAATGTACTTGGATTTCATCGACGCAATTGTAAGTCGATGCCATTGACGGCCATGGACGTCCAAATTTCCCATTCGTTTTCAATGGCATTTACTTTGTTTAATGCCATTGACATCCATGTTTGTCGATTCCATTGATGCCAATGTATTGGATTCCATTGATGCAATTGTAAGTCGATGCCATTGACGGCCATGGACGTCCAAATTTCCCATTCGTTTTCAAGGCATTTACTTTGTTTAATGCCACTGACGGCCATGTTTGCCGATTCTATTGATGCCAATGTGCTTGGATTCCATTGACGCAATTGTAAGTCGATACCATTGACTGCCATGGACGTCCAAATTACTCATTCATTTTCAATGGCAAAAAACAAATGTCCCCAAATCAACAGGAAATGACCAGATATGACTAGGACACCCCCCCAAAATGTCCTCAAATTACCTAATATGACTAGGACACGCCCCTCAAATGTCCCCAAATGACCTGATATGACCAGGACACGCCCCCCAAATGTCCCCAAATGGCCTGATATTACCAGGACACGCCCCCCAAATGTCCCCAAATGACCTGATATGACTAGGACACGCCCCCAAATGGCTCCAAATGATCTTACATGACTAGGACACGCCCCCCAAATGTCCCCAAACCAACAGGAAGTGACCTTATATTGTCCCTGAAATGTCCCCAAACATACCTGGGCGGGGCTAAGATCTGTATCTCCACACAGCAGATACCCAGAGTAATTTCTCCAGAAATTGTAGTTTCTTTAATTGAAAATAATGTACTGTTTCCTGTTGAGTGGGTATTACCATCACGAAATTGTCCTTGTAGATGCTACAATATGTGCTCCGTCTGTCAACGTTCATGCAAAAATTTTCAAAACTTTATTCACCTATTTATCTTTGGACTGAAACTTTTGAATATTAGACGATAACATTTTGAGTATTCGTCGAGTAAAACGAGACGAAATTTTTCCGTGTTCTCGTCGACGAAAACTAGACGAAGACTGACATATTTGAAATGACTAAAATAGTATGACAAAGACTAATAAGTATTTTCATTCAAAAGACTAAGACAAAATTTTAAAGCTTTAAAAGTTAACAATTTTAGGGTATAATGTTTTCACTGTATTACTCGTTTAATATAAAATACTTTTTTGATGGTCGTCAATTTTTCCTATTCCTTCTCTGATGGCACAGAAGGCCTTGCAGGACTGTATTTATATTATACTACATTCCTCAACTTGGAATAGATTTGTTTTGGACTTTATTGCACACGTCTGCCCTTTCTATTTTTTGTCAAGTTCTGGTTTCCATTTCCGTTTCTATTTTTCATGTAAATATTCCGTATGCACGGCGTGTTCATGTGTCATCTCCTTGCGATGAGGAACATGCACGACGCATGTTTTGAAAAAAATTAATACATTTAACCCTTTAATGCTTGCAATATGAAGCGATTGTCAGAGAATTACAAAATTTGAAAAATAAGGTCTTAATGAAACGTTTTTTTCAAATTCGTATTAAAAAAAATTAATGTGCGTAATAAGCACTATAATATCTATAACCCTTGCTAAATCCTGTTTTTTTTTCCTCATGGAACCTGCAGATGCATGAGCTGACTTGCATCCATTATTATTTTTATTTATTTATTTTTCTTTTTGAGGAAAGATATTTCAAAAGTCTGAATTAGTCTCAAAATCATGAAATTCTAAGTGTATCAAATGTAATACATTTGCGTAATAAGCACTATAATATCTATAACCCTTGCTAAATCCTGTTTTTTTTTTCCTCATGGAACCTGCAGATGCATGAGCTGACTTGCATCCATTATTATTATTTATTTATTTTTTTGAGGAAAGATATTTCAAAAGTCTGAATTAGTCTCAAAATCATGAAATTCTAAGTGTATCAAATGTAATACATTTGCGTAATAAGCACTATAATATCTATAACCCTTGCTAAATCCTGTTTTTTTTTTTTCCTCATGGAACCTGCAGATGCATGAGCTGACTTGCATCCATTATTATTATTTTTTTTTTTTTTTTGAGGAAAGATATTTCAAAAGTCTGAATTAGTCTCAAAATCATGAAATTCTAAGTGTATCAAATGTAATACATTTGGCAAGAAGGGGTTAACGCTTTCAGGCATCCAATCATGTAGCTCTTAAAAAGTACATTAAACCTCCTTAGAGGAGTTTATCTCTTGTAGATGTCCAATGCGCTTTAAGTGGGAGGGTTGGCATCGAATTCACGAAGAACATTGATTGTCAAAATGCAACTTTTGATACCCTAATTGATTGCAAGTTGGATTATACTGTTCCATCAAAGATGGAGAAAGTTTGCATGAGACATAGTGAGAACACACACTTGCAATAAAGCCTGTAGGATCAGTGCTTCCCCCTACAGGCACATGCTCTCACTGTCTGCGTGCGCGTGGGTGTTTTCCTGGGGATGAGAGAGAGGGACATCCTGCCACACAATTTGAGAGTGACTCAATGCTTCCCCCAATACACACGCTGCAATAGTATCGTTACGAACTCACTAAAATGAATTAAATGAGATCACTAAACACTAATAGATGATATGGTGATAAAATGGAAAAAAACAAAGAGCAAACGTATAAAATAAAAATAAAATGGACAAATCTAAGGCAAAAAATATATATATTTTAAAAAATCAAATTAAATCAAACCAAAAACGATAATAATAATAATAATAAACAAAAACAGAATGCACTACTATAATGAGATAATAAAATCAGGGGGAAATGACATAGCATTTATAAAACTACATACCGTAATTTTCGCACTATAAGGCGCACCTGACTACAAGCTGCCACCCACCAAATTTGGCACAAAAATGGCATTTGTTCACAGATCAACCTCACTGGACTATAAGCTGCAGCTATCCTCCCTGTATTATGGGATATTCATACCAAAAGATATTAACCGATAACTCTTTATTTGACTGTGGGATCATAAGACTTTCATGAGACCAAATGAACTACCATTTGCGGCCAATTGGTTCAAAGCTTCATTGCTTCAAGAAGCTTCATTTGGCCATCACTGCTCCCTCGGGGGAGACAGTTAACCTCTGCCGCCACCTGCTGTCAACACCGTTGTTGTCCAAAATCCCTCCTAGCATGCATTGCAGCGCTACAGATGTAAGTAACAATCAAAATTTATGGTATGTGCTAAGTATTTCTTCAGTTGCTCTTCTAGTTGTTTCATTAATTGAGAATGATGGTATTTAGTAACACTTTTGTTGACAGTGGTGCCAAAAGACTGTCATTAGACAATAATAACTATGACATAACACTGTCATGGGCATTAATGAATGCTTACGACATATGTGATTTACTGTTATCCGACAAATGATCTCACTTTATGTAAAAGATCCAAGTTGGAAATGGAGTTAGTGACATAATTAGCCGGATGACAATGACATAAGCATTCAGTAATGACCATGATGGTGTCATGTCGTAATTATGAGTTTTATGACAGTCTTATGACGCTGCCTTCAAATGAAGTGTTACCTATTTACCCAAACAAATCAACAAATAAGCCGCACTGGACTATGAGCCACAGGATTCAAAATGAAGGAAAAAAGTAGCGGCTTATAGTCCGAAAATTACGGTAATAATGTACAAAGTACTGCAAAAAGTTTAAATAGGAGTTAAAATTTAAAAATTAATAAAAATAATGCAATAAAAGTACAATTGAACAATAATAAAAATAAAGTTAAGAAAGATCAATCTAATTTAATTTTTTTTTTTTTAAACTACCGAAATTTTCGGACCACACAGTAAGTCGCAACCATTCGTATTGAGCCCATACATCTAAAAGTTAGTAATTTTTCACCTAAATCAAGAATAAAATTCTCTCAAATAATGTTTTGAACAATATTCTTGAATTAAGAACATTTCTGACAAACAACTTTCTCTTTTAAGTTTAAATATAAAACGTTTTGCTTAAAATAAGTCTCCTAAGCTTATTTTCAGCTAGCTGTTTTTCTTATTTTAAGAAATCTCAGTGAGTAATATCGACTTGATGCACTTTAGAAGTAGCAAAATTAGTGGAGTGTTCCCCACCTCCACAACATTGACGTCTTTTTACATTACTTACAGTGGCTGCTGCTGGCGGAAAATAACTTCTAATATCCCTCGTCTTTGAAGGGGGCGTGGGAGGCGGCATTTTATATTTCTGTCAGGATGTGAACGGGTGTGGGTAGGGGGGGGGCGACGGTTCAAGTCATCAGCGAATCAAACGTGCGTTTGAGGGGGGAAAAATGGACTGGCACATTCAGCGAGTGAAAAGGGGTAAGTGTAAGTCTGAACATAATGAAAGTACTGTAATTCATTTAATTATGGTAGGATCAATTCTATCCTTACAACATATAGGAAGACAATTTAAATGACCTATATGATTGAAGTCATTATTTAATGCAAATAAGGTTGCTTAAAAGTTGGTGGGGATAATTTGAGCATCCTGAAAAGTTGATAGTGTTATGTCCCTATTGTCCCTACGTAAACCTACACCCTTGTTTTGAAGTAACGCTACTCGAGTGAAACGTTTGGCTCCTCTACCCACCTCTGCATAAAACACAATAAAACCGGTAATAAAAAAAAAAAAAAAATCGAAATAATACTTAAAAAAAGAAAAGGATTCTGACCCAATCAAGTAGCATAAATAATTTTAAAAAAAAAAATCCAGTAAAAGTATCAAACACGAATCTAACCACAAATATAATAAGAACTGTTTTTAATTAATTTATTATTTTTTTTAAAAAACTATAAACTAACTAATTAGCTGCCATTGACGGCTCTAGACTTCAAATGTTCAAATGGTTTGGACTTTTGTCGCCGTCAATGTCACGGATTGGACGTCTATACCCGTCAATGGCAACCAATGAGTTCAACATAATCAGTGAAATAGATTGTATTCTTTCCAACGCTCTGTTTGTGTATATATTTTCTTCCCCAGAGGGGGCGTGCCCTTTCCTCCTAGAGGCGTGCCTCATCCGAGTGGGCGCGGCCTAAACCCCACTCTACAACATAGCAGCAGCCACTCTGGTCGCATCGCACACTTGAACGCAGCGCGGCCAAGAAAGTACACGCACGCGTGCAGTTATAGGCACGCACGCACACGCGAGGACTAGAGCGGAATATCGAGAGCACCGCGGCCGGCCGGCGTGCACCTGTCCCTCGCCAAGCAAGCACACGCGGAGACCCCCCGACCGGACGTCCTTATGTGTGGATGGGACCAAAGCTACTCGGTGAATACTTTAAATTTACTTAATTATTATTGTTTTTAATTAAGTTTGAAGGGCAGTTTGACTTTTTGTGCACGTTTTTTTTGTCAAAGTTCAAGAAATTAAGACATCAGAGCAGTAAAGTTAATCGTTTTAAATGCGTGAATGGGACTTTTTTCCATGTTGAAAAATACTTTTGCGTGTTTGTTGAGGTTTAGAAAACGTGTAAAACTGTAAAAATACACAAGATTATTAAATAGAAATTATTATTTTAGCGATTTAATGTTCCAAACAGCGTTTTTGGGGTGCTTAAAACACTTTTTAAAGGTTGTTTGATGCTTTTTTGGGGGTTCATGGACAAGAAATGTGAAGGTGTTTGTATTTTAATAAGACAATTTAGTGTTTTACTCGTTTAAAACTTTAATTTTATATAGGTTGATCGACTGTTTGTGTTTAAAAAAAAAAGTGTAGATGTGTTTAGAAATAACTTTTGTTTTTGAGGGGAAAATATGTACACATTTAGCCATTTAAAAGATACAAATAAGTGTTTTAGTGGTTTAAAAGGTTTATTTTAGGTAGAGTAAGTGTTTGTTTTAAGTTAGAAAAGGTGTAGATGTGTTAAAAATAACTTGACAGTTTTATGTGTTCTATTCGTTTACATGCTTGATTAAATTTAGAGTTGTTTGTGGTTCGAAAAGGTGTAAATGTGTTTTTTTTTTTTTTTTTAAATACAAAATTGCGTTATGATGATTCAATTGGTAATTTAAAAATGAAAATTTTGTTTATTTAAGGGTTTTTGCTCTGTTTAGAAGATGTGAGCACAGTATATTGAAAAGTAGAAGGTCTGCGTTAGCATTTTTAGGGTTAAAATTTGATTAATTGTCTTTATGAAAATGCTTTTTGGGTGTTAATTTTTGCCTTTTTTGTCATTTTGATGGTTGGTGGACAATCAATGGAAGTGTGCTGCTGAGGAAATACAACTAAGTGGGAGTTACGAAATGTGTTTTGAGGCTTTATTTTGGGTTATTTTACTAGGATTTGAATGGTTTTTCTTATAAACTCTATGTGAATACATGTTGATTGCAAGTTTTAAAAAGTGGACTAAAATGAACTGCTTTTGCTATGAAAAGATGCTTTTTTTTGCTTCTCATTAAATGGATTGTGAGCAAAATAAGTCAATTCTCTTTTTAAAGATGTATTTATTTGGGGTGGTTTTTTTGGGGGGGGGTGATTTTTTGCAATCAAGCGTTGAAAAATGTCTAAAATGTCTTTGAAAATGCAAACTTTAGGTGCTTTTGGGGTTCAAATTAGACTTTATCAATTTTTTTCCTGTCATATATTCATTTGTATTGCCAAAATAGCTCAAGTATGGCTTATTTAAATGTTTGAGCTTTTTAATGTCTCATTCAAAGCTGTGTGGGTGATATCACACGGACAAAAGTGAGCGTTTTGTAAAAAAAAATTAACAAAATTAGGAAGTAAAAACAGGAAATTGAAGTGTGATTACACTTTAATTTAGATATTTGTTGTTGTTTTTTGCTGAGTGAGCGCCAAATGTTGCTGCTCATTTCTTTTTATATCACATTATGTTATTTGAAGCTTTTTTGTTTTGCTTTTTTAACCCTTGAGATCATTCAAATTCAATTCAAATTAGGGCTATACAAAGGTAGAAAAAAGGCCTAAAAGACTAAAAAGTAGTAATATTAAGAGAGTGAAATCATAATATTACACGATTTAAGACATATGTTGTAACATTACGAGATTAAAGTTGTAATAATATGAGAAAAAATTCTAATATAATGAGATTAAAGTCTGAATATTACAAGATCAATGTCGTAAAATTAGGAGGAAAAAATGTCAAATATTACGAAATTAAAGTTGTAATATTACAAGAATTGAGTCATAATATTGCGGGCGGAAAATGTCGTAATATTACTAGATATAAGTTGTAATATTACAAGCTCAAACTCGTAATAATACGAGAAAAAAGTAAAATATCATGAAATTATAAACTCTAAATTTTAAGTAAATAAAGTCAATAGTCCAAAAAAGTCGTACTATTATGAGATTAGCTGTAATATAAGGTGAAAAAATGTCAAAAATAAAGTTTTCATTGCAAGAATAAAGTCGTAACATTGAGGAACTTTTTTTGGTCATATTACCAGATTGAAGTCGTAATATTATGATATTGAAGTCATATTATTACGAGATCAAAATAATAATATTATGAGAAAAAAGTCAAATATTCTAAATTGGAAATCGTAATATTGCAAGAATAAAGTCATAATATTACAAAATAATGTCGTAATAGTTCACAATCTTTTTTGGCCATATAACCAGATTAAAGTGGTAATTTTATGAGATTAAAGTCGTAATAGTACGAGATCCAAGTTTTGATATTATGAGAAAAAAGTCAAATATTATAAAATTGGAAATCGGAATATTACAAGAATAAATTCACAATATTACAAAATTAAAGTCATAATATTATGAGATTAAAGTCGTAATATTGCCGATTTTTGGGGGGGGGTCATATTACCAGACTAAACTCGAAATATTACGAGATCAAAATTGTAATATTAAGAGAAAAAAGTTAAATATTACAAAGTTGTAAATCATAATATTACAAGATTAAATTTATAATATTACAAGATTAAAGTCATAATATTATGAGATTAAAGTTGTAATATTACAAGATCAAAATTTTTATATCATGAGAAAAAAGTAAAATATTACGAAATTGTAAATCGTAATCTTACAAGAATGAAGTCATAATATTACCAGATTAAAGGCGTGAGAAAAAAGGTCGTACTAAGATATTATTAGTTGTTATCTAATCAGAAAAAAATGCCCCAATTTTATAAGATCGAAATCATAGTATTACCATAAACGGTCGTAGTATTACGAGATTTAAGTCATAATATTATGAGACTAAAGTCTTAATATTACAAAACAAAAAAAGTCGGAATATTACGAAATTAAAGTAGGAATATTGCTAAAAAAAAATGGTAATATTACAAGATTAAAATCGGAATATTTCGAGATCAAAATCGAAATATTAGAGGGTTATAGTCTTAATTTGCAGGATTAAAAGTCTTAGCATTACGAAATTAAAATCGGAATTTATGAGATCTAAATCGTAATATTATGAGATTAAAGTCGGAATATTGCTAGGAAAAAAATGTAATATTACAAGATTAAAATCATAATATTACAAGATCAAAGTCATAATATTACGAGATCATAGTTGTAATTTGCGAGATTAAAAGTCTTAGCATTGCGAAATTAACATCGTAATATTACGACATCGAAGTCGTAATATTACATGATTAAAATCATAATATTACAAGATCAAAGTCGTAATATTACGAGCTCATCATCGTAATTTGCGTGATTAAACATTGTAGCCTTACGAAATTAAAATCGTAATTTTACAAGATTTAAATCGTAATATTCCTAGAAAATATTTTTATATTACGAAATCATGGTCGTAATATTACGAGATTGTAGTCTTAATTAAAAGTCATAGCATTACGAAATTAGAATCGTAATATCACAAAATTTAAGTTGTAATAGTACGACATTAAAATTGTTCATTTGCAAGATTAAAGTCGTAGTTTATTGAGATTAAAATCATATTATGAGATCAAAGTTTGGCTGTCATAAATATTAACAAAAATCTGTATTTTCCGTATTATTACGACTATTATTACTTTATTCTCGTAATATTACGAAAGCAAGAAAAAAGTCGGAATTTGCGAGGACAAAAGTCAAAATATAACGAGATTAAAGTCATAATATTATGAGAATAAAGTTGTAATATTACACAATTTTACAGCTAAACTGTTATACGAGAAAGGTGATTTGCCAAAAGATGAATGATGTCAATGAGTTAAAAGCTTAATGTCATTTCACTAGAATTGAATAAAAACGTTACGGTTGTGTTGTAGCTAATTGCTGTGTTGTTTGTGTTCCCGAGACCCCCCAAATGGAAAAGTTTTGTCGTTGCCTTCCTCCCCGGGCAAATCCTGCCTTCCAAATTTAGTCGCAGGAACTTCCTTTCTTCTTTACTTCCCTTCTTCCTCTGTCTTCTTCCCGTGACTGACTCACAGCTAACTGGTTTGAAAAAACCATCACTGACAAAAAAAAGAGGGAAATGATCGTCACTGGGGCACACGATTATTTTGATAGTCCTTTAGTCACCGATGAGTGGTCTCATCGGCTGACGTGTATTTTATTGTTCTTATACTTTGGGTTTTAAATTATAGGTGGAAATATTTATATGGAAAGTTTATAGAAAATAGTCTATCAGTCTAGTCTAGTCTGAAAAGTCTATCATTGTCAATGGCACTCAAAAGAGTTAAATTTAGAAACTACTCAGAACTCAAAGTCATGCTCACTATCCCCGCAGGCGACCTCTCAAAGCTCGGCCATGTTGACCAGTGAGGGGGCGCACGCCATGGACCAGGACGACACCCAGCCCGCCGCAAAGATGGCGTCCACTGGCTCGGACGTCGTAAACCCTGAGTCGGACGCAGACGATGAAGCGGACATGACCAGCTGGACTGAAGCCGAATTCGAGGAGAAGTGCACCTACATCGTCAAGGATACAGCGCGAGAGGCCGGGCCAGAGGGCGCCACTAGCGCAGCTGACGCTAGCGGCGTTAGGGCGCGTGCGTCGCTGCCCCGGAACCTCATGTTCAAAGACACAGCTGACGGAAAGGAGGTAAGATACATTATATCGACTAACGTAAAGTAGTGCAGCACAATGTAACGCAACGTGATGCAATGCAACATAGCATAACAACATAGTGTAACGTAACATAGTGTAGCATTATGCAAATTTAATGTAACATAGCATACTATAACAACATGGTGTAACCTTAACGTAACGTCAAACAATGTAACCTTAAATAACAAAACATAAAATATTAATAGGTAAAAGAACAAAACATAACATCACATTGTGTCATGTATTGTTACACAGCATAGGATAATATGACAACATAGTGCACTGTAACAAAACGTAACATTACGTACTGTGACATTAAATAGCGTAAAATAACAAAACGTAAAATAATGTAATGTAAAATAACACAACGAAACTTAACAAAGCATAATATTACGTAATGTAACATAATATAGCATTTCAAAGCATAGCTTAGGGTAATGTAACATAACAGTGAACCGTAACGTAACATAGTGTACCGTAGCGTAACGTAAAATAGCACCACAACATAACTTAACAAATCACAACATTACGTAATGTAACAACATAACATAACATAACATAGCAAAGCATAGCTTAGGGTAATCTAACATAACAGTGTACCGTAACATAGTGTACTGTAACATAACCTAAAATAATGTAATTTAAAATAACACAGCATAACTTAACAAAACATAACATTACGTAATGTAACATAACATAGCATAGCAAAGCATAGTTTAGGGTAATGTGACATAATATAGTGTACCGTAACGTAATGTAACGTAGTGTATTGTAACATAAACTAACATAACGTAATGTAACACAATATAACATAATTTAACGTAAAATAACACAACATAACATAACAAAACATAACATTACGTAATGTAACATAATATAGCCTAGCAAATCATAGCTTAGGGTAATGTAACATAACAATGTACCGTAAGGTAACATAGTGTACCATTATGTAATGTAACATAGTGTACTGTAACATAACCTAACATAACGTAATGTAATGTAACATAACATAACATAGTGTACCATAACATAACGTAGCGTAACAGTGTTCCGCAACACAGCATAGTGTACTGTAACGTAATGTAACATATTAGTAACATAACCTAACGTAACGTAACATTGTGTACCGTAACGTAACGTTGTGTACCGTAACATAACGTAGCGTAACAGTGTTCCGTAACATAACAGAGTGTAACATAACATAAACATAACATAACATAACATAAAACACACAACACACAACAACACAACACAAGAAAGCATAGCATAGTCAATCATTATGTTATATGTGACAACATAGGTAGCTAGTGTAACAGTACAGAAAAGGACAAAACCTAACATAACATTGTATAATCTAACGTAAAACAGCTTAGTATAACTACAGAGTAAGGCAAGGCAAATTTATTTGCATAGCACAATTCAACACAAGGCAATTTAAAGTGCTGTACATCACATGAAGGTCATAAAAATCACATCAAATCAAAAGAACGTTAAAACAAAAGCAATCGAAACCAACAAACATAAAAACATAACATATTGTAACTAGAGATGTCCCGATCGGGTCCGATCACGTCATTTTCAAAGTATCGGAATCGGCAAAAAAATATCGGACATGCCTTTTTTTAATATATATATATTTTTTAATCAAATCGCTTTCTAATTGTATTTAACGTTACAGACATAATACGTTACACTAATCCAGAGTCTTTAGGCTTAAGGTAGGGTTATCAAATTTATCCCGTTAACGGTGGTAATTTTTTTTTTTTTAATTCATCACGTTAAGATATTTAACACAATTAACACATGCGCTGCAAGACCCACTCACGCATTGTCGCTTTCAATCTGTAATGGTGCCGTTTTACCTATATATAGACATCAAAAGCAGCGTAAAATGAGTAAAATAAATTTTGGCAGCCTTTGGAGCCTTTTTTTAATTGGTTAAAGCCTTACAATCCCTCTCCGTTCAATTAGAAATATCGTGGAAAGCAATGTGGGGAAGAAAGATAGCAATTGATCTTTTTCTTAACACCCTATGTTATTTCCTAATGCAGAGAAGATATATCAAATGGTACCACTACGCACAGTCATGGTTGCACTTCCCATCATGCATTTGGGCAGAACAGTTAAATGGCTACAGTATCATTTACTGAAAGCTCAACAAATACACTAGATGGCAATATTTAGTCACAATATACAAATTCACATTTATCCTTTAAGAATTACAAGTCTTTTATCTTGGATCCCTCTCACAGAAAGAATGTTAATAATGTAAATGCCATCTTTAGGATTTATTGTCATAATAAACAAATACAGTACTTATGTACTGTATGTTGAATGTATATATTCAGCCGAGTTTTATTCATTTTTTTTTTAATGTATTGCCAAAATGTATATGATCGGGAAAAATTATCGGGAAAGATTGGAATTGAATCGGGAGCAAAAAAAAAGCAATCGGATCGGGAAATATCGGGATCAGCAAATACTCGAACTAAAATGATCGGGATCGGATCGGGAGCAAAAAAACATGATCGGAACAACCCTAATTGTAACATAGCATGCTACAACATAATACATAATTTCATACAATCACCTAATTGAAAACTAATTGATTTTACAATTAATTGATAACTATTTTGACAGTGGTCTAAAAACTTATCTCCATTGCGTAAATAGGCTACCCTCCATTGATAGCCCTTGTGGTTAACAGCGTGACAGTATGGATTATTTCATCAGGATCTTTCTTGTCCGCAGGAAGTTGAGCTATGATAGCAAACAAGAAGTCAAAATCCCATTGCATTGTTACTAGCGTTGCAAGTTTTTTTTTAAAACCCATTTTGGTCTTGTATTCTTATGTGTAGAGCCATATTTTTCAAGAAATGTTGAATTTTTAAAAGAAAAATGAAAGTTTACAATTGCAAAAAAGATTTTTCAAAGTACTCATATTTTTTTGGGCTGTACAAGTTCTACTTTTAACTAAAATAGTGGTTTTGGTTTGTTCTTCTCATGTGTGTGATGTGTATTTTTCAAGAACTGTTGATTTGAGAATAATAATAATAATTAAACAATACTTTTTAACAATGAGTTGTCAATTAATCTTGGAAAATGATGAAAACTGATTTTGCAACTTGTCTGTGTGCAGGTCGCGGGCGTGTGCAGCCGTGAGTACATCCCCAAGGGAACCCGCTTCGGCCCGCTGGTGGGCCAAATCTACACGGCCGAAAATGTACCCAAGGACGCCAACCGCAAGTACTTCTGGCGGGTGAGTGCGCGCCACTTCCACTGACGTCACAGGAAGTGTCACTTTCGGACCCTGTGAGAAAGCCTGAAGGGGAAGGAAGTGATGTCATAGGAAGCGTCATATTACAAGAAGAAAACAAATGCGGCTCTTCCTGTATCATTATTCATGGTAGCTTTGCATGTAATGTAAAAGCGACCCTCTATAATTTTCACTAATTTTTTTTTTTTTTAATTGCATTTCATTCAGTCATTCATTCATATTGCCACTGAGATGCTCAAACTAAATAGATTAACAACCTTCCTACTGTTAAAACTGCTGTGATATTACGTATTTCATAAATTAACTATGAACAATCCATTTTAACTTGGAGGACAGCAAACTTCACAGTAGTTCATACAGATTGGACGTCTACTCGTGACAACCTCATTTCAAGCCTTTTATTTTAGTTTTATTTTAGAACTACTTGATTAGACGACACATTTTTTCACGTCCCAGAAGTCATAAAATGCTTCCTTTACGTTTCAGATCTACGCCGACGGCGACTTCCACCATTTTGTGGACGGTCTGGACGAGGCCCGCTCCAACTGGATGCGCTACGTCAACCCTGCCCACTCGGCGGCCGAGCAAAACGTTGCGGCGTGCCAGAACGGATTGGACGTGTACTTCTACACCGTCAGGCCCGTCCCGGCCGGCGCCGAGCTGTTGGTGTGGTACTGCCACGACTACGCGCGAAGGCTGCACTACCCGCCGTCTGGGGAGCTCATGATGCAGAAGCTTAGTAAGTTGGAATATCCATTTTATTAAAACGGATTGGACGTGTACTGCTGTCTAATTTGGTCAAAAAAAAGGGAAAAGAATCTTGAATATGTCTTGAAATATGTCAATTTTACTGAAAATACAGGCATACAAATATATAATATATAAATAACAAAACAATAACTTAATTTTGTTCCAGAAAATCATAAAGAGAGTATTAATGTAATGAAAAAAAGTTCTAGGAAAGTTGTAGAAAAAAAGTGAGTAAAAATCTTGTCTTTTTGTTAAAGATTTTAGATTTTATTCTTGTAAAAAAAACTTTTTTGAAAAATATGGCTGTTTACATAAAATTAAACTTTTCAAATATTATTACCTTATTATTTAAATATGAAGATGAATTTTCTTGATACTCTTAGATTTTACTGTTGTAAAAAATGTAATTTTGGGGGGAAAATATGGCTTTTTATGTAAGATCAAACAAAAAAATAATAACCTTAA
This sequence comes from Corythoichthys intestinalis, assembly GCF_030265065.1. Classification (NCBI taxonomy): domain Eukaryota; kingdom Metazoa; phylum Chordata; class Actinopteri; order Syngnathiformes; family Syngnathidae; genus Corythoichthys; species Corythoichthys intestinalis. Next base: position 41,213,455 of record NC_080398.1, read on the forward strand.
TTTGGTGAAAAAAAAAAAAAGAATGTAAAGACTTTAAAAAAAATCTTGACTATTCTATTTGTTATTGAAATTTTTGTTCTTGTAAAAAATTGACTTTTTTCAAAATTTGCAAAACACTAACCTTAATTTGGTGGTGGTGGAGGTAACGATACTAAATTAAATACTAAAAAAATCTTGATGTTCTTGAAAAAAATAGTTGAAAATTTCTGTATATTTTATCAATGTAATATTTTATTTGTGTTTAAAAAATGGACGGTTGTTGAGGAAAATATGGCTGTTCAAATAAGATTAAATCAACAAAATATTAAATTATTTTGGTGAGAAAAAAAATAATTTATGAAAGAAGTGGGGAAAAAATCATTTTGGCATGAAGATTACTTTTTTTATTGAAAAGCATTTATTATATTCTTGTAAAAAAATGTACACTTTAAAAAATTATGGCTGTTCACATAAGATGAAACAACTAAATAAACTATTTGGCAAGGAAAAAATGCTTTGAATACTAAAAAAAAAAAAAAAAAAAAAAAAAAGATTTCCAGAAATAAAGAAATGTCTGAAAAATATATTTTATTGTTGTAAAAAAATTGAAAGTTTTTGAGAAAATATGGATGTTCAACTAACGTTAAATCAACAAAATATAAACTAATTATTTTGGTGAGAAAAAAATAAATGAGAAAAAAGTGAAGAAAAATCTTCTTCCGGTTAAGATGACTTTTTATTGAAAATCATTTCTTTTATTCTTGTCAAAACTTTTATTAATTTTTTCTTAAACATGATGGCTGTTCACATAAGATTGACCATCAAAATACATTTAAATTTGGTGAGAAAAGAATAATTTAAACACTACATTAAAAAAAAAAAAAAAAAAAGCTGTTCACCTAAGATTAAAAAAGGGAACATTTTAATTTTGTGATTTGAAAAAAATACAAATGGCGAAAAATGTCTTTAAAAGCCTCTTATAAAAAACCTTTATATAAAAACAATTGTAATATTTTATTCTTGCCATAAATTGACAATTCTTGAAAAATATGTTCACGGAAGAGTAAACCAACAATAACAAAAACACAAAATTTTGTGATTTAAAAAGGATCCAAGCACTGAATGAACGAATAAATGAATGCGAATGAACTAGTAAGATTACAAGTTCATTTGCATTCATTCATTAGTAAGATTACTAGTTCATTTGCATTCATTCGTTCATTCACAAAATGTCGTGTTTTTTGTGATTGTTGGTTGCGAATGCGAATGAACTAGAAATCTTACTAGTTCGTTCGCTGCCAGACGTCCTACTTCAAAAAGAAGGAACATCTACTAACGCATTTAAAGACTTTTAAAGCGCCGCATGATTGGACGTCTATCACCGTCAATGACACTGAGTTAAACACACACACTTATATACAGTATATAAACAAGTGTGTCTGTAGGTGTGTGTGTGTGTGTGTGGTATCCCCCTGCCCCCTCTTGAACTTCCTGTCTGAACCGCTGACAGATTGAAATCTCCAAGATGGCGGCCGTGTTTGTTTAGGTTTAAGAGGAGGAAGAGGAGGAGGAAGACTTGCTGATAACCTCCTTGTTTACTCACTGACGCCTTACTACTCATTCACTCGCTCGTATGTGTATGCGTGTGTGGACACACACATTGCATCACACGTAATAGATGGCGGCCATTTTGCAGCGAGTTTTCGCTAATCCGCGCTTTCATCTCGAGTGGCAAGAGATTGAAATGGGGGGGAATGATCTTGTTTCAGCGCTATTGGTTGACGGTGATGAACGTGCAATTAGGGCTGGGCGATCCAGATGACCTGTATTTAATCGAGCAAACATGGTGGAGATGCAAATTGACTTGAGTTTGTCGGACTTGGAATGGTACCTCAAATAGAGTAAAATATTTTCGAAAAAATAAATACCGTGCGTTAAAATACAACATACATTTTGTTTTTCGAGCACCTGCTAGCTTAATGCTAATAGACAACGGAAGACACTATTAACGCATTATTAAGCTAACAGATTTCTTAACTTTCAAAATAATACTGAGGGAACTTTTTTATACAATTCACAAATTATCAGTTTAAAATGATAGTAAAAATAATACAAAAATGTAGTTCAAAAAATCGTAAATAGAGATTGAATATGAAAAATAAGTTTGGTTAATTTTTGCTTCAACTGCTATCTTAATGCTAATATACAATGAAAGACACTTTTGCTGCACTTAGATTAGCATTATTCAACTCTATTTAACTCTTGAAAGAACACTTGATTTTTTTTGTCAATCTTGAAAAGATGTCCGATATGTGAATAAGTGTGATTCTTCATTCATTTTTATTGTGCAGTATAATACCAAATCAATTTTCGAACACCTGCTAGCTTAATGCTAATATACAATAGAAACTGCCTTTCAAGTGCTCATGAAAATTCACATCAATTCACGTTCTTTAACTATCAAAACGCCTCAGGAACGTTTAGATTGTAATTATATAATACTTTTAGTTACAAAAACTACAGTAAAACAAAACTGAATGAATAAATACGACGATGTGAAAACAGAACTGAAGGCTTAATGCTAATATACAATGAAATATTTGTTTGCTACACTAAGATTAGCATGATTAAACTCTATTTAACTCTTGAAATAACACTTTTTAATAAAAAACCTTATTAAAAAATCTTGAAGAGATCAGATATGTTTAAAAAAAATTGATTTTTCATTCATTTTTACGGTGCATTTTCATACCAAATACATTTTCGAACACCTGCTAGCTTAATGCTAATATACAATAGAATCCGCCTTTCAAGTGCTAATGAAAATTAGCATTAACTCACATTCTTTAACGCTCATAACGCCTCGGGAACGCTTATATTGTAAACTATTTAATACATTTAGTTAAAAAACACAATCAAACAAAACTGAATGAATGGATTGGACGATGTGAAAACAGAACTGCTAGCTTAATGCTTATATACAATAGAAGACACTATTGACGCGCTAACGAAGATTAGCGTGATTACACTCTAACACTCAAACTACTAGTTTACAAAAAAAATAAAGTTAAAAAAAAAAAATCTTTAAAACCGAGGTCAGACATGCAAAAAAAAGTGATTTTCATTTTCATTTTAACTGTGCATTAAAATACAAAACATATTTTTGAATACCTGCTAGCTTAATGCTAATACATAATGGAAGGCACATATTCATGTGCTAATGACTATTAGCATGATTTAAGATTATGATACAATACTATACTAAACTATTACAACTATTTAAAATTATTATTCTTATTTAAGATCAAAAAGCACAGCTCGGCTATGGAAAATAAAAGATTTGGGTGTTGTTGTTGCTTGTTTTTTTTTTTTTTTTTTTTTACTGTGCAAAAATTTCAAAATACATTTTCAAACACCTGCTAGCTAAATGATAACATACAATATAATCCGCCTTTCACGCGCTAATGAAAATTAGCATCAACTCACGTTCTTTACATTCCTCGAGGACGTTTATATTTTAATTATTTAAAATGTTTAATCAAAAAGTATAATAAAACTTGTTTAAAAATCAGGAATAGAGATTGGAAGATGTGAAAAAAATTGGGTGCTAGAAAGAATGATTAATATTCAATCACGTGTCTCTAAAACACTTAATTAAAACGGAACATTCGTTCACTCAGTGCCAGCCCTCCCAGTTCAAATAGATTGGACGTCAATCCCCGTCCATGGCAGTCAATGTAACAAAAGCCCTTCCTCTCACATCGTCCGTCAAGCGCGTGTCACTTTAAGAGCGCTAATGCACGTTTATCTCCCCCAAAGTAAACGTCACTTCGTCACGACCGTTATTGATGTGTTTTTTCCTGTCCTTACAGAACGGTCGCTGTTGGAGGTGAAGCAGCATCAGGCGTCGGACCCTTCGCCGCCCCCGCCCGCAGCCCCCAGACCCCCCAAGAGGGAGCACAGCGTCTTATCCATCCTGCGCGATGTCCCCAAAAGCGAGCCGAGCCGACCGCTGCCCACCCGAGCGCGTTGCGCTTACAGTCCGGAGCGCCCTCTGTACCCACAGGCGCTCTACCCGACACTTAGGGGACATCCTGAGGATTTCCTCAAAACTGGGGGACTGGGGTACCCGCGTTCACCAGGCGACCAATCCTCAGCGACGCCCAGTCCGTCAGCGAGGAGCAGCCCGGAAAGCAGCCCCCAGGGGAGCCCGTACGGATTGAGTCCGTACCCCAGCTACTCGCCTCCGTCCGCCGCCCCGCTGTCACCCTTCTACGCCCCGGGGGCGCCCTACTCTCGCTACCTCCTGCCGCACCACTACGCACCCCCCGTGGGCGGCGTCTACCCCAGGATGTACCCGCTCTACCTGCCGCCACACGTGCCCCTCCTGCCCTCGGACGCAGCCGGGCGGCGCTTCCTGATGTCGGACGCCGCCCACCCGCAGAGGGACCTCCTCTTACCGGCTCCCACCAGCGCCTTTTCGGCCGCCGCGTCCCTCAAGGACAAGGCGGCCGCGCATCGGCCTTACGCTGGCCTTCGCTCGCCGTCCACCGGGTCCCCGGCCGCGGGGGTCCCCGCCGAGCGGGTCCTCGGCAAACTGTGCGACTCGGACGAAGAGGCGGTCAATCTGGTGAAGGTGAAGCGGGGCGTCGGTTCGGCAGGGTACAAGGCGCTGCCTTACCCTCTGAAGAAGCACAACGGGAAAATCAAGTACGAGTGCAACGTGTGCACCAAGACCTTCGGACAGCTGTCCAATCTTAAGGTAAGGGGTGCCCGGAACACGATTCCCAGAATTCCCATGGATTTTTGTGAGATTTGTTATCAATAAGAAACAATATATCCTTTTAAAAAGACTGTTTAATAAAGAAACCAGCAGCTACCACTAGGCTAAAATTTGTTAGCCACGGTCGGTACTAGATGGCCTATGGCACTCACGAGCATTTATTGTTAGTCGTGAGACTTAAGTCGAAAGGTGTATCGTGATTCGGCATTTTCATCCATCCATCCATTTTCCTTTTAAAACTGGTGAAAATCTTGACTTTGGGTTTTCATGACAGTTGACATGACTTTAATCAGACAACATGAGAAAAATTCTGAAAGTCCCTACTTAATTTTGACTTGACTCAAGTCATCGGTTTTAGGATTTAGGTTTTTAAAACCTAACTTCATGAGGCTGGACATAACATGAGTAGTTGCTTAAAGCGGGAAGTTCAAATTTTTTGGACCTTTCTAAATCCGATCCGGGTCACTTTCGTATGTTGTTTAAATCTGATCTGGGCCACATTTTTCCGGAATGTGGTGGCGGTCTGAACTGTCAAGTCTCCCAAATCAGAATTCATGCAGCAATTACGTCAGCAAAGAGCGAGAGCGGCAGGCAGGACTGCAGCAATAGATGTGCTTTAGCGTTAGCACCTAGCTTGAACGCTACTACGCAGGCTTGACCACCTTCATAAAAAAATAAAATGAAGAAAAGGATAAACCTGATAATGCTAGGCTTTTTCTGTGCGTCAGATCAGCAATTTTTAGTATTGCTTACATGGCCAATTCAAACCCAATCGGAGTGCTTATCTGACCACTTTTGCTGTCCTCAGGTCCACCTCCGTGTCCACAGTGGCGAGCGACCGTTCAAATGTCAGACTTGCAACAAGGGCTTCACGCAACTAGCCCACTTGCAGAAACACTACCTGGTCCACACGGGGGAGAAACCGCATGAGTGCCAGGTAAATTTGGTAATGGTATGAACATACACATTGTTGTCACAGATTACTTACTTACTGATTACGCCTCAAAAAAATGTAATCTAGTTACTTTACTGATTACTTTATTATCAAAGTAACTAAGTTACTTGAAAAGTTATTTATCGGTTACTTTTCACCAATTTTTCTCTTTGCTACCTCAACATCCGACAATTGAATTTAAAGGGGAAGATCAGAATTTTTCACATAAGGCTTTATCTTTGAGTTAGCGGGGTTGAATTACTCGATGGAGTTGATTTCAACCACCATTGACTCTCGCTAGCTTAGCCACTCCCCCTGAAACTAACAAATAACTGACAAACTGCTTGGAATCTGTTGAAATCAATTCCACCGACTAATAAAACCCCACTCACACAAAGATTAAGCCAAATGTCAAAAATTCTGAATTTCGGGTTAGGGTTAGCAGCATATGAGTTCTGCTATAAAACAATGCAAATTGACTGCACAATAATCAACAACACACAAATGAATTGCACAGTGCAATAAAAATGAAGGTGGGGGCGGGTGTCAATGCGCGCACAAACCACAAGAACGGCGTATACAAACGCGGTCAATTTAGCCACAAAACGTGGCGGCAACTAAGCACTTTACACTTAATCGGATTTACACGTCACCTCATGGCATAAATGTGCAACACGAATCTGATGTAAACAATGGTCGCCGACTACCCGCCATTGCAACGGCAAAGCTATAAAACAGCCGCGCATGTAGCAGCCCCAACCTATCGCTGGAACCTTCCAGAATGAAGGAAAAATACTCACGTTCATTCATGGACGCACACAGATCAACATTCCCTCACACATCTCAACAGGTGACTGAAGTCTAGGGGTGGGAACCTCTTGGTACCTCACGATACGATACGATTTCCGATATGAAGCTCACGATAACGATGATATCACGATATAGCAATACAGCAATTATCGATACATTGGTCAGGAAGTCATTCTACAAAACGACTAATAAACAGAAAAACAAGTTTACGTCCAATCCATTTGAACTGGGAGGGTAGCAGCAAATGAACCACTCCCACTTTAAGCAGGCCCCTCCCACTTCTATAGCCATGAGTGGCAGCCAATTAATGCCAGGCAAGGAGTCATTTTGGGTCATTTCAGGTTGATTTTCAGTCACATCCTGTTGATTTTGGGGCATTTTATGGCCACTTCATGTTGATTTTGGGTTACGGAACAGGAAGTGAGCCGGGAATCCCACAAATGCATGGGCAGTGACTCAAACTCAAAAGACCTGTAAATGCCCTAAAATGAACAGAAAGTGATAGAGGCGTGCGAAATTTCTGATTCTTAGATTATTCGCGATTCGGCCGTGGAAGATTCGAGAAAACATCCAAACATCACAAACATCCAAATTCCGATTATTGAATTATACCAGGTAAAGCGGAAATAAAACACAGTCAGGGCGGTCTTCAGGACGCAATGAGGAACGGACCGAGAGTAAATATCATGTTCAACTCATGTTGCTAGATAAAAAAAATATATATATATTTTTACCTGACTGCGGCCGTCAGCCGCTACAAACAGCGCCCAGTTGCTAGTTGCTACAAACATACAGCAACATACGGCTATGGTAGATGTCACATTTATCTCGAACTAGATGTGAAATGACAGACGACGGCTGTGTTAGATCATATACCAAGAACTAGATGCGAAATGACTTTCTCGCGCTAGTAAACAGGCGCCATCTTAAAGCAGTAGACTTCTCTAGAAGGCTCTGTTGTAGCGAACCTAATTACTTTTTATCTAAAAAAAAAACAAAAAACCCAAATCAGTAAAATCTTGACTTGAATCCATCTTTAAATGATGAAACAGTTTTAAAACTTTCACGTCGAAAGTAGACAGAAGGGAAATTATGGAATAACGGGAGCAATTTTGACGACTTTAACGGTCGATTCACAACATTAAATTAATTGAATGTAGTTTAAAACTCCAGATACAAAATTGGGACTTGAGTATTTTATTTACTGTTTTTAACAGTTAACTTGATACTGAAATAGTATTTTTGGGGGGGGGGGGGGGGGGGGGGGGGGTTGTGGTGCATCAATAATCGATTTATAATCGAATCGGAGCCTCTGAATCGTAATCGTAATCGAATCGTTAGGTGCCCAAAGATTGCCACCTCTAGAAAGTGACCTGTAAATGCCCTGAAAATCGGAAAGAGTGACTGTCAATGGCTGCCATGAAGTAAATTTTGGTAGCAACTTGTTGGTTCCTTTTTTTTTTTTTAATAAACATTGATACCTTTTTAAAACGATATCTCGATTCTTGGCCTGAGCGTATCGATAACCTTTTGGGATGCAAAGTATCACGATATATTACCATTTCGATATATTGTCACACCCCTACTGAAGTCTGTCTCAAAACAGGAAGTAATTACGAGCAGTTACCATGGAAATGAACATGTGACAAGATGGGAACCTTTCTAACGTATTATATTCAAAATGACTACAAATATTCTTCATTCTTCATACATTATGAGGCAATTACAAAATAGTAACATGCAGACACGAAGGAAACTAACTTTAATCAGATTACTGGTTTGGAAAAATATGTGCATTAGATTTTTCGTTACTGAAATAAAGTAATCAGATTACAGTAACGTGTTACTAAGTAACGTAACTGACAACACTACACATACAGTATATCAGACAGTCAGTTTATGTTCATCTGACTCCATGTTTCGTGTGTCAGGTATGTCACAAGCGCTTCAGCAGCACCAGCAACCTAAAGACGCACCTGCGCCTCCACTCTGGGGAGAAGCCGTACCACTGCAAACTCTGCCCGGCTAAGTTCACGCAGTTCGTCCACCTCAAGCTCCACAAGCGCCTGCACTCTCGCGAGCGCCCCCACAAGTGCCCGCAGTGCCACCGCCACTACATCCACCTGTGTAGCCTCCGCCTCCACCTCAAAGGCTACTGCCGCACGTCCGGCGCCGAGGAAGTCCAACGCGCCAACGAGGAAATCGAACGCTTCGACTTGAGCGAGCACGCCGAGCAACTGGAGCGGCTCCGGGGCGGCGCCGAGTTGGACGCCGTGCTAGAGAAGCAGGTTTTGGGGGCCGTGTGGCGCCAGACCTCCGTCATCAAGGCGCGCCACGGACTGTCCGTCAAGCAGGAGGCGGATCCGTAAGGGACCACTTCAGGGACTCGCTACTCAGGGCTGAAATTTGACAATCATCCTCCTAAGGTCTTCATTTCCACATTTTTTAATTTATTTCCAGAACATTCTTCAGGGTTTACAAGAATGATTACGCCATTTGCCCCTTTAACCACTTAACTCATTCACTGCCACTGACAGCGATGAAGCGGTGTTTCAGTGCCATTGACGGCGAATGACATCCAATTCATTTGGACTTCACAAACCACTGAGTCTTATGACCACACAAAGAAAGAAAAAAAATGGCCTACAAGAATACACTTGTGATATTTCGAGATTTAAATCTTAATATCACGGGAATCAAATTAGATTATCACAAGATTGAAGTCAAAATATTCCATAAATTTACGTAATACAATATATATGGATGCTAAATCGTATTAGTACGACTTTACGTACGTTAAGTTGTAAAAATACATAGTTTAAGTCATATATCGGAATATTACAAGATTGAAATTGTAGTACGAGACGAAAAAGTCACAATATTACGAGGTTAATGTCGTAATGTTATGTAACTCCATAATTTACGCAAAATATATACTGCACGACTACGTTGTATTATAACGAATTGACGTAATATTACGATTTAAGTCATATTATTACAAGAATTCAATCATACAACATAATATTGCCAGATTAAACTCATAATATTACATAACTTTATTTACTCTGCGTAATTTGAATGGATGCAGTACGGATGAATTGTAAAATTGCGAATCAAAGTAACTTTACGAGATTTAAGTAATAATGTTACGAGATTTAAATCATACATCGCAATATCTCGAGACTAAACTCTTAACATTTCGACCTTTCCCTGCCGTTCAGCTCGTAAAGTTATGACTTTTTTATTGCCGTAATATTACGTAACATTAAGTACGTTACGTTGAGTACGTTAAATTGTAAAAATACATAGTTTAAGTCATATATCGTGATATTACGAGATTAAAATTGTTGTACGAGACGAAAAAGTCACAATATTACGAGGTTAATGTCATAATGTTATGTAACTCCATAATTTACGCAAAATATATACTGCACGACTACGTTGTATTATAACGAATTGACGTAATATTACGATTTAAGTCATATTATTACAAGAATTCAATCATACAACATAATATTGCCAGATTAAACTCATAATATTACATAACTTTATTTACTCTGCGTAATTTGAATGGATGCAGTACGGATGAATTGTAAAATTGCGAATCAAAGTAACTTTACGAGATTTAAGTAATAATGTTACGAGATTTAAATCATACATCGTAATATCTCGAGACTAAACTCTTAACATTTCGACCTTTCCCTGCCGTTCAGCTCGTAAAGTTATGACTTTTTTTATTGCCGTAATATTACGTAACATTAAGTACGTTACGTTGAGTACGTTAAATTGTAAAAATACATAGTTTAAGTCATATATCGTGATATTACAAGATTAAAATTGTTGTACGAGACGAAAAAGTCACAAGATTACTAGGTTAATGTCTTAATGTTATGTAACTCCATAATTTACGCAAAATATATATTGCACGACTACGTTGTATTATAACGAATTGACGTAATATTACGATTTAAGTCATATTATTACAAGAATTCAATCATACAACATAATATTGCGAGATTAAACTCATAATAATACATAACTTTATTTACTCTGCGTAATTTGAATGGATGCAGTACGGCTGAATTGTAAAATTGCGAATTAACGTAACTTTACGAGATTTAAGTAATAATGTTATGGGCTTTAAATCATACATCGTAATATCTCGAGACTAAACGCTTAACATTTCGACCTTTCTCTGCCGTTCAGCTCGTAAAGTCATGACTTTTTTATTGCCGTAATATTACGTAACTTTGCGTACTTTACGTAATATGTATGCACTGCAACGTTGTATTATTACAAATTAACGTAATTTTACGTACTTTACGAGATTAAAGTCATAATATTACAAGAAAAAATTCGTAATATTTCGAGAGTAAAGTCAACATATTACTTAACTATTACGAGATTATCTTAATACTTTTTGTAATATGCATGACGCAGCACGGCTATGTTTTATTATTATGAATTAACGAAATACATACTTCCCATGTTTTAACACATAATATTACAATATTTCAATCATACATCGTAATATTATGAGACTAAAGGATAAAATATTACAAATTTTTTTCTTGAAGTATTACGAGATTAATTTCATGATATTACATAACTTTATTTAGGAAATATATGATATTTAGCATGGCTAAATTGTATTATTAAAACTTTACAAAGCCTTGTATTCGTTTCGAGATTTAAATCGCGGTATTACGATATTTAATTCCTAAACCGTAAAATTATGAGAATAAGGTTTTTTCTCGTAATGCTACATTATTCTTGTAAAAGTACAATTTTTTTCTCGTAATATTACGACTATAATCTCGTAATCGTACAACTTTGTTGTTGTAAGCCAATTTTCGTCATAAATATATTGCGAAAAAGTCGCAATTTAATGAGATTATCATAATATTACCTAACTCTACGTACTTTGCGTAGTATGTATGGCACAACATGGCTATGTTTTATGATTACGAATTAATGTAACTTTACGTTCTTTAGGAGATTTATGTCATAAAATTACAAGAGTTCAACCGTACATTGTAATATTACGAGATTGAAGTCGTAATATTACAAGAAAAAAATCGTAATATTATGAGATTAAAGTCATAATATACATCTTTTTACAATAATTTTACATCACTTTATTTACTTTACATAATATATAGACGAATGCAGCTCGGCTATATTGTAATATTGTGAATTAACGTAAATGTACGTACTTTACGACAATTAAATCATACATCGTAACTTGGGCTGCAGCTATCGAATATTTTAGTAGCCGATTAATCGATGGACTAGTTAGTTCGAATAATCGAGTAATCGGATAAGGGACACGAAAAAGTAAGATACCTGAGCTGAGCCTGAAACGGTCTAAAAAAATAAAAATAAAAATGAGGATCTATGTCCACCAAAAGAACAAATGGCTAATTTACGCAGAAAAAGTCCGCTAGCTTTAACTGTATTAAAATGCTTGTTTTTTTTGTTTTTTTTTCTTTCTTTCTACAATGCTCTTAACAAATGGTTCAGACACATATCTCCACACAAAAAAAAAAAAAAACGGCTGAATATACCTATAAACTAAATCATGAATGCATTAAAAAAAGATTAGCTCAAACAAAAACTTAGCTTACGTTGGTCTTAACAGGGAACAGTGGGATTCAGCCATGTGAAAAGAGGCAGACCAGAGGGCAGTGTATCAACCCTAATCAATAAAACTAAATGTAAACACTTTCAAAATAAACCATTACAATGCCACTTTAATTAAACGAATACTCGAAGCAACAAAATTTAATTTGAATATTTATTTTTAATCGAATACTCGAGTTAATCGATTAATCATTGCAGCACTAATCGTAACATTTTTCTCATAATGTTACGACTTATCTCGTAATATTACAACTTTGTTGTTGTAGGCCTATTTTCATCATAAATCGTAATATGTACGAAAAAGTCGCAATATTACGACATTGTTTTCATATCACGTAGCTTATATCACGTACGAAGTACGTATGGAGGCAGCAAGGCTAAATCATTATTTTGCGATTATGCTAGCAAATTTTTAAATCAACTTTTTCAGTACAAATAGACATCCAATCATGTGTTTCGTTTCATCCTTTTTAAACAAACGTTCCAAACACGTTACCGTCTATCCGTGTCGCCTTCATAATGCGAATTATTTTTAAACCAGAATAACGTAGAAAAATGCTCGTCTTTATTCAATGCTTCATTGCGTGAATCCACTCACGTTTTGACGCTCACGTCATTTTTTCGATTAAAAACCCGATCCTTTTCACCTGATTCCGATCAACTGAAAAATGGCGCGATTGGCCCGATTTCCAATCATGTGACCTTAAATTTAAGATTTGATACCGATACTAACAATTCAAATGGATTGGACATATAGCGCCGTCAATGACAGACACTCATTTAATTCATGAAATAATTTTAAAGCTGTTTTAACAGTAGCAAGTGTGTTAACATATTCCCTTAGTTTGCGTGTCCTATGTAGTAATATGACATTAAGTTATGCGGTAAACGTAAAGAAAATTTCAAGTAACTCTGGTTCATCTATCACCATCAATGGCAGTCAATGACTTAATCATTTAAATAACAGGAACAAAGGGCAAGTGTGTGTGCGTGTGTCACAACAGTTACCTCAGAGTGTGTGTGTGAAAGTGCGAGCGAGTGACGGGAAAGGCTAAAGGCGGAACTTTTTTGCTATTTATTTGCTCTTTGGCTACTTGAAGAAGAAGAAATGAAAGTGGAATGCAGCTGGTCAACATGTAGCACATGTTTTTGTTTTGTTTTTATTTTCGGATGATGGTGACGCGGATGGGACGATCCAAACCAAAGTTGACTTCCCGTAAAAGCAGGAAGAATGTGAAGAAGGGACTTTGAATGGAGTTTTATTTATTTTATTCTTCATGATTTTTTCTTTGTTTTGTATTGTAATGTTTGGTTTTTATTTGTAAGTAATGAATGATGTTGTGTGAGAGACTATGAACCAAAGTGGATCAGATTTCCGAACTGTAAACGTATAAAATAATGCAAGATTTTATAAAATGGATGTTGTTCCTTTTTTTCCTGTTAATTGAAATTTTTTTAATTGTAATTAAATTCTAAGATTATTTTTCATAAGATTGTGTGACACTCCAAACCAAAGTTGAAAATGTCCAAAGTGGGAAGAATTTCAAGAAAGGGATTTCAAAAAGAAAGAAAAAAAAAAAAGAAAAAAAAAGAAAGAAAGGGCTTTAGTTTTTAAAAATAATTTAGTTTTTTTTTTTTCTCTCTCTCTCATTTGAATGTTTTGAACCCCTAATTTTCTGTTTTCTTTTTTGTTTTTAATTTCTTAATTTTATTTTGAATTTTATTAGCCCTTTTTTTTTTTTAACAGAATTTGGATTTTAATTGAATTCTTAAATTATTGATTTGACGTTTATCTTCAATTTCGGTTGCATTTTTTAATTTGTGAACAATTTTATTCCTAATTGTTTTATTTTTAAAGTTTTTTATTTTATTTTTTTTAGCCCAAATTTTCAGTTGTTGTTTTTTTTTTTTTATTTATTAATTTTATTTTAAATTTTATTTGCCCCATTGTTTTTTAAATTAAATTCTTAAATTATTGAATTGACGTTTACCTTTAATTTGCGTTTCATTTTTTAAAAATTTGAACAATTTTAATCGTTTAATTTTTAATATTTTCTAATTTTTAAATTTTAAATTTTTTTAAATTAGTTTTTTAACCCCTAATTTTCAGTTTTATCTTATTCATTTTTTTTTACTTTTAGTTGTATTTTAAATTTTATTTGCCCTTTTTAAACAGAATTTAGATTTTTATTGAATTATTAACTTAGTGATTTGAAGTTCACCTTTAATTTTGGTTTCATTTTTAAATTTGTGAGCAATTTTAATCCTAATTGAGTTTTATTTTTAATGCTATTGTTTTGGGGTTTTTTTGTTTGTTTTTTAAATGGTTTGTTTTCATGTTACTTTTTCAGTTTAAAATGTCATTAGCTTTTTTTTTTAAACATTAAAATGGGATTTCCAAATGTTATTAATTTTAAACCATTCATCAAATTTTAACTTCCATTTAGCGTGAACTGGGTTTCATTTTAAAATTTTATCAATTTTATATTCAATTCAAATTGTCACGTTTTATTTCCTTTAAAATTTCAAAATCAATCTTAATTAAAACCTTTACTTTTTTTAATCACAATTTTTATTTGTTTATATCAATTCATTTTAATTTGACGTAAAATTTTCATTTAGGAATTTTTCTTTTTTTTCTCTGTGAATAATGACTGTCCGTGTGCGACGCTCTAAACCAAAGTTAAAACTACAAACATCCAAAGCAGGAAGAATGTGAAAAGGAAAAAAAAAAATTGATTAACTCACTGGCTGCCACTGACGCTCATTGACGTCCAATCCATTTGAACTGGGAGGACTGATAGCAAATGAACGTTCGTCTACGTCTACTAGCAATAAACGCATTTAAATCCACAGAAGAATGTTAAAAAGCACCACACACTTGGACGTCCATCATCGTCAATGGCACTGAAAGGGTTAACTTCCGAGCCCCTCCCCTCGAGCGCGTCTCTTATGCACTGGCCCCGCCCACTTCCTCATCTTTGACCAAAAAGTGTCTAGTCTGTCGTTCGTTGAGCTTTAACTCCACAAGCTGTGTGCGTCTGTGTTTACATGCTGGTTGGTTTACAAATTGTTTTATTTATGTGCAAAAATGTCCAAATGTGTAAATTATGAGGAGAATTATTATAAATGTTCACTGCTTTTAATCCAAACACTTGCCTGTTGTTATTGATGTCTTTTGTTGACTGAGAAAAAAAATTTAAAATTGTGGAATATAGGCAGATATTATTTTCAAATAATGTTATATTTCACTCTCAGTAAAATAAAATAATATAAATGTTTTTGACTCAAAACAGTACGTACAATTTTTATCGTGACATACTATCGTATATAGCACAGTGGCTACTCCCTTTAAGCACAGGTAGTCCCCAGGTTACAAACGAGTTTCGTTCCTACGCTAGTGACATAACCCAAATTTCCACGTAAATCGGAATTACCCTTTAAGTACCCCTTAATACCCCCTAAATCTCAAAATAACTATCCAAGAAACGTATTATACATCATATTAACTCATTCACTCCCAGCCATTTTACTGGATTTTGACTGATTTTGCAAGGCCCACAGAAAATTCTGTTCTATTGCTGTATAAACATGGAACCCACCAAAAGAAAGATTAGACTGTCTTCTTTCAGCAGGAAAAAAAAAGTTATTTCATATCTTTTTCCATTCTTTAGAAATCAGCATTAGAAAATAGCTTAGTTTGAGCATTTTTCCAGTTTCTGATGAGAAAACGGAGAAATTGAGCTTTTTGTAAAAGCATTCATTTTAAACATAACTTTGACTTTAACACAGCTATTTTTTGCTTTTGTGACATCCCGAACATCTGAATAATGTTTTCCTTTTACAAAATAACATAAAGAACAAGACAAATAGAGCTTGTCATAGCAAAGTAACAATTCATTTACACATCCAGTAACTATCTGAGAGATGACGCTGTTTTGGCCGCGAAAGCCGGGGTAAACTTTTCCCTCATCGCCGCCTGTCTCTGCTCGGCGAGCAGCACAGACTCAACGGCATCGTCCGCTGCACTGGTGGTCCCGGTCGTTCTGCTCGGTCGTCCAACGCCTGGCATCCCGGGCATCCTCCCGGTTGTTCTGCTCGGTCGTCCGCCGCCTGGCATCCTGGACGTCCACTCGGTCGTCTTCCGCCAGCAACCCGGCCGTGCAGCCCGGCCGTTCGTTCCGTTGAATCGGCTTGCGGGTCTTACCAAATGCGCTCCTGCCCTCCAGTGGCCAGTTTAATTTCTTTAAAATGGATTTTCAGCGTTGCGCTTTGGAGCTAAGTTAAATCAGAACCCAGAGATGTCTCCTGTGAAAAAAAAACGTAAAAGACATACGGTGCCCTCCATAATTATTGGCACCCCTGAAAAAGATGTGTTTTTTAGCTTCTAATATTTTTTTTAATTCAAACAATATGGGACCTTAATGGAAAAAAAGAGAAAAATCCAACCTTCAATACAAGTGCATTCATTCAGTGGGGGGAAAAAATCCCACATAAAGAAAAAATTATTTGACATCAAATAATGTGCGTCACAATTATTAGCAACCCTGGTGTTAATACTTTGTGCAACGCCCTCAATCTCAAGCTCAATCATGGTCTCAAACAAAAATACACACGGTCCCAGGCTTCAACTGGGTCCGTGTGCTTTGGTCAGA
Organism: Corythoichthys intestinalis; assembly: GCF_030265065.1. NCBI lineage: Eukaryota > Metazoa > Chordata > Actinopteri > Syngnathiformes > Syngnathidae > Corythoichthys > Corythoichthys intestinalis. Next base: position 41,230,259 of record NC_080398.1, read on the forward strand.
TGAGAGCAAGATTGAGCTTTTTGGCAACAAACACTCTAAGTGGGTCTGGCGTGCCACGAAAGATGCGCATGCTGAAAAGCACCTCATGCCCACTGTGAAGTATGGGGGTGGGTCAGTGATGCTGTGGGGCTGTTAGGCTTCCAAAGGCCCTGGGAACCTTGTTAGGGTGCATGGCATCATGAATGCTTTGAAATACCAGGACATTTTAAATCAAAATCTGTTGCCCTCTGCCCGAAAGCTGAAGATGGGTCGTCACTGGGTCTTTCAGCAAGACAATGACCCTAAACGTATGGCCAAATCTACACAGAAATGGTTCACCAGACACAAAATCAAGCTCCTCCCATGTCCATCTCAATCCCCAGACCTTAATTTGTTGGCAAAAGGAACTTTTTGACCGCAGGATTCCAAAATTTAATGACCTCTTCCTTTCATTAATAGACACATATCCTGTAAATTTGATAATAATCTCTTGATTCATTCTTGAGTTAGTATAATCTGTCTGTTCTGACCACCGTGACCTTTGACCTCAGGATCCCAAAAAGAAATGACCTCTTCCTTTTAATATTACAAACGTATCCTACAAACTTGTGCATAAACCCTTTATTCGTTATTGAGTTATTGCGACATTTTTGTTCTGACTTCTGTGACCTTTGACCTCGTGGTCCTGAAATGTAATGACCTCTTCTGTTTCATATTGCAAACATATCCTGCAAATTTGATAAAAGTCCCTTTAATCGTAGGTTAGTTAGTACAATTTTTTTTTACCTTTGTAACCTTTGACCTAATGACCCCAAAATGAAACGACTTGATTTCAAACTTGATTTGACATTCTTGAGCTAACATGAAATTATGTTTTCTGACCTCTGTGACCTTTGACCTTAATGACGTCTTCCATTTCTTATTAAAAACATATTCATATTGATAATTATCCCTTTATTTGTTCTCGAATTACCACCCCCAAACATTCTGACCCCTGTGACCTTTGACCTTATAACCCCAAAATGTAATCTCTTCTTCCGTTTCTTATTACAAACCTATCCTACAAATTTGATAATCCCTTTATCCAATCTTGAATTATCATGACATTTGTGTACTGAATTTCGCAACCTTTGACATCAGAATCCCAAAATGTAATGACCTCTTCTGTTTCTTACTACAAACATTTGATATTTGATTTAAAAATTTGATAATAATCCTTTCATACGTTCTTCAGTTATAGAAAAATTATTTTTCTGACTCTCATATCACGCAAGTTTGGTAATAGTCCCATATACATTTGACAAATTATACAAATGACATTTTCTGACCTCTGTGACCTTTGACCTTAATGACCTCTTCCATTTCTTACTACAAACATATTCATATTGATAATTATCCCTTTATTTGATTTTAAATTACCACCCCAAAAATTCTGACCCCTGTGACCTTTGATGTCATAACCCCAAAATGTAATCTCCTCTTCTGTTTCATATTACAAACATACTGTATCATGCCAGTTTGGTTATAATCCCGATGTATATTCTTGATTTATCATTAAAAGACTTTTCTGAACTCTGTGACCTTTGACCTTAATCACCTCTTCCATTTCTTACTACAAACATATTCATAATGATAATTATCCCTTTATTTGATGTTAAATTACCACCCCAAAAATTCTGACCCCTGTGACCTTTGACCTCATAACTCCAAAAAGGAATCTCTTCTGTTTCATATTACATACATATCATGCCAGTTTGGTTATAATCCCAATGTATATCCTTGATTTATCATTAAAATACTTTTCTGACCTCTGTGACCTTTGACCTTAATCACCTCTTCTGCTTCTTACAATAAACATATCCTGCAAATTCATAATAATACCTTTAATCACTCTTGACTTATCATGAAATGACATTTCTAACCTGTGTGACCTTTGATCTTAATCACCTCTTCTGTTTCAGATTAAAAACATATCATGCCAGTTTGGTTGTAACATATATATATATATATATATATATATATATATATATATATATATATATATATACTGGACTGTCTCAGGAAATTAGAATACACAATATTCTAATTTTTTGACACAGTCCTGTGTATATATACAGGACTGTCTCAGGAAATTAGAATACACAATATTCTAATTTCCTGACTGTCTCAGGAAATTAGAATATTGTGTATTCTAATTTCCTGAGACAGTCCTGTATATATACACAGGACTGTCTCAAAAAATTAGAATATTGTGTATTCTAATTTTCTGAGACAGTCCAGTATATATATATATATATATATATATATATATATATATATACATATATATATATATATATATATATATACATATATATATATATATATACACACATACATACATATATATATATATATATACACACATACATACATACAGATAGATAGATAGATAGATAGATAGATAGATAGATAGATAGATAGATAGATAGATAGATAGATAGATAGATAGATAGATAGATAGATAGATAGATAGATAGATAGATAGATAGATAGATAGATAGATAGATAGATAGATATACTGTACACACACACACAAATGTATATATATTCTTGATTGATCAACGTTTCTGACCTCTGACCTTAATCCACTCATCTGCTCCTTACAACAAACATAACCTGCAAATGTATAATATTCCCTTTAGTCATTCTTGAGTTATCATGAAATGACATTTGTGACCTCTGTGACCTTTGACCTTAGTCACATTTTCTGTCAAACATATCCTGCAAATTTTGATAATAGCGAGTACATCAAGATTTAAAGGGAAAAATAGTACAATGAACGAATCAATTTTAGTATGAACATCGTTTTTTGGGGAGGGCATTTTAATTCATTTCATAGTCAACAACATAAATTAAAAAACAAACAAAGTGAACTGTCGAATAAACTTTCTTCAAAAACAAGAAATATCCATGTAGTCCGTCTATATGACAACATGATTGTATTCAAGCTATTAATAATAACCAAGTAATATTACTAATAATAAACTCCATCTGTCCGCTCTGCTGACTGCGATGCACATTTTATGAGGGGGCAGGAAGAAGAAAGTCGTCAACGTTTATGTCGTTTTGGCGTGCGGCTTGAAAAGAGCGGCAGGAAATGGAACGCCGACCCCCCCCGGACTTGAAGCGACTGAGCGCTTTCATCATCCCCAGCGATGACATGCGCAACCTTTAAATGACAAGCGCGTCTCCTTTTCATCCCCGAAAGACATCTTCACATGTGGGAGGCTTGGAATGTTTACCAACTTAATATTGGGTTACATCCTAGATTGGTCACTGTTCTGGGCAAGTATCAATGGAAGAGCCGGGGTGCCACAATTGAATAAATAGTACTAGAAAATGCAATTTCTGGAGAAATTGCAATGGCAGTTTTGCAGTGATGGTTGATATATCAGGTCCCATCCTGTTAATTTGGGGGCATTTTGGGTCATTGGACAAAACGGTCTGGGCGGGGTAACGCGCTAAAAGAAGGAAGTTAACAATCACGGAGCTACCAAGTATTGCAAACGTGCTAATAATACAATATATGGTGGTATGAAAAAGTATCGGAACCTTTTGGAACTTCTCACATTTCTGCATAAAATCACTATCAAATGTGTTTTGATCTTTGTCAAAATCACACAGATGATACAGTGTCTGCTTTAACTAAAACCGCCCAAACATTTATAGATTTTCGTGTTTTAATGAGGATAGCATGCAAACAATGACAGAAGGGGGGGAGTAAGTAAGTCAACCCGCTGCCTAAGGAGACTTAAAGAGCAATTTTTATCAAAAAAATTTAAGTCAGGTGTGTGCCCAATCACTGATGAGTGGTTTAAAGCTGCCCTGCCCACTATAAAACACACGCCTAGTAACAGTTGTCTTGATGTGAAGCATTGTCTGATGTGCATCATCACTCGGTCAAAAGAGCTGTCTGAAGACCTGCGATCAAGGATTATTGATTTGTATAAAGCTGGGAAAGGATACAAAACCATATCTAAAAGTCTGGATGTTCATTAATCGACAGTCAGAGAAGTTGTCTCCAAATGGAGAGAGTTTGGCACTGTTGTTTCTTTCCAAAGGAGTAGCCATCCACCAACGATGATGAGTTCAGCGCAGAATACTCAGAGAGGTAAAAAAGAACCCTAGAGTGTCTGCTAAAGACTTACAGAAATCACAGGCACAGTCCAATATCTCTGTGCACACGTCAACAACATGGCCAAGAATGGTGTTCATGCAAGGACTCCACGGAGGAAGCCACTGCTGTCTAAAAAAACATTGTTGCTCGTTTAATGTTCGCAAAAAGACACTTGGACACGCCACAGAAGTTTTGGCAAAATACTTTGTGGACTGATGAAACTAAAGTTGAATTGTTTGGGAGTAACACACAACGTCATGTGTGGAGGAAAAATGGAACAGCTCGCCAACATCAACACCTCATCCCCACTGTGACGCAAGGTGGAGGGAGCATCATGATTTGGGGCTGTTTTACTGCCTCAGGGCCTGGATGCCTTGCAATCATTAATGAAATAATTAATTCAAATGTTTATCAGGATGTTTTGCAGGAAAATCTGAAGTTAAAAAGAGGATGGATGCTGCAACAAGACAATGATCCAAAACACAGAAGTAAGTCGACTTCAGAATGGTTTCAGAAGAACAAAAAACACGTTCTGGAGTGGCCAAGTCAAAGTCGAGACTCAAACCCCATTGAGATGCAGTGGCATCACCTAAAGACAGCTGTTCTTGCCAGACATCTGACTGAACTACAGCAGTTTTGTAGAGAAGAATGGCCAAGATTAGTTCTTGATCGATGTGCCCAACTGATCTGCAGCTTCAGGAAGTGTCTGGTTGAAGTTATTGCTGCCAAAGGGGGCCACAAAATATTAAATGTGATGTTTCACTTAATTATTTTCCCCCTTCCATCCAGATTAAAATATGAAAACCAATAAATGTTTGGGTGGTTTTAGTTAAAGTAGACACTTTTTTTCATCTGTGTGATTTTGACAAAGATCAGATCACATTTGATGGTGATTTTATGCTGAAATGTGAGAAATCACCAAAAGGTTCAGATACTTTTTTCATACCACTCTAAAATGACATATCATCATGAAGGTTTAATATCGCCAATATCTCGTGAGAATAAGCGGAATAGAAGATGCCACTAACATGAGCCAAATTGGTAAGTAAGTATGTGTATGTTAGCAATAAGTAGTAATTATACAGTAAGTATAGTCGTAATATGTGTAAGTAATAAATATGTTAAGTAATGTTGTTTGTTTTTTTTTATGACCAAAAATAGTCACTCGCGCTATAAAGAGTTACCTCACAAAACCGTCATGACTGAGAAATGACAAACAAGGCAAAATCAAACTGCTAGCGTGTTAGCGCACGTAGCGACGCACGCAACTCAGTGGTGAGCTGGCGGCGGCGGGAGAAACAAAACAAATTCTCTTTCCTGGATGAACTCTCATTCCCAGACACCCGCACACGTGCAAAGCTGTTATTAGCGTTTTGAACAGACGAAGGAGGCCAATGACAGGAGGAAGAAGAGGATGATGATGAAGGGTTGCCTCAACTTTGATGTTCTTCAACTGCCTCACGCACACACAAAAGCAGGTCGAAGCCGTCTTCGGTGCTCCAGGCCTTGGGGGAGGTCGTCAGCGTAGATCGGTGGTTTTTAACCTGGGTTTGGTGACAGGTTAAGACGATTAAACTTTAAAAGTTTAAAAATACTTTCAGCTGGGAGATATTTGAAGGGTTTCTTGCATGTACAGCCCATTTGAAGTCACCCCACAGCATCTAAATGTGATTAAGATCTGGGCTTTGACTCGGCCATTCCAGGACTCTCCATTTCTTCTTTTTTAGCCAGTCCTTAGTGGATTTTCTGGTATGTTTCGGGTCATTGTCATGTTGCAGGCTCCAGTTTCACTTCAGCTTTATTTTTCACAGGTGATCTCACATGTCCCTGAAGCACCCTCTGATACACGATAGTGGACTCTATGATGGTGAGCTGGCCAGGTCCTGCTGCATCAAAGCATCCCCAAACCATGACACTTCCAGCTCCATGCTTCACAGTTGGTGTGAGGTTCTTTTCCTGGAATGCTGTATTGGGTTTATGCCAAACATGTCCTCTGTTCTGGTGTCCAAACAATTCTATTTTAGATTCATCTGTCCAAAGAACATTATTCCAGAAGTCTTGGTCTTTGTCTACATTCACTCAGCTGAAATTCACCTGTAAATACCCGAAAAAAACAACAGAAACTGACTCAAAATCAACAGAGTGCCCAATGATCAATGAGCAAGTGACCAGGAAACGCCCTAAAATCCACAGGAAATAATTTTAAATGTACAGAAATTAACCCTGGAAGCTAAAAAAAAAAAAAAAAAAAAAAAAAAAAAAACAGGAAGTGACCCAAAAAAGCCCTAATGTGAACAGGAAGTGTCCAATGAGCAAGAGGTGACTAGGCAATGCCCAAAAATCAACAGAAAGTGACTAATGAACAAGTGACTCTTAAATGCTCTAAAATCAAAAGGAAATTATTCAAAATGTACAGAAAGTGACCCTGGAATGCCCAAAAACAAACAGGAAGGGGGCGCCAAAATGCCCCGATGTCAACAGGAAGTGACCAATGAACAGGAGGTGACCGGGAAATGCTGTAAAATCAACAGAAAGTGTCTCTAACTAACTACTGTATTGGCCCGAATATAAGACGGCCCTGATTATAAGACGACCCCCTCTTTTTCAAGACTCAAGTTTGAAAAAATACTTTTGAGCACCAAATTAATTTTTATACAGAAAATAATTGCAGTACATCCAAAACAAATGATTATAACAATATATTTGAGGGAAAAAGCATGTTATTTTTGGTTGTATAGAGTTCATTTTGCCTACACTTATATATTCGTCAAACTCTTTCTTTTATCCCAGGCAATAGTAGGTAGTTTTATTTACCTGACGTTTCGGCGGGCACTTCTGCCTTCGTCAGAGGGTCACTGATGTTGGTGTGACGCGTCTTTATCAGCTGATGGATGAAGGCGTGACTCACCTGCCAGAATAACAGGTGAGTCACGCCCTCTGCTGCCCATTCACTCTTCAAAGATGCTATTCCAGGTCGTAGAGAGCATGTATGCCCCCTCGTCCCTGTTGATGGTCCTCGGGCCCGCTTGCGGATCTCAATGGCCTCCCTGATCCAGCGCTGATCAAAGACAAACAACAGCGTAATTAATATTTAACGCAATTAACGCATGCGCTGCACGACCCACTCACGCATTGTCGCATTCAATCTATTATGGCGCTGTTTTACCTATGTATAGAGCTAAAAGGCAGCGTAAAATGAGTAGAGTGAATTTTGGCTGCCTTTGGAGCTTTTTTTTAACTGGCTAAAGCCTTACTATCCCTCTCTCAACAATTAGAAATATCGTGGGAAGCAATATGGGGAAGAAAGGTAGTAGTTGATCTTTTTCTTAACACCCTATGTTATTTCCCAACGCAGAGAAGATATATCAATTGGTGCCACTACGCACAGTCATGGTTGCACTTCCCATCATGCATTTGGGCAGAACAGTTAAATGGCTACAGTATCATTTACTGAAAGCTTAACAAATACACTAGATGGGAATCTTTAGTCACAATATACAAAGTCACATTTATCCTTTAAGAATTACAAGTCTTTCTATCCGTGGATCCCTCTCACAGAAAGAATGTTAATCATGTTAATGCCATCTTGAGGATTTATTGTCATAATAAACAAATACAGTACTTATGTACTGTATGTTGAATGTATATATTCGTCCGAGTTTTATTCATTTTTTTCTTAATGCATTACCAAAATGTATATGATCGGGAAAAATTATCGGGAATGATTGGAATTGAATCGGGAGCAACAGAAAAAAAAGCAATCGGATCGGGAAATGTCGGGATCGGCAGACACTCGAACTAAAACGATCGGGATCGGATCGGGAGCAAAAAAACATGATGGGAACAACCCTAGTTGGTAATACGCTAAGACGTCATGGTTTGAAATCATGCATGGCGCGAAAGATTATCCTGCTTAAACCAGCACATGTCAAGGCCCGTCTTAAGTTTGCCTATGACCATTTGGATGACACAGAGGAATCATGGGCGCAAGTTTTGTGGTCAGATGAGAGTAAAATAGAACTTTTTGTTCATAATTCCACTAATCGTGTTTGAAGGAAGAAGAATGATGAGTACTATCTCAAGAACACCATCCCCACTGTGAAGCATGGGGGTGGTACGATCATGCTTTGGGTTTTTTTTCTGCGCATGGGACAGGACGAGTGCACTGTAATAAAGAGAGGATGACTGGGGCCCTTTATTGTGAGATTTTGCGGAACAACCTCCTTCCTTCAGTTAGCGCATTGAAGATAGGTGGTTCCTGGGTCTTCCAACTTGACAATGACCCGAAGCACACAGCCAGGAGAACCAAGCAGTGGCTCTGTAAGAAGCATAACAAAGTTCTAGCATGGCCTAGCCGGTCTCCAGACCTAAACCCTATAGAAAACCTTTGGAGGGAGCTTAAACTCAACAGTCTAGAAACCTGACTGATGGGTTGGCCAAGATCACTCCTGCAGTGTGTGCAAACCTGGTGAAAAACTACAGAAAACATTTGACCTCTGTATTTGCAAACAAAGACTACTGTCCTAAATAAGAGTGTGACAATATCTCGATACAGCGAAATATCGCGATATTTTGCAACCCGATCGGTTATCGATATGCTTCCGCCAAGTATCGATACTTTTATTTTACATATTGGCCATACAATGGAGTATGGATGCTGTAAACTGCTCAATGTTGAGCAATTCCTTGGCGGTCCACTAGGGGCGCTCAACAGCGGCGGTGAAGGTAAAGTGCGCACAAGTCGCCTAGAGAAGAACAGCGGCCCCAAGTGGGTTGAAAAAAATAAAAAAGCTTTGTGTGAACGGTGGAGGAAAAATTGAGAAAAATATTGCTGAAAATCACATGTGGACACACTTTGGATTTTACACCAACAATAAAGGAAGTAAGGTGAACAAGGACTTTGCTGTATGCAAGAATTGTCTAATAAAATAAGGTTCACTGGCAGCTGGTGACTAATTGGACACCGGATTTCTATGGAGCATCACTTGAGGTAAGAAAGTTTTGCAATGTACTAGTAATTGATTTTTTAATTGAAATGTATTATTTTGATGACATATTTGAGAACCACTTTCCATTTAGTTTACTACACAAACTGTTATGACTGCCATTTTAAAACAATAAGCTATAAAAACGGTTTGAATAGCTTCCAAGATATATAAGGTGAGGTGCATATAATAATTAATGTGTCCTACATATTAAAAACAGGTAATTATTGCATTTTTAATTTCTATACATTCAATTCATTTTTTTTTTATTCACTCAATACTTCCAACACACACAAAAAATTAGAATTTCAACTCAAAAGCTATTGAGTAGCTAATATTTTTTATTTATTTTGTTGTTTTTAAGGTGAGGAAGAATGTAACCGACTGAGTCTGACATCACAAATGCTGAAGCAGCTGGTGGAAGTGCTCAAAACAATGCTTTTGACAACAAAGGTCATATACAAAGAAAAGACCCACCAATTTTATCATTACACCACTCCAAGCTCAACTGCTGACTGACACTTACAGCACTGTTAAAATTTTTCAAAAGATTTAAAACTTAAGAAATTAAGGGTGCCATTCATCATGATTTCGCCAAGAAATATCAGTGGTTGTGGTTTGTTTACTCTATATGTGCAGGTACACAATTATCAGTAGATTTATATTTTACAGCAATGTTGCACTGAAAAGGTGTCACTAGCCACGTTTACATGCTGACTTTTATTCATACCGATTCAAATCATTCCGAATGGAAATTTCACATCAGCTGTTTACATGTCACTTCATCTATTCCGATCCAGCGTTTACATGTGACTGCCTTTATTCCGAAAGGACGTTTGACAACTGCCGTCTGACATGCGCAGATTAATCAAAACAAAGCTCACGTTGCAAAACATGGAGATCGATCGTCAGATCAGCTGCTGTTTTAACTTTTCGAGTGGAAACAAAACTTCAGAATGATACGCCGTTCATTTAAAAAGTTGTGTGGGTGCGCTGTGCGTGTGCTTGGAAGCCATGTTGCAAGTGACGTTACTTACGTCACCAAGTGACGTCACCACATCAGTACGGAGCATGCGCAGAAAGAACGCAACCAGACACCATTCCGCTTCCCTGTTTACGTGATATAATTTTACTTCTAATCGGTTTGGGAAAAGGAATATTCCACCCCTGTGAATCGGAATGAAATTCCATTCGGTTTGGGCCTGTTCATTCCGAATGAGGTGTTTATATGGAACACATTTATTCGGTTTGAACAAATATTCCGATTGTAATTGGGGTATTTGTCTCCATGTAAATGTGGCAACTGTTTAATAAATGACTTAAACAGTATTTTTTCTATTTTGAAATATATATGTTTTTTCGTTTCAACAGTTGTATCGTAGAATATCATGTATCAAATTTCTGACCAATACATCGATATTTGCTGTATCGTGATATCGTGAGATCATCGTTATCGTGAGCCTTGTATCGCGAATCGTATCGTATCGTGAGGTATCTTGAGGTTCCCACTCCTAGTCCTAAATATTAACATTCGTTTTCTCAGGTGTTCAAATACTTATTTGCAGCTGTATCATACAAATAAATCATTAAAAAATCATACATTGTCATTCTAGGATTTTTCTCTTTAGATACGATGAAAATTTCAGACCCCTCCATGATCTTGCAAAATAGCAGGGTGTTCAAATACTTATTTTCTTCAATATATGTGCTTTAAAAAAATCTTAATACCAGTATCAGCCTCAAATATGAACTTACTAAACGATGGATATACTGTATTTATTTCCTGTCAGAGAGGAAAACCCTAACAATGCTCCGGCCTGCCATGAAAATGACTTAAACAGGCAGTGATGAGTGTCTATCCGCTTACGTGCCACTACGAAAAGCCCCCCTCCGCTTTTGCGGAAGCCCCCCTCAACTGCTATTTTTACGGTAAATATGGTGGAAGGCATCGAGGAGGTCCGGCGCTCTAAAGTCTGAATCATCTCGGTGGCCCTCCCCCACAGAAACTCTTCATTACAGCGACAGGAAGGCCAAGAGGCGACGCGACCGGTCGTAAACAAACCAGTGGCTCGCTCGCAAATGAAGGACACGTTTCCCATAAAATAGAGGATCGCCTGTTTTAACTGGAATTGGATTTATTTATAAACTGGGAGGGTTGGCAGTGAATGTTTTAGTTGACGTCTGTATCAAACGTACACATCACGTACTTTTGCTATCGATCATGAGTCCAAGTCACCTGATTATGAGAATCTGCCAATACCAAGTACCGGTACCTCTGCAATTTTTTAATTTATAGAATAATTTATTACAAAACCGTAATATCCTTGTCAATCTTGATTGTTTTGTTGCTTTGTAGCCATGAACAAAAATCTTTAAAAGCCCAATGGCTGGTGTGAAAGGGCCTTAAGTCTTTACTGTCAGTTATCTCCTTTCTCCGATCTTTTTATATTTTGCTTCGTTTTCATGGCAATTGCTTTCTTCTGGCTGGACCATCATCGCTAGAAGACCTAGTTTTCTTCTTTGGGGTCATAATGTGATAAAAGGAGGGCAAAAAAGGCAAAGATACTCCTGGCGCACAAACATAGACAAGCACTATGCACTAGCTAAGAAGAAACTATGGCGCTGGGGTACCAAGGGCGCTTTCACGCTAGCACTGTTTGAGAGTTCTTTTCTCAGATAGTCCGCTTCGTTTTGTAAATGTGAACGCGCATCCGAAGTGTAGTTCGGACTAGGCATGTGCCGGTATGAGTATCTGACGGAATGATAACCTTAAGCCAAAATATCACGGTTTTACGGTAACACAATTACAGCTCAAAATATGTTACTTTGAGTTATCTGGATTAAACAAAAAAATCCATTGAACAGGATTTTTATTTTTCAAAACATATTAGAAAATTGGAACATAAGTATAATGTTAAGTTAAAGTGAATTACAAAAAAAAAAAAATAGGGCTGTCAAAATTATCGTGTTAACAGGCGTTAATTAATTTTTTTAATTAATCACGTTAAAATATTTGACACAATTAACGCAGATGCCCCGCTCAGACAGATTTAAATGACAGTACAGTGAAACGCTCACTTGTTGTGTTTTATGGAGTTTTGTCGCCCTCTGCTGGCGCTTGGGTGCGACTGATTTTATAGGCTTCAGCACCCATGAGCATTGTGTAAGTAATTATTGACATCAACAATGGCGGGCTACTAGTTTATTTTTTGAGTTTATTTTTTGATTGAAAATTTTACAAATTTTAATAAAACGAGAACATTAAGAGGGGTTTTAATATAAAATTTCTATAACTTGTACTAACATTTTTCTTTTAAGAACTACAAGTCTTTCTATCCATGGATCGCTTTAACAGAATGTTAATAATGTTAATGCCATCTTGTTGATTTATTGTTATAATAAACAAATACAGTCCTTATGAATCGTATGTTGAATGTATATATCCATCTTGTGTCTTATCTTTCCATTCCAACAATAATTTACAGAAAAATATGGCATATTTTATAGATGGTTTGAATTGCAATTAATTGCGATTAATTAATTTTTAAGCTGTAATTAACGCGATTAAGAATTTTAATCGTTTGACAGCCCTAAAAAAAACTAAAATATTCTAAATAAAATTGAAATAAATGCAGTCCTTTAGGTTAGCCTAAACCCACAGCCACAGCTTATCATTAATCAGAACAAAAATAATTTAATAATTCTCCATTAAAAGCACATGTGTGTGACTCGTATCAAGTTTACATTATACACACACTCTTTTTCTCAACACAGTTGCCAGAGACTAAAAAAACACCACGTTTTACCATCACTAGACACAGTGTCCAAAATCCGGCCCGGGGGCCAAATGCGGCCCATGGTCAAATTTCATCCGGCCCCCAGCCTCTGTCCTAAAATCAATAACGTCTGGCCCGCACACAGACTTAATAAGTTGGTCAGCAGTACTGCTACCAGCATATGAAGTAGCTTACACACTAAATGCTACACATCATTTACCCACTAAAAGCCAGCAGCACTCTAAGCAAAAAATCCCCCATGTGACCCTTTACTCCCAATTTTCTAAAATGACGACAATCAACAAAAAAAAAGAAAGTTGACTGTGACGGCAGACGCTTCAAGGATAGGTGGAAATTGGACTATTTCTTCACTAAAATACGCAACAACTGTGTCCGCCTCATTTGCAAAGAGACAGTCACTGTTTTTAAAGAGTTCAATGTGACCAAACAAGACACGCTGACATGTACGATAAGAAGCTAGTTTATTTCACAGTAGTATTTCGCAAGAGCCCGAGAGTAGAAAGAGAACGCCACAAAGGCTAGTTGTGAGATTGTTGAAATTATTAATTAAATAATTAAGAAAAATAATAAAGCAAATGTGACGCACACAATGGCTTGCTAAAATTTGCTTAAATACTGTATATTGTTCTTAGGGGCGTCAAACGATTAAAATTTTTAATCGAGTTAATCACAGCTTAAAAATTAATTAATCGTAATTAATCCCAATTCAAACCATCTATAAAATATGCCATATTTTTCTGTAAATTATTGTTGGAATGGAAAGATAAGGCACAAGACGGATATATACATTCAACACACTGTACATACAGTAAGTACTGTATTTGTTTATTATAACAATAAATCAACAAGATGGCATTAACATTATTAACATTCTGTTAAAGCGATCCATGGATATAAAGACTTGTAGTTCTTAAAAGATAAATGTTAGTACAAGTCATAGAAATTTTATATTAAAACCCCTCTTAATATTTCTGTTTTAATAAACTTTGTAAAATTTTCAATCAAAAAAATAAACTAGTAGCTCGCCATTGTTGATGTCAACAATAATTATGGTGCTGAAGCCTGAAAGTGCTGAAACCCATAAAATCAGTCACACCCAAGCGCCAGCAGAGGGCGGAAAAACACCAAAAAACACAAGTAACAAGTGAAAATGACACTTTGCTGTCATTTTAATCTGTTTGAGCGTTAAATGCGTCAAATATTTTAACATGATTGATTAAAAAAACCTTAATTAACGCCCGTTAAAGCGATGATTTTGACAGCCCTAATTGTTCTACGTAAAAAACGTCAGCCAAGGTCGGCCCCCCAAATTATTACGACACCAAATCTGGCCCCCTTTGCAAAAGGTTTGGACACCCCTGCACTAAACACACTGGCGTTAACTCTCAAAGCTGGTGGGAAACGTTCATGACAGTGTTTACTAACCTTAAATTTTGTATAAATGCGAAATCATATTGGAGGTATGGCCTCCTCAGGAGCACAATATGATTTACATGTCAGTTGGCCCTCCTCCTCTAAGCCTTGGCCGTCTCTAACTTTTCTGTAGCCAAAGTATTTCCATTCCAGCGATTTTGTTTTCTTCGAAGAGGGGGAAAAGTTCAGGAGTTTTACCTCCTCTAGCCATTGTGTAGCACAGCTGACTCACTGACACTGAGCAACAACCGGTGGGGAGGGTTTAGCCTTGCAGCTGCAAGCGAGGGATTTTTTTATAAAATAAAAAATAGCTTATACCTTTGGGACGGTATGACGGAAATTTGTTGCGGTTGAAACTGGTAATCGGCACGTCTAATTTGGACGCACCCTGCTTCGCTTGTGAATGCAACTGGAGCAGGGAGCGCTTTCGCTACTTTAAGCGTGGAGTTTTAATGCTCCAGGCTGTGACACTACACGCAGGGCATCCTTGGAAGCGGAAGAACAGCGCACACACAGTTCAAAATCAACAATTACAAGATGACAGACGATTAACCATGGCCATATGTTGTTGTGTTGCGCTAAGCAGTTGCATCTGATACTGTTATTGTGGCGGTTGTGTTTTCCATGCTGTGTTAGAGTGACAATGGCCGAGACAGGTGGAGCCTCTCGGGGCGGCTGTTTCGTGAGTCTCACTCTCTTGGAAGTAGCGACAATTTCCCAGTTCAAAATGTCACAAAAGTGAGATCGATTGCACGCCTGTGTGACTTGGGGTAACACGCGGTTTCCTTTTGTGGTTTAATTTTCCCCTATGTATTTTATTATACATTCACTGGCCACTTTATTAGGTACACCATTCTAGTAACGGGTTGGATCCCCTTTTGCCTTCAGAACTGCCTCAATTCATCGTGGTGTATATTCAACAAGGTGCTGAAAGCATTCCTCAGAGAGTTTGGTCCATATTGACATGATGGCATCACACAGTTGGTGCAGATTTGTTGGCTGCACATCCATGATGCCAATCTCCTGTTCCACCACATCCCAAAGATGCTCTATTGGATTGAGATCTGGTGACTGTGGAGGCCATCTGAGTGCAGTGAACTCGTTGTCATGTTCAAGAAACCAGTCTGAGACGATTCCAGCTTTATGACATGGCGCATTATCCTGCTGAAAGTGGCCATCAGAAGTTGGGTACATTGTGGTCATAAAGGGATGGATGTGGTCAGCAACAATACTCAGGTAGGCTGTGGCATTCCAACGATGCTCAATTGGTACCAAGGGGCCCAAAGAGTGCCAAGAAAATATTCCCCACACCATTATACCACCACCACCAGCCGGAACCGTTGATACAAGGCAGGATGGATCCATGGTTTCATGTTGTTGACGCCATATTCTGACCGTACAATCCGAATGTCGCAGCAGAAATCGAGACTCATCAGACCAGGCAACGTTTTTCCAATCTTCTATTGTCCAATTTCGATGAGCTTGTGCAAATTGTAGCCTCAGTTTCCTGTTCTTAGCTGAAAGGAGTGGCATCCTGCGTAGTCTTCTTCTGCCGTAGCCCATCTAACTCAAAGTTTGACGTACTGTGCGTTCACAGATGCTCTTCTGCCTACCTTGGTTGTAACGGGTGGTTATTTGAGTCACTGTTGCCTTTCTATCAGCTCAAACCAGTCTGGCCATTCTCCTCTGACCTCTGGCATCAACAAGGCATTTCCGCCCATAGAACTGCCGCTCACTGGATATTTTTTTTTTTTCGGACCATTCTCTGTAAACCCTAGAGATGGTTGTGCATGAAAATCCCAGTAGATCAGCAGTTTCTGAAATACTCAGACTAGCCCTTCTGGCACCAACAACCATGCCACGTTCAAAGTCACTCAAATCACCTTTCTTCCTTATACTGATGATCGGTTTGAACTGCAGGAGATTGTCTTAAACCATGTCTACATGCCTAAATGCACTGAGTTGCCGCCATGTGATTGGCTGATTAGAAATTAAGTCTTAACGAGCAGTTGGACAGGTGTGCCTAATAAAGTGGCCGGTGAGCGTATACTCCAGTTCGCTCGGCATTGAGTTGGGAGGGAGCGACTCCGCTACATTATGCTACAATACGTGCAGCGTGGCCCATGCTCCCTTCTATTTGTCCAATCAATAAGTGCGCCTTTCGTCCATGTGATACTACTCGGAAAGTGAGGTTGGCCCAGTGTGAATGCTGAACCTTTCCAACAAGCCTTGACTAACCTTTCTTCCTCTGTCTCCTTGGTTATTGAGCCCCGACATGGTGTCCACTGGTAAATATAATTAGCCAACAATAGCACAACTATGTTCATAGGTAGCATAGGCGTGTAATAATGTATATCTTATTGTTGTTTGTTCTTCTCCTCTTCTGTCTGCTTCCTTCCTTTCTATCCCCCCATTACCCCTTCCGGTTCGCTGCTTTCTCCTAATTAATAAAACATAAGGAACAACCACAATGGGAGTATATCAAACTCCCATGTGATCAGGGCCGGAGTGGGACTCATTTTCGGCCCTGGAATTTCATGCCTCAGACCGGCCCACTCATTTAAAATTATGTCATTATGCATACACGTGTTAAGTTCAGTGTTCTCTAAAGCCGTGTACTGTAATTCTGTGTATTCCAATTCAGTGCAGGTCATGGTTGTTTAACAAGGTGGCTTTATTTTAACAAGTGCAACACAACATATTTTGAACAAATTTAAAAATGGATTTTAAAAACAACTATATTAAATGATACATTTGAAAAATAAATTAGGCCTGTCAAATGATTAAAATTTTTGATCGAGTTAATTACAGCTTAATAATTAATCGTAATTAATCGCAATTCAAACCATCTATAAAATATGCCATATTTTTCTGTAAATTATTGTTGGAATGGAAAGATGAGACACAAGATGGATATATACATTCAACATAAGGTACATAAGGACTGTATTTGTTTATTATAACAATAAATCAACAAGATGGCATTAACATTATTAACATTCTGTTAAAGCGATCCATGGATAGAAAGACTTGTAGTTCTTAAAAGATAAATGTTAGTACAAGTTATAGAAATTTTATATTAAAACCCCTCTTAATGTTTTCGTTTTAATAAAATTTGTAAAATTTTCAATCAAAAAATAAACTAGTAGCCCGCCATTGTTGATGTCAATAATTACTTACACAATGCTCATGGGTGCTGAAGCCTATAAAATCAGTCGCACCCAAACGCCAGCGGAGGGCGGCAAAACTCCATAAAGCACAATTAACAAGTGGACATGTCATTGTACTGTCATTTAAATCTGTCTGCGCAGGGCATGTGCGTTAATTGCGTCAAATATTTTAACGCGATTCATTTAAAAAATTAATTACCGCCCGTTAACGCGATAATTTTGGCAGCCCCAAAATAAATGAATAAATAAGACCTTTTCTGCAACATCAAATATTAACAAAATGAGTGCTTACAGATAAAACAAACATAGCAACATAACAATATGAAAAATAAAGAATACGTATTGCACATTGTAACAACTTCTAATGATACTATTATCCATTTTCCATTTCCACTTTAAAAACGCCACGTAATTGATTATATTAATTCTAATGTTCACTCGCTGAACGACATGGCAATCCTACCTTCCAGCTCTGCACCTGTGGTGTGTTCATTATGGCTAATGCTTGCTGCTACATATCCCTTGTGAGGTGCTACAAGAAGCCAAAGTTTCCACAATTACATATTGTCGTATCACACGGTGCAAGCTGCATTTTATTCGCCATCTGGCCTTACCACTTTCGTTGTAATCCTCTGTAGTTTGAGGCAGCAAGGTCGTTGCATGAAAAAAATTAGCTATTTTCGCGCATTTTGCCGATTCTTTCACGAGTGCTTTTCTCTTTTTAATTCTTATTTTTCAGCGCCACCCTTGCTCTTTTTATCCATCCGAGCACCGAGATAGAAGCTAATTTGGCTCAATACAGACTACAATTAGGGGGCGGAGCTGCATGCTGTATTTTTCGTCTGCACACGTGAGGATGAGTCTGGAAAAAAAAATAATACTGTTTTTTTTTTTTTTAAGACGGCCCACAGGGACAGCGGTAACAGAATGTAAGTTATACTCAGTGACACTGTCATAAATAAATACCAAACAAAAAATGATAACAGTGTAATTTTTTTTTTTTTTTTAAATAAAACGCGGACCGGCCCATCTGGCCGGCCGGCCCTTCTGGAATCGTCCAGAAGCTCCCGATTAGTCACTCCGGGCCTGCATGTGATACATTAAAACTGTTCAGACAGTAAGGACACTCAGAATCCTATTTTCCCGGTCTAAGCAGCTGAACACATAATGTTGTAGATCGAGGACGTGGTAAGCCAAGGACTCCCTGTACAGACAAATTCAATTTGGCCGCATGACCTTTGACCTCATGACCCCAAAATGTAATCTTTTCTGCTTCATGTGACGAAAAACATCCTGAAATTTTTGGATGTCTTGGCACCATCAATGAGTTCATTGAGTGCCCTTAGATCAGTACTTCTCAAATGGTGGGGCGGGCCCCCCAAGGAGGGCGCAGAGCTATGCCAGGGGTGGCGCATGTGACCTTGGGGAAAATACGTTTTTTGCTGTACTAGAAAAAAGTGTCATTGGACATCCACTCAGTGGGTGCCAGTGGCGCTCTGGACACTGGAAATTTGGAAAGCTAAGACGAGGAAATATGACGAAGCCTATGTAGCGTTTGGCTTTGACTTTTAGCACAGTGGGAGACCAGGAAAGACCAGTCTGTTTACCGTGTCTAAAAATGTTCGCAGCGGACAGCAGGATGCCAAATCATTTAAGAGGTCACATAAAGACATTAGACATCTCAATGTAAAAAAAAAATGAATATGAATCAGGAATTATTATGGATGAAAATTGTCCAATTTAAAAAAATAGGTCTAAATTAAAAAACAAAAACAAACAAAAAAAAACAGGTATGAGATGTAAAAAAAATATATATAGAAAATTGGACATAAAAAATTTAAAATAAAAAACTTGAAAAATTTAAAGAATTTTTAAAAAGAATAAAATCCATTTTTATCTTTAATGATTCCCCTTTTTTTTCTCCATTTACAATATGTTTTTAATTTTAATTTTTTAAATATCTTATTTAATTTTTTTCCCACATTTTCTCATTTCTTGTTGTAATCTTAGTAATTTTTTTGGTCTATATTAAAAAACACATATGGATGATTCATTATCAATAATTATATGTAAATTTACAGCAAAAATCAAAACTGTCCTTCTGCTCAATGACAATGTCGTGTTTGTTTCATTAATTTTAGTTTTTTTCCGGTCAAATTATTTGGGATTTAGTCCTCAAGAGTTAATGTTGCTAATCAATTTGAATTTACAATAATTTTTTGATTTTACAAAATTTTATTTTTCAGTATCAAACGGTCAATGAATGTGCCTTGAGTGTATGTTTTACAGTTTGGAAGTGTTTTTGTTTTTTAATTTAGGCAAATTGATGTGCTTGAAGTCTTTTCTGTTAAAAACAAAACAATGTTAGTAAAGTCATATTGTATTTTATTCCAAGTTGATCTATATTACGTTTTTTCTTTAATATTAAAAAGGACACAATGTTATTCAGAGGTGTGCTGATTATAATAATAATCTTATAGCAAATGATACGACATTTACAGTGGAGGCAGAGAGTTGGGGGGGCGCAAAACATTTACGTCTTCCATTGGGGGAGCATTACAGAAAATAATTGAGAAGCACTGCCTTAGATGGACAATCTCATGTGCAACACACTTGGAATGACGGACAGTTTGTCAGATGACAATTTTTTTTTTTAAAAGACTTTTTCATCTCTCGAGCGGTGTCTGATCATGCCGAGACTGCACGCGGCCTCGCACTCGGTGCCGTGTAAAATGCTGTTTGTGTGTGTCTGCGGGGCATGTCGCGGCTTTTACTGCAATGGGGGAAAGTGCCGAAGCGTCTTCAGGGATGTCTGCGGCTCATAATTGACTTTGTCACGTAATGGGGCAACACTAAACACAGCTTTAATTATGGTTTTAACCCTACATCGTGCCAAACTACACCATTACGCGACATGACTACACACGGGTTTAATAGCTCGCATCTGCGGAGTCTCTTCATGGCTGCTTTGATACAGAGCAGCGGGCTCACAAAATAAGTTTGAGATGTTTTTTTTAAAAAAAACAAGCTTGAGATTACTACGGAGCCCCCTGGGTGCCAGGGTAGAATTTTTTTTTTTTTTAATCATAGCTAATCTGTACCCACAGTTTACTAATCTGTACCCACAGATTACTAAACTGTACCCACAGTTTAGCAATCTGTACCCACAGATTACTAAACTGCGGGTACAGATTAGCTATGATTTTTTAATTTTTTCTACCCTGGCACCCGGGGGGCTCCGTAAATATCCATTTTCTATTGGATGAAAAAATAGACAAAATTAAAATAATTATTAGAAAAAATGTGCATTAAAATAAACAATAAATGACAAAATGAAACCCCTAAAAGAATTGTCGAAAAATTAAAATATACTGTACATTTCCTATTAAATAAGATGGGAAAAAAACAACAAATACATACAATGCTATGAATTAATGTGTATTAGAATAAAAATGGAAAAATTAACCTTCATTAGAAAAATCTATTGATTGAAAAGTTAAGAATTACACTTCCTATAAAATGCAATGAAAAAACACCCAAAAAATACACAAATTTGAGGAATGAAAGTATATTACGTTAGCGATTGACCTCTTAGCCAAACGCCGCATGTTCATGTTGTTGTTAACCCAGACACCAAGAACACTAACTCTGCTAACCTTAAAGGGGATGTCATGCCCTGGGAAAATGTTAATATTCCATCATTTATCCATAAATGCATGCCTTTTGTATTCATATGTCATGCCACTTCGTGTAATTAAACACAAGAAAATGAGAGAAATTTGGCTCGATTGTCAAGCTAAAACGACCGGTGTAGGTTCACTATCCTCTTCCCCTCACTATCCACTCGCTCTCGCTATATAAGCTATATAATTGGCCGAGGAAATGCTGTCCCGTGAAATGCCTGTTGAAAAATGTTCCCGTTGGTACTTGTTGCGTTCGCTTAAAAGTGCCCATTTTAAAAGGAAAAGCGATGGATGATACTCCACGCAGAGCGTATTATAAACAAATGTTAAAGTTGTATAAACATATAGCGAGAATAAGGAACGTCACTGACAAGCGCAGGCCCCCGCGAGTGGATAGTGAGGGGAATAAGATAGTGCACCTACACCGGCGCCCAAGATCTGGCAGATTGTGTGCGTGACGTCATTACAAGTGAAGAGAGCGCCACCGGCCACTAGGGGGGCAGCGCCTGTCTGCATCAATAGAATTCCTTCTAGTGAGGGGAGAATTAGGGGTGTTTTGAGCTGTTTATGCTGATGCATTGTGTTCGTCCTGCACATATTCCAGGTTCCCTCATAAAGAAACACCCCTCGTTGTCAATAAAAGAGAATTCAGAATTGTTTCTTCAACAAGAAAAAGGCTCAGTGCTTTAATACTGAATGCCGGCGATGATGGCAGACAATTTCGTTTCTAGTTTCAGCGACGAATCCGACGTAGAAGGACGTAACGAATGTTCATCTAATGGTGACGAGGAGAGTTACGAAGCTTTAATCGGTGTTTTAGGTTACCAATTTGAGCCCAAACGAACGCCAATGCAGCGTAATGAAACGGTCATTGAGGGGAGCAATGACACTGATGAAACATCGGCAGCAGATTGTGAGGGAAACACCAATGATTTGTTTTGCATTTCTTTTTGTGAAGCTGATACACCGTGACTGCAAAATAAAGGAATGCATAGAAAAATTATCATTTATTGCGCTATCATAGCTTTTCGCTCTGCCAACAGACACAAATATGAATGGGATCAGAGGATTTGTTCTATATATTTTACGAGCGATAATTTATACATGTGTCCAGTCCTGTATCCAATGCGTGATATTTTTTTTTTTTATAAAAGGGTACTCACTCTGGCCATTTCGAGCTTAGCTGCTCCCCTCCTTTGCTTAGCCTTAGCCTCCTTTGCCAGTCATCGTCCTCTTTCTTGATATCTCGGGACATTTAGGTGGCTGCGCGTGTATGGTCGGCACCGCATCTCCTTTGAGCAGCAATCTTTTAGCAAAACCCGATTTCACTTGTCCATAGTTCGAGAAGCTTTCAGGTGGAAAATGCGCACCATAGAAAACCGTGCCGGAGGCTGTGTCTAGAAAATTAGCCCTCTTTGCACGGACGAACTTTACCCATTGTCTGCGTAGTCCAGCTTTTTTTTTCGCGTTCAGGAACTCATGAATACTATATTCCGATAAATAGCTATTTGTACACCACATAGCACAGCAGTTTTGAACCATTCTTGTGATGTTTTGGTCAAACAAACCCGAACGCTACTCTCTCGTCGATAAAAAAACAATGGCACCTGGCTCCGCCTCGACTTTCATTCACTTGTCGTGACGTCCCCGCCCCATTCGGCTGTTTCCGGAACACTTTCGGAAATGTTCGTCATTTTCTTTTTTTTTTAAACCTGTCCTGTTCAGCTGTTTGACAGAGAGAATGGAAGTCTAAGTGTCCGGATTCTGAACAGTTTTAATGTTTCACATTGAGAGTCTGACATACTCCCATTGTGATCATTCAAAGTACCTTTTTTTTATGACAAAGCAGCTAACAAGAAGGGATTATGGGGGGACAGAAGAAAAGAAATACAAGAGAAGAAGGAAAAGAAACACATACACAAACAACAACTAGAAATACATTGAACATCTAAACTAGTTACTAATATGCTGGTGCTATCGTCAGCGAGATGTATTTCCGGTTTACACCATGTGGGGGCCTATTGGCCAGTGAAAGAGGAGAATGGGGGTGGGGGTGTCTATAAGCTAAGTGAGTGAAAGGGGTAGAGTGTACACAAATCAGTTCTGTGATCTAGAACCCAGTAATCGTGTGAATATCTTATGAGTGTAAGCCCGTTGGCGACCAACCCTACGCCGCCGCATCGCCAATCCCGGCACCGGGACCCCCAACCAGAGCATGCCCTACCACATCCAGCAGCACGCAGGCCCCACCGGGCGCGCGACAGCCACGCAGACGGGAAGAGAAGCCGCGCGGGCGCCAACCCAGGGCCACGGCCCCCACCCAGCCAGCCCGGGGAGGGTGGGCGGGCGTGCGGGCGGGGGGCCATGCGCAGCCCATCCCTCCTCCCGCAGCCCAGCAAAGGAGCCATCGTCCCCCCCCCCGGGACCCAGGGTGGTCCCCCGGGCCACCCGCGCACCCATCAACCGGCCTTCAGGGATGGCAGGAGGGGACGCATCACCAACCCCACGCCTACACCCACCCCCACCCGCCCACCCGGGCCACGAGCCACAGCCGCAGCCCCCCAACCGGCACGACACGCCACGGGACCCCCAGCGGCCCACCAAGCCCCAGGCAAGGCAGGGTCCCCCGCCGGTGCAGGCGACACCCCGCTGATACACCGGCGCCCAACCAGCGACCCGTGACGGAGCGCAGGGCGGATGCCCAGCCAGAGAAGAGAGGGGAAGGCGGAGGCAGGAGAACGCCCAGGAACTGCCACGGGGCGATGCAAGATCGGAGACCCGACCCCCCAACCTACTCCCGCGGCCGGCAGCCGAGGCAGAGGGGAGGCCACACCCCATGTTCGTCATTTTCGATCTATTTTCGATAATTGCTCATTAATGTGATTGATTTTTTTGTTAACTTTATCAATATTTGTTATCTTGGCACATAACGGTTCTATTGATGTCTCACACCCCCTTTGCCGCTACATACCCTTTAAGAAAAGACAAAAGGTCGAGTAGTCAAGAATACCAAGAACCAAGCAACGAAAAACATCAGGCTACAGAAGGAAAAACTAGAGCCAGGGTCGCATTTTAGCAGCATCCAGAGAGGTGACAACGTCCGGAGAAATTGTTCAGGTTTTTTTTTAAGCGTTGGAGGGTGGCATCAGTCATGGATTGGACGAAAGAGTTCGTGGTCACTGTTGTCGGGGCAACAGGAGTTATCAGGCGTCTGCCAGGAATGCATGCGATGTAAGCTTAGAACGTTGTGTCCATCTGTTATTAAATTTGTTTTTTTTTTTTAGTGTAGACATTTCACATTGTGATAAAGTGCTACAAGGTCATTCAGTCAATCATCCGTTTGCTCATTGATTCGGTGAGAATTTATCTGTTAGGAAATCTTCCAGTTGATTGAGGACAGCCGAGGGAGACACGGAAGCCCTCCTCCGCCGCATCCCGCGCAGGTGGTTCACTCCTCGCAGGGCCGGACCAGCCTATACGCAGACTATGCAGCTGCTTAGGGCCCCTGACCACTAGGGGGCCCTCAATCTGGCAATTGTTTAATTTGTATTCTGTTTACTACAGTTTGCTTTATTTGACTTTTGTGAGTTTTGAGACTTGATTACAAGCCTAAAAAAATAAAAGTTCTTCCTTAACTTCTTTCTTTCCACGTTTAGAAAAAGGTTTGGCGCTATCTACTGTAAGTACTGACAATCATTTGGGGTGAGAAGTTTGAAGTATGCAGTGCAACAAAATCTGATTAATATACAAAATATGGACGTATGGGTTGGATTGCATGTATGGGTTTCACAGTACACTGTGACGAAATGGTGGGCCAAAAATATGGGCCTCTTTGCATTATTTTGCTTAGGGCCCCCAAATGGCCTGGCCCTGACTCCTCGTCTTTCCTGGCTTGGTTCACGCGAACAAGCCTCTCTTAGTCCCGAATCTCTGTGATCATTTCCGTCACCATTTGAGCTGTGGCAACATTAGATGCTGTTAGGTCCATCTCATAAGTGGATTTTAACGGGGGGGCCCCCTGGTGGTCGAAAAGTGTCATTACATGTAATTGACTTTCCTATTTATACCAGTATAAACATTGTAAAGCAATAAAACTGCAACAAAAATGAATGAAATGAACAAAAAAATAAATTATTTTTCGAACAGATCATGTGACTAGCACCTTTGACGGTCATTTGCTTTGCATATAATTTTCATCTTAAAAAATGAATATTAGGGGAGGGCAATTTTATTTTTTTCTAATGATTTTTTTCTTTGATTGAAAATATTTTATTTTTTTACCGAAGCAACTTTTTGAGGGATTGAATGATTGAGACACAAATGTCCTATTCTTAATGTGGCCCAAACACAAAAAGAATTGCTTCAATCAAAGAAAACTTTTTCAATTAAAAATTAAGTGTTCAAATGCACATTTTTCAGTCTCAAATATTTTTTCGCATTCAAAAATATTTTCTATGATTGAAATTTTTCCTTTTTTGATTGAAGTGATTTTTCTTTTAAAACATATATATTTTTAAGCAACTTTTTTTTCGATTGAATAATAAAGACAAAACCGTCCTAGCCAAAATTTGACCCAAACACAAATCAACATTACTTCAATAAAAAAAAAAAAAAAAAAAAAAAAAAAAAAAAAAAAAAAAAACGACTTCAATCCAAAAAAATCAATGAAAAATATTCAATCCAAAAAAAGTTGCTTCAATCAAAATATATATTCCCCCCCCCCCCAAAAAAAGTGTTTGAATGGACAATAAAGACACAAATCTACCTCCATATGGCAATTTTTGACTGTGGTAACTACATTGGCACGACACCGGTGGGCGTACCATATTCAATAGATGACGATCTTGGCGTAGTAAGTATTAGTAAAGTATTGCCTAAGCAGCCTGATTTAGAATTCCCCTCAAGAATGGTGGGAAACAAAAAACGCTCATTGTCAACTTATTATCATGAATATTCTTGAAAGTTAAATTTTATTGCTGACACTGCGTTTCAGGGTTATCAACATGTTGTGCCCCCCCTGCCCCAAAAGTCAAACTCCGCCTATGGTCCATCTTCACCTGTGATAAGTCATCAAAGACCTTGTCGAGGCTGGCTCGCCTCGCACCACTTTCGCCGAGAAACGGAGCATCCAAAGGGCACCAATACCCAGCAGGAGAGCAAGAACCAACAGTGTGCTGGACACGTAAACATCTTCGACATCCTCAATGTCAAGCGCGGTCATACTTATGGGCCTCCATCTCGCCCAGCTATCCTCCGTAAATCCAGACGTGAAAGTGTGAAAGGCTCGATGTAGTTCGCATTATTGAGAAAATCTTGTCCAAGGTACTTAGAGACCAATTGAGCAGTTCCATGACGCATAAGATCAGTACAGAATTATTCACAACTAGACAGCGTTCGCGTATGTCAGCAGATGAATAACAACTGATGTTCTGTCGTTGTGACAGAGCTGATTATTAAGGTATGTTATGTCTCACTTTATCTTTTGTCTCTCCTTCTCCTTCACTTTTTGTTATGGGAACACTATGTAGTGTTTGTGTGTCTGGCTTAACGCCCTGATTTTGAAAGTCTGTGGTTGTGAGAGGTTTCCTCAACTGTCTGTTGTTATTGGCCTACAGGACGGCTGAAGACTACCTGCAGTTTGCGGTCGCCGTAACCATGATGACGGCTGTGGGTCACTGTCACCGAGCTAGCAGTTGTCTTATCACTCACTCGCTCATTTCTTGCATTCTTTTGTTCTGCCCACACATTCTTTCTCATGCGCTCATATTTTAGATGTATTTTATTGTTGGTTACATTATGGGTTTTATACACTCACCGGCCACTTTATTAGGTACACCATGCTAGTAACGGGTTGGACCCCCCTTTGCCTTCAGAACTGCCTCAATTCTTCGTGGCATAGATTCAACAAGGTGCTTGGAGCATTCCTCAGAGAGTTTGGTCCATATTGACATGATGGCATCACACAGTTGGTGCAGATTTGTCGGCTGCACATCCATGATGCGAATCTCCCGTTCCACCACATCCCAAAGATGCTCTATTGGATTGAGATCTGGTGACTGTGGAGGAAATTTGAGTACAGTGAACTCATTGTCATGTTTAAGAAACCAGTCTGAGATGATTCCAGCTTTATGACATGACGCATTATCCTGCTGAAAGTAGCCATCAGAAGTTGGGTACATTGTGGTCATAAAGGGATGGACATGGTCAGCAACAATACTCAGGTGGGCTGTGGCGTTCCAACAATGCTCAATTGGTACCAAGGGGCCCAAAGAGTGCCAAGGAAATATTGCCCACACCATTACACCACCACCACCAGCCTGAACTGTTGATAAAGGGCAGGATGGATCCATGCTTTTATGCTGTTGACGCCAAATTCTGACCCTACCATCCGAATGTCGCAGCAGAAATCGAGACTCATCAGACCAGGCAACGTTTTCCCAATCTTCTATTGTCCAATTTCGATGAGCTTGTGCAAATTGTAGCCTCAGTTTCCTGTTCTTAGCTGAAAGGAGTGGCACCCGGCGTGGTCTTCTGCTGCTGTAGCCCATCTGCCTCAAAGTTCGACATACTGTACGTTCAGATGCTCTTCTGCCTACCATGGTTGTAACGGGTGGTTATTTGAGTCACTAGCCACGTTTACATGGAGCCAAATATTCCAATTACAATCGGTTTAGATGTTTAAACCGAATAAAAGTGTTCCATATAAACACCTCATTCAGAATGAACAGGCCCAAACCGAATGGAATTTCATTCCGTTTCACAGGGGTGGAATATTCCTTTTCCCAAACCGATTAGAAGTAAAATTATATCATGTAAACAGGGAAGCGGAATGGTGTCTGGTTGCGTTCTTTCTGCACATGCTCCGTACTGACGCGGTGACGTCACTTGGTGACGTAAGTAACGTCACTTGCAACATGGCTTCCAAGCACAGCGCACCTAATTGGAGTCCGGCGGAAAGATTGTATTTGATTCAAACTTTAAAAGAATTGAATATAAATGCTCGCTTAGACGGGCGTAAAACGAGGAACAGTGAACTATTTAAAAAAGTTCACGAGAGGTTACACGAAGCCGGAATAGACCGGAGCGTTGACCAGATTAGAAACCGGTGGAAAACGCTGAAAACCGGCTACTACAAGGCAAAAGAGCAAAACAGCAGAAGCGGATACGACCCCACAAACACAACAAGTGGGTTAAAGTTAAAACAGCAGCACTCTGACGATCGATCTCCATGTTTTGCAACGTGACGCTTTGTTTTGATTAATCTGCGCATGTCAGACGGCAGTTGTCAAACGTCCTTTCGGAATAAAGGCAGACACATGTAAACGCTGGATCGGAATAGATGAAGTGACATGTAAACAGCTGATCTGAAATTTCCATTCGGAATGATTTGAATCGGTATGAATAAAAGTCAGCATGTAAACGTGGCTACTGTTGCCTTTCTATCAGCTCGAACCAGTCTGGCCATTCTCCTCTGACCTCTGGCATCAACAAGGCATTTCCGCCCACAGAACTGCCGCTCACTGGATATTTTTTCTTTTTCGGACCATTCTCTGTGAACCCTAGAGATGGTTGTGCGTGAAAATCCCAGTAGATCAGCAGTTTCTGAAATACTCAGACCAGCCCTTCTGGCACCAACAACCATGCCACGTTCAAAGTCACTCAAATCACCTTTCTTCCTCATACTGATGCTCGGTTTGAACTGCAGAAGATTGTCTTAAACCATGTCTACATGCCTAAATGCACTGAGTTGCCGCCATGTGATTGGCTGATTGGAAATTAAGTGTTAACGAACGAGCAGTTTGACAGGTATACCTAATAAAGTGGCCGGTGAGTGTATATCTATGTTTTATTATGTACTAAAACAATAGAAGCAGGCATGTCTGTGATAATTAACATGTTGGCAAAAAAATATTTTCCATTCAATATTTGATGAAATATTTGTTGGATAAGTACAATACACCTATTTTTATTATACAAATTCTAGATTCATGTGTTCCAATAAAATGGAAAAAAAGACAAAAAATTAGGGCTGCAGCTATCGAATATTTTAGTAATCGAGTAATTGACTGAAAACTTTATCGATTAATCGAGTAATCGGATAAAACAAATATATTTTTAGGTGAAGAGCAATTATAAATATACATGAGAAAACAAGACATTTCATCTAATCTTGAACCATTTTCAGTCAATCAATGTCTTTATTTTCGATGTATATTGTTGAAAGCAGCCAACAATTGCATCTCAGATGTAACTAGAATAAAAAAAAAAGACTAATTCACTGCTTTCACTCAAAAAACTTTTAGATCTTATTTAAAAAAAAAATATATATATATATATATCTTACCTAAAAATGCCGTTACGCTTGATAACACACATCACTTAAAAGTTAGGATTTTTTTCCTACGTGTTTCAATTGAATTTCTATTTGTGTCAAGCCATTTTTAGGTTCTAGTTAAGTTTTAAGTTAGTCTAAACTGTAAGTCCTGATAGGATTTTGAGTTTTTGCAGTGTTCAAAATAAATGTATGATACAGGCTGTATTGGAGCACATTAGGGACCAGTGCTACTTGGTGTTTTATCCAGCAATGACTACTGAGCTAAAATTGACTGTTAGCATTATTGAGTTTTTATCTTACACCCTCATCACTACACAACGCAATTTTATGTTAAAGCCTGTATGTAAGACACGTTAGCCACGCATCGACAGTGGTCATAATTAATAGAAACCTAGCCCTCCGCAGGGCTAACGTTATGTGAGCTTGTGACAGTAACGTTAATCTTATTTATTAGCACTTAGCGTTCTTTATTAGCGCTTAGCGCTCTACTGCTTTAAGATGGCGGTGGTTTACTAACGCTGCCCAGACGCGGCCGAGTCTGTCATTTCGCATCTAGTTCAACATACATGTGATCTCTATGAGACGCATCAGACGCTACCTGCTACCAACTAGCATCGTGCGGGCATTATTTAGCAACGTCGGCGTCGTGTGTAGCGGCTGTCTGCTGCAGTAAGTTTTGTTGTTGTTGTTTTTTGCTTCGTCCTCTACGCACGTAACATCAGCGCGTTGTCCCGCATTAAAAGTAGTCCGAGCAAAACGTGATGCTTATAGCTGTCAAAATAAACGAATACTCGAGGTGAATAAAATTACTCAGATCAGTTATTAAACTCGAGTTACTCGAGTTGCTCGAGTATTCGTTTCAGCTCTACAAAAAATATATACCTAGTGAGAAAATTATTTTCTGTAAATTTGAACAAAAATTTGGGAATTTCAACCTAGGACAAGGAAATATTGTACAAAAAATAGCCGACAAATTAACGACACAGTAGGTAAAAATACCAAAATGTGTGTATGTGTATTTTCTTCTATTTTGGAAACAATCGTTACCTCGAAGCCAGCCCTCCCACTTCAAATGAATTGCACGTCTATCATCGTCAGTGTGTAATGAAAAAAAATAGAATTAAAACCAAAAAAAAGACCAAGTATATACTGTATACGATGTGTTTTGGACACCAACATCAGCTTTTCCTCGTAAATCCAACCCTCATTTTAAAGTACACGTTCCATTCCAATCCGTCACGAGTACAGTACATAACCCAGACGGCAACTCAGAGAAGGAAAATCCCGTAAAAAACAGTGTCAACCGAAACCAGACATTCATCAGCCGTCCTCATTACAAACACACGTACAATAAACAAACACACACGGATACTACCATAAAAGTATTTTGGAATTTCCAAAACGTGCAGAGTAGCTTCAACAATAGTGTTTTGCCACCATTTTAAATCATTGTTTTCCATTGCAGCTGATAGATGAATTAGAGTTGCTTTAAAAATGTACAGTTTTTACAATTACCACACAGCAACTTCATCATATGCAGATGTGGGTCGAGTAGCCAAAAATTTGACTCAAGTCAGAGTAGCGTTACTTCAAAATAATATTACTTACTAAAGTAACAGTCGTCATCCAAAAAATGTACTCAACTACAAGAAAAAAAAAAGTATTTGGTGAAAATACACAAGTAATGAGTAACATTGTGAGTAACTGCTTGTGATGTGTGATTTTTTTAAATATTTTTTTTTTCTCAGCACAGGTATCTGCAGCATATGAACTGTTATTATAATGCACTGTAACCTATTACATAACCACATTAAGCCAAAGAAATACAAAAAATGCATTGAATTCTAGCGAGAGAGAAAAATCTACAGAAATTAAACATCATCTGTCCAAAAAGCATGAGCGCCTTCTAGTGGAGAAAACCTATTTACTATTATGAAATTAAAAGGATCATATCTCCGGTTTTCTGTGGTCCATCAGTACCAAATAAAAACTGGGAGAGCCACTGTTGGAATCTGTAAAATAAAAAGGGAAAATGTAACGACTAGTGAAAACCAAAGTAGCGAAGAAAGAGTAGCATTTCTTCACAAATTGACTCAAGTAAAAAGTATGGCTTTGTAAAATTACTCTTAGAAGTACATTTGTTTTGAAAGTGTTGCAATTAGTTTTATTGGTTTGGGAGGATACACTGCCCTCTGGTGGCAAAAGTGAATATGACATAACTCGTCTAGGCTGAATCAAACTGCTCATTGTTCAGTCCAACATAAGGCTTTAAGTTTTTGTTTGAGCTAATATGTTTGTTTAAGCATTTGTAATTTAGTTTAAAGGCATACTGGGATTTTTTTGTGGGAATATGTGTTTGAACGATTAAAGAAAATTGTTAAAAAAAAAAAAAAAAAGCTGGCAGACATTTAATTAGACATTTAAACTAGTTTTTTTTGTACTTTTGCTTTACTTAGATCCCCATTTTTTTATACCATTTGATGCTAAGCTGTGGTATTTTATTTAAAAATTATTTTTAAATGCATTCATTTTTGCACTATAAGGCGCACCTGACTATAAGCCGCCACCCACCAAATTTGACACAAAAACGAAATTTGTTCATCGATAAAATGCACTGGACTATAGGCCGCAGCTGTCCTCGCTGTATTATGGGATATTTACACCAAAATATTACCGGTAACACTTTATTTGACAGCGGCATTATACGACTGTCATAAGACCAAACGAACCACCATGAAGCTTTGCAGTCAAGTGGTTCAAAGCTTCATGGTGGTCCATTTGGTTTCATTGCTTTTGCATTTAGTTTCATTTCATTGCTTCAAGACGCTTCATTTGGCCATTACCTTGGGGGAGACAGTCAAGCTCTGCTGCCAACACTGTTGTAGTCCAACATGCATCCTAGCATGCATTGCAGCAATACAGATGTAAATAACAATCAAAATTCAAGTTCTGTGCTAATTATTAATTCAGTTACTGTTCCAGTTGTTTCATTAATTGCCACATATGGTATTTGGTAACACTTTATTTGACGGTGGTGCCATAAGACTTTCATTATACTATCATAACTATGAAATGAGACTGTCATGAGCATTAATGAATGCTTAATTACATGTCATTTAGTGTTATCCGGCAAATTATCTTACTTTTGAATGGATGTAAAAGATCCAAGCCTGACATAAATGAAGTTAGTGACATAATTTGCCAGATGACACTTAATGACATCTGTCATAAGCATTCAGTAATGCACATGATAGTGTCATGTCATAATTATGACAGTCGTATTACCATGCTTTCAAAAAAAATGTTACCTATTAACCCAAATAAATCAATAAATAAGCCGCACTGGACTATTAGCCGAAGTATTCAAAATGAAAGAAAAAAGTAGCGGCTTATAGTCCGAGAATTACGGTATTGCTCTTGTGAAATGAAAGTGCAATTTTGAATAGTTTGAAGAAACACTCAGGGACTTTTAGTTTGCATTCGCATTTAATGCTTTTTTGAAGTGTAATCTTGGCACCAATGGATGTGCAGGTCAACATAAATGTTTTAATGCAAGTACACACTAGGCAAGTGCCGGTTACCGGTTTCAAGGTTTACGTGGTATGAAAACGTCACGGTTTCAAAACCACTAAAATGTTCCGTCATACCGCAGTACGATGGCTACTTTTTATGTCCCAAAAATGCAGTGAGAAATCCTTGGCTTGGAACGGCAGCGCTCACCCTTCCCCCTCCAGTTGTTGCGCTGTCCTTTGCTGTCGAATAGACACAATGAGTGAAGATGTTGAAACTACACTTGAGCTTTTCCCCCCCTCAAAAAAGTCGCTAGTATGGGAGTACTTTGGCTACAGAAAAGAAACAGACGGCTTAGAGGAGGAAGGACAGCAGGACCGCCAACATGATTTCACATTTGCGTGACCATCATTTGTCACTTTATGCAAAATTTAAGGTAAGTAAATGCTGTCATGAACGTTTCCCACCAGCTACGAGAGTTCACTCAAGCTGGTTTAGTGTATCTAGCGACGGTAAAACAAATACGATAACGTAAGCTTGTTAATGAGGCCGATAACGTGGGTAGTAAGCATGCCAAGACAGCTAACTTGTTTCCGCTGTACCATTAGCTTACTTTTGCAGTCTTCCGCCATTGTAAAGATCTGTTCAAAAACACATTTTCATAATACAGCCTGTGGTGTTTTTTCTCTCTGGCGACTTTCTGTGTTGAGAGAGGGTGAGTGTGAGTGTGTATAATGTGTAAATAATGATACGAGTCATACACACATGCACTGGCTCTTGCTCTCACTCTCCATTAATTTTCAACTAATTAATAGTAGTGGTATGTTTTACATAAACAATATATGATCAAATTGATTTTACGTCCAGTTGTTTATTTTTTTGTTCTTGTTCTAATGTTGAGCAACATTATCTGTGGTAGGGCTGCAGCTATTGATTATTTTAGTAGTCGATTAATTAGTTTGAATAATCGAGTAATCGGATAAGGAACATGAAAAATTAAATTAACTGAGCTGAGCCTCAAACGGTATAAAAAATTTTTTTTAAAAAGAGGATCTATGTACAACAAAAGAACAATTGGCTAACTTACATCGCAAAAGTCCGCTAGTTCAAATGCTATAAAATGCTAAAACCTTTTTATAATGCTCTTAACAAATGGTTCAGACACATATTCCCACAAAAATAGGCTAAATATACCAATAAACTAAATTACGAATGCATTAAAAAAAAAATTTCCTCAAACAAAATTTTGCTTATGTTGGTCTTAACAGGGAGCACCTGGATTCAGCCATGTGAATTGAGGCCGAATAGAAGGCAGTGTATCCACCCAAATCAATAAAACTAAATGCAAGCACTTTCAAAATAAACCATTACGTCACTTTAATTAAACGAATACTCGAATCAGCAAAATTTAACTCGAATATCTTTTTCTCATCGAATACTCGAGTTAATCGATTAATCGTTGCAGCTGTAACCTGTGGCTTTAGTCTATAAATTCTATTTATATCAATTTTATTTAAAATATATTATTTATTTATTGTTAACATTATATTCATGTTGTTCCAATTTGCAAAAATGTTGAGAAAAAAAATCCAGTTCAATGGCAAAAAAGTATTTTTTAACCCCTTCTTGCCAAATGTATCACATTTGATACACTTAGAATTGAATGATTTTCAGACTAAGTCAGAATTTTGAAATATCTTTCCTCCCCAAAAAATAATAGATGCAAGTCAACTCATGCATCTGCAGGTTCCATGAGGAAAAAAAACAGGATTTAGCAAGGGTTATAGATATTAGAGCGCTTATTACACATATTTTTTTTTCTTTTATACAAATTTGAAAAAAAGGTTTCATTAAGGCCTTATTTTTCAAATTTTGTGATT
This sequence comes from Corythoichthys intestinalis, assembly GCF_030265065.1. NCBI lineage: Eukaryota > Metazoa > Chordata > Actinopteri > Syngnathiformes > Syngnathidae > Corythoichthys > Corythoichthys intestinalis. The sequence continues at coordinate 41,265,170 of NC_080398.1, forward strand.
CTCTGACAATTTCTTCATATTGCAGGCATAAAATGGTTTTAAACCCATACATCTAAAAAAAAGAACACATTTTAGAGCTGTAATTGCAATACCGTGATACAGTGAAATCGCATTTTAGCTTAAGGTCACCATACCGTCAAAATTTAATACCGGCACATGCCTAGTACATTTCTTTGTTTCTTTGTTTTACATTTCCTAAAATTATTCTGAAACGCATTAAACGTTAAGTTCATCCATAGATTAATCAATTACCGTAATTTCCCGAATATAAGGCGCACCCGTTTATAACGCGCACCCTAATTTTAGAAGAAAACAGAGCTTGAGTACAGATACAGAGATGTCATTTTACTGACTGGTGAAACACAGCACAAACATAGCACATTGGTAGTTCAAAACATTACCGTAAACTGACAATATTTACGGTAATAATATGATTTGACAACTTCTCCAACTTACCAGAATCTAGGAGAAAACAAAACAGATGTGACTTTTCTTTTAAAGGCTGCTGTATAACTTGCTCGTTTCCTCATGATGAATAAATGTTTCTTCCATGGATTGATACGGTAAAATGAAAGTGAGAACGTAAGTCGGAAATCCGTGAGAGCTCATAGCTGTCAACTCGACAGTAACAAAAGGAACTATTGTTATTTGGGTTTGAGTTTCCCGAGAGACCGATATAGTTGACGGACACAGGAAGTGTGTGTCCTTACATTTGTTATGGTCCGAATTGCGGAGCTGCAATAAACGTCGACTCAAATGAGTTCAAGAAACTAAATTCTGTGCTTTATGAAGAGTGAAAAAAACAGAATTTAACACAGAGGAAATCATTCGGCCGATTAGAGTGAAGTATTACCGAAACAAAACGGTGACGTCACGTACCGTAATGGTTGGCAACGGGTCGCCGCATACGTTTCTTCAACACAACGTGGCCGTGTCAATGAAAAAAAAATCGGTTTATATATATATGTAATACATATATATTTCTGTCTCCATCCATGTACCCGTTTATAATGCGCACCATGAGTTTACAAGTTGATTTTGGGGGAAAAAAGTGCGCGTTATATTCGGGAAATTACGGTACTTATATAATCTACACCTGCAGCCTACTGCTAATACCACAACACTGTTACATGTATCTCACTAAGTAACATGTTTTCAGAGATCTCAGTCTGCAGTCGAAAAGCACGATGGTACTGAAAACACATACAGTGGGGCAAATAAGTATTTAGTCAACCACTAATTGTGCAAGTTCTCCCACTTGAAAATATTAGAGAGGCCTGTAATTTTGAAAGTTCATCTGAATACTTTGTTATGCACCCTTTGTTGGCAATAACGGAGGCCAAACGTTTTCTGTAAGTCTTCACAAGCTTTTCACACACTGTTGCTGGTATTTTTGCCCATTTCTTCATGCAGATCTCCTCTAGAGCAGTGATGTTTTGGGGCTGTCGTTGGGCAACACGGACTTTCAACTCCCTCCACAGATTTTCTATGGGGTTGAGATCTGGAGACTGGCTAGGCCACTCCAGGACCTTGAAATGCTTCTTACGAAGCCACTCCTTTGCTGCCCTGGCTGTGTGTTTGGGATCATTGTCATGCTGAAAGACCCAGCTAGTCTCATCTTCAATGCCCTTGCTGATGGAAGGAGATTTTCACTCAAAATCTCTCGATACATGGCCCCGTTCGTTCTTTCCTTTACACAGATCAGTCGTCCTGGTCTCGATGCAGAAAAACAGCCCCAAAGCAGGATGTTTCCACCCCCATGCTTCACAGTGGGTATGGTGCAATTCAATATTCTTTTTCCTCCAAACAAGAGAACCTGTGTTTCCACAAAAAAGTTCTATTTTGGTTTCATCTGACCATAAAACATTCTCCCTCTTCTGGATCATTAAAATGCTCTCGAGCGAACCGCACACGGGCCTGGACGTGTATTTTCTTCAGCAGGGGGACACGTCTGACAGTGCAGGATTTGAGTCCCTGGCGGCGCATTGTGTTGCTGATAGTAGCCTTTGTTACTGTGGTCCCAGCTCTCTGTAGGTCATTAACTAGGTCTCCCCCCCCCCCCCCCCAAAGAGGTTCTGGGATTTTTGCTCCCCGTTCTTGTTATCATTTTGACGCCACGGGGTGAGGAGAGAGTTTAAAGTCAGTGTTTTCAACGACAGCCGCAAAACATCACTGCTCTAGAGGAGATCTGCATGGAGGAATGGGGCAAAATACCAGCAACAGTGTGTGAAAAGTTTGCTAAGAGTTACAGAAATCGTTTGGCCTCCGTTATTGCCAACAAAGGGTACATAACAAAGTATTGAGATGAACTTTTGGTATTGACCAAATACTTATTTTCCACCATGATTTGCAAATAAATTCTTTACAAATCAAACAATGTGATTTTCTGTTTTTTTCTTCCACATTCTGTTTGTCATGGTTTGAGGTTTACCCATGTTGACAATTACAGGCCTCTCTAATATTTTCAAGTGCGAGAAATTGCACAATTAGTGGTTGACTAAATACTTAACCCTAATTTTCGCACTATAAGGCACACCTGACTATAAGCCGCAGCCCACCAAATTTGGCACGAAAACGGCACGTGTTCATAGATAAGCCGCACTGGACTATAAGCCGCACCTGTCCTCACTGTATCATTTACACCAAAAGATATTAACCGGTACAACCTTATTTGACAGCGGCATCATACGACCGACTGTCATAAGATCAAATGAACCATCATTAAACTTTGAACCAATTAGTGCACAGCTTTATTGCTTCAAAAAGCTTCATTTGGCCATCATTGCTCCCTTGGAGGAGACAGTCAACCTCTGCTGCCACCTGCTGTCATCCAACATGCCTCTTAGCATGCATTGCAGCGCTACAGATTTAATAACAATCAAAAATCATGTTCTGTGCTAAATATTTCTTCAGTTACTGTTCCAATTGTTTCATCAAATGCTAGTTATAGTATTTGCTAACATTTTATTTGACAGTGGTGCCATAAGACTGTCATTACATAATCATAATTATGACATGTCTCTGTCCTGAATGCTTATAACAGATGTCATTAAGTGTTATCCGGCAAATGATCTCACTTTTGAATGGATGGAAAAGATCCAAGATGGACAAAAATTGAGTGAGTGACATACCGTAATTTCCCGAAAATAAGGCGCACTTTTTTTCCCCAAATCCACTTGTAAAATCGAGGGCGCGCATTATACACGGGTATATAGATGGAGACAGAAATAAATACATATAAATATGTATATTTTAAGACTTTGTCTTTATTGACACAGAAGAAAACGCATACGGTGATCTGTTGCTGCCATTACGGTATATAAACACCGTATACACCGTTTGTTTTGGTAATACTTCACTCTGATTGGTCGAATGACTTCCGTGAGCTCCTTTCGTTTTACCACTTCAGTCGTCACTTTTACTTTACAGTATAATTCTAAGGAAGATACATTTGCGGTATTTTATGATGATGAAACGAGCAAGCTACACGGTAGCCTTCTAAAGGAAAGTAATTTCCGTATCTGAGGAAGCTGGAATTCGTGAAGCGGCAAGACGGTATGACGTCGGAGAATCGAGTGTGCGGTATTGGAAACGAATGAAAAAGCAGCTGGAACAAGCAAAGTCATCAGCAAAAGCAATTGGTAGGGGCAGAAAAGCACTTATAAGAATGCTTTAGATGTTCATGTATAATACAGATATGGCTGTTTTGTTTTCTCACGGGTTCTCTTAAGTTGGAGAAGTTGTTAAAGGTTGTTACAGTAATGTTTTGCGCTACCGGAACGGTAATTATCACTGTGCTATGCTTGTGCTGTGTTATGTCTGTTTATAATTTGTTAAATTAAAATGACATTTCTGTATTTCTACACGAGCTGTTTTCTTGTATTCTACCGTATTTATTGGTGCTAAAATTAGGGTGCGCGTTATACACGGGTACAAGAATTTTCCCTAGATTTTGCAGGTAAATTGGGGGTGCGCGTTATACACGGGTGCGTCTTATATTCGGGAAATTACGGTAATTTGCCAAATGACACTTAATGACATAAGCATTCAGTAGTAGAGGTGTGCAAAATTTCCGATTCTTAGATTATTCGCGATTCGGCCGTGGAAGATTCGAGAACGATTCACAAACATCCAAATTCCGATTATTGAAATATGCGAAGTAAAGCGGAAGTACACAACACTCAGCGTGCCGCGCGGTCGTCGGGACGGGACGGAACGGAGCGAGAGTAGCTAAACATCATGCTTCCCATTACCCGGCCCCTCAGGTAATGCCAATGCTCAACTCACGGCTCTAGCTCAACTCATGCAACGAGATAAAAAAACACAACAACATACCTGACTGCTGCCGAAAAGCTGCTCCAAAGTTCATCCATATAATGTTACGGTGGATATCATTTATACAGGACTAGATGCAATATAGATTTGGTAGTGTTAGCAGCACACCTACAAAAAGCTAGATGCGGAGTTATAAACGGCCGCCATCTTAAAGCAGTACACTTCCCTACAAGGCTGTTGTAGCGAACCTTCCAAGCAAACCTAATTAACTTTTTATCTAAAATACTCCTAAATCGGTAAAATATTGACTTGAATCTATCTTTAAAATAGCTTTAAAACTTTCACATGTCGAAAGTAGACAAAAGGGAAATTATGGAATAACGGGAGCAATTTTAACAAATTTAATGGTTGATTCACAACATTAAATTAATTGAATGTAGTTTAAAGCTGCTGATACAGAATGGGGACTGGAGTTTTTTATTTAATGTTATTTTTGTATATTTGTTTACTGCTATATGTTAACTTGATACTGAAATAGTGGTGTGGTTTAGCCTGAGAGTATTTTTGAACAATTTTGGAACGAATGTACAAAACATTAAAAAAAAAAAAAAAAAAAAAAAAAAAGAGAAAAAAAAGGAGGGGGGGTGCATCAATAATCGTTTTATAATCAAATCGGAGCCTCTGAATCGTAATCGTAATCGAATCGTTAGGTGCCCAAAGATTCCCAGCTCTATTCAGTAGTGTCCATGATAGTGTCATGTCATAATTTTGATGATCTTATGACAGTCTTATGACACCGCTGTCAAATAAAGTGTTACCTAAAAAAACAACAAATAAGCAGCACTGGACTATAAGCCACAGGTATCAAATTGAAGGAAAAAAGTAGCGGCTTATAGTCCGAAAATTGCGGTATTTGCCCCACTGTAACTACTGGATCGGATCTGATATTGTGAGCAAATACGATACTGTCAACTCCTCCAAAAATAGCTGAATCTGGCGTCGATACTGAGTATAAGATCGGGACATCACCAGCTGTCAATGGCAGCAAATGATTTGAAACGCTCAAATCAGGTCCAGAATACGTATGTGAAAACTCTCCTAAGTACCGTACCAAACTATTTGGCTGAGGTTGAATTACACGAACACACACACCTGCAGGGGGCCATAACCGCCGTCTGTAATTATGTACACAGTCATGAGAGTGTAGCGAAGCAGCCAGAGGCTGCTCTGACAAGACACTTTAGTGCTCTCATTAGCAAGGAGGGGGTACAAATGAGTTGTAGGGCTGGGGGGGTACAGCAGGTAATTAAAGTGGCGAGATGAAGGCGGAGGAGGGGCCGCCAGAAGAAGACGACGCTTCAAAGCGAGCGTGTTGGAACAGAAGGACCGTTTCGCGAGATATAGGAAAATATGTCGAAAGAAATATAGAAGAACGGCGGCGAAATTGAGGCGTGACGCCGCCACATGAAAGAAACCAAAACGAGACGGCCACACAAACAAAGCAGTCCTTTATTGTTCAGGCCTTTGACTGCGGTCGAGCCAAGGAACATGTGAAGGACAAACAACAACAACAGAATGCAGAAATAAAATTGGGTTAGTGGTCGTAAACCTATCAAGTGCCAGGCATGACGGATGAGGAAATTGCTGCCACACAAAATGAAGTGGCATAACCATTGTTTTTGTGGTTATTTTTAACTTATTCTCTGCCATTGATAGAGAGTGATCTTTCAAAAAATGCTCCGCCCCCTTAGCTGTGATTGCTAAGCAGACAAGCCATTGCAGGCGCATGTTTCAAGTCAAGGGTGTCAAACTCAGTTTGGTTCACTGGCCACATTCATGTCAATAAGGCTAGGTTCAGACCGCAGGTGTTGATACGCAATTCCGATTTTTTTTCATATCATTTTTTTTGGGGGGGGCGTGCCCGTTCAGACTGCCTTTTTCCATTTAGCCCGTTCAAGTACCGTATTGGCCGAAATATAAGACGGTGTTTTTTTGCATTGAAATAAGACTGAAAAAGTGGGAGTCGTCTTATATTCGGGGCCTAGACATTATAACCATTCACGACGCTAGATGGCGCCAGATATCACTGAAGCGAATGCTGAACTTGAGGAGCAATGTTCTGTCATGATAGATCTCAGCTACTCTCAAGTTTAACCAGTTTGCATTATTTTATTGCAGTTTTTCCTTATTCAGATTTGTTTCAAGACTACAGTTACAGTTAGACCTCACTTTGATGGTTAATGCAGTTATTGCAATTTTGTTGTTTTATTACAATAGATTGGTTTATTTACCGTAATTTCCCGAATATAACGCACACTTTTTCCCCCCAAAATCAACTCGTAAAATCATGGCGCATTATAAACGGGTACATGGATGGAGACAGAAATATACTGTATATATATTACAAATATATACAAACAGATTTTTTTTTTATTGACACACACGGCCACATTGTGTTGAAGAAACGTATGCGGCGACCCGTTGCCGACCATTACGGTACGTGACGCCACCATTTTGTTTCGGTAATACTTCACTCTAATCGGCCGAATGATTTCGTTTGTTAAATTCTGCTTTTTTCACTCTTTATAAAGCACAGAATTTAGTTTCTTGAACTCATTTGAGTCAACGTTTATTGCAGCTCAGCAACTCGGACCATAACAAACGTAAGCACACAGACTTTGTGTCCGTCAACTATATCTGTCCGTCGGAAAACTCAAACCCAAATAACAATAGTTCCTATTGTTACTGTCATGTCGACAGCGATGAGCTCTCTCGGATTTCCGACTTACGTTCTCACTTTCATTTTACCATATCAATCCATGGAAGAAACATTTATTCATCATGATGAAACAAGCAAGTTATACAGCAGCCTTTAAAAGAAAAGTCACATCTGTTTTGTTTTCTCCTAGATTTTGGTAAGTTGGGGAAGTTGTCAAATCATATTATTACCGTAAATATTGTCAGTTTATGGAAATGTTTTGAACTACCAATGTGCTATGCTTGTGCTGTGTTTCACCAGTCAGTAAAATGAAATTTCTGCATCTGTACACGACCTCTGTTTTCTTGTATTCTTCTATTTATTGGTGCTAAAATTAGGGTGCGCGTTATAAACGGGTACAATAATTTAAGTAAATTTGGGGTACGCATTATACACGGATGCGCCTTATATTCGGGAAATTACGGTTCTTTTCAAAAACCAGAAGCCATTCATTTACAAATGTGATTGCACTTTAGTTTACACATTTAAATGTTCAGATATTAAGATTTGAATGAGCCAGAATAACATGCTTTTTCTCTCAAATATATTGTTATAATCATTCGTTTAAGATGTACTGTAATTATTTTCTGTTTAAAAAATAATTTGGTGTTCAAAAAGCCTTTTTTCAAACTTGAGTCTTGAAAAGGAGGGGGTCGTCTTACAATCACGGCCGTCTTATATTCGGGCCAATACGATATTAGCATGTGCAGAAGCATCAAAACAAATGACTACACATGCTGGCCCTACGTTATTCTCGGGTGACCATATTTTGATTTCCAAAAAGAGGACACAAATACCAGACATAAATAATCTCACATTAAAAGTTTCTATGCATTAATTGAACCCATGCATGCAGTGTACGTGCATAACGCACACAAATACATTGAGTTTTCCCCAACTCTTGGCCATGTAAGAAATATTGAAATATTGCTCATTTGGTGCACAGAAAGAAAACCAAACATTCTCAGGCTTATCCTTTTTTGACTGTGGTCAGTATTGTTTTGTCAACAATGACGATCACGAAAATATTTTGTCAACAAACACTTTTTTTATGACGATAACGATGTTTTGAGGGACAAAAACATACCGAGAAGGCTGCCGGTTTTCGTCTGACGGGACGACAACGACACGAAAATGCGCAATAGTTTCCGTCACTTGTTCACAATGTGTGACATTTTATGTGTAGTTAGCCTGCATCGTAGCAGTCTCTGGTTGTGTCACTCATGACATGATGCCCCCCCACTCCCTTCTTCCCGACTCACCAATGTGTTGTCTCCAGTCTACATCATGCAGGCTTGCACACATCGCATGATTCATTTTCTTGGCCAGAGAGAATTTGCAATGTTTCTTTAGCCCTTAAAGATCGCTGCTGAATGATTAGCACACACTAAATGTAACTCGTAGCATGAGCACAGCATTCGCGTTAGCATTAGGCTAATGCTTAATCCTAAAAAAAAAAAAAAAGTTGTCCGAAAATTAGAGGACGCTTGCTGTTAGGGTTAGCATTGTGCTAATTCTAACGTAGAGCTTTTTTTTTTTTTTTTTTTTAAATATACAGTTCTTGGCTACGAGGTGGCTACAATTTATTGAAAATAATGTATTGTTTCACCAAGTTGGCGTTGTCCTTCTAGATCAGTGGTTCTTAACGTTGCTAAAGGTACCGAACCCCACAAGTTTCACATGTGGATTTACCATTCAAAATGAGAAAGCTTTTTTTTTTTTCAAATTCAAAACAAACATATCTAAGCTAGCGAGCTGTTAATTTAGCAAATTCCCATCCAAATTTCTACTCATTTTGACAGCTTTTTTTAGAAATAGGTCAAGATTTGAGACCATGCTGACCATTGGTCTGTTGTATTCCCTCATACCAAGTGTGAGTCAACCTTCCACTGAGCAAACCAGTTCCTCCTCTCATCAGATCGGGGGACGAGCAGTTAGAAGAAATGGATTAGACCTGTAAATTGGGAGCAAACCAGGCCAAAACCTGGTTTAAAAAGCCACTATGCCTAGATTTAATCAGCGTATGAAAATAGGGCCCTGCATTTCATTACCTCCCCCAACCCGTTAGACTTACTCACCGAACCCCTGGGGTTCGAACAAATCCAGGTCAAGAACCACTGTTCTAGATGCTCTATGTGCTCGTCTATCAATGTTCATTTGAAATAGTTGTAAACCTTTGTTTTAATTATCAATTTTGGAATAAATTTTTAAATTTTACAGACGAAAACATTTTTATTAAACGTCAACTAAAACTAAACGAAATTACTCTTGCGTTTTTGTCAACAAAAACTAGATGAAGACAAACACATTTAGAGGTGATTAAAATATGACTAAGCATTATCGTCTGAAAGACTAAGACGAAAATTAAAAGGGCTACCAAAAACAACACTGGCCAATGTAGTATGCATTCCAAAAGTGTAGGTGGCAGCACCAACAAAACTTGATTCCTGCGTGTAACCCTTCTGCAGTTTTTTCTTTCGTCCTGGTCAAATAATGAAATGGCAAAGCGCATCAGGCAGTCATTTCGTGTGGATTGACGCGGAAGTAGAGCTGTTGCTTCACGCAACTATTAGGTTGCTACTTGAAAACATGTTTTCATACACTGTCGGACTGTCCGCGTGCACTGGCGTCATCAGTATCAGGTCCAGATATCAGATGAAGACAAACACATTTTAAGATGACCAAAATATGACTAAGCATTATCGTCCAAAAGACCAAGACGAAAATTAAAAGGGCTACCAAAAACAACACTGACCGTGGTCAAGCCCGCCTCCTCCCTAAAAGCAGTGTTCAAGCTAGGCGCTAATGTTAATGCACAGGTCCATCTATGCCGTCCTCCCTGACTCTTTCTCTTTGCCGTTGTAATTGCTGCATGAATTCCCATTCGGGAGACTTCAGAGTTCATACCGCCGCCACATTTGGAAAAATGTGGCCCAGATTGGACTTGAAATGGTCCACTTCTATGCGACGTGTCGCATTCAGACCATCAAGGTAATGCCTCACTCGAGGAAGAAACCACGAAAAAAAAAAACAGATTTGTGCATTAAGACCTGCGGTACTTAGCCTCTCTCCATAATCTCTCATTGCCTAGACCGCTATATTTTTGGGCCAAATAAGTTAACTGACTGGTTGCCATTGACATTGCTAGACATCCGATCAACATTCGTTCATTTGCCCCCTCCAGTCAAAATGGATCGGACGTCTAGCATCATCAATGGCACTGAAAAATGAGCAAACACACTCCCAGTTTAAGTGAGTTGGACATCTTTCATACAATGGCAAGCAACCAGTTCATTGGAATTACGGTCATTCAGCCTGCGTTGTGAACATACTGTAGCTTCAATGCTTGTTTGACGGGAAACGTTTTCGCGAGAGTGACGAGAATAGCCGTGCTCCAGTCAGCAGCTGTAGATTATTTGAAGGTTCCACCCATGAAACGGGTCTGAATTGGATCATTCCTAGAGTCATGTGAAATATATTTGTAACGTCTATATGAAAGTGAATTGATTTCAATGTTTATTTTTAATCTTTGAACCACATTTCCTTCTTCTTGTTGTATTTTTACTATTTATTTATTCATTTAGTTTGTATTTTGGCAGCTTTGGTCCTCCATACTGAATTGCCACACTAGTGAGTAGTATTTGAAGCTGGATACCGAATGCTCAACACTCAAAATGGCGGACAACCGCGGTCACCTAGGCGACGTCTAGATCGGCCGAAGAGCTTTCCATCCCACGCTTTCTTAAAGAGTTTGAATGGTCCGTTGCCGTGGCAAAAGCGGAGGTTCCGACGCTTCAGTCGGAAGGCGCCGGCACCACGCAGATGTGCAGAAAATTGTCCGGGTGACTCAGGTGCTCGCTAAGCCACTGCAGCGGCGTCTCCAGCAGCGGCTCGATGCCGTGGATCACGACCTGGTATCGCTTCGCTGGCTCACCTGCAGTACACACGTACACAGAGAATTGAGTGGAACGGAAATGCGTTGTCGGAAATGGTCCGCTAATGACAGGGGTAACTGCAATTTTAAGAGGGTGTTAGAATTTGGGATGCCACTGATGATTTGGGGTGCGATATTATCATACTTGTCAAGTTGTACGGTTTCGGCTTAATTTGTACAAGTGAGCACTGAATTTTTAATGTGTACGCCGTACCGTCAAAATCTGTACGTTTTTCGTGCATTACGTTTTTTTTTCTCCGTTCGGATTTTGACACTGTTTCGGCAACGAGACAATGTGTGGTACTATGTTGGTTGAATGACGCGAGAAAAGTCAGAGACACGGAGAGAGTAGAGCGGGAGTGGGAAGGAGGGAAGAGGGTTGTGACGCCGTTGCAAACGCAATGTTAGGCTAGGTGGTGCCAATATTTCTTGACTGTGAGAGAAGAGCTGGAGTGGGAAGGAGGGAAGAGTGTTGTGACGCTGTTGTAAACGCAATGCTAGGCTAGGTGGCGCCAATATTTCCTGACTGTAGCCGACAGCCTACAATGTACACCCACTTCATGCAACACTAGATATCACATGCATATGGAACTACATGCGAAATGACAGACTCTGCGGCGTTAGTAAACAGCAGCCATTTTAAAGCAATAGACTTCTCAGAAAGGCTCTGTTGTAGTAAACTTTCCTTGCGAACCTAAGTAACTTTTTATCTAAAATACTCCTAAATCGGTAAAATCTTGACTTGAATCTATCTTGAAATGATAAAACAGTTTTAAAACTTTCCCTTGTCGAAAGTAGACAGAAGGAAACTAATGCAAAAACGGGAGCAATTTTAACAACTTTAACAGTTGATTCACAACATTAAATGACTTCCAGACATAGCAAAGGACGCTATGTTTCATGAAAGGTAACACCAGTTACTTTGCCAAGTAACTAATTACTATTACATTCAGGTAACTGAGTTACTCACTCAATTACTTTTTGGGAGAAGTAATTTGTAACTGTAATTAATTACTTTTTTTAAAGTAAGATTAATAACACTGGTCATAAAGATGAAGTCCGCAGAATGAAAAGTGACAAAAGCGGTGATTTTATTCTGCCAATTTTAGTCTGCCACCCATTGCTGATCACTTCTCAGAATTAGCAAATGAAATGTTCCCCAACTTAAAGATTGCATCGGAAAGTTAATTTTATCAATTGACGTTTTTCCATTTATAATTGGACACAGTAACGAACTACCTTCAAGTCAAACTGAATTGCGAGCTGAAGTGCAGCCATCAAAAGACATGAAATTGCCAAAAGTGCTACATACAATTATAACAAAACTCATTGTCAGATTTTAGTAATCATGATGTAGCTGAAGATATTGATTGTTCCTTGATTGCACCAGGTTATATGTCACAATATTGCCAATAAATTCATATTATTTTGAAAATTGAGTTTTATTTTTGTTTCATATTGCACGCTATATAAAACGTATGATTAGTCACCAATTTGTAAGCGCATTAGTCACTATTTATAAGATTGCCAACGGCCTCGGGTTGACAGGTACTGCCCTCCATAATTTTTGGATTTATAATAGTTATGTGTTTTTTAGCTTCTAATATTTTTTTTTTCCTAAATAATATGGGACCTTAATAGAAAAAAGAGAAAAATCCAACCTTCAATACAAGTGCATTTATTCAGTGGGGAAAAAATCCCAAATAAAGAAATAATTATTTGACATCAAATAATGTGTGTCACAATTATTAGCACCCCTGGTGTTAATACTTTGTACAACCCCCTTTTGCCAACAAAACAGCACCTAATCTTTTCCTATAATGTTTCACAAGATGGGAAAAGACAGAAAGCCATTCTTCTTTGCAGAATCTCTCTAAATCATCCAGAGACCTGGGTTCTCTCCTCTGTACTCTCCTCCTCAGCTCACCCCACAGGTTTTCAATGGGGTTGAGGTCTGGGGACTGAGATGGCCATGGGAGGAACACATCTTAATCAGGGGTGCCAATAATTATGGAGGGTACTATACATGCGCTGCACCTGTTTTTTTTGTTTGTTTGTTTTTTATTTTTGCATAGAAAGATGTTAAGCGGATGTTAAAATACTGTTATTACCCATATTTACCCCCTTGATGCCTTATCTTAAATAGAACACATTTCCCTCAAGTATTGGAGGAATACATAAGATACAAAAATATAAATAATTATATTGGAAAAAAAAGCCGAGAAAATTTTGATAATCCTAAAGTCATAAAAACACTGAAAAATAAAACTATATTTAAAAACAAATACAGGTCAGAAATAAATGACCCACTTAGAGTGTTTGAGAGTAGTTGAAGCCTGGGACCGTGTGCTTTGGTCAGATGAGACCAAGATTGAGCTTTTTGGCAACATAACACTCTAAGTGGGTCTGGCGTGCTACGAAAGATGCGCATGCTGAAAAGCACCTCATACCCACTGTGAAGTATGAGGGTGGGTCAGTAATGCTGTTGGGTTGTTTCGCTTCCAAAGACCCTGGGAACCTTGTTAGGGTGCATGGCATCATGAATGCTTTGAAATACCAGGACATTTTAAATCAAAATCTGTTGCCCTCTGCCCGAAAGCTGAAGATGGGTCGTCACTGGGTCTTTCAGCAAGACAATGACCCAAAACATATGGCCAAATCTACACAGAAATGATTCCCCAAACACAAAATCAAGCTTGTGAAACATTATAGAAGATTAGGTGCTGTTTTGTTGGCAAAAGTATTAAGTAAGTTGTACAAAGTATTAACACCAGGGGTGCTAATAATTGTGACACACATTAATTGATGTCAAATAATTATTTCTTTATGTGGGATTTTTTCCCCACTGAATAAATGCACTTGTATCGAAGGTTGGATTTTTCTCTTTTTTTCCATTAAGGTCCCATGTTATTTGAATTAAAAAAAATATTAGAAGCTAAAAAAAAACACATCTTAACCAGGGGTGCCAATAATTATGGAGGGCACTGTATATTTTTTCTCAAATTTGATCAAATTTAGGTAGTGCTGATGTAGTCTGGAATTTACTTTACACTGCTTTCAAAAAAACCTTTGAAAGCTTTCATCACATTCACTTTGTAGTTCTCGCAAATATTACTTGAAGAGGCGAAAACATCCAGAAATGACTGGAAGGACGCTGGACATGTTCAGACCAGTTGATGAGCTGAACTTTCACTTTGACAGTTCGCGGTTTCACACTAACGAACTCGGCATGCTAATGAAGCTAATGACAACCGATGGACCGTTGAGAAACACGGAGTCGGAATCGTGCGACTCGGAACGAAGCGGCGAGTTTGGAGAGTGAGCGAGTTTCGGGTGGTACTTTGGTGACGACGCCCTCCTGATATGACGTGGTGGCATTTGCGCGGGTGTGTGTGTGTGCTGCTCAGCTCATATGCATTGCTATATGATAACTCTTTAAAGGCCTCTCATTTTGTTTGAACTCAATTGGTGCGTTTGATGGTGATAGACGTCCAATTCGTCTCGACTGGGAGGGATTGGAAGCAATCGTCCAATTCATTCTTCTGACGTCAAACTTTCCAGTTTATATGAGGGTCAGTGACCATGACGCAGGTATCACCAACTCCGATCAGATGATTACAACTCAGACCCTATCAGACGCACTTTTCTCACACACGCATACAGACTTGCAAGTGGGTGGAGTCTGTTCTATGAATGAGAGATGGGGAAAATCTCTGTGGGCCACTCCCACTCAAGACAAACACATAGTTTGACTAAGGATTTTAATTAACTCCCATTTGGGAAAAGGGAGGGCAACGCCATGAGGGGGATTTCCTTTGCTTTTTTCCCATCAAACACACACAAAATATGGACATGTGCTAAGACGGGAGGGAAAAAAGCTTACAAGAATCGTTTCGGATGTCTCATGCGTGGGTAAAAGCTTTATCAACAACACACCTGGCGCGAGGGGTAGTTTTTCCAGTTGCATGTTGGGAACAGCTGACTGGAAAGCCCCCCTGTTTTTTCCTTTCACATATGCCGTATAAGGGTTATGCAATGATATTGATAACTACAGGTAGTCCCCGGGTTTACGACCAGGACTGTCGCGATAACAAATTTTAGTAGGCGACATATTGTCTCATAAATTATTGCGATATGCGATATTATGACCTGTTTTTTTAACCTATTTAACCACAAATATAGTGACAAGACATCCTAATAAATCACTTATTGAAATGCAATAAATTGTTATTCTTAAATAAAACATCAACTATTATTAAAATGTATAAATAAAATATTATATATAAATTAGGGCTGTCAAAATTATCGCGTTAACGGGCGGTAATTAATTTTTTAAATTAATGACGTTAAAATATTTGACGCAATTAACGCAGATTTCCCGCTCAGACATTTAAATGACAGTAGAGTGAAATGCCCACTTGTTAATTGTGTTTCATGGAGTTTTGCCGCCCTCTGCTGGCGCTTGCGTGCGACTGATTTTATAGGCTTCAGCACCCATGAGCATTGTGTAAGTAATTATTGACATCAACAATGGCTGGCTACTAGTTTATTTTTTGATTGAAAATTTTACAAATGTTATTAAAACGAAAACATTAAGAGGGGTTTTAATATAAAATTTCTATAACTTGTACTAACATTTATCTTTTAAGAACTACAAGTCTTTCTATCCATGGATCACTTTAACAGAATGTTAATGTTAATGCCATCTTGTTGATTTATTGTCATAATAAACAAATACAGTCCTTATGTACCGTATGTTGAATGTATATTTCCATCTTGTGTCTTATCTTTCCATTCCAACATTTTACAGAATATATATATATATATATAATTTACAGAAAAATATGGCATATTTTATAGATGGTTTGAATTGCGATTAATTGCGATTAATTACGATTAATTTTTAACCTGTAATTAACTCGATTAAAAATTTTAATCGTTTGACAGCCCTAATACGAATATAATCATATATAAATAAAAAATAGAACACATTAAAACTGTTAATTTGATCCAAAATGACTGTCATCTTGTCCTGAAAAGTGTGCATGCAACAAATTTGAAGCCAAATTATTATCATTTATTACTTCATATTATTATTGCCAATCAGATTTTTCATAATCTTAAATTTATTCTTAGTGTAATATCTGAAGTACATGCGATTGCCTCCAGAAATCGGAACATGAAATGCTTTTATTTTGAAATGTTCACTGGAATGACATTTGTTAAGCCACTAACCGTAAGCTTTTCACCCAGTTAAAAAAAAAAAAATTTTAAATGCACTTTTCTTTCGTCATACATGTTTTATCAGTAATGTATCTTTTTTCTTTTGTTCGTTTCGCTTGCAAATTCTTTAATTCAGCGAGTTTTCATGTTTGATGTGTCCCCTTTTAACTGCTTTTTTTTTTTTTTTGACACGGAGAATGGAAATCTAAGTGTCCGGTTGGTCTGAACAGTTTTATTGTTTCACATTGAGAGTATGACATACTCCCATTGTGATCATTCAACATACCTCGTTTATTGTGACAAAGCAGCGAACAGGAAGGGGTTATGGGAGAACAGAAGAAACACAAGAAAAGAAAGAAAAGAAACACTAACAACAACAAGAAATACAGTGAACGCCTACACTAACTATTAATATGTTGGTGCCATCGTCAGCTAGATGTATTTCCGGTTGACACCATGTGGAGGGGGGTGGGGAAGTCTATAGGCTAAGTGATTGGGAGGGGTAGCCTGTACACAAATCAGCTCTGTGATCTAGAACCCAGTAATTGTGTGAATCCTTTGTGAGTGTAAGCCCATTGGCAACCGACCCTACACCACCCCATCGGCAATCCCAGCACCGGGACCCCCCACCCAAGCGCGCCCAATTACACCAGCCGCACGTGAGCCCCAACAAACACGCAACAGCCATGCAGACGAGGGGAGATGCCGCGCAGGCGCCAACCCAGGGCCACGGCCCCGAACCCAGCCAGCCCAGGGAGGGAAGGCGGGTGTGGGGAGGCCAGCACAGTCCATCCCTCCTCGCGCAAAGGAGCCATTGTCACCCCCCTGGAATCCAGAGTGGTCCCCCAGGCCACCCACGCTCCTATCAACCGGCCCTCAGCGATGGTAAGAGGGGACGCACCACATATGTATGCAAACACGCACGCTGTGATTACTGAAATTACCGCCCTTATTTTTATTTACCGTGCGATAATTTGACTTATTGCATATCGCGACTGGCTTAGTTACGACGTACTCGACTTACGCGATTTCGACTTTAGGACGCCGAAGTCCGTCCGCCATTTTGTCTCCAATCTTTTTTTTTTTTTCAGTCGCATAACTATTACATTATCGTACCTCACCGCAGGGGTTCCCAACCTATTCCACTAAGGCACACTGTGGGTGCAGGATTTCATTCTTACCAAACAAGATGACAACACTTTTTCCCCAATCTGGTGTTTTACAAGTGCAATCAGTTGATTGCAGTCAGGTGTGGCTTGTTTTAGCAGAAGCCTCATTGGTTCAACTGTCTCTGCTGGATCGGCTGGAACAAAAACCAGGACCCACAGTGTGCCTTGAGGACTGGGTTGAAAACCCCTGCCTCACCGTATCTTATTTACTGTACTTTATAAACATGACTTGTTCTGTCCTCACTAAATGTGAAGTTGTTCAGATTGACAGACAGCAAAAACAGTAATTGTGCTTTTTGAAGCTTTTTACTTCACTTTTGACAATTTGTAAAGCTGTAACAAGCATATGTACACGTATGTTCCAAAACGACACACATTTTAACAATAAAACACTCGACGTATTCAAACGTCCATCTAGTCTGAGTCTAGTCTATCCTTTATCCACGTGAGACGTCTGAGTGCTCCTGTATGGAAGCATTATTGAACGACAGTCCAGCCAGACCCAACGCGGCCAGCAGAGGGCAGTGTATCCTCCACCATTAAACAAAATACAACACTTTTGGATTTTTTGGAAATTTCTTTTTTTTAAAGGGTTAATTCCGACTCCGCTGAAATTCGGGTTAAGTCGCCAGCGTCGGAACAGAACTCGTTCATAACCCGGGGACTACCTATAATTAGTGATTCTGTTGTGATTTTTTTTTTCTGCGATCCAAACTAAGTTGTGATGTTCTAGTAGGCTTTTTTCCAGCCAACATTTTTGTCTTTTTTTTTTCCGAATTGATTTCATACAATTTGTAGTCACTTATTTCTTATATCTTCCATTCCATTTTCTGCATGCTTTCATTTTCATGTAACTGGCATTTTTTTACATTCTCACTGGCAGTCTGACCCGGCTGTGCTCAGGCGAAAAAGTGGAAATTGGCATTTTCTATGCTAACTTTGGAGTTTTAAATTAATTTTCTGCACTAAATTAAGGCCTACAGAGATCAAACACTTCCAGGAGCACTCCCAGACACATAACTCACAACTGTGTTAAATTTCGTCAAAATCCTCCTAGCCGTTTTGGCGTCCATAAAACCCAAACACACAGACAGCCACACGGAAAAACTTGCCTTTATAATGATTATAAGATATATGGGAAAACTGTATTATTATATTTTTTAAAATGTTTGTTTCAAGGAACGCGTCTTATTTTCCAAAAGACATCACTGTCGCCTCCACAATAAGGGATTTTCTTTTGGAATTTTTGGAGTTTCGAATTAATTTCCCACGCTTAACGGAGTCCCACAGAGATTAAACCTACAGTATCCAAGAACACCACCTCAAGTCATATTGGTCATCTAAAAATTTGATGGATGATGGACCGTCTCTTCCTCGGTTCAATGATCCAGTACAAATTTAATTTCGCTATGTTCCCAGTTGAATTTTGCTATTTTCAGTTTGCCATGTTGATAATTCGGATGTTTATTTACCGCTTTTCGTCTTACTGAAAAGATGAAGCCATTGCACTGTGACCCTGGAATTCAACGCCTGCTTTCACATATGCCGCCTCCCGGGTAAGTCCTGGACATTAAACTAGGACACGACCCGGTAAATGTCCGCGTAATCTTCGTGTCAGTCGACCCGGAAAATTGCTTTCATACATAAGGGCTAACCGTTTAAATCAGGGGATTTAAACTGTGTTCAGGTACACTGCTGGCCAAAATTATTGGCACCGCTTCAATTCTGTCATATACAGTATTGGCCCGAATATAAGACGGTGTTTTTTGCAATAGTTTTGAAATAAGACTAAAAAAGAGGGGATTGTCTTATATTCGCGGTCTAGACATTATACCCATTCACGACGCTAGATCGTGCCAGATATCATTGAGGCGATGTTCTACCATGACAGATCTCAGCTACTCTCCCCATTCACGACGCTAGATGGCGCCAGATATCATTGAAGCGATGTTCTGTCCTGACAGATCTCAGCTACTCACAAGTTTGACCAGTTTGCATTATTTTATTGCAATGTTTTTCCTTATACAGATTTGTTTCAAGACTACAGTTACAGTTAGAATTCACTTAGATGGTTAATGCCGTTATTGCAATTTTGTTGTTTTATCACAATAGATTGGTTTATTTACATTTCAAAAAACAGAAGCCATTCATTTACGAATGTGATTGCACTTTACATATTTAAATGTTCAGATATTGAGATTTGAATGAGGCAGAATAACATGCTTTTTCTCTCAAATATATTGTAATAATCATTTGTTTCGGATGTACTGTAATTATTTTCTGTATAAAAATTAATTTGGTGTTCAAAAAGTCTTTCTTCAAACTTGATTCTTGAAAAACAGGGGGTCGTCTTATAATCAGGGCCATCTTATATTCGGGCCAATACAGTAATACTCAATTCCTCCCAGAAAATTATTGCAATAACAGATGCTTTGGTAGTAATATCTTCATTGATTATGCTTGCAATGAAAAAACACAAAAGACAATGGAGAAAAAAATTAAATCATTATCATTTTACAAATTTTACACAAAACCCCAAAAATGGGCCGGACAAAAGTATTGGCACCCTTTTAAAAATCATGTGATGCTTCTCTAATTTGTGTAATTAACAGCACCTGTTACTTACCTGTGGCACCTAACAGGTGGTGGCAGCCAGTTAAAATTGATTAAAGTCGACTCAACCTCTGTCCTGAGAAGAAAGAAGACCAAAGAACTGTCTGAGGACTTTTAGAAGCAAAACTGTGAGGAAGCATGGGCAATCTCAAGGCTACAAGTTCATCTCCAAAGACCTGAATGTTCCTCTGTCTACCATACGCAGTGTCATCAATAAGTGTAAAGCCCATGGCACTTTGGCTAACCTCCCTAGATATGGAAAAGAAAAATTGACGAGATTTCAACGAAAGATTGTGTGGATGGTGGATAAAGAACCTCGACTAACATCCAAACAAGTTCAAGCTGTCCTGCAATCCAAGAGTACAACAGTGTCAGCCCGTACTATCCGTCGGCGTCTGAATGAAAAGGGACTCTACGGTAGGATAACCAGGAAGATCCCACTTCTGACCCAGAGACATAAAAAAGCCAGGCCGCAGTTTGCCAAAACTTACCTGAGAAAGCCAAAAATGTTTTGGAAGCAACTTCTCTGGTCAGATGAGACAAAAGTAGAGCTTTTTGGGAAAAGGCATCAACATAGAGTTTATAGCAAAAAACACAAGGCCTTCAAAGAAAAGCACACGGTCCCCACAGTCAAACATGGCGGAGGTTACCTGATGTTTTGGGGTTGCTTTGCTACCTCTGGCACTGGACTGCTTCACCGTGTGCATGGCATTATGAAGTCTGAACTAAGCCTGTCGCAATATGCAATAATTCCATTTATCGCGCAATAAATAAAAATGAAGGCGGTAATTTTTCCGCTGCGATTTATCGCCTCGCGTGCACGTGCGTGCGCGGAAGACGTGCTGTTAAATGTTCGGATTCCTCGTTACCAACTGCGCAAAATGCGCTTTCGTTCCAGGTCCGGCAAAAACTAGCGCCGGAGCCAATCGTTCCCATTATATCCTATTGTTCGACGTATACCGGCAGCGTCAGTGCTCCGGAGTGACTGTGGACCATCAACGACACGCCGGTGTTGTTGACGTGTGGGCGCTCCCGTCAGGAGTGACATTTCACGCGGGGCGGCTATTTTTCGGCACAACGCCGGATATTTACAACGAAGTCCGCCAAAACATTGTTACCGACTTGACTGCTACGAACAACCTCGCTTTGACAATGAACAGCTGAATGAAATTAAGAGCGCTGTGCTTCAAACTCGTCCTTTTTATGAAAGTCGATTGTCATATGCTGGTGTTGTGTAGTAATGAGCAGATGTGACTTCAGCGGCGCTTGCTAACTTTTTTAATGCGCCCACACACTAGATATAATGAAATGGCAAACTAGATGTGCTACGTCCCATGCCATTGGCTACGTGAGCCCAGAGCGATTATGGGACACGTAGTCCATATACTACATCTATGAATTCTAAACTGTCATGACTGAATGGAAGTTAAGAAGGCCAAATCAATCCATACCAGTGACTATAGATAATGTTGCAAATATTGTTAATTCAGTACGTGACACAGATAGATTCGGACCACAAATAGGATATCTTGCTCATATAGTAAACCTAGCTGCTAAGAGAGCTGTAGCAGTCAACAGTGTGCCCTGCCTCACTTTACAAACAGTAAAGGTTGTTCTCAGCACTTTTATACAAATTTTTTTCAGATCAGTAAGAAGTAAGCACATAAATGTTATGCACTAAAATGCATGTTTATAAGATGGCAATTTAATTTTTGCTCGTTAGCTTTTTTACAGAGCATTAAATGTATTGAATCGGATCGAAAATTGTGTCCCCTGTATCAAAAATCGTACCGAACCGTGACTTGACTGTATCGTTGCATCCCTATGGAACACCACTGCAGAAGCTATGACGGGAAAAGTTTTCATTTGCCTAAATGCTTAAGTTATTAAGTGCAATTTTTTATTAATTTTTTAAAACACATTTTATTTATTCTGTGTTTCTCTGCGGTATCAATATTGTTGTTTTTTACTTAAGAGGCATGGTCTATTGTTTTTAGTTGTGATTTCTTAAAAAGTATTTTTGAATTTAAGAGTAAATATCGCGTCTAAATGGGTGTACTTGATCTATTGATATATACTGTATTCTCACTGTGTCATTGTAAATTGGTTTTTAAAAAATTGGGGGGGGGGGGGGGGGCAATAATATCGCATATCGCAATAATTTATGAGAATAATTATCGCACACTAAAATTTGTTATCGCGACAGGCCTAGTCTGAACACTACCAAGAAATTTTGCAGCATAATGTAGGGCCCAGTGTGGGAAAGTTGGGTCTCCCTCAGAGGTCATGGGTCTTCCAGCAGGACAATGACCCAAACACACACTTCAAAAAGCACTAGAAAATGGCTTGAGAAAGAGACTGGAGACTTCCAAAATGTCCAGCAATGAGTCCAGACCTGAATCCCATAGTACACCTGTGGAGAGATCTGAAAAGGGCACCCTTCAAATCTCAGAGACCTGGAGCAGTTGACCAAAGAAGAATGGTCTAAAATTCCAGCAGAGCGTTGGAAGAAACTCATTGATGGATACCGGAAGCGGTTGTTTGCAGTTATTTTGTCTAAAAGTTGTGCTACCAAGTATTAGGCTGAGGATGCCTATACTTTTGTCCAGCCCATTTTGGAGTTTTGTGTAAAATGATAATGATTTTAAAAAATTTCCATCCTCTTGTGTTTTTTCATTGCAAGCAAAATAAATGAAGATATTACTACCAAAGCATTTGTGATTGCAATCATTTTCTGGAAAAAACTGAGCATTATCTGACAGAATTGCAGCATTGCCAATACTTTTGGCCAGCAGTGTATGTGAGAAAGGGGCTTTGGATGGGAAACTATGTTTTCGCGAGAGTGACGAGAAGAGCCATCGTCCAATCAGCAGCTGTATATGTTTTGAAGGTTCCTCCAATGAAATAGGTCTAGACTGGATATTTCCTAGATTGATATGTGGAATACATTCGCAGCGAATATATGGAACAATCAATCACACGTGAAAGATCAGACGAAATCCCAAAAGGGTTTTAATTAAATTTTTATTAAGTAGGAAAGTAAGGATTAAAATTTTGACTTATATGGAAAAAAAACTAAGGCTACATCAGGCACTTCCAGTCGAACCCGACACCCTAACCTTAGACACAACACACGCACGCCACCCATTTGATGTAGGAGACATCACAGAGGCCGAAACCCCCGCGTATGGGGTCTGAACAATAGCCGCGGCAAAGCCCATCGCCGCCACCAACACACGACCCGCTCGGCCTAATCCAAACACCGCCGTAATCCTCTCCGCTATCTGCCAGACGACGAGGCCACAAAAGAACACTTTCACCTTGATCAGAAGAGTCGGAGACTCCGCGTCAAAGACATGAAAGCGGGCTGAAGACCAGACGACACCTGAGTGACGCCTTCAAAGGGGAACGGGAGCTCCTGGATCAGGAGTAACTCAGATCTTTAACATCTGAGCTACTCGGGAAGGAAATGAGATCACCATCTGGATCAGGGTTGTCAAAATCATCTAGGTCGCATCGTAGCCGTTGTGTCTGCTGAGATCAATTAGCTAATCGACCACAAATTAGCGATTAAATGAATCGACAGCCATTTTTTATAGAACTCTGTCAAGTTGGCCCCCCATTCAGATGCAAATTTATATAGAAATATCAATTGTTTGTGCTACGTTTGTGCCGGTTTGTGCTGTAAAAAGTTTTGATTGCACTGCTATCGTTTTTGACATATTCCCCAGTCTTCTATAGGTCAATATTAGGTCAACCAGCCCCCCATTTTGATTAAAAATGGTGTAAAACCTTTGTGCTTTGTTTGTGCTGTAAATATTTTTGTTTGTACTGCAACAGTTTTGTAGATTTTATGCTTTTAATTTGTAGTGATGACGTCACGTGGCCCCCAATCTATGGCGGAATGGAACAGCGAAGGTGCCATTCATTTGTGCTACGTTTGTGCACCAAAAATTTTCATTTGTGTTGCCACGGATTTGCAG
This sequence comes from Corythoichthys intestinalis, assembly GCF_030265065.1. Classification (NCBI taxonomy): domain Eukaryota; kingdom Metazoa; phylum Chordata; class Actinopteri; order Syngnathiformes; family Syngnathidae; genus Corythoichthys; species Corythoichthys intestinalis. The sequence goes on from NC_080398.1 coordinate 41,289,125, forward strand.
TTTTTACAAGTTATTTTTTTTTTAGGTCATCAAAAGTTCAATTACCCCCCCTTTCACCTTTACTTAACCCAGAAATGTTACCTTTCGTTCATCCATTAAAGCACAAACAAAATTTTTATAGCACAAACGAAGCACAAACAATTGACACCATTTTTAATAAAAATGAGGGGCTGGTTGACCTCAGATTGTCCTGTATAAGAATTGTAAATAAAAACACAGTGTCTTCTACCAGGCCATGCGACTCAAAAAACAGTGAAAATTGTATGTCATATGATATTTGTTATTATTATATATTTTGTTCCTCCTTTTTATTCAAATATTTTTTCATGATTTTTTTTTACGGCTTTCCCTGTGTTGTTTTTGTAAATAAATTAAAAAAACTCAAAAAACAGTGAATATTTTATGTTATATATTTGTTATTATTATATATTTAGTTCCTCCTTTTTATTCAAATATTTTTTCATGATTTTTTTTTTTTTTTACGGCTTTCCCTGTGTTGGTTTTGTAAATAAATAAAAAATATAAATAATTTAGAAACACTTTTTAAAACGAGGATATTTTCATTGTTTTTCCTTTTTAACTAAAAACAAAAAAAAACTACTAAACTAAAAAAAAAAAAAAAAAAAAAGGACTTTCTTTAAAAAAATAATTAAAAATGAAAAATATAAAGAAAATATTTAGTTTCCTCCTTTAAAATGGAAATATGCAAATAAAAAAAATCTGAAACACATTTGCTATTAAGAGGCTGAAATAAGATTTTGACCATTTTTACCAACAATCTCTCTATTCGACTCCCAAATTAGTTATTTATTCATTTGCTAATAACTAGTGCTGCAACGATTAATCGATTAACTCGAGTATTCGATTAGAAAAAAATATTCGAATTCAATTTTGTTGCCTCGAGTATTTGTTTAATTAAAGTGGCGTTGTAGTGGTTCATTTTGAAAGTGTTTGCATTTAGTTTTATTGATTAGGGTGGATACACTGCCCTCTGGTCTGCCTCTTTTCACATGGCAGAATCCAACTGCTCCCTGTTAAGACCAACATAAGCTAAGGTTTTGTTTGAGCTAATGTTTTTTAATTCATTCATAATTTAGTTTATAGCTATAGTTAGCTGTTTTCTGTGGGAATATGTGTCTGAACCATTTGTTTAGAGCATTGTAAAAAAAATTTTTTTTTGCATTTTATAGCATTTAAGCTCGTGGAGTTTTTCTATGAACTGTAAGTTAGCCAATTGTTCTTTGGTTTTACATAGATCCTCATTTTTTAAAATAAATGTATACTGTTTGAGGCTCAGCTCAGGTATTTTTATTTTTCATGTTCCTTATCCGATTACTCGATTATTCGAACTAACTAGTCCATCGATTAATCGACTAGTAAAATATTCGATAGCTGCAGCCCTACTAATAACCTATTTGTAACCCCTAGACGTCCAATCAATCTGAAGTGGGTATGAGCTTCAAAAGAATCAGACGTGTATTGCCGTCAATGGCAGCCAAAGAGTTAAAACAAAAAACAAAACATTTATTCGTCCTCTGGCCAAGATGCAACCACATATCAATTCATTTATCACTACTAGTAGAATTGGTTAATTCGCTGACAGCCCTCCCACCTCAAATGGATTGGACATTTAGCACTGTCAATGGCAGCCAGTGTGTTAAAAGCAAGTAAGGTCTAGCATCGAACCATCGCAAAACCGATTGAGTAAAACGGCCCCTGAAGCTGAGGCGTGGACTGAAAGTGAAAGAGACATCCAGGTTTAGCAGACAGACACGAGGGTGGGGCGTTCAAGTGTGTGCGTAAAAGTGGGCCTTGCACCGTCTCCAGCGCGCAGGTGAGTCTCCTGCGGGTCGTCTGTCCTGACGCTCCATTGTGTGCTTATCTACTTCCCCTCCTGTGTGTGTTTAGACTGCTGCTGCTTCCTCTCATCTCCACTTGGGCCACACACGCACATAACATAAAAACCCTCCTCAATGTCCACTTGATGCATTTATTCATTATTTACATGGAAGAGATGCATTGTGTTCTCATAAAGTGCACATTTGTTATCTTTTCATGCCGTCTTCACTATTTTATCTCCAAAGGAAGTTTCCGTTTACACTTTTCAAGTCCTAATATGACCGTTTTACGTGAGGGGGGAAGACTGTGGCGCCCCGTGTGGTTAGACTCGGACATTGGTTGCCATTGATGGTGATAAACAAAAACAGTTTCTTTAAAAATGAACTGTTTTTACATTGACCACACGGTAATTTGCCATACACATAAATACACTTAAACTAAGGGGACACACAGCTTTAAAGGTATTTCATATATGAACTCATTGGCTGCTATTGACAGCAATAGATGTCCGACACATTTTGAGTTGGAGGTCTGGATAGAATATTTCTTATTATGATTATGATTTAAAGCCATTTGGAAAAAAAAAATGTATTAAAAATGTTTTTCCTTTTTTATTTTTTAATAAATCCAATAATTCAAAGAGTGAAAAATATAGTATTTTATTTGTATCCATTCATGCAAAAATTTTAAAAGATTTAAAAATTTAATCCTTAAATTAAGAAAGTTAACTAAAATACTTATTAAACGATAACACTAAAATAAAATATTTAATTTTAATAATGAAATACATATAATTTTATGTACGATGCAAATGAGTGACATCTATGGTAAAAACTTAAAACATTTTGATCTAGAATATCACTAATCACAACAGTACAGAGGCAGCTAAAGGGACAGCGACAGAAATGAAATAAATTTAAGCAAACTGTTGCTCACCAGAAACAATATGACAAACATTAGCATTTTATAGCATTTAAGCAAGCGGACTTTTGCTATGCAAGTTAGCCAATTCTTGCATTGCTGCAATTGGCAAACTTGCATAGCAAAAGTCCGATACTTTAAATGCTATATAATGCTAATGTTTACAACAACTGGCTAACTTGTATAGGAAAAGTCTGCTAGCTTAAATGCTAAATAATAGCTACATTACATTAGTTGGCAATAACGGAGGCCAAATGTTTTCTATAACTCTTCACAAGCTTTTCTCACACTGTTGCTGGTATTTTCGCCCATTCCTCCATGCAGATCTTCAATAGAGCAGTGATGTTTTGGGGGTGTCGTTGGGCAACACGAACGTTCAACAATTTTTTCGATACATGGCCCCATTCATCCTTTCCTTTACACAGATCAGTCGTCCTGGTCCCTTTGCAGAAAAACAGCCCCAAAGCATGATGTTTCCACCTCCATGCTTCACAGTGGGTATGGTGTTCTTTGGATGCAATTCAGTATTCTTTCTCCTCCAAACACGAGAACCTGTGTTTCTCCCAAAAACTTCTATTTTGGTTCCATCTGACGATAACACATTCTCCCAGTCCTCTTCAGCATCATCTAAATGCTCTCTAGCGAACTGCAGACGGGTCTGGACGTGTACTTTCTTCAGCAGGGGGACACGTCTGGCAGTGCAGGATTTGAGTCCCTGGCAGCGCATTGTGTTACTGATTGTAGCCTTTGTTACTGTGGTCCCAGCTCTCTGTATGTAGGTCATTCACTGGGTCTCCCGTGTGGTTCTGGGATGTTTGCGCACCGTTTTTGTAATCATTTTGACGCCACGGGGTGAGATCTTGCATGGAGCCCCAGAGCGAGGGAGATTATCAGTGGTCTTGTATGTCTTCCATTTTCTAATAATTGCTCCCACGGTTGATTTCTTTACACCAAGCGTTTTACCTATTCTAGATTCAGTCTTCCCAGCCGGGTGCAGGTCTACAATTTTGTCTCTGGTGTCCTTTAACAGCTCTTTGGTCTTGGCCATAGTGGAGTTTAGAGTGTGACTGACTGAGGTTGTGGAGAGGTGTCTTTTATACCGATAATGAGTTAAAACAGGTGCCATTAATACAGGTAACAAATAGCCCCTTGTTAGAAGAAGTTAGACCTCTGACAGCCAGAAATCTTGCTTGTTCGTTGGTGACCAAATACTTATTTTCAACTCTAATTTGGGAATAAATTCTTTAAAAATCAAACAATGTGATTTTCTGGGGGTTTTTTTCCAGTCTGTCTCTCATGGCTGAGGCTTACCCATGTTGACAATTACAGGCCCCTCTAATCTTCTCAAGTAGGAGAACTTGCACAATTGGTGGTTGACTAAATACTTATTTGCTCCACTGTGTTTAACGAGGGATACACCAGCTAATATGACTTGAAGCGGGAGACAGGGCAGGTTTATATGAAGTGGGGAATTAATTTGTATTCTTAGAAAACAAAACCAGAAGCAAATAAGACATGATAGGGCAAGACAGTGTGAATACAACTAATAAAAAAAATGAGCCGCAAATCTAGTGATTCATTTTGCACTGTAAGAGTGATAAAGTGTGTGTGTGTTACGTACCGTCATGGGGTAATGCTGTGGGGTACATCTCTTTGAGCAGGTCGCCAAGCGTGTGAGCGTTGCCTTCAGGGGAAACGGGACGGAAGAGTTTCTGGATAAAGGGCCTGTCGCTCATCGACTTCAAAAAAAAAAAAAAAAAAAAAAAAAAAAAAAATCAAAACAAGGGTGTCAAACAACTTTGTCACAGGCAACATTGTAATTAGGGAGCAACTAAAGATTATTTTCATAATCGACTATTTGGTCGATTAATTAAACTATAAATCGGATAAATGCCACTTTATTCAATGGCCTTCACAATTTACCTTTAAGTTGTTTTAGGCATGTTGTAAGTAACAATGAAGACAAAATGGATGACTTTTTCCATCAAGAATAACATTTTATTTCAGCTTCCTGACTTAACTGTAGTCTACAGTTGTATTGTAAGGCTGCAGCTATCGATTATTTTAGTAGTCGGATAATGAACATTAAAAAAAAAAAAAAAAAATACCTGAGCTATAAAAATGAAATACATAAATGATGATCCAAGTACAACAAAAGAACAATTGATTAAGTTACATAGCAAAAGTCCGCTAGCTAAAATGCTATAAAATGCTAAGTTTTGTTTTATTTTTTTTTGTTTTTTTACAATGCTCTTAACAAATGGTTGAAACACATATTCCCCCCAAAACGGCTAAATATACCAATAAACTAAATTAAAAATGTATTTTAAAAAAATATAAGCTCCAGCAAAAACATTAGCTTATGTTGGTCTTAACAGGGAGCAGCTGGTTTCAGCCTTGTTAAATGAGCTATGTCATATTTACTGTTGCCAGTAGAGGGCAGTGTATAGACCCAAATCAATAAAACTAAATGCAAACACTTTCAAAACAAACCATGACAACGCCACTTTAAACGAATACTCAAAGCAGCAAAATTTAAATCAAATTTTTCTAATCGAATTACTCGAGTTAATCGATTAATCGTTGCAGCACTACTGTATCGATTATCGAATTCGTTGCCAACTAATTTTTCAGTTTTAATTGATTAGGTTTTGCAGCCTTATTAAGAAGCTTGTTTAAACATAAGACGTCCATAAATTGTAAAAATGTGAGTTGATTTTTTTTTTGATTGATTGATGATTTTACGACACCGTACAGGTGTGCACTGGTCCTTGTGGGAAACACTACTGCATTTGTCCAACGGCGTCGCTTAAATCGACCGAAACTGAAAAGTTACCAGGTGTTGCTTTAGCAAAACTATATTGAAGAAATCTAATAATATTTACACTGAGAAGTTATATGTATGTTATAATTTTTAAGAATTTAGACAAGTTTAAGGTAAAGAAGGTCCTAAACGATTAATTGGTTTTCAAAATAGTTGTCGATTAATTTTTTAATCGATTAGTTGTCGATTAATGGATTAATTGTTGCATCTCTAAATGCAATTATAGTTTTCTTCATGTTATGTTGGCCACAGCATAGAAATATTGAATTCATATGGCTGCCACTGACGGCGTGAAACGTCCAATTTTGACCTCAAGGGAATAAACAAACAAACGCAAATAAACAAACGTATGTTCGCCCCGTTCAGTCAAAATGGCTTGGACATATACCGCGGTCAATAGCAGGTAAAGTTCGGCTATAATAATGAACAACTAATCGATTAGAAGATGAAAATTCATCTTTTTGATCGTTAAACTGTTTATAGAGTCAATTTGACCTAAAAATTGTCAGTCATAATTATGACATGACCCCGTCATGATCATTAATGAATGATGTCCTTAAGTGTCATCCGGCAAATAATGTCACTTTTGAATGGATGTAAAAGATGCAGACTAGACATAAATGGAGTCGAATCAATGTCAATAAAGTGGTACCAAATGTTCTTTCTCCCCCTTTCAAGTAGTCGCTAATATTCCTTAGAAATGCAGCTTTAGTCAATTGCCAGATGCCTCCAGTTATAACATGCATTCTGCTTCATCTAACATTTTTCCGCCAGTTCTCACAAACATGATTTATTTTTCCCACTGACGGCGCCTACATCCCAGAGTACACCTGCTCCGCAGTAGCCAATTCCACAGAGTATTTCTCGGCTCACGCACATGACTCATTCTCGGTTTGACGTCGCGATAACTGGAAAGATGACAGACGACGCGGGGAAAGTCCAGGGTGCTGCTTAACGGAGGAGGGCGCTGATAGGAAGCGGCGCAACAAGCCATCGGTGGCATTTTTGGAGATGCGAAGGTGATCTCCGTTAGTCTGGAAGTCATCAAGCTGGCCCGGCTTCAAGGTTAAATGAATCACGTTAATCATGGGACGCTTATTGATTCTACGGAGTTCTTTCCCTTTTCGCACGCCAGGCTCGAAAGATTGCGAAATTTAAAAAAAAATATGTTTCAGTGCCATTGATGACGATAGACCTCCAATTCATTTGAAGTGGGAAGGGCAGGCAGCAATCGAATGATTAAATGAATTGGACTTCGATAGCCGTCAATAGCAGTTGATGAGTTTATAACCTTTAGTTGCCTGAATTTAGGTTAACAAATATACATCAAAAAGCAGTGGGGTGTACTTAAGTACATTAAAATAATATACACACAAAAATTATATATTAAATAGTAAATATGTTATATATTAAAACATTATTTTAAGTTCTGAATTAAAAAATGTAAATTCAAAATATATATAAAGAAGAAAATAGAATTAACAAAATTTTTAAAAAAAACATTGAAAAAAGATAATTTTGGAGAAAATACTTTAAATAAAAATTATTTATTATTATTAAACTGATTTAGTATATAATTGAATGCGCAACGATTAATCGAGTAACTCGATTAGAAAAAAGCTTCGAAACAAATTTTGCTACGTGGAGTCTTTCATGGGAGTATTTCGTTTTATTGATTTTGGTTGATAGACTGCCCTCTAGTGGCAACAGTGACTATGACATAATTCATTTAATATACAGTGGGGCAAATAAGTATTTAGTCAACCACTAATTGTGCAAGTTCTCCCATTTGAAAATATTAGAGAGGCCTGTAATTGTCAACATGGTTAAACCTCAACCATGAGAGACATAATGTGGGGGAAAAAAACAGCATAATGTGGGGGGAAAAAAAACAGAAAATCACATTGTTTGATTTTTAAAGAATTTATTTGCAAATCATGGTGGAAAATAAGTATTTGGTCAATACCAAACGTCCATCTCAATACTTTGTTATGTACCCTTTGTTGGCAATAACGGTGGCCAAATGTTTTCTGTCTTCACAAGCTTTTCACACACTGTTGCTGGTACTTTGGCCCATTCCTCCATGCAGATCTCCTCTAGAGCAGTGATGTTTTGGGGCTGTCGTTGGGCAACACGGACTTTCAACTCCCTCCTCACCCCGTGGCGTCAAAATGATAACAAGAACGGGGAGCAAAAATCCCAGAACCACACGGGGGGACCTAGTTAATGACCTACAGAGAGCTGGGACCACAGTAACAAAGGCTACTATCAGTAACACAATGCACCGCCACGGACTCAAATCATGCACTGCCATACGTGTCCCCCTGCTGAAAAAAAGCACACGTCCAGGCCCGTCTGCGGTTCGCTAGAGAGCATTTGGATGATCCAGAAGAGGACTGGGAGAATGTGTTATGGTCAGATGAAACCAAAATAGAACTTTTTGGTTGAAACACATGTTCTCTTGTTTGGAGGAAAAAGAATACTGAATTGCACCATACCCACTGTGAAGCATGGGGGTGGAAACATCATGCTTTGGGCTGTTTTTCTACAAAGGGACCAGGACGACTGATCTGTGTAAAGGAAAGAATGAATGGGGCCATGTATCAAGAGATTTTAAGTGAAAATCTCAAGGGCGTTGAAGATGAGACGTGGCTGGGTCTTTCAGCATGACAATGATCCCAAACACACAGCCAGGGCAACAAAGGAGTCGCTTCGTAAGAAGCATTTCAAGGTCCTGGAGTGGCCTAGCCAGTCTCCAGGTCTCAACCCCATAGAAAATCTGCGGAAGGAGTTGAAAGTCCGTATTGCCCAACGACATCCCCAAAACATCATTGCTCTAGAGATCTGCATGGAGGAATGGGCCAAAATACCAGTAACAGTGTGTAAAAAGCTTGTGAAGACTTACAGAAAACGTTTGGCCTCCGTTATTGCCAACAAAGGGTACATAACAAAGTATTGAGATTAACTTTTGGTCTTGACCAAATACTTATTTTCCACCATGATTTGCAAAGAAATTCTTTAAAAATCAAACAATGTGATTTTCTGTTTTTTTTCCACATTCTGTCTCTCATGGTTGAGGTTTACCCATGTTGACAACTACAGGCCTCTCTAATATTTTCAAGTGGGAGAACTTGCACAATTAGTGGTTGACTAAATATTTATTTGCCCCACTGGAGCTGAATCCAGCTGATGTTGCCTGTCAAGACCAACATAATGTTCTGTTTATTGCATTCGTTATTTAATCAATAGTGGTATGAAAAAGTATCTGAACCTTTTGGGAATTCCTCACATTTCTGCATAAAATCACCATCAAATGTGACCTGATATTTGTCAAAATCACACAGATGTAAAAAGAGTGTCTTCTTTGAAACCACCCAAACATTTACAGGTCTTTATATTTTAATGATGGTAGCATGCAAACAATGACAGAAGGGGGGAAAATAAGTAGGTGAACCCTCTGCCTAAGGAGATTTTAAGAGCAATTGAAAGCATTTTTAACCAAACAAGTCAGGTGTGTGCCCAATCATTGATGAGTAGTTTATAGCTGCCCTGCCCACTATAAAGCACACACGGTAAGAATTGTCTTGATGAAAAGCAAAAGTGCATCAAGGCTCGGTCAAAAGAGCTGTCTGAAGACCTGCCATCAAGGATTAAGGATTTGTATAAAGCTGGGAAAGGATACAAAACCATCTCTAGAAGTCTGGATGTTCATCAATCGACAGTCAGAGAAGTTACCTACAAATGGAGAGAGTTTAGCACTGTTGCTTCTCTCCCAAGGAGTGGCCGTCCACCAATGATGATGCCAAGAGTTCAACGCAAAATACTCAGACAGGTAAAAAAAAAAAAGAACCCTACAGTGTCTACTAAAGATTTACAGAAATCACTGGCACAGTCCAATATCTGTGCACACACCAACTATATGTAAAACTATGGCCAAGAATGGTGTTCGTCGGAGGACTCCGCGGAGGAAGCCACTGCTGTCTAAAAAAAACTGTTGCTCGTTTAATGTTCACAAGAAGGGACATGGACACCCTACAGAAGTTTTGGCAAAATATTTTGTCGACTGATGAAACCAAAGTTGAATTTTTTGGGAGTAACACACAACGTCATGTGTGGAGGAAAAATGGAACAGCTCACCAACATCAACACCTCATCCCCACCGTGAAGCATGGTTCAGGGAGCATCATGATTTGGGGCTGTTTTGCTATCTCAGGGCCTGGACAACTTGCAATCATTAATAGAAGAATGAATTCAATATTTTATCAGGAGTCTGTCAGAAAGTTGAAGCTAAAAAGAGGATGGATGCTGCAACAAGACAATGATCCAAAACATAGACGTAGATCAACTTCAGAATGGTTTCAGAAGAACAAAATACACGTTCTGGAGTGGCCAAGCCAAAGTTTAAAATTTGAACCCCATTGAGATGCTGTGGCATGACCTAAAGTCACCGATTCATGCCAGACATCCCGAGAATCTGACTGAACTCCAGCAGTTTTGAAGAGAAGAATGGGCCAAGATTAGTCCTGGCACAAAATATTAAATGTGTTGGTTCACTTACTTATTTTTCCTCCTCCTGTCATGTTTGCATACTATCCTCATTAAAGTATTAGGATCTATAAATGTTTGGGTGGTTTTAGTTAAAGCAGACAGTTTTTTCATCTGTGTGATTTTGACAAAGATCAGATCCACATTTGATGGTGATTTTATGCAGAAATGTGAGAAATTCCAAAAGGTTGAGATACTTTTCTTACCACTGTAGGTATATTTAGCTGTTTTATGTGGGAACATCTATTTGAATGATTTGTGAAGAGTAGTGAATTAAACCAATTTTTAAAAGTTAGCATTTTATAGCATTTAAGCTAGCGGACTTTTGCTATGAAAGTTAGCCAATTGTTAATTTGTTGTACTTATTCATTTGTTTAATTTTTAATACCATTTGAGGCTAGACTCAGGTATTTTAATTATTTTTATGAAATAAGAGTGCAATTCTGCATAGTTTGAAGGAACACTCAGAAATTTTATTTTGTGTTCGCAATTAATCCTCTTTTTAAAGTGCAATTTCAGCAAGCTGTTGTTTTACATCTCCTAAAATTTATTCTGCAATGCATTAAATGTTCCTAATCCGATTAGTCGATGTTTCAAACTAGATGATGGCTTAATCGACGACTCAAATAATCGATAGCTGCCGCCTTAATACACAGTAAAATAAGAGTTATAATAATATTTTCAAAAAGCCCTACATTTAAAAAAACTAGGGCTGTCAAAATCATCGCGTTAACGGGCGGAAATTATTATTTTTTAATTAATCACGTTAAAATATTTGACGCAATTAACACACATGCCCCGCTCAAACAGATTAAAATGAAAGCAGTGTAATGTCCGCTTGTTACTTGTTTTTTGGTGTTTGGCGCCCTCTGCTTGGGTCCAAATGATTTTATGGGTGTCACAATGAGTGAGCATGGTGTACTTATTGACATCAACCATGGCGAGCAACTAGTTTATTTTTTGATTGAAAATTTTACAAATTTTAATAAAACAAAAACATTAAGAGGGGTTTTAATATAAAATTTCTATAACTTGTAGTAACATTTATTTTTTAAGAACTACAAGTCTTTCTATCCATGGATCGCTTTAAGAGAATGTTAATAAGTTTAATGCCATCTTGTTGATTTTTTTTTATAATAAACAAATACAGTACTTATGTACCGTATGTTGAATGTATATATCCGTCTTGTGTCTTATCTTTTCATTCCAACAAAAATTTACAGAAAAATATGGCATATTTTATAGATGGTTTGAATTGCAATTACGATTAATTAATTTTTAAGCTGTAATTAACTCTATTAAAAATTTTAATCGTTTGACAGCCCTAAAAAAAACAAATTAAAAATATGTAAGAATAAAATTAACAAATACATTTTTATAAAAAGTTTTTAAATTGTTTTACTACTCATTCTTTTTACAATTTTAAATTTATTTTATTTTTAAATATTTTTTTTTTTTACTTTATTTAATCTTTTATGATTTTAAATTTTTTTCCTCATTTTTTATTAAATTTCTCAATTTGATTTTCTATATCAGCTTTTATTTGTATTTTTTAATGGCTTTTTGTATTGTAGGAATTTCCCATTTTAATAGTAACATTTTTCAATTTATTACTTTTTTTGATTAGCAATATATTTTACTCCTATAACTATACTATTTTCATGTACTTATGCATTCCTCCTAAGCTTTATGTATATTTGTTAAATGTAAATACAAGCATCAAAGGGGTTAACGTAACAGAAGATAAATTGGGAAGCACGCTTAATGCACATGTTGTACACGCTACCTCAACTTTCCATATATTTTACGAGTATGTTCCCTTTGAGAACACTAGAAAGAGACCCGTTGCAGTTCTACCACAGTAAAGTGCAACCACATTAGTATAGGACTTAAAACAAAGCGACATGTATAGCTTTAAATTTGCCATATGTATTATGACTCACAATAGCACAAATCCTGAAAGAGGGTGCGCCATTATGGTTGTTTTGGCTGTAAATAACCTGTCTACACGATTCTGTTTTTGGGAAGTGACGTTTTTTAATCTTTAGATCACCTTTCCATGATATTTGGAATCAGTAACCGTATTTTCTGAAGTATAAGTCGCACTTTTTCGATGGTTTGGTTGGGCCAGCAGCTACTCAGGTGTGGGTTATAAATGTTGTTTTTCTCCACATGTACAAAGTACCACTTGAAAATGAACTACTATCATGAATGTTTTGGTATCCTAATAGAACATTTTGGTCTAGATGAAAATTTTCTTTTATTAATCGATAAATCAATTCTTGGCGGAAGCATATCGCTTAACCTATTGGGATAGGAAGTATTGTTATAGTCCGAAAACATACGATATTTGTCTATACGTGCCTTGTGGCCAATCCAGGTTGTACTCTGCCTATTCTCTGAAGTCAATTGGGGTCAACTCTTGTTACTGGTGACCCGAATGAGGACACATGTAACAGAAAATGGATTGATAGCTCAGTGGCGACATTAATCTGTCCTAGCTAAAACTGATTAATGATATCCTCCCATTGTGGTCCGGTCCAGCTCATGAATAAGAACTGCCGCCGTGTCACCGTGACGGAGATTTCCAGTCATCCTCGGTCTTCACACCTGGCGGCGTTGGCCCGATGGCACCCTGTCGACACCCAAGCTGAGGTGTCAAACAAGAGCCCTGGGGACACGCGATAGCCTCTAATCATGAGAGCTGTGAAAAGGAAACCACCGTGCAGCAGGATCCGGTGTCCATACGGTAACTACACACCGTTGATTCGCCGGGCGAAGGTGGCGAAGTTAGCGTGGGAGGCGTTGGAGTTAACGTTCAAGTTTCACAGAAAGACTGAGTCATGCACGACAGCGGTGAGATGACCATTTTGTACATGGCTGTCAAGCTAGAGTAGTATCTATTAGTATAAGAAGTATCTATGATCAATCGCTCGAACCTCTAATTATTTCATTTTGGGGCAATTGAAGAACGAACTGTTTTGGGCCACAAACAATGTTTTTCATAATTTAAGCATCTTTCTCAACAGAGATGTTGATTAAATTTTTCTGTGCCATTGATGATGATAGACGTCCAATCATCCTTCTGCTGTACAGGACTGTCTCAGATAATTAGAATATTGTGATAAAGTTCTTTACTTTCTGTAATGCAATTAAAAAAACAAAAATGTCATACATTCTGGATTCATTACACATCAACAGAACTATTTCAAGCCTTTTATTATTTTAATATTGCTGAATTTGGCTTACAGCTTAAGAAAACTCAAAAATCCTATCTCAAAATATTAGAATATCATGAAAAAGTATACAAGTAGGCTATTCAACTAATCACCTGAATCATCTAATTAACTCGAAACACCTGCGAGGGTTTCCTGAGCCTTAAAAACACTCAGCTTGGTTCAGTAAACTAAATCACAAGTATGGGGAAGACTGCTGATCTGACTGCTGTCCAGAGGACCATCATTGATACCCTCCATCAGGAGGGTAAGACACAAAAAGAAATTTCTCAAAGAGCAGGCTGTTCACAGAGTGCAGTTTCAAAGCATATCCACAAAAAGTCTGTTGGAAGGGAAAAATGTGGCCGGAAACGCTGCACAACCAAGAGAGATGACCGCAGCCTTAACAAAATTGTGAAGAAGAGCCGCTTCCAGAATTTGGGGGAGCTTCAAAGACAGTGGGCTGAAGCTGGAGTCCAGGTATCAAAAGCCACAGTTCACAGACGTGTCCGGGAAATGGGCTACAATAGCCGTATTCCCATGGTCAAGCCACTTCTGAACTCAAGACAACGGAAGAAGCGTCTGACTTGGGCTATGGAGAAGAAGCACTGGACAGTTGCAGAGTGGTCCAAAGTCCTCTTTTCAGACGAAAGCAAGTTTTGCATTTCATTTGGAAGTCAAGGCGCCAGAGTCTGGAGAAAGGCTGGAGAGGAGCAAAATCCAAGTTGCTTGAAATCCAGTGTGAAGTTCCCACAGTCAGCAATGGTTTGGGGAGCCATGTCAGCTGCTGGTGTTGGTCCACTGTGTTTCATCAAGTCCAGAGTAAATGCAACTGTGTACCAAGAGATTTTAGAGCACTACATGCTTCCATCTGCTGAAAAGCTCTATGGAGATGAGGATTTCATTTTCCAGCATGATCTGGCACCTGCCCACAGTGCCAAAACCACCAGTAACTGGTGCACTGACCATGGCATCACTGTCCTTGATTGGCCTGCTAATTCCCCTGACCTGAACCCCATCGAGAATTTGTGGGGTATAGTTAAGAAGAAGATGAAAGACACCAGACCTACAAATGCAAATGAGCTGAAGGCCGCTATCGAAGCATCCTGGGCATCAATAACACCTCAGCAATGCCACAGGCTGATTGCCTCCATGCCACGCCGGATTGATGCAGTAATCCGTGCAAAAGGATTCCCAACCAAGTACTGAGTGCATCAATGGTCATTTTCAAATGTTTGATTTAGTTTTGCTGTTATAAAATTATTTTTTTACTTGGTCTGAGGAAGTATTCTAATTTTTTGATATAGGATTTTTGAGGTTTCTTAAGCTGTAAGCCAAATTCAGCAATATTAAAATAATAAAAGGCTTGGAATAGTTCAGTTGATGTGTAATGAATCCAGAATGTATGACATTTTTGTTTTTTTAATTGCATTACAGAAAGTAAAGAACTTTATCACAATATTCTAATTATCTGAGACAGTCCTGTAGATTCTACTTAGATGAGATGTCCAGCCGACAGTGGTATGAAAAAGCATCTGAACCTTTTGAAATTTCTCACATTTCTGCATAAAATCACCATCAAATGTGGATCTGATCTTTGTCAAAATCACACAGATGAAAAAAAGAGTGTCTGCTTTAACTAAAACAACCCAAACATTTGTAGATTTTAATGAGAATAGTATGCTAACAATGACAGAAGGGGGGGAAATAAGTAAGGGAACCATCACATTTAATATTTTGCGGCCCCCCCTTTGGTAGCAATAACTTCAACCAGACGCTTCCTTATCAGACGTAGATTGGTCTGGCATATCAATCAGGACTAATCTTGGCCCATTGGTAGCACGTCCGCCTTAAAGTTCTGAGATCAAGAGTTCAATCCCGAGCTCCGGCCTTCCTGTGTGGAGTTTGCATGTTCTACCCTTGCCTGCGTGGTTTTTCTCCGGGTACTCTGGTTTCCCCCCACATCCCAAAAACATGCATAGTCGGCTGATCGAACACTCTAAATTGTTCCCAAGTATGAGTGTGTGTGTTTGTGAATGATTGTTCGTCTCCTTGTGCCCTGCGATTGGCTAGGAACTGTTTCATGGTGTACCCCACCTCCTGCCCATAGTTAGCTGGAATTGGCTCCAGCATCCCCTTGACCCTTGGGAGGATAACAGGCTCGAAAAATGAAAGAATAAATTATACTTTGGGGGAAAATATGTCCATACATATATTAGGATCTAGTATCTTAACATAGTACTGTAATATAAACTAGACTATACTACTATATAGACTAAAGTTGCACGATAATATCGGTTACCGATAATTATCGGCCGATAATGGCAATTATGACCTCACACAGATAATCCAGATAAAAAAAATTCAATATACTTGATTTAGCCTCCAAATGTGCGCAAACGAAGCAGTTTTGTCCTTGCCTGGTATCTGGAGTCTGGCGACCGTCCAGCAGATCAAATTCCGAGGGCGGAGCAAGCCACAGCAAACAGACAGCGGAGTGGACCAATCAGTGACGGGCAGACGTGACGTTGTTAAAGCGACAAGTAAGTAGCGTGAGCGGAGAATGGAGAAGTTTATTCAACATGGCTAGCGCGAGCCATGTTGACTGTTGTCAATGACTTCTTTCGATGTGTTTTTGGTCATTTAAAACTGGTTTTACCGCGGTTTGGAACATATTCTCGGCTCTCCGTTCGCCATCTGTGTTGTTGTAGAGACGAGTGACGTTACTCGTTAAGAACACGTCACGCAAATAAACAAATCTGATTGGACGGTTGAATTTGTATCTTACTCGAGAGGCCGTTAATGGGCTGGGTCCCAGACTATTTCTCACAGTGTTTGAAAAATACAGGGAGAATAGTCTGGCTGGGCCAGGTAAATTCTTGAACATTTTTGAAGATTTCTGACTTTTTTTTAGGATTAAGTATAATAATTTATTGCTTAAAATTAGGCTGTTAAGGTTATTTTCAGCTAGCTATTTTTCTTCAAGAAATCTGAGTGAAATATACTTGAAGTGCTGGCAGATAATTTCACTTATATCCAATAGATTTACACTGAAAACAAGGGAATTTAACTAGTTTTAAGGAGGTGTGTTATATGTTAAGAATGGCTTACTTTTAAATGCATTTTTGTGCAACTTAGGTATTTACTCTATAAGTAATTGCTGCCAAAAGTTTACCGTTACACAATGTCAGACAATCTGTCTTTATTTAGATGTTGGAATTTACTACTTGTTCACATTTGATGTTGAAAAACAGGAGCAATAAATTATATTTTTGCACAGTAATATTTTCTCTTGTGTAAACTTTAAAATTTTACATAAATCTTTTAATAGAATTATCGGCTTGACATTATCGGTTATCGGTTGGAACGAGGAGGAAATTATCGGTTATCGGTGGAAAAATGTATTATCGTGCATTACTAATATAGACTATAGTCTATTGCTATTCATGTAAATTACCCCCCCCCCACACACACACACACACACACAAACAAAAAATTTTTTTCACAAAACATATTAATGCAGGTCAGAACCCGTGAGTGTTAAGGCCAGCAAAGAAGGCAATCCGGGTCTTGGTGAAGCAGGGAGAGTGCGCTAAGTGACAGCGACTTGGATGCATTTTTAAAAAGCGGCGAGCCATGAATAATACATACTGTGGCTATTGTTTCCCGAGGTGATAAAGACACTTTCTTTTGAGCCGCCCTGACACCTTAGCTGTCCGAGAGGCGCGCGCCCACACGAGAGCGGCGGCCTCGCTCTCACTCGCTGAAAAGAGCAGCGCAACTCAACACGTCGCCTAATTGATGGCCAATGGGATTCAATCTACCTAAGTGATGGCCAAATAATGGGGAAGGAAGAACGCGGCTGTCAATCAATATTTCTTTCCGCTGAACTCTGAGCCCGTCCATTTGGGAATTAAAATTCCGCTTGCTTCGGCTGTGTGTCTCGGAACTTGAAAGGGCCTCGTGAGAGAAGAGACACCATTGTTTGCTGGAACTAATGATGGCACGTCTCCATCAAACAAGACTAACACGTGCTTCTAGATCAGGGGTGGGCAAACTATTCCACAAAGGGCCGCAGTGGGTGCGGGTTTTTGTTCATACCCATCCTGAGGACAGCCTTTCACCAATCTGGTTTCTTACAAGTGCAATCAGTTGATTGCAGTCAGGTGCTTTTTGGTTCCACTGAAACCTAATTGGTCAAACTGTCTGTGCTGAATCAGTTGCAACAAAGACCAGGACCCACTGCGGCCCTCGAGGACCGGTTTGCCCACCCCTGTTCTAGATGCTTGATCAAACTATACAGTAGATCTGGCACAAACACTTATTGTTATAGTCATCTATCTAATTACTAGAGGTCGATGGATATGGGCTTTTCAGATGATTGCCGATGTTTTAGACACTAAGGTGAAGAGAGGGGCGGAGCTGACAACTGATCACCATCTGGTGGTGTTCGGCGAGGCCATGGAAAATGACTTTTGTACAGCTTCCAGGAAATTCTGGTTACCATCCAAAGTCACAGGAGAGGAAAGCAGTGCACTATTAACACTGTGTATAGTGGAGATGGGGTACTGTTGACCTCGACTCAGGACGTCGTGATTCGGTGGGGAGAATACTTAGAAGACCTCCTCAATTCCACACCTTCCTGTGAGGAAGCAGGGTCTGGGGACTTCGAGGTAGACTCTCCTATCTCTGGGGTCGAAGTGAGTGAGATAGTTGGAAAGCTCCTCGGTGGCAGGGCCCCCGGGATGGATGAGATCCACCCTAAAGGCTCTGATTGTTGTGGGGCTGTCGTGGCTGATACGCCTCCACAACATCGCGTGGACATCAGAGTCAGTGCCTCTGGATTAACAGAACGGGGTATTGGTCCCCCTTTTTAAAGAATGGGGACCTGAGGTTGGGTTCCAACTATAGAGGGATCACACTCCTCAGCCTCTCCAGTAAAGTCTATTCAGGGGTGCAGGGGAGGAAGGTCTGTCGGGAAGCCGAATCTCAGATTCAGGGGAGGAGGGTCTGTCGGGAAGCCTAATCTCAGATTCAGGAGGAGCAGTGTGGTATTTGCACCCGGCGTGGAACAGTGGACCAGTTCTACACCCTCGACAGGGTCCTTGAGGGTGCACAGGAGTTTGCCCAACCGGACTCCATGTGTTTTGTAGATTTGGAGAAGGCGTTCGACAGTGTCTCTCGGGTAGTCCGGTGGGGTGGGGGGCTTCAGGAATATGGGGTACCAAGCCACTTGATCAGGGATGTTCGGTCACTGTACGACTGGTGTCAGAGTTTGCTCCACATTGCCAGCAGTAAGTCGAATTCGTTCCCAGTAAGGGTTGGACTCCGCCAAGGTTACCCTTTGTCACCGATTCTGTTAATAACTTTAATGCACAGAATTTCTAGGCACAGCCGAAGCGTTGAGTGGGTTGGTTTTGTGGCATCAGCATTGCATCTCTGCTTTTTGCAATGATGTGGTGCTGTTGGCTTCATAAAGCCATGATCTCCAACTTTTAATGGAATGGTTCGCAGCAGTGTGTGAAGCGGTTGGGGAAAAAGATCAGCAGCTCCACATCAGAGATCATGTTACTCAGTCGGAAAAGGGTGGCGTGCCCTCTCTGTCGGGGATGAAATCCAGCCCCAAGTGGAGGAGTTCAAGTATCTTGGGGTCTTGTTCACGAGTGGGGGTAGGAGGGAGCGGGAGATAAGCGGATCGGTGCAGCATCTGCAGTGATGCGGACTCTTCACCTGTCCGTTGTGGTGAAGGAGCTGAGCCAAAAGGCGAAGCTCTTGATTTACCAGTCGTTCCTACCCTAACTTATGGTCACAAGCTTTGGGTCGTGAGCAAAAGATCCCGGATACAAGCGGCTGAAATTAGTTTCCTCTACAGGGTATCAGCGCTCTTCCTTATAGATGAGGTGAGAAGCTCGGTCATCCGGGAGGGACTCAAGGTCAAGCCGCTATTCCTCCACATTGAGAGGCGCCAGCTGAGGTGGCTCGGGCATCTGGTTTGATTGCCATGGAGAAGTGTTGTTACGGGCATGTCCCACTGGCGGGAGGCCCCGGGGACGACCCAGGACACGCTGGCCTGGGAACGCCTTGGGATACCGCCGGAGGAGCTGGTTGAAGTGGCTGAGGAGAGGGAAGTCTGGGCTTCCCTGCTAAAGCTGCTACCCCCGCGACCCAACCCCGGATTAGGATAATGGATGGATGGATGGATGGATGGATGGATGGATGGATGGATGGATGGATGGATGGATGGATGTCGATGTATAAAGCCGATTTTGTAAACCAATATTTAAGGCACGTGGATCACGAAAGGTAATTAAAACACTCATAAATGTCTATATTAGAAGTTACGGTAACACTATTTGACAGGGAAGTTGTAAGCCATCACTGGGGTAAAGTTTTTTTGTTTGTTTTTTTTTTTTATGTTCACGTGGCTTGTAAGTATTTAAAAAAAAAAGTTTTTATACAGTCCCCATAAACGGGCATTCACTAATTATAAAGCAAAGTCATGTTCGTGATTCAGGTTCTGTTGCATCTAGCGACTGCTTGAATAGATGCCAGCAGACTGATAACCATCTGTAAATGCGGTTGACGAAGTGAATACAACACAGACATGGAATTAATTACGTGGAAACCCAAAATAACCTAGTGTTGTATTCCTGTCAGCTTCGGGACAGATTGCAACACGTCCGCATCCGTTGACGGTCACGGCCTCGTCGAACGGCTTTACAGTAAAACCTTCGTGACGTTCTCGCGACCTGTTGCCTTTGGCGTCTTCGACAAGGCGAGCGTGCAATGCATTCTCCTGTGTTGTAATTGTCTGCGTAGTCCCCCCGCGACACCCCCCTCCGTGCCTCAGCCAGTCATTACAAGATATCTCGGAGGCAATAAACGCGCATTCTTCCGAGCGAGCGACTTCCAGAGACACGGGTGAGGTGAGGATTGGAGAGGAGAGAGGTGATTAAATGCTGAGTCACTGAGCGGAAACATGGAGGCGTACCTGTTGGGCAGGCGATACTCCGTAAATGTATTGTTTTGCTTCAAAATTCTATTTCATAGTTTTGAAAAAGTATAATTGTGAATTAAGCGTGTTACCATAGAAGTGACCATGCGCCTGGGTATGTTATGTCAAGTGGCGCCGATATATGGACTTTTTTTTTCCAAGACTGGCTGTTGACTGATTGATAAATTAAAAGCTTATATTACTAGGGTTATGTTCACTTTTTGGGTGAGGATCGTTATTACTAGTGGCCAAAAGGAAGTAATCGTAGAAGAAGAAGAAAGGACAGGAAGTGGTTGAGCTTCTTAGAAACAAGCTAGCTGCTTTCAAAAGTTTCTTTTTCAGTTCCTTGTTTAAGCATAGTCTGTAAGTAAGCTCTTAAGACACAAATATTTCTGTTGTATAGGTGAGCTAATGTGGTTGTGCTATTTAGATGTGTACCGCTAATGCTACGCCAACATGGACGCTGTTATGCTGTTTGATAATGCTAATTACTAACATTAGCAGATAACCACTACCACTTATGATTAGAGTTGTCCGATAATGACTTTTTTTTTTTAACCGATAACCCAATATTGTCGACTTCAAAAATCGAATACCGATATCAAATCGATACCGATATATGTGGTCGTGCACATGCCCCACTGGAGGCATTAATAATGACAAATGTAACAACTTCAAGGGTTTCCAAATGAAAAAAATATATTCTGTAGAAAAAACATAAAAACAACATCAACTGAAGTTATAGAAAATAAATGTCCCATATAAATAATATGAATTGAAATGACCCAAAATGTCCATAATTAGATAAAAGGAATCCTTCACAATTAAATCACGTTCACAGTAGTTACCCCAAAGAGCCACTAGGTGTGACCAAACAATTACTAATACAGGCAGGCAATTATAGGACATGCCAATGCAATGACAATTCCCAAGATGCATTTTGCTGAGCCTTTGTGCACAGATTTTTGTATCTTATTACTTTTCTAGTTTTCTTAGTGCCTAATTCTTTTGGTAAAGCAGTACTTATATGTAATCAGTTTATAATTTATCTTAATTTTTTTCATTTATTGTACATTGAATCGTTGCACCATGAATGCAAACGATCTGCTCACATAACAAATCCCAAGCTTCCTACAGTCCGAAGACATCTCATAGTCAATAAGCATAACTGTTACGCTAAACTGTGACCAGCCCCTTGTACAAAGACTTTGAGGGCAACATGCATATTGGCCCATAACCAAAAATGAAAACCCAAAGTCGATATTATGCAATATTGTTATAAATGCTTTTATCTGCCAATACTATTGGCTACCAGATAATATCGGACAACTCCACTTATAATCTTTGTGTGCTACAGCTAGCATTGGCTGCCCTGTGGATTTTGTGATAACTAGAGTGAGCAAGTTGTATGTACCTCGGCAGTTTTACAAGAAATAAATAGACCACTTTTGTTTTTTTGCATGTAATGGGTCCACAAAAGCAAAGTTTTTTTTACCAAATTAGATTTTAATCTGAATAACTACCAAATGTGTTATTCTTTATCTGAAGTATAAGATACATGTAATACATGTATTACAAGTATTGTGTATATGTATACAAGTTTATAAGCCTGGCGGCCTACCAGCCTTTAATGCCTGATAAAGGGGATAGAAATGATGTCACAAAATGGCTGAGCTAGTAAGCAGTTAGGGTTTCTCATTTTTTGTGTTTAAATTAGGGCTGCAGCTATCGATTATTTTAGTAGTAGATTAATCTGTCAAGTAGTAAGTTTGAATAATCGAGTAATCGGATTAGGAACATTTAATGCGTGGCAGAATACATTTTAGGTGATGTAAAACAAAGGCTTCCTAAGATTGCACTTTCGAAATAGCATGAAATGCGAATACAAAATAAAATTCCCGAATTTTTCTTCAAACTATGCAGAATTGCACTTTTATTTAAGGATAAATTAAAATGCCTGAGCTTAGCCTCAAGTACAACAAAAGAACAATTGGCTAACTTGCATAGCAAAACTCCGCTAGCTTAAATGCTATAAAATGCTAAGGTTTTTTGTAGGGCTGTCAAAATTATCGCGTTAACGGGCGGTAATTAATTTTTTAAATTAATCACGTTAAAATATTTGTCGCAATTAACGCACAAATGCCCCTCTCAAACAGATTAAAATGACAGCACAGTGAAATCTGTACTTGTCTTTTTCTGAGTTTTGGCTCCCTCTGCTGGCGCCCATGAGCATTGTGTAAGTAATTATTGACATCAACAATGGCGGGCTACTAGTTTATTTTTTGATTGAAAATTTTACAAATTTTATTAAAATGAAAACATGAAGAGGGGTTTTGATACAAAATTTCTCTAACTTGTACTAACATTTATCTTTTAAGAACTACAAGTCTTTCTATCCATGGATCACTTTAACAGAATGTTAATGGTAATGCCATCTTGTTCATTTATTGTAATAATAAATACAGTACTTATGTACCGTATGTTGAATGGATATATCCATCTTGTGTCTTATCTTTCCATTCCAACAATAATTTACAGAAAACTATGGCATATTTTATAGATGGTTTGAATTGCGATTACCGTAATTTCCTGAATATAAGGCGCACCCGTGTATAATGCGCACCCCAAATTTACTTGTAAAATCTAGGGAAAATTATTGTACCCGTTTATAACGCGCACCCTAATTTTAGCACCAATAAATAGAAGAATACAAGAAAACAGAGCTTGTGTACCGATACAGAGATGTCATTTTACTGACTGGTGAAACACAGCACAAGCATAGCACATTGGTAGTTCAAAACATTAACGTGAACTGACAATATTTACGGTAATAATATGATTTGACAACTTCTCCAACTTACCAGAATCTAGGAGAAAACAAAACAGATGTGACTTTTCTTATAAAGGCTGCTGTATAACTTGCTCGTTTCCTCATGATGAATAAATGTTTCTTCCATGGTTTGATACGGTAAAATGAAAGTGAGAACGTAAGTCGGAAATCCATGAGAGCTCATAGCTGTCAACACGACAGTAACAAAAGGAACTATTGTTATTTGGGTTTGAGTTTCCCGAGGGACCGATATAGTTGACGGACACAGGAAGTGTGTGTCATTACATTTGTTATGGTCCGAATTGCGGAGCTGCAATAAACGTCGACTCAAATGAGTTCAAGAAACTAAATTCTGTGCTTTATGAAGAGTGAAAAACGCAGAATTTAACACAGACGAAATCATTCGGCCGATTAGAGTGAAGTATTACCGAAACAAAACGGTGACGTCACGTACCGTAAAGGCCCAAGTACACTGCATGCGTGATCGTTGCGGTTCCGGTCCGGTTCAGTGTTGCCTGCGTGCCACGCAGTCCGTCAAAAACAGGCAAATCATACCGGCTGCTGCACGACTGCGGTCCGCCAACCTCATCCCCCCCGTGAGCTCTCGCGTGATCGCGCGCGATAATGTGCCATTTAAAACAACGAAAAACACACGGAGTCTATACTCATCAGAGAAGCAGAGAGAGAGCACATATTTTCTTTGCATATTGATATTTTAGTTAATCTGGAATTAAGAGACAGACATGACTGCATCATGATGAGATCAGGACAGAAAAACACACATAATAGGACACCTTGCAGCTTCCTTTTTTATATTGTCCTTATAGAAAGGATGTGCTGCATCATAAATGATTTTGTGGGTTTCCACCTCCATGATGAAGCCCTCATCATCCATCTTCGCTCGTGTTTAAACCGTGATTAGGCACCTGGATTGTTACGTCCAGGCCCAGCTCCGCCCATTTTGCCGGATGCATGTCCGGCAAAAATAGAAAATAGCCTATACCATCCAGCGGGCATGCGGCACGCCGGAGGTGGTTCGCAGTCAAGCCGGAGCACTGACGCGGCCGGTATACGTTGAACAATAGGATATAATGGGAACGGATTGGCTCCGGCGCAATTTTTTACCGGAGTCGGACTGGAAACGCAACGATCAC
Source organism: Corythoichthys intestinalis (assembly GCF_030265065.1). Taxonomy (NCBI): domain Eukaryota; kingdom Metazoa; phylum Chordata; class Actinopteri; order Syngnathiformes; family Syngnathidae; genus Corythoichthys; species Corythoichthys intestinalis. The sequence goes on from NC_080398.1 coordinate 41,313,447, forward strand.
GCATGCAGTGTACTTGGGCCTTAATGGTCGGCAACGGGTCGCCGCATACGTTTCTTCAACACAACGTGGCCGTGTCAATGAAAAAAAATCGGTTTATATATATATGTAATACATATATATTTCTGTCTCCATCCATGTACCCGTTTAGAATGCGCACCATGAGTTTACCGGTTGATTTTGGGGAAAAAAAGTGCGCGTTATATTCGGGAAATTACGGTAATTGCGATTAATTACGATTAATTAATTTTTAAGCTGTAATTAACTCGATTAAAAATTTTAATCGTTTGACACCCCTAGTTTTTTGTTTTTGTTTTAAAACAAATCATTCAAACACATACCCCCCCCCCCAAAAAAAGACTAAATATACCTATAAGTTAAATTACGAATGCATTAAAAAACATATTAGCTCAAACAAAAACTTACTTTATGTTTGACTTAACAGCGAACAGCTGGATCCAGCCATGTTAAATAAGTTATGTCATATTCACTGTTGCCATTAGAGGGCAGCGTATCCACCCAAATCAATAAAACTAAATGCAAACACTTCCAAAACAAAACATTACAACGCCACTCTAATTAGGCGAATACTCGAAGCAGCAAAATTGGATTCGAAACTTTTTTTCTAATCGAATTACTCGAGTTAATTAATCGTTGCAGCAGTAGTTTAAATATTATTTTCTCCATTATCATAGCGCTTACAAATTCTACATACTTCAAAATTTTATATAACCTTTATTTATACTAAGTGTTGTTCGTCCATTTAAGAAAATCGCGATCCTATAATTCATAAATTTGACTTTATAGAGAAAAACCTAGTTTATGACTCCGGACCAACAATTTAGCTCACAAAAGCTGTCAGATAAAAACAATAAAAATTGGGTTTTCCACTGCTGCCATTAACGAAGATAGACGTCCAATCCATTTGAACTGCGAGGGTTGGCAACGAATGAACAAACGCCGGCCTCCCAGTTCAAATGGATCGAACGTCTACTAGGGATAAACTTATTTAAATTCACAGCACAAGGATGATTAGACGTCTATTGTCGTCAAATGCACTCAAAACAACAAGGCCGTGATTTATCAGCATCAGTCCGCGAGGCAGACGCTCACTCGCCGTAATGAAAAGTGTACGCGACGGCCTCGAGGCGTCTCCGTCGCCGTGACGGCTGCAGGCCAGACGGAAATGAGCTCTCTGTTATTTGGACTCAGCGTTGTCATTAATTCTGTCTGCATCAAACGCAGCACATGTTATTTACACTAAAGACCGCAATCTGCCTTTGAAGGCCGCCGAGCATGTGTTTGCCTGAGGCGCTCGTCTCTTCTCAAAAAGTGATCGGTGGTGACTTCTGAGGCCCAGACTGCTTTTGTTCTCGAGTTTGGCCTGTCTTCTCGCATCCATGTTCACTTTCTCCACGCTGCCGTCGTGTCACGACACGTCCGCCGAGAAGAACGGCGGATTTTCGAAGCGGGATTTGACCGGCACTTATTCGCGAGGGGTATTGTCAATATTGAGCCAATCGCTATCAGGTTGTGGTTTAATTCTTAGATTTTTGTGAGCTACCAAAGATTGTGTTTATTAAGCAGAATTTATTTCAATGTTTATCTCAATCAATTCCACTCTGTTTCATGTCAATAGCACTTTTTATTCCCCCAAGGAATTTGGAAAACGAGGAGAGCTTTTTACATGCCTATCAATGATCAAACGTAAGTAGTCCTTTATTTAAAGAAAGTTTGTAGTGTTTACTTTGTAATCGCTGTATTAATATTTGACATAATATAAAACAAGATGTTTACTCACTTCCTCGCAAGTCCAATGGTCCCACAGTAGTAGGGCTTGGCCAATATTCACGGTGAATGGGAACCTTTTGAAACTTCAAAAAGGCGCACACGCCTCTCCCTCATAAAGCAAGATTTTTCTGCAGTCGTTTGGCTGGCGTGATGCGAAAAATAAACGTATTAATCCGAAAAATCAGCTGAATCCTTAGTCCACATACACAACAGTAGGCTGTATAGTGAAGAGGAGTCCTTTTCCCATACACGTCACAGCGCCCTACTCCTCAATGCAAGACCGAAGCCAGAAGTCACTCATTTTCATGGCGCGGGATTCAAAAAACTAAATAAATATAGCGATCGCTTCCAAACACATCCAAGCGGTCCATATTATTCAGGAGCATAAAATACCGCGTGTACTATGAAATAAACATGCTTTTTCGTGTCACATGCACTTTAAACTACAGTATATAATAAGAGCCATGGTGTTTTCCTCAACGATGACAATAATGAAAATATTGCGTCAACAAACAGTTTTTATTTTTAAATTTTTTTTATGACGAGACGATAACAAGCTAAAAAGTGTTTGGTTCGTGTCACTCATAGCCAGCATCCTCACCGTTGTTTAGGATGTGCTATAAGCTAGGCTGCGCTTGTTTTGAAAAACATGTTAAGAGCCGTTTTCTCATCGTGGCAAGAGAGAATATGCAATGTTGCTTTAACCTGTAAAAGATCTGTGCTGAGTGATCATCACACACTAAATGTAGCTCCTCGTGTTAGCATAGTCTTTGCGTTAGCTTTAGCATTCGAATTTAGCGCGGCGAGTGTCATCTTAAACCGTTATCTTCGGCTTGGGCCCAAGGAGCCCCCGCTGTCCTCTCCGGTTCTCTATTGTGTCGAGACTGCCATCCCTCTCAGCCCTCTTTGCGTGCCCGCCTAAAGAGCGCAATATACGGCTTGGGCTCAGGCAGCTACGCGCTTTGACGTCGGCCGATTGGTCCAACAAGAATGCACCATTTTTGGCGTTTGTTCCCCTGATGATTATTTACAATTAAATGTGAAAGTTATTTTTTTATTTTTCTTAAACCTGTCCTGTTCAGCTGTTTGACACGGAGAATGAAAGTCTAAGTGTCCGGTTGTGCCCGATCACATTTCATTTTCAAAGTATCGGAATCGGCAAAAAAATATCGGACATGCCTTTTTTAAATATATATATATTTTTTAATTGAATAATTTTCTGATTGTATTTAACGTTACAGTCAAAATGTCTTACACTCATCCAGAGTCTTTAGTTTTGGCTTAAAATAGGGCTATCAAATTTATCGCGTTAACGGCGGTAATTTTTTAAAAAATTTATCACTTTAAAATATTTAACCAATTGCCCATGCGCTGCACGACCCATTCATGCATTGTCGCGTTCAATCTATAATGCCGTCGCTTTATCTATATATAGAGGTTAAAGGCAGCGTAAAATTAGTAGAGTGAATTTTGGCAGTCTTTGGAGCCTTTTATTAATTGGCTGAAGCCTTAAAATCCTTCTCTCAACAATTAGAAATATCGTGAGAAGCAATGTGGGGAAGAAAGGTAGTGGTTGATCTTTTTCTTAGCACGCTATGTTATTTCCCAACGAGAAAATATATCAATTGGTGCCACTACACACAGTCATGGTTGCACTTCCCATCATGTATTTGGTCAGAACAGTTAAATGGCTACAGTATCATTTACTGAAAGTTCAACAAATACACTCGATGGCAGTATTTAGTCACAATATACAAAGTCACATTTATCCTTTAAGAATTACAAGTCTTTCTATCCGTGGATCCCTCTCACAGAAAGAATGTTAATAATGTAAATGCCATCTTGAGGATTTATTGTCATAATAAACAACTTATGTACTGTATGTTGAATGTATATATTCGTCCGAGTTGTATTCATTTTTTTCTTAATGCATTGCCAAAATGTATATGATCGGGAAAAATTATCGGGAATGATTGGATTTGAATCGGGAGCAAAAAAAAAAAAGTAATCGGATCGGGAGCAAAAAAAACATGATCGGAACAACCCTAGTTTTAATGTTTCACATTGAGAGTATGACTTACTCCCATTCTGATCATTCAACATATCTCGTTTATTATGACAAAACAGCGAACAGTAAGGGTTTATGGGAAACAGAAGAAAAGAAACACAAGAAAAGAAAGAATAGAAACACAACAACAAGAATTACACTGAATGCCTACACTAACTATTAATATGTTGGTGTTATCGTCAGCTAGATGTATTTCCAGTTTACACCATGTGGGGGGCCTGTTGACCAGGGAAGAACGGGAGGGGGGTGGGGAAGTCTATAAGCCTAGTGATTGGGAGGGGTAGAGTGTACACAAATCAGCTCTGTGATCTAGAACACAGTAATGGTGTGAATCCCTTGTGAGAGTAAGCCCGTTGGCGACCGACCCCTACACCGCCCCATCGCCAATCCCGGCACCGGGACCCCCCACCCGAGCACGCCCTATTCATGTCTATATTCTCATTTTATTGTCGCATCCTTGTATCACACACTATTTTCATTGCATAAAATTTACCGGTCGATCTACATTCCTCCAGTGACCTATGGTTACGAGCTGGGCTTCTCTGCTGAAGCTGCTGCCCCCACGACCCGACCTCAGATGATCGGGAAAAAAATGTATGGATGGAAGGAAAATAAGGTAAATGATTTTTTTCCCATTAACCGCGCAGACTATGCTGACTACAGGTCTGTTATAATTCCACATACCAATTGCTATTCAACCTTCCACTGAGCAAACCAGTTTCTCCTCCCAGCTTCTCTCCCTTGTGAGTGTAAGCCCGTTGGCAACCGACTCAACGCCACCCCACCGCCAGTCCGGGACCCCCCACCCGAGCGCGCCCATATTACATCCAGCTGCACGCGAGCCACACCAAACTCGTGACAGCCATGTAGACGAGTGCTGTGTCTCCGCAAGTACCAACCCAGGGCCACGGCCCTCACCCAGCCAGCCCGGGGAGGAAGGGCAGGCGGGGGGCGGGTGCAGCCCTCCTCCTGCAGCAAAGCAAAGAAGCCATCGTCCCTCCCCCCCACCGGTATCCAGGGTGGTCCCCCCGGGCCACCTGCGCTCCCATCAACCGGCCATCAGGGATGGGAAGAGGGGGCGCACCACCAACCTCGTCAGATTGAAGCAACTCGTGAAGTCGGGCCCCCTCCCCTCGACTTTGCAACTAGGATCTCCCAGTTCGAGTGGCATTCCAATTATATTTTTCCTGGTCGGAGGTTGGAAAAGTCAGACTTCCCACCTTTCCAGAATGCTGCACGAGCGTTGTTGTGATGTCATCACCAAGCGCAGGCCTCCAAACAGATAGTACACAATCCACTCGGGCTGCACAAACACCGGGGCCACAGCAGGGGAACGACGAGCCGAAAATTGATTGCCGCCGGGGGCTGGCCCATAAGTGAAGGCAATGTGCCGCCGTGTGTGACATGAGTCAGGGTAGCTTTGCGTGATTTTTCCTGTTCGAAAGGCGAGGAAGAGACTTGGAAGAACCACTCGGTTCGGGTTGGCATGTAGCTTAGCTCTCACCCTTCTCTTTTGTTTACGCTCTGTCCTCTGTCTCAGAGTCCACGCAGGGAAATGACAAGAGGATAAAATACCGTTCGGAAGTTTAAGAAGTTAGCGGTTTTGACCATTATGCAGTAATTTAGCCCTGTCATAGAGAATAAATGCATTTTTTATATTTCATATTCCTTTTAGCACAAGACTTACACAAGACCATACAATTTATTTAGCAACTGGGGGAGTAGAGAGATAAAAACAATAATGACATTTTGCTTCTCTCTATCGCATTTCCTTCATTCTGAATCTTCCTCCTCCATTGGGCTGAATTCTAAATCAGCTGAAATTGTTACTCTGCCGAAGTCATCACCCAGACGGTGGCGCCAGAGTGCCATCATGGCAGGAGTAGCTAAACGGCAGATTCATGTATATAGTCGAATCGTCTCAAACATTCTAATTCACATTATAATACCATTTAAAAAAAATGTTTTATGGTGTTACAGGCATTTTGAGGCCATGTCGCCCAGTCGTACATCAACCTGCATTGTAGATCGGTTTAGGTGAAGTATTTTCATCCAAAAGACTAAGACGAAAATTAAAAGGGCTGCCAAAAACAACACTGGTAAAAGCCATGGAAACACTTTCGAATTTATACCAGCGCTCAATCGATTGGAAATTTTTAAAGGTCATGAGGTAAACAGTAGTATACGTCCAATCCATTTGAAGTAGGAGGGTTGGCAGCAGCGTCTATCGCTGTAAATGGCAGTTAATGAGTTAAACTCATATGTCAATACCACACGAGTCACCTGAGATCAATCGTAACAACGACGTGGTCCATGTGAAAACATTTTCTCGCTCACAGTCTTTGATTTTTAGCTAATTCGTCTATAAATATTTATCGTCTGGTCTCCAAAACAACGGAAAGTCTAAAGTCACGCGCCGAGAAGTCCTGCCCGGCAGGTTTTTATTTTTTTTTTTTTACGGCGGTGACAAGTGCACTGTCTGAGTAGGCGTGTCGCGGGGGCTTTAAAGGGCTTTGTTTTACTGCCGCACACAAGAATGTTTGTCTAAAGTGCATTAAGAGGCTTTATGGCACACGAGATGAGAGAATAAAGACGAGAAGCGACGGAGCCGTCGTGACTCGCCGGACGATCAATCACGGCGAACAACAAAGCGTCACATGTGCATCCCTCACTGACAGCGTTTTCAGCCAGTGGTCCCGCACCACGACAGGCAGGGGCTTTTCCCCTGCACCGCAAACGCTTTTCATGCCCAATCTGGTTCGCATTTCTCGCTCCGATTGGTCGTGACTCTTTAGTGACCGCTCAGCATCAGTAGGATTTATGCTAGTGTTACACAAAGTGGGAGTTGGCGGTTTCCCGCTCGCTTTCACGCGACACCAGACGCTGACGCAGGCGGCTGACGTTGCATGATACAAAAAAAAAAAAAAAAAAAAAACGTTTTGGGGAAAGAGACTTTCACTTTAATCGATTTTCTCACTTAAAAATTGTAAAAAAAAATTTTCAAACTGTATTACTGGTTATGGTCAAATTTAGCTTAAGAAGTACTACTCACGCAGGTGGTACAAACACAAAGAAAGCCCTCTAATTGATGCCACAAGATGGCGGAAATGAAGCTCCTTAACTCATTTCTACATAGTCCAATGACATTATTTGGCGGCAAAAGCATTACTTTTGTCATAGTGAAGCTCCTCAGCCAACCTCAATATAGCTCACTGGTGCCAAAATGCCACAATATGGCAACAAAGGATGACTTTAACCTTAACTCATTTGCTTTCAAAAATGTATAAATACGCTGTTTTTAATTGTTTCAGTGTCCCAAAGACGTATTTATACGTCTTTTACGTTTTTTTTTTTTGACAAGAGGCATCTCTGGGTTCTGATTCAACTTAGCTCCAAAGCACAGTGCTGAAAATCCATTTTAAAGCAATAAAATCGGCCAGTGGAGGGCAGTAGCGCATTTGGTAGGACCCGCAACTCGACTCAACGGAACGAACGGCCGGGCCACACGGCCGGGGCGCCGGCGGAAGACGACCAAATGGACATCCAGGATGGCAGGCGGCGGATAACCGAGCAGAACAACCGGGAGGACGCCCGGGACGCCACTTGCTGGACGACCAAGCAGAACGACCGGGACCACCAGTGCAGCGGCCGATGCCGTTGAGTCCGTGCTGCTCGCCGAGCAGAGACCATGCGGCCGTGCTCGGATGTTCGCGTCCCCCACACCCTCCAGTGTCCCGCACGGAAACGCGCACGGCCAAACCAGTTCCCCCCCAGGAACACAAGTTCCCCTGGAGAACTCTGCCATGAAGCAGAGGTCATCACAAAAGAAGACAAAAAAAAAAATCCATCTTTATGAGACAGGCGGCCATGAGGGAAAAGTTTACCCCGGCTGTTGCAGCCACAACAGGGTCATCTCTCAGTTAGTTATGTGTAAATAAATTGTTGCTTTGCTCTCCAAACCTCTATTTATCTTGTTGTTGGTGTTATTTTTGGAAAAGGAAAACATACAGACGTTTGGGATGTAACTAAAGCAAAAAAATAAGTGTGTTGAAGTCAAAGTTATGTTTGAAATGTCACAAAAAGCGCAATTTCTCAGTTTTTTCATCAGAAATTGGAAAATTGCTCAAACTAAGCTATTTTCTAATGCTGATTTCGAAAGAATGGAAAAAGATATGAACGAACTTTTTCCTGCTGAAAAAAGAGAGTCTAATCCTTCTTTTGGTGAGTTCCATGTTTATATAGCAATAGAACAGAATTTTCTGTGTGCCTTGCAAAATCAGCCAAAATCCAGTAAAACGGCGGGAGCGAAGGGGGTTGCACCGGTGAAAATGGCTGGAAGTGAAAGAGTTAAGGAAACTAATCAAGTCACTCCTACTTTGTACCCTGCCCTTAAAAAGGCAACAAAACACTACCTTTGCCAAATAAAGCTTAACCTCAATTAAGGTCCATGTGACCAAAATATCATGGTTGCGAAGGATTACGTTTGCCAAAATTAAGCTCTTTAACTAACTTCAACATATGCCAAAATGCAAAGTGGCAGCAAAGTACAGATTTTATATCAATGCAGCTCTTCAACTGACTTCTACATAATTCCCTTTCAATAATGCCACCAAAGCACCTCTTTCATCAAAATGAAGATCATCAGCCAGGTTCAACACAACACAAAACACCACAAAATAGGATCAAAGTACTTGTTTTGGCTAACCAAGCTCTTAGACATATTTAAAGTTTTTGTTTCTCACTAAGAAGCTAGTAAAGGTTGTCTCGGTGAAGCTCCTACACACACTTCCACTTTGTTCTCTAGCATGAAGATGACAAAACAATAAAGCATGAATTCTATCAAAATGAAGCTCCTGAACTCAGTTCAACATACTTTCCTGGCACCAAGATGAGAGCAAATAACTATATTTGCTAAAATACAGCTCCTCAACTGACCTCAACATACAGCCAACATACCACAGAATGACAAATGAAGCTCCTCAGCTCACATCAACACAACATGCAACAAAATGCCACAAAACATACTACTTTTGTTGAATTAAAGCTCCTTAACTTAACGTAATTTTTGCTCTCTAAGGCACACCTGACTATAAGCCGCCACCCACCAAATTTGGCACGGAAGCAGCATTTGTTCATTGATAAGACGCACTGGACTATATAAGCCGCAGCTGTCCTCACTGTATTTTGGGATATTTACACCAAAATATATTAAATGGTAACACTTTATTTGACAGCTGCATCATGCGACTGTCATAAGACCAAATGAACCACCATGAAGCTTTGAACCAATTAGCTGTAAAGCTTCATTGCTTCAAGAGGTGTCATTTGGTCAGAGAGTTAACCTCTGCTGCCACCTGCTGTCAACACCATCAGTGTCCAACATTCCCCCTAGCATGCATTGCAGCGCTACAGATGTAAATAACAATCAAAGTTCAAGTTCTGTGCTAATTATTTCTTCAGTTACCGTTCCAGTTGTTTCATTAATTGCTAGTTTTTTTGTAACACTTTATTTGACAGTTGTGCCATAAGACTGTCATTAGACAATCAGAATTATAACATGACACTGTCATGAGCATTAGTGAATGCTGATAACAGATGTCATTTAGTGTTAATCGGCAAATTATCTCTTTTGAATTGATGTAAAAGATCCAGGCCGGACATAAATGGAGTTAGTGACATAATTTGCCTTATGACTAGGGTTGTTTTGATCAAGTTTTTTTGCTCCCGATCCGATCCCGATCGTTTCAGTTTGAGTATCTGCCGATCCCGATATTTCCCGATCCGATTGCTTTTTTTTTTGCTCCCGATTCAATTCCAATCATTCCCGATAATTTTTCCCGATCATATACATTTTGGCAATGCATTAAGAAAAAAATGAATAAAACTCGGACGAATATATACATTCAACATACACTACATAAGTACTGTGTTTGTTTGTTATGACAATAAATCCTCAAGATGGCATTTACATTATTAACATTCTTTAAGTGAGAGGGATCCACGGATAGAAAGACTTGCAATTCTTAAAGGATAAATGTGACTTTGTATATTGTGACTAAATCTTGCCATCTAGTGTATTTGTTGAGCTTTCAGTAAATTATACTGCAGCCATTTAACTTCTGCCCAAATGCATGATGGGAAGTGCAACCATGACTGTGCGTAGGGCTACTAATTGATATATCTTCTCTGCGTTGGGAAAGAACATAGGGTGTTAAGAAAACGATCAACTACTACCTTTCTTCCCCACATTCCCACGTTATATTTAATTGCTGAGAGAGGTATTATAAGCTGTAGCCACATAAAAAATGGCTCCGAAGGCTGTCAAAACTCTCTCTACTCATTCTACGCTGCCTTTTAGCGCTATCTATAGGTAAAACGGCGTCTTTATAGATTGAACGCGACAATGCGTGAGTGGGTCGTGCAGCGCATGCGTTAACGTGATTAATTTTTAAAAATTAATTACCACCGTTAACGCAATAAATTTGATAGCCCTACTTTAAGCCAAAACTGCTCTGGATGAGTGTAAGACATTTTTACTGTAATGTTAAACACAATTAGAAAACGATTTAAATAAAAAATATCTATATATATTTAAAAAAGGCATGTCCGATATTTTTTTGCCGATTCCGATACTTTGAAAATGACGTGATCGGACATCTTTACTTATTACACTTAATGCCAGGCATTCAATCATGCCCATGATAGTGTCATATCTTGGTTATGACGGTCTTATGACGCCACTGTCAAATAAAGTGTTACTTATTGACCCAAATAAATCAACAAATAAGCCGCACCGGACTGTATGCTGCAAGATTAAAAATGCCGCAGGATTCAAAATGAAGGAAAAAAATGAGCGGCCTATAGTCCAGAAATTATGGTATACTGTTTTTGTTTCTCATTAAGAAGCTGGTAAAGTTTGTCTTGATGAAGCCCCTAATCACACTTCCACATAGTTCACATGGCACTCAGATGACAGAACTATAAAGCTTGAATCCTGCCAAAATGAAGCTCCTTAACTCACTTCAAAATAGTTCCATGGCACCAATTGCCACAAACTGTGGCAAAGCATTATCACAATGCTGTCGAGGTATTTTTTTAGGAATGCTTTATTTACTTGTTTTTAAATGTATTTAGCTGTACAGGCAGACTATTTGAGTTTTACACCTTGGTTCTGAAGCTCAGTTTTTGCCATGTCATGTATTACGGTCACAAGGTCAGCTGCTCATTCGTCATCTTGGGACTTTACACCTGACTCAGGAGCAGAGTGCGGAGGCGGCGGCACAGATGCGACCTGAGGCAGCTTGTCCACTTACGCCTCCGGATCGAAAGCTTGTCCCGGCCGCCCGTCGTCACAACATCTGCTCGCAGATGAAGATCTCAAACCAACGGATGAGAACGTCAACAACTGCGTCACGTGTAGTGATTTGACTGTCATTTCAAATCATCTGGGTTTGTTGCCTAGACGTGGGGGTGGGATTTTCTCATTCATTCGAATTTGGCAGGCATGTAAAAACATTTCTCTACCTCAGTTGAGCAAGCATTTCCTGCCCTGGAGATTTACGGCTTTGGAAGAAGCTCCGAAGGAAGCTCTTCACTTAATAGAAACCTGCTTGTGTTTTTTCAAGGTGGTGATGGCGCTTGTTACGATAGCGTCAGTAACAAAGAGGCTGTGTTTGTTGTCAGGGGAAGGCACGCCCGGCTTGCACAAGAGGATACGTGTTTAAAACGTGCACCTGAAACCTGTGCTGCGCTTGTGTAAAGAAAGGGAATTGTTTCACCAGTCCAGCAACCGCAAAAAAGAAGCTCTTATTTGGCTCTCTGGCGCCATCTAGAGCACGGATGTCCAAACTTGATTTTTTTCTGAGGGTCGTTTTCAGAAAAAACTGAACTCCATCCACTTTCAATTGTTCAACAGAGGATCAGAAACGGGTAAAAAAAATAATAAAAATAAAAGATAATTTTTCAAATGTATCTATTTTTAACTTTGAACTCATTGGCTGACATTGACGGCAATAGATGTTTAATCCATATTGAATTGGAAGACTGGCAAATTGGATTAGACGTCTATCACCAACAATGGCAGCGAAACATTATTACTCAATACTAGCTATTCGTTTAGCGATTAATCAGTTAACTTGAGTATTTCGATTAGAAAAAAGCTTCGAATCAAATTTTGCTGCTTCGAGTATTTGTTTAATTAGTGTGATGTTGTAATGGTTTGTTTTGAAAGTTTGCATTTAGTTTTATCGATTTGGGCGGAAACACTGCCCTCTAGTGGCAACGGTTTATATGACATAACTCATTTAAAATGGCTGAATCCAGCTGCTCCGTTAAGATCAACATTGTTTGAGCTAACGTTTTTTAAATACATCCTTAATTTAGTTTATAGGTATATTTAGTAGGCCTGTCGCGATAACAAATTTTAGTGTGCGATAATTATTCTCATAAGTTATTGCGATATGCGATATTATTGCGCCACCCCAATTTTTTTTTAACCAATTTACAATAACACAGTGCGAATACATTATATATTAATAGATCAAGTACACCCATTTAAAAACGATAAATATTTACTCTTAAATTCAAATATACTTAAGAAATCACAACTAAAAACAATAGACCCTGCCTCTTAAGTAAAAAACAACAATATTGATACCGCACAGAAACAGAATAAATAAAATGTGTTTAACAAAAAAAAAATTGCACTTAATAACTTAAGCATTTAGGAAAATGAAAACATTTCCCGTCATAGCTTCTGCAATGGTGTTCCATAGGGATGCAACGATACAGTTAAGTCATGGTTCGGTACGAATTTTGATCCGGGGGACACAATTTTCGATCCGATTCAATACATTTAATGCTCTGTAAAAAAAAAAAAAAAAAAAAAAAAACAATATTTTTTGTTCTTTTTTTTTTTTTTTTTTTTTTTGCTAACGAGCAAAAATTAAATTGCCATCATATAAACATGCATTTTAGTGCATAATATTTACGTGCTTACTTCTTACTGATATGAAAAAAAATTGTATAAAAGTGCTGAGAACAATCTTTACTGTTTGTAAAGTGAGGCAGGGCACACCGTTGATTGCTACAGCTCTCTTAGCAGCTAGGTTTACTACATGCGCAAGACATCCTATTTATGGTCTCAATCTATCTGTGTCACGTACTGAATTAACAATATTTGCAACATTATCTATAGTCACTGGTATGGATTGATTTGGCCTTCTTAACCTCATGTGACAAATGACAGTTTAGAATTCATCGATGTAGTATATGGACTACATGTCCCATAATCACTCTGGGCTCACGTAGCCAATGGCATGGGACGTAGCACATCTAGTTTGCCATTTCATGATATCTAGTGTGTGCGCGCAACCGCGCGTTAAAAAAGTTAGCAAGCGCCGCTTAAGTCACGTCTGCTCATTACTACACAACACCAGCATATGACGGCTTTCATAAACAGGACGAGTTTGAAGCACAGCGCTCTTAATTTCATTCAGCCGTTCGTTGTCAAAGTGAGGTTATTCGTTACAGCCAAGTGTAACAATGTTTTGGCGGACTTCGTTGTAAATATCCAGCGTTGATCCGAAAAATAGCCGCCCCGTGTGAAATGTCACTCCTGACGGGAGCGCCCACACGTCAACAACACCGGCGCGCCATAGATGGTCCACAGTCACTCCGGAGCACTGACGCAGCCGGTATACGTTGAACAATAGGATATAATGGGAACGATTAGCTTCGGCGCTAGTTTTTGCCGGACCTGGAACGAAGATGCATTTTGCGCAGTTGGTAACAAACTTTTAACAGGACGTCTGCCGCACGCGCACATACACGTGCACGCGAGGCGATAAATCGCAGCGGAAAATTTACCGCCTTCATTTTTATATATCGCGCGATAAATGGAATTATTGCATATTGCAACAGGCTTAATATTTAGTCTCTTTTTGTGGGAATATGTGTTTGAACGATTTGTTAAGAGCATTGTCAAAAAAAAAGTTAGCATTTTATAGCATTTAAGATAGCAGACTTTTGCTATGCAAGGTAGCCAATTGTTCTTTTGTTGTACTTACATCCTAATTTATTTATTTTTTTATACCGTTTGAGACTGAATGCAGGTACCGTATTGGCCTGAATATAAGATGGTGTTTTTTGCATTGAAATAAGACTGAAAAAGTGGGAGTCGTCTTGTATTCTCGGTCTAGACATTATACCCATTCATGACGCTAGATGGCGCCAGATATCATTGAAGCGAATGCTGAACTTGAGGAGTAATGTTCTGTCATGACAGATCTCAGCTACTCTCAAGTTTAACCATTTTGCATTATTTTATTGAAATGTTTTTCCTTATTCTGATTTGTATCAAGACTACAGTTACAGTTAGACCTCACTTTGATGGTTAATGCAGTTATTGTACTTTTGTTGCTTTATCACAATAGATTGGTTTATTTACATTTCAAAAACCAGAAGCCATTCATTTACGAATTTGATTACACTTTAGTTTACATATTTAAATGTTCAGATATTAAGATTTGAATAAGGCAAAATAACATGCTTTTTCTCTCAAATATATTGTTATAATCATTTGTTTCGGATGTACTGTAATTATTTTCTGTATAAAAATAAATTTGGTGTTCAAAAAGTCTTTTTTCAAACTTGAGTCTTGAAAAAGAGGGGTCCTACATTCTTCATTCTTCTTCTACATTCTCGGTCTTATATTCAGGCCAATACGGTATTATGTTTTATTTTTAAATGAAAGTGCAATCCTGAACAGTTTGGAAAAAAAACACTCGAGAATTGTATTTTGTATTCGCATTTAATGCTCTTTTGAAAGTGCAATCTTAGCAAGTAAAGATGTCCCAATCGATCGACGGAATCGGCAAAAAAATATCTGACATGCCTTTTTTCAATTTTTTTTTATTTAAATCATTTTCTAATTGTATTTAACATTACAGACAAAATGTCTTACACTCATCCAGAGTAGTTTTGGCTTAAAGTAGGGCTATCAAATTTATTGCGTCAACGGCAGTAATTAATTTTTTTAAATTAATCGCGTTAAGTAATTAACGCATGCGCTGCACGACTCACTCACGCATTGTCGCGTTCAATCTATAAAGACGCCGTTTTACCTATAGATAGCGCTAAAAGGCAGCGTATAATGAGTATAGAGAATTTTGACAGCCTTTGGAGCCATTTATATGTGGCTAAAGCCTCACAATACCTCTCTTAGCAATTAAAAATAACGTGGGAGGCAATGTGGGGAAAAAAGGTAGTGGTTGATCATTTTCTTAACACCCTATGTTCTTTCCCAACGCAGAGAAAATATATCAATTGGTGCCCCTAAGCACAGTCATGGTTGCACTTCCCATCATGCATTTGGGTAGAAGTTAAATGGCTGCAGTATCATTTACTGAAAGCTCAACAAATACACTAGATGGCAATATTTAGTCACAATATAAAAAGTCACATTTATCCTTTAAGAATTACAAGTCTTTCTATCCGTGGATCCCTCTCACAGAAAGAATGTTAATAATGTAAATGCCATCTTGACGATTTATTGTCACAATAAACAAATACAGTACTTATGTACTGTATGTTGAATGTATATATTCGTCTGAGTTTTATTCATTTTTTTCTTAATGCATTGCCAAAATGTATATGATCGGGACTGATTGGAATTGAATCGGGAGCAAAAAAAAGCAATCGGATCGGGAAATATCGGGATCGGCAGATACTCAAACTAAAACGATCGGGATCGGATCGGGAGCAAAAAAACATGATCGGAACATGCCTTTTGTTTTACATCATGCATTAAATGTTCCTAATCCGATTACACGATTATTCAAACTAACTAGTTGATAGATTAATCGACTACTAAAAAAAAATCGATAGCTGCAGCCCTAATACCAGCCCTCACAGGTTAAATGAATTTGATGTCTATAACTGTCCACGACAATGAATGAGTTAAAGGCTACAAGCAACAAAATAATTCAGAGGTACTGTATGAGGATACCGCAATGTATACTTAAATCTACGCTACTGAAACTTTAAATTCTATGGTTTCCTTCATTGATTTCAACATGTCAGTTTTACCCTGAGCAAATGGAGAGACACTGTTTAAGTGACTAGCTCTGTTTAGTGTTAAAGCTGAGAAATGCAACACAATGTAGGCTGAATGTAAGCTTCTTGTGCAGACCATATTCAATGATATTTGCATCATTTGCTGAGGGCCAATAAAAACTGGGCAACGGGCCACAGTTAGCCCATGGGCCATAAATTTAAGAACATTAATTTCCAATCATCCTATATCATTTTTGTTTTTGTTGATGTTACTGACCTGGTATATCCTGAAGGGGATGTATCTGAATCCGGCCTCCTCAGTGGGATACTCCATCAGTTTCCTGTTCATGGCCCAGAACTGCTCAAACTTATCTGACGCAACAAGAATATGATCACATGAGTCAAACTAAAGCCTGTCGGTGGGATTTTTCAAGTTCCTCACCGTTCTGCAGACCCATCCAAAGCTGCTTGTGATCCTTCTTCTGCATGTCGTTGACGACTTGGCTCTTGTGTTTGAGTGCGTCAGCCTCCTTGATGCTGGACATGAAGTGGGCCTCCACAACTGAGCTAGACGGGCAGTGGAGAAGGTCTTGGCTTGGAAAGTTCTGAAAAAAGAATGAGTTTGGGAGGATCAGGAATGACAAATTCAATTGGTGATTTTAAAGGGCTTACCTTAAAGTGGACTGTGATGCTCCACGGCAAGACAGAGTTGGAGGCGTGGAGGTCAAATAGAACTCCAATTGGATAGTGCCTGAAATTAGGGAGAACACAAGGTTTTATTTTGGACCAGTAAATCTACATTTAGTCTATCATTTGTATTTATTGAAACTACAGAGACTATGACGGACTCAAAGTTTGGCTAGACCGTACGGACACCTTGTGGATAATGCTGGTATTAATGAAACCTTCAATTATGACAGTACATGTACTAGCAGTCCCCGAGTTACGACGTACCAAACTTACTTGATTTCAACTTTACGACACCTTAGTCTCGTCCGCTACTTTGTCTCCAGCAGTTTTTAAAAAAAAAAAAAAATCTTGACTTTTGTTTTGTGACGCATGCTTTTATTTTGTCACAGGAAGCACAGAGCAGGTAGTACTTCAACACACGAAAAAGAGCGCATGTACACACGAAAAAACGTATTTGCGCACACGAAGAAGAGCGCACGCACGAAGAAGTCGCGGAGCCAAATGAAAGAGAGAGGGGAAAACCTGCAAGCCTGCGCGCACATTTGTTGCTTGTGAAGGATCCACAGAGATGACACCTGTATACAACACCTTTCGCATTGTTTATTGTGCGTTTTCAACATTGGTCAAATATTTAGGGCGAGTTTATGTAATTGTTTTTGATGATAAGCGGACGCTAACCGATACATGCTAATCGTTTTGTGGATTTTTACTGCTGTATCAGCAGCTAGTTATAAACGCAAATTTGAATTGCTGTTATTGAAGATAAAACGGATTTTATTTCATTTTTAGTTTCATTGTGCAAGTGTGGGTATCATGAGCAGCAAACCACACGGATGTCTGACATCATAATTAGCTTAGCTCGCTGTCTAGCTAGTAAAGATGTCCCGATCGATCGGGTCCGATCACGTCATTTTCAAAGTATCGGAATCGGCAAAAAAAATATCGGACATGCCTTTTTTAAATATATATATATATATATATATATATATATATATATATTTTTTTTTTTATTAAATCGCTTTCTAATTGTATTTAACGTTAAAGACTAAATGTCTTACACTCATCCAGAGTCTTTAGTTTTGGCTTAAAGTACAGTTATCAAAATTATCGCATTAACAGCGGTAATTAATTTTTTTTTAATTAATCTCGTTAAAATATTCGCTGCACGACCCACTCACGCATTGTCGCGTTCAATCTATAATGGTGCCGTTTTATAGTGATGGGACGAAATGAGCCGAGGTTCCGAAGCTTGTATCGAGTAATGGGAGGGGGGTTTCCACGAAGCTTGTAGCGAGGCGCGCTTCATTTAGGCAAAACCCGGAAATGATGACGTGGGAAGCCTTGCTGGCGGCCGGCGGCGGCCGGCTGAATCTTGTGAGTGCTTCGGAAGTGATCCAACGTTTGGCGCATATTGCAAAAACAGGACAGACTACGGTATAAATTGGTTGCAAAACGCAATGGCGATCGCCTGTTATCTCACATTTTGTGGATTTCGGGCTCCTGTATTTGTTACATCTGTGCGCAGCAGTGCAACCGGTGCAATCTTTTTTCGAGTCTTGTCCTTTGCTTGTGATGGAACCTGCGTGAAAAGAGCGATCCTCCCCTGTATGGGAACATTTTGATTTGATTGCTTTCAATAAGGTAAGGGAGAAAAACTACTTTAATATAAATGTGAGTGTGTGTGTGTACCTATCTGAACCAAACATCAACAGAATGAACAATCCATTAATGTACTGGGAGGCACAAAAGAATACCTACCCAAATTTATATAAACTGGCACTCACACATTTCTCTGCACCCCAGCTTCATTTGTGCCTTGTGAAAGAATATTTTCTAAAGCTGGTGAAATATTTTCCCAAAAAAATAGAAACTGTTTAAAGCCAGCCACTGTGGGAAAGCTATTATTTCTAAATAAAAATGAATAACAAATTACCCTTAGCACTTGTTGTATTTTGTTCACATACTAAATTACTAACACAAGCACATTCATATCTTTGTCTTAAGCCATTGAATTCTTAACAATGTTGACCTCTTGGGCTTCTAGACCACTTGATGGCACCATAGGGTAAATGAAGCACCATGAAGCTTTGCTACATGTGCAAACCAATTGGCTGCAAAGCTTCATTGCTTCATGAGGCTTCATTTGGCCATCACTACCGTTTTACCTATATACAAAGCTAAAAGGCAGTGTAAAATTAATAGAGTGAATTTTGGTAGTCTTTGGAGCCTTTTTTTAATAGGCTAAAGCCTTGCAATCCCTCTCTCAACAATTAGAAGTATCGTGGGCAGAACTGTGGGGAAGAAAGGTAGTAGTTGATCTTTTTCTTAACGCCCTATGTTATTTCCCAACGCAGAGAAAATATATCAATTGGTGCCACTACGCACAGTCATGGTTGCACTTCCCATCATGCATTTGGGCAGAACAGTTAAATGGCTATAGTATCATTTACTGAAAGCTCAACAATTACACTAGATGGCAATATTTTGTCACAATATACAAAGTAACATTTATCCTTTAAGAATTACAAGTCTTTCTATCCATGGATCCCTCTCACAGAAAGAATGTTAATAATATAAATGCCATCTTGAGGATTTATTGTCATGATAAACAAATACAGTACTCATGTACTGTATGTTGAATGTATATATTCGTCCGAGTTTTATTCATTTTTTTCTTAATGCATTCGCAAAATGTATATGATCGGGAAAAATTATCGGGAATGATTGGAATTGAATCGGGAGCAAAAAAATAAGCAATCAGATCGGGAAATATCGGGATCGGCAGATACTCAAACTAAAACGATCGGGATCGGCTCGGGAGCAAAAAAACATGATTGGAACAACCCTACTAGGTAGGACTTACCTCCAATGTCTTGGCGAGGACGGTACAATGACGAATAATACATGTTCTTGGATAGCTATTTTGAGATTTGGGAGTTATTTAAGTGATTTAAAGGATTAATTCCAACTCATGTGAAAATTCGGGTTACGTCACCAGCGTAGGAACGGAACTTTCGTAAGCAGGGGACTACCTGTAGAGTGAGTCCTTAAGTTACGACCGAGTAATAAAAGTAAAATACCGGTGCATGAAAATGGAAAAATAAAATGCTTTATCTACTATTATTGCTGAGAGTTGTCCAATGGTTTATTTACCACCAAAAGCACGGAACATGACTATTGAAAAATGAAACAGCCAACTCGGCCACCTCTGCATCTCTCATTCCAGTCTGACATGCGGTGTGTTTATGGACTGCCAAGAAAACATAGCACTCAGCACATCAACATTGCAACATGAAGCATACATGCCTCCCGATTCATTACATTACTGTCCTGATTTTTAGGTTACATGAAACAAAAGTTGTTTGACTTTGACTGTTGGCAACGTAAGGTCTGTGTAAACACTGAAAGGTATCCTTACCCATATTTACTGTTTGACTATTTGTATTACTCTAACACATCTAGTGCTGCAACGATTAATCGATTAACTCGAGTATTCGATTAGAAAAAAATATTCGAATTAAATTTTATTGCTTCGAGCATTCGTTTAATTAAAGTGGCGTTGTAATGGTTTATTTTTAAAGTGTTTGCATTTAGTTTTATTGATTAGGGTGGATACACTGCCCTCTGGTCTGCCTAATTTCACATGGCTGAATCCAACTGCTCCCTGTTAAGATCAACATAAGTTTTTGTTTGAGAGAATGTTTTTTATGCATTCATAATTTAGTTTATAGGCATATTTAGCCGTTTTTTTTTTTTTTTTGTGGGAATATGTGAACCATTTGTTAAGAGCATTGTAAAAAAACGTTAGCATTTCATAGCATTTAAGATAGCGGACTTCTGCTATGTAAGTTAGCCAGTTGTTCTTTTGTTGTACTTGGATCTGCATATATTTCTATATACCGTTAAGGCTCAGCTCAGGTATTTTAATTTTTCATGTTCCTCATCCGATTACTCGATTATTCGAACTCACTGGTTCATCGACTAATCGACTACTAAAATAATCGATAGCTGCAGCCCTAAATACATCTAGGGCTGTCCCAAACGACTAATTTTCTCCCGATTAGTCAGCCGACTATTTTTACGATTAGTCGACTAATCTAATAATTAAAAAAAAATTTTTTTTAATTGTTTTTGTTTACTAATTTAGCAATGAAATCTTTGTTGACGCTTATCAATTCACAAAAAACATATTGGAACACTTAAATTATTTATTGAAGTACACATAAACACATAAATAATAATAAATCACAAATAAACAATTAGTTCAAATGCTGATAGAATTTACTAGTGTAGCATCCCTGATTGAAAAGGTGGTCTCTTAAACTGATGGTTTACAACTTTTATTCCATCCTTGATGTAATCACACCGTAAGAGCTATGGTGCACACAAATAAAACAACACAATTAGAAATTAACAAAAACTTTTCACCTTTTTCCTTTGAAACCTTATTTATATATCAATGACTTGCCTTTACCTTAATTTATTACCTTATCATTGACAATCTCTCCCTTGAGTGCAATCACTGTATATTCTGTATATATTTATGACCTTTTAACCTTATAGAATTTTCTATACCATAAAATAAACCATAACATGAAATAAACCTTTCAGTTAGCATTAAGGACAATACTAATAGCACTTATAGGCCCATTGTCAATGAAACATTATGATTCAGTAAGGCGACAGCACACTCTGGTGTACAAAAAATGAAAAAAAAAAAAAAAAAATACAAACGGTGACGGCGCTTGAGGTGTTTATTCACGGCCGACGTGCAGCCAAGCTTGGCATTGAACAGACAGGACAGAAGAGTACCCTCCGTTGTTTCTTTGAAATAAGTCAATGTTTTGGACACTCTGGTGCGCTTTTTTTGGCTTTGTGCCGCTTTCCCCGCTTGCATACAGAGCATCCGACATTCTGAACTTTCCACGCATGTATTTTTTTTTTAACCCTTCATTAACCGTCGACGGGATGTTGTGCTCGGCGACGGATTTACGTCATCGATGACGTCGACTATGTCGACTAGTCGGGACAGCTCTAAATACATCCAATATGAAATTAACGATGATGTAAATGCTATTTGAGAAAAACAAGCGGAATATATTTGAGATTACGGACTTGGAATGATTGGAAATTGCAGCACCAAGACAACGGCCCGATAAGGGCATAACAGATACTGGACGCCTTCTGACCACGGAAGCCCAACACCATGCAGCTGACAGAGTGAGACTGATGCTGACAAGAAGGTGATTGGCAAGACATCTAAAAGCCCAAAGACCTAAAGACAATCCCGCAATCAGCTGTTCTGGACAGTCCAGAATAAACGGCAGGACATCCGGTTTTGCCACATGGAACGCCTGATAACAAGAATATTCTACGGCTGAGAATTTGAACACTCCGCGCAGAGACTGGATAAAATCTGAAACTGGTTGCCTTGGCAACTGTGACACATGGACTCATCGGCCCAACCTGCAACAGAAAATTACTCTAAACAGCACCCAAACACACTCTTTTCCCGGACCACAGTCCCACCTCACTAGAGCCTTCAAAAAACTGAATTCTTTAGCTAGCGCGGCTTTTTTCAGGAATCTTTTGTGATATGGTGACTCTGGATGCAGTCCTCCTTGCCTGGGTCCCTTTGCTGTTTTTCCTTGCTGAATGATTGCTGTTGACTTGGAATAAATTGTCAACTTGTGGTTTGAAGCCTTTTTCTAGCTTTTAAAATGAAGTCAGTACAAGGGGTTAGAATTACGGTGAACACGCGAAGTTCGGCCTTTTGCCTGGGTTGTCGGAGCCTCGTCGGCCCAGGTCTTTGGAATTGCGCTAGTGCTGTCCCGGTGGTTCGGCTGGCGTGATTCCGGCAATCTGGCCAGGAGGTCAGACTCCAACAACACAAAACCGCATTTGGCGAGCGAGGCATATTCACACGACGGTTTAACTTTGGTCTGAATGCATCTCATCTTTACCGATGTGCATAGGACTGTGTCTC
This sequence comes from Corythoichthys intestinalis, assembly GCF_030265065.1. Classification (NCBI taxonomy): domain Eukaryota; kingdom Metazoa; phylum Chordata; class Actinopteri; order Syngnathiformes; family Syngnathidae; genus Corythoichthys; species Corythoichthys intestinalis. The sequence continues at coordinate 41,336,033 of NC_080398.1, forward strand.
TCTCCTTTCGAAGCCTTTTTCTAGCTTTTAAAATGGAATCAGTACAAGGGTTTAAAACTAATGTGAACGTGTGACGTTTGGCCTTTTGGCCGGGTTGTCGGGTCTCGCTGGCCCGGGTGGTTGGAATTGTGGTAGTGCTGTCCCGGCGGTCCAGCTGGTGTGATTCCGGCAATCTGGCCTGGAGGTCAGACTCCAACAACACAAAACCGCATTTGGCGAGCGAGGCGTATTCACACGACGGTTTAACTTTGGTCTGAACGCATCTCATCTTTACCGATGTGCATAGGACTGTGTCTCTCTCCTTTCGAAGCCTTTTTCTAGCTTTTAAAATGGAATCAGTACAAGGGTTTAAAACTAATGTGAACGCATTAAGTTTGGCCTTTTGGCCGGGTTGTCGGAGTCTTGCTGGCCCGGGTGGTTGGAATTGTGGTAGTGCTGTCCCGGCGGTCCAGCTGGTGTGATTACGGCAATCTGGCCAAGAAGTCAAATTCCAACAACTCAAAACTGCATTTGGCAAGGGAGGCCTATTCAGACGACGGTTTAACTTTGGTCTGAACGCATCTCATCTTTGCAGATGTGCATTGGACTGTGTCGCTCTCCTTTGGAAGCCTTTTTCCAGCTTTTAAAATGGAGTCAGTACATGGGTTTAAAACTAATGTGAACGCGTGAAGTTTGGCCTTTTGGTCGGTTTCTTGGAGTCTTGCCTGCCTGAGTCGTTGGAATTGCTGTAGCTCTGTCCAAGCATTTCGGCTGGCGTGATTCCGGGAATCTGGCCAAGAGGTCAAATTCCAACAACACAAAACTGCATTCTCGAGCGATGCGTATTCACGCAACGGTTTGATTTTGGTCTGAACGCATCTCATCTCTACAGATGTGCATTGGACCATATATTTCTCTCCTTTCACTGTTCTTTTTATGATGTTAAGCTTCATTTCAATAGTAATAGTTATTCTTTTGGCTGATGCTAGAAGACCCAGCTTTTCTTCTTAAGGTCTATAATGTGAAGAAAAGAAAAAAAAGGACGAAAAAGGCAAAGATACTGTCGGCGCGCAAACACAGACAAGCAGATAGACAGCACAGAAACTATGGCGCTAGGGAATTAGTAGTGGACGAGGCACGAGTAAAGTCATAACATCGTAGGTCGAGGACATCGTGACCCAAGGACTTCTGTACATTGAAGCGTCTGCAAGCTCGGGTGTGGCATAAGGTAAGGAACTGAAAGAATTGACTTTTTTTGTGGTATAACAGAAAAATTGTGACTACATTGTGAAAAAATAAAGTTATAAGGTTGGTTTTTAACATTACTTGTGAACAGCCTGTCATTTCTTCTTACATTTAAGAATTTCTGAGAATGACATGCCAGGCTACAACTTGGTTCCCTTACCATTTGAGTGGCGTCCCTTCATATTCGAACCACATCTCCCCCGCGTCCTCGGCCCTCATCACTTTTAGGAAGTGCTTTTTTACCTTGTCGGTGACTAGCGTGAGGTAGCTCACCCTGGGCAACAGCAGCTGTGGAAATTTAGAGGTTCAATGTTCCCTACTTCCACATTGGATCGATCAAAATGACATGATATTCGTTGACGAATGTAAGACGTACATAATAAGGCTCAGCTTCCCTCTCCGTCTCCTCGTCCTGATTGAGGGTGAAGCAAGCAGGGATCCGGCCGAACCAGACGTCTCTTAGCACGTCTTTGTCATCTGCCATGTTGCGGTTTTTCCTGTTGCTTCTTCCAGTGGCTCATAAAGACTGGACGTCTCGCAGGTAGAAGTCGGAAGTCTAGAAGCACACAGCTTCCTGTTGTGAATAACACAGAGAAGCAAATTAGGAATTATTGAGGCTGTTGCACCAGACCTTAATGACAATTTTCCCAGAGCAGCTGTTCTTTTTGGGTTTACCAGCATTTCCCCCCCCCCAGAGCAAGTGAATTAAGAGTCATTACCAAGTGTATTTTTGGACAATACAATAAAACGTAAATATTTAAAAGGAGTTAAAGCATACAAAAAAACCCCATAGAAATGAAACTGCGTCTCTGGTGGAATTGTACCCCATTATTACGCTTAAGATCCACCAAACAGCACAAACTTGCGTGAACATGACAGCTAGCTAGCTAGCACGCCTATCGAAAGGCAACACGGAAGTATTTTGATGGAACAACTAAACGTATCAAGCTTGGCTTTTAGTATTTTTTTACACGACAAACTGACATTTCACAAATTTGTAGAAAAGTTAGAAAACCTACTTTAATATGTGTTTTTGCGGTCTAGTGGAAGTGAAGAAGTGTTTAGCTAATGTTTTTAGTCCCAGCTGACTGACAGCCGAAGAAGAGTTCGGGAACAACAGCGACACCTGTAAACTCCGCAATGTTTTTATTTCTTCTTTTCATTTTTTTGAAGAAGAAAAATGTATTTTAAAAATTATACACAATAATAAGTGATGTTAAGAAATAATGGGGTGGAATATTTAAAATTCTGGATAAAAATATTGAAACGCTGTGAAATACGTCATCAATACGCGTCTGTGGCTCGACGAATGTAAAATACGTAAGCGAGTGGGCACTGTTTTGGCCAACGAATTTAGGAAAGAAAGCTTCGGAGATGGACAAGAAAGATTCGATAGATAACGTGGAAATGCGCCTTCAGGCTTTGGAGAATCACATATATGGAGAAAGAAGAAATAAAAATGCGAAACCTTTAAAGGTTAGTTTTTATTTATAGGTGTGGTCGAGCTAAGACGCTAACCATAGCCTAGCTATTTTCCTATTACAGCACTGGATTTATACTGTGTTATCGTGTACATTAATTCGTAAAAGTCATATTTGTACATAACTGGTGTATGTATGTATCTGTTTTGTGTTATTATGTATATTTTATATAAATTAGTACTGAGCTGGCCACTTTCAAGTAATTTGTATTTTTAAACTGGAGGTTTATACCCTGAAGTGTGTTTAAACGACTGTTAAAGTATATGTTGGGATGTAAAGATCTACTTTAATTCATTTTAGCATTATAAAAGCTAAGATGACACACTTGTGGCTTGAGGCAATCATATGCTCTCGCCATAACAGTGAAGGTTTTTGTGTGGTGTGTGCATGCTTTGAGAGTGCTGGCAGTGAATGATCATGTTTTATCCATGGCAGCCAATGAGTTACGTAGTGTCCTTTTTTTTTTTGCAGTGTGCAGAGGCTCTAGCCAGAATCCAGGCCGACCTGACGAACACGGCCAACAAGAGAGAGCGAGTCAAGATTCTTCACAAGAAAAGTGGGTCAAATTATAAAATAAGAGATATATTCGTAATACTGTACTGTATTTACAGTGGAAGGAAAAAGTATCTGAACCTTTTTGGAATTTCTCACGTTTCTGCATAAAATCCTCAAATGTGATCGGACCTTTGTCAAAATCACACAGATGAAAAAACGGTGTCTGCTTTAACCAAAACCACCCAAACATTTATAGGTTTTCGTATTTTAATGAGGGTAGTATGAAAACAATGACAGAAGGGGGAAAAATAAGTAAGTGAACGATCACATTTAATATTTTGTGCCCCCCCCCCCCTTTGGCAGCAATAACTTCAACCAGATGCTTCCTGTAGCTGCAGATCCGTCTGCCACATCGATCAAGACTAATCTTGGCCCATTCTTCTCTACAAAACTGCTGAAGTTCAGTCAGATTCCTGGGATGTCTAGCATGAATTGCTGTCTTTAAGTCATGCCAAAGAATCTCAATGGGGTTCAAGTCTGGACTTTGACTTGGCCACTCCAGAACGTGTATTTTGTTCTTCTGAAACCATTATGAAGTTGATTTAATTTTGTGTTTTGGATCATTGTTTTGTTGCAGTATCCATCCTCTTTTTAGCTTCAATTGACGGTATCAGGTTTTCCTGCAAAACGTTTGAATTCATTCTTCCATTAATGATTGCAAGTTGTCCAGGCCCTGAGGTAGCAAATCATCCTGAAATCATGATGCTCCCTCCACCATGCTTCACGCAGGGTGGGGAGGAGGTGTTGATGTTGGTGAGCTGTTCCATTTTTCCTTCACACATGACGTTGTGTGTTACTCTCAAACAATTCAACTTTGGTTTCATCAGTCCACAAAACTTCTGTGGAGTGTCCAAGTGCCTTTTTGTGAACATTAAACGAGCAACAATGTGTTTTTTAGACAGCAGTGGCTTCCTTGGTTGAGTCTTTCCATGAACACCATTCTTGGCCATAGTTTTACATGGAGTTGATGTGTGCACAGAGATTTTGGACTGTGCCAATGATTTCTGTAAGTCTTTATCAGACACTCAAGGGTTCTTTTTTACCTCTCTGAGTATTCTGCACTGAAATCTTGGTGTCATCTTTGGTGGACGGCGACTCCTTGGGAGAGAAGCAACAGTGGCAATTTCTCTCCATTTGTAGACAACTTCTCTGACTGTCGATTGATGAACATCCAGACTTTTAGAGATGGTTTTGTATCCTTTACCAGCTTGATACGAATCAACAATCCTTGATCGCTGGTCTTGAGACAGCTCTTTTGACCAAGCCATAATGCACATCAGACAATGTTTCTCATTAAGACATTCCTTTCCGGGTGTGTGTTTTATAGTGGTCAGGGCAACTTTAAACTACTCATCAGTGATTGGGCACACACCTGACTTAAAATGTTTGGTAAAAATTGGTTTCAATTGCTCTTTAAGTCTCCTAAGGCAGAGGGTTCACTTAATTATTTTCCCCCTTCTTAAATTGTTTGTATTAGGCCTGAAAGATATTGGAAAAAAACTATTGCTGCGATTTTTGGTGGGGGGGTGAGATATATTGCGATATTATATTAAAATATATACTGTATATGTATATATATATATTTTTTTTTTTTTTTTAAGTGTTTTTTCATCTGTGTGATTTTACAAAGATCAGATTACATTTGATAGTGATTTTGTGCAGAAATGTGAGAATTTCCGAAAGGTTAAGATACTTTTTCATACCAATGTATGTATCTTATTACGATAAGATAATTGCTTTTATGTGCAGTTGAGGACCTGATGAAGTACTTGGACCCGCAATTCACCGATCACATCGCTGTGCCCGACACCATGAAGCTGGAGTTTATCCTCGCTGGTGAGGAATAAATAATTCAAGCACATGGAAAATATTTTAACTGAGTAACATGTGTTTGTGAACACAGAGGAGGACTTCCTGCTCTCCCACGCTGCTTTGCTGGAGCAGATTAGCAACCTGCAGCCAATGCTGGAGAGCACCTACATCCGAGGTTTAGTTGTCTTGCCATTTTATTTGTTGATTCCCTGATATTTGTGAATACACTGTAATTAGGATTTTTTTCCCTGTTTGCCTCCAGATGTTCCTGAGCACGCTACAAAGCTCCAGCGTCTGTCCCAAATTCATATCAAACAACAGGTAAAAGATTCAGACCAACTCTGAAGTGGATAAGTCATTTTTTAAAAATTATTTGTATGTTTCACCTTACAAAACCTCAATATGGAATCTTTTCAGGACCAGACGGATGCTCAGTCGTTGGAAGTCAAGCAGCTTTTTGACGAATATGACAAAATGGTATTTTGTTTTTATACAAGTCTGAAGCTAAAATTGAGTTAGGGTTTGCTTTTATGAAGAAAGTAACATTTAGAAACAATGAGCGTGTTTGAAATATACAATAAAACATTGTTTGTGTATTGAATGAGGTGACGAAAGACAACTGCTAAGCAGAGCTGTGGCAACTTTGAGTTTAAAAATTTCACCCCTTTCGTTGTATTATTTCTTAAAATCAATAATTCAGTTATTTAAATTGTTAAGATCTATCATATAATTAGTTTCTTATGGTTAGACATATCATTTACCTGCATAATTGTAAGTTAGGACAATTAAATTCACCAATAGCCAAGAATAATCACTACTTTTTACAACATGGAGCTCCTCAGTGCACTTCAACATCGTTGCCTGACACCGAAATGATACTGGGCTTTGTCTTGCTGTCATTGTCCCAGGCTTCAACTGGGACCGTGTGCTTTGGTCAGATGAGGCCAAGATTGAGCTTTTTGGCAACAAACACTCTAAGTGGGTCTGGCGTGCCACGAAAGATGTGCATGCTGAAAAGCACCTCATACCCACTGTGAAGTATGGGGGTGGGTCAGTGATGGTGTGGGGCTGTTTCGCATCCAAAGGCCCTGGGAACCTTGGGGTGCATGGCATCATGAATGCTTTGAAATACCAGGGCATTTTAAATCAAAATCTGTTGCCCTCTGCCCGAAAGCTGAAGATGGGTCATCACTGGGTCTTTCAGCAAGACAATGACCCTAAACATATGGTAATGGCCAAATCTACACAGAAATGGTTCACCAGACACAAAATCAAGCTCCTCCCATGGCCATCTCAGTCCCCAGACCTTGTTTTGTTGGCAAAAGTGGGTTGTACAAAGTATTAACACCAGGGGTGCTAATAATTGTGACACACATTATTTGATGTGAAATATTTCTTTCTTTATGTGGGATTTTTTTCCCCACTGAATGAATGCACTTGTATTGAAGGTTGGATTTTTCTTTTTTTTCCCATTAAGGTCCCATATTATTTGAATTAAAAAAATATATTAGAAGCTAAAAAACACATCTTTTTCAGGGGTGCCAATAATTATGGAGGACACTGTATATGACAAAAAACTGTCGCGTTTTCAGCTCGATTTGGTCACGTTATTGTCACGAAAACATTTTTCGTCTATGAAATATTTTCGGTATCGCTAGCCTTGATGAAAACAGCAATGTTATTATAGTAGCAATATTAAATGCTACATTTATTTGAACCTTCTTTTTTGTGTTGTCAGATGTCCCTGCTGTCCAAGCAGTTCGCCCAATGGGACAAAAACCTGAGGAAACTGGAGGAGGACAAGGGCATCCGGCCTATGGAGTAACACACACTCATTATGAGGAGGAAGGCATGTGACCTGAACTTGAGTAGCTTTTTAACTGTACAAACTACGCAAAATGTCCAAAGTCATTTTTCAGTGATTGCAGTTGCTAGACAGAAAAAAAAAACACAAGTCGTGTGACTCTTAATCAGTCATCTGGAGGATTTTACTCACCTCACGGGACAACTTGGTCATCCTGCTCTTATTTATTTTTACACGTGCTACTCCAAAAAGTGTGTTATTAGATTTACTCGCATTCCGACTTCAGTCATAAGACTATTAGCGCCTGACCTGCACTAAACATTGAACTTTCCGTTTGTCTCCTGAGAAGACAACATGTCACTACATGACTGCGGTTGATTAAAATGTTAATAAAAATACAAATTTGTATTTGACTGTTCCTGCAGGATGGATGACCTGAAAGTTAAACAGAATCAAGATTCTTCCCCTTTCATATATTAAAAAAAAAAAAAAAAAAAGGATCAAAATCATGTAACTAAACATTTTTTAAATGTATTTTAAAGTTTGAACTCAATGGCTGGCATTGATGGTAATAGACAGCCAATCGATTTTGATTGGTAGGGTATCATTTGATCGCTGACAACTAGGGCTGCAGCTATCGATTATTTTAGTAGTTGATTAATCGATGAACTAATTAGTTCGAATAATCGGATAAGGGACATAAAAATTTAAAATGCCTGAGCTGAGCCTCAAACGGTATAACAAAAAATTAGGATCAAAGTACAACAAAAGAACAACTTGCATAGCAAAAGTCCGCTAGCTTAAATGCTATAAAATGCCAACTTTTTTTTTTCTTTTCAACAACAACAAATCTTCTTAACACATATTCCCACAAAAAACATGCTAAATATACCTCTAAATTATGAATGCATTAACAATATAGGTGCAGCGATTAATCGACAAATAATCAGTTAGCAAATTAATCGACAACTATTTTGATAACTAATTAATCGTTTAGGACCTTCACCTTAAACTTGTCTAAATTCTAGAAATTATAACACATAGAGCTTAGCTTAACCCAGTTGTAAATATTATCAGATGTCTTCATTACTTAAATTCAAAGTTGGACATGAACAAAAATCAGTTTTTATGTAGGAAAACAACAATTCACATTTTTACCAATTTTACTGCTTAAACTAGCATCTTAATCAGGCTGCAACAACTAATCGATTAAATTGATTAATTAATTAGTTACCAACGAATTTAATAATCGATAGTTGTAGACTAAAGTTGTCAGAAAACTAATAAAATATTTTTTGAAAGAAATATCCATTTTGTCTTCATTGTTATTTATAACATGCCTAAACCAACTTCAAGATACCGAATAATAGATCAATCGTTCAATTAGTTGCCCGATTAATTGATTATCAAAATAATCGTTAGTTGCTCAAACAAAAACGAACAACTTCATGTTGGTCTCAACAACTTCATATTGGTCTCAACAGGGAGCAGATTTATCTAGCCATGTAGCCATTAGAGGGCAGTTTATCCACCCAAATCAATAAAACCAAATGCAAACACTTTAAAAACAAACCATTATTCCACTCAAACGAATCCTCGAAGCACCAAAATTTGATTCTAAGCTTTTTTTCCCTCATCGAATTACTCAAGTTAATCGAGTAATCGTTGCAGCACTAAACAAAATAATCCAGTAGTACAAGAATATTGCAAAAATAAATATTTTTATTGACAATACTGAAACAGTGACAGCAAAAAAGTCAAGAAAAACACAATCAAAATAGCTCAATTTATCACATTGGATTTTATCTTCTATAAATTCATGTTAAACTAGATGCTAAAATTGTTTTTAAAAAAAAACGAGACTTTGATTTCAACATGTTGGATTATGATTTATGAGCCAACGGAGTATGGAGGTAGATTTGTGTCTTTATTATTCAATCAAAGAAAAAGTTGCTTCAATCAAAAAAAAAAGTCGCTTCAATCAAAATACATTTTCAATCCAAAAAAAAAAGTCACTTCAATAAAATGTGTTTGAATGCAAAAATAAAAAACTGAAAAAATTTTCTTTGATTGAATTTTCTTCTTTGGTTGAAAGTTTTTTGTTTTTTTTTATTGAAACAACCTTTTTGGCCAAAATATGGCCCAAACACAAAAAGGATTTCCTCAATCAAAGAAAACAGTTTCAATTAAAAATTAAGTGTTCAAATGCAAATTTCTAAGTCTCAAATATTTTATCCCATTCAAAAACTTTTTTTTTTATGATTGAACATTTGTTATTTTTGATTGATTTTTCTTTTGAATATATTTTTGTTTGTTTGTTTATAAGTAACTTATTTTTTGAATGGATAATAAAGACACAAATGTCCCAGCCAAAATGTGGCCCAAATGCAAAACTACATTACTTCAATCAAAAAGGTTATTTCAATAGAAAAAAAAATTCCCCCTCCCCCAAAAAATTTTAAAGAAAGTTTTCAAATGCATTTTTTTTTACTTTGAAATGTATTTTTGCATTCACATTTTTTTTTTTTGATTGAAGTGACTTTTTTTCCATTGATAATGTATATTTTGATTGAAGCGACCTTTTTTATTTATTTTATTTATTTAATTTTGATTGAAGCAACTTTTTCTTTAATTGAAAAATAAAGACAAATCTACCTCCATAACGGAGAGGCACTGTTTAAGTGACTAGCTCCATCTAATGTTAAAGATGAGAAATGCAACCGAATGTCGGCTGAATTTAAGCTTCTTGTGCAGACAATATTCAGTGATATTTTCATAATTTGCTGCAGGCCAATTAAAAACCTGGCAGCGGGCCATAGTTTGTACACCCCTGCACTAGCAATATGTTAAAAATCACAGAATTTAATGTAATGCAAACAAAATTAATAACGAACCATAAAAGTCAGACGTAGCTAAGTTTTTAGCTACACAAACTGTCAGGATAATTTTTTAATTCTGAACGTAAACACTCATTTTACGTCTTGAAATGTACAATTCAATGGTGAAAAAATGTCATAATAAGGAAAATACGGTTTGTTTTTCGATTAATTCGCTTATGCAAACACGTTTTACCCCGAAGTGAGGCATCCTCTCTGTAATAGACGATTTCAGTTTGCATGCGCGCTCCGGAAGTAGCTCCGCATTGCCGCCACTGACGTCACCGACAACCCAGCTCGCAGCACCCGAAGGCGGATACCTGTCAGACTCCGAGGCCGAAGGAGGAGCACTCACACGAGGGCTCTTCTTGGCGACGGCGGACCTCCAAGCTTGCCGCCATGGACCGAACGGCCGTTAAAGTGGGCGCCGCGGCCAGCGCGAGCGTGTGCGCCCTGTTCGGCGGCGTGGTTCTTGCCCAGTACATCGTCGCCAAGAAAAAGCGAGCGGGAAAGAAAACGAGAATTATCGAAATGGTGAGTTTTGAAGCTTCAACACGGTGAGCAACAAACTAGCAGGAGGCAGAAGCGGGAAGTGTCTTTGACCTTTCTTCAAAATAAAAACACGTGCTACTTTGGCAGTCAACCTAGCATGGCGTAAACGTTCACCATATACAAATTTAAGATTTATGTTAACATTACAAATAATTTTTGTGAATATCAGATAATTCCAGTAAATGGGCGTAAAAATAGTGAACGTCTTCAAATGTATTTTGTAGGTTTTGCGAGACTTTGTTGCTTCCTTAACAACACAGACTTTGCGGTCCTCCACGCATGCGCAGAAGTCCCCAATAACAGCAACAGCAGCTGTTTTAGAGGTCACCTGCAGCTAGCTTTTTGGTCCCCATGGCAAGATGAAAAGCTCCTTTTTGACACAGTGACCCTCCGGTTGTGTCCCTTTCTCACCGGAAGTTGCTGCCTCGATTGTCAGACGCCCCCCATGCATGTTATGCAAGCCGCCGCCATAAACCAGCCTGGAAGGAATTCTTGGAGGATATTTGCATTGAAAACATCAACACAATAGTCCATGTGCACAATCCATAAGTCATTTTTAACTTTAATGTCAATGAAAAATGAATGATGTCCATGCAAGATACTGCATTTTTACATTATGGCTGTGAAACTGCTCAGTCATTGTTGCCATGGTAATCCATGTACGTTTTTTTGTGTGTCCTGAAGATAACATAATGTTAATTATTTATGGTGGTCGCTACTTTGCAGTTAGGCCAAGTTACCGTAATTTTCAGACTATAAACTGCTCCTTTTTTCCCAACTCCTTTGACCATGAAGTTTATTGTCCAAGGCAGTTTATTTTGTGAACATTTAACGTTTTCTTGTAAGATATAGTACGCCTTATAGTATAAAAATTACAGTAATTTGAGGGAGACATTTTTTTGGGTGACTATTTTCAGAAAATTCACAATATTTCTTAAGCAAAAATGATCAAAACATTTCGCAAATAAGAAAATACAATTTTTGAGGTAAAATTTAACCAGGAAAAAACTATGAAATAGAGTGGTATCTCTACTTAAAAAATTAATTAGTTCTGGAAGTCATTATGTAAACTGAAAATTCTGTAAGTAGGGACGCGTTATTCATGGAAATACCCTAATCCGTTCAAAGCCCCCAAAGATTCAGACATGAAACTTTCATAAAGCATAAAAATGCATTAAAACTTGTAGGACGGCAGCTATCGATTATTTTAGTAGTCGATTAATCGATGATCTAGTTAGTTTGAATTATTGAATAATCGGATAAGGAATATAAAAAATTAAAATACCTCAGCTGAGCCTCAAATGGTATAAAAAAATAAAATAAATGAGGACCTAAATACAACCAAAGAAAAATTGGCTAACTTACATAGCAAAAGTCCGCTAGCTTGAATGCTTTTTTTTTTTAATGATACTCTTAACAAATGGTTCAAACACATATTCCCACAAAAACAGCTAAATATACTTATAAACTAAATTATTAATAAATTTAAAAAAACAACATCAACAAAAAAACATTAGCTCAAGAGTAAGCTTATGTTGGTCTTAACAGGGAGTAGCTGGATTCAGCCATGTGAAATGAGTTGTCATATTCACTGTTGCTACTAGAGATCAGTGTATCCAGCCAAATCAATATAACTAAATGCAAACACTTTCAAAACTACACCGCAACTTTAATTAAACAAATACTCAAAGTAGGAAAATTTAATTTGAATCTTTTTTCTAATCGAATTACTCGAGTTAATCGATTAGTCTACGCACTACGTTTAAGCACTAAAAACGTAACAAATATATGCTACAATTAAATTGTTGCACAATAAACTTAAATTGATGGTTGTGCATAATGTAAAAAATAGAGTATTAAATAAAAGTTAATGTACTCATGTGAAGCTATCGGAACATGAGGAGCAAATGAGAAGGACGCTGGGATACACACATAGATATGCAGTAGAGGTCCCTCTTAGCCAATTGGTTGCCAGGAAGATGCTAGGCAATAGCCAATGACAGAGCAGCTATAATTTTGTTACATTCAGTAAACTATGGGAGCTGCGAGTAGCGGCCCATACTGTATTTTAGCCTTTTGTACCCAGAAATTTTTCGTAACGAGAGGCAATATTTTACGAAAAATCTTTATGCAGAGACGTTTGTAAGTAGAGGTATCACTGGAATTATTAACCTTCTTACCAAAGTAAAGTTGAAATTTGGAACGAAAAAACGATATTCTGCTTTTTAAGTAACGTAACTCATGACCTCAAATTTTATATATATTTTTTTATCAAAGGTCATAATTAAAATTCAAAACCAATGTCTAATGAGAAAAGCCGTTTTTCTATTTTTTTGGAAGAAACATTTTATTTAGAAATTTAAAGTTGAATATGTTTTGAAGTATGTTCTCTTTACTGTATGCTCATATATGATTCATATGGGAAGTATGCGGCGGTGCCGCCCCGACACTGAAAGTCCATATTTGCGGCGCATTCCAGTCGGCGGCGAGTCATCGGCGGTCCTTCACGCTGCATCAGTTCCCGTGTGTTCGGCAACAAAAGGCGACGCGTGAAAAACAAATGACAGAAATTGAAAGCACACATTGTCTCGCTTTTCATGTGGCTTGCCGCACAAAATCAAAACAACACGTTTCTTTTGTGGAAGAAACAAAACTCTTATCGTTGATAAAGGTGTCTCTTTTTAGCAATTATGTAACTTATTCAGCACAATTAACGACAGTAGACGTCCATTCCATTTTGGCTGGGAGGGCTGGACGAGAATGATCCTTTTTTTTTTTTTTTAAGGTGGTACAGAACCACAAAAGCCACATGACCTGTGTGTATTTCCACCAGTTTGCCACTAGGGAGCAGAATTGAGTCATTTTTCAAATGTCAAACTTTATTTGTTTTCAAAAAATAATCCAGAGAAAAAAAAGACTGTCGGGTTATAAAACCTGTAGTTTTATCATTTCAAGCAGTCAGAATTATTAATTTTGATCCATTCAGTTCGTCACGATGTATTATAAATGGAATATTGCGAGCCTTGAGTACACCCTCGTTCCGCCTCCTATCAGTAACAACCGACGGCAGTGACCATGGAAACCAGAGCGGCGTCCCATATGGAGGTCACAGTGCAACGTTCAAGGCCTTTACAGTGTATCACACCCCACTCTATTTCTCCTCATTTTCATGTGAGTAGAATGGCTACTTTGGTAATCATTCACAAGTATAGGCTGTAGGGCTGCAGCTATCGAATATTTTAGTAATCGACTGAAAATTCTGTCGCGTAATCGGATAAAACTTTTTTTTTTAGGTGAAGAGCAATTATAAATACAGTATACATGAGAAAAAAAAGACATTTAATCCAACATTGAACCATTTTCAGTAAATCAATGTCTTTATTTCGATGTACATTGTTGAAAACGGCCAACAATTGCATCTCAGATGTGACTAGAAAAAAAAAATCACTGCTTTCACTTAAACTTCAAGATCTTATTAAAAAAAAAAAAACATATTTCTTACCTGAAAATGTAATTACACTTGATAACACACATCACTTGAAAGCTATGTGTTTTTCCCTCATGTTTCAATTGAATTTCCATTTGTGTCAAGCTATTTTTAAGTTCTAGTTAAGTTTTAAGTTAGTCTAAACTGTAAGTACTGATAGGATTTTGAGTTTTTGCAGTGTTCAAAATAGGGATGTCCCGATCCAGGTTTTTGCACTTCCGATCCGATACCGATATTGTTTTGCACTTCCAATCCGATACCGATACTGGCCGATTCCGATAACGGCCTATCTGAGCATGTATTAAAGTTTAAAGTTATTTAGCCTCCTTACTTAGTTGTCAGACTCATGTTGAAAAAGGTTTTAGTACTCTTGATAACAACTAGCCAGCTGAATAAGGTGAGTTTGAATAACACACATTGGTTGGTAACAAGAAACTGACCTGTTTATTCAGTGACAAACACAAAACATTATAAATAACAAACAGAAATGGCATAGTCAGTCAGTAAAACGTGCAAATAATATAGTAAACTGTCTTAAAAAAAGCAAAACACACCAACAACCCAGGGGAAAATCCCACAAATCCCCCAAGCTATTAGACGCTTTTAATGTTTCGTGCATTAGGTACAAAAATTATATAAAAAGCCTCTCTGGTTTAAATAAACGACTATTTCAGTATCAAGTTAACATTTTAAAACAGTAAATCAAATACTCAAGTCCCCATTCTGTATCAGCAGCTTTAAACTACATTCAATTCATTTAATTTTGCGAGTCAACTGTTAAAGTTGTTAAAATTGCTCCTGTTATTCCATAATTTCCCTTCTGTCTACTTTCGACATGTGAAAGTTTTAAAACTGTTTTGAAGATAGATTCAAGTCAAGATTTTGCCGATTTAGGAGTATTTTAGATAAAAAGTTAATTAGGTTAGCTTGGAAGGTTCACAACAGCCTACTATGGAAGTCTTCTGCTTTAAGATGGCGACTGTTTACTAACGCATCTGGTTTTCAATACCTCAATGTTGCTAACGCAGTCGAGTCTGTCGTGTTGCATCTGGTTCTATATACATATTATATCTATTATCTCCAGTAAAACGACGTTGACGTAGTTTCTAGCGGCTGTCAGCAGCAGCAGTCAGGTATTCTTGTGTTTTTTATCCAGCGGCATGAGTTGAGCTAAAGCCGTGAGTTGAGCATTGGCATTACCCGGGTCTAAGACAAGTTATGTTTACTTTCGGGACGCAATGCGGTCAGTTTCTCATTGCGTCCCGAAGACCGCGCTGTGTATTAGTTCCGCTTTACTTGACATATTTCATTAATCAGAATTTGGATGTTTGTGAATCGTTCTCGAATCTTCCACGGCCGAATCGCTCAAGGATGTAATGACGGCTGGGCATGTTGTACCGTGCTTCTAAGTGTTGGATGGTGCGACTTTACTCACGAGAGATAATGGCTCGTCATCCAGAATGAATTCTTCGGCAACGACTCTTGTTATTCCCTGGGCTTTGGGACTTTCGAGTGCCAGTTTGTCACGCATAGCAAAAGTTTCTGCCAGTGTTAGTTGCGTAGGACTGGGGTTGGGCGATGGGAAAAAATATATATCACGGTATTCCCAAGACAATATCACGGTTTCGATATTATCACGATGTTTTTAAAACACTTAAAGAAAACATTGAGTAAGATATTTTGAAAGATATTTATTAAAAACTCAATACTATGAATATGGGTGAATAACACAATGCAAGAAAACTAGTAAACTTTTAAATGTGCTTTTGCGAACCAACGCAGCCAATCTGAGTTTGATTCAGTGCAAATACAAAAAAATATAGCAGCTGTATAGTAGTAAACATTAAATTACTCAAAAAAGAGAGTATTTTCAACAAACTGGACATGCACTGTGCAAAATTACAATATATTAAACAAATATCAATAGTAACACTCATGACATAATCAAATACTTAAGGTCAATAACAAAAGAAACGAGTAAACTTTTAAAGTTTTTATTGTAAGTTAATAAAACGCGGTATAACGATGTCCTAAAAAATATGTACCTTCAGCACTTAAGATCGTGAGACGGTTTTATATCGTCATATCGCCCATGTATACGTAGGACCTTTCTTTTTGTCTTCGGTTTTCTTAACATACAGTGCCTTGCAAAAGTATTCGGCCCCCTTGAATCTTGCAACCTTTCGCCACATTTCAGGCTTCAAACATAAAGATATGAAATTAAATTTTTTTGTCAAGAATCAACAACAAGTGGGACACAATCGTGAAGTGGAACAACATTTATTGGATAATTTAAACTTTTTTAACAAATAAAAAACTGAAAAGTGGGGCGTGCAATATTATTCGGCCCCTTTACTTTCAGTGCAGCAAACTCACTCCAGAAGTTCAGTGAGGATCTCTGAATGATCCAATGTTGTCCTAAATGACCGATGATGATAAATAGAATCCACCGGTGTGTAATCAAGTCTCCGTATGAATGCCCCTGCTCTGTGATAGTCTCAGGGTTCTGTTTAAAGTGCATAGAGCATTATGAAAACCAAGAAACACACCAGGCAGGTCCTAGATACTGTTGTGGAGAAGTTTAAAGCCGGATTTGGATACAAAAAGATTTCCCAAGCTTTAAACATCTCAAGGAGCACTGTGCAAGCCATCATATTGAAATGGAAGGAGCATCAGACCACTGCAAATCTACCAAGACCCGGCCGTCCTTCCAAACTTACTTCTCAAACAAGGAGAAAACTGATCAGAGATGCAGCCAAGAGGCCCATAATCACTCTGGATGAACTGCAGAGATCTACAGCTGAGGTGGGAGAGTCTGTCCATAGGACAACAATCAGTCGTACACTGCACAAATCTGGCCTTTATGGAAGAGTGGCAAGAAGAAAGCAATTTCTCCAAGAAATCCATAAAAAGTCTCGTTTAAAGTTTGCCACAAGCCACCTGGGAGACACACCAAACATGTGGAAGAAGGTGCTCTGGTCAGATGAAACCAAAATTGAACTTTCGGCCACAATGCAAAACGATATGTTTGGCGTAAAAGCAACACAGCTCATCACCCTGAACACACCATCCCCACTGTCAAACATGGTGGTGGCAGCATTATGGTTTGGGCCTGCTTTTCTTCAGCAGGGACAGGGAAGATGGTTAAAATTGACGGGAAGATGGATGCAGCCAAATACAGGAACATTCTGGAAGAAAACCTGTTGGTATCTGCACAAGACCTGAGACTGGGACGGAGATTTATCTTTCAACAGGACAATGATCCAAAACATAAAGCCAAATCTACAATGGAATGGTTAAAAAATAAACGTATCCAGGTGTTAGAATGGCCAAGTCAAAGTCCAGACCTGAATCCAATGGAGAATCTGTGGAAAGGGCTGAAGACTGCTGTTCACAAACACTCTCCATCCAACCTCACTGAGCTCGAGCTGTTTTGCAAGGAAGAATGGGCAAGAATGTCAGTCTCTCGATGTGCAAAACTGATAGAAACATACCCCAAGCGACTTGCAGCTGTAATTGGAGCAAAAGGTGGCGCTACAAAGTATTAACGCAAGGGGGGCGAATAATATTGCACGCCCCACTTTTCAGTTTTTTATTTGTTAAAAAAGTTTAAATTATCCAATAAATTTTGTTCTACTTCACGATTGTGTCCCACTTGTTGTTGATTCTTGACAAAAAATTAAAATTTTATATCTTTATGTTTGAAGCCTGAAATGTGGCGAAAGGTTGCAAGGTTCAAGGGGGCCGAATACTTTTGCAAGGCACTGTACTTCTTATATTTTTTGTGGTGGTATTTCGCTAAATGCTTGATTAGGTTGGTTGTATTAAAACTTCTTACAGCTTTACCACCACGCTTGACTTTATTGTGGCATATGTTGCACTCTGCCTCTTCGTCTTTGTCGTCCTTTAAGGTGAAATGATCCCACACAGCTGACATTTTTACCGATAAAGTCTCTCGGTAAATTGGGAGACGGTAATGTAAATGTAGTGTGTTGAAGGTGTGCCGTAAAATGCGGACCTGATTTCAGGGAAACCGAAGGCAAGGCAAGGCAAGGCAAATTTATTTATATAGCACAATTCAACACAAGGCAATTCAAAGTGCTTTACATCACATGAAGATCATAAAAATCACATTTAAATCAACACAACGTAGAAACGAAGACAAAAGATCGCATTTAATCACAGAATAAAAATAAATAAATAAAATAAAAATAAAACAAAAATTACTACTACTAATAATAATTGAAATCAGCAATGGAGATAAGCATAAACTGGAATGGATTATTCAAATCTGTGCGCTGGACAACCCAGACCGGACTTCAAAAAAAAAAGGGATCGGAAGTCGGGATCGGAATTTTTCCGTGTTGGCCGATCCGATATCGATGCGCATTTTTTTGCCCATATCGGCGTCTGATCTGATCCAAATATCGGATCGGGACATCTCTAGTTGAAAATAAATGTATAATACCTGCTGTATTGGAGCACATTAGGGACCAGTACTACTTGGTGTTTTATTCAGCAATGACTACTGAGCTAAAACTGACAGTTAGCTTTATTATGTCTTAATTTTACACCCTCATCTTTCTACAGCGCTGTGTGCCCTCCGAAGGGCTAACGTTACGTGAGCGAGTGACAGTAACGTTATATTTATTAGCGCTGAGAAGTCTACTGCTTAAAGATGGCGGCCGTTTACTAACGCTGCCCGATGCGGCCGAGTCTGTCATTTCGCATCTAGTTCTAAATGCATGCGATATTTATGAGAGGCATCGGACACTACCTGCTACCACACTAGCATCATGTGGGCGTAGTTTTTAGCAACGTCGGCGTAGTTTGTAGCGGCTGTCGGCTGCAGTAAGGTTTTTTATTTTATTTTTTTATTTTAACTGCTTCTTCCTCTACGCACGGACATCAGCGCGTTGTCCCGCGTTAAAAGTAGTCCGGGCCAAACGTGATGCTTAGAGCTGGCAGAATTAAACGATTCCTCGAGGTGAATAAAATTACTCAGATCAGTTTTTAGACTCGAGTTGCTCGAGTATTCGTTTCAGCTCTAATAGGCTGAGTGATCTTCTTTCGTTGCCATTGACAGCAGTAGATGTCTGATCCAATTTGACTGGGAGGGTTGGCACTAGAGTTGGCACTAAATTTCCGATTCTTAGATTATTCGCGATTCGGCCGTGGAAGATTCGAGAACGATTCACAAACATCCAAATTCCGATTATTGAAATATGTCAAGTAAAGCGGAAGTAAAACACACTCAGCGCGCCGCGCGGTCTTCAGGACTCAATGAGGTACGGACTGAGAGTAGCTAAACATCATGCTTGTCATTACCCGGCCCCTCGGGTAATGCCAATGCTCAACTCACGGCTCTAGCTCAACTCATGCCGCGAGATAAAAAAAGCAACAACATACCTGACTGCTGCCGAAAGCTGCTACAAAGTACGTCCACAATACATAATGTTAAGGTACATATCATATTTATATAGGACTAGATGTAGTATAGACTCGGTGGTGATACCAGCACATGTAGAGAAAGCTAGATGCGGGCGTTAGTAAACGGCCGCCATCTTAAAGCAGTAGACTTCCCTTCAAGGCTGTTGTAGCGAACCTTCCAAGCAAACCGAATTAACTTTTATGTCTAAAATACTCCTAAATCGGTAAAATAATGACTTGAATCTATCTTTAAAATAGTTTTAAAACTTTCACATGTCGAAAGTAGACAAAAGGGAAATTATGGAATAACAGGAGCAATTTTAACAACTTTAACAGTTGATTGACAACATTAAATTAATTGAGTTTAATGTAGTTTATTGTAATTTAAAGCTGCTGATACAGAATGGGGATTTGAGTATATTATTTATTGTTTTTAACTGTTAACTTGATACTGAAATAGTCATTTATTTAAGCCTGCGAGGCTTTTTTTTTTTTTTTTAACAGTTTTTGTAACTAATCTACAAAACATTAGCAGCTAATAGCCGGGGGGGGGGGGGGTCATCAATAATCGGTTTATAATCAAATCGTAGCCTCTGAATCGTAATCGAATCGTTAGGTGCCCAAAGATTCCCACCTCTAGTTGGCACTAATGACTTTTTTAAAGTAACATGCCCAACACTGGACATAACTGCAGTTAACGAGTTAGCAAGAGCCCTATTAAGTAATAAACCGTCCTTGCCTTACGTTCGTGAACCATTTGGCATGTTAGCATGGGTTGCTATCTCCCACGTACCGCTTATGTATTTCTGTCTGTGCATTATATATCTCTTTGATACGTTCGCGATGTGTGGATGATGCAATAAGCTTCTAAATCCTCCATGAACGTAAGCGCTGTCTCTGAATGTAAACACGGGTTGCACATATGGTGATTGAACATTTTTTGTCGCAGGCAGTGACGTTTTGACTATTAAAAAAACCTGCATACCTCCGGTAATTAAAGTACACACAATGACGCATCAAACGCAGATTTTGCAAATCTTCACATTGGTCGGAGTTTTTATAAGCCTTTGTTTTTAATGGCCAAAATAAAAACTTGATCAGAATGTGCTGGATCTGGTTAGAATATTCCGAATGCGGTATACACATGAAGCATTTTTATGCTGATAAGACTTTTAACCCGAATAAGAGTCCATGACAATGTAGCCAATGTTACTGAAACCTGATCGTTTACAGCTAGCCCCAAGGGTACAGTTAGCTAACCTCACTGGCATAGGGTTAGCGCAATCTGAAGGAATCTTTACATGAATTGAATGAGTGAAGCCAAAAAGTAGGTCAATGCTCTCCAGTTGCACCACAACAATTTACAGCATCTATGTTGCATCAGCCAGATTCCATGCGCTAACAGCTGCTAATAATAAACTCTGTGTACTCAAATAAATACATTTTAAATAACACCAGTGCTTTCATTCTGACTTACCCTAGGGTGGAAGTCAGAGGAGCCATCAAGTTCATCGTTCATCATTTTAACTATTGCGCGCACTAGCACGTGAGCGGCCAATCACATGCTCACGTTGAGATTGAGTCTGACCTGCAAACACAGTCGAGTAATGTTGAGGTCATGTAAAAGTTGAACAATGGAAGGTGGAAAAAAGTCTCAAATGTTATGTTGCAAAGCATTCACGAGACAAGTGTGGTACCAGAATATAGTACAAAGTATTTGACTACAATATTTTTAGGAAATTTGAATTTAAAAAAAAAAAAAAAAAATAGAAAAATGGTAAAATAAACACTAAACCCAGCCGCCCAAGTCCATATGGATCAGACATCTATCATCGTCAATGGTAGTCAATGAGTAAAGTAGGAAGGTTGTTACTAACTAGCAATATGGAAACAAAAATCTATCACAACATTCGGCAGTTTATATCACGATAATGAAATGCGATAATTTTTTTCAATATTTTGATGAAAAATTGTGATGACACCTTCATTTTGAATGCCACAGATCAGACCTGCCACAAATATGAAATGTATCAAGTAGTATTCCAACACTAAAAATATCCATGCATACTCATTGCGGTATAGTATTTTTGAACAAATGTGATATCTAAGCATCTACTACTAATACTTATCAGTATTGGGCTGCAATATGGACAAAAAATATCAAGTAGCCTTGCATTCCCAATATGCATTGCAGGAACGGATACTGTATTTTCCGCAATATGAGGCGCAACTAAAAGCCCAACCACTACTACTACTACTGCATCTTATAATGCAGTGTGGCCTATATATGGAAACAGTTTTTTAAAGTTTGCCATTCATTGAAGGTCCATCTTATACTCCGATACGCCTTAAAGTGCGGCGTACGCTATAGGGCTGCAGCTATTGAATATTTTAGTAATCGAGTAATCGACTGAAAATCCTATCGATTAATCGAGTAATCGGATAAAACATATATTTTTTTAGGTAAAGAGCAATTATAAATATACATGAGAAAACAAGACATTTCATCTAATATTGAACCATTTTCAGTCAATCAGTATCTTTATTTTCGATGTATATTGTTGAAAACAGCCAACAATTGCCTCTCAGATGTGACTAGAATAAAAAAAAGACCAATTCACTGCTTTCACTCCCAAAACGTTTTTAATTCTAGCTGTTTTAAGTTAGTCTAAACTGTAAGTCCTGATAGGATTTTGAGTTTTTGCAGTGTTCAAAATAGGTTATAATATGGCGGTGATATTTGCATGCGTTTCTGAATGCACCGCGTGACGTGCGGGGGTGAGGGAGGTGCGGGAGAACGAGAGACGTGCCTTCCTGTTGTTGTTGTCGTTCCACAAGTTCGCAAAAAAGAAATAATTGCAACCTTACGAAGCGGGTGACTCTTTGTCAACGTTACAGTATGATACCTGCTGTATTGGAGCACATTACCGACCAGCGCTACTTGGTGTTTTATCCAGCAATGACTACTGAGCTAAAATTGACAGTTAGCTTTATCATATTTTCATTTTACACCCTCATCACTCTACAGCGCTATGTTTTCACAGATTAAATAAAGCCTGTATGTAAAACACCTTAGCCACGAATCAACAGTGGTCTTAATAGAAACCTAGCCCTCCGCGTGGCTAACATTACGTGAGCGAGTGATAGTAACTTAATCTTATTTATTAGCGCTGAGAATTGTACTGCTTTAAGATGGCGGCTGTTTACTAACACCGCTGACTCTGTCATTTCGGATCTAGTTCAACATACATGTGATATCTATGAGACACATCAGATGCTACCCGCTACCACCGTAACGTCATGCGGGCTAGTTTTTAGAAACGTCCGCGTAGTTTGGAGCGGCTCTTGGCTGCAGAAAGGTTTTTCAAAATATTTTTTTTATTGCTTCTTCCTCTACGTACGTGACATCAGCGCGTTGTCCCGCATTAAAAGTAGTCCGGGCAAAACATGGCTGGCAAAATTAAACGATTCCTCGAGGTGAATAAAATTACTCGGATCAGTTTTTAAACTCGAGTTACTAGAGTTCGAGTATTCGTTTCAGCTCTAGTACGCTAGCATGCATGCTACATTGCACGAGAGCATGTGCACTAGCACGTACGCTAGGGTTTTGAAGGTAGCGAGAGCAAAACAGAGTTCCATTGTACTTTCTGCGGAAACTCCGCTTCATTTTCTTAACTTGGCGAAGCTCGTTATGCCAAACGCACACACTTTAACTTTATATCTACTGGGCACACTCCCCCTATCACATGCAACCTTCTCCCTTTAAGTTTCGCGTACGCTTTGTCAAAAATATGCTCACTGTCAGACAGATTTTGTTATTCGATCCACACAATAAGCACACAGTCTGCTTTGGGGGAAATGCTTTGCTTTTAGGTGCGCTTTATGGTCATAAAAATACGGTATTGTCATATCGTACTGCACTGGTTCACAATTCTAATTTGATAAGAATCTGAATATTAAATTAATTAAGAGAACTAAAGTTGAAGTTGGCCTCTAGCATTTTGAACCTGTTTAACCTGACCTGTGTGGAGGTTTAATAACTGTGCGTGTGAGAGCAACGTGTGCATACATGTACGCGTACACTGTGTTTTCTTGGTGAATTTACGGAGCAGCACAAAGTGTTCATGCTTGTTCAAGGGAACCATGGATAGAATGACATGTAGTTCTTAAAAGATGAATCTTAGTACGAGTTTTAATTAGGGCTGCAGCTATCGAATATTTTAGTAATCGAGTAATCGACTGAAAATTCTATCGATTAATCGAGTAATCGAATAAAACAAATATATTTTTAGGTGAAGAGCAATTATAAATATACATGAGAAAACAAGACATTTCATCTAATCTTGAACCATTTTCAGTCAATCAATGTCTTTATTTTCGATGTATATTGTTGAAAACAGCCAACAATTGCATCTCAGATGTAACTAGAATAAAAAAAAAAGACCAATTCACTGCTTTCACTCAAAAAACTTAGATCTTATTTAAAAAAAAAATGTATGTGTATATATATATATATATATATATATATATATATATATATATATATATATATGTATGTATATATCTTACCTAAAAATGCCGTTACGCTTGATAACACACATCACTTAAAAGTTAGGATTTTTTCCCATGTGTTTCAATTGAATTTCTCTTTGTGTTAAGCCATTTTTAAGTTCTAGTTAAGTTTTAAGTTAGTCTAAACTGTAAGTCCTGATAGGATTTTGAGTTTTTGCAATGTTCAAAATAAATGTATGATACAGGCTGTATTGGAGCACATTAGGGACCAGTGCTACTTGGTGTTTTACCCAGCAATGACTACTGAGCTAAAATTGATAGTTAGCATGATTAAGTTTTTATTTTACACCCTCATCACTCCACAATGCTATGTTATGTTAAAGCCTGTATGTAAGACACGTTAGCCACGCATCGACAGTGGTCATAATTAATTGAAACCTAGCCCTCCGCAGGGCTAACGTTACGTGAGCTCGTAGCGACAGTAACGTTAATCTTATTTATTAGCGCTTAGCGCTCTTTATTAGCGCTTAGCGCTCTACTGCTTTAAGATGGCAGCTGTTTACTAACGCTACTCAGACGCGGCCGAGTCTTTCACTGTGCATCTAGTTCAACATACATGTGATCTCTATGAGACGCATCAGACGCTACCTGTACCAACGTAGCATCGTGCGGGCTAGTATTTAGCAACGTCGGCGTCGTTTGTAGCGGCTGTCGGCTGCAGTAAGTTTTTGTTTTTTTTTTCCCCTTCTTCCTCTCCGCACGTGACAGCGCGTTGTCCCGCATTAAAAGTAGTCCTAGCAAAACGTGATGCTTAGAGCTGTCAAAATAAACGATTACTCGAGGTAAATAAAATTACTCGGATCAGTTTTTAAACTCGAGTTACTCCAGTTGCTCGAGTACTCGTTTCAGCTCTAGTTTTAATAGTTTGATATTCAAAGCCCTCTTAATGTTTTCATTTCAATGAAATTTGTAAAATTATTCTAACTAGTAGGTTGCCATTGTTGTTGACGTCGCAGGTCGGTGACGTCACATGGCCACGCTGCCGGAATTCCACGTTTAAAAAAAACGTGTCACTCTTTAATAATCTAAGGTAGTGTTTTCAATACGCCACAAGATGTCAGTGGCGAGTTTTAAATTAGGAATCAAGCCAATGAGTGCGTTTTGTCCCTTGATTGACCCAGTAGTTTTCCTTTAATCCACTGTGGGGTGTAAGACAGTGAGAAAGGAGAGTAGACACAGGCGTTGAGGTTCGTAGCTTGCGTCGTTTATTGGCTTAAGCTTCAGCAACTCCTTAACAACAAAAATAAGTATCATATAGTGAAAATACAACAAAAATAATATATCTCTCAAAAAAATATTCACAAAAAGAAAAGTGCTTCAATCTGTATTAATGAGGCCCTATTCTCACACAGTTAAACAACAATGCAAAGAGAACTGGCATTCACAAACTCACAGTCAAAGTAGTTATGCAAAATACACATAAAGCTTACTCAGACTTTGGTCAAACTCTATTTAAAGATTTTAGCAACTCGTTTAGCTCTTGTTAATTATATCACAATGCTATCTGTATTGTCAGTGATACCGATGATGATGACGACAATAAACAATAAACAACAAGAAATACACTGGATGGCAATAGTTGGTCACAATTTTAAACTATGATGCTGGGAGCCTTTATCAGGAGTCTCGTTTGTTGTGAAGACAACACTCAAATGAACGTAAATCACAATGGACCCCGCATAACAAACAGGAAACTACGGCGACAGTTGAGGGACAAGACGCACTCTTGGCTTGATCTCTTATTAATTTAAAACTCGCCATTGACACCTTGTGGTGTATTTACATCACTGCCTTACATAGTTAAAAAGTGACACTGTGAAGTACGGCAACGTGGCCAGGTGACGTCAACAACAATGGCGAGCTACTCGTTTATTTTTTAATTAAAATTTTACAAATTTTATTAAAACGAAAACAATAAGAGGGGTTTTAATATCAAATTATTATAACTTGTACTAACATTTCTCTTTTAAGAACTACATGTCTTTCTATCCGTGGTACCCTTTAAATATGTTGTCTGTTATTCTCACCCATATTAGCCAATTGAAAAAAAAATATGGGATCGCTCTTGAACGTGCCACAAATTATCTTACTTTTAAATGGATGTAAAAGTTCCGAGCTAGACATAAATGGAGTTAATGACATAATTTGCTGGATGACACTTAATGACATCTGTCATAAGCATTCATTAATGCACATGACAGTGTCATGTTACAATTATGACGGTCTTATGGCAGTCTTATGTCGCCACTGTCAAACAAAGTGTTGCCTACTAACCTAAATAAATCAACAAATAACCCGCACCGGACTATAAGATGCCCGATTCAAAATGAGGGAAAAAAGTAGCTGCTTATTGTCCGAAAATTACAGAACTGGATTATTCAAACTAACTAATAAGTAGATTAATCGATTACCTAAACAATCTATAGACCCTACCCACCGACGTCACAAAATCACGTGCTCGCTGTATGGTTCCGCCCCCTTGTCCGTCATTTTGTGTCTGTATTATCAATGGTCTCAATTGATCGAGCAATTTATAATGCATTTCATGGAAGACCCGGTAATTTCGGATGCCGTAAACTCACTTGATGCGTTGCATAAAAGGCGTTATGTGGAAAAGCTTCAGTTTATCCATTCGCCAGATCCATATTTGATGCCTAAATCGATGTTTTTCGACCCGCTGTCTCCGCCGTATTTGCCTGACATCTGCTAGCTAGCCTGATATGTACAACTATCTTGTCCACACAAAATCAGCCTATTCTCACGAAAGTTTGAAAAACTTTAAGAGCTTGGAGGCTTATAAATACTTCGTTGCTGGTTGGGTGAAACAGGTCCTCGTCCACGAAAATTCGGCAGGAATCTATCTTGTGCTTGGAAAGGTGAGTTACGAAATTTTCAATTCAAAATCTTTTGTTATTGCTAACATCCACTGTCAAGTCTAATGTATTTCATGTCGTTTGTCAATGGAGTTAGGGCTTTTAATGTTTATATGGTTTAGCGATAGCCAGTGGCGCCTACAGAAATTTTTCATAGGGGTGGCCAGATGGGGCCACTTAAAATCTTGGGGTGGCCAAAACTAAAAGCCATAATTTCAGGTTTTCATTATATTGTCGCAGTAAAAAGGTCAGGGGAAAACTTAAGAAAGACTTAAGGACACGGCTACTGATATACTTTGGTGTATAGTGTAATATTTGATGTTACTAATGATTTAATGTGCCTAGTCCATTAGTGTCCAGTCAACATTCTGAGTTCCACAACAATTCTGTTTTATTGTGTTATGTATATATTAGGCATAAGGTGTACATTTAACTAGGGCTGTCAAATGATTAAAAATTTTAATCGAGTTAATCACAGCCTAAAAATTAATTAATCGTAATTAATCGCAATTCAAACCATCTCTAAAATATGCCATATTTTTTTTGTAAATTATTGTTGGGATGGAAAGATAAGACAAGACGGATATATACATTCAACATCCTGTACATAAGTACTGTATTTGTTTATTGCAACAATAAATCCACAAAATGGCATTAACTTTATTTACATTCTTTCTGCGAAAGGGATCCACGGATAGAAAGACTTGTAATTCTTAAAGGATAAATGTGAGTTTGTATATTGTGACTAAATATTGCCATCTAATGTATTTGTTGAACTTTCAGTAAATGATACTGTAGCGACTTAACTGTTCTGCCCAAATGCATAATGGGAAGTGGTGCAACCATGACTGTGTGTGGTGGCTGCAAAAGCTATATCTTCTCGGAGTTGGGTACACTTCAGGGTGTTAAGAAAAAGATCAACTCCTATCATTTTTCCCCACGTCGCTTCCCACAGTATTTATAGGTGCTGTGGGAGAGATGAAAAAGCTTTTGCCAATTAAAAGCACGGCCCAAATGAATGCTTGTATCTACTCCACTCTGCCTCTTATCTCTGTATATAAGTAAAACGGCGCCATTGTAGGCTGTTTGCTGCAATGCGTGAATGAGTCGTACAGCGAATGCGTTAATTGCGATAAATATTTTCACGTCATTAATTTAAAAAAATTAATCACCGCCCGTAACATGATAAATTTGACAGCCCTACATTTAACAAAACAAAATAAATGCATTCATTTGGGATGAAATGCATAACTGATGCTACAACAATCTAACGATATACTGGCAAGCGGGGTGGCCAATGGGGTGGCCAACCAATTTATAGGGGTGGCCGTGGCCACCCCTGGCCACCCCCTGGGGGCGCCACTGGCGATAGCACTCTCACTACATACATACGTGTATGTTGTCGGCGATTAGCCTAGCAATGATCTTAATTGTGGTTGTCAGCCCAAAACCCTCTAAATATATATTAAATGCATCTTACCAGATATGAAATGACTACTACATAATCTGTGGTAATCGTTTGGAGCCCAGTTTTCTCGTCGAATTGCAGCAGCCCATCTCGCTCTCTTCTCTCCGGGTCTCTCGGAATCCGATAGAACTTCAAGTCTCTCCGTCTTCTCCGTCTATTTTCTCTGTTATTGCAACCGACCGCCACACACGCCTTCACCATTTTGATTATTAATGTCAACGAGCAGAAAAACACGTCGTAAATAGGAGGAATGTATGTAGCCGTAACAGGTAAACATGATGTGTTGACGGACAATTGGGCGGCACCAGTCAGGAGGAAGGAGTTGTGACGTCACGTGGGTAGGGTCTATAGTTGCAGCTCTCAACAAAATAGTTTGTTTGGACACATTTGTAAGCTTTTTTTATATCATAAGTGGATACAGATAGAAGTGCTTCGCCATGAAAGTAAGTATGTGCTGATTCATTTCCACCATCTTTATAAAATGACACCACCGGATGCTTGTTTACATGTGCTGCATCACTTTCTTGTCCTTGTCAAGTCAACACGTCAGCACAAAATGCGGGTGTGTGCGCGTGTTCGTCCATAATGAGAGTGTAAACAATAACCCTTAACCCCTGGTGACCTTTTTGTGCCCATTAAAATTATTTATCGCCGGCGTGTGTAGCTTGTTTGTGTGTTCAGCAGATGCTGACATTAAGTGGAAAGTCAAAGGTAACATAGCAACAAGGGCAGATTACAGACTTTTTTTTTTTACCCCCCGCCGCCGTATGTCTTATTTTCGTTCTATTTATACTTGACGGTGTTTGTATGTGTTGACATGGATCATCTGTTAGGTGTCTGTGTGTGGGGGAGGGGTTTTAGGCTCCGCCCCTTTTTTCTGCCGTTATATAAGAGCTGTTTAGCCACACATTCCTTTCCTCACTTCTGTTTTTCGAAGACTACACAGCCCTGGTAAGTAAATTTGCAGCTCTTCTTGCTGCGTTTTGAGTTTTAATCTTGTTATATGGTGATAGACATCCAATCAGTCTTTGAATTGAAATGAGTGTCCCTAGTAGACGTGCAATTCATTTGAACTGGGACAGTTGGCAGCGAATGAATGGGAGCATTTTTTTTTTGTTTTGTTACTCTCTGGTGCTTCCTGGAAAGTGAGAGTGTTGAAGACAATGAGGATTGAAAAGCTATGTTGTCATGCATTTTATGTTTAAAGTGCCATTTTAATTCATCGGCTGACATCTTTTGCTGATCTTGAAATTTTTTGTCTCAAAAAAAACAAAAAAACCTTACTTACATTCCTGAGCTGCACTGTAACATATCAGCTTCTGTTCGTCTTGCAGATGCCTCAGTTTGAGAAGAAAACGGTGCATATGAGGGACCCCGAGAGGGTGGAGCAGATTATCTGCGGCCTTATCAAGGGTGGAGCCTCCAAACTTCAGGTGGGTCCAACTCTGACACCTGCTGGTGATGATTTTTACACCTTTTTGGGGTTATACTGTACAAGGGGTTGGTAGTTAAGGAACCCCAAAAGAGCAGAGGTAGATAGTAACGCGTTACATGTACTCATCTACATTTACTTGAGTAAATTTTTGAGAAAAATGAGGTCTAAGAGTAGTTTCAGTAAGCCTTACTTTTTACTTTTCCTTGATTTGTGAAGAAAAAAATGCTACTCTTACGCCGCTACTTTGGGCTACACAAGAGTCATTATTACTAGAGATGTCCCGATCAATCGACATCCGATCTCGTCAGTTTCAAAGTATCGGAATCGGCAAAAAAATATCGGCCATGCCTTTTTTATTATATATACAGTATATTTTTTAATTAAATCGTTTTCTAATTGTATTTAACGTTACAGACATAATATGTTACACTCATCCAGAGTTTTTTGTTTAGGCTTAAGGTAGTAATATAGGTAATATTTTTTTTTTTTAAATGTATCACGTTAATAAATTAAACTCAATTAATGCATGCGCTGCACGACCCACTCACGCATTGGCGCTCAATCTGTAATGGCGCCGTTTTACCTATATAGAGAGATAAAAGACGGCGTAAAATGAGTAGAGTGAATTTTGGCAGCCTTTGGGGCCTTTTTTTAATTGGCTAGAGCCTCTCCCTACGATTAGAAATATCATGGGAAGCAATGTGGGGAAGCAAGGTAGCAATTGATCTTTTTCTTAACACCTTATGTTATTTCCCAACGCAGTAGTGTTGTATCGGTCGCGAACGATTCGTTCTTTTTGAACGAATTGTTTGGGTGAACGAGACCGAACTAATCACCATCTGCACTGATTCGTCCTATGAAGTTGGTGCTTGTTCACTGCGTGGGAGGGCGTTGAGCAAGCGGCAGCGTCTTCTGACATTGCACACGACCAATCAGACGCCAGCCTCATCGCGGGCAGGGGAGGGACCGGAAACAGAATCAGGGCGTATGTCACTCACTTCCACGTGTGGCCAATGAGCAGCCAGCGTGCAGGCAGGGGGGCAAGACTGAGTTTTGTCACTTCCCGTTCAGTGACTCGGTCCTCCGGTTCCTGAACTAGCTTGCTGCTAACTTGACTTTCCAGTAATGAATATGCGGTGAACGAATCAAAAAATGAAAGGAAAGGACTTTGTCACATATTTGTTAACGTGGAGCCTATCAAATGCAGCTCAAAAAGACAAAAACACCACACAAATCTAGCGAGCATGGTTTAGTGTACTACTTTTCTCAACAGACTCGCGACTACCTATTACCACATACTATCAAATTTACAGTAATTTAAAACACGGGTAGCTACGAGGCAAGCAAAAGCTGAGCTGCGGTCGCGTGACGGCAATGAAGGGGGCAAAGAACTGTCACTATAAGGAGGCTTCATGGCAGCGATATTTACCTCATATGTGCACAGAAAAAAAAATTTAGTATGATCACCATAATACTGATTTGCAATGAAACGGTATATACATGTCCATTTTTTCCAAGTGTTTTATTTATTTTTTTTTCGTGTCAGGTGTTGGTTGGTTTGACAAATCATGTCAATCCGTCCATCATGTGCTACTCAAGCGCCCCAAAACAACGCACATGGACACGGGAGATGTCGCAATATGTCTACATTTTTCTTAACAGACTAATGAGAGTAGAAAGGCGATATCGTAAAGAGCAAACAATTATTTCTTGTCAGCATTTGACGATCTGAGATGCGGGGACGACAGGGGAGCTGACCTGATTATTTTATTTATTAATACCAGTGCAAAAATTCAATATGATCACCATAATACTGATTTGCAATGAAACTGTATATACATGTCAATTTTTTCCGAGTGTTTTTTTTTTTTTTTTTCGTGTCAGAGCGTGTCGGTTGGTTTGACAAATTATGTCAATCCGTCCATCATGCGCTACTCAAGCGCCCCAAAACAACGCACGCAGACACGGGAGATGTCGCAATATGTCTACATTTTTCTTAACAGACTAATGAGGGTAGAAAGGCGACATCGTAAAGAGCAAGCAATCATTTCTCGTCAGCATTTGACGATCTGAGATGCGGGGACGACAGGGGAGTTGACCGGATTATTTTATTTATTAATACCAGTGCAAAAATTCAATACGATCATCTTAATACTGATTTGCAATTAAACTGTCAAATATCAAAATGTAGTATTGTCTTTATTTCAGAGCAGCACATTCGACAACTAGCTATTTACACTTATAGTTTTAACAATAGTAACTAAAAATAATAGTGATGAGCATAAAAACAAAAATACAACAGAGCGAGAGGTAAATATGATGTGTTGGTCGTTCCATATTTTGAAATTAAACTTTCGATTTATTTTTATTTTCGTGACAGCAAGCATTGTAAATGTGATCAAGAACATGCTAAAGAAAGTCCGTGCGCCCCCGACCCCAACCCCCCGCTCCCCCCACAAAAGGAAAATGTTTAACCGTGTCCTCAATCGAAATGCAAGCACGAGCCATGACTTTGAGCCCATAGAACTAGGACAGACGACGCGGAAGTTCTCCCTCGCTTTTGCAGCAGCGGGAGGGAGGGAGACGAGGCTGTCTGTGAAAGCAGAATGATATTGCCTGTCACTCATTACTGAAACTACGACGAGCGGTCAATGAGGAGCCTGTGTGCAAGAGAGAGGGAGGGACCAAGAATGTCACTTCCCGTTCAGTTATACTGCGAAGCGGTCTTTGGTGATTCGTTCGGCAGCGTCACTTCCCGTTCACTAACCGAACGATTCATTTGGGCGGGGAGGGAGATGAGGGGGGCGAACGATTCGTTGAACGATTCGTTTGAACGAATCTTTTTACTGAACGATCCGGAATGGATTCGTTTACTCAAGTGAACGACAGATCCCGTCACTACAACGCAGAGAAGATATATCCATTGGTAGCACTACGCACAGTCATGGTTCCACTTCCCATCATGCATTTGGGCATGCCTACAGTTTCATTTACTGAAAACTCAACAAATACACTAGATGGCAATATTTAGTCACAATATACAAAGTCACAAGTCTTTCTATCCGTGGATCCCTCTCACAGAAAGAATGTTAATAATGTAAATGCCATCTTGAGGATTTATTGTCATAATAAACAAATACAGTACTGTATATTGAATGTACTGTATGTTGAGTGTATATATTCATCTGAGTTTTATTCATTTTTTTCTTAATGCATTGCCAAAATGTATATGATCGGGAAAAATTTATCGCGAATGATTGGAATTGAATCGGGAGCAAAAAAAAGCAATCGGATCGGGAAATATCGGGATCGGCAGATACTCAAACTAAAACGATCGGGAGCAAAAAAACATGATCGGTACAACCCTAGTCATTACAGTTTTCCTCTTTATTTTTCATATATATTTTTTTTGCCAGCAATGCCAAGAGTAACTCTACCAATGAGCCGTCGCAACAATAATCACATGACTCCATTTTACCAATCACAAGCTTGCCGTTCTATGATGACGCCAGCCCGTTCAATCACGTGGCTTCTTTAAAGCACCGTAAAAAAAGAAGTATCTGACATAGAGCGCTGCCCTCAACTTGACTTGAAAGCACGGATTTTAACCTCTCTCCCAGTTTTTATTTGCCGCTGATTGACCACGGAAAACCGAGAAAAAAAAACTCAAACAAATTTGTAAGCAGTTACTCACAATGTTACTTTTCACTAAATACTTTTTTACTTGTACTTTATTACATTTTTGGGATGAGTACTTTTACGCGAGTAATATTGTTTTGAAGTAACGCTACTCTTACTTGAGTACAATTTTTTGATACCCTACCCACCTATGCAAAAGAATCATAATTAAGTAAAAACATTTTGAATTAAATACAGTCATGTGAGAAAATTAGGACGCCCTATTAAATATTCAGAATCTTTATTAAGAAAGGTTCACATATCAATGTCTGATCTTGTTTTTCTTTATCTCTGGAATAGAAAGTGATTTAATTGCAGGTAAACAACAACAAAAATAACATTGTTTTACTTATTAGACAAATATATCAACAAAAATGCATATTCTAACTGAGGAAAAAGTTAGGACACCCTACCACTTAATAGCTAGTGTTACCCCCTTTGGCTGAAATACCTACCAGTCTTTGACATCGGTCTGAAGAAAGTTTGCCCCACTCCTCAACGCAGAATACTTTCAACAGTGAATGACTGTTGAAGAGAGGGAAAACACCATGGAGAGATCAAAGGAGCTGTCTGAGGCCTTCAGAAAGATTGTAGACACTTATGAGTCTTGTAAGGGATTTCGAAAGATCTCAAAAGAATATAAAATCTGCCATCCCACTTTCCGGAAAACAGTCTACAAGTGGAGGACATTCAAAACAACTGCCAACATGCCCAGGTCTGGCCGTCCACGCAAGTTTACCCTGATAGAAGACCGCAAGATGCTAAAAGATGTCTCCAAAATCCCTAAAATGTCATCACGGGACCTACAGCAGGCTCTTGCTGCTGTTAATGTAATAGTGCCTCTACAATCAGAAAGAGACTTTACAAGTTTAACCTTCATGGGAGGTGTGCAAGGAGGAAACCTTTGCTCTCCAAGAAGAAAATGAAGGCCAGACTGAAGTTTGCCAGAATGAATGTTGAAAAAGACCAGGACTTCTGGAATAATGTTGTTCGGACAGATTAATCTAAAATTTAATAATTTGGACACCAGAACAGAGGCAATGTTTGGGTGAAACCCAATACCGCCTTCCAGGAAAAGAACCTCATACCAACTATGAAGCATGGAGGTGGAGTGCCATGGTTTGGGGATGCTTTGCTACAGCAGGACCTGGCCAGCACACCATCATAGAATCCACCATGAATTCTATCGTGTATCAAAGGGTGCTTAAGGAAGATGTGAGATCATCTGTGAAAAAATTAAAGCTGAAGCAGAATTGGACCCTGCAACATGACAAACCCAAAACATACAAGTAACTCCACCAAAGTTTGGCTGAAAAGGAAGAAATGGAGAGTCCTGGGTTGGTTCAATGAGTCAAAGGTCAGATCTTAATCCCAATGAGATGCTGTGGGGTGACTTGAAACAGGCTGTACATGCAAGAAACCCCTGAAACATCTCACCGTGGAAAGTATTCTGTGTTAAGGAGTGGGGCAAACTTTCTTCAGAACAATGTCAAAGACCTGGTAGATGGCTACAAAAAGCGTCTCACTGAAGTTATTTCAGCCAAAGGGGGTAACACTAGCTATTATGTGGTAGGGTGTCCTAACTTTTTCCTGTTGATATATTTTGTCTAATAGATAAAACAATGTTAATTTTTGTTGTTTAGCTGCAATTAAGTCAGTTCCTTTTCGAGAGAAAGACATAGACATAGATATGTGAACATTTCTTAATAAAGAAATTAATATTTAATAGGGTGTCCAAATTTTTTCACATGACTGTACCATTTCGATAAATAAAAGACAAATTATTTATATGGCCCTTAAATCATAATATAAGGTATCATTTGATTATTATATTGTTATTAGAAATGTGACTGAAAATCCTGCGCCGAAAATAGCTAAAATTGCATTTTCGGTTAAAAGGCCGAAAGTTTACCAACGAAAAGTGTGAAGAACCTTAGTCCTCTTGTGATGACGTCATCAAAACGAGCGAGCTAACACAACTGACTCACACCAAACATGTCTGTTGGGTAACGTTGAATTAGGCGCTATTTGTGAAAAGGGGGCGTTAAACCGAGGCTTATTGGACCTTTTAGTTTTCAAATTGCATGATAATACACTGGCGCTTTTATTTCCAATACAAAAACTCCAACACAAACTGTCTGTGAAATAGAACGCTGTCTTTGTAGTAGCCTAGTAGTAATACGTAAACTGTCCAGCATGTGTGTATACTGCCATTGTGCACGGCTTGTATGGAGAAAACATGCCAGCATGACAAATTTGGACTGAAACAGCTCTTTTGGGATGGGGAAGAACTAAATAAGATCCTCAGCACCCCGTGCTGTGAGTGGCTTCCAGCACCCCTGAGCCCTACTAATAAACACTTTGAGTGTCTAGTTTGTTTGTTTTTTCAAGCTTGCCTTCATGTTTAAATATTGATATTCATGTGTTTGTTTGCTCTTCAGATCATCACCGACTTCGACATGACGCTAAGCAAATTTGCCATCAACGGCAAACGATGTCCGTCGTGCCACTGTGAGTTCTGCTTCATAAAATCAGCTGTTAAATCTCACATTTTTAGCGTATGTTTAAGCGGCGCGTGTTTGTTGGTGCTTCCAGACATCATGGAAAACTGCCACCTGGTGTCGGAGGAGTGTCGTCAGAAGCTGCTGCAGCTCAAGAACAAGTACTATCCCATTGAGATAGACCCAAATCTCACCATGGAGGAGAAGTACCCTTTTATGGTGGAGTGGTGAGTTGCTTTGTAACGGCGATGGACGTCTAATTTCATTTTTAAATGTCCACTAAACTTAGTTAAAATGAGTTTAACTGGAGTAGACGTCCAATCCATTGGAATTGGGAGGGATTCGCTGCCAACCCGCCCACTCCCAATGGATTGCATGTCTATTGCTGTCAATTTAGGCCAGCAAATGTAGGTCTAAATCTTCCTTTTTGAGCTTCTCAACACAAAATATTCTTTAATATTCTTTTTTTATATTAGTTGTTAATTTATTTTTCCCCATTTTTTGCTGGGTGGGGGGAGCACTAAGAAGTGCAAATCAAATATTGTATTTAGTTTTATTGAATTTGTAAATTTTATTCAAATCGTTTCCTAATGTTTTAAGACTAAATAGCAAAAAAGAAGAAAAAAGTTTTTAAAATGTTCTTTTTTTACTTTTTTTCAAAAAATACATGATTTTTTTTCATCTATTTAAATTCAATATTTTTTTAATAGGGAAAAAACAAAAACAAAAATATTCTGTGATTATTTTATTCGTATTTATTTAAAAATAAATTAAAAATGGAAAACAAATATTCATTTCATTTAAATTTAATTTGTTAATTTTATTCAATTTCAAAGGTTTTTTTTAATTAAAAAAGCAAACTTTAAATATACTTTTTTTTTTACTTTGTATTTTTTTATTGATTTCTTTTTAATATTTTTAATCTTAAAAACAAAAAAACTAAAATATTGTATTTTAAATTGTTATTTTATTTATTTATATGAATAAATTAATAAAAATGGCAGTGAAAAAAATTTAAATATTCGTTAAATTTTTATCTTATGTTGACTACAAATGATTTTTAAATTTTTATTTATTTTTTTGGTCCATTTTTTGGGGGGCACTAATCAAATCAAGTATTCAGTTTTATTAAATTTGTACATTTTGTATGTATTTTTTCCTTATGTTTTTGTATTAAATAGAAAAAAAGGGGGGGATTTTTTTTTTTTTTTTAATTTTTGATTTTTTTTTTTTTTTTTTTTTTTACTTTGAAAAATTTTTGATATTTTTTTCATCTTTTAAAATTCTAAATTTTTTTAAATTGGGGAATAAAAAATGAAAAAAATATTCTGTGATGCTTTGTGTTTGTATCTTAAAAAGGAAAATAAATATTTGAATTGTTAATTTTTTTTTTCAAGGTTTTTAATTTTTAAAAAAATTTAAATACCTTTTTTTAATTTTAATTTTTTTTTTATTGATTTCTTTTTAATAGTTTTAACTTTAAAACCAAACAAAAAACTAGAATATTTTATTTATTTTAAATGTTTTATTATTATTTATTTGTAAAAATAAATCAGTAAAAATGGACGGGAAAAAAACAGTAAATATTCTGTACATTTTTATCTTTTCTACAAATCATTTTGAAAACATTAATTGCCCAACTTTTCTCAGTGCCAACTATATTTGACATCTATTGCCGTCAATCACAGCAACTGAGTTAATGTTAGCAACTCATTTAATGTCCCGTCTGTGTGTTCAGGTATTTTAAGTCCCATTCACTTCTAGTGGAACAAAGGATAGAAAAGGACAAAGTGCCACAAGTGGTGCGAGAGTCCGACGCCGCACTTCGGTAACCAAATCATACTATGCTTAGGTGCAATGATCTCATTTTTTCACTAACCTAAATTTTATTTTTAAATTGCAGAGAAGGCTTCGAACAGTTTTTCGACCGTCTGCACGAGCACGACGTACCCGTGTTCATCTTCTCGGCAGGCCTGGGTGACGTCCTGGAGGAGATCATCCGGCAGGCGGGCGTCTACCACCCCAACATTAAGGTGGTGTCCAACTTCATGGACTTTGACGACAAAGTGAGTGCTCGAGACTATACGCGCCTTCTAATAAAAACAAAAAAAAAAATTTGTGTTAAATTGCGTGCGGTTGTTTATTCAGGGAGTCCTCCGGGGCTTCAAAGGCGAGCTGATCCACGTGTACAACAAGCACGACGGTGCTCTGCGGAACACCGACTACTTCAAGCAGTTGAAGGAGAACTGCAACATCATACTGATGGGAGACTCGCTTGGCGACCTCAGCATGGCCGACGGCGTGCCCAACGTGGAGAACATCCTCAAGGTCGGCTTCCTTAACGACAAGGTAAAAAAAAAAAAAAAAAAGTAATGAATATGTATGTGTTTGTGTATATACTTATGTTTATGTGTGTATGTGTATATACAGTGAGGAAAATAAGTATTTGATCACCCTGCGATTTTGCATGTTGTCCCACTTTGAAATGATGGGCGGGTTTGAAATTTTCATGGTAGGTGCTTGTTCACTGTGAGAGACAATCGGAGGGGGGAGGAATCCAGAAATTTTATCCATTTATTTGTATTACTGCAAATAAGTATTTGAACAGCTGATAAAATCAGTGTTAATATTTGCTTCAGTAGCCTTTGATGACAATTACAGAGGTCAAATGTTTCCTGGTTTGCACAGACTCCAACAGGGATTTTGCATCACTGATCCACACAGATCTTCTCTAGATCAATTAGGTTTCTAGGCTGTAACTGAGAAACACTGAAGTTTGAGCTTCTGCCAAAGATTTTCTTTTGGGTTTAGGTCTGGAGACTGGCTAGGCCCCTCCAGGATTATGATAGGCTTTTTACGTATCCACTCCTTGGTAATTCTGGCTGTCTGCTTCGGGCCATTGTCATGTTGGAAGACCCAGTCACGACCCATTTTCAATGCTCTAACTGTGGGAAGGAAGTTATTCCCAAAATCTCACAATACATGGCTCTGGTCATCCTCTTCTTAATACAGTGCAGTATTCCAGTCCCATATGCAGAAAAACACCCCCAAAGCTGATGCTACCACCCCCATGCTTCACAGTAGGGATGGTGTTCTTGGGATGGTACTCATCATTCTTCTTCTTTCAAACACCACATAACTCTCTCCCGCCATGACTCTGGATTATCCAAATGGTCATTGGCCAATTTAAAACGGGGCTGGACATGTGCTGGTTTAACCCTTTAACACCTAAGCCTATTTTGGCCGAATTTGCATGCCTTTGATGTTGCCTTTATATTTCAAAGAAAAAACTTTTCACAATGGCCAAGTTGGGTCCCTTTTTTCAGGATAACTTGAACTTCATGTCCGAACTGTTGTTTTCTTCACTGACCAACTTTAATCCACATTTTGGACCCAAAAAGACAAAAAAATCCCAAAATCTTTTTTCTAAATTTGTAATGTTGAAGTCCCACTGACAACCAACATGCTCGACCAACCGTTTTGAAGCTTGATAATTTTTATTTAACTTGCTAGGATAAACATTCAATAGAAAAAAATAAGATTGAATAGTTTTATGTTTGACAATTCAACACAAACAGCAGCTATGGTCCTAGGCGTTTTTGGCCTTCACACATACTATGGTCAAAACATGTTATATACAGTGTAAAAATGTGAGAAAAAAATTATATATATTATCCAACACAAAAAGGGTTTGGAGGATATCTGTTTGTGAAGTTAGGTATTGTACCCATCACCTTAGTAAAGGTATATATGTACATGCAATCCAGCTTCTCGAACACACATCTATATAAAAATTGAAAAGATTCATAGTAAAGAGAAAATAATAAACATTGAAAAATAAGTATTTTCAAAAATATTGACAAGTTGTTCAGTTCAATTCCATTTTTTTAGGCATGCGACCCAATAAAGTTTTTTTTATTTATTTATTTATTTATTGCGGACTCAATAAAGTTTGTTTTTGAACATGTCACTAAACTGCGTCACATACAACTTCACACAGCCTACTCATCCGCCGTTTGCGCGCAACTGTCACTTCTACTCGCCGAGACGTCGACAGATCCGAGGAAAAGAATGACAAATATAGCTCATCCTATTCCTTGAGTTAATGAAATAATGCATTAGCTTGCGCTAAATTTAGTTTTCGATTCATTCTGCACGTTTCAAAGTCGCTCGCTGAATCCAACCGGCCGTTGATTGCTACGCGTGTCTCCCTTCCCTTAGTTGGTGCCTTGCTCGTCAATTTATTAAAAATGTTCACATTAGGTTCTTCCTTCTTGACATCACAACGGCTCTTGGAATATGTAGTCTTTTGTGCTGCTTACGGTTTTGAAAAAGGACAAGAAATGATGGAAATATGGAGATAGACACATGGTCCATGCAGCGTTTTAATGCATATTTATGAGTGCAATAAAACAATAAAACTCAAATGACATTATCTCCCGTTTTACTTTGTCGATTGACTTCAAATAAAAACTGGTGTGGACATCAACTTCCGTACTTTCAAACGAGACCAACCACAGGCACGTGGGTGACGTAATTACAGCGTTACGAGGCTTCAAAGATGATATGCGTAAACGTGTCGCATCCGACACGTTCGGTGTTAAAGGGTTAAGCAGGGGAACCTTCTGTGCCATGCATAGATTTAAATCATGAGGTTTTAGTGTATTACCAACAGTAACCTTGGAAATGGTGGTCCCAGCTCCTTTCAGGTCATTGGCCAGTTCCTCCAGTGTAGCTCTTGGCTGATTCCTCATCACTGAGACCCTACAAGGTAGATCTTGCGTGTAGCCCCAGTCCGAGGGAGATTGACACTCATGTTTAGCTTCTTACATTTTCTAATAATTGCTCCAACAGTGGATCTTATAT
The DNA here is from genome assembly GCF_030265065.1 of Corythoichthys intestinalis. Lineage (NCBI taxonomy): Eukaryota > Metazoa > Chordata > Actinopteri > Syngnathiformes > Syngnathidae > Corythoichthys > Corythoichthys intestinalis. The sequence continues at coordinate 41,376,647 of NC_080398.1, forward strand.
GATCAAGCTGCTTGGCAATTGAGCTGGTGTCTTTGGACAGCTCTTTGGGTATATATACCCTACCCACCGACGTCACAAAACCACGTGTTTGCTGTGTGGTTCCGCCCACTTGTCCGTCATATGTGGAAAAGCTTCGTTCTATACAGTCGCCAGATCCATATTTGATGCCCAAATCGATGTTTTTCGACCCACTGTCTTCGCCCTGTCTGCCTGACATCTGCTACGCTGATATTTACAATTATCTTGTCCACACAAAATCAGCCTATTCCCACGAAAATTTGAAAAACTTCAAGAGCTTGGAGGCTTATAAATACTTCGTTGCTGGTTGGGTGAAACAGGTCCTCGTCCACGAAAATTCGGCAGGAATCTATCTTGTGCTTGGAAAGGTGAGTTACGAAATTTTCAATTCAAAATCTTTTGTTATTGCTAACATCCACTGTCAAGTCTAATGTATTTCATGTCATTTGTCAATGGAGTTAAGGCTTTTAATGTTTATATGGTTTAGCGATAGCACTCTCACTACATACATACGTGTATGTTGTCGGCGATTAGCCTAGCAATGATCTTAATTGTGGTTATTTGTCAGCCCCGTAGACGAGGCCAGTTTCTTTCACTTGGTACCAGCTAAATATTATTCAAAAAATAACGATGGTGGAAGAAAGGGAAGTCACAAACATCTTGAATTTGAAACTATGTCGTACTACGTCGTATGTTGTCGGCGATTAGCCTCGCAATGATCTTAATTGTGGTTATTTGTCAGCCCCGTAGACGAGGCCAGTTTCTTTCACTTGGTACCAGCTAAATATTATTCAAAAAATAACGATGGTGGAAGAAAGGGAAGTCACAAACCTCTTGAATTTGAAACTATGTCGTACTACGTTGTATGTTGTCGGCGATTAGCCTCGCAATGATCTTAATTGTGGTTATTTGTCAGCCCAAAACCCTCTAAGTATATCTTAAATGCATCTTACCGGATATAAAATGACTACTACATAGTCTGTGGTGATTTTTTTGGTGCCCAGTTTTCACGTCGAATTGCAGCCGTCCATTTCGCTCTCCTCTTTGGATCCCTCGGAATACGGTAAAACTTCAAGTCTCTCCTTCCATCTTCTCTGTTAGTGCAACCAACAGCCACACACGCATTCACCATTTTGATTATTATTGTTAAGGAGCAGAAAAACACGCCGTAAATAGGAGAAATGTACGTAGCCGTAACAGGTTAACACTATGTTTTGACGGACAAGTGGGCGGTACCATTCAGGAGAGCGGAGTTGTGACGTCACGTGGGTAGGGTCTATACGGTGGACAGGTGTTTATTAAGCCTGTCGCAATATGCAATAATTCCATTTATCGCACGGTAAATAAAAATGAAGGCGGTAATTTTACCGCTGCGATTCATCGCGTGCGGCTGACATGCTGTTAAAAGTTCGGCTTCCTTGTTACCAACTACGCAAAATGCATTTTTGTTCTGGGTCTGGCAAAAAATGGCGCTGGAGCCCATTTGTTACCATTATATCCTATTGTTCAACGTATACCGGTCCCATCAGTGCTCAGGATTGACTGCGGACCATCTCCGCCATGCCGGAGCCCGCCGGATGGTTTCGGCTATTTTTTAGTTTAGTGCAGGTGGAGAGAAAAAAAAAAGAAAAGGTGATGCTTACCATTGAAATGAAGGTGTAAATAATAGCAAAATATAAGCATGGTGTGTACATCCATGAACTGGGTCGACAATAGGGCCGTAGAATGTCGATCTCGGCCGGTGGTCCTCCTCCGTTGGCCAGTCTTTATAAGTTAAGGTGACAGTTTTTATTGTGGTAACATCGCCAAAGAAATCGCCAGCTTCATCAGGTTTCTAATCATTTATTCCATCAACTCGCCAAGTGTCCACTGCTGTTGACGCCAGGATCAAAACCGAAAGTAAAATAACGCTCTCCTGCTCACCGTCAGCCCCGCGGTGCGTTCAGTTACAGCAAAAAAAGTCCGCCACTTTAGAACCCGATTCGATACATTACTACAGGTACTGTACTGTAGTATTATTATTATTATTGCTATTATTATATTATTTTTATTCTGATTTGTATTCTTATTTTATTTGTTTTGCTCTTTGTAATTGCTATATGCAATAGTAACAGCAGTAATTATTAAGGATGTAGTGTGGGTTTTTGGGCTGTGGAACGAATTAATGGAGTTATAATGTATTCTTATGGGAAAATCCTGCTCGACATGCGACCATTTCGACTTACAAACAAGCTCCTGGAACGAATTAACTTCGTATGTAGAGGTACCACTGTATTACACATGGAACGCCATAGCAGAAGCTATGAGGGGAAAAGTTTTCATTTTGCTAGATGCTTAAATTATTAAGTGGAATTTCTTAAAAAACACATTTTATTTATTCTGTGTTTCTGTGTAGTATTAATATTGTTGTTTTACTTAAAAGAGGCATGGTCTATTGTTTTTAGTTGTGATTTCTTAAAAAGTATTTTTGAATTTAAGAGTAAACATTGCGTTTAAATGGGTGTACGTGATCTATTAATATAGACTGTATTCTCACAGTGTTATTGTAATTTGTTTAATTGGGAGGTGCAATAATATCGCATATCGGAATAATTTATTTCATAAATCATCGCACACAAAAATTTGTTATCGCGACAGGCCTAGTGTTTATATGCAAGTTACTGCCTCAAACAGGTCAAGAAGTCAGACTCAAAAAGTCCACCTCCACTCCACTTATTCTCAAGTGGAGTAGTGGAGGTGCACTTTTTAAAGGCGACTAACAGGTCTTTAAGGCTTACAATTCTAGCTAAAAGACAAGTGTTCAAATACTTACTTGAAGCAGTATAATACGAATAAATTGTGAAAAAAATCATACACTGATTTCTGGATTTTTTTTTTTTTTTTTTTTTTGCGGACAAGCACCTACCATGAACATTTCAAACCCGCCCATCATTTCTAAGTGGGAGGACTTGCAAAATGGAAGGGTGTTCAACTACTTATTTTTCTCACTGTATATGTATATGTGTGTATATACATGTGTGTGTGTCTGTATGTAAATATCGATTATTTTAGTAGTCGATTAATCTATGAACTAGTTAGTTTGTGTATTCTGATTAGGAACATAAAAAATTAAAATACCTGAGTTTAGCCTCAAACTGCTCAAACAAAATAAATACAGGAAGATCTCAGTACAACAAAAGAGCAATTGGCTAATTTGCATAGCAAAAGTCCGCTAGCTTAAATGCTATAAAACGCTAACTTTTTTTTTTTTACAATGCTCTTAACAAATCGTTCAAAAACATATTCCCACAAAATACAGCTAAATATACCTATGAAGTAAATTACCAATGCATTTAAAAAAAAACATGAGCTCAAACTAAAACTTACCTTATCGGGTCTTAACAGGGAGCAGCTGGATTCAGCCATGTTAAATGAGTTATGTCATATTCACTGTTGCCTAGAGAGGGTAGTGTATCCACCCAAATCAATACAAATAAAAGCAAACACTTTCAAAACAAACCTTTACAACGCGCAGCACTAGTAAATACAATAATAAACACAATGTATTTATGAAAATTTAAATTTTTCTATTTTGAAAAAAAAATCTAAGTGTATGCACTTTTAATGGTGTTGTTGTAATTGTACAATGACAATAAAGATTATTCTAATCTATTCTGTTAAGTGGGTTACATATTAATAAAAAATATATTTTTAATGTGAAAAAGGATGTACTTGTAATATACATTTTTTAAAAAAATATTTTTGCATTTTTAAAAAAAAATCTTATAATGTATTCATTATTTTTAATACAAAATATATAATCAACAAAAAATATTTACTTCAATGTATTTTTATTATTTGAAAAAATGTAAATGCATTTAAAAAAAATAATTTTTATTCATTCATTATTCTCGTTTTTTTTTAAGTATATTTCACCAAATTGTAAAATCTAGAAAAAGTGCAATTTTTAAAATAATTTTCTTGATTAATTTTTGGTTTTGTAAAATAAAAGTGCTTTTTTAAAAAAATGTTTATCTATTTTGAAGATGGATTTGTAAAAATATTTTATGTATTTTTATTACATTGATTATATTTTAAATAAAGCTAAAAAAAAAAAAAAGTGTAAGTGAATGCTTATCAAAAAATTTAAGAAATTTCATTTAATTTTTAAATGTTTTAAACGTTTTTTTGTTTTTTTTTAACATTACACTTGTTATAATATTTCCACGCTGGTTTTGTTTGCCCCTCGGCAGGTGGAGGAACGTCTGGACAAATATTTGGACTCTTACGACATCGTCCTGGTCAAGGACGAGACCTTGGAAGTGCCCAACGCCATCCTCCAGAAAGTTCTATAACTCCCTCCTCGGACCACCTTCTTCCAACAAAGCCTTTGTACATTTCCCTAACGGACACTTTTAAAGCGTACTCTTCAAATTGTTTTATATTTTTGTTTGTTTGCGTGACCTACTCTCACTCCATTTTGAGAAAACAAGTCAAGAACTACACTCGATACCAAGATCGTACACGAACAGTACGCACCGAGATTTCGGACATTTGAAATAATCTAAAGAAAACTAAAATGAATTGGAGGAAATGCACTTTAAAATAGGTGTGAAAATCCATAGAATGAATGGAAAAGCCATGTTTACTTCACTTACCGTTGGAATTTTGAAACCCACGCCGCTTAGAAGAAGCACTTTATTCTACATCTTTTTGTTGGCTTAAAAAAATTGAATATTTTTTTTAAAAGCACCAAAGTTTAACCTGTTTTGTTTTGTTTCCAATGCATTGGCTGCCATTGACGTGAATAGACGTCTAATTACGTAGCTCTTACAAACGAAATTTTCCAATGAGTTTAGCGCTAGTAGACGTCCAATCCGTTGGAAGTGGGAGGGTGGCAGCGAATGAACGAACGTTCATTCGCTGCCACCCTCCCACTTCCAACAGATTGGACGTCCGTCGCCGTCAAATTGCAAAAATTTCTACATCTTTATGTTGTTTTACATGTGCTGCTATCACCTGCATGTTGCCTTTTCTCAAGAAATAGAAGGAAGCAAATCTATTTACAAAGTTATGAAACAGGGGAAAATGTCATACTGTATTTGTGGACCTTGTGTGGAAATAATTAGAGTTATGTGTTGTATTTTTATAAGCAGATTATGTTTTTGGTGTGGAAAAAATACAATGTTATGATGACGTTACACGAGTGTTCATTTGTTGTTGTTTTTTGTAGTTCACTGAATGGCCGTTAGTCGGCAGTAAAACGCAAAAACTGTAAAGTACTTCCAGATGAGTGGGAAAATGCATATGTGGCAGATGGAAGGAGTTGGAGAAAAAATAGAATGAATATGGAATCGAAGGAGGAATGTGGCTCGTTGGTCTAGGGGTATGATTCTCGCTTAGGGTGCGAGAGGTCCCGGGTTCAAATCCCGGACGAGCCCTACTTTTGGTTGTCTGATTAATAGTTATTTAAACGTATATAAGCAGTAGAAATCTAATATTTTAAGATGTAAGCACACACATCACAACATTTTTCACCTGATTTTGAGGAGCAGCTGAAACTGAGTACTGATCCGATACCATGGCAATTTATTACTAAACATTGCCTACATTTTTTTTCTTGTTTTTTTTTGGGAGCTGTTCAGCTTTTGAGAGCAGGGGTGCTCAAATCCAGTCCTCAAGAGCACCAATCAAGCTTGTTTTCTATGTTTCCCTTCTTTAACACACCTGATTCGAACTTGGTAACGATTCGGACAGGGGTTAATTTGTGTCAGATCCTGCCGGAACAAGATCCGGCACCTCCTGATTTTGGCCTCCCTGTGTTCCGGGACTTATTTGGGACGATCCGACACCTCTCTTGTGAAATTTAGAAAAACAAAAACTTTGGAAATTTGTGGCATCTAGGGAGCAAGAAACCAGGATCAAACGGTATTTCAACATGCCAAAAAGACAGTTGCATTTACTGTCTTTAAAAAATAAACGAAGAAAGATGGTTCAAAACTAGTCAGAAAAGGAGCTAGCGCTGCAGCAGCTAGCCAGGTTTACTGACAGCCAGCCGAGCCAGGGCAGTAGGGTGCTACCGTGGCAGCAACTGGCCAGGTTCAGCACCACCTGGTGTGGAGGCCAGCTACAGCGTCAGCAGTTAGCCAGGTGGATCACCAACAGGTGGAGCAAAAGGCTAGTACCCTTATGGGAAATTCGGGCTTTGGCTGCACAAACTTTTTGCAAAGGGGGCCAGATTTGGTGTGGTAACGATGTGGGGGGCCGACCTTGGCTGACATCCTTTACGTAGAACAATATATCAAAGCAAATTTTAGCAAGCCGTTCTGTGTGTCACATTTGCTTTATTATTAAATTAATAATTTCAACAATTTTGCAACTAGCCTTTGTGGCGTTCTCTTTCGACTCTCGGGCTCTTGCGAAATACTGCTGCTGTGAAATTAAACTAGCTTCAAGTTGCTTCAATTTCTTGCTACGTATCTACCCTGTAATCTTGTAGTACATGTCAGCGTGTCTTGTTTGGTAATATCGCCTCATATTGAACTCTTTAAAAACAGCGACTGTCTCTTTGCAAATGAGGCACACACAATTGTTGCATATTTTAGTGGAGAAATAGTCCAGTTTCCACCTATTCTTGAAGTGCCAGCTGTTGCAGTCAACTTGTTTTTTTGTTGATTGTCGCCATTTTTGAAAATTGGGAGTAAAGGGTCACATGTGGTAATGTTGCTTAGAGTGCTGCTGCCTTTTAGTGGGTAAATGAGGAGCAGCATTTAGTGTGTAAGCTACTTCATATGCTTGTAGCAGTACTGCTGACCAATTTATTAAGTCTAGGGGCCGGATGAAATTGGACCACGGGCCGCATTTGGCCCCCGGGCCGGACTTTGGACATGTGTGATTTAGACTGTACATTACTGTAAATCCCACCTGTGGTTATGTGGGAAATTTCCTGTGCTGTGCTGTGCTGAGTATAGCCTAAATAATTTTAAATTGTTGTCATAACATTTATACCGAGGGCGTAGGTTTGCATACGGACGGTAGGGACAAAACACTACCAATTTTTCAGGATGTTGAAATTAAAGATGTTTTGTAATTGTAAATTATTAATCATCCCGATCGATCGGGTCCGATCACGTCATTTTCAAAGTATCGGAATCGGCAAAAAAATAGCGGACATGCCTTTTTTAATATATATATATTTTTAAATTAAATAGTTTTCTAATTGTATTTCACGTTACAGACAAAATCTCTTATACTCGTCCAGAGTCTTTAGTTTTTGCTTAAAGTAGGACTGTCATATTTATCGCGTTAACGTTAAAATATTTAATGCAATTAACGTATGCGCTGCACGACCCACTCACGCATTGTCGCGTTCAATCTATAAAGGTGCCGTTTTACCTACCGTAATTTTCGGACTATAAGCCACTACTTTTTTCCTTCATTTTGAATCCTGCGGCTTATAGTCCAGTGCGGCTTATTTGTTGATTTGTTTGGGTTAATAGGTAACACTTATTTGACAGCGGCATCATAAGACTGTCATAAGACAGTCATAATTATGACATGACACTATCATTGGCATTACTTAATGCTTATGACAGATGTCATTAAGTGTCATCCGGGAAATAATGTTGCTAACTCCATTTATGTCAAGCTTGGATCTTCTACCATCTACATCCATTCAAAAGTGAGATAATTTGCCTGATGACACTAAATGACATCTGTTATAAGCATTCATTAATGCTTATGACAATGTCATGTCATAAATATGATATGATGTCTAATGGCAGTCTTAGGGTACCACTGTCAAAAAAAAAGTTTTACCAAATACCACAAGTAGCAATTAATAAAACAACTGTGACAGTAACTGAAGAAATAATTGGCACACAACAACAATTTTGATTGTTATTTACATCTGTAGCGCTGCAATGCATGCTAGGAGGCATGTTGGACAACAACAGTGTTGACAGCAGGTGCCAGCAGAAGTTGACTGTCTCCCCCAAAGAAGCACTGATGGCCAAATGAAGCAATGAAGCTTTGCAGCTAATTGGTTCAAAGCTTCATGGTGATTGATTTGGTCTTATGACAGACACAGTGAGGACAGCTGTGGCTTATAGTCCAGTGCGGCTTTTCTATGAACAAATGCCGTTTCGTGTCAAATTTGGTGGGTTGCGGCTTATAGTCAGGTGCGCCTTATAGTGCGAAAAGTACGGTATATATAATGCTAAAAGGCAGTGTAAAATGAGTAGAGTGAATTTAGGCAGTCTTTGGAGCCTTTTTTTAATTGGCTAAAGCCTTAAAATCCCCCTCTCAACAATTAAAAATATCGTGGGAAGCAATGTGGGGAAGAATGGTAGTAATTGATCTTTTTCTTAACACCATATGTTATTTCTCAACGCAGAGAAGATATATCAATTGGTGCCACTACGCACTGTCATGGTTGCACTTCCCATCATGCATTTGGGCAGAACAGTTAAATGGCTACAGTATCATTTACTGAAAGCTCAACAAATACACTAGATGGCAATATTTAGTCACAATATACAAACCCTGATAAAAAGCCATCCGACGCCTCTTGGTGTTTTATGCACTTCCTGAAGAGGAAATCGGACGAACCGACGATGTGCGTCTTATCAACGTGCATTTTTATTGAATAAAATAATTAATATAATCTATATATATATAAGTGTTGTTTTGATCATGTTTTTTTGCTCCCGATCCGATCCCGATCGTTTTAGTTTGAGTGTCTGCCGATCCCGATATTTCCCGATCAGATTGCTTTTTTTTTTTTTTGCTCCCGATTCAATTGCAATCATTCCCGATAATTTTTCCCGATCATATACATTTTGGCAATGCATTAAGAAAAAAATGAATAAAACTCGGACCAATATATACATTCAACATACAGTACATAAGTACTGTATTTGTTTATTATGACAATAAATCCTCAAAATGGCATTTACATTATTAACATTCTTTCTGTGAGAGGGATCCACGGATAGAAAGACTTGTAATTCTTAAAGGATAAATGTGACTTTGTATATTGTGACTAAATATTGCCATCTAGTGTATTTGTTGAGCTTTCAGTAAATGATACTGTAGCCATTTAACTGTTCTGCCCAAATGCATGATGGGAAGTGCAACCATGACTGTGCGTAGTGGCACCAATTGATATATCTTCTCTGCGTTGGGAAATAACATAGGGTCTTAAGAGAAAGATCAACTATTACCTTTCTTCCCCACATTGCTTCCTACGATATTTCTAATTGTTGAGAGAGGGATTGTAAGGCTGTAGCCAATTAAAAAAAGGCTCCAAAGACTGCCAAAATTCACTCTATTCATTTTACGCTGCCTTTTAGCTCTATATATAGGTAAAACGGCACCATTATAGATTGAACGCGACAACGCGTGAGTGGGTCGTGCAGCACATGCGTTAATTGCGATAAATATTTTAACGTGATTAATTTAAAATAAATTAATTACCGCCGTTAACGCGATAAATTTGATAGCCCTACTTTAAGCCAAAACTAAAGACTCTGGATGAGTGTAAAACATTTTGTCTGTAACGTTAAATACAATTAGAAAACGATTTAATTAAAAAATATATATATTTTTTAAAAAAAAAGGCATGTCCGATATTTTTTTGCCGATTCCGATACTTTGAAAATGACGGGATCCGATCGATCGGGACATCTTTAACAATTATATAATATTTCATTTAAGTATTATTAAATTTATTAGGATCATGGATGCTCCCAGTAGGGGAAAATATATACATATATCCTGTATATACATAATGTAATAAAAATATATATGGAAACAGCACTGGCCTGCTTACTGTAATCCATGACTGCACTAATGTTAGTTATTTAATATTCTTAAGTTTTACATATAGTAGTATACTATAAAATTAATACTATATATTTAATTTTTGTTACTGTGACTATGTGTGCCTTTCATTCAAAATAATTGTGGTAATATTTCAGTGTGCCCTCTGCTTTATCTATTATCAGGTTAAAACAAACAAGTTGAACAGTTTTCCTCCTCCCCCAAAAATGCGGCATGCACACCAGAAAAAGCATCTGAACTCACACAAAGTATTCTGAAAATGATTGTCTGGAACATTGCAATTCATTTTAACATTTAGAACAATATAGACAATGACATTCCACAAAAAGAGTAAGAATTGTTTTGACTCCTGTGAAAAAGGTGAAGTCACAGTGTTTACGTTTTTTTTTGCACTAGTTAATGCCAGCAGCATTTGACCTCATTGTTTGTGATTTATTATTGATGTTTATGTTATTTATTTATACGTTAATAAAGAATTTCGGTGTTCCAAAATGTTTTTTGTGAATTAATAAGCCTCAACAAAAATTTCATTATTAAAGTAGTAAAAGAAAAAAAAAATTATTAGATTAGTCGACTTATCGTAAAAATAGTCAGCTGACTAATCGGGACGAAATTAGTCGTTTGGGACAGCCCTAATTTAGAGTGAAAGGATCACTAAGTAAACACCTTAACAGGCTAAAGCAACACCGCATATTCTCTCATGCAAGTGATTGCAAGTAAAAAAAAATCTTACAATATTTACATAACAGGCAAGCCTGTAGCTTCCTGTTGCAGCCTGCCTTCAAGCTGCTGCTGGGTCCTTCTGGGTTGCTACTGTCAGGCAGAGACACAGATGCCTGATCAAAATAGTTTTTTTAATCTGCCGATTTTTGTTGTTAATTGGCCGATGTAGGGAAAAAACGTCGACTTCTAAAGAAAGCAGCAAAAATGATGGAGTGACGGGAGGACAAAAAGGAAGGACGCAGACAGAAGAGGAGAAGAACAAACAACAACAAGGAATAGATTATTACAACACTTTGCCATAGTGGTGCTATCGTTAGCTAATTATATATGGCCGTGGACACCATGTGGGGGGGCCTGATAACCAAGGAGGAAGTGGAGAGACATGATTAGGCAGGGTGGAGCGTACACAACTCAGCAATGTGAGGTGAGTCCTGCAGAAAAGTGGAAATGCTGTGCGATGGCCGCCCCATGACTGCCCTAGCCAATCGGGGGGAGCAAGCGTGGCTCACTCCCAGCCTTGCAGGCCTGACTGAAGGGCCACCGTCATCCTCAGGGCGGTCCACCGGACTATGCGTTCCCATTAACCACCCTTCAGGGAAGGGACGAGGGGATGTGCCACAAAACAAACAAACATAAAAAACGTAATTTATAAATGATGATTTCTGAATTTATCCATCTATTTTTAGTTATTCAACCTTTTCAAAAACAAAAATATTCATTTTGTGTTGGAACTTTGGGTTTTTGTGATAGTGACTATTTTTAGTCATGAAAAAAGGCAAGGCAAGGCAAATTTATTTATATAGCACAATTCAACACAAGGCAATTCAAAGTGCTTTACATCACATGAAGATCATAAAAATCACATTTAAATCAACACAACGTAAAAAACAAGACAAAAGATCACATTTAATCACAGAATAAAAATAAATAAAAATAAAACAAAAATAAAAAAACAAACTACCACAACTAATAATAATTGAAATCAGCAATGGAGATAAGAACAAGAGGAATAGAAAGCAGGTAGATTGAAATATATAGACAGTTATGGATATGCAGTGCTAAACAAAAGCGTTTTTAGCCCTGATTTAAAAGAGCTAACAGTTTGAGCATACTTCAGACGTTCGGGTAACTTGTTCCAGAGGTGAGGAGCATAACAACTAAATGCTGCCTCACCCTGCTTGGTTCTTGTTCTTGGAACATGCAGAAGACCGGTTCCAGACGGCCTTAGGGGTCTAGATGTCTCATAGGAATCTAACAAGTCAAGCATGTATTTTGGTCCAAGGCCATTAAGTGTTTTGTAGACGAGCAGTAGTATTTTATAGTCTATCCTTTGACTCACTGGAAGCCAGTGTAGCGATTTCAAAACCGGTGCAATGTGGTCCAGCTTCCTTGTATTTGTGAGGACTCTGGCTGCAGCATTCTGTACTAGTTGCAGCTTCCTGACTGATTTTTTATCAAGACCTGTAAATATACCGTTGCAATAGTCCAATCTGCTGTAAATGAATGCATGCATAAGTTTTTCCATGTCTTGTTGAGTCAGAAGCCCCTTAATTCTGGTTATATTTTTTAGGTGGTAATAAGCGGATTTAGTGACGGACTTTAGATGGCTATCAAATTTTAGGTCTTAGTCAATAATTACGCCAAGGTTTCTGACTTGATTTGTAGCTGTAAGTGACATTGTGCTAAGTTGGCTGCTTATCTTTGACCTTTCCTTTTTTTGGCCCAAAAATGATCACCTCTGTGTTCTCCACATTTAACTGGAGAAAATTCTGGCACATCCATTCATTGATTTGATTAATGCATTTACTCAGGGAGACTAAGGGACTATAATCATGTGGGGACACAGAAATGTACAGTTGTGTGTCATCTGCATAGGCGTGATAGGAGATGTCATACTGTTCCATTATCTGAGCTAACGGAAGCATATAGATGTTAAATAAGAGTGGTCCAAGAATTGACCCTTGAGGGACTCCACACGGGAATTTGGTTCGTTCTGACTGATAGTTTCCGATTGACACAAAGAAATCCATATAATGTAAATAGGATGTGAACCACTGAAGAATAGTGTCAGTCAGAGGTTGCGCTAGACTTTTTCGTTGTCTGTCATTTTGACTGACAGGGTCGTAAAAATCCGGTCATAATCTATTTTTACCCGTCACTTAAATTTTTAAAATGATGATAATGACATTGTGGTGACCCTTTGGCATAATTCACCTTCCGTACTTGTGTGTCCATTTGGCCGAGCGCGTTACCGGCTACGACAGTCACGTGACAGAGACACTTAAGGCTCAAACACACCAGCAACGTGAACGTCGCGTCAACGATCCCGCCGCGATAATGCACCAGTGACGCTCGGCGTCAATTTCCATAGGATGCGTTTCACGAGCAGCGCGTCTGTGGAGCGGCTCGATCGGTTCACGCGAGGATTGCAAGATTGCGCGAGAATAGCGGGTATTTAAAGGTAATAAAACAACAACACTTTGCCTATCAGACCCCGCGAATTGGCCAGCTTTCTTTTTGAAACAAGAAAAAAGAAGTCATGTGCTAATGCAAAAAGCAATCCCAATGACAAAGATTTTAACATTTTTTTTCTTATGAACATTTTTCTAAGCTTTATTGATGTTTTTTCTCAAGTTAAAGCACCACGCAGGAATTAATTTAATTGTGTAGCAGGATTTGTGTAATATTCGTATTAATTGCAGGTGTTTTAGCTCATTTCAGTTTATTTTATTTATATAGTGAGTTACGATTGCATATTATTTTGAAAATCAACCGGATCCACAGTATTTTTACACGAGTGACTTCAGCGTCTCGCGTCAAAAGACAAACTGCTGTTCTTTTCGCGTGCGTCGCGTTTAGCGCTTCTGGGACGCGTCTAACACGCGGACGCACTGCGACTGGTGTGCATTGGCTGATTGACTTTAACGGCCGCGTTTCGAAGCATAATCGCGGCGAGATCGTTGACGCGACGTTCACGTTGCTGGTGTGTTTGAGCCTTAAAGAGCTGCGCGCGGTCCCCTCACTATCCACTCGCTCTCGCTATATGATTGGCCGAAGAGTCGAAATGCTCTCCCGTGAAATGCCTGTTTAAAAATGTTCCCGTTGTTACTTCTTGCATTCGCTTATAAGCGCCCATTTAAAAAGGAAAAGCGATGGATGATACTACACACAGAGCGTATTATTAATAAATGTTAAAGTTGTATAATCATATAGCGAGAATAAGGAACGTCACTGACAAGCGCAGGCCCCCGCGAGTGGATAGTGAGGGAAATTAATATTGTGTCCGAACAAGCTTAACAGAGAATCCACACCGTGCCATCACACATCAAGCAGATGAATATGTAACTTTTTCTCCGCAGTGACAAAAACAGCTGACAGTGGTCCCCATTAGGTAGGTAGCCTACCATATGTAGCATATGGAACAATGAAATTAATAGTTCACCTGCTGTGGCCTGAACGTAGTCTGACACTTTCCTCCTGGTGCGCATGGACTTGAATTGCGTGCCCGCTTGTACAGTCCCTGTTTTTTCACCTCTTTTATCAACACCATCGTCGTTTTGGGGCTTTTTGAAGAAACTTCGGACACTCAGTTGCCTTGACATTTTTCAGAGTAAGGCCAACGACGTCATGCATCAAGAGAGACAATAGCTAATTAATATGCTCACTCGCCACCCTGTGGTCTGGGGTGTGAATTGCAACCGGTCAAAATGACGGATGGACTTCAGTTTTTTCCGTCACCGTTTTAAAAAATCGGTCAACGACGGAAAATATTCGGTTAACGCGACCCCTGACACTGTCAGTTAGCCCTACCCACTGTTCCAATCTGCTGAGTAGTATGTTGTGATCAACCGTGTCAAATGCGGCGCTGAGATCCAATAGTAGCAGAACAGATGATTTGCCTGCATCGGTATTCCCACGAATATCATTTAGGACTTTGATAAGCACGGTCTCGGTGCTGTGTTGTGGCCGAAATCCAGACTGAAATGAGTTAAAAAGATTGTTTTGCATCATAAAAGTCTGGATCTGTTCGAACACAACCCTTTCGATAATTTTCCCTAGGAACGTCAGATTTGATATTGGCCTGTAATTACTAATTGTTGAGGCATCCAGATTAGTTTTTTTTAGGAGAAGTTTTATTACTGTAGTTTTTAAAGTCTGAGGAAACTCTCCTGTTTGGAGAGAAGTATTTATAATCTGAAGTATGTCTGGGGCTATGCAATGAAAAACAGTTTTGAAAAAGTTTGAAGGAAGGATGTCAAGGCAGCATGTTGTGGGCTTTAATTTTGACACAATTTCTGTTAAAGTGGCATAGTCCAAGAGGCTAAACTGTTTTGACGTGGGGGACATTTTGGGAGGCATTTAGTGTAACATTTGTTAATCTGGAGTTGCACACAGTCTGTCTAATCTTTAGTACTTTAGTACAAAATTTAATCCCAAAAAGACCTAGCATTTGTTTACATGGACATCAATTTTTGGGTCATGCAGACCACAATATTAATATTTTGTATATAAGTGACTAAATATTAGAACCGAAAGTAGTGTAAAAAGAAAACAAAATAGACCTATGAGAATAAAATCATAATATTACATCGTAATATGAGATTAAAGTCAAAATTTAGGAGATTAATGATTTAATGATCAAGATTAATGACGTAATATTCTGAGAATCAAATCGTGATATTACAAAATGTCATAGTGTTACCAAAAAAAAAATAATATCATGATAATAAATTCATAAAAAACGAGAATAAAAAAGTTGTTATGCAGTACTACGAGATTAAAATTGTAATATTACGAGAATAAAGTCATAATTTGCCAGGAAAAAGTAATCATAGCGCAATCATTCACTGCCAGTTAGCCTCTCCCAGTCCCAATGGATTGGACTTCTAGCGCCGTCAATGGCAGCCAATGAGTGCCTGATAAATGGTTGAACATTATAGTGCTCTCATATCATTCCTTTGATCGTAAACCATAAAAAAGAAGAAAAATGTATTAATTAACTATCTAATCTGATCGAAAATGATCTCCCTATACTGTACCTGTTGCTTCGCTACCTCGTGCTGAAAACTTCATTTCCCATCAGCCACTTCTTTCCCACACATGCGTACAACCTCCATACTCCTCCCGATTTAAGCGTCAGTGCCATGACAACAAGGCGATGGCTTCCAGAGAGAGTCGAATGTGATTTTTTTTTAGGAGTTAGCGAGGAGTAGCAAACCTGCGGGCTTGTCAGACGCCTCTGTGAAAACAAGGTAAGACGGCAATGCCACCTGTTGAACGTGCCGCCGAGTGGGTAGCTAATAACTAGCTTTCCAAGCTCAAGGTAATGCGTTAGCCGTGAGCTAATTGATCCCTGAACGCGCCTTGAAGTGAACGCGTCAGTCACAAAACTTATTTCTAGTGCTGAAATGTATTTAAATGCTCACGTTCGGTCGGGGTACCTCAAAATTTAAGCGGAAATGTGGATATCGTTTGAGTAAAAATTGATTGGAAATTGGGAACATTCGTGATAGTAATTCACGCGTTATGTTTAAAGACCTTGGAAAGAATGTGTTAATACGCGTTTTCTGTCATTTTAAGTCTTGTAATTGAATAATAACACAGTTTTCGAGTATGGTAAAATAACTGCTGTTATTTTCGTTCAATTAAACAAGAGGTTGTGCCATAAAATGTTATTTTAACGTGTATTTTTGAGCAAAATAAGTCGTGTTGAGTTTGCCTCTTTGCTGGATTAGCTGCCTGTCCCACCTGCTCACTCAGCAATCAGACAGGAGACAAAGCCGCTTGATGCTCACGTGACTGTTAAAGCTGCTTCCCATTGGTTGATAGTGTCTGGGTGGCAGGAAGTGATTAAAGAATCTCATTGGCTGTGAATGCTTATCTGTCGATGCCATTGACAATGTTAGACGTCCAAGCCATTTTGACTGGGGGAGGCTAGCAGCGAATGAACGTTTGTTCACTGTCAGTCCTCCGAGTTTAAACGAATTGGACGTTCATCGTTGTCAATGGCAGCCAGTGAGTTATATGTTTATCATGTCCTTGATACTCTCTCCAGGAGGTGAAACTTTCTCTTTCTGTTTATCATGTTTTTGTTCAAGACAACTCAAGAACGAAAAATTTAAGCAATAGCTGTTAAAATTTGGTTGTTGAGGTCAAAGGTCACAGAGGTCAAGGGAAGAAATTTGCGATAACTCGGGCAAATAAAGCGATTATGATCAAATTGGCAGGATATGTGTGTGATAAGAAATGGAAGAGGTGATTACAGGTCAAAGGTCACAGAGGTCAGAAAAGGAATTTCGCGAGTAGATGTATGCCAATTACCAGTTTAAAGGTGTACTGTGGTATGAAAACAAACTTTTTAAACCGCAATTTTTGCAATGTGTCAGAATAAACGACAGGGGAAGGATTGACGCTCGTCGCATATGGATAAAATGGAAACCACGCTTGACGAGTCTCATCAAATGATGTACAGTAGATGTGCTGGGATTAGAGCAGGGCGGTAAACCGAAAATTTACCATCACCGAAATTCTTCACGATGACCGACGTAATTTTGACCATGTCGGCAAATTCGGTAATTTAATAAAATAAGAAAATATAGTCTTTTCATCCCGCTTTGACTCTGTGTTGTTCGGCTATGTTCATTCCCCTTTAAGAAAGCAGACAGTGCTTACGTATGGAGTCTCGTGGTTTTCAGGAAGCCAAACAAACAGAAGCCCGGTAGGCTAACGCCAGCGGCTAACGCAACAAGTAAACGGGATTGAGTTGGGCTTAAGTTAGCTTCGCCAAACTTTCACCCGACATTAAGTAAACTCTTGGCGGGTTCCAAACGGGCTTTCACCCGCTGTCCTCCCTGGTTCTCACGATTTCAGGAGAGGATGCTTTCAGTGCTTTCTTCTGGTAGCCAAGCCACAGGCTAACGCTAGCGGCTAAAAGCGGCTACAAATGAACGTGAAAGAGTCGTATAGCGGCTCTAACCTTGTCGAAACGGTTGAAATTAATGAGTGGACTGGGCACGGACGTCATGTAGCAATCATTATGTCACGTTATTTGGCATCTCTGTGATTTCTCTGAAAGCTTTCATGATGGTAAAGCACTCAGCATGAAGTATTATCCAACAGTGAAGCCTATATATAATATGACCGTTTAATGGCCACAGTTATTTTTCTGTATGTGTTTGCTTTATTCTGCCATCATAAAATCTTAAATGTTTGATTGGCATCAGAGCAATACAGCTTTAATCTGGTTGTGTCTGTGTCGGGGGTGCATGTATTAAAAAATGTTCTGGAAAAAAAAAACTGAAACCTTGAAGTAAACACTTGTGTTGAATAATTATGTCACAGCAGCCATTACCAAAAAGTTGTCTGAAGTGTACTGTTAAAGCTGCAAGTCATTTGTGTTAGAATAACATGTTTGCGCAGTCGTCATATTGATTTTTATAATGTTGTACATTTTTCAAGTCATACAAGCTGTGATAAATGTTCACACTAGAATTCTTATTGTTTACAAGATTTTTTTAAAATACTTAATGTTTAGACTGCATGTGCAATTGTTAAATTGAAAGCTGGTAAATAAATTTAACAAGAAACGGTTAATTTGTATTCCATGCATTGATTCAAATTTTCAAATTATATAACAGTCCGCTTGGGCGAATTTATCGTCATTTATAGTTATCGAGGTAAATCTGCTCAATTTATCGTGATATGTACTTAAGGCCATGTCGCCCAGCCCTAGCTGGGATCCACATTGTTACGGACAGAAAGGTGGCTGATGGCTAAAAATCCGAGCAATTCATGAACGCGACACGAGCAATACCTCGCTCATCTGCACACGACCGAGAACTTTTTACCTACACCTGGCTTCCTTCCTACAGCATCTCCGCCTGACCACGTAAAAAAAAAAGAAATGCAATATTGGATTTCTAGCTGCACACCTGACGATCTCTCACGGCACACCGGTTGAAAAACACTGCTGTAAATTATGCTATGTAGTCTTAAACTCCAAAGACGGTAGGGACATAACACTTGCAACTTTTCAGGATCCTCAAATTGTCCCCACCCTCATATGCATGATATAATGAGTTTAGTTATAAATGTCATTTATATTGTCTTCTCATAGTTAACCTACCATTATTAAGTGAGCTATTTTCATTATGTTCAAACTTAAATTTACCCCTTTTCCCTTGCTGAATGTGCCGCTCCATTTTTTTCTCCCACAAACGCACGTTTCATTGGCTGATGACTTGACCCACTGCCGACACGCACGCTCACACTCACGCAGCCCCAACAGAAATACATGTCAAAAAACATCCCGCCTCCTCCACCCCTTTTGAAGAGCAGGGATATTAGTTTTTTTTTTTTTTTTGGCCAGCAGCAGCCACTGTAAGTAATTTAAAAAGACGCCAATGTTGTGGAGGTGGGGAACACACCACTAATTTTGCTACTGTAAGTCCAACCTGCATCATAGTTAGAATAACATTAAACATAGAGGTGTCCTTTGTTTGTGTGTTCTACTGCTAACGTGAATTAAACTGTGAAAAATGTAGTGGAGCAGTATAGAGGGATGCTGCATAACCTCATACAGTGGGGCAAATAAGTATTTAGTCAACCAATAATTGTGCAAGTTCTCCTACTTGAAAAGATTCGAGAGGCCTGTAATTGTCAGCGTGGGTAAACCTCAACCATGAGAGACAGAATGTGGAGAAAAAAAACAGAAAATCACATTTTTGGATTTTTAAAGAATTTATTTCCAAATTAGTGGAAAATAAGTATTTGGTCCCCTACAAACAAGCAAGATTTCTGACTGTCAAAGAGGTCTAACGTCTACTAACGAGGCTCCACTCGTTACCTGTATTAATGGCCCTGTTTTATCTCATTATTGGTATAAAAGACACCTGTCCACAACATCAGTCAGTCACACTCCAAACTCCACTATGGCCAAGACCAAAGAGCTGTTGAAGGACACCAGAGACAAAATTGTAGACCTGCACCAGGCTAGGAAGACTGAATCTGCAATAGGTAAAACGCTTGGTGTAAAGAAATCAACTGTGGGAGCAATTATTTGAAAATGGAAGACATACAAGACCACTGATAATCTCCCTCGATCTGGGAGCTCCATGCAAGATTTCACCCTGTGGCGTCAAAATGAGAACAAGAACGGTAAGCAAAAATCTCAGAACCACACGGGGGGGCCTAGTGAATGAGCTGCATAGAGCTTGGACCACAGTAACAAAGGCTACTATAAGTAACACAATGCGCCGCCAGGGACTCAAATCCTGCACTGCCAGACGTGTCCCCCTGCTGAAGAAAGTACACGTCCAGGCCCGTCTGCAGTTCCCTAGAGAGCATTTGGATGATCCAGAAGAGGACTGGGAGAATGTGTTATGGTCAGATTAAACCAAAATACAACTTTTTGGTAGAAACACAGATTCTCGTGTTTGGAGGAGAAAGAATACTGAATTGCATCCGAAGAACACCATACTCACTGTGAAGCATGGGGGTGGAAACCTCATGCTTTGGGGCTGTTTTTCTGCAAAGGGACCAGGACGACTGATCTGTGTAAAGGAAAGAATGAATGGGGCCATGTATCGAGAGATTTTGAGTGAAAATCTCCTTCCATCAGCAGGGGCATTGAAGATGAGACATGGCTGGGTCTTTCAGCATGACAATGATCCCAAACACACAGCCAGGGTAACAAAGCAGTGGCTTTGTAAGAAGCATGTCAAGGTCCTGGAGTGGCCTAGACAATCTCCAGATCTCAACCCCATAGAAAATCTGTGGAGGGAGTTGAAAGTCCATGTTGCCCAACGACAGCCCCAAAACATCACTGCTCTAGAGATCTGCATGGAGGAATGGGCCAAAATACCAGCAACAGTGTGTGAAAAGTTTGTGAAGCGTTACAGAAAACGTTTGGCCTCCGTTATTGCCAACAAAAGGTACATAACAAGGTATTGAGATGAACTTTCAGTATTGACCAAATACTTATTTTCCACCATGATTTGCAAATAAATTCTTTAAAAATCAAACAATGTGATTTTCTGTTTTTTTTTTTTCACATTCTGTCTCTCATGGTTGAGGTTTACCCATGTTGACAATTACAGGCCTCTCTAATATTTTCAAGGGGGAGAACTTGCACAATTAGTGGTTGACTAAATACTTATTTGCCCCACTGTATGTTGCTCACGCGGCACAACATAGGCCTATACACAACATAATCATAATTAACTATGTACATAAAAAAAAAAAAAAATTGAAAAAATTGGGGCAGGGTGTAGCAAGATGCCCACACTAGTGACAAACGTAATGAGCACCCCTACTTTAGCATATCAATTATCAAACTTATTCGGTTCATGTTCATGAGAAATGTAACTCTGATCTCCGTTGACCCAATCTGTTTGGTCTTATTAATGTCCCATCCCGAGCTAAAGTTGTACATGCAGGTTATGCTGTTATATCGTCCTTACCAATGTAGAGACAAAATCTACCCCCTTGGGTGACACCCGTGCTATTAGCTGTTTTTCAACCCTACCTGGAACCAAAAAATGATCTTATTGTGTCTTCTTTGTCCAATTAGATGTCTCTATTCAAGGCGCGGGATTGGTGGTCGGCAACTCTCGGCGAAGGCGAGGAGTTCGACCAAGGCTGCATCTGCGTTGGAGATGTGGACAACAGCGGCACAGGACATGGTAACGTATTCCTAATTATGTAGTAATAATAATATTAGTAGTAACTAGTGGTTTATGAGAGGGGAAAAAAAAAACTATTGAGATAATGGGCTATATTACATCACAATAGCGATATGCCAAGATATGATGTATTTTTTTAATCATTTGATGAAAAAAAGAAAGCTTTCCCCCTTACTTTTCTAATTCATATTTAACATGTGGATAAAAACAAGTCGACGATATTTTTGAAATATTATCTAAAGCTAATGACCCCCCCCCCCCCCCCCCCCAAAAAAAAAAAAGATACTGTTAAAGCCAAACATTTTGGGAAAGCTTTTATTCGTAAAATAAAAAAAGAGTAACAAATGATCCTTATAGCATGTTGCAGTTGCAATTTGTTCATATAGTAACTAGGGCTGTCAAATTTATCGAGTTAACGGGCAGTAATTAATTAAAAAAAAAATGACGTTAAAATATTTAACTCATTTAACGCATGCGCAAACAACCCACTCACGCAGTGCCGCAAACAGACTACAATGGCGCCGTTTTATGTATACTGAGAGCTAAGAGGCAGAGACAAGCGAGTGAAGTGGACACAGGTACTCATTGGGGCGGCACTATTTATCGGCAAAAGCTTTGGCATCTCTTCCACTACAATTATAACTATTGTGACGAGCAACGTTGGGAAGAATGAGAGAAGATTATCTTTTGCTTAACACCCTGTATTGAACACAAGCAGAGAAGATATACCATTTGCAGCCACCACTGACAGTCATGGTTGCCCAACTTCCCATCATGCATTTGGGCAGAACAGTTAAGTCGCTACAGTATCATTTACTGAAAGCACAACAAAAACAATATTCCCATCTCTCAAAAAGAAAAGCGCTCAATGCAAAGAGAACAGGCATTCCCAATCAAAATAGCTATGCAAAATAATACTCAGACTTTGGTCAAACTACGCAAAATAATACTCAGACTTTGGTCAAACTCTATTCAAACATTTCATTTAGCTCAACAAATACACTAGATGGCAATATTTAGTCACAATGTTCAAACTTACATTTATCTTTTAAGAATTACAAGTCTTTCTATTCGTGGATCCCTTTCACAGAAAGAATGTTAATAATGTTAATGCCATCTTGTGGATTTATTGTTATAATAAACAAATACAGTACTTATGTACAGTATGTTGAATGTACAGTTGTGGTCAAAAGTTTACATACACTTGTGAAGAACATAATGTCATGGCTCTTGAGTTTCCAGTTATTTCTACAACTCTGACTTTTCTCTGATAGAGTGATTGGAACAAATACTTCTTTGTCACAAAAAACATTCATGAAGTTTGGTTCTTTTATGACTTTATTATGGGTGAACAGAAAAAAGTGATCAAATCTGCTGGGTCAAAAATATACATAAAGCAGCACTAATATTTGGTAACATGTCCCTTGGCCATTTTCACTTCAATTAGGCGCTTTTGGTAGCCATCCACAAGCTTCTGGCAAGCTTCTGGTTGAATCTTTGACCACTCCTCTTGACAGAATTGGTGCAGTTCAGTTAAATTTGATGGCTTTCTGACATGGACTTGTTTCTTCAGCATTGTCCACAAGTTTAAGTCAGGACTTTGGGAAGGCCATTCGAAAACCTTAATTCTAGCCTGATTTAGCCATTCCATTACCACTTTTGATGTGTGTTTGGGGTCATTGTCCTGTTGGAACATCCAACTGCGTGCCCAAGACCCAATCTTCGGGCTGATGACGTTAGGTTATCTTGAAGAATTTGAAAGTAATCCTCCTTTTTCATTATCCCATTTACTCTCTGTAAAGCACCAGTTCCATTGGCAGCAAAACAGCCCCACGGCATAATATTACCACCACCGTGCTTGACGGTAGGCATGGTGTACTTGGGGTTAAAGGCCTCACCTTTTGTCCTCCAAACATATTGCTGGGCATTGTGGCCAAACAGCTCGATTTTTGTTTCGTCTGACCACAGAACTTTCCTTCAGAAGGTCTTATCTTTGTCCATGTGATCAGCAGCAAACTTCAGTCGAGCCTTAAGGTGCCGCTTTTGGAGCAAGGGCTTCCTTCTTGCACGGCAGCCTCTCAGTCCATGGAGATGCAAAACACGCTTGACTGTGGACACTGACACCTGTGTTCCAGCAGCTTCTAATTCTTGGCAGATCTGCTTTTTGGTGATTCTCGGTTGAATCTTCACCCTCCTGACCAATTTTCTTTCAGCAGCAGGTGATAGCTTGCGTTTTCTTCCTGATCGTGGCAGTGACAAAACAGTGCCATGCACTTTATACTTACAAACAATTGTTTGCACTGTTGCTCTTGGGACCTGCAGCTGCTTTGAAATGGCTCCAAGTGACTTTCCTGACTTGCTCAAGTCAATGATTCGCTTTTTCAGATCCATGCTGAATGTATGTGTTGCTCTATGTATATTTTTGACCCAGCAGATTTGATCACTTTTTCTGTTAACCCATAATAAAGTCATAAAAGAACCAAACTTCATGACTGTTTTTTGTGACAAAGAAGTATCTGTTCCAATCACTCTATCGGAGAAAAATCAGAGTTGTAGTAATAACTGGAAACTCAAGAGAGCCATGACATTATGTTCTTCACAAGTGTATGTAAACTTATCTTTCCATTCCAACAATAATTTAGAGAAAAATATGGCATATTTTAGAGATGGTTTTTAATTGCGATTGATTACGATTAATTAATTTTTAAGCTGTGATTAACTCGATTAAAAATGTTAATCATTTGACAGCCCTAATAGTAACACAAGCACATATAATTTTCATCGACAAATAGCCGTAGAATTATCAACTCCGTTGACCCGTTTGGCTGTAAGACCACTTGATGGCGCCATACAGCTCATTCACCACCATGAAGCTTTGAGCCATATGCAAATCAATAGGCTTCATTGCTTCAAGACGCTTTATTTAGCCAATACTACTTTTGCCAAGCTTTCCATGCTTCTTAAAAAATCCAAGTGATATACAAACCTTCCATTTTAGGTGAGGAACGATGTAGTTTCATCCATGTTGTAGTCCAATATATTGTAGCTTTGCAGCCTCATGCCTCCCAGCATGCATGGCGGCGCTACAAGTTTGATATAGGTTCAAAGTTCATGTTGTGTATTAATTATTTCTTCAGTTGCTGTCCCAGTTGTTTACTTACTAGATATGCTAGTTAGTTTGTTGTTATGTGATAATTTTGATATTCCTTTAAGAGACCTGATATAAAAAGGAAGTGAATAAGTGCCGATCGATCGGGTCCGATCACGTCATTTTCAAAGTATCGGAATCGGCAAAAAAATATCGGACATGCCTTTTTTTACCATCTATATTTTTTAAATTAAATCATTTTCTAATTGTATTTAACGTTGCAGACATAATGTGTTGCACTCTTCCAGAGTCTTTAGTTTAAGCTTAAGGTAGGGGCGAGAATTAATATTTTTTACATTTATCACGTTACAATATTTAACGCAATTAACGCATGCGGTGCACGACCCACTCACGCATTGTCGCGTTCAATCTATAATGGCGCCATTTTACCCGTATAGTATATAGAGCTAAAAGGCAGCGTAAGATGAGTAGAGTGAATTTTGGCTGCCTTTGAAGCCTTTTTTTTAATATGGCTAAAGCCTTACAATTCCTCTCCCAACGATTAGAATAATCGTGGGAAGCAATGTGGAAAGAAAGGTAGCAATTGATCTTTTTCTTGACACCCTATGTAATTCCCCAACGCAGAGAAGATATATCAATTGGTACCACGACGCACAGTCATGGTTGCACTTCCCATCATGCATTTGGGCAGAAGATAAATGGCTACAATATCATTTACTGAAAGCTCAACAAATACACTAGATGGCAATATTTAGTCACAATATACAAAGTCACATTTATCCTTTAAGAATTACAAGTCTTTCTATCTGTGGATCCCTCTCACAGAAAGAATGTTAATAATGTAAATGCCATCTTGAGGATTTGTCATAATAAACAAATACAGTACTTATGTACTGTATGTTGAATGTATATATTGGTCCGAGTTTTATTCATTTTTTCTTAATGCATTGCCAAAATATATATGATCGGGAAAAATTATCGGGAATGATTGGAATTGAATCGGGAGCAAAAAAAAGCAATCGGATCGGGAAATACCGGGATCCGCAGATACTCAAACTAAAACGATCGGGATCGGATCGGGAGCAAAAAACATGATCGGAACAACCCTATGAATGAGTTTTTTTTTTTTTTTTTTTACTGTCTTTGTCTTAATGTGTAGACAAGGTGGTGGTAGGCAGCTACATGGGCATGCTGCGGATATTCTCCCCGCACTCCTCCAAAGCCGCCGAAGGAGCACAAAGCTCGGCCGAAGCGCAGCTTCTGGAGGTGCACCTCCAGAACGCCATCATCCAGGTGGAGCTGGGGAAGTTTGTCTCGTGAGTACAGCTGGTTGAAAGATGTATGGGTGTTTTTACATTAAAGAAAGTTGTTTGTAAGCGCTTTCATTGATGATACTTCAGCAGTATTTAGCAACTTAAGCTCCCTTAAATTAGCTTTGGCCTGGTTTCCATCTCATGAGCTCATAAATAAGGATTACGCTGGGAAGATTGAGCAGTAGTAGCGGGATTGTGACTTAATCTACTATGGTATCAGCTGTAATAGGTGGCACTATTTTGATCAAACTGCAACTTGTATTAGTGGGTGAAATCATTTATTTCAATGCTTAAACTGCATAATGTGGTTTGAACATTTTTCATCTGCAGTTTAGTTGTTTTTAACTTTGAATGTTTTTAACTTGTTTGTTCATAATATTTCAGAACTGTTCAAACTCATTTTTTTTTAGTTTTCAATCTTGGTCTACAGTATCTCATTTATCAAATTGAGTATTTTCTTCATAAAATTAAATGTCAATAATTAATAGGAAATAATTTCTCATTGCATTTACCATTTCGTTGTATTGAATTTGGAAAATGAAGTTAATTATTACGTTTTTTCTTAATATTTCAAATTAAATAAATGGTTAATCAGATGAAATTAGACACTTTTAGTTCATTTAAGCTTTAGAAATTTAAGTTGTATTTGAATTTAATATATGAAATGATTTTATAAAATATTAAAATTAAGTTATGTAATTAAAATAAAATATTATATGTATTTTTAGTTTTTCTTCCGTGAAATGACAGACATTTTTTGATAAAATATTTAAATTATGTAACAAAAAATATGTTACATGTATTTAAAAAAAAAAAAAAAAATATATATATATATATATATATAATAATATATATATATATAAGGGGTGTCAAACAAACAATTAGAATTTTTAATCGAGTTAATTACAGCTCAAAAATTAATTAATCGTAATTAATCGCAATTAATCGCAATTCAAAATATCTATAAAATATGCCATATTTTTCTGCAAATTATTGTTGGAATGGAAAGATAAGACCGAGATGGATATATACATTCAACATACGGTACATAAGTACTGTATTTCTTTAATATAACAATAAATCAAAAAGATGGCATTACCATTATTAACATTCTGTTAAAGCGATCCATCGATAGAAAGACTAGTAGTTCTTAAAAGATAAATAAAAATAATAAATAAAATATATAAATATATAAATAAAATATAAATATTTATAAAAATTTATAGAAAATAAAAGATAATATCTAGTACAAGTTATAGACATTTTATATTAAAACCCCTCTTCATGTTTTCGTTTTAATAAAATTTGTAAAATTTTCAATCAAAAAATAAACTAGTAGCCCGCCATTGTTGATGTCAATAATTACTTACACAATGCTCATGGATGCTGAAGCCTATAAAATCAGTCGCACCCAAGCGCCAGCAGAGGGAGGCAAAACTCTGAAAAACACAACAAGTGCACCTTTCACTTTGCAGTGCTTTTTGCTGTCCTTTCTGTTTGAGCGGGGCATTTGTGCGTTAACTGCGTCAAATATTTTAACGGGATTAATTAAAAAAATGAATTACCGCTCGTTAACACGATAATTTTGACACCCCTAATATATATATATATATATATATATATATATACACAGTGGGGAGAACAAGTATTTGATACACTGCCAATGGGTTTTCTCATTGGCAGTGTATCAAATACTTGTTCTCCCCACTGTGTGTATATATATATATATATATATATATATATTAGTGCAATCAAACGATTAAGAAATTTAATCTAGTTAATCATATGTCAACTGTGTGATTAATCATGATTAATCACATTTCCCTCGGGATGAATAAAGTTGCTCTTCAGGAAAAAATTTTTAAGAAAATACTATAATTGACTTAAAATTTGTTTTAAGATGAAATGTATGATGTGTGAATGAATTAATACTTGACCAAATAGTTTTTTTTTTCTTTTTTAACAACTTAGCTTGTATAAAATAAAAAATAATATAAATTGTCTGTATTATACAGCAAAGAGCTTTAACAGATTAAAGTGCCTCAGACTAACAATGTGGCTCAAGTACCGTTTGGCATATTACCCAAAATAACGAACAATTTAAAGACCAGACCAGCAAAATACAGTAACAGTAGTTAGTGTTTCAAAAAAATGTGTAAACAACTTGCTTGTTAAATTGAACATTTCACACAAATAAATGCAGCATTTGCAGTTTTACACTAAATGGCCTAAAAGCTGTGTGAAATATAAAAAAATAAACTGTAAATTTTCACACACTTAACTGAAAAACATTAGACTAAACTGTGTGTCAAGGTGTTTAGAAACACTGATTAAGTTAGCCAGTCATACTCTATATTTTTTTTAACCAACTGCTCAGGCCAACTAGCTTGTTGACATTTTCAGATAACAGAGCAGACTTTTTTTTTTTAACAATGTGCCCTGTCAAAGAAAACAGTCTCTCGCAAGGAACGGTTGTGGCAGGTGTGACCAGATACTTTTTTTGCAAGGTGGGCTAGCTTACTGTGGGCACCACTGTGCGCAGATCACCACTGTAGTGGACATAAGTCGATGCTGGCACTGCCTTGTACCTGTCTAGTGCTTTGTCATTGGTTGTTGTTGTTTTTTGTTGTCATTTGATTTTCAAGGCCCTCGTCTTCGACTATGATAATGGGTCTACACTCTACAGTCTCTGGCTACCCAAGTAGCGATAGCAGTAATCAACCTACCTGTTGTCTTTTTGTTGACAAGTCGAGTCCGCACGCTGCTAATGTAGCTTGATGACTGCGGCTTGTTCCCGCAGTCTTAGCGTCATTGCTAACACTAACGAAGATATGCTTTGCCCGAAGGTGGTACTTTAGGTTGGTTGAGCTTCGATCGAAGGGCAGTTCATGATAGCAGTATGTACACACAACTTTGGTTGTATCCAGATTTCCATTAGGCAGCTTTTTAAAACGGAATTCGCCATGAAGCAGTCCTGGGTCATCATCCTTACTCATCGTGGGTGGCTGCATTTTGTCCTGCATTGCCGCGCGGAGAATGTAAACATCAGCGTGTGGGACTACGGGAGGCAGTTGTGGCCAAACTTAGTGTGAGCGGTAAATTGCGTTATTTTTTAAAAATGCGTTAATATTTCCAGATTAACCATGGTCGTTAACGCGTTAATGTTGACAGGCCTAATATATATATATTAGGGGTATCAAACGATTAAAATTTTTAGTCGAGTTAATTACAGCTTAAAAATTAATTAATCGCAATTAATCGAAATTCAAACCATCTATCAAATATGCCATATTTTTCTGTAAATTATTGTTGGAATGGAAAGATAAGACACAAGATAGATATATACATTCAACATACGGTACATAAGGACTGTATTTGTTTATTATAACAATAAATCAACAAGATGGCATTAACATTATTAACATCCTGTTAAAGCGATCCATGGATAGAAAGACTTGTAGTTCTTAAAAGAAAAATGTTAGTACAATTTATAGAAATTTTATATTAAAACCCCTCTTAATGTTTTTGGTTTAATGAAATTTGTAAAATTTTCAATCAAAAAATAAACTAGTAGCCCGCCATTGTTGATGTCAATAATTACTTACACAATACTCATGGGTGCTGAAGCCTATAAAATTAGTCGCACCCAAGCGCCAGCAGAGGGCGCCAAAACTCCGCAAAACACACCAGGTACACATTTAACTGTGCTGTCATTTTAATCTCTTTGAGCGGGGCATTTGTGTGTTAATTGCGACAAATATTTTAACGTGATTAATTAAAAAAATTAATTACTGCTCGTTAACGTGATAATTTTGACAGCCCTAATATATATATATATATATGTATATGTATATGTGTTTCTGCTAATTTAGTTATTTATTTTGTTCTATTAATTCTTTTTCAGGCCTAATATATATATGTATATGTATATATTAGGGCTATCAAAATTATCGCGTTAACGCGCGGTAATAATTTTTTTAAATTAATCACGTTAAAATATTTGACGCAATTAACGCACATGTCCCGCTCAGACAGTACCGTATACTGCCTTTTGGTATGTTTTACAGCAAGGCTTTTTGTGCTGTCTAACAGCGAACTCTTGTGGTCGCTTTGCGACATGGTTTATTGTTTTCATGCCAGTTCAATATGGCTGCAAGACGTCTCGGGCTGACGCCTACGTTGTAATGTTGTGCTTGTATGATCCTTGGACAAGATTTGTCCGTAAGTATGGTTGTTGTAAAGAATGTACATATTATGTTAGTAAGCGAAATGTTATATTTTTTGTATGAGATGCTTTTTGTTTATGTTTAGTGAACCTGTATAGCGTGCTAAGCTAACGTTGTTGCTAATGCAATGCTTGTGTACTTTTTTTTTTGTAGTTTTACGACGGTCTAAAGAGGACAATGGTTTGAGGCCATTTTATTAATAAATCAGATGAAAAAGGAAGAAGTCTGATTATTAAGGCGTCGTTCACTAGCTGTCTAGCTTTGGAAAAAGTAGACGCTTCGGAGTGAGGACAGCATAGACACATTTAAATGACAGTAGAGTGAAATGCCCACCACAGTCCTTATGTACCGTATGTTGAATGTATATATCCATCTTGTGTCTTATCTTTCCATTCCAACAATTTATTTTACAGAATATATATATATATATATATATATATATATATATATATATATATAATTTACAGAAAAATATGGCATATTTTATAGATGGTTTGAATTGCGATTAATTGCGATTAATTACGATTAATTAATTTTTAAGCTGTAATTAACTAGATTAAAAATTTTAATCGTTTGACAGCCCAATATATATATTTATATATATATATGTTTCTGCTAATTTAGTTGTTTATTTTGTTCTATTAATTCTTTTAAAAACCTGATTGATTATTGTTTCAAATACTTGGATAATTAATGCTAATTGAATTGATTAGGACAATGCAAAAAAAAAAAAAAGTGATCCTCCACAAGTTTCCTTTTTTGTTTTATTCTTAATCGTTTTTAAACTTTTTTCCATGTTATTTTTAATTAGTGTTTGTTTGTTTTTTTGTTTTAAACAAGTGACTATATCCATTTTTAAATTTGTTTTTTAATAAATTAATTTCAATTAAGCGTAGTACCAGTTATCCCAACTGCGCATTCTCCACGACAGGCAGGTGGCGCAGTCTCCTTTCTGCCACATCGTCAGAATACAAAGTAATCTTTCTCGTGGGCAAAAAAGTCCGAAAAAGTTCCGCGGCGTGGCTTCCTTTCCTTCCTTCCTTGCCGCAGCGTCGTATTGCTGTTTGCTTTAAGCTGCGGTTTGCCAGCTCGGAATTCCTCCTGGGAATCCGCTGGCCAGCCGACTAGAAATACTGGTGGGCAAACCCGCCGGAGAATTTTTTTTCTTTGCTTTCCCAGGATAAAAGAACACTTGTGGGATCGCTTTCCATTTCCGCCCGGGTCGCGCCTTTCCAAAGACTGCGTTTTGTTCCACCGGGATTGAATCAACAAATGTCTTGTCACTTGAAGAGTTGCAAAATCAGCTACACGTTATCCGTCATACTCAAATTGCAAAAAGAAAATAAACTGCCAATGGCAAAAATCTGAGTCATTAATCTACTTAATGTTTTATATTGCTTATAGAGGTGGCGAAACGGCAGCAAAGCACTACTATTGTCTAAATGGAGCTTCTCAATTTACTTCCACTTAATTCTGTTAACACCAAGATGCTACAAGCTGGTGGCAAAGCTGCTTTTGTCCAGATTTAACTTTTCAACACACTTCAGTTTAGTTGTTTCGCAAAATAAATGCTACAAGGTGGTGGCAAAATATCTAAATAAACCTTCTAATCTCACTTCAACATGGATTCTTGGAACCAAGATGCTGCAAACGGAGTCAAGACACTACTTTGGTCCAAATGGAACTTCTCAATTCACTGTAACAAAGTTTCTTGAGACCATGATACTACAAAATAACTACAAATAACATAATGCAAAACATGACTTCTGTCTAAACTCGGTTCAATAATTGTTCTATGGAGCCATTATGCTACAAAATGGCAACACAACATTATTTTATGCTCTTAATGGAGCTTCTAAACTCGCGTCAACATAGTTCTATGGAACTATGATGCTACAAAATGTTAGCAAATCACTGCTTTAGTTCAAAAGAAGCTGCTCTACTCACTTCAACATAGTTTTTTTTGAACCAATATGCTACAAAATGGCAACACAACATTACTTCATGCTCTTAATGGAGCTTCTAAACTCGCGTCAACATAGTTCTATGGAACCATGATGCTACAAAATGTTAGCAAATCACTGCTTTAGTCCAAAAGAAGCTGCTCTACTCATTTCAACATAGTTTTTTGGAACCAATATGCTACAAAATGGCAACACAACATTACTTTTGTCCAAATGGAGAAACTCAACTCACTTCTGAACAATTACTTGACACCACCATGCTGCAAAATGCAGTACCTTTGTCAGAATAGAGCTTTTTAAACTCACTTTCACATAGTTCTATGGAACCATTATGCTATAAAATGGTGGAAAATAACAACTTTAGTTCAAATGAAGCTTCTTAACTCACTTTTACATAGTTCTATGGAACCATGGTGCTACAAAACGGTGGCAAAACACTACTTTTGTCGAAATGGAGCTTATCAACTCCAAGTCCTTGGCACAAAGATGCCACAAGATGGTGATGGTGACAAAATTAGTCTGAATAGAGCTTCTAAACTCATTTCAACATAGTTTGCCGGCACCAAAACCAGGTGCCAAAACACTACTTTTGTCCTAAACGAGCTTATTACCTCATTTGGACGTAGTTCTTTGGCACCAAGATGCTACAAGATTACAGCAAAGCACTACTTTGTTTCAAATGGAACTTCTAAACTCACTTCAACATACTTTGTCGGCGCCAAGATTCTACAAAATACAGTTAAATATGACTTTTCTCTAAATGGAGCTTCTCGGCGCCAATAAAGTTCTATGGAATCATGATGGTACAAAATGGTTGCAAACAACTGCTTTTGTCCAAATGAAGCTTATCAACTCACTTCAACTAGTTCTATGGATGCATGATTCTACAAAATGGCAGCCAAACACAAAGTTTGACTAAATGAAGCTTCTCAACTTACTTCAACATAGTTCTATGGAACTATGATGCTACAAAATGGGGTCAAAGCACCATTTTATTCCAAATGGAACTTCTTAACTCACTTCAAAATAGTTTGTCGGCACCCAAGATTCTACAAAATGCAGTCAAATATTACTCTTCTATAAATGGAGCTTCTCAACTCACTTCAACATGGTTCTAAGGAACCATGATGAATAAAAATGGTGGAAAACAAGTACTTTTGTCCAAATAAAGCTTATGAATGCACTTCAACATAGTTCTATGGATGCATGATTCTACAAAATGGCAGCCAAACACAAAGTTTGACTAAATGAAGCTTCTCAACTTACTTCAACATAGTTCTATGGAACCATGATGCTACAAAATGGTGTCAAAGCACCATTTTATTCCAAATGGAACTTCATAATTCACTTCAAAATAGTTTGTCGGCACCAAGATTCTACAAAATGCAGTCAAACATTATTGTTCTATAAATGGAGCTTCTCAACTCACTTCAACAGGGTTCTATGGAACCATGATGATTAAAAATTGTGGAAAACAAGTACTTTTGTCCAAATAAAGCTTATCAACTCACTTCAGCATAGTTCTATGAAACCATGATACTACAAAATGGTGACAAAGCACTACTTTATTCCAAATGGAGCTTTTAAACTCACTTCAACATAGTTCATTGGCACCAAGAGGCGACAATGGGGTAGCAAAACACTACTTCTGTACTAATTAAGCTTATTAACTAATTTGAACGTAGTTCATTGGCACCAACGTTTCAACAAAATGGCAGTCAAACACTACTTTTGTCTAAATGGATCTTCTCAACTCACTACTGCTTAGTTTCTCAGCACCAATTTGCTACAAGATGGCATAAAATCTCACTTTTGTCAAAACAAAACCACATAATTCCATTCAAAATTTGCCCTGATGATGATGTTCCACCAGGTGTTCGGATCTTCTCCACCTGGCCGTCCTTCACCCCAGGAAGCTGTCCGTCTACTCCGTCCTGGGTAACTTCCTCCGCCTCCTCTCGGCCACTTTCCGTCAAAGCGACATTGTGTCGACACGTGTGTTTCCAGGCACAACGGGGAACGTGGGCCACGGCGACCAGTACCAGATCAAACTGGTCTACGAGCACAACCTGCAAAGGACCGCCTGCAACATGACATACGGAACCTTTGGAGGCGTAACAGGTAAATGTAAGCACACTCAAACTAATGACGGCGTCTCATGCTGTGGGGACAACCCTGCCCTCGTCACAGTCCAAGAAAAACACGGGAATCCCCTTTAAAGTGCACAAAATGAATATTCCGAATAAAGGCCGCTTTGTTGAGGCACATGCGCGCATGCCAGACTGCGGCCTGGCACGATCATTCACTCCTTGTTTACATGAAGGCCTTTTCACCGCAGGAACTTGAGGAACTTTGGAGGAACCTCGCACGTGTTTGTACTGCAGCGACTCCAAATTTAGTGAATGAAGACCTTGCTAGTAGGGGTTCACAGAATGTTTCAGTTCCGACAAAAACGTGCCCTTAATGAGCCTTTTGTCTGGCTACTATTTTCCACCACTAGAGGGCAGTGCCCGTCAATGAATTGCTGTTATATGCTTTTTATTCCAATTTGCACTTAAAAAAACAACAATTTAGCTCTCCCAAGTACCGCACTTGTGACCAACATAAAATTTAGTGCAAGCCTAAGTGTTCATTAAAAATGAGACACGTGTTTTATTTCTATGACGGAGTTTTAATTATTCTTTGTCATAATCGTTCAATAAAATGTGTACATAAAAGTGAACTCATTGAAGCTGGTAGGACTGGCTCTGAATGCTCATTATTCAGTGCCATTGACTGCGCTAGACGTCAAATTCATTTTGGCCGGGAGGGGCGGATGAACGAATGATGAATTCATCAGTGGCAGCCAATAAGTATATTGATTGATTTATTTAGTTTTTGATTAGGTAAATGAAAAAATAGATTGAATCGAAAATTTAGTTTTCCCTATTTGTGTTATTGTGTAATATTCAAACATAAAAATTAAAGGATAAAATTAAATAATTATTTTTAAATTAATAATTAAAAAAATAAAATTCAATAGTGAATGTATTTTTCAAATAAATTAATAAAAAACTAAAATATTAAAATCTACAAATTTAAAAATTAAAATGAATATTTTTTCATAAGAATTCAATAATTAATGATTTTTTAAAAATATTAAATGGGGGAAATTAATGAAGTTTTTATATTTGTTTTTAATATAAACTAATAAAAACTAAAAATGTTTTTAAAAAATTAACAAAAAAATATTCATTAATTTTTTGTAATAAAAAAGATGGAAAAATTAAAAGTTATTTCTTCTATTTGTGTTTTCATTATAAAATATAAAAACAAAGATTTAAAAATGAATTTCTTGGGTACTAAAAATTCAATAATTCATGTTTTTTATGTGTAATAATGAAATTAAAATTAATAAAAATTTGTATGTTAATAGTTAAGTGTTTTTTAATTTGTTTTTAGTATATCAATAATGAGGGAAAAAAATGTTTATATAAAACTGAAACACAAAAATCCAGAATTTTTTTTTTTTTACATTTTTATATTAAAACAATAAAATGAATAATTATAAATAAACAAAATTTGGGAAAAAAATTTTTTCCTTAGGTTTTTTTTAATAAAATGAATGAAATTATTTAAAAAAAAAAATATATATATATATATATATATATATATATAAGAATAAAAATGCTGTATAATCACGATTATAAATGACAATGTTTCTTTTTAAAAAAATCTTAAATAAATGATAAAATTTTAAAAATAGTGTAAATCCAAAGAAAAATAAAGTTCTGGATCATTTTTAGATCAACAAACAATCTCTCTAAACAATTCATTGACTCTCAAAATAACTGTCAACTATTCACCCAATCGTGGCACACCTTCATTAACTCTTTAAAATTCTTTAAATCTCTTTAATAGCGTCCATCACCTGTAGAGGTCCAATCCATTTGTACTGAAATGGCTGGCAGCGAATAAACATCTCAAATGTTTCGACGTCTATCACCGTCAACTTGCCCTGAAACCCGATCATTGGCAAGAATGAATGAGATGCTGTTTCGTTAAGGGAATTTCCTTTCCTCCCCCTTCCTTTTAAGGTCATAGTTCACTTACAAGTAGTCACTAGAGAGTACCTCGCTGGCACACACAGAAACGTTGTGCCTACGCCGCGCTTTAACTTGACCTTAAAGCAAAAACCGCATCAGCAGCGCCGCGTCGTCCGGGCTATTTTTAAAACTGAGGTTATTATCTTTTATTGCTGTGTAATAAGTCGGCTTGCCGGGCACTGAATAACGTCGACTTAAGCTAATAAACCAAAATAGAATGTTGCGGTTGATTTTAATACTTGATTGTGTTCGCTATACACAAGACACAAAGAGTTTCTGTATAATGCACAAGGCCCAACCTTTCATTGCCGTTGATGGTCAAACGACTCTAGGCCATTAAGCAACGGCGGCTGTTGATCGCCAAAAATTTCAGGTTTGTTTCGGGGATCATTGATTGCTCAAACATGGTGGATATGCAACTTTTTGCTGGTTTACAACATGTTATTGCGCTTTTTTTGTTGTTGAAAATGATACACATTTCAAAGTGACTGTGGCGTTTGTGGAAAAATTACACCTGTTTGGGGTATCTTCTAGAGCCTGGCGATTTACTGTTACCGAGACGGTTCACGGTGACCGATGTATTTTGACCATGTCAATAAATTAGTTTTTTTTTAATTACCGTAATTTCTGGACTGTAAGGCGCACCTGACTATAAGCCGCCTCCCACCAAATTTAACACGAAAACAGCATTTGTTCATAGATAAGCCGCACTGGACAATAAGCCGCAGCTGTCTTCACTTTATTATGTGATATTTACACCAAAATATATTAACCGGTAACACTTTATTTGACAGTAGCATCATAAGACTGTCATAGGACCAAATGAGCCACCATAAAGCTTTGAACCATTTGGCTGCAAAGCTTCATTGCTTCATTTGGCCATCACTGCTCCCTTGGGGAAGACAGTCAAACTCTGCTGCCACCTGCTGTCAATACTGTTGTCGTCCATCGTGCCTCCTAGCATGCATTGTAGCGCTACAAATATAAATGACAATCAAAATACATGTTCTGTGCTAAATATTTCTTAAGTTACTCTTCCAGTTGTTTCATAAACTGCAACCTCTGGTATTTGGTAAAACTATTTGACAGTGGCACCATAAAACTGTCATAAGACCATCATAATTATGACATGACACTGCCATGAGCATTAATGACATCATGACAGATGTCATTTTGTGTCATCTGGCAAATTATCTCACTTTTGAATAGATGCAAAAGATCCGAGCTGGGCATAAATGGAGTGTTGGTGACATAATTTGCCAGATGATACTTAATGACATCTGTCTTAACCATTCATTAATGACCATGATAGTGTCATAATCATGTCATAATTATGACAGTCTAATGACACCGCTGTCAAAGTGTTACCTATTAACCCAAATACATCAACAAATAAGCCGCACTGGACAATAAGCCGCAGGATTCAAAATGAGGAGAAAAAAGTAGCGGCTTATAGTCCGAAAATTACGGTAAACGAAAAAAGTCTTTTCAGCCCACTTTATTCTTTGGGACCCCTGCACTTGTTTCGCAAGTGTTCAATAATTCTTTAAAAAAAAAATAATAATAAATAATTTCTTTGGGCCTATGGTTAAATACTTACAGGTCTACGGAGCCCCTAAAGGGACATCGACAGAAAGAAAATAGATTTAAGCAATCTGGTGCGCACCAGAAACTATCTGGTAAACATTAGCATTATATAGCATTTAAGCGAGCGGACTTTTGCGATGCAAGTTAGCCAATTGTTGTAAACACTAGCATTATACAGTATATATCATTTAAACTAGCGGACTTTTGGTATGCAAGTTAGACAAGTGTTGTAAACATTAGCATTATATAGCATTTAAGCTAGCGGACATTTGCTATGCAAGTTAGCCATTTTGTAAACATTTGCATTAGATAGCATTTAAGCTAGCGGACTTTCGCTAAGCAAGTTAGTTAATTGTTGTAAACATTAGTATTATATAGCATTTAAGCTAGCAGATTTTTGCCATGCAAGTTAGCCAATTGTTTTAAACATTAGCATTATATAGCATTTAAGCTAGCGGACTTTTGCTAAGCAAGTTAGCCAATTGTTGTAAACATTAGCATTGTATAGCATTTAAGCTAGCGGGAAGTTGCTGAGCAAGTTAGCCAATTGTTGTAAACATTAGCATTATATAGCATTTAAGCTCGCGAACTTTCGCTGTGCAAGTTAGCAAATTGTTGTAAACATTGGCGTTATTTATCATTTAAGCGAGTTTACTTTTGCTATGCAAGTTAGCCAAGTGTTGTAAACATTAGTATTATATAGCATTTAAGCTAGTGAACTTTTGCTATGAAAGTCAGCCAATTTGTAAACATTTGCATTACATAGCATTTAAGCTTGTGGACTTTCGCTAAGCAAGTTAGCCAATTGTTGTAAACATTAGCATTACATAGTATTTAAGCTAGCAGACTCTTGCAATGCAAGTTAGCCAATTTGTAAACATTTGCATTATATAGCATTTAAGCTAGCAAACAAGTTAGACAATTTGTAAACATTTGCTTTATATAGCATTTAAGCTATCGGACTTTTGCTAAGCAAGTTAGCCAATTGTTGTTAACATTAGCATTGTATAGCATTTAATCTAGCACACGTTTGCTCTGCAAGTTGGCCAATTTGTAAACATTTGCATTATATAGCATTTAAGCTAGCAGACTTTTGATGTGCAAGTTAGCCAATTGTTGTAAACATTAGTACTATATAGCATTTAAGCTAGCAGACTTTTGATGTGCAAGTTAGCCAATTGTTGTAAACATTAGTACTATATAGCATTTAAGCTAGCAGACTTTTGATGTGCAAGTTAGCCAATTGTTGTAAACATTAGTATTATATAGCATTTAAGCTTGCGGATTTTGCTATGCAAGTTAGCCAATTGTTGTAAACATTAGCATTATATAACATTTGAGCTAGCGGACAGCTGCTGAGCAAGTTCGCCAATTGTTGTCAACAAATGCTATATAAAAATTGCTAATGTTTACAACAATTGGCTAACTAACTAAAAATTAGCATTATATAGCATCTAATGTTTACCTGATTGTTTCTAGTGCGTACCAAAAATGATCACATGCGCAGATTGTTGTGTGTACCATATTGCTTAAATTTATTGTATTTCTGTCGATGTCCCTTAAGGGGCTCCGTACAGATCAAACTAATACTACACTTTAATGTCAAATTTAATGTCAAATAGTTGGCCGTAAAATACTGTCATGCGGACCTCCATTGCCCCCTTGGACACTAGTTTGATACCCCTCTCAAGTAAAAAAATAAATAAAATGAGATGAGAATAAGTTTGGGGTTTTTTTGGTACAGTTTGACTGACTGGGTGGGTTAGTGCGTGTGTGTATAATCCTATGCACGTGTGTCCATATCTTTGTAATTGCATTGTGTTCACGGCCACTGTGGAACATGCTCATCACTCAAACACACACTCGGACACACGTGTTTCCACAGAGGAGCTGAGTAGGAGTGTGTGGCTTTTCTTTCCAAATCTCTGCTGACGGATGGTTTGCGTGTGTATGCGCGCGCTGTAGGTGGCTGTCTCCCTGACCTCCACTTGACGGCCGTCAGATTTTTAATAGCGCGTAGAGGCCTAATTATAGTCCTCCGGTCATGTCGCTGCTTCACGCTAGCGTGTATGCGCGCTAAGGTGTTAATGGAGATATCAGACGGAGTCGGAGTGAGAAATGTTGCAATGAAACGGGAGCAATTACGTGTGAGGTTAAAGAAGCTAGTCTTTGGCTGCCATTGACGGTGATGGACGTCCAATTGTGTGGCTGTTATTCATCTTGCTGATGTGAATTTAAACTAGTTTTATACAGTGGGGCAAATAAGTATTTAGTCAACCACTAATTGTGCAAGTTCTCCCACTTGAAAATATTAGAGAGGCCTGTAATTGTCAACATGGGTAAACCTAAACCATGAGAGACAATGTGGGGAAAAAAAACAGAATATCACATTGTTTGATTTTTAAAGACTTTATTTGCAAATCATGGTGGAAAATAAGTATTTGGTCTATACCAAAAGTTCATCTCAATACTTTGTTATGTACCCTTTGTTGGCAATAACGGAGGCCAAACCTTTTCTGTAACTCTTCACAAGCTTTTCACATACTGTTGCTGGTGTTTTGGCCCATTCCTCCATGCAGATCTCCTCTAGAGCAGTGATGTTGTTTTGGGGCTGTCCTTGGGCAACACGGACCTTTAATTCCCTCCTCACCCCGCGGCATCAAAATGATAACAAGAACGGGGAGCTAAAATCCCAGAAACACACGGGGGGACCTAGTGAATGACCTACAGAGAGCTGGGACCACAGTAACAAAGGCTAGTATCAGTAACACAATGCACCGCCAGGGACTCAAATCCTGCACTGCCAGACGTGTGCCCCTGCTGAAGAAAGTACACGTCCAGGCCCGTCTGCGGTTCGCTAGAGAGCATTTGGATGATCCAGAAGAGGACTGGGAGAATGTGTTATGGTCAGATGAAACCAAAATAGAACTTTTTGGTAGAAACACAGGTTCTCTTGTTTGGAGGAAAAAGAATACTGAATTGCACCATACCCACTGTGAAGCATGGGGGTGGAAACATCATGCTTTGGGGCTGTTTTTCTGCAAAGGGACCAGGACTACTGATCAGTGTAAAGGAAAGAATGAATGGGGCCATGTATCGAGAGATTTTGAGTGAAAATCTCCTTCCATCAGCAAGGGCATTGAAGATGAGACGTGGCTGGGTCTTTCAGCATGACAATGATCCCAAACACACGAAGAAGCATTTCAAGGTCCTGGAGTGGCCTAGCCTGTCTCCAGGTCTCAACCCCATAGAAAATCTGCGGAGGGTGTTGAAAGTCCGTGTTGCCCAACGACAGCCCCAAAACATCACTGCTCTAGAGGAGATCTGCATAGAGGAATGGGCCAAAA
The DNA here is from genome assembly GCF_030265065.1 of Corythoichthys intestinalis. Classification (NCBI taxonomy): domain Eukaryota; kingdom Metazoa; phylum Chordata; class Actinopteri; order Syngnathiformes; family Syngnathidae; genus Corythoichthys; species Corythoichthys intestinalis. Next base: position 41,417,523 of record NC_080398.1, read on the forward strand.
TACCAGCAACAGTGTGTGAAAAGCTTGTGAAGAGTTACAGAAAACGTTTGGCCTCCGTTATTGCCAACAAAGTGTACATAACAAAGTATTGAGATGAACTTTTGGTATTGACCAAATACTTATTTTCCACCATGATTTGCAAATAAATTATTCAAAAATCAAACAATGTGATTTTCTGTTTTTTTTTCCACATTCTCTCTCATGGTTGAAGTTTAACCATGTTGACAATTACAGGCCTCTCTGATATTTTCAAGTGGGAGAACTTGCACAATTAGTGGTTGACTAAATACTTATTTACCCCACTGTATATGGATTGGAGGTCTAGCGCCGTCAGAGGTAGGGGTGTGACGAAATACCGAAATGGTAATATATCGTGATACTTTATATATTAAAAGGTTATCGATATGTGATGATAGATGGCGATTACATGATGAACACCGTCTTGTTTCCGTCAGGTCACCACTCGCTTTGCATCCAATCCATGGACGGCATGCTGATGTTCTTCGAGCAGGACAGTTACTCCTTCGGAAGGTTCCTCCCGGGCTTCCTTCTTCCGGGCCCTCTGTGCTACAACCCGCGAACGGACAGCTTCCTCACAGTGTCCTCTGCCCGCCAGCTGGAGAGCTACAAGTAGGTTTCGCTGACTCCTAGTAAAGCGTCCGCACAAAAGCCCGGCAAGCGGAAAATAAAAACGTGACAAACCTCAGAAATTCACCCGATGTTGCCGTTTTGAAAACTAACGCAGCGAACAAGGTACGCGTTGTCGCACGTGAAGACAGCGTTTTGGCAGCGTGTCGCGTGCGTTGGCCGGCGCTATCAGGGCACGTGTAAAGTTTAAGCAAACATTATTGTCTAATTGTACTCATTGAAAGATGATCCTGGTGGAAACACACACACACAAACAAATGCAAATGAATTCCGACGCAAGTGCCAACACTCACACGTACTGATGGAGGTCTTGTGCAGGAGTCAGAACCCCCTTTCACACACATATCCAGAGAAATTCCCGTGGAACGTGACGCGGGATTTACTCACGTCATTGATTTATGCATGTAGAGATGTCCTGAAAATGACGTAGGTTGGACACTTACACAGACTTGTCCGGTGTTGCCCAATTATGCTCTCTGTGTGGCGAGTGCTGCTAGTACGATTTTATAACCCAGACATTACGTCGGCATCGGCTGTCACAATTTTGGTCGAATCGTGTTTTGTTATAGAGCCGGTTGAGGGAGCGTTCCCGAGGTCGTAACTGCAGCTAATTCAAGTTTATCAAGACTGTAAATCCATAGAGAAGGGTGTCGAGATATTAACTTGCTGGGCGCCATTCAACACCTCTGCTGACCTTGTTTTGAAATTCAATCCAAAACAATTTTATTTGTATAGCCCGATATCACAACAAGGTTGTCTCAAAGGGCTTTGCAGAGGCAATATGATACACAGTCAGAAACAGTAGATTAATTAATAAAGTTCAAGTCCTGGGCAACCCCCATCCTTAGACCCTCCATGTCGGCAAGGAAAAACTCCAAAAACCCTTTGGGGAAAAACGAGAAACTTTGGGGAGAACCACAGTCAGGAGAGATCCACTCCCAGGACGGACAGGCTATAAGGTGCCCTCCATAATTATTGGCACCCCTGGTTAAAATGTGTTTTTTAGCTTCTATTGTACTATTGCAACGGTATATTTACAGGTCTTGATAAAAAATCAGTCAGGAAGCTGCAGCTAGTACAGAATGCTGGAGCCAGAGTCCTCACAAATACAAGGAAGCTGGACCACATTACACCGGTTTTGAAATCGCTACACTGGCTTCCAGTGAGTCAAAGGATAGACTACAAAATACTACTGCTCGTCTACAAAACACTTAATGGCCTTGGACCAAAATACATGCTTAACTTGTGAGATTCCTATGAGACATCTAGACCCCTAAGGTCGTTTGGAACCGGTCTTCTGCATGCTCCAAGAACAAGAACCAAGCAGGGTGAGGCAGCATTTAGTTATTATGCTCCTCACCTCTGGAACAAGTTACCTGAACGTCTGAAGTATGCTCAAACTGTTAGCTCTTTTAAATCAGGGCTAAAAACGCTTTTGTTTAGCACTGCATATCCATAACTGTGTATATATTTCAATCTACCTGCTTTCTATTCCTCTCGTGCTTATCTCCATTGCTGATTTCAATCATTATTAGTAGTAGTAATTTTTATTTTTGTTTTATTTCTATTTATTTATTTGTATTCTATTTGTGATTAAATGCGATCTTTTGTCTTGGTTTTTACGTTGTATTGATTTAAATGTGATTTTTATGATCTTCATGTGATGTAAAGCACTTTGAAATGACCCACCACCATACTTCACAGTGGGTATGAGGTGCTTTTTAGCATGCGCATCTTTCGTGGCACACCAGACCCACGAAGCGGTCCAAGTTGAAGCCTGGGACCGTGTGCTTTGGTCAGATGAGACCAAGATTGAGCTTTTTGGAACCAAACACTCTAAGTGGGTCTGGCGTGCCACGAAAGATGCGCATGCTGAAAAGCACCTCATACCCACTGTGAAGTATGGGGGTGGGTCAGTGATGCTGTGGGGCTGTTTCGCTTCCAAAGGCTCTGGGAACCTTGTTAGGGTGCATGGCATCATGAATGCTTTGAAATACCAGGACATTTTAAATCAAAATCTGTTGCCCTCTGCCCGAAAGCTGAAGATGGGTCGTCACTGGTTCTTTCAGCAAGACAATGACCCTAAACATATGGCCAAATCTACACAGAAATGGTTCACCAGACACAAAATCAAGCTTGTGAAACATTATAGGAGAAGATTAGGTGCTGTTTTGTTGACAAAATGGGGTTGTACAAAGTATTAACACCAGGGGTGCTAATAATTATGACACGCATTATTTGATGTCAAATAATCATCTTTATGTGGGATTTTTTCCCCACTGAATAAATGCACTTGTATTGAAGGTTGGATTTTTCTCTTTTTTTCCATTAAGGTCCCATATTATTTGAATTAAAAAAATATATAAATTAGAAGCTAAAAAACACATCTTAACCAGGGGTGCCAATAATTATGGGGGGCACTGTATCAGCCTTACATATCATACAATATATAATCAAGAGTATTAGTAAGCAGTAGATTGTGCACAGCTGTCAACCAAATGGACACCAGCCAAGCTGTAGGAGCCCAAATTCCATTTTTTTTTTGTAATCAAATATGTTTCACTCAATAAAACTCATTTTCATCTTGTATTTTGTTAATGGCGACCAGTTACTCAAGATCTAATGAGGAATTTTAATCATAACATACTTTATCTCCCTCAACGTCTATCTGAATAAAATCATTCCAGTCTGTCATTTCCAGGAATTCCTCTCCCTTCGCATCTGTGAGCGCTCCTCCGACATGCCTCTCTCATCCACTCGGGTTTTACGCGTTAAGTTAAACAGCCCTGACGTTGGAGCTAATAGAGCGGGACACGTGGGCTGGGTGTCGGTTAGACTTGGCGGAGACTGTTCGCAGCTGCCGGAGAGATAAAAATACGTTCAGGTGGTGGAACAAGAAGAAGATGCAGTCGATCCAATCGAGACCTGTTTCAAATATACGGCTGCTGATTGGACGATGGCTGTTCTCGTCACACTCATGAAAACATTGTTTCCCGCGGAAGAGCAAAAACGTTGTTTCCCTACCGGGAAAGCTTTTTGTGATGTTCTTTTCTATTCTTTAAATAAGGAAATGATGTGTATTTCCAACAGAAAATTCAGAAATTCCATCCTGCTCCATTCAGCAGAGTTGTTTTTGGCAGCCCTTTTAATTTTCGTCTTAGTCTTAGACTTTTGGACGATAATACTTATTCGTATTAGTCATACACGAACAGCAAGGACACCTCAAAACATTGACACGGTGAGATTTTGAGATCTCCCCGATGGTCTGCCATCAAACACGCATCTGCTCTAGGGTTGTCTGCTCGTTCTGTGAGAAGAATCCTCCATGAAGAATTGAAATTTCATCATGGTGCAGGAACTTAATCCACACGATTTTATTGCTCGTGAAAATGCATGTGAGACACTTTGCGAGGCCAGGTTCCTTTTTCTCTGAAGTTGTTTACCCATGAAATAATCGAGTGCCGGCCAGGAACACTAAACACATATTGAAATGTCTACGGAATGCACGTTGCGTTGCGATGATTGAGCGACTGCTTGAAAAAAAATGCCTGAACAGCGAAAGCATGTTCCAACTTTGTCCACTCCATGATGCTCACTGGGGTTCCTGAAAAATAAACACGAAATAGTGCATGTTAAGAACCAAAATTTAAGCCCCACCCTCTCAAATAAGTCTATCCCTACCATCCTCAGAGCAACCATCGCTTCAGAGCGCCAAATTTAAATCAGCAAGTTGCTCTGCCCCACCCTGTATTTTAGTGATTTCAAAATGTTTGTCTTCCTCTAGTTTTAGTCGACATTTAGTCAATATTTTCATCTGTAAAATTTGACTGTTTCACCCAATAAATAGATTTTAATAAAGTTTCCAACTATTTTGAATGAACATTGACAGACGAGCACATATTTTAGCAGCTACAAATACAGTGTATCACAAAAGTGAGTACACCCCTCGCATTTCTGCAGATATTTAAGTATATCTTTTCATGGGACAACATTGACAAAATGACACTTTGACACAATGAAATTGGTCAAATTGGTGTGCATGGCTGTCACCCCAGGAGGAAGCCTCTTCTGAAGACGGTACACAAGAAAGCCGGCAAACAGTTTGCTAAAGACATGTCAAAAAAGCACATGGATTATTGGAACCATGTCCTATGGTCCGATGAGACGGGCGGGCTTTCTTGTGTACCGTCTTCAGAATAAGCTTCCTCCTGGGGTGACAGCCATGCACACCAATTTGATGTAGAGTGCGGCGTATGGTCTGAGCACTATAGGCTGACCCCCCATCTCTTCAATCTCTGCAGCAATGCTGACAGCACTCCTGTAATGAGTCACATGACGTTTTGGAGGGAAAGTGATGAGCAGTACTCAATTTGGACATTTAGGGATGTACGTAGTTTCTAAGGGGTGTACTCACTTTTGTTGCCAGGGGTTTAGATATTAATAGCTATATTTTGAGTTATTTTGAGGGGAAAATAAATGAACTGTATTTTATAAGCTGCACACAGACTACTTTTCATTTTGTCAAAGTGCGATTTTGTCAGTGTTGTCCCATGAAAAGATACTTAAAATCTGCAGAAATGCGAGGGGTGTAGTCATTTTTGTGATACACTGTATATTAGGGGTGTAAAAATCTCGGTTCAGTACGTACCTCGGTTTTGAGGTCACGGTTCGGTTCATTTTCGGTACAGTAAGAAAACAAAATGCAAAATATAAATGTGCTAGTTGTTTATTACACACCTTTGTGCTTTCAACAATAGGAACATTAGCCTATACAAAGCTAGAATTCTGCTCAAAAAGTAGCGGGTGTTTAAAGATAATCCAACAACAATTTGCCTTTCAGACCCCGCGTATTGGTCAGCTTTCTTTCTGAAAGAAAGAAGAAAAAAAGTCCTGTGCTTAAGAGAAAAGCAATCCCAATGACAAAAATTTTAACATGTATTTTACAACTGAAATGCCTCAATGAATCATTTCTTTTTTCTTGTGAACGGTTTTCAAAAGCTTTATTGGTGGATTTTCTCAAGTTAAAGCGCCCCACAGAAATTAATAAATTTAATTGTGTAATGAGGATCTGTGTATTATACTTATTATTTAATTACAGGTGTTTTAGCTCATTTCAATTTATTTTATTTAAATGGGCTATTATTTATTTTATTATGTGTTTATATTTTACAAATGTGATGTAATATTCATTTATATTGTATATTTTATGTTGTATAACTTTAGTTCCTATGTGAATATTAGTTCCTACTTGTTTTGTTGTGGTAGGAGGGTTTTGTATTGAACACGGGGCCGTGTTGGTTATTATTATAGCAGAGAGTAAATCAACAAAGACAAGTCAACTGTGCCCCGATCTACCACTCAAGAGATCTGATGGACTCAAAAAGTGGGTTACGATTGCATATTAGTTTGAAAAATGACTGGATCCACCGTATTTTTACACGAGTGACTTCTGGTCTGCGCGATCCTAGCTACCGGTAGTAGTATTGACGCAGGAGGGTCGTGTCTCGCGTCAAATAATAAACTCTGCTGTTCTTTTCGTGTGCGTCGTGTTGAGCTGTTTCTGGGACGCGTCTAACATGCGGCTGCACTGCGACTGGTGTGGATTGGCTGTTTGATGCCCGCGTTTCACTGCGTTCTCGCGGCGGCCACGTTGTCGCGCCGTTGACGTTTCTAGGTTATACTGTCGTACTGTGTTGGTCCTCATTATAGTAGAGAAGACAGAGTAAATCTACACAAAGAAACTGTAACCCGATCGACTCACAGCCTCGAACACATTATGTCAGAAACTCGTTCGGTACGCCTCCGTTCCGAACAGAAGCACCACGTACCGAAACGGTTCAATACAAATACATGTACCGTTACACCTTTACTGTATATCATGTGATAATACACAGGAAAAAGGTACATTATTTTCATTTAATTATACCCACCTGGATGCCACGAACTGTATGTTTAAAAAAAAAAAAAAAAAAAAGTTGCCTGAGAGTTTAAGAGAACGTTTGCCATTAGCAATAGCCTAATACCCTAACACAAACATGAATACTATGCTATGCTAACGCTTCAAGTTACATTTAGTGTGTGATGATCACTCAGCACAGACCTTAAAAGGCTAAAGCGAAATGACATTGTCTCTTGCCAAGATAAGATGACAAATCTTACCTTGTGTGTCTCAAAACAACAATAGAGAGACTGGAGAGGACACTTGTGGGTGAGTTGGGGGTGCGCAGCACAGCACATGAGTGACACAACCAGACACTGCTATGATGCAGGCTAACTACACATAAAATGTCACACACTGTGAGCGCGAGACGGAAACTATGGCGCATTTTGGTCTCGTTCTCGTCTCGTCAGATGAAAACTGGCATTTGTGTCGTTATGTTTTAGTCTCCAAAGACACGTTTTTAGCTTGTTATAGTCTCATCCTCGTCATGAAAAAATTGTTCCTTGACGAAATATTTTCATCATAGTCATTGTTGACGAAAACAACACTGCCGTTCGGGCAGCGTTCTTGGAATTGAATATCTGCTCCTCTCCTCAGGTACGAAACACTTGCCGTCGCCACGGAAGCGGAAAGCCGCCAAGACCCCGAGCAGCCCCTCAAGACGGGCAGCAAGAGGCTGACCGTGAGTCTGAACCCCGCTGTGATGTCACTTGTTCCTGTGTCGGCCATTAGCGCTCGTTAACGCTAACAAGCCCAATTTGCGAAAATAAACTCATTGACACGGCTCCTTCGATGCTTCTGGCGTCGTCTTAGTTGTACTTGGCACGGAGGATCTTTACTTGCACCCGGTTGACCTCCCATTAGCATTCATGGAAAGCTTTATGTAGCACACTAGTAACCGTGACAACAGACTGATTTAAAGCACCACATAAGGAAAATAATGAGGTGTATACAGCGAGAATGTAAACATGTCACTGAAATGTTCACAAACAGTTGAATTACCGTTGCTCTGATACCGATACAAGCATCGGTACTGATACGTCATTAAAACGACGTCATCGGTATCGGCGAGTACTCAGAAATAACGTGACGATGCTTTGCGATATGTACTTTTCGAGATTATGTTTACAACCGTTGGTCGTCCCTGTCAAAATGGCCGCAAGCTACATACACCACTGTGAATTGAATCCAATTAACTCCAAAAAATTTCAAGTGAGATGGTTGCAATCCCTCCCGCTTTTAAAGATTTGGACGGCTAGCACTGTTAATGGCAGCCAATGAGCTAAGAATTACAATGTGATCTTCGATTGGCCAAGACTCTCCCACCAATGAGGTTATTAATAGTAGACGTCCAATCCGTTTGAAGTGGGAGGGTAACAACTAGGGCTGCAGCTACCCATTATTTTATTAGTCGATTTATCGATGAACTAATCGAGTAATCGGATAAGGAACATAAAAAATTAAAATACCTGAGCTGAGCCTAAAACGGTATAAAAAAATAAATTAGGGCTGTCAAATGATTAAAATTTTTAATCGAGTTAATCACAGCTTAAAAATTAATCGTAATTAATCGCAATTCAAACCATCTCTAAAATATGCCATATTTTTAAGTAAATTATTGTTGGAATGGAAAGATAAGACAAGACTGATATATACATTCAACATACTGTACATAAGTACTGTAATTGTTTATTATAACAATAAATCCACAAGATGTCTTTAACATAGAAAGACTTGTTATTCTTAAAGGATAAATGTGAGTTTGTACATTGTGACTAAATATTGCTATCGAGTGTATTTGTTGAGCTTTCAGTAAATGATACTGTAGCGATTTAACTTCTGCCCAAATGCATGATGGGTGCAACCATGCATAAATTGTTGCAACCATGACTGTGTGTGGTGCCCGCAAATGCTATATCTTCTCTGCGTTGCGTACAGTACATGGTGTTAAGAAAATATCAACGTCTTCCATTCTTCCCACGTCGATTTTCACACCATTTATAGATATTGTGTTAGAGATGTCAATTAAAAGTTGCTTGATGCTGTTCCTTAGCACTGTACTGTATATAAGTAAATCAGCGCCATTTTAGGCTGTTTGCGGTGATGCGTGAGTAGGTCGTTCCGCGCATGCGTTAATTGTGTTAAATATTTTAACGTGATTAATCAAAAAAATAAATTATCGCCCATTAACGCGATAAATTTGACAGTCCTAAAGTAAAGATCTTAGTACAACAAAAGTACAATTGGCTAACTTACATAGCAAAAGTCCGCTAGCTTAAGTGCTATAAAATGCCAACTTTTTTTTTTTACAATGCTCTTAACAAATGGTTCAGGCAATATACCTGTAAACGAAATTATAGGGCTGTCAAACGATTACAATTTTTAATCGAGTTAATTACAGCTTAAAAATTAATTAATCATAATTAATCGCAATTAATCGCAATTCAAACCATCTATAAAATATGCCATATTTTTCTGTGAATTATTGTTGGAATGGAAAGATAAGACACATGTTTTTTTACAATGCTCTTAACAAAGCGTTCAGGCAATATACCTGTAAACTAAATTATAGGGCTGTCAAACGATTAAAATTTTTAATCGAGTTAATTACAGCTTAAAAATTAATTAATTGTAATTAATCACAATTAATCGCAATTCAAACCATCTATAAAATATGCCATATTTTTCTGTAAATTATTGTTGGAATGGAAAGATAAGACACAAGATGGATATATACATTCAACATACGGTACATAAGGACTGTATTTGTTTATTATAACAATAAATCAACAAGATGGCATTAACATTATTAACATTCTGTTAAAACGATCCATGGATAGAGGGACTTGTAGTTCTCCAAAGAAAAATGTTAGTACAAGTTATAGACATTTTCTATTAAAACCCCTCTTAATGTTTTTGTTTGAATAAAATTTGTAAAATTTTCAATCAAAAAATAAACTAGTAGCCCGCCATTGTTGATGTCAATAATTACTTACACAATGCTCATGGGTGCTGAAGCCTATAAAATCAGTCGCACCCAAGCGCCAGCAGAGGGCGGCAAAACTCCATAAAACACAACAAGTGAGCATTTCACTGTACTGTCATTTAAATCTGTCTGAGTGGGGCATCTGCGTTAATTGCGTCAAATATTTTAACGTGATTCATTAAAAAAAATTAATTAACGCCCGTTAACGCGATAATTTTGACAGCCCTACTAAATTATGAATGCAAACATTAGCTCAAACAAAAACTTAGCTTATGTTTACACGGAGCAGCTGGATTCAGCCATGTGAAATGAGGCAGACCAGAGGGCAGTGTATCCACCCCAATCAATAAAACGAAATGCAAACACTTTCAAAATAAACCATTACAATGCCACTTTAATTAAACGAATACTCGAAGCAACTAAATTTAATTTGAATATTTTTTTCTATACTATACTATATTCGAATACTCAAGTTATTCAATTAATCGTTGCAGCACTAGTAGCAACCATCCTACTTCAAATGGATTGGACGTCTATTAACGTCAATATCAGATAATGAGTTAAAGCAACACTTGGTAACTTTTCAGTTTTGTCGAATTTGTCGAGGTAGACTGCTTTTCCCATGAGTATCAGAACTGTGTTTCCCATTAAGACGAGCGCAGACCCGCACCGTGTTGTAAAATTATCAAAAGTCAGTCTTACTTTTACTACAAATGAATATCAACTCCAAAAATCAGTTATCGGTCCCGCTAACTTCGAATAATGCGTATCGGTCTTGAAAAACTTAAATCGGTCGATCTCTTCACCTGATAGGTTGCTGTGGCAACAAAGGTGTCATCTAGCATAAAGTGACATCATGAACAGTCAAAACCCATCATAGTTGCTCAGACTGAGAAGCATCTTGTCCATATCTGATATGAAACTACCTTCCTTATGTGGTTTCAATCAGTTTCACAAAATCAGATTTTTGTGATTTGTGACTGTACAGACTACAAAATACCCATCCAGTTACAATCTGGATGGGCTAAAATCAATTTTTGACTAGATGTAATTACTTGTTATATTCATTGACCGAAATATGCCTACACATCACTAAAATTCACAATATCGCCTGCTCCTAATGAGTGCTTTCCCCGCAGCCTGACTGGACGTTGATTCTAGGCGAGCAAGCCCTGGACATCTCCGTGCCGTGCTTCTCCCACTCGGCCATGTTCATCTTCGTCCTGGGCGAGCGGAACCTTTATTGCTTGCGAGACAATGGGCTTATTTACTTCATGAAGAAGTTGGAGTTCAACCCCAGCTGCTTCTTGCCGTATGCCTCATGTGAGTTTACATGAATAGACATCCATACATGCATTTTTCCCATAAAAAAGCACAGAAATTATGACCTGGATGCTCTGATGAAAGCAGTTGTGTTTCCTTTGGTGTTATACCAACACATGTGCCGCCATTTTGACCCCCTCCTTGCCAGAGATGGGCGGTAGTACATTACATTTACTTGAGTAACATTTAGGGAGAAATTTACCGTACCCCTTGTTTGTGGTTTAAAAAAAAGTAGGTATTTTAGTTGACCCTCGTATAGGTCGCATCACTTTCTGAGAGATTTCTGGGCCATTTTTTGGATGGATTTTGTTATTTATTGATTATTATTTAGCCAAGTACACAACACAAATGATGCCAATGTGGTAATTATATTAAATTTCTGTTTTTTCTTAAGTCATAACCGTCTCACGGTAACCCTTCCTCATCATGATGGTTGGAAGCTCTCAAATTCCTCTTCATCATCATTATCACTTTAAAACATGTTACTCAATTTTTTGTGTGCGCCTGCATGTTCCCGCGGGGTCTTAAAAAGTCTTAAAAGCATTGAATTTATAAATAGATACCTGAAAAAGTATTGAATTTACATATCTGGGTCTTAAATTTTACGATGTATAACTTTTCCGTGTCTCATTTCTCCTCAAAAGTGTCATTTTGATTAAATAAACGTAACCTCAATTAATAAACTGGGCGAAGGAGCCAGTCATTGAGAACTCAATGCAGCCAGAGGTCAAAATCGTCAATAGCAAGCACTGATGGATTATGGGATATTATGTAGTTCTTTTGACTTGCTAACTCAGTGCTTCTCAATTATTTTCTGTTACCCCCCCCCCCCTCCCCGGAAGACGTAAATGTTCCGCACCCCCCCAACTCTCTGCCACCACATACTGTAGTATCATTTGTATATAAAATCCTTATTATAAGTACAACTCTGTATAACATTTTGTTCTTTTTGATATTAACAAAAAACATAATATAGATCAACTTATAATAAAGTGTAAAAAAAACAAAACAAAAAACCCCACATCCATTCTGCAAAAATCCACTCAAGATACATGTTTGACTGTTTACTGCTGAAAAATAAAATTTACTAAAATCAATAAATAATAATAAATTCAAATTGATTAGCAACATTAACTCATGAGGACAATAAGTCGAACAATTGGACCAAAAAAAAAAAAAAAAATTAATTCGCCAAAAGGGTAGTGTCATTGGACAGAGGGACAGTTTTTATTTTTGCTGCAGGCAGTATCCGCTCCTTTGCTATGGTGTTGGGTTATTTTGCACTGAGCAGCTTGGTATGCCACCTTATATGATGCTGACAATGCTCGCTGGTTTACTGATGTAACACTAACAAAGCGGAGGATTGTTGACAATATTTGGCACTCGCTATAAAAAATAATTACTATTCACTGTTTGAGAAGTACTTTGCTAACCCAAGGCAAAACAGCGTTGAGTCAATGAAAGATGACTACAAATATGGCTGTCCCGCGTGAATTCCGTGTCACGATGGGAGTCTCGACAAAATGTCATGCTATACACCTCACAGACGCAATTTCTTTTTTTTACACCTAGCCAAACATTTCATATTAGAGGGATGGGGAAATGTAAATTCAACGAAGCATGGTTGAGTAAACAATCCTTTCGCATTTGGCTCAAACCAGTGGATAGCAGTGTGCTCGAGGTTTTTCGCATTTCATGCAAAAAAAAGAAAAAAAAACAGCTGGGTACAATAGGCATGAAGGCGCTAGAGTCCCATCATAAATCCTCCAAGAACACAACCTCCATGAGAGGAAAGAAACAAACTCCCTCCATTGCCGGTGTTTTTCAATTTGCCTGTTTAAGCCAGCCAGATGCTCACAAGCCTGAAGAGACAGAAGCTAAAGCCAGCCAGTAACCTGCTAATATAAGTGAAGCAACAGCAGCTAATACTAACTAGCCAGCTAGCTGCTAGTGCTGCTTCCCCAGCCCAGCTACGATTGCTAGTGGATGTACGCACATCGTTTGGATCCACAGCAACTGTTATGTACTTCCTTGCTTTAAGTCAGTACTTCTCAAATAGTGGGGCGCGCCCCCCTAGGGGGGCGCAGAGCGATGCCAGGGGGGCGCATGTGACCTCGGGGAACATGCTTTTTTTTTGTTTTTTTGCCGTACTTGAATAAAGTGTACTTGCACATCCACTCAGTGGGTGGCAGTGGCGCTCTCATTTTCTGAGTGCGCGCAGTATTTTTGAACTAAGGAAGAGCACTCAGCACACACAGAAAACAGATATGAAGAGCAGTGTGCCGCCGCCGCCGCTATCGAAAGCCGCTTTCCGACTGGACTCACTCACGCAGCGACCCACTGTCTTGTCCGGTGTTCTGACAAATTTTGCAAACCATCAAAAATTGCTACCTTGCGGTTTTGCGCATGCGCGTAACGTTAAAAATGACCGCGAATGCAGCGATTCCAAAGTAAACACGACAAACTTTCTTTAAAGAAAGGAATATTTACTTAGGTTTGGCCATGTAAAGACATGTACAAAAGTTCTCAGACACATCCGACCATGTTAGCTGCACACAGCAACTGCACCCTGCGCTCTCACTGTTAATGACGTCGCCGTGTCGTTAAGTATTAATTTACGCCATTTTCGTGTTGCACATGTATGTTTATGATGTATCTAGTTTAGTTAGCACCTTTGGATAACATTGAGAGTCCAACTGAATGTAAAAGAGGGCATTTTCAGCTCCACAAAAGCTTTGGGAGCAACATTTTATAAGGGAGCAAATTTTGATAGAACATGTCTAAAAATAATTATAGCAGACAGCTAGAAGCCAAATCAATTAAGACGCCACTTAAAGACATTAGATCCCAATATCATTGATAAGCCGCTTGATTGTTTTTAAGTGAAAACGTGCCGAATATTGCCAACAATCGTCCTGCTTTGTCAGTGTTATATCAGTAAACCAGTGAGCATTGACATTGTTAGCATGCTCATTGCAAAATAACTCCACACTATTGCAAAGGAGGTAAATACTGTGAGCAGCAAAAATAAAAACTGTCCTTCTGTCCAAGGACACTTTTTTTTGAGTCCATTTTTTGGCATATTGTCCTCATGAGTGAATGTTTCTAATCAATTTTAATTTGTTATTATTTACTGATTTTATTATTTTATTTTTCTGTATCAAATGGTCAAAAATGTACCGAGTGTATTTTTTACAGTTTGGATGTGACTTTTTTTGAAATTCAGGCAAATTGATGCGTGTCAAGTCTTCTCTGTTACAAACAAAACAATGTTAATAAAGTTTATTATAAGTTGATCTATGTTACTTTTTTTCTTTATTAGAAACAAAGGACTCAATGTTAGGCAGATGCGTATTTATAATAGTAATTTTATAGACAAATGATAATATTTACAGTGGCGGCAGAGAGTTTGAAGGGGCGCGAAACATTTACGTCTTTCTTGGGGGGGCGTAACAGAAAATAATTGAGAAGCACTGCTCTAAGTACATGTAAGGCCGAGACTTGAATGGAACAACACTTCTTTATTCAGTGTACTTCTCAGCATATGTGTCACCGAAACATCACAGAGATTCCTTTTATACTGTAATACCACACCCACAGGAAGTGCACACTATGGCAACAACATTGTGACATAAATATGTGACATCTCCTATTCTCCTCACCCTTTGCATAACATGTCCAAGAAATAAACACAAAAATACCTCCTGTTTTTCCCCCATTACTTATTACTTATAAATCCAATCTATCAGGCGGTCGCCTGTCGCGTGCAGGATAACGACGTTCAACAGTCACTTCCGATTTTCCACTTGTGGAAACCGGTTCCGATGCTGTTTCAGGTTCCGGTTGTGCATTGGTTGAATTAGACACAATTACAGCAAGATTGTATGGGTTTGACACATCCGGTAAGCTAGAAATTTCTGATATTTTTGGCACATCCGGTAAGCTAGGCATTTCTGGTATAATTACACTGCTAGGATCATCACAATCAATAGACAGTTCTGGAGTAGTGTCTGGTGTTCCCAACAATTGATCCACATGGCGACGCCAAACACCATCAGCTGTCTGAACTGTGTAGGAAACAGGCCCAGTTTGAGCAATGATGGTGGCAGGGGCCCACTTTTCCTTACTCTGATAACTCCGGGCCGTAACAGAGTCACCAGGTGCAAAAACTCGGTTCTTGGAATGCAGGTCTCTGTACTTGACTTGTTTCCGTTGATCCATTTGAACAATCTCGCTCAGGGTTGGTGGTTTCAGAAGATCCATGCCAGTTCGCATCTCTCGAGAAAACATTAGGCCCGCTGGTGATACCTTGGTAGTTGCATGCACAGATGTTCGGTATTTGAGGAGAAATTTGTGTCGTCTCTGATGGAGTGTACTTTGCCCTTGTGATGCTTTGAGAGCATGTTTGAGGGTCTGCACAAACCTCTCTGCCAAGCCGTTGGTTGCCGGGTAATAGGGAGCCGACTTAATGTGTTGAACCCCATTGGCTTGCAGGAATTCAACCATTTCTTTGGACACAAATTGGGGCCCGTTGTCTGACACGAGTTGTGCAGGGGCTTCGAAACGACTAAACATCTCCCCTAACTTCTCAATTGCCTTTTCCGATGTGGTTGATTTCATGATAGCTACCTCTGGTCACTTACTATGGGCATCGATAGCAACCAGAAACATTCGATTTTCAAAAGGCCCCGCAAAGTCAATATGAATGCGACGCTTCACCCTATGGTGTGGGTGCTGTCATCTCCCATGTGTTCCCGAACGGAGATGAAAGACCAATTGCTTTCGCATCGAGAACACTTAACAAAGCAGAGTCAAACTATGCTCAATTGGAACGAGAAGCATTGAGCATTATTTTTGGTGTGAGGAAGTTCCACCAATATTTGTATGGAAGTAAGTTTACTTTGTTAACAGATCACAGACCACGGGATCTCATGCAGGAATCCCTTCGCTGGCTGCTGCTCGTCTTCAGAGTTGGGCTTTGTTGTTATCAGCTCACTCATACGACATCAAGTATCGTAAATCTGATTTGCATTGAAAGTGGCGACGAGGATGGGATAACACTTCTTTATTCAGTGTGCTTCTCAGCATATGTGTCACAGAAACATCACAGAGATTCTTTTTATACTGTAATACCACACCCACAGGAAGTGCACACTAATGGCAACAGCATTGTGACATAAATGTCACAGCAACCATGAAAGCAGAGGTGTCGTGGTTGCCCAAGAGTTAAGATGAAGCTCGCCATGCTAAATGCTAATGCTAACAAGAATGCCTCTATTTGGCCCTTTGTCTGTGGTCTGTGTCTGCACTGTGGTGATGTAGCCTGAGTAGCTATTCAATATGCTGCATACATTCCACATTTCCACTTTCGAAAAACAAATTAACAGAAATTCACAGATTTTGTTTTTCTTGGTCGATATGGCTGTGATATAGGTATTACGTTTGAAAAGAATTGTCTTTATTAGGTCTTAAAATGTCTTAAATTTACCTTGAGGAAACCTATAGGAACCCTGTCCTATAGCACCCTCTTGAGGTCACTTGGCGAAATTGTTCGTTGTGAAAGCCAAAATGGCTGCACGACGTACACTGTTTCAGCTTCAGCCATGATGTCGGTCTTTATTTATTCTTTGGGCAAGCTTTGTCCATGAATACTGTTTGCCTAAAGTACAGCACATACAGTATTTTTATTGTTGTACGAAAATTTGTATTTTTTATATTAGACATTTGTAGATTATTTTGAGTGTAACTTGTCTGTATAGTTAGCATACGTAGCTAATGCCGAGTTGTATGTCTATTCAGTTTTATGACGGTCTAAACCGGGCAATGGTCAGAGCGAGGAAAGCATATCTGGCGTATCGGTCGCGCCCTCATTTTTGGGTGAAAATTTCGGTTAAAAAAATTTGCGACCTATATTCGGTATATTTAAGAGGGTTTTAGTTTTATCACAATATAGTTTTTACTTGAGTAGATATGTGAAGAAGATACGCTACTTTTAAGCAGCTACTTTTGACTGCACTAGAGTTGCTAGAGTCACTTGTCCTATGATCACGCCGATGTGTTCAATCACGGGGCGTCTATAAAGCAACGTAAACTACTTAACACTAAGCGCTGCCATTACTTGAAAGCATGAATTTCAACATCTTAGTTTTTATTTGGGCACACATAAACCACAAAAAAACGGAAATTAAATTGTTTTAATTTCATTGTAGGAAACAGGAGTTCTCCACGAGAGAGCACTCATGCTTTTTGGACAGGTGAAGTTTCATTTCTGTAGATTTTTCTTGTTGGAATTCGATGATTTTTGTGTATTTTTTGGCCTAATATGGTCATGTAATAGTTTAAACTACAGTATGATAATAACTACCGTATTTAGCAACTTTTTATTTAAAAAAAAAAAATCACTTTATCAGCAGTTATTCATTACTTGAATATTCTCTTCAGTGAATGTTTTTTTGGGGGGGAATTGAGTACCTTCTTGGATGACTTTTTGTACTTGAGTTGTATTGTTTTTAAGTAACTGTCTTACTCGAGTACAATTTTTGGCTACTCTACCCACCTCTGTTCCTCGCTGACCGTCGACGTATTTGACCCATAGCGCCGTGTTTATTTTGCGTGTGGCCATCGCCGCAGGTCTAGTATTTATGTCTCATGTTTCAAAGGAAACTGCATGTGAGTTCAGATGTACTTTTTGCCATTTAAAGCGCAGCTACTTGCCGAAATGTAAATGTTATGATGTCATCACTCGGGTTATTCTCCGCTTTGCGGCTGCAGAGTTTATCACGTGTATTTTAACTCTTTTCCAGTCCTAAAAATAAAGATATTATACGAGCTGGGTGGCTAAAGAAAAGCCTAGGCATACGTGCAGCTTTCTCATTTTAACTTTTTCCAAACTTTAAAACTCATTTCTGTTTCTTTCCGTGGTGGTGTAGCACCAAATTATCTTCCTTTTAATAAAAAGATCAAGCTTTACATTAAGTAATTCAACGAGAAATAACCACAGAGTAACCTTTATGTGTAATGTACGACATTCTCCCTTTGCCCTTTAAAAAAGAAATTCAAATAAAAAGTACTTTTATGACAGTCATAACGTTTGCACTAATACATATTTTCTACTTGTTTTCCATTTAGTGAGCAATGGCAGCACCAACCTGTTGCTAGGCAACCACACCAACATGCTGCTGGTGTACCAGGACGTCACGCTCAAGTGGGCTGCCCAGCTCGCTTTCGTGCCCGTGGCGCTTCGGGTCGCCAACTTCCCGTGAGTGTGACACGCACGTACATGCTGTAGACAATTGTGGTAGATGTCCGATCCATTTGAACAAGGAGGGATGGCAGTAAATGATCACGTTTCAGTGCAATTGATGAATTCACCAACGATGTACGGTGCTGGCCAAAAGTATTGGCACCCAAGCAATTCTGTCAGATAATGCTCAATTTCCTCCAGAAAATGATTGCAATTACAAATGCTTTGGTAGAAATATTATAATATTATTTTTAGGGCTGTCAAAATTATCGCGTTAACGCGTGGTAATTAATTTTTTAAATTAATCATGTTAAAATATTTGACGCAATTAACGCACATTTCCCGCTCAGAAAGTATTCTGCCTTTTGGTAAGTTTTACAGCAAGGCTTTTTGTGCTGTCCAACAGCGAAAAGGGAAAGTTGATTGCGACGGCCGACGATTGAAGGATAGGTGGAATTTGGACTACTTCCTCACTAAAATACCGTATTTTTCGGACTACAAGTCGCTCCTGAGTATAAGTCGATCCAGCCATAAAATGCCCAACGAAGAGAAAAAAAACATATACAAGGCAATTTAATATAAAAATTAGGGCTGTCAAAATTATCGCGTCAACGCGCGGTAATTGATTTTTTAAATTAATCACGTTAAAATATTTGACGCAATTAACGCACCTGTCCCGCTCAGAAAGTATTCTGCCTTTTGGTAAGTTTTACAGCAAGGCTTTTTGTGCTGTCCAACAGCGAACTCTTGTGGTCGCTTTGCGACATGGTTTATTGTTTTCTTGCCAGTTCATTATGGCTGCACGACGTCTCGGGCTGATAATGTTGTGCTTATATGATCCTTGGACATGATTTGTCCGTAAGTATGGTTGTTGTAAAGAATGTACATATTATGTTAGTAAGCGAAATGTTATATTGTTTGTATGAGACGCTTTTTGTTTATGTTTAGTGAACCTGTATAGCGTGCTAAGCTAACGTTGTTGCTAATGCAATGCTTGTGTACTTTTATTTTGTAGTTTTACGACGGTCTAAAGAGGACAATGGTTTGAGGCCATTTATTTATAAATCAGATGAAAAAGGAAGAAGTCTAATTATTAAGGCGTCGTTCACTAGCTGTCTAGCTTTGGAAAAGTAGACGCTTCGGAGTGAGGACAGCATAGACAGATTTAAATGACAGTAGAGTGAAATGCCCACTACAGTCCTTATGTACCGTATGTTGAATGTATATATCCATCTTGTGTCTTATCTTTCCATTCCAACAATTTATTTTACAGAATATATATATATAATTTACAGAAAAATATGGCATATTTTATAGATGGTTTGAAATGCGATTAATTGCGATTAATTATGATTAATTAATTTTTAAGCTGTAATTAACTCTATTAAAAATTTTAATCGTTTGACAGCCCTTATTATTTTGCTTGCAATGGAAAAAAAACACAAAAGAGAATGGGAAGAAAAATTAAATCATTATTGTTTTACACAAAACTCCAGAAATGGGCCGGACAAAAGTATTGGCACCCTTTGAAAAATCATGTAATGCTCCTTTAATTTGTGTAATTAACAGCACCTGTTACTTGCCTCCGTGAAGTTGGCCCCCCCATCAGACGCAAATTTGTATCAAAATTATGTCAATCGTTTGTGCTACGTTAGTGCAGGTTTGTGCTGCGCTAAGTTTCGTTTTAATAACTGCAAAACGATGGCTGCACAAACGAAACTTAGTGCAGCACAAACCAGCACTAACGTAGCACAAACGATTGACATAATTTTGATACAAATTTGCGTCTGATGGGGGGCTGCGAGTGACGTCATCCCTGTAAATTAATATCAATATCTCTAAAATTGTAGCAGTTCAAACAAAACTTTTTACAGCACAAACCAGCACTAACGAGACACAATCAAATGACACCAGTGGGGTTCCATTCTGCCATAGATGGGGGGCTGGGTGAACTCTGGATGACCTAAAAAAAAATTTTTTTTTAATTTAATAAGTGCAAAACGATGGCAGCACAAACGAAACTTTTTGCAGCACAAACCAGCACTAATGTAGCACAAACGATTGACATAATTTTGACACAAATTTACGTCTGATGGGGGGCCAACTTCACAGAGGTCTGTTACTTACCTGTGGCACATAAGAGGTGTTGGCAAAAACTAAATCACACTTGCAGACAGTTAAAATGGATTAAAGTTGACTCAACCTCTGTCCTGTGTCCTTGTGTGTACCACATTGAGCATGGAGAAAAGAAAGAAGACCAAAGAACTGTCTGAGGACTTGAGAAGCCAAATTGTGAAGAAGTATGGGCAATCTCAATGCTACCAGTCCATGTCTACCGTGCGCAGTAGAGGCGTGCGAAATTTCCGATTCTTAGATTATTCGCGATTCGGCCGTGGAAGATTCGAGAACGATTCACAAACATCCAAATTCAGATTATTGAATTATACCAGGTAAAGCGGAACTAAAACAGTCAGCGCGGTCTTCGGGACGCAATGAGGAATGGACCGAGAGCAAATATCATGTTCAACTCATGCCGTTAGACTAAAAAAAAAAAAACAATCATCCCTGACTGCAGCCAACAGCCGCTCCAAACAACGCCCAGTTGCTAGTTGCTATAAACATACGGCTATTGTAGATATCACATATATGTAAAACTAGATGCAAAATGACGGACAGCCGCGATGTTAGAACATGTATTAGAGAACTAGATGCGAAATGACGGACTCGGCCGGCGTTAGCAAACAGCCGCCATCTTAGAGCAGTAGACTTCTCTTAAAGGCTCTGTTGTAGCGAACCTAATTAACTTCTTATCTAAAAAAAAAAAAAACTCCTAAATCGGCAATCTTGACTAGAATCTATAAATGATGAAAAAGTTTTAAAAGTTTGATATGAAAAAGTAGACAGAAGGGAAGTTATGGAAGAACGGGAGCAATTTTAACAACTTTAACGGTTGATTCACAACACTGAATTCATTGAATTTAGTTTAAACCTGCTGATACAGAATGAGGACTTGAGTATTTTATTTACTGTTTTTAACTGTTAAAACTGCTAAAATAGTAGTTTGGTTTTGCCAGAGAGGATTTTTTAAAAACAATTTTGGAACTAATGTACAAAACATTAACCCTTTAAGGTCTGGGCCTATTTTGTCTGATTTTGCATGCCTTTGAAGTTGCCTTTATATTTCAAAGAAAGAATTGTTTACGATGGCCTGGTTTGGTCCCTTTTTTTGTGACACCTTGAACTTCATGTCCAAACTGTTGTTTCCTTCACTAACCAATTATAAATCATCATTTTGGGCCCAAAAAGACCAAAAATTCCAAAATCGTTTTGTCAAAATTTTTAATATTGATGTCCAATTGACAACCAAACATGCGTAACGAACCATTTTGAAACTTTGTAATATTTATTCAACATGGTAGGATGAACATTCAACCAAAAAAATTTAGAATAAATAGTCTTATATTTGACAATTCAACATAAACAACAGGTATAGCCATAGGCGTTTTTTGCCTTTATACATGCTCTAGTCAAAACAGGTTATATACAGCAGACCAAACAGTGAAGAACAGTGAAAAAATATATACCATCTAACACAAAAAGTGTTTAGAGGCCATCTCTTTATGAGTTTAGGTATTGCGGCCCATCACCTGATGAAAACTATGTACACACAATCAAGCTTCTTGAACACCCATTTATATACACAAATTGAGAAGACTGATTGTGGGAAAATATATATATATTTAACACTGGAAAAAAAAAGTATTTTCAAAAATATTTACAATAAACAAGTTAAATTTTTGTCAGGCTTGCCACTCCGAAAAGCAGTTTCGTCCTGGAATTGGACACAGGGCTACATCACACAGCTCACACTTCCATGGGGTGTCGGTCCTCTTTCCACCCTTCCATTTTCATTTCACTTTACTTTCATTGTCACTATAAATGTACATGAAAAAAAAGTCAGTATTTATGAAAATAATAAAGTATAAAATAAAAATATATACAGCAATAAATAATAATGGAAATCTATATGTATGACAATAGAAAGAATACCATAGCTGAATATGTGCTACATCCCTAATCTTCATATAGAAAGAAGAACACCACAAATTATAAATTCCTGCCTGGGATACCCACAGTGCACGTACGACTTTGATCTGATATGCACATTTTATTATTATATACACAAACACACACTTATATTGCATCAAAATTAACTTTGTCTTGTAATATCAAAAGAAACTTTCAAAAGAAACTTTTTAAGCATAAAAAAAAAAAAAGAGTGAGTTGGCTTACCTCTGCTCGTCGATGGCGTCACCCACGTGTTCAAATCCGTCACTATCTTCACTCGAGGACTCTTCCGAAGAAGACGATGATGACGAATTTGGACCATCCTCTTCCTCAAGTTGATCAAAAAGCACAATTGCTTGCCCTAAATTTAGTTTTCCGTTCATTGTCAAAGTCACACAAAGTCGCTGCTCGATCCAAACGGCCGTCGCTCGCCAGCTCGCTGCTTCAGAACACTCCTCCCTCTCGTTCGGTAGAACCTCGCACGGCAGTTATAAAAAAAAAAAAAAAACGCATTTTGTGCTTCCACTGTGACTTCGAAAGGGTTGGTTTGTTTTGTGTTTTTTTCATGGAACTTCCGTTTTGAAAAAGGACAAGAAATGATGGAAATATAGACATGAACAAATGATCCATGCAGCGTTAATGTTTTTTTGAGAGGACAATAAAACTATAAAACTTAAATGACAATATCTCACGTTCTAGTTGGTCGATTGACTTCAAATAATAACGAGAGTAAACCGCAACTTCCGCACTTTAAAACGAGACCAACCAAAGGCATGTGGGTGACGTAATTAAAACGTGAGGGTGCTTCAAAGACGACGTGCGCTGAGGACGCGCCGGCGCGTCCTTCGACTCTCAAGGGTTAAAAGAGGGGAGGGTGGGGCATCAGTAAACGATTTATAATCGAATCGGAGCCTCTGAATCGTAATCGAATCGTTAGGTGCCCAAAAATTCCCACCTCTAGTGCGCAGTGTCATCATTAAGTGTAAAGCCCATGGCACTGTGGCTAACCTCCCTAGATGTGAACGGAAAAGAAAAATTGACGAGAGATTTCAACGAAAGATTGTACAGATCCTGGATAAAGAACCTCGACTAACATCCAAACAAGTTCAAACTGTCCTGCAGTCCGAGAGTACAATAGTGTCAACCCGTACTATCCGGCGGCGTCTGAATGAAAAGGGACTCTATGGTAGGATACCCAGGAAGACCCCACTTCTGACCCAGAGACATTAAAAAGCCAGACTGGAGCTTTCCAAAACTTACCTGAGAAAGCCAAAAACGTTTTGGAAGAATTTTCTCTGGTCAGATGAGACAAAAGTAGAGCTTTTTGTGGAAATGCATCAACACCGAGTTTGCAGGAAAAAAACGAGGCCTTCAAGAAAAGAAAACGGTCCCCACAGTCAAACATGGTGGAGGTTCCCTGATGTTTTGGGGTTGCTTAGCTGCCTCTGGCACTGGACTGCATGGCCGTGTGCATGGCATTATGAAGTCTGAAAACCACCAACAAATTTTGCAGCATAATGTAGGGCCCAGTGTGAGAAAACTGGGCTTTCTTGTGTACTGTCTTTAGAAGAGGCTTCCTCCTGGGGTGACACCCATGCACACCAGTTTGATGTAGAGTGCGGCGTATGGTCTGAGCACTAACAGGCTGACCCCCCACCTCTTCAATCTCTGCAGCAATGCTGAAAGAACTCCTGTAACGAGTCACATGACATTTTCGAGGGAAAATGACAAGCAGTACTCAATTTGGACATTTAGGGATATACTTAGTTTCTAAGGGGTGTACTCACTTTTGTTGCCAGGGGTTTAAATATTAAGGGCTATATTTTGAGTTATTTTGTGGGGAAAATGAATTATTATATAAGCTGCACACAGACTACTTTTCATTGGGTCAAAGTGTCATTTTGTCAGTGTTGTCCCATGAAATGATATACTTAAATATCTGGAGAAATGCGAGGGGTGTACTCACTTTTGTGATACACTGTAATCTTAGTCCATTCTTCTCTACAAAACTGCTGTAGTTCAGTCAGATTCCAGGAATGTGTGGCATGAATCGCTGTCTTTAGGTCATCCCACAACAACTCAATGGGGTTCAAGTCTGAAGTTCATTTACATCCGACTTTTGGATCCTTGTCTTCTTGCAGGATCCATCCTCTTTTTAGCTTCAATTGTCTAACAGACGTTCTCAGGTTTCCCTGCAAAACATCCTGATAAACGTTTGAATTCATTCTTCCATTAATAATTGCAAGTTGTCCAGGCCCTGAGGTAGCAAAACAGCCCGAAATCATGATGCTCCCTCCACAATGCTTCACAGTGGGGATGAGGTGTTGATGTTGGTGAGCTGTTCCATTTTTCCTCCACACATGACGTTGTGTGTTACTCCCAAACAATTCAACTTTGGTTTCATCAGTCCACAAAATATTTTGCCAAAACTTCTGTGGAGTGTCCAAGTGCCTTTTTGCGAACATGAAACTTGCAACGATGTTTTTATAAACCGGAGTTGAGTCCTCCCATGATCACCATTCTTGGCCATAGTTTTACATATAGTTGATGTGTGCACAGAGCTATTGGACTGTGCCAGTGATATCTGTAAGTCGTTAGCAGACACTCTAGATTTTTTTTTTAACCGCTCTGGGTATTCTGCGCTGAACTCTTTGGAGGACAGCCACTCCATGGGAGAGAAGCAATAGTGCCAAACTCTCTCAATTTGTAGACGACTTCTCTGACTGTCGTTTGATGAACATCCAGACTTTTAGAGATGGTTTTGTATCCTTTCCCAGCTTTATACAAATCAACACTTCTTGATCGCAGGTCTTCAGATAGCTCTGTTGACCGAGCCATGATGCACATCAGACAATGCTTCTAGTTAAGACATTTCTTACCAGGTGTGCGTTTTATAGTGGGCAGGGCAGCTTTAAACCACTCATCAGTGATTGGGCACACACCTGACTTAAAATGTTTCGTAAAATTGGTTTCAATTGCTCTTTAAGTCTCCTTAGGCAGAGGGTTCACTTACTTATTTTTCCCCCTTCTGTCATTGTTTGCATACTATCCTCATTAAAATACGAAAACCTATTAATGTCTTGGTAGTTTTAGTTAAAGCAGACACTGTTTTCTCATCTGTGTGATTTTGACAAAGATCAGATCACATTTGATGGTGATTTTATGCAGAAATGTGAGAAGTTCCAAAAGGTTCAGATACTTTTTCATACCACTGTATAATAAATCTATCCAAAATTATCTCAACACCTGCCAACCTGGGTTCTTTGGTGTCTTTGCTTGCGTTCAACATCAGCGGCAGTGGGAGGTAGCATCCCACCGTGGACAAAATGGGCCTTCTGCGTTAGTGTTTCCGTCACAATCGGCTGCGTGCGTGAGTGTGTTTCCGCAGCAGTTAAAGCCGACATTTTAACGCTGGCGATTTCCTCCTACGCAGGTGCGGAGCCTCAACCTGAACCCCGCCACCCTCGCGTTTGTGTGTGTTATGTGTGTGTTGGTCTGGAAATACGACACATCTGCAACCATTTAACACACACTCACTCAATCCGTTAAAACACGTTATTGCATCACTTAGCATTTCCTGCTGCTCTCTTTTCCCATTTTTGTTCTGTCAGGAAACATTGGATGAATTTGACATATGTAAAAATGAAATAGGATTTGTCCCCATAATAGTGCTCCCCTCATATAATATTTTCCCCCCCACACCCTTTGACCGATTCGCACCATTCCAACATCCAAACGTTTATATTAGGGCTGTCAAGCGATTAAAATTTTTAATCGAGTTAATTACAGCTTAAAAATTAATTAATCGCAATTCACACCATCTATAAAATATGCCATATTTTTCTGTAAATTATACATATATTCTGTAAAATGTTGGAATGGAAAGATAAGACACAAGATGGATATATACATTCAACATACGGTACATAAGGACTGTAGTGGGCATTTCACTCTACTGTCATTTAAAGGGTATGTAGTGCCCTGGGAAATTTTAATATTCCATCATTTATCCATAAACGCATGCCTTTTGTATTCATATCATGCCACTTCGTGTAATTACAAGAAAATGAGAGAAATTTGGCTCGATTGTCAAGCTAAAACGACCGGCGCCCGAGATCTGGCAGATTGTGTGCGTGATGTCACGACAAGTGAAGAGAGTGCGACCGGCCACTATGGGGGCAGCGCCTGTCTGCATCAATATAATTTCTTCTAGTGAGGGGAGAATTAGAGGTGTTTTGAGCTGTTTATGCTGATGCATTGTGTTCGTCCTGCACATATTCCAGGTTCCCTCATGAAGAAACACCCCTCGTTGTCAATAAAAGAGAATTCAGAATTGTTTCTTCAACAAGAAAAAGGCTCAGTGCTTTAATACTGAATGGCGGCGATGATGGCAGACAATTTCGTTTCTAGTTTCAGCGACGAATCCGACGTAGAAGGACGTAACGAATGTTCATCTAATGGTGACGAGGAGAGTTACGAAGCTTTAATCGGTGTTTTAGGTTACCAATTTGAGCCCAAACGAACGCCAATGCAGCGTAATGAAACAGTCATTGAGGGGAGCAATGACACTGATGAAACATCGGCAGCAGATCCTGTGGGAAACACCAATGATTTGTTTTG
Source organism: Corythoichthys intestinalis (assembly GCF_030265065.1). NCBI lineage: Eukaryota > Metazoa > Chordata > Actinopteri > Syngnathiformes > Syngnathidae > Corythoichthys > Corythoichthys intestinalis. The sequence continues at coordinate 41,444,352 of NC_080398.1, forward strand.
CATTTCTATTTGTGAAGCTGATACACCGTGACTGCAAAATAAAGGAATGCATAGAATAATTATCATTTATTGCGCTATCATAGCTTTTCGCTCTGCCAACAAACACAAATATGAATGGGATCAGAGGATTTGTTCTATATATTTTACGAACGATAATTTATACATGTGTCCAGTCCTGTATCCAATGCGTGACATTTTTTTTTATTATAAAAGAGTACTCACTCTGGCCATTTCGAGCTTGGCTGCTCCCCTCCTTTGCTTAGCTTTAGCCTCCTTTACCAGTCATCGTCCTCTTTCTTGATAGGTGGCCTGTATGGTCGACACCGCATCTCCTTTGAGCAGCAATCTTTTAGCAAAACCCGATTTCTCTTGTCCATAGTTGAAGAAGCTTTCAGGTGGAAAATGCGCACCGCAGAAAAGCGTGCCGGAGGCATTGTCTAGAAAATTAGCCCTCTTTGCACGGACGAACTTTACCCATTGTCTGTGTAGTCCAGCTTTTTATTTCGCGTTCAGGAACTCATGGATACTATATTCCGATAAATAACTATTTGTACACCACATAGCACAGCAGTTTTGAACCATTTTTGTGATGTTTTGGTCAAACAAACCCCAACGCTACTCTCTCGTCGTTAAAAAACAATGGCACCTGGCTCCGCCTCGACTGTCAATCACTTGTCGTGACGTCTCCGCCCCATTCGGCTGTTTCCGGAACAATTTCGGAAATGTTCGTCATTTTCGATCTATTTTCGATAATTGCTCATTAATGTGATTGATTTTTTTTGTTAACTTTATCAATATTTGTTATCTTGGCACATAACGGTTCTATTGATGTCTCACACCCCCTTTGCCTCTACATACTCTTTAAATCTGTCTATGCTGTCCTCACTCCAAAGCGTCTACTTTTTCCAAAGCTAGACAGCTAGTGAACAACGCCTTAATAATCAGACTTCTTCCTTTTTCATCTGATTTATTAATAAAATGGCCTCAAACCATTGTCCTCTTTAAACCGTCGTAAAACTACAAAAAAAAAGTACACAAGCATTGCATTAGCAACAACGTTAGCTTAGCACGCTATACAGGTTGACTAAACGTAAACAAAAAGTGTCTCATACAAAAAATATAACATTTCGCTTACTAACACAATATGCACATTCTTTACAACAACCATACTTACGGACAAATCTTGCCCAAGGATCATATAAGCACAACATTACAACGTGGGCGTCAGCCCGAGACGTCGTGCAGCCATATTGAACTGTCAGTGTCAAGAAAACAATAAACCATGTCGCAAAGCGACCACAAGAGTTCGCTGTTGGACAGCACAAAAAGCCTTGCTGTGCTGTAAAACTTACCAAAAGGCAGAATACTGTCTGAGCGGGACATGTGCGTTAATTGCTTCAAATATTTTAACGTGATTAATTTAAAAAATTAATTACCGCGCGTTAACGCGATAATTTTGACAGCCCTAGTTTAAATAAATAATGCGATGCAGGCCCTCATTTGATTTCGACTCTAACGTTTGTACATACATACATACTCTACATAAATATCCTCATTCATTTCCAATGGCAAAAACATTAACATTTTGAAATTACAAAATTTATCATTATCTCGCTCCCATTTTTTGTCCAATTGATATCTTTTACACATCAAAAATGTCAAGTGCCCCTAAATGAATACGAAGTGACCAAAAATCTTTAATAGGTATTGTATTACAAATCAAAACAAATGTGTTATGTTGCGTCTGGTGCCATTTTGTCTTTGGCGCTAGGGATCTGAAGGGCGCCGTGGTGAGCCTGAGTTGGGACGGCCACCTGCTGTGCTCCTACATGGGCACCGACCCGTCCTTCTTCTCCACGCCCAAGGTGGACGCCCGCGAGGTGGACTACGAGCAGGCTGACGCCGAGATGAAGCAGCTGTACAAGTTCATCAGGGAGGCCAGCAGGACGCAAGGTTGGAGGGATTTGCACCAACTACCAAAAAATAAACGATTAAAAAGAGATTTTTTTCCAGACATTCTACCAAAAGGTGAAAATGAAGAGAACGTGACAGTGACAGCGTGCGTGTCTTCAAACATGGACATCCCCTCGGTACTTGCTCAGAGACATGCACTATATCACAAAAATTAGTTCATTAAATGAAGACATTTGCCACATCGGATTTAATTTTGCTACTGGAGTCCCTTTCTGTTCTGTTCCATCTTGTTCCAATTCCTGTTCTGGTTCTCGTTTCCCTTTCTGTTCTATTCTTGTTCTGCCCCTATTCTGCTCTATTCTTACTTTGTTCCTATTCTGTTCCATTTCTCTACTTTTCCTGTTCTGTTCCGTTCCTGTTCTGTCACGTTTCTTTACTCTTCCTGTTGTGTTCCATTTCTGTTCTGTTCTATTCCTATTCTCTTCCATTGCTATTCTGTTCCTTTTCTGCGCTATTCCCACTTTTTTGCTATTCTGTTGCTATTCTGCACTATTCCCACTTTGCTGCTATTCTGTTCCTATTCTGCTCTGTTCCATTCCTGTTGTATTCCTATTCTGTTCCATTGCTGTTGTATTCCTACTCTGTTCCGTTCCTTTTCAATTCTTTTCCTGTTCTGCTCGATCCCTGCTTTGTTCCTAGTCTGTTCCGTTCATATTCTATTCTGTCCCTGTTCTGTTCCATTGTTATTCTATTCCTATTCTGTACCGTTTATACTCCTATTCTGTTCCTATTCTACTCTATTCTTTCTTCGTTCCTATTCTGTTCCTTTCCTATTCTATTCTCTTCCTGATCTGTTCCGTTTCTCTACTCTTCCTATTCTGTTTCATTTCTCTTCTGTTCCATTCCTGTTCCTGTTCTGTTAATTGCTATTCTATTCTTATTCTGTTTCATTGCTATTCTGTTCCTATTCTGCTCTATCCCTACTTTGCTGCTATTCTGTTTCTATTTTGTTCCATTCCTTTTCTGTTCTGTTCCTGTTCTGCTCTATCCCTACTTTGTTCCTATTCTGTTCTTTCCCTGTTCTCTTCCGTCTCTCTACTATTCCTGTTCTGTTCCATTGCTATTCTATTTTATAATCTGTTCCTGTTTTGCTTTATTCCTACTTTGTTCCTATTCTATTCTGTTCCTGTTCTGCTCTATTCGTACTCTGTTCCTATTCTGTTCCATTCCTATTCTATTCTGCTCCCGTTTTATTCTGTTTCTCTACTATTCCCGTTCTGTTCCATTTATGTTATGTTCCATTCCTATTCTGTTCGATTGCTATTCTGTTCCTATTCTGCTCTATTCGTACTTTATTACTATTCTGTTCCTGTTCTGTTCTGTTCCATTGCTATTGTGTTCCTGTTCTGCTCTATGCGTACTTTGTTCCTATTCTGTTCCGTTCCTATTCTATTCTGTTCCTGTTCTGTTTCTCTCTTATTTCTGTTTGGTTCCGTTCTTGTTCAGTTTCTAGTCTAGGTCATGGTCTTGTTTGGCCTTGGTCTTGTCTGGTCTCTAGTCTTTACTGTTGATTCTAGGGCATTTCTGGGTCACTTCCTGTTGATTTTGGGACAATTCAAGGATTTTATTTGGGGGGAGGGTCAAAAATAATAACTGCTAATGGAGATTGATATCAGGTCAGGTTTTTGCCCATTGGAAATAAATGGAGATGGTTTTGTCAAATTATGCTGGAGCTGTACGTTTTTGTGCAACTTTTGTGCTCCTTAACTTCCTGAATTTGTTTACGTGTAAATTATGTGAATATGATAAGAAAATGTAAGACGACAGACATTTTTTCCCTATTGGAAATGAAGGGGGCTCTTTATGTCAAAAAAACAAAACAAAACCCTGCAATTTTGCAAGATCCCGCTGTGAATTTTTGAAAGAAGGGGGAGCTGAAAAAGCCGACAGGGAAAAATATCTGAATATTTAATGTTGGGATTAGTTTTACGATGACTTTTTGAAGCATTTCCAAATGTCGTACAAGGATAGATAAATAATCCCCAAATTAATAGATAACAAATGGATCTCAGTGAGCTTTATTATATGTAATTTGTTAGTGCTAAGTGGTTTTAGGTGTGAATGGTTAGCGTGGGTGTCAAATTCTCTGTTATTGTTCTTACACGCTCATAATGCTCACTGGAAGTTCAATACGGCACCTCGAGGCAAAGAACACCCTGTAATTAGGCCTGATTTGGACGTTTTAACAAATGTGTGTAGTCTCTTTTGTCGCCAGCTGCCTAAATATTGTTGGTAGTGTTATTTTTTTCTCATGTTTTCCCATGACAAGATTAAATCTGATCCTTTTTTTATGTCTGGTTGTGCAGCAAGCTTTGATCCAAGACATGGCTGGCTTTCCTGTTCCTTCGGTGAACGTAAAGGTGAGTTCAGAATCACTCTTGATGATTTTTTTGAAAATTCGGTTTAATGTTGGTCTTCCTCGGAAATGCGCGCAGGTGACGGTGAAAGCCAACAGCGTGCTGGCTTCTTCCAGACTAATCGTCGGAGTTCAACCTCCGCTTGCCGTCACTCAGGACCAGTTTGTCCTCGAACCTTTAGGTCAGTTTGCATGTGTGTGTGTGCGTCTGCACGGACAACATGGCTGACAAATTGTCAGCAGATTTTTCTCATCCTTTGGGTTTCGCATGCTTGTACATGTGAGAGTACTTGTGTTACACTTTGGACAATAGGTTGAAAAACAACGCAATTTGCTTCAAGCAGCTGTAATAATGGGAGCGCTTCCATTAATCCCTTGCAAAGGTTTTCCTCATTTCGACTTTTATTAAAAAAAAATAAAAAATGCGGCATGATAGTGAGATGAAGAGATTCATCCCGTGAGGTAAATTTGTCAAAGAAGAAATACAAAAAAAAACATATGAAAGAGTAATTTGGTTCACAAAGTTATTCAAGTAAAAGGTGAAATATATTTTCTAACCTCTGCGACCTTTGACCTCACGACCCCAAAATGCAATCACCTCTTCTGTTTCATATTGTAAAATATCCTGTAATTTGATAATCCCTTGATTCGTTCTTGTGTATTCGCAAAATTCCTTTTCCGACCTTTGTGACCTTTGACCTTATCACCCGCAAATTTGATTTTTAGTTTATATGACACACTTATCCTGCAAGTTTGATCATTTTTTTTGTTCTTTATTTATTACACCACCCCTTTTATGACCTTCCTGACCTTTGACCTCATGACCCCAAAATGTAATCACCACTTTTGATTCATGTTAAAATATGTCCTGCAAGTGTGGTATTAAGCCCTTTACTTATTATTAGTTATCGCAAAATTCCTTTTCTGATCTGTGACCTTTCACCTCATTTACCCAAAATATAATTGACTCTTCCAGTTTATATTAAATACGTCCTTCAAGTTTTATCATCTTTTTCCTTCATTTATCTTGACCTTTGACCTTACTAACCCAAATTATACTCACCTCCTTTATTTCATATACAAAATATGTCCTGAAAGAGTGACAATAATGCCTTTATTCTTTTTTGAGTGATCAAAAAATTCCTTTTCCGATATCTATGACCTTTGACCTCATAACCCACCAAATTAATCACCTCTTCTGGCTCATATTAAACGGACCCTACAAGTTAACTCATCATACCTTTATTTATTATTGGTTATCACGAAATTCCTTTTTTGACCCCTGTGACCTTTGACCTCATTTACCCTTAAATTTGACTCTTCCAGTTCATATTACATACATGTCCTCCAATATTGATTATAACCTATTTTTCGTTATTGATTTATCACAACATCTTGACCTTTTTCATTTACCCCAAAATTTAACCGACTCTTCTAGGTCATATTACATATTACGTACATCCTTCAAGATTTATCATCTTTGATGTTGATTGATCACATTAAAACTGTTCATAGCAATCGGATACTCAGATTTCCATTCTCCGTGTCAAACAGGACCGGTTTAAAAATAAATCATCTTTTTTCTTCATTTATTCAAGCCCTTTGACCTTATTACCCAAAATTGTAATCACCTCCTTATTTCATATTCAAAATATGCCCTGAAACGGTGACAATAATGACTTAATTATTTTCGAGTGATCACGAAATTCCTTTTCCAATCTCTGACTTTTGACCTCATAACCCCCTCTTCTGGTACAATCATACCCTGCAAGTTTACTTACCATACCTTTCTTTCTTTATTTCTTATTTGTAATTATAAAGTTCCTTTCTCTGACCCCTGTAACCTTTGACCTCATTTAGCCTAAAATTTATTTGACTCTTCCAGTTCATATTACATACATGTCCTCCAAGATTGATCGTAATCATTTTTCGTTGATTTATCACATTGTGACCATTGACATCATTACCCCAAAATGCAATCGCCTCACTCATTTCATTATACAAGCATATCCTGCAAATGTAATGATAATGCCTTTATTCACCCTTGAGTGATCATGAAATTCCTTTTCTGATATCTATGACCTTTGACCTCATAAACCCCATATTTAATTACCTTTTCTGACTCATATTACAAACATACCCTGCAAGTTTACTAATCATTTATTTCTTACGATTGTTTATCACAAAATTCCTCTTTCTGACCTCTGTGACCTTTGACCTCATTTACCCTAAAATTTAATGGACTCTTCCAGTTAATATTATATCCATGTATTCCAGAATTGATCATAACCTCTTTTTCGTTATTGTTTTATTGCATTGTGACCTTTGACCCGATTACCCAAAATGCAATCTGGGGTAATAGAAGCATAATAGAAGCATGTCCTGCAAATGTGATTATAATCCCTTTTTTTATTTATTATTAGGTATCGCAAAATGAATTTTTCTGACCTCTGTGACCTTTGACATCATGACCTTAAAATTTACATGCATACATATGGAACCAAATGCATAACTTCCGATTCCACAAGTTTCACCTACTGGCGGAGGTAATAAAAGAAACATTACACCGAATTGAAGTGCAATATTAATCTTAGATGTCACAAACAGGATCCTTAAATTTAGAATTGGCTGCTATTTAAAGCCATTCCTTTCTTAATCTATCCATTATCACCATACATCAAAACTTCATACATGTGAGCAGATGTTCTCATCTGAAGTAAAAAAAAAAAAAAAAAAAAAGTCAATTTATTTCACTCGCACGTTGTCTGCAGGCTTCATATATCAAGAAAAATGTCATCGCACGCTCTGTTTGAGTTTTTTTTGGCTGTGGGTTGTTTATCATTTCAACATGTATGCAATGTGTTTGCTCATTCCGAGCTGTCAATCAATGACGGTTGCGATTTGAGCAGGAGGCCCCACAGAAAATGTGCTTACCTCGAAGTTATACTCTACATTACTGGTGTTAAACTAACATTAAACGAATGTTCATTCGCCCCTACCAGTCAAAATGGATTGGACGTCTAACGCTGTCAATGGCAGGTAATTATTTAGCCTTCAATACAAACTCTGTTTCATAGTAAACATTCCTACAACCCTCCCTGCAAGGGTTGCGCAAACAGAAGCGAGGACGACACAATTGCGGAGGTCAAGGAGGCGACTTGCACTCTGGTGGTCACCTTTTGTGCGTTTGTTTGTACTCTTGTCGGCGTTAATGGCTTAATGGCCCTGAGAGCCCGGCGGCCGGACCACACGGGCCCGCGGGTCACAAGGACCCGTCCAGATGTGGATGACGGGAAGCCAAGCGAGTCGACGAGCAAAGAGAGAGCGACAGGGATTACCTGCGCGTCTCTCCATGTGTTTGTTGCTTCTAATGGGCCTGGGAACACTTAAAGCACTTAAAACCGTCCGAACTGTTTGACCTGCGGGGCGCCGGGGTTAAAAGCCCCATGCTGAAAGAGTGAATGCCAGGCAGGCAACGGCCAGCGGCGAAGGGGTCACCGCACCTTAAAGGACCAAGGCCGACACACTTACCGCGCCCAAAAATTCCCACAAAAAGTCCGCTTTTCCCGAGTTAGCGCAAACTGGGTGAAAGAAGGTCACGGAGAAATCCCCACTTCACGTTTTGTTTCCGCACACATTTACTCCTACAGTCAAGCCTGTCGACAGGGGAATGACCTGAATGACCCTTAATTTATTTTACTTTACATTCACATATTTCTTTTTTTATTTAAATCATTGCCTGATTAAATAGTATGTTCTACTACTTGATATATACTTAAAAAGTTTAACATATTGAATATTTCAAAGATATTTTTTTTTCCTTTTTTTTGTGTATTATAGTAAACGCTAATACGAATGACACTGTTAAACATGTCCACACACGTAGCACACTATGAATTTTCTTGTCTTTACCAGTGACTGTAGCTGGAGCCTTCAGTAAAATCAAAATAATAAAAAACTACCTACGCTCCACCATATCACAGGGCAGGCTTAACAACTAGAGGAGTGCGAAATTTCCGATTTTTAGATTATTCGCGATTCGGCCGTGGAAGATTCGAGAGCGATTCACAAACATCCAAATTCCGATTATTGAATTATACCAGGTAAAGCGGAAATAAAACACAGCGCGGTCTTCAGGACGCAATGAGGAATGGACTGAGAGTAAAAATCATGTTCACCTCATGCCGCTAGATAAAAAAAAAAAAACAATAATACCTGACCGCAGCCGTCAGCCGCTACAAACAGCGCCCAGTTGCTAGTTGCTAAAAACATACGGCAACATACCGCTATAGTAGATCTCACATATATCTAGAACTAGATGTGAAATGACAGACAACGGCCGTGCTGGATCATATACCAAGAACTAGATGCGAGTAGACAGACTTTCCCGCACTAGTAAACAGGCGCCATCTTAAAGCAGTGGACTTCTCTAGAAGGCTTTGTTGTAGCGAACCTAATTACTTTTTAATCTGAAAACATCATTGCCTGAATAAATACTATGTTCTACTACTCGATACACACTAACAGTGATCCTCTAACTTAAATACATGTAGGCTCTAATAAACCACAATTGTTCTCTTGTACTAAAATATGTTGTTAGAAACACATAAAATGTTAAATCAATGGCAATATTTTATAATATTTAGTCCATATTTTGACCGTTAGTTGGGCCTATGGTTTGCGGGCTCGCAGTGATGACATAATTGGGATCTTTCGTGTTCAACAATTGCTTATTGCTGCCTAAACTCGCGAAGTAAAATGCCACGATGTGCTGCTTTTGGATGCAATTTCCAGTCAAATGGAAACAAGGGGAGTGAAGTGAGTGGTCAAGGTGGAATTATTATTTTTAGTGAATAAATGTGCATAAGTGGAAGCTTCTCCCCCTTTTTGGTCCCTGTATGCACGTACCCTACCCACCACACATTACAACTGGCGCCCAAACATTTTTCCTGGATCCTCAGTCAAGTAAGGGATCCGTCTATTTTCTGGATCCGACGTTCCCACCACGTCTGCAATATTGGTTTCAGATCTGTACATTTTTTTGATTCGTCGGTCCCACAGCGACTTTTCGAATCAGTCTATTTTGTGGAATCGACGGCTGCGACATTGCCATGGGATTGGTCTAATTCCTGGATCTTCGAGTGAGTAAAAAACGCGGATTTGGATTAGTATTGCCATCTTTTATTTTGACTGTTCTTCATGGGAGTTTTCCCCAAATCATACTAAATAATTAAAGGACTATGGCACGCTACAGTGACGACAGTGACTCTGACGTGGACCTCACAAGAATGTTGGCGTTCTTCAGGGAACGCGTGTTTGCTTACTGCTGAGCTCCCGAGTGTAGAGTGGTCAAGGTGGAAATAGTATTTTTTTGTGAATAAATGTGCATAGTGGAAGCTTCTCCCCTTTTTGGTACTTTTATACACGTATCCTAGCTACCACGCGTTACAATGTACAAGACATGGATTACACAAGGTGTGCTCTTTGGCCTGTACTGTATGTAAAGCACACGACAGCCCTGGATGCTAACAATCTACTTAATTATATTGGGATAAGTTTGAAAACGCAATATGCTTACCTTGAATATCTGCTAATAAAACCGGAGTTCCAAACAGCATACACTCTCGCTGCCAACCGGAGTTCCAAACAGCATACACTCTCGCTCCCAACCGGAGTTCCAAATAGAATACACTCTCGCATCACCAGTTTTGCCCAACTTTTGTCTTATCAGGTATTTGCTGCACGCATTTTTCCCTGAAGCTTGTCTTGTGAATGACCGACAGTGCTGTCCTGCGCTTCACTTTTCAGATCTGGTTGATATAGGAAGGGTAGAACTGACGACATGTTGGGAAAGCTAACGAGTGACACGCTGGAATTTCGGCAACGGGACCAGTGACGTCACGCACTGCAACGTAACAAGAATGGCGACCTATCACTTAAAATAATTTCACAAACTTTATTAAAACAAAAACATTAAGAGGGTTTTAATATCAAATTATTATAACTCATACTAACATTGATCTTTTAAGAATTACTTGTCTTAAAAATAGAGGATCCCTTTAAACCTTTCAAAATGGAGTCAGTACAAAGGGTTAAGACAAAGATGAACGCGCGGAGTTTGCCCTTCTGGCCAGATTGCTGGGGCCCCGTCGGCCCGGGTTGTTGGAGCTGCGCCAGCGCGGGTCCGGCGGTTCGGCTGGCGCGGCTCCGGCGGTTCGGTTAGAAGGTCAGATTCCTTCAAAGCCAACTAAGCTCTGCCTTGGTCCCAATGGGAAGGCTTGGCACAATGTTTGTAGGAGTTGTCTTGTCAACTGATGGGGAAGTCTATGCGTAGTGTTTATACAATAGCGTCTACCTTTAGCATTAAGACTGTACGCACTTGAAAAATGTATTCTCGTGCACTATGCGTATAAGACCTGACATGAATAGGCCACGCCCTCAAATGCCCTGAAATGACCAGGTCACACCCCTAAATGTTTCCAAATGACCATATATGATCAGGCCACGCCTCTCAAATGTTCCCAAATGACCTGATATGATCAGCCCACGCCCCATAAATGTCCCAAAATCAACAGGAAGTGACCTGATATTGTCCCCAAACCAACCTGGGCGGGGCTAAGATCTATATCTCCACACGGCAAAGACCAGAAGTAATTTCTCCAGAAATTGCAGTTTCTAGTTTCTATTATTGAATTTAGTCAATGAACATGATTATGTTGGCGTATGTTCCGCAGGTGTGGGCTCGTCCACCTCCGTGGTCTTTTCAGCCTTCCTGAACGGTCGCTACCCACCTGCCGACCTCAGCGGCGACATCACCCTGTCTTACAGCACGCCCACAGGTACAAAAGTAGACTCTAAACAATTGGATTTTTTCTTCTTCTTGGTATTTCGATGCCCTGTGGCACTGTTCTGCCTCTCGCAGCTCAGTCTCGGTACTGGACTGACAGAAATGATGCAATAAGCAGAGTTAGGACTGTGAATTTTTATGTAGAGTGATCATTGCTTCCTTTCTTTCATGATGTCTAATTTTGATTCAGCATCAAGGATAAAAAAAAAAAAAAATCAGAGAATATTGTCTGTACTGTGCGTTTATCTGTACAAGCGAACACGTGCACTGAATTGCGGTGAGCGTGGGAACGAAACGCGTCCGAGTGGAACATCTGCTTCTTCTGTCATCTGTGTAACGTCTTCTCGTTTTCTTCTTCTTCTCTTCCTTCCCCGCAGAGTTCAACCCCAAAGGTACGTGCGTGCTCACGTGCGTAGAGCTTGTAGTCACACATGCACATACTTCGCTCTATAAACAGAAAGAAAGCGTAGCCGACCATTTATGTTTCTGGGACGTGATCCCCACCAACGCACTGTATGAACACTGCCTCAATAATATTTTCTATTTGTCCACTGAAATAACGATTAGCTCTCATTTAACTCCATGTCTGCCATTGACGGCGCTAGACGTCCAATTCATATTGACTAGGAGCGTTGTCAATGTCAGCCAACGAGTGACCTATAATGACGATTTAATTATTTTATTTTTTCTTTTAACTGGTTTTGGTTTTTTTATGGGTTATTTTGTGGTTTTTCCAGTTTGGCGTTTTTCAGGTTTTTTTTTTTTTTTGAATGTTCATTTGCCTCTTCCATCAAGATGGGTTGGACGTCTAGTGAGCCACTCATGGCCAATGAGGGCCTTTTAATGACTAAAATGGAAAAATCAACATTTAACTTTGCCATTTTTATTTATTTATTTTTTGGTAGGTTTTTTGTGGTTTTTCCATTTTTTTCCCTACAGGTTTTTTGTTTTTTTGTTGTTGTTTTTTTTTGTTTTATTTTTGCATTTTTTTTTGAATGGTTATTTGCCCTCTCAGTCAAAATTGATTTTTTTTTTCCAATTTTCTGGTTTGCTTGTTTTTTTGGTAATATTTGGGGGGGTTTATGTTTTTTGTAGTTTCAGTTTTTTAAATTAATTAATTCATTCATTTATTTTACTTTTTCACATATTTTATCAAAAAAAAAAAAAAAATCAAGTTTTCGTCGTGAATGAAAGAAACCAACTTAAGAGTACCCTGTCAGATAAAAATAAAACCAAAAACAAACTTAAAACCAAAACAAACCAAAAACAAAAAAAAACATACTTTTTCAGTCAATGTCACTCTGGAGAGTATTAGTTGCATTGGCCAAAAAATTTAAAACGAAGTAGAACAAAAACATATATGTTGTACTGGAGCATAAGTTGTTTTTTTGTTTTGTTTTGTTTTGTTTTAAATGGGGAAATTCATTTAATAAAATCCAATTCCAAAAACAAACATTTAATTTGAACTGCAAGTTAGTATGGAGATGCTCTTTTGTCGGGGTGCACAAATCCATTTTTTGGAACCGATACCGATATCGATAACTTCCTGCTCCTCAAAGCCGATACCGATATCGATAACCGATAATAGATATATAATTTTTTAAATGTGTACCCTGAGTTTTTTGAACACCTGGAGGTTTCAAAAAAAAATAGTGGTGGATTCAACATAGATTTGCCGTTGATCTCACCAGATTTTTCATAATGACATGAACAAAACAGTGCATTTCACTTCTGCACTGCCCGACAGCCATCTAAAAATGAATGCACTTCCATAAACCACAATGCCTGGTCTTTTCTTGCTTTTATGGGAAGACCCTCGTCTTAATATTGTGAAAGTCCAACAGAAAAATACACATATTCAATACTCAATATACAACAAACTGCACAATACACTTATATACACAACTACTATATGTAGGATTGTTCCGATCATGTTTTTTTGCTCCCGATCGTTTGTTTGAGTATCTGCCGATCCCGATATTTCACGATCCGATTGCTTTTTTTTGCTCCCGATTCAATTCCAATCATTCCCGATAATTTTTCCCGATCATATACATTTTGGCAATGTATTAAGAAAAAAATGAATAAAACTCGGACGAATATATACATTCAACATACTGTATTTGTTTATTATGACAATAAATCCTCAAGATGGCATTTACATTATTAACATTCTTTCTGTGAAAGGGATCCACGGATGGAAAGACTTGTGACTTTGTATATTGTGACTAAATATTGCCATCGAGTGTATTTGTCCAGCTTTCAGTAAATGATACTGCTGCCATGCCCAAATGCATGATGGGAAGTGGAACCATGACTGTGCGTAGTGCTACCAATTGATATATCTTCTCTGCGTTGGCAAATAACATAAGGTGTTAAGAAAAAGATCATTTGCCACCTTGCTTCCCCACATTGCTTCCCATGATATTTCTAATCGTAGGGAGAGGGATTATAAGGCTTTAGCCAATTAAAAAAAGGCTCCAAAGGCTGCCAAAATTCACTCTACTCATTTTACGCTGCCTTTTATCTCTCTATATAGGTAAAACGGGGCCATTACAGATTGAGCACGATAATGCGTGAGTGGGTCGTGCAGTGCATGCTTTAATTGCGTTAAATATTTTAACGTGATACATTTTTTAAAAAATTAATTACCGCCGTTATCGGGATAAATTTGATAACCCTACCTTAAGCCTAAACTAAAGACTCTGGATGAGTCTAACATATTATGTCTGTAACGTTAAATACAATTAGAAAACGATTTAATTTAAAAAAAAAAAAAATATATATATATATATATATATATATATATATATATATTTAAAAAAGGCATGGCCGATATTTTTTTGCCGATTCCGATACTTTGAAAATGACGTGATCGGACCCGATCGATCGGGATGCCGATCGATCGTGACATCTCTAATTATATGTATAGCATAGCACACTAGCATGAGCTACTAAAGCATTGGCTGGCTTCTATAACCCAGCAACTTATTAAGTTCTGTACATATGACCCTTCACCATAGAAATAAACACATGTTGCACATCCAAATGTTATAGTAAACATAAAATACTACGAGGCGGAAACGTAACAGAAAGCATTCACGATTGTCAATGCCACCGCTAGACACCGCAATGTGTATATGAATGAGCTTGTAATGTGAACCAAACTACTGTAACAAAAAATAGATGCACCCAATTATTCTGACCAGCAGGTGGGAACAATGCCCCGCAAATGGTCAACTGCTTTCCCATGCTAGTGTGCCAGCACAGTACATATTATTGGTCCTATTAATAATGTTATTGGATTTATCAGGATGACGTCATAATTCCTATTATCGGACCGATAATTATCGTGCACCAGTACTCTTTTGTCTCATATTCCAAACAACAACAATGATCTGCTCACTCTTAAATAAACGAAGCACACAGTGCCGTAACAAATTACCCAATAACCTTTTCGGGGAACACACCAATAAGAACAGTCACTATAAATAGTTGCCACAACAACAATTGAATCGAGCAAATCGGTGACTAGGAGTGCCTGATGCCTCCTAGCATGCATTGCAGCATTAGGGATGTAAATAACATTTAAAATTCATGTAGTGTGCTAATTATTTCTTCCGTTACCGTTGCAGTTGTTTCATTACTTGGTAGTTCTGATATTTAGTTTGTTGTTTTGTGTCTGTGCTTGCCATTCTCTGCTGTTGTGTGTAGAAATGGATGTAATCCTTTTAAATTGTCCCTCGCGGTCTTGTGAGCGACACAATATTGAACCAATATGTCATTTTTTTAAGGGTCATAGCTTTAATATTTGACATACAGTGGGGCAAATAAGTATTTGGTCAACCACCTATTGTGCAAGTTCTCCTACTTGAAAAGATGATGCCTGTAATTGTCAATATGGGTAAACCTCAACCATGAGAGACAGAATGGGGGGGGGGGGGGGGGGGCCAGAAAATTTATTTCCAAATTAGAGTGGAAAATAAGTAAATGGTCACCTACAAACAAGCAAGATTTCTGGCTGTCAAAGAGGTCTAACTTCTTCTAACGAGGTTTTGTGAGTTTTGTGTGAAATTATTGAATTTTTTTTCCCCATTCTCTTTTGTGTTAACTTTATTTCTTAGTACTCCCCAATACCAATGACGTCATTTTAGCGTCGTATCGGTACTGATACTAGTATCTGTATCGGTGCTGGCAGCAAAGGAGTAAATTATCCTTTGTTTTTGTTTTGCAGGAGTCCCTCATGTCCACCAAAGCCAGTTCAAACTTCCTCTCGCCCTCGTCTGTACGTCATCTTCTCCCAGCAAGAGCAGCGTCTTCAAAATCACCGTCGACACCAACCAGCCGCCCGTAGACCTGGCCACCATCTTTCCTGGTATGGCGCACACAAACATGCAAAAGCGCACGCTCATGATTCTTCATGAATGTTTAAACTAAATGTAGCTTATTTTCCCAGTAATCTAAACCATCAGCTGCAATCAGCAACCCTGCCGACTAAACACTCTCTTTGTTTGCGGCGTGACCGTCTTTTGTGGCCTTCTGTTGCTGTCCCACGCGGCGATAGGCCGGCATATCGGGAGGCATCGCGCAGTCCTTTTTCAACTTGTTTTTTTCCCGCGTCTTTGTGTGCGTCTGCAGAGTTCGCGGCCCAGTCGGAAGATAACGAGGGGAACGGTTTGGCTCTCCGCTTCTTGCCTGGTGGCGTGGTCACCGTGCTGGCTTCAAAGACCTCCCGTAAGAACCAGTCTTTTAAATGCTTGAATATCATCTTATATTCATCATACAATACCATTCAAAATAAATGGCTTCCAGATGAAACGCACAAAAAATACACATAGCAAAACACAAGACATGTGCTTACAAAAGATGTGCACAAACATGATACAAAACAAAAAACATGCATGCAAAAAGCAAGAAAACACACAAATAATTACATGCAAACAAAAAAGAGAAGCACATATACACAAATTCAACATAAACAGTAATTACATGCACGCACATAAGAAATTATACAAAAACAACAAATACAACAGACACATGCACCAACAAGAGATACACAACACGGGACACATAAACGTGCACAAAGACAAAACAAACAGATAAAATACTCTTGTGCACCAACGCAGATGATACCCAAAACACAAGCAAAAAACAAGATATGTGCACATGAAAACAAGACATGCATCTACACATAAAAAGGAAACAGACAAATAATCAAGAAAACACACACGAGACACAAAGACAACAATGACAAGTAACAGTGAGGCAAAGCACACACAGACAAAATACTCTCACACGCACGTAGATGATTCACACAACACTCAAAAGTGGTACAAACTACACTTACAAATAAGTATAAATAAGTAAAAACTCTAACGCACCTCTCTCACTCTGTCACATGGTGCGTTCAGGAACAGCATGCACACAACTGCCACATTAGAACCCAATTCCTTACATTATTATTATTATTACAATTTGTATTTATAATTTGTTTTGCTATGTGTAATTGCCATTCGGAATTGTACCATCGGTATTTATTAAAGTAGCCTTTATTTCAGTAGTCAACTCTGTCATTGACAGTGACAGACGTCATGCTGCTATTACTCTATGTTCAAATGGATTGGACGTCTTACCATCGAGCATCATAGATTGAGCTCCTGACCCATGGAGCCATCATTTTTGTATCGCCATACTGCGTGATAATCGTTATCGTAAGCCTTGCATCATGTATCTTGAGTTGAGAGATTTCCAGTCATTACATGCAACAAACAGAGATACAAAGACAATACTCTCAAAAAACACAAAACCACACAGGAAATACAACATATATACTGCTGAATTCTGTTCTGAAATGGTAAATCAAGACTACCTACACATGAAGTAATGTTATTCCTCCACCTGAATGTATTTTTGCATAGAGCGCTATCGCATCCAGAGCGACGCATTCGAGGACATGTGGCTGGTGACCAACGAGCTCGTCCACAGAGTCGACCATCACTTCTCCGCGTTAGGAGTGGACGACTTCAAGAAGAGCTTCAGCGGACCACCGCCCCTCAAAGACTACTTCCTGTCCATTGACCACCACTTCCAGGTATGCGCGCTAGCATACAGTGGGGCAAATAAGTATTTAGTCAACCACTAATTGTGCAAGTTCTACCACTTGAAAATATTAGAGAGGCCTGTAATTGTCAACATGGGTAAACCTCAACCATGAGAGACAGATTGTGGAGAAAAAAAAACAACAGAAAATCACATTGTTTGATTTTTAAAGAATTTATTTCCAAATTAGAGTGGAAAATAAGTATTTGGTCACCTACAAACAAGCAAGATTTCTGGCTGTCAAAGAGGTCTAACTTCTTCTAACAAGGTCTAACGAGGCTCCACTCGTTACCTGTATTAATGGCACTCATTATCGGTATAAAAGACACCTGTCCACAAACTCAGTCAGTCACACTCCAAACTCCACTATGGCCAAGACCAAAGAGCTGTCGAAGGACACCAGCGACAAAATTGTAGACCTGCACCAGGCTGGGAAGACTGAATCTGCAATAGGTAAAACGCTTGGTGTAAAGAAATCAACTGTGGGAGCAATTATTAGAAAATGGAAGACATACAAGACCACTGATAATCTCCCTCGATCTGGGGCTCCATGCAAGGTCTCACCCCGTGGCGTCAAAATAATAACAAGAACGGTGAGCAAAAATCCCAGAACCACGCGGGAGGACTACTTAGTGAATGACCTACAGAAAACTGGGACCACAGTACCAAAGGCTACTATTAGTAACACAATGCGTCACCAGGGACTCAAATCCTTCACTGCCATACGTGTCCCCTTGCTGAAGAAAGTAAACGTCCAGGCCCGTCTACGGTTCGCTAGAGAGCATTTGGATGGTCCAGAAGAGGACTGGGAGAATGTGTTATGGTCAGATGAAACCAAAATAGAACTTTTTGGTAGAAACACAGCTTCTCGTGTTTGGAGGAGAAAGAATACTGAATTGCACCATACCCACTGTGAAGCATGGGGGTGGAAACTTCATGCTTTGGGGCTGTTTTTCTGCAAAGGGACCAGGATGACTGATCTGTGTAAAGGAAAGAATGAATGGGGCCATGTATCGAGAGATTTTGAGTGAAAATCTCCTTCCATCAGCAAGGGCATTGAAGATGAGACGTGGCTGGGTCTTTCAGCATTACAATGATCCCAAACACTCAGCCAGGGCAACAAAGGAGTGGCTTCGTAAGAAGCATTTCAAGGTCCTGGAGTGGCCTAGCCAGTCTCCAGATCTCAACCCCAAAGAAAATCTGTGGAGGGAGTTGAAAGTCCGTGTTGCCCAGCGACAGCCCCAAAACATCACTGCTCTAGAGGAGATCTGCATGGAGGAATGGGCCAAAATACCAGCAACAGTGTGTGAAGAGTAATAGAAAACGTTTGGCCTCCGTTATTGCCAACAAAGGGTACATAACAAAGTATTGAGATGAACTTTTGGTATTGACCAAATACTTATTTCCCACCATGATTTGCAAATAAATTCTTTAAAAATCAAACAATGTGATTTTCAGTTTTTTTTCTTCCACATTCTGTCTCTCACGGTTGAGATTTACCCATGTTGACAATTACAGGCCTCTCTAATATTTTCATGTGGGAGAACTAGCACAATTAGTGGTTGACTAAATACTTATTCGCCCCACTGTATTTACTTGTAAAACACTGCGACCTAGCATTAAGCATGCATGTAACCATCTTGTACTTGTGTGTGTGTTAGCTTCGCGTCAGCGCTCAAAAGTACCAGGACCTCCTTTCTGAACGGGCCGCCCAGTTCCGAGCCATCCAGCGGCGCCTGCTGACCCGCTTTAAAGACAAAACTCCGGCGCCGCTGCAGAACCTCGACACCCTGTTAGACGCCACCTATACCCAGGTAGACAACACACACGCACACGATTAAATCGCGCCAGCCGAACCGCTGGACCCGCGCTGGCGCAGCTCCAACGACCTGGGCCGGCTAGACGATCACAACCGGGCCGGAAGGCCAAACGCTGCGCGTTCACCTTAGTCTTAACCCTTTGTACTGACTTCATTTTGAAAGGTTTAACGAAGGCTCACTGAAAATAAGTTAACAATTTATTCAGGTCGACAGCGATCAAACAGCAAGGCGAAACAGAAACAAACTCAGGAGGGGAGGCAAGGTCACCCTATCACACGTCAACAAAAGGTTCCCGAGAAAAATGACAACGTTAGTTAAACATTCAGTCTGCTGAAGGCTCTCGCTGGGTGGGTTGTCAGCAGGAAGAAGGGTGTGTCTGTTTATTATTGTCTATTTGTGGATTGGACAGGAGGACTCAAGAGTTACTGTGGTCAGGGCAATGAGGGTTGTGGATTTTGCCACTTCAGCATCAAAGGGGTTCTTGGAATCTTGTCAGTCGCGTTATCAGTTGGATATTGGACATTCTCCGGTGTTCGTTGTATTAGGACAGGGCGTCGAATTGTTCTGGACTGTCCGGGAGAACTGATTGCGAGAGTTGGTGGTGCAGACGTGGGCTTGTCAGCATCAAGTCTTGCTCAGTCAGGTGCATGACGCACAGGTTGGGCTTCCTTGATAAGATGATGTTGTTTATCTCTTAGGCCCTATATTCTGCTTGTTTTCCCTAAAATATGGTATAACTGCTATTTATTTTATATTGGGTGTGTCAGAGTAATACAAACAGTAAATACAATACTGTTCCCTGATTGATTACATTAAGTGTGTTAGAGTAATTCTGTCTCCTTCAACGGAAAACAATGTTTTCGCTCGTATGACGAGAAGAGCCGTCATCCAATCAGCAGCGATATATTTTTTGAAGGTTACTCCCATGAAACCGGTGTTGATAGGATATTTCCCATTTCGATCTACCTTATGAACAAAACTGTTTAATGTATTGGAAAATGACTTTAGTGCCTCTTTAAAGCGTCACTCAGTCTCGACACGTTTACCTTAATTTACTGTATGAGCCTTGTAGTTTGATTAATAGACATCCTGTTTGAGGGTGATTAATTGCGAGCTCACACCCAGTTCACTTCCATGCTTGGACACACACACACACACACACACACTGAGATGTGAAATCTTATAACTTTGGGCAGATCCGACTTGTAATTGTCCATATTGTGACATACAGTTGTGGTCAAAAGTTTACATACACTTGTGAAGAACATAATGTCATGGCTCTCTTGAGTTTCCAGTTATTTCTACAACTCTGATTTTTCTCTGATAGAGTGATTGGAACAGATACTTCTTTGTCACAAAAAACATTCATGAAGATTGGTTCTTTTATGACTTTATTACGGGTGAACAGAAAAAAGTGATCAAATCTGCTGGGTCAAAAATATACATACAGCAACACAAATTAGCAATTTTGGCGAATCATTGACTTGAACAAGTCAGGAAAGTCACTTGGAGTCATTTCAAAGCAGCTGCAGGTCCCAAGAGCAACAGTGCAATCAATTGTTTGTAAGTATAAAGTGCATGGCACTGTTTTGTCACTGCCACGATCAGGAAGAAAACGCAAGCTATCACCTGCTGCTGAGAGAAAATTGGTCGGGAGGGTGAAGATTCAACCGAGAATCACCAAAAAGCAGATCTGCCAACAATTACAAGCTGCTGGAACACAGGTGTCAGTGTCCACAGTCAAGCGTGTTTTGCATCTCCATGGACTGAGAGGCTGCCGTGCAAGAAGGAAGCCCTTGCTCCAAAAGCGGCACCTTAAGGCTCGACTGAAGTTTGCTTCTGATCACATGGACAAAGATAAGACCTTCTGGAGGAAAGTTCTGTGGTCAGACGAAACAAAAATCGAGCTGTTTGGCCACAATGCCCAGCAATATGTTTGGAGGAGAAAAGGTGAGGCCTTTAACCCCAAGTACACCATGCCTACCGTCAAGCACGGTGGTGGTAATATTATGCCGTGGGTCTGTTTTGCTGCCAATGGAACTGGTGCTTTACAGAGAATAAATGGGATAATGAAAAAGGAGGATTACTTTCAAATTCTTCAAGATAACCTAACGTCATCAGCCCGAAGATTGAGTCTTGGGCACGCAGTTGGATGTTCCAACAGGACAATGACCCCAAACACACATCAAAAGTGGTAATGGAATGGCTAAATCAGGCTAGAATTAAGGTTTTCGAATGGCCTTCCCAAAGTCCTGACTTAAACCCAGTTGAGAACTTGTGGACAATGCTGAAGAAACAAGTCCATGTCAGAAAGCCATCAAATTTAACTGAACTGCACCAATTCTGTCAAGAGGAGTGGTCAAAGATTCAACCAGAAGCTTGCCAGAAGCTTGTGGATGGCTACCAAAAGCGCCTAATTGATGTGAAAATGGCCAAGGGACATGTTAGCAAATATTAGCGCTGCTGTATGTATATTTTTGACCCAGCAGATTTGATCACTTTTTTTCTGTTCACCCATAATAAAGTCATAAAAGAACCAAACTTCATGAATGATTTTGTGACAAAGATGTGTCTGTTCCAATCACTCTATCGGAGAAAAATCAGAGTTGTAGAAATAACTGGAAACTCAAGAGAGCCATGACATTATGTTCTTCACAAGTGTATGTAAACTTTTGACCACAACTGTACTTTCTCATACTACATTACATTGGGTGTGGTTTAGAGCTGTCCCGACTAGTCGACATAGTCGACGTCATCGATGACGTAAATCCGTCGACGAGCACAACATGCCGTCGACGGTTAATGAAGGGTTAAAAAAATATATGCGTGGAAAGTTAGAATGTCGGATGCTCTGTTTGCAAGCGGGGAAAGCGGCACAAAGCCAAAAAAAAGCGCACCAGAGTGTCCAAAACATTGACTTATTTCAAAGAAACAAAGGAGAGTACACTCTTCTGTCCTGTCTCTTCAGTGCCAAGCTTGGCTGCGCGTCGGCCGTGAATAAACAACTCAAGCGCCTTCACGCAGTTTGTAATTTTTTTTTTTTCCTTCATTTTTTGTACACCAGAGGGTGCTGTCGCCTTACTAAATAATAATGTTTCATTGACAATGGGCCTATAAGTGCTATTAGTATTGTTCTTAATGCTAATTGAAAGGTTTATTTCATGTTATGATTTATTTTAATGTACAGAAAATTATATAAGGTTAAAAGGTCATAAATATATACAGTATATACAGTCATTGCACTCAAGGGAGAGATTGTCAATGATAAGGTAATAAGGTAAAGGCAATTCATATAGGCAATTCATTGATATATAAATAAGGTTTAAAAGGAAAAAGGTGAAAAGTTTTTGTTAATTTCTAATTGTGTTGCTTTATTTGTGTGCACCGTAGCTCTTACAGTGTGTTTACATCAAGGATGGAATAAAAGTTGTAAACCATCAGTTTAAGAGACCATCTTTTCAATCGGGATGCTACACTAGTTAATTCTATCAGCATTTGAACTCATTGTTTATTTGTGATTTATTATTGTTATTTACGTCTTTATTTGTACTTTAATAAATAATTTGAGTGTTCCAATATGTTTTTTGTGAATTGATAAGCGTCAACAAAAATTTCATTGCTAAATTAGTAAAAAAAAAATTTTTTTTTTTTTAATTAATTATTAGATTAGTCGACTAATCGTAAAAATAGTCGGCTGACTAATCGGGAGAAAATTAGTCGTTTGGGACAGCCCTAGTGTGGTTTATTGTCACTTGACAGCTTTTATTGATTAGGTGTGTACAACCATTTTTTTTTTTTTTTTAATTAAAATATTGAAGTTTCCTTAGTAGCGTTTTGTTAGATTAAAGGGGATGTAGCGGCAAAGGGGGTGTGAGACATCAATAGAACCGTTATGTGCCAAGATAACAAATATTGATAAAGTTAACAAAAAAAACCCAATCACATTAGTGAGCAATTATCGAAAATAGATCGAAAATGACGAACATTCCTGAAAGTGTTCCGGAAACAGCCGAATGGGGCGGCGACGTCACGACAAGTGATTGATAGTCGAGGCGGAGCCAGGTGCCATTGTTTTTTAACGACGAGAGAGTAGCGTTGGGGTTTGTTTGATGAAAACATCTCAAAAATGGTTCAAAACTGCTGTGCTATGTGGTGTACAAATAGCTATTTATCAGAATATAGTATCCATGGGTTCCCGAACGCGAAAAAAAAAAGCTGGACTACGCAGACGATGGGTAAAGTTCGTCCGTGCAAAGAGCGCTAATTTTCTAGACACAGTGGAGTGCGCATTTTCCACCTGAAAGCTTCTCGAACTATGGACAAGTGAAATCGGATTTTGCTAAAAGATTGCTGCTCAAAGGAGATGCGGTGCCGACCATACATGCGCAGCGACCTAAATGTCCCGAGATATCAAGAAAGAGGATGATGACTAGCAAAGGAGGCTAAGGCTAAGCAAAGGAGGGGAGCAGCCAAGCTCGAAATGGCCAGAGTGAGTACTCTTTTATAATAAAAAAATGTCACGCATTGGATACAGGACTGGACACATTATCGTTCGTAAAATATATAGAACAAATCCTCTGATCCCATTCATATTTGTGTCTGTTGGCAGAGCGAAAAGCTATGATAGCGCAATAAATGATAATTATTCTAAACATTATTTTGCGGTCACGGTGTATCAGCTTCACAAAAAGAAATGCAAAACAAATCATTGGTGTTTCCCACACAATCTGCTGCCGATGTTTCATCAGTGTCATTGCTCCCCTCAATGACCGTTTCATTACGCTGCATTGGCGTTCGTTTGGGCTCAAATTGGTAACCGATTAAAGCTTCGTAACTCTCCTCGTCACCATTATATGAACATTCGTTACGTCCTTCTACGTCAGATTCGTCGCTGAAACTAGAAACGAAATTGTCTGCCATCATCGCCGCCATTCAGTATTAAAGCACTGAGCCTTTTTCTTGTTGAAGAAACAATTCTGAATTCTCTTTTATTGACAACGAGGGGTGTTTCTTCATGAGGGAACCTGGAATATGTGCAGGACGAACACAATGCATCAGCATAAACAGCTCAAAACACCTAATTCTCCCCTCACTAGAAGGAATTCTATTGATGCAGACAGGCGCTGCCCCCCTAGTGGCCGGTGGCACTCTCTTCACTTGTCGTGACGTCACGCACACAATCTGCCAGATCTCGGGCGCCGGTCGTTTTAGCTTGACAATCGAGCCAAATTCCTCTCATTTTCTTGTGTGTAATTACACGAAGTGGCATGATATGAATACAAAAGGCATGCGTTTATGGATAAATGATGGAATATTAAAATTTTCCCAGGGCACTACATCCCCTTTAAGCGAAAATGGTTGTGTTGAACCTGATCACTGGGAAAAGTGTGGGTGTGTCGGCCTTTCCGTAGTAACAGGCTGGCATGCGGGAAGCTTGACACTTAATACGCTGAGTAATTTGTAGACATGGTTGATTATAATGAAAGTTATTGACAGATATTGTCCAGAGAGTGAGTTAAAATTATTCATGTGTGCATTATGCTACATTTGCATTTATTATTAAAGTGCATGTGACACGAAAAAGCATGTTTATTTCATAATGCACGTTGTATTTTATGCTCCTGAATGATATGGACCGCTTGGATGTGTGTGGAAGCGATCGCTGTATTTATTTAGTTTTTTGAATCCCGCGCCATGAAAATGAGTGACTTCTGGCTTCGGTCTTGCATTGAGGAGGAGGGCGCTGTGACGTGTACGGGTGAAGGCGTCCTCTTCACTATACAGCGTACTGTTGTGTATGAGGACGAAGGATTCAGCCGATTCTGCGGATTAATACGTTTATTTTTCGCATCACGCCAGCCAAGCGGCCACAGAAAAATCATTCTGTATGAGGGAGAGGCGTGTGCGCCTTTTTGGAGTTTCAAAAGGTTCCCATTCACTGTTAATATGGGCCAAAACAAACCCGACTACTGTGGGACCATTGGACTTACGAGGAAGTGAGTAAACATCTTGTTTTGTATTATGTCAGATACGAATACGGCGATTACAAAGTCAACACTACAAACTTTCTTTAAATAAAGGACTACTTACGTTTGATCATTGATAGGCAAAAAGCTCTCCTCATGCACATTAGCAGCACGTTAGCTTCACAACAACTGCAGCCGCACTCCTCCGGGGAACGAAAAAATTGTTCTCCGCCGGGCGGTTTGCCAATCCGCAAAGACAATTGACAACGCAGTCGTCATGTGAAATAATCCAGGCTAGTTATGTACTTGGATTCCATTGACACCTATGTAGGTTGATACCATTGACGTCCATGGACGTCCAAATTTTTTCCCATTCATTTTCAATGGGAATTTTTTTTTCCCCCAAATCAACAGAAAATGACTAGATATCAATAGGACGTGACCCCCAAACTTCCCCAATTCCTTTGACGCTTATGAAGGGAGATTCCTTTGATGTCCATGGACGTCCAAACTTCCCATTCACTTCCAATGGCATTTCAGCATGTTTTTTCATTTTATTGATGCCAATGTACTTGGATTCCATTGACGCCTATGAAGGTTGATACCATTGACGTCCATGGACGTCCAAATTTTTCCCATTCATTTTCAATGGGAAAATTTATATTCCCCCAAATCAACAGAAAATGACTAGATATCAATAGGACGTGCCCCCCAAACTTGCCCAATTCCTTTGACGCCTATGTAAGTTGATACCATTGACGTCCATGGACGTCCAAATTTTTTCCCATTAATTTTCAATGGCAAAAAAAATATCCCCAAATCAACAGGAAATGACCAGATATCAATAGGACGTGTACCCCAAATGTCCCCGATTGCATTGACACTTATGGAGGTTACTGCCATTGACGGACATGGACGTCCAATTCTCCAAATCATTTCTAATGGCGTTTACTTCGTTTAGTGCCATTGACTTGCATTATTGTCCACTCTATTGATAGACCTGAGTAGGGATGGGACTCGAAATCCGATTCAAATTCGGAACCGGTTCCGATTGTTTCGAGGCCTCGACATCACAATGAAAAAGCCTTAACGATCCCTTTAACGATTCCTAAAGACGCGTATTGCGTCGTGACGTGTCTTGTTGTCCCGACGCATCAAACTAGCATGGCGCCAAGAACCACTCGCTCCAAAGTTTGACTACACTTCACCAGGAAAGAGTGTGAAAATGAAAGGTTACGACGGGTAAGCACGAGCATTGCAGCCATAAACATAACAATGACAGCACGTAGGTTCAAACGCTCGAAAGTGTGTCTTCACTTCACGAGGAAAAATTACAACAAAGCGACTTGCAGTCATTGCAAGGTGGAGATAACTGCATCGGGAGGGAATACGACTGCGCTGTCCTCAGAGAGGCTAAGGCTCAGTCCTGGCTATACAGCTAGCTAAACTCCCAAATGACGATTCAGAAGACGTTGGTATAATTTGCTGACTTTATTCAACCATCACTTGAAGAGTGAAACTAAGAATAGAAATGAAACAAATCAATTTCGTCCCCAATAACAAACACGTTTGCATCAACGTAAATCAGCGATGATTAGCTGCTAATAACAGTAATAACAAATGGTTAGCATTCGTTCGCTAGCATTAGCACATCGTTCAAACCACTACACAACTGGATTTAAGTGTCTGATCGCGAGTGGAAACACAACAACAACAACACAAAAGATGATACATACAGGCGTTGCCTCTGTAGATATTAACATTAACAAAGAACGTAGGCTCGTAGAAGTGTTTCCCTCTTTCACTAACTCGCTAACTCGCTTGGATGCGGCATTTCTTCTTCGGGTGTAAGCGGGCTCTTCTTCACGTGAGCGCGTTCTTCTTCGCGTGAGGAAGTGCAAGGGGGCCCCCACTTGAGCGTGTAAGCGCCACAAAAACTAAAAGGCATGCATTTCAATGTAATGGTAAATAATACACGTTAACCCAAACTGCGGCCCGCGGCCCAAATACAGCCCGCCTCCACATTTGGTCCAGCCATTTTGAAATTTTTTTTTTTCTCAATCGTGTTATTTATTTCCTGGCCTTTTCCTTGAAGAATTCAGAGAGGGTTATTTGGTTATTATCTATTTAATTGATAGTGTTTTTATTATTAATTATTATTATTATTATTATTGTTAGTTTATTTACTTTCATTCTGTGAAGAATCCAGAAAGGGTTATTTGATTGTGGCTTTCTGAAAAACAATAATTTTTTACATTTATGCACTTCTGCAATTGTCACACTTTTTCTGTTACAAACTGACCCCGGCCCCTCATCAGAGAAGGGAAAAGTTATGTGGCCCTCACAGGAAAAAGTTTGGGGACCCCTGCTTTAACACATATTGCCAAAGGCAGAACAACAACCTATCTGCCAATATATACCAATATTTTTTGATTTCTATTCGACAAATGTTTCAGTAAAATGTTACACACTTGTGTATTTGCCACTTATTGCCACGGTTAACATTGAGGCTTTGGGCCTCTTTTGATCTCGTTGTGAGTTTGTAAGGTTTTGACTTCTGATTAAACAAACACGATGCCAATCAAAACGTTTGTTCTTCTTTTTCCCCAAATTAGAATCGATAAGAGAATCGATAAAGAATCGAATCGTTAAGCAACATCGATAATGGAATCGGAATCGTAAAAATCCTATCAATTCCCATCCCTAGACCTGAGTGGGGTTAAGATCTGTATCTCCACAGAGGAAAGACCCAGGTGTAATATCTCCCGAAATTGCAGTTTCTAGTTATGTGTGATTTTTCCGCTTCGAAGACTTTGAAACATCACTCTGTTCGGGTTAGCATGTCGGCTAGCTGTCACGCCTCTTGGTTTGTTTACATTCTCCGAAGCCGGGGAAGGTAAATTACATATGTCCGATTTAGGTGTCATAAAATATCATTCGGGAGGTGCAACAGTAAAGGTGAAGTCGACAGTTTTGACCACTATGGAGTAATTTTGCCATGTCGTCCTGAATAAGTGCATTTTTATTATTTCATATTCCATTTAGCACAAGACTGTTATTTGTCATGACCATGCCATTTATTTAGCAATTGCGGAAAATACTTGGATAAAAAGAATATCCTGTAAAAATATTGAAGTAAAGAGACAGAAACAATGACATTTTGCAGCTCTCTTTGTCGCGTTTTCCTCGTTGTGAATAGTTCCCCCTCGACGGGCTGACTGGTCCTTCTCAAGCCATTTATTTAGCTTGTTGATATTTTAAATGTACCGCATGTTGCCATCTTAAATGTACCAATGTGATTAATGTGCTAATGTGCTCAAGGGTTAGCTTGTTGCAAGCTTAAATGCACCAAAGCGATTAATGATACCTGAAATGGGCTAGCAGGTTGCTACAGTATATTAGTTTTACCAACAAATGATCGGGGTTAGCATGTTGCAAGCCTAAATATTATCGTGTCGCTAGCTTGTAAGTACCAAACGGCATTCGAGACCCCGCAAGTGTCACTCAATCCCAAGAGTCACGAAACAGACGGATCAGCAGCGGACTATTTCCCCGCCGCCGTTTCCTCTCCAAACGTCCGCCATTTTAATTTCTTTAAATGTTAGTGTTAGCACGATTGCCCGGAACGCTCAATCCGGGAGGGGTTCGGGGGGCCGCGGCGGCGGAATCCTCCCTGTAATTAGGAGTTCAAACGGCTCGCTGACTGACGGCGTGACTGACAGGCCGGTCCAGGGGCCCGGCGGGGGCCCCTAATGGAGGCTTTCGGCGGACACGGGCTTGATTTATCGGGCCCCAAATGGCCTTCTAAACACGGCTAAACACAGATCCCACTGTGGAGCCGGACCACCGCCAATAACAGCCGGCCGGGCCTCTTATTGGGCCGCGCGTACTCGTGTTACATTCGCCAGTATTAGTCTGATTTCTACCATTTGAAGTGGATTCCATTTCCGGCCGGCGTCCAGTCGTTCTCAGTCTTCCAGTGTTTGCTTTTAGCGGATTGGAGGGAATTCCGCATGTGCGCCGCACATTTGCGGATCAGAACATGTGGTGCACGTTAGGACCGACTTGGCTCGCGCTCTCGCTTGTCCTTTTTTAAGCCAAATGTGGACGGAATGTTTTCGGTTTTTGATTTTGAACGTCGCTCAGGTGGGAAACGGGTCAGGGATGCTTTGAAGGAAATGGACGGCCAATGCATTTGAACATGGAGAGGATCATTTGATCGTTAATTATTTCGATATTTACATTTTTAGTTGTTTCAACAATTATTGTTTTATGTACCGGTAGTTATTTCCATACTTTCTATTTTTTTATTTTATTTAATTTTTATTACATTTATTAAATTTATTATTAAATTCCGTACTATTTTTTTTTTGTCTTAACATATAATTCTAAATTAATGAATTAGTTTATTATTGAATGTTATTTATCATTTTACTTTAGTTGCCAACTTTTTTTTTTTTAACATTTTAACATTTGATTTTAATTTTAATTTTATTTCAATATTTACTTTAATATTTATTTACATTTTTATTTATGTATTGACTTCAATTTATATTGATTTTAATGTTTATTTTAATATTTTTTTTCATTTTTTAATTTACCCCAATTTTTATTCAATGTTTTCATTTGTATTGCATTTTATATTTTATTGTTCCAACAATTTTTATTTCCGTATTTATCATTTGTATTTAATTTTTCTATTTATTTCAATATTAATTTGAACATTTATGCCAATTTTATTTGCTTGAACCAATATTTTCATTTTTAATCACAATATTATTTTTAAATTTTTATTTGAGCATTGAAACTTTGATTCATATATTTCTCTTTTTCAACCGTTATTTCAATCAGTTATTTTAATCAGTATTTAATCATTCTTATTCAAATTCTGATTTATTTATTTCCAGTTTTTTGATCAACATTAATTTTTTCTTTCAACTTTTATTGGTTTCCATTCATTTTTTTCCACCCACTTTTATCACTATCTCTCATTTGCCCATCAACTCAGTGGTGGGCGTGACCTAGGCCGCGTTTGGCTGTGATGGCCAATGTGTTAAAGAAACACCTGGAAAAGTCTAGCTAACATGGGGAAAGTGTTTTAAAAACCCAAGGGTATGAAGGTTTTTGATACTGCTTTTTGTACAATAACAGCTGTAAAAGTGTGGGTGTTGAACCCTTTCACCTGAAAAAGTGTTTGCGTGACATTAAAGTCCCGTTGGGAAGCAAGAAACTTCCTCCTGCTCCTCAATCATCTTCTGACACGCCCCTTAGGAGATGTTACACTTCAGGAACAAGCATGTTTACACGCTTCAACGCACACAGGACAGGAGCATGACTGGAGCATGTTAGCTTAGCGCTGGTCCAGTTTGCTGAGCTGTATCGAATGAAACATCCTAGCTTAAAACGAAACACAAATTGAAGAACTGAAAACTTTCCTGAACTACTAATATAGTAGATCAAAGTTATGCTAGCAATGCTATATATATATATATTTTATATGTATATACACTGTATAACACTAGCAATGCTATATCCTATCTGGAAACATTGCTACATTATGAGATCAAAGTTATGCTTGCAATGCTACATGGTGTCTTAAAGCAAAACATCGCTACATTTGGAGACTAAAGTTAAAACTAAACGTTGCAACATTAGATCAAATTTATGCTAGCAATGCTAGATCTGAGCTCGAAGCGAAATATTGCTACATTAAACCAAAGTTATGCTAGCAATACTGCAGCCTAGTTTAAAACTATATGTTGTTACATTTAAGATACAAAGTTACTCTAGCAATGCTACATCCTAGCTTAAAATGAAAAAGTTGGTACATTAGGAGACCAAAGTTATGTTAGAAATGCTACATACTATCTTAAAACCACACGTTGCTACATTGGGTGATCAAAGTTATGCTAGCAACGCTACATGCCATCTGAAAACAAAACGAACTACCTTATTAGAGCAACGTAAATCTTTCAATGCAACATCCTAGCTTAAAACGAAATGTTGCTATATTAGAAGATCAAAGTTATGCTAGCAGTGCTACATCCTAGCTTCAACCGAAACGTTGCGCCATGAGAAGTCAGTTATGCCAGTAATTCTTCATTACGCTAGCAAAGCTACATCCTAGCATAAAACTAAACATTGCTACATTAGGAGATCAAAGTTATGCCAGCAATTTTTTATTAAGTGAAACATTGCTACATTAGGCGATCAAACTTATGCTAGCAAAGCTACATCCTACCGTAAAACTAAACATTGCTCCATTAGAACGATGTTACACTGTTATTGCTACGATGCTACGCTATAACTGGGCCCCTGCTAAAAGCTTTGAATAGCTTCTTTAGAGTGTCCTATTGGCCCATTTTATCATGTGAACTGCTTGCGTATGACCATGTACTGTAACGCTAGCAATGCTAGATCCTAGCTTAAATTGAAACATTGCTACATTAGACGAAAGTAATGCTAGCAATACAGCATACTAGTTTAAAAGTATACTTTGCAACATTAAGATATCAAAGTTACACTAGCAATGCTTCATCCTAGCTTAAAATGATATATTGCTACATTAGGGGATCAAAGTTATGCAAAGGTACATACCATCTTAAAAAAAAAGGTTGCCACATTAGGAGACCCAAGTTATGCTAGCAATGCTACATGCTATATTAAAACTAAACGTTACTACAGTAGGAGACCAAAGTTATGCTTGCAATGCTACATCCTGTCTTGAAATGAAACATTGCTTCAGTAGGAGATCAAAGTTATGCTAGCAATCCTACATCATATCTTTAAAATAAACGGTGCTACCTTGTTAGATCAAATAAATACATTAGAAGATCAAAGATCAAAGTTATGCTAACAGTGCTACATCCTAGCTTTAAAGGAAACGATGCTACATTCGAAGTAGGCTACATTCGATGTAGGCCCAAGCTACATCCTAGTTTAAACTAAATATTGCTATATTAGAAGATCAAAGTTGCCCTAGCAATGGTAGATCATAGCTTGAAGCGAAACATTGCTACATTAGGAGATCAAACTTGTGGTAGCAATTCTTCATCCTAGCTTAAAATGAAACATTCTACATTACGAGATCAAAGTTATGCGAGCAAAGCTACATACCATCTTAAAACGAAACGCTGGTACATTAGGAGACCCAAGTTATGCTAGCAATGCTACATACTATCTTAAAACTGACGTTAATACATTAGGAGACCAAAGGCATACTAAGGCATACTAGCTATATATTTAAAGTATATATAATTATACTAGACTATCTTAGCTAAATAATGTTATACTAGTCTTTCAACGCTACATCCTAGTTTAAAACGAAACGTTGCTACATTGGAAGATCAAAGTTATGCTAGCAGTGGTACATCCTAGCTTCAAACAAAACATCGTTCCATTAGAAGATCAAAGCGTCTATCATAAATGAGCAGTTTGACTGACGGCGCTTTTATCGACGCTCGTAAGATGTTTCTTCACGGTTACGCGCCGACTTTAGCAGCCGACGTCAAGGAGACAAACAAGAAGACGGCAAACATCTTTTCATTAAAAGCTATTTAAAGCGCCGGCAGGCGGTCGACAATTTTCCCAGCGTCGTCGTCGGTCGCCGGGCGGAGATTTAATCAGTCCTCCGCGTTGGAAGCTCTCGACGCCGCCGGGGGGGATCAGAGAGGCCCGACGAGGTCGTCACGCCGATTTTATTAAACGCTCTCGTCGTCACAGCGACAGCTGACGGGTGCTTGGAGGGGAAAATTGTTGATTGTGGGATTTGGGACCCTTAGACGTTGATCCCAGTTGTGAGTTTAGCAGTAGATGTCCAATTCATTTGAACTGGGAGGGTGGCAGCGAATGAACGAACGTTCATTCGCTGCCACCCTCCCAGTTCAAATGGATTGGACATCTATCACTGTCATTGGCACCGTTGACTATTTGATTTGAATTAAAATTAGATGGTAAATTTTCCTAAGCTAATGCTAAATTTTAAGATGGCGCTGTTTGAATACAAACAAATCAAAGTAACTCAAACTTTTGTGTCGCAGTTCATTAAATGGTAGAAGTCAAGAGACTTGTCATTGTTTTTGTTTGATGAGCCTTGGGCCTAAATGATGTCAAAGGTCAAGTTGTCAGGTCAAATGTCAAGTGCAGTGGTACCTCGAGATCCGAAAGCTTCGGTACATGGAAAAATTTATTTCACGAAATTCTTTAAACAATCAATCAATCAATCAATCAATCAATCAACTTTATTTGTATAGCACATTTAAAAAATCTGCCAAGGAGTCCAAGGTGCTTTACATACCATATTTACTTTATTTCGCTGAATATTATGAAAAGTTATTCAATATGCTAAAGCTAATATGTACTGTAATAGACAATTCCCACTCGCAGCAATGCAATACAACGTTTGACTATAAATGTAAACAAAATATATGTGCTACATAATGCTCATGTATATGAAAAGCAAGCGATAACTGCTAAGGTCAGCTCGTCTTTTGGCACTCGGTGTTTGCTATTAGCTCGAAAGGTCATGTAATAACGTCTGTAGAGTTAGCCTAACAAACGAGTTCCACCTTAGCACCATTAGGGGGTGACAAAACTTTACAAATACAGTGTATCACAAAAGTGAGTACACCCCTTGCATTTCTGCAGATATTTAAGTATATCTTTTCATGGGACAACACTGACAAAATGACACTGAAACAGTGAAGAGTAGTCTGCGTGCAGCTTATACAATTTATTTTCCCCTCAAAATATAGCCATTAATTTCTAAAACCCTGGCAACAAAAGTGAGTACACCTCTTAGAAACTACGTACATCCCTAAATATCCAAATTGAGTACTGCTTGTCATTTTCCCTCCAAAATGTGACTCGTTACAGGAGTGCTGTCAGCATAGCTGCAGAGATTGAAGAGGTGGGGGGTCAGCTTGTTAGTGCTCAGACCATTCTCTGCACTCTACATCCAGGTGTGCATGGCTGTCACCCCAGGAGGAAGCCTCTTCTGAAGACTGTACACAAGAAAGCCCGCCCGTCTCATCAGACCATAGGACATGGTTCCAGTAATCCATGTGCTTTGTTGACATGTCTTCAGCAAACTTCGTGGGCTTTCTTGTGTACCGTCTTCAGAAGAGGCTTCCTCCTGGGGTGACAGCCATGCACACCAATTTGATTTAGAGTGCGGCGTATGGTCGGAGCACTAACAGGCTGACACCCCACCTTTTCAATCTCTGCAGCAATGCTGACAGCACTCCTGTAACGAGTCACATGACTTTTTGGAGGGAAAATGACAAGCAGTACTCAATTTGGACATTTAGGGATGTAAGTAGTTTCTAAGGGGTGTACTCACTTTTGTTGCCAGGGGTTTAGATATTAATGGCTATGTTTTTAGGGAAAAATAAATGAACTCTATTACTGTAATTTCTAGACTATAAGCCGCTACTTTTTTCGTACATTTTGAATCCTGTGGCTTTATTTATTTATTTGGGTTAATTGGCAACACATGCCTCCTAGCATGCATTGCAGCACTACAGATGTAAGTAACAATCAAAATTCATGTTCTGTGCTATTTATGCATTTACTGTTCCAGTTTCATTAATTGTTATGGTATTTGGTAACACTTTATTTGACAGCGGCGTCATAAGACTGTTATAACACCGTCATAGTTATGACATGAGACTATCATGGGCATTACTGAATGCCTATGACAGATGTCATTAATTGTCATCCAGGAAATTATGTTACCAACTCCATTTATGTCCAGCTTGGATCTTTTAAATCCATTCAAAGTGAGATAATTTGCCGAATAAAACTAAATGATAACTGTTATAAGCATTTGTTAATGCTCATGACAGTATCATGTCATAATAATGTCTAATCGTCTAATGACAGTCTTATGGCGCCACTGTCAAATAAAGTGTTACCAAATACCATAACTAGCAATTAATTAAACAGGAACAGTAATTGAAAAATAATTAGTACAGAACATTTAAGAACGTATTTTGATTGTTATTTACATCTGTTGCGCTGCAATGCATGCTAGGAGGCATGTTGGACAACAGCAGTGTTGATAGCAGGTGGCATAAAAGATTGACTGTCTCCCCCAAGGGAGCAGTGATGGCCAAATGAAGCTTCTTGAAGCAATGAAGCTTTGCAA
This sequence comes from Corythoichthys intestinalis, assembly GCF_030265065.1. Lineage (NCBI taxonomy): Eukaryota > Metazoa > Chordata > Actinopteri > Syngnathiformes > Syngnathidae > Corythoichthys > Corythoichthys intestinalis. Next base: position 41,479,561 of record NC_080398.1, read on the forward strand.
ACAATTGGTTAAAATCTTCATGGTGGTTCATTTGGTCTTCTGACTGTCGTATGATGCCGCTATCTAATGAAGTGTTACCAGTTATTAACTTTTGGTGTAAATATCCCATAATACAGTGAGGACAGCTGCGGCTTATAGTCCAGTGCGGCTTATCTGTGAACAAATGCCGTTTTCCTGTCACATTTGGTGGGTGGCGGCTTATAATCAGGTGCGCCTTATAGTGTGAAAATTGCGGTACACAGACTACTATTTATTGTGTCAAAGTGTCATTTTGTCAGTGTTGTCCCATGAAAAGATATACTTAAATAACTGCAGAAATGCGAGGGATGTACTCACTTTTGTGATACACTGTAAACTCTGGCAATCAGAAGACAGTCCGGCTTCTTTTGCTGATCACGCTGGTGTCTTGTTTGTCTGGAACCTACCTGGAGACGTCCCGCCAAGGGTGACCCTACCAGGCGCGAGCTTCAGGGGGGTATTGCTCTCCAGGGTCACTGGAACGCGAACACTGCCGTACTCTCTATTCTCCTCTACGGCTCCGAAAAATGGCCCTTAAACAAGACACTGGCGGCAAGAATTTAGATGGCCTTAACAGCAGGGCTCACAGATTTTGAGAACATCAGGTGGCCCCAGCAAATCCCCAACGAAACCCTGCGAACCCGGACAAATCAGCCCAGAACGTCCCGCCTGGCTGCACAGTGCCACATCTGCTGGCTCGGCCATGTTCTTCGTCTTCCTCCTGAACACCCGACAAGAGCCATCCTGGAGTTTGACCCAAAGGCTGAAGGCTGGAGACGTCAATGAGAAAACCCCCAAACTCGATGGCTTGACGCCATCTCGCAGACGACCTCAACTATACGGCGTTACCTTAAGGGATGCAAATCTGCTTGCACAGGACCGCCAGTGCTGGAGCGGCCTAGCTCACCTGGTCAGCTCTGCGCAACGGGACTGGAAACCAGCCCCAATGCAATAGCCGTGATGATGATGATGAATCAGAAGACATGTTAGCAAATTTAATGTGCCGTTTTAGTAGCGCTTGCAACGAATTAGAAGATTCATTATCTGAAAAAAAAATCATGAAACGACTACAAATTCACTTCCTATCTCGAGGTACCACTACACACGAAGTTTACGCCATAAAGGTTACGTACTGAATTTCAATCATAAAGATATGGCCTAAAACATTTACAAATCACTATAATTGATCCTAATCTGGATCACAAAAATGAACGGGCCAAATATTTTTTCACATTTTGCCCTAGAGTCAAATTTAGAATGAAATAAAACGGGCCGTCAATAGTTCCGTGAGCCTCGTAGAATGAAAACAAAAACTTGTGTCCAAGGGCCGATAGAAAAGAAAATGGCGGCCCCTGTACCGTAGCTAGCTTAGCGTAGCTCGGAGCTTTAACTTTGTTCTTTCTTGTCGATGCAGATGAGGCTGAGGACCCTTCGGAAGAAGGAGCCCTCTCTGTCCTCCTGGCCCGCTCCTCTTCTCCTCTCCTCCTGCTTCTTCTTCTTCCTCTGCCTCTCCTTCCTCTTCTCCTTGTCTCGCTTCTCCATCTCTTCCCACTCGGCCTTGAGTTTCCTCTCCCTCTCCTTGCGTTTCTCCTCCTCCCTCCTCTCTTGCTCCTTCCACTCAACCCGCAGTTTCTCCTTCTCCTTGGACTCCTCCTTGTCCCTGCGCTCGCGCTCCCTCCTCTCTTCGGCCTCCTCCTCTTCACCGCTGTCCCACCAATCCTCCTTCCTCTTCTCTTTCTCCTTCAACTCCTTGACCTTCTTCTCGGCCTTGAGTCGCTCCCGCTCCCTCCTCTTCTCGCCCTCCCGCTTCTCCCGCTCCTTCCACTCGGCGCTGAGCTTCTTCTCCCGCTCCCTGCGCCGCTCCTCCTCCCTCTTCTCCCTCTCCACCCAGCCGTCCTTGATCTTGCGGTCCTTCTCCTTCCTGCGTTCCTCCTCCTTGCGTCCTTGTTCCCGCTGTTTGCTGAGACGCTCCCTCCACTCCTCTTCCATTCTCGCCTCCTTGTCTTTGGACAGACGCCCTTTCCACTCCTCCTCCGGTTTGGCTTCCTTCCGTTTCCCCTCGTCCCATCGTAGCTCCTCGTTTTTGTCCTCCTGCGAAATCGTTGCCTTCTCCTTCTGGTCTTTTTCTTTCTCCTCTTCAGCTAAATTCGTAAGCCCGCTTGTCCCCTCCTCCGCTTCTGCTAAATTCTCTAGCCCAGTTTTTACCTCCTGCTCCTCTTCCACCTCCTTCAGCCTTATTTTCCCCTCCTTCTGGTCTTCTTCAGCAGAACCCTTCTGTGCAATATATTCCGTCTCCTGGTCACTGGTGCTCTGCCTTTCCTCATCATCCTGGTTCTCCTCATTTTTCCTCTCTTTCACCTCCTCCTCACTCTCTGTCTGCTCGCTCGGGTTGCTGTCAGTCTTTGTGTCCTCCTGTTTTGGTTCTTTCTTCTCCTTCTGGTCACAGTTTATCACGTCTCCATTTAATTTCTCCTCGTCCTTTTCTTTCAAATCCTTGTTCTCCACCTCTGCCTCCTCTGTGTTTTGCTCCTCCTCCTTTTGTCCAGGTTTCTTCCCTTGGTGGTTGTACTCCTTGTCCTGCGCCCTTTTCTCCTCCTCCTCGTGGATGTTATCCCCTCTATTTTTATCCTCCTCCCTCCAAGTTTTCTCATCCTTCTCCTTCTCAGCACAATCTTTGGCCTCCTCCACCGCCTCCTTCTCCTCCGGAGCGGTCCGGCCTCCCATCAAACTCTAGGGGGGGGAAAAAAGAGGTGTCAAAACAGTGGGTTTTCCACTTAAACAGTGTTGTTTTTGACAGGCCTTTAAATTTTCATCGGTCTTTTGAATGAAATACTTACTAGTCTTAGTCATACTTCAGCCGTTCCAAAATTTGTTAAATCTTCGAGTAGTTTTAATAGCGGAAGTCTGTTTTGCACCAAATTTTTGTTAGCTAAAAAGCTAATGTACAAGCCTGCAGCCTTTGTACATGGGGTGGTCACAGTTCAGCACAGCAGCTATGCTTAGAATGACCTCTAGATATCTCCAAACTAAGATGCTTGAGGTTAAGTGAGCAGGGACCATTTGCATTCAAAGTGCACAAAGGAAATGAACAATAAATGAAAAATAATGAAATGTAAACTCCTCACATACAGTGCCCTCCATAATTATTGGATTTATAATAATTATGTGTTTTTTAGCTTCTAATATTTTTTTTCTAAATAATGTGGGACCTTAATGGAAAAAAAGAGAAAAATCCAACCTTCAATACAAGTGCATTTATTCAGTGGGGAAAAAATCCCACATAAAGAAATAATTATTTGACATCAAATAATGTGTGTCACAATTATGAGCACCCCCTGGTGTTAATACTTTGAACAACCCCCTTTTGCCAACAAAACAGCACCTAATCGTCTTCTATAATGTTTCACAAGATGGGAAAAGACAGAAAGAGGGATCTTCAGCCATTCCTCTTTGCAGAATCTCTCTAAATCATCCAGAGACCCGGGTCCTCTCCTCTTTACTCTCCTCTTAAGCTCACCCCACAGGTTTTCAATGGGGTTGAGGTCTGGGGACTGAGATGGCCATGGAAGGAGCTTGATTTTGTGTCTGGTGAACCATTTCTGTGTAGATTTGGCCATATGTTTAGGGTCATTGTCTTGCTGAAAGACCCAGCTTCAGCTTTCGGGCAGAGGGCAACAGATTTTGATTTAAAATGTCCTGGTATTTCAAAGCATTCATGATGCCATGCACCCTAACAAGATTCCCAGGGCCTTTGGAAGCGATCACAGCCCCACAGCACCACTGACCCACCCCCATACTTCACAGTGGGTATGAGGTGCTGTCTACACGCCAACAAGCTGTTTGGGAGGCATGCACGGAGAAAACCTTTCCTCACTCACAATCATAAACGCAAACGTCTGGAGTTTGCCAAGCGGCATTGGGGCTTCAACTGGGACCGTGTGCTTTGGTCAGATGAGACCAAGATCGAGCTTTTTGGCAACAAACACTCTAAGTGGGTCTGGTGTGCCACGAAAGATGTGCATGCTGAAAAGCACCTCATACCCACTGTGAAGTATGGGGGTGGGTCAGTGATGCTGTGGGGCTGTTTGCTTCCAAAGGCCCTGGGACTAAACTATGGGAATAGGATACTGAACTGTGGATACAGATTAGCTATGAAAAATGTTTTTCTACCCTGGTACTCGGGATTGCTCCGTAATTTTTTGTCTGGTCTGACAAAAACCGGCATTCGTCTTGTTTTGGTGGATCTAAATTGTACCCACGGATTGCTGAACTGTAGATACAGGATACTAAACTGTACCCACAGATTACTTAACTGTGGATACAGGATACTAAACTGTACCCGCAGATTAATAAACTATGGATACAGGATACTAAACTGTACCCACAGACTACTAATCTGTGGATACAGGATAGTTAACTGTATCCGCAGATGACCAAACTCTAGATACAGGATACTAAACTATCCACAGATTACCAAACTCTGGATACAGGATACTGAACTGTATCCACAGAATACTAAACTGTGGACACAGGATACTAATCTGTACCCATAGATTACAAAATAGTACCCACAGATTACTACACTGTGAGTGCAGGATACTAAACTGGACCCACAGATTACTAAACTGTGGATACAGATTAGCTTTAAAAAATGTTTTTCTATCCTGGCATTTGGGAGTGCTCCGTATATTTTCGTCTCGTCCGACAAAAACTGGCATTCGTCTTGTTTTGTTTTAGTGGATCTAAATTGTACCCACAGATTACTAAACTGTAGATACAGGATACTAAACTGTACCCACATATTACTAAACCGTGGCTACAGGAAACAACTGTACCCGCAGATTACTAAACTGTGGATACAGGATACTAAACTGTATCCACAGATTACTAAACTGTGGACACAGGATACTAATCTGTACCCATAGATTACAAAATGGTACCCACAGATTACTACACGGTGAATACAGGATACTAAATTGACGATACAGATTATCTGTGAAAAATATTTTTCTAACCTGGCACTCGGGAGTAGGGATGGGAATCGAAATCCGATTCCAATTCCGAACCGGTTCCTTGTGTTTCGAAGCCTCGACATCACAATGAAAAAGCCTGAACGATCCCTTTAACGATTCCTAAAGACGCATATTGCGTCGTGACGTGTCTTGTTGTCCAGACGCATCAAACTAGCATGGCGCCAAGAACCACCCGCTCCAAAGTTTGGCTACACTTCACCAGGAAAGATGGTAAAAATGAAAGGTAACGATGGTTTAGCACGAGCATTGCAGCCGTAAACATAACAATGAAAGCACGTAGGTTCAAACGCTCGAAAGTGTGTCTTCACTTCACGAGGAAAAATTACAACAAAACGACTTGCAGTCTTGCAAGGTGGAGATAACTGCATCGGGAGGGAATAAGACTGTCCTCACCGAGACGCTAAGGCTTAGTCCTGGCTATATAGCTAGCTAAACTCCCAAATGAGGATACAGAAGACGTTGGTATAATTTGCTGACTTTATTAAACCATCACTTGAAGAGTGAAACTAAAACTAGAAATGAAACAAATCAATTTCGTCCCCAATAACAAAGAGGTTCGCATCAACGTAAATCAGCGATGATTAGCTGCTAATACAGTGACAACACGGTTAGCATGCGTTCGCTAGCATTAGCACATCGTTCAAACTACTACACAATTGGATTTAAGTGTCTGATCGCGAGTGGAAACACACAACAACACAATAGATGATACATACAGGTGTTGCCTCTGTAGATATTTTACAAACACTAAAAAAGAACGTAGGCTCATAGCAGTGTTTCCCCTCTCACTAACTCGCCCAATCGCTTGGATGCGGCATTTCTTCTTCACGTGAGCGCGTTCTTCTTCGCGTGAGGAAGCGCAAGGGCGCCCCCACTTGAGCCTGAAAGCGCCATAAAAACTAAAAGGCATGCATTTCAATATACTGGTAAATAATACACTTTAACAGGGGTCCCAAAACTACGGCCCGCGGGCCGGATTCAGCCCGCCCCCACATTTGGTCCGGACCCTGAACAATACCAGAGAGCATTTTGATTTTTTTGTTTTTTCTCAATAGTGTTATTTATTTTCTGGCCTTTTCTGTGAAGAACTCAGAGAGGGTTATTTGGTTATTATTTATTTGATTAATAGTATTATTATTTATTATTATTATTATTATTATTATATTATATTATTATTTTTATTTTATTTACTTTTGTTTCGTAAAGAATCCAGTTTGGGGACCCCTGCTTTAACACATAGTGCCAACGGCAGAACAACGACCTATATGCCAATATATACCAATATTTTGTATTTCTATTAGAAAAATGTTTCAGTAAAATGTTCCATATTCTTGTGCATTTGCCACTTATTGCCACAGTTAATAATGAGGCTTTGGGCCTCTTTTGACCTCGTTGTGAGTTTGCAAGGTTGTGACTTCTGATTAAACAAATTCGATGCCAATCAAAACGTTTGTTCTTCTTTTTCCCCAAATTAGAATCAATAAGAGAATCGATAAAGAATCGAATCGTTAAGCAATATCGATAATGGAATCGGAATTGTAAAAATCCTATCAATTCCCATCCCTACTCGGGAGTGCTCCGTACATTTTCGTCTCGTCCGACAAAAAACAGCATTGGTCTTGTTTTGTTTCGGTGGATCTAAATTGTACCCACAGATTACTAAACTGTAGATACAGGATACAAAACTGTACTTACATATTACTGAACCGTGGCTACAGGAAACTAAACTGTACGCACAGATTAATAAACTGTAGATACAGGATACTAAACTTTACCCACAGACTACTAATCTGTAGATACAGGATAGTGAACTGTATCCACAGATTAATAAACTGTGGACACAGGATACTAATCTGTACCCATAGATTACAAAATGGTACCCACAGATAGCTACATTGTGAATACAGGATACTAAACTGACGATACAGATTATCTATGAAAAATGTTTTTCTAACCTGGCATTCGGGAGTGCTCCGTACATTTTTGTCTCGTCCGACAAAAACCGGCATTCGTTTTGTTTTGTTTTAGTGGATCTAAATTGTACCCACAGATTACTATTACTATTAGTACAGGATACTAAACTGTACACGCAGATTAATAAACTGTAGATACAGGATACTAAATTTTACCCACAGACTACTAATCTGTGGATACAGGATAGTGAACTGTACCCACAGATTACTAAACTCTGGATACAGGATACTAAATTGTATCCACAGTAGGGCTGCAGCTATCGAATATTTTAGTAATCGAGTAATCGACTGAAAATTCTATCGACTGAGTAATCGGATAAAACAAATATATTTTTAGGTGAAGAGCAATTATAAATATACATGAGAAAACAAGACATTTCATCTAATCTTGAACCATTTTCAGTCAATCAATGTCTTTATTTTCGATGTATATTGTTGAAAACAGCCAACAATTGCATCTCAGATGTAACTAGAATTTAAAAAAAAAGACAAATTCACTGCTTTCACTCAAAAAACCTTTAGATCTTATTAAAAAATATACATATTTATACCTAAAAATGCCATTACGCTTGATAACACACATCACTTAAAAGTTAGGATTTTTTCCCACCTGTTTCAATTGAATTTCTATTTGTGTCAAGCCATTTTTAAGTTCTAGTTAAGTTTTACGCTACTCCAAACTGTAAGTCCTGATAGGATTTTGTGTTTTTGCAGTGTTCAAGATAAATGTATGATACAGGCTGTATTGGAGCACATTAGGGACCAGTGCTACTTGGTGTTTTATCCAGCAATGACTACTAAGCTAAAATTGATAGTTAGCATTATTGAGTTTTTATTTTACACCCTTATCACTCCACAAAGCTATGTTATGTTAAAGCCTGTATGTAAGACACGTTAGCCACGCATCGAAAGTGGTCATAATTAATAGAAACCTAGCCCTCCGCAGGGCTAACGTTACATGAGCTAGTGACTCAGACAGTAACGTTAATCTTATTTTTTAGCGTTTAGCGCCCTTTATTAGCGCTTAGCGCTCTACTGCTTTAAGATGGCCGCTGTTTATTAACGCTGCCCAGACGCGGCCGAGTCTATCACAATGCATCTAGTTCAACATACATGTGATCTCTATAAGACTCCTCAGATGCTACCTGCTACTAACTGAACATCATGTGGGCTAGTTTTTAGCAACGTCGGCGTAGTTTGGAGCGGCTGTCGGCTGCGGAAATGTTTTTTATATTTTTTTATTGCTTCTTACTCTACGCACGTGACGTCAGCGCGTTGTCCCGCATTAAAAGTAGTCCGAGCGAAACGTGATGCTTAGAGCTGTCAAAATAAACGATTACTCGAGGTGAATAAAATTACTCGGATCAGTTTTTAATCTCGACTTACTCGAGTTGCTCGAGTATTTGTTTATACTAATCTTTATACGAGTATTTGTTTATACTAATCTGTCCCCACAGATTACAAAACTGGGGGTACAGATTACCTGTGGAAAAATAGTTTTCAACCCTGGCACTCAGGAGTGCGCCGTACATTTTCGTCTCGTCTCGTCCGACATAAAACTGCATTCGTCTCGTTTTGTTTTAGTCTCCCAAGGCACGTTTTTAATCAGCTATGGTCTCGTCATCGTCATGAAAACATTGTTGGTCAACGAAATATTTTTATTTTCATCATCGTTGACGAAAACGACAACGGACCTTGAAGGAGGTCGCGCATACACTCACCGCATCATCCTCCTGCGAGCCCTCCCGGCACTGGAGCAGCCCCTCCTTCTCGCGCCTCCAGCTGGCCTCCTTCTCGGCCATCTCGCTGGCCAGGTCGTCCTTGGACGCCTTGATTTCGTCCAGCTCGCGGGTGGTCTTGCGCAGCTCCACCCGCACGCTCTGTAGCTCCACGTTGATAGTGCGCAGCTCCCCCTTGAAGCGCTCCAGCTCCAGGTTGCTCTCGTGCAGCTCGGCCTGCGCCTTCTCGCTGGAGCGCATGGTATTGGACAGTTCCGAGGTCTCGATCAGCATCTTGCGGTAGTTACCTTCTAGAAACTTGAGGTAGGAGGCGATGTTCTCCTCCATCTTGGGCTAGCTCCGACTTTAGCCGATGCTCGCTCTCCTAACCCCGCAAAGGCACGGCATCGCGGCGATGCGGGGCGACGCTGTCGCAGATCGACCCTGATGACTCCTCAAAGAGGGCGGAGCTCCGGTAAAGAAGGAAAGGCTCTGTGATGCCAGCGATGCGACACCGCATTTTGTGATGTCATAGGGCACACGTTTGGGAAATAACGCCGTCGTCGTTACCGACATCGTCAATGACCTTGATGCATCTGTACATGTGTCAGAAGTTAGGTCACTGGAGCTCAATAGTACTTGTTTTAGGTATCTTTTTGAGGAATTAATGATGCGTTTTTTTGTTGTTCTTCAGTCTGTTCTTCTGGCTGCTTTCGCTGAATGAACATACAAAATGTATGAAGAAGCTCAGGGACAATTTTTGGATCAGCGTTGTGATTGATTAATCGACTATCATTTTTGTTGTAAATTATACACTTAGTTGCTAAAAGTCATATACTATTGTTTAGCCACAACTGGTTTCATTACTTTATGACTATTCATCTTTCACACAGCCGCTGGAAACAGAAATGTTGTTTCCATCTGCAGGTGACCGGGAGATTGATTATTGATTGATTGATTGATGATTTTACGACACTGTGCGGTTGTGCGCTGATCTACATGGGAAACACAGTCTTCCTTAAGGCAAAGCACTACTGCTTTTGTCCACCGGCGTCGCTAAAATCGACCAAAACTGAAAAGTTACCAAGTCTTGCTTTCAATGGAATTTTTTTTTTTTTTTTTTTAATTTTGGATCTTTATTTTTTATTATTATTATTTTTTTAATATATTTGGAAATATTTGAAATATTTTAAGTTTTTTTTTTTTTTTTTTTTTTTTTATGTTTTCTTATATTTGTTTTAATTTCAGTTTTTATTTTTTTAAAGGGTTAGAACTTAATTTCAAATAAATAAAATTATATATGATATACAAACCTAGCTTTATTTATTGTTTTATTTTTTTACATTGAAACACTTAAATATTTGAAACGGTAAGTATTACTTTGTTGTTTTTTTCCCTTTTTTTTTTTATTTTTTATTTTTTTTTATTTTCTCCAAGTCAAATATGTAATTAAACAAATTAGTCACATTTTTTTTTTTTTTAATATGTATTTTTTTAATTTATAATATGTAAATATATATGTCTATTTTTTGGAATGGAAAAAGAATTTTAGATTTTTACCATATTTTTTTAAACAATGTCCACCGGCGTCGCTAAAATGGACCAAAACTGAAAAGTTCCCAAGTCTTCCTTTAAATGGAAAATTTATTTAAAAAAAATTTTTTTAGCTATATTTGGAAATATTTGATTTTTTTAAAAATTGCTTTTCTTACATTTGTTTTAATTTCTATTTTTATTTTTTAAAGGCTTACAGCTTATTTTTAAATGAATAAATAAATAACTATTTATTATACATTAACATAGCTTTATATTTTTTACTTTGAAAACTTTTTTAAGGTTTTGATCGTGTATTTTTTTTCAAATATTTGAAACGGTAAATATTCTTTTTTTTCTTGCTTTTTAAAAAAAAAAAATTATAAATCAAATAAGTAATCAAAAAAATATAAATTTATTTTTAAAAATATATTTTGAATTTGTAATATGTAAATATAGATTTCTTTTTTTTTTTTTTCAATGAATACACAATTTTAGATTTTGACCCTGTTTATTATTATTAAAAAAAAAAAATTAAATTCAGAAAGCAGTATTCTTGTTTTCAATTTTTATTTATTTATTTTAACTCTTTCAGCGCCATTGTTGATGATAACCATCCACCTTTCTGCTGGGAATTTTCATGATTTGCTCACGAGGAGACATCCAATCCATTTAAAGTGGGAGGCCGGTCCTTTTTCAGCTTCCCAGTTTAAACGGATTGGACGTCTATTGGCGTCAGTAGCGCTGAATGAATTCATATCAATTGTGTTTTTGTGTCCAAAGTCAACATGTCTGCCTTCGCACTTGGGCAAACAATGGTCGATTTGTAAGATTACACACCCAATTTATGTGCGCGCGGCAGCCTGGCGACGCCGAGATGAGGATATTTATCTTGCAGCAGTAAATTCCCACAGCCCCCCACTGCTCTCTCATACCACTCACTCTCTTCAATGAAAGCATTCAGTGCTAAGCAAACACACACGCGCACACACTTACACGTGTGACAACCATTGTTCGCATGTGTCTGTGATGGCACACTGTTGTCAACTGGTTTTGATAGCATTAGCGTGATGTGAGCATGAGGATTGTGACAATATCTCAAAACACTGCGATACTTGACCCATATGCTCTCTTCAAGGATCAATATATTGTTTTAAAAAGATAGAACATTTAAGAATGGTACCAGCAGATTGTGACCAAAAACTTTTTTCAACTATTTTTTCACGAGAACAAATTGGCTGCCATTAACGGTGCTAGACGTCCAATTCATTTTGATTGGGAGGAGCAAATTAACTATTTTTCTTTATTGTTACTACTACTTATACTTTATATTTGCACTTACAGAGTTGAATAAATGTACTAGCAAGTTGCGACCAAAACCTTTTTTCCATCCATTTTTCTCGAGATTAGTGTTTATGTTAACTCATTGGCTGCTATTGATGGCACTGGACGTCCAAATCATTTTGACTGGGATGGGCGAATGAACCAGTGTTTTGTTTTTTTTTAAAACATTTTTTCCAAACTGTAGTAGAGTAATTACTACAGTAAGTGACCAGTGAGCAGAAATTGACCCAGAAATGCCATAAAATCAACGCAAAAAAGTATCGTAAACCACAAAGAACATAAACGATTAAATAAAATAATTGCTAAATACAACAAACTACACTAATAGGCAAAAAAAAAAAAAAAAACCTGGAAAAATGGAGAAAAGGGCAAAAAACTGAAAAAAAACCACTATGGAAAAATTGTTGTAACAGATAAAAAATGTAAAAAAAAAAAAAAAAAATTTAATCTGAAAAAAATGCAAAAAACTGGAAAAAACAACAGAATGGAATATTGTAAAAACCACCCAAAAAATCTGAAGAAAAAAAAACTGAAGAATACAGAAAACTGGAAAAATGGGAAAAAATGCACAAAAAACCCACCAGAATGGAAGAATTGTAAAAACCACAAAAGAATCTACAAAAAAACTACCAAAATCAAAACACACACAAAAAAAAACTGTAAATAACGCCAAACTGGAAAAATTGGTAAAAGTGGAAAAATGGAATATTATAAATACCACCCCAAAAAAATCTGAAGGAAAAAAAAAAGAATACACAAAACTGGAAAAATGTGTGTGGGGGGGGGGGGGGGGGCAGAATAGAACAATTGTAAAAACAGCAAATAAAATCGACAAAAGAAATCCCCAAAAAACTACAAAAAAAACCTGAAAAAATGCTAAACCAGAAAGTGCCAAAAACACAACTAGAAAAAAAACAAAACACCAGATTTAAAAAATTGGCAAAAAAAAAAAAAAATTGAAAAAAACAACAGACTCGAAAATTCTAAAAATTTCCAAAAACAAATAAAACCGCTAGACTGGGTAAATTGGAAAATACACACACACAAAAACACAAAACCAGAAAAAAAACACCATGCTTGAAACATATTAAAAACTAAAAAACGCCATATGTAAAAATTGGGAAAAAGTAAAAAAAAAAAAAAAAAAAAAAAAAAAACAGAAACAACACCAGACAGGAAAAACTGAAAAAAAAATAAAATAAAATAATAAATACAATATAAATGCTACCAAAAACCTACAAAAGTACTCACAAAAAATATACAGAAAAAAGCCAGAATGAAAAAAAAAAAAGGACAAAAAAAACATACAAAAAAATCCTGAATAAAACGCCAGACTGGAAAATTCTAAAAACTTCAAAAAACAGAAAACCCTGCTAGACTCGGTAAATTGGGGAAAAACTACAAAAAAACACAAAATACTGAAAAAAAATCGCAAAATTAAAAAAAAAAATACAAAATAAAACTCCAGACAAAAAACACACATAACACACAAAAAACAGAAAAATGACCAAAAACCAGTAAAAACAATTGCGAAAATCTTCAAAAATTTTCCTTTTCATCGTTACATTGCACTTATTGCCTGAACGTTCATTCACTCTCTCCCAGTCAAAACAGATTCGACGTCCACCGCTGTCAATGGCGGCCAATGCACTAACAAGGAAGTGACCTGAAAACGCTCTAAAATGAATAACAAGTGACTAAAAATATACAGAAAGGTAGAGCAATGCATCCCCACGCAAATTCTCCAGAAAAAGCATTTCCTACTTAGCGTGTATTTTCCTGCGCGTGTCCACGTAGACACGCTCGATACGCATGCAGCATGGGAGGTTAGTGTCAACTTTTAATGACAGGCTTGCGTGTGTGCGCATATGTGTGTGTGTGTCTTAGGCGGTAATGAGTAGAGAGAGAGAGGTTGTGTGTGATTATAGGCCTCCTTTTAGAAGCTATAGAGGCTAAATATGGCTTCAGACTAAACACGCGCGTGTGTACACAAATTGGCAGTGTACGAAGAGAAAAGAAAACAGAAGATTCGGCCCGCTAGACAGGATGTAGTTAACGGACTTGAAAATCTCCAGGAGGAAATAAGAAGATCCACTTCCTTCATTTTTTTTCTTTTTAATCGCCGTTTTTTCGTTTCAAGTTTCTTATAAGGTGGAGGCCTGTCACGTGTAATCAAATTTGTGATTGATTAATGGCAGACTTGGTCCTAACCGTAATGGATTGGATGTCAAGAGCAGTCTATAGACCAGGGGTGTCCAAACTTTTTGCAAAGGGGGCCAGATTTGGTGTGGTAAAAATGTGGGGGGCCGACCTTAGCTGACGTAATTTACGTAGAAAAATATATTTAAGCCAATTTTAGCAAGCCATTCTGTGTGTCACATTTTCTTTCTTTATTTTTTTTTTTTTTAAATCAATAATTTCAACTGTCTCGCAACTTGCCTTTGTGGTGTTCTCTTTCGACTCTCGGGCTCTTGCGAAATAGTGCTGCTGTGAAGTTAAACTATCTTCAAGTTGCTTCAATTTCCCGCTACATATCTTCCCTGTAATCTTGTCATACATGTCAGTTTGTCTTGTTTGGTCATATCGCCTCACACTGAACTCTTTAAAAACAGCGACCGTCTATTTGCAAATGAGGCAGACACAGTTGTTGCTTATTTTAGTGAAGAAATAGTCCAATTTCAACCTATCCTTGAAGCGTCGGCCATCGCAGTCAACTTTCTTTTTTTTTGTTGATTGTCGCCATTTTAGAAAATTGGGAGTAAAGGGTCACACGGGGTCATGTTGCTTAGAGTGCTGCTGCCGTTTAGTGGGTAAATGAGGAGCAGCATTTAGTGTGTAAGCTACTTCATATGCTGGTAGCAGTACTGCTGACCAATTTATTAAGTCTGTGTGCAGGCCAGAAGTTATTGATTTTATTTCAGAGGCTGGGGGCCGGATGAAATTTGAAGACGGGCCGCATTTGGCCCCCGGGCCCCACTTTGGACATGTCTGCTATAGACCCTACCCACGTGACGTCACAACTCCTTCCTCCTGACTGGTGCCACCCAATTGTCCGTCAACACATCATGTTTACCTGTTACGGCTACGTACATTCCTCCTATATATGACGTGTTTTTCTGCTCGTTAACATTAATAATCAAAATGGTGAAGGCGTGTGTGGCGGTCGGTTGCAATAACAGAGAAGATAGACGGAGAGACTTGAGGTTCTACCGTATTCCGAGAGACCCGGAGAGGAGAGCGAGATGGACTGCTGCAATTCGACGAGAAAACTGGGCTCCAAACGATTACCACAGATTATGTAGTAGTCATTTTATATCTGGTAAGATGCATTTAATATATATTTAGAGGGTTTTGGGCTGACAACCACAATTAAGATCATTGCTAGGCTAATCGCCGACAACATACACGTATGTATGTAGTGAGAGTGCTATCGCTAAACCATATAAACATTAAAAGCCCTAACTCCATTGACAAACGACATGAAATACATTAGACTTGACAGTGGATGTTAGCAATAACAAAAGATTTTGAAGTGAAAATTTCGTAACTCACCTTTCCAAGCACAAGATAGATTCCTGCCGAATTTTCGTGGACGAGGACCTGTTTAACCCAACCAGCAACGAAGTATTTATAAGCCTCCAAGCTCTTAAAGTTTTTCAAACTTTCGTGAGAATAGGCTGATTTTGTGTGGACAAGATAGTACATATCAGGGTAGCTAGCGGATGTCAGGCAAATACGGCGGAGACAGCGGGTCGAAAAACATCGATTTAGGCATCAAATATGGATCTGGCGAATGGATAAACTGAAGCTTTTACACATAACGCCTTTTATGCAACGCATCAAGTGAGTTTACGGCATCCGAAAGCACCGGGTCTTCCATGAAATGCATTATAAATTGCTCGATCAATTGAGACCATTGATAATACAGACACAAAATGACGGACAAGGGGGCGGAACCATTCAGTGAGCACGTGATTTTGTGACGTCGGTGGGTAGGGTCTATAGCCATTATCTCCACTACCACCTCGTCCCTACTTCGCTAGCTCCAAGCCTTCTATCGACGCCGCGTCAGCATCTCGCCACGCCATAAAATTTGTGACATTGACCAAAGAGAGTACTTTCCACATCGTGTTAATGCGTTCATACGTGTGGAACGGGACATGTACGCACGCCGCGCAGCTGTTTTACCCAAACGGGCCCTCGGGTTTCGGTCACACTGCATTCTCTTAACACTCTCGCTAAATGCGCGCGTACGCTAAAGGTGTTCATTGCGGGGCGAGTGGGTGCTGTCAGCATATGTGTTTGAACTTTCACCCCGTCCACACGTCCGCGCAGCTGTACGGACGTCTTTATGAGGTGCGTGTGTTGCATTTCATTCATTTGACCTGCTCTAACCTCAGATGTAGGCCTTGCATTACATTCATCCAGATGTTTCCATACGCGCTCGGTGGTTGTGTAACATTATTTTTGGTTTATAGAGTTCAAATTGTGGAAATATGAGATGAGTCAGTTTTACAAATGCATTTAAATGAATGTGCCCGGGTCTACTCTGCCTCCTGCTAATAGTTAGCTTTGATAGGACCCAGCACCCTCGCGGACCTTGCGAGTTGGTAACACTTTATAACTATCCGTTTTACTAGTTAATAGATCATTAGTAAACTGTTGATAAATGATTTATTGTTGATTTGTGAAGTATTTGTTAACAGTTTGTTAAGCATTTACAGGGTGTTCCAATATGGTTGACCCCATTCTAAATGCCCATGCTAGTTGATGGCTCTTAATAAAACTATATACACTTTATGTTGAAGGTCATAAGTTTTATTTGTTAAATATACAAAGAAAAGTACAAATACTTGTTGGTTCTATGACAGATTTTCATAAATGTGCAACATGAGAGCTGCCAGCAAAATGCCTTATCAAAATGCCTTTTCTTTTGAAGTGAACGGCATTTCTTAACCTGAAAAGATAGAAATTCCAAACGTTACACACAAAAACTTGAAACGTTTCTACACAAACTGTGTTTCAGGTGAAGAACATCCTGTAAATGCTTAACAAACTGTTAACAAATACTTCACAAATCAACAATAAATCATTCATCAATAGTTTACTAATGATCTATTAACTAGTAAACGGATAGTTAGTATAAAGTGTTACCTGCGAGTTTAATCAATAAATGAATACATTTGTCAAAAATAAGTAAATGTAAAAATATACTGCACATTCATCTTCATTTATTAAAAAAAAAAGTTTTAAAACTTGATTTATAAAATAATTTCAACACTGTTGAAATATAGAGTAATTGAAAAAGTATTAATATAACTAAGGTTGTTCCAATCATGTTTTTTTGCTCCCGATCCGATCCCGATCGTTTTAGTTTGAGTATCTGCCGATCCCGATATTTCCCGATCCGATTGCCCTTTTTTTTGCTCCCGATTCAATCTCAATCATTCCCGATAATTTTTCCCGATCATATACATTTTGGCAACGCATTAAGAAAAAAAATGAATGAAACTCGGACGAATATATACATTCAACATACAGTACATAAGTACTGTATTTGTTTATTATGACAATAAATTCTCAAGATGGCATTTACATTATTAACATTCTTTCTGTGAGGGATCCACGGATAGAAAGACTTGTGACTTAATATTGCCACCTAGTGTATTTGTTTCAGTAAATGATACTGTAGCCATGCCCAAAGGCATGATGGGAAGTGGAACCATGACTGTGCGTAGTGCTACCAATTGATATATCTTCTCTGCGTTGGGAAATAACATAAGGTGTTAAGAAAAAGATCAATTGCTACCTTGCTTTCCCACATTGCTTCCCATGATATTTCTAATTATAGGGAGAGGGATAGTAAGGCTATAGCCAATTAAAAAAAAGGCTCCAAAGGCTGCCAAAATTCACTCTATTCATTTTACGCTGCCTTTTATCTCTCTATATAAGTAAAACGGCACCATTACAGATTGAGCGCGACAATGCGTGAGTGGGTCGTGCAGCGGATGCATTAATTGCGTTAAATATTTTAACATGACTTATTTTTTAATCAATTAATTACCGCCGTTATCGGGATAAATTTGATAACACTACCTTAAGCCTAAACTAAAGACTCTGGATGAGTCTAACATATTATGTCTGTAACGTTAAATACAATTAGAAAACGATTTAATTAAAAAATATATATTTACTGTATATTAAAAAAAGGCATGGCCGATATTTTTTTGCTTATTCCGATTCTTTGAAAATGACGTGATTGGACCCGATCGATCGGCATCCCGATCGATCTCTAAATATAACCCTTTAAAAATCATTTTTATTCAGGAGTTGATAGTTGACATATTAGATGAATAATTTGTTTAAAAAAAAAAAAAAAAAAAAAGGTATAAATACAGTGAAGAAAATAAGTATTTGAACATCCTGCTATTTTGCAAGTTCTCCCACTTAGAAATCATGGAGGAATCTGAAATTTTCATCGCAGGTGCCTTTCCACTGTGAGAGATAATCTAAAATAGGGCTGCAGCTATCGAATATTTTAGTAATGGAGTAATCGACTGAAAATTCTATCGATTAATCGAGTAATCGGATAAAACAAATATATTTTTAGGTGAAGAGCAATTATAAATATACATGAGAAAACAAGACATTTCATCTAATCTTGAACCATTTTCAGTCAATCAATGTCTTTATTTTCGATGTCTGTTGTTGAAAACAGCCAACAATTGCATCTCAGATGTAACTAGAATATAAAAAGACAAATTCACTGCTTTCACTCCAAAAACTTTTAGATCTTATTAAAAAAAAAAATATATATATATATATACACCTAAAAATGCCGTTACGCTTGACAACACACATCACTTAAAAGTTAGGATTTTTTTGCCACGTGTTTCAATTGAATTTCTATTTGTGTCAAGCCATTTTTAAGTTCTAGTTAAGTTTTAAGTTAGTCTAAACTGTAAGTCCTGATAGGATTTTGAGTTTTTGCAGTGTTCAAAATAAATGTATGATACAGGGTGTATTGGAGCACATTAGGGACCAGTGCTACTTGGTGTTTTATCCAGCAATGACTACTGAGCTAAAATTGAGAGTTAGCATTATTGAGTTTTTATTTTACACCCTCATCACTCCACAACGCTATGTTATGTTAAAGCCTGTATGTAAGACACGTTAGCCACGCATCGACAGTGGTCATAATTAATAGAAACCTAGCCCTCCGCAGGGCTAACGTTACGTGAGCTTGTGACAGTAACGTTAATCTTATTTATTAGCGCTTAGCGCTCTTTATTAGCGCTTAGCGCTCTACTGCTTTAAGATGGCGACGGTTTACTAACGCTGCCCAGACGCGGCCGAGTCTGTCATTTCGTATCTAGTTCAACATACATGTGATCTCTATGAGACTCATCAGACGCTACCTGCTACCAACTGGCATCAGTGCAGGCAAGTATTTAGCAACGTCGGCGTCGTGTGTAGCGGCTGTCTGCTGCAGTAAGTTTTTTTTTTTTTTTTTGCTTCGTCCTCTACGCACGTAACATCAGCGCGTTGTCCCACAGTAAAAGTAGTCTGAGCAAAACGTGATGCTTAGAGCTGTCAAAATAAACGAATACTCGAGGTGAATAAAATTACTCGGATCAGTTTTTAAACTCGAGTTGCTCGAGTATTCGTTTCAGCTCTAAAAAAGAAAAATCCAGAAATCACAATGTATAATTTTTGGAAAACTTATACTGCTGCAAATAAGTATTTGAACACCCGAGAAACAATGTTAATATTTGGTTCAGCAGCCTTTGTAATTACAGATGTCAAATGTTTCCTGTAGTTTTTTTTACTGGGTTTGCACACACTGTTGGGGTTTCTTGGCCCACCCATCAGTCAGGTTTCTGGGCTGTCGCTGAGAAACACAGAGCTCCCTCCAAAGGTTTTCTATTGGGTTTAGGTCTGGAGACCGGCTAGTTCATGCTAGAACCTCGTTATGCTTCTTACGGAGCCACTCTTTGGTTTTCCTGGCTTTGTTCTTCGGGTCATTGTCATGTCGGAAGACTCGGGCACGAGACTGAAGGAAGGAGGTTGTTCCCCAAAATCTCAATACAGGGCCCCAGTCATCATCTCTTCATTGCAGTGCACTCGCCCTGTCCCATGTGCAGAAAAACACCCCCAAAGCATGATGCTACCACACTCATGCTTCACAGTAGGGTTGGTGTTCTTGAGATAGTACTTATCATTCTTTTTCCTCCAAACACGGTAAGTGGAATTATGACCAAAAAGTTCTGGTTTAAGCAGGGGAACCTTCTACCTTCTACTGCATGATTTCAAACCATGACGTCTTAGTGAATTGCAACCCCTCGCTAAAAGTATGGAATCACTAGTCTCGGACAAGCACTCACTCAGACATTTTATCATGTAGAACAAATTCAGATAAAAAGCTTGAAAAAAATAATGTATTAGTTCAAAAGTGCAACTCTTTAGCATTCAGAAACACTAAAAGAAATGAATAAAAAAACTTTGTGGTGGTCAGTAAGTGTTACTTTTATCGAGCAAGTGCAGGGAAATATTTATGGAATCACTCTATTCTGAGGGGGGAAAAAAATGGAATCATGAGAAACAAAAAAATAACAATCAAAACACATCTCTTGAGTCAAGCCGCACTTGGAGTCAAGAATCTGCATTGGACAAGGTGATGATGCTGGAACTTTGGTTTGGTGCTGTTCCAGTGAGATTTACAAAGATGACTGCCTGAAGAAAACATCAAAATTCCCTCAGTCCTTGATGGTATGGGTCTGCATGTCGGGCATCGTCATCACGATGTGCGCGAGCGCGATAATCCCATCGCAAGCACGTGCGATAGTTTTTTTGTTTTTTTTTTTATCCACATACGCTTTGCTTTCTGCTCTGCGCGCAGCCTCACAACCTCCCTCTTCCAGCCCTTTGTTCCTCACAGTCACTGCCGCACTTGCCTTTTAAAGTTAACGATGCTCGTTGTCTTAGATCTTGCCAAAGAAGGGGACTTCAAAGCAGAGCAATGTTTCAATCATCGTTTAACTTGTTAAACAGTTTCTGCAAGGAAGCCGCGCTGGAATGAATTTGCGTGTGTGCGGAGACGTTGGAGACATAAAATAAATGCCAGAAGTGATCATGAGGAGTTTGAAATTTCTACATGTCACTCCAAGAGTCTCACAGCTAAGGTAGATAAACAGAAGCATTTAATAAAGCTAAGCATTTTTCTACTACAGTACTTTATTCTTGTTCAAAAATGATTTGGTTGGACAGTTATGTTTAAAACTGATAATAATTATGACATTTGAAGTGCTTAAAAAACATTTATTTATCTACATTTTTTTAAAATCACTTTGGGGGGAAAAGTGAGGAAAAAAACATGTCTTATATGTATCTCTTTCCAATGATAAATCTGAATAAATACATTGAGCACAAAAAACACACACACAAAAAATTGGGCGGGTGCGCTACTTAGTGTTTTTTCACTTATTGCGGCGGGTTCTGGTCCCGATTAACCGCGAAAAACGAGGGATCACTGTACACTGTGGTGATGGTGAGTCATCCAGTCTTTCCAAACAGCTATTCAAGTCATCTAGTAAAAATTTCTTCCAAAAAAAAAAATTTTTTTTTTTTCAATATCGCAATATAATATCTCAAACCTCCAAAAAATTGCAACAATAGTTTTTTCCAATATCGTTCTGGCCTACTTTTAACCATTGTGTTTTTTTGTGGTAGCTTTAAAGCAGTTGACCACATTAGTCACGTAGCGTATTTAAACCGTCCTTATTTGATATAATTACATTTAAGTCTTTCTTAAGGCATTTTTAGTATATTCTGCCTGTATGCATCTAAACAAAACAAGTTGAGATCACACGGTTGTACTTTGGGTGTCAAATTTGCCTCATACACAGTAGGACGCTTCGCCGATGTAGACATTTTGGCAAAACGCCGGAACATATGTCCTCCACACCGTTCTCAGCTTTTTAACCCCTGACCCATGTTCTTGCCTGAAAGAAACAGAGCTTATATACACACACACACACACATGCAGACAAGGGGTAACGAGACAACGAGGAACAGCTGGGTTACACAGGAGGATGCAGATTGGCAGATACACTAGGAGCAGGCACAACAGGTGAAATCAATGGGCAATCACAGGAACACACTAGGAGGAAACCAACACAAAACCTAACATTTATAGTTAAAATAATTATAATATTAGGTGAGTAATTAGTAAAAAAAAAAAAAAAAAACATAAAATATATAAATAGAAATAAAAGAATTTGTCATTTTTTTTAAATGGTACGAATGTACTGATCATGAATTTTTTTTTTTTTTTTTTTAATTGTTGAGAAACTTTCAGATTAGTTAGCACTGTTGAAATATACAAACATCACTATTCCTAAAAATTATTAAATGCATTAAAAAATAATTTATATCTAACTCTTGATAGTCCGAATTGTGAAAATAAGAAAATATTTTACTTTTTTTAATGAACTCATTTAGTGCAATTGATGATGATAGACGTCCAATCATCTTTGCCACTAGTAGATGTCCAATCCATTTGAAGCGGGAGGGTGGCAGCGAACTATCGCTGTCAATGGCAGCCAATGAATTATACATTTTTTTGCCTAAAATGTTCCATGTTCCGCTATGTGTCTAAAAATATGAGACAAATGTAAATTTCTGTCTTCCCATATGCACAAAGACACATTTTGATGGCCAATTCTCCACTTGGCGGTCCGCTCCCACCCAAGCCGCTCATTATCTCACCCGTGGGTGGGCCCGAGTGCGTGCCAGATCACCTCGGAACCTGTGAAGGTCAGCCCCCCGCAGCCTCGGGCTTCCGACTCCCCGGGAGCGGGCCCTGATGCTAATCCCAGGTTGGGTGTCACCGTGGTGGGTCACTCTCTGTAATTTAGTCCCCTGCTCAGTCGGGGGCCTCTGGGCCCTCGGGACCACCCACTAAATTGCTGCTGAAATTATTTTTTGAATTTGCACTAGTAAACGTCTAAATTGGACGTTTTGCACCGTCAATGGCACTGAAACATGAGCAAATGCTCACAGTTTATACGAATTGGTTGTTTTTGGCAGTCCTTTAACTTTTTGTCTTCATCTTTTGGACAATGATCTTCATTAGTCTTAGTCATATTTTAGTCATTTCAAAAATTTTTTCGTCTTCGTCTCGTTTTTTGTTGCTGGAAAAAACTAATTTTGTCAAGTTCTGGTTGACATTTATTCGAAAATATTTTCGTTTGTCAAATTGAAAAGTTTTTGTCCAAAAACAAACAAATAAAGGTTTCCAACTATTTTGAATGAACATTGATAGACCAGCACATACTGTAGTGTCTCCAAGGACAACGCCAACTTGGTGATAATACACGCGCAGTAGGAAAACAGTACATTATTTTCAATTAATTATAGCACCAAATGAACCACCGTGATGCTTCGAATCAATTGGCTGCAAAGCTTCATTGCTTTAGGAATATCATTTGGCCGTCACTGCTTTCTTGGGGGAGGCAGTCAACCTCTGCTGCCACCTGCTGTCAACACTGTTATCGTCCAACATGCCTCCTAGCATGCCTTGCAGCACTACAGATGTAAATAACAAACAAAATTCATGCTCTGTACTTAGTATTTCTTCAGTTACTGATCCAGTTGTTGCATTAGCTGCTAGTTATGGTATTTGGTAACACCAGTATGATTATGACATGGCACTGCCATGAGCATTAATTAATGCTTATGACTAGGGTTGTTCCGAACATGTTTTTTTGCTCCCGATCCGATCTCGATCGTTTTAGTTTGATTATCTGCCGATCCCGATATTTCACGATCCGACTGCTTTTTTTTTTTTTTTGCCCCCGATTCAATTCCAATCATTCCCGATAATTTTTCCCGATCATATACATTTTGGCAATGCATTAAGAAAAAAATGAATAAAACTCGGACGAATATAGACATTCAACATACAGTACTTAAGTACTGTATTTGTTTATTATGACAATAAATCCTCAAGATGGCATCTACATTATTAACATTCTTACTGTGAGAAGGATCCACGGATAGAAAGACTTGTAATTCTTAAAGGATAAATGTGACTTTGTATATTGTGACTAAATATTGCCATCTAGTGTATTTGTTGAGCTTTCAGTAAATGATACTGCAGCCATTTAACTGTCCTGCCCAAATGCATGATGGGAAGTGCAACCATTACTGTGCGTAGTGACACCAATTGATATATCTTCTCTGCGTTGGGAAATTACATAGGGTGTTAAGAAAAAGATCAAGTACTACTTTGCTTCCCCACATTGCTTCCCACGATATTTCTAATTGTTGAAAGAGGGATTGTAAGGCTTTATCCAATTATAAAAGACTGTCAAAATTCACTCTACTCATCTTACGCTGCCTTTTAGCTCTATATATACATAAAACGGCACCATTATGGCTTGAACGCAACAATGCGTGAGTAGGTCGTGCAGTGCATCGTTAATTGCTTTAAATATTTTAACGTGATTAATGTTTAAAAAAGTAATTACTGCCGTTAACGCGATAAATTTGATAGGCCTATTTGAAGCTAAAACCAAAGACATTTTGTCTGTAACGTTAAATACAATTAGAAAACGATTTAATTTAAAAATATATAAAAAAATATTTTAAAAAATATTAAATATTATTATTAATATTAAAAAAATATTTTTTTGCCGATTTCGATACTTTGAAAATGACGCGATCGGACCCGATCGATCGGGACATCTTTACTTATGACATATCATTTTGTGTCATCCTGCAAATTATCTCACTTCTGAACGGATGTGAAAGATCCGAGCTGAAGATAAATTGAGTTAGTGACATAATTTGCCTGATAACACTTAATGACATATGTATTCATCAGCATCAGCATTCATTAATGCCCATGATAGTGCCATGTCATAATTCTGAAGGTCTTATGGCAGTTTTATGACGCCGCTGTCAAATAAAATGTTGCCTATTAACCCAAATTAATCAACAATTAAGGCGCACTGGACTATAAGCAACAGGATTCAAAATGAGGGGAAAAAAGTAGCGGTTTATACATTCTTGCTTGATTTTTTTTTTTTTTTTTTTTTTGGGCAGCTCAAAGTTATCTATATGAATTTTCGTTACAATGATACTGTAAAATAACCCATGACATAACCACATTAAGCCAAAGAAATAAAAATTAGGAGAAAAAAAGGCAATGAATTCCGGTGATAGAAAAAAAAATGACAGAAATGAAGCATTATTCGTCCATAGTGGAGAAAATAATTCCTAGTTTGGATGGAAGAGCAGTAGCGTCAAAATAATATGCAACTTTCACAGTTACTATTATGAAATTAAAAGGATAACATCTCTGGTTTTCTGTGGTCAATCGGCCCCAAATAAAAACTCCGCGCTTGCAAGTCATGTTGAGGGCAGCGCTCTTTGTCAAATACTTCTTTTTTTTTTACAGTTAAAGATGCCATGTGATTGAACAGGAAGGCATGATCATAGAACAGCAAGCTTGCGTCTGATTGGTATAATGGAGTCAAGTGATTAATGTTGTGACGTCTCAAAGGTGAAATTGGTAGAGCTAGCTACTCTTGAAAATACGCTGGAAAATAAAAATCTAATATGTAGAATATAGAGCAAAAATGTAACGACTTTTGTGTAGCGGAGTAAGAGTAGCGTTTTTTTTTCTTCACAAATCTACTCAAGTAAAAGTAAGAAGTACGGCTTGGTAAATGTACTCTTAGGAGTGCATTTTTTTCAAAATGTTACTCAAGTAAATGTAACAGTACGTATAACATGTTACTACCCACCTCTGCCAAGATAAGAAAACATCTTACCGTGTTTCCAAATAAGCAAGGAGAACAGCCTAGCTTGACACACATCCTCCGGTGAGGAAGGAGAGGTGCGGCACATCTCACAGTAGTGACACAACTCAAACTCTGCTAAGAGGCAAGCTGACATACTCTACGTACAATATGCAATTCGTGACAAACGCATTGTGAACATTTGGTAGAAACTAAATCGCATTTTTGTCTTGTCGTCGTCTCGTCAGACGAAAACTGGCGCTCGTCTAGATACAGTATCAGAAAAGTGAGTACACCCCTCGCATTTCTGCAGATATTTAATTATATCTTGTCATGGGACAACACTGACAAAATGACACTTTGACACAATGAAAAGTAGTCTGTGTGCAGCTTATATTAAAGAGTTCATTTATTTTCCCCTCAAAATAGACCCATTAATATCTAAACCCCTGGCAACAAAAGTGAGTACACGTCTTAGAAACTACGTACATCCCTAAATGTCCAAATTGAGTACTGCTTGTCATTTTCCCTCCAAAATGTCATTTGACTCGTTACAGGAGTGCTGTCAGCATTGCTGCAGAGATTGAAGAGGTGGGGGGTGAGCCTGTTAGTGCTCAGACCATACGCCACACTCTACATCAAATTGGCGTGCATGGCTGTCACCTCAGCAGGAAGCCTATTCTGAAGACGGTACACAAGAAAGCCCACAAACAGTTTGCTGAAGACATGTCAACAAAGCACATGGATTACTGGAACCATGTCCTATGGTCTGATGAGACGGGCGGGCTTTCTTGTGTACAAGTCACATGACATTTTGGAGGGATAATGACAAGCAGTACTCAATTTGTAGTTTTAGGGATTTACGTCGTTTCTAAGGGTTGTCGCTAGGGTTTTAGATATTAATGGCTATATTTTGAATTATTTTGAGGGGAAAATAAATGAACTCTATTATGTCAGCTGCACACAGATTACTTTTCATTTTGTCAAAGTGTCATTTTGTCAGTGTTGTCCCATGAAAAGATATACTTAAAGGGTATGAAAACGCAAAGGGGGTGTGAGACATCAATAGAACAGTTATGTGCCAAGATAACAAATATTGATAAAGTTAACAAAAAAAATCAATCACATTAATGAGCAATTATCGAAAATCGCTCGAAAATGACGAACATTTCCGAAAGTGTTCCGGAAACAGCCGAATGGGGCGGTGACGTCAATACAAGTGAATGAAAGTCGAGGTGTAGCCAGGTGCCATTGTTTTTTATCGACGAGAGAGTAGCGTTCGGGTTTGTTTGACCAAAACATCACTAAAATGGTTCAAAACTGCTGTGCTATGTGGTTTAAGAATAGCTATTTATCGGAATATAGTATCCATGAGTTCCCGAACGCGAAAAAAAAAAAGCTGGACTACGCAGACAATGGGTAAAGTTCGTCCGTGCAAAGAGGGCTAATTTTCTAGACCCAGCCTCCGGCACGCTTTTCTGTTATTTTCCACCTGAAAGCTTCTCGAACTATGGACAAGTGAAATCGGGTTTTGCTGCAAGATTGCTGCTCAAAGCAGATGTGGTGCCCACCATACACCAGGCACCTAAATGTCCTGAGATATCAAGAAAGAGGACGATGAGTGGCAAAGGAGGCTAAGACTAAGCAAAGTAGGAGAGCAGCCAAGCTCGAAATGGCCAGAGTGAGTACTCTTTTATAATAAACAAATGTCACGCATTGGATACAGGACTGGACACATGTATAAATTATCGTTCGTAAAATATATAGAACAAATCCTCTGATCCCATTCATATTTTTGTCTGTTGTCAGAGCGAAAAGCTATGATAGCGCAATAAATGATAATTATTCTATGCATTCCTTTATTTTGCAGTCACGGTGTATCTATCAGCTTCACAAAAAGAAATGCAAAACAAATCATTGGTGTTTCCCACACGATCTGCTGCCGATGTTTCATCAGTGTCATTGCTCCCCTCAATGACCGTTTCATTACGCTGCATTGGTGTTCGTTTGGGCTCAAATTGGTAACCTAAAACACCGATTAAAGCTTCGTAACTCTCCTCGTCACCATTAGATGAACATTCGTTACGTCCTTCTACGTCGGATTCGTCGCTGAAACTAGAAACGAAATTGTCTGCAATCATCGCCGCCATTCAGTATTAAAGCACTGAGCCTTTTTCTTGTTGAAGAAACAATTCTGAATTCTCTTTTATTGACAACGAGGGGTGTTTCTTCATGAGGGAACCTGGAATATGTGCAGGACGAACACATAAACAGCTCAAAACACCGCTAATTCTCCCCTCACTAGAAGGAATTATATTGATGCAGACAGGCGCTGCCCCCCTAGTGGCCGGTGGCACTCTCTTCACTTGTAATGACGTCACGCACACAATCTGCCAGATCTCGGGCGCTGGTCGTTTTAGCTTGACAATCGATCCAAATTTCTCTCATTTTCCTGTGTGTAATTACACGAAGTGGCATGATATGAATACAAAAGGCATGCGTTTATGGATAAATGATGGAATATTAACATTTCCCCAGGGGTTGACATACCCTTTAAATATCTGCAGAAATGTGAGGGGTGTACTCACTTTTCTGGTACACTGTACGTTCTAGTCCGATCGGGTCCAATCACGTCATTTACAAAGTATCGGAATCGGCGAAAAAATATCGGACATGCCTTTTTTTGATATATATATATATTTTTTTTAATTAAATCGTTTTCGAATTGTATTTAATATTACAGACAAAATGTCCTACACTCATCCAGAGTCTTTAGTTTTGGCTTAAAGTAGGGCTACCAAATTTATCACGTTAACGGCGGTAATTAATTTTTTTTTTAATTAGTCACGTTAAAATATGAAACACAATCAACGAATGCGCTGCACGACCCACTCACGCATTGTCGCGTTCGATCTATAATGGCGCCGTTTTACCTATATGGAGCTAAAAGGCAGTGAAAAATGAGTAGAGTGAATTTTGACAGGTTTTGGAGTTTTTTTTTTTTTTAATTGGCTAAAGCCTTACTATCCCTCTCTCAACAATTAGAATTATCGTGGGAAACAATGTGGGGAAGAAAGGTAGTAGTTGATCTCTTTCTTAACACCCTATATTATTTCCCAACGGAGAGAAGATATCAATTGGTGCCACTACGTACAGTCATGGTTGTACTTCCCATCATGCATCTGGGCAGAAGAGTAAAATGGCTACAGTATCATTTACTGAAAGCTCAACAAATACACTAGATGGCAATATTTAGTCACAATATACAAAGTCACAAGTCTTTCTATCCGTGGATCCCTCTCACAGAAAGAATGTTAATAATGTAAATGCCATCTTGAGGATTTATTGTCATAATAAACAAATACAGTACTTATGTCTGAGTTTTATTCATTTTTTTCTTAATGCTTTGCCAAAATGTATATGATCGGGAAATATCGGGATCGGCAGATACTCAAACTAAAAAGGTCGGGATCAGATTGGGAGCAAAAAAACATGATCGGAACAACCCTAATTATCATTATCGTTGATGAAAACAACACTGTTCACAACTTAAATAAACCTGCAAAACAACCCATTTTTTAGAGTCCACACACTTCATACACAAACGTACAAGCTTCTTATCAGCGGTTATGCATGACTGAATACACACATGCACTGAAGTACACAAAAAGTATGCAGCTGTGGTTACACTAGAGCCATTTTAGTCGGTTTGGTGGCAACGGAGCAACCAGTCAGAAGTCAGGACGCCGCAAGAAGGTCGGCAAATTGGAGGAGCGGTCGACATTTTAAATGAAGCCACGCCGTGGCTTTCGGTTTGATTGACGGCAGCCTGCGGCCTAAGACGCGTCGCACGCGAGGAAACCAGAGCGAGAAAATGAAACTGATGCTTTGCGGTCATGTGACCGTCAGGTGGTTTGATAGCCAACTTTCTCGTTTTTCCTAATTGTAGAAGAAATTAGCATCTTGTTTGGTATAAGAGAAGGTATTTTCTTAGAAATACGCGCAAATATTTTTCTTTCGCTAACACCAAAAGACATTTCCTCGCTAATGAAGATGATTCAAAACATATGCGGAGGGGTCTCGAACTCATCTGCGAACTCGCCGGATAAAAATGGACGCCTTGGGATGTAATTAGCGGGCAGTCATCATAGCAAAATCATCATTTTCTTTTTTTTTTTTTTTTTTTTTTTTTTTGTGTGTGTAAAAAAAAGGTTTAACACTTTCATGCACAAATTGCTACTTATTTTTGTTAACTCTTTTAGGCTCAAACCTTTGGCTGCCATAGACTGCACTAGGCTTCCAGTCCATATGGACCGGGAGGGAAGAATAAACTTGTCATTTTCATTTTTTTTTTTTTTTTTTTTAATTAAAAAAACAAATTTTTTGTATAATTTTTTATGGAAAAATATTCCCTTTAAAAAAATTTTTTTTTGTTCCAATTTTTAAATGTGTAACTTGAATTTTATTTTTTAAAGAAAAATAAACAAGGAAAACAGAGTCAGAAAATAATTGAAAGTTAGTTTTTTATTGATCGCTTCCACACACATTAAAGTGGTTCATTTCATTCAGGAGCATAAAATACCGCGTGTAATATGAAATAAACACGCTTTTTTTGTGTGTCACAGGCACTTTAACGCACCACATACATTATACTCATACTATTATACATTAGACATCTAAGCTGCGTCAGTGGCAGCCAATGAGTTTACTGTGATTTTCAAATATCGGTTGCAGAAGGGGTACAACGCTGTAAATTGATGCCATTAATCAGCATATCTACACTGGTATGAACAAGTATCTGAACATTTTGGAATTTGTCATATTTCTGCATAAAATCAAATGCGATCTGATCTTTGTCAAAAACACACAGATGAAAAAACAGTGGTTGCTTTAGCTAAACCCACCCAATCATTTATAGGTTTTCATATTTTCTTCAACCAGATGCTTCCTATAGCTGCAGATCAGTCTGGCACATCGATCAGGACTAATCTTGGCCCATTCTTCTCAACAAAACTGCTGTATTTCAGTCAGATTCCCAGGATATCTGACATGAATCGCTGTCTTTAGGTCATGCCACAGCATCTCAATGGGGTTCAAGTCTGGACTTTCTCTTTGTCACTCCAGAATGTGTATTTTGTTCTTCTGAAACCATTGATTTACTTCTGTGTTTTGGGTCATTGTCTTGTTGCAACATCCATCCTCTTTTTCGCTTCAACTGTCTGACAGACGGCCTCAGATTTTCCTGCAAACATCTTGATAAACTTTTGAATTCATTCTTCCATTAATGATTGCCAGTCATCCAGGCCCTGACGCAGCAAAACAGCCCGAAATCATTATGCTCCCTCCACCATGATTCACGGTGGGGATGAGGTGTTCATCTTGGTGAGCTGTTCCACACATGATGTTGTGTGTTTAATCACAAACAATTCCAACTTTGGTTTCATCAGTCCACAAAATATTTTTGCCAAAACTTCTTTGGGGTGTCCAAGTGCCTTTTTGCAAACATTAAACAAGCATCAATGTTTTTTTTAGACAGCAGTGGCTTCCTCCGTGGAGTCCTCCCATGAACACCATTGTTGGCCATAGTTTTACATATAGTTGATGTGTGCACAGAGATATTGGACTGTGCCAGTGATTTCTGTAAGTCTTTAGCAGACACTCTAGGGTTCTTTTTTTTTTTTTACCTCTCTGGGTATTCTGCGCTGAACTCTTGTCGTCATCTGTGGGCGACGGCCACTCCTTGGGAGAGAAGTAACAGTGCCAAACGATCTCCATTTGTAGACAACTTCTCTGACTGTCGATTGATGAACATCCAGATTTTTGGAGATGGTTAAGAATCATTTCCCAGCTTTATACAAATCAACAATCCTTGATCGCAGGTCTTCAGACAGCTCTTTTGACCGAGCCATGATGCACATCAGACAATGTTTCTCATCAAGACATTTCTTACCAGGTGTGTGTTTTATAGTGGGCAGGGCATCTTTAAACCATTCATTAGTGATATTGGTTTCAATTGCTCTTTAAGTCACCTTAGGCAGAGGGTTCACTTATTTTTACCCCTTCTGTCATTGTGTGCAGGCTATCCTCATTAAAATATGAAAACCTACAAATGTTTGGGTGGTTTTAGTTGAAGCAGACGCTGTATTTTCATCTGTGTGTTTTTGACAAAGATCAGATCACATTTGATGGTGATTTTATGCAGAAATTTTAGAAATTCCAAAAGGTTCAGATACTTTTTCATACCACTGTATGGCATTTCCCATGAAGTATTAGCATTAAGCTAGTAGAATGACTTGGCCCTGAAACGTGATCATTCCCTGTCAAAAATACTTTCCCCATCCGGCCCGCTCGCCAGATCCCGTCACACGATCCTCCGCTCGCGCCGGTCCACGCGGCTTTCATCAACTCGACTTTTTCCGCGTATCTGCAGCGTTCTTCTCATCCGCGATGCTATCGGCAGACGTGTAGACAGATGCCTCTTATCGCTATTGTGTGCGTGCGTGCCGGTTTTGAGCACCGACAATAGCGGTTACTGTCTGGCGAACTATCGCGGCCGCGATCACCTCATCGCGCTGTCTCCACGTCTGACGCCTGTATACAGCTAAGCATCTCCCACAATTTCAGGCTTTTGGGTGCACTAGGGATTCCAGGATGGATTATTTTGGCACAGTTGATAAATTAGTTTGGTTTTCTGATTAGTTGACTAATTGGCTCGAATGTAAATGACATGTTACTATTTTAGCCGGAATCAAAAATGTTAGACTGAGAAAATAAATATGAATACCTAATGATGAATATGAATATCTAACTTTATGATTTTTTTTTTCATTTTCAGATATCTCATTTCATTTCTATTATTTGCTTTCACACAAAGACAACGGATCGAGTCTGATCACGTCATTTTCAAAGTATCGGAATCGGCAAAAAAAATATCGGACATGCCTTTTTTTTAATATATATATATATTTTTTTTTATCCATCCATCCATCCATTATCTTCCGCTTGTTCCGGGGTCGGGTCGCGGGGGCAGCAGCTTGAACAGGGAAGCCCAGACTTCCCTCTCCCCATATTTTTTTTATTTAAATCGTTTTCTTATTGTATTTAAATCGTTTTCTAATTGTATTTAACGTTACAGACAAAATGTCTTACACTCATCCAGAGTAGTTTTGGCTTAAAGTAGGGCTATCAAATTTATTGCGTTAAAGGCGGTAATTAATTTTTTGAAATTAATCACGTTAAATAATTAATGCATGCGCTGCACGACCCACTCGTGTTCAGTCTTTAAAGGCGCCGTTTTATCTATATATAGAGTTAATAGGCAGCGTATAATGAGTAGAGAGAATTTTGACAGCCTTTGGAGCCTTTTTTTATTCGGCTAAAGCCTTACAACCCCTCTCTCAGCAATTAAAAATATCGTGGGAGGCAGTGTGGGGAAGAAAGGTAGTAGTTGATCATTTTCTTAACACCCTATGTTCTTTCACAACGCAGAGAAGATATATCAATTGGTGCCCCTACGCACAGTCATGGTTGCACTTCCCATCATGTATTTGGGCAGAACAGTTAAATGGCTACAGTATCATTTACTGAAAGCTCAACAAATACATTAGATGGCAATATTTAGTCACAATATACAAAGTCTCATTTATCCTTTAAGAATTACAAGTCTTTCTATCGGTGGATCCCTCTCACAGAAAGAATGTTAATAATGTAAATGCCATCTTGAGGATTTATTGTCATAATAAACAAATACAGTACTTATGTACTTTATGTTGAATGTTTATATTCGTCTGAGTTTTATTCATTTTTTTCTTAATGCATTGCCAAAATGTATATGATCGGGAAAAATTATCGGGAATGATTGGAATTGAATTGGGAGCAAAAAAAAAAAAGCAATCGGATCGGGAAATATCGGATCGGCAGATACTCAAACTAAAACGATCGGGATCGGATCGGGAGTTTAAAAAAATGATCGGAACAACCCTAACTAATACAATATAAATTATGTGTTTTATTACTTTTCTTAGTGACTATGTCTGGTGACGCAGTAGTTATATGTGATGAGTTTACATTTCATAATTTTTCATTTATTGTTCATTTCCTTTGTGCACTTGGAATGCAAATGGTCCGTGCTCACTTAACAAACCTCAAGCATCTTTCTTTGGTGACATCTAGAGGTCATTCTAAGCATAGCTGCTGTGCTGAACTATGACCGCCCCATGTACAAAGGCTGCAGACTTGTACATTAGTTTTTTAGCTAACATACATTTGGTGCAAAACTGACTTTCGCTATTGTTGACGAAAACTACTCGAAGATTTAACAAATTTTGAAACGACTAAAGTATGACTAAGACTAGTAAGTATTTCATTCAAAAGACGGATGAAAATGTAATTAATGTAATGTATATTCGTCCGAGTTGTATTCATTTTTTTTTCTTAATGCATTGCCAAAATGTATATGATCGGGGGAAATTATCGGGAATGATTGGAATTGAATCGGGAGCAAAAAAAAAAGCAATCGGATCGGAAAATATCGGAATCGGCAGATACTCAAACTAAAACGATCGGGATCGAATCGGGAGCAAAAGAACATGATCGGAACAACTCTAGAAATTAGATAATTATTCCCCCAATCCCCCCCCCCTTTTTTTTTTTCATTGTTTTACCGTAATTTTCAGACTATAAGGCGCACCGGACCACCCAACAAATTTGACACGAAAACAGCATTTGTTAATGAATAAGCCGCGCTGGACTCTAAGCCACAGCTGTCCTCACTCTGTTATGGGATATTTACCCTAAAAGCAGTGTTGTCACAGATTACTTGAAAAAGTAATTTAATTAGTGATTACTGATTACACCTCAAAAAAGTAATCTAGTTAATTTACTGATTACTTCATTAATCTATCAGTTACTTTTTACCCATTTTTCTCCCTTTCAACATAAGAATGACAACAGAAAAATGTCATCACATGTAATTGACTTTCCAATGATTGAATTTAAAGGGGAATATCAGAATTTCGCGCTAGCTTAGCCATTCCGGAGCCCTGAAACTAACAAATATCTGACAAACTGCTCGGAATTTGTTGAAATCAACTCCACCAACCAATTAAACCCCGCTAACTCTAAGATTAAGCCTAATGTTAAAACTTCTGAATTTCGGGTTATGGTTAACAGTAGGGTTGTTCCAATCATGTTTTTTTGCTCCCGATCTGATCCCGATCGTTTTAGTTTGAGTATCTGCCGATCCCGATATTTGCCGATCCGATTGCTTTTTTTTGCTCCCGATTCAATTCCAATCATTCCCGATAATTTTTCCCGATCATATACATTTTGGCAATGCTTTAAGAAAAAAATAAATAAAACTCGGACGAATATATACATTCAACATACCGTACATAAGTACTGTATTTGTTTATTATGACAATAATTCCTCAAGATGGCATTTACATTATTATAATTTTTCTGTGAGAGGGATCCACGGATAGAAAGACTTGTAATTCTTAAAAGATAAATGTGACTTTGTATATTGTGACTAAATATTGGCATCTAGTGTATTTGTTGAGCTTTCAGTAAATGATACTGTAGCCATTTAACTGTTCTGCCCAAATGCATGATGGGAAGTGCAACCATGACTGTGCGTAGTGGTACCAATTGATATATCTTCTCTGTGTTGGGAAATAACAGGGTGTTAAGAAAAAGATCAACCACTACCTTTCTTCCCCACATTGCTTCTCACGATATTTCTAATTGTTGAGAGAGGGATTTTAAGGCTTTAGTCATTTAAAAAAAGGCTCCTTTTAGCTCTATATACAGGTAAAACGGCGCCATTATAGATTGAACGCGACAATGCGTGAGTGGATCGTGCAGCGCATGCGTTAATTGTATTAAATATTTTAACGTGATTAATTTTTTAAAAAATTAATTACCGCCGTTAACGCGATAAATTTGGTAGCCCTACTTTAAGCCAAAACTAAAGACTCTGAATGAGTGTAAGACATTTTGTCTGTAACGTTAAATACAATTAGAAAACGATTTAATTAAAATACATATTAAAAAAAAGGCATGTCCGATATTTTTTTGCTGATTCCGATACTTTGAAAATGACGTGATCGGACCCGATCGATCGGGACATCTTT
The DNA here is from genome assembly GCF_030265065.1 of Corythoichthys intestinalis. NCBI lineage: Eukaryota > Metazoa > Chordata > Actinopteri > Syngnathiformes > Syngnathidae > Corythoichthys > Corythoichthys intestinalis. The sequence goes on from NC_080398.1 coordinate 41,515,118, forward strand.
AATAATTACGGTATTTATTAGGAGAAAGCAGTGAGCAGGAAGGGTTTATGGGAGGGACAGAAAAGTAGGAAGCGGACAGAAGAGGAGAACAAACAACAACAAGAAATACATTGTTGCACGCCAAAGCAACCTATGTACATAGTGATGCCATCGTTAGCTAATTATATTTACCTGTGGACACCATAACCGAGGAAGGGAGGGGAGTCCAAAGGAAACGTGATTCGGCGGGGTGGAGCGTACACAAATCAGCAAAATGAAGTGTGGAACCCAGTATTTTATGAATCAGATCTACAGTAAATGCCAAAAGTTTGGACACATCTCATTCAATGCAACACAAATAAGGGTCCCAAGCGCATTGATAAAGCAATGAATTCCTCTAATTAGCCCTGAAAAGTGTGAAGTCCAAAACCATTTTGATGATGATAATGAGTTAATATTACGGTAACGTAATATGGCGCAGTCATAAAAGTCAAAACCATGGATAGCAAGTATTAGTAGTTAATAAGATATGTTTAGAGTACAAATTTGTATGCTACTATGCAGGTTCTCTTTACACTGTGTATTTTTAGGTTGCAGCACTACTTACTACTTCTACTACTACTAAGCACTAGAGTGAAGGACAAAATAACGAGTGGACGATAGGATGACAGGGGAGTACAAAGACGGACGTCGGCGTTCTGGACGAGGGCGGGGGTATCGAACACACGACCTTTCATCGTGGAGCAAAGCTCTTTGTGCGGCGACCGTGTGAACACGCGTGGAGAAAAAAAGTCCAAGTGAAGCCACCGTGGCAGTCAAAACATTAGAGTCGCCTCCATTGACGGCTCATCAATCACGGCTTGACTAAAGGACACTTTAGGGCTGTTGTTGAGTTTTTTCGGTGGGGGAGTTGTGGACTTGACCTCGTCTGGCTTCACTTTGAGGGAAAACATCACTTGTTGTTGCTGCTGCCTCGTTTTTGAGTGACCAATCGTTTTTCTTCTGCAAATAAACACTTGGTTGAGGCCTTGGAAGTAAACATCAAAGAAACGGAATGGTAGCGTGTTAGCTTAGCATTTTGCTATGTTGATGAGGCACTGCACGCTAGGTGAACTGACAGTTTAACTCTTTATTAGGCGGTGGTTTAACTCATTGGCCAGCATTGATGGATCATTTGATCGCTCTCGGTTGAAATGGATTGGACGACTGTTGATGTCAATAGGCGTTTTCAATATCTGTTTCTTCTTTTACTATGAACAATTTGCTATGTGACCCGGGCTGGCATTGAAGAAGTTAAGCTAATAATACCTTTTGAATAGGAGTTAATTACAGCATAAAAATTAATTAATTGTAATTAATCGCAATTCAAACCATCTATAAAATATGCCATATTTTTCTGTAAATTATATATATATATATATATATATATATATATATTCTGTAAAATAAATTGTTGGAATGGAAAGATAAGACACAAGATGGATATATACATTCAACATACGGTACATAAGGACTGTAGTGGGCATTTCACTCTACTGTCATTTAAATCTGTCTATGCTGTCCTCACTCCGAAGCGTCTACTTTTTCCAAAGCTAGACAGCTAGTGAACGACGCCTTAATAATTAGACTTCTTCCTTTTTCATCTGATTTATTAATAAAATGGCCTCAAACCATTGTCCTCTTTAGACCGTCGTAAAACTACAAAATAAAAGTACACAAGCATTGCATTAGCAACAACGTTAGCTTAGCACGTTATACAGGTTCACTAAACATAAACAAAAAGCGTCTCATACAAAAAATATAACATTTCGCTTACTAACATAATATGTACATTCTTTACAACAACCATACTTACGGACAAATCTTGTCCAAGGACCATATAAGCACAACATTATCAGCCCGAGACGTCGTGCAGCAATAATGAACTGGCAAGAAAACAATAAACCATGTCGCAAAGCGACCACAAGAGTTCGCTGTTGGACAGCACAAAAAGCCTTGCTGTAAAACTTACCAAAAGGCAGAAGACTTTCTGAGCGGGACATGTGCGGTAATTGCATCAAATATTTTAACGTGATTAATTTTTAAAAAAAATCATTTTTACTAATTTAAAAAATGTAAAATAATTTTTAAAATATTGAAAATGAATAAGACAAAATATACAAGTAATATATTTTGTTTTTTTATAACTTACATGAATTGATTTAAAAAGTAAAAAAAAAAAAAAACATATATAACATATATGTATATTTATATATATTTTTTTCAATTCATTTAATGTGTTTTTATTTTTATTGATTAATTTAAAAAATGTAAAAGAATTCTAAAAATATTGAAAATGAATAAGACAAAATATACAATTTATTAATATATTTTGTTTTTTATAACTTGAATTGATTTGAAATGTAAAAAAAAGGTGAATTTTAATAATACAAATATTTACTATTGATAAATGATGTCTTTATTTTTTCATCAAATAAAATGTGAAAGAAATAAATAGAATTACTTCATTTATCATTATTTTTTTACTTAAATTTATTTTTTATTTGATCTTTATTAAATGAGTTATTGATTGATAAAATAATGTTTAAAAATAGTGAAAATAAGAATATAGTTATTTTTTTAAATGCATTTTTTTTTTTAAAAAAAAGGAATTGATTAATAAGATATTAAAATTATAGTTCGGGGGAAAAATATATATACCAAAAGAAATATGAATATTTACTATTGGTGATTATTTTAGTTTTAATTTTTCATTGATTAAAAAATGTAAAGAATAAACAAATGAATAAATCGTTTAAAAATGCTTATTTGCTTTAATAATACTTATGCTGAGTTTATTATATTTTTAATTTTTTTATTGTTAAATTATTTATTAGTTGATAAAAAAATATTGTATTAAAATATTAAAAGTAGATAAGAATATTTACTATTAAGTCAAAGAATAAATAAATGATTAAACGTAATTAGTTTAGATTTTTTTTTTGCTATAAAAATTCTGATGAGTTTATTATATTTTTAAATTAATTTAATTTTTTATCATCAAATGAATAATTGATAAAAAATATTTTTTAAATTGTTTAGAAATATTAAGACTAGATCAGAATATTTACTATTGACTTGTTGCCTATCATTGTCAACAATAGACGTACCATTCATTTCAACAGCGATAATCAAAAATATAACGAATAAATGAGTGCCCTATAAAGGGTTAAAATAAAAAATTGCATTTTTCAAGTGAAGTCCATATCATTTCTGCATGTGCGCGTCCAAGCTAAAAATGTCCGCTCAGCTGGCATCAATCAGTGTATGCGTGGAAGGGAGTTGCTACTAACAATGGAGGCCTTGACTGGACCTTCAGCCTTTTTATCAATACACCAGCATGCACACACACTTCAGAGGGTCTCAAGGGAGGGCGGTCCGCTTGAATTTAACGCAAACTTTATGGTCGGAAGCGTACGTGAGGCTCGGAGGAATTCGGCAGGTTGCGGCTTTTGTGATTTTGCCGACTTCAGCGTTTTTTGGAATTGAGTTTCAGCACTGGGGTCTTTACAGAGTTAATGCACAGAAAACTCGGCATTGATGGTGATAGGCGTCCAGTCATCCTTCTGCAGTGAATATGAATGGATTTATCTTGCGTTGGATGACTACTTGTAATTAAGTGCAAGTGAATATTTTAGGTCATAAACATTTGACCTCAAATATATGTGCTATAAAAGATAGCAGCACAAATGATTGACATTTCTATATAGATTTGCGTCTGATGGGGTTTTAAATTTTAAAGAATTTATTTGCAAATCATGGTGGAAAATAAGTATTTGGTCAATACCAAAAGTTCATCTCAATACTTTGTTATGTACCCTTTGTTGGCCAAACGTTTTCTGTAACTCTTCACAAGCTTTTCACATACTGTTGCTGGTATTTTGGCCCATTCCTCCATGCAGATCTCCTCTAGAGCAGTGATGTTTTGGGGCTGTCGTTGGGCAACACGGACTTTCAACTCCCTCCACAGATTTTCTATGGGGTTGAGATCTGGAGACTGGCTAGGCCACTCCAGGACCGTTAAATGCTTCTTATGAAGCCACTCCTTTGTTGCCTTGGCTGTGTGTTTGGGATCATTGTCATGCTGAAAGACCCAGCAAAGTCTCATCTTCAATGCCCTTGCTGATGGAAGGAGACACGCACACTCACACAGTCCAAACAGATTAATGTCGACAACATGCATAGGATATTTGAATCGTTTTTTCGGCCAGCAGCAGCCACTGCAAGTAATGTGAAAAGATGTCAATGTTGTGGAGTTGGGGGGGGAGGGGGGGACACTACTAATTTTGCTACTGAAAGTCCAACCTGTGAGGTAGCATAACATTAAACTGTGTGAACTTGCTAACCTACAAAAATACTGTGGTCAGGCCAGCCTCCACAAGGAACAACGAAGTCCAGCTAGATGTCCCTCATTTGGATCATTGTTTGCATTATGTGCATTACGGTAACGCAACGCGGTGGTTTCAGAGTGTAAGTCCCTTTAAAAAAAAAACAAAAAACTTGGAGCTTGGAGCTAACTTGGAGCTTAAGGGGGACACTGACATATAAACATGAATTGACAATTAAAAAAATCTGAAATGAAATTAGTTTCATCCTTTGGTTTGAGTCTTGGGAGTTGTCTAGCTCAGATCCCTCAGATGTAGATCGGTCCTTGGTTTTCTCAGATTTTTTTCCCATTTTTTTATTTTTCCACATCATTTTTATATTTCAATACTTTAGTTTGACTCTGGGGGTGCTCCAGTGTCCTCCAGAAGTGGACCTATACTTGGGTAGCACCCCATTTTTTTGTTTGATAAAGGGACTTGCACCTCAAAATGTTTTTGTAGTTTTTTAAAACAAAGGTTTGAATCGAACATTGTATCACATGAACCAATACACATGAAATTTAGTATTAGTCAACATAGATTTAGTTTGCATTGATCATTTAGCCTACCACTTACAGTAATTACAGTGGGGCAAATAAGTATTTAGTCAAACACTAATTGTGCATGTTCTCCCACTTGAAAATATTAGAGAAGCCTGTAATTGTCAACATGGGTAAACCTCAACCATGAGAGGCAGAATGTGGGGAAAAAACACCCAGAAAATCACATTGTTTGATTTTTAACGAATTTATTTGCAAATCATGGTGGAAAATAAGTATATGGTCAATACCAAAAGTTCATCTCAATACTAGTTATGTACCCTTTTTTGGCAATAACGGAGGCCAAACGTTTTCTGTAACTCTTCACAAGGTTTTCACACACTATTGCTGGTATTTTGGCCCATTCCTCCATGCAGATCTCCTCTAGAGCAGTGATGTTTTGGGGCTGTCGTTGGGCAACACGGACTTTCAACTCCCTCCACAGATTTTCTAGGGGGTTGAGATCTGGAGACTGGCTAGGCCACTCCAGGACCTTGAAATGCTTCTTATGAAGCCACTCCTTTGTTGCCCTGGCTGTGTGTTTGGGATCATTGTCATGCTGAAAGACCCAGCCACGTCTCATCTTCAATGCCCTTGCTGATGGAAGGATACATGGCTCCATTCATTCTTTCCTTTACACAGATCAGTCATCCTGGTCCCTTTGGAGAAAAACAGCCCCAGAGCAGGATGTTTCCACTGCCATGCTTCACAGTGGGTATGGTGTTCTTCGGATGCAATTCAGTATTCTTTCTCCTTCAAACACGAGAACTTGTGTTCCTACCAAAAAGTTCTATTTTGGTTTCATCTGACCATAACACATTCTCCCAGTCCTCTTCTGGATCATCCAAATGCTCTATAGCGATCCGCAGACGGGCCTGGACGTGTACTTTCTTCAGCAGGGGGACACGTCTGGCAGTGCAGGATTTGAGTCCCTGGTGGCGCATTGTGTTACTGATGTGTAGCCTTTGTTACTGTGGTCCCAGCTCTCTGTAGGTCATTCACTAGGTCCCCCCATGTGGCTCTGGGATTTTTGCTCACCATTCTTGTTATCATTTTGACGCCACGGGGTGAGATCTTGCATGGAGCCCCAGATCGTGGGAGATTATCAGTTGTCTTGTATGTCTTCCATTTTCTAGTAATTGCTCCCACAGGTGATTTCTTTACACCAAGTGTTTTACCTATTGCAGATTCAGTCTTCCCAGCCTGGTGCAGGTCTACAATTGTCTCTGGTGTCCTTCGACAGCTCTTTGGTCTTGGCCATAGTGGAGTTTGGAGTGTGACTGACTGAGGTTGTGGACAGGTGTCTTTTATACCGATAATGAGTTAACCCTTTAACACCTAAGCCTATTTTGGCCGAATTTGCATGCATTTGATGTTGCCTTTATATTTCAAAGAAAAAATTGTTCACAATGGCCAAGTTGGGTCCCTTTTTTCAGGACACCTTGAACTTCATGTCCCAACTGTTGTTTTCTTCACTGACCAATTATAATCCACATTTTGGACCCAAAAAGACAAAGAAATCCCAAAATATTTTTTCAAAATTTGTAATGTTGGTGTCCCATTAACAACCAAACATGCTCGACCAACCGTTTTGAAGCTTGATAATATTTATTCAACTTGTTATGATAAACATTCAATAGAAAAAAATAAGATTGAATAGTTTTATGTTTGACTATTCAACACAAACAGCGGGTATGGTCATAGGCGTTTTTGGCCTTTTTACATACTATGGTCAAAACAGGTTATATACAGTGCAAAATAGTGAGAAAAAAATATATACGGTATATCATCTAACACAAAAAGGGTTTGGAGGATATCTCTTTGTGAAGTTAGGTATTATACCCATCACCTTATCTAAACTATACGTACATGCAATCAAGCTTCTCGAACACACATCTATATAAAAATTGAAAATATTCAAAGTGAAGAAAAAAATATATATAACAATCAAAAAAAGTATTTTCAAAAATATTGACAAGTAGTTCAGTTGAATTCAATTTTTTCAGGCATGCGACCCGATAGTTTTTTTTTTTTTTTTGCGCACTCAATAAAGTTTGTTTTTGAACAGGTCACTGAGCTCCGTCACGTAGAACGTCACACAGCCTACTCCTCTGCCGTTTGAGCGCTGCTGTCACTTCTACTCGACGAGACGCCGACTAATCCGAGGAAAACGACAAATACAGCTCCTCATATTCCTGGAGTTGATGAAAAAATGCATTAGCTTGCGCTAAATTTAGTTTTCGATTCATTCTGCACGTTTCAAAGTCGCTCGCGCAATCCAACCGGTGTTCATGCCTCCTTTTCCTTAGTTGGCGCCTAGCTCGGCAATTTATTAAAAATGTTCACATTCGGTTCGTCCTTCTTGACATCACAACGGATCTTGGGATATGTAGTCTTTTGTGCTGCTTTCGGTTTTGAAAAAGGACAAGAAATGATGGAAATATGGAGATAGATACATGGTTCATGCAGCGTTTTAATGCATATTTATGAGTGCAATAAAACTATAAAACTCAAATGGCAGCCTGAAAGTTTGGAGATGTGGAGTTAAATCGGCCAGTTTCAATACCTCGAACTTGATAAAACATTTGAAGACGAAACGTGAACGAACACAACGAGTTTGAGCCTGCAAGAGCAGGACTGCTATCCAGACGAAGAAGGCCGCTGGACCGGAGCAACAATCTCTGGTCAGTTCACTTCGTCTACGTTACTTTTATTGTCTTTTACTGAAAGAAATGCCGCAGTAATTTGGGAAGTGTTTCCAAAGTATTGTTGCCACCTTTCAGAAATAGAAATAAGGGACTCCCACCTCCCGAAAAAAAGGAGAGACGGGATGCTGTGGTCAATTATTATTACTTATAATTGTTAGCGTCCGCAAATGCGGAAACAAGGTTGGACCTCGAAGCGGACAACAAACGGGGGATACGTACAAGGGTTTAATGATTGCAAACAAAAAAATAACACGCGATCGCGGGATAGTAGAAATAACAAAAGCAGTCCGACAGCAGGTCGACGAAGCTCAATACTACAAACTCGAAGGTTAACTAAGACGATAGGCAGCGAGCCAAAAAGCCAAAATAAAAACACTCAAATACCTGCACAGGGTAGAGGTTACAAACGAGTGCAGCAAAATGCAGGGGTGTAACAAGCAAATGTAGCGAGACTATAGTGCGAGATGTCAAATGGCGATCATCAAAGCAAATATCTCGGCAGCCTTCTCTGAGATCACCCGTGCTTAGATGCTGCGTTAATGAGCCTGCATTGGATTCAAGTGCCACGCCCAGCAACAAAACACAATCTAACCAGCAGCAGAATGTGACAATAATTTCATGAAGGTTGCACTGTTTGGACTTTGAGAGGTTAAAAAAAGTTTATTCAGTTCATTCATTATTATTATGAATTTGTTTTTACTTTCTTACTGTTGGGCTAGTATTATACATGTTTTATTAATTTCACAAATTTAGCACTATTTTGGCCTTTGAGAGCGGAAGGTTTATTCAACTATTGTCTACTAGGGTTTAGTGTACTTTTTCCTATTTTGCAAAGGTAAGCAACAGCCTGACAAAGCCTTGATAGTAATGATTTCACATCCAATTATGTAGCTCTTTGGGGGAAAAAAAAATAATAATAAAAAAAAAATATATATATATATATATATATATATATATATATATATATATATAAACGGGGTGGTATCGGTATGGTATCGGTATCGGCCGATACTGCACAGCCAGGTATCGGTATCGGGGCCAAAAAATGGTATCGGTGCAACACTAGTAACGAGTGGAGCCTCGTTAGACCTCCTAAGAAGAAGTTGGACCTCTTTGACAGCCAGAAATCTTGCTTGTTTGTAGGTGACCAAATACTTATTTTCCACTCTAATTTGGAAATAAATTCTTTAAAAATCAAACAATGTGATTTTCTGTTTTTTTTTTTTTTTCCACATTCTGTCTCTCATAGTTGAGGTTTACCCATGTTGACAATAACAGGCCTCTCTAATCATTTGAAGTAGGAGAACTTGCACAATTGGTGGTTGACTAAATACTTATTTGCCCCACTGTATTTTCCGATATAGTTGTAAATGCTTTCATCGGCCAATATCATCGGACAACTCTATAAAAAATGTTCAGGAAGTGACCCTGGATTACTCCAACACTGCCAAAATGGATTGGACACCTAGTGCCGTCAATGCCAGCCGATGACTGCCCTATTAGAGTTAGCTAATAAGTCATAATTTGTGCGTGAAATGGTTAAAATATTGGACTTTCGTGCCTTTTTAAGTAACATACTATTTGTGTCCAAACACTTAAATCCAGGTCTCCTGTTGCAGCGGTTGACTTTTCCTATTTACAAAGCCATTTGTCAAGTCAGTGTGGTCCATTAGCCCGGGATCTGATTTCTCTCAACTTGTCCTCGCTAGTCGTCCTTATCGCTCTTCGACGACTTTCGGGTCAGACCTTGACTGAAGTTCAGAGTTCAGCTCAGTCCGGGTCTTCACTTTCTTTTCAAGGTCACTGCAAGGACATCTATCACTATCTAAGTGGAATTCTAAGCCTTGCTTTTTTTTTTTTTTTTTTTGCGGAATTGGCGCAGGTCATGTCACTAGCAGAGGCGGCGGAGGAAAACGCGTGCCAGCTGGAGGAGGCTTTCGTGCGGCTGAGGAGCTCCACGCAGCTACTGGTTCTGCTGCTGTCGCTGTGGCAGGGCCTGACGCCCGAGCAGAGCAACATCTTGGAGGCTAGCATGCTGCCTCTGCTGCAGGACACGCCACAGTTGGTACAACTGCACTTTATTTTTCAACTAAATGACAGCACATATTATTGTCATCCTCAGCAAGTCCACTGAGCAAAATGAATGAATAAACGTTATGCTAGTCAGCTAATAATGAATTCTGAATTCACCATTATTTTCACACTACAAGACACTATTTTTTTTCTTTGTGTCTTGCATTATATTGTCCATCAATATGTCATAATCTTGTATGGAACACTGTGACTTATAGTCCAGTGTGGCTTATTTATTGAACATTTATGGTTTTCTTGTGAAATTTGGTCGGTGTGGCTAATAGTTCATAATTTACAGTTATGACTCGTACCCCCAAAATTTTTAAATTTCAAATCTATATAAGATTTAATGCCTTTTATTTATATGAATTTGGAATGTGTAAATAATCAATTTATATGAAATACACTCTGCATATGGCCGCCAATGACACTCTCAAGTTGATTTTTTTTTTTTTTTTTTATCATTTAATTTCTTGTCATTGACTGATAAACCTTTCAAATTTAAGAAATCAATGAAATGCGGAATTTTAGAGCAAATATTACTGTATAAAGAATTGGAGGAAAACAAATACATAAAAATATTGCTATATTAATTTTAAAAAAATTTAAATATGCAAAATTAAATTAAAAAATACAGCTAAATAATTATAAAATTTGAAAATATATTTTAAAAATTTAAAAATTAAAGTCAATATAGAAAACTAAAATGTACATATTTTTAAGTGACTGATACAAGAAATTTCAAAAATAGTTTTATTTTTCATGTTTTATTGACATAAAAATATTTTAGTTTTTTTAAATTTAATTATGTATTTATACATTTTTTAAAAATATATTATTATTCATTCTTATATATTTCCCCTCCGAAATATATATATATATTTTTAAATAATAATTTTTAAATTCCTGTTTACTATATGTTCTCCTCCTTTTAATGTAATTTTCTATTTACTTTTTAATTTATTTTAATTTGTAGTTTTATTTTTCCGTTCAATTTTCAAATTTTTTGTTTTTAAAATTTTATTATTAAACCCAGAGTATATTTCAAAGGGTGCCACGGATAAGAAAGATGTAATTCTTAAAAGATAAATGTTAGTTTGAGTTACATTAATTTGATAATAAAACCCCTCTTAATGTTTTCGTTTTAATAAAGTTGAAAAATTAGTTGAACTAGTCGGTCGCCATTGTTGTTGATGACGTAATCCACTCTGGGCGGTGATGTCACTGGGCGGCAACTGCCGGGCTTTCACAGTGTCACTCTTTAGCAACATAAACATGTCGCCGGTTCTGCCCGTCCAATTTGAACCCGAGCGGAAAAGTGATATTTCACAAAATGAGCAGCAAAAGCAAGTACATGAAGGTTTCCAGCAGGATTCGAACCCGCATTTCCCGTGCGACAGACGAGGGCGTAGACCACAGGACTACACTTCCTCATGACCTTGTCAGGGAAATTCAAGTTAGAACTCCAAGACAAATGTCAACTCGACAGCTCGATGAGAAATGAATGAAACCCCAACCATGGATTGCTTTGCTTCGAAGGCTTTATGAACAAGAGCTCTCGGGTACAAAATGATGTGACCCAGCCAGGAGCTGTGATCACCCAGCAGTACAAAGAAGTACAATAGAGGCTGGACATTTATACTGTTGAAAGGGCGGTGCCGAAGCCCACCGTGAAACGAAACTTACTAAGAAACGAAACTCATCATCTCACAAACCTGGGTATTTTTCCATACAAAAACATCTTTAAGCTGAGACCTTGAACACCGGCTCTGATGATGATGATGAGCTCAGCCTGATAAGCCACAGTTCTATTCAGTTATATTCATTCAGTGCATATTGGAAAACACAGGAACATAACAGTCCATATTTGGGCAATTTGTGATACAGTCTACAATAGTCAAGGCTATGGGGAGGCACACTCAAACAGATTAATATAACATTGATGCTCTATGCTACAATGTTCTCATGCAAGCATAACAAAGCATACAAAATATAATGTATAATGGTTTTGTTTTAAGCATGAATAAAATTCTCTCACAGACCTAAGTCATGATTTTCCTTACAAAGCAATCACAATCCACATGCGTTTTCTGTCTCTGCGGTAAAACCTGAAAGGGAAACGCAACTGAAAAGAAAGTGCGGCTGGCTTGACCACGGAATTAAAAAACATGGCTCACTTCAGACAGCAAGCAGACAACAATAACATAGGGATTGCGTAAAATGGTTTATTGAAGAGACAAAGAAACACGCGATCGCGAAAATGGAGACACAAAAAAGGGTCTTTGACAGTAGGTCGGGATCAATGAATAAAAAAAATGAACAAGGGAAAACCGCGATGAGAGGCCGCCAAATGAAAAAAACAAGGCAACAATGCAACACGCAATGAAGGGATATACAAATTGTCAAATTGCAGCAAGTCAATTCTTGGCAATCCGCCTAGGATCGGTTTAAAGACACTGCTGATGAGCTGGAATTGGATGCAGGTACAACCCTAGGTGGATCTACTATTCAGGCGAAGTAGACGATCACCTTAGGCCCCCAACCAGTAGGGGGCCCCCAACCAGCTGCCTTTGCCCCAACGAGCAAAGGCTTGGGCCACCGGAGCCAGCAGCACCCCAACTATTCGTCATGTAAAATTATGTCAGCATACCAAACAAACAAATAACAAAAAAAAAAAAAGAAAGCCATTTGAATTTATATTATTATTATAATTTGCATTTATATTATCTCTCCCCCCCCACACACACACGCACTACAATGGACTGTTCCACGACGACGGACTGAGTATCAGTCGCTTAGCTTCATTTAGCGCCGTTTAGCATTGCTTAGCTCCACTTAACTGTTCGTTAGCTTCACTTAGCTCTCCCGCGGTTTTCACGCCACTAAACTCGCTATTTTTACAGCTTGATTATTATTATTTTTTTTCCCACAGCTCACTTGCTACTTTGCACGTCGGCTGTCGTTTATTTCGAACACACGAGCGAACGTGCTCTCCATGAGAGCCAAAGTGCAGTGAGGGAGAAGTTGAGAACAGGCCTCTAATGCCTCTTTTAACTTTCTTCTTCTTCACACCGAACATAAAATACACGACAGCCCACCCTGTGGCGAAACAATGTAGTACAGTTCCAATCAGTCATACAATAACACTCAACAGCTGGTTAACAGCAAAAGCACGTCATGTTTGTCATATAAATAATGATTTCTGGAGTGAATCCCACATACTTCAGAATTAATATTATAATATTTTGAGTAAATACTACATACTACAGATTCTAAACTAAGAATAGCTTTCAAATGACACTCTTTATGACAAATATGATTGGCAATGAATAAGTATTATAATTATTATACTATTATATATAGTAGTATACTATAGTAATGCTAGAGTTTTTTTAAAGAATTGTTTTGAATAGTGTTGGAAAGGAAAAGTCAGTGTTCTGAATCTGTTTACTTTCCATTCTTTTGCACTAGTAAATGCTATCAGCATTTAACCTCATTGTTTATTTGTGATTATTTTTATTTACATGATTATTTGTACTTTAATAAAGAATTTAAGTGTTCCAAAATAGTTTTGTGAATTAATAGGCGTCAACAAAAATTTCATTGCTAAATTAGTAAAAAAAAAAAATTTTTTTTTAATTATTAGATTAGTTGATTAATCGTAAAACTAGTCCGCTGACTAATCAGGAGAAAATTTGTCGTTTAGGACAACCCTAGTTTGTACCGGAATATATTTCCTGCACACCCTTCTCACCTTTTTAACCCCTGACCCATGAAGGGGGCCTCTGGATATGTTCGCCTTAGGCCCCAAAACTGCCAAGTCCGCCACTGGGTACAACGTCGGGAACTCATTCCACAGATCTGTAACAAAACAATCTGACCAGCAACAGAATGTGACAAAATCATACCAGTCGTCATACTAGCTTCGCTTGCTAGCTAGCATAGCTATTCTCCCAGTCCAGCCCAACCGCGTCATCATCCCTAGTGTGCATTGCGCGCGTAAAACATGGCGCCCTCCGTAGGTCAAAACAAAATATTATACATTTTTAAGTCAATGGAGATATTTTATGTGTTTCTAATAACAAATTTTCGTAAAAGAGAACAATTGTGGCTTATTTGAGCCCCCAAGTCTTTAAGTCCGAGGTTGTCTAATATAAGAATCACATTACAACCAAGTATATTAAAAAGCATTCATTGATTGTGTTAGACACTCACCCCAATTTATACTGGGATGAGCCAATGACTATACATACGTTAATTTCCAGAAAATTCTCCGCTGTATGGACTTGACGGTAACCTCAAAAGATGTTGAGCGGCATTCCACCGCGACTCTTCAACTCTTGCCGTCTGTCTGGAGCCAAAGTTTGGATAGCCGCGAGGCATTAAACATTTTTATTAGCAAGCAGCCAGGATTCTGTCCATTGCACAGGACATTTTTGTGTCATATGTTTCATTATTTAAGTGAAGAGCTAATGCGATTTCAATACATCGTGCCACAAATTAATGTTAAAGACTGCAGCGGTCTCAAACGTCTGAATTTGAAGCATCATCTTCACGTCTGTCATCATGTTCTCTTCTTAACTCTTGTTCTTCTGTCAACTCCCATCTTCCCTCTCTGTTGGCGTAATTAAGGACTTGATGACCTGTCATTAGGACTCATTAGGGGCCTAACAGCATGGGGTGGGCGGGGCTAGAAGGGACACAGCTGTAACTCTTTCGGTGTTGTTGACGTTGTTGGACGGGTCTTTTTTTATAGTGGACATTAACATAGGGGACATTTTGTGTTAAGTTAGCCCTCGGCCTAGCTTTGCTAGCATAGCAGCTAACATAGGATCATAATACTTGCTAATATGTGTTTTAATGACCAAAATATTCACTAGGCTTATAAACTGTCAAAGGTCAATGAGTTTATCCCCAATAGACTACTAGTGATAAACTCATTTAAAGGATGATGGGACGCCACGTGAAGGATAATTTTGCGGTGTGTCTCCCCCTAAGGGCTGGGAGGAGTGCTGCGACGCGGCGGTGTCCCACCTTCTGCGGACGTGCTTGTCTCGCAGTCCCAAGGAGCAGGCCACCACGCTGGCTCAGGCCGGCGGGGCCGTGCTAACTCTGCCCCAGGATACGACGCGCCTCAAGAAGCACATCACGCTGCTGTGCGAGCGACTGGCCAAAGGGGGACGCCTCACGCTGGCCTCAGAGGCCAACGTGCAGGTCCCTGCGCAGGTTCAAAACTTGGCTGCCCCTGGTAAGTGTTGGGGAAGGGGAGGCGGGATCTCCTTTACTTACATGCCCTTTTGTGCCTTTGCCCTTCTTCTGCTTTTATGCGCTATTATTCCTTTTACTTCACTTTTACAGGCACCCTCTTTCAATTTCTTCCCTCCATCCTTTTTTATCTCTCTCACTTTTCCTTCCTTCCTTCCTTCCTTCCTTCCTTCCTTCCTTCCTTCCTTCCTTCCTTCCTTCCTTCCTTCCTTCCTTCCTTCCTCCCACACTTCCTCCCCTCCACACTTCCTTCTGTCCATCTTTTTCCCTTATCTTTCTCTGTTTTGCTCATTCCCTTTCCTCCCTACCTCCATTCCTTCATTCCACCCTTCCTTCCACTATTCTATCCCCCTTCCTTCCTTTCACCCTCCCTTCCTTCCTTCCTTCCTTCCTTCCTTCCTTCCTTCCTTCCTTCCTTCCTTCCTTCCTACCAACATCCCAAGCTTACCTCCACCCTTCCTTCTTTCTTTTTTCCTTTTTCTTTCTAATCTTTTTTCCTTCTAATTCTTTTTCTTTCCCTTTTCTCTTTCTTGCTCCTTTGCTTCTGTCCCTCTCTCCCAACCTCCTTCCTTGCTTCCTTCCTTCCTTCCTTGCTTCCTTCCTTCCTTCCTTCCTTCCTTCCTTCCTTCCTTCCTTCCTTCCTTCCTTCCTTCCTTCCTTCCTTCCTTCCTTCCTTCCTTCCTTCCTTCCTTCCTTCCTTCCTTCCTTCCGTCCGTCCGTCCGTCCATCCCACACGTCCGTCCGTCCGTCCCACACGTCCTTCCACACTTCCTTCATTCCACCCACCCTTCCTTCCTCTTTTTCCTTTTTATTTGTTCTGTTTTCCACTTTCTCATTCCCTTTCCCTTCCTTCATTCCTTCCATGCTTCCTTCCTTTCTTCCACACTTCCTTCCTTCCTTCCACCCTTACTTTCTAAGACCCTTCCTTTCTTCCTTCCACCTTTCCTTTCTTCCATCTTTCCTTTCTTCCACCCTTCCTTGCTTCCTTCCTTTCTTCCTTCCATGCTTCCTTCCTTCCACCCTCCCTTCCTTCCATGCTTCTTTCCTTCCAGCCTTCCTTCCACACTTCCTTCATTTCTTGCACCCATCCACACTTCCTTTCTTCCTTCTACCTTTCCTTCTTTCTACCCTTCCTTCGTTCCTTCCACCCTTCCTTTATTGCTTCCTTCCGTCCTTGCTTCCCTCCGTCTTTGCTTCCTTCCGTCCCTGCTTCCTTCCACCCTTCCTTACTTCCACACTTCCTTCCCTACTTCCACACTTCCTTCCTTCCACACTTCCTTCCTTCCACACTTCCTTCCACCCTTCCTTCTTTCCAACCTTCCTTCATTCCTTCCACCCATCCTTTCTTCCTTCCATGCTTGCACCCATCCACCCTTCCTTTCTTGCTTCCTTCTTTCCACACTTCCTTCATTCACCCTTCCCTGCTTCCATCATTCCTACCACACTTCCTACCTTTCTTCCACCTTTCCTTCCACCCCTCTACATTTGCCCCCTCCGGGTCAGTATTAAATTGACGTCTATCGCCGACGATGGCACTGAAACCAGCGCATTCACACCCAGAGATTAATAGCAGTGCAATAGCGATGGCCGACAATGAGTTCATTTTGTGTCACTTTCTGTTGATTTTGCATGTAAAAGTTGTTTCCTGTTGATTTTGAGACAACCTGAAGTGCCCCTGAATGTACTCACTGGCCACCATTGACGACTCTGAATGGACCGGACGTCTGTCGTTGTCAATGGCAACCACTGAATTTGAGACCTCCCCTACCATGTAAATGTGGTAACATGTGCATATGATGACATCAACAATATTGAATATTTCCTGGAAGAGGCGGCGACTGCTAATTATTGATCGGCCAGTTATTTTTAGAAATGCGCGGAGCTCCACTCTTCAATTTGTATACGCCACGGAGACACTACAAAGACAGCTGCGCACACACAAATACATATATAAGCCATATGTGGACACACACAACCTATATGTACTCTGTCTACGCACACGCAAACCAACATATGAAGACATGTACTCGGAAACACTCTTACACTGAATATTCTACCGTAGATATAACCACAAACGTACACGTAACAGATGAAGAAAATGCACACAGCAGATATCATATATGAGCATGCACACTCTAACACACATGTACTGAAAGCACATCCTCTCTCTCTAACCCCCCTCTCTTTAAGTCTAAAATAGACGGCGGCTTCAAACCACAGCTACCGACGCAGCACTGTGAAAACACACACATGCTCATGTGTTACTGTTTTTTTAAAAATATTAACTCATTGGCTGCCATTGACGGCGCCAGACGTCCAATCCATTTGAAGTAAAATGGATTGGATGTCTACGAGTAATGAACTCATTTCAATGCACATCAGAAAGACGATTGGACGCAACATGATTTTTTTTTTATATTAACTCATAGTCTGCATGGGTTGTCCAATTTTGTTGAGGTGGGAGGGTTGACATAAATTGAATGAATATAACCTCAGTTAGATTCACAGCAGAAGGATGATTGGACGCCACACTTTTTTCTTTTTTTAATTAACTCATTGGCTGCCACTGACAGCGCTCGACGTCCAATCCATTTGAAGTCAAATACATTTTTTTTTAATATTAAAAACATGTATAAAATATTTTATACATAAAATATAAATGAGAAAAGAATATTATATAGAATATATTTCATATATACTGTACGTATAAAATATTAAAATTACAAATGAAATAAAAATAAAAATTAATAATAGAATTCAAAAAATGAAAAGAATTTCATTAATACATTTTTCCTTTTTTTTTAAAAAAAAAATATTTTCCCCCAAAATATATATTTTTTTATTTTTTTTTACCGAGCTCCTAAAGGGACCTTGGCAGAAATAAAATACATTTAAACAATCTGGTGCGCACCAGATACTATACGGTGCACACTTAGTATCTGGTTAATTCATTCACTGCCAGTGACAGCGCTCGACGTCCAATCCATTTGAAGTCAAATACAATTTTTTTAATATCAAAAACATGTATAAAATATTTTAGGTATAAAATATAAAAAATGACAGTATAACATGGAATAATATATGACATGAAAATTAATAATAAATTAAAAAAATGAAAAAACATACATTTAAACAATTGGGTGCGTACCAGATAGGATGTGGTGCGCACTAGAAACTATCTGGTGCACATTAGAAACAATCTGATGCACACCAGATAGGATATGGTGCGCACTAGAAACTTCATCTGGTGCACATTAGAAACAATCTAGTGCGCCCTAGATAGAATGTTGTGCGCATTAGAAACAATCTGGTGTGCAACACATACTATCTGGTGTGCACCAGAAACGATCTGGTGAAACATTCTGGGTTGCACCAGAAACATCTAATGAAAAGTATGTGGTGCACACCTAATTCTGGTACGCACCAGATAGTATGTGGTTTGCACTAGAAACTACCTGATGCGCACCAGAAACAATCTAGTGTGCCCCAGATAGGATGTGGTGCACATTAGAAACAATCTGGTGCGCACCAGATAGGATGTGGTGCGCACTAGAAACAATCTGGTGCACACCAGATAGGATGTGGTGCACATTAGAAACAATCTGGTGTGCACCAGAAACAATCTGATGCGCACCAGAAACAATATAGTACGCACCAGATAGGATGTGCTGGTGCGCACTAGAAACTTCATCCGGTGCACATTAGAAACCCAGATAGTATGTGGTGCGCATTAGAAACAATCTGGTGCGCACCAGAAAACCAACCGGAGAAACCATCTGGTGTGCACCAGAAACATCTAATGAAAAGTGGTACGCACCAGAAACAATTAGGTGCGCACCAGATAGTATGTGGTCCGCACTAGAAACTACCTGATGCGCACCAGAAACAGTCTAGTGCACCCCAGATAGGATGTGGTGCACATTAAAAACAATCTGGTGCGCACCGCATACTATCTGGTGCGCACTAGAAACCATCTGGTGAAAGCCTCCGGTGCGCACCAGACTACTGCGCACGACATAGTATGTGGTGTGCACTAGAAACAATCTAATGCGCACCATAAACAATCTAGTGCCCACCAGATAGGATGTGGTGTGCACTACAAACTATCTGGTGTGCACTACAAACTATCTGGTGCCCACCAGAAACCATCTGGTGCGCCCCAGACTGGTGTGGTGCGGACTAGAAACAATCTGGTGGGCACCAGATAGTTTCTAGTGCACACCAAATTGTTTAAATGTATTTTATTTCTGTGGATGTCCATTTAGGGGCTCAGCAATATTTTATTCGTTATTTAGATTTAAAAAATTTTTTAAATAATTTTCTGTATTGTCCTGTATTTATTATTCTTATTCTTATTTTTAAACCTATTTAGGATTCTCCCTTTTTTTCTATTTAGTTTCTACATGTTGTTCATCACTATTATTATTTTCATGTACTTATGTATCCTCCAAAGCAATTTGATGTTCAGTAAATTCAGGCAACAAGGGGTTAAAATTAGATATCGACCGATATGGGTTTTTCAGGATCAATACCGATGATTAGTAGTTAGAAGGGCTGATTTTTGGAGCCGATATTTGCAGTAAAAGTGTAAAAAAATTGAATAATGCAAACACTGAACTTTATTGAAATGCCTAAAGCACGTTTATTGAATTAAACAAATAGAAAATAATAGCTCCATTCGTGCCTGAGGCGCACTACAAGTGTAACTCCATTTACAATTACCATTTAGCCAATCAGAGGACGGGGTGAATACTAGTGCAGGAGATAGAAGCGTGGCTGCATCTGAGCCAGTTTTAAATGGATATTTTTCATATCAGCCGACCGGCTTTTGAACAAGGCAGACGACGATATCCGTCAAACATCCAAATATCAGCGCCGATAATCGTGCTGGCCGATAATCAGTCTATCTCTAGTTAAAATGCTACTTCTTTGGGGAAAAATACTCCAATTTGCTTGTATTTCAAACGTACTCGTCTATAAATAGTATTACGAGTGTCTCGTAGTTCACTGTGTGTTGTGGTTGTCCAATAAACAAATGTAAAACTAGCGCCGAGAGCTCATAAACGTGCAAACGAGCGCTCGATACCTTGCAGGATAAAAAAAAAGAAGAAGAAAAAAAAGCATTTTACATCTAATTTGAATGTTATGTGTGCCGGAATGCTAAACCACCCGAAAGCTATCATTTACACTCAATTACACAGAGAAACACCCACGCCGAGTGGGAATTTTTACGCACTACGCTAGCATACATTTGTGCGCGTTTAGGTGGAAACCTTGCCGTAAACACAGTGTGTGTACTTTCTATTTGGCAGAAAAAGCAGCATGTGGGACGGCAAATAAAGCGCTGTTTACGGCATCTGTCCAATGTATTTAAACTGGGAGGCCTGGGCGTGAATACTTATGTTTACGTGGCGTAACTCACAAGCAGTTTCGTTTAATGGAAGAAAGCTAGTCAGAGAGGAAGGAAAGATGGTTGGGAGGGAAGGAAGAGGAAAGAGTGAAAAAGAGAGAGACGGGTCAGAATGAGCTAGAGGAGGAAGGAAGTATATAGGGAGGAAACTGAGAGAAAGGGGGGACAAGGGAATGAATGAAAGAATGAACAAAGAAAATAAGGCAAGGCAATTTGTAGGGCACAATTCAATACTGGGTAATTCCAAGTATTTGTATAAATGAAGGAAAATAGAGTGAAAGATGGAAGATGTGAAGGGAGAAGGAAGGGAAGTATGGAAGAAAAGAGGGAGGATGGAAGGGAGGAAGAGAGGGAAAGGAAAGAGGGAGGGAGAAAGAAAAGAAGGCACCTAGGCAGGAAGGTACTGCTAAAGGAAGTGAAAGAGAGAGAAAAGAGAAAAGGGAGAATGAAAGAAAAAGGAAAGGAGGGAGCGAGAGAGAAAAGAGAACAAGAGGAGAAAGAGAAAAGAAACAGAAAAAGGAAAGAGAAAACAGACTGTTAGGGACATAAAAGAAAAGAAAAGGGAAAGAAAAAAGTAGGAAGGGAAGAAGGGAGAGAAAGAGAAAGGAGAGAAAACAAGAGGAAGGAAGGAAGGGAGGGAGGGAGGGAGGAAGGAAGGGAGAGGAAAGGGAAGGAAGGAACGGAAGAAGGCAGAGAGAGACAAGAAGAAAGAGATAAAAGAAAAGGAAGGAGCTTAAGAAAGAAGTGGAGAGTGAGAGAGACAAGAAGATGGAAAAGAAAAGAAAGGAACTGAGAAAGAAAGGAAGGGAAGAAGGGAGAGAGAAAAGGAAGGGAGGAACTGAGAAAGGAAGGAAGGGAAGAAGGGAGAGAGAAGGGAAAGAAGGAAGGAAGGAAGGAAGGGAGACAGAAAAGAAAAGGGAGGGAAGGAACTGAGAAAGGAAGGAAGGGAAGAAGGGAGAGAAGGGATGGAAGGGATTGAGAGAGGAAGGGAGAAAGAGACGAGAAGAGAGAACGAAAAGAAAAGGAAGGAAGGAACTGAGAATGGAATGGAAGAAGGGAGAGAGTGAGAGACAAGAGAAAAAGAAAGGAAGGAAAGCAAAAAAGACTGGAGGGAGGGATGATTATAGGAGAGAGAAAGCAAGAAAAAGAAAAGGAAAGAAAGAAAACAAAAGGAGGATTGATTGAACTGCGAAAGGAAGGACGAGAGACAAGAGGGAAAAGAAAAGGACGAACTGAGAAAGGGAAGAAGGGAGACAGAGAAAAGAGAAGGAAGAAAGGAACTGAAAAGGGAAGGGACGAAGGGAGAGTGACAGAGACAAGAGAAGAGAAAAGGAGAGAAATGAAAATTTAGGAACTTAGAAATGAAGGAAGGAACTTAGTAAGGAAGGAATGGAAGAAGGGAGAGATACAGAGAGGGGACAAGAAGAGACTAAAGAAAAGGAAGGAAGGAAGAAAATGAGAAGGAAGTAAGGGAAGAAAGGAGAATGACGGAAGGAAGGAACTGAGGAAGGAAGGGAGCAAGAGAGAAAGAAATACAAGATACGCAAGGAAGGACTTGATAAAGGAAGGAAGGGAGCGAGAGACAAAAGAAGAGTTAAAGACTTAAAAGAAAAGGAAGGAAGGGACCTGAGAAAGGAAAGGAAGAAGGGCGAGAAAGTGAAGGTGACAAGAGAAGAAAAGAGAAAGAAATGGAAAAAGACCAGAGGGAGGGATGAAGATAGAAGAGACAGAGAAAGCAATGGAAGAGAAAAGAGCAAAAAAGAAGGGAGGGAGACTGGATGGAACTGAGAAAGGAAGAAAGGGAAGAAGGGAGGGAGGCAAGAGAAGGAAGGAAGGAACTTGGAAGGGAAGAGAAGAAGGAAGAGCGCGAGTGAGACAAGAGAAATGGCAAAGAAAAGGTAGAAACTGAGGAAGGAAGGAAGCATGGAAGGGAGCGAGAGAAAGAATTGAAAAGGACGGAAGGAAATGAGAAAGGAAGGGTGGAAGGAAGGAAGGAAGGACGGAAGTGAGGAAAGAGAATGGAAGGAAGGAACTTAGGAAGGAAGCGTGAGAGACACAAGAGAAGAGAAGCGAAAATAGTAGGAAGGAAGAATGGCAGGCAATGGGTTAAAAGATTTTGCCACCTCCTGTAACTGTAATTTATTTGCTTGAAAAAAGTTTGTCTTCCTCTCGTGCGTATTTGTGTGTTTTGCGTCTAAACACGGAGGCCGTAAATAGCGGCCAGGCCGCAGGCAAATTGGCGCCGTCGGCACGGCCGTGTCACCCTGCCGTCCAGGCCGCCGCAGCCTCCCGGAATAAAGCAGGAATGTGCTGATGAGGAGCAAAACGCACTCTGCCGGTATTTCGGGACGCGCGCCGCAAAAGTGTCGCAGCCAAAGCGGACGACCTTAACGTTCTTCCAGCTGTTGTTGACGCGCCCCGATCTGCATTATTTTTACTCCGCGCATTTCTCCAGCCAAACGGAGCGGAACCCGCGTTGTCTGTCTTTTTTTTGCCGGCGGAAGTGCAAAAAAAAAGTCCCGACGCAAACATTCCCGGAGTGATGTTCGTCAGGTTTGAGGAGCAGACGGGAAAATAAATACGACGAAAACCGCCGGCGGGAATAATATTGATTCGCATGCTGCATGTACACCAAAACGCAGGCAATAGTCATGAATGATTTATGTGTATTTTTCTCAAAAAATTCGAATTCTCCGACTAACAAATGATGGGCGGGTTTGAATCGGAAATCACAGTGTATGCTTTTTTAGGGCTGTCAAAATTATCTCGCGTTAACGGGCAGTAATTAATTTTTTTAAATCAATCACGTTAAAATATTTGACGCAATTAACGCACATGCCCCGCTCAAACAGATTAAAATGTACAGTACAGTGTAATGTCCGCTTGTTACTTGTTTTTTGGTGTTTGGCGCCCTCTGCTGCCACTTGGGTCCAACTGATTTTATGGGTTATTACCATGAGTGAGCATGGTGTAATTATTGACATCAACAATGGCGAGCTACTAGTTTATTTTATGATTGAAAATTTTGCAAATTTTAACAAAACGAAAACATTAAGAGGGGTTTTAATATAAAATTTCTATAACTTGTATTAACATTTATCTTTTAAGCCAATCATTTTGACAGCCCTAAAATAAATTGTTAAAAAATTATACACTGTGATTTCTGGATTTTTTTTTTTTTAAAAGATTGTCTCTCACAGTGGACAAGCACCTAACATGAAAATTTCAAACCTGCCCATCATTTCTAAGTCGGAGAAATCGCATGGTGTTCAAATACTTATTTTCCTCACTGGATAGTAATAATGTCTAAGTGTATATAAAATAATGAATAAAAGAATATTTTCAAAAATATTTTAAATTTATTTTTATTAATGATAGGTTGATTTAAAAAATCCCCCAAAAGTTTGAAAATGTTACAAATCAATAAAAATATTTACTATTAATGATTGTATATTTTTTTATTAATTATTTAAAAAATGTAAAAAAAAAAAATATATATATATAATTACCGTAATTTTCACACTATAAGGCGCACCTGACTATAAGCCGCCACCCACCAAATTTGACATGAAAACGACATTTGTTCATCGATAAGCCGCAGCTGTCCTGACTGTATTATGGGATATTTACACCAAAAGATATCAAATGGTAACACTCTATTTGACAGTGGCATCATAAGACCGTAATAAAACTAAATGAACCAGAATGAAGCTTTGAACCAAATGGCTCCAAAACCTCATTGCTTCAAGAAGCTTCATTTGGCCATCACTGTTCTCTTGGGGAGACCGTCAACCTCTGCTGCCACCTGCTGTCAACACTGTTGTCATCCAACATGCCTCCTTGCATGCATTGCAGCGCTACAGATGTAAATAACAAATCAAAATTCATGTTCTGTGCTAATTGTTTCTTCAGTTACTGTTCTAGTTGTTTCATCAATTGCTGGTTATGGAATTTGGTAACACTTTATTTGAAGGTGGCACCATCAGACTGTCATAAGACCATCATAATTATGACATGACGCTGCCATGAGCATTAATTAATGTTTATGACAGATTTAATTTTGTGTAATCCGGCAAATTATCTCCCTTTTGAATGGATGTAAAAGATCCGAGCTGGACATAAATGGACTTAGTGACATAATTTGCCGGATGACACTTAATGACATCTGTCATAGGCATTCTTTAATGGACATGATAATGTCATCTCATAATCATGACTGTCTTATGGCAGTCTTATTACACCACTGTCAAGTAAAGTGTTACCTATTAACCCAAATAAATCAACAAATAAGCCGCACTGGACTGTAAGACGCAGGATTCAAAATGAGGGGGAAAAAGCGGCTTATAGTCCGGAAATTGCGGTAGTTAAAAAATGATATAAATGAAAAAGTAAAATATTGATTGAATAATTTATTTTAATTATGAATTATTTAAATGTTTTATTAAAAAATAAATTATTGATATTTTTTTTTTAAATATGATAAGAACATTCATTAAGTTGAAGAATTTCATTAGATTTTTAGGGCAGCCGTGGCGCAGTTGGTAGTCTGAGTTGTCCTTAGAAGGAAGGGTCAGTGGTTCGATTCCCGGCTACAACTGCTCCCTGTCGGAGTGCCCTTTGGCAAGGCACTGAACCCCGATTTACCTCCAATGGGTTGACAGCGCCTTGCATGGCAGCAGCCCCATTGGTGTGTGTGAGCGGGTAAATTTGTGCTCATGTAAAGCGTATTGGGCATAGTAACCATGCAGATAAATGCGCTATATAAGAACTGTCCATTTACCATTTTAGATGAACTTTGCCTTGCAAAACTCCCATCAAATATTGAATAGCATTGCCTGCTATTGATAACAATGGAAGTACATTTGCCTCTGATGGGGGGCCAACTCTACACAGGTCAATTTCAATTCATAGCAGTAGGATGATTGGACGCCACATCATCGTCAATGGCACTGAGAGAGTTAAAAAAAAAAAACAACAACAGGCAGATAGCATTTCAAACAACTGCTTGTACACCACATGCTGCGCTCTCACCAAAACCGAACAAGAGTGGCTTTAGAAAGGCAGGCCTAAATATTAGAGAGGGTTTAGGCTAAGCTTCACGCACACGCAGACGACGGGGGGAGACGGAGACACACGCGCATTCTCAGACTACTTAAGGTCGACATGATAGCAGACGGGACACAAAGGCAACATGTGTGCCGGCTGGGGATGGTAAAGGAAAGCGGCGCGAAGCTGGGAGCGAGTGAGGAAATGAAGACTGATGAGGAGAAAAACTCATGTTTGTCAATGCTGCTTCTGTGATCCATTGTAACATTTTTTTATGAACATAAAGACTCAAAATTCGTTTCCCTGCAGTTGCAATAACTGCACTTAAAAAAGGAGGTTCTTGACATAGCTGTGCAATAATGAGTTTTGAAACACTGCAGATGTAAGGTGAATGCTTTGTGTGTATGTTGTAGTTTTATTCTTATTTTAGGGCTGTCAAACTATTAAAATTTTTAATCAAGTTAATTACAGCTTAAAAATGAATTAATCGTAATTAATCGCAATTCAAACCATCTATAAAATATGCCATATTTTTCTGTAAATTATTGTTGGAATGGAAAGATAAGACACAAGATCGACATATACATTCAACTAGGGCTGCAGCTATCGAATATTTTAGTAATCGAGTAATCGACTGAAAATTCTATCGATTAATCGAGTAATCGGATAAAACAAATATATTTTTAGGTGAAGAGCAATTATAAATATACATGAGAAAACAAGACATTTCATCTACTCTTGAACCATTTTCAGTCAATCAATGTCTTTATTTTCGATGTATATTGTTGAAAACCGCCAACAATTGCATCTCAGATGTAACTAGAATTTAAAAAAAAAGACAAATTCACTGCTTTCACTCAAAAAACCTTTAGATCTTATTAAAAAATATATATATTTATACCTAAAAATGCCATTACGCTTGATAACACACATCACTTAAAAGTTGGGATTTTTTCCCACCTGTTTCAATTGAATTTCTATTTGTGTCAAGCCATTTTTAAGTTCTAGTTAAGTTTTACGCTACTCTAAACTGTAAGTCCTGATAGGATTTTGTGTTTTTGCAGTGTTCAAGATAAATGTATGATACAGGCTGTATTGGAGCACATTAGGGACCAGTGCTACTTGGTGTTTTATCCAGCAATGACTACTAAGCTAAAATTGATAGTTAGCATTATTGAGTTTTTATTTTACACCCGTATCACGCCACAAAGCTATGTTATGTTAAAGCCTGTATGTAAGACACGTTAGCCACGCATCGAAAGTGGTCATAATTAATAGAAACCTAGCCCTCCGCAGGGCTAACGTTACGTGAGCTAGTGACTCAGACAGTAACGTTAATCTTATTTATTAGCGCTTAGCGCTCTTTATTAGCGCTTAGCGCTCTACTGCTTTAAGATGGCCGCTGTTTATTAACGCTGCCCAGACGCGGCCGAGTCTATCACAATGCATCTAGTTCAACATACATGTGATCTCTATGAGACTCCTCAGATGCTACCTGCTACCAACTTAACATCATGCGGGCTAGCGGGCTAGTTTTTAGCAACGTCGGCGTAGTTTGGAGCGGCTGTCGGCTGCGGAAATGTTTTTTATATTTTTTTATTGCTTCTTCCTCTACGCACGTGACGTCAGCGCGTTGTCCCGCATTAAAAAAAGTCCGAGCAAAACGTGATGCTTAGAGCTGTCAAAATAAATGATTACTCGAGGTGAATAAAATTACTCGGATCAGTTTTTAAACTCGAGTTACTCGAGTTGCTCGAGTATTCGTTTCAG
This sequence comes from Corythoichthys intestinalis, assembly GCF_030265065.1. Lineage (NCBI taxonomy): Eukaryota > Metazoa > Chordata > Actinopteri > Syngnathiformes > Syngnathidae > Corythoichthys > Corythoichthys intestinalis. The sequence continues at coordinate 41,542,311 of NC_080398.1, forward strand.
CTCTACATTCAACATACGGTACATAAGTATTTGCATTTATATAACAATAAATCAACAAGATGGCGTAACATTATTAACATTCTGTTAAAGCGATCCATGGATAGAAAGACTTGTAGTTCTTAAAAGATAAATGTTAGGACAAGTTATAGAAATTTTATATTCAAACTAGGGCTGTCAAAATTATCGCGTTAACGGGCGGTAATTAATTTTTTAAATTAATCACGTTAAAATATTTGACTCAACGCACATGCTCCACTCAAACCAATTAAAATGACAGCAGTGCTTGTTACTTGTTTTTTGTTGTTTGGCGCCCTCTGCTGGCGCTTGGGTCCAAATGATTTTATGGGTTTGGGGAGTGATCACGGTGTCATGACATCAACAATGGCGAGCTAATAGTTTATTTTTTGATTGAAAATTTTACTAATTTTAATAAAACGAAAACATTAAGAGGGGTTATAATATAACATTTCAACTTGTACTAACATTTATCTTTTAAGAACTAGAAGTTTTTTTTATCCATGGATCGCTTTAAGAGAATATTAATAATGTTAATGCCATCTTGTTGATTTATTGTTATAATAAACAAAAACAGTACATATGTACCATATGTTGAATGTACCGTGTTGTGTCTTTTTTCATTCCAACAATAATTTACAGAAAAATATGGCATATTTTATAATGGTTTGATAGGTGGTTAATTACGATTAATTAATTTTTAAGCTGGAATTAACCCGATTAAAATTTTTAATCGTTTGCCGGCCCAATTCAAACCCCTCGTAATGTTTTCGTTTTAATGAAATTTCTAAAATTTTCAATCAAAAAATAAACTAGTAGCCCGCCCTTGTTGATGTCAATAGTTAAACAATGCTCATGGGTGCTTAAGCACATAAAATCAGTCACACCCAAGCGCCAGCAGAGGGCGACAAAACTCCAAAAAACACAAGTAACAAGTTGGCATTGCACTGTGCTGTCATTTTAATCTGTTTAAGCGGGGCATGTGCGTTAATTGCGTCAAATATTTTAACGTAGTTAATTTAAAAAATTAATTACCGCCCGTTAACGCGATAATTTTGACAGCCCTGTCTTATTTATTATGTACTTTCAATTTCTGTGTAGAAAGAATATTCTATTATGAAGCAAAATTTCTCAGATGAACATATTCGCTGCTATTGACGGTAATAAACGTCCAAGCTACTTGTGAAATTACTCATTTGAATTCGAAGCAGAAAGACGATTGGACGCCACTTGATTGAATGTCTAACATTGTCAATGGCAGTGAAAAAGTTAATATTGTTTTTAATTTTATTTTTTATCCTAACTACAAAACAAAATGGGTAAAAAAATACCTTTTTAAAAGATTAAATGTTTTAAATATATATATTTGAAATTAAAATTAAAACGTTAAATGCTGCCATTTTTTTTCTTCTTAACATACTGTATATTAGCGGAAAAAAAGCCAAATATTCTCCATTCCAAATGGATTGGACGTCTATTCTCGTCAATGGCATTGTTATATTTTTATATTTTATTGAATTAAAGCAACACTAGCTAACTTTTCAACCTTTTATAAAATAATTTCTGAACATAATTTTCGCACTATAAGGCGCACCAGACTATAAGCCGCCACCCACCAAATTTGACACGAAAACAACATTTGTTCATAGATAAGCCGCAGCTGTCCTCACAGTATTATGGGATTTTTACACCAAAAGATTATCCGGTAACACTTTATTTGACAGCGGCATCATACAACTGTCATAAGACCAAATGAACCACCACGAAGCTTTGAACCAATTAGCCGAAAAGCTTCATTGCTTCAAGAAACTTCATTTGGCCATCACTGCGCCTATGCGGGAGACAGTCAACCTCTGCTCCAACCTGCTGTCAACACTGTTGTCATCCAACATGCCTCCTAGCATGCTTTGCAGCGCTACAGATGTAAATAACAAAATTCATTTTCTGTGCTTATTATTTCTTCAGTTACTGTTCCAGTTGTTTCATTAATTGTTAGTTATGGTATTTTGAAGCACTCTATTTGACTGTGACTGTCATTAGACAATCATAATTATGACATGACACTGTCATGAGCATTAATGAATGCTTATAACGGATGTCATTTAGTGTTATCTGGCAAATGATCTTACTTTTGAATGGATGTAAAAGATCCGAGCTAGACATAAATGGAGTTAGTGACATAATTTGCCGGATGACACTTAATGACATCTGTCATAAGCATTCAGTAACGTCCATGATAGTGTCAAGTCATAATTATGACGGTCTTATGACGCCGCAGTCAAATAGGGTGTTACCTGTTAACCCAAATAAATCCAAAAATAAGATGGACTGGACTATAAGCTGCAGGATTCAAAGTGAAGGGGAAAAGTAGCGGCTTATAGTCCGAAAATTACGGTCGTTGAATGACACTGCATCGCTAAAATCGACTAAAACTGAAAAATTACCAAGTGTAGCTTTAAATCTTATTTTTGTTTAACTATAAAACAAAATTGGTACACAAAAAAATTTTTTTTCAAAGTTTGTATTAAATAATTTATTTATAATTAAAACAAAAAAAATAAATGTTGTCATTTTTACTCTTTCTAACATACATTAAATTTTTTTTTTTTTTTTTTTTTTTTTTTTTTTATGAAAGTCATAAAAAACCTGTAAATATTCTTCGTTCCAAATGGATTGGATGTTTATTGTCGTCAATGGCACTGTTATATTTTTATAACTTAAATCTTATTTTTGTTTAATTAACTACGAAGCAAAATAGGTGAAAAAAAATAATTTTAGTTTAAGTTTGGATTAAATGTTTTAAATGTTGTCATTTTTACATATTTAATTTTTTTTTTCATGAAAGGCAAAAAAAAGTTAAAAGTAAATTAGTAAGTTAAAAATAAATTAGTAAGTTAAAAGTAAATGTTCTCCATTCCAAATGGATTGGACGTCCATTGTTGTCAATGGCACCATATATGTGTGTGTATATATATATATATATATATATATTTTTTTTTTTTTTTAATTATATTTAGTTTAATCTTATTTTTGTTTAAGTGTATTATATACCTGTACATTCATGTATACAGTGTATTTTGTATGTATATTATATGAAATATTTTTTTGCATATATATTAGTAATTTATTAACAAAAAGTAAATATCGTCTCTGTCTTTATGAAATTTTACTTTATAGGACGTCTGTTGTTGTCAATGGCACTGTTTTATATATATATATTTTTTTTACATTGTATTAAGTTTCATCTTATTTTTGTTTAACTGTATATTATATACATTCTATTCATATATATTGTGTATATATGATATAAAATTAAATATTTTATGCACATATATTTGTAATTAACAAAAAGTAAATATTGTCTCTGTCTATATAAGAAAGATGTACAGTATATTTTTTTAAATTAAATAAAATCAGTAAATATTTTTTTTACATTTACTGATGATAGTTATTTTCATCCTTCCGCTCTGTATTCAAACGCCCAATCATTTGAACCGTCTGGCCACCCTCCCAGTTCAAATGGATTGGATGTATATCGCCGTCATTTGCAGCAAATGAGTTAAATAAACCCCAAAAATGACAAAAAATAAAAACCTCCAGTCCAATTAGATTAGTTTGTCTCCGACCATCAATGGCTCTGAAGGATGTTTCTGTCCTTAAGGCGGCGGCAGCGTAGAGCCCATCGCCGAGCTAGCGGGAGACGAGACGGCGGAGCCTGAGGACGCCACCAAGTTCATCAAGAAGAAATCATCTTCAAAGAAAGTCAAGAAAGGTAGGACTTTTTCATCCTGAGTGTGATTGACAGCTTGGTTGCTTCTTCTTCAAAGCAGCACAAAACACCACCTACTGTATAGGATAATAACACATACAGTAAATCAAGAAAACAACATAGATATCCACTGACGTCTTTTTCAAAGAAGCAAGGTTACATTCTCTTTGATGGGCTCTACCTTAGTTAGCATGGTGCGTCTGTGTCTAGTGTTAATCCTCACTGGCGTCACCAGTAATGAAAAAGAGAGACACACGACCTATTCAATTATATACACAAATACGCACACATATATGCCAACATTCACGCACATCTACACACTAAATAAAACAATACATATATACACACACGCCATATACACGTAAACACTGACTTGAGTGTGTGTGTGTGTCTGTATGATATAGTGCTGTCAAGCGATTTAAATTTTTAATCGTACTTTTGCATGGAGAATACACTGCCCTCTGTTGGCAGCATTGGGTCTGGCCGGGCTGTCGCCTTGTATAACTGAGAAGACTTTGATGTCTGACATGGATAAAGGATAGGTTTGGCCTGGTTTGGCCCAGATAAGGCTGTAAGTTGTTTCAGCTAATAGATGTTTGTTTATGCATTTGTAATTAAGTCTAGAGCTACAGTTTGTGGAGTTATGTGTGAGCGATTTGCTATGAGAATTGCAAATACGTTAGCATTCGTAGCATTCAAGCTAGCTGACTTTTGTGATGCAAATTAGGCTAACTTCATCTACTAAATGTACATATTGATCAGAGTAGATGGACGTTTGAACGCCAATTGTTTTGTGTCGTGTTTCATTGTTAAAATGTGTGTCGTGTTGAACATAAGTATACATGTGTGTTAAAGCTTTACAAATTGTCAAAAGTGAAGGAAGTAAAAAGCACAATTGCCTTGTTTGCTGTCTGTAAAGCTGAACAATTGGAAACACAAAATGGACTCCCGCATCGCGAAGTTGAAATCGCATAAGTCAATGAAAAAAAAAAAAAAAAAGCCGAGTGCTATGCTAGCCTGTTAACAATTAAATAGTCAACCCCTCCCAGATTAAATAGATTGGACGTCTATCGCCGTCAATAACAGCGAACGTGCTAAAATATAAGCTTAGCCTGCAAACAATTAAAAATTCAACTCCTCCCAGTTCAAATGGATTGGACGTCTGTCACCATCAATAGCAGATAGCATGCTAAAAAAATAGCGCTATGCTAGCCTACCAACAATTAAAGATTCAACTCCTCCCATTTCAAAAGGATTGGACGTCAATCTTTGTCAACAGCAGATAGCATGCAAAAAAAAAAAAAAAAAAAACTAGCGCTATGCTAACCTACCAACAATTAGGTATTCAACTCATCCCAGTTCAAATTGATTGGACGTCTATCGCCGTCATTAGCAGCCAGCACGCTAAATAATAAATTAGCACGATGCTAGTCTGCCCAAATTAAATATTTAACCCCTCCCAGTTTAAATGGATTGGACGTCTATCGCCGTCAATAGCAGCTAGCATGCTAAATAAAAATAGCGCTATGCTAGCCTACCAACAAATAAAGATTCAACTTCTCCCATTTCAAAAGGATTGAACGTCAATCTTTGTCAACAGCAGCTAGTTTGCTAAATAAAAATAGCGCTATGCTAGCCTACCAACAAATAAAGATTCAACTCCTCCCATTTCAAAAGGATTGAACGTCAATCTTTGTCAACAGCAGCTAGCATGCTAAACAAAAATAGCGCTATGCTCGCCTACCAACAAATAAAGATTCAACTCCTCCCATTTCAAAAGGATTGAACGTCAATCTTTGTCAACAGCAGCTAGCATGCTAAATAAAAATAGCGCTATGCTAGTCTACCAACAAATAAAGATTCAACTCCTCCCATTTCAAAAGGATTGAACGTCAATCTTTGTCAACAGCAGCTATCATGCTAAAAAAAAAAAAAAAGCTATTGCTAGGCTAACCTACCAACAATTAAGTATTCAACTCCTCGCAGTTCAAATTGGCTGGATGTCTATCGCCGTCATTAGAAGCCAGCACACTAATAAATAAATTAGCTCGATGCTAGCCTGCCCAAATTAAATATTTAACCCCTCCCGGTTCAAATGGATTGGATATCGCTGTCAATAGCAGCTAGCATGCTAAAAAAAAATCATAGCACTATGCTAGCCTGCTCACAATTAGATATTCAACCCCTCCCAGTTTTAATGAATTGGACGTCTATCCCCGTCAATAGCAGCTAGTATGCTTAAAAAAAAAAAAAAAAAAAAACTGACGCTATGCTAACATAACAATTAAGTTTTCAACTCTTCCCACTTCAAATGGATTGGACGTCCATCGCCGTCAATAGCAGCTAGCATTCTAAAAAAAGAAGAAGAAGAAAAATTAGCGCTATGCTAACCTACCAACAATTAGGTATTCAACTCATCTCAGTTCAAATGGATTGGACGTCTATCGCCGTTAATAGCAGCTAGCGTGCTATAAAAAAGCCTAATCTTATGCTAGCCTGCCAACAATTAAATATTCGACACCTCCCAAATCAAATGGATTAAACGTCTATCGCCATCAATAGCAGCTAACGCGCTAATAGATAAGTAAACACATTTGCACTATGCTAGCCTGCCAACAATTACAAATTAAACAACTCCCAGTTCAAATGGATTGGACGTCTATCACCGTCAATAGCAGCAAGCATGCTAAAAAAAAAAAAAAAAAAAAAAAATTAGCGCTATGCTAACCTTCCAATAATTAAGTTTTCAACTCTTCCCAGTTCAAATGGATTGGACGTCCATCGCCGTCAATAGCAGCTAGCATTCTAAAAAAAAAAAAAAAAAGAAAAATAGCGCTATGCTAGCCTGCCAACAAACACACATTAAACCCAGGCTTCGATTTGTCCGAGATGTTTAAAACGCGGCGTTTATCCGGCATCAAAGCCAGATTAAAAAAGCTCTTGCCAAAGTTGGCGAAGGTCAACGTCGGGAGCTAGCGGCTGTCGCGGGGCTTACCAGCGCATTCAACTTTCCACCGGTGACAATCAAACAAATATGCGGAACGTGTTTACATCATCGCCGGGGGCATTTGATGTGGGCCCAAAATAGCCCACCGGATAACGCGGCGGCGACTCCAGCGCCACCTCGGCGTTGCTCGGCTTCCCGCGCGGGATTGTCGCTACTCTTAAAACGTTGTTGACGAGATGACGCTCAGGGGGGTGAAAAAAGAAAGAGCGGCGGGAAAATGTCGCACGTGCGCTCGATTAGCTGTGCTTTTCCTTTCGAGGTCGCGTCCTCGACAGGAGCGACGATTACACTCAAACGCATGAGAGCTCTTGAGGAGTAATAATGCTTTTAATCTGTTTTTGATGGAAGTACTCGGGCAATCGATGTCACCTGGGGAATTGGAGAAAAAAAACAAGCATCGTGCAAATAACCAGCTCGAGTTTCAACTGGGTATTTTGATGATAATCAGTACCTGGCGAGTTGATTGTACAGTGAGCGAATGAGCGCCAACAGGCTTCCCAATTCAAATGGATTGGCCGTCAATGGTGCTGAAAAATAAGATTCACTGCGAGTCAATTTTATTAGATGGGGCTTTTTGTGTGACGCAGGGAATTTTCACATAACCCTAAAAAATTTCCTGTTCGCCTGGGCATAAAAGGTGTATACCCGATCACGTCATTTTCAAAGTATCGGAATCGGCAAAAAAATATCGGACATGCCTTTTTTTAATATATATATATTTTTTAATTGAATTGTTTTCTAATATTTTTTAACGTTACAGACAAAATGTCTTACATTCATCCAGAGTCTTTAGTTTTGGCTTAAACTAGGGCTATCAAATTTATCGCGTAAACGGCGGTAATTCATTTTTTAAAAAATTAATCACGTTAAAATATTTAATGCAATTAACGCATGCGCTGCACCACTCACGCATTGTCGCGTTCAATTTATAATGGCGCCGTTTTACCTATATATAGAGCTAACAGGCAGCGTAAAATGAGTAGAGAGAGTTTTGGCAGTCTTTGGAGCCTCTTTTTAATAGGCTAAGGCCTTAAAATTCCCTCTCTCAACAATTAGAAATATCGTGGGAAGCAATGTGGGGAAGAATGGTAGTGGTTGATCTTTTCCTTAACACCCTATGTTACTTCCCAAGACAGAGAAGATATATCAATTGGTGCCCCTAGGTACAGTCATGGTTGCACTTCCCATCATGCATTTGGGCAGAACAGTTGAATGGCTACAGTATCATTTACTGAAAGCTCAACAAATACACTAGATGGCAATATTTAGTCACAATATACAAAGTCACATTTATCCTTTAAGAATTACAAGTCTTTCTATCCGTGGGTCCCTCTCACTGAAAGAATGTTAATAATGTAAATGCCATCTTGAGGATTTATTGTCATAATAAACAAATACAGTACTTATGTACTATATATTGAATGTATATATTCGTCCGAGTTTTATCCATTTTTTTCTTAATGCATTGCCAAAATGTATATGATCGGGGAAAATTATCGGGAATGATTGGAATTGAATCGGGAGCAAAAAAAAAAGCAATCGGATCGGGAAATATCGGGATCGGCAGATACTCAGACTAAAACGATCCGGATCGGATCGGGAGCAAAAAAAACATGATCGGAACAACCCTAGTGTATACAGACGTGCGTATGGTTCGCCCAAAATTCGCCAAAAACTGTCCCATTCATTTCTAATGGGATGCCATTGACGGCCATGTACGTCCAAATTTCCCATTCATTTTCAATGGGACGAAAAATAGGTCCTTGTGATTTTTGAGCATTTACCATGAAAGGCCATTGATATTCAACTGGCGCCCAAGTAAGTCATTGACAGCCATGCACGTCCATGCCATTGACGGCCATGTACGTACAAATTTCCCATTCGTTTTCAATGGCAGGAGAATACAGGTCCTTGTGATTTTTGACCATTTGCCATTAAAGCCCATTGACATTCAACTGGTGCCCAAGTAAATCATTGATAGCCATGCACATAAATGTCTTTGACGGCCATGTACGTCCAAATCTCCCATTCATTTTCAATGGCAGGACAACATAGGTCCTTGTGACTTTTGACCATTGACAATGAAAGCCCACTGACATTCAACTGGTGCCCAAGTAAATCATTGACAGCCAGCCATACATGTCCATGCCATTGACGGCCATGTACCATGTACGTCCAAATTTCCCATTCATTTTCAATGGCAGGAAAACATAGGTCCTTGTAATTTTTGACCATTTACCATGAAAGCCCATTGGCGTTCAACTGGCGCCCAAGTAAGTCATTGACAGCTATGCACGTCCATGCCATTGACGGCCATGTACGTCCAATTTCCAATTCATTTTCAATGGCAGAAAAATATAGGTCCTTGTGATTTTTGACCATTTACCATGAAGGCCATTAACATTTTACTTGCACCCAAGTAAGTTATCGGCAGCCATGCACGTCCATGCCAATGACGGCCATGTATGTCCAAATTTCCCATTCATTTTCAATGGCAGGAAAACATGGGTCCTTGTGATTTTTAACCATTTACATTGAAATGCCATCAGTATTAAAATGGCGCCCAAGTAAGTCATTGACAGCCATGCACGTCCATGCCATTGACGGCCATGTACGTCCAAATTTCCCACTTATTTTCATTCTCTATTGATTTTTGGGGGGCATTTCCAGGCTGCTTTCTGATGATTTTGTGTCACTTCCTGTTGATTTGGGGGATTTTTTTGGGTCACTTCCTCTAAATTTTGGATCATTTTCTTTCAAATTTTTGGGCATTTCCGGGCTGCTTCCTGTTCATTGGTAACTTTCTGTTGATTTTGGGGCATTTCCTCGTTACGTCTTTTGATTTGGTTTTACTTCCTGTTGTTTTGGGGGGTTTTTTGGGGTCACTTCCTGTAAATTTTGGACCATTCAGTATTTAATTATTGGGGCATTTGTGGGCTGCTTCCTGTTTGTTGGTCGCTTCCTATTGATTTTGGGGCATTTCCAGGTTACTTCCTGTCGATCAAGTGTCACTTCCTTTGGTTTTGCGGCATTTTTGGGTCACTTTCTCTAAATTTTGGGTCATTTTTTAATGGAAGTTTGGGGCATTTCCATGCTGTTTACAGTTCATTGGTCGCTTCCTGGTCATTTGGGGGCATTTCCAGGTAGCTTCCTGGTGATTTGGCGTCGCTTCCTTTTGTTTCGAGGCATTTTTGGGTCACTTCCTGTAAATTTTGGATCATTCGCTGTTAAATTTTTTGGGCATTTCCGAGCTGCTTACAGTTCATTTGTCGCTTCCTGTTGATTTTAAAGCATTTCCAGGTTGCTTCCTGTTTATTTGGTGTCATTTGATTTGGTTTCGGGGACATAACTTGTTGTAAATTTTGGGTCTTTTCAATAGAATTTTGGGGCATTTCCGGGCTGCTTACAGTTTATTGGTCGCTTCCTGTTGATTTTAAGGCATTTCCAGGTTACTTCCTGTTGATTTGGTCTCATTTTCTTTGGTTTAGGGGGATATTTGGGTCACTTTCTGTAAATTTTGGGTCATTTTTTAATGGAATTTTTGGGCATTTCCAGCTTACTTCCTGTTGATTGCATGTCAATTCCTGTTCATTTCTGGGATTTTTTCTCTTATCCGATAAGAGATTATACCCATATCGCACAACACTTGTGCCAAACCATGTCCTATTTCATAAATAAGTAGCAGGAAGAACCTTGACATGCCTGAGAAGAGGTGGAGCGCGTTTTGAGTTTGCCAGGTTGAGGACACCCACGTGGAGGGCGAGCGTGGCCAACGCCAATACGGTTATTTTCAGCTAGACGCGCTGGACGTGTTTGAGTTGGGACGCGCGCTCCAGAAAACCAGCTGTAATTTAGTCAACGCATCAATTTGAAGGCCACGGAACCCCCCCGAAGAAGCAAAAATACTAACTCCTGCGGCGGGCGCTCCAACATGCAACTAAATCTAAAAACATAGAATTTAAACATTTTACCCCCCACCAGATTAGTAGACGCCAGCCCTCCACTCCGTGGCGAGGACAGATTGAACGCTGACTCGTGGAAAAACAGCAATATAAGACAGATGACTTCCTCTTACAGTAGTAGGAATGCCTGTCACGATTAATCGACTAATGGATTGTCAAATGAATCGACAACTATGTTGATGGAAGACATTGTTGACTATTTTGGGCTTACAGTAACTGTTCGCTAGGAAACATCATATCACAAGAAATCCTCTTCTATAGCGGCATAAAAACAGAATTTAAAAGAAGAATTATTAAATTCCTATCTTTCGTCATAAAAAAAGTTTGTCTTTACTCTTTTTCATTTATTAGTTATGAGCAGTTGAACATCATAAATAACATTGTTAGACGTTTTTTGGAGTGAATGAGTAATGAGTTTATTGAATAAGATTATAAAGTTTTTTTAAAATTATTTATAATACATTTTATTCTGTAATAAATGTCATATTATTATATATCTAAAGCATTAAATTTTTATTATTTTTTTTATATAATAAGGTTTACAAAGTGATGTTTTTTATTTTGTTATTGTTTGATTTTCAGTTTATATTTATATATATACCGTATCTATATGTATAGTTAAGAAGAACAAATATACGTATAACTAAATGTTTTGATTTGTCAGCATTCATTTCATTATTTCATTTTTTTATGATATAAAAATACTCCAAATCATTGTTTGATGGTTATGACACATGCATACCTTTGTAGTAATCAATTTTGATTTAATTAATTAAATATTAAATTATAGATGAAATAATTAAATTAATTCATCAATATATACATAAATACAATTTAAGTTGAAATAACTATTTTTAAAAAACTGCCTTTTTTTTAAGAAATTGACTTCTAGTGTAATTTTTTTTATTTGGAATATTATTAAGAAAACAAAAAGAACAGTTAACTTTTTTTTATTTTTTTATTATAGTGTAATTATGTAATTTGTAAAAGTAATTAAAAAAATGCTGTACATGAGAGTAAACTTTTTGTATAAAAATGTATTTATTTTAAATATATATATATATATTTAATTAACAAAACAAAATACAAGTATTTTTTATTTTTTTATTATAGTTTATTTGATATATTCAGAAAAAATACATAAGTCAAGTAAATATTTTTATTTCCTATGAATTTTTTTTTAATGTATTTTGATTACATATTTTTAATTGACAAAAATACAAGTTTTTTTATTATAGCATAATTTTAAAAAATTTTGGGGGGGAAATACAGATGGATAATTACAAAAAATACATACCAGTCAAGCAAATATATTTATTGAAAATTATTTTTTATTATTATTATTAAAAAATTTCTCTTAAGCATAAATTTTTAATAAAAATTTTAATAAAATGAAATACATAATAGTTTTTTGTTTTTGTTTAGTTTTTAGAGTATAATTTTATATTTTGGAAAAAAAAATTGTATTGCAGTATTGCAGTCAAATAAATATTTTTTATTTGTCATAAAATTTATTTTTTCATATTTTGAATAAATATTTATTTTAATAAAACAAAATATATAACAGTTAAGAATTTTTTGTAAATTTTTATAGCGTTTTTTGGGGGGGGGGGGGGGGGTTTCAAATATTTTTTTGATGGACAAAACAAGTCTTTTTAAATATATTTTTGTTATTATATACTCATTCCTACATTCATTTTCCAAGTCGTTTATCCTCACAAGAGTTAATCCCAGCAAAGGCAGTAGACGATGTACACCCTGAATCGGTTGTTAGTTTTTGTTATTATTTTTTTAATTTTCTGGATGGAGTTATGATCATTCCCCCTTCATTTGCTGCCAGCCCTCCCTGTCAAATTCCATTCAGTGTCTCTTACCATTAAATGCAGTGATTAAAAAAAAAAAAAAAACAGTTTAAGATGTTGGTAACAATAACTGATTGTTGGGAACACCAATTGAGAGCTGAGAGGCCGTCAAAGTCTGAGGGAAAAAGTCATGGGAAAAGAAAAAGTGCTTATTTGGATGTGCATCACATGCAAAGCATACACGAATTCAGCGGGGGCCTACACGCTTGGCTCGTGTCGCAAATAACACGGAACACGCGTCTGTCCGAATTGTCGCTCCTCGGGGAGCGAGTGGCAGGAATCAATGGGCTTCCTCTGGGACAGGAAGTTCAACTTGTAGTTCAAACTCGGCGGCTGTTCTTTACATCAAAAACATAAAATGCAATACTTTTCTGCACAAACCATTATTTAGAATCCCTCACTGGCTGCCATTGGCTGTGCTAGACGTCCAATCCACTTGACGTGGGAGGTGTGGCAGCGAATGAACGAACGTTCATTCGCTGCCACCCTCTCACGTCAAGTGGATTGGACATCTACTAGTGATAAACTCATTAAACAGTTGTCCAAATCCTCTTTTTTTTTAACCTCTTAACTCATTGGCTAGTGAATTAATTTCAATTCATAGCAGAAAGATGATTGGACGTCGATCACCAACACTGAAAACCCAGTGAATTGACATTAACAAATAGACGACACTGCAGGAATACCTAAGTACAGAACAAAAGTATTGATACAAAATTATTATATATTGAAAATTAAATTGAAAAAAGAAAATAGAAATAACATTTAGAAATTCCAAAACAAAAAAATATGTTTAAAAATGTTTTTTAAAAAGTCACGCACAGGAATAGAAGAAAATATTGAACATTAAGTGGAAAAACATTTTAATTCAATGATAAAATCAAAATAAAATTACAAAAATAAGATTTAATGACACTAAAAAGAATAATTAAAAAAAAAAATTGGGGGCTGTCAAAATTATAGCGTTAACGGGCGGTAATTAATTTTGTTAATTAATCACGTTAAAATATTTGATGCATTTAACGCGCATGCCCGCTCAGATTAGAATGACAGCACAGCGTCATGTCCACTTGTTACTTGTGTTATATGGTGTTTTGTCGCCCTCTGCTGGCGCTTGGGTGTGACTGATTTTATGGGTTTCAGCACCATGAACAATGGCGAGCTACTAGTTTTATTTTTTTGTTTGGAAATGTTACAAATTTGATTAAAACGAAAACATTACGACGGGTTTTAATTAGGGCTGTCAAAATTATCGCGTTAACAGGCGTTAATTAATTTTTTTAATTAATCACGTTAAAATATTTGACGCAATTAACGCAGATGCCCCGCTCAGACAGATTTAAATGACAGTACAGTGAAACGCTCACTTGTTGCGTTTTATGGAGTTTTGCCGCCCTCTGCTGGCGCTTGGGTGCGACTGATTTTATAGGGTTCAGCACCCATGAGCATTGTGTAAGTAATTATTGACATCAACAATGGCGGGCTACCAGTTTATTTTTTGATTGAAAATTTTACAAATTTTATTAAAACGAAAACATTAAGAGGGGTTTTAATATACAATTTCTATAACTAGTACTAACATTTATCTTTTAAGAACTACTCCACTTATGCACATTTATTTACTTAAAATAATAATTCCACCTTGACCACTCACTTCACTCCCCTTGTTTCCATTTGACTGGAAATTGCATCCAAAAGCAGCACATCGTGGCATTTTACTTCGCGAGTTTAGGCAGCAATAAGCAATTGTTGAACACGAAAGATACCAATGACTTCATCACTGTGAGCCCGCAAACCATGGCGCCAACTAACGGTCAAAATATGTAGTAAATATTATAAAATATTGCCATTGATTTAACATTTTATGTGTTTCTAACAACATATTTTAGTACAAGAGAACAATTGTGGTTTATTAGAGCCTACATGTATTTAAGGTAGAGGATCACTTTAACATGTAATTTATTTTAGGGCTGTCAAACGATTAAAAATTTTAATCGAGTTAATTACAGCTTAAAAATTAATTAATCGTAATTAATTGCAATTCAAACCATCTATAAAATATGCCATATTTTTCTGTAAATTATTGTTGGAATGGAAAGATAAGACACAAGACGGATATATACATTCAACATACGGTACATAAGGACTGTATTTGTTTATTATAACAATATATCAACAAGATGGCATTAACATTATTAACATTCTGTTAAAGCGATCCATGGATAGAAAGACTTGTAGTTCTTAAAAGATAAATGTTGGTACAAGTTATAGAAATATTATATTCAAACCCCTCAATGTTTTCGTTTTAATAAAATTTGTAAAATTTTCAAACAACAAAATAAACTAGTAGCTCGCCATTGCTCAGCACCACCAATTCTCACGGTGCTGAAAACCATAAAATCAGTCGCACCCAAGCGCCAGCAGAGGGCGACAAAACTCCAAGAACACAAGTAACAAGTGCACATGTCACTGTACTGTCATTTTAATCTGTTTGAGCAGGGAATGTGCGTTAATTGCATCAAATATTTTAACGTGATTAATTCAAAAAATTAATTACCGCCCGTTAATGCGATAATTTTGACAGCCTTAGAAAGAATGTTAATAATATTAATGCCATTTTGTTGAGTTATTGTTATAATAAACAAATTAAGTACTTATGTACAGTATGTTGAATGTTTATGTCTGCCTTGTGTCTTATCTTTCCATTCCAACAATAATTTACAGAAAAATATGGCATATTTTAAAGATGGTTTGAATTGCGATTAATTTTTAAGCTGTGATTAACTCGAATAAAAAAATGTAATCGTTTGACAGCCCTACCTCATACAGATTTTTTAAATTATTACTATTTTCTATGCACCTCCAATACTAATTCAGGCATCAAGGAGTAAAATACATTAAAAACAGTTAAACAATTTAGGGGAGAAAAAAAAAAAACTCCCCAAAAAATCACGACATAGGAAATTCAGAAGCAAAATGAGAACACAACAATGGCGCTACACATCCCATCCATTTGAAGTGGGAGAAATGGCAGTGAATGAACAAAAGTTCATTTTCTGCCACCGTTTCACTTCAAACGCAATGGACGTCCACAACTGATGAACTCATTTGCAAAAGCACGATCACGTAACATTATACCTCCATGTGGGTTTTGTAGCTTTTCGCAGCCACTAAACCAGTTTTTTTAACCATCTTGTTGACTTTACAAGACAAGCGCTCGTCATTTTTCAAGCGTGCAAAAATACACGGAAGTATTTATATATCTATGTAAGTGTGTCCTTAAAGTCACAGCGAATCACCGTGTTTACACAGCAGGAAAAATGCACATTTGTCAGGAACACAGTAAGTTTTTATAGTTAGCGACAGCTGACGAATAACCCCCGGCTTGAACTTTGAACCCCGCCTCTCCCTGGCGAACCTCCCCGGCTAATTGACACGTCTCCTTTGATAAACTTTACGCCGCCGGACAGTTTATGAATGCGTCTTTTCAGCCGATGGATGTTTTGATAACGGATGAGAAATGATTGGGCAGAAAAAGTCCATTTGTTGCACATTTTTGTCGTTTTAGGGATCAAACGCCAGTGGAGAAATTATAACTAATAACATAATGTGCGGGGTTGTACTGTGGAGAGCAGAAGCATAAGACTGGGGGATTGAGGAGATAAGTTTGGGGTGGAGGAATGGGGATACAAAGGGGGTCTTTATTTCAAACAAACGGCTGCTTCTGTGTCGCTTGGCTACGACGGAGTGTTAGGGCCACACAAAGAAAGTCCAAAATATAAAATAAAATAGAGATTAAAGTGTATATGACACATAAACTGAAATCTTAAAGAGCTTACGACAGGAGAAAAAAAAAGTCTTAAATATCATTATTACGTGAATTAGAATCATATTTTGAGACGATTCGACTACATACAACAATGTAGCAAAGCGCAGATGACGAGAAATTAGTTTTTTAAATCTGCCGGTTAGCCACGCCTACCATTACAGGGCTCTAGCGTCCCCAACAGGTGGATGACGTCAGCGGGAGAATGGGCTCATCGGTTTTACTATCCAGCCCATTGAGGAGGAATTATTCAGAACGAGGAAAACGCGACGAAAAGAGCCGCAAAATGTCATTGTGTCTGTCTCTCTACTTCAATATTTTTACAGGATATTATTTTTATCTAAGTATTTTTCCCTAATTGCTAAATAAATGGCATGGTCATGACAAATAAGTCTTGTGCTAAATGGAATATGAAATAATAAAAATGCACTTATTCGGGACAACATGGCAAAATTACTCCATAATGGTCAAAACTGTCGACTTCACCTTTACTGTCGCACCTCCTGAACGTTATTTTATGACACCTAAATCGGACATATGTCGTTTCCCTTCCTCGGCTTCGGAGAATGTAAACAAACCAAGAGGCGTGACATGCTAACCCGAACCGAGTGATGTTTCAAAGTCTTCGAAGCGGAAAATCACACATAACTAGCCCGGATGTTTTGACATGACGACTGGGTTGTCGATTGTCTTCACCGGAGAGCAATTTACAGCTCGTTCCCCGCAGGAGGGCGGCTGCAGTTGTTGTGCAGCTAATGTGCAGCTATTTGACATTGATTTGATGAATGCATTTACTCAGGGTGACTAAGGGACTATAATCATGTGGGGACACAGAAATGTACAGTTGTGTGTCATCTGCATAGGTGTGATAGGAGATGTCATACTGTTCCATAATCTGAGCTAAGGGAAGCATATAGATGTTAAATAAGAGTGGTCCAAGAATTGACCCTTGAGGGACTCCACACGTGAATTTGGTTCCGATTGACACAAAGAAATCCCAATCATGTAAATAGGATGTGAACCACTGAAGAATAGTGTCAGTAAGCCCAACCACTGTTCCAATCTGCTGAGTAGTATGTTATGATCAACCGTGTCGAATGCGGCGCTGAGATCCAATAGTAGCAGAACAGATGATTTGCCTGGATCTGTATTCCGACGAATATCATTTAGGACTTTGATAAGCACGGTCTCGGTGCTGTGTTGTGGCTGAAATCCAGACTGAAATGAGTTGAAAAGATTGTTTTGCATCATAAAAGTCTGGACCTGCTTCATTTGGCCATGAGTGTTCCCTTAGGGGAGACAGTCACCCTCTGCTGCCACCTGCTGTCAACACTGTTGTGATCCAACATGCCTCTTAGCATGCATTGTAGTGCTACAGATGTAAATAACAATCAAAATTCATGTTCTGTGCTAATTATTTCTTCAGTTACTGTTCCGGTTGTTTCCTTAATTGCTAGTTATGGTATTTGTTAACACTTCATTTGTAATGCATAATATAATGCATAATGGTCAAAACTGCTGACTTCTACCTCCCGAACGGTATTTTACGCCACCGGAGTTAGTCCGGCTCTTGTCGTTTCCCTGCAGCGGCCTCAGACTGAGGAAAGAGGTAAACAAAAGAGGAGGCATGAGAGCTAGGCTACATGCTAGCCCGAACCGAACGGCTCTTCCAAGTCTCTTCCTTGCCTTCCGAACACGAAAAATCGCACACAAAAGACTCTTGTCACACACGGCGGCAGGAGTGATTGCCTTCACCGATCGGCCAACCTCCATTCAGCTATAGAGCGGAAGTCAAAAAACAAAATACACCTAATATTTGTTTTCCACCACCATGTTAACTGTGGGAAAACGTCTCATCTCGCTCGACTTTCTCCGATCGTCCGATGGTTTTATGAGCAGTTACGGGGCATACAAAGAAGCCTTGACTTCTATTTTTAGAAGGAGTTGAGTGTCGCGGACGGGAGCGCTTCCTCTGAGGGCTCATGAATTTTCTCCAAGCGATTGGTGTCGTTGGCGCCTTCTCAAAACAAAGAACAAGGCACCACCGCAGACGTGAGAATTTAACAACCTTCAACGTCACCCCATCGTATGTCTAGATAAGAATGCGTGTAAGGAAATTTGTATGTTTGTGTAAACTTTTTATTCTATGAATCGATGAATAAACTTCCAAAATGAGTCGGCACGCATGTAAATTTGTCCGTTTGTGCGTGTAAATTTGTGTGAGTACGTGATTAGGCTCCTTATTAGGCTGAACGAGCAGGCTGTGTACCATAGCAAATATTGAAGCATGGAAATGAGACAGTCGGACCCGTAATGAAGTCGCGGTCTTCGGCAAATGTTGACGCCAAAGCAAACGGGTTGCGGCCGGCCAGCGTCTAATTCTTTCCGGCGACTAATGAGCCCCGATCAGTTCCAGACAGACGCGAGAGGCGCATCGGCGCTTCCGTCCGCAAACACCCACGCGACCACCGCAGATGCGTCGTTAGCGGCGGAGCGCCATCAAACAGCCATGTGTGCTCAAATGCAAACATTTACATTCACACCTAGTTCATCATCCAAATATGCTTTGATTAGACTCTGTTTTAATTGATTGACGGCCATAGACGTCCAATCCATTTCAAGTGGGAGGGATGGCAGCTGACACCCTCCTACTTCAAATGGATTGGACGTTTAATAGTGGTAAACTAATTCAACCCTTAAATACCTGCAACATGAAGCAATTATCAGAGAATCCCAAAATTTGAAAGATAAGGTCCTAATGAAACCTTTTTTTTCAAATTTGTAAAAAGTCGAAATGAATATGTGTAATAAGTAAAGACGTCCCGATCGATCGGGTCCGATCACGTCATTTTGCAAAGTATCGGAATCGGCAAAAAAATATTGGCCATGCCTTTTTTTAATATATATATATATTTTTTAATTAAATCGTTTTCTAATTGTATTTAACGTTACAGACAAAATGTCTTACATTCATCCAGAGTCTTTAGTTTTGGTTTAAAGTAGGGCTATCAAATTTATCGGTTAAACAGCGGCAGTTAATTTTTTTTTAATTAATCACGTTAAAATATTTAATGCAATTAACGCATGCGCTGCACGACCCGCTCACACATTGTCGCGTTCAATCTGTAATGGCACCGTTTTTCCTATATATAGAGCTAACAGGCAACGTAAAATGGGTAGAGAGAATTTTGGAGCCTCTTTATACTTGGTTAAAGCCTTGAAATCCCTCTCTCAACAATTAGAAATATCGTGGGAAGCAATGTGGGAAAGAACGGTAGTGGTTGATCTTTTCCTTAACACCCTATGTTACTTTCCACTGCAGAGACGATATATCAATTGGAAACCCTATGCACAGTCATGGTTGCATTTCCCATCATGCATTTGGGCAGAACAGTTAAATGGCTACAGTATCATTTACTGAAAGCTCAACAAATACACTAGATGGCAATATTTAGTCACGATATACAAAGTCACATTTATCCTTTAAGAATTACAAGTCTTTCTATCCATGGATCCCTCTCACAGAAAGAATGTTAATAATGTAAATGCCATGTTGAGGATTTATTGTCATAATAAACAAATACAATACTTATGTACTGTACGTTGAATGTATATTCGTCCGAGTTTTATTCATTTTTTTCTTAATGCATTGCTAAAATGTACATATATGATCGGGAAAAATTATCTGGAATGATTGGAATTGAATCGGGAGCAAAAAAAAAAAGCAATCGGATCGGGAAATTTCGGGATCTGCAGATACTCAAACTAAAACGATCGGGATCGGATTGGGAGCAAAAAAACATGATGGAACAACCCTAGTAATAAGCGCTCTAATATCCATAACCCTTGCTAAATCCTGTTTTTTTTTTTTCTCATGGAACCTACAGATGCATGTGTTGACTTGCATCCATCTTTTTTTTTTTTTCCCAAAAAGAAATGTCAAAATCCTGAAATTTTAGGTGTATCAAATGTGATACATTCGGCAATAAAGAGTTAAAGAGTTTTAATTTGGTTTTTAAGAAATAGTGGAAAATATTTATTTATTACGAATGACATATATCGTATACTAATTACCCTAATTTTCGGACTATAAGGCACCACTTTTTCCCCTCATTTTTAATCCTGCGGTTTATTAGTCCAGTGCGGCTTTTTTATTTTTATTTTTTTTCATTACATCTGTAGCGCTGCAATGCATGCTAGGAGGCATGTGAATCCTGTGGCTTATATTTCAGTGCGGCTTGTTTGTTGATTTATTTGGGTAAATAGGTACAGTAACACTTTCTTTGACAGCGGCGTCATAAGACTGTCATAAAACTGTCATAATTATGACATGGCACTATCATGGGCATTACTGAATGCTTATGACAGATCTCATTAAGTGTCAACCGGCCAATGATGTTACTAACTCGATTTATGTCCAGCTCAGATCTTTTACATCCATTCAAAAGTGAGATAATTTGCGGATGACACTAAAAGACATCTGTTATAAGCATTAATTAATGCTCGTGACAGTGACATGTCATAATTATGATTGTCTTATGACAGTCTTATGGAGCTACTGTCAAATAAAGTGTTACTAAATACCATAACTAGGAATTAAAGAAACAACTGGAACAGTAACGGAAGAGTAACTGAAGAAATAATTAGCGTAGAACATGAATTTTGATTGTTATTTACATCTGTAGCGCTGCAATTCATGCAAGGAGGCATGTGAATCCTGTGGCTTATATTTCAGTGCGTTTTATTTGTTGATTTATTTGGGTTAATTGGTAACACTTTATTTGACAGCTGTGTCATAAGGCTGCCATAAGACCGTCATAATGATGACATGACACTGTCATGGGCATTAATGAATGTTTATGACGGATGTCATTAAATGTCATCCAGCAATTTATGTCACTAACTCCATTTATGCCCAGCTCGGGTCTTTTACATCCATTCAAAAGTGAGATAATTTTCCGTGTGCCACAAAATGACGTCTGTCATAATCATTCATTAATGTTCACAGCAGTGTCATGTCACAATTATGATGGTCTTATGGCAGTCTTATGGCACCACTGTTAAATAAAGTGTTACCAAATATGATAACTAGCAATCAATGAGACAACTGGAATAGTAACTAAGGAAATAATTAGCATAGAACATGGATTTTGATTGTTATTTACATCTTTAGTGCTGCAATGCATGCTAGGAGGCATGCTGAATGACAACAGTGTTGACAGCAGGTGGCCGCAGATGTTGGCTGTCTCCCCCAAGGGGGCAGTGATGGCCAAATGAAGCTTCTTGAAGCAATGAAGCTTTGCAGCCAATTGGTTCAAAGCTTCATGGTGGTTCATTCGTTCTTATGACAGTCTTATGATGCCGCTGTCAAATAACGTGTTACTGGTTAATATCATTTGGTGTAAGTATCCCATAATACAGTGAGGACAGCTGCAGCATATAGTCCAGTGCGGTTTATCTATAAACAAATGCTGTTTCCGTGTCAAATGTGGTCAGGTGCGCCTCTTACTTTCGTCATTCTTTTTATCTGTTGTTATTATTATTTCAATTTTATGTGAAAAAAATATCAAGGAAGTAGAAAATGTAAAACAATTTTTTAAAATTATATTTTATTGGCTGCCATTGACGTCCATCAACGTCCAAACTAATTGATAGTTTCAATTTACGTTTTAAGCGTTAATAGCCTTTTTTTTTTTTTTTTTTTTAATTACAAAAATCAAGTATCAAAACTGTCATTATTCTTTTTTTTTAATTGATTTTTAGTTGTTTTTTTTTTTTAATCGATAAAGGTTTACCTATTATATGGTATAAATTTTTAATACTTAAACCAATAGTAAAAAAACGGTAAATTGATTTTAACTGGCAATTTTCTTGTATGTTTTAAAATTGAAATGAAACAAGTAAATATTCTCTTTAAAAAATGTTTTTTGTATTTCTTTATTTTCCAATAAACACAACAAAAGTGAAAAAATATCATTTTTATTTTTTTCATTGTAAAGAAAAGTAAACCTCTTTTTGTTAATTGAAATTTTCAAACGTGTTTATTTTAAGCAACACAGGAAATATGCTTTATTTTTTAAAAATATTTTTATTTTTCATACTTCTTTTGTTTTTCGCTCTTTATTAAATTTCTTTCAAAAAATTAGGCCTTTTTTTTAGGAAAAAGAAAATAGGAAAAAATATAATTATTCTTTAAATTAGAAAATAATGAAAAGAAAATACAGTAATTTTTTCGGATATTTAATTTTTCTGAAATTCTTAATTAAAAAAAAAAAAAAAAAAGTGAAAATTGGGGGGCCGTTAATTAAAAAAAAAAAAAAACTACGGGAACTTTTTCCAAACATTGCATTGGTATAAAAGTTTTTAAATGTTTTATTTTAATCAATACTGTAAGTACTCTCCCAATATATATATATAATTTAATTCTGTATTTTCTTTTTTAACAAAAACAAAATAAGGAAAAAACATTCACTTTTTATTATTCTCATTATTACTATTTGTTCATTTAAGGTAAATATCTATCATTGTTAATGTCGTTGGAAGCATTAAAGTCTTCAGTATTTTCCTTTTTTGTTGTTGTTATTTTTAGATGTGTGTGTTTACTTCCATGTTTTGACAAGCCACTCTATCTCCAGGGAGTGATTACACGCTTGAAAAACACACAATTTGTGTGTATCTGACATTGTGGCCGTCACACTCTGCAAAAAGAATGCGCAAATACACACTTGCGCTCCTTCATTTCCACGCGCTTACGTTCTCAACAGCACCGCACACGCCGCACGCGTGCAAAAATGCACGCCGGCTCCTTTTCCTGCCATCCTCCCACACACACACACACACACACACACACAATTCACACAAAGCATACTCAAACACACGTACGGGTATTTGCTGTGCTGGCCACTTGCGCAGGAAGCGGGTTTAACGCAGACAAAAAGCCAGCTAAGCCCCGCCCACAGGAAGTTCACTGTGGTATAAGTCGATAGTGTCAAACTAATGTGTGCACGCTTCATCTGCACACAAGCTAGGTGCACTGTGATCAATCGACTCATTGACAATTAATTGATTATCAGGTGAAGCGATATGCCATTTTAATTGTTGGAGTCTACTACTGATAGACTAATGTAAAGTTACAGAATGTTGATTGATGATTGGACGTCTTGGAAGTCGCCATCTTCTTATTTTGAATATTTGTTTTTCCGTGCATTTTTTAAAATAAGCTTAAAAATTGAAAGGAAAAAATGTGCATGTATTTACTTTTTTATTTGAATTACAAATGAATGAATATTTGAAATTTTAAAAAATCTTAAGAATTATCGTGCTCATTTATATTTTTTCATTTATTTGTTGAATTTGGTTTGATGAAGAAGCAAAAGAGAAAACTAGTCACCAAACAAGTAGTAGTTAAGTACAGTGCTATGGAAAAGTATTTGAACCTTTTGGAATTTCTCACATTTCTGCATAAAATCACCATCAAATGTGATCTGATCTTTGTCAAAATCACACAGATGAAAAAATAGTGCCTGTTTGAACTATAGCTACCCAAACATTGATAGGTTTTCATATTTTAATGAGGATAGTATGCAAACAATGACAGAATGGGGAAAATAAGTGCGTGGCAGCAATAACTTCAACTAGACGCTTCCTGTAGCTGCAGATCAGTCTGGCACATCGCAATTAAGACTCTTCTTGGCCCATTCTTCTCTACAAAACTGCTGTAGTTGGTTCAATCGGATTCCTGGGATGTCTGGCATGAATCGCTGTCTGTAGGTCATGCCACAGCATTACAATGGGGTTCAAGTCTGGAGTTTGACTTGGCCACTCCAGAACGTGTATTTTGTAATTCTGAAGTTGATTTACTTCTGTTTTTTGGATCATTGTTGCAGCATCCATCCTCTTTTTAGCTTTAACTGACTGACAGAACAAAGGCCTCAGGTTTTCCTGCAAAACATCCTGATAAACTTTTGAATTCATTCTTCCATTAATAATTGCAAGTTCTCCAGGCCCTGAGGAAGCATAACAGCCCCAAATCATGATGCTCCCTTCACCATGCTTCACGGTTTGGATGAGGTGTTGATGTTGGTGAGCTGTTCCATTTTTCCTCCACATATGACGTTGTGTGATACTCCCAAACGATTCAACTTTGGTTTAATCAGTCCACAAAACATTTTGCCAAAACTTCTGTGGAGAGCTCAAGTGCCTTTTTGCGAACATTAAACGAGCAACAATGTTTTTTAGACAGCAATGGCTTCCTTTGTGGAGTCTTCCCATGAACATCATTCTTGGCCATAGTTTTACATATCGTTGATGTGTGCACAAAGATATTGGACTGTGCTAGTGATTTCTTTAAGTCTTTAGCAGACACTCTAGGGTTCTTTTTTACCTCTCTGAGTATTCTGCACTGAACTCTTGGCGTCATCTTTGGTGGATGGCCACTCCTTGGGAGAGAAGCAACAGTGCCAAACTCTCTCCATTGGTAGACAACGTCTCTGACTGTCGATTGATGAACATCCAGACTTTTAGAGATGGTTTTGTATCCTTTCCCAGCTTTATACAAATCAACATTCCTTGATCGCAGATCTTTTGACAGAGACATGATGCGCATCAGACAATCTCATCAAGACAATTCCTACCAGGTGTGTGTTTTTATAGTGGGCAGGGCAGCTTTAAACCACTCATCAGTGATTGGGCACACACCTGACTTAAATTGCTTGGTAAAAGTTGGTTTCAATTGCTCTTCACTTACTTATTTGTCCCCCTTCTGTCATTGTTGGCATGCTATCCTCATTAAAATATGAAAACCTATAAAGTAGACACTGTTTGTACATCTGTGTGATTTTAACAAAGATCAGATCACATTTGATGGTGATTTTATGCAGAAATGTGAAGTTCCAAAAGGTTCAGGTACTTTTTCATACCACTGTAGATAAGCTATCTTTTTAATACTTTTTATTATTAAAAAAAAAATCAAATAAAAAAGGAAAGGTCTCATTCTATTATTTTAAATCTTTTGTAGTTTTTCAATCAATAAAAAAAAAAAAAACAGTCAGAAATTCAGGAAAAAAATGTCATTTTTATTTATTTTAATTTCATTTTGTATTATTAAATGGATATCTAAAATAAAAAATATATCTAATTATTTATTAACATTACTGTAATTTTTTTCTCTTACAATCTTTTAGATCAAATCGTAAAATGAAAATAATAAACTTAATATAATAAAAAACTTTCCAATAGTACATTTTCTCTTTATTGACATTTAAAAATTTAAATTTTTTGTACTTGTAATTTAAAAAAAAGCAAAAAAACGTAAATATGTAAAGGAAAAAAATTCAGTTAATTTTCTCTTTATTTACATTTGAAATTTTTCAAAATTAAATTTTAATATGTATTTGCAATTCAAAAAATTAAGAAAACATTTTTCTTAAAGGGATCCTCTATTTTTAAGACAAGTAATTCTTAAAAGATAAATGTTAGTATGAGTTAATAATAATTTGATATTAAAACCCCTCTTAATGTTTTTGTTTTAATAAAGTTTGTAAAATTATTTTAAGTGATAGGTCGCCATTTTCGTTACGTCGCATTGCGTGACGTCACCGGTCCCGTTGCCGAAATTCCAGCGTGTCACTCGTTAGCTTTTGCAACATGTCGTCGGTTCTACCCTTCCTATTTGAACCAGATCTGAAAAGTGAAGAGCAGCACAGCACTGTCGGTCGTTCACAAGACGAGCTTCAGGGAAAAATGTGTGCAGCAAATACCTGATAAGACAAAAGTTGGGCAAAACTGGTGATGCGAGAGAGAGTGCTGTTAAACTCCGGTTGGGAGCGAGAGTGTATGCTGTCTGGTTTTATTAGCAGATATTCAAGGTAAGCATATTACGTTTTCAGACTTATCCCAATATAATTATGTAGATTGTTAGCATCCAGAGCTGTCGTGTGCTTTACATACAGTACAGGCCAAAGAGCACACCTTGTGTAATCCATGTCTTGTACATTGTAACGTGTGGTAGCTAGGATACGTGTATAAAAGTACCAAAAAGGGGAGAAGCTTCCATTTATGCACATTTATTCGCAAAAAATAATATTTCCACCTTGACCACTCTTCACTCGGGAGCTCAGCAGTACGCAAACAGCGTTCCCTGACGAACTCCAACATTGTTGTAAGGTCCACGTCAGAGTCACTGTCCTCACTGTAGCGTGCCATAGTGCTTTAATTATTTAGTATGATTTGGGGAAAACTCCCACGAAGAATAGTCAACATAAAAGATAGCAATAGTAATCCAAATCCGCGTTTTTTACTCACTCGAAGATCCAGGAATTAGACCGATCCCATGGCAATGTCGCAGCCGTCAATTTGACAAAATAGACTGATCCGAAAAGCCGCTGTGGGACCGACGAATAAAAAAAATGGACAGATCCGAAACCAATATTGTATACGCGGTGGGACCATCGGATCCAGAAAATAGACGGATCCCTTACTTGACTGAGGATCCAGGAAAAATGTTCGGGCGCCAGTTGTAACGCGTGGTGGGTAGGATACGTGCATCCGGGGACCAAAAAGGGGGAGAAGCTTCCATTTATGCACATTTATTCACTAAAAATAATAATTCCACCTTGACCACTCACTTCACTCCGCTTGTTTCCATTTGACTGGAAATTGCATCCAAAAGCAGCACATCGTGGCATTTTACTTCACGAGTTTAGGCAGCAATAAGCAATTGTTGAACACATTTGCAACGATCCCAATGACGTCATCACTGCGAGCCCACAAACCATGGTGCCAACCAACGGTCAAAATATGGGCTAAATATTATAAAGTATTACCATTGATTTAACATTTTATGTGTTTCTAACAACATATTTTAGTACAAGAGAACAATTGTGGTTTATTAGAGCCTACATTTATTTAAGTTAGAGGATCAATTTAATTTTTGGGGGGGTATTTTTTATTTTTAAACCAAATTTAAAAATACTAACATAAGTAAAAAATAAATACATACTCTCAGATTTCTGTCGCTTTATTCACTGCTAGCCCCTCCCACTTCAAATGCATCTACCGTCATCAATGAGCATTTTTAATATTTATTTTTTTTATTTTACCAACAACCACAACACATACTCTGTGAAGACTACTACCCTGACAGAAATGATGAAATCTCGGCGATACTGATACATGCATTGGCAGTGAATGAGTTACAAATGTAACTAAAACTACAACACATTAGTTGTCCAAATAACACTCAGTGCACATAAACACACATCCAGCATGTATTGCGCCAAATCTATTTTCCTTTTATTCATTGTGGTTTCATGTTTATTGTGATTTAGGGCCGTCTGTCTGGGAGGAAGTTGGGTTGTATGTGTGTTTAGAGGCACGCCTGCGTGCCCACGTGTGTTCGCGTCCGTGTTGCGGACAAAGTGTTTATGTGGTGAAAGTGCTGTAAAAACACGGTCGCCGTCACTGAGGAGATTTACGACCGGGATGAGTCATCAAGGTCGACGTCCCTGAGAACGCAAGTGGATGCTGTGATTGTGTGTCACTCACGTCGGGGTTGCAAAAATGAATATTTTTCATAGCGTCCGATTGAGATGATTTTGATATTTTAAACTTCTGTTTATGATCATCTGCAGTGAAAACATTAATGAAATGAGTTAAACTCTTTACTCACATGTGATATTAATATTAGGGCTGTCAAACGATTAAATTTTTTAATCGAGTTAATTACAGTTTAAAAATTAATTAATCGTAATTAATCGCAATTCAAACCATCATAAAATATGTCATGTTTTTCTGTAAATTATATATATATATTCTGTAAAATAAATTGTTGGAATGGAAAGATAAGACACAAGAAGAATATATACATTCAACATACGGTACATAAGGACTGTAGTGGGCATTTCACTCTACTGTCATTTAAATCTGTCTATGCTGTCCTCACTCCGAAGCGTCTACTTTTTCCAAAGCTAGACAGCTAGTGAACGACGCCTTAATAATCAGACTTCTTCCTTTTTCATCTGATTTATTAATAAAATGGCCTCAAACCACTGTCCTCTTTAGGCCGTAGTGAAACAACAACAAAAAAGTATACAGCATTGCATTAGCAACAACGTTAGCTTAGCACGCTATACAGGTTCACTAAACATAAACAAAAAGCGTCTCATACAAAAAATATAACATTTCGCTTACTAACATAATATGTACATTCTTTACAACAAGCATACTTACGGACAAATCTTGTCCAAGGATCATATAAGCACAACATTATGCCATAATGAAGAAAAGAAGAAAATAATAAACCATGTCGCAAAGCGACCACAAGAGTTCGCTGTTGGACAGCGCAAAAAGCCTTGCTGTAAAATTTACCAAAAGGCAGAATACTTTCTGAGCGGGACATGTGCGTTAATTGCGTCAAATATTTTAACGTGATTAATTTAAAAAATTAATTACCGCGCGTTAACGCGATCATTTTGACAGCCCTAATTGATATTCATGTAAAATCAGTGGCACTTAGCAGAGGTGTAGTAGGTAGAGATGTCCCAATCCGATATTTGGATCGGATCGAACGCCGATATGGGCAAAAACATGCACATCGGTATCGGATCGGCCGACACGAAAAAATTCCGATCCAGACTCCCGATCCAGTTTTTTTTTTTTTTTAAGTCCGGTCCGGGTTTTCCAGCGCACCGATTTACATAATTCATTCCAGTTTTCACTTCGGTTTCCCTAAAATCCAGTCCGCATTTTACAGCACACCTTCAACAAACTATATTACCGTCTCCCAATTTACCGAGACTTTATCGGTAAAAATGTCAGCTGTGTGGGATCATTTCACCTCAAAGGACGACAAAAACGAAGAGGCAGAGTGCAAAATATGCCACAATAAAGTCAAGCGTGGTGGTAAAGCTGTAAGAAGTTTTAATACAACCAACCTAATCAAGTATTTAGCGAAAGACCACCACAAACAATGTAAGGAGTATGTTAAGAAAACACGGAACCGATACCGGTCCGCGGCCCGGTCGTTGGGGACCCCTGGTCTAAATTAACTCTCCAGCTGCCATTGGTGGCGCTAGACATCCAATTCAATTTGACTGGATTGGACGTCTAGCGCCGTCAATGGCATTAAAATGAGCATTCAAAGCTAGTCCCCTCTCAGTTTATATAACATAATTCGAAAGCATATTTTGCCTTTCCTGTCCAACTCAGTGTCGCTTTCACGTCGCTGTGGAAGCGAAGCAGACGGATTCTCTTCAAATGACTGAGTCCACACTGGCGGGCTGTAATTACGCCGCGTGTGCGGTTCTTTGTCAAATCGCTCCCCCGACTGCACATTCCTGCATTTTGTGTATTTTTACGGCCTCGTAACACTGCCGCTGCTTTGTCGCTTAAACACACAGACGCACATGCGGGATAATACGCCACCGAGGTGGCTAAATAGTCACGATGTGTACTTAAGTCGAAAGACAGATACTTGCTTTAAAAGGAAAAAATACTGGTGAAAGTAGGAGTGATTTAACAAAGTTGGAACTCAAAGGGATGTGTTAGTTTTTTGCGGACTGCAAAAACATGGCGATATTGCCAAGGAAGCAGCAGCAGCCGCAAAGTAAAAAAAATGACAAAAATGAAGACGCGAGAAAATGCTATTAGAAATTATTGGTCAATAGTCCCTGGTCTCCCTGGTCTATGGTTGCCATCATAAGTTCACAATATGTGTTATTTTCTTACCGTCTTACAGTGCTCTCCATAATTATTGGATTTATAATAATTACGTGTTTTTTACAGGGGTGTCAAACGATTAAAATTTTTAATCGCGTTAATAACAGCTTAAAAATTAATTAATCGTAATTAATCGCAATTAATCACAATTCAAACCATCTATAAAATATGCCATATTTTTCTGTAAATTATTGTTAGAATGGAAAGATAAGCCACAAGTTGGATATATACATTCATCATACGGTACATAAGTACTGTATTTCTTTATTATAACAATAAATCAACAAGATGGCATTACCATTATTAACATTCTGTTAAAGCGATCCATGGATAGTAAGACTTGTAGTTCTTAAAAGATAAATGTTAGTACTAGTTATAGAAATTTTATATTAAAACCCCTCTTAATGTTTTCGTTTCAATAAAATTTGTAAAAATTTTCAATCAAAAAATAAACTACTAGCCCGCCATTGTTGATGTCAATAATTACTTGCACAATGCTCATGGGTGCTGAAGCCTATAAAATCAGTCGCACCCAAGCGCCAGCAGAGGGCGTCAAAACTCTGAAAAACACAACAAGTATTCATTTCACTGTGGTGTCATTTTAATCTCTTTGAGCGGGGCATTTGTGCGTTAATTGCGTCAAATATTTTAACGTGATTAATTTAAAAAATTAATCACCGCCCGTTAACGCAATAATTTTGACAGCCCTAGGTTTTTAGCTTCTAATATTTTTTTTTTCTCCAAATAATATGGGACCTTAATGGAAAAAAAGAGAAAAATCCAACCTTCAATACAAGTGCATTTATTCAGTGGGGGAAAAAAATCCCACATAAAGAAATAATTATTTGACATCAAATAATGTGTCACAATTATTAGCACCCCTGGTGTTAATACTTTGTACAACCCCTTTTTGCCAACAAAACAGCACCTAATCTTCTACAGTATAATGTTTCACAAGATGGGAAAAGACAAAAAGGGGGCTCTTCAGCCATTCCTCTTTGCAGAATCTCTCTAAATCATCCAGAGACCTGGGTCCTCTCCTCTGTACTCTCCTCTTCAGCTCACCCCACAGGTTTTCAATGGGGTTGAGGTCTGGGGGCTGAGATGGCCAAGGGAGGAGCTTGATTTTGTGTCTGGTGAACCATTTCTGTGTAGATTTGGCCATATGTTTAGGGTCTTGCTGAAAGACCCAGTGACGACCCATCTTCAGCTTTCGGGCAGAGGGCAACAGATTTTGATTTAAAATGTCCTGGTATTTCAAAGCATTCATGATGCCATGCACCCTAACAAGAGTCCCGGGGCCTTTGGAAGCGAAACAGCCCCACAGCATCACTTACCCACCCCCACACTTCACAGTGGGTATGAGGTGCTTTTCAGCATGCGCCTCTTTCGTGGCACGCCAGACCCACTTAGAGTGTTTGTTGCCAAAAAGCTCAATCATGGTCTCATCTGACCAAAGCACACAGTCCCAGTTGAAGCCCCAATACCGCTTGGCGAACTCCAGACGTTTGCCTTTATGATTGTGAGTGAGGAAAGGTTTTCTCCGTGCATGCCTCCCGAACAGCTTGCTGGCGTGTAGACAGCACCCCATACCCACTGTGA
Source organism: Corythoichthys intestinalis (assembly GCF_030265065.1). Classification (NCBI taxonomy): domain Eukaryota; kingdom Metazoa; phylum Chordata; class Actinopteri; order Syngnathiformes; family Syngnathidae; genus Corythoichthys; species Corythoichthys intestinalis. Next base: position 41,574,070 of record NC_080398.1, read on the forward strand.
ATTGAAAACAAGGGAATTTAACTAGTTTTATGGAGGTGTGTTTTTGCAGTGTGTAAAAAGTACAGTAATGTAACATGTTTGGAACTTTTGTTCAAATAAAAACGGTATCGGATCGGGACTGCGTATCAGCAGAGTCTCAAAATCAGGTCACTCGGACTCTGACTTAGGTGCAAAAATATGCGATCGGGACATCCCTACAGTCAATAGTCGCTCTCATTATCAATCTTGCTCTTTTACTAACTACTACAACACTTACTCTATCCACTGAGCTGGCAGTGAAGGAGCTAAGCTAATGATAAAATGCACTGTATAGTAAAATTAGCACAACAAACGATTCCCACTTAAGCTACTTCCTCTCACTCCAACCACGCGCACATTCCTCTCTCCATCTTTTCAAAGTTCTTTGAACGCACCCTCGCACCCCCTCAGCGGATCGTCACCGAGACGGGTTCGCATCAAAGCCCACTCCTCTTGTTGTGTGCGGACGGACGGCAATTAAGTGGGAACATCCCAGTGGGAGCGGTTCTGTCGACTCCATCAATCACGCCGCTAACCGCCGGAATGTCTGCGGCTTTCCCTCACTTTACGCGTTTGATTGTTCTAACCGCAAAAAGACAGACGAACGTGTATTTGACCGGTTCCACTTATTGATGATATTAGCCCTACTTGTAGTTATCTTAGTCAGCGTAATTCATATTGCTTTCATTGTGAGTGCGGGGATACGAAGGGGTTAAGGCGGGGAAGTGCTGGAGCCGGAGTTTGACCCAGACATGACCTGCCGATGAGAACATGGCTACAAACACATGGAGGAGAGAACAATGGCATTATCGACTAATAAATAATTCTCTGTGTTTGCATGAACTATTTCACTGAGAGAGATATAGATTATTCACAGTATGTGTTTTGGTCGTCAAAAGACGTTACATTTACTCATGTATAGTAACTTTTTGAGAAAAATGTACTTCTAAGATTATACTTTTTACTTTCACTTGAGAAGATTTGTGAAGAAGAAACCCTACTCTTGCTACAATTGATTCATTATTCCTGCTTATTCTACATATAATGTTCCAGCACAGTGGTTCTACCCGTTTCACCAATGAGACATCTCGACACTAATCACGACTCCATTATACCAATCAGACATATTATTAGTGCTGCAAGGATTGATTGATTAACTCGAGTAATTCGATTAGAAAAAAGCTTCGAATCAAATTTTGCTGCTTGGAGGATTCGGTTAATTAGAGTGACGTTGTAACTGTTTGTTTTGAAAGTGTTGCATAGCGTTTTATTGATTAGGGTGGATACATGGCCCTCTAGTGGCTACAGTGAATATGACATAACTTATTTAACACGGCTGAATCCAGCTGCTCTCTGTTAAGACCAATATAAGGTATGTTTTTCTTTGAGCTAATGTTTCAATCGTGTTCAATAACATGGCGTCTTTAAAATGCCGTAAAAAATGAACTATTTGACATAGAGTCAACATGACTCGAAAGCGCGGATTTAAAGCTCTCTCACACTTTTCATTTGGCACTGATATACCTCGGAAAAGTAGATGTATAATTATTTGAATTTCATGTAAGGAAATATGTTTTCTCCACTAGAGGCTACTCGTGCTCAAAAAAGCGTGTGATGTTTAATTTTTGTAGATTTTCCTAATCTTGTTTTTTTATTTTTAGTCGTGGTCTATTCTTGGTTTTTTAGTACATTATGCACAACTCTGATTTTATGTTTATTGTGGAAGAATCTAACTGCAACATATATTTGTTACATGATTTGATGCATTTTTATGCATTATAATAGATTTATGTATGTAATATATACTAAGTATAAGTATAAAAATGTTTAAACAAAAAGAGTTAATATCATACTTGTAAGTGCTAAATTTTAATGTAAATGTAACTGTAAATACTTTATATAATACTAATACAAGTTTTTAAAAAAAAAAACTAAAATTACTAAATTCCAATTATTAATATGATTATTATTACTAAAAATACTAATATTACTCCTTATTTGAGTATTCTTATCACCGAATACTGTTTTACATCTATTTTTGCAGAAGTGGTTATCTTATTTTGTAATTATTCTATTTCTTTATCAATTATTCACTTCCAGCCTCCGAAATTAAATAAACAGTTAAAATGCTTTGGACGTCTATCGTCGTCAATGGCAGCGAATGAGTTCAGCCAACCCAAACTCTTAACACATGGATAAGCGTTTAGCCTTAAAATTTCCCTGTTGGCAACAAATGATTACTTCCTGGCATTCGGCCAATCAGATAGCGGCGCATGGCCGCTTTGGAAGCACATTAGCCGTGAAAAACACTCTGCAATGGACCGGATTCAGAAGCGGCCATTTGTGTGTGTGTCTTGTGATGTTTTTTCTGGAGGTGGTAACGACTTGTACACGCCGACGGCGCTCTCAACTAGCGCACTTAGCGGTCATTAAGTCCCAAACTACGTCAGTTTGGTTCCAATGTTCCTCTGTTAGCGACGCTTTTAGCGACGCTCAAGGGTTTAGTCGGTGGAAAAGGGACTTTTAAAACTAGGGATGTGGCAATATATCGTAATACTTTGTATCCCAAAAGGTTATCAATATGCTACCGCCAAGAATCGATATACAAGTCGTCCCCGGGTTATGATGTACTCGACCTAAGTGATTTTGACTTTGCGACGCAAGAGTCTCGTCCACCATTTTGTCTCCAGTTGTTTTTTAGCCGCATAAACAGTACCTTATTATACCTCACAGTATCTTATTTATTACTTTACTTTATTAATATGATGTGTTCTGTTATCACTAAACGGGAAGTTGTTCAGCTTTACAGGCAGCAATTTTGAAGCCTTTGACATCTTTCACTTTTGACAGTTTGTAAAGCTGTAACACACAAATGGTCACGTCTGTTCAAAATGAAACGCATTTTAAAAATAAAACACTTGACGCAAAATATTAAACGTCCATCTAGTGTGATCAATATGTAAATATCGTCGATTAAATTAGCCTTATTTGCCTCACAAAAGTCCTCTAGCTTAAATGCTACGAAAGCTAATTAGGGCCCGAGCACTAGACGTGCGAAGGCCCTATTGTTTTGCAAAGGATTATTTTTTTTTTTATTATTATTTTTTTTTTTTTTCAGGGCAAATGAAAACGGCCAATTTGGAGGCCTCAACATGCACGAAAAGTCACCAAAATTTGCACATACGTCCGGAAAATTGTAAATTTCGATAATTTTGCAACGTTGCAAAAAAATATAACAAAATGGCTCAGTGGCGCCCCCTTGAAATTTTAAAATTGGCCTATAACATTAGGGTCTGTCAGCGTAGAGCAATGAAATTTGGGGGGTCTATACCTTGTCCAAAACCGCTCCAAAAAAGCATTTACACGCATATTCCAAACCCAACAGGAAATCGGTTATTTTGGATCAAATATGAAATTTTTATCGATTTACAGGGTGCACATTTGAGACCTTTTCGCCGAGGGAGTTAGTTGGATCATCTTCAAAATTGGTGAGACTGTTCAGGAGACATATGAAATCTTAAGTTTTGAAAATGGTGCGTTTTCATTCACGGGTCTGACCTGGGCGTGGTGCCAAAGTCGACCATTTTTTCGGCAAAATGACAAATTCAGTAAATGACTTATAGTTCCTTGACACAACGTTCAATCTTTTTCATATTTGGCATGTATGTGTGGTATCCCACCCTTAACACGAGTGCATTGAAATATTACCCATTAGGTCTAGCGCCCCCTAGTGAGAACAGGAAATGCCTTTTTTTACGAGACAGGTTCCTCCTCCAAGGGAAAAAAATCTGTTGACCTCAAACCTGCATCAGGGGAGCCTTAAGACCTGTGTTCAGGTGCCTGATGAAAAATATTGAGGTTTCGTTGAGGCGGAGGGGTCCAAACAGGAAAGTGAAAATGAACGTCAACAATTTGTCACGCAAAAAACTTTGAACAGTCATAACTCGGCAGATATACAACATATCTGCGCCAAACTTCCCGTGTTTGTTGAGAGTCATACCCTGAAGGTTCTTGTAGGGGTCATTTGCATCAACTCTACAGTGCCAACTAGTGGCGACAGAAAGAAGTTTTAAAAAAGGCCTTTCCTATTGGGTTTTTTCAACATAGAGCAAGGAAATTTGGGGAGTACATACCTTATGCAAAACTGCTCCAAAAAGTCTCTTGCACCCATATTCCAAATCCAACAGGAAATCGGGTATTTTGGATCGAATGTGAAATTTTCATGGGTTCACAGTAGGAGTTTACATTTGGAGGCTTGAATATGCACAAAAACTCGTAAAAATTTGCACATACATGCGGATTTAGATAACGTTCGATAATCTTGCAATGTTACGAAAAAATGTAGCAAAATGCCTCAGTGGCGCCCCCTTGAATTTTTCAAAAAGGCGTTTCCTATTAGGTTTTTTCAACAGAGAGTGATGAAATTTGGGGAGTCGATACCTTGTGCAAAACTGCTCCAAAAAGTCTCTTGCACCCGTAATCCAAATCCAACAGGAAATCGGGTATTTTGGATCGAATGTGAAATTTTTATCGGTTCACAGTAGGAGTTTACATTTGGAGGCTTGAACATGCACGAAAACTCACAAAAATTTGGACATACATGTGGCTTTGCATAACGTTCAATAATCTTGCAACGTTACGAAAACATGTAACAAAATGGCTCAGTGGCGCCCCCTTGAAATTTTCAAAAAGGCCTCTCCATTTAGGTTTTTTCAACGTAGAGGGATGAAATTCGGAGAGTCGATACCTTGTACAAAACTGCTCCAAAAAGTCTCTTGCATGCATATTCCAAACCCAACAGGAAATCGGGTATTTTGGATTGAATGTGAAATTTTTATCGATTTACAGTGTGCACATTTTACACCTTGGCACCTAGGGAATTAGTTTGATCATTCTCAAAATTGGCGAGACTGTTCATGAGGCATATGAAATCTTAAGTTATCAAAATGGTGTGTTTTCATTCACGGGCCTGACCTGGGCAGGGTGCCAAAGTCGGCCATTTTTTCGCCAAAACACCGAATTCGGAAAATGACTGATAACTCCCTCATACAACGTTCAATCTATTTTAAATCTGGCATGTGTGTGAGGTATACCAGCCTGAGCAGGACTGGATTGAAAATTTACCATTTGTGCTTGGCGCCTCCTAGTGGGAACAGGAAATGCCCTTTTTTTACGGGACACACTCCTCCTCTAAAGGGAAAAAAATCAATCTACCTCAAAGCTGCATAAGGGAAGCCTTAAGACCTGTCTTCAGGTGCCTGATGAAAAATATTGAAGTTTCGTTGAAGCGGAGGGGTCCAAACAGGAAAGTGAAAATGACTGTCAACAATTTTTCTCTCCAAAAACTTTGAACAGTCATAACTCGGCAGATATACAACATATCTGCGCCAAACTTCCCGTGCTTGTTGAGAGTCATACCCTGAAGGGCCTTGTAGGGGTCATTTGCATCAAACCTACAGCGCCAACTAGTGGCAATAGAAAGTCACTCGTTTTTCCAATACATGTTCAGTTCTTTTCAGGTTGGTCATTGTAGTTTCAAGACCTATTAAAATACTTATTTACGGCCCATGTCCACGTGTCTCTGTCTGTTGCCGTGACGACCCTTTGTTCGCCATTTAAAGGAAATATTTTTTTTCAGAGACTCAGGCAGCTTATAGAGCCACAATATTTGGCACACTTGGTCGAATTGGCCCACTTAGAAGATTAGTTTTGGGTTTTGAATAAGGGCTTGGCTGCACAGCTCAGTAGTGGCTCCTTTTTTGTAGTACTCTCTCCAATAGGGGTTTTTATCTCTTGGGTGTGGGAATGTATATAGGCTACTTTCGAGCATCTTAGGTTCTAATGAGATGATTAGAGAGGAGGATCTGCCACCACCCTGACCTGCACACAGTCCGAGTTGCGTGACGTCCGAGTTGCGCTAGATTGCGAGGGCCCGTTCAGTCCTGCTTGCAGGCCTAGTTTACAATTGTAATAGAAAATCACTCACACTTAACCAGTAGAGGTGGGAATCTTTGGGCACCTAACGATTAGATTACGATTTAGAGGCTACGATTCGATTAGAAATCGATTAATAATGCACCTCCCCGCCAACCCCAACCCGCTGGCTATTAGCTGCTTTTAATGTTTCGTACAATAGTTCCAAAAGTGTTCAAAAATCCTCTCAGGCTAAACCAAACTACTATTTCAATATCAAGTAAACAGTTCAAAACAGTAAATAAAATACTCAAGTCCCCATTCTGTATCAGCAGCTCTAAACTACATTCAATTAATTTAATGTTGTGAATCAACCGTTAAAGTTGTTAAAATTGCTCCCGCTATTCCATAATTTCCCTTCTGTCTACTTTCGACATGTCAGTGTTTTAAAACGGTTTCATCATTCGAAGATAAATTTAAGTCAAGATTTTGCCGATTTAGGAGTATTTTAGATAAAGTTAATTAGGCTCGCTACAACAGAGCCTTCCATAGCAGTCTACTGCTTTAAGATGGTGGCTGTTTACTAACGCCTGCAAGTCTGTCATTTCGCATCTAGTTCTCTATAAATGTTCTAACGCGGCCGTCGTCTGTCATTTTGCATCTAGTTCTATGTACAGTGGGGAGAACAAGTATTTGATACACTTATCAAATACTTGTTCTCCCCACTGTATATATACAGTATGTGATATCTACTGTAGCATTATGTGGCCGTATGTTTGTAGCAACTAGCAACTGGGCATTGTTTGTAGCGGCTGTCGGCCACATTCAGGTATTATTGTTTTTTTTATCTAGCGGCATGAGTTGAACATGATATTTACTCTCGGTCCGTTCCTCATTGCTTCCCGAAGACCGCGCTGACTGTGTTTTAGTTCCGCTTTTAGTTCCGTCGCATACCCAAGCAACCTTGCTAAAAGGAGTATTAAAATTGCTAATAAAATCGTTTGGGATTATTTTAGATGCATATATGTTTTATTTTTTTTTTTATATAGTATTCAATGAGGAATACGATAGACCCATTAATAGATGTTTTTGGAAAAATCCCCATTTCTTTAAGTAGTCACATGAATAATGATGGCCTGTGAAAATCAACGTAAAACAACTCGGCAACAGAATCGTTTGATAATCTGCTAAACGATTCCATGGTATTGAAACACTCCCCGCACTTGTCGCTGCGACAGTGTAGTAAAGCTGTGTGTGGGCCCTCTGGGGGCCCCTGCTGGCTGGGGTCCTCGGCAATTGCCTGGTTTGCCTAATGGGACGCGACGCCTCTGAGTGTAGCCTTAAGTGCGTCAGATAGGGGTCAAACCATTCTCTGCTAAGATAGAAGTGGTGGGGGCGCGTTGTGCAAAAAACAAGGAAAAAATATATATTTGAAATATTTAATATGTTAAAGTTTTTAAGTATATATCGAGTAGAACATAATATTTAATCAAACAATGATTTAAATTAAAAAGAAATATGTAGTAAAGTAAAATAAATTAAGGGTCATTCAGGGGCCCCGCTGGTCCTGAGGCCCGGGACAACATACCCGGTTGCCCCCCTCCTGTCGACGAGTTTGACTGTAACCAGTGATGTTGCAGATTACTCGAAAAAGTAATTTAATTACTGATTACTGATTACTCCTCAAAAAAGTAATCTAGTTACTTTACTGATTACTTTATTATCAAAGTAACTAAGTTACTTTAAAAGTAATTTGTCAGTTACTTTTCCCAATTTTTCTCCCTTTGCTGCCTCAACAGAAAAATTTCATTGCATGTAATTGAATTTTTCAGATAAGGCTTTATCTTCCAGTTAGCAGGGGTTTAATGGAGTTGATTTCAACCACCGCTGACTTGCGCTAGCTCAGCCACTCTGGAGCCCTGAAACTAACAAATAACTGACAAACTGCACAGAATTTGTTCAAAACAACTCTAACGACTAATTAAACCCCCACTAACTCGAAGATTAAGCCTAATGTCAAAAATTCTGAACTCCCCCTTTAAAATAAAGACCCAGCCGTTAAAATGCTGTCTATAAAAGTTGTAAAGCAATAAGACAAACAACAAAAACAAATGAAATGAACAAGAAACCTACAAAGTATTTCATAATGCATTCAGTATAGGCCAAAAGTTTGGAGACACCTCAAGGGTGGACACTTCGTTTTTTGTCGCGTTGTGCTGTAATTCCAAGTGGTTCCTTGAATTAGATGTAGAGTTATTAGCGGTCGACTGCCCTTTTGAGCCAGTGCAAAATTTGCGATGAACGGAGATATTTTTTGTCATCTTTATTGGAGAGAAATGTTAAGTCATGGCTCTATGTCCAATAAGCAAATGCAGCCTTTTGTGGTTCTTCTCCTACGTCTTCCACTGTTAGCATCCTGAGAGGTAGCCAGTTGTTTGTTAGCCGCCAACAGCGCTCATAGCATGGTAAAACACGTGAGCCGTTTTTTTTTCCCCCCGATGAGAAAACGTGACATCCAACGGAGATACTTTTGTCATCTTTACTGGACAGAAATGTGAAGTAATGGCTGTATTTCCAGTGAGCAAAGGCATCTATTTGCGGTACATATCCTGCCTTTCACTGTTAGCCTCGCTGCCTCGTCAGAATGCTACGTTGTTGGCCGCCGTGGCAGACAGCGCTCAGCCTCAAACAGCACCGTAAAACACGTGACCCATTTTTTTTTTTCATGACTACAGTATTCTTCATTCTACATATATTATGAGGACAAAAACAAAATAGTAATGCACGGGCACTAGGGAAACTAACTTTAATCGGATTACTGTCTTGGAAAAATTAACGCGTTAGATTACTCGTTACTGAAGAAAGTAATCAGATAACGCGTTACTTAGTAATGCGTTACTGACAACACTGACTGTAACACATGTAATCCATAAATTATGTTTATACAAAACCTCTTTATGTCGTTTAGAGGCATTACGACATTTCGCCAGTTGGTGGCGCATATGTCTAATAGAAAGATATTGGTCAGTCACTCAATGTATTCATAACTAACTTGAGACTCGTCCGGTGAACCTTGTGACTGAGCAGAGCCAGCTCACGGTATGAATATAAGTAAAAAATAATATAAAACAATAATTATTTTTATTTGTTTGCGCATTTAACAAGTTAATTACTTGTTAGGTCAAAGACGTGTGCCTTTGCAGTGACGTGAAGAGAAGTGCCGTCGAGTGAAAACTCTTGTGAGCTCCGGTAAGCAAGGCTTTTCCTCTGCATCTCATATACTAGGCCTAAAAGCTTAGTTGTAATTAAATGTATTTTCGTTAAAGTTATATTTGTTCAAGGGTTCATGAAAATCAATCGGGGTTCAGGGAATGTCAATCTTATTGTTGTAGTTGTATGGTTGTTTATTATATTAATTTGACTCTAAATAGCTGTTAGCATGAAGCTAGCGCTAATCGCTAGAAGTAGCTAATCGCTACGCTAGTGCCAAGCAGTTGTACTTCCAATAGAGCCTACCCACGTACCACGTGCTCGCTGTATGGTTCCGCCCACTTGTCCGTCAAAACATAGTGTTAACCTGTTACGGCTACGTACATTTCTCCTATTTACGGCGTGTTTTTCTGCTCCTTAACATTAATAATCAAAATGGTGAAGGCGTGTGTGGCTGTTGGTTGCACTAACAGAGAAGATGGAAGGAGAGACTTGAAGTTTTACCGTATTCCGAGGGATCCAAAGAGGGGAGCGAAATGGACGGCTGCAATTCGACGTGAAAACTGGACACCAAAAAATCACCACAGACTATGTAGTAGTCATTTTATATCCGGTAAGATGTATTTAATATATATTTAGAGGGTTTTGGCCTGACAACCACAATTAAGATCATTGCTAGGCTAATCGCCGACAACATACGACGTAGTACGACATAGTTTCAAATTCAAGATGTTTGTGGCTTCCCTTTCTTCCACCATCGTTATTTTTTGAATAATATTTAGCTGGTACCAAGTGAAAGAAACTGGCCTCGTCTACGGGGCTGACAAATAACCACAATTAAGATCATTGCTAGGCTAATCGCCGACAACATACACGTATGTATTTAGTGAGAGTGCTATCACTAAACCATATAAACATTAAAAGCCTTAACTCCATTGACAAACGACATGAAATACATTAGACTTGACAGTGGATGTTAGCAATAACAAAAGATTTTGAATTGAAAATTTCGTAACTCACCTTTCCAAGCACAAGATAGATTCCTGCCGAATTTTCGTGGACGAGGACCTGCTTCACCCAACCAGCAACGAAGTATTTATATGCTTCCAAGCTCTTGAAGTTTTTCATATTTTCGTGAGAATAGGCTGATTTAGTGTGGACAAGATAATTGTAAATATCTGCGTAGCAGATGTCGGGCAGACAGGGCGAAGACAGTGGGTCGAAAAACATCGATTTGGGCATCAAATATGGATCTGGCGACTGTATAGAACGAAGCTTTTCCTCATAACGCCTTTTATGCAACAGATCCAGTGAGTTTGCGGCATCAGAAAGCACCGGGTCTTCCATGAAATGCATTTTAAATTCCGCCATCAATTGAAAACAATGCTAATACAGAGTCAAAATGACAGACAAGTGGGCGGAACCATACAGCGAGCACGTGGTACGTGGGTAGGCTCTATAGGTACATTGTGAATGTGAAATGTGAATGTTTGATCAATATGTTGTGTTGTTTTACTACAGATATATTTGTAATTGTAATTTACACATTGTATAGCATGAGATGGTTGTACAGTTACATGATGCATGATGCAAATATTGAGTAATGCTAGTATTAAAATAAATTGAACTAGGGCTGCAGCTATCGAATATTTTAGTAATCGAGTAATCGACTTAAAATTCTATCGATTAATCGAGTAATCGGATAAAACAAATATATTTTTAGGTGAAGAGAAATTATAAATATACATGAGAAAACAAGAGATTTCATCTAATCTTGAACCATTTTCAGTCAATCAATGTCTTTATTTTCGATGTATATTGTTGAAAACAGCCAACAATTGCATCTCAGATTTAACTAGAATTTTAAAAAAAGACTAATTCACTGCTTTCACTCAAAAAACTTTTAGATCTTATTTAAAAAAAAAATATATATATATATACCTTACCTAAAAATGCCGTTACGCTTGATAACACACATCACTTAAAAGTTAGGATTTTTCCCCACGTGTTTCAATTGAATTTCTCTTTGTGTCAAGCCATTTTTAAGGTCTAGTTAAGTTTTAAATTAGTCTAAACTGTAAGTCCTGATAGGATTTTGAGTTTTTGCAGTGTTCAAAATATATGTATGATACAGGCTGTATTGGAACACATTAGGGACCAGTGCTACTTGGTGTTTTATCCAGCAATGACTACTGAGCTAAAATTGATAGTTAGCATGATTAAGTTTTTATTTTACACCCTCATCACTCCACAATGCTATGTTATGTTAAAGCCTGTATGTAAGACACGTTAGCCACGCATCGACAGTGGTCATAATTAATTGAAACCTAGCCCTCCGCAGGGCTAACGTTATGTGAGCTACTAGCGACAGTAACGTTACTCTTATTTATTAGCGCTTAGCGCTCTTTATTAGCGCTTAGCGCTCTACTGCTTTAAGATGGCGGCTGTTTACTAACGCTGCCCAGACGCGGCCGAGTCTGTCATTTCGCATCTAGTTCAACATACATGTGATCTCTATGAGACGCATCAGACGCTACCTGTACCAACGTAGCATCGTGCGGGCTAGTATTTAGCAACGTCGGCGTCGTTTGTGGCGGCTGTCGGCTGCAGTAAGTTTTTTTTTTTCCTTCTTCCTCTCCGCACGTGACAGCGCGTTGTCCCGCATTAGAAGTAGTCCGAGCAAAACGTGATGCTTAGAGCTGTCAAAATAAACGATTACTCGAGGTGAATAAAATTACTCGGATCAGTTTTTAAACTCGAGTTGCTCGAGTACTTGTTTCAGCTCTAAATTGAACAGAACAGTAGAAATAGTGATTATACATTTGACACTGTGTGTAGATTAGGGCTGGGCGATATAGCCTAAAGCAGTGTTTTTCAACCTTTTCTGAATCACGGCACGTTTTGACATCGAACCGAATGTGTTCCAAAATTACTTTCTGTACAGTATATTTAGTTATAAAATATTTTCTCAGTATTTATACTTACTCAGTGTGAAACTTAAGCCTGTTTAGATGAATGCAAAGCCGTTATCCCGGCAGGAATCTTCTTCAACAGCGCTCAGTCTCTCTCTGTTTAACATTAAGTTTCTAATGTTAAATTGATTTAAAGTAGAGATGCCGATCGGGTCCGATCACGTCATTTTCAAAGTATCGGAATCGGCAAAAAAATATCGGCCATGCCTTTTTTTAATATATATATATATGTATTTTTTTTTAATTAAATCGTTTTCTAATTGTATTTAACGTTAAGACATAATATGATACACTCATCCAGAGTCTTTAGTTTAGGCTTAAGGTAGGGTTATCAAATTTATCCCGATAACGGCGGTAATTATTTTTTTTTATAAATGTATCACGTTAAAATATTTAACGCAATTAATGCATGTACTGCACAACCCACTCACGCATTGTCGCACTCAATCTGTAATGGCGCCGTTTTACCTATATAGAGAGATAAAAGGCAGCGTAAAATGAGTACAGTGAATTTTGGCAGCCTTTGGAGCCTTTTTTAATTGGCTAAAGCCTTACAATCCCTCTCCCTACGATTAGAAATATCATGGGAAGCAATGTGGGGAAGCAAGGTAGCAATTGATCTTTGGCTTAACACCTTACGTTAATTCCCAACGCAGAGAAGATATATCAATTGGTAGCACTACGCATAGTCATGGTTCCACTTCCCATCATGCATTTGGGCATGGCTACAGTATCATTTACTGAAAGCTCAACAAATACACTAGATGGCAATATTTAGTCACAATATACAAAGTCACAAGTCTTTCTATCCGTGGATCCCTCTCACAGAAAGAATGTTAATAATGTAAATGCCATCTTGAGGATTTATTGTCATAATAAACAAATACAGTACTTATGTACTGTATGTTGAATGTATATATTCGTCGTAAGTTTTATTCATTTTTTTCTTAATGCATTGCCAAAATGTATATGATCGTGAAAAATTATCGGGAATGATTGGAATTGAATCGGGAGTAAAAAAAAAAAAAAAGCAATCGGATCGGGAAATATCGGGATCGGCAGATACTCAAACTAAAACGATCGGGATCGGATCGGGAGCAAAAAAACATGATCGGAACAACCCTAATTTAAAGTGATTTATTAGCTGTTGAAAACTTGCAGTAAATTAAAAATAAAATTTAGTTGCTATTTTAGTCAAAAACTTAGATGTTAAATATTGCCATGATTCTGAAAATATAGGTGATTTTTGTGCATCTAGTGTAAAATCTGAGACTTTTATAGATATTTTGTGTTATACTTATACAGTGATACCTCAGCTCACGAACATAATTGGTTCCCAGAAAGTGTGCGTGAGGCGAAAAGTTCGTCTTCCGAACATTTATTTCCCATAAGAAACCATTAAAATGAGAATAATCCGTTCCCAGGTCCCCATAAAACATAATTTTCTACTAAATAAGCCTTAAAACTACACAAAAATATACCTTATTTTATGTATAATAAGTGTGCTATTGTATTATAATTAAAGAAATAAACTGTACTGTATAATAAAGTTGTTTTATTTACCTTTGCGATGGTATGGGAGTGGGAGGAGTGGGAGGAGGAGGGAGGGAGTTACTGTTTGGAAGGAGAGTGTTACCGGCAAAGTGCGCAGTTAGCGTAGACTCCACTGCTGTGCCCCCCGCATGCTTTTGGTTGTTAATAAAAGTGCCCACAAAAAGCCATCCGACACCTCTGGGTGTTTGTATGCAAGCCGCCATCGGGCGCACCGAAGACAACCGACGACAACGAGCCAACGTGACTCGCCGGTCCACTTCTCACGACGGTGGGAAGCTGAAAGCACCGCCAATTACCAGTCGAGGGCGAATTGGTAACACGAGTCACCTTCCATAAGGACTGTATGTAACTCTTTTTCGGTCCCATAATAGCAAAAGTACACTCAGTATGGTCCAAAATGTCTATCAAACACAAACCACGTCCGCACTCAACGAAAGGGAGGGGACGAACTGGGACGCCGTGAGCGTGCGTCAGCTTCTCGTGGCGCTGTCCGACCGCGTGGCTTGGTTCGTACGCCGAAAACTAGTTCGCCAGCAGAGACTATATGCTCGCGAATTTAATGTTCTTGAGGCGAAAAGTTCGTGAGCTTAAGCGTTCGTGAGCCGAGGTATCACTGTATAAAAAATAATTAATCGGGAGTTTATAAGGGAACGACTTTGAATTTTTTAATGCCGCCGCTCATGGAGACTCATATGACTCACGGCTAAGGTAGGTGCCTGTTTTGGTTTTAGGTTGGTAGTAGCTTTGGTTTTGAAATTTTTGAATTTGAAGTTTTTGAAAATAGGCCCCCGCCTAATCGGCCCCGTTTCCTGTGTCATGTCAATAGGTTATGAAGTCTATGGCTCAGTCTTATGATGAGACAGTTCAGCCAGACCCAACACTGCCAACAGAGGGCAGTGTATCCTCCATCATTAAGCAAAATAACAATACTTTTGGACTTTTTGGAATTATTTTCAGATTTAGGGCTACTTAAAGGGTTAATTCCAACTCAACGCAGAAATTCGGGTTATGTAGCCAGCGTAGGAACGTAACTCATCGGTAACCTAGTGACTACCTGTATCGTAGCAAAACTTTCGTCGTTGACCACCAAAGAGTTAATTGTCCCTTCTCGCCTCCATAACACCTCCCCCTCTAAAATCCTCCATCTCCACAGTGACCAATAACATCTAACCTTTACTGTCCACCGCATAAAACTGTCGTCAGGCGGCCTCATTACATTTTTTCAGAGGTCCACCTGTACAACTTTCCCCTGCGAGTTTCCCACAGCTGCTCCATGTTCACTCACACTCCAATCTCCACAATCTTGGCGAGCGCTCCGACGCGTCGAGACAGGTGGAGAAGCGCTAACGTGAGCCAAAGCACGGCGCGAACAACAATCGGACTCTCGCTGAGGTCATCTGGCCTTTACGCCGTTTCTCTCTCTGTCCGTCAATAAATAACCGCACGTTCGCATACTTTAGCGTACGCGAAGGAGTGTCCGTCGAGGGTCGTAAAAGCAGGAGATGAATACGCCGGTGAGGCGAGGAGACGGCTGATAAGCCGTTTGTTGATGTCATCACGTCTGAGATCATTTCGACGTATTTCACGGGAAGCACTGTACAGCTGTGTGAGAACTCTTAGATGTGTTGTTTTTCTTCATTTTTAGTAATCCTACTTTTTAATGAGGTCACAAAATGATGATGGAATCCTAATTTTCAAAAACACTCTGCAGTGTAGCCTTTGAACGTGAACTCAGTTTCTTGAACGTGGTGTTGGGGCGGTCATGTCAGGCCCGGCTAGCTCAGTCGGTAGAGCATGAGACTCTTAATCTCAGGGTCGTGGGTTCGAGCCCCACGTTGGGCGTGTGTATTTTCTGAAACCTTATAGTTGTACAGCAGAAGCAGTTGTGCTGTTGGGACTGTGTTCTTCTGTGTTTCTATGCGCTGTCGGTAAACCATAAGACTCTGAACTCATTCAGTCCCAGCCAATTTCACCGGAGCAAGGCCCTTCGCTCCTGGCTGTTTTACTGGATTTTGACAGATTTTGCAAGGCCCACAGAAAATTCTGTTCTATTGCTATTAGAGGTGTAATGGTACGCAAAAGGTTTTTTTTTGAGGTCACGGTTCGGTTCGTTTTCGGTACAGTAAAAAAACAAAATGTAAAATATAAATGTGCTAGTTGTTTATTACGCACTTTTGTGCTTTCAACAATAGGAACATTAGCCTATACAAAGCTAGAATTCTGCTGAAAAAGTAGCGGGTATTTAAAGATAATAATCAAACAACAATTTGCCTTCCAGACCCGGCGTATTGGTCAGCTTTCTTTCTGAAAGAAAGGAGAAAAAAGAAGTCCTGTGTTAAAGAGAAAAGCAATCCCAATGACAAAGATTTTAACATGTATTTTACAAATGAAATGCCTCAATGAACATTTTTTTTCTTATGAAAGGTTTTCAAAAGCTTAATTGGTGGAGTTAAATCGCGACACAGAAATGAATAAATTTAATTGTGTAAGCAGGATCTGTGTATTATTCTTATTATTTAATTACAGGTGTTTTAGCTCATTTAAATTTATTTTATTTAAATGGGCTATTATTTATTTTATTATGTGTTTATATTTTACAAATGTGATGTAGTATTCATTTATATTGTATATTTTATGTTGTCTAACTTTAGTTCCCATGTGAATATGAGTTCCTACTTGTTTTGTTGTGTTAGGAGTAAGCCTGTCGCAATATGCAATAATTCCATTTATCGCTCGATAAATAAAAATGAAGGCGGTAATTTTTCCGCTTCGACGTGCTGTTAAAAGTTAGGATTCCTCGTTACCAACTGCGCAAAATGCATCTTCGTTCCAGGTCCGGCTGAAACTAGAGCCGGAGCCAATCGTTCCCATTATATCCTATTGTTCAACGTATACCGGCCGCGTCAGTGCTCGGGAGTGACTGTGGACCATCTATGGCGCGCAGGTGTTGTTGACGTGTGGGCGCTCCCGTCAGGAGTGACATTTCACGCGGGGCGGCTATTTCTCGGCACAACGCCGGATATTTACAACGAAGTCCGCCAAAACATTGTTACTGACTTGGCTGCTCCGAACAACCTCGCTTTGACAACGAAAATCTGAATGAAATCAAGAGCGCTGTGCTTCAAACTTGTCCTATTTATGAAAGTCGATTGTCATATGCTGGTGTTGTGTAGTAATGAGCAGACGTGACTTCAGCGACGCTTGCTAGCTTTTTTAATGCGCGCACACACTAGATATCATGAAATGGCAAACTAGATGTGCAACATCCCATGCCATTGGCTACTTGAGCACAGAGTGATTATGGGACACGTAGTCCATATACTACATCGATGAATTCAAAACTGTCATGACTGAATGGAAGTTAAGAAGGCCAAATCAATCCATACCAGTGACTATAGATCATGTTGCAAATATTGTTATTTCAGTTCGTGACACAGATGGATTCGGACCACAAATAGGATGTCTTGCCCATGTAGTAAACCTAGCTGCTAAGAGAGCTGTAGCAATCAACAGTGTGCCCCGCCTCACCTTACAAACAGTAAAGATTGTTCTCAGCACTTTTATACAAAATGATCTTCAGATCAGTAAGAAGTAAGCACATAAATATTATGCACAAAAATGCATGTTTATATGCTGGCCATTTAATTTTTGCTTGTTAGCAAAAAAAGGAAACGCAAAACAAAAAAAATTGTTTTTTTTCCAGAGCATTAAATGTCTTGAATCGGATCAAAAATCGTTTCCCCCATGTCGAAAATCGTACCGATTTATTGCATCCCTATGGAACCCCATTGCAGAAGCTATGACGGGAAAAGTTTTCATTTACCTTAATGCTAAACGCGGCCGCACTGTAACTGGTGTGCATTGGCTGATTGACTTTAACGCCCGCGTTTCACTGCGTTCTTGCGGCGGTCACGTTGTCGCGCCGTTGACGTTTCTGGGTTACACTGTCCTACCGTGTTGGTCCTCATTATAATAGAAAAGACGGAGTAAATCTAATCTACACAAAGAAACTGTAACCCGATCGACTCACAGCCTCGAAAAGTGAGGGTTACGTTACGTCAGAAACTCGTTCGGTACCCCTCCATTCCGAACCGAGCACCCCGTACCGAAACGGTTCAATACAAATACATGTACCGTTACTCCCTTAATTGCTATATAAACATCGAACCCAGCAAAAGAAAGATTAGACTTTCTCTTTTTCAGCAGAAAAAAAAGTTTGTTCATATCTTTTTCCATTTAGAAATCACCATTAGAAAATAGCTTAGTTTGAGCAATTTTCCAATTCCTGATGAAAAAACAGAGAAATTGAGCTTTTTGTGAAAGCATACATTTCAAACATAACTTTGACATTAACACAGCTATTTTTCGCTTTTGTGACACCCCAAACATCTGAATAATGTTTTCGTTCTACAAAATAACATAAACAACAAGACAAATAGAGCTTTTGATCGCAAAGTAGCAATTTATTTACACATAACTAAACTATTGAACTGTTGAACTATTTGCGCACAAAACAACGGGGAAGGCTCTCGGCTGCTCCCGGTAGAATGAGGTGGCTCCCAGTAATCTGATGAGTCCAGATCAAGATCGGTCTCACTTTTGTCATCTTCATCGTTGGTTTTAACCTCGGGCTCAGGAGTAAAGCAACGTGACCTCCGCAGAACGCGTGTGGAACCTGACGCTGTTGTGGCCGTCACCGTCTGTCTCATCAAGATAGATTTTTTTTAATCCTTCTTTGACGATGGTTTCGTGTTCTTTTCAAAACACTCCACCAGTGTCGTTTGCCTTTTTTTCAATCGTTCTCCACATTTTTCTCTTAATTCTCACGCGTCTTCACAAGATCCCTCCAACTTCCGTTTCCTGACTATTTTTCTTCACTTCCTTTCTTGGCCCAGGATTAGTTCTTACAAAATGCGCGACTGCCCTCCAGTGGCCAGTTTTATTGCTTTAAAATTACTTTTGAGCATTGTGCATTGCAGTTTAGGTGCAACAGAACCTAGAGATGCCTCTTGTAAAAAAAAAAAAAAAAAAAGTAAAAGACATCTAAATACGTTTTTGGGACACTGAAACAATTAGGGATAGAACCGTATTTATACGTTTTTAGGAGGAAATGAGTTAATCTTATGGTCAAGGGTTGCAGCCCCACGTTGGCCTTGTGTATTTTCGGAAACGTTATCAGTTTCCTGCTTCTAGTTGGTTAACAGCGCACGGTCCTACTCATCTTGATTTGTGCTCCAAGCCCGGCTAGCTCAGTCGGTAGAGCATGAGACTCTTAATCTCAGGGTCGTGGGTTCGAGCCCCACGTTGGGCGCTTCCATTTTAGGAAACCTGTTTATTTTCCTGCTTTTGGTTGTGTAACAGAGCCAGGGATGCAGCTGGTAGTCTGTTGTGTGTTTCTTACATGATTGGCATGTTGTATCACTGCCAGCTCTCTTTGTAGAAGGGTCCAGTTGTAGCCCAGCCAGTACTGGCCTTCCCTGCCCCACTTTCAACAGGTCATCAGAACCCCCAACCCTTTGTCATCCACAAACCGCACCCCCTGTTTTCACTTACCCTAACCTTAAAACCCAACCCTTTTTATGCGTCAAGGGATGCTGATGGCACCAACAATCCTCACCCCTTTTCCACGCAATGGGATGCAGAACACACCAAAGCATGTAGAGAGCATGAGACTCTTAATCTCAGGGTCGTGGGTTCGAACCCCACATTGGGCATATGTATTTTCCTGATCAATTCCCCCCAAAACCAGTGATGCGGTTGCTATTCCATTCTGTACTTCTAAGGCTTTTAGATCACTTTGTAAAGCTTGTGACTCTTAATCTCAAGGTCGTGTGTTCGAGCCTCACTTTGGGTGTTTGTATTTTCAGAAACCTTATCAGTTTCCTGCTTTTAGTTGTGTAAGAGCACACAGTGCTTCTCATCTTAGTTTTATACCTTAAGCCTGGCTATCTTAATCACTAGAGCTTGCGACTCTTAATCTCAGGGTCGTGGTTTCAAGCCCCATGTTGGGCGCATCTGTTTTCGGAAACCTAATCAGTTTCCTGATTCTAGTTGCTTCACAACACACAGTTCTTCTTGTCCCTGGTTGTAGACACGGTTCATACACAGTTGTACATAGTACATAGACACAGTTGGTCATGTATCTGAGACCCACGTTGGGCGCATGTATTTTCAGAAATCTTATCACTTTCCTGGTTCTACTTGTGACAGCGCAGCAGCATTGTTTGTCCATCCATTGTATACTTCTAATACTAATGCAGTTGTGTTGGCACTGATAGCCCAGTCGGTAGAGTATTGGAAGTGGAGTATTGTGGAAGACGGGAGGATCAGATGCAGCGCATAGTGGGGACACAAAGTGAAACGCAGGAGGACTCCAGTCAGGAAGCACCCCCCAGTACAGGAGACCTCTAAGCATCCGTTCTTCCCCAAAGCCACAGGATGGACTCACCTAATACTACCACAGCCACCCAACCTACGAGGGAGAGAGTAAGATGACCCCTCGCGAATGACAATAATGCCATGGGAAGACGGGTGCGAGGAGGCTGCGGAAAGGAAAGCTACTGAGGAGCAAGACCTCTTCCTTCAATGTAAGGAGAAAAGATGGCAAGCTTGGCTCTTTCCGATTGAGGTTGGCTGCAGAGGTTTTCCAGCACAGTCAGTCTGGAAGACACTTACTGCCCTGGGAATTGCACGATGTGAGAGGAGGGCAGGTTGGGGGAGGCAGCTGAAAGAGCATCTTGTTGGCTTTGGAATAGGTAGGCAGTGACTGGTCATCACTGCCGGCCAGCCAACTGGAGGGCGTCGTGGTTCAGTGTTGAAACGCCGAATGAAGGTTGGACACCACCTGACGACTTCTTGTCCTGGCTGAAAGCTACAGTCGAGGTGACAGTAAATGGTAGTATCGATGTAGATGTATTTATGCGTTAGTGCTCTTATTTTCTGAAACATTTCCAGCTGTGGGTTACATGTGTCGGAAAGGTAGTGCTATATATTCCAAAATGGAGCTGCCCAACATTGGGCTCGAACCCACGAGAGTGTCATGTTCTTCCGACTGAGCTAGCCGGGCCTATAGACCCTACTCACGTGACGTCACAGCCACGCCCCCGCGCCATGATGTCCGCATACTCGCCATAGAAATGCATTAGCGCTTCGTAAATTCTTCCTATTATTGCACGTTTTACTGCTCGTCAACATTAATACTCAAAATGGTGAAGTCGTGTGTGGCGGTCGGTTGCAAAAACAGAGAAGATAGACGGAGAGACTTGAATTTTTACCGTATTCCGAGAGACACGAAGAGGAGGCCGCGATTGACTGCTGCAATTCGACGAGACAACTGGGCTCCAAACGACTACCACAGATTATGTAGTAGTCATTTTATATCTGGTAAGATGCATTTAATATATATTTAGAGGGTTTCGGGCTGACAACCACAATTAAGATCATTGCTAGGCTAATCGCCGACAACATACACGTATGTATGTAGTTAGTGCTATCGCTAAACCATATAAACATTAAAAGCCCTAGCTCCATTGACAAATGACATGAAATACATTAGACTTGACAGTGGATGTTAGCAAGAACCAAAGATTTTCAATTGAAAATTTCGTAACTCACCTTCCGAGCACAAGATTCCTGCCGAATTTTCGTGTACGAGGACGTGTTTCACCTAACCAGCAACGTAGCATTTATAAGCCTCCAAGCTCTTAAAGTTTTTCAAACTTTCGTGAGAATAGGCTGATTTTGTGTGGGTATCAGATGTCAGGCGAAGCCAGCGGGTCGAAAAACATCGATTTAGGCATCAAATACGGATCTGGCGAATGGATAAACTGAAGCTTTTCCACGTAACGCCTTTTATGCAACGGATCCAATGAGTTTACAGCGTCAGATAACACCGGGGCTTCCATGAATTGCTGTATAACTTGCTCGACTAATAGAAAACAATGAGAATAGGTCTGAAAAAGAGGTACAATATGGCGGCCGGAAACAGCGACACGCCCATTTTGTGACGTAGGTGAGTAGGGTCTATAACCTGATGTCATAACGAGAATCACTGTGCGCTCTCAGATGGCAAGGCAAGGCAAGGCAAATTTATTTATATAGCACAATTCAACACAAGGCAATTCAAAGTGCTTTACATCACATGAAGACCATAAAAAAGATAACTCAACACTGGACACCATCTGAGCTAGTCAGATGTACAAGTCTAAGGGTCAGTTTACATGGCGACTGTGCCATGTAAAGACACCATGGCAAAGACGCAAAACTTGGAATCATGCCTCCAAAGTTGAAGGATTCGATTGGGGGGGGCTTGCTCTGCATCCATATCAATGGAACGCTCCCGCGCCGATAACGTCAGCACTCGCACACGTCACATTGGGCGTACGCAGCGGTGCTACTAAACATTAAAAACGGCAAAACACAGAACGTCAGCTTTAATTTACTGTTTTAATAATATTTTTAATTTAAATATGTTGAATGTTTCCATTTTTGTGCCTTTTGGAGCAAAAGAAAAATGCCATTGCTTGGAGTGGGAGGGCATGTTGTCTTCCAGGCTGAGGAGGGTGTTGGGGTCAAAGTGCATCATTCGCTGTTGCCTTGTAAATCTGCACTGCCCCCTTGGGCCTGGCTTGACGATTACATCG
Organism: Corythoichthys intestinalis; assembly: GCF_030265065.1. Lineage (NCBI taxonomy): Eukaryota > Metazoa > Chordata > Actinopteri > Syngnathiformes > Syngnathidae > Corythoichthys > Corythoichthys intestinalis. Next base: position 41,596,379 of record NC_080398.1, read on the forward strand.
TTTTGATGGGGAATTGCGACATTGGTCGGATGGAGACGGAACTATATAGGTGCAAACAAATTTTTCATGTTCTTGGAGGGTCACCATGTAAAGGGCCCCTAAGAAGCCCAGAATGGACTACCAATCGTATCACTGGTTTCGGCTGCACAAGTCGAAGGAGCAACCTGATCAGGATTCCGAAAATTCTTGAAAAGACATAAGCCCAACCATATAGGTGCAAACAAATTTTTCATGTTCTCGGAGAGCGGATGCACAAGTCGAAGGAGCAACCTGATAAGGATTCCAGAAATTCCTGAAAAGACATAAGCCCAACCATATAGCTGCAAACAAATTTTTCATGTTCTCTGAGAGTCACCATGTAAAGGGCCCCTAAGAAACCCATACGGTTTCGAAAAGACATACGCCCAACGTGGGGCTCGAACCCACGACCCTGAGATTAAGAGTCTCATGCTCTACCGACTGAGCTAGCCGGGCCTACAGGTACTTGCTCTGATGAGTAGCACTGTGCACACTCAGACAACTAGAAGCTGGAAATAAAATTACCTAGATGACACAGTGCTCAAACACACAACTATGAAATTAAGAGTCACATGCTTTAGTCCAGTGGTGTCCAAACTATTCCACATAGGGCCGCAGTGGGTGCTGGATTTCATTCCTACAAAACAAGATGACATCTTTTCACCAATCAGGTGTCTCACAAGTGTAATCAGTTGATTGCAGTCAGGTGCTGATTGTTTTAGCACAAAATTCATTGGTTAAACTGTCTGTGCTCGATTGGTAGGAACAAAAACCAGGACCTGTGCTCGATTGGTAGGAACAAAAACCAGGACCTACAGCGGACACCCATGCTTTGGTCAGAGCCACAAGTCTTAGAAGCACAGAATGGACTACCAACCGTATCACTGACTTTGACTGCACAAGTAGAAGCACAAACCAGATTCCTGAAAAGATTTACGCCCAACGTGGGGCTCGAACCCACGACCCTGAGATTAAGAGTCTCATGCTCTACCGACTGAGCTAGCCGGGCCTACAGGTACTTATTCTGATGAGTAGCACTGTGCACACTCAGACAACTAGAAGCTGGAAATAAAATTACCTAGATGACACAGTGCTCAAACACACAACCATGACATTAAGAGTCACATGCTTTAGTCCAGTGGTGTCCAAACTATTCCACATAGGGCCGCAGTGGGTGCTGGATTTCATTCCTACAAAACAAGATGACATCTTTTCACCAATCAGGTGTCTCACAAGTGTAATCAGTTGATTGCAGTCAGGTGCTGATTGTTTAGCACAAAATTCATTGGTTAAACTGTCTGTGCTCGATTGGTAGGAACAAAAACCAGGACCTACAGCGGCCCTTGCGGACACCCATGCTTTGGTCAGAGCCACAAGTGTTAGAAGCACAGAATGGACTACCAACCGTATCACTGACTTTGAGATTAAGAGTCTCATGCTCTACCGACTGAGCTGACCGGGCACTGAAAGCACAGTCTGCGAACACACGGTCCAGATGGTTCTGTATCCTTTCCCAGTTTTATACAAATCAACAATCCTTTGCAGGTCTTCAGACAGCTCTTTTGAGGTTTGTCCGAGCTATGATGCACATCAAACAATGCTTCTCAACAAGACATTTCTTACCAGGTGTGTGTTTTATATTGGGCAGGGCAACTTTAAACCACTCATCAGTGATTGGGCACACACCTGACTTATAATGTTTTGTAAAAATTGATTTCAATATAAATGTATAAATGTTTGGGTGGTATTAGTTAAAGCAGACACTGTATTTTCATCTGTGTGATTTTGACAAAGATCAGATCACATTTGGGGGTGTTTTTTAGGCAGAAATGCGAGAAATTCCGAAAGGTTCATAAAATTTTTCATACATACTGTATGTTTCTACAGTTCCTCTATGAGACCAGCTGTACTAATCAAGTAGATCTTTGTGAAGGCGCTTTATTTTGTTTGTTGTCGTTATCACCTGCAAATAAGACTTGCTAACAGTCAGGTAGCTAGCTCAAACACGCTAATGAACTTGCTGCAAGACGCCTTCTGTGAGTCCAAAGCAAACAGAAATTTCTGGCCCGCTCGCAGGAAGGAAGGAAGTGTAATGGCGAGCAGAACAGGAAATAATCTGTCTGAACGAGCGAGAAAACACGCACGCGCCAAAGCGTGTGAACGCCGTCTTGCTATCAAGTTTTAAATTGGCTCATTTCCCAATGGAGTGAAGTCAGGCCGCATGGTTTTCTCTGTTGCTTTTACCTCATGAGCTGCTATTGCCGGTGTGAAGTGGGAGGACTGGCAGCAAATTCACGAATGTTCAAATGCATTGGAAATCTAATTGTGATTAAGAGTCAATGGAGATTGTTGTTGAGCGTCTTTAACGAATATTGGTTTAACTGTTTCATGTACAAATTGATTTATACTCATGTAGGACAGAGGTCTCAAACCTGCGCTGGACAAAATTTTACAGCCTTCATTTGGAATTCAATTCTATCACTAGTGTTGCCTGCATGTATTTTGCAACACGCTTTAAAAAATATATACAGGTAGTCCCTGGGTTACGAACGAGTTCGTTGCTACGTTGACCTATACAGTGTATTACAAAAGTGAGTACACCCCTCGCATTTCTGCAGATATTTAAGTATACCTTTTCATGGCACAACAATGACACTTTGGCACAATTAAAAGTAGTCTGTGTGCAGCTTATATAAAAGAGTTAATTTATTTTCCGCTCAAAATAACTCAAAATATAGCCATTAATATTAAGGGTGTAACGGTACATGTATTCGTATTGAACCGTTTCGGTTCTTGGTGTTCGGTTCGGAACGGAGGCGTACCGAACGGGTTTCTGACGTAATGTAACCCTTACTTTTCGAGGCTGTGAGTCGATCGGGTTACAGTTTCTTTGTGTGGATTATATTTACTGCGTCTTCTCTACTATAATGAGGAGCAACACGGTAGGACAGTAAGAAACGTCAACGGCGCAACAACGTGGCCGCCGCGAGAACGCAGTGAAACGCGTCCGTTATATTCAATCAGCCAATGCACACCAGTTGCAGTGCGGGTTAGACGCGTGTTAGACGCGTCCCAGAAGCGACTCAACGCGATGCACGCGAAAAGAACGGCAGAGTTTATTATTTGACGCGAGACGCGGCCCACCTGCATCAATACTACTAGCTTACAGACCGGAAGTCACTCGTGTAAAAATACGGTGGATCCGGTCGATTTTTAAACTAATATGCAATCGTAACTAAAGATGCACCGATACTGGTATCGTTGGATCAAAGCTTCATGGTGGTCCATTTGGTCTGATGACAGTCGAATGATGCTGCTGTCAAATAAAGTGTTACCGGTTAATTTCTTTTGGTGTAAATATCCCATAATACAGTGAGGACTGCTGTGGCTTATAGTCCAGTGCGGCTTATCTATGAACAAATGTCGTTTTTTCGTGTCAAATTTGGTGGGTAGCGGCTTATAGTCAGGTGCGCCTTATAGTGTGAGAATGACGGTATTTATTAAAAAAAACTTATCTTAATGATCACTTTTAAATTCATTATCGGATTTGGTGTATGACAACGTGATTAATAACAGTTAATTACTAATCTGATGTGATTTTCCACGATTAAAACGTGTAATCAGTGCGCACTTGTCTTTTGACTCTTTGACTGCCATTGACGACATTAGACGTCCAATCCGTTTTAACTGGGCTGCCTTGCCGTCAATAGCTTTTTTCAATCTCTTTTACTAACTACCTGGGCTAGCAGTGAATGAGTTAAGCTAATGCTAACTTGTTAATAGAAGTCCACTGTCCCTGAAGGGGCTAAAATTATCGTCATTCGTCACGATTTGGGAAATTTACGACACCGTAGCCGAACGCGGCGCTGACAGCGCATAAAAAAGAAATACATGATCAATTCCCTTTTACAAGTAATCCGATCGGCCCGGTCTGACTTTTTGCGCGACTTTCAACGATTTATTGCGAGGCGCAGGAAAAAACTCGCGTGTTAAACACAATAGCTAACATGTTACAGATGTGTGTGAAGGGCGGAGAGTCGGTTAGATTTATGGCACGTGGGATAAAACACTTCTAAGTTAGATAAATAAGTAATATACTCTGAACGTGTCTCGCCCACTCGCGCTCTCTGCAGGACACACTGCTGTCTTTGTTCCCGTTGGGCAAACACACACACACACACTTGCTAGGATGTTCCTTTGAAATAATACGCCGGCATATTCTTCGGGCCACACGCGCTAAGCGCTAGCGTCTTTTCACGCCGGCGCTACGCAAACAAGACACTCATAAATAAAGCGAGGTTGGCACCGTTTCAATGCGGACAGCGTGTTTCGCGGCGTTCAGCCGCCTGCTAACGGGATTAGCTCGGAATGTTAGCGCTTCCGCTCGACGTCTGAGCTAGCTTGGAGCGTTTTGACTCGTGTTCACGCTGGAGTGCAAATTACTGGCAGTGGTGAAAGAGGACCGATTATTGAGAGTGATTGGTGTCAAGCAATCATTCGATTAATTGAGTCATTTATATTGTGGTGTACAGTAGGGGTGTCAAACGGGTTGATGTCTAAAGCTTTCACAGCCAGTCCTGCCATTTTAAAGCAACACTAGGTAACTTTTCAACCGTTATAAAATATTTTCATAACATTTGTGATGACATGTCGACTAGGGCTGCAGCTATCGATTATTTTAGTAGTCGATTAATCGGTGCACTAGTTCAAATAATTGAGTAATCGGATAAGGGACATAAAAAAATTAAAATACCTGAGCTGAGCCTCAAACGGTATAAATAATTATATAAATGAGGATCCAAGTACAACAAAAGAACAATTGGCTAACTTACATAGCAAAAGTCTGCTAGCTTGAATGCTATATAATGCTAGTGATTTTTTTTTTTACAAATGGTTCAAACACATATTCCCACAAAAAAACGGTAAAATACACTTGTAATCTAAATTAGGAATGCATTAAAAAACATAGCTTATGTTGGTCTTAACAGGGAGCAGCTGAATTCAGCCATGTAAAATGAGTGTATACACCCAAATCAATAAAATTAAATGTAAACACTTTCAAAACAAACCATTATAACGCCACTTAAATTAAACGAATACTCAAAGCAGCTAAATTTAATTCACATTTTTTGTAATCAAGTTACTTGAGTTAATCGATTAATCGTTGCAGCACTAATGTCAACTGACAACTAGTTAAATGACACCACTTTTATATCTTGAGGGGGTCTGTATCACTTTCATCTGCACTAATTAAACTTGAGCAGGGTGGCAGGAACCTTGCATCACACAATTTTTTTTTTTTCAATGTATTTCACTGTTTTTGTTCAAATTTAGCGTTGAAAGAGATACTTATAAGTCATCTTTTTTCACTTTTTTTCCAAAGTATAATTAAAAACACTTTTTTGTACATATATACAGTGGTATGAAAAGGTATCTGAACCTTTTGGAATTTCTCACATTTCTGCATTATATCACGATCAAATGTTATCTGATCTTTGTCAAAATCACACAAATAAAAAAACAGTGTCTGCTTTACCTAAAACCACCCAAACATTTATAGGTCTTCATATTTTAATGAGTATAGTATGCAAACAACGATAGAAGGGGGAAAAATAAGTAATTGAGCCATCACATTTAATATTTTGTACCCCCCCCCCCCCCCCACACACACACACACACACACCTTTGGCAGCAATAACTTCAACCAGACGCTTCCTGTAGCGTAGCTACAGATCAGTCTGGCACATCGATCAGGACTAATCTTCATCCTTCTCTCCAAAACTGCTGTAGTTCAGTCAGATTCCTGGGATTTCTGGCATGAATCACTGTCTTTAGGTCATGCCACAGCATCTCAATGGGGTTCGAGTCTGGACTTTGACTTGGCCACTCCAGAACGTGTATTTTCTTCTTCTGAAACCATTCAGAAGTTGATTTACTTCTGTGTTTTAAATCATTGTCTTGTTGCAGCATCCATCCTCTTTCTAGCTTCAACTGTCTGACAGACGGCCTCAGGTTTTCCTATAAAACATCTTGATAAATTCTTGAATTTATTCTTCCATTAATGATTGCAAGTTGTTCAGGCCCTGAGGCAGCAAAACAGCCTCAAATCATGACGCTCCCTCTACCATGCTTCACGGTGGGGATGAGGTGTGGATGTTGGTGAGCTGTTCCATTTTTCCTCCACACATGACTTTGCGTGTTACTCCCAAACAATTCAACTTTGGTTTCATCAATCCACAAAATATTCTGCCAAAACTTCTGTGGAGTGTCAAAGTGTCTTTTTTAGACAGCAGTGGCTTCCTCCGTGGAGTCCTCCTATGAACACCATTCTTGGCCATAGTTTTACATGTAGTTGATGTTTGCACAGCGATATTGGACTGTGCCAGTGAGTTCTGTAAGTCTTTAACAGATACTGTTGGGTTCTTTTTGACCTCTCGCAGTATTCTGCGCTGAACTATTGTTGTCATCTTTGGTGGACGGCCACTCCTCGGGAGAGAAGCAACAGTGCCAAACTCTCTCCATTTGTAGACAATTTCTCTGACTGTCGATTGATGAGCATCCAGACTTTTAGAGCTGGTTTTGTATCCTTTCCCAGCTTTATACAAATCAACAATCCTTGATCGCAGGTCTTCAGACAGCCTTTTTGACCGAGCCACGATGCACATCAGACAATGCTTCTCATCTAGTCAATTCTTACCAGCTGTGTGTTTTATAGTGGACAGGGCAGCTTTAAACTACTCATCAGTGATTGGGCACACACCTGACATACAGTGTATTAGAGCAGGGAGGTAAACCGAAAATTTACCGTTACCGAAATTCTTCACGATGACCGATGTAATTTTGACCATGTCGATAAATTCGGTAATTTAATAAAACAAGAAAATATAGTCTTTTCATCCCGCTTTGACTCTGTGTTGTTTGGCTATGTTCATTCCCCTTTAAGAAAGCAGTCAGTGTGGTTACATATGGAGTCACGTGGTTTTCAGGAAGCCAAACAAACAGAAGCCCGGTGGGCTAACGCTAGCGGCTAACACTACAAGCTAGGCCTGAACGATATATCGTTTAAACATCGCCATCGCGATGTGCGCATGCGCAATAGTCCCATCGCAAGGACGTGCGATAGTTTTTTCATTTCATTTTTTTAAATCCACAAACGTTTGTTTTGAGCAAGGAGCGAGAAGGAGAGTGAACAGTCTCTCATTCTCTCCAGCTCGCAGTCATCGGCTCCTCCCCCTCCCCTGCTAGAGCGGAGTGGAGGGAGGAGGGGCCGAACAGCAGAGCGGAGGGAGGAGGGGCCGTTTTCAAAGTGAAAGCAAGCAATCAAGCAGCACGTTGAATAGGGAAGAGTTTTGGAAGTATTTTGGCTATCGACAAGAATATAAGGAACAAAAAACAGCCCTGTTGACAGTGCCTCGCCATGGTTGCCTCAACAAGAAGTAATCTGTCGAACATGTGGGACCATTTAAAACGCAGGTATCTATGCATTCCTGCTACGAGCTTCCCATCAGAGGCTTTTTAGTACAGGTGGGAACATTGTTACGTGCCAACGTTGTTGTCTCAAGCCTGCAATGGTGGATAAACTAGTAGTCTTGGCCAAAAACCTATGAGACCCAGTTGAGAATTGCTGAGCAAGGAAGGTGGACGATATGCAGACAAATACATAAATTTGGGAGTTAAAATGGTTCTGTTATTCATCAGTTATTTGCTGTTATTCAGTTCAATTATTTACAAGTTCAATTGAGTTTCTGTTTCTTTTATATTTAAATTAACTGTAAATCGTATTTTTCAAATAACTATAGTACAGCTGCACATAAAGTTTTGATACTTAATATTTTTTAAATATTTTTACAACTTTGTTGCAGTTTTGCAGTTCTATATTGTTATATTTTGTGTAAACAACTCAGGGGACTAATGCACTTGCACTTTTATTTGACAGATTTAATATTTAAGTTCAAATATGTTGACAACTTTATTGTTTTACTGAGGTTCTTATTTATTGTTATAGTTTGTGAACAACTCTTATTTGTCATATTTAATATTTTTGTTCAAATATGTTTACAACTTTGTTGTTATTTTACCGAAGTTGTTATTTATTGTTATATTTTGTCAAAAACTCAGGGGACGAATGCACCTGCTCTTTTATTTGTCATTTAATGTATTTGCTGCTGTTGAAGTGTCAAATATTGTGTTCAAGAAATTATCTATTTTGTGCAGACATGGCTTCCTGGATCCCTTCATAATAATACAGCAATCTTAATCATTCACAAATGAAACGGTATTATATGAATACACTGTGGTCACGGTGTGTCATGCAAAGTATTTCCAAACAGCTATTCAAGTCATCTAGTGAATATTTCTTTAAAAAAAATTTTTTTTTTTTTTTTTTTTTTTTACTATCGCAATATAATATCGCAATATATTGCACACCTAAAAAAAATCGCAACAATAGTTTTTTCCAATATCGTTCAGGCCTACTACAAGCAAATGTGATGGAGTCGGGTTTAAGGGAGCTTTGCTAAACTTTCACCCGACATTAAGTAAACTCTTGGCGGGTTCCAGACGGGCTTTCACCCGCTGTCCTCCCTGGTTTTCACGATTTCAGGAAAGGATGCTTTCAGTGCTTTCTTCTGGTAGCCAAGCCACAGGCTAACGCTAGCGGCTAACGGTACAAAAAATGTGATGGAGTCGAATAGCGGCTCTAACCTTGTCGAAACGGCTGAAATTAATGAGTGGACTGGGCACGGACTTCATCTAGCAATCATTATGTCGCGTTATTTGGTATCTCTTTGTGATTTCTCTGAAAGCTTTCATGATGGTAAAGCACTCCGCATAAAGTATAATCCAACAGTAAAGCCTATATATAATATGACCGTTTAATGGCCAGTTATTTTTCTGTATGTGTTTGCTTTATTCTGCCATCATAAAATCTTATTTGTTTGATTGGCATCAGAGCAATACAGCTTTAATGTGGTTCTGTCTGTGTGGGGGTGCATGTATTAAAAAATGTTCTGGAAAAAAAAAACTGAAACCTTGAAGTAAACACTTGTTGAATAATTATGTCACAGCAGCCATTACCAATAAGTTTTCTGAAGTGTACTGTTAAAGCTGCAAGTCATTTGTGTTACAATGACATGTTTGCACAGTATTGATTTTTATAATGTTGTACATTTTTCAAGTCATACAAGCTTTTATAAATGTTCACACTAGAATTCTTATTGTTGACAAGATTTTTTTATACTTAATGTTTAAACTGCATGTGCAATTGTTAAATTGAAAGCTGGTAAATAAATTTAACAAGAAACGGTTAATTTGTATTCCATGTATTGATTCAAATTTTCAAATTATATAACAGTCCGCTTGGGCGAATTTATCGTTATCGAGGTAAATCTGCTCAATTTACCGTGATACATACTAAAGGCCATATCGCCCAGCCCTACAGTGTATCACAAAAGTGAGTACACTCCTCGCATTTCTGCATATATTTAAGTATATCTTTTCATGGGACAACACTGACAAAATGACACTTTGACACAATGAAAAGTAGTCTGTGTGCAGCTTATATAATAGAGTTCATTTATTTTCCCCTTCAAAATATAGCCATTAATATCAAAACCCTTGGCAACAAAAGTGAGTACACCCCTTAGTAAATACGTTTATGTCTAAATGTCCAAATTGAGTACTGCTTGTCATTTTGCCTCCAAAATGTTATGTGACTCGTTACAGGAGTGCTGTCAGCATTGCTGCAGAGATTGAAGAGGTGGGGGGGTCAGCCAATCAGTGCTCAGACCATACGCCGCACTCTACATAAAATTAGTGTGCATGGATGTCACCCCAGAGGGAAGCCTCTTCTGAAGACTATACACAAGAAAGGCCACAAACAGTCTGCTGAAGACATGTCAACAAAGCACACGGATTACTAAAACCATGTCCTATGGTCTGATGAGACGGGCGGGCTTTCTTGTTGTACTTAAATATCTGCAGAAATGCGAGGGGTGTTCTCACTTTTGTGATACACTGTAAATTGTTTGGTAAAAATTGTCTCCTTTGGCAGAGGGTTCACTTATTTTCCCCCTTCTGTCATTGTTTGCATGCTGTCATTAAAATATGAAAACCCTTAAATGTTTGGGTGGTTTTAGTTGAAGCAGACACTGTTTTTAATTCTGTGTGATTTTGACAAAGGTCAGTTCACATAGGATGTTTTTATGCAGAAATGTGAGAAATTCCAAAAGGTTCAGATACTTTTTCATACCACTATATTTTTTTAATGAATTATTTTTATGCACTTGAAGTGTAATAATTATGATAGGTTTTAAACGTATTACTGTCCCACCGAATTATTTTTAAACAAGAAAGAAGAAAACACAATGAGTTGCCACAGCAACTGTTTACTAAGTTAAATGATGTTGACCCACGTGGCGCTTTGAAGTTTCGGCTTACCTGCGTCTCTGGCAAGATCGAACCTTAATGTCTGTTAATCATTGTTAACTTTAATAAGGAATTCCAGTGCACTGCCTGACCAAAAAAAGGGGCAGGATCGGGACGGCTCGAAAAATTACTGCATTAATTAATTAATTTTTTAAATTGAAAACAAATCAACAACCTCACACTCACTACACATCAAAAATCATACAAACCAAAAACGAATAAAACAAAAATAATTCCAGTCCCTCATATTCTATTTTTTAATTTCAACACAAAATCAAAACAGCGAAAAACCGTATCAGCCAATCCCTACTAGTGATGAACTTTTAATTCACTATCTTTACAATTCAACAGAAAAGAACAGAAAAGAACAGTCCAGTTGCGAAATAGGTCAAATCTACAACACTACCCTTTTCACGTGGACTAGTCACCAGTACCCAATTACGCTTTGCTTTGATTTAAGCCGTAAAAAGAGAAATTACTCGAGCAGATTTCCGTCGTGATGAAGATTTATACCCTGAATAGAAGCCTTATTTTCAGCTGTAAAGTGTGTCTAGTCAGCGTCCATATTTCACTGCAGCAACGTCAGCCCGACCTCTAATCATCCCGGCAGACTTTCCCCGATGATCATTAGCAGCATCCCCACTACATTTTTCATTTTCCGCATTAGCCGAAATGAGTCCTTGTCGTTAATTCGTCGGGAAACCAGATAAAGAAGGCATTCATCCACCGCTTGGTGTGTTGTGGTACTCTTAAAAGTCAAACACAGTTGCTCTCCCATGACCGGCTCTCGTACCTGGAGACCTCTCTGTCTCGGACCCCCTCTGCGCTTCCGTGTTTGTGTCTCTCGGCCCAGTCGGACCGTGTCGGTAAAAAACACGACAGTAAAAACACGTCGGTAAAGAGCGTGTCGATAGCGAGCGTGTCTGGAAAAACAGTTGAGAACTCTGGCGAGTTTACATGCAGAAGGAGAATATCGATATGCTACGTTTTAATGAATTGTTAATTATTTGGGGGAAATGATAGAACAATTAAACAGATTTTCTTATCACTTTAATCTGAAATGCCACATATAAAGTAGCGCTGCGACCTAAAATTGTCCAGTGTCAACAAAACCTGCGAATTAGCAGTCGTATTTTCATTCAAATATAAAGGTATCTAATCACATACATTAGTATGAAAAAGTATTTGGTACCTTTTGGAATTTCTCACATTTCTGCGTAAAACCACCATCAAATGAGATCTGATCTTTGTCAAAATCACACATATGAAAAAAACTGTGCTTTAAGTACAACCACCCAAACATATATACAGTTGTGGTCAAAAATTTACATACACTTGTGAAGAACATAATGTCATGGCTCTCTTGAGTTTTCAGTTATTTCTACAACTCTGATTTTTCTCCGATAGAGTGATTGGAACAGATACTTCTTTGTCACAAAAAACATTCATGAAGTTTGGTTCTTTTATGACTTTATTATGGGTTAACAGAAAAAGTGATCAAATCTGCTGGGTCAAAAATGTACATACAGCAACACAAATTAGCAAATTCTTGTGAGTGATTATTGACTTGAACAATCATTGACTTGAACAAGTCAGGACAGTCACTTGGAGCCATTTCAAAGCAGCTGCAGGTCCCAAGAGCAACAGTGCAAACAATTGTTTGTAAGTATAAAGTGCATGGCACTGTTTTGTCACTGCCACGATCAGGAAGAAAACGCAAGCTATCACCTGCTGCTGAGAGAAAATTGGTCAGGAAGGTGAAGATTCAACCGAGAATCACCAAAAAACAGATCTGCCAAGAATTAGAAGCTGCTGGAACACAGGTGTCAGTGTCCACAGTCAAGCGTGTTTTGCATCTCAATGGACTGAGAGGCTGCCGTGCAAGAAGGAAGCCCTTGCTTCAAAAGCGGCACCTTAAGGCTCGACTGAAGTTTGCTGCTGATCACATGGACAAAGATAAGACCTTCTGGAGGAAAGTTCTGTGGTCAGACGAAACAAAAATCGAGCTGTTTGGCCACAATGCCCAGCATTATGTTTGGAGGAGAAAAGGTGAGGCCTTTAACCCCAGTACACCATGCCTACCGTCAAGCACGGTGGTGGTAGTATTATGCTGTGGGGCTGTTTTGCTGCCAATGGAACTGGTGCTTTACAGAGAATAAATGGGATAATGAAGAAGGAGGATTACCTTCAAATTCTTCAAGATAACCTAACGTCATCAGCCCGAAGATTGGGTCTTGGGCGCAGTTGGGTGTTCCAACAGGACAATGACACTAAACACATCAAAAGTGGTAAGGGAATGGCTAAATCAGGCTAGAATTAAGGTTTTCGAATGGCCTTCCGAAACCCCATTGAGAACTTGTGGACAATGCTGAAGAAACAAGTCCATGTCAGAAAGCCATGAAATTTAACTGAACTGCACCAATTTTGTCAAGAGGAGTGGTCAAAGATTCAACCAGAAACTTGCCAGAAGCTTGTGGATGGCTACCAAAAGCGCCTAATTGAAGTGAAAATGGCCAAGGGACATGTTAGCAAATGTTAGCGCTGCTGTATGTATATTTTTGACCCAGCAGATTTGATCACTTTTTTCTGTTCACCCATAATAAAGTCATAAAAGAACCAAACTTCATGAATGTTTTTTGTGACAAAGAAGTATCTGTTCCGATCACTCTATCAGAGAAAAATCAGAGTTGTAGAAATAACTGGAAACTCAAGAGAGCCATGACATTATGTTCTTCACAAGTGTATGTAAACTTTTGACCGCAACTGTATGTTCTCATATTTTAATTAGGATGGCATGCAAATAATGACAGAAGAGGGGAAAATAAGTAAGTGAACCCTCTGCCTAAGGAGACTTAAAGGGCAATTGAAGCCAATATTCAACAAACAATTTAAGTCGGGTGTGTGCCCAACCACTGAGGAGTGGTTTAAAGCTGCCCTGCCCACTATAAAGCACACACCTGGTAACAATTGTCTTGATGAGAAGCATTGTCTGATGTTCCTCATCGCTCGGGCAAAAGAGCAGTCTGAAGACCCGCGTTTAAGGATCGTTCATTTGTATAAAGCTGGGAAAGGATACAGAACTATTTCTAGAAATCTGGATGTTCATCAATCAACAGTCAGAGAAGTGGTATACAAATGGAGAGAGTTTGGCACTGTTGCTTCTCTCCCAGGGAGTGGCCGTTCACCAAAGATGACACCAAGAGTTCAGCGCAGAATACTCAGACAGGTGAAAAAAGAACCCTAGAGTGTCTGCTAAAGACATATATATGTGCACACATCAACTATATGTAAAACTATGGCCAAGAATGGTGTTCATGGGAGGACTCCACAAAGGAATCCACTGCTGTCAAAAAAAAAAAAAAACATTGTGTGGCCAAGAATAGTGTTCATTGGAGGACTCCACGAAGGAATCCACTGCTGTCCAAAAAAAAAAAAAACATTGTGTGGCCAAGAATGGTGTTCATGGGAGGACTCCACGAAGGAATCCACAACTAACAAAAAAACATTGTTGCTCGTTTAATGTTTACAAAAAGGCATTTGGACACAGGTTTTGGCAAAATATTTTGTGGACTGATGAAATATTTGGGAGTAACACAACGTCATGTGTGCAGGAAAAATGGAAACGCTCACCAACATTAACACCTCATCCCCACCGTGAAGAATGGTGGAGGGAGCATCATGATTTGGGGCTGTAATGCTACCTCAGGGCCTGGACAACTTGCAATCATTAATGGAAGAATGAATTCAAAAGTTTATCAGAATGTTTTGCAGGGAAACCTGAGGCCGTCTGTCAGACAGTTAAAAGTCAAAAGAGGATGGATGCTGCAACAAGATAATTGTTAGGTTTTGTGTTTGTTTTCTCCTAGTGTGACTTGTCCGTGATTGCCCATTGTTCTCACCTGTGTGTGTTCTCCCAGTGTAATGCAATCTGCATCCACCTGTGTTACCCAGCTGTTCCTCGTCTCGTTACCCCTTGTCTGCGTGTGTGGATATAATGACCCAGTTTCTTGTCACTCCTTGTTGCGTCATTGTCAATGTCAGTGTCTATGCCTGTGTCAAAGCCACGATCCTGTCCAAGCCCTCGTGTATCTGTCCCTCCGATTTAAGTAAGTTTTGTTTGAATCTTGCCCTTTTGATCCCCAGTGCTTTTGGTTGTACTTTGTGTTTTTGTTAGATATCATTAAAACGTTTTTTGAGTTCACTACCACCCTGCCTTGCCGCTTTTTCAATAATGATCCAAAACACAGAAGTGAATCAACTTCAGAATGGTTTCAGAAGAACAAAATACACGTTCTGGAGTGGCGAAGTCAAAGTCCCGACTTGAACCCCATTGAGATGCTGTGGTATGGACCTAAAGACAGCGATACATGTCATACTGTACATCCCAGGAATCTGACTTAAACTACAGAGGTTTTGTATAGAAGAATGGGCCAAGATTAGTCCTGATTGATGTGCCAGACTGATCTTCAGCTACAAGAAGCATTTGGTTGAAGTTACTGCTGCCGAAAGGGGGGGGGGGGGGGGCACAAAATATTGAATGTGATGGTTCACTTACTGATTTTTCCCCCATCTGTCATTGTTTGCATACTCTCCTCATTAAAATATGATAACCTATAAATGTTTGGGTGGTTTTACTTAAAGCAGACACGTTTTTTTCATCTGTGTGATTCTGACAAAGATCACATCACATTTGATGGGGATTTTATGCAGAATTGTGAGAAATTCCAAAAGGTTCAAATACTTTTTCATTCCACTGTACTGGGGTAGCGTTTCTTCTTCACAAACCTACTCGAGTGATCATTTTAAAAAATGGCTTAGTAAAACTACTCTTACGTAGGAGTATTTTTCTCGAAGGTTACTAAAGTAAATGTAACAGTAATGGCACGTGATAGGATTTCTGACTGCAATATTTTGTTTGGTCCTGTGACTACTGTATATTGTTACGTCTAATTGGTATCATGGAGTCATGTGATTGTTGTTGCAACGTGGTATTGGTACAAGTGGTGGAACAACTTCGCTGGCAAAACTGAAGTCAAATCTCTTCAAATGAAGAAAAAAGTTGTTGAAGGGCTGTCGTGGCTGACACGCCTCTACAACATCGCGTGGAAATCAGGGACAGTGCCTCTGGATTGGCAGACCGGTGTGGTGGTCCCCCTTCTTAAAAAGCGGGACCAGAGGGTGAGATCCATTTATAGAGGGATTACACTCCTCTCTCTCTCTGGTAAAGTCTATTCAGGGGTGCTGGGGAGGAGGGTCCATCGTGCAGTCGAATCTCAGATTCAGCAGGAGCAGTGAGGTTTTTGTCCCGGCCGTGGAACAGTGGACCAGCTCTTTACCATCTGCAGGGTCCTCGACGGTGCATGGGAGTTGGCACAACATGTGTTTTATGTATTTGGAGAAGGCGTTTGACTGTGTACTTAAGGGAGTACGGGATACCGAGCCCCCTGGTAAGGGCTGTTCGGTCCGTGTACAACCGGTGCCGGAGCTTTGGTCAGCAGTGCTGGCAGTAAGTCGGATCCGTTCCCAGTGAGGTTTGGACTCCGCCAAGGTTGTCCTTTGTCACTGATTCTGTTCATAACCTTTACAGACAGAATATTGAGGGGGCTGGTGTGATGGCCTCAGCATGGCATCTCTACTTTTTGCAGATGATGTGATGCTGTTAGCGTCATCAAGCCGTGATCTCCAATTCTCACTGGAGCTGTTCACAGCCGAGTGTGAAGCAGTGATGAAGATCAGCACCTCCAAATCCGAGACCATGGTCCTCAGTCGGAAAAGGGTGGCGTGCCTCTCTGGGTCGGGGATGAGATCCTGCCCCAAGTAGAGGAGTTCGAGTATCTTGGGGTCTAGTTCACGAATGAGGGTAGGAGAGACCGTGAGATCAACAGGCGGATCGGTGCAGCGTCTGCAGTGATGCGGACTCTGCAACGGTCCATTGTGGTGAAGAAGGAGCTGAGCTAAAAGGCGAAGCTCTCGATTTATGACGAAGTCAGTAGTCACACTGTGGGTCGTGACTGAAACAACAAGATCCCGGATACAAGCGTCCGAAATGAGTTTCCTCAGCAGGGTGTCTGAGCTCTCCCTTAGAAATAGAATGAGAAGCTCAGTCATCCCGGAGGGACTCAGGGTCGAGCTGCTACTCCTCTGCATTAAGAGGAGCCAGCTGAGGTGGCTCTGGCTTCTGGTTCAGATGCCCCCTGGAAGCCTCCTTGGAGAGGTGTTCCGGGCATGTCCCGCTGGCGGGAAGCCCCGGGGACGACCTAGGACACACTAAAGAGACTTATGTTTCTCGGCTGGCTTGGGAACACCGTCTGATGGGAGAAATATAATATGACCTGGAATGAATCAGCATATTGTGATGATTCCCTTTTGTGACTGTAACTTTGAATCAGCATATTATGATGATTCCCTTTTATGACCGTAACCTTGCTTTCTTCGCCACTTTGGCATCTTTGTGATGTGTGATTGCAAAACGTGTCAAAACACGTGTAACCCCTTTACCTTGTTTTCCTCGCCACTTCGACGTCTTTGTGATGTGTGATAGCAAAAAAATGTGTCAAAACAAGTGTAACAATGGGCAAGTGGCTCGTCATCTGAGGTAAGGGACTGACCATCTCTGATATCATATGATGCACCACTATAAGAGCTGGGGATTTTTCCCTCTTGGGTTAGAGCCTGCTACGGGTTTGTGCACGGACGCCTAGCTAGTATTCCTCTGCAGCTCAACCGGGGTGTCGGCTCTCCGCCCGCTTGTCAATGGTAAGAGTTTTGATTGCTCAAAGGAATATCTTGTATGCTTTAACAGTAGCGCGGGGATTTAGAAGTGACAATCTATATCTAGCGTTATTGTTGTTCTTGCTTTCTTCCTTTTTCTACATTAAACATTGTATATTTCGCAAAAGTGTGCGTGTTACTGACTCACTGCGAACCCGGAAACGAAATTTCGCAAAAGTGTGACCCGGAAATTTCGTAAAACACCTTAGGATCCTGCTGGAGGAGCTGGTTGAAGTGGCTGGGGAGAGGGAAGTTTGGTCTTCCTTGCTAAAGCTCCTACCAACCCTAGATGGATGGATAAAGGAAAAACGTGATAAATCCAGTGTAGCCCAAGGTATCCGAGTAAC
Organism: Corythoichthys intestinalis; assembly: GCF_030265065.1. Lineage (NCBI taxonomy): Eukaryota > Metazoa > Chordata > Actinopteri > Syngnathiformes > Syngnathidae > Corythoichthys > Corythoichthys intestinalis. The sequence goes on from NC_080398.1 coordinate 41,613,940, forward strand.
AGTCGCGTTTCTTCACACATCTACTCAAGTAAAAGTAAAATGTATTCTATTTTTTTAAAACAAAAGTCACTCAAGTAAACATAGTAAATGCAATGCGCTACTACCCACTTCTTCACAATTGTTTAAGAATACTTTCTACTACGACTAGAAAGACACTTATTTAAACACACGCACACATCAACGCCATGGTTACGCTCAGATAAACAGCGTCACAGCCCATAAAGATTTACTTCCTTTTAGTGTGTGTTTTACTTCTCATTCATAGATACACAGGTGAACGCATGCTTGGGAATGAATGCATGTGACTTGTATTCATTGATTTATTAGTTAGTGTGTGTGGAATGCGGTATGCCAACACATCTTTGATTGATGGTTACAAAGGCTGCCAAAGGTTTGGGAGTGCTAAGATAAATTGTGGAGGACTGAAATAACAACGGACGGCGATAGACGTCCAATCATTTTGGACAGGGAGGGTAGAGGAATGATCACTTTAAGTTTTTATACAAATGTAGTTAGCGTTTACCGTTGGGTAAATTGAATGGGTCTACAGTTTGCAAGACGGGGAAACGATCAAACTACTAAAAGACTTCAAAACACGAATGATAACAAACCGATTTCAGTTAAGTTCTTGAGCTTAAAAATCATTGCCTAACTTGCTTGTTTTCGTTAACTTACACTAGCTTTGCTAGGCGCCTCGTTGAAAGCAAAGCGGTAACGATCATGCTATTAAAACATGTCATGACCTGGCACTAACGATCACGAACCGATTTCCGCAAAGTCCCAGTGCTTAAAAATAGTTGGGACTAGCTTGTTTCCGTTCGCTTACACTAACTTTTGCGAAACGCCTCTTAGACAGCAAAGCGCTAACACTCACACGACTAAAACACTTCAAATCAAAACACCAACGATAACAAACCGATTTCGGCTAAGTTCTTGTGCTTGAAAATCATTGCCCAACTAGCTTGTTTCCGTTAGCTTACATTAACCTTTGCTAGACATCTCTTAGACAGCAAAGCGCTAACGATCATGCTCCTAAAACATGTCACGACAAAGCACTAACGATCACAGACCAATTTCCGCAAAGTTCTTGTGCTTACAAGCTAACTTGTTTCCATTAGCTTGCACTAGCTTTGGCTAGGCGCCTCTTAGACAGCAAAGCGCTAATGATCAAGCTACTAAAACATATCACGACAACTCACTAACGATCACGGACCAATTTCCACGAAGTTGTTGTGCGTGAGAATAGTCGGCCAACTAGCTTGTTTCCGTTAGCGTTAACTAACTAACTAATAACTAACTTTTGCTAGACGCCTCGTAGACAGCAAAGCGCTAATGGTCACACTACCAAAACACTTCAAATCAAAACACCAACGATAACAAACCGATTTCGTTTTCAGATTTTAAGTTCTTGTGCTTAAAAATCATTAACCAACTAGCTTATTTCCGTTGCTTACACTAGCTGTTGCCAGACGCCTCGTTGACAGCAAAGTGCTAACGATCATGCTACTAAAACATGTCACGACAAAGCACTAACCATCACGGACCGATTTCCGCTAAGGTTTTGTGCTTAAAAATAGTCCACCAACTAGCTTGTTTCCGTTAGCTTACATTAACCTTTGCTAGACGTATCTTAGACAGCAAAGCGCTTACGATCATGCTACTAAAACATGTCACGACAAAGTACTTATGATCACAAACAGATTTCGGCTAAGTTCTTGTGCTAAAAAATCATTAACCAACTAGATTATTTCTGTTAGCTTACACTAGCTGTTGCTAGACCCCTCTTTGACAGCAAAGTGCTGACGATCATGCTACTAAAACATGTCACGACAAACCACTAACCATCATGGACCGATTTCCCCCTAAGTTTTTGTGTTTAAAAATAATCCGCCAACTAGCTTGTTTCCGTTAGCTGACATTAACCTTTGCTAGACGCCTCTCAGACAGCAAAGCGCTAACGATCACGAATAGTAATAGATTAGATTAGAGTATTCGATTAGAAAAAAAAGATTCAAATTAAATTTTACTGCTTCGAGTAATTATTTAGTTAAAGTGGCGTTGTAATGGTTTGTTTTGAAAGTGTTTGCATTCATTTTTATTGATTTGGGTGGATACACTGCCCTCTAGTCTGCTTCATATCACGTGGCTGAATCCAGCTGCTCCCTGTTAAGACCAACAGAAGTTTTTGTTTGAGCTAATGTGTTTTTTTTAATGCATTCGTAATTTAGTTTGTGGGTATATTTGGACGTTTTTTGTTTTTGTTTTTTGTGGGGAATATGTGTCTGGACCATTTGTTAATAGCATTGTAAAAAAGCCGTTTTTTGTTTTTTTGTGGGGAATACTTTTCTGGACCATTTGTTAGTAGCATTGTAAAAGAAAAACACTAAAAACAAACGTGAGCATATTATAGCATTTAAGCTAGTGGACTTTAGCCAATTGTTCTTTTGTTGTACATAGATCCTCATTTTTTTTTTTTTTTTTTTTTTTTTTTTTTTTTTTTTTTTTTTTTTTTTTTTTTACGGTGTGAGGCTCAGCTCAGGTATTTTAATTTTTGATGTCCTTATCCGATCACTCGATTATTCGAACTAACTACTTCATCGATTAATCGACTGCTAAAATGATCGATAGCTGCAGCCCTATTAAAAATAGTCGGCCAACTAGCTTATTTCCGTTAGTTTACACCAAGGGTCCCCAAACTACGGCCCGCGGGACAGATACCTCCACATTTGGTCCGGCCCCCTGAACAATTTTTTTTTTTTTTTTTCCCCAAGTGTTATTTATTTCCTGGCTTTTTTCTGTGAAGAACCCAGGAAGAGTTATTTGGTTATTACCTATTTAATTAATAGTGTTATTATTATATTATATTTAGGGCTGTCAAAATTATCGCATTAACGGGCGTTAATTAATTTTTTAAATTAATCACGTTAAAATATTTGACGCAATTAACGCAGATGCCCCGCTCAGACAGATTTAAATGACGGTACAGGGAAACGCTCACTTGTTAATTGTGTTTTATGGAATTTTGCCGCCCTCTGCTGGCGCTTGGGTGCGACTGATTTTATAGGCTTCAGCACCCATGAGCATTGTGTATGTAATTATTGACATCAACAATGGCGGGCTACTAGTTTATTTTTTGATTGAAAATTTTACAAATTTCATTAAAACGAAAACATTAAGAGGGGTTTTAATACAAGATTTCTATACATTGTACTAACATTTTTCTTTTAAGAACTACAAGTCTTTCTATTAGGGCTGTCAAAATTAACGCGTTAACGCGCGGTAATTAATTTTTTTTATTAATCACGTTAAAATTTTTGACGCAATTAACGCACATGTCTCGCTCAGACAGTATTCTGCTTTTTGGTAAGTTTTACAGCAAGGCTTTTTGTGCTAACAGCGAACTCTTGTGGTCGCTTTGCGACATGGTTTATTGGTTTCTTGCCAGTTCAATGTGGCTGCACGACGTCTCTGTTGTGCTTATATGATCCTTGGACAAGATTTGTCCGTAAGTATGGTTGTTGTAAAGAATGTACATATTATGTTAATAAGCGAAATGTTATATGAAATGTTTTTTGCATGAGACACTTTTTGTTTATGTTTAGTTCATCTGTATAGCGTGCTGAGCTAACGTTGTTGCTAATGCAATGCTTGTGTACTTTTTTTTTGTAGTTTTACGACGGTCTAAAGAGGACAATGGTTTGAGGCCATTTTATTAATAAATCAGATGAAAAAGGAAGAAGTCTGATTATTAAGGCGTCATTCACTAGCTGTCTAGCTTTGGAAAATACGCTTCGGAGTGAGGACAGCAGACAGATTTAAATGACAGTAGAGTGAAATGCCCACTACAGTCCTTATGTACTGTATGTTGAATGTATATATCCATCTTGTGTCTTATCTTTCCATTCCAACAATTTATTTTACAGAATATATATATAGTTCACAGAAAAATATGGCATATTTTATAGATGGTTTGAATTGCGATTAATTACGATTAATTAATTTTTTTGCTGTAATTCGGTTAAAAATTTTAATCGTTTGACAGCCCTACTTTCTATCCATGGATCGCTTTAACAGATTGTTAATAATGTTAATGCCATCTTGTTGGTTTATTGTTATAAAAAACAAATACAGTCCTTATGTACCGTATGTTGAATGTATATATCCATCTTGTGTCTTATCTTTCCATTCTAACAATAATTTACAGAAAAATATGGCATATTTTATAGATGGTTTGAATTGCGATTAATTACGATTAATTACGATTAATTAATTTTTAAGCTGTAATTAACTCGATTAAAAATTTTAATCGTTTGACAGCCCTAATTATATTATATTATATTATATTATATTATATTATATTATATTATATTATATTATATTATATTATATTATATTTACTTTTGTTCCGTGAGGATTCCGGAAAGGGTTATTTGATTGTGGCTTTCTGAAAAACAATACATTTTTACATTTAGGCACTCCTGCAATCGTCACACTTTTTCTGTTACAAACTGACCCGGCCCCTCATCGGAGAAGGGAAAAGTTATGTGGTCCTCACAGGAAAAAGTTTGAGGACCCCTGGTTTACACTAACTTTTGCCAGACCCCTCTTAGACAGCAAAGCGCTAACAATCATGCTACTGAAACATGTCATGACAAAGCGCCAACGATAACGAACATATGTTATCCTATAAACGTATTCATAAACATCTCCCAGATATGAGTTTTCAAAATTTCTGCTAAATTCAGCTCAGTTGGAATAGCATAAGACTCTTAATCTCAGGGTTGTGGGTTCAAACCCACGTATGGCGTGTTTATTTTCAGAAATCTGATGAGTTCCCTGCTTCTACTTGTCATTGAAATGCAGCAATCGTCATCCTTATGTTGTGTGCTTCTCATGCCAGTGTTAGCATATAGGCTAGCATGCTGAAACTCAGTTTCCTGCCTCTACTTGTTATTCACATGCTACGTTCTTTTGTTCGTCTATTTCCCATTCTTTATGTCTTAGCACAGTGAGCACGCAAGAGCACACAAGCCCGGCTAGCTCAGTCGGTAGAGCATGAGACTCTTAATCTCAGGGTCGTGGGTTCGAGCCCCACGTTGGGCGAGTCTTTTTGGAATGTCAATGTGAAATTAGCTGTCGTCCACATCAGGGCAACCTTGAAAGTTGAAAATTAAATTTTGTGCATTATTTTCTAAGAATTAGCATGAGTTGTTCCTGTATTCATCCCATCTACCAAACACCCACCCTAAAAAAGATATATAACCTATTTTAAGAGGGACATCTGGAAGCTAATGAGTTAAAATAGTGTGAAACACAGTCGCCCACACTTCACGCTGTGTTGTCACTCTGTGTGTGTGTTCATTTTTTAGTAAACTGACATATGTAAAACTGTATATACAGCTGGAACTGCGCTTCTTGCGTGCATGTGCGCGTGTAACCGTGTTGTAAACGTCCTCTCTGATGTGGCCGACTGTATTTAAACACAGAGAACAGAGAGCGCACCAGGAAGTGGATGGAGGTGTGCGTGTGCGTGGCAGATTTTACACACATGAAATACTTAACGCCATCAAAAACACTTTGTGAGCAGATCGCCGTACAGTTGTCTGCATATTGTGAGTGCGAGCAGGGCGTTTCTATCCAAAGAGAAAATATCCTGGACAACCACGGGAAGGAATCCGCCTACTAAACCACACCCGCCTACCAGCCAGCGGGCGAGCGAGTATTCAAGCTGTGGTCTTTGAGTCGGCGTTCAAATGTGATTACACGCAGAAAAAAAAACACTACTGGAGAGTCAATAGCAGCTAATGAGTTAGCTATTTTCTATGTGATTGGTCTTAAAATAGGCCCTTCACTTATTTTCCAATATTTTGAACTGTTTCATGCAAAATTCAACAGTGCTCAACATTCCCCAAAAATGTCAAAAATAAGAGATCCAAAATTAGCTTCTTTTCGCTGGTTGCGCTGCTTCACAGTTCTTGAAACAGTGTGAACGCGAGTTGAGAGTGCATTGTTCCACTGAATTGAACTGGAGACTTTCATGATCCTCCTAGCGATGCACGCTTTGTTGAAAACAACTCTTCTGGTGGGGGGGTGGGGGGGTTCTATTGTAGCTGCTTGTGTCTGAAGACTTGACTTCTGTCACTCTAGTTTCTTTCCCTACTGAGCGGTGGGTGTCTCTTAGCCCCTCCACTGTCACAAAGCCACACTTTGAGCTTCCCCACATTGAATGACCAGCTCTGCTACTGCACACCACATCTGGTAAACATTAGCATTATATAGCATTTAAGCTAGCAAACCTTTGCAAGTTAGCCAATTGTTGCATTATTGCAATTGGCTAACTTCACTCAATTGTTGCATTGTTGCAATTGGCTAACTTGCATAGCAAAAGTCATCTAACTTAAATGCTATATAATCAGGGGTGCACATAAGTGGTCCGCATGCGTACTGGAAGTAGACAAACGCGCTAGCCCTCAACGGCTTCCATACGCTTTTGCGTACCGATGGCTGACCACTGTATTTGCGGCGGACACGAGAAAATAACTTCTCGAAATGTCGAAGAGGCAGGCCACACTGAGTAATTACTTCCGTGTTCCGGGTTCCCCCTCCCCCGCCAAAAGACAGACAGACGACAGAGACGTCACCGGAGCTACCGAAAAAAAGGACTTTTGCTGAAAAGTGGCTACAGGAGGTAGCATGGCTAGAAGCAAATGGTGCTCGCACGGAAATGCGGTACAAAATGTGCCGTGAGAATCCCAATGTCGCCGATAAGAGCAGCGCATTTTATGTAGGGTCAAAGAATTTCAGCCATCCTAACTTTGAAAAGCAGAAAAAAAACAGAGCATGTGGCAATTAAGCAAACTATCGATGTCAAACAGGACCCCACTCGCCCTATGGACAAGTGGCGGAATAGGGCGGAATAAAGGTAATGAACAGCGACATGCACTGACAAACGTGTTTTTGCTCGCATTTTACAAAGCTAAACATGCACGTTCAATGAGGTCTTATGAGGAGGACATCCCACTTTTAAAAAGGCTTGGAGTTAATGTGGGAGCCACATAATGCCCTTTATTTTGAATTGGTGCTTTTTATTTCTTTACATTTCACTTCAAAGTAATGGCAATTTTGTTCTTCCAGTTGATGCATTAATTGTTAATATAATGAAAGTTAATTGGCTCTAAGTAAAGCTTGTCATAAATTTATCGCATCAGGCGGGTCGGCTCTCAAGCTCAATGAGGACCAAGTCACATCTCCAGGTCCTCCTCTGAGAACCTGGGCAAAAAAATTATGTGCACCCCTGTATATAATGTTATATAATTGTTGTAAACGTTAGCATTATTTAGCATTTAAGGTAATGGACTTTTGTTATGCACGTTAGCCAATTATTGCATTGTTGCAATTGGCTAACTTGCATATGTCTGCTAGCTTAAATGCGATATAATGCTAATGTTTGCAACAATTGGCTAACTTGCATAGCAAAAGTCATCTAGCTTAAATGCTACTTAATGTTGTATAATTGTTGTAAACATTAGCATTATAAAGCATTTAAGTAGTACGTACGTAGTATGTAAACTATCCAGCATGCATGTATACTGCCATTGTACGCGCCTTGTGTGGAGAAAATGTGCGAGCATGACAAATTTGGACCAAAACAGCTGTTTTGGGATGGGAAACACTTGAAAAGATCTTCAGCACCCCCTTGCTGTGAGTGACTAGCGTCATCTAGATGTGTTGCGTCCCGGCTCGAAAGGACCAAGAAAATGTTAGATATGAAGCTAGGTTTATGTACACGTCGATGGAGCTTTTGTGGAGGTTTGTATCTGCATCCCCTGTTGCTGTCATGGCAACTCACTGCATTCATGGGAAAACAAAAGGATGGGAGGGACAGGAAAGAAACATAGAGCATAGAATAGAATACATAGACTACATGGGGGGCACATGGCACAGGACAAATGAAAGTCTAGACAGAAGTTACCCTATCTGGTGACTAACCATAATAAGGAAAGCATAAATCTTCAATGTATGCACAGTAATTCCAACAGTCATACTTGAGTTTTTGGTGAATATGTTGAATGACAGAAAAAAAACAGCCTTTGAGCATTTGTGAGCTTTGTTGTTATTGAAAATATCCTATTTTGCTAGTCATTTTCCCAAGACTGAACTAAAAGAAAGCTTCTCACATCTACCATCCGCAAGAACTCCGTCTTTGTGGCGTCCTCTGCCGCTTTGGAAATATGAACTGTGACGGCTAGCTAATGGCTAAAACTAACAGTCAAAACACTGAATCCAGAGCTGGGAAAAAGTTCTGAGCGACTTTTTCTCTTGGGGACGCTAGCAAATGTCGGCGAACGTTGATGTTGTAAAACAAGATGGCAGCGAGCGACAAAGCCCGCGCTTGTAGACTAAACAGTTTTTTTTTTTTTTCTCCGCTTAGCGAGCGACGCTAAGTCGATTTCTTTAGACGCGTCTGGACGGGATCAGCTTGTCAGGAAATCCAGCACGGAGTTCATTCATACGCCCGTCTTGGGGGAATGGCGCGATTATAACGAGCGGCAGAGGTGTTTCATTTTCGCTAACAAGAAGAAACACTGAGCGCTTCTTGTCCTACACGTCAGCTGTTTATGATATCATCATTATATCCAGAGATGTTTTCGTCATATTTGGCAGATGATCGGATTTGTTCGCCGTGAATGTTTTTTTTTTTTTAAGCGCCAGATTCGAAAAGCGAGATTCGTTGTCATCTGTGTAGGACCGATATTAAATGAATATGTATTAAATTAATAATTAAATGTGGTTATATGGATGTGAATATGTCAGTATTTATTTATTTCAAGATTCATTTAATTTTTTTGACATATTTATTTAACATATATCTTGAAATTTATTTTTAATTAAAGTCAATAAAAATAAAAGTCAATAAATTAATACAAATGGAAATAAATACAATTCCAGTAAGCAGATGTTGAAACACAAAAACAAATATTGAAAAAAAACACATAAATGGTCAAATAAACATATGAATGATTTCATAAATGTAAAGTGAAATAAAGAAAAATAAATGTTCAAATCACTTTTGAAATACATGAATATAAAAAATAGAAATGAATCAAAATAAAAATATGCATACATACATCTTTTTTTTTTAAATTAAAAAATATATTTAAATAAATATTGAAGTGAACATGTCGAAATAAGTCATTCAAATAAAAAATAAATCAATAAAAATTGAAATAAATAAATGAATTTAAAAAAATAATAATAATGCAATAATATTATAATAAAAATAAAAACAAATTTTTAGCTACTACAAATAAATACAATAAAAATTGAAATAAATAAATATAAAATATATAAACATTGACGTGAATTAATGTGGAAATAAATATACCAAAATTAAAATGAACTGATAAATTCAGACAAATGCAAATAAATAAAATTCCAATAAGCAGACGTTGAAATCGGAACTAAATATTGAAAGAAATGCATAAATGGTCAAACATATCAATAAATTCATAAATGCAAATTGAAACAAAAAAAAACAATGTTGAAATCACTTATGAAATACATAAATATAAAAAAAATAGAAATAAATCTAAATTTAAATATATATGTATACACATTTACAAAAAATAAAATATATAGAAATAAATATTGAGGTGAAAATATGTCGAAATCAATCATTTGAATTTAAAAAAAATAAATAAAAAGATACAAAATTGACATAAGTCAATACAAATTCTAATAAAATAATAATATAATAATAATAAAATAAAACAAATTTTGAGCTACTGTAAATAAATACAATAAAATTTGAAATAAATAATAAATAAGTATTATTTGGAATTCATGTGAAGATAAATATACAAAAAATAAAATGAACAAATAAATTAAAATATAGGTATAAAAATTAAATGACCTACTATCGACATAACCTACATAACTGCTGTTTTATAATTGTTTTTGTTCCCAGTCATCTCACGATGAATCCGACATTTCATCTCTGTGTGTCGCCGAGACGAAAAAAAGAAGGCCAAGCGCGGCGACAATAGTCGCGGTCCTTATAAGATGGGGATACCGCGACTATCTGCCCTAGCTTCAAAGCCCGCACGTTCCGCTCGCTCGGGCTTGTTAGCTGCGCCGCATTCAACGGCACGCAGGCGTCGTCAAAATACAGGCGACGCCGCGTGTTTGATTCTTGCCTGATCAAATCTCAGCGTGGGAACTGAACACAAAACGCGCTTGAAGTCCAATCCGTTAGAAGCGGAAAGGCTAGCAACGAAACAGTTTGGACAACCAACTACCAGAAGTGGGTAGTAACGAGTAACATTTATCCATTACATTTACTTGAGTAAATTTTTGAGAAAAATATACTTCTAAGAGTAGCCGATTTTGTAAGCTGGTATTTCAGGCTGATATACTTTTTTGTTTTTAAAGCACGTTGATGATAAAGATAACTCTAAAAAAAAAAAAAATCTTCAACAGCTTCAAATTTACAATGATGACCTAAGACCTAAAGAATTAATTCAGTCTACTGCTACCAAACCAACGAAAACAACACATTAAACCAACCAGGACGTCACAACGAGATGTAAACAAGAGAGCGTGAGTTTAAGAGGATGTTCGCCCTGCTAAAGCTAATGCTAACGTGAATGCTACGCTTACACTACACGTTACATTTAGAGTGTTAGGATCACTCAGTAAACACCTTAAAAAGCTAGAGCAACATTGCATATTCTCTCATGCAAGATAAAAAAATTACAATATTTACAAAACACAAGCCTATAGCAGCTTGCCTTTTAGCTGCTGCAGAGTCCTTCCAGGGTCCTAATGTCAGTCAGCGGTGGCCATAGTTGCCCACACAGATGCCTGATCAAACTCAATTTTATCGCCTTATTTTTCCTGTGAATTGGCCGATGGCTGACGTTGGAAAAAAAGTCTACACAGGTAGTCCCCCGGATTACAACGTACTCGACTTCAACTTAAAGGGTATGACAACACCTGGGGAAATGCTAATATTCCATCATTTATCCATCAACGCATGCCTTTTGAATTCATATCATGCCACTTCGTGTAATTACACTAGGGCTGCAGCTATCGAATATTTTAGTAATCGAGTAATCGACTGAAAATTCTATCGATTAATCGAGTAATCGGATAAAACAAATATATTTTTAGGTGAAGAGCAATTATAAATATACATGAGAAAACAAGACATTTCATCTAATCTTGAACCATTTTCAGTCAATCAATGTCTTTATTATCGATGTATATTGTTGAAAACAGCCAACAATTGCATCTGAGATGTAACTAGAATTTTAAAAAAAGACTAATTCACTGCTTTCACTCAAAAAACTTTTAGATCTTATTAATATACATATATATATAGATATGTAGACATGTATATATATATATAGATATAGATAGATATATAGATATATATAGATATATATATAGAGAGAGATATAGATAGATAGATAGATAGATAGATATCTATCTATCTATCTATCTATCTATCTATCTATCTATCTATCTATCTATCTTACCTAAAAATGCTGTTACACTTGATAACACACATCACTTAAAAGTTAGGATGTTTTCCCACGTGTTTCAATTGAATTTCTCTTTGTGTCAAGCCATTTTTAAGTTCTGGTTAAGTTTTAAGTTAGTCTAAACTGTAAGTCCTGATAGGATTTTGAGTTTTTGCAGTGTTCAAAATAAATGTATGATACAGGCTGTATTGGAGCACATTAGGGACCAGTGCTACTTGGTGTTTTATCCAGCAATGACTACTGAGCTAAAATTGATAGTTAGCATTGAGTTTTTATTTTACACCCTCATCACTCCACAATGCTATGTTATGTTAAAGCCTGTATGTAAGACACGTTAGCCACGCATCGACAGTGGCCATAATTAATTGAAACCTAGCCCTCCGCAGGGCTAACGTTACGTGAGCTAGTAGCGACAGTAACGTTAATCTTATTTATAAGCGCTTAGCGCTCTTTATTAGCGCTTAGCGCTCTACTGCTTTAAGATGGCGGCTGTTTACTAACGCTGCCCAGACGCGGCCGAGTCTGTCATTTCGCATCTAGTTCAACATACATGTGATCTCTATGAGACGCATCAGACGCTACCTGTACCAACGTAGCATCGTGCGGGCTAGTATTTAGCAACGTCGGCGTCGTTTGTGGCGGCTGTCGGCTGCAGTAAGGTTTTTTTTTTCCTTCTTCCTCTCCGCACGTGACAGCGCGTTGTCCAGCATTAAAAGTAGTCCGAGCAAAACGTGATGCTTAGAGCTGTCAAAATAAACGATTACTCGAGGTGAATAAAATTACTCGGATCAGTTTTTAAACTCGAGTTACTCGAGTTGCTCGAGTACTCGTTTCAGTTTTAAATTACACACATCGCAACACCAAGAAAATGATAGCAATTAGCTCGATTGTCAAGCTAAAAGGACCCGCCGCCGAGATGCCGGAAATCTAGCATATTGTGTGCGTGACGTCACTTTCGGGAAACAGCCGGCTCAGTGCTTAGTACTGAATGGCGGCGATGATGGCGGACAATGTTGTTTCTATTTGCAGCGATGAATCCAACGAGTTGGAAACGAACATTCTTCTAATGGTGACGAGGAGAGTTATGAACCTTTCTTTGGTGTTTTGGGTTATCAATTTGAGCCCAAACGAAAGCCAATGCAGCCTAATGAAAGGATCATTGAGGGGAGCAATCACACTGATGAAACACCGGCCGGCCGCAACAGACTCACCGTATGGTTTGTTTTGCATTTCTTTTTGTGAAGCTGATACACCGTGACCGCAAAATAAAGTAATGTATAGAATAATTATCATTTAATATGCTATCATCGGTTTCGCTCTGCCAACCGACACAAATATGAATGGGATTAGAGCAGGGGTCCCCAACCTTTTTTGCACCACGAACCGGTGTGATTTGGGTCTTTTTTTCACGGACCGGTGTCCCACTTTTATATTCAGTTGGACTCTCAATGTTATCCAATGGTGCTAAAAAACTATTTACATCACAAACATACATGTCCAACACGGAAATGGCGTAAATTAATGCTTAACGACACGGCGAAGTCGTTAAGTGAGAGGGCTACGTGCAGTTGTTGTGTGCGCCAAACATGGCAAACGTAGGTTAATATTCCTTTCTTTAACCCTTTAAGGTCTGGGCCTATTTTGTCTGATTTTGCATGCCTTTGAAGTTGCCTTTATATTTCAAAGAAAGAATTGTTTACGATGGCCTGGTTTGGTCCCTTTTTTTGTGACACCTTGAACTTCATGTCCAAACAGTTGTTTCCGTCACTGACCAATTATAAATCATCATTTTGGGCCCAAAAAGACCAAAAATTCCACAATCGTTTTGTCAAAATTTTTAATTTTGATGTCCAATTGACAACCAAACATGCGTAACGAACCGTTTTGAAACTTTGTAATATTTATTCAACTTGTTAGGATGAACATTCAACCAAAAATTAGAATAAATAGTCTTATATTTGATAATTCAACATAAACAACAGGTATAGCCATAGGCGTTTTTTGCCTTTATACAAAGGACGGGTGAAAGGACTCCACGGATAGAAAGACTTGTAATTCTTAAAAGATAAATGTGAGTTTGTATATTGTGACTAAATATTGCCATCTAGTGTATTTGTTGAGCTTTCAGTAAATGATACAGTAGCGACTTAACTGTTCTGCCCAAATGCATGATGGGAAGTTGGGCAGCCATGACTTTGTGTGGTGGCTGCAAATGCTATATCTTCTCTGCGTTGGGTACACTACAGGGTGTACAAGATCGACTCCTGTCATTCTTATCCACGTCGCTTCCCAACATATTTATGGTTGCTGTGGGAGAGATGACAAAGCTTTTTCCAATTAAAAGCACCAATGAATGCTTTTATCTACTCCACTCACTTGACAGTACTGCCTCTTATCTCTATATAGAAGTAAAACGATGCCATTGTAGGCTGTTTGCGGCAATGTGTGAATGAGTCGTACTGCAAATGCATTAATTGCGATAAATATTTTCACGTGATTAATTTTAAAAAATTAATTACAGCCCGTTAATGCGCTAAATTTGACAGCCCTACTTTAACAAAACAAAATAAATGCATTCATTTGGGATGAAATGCATACGACGCTGCCACCAGAAGGCAATGTGTCCTCCACCATTAAACAAAATACAATACTTTTGGACTTTATGAATGTTTATTTTAATTTTTAAAAGGTTAAGTCCGACTTCCGCGGAAATTCAGGTTACGTAGCCAGCGCAGGAACAGAACTCGCAATTCCTCACCGTCCGAATGCATCAGACATTTATTCCTGTCAATGGCAGCCGATGAGTTTATTTATGAAATAATATTAAAGCCGTTTTAACAATGGGAAGGTTGTTAATTTATTCCTGAGTTTGAGCGCACTATGTGGTATGACAAAGTTACGATGTTCTTACATAAAAACTGTTAATTTTTAAAGCAACACTGGTTTGTCGATCATCATCAATGGCAGTCAATGTGTTGAGGTTAAAAAAGAGGATTTTGAGCATTTTTAGCTCAAAAATGGCCGAAAACGACTATGGAAAATTTAAAAAGTTGTTGATTAGTGCCGATAATATTTTTTTTGTTGTTGTTTTTTTTCCAAATATACATTTCTTTCCTGTTAATACTAAATTACTGCATACTCACTTAAATATAAAGTCATTGCTATCATGGATTGATCAGACACAGCTTAACTCATTGTCTGCCATTGACGGGGCTAGACGTCAAATGGATTACTTAGGATGAATTCATTTTAGTGCTGCAACGATTAATCGATGAACTCGAGTATTCGATGAGGAAAAAAGATTCGAATTAAATTTTGCTGCTTTGAGTATTCGTTTAATTAAAGTGGTGTTGTAACGGTTCATTTTCAAAGTGTTTGCATTTAGTTTTATTGATTTGGGTTGATACACTGCCCTATGGTCTGCCTCATTTCATATGGGTGAATCCAGCTGCTCCCTGTTAAGACCAACATAAGTTTTTGTTTGAGGTAATATTTCTTTAATGCATTCATAATTTAGTTGATAAGAATATTTAGCCGTTTTTGTGGGAATATGTGTCCGAACC
Source organism: Corythoichthys intestinalis (assembly GCF_030265065.1). NCBI lineage: Eukaryota > Metazoa > Chordata > Actinopteri > Syngnathiformes > Syngnathidae > Corythoichthys > Corythoichthys intestinalis. Next base: position 41,629,049 of record NC_080398.1, read on the forward strand.
ATTTAAGAGTATAGTTTAAAAAAATAATTTTTTAAAAGTTAGCATTTTATAGCATTTAAGCTAGCTGACTTTTGCTATGAAAGTTAGCCAATTTTCCTTTTGTTGTACATAGCTTTTTTTTTTTTTTTTTTTATACCGTTTGAAGCTCAACTCAAATATTTTAATTTTTCATGTTCCTTATCCGATTACTCGATTATTAGAATTATCTAGTTCATCGATTGATCGACTACTAATATAATCAATAGCTGCAGCCCTAATTTGTTTAAAGACCATAATTTTCTGACTATAAGGCACATCTGGCTAGAAGCCACCACTCACCCAATTAGACAGGAAAACAGCATTTGTTCATAGATAAGCCGGACTGCAGCTGTCCTTACAGTATTATGGGATATTTACACCAAAAGATATTAACCGGTAACACATCACACCATCAGACTTTCATAAGACCAAATGAACCACCACGATTGCTTCAAGAACCTTCAATTGGCCATCACTGATCCCTCGGAGGACCCCTCTGCTGCCACCTGCTTTCAACTGTTTTGTCATTCAGCATGCCTCCTAGCATGCATTGCAGCGCTACAGACGTAAATAACAATCAAAAGTCATGTTTTGTGCCAATTATTTCTTCAGTTACTGTTCTGGTTGTTTCATTAAATGCTAGTTATGGTATTTGGTAACAACATTATAATTATGACATGACACTGCCATGAGCATTAATGGATGCTTATGACTGATGTCATTTTGTGTCATCTGGCAAATCATCTCACTTTTGAATGGATGTAAAAGGTCCGAGCTGAACATAAATGGAGTTAGTGACATATTTTGCCGGATGACACTTAATGACATCTCTCCTAAGTATTCATTAATGCCCATGAATGTTTCATGTTATAATTATGATGGAATATATTATGGCGCTTTTATTACGCCGCTGTCAAATCAAGTTTTGCCTATTAACCCATATAAATCAACAAATAAGCCGCGCTGGACTATAAGCAGCAGGATTCAAAATGAGGGACAGAAGTAGTTTCTTATAGTACAAAAACTACAGTAGTTTTAATTTAGTTTTTAAGAGCCACGTGAAAGCGCCTAAGGAGTTAATACATGTAGAACTGATTAGCGGGCGCACAAAGAGTGCGGTAGACATGAGTCTTCGTTGTGTAAATGTTCTCATGGAGATAAGAAGAGCGTCTCATTGTGCTCAGACAAGCGTCCCTCTTATCCGCTTATCGCCAAACCGAGTCGGCCCTCGTGTGTACGTAACCGTATGCGCGTGCGTGTCAACATGTGTCTTTGACAGGCTGCCGGTTGGGGGTCCTCCGCTTAAAGTGGCGGCGCTTTGTAATGCAACAGGTGCTGTTGTCGCTCAATTTGTTGGCAGGCTAAAGACAAAAAGGACTAGCTAATCCCGGTCGAGTGGCGCTGCGTCGGCTCGTCTCAGGCGCGACAAGTGGCTCGTTAGCATACCCGGCACCCGTCTGAGTTGGAGTAATTAAATGAACGATTGGGTTTCAGGGCTATTGGGGAAGGTAGACGTATCAGTGAGGTAATAATGGTGTTTGCAGTGCGGAATTCCGCAGGGATCCGTCTTTTTGCCAATTGTTTTTTGTTTTGTTTTCTTTTTATTTTATTTTTTATTTTACTTGTTTGGGGAAATTATTGGTGTTCGGAATTGAGTTTTTCATAATAGTTCATAAGGTGTGTGTGTGTGTGTGCGTGCGTGTTGAACTTTATCATTGATCAAAATATCGGGGTTGGAACAGCCGCAAATAAAATCTATTCATAAATAATATGTTTCTTTGATAACATTTTAAAGAGGAAAAAAAACAAAAAATTAATCAAAATAAATAATAAAAAGAATGTAAAAAAAAATCAAATGAATATAATCATTTTTATTCGTTTCATTCATAAATCTAAAAATTCAATTTCTGGAGAAATTGCATGGATATGATTTTTTTGTCAAATTCCATTGGAAATGACACATGTATCCGTCAGTGGGATTGACTGTTATTTCCACCAATAGAATTGACGAATGTGGACGTCACTGGAATTGAATTCTGTAAATATTTCTGTTTATTTTTCTGTGTCACTATTTGTAAAATACATATTTCACTCAAACCAACTCTGTCTGTCTTTGTTTATTGTCGCTGCCCTCTAGTAGCTGAACCAGAACGTCCTGATTTGCCCACTAATTGTCCACCTCAGTGGTGCTGTTAAAGGGGAACTTTGAAGTAAGGTTGGCCAACCATGTTTTTGAATAATATCAATGGCTAAACAATTATAAGCATATTTTCTTTTTTTTTTTTTTTTAACGCAACCCTTCCAGATTCTTTGTTTAACCCATAGCAACGCCCTTGGCAACGAAAATGCTTTTCTTCGGTAATCTTCGGAAATCTCCGGAAATTACGTCACACCTAGACATGCGAGGGAAGTCCACCATAGAACAGTATTGTTTGTTGCATTGCTTCTCGGTAAGATGCCACAGCGGTGTGTGGCGATGTTTTGTTCTCGCTCAAACGAAAAGTTGTATGAGTGGCCAAAGGATAGCAGGGCACGTAAATTGACATCTTTCGTTCGCACGAAGCGAGTGAATTTCACGCCATCATCGAGTAGTGTTCTCTGCTGCAAACACTTCGAAGATGCCTGCTTCCTTTACCGGTCTGCTTATGATCAAGGATTTGCCAAAAAGTAAGTGTGATTTTTGGATAGATGACTGATGACTTTGTCAAAGCATAGCTGCCTACTGTTGTGGAATTGAACAGTATAAGCTAGCGACGTTAGCCGAAAGTTAACTCGTGGAAATCCCCGATCATAGTTGTCGTTGCGTTCGCTAGGTTAAGCGTGTTTAAATTGTGCGTCATCTACGATCATGTCCGAAAGGGTTAATCCACTGTCAATCGGGAAACGGGTGTTGATGTGCATATAAACGGGTCGGCGTCGCGGTAATTCACGGTCACGTTGCTGTAAGAGACACACACCGCCGGTGAGTTTGTGCACATTTATTTGTATTATGTATTTCCACCTTCATGCTTCAAGCATTGCATTGCTTATGGACGGTTCAGCGTTCACGGTGATCGCATGATAGGCTTCTAGTTTGTGTTTTATGAGAGCCGCTGACAGGTGACAGCTGAAAAATAGCGTGTTGGTTTAGCGTAGCCATTGAGTCAATCTCGCAGCGAATCAGCGAGCGGGACAACGCTGAAGTGGTGCTTTGTAATCTGTTTGCTTGTGTGAAAAAACTACATTTCCTCACGCCATTAGACGCCAATTCCTGCCGAGAGCTGTGCCGAGCTGTGTTCTAACTTTTCCATAAGAACTGCTCCATGTGTTAATAAAGAGACATGGTTGTCAGCGCATCGTGTGTTTGATACATTTGTAAACAAAAAGCTCATAACAAGACACTATGCACAATCCGTTTAAGAGACGCTGGAGTGGGAGGCAAGGAGGAGATCGGCGAGAAGCAAAACTTCGCGGTCGAATGTGGCGTCAGTCCGCTATTATTTTGTTTTCTTATTGTTGCCACAATAAAGTGGAGGAAGCCATCGAAGGCTCATCTCCTTCTTTCCCCCCAACGTTTTTAAATTATTATTTTATATGCACGAGAGCTGCCGGATCTGCCAAAATGAATATGAAGTCTGATTATTATTTTTTTTAACAATGTCATCAGATAGACAAAAACATAACATTATGTGCAAATGCCTGCATCTTCAAATCATAAAAATAATAACAGCCTATATCTTACCAATGTTGTAATCTCAATGGGTCTTGTATATATTCCATGTCAGGTAGTCTAGGCACACTGTTTGCATTCTGATTAGCGTCTGGCTAATACATGTTAGATCCAACATAAAATTCCAAGCTCCTCTTCTTCCTCCAACTCTTCAAAAACTTGGATCTCCTCCCTTGCGCTCGGTCTATCGCTGTTTGAATCATTGTTTGAAGGGCTTTGTATGGCGGCCGTATGTATGGAGCTGCCAACGCTGTTCCCGTTGTGACGTATCACTTCCGGGTTCGTCCCCTTTCAGGCTCGAACTATGGAAACGCGATTATTTTGTCAAATATACAACAAATAAATTATTTTTTCATGCTTTATTTGGTGGACAATGTTTAATTACTATACTTGTGACCCTATTTGGCATGTGAAGAAATTAGTTCACACTACAGCTTTAACATCACGGGTCACACTTGCTACAATTAACTAATATAGCCATCTATGGAATTGATTAACATAGCCATTATTGGAATTGGCGGATATTTCCGTCTTTGGAATTGATAGCTTTCGCCATTTTTGGAAATGGCAAATGTAGACGTCATAGGAATCGATGCATATTTTTGTAATTGGAATTGACTCTTATAGCCATTTATGGAATTGACTGTGACACAGCCAGTATTGGAATTGACGGATATTTCCGTCTTTTGAATTGATAGATATAGCCATTTTTGGAAATGGCAAATGTCTACGTCATAGTGATTGACACATATTTCCGTCATTGGTATTGACTAACACAGTGTAGCCATCTATGGAATTGCCTAACATAGCCATTATTGGAAATGACGGAAATTTCCGTCTTTGGAATATAGCCATCTACGGAATTGACTGATAGAACCAACATTAGAATTGACGGACATTTCCACCATTTGAATTGACGAATATCTCATGTCACTCTCATTATTCAGATAAAGACCCCAAAAAAGTCTCCAGCGAGCCATCGGAGGGCGCCGTGACAGAAGAAGCGACGTCGACCGAGGTGAAGAAGAAAGAGTCGTCCAAGGACAGAGCCAGGAAGGAGGAGGCCAAGACCAAGGAAGCTAAAAAGGAGACGTCGTCGTCCTCCTCCTCCGCCAAGGAGAAGAAGGAGGCGGGCAAGGAGGCGGGAGACAAAAAAGTCACGAAGAAGACATCGACGGGAAAGGTCAAAGAGAGGAAGAAGGAAGTTGAGACCGGAGCTGGGGAGGCCTGAAAAGTACAAACTTGAAGGGAGAATCCAACCCTACCGTGAGGCAGACACGCGAACCACTAAGCCACTGTACATATTGAAGCATTTTCACTTGACGCTCTTTTGGGTTGTTTTTTTTTTTTTTTTTCAATTCATTGGCAGCCATTGACAGGGATAGATTAGATGTCTAAATCAATTTCGACTGGACTTGAATTTGATGTCTAGTGGGGATTTAAAATAGGGCTGTCAAAATTATCGCGTTAGCGGTAATTCATTTTTTAATTAATCACGTTAAAATATTTGACGCAATTAACGCACGTGCCCCACTCAAACAGATTAAAATGAAAGCACAGTGTAATGTCCACTTGTTACCTTTTTTTGGGGGGTGTTTGGCGTCCTCTGCTGGCGCTTGGGTCCAACTGATTTTATGGGTTAGTACCAAGAGTGAGCATGGTGTAATTATTGACATCAACAATGGCGGGCTACTAGTTTATTTTTTGATTGAAAACTTTACAAATTTTATTAGAACGAAAACATTAAGAGGGGTTTTAACATAAAAATTCTATAAGTTGTATTAGCATTTATCTTTAAGAACTACAAGTCTTTCTATCCATGGATCACTTTAACAGAATTTTAATCATGTTAATGCCATCTTGTTGATTTATTGTTATAATAAACAAATACAGTACTAATGTACCGTATGTTGAATGTACAGTGCCTTGCAAAAGTATTCGGCCCCCTTGAATCTTGCAACCTTTCGCCACATTTCAGGCTTCAAACATAAAGATATGAAATTTAATTTTTTTGTCAAGAATCAACAACAAGTGGGACACAATCGTGAAGTGGAACAACATTTATTGGATAATTTAAACTTTTTTAACAAATAAAAAACTGAAAAGTGGGGCGTGCAATATTATTTGGCCCCTTTACTTTCAGTGCAGCAAACTCACTCCAGAAACTCAGTGAGGATCTCTGAATGATCCAATGTTATCCTAAATGACCGATGATGATAAATAGAATCCACCTGTGTGTAATCAAGTCTCCGTATAAATGCACCTGCTCTGTGATAGTCTCAGGGTTCTGTTTAAAGTGCAGAGAGCATTATGAAAACCAAGGAACACACCAGGCAGGTCCGAGATACTGTTGTGGAGAAGTTTAAAGCCGGATTTGGATACAAAAAGATTTCCCAAGCTTTAAACATCTCAAGGAGCACTATGCAAGCCATCATATTGAAATGGAAGGAGCATCAGACCACTGCAAATCTACCAAGACCCGGCCGTCCTTCCAAACTTTCTTCTCAAACAAGGAGAAAACTGATCAGAGATGCAGCCAAGAGGCCCATGATCACTCTGGATGAACTGCAGAGATCTACAGCTGAGGTGGGAGAGTCTGTCCATAGGACAACAATCAGTCGTACACTGCACAAATCTGGCCTTTATGGAAGAGTGGCAAGAAGAAAGCCATTTCTCAAAGATATCCATAAAAAGTCTCGTTTAAAGTTTGCCACAAGCCACCTGGGAGACACACCAAACATGTGGAAGAAGGTGCTCTGGTCAGATGAAACCAAAATTGAACTTTTTGGCCACAATGCAAAACGATATGTTTGGCGTAAAAGCAACACAGCTCATCACCCTGAACACACCATCCCCACTGTCAAACATGGTGGTGGCAGCATCATGGTTTGGGCCTGCTTTTTTTCAGCAGGGACAGGGAAGATGGTTAAAATTGACGGGAAGATGGATGCAGCCAAATACAGGAACATTCTGGAAGAAAACCTGTTGGTATCTGCACAAGACCTGAGACTGGGACGGAGATTTATCTTCCAACAGGACAATGATCCAAAACATAAAGCCAAATCTACAGTGGAATGGTTCAAAAATAAACGTATCCAGGTGTTAGAATGGCCAAGTCAAAGTCCAGACCTGAATCCAATGGAGAATCTGTGGAAAGAGCTGAAGACTGCTGTTCACAAACACTCTCCATCCAACCTCACTGAGCTCGAGCTGTTTTGCAAGGAAGAATGGGCAAGAATGTCAGTCTCTCGATGTGCAAAACTGATAGAAACATACCCCAAGCGACTTGCAGCTGTAATTGGAGCAAAAGGTGGCGCTACAAAATATTAACGCAAGGGGGCCGAATAATATTGCACACCCCACTTTTCAGTTTTTTATTTGTTAAAAAAGTTTAAATGATCCAATAAATTTTGTTCCACCTCACGATTGTGTCCCACTTGTTGTTGATTCTTGACAAAAAATTAAAATTTTATATCTTTATGTTTGAAGCCTGAAATGTGGCGAAAGGTTGCAAGGTTCAAGGGGGCCGAATACTTTTGCAAGGCACTGTATATATTCATCTTGTGGCTTACCTTTCCATTCCAACAATAATTTACAGAAAAATATGGCATATTTTATCGGTGGTTTGAATTGCGATTAATTAATTTTTTTAGCTGTAATTAACTCGATTCAAAATTTTAATCGTTTGACAGCCCTAATTTAAATTAGAAGCAATAGAATGACGTCTATGACCGTCAATGGCTGAAAAAGTTCACGATGTAATCTCAGGTGAAGATTTCTTTGCAATGATTTTGTTGGTTAGTTGGCAAACATGAATACTTGCAAATAAAGAAAGAGGTGAGAATCCAAATTTTCACTCTTCTTCTTTAACCGTTTTTTTCCCTTCGTGCACTGTTTTGTTTGTTTTTCTGGTCGTTTTGGTGAACGGTGTCGGTGTTTTTGCCTGGGAAGAAATGGCTTTGAAGAAAACTGCTTGTTCATCTATTGCTATTGCAATCCAATTATTGATGGTAGCTTTGCATGTGATGCAAAAGTTACTACCTCTAACATGGTGACCCATGGACCCCCCTGGATTCCGGGGGGGGGGGGGGGGGGTAGCGTAGCCCATCCCTCCTCCCACAGCCCAGGAAAGGAGCCCCCCCCCCCCCCGGAATCCAATCCAGGGTGCTCCCCCGGGCCACCCGCGTGCCCATCTACCGGCCCTCGTGGATGGCAAGAGGGGAAGCACCACAAACCCCACGCCCGTCCCCAACCCCGTCCGCCCACCCGGGCCACGAGCCGCCGCCGCAGCCCCCCAGCCAACACAGCACGCCACGGGGCCCCCAGCGGCCCACCAAGCCCAGGGCAGGGCAGGGTCCCCCGCCGTAGCAGGCAACATCCAGCCGATACACCGCCGCCCAGCCAGCGATCCGCGGCGCAGCACTGGGCGGATACCCACTTAGAGAAGAGAGGGGAAGGCGGAGGCAGGAGAACGCCGAGGAGCCGCCATGGGGCGACGCAAAACCGGAGCACCGATCTCCCCCCACTCCCGCGGCCGGCAGCCCAGGCGGAGAGGAGGCCACGCCTTGGGAGCCATGCAAAAGAAAAATGTGTGGGAGCCGCCTGCCACCCTATTACTGTGGCTGCCAGGTTCCCGGCTGGCAGCCATAACCCAGCACCTAATGGGATTGTGAGGGGAGGGTAGTGCAATGTATGCATTAAAATAGGAGATCTTGGCTTGGGACAGTGGGACCGCAGCATGGAAATTCAGCCCAGCTGCCCGTCCCACCGCCCTTTGCCCGATCTCTCCGGTGGCGTATGATGTGTGCCCTAATCGGATTTTTTAACAATTTCGGAACTAATGTACAAAACATTAAAAGCGGTTGGGTTCATGAATAATCGAATCATAATCGAATCGAAGCCTCTGAATCGTAATCGAATGGTTAGGTGCCCAAAGATTCCCACCTCTACCCAGTATTGATATGCAGTGCCCCAGTATAAATTTCACTGTAAAAAAATAATCAGCTCACTCCCAGTTGATTTGAGGACATTTCGGGTACACGCCCTGTTGATATCGGGTCACTTCCTGTTGATTTGGTGACATTTCGGGGACACATCTTGTTGATATCACGTCACTTCCTGTGGATCAACTTACTTAGGCTCTAGCTGAATAAATGGGCTGTAATGGAGGGCGTTTTTGGTCAAAAATCGCAACTACACAGGTTTGTCTGCCATTGAAAATAAATGGGAAATTTGGACGTACGTGGCCGTCAACGGCATGGACGTGAATGGCTGTCAATGGCTTCGACCACTGGCGTGCCAGTTGAATGTCAATTGGCTGTCATGTAACTGGTCAAAAATCACAAAGACCTGTTTTCCTGCCATTGAAAATGAATGGGAAATTTGGACATACTGTACATGGCTGTCAATGGCTTCCCATTAGAAATGAATAGGACAGTTGTGGGCGAATTTTGGGGGAACCAAAGGTTTTTGGCAAATTCTGTATACTGCTGTATACTGTAACTTTTTTGCCCCTTACTGTCCTGGAATTTTTGATGTGTAAATTATGCAATTTGGATCAAAATTGTAGGACTAGATACATTTTAAATATTTGTATATTGAAGGAAAATTTTGGGGGCGTCATTCAAATAATTCACCGGGTCGCAGTAAAATTACGGTGATTTTGATATTCAAGTCTGAAATGAATGATAAGTGCCCATTTTTTGCTTATAACTAAGAATCTAAAGTATTTTACGTTCATAACTATAGAAATTACGCGATTCAAGTATTTTATTTACAAGAATTTTCAACTTAAAAAGCTCTTTGTTTCGTGACGGCCGCCATGTTGGATTACCCAGTACCGTAACTTTTGCTTGAAATATTTACGTTAAATTAACAATAAGTACCCGTTTTTTATGCTTTTAACCAAGAATCTAGACTGTTTTACGTTCATTTCTATACAAATTCTGAAATTTAAACATTTATTTACAAGAATTTTCAATTTAAAAAGCTCTTTGTTTTGTGACGGCAGCCATGTTGGATTTTGTATTTCTACATAATAGTGGAATTCAACCTACAATGGTATGAAAAAGTATCTGAACCTTTGGGAATTTTTCACATTTCTGCATAAAATCACCATCAAATGCGATCTGATCTTTGTCAAAATCCCACTGATGAAAAAAACTGCTTTAACTAAAGTATGCAAACAATGACAAAGGAGGAAAATATGTAAATAAGTGAACCATCACATTTAATATTTTGTGCCCCACGCCCCCCCTTTGGCAGCAATAACTTCAACCAGACGCTTCCTGTAGCTGGAGATCAGTCTGGCACTTCAATCAGGACTAATCTTGGCCCATTCCTCTCAACAAAACTGCTGTAGTTCGGTCAGATTCCTGGGATGTCTGGCATGAATCACTGTCTCTAGGTCATGCCACAGCATATCAATGGGTTTCAAGTAGAGCGGAAACGAGTACTCGAGTAACTCGAGTTTAAAAACTGATCCGAGTAATTTTATTCACCTCGAGTAATCGTTTATTTTGACAGCTCTAAGCATCACGTTTTGCTCGGACTACTTTTAATGCGGGACAACGCCCTGTCACGTGCGGAGAGGAAGAAGGAAAAAAAAAAAACGTACTGCAGCCGACAGCCGCCACAAACGACGCCGACGTTGCTAAATACTAGCCCGCACGATGCTACGTTGGTACAGGTAGCGTCTGATGCGTCTCATAGATGTCACATGTAGGCATGTGCCGGTTACTGGTTTCACGGTTTACCGTGGTGTGAAAACGTCGCGGTTTCAAAACCACTAAAATTTTCCGTCAGACCGTAGGACGGTATTCGCTATTTTTCTTGTGTCAAAAATGCAGCCAGAAGCGCTCACCCCCTCCCGTTTGTTGCTGTGTGTGAGAGTGACGCTATCGGCTACACAGCCAGCTAACCCAAAAACAATTACTCCAAACATGAGGCGTACTGTTCTTCAATTTATTGAGCTCTCAAATCGTGGTAAGTTTAATATACAAAATGAATACATTTAAAATGTTGTACAATTAGATTTTTCCATGTGAGTAGCTTCCACAGATTAGCACCATGGAAAAAGTTCGCCAAAAACAAAACACACATTTTCCTTTCAAATTCAATATACAAACTAAGTAAAAGCTTACAAAGATGAATGTTAGCCTAGGCTCAGCTGGGAGAGCAACTTCGTTGAGTGTTACAGCCGCAGAGTGAGAAAACAAGCTTGATTCGCTTGAATGAAGGGGAAAAAGTGATAGCATCAAAGATCGCTAATTGCGAACGATGATCTTGCCCTAAGCACAAATCCACGTTCGCTGGATCAAGGTGAGGTCTCACTCCCAATGTGTGTTTTTTTTTTTTTTTGTTTGTTTTTTTAGATGAAACCTTTCCACAATAATATTGACATTTTAACTAACTTATACATTTTTACCTAACTTATGAATTCCTTATGTTCTTTTTAACACAAAGGCATGACATCATGTAGACTAGAGTTGACACAGTGGCTGAAAATGGCGAAACTTCACTTAAGCTTTTCCACCCTCAAAAAAAAAGTCATGCAGTATAAATTTTTAAAAAATGTATTCAGAAGTGTTTTTACTTTATAGAAATTTTGTTCTTGCTGTAATCTTGTGCAACTTGAGCTGTGGCTGTGAGTATAGTATATAAGTTATCTTTATTTTAATTTTATTTCAAATATTTTTTTATTGATAATTTATTTATTTTAACAATATATTCATGTTCCAATTTACAACTATGGTCTGAAAAAAAGTTTTTTTTTTTTTTTTTTTAACCCATACATCTCAAAATTTTTGGGAGCTATAATTGCAATACCGTGAAACCGCGGTATTTTTGCTCACGGTTATCGTACCGTCAAAATCTCATACCGGCATATGCCTAATTACATGTATGTTGAACTAGATGCGAAATGACAGACTCGGCCGCGTCTGGGCAGCGTTAGTAAACAGCCGCCATCTTAAAGCAGTAGAGCGCTAAGCGCTAATAAAGAGCGCTAAGCGCTAATAAATAAGATTAACGTTACTTTTGCTACTAGCTCACATAACGTTAGCCCTGCGGAGGGCTAGGTTTCAATTAATTATGACCACTGTCGATGCGTGGCTAACGTGTCTTACATACAGGCTTTAACATAACATAGCATTGTGGAGTGATGAGGGTGTAAAATAAAAACTTAATCATGCTAACTATCAGTTTTAGCTCAGTAGTCATTGCTGGATAAAACACCAAGTAGCACTGGTCCCTAATGTGCTCCAATACAGCCTGTATCATACATTTATTTTGAACACTGCAAAAACTCAAAATCCTATCAGGACTTACAGTTTAGACTAACTTAAAACTTAACTAGAACTTAAAAATGGCTTGACACAAAGAGAAATTCAGTTGAAACACATGGGAAAAAATCCTAACTTTTAAGTGATGTGTGTTATCAAGCGTAACGGCATTTTTTTGGTAAGATATATATATATATATTAGGGTTGTCAAACGATTAAAATTTTTAATCGAGTTAATTACAGCTTAAAAATTAATTAATCGTAATTAATCGCAATTAATCGCAATTCAAACCATCTCTAAAATATGCCATATTTTTATGCAAATTATTGTTGGAATGGAAAGATAAGACACACGACGGATATATACATACAACATACTGTACATCAGTACTGTATTTGTTTATTGTAACAATAAATCCACAAATGGCATTATTAACATTCTTTCTGTTAAAGTGATCCACGGATAGAAAGACTTGTAGTTCTTAAACGATAAATGTTATAGTTACAAGTTATAGTAATTTTATATTAAAACCCCTCTTCATGTTTTCGTTTTAATAAAATTTGTAAAATGTTCAGTCAAAAGTAGAGTTAATAGAAGAAGAAGAAGAAGAATAAAAATAACAATAATAAAAATAGAGTGAAAAGTTTTACGTGTATTTTGCATAGCTAAATTGATATGAATGCCAATTTATTTAGCATTGTTGTTTAACTGTGTGTCAGAATAGGGCCTCATTACTATAGACTGAAGTACTTTTCTTTTTGAGAACTTTATTTTTTTTTTGAGAGAGAGATAGGAATATTATTTTTGTTGTGCTTTCACTAAACGATACTTATGTTTGTTGTGAAGGAGAAGCTTATGCCAATAAACGGCGCGCCTGTGTCCACTCGCCTTTACTGTATAACATATACAGTGGGGAGAACAAGTATTTGATACACTGCCAAAAGTCCAAAACCCATTGGCAGTGTATCAAATACTTGTTCTCCCCACTGTACCTGTACATATCTTACCCAAAATAAAACAAAGAGACACATAATTGCCACTAAAAGAAAGAAAACTTACCGAAATATGTGTGGAGCACAAATAGCAATTTGCATTGCATTGTGAATACAGCATAAACGTCTCACAACTACTAATTCTCCCACGTTTAGAAGACATAACATGAGTATGGAACGGCGCTGCCCCCAAGCGGCCGGTGGCATTCTCTTCACTCTTAATGTCCATAAACGGCCTCATTGTAATGTTTGAGGCAATATGCCAGCGGGTGCGTTAATTGCGTCAAATATTTTAACGTGATTAATTAAAAAATTTAATTAACGCCCGTTAACGCGATAATTTTGACAGCCCTAATATATATATATATATATATTTAATAAGATCTAAAAGTTTTTTGAGTGAAAGCAGTGAATTAGTCTTTTTCTTGTAATTCTAGTTACATCTGAGATGCAATTGTTGGCTGTTTTCAACAATATACATCGAAAATAAAGACATTGATTGACTGAAAATGGTTCAAGAATAGATTAAATGTCTTGTTTTCTCATGTATATTTATAATTGCTCTTCACCTAAAAATATATTTGTTTTATCCGATTACTCGATTAATCGATAGAATTTTCAGTCGATTACTCGATTACTAAAATATTCGATAGCTGCAGCCCTAGTTTCAAATCAGGACTTTGACTTGGCCACTCCAGAAAGTGTATTTTCTTCTGAAACCATTAGGAAGTTTGTGAATTTACGTCTGTGTTTTTGCATAATTGTCTTGTTGCAGCTTTTTAGTTTCAACTGTCTGACAGACGGCCTCAGGTTTTTCTGCAAAACATCCTGATAAACTTTTGAATTCATTCTTCCATTAATGATTGTAAGTTGTCCAGGCCCTAAGGAAGCAAAACAGCCCCAAATCATGATGCTCCCTCCACCATGCTTCACGGTAGAGATGAGGTGTTGATGTTGGTGAGCTGTTTCCATTTGTCCTCCACACATGACATTGTGTGTTACTTCCCACAATTCAACTTTGGTTTCATACTTCCACAAAATATTTTGCCAAAACTTCTGTGGAGTGTCCAAGTGCCTTTTTGCGAACATAAACGAGAAACAATGTTTTTTTTTTTTTTTTTTTTTTTAGACATTAGTGGCTTCCTCCGTGGAGTCCTCCCATGAACACATTCTTGGCCATAAATTTACATCTAATTGATGTGTGCACAGAGATATTACACTGTGCCAGTGGTTTATATAAGTCTTTAGAAGACACTTTTGGGTTCTTTTTTACCTCTCTGTCCTGTGGGTACCTTCACAGCCAAGAGCATCACAGCTCCAAGCTGTGACGCTGAACATACAGTAGCAAAAGCGCACCCAACTCCGCCTTCACATTTACAAAACAAAGCGGACTATCTGAGAAAAAGAACTCTGGTCTGTTTAAAACAGACCAAACAGTGCTCGTGTGATAGTTAATTTTTAGTCTTTTTGCCCGCACTAAATGTTAAGCCCACAGGTAGCCGTGGAGAGTCAGAGACCTCCCACTCCCGCTGGTCAGGCACACAAGGTCTTTGAGGGCCAGACCCATCGGCTGCAGGGGGTTTTAACCTCGGGGCCGGGGTTGGGGGTAGCCCACCGCCCTGTCTGTCTGCCTGCCTGCCTGACTGACTGCAGGGAAGGAAACAATTTTTCTACTTTGAGTCTTCAAAAATTGCCATTGACGGCAAAAGGCAATTACTGTATATACAGTACATATTAATTAGGGCTGTCAAACGATTAAAATTTTTAATTGAGTTAATTACAGCTTAAAAATTAATTAATTGTAATCACAATTCAAACCATCTATAAAATATGCCATATTTTTCTGTAAATTATTGTTGGAATGGAAAGATTAGACACAAGATGGATATATACATTCAACATACGGTACATAAGTACTGTATTTGTTTATTATAACAATAAATCAACAAGATGGCATTAACATTATTAACATTCTGTTAAAGCGATCCATGGATAGAAAGACTTGTAGTTCTTAAAAGATAAATGTTAGTACAAGTTATAGAAATTTTATATTAAAACCCCTCTTAATGTTTTCATTTTAATAAAATTTTCAATCAAAAAATAAACTAGCAGCCCGCCATTGTTGATGTCAATAATTACACAATGTTCATGGGTGCTGAAGCCCATAAAATCAGTCGCACCCAAGCGCCAGCAGAGGGTGACAAAACTCCAAAAACACAGGTAACAAGTGGACATTACACTGCTGCTGTCATTTTAAGCTGTTTGAGCGGGGCATGTGCATTAATTGCGTCAAATATTTTAACGTGATTAATTTAAAAAATTAATTACCGCCCGTTAACGCGATAATTTTGACAGCCCTAATATATTTATATATATATAGATTTTTTTTTTTTTTTACGCCTTCTGTGTGTCTGATATTTATTTGCAAATTTATTTTAGACGTACAGTTTAACACAAGCTAACCCTGACGATAGGATGAATAAATGAAATAATATAATAAAATAATAAATAATTATTTAAATAATTATTATTTATTCAATAAGATTTACTTACAAACAATATAGGACCGTCCCCAAGGTGCAAATCACATGATCTGTGCGAAAAATAATTTGGACCAGTTATGAAATAATTTGTATGATTGGTATGCTAAGCAGCCACCACTACGCTAGCTTAGCGACTCCGCAATTGAAACCAATTTTTCCCAAACATTTTAAGTCAGGTGTGTGCCCAATTACTGATGAATGGTTTAAAGCTGCCCTGCCAAAACAAACACCCTGTACGAATTGTCTTGATGAAAAGCAATGTCTGATGTGCATCATGGCTCGGTCAAAAGAGCTGTCTGAAGACCTGCGATCAAGGATTGTTGATTTGTATAAAGCCGGGAGAGGATACAAAACCAACTCTAAAAGTCTGGATGTTCATCAACCGACTGTCAGAGAAGTTGTCAACAAATGGAGAGAGTTTGGCACTGTTGCTTTTCTCCCAAGGAGAGGCCGTCCACCAAAGACGCCAGGAGTTCAGCGCAGAATACTCAGACAGGCAAAAAAGAACCCTAGTGTCTGCTAAAGACTTACAGAAATCACTGGCACAGTCCAATATTTCTATGCACACATCAATTATATGTAGAACAATGGCCAAGAATGGTGATCATGGGAGGACTCCATGGAGGAAGCCACTGCTGTCTAAAAAAAAAAAACAATTTTTGCTCATTTAATGTTTGCAAAAAGGCACTTGGACACTCCACAGAAGTTTTGGCAAAATATTTTGTGGATGGATAAACGGATAAAACCAAAGTTAAATTGTTTGGGATTACCACACAATGTCATGTGTGGAGGAAAAATTGAACAGTTCACCAACATCAACACCTCATCCCAACCATGAAGCATGGTGGAGGGAGCATCATGATTTGGGGCTGTTTTGTTACCTCAGGACCTGGACAACTTGCAATCATTAATGGAAGAATGAATTCAAATGTTTATCAGGAAATGTTTGCCGGAAAACCTGAGGCCGTCTGTCAGACAGATCAAGCTAAAAAGAGGATGGATGCTGCAACAAGACGATCAGAAACACAGAAGTAAATTAACTTCAGAAGAACAAAATACACGTTCTGGAGTGGCCAAGTCAAAGTCCAGACTTGAACCCCATTAAGATGCGGTGGCATGCCAGACATCCTAGGAATCTGACTGAACTACAGCAGTTTTGTGAGAAGAATGGGCCAATATCAGTCCTGATTGATATGGAAGCATCTGGTTGAAGTTATTGCTGCCAAAAGGGGAGGGGGGCGCAAAATATTAAATGTGTTGGTTCACTTACTTATGTCCCGCCTTCTGTCATTGTTTACATACTATCCTCATAAAAATATGAAAACCTATAAATGTTTGGGTGATTTTAGTTATAGCAGACGCTGCTCTTTCATCTGTGTGATTTTAACAAAGATCAGATCACATTTGATGGTGATTTTATGCAGAAATGTGAAAAATTCCAAAAGGTTCAGATACGTTTTCATACCACTGTCCGTATGGGTTTTGATCAAACTGTATTTTTTAAAATTAATTCCTTCCTAACAGACACACACACACAAATCAACGAGTCACTCGTGTTTAGGGCTGCAGCTATTGAATATTTTAGTAGTCGATTAATCGATGGGCTAGTTGGTTTGAATAATCGAGTAATCGGATAAGGAACTTAAAAAATTAAAATACCTGAGCTGAGCCTCAAACGGTAGTTTTTTTTTGTACAAAAAAAGAACAATTGGCTAACTTACAAAGAAAAAGTCCGCTAGCTTAAATGCTATAAAATGCTAAAGTTTTTTTTTTTTTACAATGCTCTTAACAAATGTTTCAGACACATATTCCCAAATGGCTAAATATACAGATAAACTAAATTATGAATGCATTAAAAAAACATTAGCTCGAACAAAAACTTGGTTTATGTTGGTCTTAACAGGCAGCAGTTGGATTCAGCCATGTGAAAAGAGACAGACCAGAGAGCAGTGTATCCAACAAAACTAAATGCAAACACTTTCAAAATGAACCATTACAACGCCACTTTAAACGAATACTCGAAGCAACAAAATTTACGTCGAATATTTTTTTCTAATCGAATACTCAAGTTAATCGATTAATCGTTGCAACACTACTCGTGTTTGCGAGACAACTGACTGTGATCATACACTTAACCAGAAGGGGGTACCGTGCGCACATGAAGCTTCACGAAATGAACCCTTTCTCAAACCAATTGGTTCAAGTGGTTCAATGCCTCATGAGGCTTCATCTCAACATCACTTCATTTTTCTCCGCCCTCCCTCAATCTCCCCCCTATGACCTCAACTTCCGTGAAGTTGCCCCCCCCCCCCCCCCCATTCGTTTGTGCTTTAAAATTTTGGGTTTGTGCTGCTATCGTTTTAGAGATATTCATTAATTTATTTAATTAACACATTTTCTTTACTGAATTTTGAGGGAATGCTCTCCATTTTCCCATCCGTGACTGGATGCTGGACTTTGCTGCCTCTGCTGGGCTCTACACGACAGAGGAGGAGTAGAAGAGGGAGGAGGAGGAACGAGTGTGTTAAAGTGAGAGAGGAGCAACAGAGAGAGAGTGTGTGAGCCTGCGACCCTCAGAAGCTCAGTGTGCAGTCAGCATCCACCGACGTAACACGCCGACGTTCTCCTGACTGGATCTCTTCTTTCTGCCTTCACAGTTGGGACGGATTCTAACAGGGAACTTCTTAAATTATTTTGCCTTTTTTGTTTCCTTCATCCTTTGGATTAAAAGACCCACGAGTGGAGGTTCCGAGTGGAGGATGACGCCCAGGCTGGACCGCCGCTCCACCTGCAGGCTCTTTTTTCTTCTTCTTCTGCTTCAGCCGTCCACCGCGCTCATCACAGGTGAGCGTTTTTTAGATGTTCCTACCTGGTGCCCTGGTAAGGGAAATGATTTTAGGGGACCCTCATTAACAGTGGCCTAGAAAGACTATGAATAGGATTACACTGATCTCCCCCCAAAAAATGTTTAAGTCGTTTTGTGTTTCAAAAATGCAAAAATGATTTTGATGCTGATTTGATTTTTAAAGATTCTGACCTTCTGACTCAATCAAGTACATTTCGGTGACATTATGAGTTGATTTTCGTGATTATTTCACATTCAAAGAAGGTTTAAGAATAGAAAAATCTTTTTCTAAAATTTTATATTAACTATATAGTACAAAAGAACATTTTTGTAAACTAAAAAATAACTTTCATTGAGTTAAGTACACTCGCGTAGTTCAGAAAGTTGCCCGGATTGAGCGAAACCAATGTGGTAATTTTTTTGATTCAACACATTAAAATGATCATTAATCTGCTAGCAAAACTTAGACAATAAATTTAGTGTTGACCAATGTTATAACACTCAAAAAAATATGATTCGAGGCAATTAGGCAAGGCAGAGCGAACTTATTTGTCATCACGTGAAAATCAGCAGTATGAATAACCACAATAACAGTGTATAAAACTCCCATGTGGCACATTAATACATAAAAAAAAAAGAAAATCAGCAAGACACAATTAACATATTTTACATAAAAGTCACATTAAATGAGTAAGAGAATTCAAAACAAAAAAATATCAGATATAAAACAAATAAATGGATGAACAACAATGTGACTGATGTGAAATTAGCATTTTTAGCCCTGATTAAAAGGAGCTAACCGTTAAAGCAGACCTCAGATCTTCGGGTCATTTGTTCCAGAGGTGATGAACAACTGACTGAATGACACCTCACGCTCACTGCAGTGGTTGGAACACACAGCAAACCCATTCCAGACAAGCTACAGGTCCTAGATGCGTCATATGGGTCAAACAAATCAAGTTGTTAGCCTAACAGCATCGTTTATTTGCCAAATTGCAATTCATGCGTAATGCTACTCTCCTACTACTGCTGCGTCATTTCTCCTAAGCCAATCAGAACTGTTAAAAAAATATCAATGTGTTTGGTAAATAAATGAATCTTTTAAATTCCAGTTAGGGGTAGGCGATACAGCTAGCTAATAGCGTCTTTTAGGCTGTGATATTATCCAATGCTGTTTTGTGTAGATACGTGTTTCCGTAAAATAATACAAAAAATACAGTTGTAGCTCTTCTTAGAAAATTCATTGGTTCTGGAAGTAGTTTCTTGAAAATTCGATAAGAACACTAAAAAAATGCACATGGTAAATGGAAACTGCTTATATAGCCCTTTTAACTAAATGGTTACAATGCCCAAAGCACTTTACATTAGCACACATTTACCCCTTCACGCACACCAATGGTGCTCCTGCTAGGCAAGGCGCTGCCAACCCATTGGGGGCAAATTAGGGTTCAGTGCTTTGCCCAAGGGCACTTCGACAGTAGGTGGTCTTAGCCGGGAATTGAAGTGCTGATCCTTCGGTTCCAGGACAACTCGAGCTACCAACTGCGCCACGGCTGTTTAATTCATCTCCAGGCGACCCGGAAATTTTTGATTGATTGGTAATTTTACGACACTGTGCGGGTGTGCGCTGATCCTCATGGGAAACGCAGTCTTCCTTAAGGCAAAACACTACCACTTTTGTATACCGGAGTCGCTAAAATCCACCAAAACTGGAAAGTTACCAAGTGTTGCCCATCTGCGCCCTACCGCAAATACACTAATTTAACTTTTAAATAATTGTTTTTCAATGTATATACTAGGGCTGTCAAACGATTAAAATTTTTAATCAAGTTAATCACAGCTTAAAAATTAATTAATCGATTCAAAACCATTTCAAACCAATTCAATTCAAACCATCTATAAAATATGCCATATTTTTCTGTAAAATATTGTTGGAATGGAAAGATAAGACACAAGACGGATATATACATTCAACATACTGTACATAAGTACTGTATTAGTTTATTATAACAATAAATCAACAAGATGGCATTAACATTCTGTTAAAGTGATCCATGGATAGAAAGACTTGTAGTTCTTAAAAGATAAATGTTAGTACAAGTTATAGAAATTTTATATTAAAACCCCTCTTAATGTTTTCGTTTTTAAAAAATTGTAGGGCTGCAGCTATCGAATATTTTAGTAGTCGATTAATCGATGAACTAGTTCGTTCGAATAATCGAGTAATCGGATAAGAAACTTGAAAATTTAAAATACCTGAGCTGAGCCACAAATGGTATAAAAAAATTAATTAAATAGGGATCTATGTACAACAAAAGAAACATTGGCTAACTTACATAGCAAAATTCCGCTAGCTTAAATGCTATAAAATGCTAACTTTTTTTTTACAATGCTCCTAACAAATGGTTCAGACACATATTCCCACAAAAAACGGCTAAATATAACTATATACCTAATTAAGAATGCATTAAAAAAACAAACAAAAACATACCTTACGTTGGTCTTAACAGGGAGCAGTTGGATTAAACCATGTGAAATGAGGCAGACCAGAGTGTAAGGGTATCCACCCTAATTAATAAAACGAAATGCAAACACTTTCAAAATAAACATTACAACGCCACTTATAAACGAATACTCGAAGCATTAAAATTTAATTCGAATATTTTTATCTAATCGAATACTCGAGTTAATCGATTAATCGTTGCAGCACTAAAAATTTATAAAAATTTCAATCAAAAAATAAACTAGTAGCTCGCCATTGTTGATGTCAATAATTACACAATGCTCATGGTGCTTAAACCCATAAAATCAGTCGCACCCAAGCACCAGCAGAGGGCGACAAAACACCAAAAAACACAAGTAACAAGTGGACATGACACTGTGCTGTCATTTTAATGTTTGAGCGGGGCATGTGCGTTCATTGCGTCAAATATTTTAACGTGATTTATTTGAAAAATTAATTACTGCCCGTTAACGCGATAATTTTGACAGCCCTAGTATATACACATTAGTTTTGTGATTTTACACATTACTGAATCAATTGTCATATTAATTATGTAAGCGAGTCAATTAAAACACTTATTGTTTAATATATATGTAACGAGATTAAATTACCGTAATTTTCGCACTATATAGCGCACATAAGCCACACCCTTCAAATTTGACACAAAAAACAGCATTTGTTCATAGATAAGCCGCACCGGACAATAAGCCACTGTCCTCACTGTCTTATGGGATAATTACACGAAAAGATATGAATCGGTAACACTTTTATGACAGCGGCATCATACAACTGTCATAAGACCAAATGAACCACCATGAAGATTTGAACCAATTGGCTGCAAAGCTTCATTCCTTTAAGAAGCTTCATTTGACCATCACTGCTCCCTCAATCTCTGCTGCCACCTGCTGTCAACACTGTTGTCGTCCAACATGCCTCTTAGCATGCATTGCAGCGCTACAGACGTCAATAACAATCCATATTTATGTTCCGCGCTAATTATTTCTTCAGTTACTGTTCCAGTTGTTTCATTAATTTCTAGTAATGGTATTTGGTAACACTTTATTTGACAGTAGCCTCATAAGACTGCCATTAGACAATCATAATCATGACATGAGCATTAATGAATGCTTATAACCGAAGTCGTTTTGTGTGACCCGGCAAATTATCTCACTTTTGAATGGATATAAATGATCCCAGCTGGGCATAAATGGAGTTAGTGACATAATTTGCCGGATGACACTTAATGATATCTGTCATAAGCATTCCGTAATGCCCACGATACTGTCATGTCATAATTATGACGGTCTTATGACGCCACTGCCAAATAAAGTGTTACCTATTTACCTAAATAAATCAACAAATAAGCCGCGCTGCACTATAAACTACAGCATTCAAAATGAAGGGAAAAAAGTAGCGGTTTATTGTCCGAAAATTACGGTCATCTTCGAAATAGCGGAGGTTTAATTACTCGATGGAGTTCATTTCAACCACCACTGAACCACTGAAACAAACAAATAACTGACAAACTGCATGGAATTTGTTGAAATCAATTCCACCGACTAATTATACGACGCTAACACTAACCCTAACTCGAAGATTAAGCCTAATGTCAAAAGTTCTGAATTTCGTGTTAGGGTTAACAGCGCCAATCTAAAACAATGCAAATTGACTGCACAATAATAAACAACACTAGTGCTGCAACGATTAATCGATTAACTCGAGCATTCGATTAGAAAAAAATATTCGAATTAAATTTTGTTGCCTCGAGTATTCGTTTAAATAAAGTGGCGTTGTAATGGTTTATTTTGAAAGTGTTTGCATTTAGTTTTATTGATTAGGGTGGATACACCGCTGTCTGGTCTGCCTCTTTTCACATGGCTGGATCCAACTGCTCCCTGTTAAGACCAACGTAAGCTAAGTTTTTGTTTGAGCTAATGTTTTTTTGAATGCATTTATAATATAGTTTATAGGTATATTTAGCCGTTTTTTTTTTGGTGGGAATATGTGTCTGAACCAATTGTTTAGAGCATTGTAAAAAAAAAAACTTTAGCATTTTATAGCATTTAGGCTAGTGGACTTTTTCTATGTAAGTTAGTCAATTGTTCTTTTGTTTTACATAGATTCTCATTTTTTAAAAATAAATTTATTATGTTTGAGGTTCAGCTCAGGTATTCTAATTTTTTATGTTCCTTATCCGATTACTCGATTATTCGAACTAACTAGTCCATCGATTAATCGACTACTAAAATATTCTATAGCGACAGCCCTACATTGATTGACTGAAAATGGTTCAATATTGGATTGAATGTCGTATTTTGTCATGTATATTTATAATTGCTCTTTACCTAGAAAAAGAAAAAAAAAATGTTTTATCCGATTACTCGATTAATCGATAGAATTTTCAGTCGATTACTCGATTACTAAAATATTGGATAGCTGCAGCCCTAAACAACACACAAATGAATTGCACAGTGCAATAAACACAAAGGTGGGGGTGGGTGCTTTCAAAACAAACCATTACAAGGGCACTCTAATAAAACGAATACCCGAATACCCTCTAAATCCCTGACGGCGCCCCTGGTCCTCACGTCCGTGCGTCAAAGTGCAACGCGGCGAGAGGAGAAGAAGAAGCGCGCCAAGCTCACGCTGAAGCTTGTAATTAAACGTCTGCTTTCAACTTCCAAATCTGGAGCTTGGAAAAGCTTCTCTCTGCTTGTTGAGTTAAAGTGACCAAAGTCACAGCACTCTTAACTCATTGGCTGCTACTAGCGGCGCTACACGTCTAATTTGTTTGAAGTGAAGCTGACAGCATTACTGGGCAGTGTTGTTAACCTTTGTTTTAAAAAGTTTAATTAGTTACAGTTAAAAATGACTTCTCCCAAAAAGTAATTGAGTTACTAACTCAGTTACCTCATTGTAGGAGTAATTAGTTACTCAGCAAAGTAACTGATGTTACTTTTCATGTTCTACACGTAATTACATTCTACATTTTATAACATCTTTCGTATAAAATATGTTTATATTAACTGATTGAATTGAACTGATTTTTTCATTCCAAAAAAACAACAACAACAAAACCGCAGGTCAAACTTTTGACTTTTTTTTTTTTTCACTGATATACTGTAAGAGTGTAAAGGTATACAAACTTTAACCTTTAAATAGTGTGAGATAAAAAGGACAGAGGTCTGCGAGTGCGGTCCTTGCATTTCATTCAACCAAATTGTAGAAACGCACCCCATCACATCCTCAGTAACGGTAAAGGCATTGCAAAGATGGGAAAAGTAATTTGTTAGAGTCCTCACTACTGAAAAAAATAAGGCCGTTAGAAACGCCGTTATACTCTAACGCTGTTATTGACAACTCTGCGTATGGTATGGTATGGTATGGTATGGTATGGTATGGTATGGTATGGTATGGTATGGTATGGTATGGTATGGTATAGGGTAGGGTATATGGTAGGGTATATGGTAGGGTATATGGAGGGTATGGTATAGGGTAGGGTAGAGTATATGGTATGGTGTATGGTAGGGTATGGTATGGTATAGGGTAGGGTAGAGTATATGGTATGGTGTATGGTAGGGTATGGTATGGTATAGGTAGGGTAGAGTATATGGTATGGTGTAGGGTATGGTATGGTAGGGTATATGGCGGGTATGGTGTATGGTATGGTATAGGGTAGGGTAGAGTATATGGTATGGTGTATGGTAGGGTATGGTATGGTATATGGTAGGGAGGGTAGAGTAGAAGGTCGGGTAGGGTAGGGTAGAGTAGGGTATATGTATGGTGCGGTATATGGTATGGTATATGGTATGATGTATGGTAGGGTATGGTATGGTAGGGTATATGATATGGTATATGGTAGGATATGGCAGGGTAGGGTATGGCAAATGCTATGGTAGGTTAGGGTATATGGTATGGTATGGTATGGTATGGTATGGTATGGTATGGTATGGTATGGTATGGTATAGGGTAGGGTGGGGTAGGGTAGAGTATATGGATTGGTAGGGTAGAGTATATGCTATGGTATGGTATGGTGTATGGTAGGGTATGGTAGGGTAGGGTATATGCTATGATATGGCAGGTTATGGTGTGGTAAATGCCATGGTAGGGTATATGGTATTGTATATGATAGGGTATGTATATGGTAGGGTAGGGTAGAGTATATGGTATGGTAGGGAAGGGTAGAGTAGAAGGTAGGGTAGAGTAGGGTATATGGTATGTTATGGTACATGGTATGATGTATGGTAGGGTATGGTATGGTAGGGTAGAGTATATGGTATGGTATATGGTAGGATATGGCAGGGTAGGGTATGGTAAATGCTATGGTAGGTTAGGGTATATGGTATGGTATGTTATAGGGTAGGGTGGGGTAGGGTAGGGTAGAGTATATGGTATGGTAGGGTAGAGTATATGGTATGGTATGGTGTATGGTAGGGTATGGAATGGTATGGTATATGGTGGGGAAGGGTAGAGTTGAAGGTAGGGTAGGGTAGAGTAGGGTATATGGTATGGTGTATGGTAGGGTATGGTATGGTAGGGTATATGGTATGGTATATGCTATGATATGGCAGGTTATGGTGTGGTAAATGCCATGGTAGGGTATATGGTATTGTATATGATAGGGTATGTATATGGTAGGGTAGGGTAGAGTATATGGTATGGTATATGGTAGGGAAGGGTAGAATAGAAGGTAGGGTAGAGTAGGGTATATGGTATGGTATATGGTATGGTGTATGGTAGGGTATGGTAGGGTATATGGTATGGTATATGGTATGATATGGCAGGGTAGGGTATGGTAAATGCTATGGTAGGGTAGGGTATATGGCAGGGGTGGGCAAACTGGTCCTCGAGGGCCACAGTGGGTCCTGGTCTTTGTTCCAACTGATTCAGCACAGACAGTTTAACCAATGAGGTTTCAGTGGAAACAAGAAGCACCTGACTGCAATCAACTGATTGCACTTGTAAGAAACCAGATTGGTGAAAGGCTGTCCTCATGATGGGTATGAACAAAAACCCGCACCCACTGCGGCCCTTTGTGGAATAGTTTGCCCACCCCTGGTATATGGTATTGTATATGATAGGGCAGGGGTCAGCAACCCTGGTCCTCGAGTGCCACTATCCAGCTTGTTTTCCATTTCTCCCTCCTTTGACACACCTGAATCAAATAATCAGCTCATCAGCAAGCTCTGCAGGAGCCTGATAACGATCATGATTATTTGACTCAGGTGTGTTAAAGGAGGGAGACATGGAAAACAAGCTGGATAGTGGCACTCGAGGACCAGGGTTGCTGACCCCTGTGATAGGGTATGGTATATGGAAGGGTATGGTATGGTAATGGTAGAGTGGGTTAAGATAGTAGGGTAGGGTATTGTAGGGTAGGGTAGGGTAGAAATCATAAAATATAACACATAAAAAAACTGATTTTCATTTTTCAATTTTTTCAATGATTTGCGAAATAAACGACAGTAACCCCAACCTCTGTCTCCTAATTTTTATCCCCCCCCCTCATTTCCTCACATCTAAATGTCCATTAAAATTTAAGTAAATGTAAACATTTACTTTTTTTATTTTATTTTTTTTTTAATAATAGATATACAGTAAGTAACATAAATTCACAAAAATAAGTACAAATGACTCATTTTATGGACAATGAAATGGAATATATTTTAAAGGTCGCGCAAACATTGATTTAAATTATAAGGAAATAAATAAGTAACCCAACATAAGTGAACAAAAATCACTCCAAAGTCTCCATTGACAGGTAAGATGTTTTGTACCTCCCCATCAGACCAAATAAAATACAATAAAATAAATACGCCTATTCAACTCTTTCTCTTCAAGATCTGATGAATATTCATTTGAATTGCCCTGTTTTATCGCATCATTTCAACAAGTTTGTTCTTCTTTTGTTTTTTTGCCGTTCGAGAAAACGTGCATTTGAACCAATCAGAGCTGGCTATGTCTGCTGATCACATATCCGCATGTCAGCCAATTGAACCAACAACTGAGTCCAGAGCGTTTTGTCAGTAAATCTGACGTTGGTAGATTGTTTAGTTCTTGGAGATGAGATGGTATATGCAACTTTTCGTCTACATTTGGCTTTCATCTCCATCATCATCATCATCATGTTGTGATTATAGTGGAAAGGATGAAAGTGCTTTGCGGCCGACATGTCCCGCGTCTGTCGTCCCAGCTGGAAGCGTTAAATCGGGCCTCCACGGGACCGGAAAAAATCTTGTTGGTTTTAATTCCGAACATGATGTCGTGCTTCCTGGCCGGTGAGACGGGTTCTCCTTGGAGCAAAAGATGGATATCTTACAAGGAAGCAGTGTAGATGTTTGCATAAGTGTGAGCATCCTTGTGGTTAGCTCATTGGTTGATGCCGCTAAACGTCCAATCCATTTTGACTAAGAGTCAGGCGAAAGGGATTGGACTTCCAGTGCTGTCAAACGGACTGAAACATTAGCATTCACAGCAAGTCGACATGAGTCGGCGTAAGGGCTGCTGTGATGAATTGACTCATCGATAACTAAAAGATGAAAAAGTTATTATTGTTAAGTTTTGATAGTTGATGAGTCATTTAGAGACATTGTTAACAGAAAATCTGTCTTTTTTTTAGCATCTAGATAGTAAATTCTATCATTTCATTTTTTTAAACATAGTTTTAATTAAACAAAAAAATAACGAATATGATATAAGTCAAATTATACATTTTTATTGATGTTCATACATTTTATGAACGAAGACCAAAAGGGAAAAAACAGCAAATATATTTTTTTGTTTATTTATGCTCGATTTTGTTTCTAAATATTTCTTTTAAATTTTATAAATAACACAAAAAAAGAAAAAAATACATAATTATAAATATTTTGTTCATGTTCTGATTGTTTTTTAAATTATAAATTAAAAAAATTAAAATAAAAAAAAAAGAAAAACAGGTGAATGTAAATTAAAAAAAAAATATATTATTTACTACATATTCTTTTTTTAATGTAATTTAGAAATATAGACATTAAAAAAAATTAAAAAATAAATACAAATATCTGTTAAAAAAAGTTAATTTTTAATGTTTTCACCTTTTAATTTTTGAAAAGAATATGTAATATTTATTATGTATTTATATATAATTATAATATCATACATATATAATTAGAATGAAAATATATATAATATATAATTATACAATTTATATATTAAATATATATTTTAAATAAAATTGTAAAATATTTTAATATTTATTTATTGATTGATTTGAAATTTAAAATAATTATAATAATAATAACCTCAATAAAAAACTTAATTTGTAATGTTTTCGCATTTTAATTTTTAAAAAGAATATTTAATATTTACTACATATCTATATAAAATTATTATTTATTCAAAATATATAATTCATAATTATACAATTTATGTTAAATATTATATATTATGAATAAAATTATATAATTATGTAATATTTATTTATGTAAAATTTAAAATATTTTTAAAATATCTCAATAAAAAAACTATAATATATTTATGTTTTGACATTTTAATTTTTAAAAAGAATAATTGTTAATATATATCTACATAAAATTATGATGAAAATATTTCATTTAGAATTATACTATTTATATATTAAATATTATATATTTTGAATAAAATTATTTAATATTTATTCATTCAAAATTTTAAAAAGAAAAGAATGAATATTCTGCTTTTATATTCTTATTTATGATAAATAAAAACTAAAAAAAGGAAAAAAATGAACCTTTCAACTTTTTATGTTGTTTTTCTTAATATAGAGTACATAAAAAACTGCAAATATTCTCAATTCTAATGTTCTTTTTTTATCTATCTTATTAAAACAATTACTATATTGTGAACAAAAACATTTGTTCATTCGTTGCCCTCTTACTTTAAATGGATTGTATGTCTATCACTGTCAACGGTAGCCAATGGAATAAATACAACTCGCAGTGCAACGTTTCTCGACACGTCGTTTGCTTTAGTGCCCCTTTTCAGCAAAAAATGTAAAGCCCAGACAGTAAATAAAGTTTGATATTTCTATATTATCCCGTCAGTCGACGATTCGAAAAAAAAAAATTGGTGATTAATCAAAATAATCGTTTGCGGCAGCCTTAGTTAGTGTATCTGATGAACTGTCATGCAAGTTTTGCACGTATTACCTGAGGCAAGCACAAAACAATGAATGGGTTATTTGCCGGTGACCCCGCCCCCAAGAAACTCTCACATTGTGCCCCTCCCCCTCGGTCACGCCAGTTTAATTAGCCTCGAAGGCCGTAAAGTTTAACAGCGGCGGAGTCGGCGGCTCGCTCGTCTGCCCCGAAACGCAGACCAGTCGGCGGCGCCGGCTCGGCTTCGCGTCTGACGTGATGTCATCCAACATGGCCGCTTTCAGGAAGCGGCTTTACGGCTTCGGGTGGAAGTTTTGGCTTTTCCCTGCAAAGTTGGTTTTTCCTGCGCTTGCTTCAGGTTACCTTTGCGTTTTAAGACCCTGAAGACCCTTTAAATGTCAGCGCTTTGGATTTAATGGAATGCCAGGAGTAACCCACATGCGCACACTCTAGAAATATTCAAAAAGCAGAGAAAAACTTCAAAATGAATCACTTCAGATCCTATGTGGAGGGTTTTAAGACCCTTGAGACGTTTTAAACGTCGCTGCTTCGGATTTTACGAGAACACTTAAACTCATTTGTCCTGTATTGGAATGTTCTTTGTAAATTGAATTCTTTTGTAAGACCATGGGTGTCAAGCTTGGGGACCGTGGGCTTATTACGGGCCGCCAGACATTGTTTTGTGGCCACTTTGTTGATATTTAAGTTAAAGCAAGTGACTTTAACACAAATCCATCCAAGAAAGTGACAGAAACGTCTAATATTGAAATTACAGCGAAATCAGTCTTTCTTTCTCAGCTGCTTTGGCCCGCCCACAAAAAAAATCTCCAAACAGAAGATGATGTCATACCTAGAACGAGCAGCTAGCATAGCACTAGAAAGCTATTGAATAATCAAAACAACCGGAATTACAGTGATTACTTGTTGTTTTTTTTTTTAGTATGTTCAATGTATTTATTCAGATTTAACAGCATTGGAAAGAGATACATTTAAGACATGTTTTTTTCCTTATACTGTATTTCCCAAGTATCGTTAAAAAATAAAAACAGAAAAAAACTCGTATGTAAATGTATATTTTAATAAATGTTTTTTAAGCAATATCCATCCATCCATTAACTAAGACTAAGTGAAAGATGATGGATGTATGGATGGACAGACAGAAAGAAAATTGATATGATGATATATCATTTAATAAGGATGAATTTAACAACTTAATACAGCCGTCCATCCATTAAGTAAAACTAAGCGAAAGATGGATGGATGGATGGATGGATGGATGGATGGATGGATGGATGGATGGATGGATGGATGGATGGATGGATGGATGGATGGATGGATGGATGGATGGATGGATGGATGGATGGATGGATGGATATGATAATATGTCATTTAATAATGTTAAATGTAACAACTTCATCCATGCATCCATTAACTAAGACTAAGTGGAAGATGATGGATGGATGGATGGATGGATGGATGGATGGATGGATGGATGGATGGATGGATGGATGGATGGATGGATGGATGGATGGATGGATAACGTATGTGATAATATATCATAATGATAAGTGTAACAACTTCATCCATCCATCAATCCATTAATTAAGACTAATTGGAAGATTATGGATGGATGGATGGATGGATAGACGGACGGGCGGGCGGGGGGATGGATGGATGGATGGATGAATAAATGGATGGATAGATGGATAATCTATATGATAATTCAATAATGATAAATGTGATATGATATATGATATGATAATATATCATAATGATAAATGTAATAACTTCATCCATCCATCCATTAAATAACACTAAGCGGAAGATGTTGGATGGATGGACAGACGGACGGATGGATGGATGGATGGACGGACGGAGGATGGACAGACGGACGGATGGATGGATATGATAATATGTCATTTAATAATGATAAATGTAACAACTTCAGCCATCCATCTATTAACTAAGACTAAGTGGAAGATGTTGGATGGATGGATGAATGGATGGATGGACGGACGGACGGACGGACGGACGGACGGACGGACGGACGGATGGATGGATGGATGGACCGACGGGCGGGCAGGTGGATGGACGGACGGATGGATAGATAGACGGATTGATGGATAGATGGGGGATGGATGGATGAAGTTGTTACATTTATCATTAAAGCATCCAGTGGGGCATCACAATACAATTAGCCATAACATGTTAAGTCAACAACCCACACGTATTGGTGACAGTTTGATATCGGTTATCGATTAAAAAGTCAGACAACTCTAGTTCAATCCATGTGCGAGGATGGCAGTGAATGAATGTTGAGGGATTGGAAGTCTACTGATGAAAAACTCAAATTCACAACGGAAGTATGGACGCCAAACAAATAAATTAATCTCGAAAAGTACTTATTTAACAGTCACGGCATGTTATTTCTTAGTACTTTCTGATACAGATGATGTCATATTAGTGCCATATCATTAGCAATAGGGTAAAGATCACAGATCGGTGCTGGTAATATCAGCGATGATATGATATAGCACAGCCTTTCAGAAAGCAAAATTCCGGCATATGCATGTGGATGTAAAATAACGGTAATTCTATCATGAATTGGTCCAACACTGCTTGACGGTGGATTGGACGTCTACTAGTGACAACTCATTGGTGGGAGGGTGCATCTTGCCACAGGAAGAGGAAATTTTATTTTTGAACTCATTGGCTGCCATTAACTAATCACATAAAGTGTACTTAAGATGTCCTAAATCCTCCATCCTTCTGTTTTACGTGGTTTTGTAGGCACAGAGGCCAGCTGTGAGAATGAAGGCGAGGTGCTGCACATCCCCAACATCACCGACAACCCCTGCATCACCTGCGTCTGCCTGGTAACACATATTTCCTTCTGATGTTTGTCAAGATGGTTATTGACATGATATCGAAGCTTCGGTCTTTTATTTTTCAAATGTGGTTGCTTTGCCCAGAATATGTGTACTAAATGTACAGAATATGTGTACTTCTACACTGTACAAATGTGTTGATCAGCATAACACCATAACCATAAGGTGATCACGTCAGGAAACAGATAGGGTTTGCAAATTTAATTTCTTATTTTTTTACGCTCGTTCTTTTTTATTTTGAGCATTGGTCATTTCTCTTTTTTTTATTGTCAATTTTTCAGTTTTCTGTTTTTTGTTGCTGTCTTTTTCTAAATTGTTATGATTTAGTTTGTTTTTATTTCATTCTTGAAGTTGTTTTTTTATTTGATTTAATTTTTGTTGCTGTTTCTCATCATTTTTCAACAGTTATTTTTATAATTAATTCTTTGCCAAGGTTTTACCATAATCACTGTTATTTTCTTTTAATGGTTTTGTTATTTTTGTCATTATTTTTTAGTTTTTGAAGTTGTTTGAATTTATTTTTTTCAATGTTGTTATTATTTACTTTTTGGTTTTATTTTTGTTATATTTATTATTATTTGAGTATGTATTTTCATTTATTTTTTATTTTTTATTATAATATTTTATTATTACTATTTTTTTATTTTATTATTTATTATTTTTATTTTATTCTTGCTTTAAGTTTTTTTTTTTCATGTTATTAAGTTTGCTGGTTCTTTACTTTTTTTGTTCTTCCTCATTTTTAATTTTTTTTTCTTTGATAATTTTATGATTCTTGCCATAATTATTTTGATTTTTTTTTTTTGCTTTATTATTATTATTTTTTTTAATATCGTTAAATTAGCTATCTTATTTTGTTTGTTTTTCCTCATTATTTTCTAATTTTTAAGTTGTTTTTCTTTTCTTTTGTTTTCATAATTTTATTTCTTGTTTTTATTTATTTTTATTTTTTTAATTATTATTTTGAAAAATAATTTCTTCATTATTTTTTATTTCATTATTTTATTTTAGTTTATTTTTATTTTATTTATTTATTTATTTTTAAATTTTATTAGTTATTGGTTTATTAGTTTTTAGCTATTTTCATATTATTAAATTTCCCTTATTTTTTTTCTTTTTTTCTCATTATTTATTCATTCTTTTGTCCCCCCCCCCCCTTTATTTTTCAATATTTTTGTCGTTATTAACTCTCCTGTCCACTTTGTTGTGTTCTATTTTATTTGTTATCCAAATTTTTTGGTTGTTTTTTTTCTTCTCCCTGTTTTGTTTCTGCTTGTTTCCCGCTTCCCTCCCTCCACCTGGAAGTACATTAGCATCTTAGTTCCTCAAATATGTGTTGTTTTCTCCTCAATCAGACAATATTGACCTCTTTTGTAAAGACTAAATATTCCATCCTGTTGTCTGTACTCTTTGTAAACCTGTCACTGTCATCACTTGTTTGCTCTCAGATAACAAAAAAAACAGAGTTTTGTTTGAACTAAATTACAAGCAATGAGATTGAAAACAAAAAGCAGGTTATACTTTAGAAACATGTTTAGTTCTATTCATTAAATCCAACTTTTCTGCCAACATGGCAACTTGGTTGTCACAGTTACAACAGCATTCTAGTTCTTATCAGGTTAGGCATCAGTCAAAAGGCCACTTGAATGGATGTCACTCGTCAGCAGCCAATCACTGACCTTTCATCCCCCACTAAATCCATGCTAACCGACCCCCTACCTGTATTAACTAATGGGCAAAAGTGTTGGGACACACGTACTCAATAGAGGATGGACTTTACTATTTCAAGTTAGTACTTGATTTAATCAAGGCATGTTGACAGTGGGATGTTTTACTTGTTGATTCTAGCCAATCCAGATTCAAACTGGATGGTTCTTTTGTAGACTGAACAGTCACAAAGGTCAGAAACCAGATTTTTGGGCGACAGATGGGAAGTAGTTTCATATCAGATATGGAGAAGAAGCTTCACAGTCTGAACAGCTCAAACGGGGTTTGGCTGTCGCTGACCTCAAGCGATGCTGGATGACGCCTTTGTTGCTATAGCAACATATCAGGTGTGTCAATAATGTGGACCAGTCTGAACAGGATTTGGACACTTGCTCAAAATAGTGTGAAGAGTCAGCCATGAAAATCAGATTAGAGGAAGAATCCCAATGGAATCAGTCTGAACGCGCGCCATATTAATTGTTCCATATAACGTTTTTTTAGGGTTGTTCCGATCATGTTTTTTTGCTTCCGATCCGATCCCGATCGTTTTAGTTTGAGTATCTGCTGATCCCGATATTTCCCGATCCGATTGCTTTTTTTTGCTCCCGATTGAATTCCAATCATTCCCGATCATTTTTCCCGATCATATACATTTTGGCAATGCATTAAGAAAAAAATGAATAAAACTCGGACGAATATATACATTCAACATACAGTACATAAGTACTGTATTTGTTTATTATGACAATAAATCCTTAAGATGGCATTTACATTTTTAACATTCTTTCTGTGAGAGGGCTCCACGGATAGAAAGACTTGTAATTCTTAAAGGATGAATGTGACTTTGTATATTGTGACTAAATATTGCCATCTAGTGTATGTGTTGAGCTTTCAGTAAATGATACTGTAGCCATTTAACTGTTCTGCCCAAATGCATGATGAAGTGCAACCTTGACTGTGCGTAGTGGCACCAATTAGTATATATCTTCTCTGCGTTGTGAAATAACATAGGGTGTAAAGAAAAAGATCAACTAGTACCTTTCTTCCCCACATTGCTTTCCCACGATATTTCTAATTGTTGAGAGAGAGATTTTAAGGCTTTAGCCAATTAAAAAAAAAAAAGGCTCCAAAGACTGCCAAAATTCACTCTACTCATTTTACGCTGCCTTTTAGCTCTATATATAGATAAATCGACGGCATTATAGATTGAACGCGACAATGCGTGAGTGGGTCGTGCAGCGCATGCGTTGATTGCGTTAAATATTTTAACGTGATTGATTTTTAAAAAATTAATTACCGCCGTTATCGCGATAAATTTGATAGCCCTACTTTAAGCCAAAACTAAAGACTCTGGATGAGTGTAAGAAATTTTGTCTGTAACGTTAAATATTAGAAAACCATTTAATTAAAAAATATATATATATTAAGAAAAGGCATGTCTGATATTTCTTTTCCGATTCCGATACTTTGATATGTTATCGGGACATCTTTAGTCATTTTCGCACTATAAGGCGCTCCTGTCTGTTAGCCACCACCCACCAAATTTGACACAAAAACAGTTGATAGATAAGCCGCACTGGAAAATAAGCTGCAGCTTTCCTTATTGTATTATGTAAGGGTGTAACGGTATATGTAATAGTGTTGAACCGTTTCCGTTCGTGGTGCTCGGTTCAGAACGGACGCGTACCGAACGAGTTTCTGACGGAGTATAACCCTTACTTTTCGAGGCTGTGAGTCGATCGGGTTACAGTTTCTTTGTGTAGATTATATTTACTCCGTCTTCTCTACTATAATTACGACCAACACGGTAGGACAGTAATCCAGAAACGTCAACGGTGCAACAACGTGGCCGCCGCGAGAACGCAGTGAAACGCGGGCGTTAGAGTCAATCAGCCAATGCACACTAGTCGCAGTGCGGCCGTGTGTGAGATGCGTCCCAGAAGCGGCTCAACGCGACGTACGCGAAAAGAACGGCAGAGTTTATGAGTTGACGCGAGACGCGGCCCTCCTGCGTCAGTACTACTACCAGTAGCTAGGATCGGGCAGACCGGAAGTCACTCGTGTAAAAATATGGTGGATCAGGTCGATTTTCAAACTAATATGCAATCGTATCCTACTTTTTGAGTCCATCAGATCTCTTGAGTGGTAGATCGGGGCACAGTTGACTTGTCTTTGTTGATTTACTGCTGGCTGTCTGCCAAAAAGCTCAATCTTGGTCTCACACAAAAATACACACGGTCCCAGGCTTCAACTGGGACCATGTGCTTTGGTCAGATGAGACCAAGATTGAGCTTTTTGGCAACAAACACTCTAAGTGGGTCTGGCTGCCACGAAAGATGCGCATGCTGAAAAGCACCTCATACCCACTGTGAAGTATGGGGGTGGGTCAGTGATGCTGTGGGGCTGTTTCGCTTCCAAAGGCCCTGGGAACCTTGTTAGGGTGCATGGCATCATGAATGCTTTGAAATACCAGGACATTTTAAATCAAAATCTGTTGCCCTCTGCCCGAAAGCTGAAGATGGGTCGTCACTGGGTCTTTCAGCAAGACAATGACCCTAAACATCTACATAGAAATGGTTCACCAGAAACAAAATCAAGCTCCTCCCATGGCCATCTCAGTCCCCAGACCTTGTTTTGTTGGCAAAAGGGGGTTGTACAAAGTTTTAACATCAGGGGTGCTAATAATTGTGACACACATTATTTGATGTTTTTCTTTATGTGGGATTTTTTTCCCCACTGAATGAATGCACTTGTATTGAAGGTTGGATTTTTCTCTTTTTTTCCAGTAAGGTCCCATATTATTTGAATTTTAAAAAAATATTAGAAGCTAAAAAACACATCTTTTTCAGGGGTGCCAATAATTATGGAGGGCACTGTATATATCTTTGTCAATGGAAACCAAAGGGTTAATTTTGGGTCACTTCTTTGTTGTTTTAGTTTCCATGTAGGTCGCTTCCTGCTAGTTTTGGGGCATTCCAGAGTCACTTCCTGTACATTTCAGATAATTTACTGTTGATTTTAGGACCAATGGCGCCTTCAGAAAATTTTCATAGGGGTGGCCAGATGGAGCCACTTAAAATCTTGGGGTGGCCAAAACTAAAAGCCATAATTTCAGGTTTTCATTATATTATTGCAGTAAAAAGGTCAGGGGAAAACTATCAGAAACACTTAAGGACACGGCTACTGATATACTTTGGTGTATTGTGTAATATTTGATGTTACTAATGATTCAATGTGTATAGTCCTGTCCAGTCAACATTTTGAGTTCCACAACAATTCTGTTTTATTGTGTTATGTATATATTAGCCATAAGGTGTAAGATGCACCCTAACAAGGTTCCCAGGGCCTTTGGAAGCGAAACAGCCCCACAGCATCACTGACCCACCCCCATACTTCACAGTGGGTATGAGGTGCTTTTCAGCATGCGCATCTTTCGTGGCACGCCAGACCCACTTAGAGTGTTTGTTGCCAAAAAGCTCAATCTTGGTCTCATCTGACCAAAGCACACGGTCCCAGGCTTCAACTGGTTGGATTTTTCTCTTTTTTGCCATTAAGGTCCCATATTATTTGAATTAAAAAAAATATTAGAAGCTAGAAAACACATCTTAACCAGGGGTGCCAATAATTCTGGAGGGCACTGTAGTGGGAAAATGAACAAATGTCGATCACACAAATAAAAATCTGTGGTTTTATGACACCACTGTCAAAATAAAAGCATTGGATTCTGCACATACAGTATGAATGAGCTGCAACATGCCTGCCAGGCAGAACAGAATCGCTTCCAACTTGTACTTGAGTATATTTTGGGGATGACTACTTTTACTTGAGTAATATTAATTTGAAGTAATGCTACTCTTACTTGAGTCAAACATTTGGCGACTCTACCCACCTCTGCCAATGAGTTAATACTTTAGTCACCAAAATCTACTTGGCAGGAAGCCGTTTTTTTTGTGTGTGTGTGTATATTTCCTGAGTGTGTTCAAGTACTTCCACATCTGTCAGCCCCCTGGTAGCCCCCCTCCCACAAAGACATGCGGTGAGTCTCCTGTCGCCAGGCGGTCTGATATGTTAGGGGGGGTGCAGTGTCACTCATATAGAGGCGGTGGGTGGGGGTCCAGACAGAGCAGGCTAACGGCTAGGACGCAGATACACACTCACAGAGGGGCTATTGTACAGTTGACAGAGCGGTCGCCGTGGCGATCCGTTATCTGCCGCACCTCTTCATCAAGTCGTCCGTCTGTCTGTCCGTCTCGTTGCGCGCTTTCGTCACGGTCAAGTGCTTCCCGAGCTGAATTGTGGGATTTTTGTGGGGGGTTTTATCATGCAATTTAGAAGTTGTTTTACAACCATTGGGAGTATAGTTAAATGATTTTAATGTTTTTAATCAGTCATTCATTTTGAATTGGAAATCTGCAAAGTTTTAGATTATTTTATAACATTGGAACTGTATATTGGTTAATTTCCAAGGCAAAAGGCTTACATAGTAAAATTTTTTAAAAGAATTTTTTATGAATGGCGATTTTTCAGCAGGCAGTACAGCCCAAACCGTTTGACCGACAGTCACCGTTCAAATATCAAAATGACCAGAATCTTCACGCGACAAAGGGAATTTTTCGAATGACCCGCCAAAATGTGCCGTTCGCTCTTAATTTTTTTTTTCCCCTACATTTTTTCACTAGTTAGATTTTTTCAAAATGTATCTGGTCT
This sequence comes from Corythoichthys intestinalis, assembly GCF_030265065.1. Lineage (NCBI taxonomy): Eukaryota > Metazoa > Chordata > Actinopteri > Syngnathiformes > Syngnathidae > Corythoichthys > Corythoichthys intestinalis. The sequence goes on from NC_080398.1 coordinate 41,667,361, forward strand.
TACAATTTTTGACAAATCACATAATTTACTTATCAAAAATTCCGGGATGGTAACAGGCATAAATCTGCAAAAATTTTCAATCAAAAAATAAACTAGTAGCTTGCCATTGTTGTTGTCAATTAGGGTTGTTCCGATCAAGTTTTTTTGCTCCCGATCCGATCTCGATCGTTTTAGTTTGAGTATCTGCCGAACCCAATATTTCCTGATCCGATTGCTTTTTTTTGCTCCCGATTCAATTCCAGTCATTCCTGATAATTTTTTCCCGATCATATACATTTTGGCAATGCATTAAGAAAAAAATGAATAAAACACCTGCAAATATATACATTCAACATACAGTACATAAGTACTGTATTTGTTTATTATGACAATAAATCCTCAAGATGGCATTTGCATTATTAACATTCTTTCTGTGAGAGGGATCCACGGATAGTAACACTTGTGACATTGTATATTGTGACTAAATATTGCCATCTAGTGTATTTGTTGAGCTTTCAGTAAATGATACTGTAGCCATTTAACTGTTCTGCCCAAATGCATGATGGGAAGTGCAACCATGACTGTGCGTAGTGGTACCAATTGATATATCTTCTCTGCGTTGGGAAATAAAATAGAGTGTTAAGAAAAAGATCAATTACTACCTTTCTTCCCCACATTGCTTCCCACGATATTTCTAATCATAGGGGGAGAGATTGTAAGGCTTCAGCCAATTAAAAAAAAAGGCTCCAAAGGCTGCCAAAATTCACTCTACTCATTTTACGCTGCCTTTTAGTTCTATATATTGGTAAAACGGCACCATTACAGATTGAACGTGACAATGCATGAGTGGGTCATGCAGCGCATGCGTTAAATATTTTAACGTGATAAATTTTTTAAAAAATTAATTACCGCCGGTAACGGGATAAATTTGATAACCCTACCTTAAGCCTAAACTAAAGACTCTGGGTCAGTGTAACATATTATGTCTGTAACGTTAAATACAATTAGAAAACGATGTAATTAAAGAATATATATATATTAAAAAAAAGGCATGTCTGAAATTTTTTTGCCGATTCCGATACTTTGAAAATGACGTGATCGGACCCGATTGATCGGGATGCCGATCGATCGGGATGCTGATCAATCGGGACATCTCTAATTACACAATGCTTATTGTGCTGAAACCCATTAAATCAGTCGCAACCAAGCGCCAGCAGAGGGCGACAAAACCCCAAAAAACACAAGTAACAAGTTGACATGACACTGTGCTGTCATTTTAATCTGTTTGAGCGGGGCATGTGTGTTAATTGCGTCAAATATATTAACGTGATTAATTTAAAAAACGAATTACTGCCCGTTAACGCGATAATTTTGACAGCCCTACAAAAAAGCGCTTTTTTTTTTTTTTTTTTTTCAATTATACAAATATTCCAAATGTATCTAGTCCAACAATTTTGATCCAAGTAGTATAATTTACACATAAAAAATTCCAGGACGATAAGCGGCATAAAAGTTACAGTATACAACAGTATACACAATTTGCCAAAAACCTACGGTTCCCCCAAAATTCGCCAAAAACTGTCCCATTCATTTCTAATAGGATGCCACTGACAGCCATGTATGTCCAAGTATCACATTTTTACATGATATTTATCAAATTCAAATTTGTTTTCACATCATAATTACGTTTTTACGTGATAATTATAACATTTTTACATGATGGTTCTTATTTTTACATAATTTTGTTGTTACGTGATAACTATCACGTTATTACATGATGATTATCACGCTTTTTCATGATTTCATTTTTACATGATAGCGAGGTTTTCCATGATAAATATCACATTATTGGATAATATGTTTTTTACATGATGGCGCGTTTTTACATGATTGTTATCATGTTTTTACATAATTATCACGTTTTCACATGCTAGTTATCACATTTTACATGATACTATTGTGTAAAAACATTATCCTTGAATGTACTGTATTTATTTTTTTATTTTGGGTGGCAGCATTACGCTTCCGTCGAAAAAAGTCCAAATTAAATGTGACAATTATTACATAATTCATATAATAATTCAGAATTGCATTACTTGTAATTCAAATAAATGTCACTTACCAATAAACGGGTTATATTTGCAAAAAACAAACAAACTTGTTATTCATTATTCAGCTTAAACCAAATAATCGTTTATAAGTAATAAAAAAACAACTTTTTAAAATGCCAATTTATGGACAAAACAGTCTAAATAAGTCCCAACAAATATTCCAGCATTATTTATAATGCAAATATAACATTTGAAAACACATCTATTGAGTGTAAAACGTTGAACATTCTCATTTACAATTCTTAAAATCTGCCTTTTTAATCAATTTCATAAGCTGAAAGTTGTCCATGTTTGAGCCCCAAGCAGCTCCGGATGCACGTGGGGTCAAAGTTGACTCGCTGTCGCCGTGTCAACGCAAACAGAAGCCGACGGACGCCGCCAAGGTCGCACAAAAACGGATAACAAACGGCTGATGAGGCAGAATCTCGCCGCTATCGCATTACTACACACCAAAGATTGACCTGAAAGAAATCAGTAGTTACCATAACTTTCTATACATGAATAAATGATAAATCTTATTTAATTACATAAGAAAATTACAGTTTGAATCATCAGCACATACTTCCAGTCAAACATTTTCGGCCTTATTATGAGTAGTGCTGATAACTCTTTTGCATTGGCATAAGAAGAATATTTAACATGGAAATTAGTGTTGGAATTATTGTCATGGCGCATAAATTGGGCATGAAGAAAGGGTAGGAAAAAAGTGCGTTTGTTCAGAGAGTTCCTTTCCCCGAAGCTACTGTGGCTCTTGTACCGCTAAGGGGGGTCCTGACCTGTTTGTTTAGGAGGTGAAAGTTCACGGGTGGGGAGGGGGATCAGGGAAGAAAAGAGAAAAAAGTGATGGAAGCGGGGAAACAGGAAAGAAGTGGATTTTTTAAAATTAAAATAATGATTGGCAGAAATATTGGCCACTGTCTCCCCCTAGAGGCGAAGTAGCAAAGTTAAACCATGTTAGTGTGAAATGAAAATGTGACAAAGCTAAAATAGCAATGATAAATATCGATAATGATAGAAGCACTCATCATTATAAAACAATAATCATTTGTAAGCTTTGCTAGCAATGAACGTCAATACTACAATTTCCAGAATGCATCGCGGCACTTGGCGCCAGCTTGCTTCCTGTTGGCTCATTGCTTCTGTAAATGGTAAGAAACTCGTTTCGGTCATTTTAATAATTAATTTTAAGGTAAAATGAGTGAGAAGGGGTCTATAGTGCTATATCAATTTAGATAAATCCACGTTAATGCTCACAAAGTGTGTAAAAATGCACGTTAATCGTCTAATTTGTGTGGCAAATAGGCTAGGTCGCTAGCGTTAATTAGCATTAGCATCCGGGTTACTTCAGTACCATGGCCTTTGATATACTAGTATATTTCTGACCAAATTTCTTTTTTGTTTCCAAAACGCATCATCTTATATATCACTTTAAAGTGCATTTCATGCATAAATGAAAACCCTTTTTAAATATAATTATTTTAAAAAAAACAGCTGATTGAAGGTGGCTCCCTTTGGTAAATGCTCTGGGTTAAAACAAAAAAAATTGTTAGTACACTGCAAATTTAGAACGTTTTAATCAGATTACTTGTCTTAAATCTAGTCAAATAATTTTCTCCATCTTTTAAATGTTAAAGACTTGCTAACAGATTAATGCGTCAGATTATTCCATTTACTCGATGTAAAACACTCAGAAATTTTATTTTGTATTTTTTTTGTATTCACATTTCACCCTTTTTTCAAAGTGCAATCTTAGCAAGCCTTTGTTTTACATTTTTTGAAAGTACAATCTTAGCAAGCCTTTGTATTACATCCCCTAAAATGTACAGTGGTATGAAAAAGTATCTGAACCTATTGGAATTTCTCACATTTCTGCATAAAATTACCATCAAATATGATCTGATCTTTGTCAAAATCACACAGATGGAAAAAAAAAAAACAGAAAATAAGTAAGTGAACCCTCTGCCTAAGCAGACTTAAAGAGCAGATGAAATCAATTTTTACCAAACACTTTGTCAGGTGTGTGCCCAATCACTGATGAGTGGTTTAAACTACCCTGCCCACTCTAAAACACACACCTGGTAAGAAATGTCTTGATGAGTAGCATTGTCTGATGTGCATCATGGCTCCGTCAAAAGAGCTGTCTGAAACCCTGCGATCAAGGATTGTTGATTTGTATAAAGCTGGAAAATAATACAAAACCATCGCTAAAAGTCTGGATGTTCATCAATCGACAGTCAGAGAAGTTGTCTACAAATGGAGAGAGTTTGGCACTGTTACTTCTCTCCCAAGGAGTGGCCGTCCACCAAAGCTGACTCTAAGTGTTCAGCGCAGAATACTCAGAGGTAAATAAGAACCCTAGAGTGTCTGCTAAAGACTTACAGAAATCACTGGCCCAGTCCAATATCTCTGTGCACACATCAACTATATGTAAAACTATGGCCAAGAATGGTGTTCATGGGAGGAAGCTTCCATAGAGGAAGCCACTGCTGTCTAAAAAAAAAAAACTTTGTTGCTGGTTTAATGTTCGCAAAAAGGCACTTGGACACTCCACAGAAGTTTTAGCAAAATATTTTGTGGACTGATGAAACCAAAGTTGAATTATTTGGGAGTCACACAGAACGTCATGTGTGGAGGAAAAATGGAACAGCTCACCAACTTCAACACCTTATCCCCACCGTGAAGCATGGTTGAGGGAGCATCATGATTTGGGGCTGTTTTGCTGCCTCACGGCCTGGCCAACTTGCAATCTTAATGGAAGAACGAATTCAAAAGTTTTGCCTGAGCCATCTGTCAGACAGTTAAAGCTAAAAAAAGGATGAATGCTGCAACAGGACAATGATCCAAAACACAGAAGAAAATCAACTTCAGAATGGTTTCAGATGAACAAAATACGTGTTCTGGAGTGGCCAAGTTAAAGTCCAGACTTGAACCCCATTGAGATGCTGTGGCATGACCTAAAGACAGCGATTCCTGCCAGACATCCCAGGAATCTGACTGAACTACAGCAGTTTTGTAGAGAAGAATGGGCCAAAATGAGTCCTGATTGATGTGCCAGACTGATCTTCAGCTACAAGAAGCATTTGGTTGAAGTTACTGCAGCCGAAAGGGAGGGGGGGGCACAAAATATTGAATGTGATGGTTCACTTATTTTTCCCCCTTCTGTCATTGTTTGCATTAGGGCTGCAGCTATCGAATATTTTACTAGTCGATTAATCGATGGACTAGTTAGCCCGAATAATTGAGTAATCGCATAAGGAACATGAAAAATTAAAATACCCGAGCTGAGCCTTAAACGGTATTTAAAAAAAAATTTAAATGAGCATCTATGTACAACAAAAGAACAACTGGCTAACTTACACAGAAAAAGTCCGCTAGCTTAAATGTTATAAAATGCTAAAGTCTTTTTTTTTTTCAATGCTCTTAACAAATGGTTCAGACAAATATTCCCACAAAAAACAGTCAAATATACCTATAAACTAAATCATGAATGCATTAAAAAACACTATCTCAAACAAAAACTTGGCTAATGATGGTCTTAACAGGGAGCAGCTGGTTTCAACCATGAGAAATGAGTTATATCGTATTCATTGTTGCCACCCAAATCAATAGAACTACATGCAAACGCTTGCAAAATAAACCAATACAACGCCACTTTAATTAAACAAATACTCGAAGCAACAAAATTTAATTCGAATATTTTTTTCTAATCGAATACTTGAGTTAATCGATTAATCGTTGCAGCACTAGTTTGCATACTATCCTCATTCAAATATGAAAACTAGAGATGAAATATCGGATCGGACACCGATATGGGCAAAAAAATGCGCATCGGTATCAGATCGGCCAACACAGAAAAATTCCGCTCCAGACTTCCGATCCAGTTTTTTCAAAAAGTCCGGTCCGGGTTTTCCAGCGCACCGATTTACATAATCCATTCCAGTTTTTGCTTCGGTTTCCCTAAAATCCGGTCCGCATTTTACGGCACGCCTTCAACACACTACATTTACATTACCGTCTCCCAATTTACTGAGAGACTTTATCGGTGAAAATGTCAGCTGTGTGGGATCATTTCACCTTAAAGGACGACAAAGACGAAGAGGCAGAGTGCAACATATGCCACAATAAAGTCAAGCGTGGTGGTAAAACTGTAAGAAGTTTTAATACAACCAACCTAATCAAGCATTTAGCGAAATACCACCACAAACAATATAAGAAGTATGTTAAGAAAACCGAAGACAAAAAGAAAGGTCCTAAGCAACTAACACTGGCAGAAACTTATGCTATGCGTAGGGATGGGAATTGATAGGATTTTTACGATTCTGATTCCATTATCGATATTGCTTAACGATTCGATTCTTTATCGATTCTCTTATCGATTCTAATTTGGGGAAAAAGAACAAACGTTTTGATTGGCATCGAGTTTGTTTATTCAGAAGTCACAACCTTACAAACTCACAACGAGATCAAAAGAGGCCCAAAGCCTCAATGCTAACTGTGGCAATAAGTGGCAAATACACAAGAATGTGTAACATTTTACTGAAACATTTATCTCATAGAAATAAAAAATATTGGTATATATTGGCAGATAGGTTTTTGTTCTGTCTTTGGCAATATGTGTTAAAGCAGGGGTCCCCAAACTTTTTCCTGTGAGGGCCAAATAACTTTTCCCTTCTCTGATGAGGGGCCGGGGTCAGTTTGTTACAGAAAAAGTGTGACGATTGCAGAAGTGCATAAATGTAAAAAAATTATTGTTTTTCAGAAAGCCACAATCAAATAACCCTTTCTGGATTCTTTATAAGAATAATAATAATATAATTAATAATAAAAACACTATTAATTAAATAGATAATAACCAAATAACCCTCTCTGAATTCTTCAAGGAAAAGGCCAGAAAATAAATAACACGATTGAGAAAAAAAAAAAAAAAAAATCAAAATGGCCGGACCAAATGTGGAGGCGGGCCGTATTTGGGCCGCGGGCCGCAGTTTGAGGACTCCTAGAGCGCGCATACACCCAAAGAAGAAATGCCGCATCCAAGTGAGTGAGAGAGAGAAACACTTCTCTGAGCCTACGTTCTTTGTTAATGTTAATATCTACAGAGGCAACGCCTGTATGTATCATCTTTTGTGTTGTTGTTGTTGTGTTTCCACTCGCGATCGGACACTTAAATCCAGTTGTGTAGTGGTTTGAACGATGTGCTAATGCTAGCGAACGAATGCTAACCATACTGTTATTAGCAGCTAATCATCGCTGATTTACGTTGATGCAAACCTGTTTGTTATTGGGGACGAAATTGATTTGTTTCATTTCTATTCTTAGTTTCACTCTTCAAGTGATGGTTGAATAAAGTCAGCAAATTATACCAACGTCTTCTGCATCGTCATTTGGGAGTTTAGCTAGCTGTATAGCCGGTGTTGTGCCGAAAAATAGCCGTCCCGCACAACACCTGTTTTTTTTGTTTTTTTTTATAACCAGGACTGAGCCTTATCCTCTCTGTGAGGACAGCGCAATCGTATTCCCTCCCGATGCAGTTATCTCCACCTTGCAATGACTGCAAGTCGCTTTGTTGTAATTTTGCCTCGTGAAGTGAAGACACACTTTCGAGCGTTTGAACTTACGTGCTGTCATTGTTATGTTTATGACTGCAATGCTCGTGCTTACCCGTCGTAACCTTTCATTTTCACACTCTTTCTTGGTGAAGTGTAGTCAAACTTTGGAGCGAGTGGTTCTTGGCGCCATGCTAGTTTGATGCGTCTGGACAACAACTTACACGTCACGACGCAATACGCGTCTTTAGGAATCGTTAAAGGGATCGTTAAGGCTTTTTCATTGTGATGTCGAGGCCTCGAAACACTCGGAACCGGTTCCGAATTGGAATCGGATTTCGATTCCCATCCCTAGCTATGCGTGACAAACTGGCACTCGACAGTCCCAAAGCCCAGGGAATAACAAGAGTCATTGCCGAAGAATTCATTCTGGATGACGAGCCATTATCCCTCGTGAGTAAAGACGCACCATCCAACACTTAGAACCACGGTACAACATGCCCAGCCGTCATTACATCCTTGAGCGATTCGGCCGTGGAAGATTCGAGAACGATTCACAAACATCCAAATTCCGATTATTGAAATATGTCAAGTAAAGCGGAACTAATACAATAATAATACTAATACTTCGGGACGCAATGAGAAACGGACCGCATTGCGTCCCGAAAGAAAACATCATGCTTGTCGTAGACCCGGGTAATGCCAATGCTCAACTCACAGCTTTAGCTAAACTCATGCCGATGGATAAAAAAACAAGAATACCTGACTGCTGCTGACAGCCGCTACAAACTACATCAACATTGTTTTACTGTAGATAATAGATATCATATGTATATAGAAATAGATGCAAAATGACTGACTCGACGGCGTTAGCAACAGCCGCCATCTTAAAGCAGGAGACTTCCCTAGTATGCTGTTGTGAATCTTGCAAGCGAACCTAATTAACTTTTTATCTAAAATACTCCTAAATCTGCAAAATCATGACTTGAATCTATCTTCAAAACAGTTTTTAAACTTTCACATGTCGAAAGCAGACAGAAGGGAAATTATGGAATAACGGGAGCAATTTTAACAACTTTTAACAGTTGATTCGCAAAATTAAATGAATGTAGTTTAAAGCTGCTGATACAGAATGGGGACTTGAGTATTTTAGTTACTGTTTTAAAATGTTAACTTGATACTGAAATAGTCGTTTATTTAAACCTGAGAGGCTTTTTATACAGTTTTTGTAACTAATGCACGAAACATTAAAAGCATCTAATAGCTTGGGAGGGTTTGTGGGATTTTCCACTGAGGTTGTTTGTGTGTTTTGCTTTTTTTAAGACAGTTTACAATATTATTTGCACATTTTACTGACTGACTATGCCATTTCTGTTTGTTATTTCTAACGTTTTGTGTTTGTCACTGAATAAACAGGTCAGTTTCTTGTAACCAACCGTTGTGTGTTATTCAAACTCACCTAATTCAGCTGGCTAGTTGTTATCAAGAGTACTAAAACCTTTTTCAACATGAGTCTGACAACTAAGTAAGGAGGCTAAATAACTTTAACACATGCTCAGATAGGCCGGGATCGGTATCGGCCAGTATCGGTATCGGATCGGAAGTGCAAAACAATATCTGTATCGGATAGGAAGTGCAAAAACCTGGATCGGGACATCCCTAATGAAAACCTGTAAATGTTTGAGTGGTTTCAGTTAAAGCAAACACTGTTTTTTCATCTGTGTGATTTTGACAACGATTTGTTGTTCATTTTATACAGAAATGTGAGAAATTTCAAAATGCCCAGATGAATGTTCATACTACTGTACTTCTTACGCATTAAAAGTTCCTAATCCGATTACTTGATTATTCGAAATAACTAATTAATAGTTTAATCGCCTTCTAAAATAAATCTCTAATAGACGTCCAATGCATTTGAAATGAATGAGTGCACCTCAAAAGAATTGGACGTTTATCGCTGTCAATGGCAGGCAATGAGTTAGTAATAAAGCGCAGCGCTGAATGTAGAACAATTCAAATTGTAATCTTTTCTTGCTATTCAGCCCAAAGTTTACATCCTGTTGAGATTAAATCAAAAATAGCCACCCTTTACTGTTATCCCAAACCTCAACATTTGAATAGCCCATAAAACACTTAACATTTACGCCCTGCTGTCGCTAAATGGAACAATGCCATGTGACCTGAATGTAATTTGATTGGTGGTGGAGATGTAATCTGATTACAGTCAGTTGTCACCCGATGACATTTCCAGAGGTTTAAATTTGACCTCTTCCTGTTTGCCATTCATCATGTGTGCGACATTTAAACAAGACGCGTGTAATTGAATGTACTTTTAGTGCGGGGGTGGGGGTCGGCGGCAGACGACCATCCAGCCTCGGTGTCGCGGTATGTCGAGTGTTCGACCTCTGACCTGCAGACAAGAGACCCCATGGAGAGCTGACCGGGGGTCCTCAAGGAGGCTAAACCACTTTATACTAACAGACAAGAGGAGCCAGACAAGGACGTGACCTTGGACAATCTCGTACGCAAGCTAATGAGTGACTAATAGCTCAGCGGTTGCCACCGACGAGGATGGACGTCCAATTCTGTCGAGACTGGTTGCAATTGCTGTTTAATTATAGATGATGCGTGACCACAGAGTGAGGTCATGTCGCATAATATGGACCTTTCAAATGCGACCTAAAGCGAAGGGAACTTGTTTAGCATCGTGTTCATTGTTTCCAACCGGGATAATTTACATTTCAAGTCGCTTGTATGAGATTTTTTTGTGTTTGTATCTGCATTTAGATGTCTACAGTGACACTGTGGAATCCCGGCAGTGTGCCCATATGATGTCACCGCCTACTCGTTAAAATAATTTTACAAATTTTATTAATATAAAAACATTAAGAGGGGTTTTAATTAGGGCTGTCAAAATTATCGCGTTAACGGGCGGTAATTCATTTTTTTAATTGACGCATTTAACGCACATGCACCACTCAAACAGATTAAAATGACGGCACAGTGTCATGTGCACTTGTTACTTGTGTTTTTTTGTGTTTTGTCGCCCTCTGCTGGCGCTTGGGTGCGACAGATTTTATGGGTTTCAGCACCATTATGTAATTATTGACATCAACAATGGCGAGCTACTAGTTTATTTTTTGATTGAAAGTTTTACAAATTTTATTAAAACAAAAACATTAAGAGGGGTTTTAATGTAAAACTTCTATAACTTGTACTAACATTTATCTTTTAAGAACTACGAGTCTTTCTATCCATGGATCGCTTTATTTTATTTATTTATTTATTTATTTATTTTATTTTTATTTTTTTTAAACCTGTCCTGTTCAGCTGTTTGACACAGAGAATGGAAGTCTAAGTGCCCGGATTCTGAACAGTTTTAATGTTTCACATTGAGAGTCTGACATACTCCCATTGTGATCATTCAAAATACCTTTTTATTATGACAAAGCAGCGAACAGGAAGGGATTATGGGGGGACAGAAGAAAAGAAATACAAGAGAAGAAAGAAAAGAAACACATACACAAACAACAACAAGAAATACATTGAACATCTAAACTAGTTACTAATATGCTGGTGCTATCGTCAGCGAGATGTATTTCCGGTTTACACCATGTGGGGGCCTATTGGCCAGTGAAAGAGGAGAATGGGGGTGGGGGTGTCTATAAGACTATAAGCTAAGTGATTGAAAGGGGTAGAGTGTACACAAATCAGTTCTGTGATCTAGAACCCAGTAATCGTGTGAATCTCTTATGAGTGTAAGCCCGTTGGCGACCAACCCTACGCCGCCGCATCGCCAATCCCGGCACCGGAACCCCCAACCCGAGCATGCCCTACCACATCCAGCAGCACGCAAGTCCCACCGGGCGCGCAACAGCCACGCAGACGGGCGGAGAAATCGCTTTTTGGATCGCTTTAACAGAATGTTAATAATGTTAATGCCATCTTGTTGATTGATTGTTATGATAAACAAATACTGTACTTATGTACAGTATGTTGAATGAATATATAGCCGTCTGGTGTCTTATCTTTCCATTCCAACAATAATTTACAGAAAAATATGGCATACTTTAGAGATGGTTTGAATTGCGATTAATTACGATTAATTAATATTTAAGCTGTGATTAACTCGTTAAAAATTTTAATCGTTTGACAGCCCTAGTTTTAATATCAAATTATTATAACTGGTACTAATATTTAGCTTTTAAAAACCATGTCTTTGTAAACGTGGTACCCTTTAAAAATTGTTTTTCTATTTTAATTGATTTATATTATTTGATTCAGTCATCCACTCAAATCCTGTTAAATTAGGAAATGTAGTTTCTGGGACAGAAATAATTGCACCACTAAAATGTGATGATTAAAGACGCACAATGCACATCTATAGGCATGATTATTAATGTATCTGGTCAGATGAGAAGTTTGCTTGGAAAAACAGTAGCCTGCTTGCTTGACCACAGGCCAGTCGTATTATTAGCATCCGAATTGTATTTCAATGCGGTCAAGGAAGTTTCCTTTGAAGTCAAGCTGGTGTTGATGTTAATGATTCATCATAATGACCTCATGACTAGGAAAAATCATAATAATGCTCTGTGGTGTCTCCTCTTATTTGAACTACGAAATTGTTTTGACCGAGCGTCTCCTTTACTTTCCGGCAGGAGGGCAAGGCCGACTGCAAACAGGAAAAATGTCCGCCCGTGTCGGAAGATTGCGCCTTGGTGGTCAAACAGAGCGGGGCGTGCTGCGAGAGGTGTAAAGGTAGGTCATTGGCTGCCATTGATGGCGCTAGACGTGCAGCTGTTTTGACTGGGAGGGGCTTGCAGCGATTAAAACGTTGAACAAGTTTTTTTTTTTGTTTGTTTTTTTTTTGAAACCATCATCATTTTTTTTTTAATGCTGAGATCCAAAATATTGGTCGACAACAATTTTTACATACACTGAAACTCATTGAGTTCTAATTAATGAATACTCGAAGCAGCAAAATTTTGCGTTGTAGTGGTTTGTTTTGAAAGGGTTTGCATTTAGTTTTATTGATTTAAGTGGATACACTGCCCTCGAGTGGCAATAGTCAATATGACATAACTCATTTAACATGGCTGAATCCAGCTGCTCTGCTCCCCGTTAAGACCAACAACATAAGGTAAGTTTTAGTTTGAGCTAATGTTTTTTTATATGCATTGGTAATTTAGTTTATCGGTATATTAAGTCGTTTTGTGAGAGAATATGTGTTTGAATGATTTCTTGAGAGCATTGTAAAAAAGTGAGCTTTTTATAGAATTTAATCTGTACTAGCTAACTTTTGCTATGAAAGTTAGCCAATTGTTCTCTTGTTGTACTTGGATCCTCATTTATGTATTTATTTTAGGGGTGTCAAACGATTAAAAATTTTAATTGAGTTGATTACAGCTTAAATATTAATTAATCGTAATTAATCGCAATTAATCGCAATTCAAACCATCTATAAAATATGCCATATTTTTCTGTGAATTATTATTGGAATGGAAAGAGACACAAGATGGATATATAAATTCAACATACGGTACATAAGTAATGTATTTGTTTATTATAACAATAAATCAACAAGATGGCATTCCCATGATTAAAAAGTTTGTTCGAATAATCGAGTAATCTGATAAGTAACATGAAAAATGAAAATACCTGAGCTGAGTCTCAAACGGTATAAAAAAAATAAATGAACAAGGTTCTATGTACAACAAAAGAACCATTTGCTAACTTACATAGCAAACGTCCGCTAGCTTAAATGCTATAAAACTTTTTTTTATTTTTTTTTTTACAGTGCTCTTAACAAATGGTTCAGACACATATTCCTAATATTCCTACAGAAAACAGCTAAATATACCTGTAAACTAAACAATGAATGCATTAAGAAGAACATTAGCTCAAACAAAAACTTGGCTTATGTTGGTCTTAACATGGAGCAGCTGGATTCAGCCGTGGTAAACGAGGCAGACTGCAGGGCAGTCTATCCACCCAAATCAATAAAACTAAATACAAACACTTTCAAAATTAACCATTACAATGCCACTTTAATTAAACGAATACTCTAAGCAGCAAAATTTAATTCGATTTTTTTCCCTCTAATCGAATACTCGAGTTAATCGATTAATCGTTGCAGCACTAGTACGCTGTCTTTGTAGTAGCCTAGTAGTAGTACGTCAACTATCTAGCATGCGTGTCCTGCCACTGTGCATGCATTGTATGGAGAAAATGCAAGAGTATGACAAATTTGGACCGAAATGTCTGTTTTTGGATGGGAAAAACTAAAAAAGATACTCAGCACCCACTGCTATGAGTAACTTCCAGCGCCCCTGTTGGAAATAGTTAGGTATCGGCAAATAATAAATACGTTTTTAATTTAAAAATAGAGTTGTGTATCAGCAAATTACGATACTTGGCCCATCGCTAATGTTTATATCATTGCCGCCTTTGAGTTAGTCAGGGCAATTTTCAAGGATCTTGCGTAAGAAAATTATTTCTGTTTGCTGCTGTCCGAATTTCGATAGTCAAAAAGTTGATTGAAAACGTGATATGGCCGGTTTTTGTTGTTTGGGTTCGCCAGTTTATCTGCTTTGTTGTTTTCATTCACTCATTCATTTTCCATGCATGTTGTTTTGTATACGTCCCTCTAATACTGCAATCGTTTAATCGTCTCCAGTAAATAAGCATACTTTAAAAATGCTATACTAGTCGGCGGAGGCCCCAGGCATGAGGTGGCGTCCGTCACGTTAGTGAGTGGTGAGTATATCAAGCTGATCCGAAAACCTCAGAGAGGTTTTGATTTCAAACGTCACGAGATCCTCCTCGGCGCCGACTCGGGATTTCGGGCCCAGTAAAGTAGATCGATCGTTGTCATCAGGTTTCACTGCAGGCGGCATTGATCCAAATCCATTTACTGCAAATGGTATGAAAAGATTAATTTAGCGCTGAATAGACAAGCAATAAAGTCTGTGTGTACGTGTTTGAAACACATTTAGTGTTTGTGGTTTGCTTATTTTGCTTGTATTTATATATATATCTATATCATTTATATATATATATATATATATATATATTAGGGCTGTCAAACGATTAAAATTTTTAATCGAGTTAATTACAGCTTAAAAATTAATTAATCGTAATTAATCGCAATTAATCGCAATTCAAACCATTTATAAAATATGCCATATTTTTCTGTAAATTATATATATATTCTGTAAAATAAATTGTTGGAATGGAAAGATAAGACACAAGATGGATATATACATTCAACATACGGTACATAAGGACTGTAGTGTGCATTTCACTCTACTGTCATTTAAATCTGTCTATGCTGTCCTCACTCCGAAGCGTCTACTTTTTCCAAAGCTAGACAGCTAGTGAACGACGCCTTAGTAATTAGACTTCTTTCTTTTTCATCTGATTTATTAATAAAATGGCCTCAAACCATTGTCCTCTTTAGACGGTCG
Source organism: Corythoichthys intestinalis (assembly GCF_030265065.1). Classification (NCBI taxonomy): domain Eukaryota; kingdom Metazoa; phylum Chordata; class Actinopteri; order Syngnathiformes; family Syngnathidae; genus Corythoichthys; species Corythoichthys intestinalis. The sequence goes on from NC_080398.1 coordinate 41,682,463, forward strand.
TAAAACTACAAAAAAAAAGTACACAAGCATTGCATTAGCAACAACGTTAGCTTAGCACGCTATACAGGTTCACAAAACATAAACAAAAAGCGTCTCATACAAAAAATATAACATTTCGCTTACTAACATAATATGTGCATTATTTACAACAACCATACTTACGGACAAATCTTGTCCAAGGATCATATAAGCACAACATTACAACGTAGGCGTCAGCCCGAGACGTCCTGCAGCCATATTGAACTGGCAAGACAACAATAAACCATGTCGCAAAGCGACCACAAGAGTTCGCTGTTAGACAGCACAAAAAGCCTTGCTGTAAAACTTACCAAAAGGCAGAATACTGTCTGAGCGGGACATGTACGTTAATTGCGTCAAATATTTTAACGTGATTAATTTAAAAAATTAATTACCGCGCGTTAACGCGATAATTTTGACAGCCCTAATATATATATATATTTATACAGTATATACATATGTATATATATCTATATTAAGGCTGTCAAAATTATCGTGTTAACGGGTGGTAATTAATTTTTTAAATTAATCACGTTAAAATATTTGACGCAATTAATACACATGCCCCTCTCAAACAGATTAAAATCACAGCAGAGTGTAATGTCCGCTTGTTACTTGTTTTTTGGTGTTTGGTGCCCTCTGCTGGCGCTTGGGTTCAACTGATTTTATGGCTTTCAGCACAATGAGTGAGTAGGGTCTATAGACCCCAATCACCAATGTCACACAATCACGTGGTCGCTGTATTGTGCCGCCATATTGTCCGTCATTGTGTGTCCGTATTGTCAATGATCGTAGTAAACTCATTGGATGAGTTGCATAAAAGACATTATTTGGAAAAGCTTCGGTTGATCCAGTCGCCAGATCCATATTTGATGCCCAAACCGATGTTTCCTCCCGTCCGGTCCCGTCCCGTGCGTCAGAGTTCGCCCCGAGACAACAAAATTTCCAATCATACTCCAGTTTATGTCACGATGAGGAGTCGGGTACCCAAAATCGGCACCGGCCCGAAAATAAACCGACATTTAGTCAGCTCAGCGTCACCGTTGTCACAATTGTAAAATGAAACTTGATCGACAACGGGCCGGTGTGTGCCGAAAAATAGCTGCCCCGCGTGAAATGTCCCCCCTGACGGGAGCGCTTATTTATAACGCTTTATTGACGTGAAAATATCAAATGTTTTAATGGACGCATTACAGTAATGGATTTACGACTGTAAGATCAGTTTTAAATAATTCAATTACACAAAATATTAGTACTGTATTTTAGTAACAAATTGTGAACTAGGCCACGTAACCATCTTTGAACATAAATGTATTAGTCTGCAGGTTTTCAAGACCATATCCCAATGACAATCACACAGGTGTGACATTTATTAGTTCAAGCAGAGTAAAATAATACATATTCACGGTACAAGAAAGTCGTTTCCGTGTGGGCGCTCCCGTCAGGGGGGACGTTTCACGCGGGGCGGCTATTTTTCGGCACAACACCTGTTGTTGCGTTCACCTTCTTGCTGCGCGACCGTGGCGGCGTGCTTCGTAGTCTCCGTCTGATGATGTCTGCGATCGTGTTGACATCATATTGATGTTTTCACCGCTGTCTGACGGCTGTCGGCACAAACGCATCATGGACCGAGATAAACAAACCGTGCTGCTATAGAGATTTGCCCTTTTCACAATGGGCACACAGCAACTACTAAAATGACCGTTTATCTTCTCTGTTACTGCAAACAACCGCCACACATGCCTTCACCATTTTAATTAATCAATGTTAACGATTGTTAGGAAGGTTTTTGGGTTCGTTTACTCGGCGGTGATTCCTTAGACAAGCAGAAAAACACGCAGTAATAGGAGGAATGTACGTAGCGGTAATATGTAAACACGATGAGCTGATGGACAATATGGCGGCACCAGTCAGGGGGCGGAGTTGTGACGTCACGTGATTGGGGTCTATTGACATCAACAATGGCGAGCTATTACCGGTAGTTTATTTTTTGATTGAAAATTTTACAAATTTTAATAAAACGAAAACATTAAGAGGGGTTTTGATATAAAATTTCTATAACTTGTACTAACATTTATCTTTTAAGAACTACAAGTCTTTCTATCCATGGATCGCTTTAAGAGAATGTTGATAATGTTAATGCCATCTTGTTGATTTATTGTTAAAATAAACTAATACAGTACTTATGTACCATATGTTGAATGTATACTGGACTGTCTCAGAAAATTAGAATACACAATATTCTAATTTTCTGAGACAGTCCTGTATATTGTTCTATGTAAAGGACGTCAGCCAAGGTCGGCCCCCCACATTTTTACCACGCCAAATCTGGTCCCCTTTGCAAAAAGTTTGGACACCCCTGCTTTAAATGGTGGATTAATGTACAGGACTGTCTCAGAAAATTAGAATATTGTGTATTCTAATTTTCTGAGACAGTCCAGTATATCTGTCTTGTGTCTTATCTTTCCATTCCAACAATAATTTACAGAAAAATATGGCATATTTTATAGATGGTTTGAAATGCGATTAATTACAATGAATTAATTTTTAAGCTGTAATTAACTCGATTAAAAATGTTAATCGTTTGACAGCCCTAATTTTTATTCGTTCATTTAAAAAAAATAATTTTATTGTATTTGTTTTTTTTACAAAAAAAAAAACAATTTCACATTCAAAATACTAATCAAACACAATTTCATTTTTTAAACTTGTAGAAATGCCAATTATGTAATCTCATTTTTTGTTGTTTTATTTTCTATTTTCATTTTATTTTTATTTAATCCAAATATATATACATATATAATACATTATATATATAATATATAATATATATATATGTTAGGGCTGTCAAAATTGTCGCGTTAACGGGCGTTATTTTTTTTTAATTAATCACGTTAAAATATTTGACGCAATTAACGCACTTGGCCCAGCTCAGACAGATTTAAATGACAGTAGAGTGAAAGGCCCACTTGTTAATTGTGTTTTGCGGAGTTTTGCTGCCCTCTGCTGGCGCTTGGGTGCGATTGATTTTATAGTGTAAGTAATTATTGACATCAACAATGGCGGGCTACTAGTTTATTTTTTTATTGAAAATTTTACAAATTTTATTAAAACGAAAACGTTAAGAGGGGTTTTAATATAAAATTTCTATAACTTGTACTAACATTTTTCATAAAGAACTACAAGTCTTTCTATCTGTGGATCACTTTAACAGAATGTTAATAATGTTAATGCCATCTTGTTGATTTATTGTTATAATAAACAAATACAGTCCTTATGTACCGCATGTTGAATATATATATCCATCTTGCGTCTTATCTTTCTATTCAACAATAATTTACAGAAAAATATGGCATATTATATAGATGGTTTGAATTGCGATTAATTGCGATTAATTACGATTAATTTTTAAGCTGTAATTAACTCGATTAAAAATTTTAATCGTTTGACAGCCCTAATATATATATATATATATATATATATATATATATATATATATATATATATATATATATATAGTGAGGACTTTTACAAGTCAGATATTATGCACAGGTTTGAGTGTTTATGATATTCTAATCTGTTCACACAGATTTGAAATTAAAATGATTTTCAGTGTTGAATGATTAGATTTGACATTTGACAAGTTTTTTTTTTTTTTTATATATAAATATTTTTTTTTACAAATAATGTGTGAATATTTAGACAGTCAAAATCATTACGAAGTGACACAATATAGCAACCATCACAGCAAAGCTACCATCGCAATTTCTCCAAAAAAGGGAATTTTCTAGTTGCATTAAATTTTCCGGTCAATGAATGAATATTAATCATGTTAGGTTTTGTTTTGTGTTTTTTTGTGTGCAAAATATAATTTAAATGGTCATTTTTCAAATCTATGTTTATCTTTAATTACTTTTTATATCATCAAAGACTGGATGTAACAGCAATTTTGTGCAACATTTGTGAAGATAGCAGTTTCCACTGCGACAATCCATTATGGATATTTGAAATCCAACCCTTTATCGCTTCTCAGGTTGCACGTTGGACGGACGATCCTACAACAGCTCAGTTTCGTGGACCAGTGCCGTCAAACCCTGCGTGACACGACGATGTCAGGTGTGCGTAAAGATAGAGAAGTAGTCGGAGGAACCGTTTTGATGTGACGCATTTTCTCCTCTTGTGACAGGAAGGCGTGATCACCGAAGCCGAAGTGCGGTGCGTGGTCCACTGCAAGAACCCCAAGATCCATCCCAAAAAGTGCTGTCCAACATGTCCGAGTGAGTTCCACCTCCGTGCGAGTCTAAAGACGGAAAGTAGCCACGTTGATGAAGTAGTCTTTTTTAAATTGTTTTAGGCTGCATCTTCGAGGGTCGGCTGTACAAAGAAAAGGAGGAGTTCAGTCCAGAAGGAAAGCCTTGCATTAAGTGTACATGCACGGTGAGTAGTAGCTGTGTAGGTGCCACGAGGTGGCGCTGAAGCAGGACTTTCATATGAGACAGTTTGAGCAGAAATACTGTATTACATGTAATTGACATATTTTAGCCCACTAAAGTTTAAAAATATTAAATGAAAAATGCAAAAAACAACAAAAATATAGAATAGAATAGAATAAAATATAAAAATGAAAAAAATAATACACAAAACAAATTATTAGACAAAATACAAAGAATGAGATGGAAAAACACTGACTAAAAATAGTAGACAAAAATTTAAGAAAAAAGTTAAATATGCAACAAAAAAAACATGATAAATAAAGACCACATAAATATTATACATAAACAGTTAATATTAGGAAAACCTGCCCGGACATACATTTTTTAAATAAAAGAAATACACAAATATTGGCTACCTGCTAATCAGCTGTTAAAAACCTCTGCCATCAAAATGTTTGCTGTGCCACATAATTGACACTTACTGGAATAACCGCTAGATGGCGCCAAATACTACTTTCATATGAGACGGGCATAAAAATATGAAATTAATACAGAAATATTACATGTAAAAGACTTATTTTAGTCCCTCCCAAAATACAAAGACTGAGATGGAAAAACACTGACTAAAATAGTAGACAAAAATTAAAGAAAAAAGTCAAATATGCAAAATAACACGATAAATAAAGAACCCATAAATATTATACATAAACAGTAAATATTAGGAAAACCTGCAAAGACATATTTTTTAAATAAAAGAAATACACAAATATAACAGCTAGATGGCGCCAAAGCACTACTTTCATATGAGACGGGCAGAAAAATACATTAATACAGAAATATTACATGTAAAAGATTTATTTTAGCCCCTCCTAAAATACAAAATATTCAATTAAAAATATATATTTAATAAAAAAACACAAACATATAATCGACAAAATGCTAAGATTATGAAATGGAAAAATACTGGGCAAAAACAATGTTAAAAAAAAACATGATAAATAACAATTATATTTTAGACAAAAGCAGGAAATGTTAGCAAAGCATACAGAGAAATTTGATGAAAAATTGATAAAAATATTACAATAAATATTAAATATTACAATAAAATGTTTGCCGAGATTCATAATTGACACTTAAATGCCGGAAGATGGTGCCAAATCACTACTTTCATACGAGATAAGATGAATACATAATAATGATATGTATATGTATATATATATATATATATATATATATATTATAATAATGAAGAAATCAATACAGAAAATAAAATAAATGTTAACTGAAAAAAAAATACACAAACAAGAAATATTAGACAAAATACAAAGATATAACTTGGAAAAAATACTGGGCAAAAATTGTATACTAAAAAAAAAAAACTACTGGTGCACGATAATTATTGGTCTGATAATTATCGGTCCGATAATAAGAATTATGACGTCAGTCCAATAAATCCAATAACATAATTAATAGGACCGATAATACAGTATGAACTGTGCTCGCTGGCTGGGAAATCAGCTGACCATTTGCGGGGCATTGCTGCCACCTGCCGGTCAGAATAATTCGCTACATCTATAATTTGGCCCACAAACTCATTCACTTTAGTTTACACAGTGCTGTGTCTAGCTTTAGCATTGACAATCGTGAATGCTTTCTGTTACTTATGTTTCCGCCTCGGAAATAAATGTGTAAGTATTTATGTTTACTATAACATATGGATGTGCAATATATGTTTACTTCGGTGGTGAAGGGTCATATGTACAGAACTTCGTAAGTTGTTGAGTTATAGAAGCCAGCCAATGCTTAAGGCTCGTAGCTCAAGCTAGTGTGCTATGCTATACATACGTATAATAGTTGTCGTTTTAATGTTAGTCCTGTCAGCATGCTTGGTAGGATTTTATACTATGCAGAGAATAAACCTCATACTTTATTGAACATCGGTTCACTCACCGCCTTTTATGTTAATTATTGTAAGGCAAGCCATTAATCCTTTTTGTTCAACCATATTTTTGTTATGAGGAATGAGTGATAAACCTTACTATATAATGTTTACGGTGTTAGTTATAAGTTAGTAAGTTATTGAGAGGCCTTTTGGTCATTGATAGGTTTGCTGTCCTAACCTTTCTCCCAGGTTAAGACAGTTGTTTCATGGACCAAGACCACAACAGTCTCCTGTAGCACCAAATATTTTTATCTGATGACAAAGCACAATACCTGTTGGGTTTATGTTTTAGTTCAGTGCTCATTGTTCAGGAAACACATCTGATTTTCTGATCTTGTTTGACCCAAATTATATTTATTTGAAAAAAAAAAATATCGGCACTTTATTTGAAGTCAAGACTGTTCTTGTCTTTTTTTTGTTCATTATAATAATGTTCATGTCATTATGAAAATTCTGGTGAGATAAAGGACAAAATCTATGTTGAATCCACCAATATTATTATTTTTTAAACCTACAGGTGTTCAAAAACTTGGGTGAATAGACATTTCAAAAATTATATATTTATTATCAGTTATCGATATCGGTATCGACTTTGATGAGCAGGAAGTTATTGATATCGGTATCGGTTTCAAAAAATGGATATCGTGCACCCCTAAAAAACTATATATATATATAATAATATATTGAAAAACCCAATAAAAAATAAATACATTCATTATAGACAAAAGCAGCTAATATTAGCAAAGCGTAAAAAATAGATGAAAAATATTACAGAAAAATAAAATTGTTAACCCTGGTATTGTGGGTATACAAAAATCAATGGTACGTTTTACATACCCAAACTTTTAAAAATTAATTAATTAAAAAAACAATATGGTGATCCCTCATTTTTCACGGTTATTGCGGACCAGAACAAGCCGCGACAAGTAAAAAAACGCGAAGTAGCGCCCCCGCCCCCCCCAAAAAAATTTGAACACACACACAAACATTTTTTTAATCTACTTATTCAGATTTATCATTGGAAAAAGATACTTATAAGACATGTTTTTCACTGGTTTCCCCAAAGTATAATTAAACACACACACACACACACACACACATATATATATATATCATATTAATTCATGGTTTTTAAGCACATTAAATGTAATAATAATGTTTTTGTTTATGTGACTGTCCCACAGAATTATTTTTAAACAAGAAATAAAGACACCCAATCCATTTTTAAAAAAGTAATTAAAAAAAAAAAATGCTTGTCTTTATGAAATGCTTCATTGAGTGAGTCCGCGCCAACTGCTCACTTACACACAATGAGTTGCCACAGCAACTGTTTAACAACTTAAACGATGATTGACGCATGCGGTGCTTTACAACAATAATAGCGACATGCTAGTTAGCTGTTAACATCCATGACAATGTCTGCCGAGCCTCATAATTTACACACACTGTACATACCGCAAGATGGCGCCAAAGCACTACTTTCATATGAGACGGGGCTTAGCGCACAAAAATAGAAAAGTTTGACTGTTGCTGTCATTGCAGGCTGGACGTACTCTTTGCATGAAGGAGGTGTGTCCTGTCCTATCTTGCCCCGCCCACCTTAGCCACACCCCCTCAGGGCAGTGCTGTCCTAAATGTCTCGGTAATTACCAAACAAACATTGGGAAATGCGTACGTGCGTGCTAGCGTGTCACAAGCTAACGCCCGTCGAACTCGTTTGGTTAGGTCAAAGGAAAGTGTTCGACTTGTCCGAGGGGAGTTGCCTGTTCCACAGCGAAGTCTTTGAGAACGCCACCTCCTTCGTACATGACAACTGCACTACCTGCACGTGCAAGGTAAAACATCGAGTCTCAATTTGTAAAATGAGGTTTTAAAATGTCATTGGATACCTTCAGGACTCCACCGTGGTGTGCAAAAGGCGTTGCTCGCGGCCGGGCAGTTGCCACGGAGAAGGCTGCTGCGACGAATGCTTGTCCTACGTAAAGGTGGACGACGTCAAGTACTGCCGAGTTCGCAATAAGATCTACAGGGTGAGAGAGAAAAACGGATGGTGAGAGAGAGAGACGGATGGATTTCTGAAGCATGTTCGTCCGTCCTCAGGATGGAGACATGTGGTCTTCGGTCAACTGCACGCTTTGCGCATGCGTGAAAGGGAACGTGGAGTGTCAGCCAAAACAGTGCGTGCCAATCACCAGCTGCCCCTCGGTGAGTGACGTCCCTCGGAAAAATTTGAGCGGGTTGTAGTCAACACCAGCTGTTGCCGTAACTATGATTTATATGGCTCCGCCCCCTGCAGAATAAGATCCTAAACCGGACCGGCTGCTGTCCAGTTTGCACTGAAAGTGAGTAAGTTCATTTCCGTAGTCCCAATTGGTCCTGAAGTGAGTTGCTTTTGTCTTAACGGGGCAATTTTCTACACAGAGCCCGGCGTATGCACCGTGTTTGGCGACCCGCACTACAACACTTTTGACGGAAGAACCTTTAACTTCCAAGGAACGTGTCAGTACGTGTTGACACGGGACTGCGGAGGCGCCGCGGGCAATAACGCCGTCGTTAACAATGGCGACTCCAGCTTCACGGTACGACGTTAGTTTCTATTAATAATAGAGATGTCCCGATCGATCGGCATCCCAATCGATCGGATCCGATCACGTCATTTTCAAAGTATCGGAATCGGCAAAAAAATATCGGACATTCCTTTTTTAGTATATATATTTTTTTTAATTAAATCATTTTCTAATTGTATTTAACGTTACAGACATAATATGTTACACTCATCCAGAGTCTTTAGTTTTGGCTTAAGGCAGGGTTGTCAAATTTATCCCTATAACGGCGGTAATTAATTTTTTAAAAAATCTATCACGTTAAAATATTTAACGCAATTAATGCATGCACTGCACGACCCACTCACGCATTGTCGCGCTCAATCTGTAATGGCGCTGTTTTACCTATATAGAGAGCTAAAAGGCAGCGTAAAATGAGTAGAGTGAATTTTGGAAGCCTTTGGAGCCTTTTTTGAATTGGCTAAAGGCTTACAATCCCTCTCCCTGTGATTAGAAATATCGTGGGAAGCAATGTGGTGATGCAAGGTTGTAATTGATCTTTTTCTTAACACCCTATGTTATTTCCCAACGCAGAGAAGATATATCAATTGGTAGCACTACGCACAGTCATGGTTCCACTTCCCATCATGCATTTGGGCATGGCTACAGTATCATTAACTGAAAGGTCAACAAATACACTAGATGGCAATATTTAGTCACAATATACAAAGTCACAAGTCTTTCTATCCGTGGATCCCTCTCACAGAAAGAATTTATTGTCATAATAAACAAATACAGTACTTATGTACTGTATGTTGAATGTACAGTGGTACCTCTACATACGATCGCTTCGACACACGAACTTTTCGACATCCGACGTAAAATTTGACTCGCCATTTGTTTCTACATCCGACGACATGCTCGAAATACGACGACAATGGCAGCACCGCAGACGAATGCACGGCGGATTTTCTTGTGTGACAAATCAACACAGGTTTCAGAAAAGGTTGGTACAGGTGGTGAAACAAGGAAAAAGTTGACGCTTACCTTCTAAATGAAGATGCAAATTACAGAAAAATATGAGCGTGGGGTGAAATGGCTCAAAAATACATCTCCACGGTCCTCCTCCGACCATCGTTCGCCAGTCTTTATAAGTTAAGCTGACAATTCTTATTGTGGTAACATCTCCAGAGAAATCGCCAGCTTCGCCACGTTTTCATCATTTCTTTCACAACTTATTCAACACAAAACGCCTGCTGTCTGCCGCAATTGACGATGTTCTCAAGAAAGCATTGAAAGCGAAAGTAAACTCTCACCCGCTCCCCTCCCTCTTTGTCACGTCAGCCCCGCGGTGCCTTCAGGTACAGAAAAAAACGTCCGCCTTATTAGAACCCGTTTCGTTACACTATTACAGGAATTATTATAATTATTATATTATTAATCCGATTTTTATTTATTATTTATTTGTTTTGCTATATGTAATTGCCATTTGTAATAGTACCAGCAGTATTTTTTAAGGATTTAGTGCAGGTTTTTGGGCTGTGGAACGAATTAATGGAATTATAATGTATTCCTATGGGAAAATCCTGCTCGACATACGACCATTTCGACTTACAAACAAGGTCCTGGAACGGATTAACTTCGTATGTAGAGGTACCACTGTATATATTTGTCCGAGTTTTATTCATTTATTTCTTAATGCATTGCCAAAATGCATATGATCGGGAAACGTTATCGGGAATGATTGGAATTGAATCGCAAGCAAAAAAAAGCAATCGGATCGGGAAATATCGGGATCGGCAGATACTCAAACTAAAACGATCGGGATCGGAACGGGAGCAAAAAAACATGATCGGAACAAACCTAATTAATAATGATACTTGAGGGCCGTAGCAGAATAAATGTGAACAGGGCTCGCGATGAGCAGAAACGGCCAGCAGGGGGGGCAGTGTCCCAAAAAATCAAAATCAAAAAGTCCGTGTTGCCCAACGACAGCTCCAAAACATCACTGCTCTAGAGGAGATCTGCATGGAGGAATGGGCCAAAATACCAGCAACAGTGTTTGAAAAGCTTGTGAAGAGTTACAGAAAACGTTTGGCCTCCGTTATTGTCAACAAAGGGTACATAACAAAGTATTGAGATGAACTTTTGGTATTGACCAAATACTTATTTTCCACCATGATTTGCAAATAAATTCTTTAAAAATCAAACAACGTGATTTTCTGTTTTTTTTTTTCTACATTCTGTCTCTCATGGTTGAGGTTTAACCATGTTGACGATTACAGACCTCTCTAATATTTTCAAGTGGGATAACTTGCACAATTAGGGGTTGACTAAGTACTTATTTACCCCACTGTATGTTGCAAGTTCATTTTAAAATTATTTCTGACATTTTGGGGTAATTAACTTGTTTTGCCCCCCCCCCCCAAAAGTCAAACTCCGTTTATACCCAGTGCCCCTAAGTTCCACCCCTGCGTGAGGAAGCATTAACCAAATAATTCCATATGTGCAAAGCTCTCATGAAGACCTTGAATTTGACGTGTGACTCAAATTGGAACCACAGCATGATTGTTATTTATTTTTTGCAATTTCATCATACAAAGTAATGCTAATAAACTGAATTGCAGTGCCTTTGATTTAAGATACGACTCAATGTGATTTGTTGAAATATTTATGACCACTTTAATTGAGAGTATGTTATTTTGTTAGCGTCATCATCAAAGGTCATATTAAGAAAATAATTATATATCTGTAAATGGTGTGACTCAACGTGGTTTGTTCGAAATACATTTTTCCACCTTTTTACTCCTGTTTGTCTTGGCTGGATGTTGTTTTTATGGTGTCATGCTGTCATACAAACCAACAAAATAATTAAAGATCTGCAAAGCTCACAACGTTTAATTTGACAACAAGAATAGTCCAGTTTGCTTGGAATCAGCCATTGCTATCTTTAATGTACCCTCACCATAGTTTGTGTGTTCTGAACTTTGAAGTGAAAGTGTTGTCCTCTTCTTAAAGGTGCTGGTGAAGAACGACGCCCGGCGCACCCGCTCGTTCTCCTGGACGCAGTCGGTGGAGGTGCGCCTAGCCGGGCTGGTCCTCGGCCTCCACCAGCACCTGACCGTGCGCAGGAACGGCACCCGCATCGCGCTCCCCTACCACGGGCCCGGCGTGCACATCGATCTGGACGGATACCTCCTCAAGCTCACGACCATCGCAGGTAACGTGCGCCATCATCATGGAACTTTTGCACATTTGTTGACATTTGTAACACATTTGTAGCACATTTGTAAAGCGTGCAAAAATAGAACTTAAAATTGACAAAAATGGCAGCAAAAAAGTGTAAACAAATATATTGATGTACAGTTGTGGTCAAAAGTTTACATACACTTGTGAAGAACATAATGTCATGGCTCTCTTGAGTTTCCAGTTATTTCTACAACTCTGATTTTTCTCCGATAAAGTGATTGGAACAGATACTTCTTTGTCACAAAAAACATACATGAAGTTTGGTTCTTTTATTACTTTATTATGGGTTAACAGAAAAAGTGATCAAATCTGCTGGGTCAAAAATATACATACATGGATCTGAAAAAGCGAATCATTGACTTGAACAAGTCAGGAAAGTCACTTGGCGCCATTTCAAAGCAGCTGCAGGTCCCAAGAGCAACAGTGCAAACAATTGTTTGTAAGTATAAAGTGCATGGCACTGTTTTGTCACTGCCACGATCAGGAAGAAAACACAAGCCATCACCTGCTGCTGAGAGAAAATTGGTCAGGAGGGTGAAGATTCAACCGAGAATCACCAAAAAGCAGATCTGCCAAGAATTAGAAGCTGCTGGAACACAGGTGTCAGTGTCCACAGTCAAGCGTGTTTTGCATCTCCATGGACTGAGAGGCTGCCGTGCAAGAAGGAAGCCCTTGCTCCAAAAGCGGCACCTTAAGGCTCGACTGAAGTTTGCTGCTGATCACATGGACAAAGATAAGACCTTCTGGAGGAAAGTTCTGTGGTCAGACGAAACAAAAATCGAGCTGTTTGGCCACAATGCCCAGCAATATGTTTGGAGGGGAAAAGGTGAGGCCTTTAACCCCAAGTACACCATGCCTACCGTCAAGCACTGTGGTGCTAGTATTATGCTGTGGGGCTGGTTTGCTACCAATGGGACTGGTGCTTTACAGAGACTAAATGGGATAATGAAGAAGGAGGATTACCTTTAAATTCGTCAAGATAACCTAACGTCATCAGCCCGAAGATTGGGTCTTGGGCGCAGTTGGGTGTTCCAACAGGACAATGACCCCAAACACACATCAAAAGTGGTAATGGAATGGCTAAATCAGGCTAGAATTAAGGTTTTCGAATGGCCTTCCCAAAGTCCTGACTTAAACCCCATTGAGAACTTGTGGACAATGCTGAAGAAACAAGTCCATGTCAGAAAGCCATCAAATTTAACTGAACTGCACCAATTCTGTCAAGAGGAGTGGTCAAAGATTCAACCAGAAGCTTGTGGATGGCTACCAAAAGCGCCTAATTGAAGTGAAAATGGCCAGGGGACATGTTACCAAATATTAGCGCTGCTGTATGTATATTTTTGACCCAGCAGATTTGATCACTTTTTTTCTGTTCACCCATAAGAAAGTCATAAAAGAACCAAACTTCATGAATGTTTTTTGTGACAAAGAAGTATCTGTTCCAATCACTCTATCAGAGAAAAATCAGAGTTGTAGAAATAACTGGAAACTCAAGAGAGCCATGACATTATGTTCTTCACAAGTGTATGTAAACTTTTGACCACAACTGTATATGTATGTCAAAAAATATTGATCGAATATTCACTAGATTATTTGATGAAAATGTCTAAATATTGGGAAAAGACAAAGAAATATAAAAGGACAAAGGTTAAAATAAGAAACCAAAGTATTAGAGAAAATATAATGAGACGGGGGGGATAGTAGGCAGAAATACAGTGTTATGAAAAAGTATCTGAACCTTTTGGAATTTCTCACATTTCTGCATGAAATCAACATCAAATGTGATCAGATCTTTGTCAAAATCACACAGATGAAAATGCAGTTTCTGCTTTAACTAAAACCCCCCAAACATTTATAGGTTTTCATATTTTAATGAGGTTAGCATGCAAACAGTGACAGAAGGTGGAAAAAATAAGTAAGTGAACCCTCTGCCTAAGGAGACTTAAATAGCAATTGAAACCAATTTTTACCAAACATTTTAAGTCAGGTGTGTGCCCAATCACTGAGGAGTGGTTTAAAGCTGCCCTGCCCACTATAAAACACACAACGGGTAAGAATTGTCTTGATGGGAAGCACTGTCTGATGTGCATCATCGCTCGGTCAAAAGAGCTGTCTAAAGACCTGTGATCAAGGATTGTTGATTTGTATAAAGCTGGGAAAGGATACAAAACCATCTTTAAAAGTCTGGATGTTCATCAATCGACAGTCAGAGAAGTTGTCTACAAATGGAGAGAGTTTGGCACTGTTGCTTATCTCCCAAGGTGTGGCCGTCCACCAAAGATGACGCCAAGAGTTGAGCGCAGAATACTCAAAGAGGTAAAAAACAACCCTAGAGTCTCTGCTAAAGACTTACAGAAATCACTGGCACAGTCCAATATCTATACACACATCAACTATACTGTATATGTAAAACAATGGCCAAGAATGGTGTTCATGGGAGGACTCCACGGAGGAAGCCACTGCTGTCTCCAAAAAAAAAAAAAAAACATTGTTGCTGGTTTAATGTTCGCAAAAAGGCACTTGGACACTCCACAGAAGTTTTGGCAAAATATTTTGTGGACTGATGAAACCAAAGCTGAATTGTGTGGCAGTAACACACAATGTATTGTGTGGAGGAAAAATGGAAGAGCTCACCAACATCAACACCTCATCCCCACTGTGAAGCATGGTGGAGGGAGCATCATGATTTGGTGCTGATTTGCTGCCTCAGGGCCTGGATAACTTGCAATTCTTAATGGAAGAATTAATTCAAAAGTTTATCAGGATGTTTTGGAGGGAAAACTTGAGGCCGTCTGTCAGAGCGCTGAAGCTAAAAAGAAGATGGATGCTGCAACAAGACAATGATCCAAACACAGAAGTAAATCAACTTCAGAATGGTTTCAGAAGAACAAAATACACGTTCTGGAATGGCCAAGTTAAAGTCCAGACTTGAACCCCATTGAAATGCTGTGGCATCACCTAAAGACAACGATTCATGCTAGACATCCCAGGAATCTGACTGAACTACAGCAGTTTTGTTGAAAAGAATGGGCCAAGATGAATCCTGATCTAAGTGCCAGACAGATCTGCAGCTACAGGAATCGTCTGGTTGAAGTTATTTCTGAATATTAGAGCTGAAACGAGTACTCGAGTAACTCGAGTTTAAAAACTGATCCGAGTAATTTTATTCACCTCGAGTAATCGTTTATTTTGACAGCTCTAAGCATCAAGTTTTGCTCGGGCTACTTTTAATGCGGGACAACGCGCTGCCACGTGCGGAGAGGAGGAAGGGGAAAAAAAAACTTACTGCAGCCGACAGACGCCACAAACGACGCCGACGTTGCTAAATACTAGCCCACACAATGCTACGTTGGTAACAGGTAGCGTCTGATGCGTCTCATAGAGATCACATGTATGTTGAACTAGATGCGAAATGACGGACTCGGCCGCGTCTGGGCAGCGTTAGGAAACTGCCGCCATCTTAAAGCAGTAGAGCGCTAAGCACTAATAAAGAGCGCTAAGCGCTAATAAATAAGATTAACGTTACTGTCTCTACTAGCTCATGTAACGTTAGCCCTGCGGAGGGCTAGGTTTCAATTAATCATGACCACTGTCGATGCGTGGCTAACGTGTCTTACATACAGGCTTTAACATAACATAGCATTGTGGAGTGATGAGGGTGTAAAATAAAAACTTAATCATGCTAACTATCAATTTTAGCTCAGTAGTCATTGCTGGATAAAACACCAAGTAGCACTGATCCCTAATGTGTTCCAGTACAGCCTGTATCATACATTTATTTTGAACACTGCAAAAACTCAAAATCCTATCAGGACTTACAGTTTAGACTAACTTAAAACTTAACTAGAACTTAAAAATGGCTTGACACAAAGAGAAATTGAATTGAAACACGTGGGAAAAAGTCCTAACTTTTAAGTGATGTGTGTTATCAAGCGTAACAGCATTTTTAGGCAAGATATATATATATATATATATTTTTTTTTTTAATAAGATCTAAAGGTTTTTTGAGTGAAAGCAGTGAATTAGTCTTTTTTTTAAATTGTAGTTACATCTGAGATGCAATTGTTGGCTGTTTTCAACAATATACATCGAAAATAAAGACATTGATTGACTGAAAATGGTTCAAGATTAGATGAAATGTCTTGTTTTATCATGTATATTTATAATTGCTCTTCACCTAAAAATATATTTGTTTTATCCGATTACTCGATTAATCGATAGACTTTTCAGTCGATTACTCGATTACTAAAATATTCGATAGCTGCAGCCCTACTGAATATTAAATGTGATGGTTGACTTACTTATTTTGTCCCCCCTCTGTCATTGTTTGCATACTATCCTCATTAAAATATGAAAACATATAAATGTTTGGGTGGTTTTAGTTAAAGCTGACACTGTTTTTTCATCTGTGTGATTTTGACAAAGACCAGATCACATTTGATTGTGATTTTATGCAGAAATGTGAGAAAGTCCAAAAGGTTACTGGTTTCAAGGTTTACTTTGGTATGAAAACGTCACAATGTCAGAACCACTAAAATTTTGTTTCATACTGTGGTATTAAAATAGAAAATACGCATGCTAACACGCAGCCTCACCCTATCCCGCAGGTCTGGAGATCACTTGGGACGGCGACAGCTTCGTGGAGGTGGTGGCCGCCCCGCACTTGCGCGGGCGTCTGTGCGGCCTGTGCGGCAACTACAACGGCCACAAGCGCGACGACACCACCGGCGGCGACGGGCACTTCAAGTTCGACGTGGACGACTTCGCCGAGTCGTGGCGCGTCGCCAACGACGAACCCTGCGGCCAGCAAAGCCGCCGCCCCGCCGCATTCTCCTGTCCCGCTAGCGTCAAGGTCAAATTCCGCGCCCACCGCGAGTGCCAGAAGATCAAGTCGTGGGAGTTCCACAAGTGTCACCGCGTGGTCGACGTCGCCGCTTTCTACAGGTGATCAGAAAAAGTTTCTCTTTGCACCCGTTTAAATGTATTTTAAAAACAAATCAGACCAATATACCATGTTTTTGGACTATAAATCGCATGTTTTTTGGCCAATAGCGACTTATACATGAAATTATCAAAGGGACGATAATACTAAAATGACAAGTTGATTCTACATTAGGGGTGTGACAATTCAGTGGTATGAAAACGTATCTGAACCTTTTGGAATTTCTCACATTTCTGCATAAAATCACCATCAAATGTGATCTGATCTTTGTCAAAATCACACAGAGAAAATGCAGTTTCTGCTTTAACTAAAACCACCCAAACATTTATAGGTTTTCATATTTTAATGAGGATAGCATGTGTTGGAATTCGCCTCCCCAGCCAAGACGAACGCGGGAGCGTGCCAACCGGGAAGTCGGAAATTCCGTGCGTTCTCTTCTTATTTTAACCCTTTGTACTGACTCCATGTTTCAAAAGTTTGAAGAAGACTCACCGAAAACAGGTTGACAATTTATTCGTCGACAATGGTCAAAAACAAGGCAAAAACAGACGACGGAGGGACCATTGTGGATCCAAAACAAGGCTACGTAAAAAAAATGTTTCCGAGCAGCAAAATCTGTGTTATCTCAGTGTCCAGTGTTTTTTAAATCCGTGGTGAATTGTGTTAATGAGAAGCATTGTCTGATGTGCATCATGGCTCGGTCAAAAGAGCTGTCCGAAGACCTGCGATCAAGGGTAGTTGATTTATATAAAGCTGGGAAAGGATACAAAACCATCTCTAAAAGTCTGGATGTTCATCAATCAACAGTCAAAGAAGTTGTCTACAAATGGAGAGAGTTTGGCATTGTCGCTTCTCTCCCAAGGCGTAGCCGTCCACCAAAGATGACACCAAGAGTTCAGCGCAGAATACTCATACAGATAAAAAAAGAACCTTAGAGTGTCAGCTAAAGACTTACAGAAATCACTGGCACAGTCCTATATCTATGCGCACACATCAACTATATGTAAAACTATGGCCAAGAATGGTGTTCATGGGATGACTCCACTGAGGAAGCCACTGCTGTCTAAAAAAACATTGTTGCTCTTTTAATATTCGCAAATAGGCACTTGGACACTCCACAGAAGTTTTGGCAAAATATTTTGTGAATTGTTTTGGAGTAACACACAACGCCATGTGTGGAGCAAAAATGGAACAGTTCACCAACATCAACACCTCATCCCCACTGGGGAGCTTGGTGGAGGGAGCATCATGATTTGGAGCTGTTTTGCTACCTCATGGCCTGGACAACTTTCAATCATTAATGGAAGAATTCATTCAAAAGTTCATCAGAATTAGTCGAATTTTTCATCGATCTCAGACACTGGGATAAAAGAAAAATTATACTACACTACACTACAATTACACTAATATATAAGTCTAGACAAAATGAACTCAATACAAATAGTTTATCAGAATGTTTTGCAGGAAAACCTGAGGCCGTCTGTCAGACAGTTGAAGCTAAAAAGAGGATGGATACTGCAACAAGACAATGATCCAAAACACAGAAGTAAATCAACTTCAGAATGGTTTCAGAAGAACAAAATACACATTCTGGAGTGGCCAAGTCAAAGTCCTGACCTGAACCCTATTGAGATGCTGTGGCATGACCTAAAGACAGCGATTCATGTTAGAAATCCCAGTAATCTGACTGTACTACAGCAGTTTTGTAGAGAAGAATGGGCCAAGATGAGTCCTGATCGATGTGCCAGACTGGTATGCAGCTACAGGAAGTGTCTGGTTGAAGTTATTGCTGCTAAGGGGGGGGGCGCAAAAGAGTAAATGTGATGGTTCATTTTCTTATTTTTTTCCCACCTGTTATTGTTTGCATACTATTCTCATTAGAATATGAAAACCTATAAATGTTTGGGTGGTTTTAGTTAAAACAAACACTGTTTTTTCATCTGTGTGGTTTTGAATAAGATAGATCACATTTGATGATTATTTTATGCAGAAATGTGAGAAATTCCAAAAGGTTCAGATACTTTGTCATACCACTGTATGTAAAATGCCCCAAAATTAACTCCTTGCCTGGCCACTGACGGCCATGGATGTCCAATCCGTTTGAAGTGGGAGGGATGGCAGCCATCTCTTCCACTTCAAACAGATTGGACGTCTACTAATGATAGACTCATTCGGTTTCCTGACCCATGTCTCGATAACTGTTGTCTTGCCATATCGCGAGACCACCTTGTTACCCTTGGAAGGAAAATTTAACAACATTAGTTCTTAGGATGACATTTTGTTCACATCCAGATAACATCAAATGAATTAGAAATCGTCTAGACATTGTTAATGTGGTTACATAATAAACAATTTTCCTCGATAAATAAAATGACTAATTGATTTGAAACTTTTGAAGAACCAACACTAGAAACGGGAAGTAAACAAAACGTATGTTCATTCACTGCCACCCTACCCAGTTATATGAATTGGGCATCTGCTCGTGAAAAACTCACAGCAGCAGGATGAAAATAGCTTGTTTTTCGACATATTTTACAAACGCTTAAAAATAATTTTAATAAAAATTATATATAGTAATAGGATAACAAGGGCGTAGGTTTGGTCTCAACATAATAGAGTTTTGAAGTCTATGACATCACTTAAATGGTATTAACATACACAAAAAATACAAGCTTGTTATTTATCTCTTAACAATCCAGGAATTAAAAAAAAAAAAAAAACATACTCAACTTTGTCTAAATAAAGAAATTAAATACAAGAAAAAAACTTTTCGTCAGGGAATAACAAAAATAAATAACAATGGAGCCGTCCTTCAGGTAAAATACTTCTGTTTTTGCCCACAAGAACAGCCAAACTCAACAAAAAAATGAAAGCTCCTGTGGGGTGCCTTAAGACCACATAAATATTTCGGGTTTTTTTAAATGGGGAGAAAGGGTAAACCTCAGTTCACTACATTTCTCAGTAAACGTTAACAGTAGAAAACACATACAGGAGGACTTCTCTCTAAGCAGCTTCCTACTCTAGTTTTGCAGGTTAGCAAGTTCACACTGTTTAATGTTATGCTAACTGATGCAGGTCGGACTATCAGTAGAAAAAAATAGTGGTGTGTTCCCCACTTCCACAGCATTGACATATTTTTACATTTCTTACAGTGGCTGCTTCTGGCTGAAAAAAAAAACATCTGATATATGTGTGTGTGTGTGTGGGGGGGGGTGTCAATTCATCAGCCAATCACATATACGTTTTGGAGTTTTTAAAAAATGGACCGGCACATTCAGCAAGTGAAAAGAAGTAGATGGAAGTCTGAACATAGTGAAAATATTTCACTTAATAATGGTGGGTGGGGTCAGTTACAACAATGAACTCATTTACTCCCAGCCATTTTCACCGGTGCAACCCCCTTCGCTCCCTGCTGTTTTACTGGATTTTGACTGATTTTGTAAGGCCCACAGAAAATTCTGTTCTATTGCTATATAAACATGGAACCCACCAAAAGAAAGATTAGACTCTTCTTTTAGCAGGAAAAAAAGTAAGTTACTATCTTTTTCCATTCTTTAGAAATCAGCATTAGAAAATAGCTTAGTTTGAGCAATTTCTGATGAAAAAACCGAAATTGAGCTTTTTTTGTTGAAAGCATACATTTCAAACATAACTTTGACTTTAACACACCTATTTTTTGCTTTAGTTACATCCTAAACATCTAGATGATGTTTTCCCTTTCCAAAATAATATAAACAACAAGAAAAATAGAGCTTTTGATAGCAAAGTAACAATTTATTTACACATAACTGAGAGATGACGCTGTTGTGGCCGCGACAGCCGGTTAAACTTTTCCCTCATCGCCCCCTGTCTCATAAAGATGGATTTTTTTGAGTCTCTGCGGGGTCTGCTCGGCAAAGCAGCATGGACTCAACGGCATCGTCCACTGCACTGGTGGTCCCGGTCATTCTGCTTGGTCGTCCAGCGCCTGACATCTCGGGCGTCCTGTAGGTTGTTTTCCATTCAGTCGTCTTTCGCCTGCAGCCCGGCCGTTCGTTGCCATTGAATCGGGTTACGGGTTTTACCAAATGCGCTACTGCCCTCCAGTGGCCACTTTTATTGCTTTGAAATTGATTTTCAGCTTTGTGCTTTGGAGCTAAATTGAATCAGAACCCAGACATGTCGCTTGTAAAAAAAAAAAAAAAAAAAAAACCCATAAAAGACGTATAAATACGTCTTTGCGACACTGGAACAATTAAAAATAGAACGTATTTATACGTTTTGGGGAGAAAATGAGTTAAAATATATGGGAAGACAATCTAAATGACCTAAATAACTTTAGTCATTATACTGTATAACTTACAGTGCCTTGCAAAAGTATTCGGCCCCCTTGAATCTTGCAACCTTTCGCCACATTTCAGGCTTCAAACATAAAGATATGAAATTTTATTTTTTTTGTCAAGAATCAACAACAAGTGGGACACAATCGTGAAGTGGAACAACATTTATTGGATAATTTAAACTTTTTTAACAAATAAAAAACTGAAATAAAAAACTGAAAAGTGGGGCGTGCAATATTATTAGGCCCCTTTACTTTCAGTGCAGCAAACTCACTCCAGAAGTTCAGTGAGGATCTCTGAATGATCCAATGTTGTCCTAAATGACCGATGATGATAAATAGAATCCACCTGTGTGTAATCAAGTCTCCGTATAAATGCACCTGCTCTGTGATAGTCTCAGGGTTCTGTTTAAAGTGCAGAGAGCATTATGAAAACCAAGGAACACACCAGGCAGGTCCGAGATACTGTTGTGGAGAAGTTTAAAGCCGGATTTGGATACAAAAAGATTCCCCAAGCTTTAAACATCTTAAGGAGCACTGTGCAAGCCATCATATTGAAATGGAAGGAGCATCAGACCACTGCAAATCTACCAAGACCCGGCCGTCCTTCCAAACTTTCTTCTCAAACAAGGAGAAAACTGATCAGATATGCAGCCAAGAGGCCCATGATCACTCTGGATGAACTGCAGAGATCTACAGCTGAGGTGGCAGAGTCTGTCCATAGGACAACAATCAGTCGTACAGTGCACAAATCTGGCCTTTATGGAAGAGTGGCAAGAAGAAAGCCATTTCTCAAAGATATCCATAAAAAGTCTCCTTTAAAGTTTGCCACAAGCCACCTGGGAGACACACCAAACATGGGGAAGAAGGTGCTCTGGTTAAATGAAACCAAAATGGAACTTTTTGGCCACAATGCAAAACGATATGTTTGGCGTAAAAGCAACACAGCTCATCACCCTGAACACACCATCCCCACTGTCAAACGTGGTGGTGGCAGCATCATGGTTTGGGCCTGCTTTTCTTCAGCAGGGACAGGGAAGATGGTTAAAATTGACGGGAAGATGGATGCAGCCAAATACAGGAACATTCGGGAAGAAAACCTGTAGGTATCTGCACAAGACCTGAGACTGGGACGGAGATTTATCTTCCCACAGGACAATGATCCAAAACATAAAGCCAAATCTGCAATGGAATGGTTAAAAAATAAACGTATCCAGGTGTTAGAATGGCCAAGTCAAAGTCCAGACCTGAATCCAATCGAGAATCTGTGGAAAGAGCTGAAGACTGCTGTTCACAAACACTCTCCATCCAACCTCACTGAGCTCGAGCTGTTTTGCAAGAATGTCAGTCTCTCGATGTGCAAAACTGATAGAAACATACCCCAAGCGACTTGCAGCTGTAATTGGAGCAAAAGGTGGCGCTACAAAGTATTAACGCAAGGGGGCCGAATAATATTGCACGCCCCACTTTTCAGTTTTTTATTTGTTAAAAAAGTTTAAATTATCCAATAAATGTTGTTCCACTTCACGATTGTGTCCCACTTGTTGTTGATTCTTGACAAAAAATTAAAAATTTTTATCTTTATGTTTGAAGCCTGAAATGTGGCGAAAGGTTGCAAGGTTCAAGGGGGCCGAATACCTTTGCAAGGCACTGTAAATAAGGTTGCTTAAAAGTAGCTTGGGACAATTTGAGCATCCTGAAAAGTTGGTAGTGTTTTGTCCCTACCTTCCCTATGCAAACCTACTCCCTTTAGTATAAATAATAATTTAATGATTAGACATAACTTTGTATTAAAAATTTTATGTTTATGAAAGTATTCATCCATATTTTAATAATTTCATCGGATGTATGGCTATTGCAGCACAATATTATTTTATATTTACTCAATACTGATTCACTGTAAAAGTGCAATGTGTTGACAGAAGCCATAATTGGATTCTTTCAGCTGTGATTTTGTACAAAACACAAATGGCAAAATATTTATAAATGCCGCTGATATACTTCTATAATGATGGAGTAAAAATTATGACGCTGATGTTTTTTTTTTTTTTTGGCGTGTGTTTGCAGGTCGTGCGTGACGGACATGTGCGAGTGTCCCGTTCACAAGAACTGCTACTGCGAGTCCTTTATCGCGTACAGCCGAGCGTGCGAGCGAGAGGGCGTCCCCGTACTCTGGAGAACCGACGCCGCCTGCATGGGTGAGGTCAAACGGCGTCACTAGTACTTTTCGATCACAAGCTTGAATCATTTAATTTAATAACAATTTTAATTAGTTAGTTGAAACAATGTGAACACTATTAGAGGACAAACATCCCAAAATAAATTGGTTTGGAAAAAAAAACGCATTTTGGAAAAAAATAAGACAAAAATCTCAGAGGCAAAGGCAAATTTATTTATATAGCACAATTCAACACCAGGCAATTCAAAGTGCTTTACATCAGACCATAAAAATCACATTTAAATCAACACAACGTAAAAACCAAGACAAAAGATCGCATTTAATCACAGAATAAAAATAAATAAATAAAAATAAAACAAAAATAAAAATAAAGCAAAAACTACTACTAATAATAATCATTGAAATCAGCAATGGAGATAAGCACAAGAGGAATAGAAGGCAGGTAGATTGAAATATATAGACAGTTATGGATATGCAGTGCTAAACAAAAGCGTTTTTAGCCCTGATTTAAAGGAGCTAACAGTTTGAGCATACTTCAGACGTTCGGGTAACTTGTTCCATAGGTGAGGAGCATAATAACTAAATGCTGCCTCACCCTGCTTGGTTCTTGTTCTTGGAACATGAAGAAGACCGGTTCCAGACGACCTTAGGGGTCTAGATGTCTCATAGGAATCTAACAAGTCAAGCATGTATTTTGGTCCAAGGCCATTAAGTGTTTTGTAAACGAGCAGTGGTATTTTATAGTCTATCCTTTGACTCACTGGAAGCCAGTGTAGCGATTTCAAAACCGGTGTAATGATGTCCAGCTTCCTTGTATTTGTGAGGACTCTGGCTGCAGCATTCTGTACTAGCTGCAGCTTCCTGACTGATTTTTTATCAAGACCTGTAAATATACCATTGCAGTAGTCCAATCTGCTGAAAATGAATGCATGCATTAAGTTTTTCCATGTCTTGTTGAGTCAGAAGCCCCTTAATTCTGGTTATATTTTTTAGGTGGTAATAAGCGGATTTGGTGACGGACTTTAGATGGCTATCAAATTTTAGGTCTGAGTCAATAATTACGCCAAGGTTTCTGACTTGATTTGTAGCTGTAAGTGACATTGTGCTAAGTTGGCTGCTTATCTTTGACCTTTCCTTTTTTGGCCCAAAAATGATCACCTCTATCTTCTCCACATTTAACTGGAGAAAATTCTGGCACATCCATTCATTGATTTGATGAATGCATTTACTCAGGGAGACTAAGGGACTATAATCATGTGGGGACACAGAAATGTGTCTCCATATGTGTTGTGTGTCATCATGTGTTGTGTGTCATCTGCATAGGCGTGATAGGAGATGTCATACTGTTCCATTATCTGAGCTAACGGAAGCATATAGATGTTAAATAAGAGTGGTCCAAGAATTGACCCTTGAGGGACTCCACACGTGAATTTGGTTCGTTCTGACTGATAGTTTCCAGTTGACACAAAGAAATCCCTATCATGTAAATAGGATGTGAACCACTGAAGAATAGTGTCAGTAAGCCCTACCCACTGTTCCAATCTGCTGAGTAGTATGTTGTGATCAACCGTGTCAAATGCGGTGCTGAGATCCAATAGTAGCAGAAGAAAAAAGAGAGAAAAAAGCAAACGTATGAATTACAACTAAATACTGACCAAAACTGAAAAGTTACCTAGTGATGCTTTAAAATGTTAAGAATAACACAAATATTTTAGAGAAGAATAAAGACTGTAAAAGTCAAAAAAGAAAATATCAAAATATTGTTTTCGTGACAAAACAATACAAGAATATAAGACATTAATATTGGAACATTAAATTACATATTATAAAGTATAATAATATAATAAAAATATATATTAAAAACTTACAAAAGGACAAAAACATTACATGAATAATAAATAAAAACAGAAAAATAATTACAATATTGAACATTTACTGTAATTAAAGAATCATGTATCTTCACTTTTTTTAAATTGGATTTTTTTCTCGTTGGCTGCCATTGACAACAATAGACGTCCACTGTATTATTTACCATTAAACTGGAAGGGCTAGCAGCAATCAGATTCAGTTTCTTTTTGAATTTACATAAAAATCAACTAAACATATCAATAGTGCTACAACCTAAAACTGTCCAGTGTAAATAGAAACAACACAGTAGCATGCATATTTTTACTGAAATGTAAAGATATCTAACTATCTATGAATACTTGTGACGAGTGGTTTTAAATTTTTAGGCTTTTGTATATTAAATTAACATCAAGTCATGAACTCATTGGCTGCCATTGACGGCTCTAGACGTCCAATCAATTTTGACTAGGAGGAACGAATATTCCAATCGAATTGGATGTCAATAGCAGCGAATAAGTTCATAGTTTTTGTACTAGCCTGCAAACAAAACTACTACCAAACAAAAAAGTGGCAGTGAACTGACACGGTTGTTGTTATGTGGCAGCTACGCAGTGCAAACACGGCGCGATATACGACACGTGCGGTCCGGGCTGCACCAAAACCTGCGACAACTGGAACGAGATCGGGCCGTGCCGCAAGCCCTGCGTGGCCGGCTGCCACTGTCCCGCCAACTTGGTGCTTTTCCAGGGACGCTGCATCCGCCCCCTGGCGTGCCCCGGGCGGTGACAACCGGACCCCCGAAAAAAAACATCTCGGACTTGTTGAGATGCGTCAAAACAGACTCAGGGTTTAAGGAATCCCTTTTTAATAAACACTCAGGAGATATATTTTCGCGGGAGAACCTCGTCAGAACTTTTTGGACTCTTTGAGACCGTCTCCGGAGAGGACGAGGCGATTTTGTACGGGAAGCCAAAGAGATTTATGACCAGCTTTTCTACATTTGTCATGTGTTGATACTGTTAATTTATATAGCGAAAGCGGGAGCACGAAGGCGCAGCTAACTAATGACTTACAGTGAACCCCGGTGCATTGTGGGAATTTGAGGGGAGCCACACCCCCACGCCAGTTCAGTGCCACTTTGAAAAGCACTCACGCTGCTATGGCAAGTTTCTCGAAACAAATCAAGATTTTGAGAAACTCACCATTGATGGTGGGAATGAAATTAGCGTTAAAATGTCCTTTCCAGGTGTGCTGATTGGAGTGTATCCCAGGTAAGTTTATGCCATTAACAGCCTTGTACGCCCTTGCCATTGACGGTCAGGTACGTCCATGCCATTGAAGCCAACGGACGTCCATGCCATTGACGGCCATGTACGTCCATGCTATTGACGGTCAGATACGTCCATGCCATTGAAGCCAACGTACTTCCATGCCATTGACGGCCATATACGTCCATGCTATTGACGGCCATTCATGCAACTGACACCAATGTACGTCCATGGCATTAACGACCATGTACATCCATGCCATTGACGGCCATGTACGTCCATGCCATTGACACCAATGTATGTTCATGGCATTGACGGCCATGTACGTACGGCAATGTACGTCCATGCCATTGACACCAATGTACGTCCATGGCATTAACGGCCATGTAAGTCCATACCATTGACGGCAATGTACGTCCATGCCATTGACAGTAATGTACGAACGGTCATGTACGTCCATGCCATTGACGGTCATGTACGTACTGCAATGTACATCCATGCCATTGACACCAATGTACGTCCATGGCATTAAGGGCCATGTAAGTCACTACCATTGACGGCCATTCACTCATTCATGCAATTGACACCAATGTACGTCCATGGTATTAACGTCCATGCCATTGACACCAATGTATGTCCATGGCATTAACGGCCATGTAAGTCCATGCCATTGACGGCCATGTACGTCCATGCCATTGACGGTAATGTACGAACGGTCACGTACGTCCATGTCATTGACACCAATGTACGTCCATGCCATTGACGGTCATGTACGTACGGCAATGTAGGTCCATGCCATTGACACCAATGTATGTCCATGCCATTGACGGTCATGTACATACAGCAATGTACGTCCATGTCATTGACACCAATGTACGTCTGTGCTATTGACGGTCAGGTACGTCCATGTCATTGAAGCCAACGGACGTCCATGCCATTGACGGCCATGTACGTCCATGCTATTGACGGTCAGGTACGTCCATGCCATTGAAGCCAACGGACATCCATGCCGTTGACGGCCATATACGTCCACGCTATTGATGGCCATGTACGTCCATGCCATTGACAGTAATGTACGAACGGTTATGTACGTCCATGCCATTGACGGTCATGTATGTTCATGGCATTAACGGCCATGTAAGTCCATACCATTGACGGCTAATTCATTCATTCATGCAATTGACACCAATGTACCTCCATGGTATTAACGGCCATGTAAGTCCATGCCATTGAAGGCCATGTACGTCCATTCCATTGACACCAATGTATGTCCATGGCATTAACGGCTATGTACGTCCATGCCATTGACGGTAATGTACGAACGGTCATGTACGTCCATGCCACTGAACCAGTGTACGTCCATGCCATTGACGGTCATGTACGTACGGCAATGTACGTCCATGCCATGGACACCAATGTATGTCGGTGCCATTGACGGTCATGTACGTCCATGCAATTGAAGCCAACGGACATCCATGCCATTGACGGCCATGTACGTCCATGCTATTGACGGCCATGTACGTCCATGCTATTGACGATCATGTACGTCAATGCCATTGACGGCAATGTACGTCCTTGCCATTGAAGGCCATGTATGTCCATGCCATTGACACCCATGTACAACCATGCCATTGATGGCAATGTACATCCATGGCATTGACAATCATGTAGGTCCATACCATTGACGGTCATGTACGTACGGGCATGTACATCCATGGCCTTGACAGAAATGTACATCCATGCCATTGATGGCCAAGTACGTCCATGCCATTGACGGCCATGTATGTCGATTCTATTGATGCTGAAATACTTCGATTACATTGACACATCTGTAAATCGATGCCATTGACGGCCATCTATGTCAAAATATCAACAGGAAGTGATCACGAAGAGCAATTTTCATATTATATCATAATGAATAATGCCATTTGGATTTAACAAAGCAACACAAACAAACAAAAAATATTTTTAAATTACACACCCGGACAGTACGCATGCTTTCAAAAGTGTACAGCACTAAAATGTGGCAGGGGTTCACTGTAAAAGTACAAAAAGCTATTTATGTTTATGTGTTGTGTGTACTTGTGTGTGCCCAAATGTGACTCATGTGTTGGTATTATTGTTGAAAAGTACTGTAGCGTCTTTGCGGAAGGTGTTCATTGAAAAAAATATATATAACATCTTCCCCTCATTATTTAAGAGCCACAATATAATCTTTTATCCAACTGGTCTTTCTCAACATCCTTGCTAAAAATGAGCTTTTTATACAAATATTGTTTGATTTTTTTTTTTTTTTTTAATTGAACAATAATACAACACATTTTCTCAGCTGCAATTTTGTACAGTAAGGTGGCAACAAACACAATTCAGAGGAAGTAACAACAAATGCAGCTCAAATACCACTTGGGTTTTTAACTTATAATAAAAAGCTTGTTCTTGATCTTAGTCAAGTGAATTTAATACCTGAATTTACATTTAACCGACATACATCAAGATGCATTGTTTGAATACATAAGTACATGAAATATATATATATATTAAATAAAACAACATAATTTAAAATCTGAAACTTAAAAATAAATTTAAAATTAAAATTTGAAGAAAATATATAAAGTTAATTAACCCATTGATGCATGAATTTTTTTTCCAGTAATTTTGCTTTTTCTTTTGCTGATTATAGCTTTTTTTAAGACCAATTTGACTGTTAGTTAAATCTTGTAAAAAAAAAAAAAAAAAAAAATTTAAATCACATACGATTTTTCTTTAAAACACTAATTTTCAAACTTTAACTGACTTTTTTTTGTTTTGCTGCTAGCTTTTTTTTATACCAATTTGGCTGTTTTTGACTCATTTTTGCTTCATTTTTAAAATTATTTTTAAAACACTCAAATTTTAAATTAATTTAACCAATTTCTTTTTATTTAGCTGCTTCTCTCTTTTTTTTTTAAACAATTTGACTGTTTTACTCATTTTTGCTTCATTTTTACAGGATTTGAAAAAAATTAAAATCACATAAAAATCAATTTTCCTTAAAACACTCCCTTTTTAAATTAGATTAAACCAATTTCTTTTTTGTCTTAGCAGCTTTTAGCTTCTTTTTTTTGCTGATTTGACTGTTTTTGACTGACTTTTTTGCATCATATTGACTGGAAAACTTTAAAAATATTTTTAAATCACATAAACATCAAATTTTTGTTTAACACACTCAATTTTTAAATTGAATTTAACCATTTTTAAAACAATTGGACTTTTTTTAAACTTATTTTTTCTTCATTTTTTAAACAATTTTTGACTCTCAGGTGTCATCAAACAACAATGAAAAAAAAAAAGCAAACTTTCCCTTTTTTGTGTATGTTAACTCTTTAACTGCCATTGACGGCGATAGACGTCCAAATCAATCGGACTAGATTAAATGTCTATTGTAACAAACTCATTTAGTTTTAATTTTTAAGTGTCACGTGATTGGACGTCTATAGACGTCAATAGCACCGAAAGAGTTAAAAGCATGACTAGCATGTAGCTTAACGTGACGTACAGAAAATAAATCTCACTCTCATATAGAATCTTTCAACTTTTCTCACATACAAAAATTAAATATTTCACATCTGGGGAAAAAAATACTTTTTTTGTGTGAAAAAATACTTGATTTTCCTGTGCATGCATGGGGTACCATTAAAAATTTAAAACAAGGTTTAGTCGTCGTCGCTGTCGCTGCCCGACTCGCTCAGTTGAAGATCGCTTCCTGTTTATGTCATTAAAAAAAAAAAAACAACAAAAACTGTTCATTAGCGACCTCTAGAGGACGTTTGGTGATTTTGTTTGTTTTGTACTTACTGAGCGTGTTAATGAGCTGGTGGTTAGCGGGCGGTTGCCGTTCGCCACCACCGTTTGCAAGGGTGTGGCGGGCGGGGGTCGGAGACGGGACAGGGCCCGACGGGCGCTCGCCGTCGTCGCTGCTGTCGCCGGCGGCGGGCGAGGCAGCGGCCGAGCCGGACGAGCTGCTGCTACCGCTGCTGCTCATCTGCTCGATTACGTCTACTTCGGCTCGCAGCTCTTAAAAAAAAATAAAAAATACACGGAAAATTGCACAGGTGGGTAGTAACTAAGAGTGGGAACCTCAGGGTCGCTCATGCAGGGTTTCTCCAGGTTTCAGCAAATCTCATATAAGATTTGCAACTTTAAAGTGCCTATGGCAGCAAAAAGCATGTTTGTTTCATATTTCACGCGGTATTTTATACTCCTGAATGAAATGGACCGCTTGGATGTGTGTGGAAGCGATCATTTTACTTATTCATTTTTTTTAATCCTGCGCCATGAAAATGAGTGACTTCCGGCTCCAGTCTCGGGTTGAGGACGAATGCGAATGTGACGAAACCAGGGTCAGCATCTCACAATATGGCATTGCTTTACACCAAGGGTGCCCAATCCCGGTCCTCGAGAGCCCCTATCCAGCTTGTTTTCCATGTCTCCCTCCTCTAACACACCTGAATCAGCTAATCAGGATCGTTATCAGGCTGCTGCAGAGCTTGCTGATGAGCTGATCATTTGATTCAGGTGTGTTAAAGTAGGGAGACAAGGAAAACAAGCTGGATAGGGGCTCTCGAGGACCGGGGTTGGGCAACCCTGCTTTACACCATGCAGATGTACTGCAAATTCGGCTGATTTAGCAGATTACCGTACTTTTCGGACTATAAGTTGCAGTTTTTTTCATAGTTTGGCAGAGGGTGCGTCTTATACTCTGGAGCGACTTACAGTGGGGCAAATAAGTATTTAGTCAACCACTAATTGTGCAAGTTCTTCCACTTGAAAATATTAGAGAGGCCTGTAATTGTCAACATGGTTAAACCTCAACCATGAGAGACAGAATGTGGGAAAAAAAAAAACAGAAAATCACATTGTTTGATTTTTAAATAATTTATTTGCAAATAATGGTGGAAAATAAGTATTTGGTCAATACCAAACGTTCATCTCAATACTTTGTTGTGACCCTTTGTTGGCAATAACGGAGGCCAAACGTTTTCTGTAACTCTTCACAAGGTTTTCACACACTGTTGCTGGTATTTTGGCCCATTCCTCCATGGAGATCTCCACTAGAGCAGTGATGTTTTGGGGCTGTCGTTGGACAACACGGAATTTCAACTCCCTCCGCAGATTTTCTATGGGGTTGAGACCTGGAGACTGGCTAAACCACTCCAGGACCTTGAACTGCTTCTTATGAAGCCACTCCTTTGTTGCCCTGGCTGTGTGTTTGGGATCATTGTCATAATGAAAGACCCAGCCATGTCTCATCTTTAATGCCCTTGCTGATGGAAGGAGATTTTCAGTCAAAATCTCTCGATACATGGCCCCATTCATTCTTTCCTTTACACAGATCAATTGTCCTGGTCCCTTTGCAGAAAAACAGCCCCAAAGCATGATGTTTCCACCCCATGCTTCACAGTGGGTATGGTGTTCTTCGGATGCAATTCAGTATTCTTTCTCCTCCAAACACGAGAACCTGTGTTTCTACCAAAAAGTTCTATTTTGGTTTCATCTGACCATAACACATTCTCCCAGTCCTCTTCTGGATTATCCAAATGCTCTCTAGCGCAGGGGTCCCCAACCTTTTTTGCACCACGGACCGGTGTTATTTGGGTCTTTTTTTTCACGAACCGGTGTTCTGACAAATTTTGCAACCCATCAAAAATTGCAACGATGCGGTTCTGCGCATGCGCGTAACGTTAAACATAGCCGCAAAATGCGCAAATGCAGCGATTCCAAGGTAAACACTACACACTTTCTTGAAAGAAAGGAATATTAACTTACGTTTAATCATGGAAGGACTTGTAGAAAAGTTCTTCTCAGATTCATCCTGCCATGTAAGCTGCACACAACAACTGCACACCGTGCTCCTTGTCGTTAAACATTAATTAAGAAGCCCGCTTCACAAAGATATGATGTTGGAAATTGTAGCAAGGTTTTCAGTGCTCTTGTCGCGATGTCAGGATATTCCAGAATGACTTTAATCGGGAACCTCGGTAGAGTTGTTGTCTGAAATGTACGTTTAATAAGGTCACCGTCATTTGCGATCTCTCTGTTTATTCAAAAACGGGTCACAAATCCACTCCTTCGCAGTTCGTGGGTCTTCAAGGTTGTAGGCTCGTCAGGTGCCCTTTTCGCCGTAAAAATATCTCCAAAGACGTCTGTTTTCCAGTTATCTTCGCTCGTGTGGGGGCTAATTATTTCCGGGAACAAATGTGCTGTGCCCGTGGCCTAGTAATACGTTATTATCGAGGACAAGCGCACATAGATATATTATATACACAAACAAGATGTACTGCTAGCTGTCCAATCAATGGACTTCTATGACGACATTGTAATCTATCCCATAGTATTATATCTAGAGTAGAGATATTGGTGTGTTAAGCAGGGGCACAGGGTTAATTCGGCCAGAATGCGGTCGTTATTAAATTATTTCTGTGCGGCCTGGTAGCAAATGCGCCACGGACCGGCTCGGCAGATGGGGAACCCTGCTCTAGCGAACCGCACACAGGCCTGGATGTGTACTTTCTTCAGCAGGGGGACACGTCTGGAAGTGCAGGATTTGAGTCCCTGGCGGCGCATTGTGTTACTGATAGTAGCCTTTGTTACTGTGGTCCCAGCTCTCTGTAAGTCATTCACTAGGTCCCCCCGTGTGGTTCTGGGATTTTTGCTCCCCGTTCTTGTTATCATTTTGACGCCACAGGGTGAGGAGGGAGTTGAAAGTCCGTGCTGCCCAATGACAGCCCCAAAACATCACTGCTATAGAGGAGATCTGCATGGAGGAATGGGCCAAAATACCAGCAACAGTGTGTGAGAAGCTTGTGAAGAGTTACAGAAAACGTTTGGACTCCGTTATTGCCAACAAAGGGTACATAACAAAGTATTGAGATGAACTTTTGGTATAGACCAAATACTTATTTCCACCATGATTTGCAAATAAATTCTTTAAAAATCAAACAATGTGATTTTCTAGGTTTTTTTTTTTCACATTCTGTCTCTCATGGTTGAGGTTTACCCATGTTGACAATTACAAGCCTCTCTAATATTTTCAAGTGGGAGAACTTGCACAAATTAGTGGTTGACTAAATACTTATTTGCCCCACTGATTATTTACAGTCGGGTCGGGGCGACTTCTCTCTCGCTAACTTAAAAAAATATATATATATATTGAAGGGAAAAGGTACCGTTCTCTCACACACCATATAATTGTTTGCATTAGTCTAACACATTCATTTAACTATAGTTTAGGCAGACTTGACACAGTAAAGTTAATCACCTTATCGGGGCTCCTGAGGGGGAAATGGAAAAGTGGTACCGTTTCTCGTAGGCACCGTCTAACTGTTTGCATTACTCGAACACACGGAATACAATTAATCAGGGAATAGTATCATTTCTCATATTTACTGTGGGACTGTACTGCTCTGACACACCTAGTGTAGAATACAGTAGATAGCACACCATAGTATAATGAAAAGAATCAGAATAAATACACAACATCTTATCACAGAAGCCCAACGTTTGCAAAACTTGCAAATCAGTTCTGCAAGGACAAAGCGCTCTTTGTCCGACAACAAGTAGAGCCAGCCCGGATAACAAAGTTGATAGCAGGCGCTTGGGACGTCAAGACCAGCATCGGTCGCTGAGACAACACAGATTTTGCTGCTCGGAAACATGTAGCCTTGTTTTGGATCCAGAATTGTCCCTCCGTCGTCTGCTTTTGCCTTGTTTTTGACCATTGTCGACGAATAAATTGTCAACCTGCTTTCGGCGAGTCTTTTTCAAACTTTTGGAACATGGAGTCAGTACAAAGGGTTAACATCAGAGATGAACGCGCGAAATTCCGCCGTCCCTGTTGGCACGCGCGAAGCAGCATCAACAGAGCGGCACTTTGTATGGCTGTCGCTGTTTCCGTGCGGCTTGACTGGGGAGGCGAATTTCAACAATACATTCATATATTTATACTAAAACAATGTATGGATTTTAAATAAAATAAATACTTTGGATAAAACAGAAGGCGCTGTGCATGCCTGCGCACGTGAACGCAGTCGCTTTCTTTTCAGTCTTCCCCTCCCGCGCCCTGGCGCCGTCCGCGAGCATCATGGTATTTCCTTTTCGATATGGAGCAGTTATAGGAGTGACAAACAAACTAAAGACAGGGGAATTGAAAAGCAAACAACTGCGGTAGGAGTGGGATATGGAAAGGATTCAAATTGATTGTTGGAGGTGCTATACGGAAACTTTGGCTTGATATATACATATATTATTTTACATTTTATTTAGAAGAGAAATATGTAGAAAATGAGCATGTCCCTAAAAATGTTGAGATGAAGCTTTAAAGTCAGTGACGTGCTTGATATATACATAAATTATTTTAAATTTTATTTAGAAGTGTTTTTTCTTTTTTATGGAAAAAAAATATTTTTGTTCTAATGTTTAGCAACTTGAGCTGTGGGTTTAGTTTATAAGTTCTATTTATTTCAGTTTTATTTAAAATATTTGTTATTTTTTTTGTTATTTATTTTAGGGCTGCAGCTATCGAATATTTTAGTAATCGAGTAATCGACTGAAAATTCTATCGATTAATCGAGTAATCGGATAAAACATTTTTTTTTCTTTTTCTAGGTAAAGAGCTATTATAAATATACATGACAAAAAAAGACATTTAATCCAATATTGAACTATTTTCAGTCAATCAAAGTAGGGCTGCAGCTATCGTATATTTTAGTAGTCGATTAATTGATGGACTAGTTAGTTCATATAATCCAGTAATCAGATAAGGAACATAAAAAATTAAAATACCTGAGCTGAACCTCAAACATTATAAATGTATTTTTAAAAAATGAGAATCTATGTAAAACAAAAGAACAATTGGCTAACTTGCATAGAAAAAGTCCACTAGCCTAAACGCTATAAAATGCTAAAGTTTTTTTTTAAATGCTCTAAACAATTGGTTCAGACACACATTCCCACCAAAAAAACAAAACAAAAAATGGCTAAATATACCTATAAACTAGATTATAAATGCATTTAAAAAAGCATTAGCTCAAACAAAAACTTAGCTTACGTTGGTCTTAACAGGGAGCAGTTGGATCCAGCCATGTAAGAGGCAGACCAGACAGCAGTGTATCCACCCTAATCAATAAAACTAAATGCAAACACTTTCAAAATAAACCATTACAACGCCACTTTAATTAAACGAATACTCGAGGCAACAAAATTTAATTCGAATATTTTTTTTCTAATCGAATACTCGAGTTCATCGATTAATCGTTGCAGCACTAATTTATTTATTGTTGCATTATATTCATGTTTATGTTCCAATTTGCAAATATGTTGTGCAAAAAAATCTTCAATGGATTTTTTTCAACCCATTTAAAAAAAAACACATTTTAGAGCTATAGTTGCAATACCATGATACCACAGTATTTTTGCTTAAGGTTATGATACCGTCAAAATCTCAAATCGGCACATGCTCACCTCTCTTGATGTCGTCCAGCTGCGGTTCGGGCGAGGGGTCGTCCTTGGAGGGCGAGGGCGATGTCTTGGCTGAGACGCCCGGCTTTGTCGGCGCCCGAAACTGAGGCCCCGCCTGGTTGGTCCGCACCGCCTGCTGCTCGATGCGGGCTTGAATCTTACTACTGCCTTCCGCTCTGAACCCACACACAACAGATTTGAGTGGCACATCAGCCCTACTGTCGTCACAATGCTAACGTTTCCTACTTGATAATGATACTAGAAAATATATAACACCTGGTTTTCTTGACCTGGATGCTGCTGCTGAGCTTCTCCAGCACGAAGGCGCCAGTGTCGTGATTGATGATGAGCACGCAGTCCTTCTGGTATTGTCGCTTGTTGCCTTTGAATACAGTCATGGGCGGCGTGGAGCCCTAGCAGCAACAACAGCGACCTTTTCAAAACACCCTGAATTTGCATTTAACAAATATGCTAGTGCATTAACTCATTCACTACAAAACATGTAACATCTAAGACAAGCCTTTCTTTTAAGCGAAACAGAATATTGTGTTCTATAGATACATGAACGCAAAACTTATAAAAAAGAAAGATTGCATTGCCAGCTTTCATCATAAAAAAGCTGTAATATTTTTTGTTTTTAAGTTATGAGCAGTCGAACATCATAAACAACATTGTTTATAAGTCTTTGGGAGTGAATGAGTTAAAAGAATTAGGGGAATATATATACATAAAAATACATTTTACATGAGTACATAAAAATAATAGTAATAAAAAATAACAGATTAAATTGAAAACTTCAGTTAGACTGTAAATCCAAAATTTATGTTAAAAAATTATAATGATAAAACGATAAAATATATTAAGTTTAAAACAAAATAAATTTAAAACAATATATTTTGTAATATAAAAAATAAATTACTAATCATAAAAATATCGAAAATTCAAAATAAAGTAATAAAACAAAATAATGAATACAAATATTTTAATGTAATAAAAGATCATAAAAATAAGTAATAATAAAAAAAAAATTTGTATGATAAAATAATATTTAATAAAGTTAATTCTTTCTTTTTAAATTATTTTTAATTTAAAATGCTTTTTTTTATCATAATGTATCTTCTAAATTTATTTTTACTTCTTTTAAATTATTATGTCTTTACTTTAGCATATTCAAATTATGTATATTTGTTAAATGTAATTTGAGGCATGCATGAAAATACATTTTTAAAAAGTACATAAAAATTGTAGTAAAGTAAAACTAGTAGTCATAAAAAATGAGATTAAATTGAAAAAATTCATTTAAAAACTAGAAATTCTAAATTTTTAAAAATTTATAGAAAGATTTTAAACAGATATTTTTAAATATATAAGAATAATACATTTTTCAATTTATTTAAAAAATAAAACTTGAAATATATATATATTTTTCATGTGTAATCTAAATTTATTTTTCTTTTAAAACTTTTTTATGATGATTTTGTTGAGTCTTCAAACGTTTAGCTGTATTTTTATTTTTTTTATTGCATATTGCTTTAATTAATACTAATTTTATGCACTTACAGTGGGGAGTACAAGTATTTGATACACTGCCAATGGGAAAATCCATAGGCAGTGTATCAAATACTTGTTCTCCCCACTCTCCCCACTGTATGTATTCATGTAAATTTGTTCAATGTAGATTCAGGCATCGAGGAGTTGAACTCATCATCTGCAGATTGGGTGCCTACTACTGTAATGCCAAACTAATTGATAGGAGGGTTATTTTTTAACTTATTCGCAGCTATTGACGTCTACTAATGATAAACCAATGGACCGAAGGGTGCATACTGGCCAGAGGAAGGACACATTTTATTTTTTAGCTCATTTGTCTGCTATTGACGGTGCAAGACGTCCGATCCATACACAGCAAAAGGAGCCACACAACTGGACCCAGCCAATAAGTTAATAAAAACGTCGTACCGGAATGTGAGGCAGCGTGATGGTGACTTCATCTCCTTTGCCAACGTGCAGTTCTCCTTCGCAGCTCGTGTCAATGGACGCCGGTTTGAAGTCATCTGTTCAAAATTAAATTGTATTCATTGTCAGAAATGACGGCGACAATTCAATTTTTCTATCAAGTTTTATGTAGCCATTCTGTTCTGTATAATGGAGTATTCTGTTAAATAGTTTTAAATTGTTTTCAGATGTTTTATATATAGTAGACAAAATAGGTATATTTTGGCAATTTTGGGGTGAATGGGATATTTTTGGTTGAGAAAATGTGCATAATTTTATCCAATATTTGGTATTTTTCCGAATACGATGTATTGTTTTTTCTATTTTCATGTACACTACCGTTCAAAAGTTTGGGGTCCCTTAGAAATGTCCTCCGTTTTGAAAGAAAAGCACAGTTTTTTCAATGGAAATAACATTAAACTAATCAGAAAAAAAACTCTATACATTATCAATGTGGTAAATTACTATTCTAGCTGGAAACATCCGGTTTTAATGCAATATCTACGTAGTTTTGCAAAGAGGCCACTCCAGTGTTCTAATGGTATATTGTGTTTGCTAGTTGCCTTAGAAGGATAATAGATGATTAGAAAACCTTGTGCAATTATGTTGGCACAGCTCAAAACAGTTTAGGTGGTTAGAGAAGCTATAAAACCGGTATCTGGAGCATCACCTTTGTGGGTTTGATGAAACTCTCAAAATGGCCAGAAAAAGACAACTTTCACGTGAAACTTGACAGTCTGTTCTTAGAAATGAAGGCTATTCCACTAGAGAAATTGCCAAGAAATTGAAGATTTACGATAACGCTGTGTACCACCCACTTCAAGGAGCAGCACAAACAAGCTCGAACCAGAGTATAAAAAGAAGCGGGAGGCCCCGCTGCACAACCGAGCAAGAAGACAAGTACGTAAGAGTCTCTAGTTTGAGAAATAGATGCCATTGACATTTGTATATAATTTATATAAAATTTTAATATTTTTGTTACATTTTCAGCATTATTTCTGAAACATTTGTATCAATTTTTTTTTGTACTATTCTTATTTATCTCGTTTGGAATTTAGGTCTAAAAGAGGGAATTGTTTACATTTTTTCCTGTGTAAACATTTCTCTTTCACATTCTAAAATATTTTTCTATATATTTAAAAATGTTTTATTTCATTTCTATGTTTTTATCTATAGCCCAGTACTGTAATCAATTGAAAATCTGTCGTGTAATTTTTTTATTTATTTATTTTTTAATTCATTTATTTTCATTCAGTGAAAAGTTTACCTTTTTTTCTTTATGAATTTTCACTTTGTACTTTGCTATTGATTTTTCTTTTATTTGTTAAATTAGTATGCCATTTCAGTCTCACAACAATCAAGACTAAATGCCACACTCAGTAAAGGACGATTTATTTATTTATTTTTTTTTTTACAATGCTATTATGTTGTTACCAGACCGCTAAATCTGTTCCCCCAAAAAAGCCCTGTAATACATAAAATTTGTTTGTTTGGTTGTTGTTTACTCACATCTGATGGTGTGAAAGGAGGACTTTGGCCTTTTCTCAAAGCTTTCGCCGAGCTTCAAAACATGCTCTTCTTTGTCCAGCAGCGGGTTCGTACTTCCGTTCATCTTCTCCCTTTCTGGTCGTCAAACGAGCACAAACTTTAAACTTTCATTACAAATTCCGGAAAAAATGAATAAACGAAAAGAAGTTTGTAAAAAGAGCAAGATTTGTCTAATATTAGGTCAGCTGAGACAAGGTTAGCCAGGCGGCTAACAGCTAGCAAAACATCCCGTATGTCATGACTACGTCACTTCCGTCAATATTTTAGCGGCAGTAAAAGGAAAAAAAATACACTTTAAATTAAAATAAAAAGGAAACTTAAACCCCAACATACTATTTGGATACATTTTACATTTTTGATATGCGAGTATTGTCTTTCACATTATATTATTTTGTGTGTGTAATATCTCTACGTATTTGTTTACTAGTATTTTTGAATGTCTTTTTAAATCTTCTATTAGTTTTTATTACGGTGTCTTGTTTTCGTTCCGTATTATATTTTCCCCCAAGAAATAAAAAAAATAATAAAAATAATATGTATTTTCCGCCTTATACGTTGCTTGTGTGACATTTATTTCATCGAGTTGTCACATATTTTACAAGATTTTCGGTGATAATTTTCATCTAATACATTTTTTGGCTCGTCTTTTTTTCTTATTTACTATGGAGGACCAGGAGTGCAAAAATTCAATAAATAAATACACAATTAAATAAATAATTAAAAGTGTCATTAAAATACTTGTATTTCAATATTAATTATCTATTTCAATTTATATACATTTATTTCAATTTATATTCATTGAAATTGAAATAATTAAATAAAAATTGAAATAAATGAATAAAAATTTAAATAAATAAATATCGAAATAAATTTTGAAATAAATATGAATTCAAATAAATAAAAACAAATTGAAATAAATTTTTAAAAAATGGAAATAAATAAATAAATATCGAAATAAATAAATATTAATTGAAATAAATAAATAAAAATCTAAGTAAATATTAATTGAAATAAATAAATAAATAATAAAATACATGAATATAAATTGAAATAAATATTCAAATAAATATTGAAATGAATAAATAAATGTTACAATAGAAGCATTTCAATGACACTTTTAACTATTTACTTAATTGTGTATTTATTTATTGAATTTTTGCACTCCTGGTACTCCATAATTAACAAGATTTAACGTGTATTGAATTTCATCTGCTTTCCAGAAACCAGATGAACTAGCTACAAATAAACACTAGAGGTCACTAATGTCCTATTTTGAAAAATGCATCGTAAAACCATTCATTTTTCAGATTTTAAGTATACTGTATTGACAAAAATCAATTGTTATACAATCATAACGAACCACAGCTGGATTTTTATGCATTTTCCCCCAAAGAGTGCTAGCAAATTGGAATTACAAAATTACAAAAAATAATATTAATCCCTCATACTCACAAGGATATCCAACAGATGTATACAAAGAAAAATATCAATTCGTGAACACTAACCTGTTAATAAACCAAACTGCTTGTATATACAAATATGCTTTTTAAAAAAGTGCTCTAAAACATCATTACTAAGTTAGTGTTTTTTTAAAGCACTTGACGTCATGGTTAACGTGTTGTATGACGTTCCCCTCATCATAATGCTTGACTGGAAGGGACCACGACGTCCAAGATGTCATCGTCCCAGTATAAAAAGAAGAATAAAACAACTAATCTTTTTGTGGATTTGTTTGGACTTCAGCGTCTGACTTAAAAGAGTCGACTATAACGATACATGATGTGTTTGTACGTCGCTAGGATACATTTTGTGTCCGTTTTCAAAGTCTTAAAATGTATGAGTTGTTTCACAGTGGACGCTAGCTAGTTTAGCTATCGTTGATTAATTAAATAACGTCGAAAATCAATTGTTTGTCATTTTTATTTTTTTTAATCCCAAAAGTAATAAACACAAATATAAAATGAATGTGCATTTTTAAAATGTATGCATTTATTTTGGGCGTTATTTTGTCTTTTTATATCCGGAACATTTGAAATGTCGCCCGCTGTTTAGTTCCTACACGGAACATTTTAACAGATGGACAACATGGATGTGGATACACATATATTTCGATTTTCCTAGTTCGTTGACTAAAATTTTAGCACTGTGTCATATCTCCGTCTTATATTAGACTAGAAATTGAAATATGTACTTTACATTATATACTTAACGATCAACTAAAAGCTATTTTAACGCGAAATGGCTGATTTGAACAGTAAAACGTCGTCTCCTGGTGATAACGTCACACCCTGCGACGGAGACAACGTGGAAGATGAAGTCAACAAACAAGACTTTTTAAGCCTTGCGGAAGATAAAAATGGAGGAGAGCAAAGTTTGGTGTCTGCTTTTAAGCAAATTAAGCTGGAGAAAGAAGCGCAGAAGAATTGGGACTTGTTCTACAAAAGGAATACTACCAATTTTTTC
This sequence comes from Corythoichthys intestinalis, assembly GCF_030265065.1. Taxonomy (NCBI): domain Eukaryota; kingdom Metazoa; phylum Chordata; class Actinopteri; order Syngnathiformes; family Syngnathidae; genus Corythoichthys; species Corythoichthys intestinalis. The sequence goes on from NC_080398.1 coordinate 41,724,704, forward strand.
AAGGATAGACACTGGACTAGCAGGGAGTTCGAGGAGCTCAAGACGTGTAGACAGGTTTGTTTTTGTTTACTTTTTTTGAAACTGCAAGAGTTTAAAGTTTGAACGCAGCGTTGACGATGTAATATTGTGTTTTTTTTTTTTCAATGAATTAAAGCAACACTTGGTAACTTTTCAACCTTTATAACATATTTTCATAAAATTTGTGATAATATGCGACTGAAAACTAATTGAATGACACCGCTTTTATAGCTTGAGTGGATCTGCACCGCTTTCACCAGCACTAGTTAACTTTTTGGAGGGTGTCGGGAAACCTGCCACAGAAAAAAACCTACAAATGTGCTGACTGCTTTACGGCATACGTCAACTTCCCCTCTCCCTATTCATTGTAAAGACCGACCGACGTACATGCGAACGCTTTTGCACGAATTCTGCAAAGTTGGCAGAGCAACAAGAGACAAAAAGTTTTGTCTGAAGAGGGGGGAAAAAAAGCAGGCTACTAGGATACACATAAATAGTCATCATACATCTGTCTTCTTTAAGGCAAAACACTGCAGCTTCTGTCAGCCGGCGACACTAAAATCAACCAAAACTGAGAAGCTACCAAGTGTGTCTTTAAAATGTTTATTATAAAGATGAATTAAACACAATTACAGTATTTCGTTTCCTTTAAAGTGTATTTTTTAAAATCTTTTTAAAATTGATTTTTGATTTTTATTGAATTTTATTTTGTCAAATTTTTGTATTTTTATTAGGGCTGTCAAAATGTATTTTATAATTAATAATTAATTAATTAATTAATTTTTTAATTAATCACGTTAAAATATTTTATGCAATTAACTAGAGGTGGGAATCTTTGGGCACCTAACGATTCGGTTAGGATTACGATTCAGAGGTTACGATTCAATTATAAATCGATTATCGATGACCCCCCTCCCCGCTATTAGCTGCTTTTAATGTTTTGTACATTAGTTACAAAAACTGTTAAAAAAAAACAAAAACAAAAATGCCTCGCAGGCTTAAATAAAATAAACGACTATTTCAGTATCAAGTTAACAGTTAAATACAAACAATAAATAATATACTCAAATCCGCATTCTGTATCAGCAGCTTTAAACTACATTCAATTAATTTAATGTTGTGAATCAACCGTTAAAGTTGTTAAATTTGCTCCCGTTATTCCATAATTTCTATTTTGTCTACTTTCGACATGTAAAAGTTTAAAACTATTTTAAAGATAGATTCAAGTCAATATTTTACCGATTTAGGAGTATTTTAGATAAAAAGTTAATTAGGTTCGCTTGGAAGGTTTGCTACAACAGCCTTGCAGGGAAGTCTGCTTTAAGATGGCGGCCGTTTACTAACGCCCGCGTCTAGGTTTCCGTACATGTGCTGCTAACGCCACCGAGTCTATTTTGCATCTAGTCCAATATAAATATGATATCCACCGTACCATTATGTGGACGTACTTTGTAGCAGCTGTCGGCAGCATTCAGGTATGTTATTGTTTCTTTATCTCGTGGCATGAGTTGAGCTAGAGCCGTGAGTTGAGCATTGGCATTACCCGAGGGGCCGGGTAGTGATAAGCATGATATTTAGCTACTCTCGCTCCGTTCCTCATTGTGTCCCGAAGACCACGCGGCGCGCTGAGTGTGTTTTACTTCCGCTTTACCTGGTATAATTCAATAATCGGAATTTGGATGTTTGTGAATCGTTCTCGAATCTTCCACGGCCGAATCGCGAATAATCTAAGAATCGGAAATTTCGCACACCTCTACAATTAACGCACATGCCCCGCGCAAACAGACTAAAATGACAGTACAGTGTAATGTCCGCTTGTTACTTGTTTTTTGGTGTTTGGCTCCCTCTGCTGGCGTTTGGGTTCAACTGATTTTATGGGTTAGTACCATGAGTGAGCATGGTGTAATTATTGACATCAACAATGGCGAGCTACTAGTTTATTTTTTGATTGAAAATTTTACAAATTTTAATAAAACGAAAACATTAAGAGGGGTTTTGATATAAAATTTCTATAACTTGTACTAACATTTATCTTTTAAGAACTACAAGTCTTTCTATCCATGGATCGCTTTAATAGAATGTTAATAATGTTAAAGCCATCTTGTTGATTTATCGTTATAATAAACAAATACAGTACTTATGTACCGTGTGTTGAATGTATATATCCGTCTTATGTCTTTTCCATTCCAACAATAATTTACAGAAAAATATGGCATATTTTATGGATGGTTTGAATTGCGATTAATTACGGTTAATTAATTTTTAAGCTGTAATTAACTCGATTAAAATTTTTAATCGTTTGACAGCCCTAATTTTTATCAGCTCATTTAAAAAAATAATTTTATTGTATTTGTTTTTTTTTTTTACTAAAAAACAAAACAATTTCACATTCAAAATAATCAAACACAATTTCATTTTTTAAACTTGTAGAAATGCCAATGGTGTAATCTCATTTGTTGTTATTTTATTTTCTATTTTCAAATGTTTGTTTTATTTAATTTATAAAAATAATTGTGTTGCATTCATTTTTTGCTTAATGCGGGAAGTTAATTACATTGTAGATTGAAAATATTACATTTTATTTTTTTAATTACTATATTTGTAGAAACTTCAATGACGTAATCTCATTTTTGGGTGATTTCATATTTTCAATTTAACTTGTGAAGAATAATCTTATTGTCATTTTTTAAAATACAAATCATACTATATTAATTCAATAGAATTACGTTTTTTTTTTTCTCAATGTATTTTCAACTGTTGAAAAATAATGATTTTATTTAAAAAAAAAAAAAAAAAGGATGTTACAATGTTTTTGTATTTTTTTTAGTGTGAGTCGCAGAGGTTGGTACTGCTTGAGGCTGGATGCGGCGTCGGGAATTGCATCTTCCCCCTCCTGGAGGACGAGCGCGACATCTTTGTCTACGCCTGCGACTTCTCACCCAGAGCTGTCGACTTTGTCAAAGTGAGATTTTACAGAGAAAAACTCGTCAAATAATTATACAGTGCTTTGCAAAAGTATTCGGCCCCCTTGAATCTTACAACCTTTCGCCACATTTCAGGCTTCAAACATAAAGATATGAAATTTAATTTTTTTGTCAAGAATCAACAACAAGTGGGACACAATCGTGAAGTGGAAAAGAATCAACAACAAGTGGGACACAATCGTGAAGTGGAACAACATTTATTGGATAATTTAAACTTTTTTAACAAATAAAAAACTAAAAAGTGGGGCGTGCAATATTATTCGGCCCCTTTACTTTCAGTGCAGCAAACTCACTCCAGAAGTTCAGTGAGGATCTCTGAATGATCCAATGTTGTCCTAAATGACCGATGATGATAAATAGAATCCACCTGTGTGTAATCAAGTCTCCGTATTAATGCACCTGCTCTGTGATAGTCTCAGGGTTCTGTTTAAAGTGCAGAGAGCATTAGGAAAACCAAGGAACACACCAGGCAGGTCCGAGATACTGTTGTGGAGAAGTTTAAAGCCGGATTTGGATACAAAAAGATTTCCCAAGATTTAAACATCTCAAGGAGCACTGTGCAAGCCATTATATTGAAATGGAAGGAGCATCAGACCACTGCAAATCTACCAAGACCCGGCCGTCCTTCCAAACTTTCTTCTCAAACAAGGAGAAAACTGATCAGAGATGCAGCCAAGAGGCCCATGATCACTCTGGGTGAACTGCAGAGATCTACAGCTGAGGTGGGAGAGTCTGTCCATAGGACAACAATCATTCGTACAATGCACAAATCTGGCCTTTATGGAAGAGTGGCAAGAAGAAAGCCATTTCTCAAAGATATCCATAAAAAGTCCCGTTTAAAGTTTGCCACAAGCCACCTGGGAGACACACCAAACATGTGGAAGAAGGTGCTCTGGTCAGATGAAACCAAAATGGAACTTTTTGGCCACAATGCAAAACGATATGTTTGGCGTAAAAGCAACACAGCTCATCACCCTGAACACACCATCCCCTCTGTCAAACATGGTGGTGGCAGCATCATGGTTTGGGCCAGCTTTTCTTCAGCAGGGACAGGGAAGATGGTTAAAATTGAAGGGAAGATGGATGCAGCCAAATACAGGAACATTCTGGAAGAAAACCTGTTGGTATCTGCACAAGACCTGAGACTGGGACGGAGATTTATCTTCCAACAGGACAATGATCCAAAACATAAAGCCAAATCTACAATGGAATGGTTCAAAAATAAACGTATCCAGGTGTTAGAATGGCCAAGTCAAAGTCCAGACCTGAATCCAATGGAGAATCTGTGGAAAGAGCTGAAGACTGCTGTTCACAAACACTCTCCATCCAACCTCACTGAGCTCGAGCTGTTTTGCAAGGAAGAATGGGCAAGAATGTCAGTCTCTCATACCCCAAGCGACTTGCAGCTGTAATTGGAGCAAAAGGTGGCGCTACAAAGTATTAACGCAAGGGGGCCGAATACTATTGCACGCCCCACTTTTCAGTTTTTTATTTGTTAAAAAAGTTTAAATTATTCAATAAATGTTGTTCCACTTCACGATTGTGTCCCACTTGTTGTTGATTCTTGACAAAAAAATTAAATTTCATATCTTTGTTTGAAGCCTGAAATGTGGCGAAAGGTTGCAAGATTCAAGGGGGCCGAATACTTTTGCAAGGCACTGTGTAAGCGAAAGACTTTACTTTTAAAGCTGAATTGTTTTTCGCCAACAGAAAAATCCCCTTTGTTCTCCCGAGCGCTGCGCCGTCTTCCAGTGCGACCTGACCCGCGACGACTTGCGAGACAACATTCCCGAGGGTAGCGTTGACGTCGCCACACTAATTTTCGTGCTGTCCGCCATCCATCCCGACAAGATGGCGCTGGCCGTGCGTAATATCCACAGGGTGAATTCATCATGCACGACTGAATTCTCGATGTTGTCCGAGCAGAGCGTCATTTCTTGGCCGTTCTCCTCAAAGGCGCTGAAAACTGGCGGCGCTGTTCTCTTCCGAGACTACGGCGTTCATGATCATGCGATGCGGAGGTTCAAAGCTAGCAGCAAATTGGCAGAAAATTTCTACGTAAGACAGGACGGGACCAGATCCTACTTCTTTTCCAAAGGTGGGAACTTGAATTTCCTGAATATGTGAATGCTTTCACAAGAACTAGTACTATAAATATTAGACATAAATCCCTTAAATTATTGGCTGCCATTGACGGCGCTAGATGTTCAATCCGAATGGGTCTCTTTATATACAGTATCTATATACAGTGGGGCAAATAAGTATTTACTCAACCACTAATTGTGCAAGTTCTCCCACTTGAAAATATTAGAGAGGCCTGTAATTGTCAACAAGGGTAAACCTCAACCATGAGAGACAGTGTGTGGGAAAAAAACCCCAGAAAATCTCATGGTTTGATTTTTAAAGAATTTATTTGCAAATCATAGTGTAAAATAAGTATTTGGCAATACCAAAAGTTCATCTCAATACTTGGTTATGTACCCTTTGTTGGCAATAACGGAGGCCAAACGTTTTCTGTAACTCTTCACAAGCTTTTCACACACTGTTGCTGGTATTTTGGCCCATGCCTCCGTGCAGATCTGCTCTAGAGCAGTGATGTTTTGGGGCTGTCGTTGGGCAACGCGGACTTTCAACTCCCTCCACATATTTTCTATGGGGTTGAGATCTGAAGACTGGCTAGGCCACTACAGGGCCTTGAAATGCTTCTTACGAAACCACTCCTTTGTTGCCCTGGCTGTGTCTCTGGGATCACTGTCATGTTGAAAGACCCAGCAACGCCTTATTTTCAATGCCCTTGCTGATGGAAGGAGATTTTCACCCAAAATCTCTCGATACATGGCCCCATTTATTCTTTCCTTTACACAGATCAGTCGTCCTGGTCCCTTTGCAGAAAAACAGCCCCAAAGCATGATGTTTCCACCACCATGCTTCACAGTGGGTATGATGTTCTTCGGATCCAATTCAGTATTCTTTCTCCTCCAAACACGAGAACCTGTGTTTCTACCAAAAAGTTCTATTTTGGTTTCATCTGACCATAACACATTCTCCCAGTCTTCTTCTGGATCATCCAAATGCTCTCTAGCGAACCGCAGACAAGCCTGGACGTGTACTGGCTTCAGCAGGGGGACACGTCTGGCAGTGCAGGATTTGAGTCCCTGGCGGCGCATTGTGTTACTAATAGTAGCTTTTGTTACTGTGGTCCTAGCTCTCTGTAGGTCATTCACTAGGTCCCCCGTGTGGTTCTGGGATTTTTGCTCACCGTTCTTGTTATCATTTTGACGCCACGGGGTGAGATCTTGCATGGAGCCCCAGATCGAGGGAGATTATCAGTGGTCTTGTATGTCTTCCATTTTCTAATAATTGCTCCCACAATTGACTTCTTTACACCAAGCGTTTTACCTATTGCAGATTCAGTCTTCCCAGCCAGGTGCAGGTCTACAATTTTGTCTCTGGTGTCCTTCGACAGCTCTTTGGTCTTGGCCATAGTGGAGTTTGGAGTATGACTGACTGAGGTTGTGGATAAGTGTCTTTTATACCGATAATGAGTTTTAAGAGGTGCCATTTATACAGGTAACGAGTGGCGCCTCGTTAGACCTTGTTAGAAGAGGTTAGACCTCTTTGACAGCCAGAAATCTTGCTTGTTTGTAGGTGACCAAATACTTCTTTTCCACTCTAATTTGGAATTAAATTCTTTAAAAATCAAACAATGTGATTTTCTGTTTTTTTTCCCCACATTCTGTCTCTCATGGTTGAGGTTTACCCATGTTGACAATTACAGGCCTAGCTAATCTTTTCAAGTAGGAGAACTTGCACAATTGGTGGTTGACTAAATACTTATTTGCCCCACTGTAATGGGGGGGTCCTGATTTTTTTCACATGATTGTATGTTTGTAATGTATATTAGAAAATAATCTCAATTTGCTTCTTTTGACCAAAATTCTAACATGAGGTTCTCTACAGTTAGCTCATTGGCTGTCATTAACGACTTTGGACATTCGTTCATCCGCTGCCCACCCTCCCAAATCAAATGGATTTGACATTTCCTAGTTATAAACTAATTCAAAGAATTTTATTTTTGGTTTTTAAAAGCCACATGATTGGACGTCTATCATCGTCAACACAAAGGCGCATCGTTTACTAGTATGCACCCCACATCTGTGTGTTTCCAGACTTTCTGGCGGCGCTATTCTCTGAGGCGGGCTTCCGCTGCGTCGCCAACGAATACGTACGGCGGGAGACTGTCAACAAAAAAGAAGGACTTTGCGTTCCCAGAGTTTTCTTGCAAAGCAAGTTTATCAAACTACAATCATAAAGTCACCGTTTTGCTTGATATTTACTGTGATATAAATAAAGTTGTTGTTTTTTTTTTTAGAAGGGATGACATTACATAATGACATATTGAGATCTAAAAGTACAGTTCCAAAAAAAAACCTTGTTTTTGTTGAATGACAAGTGCCCTACAGTCATCCTGAGGAAGCCGACAGGAAGTGAAAGCTTTGCAAAAGGTCATGTGACCAGTCCTGCCTGAGGCTTTTACTTTGCGGTTACATAACTTCCACAATTTCGCTGACTGTCGTGACAACGTCACCTTTAAAACGACTGAAGTCACGACACAAATGTGCAGTGAATTATGAACACAAAAATCACAGGTAGTAGGGTTGCAACTATCGATTATTTACATAATCGATTAATCAGCCGATTACCTAAACGATTAATCGGATACATATTACCAATTACCCTGAGGTTGTTTTAAGCATGTTGAAAGTAACAATGAAAACAAAATGGGTGACTTTTTTTCCTTCAAAAATAATATTTTTATTACATCTTCCTGACTTGACTGTAGTTTACATTATCTTATTTGTTTGGCAACTAATTTATTTATCTATCAATACCAGTGCAATATATCAGAGAAAGCAATTACAAATGCTTTGGTAGTAATATTTTCATTTACTTTGCTTGGAATGAAAAAAAACAAAAGAGAATGAAAAAAAAATCATTATTTTACACAAAACTCCAAAAATGGGCTGGACAAAAGTACTGGTACCCTCAGCCTAATACTTTGTAGCACAACCTTTAGACAATATACAGTGGGGCAAATAAGTATTTAGTCAACCACTAATTGTGCAAGTTATCCCACTTGAAAATATTAGAGAGGCCTGTAATTGTCAACATGGGTAAACTTGAACCATGAGAGACAGACTGTGGAGAAAAGAAAAAAAAACAGAAAATCACATTGTGTGATTTTCAAAGAATTTATTTGCAAATCATGGTGGAAAATAAGTATTTGGTCAATACCAAAAGTTCATCTCAATACTTTGTTATGTACCCTTTTTGTTGGCAATAACGGAGGCCAACCGTTTTCTGTAACTCTTCACAAGGTTTTCTCACACTGTTTCTGGCATTTTGGCCCATTCCTCCATGCAGATCTCCTCTAGAGCAGTGATGTTTTGGGGCTGTTGTTAAGCAACACAGACTTTCAACTCCCTTCACAGATTTTCCATGGGGTTGAGATCTGGAGACTGGCTAGGCCACTCCAGGACCTTGAAATGCTTCTTACGAAGCCACTCCTCTGTTGCCCTGGCTGTGTGTTTGGGATCATTGTCATGCTGAAAGACCCAGCCACGTCTGATCTTCAATGCCCTTGCTGATGGAAGGAGATTTTCACTCAAAATCTCTCGATATATGGCCCTATTCATTCTTTCCTTTACACAGATCAGTCGTCCTGGTCCCATTGCAGAAAAACAGCCCCAAAGCATGATGGTCCCCCCCCCCCCCCCCCCCCCCCATGCTTCACAGTGGGTATGGTGTTCTTCGGATGCACTTCAGTATTCTTTCTACGCCAAACAAGAGAACCTGTGTTTCTATCAAAAAAATCTATTTTGGTTTCATCTGACCCTAACACATTCTCCCAGTCCTCTTCTGGATCATCCAAATGCTCTCTAGCGAACCACAGACGGGCCTGGACGTGTACTTTCTTCAGCAGGGGGACACGTCTGGCAATGCAGGATTTGAGTCCCCGGCGGCGCATTGTGTTACTGATCGTAGCCTTTATTACTGTGGTCCCAGCTCTCTGTAGGTCATTCACTAGTTCCCCCCGTGTGGTTCTGGGATTTTTGCTCACCGTTCTTGTTATCATTTTGACGCCACGGGGTGAGATCTCGCATGGAGCTCCAGATCGAGGGAGATTATCAGTGGTCTTGTATTATATGTAGTGGTCTTCCTTTTTCTAATTATTGCTCCCACAGTCGATTTCTTTACACCAAGCGTTTTACCTATTGCAGATTCAGTTTTCCCAGCCTGGTGCAGGTCTACAATTTTGTCTGTGGTGTCCTTGGACAGCTCTTTGGTCTTGGCCATAGTGGAGTTTGGAGTGTGACTGACTATTGGTGTGCAAAATTTCCGATTCTTAGATTATTCGCGATTCGGCCGTGGAAGATTCGAGAACGATTCACAAACATCCAAATTCTGATTATTGAAATATGCCAAGTAAAGCGGAAGTACACAACACTCAGCGCGCCGCGCGGTCTTCAGGACGGAACGGAGCGAGAGTAGCTAAACATCATGCTTCCCATTACCCGGCCCCTCGGGTAATGCCAATGCTCAACTCACGGCTCTAGCTCAACTCATGCAACGAGATAAAAAAACACAACAACATACCTGACTGCTGCCGAAAATCTGCTCCAAAGTACATCCATATGTTACGGTGGATATCATTTATATAGGACTAGATGCAATTTAGATTTGGTAGTGTTAGCAGCACATCTACAAAAAGCTAGATGCGGGCGTTATAAACGGCCTCCATCTTAGAGCAGTACACTTCGCTGCAAGGCTGTTGTAGCGAACCTTCCAAGCAAACCTAATTAACTTTTTATCTAAAATACTCCTAAATCGGTAAAATATTGACTTGAATCTATCTTTAAAATAGTTTTAAAACTTTCACATGTCGAAAGTAGACAAAAGAGAAATTCTGGAATAACGGGAGCAATTTTAACAAATTTAATGGTTGATTCACAACATTAAATTAATTGAATGTAGTTTAAAGCTGCTGATACAGAATGGGGACTGGAGTTTTTTATTCAATGTTATTTTTGTATATTTGTTTACTGCTATATGTTAACTTGATACTGAAATAGTAGTGTGGTTTAGCGTGAGAGTAGTTTTGAACAATTTTGGAACTAATGTACAAAACATTAAAAAAAAAAAAAAAAAAAAAAAAGGAGGGGGGGTGCATCAATAATCGTTTTATAATTGAATCGTAATCATAATCGAATCGTTAGGTGCCCAAAGATTCCCAGCTCTATGACTGACTGAGGTTGTGGACAGGTGTGTTTTATACCGATAATGAGTTAAAAACAGGTGCCATTAATACCGGTTACGAGTGGAGCCTCGTTAGAAGAAGTTAGACCTCTTTGACAGCCAGAAATCTTTCTTGAAAGAAAGGAATATTAACTTACGTTTGATCATGGAAGGACATGGAAGGAAAAGTTCTCCTCAGATACATCCTGCCATGTAAGCTGCACACAACAACTGCACGCCGCTCTCACCATTAACAACTTCGCCTTGTCGTTAAACATTAAGAAGCCCGCTTCACAAAGATACCATGTTGGAAATTGTAGCAAGGTTTTCAATGCTCTCGTAGCGATGTCAGGATATTCCAGAATGACTTTGATCCAGAACCTCGGTAGAGTTGTTGTCTCAAATGTACGTTTATTAAGGTCGCCGTCATTTGCGATCTCTACAAGTTGATCTTCCTGTTGCACAGACATGCTCGGTTTATTCACAAACGGGTCACGAATCCACTCCTTCGCAGTTCGTGGGTCTTCGAGGTTGTAGGCTCGTCAGGTGCCCTTTTCGCCGTAAAAATATTTCCAAAGACGTCTGTTTTCCAGTCATCTTCGCTTGTGTGGGGGCTAATTATTTCCGGGAACAAATGTGCTGCGCCCGCGGCCTAGCAATACGTTATTATCGAGGACAAGCGCACATATATATATTACATAAACAAGATGTACTGCTAGCAGTCCAATCAATGGATTTCTATGACGACATTCTAATCTATCCTGTAGTATTATATCTAGAGTAGACAGGGATATCGTTGTGTTAAGCAGGGGCACAGGGTTAATTCAGCCAGAATGCGGTCGTTATTAAATTATTATTTCTATGTGGCCCGGTAGCAAATGCGCCACGGACCGGTACCGGTCAGCGGCCCGGTAGATGGGGACCCCTGCTCTAGAGGACATCTGCATGGAGGAATGGGCCAAAATACCAGCAACAGTGTGTGAAGAGTAACAGAAAACGTTTGGGCTCCTTTATTGCCAACAAAGGTTACATAACAAAGTATTGAGATGAACTTTTGGTATTGACCAAGCACGGTACTTATTTTCCACCATGATTTATAAAATAAATCTTTAAAAATCAAACTGATTTTTTTTTCCCCCCACATTCTGTCTCTCATGGTTGAGGTTTACTAAGCCTGTCGCAATATGCAATAATTCCATTTATCGCACGATAAATAAAAATGAAGGCGGTAATTTTTCTGCTGCGATTTATCGCCTCGCGTGCACGTGTGTGCGGCAGACGTGCTGTTAAAAGTTCGGATTCCTTGTTACCAACTGCGCAAAATGCATCTTCGTTCCATGTCCGGCAAAAAATAGCGCAGGAGCCAATAGTTCCCATTATTGTTCAACGTATACCTACCGCGTCAGTGCTCCGGATTGACTGCGGACCATCCCCGGCGTGCCGGTGTTGTTGACGTGTGGGCGCTTCCGTCAGGGGTGACATTTCACGGGGGGCGGCAATTTTTCGGCACAACACCGGATATTTACAACGAAGTCCGCCAAAACATTGTTACCGACTTGGCTGCTACGAACAACCTCGCTTTGACAACGGACAGCTGAATTGACATGATGAACATTGAGTGGCAAATTAAGAGCACTGTGCTTCAAACTCGTCCCGATTGTCATATGCTGGTGTTGTGCAGTTATGAGCAGGCCTGACTTCTGTGGCGTTTGCTAACTTTTTTAATGCGCGCACACACTAGATATAACGAAATAGCAAACTAGATGTGCTACGTCCCATTCCATTGGCTACGTGAGCCCAGAGTGATTATGGGACACGTAGTCCATATACCACATCGATGAATTATAAACCGCCATGACTGAACGAATGGAAGTTAAGAAGGCCAAATCAATCCATACCAGTGACTATAGATAATGCTGCAAATATTGTTAATTCAGTATGTGACACAGATGAATTCGTACCACAAATAGGATGTCTTGCTCATGTAGTAAACCTAGCTGCTAAGAGAGCTGTAGCAATCATCAGTGTGCCCCGCCTCACTTTACAAACAGTAAAGATTGTTCTCAGCACTTTTATACTAAATTTCTTCAGATCAGTAAAAAGTAAGCACATAAATATTATGCACTAAAATGCATGTTTATATGATGGCAATTTAATTTTTGCTCGTTAGCAAAAAAAAAAAAAAAAAAAATTTTTTTTTTTCCAGAGCATTAAATGTATTGAATCGGATCGAAAATCGTGTCCCCCCTATCGAAAATCGTACCGAACCGGGACTTAACTGTATCGTTGCATCCCTATGGAACACCGTTGCAGAAGCTATGAGGGGAAGAGTTTTCATTTTCCTAAATGCTTAAGTTATTAAGTGCAATTTTTTAATTTTTTCTTGAAAAACACATTTATTCTGTATTTCTGTACGGTATTAATATCGTTGTCTTTTACTTAAGAGGCATGGTCTATTGGTTTTAGTTGTGATTTCTTAAAAAGTATTTTTTAATTTAAGAGTAAATATTGCGTTTAAATGGGTGTACTTGATCTATTAATATATACTATATTCGCACTATGTTATTGTACTTTTTTTTTTTTTTTTTTTTTGGGGTGGCGCAATAATATCGCATATCGCAATCATTTATGAGATAAATTATCGCACACTAAAATTTGTTATCGCGACAGGCCTAAGGTTTACCCATGTTGACAATTACAGGCCTCTAATATTTTCAAGTGGGAGAACTTGCACTATTAGTGGTTGACTAAGTACTTATTTGCCCCGCTGTATATAGTAATAAATAAACCAGCTGTTTACCAAGCATGACACTATTAACCATTTACTCAACATGTCCTCTTTTATTGCCACTGTCACAACCTCGGAGAATTATCAAGGTGGAGACACTTCCCGTCTCCTTTCCTGTGGTCTACGTGTCACGCCAACACTAGCACACATCCTGTTATTCCCCTCGTTGTCGGAAGAGCACCTAAGTGTCAAGGTGGCCTTTATTTACGTACTTAGCTCATTACCGAAGCGTCCCCATAAGTTGACAAGGGACAAATTGCCATCCATGGGGTCAGTAGAGCGTGTAGAATCCAAAATGTTTCATCCCAATCGGATGGATTATCATCAAAGGCAGAAATAAGAGCAGATTTAATGCTTTGATCGGCGTGTGGACTACAAAATGCCTCTAAATAGGAACGTCTGTTCAATATTAGATCTGAGACAAAATACCATTTGGCAATACCAGATGTCACGAGTCAAAAAAACAATGGATCACAAAATACAGACTAGATGCATTTCCACAGGATTTGAGCTTTATAGCCCATAAATATAAGTCAAATGAGGCAGGTAGGATCAATTAACGCTTCTTTTATGTAAGCAATTCACGAACAAAACAAGTAAACCTGTTACTGTTGATTGCATATGAGACGACAATTCATTTCACAGATGTTTATTGGTCATCAACACACCATAGAACTAATGTTCAGACATATAAAGTTAAACACATCTAAATTAATCGTTGTAAAACGTTAGCATTGTACAGGGCCCCCAGGTGCCAGGATAGAAAAAATAAAAAATCATAGCTAATCTGTACCCACAGTTTACTCATCTGTGGGTACCGTTTAGTAATCTGTACCCACAGTTTACTAATCTGTACCCACAGATTACTAAACGGTACCCACAGATTAGTAAACTGTACCCACAGTTTAGCAATCTGTACCCACAGTTTACCAAACTGTACCCACAGTTTACTAATCTGTACCCACAGATTATATACCCACATTATTTGATGTCAAATAATTATTTCTTTATGTGGGATTTTTTCCCCACTGAATAAATGCACTTGTATTGAAGGTTGGATTTTTTTCTTTTTTTCCATTAAGGTTCCATATTATTTGAATTAAAAAAAATATTAGAAGCTAAAAAACACATCTTAACCAGGGGTGCCAATAATTATGGAGGGCACTGTATATATGTACTTATTCGAGCATTTTCAAGGATTTCAACTTTTCAAGGACCCTTACATACACCGTAATAAAGTACTGTACTTGAAAATGTATACTTTTGACAACTTTTCACTTCTTGCTCGAAAGAAATACTAATTGTGAGAGCGCTGCAGGACATTGAACATTTTGACTATCGTCGACTGCTGCACATGAAAGAACGCAAAATGAGTTAACTAAGTAAGAGATAATTAAATATAAAGGACCAGTAGGTCTGCGTCACTCACTCGGGCAATTAAAATTAATTGGTTGCTAAAAATGGGTCACAAAAGAAGCGATTGTAAACGAAGTGGGAAGAAAAATGCTAGTTTTTTGAATCAATAGAATGAGTCCAATAATAATAATCTTGTTAAATATTATGACATTGTCAATCAAAACTTTGTACTTTGTGGTTTTGAGTTTTGACGTCACTATATAACTAGTTTATCAAGAGTAGACGTCCAGTCCATTGGAAGTGGGAGGGTTGGCAGTAAGGCTGCAGCTATCGATTTATTTTAGTAGTCGATTAATCGATGAACTAGTTTGTTCGAATAATTTGTATCAAAAATAAATAAATGAGGACAATTGGCGAACTTACATAGCAAAAGCTAGCTTAAATGCTATAAAATGCTACCTTTTTTTTTTTTTTTTACAATGCTTTTAAAGGGATCCTCTATTTTTAAGACAAGTAATTCTTAAAAGATAAATGTTAGTATGAGTTATAATAATTTGATATTAAAACCCCTCTTTATGTTTTTGTTTTAATAAAGTTTGTAAAATTATTTTAAGTGATAGATCGCCATTCTTGTTACGTCGCAATGCGTGACGTCACCGGGCCCGTTGACGAAATTCCAGCATGTCACTCGTTAGCTTTCCCAACGTGTCGTCAGTTCTACCCTTCCTATTTGAACCAGATCTGAAAAGTGAAGAGCAGGACAGCACTGTCGGTCGTTCACAAGATGAGCTTCAGGGAAAAATGCGTGCAGCAAATACCTGATAAGACAAAAGTTGGGCAAAACTGGTGATGCGAGAGAGAGTGCTGTTGAACTCCGGTTGGGAGCGAGAGTGTATGCTGTCCGGTTTTATTAGCAGATATTCAAGGTAAGCATATTGCGTTTTCAAACTTATCCCAATATAATTATGTAGATTGTTAGCATCCAGAGCTGTTGTGTGCTTTACATACAGTACAGGCCAAAGAGCACACCTTGTGTAATCCATGTCTTGTACATTGTAACACGTGGTAGCTAGGATACGTGTATAAAAGTACTAAAAAGGGGAGAAGCTTCCACTTATGCACATTTATTCACAACAAATAATATTTCAACTAGGGCTGCAGCTATCGAATATTTTAGTAATCGAGTAATCGACTAAAAATTCTATCGATTAATCGAGTAATCGGATAAAACAAATATATTTTTAGGTGAAGAGCAATTATAAATATACATGAGAAAACAAGACATTTCATCTAATTTTGAACCATTTTCAGTCAATCAATGTCTTTATTTTTGATGTATATTGTTGAAAACAGCCAACAATTGCATCTCAGATGTAACTAGAATTAAAAAAAAAAAAAAAAAAGAAGACTAATTCACTGCTTTCACTCAAAAAACTTTAGATCTTATTACAAAAAAATATATATATATCTTACCTAAAAATGCCGTTACGCTTGATAACACACATCACTTAAAAGTTTGGATTTTTTCCCACGTCTTTCAATTGAATTTCTCTTTGTGTCAAGCCATTTTTAAGTTCTAGTTAAGTTTTAAGTTAGTCTAAACTGTAAGTCCTGATAGGATTTTGAGTTTTTGCAGTGTTCAAAATAAATGTATGATACAAGCTGTATTGGAGCACATTAGCACCAGTGCTACTTGGTGTTTTATCCAGCAATGACTACTGAGCTAAAATTGATAGTTAGCATGATTAAGTTTTTATTTTACACCCTCATCACTCCACAATGCTATGTTATGTTAAAGCCTGTAAGACACGTTAGCCAAGCATCGACAGTGGTCATAATTAATAGAAACCTAGCCCTCCGCAGGGCTAACGTGACTTCAGAACAGGAACGTTAATCTTATTTATTAGCGCTTAGCGCTCTTTATTAGCGCTTAGCGCTCTACTGCTTTAAGATGGCGGCTGTTTACTAAAGCTGCCCAGACGCGGCCGAGTCTGTCATTTAGCATCTAGTTCAACATACATGTGATTTCTATGAGACGCATGAGACGCTACCTGTACCAACGTAGCATCGTGCGGGCTAGTATTTAGCAACGTCGGCGTTGTTTGTGGCGGCTGTCGGCTGCAGTAAGTCCCCCCCCCCCCCCCCCTTCTTCCTCTCCGCACGTGACAGCGCGTTGTCCCGCATTAAAAGTAGTCCGAGCAAAACGTGATGCTTAGAGCTGTCAAAATAAACGATTACTCGAGGTGAATAAAATTACTCGGATCAGTTTTTAAACTCGAGTTACTCGAGTTGCTCGAGTACTCGTTTCAGCTCTAATTTCAACCTTGACCACTCTTCACTCAGGAGCTCAGCAGTACGCAAACACGCGTTCCCTGACGAACTACAACATTGTTGGAAGGTCCAAGTCAGAGTCACTGTCGTCACTGTAGCGTGCCATAGTGCTTTAATTATTTAGTATGATTTGGGGAAAACTCCCACGAAGAATAGTCAACAAAAAAGATAGCAATAGTAATCCAAATCCGCGTTTTTTACTCACTCGAAGATCCAGGAATTAGACCGATCCCATGGCAATGTCTTAGCCGCGATTAGGCCGTCGATTCCACAAAATAGACTGATCTGAAAAGCCGCTGTGGGACCAACGAATCAAAAAAAATGGACAGATCCGAAACCAATATTGCAGACGCGGTGGGACCGTCGGATCCAGAAAATAGACGGATCCCTTACTTGACTGAGGATCCAGTAAAAATGTTCGGGCGCCAGTTGTAACGTGTGGTGGGTAGGATACGTGCATACAGGTACCAAAAAGGGGGAGAAGCTTCCACTTATGCACATTTATTCGCTAAAAATAATAATTCCACCTTTACCACTGACTTCACTCCCCTTGTTTCAATTTGACTGGAAATTGCATCCAAAAGCAGCACATCGTGGCATTTTACTTTGCGAGTTCAGGCAGCAATACACAATTGTTGAACACGCTACACATTTGGAAAGATCCCAATGACGTCATCACTGCGAGCCCGCAAACCGTGGCGCCAACTAACGGTCAAAATATGGACTGAATATTATAAAATATTGCCATTGAGTTAACATTTTATGTGTTTCTAACAGCATATTTTACTACAAGAGAACAATTGTGGTTTATTAGAGCCTACATGTATTTAAGTTAGAGGATTTAAAGGAGGTTCAAACACATATTCCCACAAAAACAGCTAAATATACCTATGCATTAAAAAACATTAGCTCAAACAAAAACTTAGCTAATGTTGGTCTTAACAGGAAGCAGCTGGATTCAGCCATGTGAAATGAGGTATGTCATATTCACTGTCGCCACGAGAAGGCAGTGTATCCACCCAAATCAATAAAACTAAATGCAAATATTTTCAAAACAAACCGTTCCAACTAGGGTTGTTCCGATCATGTTTTTTTGCTCCCGATCCGGTCCCGATCGTTTTAGTTTGAGTATCTGCTGATCCCGATATTTCCCGATCCGATTGCTTTTTTTTTTTTGCTCCCGATTCAATTCCAATCATTTCCGATAATTTTTCCCAATCATATACATTTTGGCAATGCATTAAGAAAAAAATGAATAAAACTCGGACAAATATATACATTCAACATACAGTACATAAGTACTGTATTTGTTTATTGTGACAATAAATCCTCAAGATGGCATTTACATTATTAACATTCTTTCTGTGAGAGGGATCCACGGATAGAAAGACTTGTGACTTTGTATATTGTGACTAAATATTGCCATCTAGTGTATTTGTTGAGCTTTCAGTAAATGATACTGCAGCCATGCCCAAATGCATGATGGGAAGTGGAACCATGACTGTGCGTCGTGGTACCAATTGATATATCTTCTCTGCGTTGGGAAATAACATAGGGTGTTAAGAAAAAGATCAATTACTACCTTTCTTCCCCACATTGCTTCCCACGATATTTTTAATTGTAGGGAGAGGGATTGTAAGTCTTTAGCCAATTTAAAAAAAAGGCTCCAAAGGCTGCCAAATTTCACTTTACTCATTTTACACTGCCTGCTCTATATATAGGTAAAACGGCGCCATTACAGATTGAACGCGACAATGCGTGAGTGGGTCATGCAGCGCATGCGTTAATAGCGTTATATTTAATGTGATAAATTTTTTTAAAAAATTAACAGGATAAATTTGATAACCCTCCTGGATGAGTGTAACATATTAGGTCTGTAACGTTAAATATGATTAGAAAACGATTTAATTAGAACATATATATATATATATATATATATATATATTAAAAAAAAGTCCGATATTTTTTTGCCGATTCTGATACTTTGAAAATGACTTGATCGGGATGCCGATCGATCAGGACATCTCTAATTACAACCCAACCTTAATTAAACGAATACTCGAAGCAGCAAAATTTAATTTGAATCTTTTTTCTAATCGAATTACTCGACGATTAATCGTTGCAGCACTAGATGGCAGCGAATGAACGTTCGTCTTCAAATGAAGGATGTCTACTCTTGACAAACACATTTCAATTCACAGTAGAAGGACAATTGGACATCATGTAGCTACAAGAAATTGCATTTTCTACCTTGCTACCTCAAAACGAGCATCATTACGATTGTCTTTTGAGAAACTAAAATAATCATCCGCGTGAGCGGTTCGACATTTTTGCCGACAACAAAGCATCACAGTCCACTGTCCAGACTATTGGATCAAACTCTAATGAAGACTAATCGCAACCAAGGATGCGATGCTAATGCCGGCTAATTGTATTCCACATTTCTGGGCACTGCTTCTAATCAGATGAGATGCTCTCGAAAGCCCAGCTGCGCTGAGACAATGTGTTTTTTGTTCATGTTTCTAAGAACCGAAAGCCTCGTCAAATAACATACATACAGATTTGGATAGTACAGTATGTTATGGCATATTTCGGTCAGGTCCAAAGAACAGTAGCAGTCACACTGCGCTACTGATAGCGAGCCATTATCTGTGTGTGGGGGAAGATGTAATCAGATTACAAGGTTCAAGAACAAAAAGAGTGGCAAAAAAATCCCCATGTCCCAGTTTGAATGGCATTCACACGCATTGATTTAAACGCAGTTTAATGATTCAAGGTTGATTTATTTGGGAACAGTTAGGAGTAAACATTTTGTGTTTTCAAACAAATTTTAGCTAGTCTGTTACTATATTTTATTAAAATTCTCAATATTAGTGGCAGCCAACCGGGGATCTGGAAGCCATAGTAATAGGCAGTAAGGCAAGGTTCATACTGCAGGTCTTAATGCACAATTCCGATTTTTTTGTCATATCTGTGTTTTTGACGTGCCCGTTCAGACTGGCTTTGTCCATTGAGCCCGCTGAAATATCACGCATGCACGCTAATTCACAGTCCGATATGTGCTGAGCAAACCGATCCGCATGCGAGGAGCATCAAAACAAATGACTACGCATGCTGGCTGAACATCATTCTAGGGTGGTCATATTTTCATTTCCAAACAGAGGGCACAAATAGCAGACATGAATAATCCCCGTTTAGTCCAATATTCAAAGTTTATATGGATTGATAGCATGCACGCACATTTGGACTGTTTTCCCCGACTCATACAGTACTTCTCATTTGGCGCACAGAAAGAAAACCGAGCATTCTCAGGCTTAAGCCCACCCATTTAATTTTTTTTATGGCTGTTGCCGCATTCAAGCTAGGTGTTAATGCTCCATCGCTACTGTAGCACTCAGTTTTTTTTTTCCGCTCTTTGCTGACGTAATTGCTGCATGAATTCCGATTTTGGGGGACTTGACAGTTCAGACCGCAGCCACATTTTTGAAAAATGTGGCCCAGATCGGATTTTAACCACATACAAAACAGACCTAGTAAGTAGTAGAACGGCTTTACATTAACTGACTTACATTTACTTGAGTAACTTTGAGAAAAATGTACTTCTTAGGGTAGTTTTACCACGCAATACTTTTTACTTTTACTTGAGTAGATTTGTAAAGAAACACTACTCTTACTCCACTACTTTGGGCTACACTAGAGTCATTACATTTTTCGACTTTATTATACAGATTGACTTTATTATTGCCAGAGATGCTGAAAGTGGCTGTCTCAGTTTCACCAATAGGACTCCATTATACCAATCAGAGTTAACAATGTTTGTTCTCCACTAGAGGGCACGCATGCTCTTTGGACGGGTGATGTTACATATTGTTGTTCTGGTCTGAATTTGATTATTTTTGTGTCATTTTGGACTAATATGGTCAAGTAATAGGTTATAATACAGTATACAAATAATAACAGTTCATATTGATAAAGTAGTGCTGAGAAAAAATATATACCACAATCAAAAAACAAACATTGTAAGCAGTTAATCACAATGTTACTCAATACTAGAGTGTTCTTGTCAACGATTACCGTAATTTTTTAATCATGTGGCTTATCGCCCAGTGTGGCTTATTTGTTGATTTATTTGGGTTAATAGGTAACACTTTATTTGACAGCAGCGTCATAAGACCGTCATAAATATGACATGACACTATCATGGGAATTACCGAATGCTTATGACAGATGTCATTAAGTTTTAACCGGCAAATTATGTCACCAACTCCATTTATGTCCAGCTCGAATCTTTTACATCCATTCAAAAGTAAGATAATTTGCTAGATAACACTAAATGACATCTGTTATAAGCATTCATTAATACTCTTGACAGTGTCATGTCATTATTATGATTGTCTAATGACAGTCTTGTGGCGCTACTGTCAAATAAAGTGTAAAAATACCATAACTAGCATTTAGTGAAACAACTGGAACAGTAACGGAAGAAATAATTAGCACAGAACATGACTTTTGATCGTTATTTATATCTGTAGTGCTGCAATACATGTTAGGAGGCATGTTGGTCAATAATAGTGTTGACAGCAGGTGGCAGCAGAGGTTGACTGTCTCCCCTAAGGGAGAAGTGATGGCCAAATGAGACTTCTTGAAGCAATGAAGCTTTGCGCCAATTGGTTCAAAGCTTCATGGTGGTTCATTTGGTCTTATGACAGTCTTATGATGCCGCTGTTAAATAAAGTAGTGCTGCAACGATTAATCGATTAACCCGAGTATTCGATTCGAAAAAGATATTCGGATTAAATTTTGTTGCTTCGAATATTTGTTTAGTTAAATTGCCGTTGTAATGGTTTATTTTGAAAGTGTTTGCCTTTAGTTTTATTGATTGGGTGGATACACTGCCTTTTGGTCTTAAATTTTGTTGCTTCGAATATTTGTTTAATTAAAGTGGCGTTGTAATGGTTTATTTTGAAAGTGTTTGCCTTTAGTTTTATTGATTGGGTGGATACACTGCCTTTTGGTCTTCCTAATTTTACATGGCTGAATCAAACTGCTCCCTGTTAAGACCAACGTAAGCTGGTTTTTGTTCAAGCTAATGTTTTTTAATGCATTCATAATTTAGTTTATAGGTACTATATTTAGCCATTTTTTGTGGGAATATGTGTCTGAATCATTTGTTAAGAGCAATGTAAAAAAATGTTAGCATTTTATAGCATCTAAGCTAGCGGACTTTTGCTACGCAAGTTAGCCAATTGTTCCTTTGTTGGACTTGGATCCTTATTTTTATTATATATATTTTTTCAATACCATTTGAGGCTCAGCTCAGGTATTTTGATTTTCCATGTTTCTTATACAATTACTCGATTATCCGAATTAACTAGTTCTTTGATTAATCGACTACTAAAATAATCGATGGCTCAGCCCTAAAATAAAGTGTTACCAGTTAATATCTTTTGGATTTAAATGTCCCATAATACAGTGAGGACAGCTGCGGCTTATGGTCCAGTGCGGCTTATCTACGAACAAATGCCGTTTCCGTGTCAAATTTGGTGGGTGGCGGCTTATAGACAGGTGCGCCTTATAGTCCGAAAATTACGGTACATGAGTAATAACATTTAAGTAAATTAGTAAGTAAATTTTTGGGCTACTGTACCTACCTCTGCTTAATATGTTCAATTGACAAAATTTGGGAAAAGATTAAAACTTTTATACATAGGCTGAGTTTGACTTTTGGGGAGGGGGGGCACAACATGTTGATGACCCCGAAACGCAGTGTCAGCAATAAAATTACAAGAATATTTACAATAATAAGTTGAAAATGAGCATTTTTTTTTTGTTTCCCATCATTCTTGAGGGGAATTCTAAATCAGGCTGCTGGCAGGACAGCTATACTTTTCATCCATTGAATATTGTATGCCCGCCGGTGTTGTGCCAATGTAGTTACCTCAGTCAAAAATTGTATCCCCTGGACGGAGCCATATGGAAGTAGATTTGTGTCTTCATTATTCGATCAAAAAAAAAAAAGTTTCTTCAGTCAAAAAATGTGGGTGCAAAAATAAATCTGAAATTAAAAAAATGCGTTAGAAAGCTATTTTTATTTGATTTATTTTTTTTTATTGAAGTCAATTTTTTTTTTGGTTGAAGCAACTTTTTTGATTGAAGTAATGTTGATTTGTGTTTGGGCCAAATTTTGGCTAGGACATTTGTGTCTTTATTATTCAATCAAAAAAGTTACTTCATACAAAAAAATATGTATTTTCAAAAGGAAATCACTTCAATCAAAAAAAGAAAAATTTCAATCATAGAAAAAAACTTATTGAATGCGAAAAAATATTGCAGACTCAAAAATTTGCATTTCAACACATACATTTTAATTTTAAAAAATTTGATTTTAGCTATACTTTTTGTGTTTTGGCCTTATAATGGGTAGGACATTTGTGTCTAAATCATTCAGTCCCCCAAAAAGTTGCTTCAGTCATGAAAAAATATTTTCAATCAAAGAAAAAAATCATTTGAAAAATTGCCCTCTCCTATTTTTTTTATTTTTTGAAAATAATATGCAGAGCAAATGACCGTCTAAGGTGCTAGTCATACGATCTGTTCGAAAAATAATTTTTACCCACTATAAAATTATCTTTTTTTTTTTTTTCATTTCATTCATTTTTGTTTTGTGTTTTCTTGCTTTACAACTTTTATATCCATATAACAAAGTCAATTACATGCAATGACACTTTTGGCCACCGGGGGGTTAAACTCCGCTTATGCTTTTATATCTTTTATGTTTCAATTTTATGACACCTGCCATAGTTCTCATTATTATTTACTTTTTCGACGGTATTTCATTACCCGAATAATTCTTTTATTCGTACGTGCACTTTCGTACGTCCCTTTGTTTTGTTTTGTTGCATTGAAATAAATAAAATGGCTAGACTGTATGCAAATGAGAAGACCTTACCGGAAGTTTTCACAAGGTTGTGCCCCGGCATTGCGCTAATGAGCTGTCAATCAGCGAGTACCGGAAAAGGCGGGTCTACCATAACAAGACTAGAGGAGTCAGTCTTTCAGTCATTCACTCGAGAAGAAGAGTGGAGAGGAAGGAGGTAGTTCACTCGGGCTTTTTTTCGGTTCCAAAAGAAGACACCAATTCAGCAACCGAGCGGAATTCGCTTTCTCTTGTCGGCTCCTTAAGTGTTTCTCCGCTGTCGGCTTGCTCTTTGTCGGGTCTCGAACAATGGACCCTCATCGCTGTGACGACGAGACGGACTACGAGGATGAAGAAGTAGACCCTCGCATCCAGGTAGTCACGTTTGACCTTAATACGTCCAGTTTTTAAACCTACGACGTCAAATATTTGGTAAATTTCATTTTTGTTCGACTGACGGCGTTTTTATCTCGAGAAGTGTCATCCGTTTTGTGTGAATGAATATTAACAAGAACACTAGCACATTATTAACACTCAACGACGTTCGTTTATTCGCTGCCAACACCTTCATTCAAAATGGCTTTGACGTCTAGCGCCGTCAATGGCACTGAAAGGTAATTCTTAGCTAGTCCTCACAGTTTGAATGAATTGGACGTCTATCGCCGTCAATGACGTGCACAACTATAGAGTGTTATTTGGGGTCATAACTATTCATTTGACTGAAATTTATACGACATATTAATTTTAGGGCTGCGATTAATTTTTTAAATCGAGTTAATTACAGCTTAAAAATTAATTAATCGTAATTAATCGCAATTCAAACCATCTATAAAATATGCCATATTTTTCTGTAAATTATTGTTGGAATGGAAAGATAAGACACAAGATGGACATATACATTCAACATACGGTACATAAGTACTGTATTTGTTTATTATAACAAATCAACAAGATGGCATTAACATTATTGACATTCTCTTAGAGTGATCCATGGATAGAAAGACTTGTAGTTCTTAAAAGATAAATGTTAGTACAAGTTATAGAATTTTTATATTAAAACCCCTCAATGTTTTCGTTTTATTAAAATTTGTAAAATTTTCAATCAAAAAATAAACGAGTAGCTCGCTATTGTTGATGTCAATAATTACACCATGCTCACTCATGGTACTAACCCATAAAATCAGTTAGACTCAAGCGCCAGAATAGGGCGCCAAAAACCAAAAAACAAGTAACAAGCGGGCATTACACTGTAATTGTTAATTGCGTCAAATATTTTAACATGATTAATTAAAAAAGTAAATTACCGCCCGTTAACGCGATAATTTTGACAGCCTTAATTAATTTATATATGTTTGTTTATTAACGTATATGTATTATAATGATAAATAATATAGAAAAAAGTGTTTTAGATTACAAAAAAGTCACTTACCCTTTAAATGGTAGTGTTTACTTTTGCTTATATATTATAAAATGGTACTTTCTAAAGTTTTGAAAGGTGATGTTCATTTAAACTGATTTTTTTAAACATCCATATAAACAACAGTATAATTTTTAATATTATGTTAACATTTTAGTTCTATTACACATGATAATTTGTCATGCAGAAATTGAAATCATACTCTGCTCAACATTTATTTTTATTTATACTGTAAACTATAAATTGTACTAAGAAATGAGATTTCTTCAACCATAATTGTACGTGCAGACAATCATTTAATTTAGAAAACTGCATTTGTTGTCCTAAAATGAGCGTAAAAATCTAAAAGAATGATATGCAAAACCAGCACAAATGGCCAAAAAAAAAAAAAGTCCAATTTAGTTCTGCAAAAAAATAGGGAAGTTTAAAAAATGAACTGTCATTGAATAAGGAAGCACTAACACCTGCTACAGTTGTCACAACACTAAAATTTCCAATTTCAGAGGTCTGCAATTTCTATTAAGCTGTAACTATAACATTTCTAAGTTACCAGTTAAATTAGCCAAATTCCACACTCAACTCATGTCATGGTCAATGATATATAATTACAATTGTTCACTACATAGATATTACATTTGGAACAATTTAGACATACAATATCGAGAAAAAAAATCTTTATATATTGAAAGATGGGTCAATTATAACATTTTCTTAGTCAATTATTGAATGATGAAGGTCTACTTTCTACATAAAACGAATTTTGCTTATAGTACTGTCGTTATGCCTCGTGAATATTCTAATGTGTTTGATGCAATACCAGAGGGCTCGAAGATTATTACAATATTCTCCTAAAGGTGGAAATTTTAACATTGCAATCTTTGATCTAAAGTTGGTTCATAGGTTATAAATGTGGATTATTAACCTCTGAAACCTCAAACTTGTTTGAGAGGACTTCTTCAAAGGGAGATGGTTTCCAAACCTGCAGCAATTTATTATTGGAATGTTTTATATGAAAATATTAAATGGAAACATACTTGGCTTTTGCCTAGAAAATATCTATGAAGAAATAAAGTTGTAGAATTCACACTTAAAATACTTTACAGGTGTTATACTGTAAAGACAACAATGGTAAAATTTAAAATTAATATGCTCTTTTTGTGCAAAATTTTGTGCATTTATTTTGGGGATGGACTTACTTTAACATCTTTTGGGTTGACCTGCATAATTTTATTAACTCCAAAGTTAAAGCAACACTAAAGAACTTTCAGTTTTGGTCGATTTTAGTGGCGCAAGTTGACAAAAACAGTAGCGTTTTGCCTTAAGGAAGACCGCATTTTGCAATGAGGACCAGCGCACAGTGTTGTAAAATCCTGATCTCCTGGTCACCTGTAGTTGGAATGAACAAAATTTCTGTTTCCAGCTGCTGTGTAAAAGATAAATAGTAATGAATCCAGTTGTGGTTAAACAATATCATAGACCCCATAACAGAGGTGTCATTCAACTAGTTGTCAGTTGATATATCATCTCAAATGGTATGAAAATATTTTAAAAAGGTTGAAAAGTTCCTTAGTGTGGCTTTAAGCCCTCATTGAAAATGGTTTTTAGACATATTTTGTTTGGCCTATCCAACATTGAAGAACTAGAACTGGATAAAAGATATGTTCTAAATCTTAATTTTGATGAAATTCCGCATTCACTGTGTAAAATATGTAAATCAAAAACCAAATTTTCATGTTTTTGGGAAAATGTTTTCTTTATACTTGGATGATTTAAGTTTCTCTTTGAACCCCAAGGCTATAAGGACCAAGAGATTCCGCAAACAATACAGCTTGTGTTGAAAAATTAGCCTGACCCTTTTATTTGTTCTTAATATTTTTATTTTTTGTTGTAAATTTGCTGATTCTATGTAAATGGTTCATGGTTGTATTTGTTGTGAATAAGTTAAAATAAATAGATAAATGAAAATAAAATTTACAACTTATTATCATTACTACGGTTGTTCCGATCATGTTTTTTTGCTCCCGATAAATGTGACTTTGTATATTGGGACTAAATATTGCCATCTAGTGTATTTGTTGAGCTTTCAGTAAATGATACTGCAGCCATTTAAATTCTACCCAAATGCATGATGAGAAGTGCAACCATGACTGTGCGTAGGGGCACCAATTGATATATCTTCTCTGCATTGGGAAAGAACATAGGGTGTTAAGAAATTGATCAACTATTACCTTTCTTCCCCACATTGCCTCCCACGTTACTTTTAATTGCTGAGAGAGGTATTATAAGGCTTTATCCACATAAAAAGTGGCTTCAAAGGCTGTCAAAATTCTCTCTACTCATTATACGCTGCCTTTTAGCGCTATCTATAGGTAAAACGGCGCCTTTGTAGATTGAACGCAACAATGCGTGAGTGGGTCGTGCAGCGCATGCGTTAATAATTTAACGTGATTCATTTTTAAAAATTACCGCCCTTAACGCAATAAATTTGATAGCCCTACTATAAGCCTAAACTACTCTGGATGAGTGTAAGAAATTTTGTCTGTAACGTTAAATACAATTAGAAAACGATTTAAAGGAAAAAAAAAAAAATTTTTTTTTAAACGCATGTCCGATATTTTTTTGCCGATTCCGATACTTTGAAAATGATGTGATCGGACCCGATCGATCGGGACACCTTTAAATAGCATCTTTGATAATACGGCATTACAGAACTCACCTTGCATGTAAAATCTCTGCTCAGCCAGCAGCGGGGTTGGGCTGGCCCCTCCCAACAGAATGCCGAGCGAACTGGAGTATATAAAAAATGCGTTGAGGAAAATTAAACCACGGAAGTGGACTGCGTGGCACCCCAAGTCACAAACGCATGCAATCAATTTCACTTTCATGAATTTTTTGCCTGTCAAAATTGTCACCATTTCCAGGAGAGCGATGAGGAGAAACTCATCTCACCCAGGCCCTGTTGACATTTATTCCGCCACATGACAACAAATTTCTGATGCTAAAACAAATGAATGAATATCAAATCTATCGATACTTTTGTGACCAAATATCATATCCGGTTACAACATTATGCATATGGATACGTTTGACAACTTGCATATTTCTATCCTTAATATCTATTTCATGCTTTTTCAACAATAAACAAACACCATCCATAAAAATCCTCGGGAGTAGGGCCAAATCGGTTCTGGCACGAGGCACGATATTCAACATTCAATTCACCCAGAATTATCCTTCCCATAATCGTAATGGAACAAATCCTTTCCAGAGCACAGATGCGACGGACTATAAAATATTTATGTAACAGCTTTAACTCATTGGCTGTTATTCACAACATGCTTTAGGGTGGCAACAAACACAATTCAGAGCAATTCACAATTAAGTAACACCATATTAAGCTTGTGTTTTTAATTTAACAGTTTAACGAAGCAAAATGTAATATTACCCCAGTGATGCTTACACTGAACAAATATAGGTCAAAAAGCATTGAGGGAGTACTAGGGCTGTCAAACAATTCAAAATTTTAATTGAGTTAATTACAGCTTAAAAATTAATTAATCGTAATTAATCGCAATTCAAACCATGTATAAAATATGCCATATTTTTCTGTAAATTATTGTTGGAAAGGAAATATAAGACACAAGATGGATATATACATTCAACATACGGTACATAAGTACTGTATTAGTTTATTATAACAATAAATCAACAAAATGGCATTAACATTATTAACATTCTGTTAAAGCGATCCATGGATAGAAAGACATGTAGTTCTTAAAAGATAAATGTTAGTACAAGTTATAGAAAAAACCCCTCTTAATGTTTTCGTTTTAATAACATTTGTAAAAATTTCTACAAAAAATAAACTAGTAGCCCGCCATTGTTGATGTCAATAATTACACAATGCTCATGGGTGCTTAAGCCCATAAAATCAGTCGCACCCAAACGCCAGCAGAGGGCGACAAAACTCCCCAAAACACAAGTAACAAGTTGGCATTGCACTGTGCTGTCATTTTAATCTGTTTGAGCGGGGCATGTGCGTTAATTGTGTCAAATATTTTAACGTGATTAATTTTAAAAATTAATTACCGCCCGTTAACGCGATAATTTTGACAGCCCTAGTAAGTACATGAAAATAATAAATAATTGATTTATAAAATGTATTTATTTGAATGTTGTATTTTGGACATATGCCAGATGAAAGAAAATAAAACAAAGAAGACATTTTTAAAAAATCTGACAAAACCAATGTGATACTTAGGATATCAGCAATAACTAAGACAATAGTAATAATTATTTTTATAATAATATATAATATAAAACAAAGTTGGAGAAATACTGTACAACTAAAAGTTGGAAAATTCAACAAAAAGAAAAACAAGACAGAATAAATGTATAATAGAAAATAATTTTAAAAAATTAAAAAATGAATCAAAATATAAGATTTTTTAAAAATTAAAAACCAAAAGGAAATTTAAAAAATATGTTGAAATACTTTTAATACATAAAAAAAAATATTTTTTTAGAAAATAAGAAATTTTATAAAAAAAGGAAATAATAAATTTCCCATTTTATTAATCTAAAAAGTACAAAAAATAAGCAGAAAATATTTTAATTTTCTATGTAGACTTAGATTTTTTTATTTCTATCTTGATATTGATTCTTAATTCTCTGTTCATTAATTTAAAAAATATATTTTTATTGTATACATATTTGAATTTTTTACTTTAATTTCTTGTTATTTCTGTTTTTATGCTATTCAGGATTGTTTAATCATAAATTGATAAATTCAAAACTTCAAGAGAATGTTTTAGAAAATGTTGTTAAAAAGTAAGAATTTATTAATAAATTCATTTTTTAAATCATTAATTAAAAAAAAATACAAAAAATGTAATTTAAAAAAATCTATGCTTTGATTTCTTATTTTGTTTTTTTCATGATTCTTATTAAGGAGGGTTTAATTTTTTACTGTATTTTTAAATGTAATTTGAAAGTTTTTCATTTTCTAAATATATAATTTTTTTTTAATCAATAACATTTATTTGTGAATTTAATCCTTTATTTATTTTATAAACACTTTAAACACCCTTACGGGTCCAGACATCCAATCCATTTGAAGTGGGAGGGTTGACAGCGAGTTCGTTCATTCGCTGCCATCCCTCCCACTTCAGATGGATTGGACATCTACTAGTGATAAACTCGTGATATATCAACGTCAAAACCATAAAACAAAGTGCACATTATAGCACATAATTTGCTGCAAATTTCACTTCCTGACATTACCTTTGGCATTTCTTGTATTACAGGGCGAGCTGGAGCGACTCAACCAATCGTCCGACGACATCAACCGATGCGAGATGGAGCTGGAGGTCAGTGCGATGGCGATAATGTTGTACTAAGCTAGCTATAGAAACACTAGGGGAATTTCCGTGTATACTTACGTATAGGTCGCTACCCTAATTTATGGTTTAAAAAAGTAGGTACTTTAGGTTGACCCTCGTTTAGGTCGCACCAGAATCAGGGAATTTTTTTGGGCAAATCTTTGGTCCAACTTTCGATACCAATATGACTGAAACGGATGAAACTTGGTACATTTTATGATTTATTAACTGTATTTTCATAGTAAGAACTAAGTACACAACACAAACGATGCCAGCGTGGTAATATAATAAGTTTCTAGTTTTTTTTTTTTCCGTAAGTGTCTTACGGCAGTACTTCTCAAATAGTGGGGCGCGCCCCCCTGGGGGGGCGCAGAGCGATGCCAGGGGGGGCGCATGTGACCTCGGGGAACATGCTTTTTTTTTTTTTTTTTTTTTTTTTTTTTTTTTTTTTTTTGCTGTACTGGAATAAAGTGTACTTGCACATCCACTCAGTAGGTGGCAGTGGCGCTCTCATTTTCAGAGTGCGCGCAGTCTTTTTGAACTAAGGAAGAGCACTGAGCACACACAGACAACAGATATGAAGAGCAGTGTGCCACCGCCGTTTTCGAAAGCCGTTTTCCGACCGGACTCACTCACGCAGCGACCCACTGTCTTGTCCGGTTCTCACGTCGCCGCCCGAGAAGTACCGTTTTCGGCTTGGGATCGTCACGACGACCGCCCTCACCTACGGTTCTACCTCGGCCGCCGTGAATGTGCTTTTTTCGTGCAGTTTGCCTTTTAGCTTTGACTTTTAATACAGTGGGTGATGATGAAAGACCACTGTTTACTGTGTCTAAAAATAATTATAGCAGACAGCCAGAAGCCAAATCAATTAAGACGCCACTTAAAGACATTAGACCCCAATCTCATTGTTAAACCGCTTGATTTTTTCAGTGAAAACGTGCCGAATATTGCCAACAGTCGTCCTGCTTTGTCAGTGTTATGTCAGTAAGCTAGTGAGCATTGTTAGCATGCTCATTGCAAAATAACTCCACACCATTGCAAAGGAGGTAAATACTGTGAGCAGCAAAAATAAGAACTGTCCTGTCCAAGGACACTTTTTTTTTTTTCTTTTATTCAGATTTGTTTTTTCGGTCAAATTTTTTGGCACATTGTCCTCATGAGTGAATGTTTCTAATCAATTTTAATTTGTTATTATTTACTGATTTTATGACATTTTATTTTTCTGTATCAAATGTTCAAAAATGTACCTTGAGTGTATTTTTTAGTTTGGCTTTGATTTTTTTTTTTTTTTTTTTAAATTCAGGCAAATTGATGCACGTCAAGTCTTCTCTGTTATAAACAAAACAATGTTAATAAAGTTATACTTCATTATAAGTTGATCTACGTTACTTTTTTTCTTTAATAGAAAAAAAGGACACAATGTTAGGCAGATGCGTATTTATAATAGTAATTTTATAGACAAATGATACTATTTACAGTGGCGGCAGAGAGTTTGTGGGGGCGCGAAACATTTACGTCTTCCTTGGGGGGGGCGTGACAGAAAATAATTGAGAAGCACTGTCTTACGGTAACTCTTCCTCATCACTATGGATGGAAGCCCTCAAATTCCTCTTGATATGCGCTCCTAGAGCAACCTCTTGAGGTCGCTGGGCGACATTGCTTGTTTTGAAAGCCAAGATGGCTGCGCGACGTACGCAGTTGCAGCTTCGGTCGTGATGTCGGTCTTTATTTCTTCCTTGGGAAAGTCGTAAGTAGTGCTGCAACGATTAATCAATAAACTCGAGTATTCGATTAGAAAAAAAGATTCGAATTAAATTTTGCTGCTTCAAGTATTCGTTTAATTAAAGTGGCATTGTAATGGTTTATTTTGAAAGTGTTTGCGTTCAGTTTTATTGATTTGGGTGGATACACTGCCCTCTAGTATGCCTCATTTCACATGGCTGAATCCAGCTGCTCCATGTTAAGACCAACATAAGCCAGTTTTTTGTTTGCACTGTTTTTTTAAATGCATTCGTCATTTAGTTATACGTATAGGTATATTTAGCCATTGTTTGTGGGAATATGTGTCTGAACCATTTGTTAAAAGGATTGTAAAAAAATAAAAATAAAAAAAATTTAAAAAAAGCTAAGGGAGCTCAGGTATTTTAATTTTTCATGTTACTCATCCGATTACTCGATTATTCGAACTAACTACTTCACCGATTAATCGACGACTAAAATAAACGATAGCTGCAGCCCTAGTTCAGACCAACACTAGCTTTTGTTTGAGCTAATATTTTTTTAATGCATTCGTAATTTAAATTTATAGTTATATTTAGCTGTTTTTTTGTGGGAATACGTGTCTGAACCATTTGTTAAGAGTATTGCTAAAAAAAAAAATGTTAGCATTAAATAGCATTTAAGCTACTGGACTTTTGCTATGCAAGTTAGCCAAATGTTCTTTTGTTGTGCATAGATCCTCATTTATTTACTTGTGTATTTTTGTTTGAGGCTTAGCTCAGGTATTTTAATTTTTCATGTTCCTTATCCGATTACTGGATTATTCGAACTAACTAGTTCACCGATTAATCGACTACTAAAATAATCGATAGATTCAGCCCTAGTCGTAAGTAGCGTTTGTCTAAAGAACAGTGCATATTTTTGTTGTACAAGAATTTTTTTATTAGATATTTGTTTTATTAATATTTATTTATTATTTTAATCGTAACTTGTCTGTATAGTTAGCATACGTACTGTAGCTAATGCTAACTGGTAAGATTTTTTCAGTTTTACGACCGTCTGAATTGGGCGATCGTGAGACGGCGTATAGATCGCACCTGAAAATTTTGGTTTAAAAAATGCGACCTATATGCGAGTTATACGATACATCCATTTTGGTGATGATCCAACCCTGATGAAGGGGTTGCTGCTCGGCCAGGTGTGGGTCGGCCCTTCTCGACCCGATGCCGAGCGAACTGAAGTATATAAAAATGCATAGGGGAAAACTAAACCACAAAAGGGAATCATGTGGTACTCCCCAAGTCACACAGGTGTGCAATCGCTTTCACTTTTGTGAGATTTTGGCCTGTCAAATTGTCACCATTTCTAGGAGAGCGAGATTCAAGAAACGGGCCTCCGAAAGAGGCTCCGTCTGTCAGTTAATTTTTAAACCCGGTTCATCTATTGTCTTCAATAGAAGCCATTGAGTTAACAGGATGGTTAGCTAACATAAGTGTTGACAATCCCATGATTATAGACTTACAATTACATACAATACATTCTCATGTCGCTGATATTTTTCCTGACATCAGCTGTTGAAAAGCAAGAAATTCTTGTGCTGCTCATTGTTTACAAGCCTGTTGAATTCCTTAAATTATTTAATTTGTTGACTCACCTGACCAGGGTCACATGGAATCCACCTAAGTTGCCATAAGTGACCCCTTAGCATCATTAAAACTCAGCCACGTCTTACATTTTTACGTTTCTAGGCCAGCAACATTGTAAAAGAGTCGAAAGTCTCACGCTGTCCTGAAGTCAGCAAATAGATAATCTCTGTCTGATGACGGGATGTGCCACTCTTATTGCAAATGTCGGATTATCAGAGCCCAAAACAGATGTTTATCTGCTTTTTAACAGGACGCCAGGCAAAAATTCCGCTCTGTTTTGGTTGACGCCACCGTCAAGCTCGACGAGCTGCTCGACAAAATCGGGAAACCCGTCGACGAGTCCAAACCGTACTGGGACGCTCGACGTCTAACCCGACAGGTAAGTTATATTTACATTTTAGGCAGCGTGGTTTCCTTCAACCATGGCGATAACGAAAATATTTCGTCAGCCAACGCTTTTTTTCATGATGACGATGAGACGCTAATAAGCAAAAAATGTGTTTTGGGAGACTAAAATATAACCAGACGAGACAAAAATGCAAAATGTTTGGGAGTGAATGAGTTAACTTTTTTTTTTTCATTTGTTTTTTTGTTAGCCTTTATTTCTTTAATAAAAAGAGAAACTTTTGTCTATACATTTTTAGTATAGTGAAAACTGAAAAATCTGTAAATGTCAAGATCTTTGTAGTTTGTAGACCTTGACGAAAGCACATGTCTATCTTTGTAATAAATGCAAACATGTGCTTTTGCTTTGGAAAACAATCATACAGTTGCATAACATCCATAGTTTTTTCTATTGGTGCACTATTCTTGCTAAAATGGTAACTCCAGGGTCATACAACATAGATAAACTAATCTAAAAAATAAACGGTGATTAATCCTTAATCTAAATAAATACAAGTATTCCCCGGGTTACGATGTACTCGACTTGGCTTCCATTTTGTCTCCAGTTGTGTTTTGTGTTAAGTCGCATAAACAGTACCTTATTGTAACCTCCCATTATCGTATTTTTTACTGTACTTTATTAATATGACGTGTTCTGTCCTCTTTTTTTTCCGTTTTTCAGCTTTACAGACAAAAAAAAAAAAAAAAAAGATTAATTTGAAAAATACAGTTAAAGCCCAGCCCTAGACTTCATAAGGTATTGACGGGACACGGGGCCGATTCATAGGGGGCCTATTTCCGTCAAAGCTGACCAAGTGGAAACACAAAGAGTTTTTTCCGTTGAAGATTTTTGTGAATAAATGCTTAAATCCCTGTATTCTTTATAGATATGGACATAAAACAGTCTCAATTATTGGTTAAAAGCAAAAAAAAACGTGCAGTTAGCATTTATTTGACGTAAATATTGCAAACTATGATGCTAGTCGGTAAGCATATAGCGGCTGCCATATGTAAAAAAGCTTTTTCCGTTGAATACTTGTGAATAAATGCTTAAATCCTTGTATTCTTTATAGATATGGACGTAAAACAGTCTCGATTTTTGGTTAAAAGCAAAAAAACTGTGCAGTTAGCGTTTATTTTGCGTAAATATTGCGAACGATGATGCTTGTCGGTAAGCAAATTAGCGGCCGACATATGTAAACAAAGAGCTTTTTCCGTTAAATTCTTGTGAATAAATGCTTAAATCCCTAAATTCTTTATAAACATAGATGTAACAGTCTCGATTCTTGGTTAAAAGCAACAACAACAAAAAAAGTGCCGTTATTATTTATTTTACGTAAATATTGCAAACTATGATGCTAGTCGGTAAGCAAATTAGCGGCCGCCGTGTAGTGTAAACAAAGAGCTTTTTCTGTTAAATTATGGTGGATAAATGCTTAAATCCCTATATTCTTTATAGATATGGACGTAAAACAGTCTCAATTATTGGTTAAAAGCAAAAAAAAAAAACGTGCAGTTAGCATTTATTTTACGTAAATATTGCAAACTATGATGCTAGTCGGTAAGCATATAGCGGCTGCCATATATAAAAGAGCTTTTTCCGTTAAATTTTTGTGAATAACTGCTTAAATCCCTTAATTCTTTATAGATATGGACGCAAAACAGTTTCGATTCTTGGTTAAAAGCAAAAAAAACTTGCAGTTAGCATTTATTTTACATAAATATTGCAAACTATGATGCTCGTCGGTAAGCAAATTAGCGGCCGACATATGTAAACAAAGAGCTTTTTCCGTTAAATTCTTGTGAATAGATGCTTAAATCCTTAAATTCTTTATAAATATAGACGTAACAGTCTCGATTCTTGGTTAAAAGCAAAAAAAAAACGTGCTGTTATCATTTATTTTACGTAAATATTGCAAACTATGATGCTAGTCGGTAAGCAAATTAGCGGCCGCCGTATAGCGTAAACAAAGAGCTTTTTCTGTTAAATTATGGTGGATAAATGCTTAAATCCCTGTATTCTTTATAGATATGGACGTAAAACAGTCGTAATTATTGGTTAAAAGCAAAAAAAACGTGCAGTTAGCATTTATTTTACGTAAATGTTGCAAACTATGATGCTAGTCGGTAAGCATATAGCGGCTGCCATATCTAAAAGAGCTTTTTCCGTTAAATTTTTGTGAATAACTGCTTAAATCCCTTAATTCTTTATAGATATGGACGCAAAACAGTTTCGATTCTTGGTTAAAAGCAAAAAAAACTTGCAGTTAGCATTTATTTTACATAAATATTGCAAACTATGATGCTTGTCGGTAAGCAAATTAGCGGCCGACATATGTAAACAAAGAGCTTTTTCTGTTAAATTCTTGTGAATAGATGCTTAAATCCTTAAATTCTTTATAAATATAGACGTAACAGTCTCGATTCTTGGTTAAAAGCAAAAAAAAAACGTGCTGTTATCATTTATTTTACGTAAATATTGCAAACTATGATGCTAGTCGGTAAGCAAATTAGCGGCCGTCGTATAGCGTAAACAAAGAGCTTTTTCTGTTAAATTATGGTGGATAAATGCTTAAATCCCTGTATTCTTTATAGATATGGACGTAAAAGTCGTAATTATTGGTTAAAAGCAAAAAAAACGTGCAGTTAGCATTTATTTTACGTAAATATTGCAAACTATGATGCTAGTCGGTAAGCATATAGCGGCTGCCATATCTAAAAGAGCTTTTTCCGTTAAATTTTTGTGAATAACTGCTTAAATCCCTTAATTCTTTATAGATATGGACGCAAAACAGTTTCGATTCTTGGTTAAAAGCAAAAAAAACTTGCAGTTAGCATTTATTTTACATAAATATTGCAAACTATGATGCTCGTCGGTAAGCAAATTAGCGGCCGCCATATGTAAACAAAGAGCTTTTTCCGTTAAATTTTGGTGGATAAATGCTTAAATCCCTGTATTCTTTTTAGATATGGACGTAAAACAGTCTCAATAATTGGTTAAAAGCAAAAAAAACGTGCAGTTATCATTTATTTTACGTAAATATTGCAAACTATGATGCTAGTCGGTAAGCATATAGCAGCTGCCATATGTAAAAGAGCTTTTTCCGTTAAATTCTTGTGTATGAATTAGTGATGCACGATAATACATTTTTCAACCGATATCGATAACCGATAATTTCCTGCCCCTTCCACCCGATAACCGATAATATCACGCCGATAATTCTATTCAAATATGTATGTAAAATGTTAACGTATACAAAGATCAAATGTTTTTTTTTTTTGCACATCAAATGTGAACAAGTCGTAAATTCCAACATATAAACAATGGCAATGACATTGTGTAATGGTAAGCTTTTGGCAACAATTACTTAGAGAGTAAACACCCAAGTTGCACAAAAATGCCTTTAAAAGTAAGCCATTCCTAACATATATATCAAATTACTACACTGCAAAAACACCTCCTTAAAACTATCAGAATTGGACAAAACTGTTGATTGCGCACATTTGGAGGCTAAATCAAGTATATAATTATCGGATTGCATTATCGGTTGAACTTCGCTTTATCTGGATTATCTGTGTGACGTCATAATTGCCATTATCGGCCGATAATTATCGGTGACCGATATTATCGTGCATCTCTAGTATAAATGCTTAAATCCCTGTATTCTTTATAGATATGGATGTAAAACAGTCTCGATTCTTGGTTAAAAGCAAAAAAACTGTGCAGTTAGAATTTATTTTACGTAAATATTGCAAACTATGATGCTTGTCGGTAAGCAATTTAGCGGCCGACATATGTAAACAAGGAGCTTTTTCCGTTAAATTCTTGTGAATAAATGCTTAAATCCCTAAATTCTTTATAAATATGGACGTAACAGTCTCGATTCTTGGTTAAAAACAACAACAAAAAAGTGCCGTTATCATTTATTTTACGTAAATATTGCAAACTATGATGCTACTAGGTAAGCAAATTAGCGGCCGCCGTATAGCGTAAACAAAGAGCTTTTTCCGTTAAATTATGGTGGATAAATGCTTAAATCCCTGTATACTTTATAGATATGGACGTAAAACAGTCTCAATTATTGGTTAAAAGCAAAAAAACCATGCAGTTATCATTTATTTTACGTAAATATTGCGAACTATGATGCTCTTCGGTAAGCAAATTAGCGGCCGCCATATGTAAACAAAGAGCTTTTTCCGTTAAATTCTTGTGAATAAATGCTTAAATCCCTTAATTCTTTATAGATATGGACACAAAACAGTCTCGATTGTTGGTTAAAAGCAAAAAAAAAAGTGCAGTTAGAATTTATTTTACGTAAATATTGCGAACTATGATGCTATTTGGTAAACAAATTAGCGGCCGCCATATGTAAACAAAGAGCTTTTTCCGTTAAATTCTTGTGAATAAATGCCTAAATCCCTGAATTCCTTATAGATATGGAGTTAAAAAGTCCTCTCGATTCTTAGTTAAAAGCAAAAAAAACGTGCAGTTAGCAGTTATTTTACATAAATATTGTGAAGTATAATGCCAATGCTGTAGCTGCTAATTTCTTGCTTTCGTACTTTTCAACCTAAATCCGGCGTTAGATCGCTGCATGTGACCGACTGCTAATAAATGAAGCGGAGTGTGGGACGGCCCCCCTTCGGGGAGGCGTGACTCAGTGAATGGGGAATGTGTCATGTCAATACATTATGAAGTCTATGGACCAGCAATCCTAAATGTATAAAAAGATTTTTAAAATAAACAATTTTTTAATAGAAAAAAATTTCAATTTATTTTTTAAACTGGGGAAAATAATATATATATTTTTTTATAATTCTTTTTTTTTTCTTTTAAAACCTTTTTATGATTTTTTTTTTGCATTCAGATTTTTAGCTATAATTTAATTTTTTTAAATTGCGTATTGTTTTAATTATTGGTAGTCTCCAGGTTACGACATACTTTCACGATTTTGACTTTACGATGCCAGTCTCGTCCTGCAGTTTGTCTCCAGTTGTTCTTTGTTTTTGTTTTTTAGTCGCGTAAACAGTACCTTGTTGTACCTCACAGTATCTCAGGTTTTCTGTTCTGTCCTCACTAAACGTGAAGTTTTTCAGCTTGACAGACACTAAACAAGGCAATTCGAAGCTTTTGACTTCCTTTACTTTTGACAATTTGTAAAGCTGTAACACACATATGTACACTTTTGTTCAAAAATGACACGTATTTTAACAATAAAACACTTGACACCAAACAGTTGGTGTTCAAACGTCCATGTAGTCTGATCAACATGTAAATTTTGTCGATTAAATTAGCCTAACAAAAGTCTGCTAGCTTAAATGCTACAAACGCTAACGTGTTCACAATTGTCATAGCGAATCACTCACACGTAACTCCACAAACTGGAGCTGTAAACTTAATTACAAATGCCTACACAAGCGTATATGAGCTGAAACAACTTTGTTTCGAAAATTTGGTTTACATCGCCAGCATAGGTACGGAGCCTTGTTGTTCGCTTAAAAAGACTTGTTTTTTTGGAACACACTGATGCTGCCTTTTGAAGTCCTGCACAAGACAGCCTTGACGCAATTATCCAACCCCCTGATGCTGTTTGCGTCGGTTAAAAATATCTCTGCCTCGACACTGAAGCGCCTTCTCTTCATGTTGTTACCAAGTAAAAATTATATTTAATTTCTGTCCGAGGATAAGAAACAAGAGTTCCGCGAGTAGATATTGGTGCGAGGCGCTCTTGCTAGCGGCGACGCATTTCCATTTCATCCTAAGTCCCCTGGAAGATAAAATCTAGATTTGTGTTTTCTGCATGTCTGCTTTGAGTTGGCGGGAAATTGCTGATTTGTGATTATCTGCTTAGGAGTCTGCCTTGAAAAACGGTCAGAGTCGAATTCTCTCAAATGAACCAAAGATGACGACACGCAGTTCGGGAGCGGAAGAAAATTATATTATAAAATAATATTTGATATTAAGCCCATCCAGATTGAAACTGGATGGCTGTCTTGTAGTCTGAACAGTCCCGAAGCATAGAAATCAGATTTTGCGAGACAGATTAAAACCACAAACGAGAGGTACCATATTTTTCGGACTACAAGCCCGAGTGAGTATAAGTCGCCCCAGCCATAAAATGCCCAATGGAGAGAAAAAAAACTAGGGCCGTCAAACGATTAAAAATTTTAATCGAGTTAATTACAGCTTAAAAAATAATTAATTGTAATTAATCGCAATTCAAACCATCTATAAAATATGCCATATTTTTCTGTAAATTATTGTTGGAATGGAAAGATAATGGGTTTTCCCATTGGCAGTGTATCAAATACTTTTTTACATTAAGTCTCTATAAGTGGAAATTAGGATTGAAATTTCAGACCTTTACATATTTTCTAAGTTGGTGAACCTGCAAAATCACAAGGGGTGCAAATACTTCTGCTCCTCACTGTATGTTGGGTTTTATGGCTCTCTCAGTCAAGAGGCCCTATAAGGACACTTGGATTCTTATTTCCTGTGTCTAATCAACTTGTAAGTCAGTGTGGAGGGAAAACAAAGAGAGCAGGTAGTTACATAATAAGGCACAGTGCGACGAATTTCAAAATTTACCGTTTGCAGAATGATTTAACCCCGAAACGCGATTGCGATCAAATGAAAAAACTACACACAACCATGGCACACTCCCATTTTGACTTACCTTGTGTATGAAACCGATTAAAATGGCGTACAATGACTCTCGTGCCTCTTTTAGCCGAATCGTGGGACTAAAAAAAACAGCAGTAGAGTATACGACTAGCAAAGGTAAATTGTCACTATGACAAGCACATGAACTGTGTGAATACAGTAGGGTGACCTCTTTTGACCCGGCCATGTCCACTTTTCACATCCTGTCCAGTGCGTCCGGCAGGATTTTATAAATTCATGAAAATGTCCGGTTTTCATTATGTTTCACAGGACCAATTAGCGTGTGTTGAAATTGACTTTGGACAGAATTAGCGCAGCAACGATTAATTGATTAACTATTCAAATTACATTTTTTAACTTCGAGTATTCGTTTAATTAAAGTGACGTTGTAATGGTTTATTTTGAAAGTGTTTGCATTTAGTTTTATTGATTAGGGTGGATACACTGCCCTCAGGTCTGCCTCATTTTACATAGCTGAATTCAACTGCTCCCTGTGAAGACCAACGTAAACCAAGTTTTTCTTTAAGCTAATGTTTTTTAATGCATTAGTCATTTCGTTT
Source organism: Corythoichthys intestinalis (assembly GCF_030265065.1). Taxonomy (NCBI): domain Eukaryota; kingdom Metazoa; phylum Chordata; class Actinopteri; order Syngnathiformes; family Syngnathidae; genus Corythoichthys; species Corythoichthys intestinalis. The sequence continues at coordinate 41,766,167 of NC_080398.1, forward strand.
GCATTTAGTTTTATTGATTAGGGTGGATACACTGCCCTCTGGTCTGCCTCATTTCACATGGCTGAATTAACTGCTCCCTGTTAAGACCAACATAAACCAAGTTTTTGTGTAAGCTAATGTTTTTTAATGCATTAGTTATTTAGTTTATAGGTATATTTATATTTTTTGTCAGAATATGTCTGAAGCATTTGTTAAGAGCATTATAAAAAAACGATAGCATTTAAGCTAGCGGACTTATGCTATGTAAGTTAGCCAATTGTTCTTTTGTTGTACATAGATCCTCATATTTTTTTAAAAATTATACCGTTTGAGGCTCAGGTATTTAAATTTTTCATGTTCCTTATCCGATTACTCGATTATTCGAACTAACTGGTTCATCGATTAATCGACTACTAAAAAAATCGATAGCTGCAGCCCTAGACAGAATACTACGGTACTGTGCTGCCTGTGACGTGTTCCCAGAGAGCCTTCCCAGTTGTTAAGACTTTTTTTTACGATCATTACGTATATAATCAAATGCTCATGTACCCAAAAGCGTAATTAAAATGAAAATACCTTTATAATACCTACTTTGGATACAAATGTTCAAATACGAATCCTTAGGACGACATTTATAATATTACCCAAAATAAGGAGGCACTCAATTTTGCTGATAAGCTTGCAAGGAGAAGGAGGGAAACTATACAGCTTCCGCAATCGTTCTTTAAAAAAAAAAAAAAAAAAAACTCCTCCTCCTTCACGTCTCTTTTTATTTGGGATGGCCCTAGCAACAAGAGAGGGTTCAACCTTAAAAGGATGGGGAGCAAAGCGGGCAACACCTCTATGAATTTGTTTGGCTATGTGTCTGCATGTAGGTGGGATTAATACATGTGTGTCAGCACATTCCAGCAAAGCAAAACTGTCTCTTGTTGCTTCTGCCCTTGGGAAGGCAAGAGTCTTCAAGCCTTCTTCAAGAAAAACATTCCTTAATTGTGAGCACAATGAGCAAAGCATTTCTTCATTGCGGGTAAAGGAATTTGCCCCCCTAACCCCCCACCAAGCCGCGGAAACAGCGCCAACTGAACGAAATGCTGTTCCTCTGGCACCGCTTCCGCAAGCCGACCAGTGGGGGGCCAAGATTCCGCACGTTCACTCCCGTGTTAACTAGAGATGTCCCGGGATGCCGATCGATCGGGTCCGGTCACGTCATGTTCAAAGTATCGGAATTGGCAAAAAAATATGCCTTTTTTTTATATATATATATCTATTTTTTAATTAAATCGTTTTCTAATTGTATTTAACGTTACAAACATAATATGTTACACTCAGCCAGAGTGTTTAGTTCAGGCTTAAGGTAGGGTTATCAAATTTATCTCGATAACGGCGGTAATTAATTTTTTTAAAAATGTATCACGTTAAAATATTTAACGCAATTCATGCATGCGCTGGCGCTGCACGACCCACCAACGCATTGTCGCGCACAATCTGTAATGGCGCCGTCTTACCTATATAGAGAGATAAAAGGCAGCGTAAAATGAGTAGAGTGAATTTTGGCAGCCTTTGGAGCCTTTTTTTAATTGGCTTAAGCCTTACAATCCCTCTCCCTACGATTAGAAATATCATGGGAAGCAATGTGGGGAAGCAAGGTAGCAATTGATCTTTTTCTTAACACCTTATGTTATTTCCCAACGCAGAGAAGATATATCAATTGGTGGCACTACGCACAGTCATGGTTCCACTTCCCATCATGCATTTGGGCATGGCTACAGTATCATTTATTGAAAGCTCAACAAATACACTAGATGGCAATATTTAGTCACAATATACAAAGTCACAAGTCTTTCTATCCGTGGATCCCTCTCACAGAAAGAATGTTAATAATGTAAATGCCATCTTGAGGATTTATTGTCATAATAAATAGTGTTGCACCGATACCATTTTTTGGCCCCGATACCGATACCTGGCTGTGCAGTATCGGCCGATACCGATACCATACCGATACCACCCCGATTATATATATATTTTTTCTTTTTTTTTTTCTTCCCAAAGAGCTACATAATTGGATGTGAAATCATTTTTATCAAGGCTTTGTCAGGCTGTTGCTTACCTTTGCAAAATAGGAAAAAGACTAGTACAAAGTATAATACTAGCCCAACAGTAAGAAAGTAAAAATAAGTTCATAAAAATAAACTCTGAATGAAGTGAGTAAACTTTTTTTTAAACCTCTCAAAGGCCAAACAGTGCAACTTTCATGAAATTATTGTCACATTCTGCTGCTGGTTAGATTGTGTTTTGTTGCTGGGCTGTTAGTGGGGGCGTTCCTGACGTCGCACCTGAATCCAATGCAGGCTTATCAACGCAGCATTTAAGCACGGGTGAGCTCAGAGAAGGCTGCCGTGATATTTGCTTTGCTGATCGCCGTTTGAAATCTCGCACTATAGTCTCGCTACATTTGCTTGTTACGCCCCTGCATTGGGTTTTTTCTGTTAGTGTGCTGCACTCGTTTGGAACCTCTACCCTGTGCAGGTATTTGAGTGTTTTTATTTTGGCTTTTTGGGTCGCTGCCTATCGTCTTAGTTAATCTTCGAGTTTTTAGTATTGAGCTCCGTCGACCTGCTGTCAGCGACTCCTTTTGTTATTTCTACTATCCCGCGATCGCGTGTTATTTTTTGTTTGCAATCATTAAACCCTTGTACTTATCCCCCGCTTGTTGTCCATTTCGCGGTCCAACCTTTTTTCCGCATTTGCGGACGCTCACAATTATAAGTAATAATAATTGACCACAGCATCCCGTCTCTCTACTAGCCTCGTTTTTTCGGGAGGGGGTGGGTCCCTTATTTCTATTTCTAAAAGGTGGCAACCCTACTTTGGAAACAGTTCCCAAATTACTGCAGCATTTCTTGCAGTAAAAGACAATAAAAGTAAAGTAGACGTAGTGAACTGACCAGAGATTGTTGCACCTGTCCAGCGCCCTTCCTCTGGATAGCAGTCCTGCTCTTGCAGGCTCAAACTTGTGTTCGTTCACGTTTCGTCTTCACATGTTTTATCAGGTTCGAGGTATTGAAACTGGCCGATTTAACTCCACATCTCGAAACTTTCAGGCCGCAAATCTTGCACGCAGCCATTGATTTTAATTGACGGGATTTCTATTTTGAAATATTTCCCGACCGCCGCCATGCCGGCCATGTCATTGGTCAGAAGTGGCTATTGGCCCGTTCTCATTGGTCTGGAGCAGGCCAATAGCGATAGTTGTTTGGTGTTCACGTGTCATCACACAACACAGAGACAAAGTGTAGTGAGCGCCAGGAGAAAAAAAAAAGGCTGCGGTCAAATGTTGTAATAATGAACCGGTAAATGGTATCGGCGCCGTCTTTGTTGGTACTCGCCGATACCACCATTTTGGGCCGGATCGGCGCCCCCTGCCGATACTAGTGTCGGTATCGGTGCATCTTTAATGATAAACAAATACAGTACTTATATACTGTATGTTGAATGTATATATTCGTCAGAGTTTTATTCATTTTTTTTCTTAATGCATTGCCAAAATGTACATGATTGGGAAAAATTATCGGGAATGATTGGAATTGAATCGGGAGCAAAAAAAAGCAATTGGATCGGGAAATATCGGGATTGGCAGATACTCAAACTAAAACGATCGGGATCTGATCGGGAGCAAAAAAACATGATGGGAACAACCCTAGTGTTAACCCTTTGTACTGACTCCATGTTCCAAAAGTTTGAAGAAGGCTCACCCAAAACAGGTTGACAATTTATTCGTCGACAACGGTCAAAAACAAGGCAAAAAACAAACGACGGGGAGGTCTAAGTAGGAGAATGGGCGTGGGGACAGGTGCCAGTCGGATGACATGCTGGGATGGGGGGTTTAAGCAAGGTCGTCGTGGATGTCCTTAACTTTTTCAGTGAAAAATGTCATAAATGTTTGCTCCTCACTGTCTGTTGGGTGTTTTGGCTCTCTCGGTCAAAAGGCCCTGTAAGGACACTCGGATTCCTATTCTCCGTGTCTAAGAAGCTTTTAAGTGAGCATGGAGGAAGAACAAAGAGAGCAGGTACTTACATAATAAGGCACAGTGCGACCAATTTCAAAACCTACCGTTTGCAGAATGATTCAACTCCGAAAGGCGATTGCGATCAGATAAAAAAACTACACACAACCATGGCACACTCCCATTTACACTTACCTTATGCGTGAAACCGTTTAAAATGGTTTACAATGACGCTCGTGCCTCTTTAAGCTAAATTGAGGGACTAAAAAAATAAAAACAGCAGTAGAGTATATGACTAGCAAAGGTAAATTGTCACTATGATAAACACATGAACAGTACAGTAGTGTCGAGATGAAGTGCGGTGAAGATACAAAGATGACTCATTTAGGTCAAGGCAACACAAATTTGATCAGCGGCAAAAGCTGAGTCGGCTGCTTTCCTCTTGTTTATCAACCCGCTTGACCTCTTGTTTTTGGCTATTGCGTCATGCAGTCATGCTTGTAATAAGTATTAAAGAAAATAAATCTCCACATCATAACGGTAAACAACAACGCCCTCAGCCAACCTCGCATTTCCAGAGCTGCTTTTAGTCCACAACGTCAGCTGGGGACGACAGGGAGGCGCTTGTCGGCGTCACGCCGCGATAACCGGTGACGCTGATTGAGTTTAGCTCTCTAGCTTGTGCTGTTGTTGTGATTTTTTGGCAATAAAAATGGTGGAATTGTAGTACCCTTAACTGAACCCGGTGGTGTCGTTCAGGCCCAGCTGGAAGCTCAGAAGGCCACGCAGGACTTTCACAGAGCTTCCGAAGTCCTCCGCGCCGCCAAGGAGACCATCTCGCTGGCCGAGCAGCGCCTCCTGGAGGAGGACCGACGCCATTTCGACTCGGCCTGGCAGGAGATGCTCAACCACGCCACGCAGCGGGTAGGCGCCGGCCCCGACTCGTTTTTTTTATTTCTAAAAAAAAACGCCTTAATGAGATTCAATCGGCTCCGGCAGGTGTTGGAGGCGGAGCAAGAGAAGGCCAGAAGCGAGGCGGCACACAAGGAGACGGCGGAAAAGCACGCGGCGGCTATCGGGCGCATGAAGCAGCTGGAGAAGAAACTCAAACGCACTATCGGGAAGTCCAAGTAAGTCACACGCGTGGGGTGAAGGTGGTTTGTTTTGGGAAAATAAAACGTAAATAATTCAAAGAAACAGTTGCAGCAATGTGTATATATCAATATATATTTTTTTTATTATTCTAAAATAATTATTAATTTATTCATTCACAATTTCTTCCTGTTTAGTTGTTTTTATATTTTTATTCAAAATGGTTTTATTTTATTTTATGAATTATCAGTTATATACAATTAATATATACGATCAAAAAAAATATTTTTTCAAATTCGAGTGATATTTGAAATGAAATTGTTTAATTTCTATTTTCTTCTACTTGTTTAATTTCTTTCTGTTGACTGTTTTTCACTCACGATTTTCTTCATATTCTGAAAACATGTTTTTTCTGATATTTTTAATTTAAAAAAATATATAAAATCAAAAATTATATGTATGTAGATGTATGTATGTAGATATAAAAATATAATTTTTTTTTTTTTTTTTAAACAATGAAAATTCACATTTCTAATTGATTCAATTTTTATTTTGTATTGAAAATGCCTGCTTAAAATTTCATTTAATTCCTTTTCATTATTAATTTTTTTTTCTATTTTCTTATTTATAGATTTTTTTTTTAATTAAATATTTTGGAATTTAATTTAATTACTATTTACTGTTCTTTCACTTATTTTAAAATTTCTTTAAAAATATTTTTTCTTATTTTGAAAAAACATTCTTATTACAACAATTTTCATTATAAATTTCATTTAATTCCTTTTCATTATTAATTTTTTTTTCTATTTTCTTTTGATTATTTTGTATTCATAGATTTTTTTAAATTAAATATTTTGGAATTTAATTTAATTACTATTTACTGTTCTTTCACTTATTTTAAAATTTCTTTAAAAATATTTTTTCTTATTTTGAAAAAACATTCTTATTACAGCAACTTTTCATTATACATTTCATTTAATTCCTTTTCATTATTAATTTTTTTTTTCTATTTTCTTTTGATTATTTTGTATTCATAGATTTTTTTAAATTAAATATTTTGGAATTTAATTTAATTACTATTTACTGTTCTTTCACTTATTTTAAAATTTCTTTAAAAATATTTTTTCTTATTTTGAAAAAACATTCTTATTACAGCAACTTTTCATTATACATTTCATTTAATTCCTTTTCATTATTAATTTTTTTTTTCTATTTTCTTTTGATTATTTTGTATTCATAGATTTTTTTAAATTAAATATTTTGGAATTTAATTTAATTACTATTTACTGTTCTTTCACTTATTTTAAAATTTCTTTAAAAATATTTTTTCTTATTTTGAAAAAACATTATTATTACAGCAACTTTTCATTATACATTTCATTTAATTCCTTTTCATTATTAATTTTTTTTTTCTATTTTCTTTTGATTATTTTGTATTCATAGATTTTTTTAAATTAAATATTTTGGAATTTAATTTAATTACTATTTACTGTTCTTTCACTTATTTTAAAATTTCTTTAAAAATATTTTTTCTTATTTTGAAAAAACATCCTTATTACAACAACTTTTCATTATACATTTCATTTAATTCCTTTCAAAGTCATTTCATCCCATTGATGCATATGGAAGTCGATGCCATTGACTGCCATGGACGTCCAAATTTCCCATTCATTCCCAATGACATTAACATTGCATTTAGGCCAATTTAGACAGATGCCATTGATGGCCATCTATATCAGATCTATTGATACCAATGTACTTGGATGCCATAGACGGCCATGGATGTCCAATTTTCCCATTCATTTTCAATGGCATTTACTTTGTTCAATTCAATTGACCGCCATGTTTGTTGATTCTATTGATGCCAATGTACTAAGATTCCATTGACGGCCATTGACGGCCAAATTTCCCATTCATTTTCAATGGCAAAAATAACAATTGTCCCCAAATTAACAGGAAATGACCAGATATCAATAAGACGTGTCCCCCAAATGACCTGACATGACCAGGACACGCCCCCCAGATGACCTTGTATGACTAGGACACGCCCCCCCCAAATGACCTGATATGACCAGAACACCCCCTGAAATGTCCCCAAATGACCTGATGACCAGGACACGCCCCCAAACATACCTGGGCGGGGCTATGATCTGTATCTCCACACAACAAAGTGCTAGATTTGAAGAAACAATCTAATATTACAACAACTTTTCATTATAAATTTCATTTAATTCCTTTCGAATTTATTTCATATTTTTAATTAAAAAGGTATAGTTACTTTTGTTTTCTAATTATTTTGCAATCATTGAATTTTTCTTAAATTGAAAATATAATTTATATTAATTTCATTTACTTTCGATTTAGTGCTCTTTTACTTAATTTTTTACCACTTGCTATTTTCTTATTAAAATGAATAATTTTTAAACATTTTTTGTAACAAATGTTCATTATATTTTTGGATTTTTTAAAAATATAAAATCAAAAGTTAAATTTCTTATTTACCATATTTTATTAGAATATTTTTTATTGAAAACGCCTGCTTAGAAATGTCATTTGAATCCTTTTTACTTTTTTTCATATAATGGTTTCATTTCTATTGTACTTTCCTTTGACTGTTTTGTATTTATGGATTTTTTTAAATTGAAAAAAATATGAATTTCATATAATTTCTAGTTACTGTTTTTTGGCTTATTAAAAGAAAAAAAATATTACCTTTCGAATTTTGAAGAAAAATATTTTTACTGCTACAAATTTTCATTATAAATTTAATTGCTTTACAAATTAATTTTATAATTTTAAACAAAAATGATTTTGTTTTTTTCCCTCATTTTGTAATTTTTTAAAAATTGAAAATATTTATGAATTTCATTTAATTTCTATTGTTTCTACTTGTTTTATTTTCTAATTTAAACAATTATTAATTTTCAAAACTTTTTTTGATAATACATTTTTATATTTTTAAATGTAAAAAAAATATATAAAGAAAATATACATTTCTGATTTATTGCATTTTGTTTAATTTGAATGCTTGCTTATAAATGTCATTTAATTTTATTATCTTTTTTTTTTATATAATTTTTTGGGGGAAAAAGTGTTTTATTTGAATTTCTTTTGAATATTTTATATTAATGGAATTTTATTTAATTTCTATGTCTTGTTCTTTGACTTATTTAAAAAAAAAAAAAAAACATTATTTCTATTTCATGATAAATTTCGTTCAAGTTCATTTTATATTTTTAAATAAAAACACAATTCCTTTTGAATTTTCTTCTAATTATTTTGCAATTATTGTTTTTTTTTTAAATTGAAAATATATATGAATTTGATTTAATTTGTGTTTGTACGTTATTTTTTTTACTTATTTTATTTTCTAAATTAAGTTCATGTAAACAATTTGTCTAATTTTTAAACGTTTTTATAACATATAATTTGCATTATATTTTTTGATTAAAAAGTTTGTATTGAAAACACCTGCTTATAAATTTCACTTTTTTTCCTACTCCTATTTTTATTTAATATTTTTCAAAACGTGGGCATTATTTTAATTGTATTTTTTTCCCCTCTCTGTTCCTTTTTGTCCTTTACAGACCCTACTTTGAAATGAAAGCCAAGTTCTACCTGCAGCTCGAGGTACGTGACGCTCCACGCCATTCTAAATACGCTTCCCGTTCGCCACGTTAACGGTGACATTTCCGCGCAGACCCTGAAGGCGACGGTGGACGAGCGGCAGGCTAAGCTATCCCGAGCCAAAGCCGAGTACAAGGCGGCCCTGGGGAACTTGGAAGCCATCTCGGACGAGATCCACCAGCGCCGTCGCAACTCCGTCATGGGTCCGCGCGAGCGCGGCGTCGGCTCGGACGGCGACCCGTCGTCGGACGGCGTTTCCAGTAAGATGAATGAATGAATGAATAAGAAGCGTCCATTTTAGGTTAAGACGATTCCACATTAGTTCATCTCCCTTCGCAGTGATGTCAATGTGCTCGGATGACGAAGCCGGCGGCGTCGCCGCCTCCGAGGAAGACTCGGAGACGCGTTCCACGTCCAGTTTGGGTTCCCCCCCGGACAGCCCTAAGGAGGCGGCGTCTCCGTGCTCCTTCGCCACTTCTTGTCCGTCGCCGACGCCCTCCCGCTCTTCTTCCACCTCCTCGCCTTCGTCCGGGCCGCCCTCCAGGCCGCGCAGCTTGGACCTGCCCAACTCGGTCTCCCTGTCGGACTTCGGCCTCATCTCGCCCGTGCTCGGCCCTCGGAGCGACTGCAGCGGGGCCTCGTCGCCCGAGTGCGACGTAGAAAGAGGTGAGTTTTGGCCAGACATCACATTTTAGACAAAATTTACTTGCCCCAATACACCTAATGCCTTTGACTAAATTCACTTAACTCTAAGTCTGCTAATCCACTTAAAATGGACATATACTGAAATTAATTGAATCAAAATTTTCCCTATATCACTGTTTCTTAACCTTGCTAAAAGTACTGAACCCCACAAGTTTTTCATGTAGCTTAACTGAACCCTTCGTAATTAGATTTTAGAAATTTTTTTTTTTTAAATACAAAACCGATATATGGCGGAAAACGCAGACAAGACTGAAAAAGCAGTTTCTGCTCTTGCACTCCTCTTTAAAAAAAAGCTGCTGTATTTTAAGACAAAACACCTGTTGTGTTTGATAGAATATGTCTATATGCTGCCATAGCAGATTCATGGCGCATTAAGCCCCCGAACTATTTTTAATTTGTCTGTTTTACCCTGAAAACCCCCGTTTACAGACGTCGAGCAACCGCTTTTGTTTCAACCCAGCCATAAAACGCAGGTATTTAATTATATTTATTATTCATAATGTCTGTCATTTTTTAGCTTAGAATCATTAATTGATGTCTTATATTTCGTTAAAAAAAAAAAAAACGACTTCGAAAAATTATTCACTCGCATATTTTAAACTTTTAAACAAATTTCGTCACAATGAAAAAAATGGTGTCTGTAAAAAAGTCACGGATATCTTACTCATAACTATGGCTTAATTGTATTTTTTTGTTACTATCGCATATTCTTCAATAGGTTAGATGATAAATAATCGATCCAAACAAAGAGAAATTGAAAAAACATTTAAAAGGGTAAATATATGAAAAAGAACATCTCAACCATTCCTTGATGTCTGCGATTTCTGCATCGTGACGCTTGTTATATTACCATATTTCACCCATAAAATCCCCCAAAAATTGTATCTACGCGATAATATCTCGTTAGTCATGGTGTCTTTAATTCTGCTCTTGCGTGCTCTCACCTCCAGATAGGGTTTTGCTGTTTAAAAAAAAAATTTTTTTTTTTTTTGAAAAATGCCCTCCCATTCAAAATTTTCTTCCCTCAGAATATTGAGATTTTAAGCTTTCCAATGATGTATCACACATGCATATCAGACCATTTGAAAGTTGGCCAAATTGGGGGTCTCAGAGCGGAACTTCAAATCACCTCTGTGTTGTCCGCCATATCTACGCTAGCAAGCTAATAATTTAGCAAATTCCCGTCAAAAATTCTTCTCATTTTGTCAGCATGTTTTATAAACAGGTCAAAATTTGAGACCATGCTGCCCATTGGTCTGCTATAATCTCTCATACCAAGTGTGTCAATCTTCCACTGAGCAAACTAGTTCCTCCTCCAAACAGATCGAGGGCTAGCAATGAAAAGAAATAGATTAAGCTTGTAAATTGGGAGCAAACCAGTCCAAAACCTAGTCTAAAAAGCTACTTAGCCTAGATTTAATCAGCGTACGAAAATAAGGCTCTGCGTTTCTTTACCTTCGCCGAACCCCATAGACTTACCGTACCGTGATTAAGAACCACTGCCCTATATATTCCTGTAAGCGTCCCAATACTTCTGTCCAATTGCCACATTTTTATTCATGTTCTGTCCCAACACTAAGCTCCATTTGTACTGTACTGAAAATGAACCAACATTTTTTAATTCAAACTTCACATTTTCCTGTCTGAAAACTTTTGATAAACCCCCCCTCCCCCCTTCTATTTGCTGGAGTACTTTCCCTTATATATTTTTCTGTACTGAAAATGACGCAATACTTCGGTTCAAACTTCATATTTTCCTTTCCCAATACTTTTGGCAAAGCACTTTTTTTTCGTCCAGTCAACTTGCAAATTTTCATCCATTTTTTTTGGGTAGTACTTGTATCAATAATTTTCAGAATCCATGTTCTAGGAACATTTTGACCCATTACTTCAGTTCAGACTTTATTTTCTAGTCCTAATCCTTTTGTCAAAACCATCTTTTCCCCAGTAAACCTGCACATTTTCTTTCATTGGCTGTAGTAGTTATCCCAATACCTTTGAGACTCCAGTTTCTAGCCACATTTTCTGTACTGAAAACGACCTATTATTTTTAGTTCAGACTTCATTTTCCTGTCCCAATACTTTTGTCAAATGCATTTTTTTCCCCTCCATTGTAGTAGTATCGTAATATTCGGACTATAGGCCGCTACTTTTTCCCCTCATTTTGAATCCTGCAGGCGGCTTATATGTTGATTTATTTGGGTTAATAGCTAACACTTTATTTGACAGCGGCGTCATAACACTGCCAGAAGACAGCCATAATTATGACATGACACTATTATGAGCATCAATGAATGCTTATGACAGATGTCACTAAATGTCATCCAGCAAATTATATCACCAACTCTATGTCCAGCTCGGATCTTTTACATGCAGTCAAAAGTGAGATAATTTGACATCTCTCATAAGCATTCATTAATGCTCATGGCAGTGTCATGTCATAATTATGACGGTCTTATAGCGCCACAGTCAAATAAAGTAGCTAACTAGCAATTAATGAAAACACTGGAACTGTAACTGAAGAAATTATTAGCACAGAACATGAATTTTGAATGTTATTTACATCTGTAGAGCTGCAATGCATACTAGGAGGCATGTTGGACGACAACAGTGTTGACAGCAGGTGGCAGCAGAGGTTCACTGTCTCCCCCATGCGGGAAGTGATGGCAAAATGACGCTTCTTGAATTAATCTTCAAAGCTTCATAATGATTCATTTGGTTTTATGACAGTCTTATGATGCCGCTGTCAAAAAAAAGTGTTTCCGGTTAATATATTTTAATGTAAATATCCCATAATACAGTGAGCACAGCTGCGGCTTATTGTCCAGTGCAGCTTATCAATGAACAAATGCCTTTTTTGTGTGAAATTTGGTGGGTGGCGGCTTATAGTCAGGTGCGCCTTATATTCCAGAAAGTAGGGTACTTGTCGTTCTACTTTTCAGAAAACAATTTTTTGCAACATTTTCCCCTCACTCCATGTTTTAATTCATTTTTCTGTACTGAAAATGACGCAATTTTTCATATTTTCCTTTCCAAACTTTTATCAAAACCCTTCCCCTACCACCTGCACATTTTCTTCCATCTTTTTTGTAGTACTTGCCCCAATACCTTTAGATCACAGTTCAAATTTTCCTGCCCAAAATCTTTTGTCAAATCTTCCATTTTCTGAAGCACTTTCTCCAATTTTTTCTAACGCTCATGTTTTACTTCATTGTTTTGTCCTGGAAATGATGCAGTACTTCAGTTTACACCTCACATTTTGTCCCAATACTTTCGGCAAAACCTTTCTCCAGTACACCTGCAAATTTTCTTCCAGTTAATTTTGTACTACATGCCCCAATACTTTGAGACTCCACATTTTTCCATGTTTTACTGCATTTTTCTGTACTGAAAATAACCCAATACTTCTTGTTTTGTCCCAATACTTTTGTTGAACTAGTCAACTATTGGTCGATCGACTAGCTAATGGCTGCCTGTACATGACCAAGTCTAGCAAAAATTACATACATCACCAAATCCAACGAGTAGCCAATGCCAGCGGTTGCAGACTATAATTAACGTTAGCGGTTAGCATTTGCTGTTAATGTTAAGGAATACCATAAGCAGTCGCGTTAGCGTAGCGCTAGCATCTGCATAAATAGCACAACCTAATAAACACACAATTTTTACTTACTAATCGTTTCTCGCTGTCCATTGTAGGCGAGCGAGCCGAAGGCGCCGAGGTGACGCTGGACAACGGGCCGGCCGTGGTCAGCAACCGGAGCACCGACAACCGCAACAATAACAACAACGGCGCGGCCAAGAGGAGGAGGAGCTTCAACTTGGAAGCTCGGTTCAGCTTCCTCAATCTGCGACGCCAACGCAGCGACGCCAAAAACACGGACAACTTTGCGCAAAAGGCCGTCGTGGTTAAAGGACTGTGAAGGACCCATGAGAAGTTCTAGCATAGACTGATGATGACTTTTTTTATTTGTATTCAATGTCACGTTTAACTTTTTGTCCTTGTTGATGTCTTCCATTTTGATGGAAGCGGTGAATATGTTATGAAGCGGGATTGTTAAATAAAGAAAATGTTGCACTGTTTCCACTTGCCTTCAGTTGTTTTAACCCATTCAGTGACAATAATCACCACATTGAACAGCTATGCAAAAGTTCATGCTTAACCTGACCTAACCCTTTATATGGCAAGGAACTATCTTTGGTTGAAAAAAAAAATGCAATTATCTTCGGAAGCGCTTATCCTCACGAGGGTCGCAGCAGTGCTGGAAACATAATTTACCGTATTGGCCCGAATATAAGTGTGTTTTTTGCATTGAAATAAGACTGAAAAAGCGGGGGTCGTCTTATATTCATGGTCTAGACGTTATACCCATTCACGACCCTAGATGGCGCCAGATATAATTGAAGCGATATTCTGTCATGACAGATCTCAGCTACTCTGAAGTTTAACCAGTTTGCATTGTTTTATTGCAATGTTTTTCTTTATTCAGATTTGTTTCAAGACTACAGTTACAGTTAGACTTCACTTTGATGGTTAATGCAGTTATTGCAATTTTGTTGTTTTATCACAATAGATTGGCTTATTATTTACATTTCAAAAACCAGAAGCCATTCATTTACGAATGTGATTGCACTTTAGTTTACATATTTAAATGTTCAGATATTAAGATTTGAATGAGGCAAAATAACATGCTTTTTCTCTCAAATGTATTGTTATAATCATTTGTTTCAGCTGTACTGTAATTATTTTCTGATTACAGAATAATTAATTTGGTGTTCAAAAAGTCTTTTTTCAAACTTGAGTCTTGAAAAAGAGGGGGGTTTGTCTTATAATCAAGGCCGTCTTATATTCTGGCCGATACGATATATATATGTATATATGTGTATGTATATATATACATATATATATATATATACATATATACGTATATACGTACAAACTATGCCCACATGATGCTATGCTAGATATCACATTTATACTAGATGCAAAATGACAGATTCGGCAGCGTTCGCAAATGATAGAGAAGTAGAAGCGAAATGATATACTCGCCAGCATGAGTAAACAGCCGCCATCTTAAAGCAGTAGACTTCCCAGGAAGGCTCTGTCGTGGAGAACCTTCCTCGCGGACCAAAGTAAGTTTTTATCTAAAATACTCCTAAATCGGCAAATTCCTGACTTAAATCTATCTTTAAATGATGAAACAGTTTTAAAACTTTCACATGTCGAAAGGAGACAGAAGGGAACTAATGGAGTACTTTTAACAACTAACGGTTGATTCACAACATTAAATGACTTCCAAAAATAGCTAAGGTGACTATGTTATTTTTGGAATAAAAAAAAAACCAACAAAAAAAAAACATTAAAGGTAACACCACGTTACTTTGCCAAGTAACTTATTACTCTTACATTCAGGTAACTGAGTTACTAACTTAATTTTTGAGAGAAGTAATTTGTAACCGTAATTAATTACTTTTTTAAAGTAAGATTAACAACACTGTCAGTGAGTAAAAAGACATAACATGCCAATGCTGTCCAATTATGTACGTTTTAGGATCGACTTACCAACTTAGTGTTGCACCGATACTAATGTCGGTACCGATACGTCACTTAAAATGACGTCATCAGCATTGGCAAGTACCAAGACATCACGTGCCGATGCTGTGCCATAGGTACTTTTCAACATCTACTTTCCAACTGCTCTACAAGTGGTGTTGCACTTATACTAATATCGGTACCGATAAGGCATTAACATACAGTGGGGCAAATAAGTATTTAGTCAACCACCAATTGTGCATGTTCTCCTACTTGAAAAGCTTAGAGAGGCCTGTAATTGTCAACATGGGTAAACTTCAACCATGAGAACGAATGAATGTGGAAAAAAACAGAAAATCACATTGTTTGATTTTTAAAGAATTTATTTCCAAATTAGAGTGGAAAATAAGTATTTGGTCACCTACAAACAAGCAAGATTTTTGGCTGTCAAAGAGGTCTAACTTCTTCTAACGAGGTCTAATGAGGCTCCACTCGTTACCTGTATTAATGGCACCTGTTTTAACTCATTATCGGTATAAAAGACACCTGTCCACAACCTCAGTCAGTCACACTCCAAATTCCACTGTGGCCAAGACAAAAGACATGTCGAAGGACACCAGAGACAAATTAGTAGACCTGGGAAGACTGAATCTGCAATAGGTAAAACGCTTTGTGTAAAGAATTATTAGAAAATGGATGACATACAAGACCACTGATTATCTCCCTCAAACTGGGGCTCCATGCAAGATCTCACCCCGTGGCGTCAAAATGATAACAAGAACGGTGAGCAAAAATCTCCGAACCACACGGGGAGGACCTAGTGAATGACCTACAGAGAGATGGGACCACAGTAACAACGCCGCCAGGGACTCAAATCCTGCACTGCCAGACATGTCCCCCTGCTGAAGCCATTACATGTCCAGGCCAGTCTGCGGTTGGCTAGAGAGCATTTGGATGATCCAGAAGAGGACTGGGAGAATGTGTTATGGTCAGATGAAACCAAAATAGAACTTTTTGGTAGAAACACAGGTTCTCGTGTTTGGAGGAGAAAGAATACTGAATTGCATCTGAAGAACACCATACCCACTGTGAAGCACAGGGGTGGAAACATCATGCTTTGGGGTTGTTTTTCTGCAAAGGGTCCGGGACGACTGATCTGTGTAAAGGAAAGAATGAATGGGGCCATGTATCGAGAGATTTTGAGTGAAAATCTTCTGTCAGCAAGGGCATTGAAGATGAGACGTGGCTGGGTCTTTCAGCATGACAATGATCCCAAACACACAGCCAGGGCAACAAAGGAGTGGCTTCGTAAGAAGCATTTCAAGGTCCTGGAGTGGGCTAGTCAGTCTCCAGATCTCAACCCCATAGAAAATCTGTGGAGGGAGTTGAAAGTCTGTGTTGCCCAACGACAGCCCAAAAACATCACTACTCTAGAGGAGATCTGCAAGGACGAATAGGGCAAAATACCAGCAACAGTGTGTGAAACGCTTGTGAAGAGTTACAGAAAAGGGTACATAACAAAGTATTGAGATGAACTTTTGGTATTGACCAAATACTTATTTTCCACCATGATTTGCGAATAAATTCTTTAAAAATCAAACAATGTGATTTTCTGTTGTTTTTTTCCCACATTTTGTCTCTCATGGTTGAGGTTTACCCATGTTGACAATTACAGGCCTCTGTAATATTTTCAAGTGGGACAACTTGCACAATTAGTGGTCGACTAAATACCAATTTGCCCCATTGTATCATTGGTATTGGCGAGTACTAACAAATAACAAGTCGATGCTGTGCAATGGACTAACTATTCAAAACCCATTCAACATCTACTTTCCAACTGCCTACAATAGTGTTGCACTGGTACTAGCATCAGTACCGATACAGCACTTAAATGACGTATGTCATCAGTACCCGCAAGTACTAAGAAATAACATGCCGAAGCTGTGCAATAGGTAGTTTTTAAGATCTCATTTACAACTGCCCTCAAGTAGTTTTGCACCGATACGATACCGAAACGGCACTAACTGATCGGTATTGGCGAGTACTAAAAAATATGTTTAATAATGTTGATGCTGTGCAAGAGACTATTCAAGATCTACTTTCCAACTGCCTTCAAGTAAATCTTGCACCGATACTAGCATCAGTGCCGATACAGCACTTAAACGTCATCAGTATCCGCGAGTACTAATAAAATAACCCACTGATATTGTGCAATATGCTTTAATTTACAACCCAAGATGGCCACCTGCTACGCACGCCGCTTTGGTGGTCCTTCCCAAGTTGATGATTGACACCCAATTTTGTGGAATTTAACACAAATAGGTGTCCAAATCTATTTGAAGTGGGAGGGTGGCACTGGATTAACATTTGTTCTAGAGATGTCCCGATCGATCGGGATGCCGATCGAACGATAGTAACAAAAAAATGCAATTAAGCCATAGTAAGATATCCGTGACTTTTTTACAGACACTATTTTTTCATTGTGACGAAATTTGTATAAAAGTTTAAAATATGCGAGTGAATAATTTTTCGAAGTTTTTTTTTTTTTTTAAAAACGAAATATTAGACATCAATTAATGATTCTAAGCTAAAAATGACAGACATTATGAATAATAAATATTAGAGATGTCCCGATCGATCAGGTCCGATCACGTCATTTTCAAAGTATCGGGATCGGCAAAAAAATATCGGCCATGCCTTTTTCTAATATATATATTTTTTTTAATTAAGTCGTTTTCTAATTGTATTTAACGTTACAGACATAATATGTTACACTCATCCAGAGTCTTTAGTTCAGGCTTGAGGTAGGGTTATAAAATTTATTTATTTATAAATGTATCACGTGAAAATATTTAACGCAATTAATGCATGCTACACGACCCACTCATGCATTATCGCACTCAATCTGTAATGGCGCCGTTTTACCTATATAGATAGATAAAAGGCAGGTGAATTTTGGCAGCCTTTGGAGCCTTTTTTAATTAGCTAAAGTCTTACAATTCCTCTCCCTACGATTAGAAATATCATGGGAAGCAATGTGGGGAAGCAAGGTAGCAACTGATCTTTTTCTTAACACCTTATGATATTTCCCAACGCAGAGAAGATATATCAATTGGTAGCACTACACACAGTCATGGTTCCACTTCCCCTCATGCATTTGGGTTGAATGGCTGCAGTATCATTTACTGAAAGCTCAACAAATACACTAGATGGCAATATTTAGTCACAATATACAAAGTCACAAGTCTTTCTATCCGTGGATCCCTCTCAGAGAAAGAATGTTAATAATGTAAATGCCATCTTGAGGATTTATTGTCATAATAAACAAATACAGTACTTATGTACTGTGTGTTGAATATATATATTCGGGAAATATCGGGATCAGCAGATACTCAAACTAAAACGATCGGGATTGGATCGGGAGCAAAAAAACATGATCGGAACAACCCTAATTTGTTCATTGGACGTCTAGTGGTGTCTTTGGCATCACTGCTTTGAAATTATTATTTTTTTTTAAACTTGAAAAAATAAGATAGTCATAACTTAATTTTAATGTCTATGCATTGACTTACATGGGAACATTGCCCCTACCAACATGGCTGACCCCCAAACTGAGGTGCTCACCGACATACGCTATTGTTTAGCCACAACTGGATTCATTACCTTATTACTATTCATCCTTCACACAGCCGCTGGAAACAGAAATGTTGTTTAATACATCTGCAGGCGACCGGGAGATTGATTTTTGATCGATTAATGATTTTACTACCCTGTGCAGGTGTGCGCTGGTCCTAATGGGAAACTTAAATTCAACCAAAACTGAAAAGTTGCAAAGTGTTTCTTTAAAAGTAAAACTAAATACATTTTAAATACCTGACCTATTTCACCCCGATCACATAATTAGATCGGGGACATAAGTACTGGGACACCTAAACTAGTACTCCTATTTCCCTGCTATTGGTGTCATAGCGTCTACAAAGTCAAACTAGCATGTCAGCAGTCACCTGGCAGGAAAACCACAACTTAACCGTGACAAAACCTCGTGACGGTGCACTCTCAAGCCATCCCGCAGCGAAACATTTTTTTCCCATGATGACATTCACAGCCTGATTTGTTTATTTTACGCTTGTGAGTGATGACATCACGTTTTTAACCGAGCTCACGTTGCGACTACGCCGACCGTATATTGACCTCATTTATGTGTATGAAAAGCGTACCTGAAAGGATTCCGTGCATATTTGAGATTTTCAGACATCCAGTCCATCTGTTTGGCTTTAATATGTTTCTATCAGACAAGTTGGGTGGCGTCATTGCAGATGCGCTACTTTAAGAGGGGCGGTGCTTGCAAAGTCCAAGAAAAAGGGTCCTTCCTGTTTAGGCAAGAAGGTGGTGGGAATGACATTGTAGACGCCCGCCGGCACGTGGTCTGCTTCCATGTAGCAGAATCCGCACCTGAAAAAGAAAGAAATGATGTCATACAGAAAATACGTTTTTTTTTGGGTCATACCTGTAATCTCCGCTGCTCCTCTTTGGTGTCGAATTCGAGGCGGAGTCGCTGGTGGTGGACACGGTGATCATCTCGAAGCCAACGCTGTATTGCCTGAAGAAGTACAAAATGGTTGCTTCTCTTATTTGTAACTCATGGAGCATGTTTTTATTGACAATTTTTATTCGGGCCCGAGCACCAACAGGCATGAGAGCAATGCAAACTTGCAAAGTATTTTTTTTTTTTCATAGCAAATAAAAATGGCCAATTTGGAGACCTTAACATCACCATCACTACACAAACTTTGCACATACGTGCAGTTTGGCGTAAATTTCGATAATTTTGCGACATTGCGAAAAAACATAACAAAATGACTCAGTGGCGACCCCTTGAAATTTTCAAAAAGGCCTCATCTATTAGGTTTTTCTAATGTAAAGTGATGAAATTTGGGGAGTCGATACCTTGTGCAAAACTGCTCCAAAAAGTCTCTTGCACCCATATTCCAAACCCAAAAGGAAATCGGGTAATTTGAACAGAATGTGAAACTTATAACGAGTTACAGGGTATACACAGTATCTGAGACATTGGCACCTAGGGAGTTCGTTGGATCCTCCACAAAATTGGTGAGACTGTTCAGGAGAAATATGAGATCTTAAGTTTTCAAAATTGGTGAGACTGTTCAGGAAACATATGAGATCTTATCAAAATGGTGAGTTGTCATTCCGGCCTTCATTCAGGCCTGACCTGGTTGCCAATCCCGGCCAATGTTTTGATAACGCGCCAAATTCAGTAAATTACTAATAACTCCCTGATACAATGTTGTCGTTTTCATATCTATTCAATTCAATTTTCTGGCATGTATGAGAGTTATCCCAGCCTGAACACGACTGCATTGAACTATTACCCATTAGGTCTGGCGCCGCCTGCTGGGAACAGGATGTGCCCTTTTTTACTAGGTAGGCTCCTCCTCCAAGGGTAAAACATTAAGTGACCTGCATCCGGGGAGCCTTAAGACATGTGTTCAGGTGTCTGATTAAAAATATTGAGGTTTCGTTGAAGCGAAGGGGTCCAAATAGGAAAGTGAAAAAGACTGTTACCATTTTGTCTCACCACAAATTTTGAATAGTCATAACTTGGCAGACATACAGCATATCTGCACCAAACTTCATGTGCTTGGTGAGAGTCGTACCCTACCCTGAAGGGTCCTATAGGGGTCATTTGCATGGACTCTACAGCGCCAACTAGTGGCGACAGAAAGGACTTTTCAAAGAGGCTTGTCCGATTAGTTTTTTACAATGAAGAACGAGGAAATTTAGGGAGTTGATACCTCGTCCAAAACTGCTCCAAAAAGTCTCTCGCACCCATATTCCAAACCAAGGTAATCGAGTATTTTGGATTGAATGTGAAATTTATAAAGAGTTACAGGGTGCATATCTGAGACTTTGGCACCTAGGGAGTTAGTTGGATCCTCCTCAAAATTGATGAGACTGTTCATGAGACATATGATATCTTAAGTTATGAAAAAAGGTGAGTTTTCATTCACGAGCATGACCTGGGCAGGGTGCCAAAATCGGCCATTGTTTTAACAACACGCCAAATTTAGTAAATGACTAATAACTCCCCGATACAAGGTTCAGTCTTTTTCATATCTCGCATGTATGAGAGGTTTCCCAGCCTGAACACGACTGAATTGAAATATTACCCATTAAGTCTGGTGCCGCCTGCTGGGAACAGTAAACACCCTTTTTATTAGTCAGGCTCCTCCTCCCAAAAAAAAAAAAAAAAAAAATCAATTGACCTCAATTTTGCATCCGGGGAGCCTTAAGACATGTGTTCAGGTGCCTGATGAAAAATATTGAGGTCTTGTTGAAGCGAAGGGGTCCAAACAGGAAAGTGAAAATGACTGTCGCCATTTTGTCTCGCCACAAATTTCGAACAGTTATAACTTGGCAAATATACAACATATCTGCGCCAAACTTCCCATGCTTGGTGAGAGTCATACCCTGAAGAGTTCTATAGGGGTCATTTGCATCAACCCTAAAGCACCCACTAATGGCAACAGAAAGTCACTCGTTTTACTTATACATGTCCAGTTCTTTTAAGTTTGGTCATTGTAGTTACAAGACCTTTGGTAATACCCAATTTTAAGGCCCATGTCCACGTGTCTCTCTCTGTTACCGTGACTGTCCTTTGTTTGCCATTAAAATGAAGTATATTTCTTCAGGGACTGTCTTATAGAGCCACAAAATTTAGCACACTTGGTCGAATTGGCCCAATTAGAAGATTCATTTTGGTTTTGAATAAGAGTGTGGCCGCACAGCTCAGTAGTGCCTCCTTTTTGTAGGACCCTCTTCAATAGGGTTTTTTTTCTCCTAGGTGTGTATTTGTATTTCTAATCCCAAAAAAAGAGGCGAACTTGGAGCATGTTCGGTTCTCATGAGATGATGAGAGCGGGGCGATCTGCCACCACCCTCACCTGTATTCCGTCCGAGTTGCGCCAAACTGCGAGGCCCGTTCAGTCCTGCTTGCAGGCCTAGTTATTTTTATTATTTACATTTTTAAATATTTAAAAATTAAAAAAAAAAAACCTAGGTATTCTTATTTTATTCATTTACGGTAATCTGAATTTTTAGAAAATGGAAAAACTGTAAATATTCCTTTTTATTTCATTTAAAAAAATAATATAATATTTAATTAATTCTTAATTACTACATTATTATTATACAAAGTTATTATAATTAATGCTGCAATTTTTATTTTATTATTTTAAATTTTATTAATTCATTCAAAAGCTGTTTTGAATAAAAGCAAAAATGAGGGGAAAAAAACAATATTCGTTTTTTATACGATTCAAAACATTTTTAATTAATTTTTTTTATTAATAAAAAGGTTAAAAAAAAAAAAAAGCGGAAAGTCATGTAAACATTGTTTGTTTTCACATTTGATTTCTAGGGATTTCTGACTGATAATGAATCAAACTAAAATTTAGTTAAATTGTATTTCGACGTCTATCGCCGTCAATGCCACTGAAACATAATTATTCACCGGCAATTGAAACAGACGGGACGATATGTCTCGATGAAGACGTGTTACATGACTTTGTCATCTTTTGTCCCCGACAGGACACAATTCTAATACATTTCACACCCTATTTGTGCAAAAGACAAACAGCGCTCTAAATTATCCGTCACGTCTGGCGACTGCGGCTCGTTAGAAGTGTAGCTTGATTTGATTGGTTTTGGCGTCTGCTGCGTTGATGGATTTTTTGTTTGTCTTCACATTCTTCTTTGACTTGTTTTTTAAAGAATATTTTGTTTGGTACAATTTGAGTTTACAGTGGACATCAAGTCATAAGTTAGCATTAGCTGAGAAACGTTTTAGTAGTTGATTAAAGAGGGAAATTGATATTGAAAACACTCATTGACAGCAATAACTGTCCAATCCGTCCAATAAGCTAACATGCTAATATGATACATTGGCATTGACTGGTTTTATGTCCTGCTCCACAAAGGTTTTTAAGCAGTGTCTAAATGCATCACGTGCATAGCTACCATCAATGATGGAACCAGCAGCCATATTGAAAACATTTTGAACTTTAGCTAACTCTGATGGTTCACATTGGGAATTTTTTTAAAATCATAAAGCGGAAAATGAATTTAGAAATCGAATTTTAAGTGTTCACAGAAGACAAACGACGTTATTGTAACACAACGCAAATAAATGACTCCAATAATTTATGGGAAACGAGCACCCTCATAAAAGCGCTGCTTTGTCTATACACTCATTCCCAAACCGTAAAAATTGCTCGTGCGCGTGGTTAATTCTCATTTATTTACCACAAAAAATGCGCTAGACGGCAGGAGTTCCAATTGATCTGTTTACAAATCTTCTACTCGACACTTTAGTCGGCGTTGTTAGGTTATGTAAATTGAATGCACAGTACAATTGTATTATTGCGGGCAGCCAGGCGGCAGAAAATGCCAGCGCGGAAACAACAAAGCCACAAGATCACTTATGTAAATGCGCATGACGGCGGTGTGAAATGGACTGTGGGATGGATTATTTGGACGTTGTGTGTGATAAAGATGCTAAAGATAAATGATTCAGCAGTTTTAGGCACATGTTTGGGTCACCAAGTGCAAAACTGACGTGGACTTTGAATCAGCTAGCAGCTAGCTAGCGGTCAATGGTCATGTTTTAGCGCCATATACAACGCTAGACGTCCAAATTCATTTGGACTAAGAGGGCTAGCAGAAAATTAATATTCATTCACTTCAAGCCTGCCTAGTGAAAATGGATTGGACACCTATCGCCATCAATGGTAGCCAATGAGTTTTTGGTCTTTAAAAAAAAAAAAAACATATATGAGCGATTATTATATTATTCTTGCAAATTATTACCGTAATTTTCGCACTATAAGGTGCACCTGACTATAAGGCGCCACCCGCCTTATTGACCGAAAATTATGGTACTGTCCGCCGTAGTCGACGCCAACAACAACAGAACATGAAATGAGAAAGTAAAGCTTCCCACACTGCTCTGTCACTCTCGTGTCAGTCACACGGTGCGTTCAAGGACCAGCATGCAAAACGCAACCGCCACATTAGAACCCAATTCATTACATTTTTATTATGATTATATTATTATTCGGATTTTATTTATTTGTTTTGTTATGTGTAATTGCTATTTGTAATCGTACCTGCCTACCATACCTACCTTATTAAGGATTTAACGTAGATTTGTGGGCAGTGGAACGAATTCATCGAATTATAATTTATTCTTATGGGGAAGTCCTGCTCGACATACGAACATTTCGACTTTGTGTCTTATTACAATTGTTCCTTTGTACTACATAGAATTCTAGAACTGGGAATCTTTGGGCACCTAACGATTCGATTACGATTACGATTCAGAGGCTCCGAATCGATTATAAAACGATTATTGATGCACCCCCTCTCCTTTTTTTTGTTTTTGTTTTGTACATTAGTTCCAAAATTGTTCAAAAATCCTCTTAGGCTAAACCAAACTACTATTTTAGTATCAAGTTAACATATAACAGTAAACAAATGTACAAAAATAACTGTAAATAAAATACTCTAGTCCCCATTCTGTATTAGCAGCTTTAAACGACATTCAATTAATTTAATGTAGTGAATCAACCGTTACAGTTGTTAAAATTGCTCCCGTTATTCCATAATTTCCCTTCTGTCTACTTTTGACATGTCAAAGTTTTAAAACTGTTTCATCATTTATAGATAGATTCAAGACAAAATTTTGCTGATTTAGGAGTATTTTAGCTAAAAAGTTAATTAAGTTCGCTACAACAGAGCCTTCTCGAAAAGTGTACTGCTTTAAGATGGCGGCTGTTTACTAACGCCGGCAAGTCTGTCATTTCGCATCTCTGTTCAATAATACATGTGCTAACACCGCCGTCATCTGTCATTTTGAATCTAGTTCTCCATACATATGATATCTACTGTAGCCGTATGTTTGTAGCAACTAGCAGCTGGGCGTTGTTTGTAGCCGCTGTCGGCCCGAGTCAGGTATGATTGTTTGTTTTTTATATCTAGCGGCATGAGTTGAACATGATATTTACTCTCGGTCTGTTCCTCATCGCGTCCCAAAGACCGTGCTGACTGTGTTTTACTTCCGCTTTACCTGGTATAATTCAATAATCGGAATTTGGATGTTTGTGAATCGTTCTCGAATCGGAAATTTCGCACGCCTCTATAGAATTCTATAACAGAACAACTAAAAATTACATTTTTAAATCCGATCTTTATCAACTGATTTCGATCAAGGACATCCCTAGTTAGGAAGATAGATTCTAACCTGGAACCTCGAAGTTCTATTAGTAGAGGACCGGGCCGCTCCAGTTGCAACTGGTAGATGGGATTGTTCTTGTACGTGTCCTTATAGTTGCCGCAACCGCCGGCGCTCACACCTTTCCATTGTCCGTTAATCTGAGAGGTACACACAATTATCAATCCACGTAAATCCATTGGAAAAAAAGCACGAGGGGAAAAAAACCCACAAAAACAAAAATTACACAATAATTAAAACACAAAATGTCAAAACCACACACAAACACAACGACACAAGTAACCAACACACATTTAAACACACAAAAAGACAAAACCGAAAAAACTACGCAAAAAAAGCATAAAAACCAACTTGAAATACGAACACACACGGAAGAGGTCAAATGGACTTACAAACTTTCCTATTATAGCACAAAAAATTTCAAAGCACAAACACACAAAAACATAAACAAAAAAATTTAAATCCAAAATGCATGCACAAAAAGAAAATCATGCATTAAACAAACTACGACACAAAGGAAAAAAAAAACAAAAAAGACACACAAATAAATTAGGGCTGTCAAACGATTAAAATTTTTAATCGAGTTAATTACGGCTTAAAAATTAATTAATCACAATTAATTGCTATTCAAACCATCTATAAAATATGCTATATTTTTCAGTAAATTATTGTTGGAATGGAAAGATAAGACACAAGACGGATATATATTTTCAACATACGGTACAAAAGTACTGTATTTGTTATTATAGCAATAAATCAACAAGATGGCGTTAACATTATGTTAAAGCGATCCATGGATAGAAAGACGTGTAGTTCTTAAAAGATAAATATTAGTACAAATTATAGAAATTTTATATTAAAACCTCTCTTAATGTTGTACTTTTAATAAAATTTGTAAAATTTTAATTTAAAAAAATAACCTAGTAGCTCGCCATTGTTGATGTCAATAATTACACAGTGCTCATGGTGCTGAAACCCATAAAGTCACACCCAAGCGCCAGCAGAGGGCGACAAAACACCAAAAAACACAAGTAACAAGTGGACTGTGCTGTCATTTTAATCTGTTTGAGCGGGGCATGTGCGTTAAATGCGTCAAATATCTTAACGTGATTAATTTAAAAACTTAATTGTCGCCTGTTAACGCGATAACTTGGACAGCCCTAAAATAAATACATACAAAAAGAGGCAAAAGAACAAAAACACAATTTTCGTATAACTGCACACAAAACCTCACAGCGCTCAAACAGCCAAAACACACACACACCCCCCGCAAAAATCACAAACACAAAGAAAAAGCACAAACATACAAAAACACTTTAAACATATAGAAGCTACAAAAAATTTAAAATCCAAAACGCATGCACAAAAAGACACATCGCAGGACATATCAAACAAACTATGACACACACGAAAAAAACAACCAACCCCCCCACCCCCCTCCAAAATACACGTAAAAGCCAAAACCACCCAAAACATAATATATACGCACAGACAACAAAAATGTGAAAAAAAACACACATTTCAATACACAACACAAAAAAAAAAAAGCTTTTGTAAAAACTCAAAAAACACTCTCACAAATGTATACAAAATGACTCAAAAAGCAAACACACACAGAAAAGGACAAAAACAGAAACACCCAATTTTCAGACAACTGCACACCAACACTCACATAAAGCATAAATAGACAAAAAAAACTTTCATACACATGCTAAAAAGGAAAAAAATAGTGACACAAATTGTAAACACCCACACACACACACAAAAAAAAGCCCACACAAAATACATACAACCCCCGAAAACCTGGACCCAAACACGTACTGTCCATCCATTTGTGGGTGTTTTGGTGATGACGTACCCTTTTGGTGTGTGTGAAGGGATTTGGGATTTTGGAGAAGTTGAATTTGCAACCGGAGTACACCTGTGAAAAGAACACACACACAAAAATTACCATAATTTCTGGACAATAAACCACTACTTTTTTCTTTGCGTCTAAACCCAGTGGCTTTTATTACATAGCAACTTATGTATGGATTTTTTGGGAGAAACAAGCTTCATGTTTTCTCATTAAAAAAATGAAGGATGATATTGCCCCGAGGGGGTGCAGTCTTCTGAAGGAATGTATTTTCACATTATCAGGTATAATTATTAGGGATCCAGCTATCGATTATTTTAGTCATCGATTATACTCGTGCTGCAACGATTAATCGATTAACTCGAGTAATTCGATTAGAAAAAAACATTCAAATGAATTTTTGCTGTTTCAGGCATTTGTTTAATTAAAATGGCGTTGTAATCGTTTTGAAAGTGTTTGCATTTAGTTTTATTGATTTGGGTGGATACGCTGCCCTCTAGTGGCAACCGATAGTATGACACAACTCATTTCACGTGGCTGAATCCAGCTGCTCCCTGTTAAGACCAACATAAGCTAAGTTTTTGTTTGAGCTAATGGTCTTTAAATGCATTTGTGATTTAGTTTGCAGGTTTATTTGCCTTTTTTTGTGGGAGTATGTGTCTGAACCATTTGTTAAGAGCACTGAAAAAAAAAAGCATCTTATAGCATTTATGCTAGTGGACTTTGGCTATACAAGTTAGCCAATTGTTATTTTGTTGAAGTTAAATCCTCATTTATTTATTTTTTTAATACCGTTTGAGGCTCAGCTCAGGTATTTTAATTTTTTAATGTTATCCGATTTCTTGCTTATTGGAACAAACTAGTTCATTGATTAATCGACTACTAAAATAATCGATAGCTGCAGGCCTAATTAATCTATCAACTAGTTAGTTCGAATAATCGAGTAATCAGATTAGGAAGATTTAATGCGTTGCAGAATAAATTTTAGGAGATGTAAAACCAAGGCTTGCAAAGATTGTATTGTTATTTAATGCTGTATTGAAAGTGCAAAGTAAAATTCCCTAATTTTTCTTCAAACTCAGCAGAATTGCTCTTTCATTTAAAACAAAATGAAAATACCTGAGCTTGCCCTCAAACGATATAAAAAAATAATAATAATTGAGGATCTAAGTACAACAAAAAAACAATTGGCTAACTTGCATAGCAAAAGTCTGCTAGCTCAAATGCTAAAAAATGCTGATTTTTTTTTTTTTTTTTTACAATGCTCTTAACAACTCTGGTCTGTACGGCTTAATAGTCAGGTGCGTTTTATAGTGCGGAAATTACGCTACTTGTGATTCATATTAGCAATTAGCATCATAACACATTTTACTTCACTAACAGCAATTTTGGCTTGGTGAAAAAAGTAGACAAAACAAAAGAAAAACCTCTCCGTTACACAAGGGACACACTCCGCAAATCTCGGAATTTTTCAGCGAGAATAAAAGTTCAGAAGCAAAAACAACAAAGCACAAGTAGAGCAGAACAAATGTCATCGGACAAGGAGGATTTGTGAGTTTTCGCATCATCTCTGTTCAGAACATAAATTCCCTCTCTCGCTTTTTTGCACAATGAATTCAGCATCGGTCTGATTTATTTTCTGAAATATTTTCCGCCTTGACCGATTGGAAGAAGTTGACCATTCCAAAAATCCCAATGGTGATTTCCCCCTTTTAGATGTTTAATCGTGACTTCACATTCAAATGGGTTTCTTTGAAAAAAATGATCATTCGTGACATGGACGAAACATGAGGTGACATCTTCTGATCTCAGTTTTGTTTGCTCCACGTCAGTGTTGTTTCCGTCATAAGCCCCTTTCGGAATTACATCCCGGTAAATTTCCATGTAAGGTTGACGCGGGATTTACCCGTGTCATTATGGTTCCCTATAAACTGCGCGCGGGACCAATCGCGCACTGCTTGCACATATTCAGCGCACAAGAAAATAATATGCAGCGCACAAAATAAAATTCAACAGAAACGTATTATAGCATTACACTTACTTTAAAGTGCATGTGACACGAAAAAGCATGTTTATTTCATAATACACGTGGTATTTTATGCTCCTGAATGAAATGGACCGTTTGGATGTGGGTGGAAGCAATCGCTATATTTTAGGGTTGCAGCTATCTATATTTTAGTAATCGAGTAATCGACTGAAAATTCTATATATTAATCAAGTAATCGGATCAAACAAATATATTTTTAGGTGAAGAGCAATTATAAATATACATGAAAAAACAAGACATTTCATCTAATCTTGAACCATTTTCAGTCAATGAATGTAATGAATATAATGCAATGAAAAATTAAGTGTTCAAATGCAAAATTTTCAATCTCAAATATTTTTTTCGCATTCAAAAACTTTCTATGATTGAAATTTTTCTTTTTCTGATTGAAGTGAATTTTCTTTTGAAAATTTATATTTTTTGAAGCAACTTATTTTTTGATTGAAAAATAAAGAGAAAAATGTCCTAGCCAAAATGTGGCCCAAACGCTAATCAACCCCAATCAAAAAAATGCTTCAATCAAATGGTAAATGGTGTTTAAAAAAAAAATGACTTCAACTAAAAAAATAAAAAATAAAAATAAATCAAAGAAAAATAGATTTCACGTGCATTTTTTGTTGTTAAGTTTTTTGATTTTCAAATTTATTTTTGCATTCAAACACATTTTTTTTGATTGAAGTGACTTTTTTTGGTTGAAAATATATATTTTGATTGAAGCTTTTGATTGAACTTTTTTTTTTTTTGTTGGTATAATTGAAGCAACTTTTTTTGGATTGAATGATAAAGACACAAATTTACCTCCATATGGCTCCACCCAATACAACCCGATACAATTTTTGACTGGGGTAACAACATTGGCACGACACCGGCGGGCATACCAAATTCAATGGATGACGATATTGGCGAAAAATATTGCCTAAGCAGCCTGATTTAGAACTCCCCTCAAGAATGATGGGAAACAAAAACGCTCATTGTCAACTTATTATTTTAAATATTTTTGTAAGTTTATTGATGACACTGCGTTTTGGGGTCATCAACATATTGTGCCCCAACCCCCAGGCCCAAAAGTCAAACTCTGCCTATGCAGCTGTCCTTTATCCATGTCAGACAAGAGTTTGCTCCTCAGTCATAAGGCGACAGTCTAGCTAGACTCAACGCTGCCACCAGAGGGCAGTGTTTCCTCCATCACTAAACAAAATACAATACCTTTGGATTTATTGGATTATTATTCTCAGATGTAGAGGTACTTAATAAAGGGTGAATTCCGTCTAGGAACGGAACTCGTTCGTAACCCGGGGACTACCTGTATAAGTCGCACTTGATTATAAGTCGTATTTTTGGGGGAAATTTGATAAAACACCAAGAACAGACATGTCATCTTGAAAGGCCATTTATAATAAAAATAGAAAAGAGAACAGGCTGAATAAGTATACGGTTGCTAACATTACATTTTCTTTTGGGTGCCATTTTGTTAAACCCTTGGGTTAGTAACCCATAGTTTGAAAAATTTTTCAATCAATTGTTGTTCATCATGCTTGCGTTGCGTCTCCATGCATATTAAAATAGCACTTATAAAAAAATGTCATACCTCCTGAAAAATCTCGAAAACATTTTGCATTAGCATAAACACATTGGCTGCCTTTGACTTTTATCAAATGGAAGGCCTTGGTGGCACGTCCTACCCTCAGCGTGTAGTTGATGGTATTCTGCTTCTCGTACTGCGACACTACCAGCGTGAAGGTGTGCGACCCGCCGTTGGTCAGACGGATTTTTGTCAGGTAGTGAGGGCTGTTGATCCGAATTCCATCAATGTAAGGAGGCGGCTCGGCTGGATAGGTGGACAAAGAATTATTAGGCATAATCTTATCTATGTGATCTGATGATAAGTGTCCTTTTTATGCCAACCTGGATAGTAAACCTTCTTTCCGTCGGTCTTGTAAACAACCAGCGTGATGAACTCTCGGTTTTGCGCAAAGTCCTCCTAAAAGGTGGAAGACAAATCTCATGATACGTTCTGATCTAAATATGACCTTCATTGAGCCGACCTTGTCCGTGATGTGTCTCGAAAGCAGCACCCATACGGCAGCACCCCCTGCTGGACATTGCACCTCAAGCTTGTACTGCGGGTTGTTGGCTAAACTGTAAACATCCTTGACCGGGCCTTGGTTTCCATCCCAGCTACTGCATGACATAAATGCCACAAGATAAGTAAGCGTGCGGAGAAAGGACTACAATTGTTGTTTTTGGACGCAAACCTGTGGATGCAGGTGGATTCTTTGAAGAGGGCGGGGTTCCAGCTCAGGTAAATGACATCATAGTACTGACATAAGTCTTCCCAGGCGATCCAAAACACACCTGAAAAGATTTTATGACTTGAATTAATGAATTATAATTGATGGAAAGTTGTTAAAATGACAATTTAAAATAGAAGTAAAAAAATATTTGGGATGCTTATTTTTTTTAATATACTGTATTTACTTGCTAATTTTGCATTATTATTAGTCTATTATTGATATTCATTTATGTATTTTAATTTTTTTAAATTTTTAATTTCAGTTTTTTTATTTATACTAGGGCTGTCAAAATTATTGCGTTAACGGGCGTTAATTAATTTTTTAAATTAATCACGTTAAAATATTTGACGCAATTAACGCAGATGCCCCGCTCAGACAAATTTCAATGACAGTACAGTGAAACGCTCACTTGTTGTGTTTTATGGAGTTTTGCTGCCCTCTGCTGGCACTTGGGTGCAACTGATTTTATAGGCTTCAGCACCCATGAGCATTGTGTAAGTAATTATTGACATCAACAATGGCGGGCTACTAGTTTATTTTTTGATTGAAAATTTTACAATCCATTCCAACAATAATTTACAGAAAAAATATGGCATATTTTAGAGATGGTTTGAATTGCGATTAATTAATTTTTAAGCTGTAATTAACTCGATTAAAAATTTTAATCGTTTGACAGCCCTAATTTGTACATTTATCTATTTAAATTTTTATTTATTTACTACTTATTTCAACAGTTATTTCAATTAATTTCAATGTATTTTGTTTTTTATACATTTCAATTGCTTTTTAATCATGTCAACTATTATTTACTTGTTTCCATTTTTATTCATTTCAACAAGTATATTAACATTTATTTTCTTATACATTTAATTTGCATTTATATATTTTTTTGTAATTATAAATTTTTTTAAAAATATTTTTTCCGGTAAATATTTGTTTCTATTTTTGTATATTTTAATTGTTATTTATTTAAATGTTTAATCATTCAAATTTTTATTCAGTCCAACGCTTACTTAATTAAAAAATGATTAATCTTAACTTTATTTATGTCATCACTCATGCCCACCTTTTTTTATTATAATTTTCATTACTTTATTACCACTTTTAATTTTTTATACATTTATTTCAATTTCCATTTATTGTTTTCAACTGTTATTTTGTTTTTGTTTTTCAAATTTAATTACTCATTTTTACTCATCTCAATATATATATATATATATATTTTTTACTTTATTTACCTATTTATTAAACATCATATATAGTATTTTAAAAATGTATTTATTTATTAAACTTTTTTTTCATATAGTTTTTTTTTTTTAAATCCATTTCAACATTTATTTATTTAACTTATTAGAAATGTGTCCACTCCTGGTCCTCCATATGTTTCAACTCCAGCCTAATATTTGATCTGTTAGTAGCAGTCAGTACCGTTATCAAACTTCTGGGCCGTCTTGGGATCAAAATTGAGGTACTTGAGAAGCTCTGGCGTCCAATTCTTCTCGTCGCGCTCGCTGTAGCGCCCCTTCCAGCGCAAGTGGCTCCACGGGTTCTTCAGCTGAAGGAACCTCATGTTCTGCAAGAAGCGGATGGTCACGAAAAAGACCTCTGCGGAGATCCGACGTGAGGGCTAGCGAACCTTGTATTCCCTGATGTCGAGGACGGCGTAGGCGTGAGTTGGCACCAAGCCCCAGTGCTCCCCTTCTTCTTCAGTCATCACGCCGGTCGCTGTGGTGATGAGGACGTCGCCCCTGTGGAACCTTCGAACACACCAAAAATCTCAATTTACTAAGAAAAACTGATTGGCTGTCATTGACCACAATATAGGTCCAATATATTTTGATTCCCAGTCAAAATGGATTGGACATCCATCGCCGTCAATGGTAGACAAAGAGTTTATAAACCAAGTTCACCTTTGGAAGAGCATGCGGAAAGTGTCGTCTTTGCTAAAGGACTGATTGTCTGAGTGCATGGCGATGCGTTCGGGGATCCAACCGGTGAGTGCGTGAAGATCGATGTTCTACATGGATTAAAGTGAAAAAAAAATCATTTGACTGAACCTTTTTTTCCACATTCCCAAACTTAAGGAATATCAACCTGTTGGACATTTATAATGAAGTTTTCAGTGTAAATATCAATAACAAGAAAATGTGCTTTTGCAGACCAATTGCATCAATCGAATGCTCGCCTTCAGCATCAAACTTGGAAGAGTTTATCACGTTCGCTCTGTTTCCCGATTTCTTGAGGTGGACCAGAACCTTCCTTCATGACTCCCAACTAGGCGTGTGCCGTTTACCGGTTTCAAGGTTTACCGTGCTATGAGAACATCACTGTTTCAAAACCACTAACATTTTCCATCATAACGTAGTATGGTATGAGCAATTTTTTTTTTTTTTATGCCCAAAAAAATGCAGCGAGAAATCCGTGGCTTGGAGTGGCAGCGCACACCCCTCCCCCTCCAGATGTCAATATTCCCCCCAACCCAAAAAAAGAAAAAGTCGCTAGTATGGGAGTACTTCGGCTACCGTAAAGAGACACGTTCGCGGCTTAGAGGAGGAAGGACAGCCGACGTGCAAGACATGCTTGCAGAGGGTGGTTGCCAGGGGAAGCAACACCTCCAACAATTGACGTAACACTCATCTGTAGAGTTGGGCATCGAGCATCGACGGGATCCGGGACCAACACTCCGATGCTCCCGGAACTGTTTGAATTTTAGAAATTTCGATTCCATGTTTCGGTGTCCTGACCGCCAAACGGAAAAAACATAGCTGCCGAAAACCACGAAGAAGAAGCCACATAAAGCGTGTGTTTGTGCATTGCAGCTTGATTTCAACCATGGACACGGTGTGGCGGCGCTCAATAGTCAAAAGCTCAATTTCACAAAGAAAAATGACCAGTCAGCTCAGTGCAATACTTGCAACACAGCTATATCATGCAAAGGTGGCTGCACGACCAATATGATTAAACACCTCCGGCTTCATGGAATACAAGTGCCGAATAGTGCGTACCTAAGTGCCGCGTATTTGACACAATGCGCCGGTTCCCTAACCAGTCAAAACCAGGTAATTAAAACACTAAATTACATCTGTCTTCTGCTGCCCCCGCGACCTGACCCCGGATTAAGCGGTAGATGACGGATGGATAGAATAGTCCTAAAAATAAGTCGTGTTATTACATCTGGCTAATGTAGCTATATAAGCAGCTACGTATTTTACGTAGCCCGTTGCCTCCTCCATTAAAATCAACAGTATTAAAAGCTTTCTTTTGTTTTCGAATCAGTTTTACAAATAAAACCAGAGACTCTCTGATGAAGGAGGAAGTAGTCGCCGAAACATGTCAGGTAAATAAAACTTACTTATGACTTAAAACAACTGTCTGTGATAAAAGAAAAATTCACTTAATCTGTAAATGTGGACAAAATGAACTCAAGACAACTATGGATAGGAAGTTGTTATTGAAATCAATTGGAGCTGGCATCTAACATTTATTTCTCTTTTATATCTATGTGTGCTTGTCATTGATAATGAATCATATGTGTTCACAGAAATAATAGGCCCACACATTAGCAAAGATGACTGAATAACAGACATCTTGGACAACTTTTTTTACGGGGAAAAGGCCACCTGCTGAGCCAGAAGAGGAGCCTACAACTAAGTCCATTCTGCATCATATGTGGCTAAAGGCTAGCAAACGAGGCAATAAAAGCGACTGCACTGAGACCATCATACCTCGTAGCGTTGCTAAAGACAAGAAACCTTTCACGTTTGAGCGTATTTCATGATTCAACATATGGTGAGTTACATTTTTCCTGCACTTAATGTTCGTTTTAAGCCCCGACGTGTTTATATTTTCTGCCACATATCGCTGGTCCGTGAAAAGAAGGCCAACATCACACCGGTCTGTGGTGCGAAAAAGGTTTGGGACCTCTGGTATACATGATTCAGTAAAATAAAATAAAAAATATGCATGTTTAGGGATGATAAAGACCTAGATTGCAGAAATATTTAATTTTCCTTGGTTCTCATTGTGTGCGCACCCTGGCCATTGGCAGAGAAATACTGACAGTAACACAAAATAGTAGCAGAATAAAACTTGGCAGTGTACAAAGAGCAAATGCTTTGCTCTAATTTGCGTCTATTCTGAGAGATAAAAAACTGCGACGTGATACAGATTTTCTGTAGCGCGTCTATTAGCATTAAGCTAACATGTATTTTATGTGTCATTTTCTTAGTTGTTTATTTTTTGCTTTAAAGTTGAATTGGAGTTTAATAAACACCTAGAAAACCATCAAGATTGGATTTGCACCTTTGATCGATTAAAAATGATCACTGAAAATGACCTAAATCTACAACTTTATCAACTAACAGGCCTACACACAAAAACAAAACGAGCCACCTACCGAGTTGGATCCTGGGAAGTCGTACCCTCCCATCACCTTCATGTAAGCCTTCTCTATGAGAGATACCCACAGTTCGTTCCTGTTGCTGGAGTATGAGCATAGCAACTCCCCGCTGCGGTCCACCGGCAGAAGGTCATCAATGATCACCTGGGTGAAGCGACACACTGACGTTGTCCCTTTCCGTCTTTTTATTTTGTGCGTTCGTCGACATTACCTTCCTGGGAACGCCGTTGATGTGCAGCTTGACCATGTACTTCCCGCACGGATTGTACTCGGGTTCTCCACGTCGGTTCTGAGGGTAAATGATGCTAAAACGCAACAGCATGCCACGTCAGGATGTGTATTTTGGTAGCTTGTCACTTCATGTTTGCTGTCCTCTACTACCTGGTGATTAGCTTCTTGTTGTAGCGTCTCTCGTAGGCGGCGCTGATGGCGAGCGAGGCCACGAAGGAACAGTCGGACACCACCGTCTGCATGTCAAAGCGATTTTTTTTTTAGGTTAAAGTAAAGGCATTGAGTGCGATGGAAAGAGCATAGTCAGTGCCGACCTGCTTTATGCTGAAGCTGGATACAGACATGATCATGGTGGGACTGTTGCAGAACTCATCGGGTCGCACCCAGCGGGAGAAGATGGCTTTCTGCTTAGGCGACAGAGCTAGCGTGCCCATTTTGTCTCTGGTGAAAATAATTTTTAGCGATTCAAAAAAAAGATGTTCCGACTTTGAACAGAGGCTGAAGATTTGACTTACGAGAACGGCACGGGAAAGGCAAAGCGCTCCTTGAGGTCCACGCTCATGAAGGGAACGAAGGAGATCCCATTGATTGTCGACGTGCTCCTGTAAACATAGCGGGGATATTAACGGCAGAAAAAAATGACTGAAAGAGGAGAACATGTCGAACAAATATAAGGGTGGAATAATATGTAGAAGAATAAAGCACTCATAAGGCTATAAGGAAAAGCTAAAAAAAAAAAATAATAATAATAATATATGGAACATATATACAATATACAGGTAGTCGCCTGGTTATGACATACTCGACTTACGCGATATCGACTTTACTAGTTTCATAGTCTCGTCCGCCATTTTGTCTCCAGTTGTTTTTACACATAAACAGTACCTCATTGTACTTCACAGTATCTTATTTTTTACTTTATTAAAATGACGTGTTCTGTCCTCAGTAAACATGAAATTGTTCAGCTTGGCAGACACCAAATAAGGCAATTGTGCTTTTTGTAGCTTTTTACTTCCTTCACTTTTGAACATTTGTAATGCTGTAACACACATATGAACATTTATGTTCAAAACGACACACATTTTAACAATGAAACACTTGACATAAAACAGTAGGGGATCAAACGTCCATCTAGTCTGATCAATATGTAAATTTAATAGATTAAGTTAGCCCAATTTGCCTAACAAAAGTATGCTAGCTTAAATGCTACGAATGCTAACATATTTACAATTCTAATCAGGGTTGTTCGGATCATGTTTTTTTGCTCCCGAGCCGATCCCGATCGTTTTAGTTTGAGTATCTGCCGATCCCGATATTTCCCGATCCAATTGCTTTTTTTTTGCTCCCGATTCAATTCCAATCATTCTCGATAATTTTTCCCGATCATATACATTTTGGCAATGCATTAAGAAAAAAATGAATAAAACTCAGACGAATATATACATTCAACATACAGTACATAAGTACTGTATTTGTTTATTATGACAATAAATCCTCAAGATGGCATTTACATTATTAACATTCTTTCTGTGAGAGGGATCCAGGGATAGAAAGACTTGTAATTCTTAAAGGATAAATGTGACTTTGTATATTCTGACTAAATATTGCCATCTAGTGTATTTGTTGAGCTTTCAGTAAATGATACTGTAGCCATTTAACATCTGCCCAAATGCATGATGGGAAGTGCAACCATGACTGTGCGTCATGGTACCAATTGATATATCTTCTCTGCGTTGGGAAATAACATAGGGTATTAAGAAAAAGATCAACTACTACATTTCTTCCCCACATTGCTTCCCACGATTATTCTAATCATTGGGAAAGGGATTGTAAGGCTTTAGCCATTCAAAAAAAAAAAAGGCTCCAAAGGCTACCAAAATTCACTCTACTCATTCTACGCTGCCTTTTAGCTCTATATACTGTATGGCTAACACTGCGCCATTAGAGATTGAACGCAACCATGCGTGAGTGGGTCGTGCAGCGCACGCGTTAGATATTGTAACGTGATAAATGTAAAAAATATTAATTCTCGCCCCAACCTTAAGCTTAAACTAAAGACTCTGGAAGACTGTAACACATTATGTCTGTAACGTTAAATACAATTAGAAAACGATTCAATTAAAAAAAATATATATATATATATATATATATATTAAAAAAAGGCATGCCCGATATATTTTTGCCGATTCCGATACTTTGAAAATGACGTGATCGGACCCGAAACCCTAATTCTAATAGCACATTTTTCACACGTAACTCCACATACTGTAGCTGTAAACTTAATTACAAATACATAAACAAACATATATAAGCTGAAACAATTTACAGCCGTATGTGAGCCAAATAGGGCTGCAACTAACGATTATTTTCACAATC
This sequence comes from Corythoichthys intestinalis, assembly GCF_030265065.1. NCBI lineage: Eukaryota > Metazoa > Chordata > Actinopteri > Syngnathiformes > Syngnathidae > Corythoichthys > Corythoichthys intestinalis. The sequence goes on from NC_080398.1 coordinate 41,804,618, forward strand.
GATTAATTGGAAAAATGTCACTTTTTTCAATTACCTTCACAATTTACCTTGAAGTTGTTTTCGCCATGTTGTAAACAACATGACATGACAAAATGGATGAATATTTCCTTCAAAAATAATATTTCATTCCAGCTTCCTGACTTAACTGTAGTCTATAACTGTATCGATTATCAAATTCATTGGCAACTAATTTAATCATACATTTATTGGTTAGTTTTTGCAGCCTAATTAAGAGGCTAGTTTGGACAGTAAGATGTCCGAAAATGGGCAAAAATGTGAATTGTTGTTTTCCAAAGTAAAAGCAGATTTTTGTTCATGTCCTAGTTTGAATTGACAAAAACTTAATGAAGAAATCTGGTGCTATTTACAACTGAGAATTTATAAGTACGTATGTTATAATTTCAAGACTAGACAAGTTTAAGGTGAAAAAGGGCCTAAACCAGGGGTGTCCAAACTTTTTGCAAAGGGGGCCAGATTTGGTGTGGTAAAAATGTGGGCGGCTGACCTTGGCTGACGTCCTTTACGTAGAACAATATATTTAAGCAAATTTTAGCAAGCCGTTCTGTGTGTGATATTTGCTTTATTATAGGGCTGCAACTATCGAATATTTTAGTAGTCGATTAATTGAGTAATCGGATAAGGAACATGAAAAATTCAAACACCTGAGCTGAGCCTCAAACGATATTTTTTTTTTTTTTAAATGAGGATCTGTGTACAACAAAAGAACAATTGGCTAACTTGGATAGAAAAAGTCTGCTAGCTTAAATGCTATAAAATGCTAAAGTTTTTATTTTTACAATGCTCTTAACAAGTGGTTCAGACACATATTCCCACAAAAATCGGCTAAATATACCTACAAACTAAATTAAGAATGCATTAAAAAAACATTCGCTCAAACAAAAACTTAGCTTATGTTGGTCTTAACGGGGAGCAGTTGGATTCAGCCATGTGAAAAGAGGCAGACCAGAGGGCATTGTATCCACCCTCATCAGTAAAATTAAATGCAAACGCTTTTAAAATCAACCATTACAATGCCACTTCAATTAAACGAATACTCGAAGCAACAAAATTTAGTTTGAATATTTTTTTCTAATCGAATACTCGAGTTAATCGATTAATCGTTGCAGCACTACTTTTTTTAATTTTTTTTTATTATGAATAATTTCAACAATTTTGCAATTTGCCTTTGTGGCGTTCTCTTTCGACTCTCGGGCTCTTGCGAAATACTGCTGCTGTGAAATTAAACTAGCTTCAAGTTGCTTCAATTTCTCGCTACGTATCTACCTTGTAATCTTGTCGTACATGTCAGCGTGTCTTGTAATATCGCCTCATATTGAACTCTTTAAAAACAGCGAGTCTCTTTGCAAATGAGGCATACACAGCCGTTGCGTATTTTAGTGACGAAATAGTCCAGTTTCCACCTATCCTTGAAGCGCCAGCCGTTGCAGTCAACTTTTTTTTGTTGACTGTCGCCATTTTAGAAAATTGGGAGGTAAGGGTCACATGTGGTAATGTTGCTTAGAGTGCTGCTCCCTTTTAGTGGGTAAATGAGGAGCAGCATTTAGTGTGAAAGCTACTTCATATGCTTGTAGCAGTACTGCTGACCAATTTATTAAGTCTGTGTGCGGGCCAGACGTTATTGATTTTATGACAGAGGCTGGGGGCCGGATGAAATCTGACCACGAGCCGCATTTGGTCCCCGGGCCGGATTTTGGACATGTCTGGCCTAAACGATTAATTGGTTATCAAAATAGTTGTTGATTAATTTCCTAATCAACCAGAGCACAGCTATCCTTTATCGATGTCAGAGGTCTGAGTCTGCTTCTCAGTCATACAAGGCGACAGTGAAGCCAGACCCAACGCTGCCACCAGAGGGCAGTGTATCCTCCATCATGAAACAAAGTACAATACTTTTGGAAAGTTATTTTGTAGGGGTACTTAAAGGGTTAATTTCGACTTGCGCAAAAATTTGGGTTATATCGCCAGCGTAGAAACGGAACTCGTTCGTAACCCAGGGACTACCTGTACATGACCCCAATGTACTTTTAAAACCTTCGGGGTCACCAGAATGTTCCAACCACTGGCCCGGTGGGACAAGTAAAAATAATGCGTGGATTAAATTTAAAAAAAAAAAAAAAATCTTATTTGACATTAATTCCCAGTGTTTTGACGACATCACGCTATGCCAATCAAAGACAACCTTACAGTATATCCTGCAGGCGTTGCTCTCCGTGGGGCGTAAACACATCTCGTTCGCTAACAATTGACATAATTTTTATATACAGTAAATTTGCGTCTGATGGGGGGCCAACTTCACGGAGGTAACAAGAACACATGTAGAAAAATATTAGTTACACATATGAAGAAAAGTTTGGAAGACATGTAGAAGAACATAAGGACAACGTTGAAGTATTAATAGAACGCACGCAAAGGAACGAAAGGGGAACATATAAAATAACAAGTACAGAATAAGAATGTTCAAAGAAGTAAAAATAACAAAAGGAACTGATGTACACGAACAAGGGAAGTAACACATGTAGAAGAACACAAGGAGAGACGGACCTGAGGACCTCAATCTCATCTGACGTGTATCGCTGACCATGCGGTTCACTGGACTGGACCACCCTCATCGGTTGAGGCTGTGGCCGGTCGTGGAGGCTAAAGTCGGGACCCAGTGGGAAAAACTGCCGGACGGGTCCCGACGTGCCGGGCTTCACGCCCGAGGGTCCCGGCTTTTCCTGGGTCTGCGACGGACCGGATTTGGACTGTGATTGTTTGAGACCTTCGGCTCTGAAGGACATTATTTCAACACATGACGTACCATGTAATTCTGAGAAGCTTTCACAATCACTTGAAACCAACCTGTCTAGAGCCTGATGTGCCAACTGCTTCAGCTTGGTCTGCAACACCTGGTCAGATGTCTCGTTGGACTGTCAACACACGAGAAGAGAGCACATGAGGAACACTAGTTAGAAGAATAGGAATAGACATATTGTAGTAACCACTACATCCTCTTCACATAATTTACCCACGATACTAATGTGGGGGATGCTGTGTTCCGGAGGGGAACTCTCTGACACGCTGTTTCCGGGTCAGAGAGACAAGAGACACGAGGGGCCGACACAGGACACACCGCCTCGACTCGCAGCCACAGACTCACGCTCATCATCCGCTATAGTAGGGGTCAGCAACCCTGGTGCTCGAGTGCCACTATCCAGCTTGTTTTCCATGTCTCCCTCCTTTAACACACCTGAATCAAATAATCATGATCGTTATCAGGCTCCTGCAGAGCTTGCTGATGAGCTGATCATGTTTTGTTTTCTGGTCTTCTGTCTTTTCTCCATGCTCAATGTGGTACACACAAGGACACGGGACAGAGGTTGAGTCAACTATAATCCATTTTAACTGGCTGCAAGTGTGATTTAGTTATTACCACCACCTGTTATGTGCCACAGGTTAGTAACAGGTGCTGTTCATTACACAAATTAGAGAAGCATCACATGATTTTTCAAAGGGTGTCCATTAGGGGTGTAACGGTACACAAAAATAAAACAAAAATAAAGACACGTAGATTTGAGCATGGAATATGGTTTTGAAGTTAACGGTTTCACTCGCTCGTTGACAGACCCCCACACCCCCGCCCCATTTTTTTCTCCTCGGATCGACGTGATTTAGAAGAATGACCCATTTTGATTTCAAAATGGCGAAATTTCACCGAAAGGTGGCAAGTTTGCATGCCTGATCAATAATCGATTTATAATCGAATCGGAGCCTCTGAATCGGAATCGGAATCGAATCATTAGATGCCCAAAGATTCCCACCTCTACAGGTAAGCATACCAACCGTTTTGATGCACAGCTCAACGGCCTGAGTATAGAGCTCCACAGCTTCGTCATCATTTCCCTTGCCGTCCTCTTCGAAGGCCTGCGTGACCAGGAAGTGGGCACGCTCTAGGTCCACCTGATGAGGGGATTTTAGCGGGTCACTCTTTTGCGCTTCCGCCGAGCTCACTAAAAGGGGAAAAAGTAGGCATTTTATCACATGGTCAATAATTAAAGCATTGGGGAAGCTGTTATTTCTACATAATTCTTCAACAAATTGCCCTTGAATTCTCAACACTTGATGGTGCCATACAGCAAATAAACCACCATGAAGCTTTGAGTCATGTGCAAATATTGCTCCAAGAAACTTTAGTTTGCCATCACTACTTTGTCTAGCTTTCCATACCTCCATGAAGTTGGCCCACCATCAGACACAAATTTATAGGAAAATTATGTCAATTGTTTGTGTTGTAAAAAGTTTCGTTTATGCTGTTGTCGTTTTTAAGACATTTACAGTTATTTCATAGGTCAATCTGACATCAACCAGCCCCCCCACTTTCCCCTCTATTATTGAGAAAGTTGGTACGTTCCGTTAGCCGCCACAGAAGGGCTGCGATTGACGTCATCACTCGAATATCTCAATATTTTCAAAAACAATAGCAGCACAAATGAAACTTTTTTCAGCGCAAACACGCACAAAAAAATGTAGCACAAACGATTGTCATTTTTATAGAAATTTGCGTCTGATGGGGGACCAACTTTGATTTTGGGTGGGGAATGCTGTAAATTTCCTCCACGTGTAGTCCAATATAATATAGGGGTTTGTGCCTCATGCCTCCAAGCATGCATTACGTCACTCCAAATGTAATTAAGGTTCATAGTTCATGTTCTGTGATCATTTTTTCTTCAGTTACTGTTCGTCGTTTCATTACTTGCTAGACATGCGAGGTAGTTTGTTATGTGATCATTTTAGTTTTACCTTTAAACTAGGGCTGTCAAAATTATCGTGTTAACGGGCGGTAATTAATTTTTTAATTAATCACGTTAAAATATTTGACACAATTAACGCACATGCCCCGCTCAAACAGATTAAAATGACAGCACAGTGCAATATCCAAGTGTCCGTGTGCAATGTTTTTGGAGTTTTGTCGCCGTGAGTTTATGGGCTTAAGCACCCATGAGCACTGTGTAATTATTGACATCAACAATGGTGGACTACTAGTTTATTTTTTTGATTGAAAATTTTACTAATTTTATTAAAACGAAAACATTAAGAGGGGTTTTAATATAAAATTTCTATAACTTGTGCTAACATTTATCTTTTAAAAACTACAAGTCTTTCTAGCCATGGATCGCTTTAAAAGAATGTTAATAATGTTAATGCCATCTTGTTGATTTATTGTTATAATAAAAAAATACATTACTTATGTACCGTATGTTGAATGTATATATCCATCTTGTGTCTGATCTTTCCATTCCAACAATAATTTACAGAAAAATATGGCATATTTTATCGATGGTTTGAATTGTGATTAATTTTTAAGCTGTAATTAACTCGATTAAAAATTTTAATCGTTTGACAGCCCTACTTTAACCCATGAGTTCTAATGACAATTGATTTAATGACCCGCTGTTATTTTTCATTGTCTGTTGTGAGGTGAGTAAGTGCAATTTGTTCAGTGGCGGTTTTTGAATGGTCCAGGTCTCCACAGACAGATAACTGATTCCAAATTGATTTATCATAAAACAGATGTCACTTTAAGCACAGCTGATGTTCTAAACTGACCAGTAATGCTGTAGGAAAGATGATCTTTACCACTTGCTAATTGGTCCACACATTTGGGATACTCAGGTATTATAACAAAATCCCAGTTTTCCAGTAGATGATACAACTTGAAGGGGCGTTCACATGCAATTTTCCACTCGACAAGTGGTATTTACCATATTTACGACACCACATGAAGGCAGTAGAAGGGCCCAAATACATCAGATGCATGATCGTTGCGGTTCCGGTCCGACCCCGGTAAAAAATAGCGCCGGAGCCAATCCGTTCCCATTATATCCTATTGTTCAACGTATACCGGCCGCCTCAGTGCTCCAGATTGACTGCCAACCACCTCCGGCGTGCCGCATGCCCGCCGGATGGTATAGGCTATTTTCTATTTTTGCCGGACACGCATCCGACAAAATGGGCAGAGCTGGGCCTGGACGTAACAGCCCAGTGGCTTATTCACGGTTTAAACACCAACAAACATGGACGAAGAACGTTTCATCATGGAGGTGGAAAGTCACATAGTGATATACGATGCAGCAGATCGTTATTATACGGACAGCATTAAAAGGGAAGGTGCAAGTTGTCCTATTATGTGTGTTTTTCTGGCAATGTTATCAAACACACGACGTGCTGACAACTTTGAGCGAGAAAAAAAAAGCAGCGTATCTGGAAGTGGTTCCACTGCAGAAATTCTCGTGCCCGGCACACACACAATGTTGGTTTGTATACAGAGTCGAGGGGGAAAAGTACGAAAGAGAATAAGGAGACACCCACAAGTTTCGACCTGGTGGTCTATTCAAGATGTTTCTCTTTCTTTCCTACATTTCACTTGACTCTTCATAGAAAAAAAACAACAGTTTGCGCTGGGCACAGGAATCTGCAGTGTTGAGACACCAATTCCAAGTACGCTGTTTTTTAGTTTGTGTAGTATAGAATTCGCTATCCATTTTATAAATATTACAGATTATTTAACAGTTGTTTATAACAGCTCTATCAGATGTTATGTGCCATAAATTCTAAATGTGCACAAAGATATAAACCCACCGACACAACCAAGGGCAAAATAGGGTTCCGCCCCCCTACCCCACACACACGGAGCCCCGATCTCAACATGATCCAGTCAATCTGGAATTAAGAGACAGACATAACTAAAATATCAATATGCAAACAAAAAATGTGCTCTCTCTCTCTGCTTCTCTGATGAGTATAGACTCCGTGTGTTTTTCGTTGTTTTAAATGGCATATTATAGCGAGCGCTCACGAGGGAACGGAGTTGGCGGACCGCAGCCGGTATGATTTGCCTGTTGTTGACGTACTGCGTGGCACGCAGTCAACACTAAGCCGGACCGGAACCGGAACAATCATCCATCTGGTGTATTTGGGCCCTAAGTCACAAGGGTTGCAGGCTTGTAATTTTACTTTCTGCAAACGTATTAAAGACAATATACGATCCTCACTCCGGTACAACTCGTCAAATCATACTTCACGATGGTGAATAATTTTTTAATTTTTTTTTTTCATTGTTTGAAGTGTTTACTGCCATTGTCAATTCGTTCATTCGCTCGTCCTGGTCCAAATAGATTCGATGTCTATTGCTGCTAATAAGGTAATAGCTAAAAATATAAATGCAATTTTCCCAAGCAATGTCAGTATTTTTATTTTGAAAATAATATTTCCCGTGCAAAACTTCAACAGGAAGAGTTGACTATTTATTTGAAAATACACAATGGCACCAGACACACCCATTTCCTGAGGCTTACGCATACCCAAACATGAAACCATAGCGTAATGGAAAAATTCAGTCAATTACTCAGTGTGCAAACACTTGCTTGAGCTCCAGTCTGACGGGTGTTACTAATACTGTAATACATACTCAGACTAGTAGTTTGTTATGTGTTCTACATGATATTACCAGCATTATGAAGTGTCTGCACTCGATCCAGGTACTCGTTCACTTTGTCCTGGATGCCATCTAGCTTGGAACCCGCCATGCCAGCGTAGATAAGCGCTTGGGCGGCCTCCTGAGGAGAACAAGTCACGTATTGTAATTAATTATTGACACTTTCATGTACAGTGAATATAAATTGGCGAGATGTGCGAAATCACAATTAAATTAAATTCAAAACACTTTATTAATCCCTTGGGTGGGCTCCCTCAGGGAAATTAGTTTTGGATATTCAGCTCTTACACGCTCGTAAAATGCCTCAAAGCTACATTTGCGACTAAATCACAGTTGTAATATGTAGAGGACAAGTACGGAAACTCAACGTCAAAAGATTGCGGCTTAATTTACCGTCCCGACAAATGTACAGTGCCCTCCATAATTATTGGCACCCCTGAAAAAGATGTGTTTTTTAGCTTCTAATATTTTTTTTTAATTCAAATAATATGGGACCTTAATGAAAAAAAAAGAGAAAAATCCAACCTTCAATACAAGTGCATTCATTCAGTGGGGAAAAAAATCCCACATAAAGAAAAACATCAAATAATGTGTGTCACAATTATTAGCACCCCTGATGTTAATACTTTGTACAACCCCCTTTTGCCAACAAAACAAGGTCTGGGGACTGAGATGGCCATGGGAGGAGCTTGATTTTGTGTCTGGTGAACCATTTCTGTGTATATTTGGCCATATGTTTAGGGTAAGTATCTTGCTGAAAGACCCAGTGACGACCCATCTTCAGCTTTCGGGCAGAGGGCAACAGATTTTGATTTAAAATGTCCTGGTATTTCAAAGCATTCATGATGCCATGCACCCTAACAAGGTTCCCAGGGCATTTGGAAGCGAAACAGCCCCACAGCATCACTGAGCCACCCCCATACTTCACAGTGGGTATGAGGTGCTTTTCAGCATGCGCATCTTTCATGGCACGCCAGACCCACTTAGAGTGTTTGTTGCCAAAAAGCTCAATCTTGGTCTCACACAAAAATACACACTGTCCCAGGCTTCAACTGGGACCGTGTGCTTTGGTCAGACCTTGTTTTGTTCACCAGACACAAAATCAAGCTCCTCCCATGGCCATCTCAGTCCCCAGACCTTGTTTTGTTGACAAAAGGGGGTTGTACAAAGTATTAACACCAGGGGTGCTAATAATTGTGACACACATTATTTGATGTCAAATTTTTTTTTTCTTTGTGTAGGATTTTTTCCCCACTGAATGAATGCACTTGTATTAAAGGTTGGATTTTTCTCTTTTTTTCCATTAAGGTCCCATATTATTTGAATTTTTTAAAAATTATTAGAAGCTAAAAAACACATCTTTTTCATGGGTGCCAATAATTATGGAGGGCACTGTGTATGGCGGAAAACACTAAGGTGACTTGAATTTCCGCTCTGAGACCCCCAATTTGGCCAAAGTTCAAAATTGTCCTATATGCATGTATGATACATCATTGGAAATAGGGGTGTGACAAAATATCGAAATGGTGATATATCGTGATACTTTGTACCCCAAAAGGTTATCGATATGCTCCTGCCAAGAATCGAGATATCGTTTTAAATAGGGTTGAGATCTGGGCTATTTGCAGGCCATGACATTGACTGGATGAGTCTCTCTCCAAGGAATACTTTAACAGTTTTCAAGTGAAGGGATAAGAAAGCTGTCGAAAATTTTAATGTAAATTTGTGCATTTATTAAAGATTTAACCACAGCCATCTCCCCAGTGCCTTTGCCTGACATGCAGCCCCATAATCATAAAGGACTGAGGGAATTTTGATGTGTTTTTCAGGCAATCATCTTCGTAAATCTTACTGGAACGGCACCGAACAAACGTTCCAGCATCATCACCTTGTCAAGAGTCAAGAATCTGCATTGGTCAAGGTGTCAAGAGTCAAGATTCTGCATTGGACAGGGTGATGATGCTGGAACTTTTGTTTGGTGCTGTTCCAGTGAGACTTTAAATGACCCAAAATTACCTAATTCCCTGGCATTGACTGCCACTGACAGCCATCACTTTATGAGGGCGTCAATATAGAACAAAAACTGTCCAAAAATGACAAAAGTGTTCATTAAAAATAGTGCTGCAACAAATAATCGATTAACTTTGAATCCGATGTTACTGCTTCAAAGATTCGTTTAATTAGAGTGTCGTTGCAATGGTTTGTTTTGAAAGTGTTTGCATTTAGTATTTATTGATTTGGGTGGATACACTGCCCTCTAGTGGCAACAGTGAATATGACGTAACTCATCTGACATGGGTGGATCCAGCTTCTCCCTGTTAAGACCAGCATAAGGTTGTTCAAGTTTTGTTTGAGCTAATACGATTATTTATGCAGTCGCATTTTAGTTTAGAGGTATATTTTGCTGTGTTTTGTGGAATATGTGTTTGAACAATTTGTTAAGAACATTGTTAAAAAAACAAACAAACAAAAAATAACTTAGCATTTTATAGCATTTAAGCTAGCAGACTTTTGTTAGGCAAGTTGCCAATTGTTCTTTTGTTGTACTTTAATGCTAATTTATTATTTTTGGACCGTTTGAGGCTAAGTTCCAGTATTTTATTTTTAAATGTATTTATTGCTCTTGTGAAATGAAAGTGCAATTCTGTAGTTTGAAAAAAAAACATCAAGAATTTTATTTACACTGCAAATATCTTTCATCCTGGCACTTACATACTCATTCATTTCTCCGGGGAGAGTTGGGACGGGGCCATACAGTCCTGGCCTGGCTCCCCCCTGTTTTTAATGCATCACACACCAAGGTTGTGGGGTGGTTGGAAACTGGTGGGGGCGGGGATGCCTCACGGTTACCTCCTCACAGCAGGCCCCGCCATCCCTGCACCTTTTTTTAACGCACCACACATATCATACTCCACAGGAGGGCAATGGCAAAGGGCGGTGGGACGGGCAGATTGGCTGAATTTCCATGCTGCGGTCCCACTGCCCCAAGCCAAGCTCTCCTATTTTAATGCATACATTGCAGTATTGCACTACCCTCCCCTCACAATCCCATCACGGTGCTGGGTTATGGCTGCCAGCCGGGAACCTGGCAGCCACAGTAACAGGGCGGTAGGTGGGTCCCACACTTTTTTTTCATCTATGGCATGATTCCCGAGGCGTGGCCTCCTCTTTGCCTGGGCTGCCGGCCGCGGGAGTGTGGGGAGGTCGGGGCCCCGGTCTTGCATCGCCCCACGGCGGCTCCTCGGCATTCTCCTGCCTCCGCCTTCCCCTCTCTTCTCTAACTGGGTATCCGCCCTGTGCTCCAACGCGGATCGCTGGCTGGGGGGCAGCGTATCGGCTGGATGTTGCCTGCTACGGCGGGGGACCCCGCCTTGCCATGGGCTTGGTGGGCCGCTGGGGGCCCCGTGGCGTACCGTGTTGGCTGGGGGCTGCGGCAGCGGCTCGTGGCCCAGGTGGGCGGACGCGGTTGGGGATGGGCGTGGGGTTGGTAGTGCGTCCCCTCTTGCCATCCCTGACGGCCGGTAGATGGGCGGGCGGGTGTCCCAGGGGATCACCCTGGATTCCGGGGGGAGACGAGGGCTCCTTTGCTGGGCAGCAGGAGGAGTAATGGGCCGCGCTGACCCCCCCCCTTCCCTCCCCGGGCTGGCTGGGTGGGGGCTGCGGCCCTGTGTCGGCGCCCGCGTGGCGTCTCCGCTTGTCTGCGTGGCTGTTGCGTGCCCGGTGGGGCTCGCGTGCGGCTGGACGTGGTTGGGTGCGCTCGGGCGGGGGGTCCCGGTGCCGGGATTGGCGATGAGGCGGTGTAGGGTCGGTCGCCAACGGGCTTACACTCACAAGGGAGTCACACGATTACTGGGTTCTAGATCACAGAGATGATTTGTGTACACTCTACCCCTTTCTATCACTTAGCTTATAGACTCACCCACCTCCTTCCCCTCTTTCCCTGGTCAATAGGCCCCCCACATGGTGTCAACCGGAAATACATTTAGCTGACGAAAGCACCAACATATTAGTAGTTAGTGTAGTTAGGCGTTCAATGTATTTCTTGTTGTTGTGTTTCTTTTCTTCTCTCGTGTTTCTTTTCTTCTGTTCCCCCATAACCCCGCCCTGTTCGCTGCTTTGTCATAATAAACGAGGTATGGTGAATGATCACAATGGGAGTATGTCAGACTCTCAATGTGAAACATTAAAACTGTTCAGACTATCCAGGCACTTAGACTTCCATTCTCCGTGTCAAACAGCTGAACAGAACAGGTTTTTAAAAAAATAAATAAATAAAAATATTTACTTTTAATGCTCTTTTGAAAGTGCAATCCCAGCAAGCCTTTGTTTTACATCTCTTAAAATTTATTCCGCAACACATTAAATGTTCCCAATCCGATTACTCAATTATTCGAACTAACTAATTAAAAGATTCATCGATTCCTTAAATAATTGATAGCTGCAGCCCTAATTAAAAAAAAAAAAAAAAATCTCATTTTGATTACTGCAGAAGCTGGCAGTGGAAGGTCACACTCTACTGGAGCTCAATTCAATGACATGTCCTTTTGGTCAAGTAGTAGACATGTAAAGGACAAAAACTGTCATAAAAAAAGACAACAATATTCATTCAAAATCAATGTATTTATATTTTTTTAATCTGGTTGCAGCAGTAGCCGGCAATGGAAGGCCACCATATACTGCAGCTGAAATATTTGACCGTATATGTTATTTTGGTGAAGTAGTAGACAAGTAAAGGACAAAAAAATAAATAAATCAAAAATATTCCTTAAAAATCAGTTGATTTTTTTTCTCATTCTAGTTGCTGCAGTAGCTGGTGAAGAAAGGCCAATATCTACTGCAGGTAAACTCATTTACCATATGTCCTTTTGGTGAAGCAGTAGATATGCAATGGACAAAAACTGTCCCTCAAAAAATGTCAAAAATATTCCCTAAAAATCAACCGATTTTTTTTCTCACTCTGGTTGCTACGATATTGATTTACTTTTGGTCAAGTAGTGGACATGTAAAGTAGACAATTGTCCAAGACAAACATTCCTTTAAAATATATTGATTTTTTTTCCCTCATTCTTCTTCCTATCTTCCTAGCTCCTTTTTCTCTACCTACCACTTGTCTTACTTTATTTCTCTTTTCTAATTTCATTAACTTACGGAGCCCCCCGGGTGCCAGGATAGAAAAAATAAAAAATCATAGCTAATCTGTACCCACAGTTTACTAAACTGTACCCACAGTTTAGCAATCTGTACCCACAGATTACTAAACTGTACCCTCAGTTTAGCAATCTGTACCCACAGTTTACTAATCTGTGCCCACAAATTACTAAACTGTGCCCACAGTTTACTAATCTGTACTCACAGTTTAGCAATGAGCCGGAAACAGTAGTCACCAATGTTTAGCTGGGAATCCAAGTCCAAACGCCGAGGGACCGACCGAGCAACCATCTGCACTATTTGCCCTCGGCGAACAAAGGGGTTTTAAAAGGTAACTATTGCACGTTTTCTTTGGTAGGCGTCTTTCAGGTGTCATCAATCAATATGGCATGTTGTGTTTGCACATTTTCTGTGCTGCTGTCATGTCCGTTCGTGCTTAATCCAAGTAGTGTTCATTTGTCAGTTAGCTATTTTTAGTAGCCGCATTAGCGGCTACTAACACACAACATGCCATACTGATTGATGACACCTGAAAATGTAGACGGCTACCAAAGAAAATGTGCAATAGTTACCTTTTAAAACCCCTTTGTTCGCCGAGGGCAAAAGGTGCAGGTACTTGCTTGGTCGGTCCCTCGGCGTTTGGAGTCCCCGCCAAACATTGGTGACTACAGTTTCCGGGTCATTGCTAAACTGTGGGTACAGATTAGTAATCTGTGGGTACAGTTTAGTAATCTGTGGGTACAGATTAGTAAACTGTGGGTACAGATTGCTAAACTGAGGGTACAGTTTAGTAATCTGTGGGTACAGTTTAGTAAACTGTGGGTACAGTTTAGTAAACTTTGGGTACAGATTAGCTATGATTTTTTATTTTTTCTATCCTGGCACCCGGGGGGCTCCGTAAAATAATGAAATTAGAAAAGAGAAATAAAGTTTAGTAATCTGTGGGTACAGATTAGTAAACTGTGGGTACAGTTTAGTAAACTGTGGGTACAGATTGCTAAACTGTGGGTACAGTTTAGTAATCTGTGGGTACAGATTAGCTATGATTTTTTTATTTTTTCTACCCTGGCACCCGGGGGGCTCTCTAGTCAACCGGTGTCCCCACCTGGGGAGGGGCTATTTTTCAGCTGCAGCCTCCTGACTATCCGGACCCCTGGCTGGATGGATGTCCTCGTTTCCCCCCCGTCTCCTCGTCTCATCTGGCTAGATGGACCTCCTCTAGTTCCCTCACTCTGTTGCATCTCCATAAACTGTAACTCTGTCTTCTAATTCCCATTAGCAGTCCTTGTGCATCTTCTCTATCCGTCCTGGGAGTGGATCTCTCCTGACTGTGGTTCTCCCCAAGGTTTCTCTTTTTTTTCCAAAGGGTTTTTGGAGTTTTTCCTTTCCGACATGGAGGATCTAAGGATGAGGGATGCCCAGGACGTGGACTAGAATTTTATTTAATTCATCTACTGTTTCTGACTGTGTACCATATTGCCTCTGCAAAGCCTTTTAAGACAACCTTGTTGTGATTTAGGGCTATACAGATAAAATTTAATTGAATTTCTGCAGTAGCTGGCAATGAAAGGCCACTATCTACCACAACTAAATATTTTTTATGCCATATGTCTTTTTGTTGAAGTAGGAGACGTGTAAAAGACAAAAACAGTCCAAACAGACGAAAAACGTATTATCATTTTGATTGCTAGGTCACTACGTCCTAATGCTCTATTTTGTACCATATGTGTCTTTTCCATGAAGTAGGGCACATCTGAAGGAGATAAATAACCTATTCAGCCCTATTATTTCACGGTGCGCTTCCATAGTTGTCCTCTAAGTACTACAGTTGTGATACAGATGCAAATGTTGCTTTGAGGGGGCGTACGAGAGCATAAGTGAACTAAATGTCAAGCGAATATCGAACATCCGGCCAACTTGCACTTGGCTCCACGTTCACTGTTTTGACAGACATATTACGACTGACGTACTCACCTTATAATAAAACACCGCCTCGTTGTATTTTCCATTCTGGTCGTAGGTAACCGCGGTTTTGGCGAATTTGATCGCGTCGACTTCCAACGCCGTGCTGTCCATTGTCAACAAAACTTGTTGACCGAGCTAGCCACCAAAATACAATGTTAATTTCCCTCAGGTGGACCGGAGGTAACTTGAAGAAGCCAGCCACGACACGGCGACATAGTGGCGTTCATGTAAAATTATTGTCACCCATTTGGTGGTCAAAGGTTCAAAAGTCGAAGTCAATCTTTGTTTGCCGCTTCTGACAGCTGTCGACTGAATCAAAACAAGCGCGGTACTTCCTGAAACGTACCTCGCGCATGCGCAGAAGGTGAGTCCGCCGAAAATGACGTGACGTTCAGTAACTTCAAGTGGAGTAGAATACTGCTAAATTAAACTTTAGTAACCGATGTGGAGGAGTACAAAAGGCAGCAACACAATGACATGGATTTGGAAAAATGTCACCCATCTTGTCCAAATTCATTTCTAATTAGGCTTAAACTTTCATTTTCGCTTTCTGCATTAAAACTATCAATGCCAACATGTCTCGAGGAAGTCACCTCGCGCATGCGCAGTGTTCAAGGTATGCCAAACGACGAGGGAAACAACACGAGGCGTTTTAAGTACATTTAGGACAGTGCTTCTCAATTATTTTCTGTTACGCCCCCCCCCCCCCCCCCAAGGAAGACGTAAATGTTTCGCGCCCCCCCCAACTCTCTGCCGCCACTGTAAATAGTATCATTCGTCTATATTACTATTATAAGTACGCCTCAGCCTAACATTGTGTCCTTTTTTTTCTATTAAAGAAAAAAAGTAACATAGATCAACTTATAATAAAGTATAACTTTTTTAACATTGTGTTGCTTGTAACAGAAAAGACTTAACGCGCATCAGTTAAAAAAAAAAAAAAAGTCACATCCAAACTGTAAAAATACACTCAAGGTACATTTTTGACCATTTGATACGGAAAAATAAAATGTAATAAAATCAGTAAATAATAACAAATTCAAATTGATTAGAAACATTTACTCTTCAGGACAACGTGCCAAAAAATTTGACCGAAAAACAAAACTGAATAGAAGGGGGGGAAAAAAGTCTTTGGACAGAAGGAAAGTTTTTATTTTCGCTGATTCACCACAGTGCTCACTGGTTTACTGATATAACACTGACAAAGCGGGACGATTGTGACAATTGGCAATACAGTGGTACCTCTACATACGATCGCTTCGACACACGAACTTTTCGACATCCGACGTAAAATTTGACTCGCCATTTGTTTCTACATCCGACGACATGCTCGAAATACGACGACAATGGCAGCACCGCAGACGAATGCACGGCGGATTTTCTTGTGTGACAAATCAACACTGGTTTCAGAAAAGGTTGGTACAGGTGGTGAAACAAGGAAAAAGTTGACTCTTACCTTCTAAATGAAGATGCAAATGACAGAAAAATATGAGCGTAGGGTGGGCATCCGTGAAATGGCTCAACAATACATCTCCACGGTCCTCCTCCGACCATCGTTCGCCAGTCTTTATAAGTTAAGCTGCCACTTCTTATTGTGGTAACATCTCCAGAGAAATCGCCAACTTCGCCACGTTTTTATCATTTATTTCACAACTTATTCAAAAGAAAAACACCTTCTGTCTGCCGCAATTGACGGTGTTCTCAAGAAAACATTCAAAGTGAAAGTGAAACTCAAGCTCACAGGTCTGTCTCTGGCACGTCAACCCCGCGGTGCGTTCAGGGTCAACAAAAAACGTCCGCCACATTAGAACCCGATTCGTTACATTAATACAGGAATTATTATTATTATTATTCCAATTTTGATTTATAATTTATTTGTTTTGCTATGTGTAATTGCCATTTGTAATAGTACCAGCAGTATTTTTTTAAGGATTTAGTGAAGGTTTTTGGGCTGTGGAACGAATTAATGGAATTATAATGTATTCCTATGGGAAAATCCTGCTCGACATACGACCATTTCGACTTACAAACAAGGTCCTGGAACGGATTAACTTCGTATGTAGAGGTACCACTGTATTCGGCACATTTTCGCTGAAAAACAATCAAGCGGCTTATCAATGAGATTGAGGTCGAATGTCTTTAAGTGGCGTCTTAACTGATTTGGCTTCTCCGCTATAATCATTTTTAGACTCAGTAAACAGTGGTCTTTCCTCATTTCCCACTATATTAAAAGTCAAAGGCAAACGGCCCGAAAAAAGCGCATTCTCGGCGGCCGAGGTAGAACCGTAGGTGAGGGCGGTGGTCGTGACGATCCCAAGCCGAAAACGGCACTTCTCGGCCGGACACGTGAGAACCGAAGAAGACAGTGGGTCGCTGCGTGAGTCCAGCTCTGCATGAGTCTCTTCCGTGTGCTCTTGCTTACTTCAAAAATACTGCACGCACTTTGAAAATGAGAGCGCCACTGCCACCCACGGAGTGGATGTGCAAGTACACTTTATTCTAGTACGGCAAAAAAAATTTAAAAAAATAAAAGCATGTTCCCCGAGGTCACTCGCGCCCCCCCTGGCATCGCTCTGCGCCCCCCTGGGGGGGCGCGCCCCACCATTTGAGAAGTACTGATTTAGGAAAAGAAGTAATTAAACAAGTGGCAGTTTAGAGCGCAAGTATTAATAAATAACTTGAGGGAGTGTAGATGTAGAATAATTATATTTAACCTTAAAAAATAAATTTTAAAAAATGAACAAAAAGTATGTAAATTATGAAAAAGGGATAAAATCATATTTCGGTTAAATTGTGTACAGCAGTGGGGCTCTTTCAGGGCCTTCTATGCTCTCAGAAGGACTAAAAAAAAATTCCAGACCAGAAATATTGCACATTTAAACAAGTCGTAACAATAAATATTTCATTCCATTTAATCAGTACATCATCACATTCCCTCTGATCTGTCATCTATTATCAAGTTCACAACAGCAACTCAAACATCAGAATCGTCGACCTCTAACAAGACCTGTGTAAGGACTTCACAAATAGGAGGAAAGGAAAGGATAGGTGTGTTGGTTTGGAGACTGCGACCCATTATGATTGTTTTCGGGACTTTTTGGATAAAAACATCTCCGGATCTCAAGGGCGTAGGTTTGCATAGAGACGGTGGGGACATAACACTACCAACTTTTCAGGATGCTCAAATTATCCCCACCAACTTTTAGGCAACCTTATTTGCATTATACAGTGACTTCATTATATAGGTAATTTAGATTGTCTTCCCATATGTTGTAAGGATAGAATTGACCCTACCATGATTACGTGAATTATGTTCATTAAGTTCATTAAGTTCAGACTTACATTTACCCCTTTGTCACTTGCTGAATGTGCCAGTCCATTTTTTCCTCTCAAGCGCATGTTTGATTGGCAGATGACTTGCCCCCCCCCACACACACACATGCGCACTAACAGCCCCGACAGAAATACAACATGTCGCCTCCTCCTCCCCCTTCAAAGAGGATGGATATTAGAAGTTTTTTTCAGCCAGCAACAGCCACTGTAAGTAATGTAAAAATACATCAATGTTGTGGAGGCGGGGAACACAACGCTAATTTTGCTACTGAAAGTCCAACCTGCATCAGAGTTAGCATACAATTAAACTGTGTGACTTTGCTAACCTACAAAACTTGAGTAGGAAGCTGCTTAGAGAGAAGTGTCCTCCTGTATGTATTTTCTACGGCTAACGTTAATTAAACTGTGAGAAATGTAGTGAACTGGAAATTACCCCCTTGTCCCCTATTTTCATTTTAATTTTATTTATGTGGTCTTAAAGCAGCCCAAAGGAGCATTCATGTTTTGTAGAGTTTTGCTGTGCTTTTGGACAAAAGCAGTAGTGTTTTACCTAAAGGAAGGCTCCATTTTTATTTATTATTATTATTATTTTTTTTTTTTTTGTTATTCCCTGACTAAGAAGTTTGTTCAGTTATATTTAATTTCTTGATTTAGACCGAAAATGCTGAGCGGTCTTAAGACAAATGTTTAAGTTTTGAATTCCTAGTTAGTTAAGCTTGTCCATTAGTTAAGAGATAATTAATGAAGGAATCTGACCTTTTAGCCAGATTGCCGGAATCACGCCAGCCGAACCGCTGGAACCGCGCTAGCGCAATTCCAATGACCCGGGCTGGCGGAATCCCGGCCAAAAGGCCAAACTCTGCACGTTCACCTTAGTCTTAATCCTTTGTACTGACTCCATTTTAAAAGCTGGACAAAGGCTTCGAAACAATTTATTCCAAGTCGGCAGCAATCATACAGTACAGAGAGATCCAGGCGAGGCGGCAAACTGGATCCAGGGTCACCATATCACAAGTCAACAAGAGATTCCCGAGAAAAATGACAACAATTAGTTAAGCATTCAGTCTTTTAAAGGCTCTGGTGAGGCAGGCTGTTTGACACGTGTTTTAAAGAACTAACGCCATCTTCTTGCAGATCCACCAATGTCTGTCTCTGCATTTGACAGCCTTCGGTTTGCTGTTGTGATGTTCGGCCACAGAGATGGCGCACCAGCCTTCACGGATCGAATCTGTATCTGGTATCCAGGATCTGAGGGTGGTTGGAATACATAGGGTCACACATTTTTACAGAAGTAGTCCTATGTACATCTGCAGAACACAAAGTCCAGAATACTAGTACTTTAATTACATCTGTGTTTTGTTCGCTGCGGTGGAGTCGAGCCACTTCCATTGTCTGCTCACCATTTTCAGGCCAAGCCAGTAGCCCAAAGTGCTGTTGCTTTTCCTGCAGTTCTCCTGGATGAATTCCTGTGAATGACGGCATAATTTTTTTATTCAACATAGTTGATGTGTGGAGTGTTGTGTTTTACATGCTGTCCCTAAATCCACCGCTTGACTGACTGGAGACAGAGTAGGAGGCCTGGACGAGTATCCGGGAACACAAAGGCTGTTGTTTTGTTGTGTCGGCTATGGCTAACAGTAGTCGTGTTCGTGCTGTCGATTGCAAATAAACCATTGAAAACCCTCACGAAATTGGCGTTGTCCTTATTGACCAGAGTTCACCAAATCCGGACCTGGAGGCCACTTTTCCTGTCGTGTTTTCCATGTCGCCCTCCTCCAACACACCTGAATCAAATAATCGTTATCATTATCAGGCTTCTGGAGAGCTTGCTGATGACATAATCATTGATTCAGGTGTGTTAGGGGTGAGAGACGCGGAAAAAAAACGACAGGGTTGGTGGCATCGAGGTTAGGATTTGGTTAACCATGTTGTGTACGCTAAAATATCCAGTGGTACTTCAAGATACGAAAGCTTCGGTACATGAAAAAAAACATTTTACACACAGTTTTTCGAAGCTTTTTCCCTAATGTTACGGAGAATTATTCAGCATACGAAAGATAATGTGTACTGTAATAGGTCAGTCCCACTGTGACTACGTTTGACTAAAAATGTAAACAAACAAAAAAAATAGACATAAACAATGCTCATACGTGTATATGAAACAAAAGAATGTAACATACAAAACACAAAGAGCGAGATGAAATAGCAAGCAATGACTACCGAAGTTAACTCGTTATTTTAGCACTCAGTCTTTACTGTGAACTCAAGTAGTCACGTGATAACGTCTGTAGAATGAGCTGGAACCTAACAAACTAGTTACACTTAAGCGCCACTGGGGGGGGGTGACAAAACATTAGAAATAAAGTAAGGCTGTCACAATTATCGCGTTAACGGGCGGTAATTATTTTTTTAAATTAATCACGTTAAAATATTTGACGCAATTAACGCACATGCTCCGCTCAAACAGATTAAAATGACAGCACAGTGACATGTCCATTTGTTACTTGTGTTTTTTGTCTCCCTCTGCTGGCGCTTTGGTGCGACTGAATTTATGGGTTTAAGCACAATGAGCATTTTGTAATTATTGACATCAACAATGGCGAACTACTAGTTTATTTTTTGATTGAAAATTTTTACAAATTTTATTAAAACGAAAACATCAAGAGGGGTTTTAATCTAAAATTTCTATAACTTGTACTAACATTTATCTTTTAAGAACTAAAGGTCTTTCTATCCACGTATCGCTTTAACAGAATGTTAATATTAATGCCATCTTGTTGATTTATTGTTATAATAAACAAATACAGTACTTATGTACAGTATGTTGAATGTATATATCCGTCTTGTGTCTTTCCATTCCAACAATAATTTACAGAAAAATATGGCATTTTTTTAATAGATGGTTTGAATTGTGATTAATTACGATTATTTAATTTTTAAGCTATGATTAACTCGATTAAATATTTTAATCGTTTGATAGCCCTAAAATAAAGACAAGCAATCAGAGGACATGACAACAAATTTAATGTTGTGTTTTGAGTATAGCTTGGAAAGAATTAGTTGATTAACATGTAAACCGTGATTAATTATACAAAAAACTCATGACACGAAAGCTATGGATCGAATTAATTTTGTATCCAGTAAAACTGGATGTAATAACATTATATATAATGCTCCAGTGTCGGCATTGGCCGATACCACACAGCCAGGTGTTGGCTTCAGTATCGGGAGCCAAAGACGTCATGTTGCAACTTTAAACCCTAATTTTGACCTCTGACCCAATGGAGAGACATTGTTTAAGTTCCTAGCTCCAGCTAGTGTCGAACGTAAGACGCGCAATGGAATGTAGCCTGAACTCAAGCTTCTTGTGCGGGCAATATTCAATAATATTTTCATAATTTGCTGTTGGCCAATGGGTCATGGTTTGGACACCGCTGGTCTAAATTATGAGATGTATTGCTAGCTAATCATGCTGCATGTTATGCACTCCAAGTTTGCTATAACCTCGAGTAGTCATGTGATAACGTCTGTAGAATGATCTGGATCCTAACAAGCTAGTTACACTCAAGCGCCACTAGGGAGCGACAAAATAATACAAATAAAGATTGAATAATGTGGCGTTTTAGTAGAGCTGACAGGTTTTATAGAGTTGACAGGTACGCATTTATTTTGTAGATTAACGACTTGTACGTTTAGTACTTTGTGTTGATGAAACGGCGATAACACCTGGAATTTTTTTTGTACCTTATCTCTTTCATTCTCCACCAATGCCAGTTGAGAATTCTTCCCGACGCATTCCTTACGGGCCGCGTCCCAGGTTTTCCGGTCTGTGTCGTTGAAGAGATAGCAGTGGGGCGCAAAATGTTTCCAACCGGTTTCACAGGCTTCGCAGCACCGACCGTATTCTGAAATCACCAATGACTGCGTTAAAATGGTTCTTTGCAGGTTAATCTGTGTTCAAGATAAGGCAAGAACGAATGAAAGGATTACAGTATTTTCAAATTTGCAGGATATGTTTGCAATATGAAACTGTGAGCGAGGTCAAAGGTCACAGAGGTCAGCAAAAAAATATTGTGATGACTCAAGAAAGAATAAAGGGGGGTTATTAGCAAACTTGTAGGATATGTATGGAATATGAAACGGAAGGTTTGGATTCATTTTGGGGTACTGAGGTCAAAGGTCACAGGAGTTAGTCTGCACCCTCAGAGCCCTCTAGTTTTTCTTATTATTAATTTACTACTGTCTACTGCTTTAAGATGGCGGCCGTTTACTAAAATCGCCAAGTCTGTTTTTTCGCATCTAGTTCTATCAACATACCGGTAGTTACAGTACAGTAGTTGTCGATGGTCCACTGAGCCCGACTGACGTTCAACTTGGCTTGCATATTCCTGTTTTTGCTCTCCAGCGCCAACACCTGAGCCGTCAGGTTCTGATTTTCCGACAGCAAGTGTGAGACTCTTCTATCTGCGACGAAAGAGATTTGTATCTAGTCACACTGAAACACACTCGATTGTATTTTCAAAAACAGTTCAGTGCCTGACGTCAATTGGTTTTAGCATATTGAAATTTGGTGGCTATGTCTATCATGAATAGACCTACTCTTATCAAATTTTGCCAGAAACTACGCAGTGAGCCGGCCATTTTGAAACACACTGGCAACTTCGTGTCGTGTGGCAGAAATGTGAAGATACAATAACTCACGATACAGGATGACGGCCATGACGCCGAGGAACAGAGCGCCACATAGTGCAGCGCAATAAGCCAGATGTTGCCAATAATGGCGACGTCCGTCAGCTACCCCTGCCGCCGCCAGACTCAGCAAAGCATCGTCTGCGCATTTCGTTCGATTAAATTCATGCAGAATGTCTCCCTTGTTTTAATTTCACGTACCGGTGACAAACGCGTGCTCGTCCTTTTCCAATTTGATGTTGCTGTACAAACTTTCTTCATCTGCTTTACCTTAAAAGAGAGAGAAAAACATTATGAGAAGTATCTGAGGCCAGCAGTACTAAAACTAAGATAAGGATTTTATTAAAAGTTTTGGTCATTTATTACTAGGGGTGTGACCAGGGGTGAAAATGGCCCTGGCATTTCTGTTTTAGGTGCAGTTTACATGGTGACTCTCCGAGAAGACGAAAAATTTCATGTTTGCATTTATATGGTTCCGATTCCATTCGAATAATGTCGCAATTCTGCATGAAAACGATTAAGTATTCATGCCAGGACCTAGGCGGCAGTGCAGATTTACAAGGCGACGGCGAATGATGCACTTTGACCTCCTCAGCCCGGAAGACAACATGCCCGCCCTCTCCAAGCAATTCCACTTTAGAGGCAGGATTCAGAATTTTTCGTCTTCGCCGACACCTTATGCACGCGAGGCAATTCCGCTACTCAGTCATTGCGTCTTCATGTCGCAAAGTCGCCATGTAAACTGCCCCTTAGGCGGCCCAGGTCTTTTCTGACCTCTGTGACCTTTGACCTCAATACCCCAAAATTGAAGCAAACCTTCCGTTTCATTCTCCATACATATTCTACAAGTTTGGTAATAACTAGGGCTGTCAAACGATTAAAATTTTTAATCGGGTTAATTGCAGCTTAAAAAATAATTAATCACACTTAATCGCAATTCAAACCATCAATAAAATATGCCTTATTTTTCTGTAAATTATTGTTGGAATGGAAAGATAAGACACAAGTTGGATATTTACATTCAACATACGGTACATAAGGCAAGACAAGGCAAATTTATTTATACAGCACAATTCAACACAAGGCAATTCAAAGTGCTTTACATCACATGAAGATCATAAAAATCACATTTAAATCAACACGACGTAAAAACCAAGGCAAAAGATCGCATTTAATCACAGAATAAAAATAAATAAAAATAAAATAAAAATAAAACAAAAACTACTACTACTAATAATAATTGAAATCAGCAATGGAGATAAGCACAAGAGGAATAGAAAGCAGGTAGATTGAAATATATAGACAGTTATGGATATGCAGTGCTAAACAAAAGCGTTTTCAGCCCTGATTTAAAAGAGCTAACAGTTTGAGCATACTTCAAATGTTCGGGTAGCTTGTTCCAGAGGTGAGGAGCATAATAACTAAATGCTGCCTCACCCTGCTTGGTTCTTGTTCTTGGAACATGCAGAAGACCGGTTCCAGACGACCTTAGGGGTCTAGATGTCTCATAGGAATCTAACAAGTCAAGCATGTATTTTGGTCCAAGGCCATTAAGTGTTTTGTAGACGAGCGGTAGTATTTTATAGTCTATCCTTTGACTCACTGGAAGCCAGTGTAGCGATTTCAAAACCGGTGTAATGTGGTCCAGCTTCCTTGTATTTGTGAGGACTCTGGCTGCAGCATTCTGTACTAGCTGCAGCTTCCTGACTGATTTTTTATCAAGACCTGTAAATATACTGTTGCAATAGTCCAATCTGCTGAAAATGAATGCATGAATGCATTTTTCCATGTCTTGTTGAGTCAGAAGCCCCTTAATTCTGGTTATATTTTTTAGGTGGTAATAAGCGGATTTAGTGACGGACTTTAGATGGCTATCAAATTTGAGGTCTGAGTCAATAATTACGCCAAGGTTTCTGACTTGATTTGTAGCTGTAAATGACATTGTGCTAAGTTGGCTGCTTATCTTTGACCTTTCCTTTTTTGGCCAAAAAATGATCACCTCTGTCTTCTCCACATTTAACTGGAGAAAATTCTGGCACATCCATTCATTGATTTGATGAATGCATTTACTCAGGGAGACTAAAGGACTATAATCATGTGGGGACACAGAAATGTACAGTTGTATGTCATCTGCATATGAGTGATAGGAGATGTCATACTGTTCCATTACATAAGTACTCTATTTGTTCATTATAACAATAAATCAACAAGATGGCACTAACATTATTCACATTCTCTTAAAGCGATCCATGGATAGAAAGACTTGTAGTTCTTAAAAGATAAATGTTAGTACAAGTTATAGAAATTTTATATTAAAACCCCTCTTCATGTTTTCGTTTTATTAAAATTTGTAAAAATTTTCAATCAAAAAAATAAACTAATAGCTCGCCATTGTTGATGTCAATAATTACACCATGCTCACTCATGGTGTTGAAAGCCATAAAATCAGCTGGACCCAAGCACCAGCAGAGGGCGCTAAACACCAAAAAACAAGTAATAAGCGGACATTACACTCTGCTGTCATATTAATCTGTTTGAGCGGGGCATGCGCGTTTATTGCGTCAAATATTTTAAGGTGATTGATTAAAAAAATTAATTAACGCCCGTTAACGTGATAATTTTGATAGCCCTAGTAATAATCTCTGTATTTGTTCTTGAGTTACAACGACTTTTTTTTTTGCTGACCTCTGTGACCTTTGACCTCACTAACATGAAAAAATTAATCACCTCTTCAGTTTTTTCTTTCCATGTGGCATTTTGTTTGCCATGTGGCAAAATGGATTTTGCCATGTGGCATTTTTTTTGCCATGTAGCATTTTATTGCCATGTGGAAAAATTGATTTTTCCATGTGGCATTATTTTGCCATGTGGCAAAACTGATTTTACCATGTGGCATTTTTCTTTACCATGTGGCAAAATAGATTTTGCCGTGGGGCATTTTTTTTGCCGTGTGGCATTTTTTTTTGCCTTGTGGCAAAATGGATTGTGCCATGCGGCAAAACTGACTTTGCCATATGGCATTTTTTTGCCATGTGGCAAAATGGATTTTGCCATTTGGATTTCTTTTTTTTTTTTGCCATGTGGCATTTTCTTTTTTGCCATGGTGCAAAATCTATTTTCCCATGTGGCATTTTTTTTTTTTTTTTGCCATGTGGCAAAATGCTTTTTTTTTTTTTACATGTAGCATTTTTTTGGTATGTGGCAAAATGGACTTTGGTTTGTGACATTTTTTCTTTTTTCTTCATTTTTACTATGTGTGGCTGTGATTTTTGACCATACACTTTGCATTACAGAACATTGATATTCAACTGGCGCTAAACTCAGGCTTTGCCATTGACAGCTATGCACGTCCAAATTTTCCATTCATATTAGATGGGTACGCTGCCGTACTTCCACAGTGTCACTCCTTAACTATGTAAAGTACTGATTTAAATACACCGCAAGGTGTCAATGGAGAGTTTTAAATTAAATAGGGATCAAGCCAATGAGTGCGTTTTGTCACTCTACTGACGTCATGATTTCCTTTTTAGTGCGGGTCCGTTGTGCCTTATGTTCATTTGTATGTTCACAACATACAAGACTCCTGATAATGGTTCCCAGCATCATAGTTTGTATATTGTGACTAAATATTGCCATCCAGTGTATTTGTTGAGTTAACTGAGTTGCTAAAATGTTTGACTAGAGTTTGACCAAAGTCTGAGTAAGTTTTATGTGTATTTTGATTGTGAATTCGTGAATGCCAGTTCTCTTTGCATTGTTGTTTAACTGTTTGAGAACAGGACCTCATTAATACAGAACGAAGTACTTTTTTTTTTTTTGTGAACATTCTTTTTTGAGAGATATGAATATTATTTTTGTCGTATTTTCACAAGTACATGATACTTATGTTCAATTGTATGTTGTGAAGGAGTTGCTGAAGCCTCTGCCAATAAACGGCGCGGTCGGAGCTACGAATCTGAATGCCTGTGTCCACTCGCCTTTCTCTGCCTCTTAGATCTCAATGTTCAAAATAAGGCGTCAATATAATCTGTTCGGCAAAAAATGATACGAATAGCCAATAATCAAACTAAGTTTAATACATTTATTCGTTTTCCGTGTCGCTTATTCACCGGGAAGCAAGCTTGGGGAGTAACATCTGTTAAGTCTGATAAATCTGAGAACATCAGCAGGATGATGATTGATCTGGAGAGCGCATTTACGTGACAAAATAAGGTGAGACGTCATTAGACGCCATTAGACGTCTCAGTAGAGGCAAACTGCATCAACGTTTTCATGTTATGTGATGCATGGACTATCAGCAAAAATAATCAAACTGCTGTGTTTCACTGTAAGGCACACGACAGCTCTGGATGCTAACTATCTCCATAATAATATTGAAATAAGATGGACCACAAAATAGTTTACCGTGAAGATATGCAAACAGGTTTTGACTAGGGCTGTCAAAATGATCGCGTTAACGGGCGGTAATTAATTTTTTTTGATTAATCACGTTAAAATATTTGACGCAATTAACGCACATGCCCCACTCAAACAGATTAAAATGACATTGTCATGTCCATTTGTTACTTGTTTTTATTGTGTTTTGTCGCCCTCTGCTGGCATTTGGGTGCGACTGATTTTATGGGTTTCAGCACCATCCATGAGCATTGTGTAATTATTGACATCAACAATGGCGAGCTACTAGTTTATTTTTTGTTTGAAAATTTTACAAATTTTATTAAAACGAAAACATTAAGAGGGGTTTAAATATAAAATTTCTATAACTTGTACTCACATTTATCTTTTAAGAACTACAAGTCTTTCTATCCATGGATCGCTTTAACAGAATGTTAATAATGTTAATACCATCTTGTTGATTTATTGTTATAATAAACAAATACAGTACTTATGTACAGTATATTGAATGTATATATCCGTCTTGTGTCTTATCTTTCCATTCCAACAATCATTTACAGAAAAATATGGCATATTTTATAGATGGTTTGAATTGCAATTAATTACGATTAATTAATTTTTAAGATGTGATTAACTCGAATACAAATTTTAACCGTTTGACAGCCCTACTTTTGACATCAAACACAGGAAAGTGCTGTCACTAGCGAACTTGACACATGAACGCTACTCGTCTCATCCTGTCTTTGCTGTTCATTTTGCTTTTGCTGTCCTTCTCATAAATGTTTCATTCGGGTTCAAATTGCAAGTGAGAACCGATGACATGTTTATGTAGTTAAAGAGGGACACTCTGGAAGTCCGGCAGCGTACGCATGTGACGTCACCGCCCTGCGACGTCAACAACAATGGCAACCTACTAATTAAAATAATTTAACAGATTTTATTAAAACGAAAACATTAAGAGAAGGTTGAATATCAAATTCTTATCACTCATACTAACATTTATCTTTTAAGAACTACATCTCTTTTTATCCGTGATACCCTTTAAGACACTGTTATATCACATATGGCTCACAAAGTGCTTCTGGCTCAAAATAACAACAAAGGCACACAGCTTCCGTACAGTGAATGAGGTATGTCATGAGTTTATAATTCATCCTTTTTTCAATCATGTATTGTTCATTTCATTATTGCACAATGAATGCAAATGGTCTGCTCACAATACAAATCTGAAGCATCTTAGTTTGGAGATATCTAATTGTCAATTAGCATAACTGTTGTGCTCAGCTGTGACCAGGATCTTATACATTCACTTTGATGGCCCATAACCAGTAATGAATGGTATCATTTTCAAGTTTACATGATTTTTAATGCCTCGAACATTTAGTTTAATGCAATTTAAGGCCTAAATTTTGACAAAATCCATTTAATGACTTTTTAATTACCTGCATAGGTTCTGCTTATAAGACAAAAAAATAATTAAAGCTCTGGTACCTCTGAACTGCAATTGTTTGTCACTTTTGAAGACCACCGATGCGTAGTTGACATCCACCTCCGCCTCCGTATATGCCATGACCGAATGCTTAAAAGAAGAAGTTGTGTGGTCTTATTTGTCGACTCGACTTCTGCTTTCCATCCTATTCCCTGTCAAGATTAAGCAGTTGATAGTAAAATTAAAACACAATGCAAACCATCTACCGCATTACTCTTCATTAGCAGCATTTGGCCTATTGCCAATGAAATGCAAGCGGATGTGCGAGTTATTTTCGGTTATTATTTCGTGTGTATTTTTGCTTTGGCGAATGACTAAGCTATGTCAGCTTTTCCAAATTGAGCTGAACTTCTCCAATTTGCTGTCATGTTATGTGTAGGTTAAAATATACCCTCAATGTACAACAACTTCCCCAGTGTTGATGCTGCAATTTCAACATGTCGCAGCAGAGGTCACTGTTTGTCTGTCTGAAAAGCAGAGAACCACGTGGAAGGGACCTGAAGAGGAACAAAAAGAACAGTAAAAATGGAGACAGCGAGAAGCAAAAGCGGTATTTGCCATGTGGCTTTTTTTTTGTTTGCGATGTGGCAAAACGGATTTTGCAATGCGGCATTTTTTGCCATGTGACAAAATGGATTTTGCCATGTGGCATTTTTTTTTGCCGTGTGGCAAAATGGATTTTGCCATGTGGCATTTTTTTGCCATGTGGAAAAACCAATTTTGCCATGTGGCAAAATGGATTTTGCCATGTGGTATTTTTATTTTGCCATGTGGCAAAATGGATTTTGCCATGTGGTATTTTTCTGCCATGTGGCATTTTTTGCCATGTGGCAAAATGGATTTTGACACGTGGCAAAATGGTTTTTACCATGTGGAGAAATTGATTTTGCTGTGTTGCATTTTTTTCCCATGTGGCAAAATGGATTTTGCCGTGTCACATTTTTTTGCCATGTGACAAAATTGATTTTGCCATGTGGCATTTTTTTTTGCCATGTGGAAAAATGGATTTTGCCATGTAGCATTTTTTTTTGCCATGTGGAATAATTAATTTTGCCATGTCGCATTTTTTTGCCGAGTGGCAAAATTGATTTTGCCATGTGGCATTTTTTTTTTTTTTTTTTGCCAAGCGGCATTTTTTTGCCATGTTGCAAAATGGATTTTGAAATGTGGCATTATTTTGCCATGTGGCAAAATTGATTTTGCCATGTGGCATTTTTTTTGCTATGTGGCAAAATTGATTTTGCCATGTGGCATTTTTTTTTTTTTTTTTGGGAAGCAGCATTTTTTTTGCCATGTTGCAAAATGGATTTTGACATTTGGCATTTTTTTGGTATGTGGCAAAATGGATTTTGGTTTATGGCATTTTTTTCTTTTTTTTTTTTTTTTTTTTGTATGTGGTATTTTTTTGGGGTACATGGCATTTTTGCTGGCCATGCCATTGACGGCTATGCACGTCCAAATTTACCATTCATTTTAAATGGCAGAAAAACATGTGTGGCTGTGATTTTTGAACATACACTTTACATTACAGCACATTGACATTCAACTAACACCCAAGTCAAGATTTGCCATTGACAGCTATGCACGTCCAAATTTTACACTCATATTAAATGGCAGAAAAACATGTGTGGCTATGATTTTTGACCATACACTTAACATTACAGAGCATTGACATTCAACTTGTAACCAAGTCAGACTATGCCATTGACAACTAGGCACGTCCAAATTTTCCATTCATATTAAATGCCAGAAAAAACATGTGTGGCTGTGATGTTTGACTATACGCTTTGCATTACAGCGCATTGGCATTCAACTCGCAACCAACTCAGGCTATGCCATTGACGTTTATGAACGTCCAAGTTTTCCACTAATATCAAATGGCAGAAAAACGTGTGGCTGTGATTTTTTACCATTACAGCGAATTGACAATCAACTGTAATGCTAAGTGTATGGTCAAAAATTACAGCCACGCATGTTTTTTTTTTTGCCATGAACAGAAATGAAAGGTATTTCCAGGAAGTAACGTTAACTGTCTATATTTGCTGTTCAGGCACGATAAGACGCTTGTAATAGTGGTGAAACTGTTCAATGAGAGATGATTTCACTGTTTCTGCAGGCCCCGCCTTCGAAAGAGAAGCTCCTGTCTGCTCCTCCCTTTACATCCTCCAGTCTCCTTCCTCCATACAAACACACACACTCCCCTCCACCTCCTCCTCTCCTTTATTAGCTCCCACGGCCTCACAGCAGCCTCACTTATCATTTCCACTCAGAGCGTCCACCCTCCCTCCCGCAATGGATCTTCACATCCCGGCACACTCCCGCCTCATGGCCCAGGAGAAACAACAGATGCTGGAACTCAACCGCCGCTTGCAGAGTTACCTGGGACGGGTCAAGCTCCTGGAGGAGGAGAACTCACAGCTAGCCCAGGAGATCAAAGCCCTGCGACATGGACACCACGGTGGAGCCGTGAAAGAGAGGAACTTGAAGATAGATCTCCATCGGGCTAGAGAGGAGCTGGAAGAAGTCTGGAGACAGAGGGCCTACGCTCAGATGGAGGTCTGCAAGCTGAACGAGGAGATGGAGATAGTGAAGTGGCACTGGCAGAAGGAGGTCCGGGCTCGAGAGGAGATTGGGTCGAAGATGGAGCTGAGCAGGAAGGAGCTGGAAGAGGAGCTCGGCGCTCATATGTGGCTCAGGGACAGGATCAACCAGCTAGAACAAGAAATGGACCACCTGCTTCACACCCACGAGCAGGACGTGGCCCACCTGAATGCCACTCTGATCCAATCTGCGCCACCTTGCTTTACCCCGATGCCCGACCTGCATCAGCTGGAGCAGGAGCTTAGCCAGCGGGCCTCCATGGCCTGGCAGGAGACGGCAGAAGCCTACCAGGCCCAGCTGGACCAACTCCAAGAGAGTCTGAAGGAAACAACAACCCGTTTGGACCAGACAGAGCGTCACAAGAACGAGTACACAGTCCAGCTGAACGCCCTGGAGAGAGAGCGGATCTGTGAAGTGGACGTTAGGAGGCAACTGGAGGAGACCGCGGAGCAACAAAGGGAAGAACACAGGCAGCATGTGCATGCACTTCAGGTAAATAAAGTATACAAGTTGGAACAATCTTTTAACTCAATGGTCCTTAGACTCCGTTGCAGAAAATTGCATGAGTCACTATGATCCTAGTCACCAGTAAGTTCTGAGTCTTACCTGTTGTAGGCAAGTGAAGTCGAATCGAGTCATGAGGTTAGGACAAGTTGAGTCGAGTATCGAGGTTATGTCGTGTCGAGTCACGAGGTTATGTCGAGTCAAGTCGAGTCGCGTCACGCGGTTATGACAAGTAGTGTCAAGAGGTCATATTGAGTCAAGTCGAATCGAGTCTCAAGGTTATAAAGACGAGTCGTGTCAAGGCATAGGTTGTAAATACGAGTCGTGTCGAGTCAAAAGTTGCGAGTCATCAAATTTGTGACTCCAGTCGACCCGAGTCCAACTCCCTGTGATCAAGTCGAGTCAAGTTACAAGGTTATGTCGAGTCAAGTCGAGTCACGAGGGGTTGTCGAGTCGAGTCACGATGTGATGTCGAGTCAAGTCGAGTCACGAGGTGATGTCGAGTCGAGTCACAAGGTTATGCTGAGTCGAGTCTCGAGGTCATGTTGACTCAAGTCCAGTCGACCCGAGTCACAAGGTCGTAAAGACGAGTCGTGTCAACTCAAAGGTTGTAAAGACAAGCAATGTGAAGCCAAAAGTTGGGAGTAATCAAGTTTGACTCCCGTCGACCCGAATCCAAGTCTCTGTGATCAAGTCGAGTTGAGTCACAAGGTTATGTCGAGTCAAGTCGAGTCGAGTCTCGAGGTGATGTCGAGTCAAGTCAAGTCGAGTCTCGAGGTGATGTCGAGTCAAGTCGAGTCACGAGGTGATGTCGAGTCGAGTCACAAGGTTATGCTGAGTCGACCCGAGTCACAAGGTCGTAAAGACGAGTCGTGTCAAGCCAAAAGTTGGGAGTCATCAAATTTGTGACTCCCGTTGACCCGAGTCCAAGTCCCTCTGATCAAGTCGAGTCGAGTCACAAGGTTATGTTGAGTCAAGTTGAGTTGAGTCATGAGGTTATGTCGAGTCGAGTCTCGAGGTCATGTCAAGTCTAGCCTAATCACAAGGTTGTAAAGACGAGTCTTGTCGAGTCAAAGGTTGTAAAGACGAGCTGTGTCAAGCCAAAAGTTGCAAGTCATCAAATTTGCGACTTCCGTTGACCCGAGTGCAAGTCCCTGTGATCTAGTTGAGTCGAGCCACGAGATTATGTCGAGTCGAGTTGAGTCACGAGGTTGTGACAAGTCGAGTTGAGTCTCCAGGTCACGTTGAGTCAAGTTGAGTCTCCAGGTCACGTTGAGTCAAGTCGAGTTGAGTCTCGAGGTCATGTTGAGTCGAGCCGAGTCGAGTCACAAGATTGTAAAGACGAGTCGTGTCAAACAAAGGTTCTAAAGACGTGCCATGTCAAGTCAAAAGTTGCGAGTCATCAAATTTGCGACTACAGTCCACCCGAGTCCAAGTCCCTGTGACTTGAGTCCAATTGTCTACTCAGTTGCTATGTTTATACTTCCTTTTTAAGGAGTGAGCAGCTATTGTCCTCTTCCTCTCCAGGAAGTTCAACCAACAATCCAAACATGGCCGGCCCAGGCCATTTGGGGGCCTTAAGCAAAATAATGCAAAGGGGCCCAAATTTTTGGCCCACCATTTCGTCACAGTGTACTGTGAAATCCATACATGCAATCCAACCCATACGTCCATATTTTGTATATTAATCAGATTTTGTTGCACTGCATACTTCAAACTTCTCACCCCAAATGATTGTCAGTACTTACAGTAGATAGCGCCAAACTTTTTTCTAAAAGAGGAAAGAAAGAGGTTAAGGAATTTTTTAAAAAAAAGTTTTAAAGCTTGTAATCAAGTATCAAACCTCACAAAATTCAAATAAAGCAAACTGTAGTAAACAAAATAGAATATAAATTAAACAATTGCCAGATTGGGGCCCCCCTAGTGGTCAGGGGCCCTAAGCAGCTGCATAGTATGCGTATAGGCTGGGCCGGCCCTGAATCCAACAACTAGCTCTAACTCCTGAATGTCTGAACAACCCAAACAAAAAGCACTTTTCCCATCTAACCTTCCTCCTGTGTTGTGTTCAGGAGCACCTGGATGACCTGGAGAATGAGAAGCAGCATCTAGGTCAGAAGTTGGAGCTTCTCCTGCAGGAGAACCGAGGTTTGCTTCAGCAGAAGATGTCAATGGGCCTGGAGGTAGTCACCTACAGGTAAAATCAAATATTAGCTGCAGCTAGTTAGCTTGTTTTCTTGTACAGTGGTGCCTTGAGATACGATTTAAATTTGTAACTCCACTCAAAAAAAGAGGCGTGTTTCGAGCACATGTTAGTTTCTCATGAGATGATGAGAGGGGGACAATCTGCCACCACCCTGAGCAGTGCGCCGTCCGAGTTGCGCCAAACTGCGAGGGCCCGTTCAGTCCTGCTTGCAGTCCTAGTTTGATAATGCCACAGCTTTAATTGCTGTCCCTTGCCTCGTCTCGAGACAATAAATCAACTGGCTCACTTTTAGCAAAGGGGAAGCCCTGCCACCCACAATAAATATGACACATGCATCACACCCGCGCTTGTGATCAAGTGTGATCGAGTCACTCCGATCCAAACTGGATCATCTCCAGCTGAGGAACATTCTAGGCCGCAGCTGTTTGGGCCTCAAAGTCACGTCCTTGAAGCGGCGGCCCGAGTTATCCCGCCTGACGGAACCGCTGACCTCACGCCATTGCGGAGCACTCAAGTGCAACTCCCACGCCGCATCGTTAACGGCACCCCCACTCTCAGCCCCTTCTGGGTGTATTGACCTACGCTGCTCACGCATTTATGAGCTGTGGGATTCTGGAATAACAGCAGGGAGGGAGCACATGACATGCAATATAATTAGCTAGCAATACATTTCATAATTTAGACCAGCCGTGTTCAAAACATGACCCATTGATCAACAACAAAATATGAAACTAGTATTCAATATGGCCCTTACGAGATGCTTGAGTTCAAGCTACACTCCATTTCACTTCTTACCTTCAACACTAGCTGGAGCTAGTCACTTAAATAGTGTCCCTCCATTAGCTCAGGGGTCTAAACTCGGATTGCAACATGCCAATTTTTGGCTTCCAATACTGATTCCAACATCTGGCTGTGAGGTATACATGTATCAGGGGTCGCGTTAACCGAATATTTTCCGTCGTTGACCGGTTTTTTAAAACGGTGACGGAAAAAACTGATGTCCATCCGTCATTTTGATAGGTTGCAATTCACACCCCAGACCACAGGGTGGCGAGTGAGCATAATAATTAGCTATTGTCTCTCTTGATGCATGACGTCGTTGGCCTTACTCGGAAAAATGTCAAGGCAACTGAGTGTTTGCCTGGCACGGCCAGACTGTTCTCCCTGTATTTTTCAAACACTGAGAGAAAAGTCTGGGACACAGCCTCTCGAGTAGGTACAAAATCAATCGACAAATCAGATTTGTTTATTTGCGTGATGTGTTCTTCACGAGCAACTTCACTCTTGCGCGCCGAAAGTCGTCTCTATATCAACACGGATGGCGACGGGAGAGCAGAGAATATGTTCCAATCCGCGGTGAATTCAGTTTTAAATGAGCTAAAACACATCGACACGAGTCATTGACAACAGTCTGTCTCGCGCTAGCCATGTTGAATAAACTCCGTTCTCCTCGTATGTTTACTTCCGCGCGCAAGTCCCTCGTCCTGCCCTCGCCGCTTTGCTAACGGCACGTCTGCCCGTCGCTGATTGGTGCACTCCGCTGTCTGTTTGCCTCTTGTTAAGCTTGTTCGGACGGAATATTAATTTAAAATGAATGAAAACTAAATACTATTGAATATGTCATTATTATCATTTAAAAAATGTAAGTGACGGGTAAAAATAGATTATGACCGGATTTTTATGACCCTGTCAGTCAAAATGACAGACAATGAAAAAGTCTAGCGCAACCTCTGACATGTATACGTGATAAATACATATACAGTGGGGCAAATAAGTATTTAGTCAACCACTAATTGTGCAAGTTATCCCACTTGAAAATATTAGAGAGGACTGAAATTGTCAACATGGGTAAACCTCAACCATGAGAGACAGAGGGTGAAAAAAAAAACAGAAAATCTCATTGTTTGATTTTTAAAGAATTTATTTGCAAATCATGGTGGAAATAAGTATTTGGTCAATACCAAAAGTTCATCTCAATACTTTGTTATGTACCCTTTGTTGGCAATAACGGAGGCTAAACGTTGCTGGTATTTTGGCCCAATCCTCCATGCAGATCTCCTCTAGAGCAGTGATGTTTTGGGGCTGTCGTTGGGCAACACGGACTTTCAACTCCCTCCACAGATTTTCTATGGGGTTGAGATCTGGAGACTGGCTAGGCCACTCCAGGACTTTGAAATGCTTCTTTCAAAGCCACTCCTTTGTTGCCCTGGCTGTGTGTTTGGGATCATTGTCATGCTGAAAGACCCAGCCACGTCTCATTTTCAATGCCCTTGCTGACGGAAGGAGATTTTCAGTCAAAATCTCTCGATACCTGGCCCCATTCATTCTTTCCTTTACACTGATCAGTCGTCCTGGTCCCTTTGCAGAAAAACAGCCTGAAAGCATGATGTTTCTACCACCATGCTTCACAGTGGGTATGGTGTTCTTCGGATGCAATTCAGTATTCTTTCTCCTCAAAACACGAGAACCTGTGTTTCTACCAAAAAGTTCTGTTTTGGTTTCATCTGAACATAACACATTCTCCCAGTCCTTTTCTGGATCATCCAAATGCTCTCTGCGAACTGCAGACGTTTACTTTCTTCAGCAGGGGGACACGTATGGCAGTGCAGGATTTGAGCCCCTGGAGGCGCATTGTGTTACTGATAGTAGCCTTTGTTACTGTGGTCTCAGCTCTCTGTAGGTCATTCACTAGGTCCCTCCGTGTGGTTCTGGGATTTTTGCTCACCGTTCTTGTTATCATTTTGACGCCACGGGGTGAGATCTTGCATGGAGCCCCAGATCGAGGGAGATTATCAGTGGTCTTGTATGTCTTCCATTTTCTAATAATTGCTCCCACAGTTGATTTCTTTACACCAAGTGTTTTACCTATTGCAGATTCAGTCTTCCCAGCCTGGTGCAGGTTTACAATTTTGTCTCTGGTGTCCTTCGACAGCTCTTTGGTCTTGGCCATAGTGGAGTTTGGAGTGTGACTGACTGAGATTGTGGACAGGTGTCTTTTATACCGATAATGAGTTAAAACAGGTGCCATTAATACAGGTAACGAGTGGAGCCTCGTTAGACCTCGTTAGAATAAGTTAGACCTCTTTGACAGCCAGAAATCTTGCCTGTTTGTTGGTGACCAAGTACCTATTTTCCACTCTAATTTGGAAATAAATTCTTTAAAATCAAACAATGTCATTTTCTGTTTTTTTCCCACATTCTATCTCTCATGGTTGAGGTTTACCCATGTTGACAATTACAGGCCTCTCTAATCTTTTCAAGTAGGAGAACTTGCACATTTGGGGGTTGACTAAATACGTATTTGCCCCACTGTATATGTGTGTGTTTGTGTATATAGGCCACAATATAGCCACATCTTTTGCAGAATTGACTTGGTTGTAGGCTCCTCTTAAACGTTGTCCAAAGATGTCTGGTTTTGAGTCTTATTCGCTAACGTGTGGGCTTATTATTTCCGGGATCAAATCTGATGCGCCTACGTCATTATCGAGGACAAGCGCACATAGATGTAAAAAATACTTGCTAGCTCCAATGGATTTCAATGCCGACTTCCGATCCAGTTTTTATTATTATATCTATTGATTACTTCAAGCAAAACAACTGGAAGTTCCCCATCCGCCATTGCTGAGGTGCGCTGCCCGCAGCATACTTCCAACAGCAGCTGACGTTAATGTTTACATTGACTGACGCTGGGTGTGCAAACACCCCAGTAATGGCGGCCAACCACTAGAGGGTCACATACACATATGACACTCAGATTGTCGATAGAAAAGGCAGGCATATTGATGTATCAAGAGGCACAGGCCACATTGCCGTTGTTAACAAATTATTTATAATTTCTCGGCGCTGCGGGAGCAAATGCCGGTACTGGTCCGGTGGTTGGGGATTACTGCTTTAGAGGATTTGTTCACATCACAGTTTGGGAATCCCTGCATTAGAAGATGAGCAACTTGTAAATTAATGCCGCATGGCCTGCTAATAATATCAGCAGTCATTGTGAGTGGGGTCCTAACTTCATTACCATAACAACAACAACAACAACAAATGTGCACTTTTCCTTCCTCCACACACTCGGAGCTCTTTGTTAAGTTAAGTGTCTGCTTTTTTTGTCGCCTTCTTTGCAGAGCTCTGCTGGACAGTGAGAGCCTGCGGCGGAACGACGTCGCTCTAATGAAAGACTCCAGAAATATTTCCTTTAAAGGTGAATATTTTCAGCAGGCATACCATTTCAAGTGTTTTTAAAAATCTTAAAATGAATATTGTCCTCTCTTGTCATTAAAAACTAGGTAACTTTTCAACCTTTATTGAATATTTTCATGACATTTGTGATTATATGTCGATTGACAACTAGTTGAATCACACCTCTTTTCAGATCATGATTTTACAACACTGTGCGGGTGTGCGCTGGTCCTCATGGGAAACACAGTCTTCCTTAAAGTGCATGTGACACGAAAAAGCATGTTTATTTCATAATACACGCGGTATTTTATGCTCCTGAATGATATGGACCGCTTG
The DNA here is from genome assembly GCF_030265065.1 of Corythoichthys intestinalis. Classification (NCBI taxonomy): domain Eukaryota; kingdom Metazoa; phylum Chordata; class Actinopteri; order Syngnathiformes; family Syngnathidae; genus Corythoichthys; species Corythoichthys intestinalis. The sequence goes on from NC_080398.1 coordinate 41,842,952, forward strand.
GATGTGTGTGGAAGTGATCGCTTTATGTATTTAGTTTTTTGAATCCCGCCCCATGAAAATGAGTGACTTCCGGCTTCGGTCTTGCATTGAGGAGGAGGGCGCTGTGACGTGTACGGTAGAAGACGTCCTCTTCACTATAGACCCTACCCACCGACGTCACAAAATCACGTGCTCGCTGTATGGTTCCGCCCCCTTGTCCGTCATTTTGTGTCTGTATTATCAATGATCTCAATTGATCGAGCAATTTATATTGCATTTCATGGAAGACCCGGTGCTTTCGGATGCCGTAAACTCACTTGATGCGTTGCATAAAAGGCGTTATGTGGAAAAACTTCAGTTTATCCATTCGCCAGATCCATATTTGATGCCTAAATCGATGTTTTTCGACCCGCTGTCTCCGCCGTATTTGCCTGACATCTGCTAGCTACCCTGATATGTGCAACTATCTTGTCCACACAAAATCAGCCTATTCTCACGAAAGTTTGAAAAACTTTAAGAGCTTGGAGGCTTGTAAATACTTCGTTGCTGGTTGGGTGAAACAGGTCCTCGTCCACGAAAATTCGGCAGGAATCTATCTTGTGCTTGGAAAGGTGAGTTACGAAATTTTCAATTCAAAATCTTTTGTTATTGCTAACATCCACTGTCAAGTCTAATGTATTTCATGTCGTTTGTCAATGGAGTTAGGGCTTTTAATGTTTATATGGTTTAGCGATAGCACTCTCATTACATACATACGTGTATGTTGTCGGCGATTAGCCTAGCAATGATCTTAATTGTGGTTGTCAGCCCAAAACCCTCTAAATATATATTAAATGCATCTTACCAGATATAAAATGACTACTACATAATCTGTGGTAATCGTTTGGAGCCCAGTTTTCTCGTCGAATTGCAGCAGCCCATCTCGCTCTCTTCTCTCCGGGTCTCTCGGAATCCGGTAGAACTTCAAGTCTCTCCGTCTTCTCCGTCTATCTTCTCTGTTATTGCAACCGACCGCCACACACGCCTTCACCATTTTGATTATTAATGTTAACGAGCAGAAAAAACACGTCGTAAATAGGAGGAATGTACGTAGCCATAACAGGTAAACACGATGTGTTGACGGACAAATGGGCGGCACCAGTCAGGAGGAAGGAGTTGTGACGTCACGTGGCTAGGGTCTATACAGCGTACTGTTGTGTATGAGGACGAAGGATTCAGCTGATTTTGCGGATTAATACGTTTATTTTTCGCATCACGCCAGCCAAACGGCTGCAGAAAAATCATTCTGTATGAGGGAGAGGCGTATGCGCCTTTTTGGAGTTTCAAAAGGTTCCCATTCACCGTGGATATTTACTGTGGGACCATTGGACTTACGAGGAAGTGAGTAAACATCTTGTTTTGTATTATGTCAAATACGAATACGGCGATTACAAAATAAACACTTCAAAATTTCTTTAAATAAAGGACTACTTACGTTTGATCATTGATAGGCATGTATAAAGCTCTCCTCATGCACATTAGCAGCACGCTAGCTGCACAACAACTGCAGCCACCTTTCTCCGGGGAACGAATTATAAATTGCTCTCCGCCGGGCGGTTTGCCGATCCACGAAGACAATCGACAACCCAGTCGTCATGTCAATAAATCCAGGCTAGTTATGTCACGTGTGATTTTCCACTTGGAAGACTTTGAAACATCACTCGGTTCGGGTTAGCATGTCGGCTAGCTGTCACGCCTTTTGGTTTGTTTACATTCTCCGAAGCCGGGAAGGGAAATGACCTGTCCGATTTAGGTGTCATAAAATATCGTTCGGGAGGTGCGACAGTAAAGGTGAAGTCGACAGTTTTGACCATTATGGAGTAATTTTGCCATGTCGTCCTGAATAAATGCATTTTTATTATTTCATATTCCATTTAGCACAAGACTGTTATTTGTCATGACCATGCCATTTATTTAGCAATTGGGGAAAATATTGGAAATATTGGAGTAGAGAGACTGAAACAATGACATTTTGCGGCGCTCTTCGTCGCGTTTTCCTCGTTCTGAATAATTCCCCCTCAATGGGCTGAATAGTAAAACCGATGAGCCCAGTCTACCGCTGACGTCATCCACCTGTTGGGGACGCTAAAGCCCTATAATGGTAGGCGTGGCTAACCGGCAGATTTAAAGACTAATTTCTCGTCAGTTGCGCTTTGCTAAATTGTTGTATATAGTCGAATCGTCTCAAAATATGATTCTCATTCACATAATAATGCCGTTTAAGACTTTTTTTCTCCTGTCGTATGCTCTTTAAGGCAAAACACTACCGCTTTTGTCCACCGGCTTTGCTAAAATCGACCAAAACTGAAACGTTTACCAAGTGTTGCTTTAACATGAAAAATAATTAGTATTATGCAAGCTTTCCCTCAAAAATAGATTTTAGGGCAGTTAGCATGTAGAGAAAATAAAAAATAATACATTGGATTGTTTAAGCTGTCGCTAGGCAGAATTGTGCCGCAGTAAAATTGGATGGACGACGTTGCCAGCCCTCTTACTTCAAATGGATTGGACCACTAGCGCAGGGATGTCAAAGTCATTTTGGTTTGAGCGCCATATTCATAGAAACTAGATCAGTTTATTTTTGGCTAAATAAGTCATAATTAAAATGGATTGGACGTCTAATGCCGTCAATGGTGCTGTAACATGAGCATGCACAGCTCGTCTTTCCAGTTCGAGCGAATTGTACGTCTATTGCTGTCAATGGAAGCCAAAGTGTTAATTTTGGGTCACTTCCTTGTTGTTCTAGGTTACTTGCAGGTTACTTCCAGTCAATTTGGTGGCTTTCCAGTGTGACTTCATGTACATTTTGGATCATTTTTGGTTGATTTTAGGGCATTTCCAGGCCACTTCCTGTTTATTGGTCACCTTCTGTTGATTTTGGGGCATCTTCAGGTAACATCCTTTAAATTTTAGGCTACTTAAGGGTCACTTTCTGCACATTTTGGATCATTTCCTGTTGATTTTAGGGAATTTCCGGGCCACTTCCCTAATTATTGGTCACTTCCTGTTGATTTTTGGGGCGTTTCCAGGTTATTTCGGGTCACTTACTTGAAATTTTATGGTACTCCCAGGTCGCTTTCTATAACTTTTGGCTAATTTCCTTGTTAGTTTTAGGGAATTCCCAAGCCACTTCGTGTTTATTGGTCACTTAGTGTTGATTTTGGGGCATTTCCAGGTTACTTCCTGTTGATTTCAGGTCAATTACTTGAAATATTAGGCTACTCACAGATCACTATGTTTTTGACAATTTCCTGTTAATTTTAGGGAATTTCCAAGCCACTTCCTGTTTATTGGTCACTTCCTGTTGATTTTTGGGGCATTTCCAGGTTACTTCCTGATAATTTCGTGTGACTTACTTGAAATTTTAGGGTACTCACGGGTCACTTTCGATACATTTTGGCCAATTTCCTTGTTAGTTTTAGGGAATTCCAGAGCCACCTCCTGTTTATTGGTCACTTCCTGTTGACTTTGGGGCTTTTCCAGGTTACGTCCTGTTCATTTCGGGTGACTTACTTGAAATTGTAGGGTACTCACGGGTCACATTCTATACATTTTGGATCATTTCCTGTTAATTTTAGGGAATTCCCGAGCCACTTCCTGTTTATTGGTCACTTCCTGTTGATTTTTGGGGCAGTTCCAGGTTACTTCCAGTTAAGTTCGGGTCACTCACTTGAAATTTTAGGGTACTCACGGGTCACTTTCGATACATTTTGGCCAATTTCCTTTGTATTGTACATTTTGGATCATTTCCTGTTCATTTTAGGGAATTTCCCAGCCACTTCCTGTTTATTGGTCACTTCCTGTTGATTTTGGGGCTTTTCCAGGTTACTTCCTGTTCATTTCGGGTGACTTACTTGAAATTTTAGGGTACTCACTGGTCACTTTTGATTAATTTTGGCCAATTTCCTTGTTAGTTTTAGGGAATTCCCGAACCACTTCCTGTTTATTGGCCACTTCCTGTTGACTTTGGGGCATTTCCAGGTTACTTCCTGTTGATTTCAGGTCAATTACTTGAAATATTAGGCTACTCAAGGATCACTATATGTTTTTGACAATTTCCTGTCAATTTTAGGGAATTTCCGAGCCACTTTCTGTTTATTGGTCACTTCCTGTTGATTTTTAGGGCATTTCCAGGTTACTTCCTGTTAACTTCGGGTCACTTACTTGAAATTTTAGGGTACTCACAGGTCACTTTCGATACATTTTGGCCAATTTCCTTGTTAGTTTTAGGGAATTCCCGAGCCACTTCCTGTTTATTGGCCACTTCCTGTTGTCTTTGGGGAATTTCCAGGATACTTCCTGTTGATTTCAGGTCAATTACCTGAAATATTAGGCTACTCACGGATCACTATACGTTTTTGACAATTTCCTGTTAATTTTAGGGAACTTTTGAGCCACTTCCTGTTTATTGGTCACTTCCTGTTGATTTTGGGGCTTTTCCAGGTTACTTCCTATTAAATGCGGGTCACTTACTTGAAATTTTAGGGTACTCACGAGTCAGTTTCGATACATTTTGGCCAATTTCCTTGTTAGTTTTAGGGAATTCCCGAGCCACTTCCTGTTTATTGGTCACTTCCTGTTGATTTTTGGAGCATTTCCAGGTTACTTCCTTTTAATTTCGGGTCACTTACTTGAAATTTTAGGGTACTCACGGGTCACTTTCGATACATATTGGCCAATTTCCTTGTTAATTTTAGGGAATTTCCAGCCATTTCCTGTTTATTGGTCACTTCCTGTTGATTCTGGGGCATTTTCAGGTTACTTCTTATTGATTTCGGGTCACTTACTTGAAATTTTAGGGTACTCATGGGTCACTTTCTATACATTTTGGACAATTTCCTGTTAATTCAAGGGAATTTCCAAGCCACTTCCTGTTTATTGGTCACTTCCTGTTGATTTTTGGGGCATTTCCAAGTTACTTCCTTTTAATTCCGGGTCACTTACTTGAAATTTTAGGGTACTCACGGTTCACATTCTATACATTTTGGACCATTTCCTGTTAGTTTTAGGGAATTCCCAAGCCGCTTCCTTTTTATTGGTCACTTTCTGTTGATTTAGGGGCTTTTCCAGGTTACTTCCTGTTGATTTCGGGTCACTTACTTGAAATTTTAGGGTACTCAGGGGTCTTTTTCTATACATTATGGAGATTTTCCTGTTAATTCAAGGGAATTTCCGAGCCACTTCCTGTTTATTGGTCACTTCCTGTTGATTTTGGGGCATTTTCAGGTTACTTCTAATTGATTTCGGGTCACTTACTTGAAATTTTAGGGTACTCAGGGGTCTTTTTCCATACATTTTGGATAATTTCCTGTTAATTTTAGGGAATTTCCAAGCCACTACCTGTATATTGGTCACGTCCTGTTGATTTTGGGGCATTTACAGGTTACTTCCTATTTATTTCGGGTCACCTCCTGTTGCTTCCGAGGCAATTTTGGGTCACTTTGTCAATACATCAGCTGCCATTGATGTAGCTAGATGTCAATTCCAGTTTGACAGGGAGGGGGCGAATGAACAAATGTGACTGCGGACACAAAAGTGGACCAAGTGCAGTCGTGCTCAAATCTCCGGTTATACAACGCCAAAGTCAAAATAAAAACATGTGATTCTGTATGTACAGTATGAATGATCTACGTTCCTGTCAGGCAGAACAACCCCAAGGTCCAAATTGATCGCCTCTGGCCCGTGAGCTGCACGTTTGACACCTCTGCACTACTATATGGTTCTATTTCTTTATGAATGCAACCTTTTCCTTATAATTGATTGGCTTTGACAAGTCACATGGTTGTCTTTTTGTGAGGCGCCCGTTTTGACCTAATTATTCGGTAGCTTGAATACACTAAAGTGCTCTGTAAAAAGGCCATCCTTCATCATGACATACCATTAAAGAAACATGGTCACTAACGTTATATCAGTTTAACTAATAGCCTTTCGCTAATGATTTTATTTAAATCGAGAGTTGGATGAAAGGGTTGCTTGTAATCCAAGAAGCAGGAGAACGTCCCCAAAGCACAGAGCGCCACATGGCTTCTTGGCTTTCCCGTATGAAAGGAAATGGCGATCAATATCGTCCATTAGCATATGGCCTCTCGCAGGGGAGGTTGCTTTTAACGGCGGTTCCCCCCACGTGGAGCAGAGCCAGAAAGAACCTGACGCAATAACCTCTTAGTTATAAGGTCCTATTTTTACGACAGCAGCTTCATAGTATATTGATTGCGTCTCCTTCTCTCCTAGACATGTCAGTGAAGCCTTTACGAGGGAATTACCAGCGACCCGCTCGCCGTGAGAACGCCACGTCAGTCTGGAGACCACAGACTACTTCTACGACACCTTTGAGGAGCAAGTTCATAACCGTCAACCAAGTTCAGAGAGATGAAGTTAAAACAACGAATGTGGACAAACAACCTTATCCTAAAATAGTACAAAATGGAGCTGTTGAGGAGTTCCGAGCGCAAGAAGTGGATGAGAAAGTGACATACGCAGAACCTTTGTCTTCTCCAAGTCAGGAGGAACCTGAAGAACGTCCTGCTGAAGTTGTTGAAGAGGAAAATAGTGGGAAAAGTGTGGAAACAGTAGTCCATTCAGGAGCTCCACCAAGTGAAGAACTAGGGTCATTGATCATAGAAAGCAAGAATAAGATAAATCAGAGCCAATCAAGCACCCAGGAACCAAAATTAGAACTTCTGGGAATCAGGGAAGAAAACTTTGGTTCTTCAGATGGGTTTGATCAAGAGTTGCCAAGTGTTCCAGTTGAGGAAAAAGCAGTGGTTGACTTTCAACTAAGATTAGGAGCTCCAAAAAGTGAAGATCTAGGGTCACTTATCATAGAAGACAAAAATGAGATAAATCAGAGCAAATTGGGCACCCAGGAACCAAAATCAGAACTTCTAGGAATCACAGAAGATATAGTCAGTTCCTCAGTTGACTGGGATCAAGAATCATCAGGTGTTCCAGTGGAGAAAAAAGCAGAGTTTGACCTTCAACTACAGTTTGGAGCACCTCCACTCATGAAGGACATTGCTCAATCCCAATCTGGCCTGCAAGAACTGACATCAGACCTTCCAAATACGAGCGAAGAAACCTTCAGTTCCTCTGCTGGGTATGATCAAGAACAGTCGCCAAGTGTTCTGGTGGCGCAAAAAGCAGCTGTCAACTTTCAACTACAGTCAGAAGCTCCGCCACCGATTACGGAGACCGATCGGCAACCATTGGGCACCCAGGAACCAAAACCTGAATTCATGGAGACTTTCATTAACACGACAAGTATTCCGAGTGAGGCGTGGCTGGAGAATGACATGCAGGAGGAAATGTCAAGTTCTGGAACAGAAGCATTACTGGAAGCCACCCCAGAATCCAGAACCGGCAGTTCGTCTTCCCAGTGTGATGTGACTGAGATCGGGCAGGAAATAAACTACTCCACTTTGGGAACGACCATGACGGAAGCAGTGGATGTCTTGTATCCGGATGGTGAAGAGATGGACACATGGGACAGCGTGATAGAAAAGAAAGTCCAAGTTGAGTCCAGTGAACCTCAAATAGAAGTGGAAAGACAATACGCGGAACCAGAGGAGGACATCTCAACAAGAAGGTCTGAAATGAGTCGCAAAGAAATAAAAAAGGAAGAAGACCAAGCTTGGCGTCACTGTCAAGAACATCCACCACCTCATGATGATGAAGACTTTAACGACGAGGATGAGGACTCCCAAAATGTCTCGGTATCGTGGAGGACGGAATTAGAGAGCGATAGTTATGCTCAAGAGAACACGCTAGCAGACACACGACCGCTAATCCGCTACACCAGTGATGAAACGGATGCAAACACGTTAGCCTCACATGTGGATGAGAGTGACATCAGTGACGGTGAGCACGACGGGAAGACTGGAGAGACGGTTGGACCTGGTTGGAGTGAGAGCAAGGCAAAGAACTTTGGAACCATGGAGGATCTTTGTGAGGAAGTAGAAGAAGAGGTGCTAGAATCATCATCTGGACTGAAGAAAGTGAGTGGGGTCCATTTAGAAGATCTACCAACCGATGCGGAAGACGTGGAGCTTGAGACGGACAGACTTGTGGAGCAGGAATTGGAGAACCTCTCCACAGACGGATACGCGTCCCACTTTGCTCAAGCGCTGGCCAATGAGAGGAAAGTTCTGCTGTCTGAAGATGATGAGGAGGATCCTGAATTGTTGACGATGGTACAAAAAGTAATTGCAGAATCTGATGTCCAAGTTGAGCGCAAGAAGGTCTTTCTGGATTATGTGCAGTGTGAGAGAGGGCAAGAGGTGGAAAAGGAGGAAGAAGTCAAGGATGAAATAAGAACGTTGGAAGGAGTCATGAAATCAGACATTGAAGTGGAACGCGACCAGGAATTTAAGGAATCTGTGCAGCCTAAGGAAGAGGTGGAAGAGAAGGTCCAAGATGATAAAGAAGTCATAATTGAATCTGCAAATACAGATGAAGAAGTGGAACAAAACCTGGATTTGATGGAACCTCATTTGGACACTGTGGATGATGTGGAGAAGATCCCAGATGAAATAAAAAGTATAGAACAAGAAGAGCTCAACGAAGAAAACTTTTATACAGATCCTGATGTCCAAGAAGAAGACAATCTCAAATTTGACGCCACCATCCCGCCTCATTCGGACACAACAGATTATAAAACAAAGAAAATGGTGGGAGTAAATCTAAAATCACACATGGATTCTGATCTCCAAACAAAAGACAACCTGGACCCTACGGATTTTGGTCAGCTTCAGTTGGGCTCAATGGATGATAATCTGGAGAAGGTCAAGGAAGGACTGTTGAAACAAGAAGAGGTACAGGACATGCACCTGCTCTCCTGCACTGAATCTGATCTCCAGGTGGAAAGCAATCTGGAGCTGCAACCTCAGTTGGACACTCCAGATTACGAGACAAAGAAGGTGGAAGTAAATCTAAAATCACACATGGATTCTGATCTCCAAGCAAAAGACAACCTGGACCCCATGGATTTTGGTCAGCTTCAGTTGGACTCAACGGATGATAATCTAGAGGAGGTCCAGGAAGGACTGTTGAAACAAGAAGAGGCACAGGAAGTGCACCTGTTGTCCTGCACTGAATCTGATCTCCAGGTGGAAAGCAATCTGGAGCTCCAGCTTCAGTCTGACTCTCTAGATGATGACTCATTGGAAGTTATGAAGGAGAAAGAGGTCCAAGATGAAATGATGACCACGGAACAAGAAGAAGCTGATGAAGTCAACTCGCCATCGTACACTGATCTTGATGTCCAAGTAGAAGACCTCAGAGATTTCGTCCTACCTCAGGTGGACTCTCCGGATGATGATCTCAGCAAGGTCCAGGATGAAATATTGACTCAAGAAGAAGCACAGAAAGTTTACCTGTTGTCCTGCGAGGAATCTGAGGTCCAAGAGAAACCCAATCCTAACATGCGGCCTCAGTCGGGCTCTCCAGATAACAAGAAGAAAGACGAAGATGAATTAATGACCGTGGGACAAGAAGAGACTAACAGAGTGAACTTGCCATCCTGGACGGACCATGTTGTCCAAGTAGAAGGAAATCTTGACCTTGGAGCTCCTGTCCAGCCTCCATTGGACTCTCTAGATGTAATTTTGACACAAGAAGTTGCCCCAAAGGTGAGCTTACCAGTCTGTATAGATGCTGATGTCCAATTTGAAGAAAATCTAGATGTCAGGGATATAATTCGACCTCAGTTGGAGTCTCCGGATGATGAAAGAGTTAAAGACGGTTCAGAGTCTCCAGAGAAACAAGAGCTTGATGTTTCAATGGTGACTCATGTGAGTGAGAGCTTTAGTGAGTTCCTCAGTGGGCCTTGCCTGGAAGAAGAACAAAAGCATATGGAGATGCAACAGTCTGAACCTCAAAATAAAGGTCTCCTCCATCTGGAAGAAGAATGGGCTGTCCTGGAGAACACCATAGAAGATGTTGATGTTCAATATTCAGAAACCGAAGAAGAATCTGTTGATAGTCAAGTTGGCGAAGAAAGAGGTGATGTCAAGGGTGCCGCCACAATCGAAGAGGGACCTGTCAAGATCTCCTTGAAAGAAACTGTCATCTTTCCAGAGGAGGACTCCTCAACGAAATTCCACCAAAGCAACGGCAAACACAAACGAGATTTCTGGGCTTCGTCTTTGGAAGCGGCCGCTTACGGTTCAGACGTCATCGCCACGGAAACATCTGAGATTCACGACGTGGAGTTCGGAGCAGAGCTTGACTGGGGGAAGGCTGTCAATGGGAGTTCCGCCCACACAGGCACCGTCACAAAGGTGCATTCTGAAGATCTGGAAATTAAGGGAGAACCCTGGTCTTCAGGGAATGACTAATCCAGTCCTCAAGAAATGGGATGTGTATGAAAACGTAGCATTTTAGTCTTTGGAAATGTCGCTAACGTAGGCTAGCCCGGACAACAGGGTGTCTATTTAATTTTTGATCCTTTTGGAGAGACAGCGAGAAAGAAATGTGGTATTTAGTATGTGGCAAAATGGCTTTTTACATGTGATTTTTTTTTTTTTGGTATGTGGCAAAATTGATTTTGCCATGTGGCATTTTTTTAGTATGTGGCAAACAGGATTTTGGCATGCGGCTAATTGGATTTTGGCATGTGGCAAAATTGATTTTGACGTGGAATTTTTTTGGGGTATGTGGCAAAATTGATTTTGGTATGTGGCTTTTTTTTGTAATGTGTAGCATTTTTTTCGGTATATGGCACACATTGCTTCCCCAAAATGAATGGAAAATTTGGACGTTCATAGCAGTCAATGGCATAGACTTACTTGGGTGCCAGTATAATGTCAATGCGCTTTAATGGTAAATGTATGGTCAAAAATCACAGCCACACATTTTTCTGCCATTTAATCAATCAATCCATCAATCACTCAAAAATGAATGGAAAATTTGGACGTTCATAGCCGTCATTGGCGTAGCCTTACTTGGGTGCCAGTTCAATGTCTATGCGCTGTAATGTAAAATAAAGTGGAAAATTTGGACGTGCGACCCTCGTGAGGGATAAGCGGCTCGGAGAATGAATTAATGGATGAATAAATGGACGTGCATAGCTGTCAATGGCATGTACGTGCATGGCCTGCAAAAATACCATTTACCAAAAAACAAAACAAAGCCACATTGCAAAACAAAATGCCACATGCCAAAATCTGTTTTGCCAAATACCAAAAAAAAAAAAGCCAAATGGCAAAATCAATTTTGCCACACACCCAAAAAATGCCACAAGGCAAAATCAATTTTGCCACATACCAAATACCACTTTTCGTTGTTTGCCCTGCTATCCTTTTGAGGGCGGAATTTCACAAAATTCTAGCTAGGCTTTGAAATTGAGAATTACAACCAAATGGGCTCACACTTGTTGGTTATAGCTCCCTCTGCTGTTTGTGAATGTATTTTCATGCCAAAAATGATGGTTTTTTTCCAAACACCCGCGCACTGGTTTCGCATTGCTAGCACCTCACACGAGCTAATTTTCCAGTTGCTAGCCGGATGTTTGCCGCATCTGCATCTTTTCCCGCCACGCTAATCTTAGAATTCAACCCCCCGGGAGGAACGTGAACCATTGATCAGGGCTTATTGATTCAATTGAACTGGTCACGTTTCACTTCCTGGAGCTAATCGATAAGAGGAGATCATGCTAATGACTGATTGTTGGGTAACCAAACGCTCATGCGGATGTGAAGTGTTTGTTTTTTTGAGCAATAAATTTGTGTTTCTCTTTTTTTGCTTGTTTCATTGAGCGATTTTGTTTTGAGTATATTTAAAAGTGATTAAAAAGCTGAATGACAAGAATGTGTTTTGTGTTTTTTTGGTGTTTTTCTTATCCTCAAATGAATCCATGCAGTGTTAAAAGAAAAAACACACATAATGTATATACTTATAAGTGTACTGTATATTGATGAAATAAAACATCAAAATATGTGAAAGAATTTTTTTACACAGTAAAAATGAAATATTTTGGGGTCATTTTGGAAAACATGAACTATTTACTGGATAATTAAATGTATTTTTAACAATCATCAATCATACTACTTAAGTATTTACAAATTATCTCGATAAAACAAAAAATTCCAACAATTATTTTGGAAAATGTTAACAATGTACTGAATATGTACAGTTCATATATATTATTAAATACTTTAAAATATTAATAAAAGTTATTTATTACATATACTATACATTCTTAAATTGTATTTATATTTTTATTTAATTGTTAAATATCTTGTCATTTTGTAAAATTGTACTGTATGTGAATATAGAGTATTTTTTAATAGTAATTTATTGTACTTTTAGGATAAATTTGGAAAATATTACTTATGTGCTGTATATTTTGAAAATAAAACATCAAAATATTTGAAATAATTTTTTTATACAGTAAAAATGAAATATTTGGGGGTCATTTTTGAAAACATGAACTATTTACTGCATAATTAAATGTATTTTTAACCATCATCAATCATACTACTTAAATATTTACAAATTATCTCGATAAAACAAAAAATTCCAACAATTATTTTATTTTGGAAAATATTAACAATGTACTGAATATGTACAGTTCATATATATTTTTAAATACTCTAAAATTAAATATTAATAAAAGGTATTTATTACATATACTATACATTCTTAAATTGTATTTATATTTGTATTTAATTGTTACATTAAATATCTTGTCATTTTGTAAAATTGTACTGTATGTGTATATACAGTATTTTTTAATAGTAATTTATTGTACTTTTAGGGTAAATTTGGAAAATATTACTTATGTGCTGTATATTTTGAAAATATTTATTGTAATAATTACACTTGTCCAATAATGACTTTTTAATAGATATCCCGATACTATCTAACTCCAAAAATCGGATACCGATATCGAACCGATATATGCGGTCAAGGACTTGAAATATTATGGCTAATTGTATTGTCAAGCCCCAATAAATACTTAAATAATGATAAATGTAACAACTTCAAGGTTTTCCAAATAAACATTCTGTGGTGCAGTAAGCACAACTTCAACTGAATTTATGGAAAAAAGTGCCTAGATTGCACCACTATATTTATTGTTGAAATCAAAACAGTGCAAACATTAGTTTTTGGGATCAAGCCAATAAGGTGCTAATTCTGTCCTCAATGTGTGTGTGAGTACAGATAGCGAACAAATCAGGCTCCTAGGAGAAGTCAGATGATGAAGTAAAGTTGATTTGGCCTTACTGTGGTCATCTTTCTCTTGAGAAGAGCAGTGATGCTTTTTTGTATAACTGAAAACAACAAAACTTTGCGTCGATAGGCAAGTTTCCTGAGCGAAATATGGGCGGCGCCATCTTGGCGCGTGAACAAACAACATTAAATCATGGTTGAATTAAGCAGTGTGTTGACAAGGTTAAAACGGCAAAATCTAAGCAGCGGAGTCTCCCAAAAATGGATTCAGCACGACGTAGATGAGACGTAGATGAGATTGTATGATTGTTCTCATCATTTCGTTCATCATTCGTGGACAAAATTATAACAAACTGTCAGCCTGTGTTGACGTGATGTGTAGATTGATACGCCGGCCACTTGAGCGACCAAAATGTGGTGAAATTACAAATTATATTACATTTGCCGAAAGCAGATGGGCTGACACAGATTTTGTTGTTAATAAGGAAATACTACAAGGCATGTACATATGAACAAAAATAGTATGTCATTCTTTTTTATTGCGGGTATTGATCGCAATAAAACATTTGGACAACATGATTCCATTTCTTGTTTTATTTCAAACAATTGGTGCATGTGCAAAACAGGTCAATAAATCACAATTTATAAAATGTTTAGAAAAATATTAACGAAGGTTAAGCATACGAGGAATGTGTTCTTAGACAGCAGAGCTTAAGGGAGCTTCTCCAAACTTTCACCCGACATCACGGAGACATTCGGCGGCATCGAGACGGACTTCCAGCTCCAATAGCATATCTTGCTCCAGTTAAAAAGCTCATAGTTGGATCTTGGGATCGAGCTCACGGTCCGCTTCGAGGCAAACCACCCCCTCCAGCCCGTTGTTTCCATCCACTGCCATAGAGTCAATAAATTATGATAAAATTTTACTTATGGTCACCCTCGGCCACTTCTTTACGTTGTGTTCCCATGTTGAGATGGCAGAAGGAGGTGATATTTCCAAGTCGTGGTTTTTCAGGGTTTTTAGTGAGTGATGGCACTCCAGCGCCATTGAAGTCAATGGTAAACTAAACTGAAAACGGAAGTTGTAGGCAGACATAAGGAAGTAAAGCGGAAGTACCTCGGAAACTTGTCTATAATATGAAGTAAGGTCACAAATAAGACAACGTATACACCACATGTCAATTTGAATATCAACTGGTAGTGCCGATTGTAAGCTATGAAATGATAATAACCACATTCTACCACAAATGCAAACAAAATACAGGTGCAGTGGCATGTAATACATGTTTTTGGATCGTTATTTTGGGATTTGGGGGATATTTAGGGGGTAATTAAAGGGTTAATTCCGATTTACTCAGAAATTCGGGTTACGTTGCCAGCGTAGGAAAGGAACTCCTGTATGCCTACATATACATACAGTAATATATATGTGTATATATATATATATATATTTATATTAGGGCTGCAGCTATCGAATATTTTAGTAATCGAGTAATCGACTGAAAATTCTATCGATTAATCGAGTAATCGGATAAAACAAATATATTTTTAGGTGAAGAGCAATTATAAATATACATGAGAAAACAAGACATTTCATCTAATCTTGAACCATTTTCAGTCAATCAATGTCTGTATTTTCGATGTATATTGTTGAAAACAGCCAACAATTGCATCTCAGATGTAACTAGAATTTTAAAAAAAGACTAATTCACTGCTTTCACTCAAAAAACTTTTAGATCTTATTAAAAAAAAAAATATATATATATTTATGTATATATATATATCTTACCTAAAAATGCCGTTACGCTTGATAACACACATCACTTAAAAGTTAGGATTTTTTCCCCACGTGTTTCAATTGAATTTCTCTTTGTGTCAAGCCATTTTTAAGTTCTAGTTAAGTTTTAAGTTAGTCTAAACTGTAAGTCCTGATAGGATTTTGAGTTTTTGCAGCGTTCAAAATAAATGTATGATACAGGCTGTATTGGAGCACATTAGTTTTATCCAGCAATGACTACTGAGCTAAAATTGATAGTTAGCATGATTAAGTTTTTATTTTACACCCTCATCACTCCACAATGCTATGTTATGTTAAAGCCTGTATGTAAGACACGTTAGCCACGCATCGACAGTGGTCATAATTAAATGAAACCTAGCCCTCCGCAGGGCTAACGTTACGTGAGCTAGTAGCGACAGTAACGTTAATCTTATTTAATAGCGCTTAGCGCTCTTTATTAGCGCTTAGCGCTCTACTGCTTTAAGATGGCGGCTATTTACGAACGCTGCCCAGACGCGGCCGAGTCTGTCATGTTGCATCTAGTTCAACATACATGTGATCTCTATGAGACGCATAACACCTTACCGATCCAAAAACATGTATTATATGCCACTGTACCTGTATTTTGTTTGCATTTGTGGTAGAATGTGGTTATTATCATTTCATAGCTTACAATCGGCACTACCAGTTGATATTCAAATTGACATGTGGTGTATACGTTGTTTTATTTGTGACCTTACGTCATATTATAGACAAGTATATATATATATATATATATATATATATATATATATATATACAGTTGTGATCAAAAGTTTACATACACTTGTAAAGAGCATAATGTCATGGCTCTCTTGAGTTTCCAGTTATTTCGACAACTCTGATTTTTCTCCGTTTGGTTCTTTTATGACTTTATTATGTGTTAACAGAAAAAGTGATCAAATCTGCTGGGTCAAAAATATACATACATGGATCTGAAAAAGCGAATCATTGACTTGAACAAGTCAGGAAAGTCACTTGGAGCCATTTCAAAGCAGCTGCAGGTCCCAAGAGCAACAGTGCAAACAATTGTAAGTATAAAGTACATGGCACTGTTTTGTCACTGCCACCATCAGGAAGAAAACGCAAGCTATCACCTGCTGCTGAGAGAAAATTGGTCAGGAGGGTGAAGACTCAACCGAGAATCACCAAAAAGCAGATCTGCCAAGAATTAGAAGCTGCTGGAACACAGGTGTCAGTGCCCACAGTCAAGCGTGTTTTGCATCTCCATGGACTGAGAGGCTGCCGTGCAAGAAGGAAGCCCTTGCTCCAAAAGCGGCACCTTAAGGCTCGACTGAAGTTTGCTGCTGATCACATGGACAAAGATAAGACCTTCTGGAGGAAAGTTCTGTGGTCAGACGAAACAAAAATCGAGCTGTTTGGCCACAATGCCCAGCAATATGTTTGGAGGAGAAAAGGTGAGGCCTTAACCCCAAGTACACCATGCCTACCGTCAAGCACGGTGGTGATAGTATTATGCTGTGGGGCTGTTTTGCTGCCAATGGAACTGGTGCTTTACAGAGAGTAAATGGGATAATGAAGAAGGAGGATTACCTTCAAATTCTTCAAGATAACCTAACGTCATCAGCCCGAAGATTGGGTCTTGGGCACAGTTGGGTGTTCCAACAGGATAATGACCCCAAACACACATCAAAAGTGGTAATGGAATGGCTAAATCAGGCTAGAATTAAGGTTTTCGAAATGGCCTGACTTAAACCCCATTGAGAACTTGTGGACAATGCTGAAGAAACAACTCCATGTCAGAAAGCCATCAAATTTAACTAAACTGCACCAATTCTGTCAAGAGGACTGGTCAAAGATTCAATCAGAAGCTTGCCAGAAGTTTGTGGATGGCTACCAAAAGCGCCTAATTGAAGTGAAAATGGCCAAGGGACATGTTACCAAATATTAGCGCTGCTGTATGTACAGTGCCTTGCAAAAGTATTCGGCCCCCTTGAACCTTGCAACCTTTCGCCACATTTCAGGCTTCAAACATAAAGATATAAAATTTTAATTTTTTGTCAAGAATCAACAACAAGTGGGACACAATAGTGAAGTTGAACAAAATTTATTGGATAATTTAAATTTTTTTAACAAATAAAAAACTGAAAAGTGGGGCGTGCAATATTATTCGGCCCCCTTGCGTTAATACTTTGTAGCGCCACCTTTTGCTCCAATTACAGCTGCAAGTTGCTTGGGGTATGTTTCTATCAGTTTTGCACATCGAGAGACTGACATTCTTGCCTATTCTTCCTTGCAAAACAGCTCGAGCTCAGTGAGGTTGGATGGAGAGTGTTTGTGAACAGCAGTCTTCAGCTCTTTCCACAGATTCTCTATTGGATTCAGGTCTGGACTTTGACTTGGCCATTCTAACACCTGGATACGTTTATTTTTGAACCATTCCATTGTAGATTTGGCTTTATGTTTTGGATCATTGTCCTGTTGGAAGATAAATCTCCGTCCCAGTCTCAGGTCTTGTGCAGATACCAACAGGTTTTCTTCCCGAATGTTCCTGCATCCATCTTCCCGTCAATTTTAACCATCTTCCCTGTCCCTGCTGAAGAAAAGCAGGCCCAAACCATGATGCTGCCACCACCATGTTTGACAGTGGGGATGGTGTGTTCAGGGTGATGAGCTGTGTTGCTTTTACGCCAAACATATCGTTTTGCATTGTGGCCAAAAAGTTCAATTTTGGTTTCATCTGACCAAAGCACCTTCTTCCACATGTTTGGTGTGTCTCCCAGGTGGCTTGTGGCAAACTTTAAAGGAGACTTTTTATGGATATCTTTGAGAAATGGCTTTCTTCTTGCCACTCTTCCATAAAGGCCAGATTTGTGCAGTGTACGACTGATTGTTGTCCTATGGACAGACTCTGCCACCTCAGCTGTAGATCTCTGCAGTTCATCCAGAGTGATCATGGACCTCTTGGCTGCATCTCTGATCAGTTTTCTCCTTGTTTGAGAAGAAAGTTTGGAAGGACGGCCGGGTCTTGGTAGATTTTCAGTGGTCTGATGCTCCTTCCATTTCAATATGATGGCTTGCACAGTGCTCCTTGAGATGTTTAAAGCTTGGGAAATTTTTTTGTATCCAAATCCGGCTTTAAACTTCTCCACAACAGTATCTCGGACCTGCCTGGTGTGTTCCTTGGTTTTCATAATGCTCTCTGCACTTTAAACAGAACCCTGAGACTATCACAGAGCAGGTGCATTTATACGGAGACTTGATTACACACAGGTGGATTCTATTTATCATCATCGGTCATTTAGGACAACATTGGATCATTCAGAGATCCTCACTGAACTTCTGGAGTGAGTTTGCTGCACTGAAAGTAAAGGGGCCGAATAATATTGCACGCCCCACTTTTCAGTTTTTTATTTGTTAAAAAAGTTTAAATTATCCAATAAATGTTGTTCCACTTCACGATTGTGTCCCACATTTTGTTGATTCTTGACAAAAAAATTAAATTTCATATCTTTATGTTTGAAGCCTGAAATGTGGCGAAAGGTTGAAAGATTCAAGGGGGCCGAATACTTTTGCAAGGCACTGTATATGTATATATATATATATATATATATATACACGTATATATATATATATATGTATTAGGGCTCTCAAAATTATCGCGTTAACGGGCAGTTATTAATTTTTTAAATTAATCACGTTAAAATATTTGACTCAACTAACGCACATGACCCGCTCAGACAGATTTAAATGACAGTAGAGTGAAATGCCCACTAATTAATTGTGTTTTATGGAGTTTTGCCGCCCTCTGCTGGCACTTGGGTGCGACTGATTTTATAGGCTTCAGCACCCATGAGCATTGTGTAAGTAATTGTTGACATCAACAATGGCGGGCTACTAGTTTGTTTTTTGATTGAAAATTTTACAAATTTTATTAAAACGAAAACATTAAGAGGGTTTTAATATAAAATTTCTAAAACTTGTACTAACATTTATCTTTTAAGAACTACAAGTCTTTCTATCCATGGATCGCTTTAACAGAATGTTAATAATGTTAATGCCATCTTGTTGATTTATTGTTATAATGAACAAATACAGCCTTATGTACCTTGAATGTATATATCCATCTTGTGTCTTATCTTTCCATTCCAACAATAATTTACAGAAAAATATGGCATATTTTATAGATGGTTTGAATTGCGATTAATTGCGATTAATTACGATTAATTAATTTTTAAGCTGTAATTAACTCGATTAAAAATTTTAATCGTTTGACAGCCCTAATATATATATATATATATATATATAAACATGTTTTGTCTGCTAGTCACAAATTCACACGTGGGGGAAAAAAATCAGTAAGGTAAAGGGACATTTGAGGATGACTAACAAGCGCCAAGAATGTATGACCTCGCCTCTTTGCCTTCCTGCCCCCAAGCCCCTGAAAGACCACCATCAAGCCCACGTCCTCCTTCAACATCATTCAACATTAGTCCGGCAAACAATGGCAGCTCACCTCGACAGGAAGGAAAAGCCCCAGTCAGGACTTATTTTCTTAAATCAACAACACATCAATGGTCATTGTGACTGCTTAAAGCACAAATACAATCAATAATTAGGCCTTATAAAGACAGACATGGACATTTGAAATTGCAGTTGGTGACTAAAGATTTCATCATCTTGTGCGATGGTTTTAAAATAGTCGAAGTTGCGCGGTGGCATGCAATCAGTCTTTTGTTTGTGTTGGTGACAGCTGCACACATGACTCGGTTGAGCCTCCACAATGTTCATCCTCCGCGCTTAACATTCTCCATTAGTACATCAAAGATACCGTTTTTCAGCAATGTTACATGGTTAAAAAAAAATATTATTGGCATTGTATTGCATCTGTCTTAAAACTCAGGAATTCTGCTAATATTGGGTTCTTCAAAACAAAATAGTCAACTTCCTGTTTAATTTCAGATATTTTTGCGCATCACATTATAATAGATAACTAGCCCTACAAGCAGGACTGAACCGGCCCTCGCGTTCACAGTTTGACGCAAACTTGGCTGTAATTGGGCCAATTCAACAAGGTGAGCCAAATTCTGTGGCTCTGTAAGCTAAGTCCCTGAAAAAATCGACTTCTTCTTAATGGCGAACAAAGGGTGGTTACGGCAACAGACAAAGGAATGTGGACATGGGCCTTAAAATGTAGTATTACAAAAGATCTTCAAACTACAATGATTAACCTGAAAAGAACTGGACATGTATAAGTAATGTAAAAAGACATCAATGTTGTGGAGGAGGGGAACACACCACAAATTTTGCTACTGAAAGTCCGACCTGAGTTGGCATAACATTAGACTGTGAATTTTGGGGCTGCACCATTTGATATTTTAGTAGTCGATTAATCTCAGCTAGTTAGTTCGAATAATCGAGTAATCGGATTAGGAACATTTCATACGTTGCAGAATCAATTTTCAGATATTTAAAACAAAGGCTTGCTAAAATTGCATTTTCAAAAGAGCATTAAATGCAAATACAAAATAAAATTACTGTTTGTTTCTTGAAACTATGCAAAATTGCACTTACATTTAAAAATAAATAATTGAGGATATTAGTGCAACAAAAGAATAACTGGCTAACTTACATTGCAGAAGTCGGCTATCTAAAATGCTATAAAATGCTACTTTTTTTTTTTTTTTTTTTTTTTTTTTTTTTTACAATTCTCTTAACAAATTGGTCAAACGCATATTCCTACAAAATATGGCTAAACATACCAATAAACAAAACTACAAACTGATTAAAAAAACATGTTAGCTCAAACAAAAATTTACCTTATACTGGTCTTAACAGGGAGCAGCTGGATTCAGCCATGCTAAATGAGTTATGTCATATTCACTGTTGCTACTAGAGGGCAGTGTATCCACACAAATCAATAAAAATAAATGCAAACACTTTCACAACAAACCATTACAACACCGGTCAAATTAATGAATACTCGAAGTAGCAGAATTTGATTCGAAGTTTTTTTTTCTATTCGAATCACTTGTCACTTCCTATTTATTTATGGGGCATTTCCAGGTTACTTCCTGTTGATTTGGGGGCATTATTGAGTCACCTCTGTTGAAAAATCAATATGAGTAAATGGAAAAGTTTTTTTTCCATTGAAAATGAATGGGAAAGTTTTGGGCAGATTTTGGCGGAACTGTACGTTTTCACTAAAACAGTATTAAACATTTCTGCTAACTCCAAGCAGTCTTCTTGACTTCTACACAGACGCCCCAAACATGACGGTGGCCGACAACCAGACAGGAAGTAGGATGCTCCACGCCCGATTGGCTGAAGCTTTAACTTAATCACATAACTATGTGAGTGTGTGGCAGCAGATGCCCAATGTCATCTAATCAGTATGTGGAAATTGAGTTAGCGAGATGTCAGATGGCACACACGCATGCGCACACACTCATGGGCTACACGTGCACAACATGAACAAGCAGATATTGCCCAACGTGGCCTGACACTGATGAAAACTGATGGACGGAGCTGTTTAACTCGCCGGTGATGGGGCTAGATGTCCAAGTTATCGACAATGACAGTGTAACATTTTCACTCAATGCCAGACATCCCCGTTTCAGTTCCTGTTCTAGTAGTTTTAGTGTCTATGATATCGAATGGGATTCTTATTTCTAGTTTCTTTTCTTAGCATTGCTAATGCTAAAAGCAAATGAATGTTTCTTCATACGGAAAAGAACTGAAAAACAAAATGGCGACAGCGGGGTGTGATTAAGTTGAAAAGAATTTCAAGACAACGCAGTTGTCTGAGGTGACGTTAAGAAGACAGCTGCCATTAACAGATGGTAGTGGCGGTTCTAGGGTTTTTCTTAGACAGGGGACAAGAAGGGATGAAAAGTCATTTCAAACTTTTGTGCTTAAGAAAATTGGACTTGTTTAAATGAATGTTCTTCCAGTCAAAATTGAATGCAGATCTTGAATACCTTTGCTACTTCAAGATATTATTATGACTGATACCGGTTGGTAATGACAATGAAACACTCACAGGCTCGTATTGACGTCTTGATAAATGCGAAGCAACCACTTGTCTCAATCGTTAAGCAGCACTCCCATCTGGTGGTTGAAATCCGCACTGCGTCCATGTCCAAACCTCCAGAATAAAGCAAACTTTTTCCATGCGTCATCAGGTTCCACTTTCGACGAAATAAATCATTCACCATATTACATGATTATATTATGTGTAGGTTAAATCTAATTAAAAGCAATAAAGTAATAATGAATAAATAAATAACTAAAATCACAAATATTAATAACAAATATTCAGGACATATATTATATATTCATATAAAATACATTTTAACTAAACATTTAAAAAGTGCTGTATTTGTTCAGTTTTATGGTTGTACTTTGTATTTAGTCACTTTGCTGTACAAAACAATCTTTACAAAAAAATGTATTTAAAAAAAAATGTATTAAAAAATATGTTAATTTTTTAAAAAAAACTTATTTTATATCACATATTAAATAAATAATAATTATATGTATAGAAAATAAATTTGAATAAAAATTAAAAAGTGCTGTATTTATTCTGTTTTATATTTATACTTTGTATTTACTTGCCGACTACAAAACAAAAACCAAACACTAAAAAAATACAATAATTTATGACTTATACATAATAATTAAATATTCAGGTTAAAATTTACTGTTGTAAAAAAAAATATAGATGTAAAAAATATTTTTTTAACTTACTTATTTTTTATATTATATATTAGATAAAAAATAATTATATGTATATATAAAATAAATTTGAATTAAATAAAAACTAAAAAGTGCTGTATTTATTCTGTTTTATATTTATACTTTGTATTTAGTTACCAACTACAAAACAAAAACCAAACACTAAAAAAATACAATAATTTATTATACATAATAATTAAATATTCAGGTTAAAATTTACTGTTGTAAAAAAAATATAAATGTAAAAAATATTTTTCTAATTAAACAAATACTCAAATTTTTTTTTAAATATATTATTAAATAATGATAATTATATAATATATATATAAGTAAATAAAGTATAAGAATTAAAAAGTATATAAACATGAAATATAGAAAAAATATATACATGAATATATATATAACAATAATATATATAAAAAAAATAAAAAGGCTTAAAATAAAAATATATGAATAAATATATGGAACAATAATATATATAAAAATAAAATTTAATGTATTACATACTATAAAAAGTATATATACGCACATATATACATACATACAAATATGTATACATGTATAGGTATGCATATATATTTAATATTCAAATACAGATATCTATGTATATAAAAATAAAAAACTAAAATTATATACAGTATTAATGTATTTTAAAACTTATTGAAAAAAAAAAAAAAATTTTTGTTTTTAAACTTTAGACCCCTGAATTAACATTAAGCAATAAATAAAATAACACAAGTTGTGTCAATACAAACAACAAAGATGGACAAAATGCGCAGTAGGTCAACTTGTCTATTTAATATATAAAATACGGTAAAACATACGCAAAAAGGAGGCGGGGCAAGAAGAGAGGGCGGAGCTTCAGATACTTTGGTACAATAACAAACACTTTTTTTTTTGTAAAAGCAGTATAGATTTTGTAATAACATCAGTGCATACTTTTATTTATGAAAATATACACAAATTGTATATCATTCTCCAACAACAAAAAAAATCTTTTCACAACAAAAAAAGCAGACTAACCCAACACAATATATTAGCTATTTCATATTTTTTTTTTCCATTTTTATATTTTTTTTGTTTCAATATATTTCTGTGACGACGGTGTGTTGATATTACATTTTTCTCCCCTTTTGCTCTCATGCAGCAGTGACATCCTCGCCGACTTAGTGCGCGGGGGGAAAAAAACTGTGTGACGTTTACTCAGAACACGACAAAAAAAAAAAATCCCTCAAACAAAAAAAATATTTATAGAATATTCAGAAAAAAAAAAATACTAAGCTACACAAAAAAAAATCATGATGATGACATTAAAATCACCATAAAACAGGCGAAAAGTCCGGTATAGTGGGCAAAGCTTCAAGCTGATTGTCTTTTTGAGTGATTACGGCGCCCTCTAGAGGAAATGCACGTGTAACAATGTCCGCGTTATGGCTTGAGGCAGACTCGCAAAATAATGCAGGGGTGTCAAACTCATTTTGGTTTTTATCTCATGTGGTTCGGACCAATTTTTTCTCGCCAAACGAGTTAACTCACTGGCTGCCATTGACGTCTAGCGCTGTCAATGGCATTCATAGCCATTCCTCCCAGTTTTAGTCAATTGGACGTCTATTGTTGTCAGTGGAAGCCAAAGAGTTTATTTTTGGTCACTCCCTGTACATTTTGGGGTATCTCATGGCATCTTTCTGTAGACTTTGGATTCGTTCCTGTTGATTTTAGGGCATTTTCGGGCCACTTCCTGTTCATAAGTCACTTCCTGTTGATTTTGGGGCATTTCCAGGTTGTTTCCTGTTGATTTTGGGTCACTTGTTGTTGATTTAAGGGTAGTTTTAGGTCACTTTGTGTACATTTTGGATCATTTCCTGTTGATTTTAGGGCATTTCCAGGCAACTTCCTGTTCATGGGTCACTTCCTGTTGAGTTTGGGGTATTTCCAGGTTACTTCCTGCTGGTTTTCGGTCACTTGTTGTTGATTTTAGGGCATTTTGGGGGTCACTTCCTGTTGATTCTGGGGGCATTTCCAGGTTACTTCCTGTTGATTTCAAATCATTTCCCTGTAATTTTAGGGTATTTTTTTAGGTCACTTTGTGTACATTTGGAAACATTTCCTGTTGATTTTAGGGCATTTCCAGGCAACTTCCTGTTCATTGGTCACTTCCTGTTGAGTTTGGGTATTTCCAGGTTACTTCCTGGTGATTTTGGGTCATTTCCTAGTGATTTTATGACATTTCAGGGACACTTCCTGTATATTTTGAGGCATTTCCAGTTTACTTCCTGTTGATTTTAGGGTATTTTCGGGCCACTTCCTGTTAATGGGTCACTTCCTGTTGATTTTAGGGTAGTTTTAGGTCACTTTGTGTACACTTGGGATCATTTCCTGTTGATTATAAGGCATTTCCGGGTCACTTCCTGTTGATTTTAGGCCATTTTGGGGCCACTTCCTGTTGATTCTGGGGGCATTTCCAGGTTACTTCCTGTTGATTTCAAATCATTTCCCTGTAATTTTAGGGTATTTTTTTAGGTCACTTTGTGTACATTTGGAAACATTTCCTGTTGATTTTAGGGCATTTCCAGGCAACTTCCTGTTCACTGGTCACTTCCTGTTGAGTTTGGGTATTTCCAGGTTACTTCCTGGTGATTTTGGGTCATTTCCTAGTGATTTTATGACATTTCAGGGACACTTCCTGTATATTTTGAGGCATTTCGAGTTTACTTCCTGTTGATTTTAGGGTATTTTCGGGCCACTTCCTGTTAATGGGTCACTTCCTGTTGATTTTAGGGTAGTTTTAGGTCACTTTGTGTACACTTGGGATCATTTCCTGTTGATTTTAAGGCATTTCCGGGTCACTTCCTGTTGATTTTAGGCCATTTTGGGGGTTACTTCCTGTTGATTTCAAATCATTTCCCTGTAATTTTAGGGTATTTTTTAGGTCACTTTGTGTACATTTGGAAACATTTCCTGTTGATTTTAGGGCATTTCCAGGCAACTTCCTGTTCATTGGTCACTTCCTGTAATTTCAGGGTATTTTTAGGTCACTTTGTGTACATTTTGAAACATTTCCTATTGATTTTGGGGCATTTCCGAGCCACTTCCTGTTCACTGGTCACTTCCTGTTGATTTTGGGGCATTCCAGGTTACTTCCTGTTGATTTTGTTTCACCTTCTGTTGATTTTAAGGCACTTCGGGGACACTTCCTGTTGATTTTAGGCCATTTTGGGGCCACTTCCTGTTGATTCTGGGGGCATTTCCAGGTTACTTCCTGTTGATTTCAAATCATTTCCCTGTAATTTTAGGGTATTTTTTTAGGTCACTTTGTGTACATTTGGAAACATTTCCTGTTGATTTTAGGGCATTTCCAGGCAACTTCCTGTTCACTGGTCACTTCCTGTTGAGTTTGGGTATTTCCAGGTTACTTCCTGGTGATTTTGGGTCATTTCCTAGTGATTTTATGACATTTCAGGGACACTTCCTGTATATTTTGAGGCATTTCGAGTTTACTTCCTGTTGATTTTAGGGTATTTTCGGGCCACTTCCTGTTAATGGGTCACTTCCTGTTGATTTTAGGGTAGTTTTAGGTCACTTTGTGTACACTTGGGATCATTTCCTGTTGATTTTAAGGCATTTCCGGGTCACTTCCTGTTGATTTTAGGCCATTTTGGGGGTTACTTCCTGTTGATTTCAAATCATTTCCCTGTAATTTTAGGGTATTTTTTAGGTCACTTTGTGTACATTTGGAAACATTTCCTGTTGATTTTAGGGCATTTCCAGGCAACTTCCTGTTCATTGGTCACTTCCTGTAATTTCAGGGTATTTTTAGGTCACTTTGTGTACATTTTGAAACATTTCCTATTGATTTTGGGGCATTTCCGAGCCACTTCCTGTTCACTGGTCACTTCCTGTTGATTTTGGGGCATTCCAGGTTACTTCCTGTTGATTTTGTTTCACCTTCTGTTGATTTTAAGGCACTTCGGGGACACTTCCTGTTGATTTTAGGCCATTTTGGGGCCACTTCCTGTTGATTCTGGGGGCATTTCCAGGTTACTTCCTGTTGATTTCAAATCATTTCCCTGTAATTTTAGGGTATTTTTTAGGTCACTTTGTGTACATTTGGAAACATTTCCTGTTGATTTTAGGGCATTTCCAGGCAACTGCCTGTTCATTGGTCACTTCCTGTTGAGTTTGGGTATTTCCAGGTTACTTCCTGGTGATTTTGGGTCATTTCCTAGGGATTTTAGGGCATTTCAGGGACACTTCGTGTATATTTTGAGGCATTTCCAGTTTACTTCCTGTTGATTTTAGGGTATTTCTGGACCATTTCCTGTTCTTTGGTTACTTCTTATCCAGGTGTCACTTCCTGTAATTTTGGGATGATTTCCTGTTGATTGCAGGGCATTTCTGGGCCACTTCCTGTTGATTCAGGGGCATTTCCAGCTTACTTCTGGATAATTTCTTTTTAAATTTAGGGTACGGTAGCTTAGTGTCCTGTATATTTTGGATCATTTCCAGTCGATTTTAGGTTATTTCCAGGCCACTTCCTGTTCATGGGTCACTTCCTGTTGATTTTGGGGCATTTCGAGGTTAGTTCCTGTTGATCACGGGTCACTTCCTGTTTTAGGGCATTTTGGGGCCTCTTCCTGTTGATTCTAGGGCATTTCCATTTTACTTCCTGTTGTTTCCCCAACTTAAGGGTATTTTTAGGTCACTTCCTGTACATTTTGGACAATTTCCTGTTGATTTTAGGGCATTTCCTTGCCACTTCCTGGTCATGGGTCACTTCCTGTTGATTTTGGGGTATTTCCAGATTACTTCCTGTTGATTTTGGGTCACTTCCTATTGATTTTGGGGCATTTCCAGGTTACTTCCTGTTGATTTTGGATCCTTTCCTGTTGATTTTAGGGCATTTTCGGGCCATTTCCTGTTCACGGGTCACTTCCTGTTGATTCTGGGGCATTTCCAGGTTACTTCCTGTTGTTTTCAGATCAATTCCCAACTTTAGGGTATTTTTAGGTCACTTCCTGTACATTTTGGATCATTTCCTGTTGATTTTAGGGCATTTCCATGCCACTTCCTGGTCATTGGTCACTTCCTGTTGATTTTGGGGTATTTCCAGGTTACTTCCTGTTGATTTTGGGGCATTTCCAGGTTACTTCCTGTTGATTTCGGATCCTTTCCTGTTGATTTTAGGGCATTTTCGGGCCATTGCCTGTTCACGGGTCACTTCCTGTTGATTTTGGGGCATTTCCAGGTTACTTCCTGTTGTTTTCAGATCAATTCCCAACTTTGGGGTATTTTTAGGTCACTTCCTGTACATTTTGGATCATTTCCTGTTGATTTTAGGGCATTTCCATGCCACTTCCTGGTCATTGGTCACTTCCTGTTGATTTTGGGGTATTTCCAGGTTACTTCCTGTTGATTTTGGGGCATTTCCAGGTTACTTCCTGTTGATTTCGGATCCTTTCCTGTTGATTTTAGGGCATTTTCGGGCCATTGCCTGTTCACGGGTCACTTCCTGTTGATTTTGGGGCATTTCCAGGTTACTTCCTGTTGTTTTCAGATCAATTCCCAACTTTGGGGTATTTTTAGGTCACTTCCTGTACATTTTGGACAATTTCCATTTTCTTGCCACTTGCTGTTCATTGGTCACTTCCTGTTGATTTTGGGGTGTTTCCAGGTTACTTCCTGGTGATTTTGGGTCACTTCCTGCTAAATTTAGGGTATTTCCAGGGTACTTCCTATTGTTTTCAGATCAATTCCCTGTAACTTTAGGGTATTTTTAGGTCGCGTCGTGTACATTTTGGATAAGTTCCTGTTAATTTTTAAGCGTTTCAAGGTTAATTTCTGATTTTAGGGCATTTTTCGGTTAATTATTTTTTTAACTCATTGGCTGCCCTTGACTGTGTTAGACGTCTATTCCATTTTTCGACAAGGAGGGAGCGAATTGACAAATGTGACTGCCAAGACAAAGGTGAGTCAAGTGCAGTAGTGCACAAATCTCCGGTTTTACGGCGCCAATGTCAAAATAAAAGCATGTGATTTTTTTATGTACAGTATGAATGAGCTACGACGCGCCTGTTAGGCAGAACAACCCCCCCGGGCCGATTTGGACCCCGCTGAGGGTCGTATGTTTGACACCCCTGTGCTGTAAAACAACTCATTGACGGCGATAGACGTCCAAAAAACAGAAAAAAAATCGCGGACGGATGAACCTTTTGCATTGATTTCTATGTGTAAAAGTGCACTCCAACACCAATTGTCCCTTTTGTGATCCTACAGCGCCCTCTAGTGCATTGTCAACAAATGACAACAAAAGCAGAAAAAAAGGAATTCCACTGAGAATCTTTTTCTGTCCTTACTTCCAAATACTGAGCTCTTATGTACAATCCCTGTGGCGTGCACGTGGTTGTCGTCGTCATTTATCATTATTAATATTATTACTCAAAATTTGTCACTCACACACACGCATTATGTACACACCCCCAATGTGGTTCGTGTCAAGTGACCACACACGCACGCGACTGTCCTCCCTGATTCTGTTGTCGCTGTAGCGACAAATCATTCGTAAATAGCGCGTTGATTAGCTTGATTGGTAGCGTTTTTCATGGTTTGCTTTGGAAATGATGTTGAGTTTAGTGTTAGAAGAATAAAAATACAAGCTTAGGGAAATGATATCAAGCATGCGATGTGTTTTTCTTCTCTGATTGGTCGGAAAATGTCAGCAGTAGCGATAGCGTGGGTGCTAACGGGACGCTAGGTGGACTTGGAAAGGATGGCGGACATTTTTTGGGAGTCGAGTTGCATTTGAAAGTCGTGTTAGTTCGTTTTAGGTTTTATTTTTAAAAATATTTTTCAATTAAATTTTGTAAAAAGAGTTTTTCTCGGCCAGTAAGTGAGCCTACGAAAGGCGTAGCTAATGAATTCGGTTCCGTATGTGTGTTAGTGTTCAAGATAACACAAGAACAAATAAAAAATAATAGTTATTATTATTAAAAAACGTGCATGTTTGTAATATGAAATGGAGGAGGTGATTCAATTTTGAGGTCAAAGGTCACAAAGGTCAGAGAAGGAATTTTGTGATAGCTCATAACAGATTATTCAACTCAAATTTAAAGGGTCAGGGATAGGATACGAGAAAGGGTGAAAGGTCAGAAATATGGCGATGCTTTGAATTTGACTGCTTAGGTGGTGTCTTAAACCTGTTACCTTTACCCCTACATTAACCATAACTAAAAACCCTACATCATCTAGCCCCTTACCCTTACTCCTTCACTAACCATAGCTAGAATTCCTACTGACCCCTCGACCCCTATTGGACCTAAAATCGGAAAAAATTAAGGCCCCACTCAAAACCTATATTCTAAACTTAAAAGTTATCCACAGGAAAAATTCGACACGGAACTCCAAGGCTATTATTAGCCTCACACGCACTCCAATTTTATCCTTGACCTTTGACCCTATCCAGGCATTTACCTACATATCACAGTTCAAATACTGAAAAAAGAATGAAATGTGTAGTAACTACAGCGTCATACTGATATTGAACAGGAAGTTAGCCATTTTGTCAGCCTGATATCTGTAATCTAAGAGGAAGTTGGTAACCTTCGGGGAATCATCATACAGTATGTCTGTGTCTTCAAGATAAGTCAAGAACGAATACAGGATTATGAAACTTTCAGTTTGTTTGTAATATAAAATTTTGGGGTCAAATGGTCAAAGTGGTCAGAAAAGTGATTTCACGTTCAATTGACGATGATGGACTCCAATTCAAATTTGCAGGGTAGTTGATATGAAGAACGGAAAGGGTCAAAGGTCAGAGGTCAGAAATGTGGTGATGCTATGAATTTTGCCGCTTTGGCCGAAATACGCTCTGTCAGAGAACTTCACCAGTTTGTTTATCAATTAATTTGCAAGAATCCTTAAAAGACGAAGTTAATAAAGCCACAAGATACAAAGTAACTACAGTGGCATGATGATATTGGTCAGAAGGTTAGCCATTTTATCAGCCTCAGGTCTTAAATCTAACAGGAAGCTGGCAATTTTGAATTGCTGCATCACTGCGAGTGGTAATGATCTATTACAGTACGTATTATCCTTTGTATGACAAATAAATTTTCGTAATATGAAGCGACAAAAAAGCTTCGAAAAACAAATTCATTTAATTTCCTGAAACCTCTGTCTCTCGAGGTGCCGATGTAATATGAAATGGCAAAGGTTTTAGGGTCATGAGGTCAAAGGTCAGGATAGTCAGATTGGCCAATTTCGTGTTTACTTGATGCCAATTTAACTCAAATTTGCAGAGTAGGTCATATGAAGAAGGAAAAGGGTCAAAGGTCACGGAGGTCAGAAATATGGTGACGCTTTGAATTTGGCCACTTTGGCCGAAATACGCTCTGTGAGAGCGCTTCTCCACTATCATATCATCATTCTACAGTATCATACTGTTATTGAACAGGAAGGCAGCCATTTTGTCAGCTCCATGTCCAAAATTTAACTGGAAGTCTTTAATTTTAGAGGCATAAGGCCTACATTGAACAGAAAGTCTGCCATTTTTTAAGTTGTATGTTCAAAATCTTAACCGTAAGAATGCCTGAACTCAACCAGAAGTCAGTCGTTTTGACAACTCGTGTTTGAAATTAGGGTGAAATGGGGCGATTGTTTACACAAGAGTGAAAAGGAAGTCAGCCATTTTGGGGATAACATGTTGGTGACTGCCTTGTGGCCAATCAGAGAAGAAATAAATGTCACATGGTTTGCTGTTCTATATTTGTTTATGTTTGGAGTCCAAATCCTTCGCTTAGAAACCATCAAGTGTGAAAATGCGGTGGGGTTGTCAGTCTAATATTAGGGGGCGGGGACTTTCATTGTCGTTTTGATGAAAGCTTATTGGCTCCTTCCACGCTATCCACTCAAATACGCTTGTCCGTGTGACAGGTACCGATGCAGAATAAGGGACTGAAGTCAAACCGCAATTGTTGCGTCAAAAAAGTTGAGGACTTTGTAGTGAAATTTCAGGATGAACCAAAAATGTACTTGAAGTCAACCTAATTTGACCTTTTGTGACCTCTCCAGTTTCAGCACATTTTTGCAAGATTTGAGGTTTTAATGGGGACCCGAAGAGTGTAAAATTTTTAAAGATTTATATTTATATTTAGGTATTTATGTGTCAGTTGATGTATATTTGCTTACATCTTTAGCCTGTACATATTTTCATTTTACTATCTATAAATCTTTTTTCTAATTGGTTCTAATGGTTTTGGAATGTAATTTATTTTATCTGAAAAGTCATAATCATTATTCATGATGAATATATTTGTTTAATTGATATGTCCCACCCCCCTTAATAATAAAATTATAATATAATAAAAATAATATGGTAAAATAAAATTTTTTTTTTGCATTATTTAAGTAGAATTAACTTTGGGGGTAATTAGGTCAAAGGTCAAATTTTAACTCGTATGTTTGTGTTTGAGAAAATTCAAGAACACATGACATGTTTGTAAAATGAAACGGAGGAGGTGATTAAATTTTGGGGTCATGAGGTCAAAGGGTCAAACTGAATTGGAATTCCTGTGTTCAAGATAATCCCTTTATTCATTCTTGAGTTACGATCAAACTTGCATGATATGTTTGTAACATGAAAGAAGGGATTACATTTTGGGGTGGTAAGGTCAAAAGGTCAAATTTAATTTATACATTTGTGTTTGAGAAGATTCAAGAACACATGATATGTTTGTAATATAAAACAGAGGAGGCGATAAAATTTTGGGGTCATGAGGTCGAAGGCTCAAATTGAATTGGCACTTTTGTGTTTGAGATATCTCAAGAATGACTAAAGGGATTATTATCAATCAAGCGTGATATGTTTGTAATACGAAACAGAGGTGGTGATTAAATTTTGGGGTGGTACAGATGGATTATTTCCAAATTTGCGGGACATTTTTGTAATATGAAACAGAGGTGATTAAACTTTACGGTCATGAGGTCAAAGGGTAAAACTGAATTGGCATTTCTGTAATTGAAATAATCCCTATATTCATTCTTGAGTTATGATCAAATTTGATTGGTATGTTTATAATATGAACCCAGAGTTGATTCAATTTTGGGGTGATAAGCTCAAAGGTCAAATTTAATTTGTATGTTTGTGTTTGAGAAAATTCAAGAACACGTGATATCTTGGTAATATGAAACAGAGGTGGTGATTAAATTTTGGGGTCATGAGGTCACAGGGTCAAATTGAATTGGCACTTCTGTGTTCAAGATAACAAGAATGACTATAGGGATTATTATCAAACAAGCGTGATATGTTTGCAATACGAAGCAGAGGAGGTGATTACATTTTGGGTTGGTAAGGTCAAAAGGTCAAATTTAATTTGTTTGTTGTGTTTACGACAACTCAAGAACAAAGGGATTATTTCCAAATTTACCTGCTATGTTTGTAATATGAAACGGAGGAGGTGATTAAATTTTGGGGTGATAAGGTCAAAAGGTCACAGGCCAAACTAATTTTATAAGAATAAAATATTCATTATAATTGGATAAAAGTCAATTTTTTATATTGGGAAAAACTCATAACCATATGTGAAAACTAAATTAGCTTACGTAAATCCGTTTTCTACTTTTGCATTCACTGGCAGCCATTGACGGCAATAGATGTCCAATCCATTTGGACTGGGAGTCTCACTTCAAATGGATTGGACATCGATCGCCGTCAACAGCACTGAAACTGCACATTTTAGGTGGATCCTGAAATTTCCCTGCACTTTTTCTCGACGTGAACATGTGCACAAGT
The DNA here is from genome assembly GCF_030265065.1 of Corythoichthys intestinalis. Taxonomy (NCBI): domain Eukaryota; kingdom Metazoa; phylum Chordata; class Actinopteri; order Syngnathiformes; family Syngnathidae; genus Corythoichthys; species Corythoichthys intestinalis. Next base: position 41,876,440 of record NC_080398.1, read on the forward strand.
GTTAAGCATGCTTGTGTTGTGTGAAGGAGTTCTGTGGCTGGTGTGTGTGTAAAGAGGGGATCGGGGGCCTCAACAGGTTCTGTCCGGCCCTGCGCGGGCGCTTCATGTGACCCACGCGTCCAACCTCATCCTCTTCACGTTGTCCTGCTCCGGAGGTTCGGCCGAAGCGGGCCGCAGAAGCAGCATGGTGGGCTGCTGGGCGCCGGCCTGTTGGTGCAGGTGGAAGTCTGGACCCCCGCCGCCGCCCCGACCGGCGTCGTCCCGGTCGCTGCCGTCGTACGAGCTGGCGTTGCTGCTCAGGCTGTCGACTGGAGAACGGCCTTGACCTCCCGCTTCGGGGCGTAAAATGGGGGTGTACGACGGGGCGGCTTGCCCGTGGATTTGAATTCCGCCGCCACCGGAGCCGCCCAAAGCGGGACAAGGGGTGCTGCGGTCCCGGTTGGGCGACACGGGCTCGGATTTGATGTTGACGTGAGGGTTGGTGTTGATGGTCAGCGCTGTGCCCTGAGGGAGGGGGGCCATCGGCCTGCAAGGGAAGCCAAAGAAATACAAGAGTGAAACTTCACATTAAAATCTGTTTGAATGTAATGAGGTCAAAGGTCACTGAAGTTTGTTGCTATATTTGTGTTCAAGATAGATCAAGAATGAAGAACGGGATTATTACCAAATTTGCAGGATACATTTGTAAAATGAAACGGAAGAGGTGATTGAATTTTGGGGTCATGAGGTCAAAGGTTACATGAATAATATAAACTTTCAGAGTGCTCCAGTTTATTTCTTTAATTTTTTGGGGTCCCTACAGAAATAGATTTTTTTTTTTTACAATAAGGAAATGACTTATTTTTGACATTAAAAAGTCAATCAAAAGTTAGACTTTCTTTCCCTAGAATAATAACATCTTATCATGTCTTTTAAAAAAAAAACTAGGGCTGTCAAACAATTAAAATTTTTAATCAAGTTAATTACAGCTTAAAAATGATTTAATTCTAATTAATCGCAATTCAAACCATCTATAAAATGTGCCATATTTTTCTGCAAATGATTGTTGGAATTAAAAGATAAGACACAAGACGGATATATACATTCAACATACGGTACATAAGTATTTCTTTATTATAACAATAAATCAACAAGATGGCATTAACATTCTCTTAAAGCGATCCATGGATAGAAAAACTTATAGTTCTTAAAAGATAAATGTTAGTACAAGTTATAGAAATTTTAAATTAAAACCCCTTAATGTTTTCGTTTTATCAAAATTTGTAAAATTTTCAATCAAAACATAAACTACCTCGCCCACCATTGTTGATGTCAATAATTACACCATGCTCACTCCACAAACCCATAAAATCATTTGGACCCAAGCGCCAGCAGAGGGTGCCAAACAACAAAAAACAAGTAACAAGCGGACATGCAACTGCTGTCATTTTAATCTGTTTGAGCGGGGCATGTGCGTTAATTGCGTCAAATATTTTAACGTGATTAATTAAAAAAAATAATTACCGCCCGTTAACGCGATAATTTTGACAGCCCTAAATAAAAACAACACCCGCAAATATAAAGAACTTCTTTATATTTTCCAATTAATTACAATATCAACAAAAAAAATCTAAAATGTGTGTATTTTTTTCTTGTTTAGCATTGCACAATAATACTGCACAAACTAACAAAAAAAAACTAACTCATGTAAATGCAACGCTTTAATAAATCCACAAAAATCTGCAGAACGACATCATCCTATCTCCACTTTTTTTTGCGCTGCCAAAAAGTGCCACCTTTCACACTGCAACTTTTAACGAAGGCTCATCCTTTTCCGCTGTCTCCTGTTTTTTTTTTTGGGCCTGCAGCGCCACGTGACGGACGGCAATTCTGCCAATTAGCGGCTGTGTCCGCCGGAGGGAACTTTCTAATATGTCACATCGGGCGCTAGTATGCACCCGGCGCCGGCGGGTGCGCGCACACTTCCGCGGGTGACGGCGGGCCAAAAAGGTCCGAGTCAGCTTGCGAGCTTCAACTCTGACAGCGCTACTTTTTTCAGTCTACTGGCAAGATGGAATTTTGAGTCAAATAACAGTTTGGAAGTAGAAGATGCAATTTTTGTTGAAATCGCCTGATGGTTGGTTGACTTCCTGCAGATTTTCGGTCACTTTCTATTCATGTTGTGGCATATCATGTGGTCATATCCTTATTAACACATTATTTGCCACTGATGACGTGTCAACGGCACAGAAAGATTGAGTATGTACAGTGAAGAAATTAAGCAGCGTTGTCATAGATGACTTAAAAAAGTAATTTAATTACTGATTACTGATTACACCTCAAAAAAGTAATCTAGTTACGTTACTGATGACTTTATTATCAAAGTAACAGTGTTTTCCGAAATTTCCAGGTTCGCGGTGAATCAGTAACAGGCACACTGTTGCTCAATAGACAATGTTTATTGATTAGAAAATGCAGAATAAATGAGATTTATTGATTACAATCCAACAAGAGCAAGCAACAAGCATCAAAAACAACCATAACAAGGGTAACGATGACGCTAGATTTGAGTTTGTCAATCCCAGAATCCCCGCGCTACGTTACAGCACAACCAGGTGTTCCTTGTAGGGCTGCAGCTATCGAATATTTTAGTAATCGAGTAATCGACTGAAAATTCTATCGATTAATCGAGTAATCGGATAAAACAAATATATTTTTAGGTGAAGAGCAATTATAGATATACATGAGAAAACAAGACATTTTCAGTCAATCAATGTCTTTATTTTTGATGTATATTGTTAAAAACAGCCAACAATTGCATCTCAGATGTAACTAGAATTTTAAAAAATGATTAATTCACTGCTTTCACTCAAAAAACCTTTAGATCTTATTTTTAAAAAGTATATATATATAAACACACCTAAAAATGCCTTTACGCTTGATAACACACATCACTTAAAAGTTAGGATTTTTTCCCACGTTTTTCAATTAAATATCTATTTGTGTCAAGCCATTTTTAAGTTCTAGTTAAGTTTTAAGTTAGTCTAAACTGTAAGTCCTGATAGGATTTTGAGTTTTTGCACTGTTCAAAATAAATGTATGATACAGGCTGTATTGGAGCACATTAGGGACTAGTGCTACTTGGTGTTTTATCCAGCAATGACTACTGAGCTAAAATTGATAGTTAGCATTATTGAGTTTTTATTTGACACCCTCATCACTCCACAACGCTATGTTATGTTAAAGCCTGTATGAAAGACACGTTAGCCACGCATCGAAAGCGGTCTTAATTAATTGAAACCTAGCCCTCCGCAGTGCTAACGTAAGGTGAGCTAGTAGTGACAGTAACGTTAATCTTATATATTAGCGCTTAGCGCTCTTTATTAGCGCTTAGCGCTCTACTGCTTTAAGATGGCGGCTGTTTGCTAACGCTGCCCAGACGCAGCCTAGTCTTTCACTGTGCATCTAGTTCAACATACATGTGATCTCTATGAGACGCACCAGATGCTACCTGTTACCAATGTAGCATTGTGCGGGCTAGTATTTAGCAACGTCGGCGTCGTTTGTGGTGGCTGTCGGCTGCGGCAAGTTTTTTTTTTTCCCCCCTTCTTCCTCTCCGCACGTGACAGCGCGTTGTCCCGCATTAAAAGTAGTCCTAGCAAAACGTGATGCTTAGAGCTGTCAAAATAAACGATTACTCGAGGTGAATAAAATTACTCGGATCAGTTTTTAAACTCGAGTTACTCGAGTTGCTCAAGTATTCGTTTCAGCTCTAGTTCCTTGGCAATGAAAATCGCTTACCGTGACAAATGAGCGGGAGCCAACGCTCCGGTTAGGCGGCGAAGGAACAAAGCCAGGCGATCCTGTCCATGAGGCCACTAATTTCCAGGTTCGCGTTGAATCAGTAACAGGCACACGCTCCGGTTAGGCGGCGGAGGAAGTCCGCCAGCGGGTCACGCACGGATCGCCTGGCTTTGTTCCTTCGCCGCCTAACCGGAGCGTTGGCCCCCGCTCATTTGTCACGGTAGGCGATTTTCATTGCCAAGGAACACCTGGTTGTGCTGTAACGTAGCGCGGGGATTCTGGGATTGACAAACTCAAATCTAGCGTCATTGTTACCCTTGTTATGCTTGTTTTTGATGCTTGTTGCTTGCTCTTGTGGGATTGTAATCAATAAATGTCATTTATTCTGCATTTTCTAATCAATAAACATTGTCTATTTTGCAAAAGTGTGCCTGTTACTGATTCACTGCGAACCTGGAAATTCCGGAAAACATGAGTGGCCTCACGGACAGGATCGCCTGGCTTTGTTCCTTCACCGCCTAACCGGAGCGTTGGCTTCTGCTCATTTGTCACGGTAAGCGATTTTCATTGCCAAGGAACACCTGGTTGTGCTGTAATGTAGCGCGGGGATTCTGGGATTGACAAACTCAAATCTAGCGTCATCGTTACCCTTTTTATGCCAGTTTTTTTTTTTTTTTTTTTTTTTTTTTTTTTTTTAAACCTGTCCTGTTCAGCTGTTTGACACAGAGAATGGAAGTCTAAGTGCCCGGATTCTGAACAGTTTTAATGTTTCACATTGAGAGTCTGACATACTCCCATTGTGATCATTCAAAATACCTTTTTATTATGACAAAGCAGCGAACAGGAAGGGATTATGGGGGGACAGAAGAAAAGAAATACAAGAGAAGAAAGAAAAGAAACACATACACAAACAACAACAAGAAATACATTGAACATCTAAACTAGTTACTAATATGCTGGTGCTATCGTCAGCGAGATGTATTTCCGGTTTACACCATGTGGGGGCCTATTGGCCAGTGAAAGAGGAGAATGGGGGTGGGGGTGTCTATAAGACTATAAGCTAAGTGAATGAAAGGGGTAGAGTGTACACAAATCAGTTCTGTGATCTAGAACCCAGTAATCGTGTGAATCTCTTATGAGTGTAAGCCCGTTGGCGACCAACCCTACGCCGCCGCATCGCCAATCCCGGCACCGGAACCCCAAACCCGAGCATGCCTGTTTTTGATGCTTGCTGCTTGCTCTTGTGGGATTGTAATCAATAAATGTCATTTATTCTGCATTTTCTAATCAATAAACATTGTCTATTTTGCAAAAGTGTGCCTGTTACTGATTCACTGCGAACCTGGAAATTCCGGAAAACATGAGTGGCCTCACGGACAGGATCGCCTGGCTTTGTTCCTTCCCCGCCTAACCGGAGCGTTGGCTTCTGCTCATTTGTCACGGTAAGCGATTTTCATTGCCAAGGAACACCTGGTTGTGCTGTAACGTAGCGCGGGGATTCTGGGATTGACAAACTCAAATCTAGCGTCATTGTTACCCTTTTTATGCCTGTTTTTGATGCTTGCTGCTTGCTCTTGTGGGATTGTAATCAATAGATGTCATTTATTCTGCATTTTCTAATCAATAAACATTGTCTATTGATCAAAAGTGTGCCTGTTACTGATTAACCGCGAACCTGGAAATTTCGGAAAACATTAGTGGCGTCATGGACAGGGTCGCCTGGCTTTGTTCCTTCGCCGCCTAACCGGAGCGTTGGCTCCCGCTCATTGGTCACGGTAAGCGATTTTCATTGCCAAGGAACACCCAGTTGTGCTGTAATGTACCGCGGGGATTCTGGGATTGACAAACTCAAATCTAGCGTCATCGTTACTCTTGTTATGGTTGTTTTTGACGCTTGTTGCTTGCTTTTGTGGGATTGTAATCAATAAATGTCATTTATTCTGCATTTTCTAATCAATAAACATTGTCTATTTTGCAAAAGTGTGCCTGTTACTGATTCACAGCGAACCTGGAAATTTCGGAAAATACTAAATTACTTTAAAAGTAACTTATTAGTTACTTTTTACCGATTTTTCTCCATTTACTGCCTCAACATAAAAATGACAACAGAAAAATGTCATTGCATGTAATTGAAATTTTCACACAACGGTTAATCTTTGAGTTAGCGGGCGTTTAATTAGTCAATGGGGTTGATTTCAACCACCATTGATTCAAGCTAGCTTAGCCACTCCGGAGCCCTGAAACTAACAAATAACTGAAAAACTGCACGGAATTTGTTCAAATCAACTACAACGACTCAGTAAATCCCCACTAACTCCTAAAGCCTAATGTCAAAAATTCTGAACTTCCCCTTTAAAATAAAGACCTTGCTGTTAAAATATTGTCTATAAAAGTTGTAAAACAATACAACAAAAACTAATGAAATGAACAAGAATCCTACAACGTATTTCATAATGGGTCAAAATCATTTTTCGAGCTGATCATGTGACTAGCAACTGAGACTTCTTTTGCTTTACCCAAAACTACACCTGTGGAGGCAAGATGGATATTTAGAATTTCTACAAACCTAAGCTTTCAAATGCAACCAACAACAACTGAGCTTGAACAGTTTTATATACATACTAGGGCTGTCAAAATGATCGCGTTAACGGGCGGTAATTACTTTTTAAAATTAATCACGTTAAAATATTTGACGCAATCAATGCACATGCCCCGCTCAGATTAAAATGACAGCTGTGTAACGTCCGCTTGTTACTTGTTGTTTGGCGCCCTCTGCTGGCACTAGGGTCCAAATGATTTTATGGGTTTGGGGAGTGAGCATGATGTAATGACATCAACAATGGCGAGCTACTAGTTTATTTTTTGATTGAAAATTTTACAAATTTTAATAAAACATTAAGAGGGGTTTTAATATAACATTTCTATAACTTGAACTAACATTTATCTTTTAAGAACTACAAGTTTGTCTATCCATGGATCGCTTTAAGAGAATGTTAATAATGTTAATGCCATCTTGTTGATTTATTGTTATAATAAACAAATAGTCCTTATGTACCTTATGTTGAATGTATATATCTGTCTTGTGTATTATCTTTCCATTCCAACAATAAATTGCCGGAAAATATGGCATATTTTATAGATGGTTTGAATTGCAATTAATTACGATTAATTATTTTTTAAGGTGTGATTAACTCTATTAAAAATTTTAATTGTTTGACAGCCTAATATAAAACGATCGTTTCCACACACATCCATCCACATCCACACGTCCATTTCATTCAGGAGCATAAAATATCACGCGACATATGACATAAGCATGCTTTTTGGTGTCATACGCACTTTAAATCCATCAATTCTTTGTAGATATGGACGTAAAACAGTCTCGATTCTTGGTTAAAAGCAAAAAAACTGGCAGTTCGCATTTATTTTATGTAAATATGTCGAATGTGCTGCTAGTCTATCAGCCACTGTGGCGCCGCCTTATCACCACAAAGAGCTTTTTATGTTGAAAATTCTTGTGAATAAATGCCTAAATCCCTGCATTATTTATAGATATGGACGTAAAACAGTCTCGATTCTTGGTTAAAAGGAAAAAAAAAAAAAAAAAAAAAAAAAAAAAAAAAAAAAAACGGGCTGTTTCATTCATCTTAGCAATGCCCAAAAATCCTCCTAAAGTGACTCAAAATCAGCAGAAAGTGCCCTGAGAACCCCCAAAATCAACAAGAAACAGGCGTGGAAATGCTCCAAAATCAACCTGAATTGATCCAAAATCAACAGGATGAGACCCGAAAAAGCCCCCAAATCAACAGCAAGTTATCAATGAACAGGAAGTGACCCAGAAATGTCCAATTATCAACAGACAATGGTCATAAATGTATAGGAAGTGACCCTGCAATCATCAGAAAGTGACACAAAATGGCGTACCGCAAGCAACACGTCACTTTTACACATTGAAATTCATGACGTTAGCAATTGTGGCTAGGCGGGTCAACCTCCCGTTTGTTCCCATAGAAATAGTGTACGAACGAGATGTTTACGGAGCTAAACCTACCAATTCTGTCCAAAAATGATGTCCCTGGTGCCAAATTCACTGGTAAAGATGTGGAAAAACATACAAATGTTCTGTTAAAGAGATGGCTTGAGTGTTGAGGGCTGAAAAAAACGAGCCGACCTGATCCAGAGTTAGCTTTTTTATTGACACCTTTTTCTTGTGTGACCTAAAAAGTATAGGAAGTGACCTCAGAATGCCCCAGACATCAACAGAAAGTGACCCAAAATCAACAGGAAGTGACCTCAAAATGCCCGCAAATAAATAGGAAGTGACCAATGAACAGCAAGTAACCCAGAAATGCCCTAAAATTGACAGAAAATGTATCAGAAGTGACCTTGAAATGCCCCAAAATCATCAGGAAGTGACCTGAAAATCTACAGGAAGTGACCCCACGTACTTTTTCAAGCTTATAAGTGCACTTACACAAGATTGGTGAGCGAGGCCAGTCCGATGGGCGGCGCCGTCTGTTGCTGGGCAACGGCCGGCTGCTGTTGCTGTTGCCAGGCAGCCATGTTAGCGGGCACCAGGCCCGCCGGCGTGAACGTCTGCAGGGCCGTCAGGTCGGCGCTCGTCAGCTGGTACTCTGGAACACAAGCCGCAACCCGATTATGCCTCCGCCCGCTAATCCATATTCATCTTCATATCATATTCACACGCGTTTTAGCTTTGAAGTAGCAACAAAGTGAATATTCATCCGCTGCCGGGAGGCACGCCAGATTTCCGAGCTGTTATTAATGTTCTCTAAACGCTTACCTACCGCCGTTTCGGGCCGCCCGCTAACACGCCCGCGCGGGTTAAATCCTAACCCTGAAAAGCTAACGCTGCCTTGAGACTGTACTTTGAAACAAGCTAGGAGGCTAACCTAGCGCGATCTGGGTCAGCGGCTAACTGGGGCGAAACAGAGGTTGTTTTTTTTTTTTTGTTTAATTGAAATGCACGGCACGCTTTCATGTCAAAAGTTCAGCGCCAATTAACGGTGCGTGCGAATCTTTTGATCATAAGCGCATCAGCATTGGAAATAAGATGCTTGATTTATTTAAATAATCGGAAGGACGCATGCTGAATTCGCGAGTATCGTGTTATTTTGCGGACTATACTTAGTTTTCAGTGCCTTTGACGGTAATAGACGTCCATTTCAGCAAGTGATGGAATGAATGAACTAGGGCTGTAGCTATCGATTATTTTAGTAGGCGATTAATCAATGATGAATCAATGAACTTTTTTTTCCAACCTGTCCTGTTCAGCTGTTTGACACGAAGAACGGAAGTCTAAGTGTCCGTTTAGTCTGAACAGTTTTAATGTTTCACGTATGATATACTCCCATTGTGAACATTCAACATACCTCATTTATTATGACAAAACAGCGAACTGGAAGAGGTGATGGGTAGGGTTGTTCCGATCATGTTTTTTTGCTCCCGATCCAATCCCGATCGTTTTAGCTTGAGTATCTGCCGATCCCGATATTTCCTGACCCGATTGCTTTTTTTTGCCTCCCGATTCAATTCCAATCATTCAAGATAATTTTTCCCGATCATATACATTTTGGCAATGCATTAAGAAAAAAAATTAAATAAAACTCGGACAAATATATACATAAGTACTGTATTTGTTTGTTATGACAATAAATCATCAAAATGGCATTTACATTGTTAACATTCTTTCTGTGAGAGGGATCCACGGATAGAAAGACTTGTGACTTTGTAAATTGCGACTAAATATTGCCATCTAGTGTATTTGTTGAGCTTTCAGTAAATGATACTGTAGCCATGCCCAAATGCATGATGGGAAGTGGACCCATGACTGTGCTTAGTGCTACCAATTGATATATCTTCTCTGCGTTGGGAAAAAAAATAAGGTGGTAAGAAAAAGATCAATTGCTACTTTGCATCCCCACATTGATTCCCATGATATTTCTAATCGTAGGGAGAGGGATTGTACGGCTTTAGCCAATTAAAATAAGGCTCCAAAGGCTGCTAAAATTCACTCTACTCATTTTACGCTGCCTTTTATCTCTCTATATAGGTAAAACAGCACCATTACAGATTGAGCGCGAGAATGCGTGAGTGGGTCGTGCAGTGCATGCATTAATTGCGTTAAATATTTTAACGTGATACATTTTTTAAAAAATTAATTACCGCCGTTATCGGGATGAATTTGATAACCCTATCTTAAGCCTGAATTAAAGACTCTGGATGAGTGTAACATATTATGTCTGTAACGTTAAATACAATTAGAAAACGATTTCATAAAAAAAAAAAAAAATTTTTAAAAAGGCATGGACGATGTATTTTTTTGCCGATTCCGATACTTTGAAAATGACGTGATCGGACCCGATCGATCGGCATCCCGACTGCCGTTCACGAAACAACTTTACGAACGATTTCGCGAACTTTCGTTCCGATCGACCGGGACATCTCAAGTTATGGGGGTAACAGAAGAAAAGAAACACAAGAAAAGAAAGAAAAGAAACAGAAACAACAACAACAAATACATTGAACGCCTACACTAACTATTAATATGTTGGTGATATCGTCAGCTAGATGTATTTCCGGTTGACACCATGTGGGGGGCCTGTTGAAAGAAGGGGAGGAGGGTGGGGAATTCTATAAGCTAAGTGATTGGGAGGGGTAGAGTGTACACAAATCAGCTCTGTGATCTAGAACCCAGCAATGATGTGAATCCCTTGTGAGTGTAAGCCCGTCGGCAACCGACCCTACACCAACCCACCCCATCCCATCCCTCCTCCCACAGACCAGCAAAGGAGCCATCGTCACCCCTCCGGAATCCAGGGCGGTCCCCTGGGCCACCCGCGTTTTGATGTTTATATCCCGTAATTTTCGGACTATAAGCCGCTACTTTTTTCCTTCATTTTGATACCTGTGTCTTATAGTCCAGTGCGGCTTATATGTTGATTTATTTGAGTTAATAGGTAACACTTTATGTGACAGCGGCATCATAAGACTGTCATAAGACAGTCATAATTATGACATCATACTATCATGAGCATTACTGAATGCTTATGTAATTAAGTGTCATCCGGGAAATTATGTCACTAGCTTTATTTATTTCCTGCTTGAATTTTTACATCCATTCAAAAGTGAAATCTTTTGCCGGATAACACTAAATGACATCTGTTATAAGCATTTATTAATGCTCAGGACAGTGTCATGTCAATAATTATGATTGTCTAATGACAGTCTTGTGTCGCCACTGTCAAATAAAGTGTGAGCAAATACCATAAATAACAACTGATGAAACAACTGGAACAGTAACTGAAGAAATAATTAGCACAGAACATGAATTTTAATTAAAATATACATCTGTACAATGCAATGCATGCTAGGAGGCATGTTGGATGACAACAGTGTTTACAGCAGGTGGCAGCAGAGGTTGCCTGTCTCCACCAAGGGAGCAGTGATAGCCAAATTAAGCTTCTTGAAGGAATGAAGCTTTGCAGCCAATTGGTTCAAAGATTCATGGTGGTTCATTTGGTCTTATGACAGTCGTATGATGCCGCTGTCAAATAAAGTGTGACCGGTTTTATATTTTTTGGTGTAAATATCCCATAAAACAGTGAGGATAGCTGCGGCTTATAGTCCAGTGTGGCTTATCTATGAACAAATGCCGTTTTCGGGCCAAATTTGGTGGGCTGCGGCTTATAGTCAGGTGCGCCTTATAGTGTGAAAATTAGGGTAGCTTTCTAGTGCTAAACTGTGCTGAGTGATCATCAAACAGTCAATGTAACTTGTAGCGTTAGCATAGCTTTTGTGTTCATATAAGCATTAGCATCTAGCTTTGCACAGTCTGAAAAGTGGCAAGTGGCAAACCCTTGGACGGCTTTTTTTTTTTTTTTTTAATGCAGTTTGTGGTGTCCCAGTGGGGATAATTAATTGAAAATAATGCAATGCTTTCGAGCTGAGTGTGTATTATCATCACCAAGTTGGTGCTGTCCTACACTACTCGTCTGTCAGTGTTCATTTGAAATTGCTGGAAACATTTTTTTTTTTTTTTTTTGGGCTAAAACATAAAAAATTCACAAAATTCAAATGATCTAACAAAACATTTTGAGTAATCGTCGACTAGAACTAGCCAAAGTTTGCCTGAGTTTTTATCAAAGCTAGTCGAAGACCAACATGCTTTGAAATAATAATAAATAAAATATGACAACGACAAATAACTGCTTTCGTCCAAAAGATTAAAACGAAAATAATAGAGTTGCCAAAAAACAGCACTGATGCTAATATGCTGCTAGCTTAGTTGGTTACGCAGTCTAAAAAAAAAACAAAAACTGGCTAACTTGTAACGGACAGGCAACACAGGCACCATTAAGCCCATGTGCTGTGCGCGCACGCCCTCTACTGGCAAATTCTTAAATTAGAGAAGGTCGCCCTCTACTGCTTAACTCTTAACTATAATTCCGCAATTAATTAATCAGCCCTGTTCCAAAAATTAAAATATCGGCTTACAAGGGTCCTTAGCTACTGGCCTATGCTTCATAGCTAGCAAGTTTTAAGATGATCGGTTAGCAAATGATGGAGGAATAAGACTTCAAAGTTAGTGTCAACAAGAAGAAAAACAGCCTTCACCCTGAAAGTTATCGGTGAAAAACTGAACTCCAGTTAAGTAATTTAAACTCAAGACTTGAAGTATACGATGTTAACACGTGTTATCGGCTAGCTCTTATTGACAACGGTAGACGTCCAAATTTTTAAAACTGTGAATGCCTCAGTGCCATGAACGGCGCTAAATTGGACGTCTAGCGCCATTGATAGCAGCCAATGAGTCCTTGGAATCAATTCTAATAAAATGTATCATTACCAGTGTTATAGCCTGTCTGCATGGCGGAGAAGGGCGCCAGGAGGCTGGGCGTCGCCACGGAAACCACAGGGGTGGTGAGGGGCTGCGACACCTGGGAGCCGCCGAGCCGCTGGGCATTCTGGTAAAACAGAGAGCAACCAGTTATCACGCTGACATTGGCGTCAAATCGTCTGGACCTTACGAATTCACTGACACTTTGCCGCCAACACGTCTCGCGCGCTAAGTCGCCGTGGTAAAGCGGGCGTCAACTCAGCTGAAAATGTGAGGGAATTCGAAATCAGGCTGCTTAGGACAGCTATAATTTTCGCCAAGATCGTCACCCATTGAATACGGTATGCCCGCCGGTGGTGGCTTTGTTGTACAATTAGCGTCTTTAGTGGGGCAAATTGAAACGCCGCTCACCATTTTGGCGGTGCTCTCCGGCGTTTCATGGTCCACATTTTCAATCCTTGGTTCTTGCTCAGTAGTTGTTGTCGCTTTTGAAAGCTTAGGTTTGAAAAAATTACGTATATCCATGTTGCTTCTTCAGTCCTCAGGTGGTTTTGGCTAACCGAACCAAATGACCGTCTAAGGTGCTAGTCACATGATCTGTTTGAAAAATAATTTTGACCCAATATAAAAATATATTTTTGTTCATTTCATTCATTTTTGTTGTTTGTTTTATTGCTTTACAACTTTTATAGACAATATTTTACCGGAAAACTCTTGATTTTAAAATCATATACAGTGGGGCAAATAAGTATTTAGTCAAACAGTGATTATGCAAGTTCTCCCAATTGAAAATATTAGAGAGGCCTGTAATTGTCAACATGGGCAAACCTCAACCATGAGAGACAGAATGTGGAAAAAAACCCAGAAAATCACATTGTTTGATTTTTAAAGAATTTATTTGCAAATCATGGTGGAAAGTAAGTGTTTGGTCAATACCAAAAGTTCATATCAATACTTTGTTATGTACCCTTTGTTGGCAATAACAGAGGCCAAACTTTTTCTGTAACTCTTCACAAGCTTTTCACACACTGTTGCTGGTATTTTGGCCCATTCCTCCATGCAGATCTCCTCTAGAGCAGTGATGTTTTGGGGCTGTCGTTGGGCAACACGGACTTTCAACTCCCTCCATATATTTCTATGGGGTTGAGATCTGGAGACTGGCTAGGCCACTCCAGGACCTTGAAAAAGCCACTCATTTATTGCCCTGGCTGTGTGTTTGGGATCATTGTCATGCTGAAAGACCCAGCCACGTCTCATCTTCAATGCCCTTGCTGATGGAAGGAGATTTTCACTTAAAATCTCTCGATACATGGCCCATGAATTCTTTCCTTTACACGGATCAGTCGTCCTGGTCCCTTTCCAGAAAAACAGCCTCAAAGCATGATATTTCCACCCCCATGCTTCACAGTCGGTATGGTGTTCTTCGGATGCAATTCAAACACGAGAACCTGTGTTTCTACCCAAAAGTTCTATTTTGGTTTCATCTGACCATAACACATTCTCCCAGTCCTCTTCTGGATCATCCAAATGCTCTCTAGCGAACTGCAGATGGGCCTGGACGTGTAGTGGCTTCAGTAGGGGGCCACGTCTGGCAGTGCAGGATTTGAGTCCCTGGCGGTGCATTGTGTTTCTGATAGTAGCCTTTGTTACTGTGGTCCCAGCTTTCTGTAGGTCATTCACTAGGTCCCCCCGTGTGGTTCTGGGATTTTTGCTCACCGTTCTTGTTATCATTTTGACGCCACGGGGTGAGATCTTGCATGTAGCCTCAAATCGAGGGAGATTATCAGTGGTCTTGTATGTCTTCCATTTTCTAATAATTGCTCCCACAGTTGATTTCTTTACACCAAGCATTTTACCTATTGCAGATTCAGTCTTCCCAGCCTGGTGCAGGTCTACAGTTTTGTCTCTGGTGTCCTTCGACACCTCTTTGGTCTCGGCCATAGTGGAGTTTGGAGTTTGACTAACTGAGCTTGTGGACAGGTGTCTTTTATACCGATAATGAGTTATAACAGGTGCCTCGAGCGGAGCCTCGTTAGACCTCGTTAGAAGTTAGACCTTTTTGACAGCCAGAAATCTTGCTTGTTTGTAGGTGACCAAATACTTATATTCCACTCTAATTTGGAAATAAATTCTTTAAAAATCAAACAATGTGATTTTCTGTTTTTTTCCCACATTGTCTCTCATGATGGAGGTTTACCCATGTTAACAATTTCAAGCCTCTCTAATTTTTCAAGTAGGAGAACTTGCACAATTGGTGGTTGTTATGAATAAGAAATAGAACCATGTTATCCCAAGGTTTTACTGCGATCAATATCTGCAATAAAAAAGAAATATGTGTGATGAGATGATGGGGGAAAATATTATATTATGCCTTTGATGATTATGTATGATTGCTTCTGTGACATAGATTGTAACAACATCTATTGTTTTTCACCTTGTTCCCATAGTTAGGAGACGCACTTGAGTAGGGAATCTCCCTAGATAACTTGTTTTGCACCATAGTACGCGCCTGAGTTCCATAGCTAGGATGGAATTTCACGAGATAACATTTTTTGCACCCATAATATTTACCATTTGTTGCAGCACAGCTCATTTGTCCCATGTGAAAAGTCCTTTTTCAAGGGGGCTGAACCAAAAGTAGCTTTAATGTTTGTCATTGGACGGGGCCGCGCCTCCGCCTCCGAGGTGTGCGTCCTTACAA
The DNA here is from genome assembly GCF_030265065.1 of Corythoichthys intestinalis. Classification (NCBI taxonomy): domain Eukaryota; kingdom Metazoa; phylum Chordata; class Actinopteri; order Syngnathiformes; family Syngnathidae; genus Corythoichthys; species Corythoichthys intestinalis. Next base: position 41,891,784 of record NC_080398.1, read on the forward strand.
AAACAGACGTTTCCGGGCGACCCGTGACGTCCGCTGATGGATTAAGCGTACGGATCGCCTGGCTTTGTCCTTTTGCCGCTTTACTGGAGTGTTGCTGGCTTCCCACTCATTTTGTCACGGTAAGCGATTTTCATTGCTAAGGGACAACTAGTTGAGCTGTAACGATAACGCGGGGATTCTGGGATTGACAAACTCAAATCTAGCGCCCCGTTACCATTGTTTTTGCTTGTTTTTGATACTTGTTCTTTGCTTTTGTGGGATTGTAATCAATAAATCTCATTTATTCTGCATTTTCTAATCAATAAACATCGTCTATTGAGCAAAAGTGTGCCTGTTACTGATTCACCGCGAACCTGGAAATTTCGGAAAACATGAGCTCATAATACAATAAGTATAATCTAACCAGGTGAAGTATTTCCTTGTACCCCAAAAATTTGTGTCAGCACTTCAGCATTCGGCAAATGTAATATTATTTGTAATTCCGCCTTTTCATGGTCACTCAAGTGGCTGCTGTATCAATTTACACGTCATGTCAACACAGACTGGACAGAGGGTTACAATTTTGTCCACCAACGATCAACGAAGTGATAAGAACAAACATAGAATCTTTAAGGCAGGGCCGGCCCAGGCCATTTGGGGGCCCTAAGCAAAATAATGCAAAGGGGCCCATATTTTTGGCCCACCATTTCGTCACAGTGTACTGTGAAACCCATACATGCAATCCAATCCATATTTTGTATATTAATCAGATTTTGTAGCACTGCATACTTCAAACTTCTCACCCCGAATGATTGTCAGTACTTACAGTAGATAGCGCCAAACCTTTTTCTAAAAGAGGAAAGAAGTTAAGGAAGAACTTCAATTTTTTAAAGCTTGTAATCAAGTATCAAAACTCACAAAAGTCAAATAAAGCAAACTGTAGTAAACAAAATAGAATATAAATTTTAAAAAATCGCCAGATTGGGGGCCCCCTAGTGGTCAGGGGCCCTAAGCAGCTGCATAGTCAGCGTATAGGCTGGGCCGGCCCTGCTTTAAGGTTTAAAGCAGCGAGCCACATCCTGAAGCTGGTCAAAACATTCCACTTCCAACAGTAACGATATTTGATCCCATTACAGAAGAACAGTTTAAGGTTAGCCCTGGGTGTTTTAACTTTGTTTTGATTTAAAAAAAAAAAAAAAGAAAAAGAAAAAAAAAAGATGAATTGCAACAGTGTGCTACAATAAAGCTGCTAAAGGCTAGCGCTAGCCGTTAGCCCTGGCCCTGATGAGTATATCAGATGCTATGGCAGGGATTATTAAAAGGACTTCTTAGAAAAACCTTGAAAGGCAAAGTAAAGTGGATTTAATTATTTCTTTCTAAAAATGTGTTTTATGCTAATCTTTGAGAGAACATCAGTGGAACTTGAGTGAAAGGTTGCTGCATATGAATGAGAACGTAACGTGTGTACAGTATTTGGTTAATAAATACAGTATATTTTTGATCAATCAAATATTTCTGTATAACATCTCCCTATGTACAGTTGTGGTCAAAAGTTTACATACACTTGTGAAGAACATAATGTCATGGCTCTCTTGAGTTTCCAGTTATTTCTACAACTCTGATTTTTCTCCGATAGAGTGATTGGAACAGATACTTCTTTGTCACAAAAAACATTCATGAAGTTTGGTTCTTTTATGACTTTATTATGGGTTAACAGAAAAAGTGATCAAATCTGCTGGGTCAAAAATATACATACATTGATCTGAAAAAGCGAATCATTGACTTGAACAAGTCAGGAAAGTCACTTGGAGCCATTTCAAAGCAGCTGCAGGTCCCAAGAGCAACAGTGCAAACAATTGTTTGTAAGTATAAAGTGCATGGCACTGTTTTGTCACTGCCACGATCAGGAAGAAAACGCAAGCTATCACCTGCTGCTGAGAAAAAATTGGTCAGGAGGGTGAAGATTCAACAGAGAATCACCAAAAAGCAGATCTGCCAAGAATTAGAAGCTGCTGGAACACATGTGTCAGTGTACACAGTCAAGCGTGTTTTGCATTTCCATGGACTGAGAGGCTGCCGTGCAAAAAGGAAGCCCTTGCTCCAAAAGCGGCACCTTAAGGCTCGACTGAAGTTTGCTGCTGATCACATGGACAAAGATAAGACCTTCTGGAGGAAAGTTCTGTGGTCAGACGAAACAAAAATCGAGCTGTTTGGCCACAATGCCCAGCAATATGTTTGGAGGAGAAAAGGTGAGGCCTTTAACCCCAAGTACACCATGCCTACCATCAAGCACGGTGGTGGTAGTATTATGCTGTTTTGCTGCCAATGGAACTGGTGCTTTACAGAGAGTAAATGGGATAATGAAGAAGGAGGATTACCTTCAAATTCTTCAAGATAACCTAACGTCATCAGCCCAAAGATTGGGTCTTGGGCGCAGTTGGGTGTTCCAACAGGACAATGACCCCAAACACACATCAAAAGTGGTAATGGAATGGCTAAATCATGCTAGAATTAAGGTTTTCGAATGGCCTTCCCAAAACCCGATTGAGAACTTGTGGACAATGCTGAAGAAACAAGTCCATGTCAGAAAGCCATCAAATTTAACTGAACTGCACCAATTCTGTCAAGAGGAGTGGTCAAAGATTCAACCAGAAGCTTGTGGATGGCTACCAAAAGCGCCTAATTGAAGTGAAAATGGCCAAGGGACATGTTACCAAATATTAGCGCTGCTGTATGTACCCAGCAGATTTGATCACTTTTTTCTGTTCACCCATATTAAAGTCATAAAAGAACCAAACTTCATGAATGTTTTTTTTTGTGACAAAGAAGTATCTGTTCCAATCACTCTATCAGAGAAAAATCAGAGTTGTAGAAATAACTTGAAACTCAAGAAAGCCATGACATTATGTTCTTCACAAGTGTATGTAAAGTTTTGACCACAACTGTAAATATCCCATATTAAAGACAAGGAAAGCTGTATGGTAGTCGTATATATGTTTCTTTTCCATTAAATTTTGCTAAATTCACAGTCCGGAAATTACGGTATTCGTCATCGGTGAACGCATGCGTCAAACAAACATGAAATATACGTGCACATGCTAAGCAAAAGGGAGGTCTGGTGGTTCAAATCTAATGTGTGCAAAATTATAAATTTGCTTTAGCCAAACATTTTGTTGTTGTGGTTGTCATTAATGGAAAAAAAAAACAGTTGTCAAACGGTTGTTTCTCGAATGACTTAGTCACAGGCATGTTTATGTCCATGCACGGTAAGTTCACAAACAATCAAACGCCCATGCCGAAAAAGTTCAATTCACCTCGGTGACCAGCTCCAATTCTTCTTCGGTCTGTGCGGCGGGAGGGAAAACACAAGGCGACCAATCATGTCAAACACTATTGAGAAATTTTACTGATGGAAATTATAATATTATAGTATTTAAATTTAATGTCAGCAGTACGAAAGATGATTTCGGACAGTTCCGTTGTTATATGATATTATGATATTAATAGTCTTTCTTAGTGCAGTTTTTTTGTTCCAATTACATTTTTTTTTCATTTATTTTTGAAATAATAAGAATAAAAAAACCAAGAAAAAAAACCAACAAATATTGATTTAAAAAAAATATTAGCTTTATAGATTTCATTAAAAACATTATTTTGAAAAAATGAAAAAATACAGAGCCCCTAAAAATGCATCGACAGAAATAAAATAAATTTAAGCCATCTGGTAAACAGTAGCATTATACATTGCACTCTTTTACGCTAGCAGATTTTTGCTATGCAAGTTAACCGAATACAGCAATGCAACAATTGGCTAACTTGTATAAGAACTGTCAGCTATCTTAAATACATTATAATGCTAATGTTAACAACAATTGGCTAACTTGCATGGCAAAAGTCAGTAAGCTTAAATGCTATAAAATGCTATTGTTTACAACAATTGGCTAACTTGCATAGCAAAAGTCCGCCAGCTCAAATGCTATATAATGCTAATATTTACAACAATTGGCTAACTTGCATAGCAAAAGTCCGCTAGCTTAAATGCTATATAATGCTAATGTTTACCAGATAGTTTTTTCTGCGCACGGGAAACAATTTATAAAATGTAATTTAAATTTATCATTTTTATTTATTTAAATTCTATTCAAATCTAATTTAATTTCATTTTATTTCTGTCAATGTCCCTTTAGTGGCTCTGTAAAAAAACTAATTTTTATAACTTATTCTTCAATTTTTAAAAATTATTTTTCCATTTTATTTCAATTAAAAAAAAAACAGGAAAAAACAGCAAATAGTAATTAATAATTTATTTATATATAATAATGAAATAATATTTTTTAACATTTTATTCCAATTAAAAAATAAAGGAAAAAAAATGAATTGAATCTGATTTCTGTGGTCCTCAACGAAAGGTAAATATAATGGCTCCAAATTTTAAAATTGGCTTTAACAATGACATAGTACTCATAGTCCGACTAGTTTTCGGTCCCAATTCACATTTCGGGCTAAATAACTTTAATTAACATGTGATTTAAATATGAATGAACCATCAACTAACCCCAAAAAATAATCGGTCACAAGTCAACAATCAAAATAATCGTTTGTAGCAACCCGAGTCATGATAACCGTTATATTATATATTTGATGGAATTTTTGAGCGACTCACCAGCTGCATGAGGCTCTTGCCACCATGCGAGGTGATGACCCGGAGGTCCGGCTTGCGAGCGCTGATCATCTGAGGACTGGGAGGAGGTGGAGACTTGGCCGGGACCACCTTGACCAAGTTGCTGTTGTTGCCGTTGGAGATGGACAGCAGGCCCGGCGAGGCCCGGGCGCTAATGTAGCCATTAGCTAAAAAAAAAAAAAAAGAAGTCAATCGAAACAAAGAGTACAATTTTAAGCGGACAGATAACAACTAGTCAACAATGAGGAAAATAAGTATTTGAACACCCTGCGATTTTGCAAGTTCTCCCACTTAGAAATGATGGGCGGGTTTAAGATTTTCCTGGTTAGTGCTTGTCCTCTGTGAGAAACAATCTAAAAAAAATCCAATAATCATATTGTATGATTTTATTTTAACAATTATTTGTATTACACCACTGCAAATAAGTATGTGAAAACCTGTCTATTAGGTGGAATTGTAAGCCTCAAAGTCCTGTTAGTCGCCTTTAAAAAGTCCACCTCCACTCCACTTATTCTCCTAAATAAGTGGAGTGGAGGTGGACTTGAATTAGTCTGACATTTTGACCTATTTGAGGCAGTTAGCTGCATACACAGTGCCTTGCAAAAGTATTCGGCCCCCTTGAACCTTGCAACCTTTCGCCACATTTCAGGCTTCAAACATAAAGATATAAAATTTTAATTTTTTGTCAAGAATCAACAACAAGTGGGACACAATCGTGAAGTGGAACAAAATTTATTGGATAATTTAAACTTTTTTAACAAATAAAAAACTGAAAAGTGGGGCGTGCAATATTATTCGGCCCCCTTGCGTTAATACTTTGTAGCGCCACCTTTTGCTCCAATTACAGCTGCAAGTCGCTTGGGGTATGTTTCTATCAGTTTTGCACATCGAGAGACTGACATTCTTGCCTATTCTTCCTTGCAAAACAGCTCGAGCTCAGTGAGGTTGGATGGAGAGTGTTTGTGAACAGCAGTCTTCAGCTCTTTCCACAGATTCTCCATTGGATTCAGGTCTGGACTTGGCCATTCTAACACCTGGATACGTTTATTTTTGAACCATTCTATGTAGATTTGGCTTTATGTTTTGGATCATTGTCCTGTTGGAAGATAAATCTCCGTCCCAGTCTCAGGTCTTGTGCAGATACCAACAGGTTTTCTTCCAGAATGTTCCTGTATTTGGCTGCATCCATCTTCCCGTCAATTTTAACCATCTTCCCTATCCCTGCTGAAGAAAAGCAGGCCCAAACCATGTTGCTGCCACCACCATGTTTGACAGTGGGATGGTGTGTTCAGAGTGATGAGCTGTGTTGCTTTTACGCCAAACATATCGTTTTGCGTTGTGGCCAAAAAGTTCCATTTTGGTTTCATCTGACCAGAGCACCTTCTTCCACATGTTTGGTGTGTCTCCCAGGTGGCTTGTGGCAAACTTTAAACGAAACTTTTTATGGATATCTTTGAGAAATGGCTTTCTTCTTGCCACTCTTCCATAAAGGCCAGATTTGTGCAGTGTACGACTGATTGTTGTCCTATGGACAGACTCTCCCACCTCAGCTGTAGATCTCTGCAGTTCATCCAGAGTGATCATGGGCCTCTTGGCTGCATCTCTGATCAGTTTTCTCCTTGTTTGAGAAGAAAGTTTGGAAGGACGGCCGGGTCTTGGTAGATTTGCAGTGGTCTGATGCTCCTTCCATTTCAATATGATGGCTTGCACAGTGCTCCTTGAGATGTTTAAAGCTTGGGAAATCTTTTTGTATCCAAATCCGGCTTTAAACTTCTCCACAACAGTATCTCGGACCTGCCTGGTGTGTTCCTTGGTTTTCATAATGCTCTCTGCACTTTAAACAGAACCCTGAGACTATCACAGATCAGGTGCATTTATACGGAGACTTGATTACACACAGGTGGATTCTATTTATCATCATCGGTCATTTAGGACAACATTGGCTCATTCAGAGATCCTCACTGAATTTCTGGAGTGAGTTTGCTGCACTGAAAGTAAAGGGGCCGAATAATATTGCACGCCCCACTTTTCAGTTTTTTATTTGTTAAAAAAGTTGAAATTATCCAATAAATGTTGTTCCACTTCACGATTGTGTCCCACTTGTTGTTGATTCTTGACCCAAAAAATTAAATTTCATATCTTTATGTTTGAAGCCTGAAATGTGGCGAAAGGTTGCAAGATTCAAGGGGGCCGAATACTTTTGCAAGGCACTGTACACTTTAACATTGATTTTCTCAGGTGTTAGTGACACCCCTGCTCCAATCCATTTAAACTGTGAGTGTTGGCCATGAGATATCGGATCAGTACTCAGCAGATCCTCAAAACCAGGTGACCCAAACTCAAACTTGGGAGGAAAAATATATGATTGGGACAACCCTAACTCACAAATGTCCATCAAACCTTAACTGCGCAAAGCAGTTGAAAACAAACATCCCCGCGACAACTGCGCCGAACAAAACCGGCAACACCCGTCTTGTGTCCCGGTCCCCCTCGGGCCCCCTCTCAGCTGTCGGCCCTCGTCTCCGGAGCCAGCGCCGCCGATCTTGGCAGCGTCCGCTCCTCAGAGGTGACTTTGACGCTGACCAGAGCTTCCCCCTCAAAGCCCATTAGCGGCACGAACGCTGCCAGCAGTAACTGATATCTTCTCCACTTTTTTTTTTTTTTTTTTTCCCCGGGGCTTGTTTGTATCCCCTTTCTTTCCCACGTACTCCCTCCTACTCAGCTGTCGTGCGCTCAGCGCTTCGGGAACATCCACATTGACGTCAGACGCCATTCCCAGCATTCCTCGTTGCAGAGTCACCACGTCGCCGCCGCGTGGATGCGACGGCCAGACAGAAACATCATAAAACACACGTGGATTTTAAAATTTTGTGTGTGTGAAGCAGTTTTGCGCCTCCCTGTGCGTGTGTGTGGGCGTCCTGTTGCTATGACGACCATGAGTGTGCCCTTATTTGACCTTTTTTGGAAGTTTTTATCATTAAATGACATGTTTAGCTACTAGCTGACTGTTTTTATGGTAATTATTAATATTTTTACTGATTTTGAATCCGATTTTTTCGTCAATCTGGGCCACATTTTCCCAGAATGTGGCGGCGGTCTTAACTGTCAAGTCTCCTTAATCGGAACTTGTCCAGCAATCACGTCAACAAAGAGTGAGAGCGGCAGCAGGCAGGACGGCAGCGATAGCTGTGCATTAGCGTTAGCGCTTAGCTTCAACTTGGCTTTTACGCAGGCTTTACCACAGTCACAAAAAATATAAATTGAAGAAAAGGATAAACCTGATACTGTTCGGTTTTCTTTCTGTGCGCCAAATAAGCAATATTTCAGTATTGCTTACATGGCGGAGTCGGGGCAAACGCACCTACCTAGCCCTCTTGTACATTTTGGGGTTCCCTAGCCGTATAGTGGTATGAAAAAGTATCTGAACTAGTGCTGCAACGATTAAACGATTAACTCGAGTATTCGATCAGAAAAAAATATTCGAATTAAATTTTTCTGCTTCGAGTATTCGTTTAATTAAAGTGGCATCGTAATGGTTTGTTTTGAAAGTGTTTGCATTTAGTTTTATTGATTAGTGTGGATACACTGCCCTCTGGTCTGCCTCATTTCACATGGCTGAATCCAACTGCTCCCTGTTAAGACCAACGTAAGCTAAGTTTTTGTTTGAGCTAATGTTTTTTTTAATGCATTCATAATTTAGTTTATAGGTATACTTAGCTGATTTGTGGGAATACGTTTCTGAACCATTTGTTAAGAGCATTGTAAAAAAAAAAAAAAAAAAAAAAAAAAAAAAAAAAAAAACAGAAAAAAACGTTAGCATTTTATAGCATTTAAGCTAGTGGACTTTTGTTATGTAAGTTAGCCAATTGTTCTTTTGTTGTATTTAGATCATTTATTTACCGTTTTTCATACAGTTTGAGGCTCAGCTCAGGTATTTTAGTTTTTCATGTTCCTTATCCGATTACTCGATTATTCGAACTAACTAGCTCATCGATTAATCGACTACTAAAATAATCGATAGCTGCAGCCCTAATCTGAACCTTTTGAATTTCTCAAATTTCTGCATAAAATCACCATCAAATGTGATCTGATCTTTGTCAAAATCACACAGATGAAAAAACAGTGTGCTTTAATTTAAACCCTAACTTCACAGTTTTCTGAGTGAATCTCGGATCCATGCGGGCTCCAGTAGGTCTCCAGCAATATTTGCGGCGACTGTGGTGTAATTCAATGGAAGAATTATCTGAAAATCCACCTTTTGCCACAAAACACTGAAGTTTGGTGGTGGCAAAATCATGGTCTGGGGTTACATCCAGGATGGGGCCGTGCGAGAGATCTGCAGGGTGGAAGGCAACATAAATATCTGCAATATCAATAAATCTCAGCTGCCTCTTACATTCCTAACTAGGAGTGGGAACCTCTTGGTACATCACGATACGATACGCGATACAAAGCCCACGATAACGATGATCTGACGATATAGCGATACGACGATATAGCGATCCAACGATTACCCTCAACCTGGACAATGCGCCTGCCTGGATCGAATCAACTGAATAAACTAACCGCTGAATTATGAACTAATCTAAAATGAACAGAAAGTGACCTGTAAATGCCCCGAAAATCGGACCGAATGACTGTGAATGCTCTGGTTTTGAATGGACGAACATTCCCAGTAGGGTTATTCGATCATGTTTTTTTGCTCCCGATCCGAGCCCGATCGTTTTAGTTTGAGTATCTGCCGATCCCGATATTTCCCGATCTGATTGCTTATTTTTTTGCTCCCGATTCAATTCCAATCATTCCCGATAATTTTTCCCGATCATATACATTTTGCCAATGAATAAAACTCGGACGAATATATACATTCAACATACAGTACATAAGTTCTGTATTTATTTATTATGACAATAAATCCTCAAGATGGCATTTACATTATTAACATTCTTGCTGTGAGAGGGATCCACAGATAGAAAGACTTGTAATTCTTAAAGGATAAATGTGACTTTGTATATTGTGACTAAATATTGCCATCTAGTGTATTTGTTGAGCTTTCAGTAAATGATACTGTAGCCATTTAACTGTTCTGCCCAAATGCATGATGGGAACTGCAACCATGACTGTGCGTAGTGGCACCAATTGATATATCTTCTCTGCGTTGGGAAGTAATACAGGGAGTTAAGGAAAAGATCAACCAATACCGTTCTTCCCCACATGGCTTCCCACGATATTTCTAATTGTTGAGAGAGGGATTTTAAGGCTTTAGCCAATCAAACAGAGGTTCCAAAGACTGCCAAAATTCTCTCTACTCATTTTACGCTGCCTGTTAGCTCTATATAAAGGTAAATCGGCGCCATTATAGATTGAACGCGGCAATGCGTGAGTGGGTCGTGCAGCGCATGCGTTAATTTCATTAAATATTTTAACGTGATTAATTTAAAAAGAATTAATTACCGCCGTTTACGCGATAAATTTGATAGCCCTACTTTAAGCCAAAACTAAAGACTCTGGATGAATGTAAGACATTTTGTCTGTAACGTTAAATACAATTAGAAAACCATTTAATTAAAAAATATGTATATATTAAAAAAAGGCATGTCCGATATTTTTTTGCCGATTCCGATACTTTGAAAATGATGTGATCGGACCCTTTAGTTCCCAGTCTAAATGGATTGTTAAATGGATTTTTTTTTTAATTGACACCTTTTTAAAACGATATCTCGATTCTTGACAGGAGCATATCGATAACCTTTTGGGATACAAAGCATCACGATATATCACTATTTCGATATTTTGTCACACCCCTATTCTTAACCATAAAAAGGGACAAATTCTGCAGCAGGATGACGCTCCATCGCATACTTCAATCTCTACCTCAAAGTTCCTCAAGGCAAAGAAGATCAAGATCCTCCAGGACTGGCCAGCCCAGTCACCAGTAGGGATGGGAATTGATAGGATTTTTACGATTCCGATTCCATTATCGATATTGCTTAACGATTCAATTCTTTATTGATTCTCTTATCGATTCTAATTTGGGGAAAAAGAAGAACGTTTTGATTGGCATTGAGTTTGTTTAATCAGAAGTCACAACCTTAAAAACTCACAACAAGGTCAAAAGAGGCCCAAAGCCTCAATATTAACTGTGGCAATAAGTGGCAAATGCACAAGAATGTAACATTTTACTGAAACATTTTTCTAATAGAAATAAAAAAAATATTGGTATATATTGGCATATAGGTCGTTGGTCTGCCGTTAGCAATATGTGTTAAACTTGCAGGGGTCCCCAAACTTTTTCCAGTGAGGGCCGCATAACTTTTCCCTTCTTTGATGAGGGGCCGGGGTCAGTTCGTAACAGAAAAAGTGTGACGATTGCAGGAGAGCCTAAATGTAAAAAAATATTGTTTTCCAGAATGCCACAATCAAATAACCCTTTCTGGATATTTCACGGAACAAAAGTAAATAAAATAAAAATAATAATATAATATAATAATAATTAATAATAATAACACTATTACTCAAATAGATAATAAACAAATAACCCTCTCTGAGTTCTTCAAAGAAAAAGGCCAGAAAATAATTAACACTATTGAGAAAAAAAAAAAAAAAAAAAATCAAAATGTTCTCTGGTATTGTTCAGGGGGCCGGACCAAATGTCGGGGTGGGCCATATTCGGCCCGGGGGCCGTAGTTTGGGGACCCCTGTTAAAGTGTTATTTACCAGTATATTGAAATGCATGCCTTTTAGTTTTTATGGCGCTTTCACGCTAAAGTGGGGGCGCCCTTGCCCTTCCTCACGCGAAGAAGAACGCGCTCACGTGAAGAAGAAGAAATGCCGCATTCAAGCGAGTGAGCAAGTTAGTGAGAGAGGGAAGCACTGCTACGACCCTACGTTCTTTGTTAATGCTTGTAAAATATCTACAGAGGCAACGCCTGTATGTATCATCTTTTGTGTTGTTGTTGTGTGTTTCCACTCGCGATCGGACACTTAAAGTGCTTGTGACACGAAAAAGCATGTTTATTTCATAATACACGCGGTATTTTATGCTCCTGAATGATATGGACCGCTTGGATGTGTGTGGAAGCGATCGCTATATTTATTTAGTTTTTTGAATCCCGCGCCAGGAAAATGAGTGACTTCCGGCTTCGGTCTCGCATTGAGGAGGAGGGCGCTGTGACGTGTACGGTAGAAGACGTCCTCTTCACGCTACAGTGTACTGTTGTGTATGAGGACGAAGGATTCAGCTGATTTTGCGGATTAATACTTTTATTTTTTGCATCACGCCAGCCAAACGGCTGCAGAAAAATCATTCTGTATGCGGGAGAGGCGTATGCGCCTTTTTGGAGTTTCAAAAGGTTCCCATTCACCGTGGATATTTACTGTGGGACCATTGGACTTACAAGGAAGTGAGTAAACATCTTGTTTTGTATTATGTCAAATACGAATACAGTGATTACAAAGTAAACACTATAAAATTCCTTTAAATAAAGGACTACTTACGTTTGATCATTGATAGGCATGTAAAAAGCTATCCTCACGCTCATTAGCAGTTAGCTGTTAGCTACACAACAATTCCAGCCACCCTCCTCCAGGGAACGAACTGTAAATTGCTCTCCGCCGGGCGGTTTGCCGATCTGCAAAGAAACTCGACAACCGGGTCGTCATGTCAAATAATCCAGGCTAGTTATGTGTGATTTTCCACTTCGAAGACTTTGAAACATCCCTCGGTTCGGGTTAGCATGTCGGCTAGCTGTCACTCTTTCTGGTCTGTTTACATTCTCCGAAGCCGGGGAAGGGAAATGACATATGTCCGATTTAGGTGTCATAAAATATCGTTCGGCAGGTGTGACAGTAAAGGTAAAGTCGACTGTTTTGACCATTATGGAGTAATTTTGCCATGTCGTCTTGAATAAATGGATTTTTATTATTTTATATTCCATTTAGCACAAGTTATTTGTCATGACCATGCCATTTATTTAGCAATTGGGGAAAGTACTTGGGTAAAAAGAATATCCTGTAAAAATATTGAAGTAAAGAGACAGAAACAATGACATTTTGCCGCTCTCTTCGTCGCGTTTTCCTCATTGTGAATAGTTCCCCCTCGACGGGCTGACTGGTCCTTCTCAAGCCATTTATATAGCTATTGGGGAAAATACTTGGATAAAAAGAATATCCTGTAAAAATATTGGGAGTAGAGAGACTGAAACAATGACATTTTGCAGCTCTTTTCGTCTCGTTTTCCTCGTTCTGAACAATTCCCCCTCAATGGGCTGAATAGTAAAACCGATGAGCCTAGTCTACCGCTGACGTCATCCACCTGTTGGGGACGCTAAAGCCCTATAATTGTAGGCGTGGCTAACCGGCAGATTAAAAAACTAATTTCTCGTCATCTGCGCTTTGCTAAATTGTTGTATATGGTCGAATCGTCTCAAAATATGATTCTAATTCACATAATAATGCCATTTAAGACTTTTTTTCTGGTGTCGTATGCTCTTTAAATCCAGTTGTGTAGTGGTTTGAACGATGTGCTAATGCTAGCGAATGCATGCTAACTGTTTTGTTATTACTAGGGCTGCAGCTATCGAATATTTTAGTAATGGAGTAATCGACTGAAAATTCTATCGATTAATCGAATAATCGGATAAAACAAATATATTTTTAGGTGAAGAGCAATTATAAATATACATGAGAAAACAAGACATTTCATCTAATCTTGAACCATTTTCAGTCAATGTCTTTATTTTCGATGTATATTGTTGAAAACAGCCAACAATTGCATCTCAGATGTAACTAGAATTAAAAGAAAAAGACTAATTCACTGCTTTCACTCAAAAAACTTTTAGATCTTATTAAAAAAAACACATATATATCTTACCTAAAAATGCCGTTACGCTTGATAACGCACATCACTTAAAAGTTAGGATTTTTTCCCACGTGTTTCAATTGAATTTCTCTTTGTGTCAAGCCATTTTTAAGTTCTAGTTAAGTTTTAAGTTAGTCTAAACTGTAAGTCCTGATGAGTTTTTGCAGTGTTCAAAATAAATGTATGGTACAGGCTGTATTGGAGCACATTAGGGACCAGTGCTACTTGGTGTTTTATCCAGCAATGACAACTGAGCTAAAATTGATAGTTAGCGTGATTAAGTTTTTATTTTACACCCTCATCACTCCACAATGCTATGTTATGTTAAAGCCTGTATGTAAGACACGTTAGCCACGCATCGACAGTGGTCATAATTAATTGAAACCTAGCCTTCCGCAGGGCTAACGTTACGTGAGCTAGTCGCGCCTTTATTAGCGCTTAGCGCTCTACTGCTTTAAGATGGCGGCTGTTTACGAACGCTGCCCAGACACGGCTGAGTCTGTCATTTTGCATCTACTTCAACATACATGTGATCTCTATGAGACGCATCAGACGCTACCTGTACCAACGTAGCATCGTGCGGGCTAGTATTTAGCAACGTCGGCGTCGTTTGTGGCGGCTGTCGGCTGCAGTAAGTTTTTTTTTTTCCTCCTTCTTCCTCTCCGCACGTGACAGCGCGTTGTCCCGCATTAAACGTAGTCCGAGCAAAACGTGATGCTTAGAGCTGTCAAAATAAACGATTACTCGAGGTGAATAAAATTACTCGGATCAGTTTTTAAACTCGAGTTACTCGAGTTGCTCGAGTACTCGTTTCAGCTCTAGTTATTACTGAATTAGCCGCTAATCATCGCTGATTTACGTTGATGCAAACCTGTTATTGGGGACGAAATTGATTTGTTTCATTTCTATTTTTAGTTTCACTCTTCAGGTGATGGTTGAATAAAGTCAGCAAATTATACCAATGTCTTCTGTATTGTCATTTCGGAGTTTAGCTAGCTGTATAGCTGTCTCGGTGAGGACAGTGCAGTCTATTCCCTCCCGATGCAGTTATCTCCACCTTACAATGATTGCAAGTCGTTTTGTTGTAATTTTTCCTCGTGAAGTGAAGACACACTTTCGAGTGTTTGAACTAGGGCTGCAGCTATCGAATATTTTAGTAATCGAGTAATCGACTGAAAATTCTATCGATTAATCGAGTCATCGGATAAAACAAATATATTTTTAGGTGAAGAGCAATTATAAATATACATGAGAAAACAAGACATTTCATCTAATCTTGAACCATTTTCAGTCAATCAATGTCTTTATTTTCGATTTATATTGTTGAAAACAGCCAACAATTGCATCTCAGATGTTGTTTCAGTGAAACAAATATATTTTTGTACATTCACCATCATTTGGGAGGGTCTTAGCTTTCATATGAGCCATTTCTGAAACCAAATGAATAATTAAAAGTCAGGTTATTAGCAAAAAACGCGACAAGATTTTTGTCAGGGACTGTAAGATTAAAACTTGTTCCGGCGTTGGCAAGAATTAATAGTTAACTTCCCTTTAGTAGGCAGATCAAGTCAGGCTCACTGTTTCGCGTATTTGTTAACAGAACACTCGCAAAGGTCATGAATTCACCAACTACGTAAAGTCAGGGTGTCATGTCTTGTCATCTGGCAAATGATGTCACTTTTGAATGGATACAAAAGATGCAGCCTGCACATAAATGGGGTTTGTGACAAAATTTGCCAAATGAAGTCATTGTGAAGTCATTCTGTAAAAGATCATTTCCAAACAGTTTTTAGAGCTCACTTTCACTTTCTCTTATCCGAGTCGAAGCCTCACTCCGGTTCCCCTGTCACATTGTGTCCTCTGGACTGTGACCCTCAGCTGTCGCCTGTCAACAGTCCTGCGCGTGTTTGAGTGTCGCGAGCTCGTTTCGCCACACAGCAAACTACTCTGCCACTCTTTGTTTATTTGTGAGTCGCCGCTTTCGTTTATTTGGCTATTTGACTTGGAGCAAGACTAAATGTGTACTTACGGACTGGACTCGGGCACGCTCCGTTGGAGTTTCCCAAATCTCCTACGAGGAGGGCGCCTGCAAAAATGATAGAAAAGATTAGGAAAAATGAATAATTATCATTTATTTTCGCTGTAAATAAGACTTTGTGGTGTCCACAAGGGGGCACAAATTCCCAAGACACTAACTGGGAAGAGTGGGAGTGTATGATTATGTTTCAGTGCTTTTGCTGTGGTAGACATTCAATACATTTTGACTGGCAGCAATCGAACGAAATGGTATCAAATGAGTTAGCCTCTTGATGCCTGAAATTATAATATTTTAAAATTATTATAATAAATATCCATTAAAAAGTATTGGGGGAATACATAAGTACATGGAAAAAAGATATATTATATAGACAAAAAATAAAAATATAGACAATTTTTTGTTTTTAATTAAATCAAAATACAAAAAGAAGTAGAAGTAAGTATTAAAAAAAAATACATTTTTGGAGGAAAGTAAAAAAAAAAATATTTCAGAATGTCTTCTTTCTTCTAAATAAATGCTGTAATTTAAAAAGATATTTTTAGCTTTGCAAAATACATTTTTTAAATGTTTTTATACATTTTTTTATCTAATGATTTTTTAATTGGATTGATTTTTGAAAAAAAAGTATTTTTAAAAAATTTAATCAAAATTAAAAAGAAATATAGGTAAATGTAGAAAAATAATTAAAAATAAAGTAAAATAAATAAAATTAAATATTTTGGAATACATTTTTGAGAGGAAGTAAAAAAAATTCAAATTAAATATTTTAGAATAGAAATGAAACAACATTTTTGGGGAAAATATAAAATCCTTTTTATTTTTATTTTTCTTTAAAAATAGAAGCTGATTAAAAAAATCTTTTTAGTTTTATAAAGTATATTTCAATGCTTCTATACATTTTTTATCTAATATTTTTTTCAATTTGATTTGATTTAAAAAAAAACATTTTAAAATAAAAAACAAATTTTTAGAGGAAAGTAAAAAAATAAAGAAAATTAAATGTTTTAGAACAGAAATGAAATACATTTTAAGGGAAAATATAATTAAAAATCCTTTTTATTGATTTATTTTTTTAAATTAATACCCTAATTTTAGTTTTTACACTTTTTTATGTATGATTTTTAATTTGATTTGATTGATTTTTTTTTAATGAGTATTTTTAAAATTAAATCAAAAAAATTAAGAAGAAATTGAAGTAAATATAGAAAATTAATAAATAAAAAAAACAACTGAATTAAACATTTTGGAATCAAAATTACATTTTTTCAGGAAAACACAAGAAATTTTAAAAATAAAATTAAATATTTTAGAATAGAGATAAAATACATTTTTTGGGGAAATAAAAAAATCCTTTTTATTTTAAAGTTGTTTTTTTTTTTTTAAAGAAATGCTCTAATAAAAAATATTTTAGGTTTTATAAAGTACATTTTATATGTTTTCATACATTTTTTTCATCTAGTGATTTTTTATTTTAGGATTTTCTAATTTTTAGCAGCATTTTTTGGGGGGGGGGTTAGATTTTCTAGATTTGGCACTTTTCAAAATCAATTTAATTTTTTATTTTTAGCTTTATTTTTTATATTTATATCTAAATGTTTTCAATCTTTTAATTTAAAAAACATTGGATTATATTTTTTAATTTTTTTAATTTTAGGATTTTTCATTTGAGGATTCTCTCATTTCTAGCTGTATTTTTCAATTAGGGTTTCCATATTGAATACATTTGTTAAAATATTTTTTTTTAATGTTTGCCAATCTTTTTAATTAATTTTCTGTTTTTTAAAATGTTTTATCTTCTGACTTTTAATTTTAGGATTTCAAATTTTGTAGCTGTATTTTTTAACAAAATTTTCTGTATTTAATACATTTTTAAAAAAGTCAATCTTCATATTTTTGTCAATCTTTTTATATCTATATTTTCATAATTGTTTTTGGATTCTGATTTTTAGGTTAATTTAAATTTTTAGCTGAATTTTTGAAACAAAATGTTCTATATTTAGTACTTTTCATCAATAATATTTTTTTATGTACTTATGTATTCTTCTAATGCTTTGCGATTATTTGTAAACGCTTTGGTTGCCATTGACGACACCACACGTCAAATCCAGGTTGGAGGGTTGGGATCACATTGAACAAATCTTTACTCGCTGCCAACCCTCCCACTTCAAATGAACTGGACGTCCACCAGTGGAAAAACTTGAAAGCAGAAGGATGATTGGACGCCACATGATTGGACGTCGAGCATCGTCAACGACACTGAAACAGTTTAACGTAAATCCAGGCATCAAGGGGTTAATAGTGCACCAAATGCATTGTGCCTTTGAGGAGGATGTGTAAGAGTTAAAAAAATATATAATAAAAGACACGAGGGGGAGTAAACAAATATGTTTCGGGAGGTGGAAGTCGTTTGTCTCGCAAAAAGGGGCTGTCAATCAAAGCGTGTGGGCGGCACTTCACACAAGACTGTTGTTTTTGAAGAGGCTTTTGTTTTGGCGTTCCTCTGCTTGATGATGTTTCCACTCGTGCGATCTTCGTCAGTCAGCGCACCACATCAAAAGACCTTTCTGTCAGCTAGCGAGCGGGCGTGCGAGTTACAAAAGTTTAAATTAAGGCAGCGACGAACGGGCCGTGGAGTACTTGCTGTTAGTTTTGAGTTCAAATCAAAAGATCTTTGTCGTAGAGAAGTAACTGTTTACCAATCTTTCGAGTAGAAGTGGGTCAAATTTGGTGATAAACGGACAAAAAAATGAGTAATTAGCCATTTTGGGCCAAAATGGCCGACACCTGGTTTGGGCCCCCCATGAGTCATCACCTTATCGTGGTGGAGGGGTTTGCGTGTCTCAATGATCCTAGGAGCTATGTTGTCTGGGGCTTCAAGCCCCTGGTAGGGTCACCCATGGCAAACAGGTCCTAGGTATGAGGCCAGACAAAGTATGGCTCAAAAAGACCCCTTATGATGAGCAACATTAATGAACCCCAGTTTCCCTTGCCCGGACGCGGGTTACCGGGGCCCCCCCTCTGGAGCCAGGCCTGGAGGTGGGGCTCGAAGGCAAGCGTCTAACCCTGTCCCCATGGGGCCCGGCTGGGCTCAGCCCGAAAAGGCAACGTGGGTTCCCCTTCCCATGGGCTCACCACCTGTGGGAGGGGCCAAAGGGGTCGGGTGCGTAGGGAGTTGGGCGGCAGCCAAAGGCGGGGGCCTTGGCGGTCCGACCCCCAGCTGCTGAAGATAACTCTTGGGACATGGAATGTCACCTCTCTGGCAGGGAAGGAGCCTGAGCTGGTGTGTGAGGCAGAGAAGTTCCGACTAGATATAGTCGGACTCTCCTCCACACACAGCTTGGGTTCTGGTACCAATCCTCTCGAGAGGGGTTGGATTCTCTTCCACTCTGGAGTTGCCCATGGTGAGAGGCGCCGGGCAGGTGTGGGCATACTTATTGCCCCCCGGCTTGGCGCCTGTACGTTGGGGTTTACCCCGGTAGACGAGAGGGTAGCCTCCCTCCGCCTTCGGGTGGGGGGATGGGTTCTAACTGTTGTTTGCGCTTATGCACCGAACAGCAGTTCAGAATACCCACCCTTTTTGGAGTCCTTGGAGGGTGTGCTAGAGAGCGCCCCCTCTGGGGACTCCCTCGTTCTACTGGGGGACTTCAACGCTCACGTGGGCAATGACAGTGAGACCTGGAGGGGCGTGATTGGGAGGAACGGCCCCCCCGATCAGAACCCGAGTGGTGTTCTGTTATTGGACTTCTGTGCTCGTCACGGTTTGTCTATAACGAACACCATGTTCAAACATAGGGGTGTCCATATGTGCACTTGGCACCAGGACACCCTAGGCCGCAGTTCGATGATCGACTCCGTAATCGTGTCATCGAACTTGCGGCCGCATGTTTTGGACACTCGGGTGAAGAGAGGGGCGGAGCTGTCAACTGATCACCACCTGGTGGTGTGTTGGCTCCGATGGCGGGGGAAGATGCTGGCCAGACCTGGCAGGCCCAAACGTATTGTGAGGGTCTGCTGGGAACGTCTGGCAGAATCCCCTGTCAGAAAGAGTTTCAACACCCACCTCTGGCAGAACTTCTCCTTTGTCCCGGGGGAGGTGGGGGACATTGAGTCCGAGTGGGCCATGTTCCGCACCTCCATTGTTGAGGCGGCCGATCAGAGCTGTGGCCGTAAGGTGGTTGGTGCCTGTCGTGGCGGCAATCCCCGAACCCGCTGAAGGGATGCCGTCAAACTGAAGAAGGAGGCCTATCGGGCCTTTTTGGCCTGTGGGACTCCGGAGGCAGCTGACAGGTACCGGCTGGCCAAGTGGACTGCGGCCTCGGCAGTCGCCGAGGCAAAAACTCGGACATGGGAGGAGTTCGGTGAGGCCATGGAAAACGACTTCCAGACGGCTTTGAGGAAATTCTGGTCCACCATCCGGCGTCTGAGGAGAGGAAAGCAGTGCACTATTAACACTGTGTATAGTGAAGATGGTGTACTGCTGACCTCGACTCGGGACGTCGTGAGTCGGTGGGGAGAATACTTCGAAGCCCTCCTCAATTCCACCGACACGCCTTCCTTTGAGGAAGCAGAGTCTGGGGACTCTGAGGTGGGCTCTTCGATCTCTGGGGTTGAAGTCACTGAGGCGGTTGGCAAGCTCCTCGGTGGCAAGGCCCCAGGGGTGGATGAAATCCGCCCGGAGTTCCTAAAGGCTCTGGATGTTGTAGGGTTGTCATGGCTGACACGCCTCTACAACATCGCGTGGACATCGGGGACAGTGCCTCTGGATTGGCAGACCGGGGTGGTGGTCCCCCTTTTTAAAAAGGGGGACCGGAGGGTGTGTTCCAATTATAGAGGAATCACACTCCTCAGCCTCCCCGGTAAAGTCTATTCAGGGGTGCTGGAGAGGAGGGTCCGTCGGGAGGTCGAATCTCGGATTCAGGAGGAGCAGTGTGGTTTTCGTCCCGGCCGTGGAACAGTGGACCAGCTCTACACCCTCGGCAGGGTCCTCGAGGGTGCATGGGAGTTCGCCCAACCAGTCTACATGTGTTTTGTGGATTTGGAGAAGGCGTTCGACCATGTGCCTAGGGGAATCCTGTGGAGGGTGCTCCGGGAGTACGGGGTACCGAGCCCCTTGGTAAGGGCTGTTCGGTCCCTGTACGACCGGTGTCAGAGTCTGGTCTGCATTGCCGGCAGTAAGTCGAATTCGTTCCCAGTGAGGGTTGGACTCCGCCAAGGCTGCCCTTTGTCACCGATTTTGTTCATAATTTTTATGGACAGAATTTCTAGGCGCAGCCGAAGCGTTGAGGGGGTCCGGTTTGGTGACCTCAGCATTGAATCTCTGCTTTTTGCAGATGATTTAGTGCTGTTGGCTTCATCAAGCCGTGACCTCCAACTCTCACTGGAGCGGTTCGCAGCTGAGTGTGAAGAGGTTGGGATGAAGATCAGCACCTCCAAATCCGAGACCATGGTCCTCAGTCGGAAAAGGGTGGAGTGCCCTCTCCGGGTCGGGGATGAGATCCTGCCCCAAGTGGAGGAGTTCAAGTATCTTGGGGTCTTGTTCACGAGTGACGGTAGGAGGGAGCGGGAGATCGACAGGCGAATCAGTGCGGCGTCTGCAGTAATGCGGACTCTGCACCGGTCCGTGGTGGTGAAGAAGGAGCCGAGCCGAAAGGCAAAGCTCTCGATTTACCAGTCGATCTACGTTCCTACCCTCACCTATGGTCACGAGCTTTGGGTCGTGACCGAAAGAACAAATCCCGGATACAAGCGGCCGAAATGAGTTTCCTCCGCAGGGTGTCCGGGCTCTCCCTTAGAGATAGGGTGAGAAGCTCGGTCATCCGGGAGGGACTCGGCGTCGAGCCGCTACTCCTCCGCGTAGAGAGGAGCCAGCTGAGGTGGCTCGGGCATCTGGTTCGGATGCCTCCCGGACGCCTCCCTGGAGAGGTGTTCCGGGCATGTCCCACCGGCGGGAGGCCCCGGGGACGACCCAGGACACGCTGGAGAGACTATGTCTCTCGGCTGGCCTGGGAACGCCTTGGGATCCCGCCGGAGGAGCTGGTTGAATTGGCTGGGGAGAGGGAAGTCTGGGCTTCCCTGTTAAAGCTGCTGCCCCCGCGACCCGACCCCGGAACAAGCGGAAGATAATGGATGGATGGATGGACCTGGTTTGGGCCCGAGCACCGAGAGGTGTGAGAGCCCTATTGTAACGCAAATGATTGTTATTGTTATCATTATGAAAATGGACAATTTGAAGGCCTTAACATGCTCACAAATTCACCAAAACTGAGAGACCACGACAACGAAAATGGGAATTTGGTATATGACAAAATGGCTTTTGGCATAAGGCATTTTATTGGTATATGATAAAATGTCTTTTTTTGGTATATAGCATTTTTTGCAGGCCCTGCGAAGGAAAATTTGGACTTGGATGGCCATGGCGTGGCGGTGCATTGCGTACAAAAAATACCATATACCAAAAGAAAATTTTATATACCAAAAAAGCAATATACCAAAAGCCATTTTGCCACATACCAAAAATATTTTGCCATATACAAAAAAAAAGCCAAATACCAAAAGCCATTTTGCCACATACTGCACCCCCCAAAATGCCATATACCAAAAGCCATTTTACCACATACCAAAACAAATGTCATTTACCAAAAATATTTTGCCATATACAAAAAAATGCCATATACCAACAGCCATTTTGCCATATAAAAAAATGCTATATAATTTTTTTTTTGCCACATTACCCAAAAAAATGCCATATTCCAAAAGCCATTTTGCCATATACAAAAAAAGCCACATACAAAAAATGCCAAATACCAAAAGCCATTTTGCTACGTACTCCCCCCCTCCAAAAAATGCTATATACCAAAAGCCATTTTGCCACACACCTAAACAAATGCCATATACCAAAAGCCATTTTGCCACACACCTAAACAAACGCCATATACCAAAAGCCATTTTTCCATATACCTAAAAAATGCCATAAAGCAAAAACATTTTGCCATATAAAAAATGCCATATACAAAAATAACCCCCCCAAAAAAGCCAAATACCAAAAGCCATTTTGCCACATACCCCCCCAAAAAATGCAATATACCAAAAGCCATTTTGCCATATAAAAAAATGCCAAATACCAAAAAAATGCACTATACCAAAAGCCATTTTGCCTTATACCAATACAAAAAAGCCATACACACACAAAAAAAACATTTTACCATATACCAAAAAAATTCCAGAAACCAGAAGCCATTTTGCCACATACACCCTCCCCCAAAAATGCAACATACCAAAAGCCATTTTGCCATATAAAAAAAGCCACATACCCAAAAAGTGCACTATACCAAAAGCCATTTTGCCACATGCAAAACAAAATGCCATATACCAAAAGCCATTTTGCCATAAACAAAAAATGCCATATACCAAAAGCCATTTTGCCATATACTGTACCAATACCCCAAAAAATGCCATACACAAAAAAACATTTTGCCACATGCAAAACAAAATGCCATACACTAAAAGCCATTTTGCCATAAACAAGAAAAATGTCATATACCAAAAGCCATTTTGCCATATACCAATACCAAAAAAATGCCATACACAAAAAATATTTTGCCATATACCAAAAAAAAGTCATACACGAAAAGCCATTTTGCCATATAACAAAAAAATGGCATATACCAAAATCCATTTTGCCATATACCAAAATAAAATGCCATACGCCAAAAGCTATTTTGCCATACACCAAATACTACTTTCGTTCTCGGCCCTGCTGCCAAAACTTCAAAACTTACAGATACATGCGGCTTGGCATAAATGTCAATAATTTTTTTAACATTGCGAAAAATGGGTCAAGATTGCTCAAAAAATAGTCTCTTGGACCCATATCTCAAACCCAAGAGGAAATAGAGTATTTAGGATCAAATGTGGAAAAACATATGCAATTTTAGTCGATATACAGGGTGCACATTTGAGACCTTGGTGCCTAGTGAGTTAAGTTGGATCCTCCTCAAAATTGGTGGGACTGTTCATGAGACATGTGAGATATTAAATAATCAATATGGTGTTTTTTTTATTCACGGGTCTGACCGGGGGGGGGGGGGGCAAATTTGGCTTTTTTTGGCAACACGCCAAATTCAGTCAATGACTAATAACACCCAGAGTTCAGTCTTTTTTATATCTGGCATGTATGAGAGGTATTCCAGCCTAAACACGACTGCATTGAAATATTACCCATTAGGCGTGGCGCCTCCTGCAGGAAACAGGAAATGCCTTTTTTTACTAAACAGGCTCTTCCTCCAAGGGAAAAAAACCCAAGTGACCTCAAACCTGCATCAGGGGAGCCTAAAGACATCTGTTCAGGTGCTTGATGAAAATTTTGTTGAAATCAGGTAATCCTGTGTCTTTTTGGCCATGGCTTCTTGAGACTTTTTTGTGGGTCTATTCATGATTGAAATGCCGACCAAATTTACTGTTGCTAAGATGAACTGGCTTCAGGGGCTGTCATTTTTAGGAACCTAACAATGAAAGGGATACGCTTGTTTTATACTGAAGTAGCCACTTCAAACCAAAATGGCTGCCTTCCAGTGTCTTTTTGGGGATGGCTTTTTGAGACTTTCGTGGGTCTACTCATGATAGACATGCCTACCAAATTTCACACTGCTAAGGTAAACTGGCTTTAGGGGCTGCATTTTAAAAAGATGTTACGGTTAAGGGGACAATTTAAACCAAAATGGCTGCCTTCCTGTGTCTTTTGGGCATGGCTTCTTGAAACTTTTTTGTGGGTCTAGTCATGATAGACACGCCTACCAAAGTTCATGTTGCTAAAATTACATGGCTTTAGTGGCTTTCATTTTTAAGAACCTAACAATGAAAGGGATACGCTTGTGTTATGCTTAGTTTTATACTCAAGTAGCCAATTTAAACCAAAATGGCTGGCTTCCTGTGTCTTTTTGAGCATGGCTTCTTGAGACTTTTTTGTGGTTCTACTTATGATGAACACGTCAACCAAATTTCATGAGGGTCAAATAAAATTTCTCCAGGGGCTGCATTTTATAAAATTGTAATGTTTGATAGAGCATAGACTTTTCTATGCTTAATTGTATACTCAAGTAGTTCAAACCAAAATTGCCAAGCTTCTGTGTTTCTTTAGGTATGGCTTCTTTAGACTTTTTTGTGGGTCTACTCATGATAGACATGCATACCAAATTTCATGTTGCTAAGATGAACTGCCTTTAGGGGCTGTGTTTTTAAAAGATGTTACAGTTGTGAGAGCTGAGCTTGTTCTGTGCTTGCTTGCATACTGAAGAGGACAATTAAGTTCAAACCAAAATGGCTGCCTTCCAGTGTCTTTTTGGGCATGGCTTCTTGAGACTTTTTTTTGGGTCTTCTCATGACAAACATGCCAACCAAATTTCATGTTATTAAGATGAACTGGCTTTAGGGGCTGCATTTTTAACAAATGTTACCGTTATGAGAGCTGAGCTTGTTCTTTGCTTAGTTGTATACTAAAGAGGACAATTCAAACCAAAATGGCTGCCTTCCTGTGTCTTTTTGGGCATGGCTTCTTGAGACTTTTTTGTGGGTCTACTCGTGATAAACATGCCTACCAAATTTCATGTTGTTAAGATGAACTGGCTTTAGGGGCTGTGTTTTTAAAAGATGTTACAGTTGTGAGAGCCGAGCTCTTTCTGTGCTTGCTTGCATACTGAAGAGGACAATTCAGTTCAAACCAAAATGGCTGCCTTCCAGTGTCTTTTTGGGCGTGGCTTCTTGGGACTTTTTTGGGGTCTGCTCATGATAAACATGCCTACCAAATTTCATGTTGTTAAGATGAACTGGCTTTAGGGGCTGCATTTTTATCAGATGTTACCGTTATGAGAGCTGAGCTTGTTCTTTGCTTAGTTGTATACTAAAGAGGACAATTCAAACCAAAATGGCTGCCTTCCTGTGTCTTTTTGGGCATGGCTTCTTGAGACTTTTTTGTGGGTCTACTCGTGATAAACAAGCCTATCAAATTTCATGTTGCTAAGATGAACTGGCTTTAGGGGCTGCATTTTTAACAGATGTTACCGTTATGAGAGCTGAGCTTGTTCTTTGCTTAGTTGTATACTAAAGAGGACAATTCAAAGCAAAATGGCTGCCTTCCTGTGTCTTTTTAGGCATGGCTTCTTGAGACTTTTTTGTGGGTCTACTCATGATAAACATGTCTACCAAATTTCATGTTGTTAAGATGAACTGGCTTCAGGGGCTGCATTTTTAACAGATGTTACCGCTATGAGAGCTGAGCTTGTTCTTTGCTTAGTTGGTATACTAAAGAGGACAATTCAAACTAAAATGGCTGCCTCCCTGTGTCTTTTAAGACATGGCTTCTTGAGACTTTTTTGTGGGTCTACTCGTGATAAACATGCCTACCAAACTTCATGTTGTTAAGATGAACTGGCTTTAGGGGCTGCATTTTCAACAGATGTTACCGTTATGAGAGCTGAGCTTGTTCTTTGCTTAGTTGTATACTAAAGAGGACAATTCAAACCAAAATGGCTGCCTTCCTGTGTCTTTTTGGGCATGGCTTCTTGAGACTTTTTTGTGGGTCTACCCGTGATAAACATGCCTACCAAATTTCATGTTGCTAAGATCAACTGGCTTTATGGGCTGTGTTTTTAACAGATGTTACCGTTATGAGAGCTGAGCTTGTTCTTTGCTTAGTTGTATACTAAAGAGGACAATTCAAAGCAAAATGGCTGCCTTCCTGTGTCTTTTTAGGCATGGCTTCTTGAGACTTTTTTGTGGGTCTACTCATGATAAACATGTCTACCAAATTTCATGTTGTTAAGATGAACTGGCTTCAGGGGCTGCATTTTTAACAGATGTTACTGCTATGAGAGCTGAGCTTGTTCTTTGCTTAGTTGGTATACTAAAGAGGACAATTCAAACTAAAATGGCTGCCTCCCTGTGTCTTTTTAGGCATGGCTTCTTGAGACTTTTTTGTGGGTCTACTCGTGATAAACATGCCTACCAAATTTCATGTTGCTAAGATGAACTGGCTTTAGGGGCTGTGTTTTTAAAAGATGTTACAGTTGTGAGAGCTGAGCTTGTTCTGCGCTTGCTAGTATACTGAAGAGGACAATTCAGTTCAAACCAAAATGGCTGCGTTCCAGTGTCTTTTTGGGCATGGCTTCTTGAGACTTTTTTGTGGGTCTACCCGGGATAAAAATGCCTACCAAATTTCATGTGGCTCAAATAAACTGGCTTCAGGGGCTGTCATTTTTAAGAACCTAAAAATAAAAGGGATACACTTGTTTTATACTCAAGTGGCCACTTCAAACTAAAATGGCTGCCTTCCTTTGTCTTTTTCGGCATTGCTTCTTGAGACTTTTTTGTAGTTCTACTCATGATTGAAATGCCTATCAAATTTCATGTAGCTAAAACATACTGGTTCTAGGGGCTGAATTTTTAAAACATAATGTTAAAGGAGCTGAAATTATTCAACGCTTAGTTTTACAATTACTTCAAACCAAAATTGTCGGGTTCTTTTGGGTTTTAAAGAATGGCTTCTTGCAATGTTTTTGTAGGTCTACTCATGCTAGACATACCTACCAAATTTATAGTTGCTAAGATATACCAACTTTAGAGGCTGCATTTTTAAAACAAACACAGTTGAGAGAACTGAGTTTGTCCATTGCTTAGTTTTATACTCATGTGGCCAATTAAAACAAAAATGGCCGAGTTCCGTTGTCTTTTTAAGCACGGCATCTTGAGACTTTTTTGTGGGCCTTCTGACGTCAGACATGCCCACCAAATTTCACATGGTTAAAATTAATTGTGTTGAGGGGCTGTATTTTTTTTCCGTGCATGTTTTTGTAGTTATCCATTTTTTTAGTAGGTTTAGTGTCTGATGATAAAAAACTTGACAGCACATTGTACCTGCGCTGGCGGGTCGCTGCGGCAGTCCCGGCGACACGCTGTTCCTCTGCAGGTTGGGTTGCTGCGGCGACAGCAGGCGGGGGTCTGACAGTGCGGCGTTGACAAAAGAAGTGGTGGTAACCAGGGCGCCGCCCGGGTTGTTGCTGAACTGGAGGGTGGCCGGTTGCGGCGGCGGGGCGCTCGGATTGGACACCGGCACAGTGACGGGCATTGAGTAGGTTGGCTGCAGGACAGAAGAGGGGAGGCCGTTACAGGCAGTCCGTGTTGTCGTGGCCGCTCATCATGGGAAGAGACAGGTGTTTGAATTAGCTTAGTTAGCTTAGCATCAGCGAAGCAAACAAGCTTGAAGGTGTGAAAAAACAGTCACGCCAAAAGAAATGAAAAGTTAGCCCGAGTGAATTCGTCACTTTGCTCCTCCCCCCGCTAAAGCTACATGCTAACAGCTCATCACAATATTGTCGTGATTTTCCGTGGCTGCTGTTGAGTCCATAAAGTGGGCTTAAAATGGATGTCAAGGACCATTTGGGGTCGTCCTACAAGGTGACCCACTTTTCAGTGAGAGCGGTTTTTCTATATTAAGAATGTGGGCCAGGGTGCCCGAGTTCTGAGCTGTGCTCGGCTCCGGCTGCCCGGGACCCACTTTGATTGCGAGGAGAATGAGGACACGTCAGATGAAAAAGAGAAAAAAGTTTCTTTGTCGGAAGCAGATTATCTTAAAAGTAGTGGTGGGACTCAAATAAACAAAACAAAAAAATCAAATTAGCCACTTCTTAATCTTGATTAACCACATATGATTGTACAATATTATTCATTCATTCATTCATTTTCCATGCCGCTTATTCCTATTTGTCCTAAAAACATATAACGGTAGTCCCCAGGTTACGAAGAACTTCCATCCCTACACTGGTGACGTAAACGGAATTTCCGCGGTATTAACCATGTTGGACAATACCGTAACTTTTTCTTAAAATATTTACGTAAAATGAACAATTACTGGCCGTTTTTTGCTTTTAACCAAAAGCTGAACTGTTTTATGTTCATATCTATGGAAATTCTGCGGTTCAAATATTTATTTACATTAATTTTCAACTTAAAAAGCTTTTTGTTTTGTGACAGCCGCCATTTTGGATTTTTATCGCTACACAATAGAGGAATTCAGCCGAAATAAGTTGTGGTTGTGAATAGAAAAATGCTCATTTTAATTTTGTTGAGTAAAATTTAAGATGATTCTGCATGCTTTCCTCAAATATTAAGTTTCTGATATTAATATTTGAGTGATTTATTAGCTGTTGAAGACTTGCACTAAATTAAAAAAAAAAAAAAATGAAGTTACTATTTTCTTTGTCGTTTTCTTTAATATTTACTTGAATATTTTTATTGATTGGTCGTTGTGACTAAAATACAGTGACTGTTATTACTGATTTTGCACAGGAGTTCAGATGTTGCACTGTGTGAAAGGCTGCTACTGTGTGTAAAAAAAAGAGAAAGCACTTATTAAATGCTGTGATCTGTTTTAATATATATATATATATATATATATATCAATCTGAAAGTATACTATTTTCATTTGACTTCAACCAGGAGTGACACAAGAGCCAATAAAAATTTGTTTAATGTCTGATCGCTTGTGTTGCCTCATGATTCACGAAAAATATGCTTTGCTTTAGAGCTTTAATGCATCCCAGGCTTTAATGCATCGCGATGCATTGCCGAATCGAACCGAATTGAATCGTGACCCTCTGAATCGAATCGGATCGAATCGTGGCCCTCCGAATCGTAATCGAATCGAATCGTGAGGGCAGTGCCGATGCACACCTCTACTATTTTGGGCAAAAACGTATATGTTGTGTTAAATATTGCTATTGATCTAAGGCAGCCGCTAGCCTCATTTGCTAACATTGTGAAATAAACGCTACGGTTTCTTTGCTTTTAACCAAGAATCGAGACTGTTTTACATCCATATCTATGAAGAATTTGGGGATTTAAACATTTATTCACAAGAATTTTTGCCAGAAAAGCTCCTTTTACGCCAGGCGGCTGCTAGCCTCCTTTGCTAGCATAGTAGCATGGCAGGTCATCAATATACGTAAAATAAACGCTAACTGTACGGTTTCCTTACTTTTTACCAAGAATTGAGACTTTTTTACGTCCATATCTATGAAGAATTCGGGGATTCAAGTATTTATTCACAAGAATTTTCGCCAGGCGACCCTTATTCGCTAACAGTATATAGTGTATAATGATAATAAATAATATTCTATTCTATAATAAGTTATATATAATATAGGACAGTCACCTTCACCCGTTCAGCTCCCTGGTTCACAAAGGAGCTGAGAACACTAAAAAGGACTGGCCGAGTCCTGGAGCGGGCCTATGTTACATCACGGCTGCTGGTGCATAAGTTGGCCTACCGGGAACATCAACGGAAATATGCCAAAGAACTCTCCAAGGCCAGGTTAGCTCACTACTGCAACATTATTAACAGTAACTCAGGTAACTCCAAACAACTCTTCACCACCGTCAAACACCTCCTTAAACCTCCAACTATAGCACACCACAATCAGACAGTCTCACAGTGCAACAAATTCATGGACTTCTTCACAACCAAAATACACGATATCCGCGCGTCTTTCTCCCATACTTACAGTTCTGTCACATTATGTGACATTGCACCCGTCACCCACAACCTGTCTCACTTTTCCCCCACAGTGCAGCAGGAGGTCGAGAAGGTCATCAATAAATCCAAACCATCCACTTGCTCCTTAGACCCCTTCCCTTCCCCTCTGCTTAAAGCACACTGCCACTCCATTATCCACTTAATAACAAAAATGATCAATCTTTCCCTTCAAACCGGGCATGTTCCGGCCACCCTCAAAACAGGTATCATCAAGCCCCTCCTCAAAAAACCCACTCTTGATCCCGATCCTCTGTCAAATTATCGACCCATCTCCAATCTCCCCTTCATTTCCAAAATTCTTGAAAAAACTGTATCCATCCAACTCCATAACCACCTGAAATCAAATCGTTTATATGAAAAATTCCAATCTGGTTTTCGTCCATCCCACAGCACCGAGACAGCGCTCATCAGAGTCACCGATGACTTTCTGATGACCTCTGACTCCGGTTCTACTTCCCTCCTTATCTTTCTCGACCTCTCTGCTGCATTTGATACTGTTGATCATCACATCCTCCTTCACCGCCTCCAACACGATATAGGTATCTCTGGCACTGCCCTACAGTGGTTTAACTCATACCTCACGGGAAAGACCGAGTTTGTAGCCCTGGGGGATGCTAAATCCCGCCCTAACACTGTTGTCTGCGGAGTCCCCCAGGGCTCTGTGCTCGGTCCAGCCCTCTTCACCATTTACATACTACCCCTCGGTCGTGTCGTCAGCAGGCATGGAATACAATTCCATTGCTATGCTGACGACACACAACTATATTTCAAGGTCACTCCGTCCTCCACCCCCTCCTCCTCTGTTTCTCAACTTGACTCCTGCCTGGAGGAGATAAAGGCTTGGATGAGTGAAAACTTCCTGCAGCTGAACAGCTCCAAAACAGAAACCATTCACATTGG
Organism: Corythoichthys intestinalis; assembly: GCF_030265065.1. Taxonomy (NCBI): domain Eukaryota; kingdom Metazoa; phylum Chordata; class Actinopteri; order Syngnathiformes; family Syngnathidae; genus Corythoichthys; species Corythoichthys intestinalis. The sequence continues at coordinate 41,922,826 of NC_080398.1, forward strand.
TACCCCTCACCAGCTCCGTTCCGCCCCCATTTCCTCAGTCTCCTTTTTCGGCCACAAATCTTCCCTCTCCCTTCTGTGACTAATTTGGGAGTCAGGTTTGACCCCCATCTTAGCTTTAACAATCACATCAATTACATTTGCAAAACCTCCTTCTTTCACCTCCGCAATATTGCCAAACTCCGGCCATCTCTCTCCCGTCCTGCTGCAGAGAGACTCGTACATGCCTTTATCTCCTCCAGGTTGGACTATTGCAATGCACTCCTTATCGGGATCCCTGGCAAGAGCCTACAGAGGCTTCAGTATGTCCAAAACAGCGCTGCCAGGGTCCTGACGAGGGTGCGTAAACATGAGCACATCACCCCCGTCCTCCGCACCCTACACTGGCTCCCTGTTCACCTCCGTATTGAATTCAAAATCCTCCTTCACACCCATCACTGTCTACACGGTGTAGCCCCCACCTACCTCACCGAACTCCTCACATTACATACTTAAGACAGAACTCGGTCAGGCCAACAGCACCGTCTACTCCTGCCCAGGACTCGGCTCAAGACTATGGGCGACAGGGCCTTTACAGCTGCTGCTCCCAGTCTGTGGAACGCCCTCCCAGACCATCTCAGAGCCCCGCAGACGGTGGATGCATTTAAAAAAGGACAAAAAACTCACCTTTTTAAAAAAGCTTATTCTAGCTAATTTTATTTGACTGTCTTACTTTTATCTGATTGGTATCTGATTTTATCTGTGCTTGTGTCTGTTTTGCTTTTACTGTTTTATGCTTAGTCTTTTTCATTTGATTTATTATTTTCTTTTTTGCCAATGTGCACTTTGAGATTTGTTTGTCAAATGTAAAGTGCGTTATAAATAAAATGCATTATTATTATTATTAAGTTGTGATTGTATATAGAATGTATTAATTATCTGTTTACATATTATTTATGATTGATTCTGCATGTTTTCCTCAAGTATTAAGTGTCTGATGTTAAATTGAGTGATTTATTAGCTGATGAAAACTTGCAGTAAATGAAAAAAAAAAATGAACTTGCTTTTTTGGTCAAAAACTTACATATGTTAAATATGGCTATTGATCCTGAAAATATAGGTGATTATCTCATCTAGTTTAAAATCTAAGACTTTTTGAGTGACCAAAACTGTTTGAGCATTCGTCAATGAAAACTGGACGAAAACAAAAACATTTTGAAGGGACTCCGCCCATATTTTCACGTGTCATGTCATCACCCCGTTGGCAAGATGCTAAAAGCGCTCAGGGTGACCTGCGCACGTTCCCCGGCGACCAATCAACAGCCCGGCAGTTAGCGAGCTCGTAAAAATCGAGCGCCGCTCGTTAAGCCGACGTTAATAGCGTGATGGAGCGCCCGAGTCGAATCCGGTTCGCGACCGGAGCGCCGTGTCCGGTCGGGGACGTTTCCGTGGCGACCGCACGCCGGCGCTAGGAATAGCATCACCTTCTCGCAGGATGGAGGCGTGAACCCGGTGTATTAAATTGAGGGGTAAAAAGTGTTTTCTTTGCTGACAGTTGCCACGACGACGGCTGTTACAGCTCAAGAGCGCTGTTAGCGCGGCTCTCACATGACGCGTGATTATTTTTACGGTACACGTGATGATTCAGTTGACTGTTATCAAGTCAAGTATGGATTATGACATCGTTTTAGCACCATTGAAAATGATGGACGTCCAAATGTGTGGCTTTTGAAAACTAAATTAGAACTCTTTAAATGAGTTTGGCACAAGTAGACGTCCAATCCATATGAACAGGTAGGGCTGGCAGCGAATGAACATTCGTTCATTCGCTGCCAGACCCTCCCAGTTCATATGGCTTGGACGTCTAGCACCGTCAATTAGTGCCGCAACGATTAATCGATTAGAAAAAAGCTTCGAATCAAATTTTGCTGCTTCAAGGAGTGGCGTTGTAATGGTTTGTTTTGAACGTGTTTGCATTTAGTTTTATTATTTTGGGTGGAGACACTGCCCTCTAGTGGCAAAAGTGAATATGACACAACTCATCTAACATGGCTGGATCCAGCTGCTCCCTGTTAAGACCAGCATAAGGTTGTAAATGTTTGTTTATGCATTCGTAATTTAGTTTAGAGGTATATTTCGCAGGTTTTTTTTTTTTTATGGGACTATGGGTTTGAACTAGGGCTGCAGCTATCGAATATTTTAGTAGTCGATTAATCGATGGACTAGTTAGATCGAATAATCGGATAAGGAACATGAAAAATTAAAATACCTGAGCCTCAAACGGTATAATTTTTTTTTGTCTTTTAAATGAGGATCTATATACAACAAAAGAACAATTGGCTAACTGACATAGAAAAAATCCGCTAGCTTAAATGCTATAAAATGCTCAAGTTTTTTTTTTTAACAATGCTCTTAACAAATGGTTCAGACACATATTCCCCCCCCCCAAAAAAATGGCTAAATATACCTATAAACTAAATTATGAATGCAATGAATACAAAAACCTAGCTTACATTGGTCTTAACAGGGAGCAGTTGGATTCAGCCATGTGAAAAGAGGCAGACCAGAGGGCAGTTTATCTGCCCTAACCAATAAAATTAAATGGAAATACTTTCAAAATAAACAACTACAACGCCACTTTAATTAAACGAATACTCGAAGCAACAACATTTAATTCGAATATTGTTTTCTAAACGAATACTCGAGTTAATCGATTAATCATTGCAGCATTTGTAATTTAGTTTAGAGATATACTTCACAGATTTTTTTATGGGACTATGGGTTTGAACTAGGGCTGCAGCTTTCGAATATTTTAGTAATCGATTAATCGATGGACTAGTTAGATCGAATACTCGAGTAATCGGATAAGGAACATGAAAAATTAAAATACCTGAGCTGAGCCTCAAACGGTAGAACTTTTTTTTGTCTTTTAAATGAGGATCTATATACAACAAAAGAACAATTGGCTAACTTACGTCGAAAAAATCTGCTATCTTAAATGCTATAAAATGCTAAAGTTTTTTTTTTTTAACAATGCTCTTAACAAATGGTTCAGGCACATATTCCCCCCCAAAAAACGGCTAAATATACCTATAAACTAAATTATGAATCCATTAAAAGACAAAAACAAAAACTTGGCTTACATTGGTCTTAACAGGGAGCAGTTGGATTCAGCCATGTGAAAAGAGGCAGACCAGAGGGCAGTGCATCTGCCCTAATCTATAAAATTAAATGGAAATACTTTCAAAATAAACAATTACAACGCCACTATAATTAAACGAATACTCGAAGCAACAAAATTGAATTCGAAAATAGTTTTCTAATCGAATACTCGAGTTAATCGATTAATCGTTGCAGCACTAGTTTGAAAGATTTGTTTGGAGCATTGCGGAAAAAAACATCAAACATTTTCTAGCATTTAGGCTATTCTATTTTATACTATAATAATAACTGATAGTAATATTTAATGATGTCTAATATAACATTTAATCATGAAAACAAGCAATAAATTGATTAAATAAATTTTACATTTATTTATGAGTTCATAAATTATTTGATTGAATAAAAACAAATGTAAATTGGTCTACAAATATTCATTCATTCATTTTCCATGCCGCTTTTCCTCACGAGGGGTGAATTTTATCTACAAAAAAAAAAAAAAAAATTCACGTTGAAATTATGATTTTTTAAAATTGATGAATAATGATTAAAAAAAAAATTATACATAAAAAAATCATTTAAATGTCTAACTTAAAAAAAGGAAAAAAAAATAATAAAAATGAAATAAAATGTATAATTTTTTTGTGCATTTTATTTACAATAATTCAATATTTAGTAAATTACTGACAGAAGTTTAAAATTATTTTAATTCAATAGAAAAGCATTTAAATGAATGTAAATTTTTGTTCTTGTTACTATTATTATAATATCCAATAATAAAATAAAATAATGACAAAATAATTAATATAAAAGAAATATATATATATATAAAGTTTTACTAATATTTGTGTATTTTATTTACAACAACTCAATTAAAAATTACAAGCATGAATTAAAATGCATTTTAGTTCAAATGAAAAAGCATTTATTTCAACAAAATTATTATAATAATATTCAATAAAAAAAATAATAAAAATAAAATATTAAACATAAAAGAAAAAATGAGTTTTAATAATTTTCTTACGTATTTTATTTAAAATAATTCAATTTAAAAAGCATTTAAATGAATGCACAAAAATATAATGTCAAAGAAATAATAAATCATACAAATAAAACAAAAAAATATACATTTAAATGTCAAGTTCTACTATTTTTTTTGTTTTTTATTTACAATAATTCAATTCAATAAAACATTGAAAAAACATTTAAATGGATGCACAAAAATGTTGAATGTTGATTATAATATTTAATAATAAAGTAATGAAAAAATTAGAAATAATAAAATAAAAAAATATCATTTCAAATGGATAGTTTTAATGATTTTTGTGTATTGGATTTCCAATAATTGGAAAATAAATAAATAAATAAATAAATAAATAAACACACTATAGAAAAAGCATTTAAATGAATGAAAATCATTTGTTATTACCATTATATCCAATAATAAATTTGATAAATAATTAAAATAAAAATGAGAAATTTTAAATTTTACAAATTTCATAATGTATTATTTTATTCACAATAATTCAATTTCAAAAAATATAAACAAATGAAGTCAATAGAAATACATTAAAATGAATGCAAAAAAAATATTGTTTTAATACCCAATAATAAATTACAATAAAAATAAAATCGTAAATAATAAAACTAAACTAAAAAAATATAATTACTGTGTATTTAATTCACAATAATTTAATTTTAAAAACTGAGAAAAAACATTTAAATGAATGCAAAAAATATATATCTATGTATTATTATTATCATATCAGATACTAAAAAGCACACTAAAAAAAACCCAGCATTTGTCCACTCGTCTTTCCTCGGGGGAGTTCTCCATCTCACACACACACACCATTAGCATTAGCCGATGTGCCGGTGAGTACGGGAAGCCGTTTTCGCGTCGTACTCGACGCTCAAAGGGCTTCCCGTAGGTGAAGGTTACGTGAACGAGGGAAAAGTGAGGATGGTGAATGCCAGTGCTCTGTGAGTAAAGGTCAGCCGCCGCCAGAGGCAAAAAAGGGGGTCAAAAAAGGGAGGTTCGGGGGTACACAGAGGAGGCGCGGCGGTACTCACTGACAGCCTATAGTTGCGCATCATTTTATCAAACTCCTCGTCAATTTTTTTGTACTTCTCCTCAGTGCGCGGCGTGAGCGAGAAGGGCTCTTCGGGGTCCGGGCTCTCAGAGTCCCGGTGCTCTTTCTTGTTCAGAGCCTTGGGTAGCCCCAAGAGGACAAGACAGGAAGAGGAGGAAGAGGAAGAGGAGGGAGGGGTTAGAAACGCTGACACGGGTGCGAGGTACTCACGCCGTAGCGCTTGAACAGGTTGTCCAGGTCGTCCGTCTTGCCGCGGTATTTGTCCTCGTTTAGCGGGCTTTGGTCGATGGAGTCGTCGCAGTCCGGCTCGGGGCTGTTGCAGCCGTTAAAGCTTTTCTTTCGCAATGTCTGAGGGGGTACATTGGCGTAAGAATCGGGGAACAAAAATACCTTTCAGTGTTATCGACGTTCAATACGGATTGGACGTCTATTGAATAGAAGGAATCACAGAAATAGTCAACTAATCACATACAATCGGCGAAATCTGACAGATGTAAATTGCTTTCACATTAGCATTAGCATAGCATTGTGAATATTATATTGTAAAATTTTGGGACCCTATGATTGGTTTCCAACGAAGTTTTTAATTAGAAAAAGAAGGAGTTAGCATTAAAAATGCAATATTAATACAAACGATTATGGCATTCTAGCTATAAATTCCCTTCGGATTAGCATTGGCATACCATTGAGAATATTATCTAATTTTGGAATTGTACGACTGGTTTCTAATGAAGTTTTAATTAAAAAACTGAAGGAATTAACATTTAAAAAATACAATATTAATATTAATTAATATGATATTTTAGCTGTAAATTGCTCTCGGATTAGCATTAGCATACCATTGTCAAAATTATCTAATATTGGAACAGCATGATTGGTTTCCAATGAAGTTTTAATGAAAAAAAAGAAGGAATTAACATTAAAAAATGAAATATTAATATTAAACAATATGATATTTTAGCTGCAAATTGCTTTTGGATTAGCAAAGCATTGTGAATATCATCTAATTTTGGAACTCTTATGATTATTTTTTCTAAAGATGTTTAAATTAAAAAAAGTAATTCACATTAAAAAAATACAGTATTAATATTAATTAATATAAACTTTTAGCTGTAAATTGATTAGCATTAGCATGGCATTGTGTATTGTCTAATTTTGGAACTGTATGATTGTTTTTCAAAGAACTTTTTATTGAAAAAGAAGTAATTAACATTACAAAATACAATATTAATATTAATTAATATGACGTAGCTGTAAATTGCTTTCAGATTAGCAATAGCATAGCATTGTGAATATTATTTAATTTTGGAACTGTATGATTATTTTTCAAAGCAATTTAATTTTAAAAAATAAGTAATTAACTTTAAAAAATAACTGGAACTGTTTAATTGTTTTTCAAAGAATTTTTAATAAAAAAAGAAGGCATGAATATAAAAAAATGTACTATAAACAGTTTTGTTTACTTTTATTTATTTTAGTTATCCAAGTAGGAATAGTTTAAATAAAAAGGATTAGAAATACATGTATAAAAGAATATTTAAATAAATAAATATTTTCCTTTTGTTTTTTTTTTTTAAACAAAAATATTTGTTAGAAAATAAAAAAAATAATTGAAAAAAAAAGTTTTTGGGTGCTTTATTTGTCATATATATTTTGAAAAAAAAAAATCCAATTTATAATAATAATAAAAAAATATATATAGTTAGGTTTGGTCTGGGTTAGTCAGTTTTTTAAAAAAAATTTATTTTAAATTCAACAAATTAAAAAAAAAAAAACAGCTTTTTATTTATTGTAATGTTCATTGAAATAATAAAATAAATTGATAAATAAGAGAATAGTTTGTGATTTTGACCCCTTCTTTTTCATCTTAATTATGAATACAGTATGTAAAAATATTTGTGATTAAATAAAATTTTGAAAAATAATTTTGAAAAATTAATTTAAACACAGAATATTTACTGTTTTGTCTGTTTTAATTGAATTAATTATATATATATATATATATATATATATATATATATATATATATATATATATATATATATATATATATATATTAGATATATATTTACAATAAATGCAATTTATAATAAAATGAAAAAAATATTTCCCCCCCATTTTGCTGTATTATTATTATTATATTACTTTAAAAAATATTTAGAACAATATTACGTTTTAAAAGTTTACCCCATTTGTAAATATTTGTTAGAAAGCAAAATTGAGCAAAATAATTTAAAGAATAAATAAAAAATATTTAATATTTTGTGCTTTCATAATGCAATTTAAAACAAAATAGTTACTTCCCCCCCTAATATTTTGTATTATTATTATAATATCATTTTTAAGTTTAAAAATAACTAGCCTATTTTACAAAAAAAAAAAAAAATCAAATGTTAGTGTCAAAACATTTTCTAGAAAATAAAAGTGAAAAATTCAATTTTAAAATGAATTAAAAATAAATGTGTTAATGTCTTTTTGTATTAAATTGGAAATATCTATATAAAATAAATACAATTAATAATCAAGTAAATAAACCAAAAATATAACACACATATATATTTATATTTAAATCTATCAAAAATAATATTAATTATAAATATTCACTTTTAACTTTTTCGTCCAGTTTTAAGGTGAATTTCACTGATTAGACGTCTCAATAATAATAAAAAATGCCTCTAAATGATTCATCAACCATGAAAATAATTGTCAATCAATTTTCTGATCAATGAATGGCCAACTGGTCGATTCATCGCTTCACACACGCGTCCAGACTGCTCCGGCCGCTTCACTCCTACGCTAGAGCGGGAAATGGAAAACATTTTAGCCTTGAGCAGGAGAAAAAGCATCATTCCGACCGCCGCGACCTCGGATGGACAACTCAATTTGCACTCGCAGGTGCACTCAGTGAATCGATGAAAGGAAACGCAATGTTCTCTCGAGCAAAGAGCGCTGACACTCGTTGGCGGGTCGTCAAGGCGGCCGCCGATCGCCGCGAAAACCGCGGCGTCGACGCGCGCGCGACCCCATTCGCCGCCCGGCTAAGGAGCTTTGCGGCCGACAAAAGGCGGCGTGAAATCTCCCGCCTTGAAAATCAATTAGTGACACTGTAAAAAGCTCCAGGGAAAAAATACTGCCAACTGTAAGCAGTTATACTGAAGAAGATACCAGGGGTTCCTGCAGCTCAAGGCAAGTTGATGACGACTGGTTAATGCCGTTTGAAATAAGAAACCAAAACTAGAAAAATTGCAATTGGAGCTTTGATTTTGGCAGGTGAACCCCTTAGTGTCACTTCCTGTTGATATCGGGTCACTTCCTGTTGATTTGAGGGCATTTTTGGATCACTTCCTGTTGATACAAGTTCATTTCCTATTGATATCAGGTCACTTTCTGTTGATTTGGTATCAATTTCAGGGTCCCTTTCTGGTGATATTGGTTCATTTCCTATTTATATCAGGTTACTTCCTGTTGATTTGTTGTCATTTCAGGGTCACTTCCTGTTTATATTGGTTCATTTCCAATTTATATCAGGTTACGTCCTGTTGATGCCAGTTCATTTCCTATCGATATTAGGTCACTTCGTGTTGATTTGGAGGCGTTTCAGGGTCACTTCCTGTTAATATCAGTTCACTTCCTGTTGATTTGGGTCATTTAAGGGTCACTTCCTGTTGAGATCAGGTCACTTCCTGTTGATTTGTGGGCATTTTTGGATCCCTTCCTGTTTATATTGGTTAATTTCCTATTGATATCAAGTCACTTCCTGTTGATTTGGTGTCAATTTCAGGGTCACTTCCTGTTGATATCGGTTCATTTCCTATTCACATCAGGTTACTTCCTGTTGATGCCGGTTCAATTCCTATCGATATCAGGTCACTTCGTGTTGATTTGGGTGCGTTTCAGGGTCACTTCCTGTTCATATCAGTTCACTTCCTGTTGATTTGGGGTCATTTCAGGGTCACTTCCTGTTGAAATCGGGTCAATTCCTGTTGATCTGAGGGCATTTTTGGATCACTTCCTGTTGGTACCAGTTCATTTCCTATTGATATCAGGTCACTTCCTGTTTATTTGGGGGCATTTTAGGATCATTTCCTGTTGATATCAGGTCACTTCCTGTTGATTTGGGGGCATTTCAGGGTCACTTCCTGTTGATATCAGGTCACTTCCTGTTGATTTTGAGGCATTTTTGGATTATTTCCTGTTGATATTGGTTCACTTCCTGTTGATTTGCGGGCAACTTAGGGTCACTTCCTGTTGATATCAGTTCACTTCCTGTTGATTTGGGTGTATTTTGGAGTCACTTCCTGTTAATATCAGGTCACTTCCTGCTGATTTGATGGCATTTCGGGGTCACTTCCTGTTGATATCGGGTCACTTCCTGTTACTTTCGAAGCATTTTTGGATCACTTCCTGTTGATACCGGTTCATTTCCTATTGATATCAGGTCACTTCCTGTTGATTTGGGGGCAGTTTCAGGGTCACTTCCTATTTATATCAGGTCACTTCCTGTTGATTTGTGGGCATTTCGGAGGTACTTTCTGTTGACCTGGGTTCACTTCCTGTTGATATCAGGTCACTTCCTGTAGATTTGGGGGCATTTTGGGGTCACTACCTGTTGATTTGTGGGCATTTCAGGATCACTTCCTGTTGATTTGGGGGCCTTTCGGGGTCACCTCCTGTTGATACAGGTCACTTCCTGTTGATTTTGAGGCATTTTTGGATTACTTCCTGTTGATATTGGTTCACTTCCTGTTAATATCAGGTTACTTCCTATAGACTTGGGGCATTTCGGAGTCACTTCCTGTTGATACAGGTCACTTCGTGTTGATTTGGGGGCATTTTAGGGTAACTTCCAGTTAATATCAGGTCACTTCCTGTATATTTGGGGGTATTTTGGATCACTTCCTGTTGTTGTAGGTTCATTTCCTATTGATATCAAGTCACCTCTGGTTGATTTGGGGGTGTTTTGGGGTCACTGCCTGTTGATATCGATTCACTTCCTATAGACATCTGTTCATTTCCTGTGGATCTCAGTTCACTTCCTTTTGATTTGGGGGCATTTCAGGGTTACTTCCTGTTGATATCAGGTCACTCTCTGTTGATTTGGTGTCATTTCAGGGTCACTTCCTGGTGATATCTGTTCATTTCCTATTTATATCAGGTTACTTCCTGTTGATTTGGTGTCATTTCAGGGTCACTTCCTGTTTATATTGGTTCATTTCCTATTGATATCAGGTCACTTCCTGTTGATTTGGTGTCAATTTCAGGTTCCTTTCCTGTTGATATTGGTTCATTTCCTATTTATGTCAGGTTTCTTCCTGTTGATTTGGTGTCATTTCAGGGACACTTCCTGTTAACATCAGTTCATTTCCAATTTATATCAGGTTACGTCCTGTTGATGCCAGTTCATTTCCTATCGATATTAGGTCACTTCGTGTTGATTTGGGGGCGTTTCAGGGTCACTTCCTGTTAATATCAGTTCACTTCCCGTTGATTTGGGTCATTTCAGGGTCACTTCCTGTTGAGATCAGGTCACTTCCTGTTGATTTGTGGGCATTTTTGGATCCCTTCCTGTTCATATTGGTTCATTTCCTATTAATATTAGGTCACTTCCTGTTGATTTGGGGGCGTTTTTGGATCACTTCCTGTTGATGTCGTTTCATTTCCTGTTGATTTTTGGGTTTTTTTGGTGTCACTTCCTATTGATATCAGATAACTTCCTGTTGATTTGTTGTTTTTTTGGCGTCACTTCCTGTTGAAATTAAGTCACTTCCTGTTGATTTGGGATTTTTTGGGGGGTCACTGCCTGTTGATATCGGTTCATTACTTATTTATATCATGTTACTTCCTGTTGATGCCGGTTCATTTCCTATCGATATCAGTTCACTTCCTGTTGATTTGGGGTCATTTCAGGGTCACTTCCTGTCGATTTGGGGGCATTTTTCCATCCCTTCCTGTTTATATTGGTTCATTTCCTATTGACATCAGGTCACTTCCTGTTGATTTGGGGGCATTTTAGGGTCACTTCCTTTTGATATTGGTTCATTTCCTGTTGATAACAGGTCACTTCCTGTTGATTTGGGGGCATTTCAGGGTCACTTGCTGTCAATATCAGTTCACTTCTTGTCGATTTGGGGGCATTTTTGGATCCCTTTCTGTTGACATTGGTTCACTTCCTGTTAATATCAGGTCACTTCCTGTTGATTTGAGGGCATTTCAGGGCCACTTCCTGTTGATATCGGGTCATTTCCTGTTGATTTCGAAGCATTTTTGGATCACTTCCTGTTGATATTGGTTCACTTCCTGTTGATATCAGGTCACTTCCTGTTGATTCGAGGGCATTTCGGGGTCACTTCCTGTTGATATCGGGTCACTTCCTGTTGATTTGGGGGCATTTTTGGATCCCTTCCGGTTTATATTGGTTCATTTCCTATTGATATCAGGTCACTTCCTGTTGATTTGGGGCATTTCAGGGTCACTTCCTGTTAATATCAGTTCACTTCCTGTTGATTCGAGGGCATTTCGGGGTCACTTCCTGTTGATATCGGGTCACTTGCTGTTGATTTGGGGGCCTTTTTGGATCCCTTCCAGTTTATATTGGTTCATTTCCTATTGATATCAGGTCACTTCCTGTTGATTTGGGGTCATTTCAGGGTCACTTCCTTTTGAGAACAGGTCACTTCCTGTTGATTTGGGGGCATTTTTGGATCACTTCCTGTTTGTATTGGGTCACTTTCTATTGATATCAGGTCACTTCGTGTTGATTTGGGGGCGTTTCAGGGTCACTTCCTGTTCATATCAGTCCACTTCCTGTTGATTTGGGGTCATTTCATGGTCACTTCCTGTTGATATCAGGTCACTTCCTATTGATTTGGGGGCATTTTTGGATCACTTCCTGTTGATGTCGTTTCACTTCCTGTTGATTTTGGGTTTTTTTTTTTGGCGTCACTTCCTATTGATATCAGGTCACTTCCTGTTGATTTGTTTTTTTTGGGCATCACTTCCTGTTGAAATTAAGTCACTTCCTGTTGATTTGGGTTCTTTTGGGGTCACTTCCTGTTGATTTGGGGATTTTTCGGGATCACTTTCTGTTGCTATCGGGTCACTTTTTTAGGTCAATTGTTAAATTCATACTTTTTACGTTGCGAAATAATGTTTGTCGGCAAACTATATCCATCATTATCATCATTGTTGATGAAAACAGCAACGTTCCTGTACCATTAACAACAATGAAAGTCCAATCCATTTGGAATAGAAGGCACGACAGCCTTTCCACTCCAAATGAATGGGACGTCTATCATTGTCAATGGCATTCAATGACTCCCCCTCCCCCCCACTGCATTTTCATCCATCCATCCCTCCCTCATCTATTCATCTCAGGCCTTTTCACATTGTGCCGGCTCTCCTCGCCTTTTTCTCTTCCTTCTCTCGCCCTGATTGGGATCTGCAGCCGAGCGGATTAACACGTTGTGGCAGCGGAGGCAGCCCGCCCACCCGCACGCGCGCGCGTTTAGAGTGCGCATATGCGCCGCCTCTCACCGGAGTGAAGGAATGTCGAGCCGCGCGACCAATCCCGACACACGCGCCGGCGTTAAAGTGCTTCTAAGCATACAGTAGAGCGAAATGGTCGTACGCACTCTGACCCGCGCTAAGCCGAGTACATTGGCGTGCGCACGTGTGTGTGTGCGCGCGCGCTAGCCTGCGTGACTACATCCACACTTCATAATTTATAGTCAAAAGCACTCGACGAGAAGCTCACGGAGGCAGCCGGAGAGAAACCCAGTGCATTTGGTGACCGGCCAATTATCCGCGCCGCCGCAGATTAAGCTAGATGTAAATTGTATGATTAAGTCACGCCGGCCCGGACGGACGGACGGGTCGGAAAAGGGCCTCGGCGACAGCGCGAAAAGATTCCGTTGACAGCTGCCCGGCAAAGAACGTCTCGTGTCAAGTTTCTGTTAAGCTTTAGCCGTGTTAAGCTTCGGGGTTTGCCGCTTCCTGTCAATTTTGAGGATTTCTCACATGGACATTTTAAGATTTTTTGGAGAGAATATGTTGAATCAGTTTTCACGTTTATATGATATGCAACTAACTAGGGTTGTTCCGATCATGTTTTTTTGCTCCCGATCCGATCCCGATCGTTTTAGCTTGAGTATCTGCCGATCCCGATATTTCCCGATCCGATTTTTTTTTTTTTGTTCCCGATTCAATTCCACTCATTCCCGATAATTTTTCCCGATCATATACATTTTGGCAATGCATTAAGAAAAAAATGAATAAAACTCGGACGAATATATACATTCAACATACAGTACATAAGTACTGTATTTGTTTATTATGACAATAAATCCTCAAGATGGCATTTACATTCTTTCTGTGAGAGGGATCCACGGATAGAAAGACTTGTAATTCTTAAAGGATAAATGTGACTTTGTATATTGTGACTAAATATTGCCATCTAGTGTATTTGTTGAGCTTTCAGTAAATGATACTGTAGCCATCTAACTGTTCTGCCCAAATGCATGATGGGAAGTGCAACCATGACTGTGCGTAGTTGCACCAATTGATATATCTTCTCTGCGTTGGGAAGTAACATAGGGTGTTAAGGAAAAGATCAACCACTATCGTTCTTCCTCACATTGCTTCCCACGATATTCCTAATTGTTGACAGAGGGATTTTGAGGCTTTAGCCAATTAAACAGAGGTTCCAAAGACTGCCAAAATTCTCTCTACTCATTTAACGCTGCCTGTTAGCTCTCTAAATAGGTACAGTGCCTTGCAAAAGTATTCGGCCCCCTTGAATCTTGCAACCTTTCACCACATTTCAGGCGTCAAACATAAAGATATGAAATTTAATTTCTTTGTCAAGAATCAACAACAAGTGGGACACAATCGTGAAGTGGAACAACATTTATTGGATAATTTAAACTTTTTTAACAAATAAAAAACTGAAAAGTGGGGCGTGCAATATTATTCGGCCCCTTTACTTTCAGTGCAGCAAACTCACTCCAGAAGTTCAGTGAGGATCTCTGAATGATCCAATGTTGTCCTAAATGACCGATGATGATAAATAGAATCCACCGGCGTGTAATCAAGTCTCCGTATAAATGCACCTGCTCTGTGATAGTCTCAGGGTTCTGTTTAAAGTGCAGAGAGCATTATGAAAACCAAGGAACACACCAGGCAGGTCCGAGATACTGTTGTGGAGAAGTTTAAAGCCGGATTTGGATACAAAAAGATTTCCCAAGCTTTAAACATCTCAAGGAGCACTGTGCAAGCCATCATATTGAAATGGAAGGAGCATCAGACCACTGCAAACCTACCAAGACCCGGCCGTCCTTCCAAACTTTCTTCTCAAACAAGGAGAAAACTGATCAGAGATGCAGCCAAGAGGCCCATGATCACTCTGGATGAACTGCAGAGATCTACAGCTGAGGTGGGAGAGTCTGTCCATAGGACAACAATCAGTCGTACACTGCACAAATCTGGCCTTTATGGAAGAGTGGCAAGAAGAAAGCCATTTCTCAAAGATATCCATAAAAAGTCTCGTTTAAAGTTTGCCACAAGCCACCTGGGAGACACACCAAACATGTGGAAGAAGGTGCTCTGGTCAGATGAAACCAAAATTGAACTTTTTGGCCACAAAGCAACACAGCTCATCACCCTGAACACACCATCCCCACTGTCAAACATGGTGGTGGCAGCATCATGGTTTGGGCCTGCTTTTCTTCAGCAGGGACAGGGAAGATGGTTAAAATTGACGGGAAGATGGATGCAGCCAAATACAGGAACATTCTGGAAGAAAACCTGTTGGTATCTGCACAAGACCTGAGACTGGGACGGAGATTTATCTTCCAACAGGACAATGATACAAAACATAAAGCCAAATCTACAATGGAATGGTTCAAAAATAAACGTATCCAGGTGTTAGAATGGCCAAGTCAAAGTCCAGACCTGAATCCAATCGAGAATCTGTGGAAAGAGCTGAAGACTGCTGTTCACAAACACTCTCCATCCAACCTCACTGAGCTCGAGCTGTTTTGCAAGGAAGAATGGGCAAGAATGTCAGTCTCTCGATGTGCAAAACTGATAGAAACGTACCCCAAGCGACTTGCAGCTGTAATTGGAGCAAAAGGTGGCGCTACAAAGTATTAACGCAAGGGGGCCGAATAATATTGCACACCCCACTTTTCAGTTTTTTATTTGTTAAAAAAGTTTAAATTATCAAATAAATTTTGTTCCACTTCACAATTGTGTCCCACTTGTTGTTGATTCTTGACAAAAAATTAAAATTTTATAACTTTATGTTTGAAGCCTGAAATGTGGCGAAAGGTTGCAAGGTTCAAGGGGGCCGAATACTTTTGCAAGGCACTGTAAATCGGCGCCATTATAGATTGAGCGCGACAATGCGTGAGTGGGTCGTGCAGCGCATGCGTTAATTGCATTATCCATTAAATATTTTAACGTGATTGATTTTTAAAAAATTAATTACGGCCGTTTACGCGATAAATTTGATAGCCCTACTTTAAGCCAAAACTACAGACTCTGGATGAATGTAAGACATTTTGTCTGTAACGTTAAATACAATTAGAAAACGATGTAATAAAAAAAAAATATATATATATATATATTTTTAAAAAAGGCATGTCCGTTTTTTTTTTGCCGATTCCGATACCTAGAAAATTACGTGATCGGACCCGATCGATCGGGATCTTTACAACTAACATTAAGACTAACATGTATACTAGGGACGTTCCTGATCCGATCACGTCTAGGGAAATCGGGCTCGATCACGTCATTTTTAGACGTTGAAATTCAGATTTTTAAAATTATTTTGACTTTTAAAATTAAAAAAAAGGTTGACCGATATACCTTTTTTTCCAATTTATGGGCTTTTCTCAAGATCGATATACAGTTTAGCCGATATAACGGGAGAACTGTTATGTTCAATGTTTGAGTGATGATCCTTCACTAAAAGGTTGATCGATATATCTAATAATATATTAACTTTTTTCAAAATCGGACGATTTCAGCCAATATATAATTGATCAAATCAGATTCGTATTTTCACAGATTTTCAAAAAGGTTGACCGACATATCAGCTGGCCGATATATCGGGCTGATATATGGACTTTTTTTTTTTTTTTTTTTTAAAGATCAATATATAGCCGATATAATACGAAAACTGTTATGTTCAATGTTTGAGTGATGATCGTTCTTTAAAAGGTTGAACGATATATTGGCCTAATACATGGACTTTTTTCAAGTTCGGCCGATTTCAGCCAACATGTAGTTGATGTAATCGGATAACTTAATATGTACACTGATTATGTGAGATTCCTTCTCAAAAAGATTGACCGATATATCGGCCGGCCGATATATCAGGCAAATATATTTAATTTTTTCAACATCAAGATATAGCCGATACAATAGAACTGTTCTGTTCAATGTTTGAGTTATGATCCTTCTTTAAAAGGTTGACCGATATATTAGAATAATACTGTATATGGACTTTTTTCAAAATCGGCCGATTTCAGCCAATATATAGTTGATACAATCGGATAGTTTGTGTTCACTTTTTGGGTAATGATCCTTCTTATGATGGCTAACCGATATATCGGAATAATATATGGACTTTTTTCAAGGTCAGCCAATATGTAGCTGATAGAATACATTAACTTTTATGTTCACTGATTATGTGAGGATCCTTCTCAAAAGGTTTGACCGATATATCAGGCCGATATATGGGCTTTCTTCAGGATCGATATATAGCCGATATAATGGAAAAAACTTATGTTCAATGTTTGAGTGATTATCCTTCTTTAAAAGTTTAACCGATATAATGGAATTTTATATGGACTTTTTTCAGGATCGGCCAATATCAGCCGATCTATAGCTGATATAATCGGATAACTTAGTATGTTCACTGATCATGTGATGATCCTTCTCAAAAAGGTTGGCCGATATAGCGGGCCGAAATATGTTTTTTTTTTCAAGATCGATATATAGCTGATATAATGGAAAAAACTTATGTCAATGTTTGAGTGATTATCCCTCTTTAAAAAGGTGAACCGATATATTGTAATTTTATATGGACTTTTTTCAGGATCGGCCAATATCAGCCGATATATAGCTGATATAATCGGATAACTTAGTATGTTCACCGATAATGTGATGATCCTTCTCAAGAAGGTTGGCCGATATATCGGGCCGATATATGGACTTTTTTTTCAAGATCGAGATCTAGCCGATATACAGTAAAAGAGCTGTTTTGTTCGTTTGAGTGATGATCCTTCTTTAAAAGGTTGGCTGATATATCGTCTCAATACATAGACTTTTTTCAAGATCGGCCGATTTCAGCCAACATGTAGTTGATATAATCTGATAACTTAGTATGTACACTGATTATGTGAGGTTCCTTCTCAAAAAGCTTGACCGATATATCGGCCGGCCAATATATGAGGGAAATATCTTTAATTTTTTCAACATAGAGATATAGCCGATATAAAAGAACTGTTCTGTTCAATGTTTGAGTTATGATCCTTCTTTAAAAGGTTGACCGATATATTAGAATAATACTGTATATACACTTTTTCAAGATTGGCCGATAACAGCCAGTTTTGGTGAAGATCCTCCTTACAAAGGGCAACCGATATATCGGCCTAATAAATTGAGTTTTTTCCAAGATCGGCCGATTTCAGCCAATATATAGCTGATATAATCAGATAGCTTATGCTGACAGTTTGGGTGATGATCCTTCTTCTAAATGGTGACCAATATATTGGCCCGATACATAGACTATTTTTCAAGATTGGCTGTTATCAGCCGATTTACAGTTGATATAATCAAATAACTTATGTTCACTGTTTGAGTGATGATCCTTCTTTAAAAGGTCAACCGATATATCGGCCCGATAAATTGACTTTTTTCCAAGATCGTCCGTTTTCAGCCAATTTTTAGTTGATTTACAGTAATCAATCAACTTATGTTGACTGTTTGGATGATGATCCTTCTTATTAAGAGCGACCGATATATCGGCAAGATATATGGACTTTTTCAAGATTGGCTGATATCAGCCAGTTTTGGTGAAGATCCTCCTTACAAAGGGCAACCGATATATCGGCCTAATAAATGGACTTTTTTTCCAAGCCAATATATAGCTGATATAATCAGATAGCTATATAGTGAACTTCGAGTAAAATTCAAGTATCTTGAGGCCGGGCTGAGTGTCCTCTTTTTTAGAAATCAAAATATGGTCACCCTAGATATATGGAACTATCAATCTGGCGTGCTCGGCTAATAATCTTAATCTTATGTACATGTATAATATCATGCTATTAAAATACTGGACTAGTATTTATTTCGGTCCTACAATCAAATAAACTACTTTGACCCAGTTCTATCAAAAATGACTTCCTCGTCATTAGCATTGCCACACTTTATAATTTCAAAATTTCACATTCCTATCTTTGTTCTGAACAGTTTGATCTGTCTCATATTGTTCCTTCTCAGAACGATACAAAAAAAAAAAAAAAAAAAAAAAAAAAAAAAAAAAGACTTTCATTGTTTTCGAACCAAGTCTCGACTGCAATTCACAGCATTTCCACGAGAACTCATTCCCGATCCGGTTTAGCGGCCTCCGATTCCCCATAAAAACGACTCTTAAAAGGAACGTCACGTGAGGACGAGAGAAGAGCACTAAGTGAGGATTAACCGAGCGCGGCCAGACGACTAACACCCGCTTAACGACGAGGTGAGCCGCGCATCTGGAGGGGGGGACAACCGAGGACAAAGTCGACGCGTGGCGTATAGCCTAGCTTAGCATCGGGGATGGGATGCTCCCCTCCCGTGTAAAGGATGCACACAAACACACGAGCGAGACGCACACCAGGCTTGAATATTGTATGAGCCGCTCTCTGGGGCCACGGAGGATCGTGCAAAACACACACACACACAAATGAACGCAAGCATAAAGAGGACCAAAGAGACAAGTGCGACACACACACATTGGAAAACACAAACACACGCGCGCGTATGCGCGCAAACAGGACCAGTGGAGCTTGAGCTGATGTGGCCCGGAGCTGCCCGACGCCCTGCGACACACGCACGCACACGCGTGTGTGTATTTTGCAGCCATCTGCAGCCTACAGAAAGCTTTACTGCTGACACTCAAGAGACAGGACGATGAAAAAGATGGATTCAGGACTGTTTTATTGCCAATTCTTCGCTGCCGAACCTTCAAGTTCAAATGCATCGGACGTCTATCGCTGTCAATGGCGGTAGATGGGTTAAAGGAACAGACAAGACCGAATATACAGTGGTATGAAAAAGTATCTGAACCTTTTGGAATTTCTCACATTTTTTGCATAAAATCACCATCAAATGTGATCTTTGTCAAAACCACACAGATGACAAAACAGTGTCTGCTTCAACTAAAACCACCCAAACATTTATAGGTTTTCATATAGACAATTTCGTTGATAAAAACATTAATGGTATTTTCCAGGGCTGTCAAAATTATCGCGTTCACGGGCGGTAATTTAAAAAAAAAAATTAGGGCTGTCAAAATTATCGCGTTAACGGGCGTTAATTAATTTTTTAAATTAATCACGTTAAAATATTTGACGCAATTAACGCACTTGGCCCGCTCAGACAGATTTAAATGTCAGTACAGTGAAAGGCCAACTTGTTAATTGTGTTTTATGGAGTTTTTCCGCCCTCTGCTGGCGCTTGGGTGTGACTTGCATATGTTATATGGCGTAATGTCGCCCTCTGCTGGCGATTCAGTGCAGCTGATTATTTGGGTTTCGGCGCGCTTTTCTGTCGTGATTATACGTCGACGCGAACTCACACTAATAGACAGTGCTATTCAGACCAGCTAACGTCCGCATCCAGTATTCAGTGGCAGTTCTCATAGCCCCATCACACTGTCTGTGTCTAATACATGCATCGCTTGTGAGTTATATTCCTCCTTTGTTTATATTCATGAGCATTAGATAGTTATTGATGATGTGTATTTGAATTTGTTCACATATATGGTGAAATGCAGTTACATTGTTAGATGCTTGTGAGCTAATTGGCTAGTGCTACTGCTCAAATGGACACGTGTGTGTACATTTTATGTTATTTTGTGATTTATGCAAGTTATTGACACATTGCCTTGTTATTTTCAGTTTTACAAAAATACAGGAAACGTGCTCCTGTCAAAAAGAGATGACTTCAGTAAAGCCCATGCAACTTTGCCACACCGTCTGATTTCTTTTTGGAACTTATGTTCGCTATCTGTCAATTTGTGTACTCACACACATTGAGGACAGAATAGGGCTACTAGTTTATTTTTTGATTGAAAATTTTACAAATTTTATTAAAACGAAAACATTAAGAGGCGTTTTAATATAACATTTCTATAACTTGTACTAATATTCATCTTTTAAGAACTACAAGTCTTTCTATCCATGGATCACTTTAACAGAATGTTAATAATGTTAATGCCATCTTGTTGATTTATTGTTATAATAAACAAATACAGTCCTTATGTACCGTATGGAGAATGTATACATCCATCTTGTCTTATCTTTCCATTCCAACAATAATTTACAGAAAAATATGGCATATTTTATAGATGGTTTGAATTGCGATTAATTGCGATTAATTACGATTAATTAATTTTTAAGCTGTAATTAACTCGATTAAAAATTTTAATCGTTTGACAGCCCTAAAAAAAATTAAGCACGTTAAAATATTTGACGCAATTAACGCACATGCCCCGCTCAAACAGATTAAAATGAAAATGAAGCTATGCAGCCAATTGGTTCAAAACTTCACGTTGGTGCAATAGGTCTTATGACAGTCTTATGATGCCGCTGTCAAATAAAAGTGTTACCAGTTGATCACTTTTGATGTAAATATCCCATAATACAGTGAGGACAGCTGCGGCTTATAGTCCAGTGCAGCTTATCTATGAACAAATGCCGTTTTCGTGTCAAATTTGGTGGTTGGCGGCTTATAGTCAGGTGCGCCTTATTGTGCGAAAATTACCGTACATATTGAAATATATTAATAAAAATACAAAAATCAAAATGGACCCAACAAATGGTATAAAAATGTATAAATATAAAAATTAGGGCTGTCAAAATTATCACGTTAACGGGCCGTAATTAATTAAAAAAAAAATTTCACGTTAACATATTTGACGTAATAAACGCACATGCCCCGCTCAAACAGATTAAAATGTGCAGTACAGTGTAATGTCCGCTTGTTATTTGTTTTTTGGTGTTCTGCGCCCTCTGCTGGCGCTTGGGTCCAACTGATTTTATGTGTTAGTACCATGAGTGAGCATGGTGTAATTATTGACGTCAACAATTGGGAGCTACATTAAGAAGGGTTTTAATTAGGGCTGTCAAAATTATTGCGTTAACGGGCGTTAATTAATTTTTAAAAATTAATCACGTTAAAATATTTGACGCAACTAACGCAGATGCCCCGCTCAGACACATTTAAATGACGGTACAGTGAAATGCTCACTTGGTAATTGTGTTTTATGGAGTTTTGCCGCCCTCTGCTGGCGCTTGGGTGCGACTGATTGTATAGGCTTCAGCACCCATGAGCATAGTGTAAGTAATTATTGACATCAACAATGGCGGGCTACTAGTTTATTTTTTGATTGAAAATTTTACAAATTTTATTACAACGTAAACATTAAGAGGGGTTTTAATATAAAATTTCTATAACTTGTACTAACATTTCTCTTTTAAGAACTACAAGTCTTTCTATCCATGGATCGCTTTAAGAGAATGTTAATAATGTTAATGCCATCTTGTTGATTTAATGTTATAATAAACAAATACAGTCTTTATGTACCGTATGTTGAATGTATACATCCATCTTGTGTCTTATCTTTCCATTCCAACAATAATCTACAGAAAAATATGGCATATTTTATAGATGGTTGGAATTGCGATTAATTACGATTAATTAATTTTTAAGCTTTAATTAACTCGATAAAAAATTTTAATCGTTTGACAGCCTTAGTTTTGATATAAAATTTCTATAACTTGTACTAACATTTATCTTCTAAGAACTACAAGTCTTTCTATCCATGGATCGCTTTAAGAGAATGTTAATAATGTTAATGCCATCTTGTTGATTTAATGTTATAATAAACAAATACAGTACTTATGTACCGGATGTTGAAAGTATATATCCGTCTTGTGTCTTATCTTTCCATTCCAACAATAATTTACAGAAAAATATGGCATATTTTATAGATGGCTTGAATTGCGATTAATTATGGTTAATTAATTATTAATAATTAATAGTTAATTAATTATTAATAATTAATTAATTTTAAAACTGATTAACTCGATTAAAAATTTTAATCATTTGACAGCCCTAGTATTTTCGCTGTCTGATAATTCTGTCATTCTGTCAACATGTACTCGCTAGCATAATACTTTTAGGGCCGTCAAAATTATCGCGTTAACGGGCGGTAAATAATTTTTTAAATTAATCACATTAAAATGTTTGACACACATGCCCCGCTCAGATTAAAATGACAGCACAGTGTCATGTCCATTTGTTACTTGTGTTTTTTGATTTTTTGTCGCCCTCTGCTGGCGCTTGGGTGTGACTGATTTTATGGGTTTCAGCACTATGAGCATTGTGTAATTACTGACATCAACAATGGCGAGCTACTAGCTACTAACTTGAGGGCAGTGTATCCACCCAAATAATCTAAATGCAAACACTTTCAAAACAAACCATGACAACGCCACTTTAATTAAACGAATACTCGAAGCAGTAAAATTTAATTCGAATATTTTTTTTCTAATCGAATACTCGAGTTAATCGATTAATCGTTGCAGCACTACATTCAACATACTGTACATAAGTACTGTATTTGTTTATTATAACAATAGATCAACAAGATGGCATTAACGTTAACATTCTGTAAAGGCGATCCATTTATAGAAAGACTTAGTTCTTAAAAGATAAATGTTAGTACAAGTTTTAGAAATTTTATATCAAAACCCTCTTAATGTTTTCGTTCTAATAAAATTTGTAAAATTTTCAAACAAAAAATTAACTAGTAGCTCGCCATTGTTGATGTCAATATTACACAATGCTCATAAAATCAGTCGCACCAAAGCGCCAGCAGAGGGAGACAAAAAGCACAAGTAACAAGTGGACATGACACTATGCCGTCATTTTAATCTGTTTGAGCGGGGCATGTGTGTTAATTGCGTTAAATATTTTAACTTGATTAATTTAAAAAAAATAATTACCGCTCGTTAACGCGATAATTTTGACAGCCCTAGTTTTTTTTATTTTTTTTTTTACACTTTATTAATTTTCTTCTTTAACATTAAAAAGGACACAATGTTATGCAGGTGTACTTATATAATAATAAGTGGCGGCAGAGAGTTGGGGGGCGCAGAACGTTTACGTCTTCGGGGGGGGGGGGTCGTAACACAAAATAATTGAGAAGCATTGGTTTTGGGTCTCCGTAGCAACCTTTTGGTTCCATGACAATTTAAAAAAGCGATCGATGCAAAGTATCGCGATATAGCACCATATCAATATACTGAAACACCCCTAATCCCAAATACTCAATTTCCAGTCATGTAACAGTTTCTTAGCATTTCATTTCCATGACAAAAATTCCGCAACACCTGCCAACATCTTACCAGATGACATGCCTTTTGTTTTATTGTCCAGGCAACACGGGTTCCGATCAAAAGCCAGCGCAACAAAAACTGAAAGTCAAGTTGGCCGGTTGGACTGCCCTTGAACGATAATTGCTCATGACATACAAACAGGAACGATTACAAACAATTATGTGATTGTCGTTGTATAACAAAGGGAAACAAAAACACCTGCGGCATCGTTCCTTAAGGGAAGCCACAATCTCTTCCTGTGGAAAAAATTAAGGTTAATGCTGTTGTATAAATGTGTTGATGAAGAGTAATGATTTTGGATTGGAAGAGAAATTGAACAAAAATAACGATTTTACAGCACTGTAAAAACGCATCTGTTTGTATGTTACCTCAATGATGTCGGCGTTGGTCCGGCTCTCGTGTGGCTCGTTGTACTCGGTGTACTTGAGCAGCACCTTGTCCATGTCGGTGCTGGCGTACTGGAAGAGCTTGTTCGAGTGGTTGAAGATGATTAGGGCGATCTCGCAGTCGCACAGCACGCTCAGCTCGTACGCCTTCTTCATCAGGCCGAACTTCCTCTTGGTGAAAGTCACCTGAATGGTGGAAGGACAGGAGTTTGAATGGGAAGTTGACATTTTTGTAAATCTTTTCAGGCATGGCTTCTTGAGACTTTTTTGGAGGTCAATTCATGATAGAAAACCAAATTCATTTTGCTATGGTCAATCACCTGCAGGGGCTGAATTTTCAAATTATTTCATGTTAAAGTTGAGAAAGTTGAGGCAATTTGGTGGGTTTTTCATTTGTTTTATTCTGGAATTGAGAAATGTCCTGTGTATTTGCGGAGCAGGCGTCTTGGGA
This sequence comes from Corythoichthys intestinalis, assembly GCF_030265065.1. Classification (NCBI taxonomy): domain Eukaryota; kingdom Metazoa; phylum Chordata; class Actinopteri; order Syngnathiformes; family Syngnathidae; genus Corythoichthys; species Corythoichthys intestinalis. The sequence goes on from NC_080398.1 coordinate 41,947,562, forward strand.
AGTTTTTTTTGGGTCTATTCATGATGGACACACCTACAGAAATTCATTTTGCTAAGGTCAACTAACCACAAGGGCTGAATTTTCAAAATAGGTCAAGTTGAAGTTAAGAAAATTGCGGTAATTTGGTGTTTTTTTGGTTTTTTTTGGGGTTGTTTTATTTTGGAATTGCAAACTTCCTGTTCATTTCCCGTCTAGGCATCTTAAAGACTTTTTTGACGGTCTATTTATGATAAATGTGTCTACCAAATTTCATTTGGTTAGGTTCAACCAGCTTTGGGGGCTGAATTTTCAAAATATATTACGTTGAGAAAGATGAGGCAATTTGGTGGGTTTTTTGCTTGTTTTATTTTAGAATTGCCAACTTCCTGTTCATTTCCCATCTAGGCATCTTGAGATTTTTTTGGGGTCTATTTATGATAAGTGTGCCTACCAAATTTTATTTGGCTAAGTTCAACCAGCTTCGGGGGCTGATTTTTCAAAATATATTAAGTTAAAGTTGAGAAAGATGAGGCAATTTGTTGGGTTTTTTGCTTGTTTTATGTTAGAATTGCCAACGTCCTGTTCTTTTCCCGTCTAGGCATCTTCAGACTTTTTTGTGGGTCCTTTTATGATAGATGTGCCTACCAAATTTCATCTGGCTCTCTTCAACCAGCTTCGGGGGCTGAATTTTTTGTGAAAGATGAGGCAATTTGTTGTTTTTTTTTGTTTGTTTTATTTTAGAATTGCCAACTTTCTGTTCATTTCCCGTCTAGGCATCTTGAGACTTTTTTGTGGGTCCATTCATAACACATGTGCCTACCAAATTCATGGTGCTAAGGTCAACCACCTTCGGGGGCTGAATTTTCAAAATATATCAAGTTAAAGTTGAGAAAGATGAGGTAATTTGTTGGTTTTTTTTGCTTGTTTTATTCTAGAATTGCCAACTTCCTGTTCATTTCCCATCTAGGCATCTTGAGACTTTTTTTGTGGGTCCATTTATGATAGATGTGCCTACCAAATTTCATCTGGCTAAGTTCAACCAGCTTTGGGGGCTGAATTTTCCAAATAAAACAAGTTAAATTTGAGAAAGATGAGGCAATTTGTTGGGTTTTTTGCTTGTTTTATTTTAGAATTGCAAACTTCCTGTTTATTTCCCGTCTAGGCAAATTGAGACTTTTTTGTGGGTCCATTTTTGATAGATGTGCCTACCAAATTTCATGGTGCTAAGGTCAACCACCTTCGGGGCTGAATTTTCAAAATATATGAAGTTAAGTTTGAGAAAGATGAGGCAATTTGTTGGGTTTTTTGCTTGTTTTATTTTAGAATTGCAAACTTCCTGTTTATTTCCCGCCTAGGCATCTTGAGACTTTTTTGTGGGTCTATTTATGAAAGATGTGCCTACCAAATTTCATGATGCTAAGGTCAACTAGCTACGGGGGCTGAATTTTCAAAATATTTCAAGTTAAAGTTGAGAGAGATGAGGCAATTTTTTGGATTTTTTGCTTGTTTTATTTTAGAATTGCCAACTTCCTGTTCATTTCCCGTCTAGGCAAACTGAGACTTTTTTGCGGGTCCATTTATGATAGATGTGCCTACCAAATTTCATGGTGCTAAACCTTCGGGGGCGCAATTTTCATAATATATCAAGTTAAAGTTGAGAAAGATGAGGCAATTTGTTGTTTTTTTTGTTTGTTTTATTTTAGAATTGCCAACTTTCTGTTCATTTCCCGTCTAGGCATTTTGAGACTTTTTTGTGGGTCCATTCATAATACATGAGCCTACCAAATTTCAGGGTGCTAAGGTCAACCACCTTCGGGGGCTGAATTTTCAAAATATATCAAGTTAAAGTTGAGAAAGATGAGGTAATTTGTTGGGTTTTTTGCTTTTTTTAATTCTGGTACTGGGCAACTTCCTGTGTATTTTCGGAACAGACGTCTTGAGGCTTTTTTGTGTGTCTATTCATGATAGATGCACCTACCAAAATTCATTTACCTAAGGTCAACCAACCACAGGGGCTAAATTTTCAAGTTAAAGTTGAGAAAAATGAGGCAATTTGGTGGTTTTTTTTTGCTTGTTTTATTCTGGAATTGCCAACTTCCTGTTCATTTCCCATCTAGGCAACTTGAGACTTTTTTGTAGGTCTATTGATGATAGACGTGCCTACCAAATTTAATTCGGCTAAGTTCAACCAACTACAGGGGCTGAATTTACAAAATATTACAAGGTAAACTTGAGAAACATTAGCTAATTTGGTGTTTTTTGAGCTCGTTTTATTCTAGAATTGCCAACTGCCTGTATATTTAAGCACCATGCATCCTGAGACTTTTTTGTGGGTCTATGCATGATTGACGTGCCTACCAAAATTCATTATGCTAAAGTCAACCAACTGAAGGGGCTGAATTTTCAAAACATTACTAAGTTTAAGTTGAGAAACATGAGGAATTTTGGAAATGAGGAAAGTTTTTTTTGGCTTGTTTTATTATAGAATTGCCAACTTCCTGTATGTTGCTAAGACTAATAAGTGTTTTTGTCCAAAAGACTAAGTATTAAGGGGCTGCCAAAAACAACACTGGTATAACTCGACGCCTGTGGGAGGGTTGGCATTGAATCGGACTTGCATCTCTTTCACTGAAACAATCATTTACATGACTAATTTGGAGAAGCGGCAGTAAAACAAGTCTAAAATTTTTCCATTGACCCCGAAGCTCCAAGTTCAAATGGAATAGACATCTAAGAATTAAGTAGCAGTCAGTATTTGAAAGACCCGACTCAATAAAAAACTGACGTCCTTGCGTATTTTCAAGCATAACTTTTTTCACGGTTCACCTCCCGATAGTCATTCCTAGCAAAATTGATGTTGTTAAGTTCAACCGGATGAATTGTCAGCGCAAGCAGGAGTAGCTATAGCAACCCCGTTTCACAGGCCACTGGTGTGAGGACTCAATATTACAATGTGGGCCAAAGCGCTTGATTGACAGGCTGAGTACTGTAAGCTTTATCTACACGCGCTCAGACGGGATTGCAGATCATCCTGACAGGTCGTGTTTACTCTCGATTTAACGGGAAGTACAATTTCAACACTTTTAATCACACTTCTGCTGTTTTCCGTTACGCCATTCATTGCATCAGATTGCATTAAAATGAGAGGGAGGGAGGGGGGATGGTTTTTAGGCAACAGACTTGACGAGCGGCTGGCCAAACATGCTTCTCGTCTGCTGTCACGTTGACTACCCCCGTCACTTTCACACTCTGCCATGCTCTTTTCCACGCCTGCCCTCGCTCGCAGAGCGCATACGCAAGTGCTAAGAAGGTGACTGGGAGTGATAGAAGTGAGCGCGAGGTGCTGGTTTGCTTGAAAAGCACTTCAGGGGACTAATTGAGGGTAGATTTCATATTGTTTGGATCAAGTTGAACCATGTCTGAAGGTTTTGGTGTTCCACAAGTCTCTATTCTAAGCCACTTTCTTTTCCAAAAATAGGTTTTCTTTTCGATAATGATTAGAAACTTAAAAAAAATACATTAAAATAACTGTGCTTAACCTCAAATGGTATTAAAAATAAATAAATAAATGAGGACCCAAGTACATAAAATGCAATGCTAGGCAATTTAGCCAATTTTTGCACTGTTTCAATTGGCTAACTTCCGCTAGCTTAAAAGCTATATAATGCTAACTGTGAGTGCAGGTGACTCACTAGCCTTGAACCTCTGAAGTTCTTTCGGACGCGACACATTTCTTAAATAAGAGTCTTCAATCCAAGCTTCATGTTGATGCCTTTCTTTTAGTGAAGCTTAACGTGACACAAAAACAAAAGATGAATTCAAAACTTAACATTAATGTGATGGTCAAAAGACTGTGACGCTTCTAGTCTGGTTCATGGGTTCTCTTCTGTCTTTGGGCCGTTGCCGCCAACAGGTGTTGACAATTATTGCCAATCAATTGCGTCACAGCGCCGGGTTATCTCTACTAAATAAATTTTTACATCACTTGTAAATTAAATTATAAAATCCAAATAGTAATCTAACCACATACAGTGCCTTGCAAAGGTATTCGGCCCCCTTGAACCTTGCAACCTTTCGCCACATTTCAGGCTTCAAACATAAAGATATAAAATTTGAATTTTTTGTCAAGAATCAACAACAAGTGGGACACAATCGTGAAGTGGAAGAAAATTTATTGGATAATTTAAACTTTTTTAACAAAAAAAAAAACTGAAAAGTGGGGCGTGCAATATTATTCGGCCCCCTTGCGTTAATACTTTGTTGCGCCACCTTTTGCTCCAATTACAGCTGCAAGTCGCTTGGGGCACGTTTCTGTCAGTTTTGCACATCGAGAGACTGACATTCTTGCCCATTCTTCCTTGCAAAACAGCTCGAGCTCAGTGAGGTTGAATGGAGAGTGTTTGTGAACAGCAGTCTTCAGCTCTTTCCACAGACTCTCGATTGGATTCAGGTCTGGACTTTGACTTGGCCATTCTAACACCTGGATACGTTTATTTTTGAACCATTCCATTGTAGATTTGGCTTTATGTTTTGTATCATTGTCCTGTTGGAAGATAAATCTCCGTCCCAGTCTCAGGTCTTGTGCAGATACCAACAGGTTTTCTTCCCGAATGTTCCTGTATTTGGCTGCATCCATCTTCCCGTCAATTTTAACCATCTTCCCTGTCCCTGCTGAAGAAAAGCAGGCCCAAACCATGATGCTGCCACCACCATGTTTGACAGTGGGGATGGTGTGTTCAGGGTGATGAGCTGTGTTGCTTTTACGCCAAACATATCGTTTTGCATTGTGGCCAAAAAGTTCAATTTTGGTTTCATCTGACCTGAGCACCTTCTTCCACATGTTTGGTGTGTCTCCCAGGTGGCTTGTGGCTAGGCATGTGCCGGTATGAGATTTTCACGGTACGATAACCGTGAGCAAAAATACCGCGGTTTCACGGTATCACGGTATTGCAATTATAGCTCCAAAATTTTGAGATGTATGGGTTTTAAAAAAAAAAATCCATTGAACAGGATTTTTTCAAAACATATTTGCAAATTGGAACATGAATATAATGTGAAAATAAATAAATTAACAAAAAATAACAAATATTATATAAAATTAAAATAAATAGAACCTAGACTATACCCACAGCCACAGCTCAAGTTGCTCAATATTAGAGTAAGAACAAAATAATTGCTATAAAAAGTAAAAACACTTCTAAATAAAATTAAAAATATATACTGTATGACTTTTTTTTGAGGGGGGAGGCTCAAGTGAAGTTTCGCCATTTTCAGCCACTGTGTCAACTCTAGTCTACATGATGCCATGCCTTTGTGTTAAAAAGAACAAAGAATTCATAAGTTAATAAGTTAGTTAAAAATGTATAAGTTAGTTTTATAAATTAGTTAAAATGTAAATATTGTTGAGGAAAGGTTTCATCTTTTAAAAAAAAAAAAAAAAGTGAGGAGTGAGACCTCCTCTCTCTTAAAGCTTGGGAAATCTTTTTGTATCCAAATCCGGCTTTAAACTTCTCCACAACAGTATCTCGGACCTGCCTGGTGTGTTCCTTGGTTTTCCCAATGCTCTCTGCACTTTAAACAGAACCCTGAGACTACCACAGAGCAGGTGCATTTATACGGAGACTTGATTACACACAGGTGGATTCTATTTATCATCATCGGTCATATAGGACAACAATGGATCATTCAGAGATCCTCACTGAACTTCTGGAGTGAGTTTGCTGCACTGAAAGTAAAGGGGCCGAATAATATTGCACGCCCCACTTTTCACTTTTTTATTTGTTAAAAAAGTTGAAATTATCCAATAAATGTTGTTCCACTTCACGATTGTGTCCCACTTGTTGTTGATTCTTGACAAAAAAATTAAATTTCATATCTTTATGTTTGAAGCCTGAAATGTGGCGAAAGGTTGCAAGATTCAAGGGGGCCGAATACTTTTGCAAGGCACTGTAGTGTGTTGAAGGTGTGCCGTAAAATGCGGACCGGAGTTAAGGGAAAACGAAGCAAACACTGGAGTGGATTATGTAAATCGGTGCGCTGGAAAACCCGGACCGGACTTCCAAAAAAAAAAAACTGGAGCGCATTTTTTTGCCCATATCGACATCCGATCTGATCCAAATATCGGATCGGGACATCTCTACCCGCAACTACTGTGGAGTACCTCAGGGCTCTATCTTAAGTCCTGTTTTCTATCCTGAAACTTGTTACCATCCTAGTACTGTTGTTTTGTTCTTAACTCCAACCTGTCCAATGACATGCAAATGTGCGGAAATGTACTTTGAGCTGAGCTTCAGGTGAGATTAAGGTGATTCTTGCGGAAATGAGTATGTCGACATGTCAATGTATGTGCGTGTGATATGTAGATGGGCACAGAGAGAAAGATGAGTGCTATGAGAGAGGGAAGCAGAGGTGGGCGAGATGACGGCAGCCCCGTGTGATGAGGTGGGGAACGGGTTGGGTGAGGGGAAGCGGTTGCCCGTGGATACGACCCCGATATAATTTGATTTGTGGCAGCAGGAAGCGACGAGCCAACCGGGGCGTAAGTGGAGGAGGTGGAGGCATGACAGATGCTGCAACATGTCAGAGCGGCGCACGGATGGAAGGATGACGGCGGAGGAGAAACGCCGAAGTGGGACCTGACACCGAGACGCTCCTCCGTCGCTTTATCTTATCCGATCGTTGAGATCGCCATCATCGTAAAACGCGGTCGTTTGCGCTAATCTGGCTCAGAGGAAGGTCATTTAGAGGGTGGAATAACAGCTGACAGGTGCGACAAGTCAGTGGACTTCATGCGTAGTAGGGGTGGAAAACTCTGGGTGTCTCACCATACGATACGATTTGCCGTGCGAGGCTCACGATAACTAACTCACGATATGGCGAAACAACAATTATCACTACGTGTCAGGAAATCATTATACAAGTAATAAACAGCTTGAAATTAGTTTATCACTCATATACGCCCAATCCATTTGAACTGGGAGGGCGACAGTGAATGAGCATTTGTCATCTATGGCTGTCAATGGCACCCAATGAGTTAATTTTTGGGCAATACATGTCATTTCGATATATTGTCTAGGGCTGCAGCTATTGATTATTTTAGTAGTCGATTAATCTATATAGTAAGTGGATTTGGAACATATAATGCGATAAATTTGAGGAGATGGATCAATTAATTAATTAATTAATTAATTATTAAATAAATTAAAATACCTGAGCTCAGCCTCAAACAGTATAAAATAAATAAATGAGGATCTGGGTACAACACAAGAACAATTGGCTAACTTGCATAGCAAATGTCCGCTAGCTTAAATGCTATAAAATGCTCTTTTTTCACAATGCTCTTAACAAATCATTTTAACACATATTCCCGCAAAAAAATGGTTGAATATATCTATAAATTACGAATAGGGTTGTTCCGATCATGTTTTTTTGCTCCCGATCCGATCGTTTTAGTTTGAGTATCTGCCGATCCCGATATTTCCCGATCCGATTGCTTTTTTTTTTTGCTCCCGATTCAATTCAAATCATTCCCGATAATTTTTCCAGATCATATATATATCACATAATTAACCAAGTTAAAATATTGAACGCAATTAACGCGCATGCCCCGCTCAAACAGATTAAAATGACGGCATAGTGTCATGTCCACTTGTTACATGTGTTTTTTGTCTCCCTCTGCTGGCGCTTTGGTGCGACTGATTTTATGAGCATTGTGTAATATTGACATCAACAATGGCGAGCTACTAGTAATTTTTTGTTAGAAAATTTTACAAATTTTATTAGAATGAAAACTAGGGTTGTTCCGATCATGTTTTTTGCTCCCGATCCGATCCCGATCGTTTTAGTTTGTGTATCTGCCGATCCCGATATTTCCCAATCCAATTGCTTTTTTTTGCTCCCGATTCAATTCCAATCATTCCCGATAATTTTTCCCGATCATATACATTTTGGCAATGCATTAACAAAAAAATGAATAAAACTCGGACGAATATATACATTCAACATACAGTACATAAGTCTATTTTATAATTATATTATAATAAGTATAATTTGATAGCCCTTCTTTAAGCCAAAACTAAAGACTCTGGATGAGTGTAAGACATTTTGTCTGTAACGTTAAATACAATTAGAAAACGATTTTATCAAAAAATATATATACAATAAAAAAAGGCATGTCCCGATATTTTTTTGCCGATTCCGATACTTTGAAAATGACGTGATCAGACCCGATCGATCGGCATTACATCTTTAATTACGAATACATAAAAAAACCTACCTTATGTTGGTCTTAACAGGGACCTTAATTAGTTATGTCAAATTCACTATTGCCACTAGAGAGCAGTGTATCCACCCAAATCAATAAAACTAAATTCAAAACACTTTCAAAACAAACCGTTACAACGCCACGCTAAATAAACGAATACTCGAAGCAGCAAAATTTGCGTCAAAGCTTTTTTTCTAATTGAATTACTCGAGTAAATTGATTAATCGTTGCAGCACTAAAATTGTCACAACCCAAATGCGGAGAAACACAGATTGAACATTTCAAACAGGAATTTTTCCGCCAGTGCTCTCAAAATGGAAGTCCCTCAGCATCGGAAAACTCCATGTGGAACAAGTTCAGAGCGCTTCAGTTTAGTCGAGTACTCAACTAAAAGCTCAATTCCCAAATTCAGTCCTCACACGAGGAATAGACAAAAAAATGTAAGTGCAAGAATGTAAAGCAGAGTTGTTGTTTTTTTGTGTATGTTGCACCGGTGCCGATACTACGGCACTAAAAGGACATCATCGGTATCATGGAGTACTAAGAAATAACGTGCCAATGCCGTGCAATGTGTACTTTTCGAGGTCTAGTTTCCAAACGCTGGTTGCCCTACGCAATATGGCCGTCAGCTACGCACACCACACCCTTCCCAAGATGATAGATGTCCAACTGTGTTTATTTCTGGTAAAATTCAATGGCAGTCTATGTTTAATTGGCTGAAATGCAACCTCCCACTACTTAGTTTATCACTAGTAGACGTCCAAGTCATTTGAAAATGGATTGGACGTCTAGCACCGTCAATGGCAGCTAATGAGTCAAGCAAACAAAGTCCCACTGGCCTGGAAAAATCCCCCCCAAAAAACTCTTCTGCTGTAATCATCCTGAACAATTTAACATGACGCACTTCACTCATTTACATGCACTTTTTAACACGAGCTCGTTATGTATTTTTAATTATTTTTTAAAAAAAAACAACTTTATTTACTCATCCGTGTGTGTAATGGGAATGTGTGACTGAGTTTGTGAGCCCTGTCGGGGATGAATTTCTGTCGCCATTGGGGACAGACAGTAAAGTATTCTATTCTATTCTATTCTATTCTATTCTATTCTATTCTATTCTATTCTTTTCTATTCTAAGAAATAAAAAAGTCCAATATCACGTGAAAACGTGACAACTATCATGTGAAAATGTGATAACTATCATGTAAAAACGTGAACGCTATCAAGTAAACATGTGATAACTATCATGTAAAAACATGATAAATATCATTTAAAAATGTGATAATTATCATGTAAAAAGGAAAATTATCATGTAAAACTTGACAATTATGAAAAAACGGGATAATTATCATGTAAAAATGTGAAACTCTTGTGAAAATGTGAAGCTATCATGTAAAAACGTGATAACTATCATGTAAAAAAAAGATAATTATGTAAAAAGGTGATAATCATGATGTAAAAATGTCAAACACACGTGAAAATGTGAACGCTACTCTGTAAAAACTTGACAAGTATCATGTAAAAATGGAATTATCTTGTAAAAGCGTGACATCATCTAAAAGGTGTGCGCTATCATGTATAAATGTGAAAATTAACATGTAAAAACGTGATCTTATCATGTAAAAATGATAATATATTAAACATGATAATAATCATTTAAAATTGTGATATAATGTAAAGATGTAATTATGTAAAAACATGAAACTCCTGCAATATGATATATAAAATATGATAATTATCATTTAAAAACATGATAATTATGTAGATACGTGATACTATGATGTAAATATGTGATAATTATCGCGTAGAAATGTGAAACTTAGCAATATAAATGCGTGATAAGTATCTTGTAAAAATGTGACAATTATCATGGAAAAACCGTGATATGTATAAAAAGTGAAAGCAATCATGTAAAAAAATGAAAATTAATATGTAAAAAAAAGATAGTATGATGGAAGAACATGACAATCATTCAAAATGTGATATACTGTAAAAATTTGATAATTATCTTGTAAAAAAGTAATAATTATGTAAAAACATGATAATCATGTATTTCTGTGATACTCTCATTTACGTGAAAATTGTCATGTAAAAATGTGATAATTATCATGTAAAAACAGTGATATGTAAAAACACGAACGCTATCATGTAAAAATGTGATAATTATCATGGAAAAACCGTGATATGTAAAAAAGTGAAAGCAATCATGTAAAAAAAAAAAGAATATTAACATGTTAAAAAATGATAATATTATGGAAGAACATGATAATAATCATTCAAAATGTGATATAATGTAAAAATTTGATAATTATCTTGTAAAAATGTAATAATTATGTAAAGACATGATAATTATGTAAATCTGTGATGCTATCATTTACGTGAAAATTGTCATGTAAAAATGTGATAATTATCATATAAAAATGTGAAACTTAGCAATATAAATGCGTGATAAGTATCTTGTAAAAATGTGATAATTATCATTGAAAAACCGTGATATGTAAAAAAGTGAAAGCAATCATGTAAAAAAAATGAAAATTATCATGTTAAAAAATGATATTATGGAAGAACATGATAATAATCATTCAAAATGTGATATAATGTAAAAATTTGATAATTATCTTGTAAAAATGTAGTAATTATTATGTAAAAACATGATAATTATGTAAATCTGTGATACTCTCATTTACGTGAAAATTGTCATGTAAAAATGTGATAATTATCATGTAAAAACAGTGATATGTAAAAATACGAAAGCTATCATGTAAAAATGTGATAATTATCATGTAAAAGCATGACATCATATTAAAATGTCATAACCATCATGTAAAAATGTGAAAGCTATCATGAAGAAATGTGAAAAATAACATGTAAAAATGTTATCCTATCATGTAAAAACTTGATTCTAGAAGGGAAAAGTGTGCTAATAATCATTTAAAATGTGATATGATGTAAAAATTGAATAATTATCATGTAAAAAAAATGCAAAAACGTGATAACTATCATGTAAAAATGCAATAACTATCATGTAAAAACAATAATTATCATGTAAAACCCTGATACTATCATGTAAATACGTGATACTATCATGTAAAAATGTGACATCATATAAAAACGAATACTATCATGTATAAACATTCTATTCTATTCTATTCTGAACCGTATCTGACCAAGATATGATAGTTATTACTTTAGAATGAAGTGAGTATGCAGTAATTTAGTATTACAAGAAAAAAAAATTAATGGTATTGGTACACTATCAGGATCACAGCCTTGTGTCAGAATTAGTACTGGGAGCCAAAAAATTGAATTAGTTGTTTTGCAATAGAGCACAAACATAAGTAGAACTCAATACTAAAAAATCATTTTGAAATATCTAATATCTAAGTGCATCTATATCCATTCTCCCTTTGTTCTAACCAAATAGGTTACTTTGCTTCACTCAGATTCGATCCAGGACAAACGATCCGGACGTAAGCAAGGTGAAGAGCAGGTAACCAATGGCAACGAAAGAAATCCAAGAGGACGGAGTGGGGTTTTTTTGTGTGCGTCTTGGCAGGGTTCTGCTCGCGTGGCAGATGGATGAGGAAAAACACCACTGAGAGCCGCGGTAGACTCGAGTGGTTTTACCGTAGCCAACGGCTCGCTAGCGTTTGTTAGCTCGTGCGCGGGGCTGGAACAACAACAACAACATGCTCGTAGCCGCCATGGCAACCTAACTTTATTGGGTCGAGTTGTTTTTGCGTATCTTCCTATTAGACTGATTTAGTAGGATTTACTACGTTTGAAAGAAAGTGCATGTTTCGGAATTCAGTGTAATCCATTTGCCTGCCACAGTTTGATAGGAAATGGCCTGCAGAAAACAACCACTTCAAACCAAAACGGCAGACTTTTTGTGTCTTTTCGGGCATGGCTTCATGAGACTTTTTTGTGGGTGTACTCACGATAGACATGTCTACTAAATTTCATGTTGATAAGGGAATTTGGCTTCAGGGGCTGGATTTTTAAAAGGTTCTGTAAAGTTAAGAATGCTAAGACTATTCAGTGTTTTTGTTTTGCTTTAACCAAAAATGGCAGACAATCTGTGACTTTTAGGGTATGTCTTCTTGAGACTTTTTGGTGGGTCTACCTTTAATATACATGCCTACCAAATTTCATCTTGCTAAATCAAACTGGGATCGGGGGCGGAATTTTAAAAAGTTTATAGGTTTAACTTAGTTAAGAATGCTAAGATTACCTGGCGTTTTTGGTTTATCCTAAAATAGCACTCAATCTGTGACTTTTGGGATATGGCTTCTTGAGACTATTTTATGCGTCTACTCTTAATAAACTTGATTACTGAATTTCATGTTGCTAAATCAAACTGGCTTCAGAGGCTGATTTTTCAAAAGTTTATTGGTATAACAAAGTTAATAATGCTAATATTAACCAGCGTTTTGCTTTATCCTAAAATGGCGGTCAATTTGTGTCTTTTCGGGTATGGCTTCTTGAGATTTTTTTGTGGGTTTACTCTTAATTTAGCTGCCGACCAAACTTGATGTTTCTAAATCAAACTGGCTACGGGGGCTGGATTTTTAAATGTTTATAGGTTTAACAAAGAATGCTGAGATTAATCAGTGTTTTTGCTTTTTTGCTTTATCCTAAAATGGCAGTCAATCTGTGTCTTTTTGGGTTGGACTTCTTGAGACTTTTTTGTGGATCTACTCTTAATATAAATGCCCACCAAATTTCATGTTGCTAAATCAAATTGGCTTCGGGGGCTGAATTTTTAAACGTTTATAGGTTTAAAAAAAAATGCTAAGATTAATCAGTGTTCATGTGTTTTTGCTTTATCCTAAAATGGCAGTCAATCTGTGACTTTTAGGATATGGCTTCTTGAGACTTTTTTGTGGTTCTACACTTAATAAACTTGCCTACCAAATTTCATGTTGCTAAATCAAACTGGCTTCAGGGGCTGAATTTTTTAAAAAGTTTATTGGTTTAACATAGAATGCTAAGATTAATCAGTGTTTTTGATTTTTTTTGCTTTATCCTAAAATGACAGTCTATCTGTGACTTTTAAGATATGGCTTCTTGAGACTTTTTTGTGGGTCTACTCTTAATAAACTTGCCCACCAAATTATATGTTGCTAAATCAAACTGGCTTCATGGGCTGAATTTTTAAAAAAGTTTATAGGTTTAACAAACAATGCTGAGATTAATCAGTGTTCTTGCGTTTTTGCTTTATCCTAAAATGGTAAAATGGCGGTCAGTCTGTAACTTTTAGGATATGGCTTCTTGAGACTTTTTTGTGGGTCTAGTCTTAATATAGCTGCCTATCAAATTTCAAGTTGCTATGTTTAAACCAGTTTTGGGGGCTTAGTTTTCAAATGTGTTAAAGTTTGACATGGTTTATTGAGGTAAGGTTATTAAGTATTTTGGCTTTTTGCTTGATCCAAAAATGGCAGACAATCTTTGTCTTTTCAGTTATGGCTTCTAGAGACTTTTTTGTAGGTCTACTCCTAATGTAACTGCCCACCAAATTTCATGTTGTTAAATCAAACTGGCTTCAGGGGCTGAATTTTATAAAGTTTAGCCTATACATTTAACCAATTTAAGAATGCTAAGATTATTCAGCGTTTTTGTTTTGTTTTGCTTTATCTTAAAATGGCGGTCAATCCGTGACTTTTGGGATATGGCTTTTTGAGAGTTTTTTGTGGGTCTACTCTTAATATAATTGCCCACCAAATTTCATGTTGCTGAATCAAACTGGCTTCGGGGGCAGAATTTTTTTTTTTTAAATTTATGTTTAGCAAAGAATGCTAAGATTAATCAATGTTTTTGCTTTATCCTAAAATGGCAGCCAATCTGAGACTATTAGGATGTAGCTTCTAGAGACTTTTTTGTGGGTCTACTCTTGAAATAACAGCATTTCAAATTTCAGGTTGCTATGTTCAAACAGTTGTGGGGGCTTAATTTTTAAATGTTTTAAAGTGTGAAATAGTTTTTTGATGTAAGGTTATCAAGTATTTTGGCTTTTTTGCTTGATCCAAAATGGCACACAATCTGTGTCTTTTCATGTATAGCTTCTTGAGACTTTTTTGTGCGTCTACTCTTAGTATAACTGCCCACCAAATTTCATGTTGCTAAGTTAAACGGGCTTTGGAGGCTGAATTTTCAAAACCGTTTCATTTTAAATAGTTATAAGTTGTTTTTTAGTTTTTTATCTTTTGCTTTACCCTAAAATGGTGGATAATCTACATCTTCTGGTTTATGGCTTCTTGAGACTTTTTTGTGCCTCAGCTCATAAAATACATGTCCACCAAATTTCATGTTGCTATGTCAAGCGGTCTTCGGGGGCTGAATTTTTGAAAAGATTTCACAATGCACAACAAAGAGTCACCTTTCATCCATCTGCTTCAAACCAAATTGTGCGAAAAAATCTATGTCACTCTCTACCGAGCCAATGTTTGCTTTGCATAGTACGAAAATCACATTTGGCCAACACGTTGCTTTGGTTGTTTTGTCTTTATAAAATGTCAATATCGTCTAAAACCCTGCAATGCTTCACACCGTGAGTAATGCTTGAAAGGAGAAGAGAAAGAGGACGAAATGTGCAACGCGAGATACTGTCATGCTTCCAGGCGGGCCCACACTCGCGCTGGCTGTTTGTTTTTTGGAGCTATATGGAAACATCTCCCCTATCAACATGTGGGAGGGGGACAAGCGCAGTGTTCTTCGACATCCATTTGATTTCATTTCAACGACGTTGGTCGTCATTAGGCGTCAAAATTAGTGTTATACCGATACTAGTATCAAAAGGGGCACTAATACGCAGAGGTTGGTAATAACGCGTTACATTTACTTGAGGAAGTACTTGAGTGGCGCTACCAGTTTCACCAATAAGACGTCGCAACAATAAGCACATGACTCCATTATACCAATCAGATTCAAGCTTGCCGTTATATGATCACGCTGGCTTGTTCAATCACTTGGTGTCCTTAAAGCACCGTCAAAAAATAATTATTTGACATAGAGCGCTGGCGTCGACATGACTCGAAAGCTTGGATTTTAACCTCTCTCCCAGATTTTATTTGGTACCAATTGACCTCAGAAAACCGGAGATATGATCCTTTTAGTTTCATAATAGGAAATATGTTTTCTTCACTAGAGGGCACTCATGCTCTTTTGACGAATGATGCTTCATTTCAGTATTTTTTTTCTCTTGCCGGAATTCATTGATATTTTTTGTGTTGTTATATTTCCTTGGCTTAATATTGGTATTAGGGTTGTTCCGATCATGTTTTTTTGCTCCTGATTTGATCCCGATCGTTTTAGTTTGAGTATCTGCCCATCCCGAAATTTCCCGATCTGATTGCTTTTTTTTTGCTCCCGATTCAATTCCAATCATTCCCGATAATTTTTCCCGATCATATAAGTTTTGGCAATGCATTAAGAAAAAAATGGATACAACTCGGACGAAAATATACATTCAACATACAGTACATAAGTACTGTATTTGTTTATTATGACAATAAATCCTCAAGATGGCATTTACATTATTAACATTCTTTCTGTGAGAGGGATCCAAGGATAGAAAGACTTATAATTCTTAAAGGATAAATGTAACTTTGTATATTGTGACTAAATATTCCCATCTAGTGTATTTGTTGAGCTTTCAGTAAATGATACCGCAGCCATTTAACTTCTGCCCAAATGCATGATGGGAAATGCAACCATGCCTGTGCGTAGTGCTACCAATTGATATATCTTTTCTGCGTTGGGAAATACAGTAACATAGGTTGTTAAGAAAAAGATCAATTACTAACTTTCTTCCCCACATTGCTTCCCACGATATTTCTAATCGTAGGGAGAGGGATTGTAAGGCTTTAGCCATTTAAAAAAAGGCCCCAAAGGCTGCCAAAATTCACTCTACTCATTTTACGCTGCCTTTTAGCTCTCTATATACCGTATTTTTCGGACTATAAGTCGCAGTTTTTTTCATAGTTTGGCTGGGTGTGCGACTTATACTCAGGAGCGACTTATGTGGGAAATTATTAACACATTTTAATATCATTTCACATGTTATTTTGGTGTTTTGGAGTGACACTGATGGTTTGGTAAACTTGTTTGCATGTTCTTTATGCTATAGTTATCTGAATAACTCTTAATAGCTATGTTACTTTAACATCGCATTTTGTTGTTCATGCATCATGTAACATTATCATACTGTACACTTATTCAGCATGTTGTTCTACATTGTATTTTTATTTTAAATTGCCTTTGAAGATGAAATATCTGTTCTATGTGTTGGATTTTATCAAGTAAATTTCCCACAAAAATGCGACTTGTACTCCGGTGTGACTTGTACATTTTTTTTCCCACCTCGTTGGGCATTTTATGGCTGGTGCGACTTATACTCAGATGCGACTTATAGTCCGAAAAATACGGTAAGTAAAACGGCGCCATTACAGATTGAATGCGACGACAATGCGTGAGTGGGTCGTGCAGCGCATGTAATAATTGCGTCAAATATTTTAACGTGATACATTTTAAAAAATATTAATTACCGCCGTTATCGGGATAAATTTGATAACTCTACCTTAAGCCTAAACTAAAGACTCTGGATGAGTGTAACATATCATGTCTGTAACGTTAAATACAATTAGAAAACGATTTAATAAAAAAAAAAAAAATTTTTTTTAAAAGGCATGTCCGATAATTTTTTGCCGATTCCGATACTTGAAAAATGACGTGATCGGACCCGATCGATCGGGACATCTCTAATTGGTATGTAATAGGTTATAGTCTTCAAAGTATAATGAAATGAGTTCCTATAGTTAAAATAAACATTGTTTAAAAAACAAAAAATCAAACGTCATAAGCAGTCAATCACAATGTTACTCATTACTTAAGTACTCTTTTCCCCTAATACTTTTTACTTGTAATTAAGTATATTTTTTGGATAGCTACTTTTACTTGAGTCGTTTTCATTTTAACACTACTTACTTGAGTAACATTTTTGGCTATTTTACCCAACTCTGCCAATACTATTTTTTAGACATATTTTTTTAATGGTGTGGTATCGAATGATGGTGCACATCTAGATATTGGTAAAGTTTTTTTGCATTATTTTAAATGGTCTAAAAATATAGGGATTGGACTGGTATCGGCAAAACATGAAAATATCGGATGCATAGACAAAAATGTATAGACATCCCTAACATAATTTTTTTTTTCCTCCAGCATTTTTTCTTAATCTTTCGACTATTTTTCTTTTCATTTCTGGTGTTAAACTGTTTTTTTTTTGTTTTTTTTTTTAGCTTTCGAACTGTTTGTGATTATTATATATGCGTTGTTTAATATATTTTTTATCATCTGTTTGGCAGTGTTTGTTGCAATACAGTTCATTTTGTAAACCAAAATAAAAAGGATATACATAGTACTGGTTTGGAGTAATAGTTTTATTTTGTTTGATTTGCTTTAAATTTAGCTAAATACTGGTTATATTATTTCTTACATTTAATAGCTTAAAAATATAGGTATCAAATCAGTATTTATATTTTTTAGAATTTTTTGTACTATATTTTGTACTGTATTTAATGGTTTAAAAAATATAGGCTTCAAATCAGTATCGGACAAAAAAAGCTAATCATAAGTAGAGCTTAAACGACTACTCGAGCAACTCGAGTAACTCGAATTTAAAAACTGATCCGAGTAATTTTATTCACCTCGAGTAATCGTTTATTTTGACAGCTCTAAGCATCACGTTTTGCTCGGACTACTTTAAATGCGGGACAACGCGCTGATGTCACGTGCGTAGAGGAAGAAGCAAAAAAACAAAAAAACAAAAAAAACTTACATCAGCCGACAGCCGCATAACAAACAACGCCGACGTTGCTAAATACTATCCCGCACGATGCTAGTTGATAGGTAGGTAGCGTCTGATGAGTCTCATAGAGATCACATGTATGTTGAACTAGATGCGAAGTGACAGACTCGGCCGCGTCTGGGCAGCGTTAGTAAACAGCCGCCATCTTAAAGCAGTAGCGCGCTAAGCACTAATAAAGAGCGCTAAGCGCTAATACATAAGATTAACGTTTAGCTTACGTAACGTTAGCCCTGCGGAGGGCTGGGTTTCTATTAATTATGACCACTGTCGATGCGTGGCTAACGTGTCTTACATACAGGCTTTAACATAACATAGCGTTGTGGAGTGATGAGGGTGTAAAATAAAAACTCAATAATGCTAATTATCAATTTTAGCTCAGTAGTCATTGCTGGATAAAACACCAAGTAGCACTGGTCCCTAATGTGCTCCAATACAGCCTGTATCATACATTTATTTTGAACACTGCAAAAACTCAAAATCCTATCAGGACTTACAGTTTAGACTAACTTAAAACTTAACTAGAACTTAAAAATGGCTTGACACGAATAGAAATTCAATTGAAACACGTGGTAAAAAAAATCCTAACTTTTAAGTGATGTGTGTTATCAAGCGTAACGGCATTTTTAGGTGTATATATATATATATATATATATATATATATATATATATATATATATATATATATATATATATATATATATATATATATATATATAAAAAAAATTAAAAATAAGATCTAATGGTTTTTTGAGTGAAAGCAGTGAATTAGTCTTTTTTTTAATTCTAGTTACATCTGAGATGCAATTGTTGGCTGTTTTCAACAATATACATCGAAAATAAAGACATTGATTGACTGAAAATGGTTCAAGATTAGATCAAATGTCTTGTTTTCTCATGTATATTTATAATTGCTCTTCACCTAAAAATATATTTGTTTTATCCGATTACTCGATTAATCGATAGAATTTTCAGTCGATTACTCGATTACTAAAATATTTGATAGCTGCAGCCCTAATCATAAGTAAAAATAAAATCTATTGAGAAATTCTTAATGTGAATGTAGTTTTTTTTTAAGATGTGTAATACTGCTTGCATTATTTTTTGCATTGTTTATAATGGCCTATAAATATAGGTGTTGGATCGTATCGGCAACAGTGTTGTTAATACCGGTGTTACAGTATTACAGCGTTTTTTTTTTTAGCTGTGAGTAATCGAATTAATTACTTTTCCCATCTTTGGGAGGACTCAGTTGAGTAAATATCTCCTTCAATCAGCAAGGGCATTGAAGATGAGACATGGCTGGATCTTTCAGCATGACAATGATCCCAAACACACAGCCAGGGCAACAAAGGAGTGGCTTCGTAAGAAGCATTTCAAGGTCCTGGAGTGGCCTAGCCAGTCTCCAGATCTCAACCCCATAGAAAATCTGTGGAGGGAGTTGAAAGTCCGTGTTGCCCAACGACAGCCCCAAAACATCATCTGCATGGAGGAATGGGCCAAAATACCAGCAACAGTGTGTGAAAAGCTTGTGAAGAGTTACAATAAATGTTTGGCCTCCGGTATTGCCAACAAAGGGTACGTAACAAAGTATTAGAGATGTCCTGATTGATCGGCTCCGATTACGTCATTTTCTGCTTTAACTAAAACCACCCAAACATTTATAGGTAGAGATGTCCCGATCGATCAGAATGTCGATACACTCATCCAGAGTCTTAAGTTTAGGCTTAAGGCAGGGTTATCAAATTTATCCCGTTAATGGCGCAATTTTTTTTTTTTTTTTTTTTAATTTATCACGTTAAAATATTTAACGCAATTAACGCATGCGCTGCACGACCCACTCACACATTGTCGCGTTCAATCTGTAATGGCGCCGTTTTATCTATATACAGTATAGGGCTAAAAGGCAGTGTAAAATGAGTAGAGAGAATTTTGGCAGCCTTTGGAGCCTTTTTTTATTGGCTAAAGCCTTACAATCCCTCTCCCTACTATTAAAAATATCGTGGGAAGCAATGTGGGGAAGAAAGGTAGTAACTGATCTTTTTTTTAACACCCTATGTTATTTCCCAACGCAGAGAAGATATATCAATTGGTACCACTACGCACAGTCATGGTTGCACTTTCCATCATGCATTTGGGCAGAACAGTTAAATGGCTACAGTATCATTTACTGAAAGCTCAATAAATACGCTAGATGGCAATATTCAGTCACAATATACAAAGTCACATTTATCCTTTAAGAATTACAAGTCTTTCTATCCGTGGATCCCTCTCACGGAAAGAATGTTAATATGTAAATGCCATCTTGACGATTTATTGTCATAATAAACAAATACAGTACTTATGTACTGTATGTTGAATGTATATATTCGTCCGAGTTGTATTCATTTTTTTCTTAATGCATTGCCAAAATGTATATGATTGGGAAAAATTATCGGGAATGATTGGAATTTAATCGGGAGCAAAAAAAAGCTATCGGGAAATATCGGGATCGGCAGATACTCAAACTAAAACGATCGTGATCGGATCGGGAGCAAAAAAACATGATCGGAATAACCCTACAAAGTATTGAGATGAAGTTTTGGTATTGACCAAATACTGTAATTATTTTCCACCATGATTTGCAAATAAATTCTTTAAAAATCAAACATTGAGATTTTCTGGGTTATTTTCCCACATTCTGTCTCTCATGGTTGAGGTTTACCCATGTTGACAATTACAGACCTCTCTAATATTTTCAAGTGGGAGAACTTGCACAATTAGTGGTTGACTAAATACTTATTTGCCCCACTGTATCCATCAACCTTGTGTGATGTTTTTTTTTTAATCTAAACATGAGAGCAAAGATTCAGAGCCACTACTTAAACCTCAAAATCTATTTGAATTGGGATGATTAGCAGTGAAACCAATCAATTTCCATTCCATATGAATTAGCCGTCTATTGCACTAAAACACGATCATTCCTTGCAATATCTCCCAGCTGTTGTTTGGCTTAAGAATAACAACAAGGACTCACCGATGCAATTTCAAGAAGGCTAAATAATAGAAACAGAATCTAAATTTCCCACCGGAGTTGGCGCCGTCGCAGCACGAACAACACTCGAGCGTTCTCTCAGCAGTATCAGCACAACTCCGCATCAAAGCGCCAGTTTTACGAGTCTCTTATTACACCGTTATGAGGTTTCGCCTAACGAGTGAGAATAAAGCGCGAGACGTTTCCCACAACTAGAAAAATGTCCTCGGAGCGTAGTTACATCGGTGGCGTATTGTCACCCGGGAAGAAAGGCTAAATGATCCATCCAAAACGAGTCGCCCGCTAAATGGGCTTCGCTCTATTGAGCGCGTCGAGTAATGGATTTGACACGGCCACCTCCAGCACCCCGCAGTCGGAAAACAACAAGACGGCGGTGGCGGAGGTGAAGGAAAAGGTACAGTCGTCACGATACTAAAATTTTCAACTGGATACAGATACTCAAAACAAGTACTCAATGCTAATTTTGATACTACATTGAAAAACACCCTGCAAATCAACAGGTAGAGACCCAGAAATAAATTTGGTGTTCATTATTTTTGACAAAAAAATAAAGTTATTAGGATCGCCTAGAAATGAACAAGAAGTGACTAAAAAATCAACTGGAAGTGACACCAAATACCCCAAAATTGACAAGGAAATGACCCAGTACCTATTCCGACTTCGACACATCATTTTGGTTGTCATTCCCTTTGACCCAAAAAAAAAAAAAGTTATTCGACTCACTTAGAAATTAACAGGTAGTGACCCAAAATCAACTGGAAGTGACACTAAATACCCTAAAATGGACAAGGAAGTGACCCAGTGCCTATTCCGATTTTGATAATGACCACCAAAATTATGCAGTATTTTTGACAAAAAAATAAGCTTTTCGGATCACCTAGAAGTTAACAGGTAAAAAAGCGCCCGAAATAAATTCGGTGTTCATTATTTTTGAAAAAAAAAACAGTTATTAGGATCGCTTAGAAATGAACAAGAAGTGACCCAAAATCAACTGGAAGCGACACAAAATATCCCAAAATTGACAAGGAAGTGACCCAGTACCTATTCCGACTTCGACACTGCATAATTTTGGTGGTCATTACTTTTGACCAAAAAAAAAAAAAAAAAAAGTTATTCGTATCACTTAGAAATTAACAGGTAGTGACCCAAAATCAACTGGAAGTGACACTAAATACCCTAAAATGGACAAGGAAGTGACCCAGTGCCTATTCCGATTTCGATATTGCATAATTTTGGTGGTCATTATTTTTGAAAAAAAAAAAAGCTATTCGCATCACCTAGAAATTAACAGGTAGAGAACCAGAAATGAATTTGGTGTTCACTATTTTTGACAAAAAAATACAGTTATTAGGATCACCTAGAAATGGACAAGAAGTGACCCAAAATCAACTGGAAGTGAAACTAAATACCCTAAAATGGACAAGGAAGTGACCCAGTGCCTATTCCGATTTCGATACTGCATAATTTTGGTGGTCATTATTTTTGACAAAAAAAATAAGTTATTCGGATCACCTAGAAATGAACAGGTAGAGACCCAGAAATAAATTTGGTGTTCATTATTTTTGACAAAAAAATAGTTATTAGGATCACCTAGAAATGAAAAAGAAGTGAATCCAAAATCAACTGAAAGTGACACAAAATACCCCAAAATTGACAAGGAAGTGACCCAGTACCTATTCCGACTTCGACACTGCATAATTTTGGTGGTCATTACTTTTGACCAAAAAAAAAGAAAAAAGTTATTCGGGTTACTTAGAAATTAACAGGTAGTGACCCAAAATCAACTGGAAGTGACCCTAAAATGGACAAGGAAGTGACCCAGTGCCTATTCCGATTTCGATACTGCATAATTTTGGTGGTCATTATTTTTGACAAAAAATAACCTATTCAGATCACCTAGAAATTAACAGGTAGAGACCCAGAAAGAAATTTGGTGTTCATTATTTCTGATAAAAAAATACAGTTATTAGGATCGCCTAGAAATGAACGAGAAGTGACCCAAAATCAACTGGAAGTAACACAAAATACCCCAAAATTGACAAGGAAGTGACCCAGTACCTATTCCGACTTCGACACTGCATAATTTTGGTGGTCATTACTTTTGACCAAAAAAAAAAAAAAAAAAAAAAGTTATTCGTATCACTTAGAAATTAACAGCTAGTGACCCAAAATCAACTGGAAGTGACACTAAATACCCTAAAATGGACACGGAAGTGACCCAGTGCCTATCCCGATTTCGATATTGCATAATTTTGGTGGTCGTTATTTTTGACAAAAAAATAAGTTATTCGGATGACCTAGAAACTAACAGGTAGAGACCCAGAAATAAATTTGGTTTCATTATTTTTGACAAAAAAAATACAGTTATTAGGATTGCCTAGAAATAAACAAGAAGTGACCCAAAATCAACTGGAAGTGACACAAAATACCCCAAAATTGACAAGGAAGTGACCCAGTGCCTATTCCGATTTCGATATTGCATAATTTTGGTGGTCATTATTTTTGACAAAAAAATAAGTTATTCGGATCACCTAGAAATGAACAGGTAGAGACCCAGAAATAAATTTGGTGTTCATTATTTTTGACAAAAAAATAGTTATTAGGATCACCTAGAAATGAAAAAGAAGTGAATCCAAAATCAACTGAAAGTGACACAAAATACCCCAAAATTGACAAGGAAGTGACCCAGTACCTACTCCGACTTCGACACTGCATAATTTTGGTGGTCATTACTTTTGACCCCAAAAAAAAAAAAATTCGGATCACTTAGAAATTAACAGGTAGTGACCCAAAATCAACTGGAAGTGACACTAAATACCCTAAAATGGACAAGGAAGTGACTCAGTGCTTATTCTGATTTCGATACTGCATAATTTTGGTGGTCATTATTTTTGACAAAAAATAAGTTATTCGGATCACCTAGAAACTAACAGGTAGAGACCCAGAAATAAATTTGGTGTTCATTATTTTTGACAAAAAAAATAAGTTATTCGGATCACCTACAAATTAACAGGTAGTGACCCACAAGCCATTGACAATAACCTAAACACCCTAAAACTAACAAGGAAGTGACACAGTACATATTCCAATTTCAATACTGCATAAAAATTGGTGGTCATTTTTTCTGACAAAAAAAAAAAAACCAAGGTATTCGGCTCGCCTAAAAATTAACAGAAATGGACCCCAAATCCATGGAAAGTGACTCTAAATACCCCAAAATTATTTCAATTTTGATACTGCATAAAATTGGTGGTCATTATTTTTGACCAAAAAATAAAGTTAGTAGGATTGCCTAAAAATTAACAGGAACTGACCCAAAATCCATAAAAAGTGACCCTATGTGCGGTAAAATTATCACGGTTTTGACCCAGTACCTATACCAATTTCGATACTGCATAAATTTGGTGGTCATTATTTTTTACCCCCCCCCCCCCCCCCCCCCAAAAAAAAAGAAGTTATTAGGATCACATAGAAATGAACACGATGTGGCCCAAAATCCATCGAAAGTGACCCCAAGCACCCTAAAATTAATAAGGAAGTGACCCAGTACCTATTCCAATTTTGATACGGCATAAATTTGGTCGTCATTATTTTTGACAAAAAATTCAGTTTTTAGGATTGCCTCCAAATTAACAGGAAGTACCCACAAATAATGGAAAATGACCTATGAGTGCCCTAAAATTATTGTTACTGCATAAATTTGGTGGTCATTATTTTTGACAAAAAATAATGTTATTTGGGTCACCAAGAAAATAACAGGAAGTGACCCAAAATCCATAGAATCTTACATAAGTGCTCTACAATTAACAAGGAAGTGACCCAGTACCTATTCCAATTTCAATACTGCATAAATTTGCTGATCATTATTTTTGACAAAAAAATAAGATTAGGATCGCCCCCATAAATTAAGAGGAAGTGACCCAAAATCCATCGAAAGTGACCCTAAGCACCCTAAAATTAACAAGGAAGTGACCCAGTACCCACTCCAATTTCGATACTGCATATATTGGGTTGGTCATCATTTTTGACAAAAAAGTAAGTTATTAGGATCACCTAGAAATTATCAGGAAGTGACCCAAAATCCATCGAAAGTGACCCAAAGCACCCTAAAATTAACAAGGAAGTGACCCAGTACCTATTCCAATTTTGATACTGCATAATTTTGATGGTCATTATTTTTGACAGAAAAATAAGATTAGGATCGCCCCCATAAATTAAGAGGAAGTGACCCAAAATCCATTGAACGTTAACCTTAACACCCTAAAACTAACAAGGAAGTGACCCAGTATCTATTCCAATTTCAATACTGCATAAAAATTGGTGGTCATTATTTTTTGACAAAAAAAAAAAAAAAAAAAAAAAAAAAAAAAACAAGGTATTTGGATCGCCTAAAAATTAACAGAAACTGACCCCAAATCCATGGAAAGTGACTCTAAATACCCCATAATTAACAAGGAAGTGACCCAGTACCTATTCCAATTTCAATACTGCATAAAAATTGGTGGTCATTATTTTTGACAAAAAAACAAAAACCAAAAACAAAAAACAAGGTATTCGGATTGGCCAAAAATGAACAGAAACTGACTCCAAATCCAAGGAAAGTAACTCTAAATACCCCAAAATTACCAAGGAAGTGACCCAGTACCTATTCCAATTTTGATACTGCATAAATTTGGTGGTCATTTTTTTGCCGAAAAAATAAGTTGTTTGGATCGCCCCAATAAATTAACACGAAGTGACCCAAAATCCATTGATAGTGACCCTAAACACCCTAAACTTAACAAGGAAGTGACCCAGTACTGATTCCAATTTTGATACTGCATTCATTTGGTGGTCATTATTTTTTTTATATAAAAAAAAAATTAGGATCAACTAGAAATTAACAGGATCTAACTCCAAATCTATAGAAAATGACCCTATGGGCCCTAAATTTAACAAAGAAGTAACTCAGTACCTATTCCAATTTCGATACTGCATAATTTTTGTGGCCATTATTTTTGACAAAAAAATTAAGTTATTCGACTCACCTAGAAATGACCAGAAAGTGGCCCAAAATCCATAGAAAGTGACCCTAAGTAGCCTAAATCATACAAAGAAGTAACCAAGTATCCATTCCAATTTCGATACTGCATAATTTTGGTGGTCATTATTTTTGACAAAAAAATTTATATATTAGGATCGCCCCTATAAATTAACAGGAAGTGACCCAAAATCCATACAAAGTTGCCCTAAGTACCCTAAAATTAACAAGAAAGTGACCCAGTACCTATTCCAATTTCGATACTGCATAAAATTGGTGGTCATTATTTTTGACCAAAAAAATAAAGTTATTAGTTAATACTCGTGATAAACTAAAAGATAGAAGGGCGAATCATGGCCAGAGGAAGAACAACTTTTCTAATTGGACTCCTAAGGCCAAATATTTAAATTCACAGCAAAAGAATTGCTAATATGCGCCGTTTTTCCCAACGCGATTAGCGCTAGCTAACCTGTCTGTTGCGCTCATCGGTGATCCTCTGAATCTGTATCTTTTTCCTCCCCATGTTGCTGCTGTTTGGCGGGAGGGGGCGTTAAGCTGCAGAATCTTCTTCCGCTTCCTGCTCGTATGTTTCAACACTTCCTGCCGGTTTCTGGAGCTAAAGAAGAGAGGACGAGCTAGCCTTCAGATCATGGTCCTCGGCGCTGTGCCCTCGCCTTCACCTCAGCTGGCCGGCTCCTGGAAAACAACACACGGCCGTTCGTCAAACATGGCGGCGGGCGGTGACCCACTTTAGCTACTACAAGCGGCGTCTCGGCCTAACCCCGCCGATAAACAAGAGAATAAATGATGCGGTGGCGGCCGAGCGGGAGGCCCGTGAGCGGGGAGGCTGTGCTGTGTCAGCTTCATTAGAGGCATCACCGCCACATCACTGATCGGACGGTCGCCCGCGGCAACCGGCTGCCCGGTCGAGGCCGCCTGGCACGCCGGACCGCGCCGACGTGACACAGGCCGCGCAGACGTTAGCTCGCCGGGACTCGTTCGCTTTTTTGTTCTTGGAAAGAAAGGGTTTAAAAGCGATATTTGGGGATTTTGTCGTCTAGATTTTAGTCAACAAGAAACCTGTCCTGTTGGGCTGCTTAGACAAGGAGAATAGGAATCTGAGTGTCCTTATGTTCTGAACAGTTTTAATGTATCACATGGGAGTTTGACATACTGGCATTTTGCTTGTTCATTAACTTTTATTTATTAGGAGAAAGCAGCGAAAAAGAAGGCATTATTGGGGGACAGAAAGTAAGGAAGCAGACAGAAGAGGAGAAGAACAAACAACAACAAGAAATACATTATTACACACCTTTGCTACCAATGAACATAGTGGTGCTATTGTTAGCTAATTACATTGGACAACACCTGAGTGCCTGATAATCGAGGAAAAAGAGGAGGGAAGGCGGACGGCGTGGAGTGTACACAATTCAGGAAGTGTGAGACCCAGTATTATGTAAATCAACTGTAAGTGTGAACATATTTACATCCTAATATATGCTATCTGATCGCTAATTCTGACACTGACAATCTCTCTACCTAAGTGTGTCTAATTGCACCTAGTCAGTGCTTGAACGCACTTAGATATGTGATAGTCCTGCAAGGCCCAGATACCACCCCAGCCAATCTGGGCCTTGCCCGCTCATCTTCAATGCCCTTGCTGATGGAAGGAGATTTTCACCCAAAATCTCTCGATACATGGTCCAATTAAATCTTTCCTTTACACAGATCAGTCATCCTGGTCCTTTTGCAGAAAAACAGCCCCATAGCATGATGTTTCCACCCCCATGCTTTACAGTGGGTATGGTGTTCTTCAGATTCAATTCAATATACTTTCTCCTCCAAACACGAGAACCTGTGTTTCTACCAAAAAGTTCTATTTTGGTTTCATCTGACCATAACGCATCCTCCCAGTGATACTTTCTCCTCCAAACACGAGAACCTGTGTTTCTACCAAAAAGTTCTATTTTGGTTTCATCTGACCATAACGCATCCTCCCAGTGATACTTTCTCCTCCAAACACGAGAACCTGTGTTTCTACCAAAAAGTTCTATTTTGGTTTCATCTGACCATAACGCATCCTCCCAGTCAGGGCCGGCCCAGCCTATACGCAGACTATGCAGCTGCTTAGGGCCCCCCTGACCACTAGGGGGCCCCCAATCTGGCAAATGTTTTATTTTTATTCTATTTTGTTTACTACAGTTTGCTTTATTTGACTTTTGTGAGTTTTGATACTTGATTACAAGTTTAACAAGAATAAAAATTCTTCCTTAACTTCTTTCTTTCCACTTTTAGAAAAAGGTTTGGCACTATCCACTGTAACTACTAACAATCATTTGGGGTGAGAAGTTTTAAGTATGCAGTGCAACAATCTGATTAATATACAAAATATGGGCGTATGGGTTGGATTGCATGTATGGGTTTCACAGTACACTGTGACGAAATGGTGGGCCAAAAATATGTGTCCCTTTGCATTATTTTGCTTAGGGCCCCCAAATAGCCTGGGCCGGCCCTGCTCCCAGTCCTCTTCTGGATCATCCAAATGCTCTCACCGTTCTTGTTATCATTTTGACGCCACAGGGTGAGATCTTCCATGGAGCCCCAGATCGAGGGAGATTATCAGTGGTCTTGTGTCTTCCATTTTCTAATTATTGGTCCCACGGTTGATTTCTTTACACCAAGCGTTTTACCTATTGCAGATTCAGTCTTCCCAGCCTGGTGCAGGTCTATAATTTTGTCTCTGGTGTCCTTCGACAGCTCTTTGGTCTTGGCCATAGTGGAGTTCGGAGTGTGACTGACTGACTGAGATTGTGGACAGGTGGCTTTTATACCGATAATGAGTTAAAACAGTTGCCATTAATACAGGTAACGAGTGTAGCCTCGTTAGACTTCGTTAGAAGAAGTTAGACTTCTTTTACAGCTAGAAATCTTGCTTGTTTGTAGGTGACCAAATACTTATTCTCCACTCTAATTTGAAAATAAATTCTTTGAAAATCAAACAATGTGATTTTTTTTTTTTCCCTCCACATTCTGTCCCTTGAGGTTTACCCGTGTTGACAATTACAGGCCTCTCTAATCTTTTCAAGTAGGAGAACTTGCACAATTGGTGGTTGACTAAACACTTATTTTCCCCACTGTACATGTCTTTCTATCCATAGTACCTTTTATGTACCCAATGCAAACTGGACAGTTTGGCCGCACTGCTTAGCAGAAGGAAGGGTGAGAGGCTGTGGTGCTTTATAGGCATTAGCAGAAAAATATAAATCTATTTTTTAAATTAAAAACCCGATCCTTTTCACCCGTTTCCGATCCTCTGGAAAATGGCAAGAAAAGCCCGATTTACGATTACGTGATTGAAACTCCTAAAATTAGCATAGAAAATGCCAATAGTCACTTTTTCACCCAATCAATGCTGGGCCATACTGCTAGTTTTTACTATTAGGACATTTTCACACAGAGAAAAATCCAGCTTTGAAGTGCGACTGGGGCTAACGAAGGTAGACCGTGAGGCGTGTCATCGTTCACATTGAACACGGCAGCAAGCGTGTCATGGCAAAGAATGTGCAACGCGTTAGGAACACCTACTCCTTTCTTTTTTTTCCACCCGCAGCGCACTAATGATGTGATCCAGGTAGAATTCATTATCCTCCTCTGAACTCGCTTAGCGGAAAGGGAGGAGAGCATTTGAAGAGGAGTTAAAAATGGATTTTTGAGAATTTCACAAGGATGTTGCCGACGGTTTCGACATCCTCGCCGTAGACGGTCTCGCCTCGGGTTGCTCATCAGGAAAACAATTAACGCCGAGTCGACACGCTCCTTTCCCATCGGTGCATAATTCATGGAGAAGTCGGATTGAAGTCGTTTTCAATGAGAGGGAGTCTTAATTAATCATTTTAATTGTGAGAATCGAGTTGTATTTCTTCTGGGTGGAAAAATAATCGTTATGAGATGGTGGTGAGTTGTAATTGTACTGTATATTGCATATTGTATATGGCGGAAAACACTCAGGTGACTTGAAGTTCCGCTCTGAGACCCCCATTTTGGCCAAATTTCAAAATTGTCCAATATGCATGTATGATACATCATTGGAAAGCGTAAAATTTCAATATTCTGGGGGAAGAAAATTTTCAGACAGGAGGGCATTTAAAAAAAATAATAATTTCAACAGCAAAACCCTATCTTGAGGTGAGAGCACGCGAGACCAGAATTAAAGATGCCACGATTTTAACGAGATATTATCGCGTATTTACCATGTTTCGATCCAAAAACTCCATGTAGCATGTATCACTGAGTGTCGAGACACAGCTGTGAATGGCCACAGCCGGATTTTTGGGGGAATTTATGGGTGAAACATGGTAATATAACAAGGGTCGCGATGCAGAAATCGCAGACATCGAGGAGTGGTCGACATGTTCTTTTTCATATATTTGCATTTTGTTTTCTTACTGTACCGAAAATGAACCGAACCGTGACCTCAAAACCGAGTACGTACCAAACCGAGATGTTTGTGTACCGTTAAACCCGTAATAAATATAATTAATTACCTTCGTTTTATGGCTGGGTTGAAACGAAAGCGGTTGCGCGACGTCTGTAAACGGCGGTTTTCAGGGTAAAACGGAAAAATTAAAAATAGTTTGGGGGCTTAATGCGTCATGAATCTGCTATGGCAGCATATAGACATATTGTTCGATCAAACACAACAGTTTTTTTGGCTTAAAATACAGCAGTTTCTTTTAAAGAGGAGTGCAAAAGCAGAAACTGCTTTTTCAGTCTTGTCTGTGTTTTCTGCCATATGCATTTATTAACCAAATAAAGCACTGCTGCAGCCATCGATTACTTGAGTAATCGATTAATCTAGAGCTGTCCCGACTAGTCGACATAGTCGACGTCATCGATGACGTAAATCCGTCGACGAGCACAACATCCCGTCGACGGTTAATGAAGGGTCAAAAAAATATATGCGTGGAAAGTTAGAATGTCGGATGCTCTGTTTGCAAGCGGGGAAAGCGCCACAAAGCCAAAAAAAGCGCACCAGAGTGTCCAAAACATTGACTTATTTCAAAGAAACAAAGGAGAGTACACTCTTCTGTCCTGTCTCTTCAGTGCCAAGCTTGGCTGCACGTCGGCCGTGAATAAACACCTTAGGCGCCATCACGCAGTTTGTAAATTTGTTTTTTTTTCATTTTTTGTACACCAGAAGGTGCTGTCGCCTTACTAAATAATAATGTTTCATTGACAATGGGCCTATAAGTGCTATTAGTATTGTTCTTAATGCTAACTGGAAGGTTTATTTCATGTTATGGTTTATTTTATGCTATAGAAAATTATATAAGGTTAAAAGGTCATAAATATATACAGTATATACAGTGATTGCACTCAAGGGAGAGATTGTCAATGATAAGGTAATAAGGTAAAGGCAATTCATATAGGCAATTCATTGATATATAAATAAGGTTTAAAAGGAAAAAGGTGAAAAGTTTCTGTTAATTTCTAATTGTGTTGCTTTATTTGTGTGCACCGTAGCTCTTACGGTGTGTTTACATCAAGGATGGAATAAAGTTGTAAACCATCAGTTTAAGAGACCATCTTTTCAATCGGGATGCTACACTAGTTAATTCTATCAGCATTTGAACTAATTGTTTATTTGTGATTTATTATTGTTATTTACGTGTTTATTTGTACTTTAATAAATGATTTGAGTGTTCCAATATGTTTTTTGTGAATTGATAAGCGTCAACAAAAATTTCATTGCTAAATTAGTAAAAAAAAAAAAAAAAAAAAAAATTAATTATTAGATTAGTCGACTAATCGTAAAAATAGTCGGCTGACTAATCGGGAGAAAATTAGTCGTTTGGGACAGCCCTAGATTAATCTATCATTTAGTTACTTTTTAGAGCTTGTTTTTCTGATTGATGATTAGTTGTACTGTAGAATACTGTAGAATGATTTCCTCGAAAACTGTTGTACCGCCATATCGTGAGATCATCGTTATCGTGAGCCTTGTATCACAAATCCTAGCGTATCGTGATCTACTGGAGCTACTCATTTCAAGAGTTGTATTTATTCATACAGCTTCAAAGCAACATGACTAGCCAATGACAGCGCTGAAAAGATTATTTTTAGAAAATTCCCACGGCATTTAAATCATTTGAATAATTTGTTTAGAACAACGATCATATTATCCACTTCAAAACATATTTCTATAATTGCACCGGGTTAAAAATAGCTTAAATCTGTTTCTGTGCGGCGAGTCAATGAATTTGCTGACCGCGCCAGCAGGTAGGCAAACAATGTCGCCGTGGTCTCCTCTCGTGTATACACACAGTCTGCCCGCACATACAGTATATATTTATTTATAGATGGCTATTTTGGTAAGGTGGCCGCAAATAGCAACGACGGTGGCGCCTCAATAGGCTCCCGGTCTGGCCTGGCGCCGCCTTCTCATTCATTCATGACTTTGCAGCAACACTACGCACGTTCTTCTTCGATGGAATTTTGGGAAACTTCCACCCCGACCACAAGCGGTTGCATTTAATAACCTTTCCGCGTGATTGGAGGCGCCGTTTATTTAAACGCAGGCTGGACTAATATGACTTTCATGCACATTTTTGGCCCATTTTATTTTTTGGTGTCCGCTAGTGTTGCACCGATACCAGGAATCGGAAGGGGCACCGACTGATTCGCTGTGGCGCGATTAAATTAAGTAACTATGTAAATTAATGTTTTGGTGGACTGGGAGTTCACAAGTTAACTTTCACAACTTCTGTACTAGTGATGCACAATAATGAATTTTTCAACCGATACCGATAACCAATAATTTCCTCCATTTATCAGCCAATAACCGATAATGTTAAGCCAATAATTCTATTAAAAGACATATACCGGTATACAATTTTAAATTATACACAGGTGCAAATGTTACTATGCAAAATTATAATTTATTGCTACTTTTTCCACATTAAATGTGAACAAATTGTACATTTCAACATCTAAACAATGTATATTCATTAATTATTGATAATACTTACAAAGTAAATACTTAATTGCACAAAAATGCCTTTAGGAGGGCTTGAGGCGCTGGCACCGAATTGGACAAATTTGCCTCGATTTTGCACATTTGAAAGCTTAATCAAATATATAATTGTCGGATTGCATTATCGGTTGAATTTTGTAAAGTCTGGATTATCGGTGTGATGTCATAATTGCCATTATCTGCCGATAATTATCGGTAACCGATATTATCGTGCATCTTTATTCTATACTATACACACAGTATATATACACACACACACTAATACAGTAGTACGAAAAAGTATCTGTACCTTTTGGAATTTCTCACAATTTTGCATAAAATCACCATCAAATGTGATCTAATCTTTGTCAAAATCACACAGATGAAAAAACAGTGTCTGCTTGAACTAAAACCACCCAAACATTTATAGCTTTTCATATTTTAATGAGGAGAGTTTGCAAACAATGACAGAATGGCGAAAAATAAGTGAACCCTCTGCCTAAGGAGACTTAAAGAGCAATTGAAACCAATTTTTACCAAACAATTTAAGTCAGGTGTGTGCCCAATCACTGAGGAGTGGTTTAAAGCTGCCCTGCCTACTATAAAACACACACCTGGTAAGAATTGTCTTGATGAGAAGCATTGTCTGATGTGCATCATGGCTCGTTCAAAAGAACTGTCTGAAGACCTGCGATCAAGGATTGTTCATTTGTATAAAGCTGGGAAAGGATACAAAACCATCTCTAAAAGTCTGGATGTTCATCAATAGACAGTCAGAGAAGTTGTCTACAAATGGAGAGAGTTTGACACTGTTGCTTCTCTCCCAAGGAGTGGTCGTCCACCAAAGATGACGCCAAGAGTTCAGCGCAAAATACTCCGAGATGTAAAAAAAAGAACCATAGAGTGTCTGCTAAAGACTACAGAAATCACTGGCACAGTCCAATATCTCTGTGCACACATCAACTATATGTAAAACTATGGCCAAGAACGGTGTTCATGGGAGGACTCCACGGAGGAAGCCACTGCTGTCTAAAAAAACATTGTTGCTCGTTTAATGTTCGCAAAAAGGCACTTGAACACGCCACAAAAGTTTTGGCAAAATATTTTGTGGAGTGATGAAACCAAAGTTGAATTGTTTAGGAGTAACACACAACATCATGTGTGGAGGAAAAATGGAACAGCTCACCAACATCAACACCTCATTCTCACTGTGAACATGGTGAAGGGAGCATCAAGATTTGGGGCTGTTTTCCTGCTTCAGGGCCTGGACAACTTGCAATCATGAATGGAAGAACATTTTGCAGGCAAACCTGAGGCCGTCTGTCAGACAGTTGAAGCTAAAAAGAGGATGGATACTGCAACAAGACACTGATCCAAAACAAAGAAGAAAATCAACTTCAGAATGGTTTCAAAAGAACAAAATACATGTTCTGGAGTGGCCAAGTCAAAATCCAGACTTGAACCCCATTGAGATGCTGTGGGATCACCTTAAGACAGCGATTCATGTCAGATATCCAAGGAATCTGACTGAACTACAACAATTTTGTAGAGAAGAATGGGCCAAGATTAGTGATGATCGATGTGCCAGACTGATTTGCAGCTACAGGAAGCGTCTGGTTGAAGTTACTGCAGCCAAAGTGGGGGCCACAAAATATTAAATGTGATGGTTCACTTATTTTCTAGAGCTGGGAATCTTTGGGCACCTAACGATTCGATTACGATTACGATTCAGAGGCTCCGATTCGATTATAAAACGATTATTGATGCACCCCCTCCTTTTTTTTTTTTTTTGTACATTAGTTCCAAAATTGTTCAAAAATACTCTCAGGCTAAACCAAACTACTATTTCAGTATCAAGTTAACATATAGCAGTAAACAAATATACAAAAATAACATTAAAAAAAAAAACAAACTCCAGTCCCCATTCTGTATCAGCAGCTTTAAACTACATTCAATTAATTTAATGTTGTGAATCAACCGTTAAAGTTGTTAAAATTGCTCCCGTTATTCCATAATTTCCCTAAAGTTTTAAAAATATTTTAAAGATAAGATTCAAGTCAATATTTTACCGATTTAGGAGTATTTTAGATAAAAAGTTAATTAGGTTTGCTTGGAAGGTTCGCTACAACAGCCTTGCAGGGAAGTGTACTGCTTTAAGATGGCGGCCGTTTACTAACGGCCGCATCTAGGTTTTTGTAGATGTGCTGCTCACGCTACCGAATCAATAGTGCATCTAGTCCTATATAAATGATATCTACCATTACATTATGTGGATGACGTACTTTATAGCAGCTTTTCGGCAGCAGTCTGGTATGTTGTTGTGTTTTTTTATCTCGTGGCATGAGTTGAGCTAGAGCCGTGAGTTGAGCACTGGCATTACCCGAGGGGCCGGGTAATGAGAAGCATGATGTTTAGCTACTCTCGCTGCGTTCTTCCTCGTTGCGCCCCGAAGACCGCGCGGCGCGCTGAGTGTGTTGTACTTCCGCTTTACTTGGCATATTTCAATAATCGGAATTTGGATGTTTGTGAATCGTTCTCGAATCTTCCACGGCCGAATCGCGAATAATCTAAGAATCGGAAATTTTGCACACCTTTATTATTTTCCCCCTTTCTTTCATAGTCATTGTTTGCATACTATCCTTATTAAAATATGAAAACCTGTAAATGTTTGGGTGGTTTTAGTTAAAGCAGACACTGTTTTTTCATCTGTGTGATTTTGACAAAGCTCTGATCACATTTGATGGTGATTTTATGCAGAAATGTGAGAAATTCCAAAAGGTTCAGATACTTTTTCATACCACTGTACATATGTATAAATATATATTATACATACATAGATGATATTTCCAACATATAAAGTTGTGGTACAACTGGAAAGTGGAAATATGAAAAAAAAAAAAAAAAAAAAGTAAAACTTTAATAAAAAATAAAATTCCAGGTATTTTCATTTTTAAACTTTTGCTAGAGAAAAATGTCTGATTAAGTCTGTTACAGTAATAAAAACTAATGAAAATAATCAAGCCTTATTTAAAATAATAATAACAACAAAGGGGGATATTTGCCATTGTGTTATGTTTATTTAAAATTATGTGGACTCTTTTTTTTCTTTTAACTTTAAATTTTTAGGACTTTTTAAAATTTAGGTGTATTTTCAATTTAATTGTACTTTTTTGTTATTTATTTAATAATAAAATTTGTATGCAGTTATGTATTCCTCCAATACTTCATGTATGTTAAATATAAATTCAGGCGTCAAGAGGTTCATAGGCTATTAAACTAATCTGTTGTGGCAGCCCCGATAAACAATCCGCATAATAAGCAAATCTACGGCGGACCTAGAGTGGAACCCTGGGGAACGCCCATGGAAATGAAAAGTGGGTTACCTCAGGAGAAACGTGGACATTTTGCGAGCGGACATAAAAGCGGACGCGATGCGTCGGCGCTCTTGAGGAAGTAAAGAATATGTGAGGCGATGCTACGTTTGATGAAAAGTACATGGTCCCCGCAGGCAAATTGGGCAGAAGAAGTCGGTCGGGGATGAAAAAAAAAAAAAATCCTCTGATTTCAGATACTTCAACGGGAATGTTCTTTGCTTTCATGATTTTTTTTTTCCAACATTTGAAGTTTTGTCTCGTGGACTTTTGACACCAGAAAGATGACAGCGACAGATCGGAAGACAGGAAAAAAAACGGAGATCGATCTGAACTGAGAGAGCTGGCAGTAAATGATCCTGTTTCAGCGCCACTGACGGTGATAAAGGTCGAATCCATTTGAACTGAGAGGAATGGTAAAAAGTCACAGGCTCCTGCCGCAGTTCTCCGTCCTTTGAAGTTTCAGTTTCTTGTCTATTAAGGGTTCTTATTTTTTCTGCTCCAATAGATTTACATGGCAACACATAGAAACTGAAATCTGATTGGACCCTAGAAATCCATCATTTGCTTGTACTGTATGAATCAATAACTAATTGAACATTGATTGTTGACCTAAAAATGATCTAAATAATCTTAATTTCAGGTCCGTGGTTGTAAATATCCTCTTATTTACTTTTTAAAAGAATTCTTACTTGTTTTTTAGTTATTTATTAACAAAAAAGGAAAAACAAGAAATATGTAAATTTCCATTTGAAAAAAAACATTTTTAAATTAAAAATTTACTTTATTAAAAATATATATTTCAAATTAAAAAAATGATATCCTTGCATTTTTTAAAATTTGATAGCTTTTTTTTTTTTTACAGTTATTTAATTAGAAAAAAATTATGTTTTTATTTTTTGTATTTATTATGATATATAACATATATATGTTATATTACTAGATGGTGTATATTTTTATTTATTCTTTTTAATTTAAAATTTGTTTATTTTGTAAAATTATATTTCACATTTTAAAAATAATATTTTCGCATTTTTAAAAAAAAAAAAGTTCTTATTTAATTCTACAGTTATTGAATTAGAAATATTAAAAAAAAACACTAAACTACAAAAATTCCTTAGTTTTTTTATGGAATAATAAAAAGTAACTTGAAATTTTTTTATTAGAAATCTAAAATTTTTAAAAAAGTAAAAACTACAAAATATCCTCCTTTTTAATTTTTCATTTAAATAAATTAATTGAAAAAATATCCCATTATTAGACAATTAAACAAGGCCAAATGTTGTGGTGTTGCGCAAAGCAGTTTCATTTGATTCACAGAATCGGGTTCTAATGCGGTGGTTGTGTTTTGCATGCAGTTCCTGAACGCACCGTGTTAGAGTGACAGTGCTCGAGATAGGCTGAGCCTCTCGGAACGGCCGTTCCGGGAGTCTCGCTCTCCTGGAATTGGCGACTATATGACAGTCAAAAAAGTCACGAAAGTGAGAGCGAT
This sequence comes from Corythoichthys intestinalis, assembly GCF_030265065.1. NCBI lineage: Eukaryota > Metazoa > Chordata > Actinopteri > Syngnathiformes > Syngnathidae > Corythoichthys > Corythoichthys intestinalis. The sequence continues at coordinate 41,985,598 of NC_080398.1, forward strand.
TGCACCCTTTTACTAGGTCTAATGCAGTACTTCTCAAATAGTGGGGCGTGCCCCCCTGGGGGGGCGCAGAGCGATACCAGGGGGGGCGCATGTGACCTCGGGGAACATGCTTTTTTTTGGGTTTTTTTTGCCGTACTGGAATAAAGTGTACTTGCACATCCACTCAATAGGTGGCAGTGGCGCTCTCATTTTCAGAGTGCGCGCAGTATTTTTGAACTAAGGAAGAGCACTCAGCACACACAGACAAGAGATATGAAGAGCAGAGTGCCACCGCCGTTTTCGAAAGCCGTTTTCCGACCGGACTCACTCACGCAGCGACCCACTGTCTTGTCCGGTTCTCACGTCGCCGCCCGAAAAGTGCCATTTTCGGCTTGGGATCGTCACGACGACCGCTCTCACCTACGGTTCTACCTCGGCCGCCGAGAATGCGCTTTTTTCGTGCCGTTTGCCTTTTAGCTTTGACTTTTAATACAGTGTGTGATGAGGAAAGACCACTGTTTACTGTGTCTAAAAATAATTATAGCAGACAGCCAGAAGCCAAATCAATTAAGACGCCACTTAAAGACATTAGACCCCAATCTCATTGATAAGCCGCTTGATTGTTTTTCAGTGAAAACGTGCCGAATATTGCCAACAATCGTCCTGCTTTGTCAGTGTTATATCAGTAAACCAGTGATCATTGTTAGCATGCTCATTGCGAAATAACTCCACACCATTGCAAAGGAGGTAAATACTGTGAGCAGCAAAAATAAAAACTGTCCTGTCCAAGGACAATTTTTAAAAATTTTATTCAGTTTTGTTTTTTCAGTCAAATTTTTTGGCATATTGTCCTCATGAGGGAATGTTTCTAATCAATTTTAATTTGTTATTATTGACTTATTTTATTACATTTTATTTTTCTGTATCAAATGGTCAAAAATGTACCTTGAGTGTACTTTTTACAGTTTGGATGTGACTTTTTTAAAAATTCAGGCAAACTGATGCACGTCAAGTCTTCTCTGTTACAAACAAAACAATGTTAATAAAGTTAATACTTTATTATAAGTTGATCTATGTTACTTTTTTTCTTTATTAGAAAAAAAGGACACAATGTTAGGCAGATGCGTATTTATAATAGTAATTTTTAGGGCTGTCAAACGATTAAAATTTTTAATCGAGTTAATTACAGCTTAAAAATTAATTAATCGTAATTAATCGCAATTAATACCATCTATAAAATATGCCATATTTTTCTGTAAATTATATATATATTCTGTAAAATAAATTGTTGGAATGGAAAGATAAGACACAAGATGGATATATACATTCAACATACGGTACATAAAGACTGTAGTGGGCATTTCACTCTACTGTCATTTAAATCTGTCTATGCTGTCCTCACGCCGAAGCGTGTACTTTTTCCAAAGCTAGACAGCTAGTGAACGACGCCTTAATAATTAGACTTCTTCCTTTTTCATCTTATTTATTAATAAAATGGCCTCAAACCATTGTCCTCTTTAGACCGTCGTAAAACTACAAAAAGTACACAAGCATTGCATTAGCAACAACGTTAGCTTAGCACGCTATACAGGTTCACTAAACATAAACAAAAAGCGTCTCATACAAAAAATATAACATTTCGTTTACTAACATAATATGTACACAACAACCATACTTACGGACAAATCTTGTCCAAGGATCATATAAGCACAACATTATCAGCCCGAGATGTCGTGCAGCCATAATGAACTGGCAAGAAAACAATAAACCATGTCGCAAAGCGACCACAAGAGTTCGCTGTTGGACAGCACAAAAACCCTTGCTGTAAAACTTATCAAAAGGCAGAATACTTTCTGAGCGGGACATTTGCGTTAATTGCGTCAAATATTTTAACGTGATTAATTTAAAAAATTAATTAGCGCGCGTTAACGCGATAATTTTGACAGCCCTAGTAATTTTATAGACAAATGATACTATTTACAGTGGCGGCAGAGTTTGGGGGGGCGCGAAACGTACGTCTTCCTTGGGGGGGGGGGGGGGGGGCGTGACAGAAAATAATTGAGAAGCACTGGTCTAATGTGAAAGCGCCCTAAGACTAAGACAAAAATTGAAAGTGCAGACAAAAACAACACTGCAATGAACGATTCCTTCATTCACTACCAGCCTTTGTCAGTACAGTATCGGCCGATACCACATTGGGATCGGGAGAGAAAAATGGCATCAATGCAACACTACTAAAAAGCAAAATCGCCGAATTTTGGAGTGTGCGGGTCCGCAAAGCTCAAGTGGGAGGGCAAGCCGGGTCGTTGCTTCAGAGCACCCTGCCACACAGATTAACGCTAAAAGAGCAGTAAGAGAATGTTGAATGGCGACGGCATCATTATCCCTGACATCTGTTGCTGTGTTTCAAAGCTCCAATCTGCTCTCTGCGGTGGCGCGGAAGGGGCCGCGAGGGAGCGCTGTCACCTGCCGGACGACGGGTGGCTGGAGGCGATAGTCGGCCGCACTGGTGACCTTCCGGTCGACGGCCCGAGGCGTTCCGTCGCGTTGCGTGTTGGGTGTTTTTACCGGCGGCAGAAAGTAGCAAAGGTGAAAGCAATAACAATGGTTTATCTGGGTTGGATGCCATTATTGCTAAGCAATATAAAAGAGATGAAGGACAGGGTTTGAAGCAAAAAAAATCTAGATTACAGTCAGTGGCGGAACAAATGTGAACAGGGAATGGGTGCGATGAGCATAAACGGGACCCCCTAGAATGGATTGTCCAATGGCGAGGTGGGTGGATTATTGAGTATGTGAGTAGTCAGAGAGGTTCACTACTATTATTTACCAACCTTGGCCAAAACGTATCCAAAATTGTGGATTTACAGTACCACAAAAATGATAACTGTAACCAGATCAAAGTCCGAATTTAGGACATTTAATTCAAATTTCTAAATATTGGTACAGTAAAGCTGAATAGTTTTGAGTATGTGAGTTGTCAGAAAGGTTCATTACTAAAAATCACCAACCTTGGCCAGAACTTATTCAAAATTGTGGATTTACAGTACCACAAAAATAAAAACTGTAACCTGTAACCAGATCATCGTGACCATTTAGGACTTTCAATTCAAATTTGCTATTAGTTTTGAGCATGGGAGTAGTCAGAGAGGTCTACTAGTAATATACACCACCCCTGTCCAGAGCATATTCAGAATTGTGGATTTACAGTACCACAACAATGAGAACTGTAACCAAAGTCCACATTTAGGACATTTAATTCAAATTTCCAAATACTGGTACAGTAAAGCTGCATAATTTTGAGTATGTGAGTCATCAGAGAGGTTCACTACTAATATTCACCAACCTTGGCCAAAAATTTATTCAAAATTGTGGATTTACAGTACCACAAAAGTGAGAACTGTGACCAGATCAAAGTCGCCATGTAGCACTTTTAATTCAAAAGTAAAATGCATAGTTTTGAATATGAGAGTAGTTAGAGAGGTCTACTACAAAGATTCACCAACCTTGACCAGAACCTATTCAGAATTGTGGATTTACAGTACCACAAAAATGAGAACTGTAACCTATAACAAGATCACAGTCGCCATTTAGGACTTTTAATTCAAATTTGGTATATATTTGTTCAGTAAAAATGCATAGTTTTGAGTATGGGAGTAGTGAGAGAGGTCTATTACTAATTTTCACCAACCTTGGCCAGAACTTATTCAAAATAGTGGAATTACAGTACCACAAAAAGGATAACTGTAGCCAGATCAAAGTCGCCATGTCGGACTTTTAATTCAAATTTGTTATATATTTGTACAGTAAATATGCATAGCTTTGAGTACGACAGTAGTCAGAGAGGTCTAGTACTAATATTCACCAACCTTGGCCAGAACTTATCCAAAATTGTGGATTTACAGTACCACAAAATGAGAACTGTAACCTATAACCAGATCAAAGTCGCCATGTTGAGCTTCTAATTCAAATTTGCTATATATTTGTACATTAAAAATGTATAGTTTTGAGTATGGGAGTAATCAGAGAGGTCTACTACTAATATTCACCAACCTTGGCCAAGAGCTTATTCAGAATTGTGGATTTACAGTACCACAAAAATGATAACTAACCAGATGAAAGTCCACATTTAGGACATTTAATTCAAATTTCTAAATATTGGTACAGCAAAGCGGCATAAATTTGAGTATGTGAGTAGTCAGAGAGGTTCACTACTAATATTCACCAACCTTGGCCAGAACTTATTCCAAATTGTGGACTTACAGTACCACAAAAATAAGAACTGTAACCAGATCAAAGTCCACATTTAGGACATTTATTTCAAATTTCTAAATATTGGTACAGTAAAGCTGCATAGTTTTGAGTCTGGGAGAAGTCAGAGAGGTTCATTACTAAAAATCACCAACCTTGGCCAGAACTTATTCAAAATTGTGGATTTACAGTACCACAAAAATGAAAACTGTAACCAGATCATCGTGACCATTTAGGACTTTTAATTCAAATTTGCAAGTAGTTTTGAGCATGGGAGTAGTCAGAGAGGTCTACTAGTAATATACACCACCCCTGTCCAGAACATATTCAGAATTGTGGATTTACAGTACCACAACAATGACAACTGTAACCAGATGAAAGTCCACATTTAGGATATTTAATTCAAATTTCTAAATACTGGTACAGTAAAGCTGCATAATTTTGAGTATGTGAGTCATCAGAGTGGTTCACTACTAATATTCACCAACCTTGGCCAAAACTCAAAATTCTTCAAAATTGTGGATTTACAGTCCCACAAAAGTGAGAACTGTAACCAGATCAAAGTCGCTGTGTAGGACTTTTAATTCAAATTTGCAATATATGTGTACAGTAAAAATCCATCATTTTGAATATGAGAGTAGTTAGAGAGGTCTACTTCTAAGATTTACCAACCTTGGCCAGAACTTATTCAGAATTGTGGATTTACAGTACCACAAAAATGAGAACTATAACCTGTAACTAGATGAAAGTCGACATGTAGGACTTTTAATTCAAATTTGCTATATATTTGTTCAGTAAAAATGCATAGTTTTGAGTATGGGAGTAGTGAGAGAGGTCTACTACTAATATTCACCGTCCCTGTCCAGAACTAATTCAAATTTGTGGATTTACAGTAGCACAAACATGATAACTGTAACCTGATCAAAGTCCACATTAAGGACATTTAATTAAAATTCCTAAATATTGGTACAGTAAAGCTGCATAGTTTTGAGTGAGTAGTCAGAGAGGTTAAGTACTAAAACTCTCCAACCTTGGCCAGAACTTATTCAAAATGTGGAATTACAGTACCACAAAAATGATAACTGTAACCAGATCAAAGTCACCGTGTGAGACTTTTAATTTAAATTTCCTATATATGTGTACAGTAAAAATGCATAGTTTTGAGTATGGGAGTAATCAGAGATGTCTACTACTAATATTCACCAACCTTGGCCAGAGCTTATTCAGAATTGTGGATTTACAGTACCACAAAAATGATAACTAACCAGATGAAAGTCCACATTTAGGACATTTAATTCAAATGTCTAAATACTGGTACAGTAAAGCTGCATAGTTTTGAGTATGGGTGTAGTCAGAGAGGTCTACTACTAATATTCACCAACCTTGGTCAGAACTTATTTAGAATTGTGGATTTACAGTTGCACAAAAATGATAACTGTAACGTGAGCAAACTCCACATTTAAGACATTTAATTCTAATTTCTAAACATTGGCACAGTAAAGCTGCATAATTTTAAGTATGTGAGTCGTCAGAGAGGTTCACTACTAATATTCACCAACCTTGGCCAAACTTATTCAGAATTGTGAATTTACAGTACCACAAAAATGAGAACTGTAACCTGATCAAAGTACTTTTAATTCATTTTTCTCAATATTGGCACAGTAAAAATGTATAGTTTTTAGTATAGGAGTAGTCAGGTGGTTCTACTACTAATATTCACCAACCCTGGCCAGAACTTTTTCGAAATTGTGGATTTACAGTACCACATACATGAGAACTGTAACCTGATTAAAGTTCACATGTAGGACTTTTAATTCATTTTTCCAAATATTGTTACAGTAAAAATGCATAATTTCGAGTATGACAGTAGTCAGAGAGGTCCACTATTAATATTCACCAACCTTACCCAGTACTTACTCAGATTTGTGCATTTACAGAGTAACAAAAATGACAACTGTAACCTACCACCTACTAAACCGACCTGTTGCCCAGGGGAATCGCATAATAATGTATTGACGTGACAGCGCACGCAACGCACATGTAGATGGAGCGGTTTTAAGATAACGGGACTTTATTTCATTTTTAAATGATAATGGTGGCAGAACAGAGGTCAGAAAATAAATTTTGCAATGACTTCATAACCGATTACAGTGGATAGCGTGCAAATGTTCATCCCAGGCTAGCAAATGTAGCGATGCTTTGAATATAGCTGGTAAAACAGAAATTATTAAAGCAATCCATATTTTTATTTTTAAAAAATGTAAAACACTAAGTATTGTATTCTATTATATTTTATTAAGTTCTCACGAGAAACAGTCAAATCAAACGATTTACTTTCACATACCATACAAAAACAACGTGGCAGGGTTGGAAATGCGGACCTTACAGGATGTTTATTATGTTTACCCATTTTTGTCTATGACAACTGTGACGTAGACCAAATTACCGATATTTATCAAAAGTGGCGTGGGACGAACAAGTCTATATTTAGCGTTCAGTAAATTACCAAACAAAAGATTGGCAACTGATGCTATTGTCTGGCTGGTGACTTCCGGGATAAAAGCGTGTTAGTCCAGTTTGCCCTTTTTGACGGGCAGCCGGCACGGATGTCACAATGTCACTTTGCATGGTAAATCTTCAATAAACGAACAGCGTAAATATGTCACGCTTCAATCAAACGTTTTCTAACTGCGCACCTTTCCAGGTCAGTTGTTTCACCCCTCCCACTTAAAATGGATTGAACGTCAATGGACGTTTTCTTTTCATGATTTCCTTACTGATAAGAAGCTACAGTGGTATAAAAAATGTATCTGAACCTTTTGGAATTTCTCACATTTCTGCATAAAATCACCATCGAATTTGAGCTGATCTTTTTCAAAATCCCACAGATGAAAAAACAGTGCTTTAACTAAAACCACCCAAACATTTACAGGTTTTCATATTTTAGTGAGGATAGTATGCAAACAATGACTATGACAGAAAGGGGAAAAATAAGTAAGTGAACCATCACATTTAATATTTTGTGGCCCCAACTTTGGCAGCAGTAACTTCAACCAGACGCTTCCTGTAGCTGCAGATCAGTCCGGCACATCGAGCAAGCAAATGATGACAGATGAGGGAAAAATAAGTAAGTGAACCCTCTGCCTAAGGACACTTACGGAACAATTGAAACCAATTGTTATCAAGCAATTTTAGTGAGGTGTGTGCCCAATCACTGATGAGTGGTTTATAGCTAGCTGCCCTGCCCACTATAAAATACACACCTGGTAAGAAATGTCTTGTTGGGAAGCATGGCACAGTTAAAAGAGCTGGCTCAATATCTGCGATCAAGGATTGTTGCTTTGTATAAGGCTGGGAAAGGATACAAAACCATCTCTAAAAGTCTGGATGTTCATCAATCAAAAGTCAGAGAAGTTGTCTACAAATGGAGAGAGTTTGGCACTGTGGCTTCTTTCCCAAGGAGTGGCCGTCCAATGCCACGAAATCAGCGCAGAATAGTCAGAGAGGTACAAAAGAACTCTAGAGTGTCTACTAAAGACTTACAGAAATCACTGGCCCACTCCAATATCTCTGTGCACAAATCAACTATTTGTAAAATTATGGCCAAGAATGGTGTTCCTCCACGGAGGAAGCCGCTGCTGTCTAAAAAAAAACATTGTTGCTTGTTTCATGTTCGCAATAAGGCACTTGGACACTCCACAAAAGTTTTGGCAAAATATTTTGTGGACTGATGAAACCATAGTTGAATTGTTTAGGGGTAAGACACAACGTCATGTGTGGAGGAAAAATGGAACAGCTCACCAACATCAACACCTCATCCCCACTCTGACACATCATGATTTGGGGCTGTTTTGCTGCCTCAGAGCCTGGACAACTTGAATTAATTCAAAAGTTTATCACGATGTTTTGCAGGAAAAACTCAGGCCGACTGTCAGACAGTCGAAGCTAAAAAGAAGCTGCAACAAGACAATGATCCAAAACACTGAAGTAAATCAACTTCAGAATGGTTTCAGAAGAACAAAATACACGTTTTGGAGTGGCCATGTCAAAGTCCAGACTTAAACCCTATTGAGATGCTGTGGCATAACCTAAAGACAGCGCTTCATGCAAGACATCCCCGGAATCTGACTGAACTACAGCAATTATGTGGAGAAGAATGGACAGAAATTAGTCCTGATCGATGTGCCAGACTGATCTGCAGCTACAGGAAGCGCCTGGTTGAAGTTATTGCTGCCGAAGGGGGTGGGGGGGGGCACAAAATATTAAATATGATGGTTCACTTACTTATTTTCCCTCCTTCTGTCATTGTTTGCATAATATCCTAAGTAAAATATGAAAACCTATAAATGATTGGGTGGTTTTAGTTCAAGCAGACACTGTTTTTTTCATCTGTGTGATTTTGACAAAGATCAGATCACATTTGATGGTGATTTTATGCAGAAATGTAGAAAAAAATCCCAAAGGTTCCGATACTTTTTCACCTTTGCATATTAACCTCATTAAAGTATGAAAACCTATAGATGTTTGGGTGGTTTTACTTAAAGCAGACACTGTTTTTTTCATCTCTGTGATTTTGACAAAGATCAGATTACATTTGTTGGTGATTTTATAAAGAAATGTTAGAAATTCCAAAAGGTTCAGATACTTTTTCACCTTTGCATACTATCGTCATTAAAATAGGAAAACTTATAAATGTTTGGGTGGGTTTAATTAAAGCAGACACTGTTTTTTCGTCTGTGTGATCTTGACAAAGATCACATTTGACGGTGATTTCATGCAGAAATGTGAGAAATTCCAAAAGGTTCAGATACTTTTTCACCTTTGCATACTATCGTCATTAAAATAGGAAAACCTATAAATGTTTGGGTGGGTTTAATTAAAGCAGACACTGTTTTTTCATCTGTGTGATTGTGTGACAAAGATCACATTTGATGGTGATTTCATGCAGAAATGTGAGAAATTCCAAAAGGTTCAGATACTTTTTCACCTTTGCATACTATCGTCATTAATATAGGAAAACTTATAAATGTTTGGGTGGTTTTAGTTAAAGCAAACACTGTTTTTCATCTCTGTGATTTTGACAAAGATCACATTTGATGGTGATTTCATGCAGAAATGTGAGAAATTCCAAAAGGTTCAGATACTTTTTCACCTTTGCATACTATCGTCATTAAAATAGGAAAACCTTTAAATGTTTGGGTGGGTTTAATTAAAGCAGACACTGTTTTTTCATCTGTGTGATTTAGACAAAGATCACATTTGATGGTGATTTCATGCAGAAATGTGAGAAATTCCAAAAGGTTCAGATACTTTTTCACCTTTGCATACTATCGTCATTAAAATAGGAAAACCTATAAATGTTTGGGTGGGTTTAATTAAAGCAGACCGTTTTTTCATCTGTGTGATTTTGACAGAGATTACATTTGATGGTGATTTCATGCAGAAATGTGAGAAATTCCAAAAAGTTCAGATACTTTTTCACCTTTGCATACTATCGTCATTAAAATAGGAAAACCTATAAATGTTTGGGTGGGTTTAATTAAAGCAGACAGTTTTATCATCTGTGTGATTTTGACAAAGATCACATTTGATGGTGATTTCATGCAGAAATGTGAGAAATTCTAAAAGGTACAGATACTTTTTCATACCATTGTAATTCTGAACAAATTTTGAGCACGTTGTAGCGCGTATTTAGTCAATGAAATGTACATACAACAGTATACATTTGATCACTTATTTTTTTATATATTTTTGGGGAAGATGAGCTTCCCTTGCAATCATAGAACAATCGGCTTTGTATAAAACTGTTCAGTGTCATTTTTCCTGTTGGATGTTCATCCTAACAAGTTGAATCTATATTATCAAGCTTCAAAACGGTTCGTTGAGCATGTTTGGTAGTCAATAGAACATCAATATTCCAAATTTTGGCAGTTTTTTTTTTTTTGTACTTTTGGGCCCAAATGTTGATTATAGTTGGTCAGGTGAAGAAAAAAAACAGTTTAGATATGATGCTAATGGTGTCCTGAAAAAAAGATGGGACCTAGATAGCCCATTGTATCAAATGTATGCAAAAATCAGACAATTAAGGCCAGGAACTTCAAGGGTTAGGTCGCATAAGGAAGTAGTTGCACTTGCTGACTTTCCTGCGTGTGTACTCGCCGTGTGTCTTTGCTGTGTCAACAAAGCTGATTTGGTGGTGGGAGCATCTGCAGGTGGAGGCCAGAAGGGGGGCGCGTTATAGCTTGGCCCGCTATCTGAAGGATGCTTTTGTGCGTCCACGCTGCCAAGCTTTGGCAAGGGAAAACGACGAGTACTCCATTCCGTTCGCCCTCCCTCCCTCCCCCTCCTGCCCGCAATCCACTTAACCAATCACGGGTGAGTGTGTGGAGAGGTGGGGGTGTTGATGCAGTGCAAAGGAAGTACTTCCCAAGTGGAGGTGATTTGGGGGATGGGCTAAAGTGCCGGCAGTGGAGGAAGACAGGCAGCAATTTGGGATGATTATGATGTTGTTTTTGCCAGTAATACATGCGTACATACTGTACAGATTAAATTTATCAGCTGCTATTGACGGTGTTAGACGTCCAATTCGTTGGAAGAAAAAATAGGTTGGACGTCTGCTCATGATAAAAAACAAAATTTATTTGGGAATTTAAATGAGTTTAACTCATTGGCTGCTATTACAGTCCTAGACATCCAATCCATTTTGAAGAAGGAGGGGTGGCAGCGAATGAATGAACTCATTGGCTGCTATCGAAGGCGCTAAACTAATCATTTTAAATTAGATTTCCATATTTATTTATTTTTTTTATTTTCCAAGTACAGGTATTTTGATGATGTGCTGTGCTGACGCTAACTTATACATGCTAATCGTTTGTGTGGATCGTTAGTGCTGTAGCAGCAGCTAGTTATAAACGCAAATGTGAATTGCTGTTATTGGAGATGAAACAGATTGAATTTCATTTTTATTTTAGTTTCTTTCTGCAAGTGTTGATGTCATAAGCACACGGACGTCTGTCATCGTCATTTTGGAGCTTAGCTCGCTGTTAGCTAAGACTTAGCGCCAAGGTCTTGGCGAGGACAGTACAATGGCGTATATTACATGTTTTTGGATAGTTATTATGAGATTTGGGGTGTATTTAGGGGTACTTAAAGGGATAATTCCAATTTACGCAGAAATTTGGGTTACGTTGCCAGCGTTGGAACGGAACTCGTTCGTAACTCGGAAACTACCTGTGCTTTTTTCTATTTAATCTGATGTTGTACTATTTTGCATCCGTATTTTAATTTTATTTATCAAGGCATTTTGTGTACTTTCCTATTTTGGAAATTTGTATAATATTTTGGATTTGGTTATCTAATAATTTCAAGATTTGTTTTAAAAAATGATCACAAAAGTAAATATTTGTATGAAATATATGTATTATGATCAAGCATTTGACTTTTTTTTCTTCTAATGTTTGTATTATTAGACGATTACTAAATTTTTGGTAGATATATTTATATAAAATTTTATATTAAATATTATATTTAAATTTATATTAAATTATATATACATATATATATACTTTTTAAAACTAATTATACTGTATTTTCTTCATTTAGTTTTTACAAATCGGGTTTTATTTAAAATTTGCTTATTTTTCTTAAGATATAAATCATGTAAATTTATTTTTAATGTATTTTTCATTTAAAAAAAAAACAGAGGTACTAACTGTCTATTATTTTGAATGTAATGTCATATTTTGACAATTCTGTTGAATATCCTATTTTAAATATGCTAATATTTAATATGCTTTTTTTTTTTTTTTTTTTTTACAAAGTATTGATTTGTATTTTTTGAAATGATATTTTTTAAATGTATTAATCTTTTGCAATATATTTGTTTTAATTAGATGTACATTTGTTTGCCAAATATTTTTTTAAAATATTTTATTTATATACAATATGTATATTTTTTTCCAAAATTTTTAAATTTATAATTATTTTATTTATTTTTTTATTTTTGTAGTATTTTATGCCCTACTTTTTAAATGAAAATATGCCTTTTTTTTTTTTTTTTTTACAAGGTATAGATGTATATTTTCTCAAACTCTATTTATGAAATGTCTTAATCTTTTGTTTAAATGATTACATATATTTTTCCGAATATTTAAAATGAATTTTAAAAATCTATTTTATTCTATAAATATTTTCTATTCATATATTTTTCTTAATATTTTTTTAATTGATACATTTATTATTTCTATTTATATATTATTTGTATAGTATTTTTCGTCCTACTTTTTTAATGGAAAAAAAACAACAACTTGAAAGTCCAATGCTAACAAGTTAAACCTGTCTACTGCTTTCGACATTGTTTTAATTTCCCTTTAAACCACATCCAATACGGTAAATGTTTTTAATTTCTCATTATTTTATTGCTACCACGCATTTTTATTTCTGGCAACGTCCGATTCTTCACATCCTTTGTTTTCGACAATTTCATTCTTGAAAATCCCGACACAACCGGACTTTTGATCGAAGACGTCATTGTCTACCGTTAACCTACTTTGAAATCACTATTCAATTCAAAATTCCAATTATGACTGATATATACGAAACAATCAAACCGAGATGGCACCTAGCCAACACCTCTTCCAAAAATCTGATGAATAGATGATGCTAGCATCACGTTTGGCCTAGAAAAGTTGTCACATGGCAACGATTGTTTTGAACACAATCGGATTTTTAGGAAATCCCGCCTCTAACATTTCGATTCATTTAGTTTGGCGGCGAATATCGCCAGCGCGGCACATCACAGGCGAGCGCCGCCGCAATAAAACAAAAGCAAACATTTCTTTTGTCACGCACCCGCGTGACGACCGCGCGCCAGCAATGCGGTCGGACCTGTCGGGTTCCATCGGCGACGGGAAGCGAATGGCGCCCCGAGGGCACGCCCGTCACGCCGCTAGGTGCGACATCGTTGTGAAGCGGCGGAACAATGACAGGGAAAGGGCCTTACGGTCGGGATGGGAATTTTACCGTCGCGTCTTGGCACTCGGCGAATGTTTATCTACAATTGCGCGTTCAAAGAGAAAAAAAATAACTAAATTGCTGCCATTGGTAACAATAGACTATTTGATCATTTGAAACTGGGAGGACTGGCTGTGAACAAGGCCGGACTGGCATATGGGGATGCCGGAATTTCCACGGCGGGCGACAAGACTGACAAAATGACACTTTGACACAATGAAAAGTAGTCTGTGTGCAGTTTATATAATGGAGTTTATTTATTTTCCCCTCAAAATAACTCAAAATATAGCCATTAATAGCTAAACCCCTGGCAACAAAAGTGTGTACGCCCCTTAGAAACTACGTACATCCCTAAATGTCCAAATTGAGTACTGCTTGTCATTTTCCCTCCAAAATGTCATGTGGCTCGTTACAGGAGCGCTGTCCGCATTGCTGCAGAGATTGAAGAGGTGGGGGGGTCAGCCTGTTAGTGCTCAGACCATACGCCGCACTCTACATCAAATTGGTGTGCATGGCTGTCACCCCAGGAGGAAGCCTCTTCTGAAGACTAGGGTTGGGAATCTCTGGCATGAAGCCGATTCGATATGTATCTAGATAAACAGGTTACGATTCGATTAAAAAAACGATACATTTTTAAGGCCGAGCGATTCGATACAGTGTAAAAATGATACGGTTCGATAGAGTGAAAACGATACGATAGTAAATATTTGTTGTGTGTGTTTGTACAGTATTTTAAACATATAAAAAGACCACATTTCTAATATAGCAAAATTAATCAACAAAATTTCATACCAATGTTATGTTTTATTTTTTTATGAAAAAAAAAACAAGGCTTACTATATGACCGTCATTTTGTTGGATGGGATTGAATATAAAATAAAACTTCAGTGACAGACAACAATAAAGTGCAGTAATTAAATTACTGTTATTTCCTGGTGTTTTTAACACAGGAGGTAAGTAATTTAAGTGCAAACTTTCAACGTAAACATCTTACAACCAAAATATATTAATTATATGCAGCAGCTCTAGAAAAAAAAAGAATTACAACTGCAAGTGTTATCATAAATAAATAATACATTTTGCTTTACGGCTGGTATAATTGGGGGAATAAAAACATGGCATTTTAGACAGACAGGTCAATAATCATTACTTTAACCTAATACACAGCAAAGTCATTCACTTATGCTTGTGCTTCCTCATTTTTTTATTCCTGATCACTGTCCATATCTTTATTGAAGGGCAGATTTTTCTTGAGGAAGATCAACTAATCCACATGTTCATGTTTAAGTAGACTGCGTTTCGTGGAAACAATATGCCGCCCTTTCCACCATTGTAGTGGGTTATTTTTCAGGGTTCCAGTTACAGTTTGATGATGACATGTCAACAAAGCACATGGGTTACTGGAACCACGTCTGATGAGACGGGCGGGCATTTTGCAGATTTATTGTTTATATAAACAAATACAGTACTTATGTACCGTATGTTGAATGTATATATCCGTCTTGTGTCTTATCTTTCCATTCCAACAAAAATTTACAGAAAAACATGGCATATTTTATAGATGGTTTGAATTGCGATGAATTACGATTAATTAATTTTTAAGCTGTGATTAAGTCGATTAAAAATTTGAATCGTTTCACAGCCCTAGTTTTAATTGCATGTATTTTTTTGCCATTTTTTTTTTCAAATTTATTTATATATAATATGTATATATTTTTTCCAAATATTTAAACTATTTTTAAATATGTTTGCATTTGTAGTATTTTATGCCCTACTTTTTAAATGAAAATATGCATTTTTTTTTTTACAAAGTATAGATTTATATTTTATCAAATGTTATTTATGAAATGTCTTAATCTTTTGTTTAAATTATTAGTATGTATATTTTTCCGAATATTTATAATGAATTTTAAAAAATCGATATTTCGATATTATCGATATTGAATATTTTTTCAATTGATAATTTTACTATTTCCATTTATATTCTATTTTTATAGTATTTTTGACCTACTTTTTGAATGAAAAAAACAAAACTTCAAAGTTCAACAGTAACAAGTTAAACTTGTCTAATGCTTTCAATATTGTTTTAGTTTTCCTTTTTTGTTTTAGTGCTCAGACCATATGCCACACTCTACATCAAATTGGTGTGCATGGCTGTCACCCCAGGAGGAAGCCTCTTCTGAAGACAGTACACAAGAAAGCCCGCAAACAGTTTGATGATGATCAACAAAGCACATGGATTACTGGAACCATGTCTGATGAGACGGGCGGGCTTTCTTGTGTACAGTCTTCAGAAGAGGCTTCCGCCTGGGGTGACAGCCATGCACACCAATTTGATGTAGAGTGCGGCGTATGGTTTAAATGTCTTAATCTTTTGTAATACATTTGTTTTGATTATATGTATATTTTTTTGCCAAATATTTAAAAAATATATATTTTATTTATATACAATATGTATATTTTTTTCCAAACATTTTTAAATTTAAAATGACTTTATTTAACTATTTTTAAATATGTTTGCTTTTTGTAGTATTTTATGCCCTACTTTTTAAATAAAAATACGCATTTGTTTTTTTACAAAGTATAGATTTATATTTTCTCAAATGTTATTTATGAAATGTCTTAATCTTTTGTTTAAATTATTATGTATATTTTTCCCGAATATTTAAAATGAATTAAAAAAAAAAAAAAAATCGATATTATATAAATATTTATTTTCTATTAATATATTTTTCTTAATATTTTTTCAATTGTTTTTCAACTGTTTTTTCAATTTTTAAAATTCTATTTATGTTCTATTTTTATAGTATTTTTGTCCTAGTTTTTGAATGAAAAAAAAAAACAACTTCAAAGTTCAACAGTAACAAGTTAAACTTGTCTACTGCTTTCAATATTGTTTTAGTTTTCCTTTTTTGTTTTAGTGCTCAGACCATATGCCGCACTCTACATCAAATTGGTGTGCATGGCTGTCACCCCAGGAGGAAGCCTCTTCTGAAGACGGTACACAAGAAAGCCTGAAAACAGTTTACTGAAGACATGTCAACAAAGCACATGGATTACTGGAACCAGGCCCGGAGTGACTAATCGGGAGCTTCTGGACGATTCCAGAAGGGCCGGCCGGCCAGATGGGCCGGTCCGGGTTTTATTAAAAAAAAAAAAAAAAAAAAAAAAAAAAAATTACACTGTTATCATTTTTTGTTTGGTATTTATTTGTGACAGTGTCACTGAGTATAACTTACATTCTGTTACCGCTGTCCCTGTGGGCCGTCTTAAAAAAAAAAAAAAAAAACTGTTTTTTTTTTTCCAGACTCATCCTCACGTGAGCAGACGAAAAATACAGCATGCAGCTCCGCCCCCTAATTGTAGTCTGTATTGAGCCAAATTAGCTGCTAATTCGGTGCTCGGATGGATAAAAAGAGCAAGGGTGGCGCTGAAAAATAAGAATTAAAAAGAGAAAAGCACTCGTGAAAGAATCGGCAAAATGCGCAAAAATAGCTGTTTTTTTTCATGCAACGACCTTGCTGCCTCAAACTACAGAGGATTACAACGAAAGTGGTAAGGCCAGATGGCGAATAAAATGCAACTTGCACCGTGTGATACGACAATATGTAATTGTGGAAACTTTGGCGTCTTGTAGCACCTCACAAGGGATATGTAGCAGCAAGCATTAGCCATAATGAACACACCACAGGTGCAGAGCTGGAAGGTAGGATTGCCATGTCGTTCAGCGAGTTAACATTAGAATTAATGTAATCATTTACGTGGCGTTTTTAAAGTGGAAATGGAAAATGGATAATAGTGTCATTAGAAGTTGTTACAATGTGCAATACGTATTCTTTATTTTTCACATTGTTATGTTGCTATGTTTGTTTTATCTGTAAGCACTCATTTTGTTAATATTTGATGTTGCAGAAAAGGTCTTATTGATTCATTTATTTTAGGGCTGTCAAAATTATCGGGTTAACGGGCGGTAATTAATTTTTTAAATGAATCACGTTAAAATATTTGACGCAATTAACGCACATGCCCGGCTCAGACAGATTTAAATGACAGTACAATGACATGCCCACTTGTTAATTGTGTTTTATGGAGTTTTGCCGCCCTCTGCTGGCGCTTGGGTGTGACTGATTTTATAGGATTCAGCACCCATGAGCATTGTGTAAGTAATTATTGACATCAACAATGGCGGGCTACTAGTTTATTTTTTGATTGAAAATTTTACAAATTTTATTAAAACGAAAACATTAAGAGGGGTTTTAATATAAAATTTCTATAACTTGTACTAACATTTATCTTTTAAGAACTACAAGTCTTTCTATCCATGGATGGCTTTAACAGAATGTTCATAATGTTAATGCCATCTTGTTGATTTATTGTTATAATAAACAAATACAGTCCTTATGTACCTTATGTTGAATGTTTATATCCATCTTGTGTCTTATCTTTCCATTCCAACAATAATTTACAGAAAAATATGGCATATTTTATAGATGGTTTGAATTGCGATTAATTACGATTAATTTTTAAGCTGTAATTAACTTGATCAAAAATTTTAATCGTTTGACTGGCCTAATTTATTTTTCAAATGTATCATTTAATATAGTTTTTTTTTTAAAATCCATTTTTAAATTTGTTCAAAATATGTTGTGTTGCACTTGTTAAAATAGAGCCACCTTGTTAAACAACATTACCTGCACTGAATTGGAATACACAGAATTACAGTACACGGCTTTAGAGAACACTGAACTTAACACGTGTATGCATAATGACATAATTTTAAATGAGTGGGCCGGTCTGAGGCATGAAAGTCCAGGGCCGAAAATGAGTCCCACTCCGGCCCTGACTGGAACCATGTCTGATGAGACGGGCGGGCTTTCTTGTGTACCATCTTCAGGACAGGCTTCCTCCTGGGGTGACAGCCATGCACACCAATTTGATGTAGAGTGCAGCGCATGGTCTGAGCACTAACAGGCTAACCCCCCCACCTCTTCACTCTCTGCAGCAATGCTGACAGCACTCCTGTAACGAGTCACATGAAATTTTGGAGGGGAAATGACAAGCAGTACTCAATTTGGACATTGAGGTATGTACGTAGTTTCTAAGGGGTGTACTCACTTTTGTTGCCAGGGGTTTAGATATTAATGGCTATATTTTGAGTTATTTTGAGGGGGAAGAAAATAACTATTATACAGTGTAAGCTGCACACAGACTATTCATTGTGTCAAAGTGTCATTTTGTCAGTGTTGTCCCACGAAAAGATATTCTTAAATATCTGCAGAAATGCGAGGGGTGTACTCACTTTTGTGATACACTGTATACTGTACAGTGAGGAGCAGAAGTATTTGCACCCCTTGTGATTTTGCAAGTTCACCCACTTAGAAAATAGGAAGAGGTCTAAAATTTCAATCATTGACGCAGTTCCACTTATAGAGACATAATCTAAAAACAAATCCGGAGCGCAAATTGTATGATTTTTAAATAATTTATTTGTAATTTACTGAGCTTCATAATTATTTACACTCCTGAAAATCAGCAATAATTATAACACTCAAAAAGTTGTCAGTCTTACCTTAAAAAATGCCCACCTTTACCCCATGACTAAACACCCACCCACCAACCTTTTGAGCTAATATTTGTCACCTTTGTACCCCACAATCAGTCATAATCCAACTACGACCATGGGCAAGCATGCAAGCAATAACAGAAAGGGGGGGGGGGGGGGGGGGATAAGTAAGTGAACCCTCTGCCTAAGGAGACTTAAAGAGCAAATAAAACAAAGTTTTAGCAAACATTTTAAGTCAGGTGTATGCCCAATCACTGATGAGTGGTTTAGAACTGCCCTGCCCACTATAAAACACACACCTGGTAAGAACTGTCTTTGCTCGGTCAAAAGAGCTGTCTGAAGACCTGCGATCAAGGATTGTTGATTTGTATAAAGCTGCGAAAGGAATGTGATGGTTCAATTACGTATTTTTTCCCCCCTTTTTTCATTGGTTGCATACTATCCTCATTAAAATATGAAAACCTATAAATGTTTGGGTGGTTCTAGTTAAAGCAGAAACTGTTTTTTCATCTGTGTGATTTTGACAAAGATCAGATCATATTTGATGGTGATTTTATGCAGAAATGTGAGAAATTCCAAAAAGTTCAGATACTATTTCATACCATTGTAATTCTAAACAAAAGTTGAGCGTGTTGTAGCACCTATCTTTGGTGGACGCCCACTCCTTGGGAGAGAAGCAACAGTGCCAAACTCTCTCCATTTGTAGACAACTTCTCTGACTGTCGATTGACGAACATGCAGACTTTTGGAGATGGTTTCGTATCATTTCCCAGCCTTATACAAAGCAACAATCCTTGATTGCAGGTATTCAAACAGCTCTTTTGACCGAGGTATGCTTCTGAAGAAGACATTTCTTACCAGGTGTGTGTTTTATAGTGGGCAGGGCAGCTTTGAACCACTCATCAGTGATTGGGCACACACCTGACTTAAACTGTTTGGAAAAAAATGCTTTCAATTGCTCTTCAAGTCTCCTTAGGAAGAGGGTTCATTTACTTATTTTTCCCCATTCTGTCATTGTTTGCATGCTATCCTCATTAAAATATGAAAAAAGTGATTGAAGTTATTGCTGCCATGGGCGGGGGTTACAAGTTATTAAATGTGATGGTTCAGTTCTGTATTTTTACCCCTTTTTCATTGTTTACATACTAGCCTCATTAAAATAAGAAAACCTATAAATGTTTGGGTGATTTTAGTTAAAGCAGATGCTGTTTTTTCATCTGTGTGATTTTGACAAAGATCAGATCACATTTGATGGTGATTTTATGCACAAATCTGGGAAATTCCAAATGGTTCAGATACTTTATCACACCACTGTATTATCACAACTGTTATGAAAATATTTTATAAAGGTTGAAAATTTATTGAGCGTTGTTTTAAGTCTTTTGTGTTACAAACAAAACAATTTAACAAAGTTATACTTTTTTGTAAGTTGATCTATATTACTTTTTTTCTTTAATATTAAAAAGGAAGCATGTTATTTTAGGATGTTATGTAGAAGTGTACTTATACTAATTTTATAGAAAAAATGATACTATTTACAGTGGCGGCAGAGAGTTGGGGGGGCGCGAAATGTTTACGTCTGAGGGGTGTAACGCAAAATAATTGAGAAGCACTGTACTGGACGCATTTTTTTTCATATTTGTGCAAATTGGTCGAATCATCACAAAATTAATCAGTGTATATGAGGCAGAGTTGCTATTCTCTTTATCATGTAGTATATATTTTTATATTGTAATAGTATTTTAAATTTAAAACTGGTAATATATACGTATAAATAAATATTTAATGTCTTTTAAAATTATTTTAGATGTTTTTACCATTTTTATGGTTAAAACGACTTCTTTTTAAAAGTATAGTTCATTTTTTGTCAAAACATGATTGAATCTCCCAGCTTTTTCTATCCACATTTGAAAGAGACTCGACTCCAATTCGTCCCATTCATTTGTTCTCCTTTCTGCTGACGTGAAACACATCACAGGAAAAAATAAAAAATGAGCCAACTGACCGACACCGATATATCCTTGATCGCACCTGTAGATTTATAGCCTTCAGCTCAAAATTGAGGGCCACATATCATCTGTCATTCTCTATCAATCATGAGAACCGCAAGCGCGCAGAAGGTATTCGAGTCAAAACAAAACAATCTGACAGACGATTCCGCAAACGCCGTCGATCGCACGCGCTCGTGATGCGTTTGTTGTCGAGATGAACTTACAAACAAGCGTCCGCCAGCTGCTTGGAAACGGGGGCGCTGAGAGCTTTCCCGGTATCTTGTCAACACAACGCAACGCCAACTGGACAAGTGAGACCGAGATAGGGCGAGATGGCAGTTGAAAAACGGACATTAAAAGGGCTGAATATCTTCAACAAAGAAGCGTAGTCTGGAGTTTTAACTTTTATTGAGACAGGAAACAGACTTCAAACCTGTCACAATCTTGTTACAAAATAATTCCTAGTGATAGACTTCGATTTTTTTAATGCGGCACAATTAGTGCTGCAACGATTAATCGATTAAATCGATTAATTCGATTAGAAAAAAAGCTTCGAATCAAATTTTACTGCTTCGTATTCGTAGTATTCATTTAATTCGAGTGGTGTTGTCATGGTTTGTTTTGAAAGTGTTTGCATTTAGTTTTATCAATTTGGGTGCATACACTACCCACTAGAGCTGGGAATCTTTGGGCACCTAACGATTCGATTACGATTCAGAAGCTCCGATTCAATTATAAAACAATTATTCATGCATCCCCCTGCTTTTTTTTTTTTTTTGTACTATAGTTCCAAAATTGTTCAAAAATCCTCTCAGGCTAAACCAAACTACTATTTTAGTATCAAGTTAACATATAACAGTAAACAAATATACAAAAATAACAAATAAATACTCCAGTCCCCATTCTGTATCAGCAGCTTTAAACTACATTCAAATAATTTATTGTTGTGAATCAACCATTACAGTTGGTAAAATTGCTCCCGTTATTCCATAATTTCCCTTCTGTCTACTTTTGACATGTCACATTCATTTTTTTCTTTTACAAAGATCAGTCGTCCTGATCCCTTTGCAGAAAAACAGCCCCAAAGCATGATGTTTCCACCCCATGCTTCACAGTGGGTATGGTGTTCTTCGGATGCAATTCAGTATTCTTTCTCCTCTAAACACGAGAACCTGTGTTTCTACCAAAAAGTTCTATTTTGGTTTCATCTGACCATAACATATTCTCCCAGTCCTCTTCTGGATCATCCAAATGCTCTCTAGCGAACCGCAGACGGGCCTGGATGCGTACTTTCTTCAGCAGGGGGACACGTCTGGCAGTGCAGGATTTGAGTCCCTGGCGGCGCATTGTGTTACTGATAGTAACCTTTGTTACTGTGGTCCCAGCTCTCTGTAGGTTATTCACTAGGTCCCCCCGTGTGGTTCTGGGATTTTTGCTTGCCGTTCTTGTTATCATTTTGATGCCTCGGGGTGAGATCTTGCATGGAGCCCCAGATCGAGGGAGATTATAAGTGGTCTTGTATGTCTTCAATTTTCTAATAATTGCTCCCACAGTTGATTTCTTTCCACCAAGCGTTTTACCTATTGCAGATTCAGTCTCCCCAGCTTGGTGCAGGTCAACAATTTTGTCTCTGGTGTCCTTCGACAGCTCTTTGGTCTTGGCCATTGTGGGGTTTGGAGTGTGACTGACTGAAGTTGTGGACAGGTGTCTTTTATACCGATAATGAGTTAAAACAGGTGCCATTAACAAGTGGAGCCTCGTTAGACCTCGTTAGAAGAAGTTAGACCTCTTTGACAGCCAGAAATCTTAGGTGACCAAATAATTATTTTCCACTCTAATTTGGAAATAAATTCTTTAAAAATCAAACAATGTGATTTTCAGTTTTTTTTTTTCCACATTCTGTCTCTCGTGGTTGAGGTTTACCCATGTTGACAATTACAGGGCTCTCTAATCTTTTCAAGTAGGAGAACTTGCACAATTGGTGGTTGACTAAATACTTATTTGCCCCAATGTATACCATGTTGCTTTAGCCTTTAAACAGGCATGAAAATGGGTCAGGGTTAAAAAAGTGAGAAGGGTGTGGAGGAAATATGTTCCAGTACACTGTACAACTAGGGCTGTCCTGAACGACTAATTTTCTCCCGATTAGTCAGCCGACTATTTGTACGATTAGTCAACTAATCTAATAATTTTTTTTTTTTTTTAATAGTTTAGCATGCTAATTCACAAAAACATTTCGGAACACTTAAATATTTTTTTGAAGTAAAAATACAAATGTAAATAACAATAATTAATCACACATAAACAATGAGGTCAAATGCCGATAGCATTTACTTGTGCAAAAGAATGGAAAGTAAACAGATTCAGAACTGACTTCGCCTTTCCAACATTATTCAAAACAATTCTTAAAAAAATATCTAGAATTATTATTATAGTAGCTATACTACTATATATAATAGTATTATAATTAAAGATGTCCCAATCGATCGGGTCCGATCACGTCATTTTCAAAGTATTGGAATCGTCAAAAAAATATCGGACATGCCTTTTTTTAATATATATATTTTTTAATTAAATCGTTTTATAATTGTATTTAACGTTACAGACAAAATGTCTTACATTCATACAGTCTTAAGTTTTGGCTTGAAGTAGAGCTATCAAATTTATCGCGTGAATGGCGGTAATTAATTTTTTAAAAATTAATCACATTAAAATATATGATGCAATTAACGCATGCGCTGCACGACCCACTCACGCATTGTCGCATTCAATCTATAATGGCGCCGTTTTACCTATAAATAGAGCTAACAGGCAACATAAAATAAGTAGAGAGAATTTTGACAGTCTTTGGAGCCTCTTTTTAATTGGCTTAAAATCCCTCTCTCAACAATTAGAAATATCGTGGGAAGCAATGCGGGGAAGAACGGTAGAGGTTCATCTTTTCCTTAACACCCTATGTTACTTCCCAACGCAGAGAAGATATATCAATTGGTGCCACTACGCACAGTCATGGTTGCACTTCCCATCATGCATTTGGGCAGAACAGTTAAATGGCTACAGTATCATTTACTGAAAGCTCAACAAATACACTAGATGGCAATATTTAGTCACAATATACAAAGTCACATTTATCCTTTAAGAATTACAAGTCTTTCTATCCGTGGATCCCTCTCACAGAAAGAATGTTAATAATGTAAATGCCATCTTGAGGATTTATTGTCATAATAAACAAATACAGTACTTATGTACTATATGTTGAATGTACAGTGCCTTGCAAAAGTATTCGGCCCCCTTGAACCTTGCAACCTTTCGCCACATTTCAGGCTTCAAACATAAAGATATAAAATTTTAATTTTTTGTCAAGAATCAACAACAAGTGGGACACAATCGTGTAGTGGAACAAAATGTATTGGATAATTTAAACTTTTTTAACAAATAAAAAACTGAAAAGTGGGGCGTGCAATATTATTCGGCCCCCTTGCGTTAATACTTTGTAGCGCCACCTTTTGCTCCAATTACAGCTACAAGTCGCTTGGGGTACGTTTCTATCAGTTTTGCACATCGAGAGACTGACATTCTTGCTCATTCTTCCTTGCAAAACAGCTCGAGCTCAGTGAGGTTGGATGGAGAGTGTTTGTGAACAGCAGTCTTCAGCTCTTTCCACAGATTCTCCATTGGATTCAGGTCTGGACTTTGACTTGGCCATTCTAACACCTGGATACGTTTATTTTTGAAGCATTCCATTGTAGATTTGGCTTTATGTTTTGGATCATTGTCCTGTTGGAAGATAAATCTCCGTCCCAGTCTCAGGTCTTGTGCAGATACCAACAGGTTTTCTTCCAGAATGTTCCTGTATTTGGCTGCATCCATCTTCCCGTCAATTTTAACCATCTTCCCTGTCCCTGCTGAAGAAAAGCAGGCCCAAACCATGATGCTGCCACCACCATGTTTGACAGTGGGGATGGTGTGTTCAGGGTGATGAGCTGTGTTGCTTTTACGCCAAACATATCGTTTTGCATTGTGGCCAAAAAGTTCCATTTTGGTTTCATCTGACCAGAGCACCTTCTTCCACATGTTTGGTGTGTCTCCCAGGTGGCTTGTGGCAAACTTTAAACGAGACTTTTTATGGATATCTTTGAGAAATGGCTTTCTTCTTGCCACTCTTCCATAAAGGCCAGATTTGTGCAGTGTACGACTGATTGTTGTCCTATGGACAGACTCTCCCACCTCAGCTGTAGATCTCTGCAGTTCATCCAGAGTGATCATGGGCCTCTTGGCTGCATCTCTGATCAGTTTTCTCCTTGTTTGAGAAGAAAGTTTGGAAGGACGGCCGGGTCTTGGTAAATTTGCAGTGGTCTGATGCTCCTTCCAATTTCAATATGATGGCTTGCACAGTGCTCCTTGAGATGTTTAAAGCTTGGGAAATCTTTTTGTATCCAAATCCGGCTTTAAACTTCTCCACAACAGTATCTCGGACCTGCCTGGGGTGTTCCTTGGTTTTCATAATGCTCTCTGCACTTTAAACAGAACCCTGAGACTATCACAGAGCAGGTGTATTTACACGGAGACTTGATTACACACAGGTGGATTCTATTTATCATCATCGGTCATTTAGGACAACATTGGATCATTCAGAGATCCTCACTGAACTTCTGGAGTGAGTTTGCTGCACTGAAGGTAAAGGGGCCAAATAATATTGCACGCCCCACTTTTCAGTTTTTTATTTGTTAAAAAAGTTTAAATTATCCAATAAATGTTGTTCCACTTCACGATCGTGTCCCACTTGTTGTTGATTCTTGACAAAAAAATTAAATTTCATATCTTTATGTTTGAAGCCTGAAATGTGGCGAAAGGTTGCAAGATTCAAGGGGGCCCGAATACTTTTGCAAGGCACTGTATATATTCGTCCGAGTTTTATTCATTTTTTTCTTAATGCATTGCCAAAATGTATATGATCGGGGAAAATTATCGGGAATGATTGGAATTGAATCAGGAGCAAAAAAAAAAAAAGCAATCGGATCGGGAAATATCGGGATCGGCAGATACTCAAACTAAAACGATCGGGATCGGATCGGGAGCAAAAAAACATTTCAAAGCTATTCTTAGTGTAGAATCTGAATTCTGTAGTATGATAGTATTTACATAGTATCATCCAGGTGAGTTGAAATAATTGAAACTAATGTGATGTTTTCCTGCTGAGTGTGTATTATCATCACAAAGATGGTGATGTCCTTGTAGACTGTTCATTCGAAATTGTTGGAAACCATTTATTTATTTATTAATTTATTCATGGACTAAAACTTTTGAAGTTTCTCGACAAAAACATTTTGAGAATTGTCGGCTAAAACTAGATAAAATTTGTCTGTAAGTATTTTTGTCCAAAAGACACAGATTAAGACGAAAATTAAAAGGGCAACCAAAAACTACAGCAGCGTCTGACAAAGCCAAGATAGAATATCAGTTTACATTTAGTACATGAAAAACACTATCGGTAGCCAGGTAGAGATATCAGGAGCCAAAAAAATGGTATCGGCGCAACTCTACTTCTAAACCCTTTGCTTTGAGTGATATGCATTGAATTCATTGCCACGGAATGAATTGAGTTTTTCCAACGACGCTACAGATAATACAGTGGATGCGGCGGCTCCGATTTTACAGCTCATAAACGGAGCATAACTAATGCAACGGGAATGAATCAACATGGCTGAGCGTCATCGAAACCGCCCCGAGAAGACGACTTGGTATATTGTCGCTGACTTTTGAAGGTAAACAACAGAGTCATGACAGGTGGCTGAGGGCCCACCAATCACGATGCTTGACACATTAATAGCCTCGCGAGCGGAGAGGGGAAACCAACAGGTGCGGCGTTACGAGGCGCGCTACAGAGCGGGCCGTAAATCTATCCCGAGACCCTCCGCCCCGCCTCAATGACATCCCCCAGCAGTCACCCCATGTCGCAGATTTGGAGTCGGCTCGGCAGCTGACGACGGCCTTGCCACACTATCGAAGCGACTCCAAGTCGAAAAGTTAAATTGGAAAAGGCAAGTCGCATTTTCACGAATTTAACTCAAGTTAAGTCAAGTCAGGCTAAACCATTTTCAGGGACAGTAGACATCAGGGTTGTACCCAGGGTCTTTTTGTGGAATATCCTAAACAATGTATCGATAATTGCCATATTGTGAAATAATCGTTTATAGTGAGCCTTTTAACGCAAATCGTATCGTATCGTGAGCTAACCAGAGGTTCCCACCACTAGTTGTAACAGTACACTAAATTGGTTTTTTGTTTTTTTAAAGTGCTCGGTTCATTTTCTTTACAAAAATTAGCAGGATTTTTTAAATTTTTTTTTTTTAATGGTTTTATTTTGAAAAATGTAACCAATAGAACTCCTGTAATTAAGTAATTAAATAAAAGTGATCGTTTCAGGTGATATTTCAAATAAATGATACTCTTGAGTTCATAAAGTTAAAACAAATAAAACAATTGTAACATTTAAAAGGAAAACTTTGAATCTTTTTTGGCCTAACTTTTTTTGTTTATTCTTTTTTTTAATTATTTTTTTTAATAAAATAAAAAAAAAAACAAGGGGGGAAATCTGGATTTTTTTTCTTCTTTTTTTTCTGTTCTATTAATTTTTTTTTTTTTTGTAATTTTTATTTTCTATAAAAATTACACAGAAAAATCAGGGTTTATTTTTCCTATTTTGTCTCAAATTTTCTGTTCATTGTTATTATTATTATTATTTAAAAAAATTTTTTTAAATGGATTTTTTATTTTTTTTTTTCTGTCCTGTTGATTTATTTTTGTAAATAATTTTGATTATAAAAATAAATGAGGAAAACCATGATTTATATTTCCATTTTTTGTCTCATATTTTTAATTTATTAATTTTTTAAAATAAAAAATGGGTCGAAAAAACAGGATTTTTCTATTTTTCTGTCTTGTTAATTTTTTGTTTATAATTTTTTTCTATTAAAAACAGGAAAATCTTTTTCCCTTTTTGTTTTATTCATCCCCCCCTTTTTTTGTTTGATATTTTGTTTGTTAAATTTCTTAAATTAAAAAATGGGGTGGGGGAAATAGTTTTTTCCTTTTCTTGTCTTATTTATTGTTATTGGTCATTAGAAATGTTATTTTAAAAACTGAGGGAGAAAATCAGGGATTTACCATTCTTTTTTTGGTCTTTTTTTAATATCTATTTTTACTTTTTTAACTAAAAAGAAAAAATTGCAAATATTCTCTTAATTTTTGTATTTATTTTTGCTTTCTAAATCAAACAATAAAGAGTAAAAATGTAAATATTGTCTTTTCAGTTTTTCATTAAAAAAAAAAAATGTTTATTTTAAACTAAAAAGAAATTTTGCAAGAAACATGATTTACTTTCGCGGACCACAACAATATTATGGCGGGCCAGATGTGACCCTGGCCACTAGATTATCTTCTATGACCAAAACTGTGAAACTTCATGTATATTATCAGTCTTTTTCGGTCTGGCCATTTTCTCCTTCCTGTCAACATTTAGTGAAAATAAATCCTCTTTAAATTAATCAATCAACACCTCGTGGTTTTTCAGGTTTGTTTACACGATTTAAAAAAAAAAAAAAAAAAGCCAGTGAAGCAAGTGAATATTTCAAATGTAAACAGGAAAGACTTGTCAAGTCAAGTAGTTCAAGTCGATGATGAGTCAAAAGCTCAAGTCACGTACCTAAGCCGTTCAAGGAAATAAAACTCAAACAATCCAAAAAGTGCATTCTCATTCATTCGTATCTGGAACCAAAGTGGATTGGAATTCTGTTTCAATGCCCCTCAAATTCGGTGTATACATTCAGAATGTGAACTACTGGGATTTGCTTTTAAAGTAACACTTGGTAACTTTTCAGTTTTTGGGCGATTTTAGCGATGCCGGTGTACAAAAGTGGTAGTGTTTTGCAGGAATCAGCGCTACGTTTCCCATAAGGACCAGCGCACACCTGCATCGTGTCATAAAATCATAACGTTACCTGCAGATGGGTAAAGCAACATTTCCGTTTAAAGCGGCTGTTGTCAGTCAACATATCATCAGAAATGTTATGAAATTATTTTATAAAAGGTTGAAAAGTTACCTAGTGTTGCTTTAAATGAGTCCACAAAACTTGGGTCACTAATTCTGTTTTTTTTTTTTTTTTTTTTTTTTTTTTTTTTAAATATATATATATTTTTTTAAAGCTCTAAAAAAAAAAAAAAAATCAAATTTTCTCCCAACTTTTTTTTTTTTTACTGAGGTTTTATGACTGGTTAATAGGTCCGGTGCAATTATCAAGGCTTAAAGTAACACTAGGTAACTTTTCAGTTTTGGTCGATTTTAGTGACACACATGGACAAAAGCGATAGTGTTTTGCCTTTGTCGTAAAATCCTGATCTCCTGGTCGCCTGCAGATGGATTGAACGACATTTCTGTTTCCTGCAGCTGTGTGAAGGATGAATAGTAATAAAATAATGTATTGTGTAAAATTAGGGCTGTCAAAATTATCGCGTTAACGGGCGGTAATTAATTTTTCAAATTAATCACGTTAAAATATTTGACGCGATTAACACACGTGCCCCGCTCAGATTAAAATGACAGCAGTGTAATGTCTGCTTATTACTTGTTACCTGTTTTTTGTTGTTTGGCGCCCTCTGCTGGCGCTTGGGTCCAAATGATTTTATGGGTTTGGGGAGTGAGCATGGTGTAATGACATCAACAATGGCGAGCTACTTGTTTATTTTTTGATTGAAAATTTTACAAATTTTAATAAAACAAAAACATTAAGAGGGGTTTTAATACAAAATTTCTATAATTTGTACTAACATTTATCTTTTAAGAACTACAAGTTTTTCTATCCATGGATCGCTGTAACAGAATGTTAATAATGTTAATGGCATCTTGTTGATTTTTTGTCATAATAAAACAAATACAGTACTTATGTACCGTATGTTGAATGTATATATCCGTCTTGTGTCTTATCTTTTCATTCCAACAATAATTTACAGAAAAATATGGCATATTTTATAGATGGTTTGAATTACGATTAATTAATTTTTAAGCTGCAATTAACTCGATTAAAAATTTTAATCGTTTGACAGCCCTAGTAAAATACTAATGTTACAAATTTATATACATAAGATATATATATATATATATATATATATGCATATATTAGATTTAAAAGAGCTGTGATGTAACTAGTTGACAGTCAATATATCATCACAAATGTGATGAAAATACTTTATAAAGGTTGAAAAGTTACCCGGCGTTACTTTAATAGTAAATGTATTTTTTTACATTAAAAAAATGAGGTGGGAGAAATTGTAAATATTCTATTTTTAATATATTTCAATTTTAAAAAGAGTAAAAATCTTTATTTTAGAGATTTTTTTTGTATTTATATTTTTAATTTTATTTTTTTTAACAAAACATATTTCAATATAAAATGGGGAAAAACAGTGAATTTTTCTTTTTTTATCATCAAATACATTTTAATTTTTATATAATTATTAAATATATCTGTGTAGTATTCATATATTTATTTCGAAGGAAAGAAAAAAATTATCATTAAATAATTCTTATTTTACTATTATATAAAGACTTAATATTCATTATTATCTTATTTTTTACTTCAGAAAAAAACTATTTAATGCTCTTTCATTTCTGTAGTCCTTGATGAAAGCAGATAATTCAAAATGAGATATTTGCTTTTCACTCATGAAAAAAAAAATGGCATTCCATAGTTACATATTATTCGTAATCAAACTTGTCTCAACTTTTACCGCCACAGCACATTTCCAGCAAAAACCTCAATCCCAGAGTAAAATAACAAGTGACATAACACATGAACCGATTAGTCGAACCTTCACTAGAATAACCGCTAATATAACCATTCACCACAACCCTATTAGTTCAAATTAGTGTAAGTGGCTCTTACCGTGGGAAGAACCCGACAAGGACTGGAGGCCAGTTGACGAACCAGAAGGTAGTCCAAATTCAGGTGCAAGATGGCAGCTAGCGTCCCTGTCGCGAAAGAAAGAAAGGTCGCCGTTGGTGGACGAAACACTTGGTGGAGAGTCCGAGTGACAACTGCTGCTGGAACGCCTCCCGTCATCCAGCCAGCTAGCGAGCTCCGGACCCCCTCTGACGCCCCCCCCCCTTTGGCCTCCATAACCTAACACCTCTTCCAAGCACATGCACGACCCTTCCCCACCTCCTCCCACGTCACCCTGCGTGCCTTCAGCAACTGCTACCGATTCATCAGCGTCCATGTTGAACGTTGACAGTTTTTTGTCAAGCAACCAAACATCACCTTTTGTTGTTTTTAGTCTATCTAGTCTATCTTTTTTTTAATAATTGGGTTAAAAAATGAAATTTGTTCTTGAACTGAAATAAGTTTATCACAAGTAGACATCCAATTAGAGCTGCAACGATTAATCGATTAACTCGAGCATTCGATTAGAAAATAATTGAATTTTGTTGCTTCGAGTATTTGTTGAATTAAAGTGGTGTTGTAATGGTTTATTTTGAAAGTGTTTGCATTTAGTTTTATTGATTAGGGGGGATACACTGCTCTCTGGTCTGCCTCTTTTCACGTGGCGGAACCAACTGCTCCCTGTTAAGACCAGCATAAGCTAAGTTTTTGTTTGAGCTAATGTTTTTTAATACATTCATAATTTAGTTTATAGGCATATTTAGCAGTTTTTTGACGGAATATGTGTCTGAACCATTTTTTAAGAGCATTGCAAAAAAGAACTAGCATTTTATAGCATTTGAGCTAGCGGACTTTTTGTATGTAAGTTAGCCAATTGTTCTTTTGTTGTACATAGATCTTCATTTTTAAAAAATTATACCATTTGAGGCTCAGCTCAGGTACTTTATTTTTCATGTTCCTTATCCGATTACTCGATTGTTCGAACTAAGTAGTCTATCGATTAATCGACAACTAAATTATTCGATAGCTGCAACCCTTCATCCAATCTATTTTGAAGTGGGAGGGTGCCAGCGTATGAATGTTTGTTCAGTGTCAGGCCAAGAGTTATGTATTGTCTGAACACTTTATATTCGATTATCCAGTAATTTAGTATTCAAAAGATCCGTTCCTACGCCGGAGACATAACCTGAATTTCAGCGTAAATCAGAATCAACCCTTTAAGTACCCCTAACTACCCCCTAAATCTCAAAATAACTATCCAAAAACATGTATCGTCCGTCATATTAATAAATAAAATAAAGTAAAAAAAAAAAAAGAAAAACTAAGATACTGTGAGGTAAAATAAGGTATTACCCAATTAAAAAAAAAAGTACTTCTGGCGGACGAGACTCTGGCGTCGCTAAGTCGAGGAAAAAAAATCACGCAAGTCGGGTACGTTGTAACCCGGGGACTACCTGCATTATATACATATTACAGGTAGTCCCCAGGTTCCAAACGAGTTCCGTTCCTATGCTGACGACCAGTGTTGTTAATCTTACTGAAAAAAAGTAATTATTGTTACAAATTACTTCTCCCAAAAAGTAATTGCGTTAGTAACTCAATTACCTGAATGTAAGAGTAATTAGTTACTTGGCAAAGTAATTGGTGATAATTACTTTTTTCTTTTTTTCCTCAAAAAAAAAAAAAAAAAACCTTTACCCTGAATCAACTGTTAAAAGTTGTTAAAATTGCTCCCATTATTGCATTAGTTCACTTCTCTGTACTTTCGACATAGGAAAGTTTTAAAACTGTTTCATCATTTAAAGATAGATTCAAGTCAAGATTTTGCCGATTTAGAAGTATTTTAGATAAAAAGTTACTTAGGTTCGCTAGGAAGGTTCTCTACAACAGAGCCGTCCTAAAAAGTCTACTGCTTTAAGATGGCGCCTGTCTACTAACTCATTTAGTGCCATGTCTGTCATTTTGCATCTAGTTATATCTATGTACAGTACATGGGATATCTACCATGTCTACCATATCTACCATAACATGCGGGCGTAGTTTGTAGGCTATCGGCTACAACATGTATGATTGGAGCTACCTAGCATCGCGTTTGCTCGGCGTCACAACTTTCTTGCCTCCTCCCTACTCCTGCTCTGTCGTCTCTGTGAGTTCGTCTCCCTCAGACTTTTCGACCAATATAGTAACGCATAGTAACGCATGCCTTTCCGTCCTCAGTAACGGTAACGGCGTTGCCAAGATGAGAAAAGTAATTAATTAGATTACCCACTACTGAAAAAAATAACACCGTTAGTAACGCCGTTATATTGTAACGCCGTTATTAACAACACTGCTGACGACGTACCCGAATTTCCGCGTAAGTTGGAATTAACCCTTAAAAAATAACTACCCAAAAAGTCCAAATGTACATTACTTTGTTTAATGATGGCGGATACACTGCCCTCTGGAGGCAGTGTTGGGTGTGGCTGGACTGTCGCCTTGGCTTCTATGACTGAGTCAACACCTCCAACATGATTTCTCAGTTACACAACCATCATCCATCACTTTACACAAAATTTATGGTAAGTAAACACTGTCATGAATGTTTCCCACCTGCTCAGAGAGTTCACTCCAGTGCGTTTAGTGCGTCTAGCGATAATAAAACAAATACTATGACATAAGTTTGTGAACGAGGAAGACAACGTGGCTAGTTAGCTTTGCCAAGATGGCTAACTAGTTACCTCTCTACCATTGGCCGACTTTTGTAAAGTTTTCCGCTATTGTAAACATCTGTTCAAAATAGCATTTTCATAATACAGTAGGGCTGGGCGATATGGCCTTAAGTACGTATCACGATAAATTGAGCAGATTTACCTCGATAACGATAAATGACGATAAATTCGCCCAACCGGACTGTTATATAATTTGAAAATTTGAATCAATGCATGGAATACAAATTAACAGTTTCTCGTTAAATTTATTTACCAGCTTTCAATTTAACAATTGCACATGCAGTCTAAACATTAAATATTCAAAAAAATCTTGTAAACAATAAGAATTCTAGTGTGAACATTTATAACAGCTTGTATGACTTGAAAAATGTACAACATTATAAAAATCAATATGACGACTGTGCAAACATGTCATTCTAAAACAAATGACTTGCAGCTTTAACAGTACACTTCAGACAACTTATTGGTAATGGCTGCTGTGACATAATTATTCAACACAAATGTTTACGTCAAGGTTTCATTTTTTTTTTTCCAGAACATTTTTTAATACATGCACCCCTCACACAGACACAACCAGATTAAAGCTGTATTGCTCTGATGCCAATGAAACAATTAAGATTTTATGATGGCAGAATAAAGCAAACACATACAGAAAAATAGCTGTGGCCATTAAACTGTCATATTATATATAGGCTTCACTGTTGGATTATACTTTATGCTGAGTGCTTTACCAGAAATCACACAGAGATACCAAATAACGCGACATAATGATTGCTACATGAAGTCCGTGCCCAGTCCACTCATTAATTTCAGCCGTTTCGACAAGGTTAGAGCCGCTATCCGACTCCATCACGTTCAATTGTAACCGCTGTTAGCCGCTAGCATTAGCCTGTGGCTTGGCTACCAGAAGAAAGCACTGAAAAAATCCTCTCCTGAAATTGCGAGAACCAGGGAGGACAGCGGGTGAAAGCCCGTCTGGAACCTGCCAAGAGTTTACTTAATGTCGGGTGAAAGTTTGGCGAAGCTAACTTAAGCCTGAGTCCATCTCGTTTACTTGTAGCGTTAGCCTCTAGCGTTAGCCTACCGGGCTTCTGTTTGTTTGGCTTCCTGAAAACCACGTGACCCCATACGTATGCACACTGTCTGCTTTCTTAAAGGGGAATGAACATAGCCGAACATAGTCAAAGCGGGATGAAAAGATTATATTTTCTTGTTTTATTAAATTACCAAATTTACCGACATGGTCAAAATTACGTCTGTCATCGTGAAGAATTTCGGTAACGGTAAATTTTCGGTTTACCGCCCTTCTCTATAATACAGCCTGTGTTGTTTTTTCTCTCTGGCGACTTTCTGTGTTGAGAGAGGGTGGTTGTGTATAATGTGTAAATAATGATACGAGTCATACTCACATGCACTGTCTCTTGCTCTCGCTTGCCATTAAAACTCAACGAATTAATATCAATAGTAGTAGTGTTATGTGTTTTACATTAAATCAATTTAATCATATATTACTCTATATTACTAAGGGTTATATCTCTCATTTTGAACAACTTGAGCTGTGGCTGTGGGTTGAGTCTATAAATTCTATTTATTTCAATTTTATTTAAAATATTTTAGTTCTTTATTTTTTGCCATTTTATTATTTACATGAACATGATATTCATCTTGATGTTCAAATTTGCAAATATGCTGTGAAAAAAAAATCCTGTTAAATGGAAAAAAGTACTTTTTTAAAAAACATTTTCAAACAACACATTTTAGAGCTAAGATTGCAATACTGTGATACCGCGTTATTTTTGCTTTATTTTTTGCTCTTCACATAATCCCACAAAACACTGCTAAATATACTTCTAAACAAACATATTAGCTCAAACAAAAACTTATATTATGTTGGTCTTAACAGGGAGCCGCTGGATTTAGCCATGTTAGACAAGTTATGGCATATTCACTGTTGCAATTAGAGGGCAGTGTATCCACCCAAATCAAGAAAACTAAATGCAAACACTTTCAAAACAAACCATTATGACGCCACTCAAATTAACCCTTTAACACCTAAGCCTATTTTGGCCGAATTTGCATGCATTTGATGTTGCCTTTATATTTCAAAGAAAAAATTGTTTACAATGGCCAAATTGGGTCCCTTTTTTCAGGACACCTTGAACTTCATGTCTAAACTGTTGTTTTCTTCACTGACCAATTATAATCCACATTTTGGACCCAAAAAGACAAAAAAATCCCAAAATCTTTTTTCAAAATTTGTAAAGTTGACGTCCCATTGACAACCAAACATGCTCGACCAACCGTTTTGAAGCTTGATAATATTTATTCAACTTGTTAGGATAAACATTCAATAGAAAAAAATAAGATTGAATAGTTTTATGTTTGACAATTCAACACAAACAGCAGGTATGGTCATAGGCGTTTTTGGCCTTTACACATACTATGGTCAAAACAGGCTATATAGTGTGCAAAATAGTGAGAAAAAAATGTGCATATATCATCTAACACAAAAAGGGTTTGGAAGATATCTCTTTGTGAAGTTAGGTGTTGTACCCATCACCTTATCAAAAGTATATACGTGCAATCAAGCTTCTCAAACACACATCTACATAAAAATTGAAAAGATTATAGTGAAGAAAAAATATATATAACATTGAAAAAAAGTATTTCAAAAAATATTGACAAGTAGTTTAATTTCTTGGATTTTTCAGGCATGCGACCCAATAAAGTTTGTTTGTTTTTTGTTTTTTGGCGCACTCAATAAAGCTTCTTCGTGAACAGGTCACGGAGCTGCGTCAGTGCGTCACACACAACGTCACACAGCCTACTCTTTAGCGCGCTGCTGTCACTTCTACTCGCCGAGACGCCGATTCATCAGAGGAAAACAACGACAAATACGACTCATCTTCTTCCTTGAGTTAATGAAATAATGCATTAGCTTGTGCTAAATGTAGTTTTAGATTCATTCTGCACGTTTCAAAGTCGCTCGCTCAAACCAACCGGTGTTGTGCATTTTTCGGCACGACACCGGCCGCTGCTTGCTTCGCATGCCTCCCTTTCAATAGTTGGCTCCTCGCTCGGAAATTTATTAAAAATGATCACATTCGGTTAGTCTTTCCTGACATCACAACGACTCTTGGGATAAGTAGTATTTTGTGCAGCTGTCGCTTTTGAAAAAGGACAAGAAATGATGACAATATGGAGATGGATACATGGTCCATGCAGCGTTTTAATGTATATTTATGAGTGCAATAAAACTATAAAATTCAAATGACATTATCTCCCGTTTTTCTTAGCCGATTGACTTCAAATAAAAACTGGTGCGGACATCAACTTCCGCACTTTCAAACGAGACCAACCAGCAGCACGTGGGTGATGTAATTACTGCGTGATGAAGCTTCAAAGACGATATGCGTAAACGCGTCGCTGCCGACACGTTCGGTGTTAAAGGGTTAAACGACTCCTATAAGCAGCAAAATTTGATTCAAAGTTTTTTTCTAACCGAATTACTCGAGTTAATCGATTAATCGTTGCAGCACGAATTTTTATCGTTTAATCTCTTCGTGTATATCTATATCTGCCGTCAACGTTCATAAGAAAGTGCCATTGGTTCGCTGATGCGCAGTAGCAATCGGGTAAAAACAACGTCTGTTGCCCTTCTAAAGATGATTACATCGCTGAAGATGAAGCAGAAGAAGAGAAAAATAAGAAATGTATTTTTCCTGTTCGTTCACTCCTCCCGGTCAAAATCGATTTGTAATGATTGAAGTCAGTCTTCTTTTCATGTCCTAATCAATTTAATGAGTGTTCTATTACTTTGCAGCATTCCTAAAAAAACACATATAATAAAAACGAACTGTTCAGATCTCGACTCAATGACTTTTTAATGTTTTTCAGGCACAAAACATTTTGTTTTTTGGTACGCTTTCTACATCAAATCTCATGAGTCAAGTCAATTACTCTAAAGTGTTGTTAAGTCACAGGAGATATCTGTTTTATGTTTTTCTTGTCAAACTAGCCACTTACAACATCCCATGAGTGTATTTGAACAAAATTGGCACATAGCGAGATGACTCGCTCTATTTATGTACTTAGATTTTTGTTGTAATGGCTTGTTTTAATAAAAAGATGGTTCTGGTTCTAACTACAATAAGGGAAATTCAAAGAATGATTCTAACATACTTGGCCTATGGCAGGGGTCTCAAACTTGCAGCACGGGGGCTAATTGTGGTACATGGACCAATATTTTGTGGCTAGTGGAGCATCAGTGTGGCCCGCCTGTATTTTGCCATGGACAATTAAAAATATATATAAACTAGGGCTGTCAAAATTATCGCGTTAACTAATTTTTTAAATTAATCACTTTAAAATATTTGACGCAATTAACGCAGATGCCCCGCTCAGACAGATTTAAATGACAGTACACTGAAACGCTCACTTGTTGTTATGGAGTTTTGCCGCCCTCATGCTGGCGCTTGGGTGAATGACCATCTCGCATATTGCCTCAAACAGATTACATCATATGAGGCCGTTTATGGACATTAAGAGTGAAGAGAATGCCACCGGCCGCTTGGGGGCAGCGCCGTTCCATACTCATGTTATTTCTTTTAAACGTGGGAGAATTAGTAGTTGTGAGACGTTTATGCTATATTCACAATGCAATGCAAATTGCTATTTGTACTCCACACATATTACGGTAAGTTTTCTTTCTTTTAGTGGCAATTATGTGTCTCT
Organism: Corythoichthys intestinalis; assembly: GCF_030265065.1. Classification (NCBI taxonomy): domain Eukaryota; kingdom Metazoa; phylum Chordata; class Actinopteri; order Syngnathiformes; family Syngnathidae; genus Corythoichthys; species Corythoichthys intestinalis. The sequence continues at coordinate 42,023,777 of NC_080398.1, forward strand.
TGTTGTATTTTGGGTAAGATATGTACAAATATATGTTATGCAGTAGAGGCGAGTGGACACAGGCATTCTTTGGACCGCGCCGTTTATTGGCAACTCCTTCACAACAAACATACAGTGGGGAGAACAAGTATTTGATACACTGCAAGTGGCAGTGTATCAAATACTTGTTCTCCCCACTGTAAGTATCGTTTAGTGAAAGCACAACAAAAATAATATTCCTATCTCTCCCCCAAAAAATAATGTTCACAAAAAGAAAAGCACTTCAGTCTATAGTAATGAGGCCCTATTCTGACACACAGTTAAACAACAATGAAAAATGAAATGGCATTCCATATCAAAATAGCTATGCAAAATACACGTAAAACTTTTCACTCTATTTTTATTATTTATTTTTATTCCTCTTATTGTATTAACTCTACTTTTGATTGAAAATTTTACAAATTTTATTAAAACGAAAACATGAAGAGGGGTTTTAATATAAAATTACTATAACTTGTAACTATAACATTTATCGTTTAAGAAGTCTTTCTATCCTTGGATCACTTTAACAGAAAGAATGTTAATGCCATTTGTGGATTTATTGTTACAATAAACAAATACAGTACTTATGTACAGTATGTTGTATGTATATATCCGTCGTGTGTCTTATTTTTCCATTCCAACAATAATTTACAGAAAGATATGGCATATTTTAGAGATGGTTTGAATTGCGATTAATTACGATGAATTAATTTTTAAGCTGTAATTAACTCGATTAAAAATTTTAATCGTTTGACAGCCCTAATATAAACACACTATATAAAATAGTAATATAATATCTGAATATATGTAAAAAAAAAAAAAAAATCAATATATTCAGATACTAATTTAAGACTAAATTCTAAAAATAATAGTAATAATAATAATGATACACGTCTATTTTGCCATTGGCAACAAAGAAAACTATTATAAATCATTTGGGGAAAAATGAATATATAATTTAAAATAAATGCTTAAAAATCTGAATAAATTAAAAAAAAAAAAAAAAAAAAAAAAAGGTAGCCTGTGCCTAGGCAATTTACGTTTTCTTTTAAAGATATGTTTTTTTTTTTACGTCACTTAAACATTTTAAAAACTGGGGAGAAAAATACATTTTTAAAAATAAATACAATAAATACATTTTTAATAAAGTATTACACACAAATGTTTTGCTATGGGCACTTTATATTTTGTACTGATTTTTATGGGGGGTGGGTCGTTTTTCATAATCTATCATAGTTATCGTAGTTTAAAGTAATGTCAGTCGGTAGAGCATGGGACTAAATAGCAGGGTCGTGGGTTCGAGCTCTATGTTGGGCAAAGGATTTTTCAGGTGTGACAGATTGATACTAACCAAAACAGACTTTCTTCCAAGAGCTGTCAAAATTCTCAACTCAAGTTTGCACTACTAATGCCACAACATTGTCACATGCATTTCACTAACTACCCCAGGTTTTAATGCACAAATCTGATTTTTCGTGTTTTTCCGACTTGAGTGAGGCTTTAACTTGACGGTCTGAACGGGACAAGTCGCATTTAAGTTCACCATTTCAAATCCGATTAAGGTCACTTTTGTATGTGGTTAAAATCCGATCTGGCCACATTTTTCCAGAATGTGGCTGTAGTCTGGACTGTAAAGTCACCCAAATTGGAATTCATAGAGCAAATACGTCAGCAAAGAGCGAGAGGCACGAAGGACAGCAGCGATGGAGCTGCGCCTAGCTCGAACAAACATAAAATAAAATGGGTGGGCAAGCCTGCTCAGTTTTCTTTCTGTGTGCCAAATGAGGAGTACTGTATTTTAATATTACTTACATGGCCAAGAGTCGGGGCAAACTGACCGTACAGTATGTGTGTGCATTCGTTCCGTCAATCCCAAAAAACTTTGAATATAAAACTAAACAGGGATTATTTATGTCTGTTATTTGTGTCCTCTTTTTGGGAAACAAAATTTGGATTAAAGGAAGGTCTCCAGTGGGATTCGAAAACACGCCACCCGTGCGACCGACGAGCGCGTACCGTGAAAGTAGGTCAGGCTCACAAAAATAAATAAATAAATAAATTTTAAACGGTGGAAAACCGCATTGAAAGGCGAAACCCTAATGAAAAACTACTAAAGCAACTAGCAATGAAGAGCTATACAAACTGTCAAATGGCAGCAAGTCAATATCTCGGCAAGCCGCCTAGGATCGGTTTAAAGACACTGGTGATGAGCTGGAATTGGATGCAAGGAGGACGTTGAGAACTCATCCCACATCTCTGTAACAAAACAATCTGACCAGCAACAGAATGTGGTAAAATCATGCCAATCTTCATACTAGCTTCACTCGCTAGCTAGCACAGCTATTCTCCCAGTCCAGTCCAGCCCAACCACGTCATCACCGCCAGCGTGCATTGCTCGCGTAAAACATGGCACGTAGGTCAAAACGTACTAAATATTATAGATTTTTAAATCAATGGCAATAATACATACATGTTTTAATATCATATTTTAGCAAAAGAGAACAATTGCGTTGTATCACATTTTGTTTTCTCCATCAAAGTAGTCGTTTACGCCACGTCACAAGCCTTAAAGTCATAAAACATTACACTTACACATCAATTTACTCAATTTTAAACCACAAATCTTCAATGCTCTACATAATTTTCGCCATTTTCTAAGTTAATGTATTACTACGCAGTGTTTCCAACCCACAAAACATCCCATTTTTATATATTTCCCCATCGAACTGTCTGTTAAATCCATCTCAAGAACACAGTCCATTAATTTACTGTATTTAAAGCCAAAACGATCCTGTTTTATACATTTTACCATCAAACTGTCTGTGTAATCCATTTCAACACTGAAATTTATTAGCCTGCAGTCTTTAAAAGCTCAAAATGCCATATTCTGGATGTTTTTTGTACACTAAACTTACTGTAAAATCTATTAAGGAGTCTAGACAAACACTGCCTATTTGGAATCATTGACATTTCCGATCATTTTATTTCATCTTAAGCTATTAGCTCCGTTGACGGCGCTAGACGTCCAAATCATTTCGACTGGGAGGGGGTGAAAAGGAGGTAACTGGGAAAACATGCCACCCACCCTCAACACATGGCACTAAATGTGCTAACTGTACATGAATAAATCAGCATTAGTAAATGAGCAGCGCTGCAAGAATCGTTAGCAAGATTTTTATGTGGCTAAAATGTGCCTGTATGGTGTTTTGCCTTAAGATTTCTAAGAATCGACGCACTAAAGAATCACTTTTGAAGGCTGGAATATGTCTCTAAGGGGATCTTGGAGCGCCATGCTGATTATTTGAATTGCAGTCCATACAAAGACAGCTGGACAAGTGCTCACACATTCACGCGCACACATGCTCAGCTGTTGTACAAACACGCCGCTGATGTCTCGTGCCTTTCGGTCAAACTCCAGAGTAGTGGTGGGCGGAGCAACGGAACTTCAGATAATGTCGGTATTGATAGCCGGGGCTTTAGAGCCGCATGTGGTTCTTTTAGTCTTCTCCTGTGGTGTTAATTGACTTTTTTTTTGGTCTTTTATTCTTTTTCTATTAGGAGGAAGCAGCGAGAAGGAAGGGGATAAGGGGGGACAGAAAGGAAGGAATCCGACAGAAGAGGAGAAGAATAAACAACAACAAGGAATACATTGTTACATGCCTACGTTACCGATACGCTGTTGGACTTTTGAATGTAATTATCAATGAATAAATGAATTTTATTTTAGTGATGAAAGTTGATTCAAAGAATTTTCAATTAATTTTAGGCTTAGTAATTAATTCAACTTAAAATATTTGTCCGAAAAAGCTCATTTATTTGAATTTAATAGCATTCTAGTAGATGATTGAATCAAATATTGTTCAGTCTTCAATACAAATCAGTACAAAAACAATATTTCTTTCATTTTTTCCCGAGCCAATTATCCTCACGTGGGTCGCAGGGGTGCTGCAGCCTATTCCAGCTAACTATGGGCAGTAGAGGAGGGAATCTTGGGGCACGATTCAATTACGATTACGATTCAGAGGCTACGATTCGATTATAAATCGATGATTGAGGTACCCAAGCTATTAACTGCTTTTAATGTTTCTATTAGTTCCAAAATTGTTCAAAAATCCTCTTAGGCTAAAACAAAATACTATTTCAGTATCAAGTTAACAGTTCAAAACCGTAAATAAAATACTCAAGTCCCCATTTTGTATCAGCAGCTTTAACCTACATTCAATTAATTTAATGCTGTGAATCAACTGTTAAAGTTGTTAAAATTTTAAGTTTTAAAACAGTTTCCTCATTTAAAGATAGTTTCAAGATTTATTTGGAAGATTAAGGAGCATTTTAGATAAAAAGTTAATAAGGTTCGCTACAACAGCCTTCCAGAGAAGTCTACTGCTTTATGATGGCGGCTGTTTACAAACGGCGACATGACACTTGGTGATACATGCTACATGGAGTTTTTGGATCGAACAGAGGTAAGTACGTGATAATGTCTCGTTAAAATCATGGCGTCTTTAGCTATGCTCTCGTGTGCTCTCACCTCCTGTTAGGGTTTTGCTGTTTAAATTTTAAAAAAAAATTTTTTAAATGCCCTCCTGTTCAAAGTTTTTCTTCCCCCAGAAAATTGAGATTTTGCGCTTTCCAATGATGTATCACACATGCATATAGGACAATTTGAAATTTGGCCAAATTGGGGGTCTCAGAGCGGAACTTCAAGTCAGGACCTGAGTGTTTTCCGCCATATAAATGTGATATCTATGGTAGCAATATGTGAGCATTGTTTGCAGCGGCTGTCAGCCGCAGTCAGGTTTTATTTTTTTTTTATCTAGCAGCATGAGTTGAGCACGATGTTTACTCTCTTTCTGTTCCTCATTGCGTCCCCTAAACCGCGCTGACTGTGTTTTAGTTCCGCTTTACTTGGCATATTTCAATAATCGTAATTTGGATGTTTGTGAAACGTTCTCGAATCTTCCACGGCCGAATCGCAAATAATCTAAGAATCAAAAATTTCGCACACCTCTAGTAGGCAGGGTACACCCTGAATCGCTTGCCAGTTGCCAATAGGAGGGCACAAGGAGACAAACAATGATCCACAGACTCACTCATACCTACCGATTATTAGTAATTAGAGGGGCCGATAACTGGTTTTTGGAGTCGATATTCATTTATAGTAAAATTGTAAAAATTGGCGTAAAAAAATTGAATAATGCAAACACTGAACTTCATTGAAATGCCTAAAGCATTAATCTTACAAGTGAAAAGTAATAGCTCCAGAAGTGCCTGAATTTCCTAGACTCAGAAACATCTCTTATAAAGTTGAATAAAAAGTTCAATAAATAGCGGGAAAAAAGTGTAGTTCCAAAAAAAAAAAAAAAAAAATCATTAAAAAAGTTTTGAACATCTTACTATCCCACGGTGCCGCCTTCATAACGTGAATTATTTTTACAGGATAACGTAGAAAATGCTTGTCTTTATTAAATGCTTCATTAAGTGTGTCCACTTAAATCTGCTCACTTACACACAATGAGTTGCCACTGCACACTAGTGTTTAACAGGCTAAACGATGATTGACACATTCGGCGTCTTTGAAGGTAGCGATGATTGACACATTCGGCGTCTTTGAAGGTAGCGCTGCCAAGCTTTTCTGGCAAGATCAAAGCCTCAACGCCTGTCAATCATCATCACCTTTAACAAGCAAAACTCAAACTCGCAGTGCACTGCTGACCAAGAAAAGCAGAAGGAGGGAGAGTGAGCCTGAATGTGCATGAAGCAGAAAAATTAATATTTTTTTAAAATTAAAAACCGAATCCCTTTCACCTGATTCTCTGAAATATTGTGTGATTCCTAATGCCTATTCCTAGTTTTAAATTGACTTTTTCACATTGGCCGGTAGGATTTTTTTTTTTTTTTTTTTTAAAGGCTGATACGATATACGTAAAATTTCCAAATATCGGCCCGATATATCGGGCGGACGATATATCGGTCTAGCTCTAGATTGATTAAAAATTAAATTTTTATTAATTAAATAACTATTAATTAAATAATTAAAGAAAGAAAGAAAAAAAACACAAAATAATAAAGGAAATTTTAAAAGCTAAAATGCTCCTACACCTAGCAAAAATGTTTTTATTTGCCACAAATAACAATGACAACAAAACCCGTTCAAAACATTCTCGCAACTCTTGCAAAGACCAACACAATATATATGTTTACGTATGCTATCGTTTCTAAATGAAATGTGCTTATTTTATCAGCTTTCTCAATTTCACTAGCAGTTAGCTAACTAACATGTGCATCACTTTCATCAGTACACCAGTGTTGATACAGTTTTCATGTTTGCAAAGCAAACAATTGAAATACGAAATTTTTAAAAATAGTTAACTTTACCGTACGAAAAATCCACCACAATAATAAAGAACATTTAAAGGCTAAAATGCTAATTACAACACCTAGCAAAAAACATTGGGTTTTTTTTGCCACAAAAACAATGACAACAAAACTCATTCAAAACATCCTCGCAACTCTTGCAAAGACCAACACAATATATATGTTTATGTATGCTATCGTTTTTAAATGAAATGTGCTTATTTTATCAATTTCTCAATTTCTCAATTTTGCTAGCCGTTAGCTAACTAACATGTGCATCACTTTAATCAGTACACCAGTGTTGATAACGTATTCATGTTTACAAAGCAAACAAGAATTGAAATAATTAAAAATTGTTACCTAATTAATTAAATGTCCTAATCAATGTGTTGAAGTTCCACTTTTAATATTTTTGTTATGCTTTATATTTTGTTCACTGACTATGCCATCGTTAACCGAAACAAACCTAAAAACCAAGGAACATAACCGTAATGAGACTTTTACATTGCTTTTCTCTTATTTTGAAAAAGCTAAGTGGCTAATGGTATTTGAGGATTGCCAGACGGAAAAGTGAGGAAGAAGCTTTGGAGATAACACCGGTGCCGACTGATAAAATGGCAGCTAGTCTGGTTAAGAGATACTTCGCAGTGCTCTAACTCACAATTAAGAGGTGGGTAGAGTAGAAATAGTAGTTGTAGAAGTAGAAATAAAAAATTCAGTGAAAAGAATATTCAAGTTATGAGTAACTGCTTAGAAAGTCAGATTTTTTTTTAGGGCTGCAGCTATCGATTATTTTAGTAGTCGATTAGTCGATGAACTAGTTAGTTCGAATAATCGAGTAATCGGATAAGGAACATGAAAAATTAAAATACCTGAGCTGAGCCTCAAACGGTATATATATATTTTTTAATGAGGGTTTATGTACAACAACAGAACAATTGGCTAACTTACGTAGAAAAAAACTCTGCTAGCTTAAATGCTATAAAATGCTAAAGTTTTTTCACAGTGCTCTTAACAAATGTTTCCGACACATATTCCTACAAATAACGGCTAAATATACCAATAAATTGAATTATGAATGCATTAAACAACATTAGCTCAAACAAACACTTAGCTTATGTTGGTCTTAACAGGGAGCAGTTGGATTCAGCCATGTGAAAAGAGGCAGACCAGAGGACAGTGTATCCACCCTAATCAATTAATCTAGATGCAAACACTTTCAAAATAAAACATTACAACGCCACTTTGATTCAACAAATACTCAAAGCAACAAAATTTAATTCGACTATTTTTTTCTAATTGAATACTCGAGTTAATCGATTAATCGTTGCAGCACTAATTCCATTGACCACAAAATTATGAGCGTTACATCAACGCTAACTGCTAATCATAGCCAGCTTTATTTTGTTTGTTCAGTTGTTTGCTCAGTCTCCGCTAATCACAGTTAGCGCTGCTTTGTTTATTTGTTTAGCTGATCACCGTTTTGATATTTTCCTCATCTCTGCACATTTTTGTTGCTTCACGAGCGATTTGTCCATATTAGTTATTGCTTCCAGACGCGGCCGCCCCTCGGAATGCGGCCCACGGGAGCCGCTGGCACAGACGCGCCCCTTTCGGACATTCGCGGCGTTGTGTGGAAAGTCAATGACGTGAGTGTTCCGCCCGCTGTCGGCCCCCCGTTTCCCACACCCTCGCGGCCCCAGCGGGGACTTGAAGGTCAGGAAAGGGCAACGGGCTGAGAGTTCTTTCCTTGGGAAGCCCAGTCGCCGTCACTCACGACAACTCAGACACTCCTTTTACAGGGTGTAGAGGGAGATCTTTTATTTTGAAGGGGAGAACACTTTCAAATCTTTCAAATTTGGTGACTGATAATTTTGAATGGCATGTGTGCTTCTTGGCCAATAGGGGGCATTATTATACATAATTGTTAAAATACACAACTGAGAGAATAAATGTTGAGTAACTTGGACTTTGTGGTTTTATTGTGGGCAATGTTTCTCATTTAATGCCACTTAAAACTAATTTAATGTCCATGCCACGTTTCACACACACAAATTGTAAGTAGAGTTGTCCGATAACGACTTTTTCTAACCGATATCCCGATATCATCAAACTCCAAAAATCTGTTGCAGATATCAAACAGATACCGATATATGCGGTCGTGGACTTAACATATTTTGGCTAATTGTATTGTGATGCCCCACTGTATACTTTAATAATGATCAATGTAACAACTTCAAGGTTTTTCAAATAAACATTCTGCAAAATACAAGAGAAAAACCTCAACTCAAGTTATGGAAAAAGTGTCTATATTGCACCTCTATATTTATTGTTGAAATAAAAATGATTCAAACATCAGTTTTTTGGATCAAGTGTACATTGGTATGAAAAAGTATCTGAACCTTTTGGAATTTCTCTCATTTCTGCATAAAATCACCATCAAATGTGATCTGATCGCTGTCAAAATCACACAGATGTCAAAACAGTGTCTGCTTTAACTAAAACCACCCAAACATTTATAGGTTTTCATATTTTCATTAGGATAGCATGCAAACAATGACAGAAGGGGGAAAAATAAGTGAACCCTCTGCCTGAGGAGACTTGAGCAATTGAAACCAATTTTTACCAAACAAGTCAGATGTGCGCCCAATCACTGATGAGTGGTTTAAAGCTGCCCCGCCCACTATAAAACACACACTGGGCAAGAATTGTCTTGATGAGATGCACTGTCTGATGTGCATCATGGCTCGGTCAAAAGCACTGTCTGAAGACCTGCAATCAAGGCTTGTTGATTAGTATAAAGCTGGGAAAGGATACAAAACCATCTCTAAAAGTCTGAATGTTCATCAGTCGACAGTCAGAGAAGTTGTCTACAAATGCAGAGAGTTTGGCACTGTTGCTTCTCTCCCAAGGAGTGAACATCCACCAAAGATGACGCCAAGAGTTCAGCGCAGAATACTCAGAGAGGTAAAAAAGAACCCTAGAGTGTCTGCTAAAGACTTCCGGAAATCACTTGGACAGTCCAATATCTCTCTCTGTGCACACATCAACCATAGGTAAAACTATGGCCTAGAATGGTGTTCATGGGAGGACTCCACGGAGGAAGCAGCTGCTGTCTAAAAAAAACTTTGTTCCTCGTTTAATGTTCGCAAAAAGGCACTTGGACACTCCACAGAAGTTTTGGCAAAATATTTTGAGGACTGATGAAACCAAAGTTGAATTGTTTGGGAGTAACACACAGTCATGTGCGTAGGAAAAATGGAACAGCTCACCAACATCAACACATCATCAGCACAGTGGAGGGAGCATCATGATTTGGGGGTGTTTTGCTGCCTCAGGGCCTGGACAACTTGCAATCATTAATGGAAGAATGAATTCAAACGTTTTGCAGGAAAACCTGAGGCCGCCTGTCGGACAGTTGAAGCTAAAAATTGGAATTGAATCAACTTCAGACAGGTTTCAGAAGAACAAAATACACGTTCTGGAGTGGCCAAGTCAAAGTCCAGACTTGAACCCCATTGAGATGCTGTGGCATGACCTAAAGACAGCGATTCATTCCAGACATCCCAGGGATCTGACTGAACTACAGGAGTTTTGTCGAGAAAAATGGGCCATGATTAGCCCTGATCAATGTGCCGGACTGATCTGCAGCTACAGGAAGCGTCTGGTTGAAGTTATTGCTGCCAAAGGAGGGGCCACAAAATATTAAATGTAATGGTTCACTTACGTACTTATTGTTCCCCCTTCTGTCATTGTTTGCATACTATCTTCATTAAAAATGAAAACCTATCATTGTTTGGGTGGTTTTAGTTAAAGCAGACACTGTTTTTTCATCAGTGTGATTGTGGCAAAGATCGGATCACATTTGATGGTGATTTTATGCAGAAATTTGAGAAGTTCCAAAAAGGTTCAGATACTTTTTCATACAACCAAGGCAGTGTAAGGCTGCAACAACTAATCGTTTAAATTGGTTACAATTGATTAATAAGTTGGTTATTAATTGATTAACTAGGCTGATAATGGATTTTTGCCTGCAGCCATGAGCAGTCCCGTTTGGGTCCTTGTTTGTTTGTAATGTGAGGCTGTGCTCGTGCGCGCCAGCGATTAAAACGCGAGAGAGAGTTCACTGCTACATATTTTTATATTTTCCTTGTTAACTCATTGACTGCCATTAATGCCGATAGGCGTCCAATCCATTTTGACCAGTCAAAACATCTTTCGCCATCAATGGCACTCAAAAATGAGCATTCACAGCCAGGATGTGACCCCAAATCAACAGGAAGTGACTTGCAGGATGTTTGAATTTAGTTTCTATCACCTAATTGGCTGTGATTGATGGCGGAATGTTCATTTGCAGCCCTCCCACTGTTAACGCCTTGGACATCTACTAGAGCAGGGGTCTGCAAGTACGGTCCTCGATAGCCGCTATCCAGATTGTTCTCCTTGTCTCCCTCCTTTAACACACCTGAATCAAATAATCAGCTCATCAGCAAGCTGTGCAGAAGCCTGATAACGATCCTGATTATTTGATTCAGGTGTGTTGAAGGAAGGAGACAAGGAGAAAAATCTGGACAGCGGGTATCGAGGACCGGACTTGCAGACCCCTGTACTAGAGACACATTCATTTTCAACTCACAGCAGACAGATAATCGGACGCCACATGTTTGGACGTCAGTCATTGTCAATGGCACAAAGAGTTGATTATAAAATAAAATTTAATTTTGGTATTTTTATTTATGTAGCACCGAAAATGGGATTGAGTATTGATATTAGGATTGTTCCGATCATGTTTTTTTGCTCCCGATCCGATTGTTTTAGTTTGAGTAACTGCCGATCCCGATATTTCCCGATCCGATTGCTTTTTTTTTTTTGCTCCTGATTCAATTCCAATCATTCCCGATAATTTTTCCCGATCATATACATTTTGGCAATGCATTAAGAAAAAAATGAATAAAACTCGGACGAATATATCCATTCAACATACAGTACATAAGTACTGTATTTGTTTATTATGACAATAAATCATCAAGATGGCATTTACATTATTAACATTCTTTCTGAGAGAGGGATCCACGGATAGAAAGACTTGTGACTTTGTATATTGTGACTAAATATTGCCATCTAATGTATTTGTTGAGCTTTCAGTAAATGATACTGCAGCCATTCAACCCAAATGCATGATGGGAAGTGGAACCACGACTGTGCGTAGTGCTACCAATTGATATATCTTCTCTGCGTTGGGAAATAACTAGGGCTGTCAAAATTATCGCGTTAACGCGCGGTAATTAATTTTTTTAATTAATCACGTTAAAATATTTGACGCAATTAACGCACATGTCCCGCTCAGAAAGTAGTCTGCCTTTTGGTAAGGTTTACAGCAAGGCTTTTTGCGCTGTCCAACAGCGAACTCTTGTGGTCGCTTTGCGACATGGTTTATTATTTTCTTCTTTTCTTCGTTATGGCTGCACGATGTCTCGGGCTGATAATGTTGTGCTTATATGATCCTTGGACAAGATTTGTCCGTAAGTATGGTTGTTGTAAAGAATGTACATATTATGTTAGTAAGCGAAATGTTATATTTTTTGTATGAGACGCTTTTTGTTTATGTTTAGTGAACCTGTATAGCCTGCTAAGCTGTGTACTTTTTTGTTGTTGTTTCACTACGGTCTAAAGAGGACAGTGGTTTGAGGCCATTTTATTAATAAATCAGATGAAAAAGGAAGAAGTCTGATTATTAAGGCGTCGTTCACTAGCTGTCTAGCTTTGGAAAAAGTAGACGCTTCGGAATGAGGACAGCATAGACAGATTTAAATGACAGTAGAGTGAAATGCCCACTACAGTCCTTATGTACCGTATGTTGAATGTATATATCCATCTTGTGTCTTATCTTTCCATTCCAACAATTTATTTTACAGAATATATATATAATTTACAGAAAAATATGGCATATTTTATAGATGGTTTGAATTGCGATTAATTGCGATTAATTACGATTAATTAATTTTTAAGCTGTAATTAACTCGATTAAAAATTTTAATCGTTTGACAGCCCTAGAAATAACATAAGGCGCTAAGAAAAAGATCAATTGCTACCTTGCTTCCCCACATTGCTTCCCATGATATTTCTAATCGTAGGTAGAGGTATTGTAAGGCTTTAGCCTTTTAAAAAAAGGCTCCAAAGGCTTCCAAAATTCACTCTACTCATTTTACACTGCCTTTTATCTCTCTAAATGGGTAAAACGGCACCATTACAGATTGAGCGCGACAAAAGCATTAATTGCGTTAAATATTTAACATGATACATTTTTAAAAAATTAATTACCGCCGTTATCGGGATAAATTTGTTAACCCTACCTTAAGCCTTAAGACTCTAGATGAGTGTAACATATTATGTCTGTAACGTTAAATACAATTAGAAAACGATTTAATTAAAAAATATATATATATTAAAAATAGGCATGGCCGATATTTTTATGCCGATTCCGATACTTTGAAAATTACGTGATCGGACCCGATCGATCGGCACATCTCTAATTGATATCGATTTAGAAATGCTAGTATCGTGACAACAGTAATCGTGAGATCATCGTTATCGTTAGCCTTGTATCGCTAAACCTATCCTGAGGTACCCAGAGGTTCCCACCCCTATTGAGAAGGTCTTCACTCTCCGGCATGTTTTTTTTTTCCCTCCACGTTCTCTTCCTTTGAGCGCTACGCACGATGTTGGCCAACAGCCCGAAAGGAGGATCTGTGATCCTTCCTCCGCTCTCTCAGGCCGAGCCAAGCGTGGACCTGCCAGGTTGAGTGGGGGAGGCGGCGACACGTTCTCGTCCAAGAAAGAAGAAGGAGAAGAAGAACAAGCCAGCCGGCCCTGCGGGCGCTTGCTCTTAAGTGGAAAGCGGTGCTTCTCTTCCCGGGGGCCGCCAAACGTCGTCCGCCGTGTTTGTTTGTATGGCTTTACAAAAAAGAAGAAGTCACGCTCGTTTGTGGCAAACGAGCGTGGAAATGAACACGACGCGCGTTATGCAAATGGGCCTCCCTTCCTCCCTCCCGTTCCTTCCTCCCAGCAGGATTGTAGAAATTAGAAGAAAATGACAAAGCTTTCCTCTGCTCTGACCTACATTGTGTGGCAATTGTACACATTCTCCCGCACACATTTTGACAAATCCTGCAGCGTAATAATGAAAGCGGAACATGGCGGGGACAAAAAAGCTGAAACAAGTTTTTTGAAAGCTGCTCAGCCGCTTATTGATCAACCTTTTCACAGTCAGGGAAAGTGACAATGCAAGCGTTCAAAAGGGAGAGATTTGGAGTCTTGCACTAGTACAGTTGGGGTGGCAACCTCTGAGTACCTCACGATATATATACAGTATATCGATATGGCCTAAAGTACGTATCACGGTAAATCAAGGGGCGTAGGTTTGGTCTCAACATTGGTAGGGACGCTATAACAGCATAACCTGCATGTACACTTTTTGCTGGGGACGGGACATTAATAAGACCAAACAGATTGGGTACATTTCTCAAATATAGCTGGTTCCTACGTAAAAATGAAAAAAGTTACAATAAAATTATTTTCATGGGAGAAAGTAATTTTTAAAAATGCTTGCTTCATATAAAGGAAATTTACAGTAATTGTGTTTTTGTTTTTTGTTTTTTTGGTGGGGGGTTTAAAGAAAATGTGCATCAGCTGCTAATAAAAATATATTTTTTAATGATGAAGAAAATACATACATTTAATTACGGAATAAATGCACAAAATGCATACAAAAGTAGAAAAAGTACAGTAAGACATGTTTCTAAGCAGCTTTCTACTCGAGTTTTACAGGTTAGCAAGTTCACACAGATTAATGTTATGCCAACTCTGATGCAGGTTGGACTTTCAGTTGCAAAATTAGTTGTGTGTTCCCCGCCTTCACAACATTGAGATCTTTATACATTACTTAAAGTGGCTGCTGTTGGCCGAAAAACCCGTCTAATATCCCTCCTCTTCAAAGGCGTCGGAGGAGGCGGCATGTCGACATGTATTTCTGTCGCGATTGTGAGAATGTGGGGCGTCATCAGCCAATCAAAAGGGAAAAAATGGACCAGCACATTCAACAAGCGAAAAGGGGTAAATGTAAGTCTGAACATAATGTAGGGTCAATTCTAGGGGTGTGACAAAATATCGAAATGGTGATATATCGTGATGCTTTGTATCCCAAAAGGTTATCGATATGCTCCTGTCAAGAATCGAGACATCGTTTTGAAAAGGTTTCAATTAAAAATATATATATATAAAAAAAAATTTAAAAAGGCTGCCATTGACAATGCTTGACGCCCAATCCATTTAGACTGGGAACGTTTGTTCATTCAAAACCAGAGCATTCACAGTCATTTGGTCCGATTTTCGGGGCATTTACAGGTCACTTGCTTTTCATTATAGGGCATTTACAGGTCATTTCCTGTTGAGTTTGAGTCACTGCCTATTCATTTGGGTGATACCCAGGTCACTTCCTGTTCTGTAACACAAAATAAACAAAAGGAAGTAACTGAAAATCAATAGGTAAATGACCTTAAATGGCCCAAAATTATTCATTGCCTGGCATTGGCTGCCACAGACGTTCAATCCATTTGAAGTGGGAGGGATGGCAGCCACCCTCCCACTTCAAATGGATTGCACTTCTACTAGTGATAAACTCATTCCAATTCACAGCAGAAGCGTGTTTGTCTGTTTATTAGTTCTTTGTATAAAATCCTAGAATGATTTTCTGACCAGTGTATCGAAAATCGTTCTATCGCTATATCGTCAGATCATCGTTATCGTGAGCTTTGTATCGCAAATCGTATCGTATCGTGAGGTACCAAGAGGTTCCCACTCCTAGTCAATTCTATCCTTACAATTTATGGGAAGACAATCTAAATTGCCTACATAACTGAATTCATTATATAATGCAAATAAGGTCGCTTGAAAGTTGGTGGGGACAATTTGAGCATCCTTAAAAGTTGGTGGTGTTATGTCCCTACCGTCCCTATGCAAACCTACGCCCTTGCGGTAAATTGAGCAGATTTACCTCAATAACGACAAATGACGATAAATTTGCCCAAGGAGACTGTGAGACACTTTGAAAATCTGAATCAATTCGTGAAATACAAATTAACTGTTTCTCGTTGATTTACCAGATTTCAATTTAACATATTTAAAGAATTGTACATGCAATCTTAACATTAAGTATATAAAATTTCTTGTAAACCATAAGAATTCAAGTATAAACATTTATAACAGCTTGTATGACTTGAACAATGTGCAACATTATAAAAATCAATACGACGACTGTGCAAACATGTCTATATAAAACAAATCACTTACAGTTTGAACAAAACACTTTAAATAGACATCTTATTTGTTAATAACTGCTGTGACATAATGACTCAACACAAGTGTTTACTTCAAGGTTTCAGGTTTTTTTTTCCCCAGAGCATTTTTGATACATGCACGCACACATGCACCCCCCACACAGACACACACACACATTAAGGCTACTATATTGCTCTTTTGCCAATGAAACATTTAAGATTTTTTATGGCAGTAATGACATAGAATAAAGCAAGCACATACAGAAAAATAGCTGTGGCCATTAAACGGTCATTTTATAGCAGTAGTTCTTAACCTGGGTTCGATCGAACCCCAGGGGTTTGTTCGAACCCCAGGGGTTCGTTGAGTAAGTCTCAGGGGTTCAAAGGTATAAAAATAAAACAAAGATCTCTTTTTTTCCTACGCTGATGAAATCTGGGCAAAGTGGCTTTTTAGACCAGGTTTTGGACTGATACGCTCCCAATTTACAGGCTTAATAACTGGTTTTCTCAGTGGGAGGTTGACTTGCACTTGGTATGAGGGAATCAACAGACCAATGGGCACCGTGGTCTCAAATTTTGACCTGTTTATAAAACTTGCTGTCAAAATGAGAAGAATTTTGAATGGGAGGTTGCTAAATTATTAGCTTGCTAGCTTAGTTATATCTGTTTCGAACTAGAAAAAAATTATTCTCTGATTCCGTAGTGTTCGGTGAATCCACATGGGAAACTTGTGGGGTTCGGTACCTTTAGCCAGGTTAAGAACCACTGTATTAGAGGCTTCACTGTTGCATTATAATTTATGCTGAATGCTTTACCCTCATAAAAGATATCAATGAAGTCACACACACACACACACAGAGATACAAAATAACGCGACATACTAATTGCTAGATGCAGTCCGTGCCCAATCCACTCATGAAGTTCAGCCGTTTTGACAAGGTTAGAGCCGCCATCAGACTCCATCACGTTCATTTTATAGCGTTAGCCGCTAGCATTAGCCTATGGCCTGGCTACCAGTAGAAAGCACCCTTCTCCTGAAATCGTGAGAACCAGGGAGGAAAGCTGGTGAAAGCCCGTCTGGAGGCCGCCAAGAGTCTACTTAATGTCGGGTGAAAGTTTGACGAAGCTCCCTTAAGCCCGACTCCATCAGGTTTGCCTGTAGCGATAGCCGCTAGCGTTAGCCAACCGGGCTTCTGTTTGAGTTCCTGACAACCACATGACTTCATACGTAAGCACACTGACTGCTTCCTTAAAGTGGAATGAACATAGCCGAACAACACAGAGTCAAAGCGGGATGAAAAGACTATATTTTGTTGTTATATTATTTTACCAAATTTACCATCAAAATTACATCAGTCATCGTGAAGAATGTCCTAAATGAATATTAGGAAGTGAGTCAAAATCAACAGAAGGTAGTGTTGTTTTTGGCAGCCCTTTCAATTTTTTTTGTCTTAGTCTAAGTCTTTTGGATGAAAATACAGTGAGGAAAATAAGCGCAATGCATGCTGGGGTGATGACGCGGTTGGGCTGGACTGGGAGAATACTGTAGCAGTGCTAGCTCACGAAGCTAGTATAACGACTGTCATGATTTTGTCATATTCTGCTGCTGGTGAGATAGTTACAGAGCTGTGGGATGAGTTCCCGACGTTGTGGCAGTGTCTTTAAACCGATCCTAGGCGGCTTGCCGAGATATTGACTTGCTGCCACTTGACAGTTTGTATAACCCTTCGTTGCTAGTTGCCTTGTTTTTTCGTATGTCTGCCTCTCACCACTGTTTTCCCTCGGGGTTTTTTTTTTTATCCCGACCTACTGTCACGGACCCTTTTTGTGTCTCCCTTTTTGTGATCGCGTGTTTTTTGTGTGTGTTCAATATCTCCCTTTTACGCAATTCCTATGTTATTGTTGTCTGCTTGCTGTCTTAAGTGAGCCACGTTTTATAATTCCATGGTCAAGCCAGCCGCACTTTCTTTTCAATTGTGTTTCCCATTCAGGTTTTAGCTCACAGACAGAAAACGCATGTGGGTTGTGATTGCTTTGGCAAGAAAATATCAATAACATCGACCTTTCCAATATTTTACCACACCGCAATTGTACAGTGTTCATTTTTGGCAGTATTTTTAATACTGAAACTATTCCGCTTAGTTTGTGTCATTGTATGCGCTTGGAGTTGCGGGCGACTTGTTGAGGCGGATGTGTCGACATTTACGACAAAGGTGGCCTTTATTTGGAAAATGGAATGTTTTTCATGCTGTATGGTTTCTCTCTTCATGCACTCTGTTTAATACTTCCGTCAGTATGTAAAAACTACTGAAGGCGGAAGATATGTGTTTGGTTCCTTCCTTGGTGTCTGTATGTTTTGCGTTCAAGACGACTCATTAATGAATAAAAGGAACTTGCATGCTAATGTATGTAAAATGAAATGGAAGATGTAATTAAAATTTGTGGGTCATGGCAGCTGCGCGGGGAGTGGGGTGCTGAGCTGGAGCACCCCCAGGTGTTGGGGAGTGTTTAAGTAGACTTTTTTTGTTGTTGTTCAAAATAAATAAAACATATTGAAACAATAGCATATTTAATTTTGGGGATGAAATATATATGTTGACTTTTTTTTTTTTTTTGCCAATAACATGGTCACCACCTGACACCTTGTTTGTTACCGGGTCACGTTGAATAAGGCTCTATTGGAACGGAAAAGTTAACTGTTGACAGAGGAGGCGTTAAAATGGCGCAAAAACGAATTAGCGATTTTTTTTTTTTTTTTACAAAAACAGCGACATTTTCCAAATTTCAATTCAGTTAAAAATGGGAGTGTTAAACCGAGGCTTATTGGTCCTTTTAGTTTTCAAATGTGTTTGTGGTTCATTGCGCCGTCAAGCTGCAGGGATTTGCGCTATAACAATTGGGCGCTTTTATTTGCAATACAAAAACTCCAACACACACTGTGGGTGAAATAGAACGCTGTCTCTATAGTAGCTTATTAGTAGTACGTAAACCATCCAGCATGCGTGTACTGCCATTATGCATACCTTGTATGGAGAAAACGCACGAGCATGACAAATTTGGACTGTAACTGCTGTTTTGATCCTCAGCACCCCCTGCTGTGAGTGACTTCAAGCGCCCCTGGGTCATGGGATCAAAGCTGACTTAGGGCAGCCTTGGCGGAGTCCAACACTCACTGGAAACTGATCTGACCTAATCACAACCTGGCTTAGCGCTAGACAACACAACTAACAACACAAAAGACAATCTAACTCTTGACATTTGATAATATTATAGATTCAGCAACATAACCTGAGTGTAGCAGTGAACTTTCTCTCTCTCTCTCTCTCTCTCTCTCTCTCTCTCTCTCTCTCTCGCTTTAATGACTGGCGTGCGCGCAGCCTCATATTACACACAAACAAGGACCCAAACGGGACTGCTTATAGCTCCCGGCAAACATAGATTATCACATTTGTTGGCAACTAACTCATTAATCGATTTTAAATGATTAGTTGTTGCAGTTTTATTTTATATACTTGAAATTTTCCTGTTAAATAAATTCTCATTTTAAAATATTTTTAATTTTTTCCGTCAACTATCCGGGTTTTGCTATTACGCAATTATTATTATAATTACTAAAAAAGGAAAAACAAGGAATATGTTAAATTTTAATAAAAAAAAAAAAAAACATTTTTAAATTGAAATTTTACTTTATTAAAAAAAAAAAAAATCAAAATTTTTAAATGATATCCTTGCATTTAAAAAAATTTGATAGCTTATTGTTAGTTATTTAATTAGAAAAAAATATATTTTTAAATTTTTTATTTATTATAATATATATAATTATTAATAAAAAAAGGAAAAACAAGAAATATGTTAAATTTCAATTAAAAAAAAAAATTCAAATTAAAAATTTACTAAAAAAAAATCAAATTTTAAAAATGATATCCTTGCATTTTTAAAAATTTGATAGCTTATTTTTAGTTATTTAATTAGAAAAATATATATTTTTAATTTTTTTATTTATTATAATAAATATATTACTATATGGTGTATATTTTTATTCATTCTTTTTAATTTAAAATTTGTTTATTTTGTAAAAAAATATATTTCAAATTTTAAAAATAATATTTTCGCATTTGTAAAAAAATGTTCTTATTTATTTCTAAATAAGCGTCTTTGTGTGGCTTGAAAACCACTCTAGAGATAAACTGTATTATTATTATTATTATGTTATATATCAGTAGTGCTGCAAAGATTACTCGATTAACTCAAGTAATGTGATTACAAAAAAAAGATTCAAATTAAATTTTACTGCTTCGAGTATTCGTTTAATTAGAGTGGCGTTGTAATGTATTGTTTTGAAAGTATCTGCATTTAGTTTTATCGATTTGGGTGGATACACTGCCCACTAGTGGCAACAGTGAACATGACATAACTCATTTAACATGGCCGAATCCAGCTGCTCCCTGTTAAGACCAACATCAGGTAAGTTTTGGTATAAGCTAATGTTTTTTTTTAATGCATTCGTAATTTAGTTTATAGGTATATTTAGCCGTTTTTGTGGGAATATGCATTTGAACGATTTGTTCAGAGCATTGCGAAAAAATGTTAACATTTTATAGCATTTAAGCTAGCGGACTTTTGCTATGCAAGTTAACCAATTGGTCTTTTGTTGTATTTAGATCCTCATTTATTTATTTTTTTATACCGTTTGAGGCTAAGCTCAGGTATTTTAATTTAATTTTAAATGAAGGTGGAATTCTGCATTGTTTGAAGAAACACTCTGGAATTTTATTTTGTATTTGCATTTAATGCTCTTTTAAAAGTGCAATCTTAACAAGCCTTGATTGTATTTTAAGGCTATGTGTTTTTTTTGGTCCGATTATTTTTCAATGTTAATTGTTTATTTTTATCACAGAACATTTACAGTTGTATATTTTTCTAGAATAATTTGTGTTTCTTTTCTAATTATTTGTCTATATCTTTCCCAAATTTTTGCAAAGCAAGCGTACCTACTGTACGATTTGGACTTGTGCCCTGCTATGAGCAAATCCCTGACATATTCCTATCAAATGAGATGTGACACTCGCTACTTCTCCACTCGGCCCTCCCCGCCGGCCCTGGAGCTGTCACAGCCAAAGGTCAAAGTTCAAGAGCGTCACGACGAGCCCTAACAGACGCTTCGTGTCCACTCGGCTCAGCTGCCGATGTCAAAAAACCTCCAAAGGCGTCCTCAGCTGCTGCTTCTTCTCCATTTGAAGGTGAAATCAATAAAACGGCGAATCCGCAGCGCGCCGGCACTTCTCCGCCGTATCCTCATTAACGCGCCGCCTGTGCCGCTGTGTTATATTTTAATCTGTCGAGTAAATTAAAGTCATAAATCACCTGACAGCCGTCGCGACTCCCACGCTGGGACCGCTTACGCGCGGGAAAATAAGAAAACGTTCGCGCCACGTACAAATCGTTTTGACTGGGAGGTAGCGCTAAAAGGGCGTCCCCCAAAAAATAGCTAGCCCGCTAAAACTGAACAATTCAGCTTTTGAGCATCTGTTTTTAGTCAAGTAAATGACATTTTTCACCCTGAAAAAAGAAACATATGAGTAAATTCATTCATTCGTCGAGGGTTGCGGGGGTGCTGGAGCCTATCCTAGCTAACAATGGGCAGGAGGCAGGGTACACCCTGATCTGGTTGCCAGCCAGTCCCGGTATAAAAATAAATAAAATCGAACATTTTAATGTTTTCGATACATTTCTTTTCGATACATTTAACTATTGTAAAATTGTTATTGATCAACAAGTTTTGATGAATGAATTATAAACATTCGTTCATTCGCTGCCAACCCTCCCACTTCAAATGGACTGAACGTCTAGCGTGGTCAATGGTAGTTAATGACTTGACATGGAAAATGCAAAAATATCCTCCATTGCTATCATCAGTACAAGTGTGTATTGCCTCATGTTTTGGAATTTCTCACATTTCTGCATAAAATCACCATCAAACGTGATCTGATCTTTGTCAGAATCACACAGATGAAAAAACAGCGTCTGCTTTAACCAAAATCACCCAAACATTTATAAGTTTTCAAATTTTTAATGAGTATAGTATGCAAACAATGACAGAAGGAGGAATAATAAGTAAGTGAAGAATCACATTTAATATTTTGTGGCCCCCCTTTTGGCAGCACTAACTTCAACCAGATGCTTCCAGTAGCTGCAGATCAGTCTGGTACATCGATCATGACTAATCTTGGTCCTTTCTTCTCTACAAAACTGCTGTAGTTCAGTCAGATTCCTGGGATGTTTGGCATTAATCGCTGTCATTAAGTCATGCTATAGCATCTCAATGGGGTTCAAGTCTGGACTTTGACTTCGCCACTCCGGAACGTGTATTTGGTTCTTCTGAAACCATTCTGAAGTTGATTTACTTCTGTGTTTTGGATCATTGTCTTGTTGCAACATCCATCCTCTTTTTAGCTACAACTGTCAGACAGGCGACTCCAAGTTTTCCTGCAAAACATCTTAATAAACTTTTGAATTCATTCTTCCATTAATGATTGCAAGTTGTCCAGGCCCTGAGGCAGCGAAACAGCCCCAAATCATGATGCTCCCTCCAGGATACTTTACACTGGGGATGAGGTGTTGATGTTGATGAGCTGTCCCATTTTTCCTCCACACATGACGTTGTGTATTACTCCCAAACAATTTAACTTTGGTTTCATCAGTCCACAAAATATTTTGCTAAAACCTCTGTGGAGTGTCCAAGTTCCTTTTTGCGAACATTAAACGAGCAACAATGTTTTTAGACAGCAGTGGCCTCCTCCGTGGAGTCCTCTCATGAACACCATTGTCGGCCATAGTTTTACATATAGTTGGTGTGTGCACAGAGACATTGGACTGTGTCAGTGATTTCTGTAAGTCTTGAGCAGACACTCTAGGGTTCTTTTTTTTACCTCTCTGAGTACTCTGCGCTGAACTTTTGGCATATTTGGTGGACGGCCACTCCTTGGGAGAGAAGCAACAGTGCCAAACTCTCTTCATTTGTTGATAACTTCTCTTACTGTTGATTGATGAACATCCAGACTTTTAGGTTTTGTATCCTTTCCCAGCACGTCATGAGTGACACAACCAGACACTGCTTCAATGCAGGCTAACTATACATAAAATGTCACATATTGTGAACATGTGACAGAAACTATTGCGCATTTCTTGTTCTCGTCTCGTCGGACGAAAAGTGGCACGTGTCTCGTGATGTTTGAGTCTCCCAAAGCACGTTTTTAGCTCATTATTGTCTCTTCATCGTCATGAAAAAAGTGTCTGTTGACTTGGCTTGGCTTAAATGCAAGATTCTCAATACTCTACGAGTCCGTTTTTGCGATCAAAGCCAAAATTAGCTCAAATTTGAGACTAATAAAAGGACTAATCCGATCTACCGCTAGAGGGCGACATACACAAATCTCTACTCGGATTAGTCTGATGTTGTTACTTAAGCAGACTGAAAGGCAATGCTGCTGCGTGCTGCCAACTACTGGACAGGAGTAGAAGAGCAGCAACTGTTTTATTTCCACCAAAAACACACATGGAAGGATCGATACAGACACATTTTGAGTCAATGTGAGAACTGCTTGACGTAATAATCGCTGTATTTCTCAAAATCGATTTTTTTAACACCCCTAATCGTCAGTAGTACAAAATCAAATAAAAGCCATGACAACAAATTTCTAATATTAAAACAAATACCCGAGGATTGATAATTTTGCAACTATTGTATACAGTGGGGCAAATAAGTGTTTAGTCAACCACTAATTGTGTAAGTTCTCCCACTTGAAAATATTAGAGACGCCTGTAATTGTCAACATGGGTAAACCTCAACCACGAGAGACAGAATGTGGAAAAAAAAAAACAGAAAATCACATTGTTTGATTTTTAAAGAATTTATTTGCAAATCATGGTGGAAAATAAGTATTTGGTGAACACCAAAAGTTCATCTCAATACTTTGTTATGTACATTTTGTTGGCAACAACGGAGGCCAAACGTTTTCTGTAACTCTTCACAAGCTTTTCACAGACTGTTGCTGGTATTTTCGCTCATTCCTTCATGCAGATCTCCTCTAGAGCAGTGATGTTTTGGGGCTGTCTGGGGCAACACGGACTTTCAACTCCCTCCACAGATTTTCGATGGGGTTGAGATCTGGAGACTGGCTAGGCCACTCCAGGACCTTGAAATGCTTCTCACGAAGCCACCCCTTTGTTGCCCTGGCTTTGTGTTTGGGATCATTGTCATGCTGAAAGACCCAGCCATGTCTCATTTTCAATGCCCTTGCTAATGGAAGGAGATTTTCACTCAAAATCTCTCGATACATGTCCCCATTCATTCTTTCCTTTACACAGATCAGTCGTCTTGGTCCCTTTGCAGAAAAACAGCCCCAAAGCATGACGTTTCCACCCCCATGCTTCACAGAGGGTATGGTGTTCTTCGGATGCAATTCAGTATTCTTTCTCCTCCATACACGAGAACCTGTTCTATTTTGGTTTCATCTGACCATAACACATTCTCCCAGTCCTCTTCTGGATCATCCAAATGCTCTCTAGCGAACCGCAGACGGGCCTGGACATGTACTTTCTTCAGCAGGGGGTCACGTCTGGCAGTGCAGGATTTGAGTCCCTGGCGCATTGTGTTACTAATAGTAGCGTTTGTTACTGTGGTCCCAACTCTCTGTAGGTCATTCACTAGGTCTCCCCGTGTGGTTCTGGGATTTTTGCTCACCGTTCTTGTTATCATTTTGACAACACGGGGTGAGATCTTGCATGGAGCCCCAGATCGAGGGAGATTATGATTTCTTTACACCAAGCATTTTACCTCTTGCAGATTCAGTCTTCCCAGCTGGTCTACAATTTTGTCCCTGGTGTCCTTCGACAGCTCTTTGGTCTTGGCCATGGTGGAGTTTGGAGTGTGACTGACTGAGGTTGTGGACAGGTGTCTTTTATACCGATAATGAGTTAAAACAGGTGCCATTAATACAGGTAACGAATGGAGCCTCGTTAGACCTCATTAGAAGAAGTTAGACCTCTTTGACAGCCAGAAATCTCGCATGTTTGTTTGTAGGTGATCAAATACTTATTTTCCACTCTAATTTGGAAATAAATTCTTTAAAAATCAAACAATGTGTTGTTGTTTTTTTCCCACATTGTCTCTCATGGTTGAGGTTTACCCATGTTGACAATTACAGGCCTCTCTAATCTTTTCAAGTAGGAGAACTTGCACAATTGGTGGTTGACTAAATACTTATTTGCCCCACTGTACATATTGATACTTTGTTACTTTCTGATACTTTTGACAGCCATACTTTAATGCACAATGAGGTGGTGTGAAATAGAATGTGCCGCAACACAATCCTAGCTTTAATGATTTGAATGATCACATTTCGCAAACACGAAATGGACGCCTACCACTGTCAATGGCAGTTGATGACGTTTTACAAGCTGAAGTACCACAGGATACAAGACACCGTTCACGCAACCAGCAACTGACACACACACGCACTTCTCCTCAGAAACAGCTGACGTTTTAACAGGCTTACAACAGCTGACAGGCTACAGGTGGGTGAGAGGGGACCCTTCATAAGTCCTCTGGCCCGCTTCCCCCCTTTGTAGCGCTCGTACGTCCCCCTCTGCGCGCACGCACACCTGTCGTGACTCCGTCGGAATTGTCTCGTGCGAAAAGCCGACTCTTCTTTGGCCATGAAAACGGGTCTTTATGACCCTTTGGCATGTGTCGGAGAGGCCCGAGTGCGTGCGCGCGCGTAGCGACAGATGCTAGCGGCGAGCAGAGCTAAAGGCTAAACGCGGTAAGCTTCTTTGCTTAGGTGGAGGAGGTGGAAGCATGATCAACAGAAGAAGAAGCAGGCATGTTAATCCGTCATCATTACGAGAAGAGGAAACAATGTGCAGGCATGGTAACACCCACGCTATATAGTGCATGCACTGTATGGTGACACATACACATGACACATGCATGTGTGACATAAGGTCATACTGAAGTGAAGCAGAAGGGAATCAGAACCCGCTGAAATTACATCTGGTACCTCCCGATATGATTTGCTGTATAAGGCTCACAATAACGATTATCTTACAATCAGAGGTTACATTTACAATTCCCTGAGTAACATTTTGAGAAATATTTACTTCTAAGAGTAAATCTATCGCACCATACTTTTTACTTTTACT
Organism: Corythoichthys intestinalis; assembly: GCF_030265065.1. Lineage (NCBI taxonomy): Eukaryota > Metazoa > Chordata > Actinopteri > Syngnathiformes > Syngnathidae > Corythoichthys > Corythoichthys intestinalis. The sequence goes on from NC_080398.1 coordinate 42,049,693, forward strand.
TGTGCGAAGAAGAAATGCGACAGCGGTAGGAAGAAGTATCTGAGCCTTTTGGAATTTCTCACATTTCTGCATAAAAGCATCATCAAATGTGATTTAATCTTTGTCAAAATCACACAGATGTAAAAACAGTGTCTGCTTCAATTAAAACCACCCAAACATTTATAGACCCTACCCACCGACGTCACAAAATCACGTGATCACTGTATTGTTCCGCCCCCTTGTCCGTCATTTTGTGTCTGCATTATCAATGGTCTCAATTGATCGAGCAATTTATAATGCATTTCATGGAAGACCCGGTGCTTTCGGATGCCGTAAACTCACTGGATGCGTTGCATAAAAGGCGTTATGTGGAAAAGCTTCAGTTTATCCATTCGCCAGATCCATATTTGATGCCTAAATCGATGTTTTTCGACCCGCTGTCTTCGCCGTATTTGCCTGACATCTGCTAGCTACCCTGATATTTACAACTATCTTGTTCACACAAAATCAGCCTATTGTCACGAAAGTTTGAAAAACTTTAAGAGCTTGGAGGCTTATAAATACTTCGTTGCTGGTTGGGTGAAACAGGTCCTCGTCCACGAAAATTCGGCAGGAATCTATCTTGTGCTTGGAAAGGTGAGTTACGAAATTTTCAATTCAAAATCTTTTGTTATTGCTAACATCCACTGTCAAGTCTAATGTATTTCATGTCGTTTGTCAATGGAGTTAGGGCTTTTAATGTTTATATGGTTTAGCGATAGCACTCTCACTACACGTGTATGTTGTCGGCGATTAGCCTAGCAATGATCTTAATTGTGGTTGTCAGCCCAAAACCCTCTAAATATATATTAAATGCATCTTACCAGATATAAAATGACTACTACATAATCTGTAGTAATCGTTTGGAGCCCAGTTTTCTCGTCGAATTGCAGCAGCCCATCTCGCTCTCTTCTCTCCGGGTCTCTCGGAATCCGGTAGAACTTCAAGTCTCTCCCTCTATCTTCTCTGTTATTGCAACCGACCGCCACACACGCCTTCACCATTTTGATTATTAATGTTAACGAGCAGAAAAACACGCCGTAAATAGGAGGAATGTACGTAGCCGTAACAGGTAAACACGATGTGTTGACGGACAATTGGGCGGCACCAGTCAGGAGGGCGGAGTTGTGACGTCACGTGGGTAGGGTCTATAGCAGACATGTCCAAAGTCCGGCCCGGGGGCCAAATGCGGCCCGTGGTCAAATTTCATCTGGCCCCCAGCCCTTGTCATAAAATCAATAACATCGGGCCCACACACAGACTTAATAAATTGGTCAGCAGCAAGGCCGGCCCAGCCTATACGCAAACTATGCAGCTGCTTAGGGCCCCTGACCACTAGGAGCCCCCAATCTGGCAACCTCATTTTATACGTTGTTATTAGAGCATCGTGAATAATGTGTCGCGCATTGCCGTTTAACGGTGCGAACATCCATTTTCTTGTCATTACAATCTGGCAACCTGGGGAGTGACGTTGAATCTGCTTTGCAATGATTGGTGCTCAAACTTGCTTGGAAAATAGATGCACGAATATGTCGAAGAGAATTTATCCTTCTGGAGCAGAGAAACGAAAAATCTGATTAATATACAAAATATGGACGTACGGGTTGGATTGCATGTATGGGTTTCCCAGTACACTGTGACAAAAAATATGGGCCCCTTGGCATTATTTTGCTTTGTAAATTTGAAGCTGTTGAAGCATTTTTTTTAAAAATTGCCTTTCATAATATATGTGCTTTTTTAAAAAAAGCATATCGGCCTCAAATATCAGCTCTCAAAATCGGCTTTGGATATCAGCAAAAAAATAAATAAATCATTATCGGCATCGGCATTTGAAAATCCCATATCGGTCGACTTGTAGTATAGGGAGCAAAAAATGGTATCGGTGCAAAATTAATTCTAGCGTCTTAAAACTTACTCCAATAATCTAACAGTTCAGTCCAATTAAAAAAAAAAAAAAACTATACAGTTTACTCCGATTACAATTGTTTACCACGAGTCCACGACCCTAAAAACCTGTTTTCTCTTAAAGAAGGATTTTTTTTTTTTTTTAAATTGTTCTCACGATTTAAACATTTTCTATTATCGATGAAGTTTTTTTAAAGGTCCATTTTAATGATGTGAGCGTACAAAAATTAGAATATTTTTTACCTGTTATTTAAAAGTACAATTTAATGCTCCCCTTTTACGTCCCCATATGTGAAAATTACTATTCCAGGCAGCAGTGGAGATGCTCGCATTCCGGCTTCCTAAACTTTTGTTTGAAAATAAAAAAACAGAATTGCGGTGAGATATTGAGGACGTGCCGAGAATGGAAAACGCAGCGTTTTTCTATTTGTTGTTGATAAAAGCTAGCGAGAAAAAACATCAGTGCATGGTATTTTCCTGCCGTGTGGGCAAAAAAAAACGCTTGAAAAAGTTTGGACTTTTTCAAACCACCCGACGAGTTTGTCCCCCGTCGCAAAAGTGCTGCTGTTTCGCTGCGTGCGGCAAAAAAACTCGTATTTCATATTCATGAGCGTCACGCGCGACAAGCTGGGCTGACGAGTGGTCGCGGGTACACCAAGAAGTCACTGATGCTGACATGTTGTCGCTATGACGACGCGTGAGACGCGGTCGGCGTGTACTTCCAATGCACACACTGGTGGTGTGTAGTAGGTGGTAACGATACATGATCTGGATCGATGTATTGATTGGTTAAGCAACAATATAATTAAATAGATTAATACTAGTTAAAAATGGAAGATAAATCGATTTAATGAATAAATTTGAGTTTTGGGGGAAAAAAAAAAAGTTATTTTCGCTTACGTTTCATTTCCATGAGATACACAGTACGCACCAAACAGAGCTGCAATTTTCCGCAGAGGTCTGAATTCACCCTTTAAGTACCCCTAAATCTCAAAATAACAATCCAAAAAGACCTTAAGTATTGTATTTTGTTTAATGATGGCGAATACAGTGCCCTCTGGTGGAAGCATTGTGTTTGGCTGGACTGTCGCTTTGTATTAATCAGTGTTGTCACTAACGCATTACTGTAATCTGATTCTAACGAGTTCATTTTTTACAAACCAGTAATCCTTTCCTTTGTATCTGTGCGTTACTATTTTGTTATTGCCTCATAATATACCGTAATTTCCCGAATATAACGCGCACTTTTTTTCCCCAAAATCAACTTGTAAAATCATGGTGCGCATTATAAACAGGTACATGAATGGAGACAGAAATATATATAAATATATAAATATATATAAACTGATTTTTTAAAAATGACACTGCCACGTTGTGTTGAAGAAACGTATGCGGCGACCCGTTGCCGACCATTACGGTACGTGAGGTCACCATTTTGTTTCGGTAATACTTCACTCTAATCGCCCGAATGATTTCGTCTGTGTTAAATTCAGCTTTTTTCACTCTTCATAAAGCACAGAATTTAGTTTCTTGAACTCATTTGAGTCAACGTTTATTGCAGCTCCGCAACTCGGACCATAACAAACGTAACAACACAGACTTCCTGTGTGTGTCTGTCAGCTATATCTGTCCGTCTGGAAACTCAAACCCAAATAACAATAGTTCCTATTGTTACTGTTGTGTTGACAGCGATGAGCTCTCACGGATTTCCGACTTAAAAGTTCTCACTTTCATTTTACCACATCAATCCATGGAAGAAACATTTATTCATCATGATGAAACGAGCAAGCTATACAGCAGCCTTTAAAAGAAAAGTCACATCTGTTTTGTTTTCTCCTAGATTCTGGTAAGTTGGAGAAGTTGTCAAATCATATTGTTACCGTAAATATTGTCAGTTTATGGTCATGTTTTGAACTACCAATGTGCTATGCTTGTGCTGTGTTTCACCAGTCAGTGGAATGACATTTCTGTATCTGTACACGAGCTCTGTTTTCTTGTATTCTTCTATTTATTGGTGCTAAAATTAGGGTGCGCGTTATAAACGGGTACAATAATTTCCCCTAGATTTTACAAGTAAATTTGGGGTGCGCATTATAAACAGGTGCGCCTTATATTTGGGAAATTACGGTATGTAGAATGGAGAATATTGTAGTCATGTACTAAGAGCATTTCGAATAGAAAATGTTAGAAAGGTTTTCGCTACGTGTTCATTTCCATGGTAACTGCTCATAGTTCTTCCTGTTTTGGTCTCGGGTCACACGTGCCAAGTGTTTTGGGCCTGACGTGTGCCAGCATGGGTGCACATTCGATCCGAGTGCAGCCACTTGTCTAGATGTGTGAGGAAATGTTCATCTGTGTGCGTCCATGAATGAACGTGAGAATTTTTCATTCATTCTGGAGGGTTCCAGCGATAGGTTAGAGCCGGTACATGCGCTGCCGTTTCGTAACTTTGCTGTTGAAACGGCGAGGAGTCGTCAGTCCTGCTCGTCCTCGCTAAGTCAGGAACCATTTTTTACATCATATTCGTGTTGCAGATTTATGCCATGAGGTGACCTGTTCATTTAGCATCTTTGGGATGTGTTGTAAGCCAGATTGAGTGTAATGTGCTTAGTTGGCACCACGTTGTGTGGTCACAAGACACCATGACTTTAACGAGATATTATCGCGTACTTACCTTGTTTGGATCCCAAAACTCCATGTACAATGTATCACTGAGTGTCAAGACACAGCTGTGAATAGCCACAGCTGAATTTATTTGGGATTTTATGGGTGAAACATGGTAATATAACAAGGGTCACGATGCAGAAATTGCAGACATTAAAGAGTGGTCGAGATGTTCTTTTTTATATATTTACCCTTTTAAACGTTTTTTTTTTCCAATTTTTCTTTGTTTGGATCGATTATTTATCATCTAATATATCGGAGAAAATGCGACTGTAACAAAAAAAATACAATTAAGCGATAGTTATGAGGTAGATATCCGTCACTTTTTTACAGATGCCATTTTTTTCATTGTGACATAATTTGTTTAAAACTTGAAAATTGTGAGTGAATAATTTTTTAAAGTCGTTTTTTTTTTAAGCAAAATATGAGACATCAATGAATGATTCCAAGCTAAAAATGACAGACATTTCGAATAATAAATACGATTACTTTTTTATAGCTAGGTTGAAACAAAAGCGGTTGCGCGACGTCTGTAAACCGGGGTTTCCAGGGTAAAACGGACAAATTAAAAATAGTTCGGGGACTTAATGCGCAATGAATTTGTTATGACAGCATATAGACATATTGTTCTATCAAACACAACAGTTCTTTTGGCTTAAAATATAGCAGTTTATTTTAAAGAAGGGTGCAAGAGCAGAAACTGCTTTTTCAGTCTTGTCTGTGTTTTCCGCCATATACATAACTTCTCAGTTGTAAATATCATCAGACTTCTTCATTATATTTTTGTTAAGTCAAAGTAGGACATGAACAAAAATCTGCTTTTAAATTGGGAAACAACAATTCACATTTTTGCAAATTTTCTGACATTTTACTGTCTAAACCAGCTTCTTAATAAGGCTGCAACTAATCAATTAAATCGATTAACAAATGAGTTGCCAACAAATTTGATAATCAATACAGTTGTAGACTAGCCTGGTACACCAGACTCACCGCTGTTCCAGCTAATGAGTCTGGCCACCATTCAGCGGATACAATTTCCAGGGCGGAGCAAGCCACAGCAAATAGACAGCGGCTGACGTGACTTTAGTAAAGCGACTAGGGACTTGCGCGCGGAGGTAAACATACGAGGAGAGTGGAGTTTCTTGAACATTGCTAGCGCAAGACAGATTGTTGTCATGAACTTGTGTCGATGTGTTTTTGGTAATTCAAAACTGATTTTACCGTGGATTGGAAAATATTCTCGGATCTCCTGTTCGCCATCTGTGTTGTTGTGGAGACGACTTCCGACGCGGAAGAGTGACGTTGCTCGTTAAGAACACATCACGCAAATAAACGAATCTGATTGGACGGTTGATTTTGTCCGTGCTCGAGAGGCCGTTAATGGGCTGGGTCCCAGACTATTCTCGCAGTGTTTGAAAAATACAGGGAGAACAGTCTGGCCGTGCCAGGCAAATTGTAGACTACAGCTAAGTCAGGAAGCTGTAATAAAATATTATTTTTGAAGGAAATAGTTATCCATTTTGTTTTCATTGCTACGAACAACATGCCGAAAACAACTTCAAGGTAAATTGTGAAGTTAATTGAAAGAAGTGATCATTTTATTAATTGTCCTATTAATCGATTAGGAAAATCATCATTAGTTGTCGCCCTACATAGGGGAAAATTAAACCACAAAAAAGAACCGCATGGTACCCCAAGTCACACAAGTGCGGAACCGCTCTCACTTTCGTGACTTTTTGCACTGTCAAATTGTCGCCACTTCCAGGAAAGCAAGACTCACAAAACGGCCGCCCCGGGAGGCTCCGCCTGTCTCGGCCAAGTCACTCTCACACTGTACGTTCAGCACTAGCATGCAAAACACAATCACCACATTAGAGCGTGATCCTTTGTATCAGATGCAACTGCATTTTGCCATGGCTAATCATCTGTCATCTAGCCATTGTTGATTTTAAAACGGACGAAACAGTGCTAGTGTGAAAGCGCCCTAAAATGCCAGGGCCCTATGTACTCAACAGGGCACTGGTAGGCGGAGCATACATGCCAGAGTAAATTTTTTTTTTTTTTAAATGAACACTAAAAATTCCATAAAGTACCTTTAAACTGCCATGCTCATGTTTCAGTTGTCAGTTAGAAATCTAGCGCCGTAAGTGGCAGTCAATGAGTTAAACGAGTACCCTATAAAGGTTTAACCATCTCATTATTACAGCTGACAGTTACGCCAAAATAACAACAGCTCTGAAGATACCATCTCCTGCTTGCGTGAAAACCACACGTCGGAAACAAGGAAATGCACACAAACGCACACACAAAGTCAAAAACGATGCTAAAACACACTGGCTAGCGGAAGCTGGAGGACTCTGGAGTTGCAGCTGTAACGCGATAACCAGTTCAATAACATAAACAAGTGCCAGAATTCTCCGGAGAGTGCGTGCGCGTGCGTGGGTGGATGTGTGTGTGTGGGCTGGAGAGGTGAGGACGAGTCAGCCATTGAACAGCATCAAATAAAACGTTATCTAATGCATGCTATGCCGACACCAAACAAGTGCTTTCTCTCTCTCGCTTAGGCTCACTTTTGCTTTCTAGCACTTGTTTGCTCACCACATCGACTGTTGAGTTGTTTCACTTTCGCCCGCGTTTAAAAAAATGAATATAAAATACTTCTGCATTTAAGAAAGTCTTCAGATGTTCTGAGAAAACGTCTAACCGCAAACTTCTAAGCTAGCGTTTTTAAAGAGAACCACGGACTTAAAGACTTTTAGGCTCTAATAAGCCAGAATTTTTCTCTTTTACTAAAATATGTTAGTAGAGATAAAAAAATATTTCCATTGATTTAAACATCTATATATATATATATATATATATACATATATATATATATCCGTCTTGAGTCTTATCTTTTCATTCCAACAATAATTTACAGAAAAATATGGCATATTTTATAGATGGTTTGAATTGCGATTAATTACGATTAATTAATTTTTAAGCTGTAATTAACTCCATTAAAAATTTTCATTGTTTGACAGCCCTAATATATATATATATATATATATATATATATATATATATATATATATCAGGGGTCGCGTTAACCGGATATTTTCCGTCGTTGACCGGTTTTTTAAAACGGTGACGGAAAAAACTGAAGTCCGTCCGTCATTTTGACAGGTTGCAATTCACACCCCAGACCAGTGAGACCACAGGGTGGCGAGTTAGCATATTAATTAGCTATTGTCTCTCTTAATGCATGACGTCGTTGGCTCTTCTGTCAGAATATTGTAGCGGGGTCTGGCGGCGGCACCGTGATTGACACATCAACGCGAGGTTCTTATTGGTGCACCCGGTGTGCCAGCGCGTCATCCAATTGATGGACAAGATTGCCGCCTGTGTATAGACCCCAATCACATGACGTCACAACTCCGCCCCCCTGACCGGGGCCGCCATATTGTGTGTCAGCTCGTCATGTTTACACATTACCGCTACGTACATGCCTCCTATTACGGCGTGTTTTTCTGCTCGATAATATTAATAATCAAAATGGTGAAGGCGTGTGTGGCGGTTGGTTGCCGTAACAGAGAAGATAGACGGAGAGACTTGAAGTTCTACCGTATTCTGAGAGACCCGAAGATGAGAGCGAGATGGACTGCTGTAATTCGACAAGAAATCTGGGCACCAAACGATCACCACAGACTATGTAGTAGTCTTTTTATATCTGGTAAGATGCATTTAATATATATTTAGAAGATTTTGGGCTGACAACCACAATTAAGATCATTGTGTGACGTTGGTGATTGGGGTCTATATCGTTGCCTCTTTTTCTTTGGGGGCGGAGTTGTTGGCGGTAAGCAGAGTAAAAAGGGAGAAAAATACCACGACTTCCGTGTCTAATTTTTCGCCGCCAAGCAAGCGTTACAATATTAATTAAAAATGAATGAATACTAAATACTATTGAATATGTCATCATTATCATTTTAAAAATTTAAGTGACGGGTAAAAATAGACTATGACCGGATTTGAATGACCCTGTCAGTCAAAATGACAGACAACGAAAATGTCTAGCGCAACCTCTGATATATATATATATATATATATATATAGACATTCAACATACTGTACATAAGTACTGTATTTTGTTTATTATAACAGTAAATCCACAAGATGGCTTTAACATTAACATTCTTTCTGTTAGTGATTGAAATACACCACAAGGTGTCAATGGGGAGTTTTAAATTAACTTAGAAATCAAGTCAAATAGTGTGTTTTGTCCCTCGACTGATGCCGTGGTTCCCTGTTTACTGGTCCATGCATTGTACCTCACAGTCATTTGAGTGCTGGCTTCACAACGTACGAGACCTCTGATAGTTTGTATATTGTGACTAAATATTGCCATCCAGTGTATTTGTTGAACTAAACGAAATGTTTGAATAGAGTTTGACCAAAGTATGAGTAAGTTTTACGTGTATGTTCCATTGCTATTTCGATTGAGAATGCCAGTTCTCTTTGAACTGTTTAACTGTGTGAGAATAGGGCCTCATTAATACAGATTGACGCTCTTTTCTTTTTGTGAACATTATTTTTTTTTTGGGAGAGATATTATTGTTGTTGTGCTTTCACTAAATGATACTAGGGCTTAAGCTATTGATTATTTTAGTAGACGATTAATCGGATAAGGAACATGAAAAATTTAAATACCTGCGCTCAGCCTTCAACAGTATAAAGCGGTAAATAGATAAGGGTCTATGCACAACAAATGAACAATTAGCTAACTTGCATAGCAAAATTCCGCCTGCTTAAATGCTATAAAATGCTAATTTTGTTTTACAATGCTCTTAACAAATGGTTCAGACACATATATCCACAAAAAACAGCTAAATATACCTATAAATTAAATTACGAATGCATTAAAAAAAACATTAGCTTAAACAAAAGCTAATGTTGGTCTTAGCAGGGAGCAATTGGATTCCACCCATGTGAATAGAGGCAGACAAGAGGGCAGTGTATCCACCCAGATCAATAAAACTAAATGCAAACACTTTCAAAATAAACCATTACAACGCCACTTTAATTAAACGAAAACTCGACACAGCAAAATTGAATTCAAATCTTTTTTTCTAATCGATTACTAGAGTTTATCGATTAATCGTTGTAACACTAAATGATACTCATGTTTGTTGTGAATGAGTTGCCAAAGCCCATGCCGATAAACGGCGCGGTCCAATGAACGCCTGTGTCCACTCGCCTTTTGTAATATTCAGATAAAGAATTATCCAAGGCGCCCTGAAGTGCACGCGGCGCCAATGCTGTTCACTCGCATGATGCAGGAGTGAGTGAGAGTTACGGCCTGCCAAGAGCCGTAAGATGCATTAATGTTGAAGCTGAATGTGCTAATGAAGAAACAAAGTGCCAGCACGTCGCGTCTAGTGTATCTTTGTTAAGAAAAAGCACAAAACAAGACACCTTTCTCTGCCTCTCAAGTGCGTCACTGCAATCTGTTTTGAGGTCATGCATGAGTGGGTCATTCCGCGCATGCGTTAAATGCGTCAAATATTTTAACGTGAGTAATTGAAAAAAATTCATTACCGCCCGTTAACGCGATAAATTTGACAGCACTAATTAAAACTAGGGCTGTCAAAATTATCACGTTAACAGGCGGTAATTAATTTTTAAAATTAAACATGTTAAAATATTTGACGCAATTAACGCACATGCCCCGCTCGGACAGATTTAAATGACAGTACAGTATTGTGTTTTGTGGAGTTTTGCTGCCCTCTGCTGGTGCTTGGGTGTGACTGATTTTATAGGCTTCAGCACCCATGAGCATTGTGCAAGTAATTATTGACAATGGCGGGCTACTAGTTTATTTTTTGATTGAAAATTTTACAAATTTTTTTAAAACGAAAACATTAAGAGGGGTTTTAATATAACATTTCTATAACTTGTACTAACATTTATCTTTTAAGAACTAGAAGTCTTTCTTTCCACGGAACGCTTTAACAGAATATTAATAATGTTAATGCCATCTTGTTGATTTATTGTTATAATAAACAAATAAAGTCCTTATGTACCGCATGTTGAATATATATATCCATCTTGTGTCTTATCTTTCCATTCCAACAATAATTTACAGAAAAATATGGCATATTTTATAGATGGTTTGAATTGCGATTAATTGCGATTAATTACGATTAATTAATTTTTAAACTGTAATTAACTCGATTAAAAATTTTAATCGTTTGACAGCCCTAATTAAAACGCTACGTTATTTAAACAAATACTCGAAGCAGCAAAATTTAATTTGAATCTTTTTTCTAATCGAATTACTTGAGTTAATCGATCAATCGTTGCAGTACTAATAGACATCCAATCCACATCTACTAGCGATGAACTCATTCCAATTCACAGCAGAAGGATGAAAATAGCTTGTTTTAGTTTCAGTTGTTTTGTACATTGATTACCTGACCCATGTATCGATAATTGTTGAATCGCGATATCGTGAGATCGTTATCGTGAGCCATGTATCACAAGTCCAAATGGATTGGATATCTATCATCAACTGCACTGAAACATCATCATCCACTCTCAGCCTTTCCTGTTTTTCTCCAAAAATGGCTTCTTTTTTAAAACCTGTCTACTCAATTTCATCTCGCTTAGTAAAACTGGCTCGGCGGGGGCCGTCGATTTGAACGCCGGTTTTGGCGGGGAAGCTCCTCGGCCGAGCCAGCGACAGAAGGTGAAAGCAGAAGGAGGTCACGTGATACCCGTATTACCAAAAGAACAAGTGCAGTCAAAACCAAAAAATGGTCGACGTTATCTGCGAAGCCAGAGTGAATCTGAATTTAGCGGCGACGGGACTCGACAGAAGCGCGCGCAGCCTCCGCGTCTTCGGTTGCGTTGGCAGCGGCTCCGACAAAAAGCATTTCTGGCAGAGACGGCTCGCGGCTCGTATTCTGCTTTGGAGCAAAAGCTTCTTTGATTACGAAAGACGGAGGCTGAGAGATGAGTGGATTCCAAGAAGCTTTTCTAAAACAGACGCGTGACATTTTGGAGATTCTATGTTTTTCTTTTCTGCCACTTCCTGTTTCGGGGGGCGTTTCAGATTGTCGATTCATCATCTCTGTTGAGCCGCTACCGAGCAGCCCACACATGCGCGACCGCTGCCAATCTAGCCGCAGTCTGACCAAACCTCAACCATGAACGAACCGTCTATGGCCGGCCTATTGGGTAACTCGTTATCTGCCATTGACGGCGATAGACGACCAATTAATTTTGAATGGGAGTCCAAGTTCAAGTTTAATTTATTTAAGTTGATTATATTTATACATTTTTTTGCCATATGTGCCATTTTTTTGTGCGTGATCTATAGATTTTTTTTTTTTTTGGTATTTTTGATTACTGGTCTAATTTTGGCATATGTTGCAAATTTTGTGACATTTCTAAAATATATTTGTTTTTTTACATCTTGTATTTCAGTTTTGTATTGCTCTGCATAAAACAAAAAAATATATATATTAATATTTGTGTACTGTTATATTAATGTACAACTATTCAAAATTTGCATATTATTTTCGGTGTTTGTTCATATTCCTATAATTATTATTCCTATTATTTCAGTATTTTCCATCTAATATTTTTTTTAATTTAGATTGTGAACTTTTTTTTCCAATGGTTGCTTTGATATTTTCATTTATTCATTTTTTTTTACTCTTTTTTATTATGGCTTTGTATAAAAATATATTTTTTAAATATTTTGGAAATTGAAAAATTCATTATTGAGGCTTATTTATTTAATATTTGTGCAAACTTTGTAAGCTGTTAATGATGATTTTTAAAGTATTTGTCTAATTGTTGCATTTTCACAATTTTTAATTTCCTCAACTTTTTAAAACAATTATATATAATTATTATATATTAATTATTATTTTATTTATTATAATTATATAATTAATATTTGTGTACTGTTATATTAATGTACAACTATTCTAGATTTGCATATTACTTTCGGTGTTTGCTAATATTCCTATTATTATTATTATTATTCCTATTATTTCAGTATTTTACATCTGAATTTTTAAAATTTAGATTATAAACCTTTTTTTAATTGTTGCTTTAATATTTTCATTTCTTTATTTGTTTATTTTTTTACATTTTTTTATTATGGCTTTGTATAAAATATTTTTTAACTATTTTGGAAAAAGAAAATTATTGAGGCTTATTTTATTTAATATTTGTGCACACTTGTAAGATGTTAATGATGATTTTTAAAGTATTTGTGTAATTTGTGTAAACCGTTTTTAATTTTCTCAACTTTTTAAAATAATTATCATTTTAACATTGTTTTTTACATCTAGTAATTGTGTCTAGTTTTGTCTTGTTATTGTTGTATTTTTCTTGTATTTTAATAAATAAATGTATTTCATGATTTCAAATATTTTAGTTTTCTATGTAATATATCTGTCTACTTTTTGTGTTTCCAAATTTTTCAAAATTTTTTAAATGTTAAAAAAAAAAAAAAAATACGTATAGTATTTGTGCCTTGTTGTTTCTTAATGTTGTTTTCATAAAACTTTATTTCATCAAATATTTGAGGTACATTTTCTAAAGTCTAATGTTCTCTTTTTTATTAAGATTTGTAATATTTTAGTATTTTTCTAATATATTAGTTGTTTTTGCATTGTTATTTATTCGTCTTAGTTCTTGTCTTTCTCAACCCTGTTAAATATTGCAGTCGTTAAAAAAATACATTTGTGTATTTTGAAATTTATACTAATATTTGATTTTTCTTCAGGTATATTTGCCTAGAGACTGCCACAACTGGACCTTACCCAGGCCAAAGTAGGACTCTTCCTAGAGTTAAAGCAGGTCTTTCACATATAAAATAGTACACATTAGAGGTAGACCGATATATCGGCCGGATGATTTTTGGAAATTTGACGTACATCAGTATAGGCCTTTTATTTAATCCAACTGGCCGATATGAAAAAGTCAATTTGAAACTAGGGATAGGGACTAGGGATCGCACGATTTTTCAGAGGATCGGAATCGGGGTGAAAAGGAAGGAGTTTTTAACTTAAAAGAATATGTTTTTCTGCTTCATAGTCGTGCAGCCTCTCACTCTCCCTTCTGCTGCTTTCTTAGTCAGCAGTGCCCTGTAAGTTTTCATTGTTAAAATTAACAATGATTGACAGGCATTGAAGCTTTGATCTTGCCAGAGAAGCTTGGCAGCGCTACCTTCAAAGACGCCGAATGTGTCAATCATCGTTTAGCTTATTTTTTTGTTTGGAACACTTTTTTTCCAAATAGCTATTTATTTAACCTTTTATTCAACTTTATAAGAGATGTTTCTGAATCAAGGAAATGTAGGCACTTCTAGAGCTCTTATTTTTTATTTGTGTGATTCAATAAACATGCTTTAGGCATTTCAATGAAGGTCAGTATTTGCATTTTTCAATTTTTTTCCCGCCAATTTTTACACTTTTACTGCAAATGAATATCGGCTCCAAAAATCAGTTATTGGCCCCTCTAACTACTAATACTCGATCAATCTCTATATTTGACCATCAATGATGTTTTTTTTTTTTTAATGGCAATAGACGTCCCATCCAATTGAAGTGGGAGGATGGTAGTGAATGAACGGACCAACCTTCCAAGTTTTAATGGATTGGACATCTATCATCCTCAATGATAGGCAATGAGTTCATGTCTTTCCGAATCGTCAATTGAAAACATTTCCCGAGCTTTGTTCATGTACTGGAATTTTCCGACTATAAGGCGCTCCTGACAATAAGTCGCCACCCACCAAATTAAGCCCCGTGCCACTATACCGTAAAGGCAGCAACATGGAGATTAGGCAGGTGAACAAGGTATTGACCAACAAAAACGCACACTTTTGTACAGTAGGTGGTTGTATGCCCCTGATAGTTGCTTAAAATCCACCATTAAGCTATGTTTTTGAGTTTTTGAGCTTGTTAAGCTTCTGTTTACAGTGCAGTCAATTTTATTGCTTGTTTTTTTTTCCATTCTGCAGTTTTAAATAAAACACTCAATACATTTTCTGGTTCTTTCTTTGAATACATAATCAGATCTCAATATGTATGTATGTATATATATAACATATACGTATATTACATTCTTGCATCGGGAGAAAATGGGTTTATTTTTTTACATGTAAATTTTAAAGCAAGCACTATTGTAATTTTACTTGAGTAGATTTTTTCTTAAATACTTCTACTTTAAGTAATTTTTTTTACACCTGTATCTGTACTTTTAGATCAGCATAAAAAGTGAGTACTTCATCCACCACTGCTAACCAGTCATACTTTATTTGACAGCATAAGACTGTCATAAGATCAAATGAACCCCAATGAAGCTTGAACCAATTTGCTGCAAAGCTTCATTGCTTCAAGAAGCTTCGTTTGGCCATCACTGCTCCCTTGAGGGAGACAGTCAGCCTCTGCTGCCACCTGCTGTCAACACTGTTGTCGTCCAACATGCCTCCGAGCATGCATAGTGGTACAACAGATGTAAATAACAATCAAAATTCATATTCTGTGCTAATTATTTCTTCAGTTACTGTTCCAGTTGTTTCATTAATTGCTAGTTATGGTATTTGGTAACACTTTATTTCACAGTGGTGCCATAAGACTGTCATAAGACAGTCTTATGACATGACACTGTCATGAGCATTAATGAATGCTTATGACAGTTGTCATTTAGTCTCATCCGGGCAAATGAGCTTACATTTGAATGGATGTGAGAGATCCGAGTCGCACATAAATAGAGTTAGTGACAAAATTAGCTGGATGACACTTTGTCATAAGCATTCATTAATGCCCATGACAGTGTCATGTCATAATTATGACAGTCTTATGATGCCGCTGTCTAATAAAGTGTTACCTATTAACCCGGATAAATCAACAAATAAGCCGCAGGATTCAAAATGAGGGAAAAAAGTAGATGCTTATAGTCCAAAAAATACGATAATTAAACATGTTTCGACTGACCCAACACGGAGAACTCTGACATTCACTGATAAGCCAAGTAAAGTTTTCTCCTTCCCACAATCCGACAGCTTGAAGTTAGTGACTTTGCCTCTAACTGTCATTCCTAACATGAGAGCAAAATCCCAACTAAAACTGTCATTGTCACATTTTTTTCTTCTCCACTTCAATCTCCTGCCAAAAGCTTCCAGCAGCGTAATTGAGAGTCCGGCCCAAGCGTCTTAATGCAATTTCAAATAAAAGACTGCGCGGCTGAAGGTTGCCAGAAGCCGAACTAAACGGATTCAAATGGAATCTAAGTGGATTTTGACACCGTGGCCCAGTCAAGGTCAAGCCGGGCTCCGACTTTTTGTGTGGCGCAGCAACTCGGGGTGCCGTCGCTTGAGGATAATCCTGTAAATTGCACTGGAAATTGACTTTAACCCACACCGGACCACCGGCGTCGCACCGAGTTAGCTTAAAAAGAGTGGGCAGACGCAGATTTCCGAGATTTGAAATGGAACGAGACAGCCAGATTGTGTAATCCCCGGTGAAAACAAATGTAGTCTTCATTCAGTGTTTTTCATTTGCTCATCTGCTTGTACTCGCGAGCAGCCAAAGCCAGGTCGGTCATTTCCATTCTGGCTCGGAAGCGGGGTATTTAGAGCGATTCCGTCCGAGGCGGAGCGGATAAATTTAGCGCCGTGTACTGATTATTTTTAGCCAAAATCGACAACTGAGAGGGGATTACCGCTTTTTTTTTCTTCCCCTTTTTAATTTCCATGAATGTTTACGCAACACGGTGCGGACAGATGACAGCCAAGTGCATGAAATGAGCTCATCCCAGTGTAAACGATCCGGGAGAGTCCAGCAGCCGCTGACCTTTAGCGCGAGACTGAAGGCCGCTCGGTCGGCTGTCCGTTCAAGTGTGCTCTTGTGTCCGTTAATGTTCCGTTCAGTCCAAGAATTTCAGCGTTTAAGCTTGGACGCAACGTGACAGTTGGCATAGAGGATGAGGTTGAACTCAAAATGAAGGTTGAATCATTTAAAGCATGCTTCCAACAAGTAGTCCAGTACATTCATTTTCTTTGTTTTTGTTATTTATGGTTTAAGTTTTGGTGGAAAAGAGTCAACACCTCTTCTAGGACATACAGCGGGGCAAATAAGTATTTAGTCAACTACCAATTGAGCAAGTTCTCCTACTTGACAAGATTAGAGAGGCTTGTAATTGTCAACATGGGTAAACCTCAACCATGAGAGACAGAATGTGGAGAAAAGAAAACAGAAAATCACATTGTTTGATTTTTAAAGAATTTATTTCCAAATTAGAGTGGAAAATAAGTATTTGGTCACCTACAAACAAGCAAGATTTCTGGCTGTCGAAGTGGTCTAACTTCTTCTAACAAGGTCTAACGAGGCTCCACTCGTTACCTGTATTAATGGAACCTGTTTTAACTCATTATCAGTATAAAAGACACCTGTCCACAACCTCAGCCAGTCACACTCCAAACTCCACTATGGCCATTAACTGGAAATCAACTGAGGGAGCAATTATTAGAACATGGAAGACATACAAGACCACTGATAATTTCCCTCGATCTGGGGCTCCATGCAAAATCTCACCCCGTGGCGTCAAAATGATAACAAGAACGGCGACCAAAAATCCCAGAACCACACGGGGGGACCTAGTGAATGACTTACAGAGAGCTGGGACCACAGTAACAAAGGCTACTATCAGTAACACAATGCGCAGCCAGGGACTCAAATCCTGCACTGCCAAACGTGTCCCCCTTGCTGAAGCCAGTACACGTCCAGGCCCGTCTGCGGTTCACTAGAGCAGGGGTTCCCAACCTATTCCACTAAGGCACACTGTGGGTGCAGGATTTCATTCTTACCAAACAAGATGACAACACTTTTTCCCCAATCTGGTGTTTTACAAGTGCAATCAGTTGATTGCAGTCAGGTGTGGCTTGTTTTAGCAGAAGCCTCATTGGTTCAACTGTCTCTGCTGGATCGGCTGGAACAAAAACCAGGACCCACAGTGTGCCTTGAGGACTGGGTTGAAAACCCCTGCACTAGAGAGCATTTGGATGATCCAGAAGAGGACTGGGAGAATGTGTTATGGTCAGATGAAACCAAAATAGAACTTTTTGGTAGGAACACAGGTCCTCTCTCGAAAAAGAATACTGAATTGCATCCGAAGAACACCATACGCACTGTGAAGCATGGGGGTAGAAACATCATGCTTTGGGGTTGTTTTTCCGCAAAAGGACCTGGACGACTGATCTGTGTAAAGGAAAGAATGAATGGGGCCATGTATCGAGAGATTTTGAATGAAAATCTCCTTCCATCAGCAAGGGCATTGAAGATGAGACGTGGCTGGGTCAGCATGACAATGATCCCAAACACACAGCCAGGGCAACAAAGGAGTGGCTTCGTAAGAAGCATTTAAAGGTCCTGGAGTGGGCCAGCCAGTCTCCAGATCTCAACCCCATGGAAAATTTGTGGAGGGAGTTGAAAGTCTGTGTTGCCCAACGACAGACCCAAAACATCACTGCTCTAGAGGAGATCTGCATGGAGGAATGGGCCAATATATCAGCAACAGTGTGTGAAAAGCTTGTGAAGAGTTACAGGAAACGTTTGGCCTCCGTTATTGCCACCAAAGTGTACATAACAAAGTATTGAGATGAACTTTTGGTATTGACCAAATACTTATTTTCCACCATGATTTAAAAATCAAACAATGTGATTTTCTGGGTTTTTTTTCCACATTCTGTCTCTCATGGTTGAGGTTTACCCATGTTGACAATTACAGGCCTCTCTAATATTTTCAAGTGGGAGAACTTGCACAATTAGTGGTTGACTAAATACTTCTTTGCCCCACTGTATTTGGTTTTCAAAGGAGACAATTAATTAAAGTATCATTCCAAAACCGATTTTGAGGAAGTTGAGAAACCTCAAGTTGTTAAGTGATGCAATAGCTTGATGCTAAAATAGCCGCCGTCATGTTTGTTTGTGTGCATGACTTCTAGAGACTTTTTTTGTGGCTCTAGAGATGATAAGCATGCCTAACAAATTTCATTTGCCTAAGTTAATGTGGCTTGAGGGGCTGAATTTTTGAAAAATAAAAACTGAAGATGAAAAAGCAGGTTTTTTTGTGTTTCATTAGCTTGACGCTAAAATAGCCGCCTTTAGGTGTCATTTTCAGTATGGATTCATTCCAGAGACTTTTCCGTGGCCCTGCACGTTATAAGCATACCTACGAAATTTCATTTGGCTACGTGAATGTGGCTTCAGGGGCTGAATTTTTGAAAATTTAATTTTAAATGTAGGAAGCTCAAGTTGTTTCATGGTGAAATAGTTTGATGCTAAAATAGCCACCTTTCCGTGTCTTTTTGGGCATGGATTCTTGAGACTTTTTTGTGGGTCTAGAAATGATAATCATGCCTACCAAATTACATGTGGCTGAATGAAAGTTGCTTCAGGGGCTGATTTTTTGAAAAATAAAATTTGAAGTTGAGAAAGCTCAAGTTGTTCCGGGATGCGATAGCTTGGTGCTAAAATAGCCACCTTTCCGTGTCTTTTGGCCATGGATTGTTGAGACTTTATTGTGGCTCTAGAAATGATCAACATATCTACCAAATTTCATTTGGCTAAATGAAAGTGGCTTCAGGGGCTGATTTAAAAAAAATAATAATAAAATTTGATGTTGAGAAAGCTCAAGTTGGCTCATGTTGTGATAGCTTGATGCTAAAATAATCGCCTCTCTGTGTCTTTTTGGGTATTGCTTATATAGACTTTTTTGTGGCTCTACACTTAATAAACATGAATAAAAATTTCCCTTGGCTGTATAGATGTAGTTCCAGGGAGATGTAGTTCCAGGGAAAAATACAATTTGAAGTTGAGAAAGCTCAAGTTGCTTCGTGTTGTGATAGCTTGATGCTAAAATACCTGCCTTTATGAGTCTTTTTGGGCATGGATTCTGAGACTTTTCTGTGTCTCTACACATGATAAACATGCCTACCAAATTTCATTTGGCTAAGTGAATGTGGCTTCAGGCGCTGAATTTTTAAAAATTAAATTTGAAGTTGAGAAAACTCAGGATGTTAAGTGTTGCAATAGCTTGATGCTAAAATAGCCACCTTTCCGTGTCTTTTTGGGCTTAGATTGTTGAGACTTTATTGTGGCCCTAGAAATGATCAACTTATCTACCAAATTTCATTTGGCTAAATGAAAGTGGCTTTAGGGGCTAATTTTTTTGAGAAAAAATAAATTAGAAGTTGAGAAAGCTCAAGTTGTTTAGTGTTGCAATAGCTTGATGCTAAAATAGTCACCTTTATGTTTGTTAGTGGGCATGACTTCTAGAGACTTCTTTGTTGATGTACAGATGATAAACATGCCTACCAAATTTCATTTGGGTAAGTAAATGTGGCTTTGGGGGCTGAATTTTTACAAAATAAGATTTGATGTTTAGATAAGTGATGCAATTGCTTGATGCTAAGATAGACACCTTTAGGTGTCATTTTCGGCATAGAGTCCATAGACTTTTCCGTGGCTCTACACATGATAAATAGGCCTACCAAATTTCATTTTGCTAAGTTAATGTGGCTTAAGGGGCTGAATTTTTGAAAAATATAATTTGAAAGAGAGAAAGCTTATGTTGCTGAGTGTTGGGATAGCTTGATGCTAAAAAAGCCGCCTTTACGTGCCTATTTGGGCATGGCTTCTAGAGACATTTTTGTGCCTCTACACGTGATGAACATGCCTACCAAATTTCATGTGGCTATATGAATGTAGCTCCAGGGGCTGAATTTTTGAAGAATAAAATTTGAAGTTGCGAAAGCTCAAGTTATTTAGTGTTGCGATAGCTTGATGCTAACATAGCCACCTTTCTGTGTCTTTTTGGGCATGGATTCTTGAGACTTTTTTGTGCCTTTACACATGATGAACATGCCTACCAAATTTCATGTGGCTATATTTATGAGGCTTTAGGGGCTGAATTTTTGAAAAATAAATTTTGAAGTTGAGGAAGCTCCTATTGTTTAGTGTTGCGATAGCTTGATGCTAAAATAGCTGCCTTTACGTGCCTTTTTGGGCATGGCTTCTAGAGACTTATTTGTGCCTCAACACGTGATGAACATGCCTACCAAATTTCATCTGGCTGAGTGGGTTTTTCAAAACTTCAGGGGCTGAAGTTTTGAAACACAAAATTGAAATTGAGAAAGGTCAGGTTGTTTCGAGGTGAAATAGCTTGATGCTAAAATAGCCACCTTTCCGTGTCTTTTTGGGCATGGATTCTTGACTTTTTTGGGGCTCTACAAATGTTAAACATGCCTACCAAATTTCATTTGGCTAAATGAAGGTGGCTTCAGGGACTGATTTTTTGACAAATTTAATTTGAAGTTGAGAAAGCTCAAGTTGTTTATTGTTGCGATAGCTCGATGATAAAATAGCCGCCTTTACATGCGTTTTTGGGCATGGCTTCTAGAGACTTTTTTGTGCCTCTACATGTGATGAACATGCCCTCCATATTTCATGCGGCTATATGAATGTGGCTATATGAATGTGGCTCCATGGGGCTGAATTTTGAAAATACAATTTGAAGTTGATAAAGCTACAGTTGTTTATTGTTGCAATTGCTCAATGCTAAAATAGCCGCCTTTCTGTGACTTTTTGAGCATGGCTTCTAGAGACTTTTATGTGGCTGTACACATGATAAACATGCCTACCAAATTTCATTTGGCCAAGTGAATGTGGCTTGAGGGGCTGAATTTTTTTAAATACAATTTTACGTTGAGAAAGCTCAAGTTGTTTATTGTTGCGATAGCTTGATGCTAAAATAGCTGTCTGTCTGTGTCTTTTTGGGCATGGCTTCTAGAGACTTTTGTGGCTCAATTTTTTTATGTTCCCAACCCGATCACTTGATTATTCAAACTAACTAGTCCATAGATATAAATAAGTAGTCAATTATTGATAGCTGCAGCCCTAGTTAGCATTCCCTAGCAAACCCAAAAACTGACAAAAACTAACTGTAGCTCATTTGCATTGAGAAACAACACTCATAAACACAAATAACCAGTTAGTCCAAATCACGATGGACTTCAATGTGCTTTTTAAACACAGAAACATATATAATCATACATTCATCCCAGTGGCATTTGTTGGAGCACATTTATTTCTCTGAAGCGTGTTGCCGCGAAACCAAGACTAATTGCATCACATTGCAGCACTAAAAGAAAAAGCCCAAAGGACATTTAAATGATCCTTAAATCGTTAACAAAAAAGATTTTTTTTCAACCAAATAAAACAAGCATGGAATATGAGAACAACACCAGAGGCTGCCTGACAATTCCCTCAATGGGCGTTGATTAAATAAAGTTATCAAGGCTCTCGGGGGACATGCCAAAACACACACAAACACAATGCGTGGATATCTTTATAATTAATTGCTACAAATGTTTTGGACGTACGGAAAGCTGCTAATTGATTGCGCGGCAGTCGTTTTTTTTTTCTTTTTTCGAATGAACATTACCTTATTGTAACTCACAGTATCTTATTTTTTACGTTACTTTATTGATATGACGTGTTCTGTCCT
Organism: Corythoichthys intestinalis; assembly: GCF_030265065.1. Lineage (NCBI taxonomy): Eukaryota > Metazoa > Chordata > Actinopteri > Syngnathiformes > Syngnathidae > Corythoichthys > Corythoichthys intestinalis. The sequence continues at coordinate 42,071,848 of NC_080398.1, forward strand.
CACTAAACGAGTAGTTCAGTTTGAAGTCCAGCAAACAAGGCAATTGTGATTTTTGAAGCTTTTGACTTCCTTCACTTTTGACAATTTGTAAAGCTGTAACACACATATGTACACTTATGTTCAAAAAGACACGGATTTTAACAATAAAACACTTGACACAAAACAATTGTTCAAACGTCCGTTTAGTCTGATGAAGATGTAAATTTAGTAGATTGAATTAGGCTAATTTGCCTAACAAAAATTGGTCGCTTAAATGCTACGAATGCGAACATATTTACAATGGCGTACGGATGCTATTTTTAGACCGTGACATTGCCATCCTAACGAGGAAGTGGGTCTTTATAGACACGCCCTTGCATACAATCCATGTTATTTCTGCTTGTTTTCTCCGGTAATCTTTCGGGGAAAAAAAGAACATGCCGATCAAACAGTGCTGTTCTGGATGTGTACAAACGACTCTAGACATTACGACATATGAAGGATGTTTTCTTCATACGTTTCTCGAAACCAAAAACTCGGAGAAAAAAATGAGAAGAATGGATCAACTTGTGTGGACAATTTCCATAACAAAAGTCGCTAGCTTAAATGCTAAAATGCGAACATATTTACAATAGCATACGGATGCTATTTTAGATCGTGACGTTGCCATCCTAACGCAGAAGTGGGTCATTATAGACACGCCCTCGCCATGTTATTTCTGCTTGTTTTGTCCGGTAATCTTTCAAAAAAAGGAACATGCCGATCAAACACTGCTGTTCTGGAACTTGTAGAAACGACTCTAGACATTACGACATATGAAGGATGTCTTCTTCATACTTTTCTCGAAACCAAAAACTCAGAGGAAAAAATGTGAAGATTGGATCAATTTGTGTGGACAATTTCCCTAACAAAAGTTGCTAGCTTAAATGCCACGAATGCGAACATATTTACAATAGCGCATGGATGCTATTTTTAGACCGTGACATCGCCATCCTAACGCAGAAGTTCGTCATTATAGACACGCCCTCGCATACAATCCATGTTATTTCTGCTTGTTTTCTCCGATAATCTTACAAAAAAAAGAACATGCCAATCAAACACTGCTGTTCTGGAACTTGTAGAAACGACTCTAAACATTACAACATATGAAGGATGTTTTCTTCATACACTTCTCGAAATCAAAAATGTGAAGAATGGATCATGGCTATCACCCCAGGAGGAAGCCTCTTCTGAAGACGGTACACAAGAAAGCCCACAAACAGTTTGCTCAAGACATGTCAACAAAGCACATGGATTACTGAACCCATTTCCTATGGTCTGATGAGACGGGCGGGGTTTCTTACAGTCTTCAGAAGAGGCCTCCTCCTGGGGGTGATAGCCATGCACACCAATTTGATGTAGAGTGCGGCGTATGGTCTGAGCACTAACAGGCTGAACCCCACCGCTTCAATCTCTGCAGCGATGCGGACAGCACTCCAGTAACAAGTCACATGACATTTTGGAGGGAAAATGGTCTGTAGGACCATGGCCCCCCAAAAAATGTTTACTACATATGAAATGTTAATGGCATCATGTTGCTGGCGTTAAACTGGTCTTTTGGACGTCCGCGCAAGTTGATCCATTCTTCTTGGAAGGAAAATGACAAGCAGTACTCAATTTGGACATCTAGAGATGTGCGTAGTTTCTAAGGGATGTACTCACTTTTTGTTGCCAGAGGTTTAAATTTTAATGGCTATATTTTGAGGTATTTTGGGGGGGGGGAATAAATTAACTCGATTATATAAGCTGCACACAGACCACTTTTATTTGTGTCAAAGTGTCATTTTGTCAGCGCTGTCCCATGAAATAAATATCTGCAGAAATGGGAGGGGAATACTCACTTTTGTGATAGACTGTATATTAGCTGAAACAACTTACATCCTTACGTGGGCCGAACCAGAGCGCAGCGATCCTTTACAGTGATACCTTGTTTTTCCCCGTTAATGGGGACCAGAACCCCCGCGATAAGTGAAAAACCGCGAAGTAGCGCCCCCCCAAAATTATGTTTTTTTGTTTATTTGTATTGTGTGTTCAATGTATTTATTCGGATTTAGCATTTGAAACCGATACATATAAGACTTTTTTTTCACTCCCCCCCCAAAAAAACTGTCCCACCGAATTTTTTTTAAACAAGAATAACATAGAAAAATGCTTGTCTTTATTAAATGCTTCATTGAGTGAGTCCACTCAAATCTGCTCAAGCTGCTGATTTACACACAGTGAGTTGCCACAGAAACTGTTTAACAAGCTAAACGATGATGGACACATGCGGCGCCTTGAAGTTTCGGCTTCAAAGCTTCCATGGCAAGATCAAACATCAAAAATACCGGAGCGTTGGCTCCCGCTAATTTGTCACGGTAAGTAATTTTCATTGCTAAGGGACACCTGGTTGTGCTGTAATGTAGCGCGGGGATTCTGGGATTGACAAACTCAAATCTAGCGTCATCGTTACCCTTGTTATGCTTGTTTTTGATACCTGTTGCTTGCTCTTGTGGGATTGTAATCAATAAATTTCATTTATTCTGCAATTTCTAATCAATAAACATTGTCTATTTTGCAAAAGTGTGCCTGTTACTGATTCACCGCGAACCTGGATATTTCGGAAAACAAACCCTAACGTCTGTCAATCATGTCAAACTTTAACAAGCAACTCCAGTGCACTGCCTGACCAAGAAAAACAGCAGGAGGGAGAGTGAGAGACTATGTAATCGAATCGGAAAAGTGCTATAAAATACAGCATTCATTCAGTTATTTTTTTAATTAAAAAAAAAAAAAAATCAGCGATGGACTGAAGGCGCGAGTGATCATTGTATACTGCTCCTCAGTCATACAAGGCGACAGTCGAACCAGACTCAACGCTACCACCAGAGGGCAGTGTATCCTCCATCATTAAACAAAATACAATACCTTTGGACCATTTGGATAGTTATTTTGAGATTTAAGGGTACTTAAAGGGTTAATTCCGAATTACAGTGCCTTGCAAAAGTATTCGGCCCCTTTGAACCTTGCAACCTTTCGCCACATTTCAGGCTTCAAGCATAAAGATTTAAAATTTTAATTTTTTGTCAAGAATCAACAACAAGTGGGACACAATCGTGAAGTGGAACAAAATTTATTGGATAATTTAAACTTTTTTAACAAATAAAAAACTGAAAAGTGGGGCGTGCAATATTATTCGGCCCCCTTGCGTTAATACTTTGTAACGCCACCTTTTGCTCCAATCACAGCTGCAAGTCGCTTGGGGTATGTTTCTATCAGTTTTACACATCGAGAGACTGACATTCTTGCCCATTCTTCCTTGCAAAACAGCTCGAGCCCAGTGAGGTTGGATGGAGAGTGTTTGTGAACAGCAGTCTTCAGCTCTTTCCACAGATTCTCGATTGGATTCAGGTCTGGACTTTGACTTGGCCATTCTAACACCTGGATACGTTTATTTTTGAACCATTCCATTGTAGATTTGGCTTTATGTTTTGGATCATTGTCCTGTTGGAAGATAAATCTCCGTCCCAGTCTCAGGTCTTGTGCAGATACCAACAGGTTTTCTTCCAGAATGTTCCTGTATTTGGCTGCATCCATCTTCCCATCAATTTTAACCATCTTCCCTGTCCCATCTGAAGAAAAGCAGGCCCAAACCATGATGCTGCCACCACCATGTTTGACAGTGGGGATGGTGTGTTCAGGGTGATGAGCTGTGTTGCTTTTACGCCAAACATATCGTTTTGCATTGTGGCCAAAAAGTTAAATTTTGGTTTCATCTAACCAGAGCACCTTCTTCCACATGTTTGGTGTGTCTCCCAGGTGCCTTGTGGCAAACTTTAAACGAGACTTTTTATGGATATCTTTGAGAAATGGCTTTCTTCTTGTCACTCTTCCATAAAGGCCAGATTTGTGCAGTGTACAACTGATTGTTGTCCTATGGACAGACTCTCCCACCTCAGCTGTAGATCTCTGCAGTTCATCCAGAGTGATCATGGGCCTCTTGGCTGCATCTCTGATCAGTTTTCTCCTTGTTTGAGAAGAAAGTTTGGAAGGACGGCCGGGTCTTGGTAGATTTGCAGTGGTCTGATGCTCCTTCCATTTCAATATGATGGCTTGCACAGTGCTCCTTGAAATGTTTAAAGCTTGGAAAAACTTTTTATATCCAAATCCGGCTTTAAACTTCTCCACAACAGTTTCTCGGACCTGCCTGATGTGTTCCTTGGTTTTCATAATGATTTCTGCACTTTAAACAGAACCCTGAGACTGTCACAGAGCAGGTGCATTTATACGGAGACTTGATTACACACTGGTGGATTCTATTTATCATCATCGGTCATTTAGGACAACATTGGATCATTCAGAGATCCTCACTGAACTTCTGGAGTGAGTTTGCTGCACTGAAAGTAAAGGGGCCGAATAATATTGCACGTCCCACTTTTCAGTTTTTTATTTGTTAAAAAAGTTTAAATTATCCAATAAATGTTGTTCCACTTCACGATTGTGTCCCACTTGTTGTTGATTTTTGACAAAAAGATTAAATTTCATATCTTTATGTTTGAAGCCTGAAATGTGGCGAAAGGTTGCAAGATTCAAGGGGGCCGAATACTTTTGCAAGGCACTGTATGCAGAAATTCGGGTTACGTGGCCACTTTAGGAAGCTAATTCGTTCGTAACCTGGGACTATCTGTATATTGAAAAGGTGATATATCGCGATATTTTGTAGACAAAAAGGTTATCGATACCCATTGATGGCGCTAGACGTCCATGGCTTTTTGACTGAGAATATTCATATACTTATCCTTTTATCCAACCTTTTAATTATATTTGTTTAAATGTAAATGTTTTTTCCAATTAATCTAACAACTGGAACAGCAACTGAAGAAATAATTAACACAGAACATGAACTTAGAATGTTATCTGTACTGCCGCCATGCATGCTAGGAGGCATGCTTTGATCATAGTTTTTTTTTACTTTTTGAGATTTTTTTTTTTTTATCTTTTGAATTCATTCATTGCCATTAACAGTAAAATGGAGATTATTTACAGTTTTTCCATGTTTCTTTTTTATCTTTAATATTTTTGATGTCATTTTTTTTTTTTTTTAGCTATTTAATAATGTATGTAATAATGGATTGGACGCCAACGGCATCCAATGAGTTGGAGAAAAAAAAATATTCAACATACCTTAAGTTAATTTGAAGTATTTTTATCTTAATTCTTGATAAGTATATAAATGCAAATGATAGTTGTCATAATAATTTTTTGTATTATTTTGCAAATCGTATTTTCTCGCAAGAAATATACATTTTAGTGCAGTATTTTTGTTTTTATATAATTGAAATATTTTATAAGTTTTTTTTAATTTGTCAAATATTTTGTTATTTTCTGTAATATTTGGTGTTTCTCTAAATATTTTATAAGTTTTTCATCCACCATTTTATTTTTTCCTCATCTAAGATTATTATTTTATTATTTTTGTCCATTTTTCTTGTGCCATTTTCCTATTCCCCGCTCAATATGTTTAATGTAATACATTTTTATTTGTATCTTTTTTTTCAACAACCAGCCAAAATAAGGCTATGAGGTGACGACATCTGTTTTGACTTCTACTCAGACATGAACAACGGTTTGGTCCTTCCTGTTCAAAAACAGAGCGAATGGGTGGAAAAGTAGGAAGAAGCAGCGTGGGTGTATTTACAGAACCTGCGGACAACACATGTTGACCTGGCAGGACGCTCCTCCGCCGCGGGCAGAAAAGGTAAGCGGCCAAAGCGGCGTGACGGCTGGGCCAGATGCCAGCCTGACAGCTTTGGACAACCACAGCACGTTAGCAATGCTCCATCGTGGCTTCTAGTATGCCAGAATAAAGCACTCGCGGCGGATTTTTCTTTTTTTTTGTCAGCAGAGTCGACACACTTCTGTTTCATTATTGTTTTACAATGATAGTTTTGGGGTGTTTACTTGCTCTTTTGGGGCTTCAGATCAGAGGATGTTGTAATTGTTTGTCAACTGCAGGTTTGCGAAGCCATTTGAGACATTAGTTGTGATAAAGGGTTGTTTTCTTCGGTTCAATATAAAAATGAATGTGACTTGTGACTAAATGTGACATTTGGGACTAGCGGTGGGAACTTCTGGGTAGCTTACGATACAATATGATTTTTGATACAAGGCTCACAATAACGATCTCACAATATGGCGATACGAGAATTATCGTAATAAGGGTCAGGAAATCATTCTACGATATACACTTTATTGAGTTTTGGTCAATTGCTGTTGATTCTGGGGTATTTGGGTTACTGATCAGAAAGTGAACAAGATGTGACTCAAACTAAACAGAAAATGACCTTTAAATGGCCTAAAATGAACATGAAGTGACCCATAAATGCCTCCAAAACTGTGAAGACTGGCTGCGAATGCTCTGTTTCTATACTATTGACGGCACTAGAAGTCCAATCTATTTTTGACCCTCCCAGTCTAAATAAATTGGACATTTAGTGCCGTAAAAGCATTCCAAAGAGCTAACACAGACACTATTCTAGTGGAAGACTTCAGTACCAACCCGTTTGTTGCGTAGTCCCCGGGTTACAAACGAGCTCCATTCCTACGCTGGCGACGTAACCCGGATTTGCGTGTAAATCGGAATTAATCCTTAAAGTAAATTTCCAAATAACAATCCAAAAAGTCCATAAATAACAATCCAAAAAGTCCAAATGTATTATATTTTGTTTAATAATGGAGGATAAACTGCCCTCTGGTGGCAGCGTTGGGTCTGGCTGGACTGTCGCCTTGTAAGACTGAGGAACAGACTCATCTGGTATGGATAAAGGATAGCTGCGCTCTGGTTTGGCCCACATAAGGCTGTAAGTTGTTTCAGCTAATATATGTTTGTGTATGCATATTTAATTAAGTTCAGAGCTACAGTTTGTGGAGTTATGTGTGAGCGATTTGCTATGAGAATTGTAAATACGTTAGCATTCGTAGCAGTTAAGCTAGAGGACTTTCATCAGGAAAATTAGGCTGATTTAATGTACTAAATTTATATATTGATCAGACTAGATGGATGTTTAAACAACATTTGTTTTGTGTCAATTGTATTATTTTTAAAAATGAGTATCATTTTGACCTGACCGTATGTGCGCGCATCATGCCTACTGCCTGAAAGCTGAGTTCAAGCTAGGCGCTGACGCTAATGCACAGCTACATCGCCGCCATAGCTGCCCGCCTCTCTCGGTCTTTGCTGATGTAATTGCTGCTTGAATTCTGATTTGGGAGACTTGACAGTTCAGACAGCAGCCACATTCTAGAAAAATGTGGCCCAGATCAGATTTTAACCACATACGAAAGTGACCCAGATAGAATTTGGAATGGTCCACTTCTATGCAACTTGTCCCATTCAGACCGTCAAGTTAATGCCTCACTCGAGTCAGAAAAACACGAAAAAAAAAACAATCAGATTTGTGAATTAAGACCTGCGGTATGAACCTTGCCTAATTCGCACAGAACACAAACTTTGAATGTTATATACATCTGTACCACCGCAATGCATGCTGGGAGGCAAGTTGGACGACAACAGCGTTGACAGCAGGTGGCTTGTCTGTGTCCCCTAAGGAAGCAGTGATGCCAAATGAAGCTTCTTAAAGTAATAAAGCTTCAACGCTTCATGGTGGTTCATTTGCTCTCAAGTGGTCTTGAGCCCTAAGAGGCAAACAGTGTTGAGAATTCTATGGCTGTTTGTTTAAAAAATGAGATGAATGTGCTTGTGTTACTCTAAGAATAATTTGTTATTCAATTTTCTATTTAGACATGATAGCTTTCCCACAGGGTTTGCCTTCAAATGATTTGTTTTCTTTCTTTCTTTCACAGCACGAAATCCACAAATTGTAACAAACCCGGCAATCATCGTTGTGTTTTTTCACTGTAGTCTGTACTGCATTTGTATTGACTATTGACTACACGTTGATTTTTGCTTGTATTTCATGGGGGGGACAGATGTGAAATTGTAACAACAATAAAAAAAAAAATGTCCCAAAAAAAACGTGGCTGTACGTTTGTCGGTGCTGGTCAGGAACACAAAAGCACATTAGTGGCGCTGAGCTCATAAGTTATCTGGCGCTTAAGCCCGCTTTTACCCGATAAGTCTCGCTATAATACTTGCAACTGTGTGCCTTGGGACAGCATTTGCCTCAAAAAAGTATGTGATGTTCAGCATTAGGGATTTAACAATATACTACAATACTTGTATCTAGGGCTGCAGCTATCGAATATTTTAGTAATCGAGTAATCGACTGAAAATTCTATCGATTAATCAAGTAATCGGATAAAACAAATATATTTTTAGGTGAAGAGCAATTATAAATATACATGAGAAAACAAGACATTTTATCTAATCTTGAACCATTTTCAGTCAATCAATGTCTTTATTTTCGATGTATATTGTTGAGAACAGCCAACAATTGCATCTCAGATGTAACTAGAATTAAAAAAAAGACAAATTCACTGCTTTCACTCAAAAAACCTTTAGATCTTATTAAAAAATATATACATACATATATATATATATATATATATATACCTAAAAATGTCGTTACGCTTGATAACACACATCACTTAAAAGATTTTTTCCCACGTGTTTCAATTGAAAAGCCATTTTTAAGTTCTAGTTAAGTTTTAAGTTAGTCTAAACTGTAAGTCCTGATAGGATTTTGAGTTTTTGCAGTGTTCAAAATAAATGTATGATACAAGCTGTATTGGAGCACATTAGGGACCAGTGCTACTTGGTGTTTTATCCAGCAATGACTACTAAGCTAAAATTGATAGTTAGCATTATTGAGTTTTTATTTTACACCCTTATCACTCCACAAAGCTATGTTATGTTAAAGCCTGTATGTAAGACACATTAGCCACGCATCGAAAGTGGTCATAATTAATAGAAACCTAGCCCTCTGCAGGGCTAACGTTACGTGAGCTAGTGACTCAGACAGTAACGTTAATCTTATTTATTAGCGCTTAGCGCTCTTTATTAGCGCTTAGCGCTCTACTGCTTTAATATGGCGGCTGTTTTTTAACGCTGCCCAGACGTGGCCGAGTCTGTCATTTTGCATCTAGTTCAACACACATGTGATCTCTCTGAGACTCATCAGATGATACCTGCTACCAACTTAACATCATGCGGGCTAGTTTTTAGCAACGTCGGCGTAGTTTGGAGCGGCTGTCGGCTGCGGAAATGTTTAAAAAAAAATTTTTTTATTGCTTCTTCCTCTACGCACGTGACGTCAGCACGTTGTCCCGCATTAAAAGTAGTCCGAGTGAAACGTGATGCTTCGAGCTGTCAAAATAAACGATTACTGGAGGTGAATAAAATTACTCGGATCAATTTTTAAACTCGAGTTACTCGAGTTCGAGTATTCGTTTCAGCTCTACTTGTATCCCTGTAGTTTATCGATACAGTGCCCTCCATAATTATTGGCACCCTTGAAAAAGCTTCTAACATATTTTTTTTTTTAATTCAAATAATATGGGACCTTAATGGAAAAAAAAAGAGAAAAACTCAACCTTCAATACAAGTGCATTCATTCAGTGGGGGAAAAAAAATCCCACATAAAGAAAAAATTATTTGACATCAAATAATGTGTGTCACAATTATTAGCACCCATGGTGTTAATACTTTGTCCAAAGGCCCTGGGAACCTTGTTAGGGTGCATGGCATCATGAATGCTTTGAAATACCAGGACATTTTAAATCAAAATCTGTTGCCCTCTGCCCCAAAGCTGAAGATGGGTCGTCACTGGGTCTTTCAGCAAGGCAATGACCCAAAACATATGGCCAAATCTACACAGAAATGGTTCACCAGACACAAAATCAAGCTCCTCCCATGGCCATCTCGGTCCCCAGACCTTGTTTTGTTGGCAAAAGGGGTTGTACAAAGTGTTAACACCAGGGGTGCTAATAACTGTGACACACATTATTTGATGTCAAATATTTTTTTCTTTATGTGGGATTTTTCCCCACTGAATGAATGCACTTGTGTTGAAGGTTGGATTTTTCTCTCTTTTTTTCCATTAAGGTCCCATATTATTTGAATTTAAAAAAAAATATTAGAAGCTAAAAAACACAACTTTTTCAGGGGTGCCAATAATTATGGAGGGCACTGTATATGAGTCTCCATAACCAGCGGGATCAAAAAATTTTAAGTCGTTCCATAATAAAATCCCAATTAATTATTTTTTTATACAAGTATAACCAAACTTAAAATATCTATATAATTATCAAATTTTATGCTAGATGCACAAAAATTACCAAATGCAGAGATAATCACCTATATTTTCAGGATCAATAGCAATATTTAACATATCATATTAGGTTTTTCCCCCAAAATAGTTTTCAACAGCTAATAAATAACTCATTTTTGACACAAGAAACTTAATACTTAAGAAAAGCATGCAGCATCTTACTTTTACTCAAAAAAAGCAAAATTAGCATTTTTCTATTTACAATCACAATTTACTTAGGTTGAATTCCGCTATTGTGTCGAGATACAAAATCCAACATGGCAGCCGACATGAAACAAAGAGCATTTTAAGTTGAAAATTCCTGTCAATTAATGCTTAAATCCCAGAATTTCTATAAATATAAATGTAAAACAGTCTAGATTATTGGTTAAAAGCAAAAAACGGGCAGTTATCGTTCATTTTACGTAAATATTTCAAGCCAAAGTTACGGTATTGTGTAATCCAACATGGCGGTCGTCACGAAACAAATAGCTTTTTAAGTTGAAAATTCTTGTCAATAAATCCTTTAATCGCGGAATTTCTACAGACCTGAATGTAAAACAGTCAAGATTCTTGGTTAAAAGCAAAAAAGGGCAGTTATCGTTCATTTTACGTAAATATTTCAAGCCAAAATTACGGTATTGTGTAATACAACATGGCGGCCATCACGAAACAAAGAGCTTTTTAAGTTGAAAATTTTTGTCTATAAATGCTTACATCGCATAATTTGTATGATTTGTTTGAATTCCACTATTGTGTCGAGATACAAAATCCAACATGGCGGCCGACACGAAACAAAGAGCATTTTAAGTTAAAAATTCCTGTCAATTAATGCTTAAATCCCAGAATTTCTATAAATATAAATGTAAAACAGTCTAGTTTCTTGGTTAAAAGCAAAAAACGGGCAGTTATCGTTCATTTTACGTAAATATTTCAAGCCAAAGTTACGGTATTGTGTAATCCAACATGGCGGTCGTCACGAAACAAATAGCTTTTTAAGTTGAAAATTCTTGTCAATAAATCCTTAAATCGCGTAATTTCTATAGATATGAACGTAAACCAGTTTAGATTTTTGGTTGAGAGCAAAAAAGGGCAGTTATCGTTCATTTTACGTAAATATTTCAAGCCAAAGTTACGGTATTGTGTAATCCAGCATGGCGGTCGTCACGAAACAAATAGCTTTTTAAGTTGAAAATTCTTGTCAATAAATCCTTAAATCGCATAATATCTATAGATATGAACGTAAACCAGTTTAGATTTTTGGTTTAGAGCAAAAAAGGGCAGTTATCGTTCATTTTACGTAAATATTTCAAGCCAAAGTTACGGTATTGTGTAATCCAGCATGGCGGTCGTCACAAAACAAAGAGCTTTTCAAGTTGAAAATCTTGTATATAAATGCTTACATCGCGTAATTTCTATAGGTATGAACGTAAAACAGTCTAGATTCTTGATTAAAAGCAAAAAACGGGCAGTTATCTTTCATTTTACGTAAATATTTCAAGCCAAAATTACGGTATTGTGTAATACAACATGGCGGCCATCACGAAACAAAGAGCTTTTTAAGTTGAAAATTCTTATCTATAAATGCTTACATCGCATAATTTCTATAGATATGAACGTAAAACAGTCTAGATTCTTGGTTAAAAGCAAAAAAACGGACAGTAATCTTTCATTTTACGTAAATATTTCAGGCCAAAGTTACGGTATTGTGTAATCTAACATGGCGGCCGTTACGAAACAAAGTTTTTTAAGTTGAAAATTCTTGTCAATAAATCCTTAAATTGCATAATTTCTACAGATATGAACGTATACCAGTCTTGACTTTTGGTTGAAAGCAAAAAAGGGCAGTTATCATTCATTTTACGTAAGTATTTCAAGCCAAAGTTACGGTATTGTGTAATCCAACATGGCGGTTGTCACGAAACCGAGCTTTTTAAGTAGAAAATTCTTGTCAATAAATCTTAAATCGCGGAATTTCTACAGATATGAATGTAAAACAGTCTAGATTCTTGGTTAGAAGCAAAAAAGGTCAGTTATTTATATTTATATTAATTATATATGTTCATTTGCGTAAATATCAAGCAAAAGTTACACTAATTTTATCCATTGCTTTTTTTCACAATGTTTCAAAGTGCTAGCCTGGTGCTATTCAATATTATATTTACCTTGAATCCTCCACCAAATAACACTTGAGACACTCCTGCCTGCTTGTATGCACTAAAACCTTCGTCCTGTTTCCACCTAAATCTCGCTTTAGAACGCAGCGTGTGTTTGGGTTGATCAAAGTGAAAGCCAACTCAACGTTCTGCTTGAGTCGGCCCCCTACTGGAAGGCGTGGCGCAATGTCTGTGGGAGCTGTCTTTTCAACTGATGGTGGAGTCTATGCTCGAACATTTAGTTTATTGCTTTTTAAAGCCTGAATTTTGGAAAAAAATCAATTTAATGACTTTTAATTCTTTTTAATAACCCGCATAAACCCTGTATTAAATGCGGGGAAAATGTATATTTTTTCAACAAATGTGGCATCGGTACAGCATCGAATGATACCACGCTGCCGGAATCGGAATCCGTATCGGAAGCCCAAAAAATATCGGTGTATACTGTACAACTCCAAAAATTCATCCAAGACAATCACCATAAAGACTGGCCAACCACCACATTGTGGCAGTAGGCGTCACCTGGCTAAAGAAGCAGAAGAGCCGGAATTCCACATCGGCATCCAGCAGCAAAATTCTTTCCGGCTCGGGAGGAGGAAATGAGAAGTTTGATGACACTCTCTCCTCCTGGGAGAAATGCAATTACGCCACGTAATGAGAGCGCCAACAGCGGGCGGAAATGGGGCTCGGCTCAAAAAGACGCTTTACCCAGCCGGATTTTGACACAAAGCGTGGACTGTGATGGACTTGCGAGCGCCGTAAATCTAGCGTTTTAACACGGCGAGTCGATGCACGTCGTCGTAAAGGTGTCGGCGAGCGCCGCCGTGTGATGGATGAGCGCCTTTTGCTACTGTATAGCGTAACAAGACAACACTGACGCTGAGGTGAGGAAAAACTGGGAACTTATATGAAATTTCAGAAATAAACTTCATGAACTCCTTCAAAATCGATGTGAAAAGTCATCAAACGGAACCAGAAAAATTGAGTGTTGTCATTAGCAAGGCTGCGAGCGGGACAAAATGGCTCTCTGTAAATAATAAGGTATAAATAATTAAATGTAAAATAATTAGGACTTATATATAAATACAGAATCATGACTAATAAATAATAAATACAACAAAAGAATTCTAATAAAAATGAACTCAAATATTTTAATAAATTAAATTTAATATTCATAAAATATTTGAAAAAATAAATTAAAAATCCCAAAAAACATAACAATCATTATAAAAATAACAATTCGAATTAAATTTTGCTGCTTAGAATATGTGACGTTGCAATGGTTTGTTTTGAAAGTGTCTGCAGTGAGTTTTATTGAGTTGATTGGTTATACTGCCCTCTCGTCTGCTTCATTTCACATGGCTGAATACAGCTGCACCCTGTTAAGACCACCATAAGCTAAGTTTTTGTTTTAGCCACTGTTATTTTTAATGCATTCGTAATTTAGTTTGAAGGTATATTTAGCCCATTTTTGTGGGAATATGTGTGTGAACCATTTGTTAAGTGCATTGTAAAAAAATATTAAAAATGTTAGTATTTTATAGCATTTAAGCTAGTAGACCTTTGCTATGTAAATTAGCCAATTGTTCTTTTGTTGTACATAGATCCTTGTTTATTTATTTATTTTATACCATTTGAGGCTAAGCTCAGGTATTTAAATTTTTTACGTTCCTCATCCGATTACTCGATTATTCGAACTAACTAGTTCATCGATTAATCGACTGCTAAAATAATCGATAACTGCAGCCTTACAGAATAATGTGTTATATATTTACGTATAGAAATAAAAATATATATATAAAGGTAAACACATTAATATTCATTCATTTTCCGAGCCGCTTATCCTCACGAGGGTCACGGGGGTGCTGGAGCCAATCCCAGCTAACTATGAGCAGTAGGTCGGTTGCCAGCCAATCGCAGAGCTACATTATTATTATTAAAAGTAATAATAAAATACAGTAAAAGTACAGTAAATTACAAAAACATTAAAAATTATATAAATATTTCATAACATTTGATATAACAAACAACAAAATAGAAAATATTACCTAAATAGTTAAGTAATAATCAATCATATTATTTAAGAAAAATAAAGAATACAGAAAAGTTGCATAAAAGATGTTGAAACATCATAAACAACATTGTTTATGTCTTAGGTAGCTAACATAAGTGTTCCATAAGACGTATAAATACATCTTTGGTTGGGAATGAGATAATAATGAATACATGATATGCAGAAAATAAATAAAATATTGACAGTTTAATAACTGATAATTCAGACTGAGAAGGAGTTGATGTGGTTACACTACAGACTAGTGGTAAATAAGTCAAATAATTTTCTTTATCTTTGTGCCGCTTTGAGTCAGGTGACACTAAAGCCAAAATCCTTCATTCATTCATTCGCTGCCAACCCTCCCACAACAACCTAATTGGCCGTCTACCGCCATCATTGAGTTCAAAAATTTAAAAAATTCTTCCTCTGTCCGAGATGCACCTTCCCACTAATTAGTTTATCATTAATAGACGTCCAATCCATTTGGAGAGGGAGGGTTGGCTTCCATAGACGACTTAACTCATTCAGTGCCATTGATTGTCAACAGCAGCCAATGAGTTCACTGCCAGTAACTGCATAAAACTATCATAATGTAACCTTCATTGACTGTTTTCTCATCAAAAATTGGGGGACGCCACTGTCAACACGCCAAAACGACTCATCTTCAACCTAAACATAAAAAACCCAAAGAAAAAGCCAAATAATCACAATTAATACGTATAAGTTTGACTTTTTAATGCTTATTTAAAGCTAGAATTCCCCCCAATGTTGATATATGTTGAGTAACACTCTATAAGTACCCAAACAAAAAATATATATATTTTTTTCACACAAAAAATACACTTTTAAACTACAAATAACACGAAAATAAACAAACTCCAGGACTACCGTGTTGTTATGTCCATGCTGAAAGCAGAAGTTATATAAAGCAAAAGCAAAACTAACTACCTATCCGGCTCCATCCTCAAGCTTTTCACTGACATTCCTAAGCAGCGGACACACACGCAAGATCACCCCGAAAAAGATGATAGGAACCCGGCCACGAGCTGCAGTCAAGACACCTACCGGCCCAAAGGAGCATCCGCATCCGGCGGATGAGGCGAGCGAGGTCTTGGTCCGTCCACCGCCCGATCAAAGCGTTCCAAATCTCGGATGCCGACTGCGCTTCGTCCACCCGGCTGCTAACGATCAAATTGTCCCCGACTTGAAGCGCGGCGTAACTATTTAGTTACACTGCAAATGGAGCCGAGGCTCGTCCGGAGGAGGCGTCGCGCTGTGAAGGACATAGACTTTAAACCAATAGGAGTGAAGCTTCCGCGTCGTAAGGGCCAATCAGGTGGCGGCCGAGAGGTCGATCAAAAAGTGAGAAATTCAAATAGGCGGGACTTTACGCCACCCTCTCATCGGCTTGTATCCCTCCGCTTGCTTTGAGTCTCACGCTGTCCCAACATTTCACCGGCTAATCTAACTTACTTACAATAAATGTCAGCTTGAATTACCACAAAATTCCTCGAAAATACTGTCAATGCTGCCGATAAACTGTTTGACATTGAGTTGTGCACTCTTGACATAGCTGTTTAACAGTAGCGATAGCGACTCCACTGATATCCGTGATTTATTGACACTCTCTCCGTTTTCAGTCAGTTCACACTTTAAATAATAAAGTTCAAACAAAATGTTATTAATGTTGCTAACGAGCTGTTAAATTTACCTTTTCCCGGCTGTGACAAGAGCACGAGCAAGAAGTATACAGACTACTGTTCTACTTTGTGAGGTTGTCGCGGATGAACACCATGTTTACAGTGAGGAAGGCGGGGGAAGATGACGTCAGAGGTAAGGGAGGGAAGGTGGCGTGCGCTCGTGACAGGCTAGCACGTGCGATCACCCATTTATTAGAAAGTATATTATTTTGAAATTTGACTTGTGGGAATACTTGGTTAAGCAGGAAGTAAATATGCGCAATGACGTAATTTCATACATGCGTGCCATTTTCTGCAGTCACTCGCTGGCTGCCATTGACGGTGATAAACGTCCACTTTTTTTAACATGAGCAGGCTAGCAGAGAACGATTATGAGTCAGTGCAATTGACGGCGATAGACGTCCAATCAATTGGAAATGCGAGGGAGTTTTTAGGGTTACTTATAGGATGTAACAGTATTTAATAGAGTTTTCAAAACTGAGATGTTGTATACGATATTTAATTGCAAAAGTATTGATTAGGGCTGCAGCTATCGATTATTTTAGTAGTCGATTAATCGATAAATGATTAGTTCGAATAATCAAATAATCGGATACGGAACATGAAAAATTAAATTACCTGAGCTGAGCCTCAAACGGTATAAAAATAAAATAAAAAATGATGATCTATGTGCAACAAAAGAACAATTGGCTAACTTACATCGCAAAAGTCCGCTAGTTTAAATGCTATAAAATGCTAACTTTTTTACAATGCTCTTAACAAATGGTTCTGACACATATTCCCAAAAAATAGGCTAAATATACCTACAAACTAAATTACGAATGCATTAAAAAAAACATGAGCTCAAACAAAATTTAGCTTATGTTGATCTTAACAGGGAGCCCCTGGATTCAGCCATGTGAATTGAAGCAGAGTAGAAGGCAGTCTATCCACCGAAATCAATAAAACTAAATGCAAACACTTTCAAAATAAACCATTACAACGTCGCTTTAGTTAAACGAATACTCCAAGCAGCAAAATTTAATTCAAATATTTTTTTCTAATCAAATACTCGAGTTAATCGATTAATCGTTGCAGCACTAGTATTGATACCTAAATATTTGTTTTTGCGCGACCACAAGTCACCAGAAATTTGTGGTCATGAGGTAAGCTTAATCTTGGACTACTACACTCTTATAATGGAGGATATGTCTGCATTTCCCATTAAAGCAACACTATGTAACTTTTCAGTTTTGGTAGACTTTAGCGACGCCGGTGGACAAAAGCGGTAGTGTTTTGCCTTAAGGAAGACTGCGTTTCCCATGAGGACCAGCGCACACCCGCACAGTGTCCAAATGATCTCCCGGTCGCCTGCAGATGGATGAAATGACATTTCTGTTTCCAGCTGCTATGTGAAGGATGAGTAGCAATAAGATAACAAATCCAGTTGCGGCTAAACAATAGCATATGACGGTTAGCATATATACACTGCTGGCCAAAAGTATTGGCACCCCTGCAGTTCTGTTAGATAATGCTCAGTTTCTCCCAGAAAATGACTGCAATTATAATCGATTTGGTAGTAATATCTTCATTTATTTTGCTTGCAATGAAAAAACACAAAAGAAAGGTATTGGCACTGTTAGCCTAATACTTGGTGGCACATCGTTTGGACAAAATAACTGCGAACAACTGCTTCTGGTATCCATCACTGAGTTTCTTACTTGAGATTGCCCATGCTTCCTCATAATTTTGTTTCTCAAGTCCTCAGACAGTTCTTTGGGTCTTCTTTCTTTCTTTTCTCCATGCTCAATGTGGTACACACAAGGTTGAGTCAACTTTAATCCATTTTAACTGGCTGCAAGTGTGATTGAGTTATTGTCAACACAGGTGTTGGTGTTGTTAATTTCACAAATTAGAGAAGCATCACGTGATTTTTCAAAGGGTGCCAATACTTTTGTCCGAGTTTTGTGTAAAATGATAATTAGGGCTGTCAAATGATTAAAATTTTTAATCGAGTTAATTACAGCTTAAAAATTAATTAATCGTAATTAATCGCAATTCAAACCATCTATAAAATATGCCATATTTTTCTGTGAATTATTGTTGGAATGGAAAGATGAGACACAAGACGGATATATACATTCAACATATGGTACATAAGTACTGTATTTGTTTATTATAACAATAAATCAACAAGATAGCATTAACATTGTTAACATTCTCTTAAAGCGATACATGGATAGAAAGACTTGTAGTTCTTAAAAGATAAATGTTAGTACAAGTTATAGAACTGTTGTATTAAAACTCATCTTAATGTTTTCGTTTTATTAACATTTGTAAAATTTTCAATCAAAAAATAAACTAGTAGCTCACCATTGTTGATAATTGATAATTACACCACGCTCACTGATTGTGCTGAAATCCATAAAACCCAAGCACCAGCAGAGGGCGCCAAACACCAAAAAACAAGTAACAAGCGGACATTACACTGCTGTCATTTTAATCTGTTTGAGCAGGGCATGTGCGTTAATTGCATCAAATATTTTAACGTGATTAATTTTAAAAATTAATTACCACCCGTTAACGCGATCATTTCGACAGCCCTAATGATAATGATTTTTTTGGTCATTCTCTTTTGTGTTTTTTCGTTGCAAGGAAAATAAATGAAGATATTACTACCAAAGCATTTGTAATTGCAATCATTTTCTGGGAGAAATTGAGCATTATCTGACAGAATTGCAATGGTGCCAATACTTTTGGCCAGCACTGTATATACTGTATATAGATATCAAAGAGGTGTCATTCAACTAGTTTTCAGTCGACATCCTGTATCATCACAAATGTTATGAAAATATTTTATAAAGGTATAAAGTTACCTAGTGTTGCTTTGAATCATTGGGTGCCAGTGATAGAATAGAATAGAATAGAATAGAATAGAATAGAATAGAATAGCCCTTTATTGTCATTATACGGTTGTACAATGAAATTGTAAGTAAGTATAAAATCTAAATTATTATAAAATATGTATGAGGTAGACCTATGTTAAGGCAGTGCAAATAATTGAAGTGAAGTAGCAGTTGACAGTAAAGGCATTGAATATTGCACAAGTAAAAATCTCGAAAGTGGCTTGCAAGAATAAAAGTATAAAATCTATATAAGTATAAAATATCTATGAGGTAGTCCTATGTTCAGGCAGTGCAAATAATTGAAGTAGCAGCAGTTGACAGGGAAGGTATTGAATATTGCAGATTAATATTGCACGTAAATAAGTATTGCACATAGAATATGTGAGAGTACAAGTTAAGTTGCAGAAGTTAACAGTGAGGCATTGAATATTGCACTTAGTAAGTATTGCACATAGTATATTGCAAGTAAATGAATATTGGACTTTGGGTGATGTGGTGTTACATACGGCTGTTCAGGGTGGAGATGGTTTTAGATGGTGGCGCGTTCATTCTCTGCCACCCTCCCACTTCTAATGAACTGATTAATGGGAGGACGCACCTTGGACCAAATAGAACAAATTTCATTATTAACTCATTACATACTCTAAAATACAATTAATCACTCAATTAAAAAGAAACACCTGTCCAAAAAAGGCGCACTCCAAACATCCAAATTACTTAAGATATTGTTTTAAATACACGTGTACACGGTGTAAGAGTTTTGTAGTAGTGGTGACACCAAAGAGGTCGGAAGGAGGATTACACACTGTGTGTTTTGTACTTTACATAAGAAGATTACGCCACGGATTTCCATTGCCGCAGTCAGCTGGACGCTCATTCCCGCAGCTGGGAACCAACGCCGGGTAGCTCCGGGGTCGTGGAAATGCCACAATCACAAACCACAACAAACAGTGGAAATGCTGTAGAGTAGCCGAGCAGATAGTTCAATGAAAATCTGCCTTTAGAAAGATAAATGGGGGGGATGTCTACGCACCCATGTTTAAATGATACTTTTAATAAATTCCACAATAATGGTGAGGGTAAAATGAGATATTTTAAATTCATTCATACACCAAGCCGTTTATCCTCTCAAGTGTCGCAGGGGTGCTGGAGCCTATCCTAGCTCACTGTAGGCAGTAGGCGGGGTTGCTGGCCAATCGCAGGGCACAAGGTGACAAATAACAGTCATACCAGATAATTTGGAGTGTTTATAAGCCTACCATCCCTGTTTTTGGGATGTGGGAGGAAAATGGAGTACCCAGAGAAAACATGCATGAAAGTTCCACACAGGAAGGCTGATTGATTGATGATTGAACCCTTGCTCTCAGAACTGTGAGGTAGGTGTGCTGACCACTTTTACACTGTGCCAGCCTGATGTTTGAAATTAAAATAATGAAATAAATGACTATGTACAAAAAAAAAAAACATAAACAGCGGGGCAAATAAGTATTTAGTCAACCACTAATTGTGTAAAAGTTCTCCAACTTGAAAATATTAGAGAGGCCTGTAATTGTCAACATGGGTAAACCTCAACCATGAGAGACAGAATGTGGAAGAAAAAAAAAAAAACAGAAAATCACATTGTTTGATTTTTAAAGAATTTATTTGCAAATCTTGGTGAAAAATAAGTATTTGGTCAATACCAAAAGTTCATCTCAATACTTTGTTATGTACCCTTTGTTGACAATAACGGAGGCCAAATGTTTTCTGTAACTCTTCACAAGCTTTTCACACCCCGTTGCTGGTATTTTGGCCCATTCCTCCATGAAGAGCTCCTCTAGACCAGTGATGTTTTGGGGCTGTCGTTGGGCAACACGGACTTTCATCTCCCTCCACAGATTTTCTATGGGGTTGAGATCTGGAGACTGGCTAGGCCACTCCAGGACCTTGAAATGCTTCTTACGAAGCCACTCCTTTGTTGCCCTGGCTGTGTGTTTGGGATCATTGTCATGCTGAAAGACCCAGCCGCGTCTCATCTTCAATGCCCTTGCTGATGGAAGGAGATTTTCACTAAAAATCTCTCAATACATGGCCCCATACATTCTTTCCTTGACACAGATCAGTCAACCTGGTCCCTTTGCAGAAAAAAGCCCCAAAGCATGATGTTTCCACCCCCATGCTTCACAGTGGGTATGATGTTCTTCGGATGCAATTCAGTATTTTTTCTCCTCCAAACACAAGAACCTGTGTTTCTACCCAAAAGGTCTGTTTTGGTTTCATCTGACCATAACACATTCTCCCAGTCCTCTTCTAGATCATCCAAATGCTCTCTGGCGAACTGCAGACGGGCCTGGACGTGTACTTTCTTCAGCAGGGGACACGTCTGGTAGTGCAGGATTTGAGTCCCTGGCGGGGCATCGTGTTACTGAGCCTTTGTTACTGTGGTCCGAGCTCTCTGTAGGTCATTCAATAGGTCCCACCGTGTGGTTCTGGGATTTTTGCTCACCGTTCTTGTTATCATTTTGACGCCATGGGGTGAGATCTTGCATGAAGCCCCAGATCGAGGGAGATTAACAGTGGTCTTGTATGTCTTCCTTTTTCTAATAATTGCTCCCACAGTTGATTTCTTTACACCAAGCATTTTACCTATTGCAGATTCAGTCTTCCCAGTCTGGTGCAGGTCTACATTTTTGTCTCTGGTGTCCTTCGACAGTTCTTTTAGTCTTGGCCATAGTGGAGTTTGGAGTGTGACTGACTGAGATTGTGGACAGGTGTCTTTTATACCGATAATGAGTTAAAACAGGTGCCATTAATACAGGTAACGAGTGGAGCCTCGTTAGACCTTGTTAGAAGAAGTTAGACCTCTTTGACAACCAGAATTCTTGCTTGTTTGTAGGTGACTAAATACTTATTTTCCACTCTAATTTGTAAATAAATTCTTTAAAAATCAAACAATGTGATTTTCTGTTTTTTTTCCACATTCTGTCTCTCATGGTTGAGGTTTACCCATGTTGACAATTACAGGCCTCTCTAATCTTTTCAAGTAGGAGAACTTGCACAATTGGTGGTTGACTAAATACTTATTTGCCCCACTGTACCTTGGTGAGATAATAAGCTGGCCACAGGAAGAAGTTCAAACCACAGATGTGACAACATGGAATCTGCTCACGGAGGGTTCCACCCCAAATCCAGTTTCCAGAGGTTATACTGTACACTAAGCACAAGGAGGAAAGCCGAGGGTTAGTGAGCATCAGGACCACTAGCCAAGACAAAACATGCAAGCTCCACGAATACATCACGAAGAGGGCATCAAGAGGTGAAGCACTTAGTGAATGTCTCAGGGACTAGAAACTGGAAAAAGGCGTTGTAGGAACCATCATGGGAGGAAAAACCTCTGCATGGGATGTACCTCCGAAATACAACTGAAGTGGCTGATATGAACAAGTCCTAGAAATGGTTAGAGAGGGCTGGACTGAAAGACAGCATAGAGGAGCTAATCATGGCAACACATTAGCAGGCCTTAAGCACCAGAGCAATAGAGGCCCAGGTGCCAGGCAGGATACCAGGTGCAAGCTGGGCAAAGAGGCCCCTGAAACAGTCCAGCACACAATAGCAGGATGTAAGATACTGGCAGGAAAAGAATACATGGAACGCTATAACCAAGTAGCCACTATAGCGTACAGCAGACATGTCCAAAGTCCGGCCCGTAGGCCAAATGCGGCCCTTGGTCAAATTTCATCCAGCCCCTAGCCTCTGTCATAAAATCAATAACGTCTGGCCCGCACATAGACTTAATAAATTGGTCAGCAGTACTGCTACCAGCACATGAAGTAGCTTACACACTAAATGCTGCTCCTCATTTACCCACTAAAAGGCAGCAGCACTCAAAGCAACATTACCCCGTGTGACCCTTTACTCCCAATTTAAAATCTAAGGGGCAGTTTACATGGCGACTCTGCGACACAAAGATGTGAAGATGAAAAATTCGGAATCCTGCCTCCAAAGTGGAAGAATCCGATTGTGAAGGGTTGAGGGGGGCTTGCTCGGCATGCATATCAAAGGCTCCTGCAGCGCGAGACCGCGCCATAGACGTCAGCACTTGTAAGCATCACATTGGGCGTGCGCAGCGGTGCTACTAAACATTAAAAACGGCAAATATGGCGGAATGTTGGCGTTAATTTATTGTTTTAATAATATTTTTAAATTAAATATGTTGAACGTTTCAATTTTTGTGCCTTTTTGAACAAAAGAAAAATGACATTGCTTCGAGTGGGCGGGCATATTTTTTTCCGGGCTGAGGGAGCTTGGTGGGTCAAAGTGCATCATTCTCTGTCGCCCAGTAAATCTGCACTGCCCCCTAGGGCCTGGCATGAATACTACATCGTTTTCATGCGGAATCGCGACATTGTTCAAATGGAGATGTAAATGCAAATGCAAATTTGAAATTTTGCGTATTCTCAGAGAGTCACCATGTAAACGGCCCCTAAAATGGTGACAATCAACAAAAAAAAGTTGACTGCGACGGCCGACAATTCAAGGATTAGTGGAAATTGGACTGTTTCTTTACTAAAATACACAACGATTGTGTCTGCCTCATTTGCAAAGAGACAGTCGCTGTTTTTAAAGAGTTCAATGTGAGACGATATTACCAAACAAGACATGCTGACATGTACGACAAGATTACAGGGAAGATACGTAGGGAGAGATTAAAGCAACTTGAAGCTAGTTTAATTTTACAGCAGCAGTATTTTTAAAGAGCCCAAGAGTCCAGAGAGAACGCCACAAAGGCTAGTTGCGAGACTGTTGAAATTATAAATTAAAAAAAATAAATAAAGCAAATGTGACACATGGAATGGCTTGCTAAAATGTGCTTAAATATGTTGTTCTATGTAAAGCACGTCAGCCAAGGTCGGCCCCCCACATTTTTACAACACCAAATCTGGCCCCTTTTGCAAAAAGTTTGGACACCCCTGGTGTACAGAAAAATCAATGCAGAGTATGGACTGGAGACCCCTAAATCGCAATGGGGAACACCTCCCAAGGTGGTGGAAAATGATAGGGCTAAGATCCTGTGGGACCTGTGGATACAGACTGATAAGATGGTCGTCGCCAACCAACCGGACATCATGATCATGGATAAGCAGCAGAGAACAGAGGTTGTGATCAATGTAGTCATCCCCAACGATGGCAATATCGGGAAAAAGGAACACAAAAAAACTAGAGCAGGGGTGCCCAAGTCCAAGGACCAGACTTGGGCACCCCTGAACTAGAGAAATATCAAGGGCTCAAGGAAGAGCTGGAGAGAGCGTAAGTGAAAGTGACGATGTTGCCCGTGGTCAAAGGAGCACTGGGGGCCGTGTCTCCCACACCGGAGATGTGGCTCCAGTAGATACCTGGAGTAACATCAGTCATCTCTGTCCAGAAGAGCGCAATAAAAAAACAGCCAGGCACAAGATACTGCGCAGGACCCTCAAGCTGCCAGGCCTCTGGTGGAGGACCCGAGCTTCAGATGAACAGCCACTCACCCTACCAGGGGGGATGGGGGCGGGGGGGTTAAGAGTTTTTCTCTAGTTTTTTTTTTTATCTAGTTTAAAAAAAAAAAAAGTATATTCTGTATTTTTCAGACTGTAAGCTGCTACTTTTTTCTCGCCGTTTCTACCTTGCAGCAAGGAAGCGGCTTATTCGTGGGTTTTTTAATTTTTATTTTTTTTGACAAATGAGCTTCATATTTTCCTGTTAATTTTTTATTTTAAATTGGATAATCTGACATATGTTAAAAGAATGGCTTTCCAAATTTTGCTAATTTTGACATAGCTCTCAGCCACTACTCTAGCACCAATAAAGCTTGCCAGAAGCTTGTCAGACTTGCTCAAAAACCTAGGATTTTACAGCTGAATATGGCTCCATCTGATACTATATGCTGCTCAGTGATGGGACGAAATGGGCCGAGGTTCTGAAGCTTGTGTCGAGTAATGGGAGGGGCATTTCCACAAAGTTTGTATCGAGGCGCGCGTCATTTCGGCAAAACCCAGAAATGATGACGTATAAAGCCTCGCCGGCTGGTTGAATCACGTAAACGCTTCGGGAGTGGTCCGACGTTTGGCGCGCATTGCAAACACAGTACAGACTACGGTATAAATTGGTTGCATAACGCAATGGTGATCACCTGTTATCTTACATTTTGTGGATTTCAGGCTCCTATAGACCCTACCCACCAACGTCACAAAATCAAGTGCTCGCTGTATGGTTCCGCCCACTTGTCCGTCATTTTATGTCTGTATTATCAATGGTCTCAATTGATCGAGCAATTTATAATGCATTTCATGGAAGACCCGGTGCTTTCGGATGCCGTAAACTCACTTGATGCGTTGCATAAAAGGCGTTATGTGGAAAAGCTTCAGTTTATCCATTCGCCAGATCCATATTTGATGCCTAAATCGATGTTTTTCGACCCGCTGTCTCCGCCGTATTTGCCTGACATCTGCTAGCTACCCTGAACTGTACAACTATCTTGTCCACACAAAATCAGCCTATTCTCACGAAAGTTGAAAAACTTTAAGAGCTTGGAGGCTTATAAATGCTACGTTGCTGGTTGGGTGAAACAGGTCCTCGTCCACGAAAATTCGGCAGGAATCTATCTTGTGCTTGGACAGGTGAGTTACGAAATTTTCAATTCAAAATCTTTTGTTATTGCTAACATCCACGGTCAAGTCTAATGTATTTCATGTCGTTTGTCAATGGAGTTAGGGCTTTTAATGTTTATATGGTTTAGCGATAGCACTCTCACTACATACATACGTGTATGTTGTCGGCGATTAGCCTAGCAATTATCTTAATTGTGGTTGTCAGCCCAAAACCCTCGAAATATATATTAAATGCATCTTACCAGATATAAAATGACTACTACATAATCTGTAGTAATCGTTTGGAGCCCAGTTTTCTCGTCGAATTGCAGCAGCCCGTCTCGCTCTCTTCTCTCCGGGTCTCTCGGAATCCGGTAGAACTTCAAGTCTCTCCGTCTATCTTCTCTGTTATTGCAACCGACCGCCACACACGCCTTCACCATTTTGATTATTAATGTTAACGAGCAGAAAAACACGTCGTAAACAGGAGGAATGTACGTAGCCGTAACAGGGAAACATGATGTGTTGACGGACAATTGGGCGGCACCAGTCAGGAGGAAGGAGTTGTGATGTCACGTGGGTAGGGTCTATACTTGTTACACCTGTGCGCAACTTGTGCAATCTTTTTTCAAGCCTTGTCCGTTGCTTGCGATGGAACCTGCGCGAAAAAGGCGATCCTCCCCTGTTTGGGAACATTTTGATTTGATTGCTTCCAATAAGGTAAGGGAGAAAAACTTTATTAAACCCCAAACACACTAGCTGATGCAACCCTGGAGGTCCAAAAGTACTTATCTGAACCAAACATCGACAGATTTGAACAATCCATTAGTGTACTGGGAGACACATAAAAATACCTGCCCAAATTTATATAAACTGGCATTCGCAATACTCTGCACCCCAGCTTCATCCGTGCCTTGTGAAAGAATATTTTCTAAAGCTGGTGGAATATTGTCCAAAAAAAGAAACTATTTGAAGCCAGCCGCTATTATTTCTAAATAAAAATGAATAACAAATTATCCTTAGCACTTGTTGTATTTTGTTCACATACTAAATTACTAACACAAGCACATTCATATCTTTGTCTTAACCCTGCAAGGCCTGCAATACTAGCAATTGTCAGAGAATCACAAAATTTGAAAAACAAGTAAATAATAAGTAATAAAAAAAATTGTAAAAAAACAAAAATAACAGTAATAATATGTGTAATAAGCGCTCTAATATCTATAACCCTTGCTAAATGCTTTTTTCTTCTTCTTCTCATGGAACCTCTCTTGGGCTTCTAGACCACTTGATGGCGCCATAGAGTAAATGAAGCACCATGAAGCTTTGCTACATGTGCAAACCAATTTGCAGCAAAGCTTCATTGCTTCATGAGGCTTGTAGCAGCATTGCTGCTACAAAAGAAACAATTTTAAATGGATGGGCAGCCACGATTTGCTACGAAAAGAGAACGTGATGTTAGTGTTGATTAGCCGTTTTCAACTGGCATTCGGAGGATTTTATTGCTACAGTGTGCTACATCAAAGCTGATATACAGTGGGGCAAATAAGTATTTAGTCAACCACCAATTTTGCAAGTTCTCCTACTTGAAAAGATTACAGAGGCCTGTAATCGTCAACATGGGTAAACCTCAACAATGAAAGACAATGTGGGGAAAAAAACAGAAAATCACACTGTTTGATTTTTAAAGAATTTATTTCCAAATTAGAGTGGAAAATAAGTATTTGGTCACCGACAAACAAGCAAGATTTCTGGCTGTCAAAGAGGTCTAACTACTTCTAACGAGGTCTAACTCGTTACCTGTATTAATGGCACCTGTTTTAACTAATTATCGGTATAAAAGACACCTGTCCACCATGTTAGTCAGTCACACTCTAAACTCCACTATGGCCAAGACCAAAGAGCTGTCGAAGGACACCAGAGACAAAATTGTAGACCTGCACCAGGCTAGGAAGGCTGAATCTGCAATAGGTAAAACGTTTGGTGTAAAGAAATCAACTGTGGGAGCAATTATTAGAAAATGGAAGACATACAAGACCACTGATAATCTCCCTCGATCTGGGGCTCCATGCAAGATCTCACCCCGCGGCGTCAAAATGATAACAAGAATGGTGAGCAAAAATTCCAGAACCACCCGGGGGGACCTAGTGAATGACCTACAGAGAGCTGGGACCACAGTAACAAAGGCTACTATCAGTAACACAATGCGCCGCTAGGGACTCAAATCCTGCACTGCCAGACGTGTCCCCCTGCTGAAGCCAGTACACGTTCAGGCCCGTCTGCGGTTCGCTAGAGAGCATTTGGATGATCCAGAAGAGGACTGGAAGAATGTGTTATGGTCGGTTGAAACCAAAATATAACTTTTTGGTAGAAACACAGGTTCTTATGTTTGGAGGAGAAAGAATACTGAATTGCATCCGATGAACACCATACCCACTTTGAAGCATGGGGGTGGAAACATCATGCTTGGGGGCTTTTTTTCCTGCAAAGTGTCAGGCCGAGATGACGAGGCGGACTCAGCTGCGGAGGTTCAGGCAAAAATTTATTTTGAAAACACAGGTTCTTCCGATGACATGCGGGGATGAAAAAAAGCACAAACAAAAAGCGCTCCAACGGAGGAATGAGTCAGGATGACTAGAAAGACAATAAGGTTTCAAACACAAAGCGCTCCAAACGGGAGGTAATGCAAAAACATAAAGCGCTCCACAAGGAGGAAAAATTCAAGCTGGCTAGGATAAAAAGTTACAAACGCAAAGCACTCCAATGGAGGATAATGTACCGAAATAACTATGATGCAATGGCGAGAGGCTGATGTGACTGACCTTACATGAAAGACACTTCTGCACAAGACAAGGGGAACTAGGGCATTAAATACACACACAAGGTAATGGGGAACAGGTGGAAACAATAGGTGATTAGATGACAAGAGGAAGGGCAAGTACGCGACTATGAAGAGGGTGAAGCTTTCAAAATAAAACAGGAAGTGACGTGGCATGACACAAAGGGACCAGGACGACTGATCTGCGTAAAGGAAAGAATAAATGGGGCCATGTATCGAGAGATTTTGAGTGAAAATCTCCTTCCATCAGCAAGGGCATTGAAGATGAGACGTGGCTGGGTCTTTCAGCATGACAATGATCCCAAACACACAGCCAGGGCAACAAAGGAGTGGCTTCGTAAAAAGCATTTCAAGGTCCTGCAGTGGCCTAGCCAGTCTCCAGATCTCAACCCCATAGAAAATCTGTGGAGGGAGTTGAAAGTCCGTGTTGCCCCAGACAGCCCCAAAACATCACTGCTCTAGAGGAGATCTTCATGGAGGAATGGGCCAAAATACCAGCAACAGGGTGTGAAAGGCTACTATCAGTAACATAATGCGCCGCCAGGGACTCAAATCTTGCACTGCCAGACGTGTCCCCCAGCTGAAACCAGTACACAGTGGTCTTGTATGTCTTCCATTTTCAAATAATTGCTCCCACAGTTGATTTCTTTACACCAAGCGTTTTATCTATTGCAGATTCAGTCTTCCCAGCCTGGTGCATGTCGACAATTTTGTCTTTAAAACAGCTCTTTGGTCTTGGCTATAGTGGAGTTTAGAGTGTGACTGACTGAGGTTGTGGACAGGTATCTTTTATACCGATAATGGGTTAAAACAGGTGCCATTAATACAGGTAACGAGTTAGACCTCGTTAGAAGAAGTTAAACCTCTTTGACAGCCAGAAATCTTGCTTGTTTGTTGGTGACCAAAAACTTATTTTCCACCATGATTTGCAAATAATTCTTTAAAAATCAAACAATGTGATTTTCTGGGTTTTTTTTCCACATTCTGTCTTTCATGGTTGAGGTTGACAATTACAGGCCTCTGTAATCTTTTCAAGTAGGAGAACTTGCACAATTAGTGGTTGACTAAATACTTATTTGCCCCACTGTACATTCATGTTTTTCTGCTTTATGCTCATACAGCACCACAGTGTCTCACCCGAACGAAGCTATTCAAGTTATTTGGTGAAAAATTTCTCGTTTTAATATTGCAATATAATATCACAAACTCCCCAAAAAACGCAATGATAGTTTTTTCCAATATCGTTCAGGCCTACTATCAGCAATTGACCTCAGTGTTCATGTGTCATTAATTTCCCTCAAACGTCCCCGCTTCCATTGACGCTTATAGAGGGAGCTGCCATTGACGGCCATAGACGTCCAAATTTCCCATTCATTTCTAATGGCATTTAATCATGTTTTTTCATTCTATTGATGCCAATGTACTTGGATTACATTGACGCCTATGTAGGTTGATACCATTGACGTCCATGGATGTCCAAATTTTTTCCCATTCATTTTCAATGGGAATTTTTTTATTTTTTCCCCAAATCAACAGAAAATGCCAGATATCAATACAACCTGTCCCCCAAACTTCCCGAATTCCATTGACGCTTATGAAGGGTGCCGCCATTGACGGCCATGGACGTCCAAATTTCCCATTCATTTCTAATGGCATATAATCATGTTTTTTCATTCTATTGATGCCAATGTACTTGGATTCCATTGATGCCTATGTAAGTTGATACCATTGATGTCCATGGACGTCGAAATTTTTTCCCATTCATATTCAATGGGAATTTTTTTTTCCTCCCCAAAATCAACAGGAAATGACCAGATATCAAAAGGATGTGTACCCCAAATGTCCCCGATTGCATTGACGCTTATGGAGGGTGCTGCCATTGACGGACATGGACGTCCAATTCTCCCAATCATTTCTAATGGCGTTTAATTTGTTTAACGCCATTGACTGGCATTATTGTCCATTCTATTGCTACACCTGAGTGGGACTAAGATCTGTATCTCCACAGGGGAAAGACCCAGGTGTAATTTCTCCCGAAATTGCAGTTTCTAGTTAATTATTGTTATTTACATGTTTATTTGTACTTTAATAAAGAATTTAAGTGTTCCAAAATGATTTTGTGAGTTAATAAGCGTCAACAAAAATTGCATAGCTAAATTAGTTTAAAAAAATAAATAAATAAATTAGTCGACTAATTGTAAAAAAATTGTCGTTTGGGACAGCCCTACCGGAACATATTTCCTCCACACCCTTCTCACCTTTTTAATGCCTTACCCATTTTCATGCCATTTTCATGCCTGAGAAAGGTAAGACGATGCGCGGAGCTTTAACATATTGTGTTTCAAGTGTTAAAATATCTCTGCCAGCCCACCCCGGTTGGTCGGTGGTCTGGAGGGGCCTGCAAAAACATTGTCAACTAGCACCCACCTCCGTCGGACAATTCACTCAGGGGGTCCCGTTGATGGTCATCGCACCCAGGCCCTGTTCACATTTGTTCCGCCACTGTTTTGAATTAAAATGTAATTAGAGGATTTTTTTATAAAGCCATGACACATTTATTTATATAGCCCTTAATCACAACAAATGTCTCAACGTAAAAATAAAAATATAATGATTTTTTTTAAAAATGAAAGCTAAATTTAGGGGGAAAATTTTCAAAAGAAATCTGAAAAATATATTCACTTTACCTTAAAAAAAATATGGCAGCGCTCACAACAGTTTGATTACTCATTTTTTGAAGTCAACACGGTAGAGTCACATTAATTAAATCAATGCCACTGAGTTCAATTTACTGAAACAAAGCAAAAACAGATTTAAGTTTCGTTTCCAAATTCAGTGAATTAAAACTGGATACATTTTGAAATTTTACCCACCCACATTTTTGGGTGGGTGAACAGTAATTTTTGGGGTGTCGAATGAAATTCTCCAGGCAGTGCAAGAGAATTCCGATCATTTTGGTATTCGAATGGTGTCCATCTTTCAAACAGATTATTAAGAATTATTATTATTAAAATAAAGTTGAGGAATTTTATATGATGCTCACTTTGCATAAAATGCAAAACTGGAATCAGTTCACACTGGATTATGGATGAACAGTGTAACTCCTCTAAATTTTTTTCTTTTAAATGTAATTTGAAAGCACCTCAACTCCATGTAATCTGGCGCCCTCTACCGTAAATTCATGCTTCTTTGTATTGTTTTAATTATTAATGATCAACTCAAATTTGTATGTATTTCAAACCTCCTTGAAGTTGGCCCCCCCCCATCAGCTGCAAATATATATTAAAATGATATCGATCGTTTGTGCTCCGTTTGTGCTGAAAAAAAAATTGTTTGCGTTGCTAAAGTTTTTGAGATATTAACAATTCTTTAATAGGTCAATCTGAGGTCAACCAGTCCCCCATTTTGATTAAAATGGCTAAAAATGGTCAATCATCTATGCTACTGTACGTTTGTGCTGCTATCGTTCTTAAGATATTGAAATTTCCAGTGATGACGTCAATCGTAGCCCCTCCATCGCGGCTGACATACCGTATCAACTCTCTCAATAATAGCGGGGTGTCCCAATAACTAGCGCACATGTAGCACAAATTAATAGCACCACTTCAGGTCGATTTTGCAGTAAATGGGGGGCTACGAGTCACGTCATCACTTAATATTAATATCTCAGGCCCCCGCATTTCCTGCAAAATGGACCTGAAGGGGGTGCCATTTGTTTGTGCTACGTTTGCGCTAGTTGTTGGTATACTCCTCTGTTATTGAGAGAAACGGTACGCTCCGTCAGCCGCGGAAGTTGAATATTAAAAAGCTGTGAGTGACTTCATCTCTCGAAATTAATATCTCAATATCTCAAAAACAATAACAGCACAAAAGAAAATGTTTACAGCACAAACGTGGCACAAACAGTTGACACAATTTTTAGCCAATTTTAATCAAAACAAGGGCCGGTTTATTATGAACGGCAAGCCGTTGATGTGGATCCCGAACACAGACCAGGAGATCAGGTAAAGTGAATGTTTGTATTTAATAAGTACAACAAAAGGAGCACGCCAAAAAACGTGAGTATAACAAAGTACAACTAAGAGAGCACGCTAGAATGCGCGAATATAACAGAGTACAAAAATATAACTACAAAGTCCGTAAGAACACAAAAGTAAAAATGACCAACAGGCTTCTTTAGATATTGAGCTTTCCTAATCAAGCACAGGTGTGTTGCATTACCCCGCCAGTCTGGCTCAATCAGGTGCTGAATAAAGAAAAAAGAACTGAGAACACACACAAACATGACTCGGTTGACGTCAGATTGACCTATAAAAGAATTGTTAATATCTCAAAAACGATAGTAGCACAAAAAATATACCCAATTCAGCATTACGTTGTTATTAGCATGTAATTACAATGTTGTTACTATGTTATGACTGTTTTTTCCACCGTTTCCACTCTTCGCATTTCTGTTTTCTGCAGAAATTGAGTTTTTCCAAAATAAATGATCTAAAAGCTTCAACTTTCATCTTGCATTCTACAATTTTTCTTTCCTTTTTTTCTCGCTGATCACGAGCAATTAGCTGCACTTTAGCACTAATAGCATGTTAGCCAGCGGGTGAGCAATTAGCTTGACTTTCTTTACCTCTCTGCTCTGTGCTTGTCAGAGAGACCTGCAGCACCTCTCGCCGCTCTGCCTCCACAGCATCCTTGCGGTTGCCTAGCAACGCCGAAGATCTCCATGGCGACAGTGCCAACAAAAACGCCCCCTCGTCTCTCATCTCTCACTTGTTCCAGTCATTTGGGCCTAAAGCGCGAGAGTCACAATAGGTTGCCCGTGAATGATCATGATTCAGCACCATTGACTGCGATAGACGTCCAATCCATTTGGACTGTGAGGGCTGACAGAGCATTAACTTACATTTATTTGCTGTCAGGCCTCCTAGTCCAAATGCATTGGACGTTTATCACCGTCAATGGTAGCCAATGAGTTAGCCTTGTTCACACTTAAAACTAAGAATGAATGAATCAAATTGATTGATTTGCCAGTTAAATATGTAGTAACACAAGTTTACCACTAGAGAGAAACAAAGGTCTAAAAATATGAAGTTCCTCCAGTTCCACTGTTTGTCCTGTAGATGACGCTCGTGTCGTTCTTTGTTATCAACGCAGCGCGAGCCCTTTTTCACCACGGAATAACAACCATATCGCGCGTATGAAAATATATACCTTTATAGTTTTAGTGTACTAATCTACCTGGTCACTAGTGACGCCATCTCAGACGAAAATGAAAATGATTTGTGCTTAATTATATCATTTCATTGCTATTCCCATGTGATGCTTTCAATTTGATAATTATTCAAGCTCCCAAATGTAATCAAATTGGGTTAGATTTGTACAATCATGGAAAGAAAGAAAGAAAATCTGCTTTTACAAGGCTAAAAGATAATTACATGAATTATAATTTAATCTTGATGAGCTATAAAAATGTTAAAATATTAAAAACAAACCGCTTGAGAGTGATTAGAATTCAAATTAATTTGTGGGCACAGAAATACCAGGTATTTGCAATGTTTTTTGTTTGTTTGTTTTGTTTTGAAAATGTAATAACATAGTACTTACAAAGTAATAACAATTCTCATGCAATTAAAACGTTAATCTAAGCCTAACCCATAAATCCAATATCGAATTGTAAATTTTAAAAAATCATTTTTCAATTCTTGAGAGGCCCATTTTGTCATCTATAAAGGAACAAAAGTTTCTTTCTCTCTTTCTTTCTTTCGTTTCTTTTTCTCCTCGTGGTTGGATGTGCGCCCGTTTCTGGAATTTACCCCCCAACACACACACACACACACGCACACACAGCAAAAAAGGGGCGTGCGGGGGTCTCACTTTTAATTTATGCGCATATTAATTGCTCCCATTGTAACTTACATCGTGGGATACAGCATGCAAATGTGTGTGTGTACGTGCGCGCGCGTGTGTGTGTGCTCATTCAAATCAAACAGGACACGAGTGAATTTTCCGCATCCATCGTGGAGAAATTTCATATGTGCAAATTCTCACATTAAAAAAAAAAAGTAGATTTTTTTAAAAAAAAGTCAAATTTCCTAATTCAACAGTATCAACAATACATTATCAATACGTTTAAAATAAATGTTCGATTTTAAAACGTGAGTTTTTGTATGAAAAATGACAAATGCATAACAGTAATAACATTGAAAATATGCAACATAAATGCATGTTAATGTACAAATCGAACATGAAATATTAAAAGCTTTGTTGAGAAAAAAAAGCCAACATTTAGAAGAAAAACGCACAATTATGATGTCATTTGCTTACTCGTCAGCTCACTAAATGTAGCAATTTTCTCCCCTTCTCCCTCATTCATTTTCCCCTTTAATTAAAAACAATTATTAATCCGAGTTGTGTGACCTAATTTGGAGCTAAAAATAGGAAGCAGCGTTGTTTGAAAAGCATATTTGAATATTGCTCTTTTTCTAACTATTGTGCTTGACCCACTTTTTATGCAAATGAGCAATCCACATTTCCGTTTGCTTAATGACTAATTAAGGGAACGCCATTTCCTGTTGTAATATGCAAATTAGTTGCATTTATTTATTTATTTTCAAATCCATAAGGAAATATAGAGATTTATAGATATAGTGAGAAAACACAATCTTAATTGAATATTTATTATTTTAATTATTTCATTCCAGCATCCCAATTCAAATGGATTGGATGTCAACCGCTGTCAATGGAAGCCAACGTTCACATAATTAATATTCAATAGAGATTTTGTTTTCACGTTTTCCTGCATGGATTAATTTGTCCAGTTCATTTCAGCACACCCGTTCATATAGATTGAACGTCTATCACCGTCAATGGTAATGAATTAGTTAATAATTTGAGTGGTGTTCAATGAACTATATGTATTTTTGCATTATTGTTACTTATTAAAGCAAATAGGCGTATTTTTAATAAAACTGGCTATCGTCATTTAATTCTTAATAAAGTGAAGTGATGCTAGTGTACCTATTAAAATGGCAGTTTTTCCAACTTACCTTTCGATCAAAATGCATCAAATATATAATGTTATGATATAATAGAAGAGAAGTAACGCACGTATATAATAAAATAATGTATAATATTCATATACGTACAATAATATACACAAACCATATAGACAAATATAATGTATATAAGACAAAGTCAAAAGTGACTTTTAGCAATTTCTCATATTAATCCTCTAATGCGCATGTGCAATGTCAAATTAACGTGGCACGAAGATGCGCGAAGGCCCTAAAAACACTATTTTTGAAAATTATATTTCAATAATTTTTCTGATAGTTACTCTATAGTGAAATATGAATGAAACACACGTCATAAAAATGCAAATAATAATCCTGAATGATTCGTATTTTAAAATGGTTTTAGGCTTCAGTCAAACTCATAGAAAATTATCATTTTTAACCATCATTAAGCGTTTTGGAGCATTTTATTGGGTTAACAAAGTTCATTTGAAATATGGTTTTAAGGCCGTCATCCTAATAATTTCTATGTGACACACACGCACGCCATATTTG
This sequence comes from Corythoichthys intestinalis, assembly GCF_030265065.1. NCBI lineage: Eukaryota > Metazoa > Chordata > Actinopteri > Syngnathiformes > Syngnathidae > Corythoichthys > Corythoichthys intestinalis. The sequence continues at coordinate 42,107,916 of NC_080398.1, forward strand.
AGCTCATAAAAAGAAGCTGATCGTTTCCCGACATGTTTTTTCCCTCATTATCATATATGCAAATGAGTTTCTAATTGCGGCTGTAATCACTGTGCGGTGTGGGACATTTTTTCACGTCGCCATGTTGGCTTCTCTTTTCATAAACACATTATTATTTATTGATGATTAATTTTGGAGCCATTTTTTTCTCGATGATTTTGAGTTCTGACGGTCGGATTAGGGAGCCCGCTGTGGAAAAATATTGGGGTGCAAGCTCGGATCGTTCAAGGTGAGGAGGGGAAATTGGGGGCACGGATGAAAAACATGCTTTTTAAAAGGGGAGACGTTGCTGAATGTGTGCGTGCGTGTGTGTGTGCGAACAACAGGTGAATGACGTTTACTTGACATTTATCGCAATATTTGACATACATATTCATAAATGATGTCCTTGTATAGAGTAAAACCCATTGGCTACGATACACGTCGAATCCATTTGAACTGGACTGATTTCATATATGAAAAATATGACCTGTAGACTGGGTGGATTTATTCAGTAATGTAATTGAGTACTGATATACTGTTAGCCATTTTACTTTTGGGTTTTAATTAATCAAACAGATTATTGATGAATTTGTTAGGGTATTAATGTATCAAATGTGTATTGTATGAAATACAGTAATTTAGAAAAACGGAAAGTCATATTTAAAAGTAATGTTAATTATATTGTATATTGTCAGTGCTGGCCAAAAGTATTGGCACCCCTGCAATTTTGTCAGATAATGCTCAATTTCTCCCAAAAAATCATTGCAATTACAAATGCTTTGGTAGTAATATATTTATTAATTTTGCTTGCAATGAAAAAAAAAAAACACAAAAGAGAATGATTTTTAAAAATCATTATCATTTTACACAAAACTCCAAAAATGGTCCGGACAAAAGTATTGGCACCCTTTGAAAAATCATGTGATGCTTCTCTAATTTGTGTAATTAACAGCACCTGTTACTTACCCGTGGCACATAACAGGTGGTGGCAATAACTAAATCACACTTGCAGCCAGTTAAAATGGATTAAAGTTGACTCAACCTCTGTCCTGTGTCCTTGTGTGTACCACATTGAACATGGAGAAAAGAAAGAAGACCAAAGAACTGTCTAAGGACTTAAGAAGCAAAATTGTGAGGAAATATGGGCAATCTCAAGGCCACAAGTCCATCTCCAAACACCTGATTTTTCCTGTATCCACCCTGCGCAGGGTCATCAATAGGTGTAAAGCCCACGGCACTGTGGCTAACCTCCCTAGATGTGGAAGAAAAGAAAAATTGACAATAGATTTCAACGAAAGCTTGTGCGGATGGTGGATGAAGAACCTCGACTAACATCCAAAAAAATTCAAGCTGTCCTGCAATCCAACAGTTTCAACTCGTACTATCCGTTGGCCTCTGAATTAACTCTCTATGGCTCTATGGTAGGATACCCAGAAAAACCCCACTTCTGACCCAGAGACATAAAAAAGCCAGGCTGGAGTTTGCCAAAACTTACCTGAGAAAGCCAAAAGTGTTTTGGAAGAATGTTCTCTGGTCAGATGAGACAAAAGTATGTAGATCTTTTTGGGAAAAGTTTATAGGACAAAAAAACCCCCGAGGCCTTCAAAGAAAAGAACACGGTCCCCACAGTCAAACATGGCGGAGGTTCGCTGATGTTTTGGGGTTGCTTTGCTGCCTCTGGCACTGGACTGCTTGACATTATGAAGTCTGAAGACTACCACCAAATTTTGCAGCATAATGTTGGGCCCAGTGTGAGAAAGCTGGGTCTCCCTCAGAGGTCATGGGTCTTCCAGCAGGACAATGACCCAAAACACACTTCAAAAAGCACTAGGAAATGATTTGAGAGAAAGCACTGGAGACTTCTAAAGTGGCCGGCAATGAGTCCAGTCCTGAATACGATAGAACACCTGTGGAGTGATCTGAAAATGGCAGTTTGGAGAAGGCACCCTTTAAACCTCAGAGACCTGGAGCTTTTAGCCAAAGAAGAATGGTCTGAAATTCCAGCAGAGCATTGTAAGAAAGTCATTCATCCAGGGGTCCCTAAACTACGGACACAGCCCGCAGCCACATTTGGTCCGGCCCCCTGAACAAAAAAAAATTGTAAAAAAAAAAATTTTTTTTTAAAGATTATTTTTTTTAATGTTTTAATTTTTTTATTTCCTGGCTTTTTTCTGTGAAGAATCCAGAATTATATTATATTATATTATATTATATTATATTATATTTAGGGCTGTCAAAGTTATCGCGTTAACGGGCGGTAATTAATTTTTTTCATTAATCACGTTAAAATATTTGTCGCAATCAACGCACATGCCCTGCTCAAACAGATTAAAATGACAGAGTGTCGTGTCCACTTGTTACTTGTGTTTTTTGTCTCCCTCTGCTGGCGCTTGGGTGCAACTGATTTTATGCACCATGAGCATTGTGTAATTATTGACAACAATTGCGAGCTACTAGTTTATTTTTTAGATTGAAAATTTTACAAATTTTATTCAAACGAAAACATTAAGAGGGGTTTTAATATAAAATTTCTATAACTTGTACTAAAATGTATCTTTTAAGAACTACAAGTCTTTCTATCCATGGATCGCTTTAACAGAATGTTAATGCCATCTTGTTGATTTATTGTTATAATAAACAAATACAGTACTTATGTACAGTTTGTTGAATGTATATATCCGTCTTGTGTGTTATCTTTCCATTCCAACAATAATTTACAGAAAAATAAGGCATATTTTAGAGATGTTTGAATTGCGATTAATTACGATTAATTTTTAAGCTGTGATTAATTCGATTAAAAATTTTAATCGTTTGACAACCCTAATTATATTATATTATATTATATTGTATTATATTATATTATATTATATTATGTTATGTTATGTTATGTTATGTTATATTTAGGGCTGTCAAACCATTAAAAATTTGAATCGAGTTAATTACAGCTTAAAAATTAATTAATCGTAATTAATCGCAATTCAAACCATCTATAAAATATGCCATATTTTTCGGTAATTTATATATATATTCTGTAAAATAATTTGTTGGAATGGAAAGATAAGACACAAGATGGCTATATACATTCAACATACGGTACATAAGGACTGTAGTGGGCATTTCACTCTACTGTCATTTAAATCTGTCTATGCTGTCCTCACTCCAAAGTGTGTACTTTTTCCAAAGCTAGACAGCTAGTGAACGACGCCTTAATAATCAGACTTATTCCTTTTTCATCTGATTTATTAATAAAATGGCCTCAAACCATTGTCCTCTTTAGACCGTCGTAAAACTACAAAAAAAAAAGTACACAAGCATTGCATTAGCAACAACGTTAGCTTAGCACGCTATACAGGTTCACTAAACATAAACAAAAAGCGTCTCATACAAAAAATAAAACATTTCGCTTACTCACATAATATGCACATTCTTTACAATAACCATACTTACGGACAAATCTTGTCCAAGGATCATATAAGCACAACATTACAACGTGGGCGTCAGCCCGAGACGTCGTGCAGCCATATTGAACTGTCAGTGTCAAGAAAACAATAAACCATGTCGCAAAGCGACCACAAGAGTTCGCTGTTGGACAGCACAAAAAGTCTTGCTGTAAAACTTACCAAAAGGCAGAATACTGTCTGAGCGGGACATGTGCGTTAATTGCATCAAATATTTTAACGTGATTAATTTAAAAAATTAATTACCGCACGTTAACGCGATAATTTTGACAGCCCTAATTATATTATATTATATTATATTATATTATATTATATTATATTATATTATATTATATTATATTATATTATATTATATTATATTATTTACTTTGGTTCCGTGAAGAATCCAGAAAGGGTTATTTGATTGTGGCTTTCTGAAAAACAATACATTTTTACAGTTAGGCACTCCTGCAATCGTCACACTTTTTCTGTTACAAACTGACCCCGGCCCCTCATCAGAGAAGGGAAGGGTTATGTGGCCCTCACAGGAAAAAGTTTGGGGACTCCTGCTTTAAGCATTGCAAGTCTTTCTATCTGTGGATCCGTCTCACAGAAAGAATGTTAATAATATAAATGCCATCTTGAGGATTTATTGTCATAATAAACAAATACAGTACTTATGTACTGTATGTTGAATGTATATATTCGTCCGAGTTTGTTAAATTTTTTTTTAATGCATTGCCAAAATGAATATAATCGGGAAAAATTATCGGGAATGATTGGAATTGAATCAGGAGCAAAAAAAAAAAAGCAATCGGATCGGGAAATATCGGGATCGGCAGATACTCAAACTAAAATGATCGGGATCGGCTCGGGAGCAAAAAAACATGATCGGAACAACCCTAATGAATACCATTACTTACTTTCTTTTTATGGCTAGGTTGAAACAAAAGCGGTTGCGCGACGTCTGTAAACGGGGGTTTTCAGGGTAAAACGGACAAATTAAAAATAGTTTGGGGGCTTATTGCGCCATGAATCTGCTATGGCAGCATATAGACACATTGTTCTATCAAACACAACAGTTCTTTTGGCTTAAAATCCAGCAGTTTCTTTTTAAGAGGGGTGCAAGAGCAGAAACTGCTCTTTCAGCCTTGTCTGTGTTTTCCGCCATATACTGTATATACTAGGAGTGCAACGGTTTGCGGTTCAAAGCCGAACCGTACGGTTCGCCCTGTACGGTTCAATACGCCTTTATGAACCGCGCCTTTTTGGTTTACAATTAATTTATTCCGAATGCTTGTGGAATGAATTGGTCGAGCTCTGTGTGCGACGTGAAGCACAGTTGTGGAGAAATTCCCGCCCCTCCGCAAGTAAATGTCCGATCGCTGTCAAGCACCTGTGTAATAGAAGCCGAGTAATGCCCTCTCTCGCTTACGAGCGAAGTGAAAGTGAAACAAGAAAGAAAACAAATAGCTATGGCGAGCGGAGGAGTGGAGAGACCGAATTTTGAGGAAGCACCAGCTTCTTTCAAATCTGGGGTGTGGCAACATTTTTGTTTCCCTGTGGACTACAATGTGGAGGGAGAGAAAATATTGAAAAAAAAAAAAAAAATTTTTGCAAGCATTGCTCAGCGCTTGTTCCCTATGCTAATGGCAACACTTATAACATGACTCCGGCACCTCAGCCGGTATCACCCACAAATATCACTTTCTCAGAGCAGGACAACCCCGGAGATGACACCAGTGAAAACACACAGCGGGCTTCGTTAATTCATTTGCAACGCTTGACCCGCGTTACATTGTTACCTCGCGGACATATTTCTCCAACAACGTATTCCCTGACATTTATGAAATGGCACGCAAAGCCATCGAAGATGACTTCGCTATAGCACATAGTTTCGCCGTGACCACTGATAGTTGGATGTCCCGTGCTAAAGAGTGCTACTACCTAACTGTGACGGTCCACTATAATTCATACCTGTCAAGTTGTATGGTCTTGGTGTAATTTGTACAAGTGAGCATTGATTTTTAAATGTGTACGCCGTATGCTACGTTCAAATTCTGCACGTTTTTCGTGAATTACGTTTTTCTTCCTCCGTTCGTTAATACGTTGGTTGAATGACGCGAGAAAAGTCAGAGGCACAGAAAGGGAAGAGTGTTTGTTGTGACGCTGTAGCAAACGCGATGCTAGGCTAGGTGGCTCCAATATTTCCTGACTGTAGCCGACAGCCTACAACCTACGCCTAGATATCTCATGCATCTAGAACTACATGCGAAATGACAGACTCGGTAGCGTTAGTAAACAGCCGCCATTTTAGAGCCGTAAACTTATCAGAAAGGCTCTGTTGTAGTGAACCTTCCTAGTGAACCTAAGTAACTTTTTATCTTAATTACTCCTAAATCGGCAAAATCTTGACTTGAGTCTATCTTTAAATGATGAAATAGTTTTAAAATTTTCACATGTCAAAAGTAGACAGAAGAAACTAATGCAAAAACGGGAGCAATTTTATCAACTTTAACGGTTGATTCAGAACATCAAATGACCTCCAAACATCGCAAAGGTTACTATGTTTTGTTTTGTTTTTTTTGTTTGTTTGTTTGTTTTTTTGAAAAAAATGAAAAAAAAAAAAACATGAAAGGTAACACCAATTACTTTGCCAAGTTACTTTTTTACTACTGTGTGTGTATTTCAGTAGTCAGTCACTAAACTAGCCAAAGAGCTAAGAGGCGTTTTAACAGTCAAACATGTTTACATTTTAAGTGTTTATTTCATTTTCTTAAAAGCAATATAAAGGCAGTTTAAAAAAAAAATAAATAAATAAATAAAAATTCAAAAAACAAACCGAAACCGAGGTTCAAACCGAACCGTGGGCTAACTGAACCGTTGCACCCCTAGTATATACATATATACTGTAGATATTAGGGCTGCAGCTATCGAATATTTTAGTAATCGAGTAATCGACTGAAAATTCTATCGATTAATCGAGTAATCGGATAAAACAAATATATTTTTAGGTGAAGAGCAATTATAAATATACATGAGAAAACAAGACATTTCATCTAATTTTGAACCATTTTCAGTCAATCAATGTCCTTATTTTCGATGTATATTGTTGAAAACAGCCAACAATTGCATCTCAGATGAAACTAGAATTAAAAAAGAAAAAAAAAGACTAATTCACTGCTTTCACTCAAAAAACTTTAGATCTTATTACAAAAAAATATATATATATCTTACCTAAAAATGCCGTTACGCTTGATAACACACATCACTTAAAAGTTTGGATTTTTCCCCACGTCTTTCAATTGAATTTCTCTTTGTGTCAAGCCATTTTTAAGTTCTAGTTAAGTTTTAAGTTAGTCTAAACTGCAAGTCCTGATAGGATTTTGAGTTTTTGCAGTGTTCAAAATAAATGTATGATACAGGCTGTATTGGAGCACATTAGCACCAGTGCTACTTGGTGTTTTATCCAGCAATGACTACTGAGCTAAAATTGATAGTTAGCATGATTAAGTTTTTATTTTACACCCTCATCACTCCACAATGGTATGTCATGTTAAAGCCTGTATGTAAGACACGTTAGCCAAGCATCGACAGTGGTCATAATTAATAGAAACCTAGCCCTCCGCAGGGCTAACGTTACTTCAGAACAGTAACGTTAATCCTATTTATTAGCGCTTAGCGCTCTTTATTAGCGCTTAGCGCTGTACTGCTTTAAGATGGCGGCTGTTTACTAAAGCTGCCCAGACGTGGCCGAGTCTGTCTGCCATTTAGCATCTAGTTCAACATACATGTGATCTCTATGAGACGCATGAGACACTACCTGTACCAACGTAGCATCGTGCGGGCTAGTATTTAGCAACGTCGGCGTCGTTTGTGGCGGCTGTCGGCTGCAGTAAGTTTTTTTTTTTCCCCTTCTTCCTCTCCGCACGTGACAGCGCGTTGTCCCGCATTAAAAGTAGTCCGAGCAAAACGTGATGCTTAGAGCTGTCAAAATAAACGATTACTCGAGGTGAATAAAATTACTCGGATCAGTTTTTAAACTCGAGTTACTCGAGTTGCTCGAGTACTCGTTTCAGCTCTAGTAGATATACATACTGAACATATTGTATACATACAGTATATATAAGCAGTATAAATACGTATGTGTGTGTATGTATTTCTAGGTGTTTTTGTCCTTCTTGTTTTTTTAGATGTGGTTTACAGTAATAATAATACTAATAATTATACTGTCATTAAAATACAATATTGAAAAACTACAACATGAAATACACGAGCCAAATGACCTTTTCTTTTCATGAAAATTGCGTTTAAGAGAGTTGTGAGTGCGCAGAAAGAACACATTCTCATCATGCTAGAAGTGTTGAATCAATGTTACTAAATTTCCGTTAAGTTATTTCATGAAAAGTAAATGCATATTTCATAAACCCAAATTTAACCATATATTGTCATATGATGATTAATTTACTGTATGCTAATGATTTGTCATTATTTTCTCCCAAAAATACAAAATTTAATTGTGTCACATTGACGGCATTAGATGTCCAATCCTTTTTTCGCCCGTGGATTGGACGTCTAGCGCCGTCAATGGCACTGAAACGCAATCATTAACCGTCCACCTCTTCCCACTAATTATTTCATCCAAACGCTTCCTTAGCAAGCTGCTAAAACGTTTGTTAATGACAATCCACTTGCCAAATAATGAGCCGTACTGCCAAACTGTCATTAGGGGATTCCATTTCTGCATTTTATTTCATTATTAGCATGTGGAAGTGTACCAAATTATAATTTAGGGATTAAGATGAATTAGTTGTTCATTAGGGAAGAGCGTGGCTGCCACAACAGACAGAAAAACATGTTCACTATGATGAATAGTATGATTTAGCATGATGAATTTCAACTTAGAACATGAAAAATGTAGTTTTTTTTAAATATTTTTTTTTTACTTGATTAAAAAACACAAGTGGTTATGTAGCTAGCAATTTTTATTCATAAAACCCCAAAATAGAAGTTTTTTATATGTTTTTGTTGTTGTTGTTGTTGTTTTTGGCAGCCCATTAATTTTTCATTTTATTCTTTTAGACGAAAATGTTTATTAGTCTTAGTAATTAGGGTTGTTCCGATCATGTTTTTTTGCTCTCGATCCGATCCCGATCGTTTTAGTTTGAGTACCTGCCGATCCCGATATTTCCCGATCCGATTACTTTTTTTCGCTCCCGATTCAATCCCAATCATTCCCGATAAATTTTCCCGATCATATACATTTTGGCAATGCATTCAGAAAAAAAAGAATAAAACTCGGACGAATATATACATTCAACATACAGTACATAAGTGCTGTATTTGTTTATTATGACAATAATCCTCAAGATGGCATTTACATTATTAACATTCTTTCTGTGAGAGGGATCCACTGATAGAAAGACTTGTGACTTTGTATATTGTGACTAAATATTGCCATCTAGGGAATTTCTTGAGCTTTCAGTAAATGATACTGTAGTCATGCCCAAATGCATGATGGGAAGTGCAACCATGACTGTGAGTAGTGCTACCAATTGATACAGTGCCTTGCAAAAGTATTCAGCCCCCTTGAACCTTGCAACCTTTAATCACATTTCAGGCTTCAAACAAAGATATAAAATTTTAATTTTTTTGTCAAGAATCAACAACAAGTGGGACACAATCGTGAAGTGGAACAAAATTTATAGGATAATTTAAACTTTATTAACAAATAAAAAACTGAAAAGTGGGGTGTGCAATATTATTCGGCCCCCTTGCGTTAATACTTTGTAGCGCCACCTTTTGCTCTAATTACAGCTGCAAGTCGTTTGGGGTGTGTTTCTATCAGTTTTGCACATCGAGAGACTGACATTCTTGCCCATTCTTCCTTGCAAAACAGCTCGAGCTCAGTGAGGTTGGATGGAGAGTGTTTGTGAACAGCAGTCTTCAGCTCTTTCCACAGATTCTCGATTGGATTCAGATCTGGACTTTGACTTGGCCATTCTAACACCTGGATACGTTTATTTTTGAACCATTCCATTGTAGATTTGGCTTTATGTTTTGGATCATTGTCCTGTTGGAAGATAAATCTCCGTCCCAGTCTCAGGTCTTGTGCAGATACCAACAGGTTTTCTTCCACAATGTTCCTGTATTTGGCTGCATCCATCTTCCCGTCAATTTTAACCATCTTCCCTGTCCCTGCTGAAGAAAAGCAGGCCCAAACCATGATGCTGCCACCACCATGTTTGACAGTGGGGAGGGTGTGTTCAGGGTGATGAGCTGTGTTGCTTTTACGCCAAACATATCGTTTTGCATTGTGGCCAAAAAGTTCAATTTTGGTTTCATCTGACCAGAGCACCTTCTTCCACATGTTTGGTGTGTCTCCCAGGTGGCTTGTGGCAAACTTTAAACGAGACTTTTTATGGATATCTTTGAGAAATGGCTTTCTTCTTGCCACTCTTCCATAAAGGCCAGATTTTTGCAGTGTACGACTGATTGTTGTATATATGATGGTTTGCACAGAGCTCCTTGAGATGTTTAAAGCTTGGGAAATCTTTTTGTATCCAAATCCGGCTTTAAACTTCTCCACAACAGTATCTCGGACCTGCCTGGTGTGTTCATTGGTTTTCATAATGCTCTCTGCACTTTAAACAGAATCCTGAGACTATCACAGAGCAGGTGCATTTACTGTATACGGAGACTTGATTACACACAGGTGGATTCTATTTATCATCATCGGTCATTTAGGACAACATTGGATCATTCAGAGATCCTCACTGAACTTCTGGAGTGAGTTTGCTGCACTGAAAGTAAAGGGGCCAAATAATACTGCACGCCCCACTTTTCAGTTTTTTATTTGTTAAAAAAGTTTAAATTATCCAATAAATGTTGTTCCACTTCACGATTGTGTCCCACTTGTTGTTGATTCTTGACAAAAAAATTAAATTTCATATCTTTATGTTTGAAGCCTGAAATGTGGCGAAAGTTTGCAAGATTCAAGAGGGCCGAATACTTTTGCAAGGCACTGTATCTCCATTGCTGATTTCAATTATTAGTAGTAGAAGTAGTTTTTGTTATATTTTTGTTTTATTTTTATTTATTTATTTTTATTCTATTTGTGATGAAATGCGATTTTTGTCTTGGTTTTTACGTTGTATTGATTTAAATGTGATTTTTATGATCTTCATGTGATGTAAAGCACTTTGAATTGCCTTGTGTTGAATTGTGCTATATAAATAAATTTGCCTTGCCTTGCCTTGCCTTCACTGTCAAAACTGGAGCTTTACTATGTGGCGGCCATTTTTGAAAAGGACCTCATCCTCCAAAAATGTGTGCTTGCACGTGGGCTCTAATGAACCTGGGTGGTGGTGCTGCTCCATCCCGGGTTCCCATGCATCATGAAGAGGAAGAGAGAGTGGGATAATATGAGGGGGCTTACTGGATGTCCCCCCCGCCCCCCACCTCCACTTCTATCCCATTAAGCAGCTCGGAGTGGTGGTCTTTCCCAAGAGGGCCCGCCGCCTGCCTAACCGTCCGAACGCGGTAACCTGGCATCGGCGAGGGCGCGCGCACACACAGGCGCCATTTAGAAAGCGCTGTGAGAGAGACCCCCGACAACAAAGTGCTAAAGGGGGGGGCTGACAAAGTTGTCTCTTTGGCAGTCGCGCCTCCTATTCAGCCGCTAATTTATTCAAAGGAGATTTTTATCCCCGCCATGTGATTCTTATGATAATGGAGCGGTGCACGCCTCCTTTTTGGAGCCTCGTCTGCCTCTCCGCCACCAAAAAAACATTCGCACGGCCCCTCGAAAATCCCAGCGCCGCATTCCTGGACTCCCGCATGCATCCCGCGCACGTGCGTGGCGTCAAATGGGGATCAAACGTTTTAAAAATAATCGGAATCCTCTGGAAGGCGGATGAGAAGCGACTAATTTTTTGGGAAATTCTTTTACGCAAGGCAAGGAAAGGCAAATTTATTTATATAGCACAATTCAACACAAGGCAATTCAAAGTGCTTTACATCACATGAAGATCATAAAAATCACATTTAAATCAATACAACGTCAAAACCAAGACAATCAAAATAGGAAATAAAATTATACATAAAAATCGCATTTAATCACAAATAGAATAAAATAAATAAATAAAAATTAAACAAAAACTACTACTACTAATAATAATTGAAATCAGCAATGGAGATAAGCACAAGAGGAATAGAAAGCAAGTAGATTGAAATATATAGCCAGTTATGGATATGCAGTGCTAAACAAAAGCGTTTTTAGCCCTGATTTAAAAGAGCTAACAGTTTGAGCATACTTCAGACGTTCAGGTAACGTGTTCCAGAGTTGAGGAGCATAATAACTAAATGCTGCCTCACCCTGCTTGGTTCTTGTTCTTGGAACATGCAGGAGACCGGTTCCAGACGACCTTAGGGGTCTAGATGTCTCATAGGAATCTAACAAACCAAGCATGTATTTTGGTCCAAGGCCATTAAGTGTTTTGTAGATGAGCAGTAGTATTTTGTAGTCTATCCTTTGACTCACTGGAAGCCAGTGTAGCGATTTCAAAACCGGTGTAATGTGGTCCAGCTTCCTTGTATTTGTGAGGACTCTGGCTGCAGCATTCTGTACTAGCTGCAGCTTCCTGACTGATTTTTTATCAAGACCCATAAATATACCGTTGCAATAGTCTGCAATCTGCTGAAAATTCTGGCTATATTTTTTAGGTGGTAATAAGCAGATTTAGTGACGGACTTTACACTAAAAAAAAAAATCCACTGGCTCTACTTAAAAAAATTGTTGTAACAATTTGCATTTATTTTTTTAAGTAAATTCAACTAAGCAATGATTAAGTACTTCCCTTATAAATTTTATAACTGGACTAACTCAATTAGTTGAACCATCATTATTTATTGTCCTCCACAAGCTTTATTGTGTAGAACCAACTCAATTTTTAAGTCCACGTTTTAGCATTAATAAGAAATAAAACTACTTCATTTAGGTTGCTATAACTCCTTCATTTTAATTTCTCAACTCAAAAGTTGATGCAAAATGGTACTTAAATTTATTGAGTAAGAGTAACTCATTCATTTTCCATGCCACTGTTTCCTCACGAGGGTCACGGAGGTGCTGGAGCCTATGAGGCGGATGTGCTAACCACTCAGCCACCGTGCCGCCTAAGGGTAACTTGTTTTTCTAAAATAAATTGGACATGGCAACTCCAGTTTTATTTGGAAAAATATATATATTTCAAAACTCAAAAGAATGGACAAAATAAAAGTGCAGAGCAAAACCAATATAAACATCCTAAACATTGTCAACAGTTCACTTCAGGTGCAGGTATAAACGAAAAGTGTACTTCCAGTACTTTGATACACAGATATGGCACAACAACACACAGTGCAAAACAAGTGTACAACAAAATGTTTGTAAATGTACAAACAATATAGGGTGATTGAAAAGCAACTCCTGTTTTAAGATAATTCATTTAAATGTTGTAAACATTTTTGTAATTTTTTGAGTATGCTGCTTGATGTATGGTAATGAAATCTGTTTTCATTTTCTTTCTGACTGCAAATATTGTAAGGCAGAAAATGGCCAATTCTTTTCCCGTGGTAATATACACATGTGATGGGAATTTAGGAAGTTGCACCAACTTAATAATGGAATAGAAATTAAATTTCACTCACTTAATCTTTCCCTTTGTTACGTGAAAGCAGAAAAGCTTATTCAAAAACAATATACTTTTAAGTTAATACGTCTTTCTTAATATTTAATTTTGATTAACTCCATAAAAGAAGTTACCAACTCAATAAAACAATGAATAGTAAAAAAAAAAAAAAGTCATTTTTATGTTGAAAAAGCTAATGTTTTCAAGTCCTACCAACTAGCCTCATGAATCATTTTTTAGAGTGTAGATGGCTATCAAATTTTAGGTCTGAGCTAATAATTACACCAAGTTTTCTGACTTGATTGGTAGCTGTAAGTGACATTGTGCTAAGGTGCCTGCCTATCTTTGACCTTTCCTTTTTTGGCCCAAAAATGATCACTTCTGTCTTCTCCACATTTAACTGGAGAAAATTCTGGCACATCCATATATTGATTTGATGAATGCATTTACTCAGGGAGACTAAGGGACTATATGTTAGGTTTTGTGTTGATTCCCTCCTAGTGTGTCCTTGTAATTGCCATTGATTTCACCTGGTGTACCGCTCCTTGTGTATCCTCCAATCTGCGTCCACCTGTGTCACCCATCTGTTCCTCATTTTCTCGTTACCTTTTGTCTGTAAGCTCCCAGTTTCTTTTCAGTCCTTGTTGCGTCATTCTGTCAAGTTTGCGAGCAGGCAGGTCATGTGTGGGCCAAAGTGCAGGGAAAGGGAAGCGAGGCAAAAAGGTGGTGCAAATATGTTTTAATTAAGGCCAACAAAAAACAAAATGCAAACCAAAACCGAGGTGATCCCAAAAAAACACAGTAGCAAACGAAACTCAGGTTACTAACAAAGGCTGGGTATCAAAAGCTTACTGAGGCAGAGAAACACGAGGGCTGTGATGTAGGAACGGGCAAGAATTGACGCTGGCATGAACGAAGACATTGACATTAACGGAGACTCTGACATTGACATTGACGATGACACAACAAGGATTGAAAAGAAACTGGGAGCTTATATACACACGCAGACAAAAGGTAACGAGACAATGAGGAACAGATGGGTGACACAGGTGGACGCAGATGGGAGGATACACAAGTAGCGGTACACCAGGTGAAATCAATGGCAATTACAAGGACACACTAGGAGGGAATCAACACAAAATCTAACACTAAAATCATGTAGGGAGACAGAAATGTACAGTTGTGTGTCATCTGCATAGGTGTGATAGGAGATGTCATACTGTTCCATAATCGGAGCTAAGGGAAGCATATAGATGTTAAACAAGTGTGGTCCAAGAATTGAGCCTTGAGGGACTCCACACGTGAATTTGGTTCGTTCTGACTGATGGTTTCCGATTGACACAAAGAAATCCCTATCATGTAAATAGGATGTGAACCGCTGAAGAATAGTGTCAGTAAGCCCTACCCACTGTTCCAAACTGCTGAGTAGTATGTTGTGATCAACCGTGTCGAATGCGGCGCTGAGATCCAATAGTAGCAGAACAGATGATTTGCCTGCATCGGTATTCCGACGAATATCATTTAGGACTTTGATAAACACGGTTTCGGTGCTGTGTTGTGGCTGAAATCCAGACTGAAATGAGTTAAAAAGATTGTTTTGCATCATAAAAGTCCCTTTCGATAATTTTCCCCAGGAATGTGAGATTTAAGATCGGATTTAAGATCGGAATTCTTACAATGATAATATACAAAACGGTTGACGACGATTGGTTGGCCAGTGTTTTTCAACTATGAGCAATGCCATGAGCAGTGTTGTTACGGATTACTTGAAAAAGTAATTTAATTACTGATTATGCCTCAAAAAAGTAATCTAGTTACTTTACTGATTACTTTTATTAAGGTAACTTACTTTAAATGTAATTTATTTTAGATTAATTTATCTAGAGTTTGTTCATTGTCTTGGTGAAAGACCCAGTGACGACTGGGTCTTTCAGCAATCAGACCAAAGCACACGGTCCCAGTTGAAGCCTGGGACCGTGTGTATTTTTGTGTGAGGCCAAGATTGAGCTTTTTGGCAACAAACACTCTAAGTGGGTCTGGTGTGCCACGAAAGATACGCATGCTGAAAAGCACCTCATACCCACTGTGAAGTATGGGGGTGGGTCAGTGATGCTGTGGGGCTGTTTCGCTTCCAAAGGCCCTGGGAACCTTGTTAGGGTGCATGGCATCATGAATGCTTTGAAATACCAGGACATTTTAAATCAAAATCCGTTGCCCTCTGCCCGAAAGCTGGGGATGGGTCGTCACTGGGTCTTTCAGCAAGACAATGACCATAAACATATGGCCAAATCTACACAGAAATGGTTCACCAGACACAAAATTAAGCTCCTCCCATGGCCATCTCAGTCCCCAGACCTTGTTTTGTTGGCAAAAGGGGGTTGTACAAAGTATTAACACCAGGGGTGCTAATAATTGTGACACACATTATTTGATGTCAAATAAATTTTTCTTTATGTGGGATTTTTTCCCCACTGAATGAATGCACTTGTATTGAAGGTTGGATTTTTCTCTTTTTTTCCATTAAGGTCCCATATTATTTGAATAAAAAAAATATATATTAGAAGCTAAAAAACACATCTTTTTCAGGGGTGCCAATAATTAAGAAGGGCACTGTACTTATTTTTCCCCCTTCTGTCATTTTTTTCATACTATTCTCATTAAAATATCAAAACCTATAAATGTATGGGGGATTTTAGTCAAAACAGTGTTTTTTCATCTGTGTGATTTTGACAAAGATCAGACCACAATTGACGATGATTTTTTGCAGGAATGTGAGAAATTCCAAAAGGTTCAGGTACTTTTTTATACCACTGTATTAGTTTCAACAAAAAACAATGCGAATTTACTGCACAATAATTAACAACACACATATGAATTGCACAGTGCAATAAACACAAAGGAACCCAGAAGTACGGCGTACACATAATTAACAACACACAAATGAATTGCACAGTGCAATAAACACAAAGGAACCCGGAAGTACGCCGTACACACGCGGTCAATCTGGCCAGAGAACGTGGCGGCAACTAAGCACTTTACACTCAGTCGGACTTACAACACATCCCAAAGATGCTAAGCAAACACGTCACCTCACGGCATAAATGTGCAACACGGATATGATGTAAAAAATGGTCGCCAACTTCACCAGGACGAGAGGGAGCGACGACCACCCGCCGTTGCAAAGGCAAAGCTACGAAACGCATGTACTGCCTCTAACCTATCGCTGGAACCCTCCAGATTGAATGAAAAATACTCACGTACATTCATGGACGCACACAGATAAACATTCCCTCGCAAATCTCACAAGTGGCTGCACTCGGCTCGCACACGTCAGTCCAAACGCAGGAAGAACTATGAGCGTTACCATGGAAACTAACACGTGCATTTTCTATTGCCGTATTGGCCCGAATATAAGATGGTGTTTTTTGCATTGAAATAAATCTGAAAAAGTGGGAGTCGTCTTGTATTCGGGGTCTAGACATTATACCCATTCACGACGCTAGATGGCGCCAGATATCATTGAAGCGATGTTCTGTCATGACAGATCTCAGCTACTCTCAAGTTGAACCAGTTTGCATTATTATATTGCAATGTTTTTCCTTATTCAGATTTGTTTCAAGACTACAATTACAGTTAGACTTCACTTTGATGGTTAATGCAGTTATTGCAATTTTGTTGTTTTATCACAGTAGATTGGTTAATTTACATTTCAAAAACCAGAAGCTATTCATTTACGAATGTGATTGCTCTTTAGTTTACACATTTAAATGTTCAGACATTAAGATTTGAATGAGGCAAAATTACATGCTTTTTCTCTCAAATATATTGTTATAATCATTCGTTTCAGATGTACTGTCATTATTTTGTGTATAAAAAATAATTTGGTGTTCAAAAAGTCTTCTTTCAAACTTGAGTCTTGAAAAAGAGGGGGTCATCTTATAATCAGGGCCATCTTATATTCTGGCCAATATGGTAATAATGATAACAATAACAAAATAGTAACGCACAGACGCTAAGGAAACTAATTTTAATCAGATTACTGGTTCGTAAAAATGAACGCGTTAGATCACTCGTTACTGAGGAAAGTTATCAGATTACAGTAACGCGTTACTTAGGCAAGGTTCATACTACAGGTCTTAATGCACACATCCGATTCAGTGGCGCCTCCAGAAATTTTTCATAGGGGCCGAATGGAGCCACTTAAAATCTTGGGGTGGCCAAAACTAAAAGCCATAATTTTAGGTTTTCATTATATTATTGCAGTAAGAAGGTCAGGAGAAAACTATCAGAAAGACTTAAGAACACGGCTACTGATATACTTTGGTGTATTGTGTAATATTTGATGTTACTAACGATTTAATGTGCATATTTCATACCTGTCCAGTCAACATTTTGAGTTCCACAACAATTCTGTTTTATTGCGTTATGTATATATTAGGCATAAGGTGTACATTTAACTAGGGCTGTCAAACGATTATATTTTTTAATCGAGTTAATCACAGCTTAAAAATTAATTAATCGTAATTAATCGCAATTCAAACCATCTCTAAAATATGCCATATTTTTCTGTAAATTATTGTTGGAATGGAAAGATGAGACAAGACGGATATATACATTCAACATACTGTACATAAGTACTGTATTTGTTTATTATGACAATAAATCCACAAGATGGCACTAACATTATTAACATTCTTTCTGTGAAAGGGATCCACGGATAGAAAGTCTTGTAATTCTTAAAGGATAAATGTGAGTTTGTATATTGTGACTAAATATTGCCATCTAGTGTATTTGTTGAGCTTTCAGTAAATGATACTGTAGCAACTTAACTGTTCTGCCCAAATGCATGATGGGAAGTGGTGCAACCATGACTGTGTGTGGTGGCTGCAAATGCAAAATCTTCTCTGCGTTGGGTACACTACAGGGTGTTAAGAAAAAGATCAACTCCTGTCATTCTTCCCCACGTCGCTTCCCACAATATTTATAGTTGCTGTGGGAGAGATGACAAAGCTTTTGCCAATTATCTCTGTATATATGTAAAACGGCGCCATTGTAGGCTGTTTACGGCAATGCGTGAATGAGTCGTACCGCGAATGCGTAAGTTGCGATAAATATTTTCACGTGATTAATTTAAAAAATTAATTACCGCTCTTTAACGCGATGAATTTGACAGCCCTACATTTAACAAAACAAAATAAATGCATTCATTTGGGATGAAGTGCATAACTGATGCTCCAACAATCTAACTATATACTGGCAAGCAGGGTGGCCAGTGGGGTGGCCAACCAATTTATAGGGGTGGCCGTGGCCACCCCTGGCCACCCCCTGGTGGCGCCACTGATCCGATTTTTTAGTGTTTTTGAATGAATGAATGAATGAATGAAATATTTATTGTCATCATCATCGGTATCATTGACAATCATTGACAATTACAAAATGTGGTATGATTTGCCCGAAGGATGAAAGAACCGAAGAAGAAGACAAAGGCAGACGGGAGGAAGCATATGCTTATCAGTTTCCCTTCCCCCCATACAGCTAAAGACGCACAATCAAACATGCTACAGTCACATACATCACATGGCCACAAACTGTACAATAACAAAATCAACAATCTGGGTTTGAACAATAACTCAGCGTCCAGTCAAGCAGCTCCATTGCGGTTGTTGATCAAACAGCAGTCTCGTGCACAAAATTAGTGGTCTGAGTTTCAGGGCGTACAAGGTTATGGCTTTGTCATTGTCCCTGACATTCTAGCATCTATTCGTTGTGGGAACATTTTGTTGTGGCTATGTGTGTGGCAAAAGTGTTATGTCTTATCACAGCTGGTGTGAGTAGCGACTCAAAATGCTTTTCTTATAATCTCTATTTTTCCTCCTTTTGTCATTTTTTGCATGCAATCCTCATTAAAATATGAAAACATAAATGTTTGGGTTGGTTTTAGTTAAAGCAGGCACTGTTTTTTCATCTGTGTGATTTTGACAAAGATCAGATCACATTTGATTGGTGATTTTCTGCAGAAATGTGCGAAATTCCAAAAGGTTCAGATACTTTTATACCACTGTACTTATTTATTTCCTTACATATAAATATATATTTTTTAGACTTTTAGAGATGGTTTTGTATCCTTTCCCAGCTTTATACAAATCAACAATTCTTGATCGCAGGTCCTCGGACAGCTCTTTTGACCAAGCCATGATGCACATCAGACAATACTTCTCAACAAGACAATTCTTACCAGGTGTGTGTTTTATAGTGGGTAGGGCAGCTTTACACCACTCATCAGTAATTGGGCACACACCTGACTTAAATTGTTTGGTAAAAATTGGTATCAGTTGCTCTTTAAGTCTCCTTAGGCAGAGAGTTCACTCATTTATTTCCCCCCCTTTTGTCATTGTTTGCGTGCTATCCTCATTAAAATATGAAAACCTATAAATGTTTGGGTGGTTTTAGTTACAGCAGGCACTGTTTTTACATCCGTGTGATTTTGACAAAGATCAGATCACATTTGATTGGTGATTTTCTGCAGAAATTTGAGAAATTCCAAAAGGTTCCGATACTTTTATACCACTGTACTTATTTATTTCCTTATAATTTTTTTAAATTTTTTAAAAAGACTTTTAGAGATGGTTTTGTATCCTTTCCCAGCTTTATACAAATCAACAATTCTTGACCACAGGTCTTCGGACAGCTCTTTTGACCGAGCCATGATGCACATCAGACAATGCTTCTCAACAAGACAATTCTTACCAGGTGTGTGTTTTATAGTGGATAGGGCAGCTTTACACCACTCATCAGCGATTGGGCACACACCTGACTTAAATTGTTTGGTAAAAATTGGTTTCAATTGCTCTTTAAGTCTCCTTAGGCAGAGGGTTCGCTCGCTTATTTTTCCCCCTTTTGTCATTGTTTGCATGCTATCCTCATTAAAATATGAAAACCTATAAATGGTTGGGTGGTTTTAGTTAAAGCAGACACTGTTTTTTCATCTGTGTGATTTTACGAAGATCAGATCACATTTGATTTTCTGCAGAAATTTGAGAAATTCCAAAAGGTTCAGATACTTTTGCATACCACTGCACTTATTTATCTCCTTATAATTTTTTTCTTTTAGACTTTTCGATATGTTTTTTTATCCTTTCCCAGCTTTATATAAATCAACAATCCTTGATCGCAGGTCTTCAGACAGCTCGTTTGAACGAGCCATGATCCAGGTGTGTGTTTTATAGTGGGCAGGGCAGCTTTACACCACTCATCAGTGATTGGGCACACACCTGACTTAAATAGTTTTGTATAAATTGGTTTCAATTGCTCTTTAACCCTTTATTGCCAAATGTATCACATTTGATACACCTAAAATTTCATGATTTGGAAACTAATTCAGAATTTTGACATTTCTTTTTGAAAAAAAAAGATGGATGCATGAGAAAAAAAAACAGGATTTAGCTAGGGTTATAGATATTGGAGCGCTTATTACACATATTCATTTTGACTTTTCTTTTTACACATTTGAAAAAAGGTTTCATTAGGACCTTATATTTCAAATTATTGGATTCTCTGATAATTGCTCATGTTTCAGGTATTTAAGGGTTAAGGGTTCACTCGCTTATATTTCCCCCTTTTGTCATTGTTTGCATGCTATCCTCATTAAAATATATACCCTAAAGCAGGCACTGATTTTTCATCTGTGGGATTTTGACAAAGATCAGATCACATTTGACTGGTGATTTTCTGCAGAAATGTCCAGTTACTTTTTCATACCACTGTACATGTACTTATGGGAAAAAAGTGATAAACATGTCTTATATGTATCACTTTCATATGCAAAACCTGAATAGATACATTGAACACACAAAAACACACAAAAAATAAAATAATAAAATAAATTAGGGCTGTCAAACGATTAAAATTTTTAATCGAGTAAATTACAGCTTAAAAATTAATTAATCTCAATTAATCGCAATTCAAACCATCTATAAAATATGCCATATCTTTCTGTAAATTATTGTTGGAATGGAAAGATAAGACACAAGATGGATATATACTTTCAACTAGTGCTGCAACGATTAATTGATTGGGTGGATACACTGCTCTCTAGTCTGCCTCATTTCACGTGGCTGAATCCAGCTGCTCCCTGTTAAGACCAACATTAGCTAAATTTTTGTTTGAGCTAATGTTTTTTTAATGCATTCGTAAAGTATATGTAGCCGTTTTTTGTGGGAATATGTGTCTGAACCATTTGTTAAGAGCATTGTAAAAACAAAAAGTTAGCGTTTTTATAGCATTTAAGCTAGCAGACTTTTGCTATGGAAGTTAGCCAACTGTTCTTTTGTTGTACATGACCCTCATTTTTTAATATTTTTATACCGTTTGAGGCTCAGCTCAGGTATTTTAAAATTTTATGTTCCTTATCCGATTACTCGATTATTCGAGCTAACTAGTTCATCGATTAATCGACTACTAAAATAATCGATAGCTGCAGCCCTACTTTCAACATACGGTACATAAGTACTGTATTTGTTTATTTTAACAATAAATCAACAAGATGGCATTAACATTATTAACATTCTGTTACAGTGATCCATGGATAGAAAAACTTGTAGTTCTTAAAAGATAAATGTTAGTACAAGTTATAGAAATTTTGTATTAAAACTCCTCATAATGTTTTCATTTTAATAAAATTTGTAACATTTTCAATCAAAAAATAAACTAGTAGCCCGCCATTGTTGATGTCAATAATTACACAATGCTCATGGGTGCTGAAGCCCATAAAATCAGTCGCACCCAAGCGCCAGCAGAGGGTGGCAAAACTCCATAAAACACAATTAACATGTGGGCATTTCACTGTACTGTCACTTTAATCTGTTTGAGCAGGGCATGGGTGTTAATTGCGTCAAATATTTTAACGTGATTAATTTAAAAAATTAATTACCGCCCGTTAACGCGATAATTTTGACAGCCCTAATATATATATTTTAAAAATGATGTATTTGGCGGAAAACACAGACAAGACTAAAAAAGCAGTCTCTGCTCTTGCACCCATCTAAAAAAATATTCTGTATTTTAGGCCAAAAGTTGTTCAATTAAAAAAAATTTTGGGGGGAGGACGCTACTTCGCGGTTTTTCACCTATCCAGCGGGTTCTCGTCCCCATTAACCGTAAAAAACGAAGGTTCATTGTATGTACTGTTTCATATTCTGCTGAGAGCTGCGTCATGTTGGGAGGGAGAGAGCAAAGGGGGTACCCGGAAGTAACCTCAGTGACGTCATAAAACGGGCGTGTCTTTGTCCATGTGGTATATATGTTCTTGGAGCAGCCGCGTCCTTCATAGTGCGTGTGACGCGCGTGGATGGAGAGCCGCCAGGGAGGGAACTGCAAGGGAGGGGGGGTCATGATTTTTTATGTGAGGGGAGGTTGAGACAACTTGACGGGAAATAAAGGGTCCTCAACTGCCATTGGACGACGAGCGTGAGTGGATGGACGCGTCACGCACGCGCACGCACGTCAATAGCGCGCGCGTCAGCCTCCGCCGGCTCACTCGGCGCTCACTCGCCAGCAGGCCGCCTCGCTCGCGCGCTCGGATGGTTCCGGTTCCGGCGTGAGTAGCATCATTATTATTAAAATCATTATGATTATGAACTCTTTCAGTGCCATTGACGACGATAGACGTCCAATCATATGGCTGTTTTCATTCTTCTGCTGTGAATTGAAATGAGTTTATCACTAGTAAACGTCCAATCCATTCAAAGTTGAAGGGATGGCAACTAATGAACGTTGCAACCCTCCCACTTCAAATATATTGGACGTCCATAGCCGTCTGTCGTTTGAATTGATTCCAAGATTATTCAGCGCTATAGCTCACGTGGTGCTGCTACGTGCACGTGCTCGCGATTTGACGGTTTTTCCATCAGCAGCATCATTTGGTGACTTTTTTTTTTCTTTTTTGGGTCATGCACGTTGAAGCCGTGCGCGGCCACGTGAGTCACGTCGAGATGATGAGGATTATGGCAGCAGCAGCCGCAGTGCACGCGCGTTAATAATAAGACACACACACATATACAAAAAAAAGTGCATGTTCAGAGGCGTCACAAGGAAGGGGGGAAATGGCGTGCGTGTGCGCGTGCGTTTGAATTTGAAGATTTTTTAAGGGGATTATGTAAAAACGCGTGATGGCGAGGAGTATCGCGCACATTGGCCTAAAAGTTTTGTGCGTAAATTTTGTTATATTTCAGTGTTTTTTTCTTAATATAAAAGAATGAAATTATTAATTGTGTGTGTAAATTTAAATGACATTGTGTGTGTTCTGAATATGTTCAAAACCACGTCGGGTTAACGGAATTAAAATGTTTTTGTATTTTTTTTTCTTTGCAGGCGTTCACGCACGCACACACACGCGCAAAGGCCTGACGAAACGTGCATGCGCTTTGTAGGTAATTAACTACACACACCAAATCTGTTTTTCTATGATTATTGGATGCTGGGAATAGAAATTCACTTGTGAAAAAATGTGTATTAATCGTTTAAAAGGTGTGGTTTTAAAAGTAATTCTCGTTTGGATGATAAATAAATTTAAGCATTAGGACAATGGATTGAATGAGTAAAACCTTGAGTCTTTTTATGTTGTGACGTCAAACTGGAGCCAAGAGGGTGGAAATTCATATTTTACATGTAACAATATTATTTAACAATACTGTAACAAAACAATAGTTTAATAAATATATTACATAACAAAACCAATATATTCCCCCTTGAAAAATACGTATTAATCATTTAAACGTCCAACACGTTTCGATAATAATACACGTATAGATTTAATATAATATTAATATATACTGTAAAACTTAACATTGGCCAAGTTATGGAAATTAGCACGAAAAGTGTTTTGAAATCTTTTTAAATAGTGTTTTACACGTTTAAAAAAAATCAAAAGTGTTAACATAATCATATATTAATTGAACTCATTTTAGAGCACTTATTTAACAATTGGCTGCCATTGACGGCGCTAGACGTCCAATCCACTTTGACTGGGGGAGGCTGACAACGAATAGCCCTCCCAATTGAAATGAATTGGACGTCTATCATTGTCAATGGCACGCAATGATATAAATATTATAAGCGTTATTGGTAGCCAGAGTGCATTTCAGTTTTTATTCATTTTAATTGCATTAGTTTTGTTATTATTACCATTTTATTTATCTATAAATTATCTATTCATAAGAAAATATACAAATATTTATTAACAACAAAAATGAATCATTTTAATGATGGTTTTAAGACTTTTTTTAATTGTCACTTACTAGATGAGTTAACTCAGAGTTAACTCATATATCAATTCAATATCAACTCAATGCAATATTTCATTAACATGGCAATACATATAGAATGAACGTAATAAATGCTACTTTTGAAGTCATTATGATACAAAATGATTTAATCGTAATTAATCTCACATAGCTCATTATTTTAACTGTGCGTTAACACATTATCTCCCATTGATGGGGATAGATATTGAAAAGTCTAGATAGGAAATTGTTAACTCACTGGCTGCCATTGACGGCGATAGACGTCCCATCCATCTGGCAATTGTTGTCAACGGCAGCCATTGAGTTATAGTATATATTATTATTTCATTAATATGGCAACGTATTTCAAATAAGTGTGAATAATAATAAGTGAAAATGAGTGTGCTAATTAGTATTTTTAAATTCATTATCATACAGAACGGCAATAATCTTACACGGTTAATCGCGATAAAAATTCGTTAGCATTGCTCGGCTCTATTTAAAAGTTGTATTTCACGTCAAAAAATATGAACTTGTCATAAGAACTTGTCGTAAATTTTTTTATGTGTAATAAATATTGTTGCATGTTATAAGAGAAGCATATCAATAGAGGTGAATGACTAATAGCAGTAATGCTTTTTAAATACATAATTTATTCACTATCATCATTATATTATCATGACAACATTTGGAAAACTGCAACCTGAATGTGAAGGGGAAAATTATGTTTCATGAAAAATATGAATAATAGCTACACTGAAATATATAGGCCTATATTGTTGATAATTGTGAATGAAAATTATGCACTTTTCTGAAAATTGAATGTTTGGCTAAAAAAATGTCTTGGAATTAAACTCGAACAACTACGGTAAATACAACGACACCGAGCTGTGGGGTATCGGCCTTTGCCGATACTGTACCGATACCACGTTTTTCGAAAAAATATAGTTTTAAATAACTGTTGTCATTTGAATATAAATTAATTGCTATCATGGCTTGGTCAGACACTGCTTAACTGATTGTCTGCCATTGACGGTGCTAGACGTACAATCCATTTGAAGTGTGGGGGGGGGGGGGTGGCAGAGAACGAATGGATTGGACATCGACTTGAGATATGCACGTTTGGACGGAATCACCATCAATAGCACTAAAAGAGTTTAAAATCCTTAATACATTATTATAATATGATTATTACATTGTTATTTCTTTCTTTACTTTCTTTATTTAAGGATCCCCATTAGTCTCTACCAAAATAGAGACTATTCTTCCTGGGGTCCATAAATTATTATTATTAAGTTATTAGCTAGTTAATATCGTGAACTTCATTAATTAAATTCAATTAACTTGCGTGACGGTTAGCTTGGATGTTTAGCTCTATTGTCTGCGTACTCCTCTGCTAGTAGATAACAAAAAATAACTCCTCCTCCCAACCTGAATGGATTAGACACATCCTAGTGATAAACACGTTTGGATGTCTATCACAATCAATAGCACTAGAGTTAAAAATCCTTATTGCATTGTTATAATATGATTATTACCTTGTTATTAGCTAGTTAATATCGTAAACTTCATTAAATAAATTCAATTAACTTGCTCAATTGTCTGCGTACTCCGCTGCCACTCTCCCACATCAAACTTTTTTTTTTTTGGGGGGGGGGTGCAATTACAAATTAGTGTTTGTAAAAAAAGTAATTGCTGTCATGGCTAAGTCAGACACTGATTAAATCATTGTCTGCCATTGACGGTGCTAGACGTCCAATCCATTTGGACTGTGTAGGCTGGCAGCCATCGTTGGCTGTGAATAGCAGACAATGATTTCATCGTTTCATATCTCCTTTATTCAATTTTGAATGTGTTTTTTGTATTTATCAAACAAGCTGCTTGTTTTCAATTTCAGTTTCAGTTTATTCGCACATCATCAAATACAGTACATGATCTCATTCTAGCAGTTCACATGTTAAGATGGGCGAATAGGACACTCCAAAGAAGCTATTCAAAGCTTTTAGCAGGAGCCCAGTTTTCATCTTCCCATGTTAGCACTTAGCATTTATGCTAACAGCATGGCATCCACACGAACTGTCAAATATTCCACCGCCTTTAAAAAATATCGCCTCATCTCCCTTTCAAGCATGGGGGCCGTGGTGGGCTTTAATTAGACGCACCCCTGTTCCATGTGTCCCACTGTGTGTGTGTTACATTGTCTACATCTGCTTGTGTATTTTTCTACCGTGCGGCCCCCTGTGGCTTTTGGCGCCAACGTCAGCGTTGGCATCAGATAATGTGAATCAAGAAAAGCGCTTTTCTTTTGTAGTCCAGCTCGGTTTCATTTAAAAAGACATTTGGGTGCAGGCGGGGGGCGACGTAGGAAAATGGCGGCCGCCTGCCGAGTTTGCCCGGTGGGTGACGTACGCGCGCGCCACCTGACGCCCACCACTGATTTATTTTTAAGCTTCTTTCATGTGAAAATTGGTGGATTTAGGGGGGTTGTTTGACATTGAACGCAGAAAAACAGGATGTAGCGTAGGCCAGAAAAATTGGCTGAACTTGCCGTTAGTAAACTTAGTAAACTAGAATTCAGTTAAGTTGTTTGAACTTGAACTAGTTTGAGTAATCTGGACTTTTGTGACAGCGGAGTACGCAGACAATTGAGCTTAATATCCAAGCTAACTGTCACGCAGGTTAATTCAGTTCAATTAATGAATATCGCAATATTAACTAGCTAATAACAATGTAATAATCATATTATAACAATGTAATAAGGATTTTTAGCTCTTTTAGTGCCATTGCAGGTGATAGGCGTCCAAACGTGTTTATCACTAGGAGGTGTCTAATTCATTCAGGTTGGTGGGAGGATTTTGTTTTTGTTATTTACTACTGTTTATTATGATACTAAAATGTTACACTCGCTATCACTACTCAGAAAAATACATGATACGTCAAAAATAAAACCCCAAAAAGTCAATGCTATTTATTTAGACCTCTAATAATGTGAAAAAACTAAGTTTAAAAGGCTGGGGGCGGTGTTAGAAGAGAGCGACCGCCTGGCGAGTTTGCCTGGTGGGTGATGCACAAACGCGCCACCTGACACCCACCGCTGATTTACAGTATTTTAAAGCTTCTTTCATGTGAACATTTGTGGATTTAGGGGGGTTGTTTGATACTGAATGGTAGAAAATTTGGCTGAACTTGCCATTAGTAAACTTTATAAACTAGAATTCAGTTAAGTAGTTTTAACTTGAACTAGTTTGATAATCCGGATTTATGTGACAGCGGAGTACGTAGACAATTGAGCTTAATCTCCAAGCTAACTGTCAAGCAAGCTAATTCAGTTCAATTAATAAAGTTCACAATATTAACTAGCTAATAACAATGTAATAATATTATAACAATGTAATAAGGATTTGTAACTCTTTTATTGCTATTGACGGTGATACACGTCCAAGCGTGTTTATCACTAGGAGGTGTCTGATCCATTCAGGCTTGAAGGAGGATTTAGTTTTTTGTTATTAAACTCGCTATCGTTACTCAAAAAAAAAAAAAAAAAAAAAAAACACGATACGACAAAAATAAAAAATCCAAAATGGAAAATTTTAGACCTCCAATCATCTGTAAAAACTAAATTAAAACTCTTTAAATAAGTTTATCACAAGTCCATGTCCAATCCATTCATCCATTCTCTGCCAACCCTCCCAAATTCAAATGGATTAAACGTCTATCGTCGTCATTGGCAGACAATGAGTTAAAAATTTTAATTTGTTCTTCCTCTGGAATAGATGCACCCTCCCACCAATTAGTTTATCACTACTTGACGTCCAATCCATTTAAAGTAGGAGACTGGCAGCGGAGTATGCAGACAATTGAGCTAAACTTCCAAGCTAGCTGTCACGCAAGTTAATTGAATTCAATTAATTAATTTCACAATATTAACTAATTAATAACAATGTAATAATCATATTATAACAATGTAATAAGGATTTTTAACTCTTTTAGTGCTATTGATGGTGATAGACGTCCAAGCGTGTTTATCACAAATCGATGTCCAAGCCATTCGTTCATTCTCTGCCAACCCTTTCACTTTAAATGTATTGGACGTCTAACACCATCAAAGACAGACAATGAGTAATTCAGTGTCTGACCAAGCCATGATAGCAATGACTTTTTATTCAAGTGAGCATGCGGTAACTTAAAATTGTATATTTATTCAAAAAACGTATCGGTACAGTTCGGCCTTGGCCGATACCACAGTTGAAATCAGTATAGGGAACCAAAAAATGGTATCGGTTCAACACAAATCGTCATGAACCAAATTTGTATCTCATAGTTAACTGGGATCTTCTGGGCTTTCTGATTGGCCGAGGTCGCCGATGACACCACCAACTCGGTATTTGGGATTTTCTCAGGTTCCCGTAATGCGATTGAGACTTACGTAAAATGTTTTTCTGTGTTTGCCTGGTGTTTGTACTGAAGAAGCTTGTGTCCTCTGGCAGGACGGCGACTGCTCAGTTGGGGCTAGTCGCCGCAGGAGGATGGGTGGAGCCTTCGGGGTTGATTGTTATCTTTGGTTATCTAGCTGTATGAGTGATGTACGTTCTTCATAAAGCTAGATAACCGAAAGTAACAAGAATCCCATTACACTCCTGGAAAGGCACTAACACCCCCAAAAGGACAACGGCACACAAAAACAAAAAAGATGGATGTCGGAACGAGAAGACAAAGCGGCAAAAGGTAGAGTACAATGTTTTGATTTGTAATGCAAAAATCACGCGACTTTAAACGCATCACAAACATAGCAAAAGTGTCTGAGTGAAGGTCTAACATCTCGTTCAGTTTCAAATATGGGTTCTTGAGACTTTTTCATGTGTCCTGTTAATATTAGCATGAGCACCGAGTTTCGTGTTGATTGGTAAAACCACTATTGACAGAGGCGGGGCTAGAGCACAGCCAAGCCAGGCGGTTGCTTGAGGCGCTGGCAAAAAAAGGGCCCCCCCGATGTACTCTCCAGAAATAGCAAGAATTGGCCATTCAAAATGACACCGCAGTAGCAAACCCCCATTGTGGGGCTTAAGTGCGTAATTAAGAGTGTAAGTTTATTTTTTTAATTTATTTGACGCTATTTATTCATACTGTTAAATATTTTGTATTCATAATGTTATGTATATATTGTCAGACAACTTTATTTTTCTTTTGATGTGCATTTAGGTGTGCAAATAAAACAACATTTTGTGGTGTGCACAGGTAGGATGGGGGCCCTGGGAATTCTGTACTCGGAGCGCCAAGAGACCCAAGCAACGGCACTGAGTATTAGGGGCTAAAATGACATATATATATATATATTATAAATATGTTAACTTTAAGTCATTTGCCATTA
This sequence comes from Corythoichthys intestinalis, assembly GCF_030265065.1. NCBI lineage: Eukaryota > Metazoa > Chordata > Actinopteri > Syngnathiformes > Syngnathidae > Corythoichthys > Corythoichthys intestinalis. The sequence continues at coordinate 42,137,689 of NC_080398.1, forward strand.
TTGTCAGAGGCGGCTAATGTTAAAGGGAGATTTCTTTAGTGAGTGGCACCCCAAATTTGGACCCTTTAAGCCTTGAAACTGTTGTCTAGGGTCTCATTTTTCTCACGGTGCTGCTGATGGAGTTTTGTGGGGTTGTTTTAGGACCTCTCCCAAAAGAGATTTTGACCATGTTTGAGACATTTGTGCGCTAATTTCACCCTCTACAAAGGCATCACTGGCCACTTGTGTGGTGCATGTTTTAGCTTTCAAGTAGTGTTTGATCAAGACCATAACTAAGAAATCAGGAACCGCGTAGATTAAGTTAAGCTCAATTATTTTAGGAGTCAATTCCAAGACCAAGACTGAAATAAAACAATGACAGAAGCTGAAACAGAACCAAGACGAAACAACGCCATAACCGAAATAAGTCCAAGACTGCAAAAAAACAAAAACATGACCGAAACAAGACCAAAATCGCCTAAATGACACAAAGCCCAGAACGGGATGAAACAAAACCAAGACGCCTGAAGAGTCTGAAGAGAGACCAAAACAAGACTAAGACCGAGACCGCAACAATACCCCATCTGACACTGAAACAAGACGACTCAGACCAAGACAGAAAATAGATCAAGACGAAGACAAAACAAAACCACGTCCGAGATGTAACAAGACCACGACCGAAACATAACCAAAACAAAAATAGACCAAGACAAAGACTGAAACAACACCAAGACTGAGATCATGACCGAAACATAATTGAAACAACACCAAAATCCAGGCCCTGACCAAAACAAGACCAAAGCCAAGACCGAGTTGAAACGAGACCAAGACACAGTCTGAAGAATGACCAATACCAAAACAAGTCTTGGACCAAGACAACACCTAGACAGAGATAAGATAAGACTTGGACCAAAACATAACCAAAACCAAGACCGACACAAGTCCAAATCCCAGGCGCTGTCTAAAACAAGACCAAAGCCAAGACTGAGATGATACGAGGCCAAAACCGAGTCTAAAAAAAGACCAGGACTAAAATAAGACAAGGACCGAGACTGCAACAATACCACGACCAAGATTGAAACAAAACCAAGACAGAAACAAAAGACGGACCATGACAAAAAAATAAAAAAATAAAACAAGACATAGACCAAAACAAAGACCAAAACAACTCTTAGAGCGAGATGAAACAAGGCCATGACTGAAACATCACTAAAACCGAGACCAAATCCGAAACCCTGACCAAAACGAGACCAAAGCCAAGACGGAGATGAAACGAATGAAACCAAGACAGAGTCTGAAGAAAGACCAAGACCAAAACTAGGCCTGCAAGCAGGACTGAACGGGCCCTCGCAATCTAGCGCAACTCGTATGTCACGCAACTCGGACAGTGTGCAGGTCAGGGTGGTGGCAGATCGTCCTCTCTAATCATCTCATTAGAACCTAACATGCTCTAAATTCGCCTCTTTACATTCACACACCTAAGAGATAAAAACCCCTATTGGAGAGAGTACTACAAAAAAGGAGGTACTACTGAGCTGTGCAGCCAAGCCCTTATTCAAAATCAAAATGAATCTTCTAACTGGGCCAATTCGACCAAGTGTGCCAAATTATGTGGCTCTATAAGCTGCCTGAGTCTCTGAAAAAAAAAATTTCCATTAAATGGCGAACAAAGGGTCGCCACGGCAACAGACAGACACATGTGAACATGGGCCGTAAAATAAGTATTTCAAAAGGTCTTGAAACTACAATGACCAACCTGAAAAGAATTGGACATGTATTGGAAAAATGAGTGACTTTCTATTGCCACTAGTTGGCGCTGTAGGGTTGATGCAAATGACCCCTACAGGACCCTTCAGAGTATGACTCAACAAGCATGAGATGTTTGGCGCAGATATGTTGTAGATCTTCCAAGTTATGATTGTTCAAAACTTGTGGTGAGACGAAATGGCTTCAGTCATTTTCACTTCTCCTGTTGGACCCTTCTGCTTCAACCAAACCGCAGTATTTTTCATCAGGCACCTGAACACATGTCTTAAGGCTCCCCTGATGCAGGTTTGAGGTGAATAGATTTTTTTTTTCTTGGAGGAGGAGCCTATTTCGTAAAAAAAGGCATTTCCTGTTCCCACTAGGGGGCGCTAGGCCTAATGGGTAATATTTCAATGCACTCGTGTTAAGGGTGGGATCCCGCACATACATGCCAGATATGAAAAAGATTGAAAGCTGTGTTAAGGAGCTATTACTCATTTACTGAATTTGTCATTTTGCCGAAAAAAATGGCCGACTTTGGCACCTCGCCCAGGTCAGACCCATGAATGAAAACGCAACATTTTGAAAATTTTTAGATCTCCTATGTCTTCTGAATAGTCCCACCAATTTTGAAGATGATCCAACTAACTCACTCTGTGACAAGGTCTCAAATGTGCACCTTGTTAATTGATAAAAATTTCACATTCGATCCAAAATACCCGATATCCTGTTGGATATGGGTTCAAGAGACTTTTTGGAGAAGTTTTGCACAAGGTATTGACTCCTTAAATTTCAATGCTCTACATTAAAAAAACCTAATAGGAAATGCCTTTTTGAAAAATTCAATTCATTTAATCGAGTTAATTACAGCTTAAAAATTAATTAATCGTAATTAATCGCAATTCCAACCATCTATAAAATATGCCATATTTTTCTGTCAATTATTGTTGGAATGGAAAGATAAGACACAAGACTGATATATACATTCAACATACGGTACACAAGTACTGTATTTGTTTATCATAACAATAAATCAACAAGATGGCATTAACATTATTAACATTCTGTTAAAGCGATCCATGGATAGAAAGACATGTAGTTCTTAAAAGATAAATGTTAGTACAAGTTATAGAAATTTTATATTAAAACCCCTCTTAATGTTTTCGTTTTATTAAAATTTGTAAAATTTTCAATCAAAAAAATAAACTAGTAGCTCGCCATTGTTGATGTCAATTTTTAAACCATGCTCACTCATGGTACTAACCCATAAAATCAATTGGACCCAAGCACCAGCAGAGGGCGCTAAACACCAAAAAAACAAGTAACAAGCGGAGATTACACTGTACTGTCATTTTAATCTGTTTGAGTGGGGCATGTGCGTTACTTGCGTCAAATATTTTAACGTGATACCGCCCGTTAACGCGATAATTTTGACAGCCCTACTTTTTTTTAATGGAAGTGATTTTTCTTTTTGAAAATCTATATTTTTTTAGAAGCAGCTTATTTTTTGATTGAATAATAAAGGGAAAATGTCCTAGCCGAAATGTGGCCTAAACACAAATCAACATTACTTCAATCAAAAAAACAACAACAACAAAAAAAATCAAATAAAAACAGCTGTCACATGTATTTTTTTGTTGTTGTTGAGTTTTTTGAGTTAAAATTTTATTTTTGCATTCAAACATTTGATTAAAGCGACTTTTTTTGGTTGAATAATAAAGATTAAAATCTACGTCCATATGGCTCCGCCCAGGGGATACCATTTTTGACTGGGGTAACTACATTGGCACGTCACCGGCAGGCATACCAAATTCAATAGAAAAGTATTGCCTTAGCAGCCTGATTTAGAATTCCCCTCAAGAAAAAAAAACGCTCATTGTCAACTTATTATTTTAAATATTCTTCTAAGTTAATTTTGTTGCTAACACTGCGTTTTGGGGTCATCAACATGTTGTCCCCCCCCCCCAAAAAAACTCAAACCCCGCCTATGAACATACCTAAAACCGAGACCAAAACAAGACTTAGACCAGAACTGCAACAATACCATGACCGAGACTGAAACAACAAAAAGACCAAAAGGATACCAAAATCAAGACCACGACAACAACAAAAAAATACTTCAACCGAAACATCACCTAGACTGGGATAAAACAAGACCAAGACCGAAACAAGTCCAAAACCCACAGATGAAACAAGATGAAACAAGACCAAGACAGTCCAAAAGAAGACTAAGACCAAGACTGGAACAACACCACGATCGAGACAACAAGAAACAAGTCAAAGTCGAAAATCAAGACCAAAGCCAAGACCAAGACATAAATATCACCTCGACCGAGTCCAAAACCCACACAAGATGAAACAAGACCAAGACCAAAACGAGACTCAGATCAAGACTAAGACCGAAACAACACCAAGATGAAACAAGACCATGACTGAAACATAAGTAAAACCAAGACCTAAACAAGAAATTGAGACCAAAGTCTTTTTATGCAAGCCTTCAGTACTCTCAATTTTCTGGGTCTTTTCCAGGCCTCGCTGCTAAGTGAGTTTTCAGGGGGTCCCCCCCGAAATACTTGCAAAAACCACCCATACCACCCATTTATGTGCTTCTGAGCATAGCATTGAGAAAAGGGGATCACTTGTAATCTAATAAGCCGCCCCCCATGATCCCCCGTGCGCGGGGCGACATGCCTGAGCTTAGCCCGGGGCCTGTCACATGGACGCCCTTGCAAAAATTCAGCCATTCAATCCTGTTGCCAATCGGTTAGTTCTCCTCCTTGGATTCCCAAGAAATTGTATGTACTGTATATTGTAATGTATTTTTATATCATATACCGTGGGGCAAATAAGTATTTAGTCAACCACTAATTGTGCAAGTTCTCCCACTTGAAAATGTTAGAAAGGCCTGTAATTGTCAACATGGGTAAACCTCAACCATGAGAGACAGAATGTGGAAAAAAAAACTGAAAATCACATTGTTTGATTTTTAAAGAATTTATTTGCAAATCATGGTGGAAAATAAGTATTTGGTCAATACCAAAAGTTCATCTCAATACTTTGTTATGTACCCTTTGTTGGCAACAACGGAGGCCAAACATTTTCTGTAACTCTTCACAAGCTTTTCACACACTGGTATTTTGGCCCATTCCTCCATGCAGATCTCCTCTAGAGCAGTGATGTTTTGGGGCTGTCGTTGGGCAGCACTGACTTTCAAAAATTAGTCTCACACAAAAATACACACGGTCCCAGGCTTCAACTGGGACCGTGTGCTTTGGTCAGATGAGACCAAGATTGAGCTTTTTGGCGACAAACACTCTAAGTGGGTCTGGCATGCCACGAAAGATGCGCATGCTGAAAAGCACCTCATACCCACTGTGAAGTATGGGCGTGGGTCAGTGATGCTGTGGGGCTGTTTCGCTTCCAAATGCCCTGGGAACCTTGTTAGGGTGCATGGCATCATGAATGCTTTGAAATACCAGGACATTTTAAATCAAAATCTGTTGCCCTCTGCCCGAAAGCTGAAGATGGGTCGTCACTGGTTCTTTCAGCAAGACAATGACCCTAAACATATGGCCAAATCCACACAAAAATGGTTCACCAGACCAGGGGTCGCGTTAACCGAATATTTTCCGTCGTTGACCGGTTTTTTACAACGGTGACGGAAAAAACTGAAGTCCATCTGTCACGTTGACAGGTTGCAATTCACACCCCAGACCACAGGGTGGCGAGTGAGCATATTAATTAGCTATTGTCTCTCTTGATGCATGACGTCGTTGGCCTTACTCTGAAAAATGTCAAGGCAACTGAGTGTCCGAAGTTTCTTCAAAAAGCCCCAAAACGACGATGGTGTTGATAAAAGAGGTGAAAAAAGAGGGACTGATGCAGTGAAGAATGACAACGAATCAAGTGAATCGCCGGTTCACTCCTCACTGCGGCGAGCAGTTGAAAACGCCGCCAATTACCAAGAAGGGCAGAATTGGTAACACGGTGAAAGCGGCATAAAGCCAAAAAAGCGGACCAGACTAGCCAGAGCCTGACATTATTTCAAGGAAAATATGGAGGGTGCCACCACTGTGTGTACTCTTTTTGTTAAGCTGAGCTCGCATACCACGATAGCACGTCGGCTATGAATGAACACTTGACGCGCCGTCACCCAGGTGTATTTCGGAAGACAACCGGAAACAACAAGCTAGCGGATTGTAAGTCCATACAACTTTCTAACGATTTCTTAAAAAATTGGAAGTTGCCTTTATGTGCGTCGTATCAACGTGCATTTTTATTTAATAATAATAATAAATTAAAAAAAATATATATATATATATATATATATATATATATATATATATATTAGGGCTGTCAAAATGATCGCCTTAACGCGCGGTAATTAATTTTTAAAATTAATCACGTTAAAATATTTGACGCAATTAACGCACATATCCCGCTCAGACAGTATTCTGCCTTTTGGTAAGTTTTACAGCAAGGCTTTTTGTGCTGTCTAACAGCGAACTCTTGTGGTCGCTTTGCGACATGGTTTATTCTTTTCTTGCCAGTTCAATATGGCTGCACGACGTCTCGGGCTGACGCCTACGTTGTAATGTTGTGCTTATATGATCCTTGGACAAGATTTGTCCGTAAGTATGGTTGTTGTAAATGTTGTATATTATGTTAGCAAGCAAAATGTTCTATTTTTTGTATGAGACGCTTTTTGTTTATGTTTAGTGAACCTGTATCGCGTGCTAAGCTAACGTTGTTGCAAATGCAATGCTTGTGTACTTTTTTTTTTGTAGTTTTACGACGGTCTAAAGAGGACAAAGGTTTGAGGCCATTTTATTAATAAATCAGACGAAAAAGGAAGAAGTCTGATTATTAAGGCGTCGTTCACTAGCTGTCTAGCTTTGGAAAAAGTAGACGCTTCGGAGTGAGGACAGCATAGACAGATTTAAATGACAGTAGAGTGAAATGCCCACTACAGTCCTTATGGACCGTATGTTGAATGTATATATCCATCTTGTGTCTTATCTTTCCATTCCAACAATTTATTTTACAGAATATATATAAGATTTACAGAAAAATATGGCATATTTTATAGGTGGTTTGAATTGCGATTAATTGCGATTAATTACGATTAATTAATTTTTAAGCTGTAATTAACTCGATTAAAAATTTGAATCGTTTGACAGCCCTAATATATATATATATATATATATATATATATATATATATATATATATATATATATATATATATATATATATATATATATATATATAAATATATGAAATGGAATTATATAATATTTTACTATTATTAAATGTATTAGGATCATGGAAGGTCCAACTTGGGGGGGGGGAATATATATATATATATCCTGTATATACGTAATATAATAAAAATATATATGGAAACACAGCACTGGCCTGCTTACTGTAATCCATGACTGCACTAATGTTAGTTACTTTATATTATAAAGTATTATTGTATTATTGTGTATATACATATAGTGACTGCATTAAGATATAGTCATTTTAAAAATTTAAGTGACGGGTAAAAATAGATTATGCCCGGATTTTTATGACTCTGTCAGTCAAAATGACAGACAACGAACAAGTCTAGCGCAACCTCTGCACCAGACACAAAATCAAGCTTCTCCCATGGCCATCTCAGTCCCCAGACCATGTTTTGTTGGCAAATGGGGGTTGTACAAAGTATTAACACCAGGGGTGCTAATAATTGTGACACACATTATTTGATGTCAAATAATTTTTTCTTTATGTGGGATTTTTTCCCCACTGAATGAATGCACTTGTATTGAAGGTTGGATTTTTCTCTTTTTTTCCATTAAGGTCCCATATTATTTGAATAAAAAAATATATATATCAGAAGCTAAAAAACACATCTTTTTCAGGGGTGCCAATAATTATAAAGGGCACTGTAATGCAGACCCATGGAAATGTAGTCCAGTCAATACACATATACACAGTAGGCTATGTGCCAACTAAACATTTTTATAAATTATTATCACAACAATTGTCCTTGACAAATTGTTATTCCCATTCAATTGATATTCTCATTCAATGTTCTAGATTGCACACAAACAATAACCGAAATTAACTGACAAACTATTCAACCAGCATGTTTCCAAACGAAGCAGTTCAAAACTACGTTTCCCATAATACCTAGCGTTAGGGTTGTTCCGATCATGTTTTTTTGCTCCCGATCCGATCCCGATAGTTTTAGTTTGAGTATCTGCCGATCCCGATATTTCCCAATCCGATTCCTTTTTTTTGTACTCCCGATTCAATTCCAATCATTCCCGATAATTTTTCCCGATCACATACATTTTGGCAATGCATTAAGAAAAAAATGAATAAAACTCGGACAAATATATACATTCAACATAAGTACTGTATTTGTTTATTATGACAATACATCCTCAAGATGGCATTTACATTATTAACATTCTTTCTGTGAGAGGGATCCACGGATAGAAAGACTTGTAATTCTTAAAGAATAAATGTGACTTAGTATATTGTGACTAAATATTGCCATCTAGTGTATTTGTTGAGCTTTCAGGAAATGATACTGTAGCCATTTAACTTCTGCCCAAATGCATGATGGGAAGTGCAACCATGACTGTGCGTCGTGGTACCCATTGATATATCTTCTCTGTGTTGTGAATAACATAGGGTGTTAAGAAAAAGATCAACTACTATCTTTCTTCCCCACATTGCTGCCCACGATTATTCCACTCGTTGGGAGAGCGATTGTAAGGCTTTAGCCATTTAAAAAAAGGCTACAAAGGCTGCCAAAATTCACTCTACTCATTTTACGCAGCCTTTTAGCTCTATAGACTATATGGGTAAAGCGGTGCCATTATAGATTGAACGCGACAATGCATGAGTGGGTCGTGCAGCGCATGCGTTAATTGCGTTAAAAATTGTAACGTGATAAATGTAAAAAATATTAATTCTCGCCGTTAACGCGATAAATTTGATAACCCTACCTTAAGCTTAAACTAAAGACTCTGGAAGAGTGTAACACATTATGTCTGTAACGTTAAATACAATTAGAAAACGATTTAATTAAAAAATATATATATATTAAAAAAAGGCATGTCCGATATTTTTTTGCCGATTCGATTGGGGACATCTCTACCTAGCGTGGTTTAGCTTACTGATAGCTAACTGAGGCAAAAATCAAACTTTGCTATAAAAGTTTACAATCATCGGCAGCGCAACGATGCGACGCCAAACGGGGTTTTACAGTCAAAGCTCCGACATAAGTAAGCAGTTGCCGTTATATACGTATTTATCGTAAAAAACTTAACAGGCGTTGTGGCCAAATCGTCAACCCAGTAGATGGCGGTAATGCCTCATGTCATGATAGGGGTAAACTGCCAACAAAAACAAGAAGAACTACTCCTTCCCTCCCTACTACCAGCAGCCATGTCATCGCAGGCAGGTGCTGCCACCCAGCAGCCGGAGGGATTCTTTTCAAATTGGTCCCGTGAAAAATCATAAAAACCGGACATTTTTATGAATTTATAAAACCCGCCCGGACGAAGAGGATACTACATGAAAGTAGGACTTGTCCGGGCAAAAGAGGACGTTTGGTCACCCTAGTCTAAGCTCTTCATATCTCCAGTGCTCTTTACTGTGTGCTCGTTTGGTTCAAAAATGCTGCGCACTCTCTAAATGAGAGCGCCGCTGCCATCCACTGAGTGGATGTGCAATTACACTTTATTCTAATATGGCAAAAATATGTTCCCCGAGGTTACACGCACCAACCCCGGCATTGCTCTGCAGGGGGCGCCGCGCTTTTTGAGAAGTACTGTTATAAAAGGATTTGGACATTTTTTAGGATAGCAAAGCCCAATATAATTGATCAACTATCGAAACGGTTGCCATTTAATAAAAAAATATTATAATTGATTGAGGTGCTGAACCATTGGTTTGGAAGCTCGACAATTTGATTGTCAGCACCGGACTGGAAAAATGCCTTACAGGATCTCATTGACTGGGCAAAGAGGGGGTTGCAAGGAGGCGGTACGGTTAGTAGGGGTCCCACAATCAAGCAGAGACGACTCCGGTGAACAATCTTAGCTTCTATGGCTGGCGATAATCGGTCAATCAGATCTTCAAGGCGCCGGCTGATTGAAGGCGTGATTGCTTTTCTGAGCGTAAGAGGAAAGCCGGCCCCCTGCCGACGCTAGCAAAGGGTCGGAAACTATCGCAGGCTGGACAGTTGCTGTCTCAACAAGTGGGACCGTTTGTCCCGCTGGAGTGTAATTTTGGGGAGTGTGTGGAAACCTCCAAATTTTCAAGTGGATAAACAGCAAAAAGGTGTTTGGAGCAGTGGTTTTCCAAGCTTTTTTCAACCTGATTGCCCACGTTTTACTCCAAACTTAAAGGGGAAGTTCCGAATTTTTACACAAGGCTTAATCTCTGAATTTGCGTGGGTTTAATTCAAGGGTGTAGGTTTGGGCTCAACATTGGTAGGGACGATATACCAGCATAACATGCATGTACACTTTTTGCTGGGGACGGGACCTTGATAAGACCAAACAAATTGGGTAAATGGGGGTCAGGGCTACATTTCTCATGAATATGAACCTAATTAATTGATAGGCTAACTGATTATTGCAAAATGCACTCACCGGCCACTTTATTAGGTACACCTGTCCAACTGCTCGTTAAAGTGATCCTCTAAATACATGTAGGCTCTAATAAACCACAATTGTTCTCTTGTACTAAAATATGTTGTTAGAAACACATAAAATGTTAAATCAATGGCAACATTTTATCATATTTAGTCCATATTTTGACCGTTAGTTGGCACCATGGTTTGCGGGCTCGCAGTGATGACGTCATTGGTATCTTGCGTGTTCAACAATTGCTTAATGCTGCCTAAACTCGCAAAGTAAAATGCCACGATGTGCTGCTTTTGGATGCAATTTCCAGTCAAATGGAAACAAGGGGAGTGAAGTGAGTGGTCAAGGTGGAATTATTATTTTTACTGAATAAATGTGCACAAGTGGAAGCTTCTCCCCCTTTTTGGTCCGTGTATGCACGCATCCTACCCACCACGCGTTACAACTAGCGCCCGAACATTTTTCCTGGATCCTCAGTCAAGTAAGGGATCCGTTTATTTTCTGGATCCGACGGTCCCACCGCGTCTGCAATATTGGTTTCGGATCTGTCCATTTTTTTGATTCGTCAGTCCCACAGCGGCTTTTCAGATCAGTCTATTTTGTGGAATCGACGGCCTAATCGCGGCTAAGACATTGCCATGGGATCGGTCTAATTCCTGGATTTTCGAGTGAGTAAAAAAACGCAGATTTGGATTACTATTGCTATCTTTTTTGTTGACTATTCTTCGTGGGAGTTTTCCCCAAATCATACTAAATAATTAAAGCACTATAGCACGCTACAGTGACGACAGTGACTCTGACGTGGACCTTACAACAATGTTGGGAGTTCGTCAGGGAACGCGTGTTTGCGTACTGCTGAGCTCCCGAGTGAAAAGTGGTCAAGGTGGAAATATTATTTTTTGTGAATAAATGTGTATAAGTGGAAGCTTCTCCCCTTTTTGGTACTTTTTATACACGTATCCTAGCTACCACGCATTACAATGTACAAGACATGGATTACACAAGGTGTGCTCTTTGGCCTGTACTGTATGTAAAGCACACGACAGCTCTGGATGCTAACAATCTACATAATTATATTGGGATAAGTTTGAAAACGCAATATGCTTACCTTGAATATCTGCTAATAAAACCGGACAGCATACACTCTCGCTCCCAACCGGACTTCCCAACAGGACTCTCTCGCATCACCAGTTTTGTCTTATCAGGTATTTGCTGCACACATTTTCCCCTGAAGCTCGTCTTGTGAACGACCGACAGTGCTGTCCTGCTCTTCACTTTTCAGATCTGGTTCATATAGGAAGGGTAGAACTGACGATATGTTGGGAAAGCTAACGAGTGACGCGCTGGGATTTCCGCAACGGGACCAGTGACGTCACGCACTGCGACGTAACAAGAATGGCGACCTATCACTTAAAATAATTTTACAAACTTTATTAAAACAAGAACTTTAAGAGGGGTTTTAATATCAAATTATTATAACTCATACTAACATGTATCTTTTAAGAATTACTTGTCTTAAAAACAGAGGATCCCTTTAACACTTAATTTCTAATCAGCCAATCACATGGCGGCAACTCAGTGCATTTAGGCATGTAGACATGGTTTAAGACAATCTCCTGCAGTTCAAACCGAGCATCAGTATGGGGAAGAAATGTGATTTGAGTAACTTTGAACATGGCATGGTTGTTGGTGCCAGAAGGGCTGGTCTGAGTATTTTAGAAACTGCTGATCTCCTGGAATTTTCACACACAACCATCTCTAGAGTTTACAGAGAATGGTCCGAAAAAGAAAAAATATCCAGTGAGCGGCAGTTCTGTGGGCGGAAATGCCTTGTTGATGCCAGAAGTCAGAGGAGAATGGCCAGACTGGTTGGAGCTGATAGAAAGGCAACAGTGACTCAAATAACCAGCCGTTACAACCTGGGTAGGCAGAAGAGCATCTCTGAACGCACAGTACATCGAACTTTGAGGCAGATGGGCTACAGCAGCAGAAGACCACGCCGGGTGCCACTCCTTTCAGCTAAGAACAGGAAACTGAGGCTACAATTTGCACAAGCTCATCGAAATTGGACAATAGAAGATTGGAAAAACGTTGCCTGGTCTGATGAGTCTCGATTTCTGCTGCGACACTCGGATGGTAGGGTCAGAATTTGGCGTCAACAACATAAAACCATGGATCCATCCTGCCTTGTATCAACGGTTCAGGCTGGTGGTGGTGGTGGTGCAATGGTGTGGGGACTATTTTCTTGGCACTCTTTGGGCCCCTTGGTACCAATTGAGCATGGTTGGAACGCCACTTGAGTATTGTTGCTGACCATGTCCATCCCTTTATGACCACAATGTACCCAACTTCTGATGGCTACTTTCAGCAGGATAATGCGCCATGTCATAAAGCTAAAATCATAAGACTGGTTTCTTGAATATGACAATGAGTTCACTATACTCAAATGGCCTCCACAGTCACCAGATCTCAATCCAATACAGCATCTTTGGGATGTGGTGGAACGGGAGATTCGCATAATGGATGTGCAGCCGACAAATCTGCGCCAACTATGTGATGCCATCATGTCAATATCGACCAAACTCTCTGAGGAATGCTTCCAGCACCTTGTTGAATCTATGCTACGAAGAATTGAGGCAGTTCTGAAGGCAAAAGGGGGTCCAACCCGTTACTAGCGTGGTGTACGTAATACAGTGGCCGGTGAGTGTATATCTGTATTGAGTTAAACCAGTGCTTCTCAATTATTTTCTGTTACGCCCCTCATAGGAAGACACTATGCACTCATGCACTGGTCCTCATGGGAAACGCAATCTTCAAAAAACTACCGCTTTTGTCCACCAGTGTCGCTAAAATCGACCAAAACTGAAAAGTTACCAAGTGTTGCTTTAAGACCACCTAACAGTTTAATTAACGTTAACAGCAGAAAATACATACAAAAGTGGAGGACACTTCTATCTAAGCAGCTTCCTGATCGAGTTATGCAAGTTGGCAAATTCACAGTTTAATGTTATGCAAACTCTGATGCAGGTTGTAGCAAAATTATAGTAGCAGAAATTAGTGGTGTGTTCCCCACCTCCATAACATTGCCGTCCTTTTACATTACTGACAGTGGCTGCTGCTGGCTGAAAAAAAAAAAAAACTTCTAATATCCCTCCTCTTTGAAGGGTGCAGATGAGGCGGCATGTTGGTGACATGTTGTATTTTCGTCGGGTCTGCGTGTGCGTGTTTGGGGGGTGTCAAGTCATCAGCCAATCAAACGTGAGTTTGGAGGGGGGAAATGGGCTAGCAAATTCAGCAAGTGAAAAAGGGTTAAATATAAGTCTGAACATAATGAAATTAATTCACTTAATAATGGTAGGATCAATTGTGTCCTTACAATATATGGGAAGGCAATCTAAATTACCTATATTACTGAACTCATTTAAAAAAACAATTTGAGCATCCTGAAAAGTTGGAAGTGTTACCGTATGTCCCTACCGTCCCCATGCAAACCTACGCCCTTGGTTTAATTAGTCGGTGGAGTATATTTTAAGAAATTAAATAAATAACAAACTAATTAGTTGTCACTGGAACACCCTTGGTAGTTCTAGTGTTCAGTCTTGTGAAGGCTCTCGCTGGGCGGGCCGTGGGCAGGAAGAAGGATGTGTTTGGGCGTTGTTTAGATTATTGTCTTTTTGTGGATTGGACAAGAGAATTCGGAAGTTACTGTTGCCAGGGCAATGAGAGTTGTGGATTTTGCCACCTCAGCGTTAAAGGGGCTCTTGCAGTCTTGTCAGTTGTGTTATCGTTGGATATCGGGCATTCTCCGGTGTTCTTTGTGTTGGGACAGGACGTCCCGCCATTTGTTTTGGACTCTCCGGGAGGACTGATTGCAAGAGTTGGTGGTGCAGACGTGGGCTTGTCAGCGTCAATCTTGCTCAGTCAGTTGCATGACGCACACGTTGGGAAGGCGTCATGTATCTCTTATGCCATATACTGTATTGGCCCGAATATAAGACAGTGTTTTTTACATTGAAATAAGATTGAAAAAGAGGGGATCGTCTTATATTCTCGGTCTAGACATTATACCCATTCATGACGCTAGATGGCGCCAGATAGAAGCGATGTTCTGTCATGACAAATCTCAGCTACTTTCAAGTTTAACCAGTTTGCATTATTTTATTGCAATGTCTTTCCTTATTCAGATTTCTTTTAAAACTACAGTTACAGTTAGACCTCACTTTGATGGTTAATGCAGTTATTGCAATTTTGTTGTTTTATCACAATAGATTGGTTTATTTACATTTCAAAAAGCAGAAGCCATTCATTTACGAATGTGATTGCACTTACATATTTAAATGTTCAGATATTAAGATTTGAATGAATAACAAAATAACATGCTTTTTTTCTCAAATATATTGTTATAATAATTTGTTTCAGATGTACTGTAATTATTTTCTGTATAATTAATAATTGTGTGATTCAAATAGACTTTTTTCTAACTTGAGTCTTGAAAAAGAGGGGGTCGTCTTATAATCAGGGCAGTCTTATATTCGGGGCAATACGATATTCTGCTTGTTTTCCTTAAAGAGATCCTCTATTTTTAAGACAAGTAATTCTTAAAAGATAAATGTTAGTATGAGTTATAATAATTTAAGATTAAAACCCCTCTTAATGTTTTGTAAAATTATTTTAAGTGATATATATATATATATATATATATATATAAATACATATATATGGTGTTATACTTGTATAGCGCTTTTCCACCTTAGGTCGCCATTCTTGTTACGTCACAGTGCGTGACGTCACTGGTTCAGTTGCCGAAATTCCAGCGTGTCACTCGTTAGCTTTCCCAACATGTCGTCGGTTCTACCCTTCCTATTTGAACCAGATCTGAAAAGTGAAGAGCAGCACAGCACTGTCGGTCGTTCACAAGACGAGCTTCAGGGAAAAATGAGTGCAGCAAATACCTGATAAGACAAAAGTTGGGCAAAACTGGTGATGCGAGAGACTGCTGTTGGGAACTCCGGTTTTATTAGCAGATATTCAAGGTAAGCATATTGCGTTTTCAAACGTATCCCAATATAATTATGTAGATTGTTAGCATCCAGAGCTGTCGTGTGCTTTACATACAGTACAGGCCAAAGAGCACACCTTGTGTAATCCATGTCTTGTACATTGTAACGCGTGGTAGCTAGGATACGTGTATAAAAGTACCAAAAAGGGGAGAAGCTTCCACTTATGCACATTTATTCACAAAAAATAATATTTCCACCTTGACCACTTTTCACTCGGGAGCTCAGCAGTACGCAAACACGCGTTCCCTGACGAACTCCAACATTGTTGTAAGGTCCACGTCAGAGTCACTGTCGTCACTGTAGCGTGCCATAGTGCTTTAATTATTTAGTATGATTTGGGAAAAACTCCCACGAAGAATAGTCAACAAAAAAGATAGCAATAGTAATCCAAATCCGTGTTTTTTACTCACTCGAAGATCCAGGAATTAGACCGATCCCATGAAAATGTCGCAGCCGCGATCAGGCCGTCGATTCCACAAAATAGACTGATCCGAAAAGCCGCTGTGGGACCGAAGAATCAAAAAAATGGACAGATCCGAAACCAATATTGCAGACGCAGTGGGACCGTCGGATCCAGAAAATAGACGGATCCCTTACTTGACTGAGGATCCAGGGAAAATGTTCGGGCACCAGTTGTAACGTGTGGTGGGTTGGATACGTGCAGACAGGGACCAAAAAGGGGAGAAGCTTCCACTTATGCACATTTCTTCACTAAAAATAATAATTCCACCTTGACCACTCACTTCAACACGCTACACATTTGGAAAGATCCCAATGACGTCATCACTGCGAGCCCGCAAACCATGGTGCCAACTATCGGTCAAAATATGGACTAAATATTATAAAATATTGCCATTGATTTAACATTTAATGTGTTTCTAACAACCAATTTTAGTGCAAGAGAACAATTGTGGTTTATTAGAGCCTACATGTATTTAAGTTAGAGGATCACTTTAAACTACTGTATAAATGCTATTTGTTTTATATTGGGTGTGTTAGAGTCATACAAGCAGTAGATACGAGAAATGATACTATTCCCTGATTGATTATATTATGTGTTTTAGAGTAATATAAACAGTCGATCGGTAAATAAGATCCAGGGGTTGCCACCCCTTGTCTATACTGGCAATAAACGTAAAAACGTTAAGAAATCCGGATGCTAGTTTATCTTAAGTCTTCTTCTGCAAGTGTCTAAAGTAAAAAAAACAGGCATTGTAGCCCACTTCCACCCCCTCGGCGGTAGACTTTACAGTCAATAGAGCAAGTCCACTTGTCACCCCGGGACAAAGCGGCCCTTTGCCTCTCTTTCAGTCCCGCCGGGTCCGAGCCGAGCCGATCAGCCAGACACTTTTCTCAATACGAGCCTCTGATTCTTAACAAAACCCCTCTTTTTTTCTTCTGCTTCTCCTTGAGACGCCAACAGAGTTTAGAAAATGGCTTCAGTGTTTTCTAAAGGAACAGCAGCACTTTTTCAATGTCGGCGCGCTGAACAAAGCGATAAGTAAAATGTGTTCTTTCCTTAACCGCGTGGGTCCAAATATGTTAACTCTGTTGGTTTTGAGCCAATCGTCGCATGAGCAACCCTGGCTGTTGAAAGCAATTGTCGCTGTTAGATTATTTTTTTATACAGTGGTGAATCAGTGTTAGATTTTTGGTTATATTTTTTAAATTTTGAATTTTTTTTTACAGAAAAAAAATACACATTTAAAAATTAAGAATATTTACCATGTTTTTATTTTGAAAAATGTTTAAAAATTAAACTAAAAAGAATAAATTTCAGAGTTTTTAAATGGTTTTTAAAAAAAAATTTCTAACAGCTTTTTTTAATTATATAAATAAATAAATACAATTTTTAAAATAACTTAAAAACTAGGGAGACTGACGGTGAACGGTCATCTTTCAAAGCCATTGACAGCACTAGACGTCAGTGAAGTTGGCCTCCCAGCAGATGCAAATTTATAGAAAAATTATATCATTCATTTGTGCTCGTTTGTCCTGAAATTTTTTTTTGTTTGTGCTGCTATCGTTTTTGATATATTAACAATTGAATCTGACGTCAACCAGCACCCCCATTTTTGATTAAAAATGGCAAAAAAATTGTGTCAATCGTTTGTGCTATGTTTGTGCTGTAAATACTTCATTCTGCTGCTATCGTTTTTGAGATATTGAGATATTAATTTCGAGTAAGGAGGTCACACAGCCCCCAATTTTTGGCAAAATAGACCCGAAATGGTGCCATTCGTTTATGCTACTTTTGTGCTAATTTGTGCTGTAAAAACTTCGTTTGTGATGTGATCGTTTTATAGATATTGAGAATTTGAGATATTAATTTCAAGTGATGAAGTGACTCGCAGCCCCCTATTTACTGCAAAATGAACCTGAAGAAGGGCCGTTTTTTTGTGCTACATTAAAAAAAAAAAACTACAAAGTTAGAAGAAATAAATTTAGGACTATTACTATGTTTTCATTTAAAGTATTTGATAAATTAATCTAAACTAAAAATATTTGTCTGTTCTGAAAAACATCTTTCAGGCCCTTTTTTTTTTTTTAATAAATAGATAAATTTTTCAAATTACTGAAAAACTGGGAAGACTGAAAGCTCATCTTTCAATGCCATTGACGGCGCTAGACGTCCAATTCATTTCAATTTAAAAAATATGAAATAAAATAGATTTATATTTTTTTAATTTACAACTCTTTAACTATTTTTTAATTAAAAAAGGAAATTAATATTCTCTTTTAGTTTCGATTTAATTTATATTTTAAAATTGAAAGTAAAATAGAAAATATTTTTAATTTTTAATACATTTTAATTTTTTTAATAAGTTTAGCTAGTGAGTTAAATGCATGCTCTGTAAGAGTTAATAATAATAATTGTATAAATTTATAATTGTATAAATGTTTTTCTTGACATTTTTAAAATAAATTAAAAGAAAATTAAAATTATTTGTCCATTATTTAAAAAAAAAAAAAAAACTGTGGAGACTGGTGGTGAGTGCTCATCTTTCAGTCCCATTGACGTCCAATTCATTTTGAGTGATTCAATCCAAATAATTTGGACGTCCACTGGTGTCAATGGCAGCCAATGAGTTCAATGCAATAACCTGTAAGGGTTAAAAAAATATATAAATACATATTATAATTCAAGCAAAAAAATTAAAATAAAACCACAAATTGTGAAAAATTAAAGCTAAGAATATTTACTATTTTACCTTCAACAAATAAGTAAAAAGTTAAAAGAAAACAGAATACTTACCTTTTTTTCCCCTATTTTTTTTAAAAACAAAACCAAAAAAGCTATTTAAAATGGAATGTTTTTCTCCGTAAAATATTTTTTTTAAATCATAAATGCATGTACTGATATACATAATAATATTTTAATTATTTATTTTATTTTTAATATAAGTACGTTAGCTCGATTCCGGAATAAAGTTGAAATTTAATTGAAAGTCGAAAGACATTCAATCAAAATGGAATGGACATCTAGCACTGCTAATGGCATTAAAATATGACCATTCATGCCCCCACACAAAAAAAAATGTCTGAAAAGATTTGCCACCTCAGGCGACGTTGACACCTCCGACGTATTAGCATAAGGCACTTTTCTGCACAACCGCAGCGAAAAGTGGGCTCCACTTGAGAAAAAAATGTCAAGTGCCAATTAGGAGCGCTTTGCCGCCCAGTGCTGGTGTGACTGGCCCTCCCCCATCGCTTGTCGCCCCAACTCTCTCACACTCCCGACTCACCCCTTTTTTCAGCGCCGAGCCATCAAATCTTCCCCTGGGTGACACGGAGGACAATAGAGGGGACAAGAGCGCCCCCTTGGCTCGCTAGTCACGTGCCTTAGCTAAATCAGACGTACAGTGTTAATTTCTTTAAAAACAAAAACAAAAACAGTAAAAATACAACAAAATACTTTAATATAGCAACAGTAAGATCAACTCAAAATATTGATTTGTTTATTTATGCATGATATATAATTTTTTTATGTCACTTGGTTACGCTAAATGATTTTAGCTAAAGCTAAATGTCTACCACAGTCAGCACATAAAATCTCCAGAAGGCGGAGTTTATGTATTTGTATGTCTGTCTGTTTGTCGAAGGTCAAAGGTCACAGGTCCAAAACTGAATTTGAATGTTTTTTTTGTTCAAGATAACTCAAGCACAAGTATTATTATGTAAGCTGCAGGATATGTTTGTTATATGAAACGAAAGAGGTGATTTCATTTTTGGGCAATAAGGTCAAAGGTCACAGTGGTCAGCAATATGGCAAACGCGCTGTTATGTACTTTATCAATCTAAGTACATTTAAGGCTGACACTTGAGTGGAACAACACTTCTTTGTTCAGTGTGCTTCAAATCACGTGCACGCGACTCATCACTTGGGTCTCTTTTTTATTGTAATACTACAATAACAGGGGAAGCACAACTATGGCAACAGCAGTGTGACATAAATGCATGCATTTTCACTACAAGTGCGTGCACCTGCACAAGTGTTCTACTACAGGTGCGTGCACCTCCGCGCG
Organism: Corythoichthys intestinalis; assembly: GCF_030265065.1. Taxonomy (NCBI): domain Eukaryota; kingdom Metazoa; phylum Chordata; class Actinopteri; order Syngnathiformes; family Syngnathidae; genus Corythoichthys; species Corythoichthys intestinalis. The sequence goes on from NC_080398.1 coordinate 42,157,650, forward strand.
ACTGTACTTCAAGTACATGCACTTGCACACAACTGTACTACAAGTATGTGCACCTGCGTGCACTTGTACTATTAGTCCGTGCACCTGCGTGGACTTGTACTACAAGTATGCGCACCTGCGCGTGCACTTGCACTACAAGTATGCGCACCTGCGCGCGCACTTGCACTACAAGTATACGCACCAGTGTGTGTGCTTGCACTACAAGCATGCGCACCTGTGTGCGCGTGTACTACAAGTACGCGCACCTGCGCATGCGCTTGTACTACAAGTATGCGCACTTGCGCGTGAACTTGCTCTGCAAGAATGTGCACCTGCGCGTGTGTTTGCACTACAAGTATACGCACCTGTGTGTGCGCTTGCACTACAAGAATGCGCACCTGTGTGCGCGTGTACTACAAGTACGCGCACCTGCGCATGCGCTTGCACTACAAGTATGCGCACATGTGCGTGCACTTGCACTACAACAATGTGCACCTGTGTGCTCTTGTACTACAAGTCCGTACACTTGCGTGCACTTGTACTACAAGTATGCGCACCTGCGCGTGAACTTGCTCTACAAGAATGTGCACCTGCGCATGTGTTTGCACTACAAGTATACGCACCTGTGTGTGCGCTTGCACTACAAGAATGCGCACCTGTGTGCGCGTGTACTACAAGTACGCGCACCTGCGCATGCGCTTGCACTACAAGTATGCCCACCTGCGCGTGCACTTGCACTACAAGTATGAACACCTGCGTGTGTGCCTGCACTACAAGGACGCGCACCTGCATGTGCGCTTGCACTACAAGTACGCGCACCTGCGCATGCACTACAAGTATGCGCACATGTGCGTGCACTTGCACTACAACAATGTGCACCTGTGTGCGATATAACTACAAGAACGCGTACCTACCTGCGCTTGTACTACTAGTGCGTGCACCTGTGTGTGACTGTACTTCAAGTATGTGCACCTGTGTGCACTTGTACTTCAAGCACGTGCCCCTGCGTGTGCTTGTACTACAAGTACCCGCACCTGCATTCGCTTGCACTACAAGTAAGCGCACGATTGCACTACAAGTATGCGCACCTGCGTTCGCTTGCACTACAAGTAAGCGCACCTGCGCGCGATTGTACTACAAGTGCGTGCACCTGTGGGCGGTTGTGCTACAAGAATGCGTACCTGTGTGCGCTTGTACTACAGTACAGTACTACAAGTAAAGTGATACCTTTACTTAAATACGTCTCTACATACAGAATTTTCAGGTTAAGACACACCTCAACGGGAAAATATTACCTCTTGTTACGAAAGTTTCAGGATACAAAAGGCAAAAATACAATATGGCTAGTACCCGCAGTGCCCAGAGTTTACTGAACGTGACATACTTATAGCTGCTCTCACTATTGCCTAGCATTGCTGGCATCCCATTGGTTAAGAGGGACCGTATGTGTATGTGTGTATCCTAGCATTCTTTTCATTCGTCCCTTGTGTTCTGACAGCTCTTCATGAGTGTAATAACTTGTATTCTTTACTCTATTAAGATTTATGTCTGAATTTTGGGGGGCTTGGAATGGATTAGGGCATTTACATGGAAAACGTGTCTCTACTTACAGAATTTTCAAGTTACAAAAGTACTTAATCAATTAATTTCGTAAGTAGAGGTCCCACTACATTTGTACTACATGAACAATTCTCCAGAAACAGCATTTTCTGTGTACTGTATCATTGGTATGATAACGCACTTTGACTTTCCCTTGCGAAGTACTTATCTTTGTTTCGACCAAAAGTATGATGCATGAACACGCAAGTCCTGAACAAATCAGTATTTTTAGTGTCCATGCAAACATCCGAGCATAATTTCACTCCGAACTCGGATTAAAGTAGTTTTGTCAATGTAAACGTAGCCATTGAGCGACGTACTAGGGAATTGTTTTCATCCTCTTTCATTCATTGGGGCAACGTCGGCGTGTCTCCCGCCTTCTCTTCTTCTGGGCTCTCACACGCTTGGATGTGATTTGCATGCATTTGCATAATGAAAGTCATTTGCATGCCGGGGGGCAAACCGTACCATGAGAACGCACATGAAAAGGTGGGAAAACGGCCTCTGATCTTTGCTTCTCGCGCGCAGGCCGAGCTGCAAATGACGAAGAAAGAAGAGGAAGGAGGAGGGAGACCCTTCTCGTCTTCCTCGCGGCCACCATCTTGACGACCCGCCAGGTACGAAACCCCGGCCGCCATCTTTCAGCAGCGCGTTGTTGTTGTTGTTTTTAATCGCAGGCGGGCGAGGGTGGGCGTGAAGGTGGGCGGGCTGGCTTTTTTTGTGCATGGCTATTAAATCACGAGGAGCTTCAATGCTTGTCTGGAGTCAGGCTTTGAGCGGGCATCTGCGCTTTTTTTTTTCTTTAGGTGCCATCCTTATAGAAGGCGCATGTGGCAAACAACGTAGACTTTACGCTTTAATAGTTGGTGACATTGATTAGCATCACTTAAAGCATTTGATGAAGCAGGAAACTGTATTTGGTCACGTGGTTGGTCCTCGTGACGACGCCCCCTGTCGAGTCACGCCCATATGCGACGCATTCGCTGTCCAACGTGTAGCTGCGCCACTGTATGCTGTGATCCCTTGCTAATTCGCGGCTCAACTTTAGCACCCTCAGTGCATTGCGGATTTTTTAAAAATATGAAATTATTATTAGGGCAGTCAAAATTATCGCGTTAACGGGCGGTAATTAATTTTTTCAATTAATCACGTTAAAATATTTGACGCAATTAACGCACATGCCTCGCTCAGAGTAAAATGACAGTACAGTGTAATGTCCGCTTGTTAATTGTTTTTTGGTGTTTGGCGCCCTCTGCTGGCATTTGGGTCCAACTGATTTAATGGGTTAGTACTAGAGATGCCGATCGATCGGGTCCGATCACGTCATTTTCAAAGCATCACAATCGGCAAAAAAATATCGGACATGCCTTTTTTTAATATATATACAGTGCCTTGCAAAAGTATTCAGCCCCCTTGAACCTTGCAACCTTTCGCCACATTTCAGGCTTCAAACATAAAGATATAAAATTTTAATTTTTTGTCAAGAATCAACAACAAGTGGGACACAATCGTGAAGTGGAACAAAATTTATTGCATAATTTAAACTTTTTTAACAAATAAAAACCTGAAAAGTGGGGCGTGCAATATTATTCGGCCCCCTTGCATTAATACTTTGTAGTGCCACCTTTTGCTCCAATTACAGCTGCAAGTCGCTTGGGGTATGTTTCTATCAGTTTTGCACATTGACATTCTTGCCCATTCTTCCTTGCAAAACAGCTCGAGCTCAGTGAGGTTGGATGGAGAATGTTTGTGAACAGCAGTCTTCAGCTCTTTCCACAGATTCTCGATTGGATTCAGGTCTGGACTTTGACTTGGCCATTCTAACACCTGGATACGTTTATTTTTGAACCATTCCATTGTAGATTTGGCTTTATGTTATGGATAATTGTCTTCTTGGAAGATAAATCTCTGTCCCAGTCTCAGGTCTTGTATAGATACCAACAGGTTTTCTTCCAGATTGTTCCTGTATTTGGCTGCATCCATCTTCCCGTCAATTTTAACCATCTTCCTTGTCCCTGCTGAAGATAAGCAGGCCCAAACCATGATGCTGCCACCACCATGTTTGACAGTGGGGATGAGCTGTGTTGCTTTTACGCCAAACATATCGTTTTGCATTGTGGCCAAAAAGTTCAATTTTGGTTTCATCTGACCAGAGCACCTTCTTCCACATGTTTGGTGTGTCTCCCAGGTGGCTTGTGGCAAACTTTAAACGAGACTTTTTATGGATATCTTTGAGAAATGGCTTTCTTCTTGCCACTCTTCCATAAAGGCCAGATTTGTGCAGTGTACGACTGATTGTTGTCCAATGGACAGACTCTCCCACCTCAGCTGTAGATCTCTGCACTTCATCCAGAGTGATCATGGGCCTCTTGGCTGCATCTCTGATCAGTTTTCTCCTTGTTTGAGAAGAAAGTTTGGAAGGACGGCCGGGTCTTGGTAGATTTGCAGTGGTCTGATGCTCCTTCCATTTCAATATGATGGCTTGCACAGTGCTCCTTGAGATGTTTAAAGCTTGGGAAATCTTTTTGTACCCAAATCCGGCTTTAAACTTCTCCACAACAGTATCTCGGACCTGCCTGGTGTGTTCCTTGGTTTTCATAATGCTCTCTGCACTTTAAACAGAACCCTGAAACTATCACAGAGCAGGTGCATTTATACGTAGACTTGATTACACACAGGTGGATTCTATTTATCATCATCGGTCATTTAGGACAACATTGGATCATTCAGAGATCCTCTCTGAACTTCTGGAGTGAGTTTGCTGCACCGAAAGTAAAGGGACGAATAATATTGCACGCCCCACTTTTCAGTTTTTTATTTGTTAAAAAAGTTTAAACTATCCAATAAATGTTGTTCCACTTCACGATTGTGTCCCACTTGTTGTTGATTCTTGACAAAAAAATTAAATTCCATATCTTTGTTTGAAGCCTGAAATGTGGCAAAAGGTTGCAAGATTCAAGGGGGCCGAATACTTTTACAAGGCACTGTAAATTTTTTAATTAAATCGTTTTCTAATTGTACTTAACGTTACAGACATACCGTAATTTTCGGACTATAAGCCGCTACTTTTTTCCTTCATTTTGAATTCTGCGGTTTATAGTCCAGTGCGGCTTATTTGATGATTTTTCTGGGTTAATAGGTAACAATTTATTACAGAGCGGCATCATAACATTGTCATAAGACTGTCATCGATACTTATGACATATCATGGGCATTACTGAATGCTTATGTCGTGAAGTAACATCCGGCAAATTATGTCACTCACTCCATTTATGTCCAGCTCGGATCTTTTACGTCCATTCAAAAGTGAGCTAATTTGCTGGATAACACAAAATGACATCTCTTATAAGCATTCATAAATGCTCATGACAGTGTCATGTCATAATTATGATTATCTAATGACAGTCATATGACGCCACTGTGAATTAAAGTGTTACCAAATACCTATACTAGCAATTAATGAAACAACTGGAACAGTAACTGAAGAAATTATTAGCACAGGACAAGAATTTTGTTATTTACATCTGTAACGCTGCAATGCATGCTAGGAGGCATGTTGGACAACAACAGTGTTGACAGCAGGTGGCAGCAGAGGTTGACTGTTTGACAGTGATGGCCAAATTAAGCTTCTTGAAGCCATGAAGCTTTGCAGCCAATTGTTTCAAAGTGATTGGTATGATGCCATAGTCAAATAAAGTATTACTACTGGTTAATATCTTTTTCGTGTCAATATCCCATAATTCATACTTAATGAGATACATACATACATACATACATACTACAGGACAGCTGCGGCTTATAGTCCAGTGCAGCTTATCTATGAACAAATGCCGTTTTCGTGCCAAATTTGGTGGGTGGCGGCTATTAGTCAGGTGCGCCTTATAGTGCGAAAATTAGGGTAATGTGTTACAATCTTCCAGAGTCTTTAGTTTAAGCTTAAGGTAGGGTTATCAATTTTATCGAGTTAACGGCGAGAATTAATATTTTTTACATTTATCACGTTACAATATTTAACGCAATTAACACATGCGCTGCATGACCCACTCACGCATTGTCGCGTTCAATCTATAATGGCGCCGTTTTACCCGTACAGTATATAGAGCTAAAAGGCAGCGTAAAATGAGTAGCGTGAATTTTGGCAGCCTTTGGAGCCTTTTTTTAAATGGCTAAAGCCTTGCAATCCCTCTCCCAACGATTAGAATAATCGTGAGAAGCAATGTGGGGATGAAAGGTAGTAGTTGATCTTTTTCTTAACACCCTATGTTATTTCCCAACGCAGAGAAGATATATCAATTGGTATCACGACGCACAGTCATGGTTGCACTTCCCATCATGCATTTGGGCAGAAGTTAAATGGCTACAGTATCATTTACTGAAAGCTCAACAAATACACTAGATGGGTTAGGGTTTCTCACAGAAAGAATGTTAATAATATAAACAAATACAGTACTTATATACTGTATGTCGAATGTATATATTCGTCCGAGTTTTATTCATTTTTTTCTTAATGGATTGCCAAAATGTATATGATCGGGAAAAATTATCGGGAATGACTGGAATTGAATCGGGAGCACAAAAAAAAAGCAATCAGATCGGGAAATATCGGGGTTGGCAGATACTCAAACTAAAACGATCGGGATCGGATCGGGATTTTAAAAAACATGATCGGAACAACCCTAGTTAGTACCATGAGTGAGCATGGTGTAATTATTGACATCAACAATGGCGAGCTACTAGTTTATTTTTTTATTAAAAATTTTACAAATTTTAATAAAATGAAAACATTAAGAGGCGTTTTAATATAAAATTTCTATAACTTGTACTAACATTTATGTTTTAAGAACTCCAAGTATTTCTATCCATGGATCGCTTTAACAGAATGTTAATGTTAATGCCATCTTGTTATTTATTGTTATAATAAACAAATACAGTCCTTAGGTACCGTATGTTGAATGTATATATCCGTCTTGTGTCTTATCTTTCCATTCCAACTATAATTTACAGAAAAATATGGCATATTTTATAGATGGTTTGAATTGCGATTAATTACTATTAATTAATTTTTAAGCTGTAATTAACTCGATTAAAATTTTTAATCGTTTGACAGCCCAAATTATTATATAAGAGTTTACAGTGCCTTGCAAAAATATTCGGCCCCCTTGAATCTTGCAACATTTCGCTACATTTCAGGCTTCAAACATAAAGATATGAAATTTAATTTTTTTGTCAAGAATCAACAACAAGTGGGACACAGTCGTGAAGTGGAACAACATTTATTGGATAATTTCAACTTTTTTAACAAATAAAAAACTGAAAAGTGGGGCGTGCAATATTATTCGGCCCCTTTACTTTCAGTGCAGCAAACTCACTCCAGAAGTTCAGTGAGGATCTCTGAATGATCCAATGTTGTCCTAAATGACCGATGATGATAAATAGAGTCCACCTGTGTGTAATCAAGTCTCCGTATAAATGCACCTGCTCTGTGATAGTCTCAGGGTTCTGTTTAAAGTGCAGAGAGCATTATGAAAACCAAGGAACACACCAGGCAGGTCCGAGATACTGTTGTGGAGAAGTTTAAAGCCGGATTTGGGTACAAAAAGATTTCCCAAGCTTTAAACATCTCAAGGAGCACTGTGCAAGCCATCATATTGAAATGGAAGGAGCATCAGACCACTGCAAATCTACCAAGACCCGGCCGTCCTTCCAAACTTTCTTCTCAAACAAGGAGAAAACTGATCAGAGATGCAGCCAAGAGGCCCATGATCACTCTGGATGAACTGCAGAGATCAAACATGTGGAAGAAGGTGCTCTGGTCAGATGAAACCAAAATTGAACTTTTTGGCCACAATGCAAAACGATATGTTTGGCGTAAAAGCAACACAGCTCATCACCCTGAACACACCATCCCCACTGTCAAACATGGTGGTGGCAGCATCATGGTTTGGGCCTGCTTTTCTTCAGCAGGGACCGGGAAGATGGTTAAAATTGACGGGAAGATGGATGCAGCCAAATACAGGAACATTCTGGAAGAAAACCTGTTGGTATCTGCACAAGACCTGAGACTGGGACGGAGATTTATCTTCCAACAGGACAATGATCCAAAACATAAAGCCAAATCTACAATGGAATGGTTTAAAAAATAAACGTATCCAAACTTAGAATGGCCAAGTCAAAGTCCAGACCTGAATCCAATCGAGAATCTGTGGAAAGAGCTGAAGACTGCTGTTCACAAACACTCTCCATCCAACCTCACTGAGCTCGAGCTGTTTTGCAAGGAAGAATGGGCAAGAATGTCAATCTCTCGATGTGCAAAACTGATAGAAACATACCCCAAGCGACTTGCAGCTGTAATTGGAGCAAAAGGTGGCGCTACAAAGTATTAACGCAAGGGGACCGAATAATATTGCACGCCCCACTTTTCAGTTTTTTATTTGTTAAAAAAGTTTAAATTATCCAATAAATTTTGTTCCACTTCACGATTGTGTCCCACTTGTTGTTGATTCTTGACAAAAAATTAAAATTTTATATCTTTATGTTTGAAGCCTGAAATGTGGCGAAAGGTTGCAAGGTTCAAGGGGGCTGAATACTTTTGCAAGGCACTGTATGTACATTATTTTCATCTATGTATGTATGTACACTTACATAAACACACATTTCATATGAGACAGAGAATGAATGTACAGTATGTATTATTTAGACATTTTATGTGTTATTTATATTATATATAAAATATTTGCTTTACATGTTTCAAACGATTCTTTCATGTTCTATTGATAACACGCATTTTTTCGGGTTTTATATACGCTTATTGACTTTACATACAGTATATGGCGGAAAACACTCAGGTGACTTTAAGTACTGCTCGGAGACCCCGAATTTGGCCAAATTTCAAACTTGTCCGATATGCATGTGTGATACATCTTTGGAAAGCTTAAAATCTCAATTTTCTGGGGGAAGAAACGTTTTGAAAAGGAGGGCATCTTAAAAAAAAAAAAAAAAAAAATTGAACAGCAAAACCCTATCTGGAGGTGAGAGCACGCGAAAACAGAATTACAGACGCCATGACTTTAACGAGATATTATCACCCACTTACCTTGTTTCGATCCAAAAACTCCATGTAGCATGTATCACCGAGTGTCAAGACACAGCTGTGAATTGCCACAGCTGGATTTTGGGGGGATTTTATGGGTAAAACATGATTATATAACAAGGGTCGCGATGCAGAAATCGCAGACTTCAAAGAGTGGTCGAGATGTTCTTTTTCATATATTTGCCCTTTTAAACGTTTTTTTTCCTATGTTTCTTTGTTTGGATTGATTATTTATCATGTCACATATCAGAGAAAATGCGACAGTAACAAAAAAAAAAAATACAATTAAGCGATAGTTATGAGGTAGATATCTGTTACTTTTTTACAGACACCATTTTTTTCATTGTGACGTAATTGGTTGAAAGTTTAAAATATGCAAATGAATATTTTTTGTTTTTTTAAACTAAATATTAGACATCAAAAAAAAATTCTAAGCTAGTTTGTTTTTTTAAACTAAATATTAGACATCAAAAAAAAATTCTAAGCTAAAAATGAAAGACATTTTGAATAATAAATATAACTAATTACCTTTGTTTTACGGCTGGGTTGAAACAAAAGCGGTTGTGCGATGTTTGTAAACGGGGGTTTCCAGGGTAAAACGGACAAATTAAAAATAGTTCGGGGACTTAATGCGCCATGTATCTGCTCTGGCAGCATATAGACATATTGTTCTTTCAAACACAACAGTTGCTTTGGCTTAAAATACAGCAGTTTATTTTAAAGAGAGGTGCAAGAGCAGAAACTGTTTTTTCAGCCTTGTCTGTGTTTTCCGCCATATACAAATAAAAATATATGTTTAAAAATGGGGTTTATATATATATATTAAAGATGCACCGATACCGATACTAGTATCGGCAGGGGGCGCCGATCCGGCCCGAAATGGTTGTATCGGTATCGGCGAGTACCAACAAAGACGGCGCCGATACCATTTACCGGTCCATTATTATAACATTTGACCGCAGCATTTTTTTTTTTCTCCTGGCGCTCACTACACTGTCTCTGTGTTGTGTGATGACATGTGAACACCAAACAGCTATCGCTATTGGCCTGCTCCCGACCAATGAGAGCGGGCCAATAGCCACTCCTGACCAATGACAAGGCCGCTTGGCGGCGCCGACATGGTGGCGTTCGGGAAATATTTCAAAATAGAAATCCCGTCGATTAGAATCAATGGCTGCATGCTAGATTTGCGGCCTGAAAGTTTCGAGATGTGGAGTTAAATCGGCCAGTTTCAATACCTCAAACCTGATAAAACATTTGAAGGCGAAACGTAAACGAACACAACGAGTTTGAGCCTGCAAGAGCAGGACTGCTATCCAGAGGAAGGGTGCTGGACTGGAGCAACAATCTCTGGTCAGTTCACTACGTCTACTTTACTTTTGTGTTTTACTGAAAGAAATGCCGCAGTAATTTGGGAACTGTCTCCAAAATAGGGTTGCCACCTTTCAGAAATAGAAATAAGGGACTCCCCCCTCCCGAAAAAAGGAAGCTAATAGAGAGACGGGATGCTGTGGTCAATTATTATTACTTTTAATTGTTAGCGTCCGCAAATGCGGAAACAGGGTTGGACCTCGAAGCGGACAACAAGCGGGGGATACGTACAAGGGTTTAATGATTGCAAACAAAAAAATAACACGCGATCGCGGAATAGTAGAAATAACAAAAGGAGTCTGTGACAGCAGGTCGACGGAGCTCAATACTACAAACTCGAAGGTTAGCTAAGACGATAGGCAGCGAGCCAAAAAGCCAAAATAAAAACACTCAAATACCTGCACAGGGTAGAGGTTACAAACGAGTGCAGCACACTAACAGAAAAAACCCAATGCAGGGGCGTAACAAGCAAATGTATCGAGACTATAGTGCAAGATGTCAAATGGCGATCAGCAAGGCAAATATCTCGGCAGCCTTCTCTGAGATCACCCGTGCTTAAATGCTGCGTTGATGAGCCTGCATTGGATTCAGGTGCGACGTCAGGAACGCCCCCACTAACAGCCCAACAAAAAAACACAATCTAACCAGCAGCAGAATGTGACAATAATTTCATGAAGGTTGCACTGTTTGGCCTTTGAAAGGTTTAAAAACTTTACTCAGTTCATTCAGAACTTATTATGAATTTATTTTTACTTTCTTACTGTTGGGCTAGTATTATACTTTGTACTAGTCTTTTTCCTATTTTGCAAAGGTAAGCAACAGCCTGACAAAAGCCTTGATAGCAATGATTTCACATCCAATTATGTAGCTCTTTGGGGGGGGGGGGGGGGGTTATATATATATATATATATATATAAATATATATGAATGGGGTGGTATCGGTATGGTATCGGTATCGGCCGATACTGCACAGCCAGGTATCGGTATCGGGGCCAAAAATTGGTATCGGTGCAACACTAATGTAGATATACATATATAAATTATGGCTGTCAAACGATTAAAAATTTTAATCGAGTTAGCTTAAAAATTAATTAATCGTAATTAATCGCAATTCAAACCATATAATAATATGCAATAATATGCAAAGCAAATGACCGTCTAAGGTGGTAGTCACATGATCTGTTCGAAAAAAATAATTTTGACCCATTGTAAAAATATCTTTTTTTGTTCATTTCATTCATTTTTGTTGTTTGCTTTATTGCTTTACAACTTTTATATATGTAGGAAAGTCAGTTACATGCAATGACAACTTTTGGCCCCCCCTTAAACTCCACTTATGGGGAAAACGGAAACTCACTGTGCAGCATTTTACACAAACACCAAATGTACGGAATGTTGGGCCAACAAGTTCAACATTGTTGCCCCTTGGTAATGTGCATGCTCCAACTTTATAAACCTGCTGAAATCTCGGTAATTAGCTGAAACAATACGCCTTATTGTCCTCACCTTCTGTTTTGACTCAAGTTGAAAAACGTCACGTCGTTATCCGCACTGATATAACAATTAAATTTCAAATTAGGGACGCAAAGTTACAATGAAGACATAAATGGTTGTTGACCTTTGAAAATACCATAGTGTTCGAACTGCGGATTGAAGGTACAGTGGGGCAAACAAGTATTTATTCAATCACTAATTGTGCAAGTTCTCCCACTTGAAAATATTAGAGAGGCCTGTAATTGTCAACATGGGTAAACCTCAACCATGAGAGACAGAATGTGGGGGGAAAAAACAGAAAATCACATTGTTTGATTTTTAAAGAATTTATTTGCAAATCATGTTGGAAAATAAGTATTTGGTCAATACCAAAAGTTCATCTCAATACTTTGTTATGTACCCTTTGTTGGCAATAATGGAGGCCAAACGTTTTCTGTAACTCTTCACAAGCTTTTCACACACTGTTGCTGGTATTTTCGTCCATTCCTCCATGAAGATCTCCTCTAGAGCAGTGATGTTTTGGGCTGTCATTGGGGAACACGGACTTTCAACTCCCTCCTCACCCTGTGGCGTCAAAATGATAACAACAACGGGGAGCAAAAATCCCAGAACCACACGTGGGGACCTAGTGAATGACCTACAGAGAGCTGGGACCACAGTAACAAAGGCTACTATCAGTAACACAATGCGCCGCCAGGGACTCAAATCCTGCACTGCCAGACGTGTCCCCCTGCTGAAGAAAGTACACGTCCAGGCCCGTCTGCGGTTCGCTAGAGAGCATTTGGATGATCCAGAAGAGGACTGGGAGAATATGTTATGGTCAGATGCAACCAAAATATAACTTTTTGATAGAAACACAGGTTCTCTTGTTTGGAGGAAAAAAAATACTGAATTGCACCATACCCACTGTGAAGCATGGGGGTGGAAACATCATGCTTTGGAGCTGTTTTTCTGCAAAGGAACCAAGACGACTGATCTAGGTAAAGGAAAGAATGAATGGGGCCATGTATCAAGAGATTTTGAGTGAAAATCTCCTTCCATTAGCAAGGGCATTGAAGATGAGACGTGTCTGGGTTTTTCAGCTTGACAATGATCCCAAACGCACAGCCAGGGCAACAAAGAAGTGGCTTCGTAAGAAGCATTTAAAGGTCCTGGAGTGGGCCAGCCAGTCTCCAGATCTCAACCCCATAGAAAATTTGTGGAGGGAGTTGAAAGTCTGTGTTGCCCAACGACAGCCCCAAAACATCACTGCTCTAGAGGAGATCTGCATGAAGGAATGGGACAAAATACCAGCAACAGTGTGTGATAAGCTTGTGAAGAGTTACAGAAAACGTTTGGCCTCCGTTATTCCCAACAAAGGGTACATAACGAAGTATTGAGATGAACTTTTGGTATTGACCAAATACTTATTTTCCACCATGATTTGCAAATAAGTTATTTAAAAATCAAACAATGTGATTTTCTGTTGTTTTTTTTCCACATTTTGTCTCTCATGGTTGAGGTTTAACCATGTTGACTTACAGGCCTCGCTAATATTTTCAAGTGGGGGGGAACTTGCACAATTAGTGTTGATTAAATACTTATTTGCCCCACTGTATATATATCGGTATTGGATTTTTGGAGTACCTCGGGATATCGGTTAAAAAGTAAGCTTGAGAACGATAAACCGATACGACCGGATATCCGGTTTTCCAGATGAGAGATACAGATATATCGATAGTAAAGTTACCATTCGACAGTAATTAGCCATTAAATATTCAGTGAACCGATAGTAGAGATAGAATTCGGCTATCGTGAGCACAAGAATCGGCTTCTAAAGCCTAGTTCAATGCATTGCTCAATATGATCATTTAGCTTTTACTTCACATGCTGCGCTTGTGTCTTTCAGTGAATGACACAAGTGCGCGTCATTCACCACACAGCGCACACTTAGATCGAGACCGCACGCATGATATAATATGGACAAGCAGTCGTGGTTGCCACAAGTTACTTCCCATGCATTTCGGCAGAACCGCTACTAGTCGCCGTCATTACCCGATCGTCACGGGCGTGTCATAACAACGCGAGAGCTAACGAAACCACTGTAACGCACGCAGCGTAGCGTTTTCTTCACAGCCCAAAACGAAAACGAAACTAGTAGTGGCAACGAAGCAACATGCTAAAACAATGTACAGTGTGATCACCCACGGCAGCGACGTGCTGTGATTGATTTTCAACGCACCCAGGAAAACAAAAGTCGGACTTTGAAGTGACGAAGGCAGCCAGATCTGTTCGCATGGGACAGAGCTTGTGTGAAGTGTGGAGCGGTACAGAAATCGTGAGTTTTAACCCTGAAAAATAACCCACTACAATGCTGGAAAGGGCGGCATATTATTTCCACGAAACGCAGTCTGCTTAAACATGAACATTTGGATTAGTTGATCTTCCTCAAGAAAAATCTGCCCTTCAAAAAAGATATGGACAGTGATGAGCAATAAAAAATGAGGAAGCACGGGCATAAGTGAATGACTTTGCTGTGTATTAGGTTAAAGTAATGATTATTGACCTGTGTAAAATGCTATGTTTTTATTCCCCCAATTATACCAGTCGTAAAGCATAATTTATTATTTATTTATGATAAGACTAGCAGGTTTAATTTTTTTTTCAAGAGCTGCTGCATATAATTAATATTTTTTGTTTGTAAGACGTTTACATTGAAAGTTTGCACTTAAATTACTTACCTCTTGTGTTAAAAACACCAGGAAATACAGTAATTGAATTACTGCACTTTATTGTTGTCTGTGACTGGAGTTTTATTGTATTATCAATCCCATCCAACAAAATGACGGTCATATAGTAAACCTTATTTTTTTCTCATAAAAAAATAAAACATAACATTGGTATGAAATTTTGTTAATTTTGCTATTAAAAAATGTGGTCTTTTTTTATATTTTTAAAATACTGTACGAACACACACAACAAATGTTTACTATCGTATTGTTTTCACTCTGTATCGAACCGTATCGTTCTTAAACTGTATCGAATCGTATCGAATCGCTCGGCCTTAAAAATGTATCGTTTTTTTAATCGAATCGTAACCTGTGTATCTAAATACATATCGAATCGGCTTCATGCCAGAGATTCCCGACCCTATTAAAAAGTCATTATCGCACGTGATTCTGTATGTGCATACAGTGCCTTGCAAAAGTATTCGGCCCCCTTGAATCTTGCAACCTTTCGCCACATTTCAGGCTTCAAACATAAAGATATGAAATTTACTTTTTTTGTCAAAAATCAACAACAAGTGGGACACAATCGTGAAGTGGAACAACATTTATTGGATAATTTAAACTTTTTTAACAAATAAAAAACTGAAAAGTGGGGCGTGCAATATTATTCGGCCCCTTTACTTTCAGTGCAGAAAACTCACTCCAGAAGTTCAGTGAGGATCTCTGAATGATCCAATGTTGTCCTAAATGACCGATGATGATAAATAGAATCCACCTGTGTGTAATCAAGTCTCCGTATAAATGCACCTGCTCTGTGATAGTCTCAGGGTTCTGTTTAAAGTGCAGAGAGCATTATGAAAACCAAGGAACACACCAGGCAGGTCCGAGATACTGTTGTGGAGAAGTTTAAAGCCGGATTTGGATACAAAAACATTTCCCAAGCTTTAAACATCTCAAGGAGCACTGTGCAAGCCATCATATTGAAATGGAAGGAGCATCAGACCACTGCAAATCTACCAAGACCCGGCCGTCCTTCCAAACTTTCTTCTCAAGCAAGGAGAAAACTGATCAGAGATGCAGCCAAGAGGCCCATGATCACTCTGGATGAACTGCAGAGATCTACAGCTGAGGTGGGAGAGTCTGTCCATAGGACAACAATCAGTCGTACACTGCACAAATCTGGCCTTTATAGAAGAGTGGCAAGAAGAAAGCCATTTCTCAAAGATATCCGTAAAAAGTCTCGTTTAAAGTTTGCCACAAGCAGAGGTTGCGCTAGACTTTTTCGTTGTCTGTCATTTTGACTGACAGGGTCATAAAAATCCGGTCATAATCTATTTTTACCCGTCACTTAAATTTTTAAAATGATGATAATTACATTGTGGTGACCCTTTGTTTGGCATAATTCACCTTCCGTACTTGTGTGTCCATTTGGCCGAGCGCGTTACCGGCTACGACAGTCACGTGACGGAGACACTTAAGAGCCGCGCGCGGTCCCCTCACTATCCACTCGCTCTCGCTATATGATTGGCCGAAGAGTCGAAATGCTCTCCCGTGAAATGCCTGTTTAAAAATGTTCCCGTTGTTACTTCTTGCGTTCGCTTATAAGTGCCCATTTAAAAAGGAAAAGCGATGGATGATACTACACACAGAGCGTATTATTAACAAATGTTAAAGTTGTATAATCATATAGCGAGAATAAGGAACGTCACTGACAAGCGCAGGCCCCCGTGAGTGGATAGTGAGAGGAACAGGATAGTGCGCCTACAGCTAACAAGACTCTTAACATTGCATACCGCTTCAACATATTCAATAGTATTGTAACGTTGATAATAGTCAACCATTGAATCAGATTGCAATTCTTTATTTGTGGAAACTTATTGAACAACACGACGGCTGTCTGCCGCAGCCAACGCA
Source organism: Corythoichthys intestinalis (assembly GCF_030265065.1). Lineage (NCBI taxonomy): Eukaryota > Metazoa > Chordata > Actinopteri > Syngnathiformes > Syngnathidae > Corythoichthys > Corythoichthys intestinalis. The sequence goes on from NC_080398.1 coordinate 42,173,805, forward strand.
CATATCTCCCCCGCCAGAACAATCGTAAACACGGAAGGCACGTCCCTCGCTCTCCCGCACCTCCCTCACCCCTCTACGTCATGCGGTGCATTCAGGAACACATGCTAACACCCCCGGCACATTATAACTCGATTCGTTACAGTCTTTAGTTTTCATTCATTTTAAATTAATATTCTGTCCGAACAAGCTTAACAGAGAATCCACACCGTGCCATCACACATCAAGCAGATGAATATGTAACTTTTTCTCCGCAGTGACAAAAACAGCTGACTGTGGCCCCAGTAGTTAGGTAGCCTACCATATGTAGCATATGGAACAATGAAATTAACAGTTCACCTGTTGTGGCCTGAACGTAGTCTCACACTTTCCTCCTGGTGCGCATGGACTTGAATTGCGTGCCCGCTTGTGCAGTCCCTGTTTTTTCAACTCTTTTATCAGCACACTCGTCGTTTCGGGGCTTTTTGAAGAAACTTCGGACACTCAGTTGCCTTGACATTTTTCAGAGTAAGGCCAACGACGTCATGCATCAAGAGAGACAATAGCTAATTAATATGCTCACTCGCCACCCTGTCGTCTGGGGTGTGAATTGCAACCGTTCAAAATGACGGATGGACTTCAGTTTTTTCCGTCACCGTTTTAAAAAATCGGTCAACGACGGGAAATATTCGGTTAATGCAACCCCTGGCCACAAGCCACCTGGGAGACACACCAAACATGTGGAAGAAGGTGCTCTGGTCAGATGAAACCAAAATTGAACTTTTTGGCCACAATGCAAAACGATATGTTTGGCGTAAAAGCAACACAGCTCATCACCCTGAACACACCATCCCCACTGTCAAACATGGTGGTGGCAGCATCATGGTTTGGGCCTGCTTTTCTTCAGCGGGGACAGGGAAGATGGTTAAAATTGACGGGAAGATGGATGCAGCCAAATACAGGAACATTCTGGAAGAAAACCTGTTGGTATCTGTACAAGACCTGAGACTGGGACGGAGATTTATCTTCCAACAGGACAATGATCCAAAACATAAAGCCAAATCTACAATGGAATGGTTCAAAAATAAAGGTATCCAGGTGTTAGAATGGCCAAGTCAAAGTCCAGACCTGAATCCAATCGAGAATCTGTGGAAAGAGCTGAAGATTGCTGTTCACAAACACTCTCCATCCAACCTCACTGAGCTCGAGCTGTTTTGCAAGGAAGAATGGGCAAGAATGTCAGTCTCTCGATGTGCAAAACTGATAGAAACATACCCCAAGCGACTTGCAGCTGTAATTGGAGCAAAAGGTGGCGCTACAAAGTATTAACGCAAGGGGGCCGAATAATATTGCACGCCCCACTTTTCAGTTTTTTATTTGTCAAAAAAGTTTAAATTATCCAATAAATTTTGTTCCACTTCACGATTGTGTCCCACTTGTTGTTGATTCTTGACAAAAAATTAAAATTTTATATCTTTATGTTTGAAGGCTGAAATGTGGCGAAAGGTTGCAAGGTTCAAGGGGGCCGAATACTTTTGCAAGGCACTGTATATATACTGCACATGAGCTACAATGTGCTAATCAAGCTAGCCGAATTGGACCCACTGATGAAGCATCTCACCGTAAACAGGAGTTTGTCATTTGGGCTGGTTTTTAATCAAACTGGACGGGTTTACGCTGCGATAGGGCTAGAGACTTTTTCCCATCTGGCAACCCTGGTATCATCACATTCAGCTACTGTAGGAGTTCATTGTTGACTTGCTAATCAACACCATCCTAGCTTGATTTTAACAGGTGGTATACTGAGTGGAAAGTTTTTTTTTTTTTTAAGGTGTCGTCGGGGGGGTCGCCAGCCGTGGTCAATTTATTGGCTAAATTATGCAGAGCTGAAAACAAAGCGTCCACGGCAGACAGCGGAGTGGCGGCTCGGGCTAATGAGATGATGAGGAGCCTGGGAGCTGGTGGAGGACTTTTTTTTTTAAAAGGGGGGGTAGACCAGCAGCTTGCGTCTGGATCTTTGTGTGTGACCGGGGGGGTCCGACTGGCAAAAAGGGGGCACGTACCGTCCCTCACGGCAGACCGCAGCTGCCTCGGGAAGCGGTGTGGCAGGGGTCCCCCCGTAGTTCCGCCCCCTCTTCAGCGCTGGCACGTAGGGGCCCCCTAAAAGTCTGGGGGCCTGGGAAGCACTTGAAGTTCACAGCCAGACCTCCTATTGAGGTGACAGTCTGACTGTTTGCGCAATCGGGGTGGGGGGGAGTATTCACACGGGGAGAGTGACGGCATGAATAAGACGGGAGTGAATCACGACTGGTTTGTATGGAGACGGTGGTTTACATTAATTAGTGACGTGCCTTCCCCGCGCACACGTTATCATCGTGCTGCAGCAATAAACTGGAGAGTAGCTCATTGACTAGCATTGATGGCGGTAGACATCCATTCCATTTCAAACAGGAGGGAGCGGATGAACAGTCGTTCATTCAAGGCACATTCTGTATTTTATTGTTGAAACTGCACAAAATGTTTGACAAAATTGTACACAAAATCCATATGGTGGAAAAAACTTAGGTGACTTGAAGTTCTGCTCTGAGACCCCAAATTTGTCCAAATTTCAAAAGTGTCCGATTTGCACGTGTGATACATCATTGGAAAGCTTAAAATGTCAATTTTCTGGGGAAAGAAAAATTTTGAACAGGAGAGCATTTTGAAAAAAAAAAATTTTAAACAGCAAAACCCTATCTGGAGTAGGCATGTGCCGGTTACCGGTTTCACGGTTTACCGTGGTGTGAAAACGTCGCAGTTTCAAAACCACTAAAATTTTCCGTCAGACCGTAGTACGGTATTCGCTATTTTTCATGTGTCAAAAATGCAGCCAGAAGTGGCTTGGCGCGGCAGACCCAAAAACAAATACTCAAAACATAAGGCGTACTTTTCTTCAATTTATTGAGCTCTCAAATCGTGGTAAGTGGAATATACAAAATGAAAACATTTAAAACCGTTGTACAATTGTGTTTTTCCATGTGTGAGTAGCTTCAACAGATTAGCCTCATGAAAAAGTTCGCCAAAAACAAAACACACATTTTCCTTTCAAAGTCAATATATGAACTAACTAAAAGCTTACCAAGACGAACGTTAGCCTAGGCTTAGCTGGGAGAGCAACTTTGTCGAGTGTTACAGCCGCAGAGTGAGAGATATCATCAAAGATCGCTAATTGCGAAAGATGCTCTTGCCCTAAGCACAAATCCACGTTCGTTGGATCAAGGGGGGTCTCACTCCCAATGTTTTTTTTGTTGGTGTTTAGATGAAACCTTTCCACAACAATATTTACACTTTAAACTTATACATTTTTAACTAACTTATTAACTTATGAATTCTTTATGATTTTTAACACATAGGCATGACATCATGTAGACTAGAGCTGACACAGTGGCTGAAAATGGCGAAACTTCACTTGAGCTTTTCCACCCTCAAAAAAAAGTCATGCAGTAGAATTTTAAAATAATTTTTATTCAGAAGTATTTACTTTTTTATAGAAATTATTTTGTTCTTGCTCTAATCTTGAGCAACTTGAGCTGTGGCTGTGAGTATATTCTATAAGTTGTATTTATTTTAATTAAAATATTTGTTTGTTTGTTTTTTTTATTGATAATTTATTTTAAGAATATATTTATGTTCCAATTTGCAACTATGTTCTGAAAAATTTTTTAAAATCCTGTTCAATTGAAAAAAAAAATATTTTTTTAACCATACATCTCAAAATAACACATTTTGGAGCTATAATTGCAATACCGTGATACCGTGAAACCGCGGTATTTTTGCCCATGGTTATCGTACCGTCAAAATATCATACCGGCACATGCCTAATCTGGAGGTGAGAACACGCGAGAGCAGAATTAAAGACGCCATGACTTTAACGAGATATTATCGCGTACTTACCTTGTTTCAATCCAAAAACTCCATATAGGATGTATCATTGAGTGTCAAGACACAGATGTGAATGGCCACAGCTGGATTTTGGGGGGATTTTATGGGTGAAACATGGTAATATAACAAGGGTCGTGATGCAGAAATTGCAGACATCAAGGAGTGGTACAGATGTTCTTTTTCATATATTTACCCTTTTAAACGTTTTATTTTTTAGAGTTTGCTGCACTGAAAGTAAAGGGGCCGAATAATATTGCACGCCCCACTTTTCAGTTTTTTTATTTGTTAAAAAAGTTTAAATTATCCAATAAATTTTGTTCCACTTCACAATTGTGTCCCACTTGTTGTTGATTCTTGACAAAAAATTCAAATTTTATATCTTTATGTTTGAAGCCTGAAATGTGGCAAAAGGTTGCAAGGTTCAAGGGGGCCGAATACTTTTGCAAGGCACTGTAGCAACGGCGACCACCACTCCTAGTCATGGTTGGCATAACTACCCATGAACCATTGCAGGCGTCACACATAATAAATAACAGCCGCTACAGTATCAATTTCCAGCCAAAATAAACCCCTGAATAAATCTAGAAATGTGTCAATTTTTGGGAAATCCAGCATCGTGGAGTAGTCAGAGCCACAACATATTATCACACTACATCTAAATTTGTACATGAAACGGTAAAGTTTGAAAGCCAACTGCAACATTGTAATTGTGAGAGAGACGTCTTTTGCCCAAAGATGGCGCTGTCACCTCCACAGTCACACTTATGTGTAGTTAGCCTGCATCGTAGTAGTGTCTGGTGTCACTCGTGATGGGTTCACCAACTATTTTGAATGAACACTGACAGACGAGCACATATTGTAGCGTCTACAAGGACAACGCCAACTTGGTGATCATACACACTCAGCAGGAAAAAACGTACATTAGAATATTTTCTAAATTACTTATCCCCACCTGGATGACACGAACTGTATGCAAAAAAGTTGTCTGAGTTTAAAAGGACGCTCACCGTTAGCATTAACCTATTAACGCAAATGCTATGCTAATGCTACCAGTTACATTTTGTGTGTGATGATCACTCAGTACAGAACTTTAAAGGTTAAAGCAACATTGTATTTAGGAGTGGGAACCTCAAGGCACCTCACGATACGATTCGCGATACAAGGCTCACGATAACGATTATCTCACGATATCACGATACAGAAAATATCGATATATTGGTCAGAAATTTGATAGATGATATTCTACGATACAACTGTTGAAACGGAGAAGAAAAAACATATATTTCAAAATAGAAAAAAATACTGTTTAAGTCATTTATTAAACAGTGACACCTTTTCAGTGCAACATTGCTGTAAAATATAAATCTACTGATAATTGTGTACCTGCACATATAGAGGAAACGAACCACAACCACTGATATTTCTTGGCGAAATCATGATGAATGGCACCCTTAATTTCTTAAGTTATAAATCTTTTGAAAATTTTTAACAGTGCTGTAAGTGTCAGTCAGCAATTGAGCTTGGAGTGGGGCAATGATAAAATTGGTGGGTCTTTTCTTTGTATATGACCTTTGTTGTCAAAAGCATTGGTTTGAGCACTTCCACCATCTGCTTCAGCATTTGTGATGTCAGACTCAGTTACATTCTTCCTCACCTTAAAAACAACAAAATAAATCAAAAATATTAGCTACTCAATAGCTTTTGAGTTGAAATTCTGATGTTTTGTGTGTGTTGGAAGTATGGAGTGAATTTAAAAAAAATATGAATTGAATGAATAGAAATTAAAAATGCAATAATTGCCTGTTTTTAATATGTAGGACACATTAATTATCATGCACGTCACCTTATATATCTTGGAAGCTATTCAAACCGTTTTTATAGCTTATTGTATCAAAATGGCAGTCATAACAGTTTGTGTAGTAAACTAGATGGAAAGTGGTTCTCAAATATGTAATCAAAATAATACATTTAAATGAAAAAATCAATTACTAGTACATTGCAAAACTTTCTTACCTCAAGTGATGCTGCAGTATAGAAATCCGGTCTCCAATTAGTCACCAGCTGCCAGTGAACCTTATTTTATTAGACAATTCTTGCATACAGCAAAGTCCTTGTTCACCTTACTTCCTTTATTGTTGGTGTAAAATCCAAAGTGTGTCCACATGTGTGATTTTCAGCAATATTTTTCTCACTTTTTCCTCCACCGTTCTCACGAAGCTTTTTTATTTTTTTCAACACACTTGGGACCGCTCTTCTTCTATAGGCGACTTGTGCGCACTTTACCTTCACCGCCACTGTTGAGCGCCCCTAGTGGAGCGCCAAGGAATTGCTCAACAAACTTCGAGCAGTTTACAGCTTCCATACTCCATTGTATGGCCAATATGTCAAATAAAAGTATCGATGCTTGGCGGGAGCATATCGATAACCGATCGGGTTGCAAAATATCGCGATATATCGCTGTATCGAGATATTGTCACACTCTTAATTGTATTGTCTCTCTCGCCAAGAAAACAAATCTTACCGTGTGTGCAAGCTTTCATGGAGGCGGGAAGGGGGGGAGGGCACAGCGCATCACGAGTGACACAACCAGACACTGCTAGGATGCAGGCTAACCACGCATAAAATGTCACACATTGTGAAAATGTGACGTAAAGTATGGAGCATTTTTGTCCCGTTCTCATCAGGCGACAACTGGCATGCGTTTCGTTATGTTTTAGTCTCTCAAAATAAACATAGGTAGTGTTGGACTTTCGTGGCACGGGGAGGGGGGCGCAAAACAGTTTGATGATCCCGAAATGCAGTGTCAGCAATAAAATTACCTTAAAAGATATATGCTTGGATAGTGGCTTAGCCCATGCTCGTACATACAGGCATCCTAGCTGTGTGTGTTTTTCTGTCTTACCTAGTGGAGAAGTAGAAGCCCCATCCTTTACGACCAAATATTCCAGCCAGTAATATTTATAATCATACGTTGAAAATGAAAATACGTTTTTTTGTTGTTGTTTCACATCAGTTTTTAGGGGAATTCTAAGTCAGGCTGCTTAGGACAGCTACGCTTGGCTAATATCATCGTCCGTTCAACTAAACTGAAACTCCACTCACCATTTTGGCGGTGCTCAACGGCGTTTCATGGTTCACATCTTCAATCCTTGGTTCTCGCTCAGTTGTTGTCGCTTTTGAAAGCTAAGGTTGAAAAAAATTACGAATATCCATCTTGCATCTTCTGACCTCAGATGCTTTTGGCTAAGCAAAGCAAATGACCGTCTATAAATATAAAATAATAAATAAATATGATCCATTATAAAAATTTTTTTTTTGGTTCATTCATTTTGGTTTTAATGCTTTACAACTTTTATAGACAACATTTTACCAGGAAGGTCTTCATTTTAAATTACCGTAATTTTCGGACTATAAAGCGCTACTTTTTCCCCTCATTTTTAATCCTACGGTTTATTGTCCAATCCGGCTTATCTGTTTATTTATTGGGTTAACAGCGACTGCCATAAGACCGTCATAATTATGACATGACACTATAATGGGTATTAATAAATGCTTATGACCAATGTCATTAAGTGTCATCCGGCAAATTATGTCAGTAACTTCATTTATGTCCCGCTGGGATCTTTTCCATCCATTCAAAAGTGAGATCAGTTGCCGGATGAAACAAAATGGCACTTGCCATAAACATTTATTAATGCTCATGGCAGTGTCGTGTCATAATTATGATGGCCTTATGGCGCCACTGTCAAATAAAGTGTTAACAAATACCATAACTAGCAATTAATGAAACAACTTGAACAGCAACTGAAGAAATAATTAGCACAGAACATGAATTTGAATTGTTATTTACATCTGTATCGCTGCAATGCATGCTAGGAGGCATGTTGGACGACAACAGTGTTTACAGCAGGTGGCAGCAGAGGTTGACTGTCTCCTCCGAGGGAGCAGTGATGCACAAATGAAGCTTTGCAGCAAATTGGTTCAAAGCTTCATGGTGGGTCATTTGGTTTTATGACACCGCTGTCAAATAAAGTGTTATCGGTTAATATCTTTTGGTGTAAATATCCCATAATACAGTGAGGTCGGCTGCGGCTTATAGTCCGGTGCGGCTTATCTGTGAACAAATGCCGTTTTCGTGTCAAATTTGGTGGGTGGTGGCTTATACTCAGGTGCGCCTTATAGTCTGAAAATTACGGTAATACATAGGAACGTCAATTATATGCAATGACATTTTTGCCTACCAGGGGAGGGGAGTATGCCGCGTATGCCCAAAATATGTTTTTAGCCCGTTATCATCCTGAAAAAAATTGTTAGTTGTAGTTCATCATTGACGAAAAACAACACTGCTTCAATACTTTGCTGAAAATTTCATCCGAGATTTCCATTTTCCATCTGAGATCGTCCACTCACTGGCAGAGACAACCTATGTGTATTGCTTGAAAGTACGAGCCGCACGATGTATATATGGAAATAGACCGGAAACAGAACACTCGGCTCTGGAGGGGCGGGCTGAAGGCTCAGAAACCGGATGCCACATCAAGTTTGTTAACGAGAATCATGCGTTTCTCCCCGTGATATAGTGAGGCTACTTATTCCTAGACCTACAACCCCTAGCATAAAATATGGAATTACCAGTCTCTGACGAGCACTTACTCAGCTTTAGCATTCAGAAACTCTAAAAGAAATGAATAAAAAACATTGTATTGTTCAGTAAATGTTACTTTTATAGAGCAAGTGCAGGGAAATAAATATAGAATCACTCCATTCTGACGAAAAATATATGGAATCATGAGAAACACTGATAGTGTGGACCATTTTTTTCAATTTCCACCACAGGTTTTCAATAGGGTTGAGATCTGGGCTATTTGCAGGCCATGACATTGACTGGATGAGTCTTTCTCCAAGGAATGCTTTAACAGTTTTAGCTCTGTGGCATGATGCATTGTCATCTTGGAAAATGAGAAACATATTTTTAATTGAAGGGATAAGAAAGCTGTCTAAAATTTCAATGTAAACTTGTACATTTATTGAAGATTTAACCAACCCCATCTCCCCAGTGCCTTTGCCTGTCATGCAGCCCCATATTATCAAGGACTGAGGGAATTTTATGTTTCCTTGGGGCAGTCATCTTTGTAAATCTCACTGGAACGGCACCAAACAAAAGTTCCAGCATCGTCACCTTGTCCAATGCAGATTCTTGACTCGCCACTGAAAATAACCATCATCCAGTCATTCACAGTCCATGATTGCCTCTCCTTAGCCCATTGCAGTCTTGTTATTTTCTGTTTAAGTGTCAACGATGGTTTCCTTGTAGCTTTCCTGTATGAAAATCCCATTTCCTTTAAGTGATTTTGCACAGTTCTGTAACATACCTTGACTCCAGCTTCCTCCCATTTCTTTTTCATTTGTCTTGTACATCTTCTGTTTTCAAGACATATGGTCTTTAGTTGTTTGTCATGAAGTTTGGATGTCTTCCTCGGTCTACCAGTACCATAGGGGGGCCACCAGGGTAGGGCCCCTGGTGGCCGAAAAGTGTCATTGCATGTAATTGACTTTCCTATATATATATATATATATATATATATATATATATATATATATATATACACATATATATATATACATATATACATATGTATATATATATGTGTATATATATATATATATATATATATATATATATATATATATATATATATATAGTCAATTACATGCAGGGGGGCCTGTACAGTGGGGCAAATAAGTATTTAGTCAACCATTAATTGTGCAAGTTCTCCCACTTGAAAATATTACTGAGGCCTGTAATCAACATGGGTAAACCTCAACCATGAGAGACAGAATGTGGGGAAAAAAACAGAGAATCACATTGTTTGATTTTTAAAGAATTTATTTGCAAATCATGGTGGAAAATAAGTATTTGGTCAATACCAAAAGTTCATCTCAATACTTTGTTGTGTACCCTTTGTTGGCAATAACGTAGGCCAAACGTTTTCTGTAACTCTTCACAAGCTTTTCAAGATACAAGACACAAATCTACCTCCATATGGCTCCGCCCAGGGGATACAATTTTTGTCTGGGGTAACTACATTGGCATGACACCGGCGGGCGTACGATATTCAATGGATGACGATCTTGGGCGAGTATAGCTGTCCTAAGCAGCCTGATTTAGAATTCCCCTCTAGAATGATGGGAAACAAAAAAACGCTCATTTTCAACTTATTATTATAAATATTCTTGTAAATTAATTTTATTGCTGACACTGCGTTTTGGGGTCATCAACATGTTGTGCCTCCCCCCGGCCCAAAAGTCAAACTCCACCTATGACCAGTACGTTTAACTTTAACAACCTTGCCATGCTGTTTGTATTTGGTCCAGATTTTTAATACAGCTGACTGTGAACAGACCACATCTATGGCAACCATACGTGTAGCATTACCTTCTTCAAGAAGTTTGATAATCCTCTTGTTGGTCTTAAGAGACATCTCTCTTGGTGGAGCCATGATTCTTGTGAATCCACTTGGTCCAGCAGCCCTCCAAAGTGTGATAACTGCACTGTTTTTAACTGCTGACTAACGAGCAGATCTAATCTGAGGGAGGGGCCCGATTAAGGAAAGGAAATTGACTGGGTGTGTCTGTGTTTTCTACTCAAAATTGAGTGATTCCATAGTTTTTTTTTCTTCAGAATGGACTGATTCTATATTTCCCTGCACTTGCTCTATAAAAGTAACATTTACTGACCACCACAATGTTTTTTATCCATTTCTTTTAGTGTTTCTGAATGCCAAGGAGTTGCACTTTTGAACTAATTCATTATTTTTATCTGAGTTTGTTCTACATAATAAAATGTCTGAGTAAGTGCTGTCTGAGACTGGCGATTCCATAATTTTTGCAAGGGGTTGTATGCCTTGACAAGAAAGAACATATGGAAGGAAAATGGTAAAGGAGGAAACCAAAGAAGGCTGAAACAAAAAGGATGTTTTGTTTTTGTCCATGCGTGGAAGATAACAAGTGTATGTGTGTTCCTAATAAATTGTCCGTAAGGTTTGACGGGTGTTAGCGGGATGAAAGCGGCGGTTTGGGCGACTGGTACGCGGCGAGGCGCTAATGCTAAGCGCAAGCATGTGACGCCGCCTTTCGCGCCGGCTCAGACCGCAACCTTACCAGTGTTAACGAGGCAGCCCACAGGTTAACGAGTTCATCTCTGATTTAACCCTTTCCTGTCATTTTCTGTCATCAGGTGGGCGGATGACGCGGACTCCGTTCGGCCAATCAGAGCAAAAACGGAAGCGCCTCATGATCATTTTGAACGATCGTCGTCGTCGTGACCGGTGAATGTGACCCACGGCAGCAGTGAATCCTACCGCACTGTGATTGGACAGCTCGTGTGTCAGCTGACGCAGCGGCCAATGAGAGCTGTCGCCTTTAAACTCTATGCAAACGCCCCTTTTTTTTCTTCAACAAACATGCTTTCATTTCCTGTTTCTGACACACACACGGAAATATGAAGTTACTCATTGCCATTGACGATGATAGATGTCCAATTCGTTTTGAATGGGAGGGGTTGGCAGCGATCTTGTTATGATTGATGATCTATGCAATTGTTTTGTAACTTGAAATGATCTTTCGGGGACCGTTGTAATCAAGTTGAATGCACAGATTTGTACGTTTTTTGTTGTATTTTGTTGTTGTTGTTTGTTTTGTTTTTTGCTAAAAGTTGTTTGTGTGATGCAACAACGGCTGTGCATGTTCACCAATGTGCCTTGTATGGAAACTGTGTTGCAATATTATTAAATGTTTACACTGAAAACAATGCAGTGTGATTTCCCTTTCAAATTATTATTAATAGTATGCATGCGTTCATTATTTTTTTGTTTGTTTGTTTTTTGGGAAACTTAAGTCTAGAAACTTTGTTTTAATGCCAAGAACCATAGAATTCAGTGTTTTTTTTTATTGTTGAACTGACTGGATTAAGAAATGCGGTAAAAATGTATTATATATAATTGTATTTGTTATTTAATTTTACATAGCTGGGATAGGCTCCAGCACCCTCTGTTTACATCAAGGGGCCACTAGCTACATTCACTAACAGACTAGCATTGTACTTCGACATATACGAATTGAGACTGTTTACATCCATATCTATAAAGAATTCGGGGATTTAAGCGTTTAATCACAAGAATTTTCACTGAAAAAGCTCTGTTTACATCAGGCGGCTGCTAGCTACATTCACTAACAGACTAGCATTGTACTTTGACATAATTACATAAAATAAATTCATACTGCACGTTTTTTTGGGGGGGGTTTTAACCAAGAATCGAGACTGTTTTACGTCCATATCTACAAAGAATTCGGGGATTTTAGCATTTATTCACAATAATTTTCAATGGAAAACCTCTGTTTACATCAGGCGGCCGCTAGCTACATTCACTAACAGACTAGCATTGTAATTCGACATATTTACATAAAATAAATGCTAACTGCACGTTCTTGTTTGCTTTGAACCATGAATCGAGACTGTTTTACCTCCATATCTAAAAAGAACCCAGGGATTTAAGCATTTATTCACTAGAATTTTCACCAGATAAGCTCTGTACATCAGGCGGCCGCTAGCTACATTCACTAACAGACTAGCATTGTACTTGGACATATTTTCGTAAAATAAATGCTAACTGCACGTTCTTGTTTGCTTTGAACCATGAATCGAGACTGTTTTACATCCATATCTATAAAGAATACAGGGATTTAAGCATTTATTTACTAGAATTTTCACCGGAAAAGCTCTGTTTACATCAGGCAGCCACTAGCTACATTCGCTAACAGACTAGCATTGTACTTTGACATATTTACGTAAAATAAATGCTAACTGCACGTTTTCTTTGCTTTTAACCACAAATCGAGACTGTTTTACATCCATATCTATTAAGAATTAGGGGATTTTTGCCTTTATTCACAAGAATCTTCACCGGAAAAGCTCTGTTTACATCAGGCGGCTGCTAGCTAAATTCACTAACAGACTAGCATTGTACTTTGACATATTTATGTAAAATAAATGCTAACTGCATGTTTGTTTTTTGTTTTTTTGCTTTTAACCAAGATTAGAGACTGTTTTACGCCCATATCTATAAAGAACTCAGTGAATTAAGCATTTATTCACAAGAATTTTCACTGGAAAAGCTCTGTTTACATCACGCGGCTGCTAGCTACATTCACTAACAGACTAGCATTGTACTTTGACATAATTACGTAAAATAAATTCGTACTGCACCGTTTTGTTTTGTTTTTTGGTTTTAACCAAGAATCGAGACTGTTTTACGTCCATATCCACAAAGAATTCGGGGATTTTAACATTTATTCACAAGAATTTTCAACAGAAAAGCTCTGTTTACATCAGGCGGCCACTAGCTACATTCACTAACAGACCAGCATTGTACTTTGACATATTTACGTAAAATAAATGCTAACTGCACGTTTTCTTTGCTTTTAACAAGACTGTTTTACATCCATATCTATAAAGAATTTGGGGATTTTAGCATTTATTCACAAGAATCTTCAACGAAAAAAGCTCTTTGTGATTCCACTCGGTCAGCTTTGACGGCTTCGCCAACAATGGAGGCCCCCTATTTATCGGCCCCGCGCCCCATGTCCTGCCAATACATTATGAAGTCAATGTAAAGAATATATAAAAATTAATATAATTAATAATATAACTAATTTGTAATATTGCAGGTAAATAATTAAATAATTATTTGGAATAAATAGTATTTGGAATAAATACTTTTTTTTTTTTTTAAGTAGCTTTGTGCTGATTGGCCGGGAGAAATCACATGGTTTCTGTTTTTTATATACACCGAATGTTTTGGACTATAAGCCACTACGTTTTTCTCACCGTTAGTACCCTGCGGCTTTTGACTACCACACTGCCTTGATGCATTTTGTTTTCCCTGCATTTGGGTCCATCTCGATCCTATGTTGAGACAGTATTGCCTGTTAACCCAAATAAATCAACAAATAAGCCACAGGATTCAAAATGGGGGGGAAAAGTAGCGTCTTATAGTGTGAAAATTACAGTATATGAACACATTAGAGAGTATAACAGTAAAGTAAATGGAAAATAGAATTTCAAAGTTGTGACCACGAACCCAAACTTTTTGGGAAACAAAAGTGTTTTTATATGTGAATGCGACAAAACAAACTAGGAATTACGACGTGGAATCTGTGAAAAAAATATGTGTTACATGGTGTTTTTCATTCTGTTGATGGGTTATATGTTGATTTGTTCATTAATAACCACAATAAATATATGGCGGAAAACACAGACAAGACTGAAAAAGCAGTTTCTGCTCTTGCACTCCTCTTTAAAAGAAACTGCTGTATTTTAAGCCAAAACAACTGTTGTGTTTGATAGAACAATATGTCTATATGCTGCCATAGCAGATTCATGGCGCATTAAGCCCCTGAAATATTTTTAATTTGTCCACTTTACCCAGGAAACCCCCATTCACAGACGTCACACAACCGCTTTTGTTTCAGCCCAGCCATAAAACAAAGATAAATAATTATATTTATTGTTCAAAATGTCTGTAATTTTTAACCTAGAATCATTAATTGATGTCTAATATTTTGTTAAAAGAAAAAAACGACTTTTAAAAATTGTTCACTCGCATATTTTAAACTTCTAAACAAATTACGTCACAATGAAAAAAATGGTGTCTGTAAAAAAGTCACGGATATCTACCTCATAACTATCGCTAAATTGTATTTTTTTTGTTACTGTCGCATTTTCTCTGATATGTTAGGTGATAAATATTCGATCCAAGCAAAGAAAAATTGGAAAAAAAAACTTTTATAAGGGTAAATATATGAAAAAGAAAATCTCGACCACTCCCTGATGTCTGCGATTTCTGCATCGCGACTTTTTTTATATTACCATGTTTTAACCATAAAATCCCCCCAAAATCCAGCTGTGGCCATTCACAGCTGTGTCTTCACACTCAGTGATACATGTTTTTGGATCGAAACTAGGTAAGTACGCGATCATATCACGTTAAAGTCATGGCGTCTTTAATTCTGCTCTTATGTGCTCTCACCTCCAGTTATGGTTTTGCTGTTTAAATTTTTTTGTTTTTTTAAATGCTCTCCTGTTCAAAAATTTTCTTCCTTCAGAAAATTGAGATTTTAAGCTTTCCAATGATGTATCAAACATGCATATAGGACAATTTTGAAATTTGGCCAAATTGGGGGTCTTAGAGCGGAACTTAGAGTCACCTGAGTGTTTTCCATTTAAAGCAACACTTTTCAAATTTGGTCGATTTTAGCGATACTAGTGGACAAAAGCGGTAGTGTTTTGCCTTAAGGAAGACTGTGTTTCCCATGAAACCAGCCCGCACCCAAACAGTGTCGTAAACTCATCAATGAATCAAAAATCAATCTCCCTGTCGCCTGTAAATGGATTAAACAATAGTTCTGTTTACAGCGGCTCTGTGAAGGACGAATAGTAATAAGCTAATGAATCCACTTGTGGCTAAACAATAGCATATAATGGTTAGCAACCATGTGGCTAATGAAGTCAATCGACACATTATCACAATTATTATGAAAATATTTTATAAAGGTTGAAAAATTACCTCGTCTTGCTTTAAGAAGTCATTTTTTACCCAAAAATCAATTGACTTCATTTTAATTTCATTTAATCCTTCCCAGTGTGATGCCGATAATGTATTGAATGCTAACACACATACAAAGAGCCTCGCTCTATGTACATATGGACAGTTTTTTTTTTCTTTTTTACTGCCGTCACATATGGCCATCGTGGAAAATCGTGCGCAGACATGCAATTCACTCGCATTGTCATGCAAACGAGCGCAGTAAAAATGGAATGAAATGTGCGTCTTTGCAGTACAGCTGTGCCGCTTCTTGTCTCGGTGAAGTGTGGCCTAATTCAATGAGGAAGCTTCTTAACGCGCCCAGTGGGGGTGCACTTTCCATCATCAGTGGCCATTACCATGCAGGAATGTCTTTTCAAAAGCGACGTTTAATGTTCATTGGTTAAATCATTCGGTGCCATTTGAATGGGGAGGGGCTTGATGTTTCACAGCCATTGATAGTGATGGACGTCCACGCCATTTAGACTGGGAGAGCCCCTCTCATGCCGGTCGTGAGGAATGAGTTTCAACAAGTAGAATGATGTTGAATAATGTCTTAAATAGTGAGGAATGATGTTGAAAAATATGGAACCACAAGAGTCTTAATAAGATAAATGAAAACATTTTTACAACATTTTGATAAATAACAGAAAAAGTATGTAATATGGCCCTTAAAATGTAAGGTAATATTATTATTAAAAGGTTTTTACTAGGGCTGTCAAACGATTGAAATTTTTAATCAAGTTAATTACAGCTTAAAAATTAATTAATCGTAATTAATCGCAATTCAAACCATCTCTAAAATATGCCATATTTTTCTGTAAATTATTGTTGGAATGGAAAGATAAGACACAAGACGGATATATACATTCAACATACGGTACATAAGTACTGTATTAGTTTATTATAACAATAAATCAACAAGATGGCATTAACATTATTAGCATTCTCTTAAAGCGATCCATGGATAGAAATACTTGTAGTTCTTAAAAGATAAATGTTAGTACAAGTTATAGAAATTTTATATTAGAACCCCTCTTAATGTTTTCGTTTTATTAAAATTTGTAAAATTTTCAATCAAAAAATAAACTAATGGCTCGCCATTGTTGATGTCAATAATTACACCATGCTCACTCATGGTGCAGAAAACAACCAAATCAGTTGCACCCAAGCGCCAGCAGAGGGCGCCGAACACCAAAAAACAAGTAACAAGCGTACATTACACTCTGCTGTCATTTTAATCTGTTTGAGCGCGGCATGTGCGTTAATTGCATAAAATATTTTAACGTGATTAATTTTAAAAATTAATTACCGCCCGTTAACGCGATAATTTTGACAGCCCTAGTTTTTACAAGATAAAAAGCGTTTTTCATGAAGTATTTTTTTAATTCCGTAATGTGTTTTTCCACAAGTGCCTATTTAGGGTTAGGGTGAGGCCTATTTATTGAAACGAGTGCACCCCAGTGTCTTTTTCCCCCCCTTTTTTTTGTAAAAGGGGTGGGGTTATGGGGGAACAGAAGAATGAGAGAGAGACATAAGAAGCACAAACAACAACAAGAAATACATTGAACGCCTACAGTGGGGCAAATAAGTATTTAGTCAACCACTAATTGTGCAAGTTCTCCCACTTAAAAATATTAGAGAGGCCTGTAATTGTCAACATGGGCAAACCTCAACCATGAGAGACAGAATGTGTTAAAAAAAAAAAAAAAACTGAAAATCACACTGTTTGATTTTTAAAGAATTTATATGCAAATCCTGGTGGAAAATAAGTTTTAGGTCAATACCAAAAGTTCATCTCAATACTTTGTTATGTACCCTTTGCTGGCAATAACGGAGGCCAAATGTTTTCTGTAACTTTTCACAAGCTTTTCACACACTGTTGCTGTTATTTTGGCCCATTCCTGCATGCAGATCTCCTCTAGAGCAGTGATGTTTTGGGGCTGTCGTTGGGCAGCACGGACTTTCAACTCCCTCCACAGATATTCTATGGGGTTGAGATCTGGAGACTAGCTAGGCCACTCCAGGAACATGAAATGCTTCTTACGAAGCCACTCCTTTGTTGCTCTGGCTGTGTGTTTGGGATCATTGTCATGCTGAAAGACCCAGCCATGTCTCATCTTCAATGCCCTAGCTGATGGAAGGAGATTTTCACTCAAAATCTCTCGATACACGGCCCCATTCATTCTTTCCTTTACACAGATCAGTCGTCCTGGTCCCATTTGCAGAAAAACAGCCCCAAAGCATGATGTTTCCACCTCCATGCTTCACAGTGGTTATGGTGTTCTTCGAATGCAATTGAGTATCCCTTCTCCTCCAAACACGAGAACCTGTGTTTCTACCAAAAAGTTCTTTTTTGGTTTCATCTGACCATAACACATTCTCCCATTCCTTTTCTGGATCATCCTTCTCTAGCGAACCGCAGACGGGCCTGGACGTGTACTGGCTTCAGCAGGGGGACGCGTCTGGCAGTGCAGGATTTGAGTCCCTGGCGGCGCATTGTGTTACTGACAGTAGCCTTCGTTACTGTGGTCCCAGCTCTCTATAGGTCATTCACTAGGTCCCCTTGTGTGGTTCTGGGATTTTTGCTCACCGTTCTTGTTATCATTTTGACGCCACGGGGTGAGATTTTGCATGGAGCCTCAGATCGAGGGAGATTATCAGTTGTCTTGTATGTCTTCTATTTTCTAATAATTGCTCCCACAGTTGATTTCTTTGCACCAAGCGTTTTACCTATTGCACATTCAGTCTTCCCAGCCTCGTGCAGGTCTACAATTTTGTCTCTGGTGTCCTTCGACAGCTCTTTGGTCTTGGCCATCGTGGAGTTTGGAGTGTGACTGACTGAGATTGTGGACAGGTGTCTTTTATGCCGATAATGAGTTAAAACTTGTGCAATTAATACAGGTAATGAGTGGCGCCTCGTTAGACCTCGTTCGAACAAATTAGACCTCTTTGACAGCCAGAAATCTTGCTTGTTTGTAGGTGACCAAATACTTATTTTCCACCATGATTTGCAAATAATTCTTTAAAAACCAAACAATGTGATTTTCTGCTTTTTTCCCACATTCTGTCTCTCATGGTTGAGGTTTACCCATGTTGACATTTACAGGCCTCTCTAATCTTTCCAGGTAGGAGAACTTGCCCAATTGGTGGTTGACTAAATACTTATTTGCTCCACTGTACACTAACTATGAATATGTTGGTGCTATCATTAGCTAGTTGTATTTCTGGTTGACACCATGTGGGGGGCTTGATAACCAAGGAAAGAGGGGGAGGCGAGAGGGGGGGGCTGAGAGATAAGTGATTCGGAGGGGTGGAGTGTACACAAATCAGCCATGTGGTCTAGAACCCAGTATTTGTGTGAATCCCTTGTGAGTGTGAGTATGTTGGCATCCTATTCTATACTGTCTCTTCGCTAATCCTGACACCGAGGTTTTCTACTTGAGTGTGTCTAATTTTACCTAGTCATGCGTGAGTCCCATCTAACGTGATTGTCCAGCAGACGAGTGGAGATGCCGCGTGGGTGCGAGCTCGCCAGGTTCACATAGGAATCACGTCTGCTGAACGCCTCAGTGCGCCAGATGATCAATCTGACAGTCCAAATGATTTGTTACTAACTTATCCGGAGCGGACTGTGCAGAACGGACGCGCTAAAAATCTAATGGTTGACGTGCTACGTGCAAGAAGTGAACAGTTTTGACCATAATGGAGTAATTTTGCCATTTAATATTTAATATTCCATTTAGCACAAGACTGTTATTTGTCATGACCATACCATTTATTTAGCAATTGGGGGAAAATACTGAGATAAAAAGAATATCCTGTAAAAATATCGGACTAGAGAGATTGAAACAATAACATTTTGTGGCTCTCTTCGTCCCTTTTCCTCGTTCTGAATAATTTCCTCTAAATGGGCTGAATTCTCAATCAGATTAAACCATGACCCTGCCGACGTCAACCTCCTGTTGGGGACGCTAGAGCCCTATAATGGTAGGCGTGGCTAAACGGCAAATTAAAAGACTCATTTCTCGTCATCTGCACTTTGCCAAATTGTTGTATAAAGTCAAATAATCTCAAAATATTCTAATTCACAATAATGCTATTTAAGACTTTTTTTTATCCTGTCATAGGCACTTTAACTCATCCGCTGCATTCATAGAAGTCCAATCCAGTAGAACTTGGAGGCCTGGCAGCACTACAAGTCTATGAATTGGTGAATAGGGTTCTCGTAAGTAGTGAACACTGCTTAGTAATCACTGAGCGGATCAAGTGTATGACCTTCGTGTGACCTTCATGTTTCAGGCTGCTTGCACTAAGCTTGAACGCGGATCAAAAGTTCAAATGCTTACAATGAACCTAAACACACACACATACAGTACTAATACACACACGCACAGTTTAGTCTCCATTGAAGCTGAACACGTGTTTGTTTTCTCCTGTGTGACCTTCAGGCCAGAGTTCATCCTACCCAATAAAAGAGCCCTTAACCTCTCAACATGGCCACCGCCCTCGTTCATCACCCCGATCGAGTGGGGTGGGTCAAAGGGCTGGAAGCGTGTCGGGCCAACATGCCCTTTCGACCCTCTGAGATGGACGACATAGTCACATGTGGACTCCTTCGTAGACAAACGCTGAGCATTTACTTTGTGCATTGCTGTATCCTATGATGCTTTCCTTACTGCTGATTCATATGTTAATTCATTCAAGTACAGATTATCTTCACGAGGGTCCAAGCTGACTACGGGTACACCCAGAATGGATTGTTTTTATTACAACTAGAAATTGCAATTTTTGGAGGAATACAGATCCCATTTCCTGTCGATATTTTGACATATATTGCAATCAATGGCATCTACTTACATATGCTGTAATGGAATCCAATAGAATTGACATATATGGCTGTCAAAGGCATGGACGTACATGGCCGTCAATGGCATAGACTTACATGGAAGCCAGTTGAATATAAATCGGCTGTAACGATTAGTTACGATACGTTTTTTGCTAAAAATCACAACCACACAGGTTTTTCTGAATTGAAAATGAATGGGAAATTTGGACGTACATTGCTGTCAATGGCATAGACTTACATGAGCACCAGTAGAATGTCAATGGGCTGTCATGATAAGTTTTTTGATAAGAATCACAACCACATAAGTTTTTCTGCCATTTAAAATGAATGGGAAATATGGACATAAATGGCTGTCATTGGCATAGCCTTACATGAGAGTCAGTTGAACTTCAATGGGCTGTAATGGTAAGCGGTCAAAAATCACAACCACTTATGTTTTCCCATCATTGGAAATGAAGGGGAATGCTTGCCATTAGAAATGAATGGAATTACGTACATGACCGTTAATGGCATCCCATTAGAAATGATTGGGTTTTTGGCGAATTTTGAGGAAACAGTAAGTTTTTGGCAAATTCTGCCGACAACCTTCATGACCTTTACCGTCCTGTAATTTTTTATGTGTAAATGATGTGATTTGGCCAAAAATTGTAGGACAAGTAACGTTTCGAATTTTTGTTTATTTATTTATTTTTATTGGTGTAAAATGCGGGTTTATCTGGTTGGAAGTTCTCTAACTCGCACACCAGCTCGGGCTCCTTCCCCGCTAGAGAGGTGAAATTCCGTGTCCCAAGAGCTACATTCTGTAGCTGGTGGACAGACGGCCAGGGGCCCCGCCTTTGGCTGCTGCCAAACTCCCTACGCACCCGACTCCTTTGGTCCCTCCCTCAGGTGGTGAGCCCATGGGAAGGGGGACCCATGTTTCCTTTTTGGGCTGTGCCCAGCCGGGCCCCATGAATGCAGGCCCGGCCACCAGACGCTCACCTTCGAGCCCCACTTCCAGGTCAAAATAGTTGGAAACCTTTATTTATTGATTTATGTTTGGAGTAAAATTTTGAGAGACAGCGAGAACGAAAAGTGGTATTTGGTATGTGGCAAAATCAATTTTGCCGCAAACATAAAAAAAAAGCTACATGACAAAATACATTTTGCCACATGGCAAAAGAGTTCCACATGCCAAAATACATTTTGCCACATACCCAAAAAAATGCCATATGCCAAAATCCATTTTGCCACATGCCAAAAAATGCCACATGGCAAAATCCATTTTGCCACGTGGCAAAAAAAGGTCACGTTGCAAAACAAAAAATGCCACATGGCAAAATCAATTTTGCCACATGGCAAAAGAATTCCACTTGGCAAAATCAATTTTACCACATACCCCAAAAAAATGCCACATAACAAAAATAATTAAAATGTCACATGCCAAAATCCATTTTCCACATGCCAAAAAATGCCACATGGCAAAAAAAAAAAATGTCACATGGCAAAATCAATTTAACCACATACCCCCCAAAAAATGCCAAAGCAGAAATCCATTTTGCCACATTCCAAAAAAAAAATGCCACATACCATAAAAAAATGCCACATGCCAGAATCCATTTTGCCACATTCCAAAAAAAATGCCACAAGGCCCCCCCCCACCACAAAATGCCACATGCTAAAATCCAATTTGCCACATGCCCCAAAAATGCCACATACCATAAAAAAAAAAAAAAAAAAATGCCACATGCCAGAATCTATTTTGCTACATGGCAAAATTAATTTTGCCACATGGCGAAAAAAAATGCCACATGCCAAAACAAAAAATGCTACATGGCATGCTATCCTTATTAAAATATAAAATCCTATAAATGTTTGGGTGGTTTTAGTTAAAGCAGACACTGCATTTTCATCTGTGTGATTTTGACAAAGATCAGATCTCATTTTATGCAGAAATTTGAAAAATTGCAAAAGGTTCAGATAGTTTTTCACACCACTGTTCATGTACGTAAAGCTAGTAGCTTTACGACGTGACGTCATAGCCAATTGGAATAATATTGTTTATCTCCTGAGTGTGTATTTTAGAATCTGCTTCATAAATAAGAAAATCCTTTACCATTTGGCTCTTCTACATAAAATTACAAACAATAGATGACTTTATATTGATGCTTCGTCATAACTCCCAACTAAGGTACATGTACCGTGTGGCAAATAAGTATTTAGTCAACCACCAATTGTGCAAGTTCTCCTACTTGAAAAGATTAGAGGCCTGTAATTGTCAACATGGGTAAACCTCAACCATGAAAGACAGAATGTGAAAAAAAAACAGAAAATCACTTTGTTTGATTTTTAAATAATTTCTTTGCAAATTAGAGTGGAAAATAAGTATTTGGTAACCGACAAACAAGCAAGATTTCTGGCTGTCAAAGAGATCTAACTTCTTATAACAAGGTCTAACGAGGTTCCACTCGTTACCTGTATCAATGGCACCTGTTTTAACTCACCTGTCCACAACCTCAGGTCAGTCACACTCCAAACTCCACTATGGCCAAGACCAAATAGCTGTCGAAGAACACCAGAGACAAAATTTTAGACCTGCACCAGGCTGCGAAGACTGAATCTGCAATAGGTAAAACACTTGGTGTAAAGAAACTAATTATTGGAGCAATTATTAGAAAATGGAAGACATATAAGACCACTGATAATCTCCCTCGATCTGGGGCTCCATGCAAGATCTCATCCCGTGGCGTCAAAATGATAACAAGATTGGTGAACAAAAATCCCAGAACCACACGGGGGGACCTAGTGAATGACCTAGAGAGAGCTGGGACTACAGTGACAAAGGCTACTATCAGTAACACAATGCACCGCATGGACTCATATCCTGCACTACCAGATGTGTCCCCCTGCTGAAGCCAGTACACGTCCAGGCACGTCTGCGGTTCGCTAGCGAGCATCTGGATGATCCAGAAGAGGACTGGGAGAATGTGTTATGGTCAGATGAAACCTAAATAGAACGTTTAGGTAAAAACACAGGTTATCGTGTTTGGAGGAGAAAGAAAACCGAATTGCATCCGAAGAACACCATACGCACTGTGAAGCATGGGGGTGGAAACATCATGCTTTGGGGCTGTTTTTCTGCAAATGGGACTAGGACGACTGATCTGTGTAAAGGAAAGAATGAATGGGGCCATGTATCGAGAGATTTTGACTGAAAATCTCCTTCCATCAGCAAGGGCATTGAAGATGAGACGTGGCTGGGTCTTTCAGCATGACAATGATCCCAAACACACAGCCAGGGCAACAAAGGAGTGGCTTCGTAAGAAGCATTTCAAGGTCCTGGAGTGGCCTAGCCAGTCTCCAGATCTCAACCCCAAAGAAAATCTGTGGAGGGAGTTGAAAGTCCGTGTTGCCCAACGACAGCCCCAAAACATCACTGCTCTAGAGGAGATCTGCATGGAGGAATGGGCCAAAATACCAGCAACAGTGTGTGAAAAGCTTGTGAAGAGTTACAGAAAACGTTTGGCCTCCGTTATTGCCAACAAAGGGTACATAACAAAGTATTGAGATGAACTTTTGGTATTGACCAAATACTTATTTTCCACCATGATTTGCAAACAAATTCTTTAAAAATCAAACAATGTGATTTTCTGGGGGGGTTTCCACATTCTGTCTCTCATGGTTGAGGTTTACCCATGTTGACCATACAGGCCTCTCTAATATTTTCAAGTGGGGGAACTTGCACAATTATTGGTTGACTAAATACTTATTTACCCCACTGTACATAAAGTGCGTAGCAGTTTACCTTATGTAATAATACCACTTTAATTCTCATTGTACCAGTATGGATTTAATCTCTCCCTTCTGTCGTAGTCAGACCTCAATTTACAAAAAAATAATAAAAATTGCTGTTTAGTATAAAAACTTTGTTAAAGCTGAGTAACGGTTAGTTTTATGCTATAAGAACTTTAGATATAGTTTCATGAATGTATGTTATCTTACGTTGATCAAATCACACAAACACTTCACCCCGCCACACTGCACTCTAGTTGCCGTGGTAACAAGATATCTGCATGTATGTGTGTACAATGGACACACACGTACTAAAATTGAAAACTCAGACGGTTGGCGTAGCAACACACAAGTAGGCGGGGTTGGAGGGCTTTATATCAGGGGCCCCTCTCAATGTCAAGGGCCCCTCGGCACGCCTGGGAGCCGAAGTTGTGCATGTATGTATAGCCTAATCCGCGTTATCCCGCCTCCCCCTTTATTCAGCAGCTCTGATTGGATTACAACGTGTGTTTTTGTACTTGAGCCGACTGATTTTTTGACAGGTGAGAAATTTGCAGAGTACTGCCACCTGCTGGTCAGGAGCTTTGTAACAGTTCATCATTTACACATTGACGACAACGGACGTCCAATCCATTCGAACCGGGAAGTTCGAATGAATTGGACGAAAAAGATATGTTAACTGGTGACCCTCCCCCCTAGGATCACATCACGGGGTCAAGGTTGAAGTCGCTTGACCTCCAAACGGATCTTGATGGCCTCCCGCAGGTTGGCACAATGAGCAATCAGCGGCAAAAGACTTGATGATTACAATCTTCGACCCCGAGAACTTCACCGACCTTGCCTGACATCCGTCGTCTCGCGGGGAAGATGCGGGACGTCGTTGTAGGGTGATTGATTTACGAACAGGTGAGATTTTTACTTCCTGCTAATACAGGGAGACAGCCTGATGGACACGGTTTGAATTAAATGGTCTTCCTGAAAAACAATAAGCGGGAAACGTCAATGGAGTTTGATTTAGTGTGGACATTATCATTTGTGTTAATTACCCTCACTGTTTGCGTCTGATTGGATACTGGCTCCCTGAAGTCAAACATGACGACATCACAGTGCCCTCTTGTAAACCCTTAAAAATAAAATTGCTCATAAAGTACTAGACTTGTGAAGTACAGTGCCTTGCAAAAGTATTCGGCCTCCTTGAACCTTGCAACCTTTCACCACATTTCAGGCTTCAAACATAAAGATATAAAATTTTAATTTTTTTTGTCAAGAATCAACAACAAGTGGGACACAATCGTGAAGTGGAGCAACATTTATTGGATAATTTAAACTTTTTTAACAAATAAAAAACTGAAAAGTGGGGCGTGCAATATTATTCGGCCCCCTTGCGTTAATACTTTGTAGCGCTACCTTTTCCTCCAATTACAGCTGCAAGTCGCTTGGGGTATGTTTCTATCAGTTTTGCACATCGAGAGACTCACATTCTTGCCCATTCTTCCTTGCAAAACAGCTCGAGCTCAGTGAGGTTGGATGGAGAGTGTTTGTGAACAGCAGTCTTCAGCTCTTTCCACAGATTATCGATTGGATTCAGGTCTGGACTTTGACTTGGCCATTCTAACACCTGGATACCTTTATTTTTGAACCATTCCATTGTAGATTTGGCTTTATGTTTTGGATCATTGTCCTGTTGGAAGATAAGCTCCGTCCCAGTCTCAGGTCTTGTGCAGATACCAACAGGTTTTCTTCCAGAATGTTCCTGTATTTGGCTGCATCCATCTTCCCGTCAATTTTAACCATCTTCCCTGTCCCTGCTGAAGAAAAGCAGGCCCAAACCATGATGCTGCCACCACCATGTTTGACAGTGGGGATGGTGCGTTCATGGTGATGAGCTGTGTTGCTTTTACGCCAAACATATCGTTTTGCATTGTGGCCAAAAAGTTCAATTTTGGTTTCATCTGACCAGAGCACCTTCTTCCACATGTTTGGTGTGTCTCCCAGGTGGCTTGTGGCAAACTTTAAATGAGACTTTTTATGGATATCTTTGCGAAATGGCTTTCTTCTTGCCACTTTTCCATAAAGGCCAGATTTGTGCAGTGTACGACTGATTGTTGTCCTATGGACAGACTCTCCCACCTCAGCTGTCGATCTCCGCAGTTCATCCAGAGTGATCATGGGCCTCTTGAATGCATCTCTGATCAGTTTTCTCCTTGTTTGAGAAGAAAGTTTGGAAGGACGGCCGGGTCTTGGTAGATTTGCAGTGGTCTGATGCTCCTTACATTTCAATATGATGGCTTGCACAGTGCTCCTTGAGATGTTTAAAGCTTGGGAAATCTTTTTGTATCCAAATCCAGCTTTAAACTTCTCCACAACAGTATCTCGGACCTGCCTGGTGTTTTCCTTGGTTTTCATAATGCTCTCTGCACTTTAAACAGAACCCTGAGACTATCACAGAGCAGGTGCATTTATACGGAGACTTGATTACACACAGGTGGATTCTATTTATCATCATCGGTCATTTAGGACAACATTGGATCATTCAGAGATCCTCACTGAACTTCTGGAGTGAGTTTGCTGCAGTGAAAGTAAAGGGGCCGAATAATATTGCACGCCCCACTTTTCAGTTTTTTATTTGTTAAAAAAGTTTAAATTATCCAATAAAGGTTGTTCCACTTCACGATTGTGTCCCACTTGTTGTTGATTCTTGACAAAAAAATTAAATTTCATATCTTTATGTTTGAAGCCTGAAATGTGGCGAAAGGTTGCAAGATTCAAGGGGGCCAAATACTTTTGCAAGGCACTGTATGTGCACATGATTAACTGATAGGGATGATCAAAGAGAACTGGAGGAATTTCTGGATGAATTGAATGGATTTGAATAGGAACTGTTGATTGACGTGGATTAATGCGGAATGATGATGTGGAATGAAATTGAGTAATGTGGAGGGGGGATCTGGAATGATGTGAAACTGTTGAACGATGATCAATAATGTGGAATGATTTGGGTGATGTGAAATGTTGAATCGTGTGGAATGATGTGGAATAACATGGAATGATGTTGAATAATGTGGACTGATGTGGAATCATGTTCAAAATAATGCGGAGTGATTTGGGTTATGTGGAATGGTGAAAAATGTGAAATGTTGAAATTAGTGTGGAACCATGTTGAATAATGTTGACTGACGTTAGAGAATGTGGAATGATGTTGAATGATGTTAATTGATTTGAGAGAATGTGGAATGAAATTGAATAATGTGGGGGCATTTTGTGTTAAATGCTGTTCAATTATATGCCATGATTTGGGTGATGTGGAATGTTGAATAATCTAGAATCGGGTTGAATAATGTGGAATGATGTGGAATAATATGGACTGGAGTGTAATCATATTGAATAAAGTGGAATGATTCGGTTGATGTGGAATGGTGATAATGTGAAATGTTGAAATTACTGTGGAACCATGTTGAATAAAGTGGATTGATGTGGAATAACATGGAATGATGTTGAATAATGCGGACTGATGTGGAATCATGTTCCATAATGCGGAGTGATTTAGGTTATGTGGAATGTTGAAAAATGTGAAATGTTGAAATTAGTGTGGAACCATGTTGAATAATGTGGACTGACGTTAAGAGAATGTGGAATGAAACTGAATAATGTGGGGGCAATTTGTGGAAAAACGTAAAACATTGTGTTGAATGATGTTCAATTATATGCCATGATTTGGGTGATGTGGAATGTTGAATAATCTAGAATCGGGTTAAATAATGTGGAATGATGTGAAATAATATGGACTGGTGTGGAATCATGTTGAATAAAGTGGAATGATTCGGGTGATGTGGAATGGTGATAATGTGAAATGTTGAAATTAGTGTGGAACCATGTTGAATAAAGTGGGTTGATGTTAGAGAATGTGGAATGATATTGGATAATGTGGGGCCATTTGTGAAAAAATGTAAAACATTGTGATTCGGGGGATGTGGAATGGTGATCATGTGAAACATTGAAATTAGTGTGGACCCATGTTGAATAAAGTGGATTGATGTGGAATAATATGGAATGATGTTGAATAATGCGGACTGATGTGGAATCATGTTCAACAATGCGGAGTAATTTGGGTTATGTGGAATGGTAAAAAATGTGAAATGTTGAAATTAGTGAGGAACCATGTTGAATAATGTGGACTGACGTTACCGAATGTGGAATGATGTTGAATAATGTGCATTGATGCTCGAGAATGTGAAATGAAATTGAATAATGTGGGGGCAATTCGTGGAAAAACCTAAAGCATTGTGTTAAATGATGTTCAATTATATGCCATGATTTTGGTGATGTGGCATGTTGAATAATCTAGAATCAGGTTGAATAATGTGGAATAATATGGACTGGTGTGGAATCATGTTGAATAAAGTGGAATGATTCGGGTGATGTGGAATGGTGATAATGTGAAATGTTGAAATTAGTGTGGAACCATGTTGAATAAAGTGGGTTGATGTTAGAGGATGTGGAACGATATTGGATAATGTGGGGGCAATTTGTGGAAAAATATAAAACATTGTGATGTGGAATGGTGATCATGTGAAACATTGAAATTAGTGTGGACTCATGTTGAATAAAGTGGATTGATGTGGAATAATGTGGACTGGTGTGGAATCATGTTGAATAATGTGAAATGATTCGGGTGATATGGAATGGTGATAATGTGAAATGTTGAAATTAGTGTGGAACCATTTTGAATAAAGTGGATTGATGTTAGAGAATGTGGAATGGCGATGAATGATGTAGATTGATGTGAGAGAATGTGGAATGAAATTGGGTATTGCTTGGGCAAAATGTGGAAAAATGTAAAACATGTTGAATGATGCTCATAATAATATGCCATGTTTTGGGTGAGGTGGAATGTTGAATAATCTGGAATCAAGTTGAATGAGGTGGAATCATGTTGAGTAATGTGGAATGATTCGGGTGATGTGGAATGGTGATAATGTGAAACGTTCAAGTTCGTGTGGAACCATGTTGAATAAAGCAGATTATGTTAGAAAATGTGGAATGACGTTGAATAATGTGGATAGATGTTAGAGAATGTGGAATGAAATTGAATAATGTGGGGGCTAAATGTGGAACGGTGCAAAATATTATGTTGAATGATGTTCAATGATATGCCATGATTTGGGAGATTTGGAATGTTGAACTATCTGAAATCAGGTTGAATAATCTGGAATAATGTGGATTGATGTGGAATCATGTTGAATAATGTGGAGTGATGTTAAATATTGTGGGATAATACTGAATAATGATGAGGGGAAAATGCGGAATAATAAACTCGGACGAATATATACATTCAACATACAGTACATAAGTACTGCATTTGTTTATTATGACAATAAATCCTCAATATGGCATTTACATTATTAACATTCTTTCTGTGAGAGGGATCCACAGATAGAAAGACTTGTAATTCTTAAAGGATAAATGTGACTTTGTATATTATGACTAAATATTGCCATCTAGTGTATTTGTTGAGCTTTCCGTAAATGATACTGTAGCCATTTAACTGTTGTGCCCAAATGCATGATGGGAAGTGCACCCATGACTGTGCGTAGTGGTACCAATTGATATATCTTCTCTGCGTTGGGAAATAACACAGGGTGTTAAGAAAAAGATCAATTACTAAATTTCTTCCCCACATTGCTTCCCACGATATTTCTAATTGTAGGGAGAGGAATTGTAAGGCTTTAGCCAATTGAAAAAATGTTTCAAAGGCTGCCAAAATTCACTCTACTCATTTTACGCTGCCTTTTAGCTCTATATATAGGTAAAACAGCGCCATTACAGATTGAACGCGCCAATGCGTGAGTGGGTCGTGCGGCGCATGCGTTAATTGCGTTAAATATTTTAACTAGGGCTGTCAAACGATTAAAATTTTTAATCGAGTTAATTACAGCTTAAAAATTAATTAATCGTAATTAATCGCAATTAATAGCAATTCAAACCATCTAAAAAAATGCCATATTTTTCTGTAAATTACATATATATTCTGTAAAATAAATTGTTGGAATGGAAAGATAAGACACAAGATGGATATATACATTCAACATACGGTACATAAGGACTGTAGTGGGCATTTCACTCTACTGTCATTTAAATCTGTCTATGTTGTCCTCACTCCGAAGCGTCTACTTTTTCCAAAGCTAGACAGCTAGTGAACGACGCCTTAATAATCAGACTTCTTCCTTTTTCATCTGATTTATTAATAAAATGGCCTCAAACCATTGTCCTCTTTAGACCGTCGTAAAACTACAAAAAAAAGTACACAAGCATTGCATTAGCAACAACGTTAGCTTAGCACGCTATACAGGTTCACTAAACATAAACAAAAAGCGTCTCATACAAAAAATATAACATTTCGCTTACTAACATAATATGTACATTCTTTACAACAACCATACTTATGGACAAATCTTGTCCACGGATCATATAAGCACAACATTACAACGTAGGCGTAAGCCCGAAACGTCGTGCAGCGATATTGAACTGGCAAGAAAACAATAAACCATGTTGCAAAGCGACCACAAGAGTTCGCTGTTAGACAGCACAAAAAGCCTTGCTGTAAAACTTACCAAAAGGCAGAATACTGTCTGAGCGGGACATGTGCGTTAATTGCGTCAAATATTTTAACGTGATTAATTTAAAAAATTAATTACCGCCCCTTAACGCGATAATTTTGACAGCCCTAATTTTAACGTGATAAAAAACATTTTAAATAAATTACTGCCGTTAACGGGATAAATTTGATAACCCTCCCTTAAGCCTAAACTAAAGACTCTGGATGAGTGTAACATATTATGTCTGTAACGTTAAATGAATGAATGAATGAATGAATGAATGAATGAATGAATGAATTTATTGTCATTGTCATTGTCATCATCATCATAATCATTGACAGCTTCAGAGTGTGGAATTTGCCCGAAAGATAGACGATGACAGACAAAGGAAAGACGGGAAAAAGCAAATGCTTATCGATATCCGTCCCCCAACAGCCCGGAACGCACAGTCAAGCATGTTTGTGTTACAGTCCAGTTATTATCAGTTTTTTTTGTTTTTTTTTCACATATCATTCAAAAGTCATCGATTGCCATGGAATTTCACATATTGTCAATTTGAGTGGGTTCATTGCATCAGTTGATGTCCAGTTTAGCTCATTTCTATATTTCTTATACTTCTCCTCAGCAGGCCCTGTCCTTTGGGAGATAAAATACTCATACAGCGCTGTTTTCTTTTTGCAAGCGTTTGCAAGCATGTTTTCAATGTTTTGATCAGTTCTGATTCTTTTGTACACTGTCTTTGACGGATTTACGCAGTGGTTGCGTGGAGTGTAGTTTGTGAAGATAGGCAGATGGTCGGTGATATCACAGCAATGTTGTATCCGTGCAAATTAAAGTCAGTTCCTTTGTTTTCATTAAGCCAGGTTTCTGAGACGGCAATAACTTGTTATTGAAGCTCTGTAGATATTCGTCAATGCTTTCAAAATTTTTGTATAGACTCCTGGCGTTGAAGTGGATTTGTTTCAGTTTACCGTCCACATCCATGGAATTGTAGTACTGTTCCGCTGTGTAGTACTTACAGTTGTTCGAAATATTATTGTAAAAGTTGAGGTCAGGATCAAGATTATCAGTTGGGTCATCATGGTACTCATCAATCTGGTCATCCAAAAGGTGGTAACAGGTGTCATCATTAATTTTCGAATGAGGTCAGCTCAATTACAATTAGAAAACGATTTAATTTAAAAAAATATATATATATATATACAGTGCCTTGCAAAAGTATTCGGCCCCCTTGAATCTTGCAACCTTTCGCCACATTTCTGGCTTCAAACATAAAGATATGAAATTTAATTTTTTGTCAAGAATCAACAACAAGTGGGACACAATCGTGAAGTGGAACAACATTTATTGGATAATTTAAACTTTTTAAACAAATAAAAAACTGAAAAGTGGGGCGTGCAATATTATTCGGCCCCTTTACTTTCAGTGCAGCAAACTCACTCCAGAAGTTCAGTGAGGATCTCTGAATGATCCAATGTTGTCCTAAATGACCGATGATGATAAATAGAATCCACCTGTGTGTAATCAAGTCTCCGTATAAATGCACCTGCTCTGTGATAGTCTCAGGGTTCTGTTTAAAGTGCAGAGAGCATTATGAAAACCAAGGAACACACCAGGCAGGTCCGAGATACTGTCGTGGAGAAGTTTAAAGCCGGATTTGGATACAAAAAGATTTCCCAAGCTTTAAACATCTCAAGGAGCACTGTGCAAGCCATCATATTGAAATGGAAGGAGCATCAGACCACTGCAAATCTACCAAGACCCCGCGTCCTTTCAAACTTTCTTCTCAAACAAGGTGAAAACTGATCAGAGATGCAGCCAAGAGGCCCATGATCACTCTGGATGAACTGCAGAGATCTACAGCTGAGGTGGGAGATCAGTCGTACACTGCACAAATCTGGCCTTTATGGAAGAGTGGCAAGAAGAAAGCCATTTCTCAACAATATCCATAAAAAGTCTCGTTTAAAGTTTGCCACAAGCCACCTAGGAGACACACCAAACATGTGGAAGAAGGTGCTCTGGTCAGATGAAGCCAAAATTGAACTTTTTGGCCACAATGCAAAACGATATGTTTGGCGTAAAAGCAACACAGCTCATCACCCTGAACACACCATCCCCACTGTCAAACATGGTGGTGGCAGCATCATGGTTTGGGCCTGCTTTTCTTCAGCAGGGACAGGGAAGATGGTTAAAATTGACGGGAAGATGGATGCAGCCAAATACAGGAACATTCTGGAAGAAAACCTGTTGGTATCTGCACAAGACCTGAGACTGGGACGGAGATTTATCTTCCAACAGGACAATGATCCAAAACATAAAGCCAAATCTACAATGGAATGGTTCAAAAATAAACGTATCCAGGTGTTAAAATGGCCAAGTCAAAGTCCAGACCTGAATCCAATTGAGAATCTGTGGAAAGAGCTGAAGACTGCTCTTCACAAACACTCTCCATCCAACCTCATTGAGCTCGAGCTGCTTTGCAAGGAAGAATGGGCAAGAATGTCAGTCTCTGGATGTGCAAAACTGATAGAAACATACCCCAAGCGACTTGCAGCTGTAATTGGAGCAAAAGGTGGCGCTACAAAGTATTAACGCAAGGGGGCCAAATAATATTGCACGCCCCACTTTTCAGTTTTTTATTTGTTAAAAAAATTTAAATTATCCAATAAATGTTGTTCCACTTCACGATTGTGTCCCACTTGTTGTTGATTCTTGACAAAAAATTAAAATTTGATATCTTTATGTTTGAAGCCTGAAATGTGGCGAAAGGTTGCAAGGTTCAAGGAGGCCGAATACTTTTGCAAGGCACTGTATATTTAAAAAAGGCATCTCTAGTGAAAACCTTTGAAAACCTACAGAAAACGTTTTGACCTCTGTCTTTATCAATAAAGGGAATATCACAAAGTATTGAGATGAACTTTTGTTCTTGACCAAATACTTATTTTCCATCGTAATTTGCAAATAAATTCTTTAAAAATCAGACAAAGTGATTTTCTGGATTTTTTTTTCTCATTCTGTCTCTCATCGTTGAGGTACACCTGTGAAGAAAATTACAGGCCTCCTTGTACAATTGGTGGCTGACTAAATACTTTTTTGCCCCACTGTATATCACCCTTTCGAGATTTTGAACATTTCACCATTGACGACGTGCCCGTAACGTATGTCGCCCGTTCCGCCGCAATTGTGGGATTAAGCCACTCTGGTCCAGACGCTGAAGGCCTCTTTCGGGGTCCCCCCTAATAATGTTCCTTCACGGGTGCCCCTCTCTTCATTAAAACTCAGACACGGGAGGAGGGGGCGTCTTGCGGCCTGTTTGTTTGGGAGTGTGGGAGCGTGTTGGATGCTTTTGGACCGAGGGGGAGGATGTATGGGAATTGACTTTGCCGTTAAATGACTTGACTGAGGGGAGAGCCGCGGTGACAATTTGCTGTCTGGCGGGCACAAAGGGGGAGTTCGGAGGTCAAATTAGCGCGCCGGATCTGTACAAGTCGCTTTAGTCAGCATTTTGAAGCACTAAAGTTTGAAGGAATGAATGAAAAAAGGAGAAAAAATGACAAAAGTCATGACGTACCATTATGGGATGTCTTTAAGGAGCATGGCCTATGAAAGATTGTTCTTGAATAGTTTTTTTTTCCAGCCTTTAGATCAAAGGTGTCAAACCCAAGGCTAGCGGGCGAGATCTGGCCCGACACATCATTTTTATGTGGTCCGCAAATGTCGTCTTTCGCTGAAATAAAATTTGGGTAGTCCTCAATTTAAAAAATCAAGCGCTAAAGAAATCCTTTTAATTTAAAAAATAATAATATTAATAACAAAAGAGTATTTACTTTTGTTTTCTTTCTCTGCTGTTGTTGTTTTTGTTTTTTTTTATCAAACAAATATAATACAAAAGTAAATAGATGATATTTAGTTTTTACTCTTTTTGCTTTTTGGAATATAAATTTAAAAATAAATTGATTGCAACATTTTACATAAAAAATATTTTGTTTATAAATTTTAAAAAAGGAAATTTACTGTGCTTCATTTTTGTTTTTTAATTAAATGACAAAATACATAATAGATAGTATTTATATAATACTATAATATTTTTTTCCTGAATTATATTGTTTTAGGACATTAAAAAAAATGAAGACAACTTTACTATTTCCACCCTTTTTGTTTTTTTTAATTATAAATAAAATACTTTTTTTTTAAATA
Source organism: Corythoichthys intestinalis (assembly GCF_030265065.1). Classification (NCBI taxonomy): domain Eukaryota; kingdom Metazoa; phylum Chordata; class Actinopteri; order Syngnathiformes; family Syngnathidae; genus Corythoichthys; species Corythoichthys intestinalis. Next base: position 42,208,757 of record NC_080398.1, read on the forward strand.
GCTGTTTCCCTATTTTGTTTTTTTAAATATAAATTTTTAAAAAATTAGAAAGAAAAAATATTTACCTTTTTTTTTTTAATTAAAAAATGATTTTTAAAAAATAAATTTTTGTGTTTTTAATATAAATTTTAAACAAAACAAAAAATAGTTGAAAAGATTTTTACCATTATTATCCTAATTAATAACAAATAAGGTAAATAAATAAAACATTTTACCAAGACCACGTTTTTTTTTAAGTGATAAATGTTTTTGAATTTGATTTGTTTAATAACATACTGTATGTACATAAAAAGCAAATATTTTCAGATTTTTCCTTAATTAAAAACATTTAAAATAAACATTTTATTAAATAAAAAAATAAAAATAAAAAAAGGCATCCTTAATAGGTCATATTTACTGTTTGTTGCCTTAATTAAAAAAAAAAAAAAAAAAAAAAATTTTCAAAACCATTAAAAATAAAGAGAAGAGATAGTTTTTTTCCCTTTTTTTTTTTTTTTTTTTTAAAATAAAAAATAAAATACGTATTAAAAAATATTTGGTGTTTTTAATACAAATTTAAAAAAATAAAATGTAAAAAATAAAATATTTAACATTTATTCCATAATTAAATTAAACTTTTTTTTTTTTTACTGTTTTCTTAAAATACTAAAAAATTTTAAGAATATATAAATAAAATATTACCATTTTTTCCTCCATTAGAAATAAGTAGATAGATAGCCTATTATTCTTATTATTATACTATTAAATAACATTTTACAAACACTTCTTTTCTTTACAAATTTTAGGTCAACAATGTCTCCAACTATAAAAAATAAATAAATAAATAAATCCCTGTCCATTCAACCAAGCTGGCAAACATAATGACACACTAAAACAAACCCTAACTACAATGTGACGACAAAGATGCAGATGCAGCGATGCAGTGTTTGGAGGACCTCCGTGGAAGCGTAGAAGAAGAGAAGACCTCACAGTAGAAGAAGAAAAGTAAGAGGAGGAGGCCCGGGGCGTCTGCCGGGGATCTCCTAATGGGAGCAGACAAGCGGCTGACGGAGTGAAGATGCTTAATTGGCGGCAGTCGTGGGAACGCGTAAACAAACAGCTGCCACCTCGGACCCTCGCGCTCATGAATAAAGTGTAAGCTGGCAGCTGCGCCCAAGAAGAAGAAGAGGAGATTAGCCTCTTTTTAATCCTCCCGGGGCACCATCGCACACATGTATGTAAAGCAAACGTGTGAACATACATGGACTTAATCCTCTCTCAATGCCCACTCACATACGATGTACATTATCAACACATATAAGACGGTCACGCCTTCCTGCTTTCAACACGCTACGAATGGGAATTCTTTATCCATCCAGTGTGAAAGCATATTTAATACACGCCCATTGATCATAACAATATATTTTTCATACATTTCTCCATAAGCGGATTTTAAGGGGGGCCAGGGGGGCCGGGCCGAAAAATGTCATTGCATGTAATTGACTTTCATATATATTAAGGCTGTCAAAATTATCGCGTTAACGGGCGGTAAATAATTTTTAAAATTAATAACGTTAAAATATTTGACGCAATTAACGCACATGCCCCGCTCAAACAGATTAAAATGACAACACAGTGTCACAATGTCTATACATATATATATATATATATATATATATATATATATATATATATATATATATATATATATATGTATAGATTAGAGGAAAAAATATTTTTATTGATTTGTTTTCTTTGATTGAAAATATTTTTTTTTGATTGAAGCAACTTTTTGGGGGATTGAATTATTTAGAGTAGACACAAATGTCCTAATCATAATATGGCCCAACTACAAAAAAGATTGCTTCAATCAAAAATTAAGTGTTCAAATGCAAATTTTTCGATCTCAAATATTTTTTTTGCATTCAAAAACTTTTTTCCAATATTGAAAATTTTCTTTTTTTTGATTGAAGTGATTCTTCTTTTTGAAAATCTATATTTTTTTAAGGTACTTATTTTCATCCAAATCAACATTACTTCAATCAAAAACAAAACAAACAAAAAAAACGACTTCAATCAAAGAAATAAATAAAAATTAAAATTAAAAATAGCTTTCACGTGCATTTTTTCGAGTTTTTTGAGTTTCAAATTTATTTTTTGCATTCAAACACATTTTTTTTGATTGAAGCGACTTTTTTGGGGGGTTGAAAATATTTATTTTGATTGAAGCAACTTTTTTTGGATTGAATAATAAAGACACAAAACTACCTCCATATGGCTCCACCCACGGGATACAATTTTTGACTGCGGTAACAACATTAGCATGACACCGGCTCGCTACCAAATTCAATGGACGACGATCTTGGCAAAAAGTATTCCCTAAGCAGCCTGATTTAGAATTCCGCTCAAGAATGATGGGAAACAAAAAACGCTCATTGTCAACTTATTATTTTAAATATTCTTGTAAATTAATTTTATTGCTGACACTGCGTTTTGGGGTCATCAGCCCCAAAAGTCAAACTCCGCCTATGCATTTCTCCAAAGTCGACGTACGTTCTGATACGATATGGCAATACAACAATTATGGCTTTAAGGGTCTACGATATTCTACAATACAAATAATGATTAGAAACGCAAGCTCCTTTCATTCTTCTGCTGTGAAATGAAATGAGTTTAATAGTAGAAGACGTCCAATCCGTTTGAAGTGGGAGGGTGGCACGAATGAACATTCGTCTATGGTCGTCAATGGCAGCCAGTGAGTTCATTTTGGGGGTTTTCAGGTCCTTTCCTGTTGATTTTTAGTCACTTCAAGTTGATTTTGGGACATGTGGGAATGTCCCCAAAACTGGGAAGACTGGCTGAAAATGCTTTGGTTTGAGCTAGTGGTGTCAACAATAATCGATGCGGCGATGCATCCCGATGCATGGACGATTCGATTCGATGCGGGCAACAAGCCGAATCGACTTCAGCGCATTTTAAAATATATAAGTACGTTCAAAAATCTTCCCTGCACAATTCCGCTGATGCAACGGATTTGGTTTCACCATTCGTATTATTATTCTCATGTTTAATTTTTTACACACCGCATAACTTTGGTCAAGTTTCCCACCAACCCCGTAGAAGCCAAAATGTCTCCAGATGTCTGCTTTCAATCTCTTAGGTGCATCAATAATCTTTCTCGCTCCCTCTTTCTCCGCTTCAGCCATTGTTATGTTATGTCCAATCTCTTGGAGGTTAGATCTTGTGCCCGAACCTGATTAACATTTTGGGCCGGGTCGGGCCCAAAATGTTAAGCATTCATGTTCGGGTCGGGCCGCCATGCCGGACTAATAAATTTTTTTTTTTTTTTTAAATGGAGTAAAACCGAGAGCAGGCTTTCTGTATTGTGCATTTGCATGAACGCCGTGGTTCGTATGTTTTTTTTTTTTTATATTAAACTTTCCCACCATTATTTCGTTGTGTAAATGCTTTTATAATGATCATAAAATATGTAGACTATTTAAACATTAAGAAAACTTGCGTTTTTTTCCGCCAACTCGAAGAAATGAAAATAAATTGCTGCTGTTGCGTTTGTTGTTGTTTTTTGCGTCACTCCAAAAAAAAAAAAAAAAAAAAATCGGGTTTTTCGGGCAGGGCCTGCAAATCTAGTTAATTCATCGGACTTGGGCCGGGTCGGGCTTCAGTACCAGCGGGCCGGGTCGGGTCGGGCTGGATTTTTTTAGGCCCGATCCAACCTCTATTGCACATATATAGTGGGCTTTGCCTAAATTTTACTTTTGTTCTACATTGCAATTTAGTTGATGTTTTGTTTGCATCTGAACTGATCCCTGGATTGATATTGCGATAAAGATGCTGCTGCACTACAATATTTTCTTTGTCGTTTTCTTGACTATTTACTTGAATATTTTTATTGATGGGTCGTTGTGACTAAAATACAGTGACTGTTATTACTGATTTTGCATAGGAGTTCAGATGTTGCACTGTGTGAAAGGCTGCTACTGTGTGTAAAAAAAAGAGAAAGCCCTGGTCTCATTCAAAGCACTAATTAAATGCTGTGATCTGTTTTTTTTTTTTTTTATATTTATATCTGAAAGTATTTTCATTTGACTTCAACCAGGAGTGACACAAGAGCCAATAAAAAGTTGTTTAATGTCTGACCGCTTTTGTTGCTTCATGAGTCACGAAAAATATGCTTTGCATTAGAATTTTAATGCATCCCAGGCTTTAATGCAGCGCGATAAATTGCCGAATCGAATCAAATCGTGGCCCTCCGAATCGTTATCGAATCGTAATCGAATCAAATCGGGAGGGCAGTGCCGATGCACACCTCTAGTTTGAGTGCCACTGACAGCACTAAACATCCAATTGATGAGCAGGAGGGCAGAGTCAAAATCAATTGGACCTCTAGCACTGTTAATGGCAGCCAATGAGCTAACATATACACTATTGTAGCGAAAGATTTTGGTAGCAAACATACAAACCTTTGTGACCTTTGACCTGATGAGCCCAAATTTAATCACCTCTTGTGTTTCATTTTATAAACACATCCTGTTTGATATCAATCCTTTTCTTCATTTTTGAGTTACAGTCTTAAACACATCCATACACACTAAATCAATTTGACCTTGTGACCTTTGACCTCACTACCCCAAAAATGAACTCTTTCAGTGCCACTAACAATGATACATGTCTAATCAAGTGGCTGTTTTTCCATAAAGTCATAGCAGAAGGACAAATGGACGTCTAACATCGTCAATAGCCCTGAAAGAGTCACTACCATTGACGGCGATAGATGTCGAATTATTTGAACGGGGGAGGAAAGTTCACAATTTCCATTTCTGAACGTGACGCGAAAGGAAAAAGACAAGTGTAACGTGTCTTTTTGCTTCCAAATCACACGCGCGGTCCTCTCTAAATGGACTGGCACAACCGCCGTGTCGCCCCTTGTGCCAGCTTCCTGAGCCCCCCCGCCCTCTTCGGGGGGCGTTAATGGAGGCCATTGAGGGGCGAAGAAAGCCCCCTTTGTGGGCACCCCGTTTGCTCACACACAGTTTCATGAACAATTGCCAAGAGCGGAGATCCAAAGCGGTGAGGACCGGGGAGGATCGAGGGATGGGGTGCGGGCCGAAAGTGCATGAGGGGGTCGTCGGGGAGAGGGTTGGGGGCTGGCACAAGTTACGAAAAGAAGAGGGGAGCTTATAATTGAATGTTACAAGTTGTGGCACTTTTGATTTTAACTCTCAAAGGCCTGCAACATGAAGCAATTTTCAAAGAAAGAGAAAATTGGAAAAATAATGTCTTAATAAGAGCTCGAACGCTATATCAGCCGGCCGATATATCGGGCCGATATATGGATGTTTTTCCAATAAATTAACAAAATTAACAAAAAAAAAATCTGACAATAAAAAAGAATTTTAATCAGGCATCTGTGTGGGCAAGTGTAGCCGCCACTGACTGATGGTAGGACCCCGGAAGGACCCTGCAGCAGCTGAAGAAGCTTCAGGCTTGCTTGTTTAGTAACTTTTGATTACAGATTTAATTTTTAATCTTGCTTGAGAGAATATGCAATGGTACTTTAGCCTTTCAAGATGTTTATTGGGTGATCCCTACGCTCTAAATGTAACTCATAGCATTAGCGTAGCATTCGCGTTAGCCTTTGGACTGGCAAGGATCCTCTTCAACTTAAACAAGGTCCTGGAACGAATTAACTTCTAGAGGTAGCACTGTATTATATATTCAATTCTTTGTTTCTGGTAGTTTCCCAGTTAGCCAGCAGAGTGAGCTGTGTTATAGTACTTAAAATAATTCTATATAAAATCTAATACTGTATTACATATTTAGTCTATAGATTAAATATTTTAGCTATGTTATATATCTACTAGGGATGTCCCGATCCAGGTTTTTGCACTTCCGATCCGATACCGATATTGTTTTGCACTTCCGATCCGATACCGATACTGGCCGATACCGACTTGTGTTAAAGTTTAAAGTTATTTAGCCTCCTTACTTAGTTGTCAGACTCATGTTGAAAAAGGTTTTAGTACTCTTGATAACAACTAACTAGCTGAATTAGGTGAGTTTGAATAACACACAACGGTTGGTAACAAGAAACTGACCTGTTTATTCAGTGACAAACACAAAACATTATAAATAATAAACAAATGTCAAAGTCAGTCAGTAAAACGTGCAAATAATATTGTAAACTGTCTTAAAAAAGCAAAACACACCAACAACCTCAGTGGAAAATCCCACAAATCCCCCAAGCTATTAGATGCTTTTAATGTTTCGTGCATTAGTTACAAAAATTGTATAAAAAGCCTCTCAGGTTTAAATAAACAACTATTTCAGTATCAAGTTAACATTTTAAAACAGTAAATAAAATACTCAAGTCCCCATTCTGTATCAGCAGCTTTAAACTACATTCAATTCATTTAATTTTGCGAATCAACTGTTAAAGTTGTTAAAATTGCTCCCGTTATTCCATAATTTCCCTTCTGTCTACTATGACATGTGAAAGTTTTAAAACGGTTTTGAAGATGGATTCAAGTCAAGATTTTGCCGATTTAGGAGTATTTTAGATAAAACGTTAATTAGGTTCGCTTGGAAGGTTCACAACAGCCTACTAGGGAAGTCTTCTGCTTTAAGATGGCGGCTGTTTACTAACGCATCTGGTTTTCAATACTTCAATGTTGCTAACGCAGTCGAGTCTGTCGTTTTGCATCTAGTTCTATATACATATGATATCTATTATCTCCAGTAAAACGATGTTGACGTAGTTTGTAGCGGCTGTCAGCAGCAGTCAGGTATTTTTATCCATTTTTATTGTTTTTTTATCCAGCGGCATGAGTTGAGCTAAAGCCGTGAGTTGAGCATTGGCATTACCCGGGTCTATGACAAGCATTATGTTTACTTTCGGGACGCAATGCGGTCAGTTTCTCATTGCGTCCCGAAGACCGCCCTATGTATTAGTTCCGCTTTACTTGACATATTTCAATAATCGGAATTTGGATCTTTGTGAATCGTTCTTGAATCTTCCACGGCCGAATCGCTCAAGGATGTAATGACGGCTGTGCATGTTGTACCATGGTTCCAAGTGTTGGATGGTGCGTCTTTACTCACGTGAGATAATGGCTCGTCATCCAGAATGAATTCTTCGGCAATGACTCTTGTTATTCCCGGGGCTTTGGGACTGTCGAGTGCCAGTTTGTCACGCATAGCAAAAGTTTCTGCCAGTGTTAGTTGCGTAGGACCTTTCTTTTTGTCTTCGGTTTTCTTAACATACTCCTCATATTGTTTGTGGTGGTATTTCGCTAAATGCTTGATTAGGTTGGTTGTATTAAAACTTCTTATAGCTTTACCACTACGCTTGACTTTATTGTGGCATATGTAGCACTCTGCCTCTTCGTCTTTGTCGTCCTTTAAGGTGAAATGATCCCACACAGCTGACATTTTTACCGATAAAGTCTCTCGGTAAATTGGGAGACGGTAATGTAAATGTTGTGTGTTGAAGGTGTGCTGTAAAATGCGGACCGGATTTTAGGGAAACCGAAGCAAAAACTGGAATGGATTATGTAAATCGGTGCGCTGGAAAACCCGGACCGGACTTTTAAAACACTGGATCGGAAGTCTGGATCGGAATTTTTCCGTGTTCCGATCCGATACCGATGCGCATTTTTTTGCCCATATCGGTGTCCGATCCGAATCGGAATTTTTCCGTGTTCCGATCCGATACCGATGCGCATTTTTTTGCCCATATCGGTGTCCGATCCGATCCAAATATCGGATCGGGACATAGAATAATTTTGTCTGAGGGTTGATTTATTACATTAATTAATTAATTGCAAACTGTTTCCTGTAGTTTCCGAGTTAGCCAGCAGAGGATCGTCGTACTTAAAATAAGGGTACATATATACAGTAGGTGCATGTTCACTGTGAGAGGGAAAATCTAAAAGTAAAAGTCCAGAAATCACAATTTATGATTTTTGTAAACTACTTATTTGTGTGATATAGCTGTTGTGATTCGAGGATCTTTCTTTTTAGATTATCTCTATCACAGTGGACATGCATCTAAGATGAAAATTTCAGACTCCTCCATGATTTCTAAGTGAGAGAACTTAAAATATATCAGGGTGTTCAAATACTTATTTTCTCCACTGTATACATAAATAAACTATGTTTAAAAATTAGAAAAACAAATAAGAGAATATTTACTAATAACTCATTGCAGAGATAGCAAAAGGAATTTTGCGCTAACTTCTTTTAACAGTTTTGTTTACTTTCAAGATGTCAAACCGATTTATTTGGTTTCGCTGGATTAAGCAAATTAGACAATCTCGGATAAAAAAAAGGTGAAGGGAACGTCCGCCAAAGACAAAAAGAGAAACCCGACGTTGACCACAAACAAAGAAGCGGACGTGGCGCACTTTGTGCTGATTTAGAAGATCGGACAGATGCGTTTTCAAGACGCAGGCGCTAAATCTTAGCTAACGGTTTTTGTTGTCAGGGCAATGCCGTTTTGCATGTGTGTGTGGCTTTTGTGGGCATTCAAGGATAAACAAAACAAAAACAAAAAAACGTTTCCTACTGCTACTTTGCCAGCATTCTGCTTGGTTACTTTTGTTTCTCTGGAATTCAGGATGAAGTCTTTGACGGAGATAGACGTCCGATCATGTTTGTCACTAGAAGTTGGAGGGTTTGCAGCGATTGAAAGAATTAAAATAAAATTATTTGAAGGCGTTTATTGCTAGTATACGTCCAATCGATTTGAACTGGAAGGGTTGGCAGCGAATGAACATTTGACATCGTTGACCGTCAATGGCAGATAATGAGTTAAATGTAGAATTGAAACTTCGTTTTTTTTGTTCAATTCAGTACAAATTTTTGCTTTACAAAACAGATTTAAGCATGAAACTTATCCAGGTGTCAAACACAAGACATGGGGGCCACATCTGGCCCACACGTCATTTTGTGTGGCCCACGAAAGCAAATCACGTGCATTGTTTTCTGCTTTATTTAGAGAGGATTTACCGTTCTATTTCTTTTTTTTATGTAAAATAAATGAACAATATTTCAACAATGCATTTTTGTATTTACATATTTGAAAAAAAAAATGTAATATATTTTTAATATAATTATATTTGTTTGCATTTATATGAATTTCATAATTATCAGCATTTATATAATTAAATTAAAAAATACCACCTGTTTTTTTTTTTAAATAAGTCAATGAAAAATTTATGTTTAAAATGTATAAAAATTGTATAAATAATGTATATATAAATAAAAATTTTTTAAAAAAACGATAATGTTGGCTGTTTTTTCCTTTTTTAACCCTTTAACACCTAAGCCTATTTTGCCCGAATTTGCATGCATTTGATGTTGCCTTTATATTTCAAAGAAAAAAATGTTTACAATGGCCAAGTTGGGTCCCTTTTTTCAGGACACCTTGAACTTCATGTCCAAACTGTTGTTTTCTTCACTGACCAATTTTAATCCACATTTTGGACCCAAAAAGACAAAAAAATCCCCAAATCTTTTTTCAAAATTTGTAATGTTGACGTCCCACTGACAACCAAACATGCTCGAACAACCGTTTTGAAGCTTGATCATATTTATTCAACTTGTTAGGATAAACATTCAATAGAAAAAAATAAGATTGAATAGTTTTATGTTTGACAATTCAACACGAACAGCAGGTATGTTCATAGGCGTTTTTGGCCTTTACACATACTATGGTCAAAACAGGTTATATACAGTGCAAAATATTGAGAAAAACATTATATATATCATCTAACACAAAAAGGGTTTGGAGGATATCTCTTTGTGAAGTTAGGTGTTGTACCTATCACCTTATCAAAAGTATATACCTACATGCAATCAAGCTTCTCGAACACACATCTACATAAAAATTGAAAAGATTATAGTAAAGAAAAAATATATATAACATTGAAAAAAAGTATTTTAAAAAATATTGACAAGTAGTTCAGTTCAATTCAAAATTTGCGAGAGAAATTTGCAGGCTGGGACCTAATAAAGTTTTTAACTTTTTTTTTTTTGCGCACTCAATAAAGCTTGAACAGGTCACGGAGCTGCGTCACACACAACGTCACACAGCCTACTCTTTCGCCGTTTGCGCGCTGCCGTCACTTCCATTCGCCGAGACGCCGACTCATGCAAAGAAAAAGACGACAAATACGGCTCATCTTCCTCCTTGAGTTAATGAAATAATGCATTAGCTTGCGCTAAATGTAGTTTTATATTCATTCTGCACGTTTCAAAGTCGCTCGCTCAAACCAACCGCCGGCTTGCGTCGCATGCCTCCCATTCATTAGTTGGCTCCTCGTTCGGAAATTTATTAAAAATGATTACATTCGGTTCGTCCTTCTTGACATCAGAACGGATCTTGGGATATGTAGTCTTTTGTGCTGCTTTTAGTTTTGAAAAAGGACAAGAAATGATGGAAATATGGCGATAGATAGATGGTCCATGCAGCGTTTGAATGCATATTTATGAGTGCAATAAAACTATAAAATTCAAATGACAGTATCTCCCGTTTTTCTTGGTCGATTGACTTAAAAAAAAACTGTTGTGGACATCAACTTCCGCACTTTCAAATGAGCCCAACCAGCGGCACGTGGGTGATGTAATTACAGCGTGACGAAGCTTCAAAGACGATATGCGCAAACGCGTCGCTGCCGACACGTTCGGTGTTAAAGGGTTAACTAAAAACAATGTAAAGTCAGTTATAAAAAAAAAGGAAGTCTTTTGTTTTCACCCTTTTTTATAAATTGGAAAAATGTCTCTAGATAAAAATAAAGAATAAATAAAGTAGTTGCTAGTAAGAAGCTAAAAAAATTAATTTTTTTAGATCCGCCCAAAACGACTTAAAGAGCAATTGAAACTAATTATTACAAAACAATTTAAGTCAGGAGTGTGCCCAATCACTGATGAGTGATTTAAAGCTGCCCTGCCCACTATAAAACACACACCGGGTAAGAATTGTCTTGATGAGAACCATTGTCTGATGTGCATCAGGGCTCGGTCAAAAGAGCTGTCTGAAGACCTGCAATCAAGGATTGTTGATTTGTATAAACCTGGTAAAGGATACAAAACCATCTCTAAGTCTGGATGTTCATCAATCGAAAATCATAGAAGTTGTCTACAAATGGAGAGAGTTTGGCATTGTTGCTTCTCTCCCAGGGAGTTGCTGTCCACCAAAGATGAGTTCAGCGTATAATACTCAGAGAGGTAAAAAAGAACCCTAGAGTGTCTGCTAAAGACTTACAGAAATCACTGGGACAGTCCAATATCTATTTGGACACATCAACTATATGTAAAACTATGGCAAAGAATGGTGTTCATGGGAGGACTCCACAGAGGAAGCCACTACTGTCTACAAAAACGTTGATCGTTTAATGTTTTCAAAAGGCACTTGGACACTCCACAATAGTTTTGGCAAAACATTTCGTGGACTAATGAAACCAAAGTTGAATTGTTTAGGAGAAATACACAACATCACGTGTGGAGGAAAAATGGAGCAGCTCACCAACACCAACACCTAATCCCCACTGTGAAGCATGGTGGAAGGAGAATCATGATTTGGGGCTGTTTTGCTGCCTCAGAGCCTGGACAACTTGCAATCATTAATGAAAGAACGAATTCAGAAGTTTATCAGGATGCTTTGCAGGACTCTGACTGAACTACAGCAGTTTTGTAGAGAGGAACGGGCCAAGATTAGTCCTGATCAATGTGCCAGACTGATCTGCAGCTACAAAATGTGTCTGGTTGAAATTATTCCTGGTCGGGGGCCACAAAATATTAAATGTGATGGTTCACTTACTTATTTTACCCCATTTTGTCATTGTTTGCATGCTTAATTCATTATATATTCCTCATTAAAATATGAAAACCTATAAATGTTTGTGTGGTTTTAGGTAAAGCAGGCACTGTTTTTACATCTGTGTGATTTTGACAAAGATCAGATTACATTCGGTGGTGATTTTATGCAGAAATATGACAAATTCCAAAAGGTCAGATACTTTTCCATACCACTGTATATTTTTAAATTTTGATTTTGATTTTGAAAAAATATGCAAAGCAAAAATTAATCAAAATAATATCAAACGACAATATTTACCCTTTTCCAATTTGTTTTTTCGTGATTAAAATGAAAAATATCTATGAATATAATCTTTATCATTTCCCTTTTTTTAATTTTTGTAAATAAATCAATTAAGGCAAAAGAAACTTAGAATGTGAAAATGAATTAAAAAGACCCAAAAAATATAGCGCATTTCCTGTTTTTTCATTACAGACAAAAAAAGGTAAAAATCAAAGAAAAAAGAGAATATTTCCATTTTTATTTTTCCTTATTTTGTGACCCATAAATGAATTACAAAAATATTTGCTATTTATTTGCAGTAAACTGAAACAACTTTGTCACTCATAGACGTCTAATCCATTTGAAGCGGACGTTTATCGCCATCAATGGCGGCAAACGAGTTGTTAAGACTTAAAAAAAAGAAAAAAAAAAAGTTTGGATCATTTTTAAGTCATCAATGTCTATAAATAATCAACTACTATAACAGTTACCGATGAATTTGATCATTGATTAGTCGATTAATCAGCTCCAGTTCGCTTTTTCTTTACAGAGGATAAAGAATAAGCGCAAATTCTGACATAAATTAAGAATGAATTTCAACCAAATACGTTTCAAATGCCAACCTTTAATTCCAACAATGACTCAAGACAGCCCCCTAGAGGTGTTCTCCACTACTGCCGCCTCCCATCTTTGCACCCTGCCGCTAATGGCCGACCGCCACGGCCCGGAAACTCTCGCAATTGTCATCTGCTCGGCACGCCCGATTGGCTTTCACTCGGTGGCTTCCTAATTAATATGCGGGGGCCCGCCTCCTCCCGCCGCGCCGTAAGACAAAAGGCTTTTTATTTCCCTTTTTTCGGGGGTCGGCGCGCCTCCTCTTTTAATTACGCTCAAAAGGGAACTTCGTCATTGGTGCGTGTGTGTACACAAACGTACAGTGTGTGCGCGAAAGCGCGCTCGTTTGTCGCTTCTATGCAAATTAGCGCCCGACTGAGGTTTTTTTCTGGCAGGGGCCACAATGGAGGGTTTGTGCTGGGAAGCCAATAGGAGAGGTTAGGAGGGGTTGTGGGGAGACGGCCGCCACTGAATTCCCATCGCAACGTCACCTCCAGCGCTCGCTTATTAATTTAGGCCAGATTAGTCGACTGTTCATTAACCCCCTCCAGTTTTTTTTCGTCGCCTATGCTTTTATCAGTAGCGAATGAGGTCATGTGACCACTAGGGGTGTGACAATTTATCGAAAAGGTAATATATCGTTGTAGCCCAAAAGGTTAGCGGTTGGCTACCATCAAGAATTGAAATATTGCTTTAAAACCAACAGGTTGATAACAAAATCTTCCATTAGAAGAGTGTCCACGTTAGCTCACTGGCTGCCATTGACGGTGCTAGAGATCCAATTTATTTTGATTGGATTGGACGTCTAGTGCCATCAATGGTACTGAAAGCAGAGCATGTCTTGTGGGCCTTTACAGGTTTAATTCCAGTTCATTTTAGGGTATTTAAAGGTTGCTTCTTGTTGATTTTGAGTCACTTCATTTTTGAGAGACAGCGAGAAACAAAAGTGGTATTAGGGTTAGGGGGCATTCTTTTTTGCCACGGCAAAAAAAAAAATGCCACATGGCAAAAAAATGTGGCCACATGGCAAAAAAATGTGGCCACATGGCAAAAAAATTTTGCCACGTGGCGAAAAAAATGCTACATGGCAAAACAAATTTGCCAAATGGCAAAAAAAAAAATGCCATGTGGCAGAAAATTTTTGCCACATGGCAAAAAAAATGCCACATGGCAAAAAAATGTTTCCACGTGGCATAAAAATTTTGCCACATAGCAAAAAATAATGCTACATGGCAAAAAAAATGCCACATGGCAAAAAAAATAATGCCACATGGCTAAAAAAATTTACCACATGACAAAAAAAATGCCACATGGCAAAAAAATGTGGCCACATGGCAAAAAAAATATGGCCACATGGCAAAAAAATGTGACCACATGGCAAAAAAAAATGCCACGTGACATAAAAATTTTGCCACATAGCAAAAAATAATGCTACATGGCAAAAAAAATGCCACATGGCAAAAAAAATAATGCCACATGGCTAAAAAAATTTACCACATGACAAAAAAATGCCACATGGCAAAAAAATGTGGCCACATGGCAAAAAAAATATGGCCACATGGCAAAAAAATGTGACCACATGGCAAAAAAATTTTGCCACGTGGCGAAAAAAATGCTACATGGCAAAAAAAAATGCCACGTGACATAAAAATTTTGCCACATAGCAAAAAATAATGCTACATGGCAAAAAAAAAATGCCACATGGGAAAAAAAAATAATGCCACATGGCTAAAATAATTTACCACATGACAAAAAAAAATGCCACATGGCAAAAAAAACTGCCACATGGCAAAAAAAAATGCCACATGGCAAAAAAAAATAACGCCACATGGCAAAAAAAATTTGCCACATGGCAAAAAAAAATGCCACATGGCAAAAATATTTTTGCCACATGGCAAAAAAATGCCACCTGGCAAAAAAAATGCCACATGGCAAAAAAAAAATGTTCCACATGGCAAAATATTTTTGCCACATGGCAAAAACCACTTTTGGTTTTCGACCTTGCTGTCCTCTTTAACAACCCAAAATTAGTTAGCTTTGTGTGTCAATACAGGTTATAAAGCACATATTTCCACTGCATTGAATCCAATAAAGTATAAGAATGTTCCAATCCTACATTTAAAGTGCCTATGACGGCAAAAAGCATGTTTATTTCATATTCCACATGGTATTTTATGCTCCTGAATAAAATGGACCGCTTGGATGTGTGTGGGTGCGATCAATTTATTTATTCATTTTTTTAATCCCACACCTTCAAAATGAGTGACTTCCTGGATTGAGGAGGAATGCGAATGTGACGTCACCCGGGTCAGCATCTCACAGCACAGCATTGCTTTATAGCATGCAGATGGACTCCAGGTTCAGCTGATTTTGCGGATTAATTCGTTTATTTTTTGCATCACCCCAGACAAATATGATGCAGGGTTTTGTTGCTGCACCAGGGAGAGGCGTGTGAGCCTTTTTGGATTTGAAAAAGTTCCCGTTCACCAAGGAGATTGGCCAAAACAACTCTGACAACTGTTGGACCATTGGGCTTACAAGGAGGTGAGTAAACATCGTGTTTTGTATTATGTCAAATACTGGGATGATGGCACACGTTTTAATACGGAGGTGGCTTGCGTTTTGTGGCTGACAGTGCTCCTTGTCCACCGAGAAGGCCACCCGGCCAACGACCGGCACTGGTCGCCCCCCCCCCCCCCCCCCCACCGGGAGAGCGCTATACTCGGCTTATTGCCCTCTTCGTGTCAGAAACTGCAACTTTTTGTTAAAATGGCCACGAATACAGCGATTGCAAAGTAAACACTACAAACTTTTTTTTAATTAAATGACTATTTACTTACGTTTGATCATGGACGGACATGTAGAAAAGTTCTCCTCAGACACATCCTGCCTTGTTAGCTGCACACAACAACTGCACGCCGCTCTCCCACTGTTTACGTATTTGCTGTGTAGTTAAGCATTAATTTACGCCATATTCGTGTTGACCATGTGGCAGCTACGCTCTCCTCCGACGTCGGCCGGTTTGTCTGGCGGTCATTGTCCAGCTGCTTCCCCGCAAACGAGCTCTCGTGCCTGCAGCATGGGACGAGCTGTAACTTGCTAGCCGCCGGGCGGGTTGCCGATCGGCAAACACAGTCGACAACCCCGCCGCCGTGTGACATGATCCGGGCTAGTTTTGTGTGATTTTTCGCTTCGAAAAGCGAAAATAAGACTTTGAAACATCACTCGTTTTAGGTTAGCATGTCGGCTAGCTGTCACGCCTCTTGATTTGTTTACATTCTCCGAAGCCGGGGCAGGGAAATGACAAAAGCCTGACTAAGTACGGTGGCATAAAATATTGTTCGGGAGGTGCGACAGTAAAGGTGAAGTCGACAGTTTTGACCGTTATGGAGTAATTTTGCCATGTCAAAACTACTCTTAGAAGTACATTTTCTCAAAAAGTTACTCAAGTAAATATAACGGAGTAAATGTAACGCGTTACTACCCACCTCTGATAGTTAAGTACTGCGAAGTAAAATAGCTACGTTAATGCAGTTACGCTGAATGATCAAAATACTAAATATTATTAATATAAACTGCAAGACATTAGGGTTCTCATAAATATCGATGCTGAAATATTCAATACAGATACGATATTGGATTACAAAGTATTAATACTCATTGATTTTTAATCAGAAATTTGTTGCCATGCACTACTCTTGATAGTAGTGGAGGATAGTTTTGCTTGTTAACTCATTGGCTGCCAATGCGAGACGTAACGAGCCAATTAAAAGTGTGATTGACACCCGGGCTGGATGGAGGTGATTATATCATGAAGGCGTGAATGACGACGGAACTCCCCAAATTGACGACATTCAGAGAGAACAAACGGAATCTTTGGCAATTACAAGATCTAAGGACGTTGACTCAACGTGTGAATGACTAGCGGCGGGGGCAGATCACGTTTAACGCGGCCTCTAATCCCCGAGTTCCTGCGAGGTCCCCCGGCGTCGCACCCGGGCGCTAACAAGGACTCCCGGTGGAGTCATTAGTCCAGGAAAAACCAACAAAGGCCGCCATTACATACTGCTTATGAAAGACCCCAGGGGTGTAGGGGGGGCACGCTGGACACCACTGTGACAAAGGAGCACTGACCCACCTCTAAACCCCCCCTTCACTCTTCAAACGTAACACCATCAAGCAGCCATTCACGCCTTGGCCTCCACTGACCTCCGCAAGCCAGAACCAGGGAGGCCAGATTTCCAGCGCACGCATGCCCACAAGAGGCTGCCATTGTGGGCATGCGTGAGTAGTGAGTGGGGGTGAGTGCTGGAGGTCTAAAGAGGTGACCGGTGGAGGGGGTTGCTGGTTTTCCTAACTCATTAGCTGCCAGTGATGATGATAGACGTCCATTCTATTTAAAGTGGGAAGACCGGCAGTGAATGATCTTTATTCAGTGCCAATGACAGTAATAAACGTCCAATCCATTTGGACTGGGAATGCATCTTACTAAATACTCGATACACCATAAAATTCGAGCATTTCCGTGCTGCTTCCTGTTAATTGGTAGCATTTTTCCGGGTCACGTCTTTGTTAACTCATTGTTTGCCATTGATGGCGCAAAACATCTACCATAATTTCCCAAATATACAGTGCCTTGCAAAAGTATTCGGCCCCCTTGACCCTTGCAACCTTTCGCCACATTTCAGGCTTCAAACATAAAGATATACAATTTTAATTTTTTGCCAAGAATCAACAACAAGTGGGACACAATCGTGAAGTGGAACAAAATTTATTGGATAATTTAAACTTTTTTAACAAATAAAAAACTGAAAAGTGGGGCGTGCAATATTATTCGGCCCCCTTGCGTTAATACTTTGTAGCGCCACCTTTTGCTCCAATTACAGCTGCAAGTCGCTTGGGGTATGTTTCTATCAGTTTTGCACATCGAGAGACTGACATTCTTGCCCATTCTTCCTTGCAAAACAGCTCGAGCTCAGTGAGGTTGGATGGAGAGTGTTTGTGAACAGCAGTATTCAGCTCTTTCCGCAGATTCTCGATTGGATTCAGGTCTGGACTTTGACGTGGCCATTCTAACACCTGGATACGTTTATTTTTGAACCATTCCATTGTAGATTTGGCTTTATGTTTTGGATCATTGTCCTGTTGGAAGATAAATCTCCGTCCCAGTCTCAGGTCTTGTGCAGATACCAACAGGTTTTCTTCCAGAATGTTCCTGTATTTGGCTGCATCCATCTTCCCGTCAATTTTAACCATCTTCCCTGTCCCTGCTGAAGAAAAGCAGGCCCAAACCATGATGCTGCCACCACCATGTTTGACAGTGGGGATGGTGTGTTCAGGGTGATGAGCTGTGTTGCTTTTACGCCAAACATATCGTTTTGCATTGTGGCCAAAAAGTTCAATTTTGGTTTCATCTGACCAGAGCACCTTCTTCCACATGTTTGGTGTGTCTCCCAGGTGGCTTGTGGCAAACTTTAAACGAGACTTTTTATGGATATCTTTGAGAAATGGGTTTCTTCTTGCCACTCTTCCATAAAGGCCAGATTTGTGCAGTGTACGACTGATTGTTGTCCTATGGACAGACTCTCCCACCTCAGCTGTAGATCTCTGCATTTCATCCAGAGTGATCATGGGCCTCTTGGCTGCATCTCTGATCAGTTTTCTCCTTGTTTGAGAAGAAAGTTTGGAAGGACGGCCGGGTCTTGGTAGATTTGCAGTGGTCTGATGCTCCTTCCATTTCAATATGATGGCTTGCACAGTGCTCCTTGAGATGTTTAAAGCTTGGGAAATCTTTTTGTATCCAAATCCGGCTTTAAACTTCTCCACAACAGTATCTCGGACCTGCCTGGTGTGTTCCTTGGTTTTCACAATGCTCTCTGCACTTTAAACAGAACCCTGAGACTATCACAGAGCAGGTGCATTTATACGGAGACTTGATTACACACAGGTGGATTCTATTTATCATCACTGGTCATTTAGGACAACATTGGATCATTCAGAGATCCTCACTGAACTTCTGGAGTGAGTTTGCTGCACTGAAAGTAAAGGGGCCGAATAATATTGCACGCCCCACTTTTCAGGTTTTTATTTGTTAAAAAAGTTTAAATTATCCAATCAATGTTGTTCCACTTCACGATTGTGTCCCACTTGTTGTGGATTCTTGACAATAAAATTAAATTTCATATCTTTATGTTTGAAGCCTGAAATGTGGCGAAAGGTTGCAAGATTCAAGGGGGCCGAATACTTTTGCAAGGCACTGTATATATTCAACATGCGGTACATAAGGACTGTATTTGTTTATTCCAACAATAAATCAACAAGATGGCATTAACATTATTAACATTCTGTTAAAGCGATCCATGGATAGAAAGACTTGTAGTTCTTAAAAGATAAAGGTTAGTAAAAGTTATAGAAATTTTATATTAAAACCCCTCTTAATGTTTTCGTTTTAATAAAAATTGTAAAATTTTCAATCAAAAAATAAACTAGTAGCCCGCCATTGTTGATGTCAATATTTACTTACACAATGCTCCTGGGTGCTGAAGCCTATAAAATCAGTCACACCCAAGCGCCAGCAGAGGGCGGCAAAACACCACAAAACACAATTAACAAGTGGGCCTTTCACTCTACTGTCATTTAAATCGGTCTGAGCTGGGCAAGTGCGTTAATTGCGTCAAATATTTTAACGTGATTAATTTTAAAAATTAATTACCGCCCTTTAACGCGATAATTTTGACAGCCCTAATAGATATCAATAATAAATCACAAACAATGAGGTGAAATGCTGCTGGCATTAACTAGTGCAAAAAAATGTAAACGGAAACACTGAGACTGCGACTGTTTAATAGGAGTCAAAACAATTCTTACTCTTTTTGTGGTATGTCATTGTCTGTATTGTTCTAAATGTTAAAATGAATTGCAATGTCCCGGACAACCATATTCAGAATACTTTGTGTGAGTTCAGATGCTTTTTCTGGTGTGCGTTACGCATTTTGGGGGGAAGGGAAAAACTGTTCAACTTTTGTTTGTTTCACTGAAATATTCCCACAATTATTTTGAATGAGAGGCACACGTACTCGCAGTTACAAAAATTAAATATATAGTAATAATTTTATAGTATAGTACTATATGTATATACACAATGATACTTTATAATATAAAGTAAATAACGTTAGTGCAGTCATGGATTACAGTAAGCAGGCCAGTGCTGTTTCCGTGTATATTTTTATTATATTATGTATATACAGGTTATATGTATATATTTTCCCCAAGTGGGCGCTTCCATGATCCTAATAAATTTAATAATAATTTTAAAAAATATTATTAATTATTTTATTAAATAAAATTGCACGTTGATACAACGCACATAACGGTAACTTCCATTTTAAAAAATTGTTAGAAAGTTGTATGGATTTACAATCCGCTAGCTTGTTGTTTCTTGTTGTCTTCGAAAATTATACTTGGGTGACGGCGCTTCAAGTGTTTATTCATAGCCGACGTGCTAACGTGGTATGCGAGCTCAGCTTAGCTAAGAGTAAACACAGTGGCCCCCTCCATATTTTCCTTGAAAAAATTCCAGGCTCTGGCTATTCTGGTCCGCTTTTTTGGCTTTATGCCACTTTCACGTGTCACAAATTCTGCCCTTTTTGGTAATTGGCGGTGTTTTCAACTCCTCGTTGTAGTTAGGAGTGAACCGGTGATTCACTTGGCTCGTTGTCGTCGGTTTGTCCGATTTCCTCCTCAGGAAGGCAGCGGCGTGCATAAAAACACCGAGAGGCGTCGGATGGCTCTTCATGGATACTTTTATTGACCAAAACAAAAACGTGGGGGATGCAGCCACTGAACTCTGCGCTACCTGCGCACTTTCCCAACTCACCGATCTTGCTCCTTCTTTCTCGCTCGCCCACTTTCTTCCTCTTTGCTCCTCAATCTGACAATGCCGGTCACATTGAAATAACAGCGGCCCCCTTGGGGGTGCCAGTAACAACTGCTTGCATCGCGAGCGCCTGCTATTCTTAACTTTATCCGCATGTAATTTTTTAAAAAACCCGTCATTACCCGTCGACGGTATGTTTTTGCCCGTTTTGCCGTCTAGTGGTGACCACTGCCTGGTCTGCCTGGGGAACTTGTGTGGGGCAGGTAGTGTTCCTGGGGGGGAACTGGTTCGGCCGTGCGCGTTTCCGGCTGAGTCGCGGGACACTGGAGGGTGCGGGGGACGTGAGCGGCCGAGCACGGCGCCGTGGGCTCTGCTCGGCGAGCAGCACGGACTCAACGCCACCATCCACTGCTCTGGTGGTCCCGGTCATTCTGCCCGGTCGTCCAACGCCTGGCATCCCGGGCGTCCTCCCAGTTGTCCTGTTCGGTCGTCCGCCGCCTGGCATCCTGGACGTCCTCCTGGTCGTCGCACTTGGTCGTTCATCACCTGGCATCCCGGTCGTCCTGCTCGGACTTCCCGCGCCTGGCATCCTGGACGTTCATTCAGCCGTCTTCCGCCGGCGCCCCGGCCCTGCGGCCCCGCTGTTCGTTCCGTTGAATCAGCTTGCAGGTCTTACCAAATGCGCTACTGCCCTCCAGTGGCCAGTTTTATTGCTTTAAAAAGGATTTTCAGCATTGTGCTGTGGAGCTAAGTTGCATCAGAACCTAGAGATGTCCCAAAGACGAAACAATTAAAAATAGAACGTATTTATGTTTTTGGGAGCAAATGAGTTAACAGGAAGTGACCTGATAGATCCGTATCTACCACAGCAAAGCCCCATCGTAATTTCTCCAGAAATTGCGGTTCCTAGTTTACAGTATTATTTTCTGCTGGATAAACAGAAATGAAGAAAATTCGTAGGAGGTCTGCTTGTCAGACAAATACGGTGTTGGTGAATATTTGCAACACGAATGAGGTGTCGCCTCTATTGTCGTTACTTCTTTCACACGACTCGTCGATTTTTTTTTTCTTCGCAGTGAAGCACTTTGGAGTGCTGGGGCACACTGGTGGCAAATTGCCTTCAGTCAAGTGGCAGAAAAGCTCTCCATCTGAACAACTTCCTGCGTTTAGTCAAGCGCCCCCCACCCTACACGCAGGCCTCCCGCCACCCACTACGGTGCCTCAACACGGTTTCGCCAGCGTAAATGGCAAGCGCGCAGTGGGCCGGCGCTCTGCTGATGAGCTGCTTTTGTTCTGGGGAACAATCGGAGAGGGCACTGGAAAAAGCGACTCGGAAATGAGCAAATTGGGGGGGGGGGGGGGGTATTAGTGTGGAATATCGGGTTTGGGATCAATTAAATCGCTGGTGTTAGCGAACCTTAGCTAACCATACCATATCTACCATAACCTCTTAAGGTTATGGTATGGTATGGTACCATAACCTGTTAAGGTTATGATACCCTCATGTCCGAAGACACAGTAGGTAACCAAAAGTAGTGCACTGACCAACAAGAATTTCTGGAGAAATCACTCTGGGTCTTTGCTGTGTAGAGATACAACCCAGGTTGGTTTGGGGAGATTTGCCGGACAATATCAGGTCACTTCCTGTTGATTTGGGGACATTTGGGGGGCGTGTCCTGGTCATATGAGATTATTTGGTGACATTTGGGAGGCGTGGCCGGGACATATCAGGTCATTTGGGGACATTTAGGGGGCGTGTCCTGGACATATCTGGTCATTTGGGGGAAGTGACCTGGCCATACCAGGTCATTTGGGGACATTTGGGGGCGTGGCCTGGTCATATCAGGTCATTTGGGGACATTACCTGGTCATATCAGGCCATTTGGGGGGCGTTGCCTGGTCATATCAGGTCATTTGGGGACATTAAGAGGGCGTGGCCTGGTCATATCAAGTCATTCGGGGGCGTGGCCTGGTCATATCAGGTCATTTGGGGACATTACCTGGTCATATCAGGCCATTTGGGGGGCGTTGCCTGGTCATATCAGGTCATTTGGGGACATTAAGAGGGCGTGGCCTGGTCATATCAAGTCATTCGGGGACATTTGGGGGGCGTGGCTCGGTCATATCAGGTCATTTGGGGACATTTGCGGGACACGTCCTATTGATATCAGGTCATTTCCTTGTGATTTGGGGACATTGTTTTGTTTTTTTGTTTTTTTGCCATATTGAAAATGAATGGGGGAAAAAATTGGACGTCCATGGCTGTCAATGGCATCGACTCACATATGCATCAATAGAATCCAAGTACATTGGCATCAATAGATTCGACATACATGGCCGTCAATGGCATCAATGCTATGTAAACTCCCTTGGCAATTCTATTGGAAGTCAACGGGACATTTGCACGTCCATGGCCCATTAACTCATTTGCTCCCGGAATCGTATAAATACGTTTTATTTTTAAATGCTCAACTCTCCCGCAACCGTATTTATACGTCTTTTGCGTTTTTTTTTATAAGAAGCATATATAGCTTCCACTGTACCTGAGAAACAAAGAAAAACGCTCCAAATCAATTTTAAAGCAATAAAACTGGCCACTGGAGGGCAGTAACGCATTTTGGAAGACTAGACAAGCCGATTCAACAGCAGTGAACGGCCGGCCAGCATTGTCAAAGCGCTGGCGGATTGAGCCCAGGCGGCGCTCCGTCCGGACAAAACAACGAGAGGACGCCTGGGACACCAGGCGCTGGACGATCGTGCAAAACGAGTAAAACCCCCCGTGGAGCGGCTCGCCTAGCAGACCCCGCAGAAATGCAAAAATAATCCATTTTTGTGAGACAGACAACGATGAGGGAAAAGTTTACACAGTTGACGTGGCGACAACGGCGTCATCTCGGCGACAAACCGTCATCTCTCAGTCGTTGTGTGTGAATAAATTGTTACTATTCTATCTAAAGCTCTATTTGTCTGGTTGTTCATAGTATTTTGTAAAAGGAAAACATTATTCAGATGTTTGGGATGTAACTAATGCAAAAAATAGCTTTGTTAAAGTCAAAGTTATGTTTGAAATGTATGCGTTTACAAAAAGCTCATTTTCTCCGTTTTTTCATCAGAAATTGGAAAATTGCTCAAACTAAGCTATTTTCTAATGCTGATTTCTAAAGAATGGAAAAAGATACGAACTTACTTTTTTTTTCTGCTGAAAGAAGAGAGTCCAATCTTTCTTTTGGTGGGTTCAAAGTTTATATAGCAATAGAACAGAATTTTTTGTGGGCCTTGCAAAATCAGTCAAAATCCAGAAAAAACGGCCGGGAGCGAACGGCCTTGCTCTGGTGAAAATGGCTGGGAGTGAAAGAGTTAAAAATGAATGGGTAACATTTTGGCAAATTTCCGGGGAACCATAAAATTTTTCAAATTCTGTATACAACTTTTATGCCCCTCACCGACCTAAAATTTTTTAAGTCCAAATGATGTGATTTGGTCAAAAATTGTAGGACTAGATACATTTTGAAAAAAAATTTTTTTTTTTTTCAAAATCGGCGTTTACAGACGAACGGAAAATTTTTCGTGGTCGTTCGAAAAATTCCCTTCTTCCAGGTTCTAGTCTGCTTCCCGACAGAACAGTATTGAGTATTTAATTGGTTGGTATTCTTGATTTACCCAAGTGTATTACGACCACATCCTACTGTCTAGTGGGTTACGGTTCAGTACGTGGCTAACGGCCAAGGTGATATTGGAGCTAAGGCCTATTTTTTGTCTATAATATAATTTTGTGAGACCATATTCAATTATTCATAGCGTCTTTATATTGGGTCTTTTTTTATTTGTATTTATACTAGGCTATTTCCTAAACGATCTTTTTCGGACACATCCTCAGAAGAAGACCTTGAGTTCATAGAGTGTTTCGGCCATCACATCTACAGTCCCTGACAAAAGTCTTGTTGCTTATCCATTTTGTAGAAAAAATTGCTAATAACCTGACTTTTAATGATTCAATTGTTTCAGAAATAGCTCATATGAAAGCTAAGACCCTCCCAAATGATGTTGAATGTACAAAAATATATTTGTTTCATTGAAAAAAGATTTATCATTAAACTAGAAACTGCAATTTCTGGAGAAATTACTCTGGGTCTTTGCTGTGTGGAGATACAGATCTTAGCCCCGCTCAGGTTGGTTTGGGGACATTTCAGGGACAATATCAGGTCACTTCCTGTTGATTTTGGGACATTTGGGGGAGACATCCTGGTCATAACAAGTAACTTCCTGTTGATTTGGGGACATTTCGTGGACATGTCCGGGTCATATCAGGTCATTTGGGGGGCGTGTCCTGGTCATATCAGGTCATTTGGGGACATTTGAGGGGACGGGTCCTGGTCATATCAGGTCATTTTGGGACCTTTGGGGGGGCGTGTCCCTGTCATATCAGGTCATTTGGGGACATTTGGGAGCGTGTCATTGTCATACCAGGTCATTTGGGGACCTTTGGGGGGCGTGTCCTTGTCATATCAGGTCATTTGGGGAAATTTGGCGGACATGTCCCATTGATATCTGGTCATTTACTGTTGATTTGGGGACATTTGTTTTTTTGCCATTGAAAATGATTGGGAAATTTGGACATCCATGGCCGTCAATGGCATCGAATTACATTTGCATCAATGGAATCCAAGTACATATGCATCAATAGAATCAACAAACATGGCCGTCAATGGAATTAAACAAAGTAAATGCCATTGAAAATGAATGGGAAATTTGGACATCCAAGGCCGTCAATGGCATCGAATTACATATGTGTCAATGGAATCCAAGTACAGTGGCATCAATAGATTCGACGTACATGGCCGTCATTGGCATCAATCCACTGTAAGTTCCATTCAAAAT
Organism: Corythoichthys intestinalis; assembly: GCF_030265065.1. Classification (NCBI taxonomy): domain Eukaryota; kingdom Metazoa; phylum Chordata; class Actinopteri; order Syngnathiformes; family Syngnathidae; genus Corythoichthys; species Corythoichthys intestinalis. Next base: position 42,234,205 of record NC_080398.1, read on the forward strand.
TCCAATGGAAGTGAATGGGAAATTTGAACCAACGATGCATCCCATTAAAAATAAATGGGAAAGTTTTTAGCAAATTTCCGGGAACTGTAATTTTTTTCCAAATTCTGTATATAACTATTATGCCTCTCACTGTCCCAAAATTTTTGATGTCCAAACGATGTGATTTGGTCAAAAATTGTAGGACTAGATTTATTTTGAAAAAAAAAATTTTTTTTCAAAAAATTATTGTTGCCTGTAGTTTCCCAGGTAGCCAGCAGAGGGAGCTGGGTTGTCATATTTAAAATAATTCCATATAAATATATATATATATAATCTAATATATTTAACCTATTAATTTAATATTTAATCTGTGTTATATATCTAACATATATTCATTTTTTTATTTCTGAGGGTTGATTAATTTTATTAATTAATTGCAACCTTAATGTTGTCTGTAGTTTTCTTTGCTAGCCAGCAGAGGGAGCTAATTTCGTAAGTAGCGGTATCGTTGCACTTTTGATGAACACATTTGTGTATAATTTAACACAACACCAAAATTACACACTCGAAAAGTTTATTTGGACAAAAATAATACAATATCGTGCCTTAAAAAACACGAGAATACAAATGGGACTTTAAAAAAAACATTAAGGGCCAATCAAAAATAGCCATACTTGTTTAACAGGAGAAAAAAACTATCATATATAAACCCCAAAGTATGGAATAATACAAATATTTGAATGAAAATTTGCCATTTTAAAGAAAGTTGGTTGTTCTTTGGTATGGAAATTGTGCTGGCGTCCTTCATCACTTCCCACGCAGGCGTGCAGCACAGCGCCACCTACAGGTGGAAGCCTAATGATGCTCATCTTCTTGTCCTTTTGGAGAAGAAACGTTCCTTTGACACGCGGAGGACCGCACGCAAGACTATGTATAATTTTATACGTGTGTGTGTTGGGGTGTGTGTGTTCGTGTTTAACCATTGAGTTTCTCGGTTTCCGCGGATACGACAGTGGTCAGCTGGTCCTCGTGGCCTTCCTCGGCCCCGGGAACCTGCAGAAATAAATCCATAAAAATAGTACTCAAATGAATGCAATACACATTTTTTTTACAGTAAATATGTATGTTGTTTTCAATTGTTACATTAAGTATCATGAATCTAATTTGTTATTTGTGTTTTTATCTGATTAATATGTAAAAAATGTTTTTTTTAAATCACTGGATGAAAAACACAAAATGTATAATAATATTCAAGTAAATGATAAAAGGCTGCAACATATTTTGTAATGGTGAAGAACCACTTGCAATGTGTTTTTAATTAATTTAATTATTGATATTATACATAACATTGAAAAAGATCATGTAAAAAAGGATATATTACTAAAACTTAATATATCTGTTATTAATTTTTTAATTCAATGGGACTTCAAGGCCAAAGCAAAGAAAGACACCAAAATAAAACAATATTATGAGATTTAAGTAATTATATCACAAGAATAAAGTTATTAAATCTATAATATTACAACTTAAATTTCGAAATATAACTATTTTTATAAATAAATATTTTTAACTATTTTTTTTCTTTGTGTGGCCAAATACTCACTTATACAAAAACAAATAATTGAAAATTGTCATATTTAAATAACAAAAATTAAAAAGCCATTAACATGAATAACTTAAATAGATTACATTCAAATGTAGTAGAATCATACAAATACTACCAAACACATTATTTTCCTTCAATAATTGCAAATACGATTAGTTACGGTGAAAAAGAAATAATCAGATTTTATTGAAAATAACACCTAAAACAAGAATACTATTCAAAACATTTCAAAATATTACATCTAAAAAATAATGTAATGAAAATAGATAGTAACCCATCATAAAATAAGAAAAAATCATCAAAATTGTAAGTAAATATCAGAAATTGAACAAATGTTTTTACTATTTCCTGAAAAATCTGAATAAATGGTTTAGGCGATTTATTATAACTCATTGACTGCCTTTGACAGCAATAGACGTCCAATCCACCCTCCCACTTCAAATGAATTTGAACATCTACTAGTCATAATTCAATTAAATTCACAGCAGTAGGATAAATGGACGTCTGTCCCCGTCAATGCCATTGAAGAGTTCAGGCGCCCATGAATAAAAACATGACGTCATATCATCTTCCTGAACGTGGCGCCTCACATCCCGAAGTAGTGCAGCGGCGCCACCTGCAGGCTTTTATTGACACTACTGACAAGTGTCTGTTTAATGCTTTGCTGCCACCTTGTGTCCATACAAGTAATTGTAAAGCACTTCTATCCCACTAGTACATGACAGACATGTACTAGTAATTGTAGCCTGTTTGACTCAGCCAAATTCCTTCTACTACTTAGGGTCACTAGTACTAATACTAGGTTAGTCAATATATTGCACTGACCTCCCAGAAGATGCTGTCCTCATAGCAGAGGGTGTCAGGAGGAGCTCCAAAGATGGGCAACTTCATGATGAAGCCTGCAATTGCACCGTGTCATTATGAATAGAACCGATTGATTTAAACCCAATCGTGCTTGAAACCCAAATGTAAAATCTCAGCCTGGTTGAAAACGCTGTACATTCAAAATCTAAGGCCTAAAACCTTCATTTGAAATCATAATTTGAAACCCAGACTCTACCTTAACCCTTATTTAAAACCTTAATCTAGGCTTGAAAGTAGGGCTGCAACTAATTAATCAGTTAAATACGGAGCCCCTAAAGGGAAATCGACAGAAATGAAATAAATTTAAACAATATGCTGCGCACCACATGGTATGTGGTGCACACTAGAAACTATCTGGTGGGCACCTAAAAGTTTCTAGTGTGCACCACGTACTATCTGGTCCGCACCAGATAGTTTCTAGGACGCACTTGATAGTTTCTAGTGTGCACCTCATACTATCTGGAGCGCACCAACTGATATCTGGTGCAACCTAGAAAGTTTCTAGTGCGCACCACATATTATCTGGTGCGTAGAAGATAGTTTCTGGGACGCACCAGCACATTTCTAGCGCGCACCACAAACTAGGAAAAGTTTTTGGTGTGCACCACCTACAGTATTATCTAGTGTGCACCATATAGTTTGTAGTGTGCACACCAGATAGTTTCTGGTACGCACCAGCACGTTTCTAGCGTGCACCACATACTATATGGTGCGCACCAGATTCTAGTGTGCACCTCCTACTATCCGGTGTACACCACATGGTGCGCAACAGAATGTTTCTAGTGTGCATCGCACCAGATAGTATGTGGTGCGCACTAGAAACTTTTTGGGTCGCACCAGATAGTATGAGGTGCGCACCACATACTATCTGGTGTGCACGAGATAGTTTCTAAAGCGCACCACATACTATCGGGTGTGCCCCCGATAGTTTGTTCACAACACATGGTGCGCACCAGAATGTTTCCAGTGCACATAGCACAAGAGTTTCGGGTATGCACCAGATAGTTTCTAGTGTGCACCAAAGAGTTTCTGTGTGCACACCACAAACAATCTGGAGCGCACCACATACTATCTGGTGCGACCTAGAAAGTTTTTGGTGTGCACCACATACAGTATTATCTAGTGTGCACCATATAGTTTGTAGTGTGCACACCAGATAGTTTCTGGTACGCACCGGCACGTTTCTAGCACGCACCACATACTATCTGGTGTGCACCAGATTCTAGTGTCCTCCTCATACTATCCGGTGCACACCACATGGTGCGCACCAGAATGTTTCTAGTGCGCATCGCACCAGCTAGTATGTGGCGCGCACTACAAACTTTTTGGGTCGCACCAGATAGTATATGGTGCGCACCTCATACTATCTGGTGTGCACGAGATAGTTTCTAAAGCGCACCACATACTATCGGGTGTGCACCCGATAGTTTGTTCACAACACATGGTGCGCACCAGAATGTTTCTTATGCGCATAGCACAAGAGTTTCTGGTGCGCACCAGATAGTTCCTAGTGTGCACCAGAGAGTTTCTGTGCGCACCAGATATTTCTGGTGCACACCTCATACAATCTGGAGCACACCACATACTATCTGGTGCGACCTAGAAAGTTTTTGGTGTGCACCACATACTGTCTGGTGCGCACCATGTGGTGTGCAACGGATAGTACGAGGTGCGGACTAGAATATGGTGCGCACCAGATAGTATGTGGTGTGCTCCAGATTGTATGAGGTGTGCACCAGAACTATCTGGTGTGCACAGAAACTCTCTGGTGCACACTAGGAACTATCTGGTGCGCACAACAAATTCTTGTGCTATGCGGACTAGAAATATTCTGGTGCGCACCAGGTGTTGTGAACAAACTATCGGGTGCACACCCGATAGAATGTGGTGCGCTTTAGAAACGATCTTGTGCATACCAAATTGTATGAGGTCCGCACCACATACTATCTGGTGTGACCCAAAAAGTTTCTAGTGTGCACCACATACTATCTATGTGGTGCGCGTAAAAACGTGCTGATGCATACCAGAAACTATCTGGTGTGCACCCGATAGTTTGTTCACAACACATGGTGCGCACCAGAATGTTTCTAGTGCGCATAGCACAAGAGTTTCTGGTGCGCACCAGATAGTTTCTAGTGTGCACCAGAGAGTTTCTGTACGCACCAGCACGTTTCTAGCACGCACCACATACTATCTGGTGCGCACCAGATTCTAGTGTGCTCCTCATACTATGCAGTGCACACCACATGGTGCGCGCCAGAATGTTTCTAGTATGCACCAGATAGTTCTGGTGCACACCTCATACAATCTGGAGCGCAACACATACTGTCTGGTGCGCACCAGATTCTAGTCCGCACCTCGTACTATCCAGTGCACACCACATGGTGCACACCAGAATGTTTCTAGGGCGCACCGCACCAGATAGTTTCTGGTTCGTACCTCATACTATCTGGTGCGCACCACACATTATCTGGTGTGACGCAGAAGGTTTCTGGTGCGCACTACATACTTTCTGGTGCACACCAGATAGTTTCTAGTGTGCACCAGAGAGTTTCTGTGCGCATCAGTTTCTAGAGCGCAAATCATACTATTTGGTGCACACTATGTACTATCTGGTGTGTACCAGATTGTTTCTGGTGTGCACCAGAAAGTTTCTTACACCATAATCTAGATTTGAAATTCTTTATTTTGAAAAAATCACTTTTTTCAAAACGCCTAATCTAGTCTTGAAACCCTCATTACAAACACTATCCCTGTAATCTGAGAAACACTATTTTGATATGTAATCCTTTTTTTATAACTGTAATCTGGATTAGAAACAATCTCACAAATAGTTTGAAAACAATGAGAATGTAAAGCATACCAACAATGAGCCCCCCGAGGAGAGCGATTCCGAGTGTGACGGCCAGGGAAATGGCTTGCCGGACGCCCTGGAAGGACGCTTCCACGTCGCCAGTGGCCACGTCCGGGAACACGTCGGCCATGCTGAGTGAGGCAAGTACACGACAATTTCAGATCAACTACCCCGCCCTTGTTGCGCCTCATCCGTGAACTCACCCATCTCCGTAGGTGTCGGAGGACGCCACGGCGGCAGTTACAGCCCCCACGATGGCACCCAGGACGCCGGGCATGCCGTGGAGGTTGTGGACGCCACACGTGTCTTGAATCTTCAGCCTCTTCTCTAGAATGGGCTGAACACAAGCACGAGGTCCAATAACTATTGGACGTAACGGGGCGGGCGTTTCAGTACCGAGAGAAACTTGAATCCGAGGACGGAGATGACTCCGGCCAGGAAGCCCACGATCATGGAGCCGAAGGGCGTCAGCATCATTTCGCCCGCCGTTCCCGCTGCCACGCCGCCGGCCAGCGCCGCGTTTTGGATGTGCACCTACCGCAGTACCACCACAAAAACATTGTCATTATCATTTGGAAACCCTCAGGCACTGAACGTTTAAACTCTAATCTGAAACCGTGTGTCTTGTTTGAAACCAATGAAACCTTAACTGTGGTTTGCAACCCTAATTTGATCCAAAACCTCATCTTAAAACCCATTTAGAAACCATAACGCTGTCACCGAACCCCAATTTTAATCCTAAACATTTTTGAAAGTGAAGCATATCCTATTCCAATTGGATTCCTCCAGAAAACTGATTTTTAGGGCTAACTGTTCACACTATTTTCAGCAAGTGTCCAAATCCGATCTGGGCCTGTTCAGGCTGGACCACAATATTGATATTAAAGTTAGTAATGAAACTACCTCCCATATGTGGTTTCAATCAGTCATGAAAAAATTCAGATTTATGCGCTTTGTGACTGTTCACACTACAAAAGTGCCATCTGGTTTCAATCTGGATTGGCAAAAAAATGGATTTTGGCTGCCAGGCTGAACAAGGCCTCATTTTAAACCCTAACATGCCTCAATACCATCATTCCTCCTGACTTGGATCCATAATCTTGATTGAAAAATCCACTTTCGTCTTGAAGCCCTAATTTTGAAACCTAAAATTTTCTGAAGGCCAAAATTCTAAACCCTGATTCTGTCTTCAATTACTAACTTTTGCTTAATACCATTATTGCAACCCTAGTTTGCAGCTGTAATCTAGTTTTATGAACTCACTTAAAGCCTGATTCAAAATCCTTGAAACGGAAGAGGTCAAAGGTCAAAGGGCCAAATTGAATTTGTCTGTCTGTCTGTTGTGGTCAAGATAACTGAAAACTAGATAACAAGATAACTAAAAAAAAAAAATAAGTAATAGGATTTATTTGTTATATGAAACGGAACAGATGATTAAATTTTGAGGTCAAAGGTCAAATTGAATTTGTATGTTTGTGTTTAAAATAACTCAAGGAAGCACACACGTATTACGACAGGCTATGTTTCTGACATAAAAACGAAAGAGGTGATGACATTTTGGGGTAGTAAGGTCAAAGGTCGTAGTGCCAAATTTCAATTTGTCTGTTGTGTTCAAGACAACTAAAAAAAAAGTCATGGGATTATGTCAAATTTGTAGATGTTTATGATATAAAATGAAAGAGTGATGAATTTTTAATGAGGTCAAAGGTCACAGAGCCAAAATGAATGTATGTTTGTGTTCAAGATAACACAAGAAGAAAAAAAAAGATAATTATTTGAGTTGTCTGGCCGAAACTGAAACGTTAACAAGTGTTGCTTTAAGGCTAAAACGCAACTCAGTGTATTGTTAAGTTTATTCTACTTATTTTCATTATATATAGTAGTTTGTAGTTATTTATTGTTATTAAAGGCGTTTGTACAAGGACTGGTCACAGCTTAGCACAGCAGTTATGCTTATTGAGCATTAGATGTCTCCAAATTAAGATGCTTGGGATATGTTATGTGAGCATTATTATAATTATTAAAGCATCCAGTAGGGCATCACAATATAATTAGCCATAAAATGTTAAGTCCACTGCCGCATATATCGGTATCGGTTTGATATCGGCATCAGATTTTTGGAGTTGCACAATATCGGGATATCGGTTAAAAAGTCATTATCGGACAACTAATAATGATCAAATTTGCAGGATGTGTTTTTAATCTGAAACGAAAGAGGTGATTATTGATTGGGGTCATGAGGTCAAAGGTCACAGAAGAATGAATATCTTTTTCCCATAAAAAATTATGGTGGGCCACTGGTGGACTTCTCTATCAGTCAGAGTCACTGAGATTAAGTCAAGATCAAGACTTTTGCGAGTCAAACCCAAGATCAAGACTGAAACCAGTCTCGCGTGTACAACACTACGCCAACATGCTTCAGCCTTTCATAACATCCAGATCAGATAAACCTCACTCACGTCTCGCCAGCCTACTACGGCGGCTCCTTTATCATCTCCGATCACTAAACTCGGATTCCAATCGGCGTCAACTTGGCGCCACGCGACTATCCGCTCCAAACCTCACCATGTCCAGCTTTCCGTCATGAGCGGTGAGGGCCGACATGCCGTACGTGGCTAGCGTGCACGCGGCTAGCGAGTAGTACGTGTTCAAAGCCGTGCGGTGCTGGTCGTCGCCGTGCGCCGTGATGGCAGAGTTGAAGCTGGGCCAGAACATCCAGAGGTAGATGGTACCTGCGACAAGAAGCGTAGGATAACTCATTCGTTAGCATTGAAAAAGCTAGCGAATGAGTTAAAAATGTGTTTTTACCGATCATAGCGAAGAGATCCGAGTGGTACACTGAGCAGTTCCGGTGCTTGCTCTTATCCAGGTTAGGTCGGTACAGAACCCGAGCCACTATGAGGCCGAAGTAGGCCCCGAAAGTGTGGATGGTCATGGACCCGCCCGCGTCCTTAGCCTGGGAAGGACCCAGCAGTTCTAGATGGTTTTGAAACGGTGTTCGAATAGAGAACCGAAAGAACTGACCCCCAAAGCGGACAGAAGGATGAATTCATTGACGGCAAACAGCGTGACTTCAAATAGCGCCATCACCAGGAGCTGGATAGGACTGGTTTTGCCCAGAACTGCGCCGAAGGAGATCAAGACAGAGCCGGTGCAGAAGTCAGCGTTGATCATGCTGGAAGAGAAAAATATTTTGAATAAAAAAATTAATGGATTTAAATATTTTAGTAGTATAGTACATAAAATACAGATTAAAAACAATAATTTTAAAAATCCAGTGAATTTTTTAAAAGTAATCATTTTAAAATTCTAATATAATAATTATACTCTATTAAATTCAATATTTTATTAATTGAAATCAAATTTAAAATGAAAATTTTAAAAAATGAGAAATAAATGAATAAATATTTTAAGATACATTAATGCATAAATACAGTGAATTTTAAAAAGATTTTTGTAATTAAACAAAAATTAAATAAAATTTAAATATATTAAATATTTTATACATTTGAATAAAATTTAAAATAAAAAAATAAATATTTTGATATACTAAATATACTAATGAATGAATAAATACAGTAAATGTTAAAAAAAAAATTAACAAATTTAAATAAAATTAAATAAAACTCAAATATATAAAATACTAGTTTGAATAAAATTTCAAATGACACAAATTAAACAAAAAATAAACAAAGAAATATTTAGAAATATATTCATGCATAAATAAATACCATAAATATTATATTTAATTTTAAAATCAAATGGACAAAACACTAATTCAATAAAAAATAGAAAAAAGAAAAAAATTAAAGAATATGAATGGAATTCAAATTAAATTTATATATTAAATGAATTAATAATAAAAATCCTACGGAAAAAATTAAGTAAGATAATACAATTTTTTTTGAAGAATAAAAACAATATAAATATCAATTAAAACAAAAAAAAAAACTCCTTCTGCAATTGAAAAGTCAGTTTTTCTGGTCACCTCTCCACTCCAATGTGTATTTTCCCCCCATGCATGCCATGGAAGAACCCTTGCATGAGCGTGGCCCACTGCAGCGCGAAGGCGGCGATCAAGAAGTTAAAGCCCACACTGCTGAAGCCATAACGCTGCAGGAAGGTCATCAGAAAGCCAAAACCGATGAAGATCATCACGTGGACGTCCTGGAAGCCTGCATAAAAAGAGGCGTTCCGCATGGCTCAATGCTTTGCCCTATAACTTTTCACTTGAAGCAGAATACAGAATCCGAACACTGTCTATTCATATCCTAATTAGTAACTAACCGACAACCTATTCTTAAGCCCTCAGCTTCTTATTGACAACTAATTTCAAATACAAATTAAGTTAAAATAGAAAAAAAAATGTCCCTTCACTCTCACTGCATGTGTAAATAATCCGCTGTCCAAGGGCCACTGTTGCCATGGCGACATTCTTTGGCAAAGACACAATCGTAAGTGGTGCCAGCGTACCCTTGTTGGCCTCGTGGCCCACTTACAACAATACACGTGAATCAACAACAATTAATAAAAGTAGGAACATAGCCAACCCGAAGCTATTACGTGACTGTTAAAAAGTGACCGTTAACCTGTTTACCATAATGACCTGTATGCTTGCACACACACGGTGTATATACAAAAAAAAAAAAAACGCTGAATAATAAAGTGGCCTTTGTTTTGCATGACGGCAAGGGCGTCGGCTTGTCTGCACACTGTAAAACGTAACTGACCAACTCAATCACACCTGCTGTGTCATTATCAAGCGATCTTATCTGCAACGGTAGGACACAGAAAGTCATAAATTGCATGCTACAAGTCAAAACACAATAAAGGAACTGTCTGATAATGAGTAAAATAAGTGTGACGGCACTGTAACAAAAGTCAGAAAAAGAAGCATCGAGAAAGAAATTACAAATCAAGACAGTATTGCTCAACAAGGATTCCTAAAAAAAAGCACAAAATTCTGAAAAATAACCGTTGTGAGAAATTTACACAACAAGGCAATCTAAAAAAAAAAGTCTGAAAAAGAAGCATGTTGGAAAAAAAACTGTGTGTACTTCCAGAATCGTGAGGGAAGGGGGAATGACTTTGAAAAAGAAGCACATGCAGAGTGAACAGACAATGACAAAAATTTACAGCATAAAAGCCAGAAAAAGAACCAAAGAGTAAAAACTGAGAAATCAAGACAGTAGTGCTCAACATGGATTTTCGAGGGGGAAAAAAAGGACTGAGTCAAAGAAGTATGACAAAAGTGTGCTTAAAAAAATTGAAAAATAACGTAAAACGTAAAGAATTTACACAACAATACCATTTAGGAAAAGTCTGAAAAAGAACCATGTTGAGAAAAAGGACAAAATGTTAAAACTCCCAAAATCTTGGCAAAATTTTGAAAGAAAAAAAAACTTGAGAAGGAAGCACATTCCGAGTGAACAGACAATGACAAAAAATGAGGCATAAAATCCTGAAAAAGAATCATATTTGAAGAATTGCAACAAATCATTGGTATGCATTATAAACAGAGAACAAAACTGAAAAATATTAAGAATCACATACAGAGTGAAAAAACAATTACAAAAATCTGCGACATAAATGCCATAAAATGAAGCACAGAGAAATGGGAAGTCAAGACAGTAGTGCTCGACAAGGAAAAGTCTGAAGAAGAAGCATGTTGCGAAAAAGGACAAAACGTGATAACTTCCAAAATCTTGGGGGAAAAAAGCTTGAAAAAGAAGCACATAACAAAAAATTATGGCATGAAAGCCTGAAAAAGAATCACAGTTGAAGAATTGCAACACAAATTAGCTGTATGTACAGAGAGAACAGGTATATAGTAAATCATATATTACACAAAAGCTTGAAAAAGAAGCACAATGTGAATGAAGTGACAACGTACAACACAAATGCACTACAAATAAGCCTGAAAAAGGAGGACAGAGTTAAGAAGGCCAACAAAACATGAGTGATATGCTACCCTACCCTGAAAAGGAAGCACAGCGTGAGAGAAGACATTAAATATGACAGTTGTGAACAGAAAAAGAAGCACAGCATAAGAGCAGTGATGAAGTGCGAAGTATGGAAAATCTGGCAGCAGTTTGCATTGTGAATACACAAAGCCTGAAAAAGAAGCATGTAATGAAAGGAGTGAGAAAAGTATGATGCACAAAAGCCTGAAAAAGAAGCACAAACAACATGTCACACTTGATGATTTTTCTCCGTCTGTGCTTCTATAATCTACCGTAATTTTCAGACTATAAGCCGCTACTTTTTTTCCTTCATTTGGATACCTGTGGCTTATAGTCCAATGCGGTTTATTTGTCGATTTATTTGGGTTAATATTAGGGCTGTCAAAATTATACTGTTAACGGGCGTTAATTTTTTAAATTAATCACGTTATAATATTTGACGCAATTAACGCAGATGCCCCGCTCAGACAGATTTAAATGACAGTACAGTGAAACACTCACTTGTTGTGTTTTATGGAGTTTTGCCGCCCTCTGCTGGCGCTTGGGTGCGACTGATTTTATAGGCTTCAGCACCCATGAGCATTGTGTAAGTAATTATTGACATCAACAATGGTGGGCTACTAGTTTATTTTTTGATTGAAAATTTTACAAATTTTATTAAAACGAAAACATTAAGAGGGGTTTTAATATAAAATTTCTATAACTTGTACTAACATTTTTCTTTTTAGAACTACAAGTCTTTCTATCCATGGATCGCTTTAACAGAACGTTAATAATGTTAATGCCATCTTGTTGATTTATTGTTATAATAAACAAATACAGTCCTTATGTACCATATGTTGAATGTATATATCCATCTTGTGTCTGATATTTCCATTCCAACAATCATTTACAGAAAAATATGGCATATTTTATAGATGGTTTGAATTGCGATTTATTGCGATTAATTACAATTTTTAAGATGTAATTAACTCGATTAAAAATTTTAATCGTTTGACAGCCCTAGTTAATATTTAACACTTCATTTGACAGCGGTGTCATAAGACTGTCATAATTGTGTCATGACACTATCATGGGCATTAATAAATGCTTGTGACAGATGTTATTTAGTATTACCTGGCAAATTATGTCACTAACTCCATTTAAGTACAGCTTGGATCTTTTACATTAATACTATCTATAAATCTATTATCATTAATGCTTTGGACAGTGTCATGTCATAATTATGATTGTCTAATGACAGTCTTATGTCTCCACTGTCAAATAAAGTGTTACCAAATACCATAATTAGCAATTAATAGAAAAAAAAAAATTGGATACCTGTGGCTTATAGTCCAATGCGTCTTATTTGTTGATTTATTTGGGTTAATATTCAACACTTCATTTGACAGCGGTGTCATAAGACTGTCATAATTCTGTCATGACACTATCATGGGCATTAATAAATGCTTGTGACTGATGTTATCTAGTATTACCTGGCAAGTTATGTCACTAACTCCATTTAAGTACATCTTGGATCCTTTACATCCATTCAAAAGGGAAATAATTGGCCGGTTAACACTAAATGACATCTGTTATAAGCATTCATTAATGCTTTGGACAGTGTTATGTCATAATCATGATTGTCTAATGACAGTCTTATCTCTCCACTGTCAAATAAAGTGTTACCAAATACCATAAATAGCAATTAATTTAAAAAAAAAAAAAAACTAACAGTAACTAAAGAAATGTTTAGCACAGAACATGATTTTTGATATTTGCAGCACTGCAGTGTATGCTAGGAGGCATGTTGGAACACAACAGTGTTGACAGCAGGTGGCAGCAGAGGTTGCCTGTCTCCCCCAAGGCAGCAGTGTTGGCCAAATAAAGTTTCTTGGAGCGATGAAGCTTTGCAGCCAATTGGTTCAAAGTTTCATGGTGGTTCGTTTGGTCTTATGACAGTCATATGATGCCGCTGTCAAATAAAGTGTTACCGGTTCATATCTTTTGGTGTAATTATCCCATAATACAGTGAAAACAGCTGCGGCTTATAGTCCAGTGCGGCCTATCTATGAACAAATGCTGTTTTCGTGCCAAATTTGGTGGGTGGCGGCTTATAGTCAGGTGCGTCTTATAGTGCGAAAATTAGGGTACTTTTTTTGTAGTACACTGCTGTCACATTTTTAGTCTTTTCTTAGCCTGGGCTTCTTTTCCAGACTTTTTATGCTGTTTTAGCTGACTGTATGAACCCAACACTGGAACTGTGAGGCTGAAAGTTAAGTGTCTCCGCGTTGTAGATGAAGACTTCGGATAAGAGGAAAGCATTTGTCTATCGGCATTCTCATCATTCTCGCCCGCAGGAAAGTCAGAAAACGACAAGCGCTCACTCGCTCGTCACTTTGACGGACACCTTGAGTTCGAGGGAGCGGCGGGGGCGTCTGCGGGTCACTTACTGCTTGCACGTCACATGACTCCAAAAGATTGGAAGGCCATTGTTGTTAATGGTATAAGAGCTTAATTCATTGGCTGCCATTGATTGCCATTGATGGCGCAAGGCGTTTAATCCACTTTGACTGGGAGTTGCGAATGAGCAAATGTCATCTTTAATGTGATTAAAGTGTGTATTAGGGTTGACACAGTTAATTGACTAATATATCACAAGATTAACTAACAACTATTTGATGTTAGTCGATGAAACCTAAAAATTGTTCAAATTATCATTAATTTATTCACTGCCAGTTTTGGTCGATTTTAGCGACGCCGGTGGACAATAGCGGTAGTGTAATCCAGTTGTGGCAAAACAGTAGCATATGACTAGTGCTGCAAAGATTAATTGATTAACTCGAGTATTTGGTTAGAAAAAAAGATTCAAGTTAAATTTTGCTGCTTCGAGTAATCGTTTAATTAAAGTGGTGTCATAATGTTTTATATTGAAAGTGTTTGCATTTAGTTTTATTGATTTGGGTCGCTACACTGCCCTCTAGACTGCCTCACTTCACATGGCTAAATCCAGCTGCTCCGCGGCAAGACCAACATAAGTTTTTGTTTGAGCTAATGTTTTTTTAAATGCATTCGTGATTTAGTTTATAGGTATATTTAGCCAGTTTTTGTGAAAATATGTGTCTGAACCATTTATTAAGAGGATTTAAGAAAAAAACAAAAACATGTGCGTTTTATAGCATTTATGCTCGCGGACATTTGCTACGTCAGTTAGCCAATTGTTTGTTTGTTGTTGTTGTTTATACCGTTTGAGGCTCAGCTCAGGTATTTTAATTTTTCATTTTCCTTATCCGATTACTAGATTATTCGAGCGAACTAGTTCATCGATCAATCGACTACTAAAGTAATCAATAGCTGCAGCCCTACATATGACAGTTAGCAACCGTGTGACTTAGTGTTGCCTAACCCATCCAGTTGAGGGGGGTTGTCACGCCAATGTTTATTTTGTGTATTCTGGTAGCCTCCCTTTTTTCATCCTCAGACAAAACTTTTTGTCTGTTTTGTTGCTCTGCCATCTTTGCAGAGTTCGCACGAAAGCATTCGCATCGATTTCCGTCTTTATAACGAATGGGGTCAGGGGAAGTGACGTATGCCATAAAGCAGCCAGCATATTTGTAGTTTTTTTTGTGGCATGGTTCCTGCCACCCTCCTCAAAGTTATTAGTGCCGGTGAAAGCAACACAGAGACCCTCAAGATGTAAAAGAGGTGTCATTCAACTAGTTGTCAGTTGACATATTATCACAACTGTTATGAAAATATTTTCTAAAGGTTGAAAAGTTACCTAGTGTTGCTTTCAATGTTTACTTTGTATCTTTAGAGGTCAAATTATGGATTCAATATCCGTGAATAAGAGGTTAAATGATAACTTAGATATAGGTCGAATGGATTTAATATTATATTTTTTGGTGCCTTTTTTTTTTAAATAAAGTTTTATGTACAATTTTTTATTGACATTAAAACAAAAAAGGAAAAAGTAAATATTTTGTTTTATTTTATTTTTTTAATAATTTTTCAATAAATTTCTAATTAAAAAAAAAAAAGTTTCCTCCTCCTCCTATTTGATTTTTCTAAATGTTTACTTACCGTAATTTTCGGACTATAAGCCGCTACTTTTTCCCCTCATTTTGAATCCTCCGGCTTATAGTCCATTGCTGCTTATTGTTGATTTATTTGGTTAATAGGTAACACGTTATTTGACAGCGGCATCATATGACTCCCATAAGACCGTCATAACTATGACATGACATTATCATGGGCATTAATGAATGCATATGACAGATGTCATTAAGTGTCATCTGGCAAATTATGTCACAAACTCAATTTATGTCGAGCTCAGATCTTTTACATCCATTCAAAAGTAAGATAATTTGCCGGATGACCCAAATTACATCTGCCATAAGCCTTTATTAATTCTCATGGCAGTGTCATGTCATAATTATGATAGTCTTATGACAGTCTTATGGCGCCACTGTCAAATAAAGTGTTACCGAATACCAGAACTAGCAATTAATGAAACAACTGGAACAGTAACTGAAGAAATAATTAGCACAGAACATGAATTTTGATTGTTATTTACATCTTTAGCGCTGCAATGCATGCTAGGAGGCATGTTGGATAACAACAGTGTTCAGAGCAGAGGTTGACTGTCCCACAAGGGAGCAGAGATGGCCAAATGAAGCTTTTTGAAGCTTTCCAGCTAATTGGTAATTGTATGTATGTATGTATACTTAATACAGTGAGGACAGCTGCTGTTTATAGTCCAGTGCGGCTTATCCATGAACAAATGCCGTTTTTTTTTTTTTTGGCAAATTTGGTGGATGGCGGCTTACAGTCACGTGCGCCTTATCGTCCAAAAATTACGGTACATTTTTTTACGACAGTAAATATTCTGTGATTTTATTTGCATTTTATTTTAGTTAAATACATGAAGTCCACATGCAAAGGCTTTCGCAGGGCCACACAAAATGATGTCGGGGGCCAGATTTAGCCCCTAGACCGCTGGTTTGACACCTGTGCTATAACCTGCACCTTTTCGGCACCGAACAAGTGAACGCAATAACACTTGAGATGGTTTTCATGCTTTTGGGGCTAACATACTTGTGGTTAGCACATCTGCCTCACAAAATTGTCATGCCAAGCAGTTTGGATCTAATTAAAATGTCATTATGGAACTAATAACCTTAAGCAACAATAGATCATCTTGTTTCTATTAAAAGAGTGAAGAAAATAAGACTTTCATAAGACTGGAAAAGCTCCAACTGGAATTAGAGACACCAGAACGATGCTCAGTGGACCATTTTTCACACAAATAAGAGTGTTTCCACAACAAACTCACTGGGATAGCGGTAGTAGAAGTCGTTATCATATTCCGAGAGGTTGTGCTTCTGCTGGTGCTCGTGCCATTTCCTCGCGTCCACCTCGTCGTCGTATTGGACCAGCACGCCGAAGAGGATGATGAGGATAATCTGCAGGATGAAGCAGACCACAGGCAGCTTCAGCCGCATGTTGGTGGACGCGTCCGTCATTGTTGCCAGAACAGACGCGTGCTTGCAAGAGAGAGAGGTTCTGGAAGGGAAATAGAACAGTGAGGTTTTAAACTCGCATGCCTTCTCAAACAAGAGGCAGGGTCAACTTTAGCCACGCCCCTTACCTCCAGGTAAATGGCAACTTGGCCCTAAGGTAAGGGCGATATATAACTTGCAGTTACGTAAGATGTGTGAATGTTTATTTAGTGGAGTTTATGTTCAGTATTTGCATTTAACTTAGTTGAGGATGTCTTGAAAAGTCTTAAATTTGATATTTAGCTTAAAAAAAAAAGTTCCCCGATAGCAGGTGACTGTGCCGGATCCGGCGTCAGCTCGCCAGATTCACATAGCAATCACGCCTGCTGAACATCAGTATGCCAGATGCGGCCGGGATCATCAATCTGACAGTCCAAATAATAGGTTATGCACAGTCCTGGGCCGAACCGTGCAGACCTGACGCGCTCAAAAATCTGAAATTTAACGGTCGATGTTTGACGTCCCAACAGCGCGCACCCTGAAGACGGGCATCCGCGCTGCGACACTAAACAGGAGAACATGCAGGAGTCTGGACACAGGGTCTCGGAGGACAGCATATTTTCATGGTAATTCCAAGTTGTAATCGTGTTTTGAAGTCACTGCTTGACTGTTTAAATGAGTTATTCAAGTGAGCGTTAATAAAATGGACGGTGTATTCAAATGATCTGCCATCTCTGCAGTGGCGCCCCCAGGGGGTGCCCAGGGGTGGCCACGGCCACCTCTATAAATTTGTTGGCCACCCCACTGGCCACCCCGCTTGCCAGTAGAGCTGGGAATCTTTGGGCACCTAACAATTCGATTACGATTACGATTCAGAGGCCCCGATTCGATTATAAAACGATTATTGATGCACCCCCACCTTTTTTTTTTTCTTTTTTTTTTAATGTTTTGTACATTAGTTCCAAAATTGTTCAAAAATACTCTCAGGCTAAACCAAACTACTATTTCAGTATCAAGTTAACATATAGCAGTAAACAAATATACAAAAATAACATTAAATAAAAAACTCCAGTCCCCATTCTGTATCAGCAGCTTTAAACTACATTCAATTAATTTAATGTTGTGAATCAACTGTTAAATTTGTTAAAATTGCTCCCGTTATTCCATAATTTCCCTTTTGTCTACATTCGACATGTGAAAGTTTTAAAACTATTTTAAAGATAGATTCAAGTCCATACTTTACCGATTTAGGAGTATTTTAGATAAAAAGTTAATTAGGTGTGCTTGGAATGTTCGCAACGGCAGCCTTGCAGGGAAGTGTACTGCTTTAAGATGGCGGCCGTTTACTAACGCCCGCATCTAGCTTTTTGTAGATGTGCTGCTAACACTACCAAATCGATATTGCATCTAGTCCTATATAAATGATATCCACTGTAACATTATATGGATGTACTTTGTAGCAGCTTTTCGGCAGCAGTCAGGTATGTTGTTGCGTTTTTTTATCTCGTGGCATGAGTTGAGCTCGAGCCGTGAGTTGAGCATTGGCATTACCCGAGGGGCCGGGTAATGAGAAGCATGATGTTTAGCTACTCTCGCTCCGCGGCGCGCTTAGTGTGTTGTACTTCTGCTTTACTTGGCATATTTCAATAATCGGAATTTGGATGATTGTGAATCGTTCTCGAATTTTCCACAGCCGAATCGCGAATAATCTAAGAATCGGAAATTTTGCACACCTCTACTTGCCAGTATATCGTTAGATTGTTGTAGCATCAGTTATGCATTTCATCCCAAAGGCAAATCTGCCAGCACCTGCTTTTCCCCAGTAATTATTTGTTTTGTTAAATGTACACCTTATGCTTAATATATACATAACACAATAAAACAGAATCGTTGTGGAACTCAAAATGTTGACTGGACGGTTATGGACTATGCACATTAAATCATTAGTAACATCAAATATTACACAATACACCAAAGTATATCAGTAGCCGTGTCTTTAAGTCTTTCTTATAGTTTTCCCTGACCTTTTTACTGCAATAACATAACGAAAACCTGAAATTATGGCTTTTAATTTTGGTGTGCCACCCCAAGATTTTAAGTGGCCCCATCTGGCCACCCCTATGAAAAATTTCTGGAGGCGCCACTGCATCTCTGCAAGTTAAGTACCGTATTAGCCCGAATATAAGACGGCCCTGATTATAAGACGACCCCCTCTTTTTCAAGACTCAAGTTTGAAAAATGACTTTTTGAACACCAAATTAATTTTTATACAGAAAAAAATTACAGTACATCAGAAACAAATAATTATAATATATTTGAGAGAAAAAGCATGTTATTTTGCCTCATTCAAATCTTAATATCGGAACATTTAAATATGTAAACTAAAGTGCACTCCCATTCGTAAATTAATGGCTTCTGGTTTTTGAAATGTAAATAAACCAATCTATTGTGATAAAACAACAAAATTGCAATAACTGCATTAACCATCAAAGTGAAGTCTAACTGTAACTGTAGTCTTGAAACAAATCTGAATAAGGAAAAACATCGCAATAAAATAATGCTAACTGGTTAAACTAGTAGCTGAGATTCGTCATGACAGAACATCGCTTCAATTATATCTGGCGCCATCTAGCGTCGTGAATGGGGAGAGTAGCTGAGATCTGACTTAACAGAACATCGCTTCAATGATATCTGGCGTCATCTAGCGTCGTGAATGGGTATAATGTCTAGACCGCGAATATAAGACGACCCCCTCTTTTTCAATCTTATTTCAATGCAAAAAACACCGTCTTATATTCAGGCCAATACGGTAATTCCAAATTTGTTGCAGAACAACGTATGGAAGGACAAAGCATTTACTCTGTATTGCAATAAATGTTGGAATGTCAATGTTGGAATACTGTTAGGGCCCCTGCCCCCTGAGTCCCTCTCCTCCACCTTGGGTTTGTGTATGTGTGTCACTGCCTTGATTGCAGGATTGGGACCAGGTGCCAGTAATCATCGTGAGCAGCTTACTTAAGCCGGTTCTTTGCTTCACATCATCGCCAGATCAACAACTGAACTATACGTGTTTGTGACTCCAGCTTTCAGTTTACAAAGAATCTAGCAATCCTGATACTGAGCTCATTTTTGTTTTCTTTCTCTAGATCAGGGGTTCCCAACCTATTCCACTAAGGCACACTGTGGGTGCAGGATTTCATTCTTACCAAACAAGATGACAACACTTTTTCCCCAATCTGGTGTTTTACAAGTGCAATCAGTTGATTGCAGTCAGGTGTGGCTTGTTTTAGCAGAAGCCTCATTGGTTCAACTGTCTCTGCTGGATCGGCTGGAACAAAAACCAGGACCCACAGTGTGCCTTGAGGACTGGGTTGAAAACCCCTGCTCTAGATACTATACTGCTTGCCTGCCTGAACACCTGCCTGCCCGTTCACCTGTTCAGTCACTAAACTGCCCACCGGATTCTTTGGACACTATCTGCTACTCCCTTTAACCGTCAATGAACTCTTTTTACCACTGCCAGTTTGCCTCGCGTCTCTGAGCTTGGCTCCCCTGTTACCCCAGAACCTTAACAAATACAATATGTTGTTTACAGCCTAAAAATGGTTCATCCTTAATGTGGAGTTGCTTGTTCCAATTAAAATATTTTGTGAAAAAAACAATGTTGGAATATTATGGCAAATTAATATATTTGCTAGGGTTGTTCCGATCATGTTTTTTTGCTCCCGATCCAATCCCGATTGTTTTAGTCTGAGTATCTGCCGATCCCGATATTTCCCGATCCGATTGCTTTTTTTTTTTCTCCCGATTCAATTCCAATCATTCCCGATAATTTTTCCTGATCATGTACATTTTGGCAATGCATTAAGAAAAAAATGAATACAACTCGGACGAATATATACATTCAACATACAGTACATAAGTACTGTATTTGTTTATTATGACAATAAATCCTCAAGATGGCATTTACATTATTAACATTCTTTCTGTGAGAGGGATCCACGGATAGAAAGACTTGTAATTCTTAAAGGATAACTGTGACTTTGTATGTTGTGACTAAATATTGCCATCTAGTGTATTTGTTGAGCTTTCAGAAAATAATACTGCACCCATTTAACTGTGCTGCCCAAATGCATGATGGGAAGTGCAACCATGACTGTGCGTAGGGGCACCAATTGATATATCTTCTCTGCGTTGGGAAATAACATTGGGTGTTAAGAAAATTAACAACTACTACCTTTCTTCCCCACATTGCCTCTCACGATATTTTTAATTGCTGAGAGAGAGACTGTAAGGCTTTAGCCAAATTAAAAAAAGGCTCCAAAGGCTGTCAAAATTCTCCCTACTCATTATACGCTGCCTTTTAGGTTTATATATAGGTAAAACGGCGCCTTTATAGATTTAACGCGACAATGCGTGAGTGGGTCGTGCAGCGCATGCGTTAATTATTCAACGTGATTAATTTTAAAAAATTAATTACCGCCTAAATGCAATAAATTTGATAGCCTTACTTTATGCCAAAACTACTCTAGATGAGTGTAAGACATTTTGTCTGTAAAGTTAAATACAATTACAAAGCGATTTAAATAAAATATATTTATATATTTCAAAAAGGCATGTCCGATAATTTTTTGCCGATTCTGATACTTTGAAAATGACGTGATCGGACCCGATCGATCGGGACATCTTTAATATTTGCATTAATAAATGGTATGGTATCTCTTAACTCATTGGCTACAACTGACATTGTTAGACGTCCAGTCCATTGCGATTCATAAACATACAATATTTGCTTACATGAGCTACCCCTGTTACACCAAGACGAAAATTAATAGGGCTGCCAAAAACAACACTAGTTGAAATTTACGCTTTCGAGTAATGTTGAAGGCAGCACATGTGATCATAGTACTTGCGACTGCAAGCTCGTGTGTGGTCATGTGACTGTATTGTTACGTCTGATTGGTATCATGGAGTGATGTGATTATTGTCACGACGTCTCATTGGTGAAACAGGTATAGCCACTGTGCTGGCTAATGTCAAATCTGATATGTAGAATAAAAAGGAAAAAATCTAAGGACTCTAGCGTAGCGCGAAGTAGCAGGTTAGGAGTTGTATTTCTTCTTCACAAATCTATTAAAATAAAAGTAAAAAGTATATTTAAGTTTAAGTGTGCTTAAAATTATTCTTAGAAGTACATTTTTCCTCATAAAGTTACTCAAGTAAATGTAACAGAGTAAATGTAACGTGTTATTACTCACCTCTGGTAATACGGCTAACAAACCAAGAGCTTGACAGAGGAATTTGGGTAAATACAAGCATACAATGAATCATACATACAGTACATTCATGTCTTTCTTTTTTCTTCCTTTTTTCCTGCAAACAGCAGAGATTCGATAAGAGATGTCAATCACGCCGATATCGGCCTCCTCATCTCCCCCCAGAGGCTAAAGGAGGAATGTTGTTATGATTGGGCGGAATGTCAACTATTACTCGCAAAGAGAAAAATCAGAGGCCTTCATGAAAATAATTTATGTAAGAGACATGATAGTTCCTGAAGGGATAGAGATGAAGAAAAACTTTCAAAATTTATATTGAAAAAAAAAAAAAAAAGCAAAACATTTTACATGCTGTTTAAGTGAAAAACGTAATTGCACAAGTGTGCATACCCTCTTATAATCCAACCAGATACAAAAATAAATAAAGTGAAAGAATGAGGGTCTTTAAATTTGCTCAGCAACAAGATATCTTGTTCTGTACTAAGGAGCCCCTAAAGGGACATCAACAGGAATAAAACAAATTTAAACAATCCGGTGTGCACCGGATAGTGTGTGGTACACACTAGAAACTATCTGGTGTGCACCTCATACTATCTGGTGCGCACTAGAAACTATCTGGTACAGACCAAAAAGTTTCTAGTCCTCATCATATACTAGATAGGTCACACCATATAGTTTCTGTTCCGCACCAGATAGTTTCTAGTGTGCACCTCATACTATCTGGTGCGCACCAGATAGTTTCTAGTGCGCACCTCATGCTATCTGGTGCACACCAGCTAGTTTCTAGTGGGCACCACATACTATCTGGTGTGCACAAGATAGTTTCAAGTGCACACCTCATACTATCTAGTGCACACCAGATAGTAAGTGGTGTGCACCAGATAGTTTCTAGTTCGCACCACAGTTTCTAGTGCACACCACATACTATGTGGTGCGCACCAGATAGTTTCTGTTCTGCACCAGATAGTTTCTAGTGTGCACCTCATACTATCTGGTGCGCACCAGATAGTATGTGGTGCCCACTAGAAACTATCTGGTGTGTACCAGATAGCATGAGGTGCGCACTAGAAACTATCTGGTGCGCACCACATAGTATGTAGTTTCTATTGCGCACCATATACTACCTGGTGTGCACAAGATAGTTTCTAGTGTGCACCCTATACTATTTAGTGCACACCAGATAGTTTCTAGTGTGTACCACATAGTTTCTAGTGCGCACCACTGTTTCTAGTGCGCACCGCATAGTATCTGGTGCACACCAGATTGTTTCTAGTGCGCGCCACATACTATCTAGTGCACACCACGTACAATGTGGTGTACACCAGATAGTTTCTGGTCTGCACCAGATAGTTTCTGCTGCACACCAGATAGTTTATAATGTGTACCTCATACCATCTGGTGTGCACGAGATTGTTTCTAGTGTGTACCCCATACCACCTAGTGCGCACCAGATAATTTCTACTGCGCACTTCATAATATCTGGTGTGCACCAGATAGTTTCTAGTGCACACCAGATAGTTTCTAGTGTGTACCCCATACCACCTAATGTGCACCAGATAGTTTCTAGTGTGCACCACAGTTTCTAGTGCGCACCGCATAGTATCTGGTGCTCACCTGATTGTTTCTAGTGTGAACCGCATAGTATCTGGTGTGCACCAGATTGTTTCTAGTGCGCAAGACATACTATCAAATGCGCACCACATATTATCTTGTGCACACCACATACTATGTGGTGCGCACCAGATAGTTTCTAGTCCGCAGCAGATAGTTTCTAGTGCGCACCTCAAATTATCTGGTACGCACCAGATAGTTTCTAGTGCACACCACATATTATCTAGTGTACACAAGATAGTGTCTGGTCTGCACCAGAAAGTGCAGATCAGAAAGTTTCTAGTGCGCACTTCATAATATCTAGTGTGCACCACATAGTATCTGGTGTGCACCACATAGTTTCTAGCGTGCATCCCATAGTATCTGGTGCGCACCAGTATGTTTAAACTTATTTTATTTCTGTTGATGTTCCTTTAAGGGCCCTGTAAAATTTATTTCATTTCTGTTGATCTCCCTTTAGGGGCTCCGTAGATAAATGTCACATTTCAATTACCTTCACTATTTAACTTGAAGTTATTTTAGGCAAGTTGTAAGTAACAATGAAGCCAAAATGGATGACATTTTTTTTCAAAAATAATATTTTATCAGAGCTTCCTGACAGAACTGTAGTCTACAACTGTACGGTTTTAAGTATTTTCCGCACTATTTTTTCCAGTGCGTGTCGAGACAATGTAATGGTGACGATGTGCATGTAATTCAATAATATCTTTACAATCAGTGTTGTTGATAACGGTGTTAGAGTATAGCTGCGTTTTTTTTCAGTAGTGAGTAATCTAATTAATTACTTTTCCCATTTTAGCAATGCCAGTATTTTCCATTAAATTAGTTTCCATTAAATTTTAGCCAATTTATGACCTTGATTATCCGGATTTTAAATTCCAGACATTTTAAGACTTTTTAAGGACCTGCTGGAACCCTGACTTTCAGCCAATCAGATACAGGAATAGAAACATGTGAACAGATGGCTCCTTTGAAAACAATTACATTCAAGTCAAGCTGATTATTTATTTGAAATCATTGTTCTAAAGCTAACAAGTTTGGCATAAAATGATCGCACATAGCTAACACCTCGTGTTAGTCTTGTGATGACACACGAACACACACACAGTGCATTCCTCTCACCTGCCCCACATGACTGATCATACCTGTAGATAACTTAAAGTATTTGCTATAATACTTCATGATAGTCATACATAATTGTTAATAGTAGCTCTGCGTTCAGATCATCGTCATTACCCGGAATGTCAACAAAAAGTTCACAACTTGAACAAAGTCAATATGCGGCGTCCTTAAATTGAAGTGGCGCTAGCATAGCTTAAGTGGTAATCGGAGCATCAGTACCAGGGGGGCGCCTGCGGGGCGTCTTTGCCGATAAGACAGTCTGAAGCATCGACAGCATCAGATGATGGCAAAAAAAAGAAAAACGATAAAGGCAAGTTGAAACCTGCCCGTCATGTTTCTGTGAAAGAACACAAGAATAAAACAGGGGTTTTATACTAGTATTGTGTGTGTGTGCGTGTGTGTGTGTGTGTGTGTTGTGAAAATGTATGGAAATAGGTGGTCTTATTTTTATTAGAAATTAGCAGGTTTATCTTTAAATTATTTCAGATTAGCTTTAAATCTCGTGCACTGTATAATGACAATAAAGGCTTTCTATTAAAGAAATCTTTGCAATTTGGATTAAAGTAATTATTAGCAAAATATTTTTTGTGTTGTTATCAAATTTAAATCAGTGCAGGAATGTAAATAAATAAATAATTGGATGAATAAATAAACTATTTTCCAAAGTAATGTATTATTTTTTGGGAGACGCAACAGTGTATTGTTATTAGAAATAACAACAATAATTGATTTGAATTTTAATTTGAACATAGTTATCAATAAAAAAAAAAACAAAGGCATTACTCTATAATATTTTTGCATTGTAACACAACATACATATAAATTGAATACAAAAAATATCATAACAGCCTCATGGGCCAAGCATCATGTTCAAAAGAAGTAAATAGATGTAAAAATATTTTTTGTGTTGTTCGCAAATTTAAATTCATACTGAAATGTAAAAAAATATATATCATCATTTCCCAAAGTAATTGGTTATTTTCCGTGTATAATTGATACTATTAATTCATAAATTATTTTTGTGTTCTCAAATTTTAGTGTTTAAATTTAAAAAATCAATTAAATGAATAAAATTATTTCCCAATGTAATTTACCCAAATTTTTCTGACTATAAGTCGCAGTTTTTTTTCATAGTTTGGCTGGGGGTGCGACTTATACTCTGGAACGACTTATATGCAAGGGTCAAGTCAAAGTGGGCCAGAACGGTCAGGAACGCAGTTCCGGTATAAGATTCAGTGCCGGAATGCTGTTCCGGTACACGGTGCTTTGATTCAAAAAAATGTGACAGCAACTGTCAAAACGCTATGTAAAAAAACAAAAAACAAAACAAAACAAAAAAAAAGATGCTAAGCTGCCATACATGCATTTCAGCTCCAAGAAGAAAAACAATCTACCAACATCAGATTTACATACACAATTGTTAACAACAAGCATAATAAAGTGCTTGTGTAGCATAATCCATTTCCACAGATATTCATTATTTATTTTATTCCACGGACGGCATGGAGGTTTCCCCAGCTGCTGCAGTTTTCTGAGTCTGACACTAGCCACGTTTACATGCTGACTTTTATTCATACCGATTCAAATCATTCCGAATGGAAATTTCACATCAGCTGTTTACATTTTACTTCATCTATTCCGATCCAGCGTTTACATGTGACTGCCTTTATTCCGAAAGGACGTTTGACAACTGCCGTCTGACATGCGCAGATTAATCAAAACAAAGCGTCACGTTGCAAAACACGGAGATCGATCGTCAGATCAGCTGCTGTTTTAACTTTTCGAGTGGAAACAAAACTTCAGAATGATACGCCGTTCATTTAAAAAGTTGTGTGGGTGCGCTGTGCGTGTGCTTGGAAGCCATGTTGCAAGTGACTTTACTTACGTCACCAAGTGACGTCACCACGTCAGTACGGAGCATGCGCAGAAAGAACGCAACCAGACACCATTCCGCTTCCCTGTTTACGTGATATAATTTTACTTATAATCGGTTTGGGAAAAGGAATATTCCACCCCTGTGAATCGGAATGAAATTCCATTCGGTTTGGGCCTGTTCATTCCGATTGAGGTGTTTATATGGAACACATTTATTCGGTTTGAACAAATATTCCGATTGGAATTGGAATATTTGGCTCCATGTAAACGTGGCAAATGATGAGTCACGTCAATGTGCGAATGCACGCGGCAAAGCAAAACGTCTGGACTCATTTATCCGTTCAATTGGCTAACATACTGACATGTGATCAGCAGAGATGGTTCGAATGTGCATGTTTTCTGTAAAAGAAAAAGAAAAAAAAAAAAGCTTGTTGAATTGATGCGACAAAAAAGGGCAATGTAACAGAAAATGGATCAAATCTTTAAAAGCAGGGAAAGAGTTGAGGAGGCTTATTTATCACATTTAGTTTTATTTGCCCTGATGGGGAGGTTCAGAACATCTTAGCTGTCAATGTGCACTTTGGACTTATATTTGTTCATTTATGTTAGGCTACTTATTCATTTCCTTATGATTTAAAAAAGTCAATGTTTGCACGATCTTCAAACTATATTCCATTTCACTCTGCATAATATAAGTCATTTGTACTTATTTTTCTGAATGTATGTTATAACTTTATCATTAAAAAAAAGTAAATGTTTGCATTAACTTCAATTTTAATATATATCCTATGTTCTTACGTAGTTAACATTGAGATTTGGCATTTATTATTTGAGGAAATGAGGGAAAATAAGAATTAGGAGATGGAGGTTGGGCTTATTGCTGTTTTTTTTTTTTTTACTTTTATTTTGCAAATCATTGAAAAAATACAATTTTGAATGGAAAAAATGAATAAATAAATAGAATTTCTGGCTCCGTGGCGACCTTCACGTCGGGGAGTTCCGACAAGAAATTCTAGCCACTTTCACCCCTGCTTATATGTGAAATTATTAACACATTATTATATCATTTCACATGTTAGTTTGGTGTTTTGGAGTGACACTGATGGTTTGGTAAACTTGTTAGCATGTTCGTTACGCTACAGTTATCTGAATACCTCTTAATAGCTATGTTATGTTAATATACCGGCCACGTTCGCATTTCGTTGTTCATGCATCATGTAACATTATCATACTGTACACTTATTCAGCATGTTGTTCTCTATTATATTTTTATTAGGGCTGTCAAACGATTAAAATTTTTAATCGAGTTAATTACAGCTTAAAAATTAATTAATCGTAATTAATCACAATTAATCGCAATTCAAACCATCTCTAAAATATGCCATATTTTCTATAAATTATTGTTGGAATGGAAAGATAAGACACACGACGGATATATACAGTGCCTTGCAAAAGTATTCGGCCCCCTTGAACCTTGCAACCTTTCGCCACATTTCAGGCTTCGAACATAAAGATATAAAATTTTAATTTTTTGTCAAGAATCAACAACAAGTGGGACACAATCGTGAAGTGGAACAAAATTTATTGGATAATTTAAACTTTTTTAACAAATAAAAAACTGAAAAGTGGGGCGTGCAATATTATTCGGCCCCCTTGCGTTAATACTTTGTAGCGCCACCTTTTGCTCCAATCACAGCTGCAAGTCGCTTGGGGTATGTTTCTATCAGTTTTGCACATCGAGAGACTGACATTCTTGCCCATTCTTCCTTGCAAAACAGCTCGAGCTCAGTGAGGTTGGATGGAGAGTGTTTGTGAACAGTAGTCTTTCCACAGATTCTCGATTGGATTTAGGTCTGGACTTTGACTTGGCCATTCTAACACCTGGATACGTTTATTTTTTGAACCATTCCATTGTAGATTTGGCTTTATGTTTTGGATCATTGTCCTGTTGGAAGATAAATCTCCGTCCCAGTCTCAGGTCTTGTGCAGATACCAACAGGTTTTCTTCCAGAATGTCCCTGTATTTGGCTGCATCCATCTTCCCGTCAATTTTAACCATCTTCCCTGTCCCTGCTGAAGAAAAGCAGGCCCAAACCATGATGCTGCCACCACCATGTTTGACAGTGGGGATGGTGTGTTCAGGGTGATGAGCTGTGTTGCTTTTACGCCAAACATATCGTTTTGCATTGTGGCCAAAAAGTTCAATTTTGGTTTCATCTGACCAGAGCACCTTCTTCCACATGTTTGGTGTGTCTCCCAGGTGGCTTGTGGAAAACTTTAAACGAGACTTTTTATGGATATCTTTGAGAAATGGCTTTCTTCTTGCCACTCTTCCATAAAGGCCAGATTTGTGCAGTGCACGACTGATTGTTGTCCTATGGACAGACTCTCCCACCTCAGCTGTAGATCTCTGCAGTTCGTCCAGAGTGATCATAGGCCTCTTGGCTGCATCTCTGATCAGTTTTCACCTTGTTTGAGAAGAAAGTTTGGAAGGACGGCCGGGTCTTGGTAGATTTGCAGTGGTCTGATGCTCCTTCCATTTCAATATGATGGCTTGCACAGTGCTCCTTGAGATGTTTAAAGCTTGGGAAATCTTTTTGTATCCAAATCCGGCTTTAAACTTCTCCACAACAGTATCTCGGACCTGCCTGGTGTGTTCCTTGGTTTTCATAATGCTCTCTGCACTTTAAACAGAACCCTGAGACTATCACAGAGCAGGTGCATTTATACGGAGACTTGATTACACACAAGGTGGATTTTATTTATCATCATCAGTCATTTAGGACAACATTGGATCATTCAGAGATCCTCACTGAACTTCTGGAGTGAGTTTGCTGCACTGAAAGTAAAGGGGCCGAATAATATTGCACGCCCCACTTTTCAGTTTTTTATTTGTTAAAAAAGTTTAAATTATCCAATAAATGCTGTTCCACTTCACGATTGTGTCCCACTTGTTGTTGATTCTTGACAAAAAAATTAAATTTCATATCTTTATGTTTGAAGCCTGAAATGTGGCGAAAGGTTGCAGGATTCAAGGGGGTCGAATACTTTTGCAATGCACTGTACATACAACATACTGTACATAAGTACTGTATTTGTTTATTGTAACAATAAATCCACAAATGGCATTAACATTCTTTCTGTTAAAGTGATCCACGGATAGAAAGACTTGTAGTTCTTAAACGATAAATGTATAGTAATTTTATATTAAAACCCCTCTTCATGTTCTCGTTTTAATAAAATCTGTAAAATTTTCAATCAAAAGTAGAGTTAATATAATAATAAGAAGAATAAAAATAACAATAATAAAAATAGAGTGACCAAAGTCTAAGTTTTACGTGTATTTTGCAGAGCTATTTTGATATGGAATGCCAGTTCATTTTGCATTGTTGTTTAACTTTGTGTCAGAATAGGGCCTCATTACTATAGACTGAAGCGCTTTTCTTTTTGTGAACATTATTTTTTGGGGGGAGAGATAGGACTATTATTTTTGTTGTGCTTTCACTAAACGATACTTACAGTGGGGAGAACAAGTATTTGATACACTGCCATTGGCAGTGTATCAAATACTTGTTCTCCCCACTGTATGTTTGTTGTGAAGGAGGAGCCAATAAATGGCGCGGTCCAAAGAACGCCTGTGTCCACTCGCCTCTACTGTATAACATATATCTGTACATATCTTACCCAAAATACAACAAGAGACACATAATTGCCACTAAAAGAAAGAAAACTTACCGAAATATGTGTGGAGCACAAATAGCAATTTGCATTGCATTGTGAATACAGCATAAACGTCTCACAACTACTAATTCTCCCACGTTTAGAAGAAATAACATGAGTATGGAACGGCGCTGCCCCCAAGTGGCTGGTGGCATTCTCTTCACTCTTAATGTCCATAAACGGCCTCATTGTAATCTGTTTGAGGCAATATGCGAGATGGTCATTCACCCAAGTGCCAGCAGAGGGCGGCAAAACTCCATAACAACAAGTGAGCGTTTCAGTGTACTGTCATTTAAATCTGTCAGAGCGGGACATCTGCCTTAATTGCGTCAAATATTTTAACGTGATTAATTTAAAAAATTAATTAACGCCCGTTAACGCGATAATTTTGACAGCCCTATTTTTTATTTTAAATTGCCTTTCAAGATGACATATCTGTTCTATGTGTTGGATTTTATCAAGTAAATTTCCCCGAAAAATGCGACTTATACTCCGGTGCGACTTATGTATGTTTTTTCCTCTTCGTTGGGCATTTTATGGCTGGTGCGACTTATACTTAGGTGCGACTTAGCATCCGAAAAATACGGTATAGATATTTGGGAAGCAAAAATGTATTATTATCATTATTGCTATTATATTATCAATATATTGGAAAATATGGTTTAATTAGTTCCAAAATAAATTATTAAATTTTATCTATATATAGAGTAAAAGAATATATCATAATAAAAAAACAAATTAAAAAAAAAAAAAGCATAGGAGTGTATAATATTTAGGTAATTTTAAATTTTATTCATTCATTCATTCATTCATTTTCAATGCCGCTTTTTCCTCACGAGGATTTTTTTTATTTTTATTTTTTTTATAATTAAATTTACATAATAAGCTAAAATAAATAATTCTATGTGTCTTTTATCTGAAATTTTAATTACTTCTAATTTGATTATCATTACCAGGACTATTCAGTTGTATTTTAGTAATTTCCTATTTGCCTAAATAACCTAAGGTGGTTATTAGCAAATGTATTGATTTATGCACATTCAGTGGCGCGAGAAGTGGAGTACAGAGGGTGCTGCAACACCCCCTGGTGTTTGTGAGAAAAATAGTGTTTTGGCAGATTCTTTTTTGTATGTGTTGAAAATAAATAAATAAAACACTAAAACAAAATCAATAAATAAAACATATTGAAACAATTGCATATTTAAATTTCGGGATTAAATATACATGTTGAAAAAGGTTTTTTTTTTTGTAAATAACCACGTGTCACCTAGCTTGCTTACCATGTCACGTTGAATAAGGCGCTATTGGAACGGAAAAGTAAACTGTTGACACAAAAACAAATTAGCAACTTTTTTCTCTACAAAAGCAGCAATAAATTCTAAAATTCAATTCGAGGTCGAAAGTGAAGATGATTGTCCTTTGGTGTCTTCAAATGGGTCAGACCTGCCTGCGTTGTAGCCATATTATTGTTTGTTGTTGCTGTTGGGGTGGTGCCGTGCAGAGCACTATTGAATATTCGTGTGCAATTAATTTATTTGAGTGTTGTGAGTGTGTGTTGTGTTAAACCGAGGCTTATTGGCCCTTTTAGTAACTTTTTTGTAAAAATTAAAAATTAAAATAAAAAAAATAAAAACAATCAAAAATGTAAGACGCTATCATTATCAGTGTTTCATTAAACACAGTTACGATAACTGTAAACCTTTACCAGTGAACATACACACCAATATAAGATATAAGATAATGCAAATGTGTTTGTATGTCATTGCGCTGTCTAGCTATGGGGATTTTCATTATAATACACTGGCGCTTTTATTTCCAATAAAAAAACTCCAACACACACTGTGGGTGAAATAAAATGCTGTCTTTGTAGTAGCCTAGTAGTAGTACGTAAACTATTCATTATGTGTGTGTACTGCCATTGTGCATGCGTTGTATGGAGAAAATGTGCGAGCATGGCAAATTTGGACCGAAATGGCTGTTTTTTGATTGTGGAAAACTAAAAAAGATCCTCAGCACCCCCAGCTGTGAGTGACTTCCAACGCTCCTGTGTGCATTCCTTTAAAACAGGGGTACCCAAAACTACGGCCCGCGGGCCACATACGGCCTTCCTCCACATTTGGTCCGGCCTCCTGAACAATACAAGAGAGCATTTTGAATTTTTTTTTTTTTTTTTCCCTCAACACTGTTATTTATTTCCTGGACTTTTTCTGTGAAAAACTCAGAGAGGGTTATTTGGTTATTATCTATTTAATTAATAGTGTTATTATTATTTATTATTATATCTTTTTTTTTTTTTTTTTTTTTTTTTTTTTACTTTTGTTCCATGAAGAATACAGAAAGGGTTATTTGTGGCTTTCTGAAAAATATTTTTTTTACATTTAGGCACTCCTGCAATCATCACACTTTTTCTGTTACAAACTGACCCCGGCCCCTCATCAGAGAAGGGAAAAGTTATATGGCCCTCACAGGAAAAAGTTTGGGGACCCCTGCTTTAAAAGTTTTTTTTTTAAAATTTTCAATTTGAAACGATCTGTATTTCTAAAACAATTTACACTCAATTAGACAGTTTTTTTTTTAATTGTTGTTTTATTTTATTTATATCATCTATCCAAATATGTATCTATATTAAACTTTTTATTTGTGTAATACCAATTTCATCACTTTGTCAACCCCTTTTAACTCATTCACTGCCAGTATGTGTCGTTGTAGCTAGCAAAAAAAGTAAATTGACATTGAAATTGAAAACACCTTTGATGGCACGTTTCATGCGCCGCTAATTTTTCTGAAGTGAAATGATGAAGAAATGAGGCCAGAAAAGCTTGCTGGATTTCAGCTGTTGACTTCTGCTGTATTTAGTAACTCTTATCGACTTTTAGCATGAGTGGAGTCCTATGTTTCAGGTATGTCAAAACAAGCACAGGATTCGCATGTAGCGGCAGGAAAGCGTACAGTGCGTCAAGCATTCAAACAGGTGAGCGCCCTCAAGCTGTCAGCAGCACCTTGACAGGTAAAATGTTGCTACTGGTCCCCAAGAAAAGAATGTTTGACTTATTAGCCGTCACACTTGTACATACTTTTGGTACTTGAGCGCCAGCGTGACCTCGATGCTCGTCACGCCTTTCATCAGGCCAGTCACGCACCACTTCCATCCGGCAGGCGCTCCCCTGTCGGCCCCCCAAGCGACAGCAGCGCCGTTGTGGCCTTTTGTTGAACTGGAGTGCTTTGAGGCAGCACTTCCTAACCTGTATTGATACTAGAAACATGCGGTCATTACAAATCGGGGTTGACCTTTTCAGGTACACTCATAAAAATGTGAATGTAAAATCTTATCTTAATGACAACTTTACTGAATTAGCACAGATCAAAACAGCTGAAATTTTTTTTTTACCATGGCGCTAATTTGCATCATACAGCAAATTATATATTTTTATATTACTTTACTTTGTAGTTTTCATTAACTTTCTCAACTTGAATTAGCATCTAATCTTCCTTCTACATTCGTAAAAGATTCTCAAATCTTAATTTTAAAAAATATATATTTTGGTTTAAAGGGCTTTAAAAATTCCAACAAAAAAAGGAAAGCATATTCTGTCATTTCTTTTTTTAAATTAGTCTTTTATTTCTATTTTATTTGAAAATTATTTAATTCAATAAATGCTCTTATTTATTTATTCAAAATCTTGTTTTCAGCAGAAAGGGAAAAATTATGAATATTGTATTTTTTTTAATTCATTATGTATGTTTTTAAAAAAAATTTATTTATATATTTTTTTCAAAACAGGAAAAATATTATAAATACCTTTTTTTCATTGTATTTTTTTAAATATTTATTTTTAATCAAAAAGTGCAGTAGATATCCAAAACTTCCAATTCTCATTGATTTTTTTTTTTTTTTCATTATTTCAAAAAAGGGAAAAAAAAATAAGACAAATTTCCACTTTACCTTGACTTGTGAATAACTTTTCCTCACCAAAATGTAGCCTCAGGAATGCTATCACTTGGGAACAAAGCCAGCAGCATGCTAGCGTTGCATGGCCAAAACTGTTTTCGACCTATTAAATAATCTACAACAACAATACGAGAGGTTTTGTTTCTATATTAACATTTCAGCAAACACTTGGTTAAAAAATGTTTTTAAATATGTACACTATGTCATTATTGTGGCTTAAAAATGATAATTAAAAAACATGCAAACTGACATGACAAAAAACTTTTTAATTTAAAAAAAAAAAAATTGATGTAGTTTGTTACCATTCAAAACTTCTTGTTTGTGCTCCGCCATTTTGAAAATCAAAAGTCGCCACATCTAAGAAAAAATTACCTTTCATTTTACCTTGACGTGTTAGTTTGCAGCAGAGAAAGTCGTCCTAAATTTTTTATAACTCGGGAACTAGAAGCTGTCAGTGCTATGACTCATATCATTATTTACACATTATATACACACACACACACCCTCTCTCAACACGGAAAATCAACCGAGAGAAAAATAACACCACAGGCTGTATTATGAATGAAATTTTGAACAGATGTTTACAATGGTGGAAGACTTTAAAAAATTAGGCTAATGGTAGAGAGGAAAGTAGTTAGCCATACTAGCAAGCTAACTAGCCATGTTATCTGCCTTGTTAACAAGCTTACATTATAATTAGGGCTGTCAAAATGAACACGTTAACGCGCGGTAATTCATTTTTTAAATTAATCACGTTAAAATATTTGACGCAATTAACGCACATGTCCCGCTCAGACAGTATTCTGCCTTTTGTTAAGTGTTACAGCAAGGCTTTTTGTGCTGTCTAACAGCGAACTCTTGTGGTCGCTTTGCGACATGGTTTATTCTTTTCTTGCCAGTTCAATATGGCTGCACGAGGTCTCTGTTGTGCTTATATGATCCTTAGACAAGATTTGTCCGTAAGTATGGTTGTTGTAAAGAATGTACATATTATGTTAATAAGCGAAATGTTATATTTTTTGTATGAGACGGTTTTTGTTTATGTTTAGTTAACCTGTATAGCGTGCTAAGCTAACAATGTTGCTAATGCAATGCTTGTGTACTTTTTTTTTGTAGTTTTAAGACGGTCTAAAGAGGACAATGGTTTGAGGCCATTTTATTAATAAATCAAATGAAAAAGGAAAAAGTCTGATTATTAAGGCGTCGTTCACTAGCTGTCTAGCTTTGGAAAAAGTAGACGCTTCGGAGTGAGGACAGCATAGACAGATTTAAATGACAGTAGAGTGAAATGCCCACTACAGTCCTTATGTACCGTATGGTGAATGTATATATCCATCTTGTGTCTTATCTTTCCATTCCAACAATTTATTTTACAGAATATATATATATATAATTCACAGAAAAATATGGTATATTTTATAGATGGTTTGAATTGCGATTAATTGCGATTAATTACGATTTATTAATTTTTAAGCTGTAATTAACTCGATTAAAATTTGTAATCGTTTGACAGCCCTAATTATAATATTTGTTTTACCATCAATAGGCATACTAAAACAGCTGGAATGAACTCTCATAGCAGGTGGGAAACACTCATGAGAATGTTTACTTACCTTAAATTTTGTGTAAAGTGACGGATGATGGTTACGTAAATGTGACATCATTTGGAGGTCCTGCTGTCCTTCCTCGTCTAAAGTGACAGATGATGGTTACATAAATGTGAAATCATGTTGGAGGTCCTGCTGTCCTTCCTCCTCTAAGCCGCGGCCATCTGTTTCTTTTCGGTAGCCGAAGTACTCCCATACTACAGACTTTGTCATTTTTGAGGGTAGAAAAAAAACTAAGGTGTAGTATCACCGATAGACACAGGACAGAGCAACAGCTGGAGGGGGAGGGGTGAGCGCCGCAGCTCCAAGCAACGGATTTCTCGCTGCATTTTTGGGATATAAAAATCAGCAAATACCGCACTACGGTATGACAGAAAATTTCAGTGGTTTTGAAATTGACGTTTTCATACCACAGTTAACCTTGAAACCGGTAACCGGCACATGCCTAGCGTAGATCCACTCTTGCAAATCCACCACTAATCGTAGCTCAGCTGGGATGCACTAGCAGCTGGCTAGTGATAGCTGCTGTCGCTTCACTTACATTAGCAGCTTGCTAGCGGGCTTTAGCTTTTGTCTCTTCAGGCTCGTGAGCAGGCTGGCTGGCTTAAACAGGCAGATTGGAAAATGCCGGCAATGGAGGGAGTGTTTCTTTCCTCCCATTGAGGTTATGTGCTTGGACGATTTAGCATGGGACTCTAGCGCCTTCATGCCCACTATACCCAGTTGAATTTTTTCGTCCACCCCCGTTTATTTATTTAGGCTACGTTATTTAATAAAAATAACAAAACACTTTTTAAGACCCAGATATGAAAATTCAATACTTTTTAAGGTATTATTTCCCAATTCATAAATTCAGTCCTTTCAAGACTTTTTAAGACCCCGCGTTAACCCTGGATGGCACCACATGAAGGCAGGGTGAGGGTGTATTAAACAAAGCATTCCAAGCGCACACAGCTACAATCATAAACGTTTTGCTGGAGAATGAAACGCTGACAGTCGTAGGTAGAAACTATTACTACATCCCCAGGAGATGTTTGCCTTTCAACAACAACAAAAAAAAACAATGTTAGCTAGCCCATAAAAATCCATACAAAACAGCATGGAAGATTTAAAAGTAGCAGCTAATAGTCCCAAAAACAGGGTAGATAGAGTGCAGCAGGATGTTTTGGGGTGAATACTAATTGGAGGCTGATAAAGAGGTTCATTGATCAAGAAAACAATGGTTAAGCTACACCAAAAAAACTCTTCTATTTCGTCTTGTGTCCACCTCAGATATGTGTTTGTGTGCGTGTGTCGACAC
Organism: Corythoichthys intestinalis; assembly: GCF_030265065.1. Taxonomy (NCBI): domain Eukaryota; kingdom Metazoa; phylum Chordata; class Actinopteri; order Syngnathiformes; family Syngnathidae; genus Corythoichthys; species Corythoichthys intestinalis. Next base: position 42,271,411 of record NC_080398.1, read on the forward strand.
AATGAAAGTGTCACAATGCTGTCCTTGTGTCACCGAGCCAACACTGCTTCCTCTTGCCGAGCGGCCATTAAGATGCATGAATGGCAGCTTCAGTTCTGGTTGCCAAAGGCTGGAACGCACACATACACCGGACACACAGGATGACTTGTTGTCCACCTGTGTCAATAAACCGCATCTTGCTATGGCATGGACTGTAACGTCACCATTGTATGCTTGATAGTCAAGACCAGGGGTTGGTAACCTTTAACACTTAAAGAGTCATCTCAACCTGATTTCCACAGAAGAGATCATGCCTAAGAATGGTGCAGAGATTTGTGGGTACACGTTCAGAGTTACAACCGGGACTTTACATAGTTGGTGAATTCATTACCAGCATAAGTGAACTAAGTAAAAGAGGGATGGGCAAACTATTCCACAAAGAGCTGCAGTGGGTGCGGGTTTTCGTTGCAACCCATTAAGAGGACACCTTTTCACCAATTTGGTGTCTTACAAGTGGAATCAGTTGATTGCAGTCAGGGGCTTCTTGTTTCCCCAGACCTCTCATTGCTTAAACTGCCTGTGCTGGATCAGTTGGAGCAAAGACTAGGACCCACTGTGGCCCTTTAGGACCGGTTTGCCCACCCCTGATGTAAAGTCACTGGGAAGTAGTGATGGGCGATACCAGTGATTTTGGATTCAATCCGATACCAAGTAATACGAAGGCCAAATATTGCGATCCCGATCCGATATCGATACCGGAAGTTCATATTTTATATACAACACATATACAGTATATTTATATACACAACCCTACAGAGTTCTCAGCCATTCTGATGATATCTAATGTACAACTACAGCAAGCACTCAAAAACTATTAAAAGTGTCTTTGTGTCAAATATGCATTGCAATGGAAAAACTGCTGCTTTTAATAACTAGCAAAGCAGTTTCCCTACAAACTCACAAACCAATCCATCAACTACAAAATCTGATTAGTTAGTCTCACTCTTTAACCCTGACCCTTAAATTCATACTCATACACTCAAATCATCGATCGCTTACAATAAATAAATGTGCTTCGGTATAAGCTCACAATAAGAATATAAAATAAAACTGCCTTGTCATAACGCCACTGCTCAGCCTTGTGACAAGCCGCAGAAATTAAGAACTCAAACTGCCACATTTAATCTGTTGTTAAATGCATATTCCTAAATGAAGATGGTTTGTCACACATGAACTAATTCCACCTACACGCACACACATAGCAAAACAAGTTCACGTGGTGTCACTAGCTTGCTTCCCCAATGCCCCTTAGGGCAAGACACCTATCTGTTGCTAGGGCCAACCCAAATAAAACGAAAGCTCACGGGAAGGGTAGGTTTAGAACGATCTTGGAAACTGGATTACGTAGGTAGTCTAATATTGCATTCTCCTTGCCAACTTCCAAAAACGCCAAGGGGCATTCTCTCCTTATTTTGGGTAATTTTATAAATGTAACCCAAAGGATTTACTGTGTATTTGAACTTGACATTTATTTGGTCCTTCGAGCCGGATTGCGAAATACTAGGAGTTCCCAGAGGCAGAGTCGACATCCAGTCGAGTCCGTGCATGGCCCTGGTTTGTGAGGTACTGGCCTCACCTACGCATCTGGGGACCGAAGGTTGAAGCAAAGCCAAAGGACTGAAGCCGAGTGATACGATTTGTGCGGCTGACTAATTTTAAGGGCGACGGTGTGCTGTACGTAATTTAAAAAACTCTGTAAAAGACAGAGTAGTCAATAAAACTAACAGACAGAGAAGTCTATAAAACTGTAAATAAAACCTTGAGAATACTAGTCCCTATCAAGTAAAGAGACAGTGCATTACGACCACCAAAATCTGATCTTGAACCAATTCTTTTTTCAGTCCTAGCACTACAAAAGAGTACCAACATCCAGAAACGTTGGAAAAACATTACCACAGCCGAACAAACATCAAAATCACACCCTGAGAAGCTTTATGCTAGAAATTTTGAGTTGTGCGCTTAAAATCCTAGTTCGACTGCCGCATGAAACAACAGAAGCACAGCGAAGTCACGCCCATTATGGTCATTAACATCTGGAGCACAGCAGAGGACAACAATGGCTCACACGTGACCACATGACCAAAGTGAGGCGAGAAAGCAAGAGACGGAGCGAGTCAGAGGGCTGATGCTGGATGAAAGCTGAAAGTCCAAAATCAGATCAAGGAATACACTTTTTCAGAAGACTCGGCATATTTGGGGTAAGACTGTCAATTATAAAACCTCTATTTGAGATTGAGTGCTGCTTTCGTAATCCATCCATCCAGCCACTCATCCAAGTACTTGAATTGTAAATTCTCCATATATGTCTAGCTCTTTCCATTCTTTGTTAGTTGGCAATTGCTTCGGTTTCAAAAAAATTCATTGTTGCAGGACGAGGAAAGTCTACGTGGCAAGACACATAGAGAGAACCCTTGAGCCATCATGGATGAAACTTCGACAATTGCAACAACTTAACCAGAAACCATTTCCAACATCATGTAAGATATCTTCTCGTAGTCTACCTCTAATGATACTGTTTTCCCTAAAACTTCATCTTTGTGTACTAAAAGGTGAGTTCAAGCAGTACCACACGGCTTATCCATCAACATGAGGGTTCCTTTGGTTCTTCTCGTGAGCTTCTTGTCCTACACCATGGCTCTGCACTCAGGTACGCTTTCGAAACAAGATGAATGAGCTTTGAGTGAGCGATTTGTTTTGCCGCATCTTCTGTAGATGCTTTGAGCAACGTTGAACTTTTTACACAACTTGAACTGTCAGAGCAGCAATGGCTGTCAGAAACGAAATGAAGTCAACCAAAAGCTGCAACAAAATGCTACCATCGGAAGAGATTCAAGAACAGATGAGAAATTAATGAATGCACATGATTATCAGCATGGAAAGGGTTAGGAAGCAATCTCTTAAATTTAGGACTACAGCAGACCACAGTCAAAGCCAGGATCCATAAATGGACGGAAAATAAAACCACGTGGAACCTTCCCAAGAGTGACAGGCTAACAAAAAATGACCACAAAAGCACAGCAACGACTCATCCAGGAGGTCAAAAAGGAAACAAGGACAACATCTTAAGAAATGCAGACCTCTGTTGCCTCACTTCATGTAGCTAATCATGAAGCGACTCAGCAAAATAAGCATCTCTGAAAACGCTACTGACTAAAAAAAATATTAAAAGGCTTGTCTTACTTTTGTAGAAACATCTGAATGACTAGAGAATAATCTATGGACTCAAGAAACCAAAATTCAACTTTTATGTAACGCAGCAGTTCTGAGGCTGCTTTGCTTCATCAGGGCCTGGACTACTTGATTGATGGAACCATGAATTCTGCTCTTGATCAGAATGGTTCTGGTTCTGAATTGGTACATCTACCAGAATGAAGATTTTTGGAGTGGCCTTGTTGAAGAATGGACTTGAATTTGTTTGAATGTTGTGTGCTCCAGTGTCACTGAATCAAACCACTTCTGTAAGGAAGATTCCGCCAAGTACAAAATGCTTGTTTGGGCCCGAGCACCAAGTGGTGCGAGAGTCCTATCGGAATGCAAAGGATTATTATTACCTGTATTTTTTCATGGCAAATTAAAATGGCCAATTCGGAGGTTTTAACATGCTCGAAAACTCAAAATTTGCACATATACAGTATGTGTCTTGGCGTAAATTTGGATAATTCTGTGACTTTGCGATAAAACGTAATAAAATGGCTCAGTGGCGCCCCCTAGAAGTGTGCTGAAACTGTTTTAGCGCCTTTAAATCAGGGCTAAAAACGCTTTTGTTTACCACAGCATATCCATAACTGTCTACATATTTCAAACTTCAAGCAATTTTATTTTTCTGCTTTATTTCCATTTCTGATTTCAATTTATTGTGATTTTAATGTATAATTTCATTTCCTGTTTCGATTGCCTTTGTTTTAACGTTCTTTTGATTGAATGTGACTTGAAGCACATTGAATTGCCTTATGTTGAATTGTGCTATACAAATAAATTTGCCTTGCCTAGAATTTTTCAAAAAGGCCTCTCCTATTAGGTTCTTTCAACATAGAGCGATGAAATTTGGGGAGTTGATACCTTGTGCGTAACTGCTCCAAAAAATCTCTTGCATCCATATTCCTAACCCAACAGGAAATCGGGTGATTTGGATTGAATGTGAAATTTATATCATGTTACAGGGTGCATATCTGTGACATTGGCACCTAGAAGGTTAGTTGGATCCTCCTAAAAATTAGTGAGACTGTTCATAAGACATATGAGATCTTAAGTTATAAAGAACGGTGAGTTTTCATTCATGGGCCTGATCGGGTCGGGGTGTCAAAGTCGGCCCTTATTTTGGCAAAATGCCAAATTTTTTAAATGACTAATAACTCCCTGATAAAAGGTTCAGTCTTTTTCATATTTGGCATGTATGAGAGGTATCCCAGCCTGAACACGACTACATTGAAATATTACCCATTAGGCCTGGCGACCCCTGCTGGGAACAGGAAACGCCCTTTTTTACGAGACGGGCTCTCCTTCAAGGGAAAACATATTGTAAACATACGGGGATGGCGTGGCTCAGTGGTGGAGTAGTTGTCTCCCAACCCAGAGGTTGTGGATTCGATTCTCCACCCTGATGAACTCGCCTAAGTATCCTTGAGCAAGATACTGAACCCCGCATTGCTCCTGGTGCTGTGTCACCAGTAGGTAGATGGCAATGTAGTGTAAAGCGCTTTGAGTACCTTGAGAGGTAGAAAAGCGCTATACAAGTATAACACCATTTACCAACACCATATTAATTGACCTCAAACCTGCATCTGGGGAGCATTAAGACAGGTGTTTAGGTGCCTGATGAAAAATATTGAGGTTTTGTTGAAGCAGAGGGGTCCAAACAGGAAAATGAAAATGACCATCGCCATTTTGTCTCGCCACAAATTTTGAACAGTCATAACTTGTCAGATACACAACCTAAATGCACTAAACTTCCTGTGCTTGGTGAGAGTCGTACCATGGAGGGTCCTGTAGGGGTCATTAGCATCAACCCTACAGCGCCAACTAGTGGCAAAAGAAAGTCACTCATTTTACTTATACATGCCTAGTTCTTTTCAGGTTGGTCATTGTAGTTACAAGAACTTTTTAAATACAACAATTTAAGGCTCATGTCCAGGGGTGCACGTACGTGGTCCGCATGCGCGCATGCGTACTGGACGTAGACAAATGCGCTGGCCCTCAACGGCTTCCATACGCTTTTGCGTACCGATGGCTGACCACTGGATTTGCGGCAGACACGAGAAAATAACTTCTCAAAAATTTTGAAGAGGCAGGCCACACTGAGTAATTACTTTAGTGATGGGACGAAATGAGCCGAGGTTCCGAAGCTTGTGTCGAGTAATGGGAGGGGGGTTTCCACGAAGCTTGTAGCGAGGCGTGCTTCATTTCGGCAAAACCCGGAAATGATGACGTGGGAAGCCTCGCCGCCGGCCACCGGCCGCCGGCGAGGCTGAATCTCGTGAGTGCTTCGGAAGTGATCCAACGTTTGGCGCACATTGCAAAAACAGGACAGACTACGGTATAAATTGGTTGCAAAACGCAATGGCGATCGCCTGTTATCTCACATTTTGTGGATTTCGGGCTCCTGTACTTGTTACATCTGTGCGCAACAGTGCAACCAGTGCAATCTTTTTTCGAGCCTTGTCCTTTGCTTGCGATGGAACCTGCGCGAAAAGAGCGATCCTCCCCTGTATGGGAACATTTTGATTTGATTGCTTTCAATAAGGTAAGGGAGAAAAACTACTTTAATATAAATGTGAGTGTGTGTGTGTACCTATCTGAACCAAACATCAACAGAATGAACAATCCATTAGTGTACTGGGAGGCACAAAAGAATACCTACCCAAATTTATATAAACTGGCACTCACATTTCTCTGCACCCCAGCTTCATCTGTGCCTTGTGAAAGAATATTTTCTAAAGCTGGTGAAATATTTTCCACAAAAAAAAAAAAAAAAAAAAAACTGTTTAAAGCCAGCCACTGTGGGAAAGCTATTATTTCTAAATAAAAATGAATAACAAATTACCCTTAGCACTTGTTGTATTTTGTTCACATACTAAATTACTAACACAAGCACATTCATATCTTTGTCCCAAGCAAATAGCCATTGAATTCTTAACAACGTTGACCTCTTGGGCTTCTAGACCACTTGATGGCGCCATAGGGTAAATGAAGCACCATGAAGCTTTGCTACATGTGCAAACCAATTGGCTGCAAAGCTTCATTGCTTCATGAGGCTTCATTTGGCCATCACTAAATTACTTCCGTGTTCCCCCACCCCCGTCAAAAGACAGACAGACGACAGAGACGTCACCGGAGCTACCGAAAAAAAGGACTTTTGCTGAAAAGTGGCTACAGGAGGTACCATGGCTAGAAGCAAATGATGCTCGCACGGAAATGCGGTACAAAATGTGCCGTGAGAATCCCAATGTCGCCGATAAGAGCAGCGCATTTTATGTAGGGTCAAAGAATTTCAGCCATCCAAACTTTGAAAAGCACGAAAAAAACAGAGAGCATGTGGCAATTAAGCAAACTATCGATGTCAAACAGGACCCCACTCGCCCTATGGACAAGTGGCGGAATAAAGGTAATGAACAGCGACATGCACTGACAAACGTGTTTTTGCTCGCATTTTACAAAGCTAAACATGCACGTTCAATGAGGTCTTATGAGGAGGATATCCCACTTTTAAAAAGGCTTGGAGTTAATGTGGGAGCCGCATAATGCCCTTTATTTTGAATTGGTGCTTCTTATTTCTTTACATTTCACTTCAAAGTAATGGCAATTTTGTTGTGCCAGTTGATGTTAATCAAGCATTAATTGTTAATATAATTAATTAAAGTTAATTGGCTCTAAGTAAAGCTTGTCATAAATTTATCACATCAGGCGGGTCGGCTCTCAAGCTCAATGAGGACCAAGTCACATCTCCAGGTCCTCCTCTGAGAACCTTGGCAAAAAAATTATGTGCACCCCTGCTCATGTCCATATGTCTCTGTCTGTTGCTGTGACGACCCTGTGTTCACCATTAAAAGGAAGTAGAATTTCTTCAGGGACTTAGGCAGCTTATAGAGCCACGAAATTTGAGATTGGTCGAAATGGCCCAATTAGAAGATTCATTTTGGTTTTCAATAACGACGTGGCTACACAGCTCAGTGGCGCCTCCTTTTTTGTGGGACCTTCTTCAATAAGGTTTTTTTTCTCTGAGGTGTGTTAATGTATTTCTAATCGCCCCCAAAAATAGAAGCGAGTTCCGAGCAGGTTAGGTTCTCATGAGATGATGAGAGGGGGACAATCCCTGCTGTGAGTGACTTCGAGGGCCCCTGATCACACGACTGCATTATACCAATTAGACGTCCTATGATCACGCCAGCCAATAAAATCACATGGCGTCTTTAAAGCATTGTAAAAAATAAACTATTTGACTTAGAACGCTGCTGTCAACATTACTCGAAAGCGCAGATTTGAACCTATTTCCCAGTTTTTATTTGGCACCATGGACTATGGAAAACCGGAGATATGATCGTTATAATTTCATGGCAGGAAATGTGCTTCCTACACTAGAGAAGGTTTGCATGCTCTTTGGACAGGTGAAGTTTCATTTCTATAGATATTTCTTGGCAGAATTCTATGATTTTTGTGTATTTTTGGGGGAGCCTAATATGGCTATGTAATAGGTTATCGTATCAACAGTTCATATTGATGACACAGTTACTCAATACATGGGGATTCTTTTCACTGAATACTTTTTTTTCCCTGTACTTGATAAGTTTTACTTGAGTAATATCATTTTGAAGTAACGCTACTGTTGAGTAATTTTTGGCTACTTATCCTCCTCGATAGCCAATAAGATCCCGACCCCCACACACCGCCCCTCCAAGCTGAAGTATCTCCTGGAACCGCCTGTTTACGCCGAAGTTGTCGGCCGACGGGGTGAGAACGCCACATTGCCGTGCATCCTGAAATTCAAGCCCGACCACTACAAAGTCAAGTGGACCAAGCTAGAGCCGGGTCGCTTTGGCCCGGAGAACATCGTGATGATTTCCAACGCGCACGCCTTCAAGCGGCACGGCCGGCTGGGCCCTCGCGCAAACCTCCGCCGGGCCCACAACATGGACGCCTCCTTGCAGCTCGGAACGCTTCAACTGGGAGACGGCGGCCGATACAGGTGCGAGCTCATCAACGATATCGACGATGAGAGTGTGGTGGTCACGCTGAGGATCGAAGGTAACCAATGGAAGTCCCGACAAGTCGATAGATTGGCTGATGCATGGTTTTTCTCCTCAGGCGTGGTTTTCCCGTATCAGAGCCCAAAGGGCCGCTACGCAATGACGTTTCACGAAGCCGAGGTGGCGTGCGAAGAGCAAGACGGAATGCTGGCATCCTATGAGCAACTCTACAGAGGTACCTTTTACGAGCAAGAACTACCACAATTTTTGGACTATAAGTCGCACCCACCCAATTCGACAAGAAAACAGTATTTGTTCACATAAGCCGCACTCGACTACTATAAGCTGCAGGGAGGGATATTCACACTTGAAGACGACTGTTATCAAAATGCAAAAGTTTTGAACTCTGTATCGATCCTTAAAAAATACTCTATTCCTGATAAAAATAAATAAATAAATGTTATTTTTAAAATAAATCATGAGGTACCATCGACGATGATGGACAGATAACCTGAATTAAAGCTCTTTAAATGAGTTTTAAACTTGTAAATGTCCAATCCATTTGAACTAGGAGGTTGGCAGCGAATGCAAAAATTTGCTGCTAGTGTGTGTGTGTTTTGGCTATCACCATGGATTGGTTTCTTGGATTGGCTTTTTTCTTCCTCCCTTCGACGGGGGCGGACGTGTTTCCTCCCTGCTCCTGCTGCTGCCATCTTCGTCAGTCTAGTCTGTCTGCTTTTTTTGTATTTTTCCTCTGTGGATCAACTGTTGCTGGTCTCTCATACGAAAATGAATTTGATTAGTTGGTCTCTCAGTGCAATTGACAAGATTTTTTTCCAACAAGACACGGTGCACCAGGAGAGTCGTCTTGTCCAAATGGGACCTTTACTGCTGGCTACGTGAGAGATTCATGGGATCATTGGAAGCCAGCCTGTCTCACTGTCCTATCTGTGGAAGATATCGGGGATATGTGGCTGTTTGGCGTAACGGTCGTGGGGTTCCTTCTGCTTGGCTTAGGAGGCACCCTGCCCTACCGGAAAGTTTCCAAGACGGCAGCTTTCAAGAAAGTCAACAAATTGACCACGGATCAAACGGTGCGATTCAAGACATTGGAGAACCCCGTCGAGGCTCGGATTGAGAACTGGCTCCATGGACTCATGGTTCAGTCCGAGGAAGGACGGAGAAAAGTGGATGCTACCTGGTGCCAGGTGGTGGAACTGAGGAGGCAGACCGCGACTATTGGCAATGACTTAAGGGACCTGAGGTCTCACTTACACCCTGAGAAGTACGATTTAGACCGAAGACCAACTGTATTTGGACATACAGTGGTACCTCTACATACGAATTTAATTCGTTCCAGGACCTTGTTTGTAAGTCGAAATGGTCGTATGTCGAGCAGGATTTTCCCATAGGAATACATTATAATTCCATTAATTCGTTCCAAAGCCTAAAAACATACACTAAATTCTTAATAAATACTGCTGGCACTGTTACAAATGGCGATTAAACATAGAAAAACAAATAAGTTATAAATAAATAATTCAGAATAATATAATAATAAGAAGAATAATTAATAATTATTCCTGTAAATAATGTAACGAATCGGATTCTAATATGGCGGACACTTTTTACTGTCCCTGAACGCACCGCGAAGGTGACGTCTCAGTGAGATAGGTCGGTGCGGTAGAGATAATACTTTCGTTTTCTTGAGAGCGGTCAACTGCTTAAGACAATGGGCGTTTTGTGTTGGATAAGTTCTTAAATAAATGATAAAAACGTGACGAAGCTGGCGATTTCCTTGGCAATGTTACCACAATAATAATTGTCACCTTAACTTATAAATAGTGGCGAACGGTGGTCGGAAGAGGACCATGGAGCTGTATTGTTGAGCCAGTTCAGGGACGCGCACCCCAAGCTCATATTTTTCTATAACTTGCATCTTCATTTCAAAGGTAAGCATCACTTTTTTCCTTGTTTCTCCAACTGTATCAACTTTTTGAAAACTGTGTTGATTTCTCACACAAGAAAATCCACCGTGCGTTCGTTTGCAGTGCTGTCATGTCGTCGTATTTCGAGCAACTCGTCGGATGTAGAAACAAATGGCGGCTCAAATTTTACGTCGGATGTCGAAAAGATCGTGTGTCGAAGTGATCGTATGTAGAGGTACCACTGTATTAAATTACTTAGTCGGCTTAATTCGATTATAATTTTCCTTTCCCTTTTCCCAAACACCCTTATCCCACCCATCCCTTGTCCTGGAGCGAACCACACAGATGGCCCTATCTCTTGCCCTTGATTCTCTTCCCAAGGCCAGTCGCAGGCCCCTGCAACTCTTATTTTGTCTACAGACATGTACAAATACTGATACACTTGTGCATACACACACTCACACACAACCTACCCCCTCCAGTCTGCTACAGCCTTTTTCTTACTATCACTGACCGCCCCTTCCTCCAGCCATGACTGGTAGTTTTCCTTTTTTTGTACAAACAAAAAAATCCCTGCACGTGACCTGTGCGTCATGTCATATCCCTGCTATGTTGTATGATATACGTGTGCACTGTAACTTCTGTAGCTGCTCTGTAATTCCAAAAGAAGAGAGAGAAGTTGGCGGCGCGGAACGTCTGGAGCAGCCTGATGCTCACTCATTGAACGCAATTTCGTTGTCATCTGTGAAAGCTGGTGTCAATGACTAATAAAGCTATCCTGATCCCGTTTGAGCCGGCTCCACCCACTGACATGGGTCGATTCAAGGGAATTTGGAATTCACAAGTGGTCCCCAAACCCGCATGTATACCAATGGTGCTGCTACCTTGAGAGTAGTTGCCAATCCATTGGAGGGCAAGTGAGGGTTTAGTGCCTTGCCCAGGGGCACTTCAATAATGGGCTGTCGTAGCCAGGAATCGAACCGTTGAACCTTCGGTCCAAGGACAACGTATCGATACGATGATACTTTTGACAACTCTTTAAAGACATACAGCCTTAAACCTGTAAAAATCCATATACTTTATTAACAGCACTGGACTATAATCTGTAGTACAAAAATTACAGGAATTCCCCTGCTCATAAATTACATAACCTCATACAATCGGTCAAAAAAATTCCGTAGGAAGACCATCTAAACCAGACATGTCCAAAGTGCGGCCCGGGGCCAAATGCGGCCCGCGGTCAAATTTCATTCGGTCCCCAGCCTCTGTCATAAGATCAGTAACGTCTGGCCCGCACACAGACTTAATAAATTGGTCAGCAGTACTGCTACCAGCATATGAAGTAGCTTACACACTAAATGCTGCTCCTCAGTTACCCACTAAAAGGCAGCAGCACTCTAAGCAACATTACCCCGTGTGATCCTTGACTTCCAATTTTCTAAAATGGCGACAATCCACAAAGAAAAAGTTGACTGCGACGGCTGACGCTTCAAGGATAGGTGGAAATTGGACTATTTCTTCAATAAAATACGCAACAACTGTGTCTGCCTCATTTGCAAAGAGACAGTCGCTGTTTTTAAATAATTCAATGTGAGGTGATGTTACCAAACAAGACACGCTGACATGCACAACAAAATTACAGGGAAGATACGCAGCGAGAAATTGAAGCAACTTTTGAAGCTAGTTTAATTTTACAGCATTAGTATTTCGCAAGAGCCCGAGTCGAAAGAGAACGCTAGTTGCGAGATTGTTGAAATTATTAATTAAAAAAATAATAATAATAAAGCAAATGTGACACACAGAATGGCTTGCTAAAATTTGCTTAAATATATTGTTTTGCGTAAAGGAGGTCAGCCAAGGTCGGCCCCCCACATTTTTACCACACCAAATCTGGCCCCTTTTGCAAAAAGTTTGGACACCCCTGATCTAAACCTTTTGTTTTTTTTTACCAGAAAAAAGTCTACTAGTGATGAACTCTTTTAAAACAGCTTTAATTTCGAGGAGCAACATGAGTGACGCTGCAAAAATCCGAGATACTAGCTCAGTCTATTTTTTATACTGCCCCCTAGTGGTCAAGGCACGCACAACAAACACACCACACTCATGGATTTAAGGTCATGAAGTGTCGTGAAAGTCGTTAAAGTCATGAAAAATTTAGCTTGTTGTGTCCGATAGCTTGGACGGAGGGTCTGGATTGGTGCAAAGCGGGCTGGCTGCAGGACGGAAGCGTGCGCTACCCCATCATAAGCCCTCGGCCCGCCTGCGGAGCGCAAGCCCGACCCGGCATTCGTACCTACTCCCCTAAAGACAAGAAGAGAGACCGTTTCGACGCATTCTGCTTCACCTCTTTGACTGCAGGTGAGATTTGATATCAATGACGTCACCACAAGTTTTTCTCTGAAGCAAGTTCCACTTTATTGTTACTCTCTCCTTGAAAAAAGATTTTTTCCTGCTTCATTTTTTCAAGGAAAAAGACGTTACTTGTTTTCCTGAAAAATTTCTCCGGCAGGTTCCGTCTTCTACATCCCGGGCGCGTTCTCCCTCAAGGAGGCAAGTGGCGCTTGTGGTCGACGTTCGGCCGAGCTTGCGCTGGTGGGGCACCTGTACGCCGCCTGGCGCTTCCGAGGCTACGACCGATGCGACGGCGGCTGGTTGAGGGACGGCAGTGTGCGCTTCCCCATCGGCGCCCCTAGGGAGCGATGCGGGGGTGTCCCAGCGCCGGGGGTGCGCTCCTTCGGGTTCCCCAATAAGACATCGCATATTTATGGAGCTTATTGCTACAGGTAGTCTCAAAACAGCCTAAAATCGGTTCATTGAAATGTACTGTATGTATTCATGTATCTCATTAAAGTAGCAGTATGTAAAAGTTGTACTTCAGTTATTCATTGAATGACCCCAAAATTCAATACAAATTAAGAAACATGTTTAAGGGAAATACTTCTAACACAGTTCTCAATAGTCAAGCTGAGATTTTCCCATTTTAAAAGTCAATACTCAGCCCCTTTAAGTTGTTTGATTCGGATTTGATCTTTGACTTTGTCCAGGTTGCCAGAGATCTGAAGGCTTTGTGAAATAAGGTACTGAGAAATAAGATATAGGACAAGGATATGCATATATGTAGTGCACTTGTGCTTGTCCTACGACAGTGTGTACTTGCGTAGACTTGTACTGAACGTACGTGTACTCGGGTAGACTTGTACTGCAGTGTTCAGTACAGGACAAAGGTTTGGACACCCCCCATTCAATGCAACACTAATGAAAAGTTTTTGTTATTTCACCTTTTTTTGCTAAGTACATAATTCCACACGTGTTCATTCATAGTTTTACTTTCAGTGAGAATTTACAATGTGAACAGTCATGGAAATAAAGAAAACGTGTGAATGAGAAGGTATGTCCAAACTTTTGGCCTGTACTGTACATGTACTTGCGCGTGCTTGTAGTGCAGGCATGTGTACTTGCGAGTGCTTGTAGTACAGGTACGTGTACTTGCGAGTGCTTGTAGTACAGGTACGTACACTTGCGCATGCTTGAACTACATGTAGCTGTACTTGCGCGCAGTTGCCCTACAAGTGCCTGTACTCGCGCGCAGTTGCACCACACGTACCTGCACTCGCTCGCAGTTGCACCGCAAGTACCTGCACTCGCTCGCAGTTGCACCGCAAGTACCTGCACTCGCTCGCAGTTGCACCGCAAGTACCTGCACTCGCTCGCAGTTGCACCGCAAGTACCTGCACTCGCTCGCAGTTGCACCGCAAGTACCTGCACTCGCTCGCAGTTGCACCGCAAGTACCTGCACTCGCTCGCAGTTGCACCGCAAGTACCTGTACTCGCTCGCAGTTGCACCGCAAGTACCTGTACTCGCTCGCAGTTGCACCGCAACTTACCTGTACATGCTCGCAGTTGCACCGCAACTTACCTGTACATGCTCGCAGTTGCACTGCAACTTACCTGTACATGCTCGCAGTTGCACTGCAACTTACCTGTACTTGCTCGCAGTTGCACTGCAAGTTACCTGTACTTGCGTGCGCTCGTACTATAAGTACCTGTACTTGCGTGCGCTCGTACTATAAGTACCTGTACTAGCGTGCGATTGTAGTACAAGTACAGTACGTGTACTGTACTTGCGTGCACATGTACTACAAGTACGTGTACTTGCGTGCACTTGTACTACAAGTACGTGTACTTGCGTGCACATGTACTACAAGTACGTGTACTTGCGTGCACTTGTACTACAAGTACGTGTACTTGCGTGCACTTGTACTACAAGTACGTGTACTTGCGTGTACTTGTACTACAAGTACGTGTACTTGCGTGTACTTGTACTACAAGTACGTGTACTTGCGTGTACTTGTACTACAAGTACGTGTACTTGCGTGTACTTGTACAACAAGTACCTGTTCTAATACTACAAGCATGTGTACTTGTACGTGTACTTGAACTAAAAGTATGTGTACTTGCATGTAGTTGTACTTCAAGTAACTGTTCTAGTACTACAAATGTGTGTACTTGTGTGTACCTGTACTATAAGTTTACAGACAAGCACAGCAAAGCTAATTGCGTTTCAAAGTTTTGGATTGAAATGCAACATTGGTATGATAGCGCAAATTCTTCATTGCAAAGCACTTAATCAGCAACACAAAGGGAATTTTTATGCATGTCAAGTTATGATTGCACTACCATTTTTGGCCATCAATCTGACATAATGCTCCTTTAAATAATTGCTCAATTTATTTATTACAAATAATCAAGCCACCAAACATTTAGATTCCCAAGACCTTTGTAATAATTGGTACATTCATTGAAGTAATAAGAAAAAGTAAAGCACAAGTCTCCCGCCATGTTTGCTTTAATAAAATAGAATCCTTTTGGTGAGCAAAAAGTACAACAAAATTCATGCATGCATGAAAGTGAGCCAAAATTGTTTGCCGACACCATTCAGCTGCATTATTCGAATTACGACGCTTTTGATTCAATCAACTAAGGTTAGTCGGATGCTTGGAAAGCTAAATCGAATTTAATGTTGATGGACAGGCTAGCTGTTTTGTTTGTGGACCTCCGTGATGACCTTCACTGATGACCCCTCGTGACGTGGCTGAGTAGTTGTACCGAGTCGCTGGGAAACGAGTGAATCAGCTGAAGATGACAACAAGTAGAACATCAACACAAATTAAAAAGAATTGAAAATCAAAAAGAATTGTTAAACAAATTTTAGCTTTGGGGGGCTTTACCAGGCAAGCAGATGATTGCCGGCTCCTCCCACCGTCCGCTGGGCAGGCAACTGATGACCGGGTGGAACTTCTGTACGAAGCCCGCGTCACAGCGGTAGCGTACCTTGGCAAAGGTCTCGTAACGTGCCCGCGTCTTACCGAACGGCTTGGCGTTGGGAACCGTCGGAGGCTCATCGCAGGACGCTGCCGGAAGACATCAAATTCATACGTTTCCTGCATTCATTCAACTTGTTTTTAATCCAGTTTAACTCTTTTAGCTCTATCAATCATTTGTGAAATGATTTATTGAAAATAAATATACATGTCAGCACGTTATATATTTTGACATTTTTAATTATCTGATGGAATATCTGTGTAAAAAAAAATGTTTACAAAAATTTACTTCAGTTTTACATACTACTTTTTAAGAGCACTTACAATGCTTTATAATTTTCAAAAATGATTTCTCTAATGATATCATTATTATTTATCTAAAAATATTTTTTAATTCATTAAATAATATTAATAGTAAATCAAAGAGTTTTATGCACTATCAATATTTTAAAACTATTTTTTACTATTTCTTTGTTTGATTTGAAATGCTTGATGATTGTCAATTAAAAAGTATTACTATTTCACACACATTTCACTAAAAGTCACCCGAAAATCCCCAAAAAATCATTACAAACCCAAAATCAACAATGACCCCTTGTGCCATGAAACCAACCGGAGGTCACCCAGAAATGCCACATAATTACCAGGAAGTGACCCAAAAATCATCAAGTGACCCTTAATGTCCCAAAACCAACAAAAAATCACCCAGAAATGCCCCAAAATAGCCAGGAAGTGAACCAAAATGTACACTAACTGACCCAAAAATGCACAAAAAAAATCCTTAAAGAGTAACCCAAAATAAACAGACAATGACCCTTAGTGGCACAAAACCAACCGAAAGTCACCCGGAAATGCCCCAAAATTATCAGGAAGTGACCCAAAATCGTCATAAAATGACCCTTAATGTCCCAAAACCAACAGAAAGTCACCCGGACATGCCCAAAAATAGCCAGGAAGTGACCCAAATTGCCCTGGAAGTGACCCAAAAATGCCCCAAAACCATCAGAAGGTGACAGAAAATTAACAGAAAGTGACTTTGAATGCCACAAAACCAATAGCAAGTCACCTGAAAATTCCCCAAAATCATCAAAAAGTGACCAAACATAAACAGAAAGTGACCCTGAATGCCATACAACAAATTAGAAAGTCACCTGGAAATGGCCCAAAAATCATCAGCAATCAACAGCAAAATGTACACACAACGAGACTTAAAAATTCCCCAAAATCAACAGAAAGTGACCCTTAATGCCACAAACCAGAAAATCACCCAGAGACACCCAATAAAATATCAGGACGTTTCCTGACATCTACAGGAAGTGACCCAAAAATGCCCCAACAGTCCTTAGAAAGTCACCCCAAATCAACAGAGTGACCCATAATGTTGCCAAACCAACAGAAAGACACCTGGAAATGCCCCCATATTAACAGGAAGTTACCAAAAATGTACACGAAGTGACCTGAAAAATCCACAAAATCAACAGAAAGTGACCCACAACGCCCCAAAACCAACTGAAAGTCACCCGGAAACGCACCAAAAGCAACAGGAAATCGACAATGAACCGGAAGTGATCCAGAAGTGCCCCAAAATCAACAGGAAATTATCCAAAATGTGTAGGAAATGACCCTAAGATTAGCAAGAAAGTGATCAAAAATTAACTCATTGCCTGTCATGGACAACAATAGGCATCCAATGAATTTCAAATGGGAAGACAAGCTGACACTGCTCATCTTTCAGTGACATTGACGGCACTAGACGTCCAATTCTTTTGTTGTCTAACTACTAATATAATAGAGGATAGTGCAGAATCAAATTTAGTAGTAGATATTTAGTGGTGCAAAAACAAATACTCGTAACTGAGTATCAATACTTTAGCGATCAAATAACCAATCCAGATTTTTTTTTTTTTAATTAGTATCAGTACAATAAATAAAAAAAAGATATACGTGGCCCTTCAAACACAAAATACAGTGGGGCGAATAAGTATTCAGTCAACCACCAATTGTGCAAGTTCTCCTACTTGAAAAGATTAGAGAGGCCTGTAATTGTCAACATGGGTAAACCTCAACCATGAGAGACAGAATGTGAAAAAACAGAAAATCACATTGTTTGATTTTTAAAGAATTTATTTCCAAATTAGAATAGAACATAAGTATTTGGTCACCTACAAACAAGCAAGATTTCTGGCTCTCAAAGAGGTCTAACGAGGCTCCACTCGTTACCTGTATTAATGGCACCTGTTTTAACTCATTATCGGTATAAAAGAAACCTGTCCACAACCTCAGTCAGTCACACTCCAAACTGCACTTTGGCCAAGACCAAAGAGCTGTCGAAGGACACCAGAGACAAAATTGTAGGCCTGCACCAGGGTGGGAAGACTGAATCTACAATAGGTAAAACGTTTGGTGTAAAGAAATCAACTGTGGGAGCAATTATTAGAAAATGGAAGACATACAAGACCAATGATAATCTCCCTCGATCTAGGGCTCCATGCAAGCTCTCACCCCGTGGCGTCAAAATGATAACAAGAATGGTGAGCAAAAATCCCAGAATCACACGGGGGGACCGAGTGAATGACCTACAGAGAGCTGAGACCACAGTAACAAATGCTACTATCAGTAACACCTTGCGCCGCCAGGGACTCAAATCCTGCACTGCCAGACGTGTCCCCCTGCTGAAGCCAGTACACGTCCAGGCCCGTCTGCGGTTCGCTAGAGAGCATTTGGATGATCCAGAAGTGGGCTGGGAGAATGTGTTATGGTCAGATGAAACCAAAATAGAACTTTTTGGTAGAAACACAAGTTCTCGTGTTTGGAGGAGAAAGAATACTGAATTGCATCCGAAGAACACCATCTCCTCTAGAGCAGTGATGTTTTGGGGCTGTCATTGGACAACACGGACTTTCAACTCGCTCCTCACCCCGTGGCGTCAAAATGATAACAAGAACGGTGAGCAAAAATCCCAGGACCACACGGGGGGGACCTTGTTAATGATCTACAGAGAGCTGAGACCACAGTAACAAAGGCTACTATCAGTAACACAATGCACCGCCAGGGACTCAAATCCTCCACTGCCAGACGTGTCCCCCTGCTGAAGCCAGTCCACGTCCAGGCCCGTCTACGGTTCGTTAGAGAGCATTTGGATGATCCAGAAGAGGACTGGGAGAATGTGTTATGGTCAGATGAAACCAAAATAGAACTTTTTTGGTAGAAACACAGGTTCTCGTGTTTGGAGGAGAAAGAATACTGAATTGCATCCGAAGAACACCATACCCACTGTGAAGCATGGGGGTGGAAACATCATGCTTTGGGGCTGTTTTTCTACAGAGGGACCAGGACGACTGATCTGTGTAAAGGAAAGAATGAATGGGGCCACGTATCGAGAGATTTTGAGTGAAAATCTCCTTCCATCAGCAAGGGCATTGAAGATGAGACGTGGCTGGGTCTTTCAGCATGAAAATGATTCCAAACATACAGCCAGGGCAACAAAGGAGTGGCTTCGTAAAAAGCATTTCAAGGTCCTGGAGTGACCTAGCCAGTCTTCAGATCTCAACCCCATAGAAAATCTGTGGAGGGAGTTGAAAGTCCGTGTTGCCCAACGACAGCCCCAAAACATCACTGCTCTAGAGGAGATCTGCATGGAGTAATGGGCCAAAATACCAGCAACAGTGTGTGAAAAGCTTGTGAAGAGTTACAGAAAACGTTTGGCCTCAGTTATTGCCAACAAAGGGTACATAACAAAGTATTGAGATGAACTTTTGGTATTGACCAAATACTTATTTTCCACCATGATTTGCAAATAAATTCTTGAAAAAAATCAAACAATGTGATTTACAGATATCCATGTTGACAATTACAGGCCTCTCTAATATTTTCAAGTAGGAGAACTTGCACAATTAGTGGTTGGCTAAATACTTATTTGCCCCACTGTATATATCGAGCTAAGTACGCCAACAGTCAAGCAAGGCGTCCCACTCACAGACGCCCTTTTTGCAGGTGAATGGCAAATGGTAGTTGCAGGGAACGTCGCTCCAGCGCCCCCCGTCGTGCCAAACCATGGCGCCGCAGTCTTCGCCGGACAGGAAGTAACTGTCGGGTTGACCTCTGTGCCAGTTCTCATAAATCTCAGGCACACAAGGAAGAACATCATGTTTAAAAAGCAGAGAAAATAAGCGATTTTTGGGGGGTTCACAGGAAAGAAAATGTAATCACCAGCAGGTTGCCGTCAGACCAGCGGAAATCTCCCTCGATGGTTTTGTCATTCAGTCCAATCCACTGATATTCTCGATATTTTTCTAAAACCAACAGAGGAAATATGGCTGATAGTCAGAGTTTGGATTTGTTTTTAATCTGAGGCGGATATTTGCATTTATTGTCAGATATACTGTGAATGAACGAGCAAAATGAAAGAATGTGAACATTTTCGAGCACCACGAGAACCTCCGGCATGGAGGCTCCAGGTGCTTCGCTCTTCTCTTGTGGCTGCCCGAAGCTCACTATTTTCCGGCAAAAGGACACGGGGGGTTGGGGTGAAATCCACGTTCTCAGGCAAATGGAAACTCTGGCTTTTTACCCCAAAATGTGACACTGATGCAGTGTTATTTAGGACAGCCCTTTTAATTTTCGTCTTAGTCTTTTGGACGTTGAAGTGCCAATGACAGTATTATAAAAAAATCTTAAATAGCATTATTATATGAATTAGAATCATATTTTGAGACGATTCGACTATATACAACAAATCGGCAAAGCGCAGATGACAAGTCTTTTAATCTGTAATTTTTTTGTATTTATATATTTTTCAAAAAACTTTAATCGCTTGACAGCAAGTTTTAATCCGTCCAAAAGGTGTATTTTCTGACTAATACAGTACAGTGAAGTGGACAAAGGAAGCCCACACTTGACTAAGGAGGAGACCGTTAGATAGCATCTAAATTTCCTGGGGAGGAGACCAAACACTAACGGTATCCTCGTAACATTAAAGGCTGATGTTGTGTCTCCTAGACACCTACACAACCACTTTTAGGGTTCCGCGGCATGAAATCTAAGAATGTGGAAGCAGATTTCTCATGCTGATATGCAGAGAGAAGCTTCTAGTGTCCATTAAACACTGGAGAATTTCTACTACTGTACATCAAGATCTATGCAGGGGTTTCAATTACAACATGCGTATTTTTGGGGAAAAAAAGACTTTCAGCCACCAAAGCCAGTTTCATGAAGCAACATGAAATTTAGGATGGAGGTCTATTATGAGTATATTAACAAAAAGTCTCAAAAGGCCTTCATTTCGTTTTGAAGTGGCCATATTTGGACATATGTGGACGCCAGGTATCAGTTACAACATATGCATTGTATATGAATTGTATAAATATTCTTAAATATTTTTATATATACAGTATATTAGGGCTGTCAAAATTATCGCGTTAACGGGCGGTAATTAATTTTTTAAATTAATCACGTTAAAATATTTGACGCAATTAACGCACATGCCCCGCTCAGATTAAAATGACAGAAGTGTAATGTCCGCTTGTTACTTGTTTTTTGTTATTTGGCGCCCTCTGCTGGCGCTTGGGTCTAAATGATTTTATGGGTTTGGGGAGTGAGCATGGTGTAATGACATCAACAATGGCGAGCTACTAGTTTATTTTTTGATTGAAAATTTTACAAATTTTAATAAAAACGAAAACATTAAGAGGGGTTTTAATATAAAATTTCTATAACTTGTACTAACATTTATCTTTTAAGAACAAGTTTTTCTAACCATGGATCGCTTTAAGAGAATGTTAATAATGTTAATGCCATCTTTTGAGTTATTGTTATAATGAAGAAATGCAGTACTTATGTACCGTATGTTGAATGTATATATCCGTCTTGTGTCTTGTCATTTCATTCCAACAATAATTTACAGAAAAATATGGCATATTTTAGAGATGGTTTGAATTGCCAAATTTTAATCGTTTGACAGCCCTGATATAAATATATGAAATTGTAAATTAAAAAAAAAAAAAAAAAAAAAAAGAATTTTTTTTTATTTATAAAAACAAAATCATTTGGGTTATGGTTCTCAATAACCTATAAAGTGTATCAATAGTTTTTAAATTATTATTTTAATATTATGGAACTATTTATTAGATATTTTATAATTTTCAAATATATTTTGTAAATTAACATTTTTCATTACAAAAAACATATTTGCATTTTCTTTTATACAAGCTATTTCTAAAAATAAAGTTTTTTTTTTTTTTTTTTTTTTTTTTAAGAAAGTATCATTTCTTTTAAATAAATGACAAAACATTTCCAATAACAGGGTTTCTACACGTATCGGCAAATCTCTTTTAATGCTTTTTAATACCACTTTTAATGCCATTTTAAATTACATTAATGCCCATGCCCAACTGCAGATAGTCCCACACACACATATATTGTAAGTACAGTTGTGCGATAGACTAACCAATATCCAATATCCCGATATTGTCCAACTCCAAAAATCCGATACAAATGTTAAACAGATACCGATATACGCGGTTGTGGACTTAACATATTACGGCTAATTGTATTGTGTTCTCCCACTGGATGCTTCAAACTTCAGCAAATAAATTGAAATGAGCCAAAATGTCCATAATTAAAATACGAAATAATTCACAATTAAATTCTGTGTACAGTAGTTACCCCAAAGAGTCACTAGGGGACGACCAAAACCTTACAAATACAGGAAGGCAACCATAGAAAATGCCAATGCAATGACAGTTCCCAAGATGCATTTTGCACAGATTTTTGTATTTTATTACTTTTCTAGTTTTCTTAGTGACTATTTCTTTCTGTTATAACTCATTATTTTTCAATCATTTATTGTTCATTTAAATTTTGCACCATGGATGCATGGTGTCTGAGCAAATGGTCTGCTCACGTACAGTAACAAATCCCGAGCATCTTAGTCTGAAATGCTTAACAAGCATAATTTATATGCTAAGCTGCGACCAGCCTTTGTTCAAAAGCAGAAGGCTTCTTCATTCACTTTGAAGGCAATACGCATATTAGCCCAGAACCAATATCGATATTATCTGATAGCATTTTAGAAATGCTTTTATCTGCAGATATTATTGGCTACCCGATAATATCAGACAACTCTAATTATGTAAAAAAAATTAAAGTTTATTAACCATCAAGGTTAAACAATTTGTAATCCTTCGAACACTTTGACTAATTTAATGACCCAAGTAAGCCCTTAATAAACTGCCATTAACAAGGATAGTAGTCTAATTCATTAAAACTAGGAGGACTGACTGTTATTGCTCACCTTTCAGTGACTCAGAATGTACAGGAATGGACCCTGAAATGCCCCAAAATCAACAGTAGTGACCCATAAGTGCCCCAAAACCAACAGGAAGGGACCCAAAATTATCAGAAAGTGACCTGGAAATGCCCTAAAATCAACAGAAAGTTACCAAGGAACAGGCAGTGACCCCGGAATGCCCCAAAATATGCCAGAAATGACCTTACAATTAACAGGGAAGTGACCCAAAATGCCTACCATTGACAACACAGAAATTAAATAGATAGAAATTAAATTCATTTGAACTAAAAGGACTGGGTGTGAATGCTCATCTTTCAGTGCCGTTGACGACGCTAGGCATCCAATCTGTGTTGACTGGGAGGGGAGAATGATATTTCTCCCAGTCAACATGAATTGGACGTCAATTACACAGTATAGTGGGCTGGAACAGTCACACTTTAAAAATTCAGCCCCTCAAACCAGTTCCATCTAGCACCATGAAACTTGGTAGACATGTTCATCATAAGTAGACTAGGGCTGCAGCTATCGAATATTTTAGTAACCGAGTAATCGACAGAAAATTCTTTCGATTAATCGAGTAATCGGATAAAATAAATATAATTTTAGGTGAAGAGCAATTATAAATATACATGAGAAAACAAGACATTTCATCTAATCTTGAACCATTTTCAGTCAATCAATGTCTGTATTTTTGATGTATATTGTTGAAAACAGCCAACAATTGGACTAGTTAGTTCGGATAATCGAGTAATTGGATAAGGAACATGAAAAATTAAAATACCTGATCAAGCCTCAAACAGTATAAATTTTTTAAAAAATAAGGATCAATGTAAAACAAAAGAACAATAGGCTAACTTACATAGAAAAAGTCCACTAGCTTAAATGCGATAAAATGTGATTTTTTTTTTTTTTTACAATGCTCTAAAAAAATGGTTCTGACGCATATTCCCACAAAAAATAGCTAATTACACCTATAAACTAAATCATGAATGCATTAAAAAACATTAGCTCAAACAAAAACTTGGCTTACGTTGGTCTTAACAGGGAGCAGTTGGATTCAGCCATCTGAAAAGAGGCAGACCAGAGGTCTGCAAACACTTTCAAAATAAACAACACCACTTAAACGAATACTCGAGGCAACAAAATTTAATTCGAATATTTTTTTCTAATCGAATACTCGAGTTAATCGATTAATCATTGCAGCACTAAAGTAGACCCACAAAAAAGTCTGAAGAATCCATCCTCAAAAAGATACAAAAGTCAGCCATTTTGGTTTACAGGAGCCTTTACCATTTATGTAGTGCTGCTCCTCAGGGTTCATAATGGACATGAGGTGCCCCCCAATCATCCGGCAGTGTTGCTCCGCCCCCTCCCAGCTCTGCCGTGTTTTCACATGACGGTAGCAAAAGCTTTGGAACTTCACCCAACCGGCCTCACACAACTCCAAATCTGGAAGGCGAGGTGTGATGAGGTGGAATGTTCGCTCTGAGGAGGTCGGGTTATTTCTTACCTGACTGGCAGAAGGTGCCGCCATACCCGGGCAGGCAGAGGCACTTGGGCGTCTCGCCGTCCAGGCATGTGCCGCCATTTAAACATGGTCTCCCACCGCACAGGTCTGCAGAAAACAAGCAAATATGTCATATGTTAGCCTTGCTGAAGATAGTTTGACTCACTTTGCTGATATATATCATAATTATCATATTTTTTGTCAATTTTAAAACAAAACTGAAAGGAAGCAACAGTAAACACAGTATTTGGAGCAGAAATCTGAGTTATACCTGATAGGCCCCGCCCACTTCTCATTCTAAGCCAATCTAACTAGCCTGTTGGACCAAGTTACTTATTTATAATGTACTATAAATAACTACTATAAACTACTACTAAAACTATACATTTTATTATTATTTTTTTTTTTTATTATTGTAACGGAAACAATTGCAATCATTTATAACAACTTATTGTTCATTTGTATCATATTTTCTAAGGCTGCAACAAGTAATCGATTAAATCGATCAATAAATTAGTTGCCAACGAAATTGATGTTTTTGCCGGCAGCTATTAGCAGTCCCGTTTGGGTCCTTGTTTGTGTGTAATGTGAGGCTGCACGCGTGCACAAGTGATTACAGCAAGAGAGGGAGAGTTCAATGCTACACTCAGGTTGAGTTGCTGAATAAATAATACTGTATTATGAAGTGTCGAGTGTTTGATTTTCTTTTGTGTTGTTAGATCCAGAGTACCTCTGTCAGAGGTGAGTAAATAAGCCAATTGGATTGTATGTATTCTTTGTTGATGAGACGTTACTACGAAGCACGGAGCGCTAAGCTAATAAGTGATTATGCTAAACAGTGTCTTAAGCATCCGTTTGTATACTTGAATTTTTCTTTTATCCCAGACAATTGTTTTAGGCATAAGCGGAGTTTAAGGGGGGGGGGCAGCCTAAACCCCCCCCCCCCCCGGTGGCCGAAAAGTGTCACTGCATGTAACTGACTTTCCTATGTACAGTGCCCTCCATAATTATTGGCACCCCTGGTTAAGATGTGTTTTTTTAGCTTCTAATATTTTTTTTTTCATTCAAATAATATGGGACCTTAATGGAAAAAAAGAGAAAAATCCAACCTTCAGTACAAGTGCATTAATTCAGTGGGAAAAAAATCCCACATAAAGAAATAATTATTTGACATCAAATAATGTGCGTCACAATTATTAGCACCCCTGGTGTTAATACTTTGTACAACCCCCTTTTGCCAACAAAACAGCTCCTAATCTTCTCCTATAATGTTTCACAAGCTTGATTTTGTGTCTGGTGAAGCATTTCTGTGTAGATTTGGCCATATGTTTAGGGTCATTGTCTTGCTGAAAGACCCAGTGACGACCCATCTTCAGCTTTCATGCAGAGGGCAACAGATTTTGATTTCAAATGTCCCGGTATTTCAAAGCATTCATGATGCCATGCACCCTAACAAGGTTCCCAGGGCCTTTGGAAGCGAACCAGCCCCACAGCATCACTGACCCACCCCCATACTTCACAGTGGGTATGAGGTGCTTTATAGCATGCGCATCTTTCGTGGCACGCCAGACCCACTTAGAGTGTTAGTTGCCAAAAAGCTCAATCTTGGCCTCATCTGACCAAAGCACACGGTCCCAGTTGAAGCCTGGGACAAAATAAAAGTGTTTCTTCAAACTATTAAGAATTGCACTTTCATTTAAAAATAAATTAAAATAGCTAATCTTAGCCTCAAATGGTATGAAAAAATATATAAATAAATGAGGATCTACGTACAACAAAAGAACAATTGGCTAACTTGCACAGCAAAAGTCTGCCAGCTTAAATGCTATAAAAATTAACTTTTTTTTTTTTAAAACAATGCTCTTAACAAATCGTTCAAACACATATGCCCACAAAAACCGGCTAAGTATACCTATAAACTAAATTACGAATGCATTAAAAAAACATTAGCTCAAACAAAAACATACCTTTTGTTGGTCTGAACAGGGAGCAGCTGGGTTCAGCCATGTTAAATTTGATATGTCATATTCACTGTTGCCACTCGAGGGCAGTGTATCCCCCCCAAATCAATAAAACGAAATGCAAACACTTTCAAAACAAATCATTACAACGCCACCCTAATTAAACGAATCTTCGAAGCAGCAAAATTTGATTCGAAGCTTTTTTCCAATCGAATTACTTAAGTTAATAAAACTATAATAAAATATTATTTTTTAAAGAAATAGTCATCCATTTTGTCTTAATTGTTACTTACAACATACCTGAAACAACTTCATGTTAAATTGTGAAGGTAATTGGAAAAAAAGTGGTATTTATCTGATTAATAGATTGTTTAATTAATTGTCTGATTAATTGATAATAAAAAAATATCGTTAGTTCCAGCTCTAATATTGTTTTACTGTTGTACGTTTGTTATTAGATAATAAAGAATGACAAAAACTAAAGATTATTTTAATTATCGTAATACAAAGAAATGAATATATTTATTACATATTTATCTTTTGCATTTGGTTGGGTTTAAAATATTAAATAACAATCCTATTAAAAATTTTGTTCGATTTAATTTTCTTTTTAATATGTATGGACTTTTACAACAAGAGGGCGCCATTACTTCATGAATAGTATGAGAGCGTCCTGTGCACCAATAACAATTTTTTTTTTTTTTTTTAGTAAGGTGTCAATTTGGCAACTTCATTTCATTTTTACTGGAGTTAATTTAATTCTTGTAAATTAATTGTATTTTTATAGTGTTGATGTCTTGTATATAATTAATGTTACAGTTTAAAACTTTATCACTCAATGGTAGCCATCCCAGTTCAAATAGAATTCATGTTTATCACTCATCGTCATCATCACCGGTGTTCAAGTTTAAGTGAGTTTAAAACTAGCTTTCTATTGATATTTTCATTTCATCTATGTGAATTTTCTGAGAAAATTGTTAAACTGAATTTACCAAAAATGACTCCTTGTTTTGCAGCCATGGCTGTGGATTTTTCAAAGTTTGCAGTCGGGTCGGTCGTCAAACTGTGGTCTTTAAGGTGACACCCTAAGCATTTTTTAACTGAGACCACATGAGTGTTTTTCTCTTCATGTCCTCCTTCTGGTCCACTGGTTGTGCTGATGGCTTCATGCCGCGTAAGAGGAATTGCAGTGCTGGACTCGGTGTGCAATCCAGAGTCCTGTTGTGTGAAGGCAGTAGTCTGTGTTTCGAGATCGGTGTGGAGCTCTGACGAGTTTGTCTGTTTCAGTTCTGGATTTCCTTGTGAAGTCCTTTCCAACCAATCATCTGACACTTTGGTAGAAGTTTCCCTTGTAGCTTGGTGTGTGGTACCATCCTGGACTGCTTCCAGGAGTCCCGCATGGTCTGTGCTGCGTGGAACGGAGGTGCGCACCTCTGAGAGGGAGCTAGAGGAGGTTCCATGTGATTTGGAGGATGTGACGACCTCAACTGTTGGTGTCGCTGGCGTCAATGTCGCAACAGAGAGCTCACCTGTCCAGAAAGCTACATGTTAAACTTGGCATATCTCATGGATTAGTGTAAAAAAAAAAAAAAAAAAAAAAGAAAACATTTCACTGAAACGAGACTAAACATTTAGGGGTGATTATACTGATAATTTTTGTGGTATTCAAGGTGCTTAATTCTGTTAAGGTACATCAAGCTATTCCAATCAAGCTATTGCTATCAAGCTATTAATAAAGTGTCACTCAATACCATAACTATCCATTAATGAAACAACTGGAAGAGTAACTGAAGAAATAATTAGAACAGAACATGAATTTTGATTGTTATTTACATCTGTAGCACTGCAATGCATGCTAGGAGGCAAGTTGGACGACAAAAGTGTTGACAGCAGGTGGCAGCAGAGGCTCAATGTATAACCCAAGGGAGCAGTGATGGCCAAATGAAGCCTCTTGAGGCAATGAAGCTTTGCAGCCAATTGGTTCAAAGCTTCATGGTGCTTCATTTGGTCTTATGACAGTCTTATGATGCCGCCATCAAATAAAGTGTTATTGGTTGATATCTTTTGGTGTAAACATCCAATAATACAGTGAGGACAGCTGCGGCTTATAGTCCAGTGCGGCTTATCTATGAACAAATGCCGTCGTGTCAAATTGGGTGGGTGGCGGCTTAGAGTCAGGTGCGCCTTATAGTCCAAAAATTACGGTAATGGGACATATATGATGAAGTTTTCAGAGGAATTGTGTAGGGATGCTTTGCTCGCTCATCCATTGGTCCAAGAAATTTTGCTGTATGTTCGTGTCACTGTCTTGTCAACTCATTGGTTGCCACTGACGGTGCTGGACGTCCAATCCATGTTGACTGAGATGGAATGAATGAACGCCCACATTCATTCGCTCCTCGCAGTCAACATGGTGCCCAACTAATGCCTTATAACGACGTAAAACTAAAATGTCAAATCATTTTGGTTTCTAATTTGGGGGGTACTTTTTTGTTTTTGTGTGTTTTGGAGTTTTTCTCGGTTCTACAAATTTGGGGGTTTTTTTGTATGTAGTTTTTGTGTTTTTCTGTGGGTTTTTTTTGCTGCTACTTTTTTTTTTTTTTTTTGCAGGTTTTTTGGCTTTTACTTAAAATTTTCCTGTTTTTGGATTCATATTTTGGGTTTTTCGAGATTGTCCGTGATTTTTTGAGTTTTTGTTAAAAAAAATTCGATTTTTTTTCTGGTTCTGGTAGGGGTTTTTGGGTGGGAGTTGTGTATTTTTGTATTTGTTTTGAGCAAAACAAACTTTCGAATACAGGTAGTCCCCAGGTCACAAACGTGTTCTGTTCCTATGCTGACGACTTAAACCTAATTTCCGCGTAAATCGGAATTAACCCTTTAAATTCACCCAAATCCAAAAAATTCCAAAAGTTAAGTCTTTTGTTTAATGATGTTGCCTTCTGGTGGCAGCGTTGGGTATGGCTGGACTGTCGCCTTAAGACTCTGACATGGATAAAGGACAGCTGCGCTCTGGTTTGGCCAACATAAGGCTGTAAATTGTTTCAGTTAATATATGTTTGTGTATGCATTTGTAATTAAATTTACAGCTAAAGTTTGTGGAGTAACGTGTGAGCAATTTGCTATGAGAATTGTAAATACGTTAGTATTCATAGCATTTAAGCTAGCGGACATTTGTTATTCAAATTCGGCTAATTAACATATTGATCAGATTAGACTATTACATTGGAACACCATTTTTTTGTGTCAAGTGTGTTTTTGTTAAAATGTGTGTTGTTTTGAACATAAGTGTACATATGTGCGTTACAGCTTTACAAATTGTCAAAAATGAAGGTAGTAAAAAGCTTCAAAAAGCCCAATTTCCTTGTTTGATGCCTGTAAGGCTGAATAACTTAACGTTTAGTGAGGACAGAACACGTCATATTAATAAAGTGTAGTAAAAAATAAGATACCGTGAGGTACAATAAGGTACTGTTTATGCTATGTTCATGAAAAAAAGTCTGGAATAGCAATTTAAAGGTTTCAGTTGACGTCAAACAGCTGCAAGCCAGTTCTGATGACTTACTTGAATGCAGTAATGGGTCTGATGAGGTGATTATTTTGGTTTCCGTAGTAACCAAGCAGTTGCATGTCAGGTTCTCCTCTCCAGGTTCTGTATGGTCTTCAGGTGCTTTTTTGTTAACCAAAATGGGCGACACGGTTGTAGAGGAACTCGGTTCTTCGGTGTGAGGTGATGTCAAATCCATGTTTCGAGTCTTCTGGTAATCCTCTGAGGGGGTGGTTGGCTCGTCTGCTCTAGATGTTGCCTCAGTGAGTAACTCCGGACTGGCATTAGATGCTGAATGACTCTCAGGTGCAGAGCGAGGATCATCTGAAGTCCAGGACTGGGTCGTTGTGGTGAGAAGATGGCTGACACGCTCTGACTTAGTGGTGAGAGGAGATGGTGATGATGAAGTGGAGTCATCTGGGGAGTTGTCATAAAGAACTCGTGAGGAACTGTGCGTTATTGAATAGTAATGAAAAAGTTTTCTTACTTCTGAAGCAGTAGACGTTATGGCGGATGGCAGCCTCGGGGAAATCCGTCTGGTTGCTAGGCGTTTCCCCACAGCACTCCCACGGTTGGCCCACGTTGCCATCCTTCAGCCACCCTAAGCTGCAGTTCTTAGGTCCATGGTTGGGAGCGGTGTACAGCTGAGTAGGGTTCGCAAGCTCTGCACCGTTGCTTAGGCAGTACGCTTTGGCCTCCTTGAAGGTGAAACCATGGGAGGCCGAACAACAGAACACCTCACCGACTGGATTTGTGGAAATGTTTGTCATGAAAACATGCTTTCATAATGTGAACGTAGAAGATCTGTTAAAAACCTTCGACAGGGCCCAGGTAGCAGTAGACGTCAAGCGGCTGCTGAGGTGCCAGCGTTCCGAAGGTCCGCACGCCCGGAAGGCCTTCTGGGAATCCCAAGCAGTCCTCTCTTGGCTTCTGAACAACAGATCTGAGAAGAGGAACTGCTTTTAAATGGGTTTCAAACCAATTTCAAATGGGTTTTACATAGTTGTTTTCAGTTGATTTAAGATTGCAATTCCAGATTTACCCAAATTTCAACAGGTTTGCAAATGGATTTATACTGGTTTTAGAATTCACCTATATTTCATATCGGTTTTGGAATTGGTTACACAGACATTTCAATTTACATGGATATTAAATTGGTTTAGAAATGATTTTACACTTATTTTAACTGTTTGACAAAGAATTTTAATTGATTTCCAATTCTGTGTAAATGGGTTTTAAAATGGTTTGAACTGGTTTCAAACTGATTTCATATTATTATGAACTATTTTCAATTAGTTTAAAAATGAGTATAAACTGGTATCAAATGTTTTGCTCAGAATTGAAATTGATTTCAAAACAATTTCAAAAGTTTCATTCAGAATTGAAAATTATTTCTAAAAAGCACTTAGATTTTTATTTCGTTTTGAACTGGTTTTACGCATTTCAAATTGATTTCGGATTAAAATCTGTTCCAAAAAAATGATTTTAAACTGATACTGCTGCACTTAGAATTTAATTTCTAAACTTTACATTGTGCTTGCACTGGTTTCACATGTTTTACACTGCTTTCAGATTGAAAGTGGTTTCAAACAGATTTGGAATCATTTAACTGGATTTTGAAGTGATTTTTAAATTGATGTGAAATGGATTAAAAGTACAAACAACTTTGGTTTCAGATTGCTTTTGCAAAGATTTAAAAGGATTTAATTTTTTTTTTTTAGAAAATGTTTTGTAAGAAATTGTTTTTCTACAAATTTTATATCAGTTTCACATAGGTTTCAAACTGGTTTCATATACGTTAGCTTTTAGTCATTTCTCACACATTTCTAACTGATTCCAAATGATTCTACACTGCAATGAGTTTTACACTGTGCATTGAAATTGGGTTTGGACCGATTTAAAACCGCTTTCAAACTGGATTCATCGCGTCCTCACCTGACCGAGTGATCTGAGAGCCAGCCTGCGTGGCAATGCTCGAATCCGCTGTGGTAGGCCGCCAGCAGCTGCTCTGGCGTGGCTATTTGGGCCCCTACCTCCTTGCAGGCCTCTCGGGCCCGCTCGAAGGTGAAGTCCCTAAGGGTTCTGGACCGGTCCCCACGGTGGAACACCAGACCTGTGTTTACATTGCTTGAATATTCCCTGTCACCCAGTGGCTTTTCCCTCCTGTATTTTTACCTTTGACCTGCACCTCCGTGACATCAGAGTCTTCTTCTTGTCCCTGCCGCACCTGGCACCGGTATTTGCCGGCGTCACTGTACCTCAACCCGTCCAGTCGGAGGGTCAGATCAGCCGGAGAGACGGCATAACGTGGCAGCGAGGCTCGGTCCCGGTAGGCCGCGCTTACCACCACATTGTCACCACGGGCCGATATGATCTCAGTCTCCTCTCCTTCAGCGTATCTGACCAGGCTCCACCTGACTTGTGGAAGAGACAAAACGGCGTGCCGGCCGTTGGTTGAGGGGGCGGGCGGTGACCCGTCTAGAGACACCAGGCAGGTCAATGTAAGCGTGGCGCCCAGTTCAGCTTGAGTGTCTTGACCCGACGTGATCGTCACATGTAGACGGTGTGTATCATCTGAAAACGAAAACCCATGTTTGTTTATTGACTTTCATATATGACTGAATCTGTTGTCAAGTTTTTGAATTGTTATTTCATGATAAACTCGTTGAAATGCACAGTAGACGAATGATTGGACGCCACATGATTGGACATCTCTCATCATCAATGACAGTGAAAGAGTTAAAGAGGGACATCACCTTGCTGGTCCTGGGCGATCGACGATGACGGGAAAACGAGCAGAGCGATGGCAACCAAAGTGGCGTGGCAAAGCACTTCCTGTCTGAAGACAACACGACAAAAACAAGACAGCAAATCTTCGGCGTGTGCTGAATTCTAATTGGTCGTAAAACCTCTGAATGGTCACCCTGACTGGCTAAACCAGATTTATTGTCCTTTAGTTTTTTTAGCTCAGGAAAACTTTTCTTTGACCAGAGAGGAAGGCTTTCCCAGAATTGGCTCCAATTTATTCTCACTGACTGAAAGAAAGCTCAACTTGCGTCTTTATGCACAGTAATTTTAATCCATTTGAACTTTTTTTAAACATACGGAGCCCCTAAAATTACATCAACAGAAATAAAATAAACTTAAACCATCTGGTGTGCACCAGAAACAATCTGGTAAACATTAGCATAATATAGCATTTAAACTAGCAGACATTTGCTATGCAAGTTAGCAAATTGTTTTTTTGTTGTACTTAAATCCTCATTTATTTTTTATTTTTTTTATACCATTTGAGGCTAAGCTCATGTGCTAGTTGAGTCCAAGATTGAAGTAAAGCTCATCTAAATCCTGTATTATAATTTTTAGCACGCCGAAACTGCTGGTGTCCGATGCGCACCTGAACTTAGCCTCAAACGATACATTAAAATAGATAAATAAGGGTCTTACAAATTAACAAATGGCTAACTTGCATAGCAAAAGTCCACTAGCTTAAATGCTATATAATGTTTACCAGATTGTTTCTGGTGCGCACCAGGTTGTTTCTAGTGTGCACCACATTCTATCTGGTGTGCACCAAATGGCAGTAGGGTCGAGAACAAAAAGTGGTATTTGGCATATAGCAAAATGGCTTTTGGCATATGGCATTTTTTTAAAATATGTTTTCGGGGTTTTTTTGCATATGGCAAATTAGCATTTTTGCATGTGGCAGTTTTTTGGTATCTGGCAAAATGGCTTTTGGCATTTTTTTTTGTTTTGTATTTTGCATATGGCAGTTTTTTGGCATATGGCAAAATGGCATTTTGGCATATGACATTTTTTTTGTTTGTTTTGGGGGTTTTTGGCATATGGCATTTTTCTGGTGTATGGCAAAATGGCTTTTGGCAGAGGGCAAATGGCTTATGACATATGTTTTTTTTTTTTTTTTTTTTTTTTTTGCATATGGCAAAATGGCATTTTGACTGGCATTTGTTTGTTTTTCATATGGCAGTTTTTTGGTATATGGCAAAATGGCTTTTGGCAAATGCCGTTTTTTTTTTTTTTTGTTGCATATGGCAAAATGGCATTTTGGCTGGCATTTGTTGTTTTTTTCCATACGGCAGTTTTTTGGTATATGGCAAAATGGCTTTTGGCAAATGCCGTTTTTTTTTTGTTTGTTTGTTTTTTTGCATATAGCAAAATGGCTTTTGGCATATGGCATTTTTTTGTTTGTTTTAGTTTTTTTGCATGTAGCAGTTCTTTGGCATATGGCAAAATGGCATTTTGGCATATGGCATTTTTTGGTATATGGCAAAATGGCATTTTGACATATGGCAGTTTTTTGATATATGGCAAAATGGCTTTTGGCATATGGCAGTTTTTTCGTATATGGCAGAATGGCTTTTGGCCAATGGCACTTTTTTCGTAAATGGCAAAATGGCTTTTGGCATACGGCATTTTTTGTTTTTGTACATGACATTTTTTGCAGGCCATGCACGTCCATGCCATTGACGGCCATGCACGTCCAAATTTCCCATTCATTTTTAATGGCAGGAAAATGTATTGCCAGTTGATGGTGCCAGTTCAATGTCAATGCGTTGTAATGGTAAGTATATTGTCAAAAAATCACAACCACACGTTTTTCTGACATTGACAATGAATGGGAAATTTGGACGTTCATGGCCGTCAATGGCATGGATGTTCATGGCCTGCACTAAATGTCAAACGCCCCCCCAAAACTGCCATATGATCAAAAAAATGCCAAAAGCCATTTTGCCATATACAAAAAAAAAAAAAAACATGCCATATGTCAAATACCACTTTTCGTTCTCGCTGTCTTTGTCCCAGATGGTTTAAATTTATTTCATTTCTCTCGATATCTCTTTAGGGACTACGTATAAACAATATTTTTAAGTTTGCATTGTGTTTTTTGTATTGTTTTTTTTTTTTTTTGTTTAGGACATTTTTTGGGTTAGACAGTTTTGGGAAGAAAGGTAATGATTTTCCATAATAGGGTCATAGTGATGATTTCACGCTTAACTCATCTGTCAATGACGGCGATAAGACGTCCAATTCAATTATACTAGGAGCCTTGCCTGGTAGAAATAATTCAAATGGATTGGATAGCTATCACCATCAATGGCACTGAAACATGAGGCAGACGTCGCATCTAGGTAACAAGGAAGCGAACACAAAAATCACAACACGTTCAATAGCCTAGTGAAGAAAAGCCAGAGAACAATCACACACTACCAGGAATTGCCATGTGAAGGCAGAAAGTGGGTAAAAAGGAAGAATATATACGACTTCAATTGTAAGGTAAGAATTACGACGTTTGAGTTGGATTAGGTTTGCGTTACATCTTAGGAACTGACTTGAAGCCAACTAGATCAAACAATTAGCTTGTGGGAAAGTCAGTGAAGCTCTTTTAAACCCTTTAGTGGTCACATAAGTTTGTTCATTTGTTAAAATAAATAAATGAACAAAGCTGGGGGGAAAAACAAACGCATATACTAAGAATAATTGTTTCGGCACAGCTTGCAGCACTCTAGTGGTCTGGAGTGCAAAGCCCAAGGCATTTCATTGTCAATATTTTGTAACATAGCACTCTTGATTAATACATTCTAAAGTACCTATACATATTGTACGTACATATGCACATTATCTGTTGCAATTGTACAAGCATAATAGATCTAATATTATTTTTAAAAATGTGCAGCGTCACTATGTAAAATAAACCTAACAATTATAATATAGTATGCATTGGATAGAAATAGAAATACATGTACAGTATATGGATATGACATTAAGGTGTACTTTATTATATACGTATACAGCATATAATACATCTAAATTTATATGGACAGTATTAATACATAACTATACGCATAAAAATGTATATAAAGTATATGACTATATTTAGGTCTACTTTTCATATATTTTTGTGTTATAGTATACAGTGTACTAAAATATTGTTAGTAATATACTATATATACCAATACTATACACTAGTGCTGCAACGATTAATCGATTAACTCGAGTAATTCGATTAGAAAAAAGCTTTGAATCAAATTTTGATGCTTCGAATATTTGTTTAATGAGATTGGCGTTGTAATAGTTAGTTTTGAAAGTGTTTGCATTTAGTTTAATTGATTTGGATGGATACACTGCCCTCTAGTTGCAACAGTGAATATGACATAACTCATCTAACATGGCTGAATCCAGCTGCTCCCTGTTAAGATCGACATAAAGCAAGTTTTGGTTTGAGCTAATATGTTTTTTTTTTTAATGCATTCGTAACTTAGGTATATTTAACCCTTTTTTGTGGGAAAATATGTTTGAACGAGCATTTGAGCTAGCAGACTTTTGCTATGCAAGTTAGCCAATTTTTTTTTTTTTTTTACTTATATCCTCAGTTTTTATTATTGATTTTTTTTTTTTTTTTTTTTTTTTTTTTTTTTAAGGCTAAGCTCAGTTACTTTATTTTTAAATGAAAGTGCAACTCTGCATTGTTTGAAGATACATTCGGGAATTTTATTTCGTATTTGCATTTAATGCTCTTTTCAAAGTGCGATCTTAGCAAGCCTTTGTTTTACATTCCTAAAATTTATTCTGCAGCGCATTCAATGTTCCTAATCCGATTTCTTGATTATTCAAACTAACTAGTTGATAATCAACTACTAAAATAATCGATAGCTGCAGCCCTACTATAGACTAGTGCATTATGAATACATGAATAAGTACATTGGAAAGAAACTGAAATATATGTTCAGTATATGAACAGAACAAAATTTGCACATAGTACAGTAAATTATTTCAAAACAGCATATAATACATCTGTATTTATGTGGAAAGGGTGTATTTATAAATTAGATCAGAATAAAAATGTACATTTATGAATATATTTAAGTTTACTTTTCATTTCATAGATATGCTAGTCATATACTAAATATACTAGGGCTGCAGCTAACGATTATTTTTATAATAAATTAATCGGACATTTAATTAAACAATCGATTAATCGGATAAATGTCACTTCTTTCAATTACCTTCACAGTTTACCTTTAAGTTGTTTTCAACATGTTCCAAGTAGGAATGAAGACAAAAATAGATTACTATTTCTTTTAACTGTATCATCAAATTCGTTGGCAACTACTTTATTAATGGATTTAATCGATTAGTTGTTGCAGCCTTATTAAGAAGCTACTTTAGACGGTTGTCCGAAAATTGGCAAAAATGTGAATTGTTTTAAGTAAAAACAGATTTTTGTTCATGTCCTACTTTGACTCAACAAAAATATAATGAAGAAATGTGATATTTACAACTGACACGTTATAATTTCATGAATTTATTAATTTTAAGTTTAAGGTGAGGACGGTCCTAAACGATTAATCGGTTATCAAAGTAGTCAATTAATTTACTAAGCTATTAGTTGTCGATTATTCAATTAAATGTTGCACCTCTAATATACACTGTTATGTAATCAGATGTATCATATATTCTACATTATTTGTTCATAAGTAGATAAACTATTGCGTGTTAAATTGTGGCTCAATAAGGTCAAGTGTGTGTGACATAAATATAATGGGAATACATTTGTAACTGCCAAATAAAACACTGAATATTTTATATATTTTTGCCAATTGTCACAGTTATATGGAAGTCCATTCCCACCACAATTTTTTTTTTTTTTTTTTTTGATGATGAAAACTTTTTTTTTTCACCGGCGGCGGAAACATGCTTCTTGTTTAATTGAAAAAGAAAAAAAAAAGTTTTCATACTTTTTTTTGTGGCGGGAAAGTGCTTCCATACAGTTAGCATAGTTACGGCATTTCAAAATCATTCTTATTTTCTGTAAAGCTACATGAATCTCCACCTTGTGCGGACACTTATATTAATGCAATACAACTTGTAAATATGTTTTCAAAATAAATATATTAGGGCTGTCAAAATTACCGCGTTAACGGGTGTTAATTTTTTAAAATTAATCACGTTAAAATATTTGACGCAATTAACGCTGGCACATTGCCTCAAACAGATTACAATGAGGCCGTTTATGGACATTAAGAGTGAAGAGAATGCCACAGGCCGCTTGGGGGCAGCGCCGTTCCATACTCATGTTATTTCTTCTAAACGTGGGAGAATTAGTAGTTGTGAGACGTTTATGCTTTATTCACAATACAATGCAAATTGCTATTTGTGCTCCACACATATTTCGGTAAGTTTTCTTTCTTTTAGTGGCATTATGTGTCTCTTGTTGTATTTTGGGTAAGATATGTACAGTTATATGTTATACAGTAAAGGCGAGTGGACACAGGCGTTCTTGGACCGCGCCGTATATTGGCATAAGCTTCGGCAACTCCTTCACAACAAACGTAAGTATCGTTTAGTGAAAGCACAACAAAAATAATATTCCTATCCCTCCCAAAAAAAAATAATGTTCACAAAACGAAAAGCACTTCAGTCTATAGTAATGAGGCCCAATTCTGACACACAGTTAAACAACAATGCAAAATGAACTGGCATTCCATATCAAAATAGCTATGCAAAATACACATAAAATTTAGTCAGACTTTGGTCACTCTATTTTTATTATTGTTATTTTTATTCTTATTATTATATTAACTCTACTTTTGATTGAAAATTTTACAAATTTTATTTAAAACGAAAACATTAAGAGGGGTTTTAATATAAAATTCCTAAAACTCTTTTAAGAAC
Organism: Corythoichthys intestinalis; assembly: GCF_030265065.1. Taxonomy (NCBI): domain Eukaryota; kingdom Metazoa; phylum Chordata; class Actinopteri; order Syngnathiformes; family Syngnathidae; genus Corythoichthys; species Corythoichthys intestinalis. The sequence goes on from NC_080398.1 coordinate 42,309,873, forward strand.
TACAAGTCTTTCTATCCATGGATCGCTTTAACAGAATGTTAATGTTAATGCCATCTTATTGATTTATTGTTATAATAAACAAATACAGTACTTATGTACAGTATGTTAAATGTATATATCTGTCTTGTCTTATCTTTCCATTCCAACAATAATTTACAGAAAAATATGGCATATTTTAGAGATGGTTTGAATTGCGATTAATTACGATTAATTAATTTTTAAGCTGTAATTAACTCGATTAAAAATGTTAATCGTTTGACAGCCCTAAAATATATACATGAAAAAGAGCACTCACCTCATTTTGGTCAGTTGCATCTTGAGATCCAGAGGCAAAGCCACGGAGGGAGGCTGGTTTTGTTGTCCCTGACAGCCCAGGCGAGAGGAGATAAAGTAGAGAAGGGGTGGGGCTTCAGGGGGCATGGCACAAATCTGTTTGCTTCATTTCAAAGTATCAAATGTATTGGAACACTTCCAGGAATTTCGTTTAGTTTGGACAACACTACAGAATGAAAAGTGAGCAAACAACAACAAAACTATTGGGACACCCACACAAAGTGAAAAGATATTCATTCAAAAAGTGAAAAGTGACTTTTAATCAGCCGGAATTTTCTTACACAATCATCCAAAGGCCAACAATGTAAAAAGGTCGAGTGAGTCCGTAAACGACAATAAAATCAGCATTAACAACAACTTATTTTGTCCAAAGACTTGCTGTGAATGTGCAACCTGAACAAATTCCTGTGTGAAGCTAATAAAAAGTGAATTAGCCACTAATGCTGGGCTATGCACCGCACGCGGGAATTATTCTCGCTTTCAATAAGGTGACCCAGCAGGAAACTGTACCATTGTATGCGCACGGTACTCACTGAAATCAAGTATTCCAGTAAATACAGCAGGCAAGCACTTAATCTGCTTTTCTTTGTTTTTTTTTCACACTTTACTTTTCAAGTGAACTGTTCCTATGGACATTCACATTTTATTGTTTTTTACTGGGACGGTAATTAAATTATATTTTAATTTAAATAGTTTTTTTTTTTTTTTTTTTATCCAACTAAGTTGAATTTTCTTTTAATGTGAAAACATGCTAAAATTTTACCAATGTGTCCAAGTGACATTGGGATGAAAATACAAACATAAATAATGACTATACTAGAGCTGCAACGATTAATCGATTAACTCGAGTATTCGATTAGAAAAAAAATATTCGAATTCAATTTTGTTGCCTCGAGTGTTCGTTTAATTAAAGTGGTGTTGTAATGTTTTATTTTGAAAGTGTTTACATTTAGTTTATTGATTAGGGTGGATACATTGCCCTCTGGTCAGCCTCATTTCACATGGCTGAATCCAACTGCTCCCTGTTAAGACCAACGTAAGCTGATTTTCTTTGGGCTAATCTTTTTAATGCATTCGTAATTTAGTTTATATGTATATTTAGCCGTTTTTTGTGGGGTATATGAGTGAACCATTTGTTAAGAGCACTGGGGAAAAAAATGGTAGCATTTTACAGCATTTAAGCTAGCGTAATTTTGCCATGTAAGTTAGCCAATTGTTCTTTTGTTGTACATAGATCCTCTTTTATTTAGTTTTAATACCGTTTGAGGCTCAGCTCAGGTATTTTAATTTTTCATGTTCCTTTTCCGATTACTCGTTTATTCGAACTAACTAGTTCATCGATTAATCGGCTAATAAAATAATCGATAGCTGCAGCCCTAGACTATACATTGATCCAAAGAAAACTTTTTTTTTTCAATTTAGATATAAAATGTCATAATTATCCATTTAAAAACAACATTTGACAATTAAGATCTATTTGTCTTAATTACTAATTGCTTGCCATTGACAGTGATAGACGTCAAATCCAATTGACCTGGGATGGCTGACATTACATATTGTTTTAGTCTAGCGACGTCAAAGGCAGTCAATTGTTGATAAAAAACTAAACTTCTAAAACTTCATAGTGGCTTAACTCAACGATAGGCTTATTGATCACCTTCAGTCAAACTGCCGGTCACGGTTAAAACAGGAAGTGAGTGGGAGGAGTCTTTGGAATGAGCCAATCAGCTGCCACTACCGCCCATCTTCCTTGACGCCAGTGTCTTTTCCCACTCGTTTTCCACCAACTTGTAGAGATCCATAGTTGCCCGAGCGTCTTCCAACGACGAGTGGCCACGGCGTCCGGTCTGAAGAAGTCAGTCACGACAATCAGTCTTTTTTTTTTTCAATTATTTGATCGATTAATTGATATTCTGACCTGGATGTCACGATTGAAGATGGCCTTGGTGAGCCTTTTGAGCGAGGCGATACTTTTCTCTTCAAAGCCGGCCCGCCGGTTGAGCAGCGGGATGCGCGACGTGTCCCGGGTAAGGGCGGCCGGGTGCGAGTACTGAAGGACCTGGAAGTCGTTGTGAACGGCGTGGCCGATTACTACCTTGCCGGCCAGGAGTTTCAGGATCTGTCGGGTGGATGAAATAGCATGTCAAATAGGGCTGTGTCAATATATCGAAAAGGTTATATATTTCAATACTTTGTAGCCTAAAAAATTATCGATATGCTCCCGCCAAGAATTGATATACAATGGTATGAAAAAGTATCTGAACCTTTTGGAATTTCTCACATTTCTGCATAAAATTACCATCAAATGTGATCTGATCTTCAAAATCGTCAAAATCACACAGAGTGCAAAACATTGTCTGCTTTAACTAAAACCACCCAAACATTTATACAGTAGGTTTTCATATTTTAATGAGGATAATATACAAACAATGACAGAAGGGGGAAATATAAGTAAGTGAACCCTCACATTTATATATTTTGTGGCCCCCCCTTTGGAAACACTAACTTGGGCTCATCAGACCAGGCAGCGATGAGCTTGTGCAAATTGTAGCCTCAGTTTCCTGTTCTTAGCTGAAAGGAGTGGCACCCGGCGTGGTCTTCTGCCGCTGTAGCCCATCTGCCTCAAAGTTCGACGTACTGTGCGTTCTGAGATGCTCTTCTGCATACCTTGGTTGTAACGGGTGGTTATTTGAGTCACTGTTGCCTTTCTATCAGCTCGAACCAGTCTGGCCATTCTCCTCTGACCTCTGGCATCAACAAGGCATTTACGCCCACAGAACTGCCGCTCACTGGATATTTTTTCTTTTTCGGACCATTCTCTGTAAACCCTAGAGGTGGTTGTGCGTGAAAATCCCAGTAGATCAGCAGTTTCTGAAAAACTCAGATCAGCCCTTCTGGCACCACCAACCATGCCACGTTCAAAGTCACTCAAATCACCTTTCTTCCCCATACTGATGCTCGGTTTGAACTGCAGGAGATTGTCTTAAACCATGTCTACATGCCTAAATGCACTGAGTTGCCGCCATGTGATTGGCTGATTAGAAATTAGGTGTTAACGAGCAGTTGGACGGGTGTACTTAATAAAGTGGCCGGTGAGTGTATATATGTGCATATAAATAAGATTTTTTTGGGTTTTTTTCCATTCTTGTTTTAAGATATTTTTTTTTTCCCAATTATATCAAAAACTGATTTTTTTTTTTAGTTTTATTCAAAATATATTTTTTTAATAAATCAAATTTTAAAATAAATAGAAAACATAGATTGAATTATTTTCAAAAAACTTTGTTTAGTTCAATTAAAAAGACACAGTAACTCCTTTTTACTTACTCCATTTACTTATCAAATTTTCACATCAAGAAAAAAATATTATCGTTATATTTAAAATATATTTTTTATTTTTTAAAATAAAAAGACTTTACTCCTTATACTTATTATTTTTGTAATTAAATCAAATTTTAAAATAGAAAAAACTATACTATTTTTCCCTTCCCTTTTTTTAATTAAAAAAATGTAATAAATTTTTTTAATGAACTAAAAAACAAGATTTTGAGCATTTTTATTTTAACAATCTCTAAACGATTACTCAGTGATCAAACTCGTATAATACTAAAATAATAACCATTATTTTCAGACAATAAACCAATATTATTTTCTCTGCTTCCAACCCTGCGGCTCCAGTACAATTTATTTAAGCATTTTTTACAGGCTAATTACCTGCATGCCTTTTGGATTAAATATCCCATAATACAACATGGACACCTGCGGTTTAAATTCCATTGCAGCTTATATTTGAAAATTGAGATAATATATGTATGTGCCTTATAGTTAACAAAACAACAAAAGTTGTCAATTAGTCAATAAATTATGTCAGCCCTACTGTCAACAATCAATCACTGAGCATATGCTGATATTCACCTAACCTCCTTCCTGGCCTGGACGTAAGGCGTGGCGTTCTTGAGGTCACGTGCACGGAGGCCGCTCCAGCGCGTGCGGTAGTCAGTGACAGGTACCGACGGCTTGATGAACTTGTCAAACACCACATCGCCCTCATACGACACTATGCTGCAGCGTCCAAGATGACTGATGCTTCCCTTGGGGCCAGTGCCCACCATCTCGCAATCCATTGCGAGGTACTTGCTTGGCAAACCTGACGGAAGACACCGGGGGACCGGGATTGGTCGAGAGTTTGGTTCGGACGCTTTGGCGTTGGTCGAGATAGAAGGCTGCCAGTGTAAGGAAGTAGAAGGCTTGTTGAAGCTCGTCACATGAGGTAAGACCCTGTTCGGCGTGGAAGCATGAGAAAATGAACGCTGCGTGAACGAGACGCTTCGCTCTGACGTCTCCGGGATCTTCTTTCTTTTGCGTTTTTTGAATTGACAGGCCATGTTGCGCTCTTGCGTCCTGTTTGGCGTCTTCGCCCCCGGGGAGGAGGAGTCTTTAGATAGGCAAATGTTGAGCATTAAGTCTGCCATGTTGTCCTTCAATTAGTCACTTCTACTCTGGCTGAAAACAGTTTCGAGAAAAAAAAGCATATTAATAATCCATTTACAAATTTCTGAATTTTTCAGCTTAGAAATCCAGTGACCACATGCATTTTTTCAATACTGTTTTTGGGTACAGCAGTTTTTTGAGTAAAGCAATGCTTTATTTGGGAATGAACTAAGTTGAAGTGAGTTGAGCTTTCTTCGGACAAGGTAGTACAATGTCAAGGAACTATGTTGAAGACAGTAGAGGAGCTTCGTTTATAAGAAATTATCTTTTCAGATGAGCAAATTTTACATGCTAGGAAATTTTATCCATAATTCTTGACCAGGGGTGCATACAATGTTATTTTTTAACAACTCATGTCCTTTTTCCCTAATATCTCATGTTCGAAGGTAGGAAAACTATTCGTAAAAAGTTAAAAGAAACAAATTTATTTGACAAAAGCTTTAGCTTTTGGCTACGCTAGTAACGTAAACACACGGAATACGCTCATTTAGTGGCTAAAAAAAGAGGCATACGACACAAACATTAACCTGTCAACGGATTAAAATGTTTTGAACATAAATAAAATACATACATCGAATGTAATTCTATTTTTAAATAGTTTAAAACTAACAAAAATAAACAGACCTGTAGCATATCGCGGAAGGGGGTTTTCTTAGTCAACAATCATACACTTCCGGGTCGTGTTGCCTTAAAGAAAAAAAGAATTGTGGAAATATTATAATAGTTTCGTAGCAACTATTAGTAGACAAATTTTATACGTATAATTTCTAGTATTAATTATGATAAATAATAATAATTAATAATACCGTGAATTATTTTCCGTTTGTATTGTATATTTTCTCTGTTGTGACGTGAAACACTTGTACTTAGATTTTCCAGAAAACTTGAATGCACCAGCGTTTATACATTTGGAAAATTAGCAATGAAGCTAAACAGAATAAAACCATCATCCCCAGTATTTAACTAGACCTGTGGGTTCATTTAGTTAACATTTTATCTACTTTTTAGCCCCAAGCGTGTCTCCTCACTTCTCAAATACCGAAGCAAGAACAAAAAAAACATGCTGGAGGGACCACACATTAGTCTTTCTACGGAGGAACAGAATGAGCTTGCCACCAAAATTACTCGTTTTCTATCACATTACAAATTCTTGTCGGAGTCGTACATCATTGTGAGTAACATTTTGACTGACTCTGTGAGCTAACTCTGTAAAATAGCTTCATGTTGTGTTTATTAAACAGGAATTCTTCACTGAGGATTTATGGCACAAGTTGCCTGTCAGCTGGCAAGCTGTTCTTCAGCATTTGTCCTATCCGCAGATAGCAGAGCTGCTGCTGAATGCTGAACATGAACACAGGAGGTACAGAACGCCGTCTTTTCACGCCATTAAAAAAAAAAAAAATTATAAATGTAAATCAGCATGTCATCAGCCCATTTATGCCTGTCGTATTTTCCAAGTTTAGTCACGTGACATTCATATCCAAAGCCGCTGTGAAAGCATTGTTTAGATAAATGAAAATTGAAGAATATATCTGTTTAGTTGTTATTCGACGACTTTATTCAAAGAAAATGCTGCGTATTGACCTATAGCAATAGATTCAACAAACACATGGTAAACAATCACAACATTTATATCACAGAAGGCTGTGACTGGAAGCGCATGCATGCCCTCTAGTGGCTTACTCCTACCCCACAGTCAACAATAAGTTTGCAATTCATCAATCATACGACGTACGATTTCGACTTTACGACGCCAGAGTCTCGTCCACCATTTTGTTTTTGTTTTTTAGTTTTTTAGCCGCATAAACAGTGCCGTATTGTACCTCGTAGCATCTTGTTTTTTACTTTATTAATATGACGAGTTCCGTCCTCACTAAACGTGAAGTTGGTCAGCTTGACAGCAATTGTGCTTTTTGAAGCGTTCTTCCTTCACTTTTGACAATTTGTAAAGCTGTAACACACATATATGTACATTTACAGTATATTCAAAACAACACACATTTTAACAATAAAACATTTGGCACAAAACAATTGGTGTTCAAACATCCATCTTGTCTGATCAATATGCAAATTTTGTAAATTAAAATAGCCTAATTTGCCTAGCAAAAGTCAGCTGGCCTAAATGCTACAAATGCTAATGTAGTTACAATTCTCCTAGCAAATCGCTCACATGTAACTCCGCAAACTGTAGCTGTAAACTTGCAACTTGTAAAAATGCATACACAAACATATATTAGCTGAAACAACTTACAGCCTTATGTAACCTTTATCCATGTCAGACATCTGAGTCTGCTTCTCAGTCATACAAGGCGACGTCCAGCCAGACCCAACTCTGCCACCAGAGGGCAGTGTACCCTCCATCATTGTACAAAATTCAAAACTTTTGGACTTTTTGGATAGTTATTTTGGGGTACTTAAAGGGTTAATTCCGACTCCTGCGAAAATTTGGGTTACGTCGCCAGCATAAGAACGGGAACTCGTTCATAATCTGGGGACTACCTGTACATCACGAGGAAAAAAACGAGAATTGCAATTTTTCTGGCCGATATTGTGCTTACAATTCGATTAATTATTTTATTGAAATGATGCTTCAGTGCAAAATTCACAGTCATATTTACAAACAATACGTGGAGATACATGACACCATCAAAACATTATAAGCAATGACTAATAATGCAAGGACACTAATGAGTTATGCAGTCCTTTCATCTATCGTTTGATGCCAGTGATTAAATCAAGTTCACTGCTCGCTACCATACACGACTGAATATGTTACTTGAGTTCTATTTTAAATATATAATCAAACAGTGATACAGGGTTGAGCGATATGACATAAAATTCATATCATGGGAGGAGGCCCCACCCTGGAAGCCCAAAGAGTGGGACTGATGGGGGAAAATATTATGTGATGTCTTAACATTAGCACATTATGCCTTTGTGATGTATGATTGCTTCTGTGACCTAGATTGTAACAACTTCTGTTGTTTTTCACCTTGGGTCCCATAGTTAGGAGGGAATCTCACGAGATAACTTGTTTTGCACCATAAATACGCGCTTGAGTTCCATAGTTAGGAGGGAATCTCCCGCGATAACTTAAATAAACATTCTACTTTAACCGCTAGGAGCCTCAACTGGAGGGGAATCTCATACCCTTGCGGGGGGGGGGGGATCTCACGAGTTCGGGGGGGGGGGGGGGGGGGGGGTCTCACGAGTTCGGGTGGTGCGTTTTCGTGGGGGCAGGGAGTAGCCACCTGTGTCCCCGCGTCAGATGTGCCTGTAAGAGTCGGGAGATTCCCCCAAATCCCCGGAAGTCTGCCAGAAGATTAAGTACGGGTCGCTTGGCTTTGTTCCTTCGCCGCTTTGCTCATTTGCCCGCTCATTTGTCAACGGTAAGCGATTTTCATTGTTAAGGAACAGTTTGTTGTGCTGTAACGGTAGCGCAGGGATTCTGGGATTGACAAACTAGATCTCACGTCATTGTTACCACTTGTTCTTGTTTTGATACTTGTTGCTTGCTCTTGTGGGATTGTAATCAATAAATTTCATTTATTCTGCATTTTCTAATCAATAAACATCGTCTATTGAGCAAATGGTTGCTGACTCACCACGAACCCGGAAATTTCGGAAAACAGGGACCCACCTACTGCCCTATTATTCTGGCTGCTGTGTAATTCTCTTTTTATTTAAATTCCAACAGAACAGAGGTTTACGCATCTACTGTATCTTATTCAGGTACCCTTGCGTTTGGCCGCTGTCCCTCTTGGCTTTCCGGGACACCGCTCACTCCTTGGCCTTTCCCAGAAGTTTCTCAAAGTCGCGAGCTGGCAACGGTAGTCGACCAGAGCCCAGAGAGTTTCAGGAGAACCAGAACCAGAGCTCACTGCTGACGCATGCCTTCCGCAAACACGTCAAGCCCAAGAAGCAACATGAGATCCGCGAGCTGGGCACGGTACTCATTCATAATTTTATCACCTTTGAGAAGTATTTTATATTTTTTGTTGTTGCATTTCAGCTTGTTAAACAACTTTGCGAACAGACCAAGTGCAATCAAATCGTGGATGTCGGTTCAGGACAGGTAGCGTGACTGTTGTTTTAAGAAAAGGATTTTTTTCCCCGTTTTTTTAATATAAGGTCATACCACGAAATCAATATTCTTCCCATTTTTTCAACAACAGGGTCACCTTACTCGCTACTTGTCATTCGGGCTCGGCTTGTCGGTGACGGCCATCGAGGCTGACCCTGCCCTGGTTGCCATGGCGAACAGGTTTGACGGAGAGCTGCTGTGGGCTTTGGAGAAGGAGCGGCAGAAGAGACAGGTCATTTCATTTCAAAATTAAATGCTTATGAGAATCTTTAGTACTAATTTAATTGAAATTAAATTAAAAATCTATTGAATAAATGAATCATGCACTGATAGTGTTTATAGAAAGTAAATTTACATTTGTACTTTACACACTTATAACTCAAATTAAATATGAAGTCCAACAGAATAAAAAAATGTGATATAAACATTGATTTTCATTGCATTAGCAAAGAATGAGTACTGTTTTAGATTTAATTTTAATAGAAAATCAAATGAAAATGAAATTGCAGAACATTATATTAATAAACGTAAAATGGACATTAGATATAAACAAAAAGTTGTTTCGATACATTGCTTGTTTTTTTTTGGGACAAATGAACAAATTATGTAAAACAATTAGGTAAAAATTAGGGCTGTCAAACGATTAAAATTTTTAATCAAGTCAATCACAGCTTAAAAATTAATTAATCGTAATTAATCGCAATTCAAACCATATAAAATATGACATATTTTTCTGTAAATTGTTGTTAGAATGGAAAGATAAGACACAAGACGGATACAGTATATACATTCCACATACGGTACCTAAGTACTGTATTTGTTTATTATAACAATAAATCAACAAGATGGCATAAACATTCTGTTAAAGCGATTCATGGATAGAAAGACTTGTAGTTCTTAAAAGATAAATGTTAGTACAAGTGATAGAAATTTTATAATAAAACCCCTCTTAATGTTTTCGTTTTAATAAAATTTGTAAAATTTTCAATCAAAAAATAAACTAGTAGCTCGCCATTGTTGTCAATAATTACACAATTCTCATGGTGCTGAACCCATAAAATCAGTCGCACCCAAGCGCCGGCAGAGGGCAACAAAACTCCCAAAAACAAGTAACAAGTGCATATGACTCTGTGCTGTCATTTTAATCTGTTTGAGCGGCGCATGTGCGTTAATTGCGACAAATATTTTAACGTGATTAATTTTTAAAAATTAATTACCGCCCGTTAACGCGATAATTTTGACAACCCTAGTAAAAATACAATGATACACAACAACTGGTTTAATTCAATTTAAATAAAATATAGGACTACCTTATTTTTCGGACGATATGAAAATCATGCGCAATAAAGGGGGAAAAAACATATATAAGTCACATTTTTTGGGGTGAAATTTATTTAATAACATCCAACACCAAGAACAGACATGCCATCTTGAAAGGCAATTTAAAATTAAAAATAGAATAGGGAACAACAGACTGAATAAGTGTACAGTATGCTAACATTACACTGCTGCTCGATTTCCGTTTTTGGCTGCATATTTCACAACTTGCAGCTTGTAAGCTGCAGAATATTATTTTCTTTTCGGTGCCATTTTGTTGTGCCCTTCTCAGTTGTTTTCATGTGTTTGTATAAGTTACCGCTAAAGTTGAGCGCCCTCTAGCGGTTTGGTGTGAAAACAACATGTGAAATGATATAATAATGTGTAATAATTTCACACATACAGTGGGGCAAATAAGTAATTAGTCAACCACTAATTGTGCAAGTTCTCCCACTTGAAAATATTACAGAGGCCTGTAATTGTCAACATGGGTAAACCTCAACCATGAGAGACAGAATGTGGGAAAACAAAGCAGAAAATCACATTGTTTCATTTTTAAAGAATTTATTTTGCGAATCATGGTGGAAAATAAGTATTTGGTCAATAACAAAAGTTCATCTCAATACTTTGTTATGTACCCTGTGTTGGCAATAACGGAGGCCAAACGTTTTCTGTAACTCTTCACAAGCTTTTCACACACTGTTGCTGGTATTTTGGCCCATTCCTCCATGCAGATCTCCTCTAGAGCGGTGTCGTTTTGGGGCTGTCGTTGGGCAACACGGACTTTCAACTCCCTCCACAGATTTTCTATGGGGTTGAGATCTGGAGACTGGCTAGGCCACTCCAGGACCTTGAAATGCTTCTTGCAAAGCCACTCCTTTGTTGCCCTGGCTGTGTGTTTGGGATCATTGTCAAGCAGAAAGACCCAGCCACGTCTCATCTTCAATGCCCTTGCTGATGGAAGGAGATTTTCCCTCAAAATCTCTCGATACATGGCCCCATTCATTCTTCCCTTTACACTGATCAGTCGTCAAGGTCCCGCTGCAGAAAAACAGCCCCAAGGCATGATGTTTCCACCCCCATTCTTCACAGTGGGTATGGTGTTCTTCGGATGCAATTCAGTTTTCTTTCTCCTCCAAACACGAGAACCTGTGTTTCTACCAAAAAGTTCTATTTTGGTTTCATCTGACCATAACACATTATCCCAGTCCTCTTCTGGATCATCCAAATGCTCTCAAGCAAAACCGCAGACGGGCCTGGACGTGTAGCCGGTCCATGAAAAAAGGCGCATATCACACCGGTCTGCGGTGCAAGAAAAGTTGGGGACCACTGTAAATAACTAACTACTAAACTGATACTAAATTAAATCAAATGCAAGCAATTGTCTATTTTACTGTACTAATTAGATGAGAATTAGAATTACTTTTCATCAAGGCAACTTAAATATTTATTTATTTTTTTTTTTTTTTTAGAAGTTTTCCTGTGAAGCACCATCATCCGAAGGATGTCCTCGCCATGTGACGGGTTGGGTGGACCCCAAAGCATCATGGGAAGTTTTCATTCAGCAGTTAGGCGCAGACCAAGCTAATGGTGACGATCCGTTAACGCCCTGCAATACGACATCTCGGTGCCCTGAGCACCTCCGTCTGGAGGCGACGGCGCCCAACCCGGATGCTCGGCGAGATCTGGTCCTGACAGGACTGCACGCTTGCGGGGACCTCAGCCCCACCCTCCTCCGCCATTTTATCAAATGTCCTCACATCTGTGCCATCACCTCTGTGGCATGCTGTTACATGAAGCTCACCACCAAAGAGCAGCCCGCCCCTCCAGGGGTGATCGGACCTCCCGGTTCACCGCAATCAGACCCCCAGTCCCTCTCGTGGGATTTCGGGTACCCAATGAGCGAACACGTGCGGGGACTGCCGGGGCACCAGCTGTCCTATAAGGCGCGGGAGGCGGCGTGTCACGCCACGGAGGACTACATGGCACGACTCCGTGAGGAGAGCACTTTGCTTAGGACGCACTGCTACCGCGCCGCTCTGGAGGTCTTCATCACAGACACAAAGCCGGATCTACGAAGGGCAGGAATACAGACAGTGAAAAAAGCCCATTTGTTGACCTTCAATGAGTGAGTCAAACAGATTACATTCATAACTAGGGGTGGGAACCTCTTAAGTACCTCACGATACGATAAAATTTGCAATACAAGGCTCACGATAACGATCTCACAATATGGAGATATAACAATTATTGATACAGGAAATCATTTGAGGATATTCTACAAAACAACTATTCAACAGAAAAAACAAGCAAGACAAAAATGGCTAGCCATAGACTTCATTATCAGTTGACGGGACACGGGGCCGATCCATAAGGGGCCTATTTTCAAAAAACTTTTAAAAATTCAAATATTTTCAAAACCAAAGCCGCTAGCGACCTAATTCCAAAACAGGCACCTTCCATAGTAATATATGAGTCTCCATGAGCAGCGACATAAAAAAATGTCAAAGTCATTCCCTAATAAAATCCTGATTAATTATTTTTTTATACAAATATAACAAAACTTAAAATGGCTATAAATTCTCAGGTTTTATGCTAGTTGCACAAAAATCACCAAATGCAGAGATAATGGCCTACATCTTCAGGATAAATAGCAATATTTAACGTATATGTTTTCGCCCCAAATAGTAACTTCGATTTTTTTTAATTTTTTTTTTTTGGGTGGGATTTAGTGCAACTTTTGACCAGCTAATAAATCACTCAATTTTCACATCAGAATCTTGAGGAAAGCATACAGAATCGTCTTAATTTTACTCTACAAAAGCAAAATTTGCATTTTTCTGTATACAATCACAATTTATTTAGGTTGAATTCCGTTATTGCGTCGAGATACAAAATCCAACATGGTGGCCATCACAAAACAAAGAGCTTTTTAAGTTGAAAATTATTGTAAATAAATGCTTAAATCGCAGAATTTCTATAGATACGAACGTAAAACAGTTTAGATTCTTGGTTAAAAGCAAAAAAATGGCAGTTTTTGTTCATTTTACTTAAATATTTCAAGCAAAAGTTACAGTATTGTGTAATCAACATGGCGGTCGACACGAAACAGAGCTTTTTAAGTTGAAAATTCTTGTAAATAAATGCTTAAATCACAGAATTTTTATAGATATGAACGTAAAACAATCTAGATTCTTGGTTAAAAGCAAAAAACGGGCAGTTATCATTCATTTTACGTAAATATTTCAAGCCAAATTTACGGTATTGTGTAATCTAACATGGCGGCCATCACAAAACAAAGAGCTTTTTGAGTTGAAAATTCTTGTAAATAAAGGCTAAAATCGCAGAATTTCCATCGATATGTACAAAACAGTCTACATTCTTAGTTAAAAGCAAAAAACTGGCAGTCATCGTTCAGTTTACGTAAATATTTCAAGCCAAAGTTACACTAATTTTATCCATTGAATTTTTTCGCAACGTTTCAAAGTGCATGCATGGTGCGAAAATATAATAATTACCTTGAATCCTTGACCAAATCACTCGAGACACTCCTGCCTGCTTGTATGCAGTAAAACGTTTGTCCTATTTCCACCTAAATCCGGTGTTAGAACGCAGCGTGTTTTTAAGTTGATCATAGTGAAAGCCAACTCAACGTTCTGCCTGGGTCGGCCCCCTACGGGAAGGCTAGGCGCAATGTCTCTGGGAGCTGTCTTATCAACTGATGGTGGAGTCTATGGGCTAGCAGCGGGCTAGCATAGCAGCTTTGTCATAGCACACTGTGGATGTCGTCTTTACAGTAAATCTGTCCAATCATGTTTTTCTGTACTGGCACCAAAGGTCTTCTTTTGACAGTAGGTCGGCATGCAACTGTGAATAATTCCCACTCTTATGAATCTAGGATTGGGAATGCTATTATAAGCAAAAGAAAATGACACTCAAGAGTGTTGTTGGCTAATATAACACTAGCTCTAATAGTTTTTTTTTTTTTTTTTTTTAATAAATCTGAAGACATCCTAAGATGAAATGATCGGATGATAATAGTTGTACGCTGCATCTCAGGTATGCCCGTTTGGGTCTGGCCCGAGTTGGCCTACCCACATCCCTGCCTCTTGACGCGAGGCGCTCGGAGGCCATGTTGGCGCAGCAGGGCCGGGTGGTGGTCTTCTTCAGCCTAGCGCTAATGCTAGCTCCGGTGGTAGAGACGCTGGTGTTGCTAGATCGAGTCATGTACCTGAGAGAGAACGGTAAGTCGCGGTCTTCTTCAAGGCATGTGTACGCTCAAATTCAGACTAATTTTGATATCTCTACAGGTGTGCGTGGTCAACTTTTTCCGCTTTTTGACCCCAACTTTTCCCCAAGGAATTTTGTACTGGTTGCTCAGAAGTCAAACGGGTTGTAAGGTACTTCAAGGTGATTTTAGCCTAAATTTTTTAGGACGTTTAAAGAAAAATAATGTAATATTTTTGTTTTTACTTCCAATGTAATGCAATAAATTACACACAAAACTTCTGTGTCTATGTGATTCTTTACAAAATAACATTATTGGTATTTGTATTCAGCTATCAACTTAATTTCAATTTTACGGTGGTACCTCGAGATAAAGCTTCGATACACGAAAATTTCATTTTGCGAGGAGTTTTTCAAAGCTCTTTTCGCTTCATACTATGAAAATTATTATACGAAAGATACAGTGCCCTCCATAATTATTGGCACCCCTGGTAAGATGTGTTTTTTAGCTTCTAATATTTTTTTTTTAATTCAAATAATATGGGACCTTAATGAAAAAAAAGAGAAAAATCCAACCTTCAATACAAGTGCATTTATTCAGTTGGGAAAAAATCCCACATAAAGAAATAATTATTTGACATCAAATAATGTGTCACAATTATTAGCACCCCTGGTGTTAATACTTTGTACAACCCCTTTTGCCAACAAAACAGCACCTAATCTTCTCCTATAATGTTTCACAAGCTTGATTTTGTGTCTGGTGAACCATTTCTGTGTAGATTTGGCCATATGTTTAGGGTTATTGTCTTGCTTAAAGACCTAGTGACGACCCATCTTCAGCTTTCGGGCAGAGGGCAACAGATTTTGATTTAAAATGTTCTGGTATTTCAAAGAATTCATGATGCCATGCACCCTAACAAGGTTCCCAGGGCCTTTGGAAGCTAAACAGCCCCACAGTATCACTGACCCACCCCCATACTTCACAGTGGGTATGAGGTGCTTTTCAGCATACGCATATTTCGTGTCACGCCAGACTCACTTAGAGTGTTTGTTGCCAAAAAGCTCAATCTTGGTCTCATCTGACCAAAGCACACGGTCCCAGTTGAAGCACCAATACCGCTTGGCGAACTCCAGACGTTTGCGTTTATGATTGTGAGTGAGGAAAGGTTTTCTCCGTGCATGCCTCCCAAACAGCTTGTTGGCGTGTAGACAGCACCTCATACCCACTGTGAAGTATGGGGGTGGGTCAGTGATGCTGTGGGGCTGTTTCGCTTCCAAAGGCCCTGGGAACCTTGTTAGGGTGCATGTCATCATGAATGCTTTGAAATACCAGGACATTTTAAATCAAAATCTGTTGCCCTCTGCCCGAAAGCTGAAGATGGGTCGTCACTGGGTCTTTCAGCAAGACAATGACCCTAAACATATGGCCAAATCTACACAGAAATGGTTCACCAGACACAAAATCAAGCTCCTCCCATGGTCATCTCAGTCCCCAGACCTTGTTTTGTTGGCAAAAGGGTGTTGAACAAAGTATTAACACCAGGGGTGCTAATAATTGTGACATACATTATTTGATGTCAAACAAATTTTTTCTTTATGTGGGATTTCTTCCCCACTGAATGAATGCACGTATTGAAGGTTGGATTTTTCTCTTTTTTTTCATTAAGGTCCCATATTACGTGAATTAAAAAAAATAATTAGAAGCTAAAAAACACATCTTTTTCAGGGGTGCCAATAATTATGGAAGGCACTGTACAAATCAACAATCCTTGGTCGCAGGTCTTCAGACAGCTCTTCTGACCAAGCCATGATGCCCATCAGACAATGCTTCTCATCAAGACAAATCTTACAGGGTGTGCTTTTTTTATAGTAGGCAGGGCAGCTTTAAACCACTCATCAGTTAATGGGCAGACACCTGACTTAAACTGATTGGTAAAAATTGGTATCAATTGCTCTTTAAGTCTTCTTGGGCAGATGGGTTCACTGACCGGTACTTATTTTTAGCCCTTCTGTCATTGTTTGCATGCCATACTCATTAAAATATAAAAACCTATAAATGGTTGGGTGGTTTTAGTTAAAGCAAGGACTGTATTTTTCATCTGTGTGGTTTTGACAAAGATCAGATCACATTTGATGGTGATTTTATGCTGAAATGTGAAAAATTCCAAAACCTTCTGATACTTTTTCATACCACTGTAAGAGAGGGTCTTCTTAGCTACGTAAGTGTCAAAGCATGAGTGGATCTGAGTGGACTCATTCAATGAAGCATTTAAGACAACCATTTTTCTACATTATTCTTGTTTAAAAACAACATATGGGACACAGTAACATGTCCAAAGTTTTGTTTAAATTAAAAAACTTTTTTTTTCGGTATCAGATCGGGACTCGGGTTTCGGCAGATTACCAAAATCAGGTGACTCGGGTGCAAAATTATGCCACTGGGACATCCCTACTACCAAGCAATGGCTGCCGAAGTTAGTTCCTCTTTTAGTTTTCTGTGTTTTCTATGATCTCGAGTAGTCATGTGATAACGTCAGTAGAATGAGCTGAACTAACTAAACTACACTTAAGCACCACTATGGAGTGAGAAAGCATTAAAAGACAGGCAAACAGAGGAACTGACAGCAAATGTGTTTTAGGAGAGCATGGTATGAATTATGCGATTTAATGTATAACGTGATTCATTATACAAAAAAATCAAGATACGAATGCCACTCCAGAATGTATTAATTTCGTATCTTTAGGTACCACTGTGTTACAATTAGGGATGGGAATCGAAATCCGATTCCAATTCGGAACCGGTTCCGAGTGTTTCGAGGCCTCGACATCACAATGAAAAAGCCGTCACGATCCCTTTAACGATTCCTAAAGACGCGTATTGCGTCGTGACGTGTAAGTTGTTGTCCAGACGCATCAAACTAGCATGGCGCCAAGAACCACTTGCTCCAAAGTTTGACTACACTTCACCAGGAAAGAGTGTGAAAATGAAAGGTTACGACGGGTAAGCACGAGCATTGCAGCCATAAACATAACAATGACAGCAGTAAGTTCAAACGCTCGAAAGTGTGTCTTCACTTCACGAGGAAAAATTACAACAAAGCGACTTGCAGTCATTGCAAGGTGGAGATAACTGCATCGGGAGGGAATACGATTGCGCTGTCCTCCCAGAGAGTATAAGGTTCAGTCCTGGCTATAAAAATTTTTTTTTTAAAAAGTCCCAGCTATACAGCTAGCTAAACTCCCAAATGACGATGCAGAAGACGTTGGTATAATTTGCTGACTTTATTCAACCATCACTTGAAGAGTGAAACTAAGAATAGAAATGAAACAAATCAATTTTGTCCCCAATAACAAACAGGTTTGCATCAACGTAAATCAGCGATGATTAGCTGCTAATAACAGTATGGTTAGCATTCGTTCGTTAGCATTAGCACATCGTTCAAACCACTACACAACTGGATTTAAGTGTCCGATCGCGAGTGGAAACACAACAACAACAACACAAAAGATGATACATACAGGCGTTGCCTCTGTAGATATTAACATTAACAAAGAACGTAGGCTGGTAGAAGTGTTTCCCTCTCTCACTCACTTGGATGCGGTATTTCTTCTTTGGGTGTATGCGCGCTCCAGCAGTCCTCAAACTGCGGCCCGCGGCCCAAATACGGCCCGCCTCCACATTTGGTCCGGCCATTTTGAATTTTTTTTTTTTTTTTCTCAATCGTGTTATTTATTTTCTGGCCTTTTCCTTGAAGAATTCAGAGGGTTATTTGGTTATTATCTATATAATTAATAGTGTTTTTATTATTAATTATTATTATTATTATAAAGAATCCAGAAAGGGTTATTTGATTGTGGCTTTCTGAAAAACAATAATTTTTTACATTTATGCACTTCTGCAATCGTCACACTTTTTCTGTAACAAACTGACCCCGGCCCCTCATCAGAGAAGGGAAAAGTTATGTGGCCCTCACAGGAAAAAAGTTTGGGGACCCCTGCTTTAACACATATTGCCAAAGGCAGAACAAAAACCTATCTGCCAATATATACCAATATTTTTTATTTCTATTAGATAAATGTTTCAGTAAAATGTTACACATTCTTGTGTATTTGCCACTTATTGCCACAGTTAACAATGAGGCTTTGGGCCTCTTTTGATCTCGTTGCGAGTTTGTAAGGTTGTGACTTCTGAATAAACAAACTCGATGCCAATCAAAATGTTTGTTCTTTTTCCCCAAATTAGAATCGATAAGAGAATCGATAAAGAATCGAATCGTTAAGCAATATCGATAATGGAATCGGAATCGTAAAAATCCTATCAATTCCCATCCCTAGTTACAATTGTTTATCCTGCATACTATTTTGTGTGTAAGAATGGTGTTTTGCTTTTACAGGACTCCCCTTGTACAAACACACATGCATGATGCCTAGCAGATGTTGCAAGCAGGTTGAAGTCCACTGACACAGAAGCTGTTTTCTGGTATCGAACAACATTGAAGTAGACTTTGTATTCACTAGCACAGAAACAACCATGTTGCGTTGCTTCCTCGTGGTGCTGGTTTTTCTGCCATCTTGGACTCGCGGTGCCAAAGACGATCGCCCGAGCTGCCGACCGATAACCGCCACCTTCTGCCGAAATGTGGGTTACACCACCAGCCGGTACCCGACCGGCGTCCAGGGTGTCAACGTGCAGCAGCTGAGTCAGATCGTGGAGACGGCGTGCTCGCCGAACATCGCCACGCTTGTCTGTCGCGTGGCCTTCCCGGAGTGCTCGAACGACGACAATCGCGTAAAGCCGTGCAGGGCCATGTGCAATAAGGCCAAGAGCGAGTGCGACGCCGCCCTCAAAGCCAAGCGCCTGGTCTGGCCTACCAAGCTGCAGTGCGACACGTTGCCTGAATCGAACTGCGTGCAGGTTAGACGGCATCATCAACTTCTTTAGTCTTGGCTCTCATCCTGTTTTAGATAGGTTACATCTCTACAGAACTTAATGACGCCTGTTAAATATGCAGTGAAGAAAATAAGTATTTGAACACCCTGCGATTTTGCAAGTTCTCCAACTTAGAAATGATCAACTGATTTGAAATTTTCATGGAGGAAGTCGGCGTGATGTCACGATGACGTCACCTTACTTAGCAACTTGTCGCCATTTTGTTAAGGGGGTACCCACAGCTAAACATTCCATAGACAAACGTCTGAAATTCATATATTTCAGGTGTGTTTTGAGTCTTTTTTCATAAAAACATCTTAAACATGGCTTACTATTATCACGAGTCACTGTCGACAGATGTGAGGAGGCGATACAATTTAAAATTTGCGTTTATTGGTTTACAAAGCTGCCCATACAAAGTCGCAGCTGATAGCTGGATAAACAAAGGAATGGAATGGAATCCTGCTCAAAAAGTAGCGGGTATTTAAAGATAATTCAACAACAATTTGCCTTTCAGACCCCGCGTATTGGTCAGCTTTCTTTCTGAAAGAAAGAAGAAAAAAGAAGTCCTGCGCTAAAGAGAAAAGCAATCCCAATGACAAAGATTTTAACATGTATTTTACAAATGAAATGCCTCAATGAATCATCTTATGAACGGTTTTCAAAAGCTTTATTGGTGGATTTTCTCAAGTTAAAGCGTGTTGAAATTCGCCCCCCCGGCCCAGACGCACCCGGGAACAGCACCAACCAATACAAGTGCAGCTCGGCTGACGCTGCCTCGCGTGCACCCACCGGGAAGGCCGAACCTCGCGCGTTCTCTTCTTATTTTTAACCCTTTGTACTGACTCCATGTTTCAAAAGCTTGAAGAACACTCACCGAAAACAGGTTGACAATTTATTTGTCGACAATGGTAAAAACAAGGCAAAAACAGACGACGGAGGGACAATTCTGGATCCAAAACAAGGCTACATGTTTCCAAATAGCAAAAATCTGTGTTATCTCAGTGTCCAGTCTTTGCTGAAGCGGGCCGTGTCGAAGGCGTGTCTGAAGGTGTGTCTGGGCGTTGCATTTGGGTCTTCCCCTTGGTGGCCGGTTTTGGGCGGCTTAGGTTTGTGCGCCGTTGACGTTTCTGGGTTATACTGTCCTACCGTGTTGGTCCTCATTATAGTAGAGAAGACGGAGTAAATATAATCTACACAAAGAAACTATAACCCGATCGACTCACAGCCTTGAAAAGTAAGGGTTACATTACGTCAGAAACTCGTTCGGTACGCCTCCGTTCCGAACCGAGCACCACGTACTGAAACGGTTCAATACAAATTCTTCTTCTTCTTCTTCCGTTGATTTCCGGCAGACTCGATGCCTATTGGCACATTGCTGCCTTACCCAATGTGGCCAGATCACGTAATGACCTCTATGTCCATCTCAGCCCGGAGGCAACGAAAAAATCCGCCAAAGCTCTTATCATTCCATCCTGTCCCACCGCGGGACACAACAGCTCGTTCATAGTCACAGTGCCATGCGGCAACGGCCCTCTTTTTCCAAAAAGCTCCCGTCGCTGCTCACTATATAGCGGACACTCCATCAGCAAATGTTTCACCGTTTGATATTGTTTGCAGTGCACACATTTACCATCAGGATGTTTACCTATCTTGGCCAGATCCCAAGCTAGTCCACAGTGACCCAATCTTAGACGCGTTAACATGACGGCATATTTCCTTTCTTTACCGATATACACCGGAGTAAATTTGACAGACGGATTGATAGCAAAGTAATGACGCCCCCTGGTGTCACTCTCCCAATTTTTTTGCCAGACAGCTGTCACATATGCCTTGATTTTACCCTTCCACTCATAAATTCCTGGGACTATTTCAACTTGAATTTCCCGTTTGAGAGCCCACTTCGCCGCCATATCGGCCATTTCATTTCCAAAGATCCCCACATGGGCTGGAACCCATACAAAACCTACCTCACCGCCTGCCCTCTCAATTCTATGAACGATTGACAGCACTGCTGAGATAAGGTCAGGTCGCGAACCTTGTCCTCTCCCCACCAAAGCTTCCAGAGCAGATGCTGAATCAGTGCACACCACTAACTTTTCCTGTTTTGTACTCTCTGCCCACTGTAAAGCACATATTATTGCCGCAATTTCGGCTGCATATACAGACACATTAGAAATACTTTTAAACTGAAGAACATCATAATCAGGGACGTAAATTGCAAAACCAGTTTTTCCCGACTTGGGGTCCTTTGATCCATCAGTGTAAATTTGGAGAAACCCCTCCCATCTACTCGCCATCAATTTATCCACAAGCCCCACATAATTACTTCCTTCTTTAGCCAGTGCCATCACCGACATATCAATATCCGGGGTAGGTAAAGTCCATGGTGGACTACCAGTCCAAATCACACTCGGAGCCACACCCACCTCTCCTAGTTTCAGCCTTTGCAGCTCTTTACCCATTTTGTATACATAAGGCACAGTCTTGTTAGCCCCCCACTCCCACACCTCCTCAAGGACCTGCCTAGCAGGATGACTCCCCGGATATGCTAATAATTTGATCACATATTGCATAGCTAATTTTGCCCTCCTAATTGACAGAGGAGTCTCACCCAACTCTACCAGCATTGCCGGGATTGGGCTTGTTCTGAGAGCACCACAACAGACCCTTAAAGCTTTTGCTTGAACTGTATCCAGTTTCTTGAGATGGGAGGCTGCAGCCGCTCCAAAACACATACAGCCATAGTCTAATCTAGAGCGAACCATTGCTCTATAAATCATTAGCTGAGTTTCCCTAGAGGCCCCCCATGCGCTTCCAGAAAGCATTCGCAACACATTAATAACTCTTTCACACTTCGACACTACACTTTCAATATGTTTTTTCCACGTAAGCTTTTCATCAAAAATAACTCCCAAGAATTTAAAATCCTTAACTTTTTCAATCGGTTTACCATACATCAGCAAGCTCTGGTGATCTCTAAACGTCTTATTGCCAAACAACATATATTTAGACTTATCCACAGATAATTTAAAACCCCATTTCTCTCCCCACCTGACAATTTTATCCAGGACAGCCTGCATTTGAGCAAAAATGTGACTCAAATTACGCCCTCTCTTCCACACTCCGGCATCGTCTGCAAAAAGTGACGTGCCCACTCCCTGACCCACCTCCTTAAAGATGTCATTCACCATAATGTTGAACAATACTGGGCTGATAACACTACCCTGAGGAGTTCCATTGTCAATTTCCGCTCCTTCAGAAAGAGAGGTTCCCACTCTCACTTGAATGACCCTATGTTGGAGGAAGTTCCAAACCCAATTTAATAACCTCCCTCTAATACCAACATTATTCATTTTTATGATTAAACCCTCCTTCCATAACATATCGTACGCCTTTTCTATGTCCAAAAACACCGCAATCACAGATTCATTATTAACAAGGGCTTTTCTAATATCAGAATCCAAACACACCACAGCATCCATAGTTCCTCTACCCTTTCGAAAGCCACTTTGCACCTCTGCGAACTTTCCTTCACTCTCCAGCTTATACACCAACCTATCAGTCACCATCCGCTCCATGATCTTACAAGAAACAGAGGTCAATGCAATCGGTCTGTATGAGCCTGCCTGTTTAGGATCCTTACCTGGCTTCAAAATTGGCACAACAACTGCCTGCTTCCATGACTTGGGTAGACACCCCTCCTCCTACACAATATTGATCAAGGCAAGCAGTTCATACAGAACGCTATCTCCCACCCTTTTTAACATGTCATAACTGATCTCGTCCTTGCCGGGAGCTGTTCTTCTTCCCTTATTAATGGCCTTCTTAAGTTCCCCAATTGAGAAAAACAAATTGTACCTATCAGAGTGATCATTATTAAACTCCAATTTATGCCAATTATGCTGCAAAGTTTCATTACGTTTATTCAACCCCTCTGTCCCCAAATTCTCCCCACTATGGACATCCTTAAATTTACACTCAAATACTCTAGCCTTTTCAATATTTGTTACAACAGTCCTTCCCCCATTCTCAAGGATAGGTATTCCTGAGCTTCGTGTGATTCCAGACATGCGATGGACAGCTCTCCAGACTTCCGTAATTGTGCTTTCTGACCCAAGCTTTCCACAATAACTCCTCCAGCAGTCCCTTTTAGCCTGCTTAATCACTCTTCTTGCCTTGGCCCTCAACCTTTTAAACTCAATTACATTGCCTTCCACTGGGAACTTCCTAAGCTGTCTAAACATTTGATTCCTAGCCCTAATAGCTTTCTCACAGTTTAGGTTCCACCAAGGAACAGGAGGTCTTGCTCTATGCCCTGTCTTTCTGGGAACACAATCAACAGCACAATCTAAAATCACCTTACACAAACTCACACTCCACTCATCAGTCGTCCCTCCATCCACAACGTCCCTACACCTCTCCTCACAAAGCACACTAAACCTTTCCCAATCTGCTCTTCCAAAGTCAAAACATTTAACCTGTTCTTCTAGCCTGACATCCATCTTTCTGCCCACTCTCAACATGATCGGAAAGTGATCACTCCCCATACTCAACTGGTCCAACACCTCCCATTCACACTTACTGGCCAATTCACTCGATACCAAAGACAAGTCAATACAAGACCCTAATCCATTCATAATATTAAACCGTGTACTTCTACAGGTATTCATACAAACTAAACCACCATCATCAATAAAATCCTCCATAGTGCCACCATTACGATCCATCCTGAGACTGCCCCAGAGAGGGTTATGGGCATTAAAATCCCCCACCCACACTGAAGGCCCCTCTGCCTTCTCTCTTATTTGGTCCAGGTCCCCTCTTTCAATTTGCATACAAGGGTTGTACACATTCACAACGTATATCCATCCATTCCTCCCCCACACTCTCACCATTACACACTCTAATAACGTTTTTACATTTACTCGCTGATATCGCACCCCTCTCTTTATAAAAATTGCACAACCCCCTCCCGCCTTCTCCTCCCTATCAAACCTGACACTGTCATACCCAGGAATAACAAAGTCTAGGCAGGGTTTAAGCCATGTCTCTTGAACACAGACTATCTCAGGCAATTCCCCAAACTCATGCAAAACTCTCTTTAATTCCTGTCCGTTTGCTATTAAACTTCTAGCATTCCATTGAAAAATACAAAACATTTAGTGAACGTGTCTAACCTGGCTCCTCTCCTGCAACCCAGACCCCAGCGAGTCCACTGACTCCAGTGATGCCCGAAGACCAATCTCCTCATCTTCATCGCCGCCCCCAGTCCTCGTCTGCCACACCAGCGCAGGGGGTCCTCCTTCTAAATACCGTTCTGCAGCCTCTGTAACAATATTTGAAACTTCCAATTTACTGCTGACATTTTTAACGCTCCATATCACCTCCAGCACAAACTTAACCAAAGCCTGCGTCGACACTGCTAGACTTATATTTTCTCTTGGTTTAGTCACAGCAGCAGCCTGTACCACAGCCGGTCCAGCCAAGCTTTCCCTGTTCACCTTCCTGACCGCCTCGGAGTAAGTAATTTTGTCCTCTGTTCTTATTTTCTCGACCAAAATCGCTTTTTGATGAAATCCACATATTTTAGCCGAAGACTTGTGAGTCCCCCCGCAGTTACAACATTTGTCCTGCGCAGCATCACATTCAGTTATGTTATGATTCCCTCCACACTTTCCACACCTTGTGGTCCCCCTGCACACTGCTGCTACATGCCCAAACCGTTGGCACTTGTAGCACCTAAGTGGAGGGCGAATGTACTGCCTCACAGGATGACTCATATAACCCAGAAAGACTCTTTCAGGGAGCGTTTCTTGCCTAAACATTACCAGAACTGCTCGTCCCGTTTCCCTAAATCTTTTGACCGATTCAACATCTGCTCCAGTCAAATTTCCTTGTATTTCAGACTCAGAAACGTCCGTATTTACATAAATCACTCCCCTGAGTGCCTCCTGACGACCCGGGACGAACCCTTCCACCCTGCGACCAAGCAAGCTCTTCACCTTCAACGCTTTATCGATTTGTACCTGAGATTTACAAACCACTAGCAGGTTTCCATTCATCAGAACTTTCACATTCAACACAGCCCCCATTTTCTCCTTTATTTCAGCAGACAACTTGAGCGGGTTCATTGATTTGCCATCATTTCCAACAAACTTATAAATAATGTTGTATTCTCTATCATTACTCTCAGTACGTGACATTTTGGTCAATTGACTCTCCTCCCGTTCCTGATCTGCTCCACTTCCATTTCCTGACCTACCCCGCTTTACCATCCGACCCATAATCAAAGGGTCTGGGGCCGCCGTGCCTGCGATCAGACCACTCGGTTGTTAGTAAGTCACCCCCCGATCCAAAGTGCGAATGCACAAGGTGCTAAAGTGCAACCAAATCGAAATAATCCTGGTTGATACACTGCAAACAAGATCCTACCGCGATGCCGCGAAAGCCGCCCTCCCAATCCAATTACGGTACTTCCGTCCGGCGCCCTCAATACAAATTACACCCTTATTCCTTAGTTATGGCTTCGGGCCATTATCATGTTGGAAGACCCATTCACGACCAATTGTCAATGTTCTAACTGAGGGAAGGAGGTTATTTCCCAAAATCTCACAATCCATGGCCCTGGTCATCCCCTCCTTTATACAGTGCAGTTGTCCAGTCCCATGTTCAGAAAAACACCCCGAAAGCATGATGCTACCACCCCCGTGCTTCAACGTTGGGATGGTGTTCTTGGGATGGTACTCATTATTCTTCTTCCTCCAAACACGATGAGTGGAATTAAGACCAAAAAGTTCCATTTTGATCTCATATGACCACATGGCTTTCTCCCATGACTCCTCTGGATCATCCAAATGGTTAAGGGGCCTGGACATGTGCTGGTTTAAGCAGGGGAACCTTGCGTGCCATGCATGATTTTAAACCATGACGTCTTAGTGTATTACCAACAGTAACCTTGGAAACGGTGGTCCCAGCTCCTTTCAGGTCATTGACCAGCTCTTCACGTGTAGTTTTTGGCTGATTCCTGACCATTTCTTAGGATCATCGTGTGGCGTGTCTCAGTGGTAGAGTAGTTGTCCCCTAACCCGTAGGTAGTGGGTTCAATTCTCCGCCCTGATGAACTTGTCTAAGTATCCTTGAGCAAGATACTGAACCCCCCACGTTGCTCCTGGTGCTGAGTCACCAGTAGGTGTATGGTGATGTTGTGTAAATCGCTTTGAGGGCCTTGAAAGGTGGAACAGTGCTATACAACTATAACACCATTTACCATTGAGACCCTACGAGGTAGATCTTGCATGGAGCCCCAGTCCAACCAAGATTGACAGTCATGTTTAGCTTCATCCATTTTCTAATAATTGCTCCAATGGTGGATCTTATATCACCAAGCTGCTTGGCAATTGCCCCGTAACTCTTTCTAACTCTTAACCATTTTTAATCACAATGGGGGGCTGGTTGACCTCAGATTGACCTATAAAATAATTGTTTATATCTCAAAAACGATAGCGACACAAAAAAAAAAATTTCAGCACAAACCAATGACAATTGTGTTATATAAATTTGTGTCTAATGGGTCCAACTTCACGGAGGTCATGGGTCCTTAATTATGTGCTTTCAGGCTCAACAACCACCAACAACTTCATCATGTCAACCCATCACAATCCCCCTATGCCAAGGCATCTCATACACCCAGACTATCATGCCCAACTCTTTAGGCCACACGTCACAGGAAGACGCCGGCCTGGAGGTGCACCAGTTCTACCCGCTGGTCAAGGTTCAGTGTTCGCCTCAGCTGAAGCCTTTCCTGTGCTCCGTCTTCGTTCCCGAGTGCCGGGCGGGAATCGTTCGTTCTCCGTGCAAAACTCAGTGCGAGCAGGCCCGCGCCGGATGCGAGTCCTTGATGAACAAGTTTGGCTTCTCATGGCCGGACAAGCTGAATTGTGAGAATTTTTCCATGTATTCCTGTGAGCAGGTAAGAAAAAGCTTGTGACTTTATATACTAATCGTGTTGCACGGATACTAGTATCGGTACCGATGAATTTAATATTTTACCATACAAGTAATAACCAGAATAAACAAGCTCTTTTCATCCTTGTTTATCACTAGACATCCAATTCATTTGACCTAGGAGGGTGGCAGCGAAATAACAATAGCGGACCGCACGAATGCTATTTTTTAGACCGTGACATCGCATCGTAAGGCTGAAGTGGGACATTATAGACACGCCCTTGCTTACAAACCATTATATTTCTGCTAGTTTTCTCGGGTAATCTTTCAAAAACAAACATGCCGATCAAGCACTGCCGATATGGAACTTGTAGCAACGACTCCAGACATTTCAACATATGAAGGATGTTTTCTTCATACGTTTCCCAAAACCAAAAACTCGGAGGAAGAAATGTGAAGAATGGATCATTATAATGCCAGCAAGGTGAAACCATTCACATTTCATATGCAGTAAACACTTTGTTGGGTTGGTATGAGGTAAGCCATTTTGATATTTTTTACATATTTTTTAGCGTGGCGTTTTGCCGTGCTGCTTCCGTCTGACAATGAATGACCTGAAAAGGATTAAAATGGTATCTGATTGCCACTGTTACGTTTTCTGTGATAAAAAAAAAAAAAAACTTTGGTAAGGGCGAAGTGCATATAAATTACAGAATTAAGATCGGTTATTAATGAAAAAATTGAAAGTGTTCATTGGCTGTCAACGAGTAGCATTTGCGATCGCTACACAAAAATAGCAATGTTAAATTGAGCAAAAGAACAGTCAGAGACATAAGACAACCAGAGGATATAATATATAAGAAAGACAGGGCATATGGTGCTAAATGATCGATTGTTGAAACAGGAGAATGTCATTGTCAGTGGCGTAAGAAAAAGGTGTCGATAAAAAAGCTAAGGCGAAGCTTAGGTAGGCTCGTTTCTTTTTTCCGTCTTTTTCAGCCCTCGACACTCAAGCTATCTCTCTAACTGAACATTTGTATGTTCTTCCACATTTTTACCAGTGAATTTGGCACCAGGGACATCATTTTCGGAATGAATTGGTAGGTTTAGCTCTGTAAACATGTTACACTATTTCCATACATTTACTTTTGGGGAACAAATGGGAGCTTGTCCCCCCCTTAGCAGCAGTAGCTAACATCATGAATATTAATGAGCGGAAGTGACGTGTAGCGTGTTGTACGCCATTGTGCATTTGCTGCAGTCCCTCCCACTTTAAACGGATTGGACGTCTATGGCAGTCAGTGCATTGCGAGTCAATGAGTTAATTTTGAGGCATTTCATGTCACTTCCTGTAGATTTTCGGTGACTTTCTTTTACTTTCGGAGCATTTACGGGTCACTTTCTTTTGATTTTGGGGCATTTACAGGTCACTTCCTGTCAATTTTGGGCTTCTGGAAAGGAAGTGATGCGAAAGTTAGCCCAAATGAATAAAAGGTGACTCAAAGCCAACAGGACGTAACGTGTAAATATCCTAGAATGAACAGAAAGTGACCTGTAAAAGTCCCGAAAATCAGAAAGACTAGTTTCGAATAATCTGGTTTCGAAATAACGGACGTTGATTCGTCCTTTCCAGTGGATTGGACATTGAGGGCCGTCAATGGCAGCCATTGAGTTAACAGAGGCACTATTCTAGTGGAAGATTTTGGTAGCAAATTAATGGTTCCTTTTTCCAACAATACAATATATCGATTCAGAAAAATGTTTGATTTTTGATTTTTTTAAAGACATGGTACAGTACAGTA
The DNA here is from genome assembly GCF_030265065.1 of Corythoichthys intestinalis. Lineage (NCBI taxonomy): Eukaryota > Metazoa > Chordata > Actinopteri > Syngnathiformes > Syngnathidae > Corythoichthys > Corythoichthys intestinalis. The sequence continues at coordinate 42,339,004 of NC_080398.1, forward strand.
TCTGCTGATACCACACCGTATCGAAGTCATGAGCCAAAAAATGGTATCGGTGCAACACGACTTATAAGTTAACAAAAGCGAACATCAAATGTCTTCTTGCAGGATCCCAGAAACGTTTCCGAAACGACCGTTTCAGGCACGTGCGAGCGCATTACGGAACCTCTCTGTACAGATCTCCAGTACAGCCAAACCGTCCTGCCCAACGTCCTAGGCCACAAAAACCAAGAGGAAGTCGGCGTACAAGTTAGCTCGTACTACTCGCTGATCAACTTGGCGTGCTCGCCCCACCTCAAGACTTTCCTTTGTTCAGTCTTAACGCCTGAGTGTAAGGCGGGAAAAGCCAGAACACCGTGCAGGACCTTGTGCGAGCTGGTGCGGTCCAGCTGTGTACCTACGCTGAGGGATTTAGGCTACTCTTGGCCTGAGTCGCTCAAGTGCGACGCTTTCAGCACCGCGTCGTGCCAGCACGTAAGAAAAGTTGTACAGTCACTTAAATGTTTTGAAGCAAATTGTATGGTTTTTCATTTTCGATATACACAAGGTTAAAAACTAAGCAGAATATTTCTGAAAAGAGAAAACATTCATATTTACACATTGAGCCAATGAGATAATTGCGTTCTCTCTCGTAATGATGGAAATCCATCAACAGGGGGCAGTGGAAATCCATCATGCGATTGACGCTAAACAGGGGGAATGAGGGGGTGATTGGGTTTTTGGGTGCTATTATCAGGCCCCCCTACTTTGTGTCCACGAGTAAATATCCATCCATCCATTATCTGCTGCTTAATCCGGGGTCGGGTTTTAGCAGGGAAGCTCAGACTTCCCTCTTCCCAGACACTTCATCCAGCTCTTCCGGCAGGATCCCAAGGTGTTCCCAAGCCAGCCGAGAGATATACTCTCTCTAGTGTGTCCTGGGTCCTCCCTGTGGTCTCCTGCCGGTGGGACAAGCCCGGAACACTTCTCCAGGAAGGCATCAAGGAGGCATACGAAACAGATGCCCGAGCCACCTCAACTGGCTCCTCTCAACGTGGAGGAGTAGCGGCTCGACCTTGGGTCCTTCGCGGATGACCGAGCTTCTCACCCAATCTCTAAGGGAGAGTCCGGACACCCTGCGAAAGAAACTCATTTCGGCCGCTTGTATCCGGGATCTTGTTCTTTCGGTCACCACCCATAGCTCGTGACCGACCATAGGTGAGGGAATGAACATAGATCGACTGATAAATCGAGAGCTTTGCCTTTTAGCGCAGCTCCTTCTTCACCACAGCGGACCGGTCGGTACAGAGTTCGCATCACTGCAGATGCTCCACCGATCCACCTATCGATTTCCCGCTCCCTCCCACCTCACTCGTGAACAAGACCCGAAGACTCCTCCACTTGAGGCAGGATCTCATCCCCTAACTGGAGAGGGCACACCACCCTTTTCTGACTCAGGACCATGGTCTCTGATTTATAGGTGATGATCTTCATCCCAACTGCTTCACACTCTGCTGCGAACCGCTCCAATGAGAGTTGGAGATCACGGCTCGATGAAGCCAACAGCACCACATCTGCAAAAAGCAGAGATGCAATACTGAGGCTACCAAACCGGATCCCCTCAACGCTTCAGCTGTGCCTAGCAATTCTGCCCATAAACGTTATGAACACAATCGGTGACAAAGGGCAACTGTCAAGTTAAAAAATAGACCCTTAGTTAGACATTGTTAAAATTACCCAAAAATAAGGAGAGAAGACACTCAGTTTTCTTGGCCAAGGAGAGCAAAATAGAGGGACTAGACAGAGAAATGCTAGATTACGCTGTATAGTCAGCAAAATTGATCTAAGGAAAAAAAACCTCCTTGCTCTTTTTATTAGGGGTTTGTCCTAACACAGAAGGGTGCCGCCCTGAAGGGAGGGGGAAAGCAAGCTGGAGACACCCATGTGATTTTGGTTGGCTATGTGTGAGCATGTAGGTGGAACTAACTAAATACACGTGTGTAAGCAAGGGCACACGTAAAGTGGTCAGAATGACCCAGACACTTCAGTTATGGAACGCTGCGGCCATGGAAGATGTCCTCGAATGGAAAATTGTCCTCGAAGGTCTAGACGAAAGTCTAGACGCCAGGTGCTGAAGATGTCCCGGAAGGTCTAGTTACGCAATGATGCGGCCATGAAGCAAGGCAGTTGTCATCCCGACCCTCTTTACTCTTTCTAACACTTAAATATTATACCACAACCTAGTATAGCAAGCAATAATCATTTACTGGTTATATCAATAAGAAAAAATATGGCAATATGTATTATGTAGTGCTGCAATGATTAATCGATTAGCTCGAGTATTCGATAAGAAAAAAATATTCGAATTAAATTTTGTTGCCTCGAGTATTCGTTTAAGTGGTGTTGTTTATTTTGAAAGTGTTTGCAGCCCTCTGGTCTGCCTCTTTTCAGATGGTTGAATCCAACTGCTCCCTGTTAAGACCAACGTAAGCCAAGTTTTTGTTTGAGCTAATGTTTTTTAATGCATTCATGATTTAGTTTATAGGTGTAATTAGTTATTTTTTTGTGGGAATATGTGTCAGAACCATTTTTTAGAGCATTGTAAAAAAAAAAAAAAAAAAAAAAGCATTTTATCGCATTTAAGCTAGTGGACTTTTTCTATGTAAGTTAGCCTATTGTTCTTTTGTTTTACATTGATCCTTATTTTTTAAAATTTATGCTGTTTAGGGCTCAGCTCAGGCATTTTAAGTTTTCATGTTCCTTATCCAATTACTCGATTATCCGAACTAACTAGCCCATCGATTAATCGACTACTAAAATATTCGATAGCTGCAGCTTTTTATTATTATTAATTTTTTTTTATAAGATCTAAAGGTTTTTTGAGTGAAAGCAGTGAATTAGTCTTTTTTTTTATTCTAGTTACATCTGAGATGCAATTGTTGGCTGTTTTCAACAATACACATCAAAAATAAAGACATTGATTGACTGAAAATGGTTCAAGATTAGATGAAATGTCTTGGTTTCTCATGTATATTTATAATTGCTCTTCACCTAAAATTATATTTATTTTATCCGATTACTCGATTAATCGAAAGAATTTTCAGTCGATTACTCGATTACTAAAATATTCGATAGCTGCAGCCCTAGTATTATAGGTATGTATGAGCACAAGCAAATATTCAATCAATCAAGCAAATATTCAATCAACCCTCGATAATTAACTCAACAGCAACCTTGGCAGAGTCCAACCCTCACTGAGAAGGAATCCGATGCATTAGATAAAGATAGCACCACTATGTACATAGGTAGCATAGGCGTTTAAAAAATGTATCGCTTTGTTACGGTTTGCGGGCTGGCAGGTGGTATGGACCCAAATGCAGAGGAAGGGAGGCAAGGCAGATAGACAGTGTAAAAAGTAGTTAATAAAGCCAACAAAAAAACAAAGTACAAACAAGACGACCGAGGAATCCAACAACTCTTATAAAATAAGATAAGAAGACTTTTATTGATCCCACCATGGGCAAATTCTCGGTGTTACAGCAGCAAAGATATAGGTAACGCAGAGGACGGCGTGATGTAGCCGTTAATTTATTACATTAGCAGCAAACATTCGAAAACACACTAATAGTCTTTACATAGTACAGAGGGGAAAAAAAGGTGGCAGTGCAAATATAAAGTACAGAATTGGAAGCAATAAAAAAATACAGTTGTGTGGAATGTTGGATATTGCACAGTATAATCCCAAGTGCAGAACTGCACAATTGCACTAATGACCGGCAGTTTGTAGAGACTGCCTAGTGTTCTTATTAAACAGCTTGATAGCGGCAGGCAGGAAGGAGCGACAGAATCTCTCCTTTGCACAGCGAGGGTGTAAAAGTCTATTACTAAAGGAGCTATGGAGTGCTGTAAGGGTGCCTCGGAGGGGGTGGGACGGGTTGTGCAGCATTGATGACAGCTTTGCCATCATCCTCCTGTCCCCCACTGAGTCCAGGGAGCAGCCCATCCTCGCCAGTTTGTCCAGCCTCTTTTTGTCCCGGGCCGAGACGCCGCCTGCCCAGGAGACCACTCCCTGGAATATGACCGATGCAACCACTGAGTCATAAAAGTTCCTGAGGAGTGCCCCCTGAACACCAAAAGACCTCAGCCTCCTAAGTAGGAAGAGTCTGCTTTGACCCTTCCTATAAAGAGCGTCGATGTTGTCAATCCAAACCAGTTTATTTTTCAGATGAACACCCAGGTACTTGTAAGTTGAGACTCTCTCAACATCCGTTCCCTGGATATTCACTGGTGCAGGTGGAGAGTTCCGGCACCTGCCGAAATCCACCAACAGCTCCTTGGATTTCTCCGCGTTGATCTGGAGGCGGTTCTGCTGGCACCAGTCCACAAAACCCTGAGTGAGTTCTCTGTACTCCCGATCATCTCCGTCTGAGATGAGGCCGACAATCGCAGAGTCGTCGGAGAACTTCTGCAGGTGACAGGTGGGGGTTTTGTATTTGTAGTCCGAAGTGTAGAGGGTGAACAGGAAAGGAGCCAAGACAGTTCCCTGCGGTGCCCCAGTGCTGCAGAGAAGCACGTCTGACACACAGTCCCGTGTTCTCACGTACTGTGGCCGGTTTGTGAGGTAGTCCTGGATCCATGTGGTGAGGTGGTGGGCCACTCCCGCCTGCTCCAGCTTGTCTCTCAATAGGGTGGGCTGGATGGTGTTGAACGCGCTGGAGAAATCAAAGAACATGATCCTCACAGTGCTCCCCGCCTTCTCCAGGTGGGAGATTGAAGTGTGGAGGAGGTAGATTATGTCCTACAAAAGTCAGGGTACTAACAAAAGACTGGTATCAAAAATTTATGCTGAGGAACACAAGGGCTGTGACGTAGGAACGGGCAGGAATTGACGCTGACGTGAACATGCACATTGACAATGTCGCAACAAGGGGTGGAAAGAAACTGGGAGCTTATATACAGAAACAGACAAGGGGTAAAGAGACAACGAGGAACAGGTGAGTGACACAGGAGTATGCAGGTTGGGGGATACACTAGGAGCAGGAACAACAGGAGAACTCAATGGGCAATCACAGGGACACACCAGGAGGTAACCAACACAAACCTAACACTCTCATTGTTTATTCTTCTCCTCTTGTGTCTTCTTCCTTCATCTCTGTCCCACCATTATTGCTTTCTGTTCACTGCTTTCTCCTAATAAATAAAACATCATGAACAACCCCAATGGGAGAACTGTATGCCAAACTCCCATGTGATACATTAAAACTGTTCAGACCATAAGGACACTTAGATTCCTATTATCCATGTCTAAGCAGCTGAACAGGTTAGAAAAAAACACACACAAAAAAACTCCTGCAATATAGTCCCCCCACCCCAAGATGTTTATTCTCAAGAATGTATATTTTTTTACGTTTCAGTCAAATCAATGGCTTTTGTGCTTGTGTCACAGTTTGGCATGGCAGAGGGCGGCGGCATTTGCGAGCCCCTCAGCATCTCTATGTGCCAAGGCCTGTCCTACAACCAGACGATAATGCCCAACCAACTTGGCCACACCAGCCAGCGAGATGCTTCCGTTAAGCTGTCCTTCTTCGAGACCTTCGCCAAGTCCGCTTGCTCGTACGACATCCGGCCTTTCCTGTGCGCTGCCTACGCCCCGCGCTGCTCCCAGGGCCGGATACGGAGACCCTGTCGGAGTTTTTGCCAGACCGCCCGCGACCACTGCGAGGCCCGTTTGGGTCACTACGGCATATCCTGGCCGCGGGAGCTGCGCTGCGAGGCCTTCCCAGTGCGCGACTGCGTCACCGTACGTAGACGTGACTTTGTCGGCATGGTCAGAGAATGAGCTTTCTCATGTTTCATCGTCATATTCTGTTTTTTTTTTCTTTCAGGAAGACAACAGGTCAGAGGTAAGCACTTCCATGTCCATTAAGTACATACCAAAGTATTGGGACATCTACTCTTTCAATTATTGTGCAAGATTTATGCTTTCCTTATTATAGTTAGTCACCAGATAGGATCTTAGAAACTTTCTTTGTCCTGGGCTATGTGGCTCTACAGTGCCCTCCATAATTATTGGCACCCCTGAAAAAGATGTGTTTTATAGCTTCTAATATATATATATATTTTAATTCAAATAATATGGGACCTTAATGGAAAAAAAAAAATAGAAAAATCCAACCTTCAATACAAGTGCATTCATTCAGTGGGGAAAAAATCCCACATAATGAAAAAAATATTTGACATTTAATAATGTGTGTCACAATTATTAGCACCCCTGGTGTTAATACTTTGTACAACCCCCTTTTGCCAACAAAACAAGGTCTGGGGACTGAGATGGCCATGGGAGGAGCTTGATTTTGTGTCCGGTGAACCATTTCTATGTAGATTTGGCCATATGTTTAGGGTCATTGTCTTGCTGAAAGACCCATTGACGACCCATCTTCAGCTTTCAGGCAGAGGGCAACAGATTTTGATTTAAAATGTCCTGGTATTTCAAAGCATTCATGATGCCATGCACCCTAACAAGGTTCCCAGGGCCTTTGGAAGCGAAACAGCCCCACAGCATCGCTGACCCACCCCCATACTTCACTGTAGGTATGAGGTGCTTTTCAGGATGTGCATCTTTCATGGCACGCCAGACCCACTTAGAGTGTTTGTTGCCAAAAAGCTCAATCTTGGTCTCATCTGACCAAAGCACACGGTCCCAGTTGAAGCCTGGGACCGTGTGAATTTTTGTGTGGGTTAAAACATTTGACGTAATTAACGCACATGCCCCGCTCAAACAGATTAAAATGACAGCAGTGTAATGTCCGCTTGTTACTTAATAAAACGAAAACATTAAGAGGGGTTTTAATGTAAAATTTCTATAACTTGTGTTAACATTTATCTTTTAAGAACTACAAGTCTTTCTATCCATGGATCGCTTTAAGAGAACGCTAATAATGTTAATGCCATCTTGTTGATTTATTGTCTTAATAAACAAATACAGTACTCATGTACCGTATGTTGAATGTACATATCAGTCTTGTGTCTTATCTTTCCATTCCAACAATAATTTACAGAAAAATATGGCATATTTTATAGATAGTTTGAATTACGATTAATTAATTTTTAAGCTGTAATTAACTTGATTAAAAATTGTAATCGTTTGACAGCCCTAATGAAAATACAATAGAGAACAACATGCTGAATAAATGTACAGTGCATGAACAACGAAATGCGAATATACTGTCCTCACCAGGGCGCTACGGCTCGGTCCTGGCTATACAGCGAACTCCCAAATGACGATGCTGGACGATCGTATAATTTGCTGAATCAATTTGGTCCTCGATACCAAACAGGTTTGCGTCAACGTAAATAAATGATAATTAGGTGCTCTTACAGCAATGACATAAACGGTTCGCTAGCATTAGCACATCGTTCAAACAACCACACAACTGGCTCTAAGGCTACGTTCATACTACAGGTCTTAATGCACAAATCCGATTTTTTGTCATATCTGTTTTTTGGGCGTGCCCGTTCAGACTGCCTTTGTCCATTGAAACCATTCAAGTATTACGCATGCGCACTAATTCGCAGTCCGACATGCGCAGAAGCATCAAAACAAATGACCACACGTGCTGGCTGTCATCCCTCATTGCAGGGATATCATATTTTTCTTTTTAAAAAGAGGACACAAATAACAGACATAAATAATCCCAGTTTAGGCTTACATTCAAAGTATTTGGATCGTGCATGTCCGTGCATGTCACATGCACATACGGGCGGTTTGCCACGACTCTCGGCCGTGTAAGCAATGTTGAAATATTGCTTATATGGAGCAGACAGAAAACCGATCATTCTCAGGCTTATCCTCAACCCTTTTTTTTTTTTTTTTTATGACTGTTGTAAAGTCCGACCCTTCCTAAAAAGCCGTGTTCACTGCAAGCTAGGCGCTAATAACGCACAGCTGCACCACTACCGTAGCGTCTCTCTCGCTTTTTGATTACGTAATTGCTGCATGAATTCCGATTTGAGAGACTGGACAGTACAGACCGCCGCGACAGTCTGGAAAAATGTGGCCCAGATCAGATTTGAACCACATACGAAAGTGACCCAGATCGGATTTGAAATGGTCCAGTTCAATGCGACTTGTCACGTTCAGACCGTCTTAAGTTAATGCCTCACTCGAGTCGGAAAAACACGAAAAAATCGGATTCGTGCATTAAGACCTGAAGTATGAACGTGGCCTTGTTCAAAATAAATGTATAGTACCTGCTGTATTGGAGCGCATTAGGGACCAGTGCGACTTGGTGTTTTATTCAGCAATGACTACTGAGCTAAAGTCTAAGTTGGTCTAAGCTGTCTAAGTTTGTGGCCGCGGCAGCTTTTCTTCACGGCGAGCCTTTTCACAGAAGTTATCCTATCTGGTGACTAACCAAGCCTGGCACTCGGCATACGTCAGATAAGCAGTCGCCTGGATGAGGCGCCAAATGACTTTGGAGGGGGAAAAAAAAAATCAGGAAAAAGAAAACTCTCATGCTTTGCTACCCGAATGTTTTTTAACTTATCAAGTACATTTAAATATGCTACATACAAAAATATATGATGGTAAATATTTTTAAAACAATGCAACAAATTAGGTTGTCATGCTGAGGTTGTGTTTTACATGCTGTTCCTGAACGCACCATGTGACAGATACTCTTCAAAGACAGACTAAAGAATATTAGGATGCCAAAAGTAAAGGGAATTAAGAGGTCGGAGAAAAGTATTAGGACAGAAAGAGATAATTTGGACAAAAGTATTGAAACATCAGGTTAGGCAAAAGTTTTGGGACAAAGAGAAAATATTGCATTTGGTTAAAAGTATTAGTACACGATCACAATGTAAAGTGAATGGAGGTTTATGTTTCTAATCGATGTTTGTGTTCTTGATCACAACAGATGCTGGATGCTAATGGCATAGTCGCCGCCCTGCTGGCTGGAGGCCACTCAGTTCGAGGAAAATGTCAGTCACTTCACATTTTTTCACTCGAAACGTATTTTTACACTCACTGTGACTATTTTTTTCCCCCAAATGAAGCGCTGACTATCAGGACCGCACGCTTGCTGCTGAAACTCGCAGATGTATCCTTTATGAATGACTGTTTATACTAATTTATGTGTATGTAATATTCAAGTTTTCTGAACTGAGGAATTTCAGGCAGACCAATCAGGGGACCTGGACATGTTGGAGTACTTCAAACTGGATCACTACGTAGCGGCCGCCAGACGGGAATATGTGGATACCTACGAAAGGAGGCAGCCTCATTCTTTTACTCAGGCGAATATGAACGAGGCATTGGCTGTGAGGGGTATGGCTTTTTCTTTAGATTTGCGATACTTAAACACACCGCTAACTACCACAACATTTTGTGTTGTAGAAGTTAGTCCCAATGTATTTTAAGCCTATATTGCCAAAGTATCACATTTGATACACCTAAAATTTCATGATTTTGAGACTAATTCAGAATTTTGACATTTCTTTTTGAAAAAAAAAATGATGGATGCAAGTCAACACATGCATTTGTAGGTTCCATGAAAAAAAAAAAAAAACAGGATTTAGCAAGGGTTATAGATATCTGAGCGCTTATTACTAGGGCTGTCAAACGATTAAAATTTTTAATCGAGTTAATTACATCTTAAAAATTATTCATAATTAATCGTAATTAATCGCAATTCAAACCATCGATAAAATATGCCATATTTTTCTGTAAATTATTGTTGGAATGGAAAAATAAGACACAAGATGGATATATACATTCAACATACGGTACATAAATACTGTAATTGTTTATTATAACAATAAATCAACAAGATGGCATTAACATTATTAACATTCTATTAAAGCAATCCATGGATAGAAAGACTTGTAGTTCTTAAAAGATAAATGTTAGTACAAGTTATAGAAATTTTATATTAAAACCCCTCTTAATGTTTTCGTTTTAATAAAATTTGTAAAATTTTCACTCAAAAAATAAACTAGTAGCCCGCCATTGTTTATGTCAATAATTACACAATGCTCATGGGTGCTTTAGTCCGTAAAATCAGTCGCACCCAAGCGCCAGCAGAGGGCGACAAAACTCCCAAAAAACACAAGTAACATGTTGGCGTTGCACTGTGCTGTCATTTTAATGTTTGAGCGGGGCATGTGCGTTAATTGCGTCAAATATTTTAACAAGATTAATTTTTAAAATTAATTACCGCCCGTAATTAACGCGATAATTTTGACAGCCCTACTTATTACACATATTCGTTTTGCCTTTTCTTTTTACAAATTTGAAAAAAAGTTTCATTAGGACCGTATTTTTCAAATTTTGGGATTCTCTGATGATTGCTTCATATTGCTGGCATTAAAGGGTTAAGAACACTCGTTAACTCATTGTCTGGCATTGACGGGATGTCTAGCGCCGTCAGTGGCATTGAAAGAGCACTTACAACTTGTCCTCCCGGTTGAATTTCGACATCTATCAACGTCAGTGGCAGGCCAATGAGCATTAAGAAATGAATTACAGTATTTGCATTGTCGACACCTTAATATAATCGTCTTTTTTTTTTTTCTTTTTAGAATTTTCAGGAAAAAAAACAAACAAAAAAACTGAACAATTCAGTGATTTTTAATTTGTACTATTTTAATCTTTAATCTTCTTAGACTTAATTTTTAAAATGCTCTTGACCGCGGGTGTATATATAGTATATTTGAAATAAATATGAACTATAGAAATAACTGTTTAACGAAACAAGACTATTTTAATAGATTTTTTTAAATGCATGTTTGTCAATCATAGATGTTTGCATGTTTTATTTTATAATTATTGAAATGTATTCAACATACCATTTATATAAATTGTTAGCTATGAATAAAACTAAAATTTTGTGCAATTTAAAGTAAATCAAAATTGTCAAGGATTTATACATTTTACCTTCCTTCAACCACTTGCAGCGAGTGCACCTGCAATTACGCGGTTCCGCCAGACGATGGCATATTCTCTCAATTTAACTGGATTTTATAAAACCTTTTTTAACCATGTTACATTAGCAGCACTATAGACCCTACTCAGCTACGTCACAAAATGGGCGTGTCGCTGTTTCCGGCCGCCATATTGTACCTCTTTTTCAGACCTATTCTCATTGTTTTCAATTAGTCGAGCAAGTTATAGAGCAATTCATGGAAGCCCCGGTGTTATCTGACGCTGTAAACTCATTGGATCCGTTGCATAAAAGGCGTTACGTGGAAAAGCTTCAGTTTATCCATTCGCCAGATCCGTATTTGATGCCTAAATCGATGTTTTTCGACCCGCTGGCTTCGCCTGACATCTGATATCCTGATATTTACAACTATCTTGTCCACACAAAATCAGCCTATTCTCACGAAAGTTTGAAAAACTTTAAGAGCTTGGAGGCTTATAAATGCTACGTTGCTGGTTGGGTGAAACAGGTCCTCGTACACGAAAATTCGGCAGGAATCTTGTGCTCGGAAGGTGAGTTACGAAATTTTCAATTCAAAATCTTTTGTTCTTGCTAACATCCACTGTCAAGTCTAATGTATTTCATATCATTTGTCAATGGAGCTAGGGCTTTTAATGTTTATATGGTTTAGCGATAGCACTCTCACTGTATACATATATAATACGTAATAAATATGAAGTGCGATAGCACTACTCCAGATTGTCCCTAGTTGAATTTATTTTTTGGCTTTTGACCTCAATAGTGAAATTGTAAATTAATTGTATGACAACTGTCTGATAATCCCCTTATAATTATATATTTTCAGGTAGTTCATTCACAACGTCTGAGTGTATGTTGTCGGCGATTAGCCTAGCAATGATCTTAATTGTGGTTCTCAGCCTAAAACCCTCTAAATATATATTAAATGCATCTTACCAGATATAAAATGACTACTACGTAATCTGTGGTAGTCGTTTGGAGCCCAGTTTTCTCGTCGAATTGCAGCAGTCAATCTCGGTCTCCTCTTCGGGTCTCTCGGAATACGGTAAAAATTCAAGTCTCTCCGTCTATCTTCTCTGTTTTTGCAACCGACCGCCACACACGACTTCACCATTTTGATTATTAATGTTAACGAGCAGAAAAACACGCCATAATAGGAGGAATTTACGAAGCGCTAATGCATTAACATGACTAGTATCCGGACAACATGGCGCGGGGGCGTGGTTGTGACGTCACGTGAGTAGGGTCTATACAGGGGTTGGACAAAATAAAATAATGGAAACACGTAACATTTTGGCGTCATTATCATTGAACACAATTATTAAAGAATGGCATGAGGAACATTCTAATGAAGTTGAGCATCTCGTGTGGCTGGCACAATCCCCAGACCTCAATATTATTGAGCATTTATGGTCAGTTTTAGAGATTCAATTAGGACATGTCCACCGCCACCATCTCTAAAGGAGTTAGAGGGTATTTTAACTGAAGATTGGCTTAAAATTTGTTTGGAAACAATTCACAAGTTGTTCGAATCAATCCCTCAGAGAAGTGAGGCTGTAATTACCGCAAATAGCAGACCTACACCATATAAAAATTGTTTTTATTTTTTAAAAAGGTGTTTCCATTATTTTGTCCGACCCCTGTATCTTTCAAATAAACTACACTAAAATCCATTTTGAAATTTTCAGCAATTTACAATATACAGATGCTCAAGACATGACCCCTGCGGAACACCAAGCTCTCAAATTCAGTACTGTGTGCGTGCATTTTTTGCCACAGGGTTTGAACTAGAAAGGGACAGCTTGATTACACTGTGGTTGGAGTACAGCAACCAAGGAAAGCTCGAGTACGACGAATTCATCGCTCTATTGACAAGATTGCAGATCCTTAAAGGTACCAAAATTTTTTCATACAAAAGGAGCGACACAGTCTCATTTAAAGTGTTTTCTTTTTATATGTTTAAAAGCCATTTGGTTGACTTTAAGACTGTTCCTGTTATTTATTTACTCTTCCAACAGATAGTTTCCACGCTAACCTTCTCAATTTGCCGTGCGACTGCAAAGTGGCCAGCTTCTCTTTCAAGCAGGTGCGTTTACTGTTGCACGACACTTCATTAGCGACTCACTTTTGATGGACAATGAAACTCGAGAGGCTTTCATGGAATAATATCTTTATTATTGTGGGTTGTTAGTACAATTTTACAGAGCCGCCCAGGTGCCAGTGTAGAAAAAAAATATTTTCCATAGCTAATCTGTACCCACTTTCGTCATCTTTACCCACAATTTAGTAATATGTGGTTACCCACAATTTAGTAATATGAGGCTACAATATAGTAATTTGTACCCACAGTTTAGTCAACTGTACCAACAGTTTACTACTCTGTACCCACGGATTACTAGACTACCCACAGATGACTAAACTGTGGGTACAGATTACTAAACTGTATCCACAGATGACTAAATTGTAGATTGCTAACTGTACCCACAGATTACTAAACTGTTCCCAGATTCCCACAGACTAAACTGTGGGTGCAGATTACTAACATTTAGTAATCTGTACCCACAGTTTAGTCATCTGTACTCACGGATAACTAAACTGAACCCATAGTTTACTACTCTACAGATTAACTAACTGTACACATAGTTGAGTAATATTTGCCCATAGTTTACTACCGTGTACCCACGGATTACTAAACTGTACCAACAGTTTCATAATCTGTGGGTATGAATTACTAAACTGTGGATACAATTTAGTAATCTGTGGCTGTATATTACTAACCTGTGGGTACAGATTACTAAACTGTACACACAGATTACTAAACTGTGGGTACAGTTTATTAATTTGTGGGTGTATATTACTAAACTGTGGGTACAGATTTCTAAACTGTACCCACAGATGATTGAACTGGGGGTACAGTCGGTGCAGATTACTAAACTGTTCCCAGATTCCCACGTTCCCACAGACTAAACTGTGGGTACAGATTACTAACATATAGTAATCTGTACCCACGGTTTAGTCATCTGTACTCACGGATAACTAAACTGTACCCACAGTTGAGTAATATGTACCCATAGTTTACTACTCTACAGATTACTAAACTGTACACACAGTTTTGTAATCTGTGGGTATGGATTACTAAACTGTGGGTACAGTTTAGTTATCCGTGGCTGTAATTTACTAAACTGTGGGTACGGATTACTAACTGTGGGTACAGTTTAGTAATCTGTGGCTGTATATTACTAAACTGTGGGTACAGATTACTAAACTGTACACACAGATTACTAAACTGTGGGTACAGTTTATTAATTCGTGGGTGTATATTACTAAACTGTGGGTACAGATGACTAAACTGTGGGTACAGTTTAGTTATCCGTGAGTACAGATGACTAAATTGTCGATGCAGATTACTGAACTGTTCCCACAGATTACTAAACAGTTCCCAGATTCCCACAGGTTCCCACAGACTAAACTGTAGGTGCAGATGACTAAAATTTAGTCATTTGTACCCACAGTTTAGTCATCTGTATCAATCTGCGAGTATAGATTGCTAAACTGTGGGTACAGTTTAGTAATCTGTGGGTGTAGATCAGGGGTTCCCAACCTATTCCACTAAGGCACACTGTGGGTGCAGGATTTCATTCTTACCAAACAAGATGACAACACTTTTTCCCCAATCTGGTGTTTTACAAGTGCAATCAGTTGATTGCAGTCAGGTGTGGCTTGTTTTAGCAGAAGCCTCATTGGTTCAACTGTCTCTGCTGGATCGGCTGGAACAAAAACCAGGACCCACAGTGTGCCTTGAGGACTGGGTTGAAACCCCCTGGTGTAGATGACTAAACTGTAGGTACAAGTTACTAAACTGTACCCTCAGATTAGCTATGAATTTTTTTCCTACCCTGGCACCAGGGGGCACTGTACAATTTTGATAAAACACATAAATTTTAAAATTGTTTATCTAATCTGAACATTGTGTTACAAACTAGAACTATTAGTCCCTTTTCATGCACTACTTTAGTGTTATATATATGTATATATATATTAGGGCTGCCAGTTTATCGACTCATCGATTATTACGAAAGGTCGACCGATTTATCAGCTGGCCGATACAAGTACTTTTTTCAAGATCGACAGATATCAGCCACTTTAATACAAAACCTTTAGGTTTACTATTTAGGTGATCTTTTTTAATAAAGGTTTTGCCCACCTAGTTGCCATTGTTACAAAATTAATGGGCCGATACATTTATATCATGAGTATTTCAATTGCTCTCCATGATCGTGCTTTAAAAGAAAATATCGGTCTCAATTATCGGCTTCCAAATTTGGATGAACTTTTTTTTTCGAAAAATCTGTATCATCATCGGCCTTTGCAAATCCCATATCGGTCGACTTCTAATTATTAACTCTTCGGTTGGGAGGGTTAGCATTCATTCGTCCATTCACTGTCAACCCTCCCACTTCAAATGGATTGGATGTCGACTTGTGACGAACTCACTTAAAGAGTTTCAATTTAGTTTTTAAAAGCCACATGATTGGATGTCTATCACCGTCAATAAGAACTTAATTGGCAACTCTTTTGAGACATTGTTGACGAAAAATTGTCCAAATTCTCGTATTAAGCACATAAGCCGATTTGTCGACCCGTCGCAAAAATCATAATTTTGGCAGCTCTAATAAATACCAAAATATTTTTTTTCTCCTTCCAGTTCATGAAGTCCGCCGTCGTCTGAAGATCAGCTGGAACCAACAAATTTAGTAATAGCACCTTTGGATTTTTTTTCAAAACTATTTTAAAAAAATCTAGATATGTGTATATATAGATTATAAACATGTTGAAATACATTGAAAGCGCACAATAGTGCTGTACGATATGACAATATTAATAGCCAAAACATTATGTTTTTGAAATTTAACATGTCTATTGTTACTGTCGCCCTAAATAGACCTGTTTCAGCAATGTACATTCTGTTCCACAGAGGGCGCCCTTGCTGTTACTGTTACTTTTTAGCCCTTAAAAAAATAAAAATTAATCAAAAACCCGATCCTTTCCACCCGATTCCGATCCTCTGAAAAATGGCGCGATCATCCCGACTTGATCTGATCGGGGACAACCCTAAAACTGCTACTTCTGTATGTCCTGGATAGTTTTAGGTTGCAGTGCAACGCGTTACATTCAACAATGGTGGCAGGTCAATTTAAAGTCAATTCAAAAATTGAGTAGGAGATACATTGCCATAATTCTCGAAATTTATTATACCGTAAGATATCAAAATCATGATATAAAAATGGCCCATATCTTTATTTTTCTTTTTTTTTTTTTTTTTTTTTTCCATATCGCACAGCACTAGTACACAAGCGTTAATGTCAATGAAGAGTAAAAAATAGTGGTAACTTAGGCAAATATTGATTTCACAGCTGAACTACCAAAGTCAAATATTTCTGTTTTTGAACTTTGAAAGTTCCGCTGTAATGTAATTGGAATAAAAATGAGTCTACGCATTAAAAAAAATAAAAAGATGTCTTGTTCCTCACATGCTCATGGTCACTTGGATGAACTAGACAGTGGAAAAAAACAGTTGTTATTACTGGGTTCTATACAATTGATGCATCACGCTGTACTTACGTCGTCATACTGGAAGGTGGCGCTGCCATTTTGTGACGTGTCACGGCGTCGGAATTGATCTATAAGCACACACATTGTGAATAGCTATGCTTTATATCCAAAAGAATAAGAGGTTTGATGGACTCCTACCGGTTAAGGCGCGAAGTCGAACACAACAGCACACAAAATCATCGAAAGGGATTCTTCCATTGACGCCGTAGCGCTTCATGACCATGTTCATTCCGTTAGGACTCAGGTTGTAACCTGCACAAAAAGCAAGTTGTTATGTCTTCGTCTGCCGTCAACGGCAAGGGCTGGCAGTAGGGTTGTTCCGATCATGTTTTTTTGCTCCCGATCTGATCCCAATCGTTTTAGTTTGAGTATCTGCCGATCCCGATATTTCCCGATCCCCGATTGCTTTTTTTTTGCTCCCGATTCAATTCCAATCATTCCCGATAATTTTTCCCGATCATATACATTTTGGCAATGCATTAAGAAAAAAATGAATAAAACTCGGACCAATATATACATTCAACATACAGTACATAAGTACTGTATTTGTTTATTATGACAATAAATCCTCAAGATGGCATTTACATTATTAACATTCTTTCTGTGAGAGGGATCCACGGATAGAAAGACTTGTGACTTTGTGTATTGTGACTAAATATTGCCATCTAGTGTATTTGTTGAGCTTTCAGTAAATGATACTGTAGCCCTGCCCAAATGCATGATGGGAAGTGGAACCATGACTATGTGCAGTGCTACCAATGGATATATCTTCTCTGCGTTGGGAAATAATAAAAGGTGTTAAAACAAAGATCAATTGTGACCTTTCTTCCCCACATTGCTTCCCATGATATTTCTAATCATATTGAGAGGGATTGCAAGGTTTTAGCCAATTAAAGAACGGCTTCAAAGACTGCCAAAATTCATTCTACTCAGTATGCGCTGCCTATTATCTCTTTACAGTGCCTTGCAAACATTTCGGCCCCCTTGAATCTTGCAACCTTTCGCCACATTTCAGGCTTCAAACATAAAGATATGAAATTTAATTTTTTTGTCAAGAATCAACAACAAGTGGGACACAATCGTGAAGTGGAACAACATTTATTGGATAATTTAAACTTTTTTAACAAATAAAAAACTGAAAGGTGGGGCGTGCAATATTACCCTTTACTTTCAGTGCAGCAAACTAACTCCAGAAGTTCAGTGAGGATCTCTGAATGATCCAATGTTGTCCTAAATGACCGATGATGATAAATAGAATCCACCTGTGTGTAATCAAGTCTCCGTATAAATGCACCTGCTCTGTGATAGTCTCAGGGTTCTGTTTAAAGTGCAGAGAGCATTATGAAAACCAAGGAACACACCAGGCAGGTCCGAGATACTGTTGTGGAGAAGTTTAAAGCCAGATTTGGATACAAAAAGATTTCCCAAGCTTTAAACATCTCAAGGAGCACTGTGCAAGCCATCATATTGAAATGGAAGGAGCATCAGACCACTGCAAATCTACCAAGACCCGGCCGTCCTTCCAAACTTTCTTCTCAAACAAGGAGAAAACTGATCAGAGATGCAGCCAAGAGGCCCATGATCACTCTGGATGAACTGCAGAGATCTACAGCTGAGGTGGGAGAGTGTCCATAGGACAACAATCAGTCGTACACTGCACAAATCTGGCCTTTATGGAAGAGTGGCAAGAAGAAAGCCATTTCTCAAAGATATCCATAAAAAGTTTGCCACAAGCCACCTGGGAGACACACCAAACATGTGGAAGAAGGTGCTCTGGTCAGATGAAACCAAAATTGAACTTTTTGGCCACAATGCAAAACGATATGTTTGGCGTAAAAGCAACACAGCTCATCACCCTGAACACACCATCCCCACTGTCAAACATGGTGGTGGCAGCATCATGGTTTGGGCCTGCTTTTCTTCAGCAGGGACAGGGAAGATGGTTAAAATTGACGGGAAGATGGATGCAGCCAAATACAGGAACATTCTGGAAGAAAACCTGTTGGTATCTGCACAAGACCTGAGACTGGGACGGAGATTTATTTTCCAACAGGACAATGATCCAAAACATAAAGCCAAATCTACAATGGAATGGTTCAAAAATAAACGTATCCAGGTGTTAGAATGGCCAAGTCAAAGTCCAGACCTGAATCCAATGGAGAATCTGTGGAAAGAGCTGAAGACTGCTGTTCACAAACACTCTCCATCCAACCTCACTGAGCTCGAGCTGTTTTGCAAGGAAGAATGTCAGTCTCTCGATGTGCAAAACTGATAGAAACATACCCCAAGCGACTTGCAGCTGTGATTGGAGCAAAAGGTGGCGCTACAAAGTATTAACGCAAGGGGACCGAATAATATTGCACGCCCCACTTTTCATTTTTTTATTTGTTAAAAAAGTTTAAATTATCCAATAAATTTTGTTCCACTTCACGATTGTGTCCCACCTGTTGTTGATTCTTGACAAAAAATTAAAATTTTATATCTTTATGTTCGAAGCCTGAAATGTGGCGAAAGGTTGCAAGGTTCAAGGGGGCCGAATACTTTTGCAAGGCACTGTATATAGGTAAAGCGGCATCATAACAGATTGAGCGTTACAATGAGTGAGAGGGTCGTGCAGCGTATATAATAATAGCGTTAAATATTTTAACGTGACACATTTTAAAATAAATTAATTGCCATTGCCATTATTGGGATATTTTTGATAACCCTACGTTAAGCCTAAACTAAAGAGTCTGGATGAGTGTAACATATTATGTCTGTAACGTTAAATGCAATTAGAAAACGATTTAGTTCAAATATGCTGTATATATATATTAAAAAAAGGCATGGCCGATATTTTTTTGCCGATTCCGATACTTTGAAAATGACGTGATCAGACCCGATCGATCGGCGACATCTCTAGTTGGCAGTGACCTTTTTGTGCCGTTGAAGAAGAGAGACGTCAATGGGGACCAGAACTACGACTTATTTTAATGTAAATGATATTATATACTGTACATCCAAATCCAACATTATACAGTGGTATGAAAAAGTATCTGAACCTTTTAAAATCTCTCACATTTCTGCATAAAATCACCATCAAATGTGATCTGATCTTTGTCAAAATCACACAGGTGAAAAAACAATGTCTGCTGATCCTCTAACTTAAATGCATGTAGGCTCTAATAAACCACAATTGTTCTCTTGTACTAAAATATGTTGTTAGAAACACATAAAATGTTAAATTAATGGCAATATTTTATAATATTTAGTACATATTTGACCGTTAGTTGGCGCCATGGTTTGCGGGCTCACAGTGATGACATAATTGGGATCTTTCCAAATGTGTAGCGTGTTCAACAATTGCTTATTGCTGCCTAAACTCGCGAAGTAAAATGCCATGATGTGCTGCTTTTGGATGCAATTTCCAGTCAAATGGAAACAAGGGGAGTGAAGTGAGTGGTCAAGGTGGAATTATTATTTTTGAGTGAATAAATGTACATAAGTGGAAGCTTCTCCCCCTTTTTGGGGCCTTTATGCACGTATCCTACCCACCACGCGTTACAACTGGCGCCCAAACATTTTTCCTGGATCCTCAGTCAAGTAAGGGATCTGTCTATTTTCTGGATCCGACGGTCCCACCGAGTCTGCAATATTGGTTTCGGATCTGTCAATTTTTTTGATATTCGGTCCCACAGCGGCTTTTCGGATCAGTCTATTTTGTGGAATCGACGGCCCGATCGCTGGCTGCAACATTACCATGGGATCGGTCTAATTCCTGGATCTTCGAGTGAGTAAAAAACACGGATTTGAATTACAATTGCCATCTTTTTTGTTGACTATTCTTCGTGGGAGTTTTCCCCAAATCATACTAAATAATTAAAGCACTATGGCACGCTACAGTGACGACAGTGACTCTGACGTGGACCTTACAACAATGTTGGAGTTCGTCAGGGAACACGTGTTTGCGTACTGCTGAGCTCCAGAGAGAAGAGTGGCAAGGTGGAAATATTATTTTTTGTGAATAAATGTGCATAAGTGGAAGCTTCTCCCCTTTTTGGTACATTTGCACACGTATCCTAGCTACCACGCGTTACAATGTACAGGACATGGATTACACAAGGTGTGCTCTTTGGCCTGTACTGTATGTAAAGCACACGACAGCTCTGGATGCTAACAATCTACATACCGTAATTTTCGGACTATAAGCCGCTACTTTTTTCTTTCATTTTGATACCTGTGGCTTATAGTCCTGTGCGGCTTAATTGTTGATTTTTTTTAGGTAACACTTAATTTGACAGCAGCGTCATAAGACTGTCATAAGATCATCCAAATTATGACATGACACTATCATTGACATCACTGAATGATTATGTCATAAAGTGTCATTTGGCAAATTTTGTCACTAACTCAATTTTTGTGCATCTTGGATCTTTTGCATCCATTCAAAAGTGAGATGATTTGAAGGATAACGCTTAATGACATCTGTTATAAGCATTCATGAATGCTCAGGACAGAGACATGTCATAATTATGATTGTGTAATGACAGTCTTATGGCACCACTGTCAAACAAAGTGTTAGCAAATACCATAACTAACAAATGATGAAACAATTGGAAGAGTAACTGAAGAAATATTTAGCACAGAACATGATTTTTGATTGTTATTTACACCTGTAGCGCTGCAATGCATGTTAAGAGGCATGTTGGATGACAACAGTCAACAGCAGGTAGGGAGCAGTGATGGCCAAATGAAGCTTCTTGAAGCAATAAAGCTTTGCACTAATTAGTTCAAAGTTTAATGATGGTTCATTTGGTCTTATGACAGTCGGTCGTATGATGCCGCTGTCAAATAAGGTTGTACCGGTTAATATCTTATGGTGTAAATATCCCATGATACAGTGAGGACAGCTGCGGCTTATAGTCCAGTGCGGCTTATCTATGAACAAATGCCGTTTTCGTGCCAAATTTGGTGGGCTGCGGCTTATAGTCAGGTGCGCCTCATAGTGCGAAAATTAGGGTAATTATATTGGGATAAGTTTGAAAACGCAATATGTTTACCTTGAATATCTGCTAATAAAACCGGAGTTCCCAACAGCACTCTCTCGCTCTGTTGCCATTGAGACTCACTAGCAGCGAGTGCATCACCAGTTTTGCCCAACTTTTGTCTTATCAGGTATTTGCCGCACTCATTTTTCCCTGAACCTTGTCTTGTGAACGACCGACAGTGCTGTCCTGCTCTTCACTTTTTCTGGTTCAAATAGGAAGGGTAGAACTGACGACATGTGGGGAAAGCTAACGAGTGACACGCTGGAATTCCGGCAACGGGCCCAGTGACGTCACGCACTGCGACGTAACAAGAATAGCGACCTATCACTTAAAATCATTTTAGAAACTTTATTAAAACAAAAACATTAAGAGGGGTTTTAATATGAAATTATTATAACTCATGTTAACATTTATCTTTGAAGAATTACTTGTCTTAAAAATAGAGGATCCCTTTAACTAAAACCACCCAAACATTTATAGGATTTCAGTTAGCTGGGATAAGCTCCAGCACCTCCGCAACCCTCGAAATTAATATCTCAAAAACGATAGCAGCAAACAATTATAGTACTGCAACAATTAATCGATTAATTAATTTAGAAAAAAGCTTCAAATTCAATTTTGCTGCTTTGATGATTTGTTTAAGTAGAGTGGGATTGTTATGCTTTGTTTGAAAGTGTTGCATTTAGTTTTATTGGTTTAGGAAGATACACTGCCCTCTGGTGGCAACAGTGAATATGACATAACTCGTCCAAGCTGAATCCAGCTGCTCCCGGTTCTGGCCAACATTAGGCTTTAAGTTTTTGTTTGAGCTAATATGTTTGTTCATGCATTTGTAATTTAGTTTTTATAGCGTATTTAGACTTTGTTGTGGGAATATGTGTCTGTAAAAAAAATGTTAGCACTTTATAGCATTTAAGCTAGCAGAATTTTGCTATGCAAGTTTACTACGATCAAATAAAATTTACATATCAATTTGACTAGACATTTAAACTCCAATTTTCTTATATCATTTGATGCTAAGCTAGAGTACTTTACTTTTATTTTTTATTATATTTATTGTTTTATTTAGCATTCACATTTAATTCTTTTTTGAAAGTGCAATCATGGCACCAATTGATGTGCAAGTAAACAAAAATGTTAATACATCATTTGTTTTAAATCTCCCTAAATTATTCTGCAACGCATTAAATGTTTGTTATCTGATTACTTGATTAATCGAACTAACTCATCCATCCATTAATCGATTACTTAAATAATCGTAATCAGCAGCTCTAAACGATTGACACAATTTTTAGCCATTTTTAATCAAGATGGGGGGCTGGTTGACCTCAGACTGACCTATAAAAGAATTGTTAATACCTCAAAAACGATGGCAGCACAAACGAAATTTTTTTCAGCACAAACGAATGACATCATTTTTATAAATTTGCGTCTGATGGGGGGGCCAACTTCACGGAGGTAAAAAAAAAAAACAAGTTTGACACCCCTGATCTAGAACACAAACATACAGACAGGGCTGAATACGTAACCTCCTGTATGTTTCAAGTACTAGCGGAGGTATTGAGGAAAAAAAAAAAAGGAAGTGTTTTTGGTTGTTTTTTTGTCTTGGCAAATGTATTTGGACACCAACAGGAAATTGAAATGAATTCCGGACAAAAGTATTAGGACACATACAAGAATCATGTGGTTTTCTCTTAAGTATTAGGGCATAAAATTAAATTTGAACGAAATTACGAGTATCACGAAACATACACTATATTAAAAAAATGAAGTAAATAGCATTATTTTTATTCATGTAATACATACCCAGAGATCTGATAGCCTGTTGCATCTCCTGACCTTCAACCGTCCCACTCCGATCGCGGTCAAAGGACATGAAAAGGTTCTTCCAGGCATTCAAGGCTTGCCACAGGTCTTTAAACTCGGTGAAGCCCATGGTGCCAGACATGTCTCGCTGTCACCGCTTGTCAAGGATTACTACTTTCACTCTATTTAGCTTGTATATTGTTTAAAAATATTAGCAAGGATACGTCCAGCATGTTGATCATCAGTCTGCAGGTGTCCATGTTGAAGGCTGAGTTGAAAAAAAAAAAAATAGACCATGGATTGTTAAATTGTAGCCCACAATATGGATATTTACTATAACCAGGGGTGAATGTTAGCGAATGTTTTGTTAATTTATGTTAGTTATTTATAGCTTTATTTAACTTTAAAAAGTCAAATGTTTACATTATCTTCAATTTCAATGTGTCATATGTGTTGCGTTGTGTTAGGTTTCGTGTTGTGTTGTTTCGTATTGTGTTTCGTGTAGGGTTGTTCCGATCATATTTTTTGCTTCCGATCCGGATCGTTGTAGTTTGAGTATCTGCCGATCCCGATATTTCCCGATCCAATTGCTTTTTTTTTGCACCCGATTCAATTCCAATCATTCCCGATAATTTTTCCCGATCATATACATTTTGGCAATGTATTAAGAAAAAAATGAATAAAACTCGGACGAATATATACATTCAACATACAGTACATAAGTACTGTATTTGTTTATTATGACAATAAATCCTCAAGATGGCATTTACATTATTAAGTCTTTCTGTGAGAGGGATCCACGAATAGAAAGACTTGTGACTTTGTATATTGTGTCTAAATATTGCCATCTAGTGTATTTGTTGAGCTTTCAGTAAATGATACTGTAGGCATGCCCAAATGCATGATGGGAAGTGGAACCATGACTGTGCGTAGTGCTACCAATTAGAGCTGAAACGAGTACTCGAGTAACTCGAGTTTAAAAACTGATCCGAGTAATTTTATTCACCTCGAGTAATCGTTTATTTTGACAGCTCTAAGCATCACGTTTTGCTCGGACTACTTTTAATGCGGGACAACGCGCTGTCACGTGCGGAGAGGAAGAAGGAAAAAAAAAAACTTACTGCAGCCGACAGCCGCCACAAACGACGCCGACATTGCTAAATACTAGCCCGCACGATGCTACCTTGGTACAGGTAGCGCCTGATGCGTCTCATAGAGATCACATGTATGTTGAACTAGATGCCCATTGACAGACTCGGCTGCGTCTGGGCAGCGTTAGTAAACAGCCGCCATCTTAAAGCAGTAGAGCGCTAAGCGCTAATAAAGAGCGCTAATAAATGAGATTAACGTTACTGTCGCTACTAGCTCACGTAA
Source organism: Corythoichthys intestinalis (assembly GCF_030265065.1). Taxonomy (NCBI): domain Eukaryota; kingdom Metazoa; phylum Chordata; class Actinopteri; order Syngnathiformes; family Syngnathidae; genus Corythoichthys; species Corythoichthys intestinalis. The sequence continues at coordinate 42,363,758 of NC_080398.1, forward strand.
CGTTAGCCCTGCGGAGGGCTAGGTTTCAATTAATTATGACCACTGTCGATGCGTGGCTACAGTGTCTTACATACAGGCTTTAACATAACATAGCATTGTGGCGTAATGAGGGTGTAAAATAAAAACTTAATCATGCTAACTATCAATTTTAGCTCAGTAGTCATTGCTGGATAAAACACCAAATAGCACTGGTCCCTAATGTGCTCCAATACAGCCTGTATCACACATTTATTTTGAACACTGCAAAAACTCAAAATCCTATCAGGACTTACAGTTTAGACTAACTTAAAACTTAACTAGAACTTAAAAATGGCTTGACACAAAGAGAAATTCAATTGAAACACATGGGAAAAAATCCTAACTTTTAAGTGATAAGTGATGTGTGTTATCAAGCGTAACAGCATTTTATATATATATATATATATATATATATATATATATATTTTTTTTTTTTTTTTAATAAGATCTAAAAGTTTTTTGAGTGAAAGCAGTGAATTAGTCTTTTTTTTAAATTCTAGTTACATCTGAGATGCAATTGTTGGCTGTTTTCAACAATATACATCGAAAATAAAGACATTGATTGACTAAAAATGGTTCAAGATTAGATGAAATGTCTTGTTTTCTCATGTATATTTATAATTGCTCTTCACCTAGAAATATATTTGTTTTATCCGATTACTCGATTAATCGATAGAATTTTCAGTCGATTACTCGATTACTAAAATATTCGATAGCTGCAGCCCTACTACCAATGGATATATCTTCTCTGAGTTGGGAAATAACATAAGGTGTTAAGGAAAAGATCAATTACTATCTTGCTTCCCCACATTGCTTCCCATGATATTTCTAATCGTAGGGAGAGGGATTGTAAGGCTCTAGCCAATTAAAAAAAGGCTCCAAAGACTGCCAACATTCACTCTACTCATTTTACGCTGCCTTTTATCTCTCTAAATAGATAAAACGGCGTCATTACAGATAGAGCGCGCCAATGCGTGAGTGGGTCGTGCAGCGCATGTATTAATTGCGTTAAATTTATTAATGTGATACATTTTTTAAGAAATTAATTACCGCCGTTATCGGGTTAAATTTGATAACTCTACCTTAAGCCTAAACTCAAGACTCTGGATGAGTGTAACATATTATGTCTGTAACGTTAAATACAATTAGAAAACGATTTAATTAAAAAATAGGCATGGCCGATATTTTTTTGCCGATTCCGATACTTTGAAAATGACGTGATCGGACCCGATCGTTCAGCATCCCGAGTTTTGTGTTATGTTACGTGTTATGTTGTGTTATGTTTCGTGTTGTGTGTTGTATTGTTTTACGTTTTGTGTTGTGTTTTGTGTTGTTTCATGTGGTGTTTTGGGTTGTCATGTTGTTTTGTGTTATGTTTTTCTTGTTGTTTTGTGTGATCATGTTGCTTTTTGTTGTCATGTTTTGTGTTGTTTTGTTATGTTCCGTGTTGTCATGTTGTTTTTTTGTGTTATGTTTTGTGTTGTGTTATGTTTCGTGTTGTGTTTTGTATTGTTACATTTTGTATTGTTTTATATTTTATGTTGTGTTTTGTTTTTTCGTGTGTTTTGTGTTGTCATGCTGTTTTGTGTTGTTTTTCTTGTTGTTTCGTGTTGTCATGTTGTTTTTTGTGTTATATTTTGTGTTGTGTTATTATGTTTTGTTTTGTATTGTGTTGTTATATTTCGTGTTATGTTCCCTGCTGTTTTGTGTTGTTTTGTTATGTGTTGTCATGTTTGTGTTGTTTTTTGTTGTTATGTTTTGTTTTGTCATGTCGGTTTGTGCTGTTATGTGTTGTTTTGTGTTATGTTGTTTTGTTTTGCATTATTATATTTTGTGTTGTTACGTTTTGTGTGGGGCTCTGTTTTGTGTTTTTTTTAAGTTGTTTTATGTTGTCTTTAGTTATGTTTTAAGCTATGTTTTATGTTATGTGTATAAATACTCACTCAAGGTCCAAATTACAACAACACAATACAAGGAAAAAAACCCAAAACAAGTGTGTTTTAAAGTAGTGAAAATTGAGGATTCACATTTAGATATGTGGAAATGAGGGGAAAAATGTACTTGTGTTGTTTTTTAACTGTTTCTCGTGTATGCCTTGTTACATGAAGTAGCCTAATGCACGTAGACATGTTTTGTTTTATTCTGTTATAGGTATTATTGTGCCAAAATCAGTTTTCTTTGCATTTCAATAGTTTAAGGAGGTTTTAAAAAATAAATAAATAAAATTCTGGGTCCGTGGCAACCTTCATGTCAGGGAGTTCCGACTTCCGGGGCAAGAATTCTAGCCACTTTCACCCCAGACTATAACTATATATTTCATACGTTGGTAAGTGCCAGAGATGCCAGACTGAGTGAGGCATCGTTGTAGCTCGTCTGCAGAGATTTGCCCATCCTACCAAAACATAAGAAAACAATAGTGAACATTGATTTGATCAACAATTTCGACTATTGAATTCAATTTAAACTTACTTGCCCGGCAACTGCTGCAAAGTAGCCATAGAGAGGATCCTGCTGCTGTGGCGGCTGCAAAATATTTTTTGTATATTTTTAAAAGCATGGATGGAAATTGAAAAAACATGCCATAAAAGTGTCAGGTTAAAAATGAATGATTTCAAAAAATATTATGATACAGAATTTTGAAGTTTGTGATAGAATAAATACATTTACACAAATATATATGGGAAAAAAACGTTTCAAGATTTGTTAAAAAGTATGACGTAAAGACAACGAAATATAAAAACATTTTGAATTTAAGTAAATTAAAAAACAGATTAAAAAAAAAAGACATTTTAATGTTTATTAAATTGAGAAAAAAAATAATTAAAGAATATCCTTGAAAGAAAAAACGTTTTTTGAAGGGTATTAAAATTAAAAATATATCCTAAAATTGAAAGACACTTAAAGAGTAAATTAAAAAAAAAACAATAATAATAATAATACGATATAAATGCATAAAAACATTTATACAATATTTGTAAGTGAAAATGTATTTTGAATAAATATTTTAGTTTATCTTAAATATAAAAATTAGGTACTTACCATGACAAAAACTAATTTTAATGGTTGAACACTGTAAAATTAATAGTAAATCCACAGAAAATTTCTGGTAGAATTAAAAAAAAAAAAAAATTAATAACAAAACACACAATTATATATATATAACATACAATATACAAAATATACAAAACATTTCCCGCTTTCTAAATAAAAAAAAAAAATATGAATACATGGTCATTAAAATATTTGTAAAAAACTTGAACATGAAAACATTTTGAATAATTAATTTATCTTAAATGTAAAAATTGGATCCATTGATAATAAAAAAAACTTTTTTATCGGTTAAATACTGCAAATCTAATAATAAATCATCAGAAAAATAGATCCGGAATATTAAAAAATAAAAATAAAAAAATTAATAACAAAACACACGTTCAAGGATTGTTTTCTCCCACAAAAGCGATTGAAGACATTTCAAACCGCACTTCTAAAACTTAAATTATGTTAACCTTTCTATACAGTACATTGGGCGTGTCGAACAAAACTACAGCTCCAATTTCATCGATTAAAATGATTGACCACTATTGTTAAATCCACTTTTAATAATCTGGAATGTGATTATATATGAGAAGAACCTGTGGAATTGTTTACAGAGCTACTAATTCAATCAAATTAGGTTTCTTATCTTCAAACAAGCATGACTTTTTGCATGCAATTTGATTAATTTCAGGTAATATCAATTAAGTCGTTACATAAAGTGACATTTTATTCCTACTTTTTTTTTATGTGAGTATATATTCTTCTCCAAAATCAATGTAATCCACTTCCGCGCACCCCCTCGCACCGGCCTCTCACAGTCCGGGGAACGAAGCCCTTTTTTCGGCCGCATTTCCTCCAACCCTCGCCCCTTCTTACCATGCCTCCCGGAGCTGCACCGTATCCCGCGTAGGCCATTTTCCAACCTGGATTTTTAACCAAACTATTCCAAACGTGGACGTTGATCGGAAATGGCGTGATGGTGGATTGTAAAAGGAATTCTTTGCAAAGTTATTCTCTGCTCCTCCCACCAGTTTATCGCTACTAATTTCTTATTTTCCGGTTTTGTTAGAACACGAGCAACCACCAATCACAAGCTAGCTTCGGTTTTTTTTCGTCGAGGGCGTGTCGGTAAACGTGCAAAAAACGTCGGAGATGCAATTTAACACTCGAATAAATGAAGATTTAAAATTACAGCAGGTTAAAAGTGAACACCTAGACAAGATGAATGCGAGAAATGCTGTAAAAGTAATTTAATTAGTTTAAAGAACATCACGTCCTTTATGTAACATTGGGATTGGTCGGGACTGACCACCTGACCTGTAAGTCAGCTATCTTCCTCTAGATGGCGTGCTGACTAAACAAATGTATTCACAAACACGAAGAAGACGTTCTAGCTGTGTTGCTACTAAACATGGCTACCAACACAAGTTAAACCGTGTTGGAATTGGTCGATTTTTTTGTCTTTTTTTGGACCTGTTGACACAAAAATGTCAGACTCTACGGAAAACATAACCCTCCAGCAGCGAACGCAACTCCTAGTGGAGTTAATAGATTTTACCAAAAAATGCAACGAGCAAATACAAGGCATGTACGACGCACTTGGATGGACGCCGGACACAGACAGAGCGAAGGTAATTTTTTATGATTTAATAATAGAGTATGTTTGTGTATTTTTATTAATTTCATCTAAATATTTAACTCGCTGACTGAATTTGATGCGTTAATTACAATAATAATCTCTATAGCACGGTGTTGAACTTGCGGTTCGTGGGCCAGATGTGGGCTGGCACTTCATTTGGTGTGGCCCGTAAAAGTCTCTGTGTATCAATCTCATGGTATTTTTTTGTTGTTGAAATTTTTGCTGCAATGAAATTTAAACACAATTTTTGTTGTGGTCAATTAAAGATTGACGGCTACAGAAATCAGAATATTTACTGTTTCTCCCCTTTTTAAAGACAATCAATAAAGAAGTTCAAAATACTCATCAATGAAAGAATATTTACTTTTTGGTCCTTTTCTGTATTAAAAATTAAAATAAGAATATTTACTGTTTTGCCCCCACTTTTTAATGAAAAACAAAATAGATAAAATAAAAATATTATTGTATTTCTTTTTTAATTCAACAACAAAAAATTGGAAATAATTAAATATGGAGTGTTTTCTCTACAAGTCGACCGATATGGGATTTTCAAATGCCGATACCGATATCTAAAAAAAAAAAATTTCCAGCCGATTGCCAATATCCAAAGCATATTTTGTAAAATGATATTTGAGGCAGATTTTTTTTTTTTTAAAGCATGTAGATTATAATGGCATTTTTATGATTATGCACACTCGTACATAATTAAACCCACCAGGACATCACAACAACATGTCAACAAGTTTAAGAGGATGCTAGCCATGCTAAAGCTAATGCTAATGAGAATGCTACGTTAAAGCTATAAGTTACATTTAGAGTGAAAGGATCACTCAGTAAACACCTTAAAAGGCTAAAGAAACATTGCATATTCTCTCATGCAAGATAAAAAAATCTTACAATGCTCACTAGTGCTGCAATGATGGATTAACTCGAGTAATTCGATTAGAAAAAAGATTAGAATTAAGTTTTGCTGCTTTGAGTACTCGTTTATTTAAAGTGGCATTTTAATCTTTTTTCTTTTTTTTTAAGTCTTTGCATTTAGTTTCATTGATTTGGGTAAATACACTGCCCTCTAGTGGCAACACTGAATATGATTTCACATGGCTGAATTTAGTTGCTCCCTGTTAAGACCAACAGAAGCTAAGTTTTTGTTGAGCTAATGTTTTCTAATGCATTCGTAATTTAGTTTATAGGTATATTTAGCCATTATTAGTGGGAATATGTGTTTGAACCATTTGTTAAGCGCATTGTAAAAAAAAAAAAAAAAAAAAAGTTAGTATTTATAAGTATATAAGTTAGCCATTTCTTTTGTTGTTCTTAGAAGCTCATTCATTTATTTTCTATCCCGTTTGAGACTCAGCTCAGGCATTTTCATTTTTTATGTTCCTTATCCGTTTACTCGATTATTCGAACTAACTAGTTAATCGATTAATCGATAGCTGCAGCCTTAATATTTACAAAACAGGTAAGCTTGAAGCTTTCAGTAGCAGCCTAGCCTGGTACACCAGACTCAACGCTGTTCCAGCTATTGAGTCTGGCCACCATTCCCACGGAAACAATTTCCAGGGCGGAGCAAGCCACAGCAAACAGACAGCGGAGTGGACCAATCAGCGACGGGCAGACGTGACGTTAGTAAAATGGCGACCGCAGGACGATGGACTTGCGCGCGGAAGTAAACATACGAAGAGAGCGGAGTTTATTCGACATGGCTAGCGCGAGACAGACTGTTGTCAATGACTCGTGTCGATGTGTTTTTGGTCATTTAAAACTGATTTTACCGTGGATTGGAACATATTCTCGGCTCTGCCGTTCACCATCTGTGCTGCTGAAGAGACGACTTTCGACGCGCAAGAGTGACATTGCTCGAGAAGAACACGTCACGCAAATAAACGAATCTGATTTGTCGATTGATTTTGTACCTGCTCGAAAAGGCCGTTAATGGGATGGTTTCCAGACTATACTATCAGTGTTTGAAAAATACAGGGAGAATAGTCTGGCAGAGCCAGGCTAGTAGCAGCCTGCCTTCAAACTGCCATGGGAGATGATTGATCAAAATCCTTTTTTTATCGGCTTAATTTTTTGTTAATCAGCCGATTAACAAAAATATATATGAAATCGCCCGATTGCTAATGTTAGAAAAAAACATCGGGCTGGTATATTGGCTGGCCAATATATCGGTCAACCTCTAGTTTTCTCCTTTTTTTTTTTTTTGTATTATAAAAAATATGTATAGATTAAAAATATGTAGAAGAATGAAGTGGCTCAAAACAGGATTCTTACCTTTTTTTTAGGTCAACAATGTCGCTAAACAAATCTTAAATTTTTTTCGATTCGTTTGATCATCAATTTTCGTCAGTTAGTTGCATTTGTGGCAGTTGGCCCACAACAAAAATGAATTTGGGGAGGGGATTTAGATCAGGGGATTTTTTTCATCAATTCATTCATTTCTTTTAATCCAGGAGCCAATGGAGGTGTGTCCCTACGACCCCGGCCATCTCATCCCCGTACGCAGCATGGAGCGACACAAAGCATCATGTTGTCTCAGAAAGATGGGCTACTCTTCAGAAGAGCAGGTGACTTTAATATCTTCCTCTTTTAATTACACATTGAAAAATAATATGGTAATTTGGTGTCTGGCAGGCCGCGATGTGCGACTCTTCCGGGTGCTACGACAACACCAGCGTCCGAAGTTTTATGATGGGTGAGTGAAAACTTCACCGAGTAATAGTAGTAACAGTTATTAGGTATGGGGTGGTCAATTTGACCACGTGGATAAAATCACTTAACATTGACAGTAGTAGATACTAGTTACAACCCTTAGCCAAAAGTATGGAATCACCAGTCTCGGACGAACACTCACTCAGACATATTATCATGTTGAACAAACTCAGATAAAAAGCTTGAAAAAAATAATAATGAATTAGTTCAAAAGTGCAACTCTTTAGCATTCAGAAACAATAAAAGAAATGCATTGTGATGGTCAGTAAATGTTACTTTTATAGGGCAAATGCAGGGAAATATACCGTATTGGCCCGAATATAAGACGACCCCCTCTTTTTCAAGACTCAAGTTGGAAAAAAGACTTTTTGAACACCAAGTTAATTTTTATACAGAAAATAATTACAGTACATCCTAAACAAACGATTATAACAATATATTTAGAGAAAAAGCATGTTATTTTGCCTAGTTGAAATCTTAATATCTGAACATTTAAACATGTAAACTAAAGTGCAATCACATTCGTAAAAGAATATCTTCTGGTTTTTTAAATGTAAATAAACCAATCTATTGTGACAAAACAACAAAAGTGCAATAACTGCATTAACCATCAAAGTGAGGTCTAACTGTAACTGTAGTCTTGAAACATCTGAATAACCTGCCGGCATGTGTCCCGTCAGAGCAAGCAGTGCATGAGCCCAAGCGTGGCTTTGATTGAGATGAGCCCTTTTCACCAGACGTGGCTTTTGAGAAGGCTTTCTTGATGGTCTTTGCAGCTTGGCTTTTCGCTGCGTTCCCCCCATCTCCAAGGCCCTCATCCAGCTGGTCCAGCTCCTCCAACACTGCCTCTTGCTTCTGTAAGAAAAGCAGCAGAGAGTGGAAGTGGTTGTGTGGACCGAAGCCATTCACTGGGTCAGCCTTATGCTCGATCCACTTCTCCTTTAAAGAGCTTGGTAATTTTCTTTCCAGTGACTGCGCTACAAGACGAATTTTTTAAGACGTCCTCTTCTCCCAGGATTACCAGGTCGCTGAGGGCCCGCTCTACTGTTTGGATCAACTCGATAGCTTTTCTTGGGTTGTTTCCTCTCACAGGCGCCAGGCTTTCAATTTCCTCGGCAATTTTAAGCACAATTCTGGCTTTATTTCCAAACCGGTTGTCAAGGCGTTTGAACATCTCATCTGGTGTAGCGCAGCTGGACAGGACCAGGTCTCTCTTCACTTTATCACTCAGGCTAGCCAATAGATGAAACCGCGTGACGCCTGCAGTCCTCAACGGATTTCCCAGCAGCTCCAACTCTGCCCACTCAGTCTTCCATCGATAATAATCAGTCATGTCTCCAGAGAAGACGGGCAGTCGTGTTCTTTCCAGACTGATCTGAGGCTTCAAACCAGTAGGTGGTGCATAGGGTGTTGGCTGCAGACCAGCTCCAATGGGTTCTGTCTTGGGCGTGGTGTGGCATGATTTTTGCCAGCTCAGATCCCAGGTACCTAGCCTGTTCCTTAATTTATACAGCTGCTGTTTGTAGACTGTAGTTTTGTTGCCAGCGACGATACAATCCCACTCATGCACCTTTTGCTCGAGAACATAAATCTTCTCCTGCAGGCACTCCCTCAGGGCTTGGTATTCGAGTTCTGGCAAATTTTCCACCCTGGTGCCCTCCAACTCTGCACATTTTTCCTCTGCACCTTCAGCATGCAACAGAATGTCGGGCTGGGCATATTTGGACCACAATGTTTCCCTTCCAAGCTGAAGTGCTTCTGTGTATGTGGCAAGGCACTTGGTGGTTTTCTCCCTAATCAGGGTGATTTCTTCCTCAGCGTCTTCAGTCTCTCCTAGAGCATCCATATATTCTAGGCCAGTGTCGTGCACCCTGCCAAAATCTGTGCTGAGTGCTCGGAGTTCATCAATTAGGGCTCCTTGCTCTAGGAGGTCAACTGTGAGGGTTAGTTTGTTAGCTCTTCTGCTGAATAAGGCCTGCGCTGTTGAGCGTCTTCCTTTCAGGGCCTCAATTTCAGCCGAATCCATCAGGGCCATAATTTCAGCCGAGAACATAAGTCACCGATGGTCTATTTGGCGTTTTTAATAGGTGCTTCTTCACTTATCAGCCTGATGAGATGTGTTGGCTTGGTGAACCGCAGGTTATTACTGTTCCGTTTTCCCCACGGAAAGGGGTTGACCACGGTGTCTAAGGAATTACTCAGCTCACTTTTCCACTGTTCCTCTTTTCCTCTTTATTTTGCTTTTTGCAGTTTAAAATGTCAGGCAGGAACAGGATTAGCCATAGCAGCAATAGTGGTAGTCGTGGCAGCAGGTAATAACCTGTTGGCTGTACACCGGGTCAAGGCTCACTACTTGTCATGCTGAACGATCGCGGCATTTGCCTTTTCAAATGTGACAAGACGATCATGTGACACGCACGGACATTTGATCACGTGACACGCATGGACATTTGATCACGTGTCAACGATGTCACACGCGAACATTTAAAGGGCCATTAAGAGCAGTGCAAATACTGTGAAACACAACACATATTTTTTGCTAGGCGTCGTATATGTTATTGGGGCAGAAAATATTGTATGATTGAGTAATTGGTGGCAATATGAAGTTTGGCCACCAGATGGGGGAAATATGTAGGTCAGAAAACTTGAGGACAATTTGTTTTGTTTACATAAGCACATTGCATGCTTCGTTTTTGTTTGTCATTTTATGGTGTTATGGAAGTATGATATGCTATTTTTTTTATTTCTTGCAGACAAGAATCTTCAAAACCAGGTGATCATACAGGCCAAATCAGCTGCGCCGCTCATGAAGATGGAGGGTGTCTTCTGGAAAGGTACTGTACTGTCTCTTAGTCATGAAATTTGTGATTTCCAGCTGTATTCTTTATTTGGTCACCAGGCCAGTATTCCCAGCACCCGGTGGACGTGCCACAGAACCACAAGCGAGCCGTGTGCGACCTCACCGCGGCCGACCGGTTGGCGCTTTACGATCACGTGATCGGCGTCCTCAACCGAGAGAAGGCCGACGGCGCCTCTGGCAACGACGAGCTTTACGTCGATTTGGTTTCAAAGCTGAAGAAAGGTAAGACATAACCACCATTGCACGTTTTTTTGACAAATCTCTGTAAAACATGGACTGGTGCACGATAATTATTGGTCTGATAATTATCGGTCCGATAATAGGAATTATGACGTCATCCCGATAAATCCGCTAACATTATTAATAGGACCGATAATATGTACTGTGCTGGCTTTACAGTTTACACAATAGTATGGGAAAGCAGTTGACCATTTGCGGGGCATTGCTCCCACCTGCTGGTCAGAATAATTCGCTGTATCTATTTTTTGTTACAGTAGTTTGGTTCACATTACAAGCTCATTCACATACTCATTGCGGTGTCTAGCAGTAGCATTGACAATCGTGAATGCTTTCTGTTACGTTTCCGCCTCGGACATATACGTCTGTAAGTATTTAATGTTTACTATAACATATGAATGTGCAACATATGTTTACCGTAATTTTCGCACTATAAGACGCACCTGACTATAAGCCGCTACCCACCAAATTTGGTACGAAAACAACATTTGCTCATAGATTAGCCGCACTGGACTATTAGCTGCAGCTGTCCTCACTGTGTAATGGGATATTTACACCAAAAGATATTAACCGGTAACACTTTATTTGACAGCAGCATCATACGACTGTCATAAGACCAAACCAACCAGCATGAAGCTTTGCAGCTAATTGATTCAAAGCTTCATTACTTCAAGAAGGTTCATTTGGCTTTCACTGCTCCCTTGGGGGAGACAGTAAACCTCTGCTGCTACCTGCTGTCAACACTGTTGTCGTCCAACATGCCTCCTAGCATGCATTGCAGCACTACAGATGTAAATAGTTATCAAAATTAATGCTAGTCCTATGATGCCACTGTCAAATAAAGTGTTACCTATTAACCCCCCAAAAAAAATCAACAAATAAGCCGCACTTGACTATAAGCCGCAGGATTCAAAATGAAGGAAAAAAGTAGCGCCTTATAGTCCAAAAATTACGGTACTTCTGTGGTGAAGGGTCATATGTACAGAACTTAATAAGTTGTGTTATAGAAGCCAGCCAATGCTTTAGTAGCTCAAGCTAGTGTGCTATGCTTAGGCCTGTCGCGATAACAAATTTTAGTGTGCAATAATTATTCTCATAAATTATTGCGATATGCGATATTATTGCGCGCCCCCCCCAATTTTTTTTAACCAATTTACAATAACACAGTGCGAATACAGTATATATTAATAGATCAAGTACACCCATTTAAACACGATAAATATTAACTCTTAAATTCAAATATACTTTTTAATAAATCACAACTAAAAACAATAGACCCTGCCTCTTAAGTAAAAAAAAACAATATTGATACCGCCCAGAAACAGAATAAATAAAATGTGTTTTAAAAAAAAAAAATTGCACTTAATAACTTAAGCATTTAGGAAAATGAAAACATTTCCCGTCATAGCTTCTGCAATGGTGTTCCATAGGGATGCAACGATACAGTTAAGTCATGGTTCGGTACGAATTTTGATACGGGGGACACGATTTTCAATCCGATTCAATACATTTAATGCTCTGTAAAAAAAAAAAAAACAATTGTTTTTTTTTTTTTTTTTTCTTTTTTTTTTCTAACGAGCAAAAATTAAATTGCCATCATATAAACATGCATTTTAGTGCATAATATTTACGTGCTTACTTCTTACTGATATGAAAAAAAATAGTATAAAAGTGCTGAGAACAATCTTTACTGTTTGTAAAGTGAGGCAGGTCACACCGTTGATTGCTACAGCTCTCTTAGCAGCTAGGTTTACTACATGAGCAAGACATCCTATTTATGGTCCGAATCCATCTGTGTCACATACTGAATTAACAATATTTGCAACATTATCTATAGTCACTGGCATGGATTGATTTGGCCTTCTTAACCTCATGTGACAAATGACAGTTTAGAATTCATCGATGTAGTATATGGACTACATGTCCCATAATCACTCTGGGCTCACGTAGCCAATGGCATGGGACGTAGCACATCTAGTTTGCCATTTCATGATATCTAGTGTGTGCGCGCAACCGCGCATTAAAAAAGTTAGCAAGCGCCGCTGAAGTCACGTCTGCTCATTACTACACTACACCAGCATATGACGGCTTTCATAAACAGGACGAGTTTGAAGCACAGCGCTCTTAATTTCATTCAGCTGTTTGTTGTCAAAGTGAGGTTATTTGTAGCAGCCAAGTCGGTAACAATGTTTTGGCGGACTTTGTTGTAAATATCCAGCGTTGTGCCGAAAAATAGCCGCCCCGCATGAAATGTCACTCCTGACGGGAGCGCCCACACGTCAACAACACCGGCGCGCCATAGATGGTCCACAGTCACTCCGGAGCACTGACGCGGCCGGTATACGTTGAACAATAGGATATAATGGGAACGATTGGCTCTGGCCCTAGTTTTTGCCGGACCTGGAACGAAGATGCATTTTGCGCAGTTGGTAACGAACTTTTAACAGCACGTCTGCCGTACGCGCGCATACACGTGCACGTGAGGCGATAAATCGCAGCGGAAAAATTACCGCCTTCCTTTTTATATATCGCGCGATAAATGGAATTATTGCATATTGCGACAGGCTTAGCTATGCTATACATATAATAGTTGTGTATATAAGTGTATTGTGCATTTTGTTGTATATTGAGTATTGAATATGTGTATTTTTCTGTTGTATTTTCACAATATTAAGACGAGTGTCTTCCCATAAAAGCAAGAAAAGACCAAGATGTGGTTTATGGAAGTGCATTCATTCTTAGCTGGCTGTCGGGCAGTGCAGAAGTGAAACGCGCTGTTTTGTTCATGTTATTATGAAAAATCTGGTATGATCAAAGGCAAATCTATGTTGCATCCACCACTTTTTTTTTTTTTTTTTCAAACCTCCTGGTGTTCAAAAACTCAGGTTATGCATTTAAAAAATTGTAGTATTTATTATCGGTTATCGATATCGGTATCGGCTTTGAGGAGCAGGAAGTTATCGGTATTGGTTTCAAAAAATGGATATCGCGCTCCCCTAAAATAATGCGTGTTCATGTCAGCTGAGCAACAAAATGAGCCGAAGACTCATCTGGAGCTGATGGCGGAAATGCGGGATTACAAGAGGAGGCGGCAGTCTTACCGCGCTAAGAATGTTCACATCACCAAGAAGTCCTACACGGAGGTATGAAGTTGCCCCTCTGGTGTCATTTTTCTGGGTTTATAACCATCAAAACAACCTGGCAGATTATCCGAGAAGTCATCCAGGTGCACTCAGAGGAGCTAAGCAGACAGTGGAAGGAGCAACACCAAGAGGATGAGGACGAGAAAGAAAAGGAAGAGGCCAGAGAAGGAACATCTCAAAGGTTCTTGGCACTTTTTTTTTAATTTACGGCTATAGAAATTAGAAGAGTTCCAAAAAATCAATTATTAGGTGCATAGTGATTCGACACGTGACGATTAGATCACGATTCATAAAGGTTCAAAAATGATGATTTTCCCTCATAACTTTATGACAGCTGCTCGTAGCGGAACGACATTCAAGACACGTCTGCCGCCCGGACACCGTTAACGGACGGACGCACAACGTAATGATTGATGCTCCGGGTTACTGGGAGAGAGATTTACTCCTTTTTAAAAGACTGGAAAATAAACCAAAATCGAGGTTATTTGGGGATTAGGATTATGGTTTAGGGTTAGGGCTTCTTCAGGGCAAATGAAAATGGCCAATTTGAAGTTCTGAACATGCTCGAAAACTCACAAAAATTTGCACATATCAAAATGGTGAGTTTTCATTCACGGGCTGAGCTGTGCAGGGCGTTTTTTTTGTCTTAGGTTTAGGGTTAGGGTTTAGGGTTCACACTCTGCTACTTCTTCTGTGGGAGAACAAAATACTATGTACTTTTCAATGACATATATTAGGGATAAATTGGTTCATCTGATGACAGCAGTGAAGAACTGCTTTGACTCATTAAGGTTGTTGCTTCACACTCTGCTACGTCATCTGTAAGAGAAAAAAAGATACGATGTATTTTTCATCGTGCCAAAGTCGGACTTTTTTTTGACAAAACACCAAATTCAGAAAATGACTAATAACTCCCCCATACAACGTTCAATCTTTTTCATATTTGGCATGTACGTGATGTATCCCAGCCTGAACTCGACTTCATTGAAATATCACCCATTAGGCCTGGCGCCCCCTGCTGGGAACAGGAAATGGCCTTTTTTACAATACCGACTCCTCCTCGAAGGGAAAAAAACCTAATGACCCCCCCCAAAAAAATCACCGAAAAGAAATTGGAGAAATCAACACAGGACTCCCCAGGGCCCGTTGAGTCCTGCTTGCAGGGCTAGTGATTTTTGTATTTTATTGCTTTTCTAGTTTTCTTAGTGACCGTTTCTTTTTGGTGACACAGTAGTTGTATGTAATGAGGTGATAATTCATTATTTTTCAATCATGTCTTGTTCACTGAATTTTTGCACAATGAATGCAAATGTTCTGCTCACATAACAAATCCATAGCAACAAATGGTCAATAATCGTAACTGCAGGGCTAAACTGTGACCTGCAACTTGCATTTTTGCTCAAAACCCGCTAATAAAAAAACGATTTCAGTATTATTTCAAAATGCTTTTATCGGCCGATAATATCGGACAACTCTAGTCAAATGATTTGATGTCTGGCAGGCGTCATCCGGACGAGCGTCGCTCCGCGTCTTCGGAGTCCCGTCGGTCGCGGCGCCGCCGCAGCCGTGAGAAGAGTCGCGACAGAGAACGCAAGAAGAAAAAACGCAAAAGGTGAAGTCATTTTCCGCCATTGGTGTAACGTGAAAATTCTTCTAATCTCTCATGTTTGGATGCGCGCAGGGATTCCCGCTCTCCGGAGGACAAACACCGCAATGGCAAAAAGAAAAAGAAAAAGAAAGAAGAGCGGGAGAGAAGTGACAGTTCCTGACTTGATTCATTGCGTCAATAAAGTTTGAACACGCAACATGTCGTGTTTTTGAAGTGGAATTGTTTCCAACATTTTGTTGTTGTTGAATATTTGAATGTTAATAAAATTTCAAACAAAGCAGAAATCCGTGTATAAACATTTATTGATGGTGAATTGCTACCTCCTGCAGGTGAAAGCGGGAACTACGCACTCTTCTTGGTTGGCTACCAGTTTTTCCAGTAAAAGCCAGGGAATGTTGGACAAGAGTGTCACACCAGTGGAGGTTCAAAGGTTAACCTGCTTTTTTATTTCAAGCATTTGAGTCGTTTAAAAATATAAAGGTAAAAAACGAGCCTCCTACCATATTTCTGTGGTAAAATAACTACATTGTTTGCTCCAGGTTCAACAATGAGGAAGTACAAAATCTCAGGATTAATTGAAATGAGCTCCTATTAATTGGTAAATATTGTCCTTGTTGTTTTGTGTCCATTTTTTTAAAGAAAAAAAAGAGTACATATCTTTTTTTTTTTTTTTTACAAAAAAGGTAAGCTATACTTTCCCCCCATTTTTATTTAATTAAAATGCTTGTATAGCTACAAACATTACCCATTGCACTTAAAAAAAAAACAATTCAAAATACTTTTTTCAACCAAAAATGGTTTAAAAAAAAAAAAAATTCAAGTTAACCCTTTCAGACCTGCATTTTTTTCTGCTGAGCAAAAAAACAATCTGTACTGTACCAGAACAAAGTGCATTTTTTTGGGTCGGGGATATGTTTTTTGGGGGGTTATTTTAATGTGTTTTTAATGAGATATGAGCACTTTACTTTATCCTTTTTGAAGTTGCGTTTGGTCAGCCACTTTCATAGAGCCAAAAATAGCAAAGAGGGCATGCCAAACCGCATGATTTAATTTCGATGGGTAAAGTTTTATCCAATCATCTCCCAGAATTGGCAATAGCAACTAAATTCAGTGTATTTATTGGTTTAGAGACCAGAACACGAAATGTCCTTCATGTCTGAAGGGGTTAATGTTAACATTTTTAATTAGAATACGAAAAACATCTATCTCGGTATATATTTAACTTTTTTGTGTATTTTTTTAAATACCTGTATTTCTTTTTTATATAAGAAAAATGGCAAAAAATAGTGCCTGTTCTCATTTTTATTTTCATTTTTAAATTGTTTTCCATTTCCAAATCTTTTATATTCTTTTAACTTGTATTTTTGTAGTTTATTTTTTATTTTTATTTTTTTTACTTTTTAATTTCTAAATATATATATTGTATTTTTTTGGTTTTTTGTTAATTTGTTTCTATTTCTAAATATTTTATATATTTTTTTAATTGTATTTTTTATTTAAAACGAGCAAAAACCCAAATATTTACTCAACATTTTCTAAAATATATATATATATATTTTTAAATGGGAAAATCTGTTTTTTTTTTTTGTATTTTTTTTTGTTGGTAGTTTTCATTATTATTATTTTTTTTATATAAAGAATTGGTTATAAAGTGTTCTTGCATTATTTTTTAATACGTTTTCTAAATAAAAAAAATATGGGAATATCTATAGTTTAAAAAAAATGTTTTCATTTTTTTAATTAAAAAAATTGTCATAATAAAGTACTTTCTAGCAAGTTTTTAATACATTTTTCTTAGTAAAAAGAAACGCAAATCCTGCATACTCATTTTCGTAGATTTTTTTTGTTTGTTTTTTACATTCATTAAAACCAAATATTTTAGATCCAAAAATCAAAAGGAAAAACAACTAGCCAATAAGTAGAGGTCATTTTCACTGTCACTCATTTGGAAAAGTGATGAACTACTGAAAATACTTAAATACCGAATTTTCCGCACTATAAGGCGCATCAGAATATAAGGCTCACCTTCAATGAGTAGCCAATCTAAAACTGTTTACATAGAATAGCCTATTTAAAACTGTTCACATATGCGCATTACAAGGTGCAGTAGTAGTAGTGGTTGGGGTTATACGCTAAAGGGAATGTCATGCTACGATTAACTAATGTTGATCCATGTATAAGGAGCATCAGATTATAAGGAAGATTATAATTGTCAGAGAAAATTAAGAGCTTTTAGGTGCGCCTTATAGTGTGGAAAATACTAAAGTGCTTAAATATTCTCAATTCTCTTTTTCTTGCCCCGGTTTTTTGCCGCCAACACCTGCATGACCTCTCCATCCCTTGTGTACTCTCCTTCAGCTCTGCCGAAGCCCAACTCTACCTCAGGTATTTCTCACCCTGTTGAGAAGAAACCGAACCCGAGCGCTCCTGCAAAAAAGACAGAATCTCCAGCGTCCAGTCCAGGAGGGCGACCGTCCCAGGGGAATCATGCAGTGAGGACCAGTGACTGCTTTTCTTTTTGTCGTTTTCTACCTGAACCATGGGAGCCTCCGTTGACAAGGTGAGCATGACGGTGCCATTGACATTGATAGATGGTTTGAAAACTGAACTGTTTTATGTTTGCTACACAGTAACTTTTTGCATATCACCAGGAAGAAAACGTATTAACAACCTTGCTACTGAAAACGACTTTTGAAAGGGTTTTGATGTCCAATCCATTTGAACTGGGAGCTCCATTCATTCGCTGCCACCCTCCCAGTTCGAATGGATTGGACGTCTACCAGTGATTAACAAACTATTTACATGTATGAATAGCAAGTTTAAGTATCATATAATATAGAAATGACATGAAATTTTCGAATCCACACATTTTTCTACGTTGGATAAAGAATATAAATGAAATAGAGCTTTCTGTGACTGTGTTATAGTGGTCAGACGACCATTTACAGGTTTAAAATTTAAACCTTTGAGTGAAAACTTGAGTCATTCTAAAAATGATTGTTGGAAAAGAAGATGTCGAAAGAATGCTGAATGCAGGTCACCTGACTAGCCTTGGGGTCCAGCGGGGCGACAGTGTGTCGGGTTCACGTTGCCCTTCATGTATGCTTCGTAATGCCGTACCATTTAAAGTGTTTTTTTTTTTGTTTTTTTTAACAGTAATAATAATAAAAACGAATCTATATTGATGCTTCCACACATTATAAATTGAATAGTCAAGAATAATCACCCATTAAACACCATTGTTTAAAGTTTATATGTATATATACTAGGGCTGTCAAACGATTAAAATGTTTAATCGGGTTAATTATAGCTTAAAAATTAATTAATCGTAATTAATCGCAATTCAAACCATCTATAAAATATGCCATATTTTTCTGTAAATTATTGTTGGAATGGAAAGATAAGACACAAGACGGATATACAGTTGTAGTCAAAAGTTTACATACACTTGTGAAGAACATAATGTCACGGCTCTCTTGAGTTTCCAGTTATTTCTACAACTCTGATTTTTCTCCGATGGAGTGATTGGAACAGATACTTCTTTGTCACAAAAGACATTCATGAAGTTTGGTTCTTTTATGACTTTATTATGGTTTAACAGGAAAAAGTGATCAAACCTGCTGGGTCAAAAATATACATACAGCTACACGAATTAGCAATTTGGGCGAATCATTGACTTGAACAAGTCAGGAAAGTAACTTGGAGCCATTTCAAAGAAGCTGCAGGTCCCAAGAGCAACAGTGCAAACAATTGTATATAAGTATAAAGTGCATGGCACTGTTTTGTCACTGCCACGATCAGGAAGAAAATGCAAGCTATCAACTGCTGCTGAGAGAAAATTGGTCAGGAGGGTGAAGATTCAACCGAGAATCACCAAAAAGCAGATCTGCCAAGAATTAGAAGCTGCTGGAACACAGGTGTCAGTGTCCACAGTCAAGCCCTTGCTCCAAAAGCGGCACCTTAAGGCTCGACTGAAGTTTGCTGCTGATCACTCGGAAAAAGATAAGATCTTCTGGAGGAAAGTTCTGTGGTCAGACAAAACAAAAATCGAGCTGTTTGGCCACAATGCCCAGCAATATGTTTGGAGGAGAAAAGGTGAGGCCTTTAACCCCAAGTACACCATGCCTACCGTCAAGCACGGCGGTGGTAGTATTATGCTGTGGGGCTGTTTTGCTGCCAATGGAACTGGTGCTTTACAGAGAGTAAATGGGATAATGAAGAAGGAGGATTACCTTCAAATTCTTCAAGATAACCTAACGTCATCAGCCCAAAGATTGGGTCTTGGGCGCAGTTGGGTGTTCCAACAGGACAATGACCCCGAACACACATCAAAAGTGGTAATGGAATGGCTAAATCAGGCTAGAATTAAGGTTTTCGAATGGCCTTCCCAAAGTCCTGACTTAAACCCCATTGAGAACTTGTGGACAATGCTGAAGAAACAAGTCCATGTCAGAAAGCCATCAAATTTTACTGAACTGCACCAATTCTGTCAAGAGGAGTGGTCAAAGATTCAACCAGAAGCTTGTGGATGGCTACCAAAAGCGCCTGATTGAAGTGAAAATGGCCAAGGGACATGTTACCAAATATTAGCGCTGCTGTATGTATATTTTTGACCCAGCAGATTTGATCACTTTTATCTGTTCACCCATAATAAAGTCATAAACAGGCATGAAAATCTCTCACCTTTCGGCGAAATTCGCCGTTTTGAAGTCAAAAAGGGCGACCTACGTGAATTGCGTAGATCCGAGGAGAAATTCTTTTTTTGGGGGGGGGGTCGCAAGGTTTTATTTAATTATTATTATTATCATCATGTGATTAACTTAGTACGTAAACTGAGCATTTAAGAACACAGTCAGCAAATCCTTCTAGATGCTTCGCTGACGAGAACCAATCATCGGGCCAAGCTGCGTTCCATTATTCCAAACGCGCGCACTCCTTACTGTACATGGAGTGCTCGGAGAGCCTTCGGTTGCATTGCAAAGCAGCGAAATCAAAAAGCAGGCCTTATCCACATCGGGGCAGACCAGAGCGCAGCATACACACTTGCCTGTATTTGCCAGCAGATTGAATTTGGTGAGTAATGGTTTCAATCGTTTTCACGTTTTGCGATATAAAAAAGTTACTGCCATTCGTTGCAGCTTGCGTTGAACACTGCCAGAGCTCGCCAAATCTCCCATGAAAAAAAAATAGCTCCCGTTAAATTGGCGTCAAGCTTGTGTATTTAGCGGTAATATAAACGAAGAAACACACTGTTGAGTCAAATTAAGCGGCATTCTCTCGGATGGAGGGGGCGCCTCACATCGCTCCCGTCGTCCGCCGGAGACGCGTTATTTTCGGCTTGGATTTGAGCTGACGGCCGGTGTCGGCACAACAGCGGCCCGACGAGTGGTGGGAATGAGTCCTGCTTCTTAAAGCTTTTCAGAAATACAGGGATCCCTCGTTTTTCGCGGTTAATGGGGACCAGAACCCGCCGCAATAAGTGAAAACCGCGAAGTAGCGCCCCCCCCATTTTTTTGTGCGTGTTCAATGCATTTATTCAGATTTTACATTGGAAAAAAGATACATATACATACATACATAAGACTTGTTTTTTCACTTTTTTCACCAAAGTATCATTTATAAATGATTTTCAAGCACTTCAAAATGTAAGAATTATGATAAGTTTTAAACATGTTACTGCCCCACCGAATTATTTTTAAACAAGAATAAAGTAGTTAGAAAATGCTTGCCTTTATTAAAAGCTTCATAGTGAGTCTACTCAAACCCTCTCAGGCTTTGGTAAACGGTGATTGGCACATGTGCAAAGTTTTTCTTTTTATATATATTTTTTTGTTTGAAGCAACTTATTTGATTGAATAATAAAGGCACAAATGTCCTAGCCAAAATGTGGCCCAAACGCAAAACATTACTTAAATGGAAAAATTTGTTTCAATCAAGAAAAATAGTTTTCAAATGCTTTTTTTGTCTCAAATTTATTATTGCAATCAAAAACATTTTTTTTATTGAAGCTACTTTTTGAGATTAAAAGTATATACTGTATTTTGATTGAAGCAACTTTGTTTTTGATAGAAGTAACTTTGTTTTTTGATTGAATAATAAAAACCCAAATCTAACTCCATCGTTATTGAGTGAGAAAGAAATTAAGAAAGCTTTAAAACCAAAAGCCACCGGGGAGTCTGTTTGTTTTTTAAAATATTTATATTTCATTACATAGACATGCGTCGTAGGGAAGGGAGTTTGAGGGATAAAAAAAGGAGTTAGATGAGGCTGCTAAAGGCAGTGGATACTTCATCAGCTGGGTGAATAGCAGACCTCCTGGTAAGAACAAGTTTGCAAGGATAGTCGGGTATTAAATCCAATTATAAACACAATTACAATGTTATTTTTCTATAAGATTTTTATGTCATTGCTTTATTAATCATTAGGGGCTAGAGTTGTTAAGTATGGATAATAATGAAATAATAGTTTTAAGAAAACTGTGCTGTTGGTGGCTCAGTGACCATCTGATGTGGTTTGTTCTCAGATGAACAAGTTGAGGAAGGAAGTTTTGATGCAGACGTTGAAGGAAGAAAAGAGGCAGACTGACTGAGTCACAGCCAGAAAGTGTTGATGACAGTTTTGATTTCTATTCACTGTTGCCCCCTCCCAATTAAAGTATGTCACAGTCGCAGCCAATTATTATCTAAAGCTGGTTAAAATTTAAGTTATGTTGTTTTAAGGTGTATTAAATACTTGTTCATGTGCCCCTTTTGATCTACGAGCACCCACCCCTCCACCGGTCTCTGCATGGCCCTGCTGAAACACAGTGTGGGTCGACAGAGCTCAATATTTTGTTGGGGTGTACAATACAGTGTACTGGAACATATTTCCTTCAAACCCTTCTCACCTTTTTAACCCCTGACCCATTTTCATGCCTGCATAAAAGAACCAAACTTCATGAATGTTTTTTGTGACAAAGAAGTATCTGTTCCAATCACTCTATCAGAGAAAAATCAGCTGGAAACTCAAGAGAGCCATGACATTATGTTCTTCACAAGTGTATGTAAACTTTTGACCACAACTGTATGCTGTACATTCAACATACCGTACATAAGTACTGTATTTGTTTATTATAACAATAAATCAACAAGATGGCATTAACATTAACATTGTGATAAAGCGATCCATGGATAGAAAGACTTGTAGTTCTTGTAGCTCTAAATGTTAGTACAAGTTATAGAAATTTTATATTAAAACCCCTCTTAATGTTTGTTTTAATAAGATTTGTAAAATTTTCAATCAAAAAATAAACTAGTAGCTCGCCCTTGTTGATGTCAATAATTACACAATGCTCATGGTGCTGAAACCCATAAAATCAGTCGCACCAAAGCGCCAGCAGAGGGAGACAAAAAACACAAGTAACAAGCGGACATGACACTGTGCTGTCAATTTAATCTGTTTGAGCGGGGCATGTGCGTTAATTGCGTCAAATATTTTAACGTGATTAATTTTTAGAAATGATTACCGCCCTTTAACGCGAGAATTTTGACAGCCCTAATATATACAGTACAGGCCAAATATTTTTGACACAACTCATTGAATGCAACACAAATGAAGGTCCCAGCCCCATTGATAAAGAATAAATTCCATTAATCAATCCTAAAAAGGCATTCCTGTGAAGTCAAAAAACATTTTAGGTGACTCCCTCTTGAAGCTCATCAAGAGAATGGCAAGAGTGCAAAAAAAGTAATCGGAGCAAAAGGTGGCTACGTTAAAGAGTATTATACATGTTTTTAGTTATTTCATTTTTTGGTAAGTACATACGGTAATTCCACACGTGTTCATTCATAAGTTTATGACCTTCAGTGAGAATTTACAGTGTAAGTAGTCATGAAAATAAAAGAAAACGCATGAATGAGAAGGTTTGTCCAAACTTTTGGCCTGTACTGTATCCGACGCGGGGCATGGACGATTCGATTCGATGCGGGCAACAAGCCGAATCGATTCAGCGCATTTTAAAACATAGAAGTACGTTCAAAAATCTTCCCTGCGCAATTTCGGTGATGCAACGGATTTGGTTTCCCCATTTGTATTATTATACTCATGTTTCATTTTTTACACACCGCATAACTCTGGTCAAGTTTCCCATGAACGCCGTGGCCCGCATGTTTTTTAAATTTTTTTAAATTAAACTTTACCAGCGTTATTTCATTGTGTAAATCCTTTTATAATGATCATAAAAATATGTAGACTATTTAAACATTAAGAAAACTTGCGTTTTTTTTTTCTGCCGAGAATTCGTTACGAAGGGCACTTTTATTTATGCACACAAAGGCAACAGAAATGTGAGCCTTTTGAATCTTCTCCTCTGTGTGTCTGCAAAACCGCATGTTTTTTTTTTTTTTTTTTTTTTTTTTTTAATATTAAACTTTCCCTGCATTATTTGGTTGTGTAAATGCTTTTATAATGATCATAAAAATATGTAGACTATTTAAACATTAAGAAAACTTGCGTTTTTTTTTCTGCCAACTGAGAATTCGTTATGAAAGACACTTTTATTTATGCACACAAAAGCAACACAAATGTGATCCTTTTGAATCTTTACTGTGTGTGTCTGCAAAACCGCATCTTTTTTTTTTTTTTTTAATATTAAACTTTCCCGGCGTTATTGGGTTGTGTAAATGCTTTTATAATGATCATAAAAATATGTAGACTATTTAAGGGTTGGGCTGGATTTTTTAGGCCCGATCTAACAAGTATTTGATACACTGTCAATGGGAAAACCCATTGGCAGTGTATCAAATACTTGTTCTCCCCACTGTATATAGTGGGCTAGGCCTGCATTTCACTTTTATTCTACATTGCAATTTAGTTGATGTTTTGTTTGCAACTGAAATGATCCCTGGATTGATATTGTGATAAAGATGCTGCTGCAGTACAATATTTTCTTTGTCGTTTTCTTTAATATTTACTTGAATATTTTTATTGATGGGTCGTTGTGACGAAAATACAGTGACTGTTATTACTGATTTTGCACAGGAGTTCAGATGTTGCACTGTGTGAAAGGCTGCTACTGTGTGTAAAAAAAAAAAAGAGAAAGCCCTGGTCTCATTCAAAGCTCAAATAAATGCTGTGATCTGTTTTTTTTTAATATATATATCTGAAAGTATTTTTTATTTGACTTCACCCAGGAGTGACACAAGAGCTGTTTAATGTCTGACCACTTGTGTTGCCTCATGATTCACGAAAAATATGCTTTGCTTTAGAATTTTAACGCATCCCAGGCTTTAATGCATTGCGATGCATTGCCAAATCGAAATTTGTTGGTAGTCTTCAGACTTCATAATGCGATGCACACGGTCAAGCAGTCCAGTCCCAGAGGCAGCAAATCAACCCCCAAACATCAGGAAACCTCCGCCATGTTTGACTGTGGGAACCGTGTTCTTTTCTTTGAAGGCCTCATTTTTTCCCCTGTAAACACTATGTTGATACATTTTCCCAAAAAGCTCTATTTTTGTCTCATCTAACCAGAGAAAATTCGTCCAAAACGTTTTTGGCTTTGTCAGGTAAGTTTTGGCAAACTCCAGCCTGGCTTTTGTATGTCTCTGGGTCAGAAGTGGGGTCTTCCTGTGAATCCTACCATAGAGTCCCTTTTCATTCAGACGCCGACGGATAGCACAGTTTGATATTGTTGTATCCTCGGACTGCAGGACAGCTTGAACTTGTTTGCAAGTCCGCACAATCTTTCGCTGAAATCTCTTGTCAATTTTTCTTTTCTGTCCACATCTAGAGGGGTTAGCCACAGTGCTATGGGCTTTACACTTATTGATGACACTGTGCGCGGTAGACACAGGAACATTCAGATCTTTGGAGATGGACTTGTAGCCTTGAGATTGCCCATGCTTCCTCACAATTTTGATTCTCAAATCTTCAGACAGTTCTTTAGTCTTCTTTCTTTTCTACATGCTCAATGTGGTACACACAAGGACACAGGACAGAGGTTGAGTCAACTTTGATCCATTTTAACTGGCTGCAACTGTGATTTAGTTATTGCCACTACCTGTTATGTGCCACAAGTAAGTAACAGATGCTGTTAATTATCCAAATTAGAGAAGCATCGCATGAGTTTTCAAAGGGTGCCAATTAGGGTTGTTCCGATCATGTTTTTTTGCTCCCGATCCGATCCCGATCGTTTTAGTTTGAGTATCTGCCGATCCCGATATTTCCCGATCCGATTGCTTTTTTTTTGCTCCCTATTCAATTCCAATCATTCCCGATCATATACATTTTGGCAATGCATTAAGAAAAAAATGAATAATAAATATATACATTCAACATACAGTACATAAGTACTGTATTTGTTTATTATGACAATAAATCCTCAAGATGGCATTTACATTATTAACATTCTTTCTGTGAGAGGGATCCACGGATAGAAAGACTTGTAATTCTTAAAGGATAAATGTGACTTTGTATATTGTGACTAAATATTGCCATCTAGTGTATTTGTTGAGCTTTCAGTAAATGATACTGTAGCCATTCAACTGTTCTGTCCAAATGCATGATGGGAAGTGCAACCATGACTGTGCGTAACGGCACCAATTGATATATCTTCTCTGCATTGGGAAATAACATAGAGTGTTAAGCAAAAGATCTTTTAAGGCTTGAGCCAATTAAAAAAAAGTTCCAAAGTCTGCCAAAATTCACTCTACTCATTTTACGCTGCCTTTTAGCTCTATATATAGGTAAAACAACGCCATTATAGATTGAACGCGACAATGTGTGAGTGGGTCGTGCAGCGCATGCGTTAATTGCGTTAAATATTTAAATGTGATTAATTTTTTTAAAATTAAGTACCGCCGTTAACGCGATAAATTTGATAGCCCTACTTTAAGCCAAAACTAAAGACTCTGGATGAGTGTAAGACATTTTGTCTGTAACGTTAAATACAATTAGAAAACGATTTAATTTAAATAAATATATATATATATATATATATATATTAAAAAAAAGCCTGTCCAATATTTTTTTGCCGATTCCGAAACTTTAAAAATGACGTGATCGGACCCGATCGATCGGGATGCCGATACTTTTGTCCGGCCCATTTTTGGAGTTTTGTGTAAAATGATCATGATTTCATTTTTTTCCCTATTCTTTTTTGTGTTTTTTCATTGCAAGCAAAATAAATGAATCTATTACTACCAAATCGTTTGTAATTGCAATCATTTTCTGGGAGAAATTGAGCATTATCTGACAGAATTGCAGGGGTGGCAATATTTTTGGCCAGCAGTGTATCTTTTTCCTTTCGGTCATGACCCATCGTTCATGACCATAGGTGAGGGTAGGAACAAAGATCGAAAAGTAGCCTCTCGGCTCAGCTCCTTCTTCGTTGCAACAGTGCGATAAAGTGACTGCAGGGCTGGCCCAGGCCATTTGGGGCCCCTAAGCAAAATAATGCAAAGGGGCCCATATTTTTGGCCCACCATTTCGTCACAGTGTACTGTGAAACCCATACATGCAATCCAAGCCATACGTCCATATTTTGTATATAAATCAGATTTTGTTGCACTGCATACTTCAAACTTCTCACCCCAAATGATTGTCAGTACTTACAGTAGATAGTGCCAAACATTTTTCTCAAAGAGGAAAGAAAGAAGTTAAGGAACTTTTATTTTTTTGAGCTTGTAATCAAGTATCAAAACTCCCAGAAGTCAAATAAAGCAAACTGTAGTAAACAAAATAGAATATAAATTAAACAATTGCCATATTGAGGGCCCCCTAGTGGTCAGGGGCCCTAAGCAGCTGCATAGTCTGCGTATAGGTTGGGCCTGCCCTGAGCGACTGTAATACGCTCCATACATTATATCAAAATGTATTAATGATATAGGTAATAAAAGGTGATTTAAGCAAAATTTCTGTCAATGCAACACACTGTGTTATAGGTAGTTTTGTTTTCCACAATATTTTTTATTGGTTATCCATATGTACACATTGTGAAGACAATAACAATAAATTGAGTAAAACTAACAAAAAAAAAGCCTTCCCACATTAGGTCCAATCAAAGTTTACATATTTGTTCAAACTCCTCTGCTTTCCCTCTTAAACCGAGGTTCATTTTTCTTTTTTTTTTTTTTCTTTTTTTTTCATTTAATTTATATATACGTTTTTATTTTGTTTTTTATACATTTTATATTTTCATTTCCTATTGTTGAGATTTATAATTTCACTTTTATAATTTTTTCCTCTTTGCAGGCATCTTCACCCCGGATGCTTTTTGTTCTGTTGCTGTGCATCATCGGCGCTCTCTCTCAAGAGGAATATTCCGGAAACCACTCAGGTCGGCACCGATCCGTTATCGTGTCTAATGCGTTGAAGGATTTTCCTAACGGGCCAACGTGTGACTTGAATGCGCAGGTGAGGATCAGACCTTCGAGGGCTCCATCCCGGACCGCTACGACCACTTGAGGCCGCCGCAGCCAGGTTTGTCACATCACGTCCGATCCGTTGCTCCTCCGTCACGGTTCTGATACGGCGGTCATCCCCGGTAGAGTCTTCTAATGGTTACGACGAGGAGGATGAGTACGACCCGTACGGGCCCGCCCCCACCCAAGTCACTATGATCACCGAGGACGCCTTCCCCTACGTCACCGCCACCGAGTCGCACTACGCCAAGGAGGACAAGCCAGGTCGGAGGAGGGTGGGTCATGCAAATAAAAACTCACTCATGAGCTGCCTTTAACAGCAATAGACGTCCAGACTTTTTTGACTTGGAGTAGCGGTGGCGCAGGAAGTAGGGTGCTGCAGCACCCCCTGGTATTGGGTAGAAAAGTAGATTTATTTTTTTGTTCGAAATAAATCAATAGATAAAACTAGAGATGATGCCGATCGATCGGGTCCGATCACGTCATTTTCAAAGTATCTGAATCGGCAAAAAAATATCAGGCATGCCTTTTTAAATATATATATATATATATATATATATATATATATATATTTTAAATCACATTGTTTTCTAATTGTATTTAACGTTACAGACAAAATGTCTTACACTCATCCAGAGACTTTAGTTTTGGCTTAAAGTGGGGCTGTCAAATTTATCGCGTCAACGGTGGGAATAACATTAAAATATTTGACGCAATTAACGCATGCGCTGCACTATCCACTCACGCATTGTCGCACTCAATCTATAATGGCACCGTATTACGTATGCGTAGAACTGAAACGCAACGTAAAATGAGTAGAGAGAATTTTGGCAGCCTTTGAAGCCTTTTTTTTAATTGGTTAAAGCCTTACAATCCCTCTCTCAACGATCAGAAATATCGTGGGAAGCAATGTGGGGAAGAAAGGTAGTAGTAGGCCTGAACGATGTTGGAAAAAACTATTGCTGTGATTTTTTTGGGGTTTGCGATATTATATTGCAATATTAAAAAAAAAAATATATATATATATTTATACTTTTTTTTTTTTTTTTTGTAAGAAATTTTCACTAGATGACTTGAATAGCTGTTTGGAAAGACTTTGGATGACTCTCAATGACCAGTGTACAGTGATCCCTCGTTTTTCGCGGTTAATGGAGAACCTGACACGATAAGTGAAAAACTGCGAAGTTGCGCACCCCGCCCCCCAAATTTTTATTTTTGTGTGTATGTGGTCAATGTATTTATTAGGGCCCGAGCACTGAGCGTGCGAAGGCCCTATTGTTTTGCAAAGGATTATTATTATTATTATTATTATTATTATTAGGGCCCGAGCACTCAGCGTGCGAAGGCCCTATTGTTTTGCAAAGGATTATTATTATTATTATTATTATTATTATTATTATTATTATTATTATTATTCTTCTTTTTTCAGGGCAAATGAAAATGGCCAATTTGGAGGCCTGAACATGCACGAAAAGTCACCAAAATTTGCACATACGTGCGGCTTTGCGTAAATTTCGATAATCTTGTGTCGTTTTGAAAAAATGTCAAAAAATGGCTCAGTGGCGCCCCCTTTACCCTTAAAATTTTCAAAAAGGCCTCTCCTCTCAGGTTTTCAACGTAGAGCAATGAAATTTGGGGAGTAGATACCTTATGCCTAACTGTTCAAAAAAGCCTCTTGCACCCATATTCCAAATCCAACAGGAAATCGGATATTTTGGATCAAATGTGAAATTTTTATCGGTTCACAGTTGGAGTTTACATTTGGAGGCCTGAACATGCACGAAAACTCACCAAAATTTGCACATACATGCAACTTTACGTAAATTTTGATAATCTACAAAAAAAATTAACAAAATGGCTCAGTGGCGCCCCCTTGAAATTTTCAAAAAGGCCTTTCCTATTAGGTTTTTTCAACGTAGAACGATGAAATTTGGCGAGTCGATACATTGTGCAAAACTGCTCCAAAAAGTCTCTTGCACCCATATTCCAAACCCAACAGGAAGCCGGAAATTTTGGATCAAATGTGAAATTTTATCGATTTACATTTGAGACCTTGTCGCTGAAGAAAATAGTTGGATCGTCTTCAAAATTGGTCAGACTATTCAGGAGACATATGAGATCTTAAGTTTTGAAAATGGTGAGTTTTCACTCAAGGGTCTGACCTGGGCGTGGTCCCAAAGTCGGCCATTTTTGGGCAAAATACCAAATTCAGAAAATGATTAAAAACTCCGTGATACAACGTTCAATCTTTTTCATTTCTAGCATGTATATGAGATATCCCAGCCTGAACACGACTGCATTGAAATATTACCCATTAGGCCTGGCGCCCCCTAGTGGGAACAGGAAATGGCCTTCTTTACGAGACAGGCTCCTCCTCCAAGGGAAAAAAATCTATTGACCTCAAACCTGTTTCAGGGGAGCCTCAAGACATGTGTTCAGGTCCCTGATGAAAAATATTGAGGTTTCGTTGAAGCGGAGAGGTCCAAACTGGAAGTGAAAATGACCGTCAACAATTTGTCTCGCCAAAAATTTTGAACAGTCATAACTCGGCAGATATGCAACATATCTGCGCCAAACTTTCCGTGTTTGTTGAGAGTCATACCCTGAAGGTTCTTGTAGGGGTCATTTGCATCAACTCTACAGTGCCAACTAGTGGCGACAGAAAGAAGTTTTAAAAAAGGCCTTTCCTATTGGGTTTTTTCAACATAGAGCAAGGAAATTTGGGGAGTAGATACATTATGCAAAACTGCTCCAAAAAGTCTCTTGCACCCATATTCCAAATCCAACAGGAAATCGGGTATTTTGGATCGAATGTGAAATTTTCATGGGTTCACAGTAAGAGTTTACATTTGGAGGCTTGAATATGCATAAAAACTCACCAAAATTTGCACATACATGCGGCTTTGGATAACGTTCGATAATCTTGCAACGTTACGAAACAATTTAACAAAATGGCTCAGTGGCGCCCCCTTGAAATTTTCAAAAAGGCCTCTCCATTTAGGTTTTTCTAACATAGAGTGATGAAATTTGGAGAGTCAAAACTTTGTGCAAAACTGCTCCAAAAAGTCTCTTGCACACACATTCCAAATCCTACAGGAAATCGGGTATTTTGGATTGAATGTGAACTTTTTATCGATTTACAGTGTGCACATTTTACACCTTGGCACCTAGGGAATTAGTTTGATCATTCTCAAAATTGGTGAGACTGTTCATGAGGCATATGAAATCTTAAGTTATAAAAATGGTGTGTTTTCATTCACGGGCCTGACCTGGGCGGGGCGCCAAATTCTTCCATTTTTTCGCCAAAACACCGAATTCGGAAAATGACTGATAACTCCCTCATACAACGTTCAATCTATTTTAAATCTGGCATGTGTGTGAGGTATACCAGCCTGAGCAGGACTGGATTGAAAATTTACCATTTGTGCCTGGCGCCTCCTAGTGGGAACAGGAAATGCCCTTTTTTACGGGACACACTCCTCCTCTAAAGGGAAAAAATCAATCTACCTCAAACCTGCATAAGGGAAACCTTAAGACCTGTCTTCAGGTGCCTGATGAAAAATATTGAAGTTTCGTTGAAGCGGAGGGGTCCAAACAGGAAAGTGAAAATGACTGTCAACAATTTTTCTCTCCAAAAACTTTGAACAGTCATAACTCGGCAGATATACAAGATATCTGCGCCAAACTTCCCGTGCTTGTTGAGAGTCATACCCTGAAGGGCCTTGTAGGGGTCATTTGCATCAACCCTACAGCGCCAACTAGTGGCGATAGAAAGTCACTCGTTTTTCCAAAACATGTCCAGTTCTTTTCATGTTGGTCATTGTCGTTTCAAGACCTATTAAAATACTTTTTTAGGGCCCATGTCCACGTGTCTCTGTCTGTTGCCGTGACGACCCTTTGTTCGCCATTTAAAGGAAATATATTTTTTTCAGAGACTCAGGGAGCTTATAGAGCCACAATAGTTGGCACACTTGGTCGAATTGGCCCAGTTAGAAGATTAATTTGGTTTTGAATAAGGGCTTGGCTGCACAGCTCAGTAGTGGCTCCTTTTTTGTAGTACTCTCTCCAATAGGGGTTTTTATCTCTTGGGTGTGGGAATGTAAAGAGGCGACTTTCGAGCTTGTTAGGTTCTAATGAGATGATTAGAGAGGAGGATCTGCCACCACCCTGACCTGCACACAGTCCGAGTTGCGTGACGTCCGAGTTGCGCTAGATTGCGAGGGCCCGTTCAGTCCTGCTTGCAGGCCTAGTTAGGGCCCGAGCACTAGACGTGCGAAGGCCCTATTGTTTTGCAAAGGATTATTATTATTATTATTATTATTATTATTATTATTATTATTATTATTATTATTATTATTCTTCTTTTTTCAGGGCAAATGAAAATGGCCAATTTGGAGGCCTGAACATGCACGAAAAGTCACCAAAATTTGCACATACGTGCGGCTTTGCGTAAAATTCGATAATCTTGTGTCGTTTTGAAAAAATGTCAAAAAATGGCTCAGTGGCGCCCCCTTGACCCTTAAAATTTTCAAAAAGGCCTCTCCTCTCAGGTTTTCAACGTAGAGCAATGAAATTTGGGGAGTAGATACCTTATGCCTAACTGTTCAAAAAAGCCTCTTGCACCCATATTCCAAATCCAACAGGAAATCGGATATTTTGGATCAAATGTGAAATTTTTATCGGTTCACAGTTGGAGTTTACATTTGGAGGCCTGAACATGCACGAAAACTCACCAAAATTTGCACATACATGCAACTTTGCGTAAATTTTGATAATCTACAAAAAAATTTAACAAAATGGCTCAGTGGCGCCCCCTTGAAATTTTCAAAAAGGCCTTTCCTATTAGGTTTTTTCAACGTAGAACAATGAAATTTGGCGAGTCGATACATTGT
Source organism: Corythoichthys intestinalis (assembly GCF_030265065.1). NCBI lineage: Eukaryota > Metazoa > Chordata > Actinopteri > Syngnathiformes > Syngnathidae > Corythoichthys > Corythoichthys intestinalis. The sequence continues at coordinate 42,396,311 of NC_080398.1, forward strand.
GCAAAACTGCTCCAAAAAGTCTCTTGCACCCATATTCCAAACCCAACAGGAAGCCGGAAATTTTGGATCAAATGTGAAATTTTATCGATTTACATTTGAGACCTTGTCGCTGAAGAAAATAGTTGGATCGTCTTCAAAATTAGCCAGACTATTCAGGAGACATATGAGATCTTAAGTTTTCAAAATGGTGAGTTTTCACTCAAGGGTCTGACCTGGGCGTGGTCCCAAAGTCGGCCATTTTTGGGCAAAATACCAAATTCAGAAAATGATTAAAAACTCCGTGATACAACGTTCAATCTTTTTCATTTCTAGCATGTATATGAGATATCCCAGCCTGAACACGACTGCATTGAAATATTACCCATTAGGCCTGGCGCCCCCTAGTGGGAACAGGAAATGGCCTTTTTTACGAGACAGGCTCCTCCTCCAAGGGAAAAAAATCTATTGACCTCAAACCTGTTTCAGGGGAGCCTCAAGACATGTGTTCAGGTCCCTGATGAAAAATATTGAGGTTTCGTTGAAGCGGAGAGGTCCAAACTGGAAGTGAAAATGACCGTCAACAATTTGTCTCGCCAAACATTTTGAACAGTCATAACTCGGCAGATATGCAACATATGTGCGCCAAACTTTCCGTGTTTGTTGAGAGTCATACCCTGAAGGTTCTTGTAGGGGTCATTTGCATCAACTCTACAGTGCCAACTAGTGGCGACAGAAAGAAGTTTTAAAAAAGGCCTTTCCTATTGGGTTTTTTCAACATAGAGCAAGGAAATTTGGGGAGTAGATACCTTATGCAAACCTGCTCCAAAAAGTCTCTTGCACCCATATTCCAAATCCAACAGGAAATCGGGTATTTTGGATCGAATGTGAAATTTTCATGGGTTCACAGTAAGAGTTTACATTTGGAGGCTTGAATATGCATAAAAACTCACCAAAATTTGCACATACATGCGGCTTTGGATAACGTTCGATAATCTTGCAACGTTACGAAACAATTTAACAAAATGGCTCAGTGGCGCCCCCTTGAAATTTTCAAAAAGGCCTCTCCATTTAGGTTTTTCTAACATAGAGTGATGAAATTTGGAGAGTCAAAACTTTGTGCAAAACTGCTCCAAAAAGTCTCTTGCACACACATTCCAAATCCTACAGGAAATCGGGTATTTTGGATTGAATGTGAACTTTTTATCGATTTACAGTGTGCACATTTTACACCTTGGCACCTAGGGAATTAGTTTGATCATTCTCAAAATTGGTGAGACTGTTCATGAGGCATATGAAATCTTAAGTTATAAAAATGGTGTGTTTTCATTCACGGGCCTGACCTGGGCGGGGCGCCAAATTCTTCCATTTTTTCGCCAAAACACCGAATTCGGAAAATGACTGATAACTCCCTCATACAACCTTCAATCTATTTTAAATCTGGCATGTGTGTGAGGTATAACAGCCTGAGCAGGACTGGATTGAAAATTTACCATTTGTGCCTGGCGCCTCCTAGTGGGAACAGGAAATGCCCTTTTTTAGGGGACACACTCCTCCTCTAAAGGGAAAAAATCAATCTACCTCAAACCTGCATAAGGGAAACCTCAAGACCTGTCTTCAGGTGCCTGATGAAAAATATTGAAGTTTCGTTGAAGCGGAGGGGTCCAAACAGGAAAGTGAAAATGACTGTCAACAATTTTTCTCTCCAAAAACTTTGAACAGTCATAACTCGGCAGATATACAAGATATCTGCGCCAAACTTCCCGTGCTTGTTGAGAGTCATACCCTGAAGGGCCTTGTAGGGGTCATTTGCATCAACCCTACAGCGCCAACTAGTGGCGATAGAAAGTCACTCGTTTTTCCAAAACATGTCCAGTTCTTTTCATGTTGGTCATTGTAGTTTCAAGACCTATTAAAATACTTTTTTACGGCCCATGTCCACGTGTCTCTGTCTGTTGCCGTGACGACCCTTTGTTCGCCATTTAAAGGAAATATTTTTTTTCAGAGACTCAGGGAGCTTATAGAGCCACAATAGTTGGCACACTTGGTCGAATTGGCCCAGTTAGAAGATTAATTTTGGTTTTGAATAAGGGCTTGGCTGCACAGCTCAGTAGTGGCTCCTTTTTTGTAGTACTCTCTCCAATAGGGGTTTTTATCTCTTGGGTGTGGGAATGTAAATAGGCGACTTTCGAGCATGTTAGGTTCTAATGAGATGATTAGAGAGGATGATCTGCCACCACCCTGACCTGCACACAGTCCAAGTTGCGTGACGTCCGAGTTGCGCTAGATTGCGAGGGCCCGTTCAGTCCTGCTTGCAGGCCTAGTTAGGGCCCGAGCACTAAGCGTGCGAAGGCCCTATTGTTTTGCAAAGGATTATTATTATTATTATTATTATTATTATTATTATTATTATTATTCTTCTTTTTTCAGGGCAAATGAAAATGGCCAATTTGGAGGCCTGAACATGCACGAAAAGTCACCAAAATTTGCACATACGTGCAGCTTTGCGTAAATTTCGATAATCTTGTGTCGTTTTGAAAAAATGTCAAAAAATGGCTCAGTGGCGCCCCCTTGACCCTTAAAATTTTCAAAAAGGCCTCTCCTCTCAGGTTTTCAACGTAGAGCAATGAAATTTGGGGAGTAGATACCTTATGCCTAACTGTTCAAAAAAGCCTCTTGCACCCATATTCCAAATCCAACAGGAAATCGGATATTTTGGATCAAATGTGAAATTTTTATCGGTTCACAGTTGGAGTTTACATTTGGAGGCCTGAACATGCACGAAAACGCACCAAAATTTGCACATACATGCAACTTTGCGTAAATTTTGATAATCTACAAAAAAATTTAACAAAATGGCTCAGTGGCGCCCCCTTGAAATTTTCAAAAAGGCCTTTCCTATTAAGTTTTTTCAACGTAGAACGATGAAATTTGGCGAGTCGATACATTGTGCAAAACTGCTCCAAAAAGTCTCTTGCACCCATATTCCAAACCCAACAGGAAGCCGGAAATTTTGGATCAAATGTGAAATTTTATCGATTTACATTTGAGACCTTGTCGCTGAAGAAAATAGTTGGATCGTCTTCAAAATTGGTCAGACTATTCAGGAGACATATGAGATCTTAAGTTTTCAAAATGGTGAGTTTTCACTCAAGGGTCTGACCTGGGCGTGGTCCCAAAGTCGGCCATTTTTGGGCAAAATACCAGATTCAGAAAATGATTAAAAACTCTGTGATACAACGTTCAATCTTTTTCATTTCTAGCATGTATATGAGATATCCCAGCCTGAACACGACTGTATTGAAATATTACCCATTAGGCCTGGCGCCCCCTAGTGGGAACAGGAAATGGCCTTCTTTACGAGACAGGCTCCTCCTCCAAGGGAAAAAAATCTATTGACCTCAAACCTGTTTCAGGGGAGCCTCAAGACATGTGTTCAGGTCCCTGATGAAAAATATTGAGGTTTCGTTGAAGCGGAGAGGTCCAAACTGGAAGTGAAAATGACCGTCAACAATTTGTCTCGCCAAAAATTTTGAACAGTCATAACTCGGCAGATATGCAACATATCTGCGCCAAACTTTCCGTGTATGTTGAGAGTCATACCCTGAAGGTTCTTGTAGGGGTCATTTGCATCAACTCTACAGTGCCAACTAGTGGCGACAGAAAGAAGTTTTAAAAAAGGCCTTTCCTATTGGGTTTTTTCAACATAGAGCAAGGAAATTTGGGGAGTAGATACCTTATGCAAAACTGCTCCAAAAAGTCTCTTGCACCCATATTCCAAATCCAACAGGAAATCGGGTATTTTGGATCGAATGTGAAATTTTTATGGGTTCACAGTAAGAGTTTACATTTGGAGGCTTGAATATGCATAAAAACTCACCAAAATTTGCACATACATGCGGCTTTGGATAACGTTCGATAATCTTGCAACGTTACGAAACAATTTAACAAAATGGCTCAGTGGCGCCCCCTTGAAATTTTCAAAAAGGCCTCTCCATTTAGGTTTTTCTAACATAGAGTGATGAAATTTGGAGAGTCAAAACTTTGTGCAAAACTGCTCCAAAAAGTCTCTTGCACACACATTCCAAATCCTACAGGAAATCGGGTATTTTGGATTGAATGTGAACTTTTTATCGATTTACAGTGTGCACATTTTACACCTTGGCACCTAGGGAATTAGTTTAATCATTCTCAAAATTGGTGAGACTGTTCATGAGGCATATGAAATCTTAAGTTATAAAAATGGTGTGTTTTCATTCACGGGCCTGACCTGGGCGGGGCGCCAAATTCTTCCATTTTTTCGCCAAAACACCGAATTCGGAAAATGACTGATAACTCCCTCATACAACGTTCAATCTATTTTAAATCTGGCATGTGTGTGAGGTATACCAGCCTGAGCAGGACTGGATTGAAAATTTACCATTTGTGCCTGGCGCCTCCTAGTGGGAACAGGAAATGCCCTTTTTTACGGGACACACTCCTCCTCTAAAGGGAAAAAATCAATCTACCTCAAACCTGCAAAAGGGAAGCCTTAAGACCTGTCTTCAGGTGCCTGATGAAAAATATTGAAGTTTCGTTGAAGCGGAGGGGTCCAAAAAGGAAAGTGAAAATGACTGTCAACAATTTTTCTCTCCAAAAACTTTGAACAGTCATAACTTGGCAGATATACAACATATCTGCGCCAAACTTCCCGTGCTTGTTGAGAGTCATACCCTGAAGGGCCTTGTAGGGGTCATTTGCATCAACCCTACAGCGCCAACTAGTGGCGATAGAAAGTCACTCGTTTTTCCAATACATGTCCAGTTCTTTTCAGGTTGGTCATTGTAGTTTCAAGACCTATTAAAATACTTTTTTACGGCCCATGTCCACGTGTCTCTGTCTGTTGCCGTGACGACCCTTTGTTTGCCATTTAAAGGAAATTTTTTTTTTCAGAGACTCAGGGAGCTTATAGAGCCACAATAGTTGGCACACTTCGTCGAATTGGCCCAGTTAGAAGATTAATTTTGGTTTTGAATAAGGGCTTGGCTGCACAGCTCAGTAGTGGCTCCTTTTTTGTAGTACTCTCTCCAATAGGGTTTTTTATCTCTTGGGTGTGGGAATGTAAATAGGCGACTTTCGAGCATGTTAGGTTCTAATGAGATGATTAGAGAGGAGGATCTGCCACCACCCTGACCTGCACACAGTCCGAGTTGCGTGACGTCCGAGTTGCGCTAGATTGCGAGGGCCCGTTCAGTCCTGCTTGCAGGCCTAGTTATTATTATTAGGGCCCGAGCACTAGACGTGCGAAGGCCCTATTGTTTTGCAAAGGATTATTATTATTATTATTATTATTCTTCTTTTTTCAGGGCAAATGAAAATGGCCAATTTGGAGGCCTGAACATGCACGAAAAGTCACCAAAATTTGCACACACGTGCGGCTTTGCGTAAAATTCGATAATCTTGTGTCGTTTTGAAAAAATGTCAAAAAATGGCTCAGTGGCGCCCCCTTGACCCTTAAAATTTTCAAAAAGGCCTCTCCTCTCAGGTTTTCAACGTAGAGCAATGAAATTTGGGGAGTAGATACCTTATGCCTAACTGTTCAAAAAAGCCTCTTGCACCCATATTCCAAATCCAACAGGAAATCGGATATTTTGGATCAAATGTGAAATTTTTATCGGTTCACAGTTGGAGTCTACATTTGGAGGCCTGAACATGCATGAAAACTCACCAAAATTTGCACATACATGCAACTTTGCGTAAATTTTGATAATCTACAAAAAAATTTAACAAAATGGCTCAGTGGCGCCCCCTTGAAATTTTCAAAAAGGCCTTTCCTATTTGGTTTTTTCAACGTAGAACGATGAAATTTGGCGAGTCGATACATTGTGCAAAACTGCTCCAAAAAGTCTCTTGCACCCATATTCCAAACCAGACAGGAAGCCGGAAATTTTGGATCAAATGCGAAATTTTATCGATTTACATTTGAGACCTTGTCGCTGAAGAAAATAGTTGGATCGTCTTCAAAATTGGTCAGACTATTCAGGAGACATATGAGATCTTAAGTTTTCAAAATGGTGAGTTTTCACTCAAGGGTCTGACCTGGGCGTGGTCCCAAAGTCGGCCATTTTTGGGCAAAATACCAAATTCAGAAAATGATTAAAAACTCCGTGATACAACGTTCAATCTTTTTCATTTCTAGCATGTATATGAGATATCCCAGCCTGAACACGACTGCATTGAAATATTACCCATTAGGCCTGGCGCCCCCTAGTGGGAACAGGAAATGGCCTTCTTTACGAGACAGGCTCCTCCTCCAAGGGAAAAAAATCTATTGACCTCAAACCTGTTTCAGGGGAGCCTCAAGACATGTGTTCAGGTCCCTGATGAAAAATATTGAGGTTTCGTTGAAGCGGAGAGGTCCAAACTGGAAGTGAAAATGACCGTCAACAATTTGTCTCGCCAAAAATTTTGAACAGTCATAACTCGGCAGATATGCAACATATCTGCGCCAAACTTTCCGTGTTTGTTGAGAGTCATACCCTGAAGGTTCTTGTAGGGGTCATTTGCATCAACTCTACAGTGCCAACTAGTGGCGACAGAAAGAAGTTTTAAAAAAGGCCTTTCCTATTGGGTTTTTTCAACATAGAGCAAGGAAATTTGGGGAGTAGATACCTTATGCAAAACTGCTCCAAAAAGTCTCTTGCACCCATATTCCAAATCCAACAGGAAATCGGGTATTTTGGATCGAATGTGAAATTTTCATGGGTTCACAGTAAGAGTTTACATTTGGAGGCTTGAATATGCATAAAAACTCACCAAAATTTGCACATACATGCGGCTTTGGATAACGTTCGATAATCTTGCAACGTTACGAAACAATTTAACAAAATGGCTCAGTGGCGCCCCCTTGAAATTTTCAAAAAGGCCTCTCCATTTAGGTTTTTCTAACATAGAGTGATGAAATTTGGAGAGTCAAAACTTTGTGCAAAACTGCTCCAAAAAGTCTCTTGCACACACATTCCAAATCCTACAGGAAATCGGGTATTTTGGATTGAATGTGAACTTTTTATCGGTTTACAGTGTGCACATTTTACACCTTGGCACCTAGGGAATTAGTTTGATCATTCTCAAAATTGGTGAGACTGTTCATGAGGCATATGAAATCTTAAGTTATAAAAATGGTGTGTTTTCATTCACGGGCCTGACCTGGGCGGGGCGCCAAATTCTTCCATTTTTTCGTCAAAACACCGAATTCGGAAAATGACTGATAACTCCCTCATACAACGTTCAATCTATTTTAAATCTGGCATGTGTGTGAGGTATACCAGCCTGAGCAGGACTGGATTGAAAATTTACCATTTGTGCCTGGCGCCTCCTAGTGGGAACAGGAAATGCCCTTTTTTACGGGACACACTCCTCCTCTAAAGGGAAAAAATCAATCTACCTCAAACCTGCATAAGGGAAACCTTAAGACCTGTCTTCAGGTGCCTGATGAAAAATATTGAAGTTTCGTTGAAGCGGAGGGGTCCAAACAGGAAAGTGAAAATGACTGTCAACAATTTTTCTCTCCAAAAACTTTGAACAGTCATAACTCGGCAGATATACAAGATATCTGCGCCAAACTTCCCGTGCTTGTTGAGAGTCATACCCTGAAGGGCCTTGTAGGGGTCATTTGCATCAACCCTACAGCGCCAACTAGTGGCGATAGAAAGTCACTCGTTTTTCCAAAACATGTCCAGTTCTTTTCATGTTGGTCATTGTAGTTTCAAGACCTATTAAAATACTTTTTTACGGCCCATGTCCACGTGTCTCTGTCTGTTGCCGTGACGACCCTTTGTTCGCCATTTAAAGGAAATATTTTTTTTCAGAGACTCAGGGAGCTTATAAAGCCACAATAGTTGGCACACTTGGTCGAATTGGCCCAGTTAGAAGATTAATTTTGGTTTTGAATAAGGGCTTGGCTGCACAGCTCAGTAGTGGCTCCTTTTTTGTAGTACTCTCTCCAATAGGGGTTTTTATCTCTTGGGTGTGGGAATGTAAATAGGCGACTTTCGAGCATGTTAGGTTCTAATGAGATGATTAGAGAGGAGGATCTCCCACCACCCTGACCTGCACACAGTCCGAGTTGCGTGACGTCCGAGTTGCGCTAGATTGCGAGGGCCCGTTCAGTCCTGCTTGCAGGCCTAGTTATTATTATTATTATTATTCTTTTTTCAGGGCAAATGAAAATGGCCAATTTGGAGGCCTGAACATGCACGAAAAGTCACCAAAATTTGCACATACGTGCGGCTTTGCGTAAATTTCGATAATCTTGTGTCGTTTTGAAAAAATGTCAAAAAATGGCTCAGTGGCGCCCCCTTTACCCTTAAAATTTTCAAAAAGGCCTCTCCTCTCAGGTTTTCAACGTAGAGCAATGAAATTTGGGGAGTAGATACCTTATGCCTAACTGTTCAAAAAAGCCTCTTGCACCCATATTCCAAATCCAACAGGAAATCGGATATTTTGGATCAAATGTGAAATTTTTATCGGTTCACAGTTGGAGTTTACATTTGGAGGCCTGAACATGCACGAAAACTCACCAAAATTTGCACATACATGCAACTTTACGTAAATTTTGATAATCTACAAAAAAATTTAACAAAATGGCTCAGTGGCGCCCCCTTGAAATTTTCAAAAAGGCCTTTCCTATTAGGTTTTTTCAACGTAGAACGATGAAATTTGGCGAGTCGATACATTGTGCAAAACTGCTCCAAAAAGTCTCTTGCACCCATATTCCAAACCCAACAGGAAGCCGGAAATTTTGGATCAAATGTGAAATTTTATCGATTTACATTTGAGACCTTGTCGCTGAAGAAAATAGTTGGATCGTCTTCAAAATTGGTCAGACTATTCAGGAGACATATGAGATCTTAAGTTTTGAAAATGGTGAGTTTTCACTCAAGGGTCTGACCTGGGCGTGGTCCCAAAGTCGGCCATTTTTGGGCAAAATACCAAATTCAGAAAATGATTAAAAACTCCGTGATACAACGTTCAATCTTTTTCATTTCTAGCATGTATATGAGATATCCCAGCCTGAACACGACTGCATTGAAATATTACCCATTAGGCCTGGCGCCCCCTAGTGGGAACAGGAAATGGCCTTCTTTACGAGACAGGCTCCTCCTCCAAGGGAAAAAAATCTATTGACCTCAAACCTGTTTCAGGGGAGCCTCAAGACATGTGTTCAGGTCCCTGATGAAAAATATTGAGGTTTCGTTGAAGCGGAGAGGTCCAAACTGGAAGTGAAAATGACCGTCAACAATTTGTCTCGCCAAAAATTTTGAACAGTCATAACTCGGCAGATATGCAACATATCTGCGCCAAACTTTCCGTGTTTGTTGAGAGTCATACCCTGAAGGTTCTTGTAGGGGTCATTTGCATCAACTCTACAGTGCCAACTAGTGGCGACAGAAAGAAGTTTTAAAAAAGGCCTTTCCTATTGGGTTTTTTCAACATAGAGCAAGGAAATTTGGGGAGTAGATACATTATGCAAAACTGCTCCAAAAAGTCTCTTGCACCCATATTCCAAATCCAACAGGAAATCGGGTATTTTGGATCGAATGTGAAATTTTCATGGGTTCACAGTAAGAGTTTACATTTGGAGGCTTGAATATGCATAAAAACTCACCAAAATTTGCACATACATGCGGCTTTGGATAACGTTCGATAATCTTGCAACGTTACGAAACAATTTAACAAAATGGCTCAGTGGCGCCCCCTTGAAATTTTCAAAAAGGCCTCTCCATTTAGGTTTTTCTAACATAGAGTGATGAAATTTGGAGAGTCAAAACTTTGTGCAAAACTGCTCCAAAAAGTCTCTTGCACACACATTCCAAATCCTACAGGAAATCGGGTATTTTGGATTGAATGTGAACTTTTTATCGATTTACAGTGTGCACATTTTACACCTTGGCACCTAGGGAATTAGTTTGATCATTCTCAAAATTGGTGAGACTGTTCATGAGGCATATGAAATCTTAAGTTATAAAAATGGTGTGTTTTCATTCACGGGCCTGACCTGGGCGGGGCGCCAAATTCTTCCATTTTTTCGCCAAAACACCGAATTCGGAAAATGACTGATAACTCCCTCATACAACGTTCAATCTATTTTAAATCTGGCATGTGTGTGAGGTATACCAGCCTGAGCAGGACTGGATTGAAAATTTACCATTTGTGCCTGGCGCCTCCTAGTGGGAACAGGAAATGCCCTTTTTTACGGGACACACTCCTCCTCTAAAGGGAAAAAATCAATCTACCTCAAACCTGCATAAGGGAAACCTTAAGACCTGTCTTCAGGTGCCTGATGAAAAATATTGAAGTTTCGTTGAAGCGGAGGGGTCCAAACAGGAAAGTGAAAATGACTGTCAACAATTTTTCTCTCCAAAAACTTTGAACAGTCATAACTCGGAAGATATACAAGATATCTGCGCCAAACTTCCCGTGCTTGTTGAGAGTCATACCCTGAAGGGCCTTGTAGGGGTCATTTGCATCAACCCTACAGCGCCAACTAGTGGCGATAGAAAGTCACTCGTTTTTCCAAAACATGTCCAGTTCTTTTCATGTTGGTCATTGCAGTTTCAAGACCTATTAAAATACTTTTTTACGGCCCATGTCCACGTGTCTCTGTCTGTTGCCGTGACGACCCTTTGTTCGCCATTTAAAGGAAATATATTTTTTTCAGAGACTCAGGGAGCTTATAGAGCCACAATAGTTGGCACACTTGGTCGAATTGGCCCAGTTAGAAGATTAATTTGGTTTTGAATAAGGGCTTGGCTGCACAGCTCAGTAGTGGCTCCTTTTTTGTAGTACTCTCTCCAATAGGGGTTCTATCTCTTGGGTGTGGGAATGTAAAGAGGCGACTTTCGAGCTTGTTAGGTTCTAATGAGATGATTAGAGAGGAGGATCTGCCACCACCCTGACCTGCACACAGTCCGAGTTGCGTGACGTCCGAGTTGCGCTAGATTGCGAGGGCCCGTTCAGTCCTGCTTGCAGGCCTAGTTATTATTAGGGCCCGAGCACTAGGCGTGCGAAGGCCCTATTGTAATGCAAAGGATTATTATTATTAGGGCCCGAGCACTGAGCGTGCGAAGGCCCTATTGTTTTGCAAAGGATTATTATTATTATTATTATTATTATTATTATTATTATTATTATTATTCTTTTTTCAGGGCAAATGAAAATGGCCAATTTGGAGGCCTGAACATGCACGAAAAGTCACCAAAATTTGCACATACGTGCGGCTTTGCGTAAAATTCGATAATCTTGTGTCGTTTTGAAAAAATGTCAAAAAATGGCTCAGTGGCGCCCCCTTGACCCTTAAAATTTTCAAAAAGGCCTCTCCTCTCAGGTTTTCAACGTAGAGCAATGAAATTTGGGGAGTAGATACCTTATGCCTAACTGTTCAAAAAAGCCTCTTGCACCCATATTCCAAATCCAACAGGAAATCGGATATTTTGGATCAAATGTGAAATTTTTATCGGTTCACAGTTGGAGTTTACATTTGGAGGCCTGAACATGCACGAAAACTCACCAAAATTTGCACATACATGCAACTTTGCGTAAATTTTGATAATCTACAAAAAAATTTAACAAAATGGCTCAGTGGCGCCCCCTTGAAATTTTCAAAAAGGCCTTTCCTATTAGGTTTTTTCAACGTAGAACAATGAAATTTGGTGAGTCGATACATTGTGCAAAACTGCTCCAAAAAGTCTCTTGCACCCATATTCCAAACCCAACAGGAAGCCGGAAATTTTGGATCAAATGTGAAATTTTATCGATTTACATTTGAGACCTTGTCGCTGAAGAAAATAGTTGGATCGTCTTCAAAATTGGTCAGACTATTCAGGAGACATATGAGATCTTAAGTTTTCAAAATGGTGAGTTTTTATCCAAGGGTCTGACCTGGGCGTGGTCCCAAAGTCGGCCATTTTTGGGCAAAACACCAAATTCAGAAAATGATTAAAAAATCCGTGATACAACGTTCAATCTTTTTCATTTCTAGCAAGTATATGAGATATCCCAGCCTGAACACGACTGCATTGAAATATTACCCATTAGGCTTGGCGCCCCCTAGTGGGAACAGGAAATGGCCTTCTTTACGAGACAGGCTCCTCCTCCAAGGGAAAAAAATCTATTGACCTCAAACCTGTTTCAGGGGAGCCTCAAGACATGTGTTCAGGTCCCTGATGAAAAATATTGAGGTTTCGTTGAAGCGGAGAGGTCCAAACTGGAAGTGAAAATGACCGTCAACAATTTGTCTCGCCAAAAATTTTGAACAGTCATAACTCGGCAGATATGCAACATATGTGCGCCAAACTTTCCGTGTTTGTTGAGAGTCATACCCTGAAGGTTCTTGTAGGGGTCATTTGCATCAACTCTACAGTGCCAACTAGTGGCGACAGAAAGAAGTTTTAAAAAAGGCCTTTCCTATTGGGTTTTTTCAACATAGAGCAAGGAAATTTGGGGAGTAGATACCTTATGCAAAACTGCTCCAAAAAGTCTCTTGCACCCATATTCCAAATCCAACAGGAAATCGGGTATTTTGGATCGAATGTGAAATTTTCATGGGTTCACAGTAAGAGTTTACATTTGGAGGCTTGAATATGCATAAAAACTCACCAAAATTTGCACATACATGCGGCTTTGGATAACGTTCGATAATCTTGCAACGTTACGAAACAATTTAACAAAATGGCTCAGTGGCGCCCCCTTGAAATTTTCAAAAAGGCCTCTCCATTTAGGTTTTTCTAACATAGAGTGATGAAATTTGGAGAGTCAAAACTTTGTGCAAAACTGCTCCAAAAAGTCTCTTGCACACACATTCCAAATCCTACAGGAAATCAGGTATTTTGGATTGAATGTGAACTTTTTATCGATTTACAGTGTGCACATTTTACACCTTGGCACCTAGGGAATTAGTTTGATCATTCTCAAAATTGGTGAGACTGTTCATGAGGCATATGAAATCTTAAGTTATAAAAATGGTGTGTTTTCATTCACGGGCCTGACCTGGGCGGGGCGCCAAATTCTTCCATTTTTTCGCCAAAACACCGAATTCGGAAAATGACTGATAACTCCCTCATACAACGTTCAATCTATTTTAAATCTGGCATGTGTGTGAGGTATACCAGCCTGAGCAGGACTGGATTGAAAATTTACCATTTGTGCCTGGCGCCTCCTAGTGGGAACAGGAAATGCCCTTTTTTACGGGACACACTCCTCCTCTAAAGGGAAAAAATCAATCTACCTCAAACTTGCATAAGGGAAACCTTAAGACCTGTCTTCAGGTGCCTGATGAAAAATATTGAAGTTTCGTTGAAGCGGAGGGGTCCAAACAGGAAAGTGAAAATGACTGTCAACAATTTTTCTCTCCAAAAACTTTGAACAGTCATAACTCGGCAGATATACAAGATATCTGCGCCAAACTTCCCGTGCTTGTTGAGAGTCATACCCTGAAGGGCCTTGTAGCGGTCATTTGCATCAACCCTACAGCGCCAACTAGTGGCGATAGAAAGTCACTCGTTTTTCCAAAACATGTCCAGTTCTTTTCATGTTGGTCATTGTAGTTTCAAGACCTATTAAAATACTTTTTTACGGCCCATGTCCACGTGTCTCTGTCTGTTGCCGTGACGACCCTTTGTTCGCCATTTAAAGGAAATATTTTTTTTCAGAGACTCAGGGAGCTTATAGAGCCACAATAGTTGGCACACTTGGTCGAAATGGCCAAGTTAGAAGATTAATTTTGGTTTTGAATAAGGGCTTGGCTGCACAGCTCAGTAGTGGCTCCTTTTTTGTAGTACTCTCTCCAATAGGGGTTTTTATCTCTTGGGTGTGGGAATGTAAATAGGCGACTTTCGAGCATGTTAGGTTCTAATGAGATGATTAGAGAGGAGGATCTGCCACCACCCTGACCTGCACACAGTCCGAGTTGCGTGACGTCCGAGTTGCGCTAGATTGCGAGGGCCCGTTCAGTCCTGCTTGCAGGCCTAGTTCAGATTTAGTATTGGAAAGAGATACATATAAGGCATGCTTTTTTTCCTCAACTTTTCCCCAAAGTCTGATTTTTTAAAATGTGTGTGTATGTATATATATGTATGTTTATGTATATATATATATACTGTATATATATATATATATATATATATATATATATATATATATACTGCATATATATATACATACTGTATATATATAATAATGTATATATATATATATATAATGATAAATGGTTTTAAGCACTTCATATGCAATAATTATGATCAGTTTTAAACATAACTGTCCAACCAAATCATTTTTGAACATGAATAAAGTACTGTAGTAGAAAAATGCTTGCCTTTATTAAATACCTCTGTTTATCTACCTTAGCTGTGACTCTTGGTGGACATGTAGAAATTACACTCCTCATGATCACTTCTGGCATTTAATTTATATGTCTCAAACATCTCCACACACACACATTCATTTCAAAGTGGCTTCCTTGCAGAAACTGTTTTACAAGTTAAACGATGATTGACAGCTGATGCGCTGTGATGTCCGCTGCTTTGGCAAGATCAAAGATACCAGCATCGTTAACTTTAATAAGCAAGTGCTGCAGTGACTTTGAGGTTCAAAGAGCATGTGAGGCTCTGCGCAGAGTAGAAAGCAGGGCGTATGTGGATTTAGAAAAATAAAAACTATCGCACGTCCTTGTGATGGGACTATCGCGCACACACACATCGCAATGGCAATGTTTAAATGATATATCGTTCAGGCTTAGGAAGTAGTTGATCTTTTGGTTAACACCCTATTTTATTTCCCAACGCTGAGAAGATATATCAATTGGTACCATTACGCACAGTCAGTGTTGCACTTCCCATCATGCATTTGGGCAGAAGTTAAATGGCTGAATTATCATTTACTGAAAGCTCATAAAAATCCACTAGATGGCAATATTTAGTCACAATATACAAAGTCACATTTGTCCTTTAAGAATTACAAGTCTTTCTATCCGTGGATCCCTCTCACAGAAAGAATGTTAATAATGTAAATGCCATCTTGAGGATTTATTGTCATAATAAACAAATACAGTACTTATGTACTGTATGTTGAATGTATATATTCGTCCGAGTTTTATTCATTTTTTTCTTAATGCATTGCCAAAGTGTATATGATCGGGGAAAATTATCGGGAATGATTGGAATTGAATCGGGAGCAAAAAATAGCAATCGGATCGGGAAATATCGGGATCGGCAGATACTCAAACTAAAACGATCAGGATCGGATCGGGAGCAAAAAAACATGATCGGAACAACCCTAGATAAAACCTAATGAAGCAATAGTGTATTTAACTTTGGTGATTAAATATATATATATTTTTTGTGAATACCATGTTCACCACCTGGCACCTTGCTTGCTGCCGGATCACGTTGAATAAGGCGCTATTGGAATGGAAAACTGTTGACAGGCTAGGTGTTACTATGGCGCAAAAACGATTTTTCTCTTTACAAAAACATAGAAATTTTGTAAAATTCAATTTGAGGTCGAAAATGAATATAATAGAATAGAAGAATAGAATAGCCCTTAACTGTCATTATACAGTTGTACAATGAAATTGTGGAGCATCTATCGTGCAGTGCAGGACAAGTAAAAATCTCAAAAGTACAAGAATAAAAGTATAAAATCTAAATAAATATCGCAGGTGTATGAGGTACTCCTATGTTCAGGCAGTGCAAATAATTGAGTAGCAGCAGGTGATAGTGGAGGGATTGGATATTGCAGATTATTATTGCACGTAAATAAATATTGCACATAGAATTTGTGTAAATAGAAGTTAAGAAGCAGCAGTTGATGGTGAGGCATTGAATATTGCACATCCTAAGTATTGCACATAGTATATTGCAATACATCTCCCAGAGAGGTCAGTTCAAACAGCTGGAAGCCAGACTAATTATAATGATAGTTCTATGATAGTGCCCAGCGAGGACAAGTTAGCTGCAGATTTAGACTGTGGAGTCCAGAGAGGAAGTCTATCGTTGGTCTTAGACTTCACTATCAGCTTACGGGTCACGGGACTTGGGGCAGATCTGTCGGCTGCCTATTTTCAAAAACTTAAAATTCAAATATATTCAAAACCAAAGCCGCTAGCGACCTAAAACCAAAACAGGCACCTCCTTCAGGCATATATGAGTCTCCCTCAGTAATAGAGTCGCGAAACATGGTCCATTCGGACTGAATGTCTCCCGCCTCTCCCTGGACATGGGAGAAGCTCTGCCGGGGATGGGAGTTGAAACTCCTTCGGACAGGGGACTCCGCCAGGCGTTCCCAGCGAACCCTCACAGTGTATCACCAACACGGTGCATAGTGTGGATGGGGCGCTGCTCACCTTGACCTGGGATGTTGTGAGTCGGTGGACCGAATACTTTGAAGACCTCCTCAATTCCACCGACATGCCTTCCCATAAGGAAGTAGAGCCTGGGGTCTTAGAGGTGGGTCCTCCTGTCTCTGGGGTTGAAGTCAACGTAGTGGTTAAAAAGCTCCTCGGTGGCAGAGCCCCGGGGTGGATGAGATCCGCCCGGAGTTTCGAAAGGCTGTGGATGTTGTGGGGTTGTCTTGGTTGACACGCCTCTGCAACACCGTGTGGACATTGGGGACAGTGCCTCTGGATTGGCAGACCCGGGTGGTGGTCCCTCTTTTTTAAAAAGGGGACCGGTAGGTGTGTTCGAACTATAGGGGATCACACTCCTCAGCCTACCAGGGAAAGTCTACTCGGGTACTGGAGAGGAAGGTCCGTCGGGAAATCGAATCTCGGATTCAAGAGAAGCAGTGTGGTGTTCATCCGGGCTGCGGAACAGTGAATCAGCTCTATACCCTCAGCAGGGTTCTCGGGGGGGGGGGGGGGGGGGGGGGATCATGGGAGTTTGCCCAACTGTCAGAAGGCGTTCGGCGGTGTCCGGGGAGTCCTGTGGAGGGTGCACCGGGAGTTTGAGGTAACAGAATTCCTAATACGGGGGATCCGGTCCCTGTATGACTGGTATCAGAGTTTAATCCGTGTAGCTGGTTGTAAGTCGGATCCGTTTCCAGTGAGAGTTGGACTCCGCCAAGGCTGCCCTATGTCACTGGTTCTGTTCATCACCTTTATGGACAGAAAATCTAGGCGCAGCCAAAGCAATGGGGGGGTCCTGTTTGATGGCCTCAATATTGCATCGTTGCTTTTTGAGGATGATGTGGTGTTGTTGGCATCGGGCGGTGACACCTTCAGCTCTCACTGGAGTGGTTCGCAGACGAGTGTGAAGCGGTCTGGATGAGAATCAGCACCTCTAAATCCGAGACTATGGTCCTCAGTCGGGAAAAGGTGGAATGCCCTCTCCGGGTCAGGGATGAGGTCCTTCCCCAAGTGGAGGAGTTCAAGAATCTCGGGGTCTTGTTCACGAGTGACGGAAAAATGGAATTGGAGATCGACAGGCGGATCGGTGCCGTGTCTGCAGTGAAGCGGCCTCTGCATCGGTCCGTTGTGGTGAAGCGGGAGCTGAGCCGAAACGCTAAGCTCTCTATTTGCCAATCGATCTACGTTCCTACCCTCACCTATGGTCACGAGCTGTGGGTCGGGACCGAAATAACAAGATCCCGGATACAAGCGGCCGAAATGAGTTTCCTCCGTAGGGTGTCTGGGCACGGTCATCAGGTAGGAGCTCTGAGTAGAGCTGCTGCTCCTACACATTGAGAGGAGCCAGATGAGGTGGCTCGGGCATCTGATTATGATGCCTCCAGGGCGCCTTCCTGGCGAGATGTTCAGGGCATGTCCCAAGGGGATTAGGCCGCGGGGCCGACCCAGGACATGCTGGGGAGACCCTTGTGAAGCTGCTGCCCCTGCAACCCGACCTCTGATAAGCGGGAGTTGGTGGGTGGGTGAATGGATGGATGGATGGATGGATGGATGGATGGATGGATGGATGGATGGATGGAAGTACAACAAAAGAACAATTGGCTAACTTGCACAGCAACACTCCTCTAGCTTAAATGCTATATAATGCTAATGTTTCCCGGATTGTTTCTGGTGCACACCAGATGATTTAAATTTGTTATTTCTATCTATGTTCCTTTAGGGTAGGGGTCAGGAACCTATGGTTCCCGAGCCATATCTGGCTCTTTTGAGGAGTGCATCTGGCTCTCGGCCAATGTGTAATCTTAAATGTGGAGCTGATGGAGCATTCAGACATTGATCTTGGACATTTCAAACATACGTTGCCATGGTATGCTTCAGTTCGGTGCCCATTGGTGGTCCTGCCATTGCCGATTGCACAGAAATGGATAAAATGCGTAGAGGAAAATAAACCACGAAAGTGAACTGCGTGGTACCCCAAGTCACACGGGCGGGTGATCGGTTTCACTTTCATTACTTTTTTGCCTGTCAAATTGACGCCACTTCGAGCAGAGTGTGACTCACAAACTGGCTGCCTTGAGAGGCTCCACCTGTCTAAGCATAAATGATGCATATATCCACCTGGTTGTCCCTAGTTGTGCTTTCCACTTCCAGGAAATATACGTAATGCCAATCCATGTTTCCATTTGTTTTTTTCCAAGTGGTGAGTGCGCAACTGAGCAACGATTGTAATATATTAAGTGACGATTAGGCTTTCGTTGTTGTTTTCTCAAGATTTTTATCAATCACAACTCGACAACTATGTAATATATACAGTGGGGAGAACAAGTATTTGATACTCTGCCAATTGGTTTTCCCATTGACAGTTTATCAAATACTTGTTCTCGCCACTGTATATAGACACACAGACACAAAAATTCTGTATGGCTCTTGTAGAAATACATTTTTCTCTCAGTCAGAAAGGTTCCCGACCCCTGCTTTAGGGGGCTCCGTATAATATAGTGTAGATACCACAAGAGGGTGCTGACAACGTCTCTGAATGTGCCTGGTCAAAGGTTTAAAAAAAAAAAAAAAAAGTTTGTGGCGGTCTCGGAGACAGAAATCTAATGTCCTCAAATGAGTTTGCAGGGTCTTAGGAATTTAAGTAAATATCATTTTTCATTGTTTTATTTCATTTATTTAACTCATTGCTAGCCATTGACAACAATAGACGTTCAATTTGGTAAGTTTGGTACAAAATTAAATTTGTTTACTTATGGAAATGATATACTTACATATTTATGTCGTTTTCATAGTTTTTGCTTCAAATCCAATTTACAGCCAATATGCTAAGGTCAGAGTGATATAACAATAAAAAAACATTATTCAGCTCAACTAATCACAGATATTGAAATATACAGAGGTGTAGCAAGGGTCCCCGGGGGCCCCAGGCAACAAGTGGCCCTTTGAGCATGTGCAAGTAAGGGGGACAGTTGGACTTGGAGCAATAGCATATTTAATAAAAGTCTATTGTAGATACAGTGCCTTGCAAAAGTATTCGGCCCCCTTGAATCTTGCAACCTTTCGCCACATTTCAGGCTTCAAACATAAAGATATTACTTTTTTTTTTTTTTGTTAAGAATCAACAACAAGTGGGACACAATCGTGAAGTGGAACAACATTTATTGGATAATTTCAACTTTTTTAACAAATAAAAAACTGAAAAGTGGGGCGTGCAATATTATTCGGCCCCTTTACTTTCAGTGCGGCAAACTCACTCCAGAAGTTCAGTGAAGATCTCTGAATGATCCAATGTTGTCCTAAATGACCGATGATGATAAATAGAATCCACATGTGTGTAATCAAGTCTCCGTATAAATGCACCTGCTCTGTGATAGTCTTAGGGTTCTGTTTAAAGGGCAGAGAGCATTATGAAAACCAAGGAACACACCAGGCAGGTCCGACATACTGTTGTGGAGAAGTTTAAAGCCGGATTTGGATACAAAAAGATTTCCCAAGCTTTAAGCATCTCAAGGAGCACTGTGCAAGCCATCATATTGAAATGGAAGGAGCATCAGATCACTGCAAATCTACCAAGACCCGGCCGTCCTTCCAAACTTTCTTCTCAAACAAGGAGAAAACTGATCAGAGATTCAGCCAAGAGGCCCATGATCACTCTGGATGAACTGCAGAGATCTACAGCTGAGGTGGGAGAGTCTGTCCATAGGACAACAATCAGTCGTACACTGCACAAATCTGGCCTTTATGGAAGAGTGGCAAGAAGAAAGCCATTTCTCAAAGATATCCATAAAAAGTCTCATTTAAAGTTTGCCACAAGCCACCTGGGAGACACACCAAACATGTGGAAGAAGGTGCTCTGGTCAGATGAAACCAAAATTGAACTTTTTGGCCACAATGCAAAACGATATGTTTGGCGTAAAAGCAACACAGCTCATCACCCTGAACACACCATCCCCACTGTCAAACATGGTGGTGGCAGCATCATGGTTCGGGCCTGCTTTTCTTCAGCAGGGACAGGGAAGATGGTTAAAATTGACGGGAAGATGGATGCAGCCCAATACAGGAACATTCTGGAAGAAAACCTGTTGGTATCTGCACAAGACCTGAGACTGGGACGGAGATTTATCTTCCAACAGGACAATGATCCAAAACATAAAGCCAAATCTACAATGGAATGGTTCAAAAATAAACGTATCCAGGTGTTAGAATGGCCAAGTCAAAGTCCAGACCTGAATCCAATCGAGAATCTGTGGAAAGAGCTGAAGACTGCTGTTCACAAACACTCTCCATCCAACCTCACTGAGCTCGAGCTGTTTTGCAAGGAAGAATGGGCAAGAATGTCAGTCTCTCGATGTGCAAAACGGATATAAACATACCCCAAGCGACTTGCAGCTGTAATTGGAGCAAAAGGTGGCGCTACAAAGTATTAACGCAAGGGGGCCGAATAATATCGCACGCCCCACTTTTCAGTTTTTTATTTGTTAGAAAAGTTTAAATTATCCAATAAATGTTGTTCCACTTCACGATTGTGTCCCACTTGTTGTTGATTCTTGACAAAAAAATTTCTGTTTCAGGTCCCCATCAAGCACCAGGGACCGGATACGGGTTCGTCGGAGGAGTCTGGCGGCGACGCGGCCCTCGGCGAGGAGGGCCCCACCGAGTGCGACTGCGAACCCGGCGAGCCAGGATTTGCCGGTTTTGCCGGACCGAAGGTGCCCGCCGCTCAAAAAACTACCTCAGTACGAATCGCTTATCTGATCTTTTCACTTCCCGTCAGGGCTTGCGAGGCCTTCCCGGTAAACATGGTGCACCGGGACACCAAGGCAGAGAGGTGACGCAGCAAAATCGGTAACATATCCTCCCCAAAATGAAAAGATCTCAACTAATAAATCGTGTTTTTAGGGTTATAAAGGAACTAAAGGAGTTCAGGGACGAAGAGGAGATCCCGGACCAGTGGTGAGTTACTCAGAATAGGGGTTGGTGGGTAGTCATTTGCTGCTAACCCTCCCAGTTGAAATGGATTGGACGTCTGGTGCCAACCACTCTGTTTACTTCAGGGTGATCCTGGACCAGAAGGTGAAGATGGAGGTTCAGGTTTCTCTGGAGGAATGGTAAATAAAAAGCGAGAAAAACAGAGTTTTGCAAAAAAAAAAAAAAAAACACACAAAAAAAAAAAAGTTATCAATTTCATTGATTTACTTTTTTACCAGGGAGAACCAGGACTTATGGGATCACGCGGTGAGCCCGGAGTGCCGGGTCTGAAGGTGAAATGTTACCCAGAACACAATTGATTTTTTTTTTTTCTAAATTGACGACAGTTTTTTTCATGATCATAAAATCAAATATCGTTTCTTGTTTGCAGGGCGACTTCGGCATGGAGGGACCGCGTGGAGGAGTCGGGCTGCCCGGTAACACTGTACGGACACTCAATCATTCATAAATTTGTTATTATTTTTTCAAATTACAAGTAAAATTTTGCTTTTGTTGCTGTAATTTAGGGTTCTCGCGGAGACGCGGGCACCCCAGGATCAAGGGGAGGTAAAGGTCCCAAGGTAAAGAAAAATCATAAACATTATTTTTGTACTCATGAAATATTTAGGGCTGTCAAAATTATCGCGTTGACGGGCGTTAATTAATTTGTTAAATTAATCACGTTAAAATATTTGACGCAATTAATGCGCATGCCCCGCTCAAACAGATTAAAATGACAGTACAGTGTCATGTGCACTTGTTATTTGTTTGGAGTTTTGTTGCCCTCTGCTGGCGCTTGGGTGCGCCTGATTTTATGGTTTTCAGCACCATGAGAAATGGTGGTACTGAACAATGGCGAGGTACTAGTTTATTTTTTGTTTGAAAATTTTACAAATTTTATTGAATCGAAAACATTGAGGGGTTTTAATATAAATTTTCTATAACTTGTACTAACATTTATCTTTTAAGAACTGCAAGTCTTTCTATCCATGGATCGCTTTAACAGAATGTTAATAATGTTAATGCCATCTTGTTGATTTATTTTTATAATAAACAAATGCAGTACTTATGTACAGAATGTTGAATGTATATATATGTCTTGTGTCTTATCTTTCCATTCCAACAATAATTTACAGGGAAAATTTGGCATATTTTATAAATGGTTACAATTGCGATTAATTAATTTTCAAGCTGTGATTAACTCGATTAAAAACTTTAATCGTTTGACAGCCCCAGAAATATTTGATTATGATTCGCATTTTATTACTATTTTTTTTTTCCCAAATGTAATTCTTGTTTTTTTTTTTTTTTTTTTTTTTTTTTTTTTTTTTTTTGTTCTATACAGGGATCTGTGGGCGAAGAAGGCAAAGTTGGAGTTCAAGGACCTGAAGGACGCAAGGTAATTAAACGCAAACAAAAGATTTGAAGTATTTGGAGCATGTCAAATAAATGAAAATAACTTATTTCATTTTACATGAAGAAAACTAATTTTGCACTCAAACCTGGCCGCCCACTTTTTTGCCCAACCATTCTGGATGTGATATCACAATGAGCATGCCTAGCTTTTTAGTGTTACGCTAGCTTGTACATGTTGAAAGAATGACAGGATAGAACGCCTGCTAGCTAGCATGTTCGCTAGCAGACGGCTAAAATCTGTAGCTCACTCTGGGTGTGACATCATCTTTGAAATGACAAATGAATGGCAAAACGTTCATACGGCAACAACAAAATAGAAAGCCTGCTAGCTAGCAAGTACGCAAGCAGACGGCAAAAAATCTGCAGCGCACTCTGATTGTGACATAATCTTCTGTTTGGAGATTTTTTTTTAATGGGTGGTGTGAAGGTAGCTAAGAAAGAAAGACTCATTAGGATCCGCATTCATTGCTAAGCATTGTTCCTTTTTATGATGGATTTGTGTCAAAAATAACGTCTGCTATCATTTGAAGCAGTGGTTCTTAACCGGGGTTCGATGATTTTGATCGAAAGCTTAGCTCGCTGTCTAGCTAGGACTTAGCACCAACGTCTTGGCGAGGACGGTACAATGATGTATAATACATTTTTTGGATAGTTATTTTGAGATTTGGGGGGGTGTTAGGGGTACTAAAAGGGTTCCTTCCAACTTACATGGAAATTCGGGCTACGTCGCCAGCGTATGAACGGAACCCAGAGACCACCTGTAATGTAACTATGCAAATATTGCAAATGCAGTACCCAGTCTGAAACACATGTCTGAGAACATATTAATTCGTGAAGTTCATGTGACAATGTTGTGGCATTAGCAGTGCAATGACGGTGACATTTCAGTGCAAACTTGAGTAAGTCGACAGCTCCCAGTCTGTTAAACATGTAAACATGACAGAACATACATGGTCAAGGTTATTTCTACTAAACAGGCTTAACGTTGGACAATAGAAGATGTATTCCTCCAAAGTTGAATGAAAATTTCAAAGAATTGGGCAAGTCTTCGCCTTGTGTGATGATGAAAATGCCAAATGCATTCTTCAGGCTTCTCTATATCTAAAGATTACTCATAAAATTTTGACCTGTTTAAAAAAATGTCAAAATGAGAAGAAATTTGAATGGGGAAAATGCTTAGCTTGCTAGCTTAGCTATATTGGTTTTGAATTAAAAAAAAGTGTATTAATAAATTTATTAATTCGTAAGGGTTTGCTGACTGCACATGTAAAACTCATGGGGTTGGGTACCTTTTAGTAAGGTTAAATAAGTTTTAAACTGTGTGCGTGCTGAAATAGTCAACCAATAGGTGTCGCCATTGAGTCATAATTGTCTTGTGTCTACACAGGGTCAAACTGGAGCACCCGGATTTTCAGGAGATGTTGGCGAAAGAGGCTACACAGTAGGCAATTTTCTTTAAAAAATGTTATTTTTTTAATTACAGTAACTGCACTTAAATACTATGGAACACATTTAAACATTTGAAACTTATTTCTGAACGAGGAACGTATGGTTTTACAGCTTGTACCCAAAATATATGAATGCCTAGACCCCCAATAAATATCTTTTCAATCATTGGCTGCCCATCGTCAGGTTAAAAGAAGGATTGAAGAAGATTGTGACATTCAATCATCTTCAGCAAAAACAAGTGTCAACTGAAATACTTGCCGTTTTCAGTCTTTTTTTTAGTCAAATTTACTACATGGTGTTTTCAGTCATCTTTTTTAGTCAAATTTACATTGTCAAACAAAATAGTTTGCCGCCATTCAACGGTTCGTGTAAACACCAAATTAACAGGAGGCAGAACAAAGCACAGCACATGTGTCAAAATCAAGGCCCGCCGTTTTGCATGGCTGCGAAAGAAAATCGTGTGAAGTGACTCCATGAGTTTCGCTACGGAAGTCACAGACTATTTGTTGTTTTTGTATATTTTCAAAAACTAGAAACAACTCTTTGGCTGCCATTGACAGTGATAGATGTCCAGTCCATTTGAACTGGAAGAGTTGGCATTCGTTCACATCAGAAGGATGACTGGACACCACGTGATTGGACATCTCTCATCGTCAATGGCACGGAAAGAGTTAAATGTTGAGCAAAGTTACATTTAAATAAAGTGCAAAACTTCTATCTTAAATGTAATCTTTTTCTCTCCCACCACTGTCAGACCCCAAATAAAATTGGTCGCTAGACTTCCTTCTTTAGCAAAAAAAAGAAACCAACAACAACAAAAAACTCAAATTAAATATTTATTTTAATCATTCATGAATTCAAAAAACTTTTTTAAAAAAATAATTCATATACAGTCGTGTGAAAAAATTAGGACACCCCATTAAACATTCAGTTCTTGATCAAGAAATGTTCACATATCAATGTCTGATCTTGTTTATCTCTAGAAAAGAAAGTGATTAAATTGCAGTTAATCAACAAAAATTTACATTGTTTTACTCATTAAACGAAATATATATACAAAAATGCATATTCTAACTGAGGAAAAAGTTAGGACACCCTACCACCTAATAGCTAGTGTTACCCTCTTTGGCTGAAATAACGTCAGTGAGACGCTTTTTGTAGCCATCTATCGGTCTTTGTCATCGGTCTGAAGAAAGTTTGCCCCACTCCTCAACGCAGAATACTTTCAATGGTGACTGACTGTTCAAGTGAGAGAAAACTCATTGGTGAGATCAAAGGAGCTGTCTGAGGCCGTCTGAAAGAAGACTGTAGACGCTTATGAGTCGGGTAAGGGATTTCAAAAGATCTCAAAAGCATATAAAATCAGCCATTCCACTCTCCGGAAAATAGTCTACAAGTGGAGGGCATTCAAAACAACTGCCAACATGCCCAGATCTGGCCGTCCAAACAAGTTTATCCCGAGAGCAGACTGCAAGATGCTAAAAGAAGTCTCCAAAAAACCCTAAAATGTCATCACAGGACATACAGTAGGCTGTTGAAGCCTAGCTTGTACCAAAATAGATACATTTAAATAAATATGTATTTTACAGTGGACATTAAATCTCTCGCTGCCATTGACAGTGATTGATGTCAATAAAATTCAACTTAAAGACATAAAAACATTCAATAATCTTAAGCAAAAACAAATGTGAGCTGAAATACTTTGTTTTCAATCTTCTTTTTTAGTCGAATGTACTTTGTCAAACAAAATAGGCGAGTTTGCCGCCAACTAGTGGTTGTCGGTTAACACAAAATACACAGAAGTAACAAAGAGCACCAAAAAAGGCAACTATGCTATACATAAAAATAAATTTATTAATGCAGTGTGTTTTTTTAATTTACATTTCTGTCTGAATATTTACCTTTTTTGTATCCTTCAGGGTTATCCAGGCCAGACTGGAGGTCACGGACCAGTTGGACCGAAGGTACCCGCTAATTTTTCTCCTGTATTATTTGTTGTCACTCTGTTGAATCGGGTGGGCAAGCGAAAACTGAATTGGACTGACTATTAGGGGTGCACGATATCCATTTTTTTGAAACCGATATCGATAACTTCCTGCTCCTCAAAGCCGATACCGATATCGATAACCGATAATTAATATATAATTTTTTAAATGTATATTCACCTGAGTTTTTGAACACCTGGAGGTTTTAAAAAATAATAATGGTGGATTCAACATAGATTTGTCTTTGATCTCACCAGAATTTTCATAATGACATGAACATTATTATAATGAACAAAACAAAGACAAGAACAGTCTTGACTTCAAATAAAGTGCCAATATTTATTTTTTCAAATAATTATAATTTGAGTCAATCACAATTGGAGCTGAAACGAGTACTTGAGCAAGTCGAGTAACTCGAGTTTAAAAACTGATCCAAGTAATTTTATTCACCTCGAGTAATCGTTTATTTTGACAGCTCTAAGGATCACGTTTTGCTCGGACTACTTTTTATGCGGGACAACGCGCTGATGTCTCGTGCTTAGAGGGAGAAGCAAAAAAAAAAAAAAACTTACTGCAGCAGACAGCCGCTACAAACGACGCCGACGTTGCTAAATACTAGCCTGCACATGCTACGTTAGTTGCAGGTAGCGTCTGATGAGTCTCATAGTATGTTGAACTAGATGCGAAATGACAGACTAGGCCGCGTCTTGCCAGCGTTAGCAAACAGCCGCCATCTTAAAGCAGTAGAGCGCTAATAAAGAGCGCTAAGCGCTAATATATAAGATTAACGTTACTGTCACTACTAGCTCACGTAACGTTAGCCCTGCGGAGGGCTAGGTTTCTATTAATTAAGACCACTTTCGATGCGTGGCTAACGTGTCTTACAAACAGGCTTTAACATAACATAGCATTGTGGAGTGATGAGGGTGTAAAATTAAAACTTAATCATGCTAACTATCAATTTTAGCTCAGTAGTCCTTGCTGGATAAAACACCAAGTAGCACCCTAATGTGCTCCAATACAGCCTGTATCATACATTTATTTTGAACACTGCAAAAACTCAAAATCCTATCAGGACTTACAGTTTAGACTAACTTAAAACTTTCCTAGAACTTAAAAATGGCTTGACACAAATAGAAATTCAATTGAAAAACGTGGGAAAAAATCCTAACTTTTAGGTGATGTGTGTTATCAAGCGTAAAGGCATTTTTAGGTGTGTATATACACACACACACACACACACATATATATATATATATATATACTTTTTTTTTTTTAATAAGGTCTAAAGGTTTTTTTGAGTGAAAGCAGTGAATTAGTCTTTTTTTTTAATTCTAGTTACATCTGAGATGCAATTGTTGGCTGTTTTCAACAATATACATCAAAAATAAAGACATTGATTGACTGAAAATGGTTCAAGATTAAATGAAATGTCTTGTTTTCTCATGTATATTTATAATTGCTCTTCACCTAAAAATTTATTTGTTTTATCCGAATACTCGATTAATCGATAGAATTTTCAGTCGATTACTCGATTACTAAAATATTCGATAGCTGCAGCCCTAATTTAGTCAACCACTAATTGTGCAAGTTCTCCCACTTGAAAATATTAGAGAGGCCTGTAATTGTCAATGGGTAAACCTCAACCATGAGAGACAGAATGTGGAAAAAAAAAAACAGGAAATCACATTGTTTGAATATTTAAAGAATTTATTTGCAAATCATGGTGGAAAATAAGTATTTGGTCAATACCAAAAGTTCATCTCAATACTTTGTTATGTACCCTTTTTTTGGCAATAACTGAGGCCAAAAGTTTTCTGTAACTCTTCCCAAGCTTTTCACACACTGTTGCTGGTATTTTGGCCCATTCCTCCATGCCGATCTCCTCTAGAGCAGTGATGTTTTGGGGCTTTCGTTGGGCAAATTTTATGTTACTTATATCTTTATTATTAAAAAACACAGCAAAAAGTAAATGGTTACATTATCTTCAATTTTTATACATCCTATGTTCTTTAGTACCCTAATTTTCACACTATAAGGCGCACCTGACTATAAGCCGCCACCCACCAAATCTGAAATGAAAACGGCATTTCTTTGTAGATAAACCGCACTGGACTATAAGCCGCAGCTGTCCTCACTGTATTGTGAGATATTTACACCAAAAGATAGCAACTGGTGACACTTTTGTTGACAGCGGCATCATAAGACTGTCATAAGACCAAATGAACCACCATTGCTACATTGGTTCAAGAGGCTTCAATTTTGCCGTCACTGTTCTCTTGGGGGAGACAGTTGACCTCTGCTGCCACCTGCTGTCAACACTGTTGTTGTCCAACATGCCACCAAGCATGCATTGCAGTGCTACAGATGTAAATCAATCAAAATTCATGTTCTGTGTTAATTGTTTCTTCAGTTACTGGTCTAGTTGTTTCATTAATTACTAGATATTTAATTTGCTAACACTTTATTTGACAGTGGTGCCATAAGACTGTCATAAGACCATAATAATAATGACATGACACTGCCATTAGCACTAATGAATGCTCATGACAGATGTCATTTTGTGTCATCCGGCAAATTATCTCCCTTTTGAAAGGATGTAAAAGATCCGAGCTGGACATAAATGCAGTTAGTGAAACAATTTGCCGGAAGACACTGAATGACATCTGTCATAAGCATTCATTAATGGCCAATATACTGTCATGTCATAATTATTACGGTCTTATGGCAGTCATATGATGCTGCTGTCAAATAAAGTGTACCTATTAACCCAAATAAATCAACAAATAAGCCGCACTGGACTATAGACCCTACTCACATGACGTCACAGACACGCCCCCGCGCCATGTTGTCCGTATACTCGTCATGTTAATGCATTAGCGCTTCGTAAATTCCTCGTATTATGCCGTGTTTTTCTGCTCGTTAACATTAATAATCAAAATGGTGAAGTCGTGTGTGGCGGTCGGTTGCAAAAACAGAGACGATAGACGGAGAGACTTGAAGTTTTACCGTATTCCGAGAGACCCGGAGAGGAGAGCGAGATTGACTGCTGCAATTCGACGAGAAAACTGGGCTCCAAACGACTACCACAGATTATGTAGTAGTCATTTTATATCTGGTAAGATGCATTTAATATATATTTAGAGGGTTTTGGGCTGACAACCACAATTAAGATCATTGCGAGGCTAATTGCCGACAACATACACTCAGACGTTGTGAATGAACTACCTGAAAATATATAATTATAAGGGGATAATAAGACAGTTGTCATACATTTAATTTACAATTTCACTATTGAGGTCAAAAGCCAAAAAATAAATTCAACTAGGGACAATCTGGAGTAGTGCTATCGCACTTCATATTTATTACATATTATATATGTATGTAGTGAGAGTGCTATCGCTAAACCATATAAACATTAAAAGCTCTAGCTCCATTGACAAATGACATGAAATACATTAGACTTGACAGTGGATGTTAGCAAGAACAAAAGATTTTGAATTGAAAATTTCGTAACTCACCTTCCCGAGCACAAGATTCCTGCCGAATTTTCGTGTACGAGGACCTGTTTCACCCAACCAGCAACGTAGCATTTATAAGCCTCCAAGCTCTTAAAGTTTTTCAAACTTTCGTGAGAATAGGCTGATTTTGTGTGGACAAGATAGTTGTAAATATCAGTGTCAGGCAAAGACGGCGAAGACAGCGGGTCGAAAAACATCGATTTAGGCATCAAATACGGATCTAGCGAATGGATAAACTGAAGCTTTTCCACGTAACGCCTTTTATGCAACGCATCCAATAAGTTTACAGCGTCAGATAACACCGGGGCTTCCATGAATTGCTCTATAACTTGCACGACTAATTGAAAACAATGAGAATAGGTCTAAAACTATACGGACAATATGGCGGCCGGATATAGCGACACGTCATTTTGTGACGTAGGTGAGTAGGGTCTATAAGCCACAGGATTCCAAATGAGGAGAAAAAGTAGCGGCTTATAGTCCGAAAATTACGGTAGTTACAATTGAGATTTGGCATTTAGTATGTGAGGAACTGAGGGAAAATAAAAATTAGGAGATGGAGGTTGGGGTTATAGCTGCTTTTGTTATCTTTTATTTTGCAAATCATTGAAAAAACACAATTTTGAATGAAAATCAGTTTTTGTATGCGTTATAGAAATAACTGACCAAAACAGTTTTCTTTGCATTTCAGTAGTTTTGGCCCCCCAAATAAATAAATAAAATTTCTGGCTCCGTGGAGAGCTTCACGTCGGGGAGTTCCGGCAAGAAATTCTTCCCCCTTTCACCCCTGACTGTAATACACTAATATAGGGAAAAGCCGAAAGGAAAGTGAAACTACTTACGTTGGTTTCTCTCTTCTTATGAGGGCAGAAGCATCATGCAATAGAAACCAAAAATACTTTTGTGAGTCATTTGACCTTCCATGACATTCTCAGCGTGGTAATGCACCTGCCCGAGCTTCTGTCTTGACTCATGAGGACTCGAACCGCATGGTGATTTATTATTAGGAATTTTCTCATATGCAAATGAGTTTGATAGATGCTCTCAGTTCAGAACAATTCTGACACGTGGCTGTTTTTTCATGAACTGAAAATGATGCTTTACTTCTCATGTACTGTAAAACCTAAAACAAAAAAAATGGTTAATTATCTCCTCATCAGGGCTCCAAAGGTATCGGTGGCATACCAGGCAGTGATGGTGACCCTGGAGAAGATGTGAGTTTTTAATAAATAATATACATGTACAGTATGGCCTCTTAGCATGTGGTCATTCGCTCCCAGTCCAAATGGATTGGACGTTCATAACCGTCAATGGCAGTGAAAGATCTCATTCATAATTGTTCTCCTTAGGGTCCAATAG
Source organism: Corythoichthys intestinalis (assembly GCF_030265065.1). Classification (NCBI taxonomy): domain Eukaryota; kingdom Metazoa; phylum Chordata; class Actinopteri; order Syngnathiformes; family Syngnathidae; genus Corythoichthys; species Corythoichthys intestinalis. The sequence goes on from NC_080398.1 coordinate 42,427,363, forward strand.
GTGTCCCGGGGCTGATGGGAGAGCCGGGTTCCTTCGGGGCTAAGGTGACAACCACTTTATACAAATGTATGACTATATTAAGTACAATGTAATGCTTAGGATATTCGTCAAAACTTTTGCAGGGCAGCAAAGGCGACCGTGGCGTGAGAGGGCCTCGAGGCCGAGTGGGCGCTGTGGTGAGTAAGCAGTGCACACACATTTTTTAAAGGTCACGTGTATGAGCAAGCACAATGGAAGGATATCACACTTCATGTGATACAATCAAACTATTCAGACCATCAGGACACTCAGATTCCCATTCTTTGTGTCTAAGCAGCTGAATAGGATAGGTTAAGAAGAAAAAAAAATTCACGGGCTTGATTTTCGTCATGTTAAAACCTCGGGGATAACGGCTATCTGGGCTAGCCCTAGCATAGCAGCTGTGTAGTAGCACAATTAAGCAATAGTGTGTTATTTTTAGGCACCAAGCATAAAATGATGTCTTAGTCAGCTATAAAATCCTCTTAGTGCTTGATAAAAACAGGTAGCCGTGAAGAAGCGCTAACAGCAGCTTCGTCATAGCTGCTTCTTTGTTTATCAGTGCCAGCCCTAGCATAGCAGCTTTTGTAGTGGCACAATCGAGCATTAATGTGTACTTCTTGAGGGCACCAAGCATCGCACAAAGTCTTTGTTAGCTGTAACTTCCTCTGAGTGCTTGATAAAAATATCTAGCCATTTAGAGGTGTTAAAAGAAGCTTTGTAATAGCTGTTTTTTTTTAAACGTTTTTATTTTTTTCTCAAATCTAACTTACCGCCCATTGTTAGCCAAAAACAAAAGCTCTATTGATCCATATAATCCCTAGAGTCTTAGCTAAAGTCCAATAAGACTAGATACCTTTGTTAGCACTAGCAACTGAGAGCCAAATCGTGGCAAACTTTCTTTCACTATACATATTTGGCCTTAAATGTACAGTGCCTTGCAAAAGTATTCGCCCCCCTTGAATCTTGCAACCTTTCGCCACATTTCAGGCTTCAAACATAAAGATATGAAATTTATTTTTTTTTGTCAAGAATCAACAACAAGTGGGACACAATCGTGAAGTACAACAACATTTATTGGATAATTTTAACTTTTTTAACAAATAAAAAACTGAAAAGTGGGGCGTGCAATATTATTCCGCCCCTTTACCTTCAGTGCAGCAAACTCACTCCAGAAGTTCAGTGAGGATCTCTGAATGATCCAATGTTGTCCTATATGACCGATGATGATAAATAGAATCCACCTGTGTGTAATCAAGTCTCCATATAAATGCACCTGCTCTGTGATAGTCTCAGGGTTCTGTTTAAAGTGCAGAGAGCATTATGAAAACCAAGGAACACACCAGGCAGGTCTGAGATACTGTTGTGGAGAAGTTTAAAGCCGGATTTGGGTACAAAAAGATTTCCCAAGCTTTAAACATCTCAAGCAGCACTGTGCAAGCCATCATATTGAAATGGAAGGAGCATCAGACCACTGCAAATCTACCAAGACCCGGCCATCCTTCCAAACTTTCTTCTCAAACAAGGAGAAAACTGATCAAAGATGCAGCCAAGAGGCCCATGATCACTCTGGATGAACTGCAGAGATCTACAGCTGAGGTGGGAGAGTCTGTCCATAGGACAACAATCAGTCGTACACTGCACAAATCTGGCCTTTATGGAAGAGTGGCAAGAAGAAAGCCATTTCTCAAAGATATCCATAAAAAGTCTCGTTTCAAGTTTGCCACCTGGGAGACACACCAAACATGTGGAAGAAGGTGCTCTGGTCAGATGAAACCAAAATTGAACTTTTTGGCCACGATGCAAAACGATATGTTTGGCGTAAAAGCAACACAGCTCATCACCCTGAACACACCATCCCCACTGTCAAACATGGTGGTGGCAGCATCATGGTTTGGGCCTGCTTTTCTTCAGCAGGGACAGGGAAGATGGTTAAAATTGACCGGAAAATGGATGCAGCCAAATACAGGAACATTCTGGAAGAAAACCTGTTGGTATCTGCACAAGACCTGAGACTGGGACGGAGATTTATCTTCCAACAGGACAATGATCCAAAACATAAAGCCAAATCTACAATGGAATGGTTGAAAAATAAACGTATCCAGGTGTTAGAATGGCCAAGTCAAAGTCCAGACCTGAATCCAATGGAGAATCTGTGGAAAGAGCTGAAGACTGCTGTTCACAAACACTCTCCATCCAACCTCACTGAGCTCGAGCTGTTTTGCAAGGAAGAATGGGCAAGAATGTCAGTCTCTCGATGTGCAAAACTGATAGAAACATACCCCAAGCGACTTGCAGCTGTAATTGGAACAAAAGGTGGCGCTACAAAGTGTTAATGCAAGGGGGCTGAATAATATTGCACGCCCCACTTTTCAGTTTTTTATTTGTTAAAAAAGTTTAAATTATCCAATAAATGTTGTTCCACTTCACGATTGTGTCCCACTTGTTGATTCTTGACAAAAAATTAAAATTTTATAGCTTTATGTTTGAAGCCTGAAATGTGGCGAAAGGTTGCAAGGTTCAAGGGGGCCGAATACTTTTGCAAGGCACTGTACGTCCTCTAACTTACCGCCCATTGTTAGCCAAAAAGAAAAGCCCTATTCATCTATAAAATCCCTAGAGTCTTAGCTAAAGTCCAATAAGACTAGATACCTCTGTTGGCACTATCAACTGAGAGCCAAATCGTGGCAAACTTTCTTTCACTATACATATTTGGCCTTAAATGTATGTCCTGTAGAGGCATATAGTTAGCATGTACCTGTAAATAACACGCTGTAGAATGTTATCGCTAGGAAACAACGCTAAGGGTGTGGTCAACAATGTGAGCGTTGCTACACTTGGTTACTCAAGAGTGTTGTTGGGTAACGCTGATATGTACAGTCCCTTTCCCAAGTATCAAACGAGCCTTTGTCAGCTATAAAATCCTCTGAGTACTTGATACAAATGGCTAGCCATTAAGCGGCGCTTACAGCAGCTTCGTCATATCTGTTTTTTTGTCCCTGTTTTTTTTAAAATCTAGCTTACCGCTCATTGTTAGCCAAAAAGAGAAAGCCCGATTCATCGATAAAATCCCTAGAGTCTTCGCAAAAGTCCAATAAGGCTAGCTACCTTTGTTAGCACTAGCAACTGAGAGCCAAATCGTGACAAACTTTCTTTTGAAATGTTTAACGATACATAGTTAGCCTTAAATTAATGTCCTGTAAAGGCATATAGTTAGCATGTACCTGTAAATAACACGCTGTAGAATGTTATCGCTAGGAAACGACGCTAAGGGTGGGCTCAACAATGTGAGCTTTGCTACACATGGTGACTCATGAGTGTTGTTGGGTAACACTAGTATGTTCAGTCCCTGTCCCAAGCATCAAAAGTCTTTGTCAGCTATAAAATCCTCTAAGTGCTTGACAAATACCGCTGGCTATTAAGAAGCACTAACGGCAGCTTCGTCATAGCTGTTTTTTGACGTTGTTTTTTAAAATCTATTAATCTATTTAAATCCGCCCATTGTTAGTCGAAAAGAGAAAGCCCTATTTATCGATAATATCCCTAGAGTGTTAATGAAAGTCCGATAAAGCTAGCTAGCTTTGTTAGCGCTAGCAACTGAGAGTCAAATCGGTGCAAACTTTCTTTTGAAATATGTTTAACTATACATAGTTAGCCTTGAATGTATGTCCTCTGGAGGCATGAAGTTAGCATGTACCTTTGAATAAGTCACTGTAGAATGCTATCGCAAGGAAACAACGCTAAGGGTGCGGTCAACAATGTGAGCGTTGCTACACTGGTAACTCACAGTGTTGTTGGGTAACGCTAATATGTACAGTGCCTGTCCCAAGTATCAAACGAAGTCTTCGTAGGCTATAAAATCCTCTAAGTGCTTGATAAAAAACGCTAGCCATTAAGAAGCGATAACGCCAGGTTTGTCATAGCTGTTTTTTTTTTTTTAATCTAAAGAAAAAGGCTAATTCATCATGAAAATCCATAGAGTGTTAGCTAAAGTCCGGTAAAGCTAGCTTTGTTAGCGCTAGCAACTGAGAGCCAGATCACAGCAAACTTTCTTTTGAAGTATGTTTAAATAAATAGTTAGCTTTAAATTTATGTCCTGTCGAGGCATAGGGCTAGCATGTATCTGTAAATACCTCAAAAATGTAGGTTGGTATCGCTAGGAAACGACGCTAAGGGTGCGCTCAACAATGTGAGTGTCGCTACACTTAGAATGTTGTGGGGTAACGCTAGTATGTAAGCATCCTAAACTGAACGCAACGTCACAAAGATGCGTCAGCCTGTTAAGCTAAACGAATGAATAAAAACATTTGCTTTGTAACAAGATAAGATGAAGCTAGTCTGAATGGAAAAATGTATAAATAATCCACTTTTCTGTTTAAGATGGAGAACAAAGTAGCGATTTACACTCTGAAAAATTTAGTAGTTTGTTTTGTTTTACTTCCTGTAGGTGTTGAGTCGAAACTGAACATTTATATTTTCTTCATTTTCACTTTGAACTTGTCTGATTATGTACATATTGATAAAGAGAAAACTAATAATCCCTGTCCTTTCAACAGGGCCCCAGTGGAGAGCCAGGAGATGCTGGCATACATGGAAAGCTAGGACCAAAAGGTCTGCAGGGACCAATTGTAAGTACTTGCAACATAAAACAATACTGTCAACTCCATTTCATTCATTTATTTGATTAGGACAATGCACATCAATCAATACATAAGAAAAAACATCAATATTAATATGACGGAGTTAGCATAGTAGCTAAATTTCATCTGTTGTCCTAAGGCAGGTACAGTGGTATGAAAAAGGATCTGAACCTTTTAGAACTTCTTACATTTCTACATAAAATCCCATCAAATGTGATCTGATCTTTGTCAAAATCACACAGATGAAAAAACAGTGTCTTGCTTAGCTAAAAACCACCCAAACTGTTTTCATATCTAAATGAGGATAGTATGCAAACAATGACAGAAGGGGGAGATAAGTAAGTGAACCATCACATTTAATATTTTGTGGCCCCGCTTTAGCAGCAATAACTTCAACCAGACGCTTCCGGTAGCTGCAGATCAGTCTGGTACATCAATCAGGACTAATCTTATCCCATTCTTTTCTACAAAACTGCTGTAGTTCAGTCAAATTCCTGGGATGTCTGGCATGAATGGCTGTCTTTAGGTCATGCCACAGCATCTCAATGCGGTTCAAGTCTGGACTTTGACCTGGCCACTCCAGAACTTCTACTTTGTTCTTCTGAAGCCATTCTGAAGTTGATGTACTTCTGTGTTTTGGATCACTGTCCTATTGCAGCATCCATCCTCTTTTTAGCTTCAACTTTTTGACTGACGGCCTCAGGTTTTCCTGCAAAACTTTTGAATTGATTCTTCCATTAATGATTGCAAGTTGTCCAGGCTCTGTGGACGCAAAACAGCCTAAAATCATGATGTTCCCTCCACCATGCTTCACGGTAGGGATGAGGTGTTGATGTTGGTGAGCTGTTCCATTTTTCCTCGACACATGATGTTGTGGTTTACTCTTAAACAATTCAACCTTGGTGTCATCAGTCCATAAAATATTTTGCCAAAACTTCGGTGGAGTGTCAAAGTGCCTTTTTGCGAACATTAAACGAGCAACAACTTTTTTTTTTTTTTTTAAGACAACAGTGGCTTCCTCCGTGGAGTCCTCCCATTCTTGGCCATAGTTTTATATATAGTTGATGTGTGTACAGAGATATTGGACTGTGCCAGTGATTTCTGTAAGTCTTTAGCAGACATTCTAGGGCTCTTTTTTTTACCTCGGAGTATTCTGCGCTGAACACTTGGCGTCAACTTTGGTGGACGGCCACTCCTTGCGAGAGAAGCAACAGTGCCAAACTCTCTCCATTTGTAGACAACTTCTCTGACTGTCGATTGAACAACATCCAGACATTAGAGATGGTTTTGTATCCTTTCTCAGCTTTATACAAATCAACAATCCTTGATCTTAGGTCTTCAGACAGCTCTTTTGACCGAGCCATAATACACATTAGATAATGCTTCTCATCAAGACAATTCTTACCAGGTGTGTGTTTTATAGTGAGCAGGGCGGCTTTAAGGCTTTAAACCACTCATCAGAGATTGGGCACACACCTGACTTAAACTGTTTGGTAAAAAAATGTTTCAATTGGTGTTTAAGTCTCCTTAGGCAGAGGGTTCACTTGCTTATTTTCCCCCCTTCTGTCATTGTTTGCATGCTATCCTCGTTAAAATATGAAAACCTATAAATGTTTAGGTGGTTTTAGTGAAAGCAGAAACTGTTTTTGCATCTGTGTGATTTTGACAAAGATCAGATCACATTTGATTGTGATTTTATGCAGAAATGTGAGAAATTTCAAAAGGTTCAGATACTTTTTCATACCACTGTATTCCTAAACAATAGGATAAATAATACAGCACAACAGAACATTATATCACATACAAAGAATACATACAGATGTATAAAAGAAAGTAAAACCATGTTGACCCTGTCGACTCAGATTAGGATCAGTAACGTTAGCAGGTCTGTCTTGTTTTCAGACACAGTTTAACTGTCATTTTAGGGGCGTTGATGTTGTTAGTCATCCTGATATGAGCTGGTGGGAAACAGGCAGGATACTGGCAGCAACAGTTCCTGTAACGGACACCACCATTTGGGTGATTCTCATGAAAGCTATGCATTACGCATTATGAAGGACATTTACCAAAGCTAGCTTGAAATGGCAGAATGCTATTATGACACAGACATTTTTTTTTCAGGTTTCAACATATTTACAGTAAAGTATCTAATATATTATTATATGTAAAAACATTATGGTTATGATCTCCTATGATGGGGAGGTAGGCATATAAACTTAACGATTAACGATATAAAAAAAGGCCGAACAATCCTAACTTGTAGCCGTCTTTTGTCTTGCTTTCTTTTTGGTGCATTATGGGTCAGATTAACTTTATTTTGATGACGAGACCATGAACACAGCACAACAGTAAAGAAAGCTGCAAGGTTGGACACTGGGTTTTCCTTAAATTTTTCTAATACAAAGTAAGAAACCATTATATCATATATAATCTGCTAAATTACATAGAATGTACATACTTTCATGAAATTGAATATTAATAATGCCATACATGTTTTTAGTGGACGCATTACGGTAATGAATTTGCGACTCTAAAATCAATTCAAAATAGGGCTGCAACTAACTATTATTTATTCTCAATTAATCGGACGATTAAGGAAACGATTAATCGAATTATCGAACAAATGTCACTTTTTTTAATTACCTTTAAGTTGTTTTAGGCATGTGGTAACTGGTAAGTAACAATGAAGACACAATTTTCTTGGAAAATAATGTTTTATGATAGCTTCCTGTAGTCTACAACTGAGTATAAAACCCATAAATAGTTTCTCAGTACACAAATCAGACAAAAGTCCTGTTCGTTCAAAAAAAAAAAAATATATATATATATAAAATATATATATTAAAAAAAAAATATATATATATATATATATATATATATACATATATATGTATACATGTGTATATATGTATGTATGTATGTATGTATGTATGTATGTATGTATGTATGTATGTATGTATGTATGTATGTATATATATATTTTTTAAATTATAATATTAATATAATATTTTTTATTATTATTATTTTATTTTATTTTTTTTAATTTGAACGAACAGGACTTTTGTCTGATTGTGTACTGAGAAACAATTTTTGGGTTTTATACTCAGTTGTAGACTATATATCAGGGGTCGCGTTAACCAAATATTTTCCGTCGTTGACCGGTTTTTTAAAACGGTGATGGAAAAAACTGAAGTCCATCCGTCATTTTAACAGGTTGCAATTCACACCCCCAGACCACAGGGTGGCGAGTGAGCAGATTAATTAGCTGTTGTCTCTCTTGATGCATGACCTCGTTGGCCTTACTCGGAAAAATGTCAAGGCAACTGAGTGTTTGCCTGGCACGGCCAGACTGTTCTCCCTGTATTTTTCAAACACTGAGAGAAAAGTCTGGGACACAGCCTCTCGAGTAGGTACAAAATCAATCGACAAATCAGATTTGTTTATTTGCGTGACGTGTTCTTCACGAGCAACGTCACTCTTGCGCGCCGAAAGTCGTCTCAACAACAACACGGATGGCGAACGGGAAAGCCGAGAATATGTTCCAGTCCGCGGTAAATTCAGTTTTAAATGAGCTAAAACACATCGACACAAGTCATTGACAACAGTCTGTCTCGCGCTAGCCATGTTGAATAAACTCCGTTCTCCTCGTATGTTTACTTCCGCGCGCTAGTCCCTCGTCCTGCCCTCGTCGCTTTGCTAACGGCACGTCTGCCCGTCGCTGATTGGTGCACTCCGCTGTCTGTTTGCCTCTTGTTAAGCTTGTTCGGACAGAATATTAATTAAAAATGAATGAAAACTAAATACTATTGAATATGTCATTATTATCATTTTTAAAATGTGACGGGTAAAAGTAGATTATGACCGGATTTTTATGACACTGTCAGTCAAAATGACAGACAACGAAAAAGTCTAGCGCAACCTCTGATATATATATTTACTTTTTTTTTTCTTGTGGGCAAAGCGCTGACATAAATTGTGTCAATGACTCATTTATTTTTTAAACAAACTAAACAACAAAATCAAATAAGGAAGAGGCAGACTGTAATGTAGTTGTTCATAAATACAATCCAAATCCAGTTTCAAAGCACACTCTCTTGTATGACAATTTACAGTTTGAATTGGAGTTTGTGTTGAAAGGAGACTCCAAGCCATGGGTACCCAATGTTTTTGCTCCAAGATCTACTTTTGAAGTACACAACCTCCCGAAATCTACCTTAAAAAAAAAAAAAAACTTTTTTTTGATGCCGCGAGCTATCCATTATATGAATGGGCTTATGTGTTTGGTTTCTTTTTAAAAGAAATTTGACAACTTTACCATCGCACAATACTCAAGCGCTAATATGCTTCACCAAAGCACATGACAAACGGAGACTTAAGACACTGATTAGCATAATCGCTACCGAGCGTAGCGCTCCGTGTTAAGTAGTAACGTCTCATCAACAAACAATACAAAATACAATTGGTTTCATTTACTCACCTCTGACAGAGGCACACTAGATCTAACAACACAAAAGACAATCTAACTCTGGACACTTCATGATATTATTGATTCAGCGACCCAACAGCAGCAGCAGTTGCAGCAGTGAACTCTCTCTCTCTCTTGCTGTAATTACTTGCACACGCGCAGCCTCATATCACACAAAAACAAGGACCCAAACGGGGCTGCTTGTAGCTGCAGGCAAAAATTGATTATTAAATTAGTTGGCAACTAATTTAGTAATTGATTTTAATTGATTTAATTGATTATTTGTAAAGATGCACGATAATATCGGCCCCCTAATCATAATCCCCATCTTTCAACTAAACTAATCCATGTTTTCATGTCTATATCCCTAAAATCAACAGAGCGACAGCTTAGCTTAGCTTCTTGAGAATCGAGAATCACCCGTTTGGGTTTATATAATTCTATGCCATTTCACCTCACAATCCACTTTTTCCCTTTTGTGTTTACACGCGAATTTTATTTTCCTTTATGAAGTCCTGTAATGGTGGAGGGACTATTCCATTCAAACTGTTTAAAATGAAACGGGCATCTAAAAAAACAATAACTGGAAACATCGTAATGGTTGTGTTTGTTTTGTTCTTCAGGGACCCAAAGGCGAAACTGGACCGGACGGCGAATTGGTGAGACCAGTCATCTAATCTAGTGTCTGCTTCTTGATGCAGCCCACCAATTTTAATATAGATGTGGGCAGTTGTTTGGAATTAGTTCATATAGTACTTCCCAGATGTTGTTAAGGCGCAATAACTGGGTGGAGCTTAAGGGGATCTGAAATCTGATTGGTTTATTTTAAATAGTATTTATATGGCCTTGGTCATCAACCCTGAGTCTGAAGGTCCTCAGATTATAATTATATGGCAACTGGTAAACTGAAATTTGATTGCAGGAAGATAATATTTAACCCTTGATTGTTGAGTTGTCCACTATTACCTATTGATAAACACATTTAATATTGGAAAATATCAGCATTGAATAAGTGCAAATATGTATGCTGGCCTGCAGCCTTTGTACTTGGGCTGGTCACAACTTAACGCAGCAGCTATGCTTAAAATTACCTCTTGAAGTCTCCAAACTAAGATGTTTGGGAGTTGTTACGTGAGCAAAGACCATTTGCATTCATGTTGCACAAATAAAATGAACAATGAATGAAAAATAATGAATTATTGGCTCATCACATATAATTTCTGTGTTACCAGAAAGAAATGGTCACTAAGAAAAGTAATAAAACACATCCTTTATAATTAAAAAGCCGTGCAAAAGCCCAGCAAAATGCATCTTGGGAATTGTTTACATCAAAATAGAGGCTGGTTGAACTCAGATTTAGGGAAAAAAAGGACAAATTAGCACAAACATATGGCTTTATTGCAGTTCCGTTCTACTGTACATGGTTGCCATATAACTGTGTGATATCATCACTACTAATTAAAAGCCGAATATCTACAAAACTGTGGCAGCAAAATTATAATTTTTACAGCACAAAGGATTGACACCATTTTTAGCTAGGTTTGATTCATTTTAAGGCATTTCCTGTTGATTTTCGGTTACTTCAATTTCCTTTTGGGGCATTTACGGGTAACTTCCTGTTGATTTTGGGTTACTGAAAAGGAAGAATGTCCCCAAATGAATAGGAAGTGACTCAAAATAGGAAGTAACGTGTAAATAATTTCCCCAATAGACTGGCTGTGAATTAGGGCTGCAGCTATCGATTATTTTAGTTGTCGAGTAATCTATGAACGTATTGGCCCGAATATAAGACGGCCCTGATTATAAGACGACACCCTCATTTTCAAGACTTTTTGAACGCCAATTACTTTTTATACAGAAAATAATTACAGTACATCTGAAACAGATGATAATAACAATATATTTGAGTGAAAAAGCATGTTATTTTGCCTCATTCTAATCTCAATATCTGAACATTTAAATATGTTAAGTCCAATCACCTTTGTAAATGAATGGCTTTTGGTTTTTGAAATGTAAATAAATCAATCTATTGTGATAAAACAACTAAATTACAATAACTGCATTAACCATCAAAGTGAAGTCTAACTGTAACTGTAGTCTTGAAACAAATCTGAATAAGGAAAAACATTGCAATAAAATAATGCAAACTGGTAAATGTCAGAGTAGCTGAGATATGTCTTGACAGAACATCGCTTCAATGATATCTGGCGCTATCTAGCGTCGTAAATGGGGAGAGTAGCTGAGATCTGTCATGACAGAACATCGCTTCAAGGATATCTGGCGCCATCTAGCGTCGTGAATGGGTATAATGTCTAGACCGCGAATATAAGACGACCTCCTCTTTTTCAGTCTTATTTCAATGCAATAAACACCGTCTTATATTCGGGCCAATACGGTAGTTAGTTCGAATGATCGACTAAGGAACATAAAAAATTAAAATACCTGAGCTGAGCCTCAAACGGTATTAAAAAAAATAATTAAATGAGGATCTAAGCAAAAGTCTAAAATGCAAGCTTTTTTTTGTTTGTTTGTTTAAACAATGCTCTTATGAAATGGTTCAAACCCCCCCCCAAAAAAAAAAACGGCTAAATATACCTATAAACTAAATTACTAATGCGTTTAAAAACATTGGCTCAAACAAAAACCTTGCTTATGTTAGTCTTAACAGGGAGCAGCTGGAGTCAGCCATGTGAAATGAGTTATATCATATTCACTGTTGCCTTTAAAAAACCTTAGCTCAAACAAAAACCTTGCTTATGTTGGTCTTAACAGGGAGCAGCTGGAGTCAGTTATATCATATTCACTGTTGCCACTAGAGGGCAGTGTAGCCACCTAAATCAATAAAACTAAATGCAAGCACTTGAATGAATACTCAAAGCAGCAAAATTACTCGAAGTAATCGAATAATCGTTGCAGCACTAGTTAGTTCAAATATTCGAGTAAACGGATTAGAAACATAAAAAATTTAAATACCTGATCCTTGCCTCAAACGGTATTAAAAAGATAATAAATGAGAATCTCAGTACAACAAAAGAACAATTGGCTAACTTGCATCGCAAAAGTCCACTAGCTTAAATTCTATAAAATGCAAACTTTTTTTTTTTTTTTTCCAACAAATCGTTCAAACTCGTATTCCAACAAAAAACAGCTAAAAATACTTGTAAACTAAATTACGAATGCATTTAAAAAAAAATTTAAAAACTCAAACAAAAACTTACCTTATGTTGGTCTTAACAGGGAGAAGCTGGATTAAGCCATGTTAAATTAGTTATGTCGTATTCACTGTTGCCACTAGAGGGCAGTGTATCCACCCAAATCAATAAAACTAAATGCAAACACTTTCAAAACAAACCATTACAGCGCCACTTTATTTAAACGAATACTTGAAGCATCAATATTAAATTTGAAACCTTTTTTCTAATCGAATTACTCGAGTTAATAGATTAATCGTTGCAGCACGGGGCGCGGGGCTGATTAATAGGGGGCCTGCATTGTTGGCGTGGCCATCAAAGCTTACCGAATCACAGACTAAGAGCTTTTTTCTTTGAAAATTCTTGTGAACAAATGCTTAAATCCCTGAATTCTTAATAGATATGGACGTAAAACAGTCTCGATTCTTGGTTAATAGCAAAAAAAGAAAAAGTGCAGTTAGCATTTATTTTACGTGAATATCTCGAAGTCCGATGGTAGTCTGTCAGTCAATGTGGCTGCCGCCATATGTAAACAGAGCTTTTTCGGTGAAAATTCTTGTGAATAAATGCTTAAATCCCTGAATTCTTTATAGATATGGACGTAATACAGTTTTGATTCTTGGTTAAAAGCCCCCCCCAAAAAAAGTGTAGTTGGCATTTATTTTCCGTAAATATGTCGAAGAATGATACAAGTCTGTTGGTCAATGCGGCTGCCGCCATATGTAAACAGAGCTTTTTTGATGAAAATTCATGTGAATAAATGCTTAAATTCCTGAATTCTCTATAGATATGGACGTAAAACAGTCTCGATTCTTGGTTAAAAGCAAAAAAAAAAAAAAAAAAAAAACGTGTAGTTAGGATTTATTTTAGGTAAATATGTCGAAGAATGATGCAAGTCTGTTAGTCAATGCTGCCGCCGCCATATGTAAACAGCTTTTTAGGTGAAAATTCTTGTGAATAAATGCTTACATTCCTGAATATGTATAGATGTGGACGTAAAATAGTCTCGATTCTTGGTTAAAAGCAAAAAAAAAAAAAAAAAAACGTGTAGTTGGCATTTAGTCTACGTAAATATGTCGAAGAATGATACAAGTCTGTTAGTCAATGCGGCCGCCGCCATATGTAAACAGAGCTTTTTTGGTGAAAATTCTTGTGAATAAATGCTTAGATTCCTGAATTCTGTATAGATGTGGACGTAAAATAGTCTCGATTCTTGGTTAAAAGCAAAAAAACAAAACAAAAAAAAAACGTGTAGTTAGGATTTATTTTAGGTAAATATGTTGAAGAATGATGCAAGTCTGTTGGTCAATGCGGCCGCCGCCATATGTAAACAGCTTTTTCGTTAAAAATTCTTGTGAATAAATGCTTACATTCCTGAATTCTGTATAGATGTGGACGTAAAATAGTCTCGATTCTTGGTTAAAAGCAAAAAAAAAACAAAAACGTGTAGTTGGCATTTATTCTACGTAAATATGTCGAAGAATGATACAAGTCTGTTGGTCAATGCGGCTGCCGCCATATGTAAACAGAGCTTTTTCGGTGAAAATTCTTGTCAATAAATGCTTACATTCCTGAATTCTTTATAGATATGGACGTAAAACAGTTTTGATTCTTGGTTAATAGCAAAAAAAGAAAGAGTGCAGTTAGCATTTATTTTACGTGAATATCTCGAAGTCCGATGGTAGTCTGTCAGTCAATGTGGCGGCCGCCATATGTAAACAGAGCTTTTTCGGTGAAAATTCTTGTGAATAAATTAGGGCTGTCAAAATTATCGCGTTAACGGGCGGTAATTAATTTTTTAAATTAATCACGTTAAAATATTTGACGCAAATAACACACATGCCCCGCTCAAACAGACTAAAATGACTACAGTGTAATGTCCGCTTGTTACTTGTTTTATGGTGTTTGGCACCCTCTGCTGGTGTTTGGGTCCAACTGATTTTATGGGTTAGTACCATGAGTGCGCATGGTGTAATTACTGTCATCAACAATGGCGAACAACTAGCTTATTTTTTTATCTAAAATTTTACAAATTTTAATAAAACGAAAACGTAAAGAGGGGTTTTAATATAAAATTTCTATAACTTGTACTATCATTTATCTTTTAAGAATTACAAGTCTTTCTATCCATGGATCGCTTTAAGAGAATGTTAATAATGTTAATGCCATCTTGTTCATTTATTGTTATAATATACAAATACAGTACTTATTTACCGTATGTTGAATGAATATATCCGTCTTGTGTCTTATCTTTCCATTCCAACAAAAATTTACAGAAAAATATGGCATATTTTAGAGATGGTTTGAATTGCGATTAATTACGATTAATTAATTTTTAAGCTGTGATTAACTTGATTAAAAATTTTAATCGTTTGACAGCCCTAGAATAAATGCTTAAATTCCTGAATTCTGTATAGAAATGGATGTAAAACAGTCTCGATTCTTGGTTAAAAGCAAAAAGAAAAAAAACCAAACGTGTATTTAGCATTTATTTTACGTAAATATGTCGAAGAATGATTCAAGTCTGTTAGTCAATGCGGCCGCCGCCATATGTAAACAGAGCTTCTTGTGAATAAATGCTTGAATCCCTGAGTTATTTATAGATGTGGACATAAAACAAGTCTCGATTCTTGGTTAAAAGCAAAAAAAAAAAAAAAAAAGTGCAGTTAGCATTTATTTTACGTAAATATGTTGTAGAATGATGCTAGTCTGTTAGCCTTACAACAAAAAGCTTTTTTGTTGAAAATTCTTGTGAAAAAAGGAAAAATAGAATAATTACCTTGACTCCTTGAACAAATCACTCCTCAGACAATCCTGTTTGTGTGCGGTACAGCTTCTGTACTTTTTCAATATAAATCTGGCGTTAGATCGCTGCATGTGTCGCTGCGACCGACTGCAAATAACTGAAGCGGATTGTGGGGTGGCCCCCTACTTGAAGGCGTGGCGCAGTGAAGGTTGAATCTGATCCGTCAATATCATTATGAAGTCTGTGGCTCTGGTTTCAGTATTTTTTTTTTTTTTTGACACTATCAAGCTAAATCACCTTTTCTATATATTTTCACGCCCCTATTGTGCACTCCAGTTTTGATACGATTAGACCAAATGTGTACGCTACTTTGCATTTTCTTCATGATTTTCTCCAGTCATATCTGCTTTCATTTTCATATGCAGGGTACAAAGGGAAGGAAGGGACAGAAGGGTCAAAAAGGACAAAAGGTACATTATATTCAATGTGTGTGAGATATTTACACAACACTTCCTCTTTACACATTTGCATCCTTTTTTTTTCAGGAAGCAACTGGCGATCGTGGAGATAAAGGACAGGTTGGTTAACTGACCAAGAGCTATGATCGTGTTTCAGCCATTGACGGTGATAGACGTCCAATCATGTGGCTCTTGAAAACTATTAAAAGTCTAAAGGCGTTTGTCACTAGTATGCGTCAAATGGATTTGAACTGGGAAGGCTAAAAGCAAATGAACGAATGCCAGCCCGGACGTGTTCAAATGGATTGGACGTCTATTGACGTCAACGACCTTGCGGATTTATAGAGGACCAGTTAGTGCCCGATAAGTGCCACAGTTTAAATAGCGCATCATTAAATGAATAATTGAATGTGTCAAGTATATTTTTCAGTATTTACATATACAGTGCCTTGCAAAAGTATTCACCCCCCTTGAACCTTGCAACCTTTCGCCACATTTCAGGCTTAAAACACAAAGATATAAAATTTTAATTTTTTTCTCAAGAATCAACAACAAGTGGGACACAATCGTGAAGTGGAACAAAATTTATTGGATAATTTAAACTTTTTTAACAAATAAAAAACTGAAAAGTGGGGCGTGAAATATTATTCAGCCCCCTTGCGTTAATACTTTGTAGCGCCACCTTTTGCTCCAATTACAGCTGCAAGTCGCTTGGGGTATGTTTCTATCAGTTTTGCACATCGAGAGACTGACATTCTTGCCCATTCTTCCTTGCAAAACAGCTCGAGCTCAGTGAGGTTGGATGGAGAGTGTTTGTGAACAGCAGTCTTCAGCTCTTTCCACAGATTCACGATTGGATTCAGGTCTGGACTTTGACTTGGCCATTCTAACACCTGGATACGTTTATTTTTGAACCATTCCATTGTAGATTTGGCTTTATGTTTTGGATCATTGTCCTGTTGGAAGATAAATCTCCGTCCCAGTCTCAGGTCTTGTGCAGATACCAACAGGTTTTCTTCCAGAATGTTCCTGTATTTGGCTGCATCCATCTTCCCGTCAATTTTAACCATCTTCCCTGTCCCTGCTGAAGAAAAGCAGGCCCAAACCATGATGCTGCCACCACCATGTTTGACAGTGGGGATGGTGTGTTCAGGGTGATGAGCTGTGTTGCTTTTACGCCAAACATATCGTTTTGCATTGTGGCCAAAAAGTTCAATTTTGGTTTCATCTGACCAGAGCACCTTCTTCCACATGTTTGGTGTGTCTCCCAGGTGGCTTGTGGCAAACTTTAAACGAGACTTTTTATGGATATCTTTGAGAAATGGCTTTCTTCTTGCCACTCTTCCATAAAGGCCAGATTTGTGCAGTGTACGACTGATTGTTGTCCTATGGACAGACTCTCCCACCTCAGCTGTAGATCTCTGCAGTTCATCCAGAGTGATCATGGGCCTCTTGGCTGCATCTCTGATCAGTTTTCTCCTTGTTTGAGAAGAAAGTTTGGAAGGACGGCCGGGTCTTGGTAGATTTGCAGTGGTCTGATGCTCCTTCCATTTCAATATGATGGCTTGCACAGTGCTCCTTGAGATGTTCAAAGCTTGGGAAATCTTTTTGTATCCAAATCCGGCTTTAAACTTCTCCACAACAGTATCTCGGACCTGCCTGGTGTGTTCCTTGGTTTTCATAATGCTCTCTGCACTTTAAAACAGAACCCTGAGACTATCACAGAGCAGGTGCATTTATACGGAGACTTGATTACACACAGGTGGATTCTATTTATCATCATCGGTCATTTAGGACAACATTGGATCATTCAGAGATCCTCACTGAACTTCTGGAGTGAGTTTGCTGCACTGAAAGTAAAGGGGCCGAATAATATTGCACGCCCCACTTTTCAGTTTTTTATTTGTTAAAAAAGTTTAAATTATCCAATAAATGTCGTTCCACTTCACGATTGCGTCCCACTTGTTGTTGATTCTTGACAAAAAAATTAAATTTCATATCTTTATGTTTGAAGCCTGAAATGTGGCGAAAGGTTGCAAGATTCAAGGGGGCCGAATAGTTTTGCAAGGCACTGTATCAACTTCAAAATGTATCTCGTTGAAGATTGGTTAATTTAAATTTTTATGAAGTTTACATTTTTAACATACACAGTGGTATGGAAAAGTATTTGAACCTTTTGGAATTTCTCACATTTCTGCAATGAATTACCATCAAATGTGATCTGATCTTTGTCAAAACCACACAGATGAAAAAACTGTCTGCCTTAGCTAAAACCACCCATGCAATTTCAATTTCACCCTGCATTTCACAGAAGGGTGAAAAATAAGTGAACCCTCTGTCGAAGGAGACTTAAAGAGCAATTCAAACTAGGGATGTTCCGATCCAGGTTTTTGCACTTTCGATCCGATACCGATATTGTTTTGCACTTCCGATCCGATACTGATACTGGCCGATACCGGCCTGTCCGAGCATGTATTAAAGTTTAAAGTTATTTAGCCTACTTACTTAGTTAGCAGATTCATGTTGAAAAGGATTTTAGTACTCTTGATAACAACTCGCCACCTGAATTAGGTGAGTTTGAATAACACAGAATGGTTGGTAACAAGAAACTGACCTGTTTATTCAGTGATAAACACAAAACATAATAAATAACAAACAGAAACGGTGTATTCAGCCAGTAAAACGTGCAAATAATATTGTAGACTGTCTTAAAAAAGCAAAACGCACAAACAACCTCCCTGGAAAATAAACTATTAACTCAGCATCAGTTCTCTGCTCTTGAACAACTGTACCTAGGCTTTAAGAAAATGAAGGTGTACTGTAAAATGCGGAGCGGAGTTTAGAGAAACCAAAGCAAAAACTGGAATGGATTATGTAAATCGGTGCACTGGAAAACCCGGACCGGACGCTCGCCCAAAAAAAAAACGGATTGGGAGTCTGGATCGGAATTTTTCCGTGTCAGCCGATCCGATACCGATTCGCATTTTTTTGCGCATGTCGGCGGTCGATCCGATCCAAATATCGGATCGGGACAACCGTAATTGAAACCAATTTATACCAAACAATTGAAGTCATGTGTGTGCCCAATCGCTGATGAGTGGTTTCAAGCTTCTGTGCCCACTATAAAACACACACCTGGTAAGAATTGTCTTGATGGGAAGCATTGTCTGATGTGCATGGCTCGGTCAAAAGAGCTGTCAGAAGACCTACGATCAAGGATTCTTGGTTTGTATAAAGTGGGGAAAGTATACAAAACCATCTCTAAAAATCTTGATGTTCATCAATCGACAGATTACCCTAGAGTGTCTGCTAAAGACTTACAGAAATCACTGGTACAATCCAATATCTATGTGCACACATCAACTATATGTAAAACTATGGCCAAGAATGGCGTTCATGGGAAGTCTTCACAGAGGAAGCCACTGCTGTCTAAAAAAAAAACCATTGTTCCTCGTTTAATGTTCGCAAAAAGGCACTTGGACACTCCACAGAAGTTTTGGCAAAATATTTTGTGGACTGATGAAACCAAAGTTGAATTGTTTGGGTGTAACATGCAACGTCATCTGTGGAGGAAAAATGGAACAGCTCACCAACATCAACACCTCATCCTCACAGTGGTGGAGGAAACATCATGATTCGGGGCTGTTTTGCTACCTCAGGGCCTGGACAACTTCCAATCATTAGTGAAAGAATGAATTCCAAAGTTTATCAGGATGTTTTGCAGTAAACCGTGAGGCCGTCTGTCAGACAGTTGAAGCTAAAAAGAGGATGGATGCTGCAAAAACAATGATCAGAAGTAAATCAACTTCAAAATGGTTTCAGAAGAACAAAATACACGTTCTGGAGTGGCCAAGTCAAAGTCCAGACTTGAACCCCATTGATATGTTGTGGCTTGACCTAAAGACAGCGATTCATAGCAGACATCCCAGGAATCTGACTGAACTACAGCAGTTTTGTAGAGAAGAATGGAGATTCGCTCTGAGCAATGTGCCAGACTGATCTGCAGCTACAGGAAGCGTCTGCCAAAGTGGGTGCCACAAAATATTAAATGTGATGGTTCACTTGCTTATTTTTGCCCCTTCCGTCATTGTTTGCATACTATCATCATCAGTGTTGTCACAGATTACTTGAAAAAGTAATTTAATTACTGATTACTGATTACGCCTCAAAAAAGTAATCAAGTTACTTTACTGATTACTTCAGTATCAAAGTAACTAAGTTACTTTAAAAGTCATCTATCAGTTACCAGTTATCAGATGATTGAATTTAAAAGGGAATATCAGAATTTCGCACTAGCTTAGCCACTCCGGAGCCCTGAAACTAAGAAATATCTGACAAACTGCTTAGAATTTGTTGAAATCAACTCCACCGACCAATTAAACCCCACTAACTCTAAGATTAAGCCTAATGTCAAAACTTCTGAATTTCGGGCTATGGTTAACAGCATATCAGTGGCAATGTAAAACAATGCAAACTGACGGCACAATAATCAACAACACACAAGTGGATTGTACAGTGCAATAAACACAAAGGTGGTGGCGAGCGCGGATGCGCGTGCAGCCGTTCACATTAATAACCCGGAAGTACTCCTCTCAACACACACGCGATCAATTTGGCCACAAAACGTGGCGGCAACTAAGCACTTTAAACTCAATCGGATTTACAACACATCCCACAGATGCCAAATGAACACATCACCTCACGGCATAAATGTGCAACACGCATATGATGTAAACAAAGCTTGCCAACTTGGAGCGATGACTGCCCGTCGTTGCTACGGCAAAGCTACGAAACGGCTGCGCATGTAGGGGGTCCAACCTTTCACTGATACCCTCCAGAATGAAGGAAAAATACTCACCTTCATTCATGGATATCCACGGATCAACATTCTCTCGCAACGTCTCAACACATGGCGCGAATGTCCACCCGCCTCAGTCCCACAACACGTGACGCGAGACCAAAACAGGAAATAGCTAAGAGGTTGTCATGGAAACACGTACCGGGAACCTTTTATTTTAGCATTTTCTATTCAAAATGCTCTTCGTACATGACTACAATATTCTTCATTCTACATACATTATGAGGCAATGAAAAAATAGTAACGCAGAGACACGAAGGAAACTAACTTTAATCAGATTACTGGTGTAGAAAAATGAACGCGTTAGATTACTCGTTACTGAAAAAAGTAATCAGATTACAGTAACGCGTTTCTAACTAACGCGTTACTGACAACACTGATCATCATTCAAATATAAAAACCTATAAATGTTTGTATAAATGTGGTTTTAGTTAAAACACTGTTTTTTTTTTTCATCTGTGTGATTTTGACAAAGATCAGATCACATTTGATGGTGCTTTTATGCAGAAATGTGAGAAATTCCAAAAGTTTCAGATACTTTTTCATACCACTGTATTTCATGTGGTATAATTGTTTCTATAAGTATGTTGTTATTTCAATATTTACCTATTTATTTCAATTTTAAAAAAAATTTCCTAACCAATGATAATACAATAGAATGAGAATAGATTTCAGCATTTATTTATTTAATTTGTTTTTTTTTCCACATCTCTTTGAAGATTTTTGCCATTTTTTCTCCAATTATTTCAATTCTTGTCTTTTCACCAGCGTGGTCCAAAAGGCGGGGTCGGTCGGCCGGGAGAATCTGGCCCCGAGGGTCCTCCCGGCCTTCCGGGGCCCCGAGGGGCTCGCGGCCCTCTCGGAGACCCGGGGGTCAAAGGTCAAGCTGGGCCCAGAGGAGTTCAAGGTCCCATGGTGAGCCCTGAAAATTGCCACGAAGATTTAACGACAGCCGATTAAACAGAAAACGGTATCTTTGACGTTGTGTTCAGGGTCCCGGGCTGTCGGACGAACAGGTGCTGCAGTTGTGTCGCAGCGTCGTCACTGCTCAGCTGTCGCAGTACGCCTCCTCCATTAGGAGTAAATGCTTGCAAGGCTGCCCAGTCAACAACCGCACGCTCATCGGACCCCCTGGAGCCAAAGGACCCCTGGGACCGCCCGGAAAATCTGTGAGGCTGTTATTTTATTACTGATGATACATGGACAGAAATATATACGGTGCCCTCCATAATTATTGGCGCCCCTGAAAAAGATGTGTTTTTTAGCTTCTAATAATTTTTCTTTTAATTAAAAAAATATGAGACCTTCATAGAAAAAAAGAGAAAAATCCAACCTTCAATACAAGTGCATTCATTCAGTGGTGAAAAAATCCCACATAAAGAAATAATTATTTGACATCAAATAATGTGTGTCACAATTATTAGCACCCCTGGTGTTAATACTTTGTACAACCCCCTTTTGCCAACAAAACAAGGTCTGAGGACTGAGATGGCCTTGGGATGAGCTTGATTCTGTGTCTGGTGAACCATTTCTGTGTAGATTTGGCCATATGTTTAGGGTCAATTGTCTTGCTGAAAGACCCAGTGACGACCCATCTTCAGCTTTCCGGCATAGGGCAACAGATTTGTTGCTAAAAAGCTCAATCTTGGTCTCACACAAAAATACACACTGTCCCAGGCTTCAACTGGGACTGTGTGCTTTGGTCAGATGAGCCCAAGATTGAGCTTTTTGGTAACAAACACTCTAAGTGGGTCTGGCGTGCCACGAAAGATGCGCATGCTGAAAAGCACCTCATACCCACTGTGAAGTATGAGGGTGGGTCAGTGATGCTGTGGGGCTGTTTCGCTTCCAAAGGCCCTGGGAACCTTGTTAGGGTGCATGGCATCATGAATGCTTTGAAATACCAGGACATTTTAAATCAAAATCTGTTGCCCTCTGACCGAAAGCTGAAGATGGTTCGTCACTGGGTCTTTCAGCAAGACAATAACCCTAAACATATGGTCAAATCTACACATAAATGGTTCACCAGACACAAAATCAAGCTCCTCCCATGGCCATCTCGGTCCCTAGACCTTGTTTTGTTGGCAAAAGGGGGTTGTACAAAATATTAACACCAGGGGTGCTAATAATTGTGACACACATTATGTGATGTCAAATATTTTTTTCTCTATGTGGGATTTTTTCCCCACTGAATGAATGCACTTGTATTGAAGGTTGGATTTTTCTCTTTTTTTCTATTAAGGTCCCATATTATTTGAATTAAAAAATATATATATATTAGAAGCTAAAAACATCTTTTTCAGGGGTGCCAATAATTATGGAGGGCACTGTATGATAAAAAAAGATTTTTTTTTTTTAAATTGACCAAAAGGAGTAAAAAAAAATTTTTTTTCAATTGTTGCATTATTGCAATTGGCTAACTTGCATAGGAAACGTCCGCTAGCTTAAACGCTATTTAATTCTAATGCGTTCAAAAACATAATCCCTTTTTTCGTTCTTTAGTAATCGTGAAATCCGTTTTCTGACCATTTTGACCTCATCTTCCCAAAACCTAATCGCCTATTCCGTTTCATGTTATAAACATATTCAAATCTACCAACGCAAAACACGCTTCCTTCTTTGCCATCTTTTGTAGGGCAAAGCGGGAAAAGCCGGATCCAAGGGAGCCCGTGGTGTTCAGGGCGATCGAGGCCTGGAAGGAGAAAAGGGAGCGCAGGGTGAACGAGGTCCGCCACTTCTGATATTGTCATTTCTTGAATTCATGTTTTGAAATTCATAGTACCCTTTTTGAGCAGGCAAAAAAGGTCCAAAAGGAATAACAGGCGATCAAGGAACAGGTTTCCCGGGACTTGATGGACCACAAGGGGTCCCTGGTGAGATCATGTCTTCATTGTTTCTTCATTTCCAGGTCAAACTTACTTTCTGTAATGACTTCAAAACATAGGCGGAGTTTGACTTTTGTGGCAGGGAGGGTAAAAATGTTGATGACCCCGAAACATAGTGTCAGCAATAAAATTAACTTACACAATGTATGCTCAGTTAGTAGCTTAGCACATAACAGATAAGGATAGGGTTGCCACCTTTCAGAAATAGAAATAAGGGACGCCTCCCCTCGCGCCCAAAGCCTTACGGGCGAAAAAAAGGTGCATCTACAAAACTCCTAAAATGCATAGAAATGTAAGTATTTTTAGATGAGAAAACTGTATTGTGCGCTTTGTGGGCATGGCTGTTTCCTTGCAGCAGATTGTTGTTTTTCTTTTCTGCAGGTTAGTGAAAACGAAGTTGTCAATATCGTAATTAACATTTGTGTTGTCACCACTGAATCCAGTCACGTGATGCATTGACAAGCCAAATTTCTTAAGGGAATGTTCTAGGATAGCTACAATTCCAGCAGCTGACTCGTCTGCATTCTCTATGAAGTCCAGCATTTTGTTGGTGAGCTCAGACTCTGGACTGAAGTACTGGACAGCAAGGGGAACGTCTTCCTGCTCAATTTATTCGAGGCATCGGTCTGTATGGAAAATGGGATGGGTGACGTTAAGATCTTAAGCACATCACCCACTGCCTTTCGACCCAGGACCTGTTTCAACAGTGCCTCTTGCTTGTTCTCCCCAAAGTCATTTTCTTCACCATTTTGGAATCACATAAAAATCTTCTGATTGAGCCTGTGTCCACAGTCAGCACTATGGTAGCTCTGGCTGGCTACGTTATACTGTGTGGTATACCTGTGTCACCTCACCTGCAGCAATTTAGAGGGTAGGAGTGGTATGATGTTAAATTCACTATTAATCAATAGATAGCATATATTTGCAGTAGGACTATTTATTCAGTGTTTATTTGCTGTTAATCTATTAGGAATAATTCCAAATGAGTAGCATTAGATAGCGTAACAAAATAACATGTTCTTTATGGGTACATAAATTCATTCCATATTGAGTGATAATAAATGTATGTTTCAAAAAAAAAAAAAAAAAAATCAACATTCCTAAAACTAATCAACCATACTAGCAACTGAAATAGCCTAGCTATGCTCCTATCAATGCAAGATGTATGAAGGTAAATATAAATATAGCCTATATGTTATACATATACAAGAGCATAATATACCAAATCAAGCTCAGGGGATGTTTTAGGTACAAAGAATTGTGACGAAGGCTCTTCTGGGATCTTATATTCCGTTTGTGGAGGTCCCCTGCAGCATGCTGTTTTACGCTTCCGTGAGACACTGCAAAAACTCTCCTGCCTGCCTTGCAGTTCGCGTTATACTCATCATGAGTGACTCTATCGAGCCACTCCAGTCTATTTTTTGGAGACGTTTCCCCTTTTGAGGATGACGTGGGGTGTACTGAACTTCTAATGTTGAAGAGACATGTTAGTTTTGAAAACACGCGGGGCGGTGCACTGAGCAGAGACAGCGAGGTAACTAGGCAACGGACCCGGAAGTGGAGCGCAGTGCAGGGCAGACAGCAGCGGGCAGGCAGATAACTATCTTGCTGTCTTTAATATCTCCTGCCCTTTTTGTTCATTATTGTTGGCTCAGTGGTCACTCATGAGCGCAGGTGTGTGTTTGTGTGTGACAGACGTGCATGGGCTGGGCGCACCGCCGCCCGCCACGGAGGAGCCGCCGGTCGACCCATGGGACAATTGTGAAATACGGAATAAACTGCGTTCCGTATTGGTTCAATACAGAACGCAACTTTTAATTCCCACTTACGGAACGATTCCGTATTTCAAGGGACGGGTGGCAAGCCTAGATAAGCAACTGGGCTGTTGACGTCATGCCGGGCTCAGTCCATTTTGTCGGATGCGTGTCCGGCAAAAATAGAAAAAAGCCTATACCATTCGGCGGGCTGCAGCACGCCGGAAATGGTCCGCAGTCAATCCGCAGCTCTGACGCGGCCGGTATACAGTGGGGCAAATAAGTATTTAGTCAACCACTAATCGTGCAAGTTCTCCCACTTGAGATTATTAGCGAGGCCTGAAATTGTCAACATGGTTTTTTTTTTTTGTTTGTTTTTTTACTTGGATTTACACTTATCCAGAGTCTTTAGTTTAGGCTTTTCGGTAGGGTTATCAAATTTATCCCAATAGCGGTGGGAATTAATTTTTTTAAAAAATGTATCACGTTAAAATATTTAATGCAATTAATGCATGCGCTGCACGACCTACTCACGCATTGTCGCGCTCTATCTGTAATGGCGCCGTTTTACCTATATAGAGAGACAAAAAGGCAGCGTAAAATGAGGAGAGTGAATTTTGGCAGCCTTTGGAGCCTTTTTTTTAATTGGCTAAAGCCTTACAATCCCTCTCCCTACGATTACAAATATCATGGGAAGCAATGTGGGGAAGCAAGGTAGCAACTGATCTTTTTCTTAACACCTTATGTTATTTCTCACGCAGAGAAGGTATATCAATTGGTAGCACTACGCACAGTCATGGTTCCACTTCCCATCATGCATTTGGGCATGCCTACAGTATCATTTACTGAAAGCTCAACAAATACACTAGATGGCAATATTTAGTCACAATATACAAAGTCACAAGTCTTTCTATCCATGGATCCCTCTCACAGAAAGAATGTTAATAATGTAAATGCCATCTTGAGGATTTATTGTCATAATAAACAAATACAGTACTTATGTACTGGATGTTGAATGTATATATTCGTCCGAGTTTTATTCTTTTTTTTTCTTAATGCATTGCCAAAATGTATATGATCAGGAAAAATTATCGGGAATGATTGGAATGAATTGGGAGCAAAAAAAAAGAAATCGGATCGGGAAATATCGGGATCGGCAGATACCCAAACTAAAACGATCGGGATCGGATCGGGAGCAAAAAAACATGATCGGAACAACCCTAGACCAAATACTTATTTTCCACCATGATTTGCAAATAAATTCTTTAAAAATCAAACAATGTGATTTTCTGTTTTTTTTTCCACATTCTGTCTCTCATGGTTGAGGTTTACCAATGTTGACACTTACAGGCCTCCTCTCTAATATTTTCAAGTGGGAGAACTTGCACGATTAGTGGTTGACTAAATACTTATTTGCCCCACTGTACGTTGAACAATAGGATATAATGGGAACGGATTGGCTCCGGCGCTATTTTTTACCAAAGCCGGACCAGAACGATGATGCATCTGGTGTATTTGGGCCCTTAAAGTTTTGACAATTTTTGACATTTCTAGCTCGATAGATATAGGCTAGTTCAGGGGTGGGAAAACTATTCCACAAAGGGCCGCAGTGGGTGCCGGTTTCCATTCCAACCTACGAAGAGGAAACTTTTTCACCAGTCTGGTGTCTTGCAAGTGCAATCAGTTGATCGCAGTCAGGTGCTTCCTGTTTCAACGGAAAACTCATTGATTAAACTAGTGCTTCTCAATTATTTTCCGTCACGCCCCCTCAGGAAGAAGTAAACATTTCACACCCCCTCACCCCCAACTCTCTGCCACCAATATAAATAGTATCATTTGTCTATAAAATTATTAAACGCACACCTCTGCGAGTCACGTCATCACTCGAAATTAATATCTCAAGCCCCCCTTTTGCTGCAAAATTGACCAGAAGGGGTGCCATTTTGTTTGTGCTACGTCTGCGCCAGTTGTTGGGACATCCCTCTGTTATGGAGAGAGTTGGTACGCTCTGTCAGCCACAGGAGTTGGACACGGAAAAGCTGCGAGTGACGTCATCGCTCGAAATTAATCTATCAAACACGATAGCAGCAGAAACGAAATTTTTGACAGCACAAACGTAGCATAAACAAATGGCGCCATCTCAGGTCCATTTTGCATTAAATAGAGGCTGCATGACATCATCACTCGAATTTAGGGCTGCAGCTATCGAATATTTTAGTAATCGAGTAATCGACTGAAAATTCTATCGATTAATCGGATAAAACAAATATATTTTTAGGTGAAGAGCAATTATATACATGAGAAAACAAGACATTTCATCTAATCTTGAACCATTTTCAGTCAATCAATGTCTTCATTTTCGATGTATATTGTTGAAAACAGCCAACAATTGCATCTCAGATGTAACTAGAATAAAAAAAGACTAATTCATGGCTTTCACTCAAAAAACTTTTAGATCTTATTAAAAAATTTTTTAAAATTATATATATCTTACCTAAAAATGCCGTTACGCTTGATAACACACATCACTGAAAAGTTAGGATTTTTCCCCACGTGTTTCAATTGAATTTCTATTTGTGTCAAGCCATTTTTAAGTTCTAGTTAAATTTTAAGTTAGTCTAAACTGTAAGTCCTGATAGGATTTTGAGTTTTTGCAGTGTTCAAAATAAATGTATAATACCTGCTGTTTTGGAGCACATTAGGGACCAGTGCTACTTGGTGTTTTATCCAGCAATGACTACTGAGCTAAAATTGATAGTTAGCATTATTGAGTTTTTATTTTACACCCTCATCACTCCACAATGCTATGTTATGTTAAAGCCTGTATGTAAGACACGTTAGCCACGCATAGAAAGTGGTCATAACTAATAGAAACCTAGCCCTCCGTAGGGCTAACGTTACTTGAGCTAGTGACAGTAACGTTAATCTTATTTATTAGCGCTTGGCGCTCTGCTGCTTTAAGATGGCGGCTGTTTACGAACGCTACCCAGACGCGGCCGAGTCTGTCATTTCGCATCTAGTTCAACATACATGTGATCTCTATGAGACTCATCAGACGCTACCTGCTACCAACATAGCATCGTGCGGGCTAGTATTTAGCAACGTTGGCGTCGTTTGTCTGCAGTGGTTTTTTTTTTGGTTTTTTTTTGCTTCTTCCTCTATGCACGTGACATCAGCGCGTTGTCCTGCATTAAAAGTAATCCGAGCAAAACGTGATGCTTAGAGCTGTCAAAATAAACGATTACTCGAGGTGAATAAAATTACTCGGATCAGTTTTTAAACTCGGGTTGCTCGAGTATTTGTTTCAGCTCTACTCGAATTAATATCTATCTCAAAAACGATGGCAGCAGAGAAGAATATTTTTACAGCACAAACGTAACACAATTAATTGAAGCCATTTTTAGCTTTTTTTATCATAATAGGGGGCTGGTAGACCAAAGAATGACCTACTCTGAAAAAAATAAGTGGTGGATTTATTTGATGAAATCATTGTAACAATTTGTACTTACTTTTATTCAGTAAATTTTACTGCTTGCGATATTAAGTTCAGTTGACAATGAGTCAAATTTACTTAATAGAAGTAAGTGCAAATTGTTCCAATGATTTTATCAAGTAAATCCACCAGTTTTTTTTTTTTTCAGTCTGTATAAAAAAAGTAGTACCTCAAAAAAAAACAGCAGCACAAATGATCACAAACCTAGCACAAACGAATGACATTTTTACAGTTGTGGTCAAAAGTTTACATACACTTGTTTAGAACATAATGTCATGGCTCTCTTGAGTTTCCAGTTATTTCTACAACTCTGATTTTTCTCTGATAGAGTGATTGAAACAGATACTTCTTTGTCACAAAAAACATTCATGAAGTTTGGTTCTTTTATGGCTTTATTATGGGTGAACAGAAAAAAGTGATCAAATCTGCTCTCCACTGTCTTCCCACTCCATTGTATTTTTTGGAGACGTTTCCCCTTTTGAGGATGAGGTGGGGTGTCCTGAGCTTCTGCTGCTGAAGAAGTCATTTTTGTTTTGAAAACTCGCAGGGCGGTGCACTGAACAGAGCAAGCGAGGTAACTAGGCAACCAACCCAGATGTGAAGCGCAGTGCAGGGCAGACAGCAGTGGGCAGGCAGATAACTATCTTGCTGTCCATAATATCTCCTGCCCTTTTTGTTCATTATTGTTGGCTCAGTGTGTCAGGGTAAAATACCAAAACATAGCTCAAAATGAGAATGATGAATCAAACAGCCAAGGATTGCCTTCATCGAAGATTTTTATATACAGTAACATGATATATCACGGGTACAGACGCGGAGTAACACACAAAGTGCCTCTCCGCATGTGGACAAAAGAGAGATACAGGACATGCCTCTATTTATGGGTTGACGCCATAGAAACGAAATCGAAAGTAAAAACATCTCAAGTTACAGAAAAACATCTCTCATAGGGGAAAAACAGCCCAAGCTACAACCTTGAATCAGCAGCTGTGGCCAGGAAGAAGTTTGATCAGCCACAGTTGCTATATTGTACTCATTCAGGGAATATTGGAAACAACAGGAACATGACAGTCCATATTTGGGCATATTGACTCCATCTACAATTGTCAAGGCTATGAGAAGGCCCATTCAAAAAGACTACAACAGATTGTTCTAACAATGATACTCTAGGCTATAATGTTCTCATGCAAGCATAACAAAAGCATTCAACATATATAATGTTTGTGTTTTAAGCATGAATAAATTCTCTCACACAGTGGTCACTCATGAGCGCAGGAGGTGTTTGTTTGTGTGTGACAGACGTGCATGGGCTGGGCTCGCCACGAGTCGCGCGGGGTCGCCCCTCGGGACAATTGTGAAATACGGAATAAACTGCAATACGGAACGCAACTTTTAATTCCCAATTACGGAACGATTCCGTATTTCAAGGGACGGGTGGCAAGCCTAGTCTTATGGGGGGCCAACCTCACATAGGTGACAGAAACTATGTCACATTTTTGTCTTGTTCTCGTCTCGTCAGGCAAAAACTGGCATTGGTTTTGTTATGTTCTAGTCTCCCAAGCCGCGTTTTTAGCTCGTCGTGATGGAAAAATTGTTTGTTGACGAGATATTTTCCTTAATCGTCATTGTTCGTCGATGTTAATTCGCTGCAAATTCTCCCACCGACATAGATTTTTATTGTTTTTTTTTTTCAGGATTCCCGGGCGAGCCCGGCGTTGCCAAAAACGGCATGGAAGGTCCGCGCGGCCCACGCGGGTTCCCGGGTCCGGTGGGCATCACCGGAATGCTGGGAATCGCCGGCGTTCCGGGTTTCTGCGAGGCCCGGGATTGCAGCATTCACGCTCCGGTCATGCGAAAAGAGCAGGGTCTTGTCAAGGGTCCCCACAGCTCCTAAACCTGAAATTTTTACACAGAAAAAAATATACGTGTCTGGAAAATACTCACTTTGCTTCCCTTTTTTCTATATTTTCTTTCCTTGTAGCCATCTTGAAAACGTATTTATAGCTTTTTGTTTGTCATCACAACTATCTTTGGCCAGAAAAAAAGTGGAAGCATTGTGAATATTTTCCAGATGCGAGGTGAGTAAATATAGGACGGTGTGTAAATATGATGTAAAGTATCGCAAATACATGAAATGTGCTTTGAAGTGTTTCGGATAAACTGACTGCTTTGTTTTTTGAACCTGCTCGCTTTTTTGCTATACAGTTGGTTTTTTTGCCACAGAAATCAGACTTTAAAAGGGCTGTTTTTTGTTGTTGTTTTTTTTTCAACTGTTTAAATACTCTATTAAATGTGAAGTTTATTAATAAATCCATGGGATTTGTGGAGTCCTTTGAGGTATGTCATTTTTAGAAACAATACTTTTTTTCAATAAATACATTCACAACACATTTGATTTGAATGATTTGGTTTGATTTAATAGGATGTTTTTTAATTACGTTTCTATCAGGCAGGGGTGTCAAACTTGCGGTCCAGGGGCCAATTGAGGCCCTCGGCACAATATTTTTCGGCTATTGATTGATTGTATTATATAAATGGATATTTATTATTATATTATTATTATTTATTATTATATTATACTATGAATTGATATATATTATATTGGGCGGTTAAAAAATTAATGTTTAAATTTAAAAAATGAAGGATTCATTTTGGGGAAAAAATCATTTGAATTGTAAGTAAAAAAAAGAAACATTAAAAAGCTTTTATTAAAAATATGTAATCTCAAAAAAAATTCTAGAAGTAATTTAAAATTCAAAATGAATTAAGGAAAATTAAGGAAAAATTAGAAAGTTAAAAAAAAAAAAAGCCTTGACTATTGGAAATCTAAATCTAAAAGAAAATTTAAAAAATATATATACATTTTAATTCCATTTAAAAACAAATTTTTTTCTATGTAACCCCCCCCACAAAAAAAAAAAAAAAAAAAAAAAAAAACATGTTGCGGTCCTCAGGACAATATTTTGCAGCCCCAATTGAGCAATAAAAAAAAAAGAAGAAAAAATAGGAATTTTAAAGTTAAAAGATACATTAATTGAAGGATTCGTTTTGGGGAAAAACTATTATTTAAATAATAAGTTTTAAAAAAATGTAAAAACCCTTTTTAAAAATGCGAAATCTATATATACAGTGCTGCTCAAAAGTTTGTGAACCCCCTCAACATTTTGGAATTTTCTATTATTTCAACCTGATTTCCTAATCAATCAATTCAGTAGTTTTTTTTTGTTTTTTTAACAGTTGTGTTGTCGAGACTAAATTAAAAAGAGTTTTCATCAACTGATGTAGGTGCAAAATTGAACTGTTTGGTCACAACCAAAACCGCCATGTCTGGCGAAAAGTCAACACTGCATACCACCAAAAGAACCTTCTCCCAACAGTGAAGCATGGAGGTGGGAATGTCAAGATCTGGGCTTGCTTTTCATCCTCAGGACCTGGACAACTCCACATAGTCCAGGGAATCATGAATTCTGAGGAATATTGTCAAATCCTAGAACATAACCTGACGCCATCTGTTTTGAAGTTAAAGCTTGGCAGAAGGTGGATCATGCAACATGATAATGATCCAAAGCATTCCAGCAATACAACCAAGGAATGGCTGAAAAAGAAGAAGATTCGTGTTCTGGACTGGCCCAGTCAAAGTCCTGACCTAAATCCCATTGAAATGCTGTGGCGGGACCTGAAGCGAGCAGTTCATGCCAGACGCCCATCAAACCTCTCTCAACTGACTGCGTTCTGCAAGGAAGAATGGGCAAAAATCCCCCAAAGTAGATGTGAGAGGCTGATTAGTCACTACAGAAACCGTTTGGTTGAGGTAATCTCTGCAAAAGGAGGCGCAATATCCTATTAACTGAAGGGGTTCACATACTTTTGCACACATGATATCTGAGTTTTTCTTAAATCAACCACTTTTGTTAAATAAAGAATGACAATATAACTATTTCTTTTGTTTCAGTCCATTATTTGGAATGTCAGTATTGTGGATTTGGGTATAACTTAACATTTAATAAGGTTATTTTAGTTTTTTTTACAAAAAATCTGACCATCGCTGTGGGGTTCACAAACTTTCGAGCAGCACTGTATTTTTTTATTACACAATTTTAAATATATAAAATATATACATTCTCTGTAATCTATACAAATAAAACATATATCCATAGATAAGTTATATTTTAACAAAAAATATAAATTCTTTATAATCTATAAAAATAAAACATATATCCATAGTTAAATTATTATGTTTTTAACAATAAAAAAAGCTAATTAAAGTGAATATGGCTCTTTTTTTTTCCTTTTTTTTAAAATAAATTTCTTGTGACCTCACACAGCATAACTATTTGGCTGCCATGGACGGCAATAGACGTCCAATCAGTTTTAACCAGGAGGGACTGCCCCCTCTTATTTGAAAAGGATTGGACGTCTATAACGTTAAAAGTTGTTCTCAATATCAATTTCACTCGTTAACTATCGACTACAAAACATACTCTGAATGAGTTAAGCTAATGCTAACTTTTGAATACATGTCCATGGTCACTGAAAGGGTTAAAATTTAGACCTGAATTTAAAAAGAAAGTACAGTACATTATATCGAAACAATATTGCAAACAAGAAAGTGTAGCTGTGAAAATCAAAAACCCTAACTATGAAAGAAATACAAGATACGAAAGCAATATTTGCCAATAGCATTAAATTACAACTTTCGGTTTCATTATGAGTGTACAATAACAGGATGTGGCGTGTTAGATAACAAACATACTCGGCTAGATGTCGGAGATGGAGGCTGTGAGCCAATGGGAACGCGCCATTTGTCAGCGCACCTGCACCGCCCTTAGATAAATATTTGATAACATTAAATTACAACTTTCGGTTTCATTATGAGTGTACAATAACAGGATGTGGCGTGTTCGATAACAAACATACTCGGCTAGATGTCGGAGATAGAGGCTGTGAGCCAATGGGAACGCGCCATTTGTCAGTGCAGTGTGCACCTGCACCCGCCGCCCTTAGATAAATACTTGATGACATTAAACGGAACGTGTACTTTGAGTAGCTATAAAATGCTCAATTTTCAACCAAAATTCAAACAGCCACGTTTATCTTACACATCTGAAATGCAGGTATTTCACTTTATGCTTGAGATAATTAAGAGAATTTGTATTTCAGGGGTGAAAAACGATGTTTTATTCATATTGCGGGAGGGCGTGTCATTTAAGAAACTTAAACTTGGTTAACCGTAAACTGTTTGATTATCTCAACGGTTGCCAGATGGGAAAACGCCAAATTAAACTGTAAAACCCGCCAAGCTCGAATGACGACTTCCTGTTAAAGATAAGATAACAAGAAAAATCAACACTGGGAGAGAAGTTGTAGACTGGAATCCACGGGCGTCGCCAGACATATTTTACTTGGGGGGTGGGGAGGATCTTTTTTAGTGTTTCCCGTGGCGCTCAATAGACCCTACCCACGTGACGTCACAACTCTTTCCTCCTGACTGGTGCCGCCCACTTGACCGTCAACACATCATGTTTCCCTGTTACGGCTACGCACATTCCTCCTATTTACGGCGTGTTTTTCTGCTCCTTAACATTAATAATCAAAATGGTGAAGGCGTGTGTGGCTGTTGGTTGCACTAACAGAGAAGATGGAAGGAGAGACTTGAAGTTTTACCGTATTCCGAGGGATCCAAAGAGGAGAGCGAAATGGACGGCTGCAATTCGACGTGAAAACTGGGCACCAAAAAAATCACCACAGACTATGTAGTAGTCATTTTATATCCGGTAAGATGCATTTAAGATATACTTAGAGGGTTTTGGGCTGACAAATAACCACAATTAAGATCATTGCTAGGCTAATCGCCGACAACATACACGTATGTATGTAGTGAGAGTGCTATCGCTAAACCATATAAACATTAAAAGCCTTAACTCCATTGACAAACGACATGAAATACATTAGACTTGACAGTGGATGTTAGCGAGAATAAAAGATTTTGAATTGAAAATTTCGTAACTCACCTTTCCAAGCACAAGATAGATTCCTGCCGAATTTTCGTGGACGAGGACCTGCTTCACCCAACCAGCAACAAAGTATTTATATGCTTCCAAGCTCTTGAAGTTTTTCAAATTTTCGTGAGAATCGGCTGATTTTGTGTGGACAAGATCATTGTAAATATCTGCGTAGCGGATGTCAGGCAGACAGGGCGAAGACAGTGGGTCGAAAAACATCGATTTGGGCATCAAATAGGGATCTGGCGACTGTATAGAACGAAGCTTTTCCACATAACGCCTTTTATGCAACACATCCAGTGAGTTTACGGCATCAGAAAGCACCGGGTCTTCCATGAAATGCATTTTAAATTCCTCCATCAATTGAAACCAATGCTAATACAGAGACAAAATGACGGACAAGTGGGCGGAACCATACAGCGAGCACGTGGATTTGTGACGTCGGTGGGTAGGGTATATTGCGGGAGGGCGTGTCATTTAAGAAACTTAAACTTGGTTAACCGTAAACTGTTTGATTATCTCAACGGTTGCCAGATGGGAAAACGCCAAATTAAACTGTAAAACCTGCCAAGCTCGAATGACGACTTCCTGTTAAAGATAAGATAACAAGAAAAATCAACACTGGGAGACAAGTTGTTGACTGGAATCCACGGGCGTCGCCAGACATATTTTACTTGGGTAGGTGGGGAGGATCTTTTTTAGTGTTACCCGTGGCGCTCAATATTAGCGCGGCTGCTCCCGCCAAGTTTAGAATTTTTATTTATTTATTTTTTTAAACTTTATTCACAACGCCCCCTTCTTCTTTTTTTACTTTATTCACACAAATACAAACATGGGGTGAACGATTCACATACAATCAACAAATTTACAACAACAAAAATAATAAAAGAGTCTGAGTTATTTTCAACACAAACTGTATGTTTTGCAAAGTCTTTTGGCCCTTATAGCCTTGGGGTTCAAAGAGGAACTTAAATCTTCCAAATGTAAAGAAAAAAAATTTCCAAAATGTTTTACACAGTGAATGTGAAATAACAACGTCCCCTGCTTTTTATTTATTTATTTATTTTTTTATTAACAACAATAACAACACAACAAAATAAACAACAATACAAACACAAAAAATACAGACAATACTAGAGCTGGGAATCTTTGGGCACCTAACGATTCGATTACGATTACGATTCAGAGGCTTCGATTCGATTTTAAAACGATTATTGATGCACCCCCGACCTTTTTTTCTTTTTTTTTTTTTTAATGTTTTGTACATTAGTTCCAAAATTGTTCAAAAATACTCTCAGGCTAAACCACAATTCTATTTTAGTATCAAGTTAACATATAGCAGTAAACAAATCTACAAAAATAACATTAAATAAAAAAACTCCAGTCCCCATTCTGTATCAGCAGCTTTAAACTACATTCAATTAATTTAATGTTGTGAATCAACCATTAAATTTGTTAAAATTGCTCCCGTTATTCTATAATTTCCCTTTTGTCTACTTTCGACATGTGAAAGTTTTAAAACTATTTTAAAGATAGATTCAAGTCAATGGTTTACCGATTTAGGAGTATTTTAGATAAAAAGTTAATTAGGTTTGCTTGGAAGGTTCGCTACAACAGCCTTGCAGGGAAGTGTACTGCTTTAAGATGGCGGCCGTTTATAACGCCAGCATCTAGCTTTTTGTAGATGTGCTGCTAACACTACCAAATCTATATTGCATCTAGTCCTATATAAATGATATCCACCATAACATTATATGGATGTACTTTGGAGCAGCTTTTCGGCAGCAGTCAGGTATGTTGTTGTGTTTTTTTATCTCGTTGCATGAGTTGAGCTAGAGCCGTGATTTGAGCATTGGCATTACCCGAGGGGCCGGGTAATGGGAAGCATGATGTTTAGCTACTCTCGCTCCGTTCCGTCCCGAAGACCGCGCTGCGCGCTGAGTGTTGTGTACTTCCACTTTACTTAGCATATTTCAATAATCGGAATTTGGATGTTTGTGAATCGTTCTCGAATCTTCCACGGCCGAATCGCGAATAATCTAAGAATCTGAAATTTTGCACACCTCTAGACAATACTAATACAAAAAAAAACAATACAAACACAAATATGCCAGGGGGTACAAACATAACAAACATTGCATATTAGAGAAAAAAAATAAATGAATAATACTATAGTCAACTATTCACAAAAAAGTAGTAGCTTTTCACAAATGTCAATTATTTTCTCCGCTTTTCTATTCTTTGATTTTTTCAATAGATTTATGTAGCATACCGTTTCATTGTGGAAGTGAGAAAAAGATGGTATCAGCTTGCTGAACTTACATTTGTGGATGTAGAATTTCGACAACAAAAGAAGTAGATTAATAATAAAAATATCTACATTCCTGATTCTTTTATAAAAATAAAAAATGACATTTTCCCATTTTAGTTTAAGTCCACATGTAGATTCCTGTCAACAAACTTACAAAAATCTTTCCAAAATTTGTTGGAAAAAGAACAAGTCCAAAAAAGGGACAATGCCCCCTGCTTTCAACGAGTAATCAGCAGTGGCGCCTCCAGAAATTTTTCATAGGGGTGGCCAGATGGGGCCACTTAAAATCTTGGGGTGGCCAAAGCTAAAAGCTATAATTTCAGGTTTTCATTATATTATTGCAGTAAAAAGGTGAGGGGAAAACGATCAGAAAGGCTTAAAGAGCATATGACACGAGAAAAAAAGTCTAAAATGTCATTATTATGTGAATTAGAATCATATTTTGAGACGATTCGACTATATACAACAATTTAGCAAAGCACAGATGACGAGAAATTAGTCTTTTAATCTGCCGGTTAGCCACGCCTACCATTATAGGGCTTTAGCGTCCCCAACAGGTGGATGACGTCAGCGGTAGACTTGGCTCATCGATTTTACTATTCAGCCCATTGAGGGGAAATTATTCAGAACGAGGAAAACGCGACGAAGAAAGCCGCAAAATGTCATTGTTTCAGTCTCTCTACTCCAATATTTTTACAGGATATTCTTTTTACCCAAGTAATTTTCCCCAATAGCTATATAAATGGCTTGAGAAGGACCAGTCAGCCCGTTGAGGGGGAACTATTCACAACGAGGAAAACGCGACGAAGAGAGCGGCAAAATGTCATTGTTTCTGTCTCTTTACTTCAATATTTTTACAGGATACTCTTTTTATCCAAGTATTTTCCCCAGTTGCTAAATAAATGGCATGGTCATGACAAATAACAGTCTTGTGCTGAATGGAATATGAAATAATAAAAATGCATTTATTCAGGACATGGCAAAATTACTCCATAATGGTCAAAACTGTCGACTTCACCTTTACTGTCGCACCTCCCGAACGATATTTTATGACACCTAAATCGGACATATGTCATTTCCCTTCCCCGGCTTCGGAGAATGTAAACAAACCAGAAGGCGTGACAGCTAGCCGACATGCTAACCCGAACCGAGTGATGTTTCAAAGTCTTCAAAGCGGAAAATCACACATAGCTATCCTGGATTATTTGACATGACGACCCGATTATCGAATGTTTTAGCGGATCGGCAAACCGCCCGGCGGAGAGCAATTTACAGTTTGTTCCCCGGAGGATGGTGGCTGGAGCTAACGCAGCTAACGTGCTGCTGCTAATGGATTAGGAGAGCTTTTTACATACCTATCAATGATCAAACGTAAGTAGTCCTTCATTTAAAGGAAGTTTGTAGTGTTTACTTTGTAATCGCTGTATTCGTATTTGACATAATACAAAACAAGATGTTTACTCACTTCCTCGTAAGTCCAATGGTCCCACAGTAAATATCCACGGTGAATGGGAACCTTTTGAAACTCCAAAAAGGCGCATACGCCTCTCCCTCATACAGAATGATTTTTCTGCAGCCGTTTGGCTGGCGTGATGCGAAAAATAAACGTATTAATCCGCAAAATCAGCTGAATCCTTCGTCCTCATACACAACAGTACACTGTAGCGTGAAGAGGACGTCTTCTACCGTACACGTCACAGCGCCCTCCTCCTTAATGCAAGACCGAAGCCGGAAGTCACTCATTTTCCTGGCGCGGGATTCAAAAAACTAAATAAATATAGCGATCGCTTCCACACACATCCAAGCGGTCCATATCATTCAGGGGCATAAAATACCGCGTGTATTATGAAATAAACATGCTTTTTCGTGTCACAGGCACTTTAAGGACACGGCTACTGATATACTTTGGTGTATTGTGTAATACTTGATGTTACTAATGATTTAATGTGCATAGTCCGTAACTGTCCAGTCAACATTTTGAGTTCCACAACATTTCTGTTTTATTGTGTTATGTACTGTATATATTAGGCATAAGGTGTACATTTAACTAGGGCTGTCAAACGATTAAAATTTTTAATCGAGTTAATCACAGCTTAATAATGACTTAATCGTAATTAATCGCAATTCAAACCATCTCTAAAATATGCCATATTTTTCTCTAAATTATTGTTGGAATGGAAAGATAAGACAAGACGGATATATACATTCAACATGCTGTACATAAGTACTGTATTTGTTTATTATAGCAATAAATCCACAAGATGGCATTAACATTATTAACATTCTTTCTGTGAAAGGGATCCACGGATAGAAAGACTTGTAATTTTTAAAGGATAAATGTGAGTTTGTATATTGTGACTAAATAGTGCCACCTAGTGTATTTGTTGAGCTTTCAGTAAATGATACTGTAGCGACTTAACTGTTCTGCCCCAATGCATGATGGGAAGTGGTGCAACCATGACTGTGTGTGGTGGCTGCAAATGCTACAGTACATCTTCTCTGCGTTGGGTACACTACAGGGTGTTAAGAAAAAGATCGACTCCTGTCATTCTTCACGTCGCTTCCCACAATATTTATAGTTGCTGTGGGAGAGATGACAAAGCTTTTGCCAATTAAAAGCACGGCCCAATGAACGCTTTTATCTACTCCACTCACTTGACACGGCCTCTTATCTCTGTATAGAAGTAAAACGACGCCATTGTAGGCGGTTTGCGGCAATGCGTGAATGAGTCGTACTGCGCATGCTTTGATTGCGATAAATATTTTCACGTGATTAATTTTAAAAAAATAATTACCACCCACTAATGCGATAAATTTGACAGCCCTACATTTAACAAAACAAAATAAATGTATTAATTTGGGATGAAATGCATAACTGATGCTACAACAATCTAACGATATACTGGCAAGTAGGGTGGCCAACCAATTTATAGGGGTGGCCGTGGCCACCCCCTGGTGGAGCCACTGGTAATCAGATCAAGCTTCGTCATGTCCAGGGCCTTTGTCTTTTCATCCCGCTTTGACTCTGTTGTTCGGCTATGTTCATTCCCCTTTAAGAAAGCAGACAGTGTGCTTACGTATGGAGTCACGTGGTTTTCAGGAAGCCAAACAAACAGAAGCCCGGTAGGCTAACGCTAGTGGCTAACACTACAAGTAAACGGGATGGAGTCGGGCTTGCACCCGACTTTAAGTAAACTCTTGGCGGGTTGCAGACGGACTTTCAACCGCTGTCCTCCCCGGTTCTCACGATATCAGGAGAGGATGCTTTCAGTCAGACCCGGCTGCAGAAATAAATTACGGGGGGGGGGGGGGGGGGGGGCATTAAATTTTTGGGGCGGGGCACACTTCTTCAACGAAAATGTAGCAGTAACAGTGGCGTTTTTACCCGTTATATTTTCTGATGATAGTGTCAGTCAGTGAAACTGCAGGAGGTGGCAGCGCTATCCCTTCATGTTGACTTTCGGCCGCGTCTTTGTCATGGCTTGAGTTCGTCTTTAGTTTCTTGAAAAAAAACACGGATGTCCATTTCAATTTGAATGAGCAACGGTATAGCCGCTAAATCGCCATTTCTGTAACCGGAGCAATCCCTGTCCAATCGCATTACCCAATGGCCGGCTACTCAGCCCGCCCCCCCTTATCTGTGATTGGCTAGAAATTGCCTACATTCGCTGCTCACATTGGTTGAATTGAATGACGACAGGTCAAGATAGGATGACTAGAGCCGTGTTTTCAACCTTTTCTGAGTCACGGGACGTTTTTACGTTGGAAAAAATGTCGCGGCACACCACACCAAAATGTTCCAAAATTACTTTCTGTACAGTATATTTAATTATAAAATAATTTCGCAGTATTTATACTTACTCAGTGTGAAACGTTTAGCTATTAGGCTTGAAAAAGTATCAGACAGTGGACTTGAGCAATGTCTTTAAGCACATCAGGGCTGGTCGTCTCGCTGACAATGGCTTTGCAGGCAGGTAGTAGTAACGTCTCCGCCACAGTTTGGGACTTTTGGGATTTAGCAACAAAGTAACTGCCTTTCAAGGCTTTCTATTTACCTTTGTAGTTTTTCCTCAAAAAAGTTGCCCATTTCTCTGTGTTTTCACGAAGGCGTAAAAAATAGTCCATCGTCTTGTTCTGAAGCGACAGGCATTCATTTGGAGATTACGTTTAAAGTGCTTGTGACACGAAAAAGCATGTTTATTTCATAATACACGCGGTATTTTATGCCCCTGAATGATATGGACCGCTTGGATGTGTGTGGAAGCGATCGCTATATTTATTTAGTTTTTTGAATCCCGCGCCATGAAAATGAGTAAATTCCGGCTTCGGTCTTGCTTTGAGGAGGAGGGCGCTGTGACGTGTACGGTAGAAGACGTTCTCTTCACTATACAGTGTACTGTTGTGTATGAGGACGAAGGATTCAGCTGATTTTGCGGATTAATACTTTTATTTTTTGCATCACGCCAGCCAAACGGCTGCAGAAAAATCATTCTGTATGCGGGAGAGGCGTATGCGCCTTTTTGGAGTTTCAAAAGGTTCCCATTCACCGTGGATATTTACTGTGGGACCATTGGACTTACAAGGAAGTGAGTAAACATCTTGTTTTGTATTATGTCAAATACGAATACAGTGATTACAAAGTAAACACTATTAAATTCCTTTAAATGAAGGACTACTTACGTTTGATCATTGATAGGGATGAAAAAAGCTATCCTCATGCTCATTAGCAGTTAGCTGTTAGCACGTTAGCTGAACAACAATTCCAGCCACCCTCCTCCAGGGAACGAACTGTAAATTGCTCTCCGCCGGGCGGTTTGCCGATCCGCAAAGAAACTCGACAACTGGGTCGTCATGTCAAATAATCCAGGCTAGTTATGTGTGATTTTCCACTTTGAAGACTTTGAAACATCCCTCGGTTTGGGTTAGCATGTCGGCTAGCTGTCACTCCTTCTGGTCTGTTTACATTCTCCGAAGCCGGGGAAGGGAAATTACATATGTCCGATTTAGGTGTCATAAAATATCGTTCGGGAGGTGTGACAGTAAAGGTGAAGTCGACTGTTTTGACCAATATGGAGTAATTTTGCCATGTCGTCTTGAATAAATGGATTTTTATTATTTTATATTCCATTTAGCACAAGATTGTTATTTGTCATGACCATGCCATTTATTTAGCAATTGGGGAAAGTACTTGGGTAAAAAGAATATCCTGTAAAAATATTGAAGTAAAGAGACAGAAACAATGACATTTTGCCGCTCTCATCGTCGCGTTTTCCTCATTGTGAATAGTTCCCCCTCGACGGGCTGACTGGTCCTTCTCAAGCCATTTATATAGCTATTGGGGAAAAATACTTGGATAAAAAGAATATCCTGTAAAAATATTGGGAGTAGAGAGACTGAAACAATGACATTTTGCAGCTCTCTTCGTCGCGTTTTCCTCGTTCTGAACAATTCCCCCTCAATGGGCTGAATAGTAAAACCAATGAGCCTAGTCTACCGCTGACGTCATCCACCCGTTGGGGACGCTAAAGCCCTATAATTGTAGGCGTGGCTAACCGGCAGATTAAAAGACTAATTTCTCGTCATCTGCGCTTTGCTAAATTGTTGTATATAGTCGAATCGTCTCAAAATATGATTCTAATTCACATAATAATGCCATTTAAGACTTTTTTTCTGGTGTCATATGCTCTTTAAGCTTGTATGGCGCCAGATAGCCGCTCGTGTCGCGTTCAAGAACTGCTCGGATTTCTAGCCATCTCCCACCTTGCTGTCTTCGATAATGTGTTGGAATAAAACAAAGAGGGATGATTAACGGCCGCCACATATGGATAAAATAGAAAGGACACTTTTGTGTATATCGACACTTGAAAAGTCAAATAATGGACAGTAGACGTGCTTGGGTCCACATTGTTGCGTAGAGCAAGGTGCAATCCGAGCAACTATTGAACGCAACACGACTCATCTGCACACAACCGAGAACTTGTTGCCTACTCCTTCCTTCCTACTGTAACTTTTCCCGACGATGTTTAAAAAAAAGCGACATTGGATAATTTCTCGCGGCACACCAGACGATCTCTCACAGCGGCGGCACAATCGGTTGAAAAACACTGGAATATCCTGTTTCATCCTCTCCGTGTGTGTATGTTTTTGTGGAAGATTTAAAAAAACAACATTACACAGTACAGTTTAATAAAGCTAGGGCGGGCACGGCCGTCCCTCAGGGCGGGCACGACCCCCTAATGCCCGCCCATGCGGCCGGGTCTGGTTGCTGGTTCGGTTTAGGTTAGTTGACTGGTTAGTTGCTGGTGTGTTTGAGCCTTTAGACGTGGATAAACCAACATGTTGTAAACATGAGAACCCTTCGCCTCACCATCTTTGTACTTCTAGGTGAGTATTTTTAACGTATCTTCCGATATTCCTTCGTGCCACGCCCCTGCACTTATATTTGCACACGTCTCTTTTTTTAATAAGGTGGCGCAGTTTTAACTGACAAAGTCGGTCAGAAGCTTTATACTGTGGAGTCAGTTGTTGGAGCAGACTGTTCAGTCCCCTGCATAACGCAGGGTAAAGCGGGAGTGCAGTATATGTATCTGGCCTGGTACAAGGTAAACAAAACAAGTGCTACATGTATGTGAAGTTGTTTTTAACAAGTGGAAGATTTGGACGTGAAGTGCACACTAGTGTATTTTCAATCCTACTAAAGACCAATGCTGCGTTTACGTAATGTCGTATTTATGATAACCGCTGCAAATCGTATTTTCGATTTAAAAACTGGCATTTTAACTGCGCGCGTCCACTTTAAATGAACGGTTGTACACGTCAAGGCAGAGCAAAAGTTGAGAAATGCGCCATCTTTACGTTTCATTTCCTTTGAAATACTGTAAAAGTGGTTATTTCTTTGCTAGGCTAAAAGCACAACAACAAAACTAGTCACGGTCTCGCTGACACCAGCAAAACTCTTTGCACGGCTGTGTTATCTCCCCCACTCCATAAAATACGAAAAGTTGCGCAGTAAGAAAAAAATTAATGCATTTGTGCACTTTTCACTGCCCTGCAGCGAAGAAAAAAACCGCTTTCTGTGCAAGTATTGTGTTTGTTTCAATTCTATGGAAGACCGAAGCTGCCTAACTTAAAAATAAATTAAAAGTGAAAGTAAAAACCACTATAAATACACAAATACTTAAGTAAAAGTACAAGTATTTAAGAAAAACATTGCTGAAGTAAAAGTACAAAGCACTTGCTTTTAAATTTACTTCACAAGTAAAAAGTAAAAGTAATTTCTCCCGATGCAAAAATGTAACATACGTATATATTACGTATATACAGGTAGTCCTTGGGTTAAGAACGAGTTCCGTTCCTACGCTGGCGACGCAAACCGAATTTCCACGTAAGCCTGAATGGACCCTTTAAGTACCCCAAAATAACTATCCAAAAAGTCCAAAAGTATTGTGTTATGTTTAATAATGGAGGATACACTGTCCTCATGTGGCAGCGTTGGGTCTGGCTGGACTGTCACCATATGACTGAGGAGCAGACTCCCGTCTGACATGGATAAAGGACAGGTGCACTCTGGTTTGGCCTACATAAAGCTGTAAGTTGTTTCAGCTAATATATATTTGTATGCATATGAAATTAAGTTTACAGCTAAAATTTCTGGAGTTACGTGTGAGTGATTTGCGATGGGAATTTTAAATACATTAGCATTCCTAGCATTTAAGCCAGCGGACATGTTAGGTAAACTAGGCTAATTTAGTACATTTACATATTGATCAGACTAGATGGACTTTTCAACTCCAATTGTTTTGTGTCAAGTGTTTTATTGTTAAAATTAGGGCTGTCAAACGATTAAAAATGTATAAGTTAATCGTAATTAATCGCAATTCAAACCATCTATAAAGGATGCCATATTTTTCTGAAAATTATTGTTGGAATGGAAAGATATGACACAAGATGGATATATACATTCAACATACGGTACATAAGTACTG
This sequence comes from Corythoichthys intestinalis, assembly GCF_030265065.1. Classification (NCBI taxonomy): domain Eukaryota; kingdom Metazoa; phylum Chordata; class Actinopteri; order Syngnathiformes; family Syngnathidae; genus Corythoichthys; species Corythoichthys intestinalis. Next base: position 42,472,169 of record NC_080398.1, read on the forward strand.
TATTTGTTTATTTTAACAATGAATCATCAAGATGGCATTAACATTAACATTCTGTTAAAGCGATCCATGGATAGACTTGTAGTTCTTAAAAGTTAAATGTTAGTACAAGTTATAGAAATTTCATATTAAAACCCCTGTTAATGTTTTCATAGAATTTGTAAAATTTTCAATCAAAAAATAAACTAGTAGCCCGCCATTGTTGATGTCAATAATTACACAATGCTCATGGGTGCTTAAGCCCATAAAATCAGTCGCACCCAAGCGCCAGCAGAGGGCGACAAAACTCCCAAAAACACAAGTAATAACTTTGCATTGCACTGTGCTGTCATTTTAATCTGTTTGAGCGGGGCATGTGCGTTAATTGTGTCAAATATTTTAACGTGATTCATTTTTAAAAGTTAATTACCGCCCGTTAACGCGATAATTTTGACAGCCCTAGTTAAAATGTGTGTCATTTTTAACATAAGTGTACATATGCTTTACAAATTCTCAAAAGTGAAGGAAGTAAAGAGCTTCAAAAACCACAGTTGTTTAGTCTCTGTTAAGCTGAACAATTTCACGTTTAGTGAGAACAGAACATGCTATATTAATAAAGTAAAAATAACATACTGTAAGGTACAATAAGGTACTGTTTACGCGACAAAAAAAAAACTGGGGACAAAATGTCGGACCAGACTCCCGCGTCTTAAAGTCGAAAAATCGCTTAAGTCCAGTACATCGTAACCCTGGGAAAGAAAGAGTTATGTGTCAATATTCAAAAAAAGAAACAGAAAATTAATTGACTGTTCAGTGTCACTTAAACTGTGCAGAATGGAAAAAAACAAGCAATAAAATTGACTGCACTATAAAAAGAAGTTTAACATCTCAACAACTCCCAAACTTTGTTTAATGGCGGATTGCCAGCAACTATCAGGTGCATACCGCCACCTACTGTACAAGAGTGTGGTAGGTTTTGATTTAGTGCTGCAACGACTAATCGATTAACTCGAGTATTCGATTAGAAAAAAATATTCGAATTAAATTTTCCCGCTTCGAGTATTCGTTTAATTAAAGTGGCGTTGTAATGGTTTGTTTTGAAAGTGTTTGCCTTTAGTTTGATTGATTTAGGTGGATATACTGCCCTGTAGTCTGCCTCATTCACATGGCTGAATCCATTTGCTCCCTGTTAAGACCAACATAAGCTGAGTTTTTGTTTGAGCTAATGTTTTTGTTCATGCATTCGTAATTTAGTTTAAAGGTATATTTAGCCAATTTTTGTAGGAATATGTGTCTGAACCATTTGTTTAGAGCATTGGATAAAAAAATAAAATTAAAAAAAAGTTTGTATTTTTATAGCATTTAAGCTAGCGGACTTTTACAATGTAAGTTAGCCAATTGTTCTTTTGTTGTACCTAGATTTTTATTTATTTTTTTATTTTCTATACCGTTTGAGGCTCAGCTAAGGTATTTTAATTTTTTATGTTCCTTATCCGATTACTCGATTATTTGAACTAAGTAGTTCATCGATTAATCGACTACTAAAATAATCGATAGCTGCAGCCCTATTTTGATTGAATATCTTGTTCCCCGGCCAATCTTGCTTGTGCTTGTGTGTTGCTACCTCTAGTGCTCAGTTTATCGATTGTTTATCGGGGCTTATCGATTGCGCCGGTGCTATGAAAACAAAACTATCAATTCGCAATGAGGAAAAAAAAAGAAAAAGTAACGTGTAACGCAAAAAAGAGAACAGATACCTGCTGTAAAATGTTGTGAAGTAAAAGTAAAAAGTACCACTTTATGTTAAACCACATTCCTTTTATAGCAAACAAGAAACTACAAACAACAAATTCCATTTTAAACCATTTACAGGAACTCTGCCAGACTCACTATAATGTTTTTTTTGTCTTATTTGCGTCTTTAGCGTTGCTGACAAAGACTAATACTGCTAAGCGACAGATATGTGAAATCATAAAAGGGACATCTTGACCAAAATGACATGTTGTTCTCTATTTACCGCTCACATGAGAGAGGGACAATTTGCTCTTTGATACTGAAAGCAGAAGAGCAAGCTTATGTTCACAAATAATAGCTGGTCATTAACTAAAATGTCATGCACAGTCACGGTGTCGTACCAAAACTGAAATGTTCACATGACAAACTAAATAGCATTCCGAGCAAGTAATGAAACAACTGGCACAGTAACTGAAGAAATAATTAGCACAAACATAACAAGTCTGAACGATATTTACACAAAAAAGACAAAAAAATCCACACAAAAATTATTATTTGAAATAAGGCTGCAGCTATCCAACATTTTAAATAATCGAGTAATCGACTGAAAATTCTATCGATTAATCGAGTAATCGGATAAAACATATATTTTTAGGTGAAGAGCAATTATAAATATACATGCGAAAACAAGACATTTCATCTAATATTGAACCATTTTCAGTCAATCATTGTCTTTATTTTCGATGTACATTGTTGAAAACAGCCAACAATTGCATCTCAGATGTAACTACAATGAAAAGAAAAGACTAATTCACTGCTTTCACTCAAAAAACTTTTAGATCTTATAAAAAAAAATATATTTCTTACCTAAAAATGCCATTACGCTTGATAACACACATCACTTGAAAGCTACGTGTTTCAATTGAATTCCTTTTTGTGTCAAGCTATTTTTAAGTTCTAGTTAAGTTTTAAGTTAGTCTAAACTGTAAGTCCTGATAGGATTTTGAGTTTTTGCTGTGTTCAAAATAAATGTATGATACAGGCTGTATTGGAGAACATAAGGGACCAGTGCTACTTGTTGTTTATCCAGCAAAGACTACTGAGCTAAAATGGATATTTAGCATGATTAAGTTTTTATTTTACACCCTCATCACTCCACAATGCTATGTTATGTTAAAGCCTGTATGTAAGACACGTTAGCCACGCATCGACAGTGGTCATAATTAATTGAAACCTAGCCCTCCGCAGGGCTAACGTTACGTGAGCTAGTAGCGACAGTAACGTTAATCTTATTTATTAGCGCTTAGCGCTCTTTATTAGCGCTTAGCGCTCTACTGCTTTAAGATGGCGGCTGTTTACTAACGCCACTGACTCTGTCATTTTGCATCTAGTTCAACGTACATGTGATCTCTATGAGACGCATCAGACGCTACCTGCTACCACAGTCGCATCATGCGGGCTAGTTTTAAGCAACGTCGGCGTCGTTTGTAGCGGCTGTCGGCTGCAGTAAGTTTTTTTTTTTTCTTCTTCTTCCTCTACGCATCAGCGCGTTGTCCCGCATTAAAAGTAGTCGGAGCAAAACGTGATGCTTAGAGCTGTCAAAATAAACGATTACTCGAGGTGAATAAAATTACTCGGATCAGTTTTTAAACTCGAGTTACTCGAGTTGCTCGAGTATTCGTTTCAGCTCTAATAATTACTAGGGCTGTCAAACGGTTAAATTTTTAATTGCGTTAATTACAGCTTAAAAATTAATTAATCGCAATTAATCGCAATTCAAAGCATCTATAAAATATGCCATATTTGTCTGTAAATTATTGTTGGAATGGAAAGATAAGACACAAGACGGATATATACATTCAACATACGGTACATAAGTACTGTATATGTTTATTTTAACAATAAATCAACAAGATGGCATTAACATTATTAACATTCTCTTAAAGCGATCCATGGATAGAAAGACTTGTAGTTCTTAGAAGATAAATGTTAGTACAAGTTATAGAAATTTTATATTAAAACCCCTCTTAATGTTTTCGTTTTATTAAAATTTGTAAAATTTTCAATCAAAAAATAAACTAGTAGCTCGCCATTGTTGATGTCATTACACCATGCTCACTCCCCAAACCCATAAAATAATTTGGACCCAAGCGCCAGCAGAGGGCGCCAAATAACAAAAAACAAGTAACAAGCGGACATTACACTTCTGTCATTTTAATCTGAGTGGGCCATGTGCGTTAATTGCGTCAAATATTTTAATGTGATTAATTAAAAAAATTAATTACCGCCCGTTAACGCGATAATTTTGACAGCTGTAATAATTACACAATGCTCAGGGTGCTGAACAACCCATAAAATCAGTCGCACCCAAGCGCCAGCAGAGGGCGACAATAAACACAAGTAACAAATGGACATGACACTACTGTAATTTTAATCTGTTTGAGCGGGGCATGTGCGTTAAATGCGTCAAATACTTAAACGTGATTCATTTGAAAAATTAATTAACGCCCGTTAACGCGATAATTTTGACAGCCCTACATATTATTATGGTAAATATTGTCAGTTTATGGTAATGTTTTGAACTACCAATATGCTACGCTTGTGCTGTGTTTCACCAGTCAGTAAAATGAAATTTCTGTATCTGCACACGAGCTCTGTTTTCTTGTCGTCTTCTATTTATTGGTGCTAAAATTACGGTGCGCATTATAAACGGGTACAGTAATTTTCCCTAGATTTTACAAGTAAATTTGGGGTGCGCATTATACACGGGTGCGCCTTATATTCGGGAAATTATGGTAATTCCATTCCACTACTGTCAAAAATAAATAAATAAATAGAATTAAATGTCAATCTATTAGAGGTGTGCAAAATTTAGATTATTCGCGATTCGGCCGTGGAAGATTCGAGAACGATTCACAAACATCCAAATTCCGATTATTGAAATATGCCAAGTAAAGCGGAAGTACAACACACTCAGCGCGCTGCGCGGTTTTCGGGGCGCAACGAGGAAGAACGCAGCGAGTAGCTAAACATCATGCTTCTCATTACCCGGCCCCTCGGGTAATGCCAATGCTCAACTCACGGCTCTAGCTCAACTCATGCCACGAGATAAAAAAACCACAACAACATACCTGACTGCTGCCAAAAAGCTGCTACAAAGTACATCCAAATAATGTTACGGTAGATATAATTTATATAGGACTAGATGCAATATAGATTCGGTAGCGTGAGCAGCACACCTACAAAAAGCTAGATGCTGGCGTTAATAACGGCCGCCATCTTAAAGCAGTACACTTCCCTGCAAGGCTGTTGTAGCGAACCTTCCAAGCAAACCTAATTAACTTTTTATCTAAAATACTCCTAAATGGGTAAAATAATGACTTGAATCTATCTTTAAAATAGTTTTAAAACTTTCACATGTCGAATGTAGACAAAAGGGAAATTATGGAATAACGGGAGCAATTTTAACAACTTTAACAGTTGATTCACAACATTAAATTAATTGAATGTAGTTTAAAGCTGCTGTTACAGAATGGGGACTGGAGTTTTTTATTTACTGTTATTTTTTGTATATTTGTTTACTGCTATACGTTAACTTGATACTGAAATAGTAGTTTGGTTTAGCCTGAGAGGATTTTTGAACAATTTTGGAACTAATGTACAAAACATTTAAAAATAAATAAATAAATAAAAAAGGGAGGGGGGTGCATCAATAATCGTTTTATAATCGAATCGGAGCTTCTGAATCGTAATCGTAATCGAATCGTTAGGTGCCCAAAGATTCCCAGCTCTACAATCTATATATGTAAGCGCTTTGCTCAGGAACTCTGCCAGACTCACTACAATGTTTTTTTGTCCTATTTGCGTCTGTAGCGTTGCTGACAAAGACTAATACTGCTAAGCGATGGATATGTGAAATCATAAAAGGGACATCTTGACCAAAATGACATGTTGTTCTCTATTTACCGCTCACATGACTGTCTGGGACAATTTGCTCTTTGATACTGAAAGCAGAAGAGCACAGTCACGGTGTCATACCAAAACTGTAACATTCTGTTCAAGCGATCCATGGATAGAAAGACTTGTAGTTCTTTAAAGATAAATGTTAGTGCAAGTTATAGAAATTTTATATTAAAACCCCTCTTAGTTTTCGTTTTAATAAAATTTGTTAAATTTTCAATCAAAAAATAAACTAGAAGCCCGCCATTGTTGATGCCAGTAATTTCTTACACAATGCTCATGGGTGCTGAAGCCTATAAAATCAGTCACACCCAAGCGCCAGCAGAGGGCGACAAAACTCCCAAAAACACAACAAGTACACATTTCACTGTGCTGTCATCTTAATGTTTGAGTGGGGCATGTGCGTTAATTGCGTCAAATATTTTAACGTGATTAATTTTAAAAATTATAATAATAAAAAGCGATAATTTTGACAGCCGTAAAAATCAATAATATCCCATTTAAATAAAATATATTGAAATGAGCTGAAACACCTGTAATTAGATAATAAGAATAATACACAGATACTGCTTACACATTTAAATTGATTCATTTCTGTGTGGCGCTTTAACTTTGAGAAAATTCTTCAATAAAGCTTTTGAAAACCGTTCATAAGAAGAAAAAAAAAAAGATTCATTGAGGCATTGAATTTGTAAAATAAATGTTAAAATCTTTGTCATTGGGATTGCTTTTCTCTTAAGTACAGGACTTCTTTTTTCTTCTTTCTTTTAGAAAGAAAGCTGACCAATACGCGGGGTCTGAAAGGCAAATTTAATTGTTTTATTTACTTTTTGAGCAGAATTCTAGCTTTGTATCTTATTTTCCTTTTGTTGAAAGCACAAAAGTGTGTAATAAACAACTAGCACATTTATATTTTGCATTTTGTTTTCTCACTGTACCGAAAATGAACCGAACCGTGACCTCAAAAGATTTTTGTGTACCGTTACACCCCTACCCAAATCTATTCGTCACTTTAAGATACCCTCAAAATCAAATATATGTACTTTGGGTTGAATTTCATGAAATACATTTCCTGGCAAAAACCAACATGCTTCGTTTTCATGCTTTTTTTTTGTGCGATATATAGTCTGAAAAACACAGTACATGAAAACAAGCCACTGCAGTGCGCTCTACCGCGTGGATGTGACAGATGCAGATGTTTCCCGATTCGCCGGAGCCGCAGCGCCGAGGCCTGCTGATCAGCTACCCTGATGGACGGCTTGTGCACTGGGCCAATCTGAAGCGGGAGGTGGCGCTGCGGAACGAAACCCGCGAACTCCTGCTGCCCAACGTCACTTGCGGAGACCAGGGAGAGTACGTCTGCAAACTGCAGGCGCCCGTCGGGGAGGTCATCTTGATGGAGTCGGTGCGACTCCTGCTGTCGGGTACGAGTCGTCGTTTTCTCGCCGGATGAACAAATCGGTAAATGAGCGGAGATGCGGGAAACTAAGGGGGATGGGATGTTAATGAATTCGCTGCCGTTGACGACGATGGACGTCTGTCGTCGTTAATGGCAGCCAATGATTCAACTATCAACAAGCCAAGTGGATGCTGTTTTTTAACGTTAGCATTTCAGAGTTATTCCCTTGATGTCTGAATTGTACAGAAAAAATTTAATCATTAAAAAAAAAATGTAAAAAATTAGGAAATCCAGAGTTTAAAAAAATCAATGAACGATATTTACCCCCAAAAAAAAGAAATGGAAGAAAATATTAGAAATTGACGAAATAAATTTAAATAAAAAAAAAAAGTAAAGAAATTAGATGAAGAAATTTAAAACCTGAAAAATATTGAAATACTGAATTCCTCCTTGGCTACGTTCATACTTAATGCACGAATCCGATTTTTTTGTCATATCCGTTTTTTTGGCGTGCCCGTTCAGACTGCCTTTGTCCATTGAGACCATTCAAGTATTACGCATGCGCACTAATTCGCAGTCCGACACGCGCTGAGCAAGTCGACCCGCATGCGCAGAAGCATCAAAACAAATGACACACGTCATCCGTCATTCCAGGGATATCATATTTTGCTTTTCAAAAGGAGGACACAAATAACAGACATAAATAATCCCCGTTTAGGCTTATATTCAAAGTTTATATGGATCGATAGCATGCACGCACGGTCCGTGCACGTCACACACACATACGGGCAGTTTGCCCCGACCTCGGCCGTGTAGGCAATGTTGAAATATTGCTCACGTGGAGCAGAGAGAAAACTGAGCATTCTCAGGCTTATCCTCAACCCATTTTTATTTTTTATGACTGTTGTCAAGCCCAGCCCTTCCCCAAAAGCCGTGTTCACTGCAAGCTAGACGCTAATAACGCACAGCGGCACCACTATGGTATGCGTCTCTCTCGCTATTTGATGACGTAATTGCTGCATGAAATCTGATTTGGGAGAGTGGACCGTACAGCCCGCCGCGACAGTCTGGAAAAATGTGCCCCAGATCGGATTTGAACCACATACGAAAGTGACCCAGATCGGATTTGAAATGGTCCAGTTCTATGCGACTTGTCACGTTCAGACCGTCAAGTTAATGCCTCACTCGAGTCGGAAAAACACGAAAAAATCGGATTCGTGCATTAAGACCTGTAGTATGAACGTAGCCCTTTTGTATTGAACATTTGTATTTTCAAATATATACTTATTTTTTCTTTAGTTTTTATGAATTTATTATGATTGATAATTATTACTAATTACTTTTTGACTTTTTTCCTCAATTTTTGTTGTATTTTTCAATTTAACCATCTCTGTACATATGATATTTTTATCCCATTTCCTCTTGTTTTGTTACAAACTGCTTCCTCCCATTGTTTTGAATGCAACACTTGATTGTGTCTGCTTCTTTCCCAATGTAATAGTTGCTATGCTCATTGACCTACCTCATGATTAGAGTTGTCAGATAATAACGTTTTACCCGATAACCGATATTGTCCAACTCCCTAAACCAAATACCGATATCAAACAGATACCGATATATGCAGACGTATTTTATGGCTATTTGTATTGTGATGCCCAACTGGATGCTTTAATAATGATAAATGTAACAACTTCAAGGTTTTCCAAAAAAAAACATTTTGTGAAAATAAACGAAAATGAAGGTAAATGAAGTCATGGAAAAGGTGCCTATCAGTGTTGTTTTCGTCAACGATGACTATAACGAAAATATTTTTGTTATACATTATTTATATGTGTACACACACACATATTTATATTAGGGCTATCAAAATTATCGCGTTAACGCGCGGTAATTAATTTTTTAAATTAATCACGTTAAAATATTTGACGCAATTAACGCACATGTCCTGCTCAGAAAGTATTCTGCCTTTTGGTAAGTTTTACAGCAAGGCTTTTTGCGCTGTCCAACAGCGAACTCTTGTGGTCGCTTTGCGACATGGTTTATTATTTTCTTCTTTTCTTTCTTCATTATGGCCGCACGACGTCTCGGGCTGATAATGTTGTGCTTATATGATCCTTGGACAAGATTTGTCCGTAAGTATGGTTGTTGTAAAGAATGTACATATTATGTTAGTAAGCGAAATGTTATATTTTTTGTATGAGACGCTTTTTGTTTATGTTTAGTGAACCTGTATAGCGTGCTAAGCTAACGTTGTTGCTAATGCAATGCTTGTGTACTTTTATTTTGTAGTTTTACGACGGTCTAAAGAGGACAATGGTTTGAGGCCATTTTATTAATAAATCAGATGAAAAAGGAAGAAGTCTAATTATTAAGGCGTCGTTCACTAGTTGTCTAGCTTTGGAAAATGTAGACGCTTCGGAGTGAGGACAGCGTAGACAGATTTAAATGACAGTAGAGTGAAATGCCCACTACAGTCCTTATGTACCGTATGTTGAATGTATATATCCATCTTGTGTCTTATCTTTCCATTCCAACAATGTATTTTATAGAATATATATATAATTTACAGAAAAATATGGCATATTTTATAGATGGTTTGAATTGCGATTAATTGCGATTAATTACGATTAATTAATTTTTAAGCTGTAATTAACTCGATTAAAAAATTTAATCGTTTGACAGCCCTAATTTATATATATATATTAAAGATGCACCGATACCGATACTAGTATCGGCAGGGGGCGCCGATCCGGCCCGAAATGGTGGTATCGGTATCGGCGAGTACCAACAAAGACGGCGCCGATACCATTTACCGGTCCATTATTATAACATTTGACCGAAGCCTTTTTCTCCTCCTGGCGCTCACTACACTCTGTCTCTGTGTTGTGTGATGACACGTGAACACCAAGCAGCTATCGCTATTGGCCTGCTCCAGACCAATGAGAGCGGGCCAATAGCCACTCCTGACCAATCAAAAGGGGGCTTTTTCATATGGACGAAAAACAAACCAGGAAATATGGTTAAATAGAAATCCCGTCGATTAAAATCAATGGCTGCATGCAAGATTTGCGGCCTGAAAGTTTAAGGATGTGGAGTTAAATCGGCCAGTTTCAATACCTCGAACTTGATAAAACATTTGAAGACGAAACGTGAACGAACACAACGAGTTTGAGCCTGCAAGAGCAGGACTGCTATCCAGAGGAAGAAGGCCGCTGGACCGGAGCAACCATCTCTGGTCAGTTCACTTCGTCTACTTTACTTTTATTGTCTTTTACTGAAAGAAATGCCGCAGTAATTTGGGAAGTGTTTCCAAAGTATTGTTGCCACCTTTCAGAAATAGAAATAAGGGACTCCCACCTCCCGAAAAAAAGGAGAGACGGGATGCTGTGGTCAATTATTATTACTTATAATTGTTAGCGTCCGCAAATGCGGAAACAAGGTTGAACCTCGAAGCAGACAACAAGCGGGGGATACATAAAAGGGTTTAATGATTGCAAACAAAAAATAACACGCGATCGTGGGACAGTAGAAATAACAAAAGGAGTCCGTGACAGCAGGTCGACGGACAAACTAAGACGATAGGCAGCGGTTACAAACGAGAGCAGCACACTAACAGAAAAACCCAATGCAGGGGCATAACAAGCAAATGTAGCGAGATTATTGTGCCAGATGTCAAATGGCGATCAGCAAGGCAAATATCTCGGCAGCCTTCTCTGAGATCACCCGTGCTTAAATGCTGCGTTGATGAGCCTGCATTGGATTCAAGTGCCATGCCCCCACGCCCAGCAACAAAACACAATCTAACCAGCAGCAGAATGTGACAATAATTTCATGAAAGTTGCACTGTTTGGACTTTGAGAGGTTTAAAAAAGTTTATTCAGTTCATTCAGAGTTTATTATTATGAATTTATTTTTACTTTCTTACTGTTGGGCTAGTATTATACATGTTTTATTAATTTCACAAATTTAGCACTATTTTGGCCTTTGAGAGTGGAAGGTTTATTCAACTATTGTCTACTAGGGTTTAGTGTACTTTTTCCTATTTTGCAAAGGTAAGCAACAGCCTGACAAAGCCTTGATAGCAATGATTTCACATCCAAGTATGTAGCTCTCTGGAGAAAAAAAAAAATATATATATATATATAATTGGTATGGTATCGGTATCGGCCGATACTGCACAGCCAGGTATCGGTATCGGGGCCAAAAAATTGTATCGGTGCAATACTAATATATATATATATATATATATATATAATACACTCACCGGCCACTTTATTAGGTACACCTGTCCAACTGCTCGTTAACACTTAATTTCTAATCAGCCAATCACTGCCAGGAGCGAAGGGCCTTGCTCTGGTGAAAATGGCTGGGAGTGAATGAGTTAATGTGAAGGAAATTGAAAAAAAAAAGTGACCTTTATCCGATTAATCGTTTAATGAATCGCCCGATGATTCGATTACGGGAATAGTTAGTTGCAGCCCTGGCCGATATCATTTTTAAAATGCTTTTATCGGCCGATTTTATCGGCTATCCGATATTATCGGACAACTCTACTCATGATTTATTAATTTCCGCAAGCTATGTTTTAATTTATGCATTATCAGTTTGAATCATGTTTTGACTCCTCACACTGCTTGTGTTTTTTTTCTCACTTTTTCCACAAAACGGTTTTGCGATATATCATCATATCGCTTATCCTTTGTCGCCATCTTGTGGAGAGACTAGATTTTATTTTTATTTTTTTGGGGGTTCCTAACATCTTGTTTCCCTGTGTTTTAGTTCTCGTCTAAGCTTTTCTGCATCCCTTGTCACAGTCCCTCAGGTGACTATGCTGCCCAGGTGTTCCTTTGCTCTTGTCCGCTGCCTCAATCCCCTCAGTCTTGCTGACAAATATACTAATTTAGATTTTGTGACGTTACTTCCTATTAATTAATTAATTAATTATTGTTTCCTTTTTTTAGATTGCCCTGGTTTTCCCATCAGAAGCCCCTCAAAAAATCCTGAAATGATCGTCGCTGTTTCTGTCGCATTGACGATTCTGCTGGTCGTCTCAATGGGGTTTTATGTAAGTAAAATATTTATTTTGTGAACATTAAAGTAATCTGACCTTTTAGCCGGAATGCCGTAATCACGCCAGCCGAACTGCGCTGGCGCAGCTCCAACGACCCATGCCGGCGGAACTCCGACAACCCAGCCAAAAGCTCAAACTCCGCACGTTCACCTCAGTCTTAACCCAGGGTTGGGCATACTATTCCTCAAAGGGCCGCAGTGGGTGCGGGACTATGTTCCAACCCATCACGAGGACAGCCTTTCACCAATCTGGTGTCTTCCATTGGCAACCAGTTGATTGCAGTCAGGTGCTGAAACCTCATTGGTTAAACTATCAGTGCTCAATCAGTTGGAACAAAGACCCACTGCAGCCCTCGAGGACCGGTTTGCCCTCCTCTGTCTTAACCCCTTGTACTAACTCCATTTTGAAAGCTGGATAAAAGGCTTCGAAACACAAGTTGACAGTTTGTTCAGGTCGACAGAGATCAAACGGCAAGGTAAAACAGCAACAGACTCAAGCGAGGAGGCAGACTGGTTCCAGGGTCACCATATCACAAGTCACCAAAAGATCCCCGAGAAAAAGTTAAACATTTAGTCTTTTTGAAGGCTCTCGCGGGGCGGGCTGTGGGCAGGAAGAAGGGTGTGTTTGGGATTATTGTTTGTGGATTGGACAAGAGGATTTGGGAGTTACTGTTGTGAGGGCAACGAGGGTTGTGGATTTTGCTACCTTAGCGCCACGTGAGTGTGGAGTGTTCACTTCTCGGTCCTCGGTTCCTCTTTATCAGATGTTCGTTGTCAAGACCAGGTGTCCCGCCATTTGTTCTGGACTGTAAGGAAGAGCTGATTGCGGGAGTTGGTGGTGCAGACGTGGGCTTGTAGATGTCTTGCCTCGTCAGCGTCAATCTTGCTCAGTCAGCTGCATGACGCACGCATTGGACTTCCGTGATCAGAAGGCGTCATGTATCTCTTATGCCCTATGTAAAATATATTCTGCTTGTTTTCCTTAGACTATGATATAAATGCTCTTTATTTTATATCGGGTGTGTTAAGAGTAATACGAACAGTCAAACAGTAAATACGAGAAAAGATGCTATTACTTCAACATTGACAGCAATAGATGTATAAATTTGTGGTAGTGTAATATTTTGGAAAAACTGAATGTGTTTAAATGTATGTTTTTTGTTTTCTGTGTCAATTTCTAATAGTGTGGGATTAGTACGTTCCGACAAGAAAAAAAGACTGGTTCCAGTCGTTGGATCAACTCAGGCTTGTATTTTATTATTTTCTTTCTCAGATCACACACAGGCTGTCACAAACAATGATTTTATTTTTATTATTATTATTTTCAGTAAAAAAAAAAAAAAAAAAAAAAAAAAAAAAAGGAAAACCAAAATTTTGTTGTAATTGTAAAAAAAATACTGTATATAATAGTAATTTAAAAAATAAGAGTATTTTCTATGAGAGGATTCGTTAGAAAAAAGTACAGGATAAAAAAAATTCGACGGATCGAATTTTTTAAAGTGATTTAAAATTATTTAAAATATTGAATACAATTGAAAACAAAAATATTTTTCAAAATACAAAGCTTTTTTTTTTGCGTTTTTGACTTCACATGTTAAAAATAATTTCATCAAAAAGAATAATACAAAAATGTAAAAAAATAAAATAAGAAAATAAAAAAAAATACAAAGAATAGTGTTGTTTTATTTAAAATGCTAATTAATAAAAATGAAAAGAATAATTCAAAAATGTAAAAATACGAATACTTAAAAACATATATATTTTTTTTTTTTTTTGCATTTTTGATTAACATGCTAAAATAATTGAATTGAAAATAATACAAAATGTAAAAATAAGAACATTTAAAGAAAAATACAAAGAAAATTTTGGTTTCTGTGCTTTTTTTTAATTTAACCCTTTAACACCGAACGTGTCGGCAGCGACGCGTTTACCCATGTCGTCTTAGAAGCTTCGTCACGCTGCAATTACGTCACCCACGTGCCGCTGGTTGGTCTCATTTGAAAGTACGAAAGTTGATGTCCACACCAGTTTTTATTTGAAGTCAATCGACCAAGAAAAACGGGAGATATTGTCATTTGAGTTTTATAGTTTTATTGCACTCATAAATATGCATTAAAACGCTGCATGGACCATGTATCTCTCCATATTTCCATCATTTCTTGTCCTTTTTCAAAACCAAAAGAAGCACAAAAGACTACATATCCCAACAGTTGTTGTGATGTCAAGAAGGACGAACCGAATGTGGACATTTGTTGACAAAATAAAATAATACATTTCCGAGCGAGGCGCCAACTAAGGAAAAGGAGGCATGCTGAAGCAAACAACGGCCAGTTTGAGCGAGCGACTTTGAAACGTGCAGAATGAATCTAGAACTAAATTTAGCGCAAGCTAATGCATTATTTCATTAACTCAAAGAAGAAGATGAGCCGTATTTGCCGTTGTTTTCCTGGGATGAGTCGGCGTTTCTACGAGTAGAAGTGACAGGCTGACAGCAGCGCGCAAACGGGACGGAGTAGGCTGTGTGACGTTGTGTGTGACGCAGCTCCGTGACCTGTTCATGCAGAAGCTTTATTGAGTGAGCAAAAAAAAAAAAAAAAACTTTATTGGGTCGTATGCCAGAAAAATTTGAATTGAACTGAACTACTTGTCAATATTTTTTTAAATACTTTTTTTCAATGTTATATATATTTTTCTTCAAGAAAATTTTATAAAGATGAGTGTTCGAGAAGCTTGGTTGCATGTACGTAAATACTTCAGATAAGGTGATGGGTATAATACCTAACTTCCCAAAGAGATATCCTACAAACCCTTTTTGTGTTTGATGATATATATATTTTTTCTCTCTCACTATTTTGCACTGTATATAACCCGTTTTGACCATAGTATGTGTAAAGGCCAAAAACGCCTATGACTATACTTGCTGTTTGAATAGTTTTATGTTTGACAATTCAACACAATCTTATTTTTTTCTATTGAATGTTTATCCTAACAAGTAGAATAAATATTATCAGGCTTCAAAACGTTTGGTCGAGCATGTTTGGTTGTCAATGGGACATCAACATTACAAATTTTGAAAAAATATTTTGGGATTTTTTTGTCTTTTTGTGTCCAAAATGTGGATTATAATTGGTCAGTGAAGAAAACAACAGTTTGGACATGAAGTTCAAGGTGTCCTTAAAAAAGGGACCCAACTTGGCCATTGTGAATAATCTTTACTTTGAAATATAAAGGCAACATCAAATGCATGCAAATTCGGCCAAAATAGGCTTAGGTGTTAAAGGGTTAAAATGCAAATTAATAAAATAATTTATTTAAAACCAATAATAGAAAATGTAAAAATAAGAATATTTTCCATTAATATATATTTTTTTAATTAAAAGATTATTTTCAATTTCTCGAATTCAATTTAAAATTAAAGTATTTGTAAAAAAAAAAATATACAAAGAATATTTAAGGACGTTGTTTTTCTTTTTAATATAAATAATAAAAAAGAATAAACACAAAAATGTAAAAACAATATTTAAAAATACGAAAAATTGTTTTTTTCATTTTTATTTAAAAATAGTAATAAAAATAAATATGAATATTCTCCATAATAAGACTTTTTAAAGCGAATTGAAGAAATAATATGAAAAATACAAATGATTATTTAAAAGGCCATTTGAAATAGAGTATACATTTTTCAATTACATGCACAATTTTTTTTCCTTTTTATATTTAGAATACAATCGAAAGTAATAGAAATTTAAAAAAAGAATTCCAAGCATCCTGTTTTTTTCTCTTTTTTTTTTTTTTTTTTTTAAACAATGAAATAATGAAATTTACATTTGAATAAATAAGAAAGCAACTACTGTTAAGGTGCTCAAAAACACCTTTCTAACCATTTTTCTTTTTTGATCAACGATATCTCTAAACTATTCATCAACTCTTAAATGATTTGCCGATTGATTTGATCAGCAATCAGTTATGGCAGCAATAAATCCAACATTCTTTCCTGTGAATGACTGAAATCTTTCCTCTTTACAGCCAAAACTCTGGAAACGCCAAGAAGATGGGGAAAAAAGCACCGTTGGATCCTCATGATATGAAAACCGTCAATTCCACCATGAATAACTGTTGAGGTAATTATCGAGGTTTGATTGATTAAATATTTGCTTGATTCGGCTTCATGGCCGCATTATTGCGTAAATAGACCTTCCGAGGCATCTTCAGCACCCACCCGCTAGCAGTTGGGCTGCTTTAAGGTCCTAACATTTCCGAACAGGTCCGAACAAATAACAAAAGGTCCGAACGGCGACATAACAAAAGGTCCGAACGTAGGTCCGAACACTTCCGAACGAAGGTCCGAACACTTCCGAACGAAAAAGACCCGGATGAAGAAAAAGACCCGGATGTAGCAAGCCGGCGCACAGTGACGTGGAGGAGGAGGCTTCGCGTGTCAGCCATGTTTTCCGCCGCAATGAAGAAACAATCGGAGAAAGGTAAGTGAAAATAAAGGCAACAAAACATGCAAGACGAATGGAAAACCGCGAGATAAAACAATGACTATTTAGTTTTCCGCCCTGTTGTCGTGTATGGACGATCGAAACAATCAGATCGCTAAAAACATTCTCTAGTCTCGTATGTTTTCTCCAAGTTCTTCAAAGAGGTCTCGTATATTCATTCATTAATATTGAATCTCACAATTTAAAAAAATAATGCATTAACACATTATATAGTATCGTCTAAGCATACGGTAAAAAGAGACACGTCTTAAAGAATATAATCTCTAGACTCGTATGTGTTTTTCTCCAAGTTCTTTAAGGGGTCTTGTATATTAATTCATTCATCTTCTATATCACAATTTTTAAATAAATGATACATAAACACTTTAGAGTTCATTGTATACATAGTACTATAATTAAAAAGTCAACTTTGGGTGTCCATAAAGTCTAAGCATGTGGTTAAAAAAAGGCACTTCTTAAAATTATTTTTAATATTGGAATGTAAAATTTTACATGAACCTGTCCTGCTCTTTATTTAATTTTTACAGATGACAAAAACATGGAAGCCGAGTAGCTACTGGAAGGACATCTGCTTCAAATATGCCCGGGGCCAATTCCATTTTTCAATTGGTAAACAGCCAGGGTCCAAGAAATGGAAAACGGCTTTCACCGACACCAGCGCACTTTTGTTCCAGGTACATTTGCTTCAAGGTACAAAATAGTCACTAGTTTGTACACCATAATTCAGGGGTGGCCAACCCTGGTCCTCGAGAGCCGCAATCCAGCTTGTTTCCCATGTCTCCCTCCTTTAACACACCTGAATTAAATGATCAGCTCATCTGCAAGCTCTGCAGTTGCCTGATAACAATCCTGATAATTTGGTTCAGGTGTGTTGGAGGAGGGAGACATGGAAAACAAGCTGGATTGCGGCTCTCGAGGACCAGGGTTGCCACCCTGCCATAATTATATGTACATTCCATGGGACAAATGATGATGAAATGATGCTTTTTTATTTTGAGCATGCACAGGAAACAGAAATACTTTATAATTTAACAAATTATTTGTACTCGAAAGGGAGTGGGAAGAAGAAACAACTTATTTTATCCCACCCCGATCACATTGTCCAACATCTTTACTTTGTGGGATACTACTGCCAGACCATATTTTTATACAACAATTTTGACAATGCTTGAATTGATTGTCTAAATTGTTCCAAAGTTTCACTCCACATACAGACACACAAAAACGTTTGTGAGTAGTTCAAAATCTCGGTGACATAAAATCTCCAGAGCCTCGCAAACTATACACACTCTCACGAACCTGAAAAAGGTTTTGTATATTATATGGCAGTAATTTATTATATGCTTTAAATAACATTATAGCTGTATGATAGTTGACAAGATCTTTGATTTTTTTTTTGATTTTTTTTTTATAGTTTTAGAATGAGCAAACAAATGATGAGTGTGATCAAGAATCCGACCTTATGTATAATTCGTGCTGCTTGTTTCTGCAGTATGACTAATGAGTTGATGGTGGATTTATAACGGTTTCCCCACACTTCAATACAATAGGTGAAATATGGGAGCACTAAGGAACAGTACAAAGTGTGGAGTGCACTATCATCAAGATATGACATCACTTCGTTTATTAGTGCGTTTATTAGGTAAATAGTTTTTTCAAGATTTTAGAAAATTGTGGTAATAGTGATATCGGTCTGTCATTTGTGTTTACTGTCATTTTTGTGTATTGGAATTACTTTAGCAATTTTCATTTGGTTTGGGAACAACCCGATCGAAACGATAAATTACAAATATAGGTGAAGGGCGTTGCTATGCTATGTATAACTTTTTTGACAAGAAACATGTCAATACCATGACAGTCGGTGGACAGCTTACTTTTACGCTTCAATGCAGTATTCATCACCTCCTGCTCATTGGTTGCATAAAGATATATTGAATAGTGATTCCTTTTACTTCTTTTATAGTACAGGCCAGGGTCCTGGTCCGGAAAACCAAATAAAACATTTCGATGTCTCTTTCACTCATTAGATACCCCCAGAAGGCTAGAACAAAGGCATGGGTTTCAGCAGGACCATGGAGAGCATCCAGGTAGCTGAGTGGCTCTGCTCCTGGATTGCAGGTGGCAGAAAGGTGCTTGACCACAATTTGCTATCATCTTTATTCAATACAAATCATTGAATAAGAGGGAGTGTATGTCTCCGTGAAAAGTGTTCAATTCAAATTATGTTATCTTTGTCTCTTACAGACTCTACATGACTCACGGCCAAGCAGCCTAAGACCCTGAAGTCAACAGAGTCAGTGAGTGTTTGCCTCACACTTGTCGAAGAGTTTGAGCAAGCACACAACAGGCTGTCTCTTAATGGTATGTGTTATTTCATTTGCAAGCAGTCATGACAATTTATAATGATTTAACCTAAAAAAAACACATGCAAGGAAAATGTAGAATAACTTAATATAAACAACTTTGTATGATATTATGCATGTATGTTTGTCCTGTAGGCTGCTTAGGAGGGATAAGAGGAAGGACAGGGACATGCTGCTGCAAGGCAATGTACTTCCCAAACAGCTGCACCTGGCCAAAGAGCCTCTCCTCCAGTGAACACACTCCCGGCTGCCCCTGTGCAACACGCACATTAAGTCATGACTTTTGAAGAGCCTGAAAACCATGAAGGAGAAGCTTTCCTCCGCCAGCGCACTCTGGCATCCTAGAAGGAACCTGTGTGTTGTACCCTCCACAGTACGGGCCATCTCCTCCGTCCCAGTATCCTTCATTTTATCATCTATTTCTGCACTCTCAGTTTGCCCATTATCCTCCATTTACACATGCTCCTCCAGCGCAGCATCCTCCTCTATTTAACAATGCTCCTCCAGTACAGCAAGCTCTTCACCAATATTTGTGACTTTGTTCGTCACATCCTTTTTGCACACATTCATTTGTACTTTGCTCTCTTTTATTTATATGGATGACTGGAGGAGGAATTTGCAGTAGTAGGTGTCACCAATATTCGTAACTTTATTTGTCACATCCTGTTTGCACACATTCATTTGCACTTCGGTATCTTTTATATTTTATTTTTTAATACTATAATATAATATAATATATATTATGAATATTCATGCAAAAAATAAAAAGAATTGCTGTCCTTACTATGTGGTCATGTTATTATTAACTGTTTTCTCCTTGGTAATTTGTTTTATTCTGAATTTATTTTCATTGAGAAGACATACCTAATAATCATTCAAACATAAAATAATCTTGCAGATAATTAAACTTTTTGAAAAGATGAGAGGATATATTATGTAAGGGCCATCTACATTTACGTATATGTACACACACATTGTTTTGGTCGTACAAGCACTGGTAGGTCTAATGTGCCGCACTGGATCAGTTGGTTGTGAGTTCAAATCCCAAAAGAAACATGACTGTTAAAGTGCCAAAACACCTAGTGATGAATTGACTATAAACATTGTTGAGATGATAAAGCAAGAAAAAATGCAAATAGTGCAGAATTTCCTCTTTTTTTTCTCCTTTTCTTTTTCCCTCTTCCCCCTCTTTTCCCCCTCCTTCCCCCTCGCAGGCAGTCCACTATGCCCCTTTTTTGGCCGAGTGGTTTAAGGCGTTGGACTTGAAATCCAATGGGATCTTCCCGCGCAGGTTCGAACCCTGCTCGCAGCGCATCATAGAGTTTGTGAGCTTATTTTGAAACGGTTTCTCAATTCCCGCTTTATTTGAGTCGGTCGATTGGCCAGTAATCTATTTGAAATCCTTTTTCAACCATGTGTCATGTAACAGCCATGCAGAAAATTAAGGACTCCTGTATTCAGTGACTGGCTGCGCAATCGCAATTATTCTCTCATCTTCTGCTGTGTTCAATTTCGGCCACTGTTCGTGATGAATTTGGGGCAACTTGGAAAAACAAGTGACAACTCCTTAATATGAAAAACGTTTTTTTCTCGTCACCTGAAGTGTTCTAAAACTTCGGGAGCATCTAACAAAAAATCACAGTGTTTTAAGGTGTTTGCTTCAACTTTTGAATGTATTAAGTAGGGCTGTCCAAATTATCGCGTTAACGGGATTTTTAAAAATTAATCACGTTAAAATATTCGACGCATTTAACGCACATGCCCCGCTCAAACAGATTAAAATGACAGCACAGTGTAATGTCAACTTGTTACTTTTGTTATTTGGTGTTTTGTCGCCCTCTGCTGGCGCTTGGGTGCGACTGATTTTATGGGTTTCAGCACCATGAGAGTCGTGTAATTATTGACAACAATGGCGAGCACTAGTTTATTTTTTGATGGAAAATTTTACAAATTTTATTAAAACGAAAACATTAAGAGGGGTTTTAATATAAAATTTCTATAACTTGTACTAACATTTATCTTTTAAGAACTACAAGTCTTTCTATCTATCCATGGATCGCTTTAACAGAATGTTAATGTTAATGCCATCTTGTTGATTTATTGTTATAATAAACAAATACAGTACTTATGTACCGTATGTTGAATGTATATATCCGTCTTGTGACTTATCTTTCCATTCCAACAATTATTTACAGAAAAATATGGCTTATTTTACAGATGGTTTGAATTGCGATTAATTACGATTAATTAATTTTTAAGCTGTAATTAACTCGATTAAAAATTTTAATCGTTTGACTAGTAATAAGTCAGGATCCGTCGTGACTTTGTGGATACATTATGAATTATTAATATGCGAATAAACAATCTCTTTTAGTGATAAAATAGTAATGTCACTTATTGAATTGAAGCAAACTAAAAAATAATCTGTTTAGCGATTAACTCATTTACAGGCACTGGCCCGGTAGTCATCCATTCCAATGGACTGGGAAAGTTGTTAATGAATGATCATATTTCAATGCCATTTATTATTAGGAGGGGCTGGCAGTGATCATTCACTGTGATCATATACTGCCACTACCAGCCCCTTTCAGTTCAAATGCAATGGATGTTTATCACCATCATTGGCAGCCAAAACGTTTAGCTATGAAGTTTAATTAGTATGTTAAAAGGCATGTCCGCTCTTTCTTGTCTAAGATAAACTTCTCTTTAACATAGCAAATTTGTCTCTAGCCGTAGTGAATTTTTCAGTGAACTGCATGTTAAAACATTAACTTTTTATAGCTCTTCATTATATCTGCAAACATTGAAACGTTCGGATCAGTATTTGCTCCTGTACACACACTCATTACGCCGATAACCGCTGTGCCTGGAAGGCGGTTTCGTGCCTTGTTTCTTAAGACGTTTGCAGGACTGTAAGAACTAGCATCTCCGATATTGAGTGCAGACAGTATTACATTTTCTGTCAACAGTCAGATTTGAAAAGTAACCATACAGTTGTTGCCTGGCCAAAACAACGTAACGGTAACTAACCGCTGTGAGCAGTGTTTGAATATGCATGGGAAGTTCCTATTGGTCCTTAAGTCCAAAGCCTTAAAGTGATCCTCTAACTTAAATAAATGTAGGCTCTAATAAACCACAACTGTTCTCTTGTGCTAAAATATGTTGTTAGAAACACATAACGTTAAATCAATGGCAATATTTTATAATATTTTGTACATATTTTGACTGTTAGTTGGCACCATGGTTTGCGGGCTCGCAGTGATGCAGTCATTGGGATCTTTCCAAATGTGTAGCGTGTTCAACAATTGCTTATTGCTGCCTGAACTCGCGAAGTAAAATGCCACGATGTGCTGCTTTTGGATGCAATTTCCAGTCAAATGGAAACAAGGGGAGAGAAGTGAGTGGTCAAGGTGGAATTATTATTTTTAGTGAATAAATGTGCATAAGTGGAAGCTTCTCCCCCTTTTTGGTCCCTGTATGCACGTATCCTACCCACCACGCGTTACAACTGGCGCCCGAACATTTTTCCTGGATCCTCAGTCAAGTAAGGGATCCGTCTATTTTCTGGATCTGACGGTCCCAACTAGAGGTGTGCATCGACACCGCCCTCACGATTTGATTCGATTACGATTCGGAAGGCCACGATTTGATTCGATTCGATTCAGAGGGTCACGATTCGATTCGGTTCGATTCGGCAATGCATTGCGATGCATTAAAGCCTGGGATGCATTAAAATTCTAAAGCAAAGCATATTTTTTGTGAATCATGAGCCAACACAAGCGGACAGACATTAAACAACTTTTTATTGGCTCTTGTGTCACTCCTGGTCGAAGTCAAATGAAAATAGTATACTTTCATATATATCTTTAAAAAAAAAAAATCAGATCACAGCATTTAATTAGTGCTTATAATGAGACCAGGGCTTTCTCTTTTTTTTTTTTTTTTTACACACAGTAGCAGCCTTTCACACAGTGCAACATCTGAACTCCTGTGCAAAATCAGTAATAACAGTCACTGTATTTTAGTCACAACGACCCATCAATAAAAATATTCAAGTAAATATTAAAGAAAACGACAAAGAAAATATTGTAGTGCAGCAGCATCTTTATCGCAATATCAATCCAGGGATCAGTTCAGTTGCAAACAAAACATCAACTAAATTGCAATGTAGAACAAAAGTAAAATGTAGGCCTAGCCAATCTTATATCTATAATATTTCTCGCTCCCTCTTTCTCCGTTTCAGCCATTGTTATGTTATGTCCTATCTCTCTGCTCTCTCAATTACAACTGCGCTTGTCTGTGACGTTACTCCGGTAAGGAATCAGATTTGGGTTCCTCGTCCCCCCTGCATAGAGGTTAGATCTTGTGCCCGAACCCGACCGACCCGAAATGTTAAGCATTCACGTTTCGGTGGGTCGGGTCGGGCCGCCGCGCCGGACTAATAAAGTATTTAAAAAATAAATAAATAAATTCCCAGAGGGCTGTGGCGCAGCCCTCTTTTTCTTCTTCTCCTCCCGTTATTTCGTTGTGTGAATGCTTTTATAATTCTCATAAATATATGTAGACTATTTAAATATTGAGTAAACTTGCGTTTTTTTCCTGCCAATTGAGAATTCGTTACGAAAGACACTTTTATTTACGCACACAAAGGCAAATGTGATCCTTTTGAATCTTCTCCTCTGTGTGTCTGTAAAACCGTTTTTTTTTTTTTTTTTTAATCAAACTTTCCCAGCGTTATTTCGTTGTGTAAATGCTTCTATAAATTTCATAAAAATATGTAGACTATTTAAATATTGAGTAAACTTGCGTTTTTTTCCTGCCAACCGAGAATTCGTTACGAAAGACACTTTTATTTACGCACACAAAGGCAAATGTGATCCTTTTGAATCTTCTCCTCTGTGTGTCTGTAAAACCGTGTTTTTTGTTTTAAATCAAACTTTCCCAGCGTTATTTCGTTGTGTAAATGCTTCTATAAATTTCATAAAAATATGTAGACTATTTAAATATTGAGTAAACTTGCATTTTTTGTCTGCCAACTGGGAATTTGTTAGGAAAGACACTTTTATTTATGCACACAAAGGCAAATGTGATCCTTTCGAATCTTCTCCTCTGTGTGTCTGCAAAACCGTGTTTTTTTTTATATTAAACTTTCCCAGCGTTATTTCGTTGTGTAAAGGCTTTTATAACTCTTATAAAAATATGTAGACTATTTAAACAGTAAGAAAACTTGAAGAAATGAAAATAAATTGCTGCTGCTGCTGCTGCTGCGTTTTTTTTCCCGCATCACTCGGCTCGGGCATGCAAATCTATAGTTAATTGATCTGGCTGGTCGGGCTTCAATACCAACGGGCCGTGTCGGGTTGGGCTGGAATTTTTTAAGCCCGATCTAACCTCTACGGGCTTGCTTTGAATGTAAAGTAGCTCTCTCTAAAGGTAAACATGAGAATAACAATACAAATGGGGAAACCAAATCCATTGCATCACCGGAATTGCGCAGGGAAGATTTTTGAACGTACTTATATATTTTAAAATGCGCTGAATCGATTCAGCGTGTTGGCCGCATCGAATCGAATCGTCCCTGCCCCGCATCGGGATGCATCGCCGCATCGATTATTGTTGACACCCTTAGTCCCAACCCGTCTGCAATATTGGTTTCGGATCTGTCCATTTTTTTTTGATTCGTCGGTCCCACAGCGGCATTTCGGATCAGTCTATTTTGTGGAATCCACGGCTTGATCGCGGCTGCAACATTGCTATGGGATCGGTCTAATTCCTGGATCTTCGAGTGAGTAAAAAAACGCGGATTTGGATTAATATTGCTATATTTTATGTTGACTATTCTTCGTGGGAGTTTTCCCCAAATCATACTAAATAATCAAAGCACTATGGCACGCTACAGTGACGACAGTGACTCTGACGTGGACCGTACAACAATGTTGGTGTTCGTCAGGGAACGCGTGTTTGCGTACTGCTGAGCTCCCGAGTGAAGAGTGGTCAAGGTGGAAATATTATTTTTTGTGAATAAATGTGCATAAGTGGAAGCTTCTCCCCTTTTTGGTACTTTTATACACGTATCCTACCTAACACGCGTTACAATGTACAAGACATGGATTACACAAGGTGTGCTTTTTGGCCTGTACTGTATGTACAGCACACGACAGCTCTGGATGCTAACAATGTACATAATTATAATGGGATAGGTTTGAAAACGCAATATGCTTACCTTGAATATCTGCTAATAAAACCGGAGTTCCCAACAGCATACACTCTCGCTCTTAACCGGAGCTCCCAACAGCGCACTCTCGCTCTGTTGCCATAGGGACTCACGTGCAGTGAGTGCATCACCAGTTTTGCCCAACTTTTGTCTTATCAGGTATTTGCTGCACGCATTTTTCGACCGACAGTGCTGTCCTGCTCTTCACTTTTCAGATCTGGTTCAAATAGGAAGGGTAGAACTGACGACATGTTGGGAAAGCTAACGAGTGACACGCTGGAATTTCAGCAACTGGCCCGGTGACGTCACGCACTGCGACGTAACAAGAATGGCGACCTATCACTTAAAATAATTTTACAAACTTTTTACAAACAAAAACATTTAGAGGGGTTTTAATATTAAATTATTATAACGCTTACTAACATTTATCTTTTAAGAATTACTTGTCTTGAAAATATAGTATCCCTTTAACAAATTGACCAGGGTATCATATCTTTTCTTGCAGAGCAAAGGCATTAAGGCAATAGGAAACGAGACAAATGAAAAACAACCCACAACTACCACCAAAACCATTATTTGTCACCTTTAAAAGAGACTTCTCAGCATTATGAAATGCTGAATCCCACTGATACTCTACTTCCACCAGATTAAATTGACACCATAGCACTTGTGCTATGATTATGAACTGCATGCCATGACTAAAATATGTTCAATGAACTAAACCAAAGTGCCTTTCTTCTATGATGCAAGAGTGACCACACGGTTTTTCCCATTCTACTTTAATCACAACGTCATTGCACTTTTCATACATAGAGTAGATGAAGAACCACACTCACCACATATACATTAAAGAGCCTCATGATGTGAAAATGTCCCGTTGTGAAATGAAATAGAACTTCTAAAATTGCACCAAAAAAGTAGTTGACTCATCATTTCAAACAAACATCAATGGAACTGACCTGGAGCTTTGTTTTTTACCTTGGTTTTTGGTGCCACTTTTTTCCATAGGAAAGCCACCTCAATTTGGGATGCTAATGTTTTAGCAAATATGCCCTCAGAGGTTCCAGTTCTGTTTAGTATTCCTGTCTCACATTATCATGCTGGCCAATGTTAGTACACTAAAGAGTCAAATCTTATTTCTGTGGCAGAGAAACATGTCTCTCCTCAGAGGAACGCAGTGTATTTTCGCATGGCTTGAAATAGAAAGCCATTGAGAAAAAAACCAAGCAAAATGAGGGCTAATCCCTGCGGATTAGTCCAGATTACTGCCATTTTTAACCTACTCACAGTGAGAGGGCCAAGATGTGTTACTGGGATGCAGAGGGCTTGAGGTGTTTGTTAGACTGACTAGATTTTGTTTAATTAAAAATTTTTTTAAAAAGGGCCCGACAAAAGTATTGGCACCTTCATCTTAACCCTTTAAGGTCTGGGCCTATTTTGTCTGATTTTGCATGCCTTTGAAGTTGCCTTTATATTTCAAAGACAGAATTGTTTACGATGGCCTGGTTTGGTCCCTTTTTTTGTGACACCTTGAACTTCATGTCCAAACTGTTGTTTCCTTCACTGACCAATTATAAATCATAATTTTAGGCCCAAAAAGACCAAAAATTCCAAAATCGTTTTGTCAAAATTTTTAATATTGATGTCCAATTGACAACCAAACATGCGTAACGAACCGTTTTGAAACTTTGTAATATTTATTCAACATGTTAGGATGAACATTCAACCAAAAAATTTTAGAATAAATAGTCTTTTATTTGACAATTCAACATAAACAACAGGTATAGCCATAGGCGTTTTTTGCATTTATACATGCTCTAGTCAAAACAGGTTATATACAGCAGACCAAACAGTGAAGAACAGTGAAAAAATATACCATCTAACACAAAAAGTGTTTAGAGGCCATCTCTTTATGAGTTTAGGTATTGCGGCCCATCACCTGATGAAAACTATGTACACACAATCAAGCTTCTTGAACACACATTTATATACACAAATTGAGAAGACTGATTGTGGGAAAAAAAAATATATATATAACATAGGGAAAAAAGTATTTTCAAAAATATTTACAATAAACAAGTTAAATTTTTTTCAGGCATGCCACTCCGAAATGCAGTTTCGTCCTGGAATTAGACACAGGGCTACATCACAGCCCACACTTCCATGGGGTGTCGGTCCTCTTTCCACCCTTCCATTTTCATTTCACTTTACTTTCATTGTCACTATAAATGTACATGAAACAAAAGTCAGTATTTATGAAAATAATAAAGTATAAAATAAAAATATATACAGCAATAAATAATAATGGAAATCTATATGTATGACAATAGAAAGAATACCGTAGCTGAATATGTGCTACATCCCTAATCTTCATATAGAAAGAAGACCACAAATTATACTTTGATCTGATATGCACATTTTATTATTACATACACAAACATGCACTTATATTGCATCAAAATTAACTTTGTCTTGCAATATCAAAAGAAACTTTTACAGCATTAAAAAAAAAAAAAAAAAAAAAAGTGAGTTGGCTTACCTCTGCTCGTCGATGGCGTCACCCACGTGTTCAAATCCGTCACTATCTTCACTCGAGGACTCTTCCGAAGAAGACGATGATGACGAATTTGGACCACCCTCTTCCTCAAGTTGATCAAAAAGCACAATTGCTTGCGCTAAATTTAGTTTTCCGTTCATCCTCAAAGTCACACAAAGTCGCTCGCCCGCTTGCTTGATTCAAACGGCCGTCGCTCGCCCGTCGCTGCGTCAGAACACTCCTGCCTCTCGTTCGGTGGAACCTCGCACGGCAGTTATATTTATAAAAAAAAAAAAAAAAAAACGCATTTTGTGCTTCCACTGTGACTTCGAAAGGGTTCGTTTGATTTGTGTTTTTTTCATGGAGCTTCCGTTTTGAAAAAGGACAAGAAATTATGGAAATATAGACATAAACAAATGATCCATGCAGCGTTTTAATGTTTTTTTGAGAGGACAATAAAACTATAAAACTTAAATGACAATATCTCACGTTTTAGTTGGTCGATTGACTTCAAATAACAACGAGAGTAAACCGCAACTTCCGCACTTTAAAACGAGACCAACCAACGGCATGTGGGTGACGTAATTAAGACGCGAGGGTGCTTCAAAGACGACGTGCGCTGAGGACGCGCCGGCGCGTCCTTCGACTCTCAAGGGTTAATACTTGGTAGCACAACCATTATCCATTATCTTCCGCTTAGTCCGGGGTCGGGTCGCGGGGGCAGCAGCTTTAGCAGGGAAGCCCAGACTTCCCTCTCCCCAGCCACTTCAGCCAGCTCCTCCGGCGGGATTCCAAGGCGTTCCCAGGCCAGCCGAGCGACATAGTCTCTCCAGCGTGTCCTGGGTCGACCCCGGGGACTCCCGCCGGTGGGACATGCCCGGAACACCTCTCCAGGGAGGCGTCCAGGAGGCATCCGAACCAGACGCCCGAGCCACCTCAACTGGCTCCTCTCAACGCGGAGGAGTAGCGGCTCGAGACCAAGCCCCTCCCGGATGACCGAGCTTCTCACCCTATCTCTAAGGGAGAGCCCGGACACCCTGCGGAGGAAACTCATTTCAGCCGCTTGTATCCGGGATCTTGTTCTTTCGGTCACGACCCACAGCTCGTGACCATAGGTGAGGGTAGGAACGTAGATCGACCGGTAAACCGAGAGCTTCGCCTTTTGGCTCAGCTCCTTCTTCACCACAACGGACCGGTGCAGAGTCCGCATCACTGCAGACGCTGCACCGATCCGCCTGTCAATCTCCCGCTTCCTCCCACCCTCACTCGTGAACAAGACCCCAAGATACTTGAACTCCTCCACTTGGGGCAGGATCTCATCCCCGACACGGAGAGGGCATGCCACCCTTTTCCGGCTGAGGACCATGGTCTCGGATTTGGAGGTGCTGATCTTCATCCCAACCGCTTCACACTCGGCTGCGAACCGCCCCAGTGAGAGTTGGAGGTCACGGCTTGATGAAGCCAACAGCACCACATCATCTGCAAAAAGCAGAGATGCAATGCTGAGGCCACCAAACTGGACACCCTCAACGCTTCGGCTGCGCCTAGAAATTCTGTCCATAAAAATTATGAGCAGAATCGGTGACAAAGGGCAGCCTTGGCGGAGTCCAATCCTCACTGGGAATGAATTCGACTTACTGCCGGCAATGCGGACCAGACTCTGACACCAGTCGTACAGGGACCGAACAGCCCTTACCAAGGGGCTCGGCACCCCGTACTCCCGGAGCACCCTCCACAGGACTCCCCTAGGCACACGGTCGAACGCCTTCTCCAAATCCACAAAACACATGTAGACTGGTTGGGCGAACTCCCATGCACCCTCGAGGACCCTGCCGAGGGTGTAGAGCTGGTCCACTGTTCCACGGCCGGGACAAAAACCACACTGCTCCTCCTGAATCTGAGATTCAACTTCCCGACGGACCCTCCTCTCCAGTACCCCTGAATAGACTTTACCGGGGAGGCTGAGGAGTGTGATCCCTCTATAATTGGAACACACCCTCCGGTCCCCCTTTTTAAAAAGGGGGACCACCACCCCGGTTTGCCAATCCAGAGGCACTGTCCCCAATGTCCACACGATGTTGTAGAGGCGTGTCAGCCACGACAGCCCTACAACATCCAGAGCCTTTAGGAACTCCGGGCGGATCTCATCTACCCCCGGGGCCTTGCCACCGAGGAGCTTACCAACCACCTCAGTGACTTCAACCCCAGAGATCGAAGCGCCCACCTCAGAGTCCCCAGACTCTGCTTCCTCAAAGGAAGGCGTGTCGGTGGAATTGAGGAGGGCTTCGAAGTATTCTCCCCACCGACTCACGACGTCCCGAGTCGAGGTCAGCAGTACACCATCTTCACTATACACAGTGTTAATGGTGCACTGCTTTCCTCTCCTCAGACGCCGGATGGTGGACCAGAATTTCCTCTAAGCCGTCCGGAAGTCGTTTTCCATGGCCTCGCCGAACTCCTCCCATGTCCGAGTTTTTGCCTCGGTGACCGCCGAAGCCGCAGTCCGCTTGGCCAGGCGGTACCTGTCAGCTGCCTCTGGAGTCCCACAGGCCAAAAAGGCCCGATAGGCCTCCTTCTTCAGCTTGACGGCATCCCTTACCGCTGGTGTCCACCAGCAGGTTCGGGGATTGCCGCCACGACAGGCACCAACCACCTTACGGCCACAGCTCCGATCGGCCGCCTCAACAATGGAGGTGCGGAACATGGCCCACTCAGACTCAATGTCCCCCACGTCCCCCGGGACAAGGGAGAAGTTCTGCCGGAGGTGGGTGTTGAAACTCTTTCTGACATGGATTCCGCCAGACGTTCCCAGCAGACCCTCACAATACGTTTGGGCCTGCCAGTTCAACTTCCCCCGCCATCGGAGCCAACACACCACCAGGTGGTGATCAGTTGACAGCTCCGCCCCTCTCTTCACCCGAGTGTCCAAAACATGTGGCCGCAAGTCCGATAACACGATTACAAAGTCGATCATTGAACTGCGGCCTAGGGTGTCCTGGTGCCAAGTGCACATATGGACACCCCTATGTTTGAACATGGTGTTCGTTATGGACAAACCGTGACGAGCACAGAAGTCCAATAACAGAACACCACTCGGGTTCTGATCAGGGGGGCCGTTCCTCCCAATCACGCCCCTCCAGGTCTCACTGTCATTGCCCACGTGAGCGTTGAAGTCCCCCAGTAGAACGAGGGAGTCCCCAGAGGGGGCGCTCTCCAGCACACCCTCCAAGGATTCCAAAAAGGGTGGGTATTCTGAGCTGCTGTTCGGTGCATAAGCGCAAATAACAGTCAGAACCCGTCCCCCCCACCCAAAGGTGGAGGGAGGCTACCCTCTCGTCTACCGGGGTAAACCCCAACGTACAGGAACCAAGCCGGGGGGCAATAAGTATGCCCACACCTGCTCGGCGCCTCTCACTGTGGGCAACTCCAGAGTGGAAGAGAGTCCAACCCCTCTCGAGAGGATTGGTACCAGAACCCAAGCTGTGTGTGGAGGAGAGTCCGACTATATCTAGTCGGAACTTCTCTGCCTCACACACCAGCTCAGGCTCCTTTCCTGCCAGAGAGGTGACATTCCATGTCCCAAGAGTTAGCTTCTGCAGCTGGGGGTTGCACTGCCAAGGCCCCCGCCTTTGGCTGCTGCCCAACTCTCTGCGCACCCGACCCCTTTGGCCCCTCACACAGGTGGTGAGCCCATGGGAAGGGGAACCCATGTTGCCTTTTCGGGCTGTGCCCGGCCGGGCCCCATGGGGACAGGCCCGGCCACCAGACGCTTGCCTTCGAGCCCCACCTCCAGGCCTGGCTCCAGAGGCACAACCTTTAGACAAAATAACTGTGAATAACCACTTCTGGTATTCATCAATGAGTTTCTTACAATGCTCTGCTGGAATTTTAGACCGTTCTTCTTTGACCAACTGCTCCAGGTCTCTGAGATTTGAAGGGTGCCTTCTCCAAAATGCCATTTTCAGATCTCTCCACAGGTGTTCTATTGGATTCAGGTCTGGACTCATAGCTGGTCACTTTAGAAGTCTCCAGTGCTTTCTCTCAAACCATTTTTTAGTGCTTCTGGAAGTGTGTTTTGGGTCATTGTCCTTCTGGAAGACCCATGACCTCTGAGGGAGGGTTGGTAGTCTTCAGACTTAATAATGCCACGCACACGGTCAAGCAGTCCAGTGCCATAGGCGGCAAAGCAACCCCAAAACATCAGGGAACCTCCGCCATGTTTGACTGTTGGGACCATGTTCTTTTCTTTGAAGGCCTCATTTTTTTCCTGTAAACTCTATGTTGATGCTTTTTCCCCAAAAGCTCCACTTTTGTCTCATCTGACCAGAGAACATTCTTCCAAAACGTTTTTGGCTTGCTCAGGTAAGTTTGGGCAAACTCCAGCCTGGTTTTTTATGTCTCTGGGTCAGAAGTGGATCTTTCCGGGTATCCTACCGTAGAGTCCCTTTTCAGTCAGACGCCGACGGATAGTACCGGTTGACACTGTTGTACCCTCGGACTGCAGGACAGCTTGAACTTGTTTGGATGTTAGTCGAGGTCCTTTATCCACCATCTGCAAAATCTTTCGTTGAAATTGTATTTCTTTTCCGTCTATATCTAGGGAGGTTAGCCACAGTGCCATGGGCTTTACACTTATTGATGACTGCACACGGTAGACACAGAAACATAGAAGTCTTTGGAGATGGACTTGTAGCCTTAAGATTGCCCATGCTTCTTCACAAATTTTCTTCTCAAGTCCTCAGACAGTTCCTTGGTCTTCTTTCATTTTTCCATGCTCAATGTGGTACACAAAATGACACAGAATAGAGGTTGAGTCAACTTTAATCCATTTTAACTGGCTGCAAGTGTGATTTTGTTATTGCCACGACCTGTTATGTGCCACAGTTAAGTAACAGTTGCTGTTAATTACACAAATTAGAGAAGCATCACATGTTTTTTCAAAGGGTGCCAATACTTTTGTCCGGGCCATTTTTGGAGTTTTGTGTAGAAATGGTAATGATTTAAATTTTTTCGCATTCTCTTTGTGTTTTTTCATTGCAAGGAAAATAAACTACCAAAGCATTTGTAATAGCAATCATTTTCTGGGAGAAATTGAGCATTATCTGACAGAATTGCAGGGGTGCCAATACTTTTTGCCAGCAGTGTACATTCTCTGGTTAGCACCATAGCCTTGCAGTTTTGAGGTTGGGGGTTCAAATCCTAATTTGGGCCATCCTGTGGTATTTGCATGTTCTGCTATGCTTGTGTGGGCTTTACATGAGTACAACTTCCTCTCAAAAATGGAAAACATCAACTTTAGTTCATTAAAGAGTCTAAATTGGCCATTGTGTCAACGGTTGTTGGTCAATATGTGACCAAGGTTCACTTAGTTTTCGTAGTATGTGACAATTACATTTTCATGTACAAAGTAGCTGACTTGACTGGCTGGTGGACACACCAGGGGTCTATTTTACAAAGCAGTTTCAATAAAGTAAAAAGGCCACAGCACATCATTAACAGAATAAGATATGAAATTAATTATATGATGAATTTACACATTCACTTGCAATTTACGCCTCCTTGATAGCTTTGGCAGGTTTATATCCAGTTAAAACCACAAACACAGGTTAAAGCCATTTCAGACAGGCCACACTTCCCAACACAGTTCATTCACGGTGTTGCCAGGTCGGGAATCCGGCAACTATAATAATAATTCTTGGGTCCCAATTTTCTTTTGGCGTGGCTCCTGGGATAGGGGCCACATCCTCGTCCTGGGTTCCACATAGTACTCCATTGGCTATGGTGGGCGTAGGGCTGTTTCAAGCTTGCTCCCTCCCTGGGATGGTGTGGGCGGCGTCGGCTCCAGCAGAGCAGTCAAAGTCTCCACTTGACTAATACACCGTGAAGAGTGGGAATACGCATGACTAGTATGTCGATGGATTAATCTAGGAGACTTGTCCAAATTATAGGTTCCCAATTTCACATTACTAGCATTGCTCACACATTCTCCATATACACTTTTATCCGTCTTATCTAGTGTCCCTCCAGTAAAAGTACACAGCATTACTTCTTGTATTAAGTAGCAAAAGTATATTTAATAATGTACTTTTTTTGGTCTTTTGTTCTTGTATGTTTTTTTATGTTTTATGTTTTTCTCTTTCCCCCAAAAAACAGTTTCCGCCCAGCTACAACTACAATGGGAATACACCAAACTCCTATGTCGTATGTCGTACAATTCAACTACGCAGGCTAAAAAGACACTCACATTTCCATTCTCCGTACTTAGGCAGCTGAACAGGACAGGTTAAAAAACAATAACAACAAAAAAAGGGGGCATAATTTTCTGACTTCTCATCATAAAGGATTTGACGTCTATCGCTGTCAATGGCACTGAAACATGAGCAATTACTTCAATCCTTGGCAGTTCAAATACATTGGACGTCTATTGGCAGCAAATGACTTAAATTGTGTAATCAAACAATTGACTGAGATTTTTTTTTTTTTTTTTTTTAAACCTGTCCTGTTCAGCTGTTTGACACAGAGAATGGAAGTCTAATTGTCCGGTTGGTCTGAACAGTTTTAATGTTTCACATTGAGAGTATGACATACTCCCATTGTGATCATTCAACATACCTCATTTATTACGACAAAGCAGCGAACAGGAAGCAGTTATGGGGAAGAAAAGAAAAGTAACAACAAGAAATACATTGAACGCCTACACTAACTATTAATATGTTGGTGCTATCATCAGCTAAATGTTTTTCCGTTTGACACCATGTGGGGGGACCTGTGGACCAGGGAAAGAAGGGGGGGGGGGGGACTATAAGCTAAGTGATTGGGAGGGGTAGAGTGTACACAAATCAGCACTGTGTACACAAATCAGCACTGTGATCCACAACCCAGTAATCGTGTGAATCCCTTGTGAGTGTAAGCGTGTTGGCAACCGACCCTATGCCGCCACACTGCCAATCCCGGCACCAGGACCCTCCACCCGAACGTGCCCAATCACAACCAGCTACACGCAAGCCCAACCAAACACGCAACAGCCAAGCAGACGAGCGGAAACACCGCGCGGGCGCCAACCCAGGGCCACGCCCCCCACCCACCCAGCCCGGGGAGGGAGGGCGGGCGAGGGGGGCAGCGCAGCCAATCCCTCCTCCCGCAGCTCAGCAAAGGAGCCATCGTCACCCTCCCGGGATCCAGGGTGGTCCCCTGGGCCACCCGCGCTCCCATCAACCGTCCTTCAGGGATGGGAAGAGGGGACGCACCACCAACCCCAATTTTCTGCACTGCATCTTTATTTACAGGATTTTAGACAAAAGGACATGCCATGTCAGCGAAAAAGGTCGGAAACAACCAGTGTGCCTCATCACTAAAAAAATAATTTGTGAATGAACATAATTTTTTTTGTCAGGTGGTTGCACAAAATAATTTCATCTGAAGATAGATATTTGTATTATGTTGACACTCAAAATAATAAAAATGCCTTGCTTCAGACAAAATTAGGTCATTAGGTCTACCTCACATAACAAAAAAATAGTTGTTCAGCAATTTTTCTTTTCCCAGTGCTGACCAGTTTTTTTTATATTATATTTGTAATTATAGATATCATAGTAAGGCTTGTCCCAAAACTCGCCTTCTGACTGATTGAGAAAGGGAAATGGCGTGCGGTTCTGAAAGGGGGAGGGGGGCAGTGAAAAACTAAATCCATTGAGTAAAACCTGCTCCTGACCAGGTTAGATCTATATTCAGTTGTCAGAGTAACAGACACAGTTTTAGTTATACGTTAGTTCTAAGTTTTCACCTTTGCGGTGTTACCTCCTTTTTCACCTTTAAAAAAAAAAAAAAATGTTGGTTTTGTTCCTAGGGGGCGCTACACACATTTAGGCATATTTTGATTTTTCTTTTTTTTTTGTATACATTTTGTCAAAGTTTTCACCAGTGTTCACCTGGCTGTTGAGTTTGGTGACTTTTGAAGCATTCTGAGGGGGTCAAAGTAGGGCTCAAAGCGTCGGCGGGATAAAGAATGACTGCTAGGGGGCGCTACATAGTGTATTTGGAATTTGTCCTTACACGGTATTAATGATTGCACCTGTCTTGACCTGCCTGCCGATTTTGGTGCATTTTGAAGCATTCTAAGGGGGTCAAATTGAGCTCAAAGGGGCTGCGGAACAAAGAATAACTATAGTAATAATAATAATTAAACTGAGGAACCACAATAGGTTACCTAAAAAAAACATTGTCACCTGCATGTCCATACCGTTCAGTTATGGATGTGTTCTAAGTCAAATAAAATTAACT
Organism: Corythoichthys intestinalis; assembly: GCF_030265065.1. Classification (NCBI taxonomy): domain Eukaryota; kingdom Metazoa; phylum Chordata; class Actinopteri; order Syngnathiformes; family Syngnathidae; genus Corythoichthys; species Corythoichthys intestinalis. The sequence continues at coordinate 42,508,206 of NC_080398.1, forward strand.
TTTATTTGTTTCGACCAAATCACAGCAACAGTTATCTCAAGGAGAAAACAAAACATGTTTTAAGGTGCAGTAGCCCTATGCTGGATTTCGACCTACTTGAGCATTGTAGCTTTTTTTTGGGGGGGGGCCCTCCCATGTAAGACTAATGCCCACCCACACCTGGCATCCTGATAAACTACTGGAATAATAGACTATTTGAAATCATTCAGTAGAGTTGAATTGTTTTTATTAAAGATGTCCCGATCACGTCATTTTCAAAGTATCGGAATCGGCAAAAAAATATCGGACATGCCTTTTTTTTAATAAATACAGTATATATTTTTTAATTAAATCGTTTTCTAATTGTATTTAACGTTACAGACAAAATGTCTTACACTCATCCAGAGTCTTTAGTTTTGGCTTAAAGTAGGGATATCAAATTTATCGCGTTAACGGTGGTAATTAATTTTTTTAAAATTTAATCACGTTAAAATATTTAACGCAATTAACGCATGCACTGCACGACCCACTCACGCATTGTCGCGATCAATCTATGTTGGTGCCGTTTTACCTGTATATAGAGCTAAAAGGCAGCGTAAAATGAATACAGTGGTACCTCTACATACGAATTTAATTTGTTCCAGGACCTTGTTTGTAAGTCGAAATGGTCGTATGTCGAGCAGGATTTTCCCATAGGAATACATTATAATTCCATTAATTCGTTCCAAAGCCTAAAAACATACACTAAATTCTTAATAAATACTGCTGGCACTGTTACAAATGGCAATTAAACATAGAAAAACAAATAAGTTATAAATAAATAATTCAGAATAATATAATAATAAGAAGAATAATTAATAATTATTCCTGTAAATAATGTAACGAATCGGATTCTAATATGGCGGACACTTTTTACTGTCCCTGAACGCACCGCGAAGGTGACGTCTCAGTGAGATAGGTCGGTGCAGTAGAGATAATACTTTCGTTTTCTTGAGAGCGGTCAACTGCTTAAGACAATGGGCGTTTTGTGTTGGATAAGTTCTTAAATAAATGATAAAAACGTGACGAAGCTGGCGATTTCCTTGGCAATGTTACCACAATAATAATTGTCACCTTAACTTATAAATAGTGGCGAACGGTGGTCGGAAGAGGACCATGGAGCTGTATTGTTGAGCCAGTTCAGGGACGCGCACCCCAAGCTCATATTTTTCTATAACTTGCATCTTCATTTCAAAGGTAAGCATCACTTTTTTCCTTGTTTCTCCAACTGTATCAACTTTTTTTGAAAACTGTGTTGATTTCTCACACAAGAAAATCCACCGTGCGTTCGTTTGCAGTGCTGTCATGTCGTCGTATTTCGAGCAACTCGTCGGATGTAGAAACAAATGGCGGCTCAAATTTTACGTCGGATGTCGAAAAGATCGTGTGTCAAAGTGATCGTATGTAGAGGTACCACTGTACAGTGAATTTTGGCAGTCTCTGGGGCCTTTTTTTAGTTGGCTAAAGCCTTACAGTCCCTCTCTCAACAATTAGAAATATCGTGGGAAACAATGTGGGGAAGAAAGGTAGTAGTTGATCTTTTTCTAAACGCCCTATGTTATTCCTCAACGCAGAGAAGATATATCAATTGGTGCCACTACGCACAGTCATGGTTGCACTTCCCATCATGCATTTGGGCAGAACAGTTAAATGGCTACAGTATCATTTACTGAAAGCTAAACAAATACACTAGATGGCAATATTTAGTCACAATATACAAAGTCACATTTATCCTTGAAGAATTACAAGTCTTTCAATCCGTGGATCCCTCTCACAGAAAGAATGTTAATAATGTAAATGCCATCTTGAGGATTTATTGTCATAATAAACAAATACAGTACTTATGTACTGTATGTTGAATGTATATATTCGTCCGAGTTTTATTTTTTTCTCAATGCATTGCCAAAATGTATATGATTGGGAATAATTATCGGGAATGATTGGAATTGAATCTGGGAGCAAAAAAAAAAAAAAGCAATCGGATCGGGAAATATCGGGATCAGCAGATACTCAAACTAAAACGATCGGGATTGGATCGGGAGCAAAAAAACATGATCGGAACAACCCTAGTTTTTATATTAGTATATTCCATTGTTGGGACGTGGTATTGATGTTTATCAGAGTTGGATTAATGAAATTGTGTAAATCCTCATTGAAGGCATATTGACCAAATGCATGGCACGACAACGCAAATAGTGATAATGAATTGGTGGTGGGGTCTAAACAGTGTGTAATGTGATACATATGTATTAGGAATTCATATGAATATAGGAAATTTACCTCTTTTGATTGAGTTGACAGCAGGGGGTACTTCAAATAGATCATAATCCATGTCATTTACTCCAAACATCAGTCAGGCCTGCGCATGCACACAGTTTATTTTTAACTCTGTTTACAATATAAATTTCTAAATCGGAGCCATACCTGCAGTTCTAGCGCCCAGGCCGACGCAGACGTTTCAAAACACGCGCTGCCATTTTTCGACCACTTCCTGCCTTCGTAGCAAGTTCCGGAGCAGGGCGGTCATCATTAGGACCGGTGCTCCACTTTCCGCTGGTTACTGCCGTGTTGGAAACAATCGCGAGTTGGCAGGAGAGAGGTTTCGCGGCGGGAGTGCAGTGTCAAAACGGACCAGCGGTCCGTGGACAAGTCACCCACCGGCTCCTTCCAAGTGCGCCTCGCGGCACTTGGACCAACGGCATGACTCGAGTTACGTCATCGGCGTTTACGTAACGGCTCATGTTCTGTTTGGGAATGGGCCGGTTTGGAAATATAATCCCATGCTGTTTGACCCAAGAGATCATCCAAATTGGTCGTTAAATTTGTAACTGTGATTTAAAGATTTCATATATGTAGATATACATTAAATTTATTACATTATGGAAGGAAATTATTCAAGTTTATTGTTGGTGTTACAGTTACAATGTACCTAAAAGTGGCATTGCATCAAACATACATCTAATGTTGCAATTAAAAATCTTCGTCCCCCTAATAAGGTAACCAAAAGTTTAGAAACACAGCATTAACCCTTTAAGGGACTACAGTGGACAGTATTCAAAAGTTAACATTTAGGACCTTTAACCCTTTAGGGAGCAAGTAACTACTTTTGGTCTTTTTTTTTTTTTTTTTTTTTTTAAGACAAATAACACTTTATTGGGCAAATTGTTACATGTAAAAATATTTTTTATTATTGAATGTTTATATTATTTTTGGGAATTACAAATAAATTGTAAAATGCTCGTTATTCTAAACAATATCAATGAAATTAAAAAGGATAAAAACAAAAATACACTGGTAACAGCTCCAAATAACAATTTTAAGTTTTTTCATAGTACAGAATTTAGAACTCATGCATGCCAATGATGACAAATTAGACGTCCAATTAATCAAAACTGGGAAGACTTGCTGTGAATGCTCATCTTTCAGTGGCATTGACGGTACTACACGTCCAATCCATTAGGATTGAGAGCGGCAAATGAATGAGGGGTGAATTAACGTTCAAAGTCCAAATACCAACAATGCCATCGAGTTAAATGAGTGCCCTGTGAGGTTTTTTTTTTTTTTAATCATAACTCGTGCATGAAAGGGTTAAGATGTAGTGATTCATACACCTTCCACACTCAATAATAAACACGGCACTAAGTGATCCATCATGTGATACAACTGACATGCTTTGTGAGTTATTTGGTTTAGATACTATTCGATACTACTAGATACTACTTTAAATACCATTACCTGTGGAGGCAGTTAACACTTTAAAAATGCTTTATTGCAAAACCCAGTTGACCTTTTAAAAAACTAAACAAAAGAATTAGTTTCGCATTTGTAAATACAGTTCTATCATAGACTTCATAACCTATTGACCTGACACTTGGTCATGCTTTGCGTCACACCTTACCATAGGGGGCCGAGCTTCATTTAGTAAAAAGTCAGCCGAAGAAGGCACACACTCATGTCGGAACTGCAAAGGGAAATGCTCCAAGGCACAGTCCAATATTCATTTATATGCAATATTCTATGTGCAATACTTACTCACCTGCAATATTCAAAGCCTTAACTGTCAAACTGCTGCTACTTCACTTCGATTATTTGCACTGCCTGAACATAGGGCTATCTCATACACATTTTAAATTTGTTTATTTAGATTTTATATTTGCAAGTCACTTTTGAGATTATAACTTATCATGCACTGCAAAGGGAAATGCTCCACAATTTCATTGTACAAATGTATTAATGACGATAAAGGGCTATTCTATTCTATAAAAAGTTGTGATTGTATATAGAATTTATTAGTAATCTATTTATATATTTATAATTGATTCTGCATGCTTTCCTCAAGTATTAAGTTTGTGATGTGAAAATTGAGTGATTTATTAGCTGTTGAAAACTTGCAGTAAATAAAAGAAATATAAGTTGGTATTTTGGGCAAAACTTATGTATGTTAAATATTGCTATTGATCCTGAAAATAAAGATTATCTCTGCAATTTGTAATTTTTGTGAATCTAGTGTAAAATCTAAGAATTTGTAGCCATTTTAAGTTTAGTTACTTATATAAAAAAAAAATTAATCGGGATTTTGTTAGGGAACGACTTTGAATTTTTTGATGCCGCTGCTTACGGAGACTCAAATATGCCTAAGGTATTTGCTTGTTTTGGTTTTAGGTCTGTACCAGCTTTGGTTTTGAAAATATTTGAAGTTTTTGAACATAGGCCTCCTACGGATCGGCCCCGTTTCCCGTGTCATGTCAATAGGTTATGAAGTTTATGGTACTATATACCTTTCCCTTACTAAATCTCCAAATACAATGCAATATGAAATTGATGGGCTGACTGACAACATCAATGTGTTCTATCCTCTTAACCCTTAGGGCGAACGACTTTTTTTGTAATTAAAGAAAAAAACACGTAACCTTATCAAGAAATGGCATCAACATGCTTGGACATTGCATTGAGGGTCATGTAGGCCACAATTTTAGCATTTGCAATACACATGTGGCCTACATGACCCAAAATTGGTGGCAGCCAATGAGTTCAAAGAGTGCCCTGTAAAGGGTCAAGGAAAGGAAATTTGAGCAAACAGTGAAGCAACAAATGTAGACAGGTAATGTAACAATACTCACATTTTCTTGTGGCACAAAAACTTTAATTTGATTATGCAAATATTGTAGAATTTGATAAATTACATTATTATAGTTCTATTTTTCCTTTAAAAAAAAAAAAAAAAAACACACACACACACACACAACACACCCTGGAGGAAAGATTCTTCCAGGGCCCTTGCAGCTCTGTCATCAATGACTCACATTGCCACCTTTCTAATGTTTGTCATCCAAACAGAACCCCCTTTAAGATCCACTTAACTCAGGAAAACTGGCAGGAAAAAAAATCTTGTCACATCAGTACTCCAACTTAAACAATATAAAGTCAAATAATTTTAAAAGTATATAAAAACTGAATACATTACAACAACGAAACTGAAGGAACTAAACCTACAATATAAATTCCAAAAATAAATATATTATTGTTGTGATCTAAGTAATACTTTGAGTTGAGAAAAGCACTGTTTCAAACACAGCCTTTGTGTTGAATTGTCTAGTGAGCAATGTCACATCACCTCACCTCATTATAAGAAATCTTCAATACCACATCATGAAGGAAACCAAAAACAGGTGAACAATAATATTTGTTTTAGCTCTGGGCGAGTGTGATAAAGAATTTTCAACCGAAAACAACAAGCAGCACTGCTTTCCCTTCAACACACTTGACCACATATGAGCACACAAGAGCTTCAGCACACATATCTGTAATATGTTGGAAGATAGCAAGGTAGCTTTTCCAACTGCGTACAACTGAGGTTAAAGTGAGGGGGGCCCCATAGGACCGACAAACCACAGAACTGCGTGCGCTTAAAGAAGCGCGTGCGTTTGTGTGCCTTGTCAGCATTGTAACTAATAAATAGTGCAAAACATTGTGAATTGTGCAACACAAACAGGGTCTGCAAGAGCATAAAGGAAACTTCTGTAAAGTTGCATTGTTTGTCTCTTTTAGAAAGTCCAGCACCATAAACTCTGAATTTCTAAATAACTCACACATTTGCAAAGCTTTATCATTGAAGAAATGACATACTGAAAGGTGCAATTTTATGTATTCAATGCAGTCAGTAGATACATAGTTAGGAAAATTATGGTTTCATAAATAGTGATTAGATATGTGATGTTGTTAGTAGTGTTGCACTGATACCAAGCCTAGTATCTGTACCAATACAGGAATAAAATGGCGTGATCAGTTTCAACAATTACTAAGAAAAATGCGTTGATGCTGCGCAATATATACTTTTCGAGATGACGTTTCCAAACCCTACCAAGATGGCCGCCATCTATGCACGCCTCTGTGGAAAAAATTATCTTATTCCCCTCCCTAATATGATGTTAGACATCTAATCATCCTTCTGCTGTGATTTGAAATGAGTTCATCACTAGTAGACGTCCAATCTATTTGAAAAAGAAGGGTGGCAGCGAATGAATGTTCACTACTGAACGTTCAACGTTCATTTGTTTTCACCCTCCCACTTCTAATGGATTGGACATCTAGCGCTGTCAATGGCAGACAATTACAATAATTTTCGAAAGTACAAGGCACACCTGACTATAAACCACCACCCACCAAATTTGACACGAAAACGGAATTTGTTCATAGATAAGCCGCACCAAACTATAAGCCGCAGCTGTCCTCAATGTATTATGGGATATTTACACCAAAAGATATAAATTAACCTGTAACACTTTGAAAGCAGCGTCATAAGATCGTTATAATTATGACAGGACGCTGTCATGAGTAGGGGTGTGACAAAATATCGAATTGGTGATATATCGTGATATTTTGTATCCCAAAAGGTTATCGATATGCTCCTGCAAGAATCGAGATATCATTTTTAAAAGGTGTCAATGTCTTTAAAAAAAAAAAAAAAAGGAACCAACAAATTGCTACCAAAATCTTCCACCATAGTAGTGTTTCAGTTAACTCTAAAGGCCTTGACGGTGCTCAACACCCAATCCAATTAGACTGGGAACGTTTGTTCATTCAAAACCAGAGCATTCGGTCATTCTGTCAGATTTTTAGGGCATTTATACTGTAGGTCACTTGCTGTTCATTTTAGGGCATTTCCAGGTCATTTCCTGTTGAGTTTGAGTCACTGCCTATTCATTTTGGTGATTCCCAGGTCCCTCCTGTTCTGTAACACAAAATGAACAGGAAATGACCCAGAAAATACCCCAAAATCAACAGGAAGTAACTGAAAATCAACAGGTAAATGGGTAAATGACCTTAAATGGCCCAAAATTACCTCATTGCCTAGCATTGGCTCCTACTGACGGCCATAGACGTTCAATCCGTTTGAAGTGGGAAGGATGGCAGCGAACGAACTTTCATTCGCTGCCACCCTCCCATTTCAAATGGATTGGACGTCTACTAGCGATAAACTCATTCCAATTCACAGCAGAAGCTTGTTTTTCTGTTAATTTGTTGTTTTTAGAATATCCTAGAATGATTTCCTGACCAATGTATCGATAATCGTTGTATCGCCGTATTGTCAGATCATCGTTATCGTGAGCTTTGTATCGCAAACCGTATCTGATCGTGAGGTACCAAGAGGTTCCCACTCCTATTCATGAGCATTAATGAATGCTTATGACAGATGTCATTATGACAAAGTGTCAGATTTCATTGCCGGATGACACTTAATGACATGGGTCATAAGCATTCATTAATGCTCATGACGGTGTCCGGTCATAATTATGATGGTTTTTTGACAGTCTTATGACACCGCTGTCAAATAAAGTGTTACGTAGTAACACAAATCAATCAAGATATAAACCGCAAAAAAGCGGTTTAAAGTCTGGAAATTACAATAGTTTAACAGTGTATGACCAAGCCATGATAGCAATAACTTTACCTTCAAGTGAGTATGCAGTATTTCAGTTTTAAAAAAAGATTTGTTCCCCATTAAAAAGAAAAACGCACATCGGTAGATTCGATACAGTATTGGCATCAGCTGAAACCACACAGCTGTGTGTTGGGAGCCAAAAATAGTATCAGTGAAACACTAATGGTTAGTAAAACATGAGGTAGTCCCTTTCTAACATAATGTAAAGTGTTACCTGTCAAATATACAGAGGTTCATCCATCCATTATACCATTTTCTCGATCACCAAGGCTCATTTGGGTCCTGGTGAACAGTAGTCTATCCCAGTTTAAACAGGCCTAGCGACAGGGTACACCATGGACTGATCGCCACCCTTGACACCTTGTCAAGTAGTTTAGAGGGTTGCAGGGTGGGAAGATCAGGGTTATTGAATGAACCTAATGCATTTCTGGATGGGTGACAAAGCCCATCCAGAAGGAACTCACGCAAACAAGGGGAGAACATACAAACTCACTCTTACACCTCGTACAATCTATGAGGTAAACGTGCTTTCCATTTGTCACCAAATCACACATGTACAGAAACAACTCTCGAAAATAACTTGGCAAATAAACTTCTAAATGCTTATAAATATTTTTTAAAACATAATACACCACTCAGAGAAACACTAAAAAGGCCTCCACTTGTTGAAATGTAGTTGCTTTGTGTCACATTCCCAATAACTGGCTGACTTTGATAGACAGGAAGAGTGCTATAAAAAGAAAAATCAACAATAACAACAGTAAGGAAATAGAATATATATCACATATCATAAAATTGAAAGATATTACCTGTTGCCTCTGTGTGCAACTTGGAGCCATCAGTGCTCGTCACTTTACAGGAAATGAAAGTTTTCCTGCCTTCCTTGTTATCAAGGGAAGACTCAATTAACACTGTACTTCCCAATGGGATGGGGCTTTAAACAAAACAACAATCAATGTCAGTTAAATAAAAGTATACAGTGCCTTGCAAAAGTATTCGGCCCCCTTGAATCTTGCAACCTTTCGCCACATTTCAGGCTTCAAACATAAAGATATGAAATTTAATTTTTTTGTCAAGAATCAACAACAAGTGGGACACAATCGTGAAGTGGAACAACATTTATTGAATAATTTAAACTTTTTTAACAAATAAAAAACTGAAAAGTGGGGCGTGCAATATTATTCGGCCCCTTTACTTTCAGTGCAGCAAACTCGCTCCAGAAGTTCAGTGAGGATCTCTGAATGATCCAATGTTGTCCTAAATGACCGATGATGATAAATAGAATCCACCTGTGTGTAACAAAGTCTCCGTATAAATGCACCTGCTCTGTGATAGTCTCAGGGTTCTGTTTAAAGTGCAGAGAGCATTATGAAAACCAAGGAACACACCAGGCAGGTCCGAGATACTGTTGTGGAGAAGTTTAAAGCCGGATTTGGATACAAAAAGATTTCCCAAGCTTTAAACATCTCAAGGAGCACCTGTGCAAGCCATCATATTGAAATGGAAGGAGCATCAGACCACTGCAAATCTACCAAGACCCGGCCGTCCTTCCAAACTTTCTTCTCAAACAAGGAGAAAACTGATCAGAGATGCAGCCAAGAGGCCCATGATCACTCTGGATGAACTGCAGAGATCTACAGCTGAGGTGGGAGAGTCTGTCCATAGGACAACAATCAGTCGTACACTGCACAAATCTGGCCTTTATGGAGGAGTGGCAAGAAGAAAGCCATTTCTCAAAGATATCCATAAAAAGTCTCGTTTAAAGTTTGCCACAAGCCACCTGGGAGACACACCAAACATGTGGAAGAAGGTGCTCTGGTCAGATGAAACCAAAATTGAACTTTTTGGCCACAATGCAAAACGATATGTTTGGCGTAAAAGCAACACAGCTCATCACCCTGAACACACCATCCGCACTGTCAAACATGGTGGTGGCAGCATCATGGTTTGGGCCTGCTTTTCTTCAGCAGGGTCAGGGAAGATGGTTAAAATTGACGGGAAGATGGATGCAGCCAAATACAGGAACATTCTGGAAGAAAACCTGTTGGTATCTGCACAAGACCTGAGACTGGGACGGAGATTTATCTTCCAACAGGACAATGATCCAAAACAAAGCCAAATCTACAATGGAATGGTTCAAAAATAAACGTATCCAGGTGTTAGAATGGCCAAGTCAAAGTCCAGACCTGAATCCAATCGAGAATCTGTGGAAAGAGCTGAAGACTGCTGTTCACAAACACTCTCCATCCAACCTCACTGAGCTCGAGATGTTTTGCAAGGAAGAATGGGCAAGAATGTCAGTCTCTCGATGTGCAAAACTGATAGAAACATACCCCAAGCGACTTGCAGCTGTAATTGGAGCAAAAGATGGCGCTACAAAGTATTAATGCAAGGGGGTCGAATAATATTGCACGCCCCACTTTTCAGTTTTTTATTTGTTAAAAAAGTTTAAATTATCCAATAAATTTTGTTCCACTTCACGATTGTGTCCCACTTGTTGTTGATTCTTGACAAAAAATTTAAATTTTATATCTTTATGTTTGAAGCCTGAAATGTGGCGAAAGGTTGCAAGGTTCAAGGGGGCCGAATACTTTTGCAAGGCACTGTATATTATCAAACAAATCATAACACAACAGAGTAAAAAATTACAATTGAGTAGATAATAGGAAAAATACTGCAAGTTATGGATTTTGTTTGTTTGTTTGTTTACCTGCGGTAATTAATAGTGAGATTGGCAGTCATCACTGCTCCAGAAAGGAAAGCTGCATGAGCGCCAGTAACAGAATCAATCATAGTGGCTATTGCCCCCCCGTGGACATGCCTGGAAAATACATGCATATTTTAAATTCTCAGTTTTCCTCACTAAACGCCAAACACAGTACAATATGACAAGGCACATACCTCACACAAAAATAAATATTGACAAGAACCATTATGTATTGAAGGTGATTAAGTTATAAAAAATAAATACTTCTATCAGAATATTACAAAAAATGTATGCAATATAATAAAACAATATAATTTGGTGAGAATGTCAGATTACAATACAACAATAGTCAAAGAAAAATGTTATCTTGAATTTGAATTGAGTTGCAATTTTCCAATATTCAAAGATGTGGTCATATGTAAATACAAACTATAGTAACAGTAATTATACAGTATTATTAGAATATTTTATGAAAATAGCTCTATTACCAAACAAAAAATTTCACCATTTAACATCAAGTCCTTCATTCATTTATCTTCTGTGCTGTTTATCCTAACAAGGTTAGCAGGGGTGCCGGAGCCCATCGAAGCTAAATATGAGCAGTATGCGGGATAAACCCTGATTGGTTGTTAGCCAATCAGAGGTCACAATGAGACAAACAACCACTTACGCACACACTCACACTTACTGACAATTTTGAGTGTTCAAACAGCTTACCATGCATGTTTTATATGATGTAGGAGGAACCCGGAGTACCCATAGAAAACCCAAGCAGGCAAGGGGAGAACATGCAAACTACACAAGGGAAGGTCATAGACCATGCTAACCACTCATCTACCATGTCGCTCATTTATATAAAAGTTAAATGAACATATTTTGATTTGCGTTAAATCAAAATAAAGTCATAAGTATCAAGTCAACTTTATTGTCAAATATACATACTATACATACAAGACATACAGGACATTTTCGTCCGCTCTCATTTCACAACAGTAAACAAAGAGGTAGTGGTATGAAAAGGAAGCATACATTGTCTGAATATCATATTAAGGAAAAGTTGTCATTTCATAGGAGTATAAACTTCAAGACAATGAATTTGGCCAGAAAAAAGTCAATTTCAAACTTTTTTTTAACTTTACGTGGCTGAAGTCTTAACACAAAAGATAAGTTATTGATTATTTTATGAAAATCAATAAAATACAACTCACCCTGGTGGGCCCTCCAATAGATGTCCAGCCTGAAAAATGCAAACACTCCTTTGCTCTTCTTTGTTAATAAATATAACATACTCAAATGCTGCTCCTGTAGGTTTAATGCTGCGTGTAAAAAGGCGATTTTTGGACTGGATGAGTTTGCTGAGATAGGCTCCTCCTGAGGACAGAAGAAACGTCACAAGTCAGTAGCCTCATGCAAATTTTGTTGAATTGTATTTGTCAAGACAACTGTTGGCAGTTCATGTTACGTATTACCTGTGGCATACTTGAGGGTGCGATTATAACTAGGCACTCTCCGCCAGGGTCCTCGCTGTTTCTCTCCAGCTTCATTTTCCACCTCGCATTGGCTGTTGTAGTAGTCATACAGGCGCATCATCTCTGCATTCCATGATGAATTCGGCAAACTGAAGTCCCGAGGCTTGAGCGGAAATGAGAATGGCAGTGTCTGGAGGCGAAGAACGGGATAGAAGCTGAGGATGCAATGTTTTCAATTCTTATCTTTTCATGCATAGTACAGTAGTGTATACAGTATTACTTTTTGTGTATAAGCCCAGTAAAGCCAAGTACGGTACTAGTATTAATAAAATTTCATCGCACGTGTCCTAATTTTGAGTCATCGGTGATCCCAGATGGTGATGGCGGCTAGGGTACACACTGTACATTACCATGAACCTTGAGGTATTTTTTGGAAAGCCATGCTGCAATAAACAACTCATAAACCTGAAAGTATACTACGAGTACTTCTTTAAAAAATAGCATATTGTGATAAAGTTAATTATTTTCTGTAATGTACTGATAAACATTAAACTTCCATATATTTTAGGTTTATTACACACAACTGAAGTAGTTCAAGCCTTTTATTGTTTTAATATTGATGATTTTGGCAAAAAAGTCAAGAAAAAACAAAAATCCCTATCTCAAAAAATTAGCGTATCATGAAAAGGCACTCTAAAGAAGCTACTAACCTAATCATCTGAATCAACGAATTAACTCAAAACCCCATGTGAAAGACTCCTGAGGCTTTTAAAAACTCCCAGCCTGGTTCATTACTCAAAACCGCAATCATGGGCAAGACTGCAGACCTGACTGCTGTCCAGAAGGTCATCATTGACACCCTCAAGCAAGAGGCTAAGACACAAAGAAATTTCTGAGCGAATAGGCTGTTCCCAGAGTGCTGTATCAAGCCACCTCAGTGGGAAGGAAAAAGTGTGGCAGGAAACAATGCACGACCAGAAGAGGTGACCGCACCCTGAGAAAGATTGAGGAGAAGGGCCGATTCCAGACGTTGGGGGACCTGCAGAAACAGTGGACCGAGTCTGGAGTAGAAACATCCAGAGCCACTGTGCACAGGCGTGTGCTGGAAATGGGCTACAGGTGCCGCTTTCCCCAGGTCAAGCCTTTTTTTAACTTAAAACGGCGGCAGAAGCGCCTGACCTGGGCTACAGAGAAGCAGCACTGAACTGTTGCTCAGTGGCCCAAAGTACTTTTTTCAGATGAAGGCAAATTTTGCATGTCACTCGGAAATCAAGGTGCCAGAGTTTGGAGGAAGACCGGGGAGAAGGAAATACCAAAATGCCTGTAGTCCAGTGTCAGGTACACACAGTCAGTGGTGGTCTGGGGTGCCATGTCAGCTGCTGGTGTTGGTCAACTGTGTTTTATCAAGGGCAGGCTCAATGCAGGAGATTTTGGAGCACTTCATGAAGAGGTAATTTTTCAGAACGACCTGGCACCTGTTCACAATGCCAAAACCACTGGTAAATGGTTTACTAACCATGGCATTACTGTGCTCAATTGGCCTGCCAACTCTCCTGACCTGAACCCCAAAGAGAACCTGTGGGATATTGTGAAGAGGAAGTTGAGAGACACCAGACCCAACACTGTGGATGAGGTTAAGGCGGCTATCGAAGCATCCTGGGCCTCCATACCTCAGCAGTGCCATAGGCTGATTGCCACCATGCCTGGCCGCATTGAAGCAGACACTTCTGCAAAAGGATTCCCGACTAAGTATTGAGTGCAAAGCTGATATAATTAATTGAAGGTTGACTTTTTTGTATTAAAAAACACTTTTTTGTATTGGTCGGATGAAATATGCAAATTTTTTGAGATAGAAAGACTTGAACTACTTCAGTTGTGTGCAATGAATCTAAAATATAGGAAAGTCTAATGTTTATCGGTACATTAGAGAAAATAATGAACTTAATCACAACATGCCAATTTTTTGAGAAGGACTAGTACTAGTATATTAGATCTGTCTACCTATTTTGGCATGGGATGTCATTACAGGCACTGCTAATGTTTGATATCCATGACATATCATATAATCAGTCAGAGAAACTCCTTTCTTCAATTGATTTTTATCTGCATTATCGATAACAATAGTCCACCATTCATCACGTCTATTCTAGCAAAATGTACATACCACCATGGTCCGCATAAAGCTGCTTCTGAATGACAGCCAAGTAAAAGGGCAGGCGTGAGGGTACACGGATGGAGATGTAGCAAAGCGCTGGCAACCCGTTAATATTCGTAACAAACTCCTCACCATCTTCGAAGTGACAAGGGCTGAACAAGTATAACTGAGGTACAGTAAAGTGTTGGTCAGTTATGGAGGTAAAACGAAGTTCACTAAAAGAGTTCAAAATCACAAACGGCCCATTAGTTATTTACCGCAAATATAATTATAACATGTTTCTGTCCAGCGATGCTGAAACACTGCGTACAGACTGATTTAAATGACTTTCAATGAAACCGATTCACCCTTGTCAACTTCCGCCATGAGGGAGACGCAGGCATGACGTCATTCAACTCACGTGATTGGAGTTCCGGGATTCGTCACGCGTTTTACATGTCAGTCGATTGTTCACGAGACAATCTTCATAACGTAAAGGGGAAATAATTACATAACGTAAACGCAAGAATTTTATATTTTATATTCGGTGAGGTTGATTGAAAAAAATAATAATAACTCATCTTTCATGTGATATGTGAATTTAGAGTCAAGTTCTGGGAAAATGTAGAGAAATGCATAAAAAGATTTTTGAAAATTTTTAGTATTATTATTATTGTATTATTTTTATTATTATTTTATTGTATTATTTATTATAACCAACAGGTTATAATATGACTAAAATGGTAATTGTAGACTTATTTTGAACACAAGAATACATATATGCAAAAGGTCTTTTAAATATTGCTAATAAAATCCACACAAATAAAGTAATAGATCTATTAAGTCTCTTAACTCATTTACTGCCATTGTAGTGATCATGTTTCACTGCCTTTGACATCCATTCCAATTTGGAACATTTGATCGCTATCAGCTCTCCCAGTCAAAATGAATTGGACATCTTTGTCAATGGCAGCCAATGAGCCAGGTTCACTGACAATTTTTTTTTTTAATGTATTTTAAATAAATCAAAAAATATTAGTTCATTAACTGCAACTTGATGTAATTCTGTTTATGATGATGAAACTGGACTGTATTGTCTTATTTTGTTTGTTTTGTTTTGTTTTTTTCAATACATTAAAATTATATGGATTAAAATTATAGGAAGCTTTGGAGGTCTAGTCAAAGCCTTTGTCAAAAAGCTTTTGTTCTTCATATGAATTCATTCATAAATTTTAAATCAATATCCTAAGGTTATTTGTAAATTCAAAATTATTTTATCATCCATTATCATTGTGCTTTGTACTAATTGCACAACTACAGACACTACAGACGACAGATCACTTCAGATTTGATATTCATTAGCCTATGCCAGGGGTGTCCAAACTTTTTGCAAAGCGGGCCAGATTTGGTGTTGTAAAAATGTGGGGGGCCGACCTTGGCTGACGTCCTTTACGTAGAGCAATATATTTAAGCAAATTTTAGCAAGCCATTCTGTGTGTCACATTTGCTTTATTTTTTATTTTTTAAATAATAATTTCAACAATCTCGCAACTAGCCTTTGTGGCGTTCTCTTTCGACTCTCGGGCTCTTGCGAAAAACTCTTGCTGTGAAATTAAACTAGCTTCAAATTGCTTCAATTTCTCGCTGCATATCTTCCCTGTAATTTTGTCGTACATGTCAGCATGTCGTTTGGTAATATCGCCTCACATTGAACTCTTTAAAAACAGCGACTGTCTCTTTGCAAATAAGGCAGACACAGTTGTTGCTTATTTTAGTGAAGAAATAGTCCAATTTCCATCTATCTTTGAAGCGTCAGCAGTTGCAGTCAACTTTCTTTTTTTTGTTGATTGTCCCCAGTTTAGAAAATTGGGAGTAAAGTGTCACACGGGGTAATGTTGCTTAGAGTGCTGCTGCCTTTTAGTGGGTAAATGAGGAGCAGCATTTAGTTTGTAAGATACTTCATACGCTGGTAGCAGTACTGCTGACCAATTTATTAAGTCTGCGTGCGGGCCAGACTTTATTGATTTTATGACAGAGGCTGGGGGCCGGATGAAATTTGACCACGGGCCGCATTTGGCCCCCGGGCCGGACTTTGGACATGTCTGGCCTATGCTGTCTAGTTTGTGTGTGCCTAATTTGCTTCTTCTACATCATACGAGGGGCATTCAAAAAGTAATGCACTCAAGTGCATTGCTCGTACAGGATTTTACCAATCTTGTTTATATTTGGCACAAACATGATAGGACACACCTTTTTGCGTTTGTTATATTTTTCTTATTTTCAGATTTTTAAAGCTTAAACTGGCTTCCAAAATGGCTGCCCCTCTTGAAGCTCGTCAGAAACAAAGAGCTGTAATCAAATTCCTTCTTGCAGAGGGAGAAACCCCTCTGAGGAATCACAACCAGCTGGAAAATGTCCACAAGGATGATACCATAGACTATAGTACTGTAAAAAGATGGGTACAGCGATTTAAAAACAATACTGAAGACCATGAAGACAGCGAATGAGAGAATTCACCAAGGACCTTAAAGTTCAAGGCCCAAAAGTCAGCTGGCAAAATTATGGCCACCATGTTTTGTGATTCTCAAGGTGTAATCCTTGTGGATTTTTTGCCGAAGTGGGAAACCATTAACTCTGAGGTATACATTGAGACTCTTCGGAAGCTCAAAGCAAGAATTCGACGTGTTCGCCCCAACTTCGACATGGCAAATGTGCTCCTCCAGCATAACAATGCACATCCTCAAACAAGCATCAGGACCATGGAGGTCATCACTTCATTTGGATGGAATGTGATACCACATCCGCCATATTCTCCTGATTTGGCACCATCAGACTACCACCTCTTTGGTCCAATGAAAGAAGGACTCCAGGGCAACCGATACGGCAGTGACGAAGTGAAAACTGCTGTCAAGAATTGGCTTAAAGATCAACCGGCTGAGTTCTACAACATATACATGCCCTCGTTCATCGGTGGACTGTAGCTCTTGAGAGGTGGAGACAATGTGGAGGGGTAAAAAGGTAATCCTCACACTTGTACCTTTCTTTTGATGTATTATACATGTTGCTATTATAATTTGTTTGTACATAATAAAGTTGGGTGCATTACTTTTTGAATACCCCTCGTATGTACATTTATAACTATTGTTCCTTGCGTAGGCAAACAAGCAGTATACCTTGCTCATTACAAAATATATCCGTTCATGGTTGTCGGACCAATAAAACATGACATTGAACAATTAATTAAACTAGACAGCAATCCACAAATTATGGTACGTGTTTCTCTGAAAACATGGGGCTTCAAAATTGTAACTTCTATAGATGCAAAATGAACTTGCAACATCAAACTAAATTTGAGATGAAAAGTGGCTTTGAGCATGATAACGCAGGAATGATATACAGAAATAGAAACTTCCAGGCCATTACTGGAAACTAACATATGCACTAACCTTGTGTCAGTCAATGAATCACAAACACTTAAAGTTGCATGTTGTATTTTGAAATACAATATATTTATAGATAGCAAATTAAGATCCTCCAGAATTGTTCACAAAACCATTCACCTATTTTTTTTTTTTTTTTTTTTAAACAATCAGTCATTCAAAACATTCACAGAAAATAGAATTGTCAAGCAGAGCTGACAACAATTTGATTCTCTGTGGCCAATGTTTGCTTTGTTCCACATCTTCTTTTTACTATTTATATAATTATAAAATGAGGGACTTGGTAACTCCCAGTAAGGGGGCAAGGCACACTGATTTTGAACCGGACAAGGAATTAAATAATGAACAAAATTGCTTCAAAATATTAATGTAACATTTTATATGAAAAACGTACAATTTACTGTACAATAGAAGAATTAAGGTGACCTGCTGCCTTTAATTCAGAGTTTAATGAGGGCAAATAATAAAATTCAGCTTGCTGAAACTCAGTGTAGGATTGTGGCACTAACATTTTGTCACATATACACAGTACTTGAAGGATGGCTGATGTTGACAGACACGAACAGTACTACAAAACAGAAAAGACATTAATCTTCCTCGCCGCTTATCCTCAACAGCAAGGAAATACAAATGCTACTTGGTATAGCTATTAAAAATGGTTATTTTTACTTTCACATTGTTTGCTTCATTAAAATCATTGTAATTTGACCGTAATTGACTACTTGCTTTTGCACTTCAAATAGTGTGACTTTATTTTGAATGGTCAATATTGGGGTATCCCTGCTCTGATAATTTATCCAGTTTTTATTTTTAGTCCTGCTCAGCTGCTTAGACACAGATGACTGTAAATCCGAGTGCCACATGGAAGTTTGTTGTACTCCCTTGTGTTAGTTTATATCGTGTTTATTCAAAGAATGCAACAGGACAGAAAAACGTTTGAGGGGACAGGAAGAAAGGAAGGAGAATTGGATTAGTGATACAAAGCATGATTGAACATACATACTACCTAATGTACATAGTAATAATAAATAATAATAATAATAATAATACATTTTATTTATGGAGCGCTTTTACCAATGCTCAAAGACGCTTTACAGTTGAAACAAAGAAAAGGCTCACATAACGTGCGCAGAAAAAAACAATAGAGAAAAGAAATATAAATTAAAAGCCATTTAAAAAGGTGAGTTTTTATCAATTTTTTGAATGTAGGAAGATCAGAACAGGTGCGGATGGTTTTAGGGAGTGAGTTCAAAGTGAAGGGACAGCAACTGAGAATACTCTGTCCCCCCAAGTACGGTGTGTTATTTGTGGGGGCAGTGCGAGAATGTTTCCATTAGATGAGCGCAGGTAACGGGAGGCGGTGTGGGGACAGAGGAGGAGCCACTTATTGAGTGCTTTGTATGTGAGAAGGATGATTTTGAACTGTATCCTGTGTGAGATGGGAAGCCAGTGCAACTGTAAGTGGCATTATATATCTTGATATGACAACTTTTACCAAGGGGACACCATGTAGGAAAGGAAAAGGGAAGATAAGTCAGATGAGAGTGTGATAGGGAAAGGTTTGTGTGCAAGCAATGTTAGTAATTTGTAGTGGGGAACCCAGTATTAGGACAAATCACCTGCGAGTATTAATGAGTGGACATCCAACTTTTAGCTTTGTGATTGCTAATCCTGGCACCGACGGTTTAATATACCTGTTTGTGTTGAGTGGCACCTACAGTAGTCATGTATTTATCCACTTTAACCTATGTGTTAGTCATGCTGAAAATTAAATTGCTGCCAGTTGCCCAGCTTTTTAATTGTCGTATAAGCACAGGTGATGCCACTGCACCAATACTGTACTAAGATGCACAAGTGGCACCTGAGACTGTAGAGCCCTGTGCCAAAAACTCACTCTGCTTATAGGGCCCTTATCATTAGTGAGCCTTTAGAACAGGCATTACTCCACACCTCCTGAAGATACAGTAGTTACAGTACAGTGAAGACAAAGTGGTATGTAAAATAATACTAATTTCAAAAAAATTACATGTTGCGTCTATGTGCAATGTATAGCCATCGCTGCTGGTCACTTGGCAGGAAAATAAATGTTTTCGGCCTTCACTTTTATAGAGGCATTCAATCAATACTGTACTCCTGAGTAGGATAGGGCTTTGATAGCCACACATTTAAATACAATTACTGTCAATATTTGTCATAATGCTTAATCGAGCATACCTCCGGTAATTAATGTTGAGGTTGACGGTCATCATTGGCCCACAGACGTGGGTTGCATGTAGACAGGTTGCAGCATCAATCATGGTTGAGATTGCTCCTCTGTGGACAATTCTGGAAATATATATCACTATAAAACATCGCTACTTTTGTGAGTGCAACTGAGATCAACAGTTTCTGTAATAGTATGCCTCAAAGGACTCTCTTTTTATGTACGCATTGTGTTTGGGGTACTCAAAAGTCAAGATAGCACTGTAAAATCTTTCCAGATTTTATCCATGACTGTCCGAACCAAATTCATCTGCAAGAGATAAAGACCCACCCTGGTGGTCTCTCCGGCAGGTACCCAGCTTGGAAAATGCAGACACTTCTCTGCTCTTCTTTGTTATAGAATACAACATACTCAAATGCTGCTCCTGTGGTTTTTATGCTGCGGGTAAACTCACAAGCATTTGACTGAATAAACTTGCTGAGGTAGACTCCCCCTGAAGGGTGAAAGGCATTAGTCAGCAGTCAAATTGCAAAGTATAAGCTTACAATTTTCCGCCCCCAGGATTACACATTGATGTGGCACGTCCAGAATGACCTCCGTCGGCCCATGTGCTTTCACCTATTTCCAACATTTGGAAGCGATCATAGCTGGACGTTCTTCTCCAGGGTCCCCTCAGTTTCTCTCCTACTAAATTGTCTGCCTCACACCGACCATTGTAGTAGTCATCCAAGCGCATGTTTTCTGCACTCCATGAGGAGTTGGTTAGGCTGAAGTCCTGAGACATCGGCGAAAAGGAACATAACCAAAAATTGGATATAGGAGCGTGAGTCGTGTTAGAAGATGTGTGTTCGTGCAGTGTTTCAAAATATTTTAGATATATATAATCAATGAAAATATCGGATTCAAGATCTAGTGACTTAATACTACTTTAAAATTATGACGATTGTCGAGTTATAATTTTTAGGGCATCAGAAATGTTAGGTGTGGCGTAGGGCGTGAGAATGTCTTGAAATGTGTGAGAAACCCGCTCAATGAGCGAGAGTTGAGAAGCTTATAAGTACAGTATAGACAAGTTTCCTGAGCGAAGATAGGGCGGCGCCATCTTTGATGTTTTCTGCCACAGACTTCCGGTTTAGACAGAACACTATAAATTGCGGTTGGAGTAGACAAAGCTTTAAACTGCTAAATCAAACCAGAGAAACCCACGGAATCTCCAAAAATTGATTCAGCATGATGTAGTGGAGACTCTGGGACTTTCTTTGCTATGCTTGCTTGTGTGAACTCCTGGAAGTGCCTATATATATGGTTGGAAGTGGAATGTTTTAAACAGCGTCCAGCTTCAAAGCACCAGTGTGGATCTACCTCGCCATACGCCTTTACGCAGCTTTAACCCTAAATGATCCACCTAAAGGATTGCATGTTTGTTCTTATCACTTCGTTGATCGGCCGTGGACAAAATTCTAACAATCTGTGCAGCCTGTGTTAACATGGGGTGCAGACTGATACGCCGGCCACATAAGTGACCAAATTGAGGCAAAATTACAAATAATGTGACAGTCGCTGAATGCAGAAGGGCTGACACGAATTTTGTTGTTACAAGGAAATACTACAGGGTAATTTTCATTAGAGTTGTGGTATTATGGGCTCATCTCAAATGTGCACATTAACACAAATAGTATGTCAGTTTTTTTTTATTGCAGATATTGATTGCAATAAAACTTTTGGACAACATAATTCCATTTCTTGTTTTATTTAAAACAATTGGTGCATGTGCAAAACAGGTCAATAAATCACAATTTATAAAGTTATTAAAAACTATTAACGAAGGTGGAGCATAAATCGAGCCTTCAATCGTTAAGGTAGAATGTACGTAGTCTCAATATACAGTGCCTTGCAAAAGTATTCGGCCCCCTTGAATCTTGCAACCTTTCGCCACATTTCAGGCTTCAAACAAAGATATGAAATTTAATTTTTTTGTCAAGAATCAACAACAAGTGGGACACAATCGTGAAGTGGAACAACATTTATTGGATAATTTAAACTTTTTTAACAAATAAAAAACTGAAAAGTGGGGCGTGCAATATTATTCGGCCCCTTTACTTTCAGTGCAGCAAACTCACTCCAGAAGTTCAGTGAGGATCTCTGAATGATCCAATGTTGTCCTTAATGACCGATGATGATAAATAGAATCCACCTGTGTGTAATCAAGTCTCCATATAAATGCACCTGCTCTGTGATAGTCTCAGGGTTCTGTTTAAAGTGCAGAGAGCATTATGAAAACCAAGGAACACACCAGGCAGGTCCAAGATACTGTTGTGGAGAAGTTTAAAGCCGGATTTGGATACAAAAAGATTTCCCAAGCTTTAAACATCTCAAGGAGCACTGTGCAAGCCATCATATTGAAATGGAAGGAGCATCAGACCACTGCAAATCTACCAAGACCCAGCCGTCCTTCCAAACTTTCTTCTCAAACAAGCCGAAAAATGATCAGAGATGCAGCCAAGAGGCCCATGATCACTCTGGATGAACTGCAGAGATCTACAGCTGAGGTGGGAGAGTCTGTCCATAGGACAACAATCAGTCGTACACTGCACAAATCTGGCCTTTATGGAAGAGTGGCAAGAAGAAAGCCATTTCTCAAAGATATCCATAAAAAGTCTCGTTTAAAGTTTGCCACAAGCCACCTGGGAGACACACCAAACATGTGGAAGAAGGTGCTCTGGTCAGATGAAACCAAAATTGAACTTTTTGGCCACAATGCAAAACAATATGTTTGGCGTAAAAGCAACACAGCTCATCACCCTGAACACACCATCCCCACGGTCAAACATGGTGGTGGGTGGCAGCATCATGGTTTGGGCCTGCTTTTCTTCAGCAGGGACAGGGAAGATGGTTAAAATTGACGGGAAGATGGATGCAGCCAAATACAGGAACATTCTGGAAGAAAACCTGTTGGTATCTGCACATGACCTGAGACTGGGACGGAGATTTATCTTCCAACAGGACAATGATCCAAAACATAAAGCCAAATCTACAATGGAATGGTTCAAAAATAAACGTATCCAGGTGTTAGAATGGCCAAGTCAAAGTCCAGACCTGAATCCAATCGAGAATCTGTGGAAAGAGCTGAAGACTGCTGTTCACAAACACTCTCCATCCAACCTCACTGAGCTCGAGCTGTTTTGCAAGGAAGAATGGGCAAGAATGTCAGTCTCTCGATGTGCAAAACTGATAGAAACATACCCCAAGCGACTTGCAGCTGTAATTGGAGCAAAAGGTGGCGCTACAAAGTATTAACGCAAGGGGGCCGAATAATATTGCACGCCCCACTTTTCAGTTTATTTGTTAAAAAAGTTTAAATTATCCAATAAATTTTGTTCCACTTCACGATTGTGTCCCACTTGTTGTTGATTCTTGACAAAAAATTAAAATTTTATATCTTTATGTTTGAAGCCTGAAATGTGGCGAAAGGTTGCAAGATTCAAGGGGGCCGAATACTTTTGCAAGGCACTGTATGTGCAACAACGTAAGTGATTTTGTGACTTGTGAGGCACCTCAAGTTGTCTTCCCTTGCTTAACAGCGTTTTCCACATGTAAACAAAAAACGTGTAACACTTAAATTTATGCATTTAGGGTAAAAAGCTCATGTAAGACTTGTAGTAGATGAGTGTTTGTTTTCCATTTCTTTATCGCTGAAGCTAATGCAAAGCAAATGATTTCTCAGCTGTAACGCAACACAAAGAATTGTAGTCAATAGAATTGTACCTGTTATTGCTTTGTGCTGGCATGATCTTTGTTCCACATCTGCCTTCATGAAAACAAAATTCCCATATTCATGTATTAGGAGTCAGGACACATTCAACTTTGTAAATGTGTAGACACTGGATGCCCTGATTGTGTTTCTATCCACTGCCATTAGATCAATAAAATACAAAATTATTTTGGTTGTGGTGACTCTTAGCCATTTTTTCATGCTGTCCTCCCCTGTCGTGATGATGGCAGATGAATGCGGCATTTCCAAATTGTGTTTTTTGAGTGATTTTGATGAGTAATGCCACTCCAGCTCCACTATTGTTTTGGTTAAAGAACGTGTAAATCGGAATTTGTGAACAGAAATGCAGAAGTACCTCGGAAATTTGTCTATAGTGTAATGATGAGACTCTAATCATTACTTTCAATAGGTTGATTCACCAAAAATTATCAGCAATTAATCGGTACAAACTCACCTTTCTGTGTAGTTTCAAACCCATGCATAAACAGCCACCTGTAGTTACACGTAGGTACAGTCTAGGTTTTTATTGTTATGTAATTTAAGAAAATGAAGACAAATTAGGACTGTCGGCCAGCATGTCATACACGGCGGTTACAATGCATACCTGCAAGGTCTGCACCAAACGGGTTGTATATGGAGGCAATGCAGCTGGTTGGCCGAGGTGACGCTTTATGGATAAAGCAAGACAGTGAGAGCCGTTCAACATTTGAAATGCATTCGTTGCCATGATGGGAGTTTAAGTAGGTCGCCCAAAGTTCAACAGTTCATAAAACAAATGTTGCCGACCGTCCTTAGCTAACCTTTTCCGCTCCTCTTTGGGTTATCTTTGCCGCAAGCTCTCATTTGACTCATTAACATTTTTATAACGCGCAAGTCGTGTGTCATCTTGTCCGAAAACTCATACAACGCATGTTTAATAATAATTGACCATTGTTTTGTCATGATTTAAACTTCATTTGACTTGACGTCACGCAGGTCACAATTCAATCCTACCTTGTGATTGGTTTATAAAGCAGCACTATTTCCTGCAACAAACCCAGTTCTCATGGCAACCGAAAAAAACTTGCCATGTTTTATTCACTCTTTGAGCCTCGTCCAAGCATTTTGCATTTACACTTCGGTTAAAAAAAAAAAAATTTTTTTTTTTTAAAGTTTTCAACAAGGATAATAATGTTCTGAAGAATGAAGTAAAAGATTCAATCAGAAACAGTTTTCTATAAATGTTATTATTACTTCCTTAATGTTTGATTTTCTCTGCTATATTCTGTGCCATGAAAATTTAATTTCCCCATTCTCAAATTATTACTTATGCATATTTTCTCCACTATTTTAAGATCATCAAACAAATGTAAATATCAGACAACTATGAATGAAATATACATTATTGTATATGGTGAATTTATTAAGGAAAATAACTATTCTACACTACCTGGCTTTTTGTAAAGCAGTAATTGCTCCCTTTTCAAACCATAAATAACTCGTGGCTAACTACGTTTTTTGGAGAAAGATCTCCACGCCTCTCCAATCAAGAATCATTTGTATAGAAACTGCCTGACCTAATAAAGTCAGTCAAAAGATCTCGAAAACTCCAACAAAATCCCATGAGCTGAGGAAATTCAAGAACGAGAGAAATAGAGCAATTAGTATTAATAAGTCTGTAATATAAAGAAATTGCTAAAACTTTGGGACTCCAGCGTACTTCAGTGACAGCCATTATGCACCAACAGATTTGGAACAGTGAATCTTCCTATCCGTGGCGACTGGCGAGCATAGAAAAATAACCCCCTAGAGCACAGCCGGAACTCTTGGAAAATTTGATACAATCACATAGCAAAATACTGGCTTTCACATCATTGGAAAACATTCTTTTTAACACAAAAACCCTGTAACAACACAGTTGTACAAAATAGAGTCCTGGATGACCAAAATGCAACTTCACGGTCAGCATCAGTTGTTGTCATTGCGTCGTCTTCACTAAGCATCAATACCGCACAACCTCCTACAAAACAAAAATGACATAGAGCAAGAAAAGTTATTTTGGAGAAAAGTACCCTGACGAGTTTTAGACACGAAGCTATTATCTCTAGATGTGTTTCAGATCTTACCGCACTTCTGCAAAGCTTGGATCGGCAAAAATGCAAATAGCTTTGTCTCTATCCAGAATCTGTTGTTTTAAATGCTGCATTTCCTTCTCAGCTTTTTTTTTCTTCGCTTCGTGATCAGCTTAAAAGTATAACAAACGACAAAAAAGACTGTAATAAGAATGAAATTCATACAGTATGACTTTACTCAACTTTCAAATGTAAATGAAAGCTATAATTCATACAGGTTCTATGAACTTTATTGATCTCTGTAAGCATCCTGATTTCTTACTACATTTACATTCTTGTAAGTATGTATATTCTGTTAGAGCTTTGGTATGCACTATACAGAAAAAGTACAAAAATAATACATACTGTACCTTTGAATTTGTTGATGGATTCAATGGCGGCTTTTTTCTTGCTTTCTGAGCTTTCCTAACACAAGACAAGTGCAAAAATAATTGTGGTTAAAGCTGTATGTAACCATGTCCTGTGTAAGGGTTGCAACCTGTCACCAATGTGGCATATTCGCCTCACCCTCAACCATTCAATTCCGAAAAAAAGATGTTTT
Organism: Corythoichthys intestinalis; assembly: GCF_030265065.1. NCBI lineage: Eukaryota > Metazoa > Chordata > Actinopteri > Syngnathiformes > Syngnathidae > Corythoichthys > Corythoichthys intestinalis. Next base: position 42,534,543 of record NC_080398.1, read on the forward strand.
TGGGATTTGCATCGTCACCTTTATTTCGTATGCCTTCAGAGGACGTTTCCCCATCCCTGCTATGTATACTGTAGGCTACATATACAGTGGGGCAAATAAGTATTTAGTCAACCACTAATTGTGCAAGTTCTCACACTTGAAAATATTAGAGAGGCCTGTAATTGTCAACATAGGTAAACCTCAACCATGAGAGACAGAATGTGGAAAGAATTCATATTGTACGCTATAAAACGTTGTAAGATTTGTCATCAATTTGTAAGGGCATACATCACTATTTGTAAGACTGCCAACCATAGGCAGATCTACTATTCAGGCGAAGTAGACGATCGCCTTAGGCCCCCAACCAGCTGCCCTTGCCCCAACGAGCAACGGCTTGGACCACCGGAGTCAGCAGCACCCCCAACTATTCGTCATGTATAATTATGTCAGCATACCAAACAAACAAATAACAAAACAAAAAAGAAAGCCATTTGAATGCTGCATTTATATTATCTCCCACCCCCACACACACACACACACACGCACGACAATGGACTGTTCCACGACGACGGACTGAGAATCAGTCGCTTAGCTTCATTTAGCGCCGTTCAGCATCGCTTAGCTCCGCTTAGCTGTTCGTTAGCTTCAATTAGCTCTCCCGCTGTTTTCACGCCACTAAGCTCGCTATTTTTACAGCTCACTTGCTACTTTCTTTCTTTCTACTTTCCTTACTCGGCTATCGTTTATTTCGAACACATAAGCGAACTCACTGCAGTGAGGGAGAAGTTGAGAACAGGCCTCTAATGCCTCTTTTAACTTTCTTCTTCTATTTCTTCACACCGAACATAAAATACACAACAGCACACCCTGTGGCGAAACAATGTAGTACAGTTTCAATCAGTCATACAATAACACTCAACAGCTGGTTAACAGCAAAAGCACGTCATGTTCGTCATATAAATAGTTCTTCATGACAAATATGATTGGCAATGAATATTTATTATAATTATTATACTAATATTGCATATAGTAGTATGCTATAATAATATTGCTAGAATTTTTTAAAGAATTGTTTTGAATAATGTTGGAAAGGCAAAGTCAGTGTTGTGAATCTGTTTACTTTCCATTCTTTTGCACTAGTAAATGCTATCAGCATTTAATCTCATTGTTTAATTGTGATTAATTATTGTTATTTACATGATTATTTGTACTTTAATAAAGAATTTATCATTCATTTTCCATGCCGCTTTTCCTCACAAGGGTCACGTGGGTGCTGGAGCCTATCCCAGCTAACTATGGATATAAATTCTTAAATTTATATCCAATATCCTAAATGTTAAATCAGGAAATGGTTGGAACTAAATATTTAGCTTAATATGCAAATTCACATGACTGGAGACTGGAAGTAACAAAATAAAAGCTGGTGGAGCAGCTCAGCCTGTCTGTTTACCTTGCTTGAAAATGAATAAAACCTACTCAACGGTGGCAGTCTGCTCTTAGACATATATATAGGTGAAATACATATATATAGGAGAAACTATTTAAAGAGTATTTTGTGTGCTCCAGCTTTTATTTTGTTACGTCTGGTCTCCTGTCATGTGAATTTGCATATTAAGCTAAATATTTAGTTCCAACTGTTTCCAGATTTAGCATTTAGAGTATTGGATATAAATTTAAGAATTAAATTAAATATGTAGTTCTGGATTTAAACATTCAGGTACAAAACTTCTTATTTAAAAAGGAATATTTAATTTGCTAAATAATGTAAATGTGCAAAAAAAAAAAAAAAAAAGTAACTCTAAAAATTTCACACAACGTTTTAAACACTGTGTGGCGCTAAATGTGAGACAATGTTGTTGTAATTTTCAGCATGTGCTGCTTTACAAACGGCGCCCCATACCTTAGGCCCCAAAATTGCCAAGTCCGCCACTGCTGCCAACGGTCTCGTGTTGACAGGTAAGGTGCTCTCCCTATCAAGTGTTGTTGTTCTTTTCGAAAATATGGGAAATTATAGCCAAACTCATCAATATAAGGTAAAGTTTTATGTAGTACACTGTATAACATTTTTTTCGCGGGTTTACGGTAGCCCAGGAATATTTTTCTCATGGGGCCCAAAATCACTGGGGCGCCCCTTAATACATGATATATCCTGAAACATAGCCTTGGATTAATCAAATTAGTGTCATTAGCTTTGAAATGGCTACATTTTGTATTACTGTATAGGCGGTTGCATTTCTACAGTTCAGGTGACTTCATGTAATGGCGTGGGAAAAAAGCTGGTGTGTGCGTGTGTTGCCCTTGCCTTGTCTTTGCCGCATGCCAGCAAACTTGCTTTGTGCGTCTGCTCTTCTTGTTCAGCGGCTGCTTTCCGCTTCTGGAGCTCCTCTACTCTGCCCATGACGGACGCCAGATTCGTTTTCAGCACGCTGATTTGGGGTTTTAATGTAGCAATGACTTTCTCTCCCTTTTGGAACTCAGCAGCGTGCTCCACCGTGCGGGTATTTAAATGACGCATGTGCAGCTCCTGGCGCACGGTCTGGAGGATCATCACGAACATCACAGCCAGGCTGACGAAGGTTAAAGCAACCAACAACTTCATATTTTGGTCTAAATCACGCAGCTCGCTGATTGTACAGTGAGCTGGACTACCTGAACCACTTGTTCACACGTATGGGCGTGTCAACGCACCCGCAACTGCCCTACTTCCTTATCATATGACATGACGCACATCTTGGTAGGATTTTACAATAAAGGCTTGACCGTACAGTCTCATTCTGAGTATAAATTGGTCCCACCGTGGAAGTAATCCAACCATATCATAACATATAACATGTAAGAAGAGCATGTTAGACCACATTCTCTCATTTTTTTTATTTCCTCCCCACCACCACCAATTTAGTTGCCAATGTTATAGGTCACATTAACGGTGGAAACATGTTAAAAATATGTATTTTGTTGTGTTTTTCCCCCTCAAGTCACTAAAAACTTTCCATTTCGATTGGGTTTGTAGACTTTCAGTCAATTGTTTATGTGCCCTGCGATTAGTGACAAATCCAGGCCAGGTACCCCGAGTGTCACCTACTCAGCTGGGATAAACCTTTGTTCAACCACACAAGAGCTATAGAAAAATGGATGAATGGAAACCAAAAATATTATAAAGAGCTTTCAAGATGAAGGGAAAAAAACCTCTCCAGGCTGCAAGTTTGCAACACTGCCGGGGAATGACGTGTTAGGTAAAAACCGTAAAACCTGAGCCATCAAATGCCGATGGCCTCACATCTGTCTGAACAGAAAGGTAAATTATTATCATTGGCTTGCACTGCAGTTATAATAAACATTTCTGTGGATTAAACAAAATGACCAGCACGCTTATACTCTTGAATGTGAAAATACTATTTCATTACTGTCAACCTGAGGCCGTTGGCAAGCTTATAAATAGTGACGTATGCTCTTACATATTGGTGACTAATCTTACAACGTTTTATATAGCATGCAATATGAAACAAAAATAAAACTACATTTTTAAAATAATATGAATTTATTAGTAATATTGTCACATATAACCTGGTGCAATCAAAGAACAATCAATATCTTTAGCTACATCATGATTACTAAAATTTAACAGTGACTTTTGTTATAATTGCATGTAGCACTTTTGGCAATTTCTTTCATGTCTTTTGATGGCTGCACTTCAGCTCACAATTCAGTTTGACTCGAATGTAGTTCGTTAGTGTGTCCAATTATAAATTAAAAAGGTCAACTGATAAAATTAACTTACTGATGCAATCTTTGAGTCAGGGAACTTTTTTTTTTTTTGCTAATTCTGAAAAGTGGTCAGCAATAGTTGCAGGCAAATTGTGTTCGGCAACAAATTGGCAGAATAAAATCTCCGCTTTCGTCACTTTTCATTCTGCAGACTTCATTTAATATGACCAGTGTTGTTAATGTTACTTTAAAAAAGTAATTAATTACAGTTACAAATTATTTCTCCCAAAAAGTAATTGCGTTAGTAACTCAGTTACCTGAATGTAAGAGTAATTAGTTACCTAGCAAAGTAACTGGTGTTACCTTTCATGTTTTTTTGTTTTTGTTTTTTTCATTTTTTCAAAAAAAAACAACAAAAACAAAAAAAAACATAGTAACCTTTGCTATGTTTGGAAGTCATTTAGCGTTGTGAATCAACTTTTAAAGTTGGTAAAATTCCTCCCGTTTTTGCATTAGTTCCCTTCTGTCTACTTTCGACATGTGAAAGTTTTAAAACTGTTTCATCATTTAAAGATTTGCCTCTCCAGTTCTTATCGTCGTTTTGTCATTTCCGGCCCGCTTCCCAGCCCCTGCTTTGGCAATGCGAAATTCAGCCGCGCTCGCCAATTACATATTTGGCTCAAAGCCTACTGTTCCGCCCTTGGGATCCCATTCGTAGACAATTTCACCACTTTTCTTCACCACCCAGACCTCTTCAGACATGATGGACTACACCCAAACTACCGCGGATCACATCTTCTCTCTATCAATATGCAACTGGCTCTTAAATCTTCCAAGGCTCTACAGCTCTACTGATGTTTCGTGAGTCCGTTCCATTACGCTGACGGTCATTCAATGTCTCAAAATCCTGTCATTTTGTACCATAAACATAGCTCTCCCATTCACCCCTTAGTATGCAAGATATCAAATAATATGGCTCGGGCTCCAAATCTCAGCCTTCCTCATTCACCCTCACAGTCTGGTTTTAACACAATAACAGTCATACATAAATCTGATCGCTTACCCAGACACAATAGTCGACCATTATGTGCGTCACTAAACAATTTAATATATCCCTCCATCTCTGCTGTACCTGTTGCTCCTTCTGTTATAACCTCCTCAGACTCGGTTTCAAATGTTACATCTCATGACTTTGAACCACGTCACGGACTTGGCCTATTACACCTCAATATTAGAAGCTTGCTCCCAAAAATGGATTATATTAAAGTCTTAATTCATCAAATCTCACCAGATATCCTCATTCTGTCGGAAACCTGGCACTCTTTAAAAATATCGAATAATGAATTGAACATTGATGCTTATAAGCATCAATGTTCAATTCATTATTTATTTATTTATTTTCACCGTAAAAGCAAGGGAGGTGGAGTTTTAATCTATGTAAAAGATTGTCTCACTGTGCATAAACTGTCATCATCCGCCGTTCCTGAAAAATTTGAATATATTGCTCTGGATTTATGTTTTGGGAATAACACTCATGTAATCATTAACGGTATATACCCCCCCCCCCCCCCCATGTAGTCATTATTGCTTGACACACTGGGATTCAGCAGAGAATAATACAAAACTCAGACTCATACAGACTCAATTGCTCTGTAAATCCAGAAATAACATTTCGCCCAGCAAGTCAATTTCTGCTGTAAAATGTATTATTAATTTAAGCAAACCTTCTCTAACATCATATATAGTATGCTAATTCACAACCAGCAATGAAACTGCACAATTTGTGATCTCGTTGAATGGAATTAGTGTCTTGTGTTATATGTTGTCATTATAAATGTATTTCTAGTCATAATGCATCTACAGGCGCTTGATTCAGAAACCTGTTTTAAAAATATCATTTTGTTTTTATTGTCTTCTAAGCCTAACTTGCTCAACAGTAAAGCTCAGATCTACAATAGGAAACTATTGTTGTCAAATTGCAACCCACTTCTGTACGAACCACCCAAGGGCGTAGGTTTGGTCACAACATTGGTAGGAATGATGATGTAGCATCATAACCTGCATGTACACGTTTTTGGTCGGGATGGGACATAAATAAGACCAAATAGATTGGGTGAACGGGGGTTAGGGATACATTTCTTATGGATATGAGCCTAATTTATTGATAGGCTAAATCGAGGGTGCTCATTACGTCGATCATGATCAACCAGTCAATCACAACACCAGTATGGGTAGCTCGCGGCATCCCAACAATTTTTTTTGTTTTGGATGTACATAGTTAATTATGATTATGTTGTGTGTATGTTGTGTTGCTTGAGCAACATATAAGTTTTAGCAGCACCCCTCTCTCTCTAAACAGCTTCTTGCTCACGTTATTTTGGTTCTATAGTTCTCAGCAGAGTTTGCTCCATTTCTTAGAGTTTAATTAACGTTAACAGTATAAAACACAAACAGAAGGACACTTCTCTCTAAGTAGCTTCCTACTCGAGTTTTGCAGGTTAGCAAGTTCACACAGTTTAATGTTATGCTAAATCTGATACAGGTCGGACCTTCAGTATCAAAAATAGTGGTGTGTTTCCCACTTCCACAACATTGGTGTCTTTTGAAACTACTTACAGTGGCTGCTGCTGACCAAAAAACTTCTAATTTCCCTCCTCTTCGAAGAAGGCAGAGGAGGCGGCATGTTTCCGAGATAGGGGCTGTGCAAGTGCGAGTGGGCACGTGTGTCTGGGGCGGGTGAAGTCATCAGTCAATCAAACGTGTTTGTGAGGGGAAAAAAATGGGCCTGCGCATTCAGCAAGGGAAAAGAGGTAAATATAAGTTTCGACATAATGAAAATAATTCACTTAATAATGGTAAGGTCAATGCTTTTCTTGCAACATATGGGAGTAGAATCTAAATGACCTATAACTGAACCCATTATGTAATCATAGGCGGAGTTTGACTTTTGGGGTGGGGGTGGGGGGCACAACATGTTGATGACCTTGAAACGCAGTGTCAGCAATAAAATTAACTTAAAAGAATATTTATAATAATACATTGAAAATAAGTGTTTTTTTCCCCATCATTTTTGAGGGGAATTCTAAATCAGGCTGCTTAGGACATCTATACTTTTTCACCAAGATCGTCATCCATTAAATATGGTACGCCCGCAGGGGTTCTGTCAAATTTTGCAGCCCATCAGAAATTGCAACTTTGTTGTAAAAATGGCCACGAATACAGCGGTTAAAAAATAAACACGACAAACTTTCTTTAAGTAAAGGAATATTTAATTACATTTGATCATGGACGGAAATGTAGAAAAGTTCTCCTCAGACACATCCTGCCATGTTAGCTGCACACAACATGTGCACGCCACTCTCTCACTACTTAGGTCTTCGCTGTGTAGTTAAGCATTATTTTACGCCATATTCGTGTTGAACGTGTATGTTTACGAAGTTACATGTTTATTTAGCACCTGTGGATAACATTGAAAGTCCAACTGAATGTATAAGAGGGCCACCGCCACAACAGCGTTGGGAGCAAAATGTTATAAAGGTGCAAAATTTGGCAGAACACCGGCGATAGCTCTGTTGCACAATTAGCATCGTTAGTGAGGGAGTTGATGTTTTTTACTGACTGACTAGTTACAGAACAGAAGAGAGGCGTCAACATTAACTGTTCACTGGCGGGCTTTTGATCAGCTGACTCAAGCTCGCTGCATATCTCTGACTTTCGTGTGCTGTGACGAGCAGACATTACTAATCGAGCATGCAGATATATTCTACTCATATCATTACAATAGTGACATGATCTGTTTGAAAAATAATTTTGACCCATTATAATTTTTATTTTGTTCATTTCATTTATTTTGTTGTTTGTTTTATTGCTTTACAACTTTTATAGACAATATTTTACCAGAATATTTTAAAATTTAAAATCATATCTAGGAAAGTCAATTACATGCAATGACACTTTTTGGCCACCAGAGGGGGCCGGGCCCCCCAGGTGGCCCCGCCTCAAACTCCGCTTATGAATGCATATAAGTTTGCTTGAAAGTTGGTGGAGACAATTTGGCTACGTTCATACTGCAGGTCGTAATGCACGAATCCGATTTCTTCGTGTTTTTTCCGAATCGAGTCAGGCATTAACTTGACAGTCCGAATAGGACAAGTCACATTGAAGTGGACCATTTCTAATCCGATCTGGGTCACTTTCGTATGTGGTTTAAATCCAATCTGGGCCACATTTTTCCAGAACGTCTCGGCGGTCTGAACTGGTAAGTCTCCCAAATCGAAATTCATGCAGCAATTACGTCATCAAAGAGCGAGAGAGACGGCACGTTACGGTAGCGGGGCAACTGTCCGTTAGCGCCTAGCTCGCCTTGAACACGGCTTTTGGGGAAGGGACGGGCTACGCAACAGTCATTAAAAAATTAAAATGGGTTGAGGATAAGCCTGAGAATGATCGGTTTTCTCTCTGCTCTTTGTGAGCAATATTTCAAGATTGCTTACATGGCCGAGAGTTGGGGCAAACTGCCTGTATGTGTGCGTGACATGCACGGACAGTGTGTGCATGCTATCGATCCAAAGAAACTTTGTCAATAAGCCTAAACGGGGATTATTTATGTCTGATTATTCATGTCTGTTATTTGTGTCCTCTTTTTGGAAATCAAAATATGATCGCCCTGGAATGACGGATGACAGCCAGCATGTGTAGTAATTTGTTTTGATGCTTCTGCGCATGCGGGTGTTCTTGCTCAGCGCGTGTAGGACTGCGAATTAGTGCGCATACGTAATACTTTTCTTTTTTTTTTTTTTTTTTTTTAACCTGTCCTGTTCAGCTGTTTGACATGGAGAATGGAAGTCTGAGTGCCCGGTTGGTCTGAGCAGTTTTAATGTTTCACATTGAGAGTATGACATACTCCCATTGTGATCATTCACATACCTCATTTATGATGACAAAACAGCGAACAGGAAGGGGTTATGGGGGAACAGAAGAAAAACACAAGAGAAGAAAGAAAAGAAACATAAACAACAACAAGAAATACATTGAACTACTAACATGATGGTGCTATCGTCAGCTAGATGTATTTCCGGTTGACACCATGTGGGGGGCCTGTTGACCAGGGAAAGAAGGGGACGGGGGTGGGGGAGTCTATAAGCCAAGTGATTGAAAGGGGAAGATTGTACACAAATCAGCTCAGTTATCTAGAACCCAGTAATGGTGTGAATCCCTCGTGAGTGTAAGCCCGTTGGCGACCGACCCTATGCCGCCCCCGCCAATCCCGGCACCAGGACCCCCCACCCGAGTGCGCTCCATCACATCCAACCGCACGCGAGCCCCACCAAACGCGCAACAGCCACGCAGACGAGCGGAGACGCCACGCGGCCGCGGCCCCCACCCAGCCAGCCCGAGCAGACGCATGCGTCATACTTGAACAGTCTCAATGGACAAAACCAGTCTGAAAGGGCACGCCAAAAAAACAGATATGACAAAAAATCGGATTTGTGCATTAAGACCTGCAGTATGGACATAGCCTTTGAGCGTCCTAAAAAGTTTGGTAGTGTTATGTCCCTACCATCCCTATGCAAACCTATGCCCTTGGAGCCACCACTAACAATACGCAATACTTTGTAATTGACACCTATTGAAAATTTCTCCTCCAGAACATATTTATGTGAGTTTTTAACCAATTATTGATGATATGTTTAATAGGGAAGAAAAGGAAAAGAAAAAAAAAAACATGAAGTGAATGTATGAAAAGCAAACCCAAAATTGGGCAGGTTCACTGTCTATCATACCTTTAAGCATTACTACCGCTCCTATTCATTTATTTACTTTAAATAATAATAATAATAATAACTTAATTAAGAAACAATTGATAGGTATACAGCCTACAGGCAGGTGAGGGCGTTTTACGCCAGACCTGGGCGTGTTTACGGCACGACGTCAGATTTGCTTGGCTCACTGTAAAGAGAAAGTCACAGGTGCTTCGTCATTGCGTTATTTAAAGTTCATTTATTACAGTTGCAAATTTGACAAACGATACTAGTATTTACGATAGCTTTTTTTTTTTAAGCCGAAGCACGCGTGCAATCTAATTTAACGGTGCTATGCCGTTTATTTAAAACGCCTTTGTTGTGCTACCTGAAGAGACGCTCCGTGGAATAGAATGAAGTTTCAACTGTTGCTGCCTCTGACTTTAGCGTTGACTGTGACCTTGGTGGTGGTCATCAAAAGCCGCAAATTTGAGCACGACAAAGTGGACAAACAGAATAAATTTGAGCTTAAGAAACTGAAAGTGAACGACGACGTGTTGGGAGACTTGCAAAAGGAAAAGATTACCCTGGAGAACAAAATCGAGACCGGCGAAAAGGAATGGAAAGCTCTGAAGAAAGATGCGCAGTTGAGTGAACAGACAGCGCAGAAGAAAAAGAAAGAGGTCGTAGCTTGCCAAGGAGCTGTGGTAAGAACTTCACTGTTGTAGTACGTGATCACTGGTCTCAGATAAACACTTCAAACTACCTTCACTGCCTCGAGATTATTAACCCTTTCATGCACAAACTATGCCTCTTTTTTTTTTCTTTTTTTTTTTTTTTAAACCCCATTACTGGACACTAATTTGCTGCCAATGACGGCACTAGACGTCCATTCCATTCGCCCCTCGCAGGCAAAATGGATTGGACGTCAAGCACCGTCAATGACATGTAATTAATAAAATACTCCTATAGAAAAAAAGTCTACTTTAGAGTGATACTTAGGGCCACAACCAGAGTGCATTTTTGTTTTAAATAATTTTAATTGAATTTAAATTTGATTAACTAGTTGATTCATGAATTTATTGATAATTATATAAAATATTAGAGGTAAATGGAAGAATGATTTACAATCAAAATATTAATAACAAGCAGTGGTGTTACAAGGATGTAGGTGTGTGTGGGCATTAGTCTTACCTGGGGGGAAAAAAAAAAAAAAAGCTACAATGCTCAAGTAGGCCGAAATCCAGCGTAGGGCGACTGCACCTTAAAACATATTTTGTTTTCTCCTTGAGATAACTGTTGTTGTGATTTGGTCTAAACCAGTGCTTCTCAATTATTTTCTGTTAGCCCCCCCACCCCCCAGAAGACACGTTCCACGCCCACCCTAACTCTCTGCCACCACTGTAAATATACTGTAGTATCATTTGTATATAAATTCTTATTATTATAAGTACAACTCTGCATAACATACATTGTGTTCTTTTTAATATTAAAGAAAAAAAGTAATGTAGATCAACTTACAATAAAGTGTAAAAAACAAAAAACACACACATACACAAAAAAAAAAAAAAAAAACACATCCATTTTGTAAAAATACACCCAAGATACATTTTTTGACCGTTTGGTGCAGAAAAATAAAATTTAATAAAATCAATAAATAATAATTAATTAAAAATTGATTAGCAACATTAACTCATTAGGACAATATGTCGAACAATTAGACCGAAAAAACAAAAATTAATACAACAAGAAGTGTCATTGGACAGAGGGACAGTTTTTATTTTATTTATTATTATTTTGCACTGAGCAGCTTCATATGCCACCTTATATGATGCTGACAGTGCTCGCTGGTTTACTGATGTAACACTACCAAAGCAGGAGGATTGTTGGCAATATTTGGCACTCGCTGAAAAAAAGTAATTCCTGCTGTCCGCTGCGAAAGTAAACAGTCTGGTCTTTCCTCGTCTCCCACTGTACTAAAACTCAAAGCCAAAAGCCTAATGCTACATAAGCTTCGTCATATTTCCTTTTCTAAGCTTTTCATATCTCCTGAGCTCTTTGCTGTGTGCTCTTGTTTTGTTCAAAAATACTGCGCACACGCTTAAAATGAGAGTGGCACTGCCACCAACTGAGTGGATGTGCAATTACACTTAATTCAGTGAGTTTTTTTTGGGGGGGGGGGGGGTTAAAGAAATGTCTGCATAGGCTGCAAATAAAATTATTTTTAAAATAATGATGGAGAAAATATATATTTTAATTAATGAATAAATGCACAGTCGAATTAACGTTAACAGTAGAAAACACATATAGTACAGGAGGACCTTATCTCTAAGCAGCTTCCTACTCGAGTTTTGCAGGTTAGTCCACACAATTTATTGTTATGCTAACTGTGATGCAGGTTGGACTTTCAGTAGCAAAATTAATGGCGTGTTCCCCACCTCCACAACATTGATGTCTACTCACAGTGGCTGGTGCTGCGGCTGGCCGAAAAAAAATTCAAATATCCCTCGTCTTTAAAAGGGTATGGAGGAGGCGGCATGTTGACATGTATTTCTGTTGGGGTGGTTTGAGTGTGTGTGTTTGTTCTAGTTATCAGCCAATCAAACGTGCGTTTGAGGGGAAAAATGGACCGGCACATTCAGCCAGTGAAAAGTGATAAATGTAAGTCTGAACACAATGAAAATACAGTAATTCACTTAATAATTAAAGGGTCGATTCTATTCTTACAACATCTGGGAAGACCTTATAAATTGTTATCATTAATAATTATCATAAATTATCATCATTATATAATTCAAATAAGGTTGCTTAAAAGTAGGTGGGGTCAATTTGAGCATCCTGAAAAGTTGCTCGTGTCATGTCCCTACCATCCCTATGCAAACCTACGCCCTTGATTGATAATGATAACTGCTAATATTTACGGCGTTTTTATGACCAAAAATAGTCACTTGCCATATAAATGGTTAAAGGTCTTGAGTGTCAACTTTTGAATAGCTGTCCACGGTAGTGACCACCATCCCTAAAGTGTTTTCCAACCTTGATTGAGCCAAAGTCAGTATTTTACAGCAGCAATGCCTTCTCTATGCCATTTTCAACGATGCGTCTGTGGTTTCACCGGATACAAAACAAGGGCTGAACCGGAAGTAGTTCAGTCTTGCGGTCAGACTTCTCTAGAGCTCGGTGTGAATGCATTTGGCGACGGCAACGCGCGCGACACGCGTTGTCACGCGTTATTTCGCGACCGGTGTGAATGCAGCTTTACAGCACACCACGCCACTAAACAAATGGCACAAAAAGTATACCGATGGAAAGTAAACATTGAGGCTTTCCTATTTATTTATTTTTTTGCTGGAACTGGGGCCAAAGTCTTTGTGGAAGTAATTATGAACAGTTCCAAATACCAGTCATTGTTAGCACAACACCTACAGGCTTCTGATAGGATATTAAAAAAAAAAAAAAAAAAAAGATCCAGGAGAAGCCTATCAGAACAACTAAACTAATTTTAGGGTTTGTCAGAAGTACTTTAAATTTTGGCAAGTGTATTACCCTCAACTTTAAAATCAACTTCACTATAATTATGTTATATCTGAAAACAGCAATGTCTTTAGTTAAAAGTGAGGATCAACATCCTGTCTGACAAAATTAAGTCCTGGAAGTGTTTGAAAAAGTCTGCGGTAATGGACCTTGGCCACTGGGTCTGGCCTCCTCTGGTTGCGGAAGTGAAGCAGTTCATATGGACACTATTCTAAACTGGTGCGAAGCAGCTCCGTGGTAGAGTAGTTGTCCCCCAACCCATATGTTGTGGTTTCGATTACCTGCCTCGGTGACCTGGTCTATGCATTCTTGAGCAAGATACTGAACCCACGTTGCTCCTGATGCTGTATCGTCACTAGATAAAATGACAATGCAAGTCCATTTACCATAAACTGGCCGATTTCACCATCAAAATAAAGCCTGGTTGAAACTTTGAATTTGGACCATATTGGAACATAAATCCTTTATGAAAACTGTTCAGGAAGTGATTTTTCTGAGCCACAATTGTTAAGTCGTAATCTATCTCTCACAAAAAAAAAATAATGAGGGAGCGGGGACCACTTGCATTTACGGGATCTCTCAGGTCTTCACACAGTCAGCAGGGCATGGTAGGGTTCCCACCCATAGACTAACATAGAGACGTACATATACCGCTTAAGTACACCATATATGGGCTTTACGAGCGGCAATTGAAAACATGGTGGCTATCATGGTAGCACACTGACCAGTGATAATCAAGCTTCAAATGGAAACAGTCTATGGTTAAAAGATGGTGTGAAAACTTGTGCAAACACATCTCGGTTGTTTATTTTAAGTTGTGCTCTCGCAAGTTTTTTTTTCTTCCAACTGGCTTTCAAGCCAGGTTAGGTCCTAATAATGAATGGTCGGAAAATTTTTTGCATGACTTTCACAAGGCGACGTATCAATATTAACTAATTTAATAGTTTACAATCGCTAGTTTAAAGTGCTTGTGACACGAAAAAGCATGTTTATTTCATAATACACGCGGTATTTTATGCTCCTGAATGATATGGACCGCTTGGATGTGTGTGGAAGCGATCGCTATATTTATTTAGTTTTTTGAATCCCGCGCCAGGAAAATGAGTGACTTCCGGCTTCGGTCTCGCATTGAGGAGGAGGGCGCTGTGACGTGTACGGTAGAAGACGTCCTCTTCTCGCTACAGTGTACTGTTGTGTATGAGGACGAAGGATTCAGCTAATTTTGCGGATTAATACTTTTATTTTTTGCATCACGCCAGCCAAACGGCTGCAGAAAAATCATTCTGTATGCGGGAGAGGCGTATGCGCCTTTTTGGAGTTTCAAAAGGTTCCCATTCACCGTGGATATTTACTGTGGGACCATTGGACTTACAAGGAAGTGAGTAAACATCTTGTTTTGTATTATGTCAAATACGAATACAGTGATTACAAAGTAAACACTATAAAATTCCTTTAAATAAAGGACTACTTACGTTTGATCATTGATAGGCATGTAAAAAGCTATCCTCACGCTCATTAGCAGTTAGCTGTTAGCACGTTAGCTACACAACAATTCCAGCCACCCTCCTCCAGGGAACGAACTGTAAATTGCTCTCCGCCGGGCGGTTTGCCGATCCGCAAAGAAACTCGACAACCGGGTCGTCATGTCAAATAATCCAGGCTAGTTATGTGTGATTTTCCACTTCGAAGACTTTGAAACATCCCTCGGTTCGGGTTAGCATGTCGGCTAGCTGTCACTCCTTCTGGTCCGTTTACATTCTCCGAAGCCGGGGAAGGGAAATGACATATGTCCGATTTAGGTGTCATAAAATATCGTTCGGCAGGTGTGACAGTAAAGGTAAAGTCGACAGTTTTGACCATTATGGAGTAATTTTGCCATGTCGTCTTGAATAAATGGATTTTTATTATTTTATATTCCATTTAGCACAAGTTATTTGTCATGACCATGCCATTTATTTAGCAATTGGGGAAAGTACTTGGGTAAAAAGAATATCCTGTAAAAATATTGAAGTAAAGAGACAGAAACAGTGACATTTTGCCGCTCTCTTCGTCGCGTTTTCCTCATTGTGAATAGTTCCCCCTCGACGGGCTGACTGGTCCTTCTCAAGCCATTTATATAGCTATTGGGGAAAATACTTGGATAAAAAGAATATCCTGTAAAAATATTGGGAGTAGAGAGACTGAAACAATGACATTTTGCAGCTCTCTTCGTCTCGTTTTCCTCGTTCTGAACAATTCCCCCTCGACGGGCTGAATAGTAAAACCGATGAGCCTAGTCTACCGCTGACGTCATCCACCTGTTGGGGACGCTAAAGCCCTATAATTGTAGGCGTGGCTAACCGGCAGATTAAAAGACTAATTTCTCGTCATCTGCGCTTTGCTAAATTGTTGTATATGGTCGAATCGTCTCAAAATATGATTCTAATTCACATAATAATGCCATTTAAGACTTTTTTTCTGGTGTCGTATGCTCTTTAAACATACAGTAATTACCCTACGAGAGACAAACGGTCACCAGTTCACTCTGTCGCTTCAGTAAATAAACAGTAAAACAATAAAAAGTAATACTAGTAAGCACATTTATACACCAGCTGCCCATGGCCAACATTCACTCCGAGTCATTCAAAAAGATAGAAACCACTCAGGCAATGCCCAGCCGTTTAAAGCCATACACACCGAGTGGACAAAAAAATATCTGCAACACAAAGAAACATAATTTTATTTTTGATAAATAAAGGTTTTTCAGTTTTTCAAATATTCACTTCTAAATTATTTAATATCTACATCCCTACACGCAAGAGAATGATAGCTTTGTGGCCTAAATTTTATAATAAGTAAATTTATGTAAGATCTCTGTGAGTTTCATATTTTGAATTGCTCTCCTGAAGAAAAATGTTTTGTGCAATACTGTTTTTTTTTGTATGATTAAAATGTAGACTTACTACCTATATGATTGTGTAAATTTAAACTGTTAAAAATGATGTCTGGTGGGTTAAAATTAACAATTAGTTAAACGGTAACAATAGATATTGAATATTGACATCCATTCAATAACCTCATAGATGTTTTTCTCTTGGACCACCAAAACATCCTCCTGTAGTGCCAAAACTTTACCCTGCACTCCTCTTAACAAGTTTGGAAGGTCTGTTATATATTTAATGAAAAGCTTAAACCTGCTTAGCTATACAAATTTGAGTGGTGATCATGTAGTACAAGAATATACCGTCTTTACAATGGACCTTTTGTTCTTGAACAGTAGAAAGATGTTCACAAGATTTTACTAGAGATTATGCATGGGTTTGTTTCACTGCAGCAGATCAAGATCTTGTGAAATATGTTGCTGACTTGCTCTTTCTTTTGCTGCAGAAATCATTGAAAGACGGAGTGATGGCACTACAGGTAGATCTCAAAAATCTCCAAGGTAAATATGTGTAGTTTTCAAGTTGAATGTACAATCCAATTCCGATTTTTTCCAATCCAACAAGGCCTTTTTCATACGTGGACATAATTCCAATATGCATCCATTGCCTTCACATTACAAACTCTCATTCGTACACATCCAAACTAGACGTCATCAACAAGTGAAATGCGTTACCATTTTGTAAACATACAAACAACATCCCAAAAAAACGGCAGATAAAAGTGCAGAAACTATCTTTTATCTGTTGATACCGAACGTGAAGTTATCATGCAAAAAAATGTCGACTCTGGAAGCATAAAATTCTCAAAAATTGCTCCAAAAGCATGACGGCTAGGACCTCCAGAAGGCACCATATTTATTTCCTTAAATACTGCGACATGTGACAATGGGCCACACGTGTCACATTGCGCATGGGTGTGACATCATGGAAGTGTTCCGTTCACCCCGCGAGTTGCATAAATTTGTACAATATGAAAGGCTATGCAAAAATTTCGGAACTAACAAAAAATCCAAATTGGGGCCAGCGGTTGGAGTGTAGCCTAAAATCGGTGACATTCCTTGGTCAACTGTTCCTTTTTTTTCCCTTTTCTTTTTGAGACGCCACACAGAAGAGTGATGTCTAAAAGTGCCAAATTTGAATGTATGGAAAATGTATGCCTACCCTCCAGCTACAGGACTGCGTGTGCATATATCTGCTTAATAACAACCCGCAAGATCTTTATCGGTCAATCAAGTGCGTAAATCTACCTGTGTGTGTCAGAATAGTTTACTTTCCCTGATGTGTGCTAAATACTTACACTTACACGAAACACAGTGACGTAGTAATTAATTGGACAAGCTGATGTGGAGTGTCTCCCTTGTGTCTATTCACACAGCAGAGATCCTAACACAAAAAAACATAAAACCCCAAGGGAATATCTATTTTTTCCTGATGGTAGGCATAGTTTGATAGCTAACTGCACATAGGAGTAGAAATGGACCATGTTTTATCACATGAGAATAAATTGTGTGAAATAGCCACTGATGAAATGACGGCGCTCAGTTGGGGCAAAGGGATAGAGGGGTACCCTTCCAGGATGGCCAGGGTGCAATGGATGCTGAGTAGGCAACATTTATGACAAAATACACACAGGATTAGCTAAAACAGCACGAGCATCCATATACAGGTACAGTAGCAAGATGCACAGCAGGTAGAGGCCTCGGAAAAAATGGCCTTTTCTCAGGACACAACTCTTGGTGTAGCATCCTCAGAGCAACCCTAGTGGGAAAGTAGTTCATCTAATATCTTGTCCCAGTCGGCCTTCGCAGAACCATTAGTGTGAAGTAGCAGCTTCTGATTGAATTCCCCACCACCTAGCCCACTCTCCAAGCAGAAGAGAGGAGGGAAGAGTGAAGAAAGGTGGCAGTAAAACAGACATATGCGTGTCTTAAATAATTAAGAGAGCAAAAATACACAGCATGCCACTGTATATATTAAAATTTTTTGGGTGGGAGATTGCCGACTCAAGAAAACTGCTTAATGGCACTTTATCATGTTTGAAAAGGCCATGACTTCTGCAGTGTCATACAAATGTTTACAGTATCGCATTCACTTTAAATTTTAACACATCAAAATTTAAAATTTAAACATTGGAACTGAAGGAGCAGCTGTAATTTTTAGGTAGGGCATTACAATAATACTATAGCCAAAATAGGGAATGTTTAAGAACCTGCTTTTTTTTTTTTTTTTTTTTTTTTAAGCTCTTACTATACATTTAACAGTAGTAGTAGTTACTACAGAAGTAGTTTTTTGGTCAGCAAGGAAGTAAGGTGATAAGCCATATATAATATGTTATGAAGTCGAGTAGTAATACTGTTAACTGGCTTGCTATCAAGCTGCCTGGCTATCAGTAGCGCGATAAGGCAAACATTGTGTGACTTATTACATTTGCAGAATCAGAGGTGTTTTGACCTGCTTTCATACAAGTTTGAAGTACTAATTATTAGTGGACTTCCCAACTATTTTCCAAAGCGTATTTTATATACATGGAAACAGGGGCGTCACTAGGGTTAAGAACATGGGGGGCTCAACCCCCCAGGAGGTCCAACTTTCAAATGCTGTGAGAAACTTTGTTGTTCCTGTTGTCCTGAACCCACACCAAACCGTGACCCCCTACATATTGTACCTTGACGTGTGCATCGTCACACCCATATTTTTCAATATGCAGGTGAATCTCAATTTTCTGGGGGAGGAAAATTTTTGAACAGGAGGGCATTTAAAAAAAAAAAAAAAAAAAAAAAGTTTTTTAAACAGCAAAACCCTATCTGGAGGTGAGCGCACTCGAGAGCAGAATTACAGACGCCATGACTAACGAATTATTATCGCGTACTTACCTCGCGTACTTACTTAGTGAATGGCCACAGCTTGATTTTTTGGGGAAATTTTTTGGGTGAAACATGGTAATATGACAAGGGTCGCGATGCAGAAATTGCAGACATCAAGGAGTGGTCGAGATGTTCTTTTTCATATAATTACAGACGCCATGACTTTAACGAATTATTATCGCGTACTTACCTCGCATACTTACTTAGTGAATGGCCACAGCTGGATTTTTTGGGAAATTTTATGGGTGAAACATGGTAAAATAACAAGGGTCGCGATGCAGAAATTGCAGACATCAAGGAGTGGTCGAGATGTTCTTTTTCATATATTTACCCTTTTAATTTTTTTTTGTCCATTTTCCTTTGTTTGGATTGATTATTTATCATCCAACATATCTGGTAAAATGCGAAAGTAACAAAAAAATAAAATCAAGCGATAGCTATGAGGCAGATATCAGTGACTTTTTTACAGACACCAAATTTTTCATTCTGACGTAATTTGTTTAAGTTTAAAATATGTGAGTGAATGAGTTTTTTATTTATTTTTTTTAACAAAATATTGGACATCGAATAATGATTCCAAGCTATAAATGACAGACATTTTAAATAATAAATATTATTACTTACCTTCTTTTTATGGCTGGGTTGAAACAAAAGCGGTTGCGCGACGTCTGTAAACGGGGGTTTCCAGGGTAAAAGGGAGAAATTAAAAATAGTTTGGGGCTTAATGGGCCATGAATCTGCTCTGGCAGCATACAGACATATTGTTCTATCAACCACAACAGTTCTTTTGGCTTAAAATACAGCAGTTTTTATAGAGGGTTGCAAGAGCAGAAACTACACTCAGGTGACTTAAAGACCCCCAATTTAGCTAAATTTCAAAATTGTCCTACATGCATGTGTGACGCATCATTGGAAAGCTTAAAATCTCAATTTTCTGGGGGAATAAACATTTTGAACAGGAGGGCATTTAAAAAAAATTAACACAGCAAAACCCTAAGAGCACGCGAGAGCATAAATAAAGACACCATGATTTTAACGAGATTTTAACGAGGGGAACGCCGTTAGAAAGTCCGTTATACTCTAACGCCGCTCCGGTACCGATTGCGAGCAAGGGCACAGGGAAAACACAGAGTGGATTTTCAGTGATGTGGGCATTCTCTATTTGGACGACGAACTGATGGGGCTTTCTACCTTATTCTATGAAGTGAGGGAAAACTGACAAATTTTAAATATTTAAGTTAATAATGATAGGTTATATGATTATTGATTTAAACAAATATTCTGAAATGTGTGCTGAAACCTAACTACGCCACTGCATGAAAATATTTTATGCTGCAGTTATTGCTATTGCGTTCAATACGTAATTACAAGAAAGGATATTTTTTTGTCTTATTGTAGCATCCTCACAGCCAGATCAGTACTAATGCTAAAAGCATCTTTTTGGACTTTTTTAATTAGAGACGTAAGTGTTAGATGTTTGTAACTGTGTTCTGGCATTCCCGTTGATTGTACAGGTTCCACCCAGTCTGTTATGGCTCTGATACTACCCCTTAAAAGTGCAACTTACAATGTTTCTGCCATCCACACTAAACATAAAAAAGTGTTTTTTGTTGGCTTAAAGAGCATACGACACGAGAAAAAAAGTCTTAAATGGCATTATTATGTGAATTAGAATCATATTTTGAGACGATTCGACTATATACAACAATTTAGCAAAGCACAGATGACGAGAAATTAGTCTTTTAATCTGCCGGTTAGCCACGCCTACCATTATAGGGCTTTAGCGTCCCCAACAGGTGGATGACGTCAGCGGTAGACTGGGCTCATCGATTTTACTATTCAGCCCATTGAGGGGGAATTATTCAGAACGAGGAAAACGCGACGAAGAAAGCCGCAAAATGTCATTGTTTCAGTCTCTCTACTCCAATATTTTTACAGGATATTCTTTTTATCCAAGTATTTTTCCCCAATAGCTATGTAAATGGCTTGAGAAGGACCAGTCAGCCCGTCGAGGGGGAACTATTCACAACGAGGAAAACGCGACGAAGAGAGCGGCAAAATGTCATTGTTTCTGTCTCTTTACGTCAATATTTTTACAGGATATTCTTTTTATCCAAGTATTTTCCCCAATTGCTAAATAAATGGCATGGTCATGACAAATAACAGTCTTGTGCTGAATGGAATATGAAATAATAAAAATGCATTTATTCAGGACGACATGGCAAAATTACTCCATAATGGTCAAAACTGTCGACTTCACCTTTACTGTCGCACCTCCCGAACGATATTTTAGGAAACCTAAATCGGACATATGTCATTTCCCTTCCTCGGCTTCGGAGAATGTAAACAAACCAGAAGGCGTGACAGCTAGCCGACATGCTAACCCGAACCGAGTGATGTTTCAAAGTCTTCAAAGCGGAAAATCACACATAACTATCCTGGATTTTTTGACATGACGACCCGGTTGTCGATTGTCTTTGCGGATTGGCAAACCGCCCAGGGGAGAGCAATTTACAGTTCGTTCCCCGGAGGAGGGTGGCTGGAGTTGTTGTGCAGCTAACGTGCTGCTGCTAATGAGCATTAGGAGAGTTTTTTACATGCCTATTAATGATCAAACGTAAGTAGTCCTTCATTTAAAGGAAGTTTGTAGTGTTTACTTTGTAATCGCTGTATTCGTATTTGACATAATACAAAACAAGATGTTTACTCACTTCTTCGTAAGTCCAATGGTCCCACAGTAAATATCCACGGTGAATGGGAACCTTTTGAAACTCCAAAAAGGCGCGTACGCCTCTCCCTCATACATAATGATTTTTCTACAGCCGTTTGGCTGGCGTGATGCGAAAAATAAACGTATTAATCCGCAAAATCAGCTGAATCCTTCGTCCTCATACACAACAGTACACTGTAGCATGAAGAGAACGTCTTCTACCGTACACGTCACAGTGCCCTTCTCCTCAATGCAAGACCGAAGCCGAAAGTCACTCATTTTCATGGCGCGGGATTCAAAAAACTAAATAAAAATAGTGATCGCTTCCACACACATCCAAGCGGCCCATAGCATTCAGGGGCATAAAATACCGCGTGTATTATGAAATAAACATGCTTTTTCGTGTCACATGCACTTTAAAGTTCCTCATGTAATTTGCAGGTGAGGCGAGTAAAGAAGTGGACTCATGGTTTGCCAAACTGGAATCATTGAGAAAGGAACTAGAGATGCCTAGTGCAGTGTGCGCCTTTTTGAAGAATGGAGTAGATTCTGCAAAGTATGCACTCTTCAATGGACATAATGTTTGTCTTTTTGCTTTGCATAACATTACTTTCATCAGTGCTAATTTAGCCACTCAATATGTCTCTTTTACTCTGAATGGTGATCAAATGGGAGCTAATGTTACAAAGACACTACGACAATGCCTCATGAAATGACGTTTGAATTCACATCTTTAGCAACTCATCTTTCTTACTCTTCTTTGCAGTAAAATGTGTAGCAGTAAAGCAGAAAAAGAAATGGAAGAGAAGCCCGAGGCAGAGGCCCCAAAAGCCGAGGAGCCAAAGGCAGAGGCCCCAAAGCCTGAGAAGCCAAAAGCAGAAGCCCCAAAACCACAGAAGCCAAAGGCTAAAGCCCCTAAAAAAGGAGCAAAGGGTCAAGGACTTTGACACTGAGTAGCACAAGGAAGAGGATTCTAAACATGGAAGAGACAAATAGTTTGGGCATTAGCACATAAATAATGTGTAACATTACAACTTTTGAAATATTTTCTACCAGTGTTGCACCCCAATTGGATATTGCTATTCAGTTTCATCATGTTATTTATTTTTGTTGAATAAATAGAACAGTCTTTCAGCATCTGTTTGTTGCAAATGTGAACAGCATGTTTGAACAGAATGGTTTATTGTCAGATAGGACATTAGATTTGTAAGGAGTACTCGTTTTACATCCTGTCTGACTGGTACTGTAGGTGTTAACCTTCTCACGTAAAAATCTTTTGTGTGATCATGGCTTGTAACAAGGAAAACAAAGTCGATTATATACAATGGAAGAGGAAATGACCCACAGAAAAAGAAACTAAACAGCTAAACTTTTACAAACACTGTGCGTGTGTGTGTCTTAGTGTAGACGAACCCTTGATATCACACGTTTTCTGTTGTTGTATTGCTCAGGACATTACAGGTGTATCTCGGATAATTACAATATTGTTCAATATTATGAGTATTGAGGCACCTGCCCCTTTCCCTCTGATGTCCAAAATGCCTTTTTGTAATTTTCTGATTTTTATTTTTTGCTGTTGCACGAGTGTGTTATCCTTCTGAAGCATTTGTGACATTAAAATGTCATTTAACTGAGCTGGGAAAAATGTATTAAAATACTTTATTAAATGAGCAATAAAGTCATAAGCGTTTGACTGGAGGAGGTGTGAATTACGGAGGGAAATTGCCAAACTAAACATACATATGACAGCATCAAAGCTATTTGACTTTACTTTTTATTGCTTTTTGTCATTTAACCTTTTGTTCCTATTTGACTTTGCCCCAGCCCTGTACTCATCACATCTGTTTGAGTGAGTGTATTAAAAAGTGGCCTCAGGCTCTCAAATAGGCAATCAAAGGGCTGTCATTCCGCCCCAATAGGCCCACAAGGTCATTGCAGGGGTGCGTACAGAAATGGAAGTGCCTGTGGTAGGAGGGACTGACTGGAGTGGTTAGTCAGACTGACTTGGTGAACATGAGTAACTGATCATAAAGAGAGACTTTTATGGTCTTTTTTGCATTCTATTTAAAGCCTCGCCTTTTATCAGGTATTCAAAGTCACTTCCAGGACAAAGTCTTACCTTGCTATGATGGAAGCTCTAGTTGCAAAAATGTGATCTCACACTTTGACACGTTGAGGTTGCCTCTCCTCAGGGTTTATCAGTATGTGTGTTCTGTAAATTTGAAGATTCTCTAAATAATAATATGAAATAAAAATGTATAAAGGAGGCTAATATCCATATATACCATCATAAAAAGACAGCATTCATTCAGTGTATCACAAAAGTGAGTACACCCCTCACATTTCTGCAGATAAAAAACGTACAAAAAAAGCGTACATCCCTAGATGTCCAAATTGAGTATTGCTTGTCATCTTCCCTCCAAAATGTCATGTGACTTGTAACAGGAGTGCTGTCAGCATTGCTGCAGAGATTGAAGAAGTTGGGGGTCAGGCTGAGAATGCTCAGACCATACGCCACACTCTACATCAAATTGGCTGTCGCTATGCGGGCTTTCTTGTTTACCGTCTTCTGAAGAGGCTTCCTCGTGGGGTGACAGCCATGCACACCAATTTGATGTAGAGTGGGACATATGGTCTGAGCACTAGTAGGCTGACTCACCACCGCTTCAATCTCTGCAGCAATGCTGACACCACTCATGTAATGAGTCACATGACATTTTGGAGGGAAAATGACAAGCAGTACTCAATTTGGAGATTTAGGGATGTACGTATTTAATAAGGGGTGTACTCACTTTTGTTGCCAGGGGTTTAGATATTAATGGTTATATTTTGATTTATTTTGAGGGGGAAATAAATTAACTCTATTATATAAGCTGCACACAGACTATTTTTCATTGTGTCAGTGTCATTTTGTCAGTGTTGTCCCATTAAAAGATATACTTAAATATCTGCAGAAATAAGGTGGGTGTACTCACTTTTGTGATACACTGTATACCATCATAAAAAGACAGCATTTACATATATATATATATATTACAAATATCACTACATTTAAACCTACTATTCACCTTAGCTACAGCGCAAAATTTCTAGGGGAATAATTTGTAAATGTTATGACAATACAGTATCAATTACAACGATACAATCGTTGCCTATATTACAAAAGTGTACCAATTCGATTTAAGGGCCTTCAATTGAATTAAGAAATGTTTTGAACCCATTTAATGTAATCAGTTACCATAATGTTCGGACTGTGCTACTTTTTTCCCACATTTTGAATGCTGCAGCTTATAGTCCAGTGCGGCCTATTTGTTGATTTATTTGGGTTAATAGGTAACATTTTACAATCATGATTATGACATGACACGATCATGGGCATTAATGAATGCATATGACAGATGTCATTACGTATCATCCGGCAAATTATGTCACTAACTCCATTTATGTCCAGCTTGGATCTTTTACAGACTTTGACAGTCTAATGGTGCCACTGTCAAATAAATTGTTACCAAATACCATAACTAGCAAAAAAAATGAAACAAATGGAACAGTAGCTGAAGAAATAATTAGCACAGAACATGAATTTTGATTGCTATTTACATTTGTAGCACTGCAGTGCATGCTGGGAGCCATGTTGGACAACAACAGTTGATAGCAGGTGGCAGCAGAGGTTGACTGTCTCCTTCAAGGGAGCAGTGATGGCCAAATGAAGCTTCTTGAAGCAATGAAGCTTTTCAGCCAATTGGTTGAAAACTTCATGGTGGTTCATTTGGTTCAGTCTTATGATGC
Source organism: Corythoichthys intestinalis (assembly GCF_030265065.1). NCBI lineage: Eukaryota > Metazoa > Chordata > Actinopteri > Syngnathiformes > Syngnathidae > Corythoichthys > Corythoichthys intestinalis. The sequence goes on from NC_080398.1 coordinate 42,559,786, forward strand.
CGCTGTCAAATAAAGTGTTACTGGTTAATATGTTTTGGTGTGAATATCCCATAATAGCTTAATAGCATAATAGGACAGCTGCAGCATTTTGACAATTTTGTTGCTGATTATTTCAAACATTTTAATGAAAACCTTTTACCAAAACAGCATGTCTAAAAGAGGATATTAATTGATGTTTTGCATTTTCAATGATTTTGGTAAGGAAAACCTTAGATAAAGTGGTATTATGAGACATCATCAGACAAAGTGTGTTTAGCATTTTTGATTGCCATCTAAGTAGATTGGATCAAACTGTAAACTACTTGAATTCAAATATTTAAAATTTGCAAATCTACATGTCATGCCTGCCTACTGTCCATAGCTAGCTGGGATCGACTCCGGCACCCTTGTGAGTATAAGTGGCGTGGCAAATAAATGAATGATTCAATATATCCTTGATTGCAATATTACTTTTTAATATTATAATATAATTAAAAAAACATAAATTAGGTTTTGTTCAATGACAAACTATTTCAATTCAATGTAATTGTGACAAAACAAAAATTTTATTTTTAAGAATTGTTCTCATAACTTCAGAATTTTTTTTTTTTTTTTAAACAATGTCTGTGTCCTACATACATCTTACATGCACCATCTGAACGCGTTTCGACTGTGCAGCTCTAGTCCTTTTTGTGTGGGCGGGTTTGTGTAAGAGTGTGCTCACAGTGGGATGAACATCATGTCTATTGATCAGGCTAATGTGGGGAGGAAAGGCTGCAGGCCTGGATCAATACAAGCCTAATTACAAACAGCACCAAATGTGTGTGAATGTGCGTGTCGCTGACATGACTGACACTCAAAGTCGCAGGCCGGTGTATATAAATACTGTTCCACTGTGCACATACTCTCATTTTTGACAGTTATTGCTCATCAAGTATGATTCTTTTGTTTGAGTGAACCAGAGCTCTTGGTAAGTGTTATATTGGCATGTGCATGTGTTGATATTTCTGCGTAGCATTGAGGGATTCTTATTTCTTAAAGCGAACGGCACCCTCAATTGGACAGCTTTTCTGCTCCTTTTCTAGGACGCGTTATGTCCTGACCAACAGTTCATTCCAAACATGTTTTGTCTCATCTTACTTCACTTTTTATGTCTTTTGTCTCACCACCTTTTAGGTCACCAGCAGAGGTTCTGATCAGCTTGATGCTGTGTGATATGTTTGATATTCGGTTGTTCTTGAACTTTACCATGTCAACTAAATATCAGACATATTCCTACAGAGTCTGGCACTGACATCCAAATTAACAGCTTCCCCATTGAAGGGCATTGCTTCTCAGGCTGCAAACCTGATCTTTTCGTGTAACCGAAATGTTTGTTTTATTTGACTTCAGTAGAATTAGTCATCATTAAAATGTAGCAGAGTATTAAAACTCTGGGGTTTTATGGTAGTTGGCCAAACATTTTCACACATACCAGTAGAGTTAGTCTTTTAAAACGGAGTTCCTTAATTTTATATTTATTTTATTACTATTTTATTACTATTTAATCACGCCTCACTGACTTCCCTGCCAACTGCATTGTTTGTAATATAGGGTTGAATGATAGTGAAGTACATTTTTTTAAAAGGGTTTATCATCTACAAGTTTTTTGGTTAGTTACTGTACACTAAATTTTCATGATCATGCTGAATATTTAACAGAGGTCCTTGAAATTGCTCTCCATTCTTTCATAATATGATGTTTTGATGGACATGAAAACCAATATTTGACGTTTTTCAATGCCAGCTGAAATAGTGGATGAAAATTTACTCTGATGTTTCATACATGTGTCGTTGAATGTTGTCGAAGTAGAATGATCACGATGTCAGAGTGAAATATTAATTTTAAAAACACTGGTTAAATAAATTTATATATCGGTTGTTGAACAATACAGGGTCAAGCTGCTGTTACTGAATCATGTTGAGCCCAAAATAATCACCCTGTCATTTTTCACTCTTTCAGCAAACTCACATTATGCCATTTTGCTTGTATGTTTTTCTAATTGAAGTTGATGGAACTGATTCAGAGTGTCCCCCACCTCCTACCCACAGTTAGCTGGGATTGGCTTCAGCACCCACGTGACCCTCGTGAGGATAAATGAATGAATGAAAGTTGATGTATGTAAACTATGTTTCAAAGTATAGTAGCTTGACCACAATGCAATTCTAAATGGGGAACACCCACTTAAAACAATAAATGTGAAGTTAACTCAACTTTTGGGGAGTAACTTGGAAAGGTTTCAAAGGCACCACATTGTGATAAATTCTTTTAAAAGAATTAACATTTAATATTATTAGGATAGCACTGTCATATGTTGAGAAAGAGGTCATTTGTTAATTTTGTCAAAATTCAGTTTCAAATAAAGAGAAGTAGAATGTAACTATTGAACCTGTTTGTTTTCATTATGGACATCTCAATCTCCTGCTCTCCTTCCCCCTTTCTTTAAGTGGATTTTTATCCTGTACTTGAAAGCAAACACAGGTGTGGGTCCAAGTGTTTGTAAAGTGAAATCAATCATGTAATGGCGTGAGAACAAATATGTTGAAGTCATAATGATAAGCATGGATAGAACTCCTAATTCGTTTTACCACCAGTCCCCTTGGAGTGTTCTCAGTGAAATTTTAAGAACCAGTTTAAACTGCTTTTAAATGAACATGAAAACCATTAATCACAGGCAAATTTTATCTAGTACTCTGCCTAACGATGACCATTGTCTTAGAATAGTGGTCGACCTTAACAACTGCAGTGACCACATAAATGGGTACTGAACCTCCCCACCCTAATATTGATACATATAGAGTGGAACCTAATGATTACAAGTCTGCAGTACTTGTAATGGGTTTAATTGGTTTGGTTTGATAACCCATGGGTTGGCCTCTGGATTCAAATTATAAATTTGATTTCGCTGATATTTTCCAGATGAATTCTCTACATGCTGAATAAAGCAATGAGGGCCAGCACAATGTACTAAAGTGCATTATAGGATGCATCTGACATTTTTAATCATTTAATTGATGCACACAGAAGGAACTTTTTGTTAGCAAATTAATGATGTAACAGTCCATTTACTAAAATAGCATAGTTATCTATTCTTATAAAGGCCATTGGCTGGAAAATTGGGTCAGCGATGTGGAAGAATGTACGTAAATGTGACATGCAACAAGCATCACAAGATATGAAGATAAAAAAAAAAATGGTGCGCCGAGTCATATTTGTTATAAAAATCTCTGGTGGCTGGAAAAACAGGTTGGGTGGCATCCACAAACGGGCACATGTTAAGAAAGCAGTTTTAATCACAATACTCTTTTGTCACTGCAAAAGTAGCTTGTTGCAGTGTTGACTGCCAACCTGTTGAGCCTGTTAGAACGAACAGCTTATGAATGGTTGCATTGTGGTGAAATATTACTTTAATGAAGTGTTTATTGTAAAAGACAGAAGCGGTAAGAAGTGGTAAGGTACACTAAGACACAACAAAGACTCATTCCATTAAGTGTAAAAAATAATACACACACAAAAAAAAAACAACAACAAAAAACATATATGACATTGTGACATTTACAGCTTAAGACAACTTTTGCACCAAAAATTCATGCAAAGAAAGACAACAATATTTTAATCATATTGTATTTACAATGTTTTGTTTTTACTACAAATTAAATGCATGATATTCACTTCTGTGTTCATCAAGTCATGAGAGTGGTTAGTACGTCTGCCTCACAGTTCTGAGATCAAGGGTTCAATCCTGCTCTCCGGCCTTCCTGTGTGGAGTTTGCATGTTCTTCCCAATGTCGATTTTCTCTGTGTATTGTGGTTTCTCCTCACTTTCCAAACACATGCATGATAGGCTGATTGAACACTCTAAATTGTCTATAGGTATGTATGAGTTTATGTGTCCATGATTGTTTGTCTCTTTGTGCCCTGACTGGCAACCAATTCAGGGTGAACCCCACTTACTGGCCGTAGTTGGCTGGGATGGGCTCCAGCACCCCCATGACCCTCGTGGGGATAAGTCGCATAGAAAATGAATGAACACTTAAAGCTGTAATGTGAAGTAATTTCATAACATGCCAAATAGGGTCACAATTAAAGTAATTAAACATCGTCCAACAAATAAAGCATGAAAAAAATCATTTATATGTTGTATATTTGACAAAATAATCGCGTTTCCGAAGTTCGAGCCTGAAAGGGGACGAACCCGGAAGTGATACGTCACACCGAGAACAGCGATGGGAGCGGCCGCCCTACAAAGCCCTTCAAACAATGCTTCAAACAGCGATATAAGTGACAGATCAAGCGCAAGTGAGGAGACCCAAGTTTTTGAAGAGTTGGAGGAAGAGGAGGAGGTTGGAATTTTATGTTGGATCGTACATGTATTAGCCAGACGCTAATCAGGATGCAAACAATGTGCCCAGACTACCTGACATCGAATGGAGACAAGACCCGTTGAGATTACAAGATTGGTAAGATATAGGCTGTTATTATTTTCATGATTTGAAGATGCAGGCATTTGCACATAATTTTATGTTTTTGTCTATCTGATGACATTGTTTAAAAAAATAATAATCAGACTGCATGTTCATTTTGGCAGATCCGGCAGCGCTCATGCATATAAAATAATAATATAAAAACGTTGGGGGGGGGGGGTCAGAAGGAGATGAGTCGTTGATGGCTTTCTCCACTTTATTGTGGCAACAATAAGAAAACAAAATAATAGCGGACTGCCGCCACATTCGACCGCGAAGTTTTGCTTCTCACTCATCCCCGCCTCGCCTCGTACTACAAGCTACTACTACTTCCAGTCCCAGCGTCTCTTAAACGGATCATGCATAGTGTCTTGTTATGAGCGTTTTGTTGACAAAGGTATCGAACACACGACGTGCTTACAACTTTGTTTCTTTATTAACACATGGAGCTAACAGTAGCTGGGGCTCTCGGCAGTAAGTGGCGTCTAATGGCGTGAGGAAATGTAGTTTTTTTCACACAAGCGAACAGATTACAAAGCACCACTTCGGTGTTGTCCCGAGACTACATTTCCCATGATTCACTGCGTGACTTGAGCCGCTCGCTGATTCGCTGCGAGATTGACTCAATGCCAACACGCTCGCTGTCACCTGTCAGCGGCTCTCGCGAAAAACAAACTAGAAGGCTATCAAGCGATCATGGTGAAAGAAACGCCGCTACAAATGCAATGCAATGCTTGAAGCATGAAGGTGGAAATACATAATACAAATACAAATAAATTTGCACAAACTCACCGGCGGTTTAAACCTGCCGCTGTCAACGCTCTGGTAGGTCGCATTTCACAGCATTCTGCCGCGGTCCTCCTCGCCAGCTTTTTGCTCGCCATTCACGCTCGTTTGCATTTGATCGCTAGTCTGATACACTCCCGCTTTTCGGTGAGGTCGTTTGTGTTTATTCGTTATTGGATCGTTTTTGTTCACCACAGTAAATAAGAGCACTGAAGCAATAGGTGTAAGTCGCCATTTCTGTTCAACCCGTTTTCTCCTGTTTTGTTTAGCGTAAGAAGCTAGGTTAGTGGCTGTCTTTTCTTTGTTCTTTTTCATGATCAGGGTTTAGTTAGCGGGTGGGGTTCAAGTGTAGATTCCTTTTGTTTGTTGTTTTGGCCTGGGCTTACCCTGAAGCCGCGCTTCATCCACATTTTGTACATATTCATTGCGAGTCTGATTGTTGTGTGAATAAATTTGTGCCACTTGTGAAATTGTGTGGCTCGTTTTATGTTACGCCCTTCGCGAGCCGTCCTTGGGACGTAACACTAGCGAACACAACAACAACTATGCCACGACTATTGCCACGAGTTGGCTTTCGGCTAATGTCGCTAGCTTCTACTGTACACTCCACAACAGTTGGCAGCTCTGCTTTGACAAAGTCATCAGTCATCTATCCAAAAATCACACTTACTTTTTGGCAAATACTTGATCATAAGCAGACCGGTTAAGGAAGCAGGCATCTTCGAAGTGTTTGCAGCAGAGAAGCCTACTCGATGATGGCGTGAAATTCATTCGCTTCGTGCGAACGAAAGATGTCCATTTTCGTGCCCTGCTATCGTTTGGCCACTCATACAACCGCCGTGGCATCTTACCGAGAAGCAAAGCAACAAACAGTACTGTTCTATGGTGGACTTTCCTCGCACTTCCCGGTGTGACGTAATTTCCGAAGATTGCCGAAGAAAAGCATTTTCGTTGTCAAGGGCGTTGCTATGGGTTAAACAAAGAATCTGGAAGGGTTGCGTTAAAAAAAAATAATGAAAATATGCTTATAATTGTTCAGCCATTGATATTATTCAAAAACATGGTTGGCCAACCTTAGTTCACATTTCCCCTTTAATGTTTTAGAACAATGGTTCTTAACCTGGGTTTGATTGAATCCCCGGGGTTCAGTGAGTAAGTGTCAGGGGTTCAGCAAGTAAGACTGAGAAGAGCCCCCTTTTCATACGCTGACTACATCTATACAAACAGACATTTTAGACCAGGTTTTGGACTGGTTTGCCACAATTTACAATTATTCTATTCGTGTTAAACGTCTGGCCCACCTAGTAAATCATATGCTTTTATTTTGACACTTGCACTGTAAAACTGGAGTTTTTTTTGTTGTTGGTTTTTTTTTTTTATGATCAAGTGCATTACACTTTTGTGTGTCCAGTCACGTATGTACACTCGCCCCCTCCCAGTCAATGGCTGCTGATGTGGTAAGAAGGAAGTGACACAAACATGTACCAAAATCAACAGGAAATAACCTGGAAAGGTAACCTGCCTCAAAATGTAGAGGAATTAATCCATAAGTATCCCAAAATAAAAAAGAATTGACCTAAAATAAACTCTTTGGCTTCCATTGACAACGATAGACGTTCAATTCCCTTAAACAGGAAAGACTGGCTGTGAATGCTCATATTCTAGTCCCACAGATGGTGCTAGACGTCCAGTCCTTTAGCAAGGTGAAGAACCACTGTTTTAGAAGTATTCCAGCAAACAGCAAGAGAACTGGTGTAATTTGTGACATTGGGTGTTATACTTCATGCCAAAACGTGCCAATGTGTGATTCTATGATACCAAATTTCATAGTCATTAAAGGTGTGTGAAATTTCCGATTCTTAGATTATTCGCGATTCGGCCATGGAAGATTCGAGAACGATTCACTAACATCCATATTCCGATTATTTAAGTATGCCAAGTAAAGCGGAACTAAAACACGGTTAGTGCGTTCTTCCGGACGCTGTGGGGAACGGACCAAGAGTAAACATCCACAACTCACGCTTCCTAGATACTGAAGGAGATAGTACCTTTTTTCGTAGGCACCGTCTAACTGCTTGCATTATTCTAACACACTTAATATAATCAATCAGGGAATAGTATAGTTTCTTGAAGTTACTGTTTGACGGTTTGTATTACTCTAACATAGCCAATATAAAATAAATAGCACTTATACCATAGTTCAAGGAAAACAAGCAGAATATAGGGCATAAAAGGTGCACAACACCTTCTTATCACGGAAGCCCAACGTGTGCGTCATGAGCACAATTGATGCTGACAAACCCACGTCTGCACCACAACTCTCACAATCAGTTCTCCTGGACAGTCCAGAAAAAATGGCAAGACGGCCTGTCCCAACACAAGGCACACCGGAGAACGCCCGATATCCAATGGATAACACGACTGATAAGACTCCAAGAGCCCCTTTGACGCTGAGGTGGCAAAATCCACAACCCTCGTTGCCCTGACAACTGTAACTCCCAAATCCTCCTGTCCAATCCACAAACAGACAATAATCCCAAACACAAACCTTTTTCCTGCCCACGGCCTGCCCCGCGAGAGCCTTCAAAGGACTGAATGTTTAACTAAGCGATGTCATTTTTCTCGGGAACCTTTTGTTGACATGTGATATGGTCAGTGTTGTTAATAACAGCGTTACAATATAACGGCGTTACTAACGGCGTTATTTTTTTCAGTAGTGGGTAATCTAATTAATTACTTTTCTCATCTTGGCAACGCCGTTACCGTTACTGAGGACGGAAAGGCATGCGTTACTATGCGTTACTATATTGGTCGAAAAATCTGAGGGAGACGGACTCACCGAGACGACAGAGCAGAGCAGGAGTGGGGAGGAGGCTAGAAAGTTGTGACGCCGAGCAAACGCGATGCTAGGTAGCTCCAATAATACATGTTGTAGCCGATAGCCTACAAACTACGCCCGCATGTTATGGTAGATATGGTAGACATGGTAGATATCACATGTACTGTATATAGATATAACTAGATGCAAAATGACAGACATGGCACTAAATGCGTTAGTAGACAGCGCCATCTTAAAGCAGTACTTTTTAGGACGGCTCTGTTGTAGAGAACCTTCCTAGCGAACCCAAGTAACTTTTTATCTAAAATACTTCTAAATCGGCAAAATCTTGACTTGAATCTATCTTTAAATGATGAAACTGTTTTAAAACTTTCATATGTCGAAAGTAGAGAGAAGGGAACTAATGCAATAATGGGAGCAATTTTAACAACTTTTAACAGTTGATTCAGGGTAAAGGGTAAATTAGGGTAAAGAATTGGCCTCGGGCAATTTTACCAAATACCTTCACAAAAAACTTCACATAATGTGGCCAATGTTTTTTTTTTTGTTTGTTTTTTTGTTTTTTTTTTTTGTTTTTTTTTTTTTGTTTTTTTGAGGGAAAAAAAAAAGTAATTATCACCAATTACTTTGCCAAGTAACTAATTACTCTTACATTCAGGTAATTTAGTTACTAACGCAATTACTTTTTGAGAGAAGTAATTTGTAACTATAATTAATTACTTTTTTTCAGTAAGATTAACAACACTGGATATGGTGACCTTGCCTCCCCACCTAAGTGTTTCTGCTTCACCTTGCCGTTTTGATCGCTGTCGACCTGAATTAATTGTCAACTTGTTTTCGCTGAGCCTTCTTTAAGCTTTTCAAAATGGAGTTAGTACAAAGGGTTAAGACTAAGTTGAACGTGCGGAGTTTGGCCTTCTGGCCGGATTATCGGGGTCTCGCCCGCCTGGGTCGTTGGAGCTGCTAAAAGCAGCTAAAGGGGAGGCGGCTTGGGGTTGTGCATAAATAATCGATTTATAATCGAATCGTCGTCTCTGAATCGTAATCGCAATCGAATCGTGAGGTGCCCCAAGATTCCCACCTCTAATAGTCATAGTCACTAAAATATACTCTTCTAAACGACACAGTTTAACTCTGTGGCTGCCATTGAAGGCGATAGGTGTCCAATCCATTTTCAATCCTAAACTGCTCACCTGCCTGCCACGGGAAAAACATTCGCACTCACATTCAAAGTAGGAACTGAACCCACACTGCCTGCAATAAAGTTAGATGAATGCACCACTACCCCATGAGTGACTGTGATAAAGGCATGAGAAAAGCAAATACTAGTACATGTGTTTTTTCATGTTATTGATTAACATTTTCAGCAAATCCCTGGAATACCTCATTATATTTTAAACAGTGCAGAGTACTGAATAGTACTTGACTTTGCGTGAATGTGTAAATGAGGAAGAGTGTTCTTGAACATTTAAACTTTTGAAGCACCACTTCAAACTGTTGAACTAATTCAACTTCACAAAACTGTTAAACTGACACACACAAAAAATCTCCACTATAGGAGCCCTTTATGTGTCATTGCTCTGAAACCCATGTGTCCAAATACTGTATGGTCAATTCCAGGATTTTTCCTCAAATTGAAATTTTAGCCTGTCACCACATCATCTGTTATTTTTATATATTGTTAAGAACTTTTAGGTGTTTCAAACAGGATGTTGTCATCCACCTGTATGTGTTTTTTTTTTTTTTTTTTTTTTTAAAAAGCTGAAAAGAATAAAGAATAAATTACATTTGTTAACATATAACATGCATTCACCTGATTTAAGAATAGAATAGAATAGAATAGAATAGAATAGAATAGAATAGAATAGAATAGAATAGAATAGAATAGAACGCAGCAAAAATCGATGTCAAAATTAGTGGAAGTAAGTACTTAATAAAAGCCAAAGGTCACCCAGTCATTAAAAAAAATATGTGTTTTAAATGATGCTTCATTACATATTTGATATGAAATTGAATTAGACAAATTGAATTAGATGCACATCACTGAGTTACATTATGAGTCATGTGTGATGATTATAAAGCTTTAACCCTTTAATGCCTGCAATATGAAGCAATTGTCAGAGAATCACAAAATTTGAAAAATAAGGTCTTAATGAAACCTTTTTTTAAAAAATTTTGTAAAAAAGCAAACAAAAAATAGTATGTGTAATAAGCGTTCTAATATCTATAACCCTTGCTAAATCCTTTTTTTCCCTCATGGAACCTGCAGATGCATGAGTTGACTTGCATCCTTTTTTTTTTTTTTTTTTTTTTTTTTTTTTGAGGAAAGATTCAAAAATTCCTAATTAGTCTCAAAATCATGAAATTCTAAGTGTATCAAATGTGATACAATTGGCTAGAAGGGGTTAAAGTTTTAATTCAATTTGCAATTTTTCAGGTTTCTTGGTCAATTTTGCATTGTGCAATTGTTCACTGAAAAGCAGGCATTACCAAAGTTTGTGTATTCTGCACACATGCAGCTGGTAGTGTTGCTGTGGTGATTTACATGAAAGGAACCCCCCGCAGAGACATATGTTATTTGAAAGCGTGCACACTGTATGCTCTGGGGGTGATATTTGCCAGGCAGCATCATAATAATAACATCAGTTGGTATATGTTGTGTTTGTCTGATGGAGGATGGGCATTAATGAGCAGGTCAAGGGGAATAGGTTGGGGGTGGATAATTACTGGTAGGAACTAGAAATGCGAAATGAATGCAGAGGTAATGAAGACACTGATGGTATAAATAAGCCAAGTGCCCATGTGTGACGTGATGGAGACAGGCTAGACGACAAAGACAGAACAAGTGTTTTATTTTGCATTTACGTGAAGGTAAGACATACACTATGTATTTTTTTATGTGTGCTTTGAAATATTTATTTGTACTTCCTTTGAGAATGTTTGCAGAGATGGCAACAATTCGCATATTCTTGGCATGTGTGGTTCTCCTCAGTACCAGCGTACCATCATTTTCTCTCCAAACTAGTGGGGAGTGCTTCTTCAACACCAAAGGTCAGTGCAGTATGATTTTATTGTCATACCACAGCCTGTCATAGTAAAGTGTTGCCTGCTTTCTAATGATTTTACAGCCCGAAGTAACTTTACAAGCACATTAGAAGGTTGCACATGCTTCATAAATGTTACTTCCTTGCAGTGTAACACAATGATCCCAATGGACTTCACTTTATGTTCAACGACATGCCATATTTTAAACTATATTGTTGAAAAATTAGCACGTGTGTGTGTTATTCGAAATGTTTAATTTAGTTTATGACTTGCTATTCTCATGGGTGATTGGTTTGTGTGTTCTGTGTTTTTGCTCTGGGGTATCTGAATTTCCTCCATATTGGTCAAACTGAACGACTGCATTGATATTCTGCGCTTAACAAATGTAAAGGACCAGTCTCCATTGTTAGATTTATTCAACAGTTTGTCTAATTAAGGTTATTTGGTTATCACCAAAATTATTATTTTATGTGTCTGTATGGTTGGCATGTCAGTTTGTAGAAGCACTTCAACCAAATTATTGGTTTTAATTTTTTAACATTACTATTATTGTTTCAAAATGTCAAATTATACTGATTGACTTGTATTCCTCAAGAGAAAAATGAGTGAGAATACAACCTGATCTCTGCTCTAAGAAGTGTCTATTTCGTCTCTCACAAGGGAGCTGTGAGTACATGGGTCAGGTGTTTGGGTTAGGTGAGCGTTGGATCACCATTGATTGTTACCAGTGTGTCTGCATGGAGCCTTTTGGAGTAGGATGCTGTGATCAGTGAGTGTCCTTGCATAGACTTCATAATGATATTGACGGGACACGGGGCGCGTCCCCGCACGGGGCGATTAATAGGAGGCCTACCTCCGTCAAAGCTGACCGAGTGGAAACACAGACAAAGAGCTTTTTACGTTGAACATTCTTGTGAATAAATGTGTAAAGCCCTCAATTCTTTATAGATATGGACGTAAAACAATCTCGATTCTTTGTTAAAAGAGCAAAGAACCGGGCTGTTAGCATTTATTTTACGTAAATATGTTGAATGTGCTGCTAGTCTTTGAGCCACTGTAGCGCCGCCTATCATCACAAAGAGCTTTTTCCGTTGAAAATTCTTGTGAATGAATGCTTGAATTCCTGAATTCTTCATAGATATGGACTTAAAACAGTCTTGATTCTTTGTTAAAAGAGCAAAGAACCAGGCAGTTAGCATTTATTTTACGTAAATATTGCAAACTATGACGCAAATGTCGTAGCGGCTAATTTCTCACATTGATTTTTTAAAAATGCATGCACGGTACGAAAAATATAATAATTACCTTGAATCCTCGAACAAGTCACTCCTCAGACAATCCTTCCTGTTTGTATGCGGTACAGATTTAATACTTTTTCAACCTAAATCCGTTATTAGATCGCTGCATGCGTGTTTGAGAATACTCCTCTTGATGTGGGCAGGCCCCCTACTTGCAGTGTATGACAGATGTGACCCGTCAATACCATTATGAAGTCTATGACCCTTGTTCAAAAATATTTGTCTGCCCTTGGTTTTGTGGAATAATTAGATTTTCACACAGTGGTTTCAAACCTGTGGACTATCCTGAGTGGTGCGACATCATCCGCAAGCCTGACTCTTGTGCCAGTGTTGTGGTGATGAAAGCCAATCACAAGCTGCCCTGCCTGTGGGGACGAGGCCACCTCCAAACTGCTGCAAGCCTCCCCTGGAAATCTGACAATGATCCCATGTTTTGAGACCATTATATCATAGTATTTAACATTACAATATAATGTAATACCATTAGAAAAAAAGAACATATCTCTCTGCCTCTCTCTGTCTCTCTATGTCTCTCTGTGTGTACACTTCTAAAAAAAGTTACAGGAACACTTCAAACATACATGAGAGCTAAACGGCGGGTGATCTTGAATATCTTTCCAGATAATGAGTAGGTGATGTATTAGTAACAAAATGATGCCACACAATTTGATCGATATGAAAATGATCACCTTATAGAGGGGGGGAAATAAAGGACACCCCAAAAACAAAAGTGATAAAATGATGCTGTAGACTGGTCAATTCAGCTAAAATGTCGTTGTGGCAACTAAATGATTCTCAGTAGCTTATGTGCCCCCCACGTGCTTGTGTGCATGCAAGACAATGTCAGGACATGCTCCCAATGCGACGACAGATGGTGCCTTGGAGTATCACCTCCCAGATCAAGAACCAGGGTATCACTGAGCTCCTGGACAGTCTGAGGAGCAACCTGGCGGTGCCGGATGGATCTAAAATTAATGTCCCAAATGTGTTCTATTGGGTTTAGGTCAGGTGAACATGGTGGGCAGGCAATGGTAACAATTCCTTCATCCTCCATGCAGGCAGGCAGGGGTGGGCAAACCAGTCCTCAACTGGGTCCTGGTCTTTGTTCCAACTGATCCATCACAGACAGTTCAACCAATGAGGTTTCTGCTGAAACAAGAAGCACCTGACTGCGATCAACTGATTGTGCTTGCAAGTCACTAAATTAGTGAAAAGGTTTCCTCTCAATAGGTTGGAACGGAAACTAGCACCCACACCTGCGGCCCTTTGTGGAATAGTTTGCCCACCCCTACTCTAGCCACATGAGGTCGGACATTGTCGTGAACCAAGAGGAACCCAGGTCCCTCTGCGCCAAGCGTAGGTTCTGACAATGGGTTCAAGGATTTCATCCTGATAGCAGTCTGGGTGCCATTATTTAACCTGTAGAGGTCTGTGTATCCTTCCAGGGATATGCCTCCCCATAGACTTCATAATGGTATTGACAGGTCACATCAGGCACATACTGTGCTTCCCCTTCAAGCAGGGGGCCGCACACATCAAGACGAGCTATTCACAAACACGCGCACGCAGCGTATGTAACGCCGGATTTAGTTGAAAAAGTAAGAAAGGTGTACCGCATTCCAACAGGAAAGATTGTCTCAGGAGTGATTTGTTCGAGGATTCAAGGTAATTGTTATATTTTTCGTAACATGTGTTGGAGGCAGTCTTTCAGGACTTCCGCGTGTTCGTTTTCAATTCAGGTGAGACGGCTAGACTGGATTGCTAAACAAAAGACTGGAGGCAAGAGATCATTACTGTGTAGTTTTAATTTCAGAAATTTCTGGGTGCATTCAATGACAGAACAAAAGCTGTGTAGAGAAATGCACGCTGAACAGAGAGCTCGGCGTTACTTATATGCTGTACAGATAAGGAGGTGTGTCTGTTTGGCGATCAACTCATCTTGCAAAATAGGTCATGAGCCTTGCTGGGTGGCAGTTAAAAGTTCATGATTGTTGTTGGCAGTTAAAGTCCATGATTATCTGAGGCAAAACTAACTGTCCGCAGTTTTCTGTGACAAACAACTCAATTTATGGACATGATTGCATTAGGTGAGATGCATACTGACATCACATGCATGCATTTTGATTCATTAAAAAAAAAAAAATCAGTGGGAGGAATTAACTGCTACTGTCCTTCGACATATTTCCGTAAAATAAATGTACCTGCACTTTTTTTTTCTTTTTTAACCAATAATCGAGACTGTTTTACGTCCATATCTATAAAGAATTCAGGGATTTAAGCATTTATTCACAAGAATTTAAACCTAAAAGGCTCTTTGTTGTGGTAAGGCGGCGCCATAGTGTGACTTGAACACCAGCAGCACATTCGACATTTACTTAAACGAGCAGGTAGAATTTATTTATTTTTTGCTTTTAACCAAGAATTGAGATTGTTTTTCGTCCATATCTATAAAGAATTCAGGGATTTAAGCATTCATTCACAAGAATTTCTAAACGTAAAAAGCTCTTTGTTGTGGTAAGGCGGCGCCACAGTGTGACTTGAAAACGAACAGCACATTCGACATTAACTTAAAATAAATTCTACCTGCATGTTTTTTTTGTTGTTGCTTTAAACCAAGAATCTAGATTGTTTTACATCAATATCTATAAAGAATTCAGGAATTTAAGCATTTATTCACAAGAATTTCAACGTAAAAAGCACTTTTTTGTGGTAAGGCGGCGCCACAGCCTGACTTGAAGACAAGCATCCTCCTTCACCATATTTACGTAAAATAAATGCTACCTGCACAGTTTTTTTTTTGCTTTAAACCAATAATCGAGACTGTTTTACGCCCATATCTATTAAAAAAAAAATAGGGAAGTAAGTATTTATTCACAAGAATTTTAAACGTAAAAAGCTCTTTGTGTTTTCACTCGGTCAGCTTTGACAGAGATAGGCCCCCTATTAATCGGTCCTGCGTCCCGTCAATACCATTATGAGGTCTTTGGCCTCCCCGCACCAACACTGACCCACCATCAAACCAGTCATGCAATATATTGCTACACGCAGAATAATATTCTCAGTGGCATTTTAAGACCCATTCACATCTGTCGCATGTGTTCAGGTTGAACCTGCTTTCATCAGTGAAGAGAACAGGATGGACTTCAGGATGTCGGGCCCTCAGGCCACCCTCATTGAGCCTGTTTCTGATCATTTGGTCAGAAACATTCACACCAGTGGCCTGCTGGAGGTCATTTTATAGGGCCGGGGTAGTGCTCATCCTGATCCTCCTTGCACAAAGGAGAAGATACTGACCCTACCGAGGGTTTAAGGACCTTCCATGGCCCTGCCCAATTCATGGAATCTCTTCAGTTTCTCAATGCTCTTGAGACTGTGCTGGGAGACACAGCAAATCTTCTTGCAACAGCACATATTGATGTGCCATACTGGAGGAGTTGGACTACTTCTGCAACCTCTGTAGCATCCAGGTACCACACCAAGCTATGAACAGAGATTGATCCAAGCTAAATTAAAATCTACCGCAGAAGCAAGCAAGTCAGTCAGTAAGATAAATCAGCCAAATGAGATGAGGTGGTGAAAAAGGTATCAGTGGCCTTAACCTGGAAAATCAACCCTGTTTTGGGGGCCGTCTCATTGTTGCCCCTCTGATACACCTGTTGTTGATTTATTAACATCTAAGCTGCTGAAACTGATTAACAAGCCCCTCAGCTACCTAACTGACCAGATCAATATTCCAGAGGTTTGACTGTTAGGCTGCTATACTTTGATTAAAAAGTGTTGCTCAATTTTTAAAATTAATTTAAAAGTAAATTAGACAAAAAAAAGTTCTTGTATGCTCAGATGTTCGGAGGGAACCCTTGAGACGTATGAATAAATAAAATCATTCCCCTCTTCTTTTTTCTTTTTCTCTGTCTAAAGATGAAGATATATATAGATAGATATGGACATAAATGCAACAGCTTTTATTTTGTGTGATGCACTGCTTATAACTCATCAATGGTATGTATTTGTTTGGGGTGTGTTTATCTTGTGTTATCTTGTATGTAAATTTCTGTTTGTTTATATACATGGAAAATTTGAATAAAAATATTTGAAAGAGAGAGAAAAAAAAATTGTAATGTGCCATTTTGGCCAGAAAGAGCGCTGTTATGCCTAAAGCTTTGCAACAACAGGAAAAGAAGATATCACCTGTGTTTATAAAACTAGATGTGCAGCGCACTTTGTCAGGCTGTCAGGACAGTCGTTATCATTTGTCGGTCATTTTGTGTCAGTAACATTCGACAAACTATAGTACATAATTCACAGCTTTGATTATTTTGCTCAAATTGTACCTGATTTTCAAACGAATTTTTAAAATTATATACATTTTAGAGATGTAGTAAAATAACGGCATATTTAACTAGAATGAATCATAGCCATGTTGATACGGTTGGTTACAAACCAAATTGTTTGAAAAGATTTTGCCGATTATGAGTATTTTAGTAGAAAAAAAGATACTCACTTTAGGTTCTCTACAAGGGAGCCTGAGCGGTCTTCTGTTTTGAGATGGCTGCTCCTTACCAACGCCGTAAAGTCCGACATTTTGCATCTAGTTCTATATGCATGTGATATCTATGAGACGCATCAGAAGACGCATGCATTTGACGTCACGATATGGCGCGCTATGCATATTTTTAGTGGCTGATGAGAGGCAAAGACTCGTTGGCTGTTCTGTAATTTTTATCTGGTGTCATTAAATTTATCAGAGTAAAAACGTCAAAGAACACAATGTGGATATTGAATCCAGTGGCGTCAGGAGGTAACAGATCTGTCGTTGCTGAGTGCGGAATGAACTTTGCAATGCACGTACATTAGCTTTCGTTTTCCTGCAAGCTCACGTCGGTCATTAAATGTATTTTTAATTGTCAACATGGGACAGAAAGTGTTAGTGTTATATGTTTGGTGTGTGTGAAAGCATTAACTAATGGTCGACTTGAGTCCCAGTTCAAGAGAGTATGTCATTGTCAGCCATTTCTGAGACACACTAAAGAATTTTAGGTTCTAAAAGTGACTAAAGTGACCTCTTTTGACTACCAGGTGAGGCCCATTATCTCTTCTCTGCCAAGGAATATGTTGTGGGTCGCAAGAACTGTGACATTCTGCTGCCCAGTGACCAGTCTATTAGCAGAGCTCATGCATATTTCGTTGTTACTGATGAGGTAAGATTTATGCAAAAGATGCATATTATATGCACGGGTGATGTTTGTATCAAGTTGTCAATAATGCTTTTTTTGGTGGGGACAAGTAGAATTAGATTATATTAAATCTATGATTACCTAATTAACCTATGTAATTGGTCAGAAAATTGTTTGCTGCTAAAAGTATTTGTCGTTTATCCACTGATTCTAGTGAAGCATAGGGACATGCACATAAAATGCTCTCTTTTTAAGTGGCAGAAGGTACAATTAAATGGGTATCCTTTTGCCATTACCTTATAATGGAAAAACATATCGTGGTTCATCATTGTTTGCATCCCTGCACGATCGTATATATGGCGGAAAACACTCAGGTGACTTGAAGTTCCGCTCTGAAAACCCCAATTTGGCCAAATTTCAAAATTGTCCGATATGCATGTGCGATACATAAAATTTTGAGCAGGAGGGTATTTAAAAAAAAAAAAAAAAAAATTAAACTGCAAAACCCTATCTGGAGGCGAGAGCACGCGCGAGCAGAATTAGAGACGCCATGACTTTAACGAGATATTATCTTCAAGGTCAGAAGAGGAATTTTGTGATAACTTCATAACAGATTAGTCTGTTTAACTCAAGTTTGCAAGGTAAGTGATATGATGAGAAGTGTATATACATCTTGGAGCATACGGAAAGGGACTCTACCAAATATGGTGATAATTTCCATTTTGGTGCTCACGCGAAAGTCTGCTCGCTCTGGGCGCTACTCTACTTCTGATATAAAATATATTCATTGGTTCAAAAGATGGGATTTGCTGCCTTAAATTTTCAGGGTATACCTAAAACTTTGACTTACTTCAACAGCTTGATGAGTTTTTTAGTGTGTCAAAAGTTCTTTGCTATTCTCTATGTATTTTTGCCTAAGACGCTGACCCTCAGAGATGCCTCCAAGTACGGCACTGCTGTCAACGGCCAAACCCTGGCAGCGGACACACCTGTCACCCTCAAGTCAGGGGACAGTGTTACCTTTGGGGTTTTTGAATCCAAATTCAGGTACCAAAAAATACACAACAAATATTTTGCCAGTAACACATACAATATGAAACTTGAAACATGTTGTCCATACCTTTTTTTTAGTGATACTCTGTTAAGTATGACATTTACATTATTTTCACAAAACAGTAAAACAACAAAAGGAGGAAGCACTTATTTTCAAATTATCTGATTTTAATGGAACATTAATGTCAGATAATTTCCAGGTCACAAAGTCCATGGGCAAAGACCGTTTCTAAGAAATTAAGCAGATCCATTTTTGTCCATTTCATGTCCAGTGTGAATCATCTGAACCCAGTGGTGTGTTCCTCTTGTTTGGACAATGATGGCAAAGCTGCACTTTCTCAGGCTCTGCAGCTGTTTGGGGGAAAGCTGGTCAGCAGTTGGACTAAGGATTGCACTCACCTGGTCATGCCTTCTGTTAAAGTGACCATCAAGGTTCGAAAACGCTTAATCTTGCGTTATATGTGTTTCGAGTTTAACATTTGCATCTTTTGCATGAACCAACTCTGTTAGACAATATCTGCTCTGCTCTGCTGCTGCCCTATTGTAAAGCCAGAGTTCTTCTCAGAGCTCAAAAAAGCAGCTCAGCAGAAGCTACCCGCTCCTAAAGCGGAGAGGTAAACTGCCACTACCGTTTCATGTGTTTAATCGGAACCAAAAATGACCTCGGTTTTCTGTTGTTTTACAGATTCATCCCTGACATCGATGAGCCCTACTTGAATAATGAGAACGTGAACCTCAAACCAGATCACACACGCAAACAACTTTTTGCTGGAACAACCTTTGTTTTCCTCACTAGCAAGCAGGTTTGTTTGCAGTCAGTTTGAACTTTTTATGGGGCACTTGTTTTCATTAGCTACCATTGACGGGGCTAGACGTCTAATCCGTTTTGACTGGGAGAGGCTGTCTGTCAATGGCACTAAAACTTGACCACTCACAGCCAGTCCTACCAGTTTAAATGTATTTCATTGGCAATGGCAGGCAATGAGTTAAATACTATGGGGAAAAAATTCTCAATGGTATTTGGCGCCGTAACGATGTGAAACGGAAGAAATGATTACATTTTGGATTAATAAGGTCAAAGGTAACATACTTCAGAAAATGAATTTCGTGATAACTCGAGCGAATATAGGGATTATCAAATTTGCCAGTAAGGCTGCAACAACTAATCGATTAAATCAATAAAAATAGATTAATAATTTTTTTGCCAACAAATTTGATTATCAATTTTTGCAGGCAGCTATCAGCAGTTCCGTTTGGGTCCTTGTTTGTGAGGCTGTGCGCGTGCTAGTGATTAGAGCAAGAGAGAGCGAGAGTTCACTGCTACACACAGGTTGTGAGTCTTGAGTCGTGTGTGTTGTTAGATTCACTCCGAAGTGAGCAAATGAAGCCAATTGTATTGTTTGTATTCTTTGTTGATGAGACTTTACTACTTAGCATAGAGCGCTACGCTAGTTAGTAGCTATGCAAATCAGTGTTTTAAGCGTCCGTTTGTATTGTGTTTTAGTGAATCGTATTAGCATTTGAGTTATTGTTAGATAATAAAGTTATCTCGTTTCCAGCTGTGAAAGTGGGCCAGAACGGTCCAGTATGCAGTTCTGGTAAAAGATTCGGGGCCGGAGCTGGGCAAATGGTGCTTTGATCCCGAAAATATGACTGTCAAACCCCTTTGTTAAAAAAAAAAAAAAAAAAAAAAAAAAAAAAAAAAAACTGTCACACACGCATCTCCAAGAAAAAGACAGTTTACTAAAGTCAGATTTACATACATAAATGTTAACAACAAGCTGAATAAAGTGCTTGTCTAGCGTAATCAGTTTAAACCGATATTTATTATTTATTTATTCCACGGATATCTGCCAAACAACTCAGTGTATCTGAGCTATCTGGCTAGTTGCGTCGATGTGCGCAAACCACCCTGGACTTTTTTGTGATGTAATTTGCCGTTGTGGTTTTTTATTTGTCGTTGTTTTTTTTTTTGTTTTTTTTTTTAATTGCCGTTGTGGGTTTTTTTATTTGCTGTTGTTTTTTGAATTGCCGTTGTGTTTGGCAGTTCACGGCCACTGTAGTTTTATTTATATCGTTATTTATTCATACAGTCATATAAAAAAGGGATGAATGATAAAGAAAAAAGTTATAATTGAGACTTGATGTACTCATATTTTTGGTAATAATAATAAAAAAAAAAAAAAACATTACCCCTTAAAAACCTTGCATTCGCATAGGTGGACATCACATTTTGGTTCATGTAGGCCACAGTAATAGGGATTTCCCTATCGCATATTTTTCGGTCCGGGTCACCTGATTTTGAAAATCTGCCGATACCAAAGTCCCGATCTGATATCGAAAAAAGTTTTGGTAACAAAAGTTCCAAACATGTTACTGTACTGTACTTCCTCTTCTGCTTTTCCTTCAGAGTTGTGGAGTATAAAACGTATATATTTTTGTTTCTTTTAGTAATGCCATTGTATTTCTGGAATATTTTGTTACATTTTAGCCCTTAAAAAATGTATATATATATTTTTAATTCAAAACCTCCTTTTCACCCAATTCCGATCCTCTGAAAAATGGCCCAATCGGCCCGATTTCCGACCTTTTCACCCAATTCCGATCCTCTGAAAAATGGCCCAATCGGCCCGATTTCCGATCCCGCGATGAGATCGGGGACATCCCTATTCCGTATTTGGTAAGTTTGGTTAAGTGTGGCCTACATGACTCGATATGTCATGTCCACCTATGCGGACGCCAGGTCTTTTGTTTTGTTTTGTTTTTTAATTACCAAAATAGTCACTTGCCATATAAAGGGTTTGGTGGTGGTGTTCATCGCACCATAATACATTTTTCCACGTTCTGGGGAATTTTTGCTTATCTCCCTGGAAAACAGCGCACCTACATTTATTGTATGTTTTTGTTAATGTTGTGCAACTTTCTTGCATCTTTGTCATTCGCAGTTCAAGCGTTTGAGTGCAGCAGTGAGTTATGGAGGTGGCACCAGCCAACTCTTGGTGGAGGGCTCCCTACCTCTTGACCTCTTGGAGTCCCCGCAAAGCTGTGTGGTGGATTTTACTGCTGTCAACTCCCAACCTCCCCTTCTAGCTTCGACCACAGGGTGGCATGATTCTGTGAGGAACATCATTCTAAGGTTTGTGGAAACCCACATGGAAAAAGCTCATCTTTCTTGTCTTTTGTAAACATTTAACAGCAATTTGTTGCTTCCTGTGAGACAGGAAAGGCCTTCGAGTCATTACAGAGTCTGAAATTGGATTGGCTGTCATCTACACCTCACGTGATATGTACTGCAACCCTACCAGTGTAGCAGACAAAGGTAAAAAAAAAAAAATACAGTCTGGTGGAAAGTTTTTTTTTTATTACTGCTGTAGTTTAATAGTATGTTCCCACTGGTTCTTTTGGATAAAGCGACAGTGACGACGGCAAGAATTCCTAGCGCCTCACTCTCCCAATATCCAGCAGTGGATGAGACCGTTTTACCTGCAGCATCGCAGAACATCACAGCATACGCAATCAACACGGAGACCTCACAAATGTACTAACACACTGATCTACTCAAATTGTCTACACTTTTATCCCTGATATATTCTTTATCCGTTTCCTCGTTTATCAGTCATGAGCGGTGTGAGGTGAGTGGGATTACAGCGGTGGGAGAGACCCCGGAGAAAAAGATGAATCACGACACCACTCAACCTAGCACCTCGAAAGCCACCGTTGAGAAGATAAGCACTCAATGCATCGCGGCCGATTTTCCTAGCAAGTCGTTCAACACTACCAAAAATGCAGTTTCCACAAGGAAGGAACCTGCGGCCAATGATACAGGTAAATACAGTGTATTGATGATAATAATAAGCATGCATTACAGAACTACAATAAATTGGAGAATATTGTGCTTCATTCTTGCTCCAACCTCAAACTGTTGCCAAATTAGGTAAATGACCAGGTGTGTGCTGTTCCTTTATTGTCCCATTTTGAAGAAGCAGATTTCTTGCCATCCACTCTCAATGAGATCCAAAGAGCTGTTAATATCAATCAAGTCATTATTTGGCAGAATATAACAAAACAAATAAAATCGAGAGCTAGTAAAAATATTAAGTTTAGTTAAATCAATTTGACCATTCTTAAAAAGAAAGAATACATTTGTGTGCAAGAACAAAGACAACAATTGAGAGGACTTCACTTGAATGAATTCTGAGGATTCACCACAATGAGAACATGTGAACAAGGCTTTTCCCCGAAAACTTGCAAAGCCTGGTGGTAGAGTAGCCAACTGGCGGCCCAACATGTTTTTGGAAAAAGATAAATGAAAGAAACAAAAGGTTGACAGGAATTTTAAGAATATGTCTATTTGTTATTATATGCCATATACTAACAATACTCCAGCATAGTCTTACAAATAGGAAAAGTCTTGAAAACAATTTTTATAAACAAAAATACATTTCAGGGCTATGGCAGTGAGCTGGTTAGGGTTTGTTTGCATATCGACCATTGCACTTTCAATTGTATCACCAGACGTGGTTAAAATACGGTTTGTATACTGTCTGTATACTTTTCATAATTTCTTTTGTGGAACCTGGTGCAGGAGGGGGCAAGAGAAGCCTGGCAGCCCACGAGGCTTATGAAGCACTTGGGTAAACCATGTGAACCATTTGTGGGTCTCCAGGAATGCTAAATTAGACTTTGCCAAAAATAAAAAATAAAAAACCTATGGACAGGCTTCTACAGATAGATGAGACTAAGGTTAGGTTAGCTTGTACCAGAGTGACAAGAGAAGACAGAAAATAACTCCTCAAGATCCAAAACATATGAACTCCTCAATGATGTGTGTTAGTGGCATGGGTGGGTGTGCTTATAAAGCTGCCAATTAACTCTTATGTTAAAGTTGTTGGACATAAACGGCCACGTTTGAGGTTTATTTGTCATCATGCACTGAACCCTGGTGGGATGAACAGGGACAATTATTGAAAAATAAAGGAAAAAATGGAATTATGCCAGAAAGCGAAATGACAAGAACAACAGCCAAAAAAAAAAAAAAAAAAAAAAAAAAAAAGCCAATTCAACGGACAAGTAATTGGAAAATGCATCAAATGCAAAGTATCACTAAATACAACCAATGCAGCACTATTGAAAAATTATAGATGTATTTCTTATCCTTTATTGTCACACTTTTAGGCCCGGAACTCGACAAAGGACAGCTTCCTTTGGCAAAGTATGGTAGTAGAAAGAAGACATTGGAACCAAAGAATTCTCCGCGTAAACAAGTATCTCCAAAAGCTTCCCCGCAGAAACAGGCAGCATTGACCAGCTTTTTCAAACCGGTCAACAAGAAGAGGTAACCATTAGGGCTGTTTTTCTGCATGTCTTCTTCTTTGATCAGTTGTATTTGGGATTGTGCAGCCCAAGTTTGTTGTTCGATATGTTACCTTTTTTCTCAAAGGCCTTTGGAAGACGTGTTCTCCGCTGTCATGTCAGAGGCAAAGCGCCCTGTGCATGAATCTGACACCATTCAGGCGGCAGTCATCCCTGTGGCTTCAGAAGATTCGCCCTCATGTTCAGACAAAGCCCCCTCGCAGTTACTAGTGGACTCTGAAAATGATCTTTTCTTCGGTCAGGCGTCGTCCTCTAATGTGAGCCGAAAGAGGAAGGATGTAGAAAAAGAAATAGATTTGGACGAATTGGAGTCTATAATGTCTGAGGAAATGGACTGCATGGATGAGCCATTTTCAGTCAGCAAACCCACACACCGTACTAAACAGATAGCAAAAATAGCAATGGGAGAACGTAAGAAGCAACGGGTAGTCCATGAAGATGATGACACAGACAGTCGAGGGTCACCATTGAGACCGGTAGAAGAGTTGGTTCCACATCATCGCAACCAAACTCAGCAGGAAGGTGTCTCTAGTATGATGGTTCAACTTCGGCCACCAACTGAGGGGATGAGTAGCAACGTTTCATCTGACAGCACAAGTCAGCTCATTCAGGCTAACCAAGAGGTGAGGACAAGGTCACCAGTGATGTTTTTTTGTTCAGTATAATTTTCACTTGTTTATATTTCTTGAATACATCTGTTAATTTGTTCAGAATTTAGGCCATGTTCTTCAACACGTAGAAGCGTCTGATGTTCATGTAATGAAACCTGTCGACTTCAAAACGGAGACCCAAGTAAGTTTTCCAGTTTCTTCTACATAGAGTAACCTCCGGAAGTATTTAGAAAATATTTTAGGAACTTCCATGTATACAGCTTTAATGAACAATTTGCATAAGCCCTATGCTCTATTACTAACAATTAGGGCTGCAGCTATCGATTATTTTAGTAGTCGATTAATCGATGATCTAGTTAGTTCAAATGATCGAGTAATCGAATAAGGAACATTAAAAAATTAAAATACCTGAGCTGAGCCTCAAACGGTATATAAAAACAATCAAACAAAAGAGGATCTATGTACAACAAAAGAACATTTAGCTAACTTACATAGCAAAAGGCCGCTAGCTTAAATGCTATAAAACGCAAACTTTTCTTTTTCTTTTAACAACGCTCTTAACAAATGGTTCAGACACATACTCCCACAAAAAACAGCTAAATATACCCATAAACTACTTTACGAATGCGTTAAAAAAAAAAACTTAGCTCAAACAAAAATTTAGCTCATGTTGGTCTCAACATGGAGCAGCTGGAGTATCCACCCAAATCAATAAAACTAAATGTAAACACTTTCAAAACGAACCATTACAACAGCACTTTAATTAAACGAATACTCGAAGCAGCAAAATTTAATTCGAATACTTTTTTCTAATCGAGCTAATCAATTACTGTAATTTCCCAAATATAACGCGCACTTTTTTTCCCAAAATTTACACGTAAAATCATGGGTGCGTGTTATTCACGGGTACAGGGACGGAGACAGAAAAAATTCATCATGATTCATGTTCCATTGTAAGCATGGACCAGCACAATATTACCTAATCCGAACGACAGTGATATATTAATCAAGTTTTATGTGGTAAATAATTGTTTTCATGATATTTTTCACATCTAATAAAATTAACATTTTTTTACTATTCATTTATTATTTACCGGTACATTTTTCCAACCTTTGCGTTGCAACATGCCGGCCGGCCTACGGCGATGTTGAAGAGAACGTGTACGGCGATCCGTTTCATATAAATGTTGACCGTGTGGCGAGCTAGGACAGGAGTCTGAGGAAGAGTGTCGAACCACTGAGCCAAGCCGCATTGTTTTATGTACATTGAAACACACAAGGTAACAACGTACGTCTTGCACGCAAATCGCGGGACATTTGTTTACTTCCGGCTGTTCCCTTAACTAAACTCTTCCCCCCGGGAACTACACAACTTGCCAACATTAGTTCTGCTGGTGAATTCTGTTAAAACTTGCTACAACTCCTTACTTTGTGAAAATTATTATCGTATACTGTGAGCAATCTTACCACAGAAAATAAATATTCTATTTAAAAAAAAAATTGACAAAAGGATTTAAAAATCCATATCCCGGGGGCCAAATGCGGCCCGTGGTCAAATTTCATCCGGCCCCCAGCCTCTGTCATAAAATCAATAACATCTGGCCCGGACACAGACTTAATAATTTGGTCAGCAGTATTGCTACCAGCATATGAAGTAGTTTACACACTAAATGTTGCTCCTCATTCACCCATTAAAAGGCAGCAGCACTCTTAGCAACATTACCTCGTGTGACCCTTTACTTCCAATTTTCTAAAATGGCGACAATCAACTAAAAAAAGAAAGTTGACTGCGGCGGCCGATGCTTCAAGGATAGGTGGAAATTGGACTATTTCTTCACTAAAATACGCAACAACTATGTCTGCCTCATTTGCAAAAAGACAGTCGCTGTTTTTAAAGAGTTCAATGTGAGGCGATATTACCAAACAAGACATTCTGACGTGTACGACAAGATTACAGGGAAGATATGCAGCGAGAAATTGAAGCAACTTGAAGCTAGTTTAATTTCACAGCAGCAGTATTTCGCAAGAGCTCGAGAGTCGAAAGAGAATGCCACAAAGGATAGTTGCGAGATTGTTGAAATTATTAATTAAAAAATAATAATAAAGCAAATGTGATACACAGAATGGCTTGCTAACATTTGCTTAAATATATTGTTCTACGTAAATGACGTCAGCCAAGGTCGGCCCCCCACATTTTTACCACACCAAATCTGGCCCCCTTTGCAAAAAGTTTGGACACCCCTGGTCTATAACATTATTATTATTACAAGTACACAGCTGCATAACATAGTGTCCTTTTTAAAGCGCATGATTTTGTCTGAATTAAAAAAAAAAAGTCACATCCAAACTGTAAAAATACACTCAAGGTACATTTTTTGACCATTTTATACTGAAAAATAAAATTTCATAATAAATGATAATAAATTCAAATTGATTAGCAACATTAACTCATGAGGACAATATGCCAAACAAATTTGACCAAAAAACAAAAATTAATAGAACAAAAACGACAGTGTCATTGGACAGAGGGACCGTATTTATTTTGGTTGCAGGCAGTATCAGCTCCTTTGCTATGGTGTTGAGGTTATTTTGCACTGAGCAATTTGGTATGCTACCTTGTATGACACTACAGCGCTCGCTGGTTTACTGATGTAACACTGACAAAGCGGGACGGTGGTTGGCATTATTCGTCACATTTTCGCTGAAGAAGAAAAATCAAGCGGCTTATCAATGTAATTGGGGTGTAATGTCTTTAAGTGTTGTCTAAATTGATTTGGCTTCCTGCTCTCCGCTGAAAACATTTTTAAATACAGTTAACAGATTGGTCTTTCCTCATGTCCCTCTGTATTAAAAGTCAAAGCCAAACGCTATATAGGCTTTGTCATATTTCCTCGTCTTAGCTCTTCATATGTCCAGTCCTCTTTGCTGTGTGCTCTTATTTGGTTCAAAACTCTGAAAATAAGAGCGTTACTGCCAAGCGCTGAGAGGAGCTCACCACGAAGAAATGAGTCCCGTGCCAAAATTCTAATTCCCATTTGTGTTTTGCATTTTTAATGTTTTGCTATTTTTTTAGACAAAAATCCAAAACGGATAATAAGCAGCTTTGACTATTATTTATTTAATATTATTTAACATTTCCACTGCACTGCATAAAAGAATCTGAACAACTATTAGCTTCCCCCAATCTAGCTGGGTAGATCAGCTCAGACATGTGCGAGAGACGAGATCAAATCGAGTGCAGTATTCAAATGAATACGAAAATGTACCTGCGTATTTAAAATGTTTTTTTTTTTTATTGTGAAAGCATTAACGTAATACAATTGAATAAACTTTTTAAAAATTATTTTATTAATTATTTCATACTCAAAATGTTTTCCTGGCGCTACAGCCAAGCTCGCTTTTATCGGATTGCATTTCAAATTTCTGCATTTATTGCCCGAGAACTGGGGTTTGCAAGTCCGGTCCTCGAGAGCCAGTATGCAGCTTGTTTTCCATGTCTCCCTCCTTTAACACACCTGAATCAAATGATCATCTAATCAGAAAGCTCTGCAGGAGCCTGATAACGATCCTGATTATTTGATTCAGGTGTTTTAAAGGAGGGAAACATGGAAAACAAGCTGGATAGTGGCTCTCGAGGACCGGACCTGCAGACCCCTGCCCTAGATCTGTGAAAGGTCTGGGTAATATTGCGCAATAAGGCGCTTGTCTCCCCTGGGTGTCGTAAATGGCATGTAACCATTCGCTAGGCGCATCCTGTTTTGTTTCCCCATTTTGTCCACAGATTTGGCTCAGTCAAGGAGATACCATGTTGAAGCTCATGCATAAAACTTTAGACCTTTGTGTGTTGTGTTGCAGCAAACAAAACTGGATGAAGACCTCCCCAAACAGTTGATTTTGATGGAATTTAGATCCCTCATGGTGAGCGTGCCACCCAAAACAAAACAACAGCAGGTGCAGAGCAACGGCTTTGTGAAGAACTTCAAACGTTTTCGCAAGGTCAGAATGCATTTACAAACCCAAAACATCAAATGTTCATTATTTATTATAAACCAATGCAGTACATATGAACGGAAACATGCGTTCCACCTGATGTGTGTTTGGGACAGATGCGAGTGCCCGGAACAGAGGACATCATCGGTGGGCCAAACCTGCTGGCTCACAACCGCGGCAAGAACTCCGAAATTGATGAATGGCTGAAAGAAACAGAAGAGGTTTGATTTCACCTGCTCTCAGTTTGTCATCCTAGGACGGGGGTCCGCAACCTTTTTTGCACCACGGACCGGTGTGATTTGGGTCTTTCTTTTTCACGGACCGGTGTTCCGTCACATTTTGCACCCTTATAAAATTTTGCTCCCAAAGCTTTTGTGACGGTGAAAAAAGCCCTCTTTTATATTCAGTTGGACTGTCAATGTTATCCATAAGTGCTTAAAAACGATTTATATCATAAACATACATGTGCAACACGAAATGGCGTAAATTAATGCTTAACGACACGGCGAAGTCGTTAAGTGAGAGAGCTGCCTGCAGTAGTTGTGTGCAGCTAACATGGCAAACATAAGTTATTTTACTTTCTTTAAAGAAAGTTTGTAGTGCGTACTTTGGAATTGCTGCATTCGCGGTCATTTTTAACATTACGCGCATGCCAAATTTTTCAGAACACTGGCATTGTGCGGCAGAAAAATACAGCAAATATAAAATAACATTTATTTTTAGCCCTATCGTGTTAAGTGCAGGGAAAATGCAACTTACCCGCTGAATCAGTGGGAGGCCTGAGCTTGTTTCGTTGAGACGAGATGGTCCCAAGATGGGAGAGTGAGAGAAGCCCGCTTCACAAAGATACAATGTTGGAAATTGTAGCAGAGTTTTCAGTGCTCTCCCAGCGATGTCTGGATATTCCAAAATTACTTTAATTCCGAACCTCGGTGAAGTTGTTGTCTCAAATGTACATTTAAGGTCGCCGTGATTTGCGATCTCTACAAGCTGATATTCCTGTTGCACAGACATGCTCGAATCACTCGGTTTATTCACATACGGGTCACGAATCCACTCTTTCGCAGTTCGTGGGTCTTTAATGATTGGGAAGTAGCATAGATTTTGTTTTCTTCGAGGTTGTAGGCTCAGTGTGAAGGCTAATTATTTCCGGGAACAAATGTGATGCGCCCGCCCTACGTCATACATCATTATCGAGGACAAGTGCACATAGATATACAAACCAAGATGTACTGCTAGCAGTCCAATCAATGGATTTCTATGATGACATTCTATCCTGTCATATTATATCTAGAGTAGTGTTAAGGGGCACACGCCAAAGTTAATTTGGCCAGAAGGCAGTCGTTAATAAATTATTATTTCTGTGCGGCCCGGTAGCAAATGCGCCCGGCGGTTGGGGACCCCTGTTCTAGGAGCAGTCATTGAGTTTTCCTCGCATCATAAAAGTTTGTTTCAGGATGAGCAGCAGAGCAGACTGGAGGAGAGTCAAGGAGATGACCTCTTCAGGTGAGAAAAATTATCCCTAACGCATGTAACTTTCTTTAAGTAGAAACTAGGGGTGCACGATATCCATTTTTAAAAACCGATATCGATAACAGCCTGCTCCTCAAAGCCGATACCGATATCGATAACCGATAATAAATATATAATTTTAAAATGTATAACCTCAGTTTTTGAACACCTGGAGGTTAAAAAAAAAATACAAAAAAAAACTAGTGGTGGATTCAACATAGATTTGTCTTTGATCTCACCATATTTTTCATAATGACATGAACAAAACAATGTGTTTCACTTCTGCACTGCCCGACAGCCAGCTAAGAATGAATGCACTTCCATAAACCACAAGGCTATGTCTTTTCTTGCTTTTATGTGAAGACACTCGTCTTAATATTGTGAAAGTACAACAGAAAAATAAACATATTCAATGCTCAATATACAACAAACTGCACAATACACTTATATACACAACTATTATATATATAGCATAGCACACTAGCTTGAGCTACTAAAGCATTGGCTGGCTTCTATAACACAACAACTTATGAATTTCCGTACATATGACCTTTCACCACAGAAGTAAACATATATTGCACATCCATATGTTATAGTAAACATAAAATACTTACAGACATATATTTCAGAGGCGGAAACGTAACAGAAAGCATTCACGATTATCAATGCTACCGCTAGACACTGCAATGTGTAAGTGAATGAACCAAACTACTGTAACAAAAAAATAGATGCAGTGAATTATTCTGACCAGCAGGTGGCAGCAATGCCCCGCAAATGGTCAACTGATTTCCCATACTAGTGGGTAAACTGTAAAGCCAGCACAATACATATTATCGGTCCTATTAATAATGTTATTGGATTTATCGGGATGACGTCATAATTTCTATTATCGGACCAATAATTATCGTGCACCAGTAGTAGAAACATGCATAGGTTATACCACAGCATCTCAATAGGTTTCAGGTTAGGACTTTGACTCATTTCAAAGTTTTCAGAGGTGGATTGTTTTTAATGGCACTTTATGTGCTTTGCAATTTGAAAGAGCTCATGTTTTAGTGCCATTGACGGCGCTAGATGTCCAATCCATTTTGACTGGGAGGATCGCCCCTGCCGTAAATGGCAGCCAATGAGTTAGATGAGTGCCTTGTAAGGGTGGGGAAAAATAATACAGGCATTAAATGGTTAAATACTTTGAGCAGCTGTCTTTCACATGAAGGTCATTTATGTGTTGCCTGTCCCTTTAATGGTTCTCATACTTCATTGCCTTCTTCGTTCTCTCGTACCTTTCGGCATCAAATTAACAGCCGACTCTTCAGCCCCTGCATCCTCAGTACTAATCATAGACTCATCCTAATCAACATAATTAAGTGGAATTATGGGCGCTTTCGTCACAGCGGTCTCCAGGGGAACGGGTGATGTAAGCTGATGTGTTTTCTTTGACGAAGCAGAAAAAGCAATTGAGATTGATTTTGTGTGTGTGTGTGTGTGTGTGTATGTTGAGGCTGAGCTGTTTGATCACTGACTCATACTCAGTCAGTCATGCGGAGCCGGGGAACAGACTCTGCCACTAAGAAAACAGCCCGTTGCATTTCGGCGGCTTGAAACCAGCAAGTGTCCGGACGCGCTTTATAGGAAGCCTGTTTGCCTTAAGCTGTTCAAACACTCTTCTCGTCTTTTACGGTGCTTCATTTAGGCTCTTTTTATGTTTGTTCAAATTGTCTCCAAGCACACTGAAAGATGAGCCGTGAGGAATGTTAAAAGCCCATCCTGATGGAGCGATGACATCAACAGTTTGATGTGTTTGTTTGTGTGTCTTAGGTACAACCCCACCAAATTATCCAAGAGGCGATGAAGAAAAAACTTCACCCGTGTGTATGTACAGTCGTCAGATCTTTCCAAATGTTAATTAATGTCTAAATTGTTATCACCACTAAATTAAGTTCTCTCGACCTAATGACACCATCGACAGCAAGTATTGTAAAAGAAACTTTCACTCACGTTCAGTGTCATCTGTTGTTTTATTTGTCAATAACAGAAAAAAAAAATACATATAAAGCATTTCAAAGTCTCCAGTTGTACAAGAGATCATTAAAAGTTTACATGCCAAGATCAATTTTTCCTTTTTTGTGCCGTTAAGAGAAAATATTTTCCCTCTTTTGGCTCACTCAAGTAGATGAGAGGCGATGGATTCAAGTGTTGTGGTCAATAATCTTAACCAAAAAAGGGCACATTAATATAAATTATTAACAAAGCAAGAAATCTATTTGCTTTTGTATAATTGATATTTTGTCTGGAAATGTAGGCAAAATGGAGTGCACCAGTTGACTCAAACCAGTAGAGTCTAAATAGCACAACTGCTCTTGTTCAGAACGACACTGGCATGAAAACAGGTTTCAAAACATTCATATACCCCTTCTGTTCATATAGATTGGTTGATGGTTGTTTTTCTCCCCATAGTCAAGACAGAAAATTGAGTCCACTGTACAAGCAGACTGTTAGGCACTTACATACCTTAAGCTTTACAGGTAAGTAGTCATCCTGCCAAAACACATCGATTAACTTAAAATAAGCAATCACCGGTTAAAGTATTAGTTCATCTGCACAATTTAACGAGCCAATTCTTGATCTGTTCTTCAAAACTGAGCACTATCATATTTTTAAAACTCTTTTAAACTGCACTTGAATTCCATCTATCTAATTTTGTAGCCAATGTGTAGCGGTGTGCATCATAACAATGCTGCAGGAATCTGTCTTTGAGACCCAGATTCTTAGGATTACCAAAGAGGAATTATTGTAGTTTTTTTTTTTTTTTTTTTTTTTTTTTAATCCATACACGGCAAAAGGGATCGAGTGACTTTTATTAAGAAACATGAGCTGTGTACCCAAAACTAAGATAGTATGTGTGCTTGAATGAGGTGAAAATTGCATGAATGCAAAATAGAAATCTGTCTATGCTCTCACAGTAGTCTTAACACATATTTTGCACTAGTGGCTTCATAGCAAGCTGTAAGTAGCACATGATGAACTGAGCCGTACTTACTCCAACCACACTGTATTTGTGACAAGTCCCCTGAGATTACTTAAAGGTTGTATTGGATAGACATTTTAACTTCTTAAAGGTGCTGTCTAATGGTTTAAAGTTGAATCATTGGCACCTATTTCATAGTTTTGGAGTTAAAAATGATATCTGCATAAAATATTGCCCAAAAACTGACTCATAATCTTAAACTGCGCTTACTGACATCAGCCGCAGAAGTATCTCCTTGTTTGCTTAACAAATGGATATTGTTGAGCATTCCCTTTTTCTGTTAGTTTTACCAAATGCTACAGTGCTGGCCAAAAGTACCATATTGGCACCCCTGCAATTCCGTCAGATAATGCTCAATTTCTCAATCTCCCAGAAAATGATTGCAATTACAAATGCTTTGATAGTAATAGCTTCATTTATTTTGCTTGCGATGAAAAAACACAGAAGAGAATGAGTAAAATAAATCATTATCATTTTACACAAAACTTCAAAAATGGGCCGGACAAAAGTATTGGCACCCTCAGCCTAATACTAGATAGCACAACCTAGCACAACAAAATAACTGCGAACAACCGCTTCCGGTATCCATCGATGAGATTTTTACAATGATCTGCTGGAATTTTAGACCATTCTTCTTTGGCCAGCTGCTCCAGGTCTCTGAGATTTGAAGGGTGCCTTCTCCAAACTGACATTTTCAGATCTCTCCACAGGTGTTCTATGGGATTCAGGTCTGGACTCATTGCTGGCCACTTTAGAAATTCTTTCTCTCAAACTTTCTAGTGCTTTTTGAAGTGTTTTGGATCGTTGTCCTGCCGGAAGACCCATGACCTCTGAGGGGGACCCAGCTTTCTCAGACTGGGCCCTACTTATGCTGCAAAATTTGCTGGTCGTCTTCAGACGACCAACAAATTATGCAAATTATCATTGCAAATTATGCATAATGCCATGCACACGGTGGAGCAGTCCAGTGCCAGAGGCAGCAAAACAACCCCAAAATTTCAGGGAACCTCCGCCTTGTTTGACTGTGGGGACCATGTTTTATTTTTTTTTTTGAAGGCCTCGGGGTTTTTTTCTGTAAACTCTATGTTGATGCCTTTTCTCAAAAAGCTCTACTTTTGTCTCATTTGACCGGAGAAAATTCTTCCAAAACGCTTTTGGCTTTCTCAGGTAAGTTTTGACAAACTCCAGCCTGGCCTTTTTATGTCTCTGGGTCAGAAGTGGGGTATCTTACCATAGAGTCCCTTTTCATTTAGACGCCGACTGACAGTACGGGTTGACACTGTTTTACCCTCGGACTGCAGGACAACTTGAACTTGTTTGAATGTTAGTTGAGGTTCTTTATCCACCATCCACAAAATCTTTTGTTGAAACCTCTCGTCAATTTTTCTTTTCCGTCCACATCTAGGGAGATTAGCCACAGTATCATGGGCGTTACACTTATTGATGACACTGCACACGGTAGACACAGGAACATTCAGATCTTTGGAGATGGACTTGTAGCCTTGAGATTGCCCATGCTTCCTCACAATTTTGCTTCTCAAGTCCTCAGACAGTTCTTTGGTGTTTTTTCTCTTCCCCATGCTCAATTCAGTACACTCAAGGACACAGGACAGAGGTTGAGTCAACTTTAATCCATTTTAACTGGTTGCAAGTGTGATTTAGTTATTGCCACCACCTGTTAGGTGCCGCAGGTAAGTAACAGGTGCTGTTAATTACATAAATTAGAGAAGCATTACCTGATTTTTCAAAGGGTGCCAATACTTTTGTCCGGCGTTTTGTGTGAAATGATAATGATTTTAAAATGTTTCCATTCTCTTTTGTGATTTTTCATTGCAAGCAAAATAAATGAAGCTATTACTACCAAAGCATTTGTAATTGCAATCATTTTCTGGGAGAAATTGAGGATTATCTGACAGAATTGCAGGGGTGCCAATACTTTTGGCCAGCATTATAAACAATTTATTTTGGAAGTGTTTTTAATCCAGACTATTTTCTCATTCTGCAATAACAAGCAATGCAGCCAAATTAAATCTTGTATTGAAAGTGAACGATTGAAAATGTTTGGTTTAAAACAATCACTGCAGCGCATGGTTACAGAAGGAAGGAAGCGGCATCAGACTTGAGGTGTGTTAATTCATTTCGCCATATATACACAGGTTGAATAAACTCAGTTTAAATTGTATCAATCATAGATTGATAGATAGATAATAGAAACTATTAGATCAAATAGTTTTGGAAGATGATATAATACAGATGTTTGCATTTATGAAGTTAAAGGCTCTTACTACAGTCAACAGCAACTGAAGATTGTTGTTTAAGAAGTGCAATAACTATATGCAATATGGTATCAATATAAGGTACAACTTGAACAATGCATCATATGGAAAGTCAAATATGGCTTTTTGTTCTTTTTGTTGCAGCTTTTAACTTTTCCTGAAAAGCTTTTATTTTTGGGGTGGGTAGATTGCCCCTGACAAAGATATATTTGGGGTGGGTAGATTGCCTTAGACAAAGATATATAATATAAAATGTGAGGAAATTCTGCTACTTCTTGGTGTCACACATTCCTTCGTCCATACCACATATGCAGCAAATTTTGGGGGCCTATTCAGCTACTGATGCTGTACCAAGACTTTGTGGCATATTGTTGGAAATAGCTGCAATTTTAAATTTCTTGAGCAAAAATCATTTGAGGCTGCTACTACAAAATGGAACATCTGAATGCTATAAGCCTTTGAATTAGGTAAATATGCATGAATTAATTTTTTTCTTGTAATATTTATGAATACAGTATTTCCTTTTGTTTTGACCAAAGTTCGACAGTACAAAAAGGATTTAAAAAATAAACACTTAGTGCCAGGTCACTAAAATATTGAATGACTACTCGGAGTAGTTAGAATCTACGAGAAACATGACACTTCGAGGTACATTCAGCGGAAAATAGTTTGCATAGAAAGCCTCACAGTTGCTCACTGACTCCAGAAAAAAAATATCAGGTATGAATTCAAATGTTCAAGTTAAATAAGGAATTAAAAAAAGATTGGCTCAGTCATCAGGAAGATTACAATGTTAGTTTCTTGGTGATTTACACTTTCACAGGAGAGATTGGGCCACAGCTTGGTCGCGATATTTGTCTACTTCAGTATTCTCGTTTTACTTTTTAGTGCCTTGCCTCTCCTAATAGCTTCATATGACAACAAAAGTTATTAAATGGATTCAAAGACACAACAAGGAAAAAGTATATATGTTGAGGTTCCAAAAATAATGGACATTTAGCAAAGTCGCTTAGACTTCTGGAAAGTAAAACCATGCAGTTTGTTTCGAGATAAACCAGTGCAAAGTGGAACACTGCCTGCGAATTCATTCCCTTATTAAATAATTTTTTTGTGAATTTAAGTTCGACGGACATCAACTATTCGAGGATTTTTATTGTCCACGAATATGTGTGATCCACTGCACAGCCATTGTCTTTTTAGTTCCGAAATGCCTTTGCATGGATGAAAAAATAAAATGAAGATTATAACTGTCTTCCTCTTTCACACCTAACATTTCAAATGAAGCTATTCCCTACATTGTTTATGAGCTTCCCTTTCTTCTTGAGTCTCTTCAAAAGGCAGGAGGCGATGCCTAAAGCACCACCCTGCAAAAAGCGAACGAAGTTGTCTCCTACCAGTGGCCCCATGGCAAATAGTCCAGGTTCCTTGGTACACTCAAAGGTGTATGGGTGGATGTCAATAGGGTTCTTACAGGATATGGGCTTTGTGGGATCTTGGCCCAGATACTGACCTTGGTCCTTCAAGAAAAACAAATTGGGGTTCGTTCCAATCAGCACCAAGGCCACAGAGATTTTAAATGCTTTCAGGGAATTTTTCCCCTGCAGCAAGCACTTCATATCTGACTGTAAGGACACCACGCAGTGTTCTGGGAAACTTGTGTAGTCAGGAAAGAGACCTACGCTAGAATTACTGGCCATGTTAACTGCGGCCAACTGTGGCTTGGGGCACATCTTTGCACAAACTGAAGAAGTAATGCTCACTGACTGATCCCTGCTTGAAGAACATGAGGGAACCAAGTTTGTGTAAGTCTGAGAGCACATCATGTTATAGACTTTGTGGTATTCTGGGTACAAGGTCTTTGGCAACTGTTTGAAGATGAGGTCAGTGTCATCAACGGTCTTTCGAAATACATGCAGCACCCTGATGTTGCGGCTGCAGGCACACAGAACTGCATCTGCAGCACTCAACCCAGCACCGACTACTAATATTGGATCTGAGTTTTTATCCAACTTCTGCAGTTTTATAGCTAAGCCCAGGTCGGAGACGCTGTGGAACACAAATGGTAGGTCCTCTCCCTCCACAGTTAATCTTACTGGTGAGTCAGATGCTCCAGTGGCAAGAACCACATTCTCCGCAAACAGAGAAAAGGGTACGTGAGTGTTGTTCTGCACTTGTTGGTATCCCCTAACCTCCCATAGAGACCCTAGTCCTTCATCACTGATGCATTCTATTCCATTTCCCTCATAGCTCTCATTTCTACCATCATCCAACTGTTCATCTCCATTACAAGTTTCCACTTTTTCAAGCTTCTCTATCTTGTGGCCTCGGCAGAGTCTTTGAACTGAGGTCACGTAGGTGTTGTCAACAAAATTCTTTTGCAGACCTTTTAGCTTCACATAGTTGCTGTAGTATGATGATATCTCCTCAGGGGTAGCCCTGTCACTGGTGATATCCCTTGAAGAAGAAAAAAAAATCAATGGGCAAAAGCAGGAGAGAGATAAGTTAAGGATCTTTCGGTACCTTTGTTTTCCGCTGAGTAAGTCTCTGTAGTTGACTCCAGGAAGCTCCATCCATATCCCGAGACTTATTGTCAGCATGGAGCCTTCCATTGCCTAAGGAGAAAACGGAGTGGTACATCAAAACATTCAAAGAAAATCCAAAAGGTGAGTTCCCAGGCAACAAAAGTATGATGGAACCAACATGCCAGGCTCCTCCAGGCGTTGCTCTCCCCAAGACGAGATGTGGGATGTGTTGCTGCTTTTCCCTCCTCCACTGAAGCACAGGAGGGTACTCATAGCCAAAGTCAGCGTTTGGGTGCAACAGTGCGTCAAACAACACAGCAACGGGGTTACTCGATCGGCCCTCAAGACCTTCACTCAAATATTCAAGATCCTGGAAACAACGAGTAGCCGAAAAGGATCAAATAAAACCAAGAAATTGCATTCATTTATTTCTGTTCGCCTTATCCTTTGACTTTACGAATGCCACAAGGAAAGATGACCGGATGTTGTAAAAATTGACGTAAGCAAAGGTTATACATGCAAACTCAAAAAAAAGAAAGGTCTGGACCAAGATTCAAACCCGGAATCCAATCAGAAATATTTGCTGTGGGGCATTGTGATTCCAAGCATTCTGCATTTTTACCTGTTCAGTGATGGCTAGGTGTTTGGTATCCTGCAGTTTTCTGTATAGAATTGGGTTTGGGTGGACTGTTGTTGGGTCAAGGTAGGGCTTGTTACCACTTAGCAGGTATGACAGACAAATACCCGATGGTCCATTTCCTGAACAAAAGTCAGATGATTAAATCATGTCGTGACTTGTAAGAATTTGATACAATTGGTTCAAAAACAATTGAGGAAACATTTCAACAGTTGAAACCATCAAGTAGCTGTCTTGGCTCAATCAAGGTTTATGCAGGACATTAAAAAGCATTCAAAGTCATTCAACGGATTTTGTCCAAATTTGGGCCTTTAAGAGCATTAAACTAAATGTTCGAGGCATTTAAAATGATGTTAACTTGACATTTAAAAAACTTGCTGGAGAACGAGCATAAGCAAAGCATATGCACTACATCTCCCCTTGGGTAATGTGTAGTTTTGTCATGATTGTACTCTCATTTTTCTGGATGAGTTTGTGTGAGAGTATGGGTGTTTATGCTTCTCAGTTTTGCTTCCTATAAGCATTACGAGCCCAGGAATTGCTCTTATGTACCGGTAGCTTCTCTGGTTGCTAATTTTAGGGCTGAAGCTGATACCCATTGATGGGCTTCTAATATTTTTCTTCTAGCTCTCCTCCATACATGCATGGCCTTCCTGAACCTTATGTTCTCACTGGAACAGAAGTTGCATCAAGCTGTTTGTTGCGTTTAAGTTGCATTTGTATTTTCAACAGTAAAAATATTTATTGTTTAACACTTACAATTTGAATACCGGTACTTTACCGTCTCGGCCGCGTTAAGACCTGGCTCGGTAGTAGTATCAATTCTCGATTAAATGACGACTGTTATGTAAGGTTAGTAGTGGCACAAGGATTACCTATTATGATGACAGGAACAATAGGTGGGTGCCCTTGTGGGAGAGTGGTCTCTTCCAGAAGAGGCATAGCTGAAGCCTGGGCCAGAGCTGGCACTGTGAAGGAACACACAAAAGTTCCAGACACTTCAATAGCTGTCCATCTGATATTTGGCTAAATAGAGAGCCTCGTTTCAGCGTTGTTTTTTGTTTTGTCTAGTCTTGATTATTTAAACGGGTTTGTACCGGATTTTTTTTTTTCTAGAGTGCAATCTTGTCAGCATTGGCATTGCGTGACCTAACTCCCACTTAAATGGAAACACCCTCCACATGATAAAATGCCCACCCTTTTCCCTTCCTGCCAGGGTACTCACACCCCCTGTCCCGTCCTATCAAACACTGCCTGAGGCCAGACTTCCATCTCTTTGACCCCAGTGGCGCTCCCCAAACAAAAGCCAGTTCTAATCAGATTTATATAGGCTTGGCTGTGTTATGAAACATTACTATTGTGTGTAGTGCACATTTGTGTGTGTTGGTGTATTTCACGACTGTACCATTGTGTGCCCACCGGGCAGCAAATCCCCCGTGATCACTCCTACCCAGTGGGCTTTAATCCCACTGGGTGTGTTAATATCCTTACCACCCGGTAAAACAACAGCAGTGGTATAAGAATGTCGTCCTGGCACTCTGACAGACTCAACCATCATGTCGTTCCTTCTGCTCAGAGACACTTCTGTCGTTACATATTCATGATTTTCCACACCACCTCCTGAAATCCTTTCAGGTAGAGTAGAACCACGTCCCTTTGGCCTAGTTTCTGAGTAAAAACCTTCAATTGAGGGAAGTCTGATGTATTTGGTTTAGTGTGACTAGAGTTGGCTATCTCGTGATCAGTCACCTGAACTTGAATAGAACAGTGCCCTCTTGGTCTACTGTCTTGGACACTTCCGAAGGATAGTCTATATGACAATATCTAGGTTTAGTTTTGAACTGAACTATCTGACAGCGTGCTTTTTATTAAAGACAGACCGATTATTGGCTGGGCCAATATTTGGAAATTTGAAGTATATAGGTATCTAGCTTTTTTTTTCTTAATACGACAGGCCAATATGAAAAAAAAAATCAATTTAATTTATATAATTTGTTATTTCGGCTTAGATACAGCCGCGCCTATCTCTCCTGCCTGCTGTCTCTTGCACTGGTTTTCACCCCGTCCTCTGATTGGTTAAATGGAATTCCATTTGTATTGTGCCTTTCCACATTTTAAGGCCCTCAAAGCGCTTCACACTATATCCTCATCTACCGACTGGTGACGCAGCACCAGGAGCAATGTAGGGTTTAGTATCTTGCTCAAGGATACTTAGACAAGGTCATCGGGGCTGAGAAACGAACCCATAACCCCTGGGTTGGGGAACAACTATTATCCAAGTTTTTTATTTAACTTTACAAGAGGTACTGCTGAGCCTGAGAGCTCTCTGTATTTTTTGTTGTTTTTTCTGTGGAAATTTTTATTCTACTTCATAAGAGATGTTTCTGAGTCTAGGAAATTCATGCACTTCTGAAGCTATTAGTTTCTATTTGTGTGATTCTATAAAAATGCCTGAGACATTTCAATGAAGTTCATTGTTTGCATTATTCATTTTTTTTACACCAATTTCTACAGTTTTACTGCAAATGAATATCGGCTCCAAAAATCGGTTATCGGCCCCTCTAACTACTAATGATCGGTATGGGTTCTCCATCCATCATTCCATCCATCATCTGCCGCTTGATTCTGGGGCAGGTCGCAGGGCAGCAGCTTTAGCAGGGAAGCCCAGACTTCCCTCTCCCCAGCCACTTCAAATAGGTCCTCCAGCAGGATCCCAAGGCTTTCCCAGGCCAACCGGTAGACATAGACTCTCCAGCGTGTCATGGACCATCCCCGGGGCCTCCTGCCGGTGGGACATTACCGGAGCACCTCTCCAGGGAGGCGTTCAGGAGGCATCCGAACCAGATGCCCGAGCCAACTCAACTGGCTCCTCTCAACGCGGAGGAGTCGCGGCTCGACACAGAGTCCATCCTGGATGGCTGAGCTTCTCACCCTATCTCTAAGGGAAAGCCCGGACACCCTGCGGAAGAAACAAATTTCGGCCGCTTGTATCCGGGATCTTGTCCTTTGCTCACGACCCACAGCCTGTGACCATAGGTGAGGGTAGGAACGTAGATCGACTGGTAAATCGAGAACTTCGCCTTTTGGCTCAGCTCCTTCTTCACCACTACGGACCAGTGCAGTCTGCATCACTGCAGATGCTGCACCGATCCGCCTGTCGATCTTCTGCTCCCTCCTATTCTCACTCTTGAACAAGATGCCAAGATACTTGAACTCCTCCACTTTGGGCAGGATCTAGTCCCCGAGCCAGAGAGGGCACGCCACCCTTTTCTGACTGAGGACCATAGTCTCGGATTTGCAGGTGCTGATCTTCATCCCAACCGCTTCACACTCAGCTGCGAACTGCTCCAGTGGGAGTTAGAGGTTACGGCTTGATGAAGCCAACAGCACCACATCATCTGCAAAAAGCAGAGATGTAATGCTGAGGCCACCAAACCGGACCCCTTCAACCCTTCGGCTGCGCCTAGAAATTCTGTCCATAAAAGTTATGAACAGAATTGGTGACAAAGGGGACTTCGGCGGAGTCTAAGCCTCACTGGGAACGAATTTGACTTATTGCCGGCAATGCGGACCAAACTCCGACACTGGTCGTACAGGGACCGAACAGCCCTTACCAAGGTATCTGTATTGGTCCTGGAAAAACCCATATTGGTCAATCTCTACATTATATGACGACTGTTTTCATGAATGGCTTGGCCACTGTTTTTGCTGATATTAAAAATAGTTTGCAATATACAGTGAAACAGCAGTTTGATCATTTTTGCAGATATACCATGCATCAAGGCATACGAAAACTTTGATGCAGTTACCCTTAACTGAGACGTCTTATGGGGTGCCCTCGCCAGCCTCCACGAACGAGACAGTGCTGCCTTAACCATTCAGAACTGGGTCACAAATAGGTAGCCATCATTTTCAGATAAAAGCGCTCTCCAGATTGATGATGGTCCAGCCGGTCCGCTAGGAGCAGCTACAGAGCTGTCCAGAATATTTAGTGGTCCCGCGTTTTATTACAGTGGGGCAAATAAGTATTTAGTCAACCACTAATTGTGCAAGTTCTCCCACTTAAAAATATTAGAGAGGCCTGTAATTGTCAACATGGGTAAACCTCAACCATGAGAGTCAGAATGTGGGGGGAAAAAAACCAGAAAATCACATTGTTGGATTTTTAAAGAATTTATTTGCAAATCATGGTGGAAAATAAGTATTTGGTCAATACCAAAAGTTCATCTCAAAACTTTGTTATGTACCCTTTGTTGGCAATACCGGAGGCCAAACATTTTCTGTAACTCTTCACAAGCTTTCCACACACTGTTGCTGGTATTTTGGCCCATTCCTCCATGCAGATCTCCTCTACAGCAGTGATGCTTTGGGGCTGTCGTTGGGCAACACGGACTTTCAACTCCCTCCACAGATTTTCTATGGGGTTGAGATCTGGAGACTGGCTAGGCCACTCCAGGACCTTGAAATGCTTCTTACGAAGCAACTTTTGTTGCCCTGGCTGTGTGTTTGGGATCATTGTCATGCTGAAAGACCCAGCCACGTCTCATCTTCAATGCCCTTGCTGATGGAAGGAGATTTTCACTCAAAATCTCTCGATACATGGCCCCATTCATTCTTTCCTTTACACAGATCAGTCGTCCTGGTCCCTTTGCAGAAAAACAGCCCCTAAGCATGATGTTTCCACCCCCATGCTTCATAGTGGGTATGGTGTTCTTCGGGTGCAATTCAATTCTTTCTCCCTTGAACACAAGAACTTGTGTTTCTACCAAAAAGTTCTATTTTGGTTTCATCTGACCATAACACATTCTCCAACTCCTCTTCTGGATCATCCAAATGCTCTCTAGCGAACCGCAGACGGGCCTGGACATTTACTGGCTTCAGCAGGGGGACACGTCTGGCAGTGCAGAATTTGAGTCCTTGGCGGCGCATTGTGTTACTGATAGTAGCCTTTGTTACTGGTGTCCCAGCTCTCTGTAGGTCATTCACTAGGCCCCCCGTGTGGTTCTGGGATTTTTGCTCACCGTTCTTGTGATCATTTTGACGCCACGGGGTGAGATCTTGCATGGAGCCCCAGATCGAGGGAGATTAACAGTGGTCTTGTATGTCCTCCATTTTCTAATAATTGCTCCCAGTTGTTTTCTTTACACCAAGCGAAGAGTGAAAAGTTACAGAAAACGTTTGGCCTCCGTTATTGCCATCAATGGGTACATAACAAAGTATTGAGATGAACTTTTGGTATTGACCAAATACTTATTTTCCAGCATGATTTGTAAATAAATTCTTTAAAAATCAAACAATGTGATTTCCTGTTTTTCTTTTCCACATTCTGTCTCTCATGGTTGAGGTTTACCCATGCTGACAATTACAGGCCTCTCTAATCTTTTCAAGTAGGAGAACTTGCACAATTGGTGGTTGACTAAATACTTATTTGCCCCACTGTATATATGTGTTGAATAAAGAGTATCATGTATTTTGAGAATCTGTTCACAATAATGTTAAAAAAAAAAAAGCCCATTAACGCTTTATGTAATCCTGCACAACATGCTCAAATCAAAATGAAATGGTGGATAGAGCTGTTACTTCACAACAAGACGGATTGGTGCCTTTCTGTGCGGAGTTTGCATGTTCTCCCAGTGTCTATGTGGGTTTTCTCTGCGGACTACGGTTTCCTCCCACCTCAACAAACATGCAATAGTGGTG
Source organism: Corythoichthys intestinalis (assembly GCF_030265065.1). NCBI lineage: Eukaryota > Metazoa > Chordata > Actinopteri > Syngnathiformes > Syngnathidae > Corythoichthys > Corythoichthys intestinalis. The sequence continues at coordinate 42,604,111 of NC_080398.1, forward strand.
AATCGGCTAATCTAAATTGACCATAGTATAAGACGGTGTGTGTGTGAAAGTTTGTCTTTCATGTGGCAGTGCGATGTACTGGCAATGCATTCAGGGTGTCCCCCGCCTCTCCTGTAGAATCCTGGGATAGGTTTCAGTGTGCCCCGCGACTCGTTATGGTGACACGCGACACAGAAAACGAATGTATTAAGCTTAGTTTGTTGGCTAATTGTATCATTTTCTGCCCAACAGATTATAATGACACTTTATTTTACACTTTGAAATATACTGTAGGAGAACCAAGTTATTTTTCCTACATTTCCTATACATTTATCTACCTATCTATCTATTAGCTGCAATCAGGAAATCAACTCCTCAGATGAAAACCACCAAATCATGCTCTTCGTCATTCTAGCTTCCCTAGTATCGAGCAAAGCTATTCTAACTGGGCTTCGTCATCACCCCCAGCGTGCATTGCGTGGTTAAAACAGCGCCCTCCGTAATTCAAAATATGTACCATATGTTCCGCACTATAAGGCGCACCTAAAAGCCATCAGTTTTCTCAAAAGCCAATTGTGCGCCTTATAATCCGATGCACCTTATATATGGCTCAATATTAATTAATCATGGCATGACATTCCCTTTAACGCAGCTTCATCTGGTGGTAACCTTCTTAGGACCTGTGTTGATTTCTCTCACAAGCAAATACACCGTCCGTCCGTCTGCAGCGCTGTCATGTCGTCGCATTTTGAGCATGTCGTCGAACGTAGAAACAAATGGCTTGTCAAATTTTACCTCGGATGTCGAAAAGATCGTGTGTCGAAGTGATCGTATGTCGAGGTACCACTGTATATGAAAACGGTTTCAAAATAGGCCATTCATTGAAGGTGCGCCTTATATTCCGGTGCGCCATAAAATATAATACATTTTTAAATCAATGGCAATATTTTGTGTTTCTAATAACAAATTTTAGTACAAAAGAACCCAGCACAAATTGTCTTGCAAAGCCGATCAGTGACGTCAAAGGTTAAATATAATGGATGGTTACTCAACAAATCACTTAAAAGGCTTACAGAAGATTTAATGTTCGCCATCTTTTTAAATCCATGCATGTCCTTGCATATGAGGAGAAATTCTCTCTCTTCTTTTACCATTCCCTGGACTTTACTATGTTGTAAAAAAGAAAAAATCTGGAAGGAGAATCCTTTTAAACCTGCTTACCGTAATTTCTGGACTATAAAGTGCACCTGATTATAATCCGCACCAGCCAAATTTCACAGAATTTTAGAAATAAATCCACATATATGCAGTACCTGACTATAAGCCGCAGGTGTCCATATGTTAACATTGGGTATTTACATAGATGTTACACAGAAATATTTGATCAAAAATATACAGTATTTATTAACCAGATAAACACACATCAAAATCACCAACTCGTGTTGTCTGAATGCTTAAAAATAAACTTACTTTAAAAAAACAGGCACTACATTTTCAAAGATATATAATCCACATTACCTTGCCTTCTACACTTGAATTGGATGAAATCCTCTTAAATACGGTTGACAGCTAGCGGTAGCCCCTTATATAACTGCTCTGTTGTAGCATACTGTGGCAATAAAGTCCTCCGAGTGTCAGTTGAGAACGGCTAATCAGCGCTAGCATCGCGTTTTCTTGTTATCGGCAAATAGTGGATGCCCATGCATTTAAAAGTGTTCTTTTGTAGCAGCATATAGGAGCCATATTCATCTATAAAATCCCGAGTTTTTGAGTAAGCCTGACAAGCTTTTGGCAAGCTATATCGGTGCTAGAGTACCGGCTGAGAGGTATGTCATGACAAAATTTGGAACGCTATTCTTTTAAAATATGTCTAATTATCCTTTTTTTTTTTAACAAGGAAAAAATATGAAGCTGGTTTGTAAAAAAAAAAAAAAAAAAAAAAAAATCAACAAATAAGCTGCTTCCTTATAATGGCTGCAGTGTAGAAACGGCGAGAAATAAGTAGCGGCTTATAGTCCGAAAAATACAGTAAATGTTCCCTGTTAAGTTAATGTTCACATCTGTTTTCAACACCTGATTGAAAATACCAGTTGGAAAACTATTTTAATAATATTGTTGAAACAACTTATATTTGTCTAGGGTTAGTTTATTTTTCAAGTTCACTTGATCTGTTCATACAAAAGTAAAATTTAAAAAAAAAATCACTTGCTAAATCAACTAATAATTCAAGTCAAATAATTTTGGACAAAGCACCCATATTTGTTGCATTAGAGGGAGCCCCTTAAATACTGCATATTTATTTGTGAGGTCTTTGTCAACATTTGATCAAAGAAAGCTAGGGATTCTTAATGTTTGTTCCTCACAGTTTTGCCATCGTATCTCTAATTTGTTTTTACAGACATTTACAATGAACTGGATTTTTATTTTTCAAAACATATTAGGAATTTGGGACCTAAGTATAATGCTAAGTTAAACTAAATTTTAAAAATGACAAAAATAACTGAAATATTGTAAATAAAATTAAAATAAATGCAGTCTTTTAGGTGAACCAAACCCACAGGTACAACTCAACATTATTACCATCAGAACAAAAATAATTGAACTATTTTCCATAAAAAGCACGTGTGTATGACTCGTATCATGTTTACACTATGCAGACACTCTCTTTCTCAACACCAGCAGTTGCCAGAGAGAAAAAAAAACACATTTTCCCACCGCTAGACACACTAAACGCACTAGAGTTAACTCTTGTAGCTGGTGGGAAGCTTAAATATTGTATAAATGTGAAATCATATTGGAGGTATTGCCTCATCAGCAGCCACCCTCTGTAAACAGGTTTTACATGTCGGCTGGCCTTCTTCCTCTTAGCTGCGGCCATCTGTAACTTTTCTGTAGCCAAAGTATTCCCTACCAGCGATTTCGTTTTCTTCGATGGGGGAAAAAGATCAGGAGTTTCACCTCCTCCAGCCAACGTGTAGCACAGCTGACTCACTAACACTGAGCAACAACCTGTGGTGGAGGGTTGAGTCTTGCAGCATTTGCATTTTTGGGACTTAAAAAATAGCCAATACTTTAGGGACGGTATGAAGGAAAATCTTTGCGGTTCTGAAACCATGACGTTTTCATTAAGCTTGAGAACGATAAACCAATACGACCGGATATCTGGTTTTACAGGTGAGAGATACAGCTGTAATGATAGTAAACCTACCATTCGACAGTAGTTAGCCATTTAATATTCAATGAACCGATAGTAGAGATCGAATTCGGCTATCGCGAGCACAAGAATCAGCTTCTAATGCCTAGTTCAATGCATTGCTTAATATGATAACAATTTAGCTTTTACTTCACATGCTGCGCTTGTGTCATTCACCACACAGCGCACTTAGATTGAGACCGCACGCATATAATATGGACAAGCACCACTCACAGTCGTGGTTGCCTCAACTTCCCATACATTTCAGTGGAACCGCTACTAGTCGCGGTCATTACCCGATCGTCACGGGCGTGTCATAACAACGCGAGAGCTAAACACGCACGCTCTGTTGCGTTTTCTTCACAGCCCAAAATGAAACTAGTAGTGGCAATGAAGCAACATGCTAAAACAATGGACAGTTTGAGCACCGATGCCAGCGACTTGCAGCGATTGATTTTCAATGCACCCAGGAAAACAAAAGTCTGACTCAAAAAAAAAAAAAGTCGGAGCCAGATCTGTTCACATGGGACAGAGCTAGTGTGATGTGTGGAGCGGTACAGAGATCGTGAGTTTGTAACCCTGAAAAATAACTCACTACAATGGTGGAAAGGGCAGCGCGACCCTCTGGAGATTTTGTTTCCACGAAACGCAGTCTACTTAAACATGAACATGTGGATTAGTTGATCTTCCTCAAGAAAAATCTGCCCTTCAAAAAAGATATGGACAGTGATGAGGAATAAAAAATGTGGAAGCACAGGCATAAGTGAATGACTTTGCTGTGTATAAAGGTTAAAGTAATGATTATTGACCTGTCTGTCTAAAATGCCATGTTTTTAGTCCCCTAATTATACCAGTGGTAAAGCATAATTTATTATTTATTTATGATAGCACTAGCAGGTTTAATTCTTTTTTTTCTAGAGCTGCTGCATATAATTAATATTTTTTGTTTGTAAGATATTTAAAGTTTGCACTTAAATTACTTACCTCTTTTGTTCAAAACACCAGGAAATACAGTAATTGAATCACTGCACTTTATTGTTGTCTGTCACTGGAGTTTTATTTTATTATCAATCCCATCCAACAAAATGACAGTCATATAGTAAGCCTTATTTTTTTTTTCATAAAAAATAAAACATTACATTGGTATGAAATTTTGTTGTTTAATTTTGCTATTAGAAATGTGGTCTTTTTTGTACGTTTAAAATACTGTACGAACACACACAACAAATGTTTACTATCGTATCGTTTTCACTCTGTATTGAACCGTATCGTTCTTAAACTGTATCGAATCGTATCGCTCTGCCTTAAAAATGTATCGTTTTTTAAATGAATCGTAACCTGTGTATCTAGATACATATCGAATCGGCTTCATGCCAGAGATTCCCAACCCTAGTTTTCATACCATAGTATACCTTGAAACCAGTAATCCGCACGTGTCTACTTATACATCTAACTACCATACGTAGGTTTTTCTCAGTTTACATTCCAAGTAATCAGAATGAACTGTACTCCAATGTTCACGTTGTGATGGAGTAACTCATTTCTTCTCTTGAGGTTTAGAGTCTACTTGAACATGGTGTTCTTATTCATCTGTTCAACACCAATCAACCCCACCGCCACAGTGCAGTATTCCTTTCTAGACATTTGGAATAAAATATTCCCAGGCCTCATCTCTGCACATGCTACATATTACATGGAAGACAAAGATGCTGCATCACATGTTGGCAACCCCCGCCCCCTCCCACATCATCCAGTTTTGCACTTCACTCTAGTTCTGTCCTTTAGCGCGTTAACTCATATCATCATCATTAAATATTTGAGGTCAAGCACCTCAGCAGGCATGTTGAAAGGTCCCATTCAAGGACGGCGTCTCTTACCGTGCTGTGGATGGTGTCTCTCGCCCGCCGTGTGCTGTTATCACGACAAACGGCGGCGCGTTTTGCCCTTATAAATACGCTGGTGTTGGTGGGAGGATCTACACACGCCACGATCCACGCACTTCCAGCCGAGGACGGACCTGTTCTTCCTTTGCGTCCCCGTGGAAGATTGTGTGATGTAAGATAATGACCAAAAAGTGTCGTCACATGCGCATCTCGCTCTGCGCCGGCAAGTGTTTGCGCGTTCACGCACGAGCCACGCATTTCTCTATCTGGGCATAAGCGTGCACGCTGTTGCCGTCTGTGCACTCCACGTGGAAGCGTGCACAGCAAGAACGTCATATGCCGTTAAGAACGCACGTCTGATAATAGGACATGGTGGCACACATTTTTAACATTGTGAGATTGATAAAGCTGCACACAATTTAGATCAGCTCTACTTTGTTTTAAATCAATTGTAAATCAATCATGAGTCACTGAAACTTTAATTTTATGCAGTCTTTGTTACAAAACACTCAAATCACGCTCTTACATAGTCTGTTGCCTAGATATCCCGGTTGTTTTTAATAATCGCATAACTGTACAGTATTTGAAATATTATCTTGATTTCGACTTTTGTTTTGGGACTTGAACGCATCAGCACGGTCATTGGCTATGCTAGACCTGCGTAGGTCACATGCTCGGAAGAGACGGAACATGTAAACAAAATAATCCGTCAAGTCACAAAAAGGTCTTGAAAGTTTACGCTTGTACAGTTGAAACCATTTTTATTCTCCTAAATTGCGTATTAGTGTTGTTGTTTTTCATAAATTGTCTAAACGTGGCATTGGTTTCTCGTGTGCTGACAAGGTCACGTGTTCTATCTCAGGTCGCCTTTACTGTACTACACGCTGACTAGCATGTTTGTAGCATGTGGATGAATACTTCTCAAAGATGGTTCACCTTTGCAGAATTTGCCTCCGTAAAGTAAGTATACAACTGACTGAGCGGTCAAATGTGTAGTCGCCGTTATCGCTTTCTGCAAGCGTCTGTCAGCCACTGGATGACTAGCTTCCAAACTGGTAGTGAGTTGTACATCGCTGAAACATTGCTAACAAACTGGGTATATACCATATATTTAAACAAGGGAATTTATTAAAGGGTTTATTTTTAAAAGGCATACAATGTAAGCACTTAAAATTGAAGAAAATATTTGTGGGATGATTATGTGAAAATAAACCAAGGGCAACACATTTTAGGCAGACACTGTACCAAATATAAATTAAACAGATAGGGCTGCAGCTATCGATTATTTTAGTAGTCGATGCTATGAATTACTTAGTTCGAGTAATCGGATTAGGAACATTTAATGCGTTGCAGAATACATTTTAGGCGATGTAAAACAAAGTCTTGCTAAGATTGCACTTTCAAAAGAACATTAAATGGAATACAAAATAAAATTCTTAAATTAAGCAGAATTGCACCTTCATTTAAAAATAATTAAAATACCTGAACTTCAGATGGTATAAAAAAAATAAAAAAAAATAAATGAGGATATAAGTACAACAAAAGAACAATTGGCCAACTTGCAAAGCAAAAGTCCGCTAGTTTAAATACTATAAAATGCTAATGTTTTTTCAGAATGCTCTTAGCAAACTGTTCAAATGCATAATCACGCAAAAATGGCTAAGTATACCTAAATAAACTGAATTATGAATGAATTAAAAAAATATTAGCTCAAACAAAAACTTACCTTATGTTGTTCTTAACAGGGAGCAGCTGGATTCACCCATGTTAAATGAGTTATGCCATATTCATTGTTGCCGCTAGAGGGAATGTGTATCCACCCAAAACAAATAAATTTATGCAACTACCGTATTTTCCGGACTATAAGTCGCAGTTTTTTTTTTTTTCATAGTATGTCTGCGGGTGCGACTTATACTCTGGAGCGACTTATGTGTGAAATTATTCACACATTATTATATCATTTCACATGTTATTTTGGTGTTTTGGAGTGACAATGGTTTGGTAAACTCTAGAGCTGTCCCGACTAGTCGACGTTGTCGACGTCATCGATGACGTAAATGTGTTGACGGGCAAAACATACCGTCGACGGCTAATGACTGGTTCGCTGCGATACAAGAGGTTGTTACTGGCACCCCCAAGGGGCCCGCTGTAATTTCAATGTGACCGGCGTTGTCAGATTGAGCAAAGAGGAAGAAAGTGAGCGAGCGAGCGAGCGAGTGAGAGGGAGCATTGGAAAAGTGCGCGGGTAGCGCCGAGTTGAGTGGCTGCGTCCCCCACGTTTTTGTTTTGGTCAATAAAAGTATCCATAAAGAGCCATCCAACGCCTCTCGGTGTTTTTATGCACGCCGCCACCTTCCTGAGGAGGAAATCGGACGAACCCAGACGGACCGACGACAACGAGCCAAGGGAATCGCCGGTGAGGAGTTGAAAACACCGCCAATTTCCAAAAAGGGCAGAGTTGGTAACACGTGAAAGTAGCATAAAGCCAAAAAAGCGGACCAGAATAGCCAGAGCCTGGAATTATTTCAAGGAAAAGATGGAGGGTGCCACTTTGTGTACTCTTTGCTAAACTGAGCTCACATACCACGGTAGCACGTTGGCTATGAACGAACACTTGAAGCGCCGTCATCCAAGTGTTATTTTCGAAGACAAGAAGAAACAACAGGCTAGCGGATTGTAAGTCCATACAACTTTCTGACGGTTTTTTAAATAGAAGTTGCCTTTATGTGCGTCGTATCAACGTGCATTTTTATTTATTAAAATAATTAATATAATTATATATATATTTTTTTATTATTATTAAATTTATTAGGATCATGGAAGCTCCCACTTGGGGAAAATATATACATATATCCTGTATATACATAATATAATAAAAATATATATGGAAACACCACTGGCTTGCTTACTGTAATCCATGACTGCACTAATGTTAGTTATTTAATGTTATAAAGTTTTACATATAGTAGTATACTATGAAATTAATACTATATATTTAATTTTTGTTACGGTGGGTATGTGTGCCTCTCATTCAAAATAATTGTGGTAATATTTCAGTGTGCCCTCTAATTTATCTATTTTCAGGTTAAAACACACAAATGTTGAACAGTTTTTCCCCATCCCCCAAAAATGCGGCATGCACACCAGAAAAAGCATCTGAACTCAGACAAAGTATTCTGAAAATGGTTGTCCGGGACATTGCAATTCATTTTAACATTTAGAAATATATAGACTATGACATGCCACAAAAAGAGTAAAAATTGTTTTGACTCCTGTTAAAGAGGTGAAGTCACAGTGTTTCCGTTTACATTTTTTTGCACTAGTTAATGCCAGCAGCATTTGACCTCATTGTTTGTGATTTATTATTGGTATTTATGTTATTTATTTATACGTTAATAAAGAATTTAGGTGTTCCAAATTTTTTTTTTGTGAATTAATAAGCTTGACCAAAAATTTAATTATTAAAGTAGTAAAAAAAAAAAAAATTAGATTAGTCGACTAATCGTAAAAATAGTCGGCTGACTAATCGGGAGGAAATTAGTCGTTGGGACAAACTCGCTAACATGTTCTTTATGCTAAAGTTATCTGAATAACTCTTAATAGCTATGTTACGTTAACATACCAGCCACGTTTGCATTTTGTTGTTCATGCATCATGTAACATTATCATACTGTACACTTATTCAGCATATTGTTCTCTATTGTATTTTTTTAAAATTGCCTTTCAAGATGACATATCTGTTCTTTGTGTTGGAATTTATCAAGTATTTCCCTAATTTCCCTCAAAAATGTGACTTATACTCCGGTGCGACTTATATATGTTTTTTTTCCTCTTCGTTGGGCATTTTATGGGTGGTGCGACTTATACTCAGGTGCGACTTATAGTTCGAAAATTACGGTACTCACCGGATGCTATTTAAATTTTTTTTTTTTTTAAATGAGGATATAAGTACAACAAAAGAACAACTGGCCAACTTGCATATTAAAAGTCCGCTAGTTTAAATACCATAAAAGGCTAACGTTTTTTTCACAGTGCTCTTAACGAATCTTTGAAACGCATATTCCCACAAAAACGGCTAAATATTCTTAAATAAACTGAATTACGAATGTATTAAAAAACCTTAGCTCAAACAAACACTTACCATATGTTGTTCTTAACAGGGAGCAGCTGGATTCAGCCATGTTGAGTGAGTTATGCCATATTCACTGTTGGCACTAGAGCGAATGTGTAGCCACCCAAATCAATAAAACTAAATGCAAACACTTTCAAAATAAACCATTAAAATGCCACTCTAATTAAACGAATGCTCGAGGCAGCAAAATTTGAGTCAAAGCTTTTTTCCTAATTGAATTATTCAAGTCTATCGATTAATGGTTGCAGCACTATAAACAAATAATCTCCCACTTTTTTTCCTGAACGGAGCTTTTTAAGATTTAAGACTTTATTATGTTCTCGAAAGAAAAGGCCTATTTTAAATGTCTTTGCTAGTGAGAATTTTTCATTCTCCGCGGTACATACATCCAACTTAAATTTAAAAAAAAGTGTGGCATATCCAGATGCTAATTAGGAAAAACGGCAGTGATCTTTAAACTACACCTTTTTGATTATAACAGTCATGTGTTTATTTATTTTAGACAAAATCTTTCTTTTTCAGTATGGAAACTTTGTGGACAACCTCCGACTGTATGTCCGCGGAGGGACTGGCGGCATGGGCTTGCCCCGTCTTGGTGGCCAGGGAGGAAAAGGTGGTAACGTTTGGGTGGTAGCCACAAAAAATATGACCTTGAAAGGGATCAAGGACAAGTACCCACAAAAACGCTTTGCTGCCGATGCAGGAGCCAACAGCAGGTAGGAGGTTTAAATGAGGATGTCAACTGTGTTCATTGGGCTTATAACATTTTGTCAACAGTGTGCGTTCCATAAAAGGAGAAAAAGGGAAGGACCGAGAGATTTTGGTTCCTGTAGGAATCACAGTCACCACTGACGATGGCAGCGTCCTTGGTTGGTGAAAAGCTTCCTCCTTTAATGTTAAAATTGATGGCTTCCACATGATGCATATTGGTGCACCTTATGTCGGGATATAGTTCGTGGCACGCCTCTAAAAGTACGCCTGTCGCTTGTAAGCTGTATAGGTAGTGTGCTTAAAAATCATTGGACAACTCTGATTAGTATGTTAGCTTCCACTAGCTGTTTGTTGTCAACACTGACGCCTCGTTTTAATCGGGCTGTGTATTGGAGCCAACATACTAGACGACCGCCATCTCGGATGGGTCACATCGGATTCGATTTCATTTATTTATGTTGTAGTCGGAATTGTAAATCCCCAGTTTTTACAGTGATTGCTACAAATATATTGAATATAGTGAACTATACAAATATAGTGAATTAGTTTCATTATATTCAAACTTACATTTACCCCTTTCACTTGTTAAATGTGCCGATCCATTTTTACCTTCAAACGCAAGTTTGATTGGCTGATGACTGAATCCGCCCATACACACTAGGCCTGAACGATATTGGAAAAAACTATTGTTGCGATTTTTTTTAGGTTTGCAATATATTGCGATATTATATTGCGATATTAAAAAAAAAAAGATCTATCTTTTTTAAAGAAATTTTCACTAAATGACTTGAATAGCTGTTTGGAAATACTTTACATAACACACCGTGACCACAGTGTATTCATATAATACCGTTTAATTTGTGAATGATGAAGATTTCTGTATGAAGGTATCCAGGAAGTCATGTCTGCACAAAATAGATCATTTATTGAATACAATATTTTACACTTCAACAGCAGCAAATACATTAAATGATAAATAAAAGAGCAGGTGCATTAGTCCCCTAAGTTTTTGACAAAATATAACAATAAATAAAAACTTCTGTAAAATAACAACAAAGTTGTCAACATATTTGAACAAAAATATTAAATATGACAAATAAAAGAGTTGTTCACAAACTATAACAATAAATAAAAACCTCAGTAAAACAACAAAGTTGTCAATATATTTGAACAAAAATATTAAATATGACAAAAGAGTTCACAAACTATAACAATACATAAAAACCTCAGTTAAACAACAAAGTTGTCAACATATTTGAACTTAAATATTAAATCTGACTAATAAAAGTGCAAGTGCATTAGTCCCCTGAGTTGTTTACACAAAATATAACAATATAAAACTGCAAAACGGCAACAAAGTTGTAAAAATATTTCAACAAAAATATTAAGTATCAAAACTTTATGTGCAGCTGTACTATATATAGTTATTTGAAAAATACGGTTTACAATAAATTTAAATATAAAAGAAACAAACTCAATTGAACTTGTAAATAATTGAACTGAATAACTGCAAATAACTGTGATGAATAACAGAACCATTTTAACTCCCAAATTTCCTGCCTTCCTGATAGCTGTCACATGAATAAAAAGAAGAAAAGACATTCCTTCAGCTGTGTTATGTATTTGTCTGCATATCGTCCACCTTCCTTGCTCAGCAATTCTCAACTGGGTCTCATAGGTTTTTGGCCAAGACTATTAGTTTATCCACTATAGCAGGCTTGAGACAAGAACGTTGGCACGTAACAATGTTCCCACCTGTGCTAAAAAGCCTCTGATGGGGAGCTCGTAGCAGGAATGCATAGATACCTGCGTTTTAAATGGTCCCACGTGTTTGACAGATTACTTCTTGTTGAGGCAACCATGGCGAGGCACTGTCGACAGGGCTGTTTTTTGTCCCTTATAGTCTTGTTCTTGCCAAAATACTTCCAAAACTCCTTTTGGATACAGTCTTCCTTGCTCCTCCAACGTGTTGATTGCTTGCTTTCACTTTGAGAACGGGCCCTCCTCCCTCCGCTCTGCTGTTCGGCCCCTCCTCCCTCCACTCCGCTGTTGCAGGGGGAGGGGGAGGAGCCGATGACTTGCTGGAGGGAAAGAAGCTGTGCGCTTTTTTTCCCTCTCCTTCCTCAAAACAAACGTTTGTGGATTAAAAAAAATGAAATTAAAAAACTATCGCACGTCCTTGCGATGGGACTATTGCACATGCGCACATCGCGATGGCGATGTTTTAACGATATATCGTTCAGGCCTAATACACACGCACACTCACCCCACTGCGACAGAAATACATGTCAACTTGCCACTTCCTCTGCCCCCTTTGAAGAGAACGGGATATTAGAAAAAAAAAATTGGGGGCCAGCAGGAGCAGCCAATGTAAGTAATGTAAAAATGCGTCAATGTTGTAGAGGTGGGGAACACGCCACTAATCTTGCTACGGAACGTCTGACCTGCATCGGTTAGCATAACATTGACTTGCTAATCTGCGAAACTCGAGTAGGAAGCTGCTTAGATAGAAGTGTCCTGTATGTGTTTTCTACTGTTAATGTTAATGAAATCGAGAAATGTAGTGAACTCTGCTGGAAACTATAGAACCAGCAAAATGTGAGCAAGAAGCTACTTAGAGAAAGGTCATTGTCTGTGTTTCACAGGAATGTGTTGTCAGTTTAAACGGCCTGGTTTAGAAGGAAATAAGGCTGGATCATGTTTAGAAAAATAACTTTCTCCCATGAAAATAACAATTTCAACTTTATTCATTTTTACGTATTAAACACATCAGCATATTTGTGAGACATTTAGCCCTGACCCTTCCATTCACCCAATGTGGTTGGTCTTATTAATGTCCCGGCAACAGCAAAAAGTGTACATGGAGGTTATGCTGTTATAGCGCCCCTACCAATGTTGAGACCAAACCTATGCCCTTGTCCCCGATTCCATTGACGCTTATGGAGGGTGCTGCCATTGACAGCCATGGACGTCCAAATTTCCCATACATATTAAATGGCATTTACTTTGTTTAATGCCATTGACAGTCATTTTTGGCCATTCAATTTATGCCGATATACTTGGATTCCATTGACGCCTATGTAAGTCAATGCCATTGACTGCCATTCATTTTCAATGGCAAAAAAATCAATATTCCCCAAATCAACAGCAATTGACCAGATATCAATAGGACGTGTCCCCCAAATGTCCCCAATTACACTGACGCTTATGGAGGGTGCAGCCATTGACGGCCATGGACGTCCAAATTTCCCATTCATTTCAAATGGCATTTACTTTGTTTAATGCAATTGACTAGCGTGTTTGTCCATTTTATTGATGCCAATGTACTTGGATGCCATTGAAGTCCATGGACGTCCAAATTTTTACCCATTCATTTTCAAGACAAAAAAAACAGTGTCCCCAAATCAACAGGAAATGATCAGATATCAATAGGACGTGTCCCCCAATTGTCCCCGATTCCATTGACGCTTATGGAGGGTGCTGCCATTGACGTCCATGGACGTCCAAATTTTTTCCCATTCATTTTCAATAGCAAAAAAAAATGTCCCCAAATCAACAGGAAGTGACCTGATATTTTACCCGAAATGTCCCCAAGCCAACCTGGATGGGGTTAAGATCTGTATCACCACAGAGCAAAGACCCAGAGTAATTTCTCCAGAAATTGCAGTTCTAGTTAACGTTTGTTGTTTTTTTCATATAATTTTCATATTTGTGTTCAGATGTTTTGGAAGCATCCTTCAGTATTTTATGAAATTTATATGAAGTATTTAGCTATTTTCTGCTTGTGAACAGTGAACCTTTGCGTAGTTTTAAGTTTAGCAGTTTTGAACTTGCCGCGTTGCGTTTAACATCATGGTGCGATTGTGTCGGCACTTCCTGACAGGTGAACTGAACGCGGAGGGCGATCGTGTGCTGGTGGCAAAAGGAGGACGCGGAGGTGTCCTTTCTTCTGCCTTCCTGCCCAGTAAAGGCCAGTCTAGACCGATAAGACTGGACCTCAAACTCATCGCTGACATGGGCCTGCTGGGGTGAGAGCACAACACAAGTCTGTATTGGAATTTCATCCATTGACAAAGTAGCTTTTAAGAACTTTTATATCCATTAGGTTCCCGAACGCAGGCAAGTCTTCACTGCTGACAGCCTTATCGAACGCCACTCCAGAGATAGCCAGCTACCCTTGTAAGTGCATGTGCAGTAATAGCTCAATAAATGACAGCAATTAATGCCGTTTATAATTTTCAGAGATAAACATCTACAGTTTTCATCTGTAATGTTTTTGCAGTCACTACATTGAGACCCCAGATTGGTAAACTATTGTATGAAGACCACATGCAGGTAGGGAAAATTAATTGGTAATTCATGTTTCTAGTCACGTCTTCTGCTGACAAGGGATTCTTGCTGCGGTAGATCTCTGTCGCAGACCTGCCGGGCTTGATTGAAGGCGCTCACATGAACAAAGGGATGGGACACAAATTTCTCAAGCATGTGGAGAGAACCAAGCAGCTGCTCTTTGTGGTTTGTGCAATGTTAATACCTGATAAGCAATTAGTATGGACTAATATCCAACATTATACGATCTGGTTTAAAAAATATTCTAATCAGCATGGTGAAATCAACATGATAAAACCCTTTTATGGTCATCTACAATCCCCCATTTTACTGAACATTTTATTTCAGAAGATGGTTACTGTTTGTATTATCCAGGTGGACATTTGCGGCTTCCAGCTCGCAAGTAAAACGCCATTCAGGTCGGCTTTTGAGGCTGTGCAGCTACTAAACAAGGTCGCACTCATTGACCACTGGGTTGCTGGGTTTCTTCTCTTGGATGAAAAATTCCTACCTGTGTGTGTGTGTTGCTCTCCAGGAGCTGGAGTTGTACAAGGAGGAGCTCTTGAGCAAACCTGCTCTTCTGGTGGTCAACAAGATGGACCTGCCAGATGCAGAAAACAAGCTAGAAGAACTGAGAGAGCAACTTCTCAATCCGCTAGGTAAGACTTTTCATGATGTTGGCGAGTATTTGACAGTGTCTGGGCATGAGCTGCAGCCAATAGCAGCAGTAATTTATAGGGTGTTCCCATATTGCCATTTCTTACATATCATGGGCAAATCTAGATGTAACAAACTGTGTATGTGTGCCGCAGATTTCCTCCATACGTTGCCTGATAACATGATACCGAAGAATCACATAGTGTTCAGGCACGTGGTGCCTGTCTCCGCTGCCACCGGGTTTGGTGTGGACTCCTTGAAAAGTTTCATCCGGGAGTCACTTGAAGAAGAAGCCTCAAAGGCCACAGAGGAGATGCGTCAGGAAAGACTGCAGCTTCTTAGAGGAACCTCGCAGTAAGCGACATCACAAACATGGAACACTCGTTTGCGCAATGCAATGGAATTCAACATCTACGCTATGATACAGTATGTTTTAAAGGTATTTGTGGGGTAATTCTTTGTACATATAATGGCTTACTAATAAAATATTCGATAAATGAACAAAATCTGCCTTTACAAAACTATTAATGATTTCCTAACCATCAGCAAGACAATACTATGTGTGTACTTTGTTGTCAGGGTTATTGGGTTTAAAGCAGTAGACAACGCCTAGTATGAATGACCTTTCTGTGAAACAAAGTTGCGCCAAATTGCACATTTTTTAGACCTCTGATAACACTGGTCCAAGGGATAAAAGTAGTGAGACTTTACAAAATTTGTGTCACTATCACGAAAGAAAAATGAGGTCAAAAGAGTCAATTGGCTATAGTTTTTGAGATACAGAATCTGGCCAAAATATAAAAATCCAAGCAATTTCGGTGAAATTTATTGCATGAATCCTGGTGTTTTGGCAATGGAGAAAATGTATTTATTTAGAAACATTTCATAAGCAGTGGCACACATTGATATATCAATCTCATGTCAAATGTAGCAACTTGTAAAACTGATTTATATAATTTCACCAATGTAACTTTGTAATAAATAAGTGCTGCAACGATTAATCGATTAACTCGAGTATTCGAATAGAAAAAAAATATTCAAATTAAATTTTGTTTCTTCGAGTATTCGTTTAATTAAAGTGGTGCTGTAATGGTTTATTTGGAAGGTGTTTGCATTTAGTTTTACTGATTTGGGGGGATATATTGCCCTCTTGTCTGCCTCTTTTCACATGGCTGAATCCAACCGCTCCCTGTTAAGACCAACGTAAGCTAAGTTTTTTTTTTTGAGCTAATGTTATTTAATGCATTCATAATTTGTTTTATAGGTATATTTAGCCGTTTCTTGTGGGAATATGTGTCTCAACCATTTGTTAAGAGTAGGGTTGTTCCGATCATGTTTTTTTGCTCCCGATCCGATCCCGATCGTGTTAGTTTGAGTATCTGCCGATCCCGATATTTCCCGATCCGATTGCTTTTTTTTGCTCCCGATTCAATTCTAATCATTCCCGATAATTTTCTCCGATCATATACATTTTGGCAATGCGTTAAAAAAATAATAAATAAAAGTCGGACGAATATATACGTTCACGAGGCGGCCGTAGCTAGAGTTGTCCTTGGACCAAAGGGTCAGGGGTTCGATTCCCGGCTACGACTGCCCACTGTCGAAGTGCCCCTGGGCAAGGCACTGAACCCTAATTTGCCTCCAATGGGTTGACAGCGCCTTGCATGGCAGCAGCCCTATTGGTGTGTGAATGTGTGCGTGAATGGGTAAATACGTGCTAATGTAAAGCGCTTTGGGCATGGTAAACATGCAGATAAATGCGCTATATAAGTACAGTCCATTTACCATTCAACATACAGTACATAATTTGTTTATTATGACAATAAATCCTCAAGATGGCATTTACATTATTAACATTCTTTCTGTGAGAGGGATCCACGGATAGAAAGACTTGTGACTTTGTATATTGTGACTAAATATTGCCATCTAGTGTATTTGTTGAGCTTTCAGTAAATGATGTAGCCATGCCCAAATGCATGATGGGAAGTGGAGCCATCACTGTGCGTAGTGCTACCAATTGATATATCTTTTCTGCGTTGGGAAATAACATAGGGTGTTAAGAAAAAGATCAATTGCTACCTTGCTTCCCCACATTGCTTTCCATGACATTTCTAATCGTAGGGAGAGGGATTGTAAGGCTTTAGCCAGTTAAAAAAAAAGGCTCCAAAGGCTGCTAAAATTCACTCTACTCATTTTACGCTGCCTTTTATTTCTCTATATAGGTAAAACGGCGCCATTACAGATTGAGCGCGACAATGCGTGAGTGGGTCGTGCAGTGCATGCATTAATTGCGTTAAATATTTTAACGTGATACATTTTTTTTTAAATTAATTACCGCCGTTATCGGGATAAATTTGATAACCCTACCTTAAGCCTAAACTAAAGACTCTGGATGAGTGTAACATATTATGTCTGTAACGTTAAATACAATTAGAAAACGATGTAATTAAAAAATATATATATATATATTAAAAAAAGGCATGGTCGATATTTTTTTGCCGATTCCGACACTTTGAAAACGACGTGATCGGACATCTCTAGTTAAGAGCATTGTAAAAAAAATTCTAGCATTTTCTAGCATTTAAGCTAGCGGACTTTTTCTCTGTAAGTTAGCCAATTGTTCTTTTGTTGTACATAGATCCTCATTTAAATAAAAAAATTATACCGTTTGAGGCTCAGCTCAGGTATTTTAATTTTTCATGTTCCTTATCCGATTACTCGATTATTCAAACTAACTAGTCCATCGATTAATCAACTACTAAAATATTCGATAGCTGCAGCCCTATAATAAATTGTGTTGTTAATATTACTTTAAAAAAGTAATTAGTTACAAATTACTTATATACATATTTCAGTCATCTCAAAATGTGTTTTCGTCTAGTTTCTGTTGATGTGAATCCTATGCTAATGCTACTAGTTACATTTAGTGTGTGATAACCACTAAGCACAGACCTTTTAAGCAACACTTGGTAACTTTTCAGTCTTGGTCGATTTTAGTGACGCCGGTGGACAAAAGTGGTTTTGTTTTGCCTTGAGAAAGACTGCGTTTCCCATGAGGACCGGCGCTGCTTTTCCTATGCGGACCAGTGCACACCCACACAGTGTCGTAAAATCATCAGTCAACCAAAAATCAATCCCGGTTGCCTGCAGATGGATTAAACAACATTTCTGTTTCCAGCAGCTGTGTGAAGGATGAATAGTAAATAAGATAATAAATCCAGTTGTGGCTAAACAATAGCATATGACGGTTAGCAACCTTGTGGCTTTGTGTGGCTTACCTCCACACCTTACCCAAACTTGTCAGCGCTGACTAATTCGGTTGGGGTGAAAGCCGGGCAAATGTTTATTCAGTATATCCTGGTAGCCTCCCTTTTTTTTCTTTTTGGACAAAACATTTTGTCCAAACGTATGCCGTAAAGCAGTCAGCCCATTTGTAGTTTTTTTTTTTTTGTGTGTGTGTGGCAGTGTTCCTGCCACCCTCATCAAAGTTAAGATTCGTTGAAAGCGATACAGACCCCCGTACAGTATGAAAGAGGTGTCATTCAACTAGTTGTCAGTCGACAGATTATCACAAATGTTATGAAAATATTTTATAAAGGTTGAAAAGTTACCTCGTGTTGCTTTAAAGGCAAAATCAACATTAAATATTTTCTCTGGCTTAGAAAACAAATCGTACCGTGTGTGTGCAAGCCTGCATGGAGACTAGAGATGACACACTGGTGAGTCGAGAGGTGGGGTGTGCAGTACGTCATGAGTGACACAATCAGACACCGCTACGCAGTGGTGGACGTGGCAATTTTGGGGCCTAAGGCGAACATATCCGGGGGCCCTCTTCATAGGTCAGGGGTTAAAAAGGTGAGAAGGGTGTCGAGGAAATATGTTCCGGTACACTAGGCATGCTGTCCTAAACGACAAATTTTCTCCTGATTAGTGAGCCGACTGTTTTTACGATTAGTCAACTAATCTAATATATATATATATTTTTTTCACTAATTTAGCAATGACATTTTGGAACACTTCATTTTTTTTTTTTATTAAAGTACAAATAATCATGTAAATAACAATAATTAATCACAAATAAACAATGAGGTTAAATGCTGATAGCATTTACTAGTGCAAAAGAATGGAAAGTAAACAGATTCAGAACACTGACTTTGCATTATCTATCTAGCATTATTATAGTATACTACTATATATAATAGTAGTATGATAATTATTCATTGCCAATCATATTTGTCATAAAGAGTGTCATTTGACAGCTATTCTTAGTGTAGAATCAGTATTCTGTAGTATTTACTCTACATATTATAATATTAATTCTGAGGTATGTGGGATTAACTCCAGAAATCGTCATTTATATGACGAACATGATGTGCTTTTATTTTGAAATGTTCACCGGAGGTACGTTCGCTAAACCGCTAACCGAAACACTCTGTAAAAAACATTCTTCGTCATTGCTTGTGGGGTCACTAATAGATTTAATTTTTTTTTCGTTAGCAAATGCTGTTAACCAGCTGTTGAGTGTTATTGCATGACTGGTTGGAACTGTACTGCATTGTTTCGCCACAGGGTTAGCTGTTGTGTATTTTATGTTCGGTGTGAAGAAGAAAGTTAAAAGAGGCATTAGCGGCCTGTTCTCAACTTCGACCTCGCTCACTACACCTTGGCTCTCATGGAGAGCACGTTCGCTCATGTGTTCGAAATAAACGATAGCCGACGTGCAAAGTAGCAAGTATGCTGTAAAAAATAGCGAGCTTAGTGGCGTGAAAAACGCGGGAGAGCTAAGTGCAGCTAACAAACAGCTAAACGGAGCTATGCAATGCTAAACGGCACAAAATAAAGCTAAGCTACTGATGTTCAGTCCGTCGCTGTGGAACAGTCCATTGTAGTGCGTGTGTGTGGCTGAGAGATAATATAAATGTAGCATTCAAATTGCTTTTTTTTTGTTTTGTTTTTGTTTTTGTTATTTGTTTGTTTGGTATGCTGACATAATTATACATGACGAATAGTTGGGGGTGCTGCTGGCTCCGGTGGTCCAACCAGCTGCCCTTGCCCCAACGAGCAAGGACAGCTGGTTTGGGGCCCCCTACTGGTTGGGGGCCTAAGGCGATCGCCTACTTCGCCTGAATAGTAGATCCGCCTATGCCGCTACGATGCATGCTAACTACACCTCAAATGTCACACATTGCGAGCATGTGAGGGAAACTATTGTGCATTTTGTTGTCGTCTCGTCGACAAAAACTGGCATTCGTCTCGTTATGTTTTAGTCTCCCCAAAATACGTTTTATCTCGTTATCATGGTGTCATCGTCATGAAAAAAAACTGTTCGTTCACGAAATATTTTCGTTGTCGTCATTGTTGACGAACACATCACTGGACTGTATCATTTGATTGTTTGCCACACCAGTTTCTAAATCTGTTCAATCCACCGCTTTTTCCTGAAACTCAGACAAAGCCTTCTTCACTTCTTGTGTCCATTCAGGCTTGTTTTCCAATAGCTGCACCTGGTAACTTGCATTTATAAATGTCATACATTTTTATTTTTAAATAAAATGATTTTGAAAAAAATCAATACACTCATGTCCGAATGCCAGTTTCATGAAAAGGAAATTGACAAAATGGATTGTATTTAAAAATAATAATGAAATCCACCATTGTGTATAGCGTTTAACTTGTGCTCCTAAAATTTTAAAATGTTTTTACACAAAGAGGAAGTTTAAAAAAAAAAAAAGGAGCCCCTCTGTCGATGAAAGATTTATTTTATATTAAATATTACAATACAGAATAATTAGGAGAAATAAAAATAGGGGGGGTTGATTTTTGCATCATCAGTCTGTACAGGACACAGGCAATACTAATTTACAAATGTTAATGAGACGAGTTTCACTTTTAAATGAAAACGTGATGTGTTGATATCTCCCATGAATACATTCAGAGGACAAACACATTGGCCCTGCTTGTGTCGGTCGCGACAAGACAAATCCATGATGGTAATTTTGTCCATGACATCAAGACAAACACGTCTTACAATGCATTATTATTGTCATCGTTCATAACATTAAAAGATGGTGATGCTGATGAAGAGGTATGGTTAAAGGCAAATCTCATTCATGGTCAACAACAAGCACTAATCAAGGGGCCAGACCTCCGGACCAATAAATGCAAATCAAAGTGTCCAAGTCATCAACACATAAATACAATAAAGCACTTAATTACTCGGTCAGCTGCTGCTGCTGCAGCTGCACATAATGCCAAAAATACAAAGGTACTTCATCAAAAATATACTACAGTGATCGCAATCCAGTAGGGTGCCCTTCATATTAACGCGAAAGCCTAATGCGAACATGAATTACAAACATGTGAAACAAATTGACACGAATAACTGTACAAAGAATAAATTACATTTTCCTTCCTGAAATTCCTATGTAAAAATAGCAACCCAATCCATTTCTACCTTTTGGACATCACTGACTTCAAAAGACAACACAAATAGGCAAAGGTGTTTTAGAATGAGTCATGCTTGTTTCCAGTTCTGCTCCATGTAGAGGAATAACTTGCTAGAAACTGTCATGCCATTTGTCCTTGCAAGGTCTGTGCAGCTTAATCAAGGGTGTGTGGGCCAACAGAATTGAATTGGACCCACCATGCAATTCTTAAAGGGACAGACAACACATTTGAATTGAAAAAAACACTGAATTTCATTTTCCTGATGTATAATAATGGAGAAAAAAAACAGTGCAGTATTACCAGAAAGTGACCACTCTTAGTACATGCATTTTATCAATGCTGGTGTTAATGTAGCCTATCAAATGCCAGTATCCCAGATGACCATCTTTTTTACATCATAACCCATTATAAGGTATTTAATTTAGGGCTGCAGCTATTGATTATTTTAGTAGTCGATTAATCGATGAACTAGTTAGTTCGAATAATCGAGTAATCGGATAACATGAACATGAAAAATTAAAATACCTGGGATGAGCCTCAGACATAAAAAATAAATGAGGATCTATGTACAACAAAAGAACAATTGGCATACATAGCAAAAGTTCGCTAGCTTAAATGCTATAAAATATTAATGATTTTTTTTTCTAACAATGCTCCTAAAAAATGGTTCAGACTCATATTCCCACAAAAAATGACTAAATGTACCTTTTAACTAAATTACGAATGCATTAAAAAACATAAGCCCAAACAAAAACTTAGCTTACGTTGGTCTTAACAGGGAGCAGTTGGATTCAGCCATGTAAAATGAGGCAGACCAGAGGGCAGTGTTTCCACCCTAATCTATATAAATGTAAACACTTTCAAAATAAACAATTACAATGCTAATTTAATTAAACGAATACTCGAAGCTACAAAATTTAATTTAAATATTTTTTTCTTATCGAATACTCAAGTTAATCGATTAATCTTTGCAACACTAATTTAATTCATTCGATGCCATTGACAGCGGTAAATGTGAAATTCATTTTGACAATCAAAATATATTGGACGTGTAGCGCCGTCAATGGTATTTAAAGAGTTAACAGTAAATATGTTCCAATTTCATTTTAAAATGTTTATTTCATTTTTGAATTACATTTTCAAATGAAAACAAAATCAGGAAAGGAAAAAGGTAAATAAATTTTTAAACTAATTTCTTTAAAATTTTAAATCAAGGAAAAACTAAATATCCTCTTTTGTAAAATGTTTTTTTTTTTTTAATTTATAAAATATATTTTGTATATTAAATATATATTTAAAAAAAAAAAAAAAAAACATGAAACATGAGCATTCACAGCCAGGTGGATGTCAATTGTTGTCAATGCCAGGCAATTAGTTCAATATGGGTAAAAAGATCAACTTTAGAGTGTTATTGGGGGTCGCAACCAGTGTATTTGTTTTTATTCACTTAATTATTTATTAATATTGTTTCCTTCCATTTTATGAATTTACCATTTTAATTGTTCAAAGATATATATATTAAAAAAAACTATATTAAATACAATAATGAGTAATAATAAATATATAAACACAGGTAGTCCCTGGACTACGAACGAGTTCCGTTCCTATGATGGCGACGTAACCCGAATTTAAGCCTATACGTACCCATAAATTTCAAAGTAACTGTAAAAAAGTCCAAAAGTATTATATTTTGTGTCATGATGAAGGATACACTGCCCTCTGGTGGCAGCGAGGGTCTGGCTGGACTGTCAGCTTGTATGGCTGAGCAGACTCAGACATCTGACATGGATAAAGGATAGCTGCGTGGTGGTTTGGCCCACATAAGGCTGTAAGTTGTTTCAGCTAATGTATGTTTGTGTATGCATTTGTAATCAACTTTAGAGCTACAGTTTGTGGAGTTATGTGTGAGCGATTTGCTATGAGAATTGTAAATACGTTAGAATTGGTAGTATTTAAGCTAGCGGACTTTTGTTAGGCAAATTAGGCTAATTTAATAGATTTTATAAACAGACTGAAAATGTGTGTCATTTTAAACATAAGCATACATATGTGTGTTACAGCTTTACAAATTGTCAAGTTAAGGAAAAAGCTACAAAAAGCATACTAGCTTTGTTTGCTATCTGTAAAGCTGAACAACTTCTCATTTAGTGAGACCATAACACGTCATATTGATAGAGTAAAAAATAAGATACTGTGAGGTATAATTAGGTACTGTTTATGCGACTAAAAAAAGAAACTAGAGAAAAAAATGGCGGTCCATACTCCGAAGTCAAAATCGCGTACGTCGAGTATGTCGTAACTCGTTGACTAACTGTAATTGTAATCAAGACCTGGCGTCCGCATCTGTAGACATCACCTTTTGGGTCATGTAGGCCACACTTGTATACCAACTGGTGTTGTGGCATACATAGGGGATCCCAACCACCGGGCCAGGGACCAGTGCCGGTCCGTGGCGCAGAGAAATAATAAATTATTTGTTAGCGACCGCAATCTAGCCTGTGCCTCTTGACACATCAATATGCCTGTCTACTCTATAGATATAATCATAAAACTAGATAGGGAGTCGTTATTGAAATCCATTGGAGATAACATCTAGCATTCTACGTGCGCTTGTCCTCGATAATGACATCAGATTTGTTCACGGAAATAAAAAGCCCACTCATTACCGAAGATGTCTGAAAAACATGTCTTTGGACCGCTTTTTTACAGGGAAAAGGCCATCAACTGAGCCAGAAGAAGAGCCTACAACCAAGTCCATTCTGCATAATATGTGGCTAAAAGCTAGTAAACGAGGCAACAAAAGCGAATGCAATGAGAGCATCAAACCTCGTGGCAAACTGTATTGCTAAAGCCATAGATTTCATAAAATTTTATGTTATATTATGAAGTCTGCTAGGGCCAAGAAATATTTCACGATTGGAGAAGAACTCATTATGCCTGTGACGAAGAATATTTGCCGCCAAGTTTTAGGAGAGGCCGCTGCCAAAAAAGGTCGAGTCAGCATATGGTGAGTTACATTTTCCCTGCAATTCATTTTCATTTTTAGCCCCGTCGTGTGTATATTTATGTCTTTATACAGTGGTACCTCGATATACAATTGCTTCGACACACGATTTTTTTCGACATCTGAAGTAAAATTTTTGACTCGCCATTTGTTTCTACATCTGGCGACATGCTCGAAATATGACGATTTATGACAGACGTAAGACAGACGAACAGCGGATTTTCTTGTGAGAGAAATCAACATGGGTTCCAAGAATGTTAGTGCAGGTGGAGAAAAAAAGGGAAAAGGTGAGGCTTACCATTGAAATGGAAGATGGAAATGATAGAAAAATAAGCAGCAGGGTCGACAACCAGAAGTGGTGTTTGCCATGTGGCAAAAATGGATTTTGCCATGTGGCATTTTTTTTTGCCATGTGGCATTTTTATGCCAAGTGGCAAAATGTATTTTGCCATGTGGCATTTTCTTTTGCCGTGTGGCAACATGGATTTTGCCATGTGGCATTTTTTTCGATGTGGCATTTGTTTTTGCCATGTGGCATTTTTTTGCCATGTGGCAAAATAGATTTTGCCATGTGGCATTTTTTTGCCATGTGGCAAAGTTGATTTTGCCATGTGGCATTTTCTTTTGCCGTGTGGCAACATGGATTTTGCCATGTGGCAGTTTTTCTTTACCATGTGGAAATCTTTTCCCATGTGACATTTGTTTTTGCCATGTGGCATTTTTTTCGTATGTGGCAAAATGGATTTTGGTTTTTCTGCCATTTAATATGATTGGAAAATTTGGATGTGCATAGCCGTTAATGGCATAGCCTGACTTGGGTGCCAGTTGAATGTCAGTGCACTGTAATGGTAAGTGGATGGTCAAAAATCACAGTCACACATTTTTTTCTGCCATTTAAAATGAATGGAAAATTTGGACGTGCGTAGCTGTCAATGGCATGGACGTGTATGGCCTGCAAAAAATGCCATATACCTAAAAAAAAAAGCAACATACCAAAAAAAAATAATACCACATGTCAAAATAAATTTTGCCACGTGGCAAAGAAAAAATGCCATATGGCAAAATCCATTTTGCCACCAGGCAAAAAAATACTATATGGCAAAAAAAAAAATTCTACATGGCAAAATCCACTTTGCCACATTGCAAATACCACTTTTGGTTCTCGGTCTCTGAAAATATGAGAGTGGTGTCCGCATCCGTGAACTTGCTTGACAATACGGCTGTAGAATGTCGGTCCTCCTCTGACCTCCGTTCATCAGTCTTTAAAAGTTAAGCTGACAATTCTTATTGTGGTAACATCACCAAAGTAATCGCTAGCTTCCTCAGGTTTCTCATTTATTCCATCAACTTGTGCAACACAACACGCCAACTGTCCGCCACAGCTGAACAAAGTGAAAGTAAAAGTCCTATTTCACTCTGTCAAGTCCGCCACGCGATGTGTTCAGGTACACTACGCAAACACATTTGCAAAATTAGAACCCGATTCGTTACATTAGTACAGGTATTATTATTACTATTATTAAATTATTATTCCTATGTTTATTCATAATTCTTTTGTTTGGCTCTCAGTAATTGCTATTTGCAATAGTACCAGCAGTATTTATTAAGGATTTAGTGTAGGTTTTCTGGCTGTTGAACAAATTAATGGAATTATAATGTATTCCTATAGTAAAATCCTGCTAGACATACGACCATTTCGACTTACAAGCAAGGTCCTGGAACGGAATAACTTCATATGTAGAGGTACCACTATATTTATAGTAATTTTCTGCCACACATTCCTGGTACTGGAAAAAAAAGGCCCACATTACACCGGTCCGTGGTCTGAAAAAGGTTAGGGACCACTGGCCTGCATGACCCAAAATGGCTTATCAATATTATTATTATAAAAACGAGTCACTTGCCTTATAAAAGGTTAGTATTCATTACCACATGCACTTGTCTTCGAGTTTGATCAGTGCTTATGTGTGTGTGTGTGTGTGACTGACATCACAAAATGGCTCGTGCGCGATCGTTTTTTTTTTTTGGGGGGGGGGGGGTTTAAACATTTTTTTTGATTTGCGATTGACATACTTACAGTTAGGAGTGTGACAAAATATCGAAAGGGTGGTATATCGTGATACTTTGTATCCCAAAAGGTAATCGATATGCTCCTGCCAAGAATCGAGATAACGTTTTAAAAAGGTGTCATGTTGTCATGTCATGATATTTAAAAAAAAAAAAAAAAAAAAAAAGGAAACCAACAGGTTGCTACCAAAATCTTCCACCATAATAGTGTCTCAGTTAACTCTAAGGCTGCATTGACGGTGCTCGACGCCCAATCCATTTAGTTTGTTCATTCGAAACCAGAGCATTCATTCATTCTGTCCGATTTTCAGGGGTTTTACAGATCACTTGCATTTCATTTTCATTTTAGAGCATATACAGGTCATTTCCTGTTCCGAGTTTGAGTCACTGCCTATTCATTTGGGTGATTCCCAGGTCACTTCCTGTTCTGTAACTCAAAATAAACAGGAAGTGACCCATAAAATACCCCCAAAAACAACAGGAACTGAAAATCAACAGGTAAATGACCTTAAATGGCCCAAAATTACTTCATTACCTGGCATTGGCTGTCACTGACGGCAATAAACATTCAATCCGTTTGAAGTGGGAGGGATGACAGCGAATGAACGAGTTCAAATGGATTGGACATCTACTAGCGATAAACACATTCCAATTCACAGCAGAAGCTTGTTTTTCTGTTTATTTGTTGTTGGTAGAATATCCTAGAATGATTTCCTGACCAATGTATCGATAATCGTTTTATCGCCATATCGTCAGATCATCGTTATTGTGAGCTTTGTATCGCAAATCGTATCGTATCGTGAGGTAACAGGTTCCCACTCCTACTTACAGTATATTTGAGCTGTCTTTCACATGAAGCTCATTTATACCAGGTGTTGTCTGTCCCTTTAATGAATGTATTCAAAAAAATTAGGACATATTAACCCTCTTATAGTCTCGGTAAAACAAGTGACAATTGCATTTATTTGCATGCAGTCATTGGCTGGCTTGTAATGTTTGATCAATTATTGGACAAAATGGACCTCAATTATTTTACTAGCACCACTGATTTGTTCTCAAAGAATACAAAAACAAATTGCTATGTTCAGAATTGCTGTGTGTGTACCCCACTCTACAGTCCCTGACAAAAGTCTTGTTGCTTATCCATTTTGTAGAAACAATTGCTAATAACCTGACTTTTAATCATTCAATTGGTTTCAGAAATGGCTCTCAGATTATTTATGTTGCCTTCCACCCTGCAGATCTCTCGCACACCCCCATACTGGATGTAACCCCAGACCATGATTTTTCCACCACCAAACTTCACTGTTTTCTGAGTGAATCTCTGATCCATGCGGGCTCCAGTAGGTCTCCTGCAATATTCGCGGCGACTTTGGTGTAATTCAATGGAAGATTCATCTGAAAAATCCACCTTTTGCCACTTTTCCAGCGTCCATCCTTTTGACAGGCTGTGGGCCTTGGCAAATGCCACACAGTTTTTTAATTGTCTGCACCCTGAGAGACAAATAGTCTGAAATATCAACAAATCTTAGCTGCCTCTTACATTCCTAACCATAAAAAGGGACAAATTCAGCAGCAGGGTGGTACTCCATCGCATACTTCAAACTCTACCTCAAAGTTCCTCAAGGCAAAGAAGATCAAGATCCTCCAGGACTGGCCAGCCCATTCATTGAGCATGTCTGGGGTAGGATGAAAGAGGCAGCATGGAAGACGAAACCCAAGAATGTTGATGAACTCTGGGAGGCATGCAAGACTGCTTTCTTTGATGTTCGTGATGACTTCATCAATAAATTGTATGAATCCTTGCCGAACCGCATGGAAGCAGTCCTTCAAGCCCATGGAAGTCATACAAAATATTAAATTTGGATCTCACAGCACCGCTACTTAATTCGCTTATGCTATGGAACATATTTTTGTATTTGAAGTACATTTTTGTTCAATTTTCACACTACTTTCTGTAGGCGACAAAACTTTTGTCTTGCCAAAATTCGACCTTTATGTCTTCATTAAATGATAAATCTTTTTTCAGTGAAACAAATATATTTTTGTACATTTAACATCATTTGGGAGGGTTTCAGCTTTCATATGAGCCATTTCTAAAACCAATTGAATAATTAAAAGTCAGGTTTCTACAAAATGGATAAGCGACAAGACTTTTGTCAGGGACTGTATATTCAGACCAACTGTGACTTTGCTCTAAATTGGGCAAGGTGTGGACTTAGTAAATTCAACAAGATGAGTACACTAAACACATGGCAACATGGGATATAAGGCTTTTTAAGGGGGGTTAAATCAATGGTTCTCAAGCTAGAGGCCTTGGAGTTTTGCAAAATAATTTATGATATAAAGTACACACTTTCATGTGTGAATCATTAAAACAGAGAACCATTTTTTTGGCTCCTTGGTTAAAATCAATGGGAAAAGGTGTTTTTTTTTATATTAAGAGAATTAACTTTTCCAAATTAAAAGGTGCAACGTTGCAAAAAGTGAATGGTAGTTTTGAATTTCACTTGTTAAAATATCAATTCTTTTGCTGAATTCGAATAAGGAATATTACGATTTTTCTTGGACAAATTGTGCTTAATTCTCGCAATTTGCCATTAGGATTTTAAGAGCGACTCCAAAGTTTTGAGAATATCTGGTATGAATATTTCCCCTCCATAAAGGCCAAATGTCTTTCTACATTCTCTTGTGTATGGACGGACACGGCAAATTAAAAAAAAAAAGTGCCATTTGATTTACATATGTACATAAAATACAGCGAAGAGGAGGGGGTGGATATGTTCATTTTCCATTTTTAGGAGTGAAGATGCAGTATTGTTAGTTATAATGGAACGAGAGAGTGAGGTTGTGAAACGGTGCCCCTTGCATGCGTTGTGTCCAAAAGGGTCCTTGGGAGCTTCTTCATGCATTCAGTGTTTGTACCCACAAATGCTCCTCTTGATCCAATGTAGCACGGATATGTGGTTGGAAAGAATGGCTCAAGGTTTTTTTTTTTTTAGGGGGTGGGTAGTTCTGAGCTTCAGTTGTGCGCTGCCCAAGGTTCGTCTCGAATGACGAGATGCTTGTCGCTTATCTCGGTCTGCGTACAGAGCGTATTTTGCTTCACTGTTGTACGCGTGAGTGTTTTCATCTCAGCTTGTTTTTCAAGCTCTTATATTGATGTCTCCCACAGCTGAAAAAAAAGACATAAAAAAATGTCAACGTTAGTTCAACGATTATCAACACATTTAATCTTTAGCCATGAAGCAAAAAAAATATCATTTATACAGAGAGAAAGACAAAGCTGGTTAATGGGCATGGGAGAAATGGATGCATGGGAGGGAGGAATCTAGAGAAATTATCTAGATAATGACCTAGAGATGTTTTGTAAGGAGGAATAGTATTGGTAATATTGATTTTTTTTTTTTTCTTTTTCTGTTGTGGTGCCCAGGTTTTTGCACCCACGAAATTTTGTTAAGATGCACATTAGTTCAATAAATCTATTTTCAATTCTGTAATGTTACTGTGTCCATCATGTTTTTTCATATCAGACATCTGAATGAAAACGAAAATGGCATACTTGAAAGATTTTTTTTTACATTTAGGTCGGATTGTGCATATCTCATCGATATATCCAATAGTGGTTCCTGGCACGGTCAGGTTGGGTTTTCGCTCAAAGCGGCAAATTGCTAAGGGCGCATGCACGTGAGTGATGGTCTACTAAAGGTAGTCCCCCGGTTTACGAACAAGTTCCGTTCCTGCACTGGCGATGTAACTCGGAATTAACCCTTTAAATACCTCAAAACACCCTCTAAATTAAAAAAATATATATATATCCAAAAACATGTATTATACGTCATTGTGCTGTCCTCGCCAAGATGTTAGAGCTAAGTTCCGAAATGACGGTGTCAGACATCCGGATACAGCAATAACGAACGATTAGCATGTATCAGTTAGCGTCCGCACATTATCAAAAACAATCACATTAACTCTTGTAGTAGTAACTAGTATCCCACCACAGTTGAAAATGCACAACAAACAGGACAAAGTGGGTTATATACAGCCGTCGCCTCTGGATGATTCACAAGCAACAAATGTGTGCGCAGGCTGTCCCCTCTGTCACTTGGCTGCTCTGTGTGTGTGTGTGTGTGGGGGGGGGGGGTGCGGCGCATCTGTACATGCCATCGCTTCCTTTTCTATGCTTCCTGCGCCAAAATAAAAGCATGCATCACAAAACAAAAGTCAACATTAAAAAAACAACAACAACAAAAAACGACGAGACTCAGGCGTTGTAAAGTCGAAATCGTGTAAATCGGGTCTGTCGTAAGGACTACCTGTATTATAATTGGCGCCCCTAGTGTTGCAATGGCGCCCCCTGGAGGCGGGTACATGGTTTGGATCAGTTAACCGTGTCACTCACCTATCGTTGACTTTGACTTTTAATGTGCAAAGAATCTTTTTTATCTTGGATATTTGACCTAGTTTCATAATATACTAGTCTTTCTAAAAAAATTTGCATATTGTGATAAATGTGATTATTTTCTGTAATGTATTGATAAACATTAGACTTTTATATATTTTAGATTCATTACACACAACTGAAGTAGTTCAAGCCTTTTATTGTTTTAGTAATGATGATTTTGGCAAAAAAGTCAAGAAAAAACAAATATCCCTATCTCAAAAAACTAGCATATTTCATCCGACCAATACAAAAAAAAGTGTTTTTTAATACAAAAAAAGTCAACCTTCAATTAATTATATCAGCTATGCACTCAATACTTGGTCGGGAATCCTCTTGCAGAAATGACTGCTTCAATGCGGCGTGGCATGGAAGCAATCAGCCTGTGGTGAGGTGTTATGGAGGCCCAGGATGCTTCGATAGCGGCCTTAAGCTCATCCACAGTGTTGGGTCTGGTGTCTCTCAACTTCCTCTTTACAATATCCCACAGATTCTCTATGGGGTTCAGGTCAGGAGAGTTTGCAGGCCAACTGAGCTCAGTAATGCCATGGTTAGTAAACCATTTACCAGTGGTTTTGGCACTGTGAGCAGGTGCCAGGTCGTGCTAAAAAATGAAATCTTATCTCCATAAAGCTTGCCAGCAGATGGAATGAAGTGCTCCAAAATCTCCTGATCGCTAGCTGCATTGACCCTGCCCTTGATAAAACACAGTAGACCAACACCAGCAGCTGACATGGCACCCCGGACCATCACTGACTGTGGGTACTTGACACTGGACTTCAGGCATTTTGGCATTTCTTTCTCCCCAGTCTTCCTCCAAACTCTGGCACCTTGATTTCTGAATGACATGCAAAATTTGCTTTCGTCAAAAAAAAGTACTTTGGACCACTGAGCAACAGTCCAGTGCTGCTGCTCTGTAGCCCTGGTCAGGCGCTTCTGCCACTGTTTCATGTTCAAAAGTGGCTTGACCTGGGGAATGCGGCACCTGTAACCCATTTCCAGCACACGCCTGTGCATGGTGGCTCTGGATGTTTCTACACCAGACTCAGTCCACTGTTTCTGCAGGTCCCCCAAGGTCTGGAATCGGCCCTTCTCCACAATCTTTCTCAGGGTGCGGTCACCTCTTCCAGGTGTGCAGCTTTTCCTGCCACACTTTCTCCTTCCCACTGAGGTGCCTTGATACAGCACTCTGGGAACAGCTTATCCGCTCAGAAATGTCTTTCTATGTCTTAGCCTCTTGCTTGAGGGTGTCAATGATGGCCTTCCAGACAGCAGTCAGGTCGGCAGTCTTGCCCATGATTGCGGTTTTGAGTAATGAACCAGGCTGGGAGTTTTTAAAAGCCTCTGGAATCTTTCGCAGGGGTTTTGAGTTAATTGGTTGATTCGGATGATTAGGTTAGTAGCTTCTTTAGAGTACCTCTTCATGATATGCTAACTTTTTTAGATAAGTCTTGACTTTTTTGCCAAAATCATCAATATTAAAACAATAAAAGGCTTGAACTACTTCAGTTGTGTGTAATGAATCTAAAATATATGAAAGTCTAATGTTTATTAGTACATTACAGAAAATAATGAACTTTATCACAATATGCTATTTTTTTGAGAAGGACCAGTATATATATATTCTTTCTGTTGAGAATTCTTTAAGTCGTTTAATAGTTTAGCCGTATAATTAATTTACGTTCTATTTAGAGTGGCACTTTTATTTTGGAAACTGCTCATGCTTTTACTTCCAGTTCTGTGTTTCCCGATTCATGCTGTTACAATGCTCCTTCAATGATGACGTGAGTATGCCTTGTGAAGTGAATTAAAGGTGCTGCACATAGATCGTGAACATTCCTCACAATGCTAGTTGGAGGAATAGTTGTGTTAAATGTGTTTTTGTGTCAGTTGTTTTTTTTTGGGGGGGGTGGGGGGGGGGTCATTCACACTTGTAATTTCGAATTTGTTAGTTTATTTCATCGGCTACGACTGTTAGCATCATATAAAAATAATTATTGAGAGCAGTGAATGTAGTGGTTTGAAGGGAGCGTACAAATGTTCACTATAGTCGGTTTATAGTAAAATGATGTTGTTTAATAAGCTAAACACATTAAGAGGTTTGTGAATGTTGACTATGTCTGTATTTTATACACCTGATACTAAATGTGTGTACATGTGTGCACACCTGCACATGATCCTATAAAAGTATTGGATTTCATCTCCTGTGCTCTCTAACCAGAGACCCTGTAGTGGTCAACACATCTGAGCCAAATAGTCACAAGTAGAATCTTCCACACTTTATTATTTCTACAATATTGTATCCTTGTTTGTGATGCTAAATTAATATTCTCTTGCACATATTTATTGTCGTGCAGTCATGCGCTGTATATTGCGATTGTGTTTTTATTTTATTTTTCGGGGGGGGCGCAAAGGACGCCACTGGATCAATTGTATTGTTACACCTTTAACAGATAGATGAACTGACCCTGGCACTCTGCCTGTTTGCTTTCCTCTGGTCATCGGGCAGGGGAGGCATGGGGTAGGGGTATCTCCTGCTGGATGCAATTGATCCTGTCGAAGAAGTGGGAGACTTGGCGGGAGAAAGTGTCCTGCGGAGAAACCAGGAAATAACATTTATTTATTGGGGGGGAAAAAATCATAATTTAGGTTTAGGAGGAGTGTTGGAGGTTGCGCCTCAACGCATCAAGTAAATCATAATCGTCAGTTTGTAAGAGCAACCTTAGTTGAGAGCACAGCAGTTCCCAGCAGTGTGGCTGCACTCGCGTTCACTCACATCTTGTTTTTTATTTTCGTTCCGATGTGGGGAATACTGAACTTGAGTACAGAGCAGTGGTGGGAAAACAGCAAGGCAGCTTAAGACGGAGACGCGCTAACAAATCAAGGAGCCGCAATGAACCTGAGCCCGACAATGTGAAGGAGAGACAGGAGGGGGCAAGAAAAGCACATTTTAACATGGGAATTTACAATTTTCTCAAGAGGTCATCGAACATAAGTGCACAGGATTAAGCAATTGTTTATTTCTCGATTAATCTATTGTAACAAAGTATGATAATTATATACCTCTCAAGAGATCGATCATTGGGTGCTGGTCTAAAACAAAGGTGTCAAACTCAAGACCCAAAGGCCAAATCTAGCCCAGCACGTTGTTTTGCGCGGCCTACATAAGTGAATTGTGCACTGATTTAATGTTTCTCGCTAAAATAAAATGTTAGGAGTACAGAAATCAGAATTTTTTCTTCTTTTTCTTTTTCTTCTAAATTTAAAATAAATAGAATATTGACATTTCATTCTTTTTGTTTTGATGAGAAAAAAAACTGTTATTTGATGAAAAAAAATCCATTTTTTACAATATAAAGTGTTTACATTATTTCCTGTTTTAATTAAAAAAACAAAATATTAAAAATTATTTATAAAAACATTTGTATGAGACCAGACACTATCATGGGCATTAATGAATGTTTATGACAGATGTCATGTCACTAACTCCATTAATGTCCGGCGCAGATCTTTTACATCTATTCAAAAGTGAGATAATTTGCTGGATGACACAAAATGACATCTGTCATAAGCATTCATTAATGCTCATGGCAGTATCATGTCATAATTATGACAGTGTTATGACAGTTTTATGGCGCCATTGTCAAATAAAGTGTTACCAAATACCAGAGCTAGCAATTAATGAAACAACTGAAGGAGTAACCGAAGAAATAATTGGCACTCAACATGAATTTTGATTTTTATATTTGTAGCGCTGCAATGCATGCAAGGAGGCGTGTTGGACAACAACAGTGTTGACAGCAGAGGTTGACTGTCTCCCAAAAGGGAGTAGTGATGGCCAAATGAAGCTTCTTGACGCAATTAAGGTGGTTCATTTGGTCTTATGACAGTCTTATGATGCCGCTGTCAAATAAAGTGTTCCTAAATTGTAATATCTTTTGGTGTAAATATCCTGCTGCGGCTTATAGTCCAGTGTGTCTTATCTATGGAAAAAAATGCAGTTTTTGTGTCAAATTTGGTGGGTGGCTGCTTAGTCAGGTGTGCCTTATAGTCCGAAAATTACGGTACATGGCAATTTTGGGCTTAATAGCTTTGGGAAAACCACATGATGCTTTCTAATTAGCTCTTGCATCACCAGTTGAATAATTATCTATGTTAGTTCCCGATGGACTCTGAAACGGCTGAGATTTTGACGCAATTTTGCACAGATGCACTTTGTTTCTCGGAGTGTTTTTGGATGGGTTTAATGTCTGTAGGCCTCCTTTTATTGTGGAAATTAATTGGAAACTCCAAAAATTTACATAGAAAATCCCTAAATGTGGAGGCAAAATACGAGTGTCTTGCCATTGCAATGTCAAAGTTAGCTTTCAAACTTTATGGTTTCATGTACAAATTTAAATGTGCTGTAATGATACGTTGTGGCTTTGAGTACTCCACAAGTTGCTGGATTATTAAAAAAAAAAAAAAAAAAAAAAAGTACAATTTTCCGGAATATTGCAAAGGGATTAATTTCGGGTGGATGTCTTAATCTCTATAAAGGCGAGTTTGTCTGTGTGCCTGTCTGTTTATTCGTGTTTTATGGACACCTAAATGGCTGGGCGGATTTTGATGAAATTTCACACAGTTGTAGTTTTTGAGTCTAGGACTGTTCTTAGATGAGTTTGAGCTCTGTAAGGCTCCATTTAGTGGGGAAAATTAATTCAGATCTAAAAAATTAGCGTATAAAATGCCAATTTTCACTTTTTCACCCAAGCAACGGCAGGCTATACTGCTAGTATTGTATACAACCAAGCAAACAGGCAGTAGAGAGAAGCCCTGCAATTTTCCCCCTCTTCACCATCTCTCCTCTGTTGTTATGGAAACAATGTGATAGTGGGCACAGTGTTCAGAGTGGCAACCTGTATTGGTCAAATGGGGGGCTGACACACATACGCACTTGACGCCACAATGATTAACATGCAGACATAAGAGGTCATGTAGGAGGCTTAATAGAAAACATACAGCTACATTCTGTAGTACACAAACATTGTGGATGAACAGGAAAAATAACAGGAGCCAGACAAAAACAACATGATTTTTTTATGCTTAGCAGCAATCCTGTGCTAGTATTTTTTTTAATTGATTGATTGATTGAATTATTAAATCATTTTTACTTGACCAAGCCACAAATAAAAGCAAAGAATGTAAGGGCAAGTCAGAAGACAAGGGATTCAAGACAAGCAGGACAGTCTAAAATGATACCTAAGGTAAGGTCCTTGTGTGTTTTCATTCACATCTTCTACCCATTTAGTTACATCATAATAGTCTGTTTTGTCGTGAGGGGTTAAATACCTGTGAGAGGGTGAGGGGGATGATAGACACAAACAAGGAGAGAAGGAATGAAAGGATAGAAAAGGAGCAAGTGATGGAAGAGGAAGAAAGATATTTTAACAGTGCAGAGACATCCTGAACAGACAGCAAGATGCAACTGGACAGTGGGTGAAGTCCATGGGAAAAAAAACATCACAAACACGCATACACCCTGTATGGCTCATTCCAAGTCTTGTCTACACTGTTCCGTTGTCAGTGGCATGCTTGCAACGCAAAGAGATGCACCCCGCCCAGCCCGTGATGCCAAACGCAGCCCGTGCACTCGGTGGTCTTCACAATGCATCCACAAGCAGACGGTAGACCACAAATCCAGGGACAAAATATGCTTGAAGATTAATTTTTTTTCACCCCCAGAAATGTCTCACTTTTCGCACATCTGCTCTATTTTCGTCACGTGAAATGGCCCGACACGACTTGGCTGACCACTGAAGTCAAGCGGTAATGGCTAGTTGGCATGCAAACAACGCACTATAATTTTGTGCAGTTAACATCTTTCAAAAGCGAGCCTTATTATGGATCTCATTGGTCTGTGCAGGTGTCCAAAGCATCAAACATGTCGTATTTGATGTACGATTTTCCACTTTGTACGAAAAACCTAATGTACACTCACCGGCCACTTTATTAGGTATACCTTGCTAATATTGGGTTAGACGCCCTTTAGCTCTAAGAACTGCCTTAATCCTTCGTGGCATAGATTCAAAGAGGTGCAGGAAACATTTTTCAGATTCATATATACATGATAGCATCATACAGTTGCTGCACATCCATGATGCAAATCTCACATTCCACCACATTCCAAAGGTGCTCTACTAGATTGAGATATGGTGACTGTGGAGGCAATTTGAGGATAGTGAAAACTAGTCTCTAGCCTCCTCTTTTCCTGGGCTGCCAGTTGCGGGGCTGTGGGTGGTCGGGGCTCCGTTCCGCGCCGCCCCGTGGTGGCTTCTGGGCACTCTCCTGCTCCCTCATTTCTGTCTCGTTTCTACCCGGGTATCCTCCATGGGCCCGGGTCGTCAGCTGAGAGCCGGTGGGTCGGCGGGGTGTCGCCCCGTCTGGGTGGGGATCCTGACCTGCCCTGGGCCTAGCAGGCCTTAGGGGTCCCGCGGTGTGCCGTGTCGGTTGAGGGGTTGTGGCTGGTGGGCCTGGTGAGCGGGCAGTGGTATGGGGCGGTAGCGCGTCCCCTCATCGCTTCCCTGAAGGCCGGTTAATGGGGGCGTGGATGGTCCAGCGGAGATGACGGTAGCACCTATGCTGGAGCTGCGGGAGGAGGGATGGGCCACCCTGGCTCACAGTCCCCCAATTAGCTGGGGAGGTGCCGTGGCCCTGGGGCGGCCTCCGTGCAGCATTTCCCCTTGTCTGCAGGACTATCACACATCTGATAGCATTCACGCATGACTGAGTGCAATTAGACCAGGGGTGTCCAAACTTTTTGTAAAGGGGGCCAGATTTAGTGTGGTAAAAATGTGGGGGACCGACCTTGGCTGACGTCCTTTACATAGAAAAATATATTTAAGCAAATTTTAGCAACCATTATTTGTGTCACATTTGCTTTATTTATTTATTTATTTTTTATTAATAATTTCAACAATCTCACAACTAGCCTTTGTGGCATTCTCTTTCAACTCTCGGGCTCTTGCGAAATACTGCTACTGTAAAATTAAACTAGCTTCAAGTTGCTTCAATTTCTTGCTACCGATCTTCCCTGTAATCCTGTCGTCCATGTCAGTGTGTCTTGTTTGGTCATATCGCCTCACATTGAACTCTTGAAAAACAGCGACTGTCTCTTTGCAAATGAGGGAGACATAGTTGTTGCGTATTTTAGTGAAGAAGTAGTCCAATTTCCACCTATTCTTGAAGCATCGGCCGTCGCAGTCAACTTTCTGTTTTTTTGTTGATTGTCGCCATTTTAGAAAATTAGGAGTAAAAGGTCACACGGGGTAATGTTGTTTAGAGTGCTGGTGCCTTTTAGTGGGTAAATGATGAGCAGCATTTAGTGTGTAAGCTATTTCATATGCTGGTAGCAGTACTGCTGACCAATTTATTAAGTCTATGTGTGGGCCAGATGTCACTGATTTTATGAAAGAGGCTGGGGGCCGGATGAAATTTGACCACGGGCCGCATTTGGCCCCCGGGCCGGACTTTGGACATGTCTGAATTAGACACACTAAAGTAGAGAGATTGT
Organism: Corythoichthys intestinalis; assembly: GCF_030265065.1. Classification (NCBI taxonomy): domain Eukaryota; kingdom Metazoa; phylum Chordata; class Actinopteri; order Syngnathiformes; family Syngnathidae; genus Corythoichthys; species Corythoichthys intestinalis. The sequence goes on from NC_080398.1 coordinate 42,642,506, forward strand.
CGGTGCCATGGTTAGGGATCAGGCAGCATGGAATAGGATGTCAATATATCCACACTTACAGTGTATCGCAAAAGTGAGTACAGCCCTCGAATTTCTGCAGATATTTACTGTAAGTATATCTTTTCAATGGACAACACTCAAAATGACTCTTTGACACAATGAAAAGTAGTCTGTGTGCAGCCTATATAATAGTTAATTTATTTTCCCCTCAAAATAACTCAAAATATAGCCATTAATATCTAAACCCCTAGCAACAAAAATGAGTACACCCCTTAGAAACTACGTACATCCCTAAATGTCCAAATTGAGTACTGCTTGTCATTTTCCCTCCAAAATGTCATGTGAGCCGTTATAGGAATGCTGTCAGGGTTGCTGCAGAGATTGAAGAGGTGGGGGGGTCACCCTGTTAGTGTTCAGACCATAGGCCGCACTCTACATCAAATTAGTGTGCATGGCTGTCACCCCAGGAGGAAGCCTCTTCTGAAGACGGTACACAATAAAGCCCACAAACAGTTTGCTGAAGACATGCCAACAAAGCACATGGATTACTGGAACCATGTCCTGTGGTCTAATGAGACGGGCGGATTCTCACTTTTGTTGCCAGGGGTTTAGATATTAATGGCTATATTTTGAGTTATTTTGAAGGGGAAAAATTAACTCTATTATATAAGCTACACACAGACTCTTTTGATTGTGTCAAAGTGTCATTTTGTCAGTGTTGTCCCATGAAAAGATATACTTAAATATCTGCAGAAATGCAAGGGGTGTACTCACTTTTGTGATACACTGTACATGTGATTCACATAATATTGGCTTCTACACCTCATATTGCTGATTTGTGTACGTTCCACCCCGCCTAATTACATCTCTTTTTGACTCAACCCCCCTCCTCTTTCTCCTCGGTCATCAGGCCCCCCACATGGTGTCCATGGGAATTACATTCAGCTAACATTAGCACCACCACGTACAGTGGGGCAAATAAGTATTTAGTCAACCACTAATTGTGCAGGTTCTCCCACTTGAAAATATTAGAGAGGCCTGCAATTGTCAACATGGGTAAACCTCAACCATGAGAGACAGAATATGGAAAAAAAAAACAGAAAATCACGTTGTTTGATTTTTAAAGAATTTATTTGCAAATCATGGCGGAAAATAAGTATTTGGTCAATACCAAAAGCTCATCTCAATACTTTGTTATCTACCCTTTGTTGGCAATAACGGAGGCCAAACGTTTTCTGTAACTCTTCACAAGCTTTTCACACACTGTTGCTGGTATTTTGGCCCATTCCTCCAGGCAGAGCTCCTCTAGAGCAGTGATGTTTTGGGGCTGTCGTTGGGCAACACGGACTTTCAACTCCCTCCACAGATTTTCTATGGGGTTGAGATCAGGAGACTGGCTAGGCCACTCCAGGACCTTGAAATGCTTCTTACGAAGCCACTCCTTTGTTTCCCTGACTGTGTGTTTGGGATCATTGTCATGCTGAAAGACCCAGCCACGTCTCATCTTCAATACCCTTGCTGATGAAAGGAGATTTTCACTCAAAATCTCTCGATACATGGCCCCATTCATTCTTTCCTTTACACAGATCAGTCGTCCTGGTCCCAGAAAACCAGCCCCAAAGCATGATGTTTCCACACCCATGCTCCACAGTGGGTATGGTGCAATTGAGTATTCTTTCTCCTCCAAACACAAGAACCTGTGTTTCTACCAGAAAGTTCTATTTTGGTTTCATCTGACCGTAACACATTCTCCCAGTCCTCTTCTGGATCATCCAAATGCTCTCTAACGAACCGCAGACGGGCCTGGACATGTACTGGCTTCAGCAGGGGGACACGTCTGGCCGTGGAGGATTTGAGTCCCTGGCGGTGCATTGTGTTACTGATAGTAGCCTTTGTTACTGTGGTCCCAGCTCTTTGTAGGTCATTCACTAGGTCCCCCCGTGTGGTTCTGGGATTTTTGCTCACCGTTCTTGTTATCATTTTGACGCCACGGGGTGAGATCTTGCATGGAGCTCCAGATCGAGGGAGATTATCAGTGGTCTTGTATGACTTCCATTTTCTAATGGTAATTGCTCCCACAGTTGATTTCTTTACACCAAGCGAAGAGTGAAGAGTTACAGAAAACGTTTGGCCTCCGTTATTGCCAACAAAGCGTACATAACATAGTATTGAGATGAACTTTTGGTATTGACCAAATACTTATTTTCCACCATGATTTGCAAATAAATTCTTTGAAAATCGAACAATCTGATTTAAAAAAATTTTTTTTTTACACATTCTGTCTCATGGTTGAGGTTTACCCATGTTGACAATTACAGGCCTCGCTAATCTTTTCAAGTAGGAGAACTTGCACAATTGGTGGTTAACTAAATACTTATTTGCCCCACTGTACATAGGTCGCAGAGGTATTTAATCTATTTCTTGTTATTGTTTGTTGTTCTCCTCTCCTTTGTCTTGTCTCTTCTATTTTCCTTTCTGTCCCCCCATAACCCCTTCCTGCTCGCTGCTTTCTCCTAATAAACGAAACAATTTATAACCACAATGGGAGTATGTGATACTCCCATGTGATGCATTAAAACTGTTCGGAACATAAGGACACTCAGATTCCCATTCTCTATGTCAAAGCAGCTGAACAGGACAGGTTTGTAATAAAACATAAAAACCAGTCTGAGATGATTCAAGCTTTATGATATGTGCCGTTATCCTGCCGGATATAGCCATCAGAAGATGGTACGCTGTGGTCATAAAAGGATGAACATGGCCAGCAACAATACTCAGGTTATATGTGGTATTGCAACGATGCTCAATAAGTACTAAGGGGCCCAAAGTGTGCCAGGAAAATATCCATCAAACCATTACAACACCACCACAATCTTAGCTGACAAGAGTGGCACCTGGTGTCTTATGCTGCTGTAGCCCATGTCTTCATCACGGTTTCACATGTTGTGCATACAAAGATGCTCTTCTGCATACCTCAGTTGTAACCAGTGGTTATTTGAGTTACTGATATTCAGCTCGAACCATTCTCTTGCGACCTCTGGCATCAACAAGGCATTTTTGCCCACAGAACTGCCACTCACTGGATGTTTTGTCTTTTTTGGTCCATTCCTTACACCCTAAAGATGGTTGTGTGTGAGAATCTCAGTAGATCAGCAGCCACCATGCAACGTCCATACTTCATAGTCACTTAAATACCCTTTCTTCCCACTTCTGGTGCTCAGTTTGAAGGGCAGCAGATCATCATGACCATGTCTACCTGTTTAAATGCATTGAGTTTCTGCCATGTGATTAGCTGATTAGAAATTTGTGTTAACAAACAGTTTGACCGGAGTGCCTAACAACAAAGTGGCCGGCGAGTGTAGGGTTAGGGTATATATTGCACAGGAGAAAACAATCTTTGAGAATTGTGAATAGATGTATCAAATATGATACAAATTTATAAAAGAATAAAAAATATATACATATTTGTTTGTTTATTCCGAGGGAAGCTCCAAGTTAGAGAAATTGGAATTTTCTGTCAATTATTGAAAGATTTTAGGCATTACAGGGCTAATAATATGTTACAAGTTGGTATATTGGGGTTAAAATGCTGACAGACAAATCTATTTCCCAATTTAACTATGATTTGGTAAACATTTTAATTGGATGGGTAAAGTTTTGGTCTAAAGGACCATACTTGGTTTGAAAATGGACGGACGGGCAAAGTCATTTAGAGAAGAAAACCTTGAAATACACTGTAAATATACACTACAGTTGAACAATTTTACTACAGAAATATGATATATATTTTGAATAAAGCTGAGATTTAAGGGGGGAATAAAGAAAGCACAACAAATACACAGCAATAAGACTATCTTTACCGAGCTCACCACTGCTTATCATTTAGTACTTACTCTGTGGAGTTGGAGCGAGCGCGGAACTTCTTTCCTTTCAGTTTCTTCCGATGGCCACTCATGTTTCCTGGCAAGTTACGAAGGCAAAAGTCACAAAGTGTACATTAGAAGCGAACTTCTGGGGGGTGTCACCTTGCCACGAGTTGCTCCTCGGTCTTCCGTTCTCGCAGATGTCTGAGATGTGTTTGGCATCTGGGATTCTCTCACTCCAAGAGTGGGACAAACCATTAGATCTACGCACATACAAGCACATAAATGCCATTTTAGAGCAAAATCCCACAACACATTGACTGTATCGGAGTATCTATTCCAGTGACATATACTGCCTTTACAGCGTTCACTGTACTAAAGGATAGGTCTGACATTTAAAAAGCATATGATACATAGAGTGACTGACCTGCATCCCACTGAAGGCGCCAATGGTACTGTTTACACACATACTGACACACAAAATAGTGAATGAATGAATGATGGATGGCGAGATGGCACACCTGAAGCCAAAAACTGAGATGTTCTGCGTAATGGATGGGATGGAAGGAGTGAAGGACAGGGCACAAATCTGAAGGTGTGACAGACACGCTGACCTCTTCTTGGAGCTGCAGCCCGAGTTCGTGCTCACGCCGGGCGGCATGTCGCTGTAGAAGGAGTCGGCGTCGCTCGGCTTGGTCACGTAGTCGCCTGGCGGCATTTGTCTGCAGATATAAGCCATGACATTCATCTTCATGTATTGAATTGGAAGACATTCTACGTCCCAACCATCAGATTTTAAATAATCCACATGCGAAATACTAAACATGCAGTTTTTGAGTAAATGTACCTGTCCTTGACTAACAAATACTCAATAAAATGCATTTTTTTCCTGTCCCAACCCCCACAATAACCAAATTAAATCTCAAACAAAAAAGTCAAAATTAAAATTGAAGATTTTTTTTTTGTTAAATTGCTGTCTATTGTATCTGTGGGAACATTCGTTCTGATACAGTAATCATAATATTTATAATGTTTTATTCGTGTTACTATTTTTATCATAGTAAAAGAAGAAGAAAACACTGAATTACATGACACACTGGATTTGACACCATCAGACAGTTTCCCAAAAGAATGGCTAAAGGAATTTTAGCTTCTATTTCTTGTATTTTTACAAAATAGGTAGCCTTGATTTAATGCCGCGGTCTACAGCAAGCAACCCTGTTATACATACGATCAGAATAAATATTACTTGAAGTTCACTCAAAGATGCCTTATCACTTTAATATATTTAAAGTGTGCCTCCTCCGTCTGAAAAGAAAAATTCAGTTTTATATACAAAAAAAATAGCTATATGACCAAAGACACAAATTCAAATTTGCAGAGGTTACCTAACAGGCTTTGTTATTCCTAAAATAATAACGCAAAAAAAAAACACTGGCTTAAATAGTGATAAAAAAATGCCACATCTATATACGAATACCAGAAAATTATAGCTGTCTTTTCAATTCTTACTGTACAAATAATCTGAACAAATATATATTTTTTTAAAAACTCTACTGTAAAAAATCTCGCTTTAAGAAAAAGCTAATTTCTCATTCCAGTGATATAATGTAAATTAAACCGTAGCCTCAAGACTATCACTACAATTATCGTTGACAAATTGTTATCCCCACTCAATATTTATTCTCATTCAATGTTCTATAAATAACCAGAATAAACTAACGAACAATTCAACCAGCATGTTTCCAAACACAGCACGTCAAAACTACAAATCCCATAATGCAAAGCACGGCTTAACTCACTGACAGCTAGCACAAAAAATCAAACATTGTGATAAAAGTTTACAATCATCGGCAGCGTAACGATGCAACACCAAACTGGATTTTACAGATTACACCAGTACAAAGCTCCGACAGAAGTCAACAGTTGCTGAAAGGTAAATTTAGCAAGTGTACATACCGATAGCCTGTGAGCTCCTGTAGTCACGACTCACGCTGGTTTGTATGTGAGTAAGATTTGACAGTTGATGCCTTGATAAAGCCAGTCTGTGACTGCGCACGCATGTGCAAATTTACATCCAAATTAAAACAAAGGTATTTTTCCTTTGCTTTTTATTTCCTTTGCTGAACTTGAGGAGTAATGTCTGTCATGACATATCTCAGCTACTCTCAAGTTTAAACAGTTTGCATTATTTTATTGCAATGTTTTTCCTAATTCAGATTTGTATCAAGACAACAGTTACAGTTGGACCTCACTTTGATAGGTAATGCAGTTATTGCAATGTTGTTGTTTTATCACAATAGATTGGTTTATTTACATTTTAAAAACCAGAAGCCATTCATTTACGAATGTGATTGCACTATTTAAATGTTCAGATATTAAGATTTGAATGAGGCAAAATAACATGCTTTTTCTCTCAAATATATTGTTATAATCATTTGTTTCAGATGTACTGCAATTATTTTCTGTATAAAAATTAATTTGGTGTTCAAAAAGTCTTTTTTCAAACTTGAGTCTTGAAAAAGAGGGGGTCGTCTTACAAATAATCAGGGCCGTCTTATATTCGGGCCAATACGGTACATCTAGCTGACGATAGCACCAACATATTAGTAGTTAGTGTAGACGTTCAATGTATTTCTTGTTGTAGTTTGTGTTTCTTTTCTTTCTTCTTTGTGTTGGTTTTCTTCTGTTCCCCCATAACCCCTTCCTGTTCGCTGCTTTGTCATAATAAACGAGGTATGTTGAATGATCACAGTGGGAGTGTGTCAGACTCTCAATGTGAAACATTAAAACTGTTCAGACCATCCGGGCACTTAGACTTCCATTATCCGTGTCAAACATCTGAACAGGACAGGCTTTTAAAAAAAAAAAAAAAAAAAAAAAGGTATTTTTGACTTAATTACAGTTTTAGGTACATGAGCGTTTGATTATACTGGACTGTCTCAGAAAATTAGAATACACAATATTCTAATTTTCTGAGACAGTCCTGTACATTAATCCACCATTTAAAGCAGGGGTGTCCAAACTTTTTGCAAAGGGGACCAGATTTAGCGTGGTAAAAATGTGGGGGGCCGACCTTGGCTGACGTCCTTTACATAGAACAATATACAGGACTGTCTCAGAAAATTAGAATATTGTGTATTCTAATTTTCTGAGACAGTCCAGTATACTCTACGTATTGAACAGAAGTCTTAACAACTGGGCAGGCTCTATGGAAACAAGTCATAGGCCCGACAGTACCGTAGTATTCTGTGCAAAAAAAAAAAAAAAACATGATATTTCCATGAATTTTTAAAACCCCAGCAGACGCCACGGACAGGATGTAATAAGTGGACATGTCCAGGCAAAAGAGGACGTTTGGTCACCCTAACATAAGTATGTAAATTTGGTCAGCAGTATGGCTAGCTCAATCGCTTGGTTCTATTCGTATGCCTAAGGTTTTGCAACTCTGTCACTGTGATTATATAACAATGCCAAATAAAGGAAGTCCTAAAAATTGTACAATTGATCTGTAAGATGAGCTAATCAACCCTTTGAGATTGTATTATAGCAGAAAATCAGAAATGTGAACATTTTTCAAATGTCATCTAATTCTGGAATGAGGCATTAATGTACATGTTGTATTTTTTAAAAATTAAAAAAAAGTTGTGAACATCAGAAATGTCATCCGTTGAATGAACAAACCGGCAGAATCTTCGATGAACCTCAGACTCCACATAACGCCTCCTTCTGTAGCTCCTGTGAAGAGGCGGCACGTTACTTAAGACTGCTGCCAAATTTATTGCATCATATTCATTACGATCATGCTCAAAAATGTATATTGTTCTACATTGGAAAAAAATAACTGGTAACCCTAACCCCCTAACCCTACTTGATAAAATCATCGTAACAATTTGCACTTACTTTTATTAAGTAAATTTTACTCCATGCATTACTAAGTTCAGTTCACAAGCAGTAAAATTTACTTAATAAAAGTAAGTGCAAATTGTTACAATAATTTTATCAAGTAAATACACCAGTTATTTTTTTTTCAGTGTACCACATATAACTAAAAAAAAATTGCTAAATCACCTGTCTTTAAAATTACGCATAATGCTATTTGTAAGAGTGGGATTTTGGACACAGTTCTTTTTGAGCCTGTTTAGTATCTTTGGTTGAAAAAGTACTTACTTGTAGCACCAGGCTGTTACAGCCAGAATGAGGGCGAGGAAGAGGATGGACCCTACAATGGCGCTGATGACGATGTTGGTACTGGTAATGCCTGAAGTACAGGAGATACATTTGACATTGTAATTCAAACGATTAGAGGAGACTCAAAACCACAGAACACTTCGCAAGGAGAATGTCAGCGGAGAAAAAGAGGGAGACATGGGTTCAACCCCTGCTAATTTTGAGCTCTTTCTATGGGAATTGCAGGGTTCCCATTCAGGGTTAACATGGAAAACTTCACAAGTTCAATCACTAAAGGTGGAGCCGGGATGGTCAGAGGAGGAAGAATCAGGAAATGGCAAGTCATTTACAAGCAAAAAAAAAAACAAAGGAACTCAAATCTAACCTCAAAACTCCGTCATAGACATCAACCTGTCAACAAAGAGTGTGTGGGAAAAAAACAAAAACAAATAAAATATAAAGAATGAATGACAATGAACTATTACCAAAACCCATAAAATAGTCAAACAGCAACATATTAGGAATGGGGTGTTTTGTTGAGTAAATCAAAGAAAAATATGGCTGACAGGAAAAAAGTAGAGACTACACAGTGTTCAGTGCGACCTGAAACAGAGGCTGTGGGTCCCACAATCAGATAGCTGAGAGGCGATGTGGAGTTGCAGTCGTCTCCGGCCCAGCCCAAGTAACACACACACTTCAGTTCATTGCTGCACACCTGCACCCACATCAAATCACACTATATTTCACAAAGAAATGTCAAATCAAACTATAATTCACAAAAATCTGTCTGGGTTTATCCACAGACTATGAATTACACAACATTTAGACGTGTGTGTGTGTGTGTGTGTGTGTGTGTGTGTGTGTGTGTGTGTGTGTGTGTGTTGGCTGGAGGAGGAATGAGTTTGTAATTTTTTAAGTTACTGGTCAACAAATAGTTTAAAATTTGGTAAAATAATATATTAAATTTTAAAAAAAAATTATTTTCACTTTACAGGGCACAGCGTAATTGTTTTCGAGTTCATGGGGTACTTGGTATTTTGAAAAATCATACTATCACCCTCAAGAACCTGTTTTGTTGTCTGTCTGGCTACAGAATATTCCAAGACTACAACTCGCAAGATTATCAAATTGGGTGTGAGGGTGCACCTTGGCCAGAAGAAGAGTTTTTTTTTTTTTTTTTTTTTTTTTTAAAGCGATTGGTCAACAAATTGCCTTAAAATTGGTTAAAATATAGTACAGGTAGTCCCAAGGTTACAAACGAGTTTTATTCCGACACTGGCGACGTAGCCCGGATTTCTGCGTAAATCGGAATTAACCCTTTAAAAAACCATAAATACCCCCTAAATCTCAAAGTAACTATCCTAAAACATGTATTATACGTCATATTAATATAATAAAGTCAAAATGGCGGACGGGACACTGTTACACGACTAGGGATGGGAATCGAGAACCGGTTCCGTGTGTTTCAATTCAATGGAATCGTTTGGCAATTTATCGAACGATTCTCTTATAGATTCCAACCAGTATGATTTACGTCACGCAACTTATGCATGTTACACACATTCGATTCAGCAAGTAAGAGTACGTTAGTACTCAAAGAGAGACCACTCATCTAGTATAATCTGAAGCGTCGTCGCCGAGTGATTTTTCATTGATTTTCACAGGCCACGTCATTATTCATGAGACTACTTAAAGAAATGGGGATTTGTAGGGTTGTTCCGATCATGTTTTTTTGCTCCCGATCCGATCCCGATCATTTTAGTTTGAGTATCTGCCGATTCCGATATTTCCCGATCCGATTGCTTTTTTTTGCTCCCGATTCAATTCCAATCATTCCCGATAATTTTTCCCGATCATATACATTTTGGCAATGCATTAAGAAAAAAATGAATAAAACTCGGACGAATATGTACATTCAACATATAGTACATAAGTACTGTATTTATTTGTTATGACAATAAATCCTCAAGATGGCATTTACATTATTAACACATTTCTGTGAGAGGGATCCACGGATAGAAAGATTTGTGACCTAGTATATTGTGACTGAATATTGCCATCTAGTGTATTTGTTCAGCTTTCAGTAAATGATACTGCAGCCATGCCATAATGCATGATGGGAAGTAAAACCATGACTGTGTGTCGTGCTACCAATGGATATATCTTCTCTGCTTTGAGAAATATGTTAAGGTTTAAAGACAAAGATCAGTTGCAACATTGCTTCCCCACATTGTTTCCCATGATATTTCTAATCATTGGGAGAGGGGAGTGCAAGGTTTTAGCCAATTGAAGAAATGCTCCAAAGGCTGCCAAAATTCACGGTACTCATTTTGCGCTGCTTTTTATCTCTCTATATAAGTAAAACGGTGTCATTACAAATTGAGCGCGACAATGAGTGAGAAGGTCGTGCAGCGCTTATATTAATAGCGGTAAATATTTTAAAGTGACACATTTTTTAATAAATCAATTGCCATTGTTATCGGGATATTTTTGATAACCCTACCTTAAGCCTAAACTAAAGACTCTGGATGAGTGTAACATATTATGTCTGTAACGTTAAATACAATTAGAAAACGATTTAATTAAAATATATATATATATATATATATTAAAAAAAGGCATGGCCGATATTTTTTTGCCGAATCCGATACTTTGAAAATGATGTGATCGGACCCGATCGATCGGCATCTCTAGATTTGTCCAAAAAAAAGTCTTTTAATGGGTCTATCGTATTCCTCGTCGAATACTCTATAAGAAAACATATATGCATCTAAAATAATCCTAAACGATTTTATTAGCAATTTTAAAACTCCTGTTAGAAAGGTTCCTTGGGTATGCGTTCCAATAGCAACCAGTCAGTTACCTCCTGTTATTGTCCTACGTAACACGCGCTGCGTATTCTGGGACCGAGAATAGACTTAAGGTGCGCATTTTGAGCAGAGTGCGGCCACTTGGTAAGATGTGTTCGAGGAATTGTTCATCCGTGTGCGTCCATGAACCAATGTAAGTATTTTCTCTTCATGTCATGAAGATCTTATGATAAGTTAGAGCCGTTATCAGCGCGACTGTTTCGTGTTTTTACTGTTATGTCGCGTTTAGAGCGTTTTTTAACATTCTATTCGTGTTGCACATTTATGTTTAGAGGGAATGTGTTAGTTTAGCATCTTAAGATGATGTTGTACATCCATATTAGTGCAAAGTGCTTAGTTTTCGCCACTTTATGGCCAAGATAACCGCACGTGCATGCAGCATGCTTCAAGGTTGTGCGCGCACACTCGCGCCCCCCCACCTTTGTGTTCATTATACAGTGCGAGTCATGTATGCGTGTTATTGACTGCTTTACAGTCAATTTGCATTGTTTATTGCATCAGCACTAATATATAATTTTCTTTCCTTTCAGAACCACACATATACCCCCACATTCCAGTCTTCTTCCACACACATACAAATACATCAACATCTTTCCATGCATGCTCTCATCTGCTCATTGAGTGATTCTCATATCAAGTGCTATTGCCTGTATATAGTTGTGCTGTTGCCATGTTGGGTTAAATGTGCCAAAGACCAACTCCACTCTCCGCTCCTTGTGTTCTAACTGGCACTCCGCAGCGAATGAACCATAAAACATATTGAACGCAGAACCTCATACAATCCATTAGCCAAAATTAAAATCGATAAGAGAATCGATAAAGAATTGAATCGTTAAGCAATATCAATAATGTAATCGGAATCGTAAAAATCATATCAATTCCCATCCCTATACACTAGGGGTCACCAACGGCAGAACCGCGGAAATTAACTTTGGCGTGTGCCCCTTAACACACCAATATCCCTGTCTACTCTAGATATAATACTACAGGATAGAATGTCGTCACAGAAATCCATTGATTGGACTGCTAGCAGTACATCTTGTTTGGTATATCTATGTGCGCTTGTCCTCGATAATGATGTATAACGTAGGGCGGGCGCATCACATTTGTTCCCAGAAATAATTAGCCCCCACACTAGAATGACTAAAAAACCTACGTCTTTGGACAGATTTTTTACGGCAAGATGAGCCTACAACCTCGAAAAAAACAACATCTATGCTACTTCTCAATCACTAAAGACCCACAAACTGCGAAGGAGTGGATTCGTGACCCTATGTGAATAAACCGAGTGATTCGAGCATGTCTGTGCAAAAGGAATATCAGCTTTTAGAGATCGCAAATCACGGCATACTTAAACATACATTTGGGACAACAACTCTACCGAGGTTCTGGATTAAAGTCATTTCGGAATGTCCTGACATTGCCAGGAGAGCACTGAAAACTGTGCTACAATTTCCAACATCGTGTTTTGTGAAGCGGGCTTTTCTCACTCTCCCATCTCGGGACCATCTCGTCTCAATGAAGCAAGCTTAGGCCTCCCACTGATTCAGCGGGTGAGTTGTATTTTCCCTGCACTTAACACAGTTGAGCTAAAAACAAAATTTTATTTTATATTTGCTGTATTTTTCTGCCGCACATTGCCGGTGTTCTGACAAATTTGACATGCGCGTAAGGTAAAAAATGACCGCGAATGCAGCGATTCCAAAGTACACACTACAAACTTTCTTTAAAGTTAGGAATATTAACTTACGTTTCCCATGTTAGCTGCACACAACAACTGCACGCAGCTCTCTCACTTAACGACTTTGCCGTGTCATTAAGCATTCATTTACGCCATTTTCGTGCTGAACATGTATGTTTATGATGTAAATATTTTTTTAGCACTGTTGGATAACATTGAGAGTCCAACTGAATATAAAAGATGGCTTTTTTCACTGCCACAAAAGCTTAGGGAGCAAAATTTTATAAGGGTGCATAATTTGACAGAACGCCAGTCCGTGAAAAAAAGACCCCAATCACACCAATCCGTGGTGCAAAAAAAGGTTGGGGATCCCTGCTATACACGACACAATAATAAAAAAAAAAACAACAACAAAAAAAAACGACTGAAGACAAAAAGGCGGATGAGACTCCGGTGTGTAAAGTCCAAATCACCTAAGTTATCATAACCCGGAGACTACCTGTAATATGAGAACTCAAAGAGTTTTTGTTGTCACTGTCTAAGCGACAGTGATTTTTTTCCATCTTTTGGGGTACTCATGGCTTATTTGGTATCTTTAAAAGTCAGTCTACAATTCACAAGAATCTGTCTTAGTGTTTGTCTGTCTAGCTTTATTTGGAGACTATAACTTGCTGTCAGGAATGCCGGGCAGGCAGGTGTGTGTGGACCCAAACGCAGGAAAAGTGAAGCGAGGCAAAAAAGGCGGTGCAAATATGATTTACATAAGGCTGACAGAAAAAACAAAGTACAAACCAAAACTGAGTTGATCCCAAAAAACACAGTAGCAAACAAAAACTCAGGTTACAAACAAAAGGCTGGGTATCAAAAAACTTACTGAGGCAGAGAAACACAAGGGCTGTGACGTAGGAACGAGCAAGCATTGACACTGGCATGAACGAGGATATTGACGTTGACAGAGACTCTGGCATTTACAATGACGCAACAACGAGTGAAAGGACACTGGGTGCTTATATACACAAATGCAGACAAGGGGTAACGAGACAACGAGGAACAGCTGGGTAATACAGGAGGATGCACTAGGAGCAGGTACACCAGGTGAAATCAATGGGTAATCACAGGGACAAGTCACACTAGGAAAAAACCAACACAAAACCTAACAGTTGCAAAGTCGTCACACTTGGCGTGACGGTGCGTTTTGTCTAGATGAAAATAATTTTGCATGTGTATTATTAAAAAAAACTGATGAATGAGAAGCAACGCTACCTCTATCTGCATAAAATGGGTGAACGTATATTCTAGTCATAATGTACTAATTCGCAACCAATCAATCATTTAATGGATATGGAGTTACATGTTTGTTGTCATGCTAAGCGACAGTGAAATATCCAGCATTATCTGAAAAAGTGAGCTACGTACATGGAACAATTCACGTTGTGTTTTTATTCGCGACAATGGCACTGAAGCGTGACCATTAGTATCGATAATGGACTTTTGCTTTAACGTGTTGGTGAGCTGTACCCCGTGTCCTGAGCAGATGACTGTGTCTGTGGTTCCAGGGCAGGTGCTGAAGTTGAATTGCTGGACAGGGATACACTTGCGGTTGAAACAGATACTGTCAGTTCCGCAGGCTGTGCCGTCCTCCACGTAGCCCAGGTCGGTGTCGCCGTCAATCAGCACGTGGCCACCACTAACACACACAAACATTGTCAATTTGAAAGTTAGGTCTATTTTGGTGTTCTGGCGATATGTGAGCAACTACTGCATACCTGCAGTCTAGAGAGGCGCTGTGTCTTGCCACAGAGAAGGAGGTCAAGCCTGTCGGCAGGTCTCCCAGTCGTGGGGTAGGGGAGATGTTGGAGCACAGTAGGTAGCCGCAGTGAACGTCTCTGGTAAACACAAGTGTCAGTGGATTATTATATGTGCAGGTCAGAGTCACACACGTATGCCAAAAGCAGGAACTTACTGCTTGTTACACTGGATCCACGTGTCTTTGTCCTTCCCACAGTTGCCCTTCTCAGTGCCCTCAATGTTGAGCTTCTCGTAGCAGTACTTGTCCGCCGCCGTGGCTTCTGAAGGGTAAGGTATGGGAGAAAGAGGTTGGTTGTCACAATTTTTACTCCTTATGATGACTATTTTCTGCATGGAATCAAATGTTTATTTTTTTAAATCAATTATCTTAATAAATAATGAACATTAACGGGAATACTGTACTTTATAATGTTACCATTGAATTAGAACATGTTTACAATGTTGAACAGAACACATTCAGGTTAGTAATGCAGAGACCGATGGAGGGGCAGGTGCTCATAGATGAAAGGGGCACATGAACAAGAATTTAATACACCTTACAACATAACTTCTTTTTTAAGCAGCTTCACAGTATGTGTGAAGTGACTGTGACAGACTTTAATTGAGAGGGGGGGAGTAATGAATAGAAATCAACACTGTCATCAACACTTTCTGGCTGTGACTCAGTCGGTCTTTGCCTCTTTTCTTCCTTTAACCTCTATACCAAAACTTACTTCCTCAACTTTGTTGTTCATCTGAGAACAAACCACATCAGATGGTCACTGAGCCAACATCAGCACAGTTTTTTCAAAACTATGATTTCATTATTATCTATATCTGACAACTCTAGCACCTAATAATTAATAAAGTAATAACATAAAGTGTTACAGAATAATAACATTGTAATTGTGTTTATAATTTATGGACTTTATAACTGAATATCCTTGCAAACTGTGTTATTCCTACCTATTCTGCTCTTCACCCAGCTGATGAGGAATCCACTGTCTTTAGCAGCCTCATCCAGCTCCTTTTTTTTTTTTTTTTAAATCTCTCAAAATTCCTTTCCTTACGAGGCATGTCTACATAATGAAATATAAATCTTAACTTTAAACAACCAGATTCTGGCTTTTACTTTTAAAGCATTTTTTTGGAGTTTTTTTGAGTTTCAAATTTATTTTTGCATTCAAACACATTTTTTTTTCATTGAAGCGACTTTTTTTTGGGTTGAATAATATGAATAATAAAGACACAAATCTACCTCCATATGGCTCCGCCCAGGGGATACATTTTTTGACTGGGGTAACTACATTGGCATGACACCGGCGGGCGTACCAAATTCAATGGATGACGATCTTGCCGATAAGTATTGCTTGAGAAAATGCTCATCGTCAACTTATTATTTTAAATATTCTTGTAAGTTAAATTTATTGCTGACACTGCGTTTTGGGGTCATCAACATGTTGTGCCCCCCCTGCCCCAAAAGTCAAAGTCCGCCTATGCTTAAAATAAAGTATCGGTAATTGCCTCTTATCTCTCTCAGTGATGTGACACTTAACAGTAAAGACATTTTAGATTTTTTTTTTTAACTGCCGCATTTCTGATGATTTCGATACGGATATCACGCAACACAGCCTTTTGATGGTCGAGTTATATTAAGTGTGACAACCAACTCATGTGAAAACCAACCCAGTTGTCCCCTACACGATACACACATTTGATCGTGTGACTCATGTACCAAATGCATTTTAATTGACGGACTTAAGAACATGCATCATGTATGTACTGGCTGAAACAAAAATATTCAACTTACTCTCTCCCCAAATGTACTTGCACTGTTTGTCTTTTGTTTTACATCTCCCATTGAAGCAGCGCCCCTAAAAGAGAGTGGGATAGCAACTCTTGAGCATGAGGACTATTGTGATAAAATTTCAAAACTGATGAGAATTTATAGGAAGGTCTCACCTGGTCTTTCTCGCACGTGTAACCATCCATCTTATGCACATTTGGTGGACACTGTCAAAACAAAATATGTTCACACACAAATTCTTTGTCACACAGTTGACAGAGAGGAAGAGCTTGAGCTACCTGGCTGGAGTTTCCCGTGCAGTTTTCGGGTATGTCACAGTCATTCACCGCATCCCGGCACACAACCCCCATGAATTCCATCTGTGGGAGCATCGGAATGACATTGTGATGTACAATCGGCAACTTCAAAAAGAAGCGTTTGGAGTGATTTGTTTCCAACCTGGCAGTTGTTGCAGCAGAGCCCATCGCTACATTTCGAGCCTTGAGTCAGAGTACACTTTTTACAGCAATTCTCTCCCTCTCGTGCACACTCCTGTTAAAAGGCAGCAGCTTTTAAAATGAGTACATCATGTACCACAACTTTTGGACTATAAGGCACACCTGACCATAAGCTGCCACCCACCAAATTTGACAAGTAAATGGCTTTTGTTCATAGATAAGCCACACTGGACTATAAGCCGCAGCTGTCCTCACTATATAATGGGATAATTACACCAAAAGATATTAACCAGTAACAGTTTATTTGATAGTCGCATCATTAGACCGTGACAAGACCCAATGACCACCATAAAGCTTTGAACCAATTGGCTGCAAAGCTTCATTGCTTCAAGAAGGTTCATTTGGCCATCACTGCTCCCGTAGAGACAGTCATCCTTTTCTGCCACCTGCTGTCAACACTGTTGTCATCCAACATGCCTCCTAGCATGCATTGCAGCGCTACTGGCAAATTATCAAATTTTTGAATGGATGTAAAATACCCGAGCTGGACATAAATGGGGTGAGTGACATATTTGCCGGATGATACTTAATGACAGCTGTCATTAGCTTTCATTCATTTCTATGATAGTGTCATGTCATAATTATGATGGTCTCATAATAGTCTTATAGTGCCACTGTCAAAAAAAGTGTTACCAAATACCATATGTAACTATTAATGAAACAAGTGGAACAGTAACTGAAGAATTAATTAGCACAGAACATTCATTTTGATTGTTATTTATATCTATAACGCTGCAATGCATGCTAGGAGGCATGTTCGGGGATAAGTGTTGACAGCAGGTGGCAGCAGAGGTTGACTGTCTCCCTTAAGGGAGCAGTGATGGCCGAATGAAGCTTCTTAAAGCAATGATGGTTCATGGAGGTTCATTTGGTCTTATGGCAGTCTTATGACACTGCTGTCAAATAAAGTGTTACCTATTACCCCAAATAAATAAACAAATAAGCCGCACTAGACTATAAACCACAAGATTCAAAATGAGGGAAAAAGTAGCACTTTATAGTCCAAAAAATTTCATTTTTAACACTTCATCAGACAACTGTGTATGTAATTAGGATAATTGAATAATTGGGCCAAATAAATAAAATAAACTCAAATAAACTCAACTTACCAATGGGCTGCCACAGTCGCACTCCTCCCCTGGCTCCACGAAGCCATTACCACATTGAGGAGGGTCCAGCAGCTGAAGGACAAACAGAATTTGTAAAATGCCACATCCATCTCAAATTTTGATTTTTATCTAAAAGGATAACTTTCAGCCGTCTATGTAGTGAATCTGAGCAGGGAAAGAGAGAACTGTACTGAGGATTGGACATACTTTGAGAGGCTTGTTGAACAGACAGGTTCCGCCACCACTGCTTAGGAAGTTGTGGTATTCCTCCACGTTGCAGTCGGTGAACCTCTTGGGCAGGTGGAAGCTGTTCAGCACAACCACAGCATGAGGGGCCAGTACCATAAATGTAATCTCTTGTTAGAAATTAAGAGGAGATGCTTTCTATGACTTTCTATGATAGTTTGTAATTACAGTGATCCCTTGTTTTTCGCAGTTAATGGGGACCAAAACCCACCGCAAATTTTTTTTTCGTGTATGTGTGTTCAATGTATTTATTCAGATTTAGCATCGGAAAGAGCTACATACAGGTATAAGACATGTTTTTTCCTCCAAGTATAATTAAAAATATATATATTATAATAAATGGTTTTTAAGCACTTCAAATGTAATAATTATAAGTTTTAAACATGTTACTGTCCCACCGAAATATTTTTAAACAAAAATAAAATACTATAGTAGAAAAATTCTTGGCTTTATTAAATGCTTCATTGAGTTAATCCACTCAAATCCTCTCACTTACACACAATGAGTTGCCACAGCACGTGTTTAACAAGTTAAACGATGATTGATGCATGCGGCGCTTTTGAAGTTTGTGATTCTGGCAAGATCAAACACAAACATCTCTCAACATTGTTAACTTTAATAAGCAAATCCAGTGCAGTTCTGCAGTGCCTGACAAACAAAGAGTAGGGAAAGGGAGGGAGGGAGCTACAGTGAGACTACGAGATCGGCTCGGGACAGCTCATATGTATTTTATTTTTTTTTTAATTGAAAGAAAAATCCGCGATGGACTGAGGGCGTGAAGTTTGAAGGGCGAAGTACAGGGATCACTGTATTATAGATATAGGACCATAACTAGTTTTGTACGATACTCAAGTGATTCTATAATAAGTGTCTTAGTCAGAAAAAAATACCTTTTGGATGTGTAAGACTGTCATTTGAACATTTAATGTATAACCTCATCCATTTTATGTGGTTTTCATCAATACTCTAAAGAATGTAAACCTGCACCAGCGTGACATCTCAAGTACTTTAACATATTGTCTTTAATCTAATCTACAACTGCCCTACAATAACTCACTGAAAGCTCAGCCAGAGACAGATCAACAGAGAGTGTCCCGGTATTGATATTGATGTGGAAGCACACTATAATATTATTCAGCTTTGATTCCTCTGATTGTGATACAGATTTGAACATGTTATATGCCCACTCAGGGTTGATATCAAAGATGACATAATGAAAAAAAACACACATTCACACACGCATACACACACTGTAGATAAACCTGCAAAAATAGAACACTGAGTAGAGTTATGCTGTTTAGACATGCAGGCGCTGTAAGGTAAAAAGAAGCTAGCGTCAATGGACATGACTGAGGTCGCTCCTTGGAAACATTGAAGTGTCTGAAATACCACTGAGTCAATTTTGACAGAGAGCAGATGACAGAGTGCTCTGTCACATGACCTCTTCACATGATAAAATAGCATGCGGGTATACTATAATGTACTGTTTGTGTTAAGGAAACCCAATCAAGAGGGATGTGGACAAGTTGTTACAAGTTGAGTCATTTATGGTGAGACTGACATTGCAGACAGTATCAATCGACTGCACATGGACGAGACGAGAGATGAAAATGATGAATAGACCAATATGAAGCTCCCTTGGAAAGTACAGGATTTCCGCAAATAGTGGCTAAACTGCAGGAGGTCAGGAACAGATTTCGGGGGCTATTAAAGAATAACCATACACAGTCGCGCCTTCAAATGGTGGATGCGACTAACGGGATTATGAAGATATGTGCTGTTGTTTGACAGTTTTTTTCTTGTGAGCAAAAATCTAATATATACAGTGGGAAAACAAGTATTTGATACACTGCCGATTTTGCTGGTTTTCCCACTTGCAAGCCATGTAGAGGTCTGTAATTTGTATCATAAATTCTCTTCAACTGTGAGGGATGGAATCTAATACAAAAATCCAGGAAATCACATTGTATAATTTTTAAATAATAAATTTGTATTTAACTGCATGAAATAAGTATTTGATACATTACCAACTAGTAAATATTTCGGCTCTTAGTTCTTTTTTAAGAACCCCTCTTGTTCTCCACTCATTACCAGAAGTAACTGCACCTGTTTGAACTTGTTACCTGTATAAAAGACACCTGTTCACATGCTCAGACAAACAAACTCCAACCTCTCCACAATGGCCAAGACCAACGAGCTGTGTAAGGACATCAGGGATAAAATAATAGACCTGCACAAGGCTGGGATGGGCTACAGGAAAATAAGCAAGCAGCTTGGTGAGAAGGTAACAACTGTTGGAGCGATTATTAGAAGTTCATTGACGGTCAATCTGCCTCGTTCTGGGGCTCCATGCAAGATCTCACCTCCTGGGGTGTCACTGATCATGAGGAAGGTGAGGGATCAGCCCAGAACTACACGGCAGGACCTGGTCAATGACCTGAAGAGAGCTGGAACCACGGTCTCGAAGAAAACCATCGGAAACACATTACGCCGTAATGGATTAAAATCGTACAGCGCACGCAAGGTCCCGCTGCTGAAGTCAGTGCATGTCCAGACACGTCTGAAGTTTGCCATCTGGATGATCCAGAGGAGCAATGGGAGAAGGTCATGTGGTCGGATGAGACCAAAATTGAACTTTTTGGTCTAAACTCGGCTCGTCGTGTTTGGAGGAAAAAGAAGGATGAGTACAACCCCAAGAACACCATCCCAACCTTGAAACATGGAGGAGGAAACATCATTTTTTGGGGCTGCTTCTCTGCCAAGGGTACAGGATGACTGCATCGTATTGAGGGGAGGATGGATGGGGCTATGTATCGCCAGATCTTGGCTGACAACCTCCTTCTTTCAGTGAGAGCCCTGAAGATGGGTCGTGGCTGGGCCTTCCAGCATGACAACGACCCAAAGCACACAGCCAAGGCAACTAAAGAGTGGCTCCGTAAGAAGCATCTTAAGGTCCTGGAGTGGCCTAGCCAGTCACCAGATCTAAACCCGATAGAAAATCTATGGAGGGAGCTGAAAAGTCCGTGTTGCCCGGCAGCAGCCCCGAAACTTGAAGGCTCTGGAGAAGATCTGCATGGAGGAGTGGGCCAAAATCTCTGCTGCGGTGTGTGCAAACCTTGTCAAGGACTACAGAAAACGTTTGGTATCTGTAATAGCAAACAAAGGTTTCTGTACCAAATATTAAGTTCGATTTTTGTGATGTATCAAATACTTATTTCATGCAATTAAATGCAAATTTATTATTTAAAAATCATACAACGAGATTTTGTTTTTTTGTATTGGATTCCGTCCCTCACAGTTGATGAGAACTTATGATACAAATTACAGACCTCTACATGCTTTGCAAGTGGGAAAACCAGCAAAATCGGCAGTGTATCAAATACTTGTTCTCCTCACTGTAAGCACTGTACGTGGCAGTGAACTTAACTAACTTGACAAGAAGCAACAATTTGGCAGTGAGTGAACAATTCTTGAAAAAAGAGGCACCTTTAAGCTTTTAATTGCCACCACTTGTAAGAAGTTGACTGTCAAACTAAACATATAGAAAATAACATTTAACCACCACATAGCTTTTTCTTCAAAAAGCTTTAACAAACAATGAAAAACACTTCATGTAGCAGATATTACAACACAAATGGTGGAGCAACACATGTTAGCAGATAATATAACAGAAAACATGATTATAAATTTTTATTTAACCTATTTATTGCTACTGACAGTGTTAGGCATCAAATCCGTTTGAACTGTGATGCCTGGGATTCAGCGAGCATGTTTCTCTGCCATTGACAACACTCGACGTCCAATTCAACGTGACTTGGGGGCTGGCAGCGATCGAATCAGCAGTGTGTGTTGATATCAACACACCACTGTATTAAAATGTCTATCTCGTGAAAATAAAATAAAAATAACTTTTACTGCGAGCTACAGGAAATGATAAAAATAATAAAGAAAATAAGTCTCGCAGCTCTCTGGTAACCAACGTAACCATGGACACAGACAAGGAATTTTTGTTAAGCAACTATAATGACTTACTTACTTACTTACTAATATCTACTTTTGCTACGTATACACTAGGAGGGATTATGGCCTTAAATGTGTAATTAGTTAGGCCATACAGCATGTCGGCTTCACGAATCTGCCTCTCATGTGTGCAAGAACTTACATGGATAAATTAGCCGGCTAATATTACCCACCGGTTAATATGGACTGCTGTCTCTGTACAACAATCGGATTCAAAGGAAGTGACGTCATGCCGTCACCATTTTTAGTGCGGCATGACTACGTCGTAAACAATGGAGGCGGATGATATAGACGTGACATTCCTGCTCGTCTTTTCTTTTCTACACATTTTTTCTTGAACCTTCAAACTACGTTGCAAGAATATGCTTCAATACAGTGCTCATTTGTGGTCCTCCCATCGCGGATTACACGGAGATGAGCGTTTTCTTACAGAGCTTGTCTACCGCGTTAAGTCTCCGATCAGCCAGCTGCGGGGCTGGCCCCTCCCAATTCAATGCCGATCGAACATGAGTATATAAAAATAAGTAGAGGAAAATTGGACCCTGAAAAGTTAACTGCGTGGTAACCCCAGTCAAAGAGGTGCGCGATCATTTTTTTCATGACATTTCTGCATGTCAAAACTGTCGCCACTTCCAGGATCGCCAGTTATGCACAAGCACTCCTGGTTGCGGCTTCCAGGAAATATACACAGTGCCACACCATATGTTTCTATTTGTTATTTTCCAAGTGGTGAGAGCACAACTGAGTATCGATTGTAACGATGTCAGGCCTTAGTTGTTTTTTAAAATTTATTTCAATCACAACTCAGCGACTGCTCAAAAAAGTCGATCGTGCTCTCCCTTCACTTTCGCTCCCGCATGACGCGTTCAATTGCGTTCACAAAAAAAAAAAAAACTGTGATCACAAAATGGAGTTCCCGACACCTGGTCTAAAAGGTGTAGTAATTTCAAAATTTCCCGCCGGCGAGTAATGAGTTTCCGGTTCAGAGATAAACCACGCGGGCAATGACGTAACACATGAGGTTACTCCTTTCTATGCATGCGTAGTTTGCGCAAATGCAGGCATACCTTGCAGAAGCGGGGGGCCTTAAACGTAGTGCGGACACGTATAAAAATAGTTGGCAAAATACCCTGGAGAAAGTTATCCGTCTAAGTGTAGACGCAGCCTTTGTCACTGAAGGTTATCCACTGACGGTGATAGTACATTCACCGACAATGCGTTCGATGACAGTGTGAATGGTAGAGTGAGCGGTTGTAATGCCCTGTGGCTGACTGGCGACAAGTCCACAGTGAAGTCTTTACACCCAAGTCAGCTGGGATAGGCTCATGATTAATAGGATAAATGTACAAATTAAAGATGCACCGATACCGATACTGGTATCGGTAGGGGGCGCCGATCCAGCCCGAAATGGAGGTATCGGTATCGGCGAGTACCAACAAAGACGGCACCGATACCATTTACCGGTCCAATATTATAACATTTGACCGCAGCCTTTTTTTTTTCCTCCTGGCGCTCACTACACTCTGTCTCTGTGTTGTGTGATGACACGTGAACATCAAGCAACTATCGCTATTGGCCTGCTCCAGACCAATGAGAGCGGGCCAATAGCCACTCCTAACCAATGACAAGGCCGCTTTTTCATATGGAGGAAACACAAACCAGGAGTAATGGCGGCGGTCGGGAAGTATTTCAAAATAGAAATCCCGTCGATTAAAATCAATGACTGCATGCAAGATTTGCGGCCTGAAAGTTTCGAGATGTGGAATTAAATTGGCCAATTTCAATACCTCGAACCTGATAAAACATTTGGAGACGAAATGTGAACGAACACAACGAGTTTGAGCCTGCAAGAGCAGGAGTGGTATCCAGAGGAAGGGCGCTGGACCGGAGCAACAATCTCTGGTCAGTTCATGACGTCTATTTTACTTTTATTGTGTTTCACTGAAAGAAATGCCGCAGTAATTTGGGAACTGTTTCCAAAATAGGGTTGCCACCTTTCAGAAATAGAAATAAGGGACTCCCCCCTCCCGAAAAAAGGACGCTAAAAGAGAGACGGGATGCTGTGGTCAATTATTATTACTTATAATTGTTAGCGTCTGCAAATGCGGAAACAAGGTTGGAACTCGAAGCAGAAAACAAGTGGGGGATATGTACAAGGGCTTAATGATTGCAAACAAAAAATAACACGCGATCGCGGGATAGAAGAAATAACAAAAGGAGTCCGTGACAGCAGGTCGACGGAGCTCAATACTACAAACTCGAAGGTTAACTAAGACGATAGGCAGCGAGCCAAAAAGCCAAAATAAAAACACTCAAATACCTGCACAGGGTATAGGTTTACAAACGAGAGCAGCACACTAACAGAAAAAAACCCAATGCAGGGGCGTAACAGGCAAATGTAGCGAGACTATAGTGCGAGATGTCAAATGGCGATCAGCAAGGCAAAATACCTTTGAGATCACCCGTGCTTAAATGCTGCGCTGATGAGCCTGCATTGGATTCAGGTGCGACGTCAGGAAAGCCCCCATGACCAGCCCAGCAACAAGACACACTCTAACCAGCAGCAGAATGTGACAATAATATCATGAAAGTTGCACTGTTTGGCCTTTGAGAGGTTTAAAAAGGTTTATTCAGTTCATTCTGAGTTTATTATTATGAATTTACTTTTACTTTCTTACTGTTGGGCTAGCATTATACATGTTTTATTAATTTCATAAATGTAGCTCTATTTTGGCCTTTGAGAGCCAAAGGTTTATTGAACTATTGTCTACTAGGGTTTAGTAGACTATTGTACTACACTTTGTACTAGTCTTTTTCCTATTTTGCAAAGGTAAGCAACAGCCTGACAAAGTCTTGATAGCAATGATTTCACATCCAATTATGTAGCTCTTTGGGAAACAAAAGAATATATATATATATATATAAACGGGGTGATATCGGTATGGTATCGGTATCGGCCGATACTGCACAGCCAGGTATTGGTATCGGTATCGGGGCCAAAAAATGGTATCGGTGCAACACTAGTACAAATGGATTTTTCCATTATGGAATTGTCTCGGGGTATTGCATCTATAAAAGAGGGGCAGCCACTATTTGAGGAAATACCGAAAATAAAGCTCAACTGAGTCTCCACTGATTTTAATAACCAAATAATACATGTACAGTCAGGCCACACCATTAGGTACACCTGCACAAGCTGATGAGATCCAGCACAAATCCATCGAAAACTCATCCAAAACAAATATGATAATGATTTTGAGTTTTGATTGACACTGGTAGAGAGGTATTCACTTAACAACAGGCCCATTTTTCAATATTAGAGAGGTGTTTGTACTGTAACTACTGCCACCGTTTCTGTAACACGACGCATGAAAAAACAAGCCTATAGTTGAATGAATACTTTTCCATCAGTTTCATCAGAACCCAGCCGTGCTATGTTTTAAAGGCGGAATATTTATGCTGGATCTTATAGAAGATTAGGTATCTCTAATGAAGTATCCACTTAGTGTAAAATACAATAATAGATGAAAGTTACTGTTCAATAAGATGCCAAATACAGACAGTATATACAAAAGGCACATCAGACTGTATTCTTTCACATCATTTGAACAAAAATAGAAGTTTGGTTGTGATGGCTGACAACCGTTCTGCCAAGGCTGTTGTTCAGAAGAGCACAAGCAATGTTCTAGCCAAGCTTCTGCTCACCTGCTGTCCCATTTGGGATAGAGCGGGAATGCAAGACACATTTAAGAGGGGGGAGTGTTCATCTTTACAAAAACAAACTACAAAAAATTACAATGACATTTGGAAAGAACACTATATTTGCAGGAACTTTACCATAAAACAACAAAAGAACAGAGCATAATCATGTTCTAATAGATACTGTCGGGTTGCAGCAATGCTGATATGCAAAAATGACTGCTAACATTGTAATATTATTGTGTTTTTGGATGACCACTTAATATCTTTATGAGCATTTTTACTTACCCAGCATCACCCATGATGCAGCCTGACCAACGATCTTCACACTTGCACTCCCCTGAAGAAAAACAAAATTAATTTAAAAAAATTAAAAAGTGCTAATAGCACTAAGTGTTCGATCATCAAAATGACCTGAGTGATTACTGTAATTTTCGGACCATATCTGACTATTATTAAGATACTATTACTATTTCTTTTTTATTTTATTTTTTTATTATTTGTCTAATCTATTGCTGTACTGTTGGACCTTGGACCTTGAGTCTTAATACAATCTATCTATCTATCTATCTATTTCCCATGTTGTGAATCCTGCTATTTATAATCCAATGTGACTTATTTATCTATTTTTGCAGTCTAATAAACTGCATGTCTTTTGGTTTAAATATATCGTAGTCAGAGGTTAGTAGCAACACGTTACATTTATTCTGTTACCATTACTTGAGTAACTTTTGGAGAAAAATTCTACTTCTAAGAAGAGTTGTCCGATAATGACTTTTTAACTGATAACCGATATCCCGATATTCTCCAAAAATCCGATATATGCAGTCGTGTACTTCACATATTATGGCTAATTGTGTTGTGATGCCCCACTGGATGCTTTAGTAATAATAAATGTAACAACCTCAAGGTTTTCTAAATAAACAAGCAGTGAAAAATAAAAGAACTTCAACTGAAAGGAAAGTGCCTAAATTGCACCATTATGTTTATTGTTGAAATCAAAATAGTGCAAATATCAGTTTTGGGGGATTAATTGCAAGTACAAAGTGCCAAAAAGGCACTTCCATATGAATATTGTCCTGAAACCAATAATAAAAAACCGATATCGATATAATCCGATTTCATTTTAAAATTCCTTTATCGGCCAATATTATCGGCCACCATTTAATATCAGACGACTCTATTTCTAGGATAAGTTTTACCATACCATTGTTTTTACTTTACTTGAGTAGCTTTGTGAAGAAGAAACTCTTACGCCGATACTTTGGGCTACATTGGAGTCATTACATTTTTTTCCTTAATTCTACAGTTAGATTTTACTTTATTTTTGTCAGAGATGCCTCAGTGTTAGTCAAATTTTTCTTTTATCCCAGGAAATAGTTATAGGTGGTTTAAATACTTGCCATGTTTCGGCGAATACTTCCGCCTTCATCAGAGAGTCACTGGTGTTGGTGTGACGGGTCTCTATCAGCTGATGGATGAAGGCGGAAGTCATGCCCTCTGCTGACTTTTCACTCTTTGAGGATGCTGTTCCAGGTCGTAGAGCGTGTGTACGCCCCCTTGTCCCTGTTATGGGTCCTCGGGGCCCGCTAGCGGATCTCAATGGCCTCCCCCATCCAGCGCTGATGTTCTTCGGTACGGATGACTCTGGCCTTTTCCCAGTCCATGATGTGGTGTTCCCTTTTACAATGATCGGCGGTAGCTGATTTGTGATGTTCCTGTTGTGTTTGTTCTTTTATTGCCCTTGTTTGTCTCATTGTTGTCTCCTTTTCACATTCCTTCTTGTTTTCTGTTTGTCTTGTAATGAAGCTCCTCCCCGTCTCCCCGCATGATGCATGATTTGCATGGAATTTCATATAAGGAGTTACATTGTTTTGTGGGTGGATTTTGTCCTTTGGGTGGACCAAAATCTGGCAGAGTGTTGTGTGTGGTTTAACCGGTGTGTTTATGTGGTATTTTTTCATGACTCTTTCGATACGTTTCGTGACTCCTCTCACGTACGGCAAGGTCACCATATCTCTGTGTTCTTGTATCGTCTGTTTTGTCTTTCCCCCTGTGTTGTGTTGTTCTTATTTTTAACCTGTCCGCACCTTTTGCTATGGCCCACTGTGGATACTGACACATTTTTAGTGCATGTTGTATATCTTTTTCTTCCTGTGTTCTGTCATACGGGTCCGTTATTATTGCCATATGTTCATGTAGTGTTCTGACTACCCACCGTTTGTGGATAGTGGGGTGTTCAGATGTCCATAGGAGGTATTGTTAGATGTGTGTGGGTTTCCTGTGTACTTTTAATGTGATGTCGTCATTGTCTGTTTGATGTATGTTTACGTCCAGAAAGGCTATAGATTGATCCGTTTCTTCTGCATGGGTGAATTTGATGCTGCTGGTGGTGTCTATGGTGACTCGCCTGTCAATCTGACAGGTGAGTCACGCCTTCATCCATCAGCTGACAAAGACGCATCACAGCAACACCAGTGACTCTCTGATGAAGGCGGAGGTGTTCGCCGAAACGTGTCAAGTATATAAACCACCTATAACTATTGTCTGGGATGAAAGAAAAATTCGACTAATACTAGATATAAATGTAGACAAAATGAACTCAATACAACTATGCCTACAGTGGCTCTTCCAGTTTTAGCACTGAGATGTCGCAACAATACTCATATGAGACCATTATGCCAATCAACGTACCAATACAGTCACATGACTACACACAAGCTTGCAGTCAGAAGTCACGCAATAACACAATAAAACCAGAGATTTGATTGTTTTAATCATGGTAAGAAATACGTTTTTTCCACTAGAGGGTGTTCAGGCTCTTTGGACATGTGATGTTTTATTTCTGTAGATTTGTCTAGCCAAAATTCCATGATTTTTGTGTATTGGCCTAATATGGTCATGTAAAAGGTTATGTACAATATAATAGTAACTATTTATATTGATGACGTTGTGCTGTGAAAAAAAGATATACCATTTTTTATGTGTAAATAGAGCACCGTACCATTCATGATCCTCTTCTTGTCCGAGAAAATGCCAATGTTATGAGCGAGGGACTGAGCCAGATTTATGGCCATCACATCTGATTTTCCATACTGATAAAGGCACACAAATGGACAACAACAAAAATATTAAATTAGTTGGGCCAGGGACGATCACAAATCATCCCTCATACAGCGCTATGAGAACAGAAAATTCCGATCAGATGCAGTTAGTAAGAAGGTTACCTCATTTACGCCTCCCCCTTTGGTGAGAGAGCAAACTCCTCCCATGTAGGAAGCACCGCCCCAGTCACTGTGAAAATGGTTCCCCCTAATAAGAGCAGCACAGCAGAATTTAATAGGATTTTGTACAAAAAGTACTCGTTGGTAGTGTAATTAGTGTGAAAATTAGCGTATTTTCCGCACTATAAGGTGCATCTAAAAGCCCTCCGTTTTATCAAAAGCCGACAGTGCGCCTTATAATCAGATGCGCCTTGTATACGGATCAATATTGTTTAATCATGACATGACATTCCCTTTAGTGTAGCTTCATCTAGTGGTTGCATTAAGCTACTACTGTAATTTTGGACTTTTAAGGCGCACCTGGCTATAAACCGCCACTCACCAAATTTGACACGAAAACGGCATTTATTCATCGATAAGCCGCACCGGACCATAAGACGTATTTGTCTTCATTGTAATATGGGATATTTAAACCAAAAGATATTAACCGGTAACACTGTATTTGACAGCGGCATCATAAGACCATCAAAATTATGACATGACACTGTCATGAGCATTTATGAATGCTTATGACAAATGCCCTTTAGTGTCATCCGGTAAATTATCCCAGGTTTGAATGGATGTAAAAGATCCAAACTGAACATAAATAGAGTTAGTGACAAAATTTCCCGGATGACACTTAATGAAATCTGTCATAAACATTCATTAATGCCCGTGACAGTGTCATGTCACAATTGTGACGGTCTTATGACAGTCTTATGGCACCACTGTCAAATAAAGTGTTACCTATTAACCCTACTAAATCAACAAATAAGCTGCACTGGACTATAAACTGCAGGATTCAAAATGACGGAAAAAAGGAGCGTCTTATAGTCCGAAAATTACGGTACAACAACAACAGGGTGAACCAAAAACAGCTTTTTAACAATCCAATAAAACCACGAGTGATGGAAGAAAAATATTTTATTCATAGTAATTAGAACCTTAAAACATGCCATTTCCGAAACAATTATGGAATCTTCATTTAAAATTTGTCCTTTAAACAACGTCCTCCTGCATGAAGGCATACTTGAAATCTGCTGTTGACCACTTTAAAAACAAAAACGGGAATTTTAGCATATAGGCAGACAACTGGCAGCACTTGAGCAAGTAAACAGTGTGCCATTTTAGTAACTATGGCGAGTTCAGGTTGAAATTCAGTATTCCAGCTCAGATGAGGAATCAATGAGGAATCTCAACAGCACATTTCAAGAATGCATTCGTACAGGAGGACGCCATTTAAAGAAAGTAATTTTTTAAAAAGTGAAAATTCCATCACTGTCTCTTAATTTGCATGTTTTAAGGTTTCAATTACTATACAGTATTTTTTTCCAGCACTCTTGGTTTTTTTGGATTGCTAAAAAGTTCCACTTTTTGGATCACCCTGTATATGGATCAAAATTTGGTTACTAATGTCATGATATTTCCTTTAACGCAGCTCCATCTAGTGGATGCATAACACAACCAAACCACCACTACTACTACTACTAATGCGCCTTATAATGCGGCGCACCCTATATATGAAAACAGTTATAAAATAGGCCATTCATTGAAGGTGCATCATATACTCCAATGCGTATAATACTGTGGAAAATATGGTACATATTTTGGTACTACATGTGAAATATACCATACTATCAAATACTCATTTTCAAAATAACAGTAACACTCACGAGAAGAGATGGACAGAGTCGCATCTCTCCTTGATGAAATCTTTGCGGTACTTCATGAACTCCTTCAGAGTCACCCTGGGGTCATCGTCGATGTTGAATTTGTTGTCGGCAGACCATGTTTCCATAGCGACAAGCACAATGCGGGTGTTCAATTGTTCTTTGAAAATCTAAGAAAATGAAAGTGAGATGATTAAAATGTGTCTGATCTCGGGGAACCAAAAAGAAGGATCGTGTATGATTAAAAAAAAAAAAGACATACACACACAATTTCAGATCTACCACAGTGGGGGAAAAAATCAAGAAATAGTCAATCTCGAGGAGGTTCACTTAGTTATTTGACTGTCGGGGGAAAAAAGCAGTGTTGTGATAATAAACTAAGGTACTGCAAGCTGCCACAGCTATTTTTAATTTGTCCGTTTTACCCTGGAGACCCACATTTACAACAACCACGCAACCGCTTTTGTTTCAACTCAGCCATGAAAAGAAGGTAAGTAATTATATTTATTATTCAAAATGTCTATAATTTTTTAGCTTAGAATCATTAATTGCGGTCTAATATGTGTGCTCAGCCTTCGCCACGTACAGATGCACTCTGAAGCACTCTCTTATCTTAACCGATAAGCACTCAGGGCCAGCAAGCTCGACTCCCCGTATGGCTCCAAAGAATGTGAAACCTGGAGACTTGGATGAAATAAAATCCTCCATAAAGAAGTTGGAGGTCTCCTTAACTAGCTTGATTCAAAACCAGAATCAAGAAATCGTCAGAGAGCTCAAATTAAATTTGCGCTGAAAATGAGAAACTCAAGCAAGCGGTCGAGGAGAGAGATGTTCGCATCAAAAAGCTGGAAATTTTGGCTGACGATCTCGACCAGTGCCGACGCGCAAATGAGCTCATCATTTCTGGATTACAACTGACGCCTGGCTCAGGCGACACAGTGGTGCAACTGGCAATTGCTAAGCTGAAAGAGTATGGAATAAACATGGAACCGCTGGACATCCAGATGCTCCCATCTGGGGGGAGAGGACCGGCGACGGTGCTCATGAAGCTGGCAGACCACAAGACCAAGACTGCCCTGCTTAACCAGCGCCGCCACCTGAAAGGGTCGAAGATTTTTTTGAATGACAACTTGACTCGCGGAAATGCCGAAATTACAAGAAAAGCACGTCAACTCAAGAAAGCTGGGAAAATAGCCAACACCTGGGTCTCTGATTGCAAGATATGAAGATTAAAGCTAATACGAGTCTTGACCAATTGACTACAATAGCTGGATAACTGTAAATACTACACAGCCGACCAGTATAACAACTCGTGGATGTGGACGGTAAACTGAAACTTATCAACGGCAGGAGTTACAAGAATCTATCTACTAAAGACAACAAAGGCTCTGACTTTAATTTGCACGGATATAACATGACACAAAAGTATCGGGCATCTAAGGGGGGAGGGGGTGTTGCGATTATGATTGAAACTCTCCTGGAATGTATTACAATTAACTCCTAATCCCCAATTGTAAAAACATAATTATCTGCTGTGTCTACCGAGCTCCTGATTCAAATGTCTAGTTTACTGAGTATATGGATAAAATATGTACAGCATGTTGTTTGATTTTCTCATACAGTCAAGTCTGATGAAACTGTTACAGTGACCTTGTGTGCGCCAATTGTTGCCACCATGTACACCTCAGCAATGTATCTTAAGAGACTTATAAGAAAAGCATTTTGAGTCACTACTCACACCAGCTGTGATAACACGTCACACACATAGCCACAACAAAATGTTCCACAGCAAACAGATGCAAAAATGTCAGGGACATGACAAAGTCATAACCTTGTACGCCCTAAAATTAATCGAGCTGCTTGTCTGGACGCTTAGTTACTAAACCCAGATTGTTGACTTTGTTATTTTATAGTTTTGATGTATGTTACATGCCTGAATGTGCGTCTTTAGTTGTATGGGGGACGGAAAACTGATAAGCTTCATCTCGTCCGCCTTTGTCGTCTTCTTCGATTCCTTCGGGCAAATCATATCACATTTTGTAATTGTCAATGATTGTCAATGATACCGATGATGATGACAATAAAATTCCACAAAAATATTTAGTTAAAAAAAAGACTATAAAATTATTCACTTGCTTATTTTAAACTTTTAAACAAATTACGTCACCATGAAAAAATTTGTGTCTATAAAAAGGTCACGGATATCTATCTCATAACTATCGCTTGATTGTATTTTTTTTTTTATTACTGTCGCATTTTCCCTGATATTTTAGGTGATAAATAATTGATCCAAACCAAGAAAAATTGAAAAAAAAAATCCTTAAAAGGGTAAATATTTGAAAAAGAAAATCTCGGTTATATTACCGTGTTTCACCCATAAAATCCCCAAAAAGTCCGGCTGTGGCCATTCACAGCTGTGTCTTGACACTTGGTGAGACATGCTACACTGAGTTTTGGATCGAAACAAGGTTAGTGCGCTATAATATCTCGTTAAAATCATGGTGTCTATAATTACGCTCTTACCTCGAGTTAGGGTTTAGTTTTTTTTTTTTTTTTAAATGCCCTCCTTTTTAAAAAAATTTCTCCCCCCCAGAAAAATGACATTTTAAGCTTTCCAATGACGTATCACACATGCATATAGGCCAATTTTGAAATTTGGCCAGATTGGGGGTCTCAGAGCGGAGCTTCAAGTCACCTGAGTGTTTTCCGCCATATACAGTATATGTGTATGTATGTAAATATACACTGTAAAAATATTTAAGTTTTTTTTAAATGACCAATAATAGTCCTTGCTCTTTAAAGTTCTTTAGTGTCAACTTTCAAATAGCGGTCGTCTGTAATGACCACTGACCCTAAAAGGGCTCAAGCCAGAAAATTAAATGAGAAAAGTTTTGTGAACATCCCCCGAGACTCGTGATTCAATAATTTTGCCAGGGGTTGTATAAAGTCATCTGAGGGCCAAAATATGATGATGTCTTATTCTAAGTTCAGCTGAGGTTTCATTTGCTTTTGAGAACTGCATTGTAGGCCAGAACAAGTGCATGCGTGGGCTGCCCACCAGCCATACGTTTTATGAGCTGTCACTTGAAGCAAATGCTACGATTGCGGCCTCCTCTCTGTAGCCATATCGAGCAAAAGGGAAATTCAACTCACACATGGAAATCAATGGGAACTTTCCAAAGTCGATTTGCTTCATATGCTCTTTCTCAAGGGCAAGACAAAAAAGCTCAACCTTTACCGCCGCTTCACGAAGCGATCGGCTTACAGTCGCGACCCTGCAGCCGGTCACATTTCGAT
This sequence comes from Corythoichthys intestinalis, assembly GCF_030265065.1. Classification (NCBI taxonomy): domain Eukaryota; kingdom Metazoa; phylum Chordata; class Actinopteri; order Syngnathiformes; family Syngnathidae; genus Corythoichthys; species Corythoichthys intestinalis. The sequence continues at coordinate 42,676,486 of NC_080398.1, forward strand.
AGCAAAGCACACAAATGAATAATCCAACATTGATATTCACGCTACAACGGTGTCCTGGAGCAAAGTACTCATGAGTGGATGGTTAATGACTGTTTACAAGAGAGTGAGTGTGTTGCTGTTTAAATGAGAAATCAGTTTGATGCGTGCTCAGTGCCGATTGCAGGAAGTGCTTGTGGCGAGCTTTCGGTGGACGATCAATACAATTCTTACCATGTCAGCCATATTGACCACTGACTTAGCATAGTTATTGGTGTGGCCAACGGAAAGGCGATGCTTCTTGTACTGAAGGGAGAGGAAAAAGAAGAGACACATAAGAGTAGAAAACATATCTTGAGCAAAATAATTTTATCATAACTAAATATAAATGTAATGTATTATATATATATATATATATATATATATATATATATATATATATATATATATATATATATATATATATATTCTGTAGTAAATGACTTTTTTTTTCATGAAAGCTTGTTAAGTCTGAAAAAAAAAAAATCAATTCTTTAAGCAGCATTAAAGTAATATCATCAGCATTCCACTGAAAACACTATTTCCAGATCTGGTTACTGGTAATTCTTTCATTTTTATCTACAGATCCAAATGTCACCCAAAGATAGAGCTTTTAGTTCAACCAAAAGTATCGGAATTATACATAGAACTTGCTACCACATAGGAAAGCAAATGAATGCTTGTGCAAAACAAATTTTGAGGGCATTCTTTACATAGCAAACCTCCACATACCGTCATTTTCGGACAATAAACCGCTACTTTTTCCCCGCATTTTGAATCTTAAATTTGTTGATTTATTTGTGTTAATAGGTACTACCAATACTTTATTTGACAGCAGCATTATAAGACTGCCATAAGACAGTCATAATTATGACATGACACTCATGGGCATTAATGAATGCTTATGACAGATGTCATTAAGTGTCATTTGGCAAATCATGCATTTAACTCCATTTATGTCCAGCTTGGTTCTTTTACATCCATTCAAAAGTGAAATGGTGGCCTACATTTTTGGAAGGAAGTAGCAAGAATTTTTTGTTCTTAATTAGATAAGAATAGGGGTGGGATTAAATAAGTTTTCTTCTTCCCACTCCTTTTCAGGCATGTAGTTGATGTTGTAATGTTACTCAGCTTTGCTGCTCTTTTTTGTTACTTTATTATATGAGCTGTATATATTTGTTGTCTTGACAAGGAATAATGGCCTGAAATAAACGAATGAAATGAAAATGAAAATGAAAATAATTTGCCTGATGTCACAAAATGACATCCATCAAAAGCATTCATTAATGCTCATGGCAGTGCCTTTTCATAATTATGATGATCTTATGACAGTCTTATGGCACTACTGTCAAATAATGCGTTGCCAGATATCATCACTAGCAATTAATGAAACAACTGGAACAGTAACTGAAGAAATAATTAGCACAGAACATGAATTTTGATTGTTATTTACATCGGTAGCGCAGCAATGCATACTAGGGGACATGTTGGACGACAACAGTGTTGACAGCAGGCGGCAGCAGAGGTTTACTGTCTCCCCCAAGGGAGCAGTGATGGCCAAATGAAGCTTCTTGAAACAAAGAAGCTTTGCAGCCAATTGGTTCAAAGCGCCATGGTGGTTTATTCGGTCTTATGACAGTCTTATGATGCCGCTGTCAAATAAAGTGTTACCGGTTAATATGTTTTGGTGTCAATATCCCATAATACAGTTAGGACAGCTGCAGCTTATAGTCCAGTGCGGCTTATCTGTGAACAAATGTCATTTTCGGGTCAAATTTGGTGGATGGTAGCTTATAGTCAGGTGTGCCTTATCGTCCAAAAATTACAGTACTATTTAGTATTGGCTTTTTTTTAACTATCTGTTTTTTACAGCGTGCCACACAGCCCACATGCTTTGACTGATTCTTACTATTCCAACTTTGAAAGGTTCCAAAATTTCATACGACGCAAGCTCTATTTCAATTTCGCTCCTCACGTTTACGGTTGTGACAAAAGTGATTTTCGGTTTAAAAAACACCTCTTTCATTTCCCTTGGAAAAAAACATTTAAAATTTAAAATATATCTCATCCTACATTTTTATCTGATTCACATAATTTGAACAGCAAAGAATTTAGGAAATCAAGGCCCACAAAAGTTGTACACAGTTTTTGCCGAAAAACGTACGGTCCCACCAGAATTTGACCTAAACATCCAATGGCCCCATTCATTCCATTGGGAAAAATGAGCTAATATCAATAGGAAGTGATGCAAAAAGCCCCATAATTTATAGGATGTTCCCCAGAATTACCATAAAATCAACAGGGAACGATCTAAAATGTGAAAGTAGTGATTCGAGATGCACAGAAGGTGACCCTTTGACAATGATAGACATCCATTTCATTGAAATTTGGAGGAATGGCTGGGAACGCTCATGTTCCAGTGCCTTTGACAGCGCCAGAAATCAAATCCAAATGGTTTGGACAACTAGCACTGTCAATGGCAGCTAATGAATTAGGAAGGAAGTGATTGGAAAATGCCACAAAACTCATTGGAAGTGACCCAAAAAAAAAATCTACAGGGAGTGAACTATGGGAGCGAGAGCAAAGCATCCCCAGGCAATTTCTCCGAAAACGGCATTTTCTAGTTTACCAATAAAATAGCACCGTGGCACACTAATTTTAGCATTAAAATAGATGCCACTAGGTGACAGTACCGCTGTTCAAACTACCACTCTCCTCCTTCTGTTCGTTGACTATCATGCAAAAGGAGAAATACTGAATTTGAATTGATTTCACACTTGTTTTAACTTCAAATTTGTATAATAGTAAAGATGTTGAAGGCAGCAGGAACGGAACAGTTTTTGTTCCACATTCAACTGTATATGCTTTTCACTCAAAGTTATGGTATGTTTGAGCATATTTGTAAGGGAGGAGATTATAAAGGAATCACCATTTTTAATAAGTCAAATCAAGAACCAGGCACACCAGACTTAATTTGTTATATGTGTACATACTACTTACCATTAAATGGTCATTGATCACCATCAGCTCGATGTATTTGACTTCATCTTCCACACTTCGAAACACGTGTGGGGCCTGGAAAGAATTCACCCATTAATTAAATGAATAAAAAATGTGTTACATGTCACATGAAACCTAGCAACATCATATCACGTCATTACTGATAAACTAGGCTACATAAGGGTTGTGCTCCTCTTCCCCAAAAAACATGAGATCACCTCTTAGAACGACTGAGAAATGGTAACGACGATGACGCACAAAGTAAATATTTCATGGCAATGTGAAGGGCTGCTGAGTAAGAGCAAACTGTGCTCTCCTTTTAGTTTTGTGCACAAAAAGACACTTATTAGTCAGACACTGGCTAATAAGCCGGTTTATACCTGTCTCTTCTTTCTCCGGTGAACAACTCTTGAGCCAGGAAATGGAGGAGTGGGAAAGGGCGGCTCAGGGAGGTGACCTAAAGAAGTTATTTTTATCAATATTCACCTTTAAAATCAAATATTTATTTATTTACAGCATTTAATCTTACCACCAAATAGGTCCATTAGTCCATCTGACCCTCCAGATTTGTATATCAAGTGAACATTGCCCTGAAGGACAGAAAATCAGAACAATTATTGACACGTTGTTATTTCTAATGCAGTTTCTTTAAACCAGGGGTGTCCAAACTTTTTGCAAAGGGAGCCAGATTTGGTGTGATAAAAATGTGGGGGGCCGACCTTGGCCGACGTCCTTTACATAGAACAATATATTTAAGCAAATTTTATCAAGCCATTCTGTGTGTCACATTTGCTTTATTATATTATAAATTAATAATTTCAACAATCTGGCAGCTAGCCTTTGTGGTGTACTCTTTCGAGTCTCTGGCTCTTGCGAAATACTACTGCTGTGAAATTAAACTAGTTTCAAGTTGCTTCAGTTTATCGCTACGTATCTTCCCTGTAATCTTGTCGTACATGTCAGCGTGTCTTGTTTGGTAATATCGCCTCACATTGAACTCTCTAAAAGCAGCGACTGTCTCTTTGCAAATGAGGCAGACACAGTTGCTGCGTATTTTAAAGAAGAAATAGTCTAATTTCCACCTATCCTTGAAGCGTCGGCCGTCGCAGTCAAATTTCTTTTTTTTTGTTGATTGTTGCCATTTTAGAAAATTGAGAGTAAAGGGTCACACGGGGTAATGTTGCTTAGATTCCGCTGCCTTTTAGTGGGTAAATGAGGAGGAGCATTTAGTGTGTAAGCTACTTCATATGCTGGTTGCAGTGCTGCTGACCAATTTATCAAGTCTGTGTAGGCCAGACGTTATTGATTTTAATCACAGAGGCAGGGGGCCGGATGAAATTTGTCCACGGGCCGCATTTGGCCCCCGGGCCTGACTTTGGACATTTCTGCTTTAAACTCATATTAATAAGGATCATGGGTGAGCTGGCGTCTATCCCAGCGGACTTTTTCAGATGGATAAACAATCATTTATTGACACTTATGACCAATTTAGTTGAAATAATATGGGCAAAAGCTGGGTTGCCAGGTAAAAACCTATGCAAGAAAACGGAGAACATGCAAAATCCTCACAAAGAGGTTTAACATGAGATTGGAGCCTCTAACTCAAACTAGTACACCTTGTGGTCATTCTTTATTTTCAGTGAAATCACTTTTTTTTTTCCCCCGCCAAAACAAAATAAAATAATGTTAATTACAAACAAAAAGAGGAACAGCCAGTAAATGGTGCATTTAATGACAATAACAACTTGGTATAGAGCTAAGGTGAACATTTACTGGCTTTTGTTTACACAGTTTTTACAGGACCCTCCTGGCCTTGAATCAATTTAACAGCTTAAATTGAGTCCATTAGATGGAAGATAGAACCCACTTTATTCCACACCTGTGCCTTTTGTCCTTGAATGAACTGTTTTTTTTTTAATTGACTTCCATTCCAATATTATAGTTGCCTGAATTATAACATGGATGCGACACCTTTTGTATGAAGTGAGATTTTTCTGATGTAAACTATGTAGCTTGGTAAATTAAATTTGGGATTGGGAAACATTGATTTATGAAATAATTCTTTTTTATAAACCTGTCCTTTTCAGATGCTTGGACACGGAAACAGGTATCTGAATGTCCTCATGGTCTAGACAGTTTTAATGTATCACATGGGAGTTTGATATACTCCAACTGTGGTTGTTCATTATGTTTTATTCATTAGGAGAAAGAAGCGAACGGGAAGGTGTTTTGGCGGACAGAAAGGAAGGAAGCAGACAGAACAGGGAAAGAACAAACAACAACAACAAATACATTTTTACACGACTATGTTATCTATGAACATGGTAGTGCTAAGGTTAGCTAATTATATTTACCCGTTGACACCATGTGGGGGGCCTGATAACCGAGGAGAAAGAAGAGGGGAAGTAAGTCAAAGGGGACGTGATTAGTCGTGGTGGAGCATGCACAAATCAGCAAAGTGAGGTGTGGAAACCCAGTATTAAGTTAATCACATGTAAGTGTGGATATGTTGACATCCTGTTCTATGCTACCTGATCGCTAAATGTTGCACCAACAATCTCTCTACCTGAGTGTGTCTAATTGCACCCAGTCATGCATGCACCCACTTAGATGTATGATAGTCTTGCAGAAAAGTGGAAGTGCTGCATGGGGGCTGCCCCAGGGCCCTGGCACCGCCCCTGGCGAGCGCGGCACACCTCTCCTCCCGAAGCTCGGGCAAAGGGGCCACCGCCATCCCACCTGGACCCAGTGCGGTTCCCCGGACCATTCACGCCCCTGCGCCAGTGCACCCACACCACTAGGAACTCCCAGCCACCACCGTAACCCCCAACCGATGCGGCACACCGTGGGACCCCCACGGCTCACTAGTTCCGGGGCAGGACAGGACCCCCACCCGGAGGTGTCGACACACCGCTGACCCGCCGGCACCCAGCCAGCGATCTGTGCCGGGGCCCAAGGAGGATGCCCGGGTAAAAAGAGAAAGGTGGAAGCACTAGAGCGCCGAGATGCCGCTGCAGAGCAGCGCGGGACCAGAGCCCCCGCAACTGACAGCCCAGATGAAGAGGGGCCCCCGCCATTTGGATATGTGTCGGACCACCTACCGCCCTATTACTGTGGCAGCCAGGAGGTCCCCGACTGGCAGCCACTACCTAGCACTGCGATGGGATTGTGTGGGGAGGGTAGTGCAGTGTATGCATAAATGCTCTATACAATGATACAGTAGCAATAGCATTTGCCATTTAATTTCCTATTTGTGTTAGTTACCTTCAAAGAATTGAAATGATAACCTGGGTTCCATCGAACCCCAGGGGTTCGGTGAGTAAGTGTAAGGGGTTCGGCGAAGGTTAAGAATACACAGGGCCCCATTTTCATACTCTGACTAAAAGCAAAGTGTCATTTTAGACTAGGTTTTGGACTGGTTTGCCCCCAATTTACAGATTTTTAAAAATTTCTTTCATTTTCCAGCCCTCTAGCTAATGGAAGGATAAACCGGTTTGCTCAGTGGAAGTTTGACACATGCTATGGTAGAAGAATAACAGACCTACAGGCAGTGTAGACTGCACAGAAAATTTTTTAAAAATTGCATCATTCTATACCATGAAAATATTATTTGATGTAAAGATTCAACAATGAAAAGAGAATGAATACATTAAAACAAAAAAGGAAGAGTGTGAAATGAACTGAGTTTCAATTTCATTGTCCAACGTGAAAAATCAACAGCAAAACGCAAAATTATTTGCAGAGGTGGGTAGAGTAACGATTTGAGAAAAATGTACTTCTACGAGTAGCTTTACTAAGCTATACTTTTTACTTTTACTTGAGTAGATTTATGAAGAAAAAACGCTACTCTTACTCCCCTACTTTGGGCTGCACAAGAGTTGTTACATTTTTCCTCTTTATTCTACATATTAGATTTAGTATTTTTCTAGCCAGCGATGCCAAGAGTAGCTCTACCGATTTCACCAGTGAGACGTCGCAAAATAATCAATCAGATGCAAGCTTGCCGTTCTATCTGCACGCCAGCCTGTTTGGTCATGTGGTGTCTTTAAAGCCCCGTAAAAATGAAGTATTTGATATAGAGTTCTGCCCTCAACATGACTCGAAAGCGCAGATTTTAACATCGCTCCCAGTTTTTATTTGGCACCAATTGACCATGGAAAACCGGAGATAAGATCCTTTTAATTTAGAGAGATGTGTAGAGCGAGTGAAGGTGCCCCTTCAGGGAACTCAGACACACGGCTTTCACTTGTCACTGCGACAGTGCAGTAAACCTGCATGTGCTAAATCTGTTGGCCCTCTGGGGGCCACTGCTGGCTGGGCGCCCTAGGCAATTGCCTGGTTTGCTTAATGCAATGCGACGCCTCTGCCCAAGTCTGATTATTTGTCATAAATTTAAAAATATGTGAAGAGGACTTTAGATACTAGCTTTTTAGCTAAACCAGCTTTAAAAAAAACAACAACAACAACAACAAAACAACAACACATTATTAAATTCCGAATGGTTCAGTGACTATACATGTGAAACTCGTGGGGTTCGATACCTTTAGCAAGGTTAAAAGCCACTGGAACAATTGCCTCATACATACATACATACATACATACATATATAGAGGGCTAACTTCACCTGCATCATGTTGATTTTTGTGCTGCCAACGCCTGTTTGGTTATCCACCTGCGAGACAGCGACGTGGGCTTACTGTTCTAATTTCAACCTCTCTTTCGGACATCCTGTTTACGCTGCTAATGCTAGTAACTATTCCACTTGAACTGCATAATCTGATGTTCTCCGACGTTCAGAAAATGTCGAGCTGACATTCTGTAAAAATTCCATACAAACACCACCCACCTGGAAAAAAGGTATGTAACCAAGCTATCGTGTTGCCGCGTTTTTTCGATTAGGATGGTGTTTTTAACCAAATATGTTAAGAAGAGTTCCGAAGGCAACAGGTTGCAGCTGTGCTAACGCCATAACAAACAAACGCCAGTGTTAAATTTGCTTTAAAATTCAGATCACTTATTTTTCCCTCCAAGAAAGCTTTTTGTGTTAGCTACCATAGTTTAAAGTGTAAATAGCGTAAACGACGCAAATGGGTGATGGGCACTTTGGTTACTTGACGTAGCGACTTGCTAGGATGCTAAGCTACAGACGACTTAACTGATATGTTCATAATAGTAATAATTGAGGCGTTTAGCTACAGTGGCTTATTAATTCATTGGCTGCCATTCACGGCTCAAGTTAACTGAATAGCAATCGTCAGTTTGTATAAGGCAGTCATGCTTCAAAGAGGACAAGAGGGAAGTGTCACTGATTCACAGACTTTGAAGAAACTCTGGACACTTTGGCTTTGTGTGAAATTTGACAGTCAATGTGTGAACTCCAACCCCACGCACTAAAGTACAGTAGAGTTAAAACAATGATGAGGATACCTTTGAGCACAAGGTCACATTAGATTTATTTTTACCTCCTGATGAGCCAGGGCATTCGTAATGGCAAAACAACAGTTTTAATGCACGTAATGCATATTAAACCAATCAAGATGTTGTATGATGAACAGTGTTGTTAATATTACTTTAAAAAAGTAATTAATTACAGTTACTAATTACTTCTCCCAAAAAGTAATTGCGTTAGTAACTCAGTTACCTGAATGTAAGAATAATTAGTTACTTGGCAAAGTAACTGGTGATAATTTTCATGTTTTTTTTTTTTAATCCTCAAAAAAAAAAAAAAAAAAAAAAACAGGTCGCACAATGTGAAGTTCAAAGGGTTTTGGGGGACAATTGGCCCTAGCCCAATTATTTACCCTAAAATTAACTACACACAGGGGTATTGCGGATATTGCAATAACTAGATAGTAACCTTTGCTATGTGTGGAAGTCATTTAATGTTGTGAATCAACCGTTAAAGTTGTAAACATTGCTCCCGTTATTGCATTAGTTCCCTTCTGTCTACTTTTGACATGTGTAAGTTTTAAAACTATTTCATCATTTAAAGATAAATTTAAGTCAAAATTTTGCCGATTTAGGAGTGTTTTAGATAAAAAGTTACTTAGGTTCGCTAGGAAGGTTCCTTACAACATAGCCTTCCTGAGAGGTTTACTGCTTTAAAATGGCGGCTGTTTACTAACGCCTCTAGTTCTTTATTATACATGTTGCTAATGCAGCCATGTCTGTCATTTGCATCTAGTTCTGTATAAATGTGATATCTACCGAAGCATCATGTGGGCGTAGTTTGTAGGCTATTGGCTACAGTCAGGTATTATTGGAGCCACCTAGCATAGTAGCATCGCGTTTGCAACGGCGTCACCCTCCCTTGCCTCCTTCCCACTCCTGCTCTGCTCTTTCGTCTCCGTGAGTCCGACTCTCACATTGTCAGTCAACCAACATAGTAACGCACGCCTTTCCCGCCTCAGTAACGGTAACGGCGTTGCCAAGATGAGAAAAGTAATTAATAGATTACTCACTCAGTGTTTCCCACAGGATTTTAGGAGACTGTGGTGGGAGGGTCTCTGACCATAGGATTTTTTGAAACTGTGGTGGTGGGCTGCATCGGAGTCGGACAGCCACACCATGTCATGCCACGGCAAATTTTTTTTTTTTTCATTATTTTTTTCCCCCAAGAAGAACCATAACAACGATATATTTGAAATATTTCATTAGCTAGGCTAATGTTATAGCTCTCAGCTACGGTACATGTATGTAAAATGCGTTGCTGAGTACAGCTACGTTACCCTATGTAATAATGCGACTTTTTTTCTCGTAGCAATAGTACGACTTACATCTCGTAGTGACTCAGGGTTGGCAAGAGCCATATTTGACCCCCCCCCCCCAAAAAAAAAAAAAAAAAAAAAAAAAAACCTGATACAGTATGTCTGGAGCAGCAAAAAATTAAAAGCCTTGTACAAGCCTTATAATTATCAATACTAGCTATATTAGCCTACTATAAAAATGACTAAGTTGGCTAGAAATACATAATTAGCCTTCATGATTAAATGTTTATTTTCCCTGCAGTGGATCCTATAGCGCACCACGTGACTACTCTGTTGTACGATGACACCACAAGTTTAACTTCATTACAATATTAATGAATTGAAAGAATGTTTGTATCATGTTAGTCCTCCTAGAAATCCTATTAAAACAAAAAATATATTTCCCTCCCCCATCTTTTTCCATTTAAAAAAAAAAAAAAAAAAAAAAAAAACTCTGAAGCAGCACTAAAGAGCCGCATGCGGCCCAAGAGCCGCGGGTTTCAGACCGCCGTCGTAGCCCTCCTTTTTTCTTTTTATTTGACCCTCATAAGTACTACATACCACAACAATAACAGTCCTTCTGTCAACTGACCCATTTACAGGACAGGGGGAATTCTAATGGCCGTGTAAAGAGTTTTTCTTGATTCAGTGAGAAGTTGAATAGTTTTTTCCCCGTTGTTCGTGAACTAAATTTCCACACAAACGCACATCGAGGTACCATTAACTTAGCAAGGAGAGGTAAGAGAGTCATTTTTCGAGTGTCCCAGAGCTCGCGAAATTGTGGGGAGGGGCATTTATCCAACTTTCGTCAGCCATAATTGTCTGAAGTTGGCGCGTCGGTGTTGTGCCGAAAAATAGCCACTCCACGCGAAATGTCCCCCCGACGGGAGCGCCCACACGTCACTCGTACAAACAGCCTTTTCTTACCAATCGATGGACACGGAAACGACGTTCTTGTACCGTGAATATGTATCATTTTACTCTGCTTGAACTAATAAATACTTTACTGTGACCAACGCTCTGAAAATAGAGCAAGGCTTTATTTTGGGCCCCGCCTCTCCGCGCAAGTTCAATCAAAGTTTGCTTTCCGTCCAAGACGGCCGTCCACCGCTCACTTTCGCCGAAAAGTCCGATCGAAACTATTGTAATGCCCCGGATATGGGGAAGAAGGAGAGAAGTCTGTATTTGCTTACCCACTCGATTGTGGTAACAATAATAAAGAAAAACAATAACAAAATAACAGCGGGCTGCTACGACATGCGACCGCTATCTCTCGCTATCTCGCTCGTTCTCCCATTCTTCCTACTCGCTCCCCTTGCGTCTCTTAAATAAATAAATAAATAAATAAAATACTACTCTAAAATGCTGCTCTCGCTGGCGCGGGTAGTAGAGTGGAGTGGGCTACAGCTGTGTAATCGGCTGACTGACGCATCTGATTAGTATCTTTTTTTTTTTCGGGGGGGGGGGCGGCGCAAACGAGACTGTGGCGGGCCCAAACGAGACTGTGGCGGGCCGCCACAGTCTCGTCCATTAGTGGGAAACACTGCTCACTACTGAAGAAAATAACTGCATTAGTAACGCCGTTATATTCTAACGCCGTTATTAACAACACTGATGATGAATATAATGGTATATACATTAATTGAACAATTTTAAGATGGAAAAAGAAGGAATACTGTTGACTCAATATAAGAACTTGATGAGTCTTCTGGTGATGCTTGGCCCATGCTTTATGAAGAAGATTTAGTTTACGCACTGAGCCGCTAATGCTTGCTGTAAACGCTCTAATCATGTTCCATTATTGCTTATTATTCTGTTGGTTCTGGTGCACTTTCCCACCAGCCTCCACCACTGAGTCCTTGTTACTGTTTGCTAATGAAATGAGAGCATTGTCTCCAGGGTACTTTATTTTAGGTCAACTACATTGCAGTGACTATGAATACAAAAAGGGTGCACAAAGTTAGGTTAGCTGTGGCTTACTTTATTATTATCATCATAATTAATCAGTTTAATTAATTAGGAGTTTATTTTGCTATAGTTTAATAATAACATGACTAGGGATGTCCCGGTCGCATATTTTTGCACCCGAGTCCTGTTACATTCATTTACTAGTCCTTCTCAAAAAATTAGCATATTTTGATCAGGTTCATTATTTTCTGTAATGTACTGATAAACATTAGACTTTCATATATTTTAGATTCATTACACACAACTGAAGTAGTTGAAGCCTTCCATTGTTTTAATATTGCTGATTTTGGCAAAAAGGTCAAGAAAAACAAAAATCCCTATCTCTAAAAACTTGCATATCATGAAAAGGTACTCTAAAGAAGCTACTAACCTAATCATCGGAATCAACAAATTAACTCAAAAACCCTGCGAAAGATTCCTGAGGCTTTTAAAAACTCCCAGCCTGGTTCATTATTCAAAGCTGTGGGCAAGACTGCCGACCTGACTGCCATCATTGACACCCTCAAGCAAGAGGCTAGGACAAAGAAAGACATTTCTGAGCAAATAGGCTGTTCCCGGTGTGCTGTATCAAGGCACCTCAGTGGGAGGTCTGTGGGAAGGAAAAAGTGTGGCAGGAAACGCTGCACAACCAGAAGAGGCGACTGCACCTTGAGAAAGATTGTGGAGAAGGGCCGATTCCAGACCTTGGGGGACCTGCAGAAACAGTGGACTGAGTCTGGAATAGAAACATCCAGAGCCCCCGTGCACAGGCGTGTGCTGGAAATGGGCTACAGGTGCCGCATTCCCCAGGTCAAGCCGCTTTTTAACCTGAAACAGCGGCAGAAGCGCCTGACCTGGGCTACAGAGAAGCAGCACTGGACTGTTTCTCAGTGGTCCAAAGTACTTTTTTCAGATGAAAGCAAATTTTGCATATCATTCGGAAATCAAGGTGCCAGAGTTTGGAGGAAGACTGGGGAGAAGGAAATGCCAAAATGCCTGAGGTCCATGTCAAGTACCCACAGTCAGTGATTGTCTGGGGTGCCATGTCAGCTGCTGGTGTTGGTCTACTGTGTTTTATCAAGGGCAGGGTCAATGCAGCTAGCTATCAGGAGATTTTGGATCACTTCATACTTCCATCTGCTGAAAAGCTTTATGGAGATGAAGATTTCATTTTCAGAACGACCTGGCACCTGCTCACAGTGCCAAAACCACTGGTAAATGGTTTACTGACCATGGCATTACTGTGCTCAATTGGCCTGCCAACTCTCCTGACCTCTGATCTAAACCCCATAGAGAATCTGTGGGATATTGTGAAGAGGAAGTTGAGAGACACCAGACCCAACACTGTGGATGAGCTTAAGGCCGCTATCGAAGCATCCTGGGCCTCCATAACACCTCAGCAGTGTCACAGGCTGATTGCCTCCATGCCACGCCGCATTTAAGCAGTCATTTCTGCAAAAGGATTCCCGACCAGGTATTGAGTGCATAGCTCATATACCTGTAATTAATTGAAAGTTGACTTTTTTTGTATTAAAAACACTTTTTTTTGTATTGGTCGGATGACATATGCAATTTTTTTTTAGATCGGGATTTTTGTTTTTTCTTGACTTTTTTGCCAAAATCGACAATATTAAAACAATAAAAGGCTTGAACTACTTCAGTTGTGTTTAATGAATCTAAAATACCGTATATGAAAGTCTAATGTTTATCAGTACATTACAGAAAATAATGAACTTTATCACAATATGCTAATTTTTTGAGGGCTAGTAATTCATATGAGTGACTGCACTCAAATTAGCTCATGCTGCCGAGAACAGCCGCTAGACAATGAAGATTAACTAAACGATGCCACATTAACACATTTGTGCCTTTGACCGTAGTGCTACAGAGCCTTCACTCACCTGATCAAAGCTACAAATCTGTCAATCATCGTTCACTTAAAATAGCAACCCAAAGAACAGCATCAGGAGTGAGAGGGCTGTACAAGCATGAAGCAGAAAAACATAAATATATGTTTTTAACCGATCGGCCCGATTTCCAGTCACGTGATCGGATCAGGACATCCCTAAACATGACATTTATAGAATGAGCAGTATCATTTGAAAGTGAGATCGGGTTCAATTACCGAAAATGTTAGTAGTTAGTTATACTGATTCTTCAACATTCATTTCTTTCCGTGGCTGCAGGACCTGTCAAGATAGGTGACAATGTCTTGTCGGGACATCCACGCCACTAACGCTTTTGCGTTCTTCATCGCCTTTGTGTCTGTGGCCGGTTTGACGGTGGCGGCATTAGTCCCTCAGTGGCGAGTGACCCGTCTGGTCACCTTCAATCGCAATGCCAAGAACATCAGTGTGTACGACGGGCTGTGGACAAAATGCGTCAAGCAGGACAGCTATTCGGGTTGTTACTACTTCGATGCTGAGGTACGTGTACGAGATTCCATCTGAAGCCGTGTTGCCATAGTGTGAATAAAGGGAGAGGCAGCACCCTTATCATGTGCACCCTAGTGTAAAGAATCTTTACTAACTCTTCCGGTGCGAATTATATATTTTGTTTAGGTTAGGCTTAAAGGGCACTTATTTAACCAATTGGCTGCCATTGACGGCGCTAGACGTCCAATCTAATTTGACAGGGAGGGGCAAATAATATGTCTATCGCCGTCAATTGCAGCCATTGAGTTAAATGAGTGCCCTGTAAGGGTTAACAACGAACAAAAAATGTGCATGAAAGGGTTAAGTCGTATATTGTGTGAACCACACTACACTGTAGTGTGTTAGGATAAAAAAAAATGTGTTTCAGCATTTTGGTGACTTTTAAAAGGTTGCTGAAAGTGTCCTTACAAATCTTTAAAGTGCGTACGAAAGGATATAAAGTCTTAAATAGCATTATTATGTGAATTAGAATCATATCTTGAGACGATTCGACTATATACAACAATTTGGCAAAACACAGATGACGAGAAATTAGTCTTTTAATCCGCCGTTTAGCCACGCCTACCATTATTGGGCTCTAGCGTCCCCAACAGGAGGATGACGTTGGCAGAGTCATGGTTTCCATCTGATTTAGAATTCAGCCCATTGAGGGGGAATTATTCAGAACGAGGAAAATGCGACGAAGAGAGCCGCAAAATGTCACTGTTTCAGTCTCTCTACTCCAATATTTTTACAGGATATTCTTTATATCGAAGTATTTTTACCCAATTGCTAAATACATGGTACGGTCATGACAAATAAGCCTTGTCCTAAATGGAATATAAAATTATAAAAATGCATTTATTCAGTACGACATGGCAAAATTACTCCATAATGGTCAAAACTGTCGACTTCACCTTTACTGTTGCACCTCCCGAACAATATTTTATGCCACCGTAGTTAGTCAGGCTTTTGCCATTTCCCTGCCCCGGCTTCGGAGTATGTAAACGAACCAAGAGGCGTGACGGCTAACCGACATGCTAACCCGAACCGAGTGACGTCTCAGTCTTATTTTCCCTTTTCGAAGCGAAAAATCACACAAAACTAGCCCGGATCATGTCACACGGCGGCGGGGTTGTCGATTGTCTCGCCGATCGGCAACCCGCCATCGACAATCCGCCCGGCGGCCAGCAAGTTACAGCTCATTCCCCTGCTACGGACAGTAGCTCACCGGGGAATCAGCTGGAGAGTACCACCGGACAAACCGGCTGACATCGGAGGAGGGCATAGCTGCCACATGTTCAACACGAATATGGCGTAAAATAATGCTTTACTACACGGCGAAGACATACACAGAGAGCGGCATGCAGTTGTTGTGCAGATAACATGGCAGGATGTGTCTGAGGAGAACTTTTCTACATGTCCGTCCATGATCAAACGTAATAAATAAAATAAATAATAAAAATAAATAATAATAAATAAAAAATAGTCCTTTATCTAAAGAAAGTTTGTAGTGTTTACTTTGTAATCGCTGTATTCGCGGCCATTTTTAACACAAAGTTTGTGATGGGGTTGAAAATTTGACAGATCACAGGGCACACGAAGAGGGCAAATAAGCCGAGTATAGAGAGGGTGTGCAAACATGCCGCCAGTCGTCGGCCGAGTGGCATCGCGGTGGACAATTAGCCACAAAATGCAAGCCTCCTCCGTTTTAAAGCCTGTGCCATGATCTCAGTATTTGACATAATACAAAATATGATGTTTACTCACTTCCTCGTAAGTCCAGTAGTCCCACAGTCGTAGGCCTTGTTTTGACCATTACCCGCGGAGAACGGGAACCTTTTCAAACCCAAAAAGGCTCAGACGCCTCTCCCTGGTGCAGCAACAATTTTCTGCAGCCGTTTGGCTGACGTGATGCAAAAAATAAACGAATTAATCCGCAAAATCTGCTGCGAGTCCATCTGCATGCTATAAAGCAATGCTGTATTGTGAGATGCTGACCCGGGTGACGTCACATTTGCATTCGTCCTAAACCCGAGACTGAAGCCGTAATCACTTATTTCATGGCGTGGGATTCAAAAATTGAATATATAAAACGATCGCTTCCACACACATCCAAGCGGTCCTTTACATTCAGGAGCATAAAACACCGCGTGACATATGAAGTAAACATGCTTTTTGGGGTCATACGCACTTTAAAACTAGCTATGTTTTTAATTTTTTTGCATGTTGCATTGCAGGGTAAAATTGACCAATGTTGTAAACCCAGCAACCAAAATGTTAAATTTCATCATTGGTCTTATGTTTTCAGTGGTACTCTAAAGTAGACCAACTGGACCTGAGGTTATTGCAGTTCTGCGTGCCTGCGGGTCTGGCCTTCGGATCGCTGGCCTTGCTGTTGTGCATGGCCGGCATGTGTAAAACCTGCTGCTGCTCTGACAAGCCCGAACCGGACATTAAGAGCGTCCGCTTCTTGGTGAACAGCGCCGGCTGCCACCTAGTGGCTGGCGCATTCCTTTTTTTGGGCGGCGCCATCGCGATGGCGCCCTCCGTGTGGTTCCTGTTCGGTACCAAGGCGCTGAACAACCGATACGACCACATTTTCTCAGACGGTTTTGCTCCGTACGTGGCCATTGGCTGCTCCGGGGGGCTGATTCTTGCCGCCCTGCTCATGTTCATGTGGTACTGCATGTGTAAGAAGTTGCCCTCGCCCTTCTGGTTGCCTCTTTCCTCGATGCCCACCTCCGCATCCAACCAGCCGCTCACGGCCAACGGATTTCCGCCGTCGCCGATTTACGCTTCTCAAGCATTGCCGCCTCAGGCCTACCCTCCCACGGTGATCGACACGCAGCAATACGTGCCCGCGCAGGGCTACATTCAAAGCGTGGCTGCCCCTGCGCCACCGCAAGTGTACATGTCTCAGATTTCTGCGCCTGATGGTTACGGCTCAGAGGTGGGAGGAACACAGGCCTACAGCTACGCGCCCTCTCAGAGCTACGCGCCCTCTCAGAGCTACGCACCCTCTCAGAGCTACGCGCCCTCTCAGAGCTACGCACCAAGCTACACCGGCCACCGCTATTCCACCCGCTCTCGGATGTCTGCCATTGAGATTGACATTCCTGTGGTGACACAGTAAGAAATGTCCTTCCAGGACACATTAATATTATTACTCTCTAAGAGTGTCAGCTGAAATTGATAGTACTACTACAATAGGCTTACTAAATTGCCGATCACAGAAGCAAACATCAGTAGGGAGTTTTGGACTAATTTCAGGATATGAAGGAAAATGAACAAAAAGTCGCAGGACATACAGCTGTGTGTATGTTTTAGAACAATACTTAAATACATTCCAAGATACCAGCCATGAATGGTTACTGAGTGCCCACAAACTAACACTACACTGGATGCCTAACCCTAACCAACTATTGATCGGTTTTCTGTTACAGTGAAACCTCTAAAGTCAAAATCCTGCATTCAGAATTTTCAATAAAAATACAGAAGTACCTTGACTTGAGAGTAGCTGTATTTTTGCATTTGGTAATTAATCCGCGCCGACTGCACAAAACTCAACAGGATGAACTATTTCACTAATTCAGTGACACCAGCTTTGTAAGCAACTTATTATGCATCTTGGCATTTGTTATTTAATCAGGTGGTTAACTTTACACTTGTCGGCGCTAATGAATGTTCAAATAAATGTTGCTTATAAACATTTAAATTTTGACTTGGGGTTCCACTGTGGATTAAAGTTGATACTGTATTTGGAGGCCTTTACATTGAATGCCAATTCCTCTGCTGTTATTATATTGAATGTTGAAAATTCACCGATTGATAGAAGGATGAAGGTGCTCATCAATGCTACTAAAACACTGTAAAACTAATTTGTCTTTTGTGTAACGAGTTGTCGCTCGTAATGTTGAGCAATGCACTAACTGAGTACTAATGTTGAGTACCTATTGTGCCACTTTACAATGCCTTAAACTGTTACTGTTTTTGTGTGTGTGGTCGCTTGTGTATTACTGTGTGGCTTGTACAGAATGATACTGGCATAGAAAAAAAAAGGAAAAAAAATTCAAACGTGGGAAGGAAAATTGTCAGCAGAACATTGAGAAGTTTCACACATTCCTAAACATATTTTTGTATTTCTTTTTATAATGAGCACATTATAGCACTGTTTTATTTTTGGTTGTGTTAGTCAAAAATGTTTTTATACACTCAACTTTTTTGCTATTAAACCTAACCATTGTTTTGCCCTCATAAAATGACAATAATTAAGTCCCTGATGTATGACCTGCTCTATGATCTAATAAGAATCAATCTTCATGTACACAGTAGTCCCAAGAGAGGAGAATGTCGGTTGATTAAGCTCTGATTTTAGCGCCTTGGTGTTTACTCTCGTCTTTGAAGTGAAGCGAAGTGCAGCTGGTAGCTTTAAACGCAGCAGTGTGCCTATTTCATACCACCATTTAAAAAATGTTTGCCGACTTCAGTGGCCGATGATTAATAACAGTTTTGTTCAGGAAGCGCAGCACAATGCGTTATTGCTGACTGACCAGCATCTCCTTTGTCTTGGCCGACGAAAACTACATACTCAGACTCCGTGGGGTGTATGCAAGGGATGGGGATTAAGGCTCTTAACACAGATGGCTTTCATATGTTGTTTGGCTCGAAAGAGACGGGGCGGAGCTGGGGTTGCCACGGGAGACGGCATCTCACTGAAGATGCAGACTGCTGGCTGGCTCATGAATATAATGCAACCAAGTGTAGCGCTGCCTATGCGTTTTCAGAATGGACCACAGAAGACACCCCCTCCCTTCGAACCTTGTTATCCAATCGATTGGCACTTCAAGCAAGCACCCCCTTAGTCACAACCTGCCACCATCACCCCTTCTCAAAAAATTTACCACGGCACCGGCACAAGCAACATTTGTCCATCCCCCACATCAAGCTTCCTTTATCCTCACTCACACCACCTCTCATGCTTTGTCAGGGAAAGTGACTATTAGCTCCCGTTTTACAATAGCCACAGCTAAATCATAAATTCATATTATCACTGAATCTTCACAAAAAAAACACTAAAGAAATTGTAATACTGAATTTCATTTATTTACTCAAGGGTAGATGGGGAAGACATATATTTGGGATAATGAATCGCACTTTTTTTCCCCCCATAGTTTGGCTGGTCCTACGACTCAATACCAGGGTCGTGCAGGGACCGATGGAAGGGCAGGTGCTCATAGATCAAAAGGAGCCCATGAGCAACAATTTAATACACCTTAAAACAATACAACTTCCAGTTTAACTAGCTTTATGGTGGTATATTTGGCTGTGACTGTGACAGACTTTAATTAGGAGGGGGTAACAGTGAATAGAAATCAACACTGTCATCAACACGTTCTGGCTACGACTATATCAGAACTTCCTTACTCGTTGTTCATCTGAGGACAAACCAAATTAGATATTCACTAAGCAGCCAGCACAGTTTTTTTCCAAAACTTATTTCATTATTAGAGAATTTAAAGAGGTGTACCTTTCTAGATAACTTTGTGAAGAGAATGGACAAATATTGTTGCCTATAGAAAGTAGAGACACACGAATCGAAATAGCCTTGGGGTGGGGGGGTGGGGTATTTTATTATTAAATTAGAAAACTACAGTATGTAATAAAAAATTACATATTTTTTAAAAATCCCCACAATAAACCTTGTATAAGAATTTTCACTACAGTATTTGCTCAAACACGGTTTAATAGGGTAACACCGTTTGTTTTCAACCACCAGATTTCCTCCGACTCATCACCACACACTCAGTTCACAGAGGAACAGCGTGGAGGGGGTTATGCGGCAAACAGATGGCTTTAAGAAATAAAAGTGTTTTCGTTGTTCAAGTAAAGTACTCGGTGACGTGCCTGCGCAGTCAGCCAGCACACGCACACACAAAAAAAGCCCAGTCAAAAGGGGCACTTTGGGCATGTAGGGGTGAAGGGGCAGGTGCTCAAGCACCCTCCGCCCCCCCGCCCTGCACGTGCCTGCTTAATATTCATGTGCGTATAATATACAGTATATTTATATCTTAATATTTGACCCACGTGACCAAGAAGTAAACATTACCAACAGTAATTTGTTGTGTAGTCTTGTTTATGCGTTGTGTAGCTTAATAACTATTAATGTTTTATGTAAAAATTCTTCGCACGTATTCAACCTGTTGCTCTTTATTATCATGCATTTAACCCTTTAAGGGACAGTGGTCACGGCAATGGACAGCAATGCAAAAGTTGACTTTTAAGACCTTTAACCATTTATAGGGCAAGTGACTATTTTTGGTCATTAAAAAAAATCCACTAAATATTAGCTATTTTTTAAATTATTAATGATGATTATAATTCTTGTTTTATATTATTTTATATTACTTTATATAATATAACATTATTAATTAATATAATGTTAATAAAAGCTAATTTTAAAAAAAAACTGGTTGCTGGTAGATTTTTTTGGGATTGTATTTAACTCATTGCATGCCATTGAAAGCGCTAGTTGTACAATTCATCAAAAATGGGAGAGGTGGCCGTGAATAGCGCTCGACGTCTAATCCATTTTGACTCAGAAGGGTAAATGATTGGACATCTCGCAAGGTCAATGGGAGCCAATGACTTAAATAAGTGCCCTGTAAGGGTTAATTTTTTTAAAAAGTCATAATTTGTGTAAGAAAGCATTAATATGAAATATCTGTTCTCGATCTTGGATTTTTTTTTTTTTTTTAAAGCCTTTTCTCCCACAAAATGTGACTTATAGTCAGTCCAGTCAGTGTGACTTATATATGGCGGAAAACACAGATAAGACTGAAAAAGCAGTTCCTGCTCTTGCACTCCTCTCTAAAAGAAAATGCTGTATTTTAAGCCAAAACAACTGTTGTGTTTGATAGAACAATATGTCTATATGCTGCCATAGCAGATCCATGGCGTAGGAAGCCCCGAACTATTTTTAATTTGTCCGTTTTACCCTGGAAACCCCAGTTTTACAGACATCGCATAACCGCTTTTGTTTCAACCCAGCCATAAAACAAAGGTATATTTATATTTATTATTCAAAATGTCTGTCATTTTTAGCTTAGAATCATTAATTGATGTGTAATATTTCGTTTAAAAAAAAAAAAGATTCACTCGCATATTTTAAACTTTTAAACAAACGACGTCACAATGGAAAAAAATGGTGTCTGTAAAAAAGACACGTGTATCTACCTCATAACTATCGCTTAATTGTATTTTTTTGTTACTGTCGCATTTTCTCTGATATGTTGGATGATAAATAATCGATCCAAACCAAGAAAAATTGAAAAAAACGTTTAAAAGGGTAAATATATGAAAAAGAAAATCTCGACCACTCCTCTATGTCTGCGATTTCTGCATCGCGACCCTCGTTACCTTACCATGTTTCACCCATAAAATCCCCAAAGAATCCTGTTGTGGCCATTCACAGCTGTGTCTTGACACTCAGTGATACATGCTACATGGAGTTTTTGGATCGAAACAAGGTAAGTACGTGATAATATCTCGTTAAAGTCATGGCGTCTGTAATTCTGCCCTTGCGTGCTCTCACCTCCAGATAGGGTTTTGTTGTTTAAAAAGTTTTTTTTTTTAATTCCCTCCTGTTCAAAATTTTTCTTCCCCCAGAAAATTGAGATTTTAAGCTTTCCAATGATGTATCACACATGCATATTGGACAATTTTGAAATTTTGCTTAATTGGGGGTCTCAGCGGAACTTCAAGTCACCTGAGTGTTTTCCGCCATATGGTATTTTTTTCATCTTCTTTACTGGTGCGACTTAGACGCTTGTGCTTATAAAAAAAATACAATAATATAAAAATAAGTGCACAGTAAAATCTGTGGTTGCTTAAAGCGTCATGGAATTTGGAAGGAGGTGCAGCTTGAAGGGTAATGTTTTTTTTATTTTTTTTTTTATTGTGTGTGTGTGTGTGGGGGGGGGGTGTATTCAGCTGTTTACTGTAGACTATGATTACACAGTTGTAATAGTTCCCCAAATCACAAAAACAGGACCTCTTATTATCTGCAAATGATACGACGTGGTGGCCTTAATTGCAAATGGCCCATTGAAGACTTGATTCCTCCTACTGTAATCATAAATAGGAGTGTGAATGGTTGTTTGTCGAGATATGCCTGACAATTAGCTGCTGACTAGTCTAGTGTGTACTAGTGATGCACGATAATGCATTTTTCAGCCGATACCGATAACCGATAATTTCCTCCTCGTTCCAACCGATAACCGATAATGTCAAGCCGACAATTTTATTAAAGATTTATGTAAAATTTTAAAGTATACACAAGAGAAAATATTGCTGTGCAAAAATAATATTGCTCTTTTTTTTTTTTTCAACATCAAATGTGAACAAGTAGTAGTGGTAGTAAATTCCAACATCTAAATAAAGACAGATTGTCTGACATTGTGTAATGGTAAACTTTTGGCAACAATTACTTACAGAGTAAATACATAAGTTGCACAAAAATGGCTTTAAAAGTATGCCATTCCTAAAGTATAACATTACTACACAGCAAAAACACAGCTCCTTAAGACTAGTTAAAGTCCCTTGTTTTCAGTGTAAATCTATTGGAAATAAGTTAAATTAACTGCCAGCACTTCAAGTATATTTCACTCAGATTTCTTGAAGAAAAATGGCCAGCTGAAAATAAGATTAACAGCCTTATTTTAAGCAATAAATTATTATATATAATCCTAAAAAAAAAAAAAAAATTGTCAGATATGTTCTTTATTCAAGAATATGTATGGTTCAAAACATTATTTGAAAGCAATTTTTTCTTGATTTAGGTGAAAAATGACCTTATTTTTGTATATGTTTGGGCTTAATAAGAACAAATTGCAATATTTAGTTCAAGTAAGTGGAATAATCTGGCGCATTCAACTAGTCTTCAACACTCAAACAAGATGGGGAAAATTATTTGACTAGATTTAAGAAGAATGATCTGATTAAGACGTCATAAATTTAAAGCGTACTGAATGCATTACTGACTGGATGACTTCTTTGTGTCGTTTGGTGCATGTTACAATTATCAACTAACCACTGTGCCGTCATGATAAACATGGTTTGTTGACATCAACTGTGTAAATGTCCGTGGTAAAACTGATGTGATCGACATGTCTTTCACGAAGAATCGTGGTCGTATAAACTGCATTATTTTTTCATCCAGGGGTTTGGCTATCGGGTCATTTCGGGAATTTCCTCCCGCCTGTGCCCTTCAGTCCGCCCGGCTGCCAAATTAGCACCCGCGCCAGGCCTCTGTCTTGAACCGGAGTGGCGGCGGCAGCAAAGTTCGTACCGTATATCCGCCCGCCCCGGCCGGTGTTCTATCAAAATTTGCTCCCTTATAAAATTTTGCTCCCAAAGCTTTTGTGGCGCTGAAGAAGCCCTCTTTTACATTCAATTGGACTGTCAATGTTATCCAAAGGTGCAAACTAAACTAGATACATCATAAACATACATGTGCAAGACGAAAATGGCGTAAATTAATACTTAACGACACGGCGAAGTCATTAACAGAGCGCAGGGTGCAGTTGCTGTGTGCAGCTAACATGGTAAGATGTGTTTGAGAACTTTTGTACATGTCTTTACATGATCAAGGTAGTGTTTACTTTGGAATCGCTGCATTCGCGGCCATTTTTAACGTTACGCGCATGCGCAAAACCGCAAGGTAGCAATTTTTGATGGGTTGCAAAATTTGTCAGAACACCGGCTCGCTGCAGCGCATTCGGTGCATGGCTCTGCTCTCATGCTCTACCCGCCTAGGGCGAGGCGGCGGCCTGCCGGACCGGCGGGCTCCGTCGGAAGACAGCTACTTGTCAACTATCGATCTCGTGAGGTGTTTAGCTATAGATGGGAGTTTACCACTCGCTTTGGGCTGCATTCCCAAACACCCCGACTCCGGGAGGACCGCAGCGTCTCTGTATCGTCACAAGCCCCGTAGCTTCCTTTATAGTTTATTTGTTAACAATAGCTTTAGCATTCGTGCTAGCAGCAGCATATTCGTTCCAAAAATCATTGTGATGCAGTTTTAAATGGCTGCTGGGTTAGTGCTAGTGGTGTTCAATGAGGACGCTTTCTTTTTTTTTTTTTTTTTTTAAAAACCTGTCCTGTTCAGCTGTTTGACACAGAGAATGGAAGTCTAAGTGCCCGGATTCTGAACAGTTTTAATGTTTCACATTGAGAGTCTGACATACTCCCATTGTGATCATTCAAAATACCTTTTTATTATGACAAAGCAGCGAACAGGAAGGGATTATGGGGGGACAGAAGAAAAGAAATACAAGAGAAGAAGGAAAAGAAACACATACACAAACAACAACTAGAAATACATTGAACATCTAAACTAGTTACTAATATGCTGGTGCTATCGTCAGCGAGATGTATTTCCGGTTGACACCATGTAGGGGGCCTGTTGACCAGGGAAAGAGGGGCTTTGAATGAGGACGCTTTCTTTAGGCCTTGAGGAACTGTTTTGTAGATGGCGAGAGCGTCGTTTATTTCATTTCACACACGGGAAAAGCAATGCACGCTAGTGAGAGCGCCTCAACACTAGTGTTGTATCGGTCGCGAACGATTCGGTCTTTTTGAACGAATTGTTTGGGTGAACGAGACCGAACTAATCACCATCTGCACTGATTCGTTCTATGAAGTTGGTGGCGCTTGTTCGCTGCGTGGGAGGGCGTTGAGCCAGCGGCAGCGTCTTCTGACATCGCACACGACCAATCAGACGCCAGCCTCATCGCGGGCAGGGGAGGGAGCGGAAACAGAATCAAGGCGTCTGTCACTCATTTCCACGTGTGGCCAATAAGCAGCCAGCGTGCAGGCAGGGGGGAAAGACTGAGTTTTGTCACTTCCCGTTCAGTGATTCGGTCCTCCAGTGCCTGACCTAGCTTGCTGCTAACTTGACTTTCCAGTAATGACTATGCGGTGAACGAGTCATAAAATGAAAGGAAATGACTTTGTCACATATTTGTTAACGTGGAGCCTATCAAATGCTGCTCAAACAGACAAAACACACAAATCTAGCGAGCATGGTTTAGTGTACTACTTTTCTCAACAGACTCGGGACTACCTATGACTGACAACATACTATCAAATTTGCAGTAGTTAAAACACGGGTAGCTAAAAATAAATAAATAAATAAACACGGGTAGCTACGAGGCAAGCAAAAGTGAGCTGCGGTCGCGTGACGGCACTCACGGTAGTGAAGGGGGCAGAGAACTGTCACTATATGGAGGCTTCATGGCAGCGTTATTTACCTCATATGCGCACAGAAAAAATATTTAGTATTATCACCATAATACTGATTTGCAATTAAACTGTATATACATGTCAATTTTTTCCGACTGTTTTATTATTTTTTTTTCGTGTCAGCGTGTCGGGTGTTGACTTGACAAATTATGTCCATCCGTCCATCATGTGCTACTCAAAAACAACGCACGCGGACACGGGAGATGTCGCAAAATGTCTACATTTTTCTTAGCAGACTAATGAGAGTAGAAAGGCAACATCGTAAAGAGCAAACAATTATTTCTCGTCAGCATTTGACAATCTGAGATGAGGGGGCGACAGGGGAGCTGACCGGATTATTTTATTTGTTAATACCAGTTCAAAAATTCAATACGATCATCTTAATACTGATTTGCAATTAAACTGTCGAATATCAAAATGTAGTATTGTTTTTATTTCAGAGCAGCACATTTGACAACTAGCTATTTACACTTCAGTTTTAACAATAGTGACCTAAAATAATAGTGATGAGCATAAAAACAAAAATACAACAGAGCGAGAGGTAAATATGATGTGTTGGTCGTTCCATATTTAGAAATTAAACTTTCGATTTATTTTTATTTTCGTGACAGCAAGCATGCTGCGTTGGCTGGTAGCATATGTGATCAAGATCATGCTAAAAAAAAGTCCGTGTGCCCCCGACCCCAAACCCCCACTCCCCCCACAAAAGGAAAATGTTTAACCGTGTCCTAAATCGAAATGCAAGCACGAGGCATGACTTTGAGCCCATAGAACTAGGACAGACGACGCGAAAGTTCTCCCTCGCTTTTGCAGCAGCAGGAGGGAGACGAGGCTGTCTGTGAAAGCAGAATGATACCGCCTGTCACTCATTTCTGAAACTACGACGAGTGGTGCCTGTGTGCAAGAGAGGGAGGGACCAAGAATGTCACTTCCCGTTCAGTTATACTGCGAAGCGGTCTTTGGTGATTCGTTCGGCAACGTCACTTCCCGTTCAGTAACCGAACGATTCGTTTGGGCGGGGAGGGAGATGAGGGGGGCGAACGATTCGTTGAACGATTTGTTTGAACGAATCTTTTTACTGAACGAACCGGAATGGATTCGTTTACTCAAGTGAACGACAGATCCCGTCACTACTCAACACTGATGTGTAACACCGCCTCCTCTATGACGCCGTACCCCTAAACCCCTCCTCCCACAGGGGCTTCAGAGAGGGGAGGGGTTGAGCAGGCGGCAGTGAAGAAGTGGAGAAAACTGCTTGGTTGCGCACATTTGGAGGCTAAATCAAGTATGTAATTATCGGATTGCATTATCGGTTGATTTTTTTATTATCTGTGTGACGTCATAATTGCCATTATCGGCCGATAGTTATCGGCAGCCGATATTATCGTGTATCTTTAGTGTGTACCTTACCTTTCACTCCCAGTTACCTTTGATATGGCCCTGATTAGCACCAATTAAGACTGGTGCAATAGAAAATGGGTTTAATTTTTTTCCCCATGTTATAAAAGGTCTAGCATACAGTTTCACATTATTCAAACTATGTGTGTACCTTAACAATTTCATGACTACAATACAAGCAGTATGCGTGGGTTGTTGGGGCCAAGGTTTGTTAACTCGACACAGTGAAATGAGTACGTTGGGCAGCCACGCATGTCAATTATGCCTCATACCTATCCCATCGGGGCCACAATTGTGGGGACACCTGCCCCAACGGTAGAACCGTTGTTACCCAGGCATATAAGGCTTGAATTCATTATTAGCGGCACGTTGTAAGGTGCCAATTTAATTCCGCAGCATACGACTTCCACTCCATCGCACTGTGCCCTACTTTTCCTTCTCTTGCATAGCATGACCTTTCCGTGACCTACAGTGGGGCAAATACAGTGCCCTCCATAATTATTGGCACCGCTGGATAAGATGTGTTTTTTAGCTTCTAATATTTTTTTAAAAATTCAAATAATATGGGACCTTAATGGGAAAAAAAGAGAAAAATCCAACCTTCAATACAAGTGCATTTATTCAGTGGGGAAAAAATCCTACTTAAAGAAATAATTATTTGACATCAAATAATGTGTGTCACAATTATTAGCACCCCTGGTGTTAATACTTTGTACAACCCCCTTTTGCCAACAAAACAGCACCTAATCTTCTCCTACAATGTTTCACAAGCTTGATTTTGTGTCTGGTGAACCATTACTGTGTAGATTTGGCCATATGTTTAGGGTCATTGTCTTGCTGAAAGACCCAGTGACCGACCCATCTTCAGCTTTCGGGCAGAGGGCAAAAAATTTTATTTAAAATGTCCTAGTATTTCAAAGCACTCATGATGCCATGCACCCTAACAAGGTTCCCAGGGCCTTTGGAAGCGAAACAGCCCCACAGCGTCACTGACCCACCCCCATACTTCACAGTGGGTATGAGGTGCTTTTCAGCATGCGCATCTTTCTTGGCACGCCAGACCTACTTAGAGTGTTTGTTGCCAAAAAGCTCAATCTTGGTCTCATCTGACCAAAGCACACAGTTCCAGGCTTCAACCGGGACCATGTGCTTTGCTAAAAAACACATCTAAAAGACACATCTTAACCAGGGGTGCCAATAATTAGGCACTCTACGTATTTAGTCAACCACCAATTGTGCAAGTTCTCCCACTTGAAAAGATTAGAGAGGCCTGTAATGGTCAACATGGGTAAACCTCAACCATGAGAGAAAGAATGTGGAAAACACAGAAAATCACATTGTTTGATTTTTAAAGAATTTATTTCCAAATTAGAGTGGAAAATAAGAATTTGGTCACCTACAAACAAGCTTTCTGGCTGTCAAAAAGGTCTAACTTCTTCTAACGAGGCTCCACTCGTTACCTGTATTAATGGCACCTGTTTTAACTCATTATCGGTATAAAAGACACCTGTCCACAAACTGTCAGTCACACTCCAAACTCCATTATGGCCAAGATAAAGAGCTGTCGAAGGACACCAGAGACAAAATTGTAGACTTGCACCAGGCTGGGAAGACTGAATCTGCAATAGGTAAAACGCTTGGTGTAAAGAAATCAACTGTGGGAGCAATTATTAGAAAATGGAAGACATACAAGACCACTGATAATCTCCCTCGATCTGGGCTCCATGCAAGATCTCACCCCGTGGCGTCAAAATGATAACAAGAACAGTGAGCAAAAATCCCAGAACCACACGGGGGGGGGGGGGGGGGGGGGGCTAGTGAATGATCTACAGAGAGCTGGGACCACAGTAACAAAGGCTACTATCAGTAACACAATGCACCGCCAGGGACTCAAATCCTGCACTGCCAGATATGTCCCCCTTCTGAAGCCAGTACACGCCCAGGCCTGTCTGCGATTCGCTAGAGAGCATCTGGATGATCCAGAAGAAGACAGGGAGAATGTGTTAAGGTCAGATGAAACCAAAATAGTAATTTTTGGTAGAAACACAGGTTCTCGTGTTTGGAGGAGAAAGAATACTGAATTGCATCTGAAGAACACCATACCCACCGTGAAGCATGGGGGTGGAAACATCATGCTTTGGGGCTGTTTTTCTGCAAAGAGGCCAGGAAGACTGATCTGTGTGAAGGAAAGAATGAATGGGGCCATGTATCGAGAGATTTTGAGTGAAAATCTCCTTCCATCACCAAGGGCATTGAAGATGAGACGTGTCTGGGTCTTTCAGCATGACAATGATCCCAAACACACAGCCAGGGCAACAAAGGAGTGGCTTCGTAAGAAGCATTTCAAGGTCCTGGAGTGGCCTAGCCAGTCTCCAGAGCTCAACCACATAGAAAATCTGTGGAGCGAGTTGAAAGTCAGTGTTGCCCAACGACAGCCCCAAAACATCACTGCTCGAGAGGAGATCTACATGGAGGAATGGGCCAAAATACTAGCAAAAGTGTGTGAAAAGCTTGTGAAGAGTTACAGAAAGCGTTTGGCCTCCGTTATTGCCAACAAAGGGTACATAAAAAATTATTGAGATGAACTTTTGGTATTGACCAAATACTTATTTTCCACCATGATTTGCAGATAAATTCTTTAAAAATCAAACTGATTTTCTGTTTTTTTTCCCTCACATTCTGTCTCTCATAATTGAGGTTTACCCATGTTGACAATTAAACGCCTTTCTAATATTGTCAATTGGGAGAATTTGCACAATTAGTGGTTGACTAAATACTTATTTGCCCCACTCTATATTCCAAAAACGCCACTTTTGAAAATAGTGCTATTAACAGTTTGTCGACTGTCAATTTCTCGCTCTATCTGGTGGCGCTCCGGAATGACAATTTCCACGGTGACCGTTAATGACCCCATCAACAAATCTGCCAATTTTTGTTAAACTTCAACATACGGTTTGAGAGCAATAATCGGAATATATCGGTTTGGGGATTTTGTCCATTTTCTGCGGTATTGAAAGCTCAGCAACTTAAGAAGTTCTGAGAAAAACTATTGATGTCACTCTATCTGAGTGTGTCAAACGTGGTTAAAATCGGGCCATTCTTTATGCAATCCAATTTTTTCGATACATATTGTAAAAAAAAAAAGTTTTTGAAATCAGTAGAGCCGTTTCAAAGTACATAGGGAATGAACACTCATGCAACCCCCCCCCACACACACACACACACACAAAGTTCCATTTATGTATAAGTTTATATTTTGATTTTTCTGACCGATTTTATTGGCTCTTTGCTTAACCAATCAACGTATGGATCCAGATCTATGTATTGCTACAAAATTAGGGGTGAAAATCCCAAATTTCATGAAGATATGATAAAAGATGTATTCTTTGGACAACGATACGATATTTACTGGCATTACAAAGTGTCACTGAGAGATTCAAGGGTCTTTGATGTAACGATTAAGATCGATTTATTGTTAAAACATAAGGACTCTTGGTGCCAGTCATACTTCTTTTCTTCCTTCTCTGAGCAACATTGCTTGAAAAAGCAACTCATGATTTTGATAAAACAAACGAAAAGTCATCGATTTTTGTAACACTCTCGTCATTTTGGCTATTTTAGCTGACCAGCTGCAAACGTTTGCTCAAATATTTCATGATAAGCAGTTAAGCGTGCAGAATTGTGGAAAAAAAGAACATATGGTAGTTTTTGCTTGCGCACGTAAGCGGTCTCTCAGCATCTTCCATCAAAGTGTGCGCCATCACAGCATGTGGCCACCCCCGGGAACACCTGGCAATGTGCACCTGCTGATTAACTGCTACCTAATGTGCTTTAATGGTGCACAAGCATGTTGACGTTAAGACACTGGAATATTCAGTCTATATTCAATACACAGCAAAAGAGAAAGTTACAGTTCTGCTATGGCAACAAGGCATGAAAGAAGAAAGGGCAGATGGAGTTACCATATGGCCGAGACACACCTCGTCCTGCCCTGATTTTGATTCTGACATTTACACTTTACAACCGTCCTGTTGGTGGCAAGTCACAGCCTCACAGTTTCCAAAGTCTCTGATGATACTGACATGAAGTGATGTTTGAATCTCATGACATCGACATAATGGAGCTCAGAAGCTTTTAGAACGCATGAGCAGAAACTGTGGCCTGTGTGCTCAAACGGGGTCCGACAGGGACTTGTTACTAATATACTATCCAAGTCACTGTCTTATCAGTCCACCCTCCAGAATCATAATGGTATCTCCCATCTGTTTGTCATCCTCCATAAACTAGGAAGAACGTGCCAACATACAAACAGATGGATGAACCCTTCATAAAAACACGAGCACAATACAGATTGTCTTGACTTTGCCAAGTCTCGGTGATAGGCGCCATCCGACCTAAACGGGTCACCATAAGATATAAAAACAGACAAAAAAATGATATTCACATTAAAGCTGTCACTGAAGTAGGACTAAATCCAAGTTGCTTGCACCAAAGTCATAAAGTAATGCACTACCACAGACTTTACTATCAGTTGACAAGACAGCTCCCACTAACGTTGCACTGTGCCTTCCCGTTGGGGGCCGGCTGAGCCGAGTTTACTTCGACTGTGATAAACTCAAACACACGCTGCGTTCAAACGCCGGATATAGGTGGAAACAGGACAAATTATTTACCGTATACAAGCAGGAAAGATTGTCTCAAGAGTAGGCATGTGCCGATAACCGGTTTCAAGGTACACCGTGGTATGAAAACGTCACGGTTACAAAACCGCAAAAAAATTCCATCATACTGTCCCTATTAGCTATTTTTTATGTACAATAAATGCAGGGAGAAATCCCTCGCTTGCAGCTGTAAACTCAACCCTCCCCGACATGTTCAGTGTCAGTGAGTAAGCTGTGCTACACAGTGGCTGAAGGAGGTGAAACTCCTGAACTACTTCCCCCCATGAAAGAAAATGAAATTGCTGGTATAGGAATACTTCGGCTGCAGAAAAGATAGACTGCTGCGGCTTAGAGGAGGAGGGTCAACTGACAAGTATAACATGTTTGGCTGCGGAGGAGGCAATACCTCCAATATGATTTCGCATTTATACAAAATTAAAGGTTCGAAACACTATCATGAACATTTCCCACCAGCTACGAGAGTTAACTCCAGCGTGTTTAGTTTGTGTAGCGGTGGAAAAACGTGTTTATTTCTCTCTGGCAACTGTCTGTGTTGAGAAAGAGTGTGTGTATAATGTGAACATGATTGGAGTCATATACATGTGCTTTTTATGGAAAATAATTCAATTATTTCTGTTCTGATATTAATTATGTTAAGCTGTTTTATTTAGTGTATATATAGAGATGTCCCGATTCGGTCACGTATAGCCTCTCACTCGCCGCCTTGCTGCTTTTCTTGCTTGGCAGGCAGCCGCAATTGTTATAGTTCACTATGAGTGACAGGCATTGAAGCTTTGATCTTGCAAGAGAAGCTTGGGAGCGCTACTTTCAAAGGCGCCGAGCAGGGGTGTTACCGGGGGGGGGCCCAGTGCCCACCCACGGGCATGCTCTGCCCACCCAAAGAAAACTGGATATAGTACTAACGGCAGTCTGGGCACCACGTATAGTGTCCCATTCATATCGTACTAATGTGTTTTAAGTTTTAGCCTTTGCGTTGTTACTTCCTCGTTCACCTTAATTTTTTTTTTTTTTTTAAATGAAATGTTGGTTTTGTTCCTAGGGGGCGCTACACACATTTACGCATATTTTTATTTTTTTTTTATTTTTTATTTTTTTTATTTTTATTTTTTTTACATTTTATCAAAGTTTTCACCAGTGTTCACCTGGCTGGTGAGTTTTGAAGCATTCTGAGGTGGTCAAAGTAGGGCTCAAAGCGTCGGCGGGACACAGAAGGACTGCTAGGAGGCGCTACCTTGTGTATTTGGAATTTATCTTTACACGGTATCAAAGATTGCACCTGTCTTGACCTGCCTGCCGATTTTGGTGCATTTTGAAGCATTCTAAGGGGGTCAAATTGAGCTCAAAGGGGCTGCGGAACAAAGAATAACTACCGTATAATAATAATAATGAAACCAAGGAACCACAATTGGTTACCTTAAATAAACCATTGTCACCTGCATGTCCATACTGTTCAGTTATGGATGTGTTCTAAGTGAAATAAAATCAAATCAACTTTTATTTGTTTAGACCAAATCACAACAAGAGTTATCTCAAGGAGAAAAAAAGAAAACATGTTTTAAGGTGCAGTAGCCCTACGCTGGATTTCGACCTACTTGAGCATTGTAACTTTTTTTTTTTTGCCCCCCCAAGTAAGACTAATGCCCACTCACACCTGGCATCCTGGTTACACCACTGGCGGCGAGTCGTTTAGCCTTTTAAACACTAGCGGTAGTGTGCTGTGGCAACTCATTGTGTGTGTGTAAGTGAACTGCATGAGCGGATTTGAGGGGATTCACTCAATGAAGCATGTAATAAAGACAGCATTTTTCTACGTTATTCTTGTTTAAGAATAATTCAGTGGGACAGTAACATGTTTAACCCTCATGCTACACTGTCTACATTTTTTGTAAATTTTCGAATTTCTCACCTTTAAATCAAAGAAAAAGCATATTAAAAAAAACACCAGAGAGCTGCCATTTCCAGGGGGTGTCTAAAATGTCCTGAATTTCAAAATGCCACCTGCTGAGCTTTCTAAGGCATTGCAGCAATGAGATTTTACTTTTGATACTGAAACATAGCATTTTTACATTTTTTGTAGCATAGACACCCATTATAATTCCAATTTTTGAATGCATTGTAAACCTAATGTGCAAAAATGCATTTCCCGCGATTACCACATCAATTGCTTTATTTACGCTTGTTCAGACGTATGCATGCCAAATTTTTGGGTTGAGAGCATTTACACCCCTTCACCGTTAGGTAACGCCAGAGGCTCGCAAATGATTTTGCCTTTTCGCAGCCAGCTCCAAAATTTTGCATCTGTGTTCAACAATTCCGGTCGGGACTTTAGTAGGGCTTGGTGGGGACCTCCAGAAATGACTGGCCGAGTTCTTTTTCAAAAAATAAAGTGTTTGTTTGAATTTTATACGTCTACGCAATACGCATGCGTGTGAGCGTCTTTAGTTCAAACGGATGTTCTGCATAGAGATTGGCTCAGATTTCGAAAGTTACGTTTTGAGTTGCGTTTTTGAATCTCAACTATGATTGGTCCGCCTCGTGTTTGAATTTATTAGCCCGCGATTGGTCAAGCTCCGATTGATAGAAAGAGGAGGTCCTCCTCTTATTACGCGGCGTCATCCTAGGGAGCGTCAGGATGACGGGAGTCATAATAGTCGGGTCGGATCCATCGGACAGCGCCGATCATACTTATGGAACTCGGAAAACAAAAAAGCGATATGGCATCCAACCAACGAAGTGGCTGGACATTACGTCCCTGCGCGAATCCCCACGTTGTATGCAGTATGATGCTAGATGAGCAGTTGGGAGACGGCGTTTGCGTTATTTGTAAACCAGGAGATCGTCGCGAAAATAGTCGCATTGACCAACATCCAAGGGCTCCGATCGCTCAAGAACTGGTCTCCCCTCACGCCTCAAGAGCTGCGGGCGTATATCGGGCTGCTTATCCTATCTGGAATGTACCGCTCCAGGCATGAAGCGACGAGCAGCTTGTGGTGCGTCAAGACCGGGCGTTCGACGTTCCCCGACGCAATGGCTCATCGGGGGTTCATGGAGATCAACCGAATGCTCCGGTTCGATGATAAGCTGCTTAGACCACAGCGGTACTATGCAAGCAAACTGTCGCCGATTTAAGATTTGTGGATCAGCTGGATTTTCCGGCTGCATGAAATGTATAACGTGGGACGTAACGCGTCCGTGGACGAACACCTAATTGCCTTTAGAGGACGCTGCTGCTTCAAACAATATATGCCGTCAAAGCCCGCAAAGTATGGCATGAAGATTTGGGCCCTTTGTGACGCTCGAACCTCCTACGCATCAAAGCTGGAGGTCTACACCGGCAATCCTCCAGGGGACACGCGTCAACACAACGTGGGATTGCTTGTGGTGCTGGGACTCACTGACTGATTGCTTTATATAAATTCTGTTATAAATTCTTCATAGCTGTTGTGACTTTCCTTTTCAAGGTTATAGTGTATGGATAGCTCTGACTCCAGTGAACATTTTGAGTGGTTGAAAGTAAAAAAAAAATATTCATAAATGACTTCGTTATCACACCTCAAAACATTTACAATTATTGTAAAAATTGCGTGTTTACACAAAAATGGCCATCGCAAAAAATAGGCATGCATAAAAAAATATATATATTATTATAACTCATTGACCTTTTCAAGGCTCTAATTGTGTGATATGAAATGTTCCAATTCATGTTTTATATATATATATATATTTATGTATGTATGTATGGGGTATTATACACAAAAATGGCCATCGCAAAAAATAGGCATGCATAAAAAAATATATATATTATTATAACTCATTGACCTTTTCAAGGCTCTAATTGTGTGATATGAAATGTTCCAATTCATGTTTTATATATATATATATATATATATATATATATGTATGTATGTATGCAGCATAGTTTGTTTTGGTTATAGCACAGTACTGCTTTTATTGTCCATAGAGGGCAAAACATACAAATAAAAAAATAAAAACTATATATGTATGGATAGCTCTGAGGCCACAGAATCATTTTGTGTGGTTGAATGTAAAAAAATATTCAGAAATCACTTAGTTATCGCACCTCAAAACATTTACAATTATTGTAAACAACTGTATGTTTAGGGGTATTATACACAAAAACGGCCATTGCCAAAAATGGGCATGGATAAAAAAAAATCTGTTGTTATAAGTCGTTAACCTTTTCAAGGCTCTAATAGTGTGATATGAAATTTTCCAATTCAGTTTTGTTTTATACATATATATCCAACATAGTTAGTTTTGGTTGTAGCACAGTACTACTTTAATTGTCAATAGAGGGCAAAAAATACAAATAAAAAAATAAAAACTATATATGTATGGATAGCTCTGAAGTCACTGAATCATTTTGAGGGGTTGAATGTAAAAAAATATTCAGAAATGACTTAGTTATCGCACCTCAAAACATTTACAATTATTGTAAACAATTGTATGTTTAGGGGTATTATACACAAAAACGGCCATTGCCAAAAATAGGCATGGAAAAATTTGGGGTGGAGGAGGGGGGCATGACTTATATGTGTCTTTTTCCAGGGCTAAATCTGAATAAATACATTGAACACACATAATCATCTTACTGTTTGGTTTTAACCCTTTATCTTTAAAAAAAAAAAAAAAAAAAGGGGGGGGGGGGGGGTTTAGCTTGTCATTTTTTTCTATCCAGTGTTTTAATGCAAACTGGTTGTATATCCTTTTAAGAAGCTCTTTTACAAATCACCTGACCAACCAGCGCTTTCAACTCGAAGATAGACACTCTCCGTTTGGCATGTATTTGCAATGCAACGTTCATCAGCACTTGCCCTTCTAAGAGCAGCCTTGATCTTCTGCCCTTGAGCGTTTTATGCCAAAGACATTCAATCTGTCATTTGAGCTAAGCATGGATATAAGCACGAGCCAAAGTCCATTCCTTCTTTTATCTCTTCTCCTTTTTGCTGATTAATAGAAGAAACACACATCTCCTGAACATTTTAATTAGAGAGGACACCAAGACCACACACAAAATCTGAGTCTCGGTGTCTCGAGGCAATCTCAGATCCATGCTCTCCTTTCCTCCATAATGCCTTTAATCGTTATTATCTAATTAGCGGAAGGCTT
Source organism: Corythoichthys intestinalis (assembly GCF_030265065.1). Lineage (NCBI taxonomy): Eukaryota > Metazoa > Chordata > Actinopteri > Syngnathiformes > Syngnathidae > Corythoichthys > Corythoichthys intestinalis. Next base: position 42,713,122 of record NC_080398.1, read on the forward strand.
CTTTGTAAGTGAGCGTATTGCTTTGTCCTGAGAGTTTGCTGGAAGATTGGCAATGCCTCATGTATTGGGGGGGCCAGAGGGTTTAAGTGACTCTGATTTCAATCCCCATCCCAGGGCAGATTATTCACCAACGTGGGTGTGAAGAGATGACAGTACTTACATGATTCCCGCCGCCCTCTCCTCCAGGTTCAATCAGATATGTGTGATTGCCATCGAAAAACATCCCACTGAAAAAGAGTGAAGGAAGGGCACATAAGAACACATATAGTTAAAGATGTATTCATCAGTTCAAGGGATAAAAGCATCTATTTATGACATGTTTGATGACATTGATAGCCAAGTTCAGCTTGTTAGCTGTAGGCATTTGCAAAAATCATCAATGACATTAAAATCAGCAAGGTACAAAAAAAAAAAAAGAAATGAAAAGTCAATGGAGTAATAGAAATGAAAACAAATGATACAAAAAAGTGACACTAAAATCATCAAGACAGTTTTTTTTCTACATTGAGAAGTATAATTTCTTGGCCTATTTTAACTAAGATTGGATTGTTTTCTGCATATTTTACTTTATTGAAATTTAAAAAAGGGGCAAGTGAATCCTGTATTTTAGTCTTTATCTGAAAAACTGTAGACAGCTCTGCTTTAAGCAGTGCCACCGTTCAATGACTCAGAAAGTCATAAAGGCAAATGCCTGACCGTCCTCATATAAGTGACGTGTGTTATGGTATTGAAGGTACATGTAGAACTGCGTCACTAAAAGAAGCACTCCATTTAATAAGTCATAGATCATAGTTTCTCATTGAGGATCTATGTGAAGGTCTTTAGAAAAACCTGAAGTGACCCTTCTACGTCCCTTAATTAACTTTATCTGAAGCTTTTAAGGGATGGGCTTTGTCAAGCTTTGTGAACTCTTACATGCAATTTGTCTCATTTCCCCTGTCTTTCAATCATCAGTGTGAAAACTTAAAAAGAAAAATCAATTCAGGTTCACTCATCCTAAATAGAGAAAAAAATTTTGGCAGTCACTGAATTTTTTTTTTTTTAAATAAGTACTTTGCATAATGCTGTATGCTAAAATTCTTTTATCGTAACAAAAAAAAGAAAAAACACCCAGGACATTACACAGCATCACAATCATTTAAGTTTTATTTTTTTTAAAAGATTCATTTTGTTATTGTACAATTACAGCTCTCTAGATCAATCCAAAATGTTAAACCGCAAACCTCAACACTTAAGAAGTAAATTTTTGGCTTATTTTAGACAATATCTACGAATACCGTATTTTCAGCACTATAAGGCGAAGCTAAAAGCCATCTATTTTCTCAAAAGCAGACTGTGCGCCTTATACAGTGGTACCTCTACATACGAAATTAATTCGTTCCAGGACCTTGTTTGTAAGTCGAAATGGTCGTATGTCGAGCAGGATTTTCCCGTAAGAATACATTAGATTTCCATTACCGTATTGACCCGAATATAAGACGGTGCTTTTTGCATTGAAATAAGACTGAAAAAGTGGGGTCGTCTTGTATTCGCGGTCTCGACATTATACCCATTCACGATGCTAGATGGCGCCAGATATCATTGAAGCGAATGCTGAACTTAAGGAGTAATGTCCTGTCATTATGGATCTCAGCTACTCTCAAGTTAAACCAGTTTGCATTATTTTATTCCAATGTTTTTCCTTATTCAGATTTGTTTCAAGACTACAGTTACAGTTAGACCTCACTTTGATGGTTAATGCAGTTATTGCAATTTTGTTGTTTTATCACACTAGATTGGTTTATTTACATTTCAAAAACCAGAGCCCATTCATTTACGAATGTGAAAGAGGATGATGAATTTGAATGAGGCAAAATACAATGCTTTTTCTCTCAAATGTATTGTTATAATTGTTTGTTTCAGATGTACTGTAATTATTTTCTGTATAAAAATTAATTTGGGTTTTTTTTAAGTCTTTTTTTAAACTTGAGTCTTGAAAAAGAGGGGGTCATCTTATAATCAGGGCCGTCTTATATTCGGGCCAATACGGTAATTCGTTCAACAGCCCAAAAACCTACACTACATCCGAATAAAATACTGCTTGTACTATTACAAATGGCAATTACACATAGCAAAACAAATTAATAATAAATAAAAATCGGAATAATAATATATTAATACTAAAAATTCCTGTAATAATGTAACGAATCTGGTTCTAATGTAGCGGACGTTGTTTGCTGTACCTGAACGCACCGCGTAACTGACGTGACAGTGAGATAGAGAGTGCGCTTCTATTTTACTTTCTCTTTAAATGTTTTGTTGCTGGCTGGCTGCTGGCCTCAACTGCAGTGGAGAGTAGGCGTGTTGTGTTGCACAATTTGATGGAATAAATGATTAAAAACCTGACGAAGTTACCGATTTCTTTGGTAAGCGTTCATCGGTAAAAGCAAATATGTGATGTGGGCTGTTCACTGTCAGCTGTATCAAAAATCTGGACCAAGTACAAATAGCATGGCAAGGTTGTTAAAGTTAAGCGTACTGGCAGACATCCAAACGTCATGACAAACAACTAAAGGCCATATGTCTTGAAAACAGAAGATGTACAACAAGACAAATGAAGAAGATATGGGAGGAAGCTGGAGTCAAGGTATGTGACAGAACTGTGCACAATTGCCTAAAGGAAATGGTATTTTCATACAGGAAAGCTAAATGGAAACCATCATTGACACTTAAACAGAAAAGAACAACACTGCATTGGGCTAAGGAGAGGCAATCATGGGCTGTGAATGACTGGATGAAGGTTATTTTCAGCGATGAGTCAAGAATCTGCATTGGACAAGGTAATGATGCTGGAACGTTGGTTTGGTGCCGTTCCAGTGAGATTTACAAAGATGACTCCCTGAAGAAAACATCAAAATTCCCTCTGTCTTTGATGATATGGGGCTGCATGTCAGGCAAAGGCACTGGGGAGATGTCTGTGGTTACATATTCAATAAATGCACAAGTTTACATACATTGAAATTCCAGACAGCTTTCTTATCCCTTCAATTGAAAATATGTTTTGGGATAATGAAATCATTTTTCCAAGATGACAATGCATCATGCCAAAGAGCTAAAACTGTTAAAGTATTCCTTGGAAAAGACTCATCCAGTCAATGTCATGGCCTGCAAATAGCCCAGATCTCAACCCTATTGAAAACCTGTGGTAGAAATGGAAAAAAATGGTCCACAGCAAGCCTCCGACCTGCAAGGATGATCTGGCAATTGCAATCAAAGAGAGTTGGCACCAAATTGATGAAAACTACTGTTTGTCACTCATCAAGTCCATGCCTCAGAAATTGCAAGCTGTCATAAAAGCCAGAGGTGGTGCAACTAAATACTAGAGATGTGTTTTGATTGTTATTTCCTTGTTTGTTTCTCATGATTCCATATCTTTTTCCTCAGAATTGAGTGATTCCATATTTATTTCCCTGCACTTGCTCTATAAAAGTAACATTTACTGACCACCACAATCTTTTTCATTCATTTCTTTTAGTGTTTCTGAATGCTAAAGAGTTGCCCTTTTGAACTAATTTATTATTTTTTCAAGATTTTTATTTGAGTTTGTTCTACATAATAAAATGTCTGAGTGTTTGAAAACATACTCAACATAAGGAACATACTCGTCAACAGTTAAGGAATTAGATGTGCTTGAATCCTTATCAGAGTTGCAATCATACATACACACTATATTTTTACAGTATTGTGTATGTGTGTGTGTGTCTGTTATGTACCCGATATTGACATTCTGAAAAGGAAGATGAGCCGTTGGTGAACGATCATTTGACATGGCGGCTGAAGATGGGATCATTATCTGTCTATGTGGTTTTAAGAGCTATTATTGCAGTGTAGGTTTAAGTTTCTGTGTGTGTGCGTGTGCATAAAACACACACAAGCAGGGAAGAGAGCAGGATGTATATTATTGTAAATACCTGACGCAGCTTATGGGAAGTACTCTCCGCAAAGTCTGACACTGCTGTGCAGCCAACGCACATGCACACGTGCACACACACTCAAACGCACGCACACACTTCTTTTCCTATCACATACAGTAGTTACTGCTAGAATACAGTAAGCGAAGATTAGAACCTTCAAACCCTTATACATGTCCGAGTAGACTCAAAACAACAGACCGGGACGGTAATTTTAGAGGGATACTAATTTTATTAAGTTTTAGGTCCACTGAAAAGCACATTTTAAAAACTCAAAAATACAATATTGAGCACAAAACTGAATAGTAACACAACTAATGTGTCCTGGCTGGTCCGCCAACATCATAGCTCACTACATTAAGCCATTAAAACAATACAGAGATGTTCTAATTGTTACTGTATGTTATTTTTCTTATTACAACTTTCCAAATTATTCATACGGTAGTCTTTGGTATTTAAATACATGTTACAGACTTTTACTCTGATAATTAATATATTTGGTACAGCAATTATATTGCAAGACACTTGAAATAAAAACATCTGATCTAATCCGGTTCATAACTGGGGTTGACAATAGCATTGAATAATGCAAATGTTATTAAGAGCTTAATTGGGCCTGTTCAGCATTTGAACAAGCCATAATGAGAAGGTTTTTCTTCCCTGCTTTGATGAGTTGATGCTCTAGTTGAGAATGTATTCAAAAACATTTCCAAATATCCAAAAGAGATGCAGTGAGTCAATGATGTAATGATTGTAATGTAATGTAATGTGATGATGCAAATTGGCTGTGCAGAAAATTCTGTACAATCATTTTGTACATATGGTCTGTTTAAACTCCGATCAATCAAGACATAACAACAAATCGTGAAATAAATCATGCAGTTTTGGAGTTGGGAAACCCTCACACTTGTGTTAAATCACACCTCGAATATTTCTGTGCATTTTGACACTTATCCAGGTAATCTCAAAACACAAGCATGGAGCTGAAAGTGTTTATTAAGACACTACAGAAAACGAGCAAGTGAAAAATATGGCGATGCAACTGAAAACAACAGATGGTTTTACTATTCATTTTTTGTATTTTTTGTGTGTTTAAAATTTTACATCATGTCCTAACGAGACAAAAGATATGAACATCTCTCTCAACTGATGTTTTGTACTACCTGCCTCTTTAAAGACGTTAAAACAAAGCAGAGGCCGGTGAAATTGAATCAGCATTGATGTCATTGCTAGATGGTAACATGACTCAGCGTTGCAAACTCAGTTTTGTATATAAACACATATATTATATGTACTTACTGTAGACCTTGACAAGTGGAAAGGGCTGCGAAGGAGTGAGGAATGTCTCTGACTCTCCCCTGATAGTAGCAGTGCTCTCCTCCCTGTTAACACACAAAAATTGTGATGTTTACTTAAATCCTAAAATTCTCAATAATACACAGTCAGATGCAGCAAGCACTGACCTACATTTACCATCAGTATTCAAATATGTGTTTCATGAAGATATATGCGTTTGCCTTTTAGATAACAAGTTGTGGATGTAAACTTCTATGGTTCTGATTTACAGAGAGAGTAGGTGTTCAATAGCATACGCCACCGAATGCTCTTTTTAGACTGCAACGCTATGTGACGTCACCATCGTAAACCGGAAAAGGGTAAACATAGACGCGCCGTCCCATACAACCAATGTTATTACTGCTTGTTTTCTGCCGGTAATCTTTCAAAAAAGAACATGCCGAGTAAACACTGCTGCTGTGGAACTTGTAGAAATGACTCTAGACATTACGACATATGAAGGATGTTTTCTTCATACACTTCCCGAAGCCAGAAACTCAAAGGAAAAAATGTGAAGAATGGATCAACTTCTGCGGACGCCCAAAAGACCAGTTTAACGCCAGCAAGGTGAAGCCATTCACACTCATATGCAATAAACATTATGCTGGGGGCCATAGTCCTACAGAAGACGACGAGGTAAGCCATTTTGATATTTTTACTTATTTTTTAGCGTGGCGTGTTGCCGTGCTGCTTCTGTCTGACAATGAATGGCCTGAAAAGAATTAAAATGGTATCTGGGTGCCACTGTTGTTACTTTTTCTGTTGTAAAACAACAACCTTAGTAGTATGTGTAAATAAATTATAGAATTAAAATTTGTTATTAATGAAACATTAAAAGTGTTAGCTGGCTGTCACAGAGTAGCATTTGCAATCGCTACACAAAAGTAGCAATGTAAATTACCCCCAAGAACAGTCAGAGATGTAAGACAACGAGAGGATATAATATACAAGAACAACAGGGCCTATGGTGGAAAAGGATAGATTGTTGAAACAGGAGAATGTCACTGTCAGTGGCGTAAGGCAATGCACACAAAAAAAAGGTGTCGATACAAAAGCTACCTCTGGATCAGGTCTGCTCTTTTTCCCGTCCTCAGCCCTCGACACTCAAGCCATCTCTTTAACTGAACATTTGTATGTTCTTCCACATCTTTACCAGAGAATTGGACACCAGTGGCATCATTTTCAGACAGAATTGGTAGGTTTAGCTCAGTAAACATCTCGTTCTTATACTATTTACATTAGGGCTGCAGCTATCGAATATTTTAGTAATCGGGTAATCGACTGAAAATTCTATCGATTAATCGAGTAATCGGATAAAACCGATACATTTTTAGGTGAAGAGCAATTATAAATATACATGAGATAACAGAACATTTCATCTAATATTGAACAATTTTCAGTCAATCAATGTATTTATTTTCGATGTACATTGTTGAAAACAGCCAACAATTGCATCTCAGATGTAACTAGAATAAAATTTAAAAAAAAGACTAATTCACTGCTTTCACTCAAAAAACTTTTAGATCTTATAAAAAATATATATATATATAATTATAATAATAACTAGAAACTGCAATTTCTGGAGAAATTACACCTGGTCTTTCCTGTGTGGCTATACAGATCGTAGCCCCGCCCAAGGCTATCAATAGAATGGACAAACATGCCTATCAATGGCATTAAACAAATTAAATCCCATTAGAAATGAATGGGAAATTTGGACGTTCATGGCCGCCAATGGCGGCACCCTTAATAAGCGTCAATGGAATTGGGGAAGTTTGGGGGACATGTCCTATTGATATCTGGTCATTATCTGTTGATTTTTGGGGAAAAAAAAAAATCCCATAGAAAATGAATGGGAAAAATTTGGACGTCCATGGACGTCAATGGCATCACCCTCCATAAGCGTCAGTGCAATCGTGGACATCTGGGGGACACGTCCTATTGATATCTAGTCATTTTCTGTTGATTTGGGGAAAAAAAACAATTCCCATTGAAAATGAATGGGAAAAAATTTGGACGTCCATGGACATCAATGGCATCACCCTCCATAAGCGGCAATGCAATCGGGGACATTTGGGGGACACGTCCTATTGATATCTAGTCATTTTCTGTTGATTGTGGGGAAAAAAAACATTTCCCATTTAAAATGAATGGGAAAAAATTTGGACGTCCATGGACGTCAATGGCAGCACCCCCTATAAGCGTCAATGGAGTCAGGGATGTTTGGGGGACAGGTCCTATTGATATCTGGTCATTATCTGTTGATTTGGGGAAATTTAGTTTTTTCCCCAATTGAAAATGAATGGGAAACATTTTGGACGTCCATGGCCGTCAATGGCATCGACATCCATAAAGTCAATTGAATCCAAGTACATTGGCATCAATAGATTCGACATGCATGGCCGTCAATGGCATCAATGCAATGTAAAAAATTCAATTGGAAATCCCATTGTAAGTGAATGGGAAATGTTCTCATTAAAAATGAAAAGGAACATTTTGGGCAAATTTCCAGGGTAACGTATTTTTTTTCCCAAATTCTGTATACAACTTTTATGCCCCTCATCGTCCCGGAATTTTTGATGCCCAAATTGTGTGATTTGGTCAAAAATTGAAGGACTAGATACATTTTGAAACTTTCCTTTTTTCCCATTAAAAATGAATGGGCAGGTTTTTGGCAAATTTCCGGGGAACCGTATATTTTTTCCAAATTGTGTTAATAACCTTTATTCCCCTCCCCGTCCTGGAATTTTTGATGCCCAATTTGTGTGATTTGGTGAAAAATTGTAGGACTAGATACATTTTGAAACTTTTTTTTTCTCATTAAAAATGAATGGGCAAGTTTTTGTCAAATTTCTGGGGAACCGTAAATTTTTTCCAAATTCTGTATACAACTTTTATGCCCCTCACCGTCCCGGAATTTTTGATACCTAAATTATGTAATTTGGAAAAAAATTGTAGGACTAGATACATTTTGAAAATTGCTTTTTTTTTTCGGAAAATTGCCATTTACGGGCAAACGGAAAATTTTTCGGGGACTTTTGAAAAAGTCCCTGCGTCGCGCAAAAATTCTGGACGTGTCGGTACTTGAATGGTGCCGATCGGTCAAGTGGTTCGGGCTGCGCAGCGCGTCGAAGGATTCCCATTCAAAAAAAAAAAAAAAAAAACAGAATAACATACAGGGAGGCTAAAGTTGTAGAATCTCACTACCTGATCTTTCCAAAGGAAAGACCAGGTAATAATATATATACTGTAAATATATATTATTAGCGCTTACAAGTCTACTGCTTCTGCGGTGGCTGTTTACTAACGCCGCTGACGCTGTCATTTTGCATCTAGTTCAAAACACATGTGATCTCTATGAGACGCATCAGACGCTACCTGCTACTACCGTAGCATCATGCGGGCTAGTTTTTAGCAACGTCAGCGTTGTTTCTAGCTGCTGTCGGCTGCAGTAAGTTAAAAAAAAAAAAAAAATCTTATTTTATTGCTACGCACGTGACATCAGCGTGTTATCCCGCATTAAAAGTAGTCCGGGCAAAACGTGATGCTTAGAGCTGTCAAAATTAAACCATTACTCGAGGTGGATAAAATTACTCGGATCAGTTTTTAAACTCGAGTTACTCGAGTTGCTCGAGTATTCGTTTCAGCTCTAATTTACATGCATTTAGCATTAGGGACATACGCGAGCTTGACCCGCCTAGCAACAGTTGCTAACGCCATGAATATTAATGAGCAAAAGTGACGTATTGCGTGCAGTACGAACACTTAGATTGTGTGCACTGTTCTGAGATACAGTTCTCAGATTGTAATTGTGTACTGCGATCTCAATAGCTCTATATTCCGTGCAGACACGAACTGATTGTGCATTAGGCAGCTATAATGTTTTTATTATTGCTGAAACGATTTATCGATTAACTCGAGTAATTCGATTAGAAAAAGGATTCAAATTAAATTTTGCTGCTTTGGGTATTTGATTAATTAAAGTCGCGTTGTAATGGTTTGTTTTGAAAATAATTTCATTTAGTTTTACTGATTTGGGTGGATACACTGCCCTCTAGTGGCAACATTAAATGTAACGTAACTCATTTTACATGGCTGAATCCTGCTGCTCTCTGTTAAGATCAAAATGAGCTAAATTTTTGTTTGAGCTAATGTGTTTTTAATGCATTCGTAATTTTATTTTGTATGTATATTTAGCCTTTTTTGTGGGAATATGTGTTTGACCTGTTTGTTAAGAGCAGTGTAAAAAAAAAAAAAAAAAAAAAAAAAAGTTAGCATTTTATAACATTTAAGCTATCAGACTTTTGCTCTGTAAGTGGGCGAATTGTTCTTTTGTTGTACTAAGATCTTCATTTATTTTTATACTGTTTAAAGCTCAGCTCAGGTATTTCAATTTTTTATGTTCTTATCCGATTACACGATTATTCGAACTAACTAGTTTATCGATTAATCGACCACCAAAATAATCAATAGCTACAGCCCTAGTTTTCATCATGAATAATGCTTGCGAAAAATTTGAAAAAATAATCCGTTGAGTTACATTTTTATTATTATGATTGAAACAAAAAACTCCACGCGGATTCCAAAATAGCAGTTTTTTTATTGTAATTTTTACCACGTCAAGTTTTTTTTCTCTCTCACAGTTTACCTGCCTATGTTGTTACTACTTGCACACAATTATAATTCCAGTAGCCAGATACTTCGCGAAAACGTAATAGTGTTAAATAAAAAGTGCCGTCATGTCTGTTCCTTCCATATTTCATTGTATGTCAGTATTCCATTGTTTTAATACAACAAGCACATACTGTATGTTAAGTACAGTGATTTTTTTCACTTTTAAGAGATGAGTGCAGGAGTGATCGGGGTGGAAGGCTGCCCGACCCGCGTGTGTAAAACAAGTGTCTTGTGTGTATCATGTATGTGACCTGGTGTACTACTTGTCAACTTTAGCACATCGTCTCCCTCTTCAAATACAACCGTTTGCGTCTTCCTTCTCAATCTCCCAAGAAGAAAATGGAAGTGTACATTGTCTAAGTGCTCTGTGAGGCAGTCTCTTCCTGGTTGCTTCCTCACTGCCTAAGAGCCATTAGGAAAGCAGGAAGTCGGACTCCCCTAGGAAACTCAGCTTTTATCAGGATCAATTACCGGCATGATGTAGCACATAGCGACACACCGCTCCGCAATATGCCTGCCTGGTTTATGGTGTTAAAAGCATGCTAGACATGCAAAGACATTAAAACCTTGTGTCCAACATTGCATTCCAAAACTGTGGGCAGTGACTGCAAAGATGCTGCAGAGATGCAAAGTCACTGTGGTTCCTTTATTGATTTTTCTTCCATTTATATATAATTGTAGCTATATGAGGAAGTATGTATACAGTACATTTTAGTATAGGATAGTAGCTTCCTGGAAACAGTGATAACAAAGTGTAAAATAGGACCTTTTTAATGCTTTGACTGTAGATGCAGGGTAAACACGGCTATAATTAAGACCAATTGATTATCGCCGTGTTCTATTTAGGTAGGGCAAGGGCTAATAATGTACATGCTGGCTCTTTCAAAGGCTCTTGACATGCTTAACAGCATGGAAATATGCATTCTGCACATATCTTGCATTAATTTAGAGCTAAACTTTGCCCCCTCAGTCCATCGCGGATTAAAAAAAAAACAAACAAAAAAACATCCCTCCCTCCCTTCCTCTCCCCGCTCTTTGTTGTCCAGGCAATGCACTGGAGATGCTTATTAAAGTTAACGATGATTGATAGACCTCCTTTGTGATCTTGCCACAGATCCCTGGAAGCCTCAACATCAAAGCGCTGCATGCGTCAACCATCGTTTAACTTGTTAAACAGTTGCTGTGGCATCTCATTGTGTGTAAGTGAGGAGATGGAGCGGATTTGAGTGGACTCACTCAATGAAGCATTTAATAAACACAAGCATTTTAATACTTTATTCATGTTTAAAAATAAAAAATATACATATAAAAAATATATACTATGGAGGGAAAAAAGTGAAAAAACATGTTTTATATGTACCTCTTTCCAATGCTAAATCTGAATAAATACATTGAACACGCACAATAAAATATATATAAAGTTGTTGTTTTTTTTTTTTTTTTGGGTGGGCGGCACTACTTCGCCGTTTTTTTACTTATCGCGGCGGGTTCTGGTCCCCATTAACTGAAAAAACGAGGGATCACTGTATAAGAAAATCACCTCCCCTCGAAAAAAAAAAGATTTGAATAATGAAGTCGAAGGGCTTTTTTTTTCGTAAGCAGTGCCGCACCGTTTGGGTTAAAAAAAATATGGATTTCGATTTCATCAGCTACCGCTTGACACAAAGATAAGCACACTAGAGGAGTGAGGTTGTGTCCTTGACAACACACCCAACGCAAAGGACAATTTGCTAGACAGAAGCTGCTCTTTTTCTAAACCACAGAAGACTCTGTCTCAGTTCCAATTCAAGCTAGACTGCTGGTCTAAGCTGATGTTGCGTAGCCTGTGGTCCAGGGACAGGTAGAAAGATACGTTAGCTATGTGGGCATGTGTCTTGCATTTCATCCATAAATACTGTATAAAACAGTGTTCTTCGAAACCTCTGAATCATTGTACTGTAGAAATCCATTAATTGAGTTTGTGACTTGTACTTTCTCTTAGCAAGCTCTTGTTGACCTTCAACCTCCAAAGCAGTTTCATCTTCCATGTCTCGGGCAGCCAGTAAAGGTTATGGGAAGAAGCACATGTATTGGTGCAAACACAGTAGACGGTGTTTCCACCCATTAAGAGTATAAAACGCACTTTTCTTAATTTACCCGCCTGTGCATGTCCACCAAATTGCCAAAAACTTGAAATGCCTCCCCGCTAGGCACAATATAGTTTAAGTCTATCAATCATGGCAGTATCAAGTGCACCCAATTAAGATACAATGACCTCCGTAGTGGGGAAATTTTGAAGAAACATCTGATTTCTGCGATACATAAACAAGATACAGTGGTATGAAAAAGTATCTGAACCTTTTGGAAGTTCTCACATTTCTGCATAAAATCAACATCAAATGTGATCTGATCTTTGTCAAAATCGGACGGATGAAAAAGCAGTGTCTGCTTTAACTAAAACCACCCAAACTTTTATAGGTTTTAATATTTTAATGAGGATAGTATGCAAACAATGACAGAAGGGGTAAAAATAAGAAATTGTACCATCACATTTAATATTTTGTGCCCCCTCTTTTGCAGCAATAACTTAAACCAGATGCTTCTTGTAGCTGCAGATCAGTCTGCAGGACTAGGACCAGGACTAATCTTGGCCCATTCTACTGTACAAAACTGCTGTAGTTCAGTCAGATACCTGGGATGTCTGGCATGAATCGCTGTCTTTAGGTCATGCCACAGCATCTCAATGGGGTTCAAGTCGGGACTTTGACTTGGCCACTCCAGAATGTGTATTTTGTTCTTCTAAAACCATTCTGATTTACTTCTCTGTTTTGGATCATTGTCTTGTTGCAGCATCCATCCTCTTTTTACCTTCAACTGTCTGACAGACGACCTCAGGTTTTCCTGCAAAACATCCTGATAAACTTTTGAATTCTTCCATTAATGATTGCAAGTTGTCCAGGCCCTAAATCATGATGCTCCCTCCACCATGCTTCACGGTGAGGATGAAGTGTTGATGCTGGTGGGCTGTTCCATTTTTCCTCCACACATGACGTTGACTGTTAATCCCAAACAATTCAACATTAGTTTCATCAGTCCACAAAATATTTTACCAGAACTTCTGTGGAGTGTCCAAGTGCCGTTTTGCAAACATTAAACGAGCGACAATGTTTTTTTTTAGACAGCAGTGGCTTCCTCCGTAGAGTCTTCCCATGAACACCATTCTTGGCCATAGATTTAAATATAATTGATGTGTGCACAGATATATTGGACTGTGCCAGCCAGTGCTTTTTGTAAGTCTTTAGCAGACACTCTAGGATTCTTTTTTACCTGTCTGAGTATTCTGCGCTGAACTCTTAGCGTCATATTTGGTGGACAGCCAATCCTTGGGAAAGAAGGAACAATGCCAAACTCTCTCCATTTGTAGACAACTTCTCTGACTGTCGATTGATGAACATCCAGACTTTTAGAGATAGTTTTGTATCCTTTCCCAGCTTTATACAAATCAACAATTCTTGATTGCAGGTCGTCAGACAGCTCTTTTGACTGAGCCATGATGCTGTCTGATCAGACAATGCTTCTCAACAAGACCATTTTTACCAGGTGTGTGTTTTATAGTGGGCAGGGCAGCTTTAAACCACTCATCAGTGATTGGGCACACACCTGACTTAAAATATTTAATAAAAATTGGTTTCAATTGCTCTTTAGGTCTCCTTAGGCAGAGGGTCCACTGACTTATTTTTCCACTTATTTATTTTTCCCCCTTCTGTCATTGTTTACATGCTATCCTTGTTAAAATATGAAAACCTATAAATGTTTGGGTGGTTTTAGTTAAAGCAGACACTGTGTTTTTCATCTGTGTGATTTTAACAAAGAACAGATTACATTTGATGGTGATTTTATGCAGAAATGTGAGAAATTCCAAAAAGTTCAGATACTTTTTCATACCACTGTAGAAGAGGGACAGTCAGCAAGAAACAACAATTTAATGAAACGGCACCACCAATAGGTTCATTTTAACTGTATCGAATATTGTATAATATTGTACTAGTTTGCTGAGTGACTCTCAATCCTAAAATGAAGTGCGATTTAGTGTATTTGATGCAACAGTGCTGCAGTGAACAATCCAAGCAGACGGTCAGATTGTTGGGAATTATCACTTGTTATCCTACTGTATACATGTAAGTCAATTTTTATAACATGGATGGGTCTACTTCAATTCCACTGTAATCCAATGTAAGGAGAGACTGTCTGATTCTGATAAATAATTGTAAATGAATATTAAAGGGCCCAGAGACGAAGAGGAACAAGCAGCATCCCTGGATGCTAATTAGAAAAATATGCCCTTTTAGAAATAGCACAAAAGCCCCTCTGGAATAGGACAGCAACATTTTGATTTAGAATAGAGGAGGAAGAAGAATGATTTGCAGATTCTTACAGCAGTGACGACTGTCTTCCCTTTCTCTGACAAATGCTTTTCCACGTACTCTGAAGACAGCAGATCACTGAAAAGAGAGAAGACAGATGGAACAAAATTAGGTTAAATGTCCAAATAGGTGTGATTTTCATTCCAGCGTCACTCTGTGGTGCATGCGTTCTTTAATTTTATGGAATGATCGTATTCTATCAGAGCGTCTCAAAGCATTGGCATTGCTAATTGTGACCGATGAGGAGGGGCAAGGCTATTTCCAGACCGCAAACTCAATTAAACAAATGTGTCTTTGAGATGACGTGTGGATGTATCTGCAAGTGTGTGCATATTTATTATTGCACTGAAGGACAAATGGAGGTCACAGAAACAGTAACTCTGGCAAATAAGGAAAAGAAGAGGAAATACATTCAGAGGCTAAGTATGAGGAAGAAAGCAGTATGTGTCTGTGTGCATGCTCTTTACAACAGCAAGTACCATATCCCAAAGGACATAACCGCACATACACACATGCATACAAACACAGTTCGAGATAAAGACAAATATCTTTGCCTCTAATGAATATTCTGTAACTATAGTAGTGTTGTATTTTCTTTTTTTTTTTTTTTCCTTTTTGCTGGGCCTACCACAAAACTCAGGCGCGATTTATTTATTTTAATTTTTTGCAATAGTGACAGCCGCGAGAAGGGCGCTTGAGGCTTGTGTGCCAGTATCTGGTACTCGTTTCACTCCTTTCACACTAGATATCTTATATGCATTGCGAGTGTGGGGACTGACATCCTCACGTGGTGGCTATCTTAGGACAGGACCAGTCGATCCTCATTAGGCCTGTCACGATAACAAATTTTAGTGTGCGATAATTTATCTCATAAATTATTGCGATATTATTGCGCCCCCCCCAATTTTTAAAAATGTTTTTTAAACCATTTTACCAATAACACAGTGAGAATACAGTATATAATAATAGATCAATTTAGGGTGTGACAGAATATCGAAATGGTGATAAATCGTGATACTTTGTATCCCAATAGGTTATCGATATGCTCCTGCCAAGAATCGAGACATCGTTTTAAAACGGTGTCAATATCCCAAAAATAAATAAATAAAAATAAACCAATAAGTTGCTACCAAAATCTTCCACCATAATTGTGTCTCAGGTAACTATAAGGCTGCATTGACGTTGCTCGATGCCCAAACCATTTAGACTGAGAACGTTCATTCATTCGAAACCAGAGCATTCACAGTAATTCTGTCCCATTTTCAGGGCATTTACAGGTCACGTGCTGTTCATTTTAGGGCATTTACAGGTCATTTTCTGTTGAGTTTGAGTCACTGCCTATTAATTTGGGTAATTCCCAGGTCATTTCCTGTTCTGTAACTCAAAATAAACAGGAAGAGACCCATAAAATACGCCAAAATCAACAGGAAGTAACTGAAAATGAAAGGTAAATGACCTTAAATGGCCCAAAATTACCTCATTGCTTGGCATTGGCTGCCACTACCTGCCGTAGACGTTCAATCCATTTGAACTGGGAGTGAACATTCGCTGCCATCCCTCCCACTTCAAACGGATTGGACGTCTACTAATGGTAAACTCACTCCAATTCACAGCAGAAGCTTGTTTTTCTGTCTATTAGTTGTTTGTAGAATATCCTAGAATGTTTCCTGACCAATGTATCGATAATCGTTGTATCATCAGACCATCGTTATCGTGAGCTTTGTATCGCAAATCGCATCGTCTCGTGAGGTACCTAGATCAAGTACACCCATTTAAACGCGATAAATGTTTACTCTTAAATTCAACAATAGACCATGCATCTTTTAAGTAAAAGACAATATTAATACCGCACAGAAACACAGAATAAATAAAATGTCTTTTTCAAGAAAAAAAAAATTGCACTTAATAACTTAAGCATTTAGGCAAATGAAAACTTCCCCTCATAGCTTCTGCTATCTGCGTTCCATGTGTAATATTCTGATTGGATGTTTTCCAAGGCACCCTGAAGCGCACGCAATGGTCATGTTGTTTTGTTCATGTGACGCGGCAGTGAGAGGCACAGAGCCAGCCGAGAGCCTCGGGCTGAGGAAGTGTTGTTAGCGCCGTGTGTTAATAAAAAACAAAGTTGTCAGCACGTCGTGTTGTTTGATATCATTGCCAGAAAAACACACATAATAGGAAACCATACAGATTCCTTTTTAATGTTGTCCTTATAATGATGATCTGCTGCATCATAAATCACTTTGTGACTTTCCACCTCCATGATGGAGCGTTCTCCGTCCATGCTCGCTGGTTAAATCGTGAATAAGCAACTGGGCTGTTGACTCCAGGCATGGCTCCGCCCATTTTGATGGATGCGTCTCCGGCAAAAATAGAAAATAGCCTAAACCCATCCAGCGGGCTCCGGCTCGCACGAGACGGTCCGCAGTCAATCCGGAGCACTGACGCGGCCAGTATACATTGAGTAAAAGGATATAATGGGAACAGATTGGCCCCGGCACTTTTTTTTTGCCGGACCCGGATCGAAGATGCATTTTGCGTTGTTGGCAACAAGGAAGCCGAACTTTAACAGCACATTAGTCGCGCGCGCGCACACACGTACACGTGAGGCAATAAATCACAGCGGAAAAATGACTGCCTTCTTTTTCATTTATCGTGCGATAAATGGAATTGTTGCATATTGCGACAGGTTTAATCCTCATAACAAAAAAGTTAAAGAAACGCAGACTTTGAGCAATCACTAGTTATTTCAATTTTCAACCGATTTTGTCATATACGTCAGAGACTGAGTAATTACTGTACAATAACTTATTATAACATTTCATCTTTCAACATCCACGCTGTAAAATGCTAATATACAACTTAATTAAATATTATAAGTGAACCAAACCCATTTTTTATCAACCTGTTGTGAACACTTTAATAAGTAAGTAGTTATTTGGCGCTGGAAAACATGCCTAACTTGATGAACAACAATCAGTTTGAATCCTTTCCATATCCCACTCCTACCGCAGTTGTTTGCTTTTCACTTCCCCTGTCATTAGTTTGTTTTTCACTCCTATAGCTGCTCCATATCGAAAAGGAAATACCAGGACGCTCGCGGAGGGCGCCAAGGCACGGGAGGGGAAGATTGAAAAGAGAGCCACTGCGTTCAAGTGCACAGGCATGCACAGCGCCTTCTCTATTTTATCCAAATTATTTATTTTATTTAACATCCATACATCATTTTAGTATAAATATATGAATATATATGTATTTATTTTAAAAAAAGTTAGCAAAAGAGAAGTCGGCCCGACCCGACCGTAAATAATCACACATAAGTCGCTCCAGCATATAAGACGCACCCTCTGCCAAACTATGAAAAAAAACTGCGACTTATAGTCCGAAAAATACGGTAGTTTAATTCCCCTGAATTAATCCATTGAGTGTTGTCCCTTGGGTTATTTTGGGGAAGGGTAATTAAAATATGTTATTGATTAAATTAGCATTTGCTGTTTATATTATAGAATTATTTCAGGTAAAAAAAGAATGAAGTTCGCCTGCATGATGAATGAGCAGCACTACGGCTAACTAAGGTATCGCTTCAGTACTGGAAGCTCACAATAAATAAGTTACTGCAATCCAATTAATTCAAGTCATTTTGAGTATTTCAAACTCAAAATAAACAATTTACTATAATCCAATTATTAATTTGAGTCCATAAAACTTGAAATAATTAAGTAAATTGCATCTAATTAATGTAGGTAGCATAAATTATATTCTCTATGCTCTCTAAATTCAAGTTCGCATTTTTTTTTTTTTTTTTTGTAAAGTCAACTTATCAAATTTTGCAGTGCACCCTGAATCTTAGCCACATTTATAATGATTGGTATAAACTAGGGCTGTCAAAATTAACGCGTTAACGGGCGGTAATTAATTTTTTGAATTAATCACGTGTAAAATATGTAACGCAATTAATGCATGCGCGGATCGACCCACTCAACCATTGCCGCGAACAGACTACAATGGCGCCGGTTGATGTATATTGAGAGCCAAGGGCAGAGACAAGCAAGTGGAGTGGACGCAGTTGTTACCGGCACCCGCAAAGGGGGCCGCTGTTATTTTCAATGTGACCGGCATTGTCAGATTGAGCAGTGAGGAAGAAAGTGGTCGAGCGAGAGAGTAGAGAAAGTGCGCTGTTAGTGGCAGGCCCAAGTGCTGCTTCCCCACATGCTTTTGTTTTGTCAATAAAAGTATTCACAAAAAGCCATCTAACAACTCTCCATGTTTATATGTTGGCCGCCGGCTCCCTCAGGAGGTAAGAGAACGAACCGAGCCATCTGACGACAGCGAGCCACCATGATTCACCGGTCCAATGGGGTCCATAGCACTACCAATATCCTAGCAGGATGAATTGATAACGCAGACATTTATTGGGGCCGCACTATTTAAATGGTAACGCATTTGCATCTCTTCCACATTTGTTATAATTATTGTGGCAAGCAACATGGGGAAGTATAACCAAGGATGATTGTTTACTTAACACCATGAATTGTACTCAACGCAGAGAAGCTATATCCTTTGCAGCAACCACTGTGACTCATGGTTGCTCAAATTCCCATCGTGCATTTCGGCAGTTAAGAACATTTAAATCGCTACAGTATCATTTAGTGAGAGCACAACAAAAATAATATTCCTATCTCTCAAAAATAAATAATGTTCACAAAAAGAAAAGTGCTCAATGCAAAGAGATCTGGCATTCCCAATCAAAATAGCTATGCAAAATAATACGCTATTCAAACATTAAGTTTAGCTCAAAAAATACACTAGATAGCAATATTTAGTCACAATATAAAAACTACCAAAATTACTATAACTTGTACTCACATTTATCTTTTATGAATTAAAAGTCTTTCTATCCGTGGATCCCTTTCACAGAAAGAATGTTAATGTTAATGCCTTCTTGTGGATTTATTGTTATA
Organism: Corythoichthys intestinalis; assembly: GCF_030265065.1. Lineage (NCBI taxonomy): Eukaryota > Metazoa > Chordata > Actinopteri > Syngnathiformes > Syngnathidae > Corythoichthys > Corythoichthys intestinalis. The sequence goes on from NC_080398.1 coordinate 42,732,445, forward strand.
ATAAACAAACACAGTACTTATGTACAGTATGTTGAATGTATATATCCGTCTTTTCTTTCCATTCCAACAATAATTTACAGAAAAATATGGCATATTTTAGAGATGGTTTGAATTGCGATTAATTGCGATTAATTACGATTTATTAATTTTCAAGCTGTGATTAACTCGATTAAAATTTTTAATCGTTTGACAGCCCTAGTATAAACCAAACTATTTGCAAACCTGCGGAAAATTCAGACAGTTAATCGTATTTTAGTTGGAGTAAATCACTCTTCTTCCATCTGCCTACCTTGTATCAAGATGGACACCAATTATGAAATCTGCCAACTCCACCTTAAGCCCCCTAGCCTTCTTGTAAGATATCTTTAAACTAAGATAATAGGACCATTGATGAGCTGAATTTTATCCAAAACCATGCGTAAAACTGTAGGGATGCCTGAAAATTTGAAAAACACGAACAAAGTGGGCGCTGAAGTGTTATGTTGTTACTCTTGAAGTTGAAGGAAACTTATTTTAGCACCAGGATTGGGTGATGGATTACTGTGTCACTGCGTCACGGCTGACCACGAAGGTGGTTTCAACACCACGTAATTCAGTTCTTTTAAAACTGCTCTTTTTTTGGTGCATAATAAGGTGACTGTGTTTAAGAAAAATTGTGGACGACATACATTTTCCCACAAAAATGTGACTAACAGTCCAGTGTGACTAATCTATGATTTCTTTTCTTCACCATGAGGATGTTTTTATGACTAGTGCGTCTTAAAACAAAAAAAAAGATGAGCAAACACTAATTGTACTACTTTAAGGATATTTGACGTTTTGACAAATTCACATTTCTTCTCTAAACATGTGGAATCAAGTTTCTGGGGTGTCAAATTCTAATAAAAATTGAGTCTCAAAAAGCACAGAAAAGTCTGTTCTCCCACAATAGGCCCAACGTAGTAGTTGCGAAGTTCATCACAGCGTTTCTGCCTCACAACAGCGTGCCGACTAAGCCAAGAAAAAGACTCCTCTGGAAGACTAATGGCTGTTTCAGTGTGCTTGGGTAATAAAAGCACAGAGAGAGGAGGGAGATAAAATGGAAAGATGGAGGAAAGGCCATCATGGGGGGAATAAAGAAGCGGCAAATGTTAACGAGAGGGAGGTGTCAACGCAGACCTCGGGGCTCAAACTAATATCCCATCATGCAACGCTCCAAGGTCCTTCCGGGAAAAACCCTGCACCATCATGACTGTGTAATAAGAGCTAAGAAGCTCACTTGTCAGCCTCCAATTGCACATCATTCCTCACCTCAGACAATCGGGAACACAATAAACACGCTGTAGATGACAGGACAAAAGTAACGCGCGTACACTTCTGTGATGAAGACATGCTCTGTGGGTCAAAGGCGCGCTGTTAGCCTTTGTTCTACTGGGATATGTGTTTAAGATTCACAGCTTGTGATCTTTATCCACGCTGTGCAAGCATGGTGAGGGGGGGCATAGACAGAGCGTGGGGGCATCACGACCACAGCCTCTGATGGAGGGGGCCACGATAACACATTTCAGCTTGATTCTTTGAGGATTTAAATAATTTATTGGACAAAGACCCAAAACTCAACCTCTTGCTCACACTCAATAGCATGACCCCCCTCCTTTACCTCCAAATACACATGCTTGTCCTACATGCTAATTTACTGTAATGTTAATTTAAAAAATGCTGTATACATCATATGCCCCTTTGCCACTGTATGACAATTTAGAAGTTATACAAGATTATTAAATATTCAAAAAAGACACCCAAAATAAATTGAAAAATGAAAATGAAATGATGTTTACAGTGATCCCTCATTTTTTCGCAGTTAATGGGGTCCAGAACCCTCTGCAATAAGTGAAAAACCGCGAAGTAGTGCATACATCTTAAAAAAAAAAAAAAAAAGTTTTTTAAGCACTTGAAATGTAATAACTATGATAAGTTTTAAACATGTTACTGTCTAGAGGTGGGAATCTTTGGGCACCTAACGATTCGATTACGATCCAGAGGCTCTGATTCGATTATAAATCGATTATTGATGCACCAAAAAAAAACCCAATCCCCCCCAAAAGCTTTTAATTTTTTTACACTAGTTCCAAAATTGTTCAAAGATCCTCTCAGGCTAAACCAAACTACTATTTCAGTATCAAGTTAACCGTTAAAAACAGTAAACATAATACTCAAGTTCCCATTCTGTATCGGCAGCTTTAAACTACATTCAATTAACTTAATGTTTTGAATAAACCGTTAAAGTTGTTAAAATTGCTCCCGTTATTCCATAATTTCCCTTCTGTCTACTTTCGACGTGAAAGTTTTAAAACTGTTTCATCATTTAAAGATAGATTCAAGTCAAGATTTTGCCGATTTGGTTTTTTTGTTTTGTTTTGTTTTGTTTTTTAGAAAAAAAAGTAATTAGGTTCGCTTTAAGATGGCGCCCGTTTACTAGCGCGGGAGAGTGTCATTTCGTATCTAGTTCTTGGTATATGATTTAACAAGGCCGTCGTCTGTCATTTCACATCTAGTTCTAGATATATGTGATATCTACCATAGCCGTATGTTGCCATATGTTTGTAGCAACTAGCAACTGGGCACTGTTTGTAGCGGCTGACGACCGCAGTGAGGTATTATTGTTTAGTTTAGTTTTTTTTATCTAGCGGCATGAGTTGAACATGATATTTACTCTCGGTGCGTTCATCATTGCGTCCTGAAGACCACGCTGACTGTGTTTTATTTCCGCTTTACCTAGTATGATTCAATAATCGGAATTTGGATGTTTGTGAATCGTTCTCGCATCTTCCACGGCCAAATCGCGAATAATCTAAGGATCGGAAATTTCGCACGCCTCTATTACTGTCCCACCAAATTATTTTGAAACAAGAATGATGTAGGAGGAAAATGCTCGGCTTTATTAAATGCTCCATTGAGTGAGTCTACTCAAATCCTCTCAAGCTTCCCACTTACACACAATGAGTTGCAACAGCAACTGTTTAACAAGTTAAACGATGATTGATGCATGCAGCGCTTTGGAAGTTCGTGACTGGCAAGATCAAACACAAACATCTGTCATCATTGTTAACTTTAATGAACAACTCCAATGCAGCGCCTGACGAACAAAGAACAGGGAGAGGGAAGGAGTGAGCAAGAGTGAGATTGACTCGGACAGGTCATCAGTATTTTTTTGTTTTAATTGAAAAAAAATCCCCGATGGACTGAGGGCGCAAAGTTTGAAGCGCGAAGTAGCGAGGGATCACTGTATTTTTTTTAATTGAAAAGTGGCACTGCTATAAACAGTAAATCACTTAACAATACTCCTGATCTCAGCTTTTCGTTTGTTTAAAGCATATTTCCCTGTGTGTTTTATAAGCCTGAAGGGCCAACAGGCTTATCTATTTCATTTATTTATTTGTCTATTTATTTTTCAAAAATATGGTGTGCCACCTGTAGATTTCTTTACCACCTGGCTTCGGAGGTTTTCTGAGCAAAACCCTGGAGGGAAAAATATTTTAGTGCTCACATAAAGCATGAATTTGGTTGTAAGACCACCAACAAAGGCTTGGTGAAAAGGTGAAAACTTTTGGTGCCTTTAAACCAAAACTGAAATCACAAAATGAGAATAAATTGCCATCCTTCTGGTATGATGAGGTCATCTGAGGTTCCGAGAATGCAAAGTTGATAAATTACGGATGATATAAACAGATGATGTAAACCACACAGTCATCGTGATCACCGATTCGAAGATTCGAGGCTAACAATGACAAAAATATAAACAGTTCATATACTGTACATGCAATAAAACCTCCCCTTGTTGTTGTGCGAAGATGTCTTCGCTTGCTACAGTATCACTGCTGCTTTTGGCCATGTTGCTTGGTGTAAGGCTGTCTTAAGAAATGAATAATAAATATCTCTCTCAAATTAAGGTTTCCTTTTTGCCCTTCAGTAAAAAGGAACAAACAAAGAAAAACAGTAAGTGTAAATATCCCTATTAATTACAAATGATGAGAGTTAACAGTGAGCTGGATTTAACACTGTTGTTGATCAAAACAACCACACCAAAATAACCTTTTAGATCTATTACAGTGCAGTATGACGGTATCTTGTTGCATTTTTTTGAATGATTCCCCCACAGGGCAATAAACATATTAAGTTTTTCGTTTTGTCCGGACAAGTATTGCCCTTCTATAAGATGACATGGGATCGATGCAGTGTTGCCTACGACTTATTGCAGGTGGTTCAAAACCCAACTTTTACATAACATTTAAAAGGCCTCCCAGAAAGATATTATAGATATGTCACTCTTTAAAGCAATGGACATTGTGGTCCTTATAGTATTGTTAACCCTTTATAGGAGAAGTGACTATTTTTGGTTTTAAAATATTAACATTTAGGATAGAAGTGTGGCCTAAATAACCCAAAATGTGAAACCCACATACAGTGGGGAGAACAAGTATTTGATACACTGTCAATGGGTTTTCCCATTGGCCAGGTCTCATGTATCCATCCAGCCAAATAACCATTCCATTTTTGCTGCCAACCCTCCCAGTCAAAATGGATTAGACGTCTAGCACCATCAATGGCAGCCAATGAGTTGGATGGGTGCCCTATAAAGGCTTAACATAACTTTGTGTTACTGTACTCTCGTTATCTGAGTTCACGACCTTCTTTTCAACAGTGTACTTATCCTCCACTTTGTTGAAAGACGTTTTCTCGGTTCAGTCGCCGCAGCAATGTCTCGCGTTGGCGCACTTGTCAATCAGAGGATTTCCGACCAGACGCTCCGCCGCTTGAGCTGACAAACCATTCATAGGCACACAAGAGACATTTGCGTCACATCCCTCTTTTGCTTTCTCATGCCTTGAATGTAAGCCAGCAGACACATGCTCTGAACAGCCAAAGAAAAAATGCACACACAACACAGATTCCATTTTATTAAGAGTTTAAAGAACATGAAGCGGTAGAAAACCAGAGTGGCGTCAGCCTTCCTTCAAAGAATTTTATAGGCATGCGTGTCATCTTTTTTAAACATAATTGCAAACGCTAAGTGCATTTAAGTGCACTTTACTTCAGAAACTGAGGAGTACAATCGAATATGAAAATCTATTCTGTCACAACATTAGAAATGTCATTCCTGTTTCAAGAGGAGAAAATGAGGCGGAACAAGACAAACAAAGCAAAGTGTATAAAATTTCATTAAAAAAAAAAAAAAAATCGCACAATGGATGTTTTTTTTCTCCTCCTTTGTACTCTGTGTACAAAAATCCACATTTTACATAACTTCGAAATATCTGTGGTTATCCAAACTGTAGACAAAACGCTGCAGTGAAAATTCAACAATGATGCCACTTGGACTTGTTAGGAAACATGCTTTTTTCCCTCAAAAAAACAAAAGAACTAGAAATAGAAAGGTACTAGGTCTGTGACGAACACAGCATTTGACTCGCTTTAAGCAAGAAGAAATGTCTAAAATTCAGCAAGATTATTGTCATGAGTGGACTCCGCTTTAAATTCTTCTCAAAGAGTGTTGCCAGGCGCCGCATGGATGAAGAAGCACAAAAAAAGCCAGGTTTGGCAGCACCAATGTTGTTGTGAGCGTGCGGAGGGATTGGCACAAAAGTGGAGCTAGCAGCCTTTCATTGCTTTAAAAAAGGCTGAAATCCAATTCATCCCAAAACACAGACATCTCTTCGATGTGTGGATTTACCATTCAAGTCAATGCTGGAAGGAGAGCGAGAGATACGCAAAGAGTGAACGTGCTGTGTCAGGCAACCATAATGAAAAGTGGAGTGCTGACGGAAGACAGGGTGAGGTTGGAAAGGTGGATGAGGAGAAAAGAGGTGGAAGGGGGGAGGAGGTTTTCTCTATAGGGATCGCTGCAGCTGCTAACACCTCAATACCCCCACCTACCACGCACCGAGGCCTCATTAAAGGTCTCCAGGCTATAACTCATTCACTCTTCAATCACTTGACAGAAACGGCATCTTTATGAAGTAGTATTTTCTACATTAACAGCAACCAAAACCAAATTACGAAGCAGAGAGACACACAGAGTAAGTAACATATTCATTGATTTGATTAGAACGGGTCCATGGTGGTGAAAAGGACAACTGCTTTAGCACGCAACATACATGGACCTGATTGTTGCATAATGCAGTATGTAATGACTCTGAGAACACGAACATTTGTGTTTGCGTGCACTGGTGGGGAAATAGCTGTTTTCACTTACTGTATCATGCAAACAGACTGATACAATTCAACTGTACATTCAGCATTATAGTTGAGTTGTATTTTAAATACGATTATTTTTGGACTATAAGTCGCACCAGCCATAAAATGCCCAACGAAGAGGAAAAAAGCATATATAAGTCGCACCGGAGTATACGTCACATTTTGGGGGGAAATTTACAAGATGAAATCCAATACATAGAACAGATATGTCATCTTGAAAGGCAATTTAAAATAAAAATTAGGGCTGTCAAAATTATCGCGTTAACGAGCGGTAATTATTTTCTTAATTAATCCCGTTAAAATATTTGACGCAATTAACGCACAAATGCCCCGCTCAAACAGATTAAAATGAGAGCACAGTGAAAGGTGTACTTGTTGTGTTTTTCGGAGTTTTGCCGCCCTCTGCTGGCGCTTTGGTGCGACTGATTTTATAGGCTTCAGCACCCATGGGCATTGTGTAAGTAATTATTGACATCAACAATGGCGGGCTACTAGTTTATTTTTTGATTGATAATTTTACAAATTTTATTAAAACGAAAACATGAAGAGGGGTTCTGATATAAAATTTCTATAACTTGTCTTTTAAGAACTACAAGTCTTTCTTTCCATGGATCTCTTTAACAGAATGTTAATGGTAATGCCATCTTGTTGATTTATTGTTATAATAAACAAATACAGTACTTATGTACCGTATGTTGAATGTATATATCCAACTTGTGTCTTATCTTTCCTTTCCAACAATAATTTACAGAAAAATATGGCATATTTTAGAGATGGTTTGATTTGCGATTAATTGCGATTAATTACGATTAATTAATTTTCAAGCTGTAATTAACTCGATTAAAAATTTGAATCGTTTGACACCCCTAATAAAAATACAGTAGAGAACAACATGCTGAATAAGTGTACAGTATGATAATGTTACATGATGCATGAACAACAAAATTCGAACGTGGCCAGTATGTTAACATAACATAGCTGTTAAGAGTTGTTCAGATAACTATAACATAAAACATGCTAACAAGTTGACCAAACCATCAGTGTCACTCCAAAACACTGAAATAACATGTGAAATGATGTAATAATTAGGGCTGTCAAACGATTAAAATTTTTAATCGAGTTAATTACAGCTTAAAAATGAATTAATCGTAATTCATCGCAATTCAAACCGTCTATAAAATATGCCATATTTTTTCTGTAAATTATATATATATTCTGTAAAATAAATTGTTGGAATGGAAAGATAAGACACAAGATGGATATATACATTCAACATACGGTACATAAGGACTGTAGTGGGCATTTCACTCTACTGTCATTTAAATCTGTCTATGCTGTCCTCACTCCGAAGCATCTACTTTTTCCAAAGCTAGACAGCTAGTGAACGACGCCTTAATAATTCTTCTTCCTTTTTCATCTGATTTATTAATAAAATGGCCTCAAACCATTGTCCTCTTTAGACCGTCGTAAAACTACAAAATAAAAGTACACAAGCATTGCATTAGCAACAACGTTAGCTTAGCACGCTATACAGGTTCACTAAACATAAACAAAAAGCGTCTCATACAAAAAATATAACATTTCGCTTACTAACATAATATGTACATTCTTTACAACAACCATACTTACGGACAAATCTTGTCCAAGGATCATATAAGCACAACATTATCAGCCCAAGACGTCGTGCAGCCATAATGAACTGGTAAGAAAACAATAAACCATGTCGCAAAGCGGCCACAAGAGTTCGCTGTTGGACAGCATAAAAAGCCTTGCTGTAAAACTTACCAAAAGGCAGAATACTTTCTGAGCGGGACATGTGCGTTAATTGTAGAGCTGGGAATCTTTGGGCACCTAACGATTCGATTACAATTACGATTCAGAGGCTCCGATTCGATTATAAAACGATTATTGATGCACCCCCCCTCCTTTTTTTTTTTTTTTTTTTTTTTTTTTTTATTAAATGTTTTGTACATTAGTTCCAAAATTGTTCAAAAATCCTCTCAGGCTAAACCAAACTACTATTTCAGTATCAAGTTAACATATAGCTGTAAACAAATATACAAAAATAACAGTAAATAAAAAAACTCCAGTCCCCATTCTGTAACAGCATCTTTAAACTACATTCAATTAATTTAATGTTGTGAATCAACTGTTAAAGTTGTTAAAATTGCTCCCGTTATTCCATAATTTCCCTTTTGTCTACTTTCGACATGTGAAAGTTTTAAAACTATTTTAAATATAGATTCAAGTCAATATTTTACCGATTTAGGAGTATTTTAGATAAAAAGTTAATTAGGTTTGCTTGGAAGGTTCGCTACAACAGCCTTGCAGGGAAGTGTACTGCTTTAAGATGGCGGCCGTTTACTAACGCTCGCATCTAGCTTTTTGTAGATGTGCTGCTCACGCTACCGAAACAATGGTGCATCTAGTCCTATATAAATGATATCTACCATTACATTATGTGGATGACGTACTTTATAGCAGCTTTTCGGCAGCAGTCAGGTATGTTGTTGTGTTTTTTATCTCATGGCATGAGTTGAGCTAGAACCGTGTGTTGAGCATTGGCATTACCCGAGGGGCCGGGTAATGAGAAGCATGATGTTTAGCTACTCTCGCTGCGTTCTTCCTCGTTGCGCCCCAAAGACCGCGCGGCGCGCTGAGTGTGTTGTACTTCCGCTTTACTTGGCATATTTCAATAATCGGAATTTGGATGTTTGTGAATCGTTCTCGAATCTTCCACGGCCGAATCGCGAATAAGCTAAGAATCGGAAATTTTGCACACCTCTAGTTAATTGCGTCAAATATTTTAACGTGATTAATTTTAAAAAATAATTACCGCGCGTTAACGCGATAATTTTGACAGCCCTAGTAATAATGTGTTAATAATTTAACACATAAGTCGATTCAGAGTATAAGTTGCACCCCCAGTCAAACTATGAAAAAAACTGACTTATAGTCCAAAAAATACAGTAGGTATGTTCCAGTCACGTTTTTGCAGTTGAGTCTGAGTCACCTGATTTCGAGGAGAGTCTTGATCCGATATCTAAGTAATGCATTAGGAAAGGTGGGTATTCCAAATGTCGGTTTTCTTTTACAAAAAAACTATCCCAACATGATCCCTATATACAGTAAAAGAGTTGGTGCAGCAGTTGTTTAAACCAAGTAAAACAAGTTAAAAGTGAACCTCGATCACCCGGCTAAGGCCAGATTTATGCTTCCGCGATCTATTGAGAGCGGAGCGACGGCGTAGACCCTACGTTGTCATTAAGCATTCGAAGTTCCGGTCAAGGGAAAGCGTTTCTCTATAATTTACTGCCAAGCCAATAGAGGGGTGTGGCTTTGTCTTTGTACGGGTTTGGGGGACTCTTGTTGAATTCCTTTAGTTTTTCTCTGGTCATAGACGGCAATGGCGAGTGAGATGAAAACGGCGGTGTTGTTGTTCTGAAAAGGAAACAACGTTCTGAGCGGACCAATTAGAGTCCTTTGACGCTCACGTCACGATGCGTTGACGTGATGTGTGGTCAGGGTTTTTTGAGGTTCAAGTCAGGCTACAGCATAGGGTCGTGAATTGGGTCTGCGTAGGTACGCCGTCACCACAATGCAGAAGCATAAGTCAGCATTAAATCAGCCCGGAGACATGAAAAGCACAAACGAAGAGCACACATGCTCTCTACTTGCAAACTCAGAACCTACAAGTTACAATAAGCCTGCAATTAATTCGTAATCAATCAGCCCTAAGACAAAAAACATCAAATCAGGCTCCAGGGATAGGAGTGTATAGTTTATATCCCTATTATATGCATACCTCCCAAATTCCATTGTGATTCGTTCACAGATAACAGAAAAGTAGCTTTGAGTTAGTGTCCTCCACAAAAAGAAGAACAAAGTGAGGGAGAACCCAAGACCTCCCTCCGGCCGGTCTAAAATTATACAAATCTCTTTTCTTGCACAGCCGCGCAGCACAAAAAAAAGCTGCAAACAAATTGTGCTTTAATATTCTATATTACATGAATAAACTTATATGAAAATAAATACCTTGAAAAAGTTAGAAATTCCACCACGTGCAACTAATTGCCAATTGAAAACTAAAGCTCTTAAAAGGTCAATAAATCAATTTTACACAGTGCAGTGAAACTGGAGTGCTTAACTCCACTTCTAAAAATAACCTTAAATCAATAGATTTTAAAAACCTCAATGTTTTCACCTGATTTTGGATTGGAAAAATCTTTCATTGTAACCATTTGTTTTTACTTTGGTCTGTCGAAATGAAATGGAACGAAACGTGAAACCAATAGGGGAGACAAAAAGGTTTGGGGACCACCTCTCAGTTCTACAAAAAAAAAAAAAAATCATCAAAGTCATCTACTTCAAATCGATTACAAGAGCTTTAGACTCTGTAGTCATTCAAGCACCAGTACACAGATGCCAATTAGATCACGAAAAAAAATAATTCAATCTTGAGGCATTTTCTCATATTCGCTAAAGGAAGTTGATTAATAAACTACTACAGTTTACAAATTCACTCACTTTTATTCTGAATACATCCACAAGATTGTGTTCATGTGTGTGTTTATTTGATTAGAATGTAAGAGCTGGGTATGGAATGGATGAGGGCAGTATTTATTCGTTACAAGACACTCCTTTCAAGTAGCTACGGTACCTATACAAGCACAATGTCCACTCAGTATTTCCACATCTGTTCTTCGCCACCCACACAGCAGCGTGGAGGACTTGAGGGTGCTTAAAAGACATCCACACATACTACTCGTCTCCTCCTATACTTTATCACACTTAACTCCCCATCCCCCTCACTCACACACACTTGTGTGGTTTGCCTTGCATCCTCACTAAATCAAATAACGCCTCCTTTCAATAAATTACCAAACGTGCATCAGAGGCGAGACAAGGATGGAGATACAAATGGAAAGGAAGAGCAGCACTAGATTGTGTCAGTATCCCAAAGCAGGTAGAGTGTGTGATACATGATTGTGGGAACGTACCATATGAGAGACTTAAATCACACGTACGGCGATGTGGAAGGTCAAACGCTCGTGTAGGTACCATCGCACAATGTTCGGCCCCACATCGGCACCTTTTATGCTCCAAGGCACCAATATATAGACGTAGGTTCAAGAACTTCACCCTCAGCAGTTAGTCTACTCACGTATCGAATAGTACATGAAGCTTCAAGAACTTCACCCTCAGCAGTTAGTCTACTCAAGTATCGAATAGTAAATGACGCTCACCAAACATTTCATACTCCGATTGTATGTCGTGTGCTTGTAGAAACTAGAGAGGACTCAAAAAGGACAACAATCTCCAAGTCAATTTAACAAAGCAAGAACACTGCGTGGAATTAAATCAAAGACAATCAGATGAATAATTTGGATTCCTTTGTTTTCCCCGTCTTCATTTTCCTCCTCTGATCCTCTTTTACATTTACTCCCTTTTCTCTAATTATTTCAACAGATCCTTGTTTTTAATTAGGACACCACTTAATGTGCCACTTCTCCATCCGAAGCCCAGCAGATGACACAACACTGCAGCAGCTGCTTTTCAAGCTTCGCATGTTCTTGATGAGAGCAACGGCATTCTTCCACACACATCCACTTATTTAGCTAGACACAAGCCCATCCACTTATTTAGCTAGACACAAGCCAACACATTTGTTTGCACATATTAATCAAACTACCAATCTGTGGGGTGTTTAAAGGCTTTTTTGAAAAACAAATGTGTCTGTAGAATAGTTATGACTATTAATCAGCAACTAATTGATTGCGCTGTAGAACACAATTTTAGTTGAGTTAGGTCTGACAGCTGTTTTTTCAACTCATTTTTTAGGTGCGGAATCCAAATATGATGTCAGTTTTTCTCAATCATGTCACGTTTTTTTTTTTTTTTTTTTTTTTTTTAAGATCCATCGTTTCTCAAAATAAAGCATATGAAAAACACTATACTTATCATATATGCCTCTTTTATAAAACTATTTCAATTACTGACATGGAATGAAAGAAACACGAAGGCTGTAATGCTTATTTTACAAATGACTTGTGTAATTATAATTGTGTGCAAGTAGTAACAATACGGATTGTAGGTAAACTGTTAACAAAAAAAAATGATATGCGAGACTCATTTTGGTTCACGGGCGACATTCACAGCACATAGATCTCAAGAGTGCTGGACCAGTATATTTTGGCCTAATAAGTTAGAAATAATGACAATGAATGTTCCCACCCATTTGCCCCCAATAATAAACATAATGTGTACAATATTCACAAAAATAAATATCCACATTTACTGATGATTATCTTTTTGTGTATCTTTTTGTAAAATCAACAATGGACTTAAAAATGAGAGCTATTTTTAACAATACAAGACGTCCCTGGAGTTCCATTTCTACGCTGGAGACGTAACTGGAATTTCAGCTTAAGTCGGAATTAACCCTTTAACTACCCCTAATAACCCCTAAATCTCAAAATAACTATCCAAAAACATGTATTATACGTCATTATACTGTCCCCGCTAAGACATTTGCGCTAAGTCTTAGCTAGACAGCAAGCTAAACTCAGAAATGAAGATGTCAGACGTCTGTGTTCTTTACAGACTTTATTTAGCTGCTCATGGCAGAATGAAACTAAAATAAAAATGAAATTAAATCAGTTTCATCTTCAATAAGCAGTAATTCAAATTTGCGTTCATAACTAGTTGCTGATAAAGCAATAACAATCCACACAAACGATTAGCATGTAATTAGGGTTCGCACATCATCAAAAACAAACACATAAACTCACTCAAAGTATTTGATCACAATTGAAAACGGACAATAAACAGTACAAAAGGTGTTATATCCAGGCGTTGCCTCTGTGGATGCTTCACAAGCACCAAATGTGTGTGCAGGCTTGCAGCTGTAAGCCTTCCCCTCTCTCTCTCACTCGACTGCGCGACTTCTTCGTGGGAGCAAATGTGCTCTTTCTTGTGTGTGCGTGTGTGCTCTTTCTCCTGTGCGCAAATACGATGTTCTTTGTGTGCACAAGTACTTACTGTGGGAGTACTACCTGCTCTATGCTTCCTGCGCCAAAATAAAAGCATGCATCACAAAACAAAAGTCAACATTATTCCTTTAAAAAAACAAAGAAAAACGATTGGAGACAAAATGACGGACGAGACTCCGGCATCGTAAAGTTGAAATCACGTAAGTCGGGTATGTCGTAACCAGTGTTGGGCACGTTACTTTAAAAAAGTAATTAGTTACATTACTCACTACTTCTTCCAAAAAGTAACTGAGTTAGTAAATGAATTACTCTATAGTAAAAGTAACTACAGTGGTACCTCTACATACGAATTTAATTCGTTCCAGGACCTTGTTTGTAAGTCGAAATGGTCGTATGTCGAGCAGGATTTTCCCGTAGGAATACATTATAATTCCATTAATTCGTTCCAAAGCCTAAAAACATACACTAAATTCTTAATAAATACTGCTGGCACTGTTACAAATGGCAATTAAACATAGAAAAACAAATAAGTTATAAATAAATAAGTCAGAATAATATAATAATAAGAAGAAGAATTAATAATTATTCCTGTAAATAATGTAACGAATTGGATTCTAATATGGCGGACACTTTTTACTGTCCCTGAACGCACCGCGAAGCTGACGTCACGGTGAGATAGGTCGGTGCGGTAGAGATAATACTTTCGTTTTCTTGAGAGCAGTCAACTGCTTAAGACAATGGGCGTTTTGTGTTGGATAAGTTCTTAAATAAATGATAAAAACGTGACGAAGCTGGCGATTTCCTTGGCAATGTTACCACAATAATAATTGTCACCTTAACTTATAAATAGTGGCGAACGGTGGTCGGAAGAGGACCATGGAACTGTATTGTTGAGCCAGTTCAGGGACGCGCACACCAAGCTCATATTTTTCTATAACTTGCATCTTCATTTCAAAGGTAAGCATCACTTTTTTCCTTGTTTCTCCAACTGTATCAACTTTTTTTGAAAACTGTGTTGATTTCTCACACAAGAAAATCCACCGTGCGTTCGTTTGCAGTGCTGTCATGTCGTCGTATTTCGAGCAACTCGTCGGATGTAGAAACAAATGGCGGCTCAAATTTTACGTCGGATGTCGAAAAGATCGTGTGTCGAAGTGATCGTATGTAGAGGTACCACTGTAGTTACCAGGGAAAGTAACTATTTTCGTTACTTTAAAAAGAACTTGTTGTATGTCAAAGAATTTGAAATTTTCTGAGCAGTATTCGAGTCAGTGGAATAGAGAAGAACAGACAGGTAGTTAACTTGTTAGGTGCTTCAGTAGATTTGAATTGCTTACCACAGATGTCGACAAAAGCTTTGCCCCGGGACATAAATTATACATTACATGCAGGTTCTTTCCAATAATTTCGACAAACTTGAAATAGTGTCTATATCTCCACCTCTTAAAGGACAATTTTTCTTCTGAATGCTCTGCCATGCCGACCCTGTGCATTTGTTTTGCTTGTGTGTGTTTGCTGCACGCGCTGTTCCGGTTTGCTTGTGAAATCACCGGCTCTGATTGGCTTACCACGACACATGACTCTAACCCTCAGCCAATCACAATCACATCCATCGCATCTCTCAAGGGGCTGCATTCAGGTAGGCTCGTTTCCCGACAATTCACGTCACCTTCAAAGCATCTGCCGTCCTCAAGATGGAAGCAGAATTATTGCTGGCTGACAGTGGGAGATGGGAACGAGGCTAGCATCAGGTGTAGTAAACACAGAAACGTTACCAAACTTTGGAAAGCATTGTCTAATTGAATGAGCAGGGACAAACAGCTTGGAGTCAGAAGTGCGCTATTCTCGAACCTGAACGCACCCCAAGTCGTGGATGACAAATCAACAGAGCAGAGAGTCGAGTCAACACGGCTGGTAGTTTCTTCAATTTATTCAGCGTAAGTAACGCACCGCTTTTGACCGTCAGTAACGGTAACGGCGTTGTAACGGCGGAAAAAGTAATTAGTTAGATTACCCTGTTACTGAAAAAATAACGCCGTTACGTAACGGCGTTATTCCCAACACTGGTCGTAACTAATTTTGCAAATGTCAGTGAATCGCCCTTATAAACCAACTTGGTCCATCTATTCCATTATCAGTACCACATATCATCATAAAGCAAAGTATGATGTAGATTTTAAATGTATATACAGTGCATTTCCACAGTCATCTTGAAATCATGACATGGGGATGGCGTGGCTCATTGGTAGAGTAGTTGTCCCCCAACCCAGAGGTTTGGGTTCGATTCTCTGCTGATGAACTCGCCTAAGTATCCTTGAGCAAGATACTGAACCCCACATTGCTCCTGGTGCTGCGTCACCAGTTGGTAGATGGCGATGTAGTGTAAAGCGCTTTGAGCGCCTTGAAAGGTGGAAAAGCGCTATACAAGTATACCACCATAACAACTTCTACTTGACTCATCACACCTTGCAAACCAAAGTGGGAACTTTTGAGGATAAACGTTCACATCTCCCTCTGCTTTCTGAATGAATGCATCAAAATGCATTGTGTTACATTGACTTGTAGCTCAACATTCCCATTCTCAGAACAATTTTATTAAACACGACTTCACACAATCTTTTGTATTTGCATGTGAAATTTCCTAACAAACAATACTATAATATGATATACTGTGCACAGGCATTGCTTCTGCAGGAACATACTCACTTTGTCTATGCTAAATGTGCCCGTGTCAGACTAAAAGCATATTAATTTGTATGTACTCTATGAATAAACTAAAACGTGCCTGTGAAGCAGAACATCCAAGGGCCGAATTGGCCACCGGACAGGCCATTACGGTCTATTTTTGCTGTCATCGTTACATTTTTAAAAACAAATGTAACTTTAGTCGCACCAGGAATAAAATAAAGAAGCTGAAGAAATAAGGGTGCAATAATGATTTTTTTCAATGACTATCGTAAGAAAGAAGCATTACTTGCGGCCGTAGTACGAATAACATTCAAAGGACATACGGTTGAACCTTTGCATGACTCAGTGCCGACAAAGTAGATCTCAGTTTCAAAAACGTTGGTGAGTACGACATTACTTTCGCTTGTGGGATATTACCTGATTGTGTGCTATGTGTTTATTCATTAAAAAATACAAAACAATCAAAGTTATTCTGTAAAAAAACAAGATTTTTCTTTTTTGCAACAAATTTTAATGCAAAATAAATGTATCTTATTATTTGATTAATTGATGGGTTAACAGATAAAATAAACAATTCTAGAAATATTAGACAAATAGAGCCCAGGAGGAATCCAACGGCGTATATTCGTGTTTTGTCTAATCTACGACCAACCCTTGCACATGTGCAGATTGAACACGCACATGCACAAACGCCCTCCATACAGATGAATAATACATTTTGCATTGCCGGTAACGGTGCATTAGCTAAAAGAGTGTCTGCATGCAGGAAAGCTGATGCGACACCAGTAGGAATAACAATACACTGAGCGTTTGTCAGCGTCAACACTGTACACGAGAGGGACGCAAGCCTTCTTGTTCCTGTTTTGCAACACCAGAGAAATAATGTAACATCAATTGGACCATCCAACTTGCTCCCGCTTATTAAAGTACCTTATTCCTATTAGGGACAATTTTAGTTTTTCAATTCCCCAGAGGAAGAATGCATGCAATGATGGACCAAAATGTTTATTATTACATGTTATAAGCATTAGTGATTTTATGTTTTTACAACTGCTCCTCTGAGGTTCAGTTTCCACCACTGTTTACGTGACACTCGGTCGAGTTCTTGAAGGCCCAACTTGTTAGAATCCTTCCACAACAAACAAGTTGGTCCGAAAGTCGTTATCGTCCTTAATAATTCAATAATTCCAGTGTCCATTGAATTATTTTGAGACTACATTTTCTAGTGAAAACTGGATGCACTTTGCGATGAGAGCTGCAACTGTAATAGTCAATATCTATTTTACCACACCACATTTAAATTGCATTCATCATCACATGAATCATATGTACTAGTGTTCACCATGACCAGACTGACTTACAGTATGTATCAAAGAACAGTGCCCCAGTGTTTTCCCCCTTTGAAAGTCCCAAAATACGCACACGCCACTTTAATCTTATCTATTATTCACCAGGAGCAGGTGGGGTGGGGTGCAGGGTATATAAAGATGAATGGAGGGAGGAGAAGTGTGTGCTTGGTTGAAGGTGATTAACAAAAAAAAAAAGGGAGCAACCCCCCATCGTATGTGCAGCTCTTCCGCCCGTTCTTGTCCAATGAATGTAAATGGTGCAGCCGGCTGCTGAGATGAAGGAGTGGGAGCCAGACAAAGACGATGATGGAGGAGGTGGCACGGACCCCTCCTCCAAATATACTGACACACTTCATGTGGGCAAGTGTCCATAGAGACACACAAATAAACACTACAGGGATCTCTTTAAACAAAAAATGAGAGATTACCAACGTACAAAAAAAGAACTCTGCTGCAAACCACTGAAGTAAAAAAAGATGTTTAAACAATGATAAATAAATAAAAACTCACACAATGATTGTGGCTGTCTTGGACAACCAGAACAATCAAATGCAATCAATTCAATGCCAGGGAATGAAATGACCTGGATGAATGAGATTATTTATAAGCATCAAGATTGGAGGCAAGGAATTGGTTCATGTAGGAGTGTGTGAATGGATGACATGCCGGCACCAAAAGTGGGAAAGTGTCCCTCATGAGAAATGAGAAAGTGGGACTGGAAGTGGGACACACACAGATGGTGTCAATCACAATCATAAACTAAGCGCCATAACTATATCCAACTGTCCCACATGCCTTATTTTACAACTCTTTCAGAGCAAACTGTAATAAAATTACCTTTTGTGTAGGTTACATCTGTGAGTTTGTATTATTCATTCTAAATATTAACTCAACGGTTAATTCATTCAGCCTATTGATGATAGTAACTGGAAAATAGACTGCATAAGTACATTATTTATAATTAAAAATATATATATTAGGGGTGTTACGGTACACAAAAATCTCGGTTCGGTACGTACCTCGGTTTTGAGGTCACGGTTCGGTTCATTTTCGGTACAGTAAGAAAACAAAATGTAAAATATAAATTTGCTTGTTGTTTATTACACACCTCTGTGCTTTCAACAATAGGAACATTAGCCTATACAAAGCTAGAAGTCTGCTCAAAAAGTAGTGGGTATTTAAAGATAATCCAACAACAATTTGCCTTACAGACCCAAGTGCCAGCAGAGGGCGCCAAACACCAAAAAACAAATAACAAGCGGACATTACACTCTGCTGTCATTTTAATCTGTTTGAGCGGGGCATGTACATTAATTGCGTCAATATTTTAACGTGATTAATTTTTAAAAAATTAATTACCGCCCGTTAACGTGATAATTTTGACAGCCCTAATATATATATGATACAAAAACAAACCTTGACCAAGTGTATTACATTTTTTATCCATTCATCATTACCTTTAGCACTTCACTTTATTAGAATTCCAGGTGAATTCGGGCCAGAGAGGGGCAACCGAGACTGGTCGATAAATAATCACAAGACACATGTTGGCAAATAACCATTCACACTAATATTTATATCAATGGACAATTTAGAGCACGCCAAATTTGAAGTAATTTTAACAATTTTCCCCCCAGATTGCAAATTATATAATGTATGAAATTTGACCTATAATTATTTAATTTATTTAGTTATCATATTGAAGGGGAAAAATGATGCATAACGAAATTTGAAGTTAAAAAATGGCTTTAAAATTTTTTTTGAGAAAATGTGACATTTTCTTACATATTTTAGCAATAACAAACTCAGTACATTGCTTGTTTGCAATGGCCACAAAGAATGATGTCGTGAACCCGATCTGGCTCCAGGGCTTGGAGTTTGACATCTGCGAATCAACGTCTTCACTGAACCTACTATTCCTATTTTAGAAATGTGGAAGGAAGCTGTAATATCAAAGGAGACCAATACAAGGAGAGGGGGAGCATGCAAACAAACTCCACAGATAAAAGACCAGAGCCTCAGTGTGAACGTCAAAACATGGAGATGAATAACTATTCTGTACGTTATTTGTGCTCTTTTTGTAAAAATAAATAAATGAATAAATAAATAAAGTTAGTAAGTGATTTAATAATTTGAAAATGGCATTATGAACAAGAAGAGGCCACTTCATGGTACAATCAACAGTTCTGTTCTTTACTAAAACTTTTTGTTCCAGAGTGCAGTGCACTTGGCTGGTTGCTGAAACTATTGGTATTCACAACCACACTTGTTAAAGTGGCGCATGTAGTAGCTGGTTGGGGGCTAATTCATTTTTTACGGTCAGCTTGAAATGGGATTTCGTTCTTGTGCTTCCTTTCGCGATTATACAGTGAGGGCAGAGGATTACGCTTGAGAAGGACACGCACCATGTCATCAAACTCCTCACTCATGAACAGAGTGTGGTATTTGTGTCTGCAAGTTCACACTGAGATTCGAAACATGCCAACAAATTGAACAGCTGAGCTCAAAATGTATAACGACTGAGTATGAGATGGGGATGTGAAAGAATGAGAGACGGAAAACAAGAGTAAAGAGGGAGAGAGGAAAGTGAGTCACTCACTTTCCATCAGTGGTGATCAATATAAGTGTCTGACAGCGCAGTGCTCCAGCTTTTACCGTAAATCATGCACTACGATGATGGAGACTCTCATAACAAACATACTGTTCAAACGCATTGAGTACACGCACGTCTACTGTAAGTGCACCAGAAAATAATTCAGTAGTAGCTAAATAAGCAACAGCAGCCCATATTTCTCACCTAAATGCAACTGCATTACCAAATTGAGTGACTTGACAATTTTTGTTGCACACAGCAACCATGAGGCTAGGGAGGATTCACAGTGATTCCTCGTTTTTCCCGGTTAATGGGGACCAGAACCCGCCGTGATAAGTGAAAAACCACGTAGTAGTGCCCGCCACCACCCAAAAATGTTTTTTTTTTTGGTGTGTGTGTTCAATGTATTTTTCAGATTTAACATTGGAAAGAGATACATATAAGACATGTTTTTTTTCACTTTTTTTCCCCAAAGTATAATTAAAAACAAAATGTATGTACAGTATATATATATATATATATATATATATATATATATATATATATATATATATATATATATATATATATATATATGGCGGAAAACACAGACAAGACTGAAAAGGCAGTTTCTGCTCTTGCACTCCTCTTTAAAAGAAACTGCTGTATTTCAAGCCAAAACAACTGTTGCGTTTAATAGAACTATATGTTTATATGCTGCCATAGCAGATTCATGGCGCATGAAGCCCCCGAACTATTTTTAATTTGTCCGTTTTACCCTGAAAACCCCCTTTTACAGACGTCGCGCAACCGCTTTTGTTTCAACCCAGCCATAAAACGAAGGTAATTAATTATATTTGTTATTCAAAATGTCTGTCGTTTTTAGCTTAGAATCATTCATTGATGTCTCATATTTCGTTTAAAAAAAAAAAAACGACTTTAAAAAATTATTCACTCACATATTTTAAACTTCTAAACAAATTATGTCACAATGAAAAAAATGGCGGTCTGTAAAAAAGTCACGGATATCGACCTCATAACTGTCGCATAATTGTATTTTTATTTTTACTGTCTCATTTTCTCCGATATGTTTGATGATAAATAATCGATCCAAAAAAAGAAAAATAGAAAAAAAACGTTTAGAAAGGTAAATATATGAAAAAGAACATCTCGACCACTCCTTGATGTCTGCGATTTCTGCATCGCGGCCCTTGTTATATGACCATGTTTCACACATAAAATCCCAAAAAAATCCAGCTTTGGCCATTCACAGCTGTGTCTTGACACTCACTGATACATGCGACATGGAGTTTTTGGATCAAAACAAGATAAGTACGCGATAATATCTCGTTAAAGTCATGGCGTCTGTAATTCTGCTCTCGCGTGTTCTCGCCTCCAGATAGGGTTTTGCTGTTTAATTTTTTTTTTTTTTTTTTTAAATGCCCTCCTGTTCAAAAATGTTCTTCCCCCAGAAAATTGAGATTTCAAACTTTCAAATGATGTATCACATATGCATATCGGACAATTTTGAAATTTGGCCAAATTGGGGATCTCAAAGCGGAACTTCAAGTCACCTGAGTGTTTTCCGCCATATATATGTATGTATGTTAAGAAATGTTTTTTAAGCACTTCGAATGTAATAGTGATACGTTTTCAACATTATTACTGTGCCACTGAATTAATTTTTAAACAAGAATAAAGCAGAAAAATGCTTGACTTTATTAAATCCTTCATTGAGTGAGTCCACTCAAATCTGCTCACTTACACACAATGAGTTGCCACAGCAACTGTTTAACAAGATAAAATATGTTTGACGCATGCAGCGCTTTGAAGCATCAGCTTTCAAGGATCTGTGGCAAGATCAAACATTAAATGTCTGCCAATCATTGTTGGTCAGGCAGTGCACAGGAGTTGCTGATTATAGTTAACAAAGAGCAGCAGGAGGGAGAGTGAGACTATTTGATTGGCTCGGGACGGCTCATTTGAATTTTTTTAATTGAAAAAAATCCGCGATGGACTGAGGGCGCGAAGTTTGAAGCACGAAGTAGCGAGGGATCACTGTAGTGCAATATTGAAGTCCGAACAGCAAAAACAACTCACTGATTGAGCTCCACATCCAAGGTGAACTTCCTGCCAAAAGCCTCCACTTGAAAGCTGGCTTGGGCTATGTGGTTCACCTGAAAGAGGACACACAAGAAATGGGGCATCAGTTACATCTATTAGCATATTCATGGTTCAGAAGGTCCGTAATGACATGCATGCATCTGACAAATGGATACAGATGGATGGACGCAGCGACAAAATGGCTGCTTATTAAGACATCAATGTTTATTAACTCATGTTTATTAACTCATCTACATACTTTCTTGCTGGTATTGAGAATTATGCAATGCAACGGATTTGAAACATTTTGCATAGGGGTATGGGACCAACACGATGTCAGGAGAAATTAGTGGGAAATCGTACAAACATGAAAACATTCAATATCATCAGGAGCAGTAGTCACTTACCAGCATTTACAATAATAGTCATAAAAAAGGCAGATAAATATCAGCTGACCCTTCACATATCCTGCATTCTCACTCTGTTCTGTCCTGCTAACATCAGGGCGTAGCTATCACCCACTGAGAAGAGGGCCATCTCTACCCTTATCCCCCTCCTCTTAAATGGCTGATAACTGCAACAGAATGGAGCTTTAATTGTATATAGCTGCCCTCTTGTTGTTTTTTTCCATTATTGACTGTTATGTTGTCGCATGTGTGAATGGTACAGTATATGTCTTGATGTAGCTGTGGCAGGTTATAATTTGTTTTGTATAATTTGTGAAATCCACCTAGTATAATGGATGTATTAATGTATACCGTATCTATATTGTGTTGCTGAGCATTCAACAATGAAATCAAAGGGGAGCAAAACAGCCAGACACCTGAGATAGGTCTGTCTCTAAAAATGTCACCTGAGTATGGATAATATTGGACTGAAAATGACTATACAGCCTCTGGTCTAGAACACTGATATGCATTACTGTGGACACATGAATGTGATTTAACTGGAGCTGGATTCTCATTCCTATTGAGCATTAGACGCAGATGGTGCACGCTTGACTCATTCATTCATTCCACACCCCTCAGGGTCAATGAAACCCCACTAACAATCATTCCAGTGGTTCCGCCCCCTGCAATGGGCTACCTTCATTTCAACATGGATGCTGCAGGACCACAACATGGGGGGAAGGAAGGGTCAGCTCCCTGTGCTTACCCAAGAGTGACCTTGGAGCACATATTCCCTAAGGAACATGGTCTCTATTGTTTGCAAGCATGTCTGCTCTGCTCAATACATATATGAGTGGGTAGAATCTTTACTGTATTTATGATGTAATCTAATCTGAAATGTCTGATGGGAGGTGATAGCAGTGATTGTGAACTTTGTAATCCACTAACTCTTCCTTTATTGATTTGTGAGTTAAGACACTGAGAATTTTTCATTCCACGCTTTCCAAGCAAGGACACACACAATGAGAAAATACACACACCAACACACCCAGGTTAGTTTAATTTGTGAGGTTTGTTTTTCCACCAAACAACAATTTGTGCTACACCTCCACTGGCAGTGTTGATATTTGCGTCTGAGATTTAAAAATAGCTCAGAGAGCCTATGAATAACATCCAGCGTGTGTGAAATCCTTTCAAAACCACTGGACAGGTTTGTTTTTAGACATGTTGTGCTAAAAACAGCCAATAAGTGATCAAACTCTCTTGATGTGTGATGTTGCAGATGATTGCGATCTCTCTAGAGGTTTTCTGAACATTTCCTACAAGTTATTTTTAAGCCAATTTCTACACGTATATAAATGGCACTCACTTGAAATAGGGAGACGACTCCACCAAGCACCTTTCAGAGCCATGGGAGAGGATGCTTGCGTTTGTCCCTCTACACCTTTTGTATACATCCCACCAGATACTGCTGTACTGTACTGACTCCATCAGATTGTTAGGGAACAGGATACTGAGTCATGGTGTGAAAGTGCAGAGTCGTTTGGAATATCTCACTATCCTGAGTTTGGTTCAGTTTCTTTTCCTCCAACAATGTTTAAATTTTGATCACTAATCTAAGTACAGTACATATCATTGTTCTCATAACACATGATGTATTTAGTAAATTTACATAACAGAGTGAGTAAATTTCAATTTGGCAGATGGGTGCTTCTATAGTGTCTGAGGTGTTATAGAGACAAAGGGTTAACAACTGCTACCATCTGGACCTCACAACACACTTTGATACCCACACAAGCCCACCCACATTAAATGACATGACACGTTAGGGTAATATGACTTCTTGTTTAAAACAGACCCATCAAATATGCATCACAAGAATGACTCGCTGTTATTGCAGTAATCATGATGACTGCAGAACATAACTTATGATGAAGTCATACATGCTTCTCAGTGTTTTTTTGTTGCTAAACTGGATTGGGGGTAATAGCCCTCATACATCAAGTCCAAAGGAGGAGTGAGACTAGCCCATATACTGTAAGTGCCACAGGAAGAGGTACTCAGAAGGCAGACTGTGGTGCAGATCTAGACTCAAATAATATTTAATGTACAAAGACCTGCACAAAGACCTTTATATGACAGGAATGTCAAACTCACTTTTGTCATGAGCCACAACATAGTAAAGGTTTTCCTCAGAGTGGCATTATGACTGTGAACCATAAAAAATCTGAAGCCACCGCCAGAAAAACTGCTCAACAGTTATTCAAGTTCCTTTTTTAAAATACTTGCATTAAAGCATCTTTTCTAAAAGTGGCAAACGTCTGCAATTTTTTAATTTTACTAACGAACATAAAGTTGATGAAGAAAATTTGTTTTGTGGCCCACAAAAATGATGTGGCAAGCCCAATCTGGCCTTGCGTTTGACACTTGTACTTTTGAGATGAGGCACTACTCTTAAATGACAGTCTGGCAAAATGTTAAGCACTTTTGGAATGGCAAATTCAATGTGATTAAAACCGACCAAAGAATTGTGAAGCTTCATTTAGTTCCAAAGAAATGTTTTTTTGTTTTGTTTTTGTGGTATGGAAAATGCAGTTTCAGGGAACAATTTTGTGTTTTTTTGTTTTGTTTTTATCAATAGAAAATCTGCCTTTAAAAAGAATAAGTAAAACATATTTATTTCTTAACATATCTCCTAGACCCCTTTGCTTCATTTGTTACATAGAGAGCCCACTCCCCAATTGGTTGACAGGTTTGTACAGTAGTTAAAAATACCCAACAATAAGCTCTTACAGGACATAATTCTTCCTAGTTGATCTGTCAAAATTAGTCTTGCCTAAAAGGCTCAACTGAAATATTGCTACCTGAACATTATTTGTGAGAAGAGCACGAGGGCAGTATAATAGGTCAGTGCTTTTCAACCGGTGTGTTGCGGCACACTTGTGTGCCGTGAGAGATTGTCAGGTGTGCCGCGAGAAATTATCCAATTTCGCTTTTTTTTTTTTTTTACGTCATCAGGCGGAGTTGAAGAAGGAAGGATTAGGTAGGAGGTTTCAGTTGTGTGTAAATGAGCGAGGTATTTCCCATGTCGCGTTCAAGAACTGCTCGGATTTCTAGCCATATTGCTGTCCGCAACAATCTGGACCCCAGCACGTCTACTGTACATCATTGGATTAGACTTATCAAGTGTCGATATACACAAAAGTGTGCCTTCCATATGTGAAGACCGTCAATCCTCCCCTTGAGTTTTATTCCAACACATTCTCGAGAACAGCAAGGCGGCCAATGGCTAGAAATCAGAGCAGTTCTTGAATGCGACACATGCAACTCTCCAACAGTTGCTCGGTACACCAGACTCACCGCTGTTCCAGCTATAGAGTCTGGCGACTGTTCGGCGGATCAAATTCCCAGGGCGGAGCAAGCCACAGCAAACAGACAGCGGAGTGGACCAATCAGCGACGGGCGTACATGCCGTTGATAAAGCGACAAGAAACTCTAGCGCAAGGGGAATAAACATACGAGGAGAGCGGAGAACGGAGAAGTTTATTCAACATGGCCAACATTGGTTTTAGCGACTCGAGGTGTTTTTGGTCATTTAAAACTGAATTTACCGCGAATTGCAACATATTCTCGGTTCTCCCAATTCGCCATCTGTGTTGTTGTGGAGAAGACTTCCAACGCGCAAGAGTGACGTTGCTCGTTAAGAACACGTCACGCAAATAAACGAATCTGATTTTACGGATGATTTCGTTTGGGCTCGAGAGGCCAATAAGGAGATGGGTCCCAGACTCTTCTCACAGTGTTTGAGAAATACAGGGAGAATAGTCTGGCGGTGCCAGGCAACTCCAACAGCACTATGGTCCCAAGCAAGCTTAAACGTCATCTCCAAACGAAACACCCGTCACTTCAAAACAAGTTGATAGACTATTTTGTATGCCTTCGTGAAGACAGAGAAACAGGCAACTTTTTTGAGAAAAACTTAAAAGGTAAATAAGGAAGCCATCAAAGCCAGTTACCTTGTTGCTGAACTCGTTGCTAAATTCAAAAAGTCCCACACTGTGGCAGAGAAATGAATACTACCTGCCTGCAAAGTTATTGTCAGCGAGATACTCGGCCCTGATGCGGTTAAAGACATTGCACAAGTCCCCCTTTCTGATAAGTCTGAGGTTTTCAAGCTTAACTACGATAGAAAAAATATAATAATAAAAACAGAGCGACAAAGAGCTGTTGGAGAAGACTTTTATGTGCGTCTTTCTTCAATTCCAGCCAGGACATTGCCTTTGTGTTCATCTAAACAGGCTCAAGTCACACTAAGTTAGAATAAATATTGAGAAATTATTGTATAAATAAATATACTGTACAGGAAGTAATTTTGGAACATTTTTTCCCATGTAAAAACGTGCAGTGACTCAGAAAAGGTTGAAAAACAATGTAATAGGTCATGTACTTTCGTAATCAATCAAAAAGGTTTTTAAAATGTATTTATTTTGGGAGAATTTTAGAGAAGTGCTCATTTCATGTTTTTAGAAATAACTCACTAAGACGCATTTGTCACATTGCTAAAAATACTTGAACACAGCAAATACACAGAGTGCATTCCAAGCCCTTCCAAGTGAAACAATTTAGCCAAATAAAACTTGTTCAGCATGTTCAGTCGTGTGAGTCAAGAAAGCCATTGTATGAAGTAATGCTTTAAAATGTGTGTGTAAATAATGTTGGGTCAAAATTGTTTTTTTCGTTAACTAATTTCATTGCCCATTTTCATTAAATTCTTTCAGTTAAGAAATGTTTTATGAAACAAAATTAAACCAGTCGTCTTGAGTTGCTGTTTTGACAATCTGCTGGTTAGCACAATATGTTATTATAAGAGCTTGGAGGAAAAAAAAACTCATCTTGAAATGCACCTTATATTGAATAGCCCTATATGGTATTCTGCACTAGGAGTGGGAACCTCTTGGTACCTCACGATACGATATGATGCGATTTGCGATACTGTTAGGTCTAAACTCACTTTTGTAATTAAATAAAGACCCAGAGAGGGACCGGAGAAGGATCAGACCAGGAACGGAGATATGTTTTCACCGGCGGCCGCCAGGGAGAGGACTGACAGTGCTGTACGCTTTACTCGCAAAGTCAGTGATTCTCTCAGCCCCCTCCCTGGGGTTGCGCCTTTTATTGACAAAGTGGGAGAGTTTCAACACTCATGTGTGAGTTTCACCTCTTGAGAAATAGCTGTTATCCTGAGAAATGGGTGCGGGCAGTTATCTGTTATCTGCTGACATCTGTCCTTCAGTTGGATATGACCTTACACAACACATTATTTCTTTTGTAAGGCCTTAAGACTGTTAAGTAAGACAGTAGTTATAGCTATTAGTTTTAAACACACATTATTAACCTTAGCGTGCAAAAGCATTAGAGCACATCTTACAGATACAAAGCTCACGATAATGATGATCTGACGATATAGCGATACAACGATTTTCAATACATTGGTCAGGAAATCATTCTAGGATATTCTACAAAAAGCTATTAAACAGAAAAACAAGCTTTGCTGTGAATTGGAATGAATTTATCACTAGTAGACGTCCACCCCATTTGAAGTGGGAGGGTGGCAGCGAATGAACATTCGTTCATTCGCTGCCATCCCTCCCACTTCAAGGCAAGGCAAGGCAAGGCAAGGCAAGGCAAGGCAAATTTATTTATATAGCACAATTCAACACAAGGCAATTCAAAGTGCTTTACATCACATGAAAACCATAAAAATCACATTTAAATCAACACAACGTAAAAACCAAGACAAAAGATCGCATTTAATCACAGAATAAAAATAAATAAATAAAAATAAAACAAAAATAGAAATAAAGCAAAAACTACTACTAATAATAATCATTGAAATCAGCAATGGAGATAAGCACAAGAGGAATAGAAGGCAGGTAGATTGAAATATATAGACAGTTATGGATATGCAGTGCTAAACAAAAGCGTTTTTAGCCCTGATTTAAATGAGCTAACGGTTTGAGCATACTTCAGACCTTCGGGTAACTTGTTCCAGAGGTGAGGAGCATAATAACTAAATGCTGCCTCACCCTGCTTGGTTCTTGTTCTTGGAACATGCAGAAGACCCGTTCCAGACGACCTTAAGGGTCTAGATGTCTCATAGGAATCTAACAAGTCAAGCATGTATTTTGGTCCAAGGCCATTAAGTGTTTTGTAGACGAGCAGTAGTATTTTATAGTCTATCCTTTGACTCACTGGAAGCCAGTGTAGCGATTTCAAAACCGGTGTAATGTGGTCCAGCTTCCTTGTATTTGTGAGGACTCTGGCTGCAGCATTCTGTACTAGCTGCAGCTTCCTGACTGATTTTTTATCAAGACCTGTAAATATACCGTTGCAGTAGTCCAATCTGCTGAAAACGAATGCATGCATAAGTTTTTCCATGTCTTGTTGAGTCAGAAGCCCCTTAATTCTGGTTATATTTTTTAGGTGGTAATAAGCGGATTTAGTGACGGACTTTAGATGGCTATCAAATTTTAGGTCTGAGTCAATAATTGCGCCAAGGTTTCTGACTTGATTTGTAGCTGTAAGTGACATTGTGCTAAGTTGGCTGCTTATCTTTGACCTTTCCTTTTTTGGCCCAAAAATGATCACCTCTGTTTTCTCCACATTTAACTGGAGAAAATTCTGGCACATCCATTCATTGATTTGATGAATGCATTTACTCAGGGAGACTAAGGGACTATAATCATGTGGGGACACAGAAATGTACAGTTGTGTGTCATCTGCATAGGCGTGATAGGAGATGTCATACTGTTCCATTATCTGAGCTAACGGAAGCATATAGATGTTAAATAAGAGTGGTCCAAGAATTGACCCTTGAGGGACTCCACACGTGAATTTGGTTCGTTCTGACTGATAATTTCCGATTGACACAAAGAAATCCCTATCATGTAAATAGGATGTGAACCACTGAAGAATAGTGTCAGTAAGCCCTACCCACTGTTCCAATCTGCTGAGTAGTATGTTGTGACGGATTGAACATCTATGGCCGTCAGTGGCAGTCAATACCAGGCAATGAGTAATTTTGGGTCATTTATCTGTTGATTTTCAGCTACTTCCTGTTGATTTTGGGGTATTTTATGGGTCACTTGCTGTTTATTGTGAGTTACAGAACAGGAAGTGACCTGGGAATCACCCAAATGAATAGGCGGTGACTCAAACTCAACAGGAAATGACCTGTAAATGCCCCAAAATGAAAAGCAAGTGACCTGTAAATGCCCCGAAAATCGGACCGAATGACTGTGAATGTTCTGGTTTTGAATAAACGAACGTTCCTAGTTTAAATGGATTGGGCGTTGAGCGCTTGCTTGGCACAGCCAGACTATTCTCCCTGTATTTTTCAAACACTGTGAGAAATAGTCTGGGACCCAGCCCATTAACAGCCTCTTGAGCAAGGTACAAAATCAGTCGTCCAATCAGATTCGTTTATTTGCATGACGTGTTCTTAACGAGTAACGTCACTCTTGCGTGCCGAAAGTCGTGTCTACAACAACACAGATGGCGAACGGGAAAGCCGAGAATATGTTCCAATCCTCGGTAAAACCAGTTTTAAATGACCAAAAAACACATCGAAACAAGTCATTGACAACAGTCAACATGGCTTGCGCTAGCCATGTTGAATAAACTTCTCCATTCTCCTCTCACGCTAATTACTTGTCGCTTTAACAACATCACGTCTGCCCGTCGCTGATTGGTCCACTCCACTGTCTGTTTGCTGCAGCTCGCTCCGCCCTTGGAATTTGATCCGCCGGTGTTGTGCCGAAAACTAGCCGCCCCGCGTGAAATGTCCCCCCTGACGGGAACGCGTATTTATAACGCTTTATTGAGCGTTTATTTTATTTTATTTATTTGCTTATTTATTTTATTATTGAGCGCCCACACGTCACTCGTACAAACAGCCTTTTCTTACCAAACGACGGACATGGAAACGATTTTCTTGTACCGTGAATATGTATTATTTTACTCTGCTTGAACTAATAAATGTCATACCTTTGTGATTGTTATTGGGATATGGTCGTGAAAACCTGTAGACTAATACATTTCTGTTCAAAGATGGTTATGTGGCCCAGTCCACGATTTGTTACTAAAATACAGTACTACTATTTTGTGTAATTTATTTATTTAAAACCGATTTTACAGTGGTAAATCCATTACTGGAATGCGTCCATGAAAACATTTGATGTTTTCACCTCAATAAAGCGTTATAAATAAGCGTTCCCGTCACGGGGACATTTCACGTGGGGGGGACATTTTTCAGCACAACACCGGACGGTCATCAGCAGTCTGGTATACCAGGCAAGTCGAGCGCAATCAATGGCAGCCTTTTTTTTTTTTTTTTTTTTTTTTTTAAATAAACACCTCTTTAAAACGATATCTCAATTCTTGATAACCTTTTGTGATACGAAGTATCACAATATATCACCATTTCGATATTTTTTACACCCCTATTCTGCACCCTAAGTGCCCGATGTACATGCATTGTCCAAGAGTTGTGACACCTACTGGAAAAACCGGACAATTACAACTTGTGGCATTCGCATTTACTGTATGTGAAGTAAAAACAGGCATTTTGTGTTACGCCTGGCCCTGAACGCGTTTATATCAGATACATACTGTGCTGACAGGAGAATCTTGAATAGTTAAGAAAATTGTCTTACCTAAGATGTATTATAAATGGTGCAATGTTGTTTAACTACCATTTCCCTCTCATAAATATCTAAAGATGAAAGTACATGTTTCTGCTTTTCTTGTTGACTGATGAGCATCATGTTGCCTCATGCAGATGTTTTGTTGATATTTTTCTCACGTGTTCGTTCCAACCAGAGGATAACAGGCAGATGCAAAACAATAAACAAGAGCCACTTATCCATGCAGCACCGCAAGCAGAGATGCACGAAGTGTACCTGCGTGGATCTGGGGCTGCCCATGACGCGTGTGCTGAGCTCATGGTGGTCGACCATGCTGTGGTTGTGTCTGCTGTAGAGAAGGCGGACGGGCACCGAGTTCACCTTCTTGCCCATCGAGCTGCCGCCTCTCCGGGGCGTCTTGACGCTCGACGAGGCGTCACCTGCACCGGAGAGGGGAGACCACCCATTTTTAATAATGTAGAGGACAAAAAGACACATACACCCTCGTGTAAAATATGCCCATTGCTCGTATTATTCCCGGTGAGAACGTAAAATCGCAATTGGCTGAGGAAGAATAAAAATACCACAATGCTCCTAAAATCGTGATACTCATAATATGACGGGTTACCATTAAAGGAATGGGGGTTGCTCTGATGCCCGACGTGCATCAATCCACAGACGCACAAAAGGGAAATCCACCACGGTGTGCGTATCATCATCATCGTCGTCGTCTTCTTCCTCGCTCCGTCTCTGGATGGGAGTAACAAAACAATGCGGTAATCCACGAACTGGCTTCGCTAGGGGAGGATGGAGCTGGGCTTGCTGGTATGCTTCATGCAGTCCCTGTGATGGAGGGCCATCTGGGGTCCGGACGAGACTAAACGCCGTGCGCGTCTGAGCGCTCCGAGACACAGCGGTTCTTCAGTGGCAAGGGATGAGAGAGGCGGGGAGAGGAAGAGAGGATGGAGGGTGTCGAGAGGCGGGGACGACGTAAGGTAGGACAGGGGACCGACACTTCCTTAAAAAACATCAATATCCAACGGATCGCTACAGAAACGTCTCATGCATAAACATGAACAAGAGGAATGGTGTGGAGGGAATCTGCATGCGGCCTTCCCACAGGCATTAGAGCCGAAGCACCTTCAATCGTTTTCTCCGGCTCTCTGCAGGGGCGCCATAAATCTGCGCACATTTAAGGATGTTTTTTCCCGATGTGCATTTTTATTATGCATCTCTAATTCTTTCCTTATAGATGTATTGATATTTTGGTTACAGATGTATACAATATTTGCTTTGTCCTCAAAATTTAAGTCAAACGCAGCATTCTTTGTTTCAATTCATTTTAATGGACACATTATTGAAATCAAATCATTTTTCATAGCGCACTTTGCAAACAATTTTATACATAGTGCTTTACAGGTTAAAATCATCCAGTGCACCTATCATCCCATCCTCATTCAAACCATCTTAGCCCACAGCACCGAAAAGTCACATCAGTCACTAATTCACTGCATAAAAGATAAAAAATAAGTTTTGAGCCTATTTTAAAACACATCAACACTCAGCAGCCCTGACGTCCTCAGTCAGCGTTCTAAAAGTGATGGTCGTAAACCTGAAAATACACCTCGCCATATGTGGTTGTCTTGGAACAACGAGGAGACCTCTGCCAGAGCCCAGGGACTGCCCGGGTTCGTAAGGTAAAAGTGGTTCAGAATTAAGAAGGGCCAAGACCACTTAGACACTTAGGACGCTTTCACACTAGCAATATTTTGTTCGTTTTAAACAGACCAAAGTTCTTTTTCTCAGATAGTCCGCTTCGTTTTGTAAATGTGAACACACATCCGAACTCTTGTTCAGACCAAACAAACGAAATTGTGAGTCTTTGTCTGCTTGAAGCACACCCTGCTTTGCTTGTGAATACAACCGGAGCAGGGTGCGCTTTTGCTACTATATGTGCAGCGTCACAGCTCCAGACGTGCACGTTATTCAAAATCAACAATGGCAAGATGACAGACGAAATAACCATGGCCAATGAGTGCGCCTTTCGTCCACGTGATGCTACTCGGAAAGTTCGGTTGGCACAGAATGAATACTGAACCTTTTCAACAAGTCACTTGCAAGTGTCTCCAACTGGACCCTGGTCCTCTTGGTCTAATGTGAAAGAGCCCTTAAAAAACATTTTTGAAAAAAACTTTAAAACTGATCCTGAAACACATGTAGAGCAATGGCGAATCTTCATGAGGACGCGCGCTGCAGAATTTTGTAAAAGTTGTAGACCTGTGATATACTCAGGGCATTACAACTGTCAATACAACTGTTGATAGAGGCATATGTTAGTATCCCCGTCTTGACACAAAAGAACATTGGATGAATTCTGGCAACTCTCCTCAAATGATTAAAAAAATAAAATAAAATAACTGATTTTCTTGTTGTTTGGAATTAAAAAAAGAGCCAGAAGGTTACATCCAAGTTTCTCACGTGTGGAGAAAGATTATAAAAAAATGATTGTAGGACAGGTAAACGTTTCTCTCTCAGGGTCTCAGGACCAATAACTAAAACTTCAGGTCTGTCTTAGTTAAACTGGAGAAAATTTTCTGACATCCATAATTTAATATTAATAATGCAATTAAAAAAGGTGTCCATTGGCATCAGCATAACAATGAAAACTGACCCAAAGTTTCCTGATGACGGTGCCAAGAGGAAGAGATTAAAAGGCACTAGGCCTAAAATTGAACCATGGGGCACATCACATCTCACTTCATGAACACTAGAGAAATAGGTATCAAAAGCCATTACTTATACTACAGAATATTGAAACTGCGTAAGAATATTAAAATATGATGTAGTTTGCCAAATAATTTAAAATGTGTATTAAGTAATTCTTTCCATTTAAGGGTGCATTTCACTCAATTTTACTCTTTTGTGGAAAAGCAATAGGCCTGTATATTATATGCATTTCTGGATTCAAGTTTTTTTTTTTTTTTTTTTTTTTTTTTTAAATACTCTTATATATTAAAATATCCTATAATTTGGGCTTGTTTCTTTTTGTTCCATAAAATCGAATGGCCCTTGGGTTTAGGTTCCCTATTCTACTGTAGCAAGTCCTGTATATCCAAGTTAATTCCCTGGTGTCATGCAACCATTTCAGATTTTGCAGTGTTCTGTAACATTGTTCCCATGTTGTCATCAAAACTATTTCCATTATATAAGGAATGAAAAAGTTGCCGGACTGTGTGTGAATTTGTCATAAACTGTCATTCTCTTTAACATGCTCTTCATGTGTTCCATCCGGTTTCCATTTTAGCATTTAAATGATCTGACCTTCTTTATGAATGTACTGGATGGAGAAGAGCTTGGTGAAGAAACTCAGAAAATTATCCATCAACTATCATGAGTGGCTCCTTTCTGCCAGTCTTCGCTTATTGATTTTTGGCAACACTGTTGCTTCCAAAGTCTGAATCACTGTGTGGCTCCTGATGACTGTGTCGGTTATTTGACTGTGAGATACTTGCACTTGAAGGTTCGCTTAAGGAATTGAATGTAGCGTTGGGTTACGTTTCTAGCGCTAGAGGGCGCAGTTTCCTGCAGCTTTGTGAGGGGAAGACGTTAAAAAATTGAGTGCACAGTCGTTTACGAGCGATACATCCAGAATTTATCCTGTGTGAGACAGTCATACAAGATCTGCCATCACTGCGAAACAGAGGAGCAGACTGATGACCAGAAGAGATTTTGAAAGAAATAAAGCCTGCAGCAGTCAAGAGGCAGGAGGTGCTGCTCCTCTTTAATTATCTCCATGGATCTGAGATCACTTCCCCCAAATGGTCAAGTGTCTGATTGAACAGACAACACACTCTGCTTTTGCCTGATAGGAACAAAAAAATGAGAAGAACATTGTAAAAACTACAAACAGATTGAAACACGTTCAATTGCAATAATCAGATGTATTGAAATTTATTCAAGGAATAATACCTTTTAATAAATATTTTGGAATGGGTAAAGCTGCAGTGTAGTGTTGAAATTAGTTGGTTCAAAACTTGGTAAGCATCGCTCTTGGAGAAAGCCTGGTGGCGTTCACTTCGCAGGTGCTGGATCAAACAAAGTAGCAATTGACAATAAAAATCTGGTTAACTCTGTATTGTTCGCGTAAATGCCAGGGATATTAAAGTAGGTGTTAGATAGGGGATAGTCAGAATTCATTAGTTGACACACTTGCTCATAGTATTTTTTTTTTTTAATGAATAAGGGAAATATGGACATATTACCTCAAAATACCAACTCTCCAAACACAATTTCTATATTCTACTAAAGCTCAAACTCCACATATGAAAGTTTTGGTTTCACTATTAATCAATGTGAATCTCTGCACATTAACATTGTAAACAACTACAGGAAATGACATTTGCTGCAACTTGTCAGAGTGAAAGTGAAAGAAACGAGCCTTTTTTTTTTTTTTTTTTTTAAACCAAACTTATGTACTCATTAGGACATTAAAACATGGTAGTAGTTTAAAGAAAAATGGCGATATTATATTCAAGTGCTTGTATTAGAGAAATTTATCAATGCTTTGAGTCGTTATTCTATCGAGGAACTCATGATCCACATTTGAGACCAAACTTTCTTACACAGGGCAACATACTTTACTGTAGAATCCCTTGATAATAGGATTTCTTTGTACCCTTCACAGATTCAAGACACCCTGTAGCAGATGCAAAAAAAAAGCAGCCACATATTTTATTTTATATCACGTCACTTCATTGTTCATCAAATTTCAAACTGTGCATTTGCAAAAGTGATCATTCAGTGTTTCGAGGAATTTATAGGGCTTTCACTTTCTTTATGTCTTAGTTTCATTGTAAAGAGAGGTATAACGGATGTGACTTTGGACTCTGTCCATGCATTTTCCCAGAAGCGCCATGATATATCAAAATGTAATTCAAATTTTGCTCCTTTCAAGTTATTTCACAAATCTTTATGTTCCATATTCTTTAACACAAGGGTACCAAACATTGTGTGTAAGACTAATAGGGATGTCCCGATCTGATCACGTGATCGGCAATCGGGCCGATCGCGCCATTTTGCAGAGGAACGTAATCGGGCGAAAAGGATTGGCTTTTTAATCATTAAAAAATTTTTTTTTCTGCTTCATGCTCGTACAGCGCCACTCCCTCCCTCCTGCTAAGCAGTGCGGCCAAACTATAGAGTGCAGCTTGCGTTTGGTACTTAAAGTTAACAATGATAAACAGGTTTTTATCTTTGATCTTGCCAGAGAAGCTTGGTAGCTCTCCGGATCAACGGCACAAATTTGTCAATCATCGTTTAGCTTGTTACACAGGAGCGGTAGTGTGCTGTCACTGCTATGGCAACTCATTGTGTAAGTGAGGGGCTGTTCTCAGCAGTGTGAGCGTTAAAGCTTGAGTGGATTTGAGTGGACTCACGCAATGAAGCATTTAACAAAGACAAGCATTTCTCTGCGCTATTGTTGTTTAAAAAATAATTCACAATATGAAGGTGGCACGGTCGGACAGTAACATGTTTGGAACTTTTGTTGTACATTGTAAAATAGTCTAATCCGTCACCATTTTCAACATTACAAAAAAATATCATCCTGAATATTTGTGATTGTGCTCAAAGGTTTCAATGTTGATGCCCATTCTTAAGAACTGATATTAGTGAAAAAAACTGATACTTACTGTTGTCAGGTTATCGTACCCGGTCAAGCAACACTCGCAGTAGCCACTTCCTTTCTTTACTTTGTTTTTTTTTCGACTGGCAGCTTGTCCTTCACAAATTGAAGCTTTGGCACTAAATAAGAGATGAATCATACCAACTATTAGGGCTTGGCAATGAATCCACTTTTTATTGGCGCCAACAAACCAGGCTTCAAGTTGAGTGGAGTCAGTAAGCAAAAGCATTTAAAATCTTAATTTGATAACAATTTTGGTTTAACATTTCAACAAAAGCAACATTTTTCACCTAGAGGGATGCACATATTTTGATATTATTTGAGAAAACAACAGAGACAACAACATTTTTTTGTTTCTGTTTTTTTTGTGTGCAAGTTCATTTTATGAATTTAAAGCAGAAATAGCTAAATTGTCAAAGGAGGGCAAAATGTATTAAATTCTGAAACTGCCTTTTTGTAAGCAAATTCTGAGCCTTTATTATCATATCGCCACACTACCTATATATCTTGGAACACTTTCTCAATGATAGGAGTGAAAACAAATACAGGTACATTAATTCATATAGAAATGGGGTAATGTAGAAGTGTTTTCATTGCGTATTATCCTATTAATGAACAAATAATCAAAATAAGCCACTCATACCTGTTCCCCTGCTGTTTGTCCCCAGCAGGTTGTTTACCATCAATCAAGAAGGGACAATGAGGAGCAAGCGTCTTTAGATTCAACTCTGGTATTTTGGTCAAGGTGACGTATATCGGACAATAATGTCTGAGGAAAAAATGTAAACACTTTCAAAATGGGAATATTAAATGGTGATAATTAAGTGGAAGTCATATTTTACCTGCTTGAATCTTCAACTTTGATGAAAGGTTTACGAATCCGCCCTCCTGTGGAAAAACTAACTTTGAGCACATAAATTTTGCGTCAAATGATTGCACTGTACAAAACATTCACCTTTGGCTTTCTGACACGTGAGCTTTGTTGTTGATGCTGCTTT
Organism: Corythoichthys intestinalis; assembly: GCF_030265065.1. Lineage (NCBI taxonomy): Eukaryota > Metazoa > Chordata > Actinopteri > Syngnathiformes > Syngnathidae > Corythoichthys > Corythoichthys intestinalis. The sequence goes on from NC_080398.1 coordinate 42,770,137, forward strand.
GACCTACAGTATATTGAATTCAAATACAAGAGAAAAATATTAAATATATGAACAACTACATCCGTACATTGACCTGTGATGGTATCAACATACAGCTGTTTTGGCAGCAGCACAGATTTGACACTGGCTTGCAATGGCCTTTTTTTTCTTCTCCGTGTATGCCAACACATCTGAAAATCCAGCACAAATATAACATTAGCTAATGCACAGCTCATTGATACAGTGGAAGCTCCAAAGCCAAATAGTGGTACTATTTGGAGTACAATAAAATGTTCAGAACTGCCCAAAATAGAAATAGAAATGAAATTGACTCAGCAATGGCTCAGTCAATACAATATGAGCAATGCAGAAATCTAGAATCACACGGTACAAATTATTCTGTCAATATTGGTCTGTAGACCTCATCCTGTTTCCTTTCCATTAGGCATCATTCAGGCTTATTTTAATTTATTTGTTGGACTGCATATAAAAATATGACTAAAAACATTGCTATTGTTTTGGAATTAGCACAAATTTTAGTCCATCATTTACATTGGAGCGTCCACTGAAAAACTAATTGTATATTAGGAGTGGGGAACCTCTTGGTACCTCACAATACGATACGGTTTGCGATACAAAACTCACGATAACGATGATCTGACGACACCGCGATACGATTATCGAAACATTGAGGAAAAAGCGGCATGGAAAATGAATTAATGAATGGTCAGGAAATCATTCTAGGATATTCTAAAAACAACTAATGAACAGAAAAACAAGCTTCTGCTGTGAATTGGAATGAGTTTATCACTAGTAGACGTCCAATCCATTTGAACTGGGAGGATGGCAGCGAATGAACATTTGTTCATTCGCTGCCATCCCTCCCTCTATGTCCGTCAGTGGCAGCAATTTTGGGCCATTTAAGGTCATTTACCCGTTGATTTTCAGGTATTTCCTGTTGATTTTGGGGTATTTTATGGGTCACTTCCTGTTTATTTTGTGTTACAGAACAGGAAGTGACCTTGGAATCACTCAAATGAATAGGCAGTGACTCAAACTCAACATGAAATGACCTGGAAATGCCCTAAAATGAAAAGCAAGTGACTTATAAATGTCCTAAAAATCTGTGAATGCTGTGGTTTCGAATGAACGATCGTTCCCAGTCTAAATGGATTGGGTGTCGAGCACCGTCAAGGCAGCCTTGGCAATTTGTTGGTTCCTTTTTTTTTTTTTTTTTTTTTTTTTTAAAAGATTTTGACACCTTTTTAAAATGATATCTCGATTCATGCAGGAGCATATCAATAACCTTTTGGAATACAAAGTATCACGATATATCACCATTTCGATATTTTGTCACACCCCTAATGTATATATTTGAATGTTATCCGAAATGAAAACGCACCATCAATGTAGAGGACTTTTACTCCCCACTCTAGAGCCTTTGACACAAGCTGGTCTGTCTGCAAAATGTCCTAAAAAACAGAGACTATCAGCAAAATAAAGTGCATGATTCAAATATGAACGGGCTAACAAACCATTTCTTTCACAGCTTTTTCAAATAAAGACTTTCCACGGCTTGTGACAAACTGCAAAGAAACAACGAAAACCTTTTCAGTTTAACTGTATGATGGAATGAGTTTGTAAAAACTATCTTTGTGTTAATGAAGTGATCCAAGCGAGCTTACCGTGTCAGCGTGACCTTGAGACCTGCTCTTGATGCTGTCGCTAACGCGTTCTGGGTGGTTTCGAGAACAAGGTGAACTCCGTACAGATTGCGGGCTTGGGAGCGGCGAGACATTTCTGAGGCATTGCACGTATTTGGCTTCCCTCTTATTTGATACGAGGTACTTGATGTCTTTGCTGAAAAACTTCTCAACACTCTGTAAAATATTGAAATGACCATAAAGATCGTATTTCATCGCCATTGATGGCAATAGTCCATTTTGAAGGGGGGCTAGCGGTGAATGATCACAGCCAGTCCTAAAAAGAGCTACCAGGAGAGCTATAGTTCAACCAGCCATGCAGCGAAGATACAGTCATGGGCGTCGCCAGACATATTTAACTGGGGCACATGCCCCACTATATTGGAGTTTTGTGAAAAATGATATTTTTAATATTTTTTTTCCCATTCTCTTTTGTGTTTTCTAATTGCAAGCAAACTAAATGAAGATATTACTACCAAAGCATTTGTAATTGCAATCATTTTCTGGGAGGAATTGAGCATTATCTGACAGAATTGCAGGGGTGCTAATACTTTTGGCCAGCCAGCAGTGTACACAATCTGCACATGGTTCCTTAAGAAGGTAATTTTTGCACGTAACTTTGGCTGTGATAGGCTGCACAGGCATATGAGTTAACACTTCCGCGAAAGCACCTTCGGTAGATATACTGCATGCCAGTGTGTCGGGAGATCTGAGTTCCCAAGTTGGAAAATCGTTCTGATGTGTTTTAATGTCGTCATGTTGGATAAAAACATGATTGCTTCAAAGAAGAGTAGCCTATTTAAATTGTTCCAAAGAGACATCAATAGTTGAGTGACTGGCGCTTTTTATAGACACCATGAAATAAACATTCTTTTTTTCTTTTTTCTTTTTGGATTACTCCAAAAACATCTGAATTTATCATTAATATTACGGTGCGTGTGCCAATCATATAGTCAACGGTGCAAATTACATCTTCTCACCTGCTTTACAGGTTAGTGCCAGAAAAACTGCCCATCCATCTATGTTGATGTTTGTTTGGTCACCTATTCCCATGAATTGTGTATCTAAATGGTTCAACTTTACTCTTTACGTATCAGGCAGTTAACTGTTATAAACTACTCTGGTCGCAAATTGAAGTAACAGATTACCTGCAGTCTTTTAGCTAACTGGCTATGAATACAATGACAAATACAATTTGAGTGAGAGGCTTTCAAGAGCTTTGTCTAATATTGCGTTAATATGATACGTGGTACTTGAACTGTATCAATATTGATGCTATTTATTGCTATTTGTTTATACGAACAAAATGATTAGTATCAATCTGTATGAATTAATTGCCTATCTTTGTGATATAACCTCTAACGATTTTTTATGTGTGTTTACCATAATTTTCAGCTGTTTTACAAGCATTTTATTTGCTACTGCAGCCCCTGTAATCTGTCTCAAGATGTATTATTGTTTATTTCTATTTGACTCAAACAGCATTATGGAAATTGATATTAGAAAGTTATTTGCTTGCAGCAAGGATAAATCAGCAAGGAGCAATGAAAGAGGTAAGCTAGGTAACCCAACTAAGAAACATAAACCACGTTTAGGTCACAACCTACCAGTTGAGAAAGACTGATTAATTGCATAACAGATATCATACCAGTGAAGTGATATATCCCGATTTCTGTCTAGAAAAAGTAGAGCAGCAGAGGGCAGGAAGAGGTGAAGAAGAGCTGGAAGTTGATGAGCATGAGCAGAGGTGAATTGACTACCAACAAGGGACGTCCCAATTTTGATTTTGAAGACTGATGGCAAAAAAAAAAAAAAAAATCACTTTTTCACAGAAACATGGGTTTTTGTTTGAATATACATAGTTTAAGCCCTATTTTTGACTTTTTATGATGGCTAAGTGCTTTTTTTTTTGCTCGCCCGCCAGTGCCCTATTACTGTATTAGGTCTAATGACGCCCCTGGATACAGCTATGAAAGTGATACTACAAAGCAGAAAACATTTTGGTTAAGGACCAACCCCTCCGAGGTCTTTTATATCTCTCTCCAACAACTCTGCTGTTCTGTTGGACGGCAGGTCAAGATAGAAGACTTTCCCAGCAAAATGCTTCAGCAGGGCGATGCGGGACTTCACTGGCGATCTCTTCTGTCTGCTTTTGCCAGGGATACCTTAAAAGAGGTGAGCTTTCAAGTCATGTAGCCCCACAGAACCTATTCGCCTAAAATTGTGATTCTATTACCAAACTTTAATAACATGAAAAAATACCTTGGCAGTCGACTCCGTCTTGCGTCCGTGTGCCTCTTGCCCTCATTATATTCTCTTACCAGAGTCAGTTCTCATTTGGCAGCTGTGTTTGAGAACAAAACAAGAATATTTTCAAAAACGACGTATACATCTTGTTCAAAATATCGTAATTCATATTCGACCATTAGGATAAATGCGTACGTAACTCACCTCACTTACGACGAGAACATTCTGCGTTGCACGATTTCGCATAAATTAAGCGACCCATTTAGTGTATTTTAACATTTTTTTCATATCACAAGTGTTCCCCGCGGTCCGACATTGGCATTTGTAATTATTTGCTTTTTGGCTGTTTGAAAGTTTTAACGTCGGCGTTTAACAGAACTTTCCATTTCCCGCTTAACGAATGGGCCGACAACGAAAAGCAAGGTTGCCATGTGTGGGTATCATCTTACCACTTTCGAACTACTCATTCTAAGTTTTACTTACGTGTTCTTAGCATGTAGTTTTTCCCCTTTCATTTCATCTTGCAGCTAAATAAAAATTGACCGATTAAAACTCTTATTTTCGTGTGATGCCTGCAATGTTGCAGCATATATGCGGAAGGACATGATCAAAATCTGGCAACGATAGCATAAATAGGTAAATCAGTACAGCTATTCGGATGTTAAGTTTCGACATTCTTTAAAAAGCAAAACATTTAAATATATTTATTAATCAAAGACACCCGACTTGCAGCACTTACAGTTTCTGTATGAGCACTGTTTATATAACTGCCTACTACGCGAAACGAGTTGTTTTCAGTTTCGTGAATGTGCGGAAGGAAAACTTAGTTATGAAACATTTCATTCTATGGAACATCAGTACAGTAAACATATGGTTTGTGTAATGTTATGGAGTCGTCAAACTAGTCACGGTAAGCACTTTTTTTTCCCACCAAATCTCTTTTTGAATTTTGTCGGATGACCCTCCTTGCATGTTGCGCCACGGAAGGACGTTTATTTTAACGCGAACATACATTTGTTAAATGTGCTTTCACATGTTGTGTTTTTAACCCCTGTTATCGGTCAAATGGTACTATCGTAAATCCTAAATGTATAGCATATACAACGACGCGTTGAGGAAGGTCTTGAAAGCAAAGCAATGCGTTCATTTTAAATGGAATCTCGTGTGTTCAGGAAAACATGAGCGGTCAACGTTCTTCAACCTCGGACATAGATCATGGCATTACACCAATCCAACAGATGCTGGCGTCGTGCTCCGGAGCACTGCTTACATCCCTGTTTGGTGAGGCTAATGTGGGGTGCCCCTCCTTTCCAATTGATTGGACGTCTTTCGCCGTCATTTGCAGTGAATAAGTTACCATTTACAGCCACGTAGCCTACTGTGTCATGTCTTTGCTAAGAAAAAAAACCTTATTTATTATATCCAGTACCTTATACTGTAGTACCCGATGAACTACCTGTACATCAATTCAGTGCAGGACAGCACAAGCGGATCAACCTTGAGAGGGACACTATATTAAGGAAGAGGTTTATTCTAATTTCAGGGTCTCCACCTGGTCAATGCACACAAAAACTGGCACCTGGATATGAAATGTTAATTTGAAACCTTGCCGTCGTTTGAAACCATGAACCCAGGTTAGAACCCCTATTTTTTAAAGCAAATCCAGGATTGAAGAACCCTTACGTAGTTGTTTACAGTGGGTCAAATAAGTATTTAGTCAACCACTAATTGTGCAAGTTCTCCCACTTGAAAATATTAGAGAGGCCTGTAATTGTCAATATGGGCAAACCTCAACCACGAGAGACAGAATGTGGGGAAATAAAACCAGAAAATCACATTGTTTGAATTTTAAAGAATTTATTTGCAAATCATGGTGGAAAATAAGTATTTGGTCAATACCAAAAGCTCATCTCAATACTTTGTTATGTACCCTTTGTTGGCAATAACGGAGGCAAAACGTTTTCTGTAACTCTTCACAAGGTTTTTACACACTGTTGCTGGTATTTTGGCCCATTCCTCCATGCAGATCTCCTCTAGCGCAGTGATGTTTTGGGGCTGCCGTTGGGCAAAACGGACTTTCAACTCCCTCCACAGATTTTCTATGGGGTTGAGATCTGGAGACTGGCTAGGCCAATCCAGGACCTTGAAATGCTTCTTACGAAGCCACTCCTTTGTTGCCCTGGCTGTGTGTTTGGGATCATTGTCATACTGAAAGACCCAGCCACGTCTCATCTTCAATGCCCTTGCTGATGGAAGATTTTCACTCAAAATCTCTCGATACATGGCCCCATTCATTCTTTCCTTTCCACAGATCAGTCGTCCTGGTCCCTTTGCAGAAAAACAGCCCCAAAGCACGATGTTTCCACCCCCATGCTTCACAGTGGGTATGGTGTTCTTCGGATGCAATTCAGTATTCTTTCTCCTCCAAACACGAGAACGTGTGTTTCTACCAAAAAGTTCTATTTTGGTTTCATCTGACCATAACAAATTCTCCCAGCCCTCTTCTGGATCATCCAAATGCTCTTTAGTGAACCGCAGACGGGCCTGGACGTGTACTGGCTTCAGCAGGGGCACATGTCTGGCAGTGCAGGATTTGAGTCCCTGGCGGCGCATTGTGTTACTGATAGTTGCCTTTGTTACTGTGGTCCCACCTCTCTGTAGGTCATTCACTAGGTCCCCCGTGTGGTTCTGGAATTTTTGCTCACCGTTCTTGTTATCATTCTGACGCCACCAGGTAAGATCTTGCATGGAGCCCCAGATCGAGGGAGATTATCAGTGGTCTTGTATGTCTTCCATTTTCTAATAATTCCTCCCACAGTTGATTTCTTTACACCAAGCGTTTTACCTATTGCAGATTCAGTCTTCCCAGCCTGGTGCGGGTCTACAATTTTGTCTCTGGTTTCCTTCGACAGCTCTTTGGTCTTGGCCATAGGGGAGTTTGGAGTGTGACTGACTGAGTTGTGGACAGGTGTCTTTTATACCTATAATGAGTTAAAACAGGTGCCATTAATACAGGTAACAAGTGGAGCCTCGTTAGACCTCGTTAGAAGAAGTTAGACCTCTTTGACAGCCAGAAATCGTGCTTGTTTGTAGGTGACTAAAAACTTATTTTCCACTCTAATTTGGAAATAAATTCTTTAAAAATCAAACAATGTGATTTTCAGTTTTTTTTCCACAGTCTGTCTCTCATGGTTGAGGTTTACCCATGTTGACAATTACAGGCCTCTCCAATCTTTTCAAGTAGGAGAACTTGCACAATTGGTGGTTGAATACTTATTTGCCCCACTGTATTTCAATCATAGATGAGATTAAACCTAGAGGTGCACGATAATTATCGGTCCGATAACAGGAATTATGACGTCATCCCAATAAATCCAATAATATTATATATTATTGGGCCTATTAATATTAATTTTGGCACGGTGTCGGTGGATTGGGAAATGTGCATTTGTTTCCACTCCTGTTTTGCCAATATGCAAAGTTTTGTTGCTTTACTAGAGGCCTTATTTTTCCATCACTGAGTGATGAACCTTACTATGGCAATTAGCAAATGTTTGCATTTTACATTGTTATTTTTACAAGTTATTGAGAGGCCTTTTGGTTATTGATAGGCTTGCTGTCCTATAATTTCCAAGTTAAGAAAGTTGTTTCATGGACCAAGACAACAAAAGTCTCCTCTGCTGTTGCACTAAATGTTTTATCTGCTGACAAAGCACAATACCTGTTGGTTTTATGTTTTTTTTTAGTTCTGTGCTTATTGTTCAGGGGAATACATCATCAATGACATTGACTAATTGATTGTTATTGACTCAAATTATATTTATTTGAAAAAAAATAATATGGGCGCTTTATTTGAAGTCAAAATTGTTCTTGTCTTTGTTTTGTTCATTATAATAATGTTCATGTCATCATAAAAATTCTGGTTAGGTCAAAGGCAAATCTACGCTGAATCTACCACTAGTATTTTTGACATACAGGTTTTAAAAAACTCAGGTGAATATACATTGAAAAATTATATAAATAAATATATATATGTGTATATATATATATATATGTATACACACACACACACACCGGCCACTTTATTAGGTACACCATGCTCGTAACAGGTTGGACCACCTTTTGCCTTCAGAACTGCATCAATTCTTCATGGCATTGATTCAACAAGGTGCTGGAAGCATTCCTCAGAGAGTTTGGTCCATATTGACATGATGGCATCACATAGTTGATGCAGATTTGTCAGCTGCACATCCATGATGCGACTCTCCTGTTCCACCACATCCCAAAGATGCTCTATTGGATTGAGATCTGGTGACTGTGGAGGCCATTTGACTATAGTGAAGTCATTGTCATGTTCAAGAAACCAGTCTGAGATGATTCCAGCTTTATGACATGGCGTGCTATCCTGCTGAAAGTAGCCATCAGAAGTTTGGTACGTTGTGGTCATAAAGGGATGGACATGGTCAGCAACAATACTCAGGTAGGCTGTGGCGTTCCAACGATGCTCAATTGGTACCAAGGGGCCCAAAGAGTGCCAAAGAAAATATTCCCCACACCATTACACCACCACCACCAGCCTGAACCGTTGATACAAGGCAGGATGGATCCATGCTTTCATGTTGTTGACGCCAAATTCTGACCCTACCATCCGAATGTCGCAGCAGAAATCGAGACTCATCAGACCAGGCAACGTTTTTCCAATCTTCTATTGTCCAATTTCGATGAGCTTGTGCAAATTGTAGCTTCAGTTTCATGTTCTTAGCTGAAAGGAGTGGCGCCCGGCGTGGTCTTCTGCTGCTGTAGCCCATCTGCCTCAAAGTTTGACGTACTGTGCTTTCAGAGATGCTCTTCTGCCTACCTGGGTTGTAACAGGTGGTTATTTGAGTCACTGTTGCCTTTCTATCAGCTCGAACCAGTCTGGCCATTCTCCTCTGACCTATGGCATCAACAAGGCATTTCCGCCCACAGAACTGCCGCTCACTGGATATTTTTTCTTTTTGGGACCATTCTCTGTAAACCCTAGAGATGGTTGTGCATGAAAATCCCAGTAGATCAGCAGTTTCTGAAATACTCAGACCAGCACTTCTGGCACCAACAACCATGCCACGTTCAAAGTCACTCAAATCACCTCTCTTCCCCATACTGATGGTCGGTTTGAACTGCAAGAGATTGTCTTAAACCATGTCTACATGCCTAAATGCACTGAGTTGCTGCCATGCGATTGGCTGATGAGAAAGTATGTGTTAACGAGCAGTTGGACAGGTGTACCTAATAAAGTGGCCGGTGAGTGTATATAATCAGTTATTCTATTGGTATCGGCCTGACGGAGAAAATGGATATCGTGCACCCCTAATTAAACCCCAATTAATAGATATATTTTGTATTGAATAACAGCCCTTAATCACAGCAAATGTCTCAAAGGGATTCACAGGCCAAAGTACACAGACAATTACAGCATCCACTGAGCAGAACATCCCCCAGCCCCCCCAAAAAAACAAGAATACTTGGAAAGTGTTAAGGATGATTAAAAAAAAAAAAAAGACTCTAGTACTGCTTTCTCTACTAAGAAATACTGTTTTAAAATATTAATTTAATAAATATAATTTTCTAAATGTATATTTTTAAAAAGCTACATGGAAAATGAATGAATGCTTTAAAGAAGAAAAATACAGCACATTGTAGTTACAATCGCACATCGGCCCTCACCATTTTTATTGGCCAGTTTCAATTCCCAAATTCATTTACACTTGTCTCTTTCCAGTGACACCTTTAGATGTTGTGAAGATCAGACTTCAAGCACAGAAAAGTCCTTTCCCTAAAGGTAAATTACATCTTATCAAACAGTTGTTGCTTTTTCCAACATGTCACCTGTTTTTCTTTTAATATTTAGGAAAATGCTTTGTCTACTGCAATGGTCTCATGGACCACTTATGCGTGTGTATGAATGGCAACAAGGCGTGGTATAAAGCACCAGGACACTTCAATGGCACCTCGGTAAACACAACTCCCATCATGACACGTAGAGTAAATGTCATGATCGGATTGTAATATTGTGTGCTACGGCAGGATGCATTCGTCAAGATCGTACGCAACGAAGGAGTCAGGTCCTTATGGAGTGGTCTACCTCCAACCCTGTGAGTCATAATAACGTCATTTATTCTCAGCGTCATTCAGCAGCGCTAAGGCCATTCATGTATGTGCCATTTTGTGTGTGCTCCAGTGTTATGGCCGTGCCAGCGACCGTCATTTACTTCACCTCTTACGACCAGCTACGTGTATTCCTGAAGGTTAAGATGGGCAAATACGAGCAGTTTGCACCTATGGTGGCAGGAGCTATAGCAAGAGGTATGATTGGATACTTTTCAAGATAATAATAATTTTTGTAGTAGTCTTTCAAGGGATCCAAGGATGCAACCCTATGTGGCAATATGTTCGTATTAATGAATTTTGAGCTGTGATATTTTTTGCCCCGGAAAAAAAAAACGGTGTCTCGTATAAAAATGAAACAAATTGATGAAAAATTTATATCACTTTTTTTTTTGTTTGTTACTTTGTTCGAAGGGACCATTAAATGTTCCAAGTACAAATCATTTTTATTTGGTGTCAATTATTTCGTGGTTTGAGTTTGAAAGGGTTTAACAAAAATGTTGTAATGATAAATTTAAACTCATTTTGAAGTAATCATTTAAGAATGTTTTTTGATGTTTTTGTAATTCTCCCTAAATTTGAATTTAACAGAACAATATGAGACACGGTGACCTCCTTTTTCTGTAAAACTCATTTTATAGGCCACCTGATAGCAACTTTTTGACAGATATCCAAGAGGAAGGACAGGAAAAACTTAGAAATATCCCTAAAATAAGAGTCCATTGTTGCTGGTTTCAGGTGGTTTATTACACTTAATAAGGGAAACCGTAAAGGTTTCAGGTGGTTTATTACACTTAATAAGGGAAACCGTAAAGTTAAACATAAAAGAAGAACATTTCACATATTGTGCACAAAATACATAATCATTTTTCAAACACTCACTAACTTAGTACTAATATACATTGTTTAAAAACTGCAGGTTTATAAAAAAAAAAAAAAACTTAGCCAAGTTTTTTTTTTAATCGAAAAAAAAGATTGTACAATATGAAAAAAAAATTTTGTGGTCCTTTTTTTCTATGAATTATAGGGAAGGGTGAGTGTAGCATGTTAACTCAATGGCAGCCAAAAAGATTAAAGGAAAAGGTCGTGGATGAAGAAAGCCTGCAGAATTTAATTATACAACTATATTAAGTGGTTAGTAAACCACTAATTCCAAAGAAGTTTGCTCACCATGTAAAAGTGCCAAATTTAAATATTAAATTTAAAATATAACATGCTTTACAGATACGGTTGAACTTAAAAAATATATACTACTGTATGACGGAAAACACTCAGGTGACTTGAAGTTCCGCTCTGAGACCCCCAATTTAGCCAAATTTCAAAATTGTCCTATATGCATGTGTGATACATTTTGGGGAAAGCTTAAAATCTCAATTTTCCGGGGGAAGAAAAATTTTGAACAGAAGGGCATTTTTTGAAGAAAAATAAATAAATAAATAAATGTTTTTTTAACAGCAAAACCCCAACTGGAGGTGAGAGCACGCAAGAGCAGAATTACAGACGCCACGACTTTAACGAGATATTACCGCATACTTACCTTGTTTCGATCTAAAAACTCCATGTAGCATGTATCACTGCCTGTCAAGACACAGCTGTGAATGGCCACAGCTGGATTTTTGGGGATTTTATGGGTGAAACATGGTAATATAACAAGGGTTGCAATGCAGAAATCGCAGACATCAAGGAGTGGCCGAGACTTTCTTTTTCATATATTTACCCATTTAAACATTTTTTTTTTAAAATTTTTTCTTTGTTTGGATCAATTATTTATCATCTAAAATATTGGGGAAAATGCAACATTAACGAAAAAATACAATTGATAGTTATGAGGTAGATATCCGTGACTTTTTTTTACAGATGCCAATTTTTTCATTGTGATGTAATTTGTTTAAAAGTTTACAATATGCGAGTGAATAATTTTTTTAAATCGTTTTTTTTTTTTTTTTTTTTACAAAATATTAGACATCAATTAATGATTCTAAGCTAAAAATGACAGACATTTCGAACAATAAATACGATTACTTACCTTTTTATGGCTAGGTTTAAACAAACGCGGTTGTGCGACGTCTGTAAACAGGGGTTTCCAGGGTAAAACGGACAAATTAAAAATAGTTCGGTAATAGTTCATTTTAAGGGTGAAACGACACGTTGATGCCTCATGAACCCAACAGTAAAGACGAATATTTTATCTGTGTGTTTCTGAAATTCTGCTTTATCTTGCTCTTTTCTGAATGCCAGTAGGTGCAGCCTCAGTCATTAGCCCAATCGAGCTTCTGCGGACCAAGCTACAGTCGCAGAAGCTGTCATACAGGCAACTAGGAACTTGCGTGCGGACGGCCGTGGAGGTCGACGGCTGGCTGTCGATGTGGCGAGGCCTGGGTCCCACGCTGCTACGGGATGTGCCTTTCTCTGCCATTTACTGGTACAACTATGAGCGTGGCAAGCGGTGGCTGTGCCAGCACTACGGCACCAATGAGCCTACCTTACCCATGACCTTCATGTCTGGTGCAACATCTGGCACAGTAAGTGTAGTGCACAGGAATGTGCTGATGAGTCCATCAGGATGTTGACAAAGTTTGTGCATGAGTTAAAATATTTTGACGAGAATAAAACAAATCTGACTTCAACCGTTTCAGGGAGAGTAGACGCTTCAGTGGGAGTCTATTCAATAGTTATCATTAGCTTAGCTCAGTCACTGCCAGCCCAGGTTGCAGAGTATGCGTTGTGATAGTTAAGAAGAAAATTGATATGATGATGGCAAATTGACTTTTTTTGGGGGGGGGGGGAGGTGATAGACGCTATCATGCGACTAATTTATTTTTTATTTGTTACTTTGTAAATATTTTTTTCCACAAATGGAAACGTTTCTACAATATTCTAATATATTCAGATACTCATATAGTTTTGATATTTTCTCATTTTCTTTCAGGTTGCATCAATCATAACGTTGCCCTTTGATGTCGTCAAAACAAGAAGACAGGTGGAACTAGGGGAGCGAGAAGCAATGAAATGTAAGTATGGTCTCTGTCAAATTGTCAATGTAATCCTTTTGTTTTGAATTGGAAACATTTCCTGATTCCACTCATTGATGTTTTTGTGTTGCTAGTATCATACAAGGCATCCTCCACTGTCAGCATAATGAAGAAGATTGTGGCACAGCATGGAATCAAAGGCCTGTTTACAGGTTTGCTTCTGGCAACCATTTTGAATTTCAAGACACCATCTTCTCTCCTAACCCACTCGTTTCCTGGTCAGGTTTTCTCCCTCGGGTGGTCAAAGTGGCACCCGCCTGCGCCATCATGATCACCACCTATGAGTTGGGAAAGGACTTTTTCCGCAAGAGCAACCAGGCTCGAATAACTGGGGAGGCCTCTGTACACCAGTAACACCTCAAACATGATCATTTAGACTTCCCAAATACTATGCTTAAAAAACAGCACTAAGAGATTATTAAAAGTATGGTATATTATAGTATTTTTCGTTTAATATTCCATAAAGACACAATTCTGTTTGTACCACTTGAAATACAATGAACTCTGGCTTTCTGCAGAAAGTAGGGATGGAACCTTGCCGCTGACAGGCAGAATATATGAATTTACATTCTTCTCTAAATACAGATGGTATTTGCATAAAAAATACAGTGAGACCTCGACATACGATCGCTTCGACATACGTTCTTTTCGACATCCGACGTAAAATTTGACTCGCCATGTTTCTACATCCGACGAACATGCTCGAAATACGACGATTTATGACAACGCCGCAGTTTGTTTTCCCGCAAGACGGATGCAAGGTGGATGCTCTTGTGAGACAAATCAACCTGATTGCAGGTGGTGAAAAAAGGAAAATGGTTACGCTTACCATTGAAATGAAGATGGAAATGATTGAAAAATATGAGCATGGTGTGCGCGTCCGTCAATTGGCTCGACAATTCAGCCATAGTGTCTACGATCTCGATGTTCCTCCTCTGATCTCCGTTGACCAGTCTTTATAAATTAAGGCGACAATTATTATCATTGTAACATCGCCAAAGAAATAAAAAAGATAACGCCTACCCTCCGCCGCGGCTGACGCCAACAACAGCAGAACATTAAAAAGTAAAATCTCTACCGCACCTGTCTCATTCTGTCACGTCAGCCACACGATGCGTTCAGGTACAGCACGCAAAACACATCCGCCATATTAGAACCCGATTCGTTACATTAATACAAGAATTATTATATTATTATTCCAAATTTTATTTATAACTTATTTGTTTTGCTATGTGTAATTGCCTTTTGTAATAGTACCAGTGGTATTTATTAAGGATTTAGTGTAGGTTTTCGGGCTGTGAAACAAATTCATGGGATTATAATGTATTCTTATGGGAATCCCCTTGACATACGACCTTTTCAACTTCCAAACAAGGTCCTGGAACAAATTAAATTTGTATATAGAATAGAGGTACCACTGTATTACAAGCGCTTCAAATGCAGACCTACACTAAGACAAGTCGAGACTGAAAAGACTCGAGTATAAAATTGATTAAGAAAAAAAAAATGTGTTTAAGGTTGCGTTCATTGCCTCGCTTCTGTCAGACTGCCCCAAGGCAGCTGTTGTAACATTAGCTTACTACTATCTAGTATGGAGTGAAAGAATAATGTAATGGAAAGTGTCTTTTGAGTGTCCTGAAAAGCATTATTTAAATCCAGTGCATTATTATTATCATTATTTAACGAGGTGGTAGAAGTTTAATATTCCAAGAATTTAAGGTATCTATACGAAATGAACTGACATTGTATTTCCCTAGTGCCTTTCTCTTGACTTTTGTCAACTCCTGTTTCCATGGCAGTGTTGTACTGAGCCGAATAATAATTCCTATTGAGTAATTATTGGTTCGAAAATTTATTAGGGGAAGAAGTTTTCATAGCGCAGATATTACGTATTTTCCCCTAGCTGATTTTACGTATGCATGACTTCTTAAAGAAAAAGACAACGGTTAGCATAAATGACCTTCATGTGAAATATGGTTGCTCAAAGAATCTAAATATGCAAAATTGCAAGTTTTTGGGAACTACGGTAATGGAGAATGTTTAAACAAAAAAATAACACCGCTTGTGCGCACAGCCATTGTGTGTGAAACGCGTGTACTGCACATAAACACTGACACATTCGAAACAGGAAAAAAAGTTGCTGTAAAAATAGACACACATGCTTTATGGTTCATACTTTATACCTGTACAATTTCTTTTTCTCCATTCTCTGTGTGGAACTCAGACAAAGCCTGCTTCAATTCCTGGAGCCATTAAAGGTCGTTTCTCCAATAGACGTGCATATTACAGTGGATAGCCAATGTGTAAAAAATTAGGCGGGATAATCTGAAATACGGTACTCGCTTTTGATTGGCTAAAATCGTACGATTGTTTAAAAATGTTTGACATCTATTTTGTCTACCGTATTTTTCGGATTATAAAGCAGACCAGATTTTATGCGCACCACCAATGAACTTTATATAAATATACATATATATATTTATTGGCAGTGTATCAAATACTTGTTCTCCCCACTGTATATACATATACAGAAAGCGCACCTGATTATTAGGCACATTATGCATCAATGTATTGCATTTGTTGTTTGGTCTTTATCTTTTAACATTTTTGTTTTTTTTTCTGGGTTTGATGATGACAGAGTGTCTTGAGCAATATAATATTGTTATGCTCCCCAAAAATGTTTTAGATAAGGGCACACAACCAGAATTCATACATGAATCGCACTGTCAATTTTAGGGAAAAATAAAGCATTTTCAGTCTGCCTTCTTGTCCGAAAAAAAACAGTACTTACTGGATATATTGTTTTTATTGACATTTTTTCCACTAATACACATAAAAATATATATTCTTTTCAAATTTATAAGCAAGATTCTTTCCACTGGGATAAAACCATGTGTTTCGCTTTAAGAACGAGCTGAACTTATGCCATTTTGCTAAAATGTCACGAATTTCAAACACTTTTGACCACATCTGTTATTTTTGCTATCATTACTCAGAGATGATCGTTGATTTATTCATATGATAACCTCTAATTCCAGTCGGAATTCATATCACAACTACTTCAGTATCTACATTTGAGGCTCACCAATTTAGACTTCACAAAACTACTGCTTTTTGTCTTGGCAAAAAAAATAAATAATAAAGTCATTGTTTTTGTGTCAAAATACTTTTTTGCATACACATATGAAATTTGGAAAAGCTGTTCCATTGTGAAATTCAAGCACTAGTAGAAATCCAAAAAATGTTCGTGTCGAGTTTTGGACATTTCAAAGCACTTTTCCTGTACATTCTTATTTTACTACCGCAATGCAGAATAGCAAGAAAACACGATCATATGCTTGCGCCAGAAATACATCCCAATTGTGTCCAATGTTCTGACACACAGCAAGGCTGTTACAAGATATAAAGGAGTCTAGCTATAAGCTAGCTGAAATCTGTTTACTGTGTTCTTCACGGCATAGTGTAGAAGGGTTTGATGGTATTTCAAACAAGTGTTTTGGGATCATAGTTTATGCTGTATTTATGGTTTGAATCATAATTAGCAATTACAGCAATCACAAAGTATATCCCCCATCCACTGCCCAAACTCTCATGAATAATGTTGGGCGAATACATACATTGAATGGGAATTAAAGTGATTTTTATTTAAAAAAAAAAAAAAAAAAAAATCAAGTTGTGATTTCAATAGTTTTACTATAAAACTCCCAAATCAGACCATTTTCCCCAATCACGTTTATTCAAAAATAAAGTTTAAAAAGCCATAAACATTTTTTTTCAAATGGCTGGAACTAACAAAAGCCATTTGTAGAATTCGGCTACACATTCAGCAGAAGCCAAACTTTCAACCACAGTCATCACAAGCCAAAGTGAATTACTGCATTGGAATCTAAATTATTAAAGGGAACATATCTCATTCAACTGAGGTGGGGTAGATATCAATCATAGTTGTCATAACCTGAGAACAAAAAAAGCATTGTGCACGACACTGAAAACAAAGGCACAAAAACACCTCAAAACTAAAGATGTTTATACAATGATGGCATCATAAAAGTGCAAATAACATGATCCTCCTTCCACAATTGGCGACAATGAAGAGAGACCAACTCTTCAGATGTTGGCACATGAAATAGGTCTTCCAATACTGTATAAAGCATTCAAGTTAAAGTTACATTATGTCAGAAAGTGCTTCAATTGAATAAGCTCATTCCAACAGCATGCTAAAACCTGCCAGTGACCAAGAATGTACATTTCTACAAAGGGTAATATATTAGTGCGCCAAGAAGATGGCTGGTAGAGTCGTAGTGAAGGAGGGCCTTACGTAGGAGTAAAGCCAGGACTGCTGACTTCAGCGGCGGGACTAGCCAGACACTCGTTGGACCGCAGACTTGCCAAAGACCTGAAACTGTTGACGGATGTGAGAGAGCCGCACAGTCCGCGGAGAGACGGTGACTGCTCTTTTCCTGCATGTAAAATGATTAAGTCAAAAAACAGGATCTTAATTTTATCTTAACTCCTTCAGTGCAAATAACCAGCAATAGACGTCCAATCTCGAATGTGAATTGGCCAGCCATGGGAATATGCTAACAAACCTACCAAATACTAGCCCTTCTCAAAAAAATTGCAAATTGTGATGAAGTTCATTATTTTCTGTAATGTACTGATTAACATTAGACTTTCATATATTTTAGATTCATTACACATAACTGAAGTATTTCGGGCCTTTTATTATTTTAATATTGATGATTTTGGCAAAAAAAAAAAAAAAAAAGAAAAACTAAAAATCCCTTTCCCCAAAAAATTGCATATTTCATCCGACCAATACAAAAAAATGTTTTTTAACACAAAAAAAGTCAGCCTTCCTATTAATTATATCAGCTATGCACTCAATACTTGGTCGGGAATCCTTTTGCAGAAATGACTGCTTCAATGCGGTGTGGCATGGAGGCAATCAGCCTGTGGCACTGCTGAAGTGTTATAGAGGCCCAGGATGCTTCGATAGCCGCCTTAAGCTCATCCACAGTGTTGGGTCTGGTGTCTCTCAACTTCCTCTTCACAATATCCCAAAGATTCTCTATGGGGTTCAGGTCAGGAGAGTTGGCAGGCCAATTGAGAACAGTCATGCCATGGTCAGTTAACGATTTTCCAGTGGTTTTGGCACTGTGAGCAGGTGCCAGGTCGTGCTGAAAAATGAAATCTTCATCTCCATAAAGCTTTTCAGTAGATGGAAGCATGAAGTGCTCCAAAATCTCCTGATAGCTAGCCGCATCGACTCTGCCCTTGATAAAACAGAGTAAACCAACATCAGCAGCTGACATGGCACCCCAGACCATCACTGACTGTGGGTAGTTGACACTGGACATCAGGCATTTTGGCATTTCCTTCTCCCCAGTCTTCCTCCAAACTCTGGCACCTTGATTTCCGAATGACATGTAAAATTTGCTTTAATCTGAAAAAAGTACTTTGGACCACTGAGCAACAGTCCAGTGCTGCTTCTCTGTAGCCCAGGTCAGGCGCTTCTGCCGCTGTTTCAGGTGCAATAGTGGCTTGACCTGGGGATTGCGGCACCTGTAGCCCATTTCCAGCACACGCCTGTGCACTGTGGCTCTGGATGTTTCTACTCCAGACTCAGTCCACTGTTTCTGCAGGCCCCCCAAGGTCTGGAATCGGCCCTTCTCCACAATCTTTCTCAGGGTGCGGTCACCTCTTCTGGTTTTGCAGCGTTTCCTGCCACACTTTTTCCTTCCCACAGACTTCCCACTGAGGTGCCTTGATACAGCACTCTGGGAACAGCCTATTCGCTCAGAAATTTCTTTCTGTGTCTTAGCCTCTTGCTTGAGGGTCTCAATGATGGCCTTCTGGACAGCAGTCAGGACGGCAGTCTTGCCCATGATTGCGGTTTTGAGTAATGAACCAGGCTGGGAGTTTGTAAAAGCCTCAGGAATCTTTCGCAGGGGTTTTGAGTTAATTCGTTGATTCAGATGATTAGCTTAGTAGCTTCTTTAGAGTACCTTTTCATGATATGCTAATTTTTTGATATGGGAATTTTTGGTTTTTCTTGACTTTTTTGCCAAAATCATCAATATTAAAACAATAAAAGGCTTGAACTACTTCAGTTGTGTGTAATCAATCTAAAATATATGAAAGTTTAATGTTTATCAGTACATTACTGAAAATAATGAACTTTATCAATATCAAAATTTACAATAGGCTATATTTTTTTAGAAGGACCAGTATGAGTAGTGAAATGCACATGACTGAAATAGAAATAGAAAAAAGGACATTTTTGGGAGTGGGGTAACACTGTATTATTGCAAACTGATGGCAAATGACTAGAGATGTCCCGATGACGTCATTTTCAAAGTATCGGAATCGACAAAAAAATATCGGCCATGCCTTTTTTTAATATATATATATTTTTAATTAAATCGTTTTCTAATTGTATTTAACGTTACAGACATAATATGTTACACTTATCCAGAGTCTTTAGTTTAGGCTTAAGGTAGGGTTATCAAATTTATCCCAATAACTGCGGTAATTAATTTTTTAAAAAATGTATCACGTTAAAGTATTTAACGCAATTAATGCATGCGCTGCACGACCCACTCACGCAGTGTCGCGCTCCAACTGTAATGGTGCCGTTTTGCCTATATAGAGAGCTAAAAGGCAGCGTAGAACGAGTAGAGTGAATTTGGGCAGCCTTTGGAGCCTTATTTTGATTGGCTAAAGCCTTACAATCCCTCTCCCTACGATTAGAAATATCATGAGAAGCAATGTGGGGAAGCAAGGTAGCAATTGATCTTTTTCTTAACACCTTATGTTATTTCCCAACGTAGAGAAGATATATCAATTGGTAGCACTACGCACAGTCATGGTTCCACTTCCCATCATGCATTTGGGCATGGCCTTCAGTATCATTTACTGAAAGCTCAACAAATACACTAGATGGCAATATTTAGTCACAATATACAAAGTCACAAGTCTTTCTATCCGTGGATCCCTCTCACAGAAAGAATGTTAATAATGTAACTGCCATCTTGAGGATTTATTGTCATAATAAACAAATACAGTACTTATGTACTGTATGTTGAATGTATATATTCGTCCGAGTTTTATTCATTTTTTTCTTAATGCATTGCCAAAATGTATATGATAGGGAAAAATTATCGGGAATGATTGGAATTAAATCGGGAGCAAAAAAAAGCAATCGGATCGGGAAATATGGGGATCGGCAGATACTCAAACTAAAACGATCGGGATCGGATCGGGAGCAAAAAAACATGATCGGAACAACCCTACAAATGACATATTTGGCTAATCAATTGAGGCTTGCTCTGACCATCTAATCTGAATGGGAAAATATTAACTTTATTGTGGGCCAGACATTTAATCATTTCGTTACAGTAGCGAACGTGGTTGAGCAGGTCGCTTGTGCACACTTGTTATGTCCTTGTACAAAACACTTCACCCAACTTGCCAGTGTGAAAGTAGTGTATGAGTGTATGGTTTGTAATGATCAGAAGGGCCGATGGCACAAATTGGCTGCCTTGCTTCTGTTAGTCTGCAAAAGTAGCTTATCACCACCAGAAGTGGGTAGTATCGCGTTACATTTACTCCGTTACACTTACTTGAGTTTTTGACAAAGATATACTTCTTAAGAGTGGTTTTACCACGTAATACTTTTTACTTAAATAGATTTGTGAAGAAGAAACACTACTCTTACTATGCTACTTCGGCCCCATGAGACTCCTTACATTTTCCTGTGTATTCTACATATTGACTATATTTTTGCCAGCGATACAGCCAGTGGCTGACTTGGTTTCACCAATGAAACGTCGCAACAATTACCACATGATACCAATCAGAAATAACAATGGTTTTCTACACTAGGGGGAGCTCATGCTCTTTAGACGGGTGATATTTATAGTGTTGTTCTGGTCGGAATTTGATTATTTTTGTGTCATCTTTTTGGCCTAACATGATAATGGAATAGATTATAGTACAGTATGACAATTACAGTTCATATAGATGAAGTTGTACTGAGAAAAGAAATATACCACTTTTTTTTTTAATCTGACATTGTAAACAGTTACTCACAATGTTGCTCATTACTTGAGTATTCAAAGAATAGTTTTTTACTTGCAATTGAATAAATGTTTGGATGACTACTTTTACTTTAGTAATGTTATATAGAAGTAACACTACTCTTACTTGAGTAAAATTCTCGGCTACTCTACCCACTTCTGATCACCACCTTGTGGGGAATGTATGAATAATAATATAAAATGTCTTTGAGTGTCCTGAAAAGTGCTATATAATTTTTCTTAAATGGTTAAACGAAAGAAAAATGAAAACATTATGAAAGAAGGACAGCTAAGAACATACTATGGAATAAAAACAAACTATTGGAGGAAAAAAAAATTGAATTCATGTTGTAAAATTAAGTCAGTGCTTCTACTAGTGTGAAGGCCATCATTAGACCTAACGCTACTGGTCAAGACATATTGGCTTGAGAGGGAAGAGTTGGGATGTGTACCTTGGCGTGGCCAGTGTGGTTTGGCCTCCAGTGTTAGCACATGTGACGGTTCGAGGGACATCTGTGATAGGCTCATGTCAGTAGGTAGATTGTGGAGGCTCTTGCTGCACAAAAAACAAAAATCGCACGATAGTGCAAATGGAGACAAAGGTTGTGGTCATTTTTTTGTTCATTTTTGACATAAAAATGTATTCAGACACCTAAGACCTGTTTACAATATTAAAAAAAACATATTTCTCCCATGCGTACCATTACTAGACTCTACTAAATAAAATGAAAAATTTTAAACCGAAGCAACATTTTTTTTTATAACTATTGGTAGTTATTAACTGGTTCAAGGAGAAATTTGTTCTGAAATTAGACTCCTCAGAAGTCACCCAGCTTTAGTTGTTCCACTGTATCAAACACTCTAATAAATTGTTTGGTCTCACTGCACTACAGTATACCAAAAATCCCTTGACATACTTTTCCCACTTTCCTGGGCTCTTCCTGTACAACAGCGTGTCCAAGGCAACAGCGTTGGCATCCAAGGCGTCAGGAGACGGCCACTGATTAGTCAAGTGGACTGTCAGATCCTGTCGCGACCGCAAGTCATTGTTCTTCAACACTGTCCTGCACACATGAGAGACATCCTTATTCACCC
Organism: Corythoichthys intestinalis; assembly: GCF_030265065.1. Classification (NCBI taxonomy): domain Eukaryota; kingdom Metazoa; phylum Chordata; class Actinopteri; order Syngnathiformes; family Syngnathidae; genus Corythoichthys; species Corythoichthys intestinalis. Next base: position 42,792,421 of record NC_080398.1, read on the forward strand.
AAAAAGTTTGGCCTCGACTGACACTGTCAACATGGTCTTCATTCAATACATTATAGTGTATGTGCAGTGCAACTGCAGCAAATCACATGTATAGCTGTTTCTAATAGTTTGCTCCTCTCATGTAGCCAAAAAAGTAATTCCAACAAAGGCATGGTGTGAAAATTAAATTGTTAATTGTTTTTAAAAAAATGTGTGGGCATCATTCTTAAATAGCCAATAGAATCTCACTGTCTATAAATACAATACAATACGTGTGTGATAATTAATCCTACATAATTATCCTCATACAGTACAGTGAGTGGGATAAGCCTTATCAGTCTTTGACTTGAACATGTCCGCCCCTTAGTCCTATTACATTACAATGAATGTGACTTAATTTGCATTTAATCACAGGGCGAGTGCTCCGTCAGCTCCTAGAGTCGTGACACGTCTTCAATGGACGGATTTAGGAGCCTACATTGAATTTGTTTTTCACACAAGAGAATGACAGCTTTTCGTTAATTCAATAGTTTAACTTGGTAGACGTGGACACTACAAATAAGCCCCACAAACTCACAGCTGATCCTGCAGTTCCAAAATGATCAACTCCAGCTGTTCTTTTTCCAGCGTGTGCGACAGGTGCATGTCAACCAGACTCTGCTCAAGAGCTTTGTGGTGTGATGACGCCTCCGCCAATTGCGCCTCACGCAGACGCACCAGCTCCTCAAGGTAGGCCTGACATGAAAACAAAAGAGAAGAAAGCCATTAGGATTTTGTTCATGGTTGTAAAAAAATGTCCTACTACATAAACTGGTATGAAAAAGTATCTGAACCTTTTGGAATTTCTTAATTGCTCTATAAAATCACCATCAAATGTGATCTGATCTTTGTCAAAATCACACAGATGTAAAAACAGTGTCTGCTTTAACTAAAACCACCCAAGCATTTATAGGTTTTCAAATTTTAATGAGGATAGCATACAATGACAAAAGGGAAAAATAAGTAAGTGAACCCTCTGCCTAAGGAGACTTAAAGAGCAATTGAAACCAATTTTTACCAAACAATTTAAGTCAGGTGTGTGCCCAATCACTGATGAGTGGTTTAAAGCTGCCCACTATAAAACACACACCTGGTAAGAATTGTCTTGATGCATTGTCTAACGTGCATCATGGCTCAGTCAAAAGAGCTGTCTGAAGACCTGCGAACTAAGATTGTTGATTTGTATAAAGCTGGGAAAAGATACAAAATCATCGCTAAAAGTCTGGATGTTCATCAATCGAAAGTCAGAGAAGTTGTCTACAAATGGAGAGAGTTTGGCACTGTTGCTTTTCCCCCCAAGGGGTGGCCATCCACCAAAGAAGATGCCAAGAGTTCAGTGTACAATACTCTGAGAGGTAAAAAAAAGAACCCTAGAGTGTCTGCTAAAGAAATCACTGGCACAGTCCAATATCTCTGTGCACAAATCAACTATATGTAAAACTATGGCCAAGAATACTCTTCATGGGAGGACTCCACGGAGCAAGCCATTGCTGTCAAAAAAAAAAAAAAAAAAAAATGTTTAATGTTCACAAAAAAACACTTGGACACTCCACAGAAGTTTGGGCAAAATATTTTGTGGACAGATGAAAACAAAGTTGAATTATTTGGGAGTAACACACAACGTCATGTCACTTGTGGACGAAAAATGGAACAGCTCACCAACATTTACCTCATCCCCACCGTGAAGCATTGTGGAGGGAGCGTCATGATTTGGGGCTTTTTTGCTTCCTCAGGGCCTGGACAACTTGCAATCATTAATGGAAGAATGAATTCAAAAGTTTATCAGGATGTTTTGCAGGAAAACCCGAGGCCTTCTGTCAGACAGTTGAAGCCAAAAAGAGGATGGATGCTGCAACAAGACAATGATCCCAAACACAGTAGTAAATCAACTTCAGAATGGTTTCAGAAGAACAAAATACCCATTCATTTAGTGGCCAAGTCAAAGTCCAGACTTCAATCCCATTGAGAAGCTGTGGCATGATCTAAAGACAGCGATTCATGCCAGACATCCCAGGAATCTGACTGAACTACAGCAGTTTTGTAGAGAAGAATGGGCAAAGATTAGTCGATGTGCCAGACTGATCTGCAGCTATAGGAAGCGTCTGGTTGAGGTTATTGCTGCCAAATGGGGGCGCCACAAAATATTAAATGTGATGCTCCACTTACTTATTTTTAACCCCTTTTTTCATTGTTTGCATTCTATCCTCATCAAAATCAGAAAACCTATAAATGTTTGGGTGGTTTTAGTTAAAGCAGACACTGTTTTTTCATCTGTGTGATTTTGACAAAGATCTGATCACATTTGATGGGGGTTTTATGCAGAAATGTGAGAAATTCCAAAAGGTTCCGATACTTTTTCATACCACTGTACACCATTCATGTTGTTCATCTATGCTTGAGCACACCTTCTGCTCCATCGCCATTCGATATTTTTGCTCAAAGCGCTTGCACTTGCTGACCAAGTTGCTCTGCTCAGTAAAGATGGAGGCAGCTGTGGCCTTCTTGTCCGGGGTGCTGCTGTTGCTACCGCTGCTGCCCAGTGTGCGCATCTCCTCCTCGTCGCTGCTGATGCTGTCGGCGCTGCAACAAGGAGGAGCGATGCCCGTACCCGGTCAGAGCATATCTAACAACACGGAGTGCCATGGCTGACTTATATACCTCTGAGTGAACTTCAAGTAAGGCGTGTAGTCAATGACCGAGGGGCCGCCGACATCGAGACCCTCACCTTTCAGACAAAAGCTATGGAGAGGGAACAGGTTGTTGAGGTCATTTAGGGCAGCATCACGGGAATTACGGCAGTCTTTTGTCCTGCCTCACTCTCTAACATATGAATTCTGAGCCTGAACATAATAAAATGTGGTTCAAACTATCATGTTATCAACCTGCAGCATACATAGGGACTCTGATGACCTTATTTCCAGGTTTGGTTGTGTTATATTCGCAATGGTAGCCAGCAGAGTGTAAGATTGCCCAAATGAAATATTTTGTACTGATGTTTTGTTATTGTCAAACCCAGAAAGAAACATTCAATTCAAAACTAATATATACAACCATACCTATATCAGTCCTGACTTTCACCTTCCTGTCCTATCAATGATTACGTGTATCACCTCCCTACATAGTATTAGAGGGATTTTTGTCATGTACAAGGCAAGACAGTCTAGTCTTGTGTGGTTTCAATTGGATTTCCACTCTGGTCCAATCTGAATCGACATCACAGCACGCGAGGCTTTTTACACACTAAGAAGTTTTAAGAAGGTGTTGTACAGTCCAATGAAGAGGCTGCTGTAGGAGACTCATTTGCACTTTTTTTCAGTATCCTGCTATGGTTTGTACAACGTAAAGTCTCGTTTGAAGTGCAAAAGAACACCCAAGCAAACTTTGCACATAGCCTCTGACTTGCTGTCTTTTGAAAGGACTTTTAGCGTTTGTTCTCTTTTCAAAAACAAGTATTATACACAACAATACGCCATCTAGCCTTAGATTTTTACCACAAAAACATTCACAACGCATTGATACTAGAATTGTCCGATAATGATGTTTTAACCAATATCCCGATATTGTCCAACTCCAAAAATCCAATACCGATATATGCAGTTGTGGACTTAATATATTATGGCTAATTGAGGAAAAGCGGCATGGAAAATGAATGAATTGTGATGTCTAGGCCAAATGGTCTGCTCACATAACAAATCCCAAGCGTCTTAGTTTGGAGACATCTAATGGTCAATAAGCATTACTGCTGTGCTAGGATGTGACCAGCCCTTGTACAAAGGCAGAAGGCTTCTGCATTCACCTTGAAGACAACATATTGGCCCAAAACCGATAATGACAAACAGATGTCGATATTAACCGATATCATTTTAAAATGCTTTTATAGGTCGATATTATTGGCTACCTGATAAAATCAGACAACTCTTTAAAAAAAATGTATATATATATATATATATATATATATATATATATATGTATATATATTAGGGCCGTCAAAATTATCGCGTTAACGGGCGTTAATGAATTTTTTAAATTAATCACGTTAAAATATTTGACGCAATTAACGCACTAGGCCCGCTCAGACAGATTTAAATGTCAGTACAGTGAAAGGCCAACTTGTTAATTGTGTTTTATGGAGTTTTTCCGCCCTCTGCTGGCGCTTGGGTGTGACCTGCATATGTTATGTGGTCTAATGTCGCCCTCTGCTGGCGATTCAGTGCAGCTGATTATTTGGGTTTCAGCGCGCTTTTCTGACGTGATTATATGTCGACGCGAACTCACACTAATAGACAGTGCTATTCAGACCAGCTGACGTCCGCATCCAGTATTCAGTGGCAGTTCTCATAGCCCCATCACACTGTTTGTGTCTAATACATGCATCGCTTGTGAGTTATATTCCTCCTTTGTTTATATTCATGAGCATTAGATAGTTCTTGATGATGTGTATTTGAATTTGTTCACATATATGGTGAAATGCAGTTACATTGTTAGATGCTTGTGAGCTAATTGGCTAGTGCTACTGCTCAAATGGACACGTGTGTGTACATTTTATGTTATTTTGTGATTTATGCAAGTTATTGACACATTGCCTTGTTATTTTCAGTTTTACAAAAATACAAGAAACGTGCTCCTGTCAAAAAGAGATGACGTCAGTAAAGCCCATGCAACTTTGCCACACCGTCTGATTTCTTTTTGGAACTTATGTTCGCTATCTGTCAATTTGTGTACTCACACACATTGAGGACAGAATAGGGCTACTAGTTTATTTTTTGATTGAAAATTTTACAAATTTTATTAAAACGAAAACATTAAGAGGCGTTTTAATATAACATTTCTATAACTTGTACTAATATTCATCTTTTAAGAACTACAAGTCTTTCTATCCATGGATCACTTTAACAGAATGTTAATAATGTTAATGCCATCTTGTTGATTTATTGTTATAATAAACAAATACAGTCCTTATGTACCGTATGTTGAATGTATATATCCATCTTGTCTTATCTTTCCATTCCAACAATAATTTACAGAAAAATATGGCATATTTTATAGATGGTTTGAATTGCGATTAATTGCGATTAATTACGATTAATTAATTTTTAAGCTGTAATTGACTCGATTAAAAATTTTAATCGTTTGACAGCCCTAATATATATATATATATATATATATATATATATATATATATATATATATATATATATATATATATATATATATCGCTTAATGTGCAGTGTTGTTGTAGTTACTTTTGAAAAGTAAAGAGTTTTCTTTTCTGAAAAAGTAGTTACTAGTTACTTTGGGTTACACATTATTAGAAAAGACTGACATTGCGACTATTGCAATAGCGATACCAGTAAGAACCGCCTTACTCTGTCAGACTGTCTCTGATTGGGTTGCCCTAACACAGAGGTGGGCAAACCAGTCCTCAAGGGCCGCAGTAGGTCCTGGTCTTTTTTAAAACTGATCCAGCACAATCAGTTTAACCAATGAGAGGTCCGGGGAAACGTGAAACACCTGACTGCAATCAACTGATTGCACTTGTAAGACACCAGATTGGTGAAAAGCTGTCCTCTTGATGGTTTGCAACAAAAACCCGCACTCACTGCGGCCCTTTGTGGAAGTTTGCCCACCCCTGCCATAACATCTTGCCCATGTTAGCCAATTAACAACTTCTTCTAGGATGTTCTGTGTTCTTTTATAGACCCTACCCACCGACGTCACAAAACCACGTGCTCGCTGTATGGTTCTGCCCACTTGTCCGTCATTTTGTCTCTGTATTAGCATTGGTTTCAATTGATCGAGGAATTTAAAATGCATTTCATGGAAGACCCGGTGCTTTCTGATGCCGTAAACTCACTGGATGTGTTGCATAAAAGGCGTTATGTGGAAAAGCTTCGTTCTATACAGTCGCCAGATCCATATTTGATGCCCAAATCGATGTTTTTCAACCCACTGTCTTCGCCCTGTCTGCCTGACATCTGCTACGCTGATATTTACAATTATCTTGTCCACACAAAATCAGCCTATTCTCACGAAAATTTGAAAAACTTTAAGAGCTTGGAGGCTTATAAATACTTCGTTGCTGGTTGGGTGAAACAGGTCCTCGTCCACGAAAATTCGGCAGGAATCTATCTTGTGCTTGGAAAGGTGAGTTACGAAATTTTCAATTCAAAATCTTTTGTTATTGCTAACATCCACTGTCAAGTCTAATGTATTTCATGTCGTTTGTCAATGGAGTTAAGGCTTTTAATGTTTATATGGTTTAGCGATAGCACTCTCACTACATACATACGTGTATGTTGTCGGCGATTAGCCTAGCAGTGATCTTAATTGTGGTTATTTTTCAGCCCAAAACCCTCTAAGTATATCTTAAATGCATCTTACTGGATATAAAATGACTACTACATAGTCTGTGGTGATTTTTTGGTGCCCAGTTTTCACGTCAAATTGCAGCCATCCATTTCGCTCTCCTCTTTGGATCCCTCGGAATACGGTAAAACTTCAAGTCTCTCCTTCCATCTTCTCTGTTAGTGCAACCAACAGCCACACACGCCTTCACCATTTTGATTATCAATGTTAAGGAACAGAAAAACACGCCGTAAATAGGAGGAATGTACGTAGCCGTAACAGGTTAACACTATGTTTTGACGGACAATTGGGCGGTACCATTCAGGAGAGCGGAGTTGTGACATCACGTGGGTAGGGTCTATAGCAGGGGTCTCCAAACCGGTCCTCGAGGGCTGCTGTGGGTCCTGGTTTTTGTTCATACCGATCAACCACAGACCTTTTAACCAATGCGGTTTGTACTAAAACAAGCAGCAACTGACTGCAATCAACTGATTACACTTATAAAACACCAGATTGGTGAAAAGGTGTGGTCTTGTTTTGTTGGAGTGAAATCCTGCACCCACTGCGGCCCTATGTGGAATTGTTTGGAGACCACTGTTTTAGAGTGAGAAGAACCATGTGGACTCCGAGGCTAGTATCAGAGCACAAAGCTGTCAACAGAGAATACCACGGAGAGCAGCGGAGACGTCTGTAAAATGACAGGAAGACTCACGCGCCATGGCACTGCAGGAGACTTTTCACTTGGATCACGTAACATAAATAACTTGGGAAACACTCGTAGGCTACAATAACTATAAGGTCTTTGGGTTCTTCCCCAAAGAAATATAGGTTACCGTTTGACAGTTGTACAAAACAAATTAAGCAGACGGCAGCCAGTACCTGAAGTCGATTGTGTTGAGTCCAATGAGCGTGTCGGCCAAAAGCGCCGCCTCCTCCCCCAGCATGATTGCCCCGTCCTCATAATACCTCCTGCAGTCATGTTTGCAAACATGATTGATTCTCATTTGCAACGCACACAAACTCAGTTGACTGCTAGAAATGAGTTCAGCTATGTGCTAACACCTACTCTTTACAACATTAGATAAAAATCCACAATCACATGTAATATACAATAGAAAAATTTTTTAGAACAATAAAAAAAAGTACATTTACTGTTAAATGGATACCTTTCCGACAGTGTGGAAAAAAATATATTTCCTAATGAAGTGCCCGGTGTATGATTGTGTACTTAGAGTGCACATTACACACTCAAACCTGGTAATTTTAAGGTCCCTTAGCGCAGTTGAGATGTACTCAGACAATCTCTTCTCCATCAGTACCACCCGGATCCAAGCTCGACCCTGGTGAGACAAATATATAAAGATTTATAATTATGAAAAAATAAATTCATAACTATTATGATAATAAAGTTATTAAAATTCAGTTATAATCTTACAAGAAAAAAATGTTACGTGATAATGAAAAAGTAAGTATTAAACGTTTCATGTATGAGATTACATTACAGTATCTTTTTTACTCTCTCAGTGTGGCCTTTCTACTCTTTGACAAGCTTTCACGTTGACTCATTGATTTATTTCTCATGTGATACCACTGTGGAAAAAAAAGGTCTGCTGTCCATTTGCTCAGTCGCAAGACTGTTCCCCATTTTTGTTTTCGACAATTCCCCTCTTAATTCCACTTTCATGCATGCATGCATGTTCCTGCTATGGCAACCAAAATGTTGAACTATATAATGTGCTGACATCCAAAAAACTAGATAATGAAATGAAACCTTTGCAAGTGATAAACATGCAAAAAAAAACAACAAAAAAAACCCACAGAAACCAGAAAAGGGCACCATATACGCCAATTGCTTAGCAGCCAGACATCACAAAAATAATAAGTACTTGTTGTTTAACTAGCCTATTAGGCTTTTTTCTTAAAATTTAGTCTTTAAATTACTAACTGTTGAGAAAAAAAATGTGTTGCATTAATAACTTAATAACTATAAACATCCAACAAAAAAGTTTCATTTTATTTATTTATTTTTTTTTTTTTTTGTCCATTTAATAATCCACTCCTTCAGTATGGCTGCCAAAAGTACCTTAAGGAGGGTGCTTAATAAGGGTCTTTCCCACTTTTTTTATGTAACAATCAAAACTAAATATGTAACACACAAATATCAAATACTTTAACTTGAATGTAAAAATAGACATTAGAGGAGTTTAAAAACATTATTTTTGAGACGCGAGGACAAGCGTTTCCCAACAGAATCCTCTCTTTTAGTAGTTGAACCATTATTTCTGCTTTTTGTGAGGGTTTACGCCAGTGCTTTTCAAATATTTTCTGTTACGCCCCCCCGAGGAAGATGGAAATGTTTCGCACACCCCCAACTCTCTGCCGCCACTGTAAGTAGTACCATTTGTCTCTAAAATTATTATTATAAGGACACCTCTGCATAACATTGTGTCCTTTTTTATATTAATGGAAAAAAGTTATATAGATCAACTTATAATAAAGTATAACTCTATTAAAATTGTTTTGTTCGTAACAGAAAAGACTTAAAGCGCATCAATTCGCCTGAATAAAAAAAAAGTCACATCCTACCTGTAAAAATACACATTTACGTTTGAATTACATTAAAACATTTAAACACACATTTTTTTGACAAATTGATACTGAAAAATAAAATTTAATCAAATCAATCAATAATAATAAATTCAAATTGATTAGCAACATTCTTACAAAGACAATATGCCAACAATTTAACAGAAAAAAAAAACAAAAATAGAACAAAAACGACAGTGTCATTGGATAGAAAGGCATTATCAGCTCCTTTGCTATGGTGTGGGGTTATTTTGCAATGAGCATGCTAACAGTGCTCGCTGGTTTACTGATGTAACACTGACAAAGAGGGACGATCGTTGGCAATATTCGGTGAAAAATAATCAAGCGCCTTATCAATGTGATCGGGGTCTAATGTCTTTAACTGAGAATTGATTTGGCTTCCCGCTGTCTGCTGCAAACATTTTTAGACACAGTAAACAGACTGGTCTTTCCTCGTCTCCTACTGTATTACAAGTCAAAGCCAAAAAACGTCCAGCTATTCATATCTCCAGCGCTCTTTGCTGTGTGCTCTTGTTTGGTTCAAAAATACTGCGCACACTCGAGCGCCACTGCCACCCACTAAGTGGGTGTGCAAGTACAATTTAATCTAGTACGGCAAAAAAGTATGTTCCCCTAAGTCACATGAGCCACACCCGGCATGGCTCGGCACCCCTCACTATTTGAGATGTACTGATTTACATAATCTGACGTGAAGCTCGCTGCCTCAGTTTTGAATAACTCAAAAGTAGTCTTAAAACACCTAATTATAGGCCCTTTTAGGCTCCAAGTCACCTTAGCTTTGGACGACCGCACATTCTCCATACTTTCGATGCTTCGGATGCAATTGTGAGATACTTTGCCACAGGCGGCTTTGATGAAGTCCCAGAAACTTCGATGACTCTCGTAGCCAAACCAATTCGTCTGACCTGAGAAAAGAAAACCCAAAATGGAGAATTTGTACAAATGTGTTTTCATTGTCACATCATGTTTCGGAGTATTTTATTTTTTTACCTTTCAGACGATGGTTGAGTATATGTTCTAGAATGGACACAAAGTTAACCAACTCTGGAGACGAGTCATCCATGGTCTCAAAACAGGAGCGGTCTAGGAGAGTCTTCACTGAAAACCTGGATGCAAAGTGACTTTTTATACTTTCATACACAAAATTTCATTTAAAAAAACATAGGTTCATTAGAGAATAAATTGCCCCCAAGTATAAATGTAAGTCTTAATGCTGTTTATGTAAACTGTATTTGTGTTAAATCAGCTTAAATAGGCTTAACCTCACCTTCAATTCTAATGAGCAAAAGTGCTACAGAAATTGGACAGAAGGTGGCTTTTGTCTCAGTCACACAGCTGGTGTCTGTCCTTCCCAACCGCGACCCGAGATGGTCTAATCAGGTTGCACCTAATTAGGAGGGAGATTTAATGGACTAGACTGCATTTTGTGTGTGCGTGTGTGCATAAGTTGTTTGGAGACCTTTTACATCATCCAGATGATCTGACTCCCTCTCTTCCGTTGCTTAGTAGCAGTGTTTGCGATGCTCCCAAACACACTCACAAATGTGATTTTGTTTCCACTGACACCACAATTTCCTTCAACATGCAACAAATGTTATTGTTGTACTAATATTTTAAAGGGATTCTCTATTTTTAAGACAAGTAATTCTTAAAACATAAATGTTAGTATGAGTTATAATAATTTGATATTAAAACCCCTCTTAATGTTTTTGTTTTAATAAAGTTTGTAAAATTATTTTAAGTGATAGGTCGCCATTCTTGTTACGTCGCAGTGCGTGACGTCACTGGCCCCGAATGCCGAAATTCCAGCTTGTCACTCGTTGGCTTTCCCAACATGTCGTCAGTTCTACCCTTCCTATTTGAACCAGATCTCAAAAGTGAAGAGCAGGACAGCACTGTCGGTCGTTCACAAGACGAGTTTCAGGGAAAAATGCGTGCAGCAAATACCTGATAAGACAAAAGTTGGGCAAAACTGGTAATGCGAGAGAGTCCTGTTGGGAACACCAGTTGGGAGCAAGAGTGCATCCTGTTGGGATTCGGGAACTCCGTTTTTATTAGCAGATATTCAAGGTAAGCACATTGCATTTTCAAACGTTTTCCCAATATAATTATGTAGATTGTTAGCATCCAGAGCTGTCGTGTGCTTTACATACAGTACAGGCCAAAGAGCACACCTTGTGTAATCCAGGTCTTGAACATTGTAACGCGTGGTAGCTAGGATACGTGTATAAAAGAGAGAACCTTCCACTTATGCACATTTATTCACAAAAAATATTTCCACCTTGACCACTCTTCACTCGGGAGCTCAGCAGTACGCAAACACGCATTCCCTGATGAAGTCCAACATTGTTGTAAGGTCCACGTCAGAGTCACTGTCGTCACTGTAGCGTGCCATAGTGCTTTAATTATTTAGTATGATTTGGGGAAAACTCCCACGAAGAATAGTCAACAAAAAAAGATAGCAATACTAATCCAAATCCGCGTTTTTTACTCACTCGAAGATCCAGGAATTAGACAGATCCCATGGCAATATCGCAGCCGCGATTAGGCCGTTGATTCCACAAAATAGACTGATCCAAAAAGCCGCTGTGGGACCGACGGATAAAAATAAATGGACAGATCCAAAACCATTATTGCAGACGCGATGGGACCCTTACTTGACTGAGGATCCAGGAAAAATGTTCGGGCGCCAGTTGTAGCGCGTGGTGGGTAGGATACATGCATACAGGGACCAAAAAGGGGGAGAGGCTTCCACTTATGCACATTTATTCACTAAAAATATTAATTCCACCTTGACCACTCACTTCACTCCCCTTTTTTCCATTTGACTGGAAATTGCATCCAAAAGCAGCAGATTGTGGCATTTTACTTCGCGAGTTTAGGCAGCAATAAGCAATTGTTGAACACGCTACACATTCAGAAAGATACCAATTACGTCATCACTGCGAGCCCGCAAACCATGGCGCCAACTAACGGTCAAAATATGGACTAAATATTACAAAATATTGCCTTTGATTTAACAGCTTGTGTTTCTAACAACATATTTTAGTACAAGAGAACAACTGTGGGGTTTATTAGAGCTTACATGTATTTAAATCAGAGGATCACTTTAAGTAGACTTGCAACGATGCGGCTCTAAAATGACGTAATCACTATCAGGGTGAACTAAGAGATAATGTGCCAATGCTGCACAAAATGTACTTTTCAAGATTTAGTTTCCAACGGGTGGTCGCCCTATCCAAGATGGCTACGCACGCCGCCCTTCCGAAGATAATGGTATACGTCGTCCAATCATCTTTCTGCTGTGAATTTAAATGAGTTTATAACGAGCAGACGTCCGATCCATTTGAAGTGGGAGGGGTGGCAGGGAATGAACGAACTTTCATTTGCTGGCACCCTCCCACTTCGAATGGATTTGAAGTCTAGATCCACCAATGGTCAACAATGAGTGAAGCAGTCCCTGATCAAGCCATGATAGAAATTACTTTACATTCAAGTGAGTATGCAGTAATTCAGTAATAATATACAGTGGCGAGAACAAGTATTTGATACACTGCCAATGGGAAAACCCATTGGCAGTGTATCAAATACTTGTTCTCCCCACTGTATGTGGCGGAAAACACCGACAAGGCCGAAAAAGCAGTTTCTACTCTTGCACCTCTCTTTAAAATAAACTGTATTTAAGTCAAAAGAACTGTTACGTTTGATAGAAAAATATGTCTATATGCTGCAATAGCAGATTCATGGCGCATTAAGCCCCCGAACTATTTTTAATTTGTCTGTTTTACCCTGGAAACCCCCGTTTACAGACATCGCGCAACCGCTTTTGTTTTAACCCAGCCCTAAAAGGAAGGTAAGTAATTTTTTAAATAAAATAAAATTATTCACTCGCGTATTTTAAACTTTTGAACAAATTACATCACAATTTTAAAAAAAAAAGGTGTCTGTAAATAAGTCACGGATACCTACCTCATAACTATTGCTTATGCACTCTGGTGACTTGAAGTTCGGCTCTGAGACCCCCAATTTGGCTGTGGTGGCTACCACTACCACCACAATTAGTGTTTCAAGATTTAGTTAATTATTTATGTGATTTTTTTTTGGACATGTATTTTCTAATGGGTGCACACTTGAGTTAATATTTGTCTGAATTAGGCCTGAACGATATATCGTTTAAACATCGCCATCGCGATGTGCGCATGCGCAATAGTCCCATCGCAAGGACGTGCGATAGTTTTTTCATTTCATTTTTTTAAATCCACAAACGTTTGTTTTGCGCAAGGAGCGAGAAGGAGAGTGAACAGTCTCTCATTCTCTCCAGCTCGCAGTCATCGGCTCCTCCCCCTCCCCTGCTAGAGCGGAGTGGAGGGAGGAGGGGCCGAACAGCAGAGCGGAGGGAGGAGGGGCCGTTTTCAAAGTGAAAGCAAGCAATCAAGCAGCACGTTGAATAGGGAAGACTGTCTCCAAAAGGAGTTTTGGAAGTATTTTGGCTATCGACAAGAATATAAGGAACAAAAAACAGCCCTGTTGACAGTGCCTCGCCATGGTTGCCTCAACAAGAAGTAATCCGTCGAACATGTGGGACCATTTAAAACGCAGGTATCTATGCATTCCTGCTACGAGCTTCCCATCAGAGGCTTTTTAGTACAGGTGGGAACATTGTTACGTGCCAACGTTGTTGTCTCAAGCCTGCAATGGTGGATAAACTAGTAGTCTTGGCCAAAAACCTATGAGACCCAGTTGAGAATTGCTGAGCAAGGAAGGTGGACGGTATGCAGACAAATACATAAACTTGGGAGTTAAAATGGCTCTGTTATTCATCAGTTATTTGCTGTTATTCAGTTCAATTATTTACAAGTTCAATTGAGTTTCTGTTTCTTTTATATTTAAATTAACTGTAAATCGTATTTTTCAAATAACTATAGTACAGCTGCACATAAAGTTTTGATACTTAATATTTTTTAAATATTTTTACAACTTTGTTGCAGTTTTGCAGTTCTATATTGTTATATTTTGTGTAAACAACTCAGGGGACTAATGCACTTGCACTTTTATTTGACAGATTTAATATTTAAGTTCAAATATGTTGACAACTTTATTGTTTTACTGAGGTTCTTATTTATTGTTATAGTTTGTGAACAACTCTTATTTGTCATATTTAATATTTTTGTTCAAATATGTTTACAACTTTGTTGTTATTTTACCGAAGTTGTTATTTATTGTTATATTTTGTCAAAAACTCAGGGGACGAATGCACCTGCTCTTTTATTTGTCATTTAATGTATTTGCTGCTGTTGAAGTGTCAAATATTGTGTTCAAGAAATTATCTATTTTGTGCAGACATGGCTTCCTGGATCCTGAAGGTAAAGTAATTTCAAAATAAGAGAAAACAGTGTTTTACCATGCATAACTTTAATCAACAGTCAAATGTAATGGCAGAGGCATTCCTACAAGTGTCAGGAAATAACAGAACAGATGTGTGTGAAGGCACAATTACAGGACTTGCAGAACAAGCCCACAGTCAACCACAACAAGGGGGGCAGACGCTCCCTTTTGTCTCAAAAGGCGGGAAAACAACCCGGCTGTCCCGCATACTGAGAGGGACCACCCGGAGATAAAGAGAGAAGACCCCGCCATCCTGCAGGGGAATTTAAACCAATCAGAGCAAGCTAAGAATAATTGCAGATATCACATAGCCAATCAATAGTTGATAGGAACATGTATTTGCATATTGTGTAGTATGAATCATTCTTGGGCAACTCGGGGTGTGTGCTTCTCCTGATAGACACAGGGAAGTACGAGGCTGTACTGAGAGGGACCTGAGACCCGAGTGCTGTATTAGATTTACTTGTTAGGAATAAATCCACTCGTGTGTGAAAATGCCGGCTTCCTGACGCCTTTCTTTTCAGAACGAATACGCGTAATTGTTGGAAGAGTGTTTGGTGATAAGGTAAAACTTATATAACACTAAAACGGAGTCAGGTAATTATTGCGTAATATTTTAAGGTATGAATTATTCCCAACAATCCCTTCATAATAATACAGCAATCTTAATCATTCACAAATGAAACGGTATTATATGAATACACTGTGGTCACGGTGTGTCATGCAAAGTATTTCCAAACAGCTATTCAAGTCATCTAGTGAATATTTCTTTAAAAAAAATTTTTTTTTTTTTTTTTACTATCGCAATATAATATCGCAATATATTGCACACCTAAAAAAAATCGCAACAATAGTTTTTTCCAATATCGTTCAGGCCTAGTCTGAATGCTTATTATATTTTCTTTGCCAATTTGAGGTAACGACCACAGCTGTGTAAGATCCGGCACCTACCATTCTGAAGGGGGGTTATTTAAGTTGATTCAATTATGATTGTTTGGAGTAAAGTTTTCACTGTGTTTAAATGCACATTAGTTATTGTTTGAATATGTATATATTTTCCATCTGTTGTTGTTTTATTAAATTGACAATGTTTGGTTAATTTGTCATACCTCCTTCAGGTGGTCGTTAGTCGAGTCCGCCCTGATTTAAACGGCCACAGAGATGTGTCTGGCGTCGAGGTCAGTTTGGTTGAAGCCTTTTTGTTATGTTGGCCACTTTTATGTTGGGCCCAAGGTTTGTGTTAAACTGTTTGTTTTGTGACTTTATTAAATGGAATTTTTACCTAAGTTGAAACACCACTGTCCGCGTGTATGTTTGGTCCACTACATTGGCCAAACTTCAAAATTGTCTTATATGCATGTGTGATACATCATTGAAGCTTAAAATCCCAATTTTCTGGGAAGGAAAATTTTGAACAGGAGGGCATTTTTATAAAGAAAATAAATAAATAAAATTAAACAGCAAAACCCAAACTAGAGGCGAGAGCACGCGAGAGCAAAATGAAAGATTTTAACGAGATATTATCCCGTACTTACCTTGTTTCGATCCAAAAACTCCATGTAACATGTATCACCGAGTGTCAAGACGCAGCTTTGAATGGCCACAGCCGGATTTTTGGGGGGATTTTATGTGTGAAACATGGTGATATAACAAGGGTCGTGATGCAGAAATCGCAGACAACAAGGAGTGGTTGAGATTTTCTTTTTCACATAGTTACCCTTTTAAACGTTAATTTTCCCTTTTTCTTGGAACGATTATTTATCATGTAATATATCGGGGAAAATGCGACAGTAACAAATAAAATACAATTAAGCGATAGTTATGAGGTAGACAGCCGTGACTTTTTACAGACGTCAAACTTTTCATTGTGATGTCATTTGTTTAAAATTTTAAAATATGCGAGTGAATATTTTTTTTAAAGTCTTTTTTTTTTAAACTAGATATTAGACATCGATTAATGATTCTAAGCTAAAAATGACACATTTTGAATAATAAATATAATTACTTACCTTTTTTTTTCATAGCTAGGTTGAAACCAATGCGGTTGCGCGACGTCTGTAAATGGGGGGTTTTCAGGGTAAAACGGACAAATTAAAAATAGTTCAGAGGCTTAGTGCACCATGAATCCGCTACGGCAGCATATAGACATATTGTTCTGTCAAACACAACAGTTCTTTTGGCTTAAAATACAGCAGTTTGTTTTAAAGAGGGGTGCAAGAGCAGAGCTTTTTCAGTCTTGTCTGTGTTTTCCGCCATACATATATATATATATATAAAAATTTTTCCAATAAACATGGTATTGGTACAGTAACAACATCGGCCAATACCATACAGCCCGGGTGTTAGAATCGGTATTAGGAGCCAAAAAATCATCTCGGTGCAACACAACTTAGAAAACGAAAACCTGGAATAAAATGAGTTAAACTGATGAATGCACTGTACATCCATCTGTTTGTTTTCTCAAGTGTTTATGAATGCACTGTACATCCATCTGTTTGTTTTCTCAAGTGTTTATTCTCATTCAAGTCACAGGTGAGCTGTAGCCTCGCGCATACTACCAATTAGTCCATCCATCCATTTTCTGAGAGGGATTATAGGGCTAGAATTAAATCGCTATCAAATTAATAATCATCCACCTATTTTCTGTAGCACTAGTCCTCATTAGTTTCACATTGATCTGGAGCCTATCCCATCTGATAATGGGTGAGCCATCCCAAGGTACATGATTAGACAAATAACCATTAATAGTTCAAGCGAATTAACCAAAATGTGTATGCTGATTGAATCAGAATCTTGAATACCCAGAGAAAATCTACTAGAGCAGGGTGAAAATCCAAAAATGCAGACCCGTTCCAGTTTTGCAACAGTGATTCAAACCCAAATCTTCAGACTGTGAGGAAGACGTGCTGACCACTGATCACATCATGTGTCACATGCTGCTGACTACCTAGGTTTACAGTTTACACAACAGAATTATCTATCAAAGCAATATCTAGAAATCACAAATAGGTAACAAGAACTCCATAAATGTGGAGTTTGGAGAAATCAAATTAGGTGTGTTGATAGTGGTAAAAAGTGTCAATCTCAGACGGTGTTTTGATTGCAACATGACGATGAGGATGATGGTCATGATAGCTACCCACCGGCACACGGTGAGCAGGTTCCTCCTCTCGACCGCCGCGCTCCTGGTCCCTGCCCGCTTGCGGTTGATGTGCAGCCCCGCACCGAGGGATGCCATGTCCGGCTTGAGGCCAGCTTGCAAGCCCGCCTGCCTCCCTGCCTTCTTGCAGGAGGCCAGCTTCTCTCCAGAGACACACTTGTCTTACCTACGTCACAAAGCATGGACGAAGGGGGGCTTGGCCCGGAAGTGGCATCAAGTTACACTTGAGAGCGACGACGCCATTTCCGGTGAGGACTTTCAGCATCAGATCTCTGTAAGGTAAGCTGTGATATCTACCTTTCCTCCAAGCCTAAAAATATATTATTACATGACTTTGACAATTAAAAATGTATAAGTTTTATATCGTCCGCATCTGTGAATACAATTTCAATGTTGTCTTGCTTTTTTTTTTTGTAAAGAGCAACTCAAAATGTTTAATACATTTACATGCGCGCCTTTATTTTATTACTTACAACTGAGATTGGTATTTTGGCACCAGTTGGACTCGTATCTATGTTCTGTTTTGTTCTGAACCCAGTCTTTACTGTTAAGGCGGTTGTCCTCAAACGCCCCTCAAGCTGGAGATGATGATGATAATTGTGACACTCGTTGGAAACCCTAGTGAGAATAATTCATACTCTTCGGTGTCTTCGCCTTCATTTGTTGTGCCTGAGAGTCACGGCCACTGACATTTGTGTGGCACGTCTCACGGCAACAATCACCTAAAGAAAAAAAAAAAAGACATCAGTGTCAGCGACAGAGCACGTTCTGTGGGAGGGCGCAAAAAAACGCTTGCGCACTTTGATAGTTGCGTGCGCGCGCACATTTATGAACTCACTGAAGGACAACCACTTAAAAATAAAAACTAGTTGCACTATGGCAGCTGTTTTAGGGGATTTTGACTGGTGCTTTAAAACACACAGATTTATCATTTCAATCGGGTCAATTTCAAAACAAAATGAAAATTGCTAAAGTAATTCCAATACACAAAAATGACAGTAAGCACAGTTACACAAATTATAGACCAATATCACTATTACCACAATTTTCTAAAATCTTGGAAAAACTATTTACCTGCCGATTTAATAATTTTCTTGATAAACACAACATAATTAACCAGGGCCAGTATGGGTTTAGAACAAAAACAACCACTTCAATGACAATTACAGATGCAGTAGAAGAAATCACAAATGCATTGGATGAAAAAAAACATGCTGTTGGAATTTTTATTGATCTAAAGAAAGCTTTTGACACAATTGATCACACAATTTTACTCAAGAAACTACATCTGTATGGTATCAGGGGGGTTGCTGGGGAGTGGTTGAGAAGTTATTTAACAGGAAGGGTACAATATGTGAAAATGGGGAAATGGTCTTTAGAATATCTCAGTATCTCTCATGGGGTTCCTCAGGGGTCCGTTTTGGGACCAAAATTATTTAATATTCATCTCAACGATATATATACTGTATCTCAGTTACTGAAATTTATACTCTTTGCAGATGACACAAACATGTTCTATAGTAGTGAAAACCAAAATGAACTGGTAACTACCGTAAATGAGGAATTAAGGAAATTAAAGAGGTGGATGGATATAAATAAATTATCACTTAACTTAAATAAGACAAAGGTAATGATTAGGGATGTCCCGATCCAGGATTTTGCACTTCCGATCCGATACTGATATTGTTTTGCACTTCCGATCCGATACCGATACTGGCCGATAACGATACAAACCTATCTGAGCATGGTTTAAAGTTTAAAGTTATTTAGCCTCCTTACTTAGTTGTCAGACTCATGTTGAAAAAGGTTTTAGTACTCTTGATAACAACTAGCCAGCTGAATTAGGTGAGTTTGAATAACACACAACGGTTGGTAACAAGAAACTGACCTGTTTATTCAGTGACAAACACAAAACATCATAAATAACAAACAGAAATGGCATAGTCAGTCAGTAAAACGTGCAAATAATATTGTAAACTGTCTTAAAAAAGCAAAACACACCAACAACCTCAGTGGAAAATCCCACAAATCCCCCAAGCTATTAGATGCTTTTAATGTTTCGTGCGTTAGTTACAAAAATTGTATAAATAGCCTCTCAGGTTTAAATAAACGACTATTTCAGTATCAAGTTAACATTTTAAAACAGTAAATAAAATACTCAAGTCCCCATTCTTTATCAGCAGCTTTAAAGTGCATGTGACACGAAAAAGCATGTTTATTTCATATTACACGCGGTATTTTATGCCCCTGAATGATATGGGCCGCTTGGATGTATGTGGAAGTGATCGCTATTTTTATTTAGTTTTTTGAATCCCGCGCCATGAAAGCGAGTGACTTCCGGCTTCGGTCTTGCATTGAGGAGGAGGGCGCTGTGACGTGTACGGTAGAAGACGTCCTCTTCACGCTACAGTGTACTGTTGTGTATGAGGACGAAGGATTCAGCTGATTTTGCGGATTAATATGTTTATTTTTCGCATCATGCCAGCCAAACGGTTGCAGAAAAATCATTCTGTATGAGGGAGAGGCGTATGCGCCTTTTTGGAGTTTCAAAAGGTTCCCATTCACCGTGGATATTTGCTGTGGGACCATTGGACTTACAAGGAAGTGAGTAAACATCTTGTTTTGTATTATGTCAAATACGAATACAGTGATTACAAAGTAAACACTACAAACTTCCTTTAAATAAAGGACTATTTACGTTTGATCATTGATAGGCATGTAAAAAGCTCTCCTAATGCTCATTAGCAGCAGCACGTTAGCTGCACAACAACACCAGCCACCCTCCTCCGGGGAACGAACTGTAAATTGCTGTCCGCTGGGCGGTTTGCCGATCCGCGAAAACAATCGACAACCGGGTCGTCATGTCAAATAATCCAGGCTAGTTATGTGGGATTTTCCACTTTGAAGACTTTGAAACATCACTCTGTTCGGGTTTGCATGTCGGCTAGCTGTCACGCCTTCTGGTTTGTTTACATTCTCCGAAGCCGGGGAAGGGAAATGACATATGTCCAATTTAGGTGTCATAAAATATCGTTCGGGAGGTGCGACAGTAAAGGTGAAGTTGACAGTTTTGACCATTATGGAGTAATTTTGCCATGTCCTGAATAAATACATTTTTATTATTTCATATTCCATTCAGCACAAGACTGTTATTTGTCATGACCATGCCATTTATTTAGCAATTGGGGAAAATACTTGGATAAAAAGAATATCCTGTAAAAATATTGAAGTAAAAAGACAGAAACAATGACATTTTGCCGCTCTCTTCGTCGTGTTTTCCTCGTTGTGAATAGTTCCCCCTCAACGGGCTGACTGGTCCTTCTCAAGCCATTTATATAGCTGTTGGGGAAAAATACTTGGATAAAAAGAATATCCTGTAAAAATATTGGAGTAGAGAGACTGAAACAATGACATTTTGCGGCTCTCTTCGTCGCGTTTTCCTCGTTCTGAATAATTCCCCCTCAATGGGCTGAGTAGTAAAACCGATGAGCCCAGTCTACCGCTGACGTCATCCACCTGTTGGGGACGCTAAAGCCCATTAATGGTAGGCGTGGCTAACCGGCAGATTAAAAGACTAATTTCTCGTCATCTGTGCTTTGCTAAATTGTTGTATATAGTCAAATCGTCTCAAAATATGATTCTAATTCACATAATAATGCCATTCAAGACTTTTTTTCTCGTGTCGTATGCTCTTTAAACGACATTCAATTCATTTAATTTTGCGAATCAACTTTTGAGTTGTTAAAATTGCTCCCGTTATTCCATAATTTCCTTTCTGTCTACTTTCAACATGTGAAAGTTTTAAAACTGTTTTGAAGATAGATTCAAGTCAAGATTTTGCCGATTTAGGAGTATTTTAGATAAAAAGTTAATTAGGTTCGCTTGGAAGGTTCACAACAGCCTACTAGGGAAGTCTTCTGCTTTAAGATGGCGGCTGTTTACTAATGCATCTGGTTTTCAATACTTCAGTGTTGCTAACGCAGTCGAGTCTGTGTTTTACATCTAGTTTTATATACATATGATATCTATTATCTCCAGTAAAACGACGTTGACGTAGTTTGTACCGGCTGTCATCAGCAGTCAGGTATTCTTGTGTTTTTTATCCAGCAGCATGAGTTGAGCTAAAGCCGTGAGTTGAGCATTGGCATTACCCGGGTCTATGACAAGCATTATGTTTACTTTCGGGACGCAATGCGGTCAGTTTCTCATTGCGTCCCGAAGACCGTGCTGTGTATTACTTCCGCTTTACTTGACATATTTCAATAATCGGAATTTGGATGTTTGTGAATCGTTGTCGAATCTTCCACGGCCGAATCGCTCAAGGATGTAATTCCGGCTGGGCATGTTGTACCGTGGTTCTAAGTGTTGGATGGTGCGTCTTTACTCATGAGAGATAATGGCTCGTCATCCAGAATGAATTCTTGGGCAATTACTCTTGTTATTCCCTGGGCTTTGGGACTGTTGAGTGCCACTTTGTCACGCATAGCAAAAGTTTCTGCCAGTGTTCGTTGCGTAGGACCTTTCTTTTTGTCTTCGGTTTTCTTAACATACTCCTCATATTGTTTGTGGTGGTATTTCGCTAAATGCTTGATTAGGTTGGTTGTATTAAAACTTCTTACAGCTTTACCACTACGCTTGACTCTGTTGTGGCATATGTTGCACTCTGCCTCTTCGTCTTTGTCGTCCTTTAAGGTGAAATGATCCCACACAGCTGACATTTTTACTGATAAAGTCTCTCGGTAAATTGGGAGACGGTAATGTAAATGTAGTGTGTTGAAGGTGTGCCGTAAAATGTGGACCGGATTTTAGGGAAACCGAAGCAAAAACTGGAATGGATTATGTAAATCGGTGCGCTGGAAAACCCGGACTTAAAAAAAAAAAACTGGATCGGACGTCTGGATCGGAATTTTTCCGTGTTGGCCGATCCGTTACCGATGCGCATTTTTTTGCCCAGATCGGCGTCCGATCCGATCCAAATATCGGATCGGGACATCTCTAGTAATGATATTTAGTAACCTAAAATATAACTCAGAACTACAAATAAAGATTGATGGGGTCCCGATCGGGAATGTAAATGAATTCAAATTTCCAGGAATTATTGTAGATAGTAAATTATCATGGAAACCCCACATCAGACACATCAAAACCAAGATCTCCAAAAGCCTGTCACTAATAAACAAAGTGAAATCATATCTTGATGACAGTGCACTCCGCACTTTGTACTGTTCTCTAGTGCTCCCATATTTCACGTATTGTGTTGAAGTGTGGGGAAACACTTACAAATCTACCATCAATTCATTTGTCACATTGCAGAACCGTGCGGTACGAATCATACATAGGGTCAGATTTCTCGATCACACCCACCGTTTATTTGCTCACTCAAACTATTCAAAATCAAAGATCTTGTAAACTATCATACAGCTATAATGCTATTTAAAGCAAAAAATGAATTACTGCTGCATAATTTACAAAACCTATTTAAGGTTTGTGAGAATATCCATAGTCTGCGAGGCTCTGGAGATTTTATGTTGCCCTGGAGATTTTATGTTGCCAAGATTTCGAACTACTTGCAAATTTTTTCGTGTGTCTGTATGTGGAGTGAAACTCTGGAACAATTTAGACAATCATTTCAAGCAGTGTCAAAATATCCAAAAATTTAAATCGTTGTATAAAAATATGGTCTGGTCTCAATATAATGACATTTGCTGACAATGTGTGTTGCTGTTTTTGTCAATTGGTGTAAATATTGAAATTATTGTGAATGAGCCAACATTAGTTGGTTGTCTGTTGGTTTAGTTGTTTTTGTCTGTTTTTCCTTTTTTCTTCATTTTCATTGTGTGGACAGGAGTATCCCACGAGTAAGGATGCTGGACAATGAGATCCGGGGTGGAATAAAATAAGTTTTTTCTTCTTCCCACTCCCTTTCGAGTGCAATTATTTTTGTTGAAATATATTGTATGTTTTTTTGTTTCTTTTGTGTGTGCATGCTCGAAATAAAAAAAGTTTCATCATCATCATCATCATTGTGTTCTATTATGATAAGCAGCATTTGAAACATTAATTTGGAAATGCATTTGGTTAGGCCCTAACCAAATGGGGTCAAAAAAGTGGCATGATTTCGAAGGGCCCATGCCCTGGTGGGGCCCACAAAGAAAGTTAGAACATTTGGTAATTGTTTGCAAATTTAAATATAAATCATTATAATTTTAATAGGAATAAAAGGAAAGGTTTCTTGTTTTTTTTTTGGCAAAAAGTAAACACCCAGAGAGCATATGTATTGCCAACAACCCCCCCACATATTTTCATTAAATGGTTTGGTACGCCCTTGCTTCAATCAGACCGGGAGCAGCGGTGCGCATTTACACCGGTCAATGACTCGGAGTGCGCGTTACTGCAGAAATGTTTTCAAAACAAAAATTGGTTTATCAAAAGAGGAAAGAATACAGCCAAACAGGAGAGGGGTAGAAAAGGCCAACAGGATGTGACAAAGCACTTGACAAAGGAAGGTTGGTGTCTTGTGTCAATGTAGTGCTGAAAATTAACCTGTTATCTTAGCCCACTCCAGCCCCGTCTGGAACCTCGCGATGTCGATTACAAAGCTCCGAAGCGAGGTCCCAGCTCACTCCGTAAGAAATACGAGATTTTCCTGGCCTCATTCACCTATTCAAAAACATGAATTCCAAATAATGACGGCATTTTTTGGTATCCTATGTTGAAAGTTGGTAAGGAAATTTTCTTTTTTAAAATCGGCTTGAATCCAGTTTGTCAAGAATTTATTGAATTTAGTTTGTCATCAATTTAATTTAATTTGTGACCAAGGGACCTCGCTTCGGATCTGTAGCCTATAGTGGAGATCGAGAGTTTCCAAATGGGGCTAAGCCTACTTCATAATGAAATACTGTAATTGTTTGCTAGCTAGTGTTTGCTCCACTTTTAGCTTGCATTTAATCAGTACAGGGGACAAAAACATTTGTCTCTGCCCTTGCCTGTTGTAACTGGCACAACTCCTCTTGGTGCGTCTGGCTCAGCAGCCCTGTCTCCTGACCCCCTTTATGAGCCAGCCTCATCCTTACTCCCAACTGAAGGAGGTGAGGAATTAATTTGAACACTGCCACACCACACATAAAATATCAGTGGTTAGTGGTAAGTAAAAACAAAACATTTATTCTAAGTCATTCATTATGGTATTTCCCTTGAGAATATTTCTAATTAAAATATATTTAGATCGTAACAGATGGCCTTCAGTACATTTCTTATAGATGATATCAGTCTATTCATTATTGCTCTATACGCTGTATGTTTACATAAATATGTTTCCATCTTAAATTAATGCAGAAAATGCACAAATTAGTGTGTACAGATTCACCAGAATGCAGGAAATTACGTAGTTGATACTCTAAATGTGTGTGTGTGTCCTGGCACTGGTGGTGGGGCCCAAAATCCCTGGCAGAACCCCTGGGTTAGGGTTACAAATGACCGTTTTGAATATTGTGTAAAGGTAAGGTAAAAAAAAAAAATAGTGAAAATGCTGAGGACTGCACAGGCAGGTGTGAAACAACCTGACAAATTATTTTAACATAGGCAAGAGAAGCAATGCAGAAAAGCTGAAAAACTAGTTTTCTGTTAACGACTGCGTCAGTGAAAGTTGACTACTTCTGTAGACCAGCTCCCACAAGCAAACACTATGGCTGAAAATTTGATAACTGAGCTAACTGGCGGCGTACGACATTTGCCACGTTTACATGGAGCCAAATATTCCAATTACAATCGGAATATTTGTTCAAACCGAATAAATGTGTTCCATATAAACACCTCATTCGGAATGAACAGGCCCAAACCGAATGGAATTTCATTCCGATTCACAGGGGTGGAATATTCCTTTTCCCAAACCGATTAGAAGTAAAATTATATCATGTAAACAGGGAAGCGGAATGGTGTCTGGTTGCGTTCTTTCTGCACATGCTCCGTACTGACGTGGTGACGTCACTTGGTGACGTAAGTAACGTCACTTGCAACATGGCTTCCAAGCACACACACAGCGCACCCACACAACTTTTTAAATGAACGGCGTGTCATTCTGAAGTTTTGTTTCCACTCGAAAAGGTAAAACAGCAGCTGATCTGACGATCGATCTCCATGTTTTGCAACGTGACGCTTTGTTTTGATTAATCTGCGCATGTCAGCATGTAACCGTGGCTAGTGTTAACTAGCCACGGTTACATGCTGACTTTTATTCATACCGATTCAAATCATTCCGAATGTAAATTTCAGATCAGCTGTTTACATGTCACTTCATCTATTCCGATCCAACGTTTACATGTGTCTGCCTTTATTCCGAAAGGACGTTTGACAACTGCCGTCTGACATGTTGCAAGTGACGTTACTTACGTCACCAAGTGACGTCACCACGTCAGTATGGAGCATGTGCAGAAAGAACGCAACCAGACACCATTCCGCTTCCCTGTTTACATGATATAATTTTACTTCTAATCGGTTTGGGAAAAGGAATATTCCACCCCTGTGAATCGGAATGAAATTCCATTCGGTTTGGGCCTGTTCATTCCGAATGAGGTGTTTATATGGAACACATTTATTCGGTTTGAACAAATATTCCGATTGTAATTGGAATATTTGGCTCCATGTAAACGTGGCAATTTATAAGGTGCAGGAATCTGCATAAGGAGCTTCTCTCCTCCAAGTTTCTCTCGTGTAGACTAGACATGTGCCGATTACTGGTTCCAAGGTATACCGTGGTATGAAAACGTCAAGGTTTCAAAACAGTAAAAATTTTCTGTCATACCGTTCCTAAGGTATTAGGTATTTATTATGTCCCAAAAATGCATGGAGATATCCCTCGCTTGCAGCTGTAAGGCTCAATCCTTCCCCACCGATTGTTGCTCAGTGTCAGTGAATCATCTGTGCTACACAATGGCTGGAGGAGATGAAACTCCTGAACATTTTCCTCCATTGAAGAAAACGAAATCACTGATATGGGAATACTTTGGCTACAGAAAAGTTAGACGGCTGGGGCTTAGAGGAGGCGGGCCAACCGATATGTAAAACATGTTTGCAGAGGATGGCTGCTGAGGAGGCAATACCTGCAATATGATTTCGCATTTATACAATATTAAAGGGTGTTAAACACTGTCATGAACATTTCCCACCAGCTACGAGAGTTAACTCCAGCGTGTTTAGTGTGATTAGCAGTGGTAAAATGTGTTTTTTTTTCTCTCTAGCAACTGTCTGTGTTGAGAAAGAGAGTGTCTATAATGTAAACATGATACGAGTCATACACACATGCTTTTTAATGAAAATAAATCAATTATTTTTGTTCTGATTGTGATAATGTTGAGCTGTATATACCGTTAAACCGTGATATTTTGGCTTAAAGTTATCATACCGTCAGAATATCATCCCGGCACATGCTTAGTGGAGGCCTTTGAGTTCCTGGGAATTAAACTCGCTCAGGAACTGAAGTGGGAGGCAAACATTACTTCCATCCTCAAAAGGCCCAGCAGACGATGCACAACCTGTCATAAGAGCTGTTGAGGCACCTGTATACACCACTCATTGAATCATGCACTCTGGTTTGGTGCTGCCACAAGGACAAAATCTGTCGTCAACGAGTTAAGACTGACTTGAAGATCGGTGATGCCTCTCTAATCTTGAGGCATGCTACACGAGTTGTTAATTGTAGAGTACAAGAGTAAAAATTTTGTCAATACCTCAATTTTTGTCCATCTTGGATTTTTTTACATCCATTCAAGAGTGAGATAATGATGACACTAAATGACATCTGTCATAAGCATTCGAAAATGCTCATGACCGTAGGTGGGTAGAGCAGCAAAAAGTTTACTCAAGTACAGTGCTGGCCAAAAGTATTGGCACCCCTGCAATTTTGTCAGATGCTCGCAGATGAAAAAAAAGTCTTAAATGGCATTTAATGCTCAATTTCTCCCAGAAAATGATTGCAATTAAAAATGCTTTGATAGTATTAGATTCATTTATTTTGCTTGCAATGAAAAAACACAAAAGAGAATGGAAAAAATATATATCTCTAATTTGTGTAATTAACAGCACCCGTTACTTACCTGTGGCACATAACAGGTGGTGACAATAACTAAATCACACGTGCAGCCAGTTAAAATGGATTTAAGTTGACTCAACCTCTGTCCTGTGTCATTGTGTGTACCACATTGAGCATGGAGAAAAGAAAGGCCAAAGAACTGTCTGAGGACATGAGAAGCAAAATTGTGAGGAAGCATGGGCAATCTCAAGGCTACAAGTCCATCTCCAAAGACCTGAATGTTCATGTTCTACCGTGCGCAGTGTCATCAATAAGTGTAAAGCCCATGGCACTGTGGCTAACCTCCCTAGATGTGGACGGAAAAGTAATATTGACCAGAGATTTAAACGAAAGATAGTGCGGATGGTGGAAAAAGAACCTGGACTAACATCCAAACAAGTTCAAGCTGTCCTGCAGTCCGAGGGTACAACAGTGTCAACCCATACATTCTGTCGGTGTCTGAATGAAAAGGGACTCTATGATAGGATACCCGGGAAGACCCCACTTCTGACTCAAAGAAATAAAGAAGCCAGGCTGGAGTTTGCCAAAACGTACCTGAGAAAGCCAAAACGTTTTGGAAGAATGTTCTTTGGCCAGATGGGACAAAAGTAGAACTTTTTGGGAAAAGGGATCAACATAGAATCAACAAAATTCAATTAAATTCAATTTTATTTGTATAGTCCTATATCACAACAAGGTTGTCTCAGATGGCTTTACAGAGTCAATTTGATACACAGTCAGATACAGTAGATGAATGAGATGAATTCGTCTTGGGCATCCCCTATCCTTAGACCCTCCATGGCGGCAAGGAAAAACTCCAAAAACCCAGTGGGAAAAGTTAGGAGAGATCCACTCCCAGGACGGACAGGCTATAGATGCACCAGGACTGATGATGGATATTAGCAGAGGGAGTTCCAGTTTGTAGAGAGGCAATGGGGTGAGGGAACATGAGGGGGTCCATCTTGCGAGTGGAGACGGGGGGGGCAACGAGGACGTCCATCCAGTCAGGGGTCAGGATAGTCAGGCGGTTGCGGCTGAAAAAGTAGCTCCTCCCCCAGAGGGGAGGAGGGAAAGGGGACACCGCGTGACTAGAGATAAAGAGACTAGTCAACTAGATATTAGAATTAGAAAAGAGAAATAAAATAAAGACAAGTGGTAGGTAGAGTGAAAAACAGGAGATAGGACTCAGTGGCTGTACTCCTCCAGCATTATAGCTCCTAGGGCAGCTTAGACTGAAATGTGAGTCCAGTCAGTTTTCAACTAGCCTGACCATAAGCTTTGTCAAATAGGAACGTTTTTAGTCTAATCTTAAAGGTACAGACTGTGTCGGCCTCTTTAATATTAGATGGAAACTGATTCCATAAGACAGGAGCTTGGTAACTAAAGGCTATAGCTCAGGGGTGTCCAAACTTTTTGCAAAGGGGGCCAGATTTGGTGTGGTAAAAATGTGGGGGGCCGACCTTGGCTGACGTCCTTTACGTAGAACAATATATTTAAGCAAATTTTAGCAAGCCATTCTATGTGTTACATTTGCTTTATTATCATTTTTTAATTATTAATTTCAACAATCTCACAACTAGCCTTTGTGGCATTCTCTTTCGACTCTCAGGCTCTTGTGAAATACTGCTGCTGTGAAATTAAACTAGCTTCAAGTTGCTTCAATTTCTCGGTGCGTATCTTCCCTGTAATCTTGTCGTACATGTCAGCGTGTCTTGTTCGGTAATATCGCCTCACATTGAACTCTTTAAAAACGGCGACCGTCTCTTTGCAAATGAGGCAGTCAGAGTTTATTTTAGTAAGGGTTTTTACAAGTATCAGCAAGTATCAGTATCAGTAGTTTGCGTATTTTAGTGAAAAAAATAGTCCAATTTCCACCTATCCTTGATGCGTCAGCTGTCGCAGTCAACTTTTTTTTGTTGATTGTCGTCATTTTAGAAAATTGGAATAAAGGGTCACATGGGGTAATGTTGCTTAGAGTGCTGCTGCCTTTTAGTGGGTAAATAAGGAGCAGCATTTAGTGTGTAAGCTACAGTACTTCATATGCTGGTAGCAGTACTGCTGACCAATTTATTAAGTCTGTGTGCGGGCCAGACATTATTGATTTTACGAAAGAGGCTGGGGACCGGATGAAATTTGACCACGGGCCGCATTTGGCCCCCGGGCCGGACTTTGGACATGTCTGCTAGCTCCTACTGTACTTTTGGAGACCCTGGGAACTACCAGTAGACCTGCATTCTGAGAACGAAGTGTTCTGTTGGGGCGGTATGGAACCAGAGCATCTGTGAGATAAGATGGCCCCATACCGTTGATGGTCTTAAATGTAAGAAAGAGGATTTTAAATTTAATTTAAATTTAAACTCGACTGGAAGCCAGTGAAGGGCTTGGAGCACAGGGGCGATGTGCTCTCTTCTATTAGTTCCTGTTAAAAGTCTTGTTGCTTTGTTCTGGACTAGCTGAAGACCTTTTAGGGAACTTTTAGGACAAGCTGCGAGTAAGGAGTTACAGTAATCCAATCTATATGTAACCAATGCCTGAAATCATTTTTCTGCATCGTTTTTAGAAAGAATATTTTTAATTTTGGCTATGTTGCGCAGGTGAAAAAAGGCTGTTCTGTTGGTTTTTTTAATATGAGCCTTAAATGATAGGTCTGGGTCAAATAGAGCTCCTATGTTTTTAACTGTGGTGCTGGAGGCTACACTAACATTATCCAGAGTGGTGCTGGAGGCTACACTCACATTGTCCAGAGTGACAATCTGGGCCGTTAGAGAGTCTCTCACACTTTTAGGGCCTATTATAAGGACTTCTGTCTTTTCAGGGTTAAGCAAAAAATAATTTGTGCTCATCCAGATATTTACATCTCGGACGCAGGTACTTAGTTTGTCCACTTACCTGATCTGATCAAGTTTAATTGATAAATACAATTGTGTGTCGTCGGCGTAACAATGAAACTTAATGCTATATTTTCTGATGATATTGCCTGGAGGCAGCATATACAACGTAGACAAGATGGGCCCGAGGACTGACCCATGCGGCACACCATAACTGACTCTCGAATACAGTGATGATTGCTGGTTTACATTGACAAACTGGTACCTATTAGATACATAGGATTTAAACCAGCAGAGAGCTGCTCCTCTAATGCCTATGTCCCATTCTGGTCTCTGCAATAAGATATTATGGTCGATTGTGTCAAAAGCTGCACTCAGGTCCAACAGAACCAGGATCGAGACTAATCCATCGTCAGCAACTAGTAACAAGTCATTAGTTACTTTGACTAATGCAGTTTCAGTGCTATGATGAGTTCGAAAGCCAGACTGGAAATGTTCAAATAAACTATTGTCCTGTAGGTGCTGACATAGTTGTTTACCTACCACGCTTTCAAGGACTATGGAGAGGAAGGGTAGGTTAGAGATAGGTCTGTAATTGGCTAAAATATCAGGATCTAGAGTAGGTTTTTTCAGGAGAGATTTAATAACTGCATATTTAAAGGACTGTGGCATGTGGCCAGTAACTAATGAGGTATTTATTATATTTAGGATAATATCAATAGTTAGAGGCAGAGTCTCTTTAAAAAGTTTGGTTGGGATTGGGTCTAGGAGGCACACTGATGATTTAGAGGACATAATGATTGAGGTTACATTGATTTGCTCTACAGTGGTGAGGTTATTTAATATTATAGAGGGGTTTATAGGAGATTCTGAATTTTCAGTCTGTGCTTTGTCAAGACCTAATAGTTGGAAGTAATGCATCTATTTTGTTTCTAATAGTTGAGATTTTATTGTTAAAGAATTTTAGGAAGTCATCACAGCTGAGAGTAGGTGGGATAGAGGGTTCTACTGAGCTGTGGCTGTTTGTAAGCCTGGCTACAGTGCTGAACAGAAACCTAGGATTATTCTTGTTTTCTTCTATTATAGAGGAGTAATATCTGGTTTTAGTCACACGCAAGGCCTGTTTATAAGTCACTAAACTTTTCCCCCGCAAAGAGAGAGTGCTCTGTGCTGGAATGGCGCCAAAGTCTTTCTATTTTATGTGCTGTTTGTTTAAGAGAACGTGTTTCAGCATTATACCAAGGAGAAGCTCGTCTCGGCTTGACAGACTTTAATTTGGGGGGGGGGGGGGGCAACTACATCCAGAGCAGGTTCTGGTGTGAGCATGAAACTATCAACAAACTCATCACTAACAGCAGGACCAGACATATTCCCTTCATAATCAGACGAAATGGAGGCAAATATTGGCTGAATTATCTGTTTATACTCTGAGACAGAGCAACCACATAATATCCTTTTCATCTAAGTTTTATTCACTCGTGTAGGATTATCTTGACATAGACATAGAGTTTTACAGTTTTTGGGGTTGGTTTGCTGCTTGTGGCAGTGGACTGCTTGACCGTGTGCATGACATTATGAAGTCTGAAGACTACCAACAAATTTTGCAGCGTTATGTAGCTCCCAGTGTGAGAAAGCTAGGTCTCTCTCAGAGGTCATGGGTCTTACAGCAGGAAAATGACCCAAAACACACTTCAAAAAACACTATAAAATGGTTTGAGAGAAAGTACTGAAGACTTCTAAAGTGGCCAGCAATGAGTCCAGACCTGAATCCCATAGCACACATATGGAGAGATCTGAAAATAGCAGTTTGGAGAAGGCACCCTTCAAATCTTAGAAACCTGGAGCAGCTGGCCAAACAAGAATGGTCTACAATTCCAGCAGAGCATTGTAATAAACTCACTGAGGGATACCGGAAGTGGTTTTTCATAGTTATTTGGTCTAAAGGTTGTGCTACCAAGTATTGGGCTGAGGGTGTCAATACTTTTGTCTGGACAATTTTTGGAGTTTTGTGTAAAATGATAATGATTGATATGATAATGGTAATTAATGATAATGATGATAACTTTTGTGTTTTTTCATTGCAAGCAAAGTAAATGAAGATTTTACTACCAAAGCATTTGTAATTGCAATCATTTTCTGTGAGAAATTGAGCATTATTTGACAGCATTGCAGGGGTGCCAATACTTTTGGCCAGCAATGTAAGAGTAGCGTCACTTCAAAATAATATTACTCAAGTAAAAGTAAAAGGAGTCATCCAAAAAATGTATTCAAGTATAAGTAAAAAAAAAAGTATTTAGTGAAAAGAATACTCAAGTAATTAGTAACATTGTGAGTAACTGCTTACAATGTTAGTTTTTTTCTTTTAAACAATTTTTTTTCTCAGCACAAAGTTATCTATATGAACTATGATTATTATACTGCACAATAACTTGTTACATAACCACATTAAACCAAATAAATAAATAAATAAATAAAATAAAATAAATAATTAAAAATAAAATAAAAAATTTGTTCCTAGTTTGAATAGTTGAATAGTGAATTGTTCCTTCACAGTTCCTATTATGAAATTAAAAGGATCCTATCTCCGGTTTTCTACGGTCAGTCGGTGCCAAATAAAGACTGGGAGAGAGGTTAAAATCTGTTCTTTCGAGTCATGTTGAGGGCAGCGCTCTATGTTAAATGCTTAATTTTTATCGTGCTTTAAAGATGCCACGTGATTAAACAGGCGTGATCATAGATGATCATCACAAACTACTTTCCTATATTACAGCAATAAAAATATTTGTACTGCTGGACATAGTTGAAGTACTAGATTAATAATTTAAAATTTTATGATATAGAAAAAAAAACAAGCACATGTCCTTCATAGACACCACACCTTGTTGCATCATCTTTCATTCTCGTCTTTACCTTTGTACTTTTATATTGTGTAATCATTTCTTTTTACTGCTGCTGCTGCTGCTACGGATGTCACACCAAGCCGTTAAAATAAGGATTAAAATCTTAAGATAGAACATTGATATTGAAGTTAAATTTTATATTTTTTAAGCAACCAGAGGTTTAAAAGATGAAAAAGAAAATGAAATGGCATACTTCATGCTTCATTGTATGTTACCTATTAGAACAAACATCTTGCTGGTTCCTCCAAACTTTACACTTCAACCCTCAGGTAGATGTAATTCTACTAAACCATTTTTATTAGTCATTTGCATCCTTAATTACAGGCAACTGACGATTTATAAAATATGCTGTTTTTTTTTTTTTTTTTTAATACTTGGTCGTTTTTTTGTTTGTTTTTTTTTTTCTTTGTTTTTACTGTCCAGGGACCAACTGAGCAATGTGGTTATTCTTGTCCGCAGTCATTAAAGCCACGTGAGAGGCATGGAAGAGGAAGGAAAAGGAGGCGTGGAAGGGTTGGTCATCTGTTGTCTGAGGTGTGCGCCTGTGTGTGTGGAATAGCAATCTCTGTCAAACATCAGAGCGCAGGAGAAGCGTGAGTCTGTGTGTGATCGAACATCAGAGCCCAGTGTGGAAGGACGGCAGTAAGGTATGTTTACACTTTTGTCATGGTTTATTTCCAGAACTGACCTAGTTTATGTGAAACAAGAACATTGTACTCAATCTCTGACAGGGGCCAGACATGGACGAAAAGGGCATAATGGAGAAGAACCTTAAAGATGCGTATTTAAGGTAATTTTCTACAAGTATGACTATTTGGGGGGAAAAAAAAGTTTTCTGCTGTAGGCTTTCTTTTTAAACAACTTGAGGGCAATTAGACTAAGGATTTCCTGTTTGACTTAGTGATCACAAAGATGAGGTGGGCAAAGGTAAAAAGAAGAAAGAAAAAAAAGAAAAAATACCCATGGTTGGTGCCATTGAACTGGTAAGTTCTCCATCTCTTACTTTTATGCCCCTTTTAAGACTTGAAAAATTCCCTGTCATTTTTTATATTTACCTCCTAAAACCATTCTCCCACTTTTCTTGTGTGAGCAGTTCAGGTTTGCAGATTCCAAAGATATTGCGTTGCTCTTCTTCGGGACTCTGATGTCGATGCTCCACGGGGTAGTGTTGCCTCTTATGTTAGTCGTGTTTGGGGATATGACTGACAGCTTAGTATCAAATGCCGCCACATCCTTCCTCAACAACAGTAACCCCAGTGAGCTCACAGAAACCACCATGGCTTCCTGACTGTGATGATCAACTATTACAGCACTGTGTTTTATATTTTCAGATATCACATTTCCAAATAGCACCTTGCAGGAAGAGATGACCGGGTAAGTGTAAGATGACACCTCATGAGATGGATTTGCTGCTTTTCTGATCCTCTCTTTTCTTTTCAGCTTTGCCATCTACTACTCCATCCTAGGGGCCGTCGTGCTGGTGGCTGCCTATATGCAGGTTGCTTTCTTTACATTGTCAGCTGGAAGACAGGTCAAACGCATCCGCAAGTGTTTTTTTCACAGTATCATGCGACAGGACATCGGCTGGTTTGATGTAAATGAAACAGGAGAACTCAACACTCGTCTTACAGAGTTAGTAACATGAACTCATTGACCTCTTCATTATATATTTTTACACAATAATAATGAATGCCAATATTTCTTAGCAACAGGGGTTAAATAGGATCAGCAGTAAAGTTGTAAATAACAATTTTATGACGATACGATTTTAATTTTATTGTTGAAACATTTCAGGAATTTGAATGAAAGCCACTCTGCATAATTTCAAGATAAAGATTTTGATCAATTATTTATGTTCTGATTGATTTGGATTCGATTATGCTTAACTAATTGTTACATCCTGTTGACTCAAATTGACAAATGTTTACAATAATGTTTAGGAACTGAGATAATGTCAGTTTCATTCAATGAGAAAAGTTACACTGCTGGTCAAAAGTATTGGCACCCCTGCAATTCTGTCAGATAATGTTCAGTTTCTCCCAGAAAATGATTGCAATTAAAAATGATTTGTTAGTAATATCTTCATTTTTTTTTTTTTTTTGCTTACAATGAAAAAACAAAAACAAAATCATTGTCATTTTACACAAAGCTCCAAAAATGGGCCGGACAAAAGTATTGGCACCCTCAACCTAATACTTGGTAGCACAACCTTTCGTCAAAATAAATGCGAACAACCACTTCCGGTATCCATTAATGAGTTTATTACAATGCTTTGCTGGAATTTTAGACCATTCTTCTTTGGCCAACTGCTCCAGGTCTCTGAGATTTGAAGGGTGCCTTCTCCAAACTGCCATTTTCAGATCTCTCCACAGGTGTTCTATGGGATTCAGGTCTGGACTCATTGCTGGACACTTTAAGAGTCTCCAGTGCTTCCTCTCAAACCATTTTCTAGTGCTTTTTGAAGTATGTTTTGGGTCATTGTCCTGCTGAAAGACCCATGACCTCTGAGACCCAGCTTTCTCACACTGTGCCCTGCATTATGCAGAAACATTTGTGGTAGTCTTCAGACTTCATAATGCCATGCACACAGTCAAACAGTCCAGTGCTAGAGGCAGCAAAGCAACCCCAAAGCATCAGGGAACCTCCGCCATGTTTGACTGTTGGGACCGTGTTCTTTTCTTTGAAGGCTTTGTTTTTTTCCTGTAAACTCTTAAGTTGATGCCTTTTCCCAAAAAGCTCTACTTTTGTCTTATCTCACTAGAGAACATTCTTCCACAACGTTTTTGGCTTTCTCAGGTATGTTTTGGCAAACTCCAACGTCTCTGGGTGAGAAGTGGGGTCTTCCTGGGTATCCTACCATAGAGTCCCTTTTCATTCAGACCCCGACGGACAGTACGGGTTGACACTGTTTTACCCTCGGACTGCAGGACAGCTTGAACTTGTTTGGATGTTTATCGGGGTTCTTTATCCACCATCCGCACAATCTTTTGTTGAAATGTCTCATTAATTTTTCCTTTCTGTTCACATCTAGGGAGGTTAGCCACAGTGCCATGGGCTTTACACTTATTGATGACACTGCGCACGGTAGACACAGGAACATTCAGGTCTTTGGAGATAGACTTGTAGCCTTGAGATTGCCCATGCTTCCTCACAAGTTTGCTTCTCAAGTCCTCAGACAGTTCTTTGGTCTTCTTTCTTTTCTCCATGCTTAATGTGGTACACGCAAGGACACAGGACAGAGGTTGAGTCAACTTTAATTCATTTTAACTGGCTTGAAGTGTGATTTAGTTATTGCCACCACCTGTTATATGCCACAGGTAAGTAACAGGTGCTGTTAATTACACAAATTAGAGAAGCACCACATGATTTTTTCAAAGGGTGCCAATACTTTTGTTCGGCCTATTTTTGGAGTTTTGTGTAAAATATAAATGATATATTTTTTTCCATTCTCTTTTGTGTTTTTTCATTACAAAAATAAATGAAACTAATACTACCAAAGCATTTTTAATTGCAATCATTTTCTGGGAGAAATTGAGCATTATTTGACAGAATTGCAGGGGTGCCAATACTTTTGGCCAGCAGTGTTGATGTTTTTTGGCTGAAAAACATGATGATATGGTGTTGTTGTAGAAAATTATATATTTTTTTTGTAATTTTGCTTGATCTTTAAATTTGTTTCATTAGTTTGGTAAATAACTTAGAAGTAAAATTGAAACCATATTTCCAATGCTTTTAAGATAACTAACTTTTAGACATGTTTATCTGCATGAACAGTGATGTCTATAAGATCCAAGAGGGTATTGGAGACAAGGTGGCAATGTTGATTCAATCCTGTTCCACTTTCCTCACATCTGTCGTCATTGGTTTAAGCAAAGGATGGAAGCTCACACTTGTCATCCTGGCTGTCAGTCCCTTGCTTGGTGTCATGGCAGCACTTTTCAGCAAGGTAACCTCACACACTCTCCACTCGTCACCTTGAAGCAATGCCTTTTCTTTATGAGATTATACTACTCTTACTAGGTGCTGGCATCGTTCACTTCTAGAGAACAGACTGCTTATGCTAAAGCAGGTGCTGTGGCAGAGGAGGTGCTCTCTTCTATCAGGACTGTGTTTGCCTTCAGTGGTCAACAAAGAGAGATCGAGAGGTTTGCACAATCATCCATGTTCATATATTGTCTAGAGCTGTCCCGACTAGTCGACATTGTCGACGTCATCGATGACGTAAATCCGTCGACGAGCACAACATCCCGTTGACGGTTAATGAAGGGTTAGAAAAATATATGCGTGGAAAGTTCAGAATGTCGGACGCTTGGTATGCAAGCGGGGAAATCGGCACAAAGCCAAAAAAGCGCACCAGAGAGTCCAAAACATTGACTTATTTTTAAAGAAACAAAGGAGGGTACACTGTTGTGTCCTGTCTCTTCAATGCCAAGCTTGGCTACACGTCGGCCATGAATGATAACGACAGGAGTTGTAAGTCCATCTAACTAACTAATGATATGTTTTATTGAAGTTGCTAAGCCTGTCACGATATGCAATTATTCCATTTTTCGCATGGTAAATAAAAATGAGGGCGGTCATTTTCACGGCTGCGTTTTATCGCTGCGCGCGCGTGCGTGCATACATTTGTGCGTGGTGATAGCATATGAGACTCCAGTTCTTTTCTGTCATCAACACGCTGTAGAATTAAAGTTCAGACATACAAAATAAGAAAACACATCTATATTAAACACTATATACGTTAGCATTGCTACATTGAGGTGAATGGGGAAAAAGACGACCTACTTTAGCCGGCTATAAAACAGGCAGCCTTGTCTAAAACTTGCAGTTAAAAGGTGACACTTCAAACATGAAAAATCGCTGGTTAACAGCATTTGCAAAAGGAAAAAAAATCTATTACTGACACCACATGCAATGACAAAAAGTGTTTGGTTTTTTTTGCGGAATGTAAAAGCATAAGTTTGCGGTTTAGCGAGCGTACTTCCGGTGAACGTTTCAAAATAAAAGCATGTCATGTTCGTCATATAAATAACAATTTCTGGAGTTAATTCCACATACTTCAGATTCTACACTAAGAATACCTTTAAAATGACACCTTTTATGAAAAGTCTGATTGGCAATAAATAATTATTATAATACTATTATATATAGTACTACAGTATACAATAATATTAATGCTAGGTATTTTTTTAAGAATTGTTTTGAATAATGTTGGAAAGGTGAAGTCAGTGTTCTGAATCTGTTTGCATTCCATTCTTTTGCACAAGTTAATTCTATCAGCATTTGAACTCATTGTTTGTGATTTATTATTGTTATTTATCTGTTTATTTGTACTTTAATAAAGAATTTAAGTGTTCCAAAATGTTTTTGTGAATTGATAAGTGTCAACAAAAATTTCATTGCTAAATTAGTAAAAAAAAAAAAAAAAAAAAAAAAATGTTTTTGTGAATTGATAAGCGTCAACATAAATTTCATTGCTAAATTAGTAAAAAAATAAATAAATAAAATAAAATTAAAAGATTAGTCGGCTAATCGTAAAAATAGTCAGATGATTAATCGGGAGAAAATTAGTCGTTTGGGACAGCCCTAATATTGTCATACATTTGTCGGTAAAAGCATGCAGCATATGGTTTTAACACCATTGGTTATAAGGTGAATTCAGCTTGTGCTGTTCATGGGATGAAAGAAAATGTCTTTTCATGTGGAATGTTTAGAAAGATTATTATTTTCCAGATTTGTTTTTTATCTTTGTGCTGTCTCCCAGGTACCATAAGAACCTAGAGGACGCCAAGAATGTAGGAATACGAAAGGCTATAAGCTCCAACATTGCTATGGGTGTGACCTTCTTATTGATTTACCTATCTTATGCTCTTGCCTTCTGGTATGGAAGCACGCTCATTTTGAATGGAGAGTACACCATCGGGGTTGTACTTACAGTGAGTAGCAACATGAAGAACACAGATGTCTTTCAAAGAGCCACCAAAAACAAGTTTCAATCTTACAAAGAGAGTTTGTGTCTCTAGGTTTTGTTTGCTGTGCTTATTGGAGCATTCGCCTTGGGGCAGACGTCACCAAACATTCAGTCCTTTTCCAGTGCCCGAGGAGCTGCACATAAAGTGTACAGAATTATTGACAATGTAAGGACATTCACTTCTTGATACATTTCCTTCTTTCCTTGACATTTGGAAAGACCAAATTTTTTCTTTTCTGTTGGGCTACTGTCAATTTGTATTAGTGGATATGCACTTGTGTAATGTGGCGCTCCAGGATGCAGCTTTGATACAGCCGACAACTTTGAGGAGCAAGTAAGAGGTTGGAATTTGCTCTAATTGGCACCCACTGCTTGAGTGCATATTTGTCTGCTGTACTTGTCGTCTGACTTCAACATCACCCAAATTTATATGATAAGGATTTAGTAATGTAGCATTTATATTTTATTTATTTATTTATTTTTAATGAATGAAGATATAGGAGGAAACCCTTATGGATTTCTTGAATTTTTTCATACTTTGGTTATATAAGATATACAGCATTCTTTTTCAAACCAAATCACAAAAATTAACTAGGTGTGCTTACACCAATACCACCCATCAATATGTTTTTCAAATTTTGTAGCGCATAACATGTAAACATTCACACAACAGGGCACATACAGTAAGTGTACCATTGGATCTTATAACTGGTGGACCCCTGTTAGGCAGCAATAACCTTAACCATTCATTTCTTTTAGCAGAAGATACGGCATTCGTTATTGTCCTGTTGCAACACCTATTGACTTTTCAGCTTCAACTGTTCGAAAGCTAGCCTCAAGTTATTTGATAAACCTGTTGAATACTTTGAGCTCATCACAACTTTACGCTGGTGAAAAAAAAGTGTGTGTACCAACGTTAAGCATACTTTTGTGTACTTGAAGCCACACTAATTATCAGTATACTTCAAGTGTGTTTGTTTATGGATAACAACTAATTTTATACTAAATGTATTTTAATTGTGTTTAAATTGTGAAAACGTTGAACTTGAAGTGTACTTAGTGTACTTTTATGTGCTAAAGTGGAAAAAGTTAGTATAGTATATAAGTATAAATATATTTTGTATACTTTAAGCATGTTAGTTTACAGTGGCATGAAAAAGTATCTGAACCTTTTGGAATTTGTCGTCACATTTCTGCATAAAAATCACCATCAAATGTGATCTGATCTTTGTCAAAATCACATAGATTAAAATACAGTGTCTGCTTTAACTAAAACCACCCAAATATTTATAGGTTTTCGTATTTTAATTATGATAGCATAGAAACAATGACAGAAGGGAGAAAAATAAGAAGTCAACCCTCTGCCATTTTTACCAAACATTTTAAGTCAGGTGTGTGTGCCCAATAACTGATGAGTGGTTTAAAGGTGGGCCATGCCCACTATAAAACAGACACCTGGTAAGAAATGTCTTAATGAGAAGCATTGTCTGATTTGCATCATGGCTCGGTCAAAGTGCTGTCTGAAGACCTGCGATCAAGGATTGTTGATTTGTATAAAGCTGGGAAAGGATACAAAACCATCCCTGAATATCTGGATGTTCATCAATCGACAGTCGGGGAAGTTGTCTACAAATGGAGAGAGTTTGGCACTGTTGCTTCTCTCCCAAGAAGTGGCCCTCCACCAAAGATGATGCCAAGAGTTCAGCACAGAATACTCAGAGAGGTTAAAAAAAGAACCATAGAGTGTCTGCTAAAGACTTACAGAAATCACTAGCAGAGTCCAATACCTCTGTGCTCACATCAACTGTATGTAAAACTATGGCCAAGAAAGGTGTTCATGGGAGGACTCCACGGAGGAAGCCACTGCCGTCTAAAAATAAAACATTTTTTGCTTGTTTAATTTTCGCAAAAAGGCACTTGGACACTCCACAGCAGTCTTGGCATAATATTTTGTGGACTGATGAAACAAAAGTTGAATTGTTTGGGAGTAATACAAAACGTCATACTCCTAGTGACGCTATTCTATATTGCTTTCAACTTTCAATATTCTGAGAATGTATTACTGAATAGAATAGAACTTAATTGAATATAACTGAATAATATATGGAAGAAAGACTAATTGGACAACTTCCAGGTGAAAAAAAATATACTTCATTGTATTTGGAAAAACAAATTGCAAGCATTGCATACAGTACACATATATCAATTAGCAATTAACAACTTCACTCAACTTATTAAACATTACATAACAATTGCAAGAATTGCTATCGGTGTGCTTTAGACACAACACAATATGTACTAATTGTGTTTGAGTGCATTTTTGCAGAAATGTTACTGATAAGTTTCTAAAATAATGCCCTGAAGTACAAGTGTAATTAAGTTCACTTCATCATTAGACTGAAACATGTCACTCATATTAAAATGTGCTCTTTTAAAATATGCTCTCAGAAAGTATAACAATGAAAACTTTGAGCATACATTTTGAAATATCAAAAATAATTCTAAAAAGTCACTTAAAAATGTAATTTTAGAAATTACACATAATTTCTATATATTACTAAAATTGTGAATATACTTGAAATAACCATAAAGTTTTACTGTTCTTTAATGTACTTTTTTATCATGATGCCGCTTCTAACGTGCATCACAGTTGGCATTACATTTTAATGTTTGTGTGCTGTGTCATTTTTCATTCACACATGGTTTTGTTTTTCGCTCTTAGAATTCAATTTTTGGTTCTTTTGACCGAAGAATATTTTGCTAGTAGTGCTGCAGTGCTGCTCAGGAAACGTTTTGTTTTTTGTTTTTTTCGTCGGCAATGGCTTTCTCCTTGGTGTTCTCCCTTGAATTCCATTCTTGTTTCATGTTTTTAATTGATGGAGGGATCACAATCCAAAAGATTAACGCAGTTTTCCCACAACTCACAATTACCAACTCACATCGAATATTTAGCAACTAGCCTCTTGCCTACTGGTTGCAAAGTGAATCAACTTATAGTTGCCAAATAATTTTGATAATCATGTGGGTGTTTTTTTTTTTTTTTAATTCCAAGTTAAAAAACTTAAAACAACCTCAGACAACAATGTCCTTGCATGTGTGGATTTAGTCCAAGCAAAGCGGTTAGCTGTATAAATAAACATGAGCTTTGTTCAAAACTCTTTGCGCTACCTACACAGCAGTCAGTCTTCCTCACATTGTCTGTTACGCCAATGATAAGCATCAGTTTGTTGACCCCGCTGTGACTAAACTTCCTACCAAAACTGAGCTCAAAAGAAGTAATGAAACCTTTTACTCGACAGAATCCAAGCATTGACAGTTATTCAGAGGGTGGCTTCAAGCCTGATTCAATCACTGGAAACATAGAGTTTAGGAACATCCACTTCAGTTACCCCTCAAGGCCTGATGTTAAAGTAAGCTCCTCAATGTCTCTGTTGACCTTCATCTAATAGATAGATGTAGCTACAGTACATACCC
This sequence comes from Corythoichthys intestinalis, assembly GCF_030265065.1. Classification (NCBI taxonomy): domain Eukaryota; kingdom Metazoa; phylum Chordata; class Actinopteri; order Syngnathiformes; family Syngnathidae; genus Corythoichthys; species Corythoichthys intestinalis. Next base: position 42,835,175 of record NC_080398.1, read on the forward strand.
AAACTCCTTTCCATGAATGCCATTGCTTGCAGGTATTAAACAAGATGTGTCTGAGTGTGAAAAGTGGACAGACCATCGCCTTAGTGGGAAGCAGTGGTTGCGGTAAAAGCACCACTGTTCAGCTGTTGCAGCGGTTCTATGATCCACAGGAGGGATTGGTAAGTACATGTTTTTGCAACCATTCACTAAAAAACTTAATTTTGCTAAACTACCCAAGCATCCTTTAGTCTTTCAGGACCGTAAAGAACACATAAGAATCCCAATGTTTCCCTCTTTGTAGATATCTATTGATGGCCATGACATTCGTTCTCTCAATATTTGCTACTTGCGAAAGATGATTGGCGTGGTGAGTCAAGAGCCCGTCCTTTTTGCCACCACCATAGCTGAAAACATCCGATACGGCCGAACTGACGTGACTCAGCAGGAGATAGAGCAAGCTGCCAAGGAGTCCAATGCTTATGACTTCATCATGAATCTTCCGGATGTATGACTGTATTCTGGACTTCTACATTACAACAACTTTGCACTTGCCAATGATGACGTTGTTGTTGTCGAGCAGAGGTTTGAAACGCTGGTTGGAGACCGAGGGACTCAGATGAGTGGAGGACAGAAGCAGAGAATTGCAATCGCACGAGCGCTAGTCCGCAACCCCAAAATCCTTCTGCTGGACGAAGCAACTTCTGCTCTCGATGCTGAGAGTGAGACTGTTGTGCAAGCTGCACTCGACAAGGTACAAACTTAGATTAACCACAGTGTATGTTGTTCTGATTTTTGTAAAAGTTTGACTTAATGAGACATGCCATTCATTTTGATGATTTGTTTATAACTATATGAAATATGTTTGAAGATAAGTGCAGAAAACATATGCATAGGCCCGAGAACAATTGATTGCTGAATAGCAAGAAACTCTTATATCCACTTAACAGCTTAGATTTTTTGGGGCGGGACTAAAAAAGGGTCATGAGATGTCACCGAAAACCTTTGCTTTAGGGGCCGTTCCTACCTAACCTGGCAAGCCAGATTAATTCTTCTATATATCCGTTACGAATACATTCCACATATCAATCTGGGAAAGCACCAGTCGGGAGGAACCTTTTAAAAATTGAACGGCTGCTGACTGAACGATGGCTCTCCTGGTCACACTCACGAAAACATCATTCCCTGTCAAAAAAAGCTTTTAGTGACATTCTTTGCTGCTTTATTAATGAGTAAATTAAGTGTATTTTAGACAAAACTTGGGAAATTTACCTATCCACAAGAAACACTTTGCGTTCCGCCATAGAATTCAAGCAGGTAGGCGCTTACTAGTCACGTCTGCAGCATCCGTCTCTTTACCCCTATTGGCTCGCCATCAGAAGGTGACCAATCCACATTAAGCCGCAGCAGGACATATTAGTTCGTAGAAGAGTAAAAGTACATAAGAGAGTGGGGGGGAAAAAATTAAGTCATTATCATTTTACACAAAACTCCAAAAAAGGGTCGGACACCCTTTGAAAAATCATGTGATGCGTCTCTAAATTGTGTAATTAACAGCACCTGTTACTTACCTGTGGCACATAACAGGTGGTGGCAATAACTAAATCACACTTGCAGCCAGTTAAAATGGATTAAAGTAGACTCAACCTCTGTCCTGTGTTCTTGTGTGTACCACATTGAGCATGGAGAAAAGAAAGAAGACCAAAGAACTGTCTGAGGACTTGAGAAGCAAAATTGTGAGGAAGCATGGGCAAGCCCAAGACTACAAGTCCATCTCCAAAGACCTGAATGTTCCTGTGTCTACCGTGCGCAGTGTCATCAATAAGTGTAAAGCCCATGGCACTGTGGCTAACCTCCCTAGATGTTGACAGAAAAGAAAAATTGACGAGAGATTTCAACAAAAGATTGTGGGGATGGTGGATAAAGAACCTCGACTAACATCCAAACAATTTCAAGCAGTCCGAGGGTACAACAGTGTCAACCCGTACTACCCGTCGGCATCTGAATGAAAAGGAACTCTATAGTAGGATACATAGGAAGACCCCACTTCTGACCCAGAGACATAAAAAAGCCAGGCTGGAGTTTGCCAAAACTTACTTGAGCATGCCAAAAATGTTTTGGAAGAATGTTCTCTGGTCAGATGAGACAAAAGTAGAGCTTTTTGGGAAAGGCATTGACATAGTTTACAGGGGAAAAAACAAGGCCTTCAGTGAAGAGAACACAGTCCCCACAGTCAAACATGGTGGAGGTTCCCTGATGTTTTGGGATTGCTTTGCTGCCTCTGGCACTGGACTGCTTGACCGTGTGCATGGCATTATGAAGTCTGAAGACTACCAACAAATTTGTAGGGCCCAGTGTGAGAAAGCTGGATTTCCCTCAGAGGTCGTGGGTCTTCCAGCAGGACAACGATCCAAAACACACTTAAATGGTTTGAGAGAAAGCACTGGAGATTTCTCAAGTGGCCAGCAATGAGTCCAGACCTGAATCCCATAGAACACCTGTGGAGATTTCTGACAATGGGAGTTTGGATAAGGCGCCCTTCAAATCTCAGAGACCTGGAGCAGTTGGCCAATGAAGAATGGTCGAAAATTCCAGTAGAGCATTATAAGAAACTCATTGATGGATACTGGAAGCGGTTGTTTGCAGTTATTTCATCTAAAGCTTGTGCTACCAAGTATTAGGCTGAGGGTCCCAATACTTTTGTCCGGCCCATTTTTGGACTTTTGTGTAAAATGATAATGACTTAAGTTTTTTTTTTCATTGTCTTTTATGTTTTTTCATTGCAAGCGAAATAGTTGAAGATATTACTACCAAAGTGTTTGTAATTGCAATCATTTTCTGGGAGAAATTGAGCAATATCTGACAGAAATGCAGGAGTGCCAATACTTTTGGCCAGAAGTGTATATCCGAGAAAACTTCATAGATTTAACTATCTACAAGAACGGCTTTGCACTCTGACGTTGTATTCAACCAAATAGTTGCTTCCTGGTCACGTCTGCAGCTCCCGCCTTCCTCCTGATTGGCTCGAACGTCAGATAACCAGGGAACTGATTGGACAGCTGAGGTTTGCAAGACAGCACTGCATGATGGAACAATGAATCAGAAAGTACCGACTTACTAGCAAGGCTAGCTCCTACCACTTTATATAGCTAAGTTTGCCATCTGTGGTTGCTCTCCGCCCCGGCACAGATGCAGAATTTTCATTTACTTCACCATCAAGCTGTGCCGCAAAGGTACAGCCCCGATCCTTAAGAATACATCATCTCTCGCATGTATTTTAGGGTGACCAGCAATGTTGACATTTGAAATACTTCAATGATGACACACATTTTCCAATGTTTGGATTCATTTAAACAAACAGCCATCCTGTTAAAAGTATGACGGAGGGATCAGGTTGGATGTTTACTCCCCGTAGGTACAGGAATTTAAGAATTTCAGGGTTTTTTTAACAAGTGAACAATGGGTCGTGAAATGGATAAGTGGATCAGTGCTGCATTTGTAGCAACCAGACATCTCTATCTCATCTTTCTAAGATTGAACTTTTGTATCATTTGTGCAGGTCAGACTCGGCCGTACCACCTTAATTGTTGCTCATCGCCTTTCAACGATCAGAAATGCTGATATCATTGCTGGTTTCCAAAATGGAACGATTGTAGAGTTGGGATCTCATAACGAACTAATGGAAAAACAGGGCGTCTATCATACTCTAGTCACTATGCAGGTAATACTTGTACAAAAACCTACTTGGGGGACAATATATAATATGAACGGTCAGTCTTGTGTCTAACTCTCACCTGTCTTGCAGACATTTCAGGAAGCCAACGATGAGGAAGAGCAGGACGAAAAGAGCCCAGTGGAAGAAAGTATCTCTAACTCCCCTCGTTTAAGGAGGAGGTCTACAAGATCTTCATTTGTTGGTTCAGAGGGACAGAAAGAAGAGAAAGAAAAGCTGGTGGATGGCAAAGATTCAAAAGAGGAGGTTAAAATTATGCATGATGAATAAGTGTGTAACGGTACATGTTTTTGTATTGAACCATTTCGGTACGTGGTGCTCAGTTCGGAACGGAGGCATACCGAACAAGTTTTTGACGTAATGTAACCCTTACTTTTCGAGGCTGTGAGTCGATCAGGTTACAGTTTCTTTGTGTAGATTACATTTACTCCATCTTCTCTACTATAATGAGGACCAATACAGTACGACAGTATAACCCAGAAACGTCAACAGCGCAACGACGTGGCCGCCGCGAGAACGCAGTGAAACGCGGGCGTTAAAGTCAATCAGCCAATGCACACCAGTCGCAGTGCGGCCACGTGTTAGACCCGTCCCAGAAGCGGCTCAACACGACGCACCCGAAAAGAACGGCAGAGTTTATTATTTGATCCGGTTGATTTTCAAACTAATATGCAGTCGTAACGCACTTTTTGAGTCCATCAGATCTCTTAAGTGGTAGGTCGGGGCACAGTTGACTTGTATTTTTTGATTTACTGCTGTCTTCTGTGCTATAATAATAACCAACACGGCCCCGTGTTCAATACAAAAGCCTCCTACCACAACAAAACAAGTAGGACCTAATAATCACATAGGAAGTAAAGTTATACAACATAACATATACAATATAAATGAATACTACATCACATTTGTAAAATATAAACACATAATAAAATAAATAATAGCCCATTTAAATTAAAATGACATGAGCTAAAACACCTGTAATTAAATATAGGCTAATGTTCCTATTTTTGAAAGCACAAAGGTGTGTAATAAACAACTAGCACATTTATATTTTGCATTTTGTTTTCTTACTGTACCGAAAACGAACTGAACCGTGACCTCAAAACCGTGTTACATACCGAACAGAGATTTTTGTGTACCGTTACACCCCTAATGATGAATTGGATTTTACATAGCCAAGAATAAAGGAATATATGATTTACCTTTTTTTTCTTTGTTCACTGCAGGATGAAAATGTTCCCCCAGTTTCGTTTCTCAAAGTGATGCGACTTAATCTTCCTGAGTGGCCTTACATACTTCTTGGAACCATCTGTGCTTCAATTAATGGCGCAATGCAACCCCTGTTTGCTGTCATCTTTTCCAAGATCATTACTGTAAGATTTTTATTCCCCATTTTTCTTCTTCAGTTTTAATCCAAAAATGTAGAAAAGTTGGAGTTTTAAAGGAAATTAATCAATCGTATCTTTCCTACTTTCAGGTGTTTGCTGAGCCTGATTTACAAGTTGTTCAACAGAAATCTAATTTATTTTCACTTTTGTTTGCTGTTATTGGAGCGGTATCTTTTTTCACCATGTTTCTACAAGTAAGAATCAAACAAATTAATCTACTATTCTAACAGTTTTTGTCACTGTATGGAATACAGTGGTATCTTGACATGCGATCGCTTTGACACACGATCTTTTCGACATCCGACGTAAAATTTGACTCGTCATTTGTTTCCACATCTGACAACATGCTCGAAATACGGCGATTTTTGACAGCGCCGCAGTTTCTTTGTTTTCCTGGAAGACGGAAGCACGGCTGATTTTCTTGTGAGAGAAATCGACACAGTATCCAAAATGGTTAGGGCAGGTTTAGAAAAAAAAGAAAAGGTGACGCTTATCATTGAAATAAAGATGTGAATAATAACAAAATATGAGCATGATGTGTGCATCCATGAACTGGGTCGACAATAGGGCCATAAAATGTCATCCTAGGCCGGTGGTCCTCCTCGTTCGCCAGTCTTTATAAGTTAAGGTGACAATTCGTATTCTGGTAACATCGCCAAAGAAATCGGCAGCATCGTCAGGTTTCTAATCATTTATTCCATCGACTCGCCTAGTGTCCGCTGCCGTTGACGCCAGGATCAAAACAGAAAGTAAAGTCACGTCAGCCCCGCGCTGTGTTCAGGTACAACAAAAAAAAGTCCACCACATTAGAACCCACTTTGTTACATTATTACATGTATTATTATTATTAATATTATTATTTATTATTACTATTATCATATTATTATTATTATTATTATTATTCCAATTTTTATTCATAATTTATTTGTTTTGCTCTGTGTAATAGCTATTTGCAATAGTACCAGCAGTATTTTTTAAGGACTTAGTGTAGGTTTTCGGGCTGTGGAACGAATTAATGGAATTATAATGTATTCTTATGGGAAAATCCTGCTCGACATACGACCATTTCGACTTACAAACAAGGTCCTGGAACCAATTAACTTAGTATGTAGAGGTACCACTGTATTGGTATTTTGTCAGGAGACAACAAATTTACTCCATTAAAAGTACCTCAAATGCAGTTCACATTCACATTTTTACTTTTAACAGGGTTACTGTTTTGGTAAATCTGGGGAGATCCTGACTATGAAAATGAGACTTGCAGCTTTCAAGGCCATGATGAGGCAGGTAAATGGAACATTTCATCATCAGTCAATTTGACCTTAACGGTTTTGTTGCTGAGTAAATATGTGCCCTCAATGTGGTCGCAGCAGATCAGGTTTCATTTTAATGACTAACAGGTAGGCATATAGTGAGTGACATCACAAACAGGGAAGAGTCGCAGTACAGGAGAGAAATGCATGCGGAAGTAATCAAATCCCACCTACATTTAAAATAATGAATTTGAAATTGTTTAATGAAGCAAAAAGTTGTATTTTCTAAAAGGTTTTACGTTTAATATAAACAAAGTATGTGCCCTTTCATAGGATCTGGGCTGGTATGATAACCACAAAAACAGTGTCGGAGCACTCACGACAAGGCTGGCCACAGATGCAGCTCAAGTACAAGGGGTAAGGCATCCACACAAAACAGACATCATTTTTCCATATTGATAAATTTATCCCCTTTCTCCTGTGTTCAGGTTACGGGAGTACGTCTGGCCACATTGGTCCAGAATGTGGCCAACATGGGTACCGCTTTGGTTCTCGCCTTTGTGTATGGCTGGGAGCTGACCCTGCTCATACTGTCGGTGGTCCCCGTCATGGCAGTGGCTGGGACTGTGCAGATGAAACTGCTCTCTGGGCAAGCCGCTCAGGACAAGGAGGAGCTGGAGAAGGCTGGAAAGGTGGGCATTTGTTGAAGGATTGTTGATTTACACGCATCATGGCTTACAGGATGTCACCCATCTGGAATTTTGCATTCCAACACCTGAGCTGTCACTTTGATATGACGTAGGCTAGGGGTCATACTCCTTCCATTGCTAGGTAAAATGTGTCAAATTCTGTCTCTAATTTTTGGTAGAATGTTGCTAGCATTCGTCCACATATCCTAAAAGAGTTTATAATTAGTTGCTGTTTGATATCGTCATTAGAAAATGTATTCAAATTAGAGTCAAACATTTCAGATATGACTATTATTCCTAGAGGTGTGCATCGGTACTGCCCTCACGATTCGATTCGATTACGATTCGGAGGGCCACGATTCGATTCGATTCGATTCAGAGGGTCACGATTCGATTCGGTTCGATTCGGCAATGCATCGCGATGCCTTAAAGCATGGGATGCATGAAAATTCTAAAGCCAAGCATATTTTTCGTGAATCATGAGGCAACACAAGCGGTCAGACATTAAACTTTTTATTGGCTCTTGTGTCACTCCTGGTTGAAGTCAAATGAAAATAGTTTTAGATATATTTTGAAAGAAAAAAAGAAAAAAAACCCAGATCACAGCATTTAATTGGTGCTTGGAATGAGACCAGGGCTTTCTCTTTTTTTTTTACACACAGTAGCAGCCTTTCACACAGTGCAACATCTGAACTCCTGTGCAAAATCAGTAATAACAGTCACTGTATTTTAGTCACAACAACCCATCGATAAAAATATTCAAGTAAATATTAAAGAAAACGACAAAGAAAATATTGTAGTGCAGCAGCATCTTTATTGCAATATCAATCCAGGGATCAGTTCAGTTGCAAACAAAACAACTAAATTGCAATGTAGAACAAAAGTAAAATGTAGGCCTAGCCCACTATATATGTGCAATCAACTTAGAAATGCAATCAGTAACTACCACATAACAATAAAAAATAATGAATTAAAATGAAGTGCAGCGGCATTTTAGCAGCCATAACAATCTGTTTCAACATGAGGAAATATCATTTTTTTGCAATTGAGAGAGCAGAGAGATAGTAGAGGTTAGATGGGGCCTAAAAAATCCAGCCCGACCCGACACGGCCCGCTGGTATTGAAGCCCGACCCGGCTTGGAGTGACGCGGAAAAAAAAAAAAACGCAGCAGCAGCAATTTATTTTCCTTTCTTCGAGATGGCAGAAAAAACGCATGTTTCTTAATGTTTAAATAGTCTACATATTTTTGTGATCATTATAGAAGCATTTACACAACGAAATAACGGTGGGAAAATTTCATAAAAAACATGCGATTTTGCAGACACAGAGGAGAAGATTCAAAAGGATCACATTTGTGTTGCCTTTGTGTGCTTAAAAAAGTGTCTTTCGTAACGAATTCTCAGTTGGCAGAAAAAAAACGCAAGTTTTCTTAATGTTTAAATAGTCTACATGTTTTTGTGATCATTATAAAATCATTACACAACGAAATAACGCTGGGAAAGTTTAATATAAAAAAAAAAAAAAAACGAGTTTGCAGACACACAGAGGAGAGGATTCAAAAGGATCACATTTGTGTTGCCTTTGTGTGCATAAATAAAAGTGTCTTTCGTAACGAATCGCAAGCGCCACAGCGGAGGAGAAGAAGAAAAAGCGGGCGGTGCCACTGCTTCATGTGAGTGCACAAGCAAATGCACAATACAGAGAGCCTGCTCTCGGTTTTATCCCCTTTTTTTTTTTTTTTTTTTTAAATAATTTATTAGTCCGGCGCGGGGCGGCCCGACCCGACTCGACCCAGCCGTGAATGCTAAACATTTTGGGCCTGACCCGTTTGGGTTCGGGCACAAGATCTAACCTCTAAGAGATAGGACATAACATAACAATGGCTGAAGTGGAGAAAGAGGGAGCAAGAAAGATTCTTGATGCACCTAAGACATTGAAAGCTGACATCTGGAGACATTTTGGCTTCTATGAGGTTGGTGGGAAACTTGACCAGAGTTATGCAGTGTGTAAAAAATGAAACATGACAATAATAATACAAATGGGGAAACCAAATCCATTGCATCACCGGAATTGCGCAGGGAAGATTTTTTAACGTACTTATATATTTTAAAATGCGCTGAATCGATTCGGCTTGTTGCCCGCATCGAATCGAATCGTCCATGCCCCGCATCGGGATGCATCGCCGCATCGATTATTGTTGACACCACTAATTATTCCCCTTCTCCACTTTTGTTTTATTTTGCTACTCAGGAAACCTCACCTCCGGTTTGTTTACAACTTTAAGTTAAAAATATCCCTAGATCAATGAACTCATAGTTCACCGGTCAGAATCTAGAATCACACTTTGTCTGGTCCCTCACAAACAACACTTAGCTACCAGGATATTAAGCCCCAGACATTAGGGGGACATTTTGGCTTAGAAATTCTTTAAAAAATAGGCTTTCACTTGTCTGCTACGTATGCATCAATAATAGGTAATAAACTATCAAAGGCTTGAATAGCTCATCTTGACATGACATTATTTATTTGATGTATACGATATTTTGTGTGATCAGTTTCAGGGTTGCAAATCCATACTAATATTAGCCTTTTCTTAGGAGAGGCCTGCTGTAGAAGATACAGTGGTATGAAAAAGTATCTGAACCTTTTGGAATTTCTCACATTTCTGCATAAAATCACCATCAAATGTGATCTGATCTTTGTCGAAATCACACAGAGGAAAAAACAGTGTCTGCTTTAACTAAAACCACCCAAACGTTTATAGGTTTTCATATTTTAATGATGATAGCAGGCAAACAATGACAGAAGTGGGAAAAAATAAGGAAGTGAACCCTCTGCCTAAGGAGACTTAAAAAGCAATTGAAACCAATTTTTACCAAACAATTTAAGTCAGGTGTGTGCCCAATCACTAATGAGGGGTCTAAAGCTGCCCTGCCCACTATAGAGCACACACCTGGTAAGAATTGTCTTGATGAGAAGCATTGACTGATGTGCATCATGGCTCGGTCAAAAGAGCTGGTAATGGTAAATGGTGTTATACTTGTATAGCGCTTTTCCAGCTTTCAAGGTGCTCAAAGTGCTTTACACTACATTGCCATCTACCTACTGGTGACGCAGCACCAGGAGCAATGTGGGGTTCAGTGTCTTGCTCAAGGATACTTAGGCGGGTTTATCAGGGCAGAGAATTGAACCCACAAGCTCTGGGTTGGGGGACAACTACTCTACCACTGAGCCACGCCACCCCTGAGCTGTCTGAATAACCGCGATCAAGAATTGTAGATTTGTATAAAGCTGGGAAAGGATGCAAAACCATCTCTAAAGTCTGGATATTCATCAATTGATAGTCAGAGAAGTTGTCTAGAAATGCAGAGAGTTTGGCTCTGTTGCTTCTCTCCCAAGGAGTGGCCATCCACCAAAGATGACACCAAGAGTTCAGCGCAGAATACTCAGAGAGAGAAAAAAGAACCCTAAAGTGTCTGCTAAAGACTTACAGAAATCACTGGCACAGTCCAGTATCTCTGTGCATACAGCAACTATATATAAAACTATGACCAAGAACGGTGTTCAAGCCTCTTCTGAAGACTGTACACAAGAAAGCCCGCCCGTGTCATCAGACCATAGGACATGGTTCCAGTAATCCATGTGCTTTGTTGACATGACTTCAGCATACTGTTTGCAGGCTTTCTTGTGTACCGTCTTCAGAAGAGGCTTCCTCCTGGGGTGACAGCTATGCACATCAATTTGATGTAGAGTGCGGCATGTGGTCTGAGCACTAACAGGCTGACCCCCCACCTTTTCAATCTCTGCAGCAATGCTGACAGCACTCCTATAACGAGTCACATGACATTTTGGAGGGAAAATGACAAGCACTACTCAATTGGACATTTAGGGATGCACGTTTTTTCAAAGGGGTGTACTCACTTTTGTTGCCAGGGGTTTAGAAATTAATGGCTATATTTTGAGTTATTTTGAGGGGAAAATAAATTAACGCTATTATATAAGCTGCACACAGACTACTTTTCATTGTGTCATTTTGTCAGTGTTGTCCCATGAAAAGATACTGTATACTTAAATATTTGCAGAAATGCGAGGGCTGTAATCACTTTTGTGATACACTGTAATTAATTACTTTCCCCGTCTTTGCGATGCCGTTACCGTTACTAATGATGTGAAGGGTCACGCTACTGCAATTTGGGTGAATGACACAGGAGACACAGAGAGCAAGCAGAGCAGGAGGACGGAGGAGGGAAGGGGGTTGTGACGCCATTGCAAAGGCGATGCTAGGTGGCTCAGAGCATTAGCATAGCATTCGCGTTCTCGCTAGCATTATCATTTAGCGTGACGAGCGTTATGTTAAACCTCGACAACTTCTTATCTACTTACAGTTTGTGACTTTCAGGTGGGTACAATTAATTGAAAATAATGGATTGTTTTCCTGTTCAGTATGCATTATCATCACCAAGTGGGGTTGTCCTTGTAGATGCTACAATTTTATTAGCAAAAATAGTCACTTGCCGTAAAGTTTTCTTGAATGATGTATCCATAAACCTTGTGTGATTTTTTAAAAATCAAAACAACTATAGCAAACATAGAAGAAGGAAGAGCCTCACCTGCATATATTTTTAATATATATTAGGGGTGTGAGTCCAGGGCCAGAGTGGGACTCATTTTCGGCCCTGGAATTTCATGCCTCAGACCGGCCCACTCATTTAAAATTATGTCATTATGCATACACGTGTTAAGTTCAGTGTTCTCTAATGCATACACGTGTTAAGTTCAGTGTTCTCTAAAGCCGTGTACTGTAATTCTGTGTATTCCAATTCAGTGCAGGTCATGGTTGTTTAACAAGGTGGCTTTATTTTAACAAGTGCAACACAACATATTTTGAACAAATTTAAAAATGGATTTAAAAAAAAACTATATTAAATGATACATTTGAAAAATAAATTAGGCCTGTCAAATGATTAAAATTTTTGATCGAGTTAATTACAGCTTAAAAATTAATCGTAATTAATCGCAATTCAAACCATCTATAAAATATGCCATATTTTTCTGTAAATTATTGTTGGAATGGAAAGATGAGACAAGATGGATATATACATTCAACATAAGGTACATAAGGACTGTATTTGTTTATTATAACAATAAATCAACAAGATGGCATTAACATTATTAACATTCTGTTAAAGCGATCCATGGATAGAAAGACTTGTAGTTCTTAAAAGATAAATGTTAGTACAAGTTATAGAAATTTTATATTAAAACCCCTCTTAATGTTTTCGTTTTAATAAAATTTGTAAAATTTTCAATCAAAAAATAAACTAGTAGCCCGCCATTGTTGATGTCAATAATTACGTACACAATGCTCATGGGTGCTGAAGCCTATAAAATCAGTCGCACCCAAACGCCAGCGGAGGGCGGCAAAACTCCATAAAGCACAATTAACAAGTGGGCATGTCATTGTACTGTCATTTAAATCTGTCTGAGCAGGGCATGTGCGTTAATTGCGTCAAATATTTTAACGTGATTCATTAAAAAAATTAATTACCGCCCGTTAACGCGATAATTTTGGCAGCCCCAAAATAAATGAATAAATAAGACCTTTTCTGCAACATCAAATATTAACAAAATGAGTGCTTACAGATAAAACAAACATAGCAACATAACAATATGAAAAATAAAGAATACGTATTGCACATTGTAACAACTTCTAATGATACTATTATCCATTTTCCATTTCCACTTTAAAAACGCCACGTAATTGATTATATTAATTCTAATGTTCACTCGCTGAACGACATGGCAATCCTACCTTCCAGCTCTGCACCTGTGGTGTGTTCATTATGGCTAATGCTTGCTGCTACATATCCCTTGTGAGGTGCTACAAGAAGCCAAAGTTTCCACAATTACATATTGTCGTATCACACGGTGCAAGTTGCATTTTATTCGCCATCTGGCCTTACCACTTTCGTTGTAATCCTCTGTAGTTTGAGGCAGCAAGGTCGTTGCATGAAAAAAATTTGCTATTTTCGCGCATTTTGCCGATTCTTTCACGAGTGCTTTTCTCTTTTTAATTCTTATTTTTCAGCGCCACCCTTGCTCTTTTTATCCATCCGAGCACCGAGATAGCAGCTAATTTGGCTCAATACAGACTACAATTAGGGGGCGGAGCTGCATGCTGTATTTTTCGTCTGCACACGTGAGGATGAGTCTGGGAAAAAAAAATAATACTGTTTTTTTTTTTTTAAGACGGCCCACAGGGACAGCGGTAACAGAATGTAAGTTATACTCAGTGACACTGTCATAAATAAATACCAAACAAAAAATGATAACAGTGTAATTTTTTTTTTTTTTTAATAAAACGCGGACCGGCCCATCTGGCCGGCCGGCCCTTCTGGAATCGTCCAGAAGCTCCCGATTAGTCACTCCGGGCCTGGGTGTGACAGTACACACAAGTCACGGTTCAGTACGTACCTCAGTACGGGGTCACAGTTTGGTGCGGACTCAGTACAAGTGGAAAAACAAAAAGGCTTTTTTCTCACAGCATTTGGAATTAAAAGTTTGTATACCATTGCACTCTTTTATAGTTTTTTTTTTTTTTTTTTAATGTAAAAAGGGTGACCTATGTTTTTGGGGGAAATAAAGTTCAATTCAATCAGTTAATATAAGACGTTGTAGAATGGATCATGTAATAACGTGTAGAACATGAAAAGTAACGTCAGTTACAATGCTGAGTAACTAATTACACTAACGTTGAGGTAACTGAGTTACTAACTCAATTACTTTGTGGGAGAAGTAATTTGTAACTGTAACGAATTACTTTTTTAAAGTAAGATTGTCAGGGAAATTCAACTTTGAACTCCAAGACAAGTGTTAGCTCGATTAGAGAAATGAATACGACCCCAACCATGGATTGCTTTGCTTCGAAGGCTTTATAAACAAGAGCTCTCGGGTACAAACCGATGTGATCACCCAGAAAGTACGAAGAATTACAATAGAGGCTGGACATTTATACTGTTGAAAGGGCGGTGCCGAAGCCCACCGTGAAACGAAACTTACTAAGGCTACATTCATACTACAGGTCTTAATGCACGAATCCGATTTTTTCTCATATCCGTTTTTTTGGCGTGCCTGTTCAGACTGCCTTTGTCCATTGAGACCGTTCAAGTATTACACATGCGCACTAATTCGCAGTCCGACACGCGCTGAGCAAGAAGACCCGCATGCGCAGAATCATCAAAACAAATGAGACACGTCATCCGTCATTCCAGGGATATCATATTTTGCTTTTCAAAAGGAGGACACAAATAACAGACATAAATAATCCCCGTTTAGGCTTATATTCAAAGTTTATATGGATCGATAGCATGCACGCACTGTCCCGCAGTTTGCACCGACTCTCGGCCGTCTAGGCAATGTTGAAATATTGCTCACTTGGAGCAGAGAGAAAACTGAGCATTGTCAGGCTTATCCTCAACCCATTTTCATTTTTTATGACTGTTGTCAAGCCCAGCCTTTCCCCAAAAGCCGTGTTCACTGCAAGCTAGGCGCTAATAACGCAGAGCTGCATCGCTACGGTAGCGTCTCTCACGCTATTTGATGACGTAATTGCTGCATGAAATCCGATTTGGGAGAGTGGACAGTACAGACCGCCGCGACAGTCTGGAAAAATGTGGCCCAGATCGGATTTGAACCACATACGAAAGTGACCCAGATCGAATTTGAAATGGTCCAGTTCTATGCAACTTGTCACGTTCAGACCGTCAAGTTAATGCCTCACTCGAGTCGGAAAAACACGAAAAAATCGGATTCGTGCATTAAGACCTGTAGTATGAACGTAGCCTAAGAAACGAAACTCATCATCTCACAAACCTGGGTATTTTTCCATACAAAAACATCTTTGAGCTGAGACTTTGAACACCAGTCCCGGCTAGAACGATGATAAGAAACCACAGTCCTCCCTTGTATTCATTTAGGGCATATTGAAAAACATAAGAACATAACAGTCCATATTTGGACATATGGTGATACAGTCTACGAAAGCTATGGGAAGGCAAACTCAAACAGGTTCTCTAAGCTACAATATTCTCATGCAAACATAACAAAAGCATACAAAATATGATGTATAATGGTTGTGTTTTAAGCATGGATAAAATTCTCTCACAAAGATCAACAACACTGCCCTCCACACCAGGAATCTCACAACTCATGGAAGTTAACTACTGTTCATGTCTGTTAATTTATAATGTGTTGCCCAACATGTTTATCCAAGTATGTAACATTATGCCATAGTTAGTCTTTCCAAGTGTGACTCTCAGCTTTTTCCTTCTATCTCCTCAGATTGCTACGGATGCCATCGAGAATATTCGCACTGTTGCATCTCTGACCCGAGAACCCACATTTGAATCTCTATATCATGAAAACCTCAACGTTCCATACAAGTACAAAAACCCGTCCAAAAATAACTTTTTAGTCGGAGATCTTGGTCTTGTTAACTGTTTTGTTACTCTCTTTGTAGAAATTCCCAGAAAAAGGCCCATGTATACGGTTTTACCTTCGCATTTTCACAGGCCATGATCTACTTTGCTTATGCAGGATGTTTCCGCTTTGGAGCTTGGCTTGTTGAGGAAAAACGAATGGACGTGGAGGGAGTTTTCCTGTGAGTAAGATCTTGTCGTGTTTTGTGGGCGAGTTCCATTTTCATGTGTTTTGTACTTTGACAGCAGACAAAGCATAAAAAGATAAGTAGATCATTACTATTGTTTTATATTTGTTTTAATCATTTACCAAAACGTCAAAGTGAAATTGTTGTCACAAGTACAGTGCACGTGAGTTAACTTTAACCCTGAGTTTAAAGTTCACTATAGTAACATTCTGCAGAAGCTAACCAATATTTCTAGCATTACAAATCCAAAATATGAACAATTTCACAAACTAACGAGATGTAACTATGCAAAAAAAACTACCTTTAAAAAGGTAAAGAAGATAAGAATATTTATAAAACTGAGAAAATAGTGACTGAATATTGTTAGTGGGTAGACTTTTTTTAAGACAAGTATATTGTATGTCTTTATTTTTTGCAGCTACTTGTAATTCATAATAAATGAAAATTAAATCAAATTTTCTCTCACCCAGAGTTATTTCGGCAGTTTTGTATGGTGCCATGGCTGTGGGAGAAGCCAATTCCTTCGCTCCAAACTATGCTAAGGCCAAAATGTCTGCCGCGCACCTCATTATGCTTTTGAACACCGAGCCTGCTATTGACAATCTTTCAGAGGAAGGAGTGTCACTGGTATGCAATAAAAAACCTTACTCGCTTACTATTATTGTTGACTGACATTTATTAGCTGTCCCCTGCTTTTTTGTCATTGTCCTTTTCATATCCAGGATGAATTTGACGGTAACGTGCGCTTTGAGGACGTTAGATTCAATTACCCCTCACGTCCCGATGTACCGATCCTCCGAGGGTTGAATCTGAAGGTGGGCAAGGGGGAGACACTGGCCCTGGTAGGAAGCAGTGGCTGTGGAAAAAGCACTACTATCCAGCTTCTAGAGAGGTTTTATGACGTCACACAAGGGAACGTGGTGAGAAGACACGCACATACAGAATTACATGCTGCCTCTTCACCTAGTCTCTGTGGGCTAATGTTTAGTGTTTTTATAGCTGCACTCTACTGATAAGGCTACAGTATTTACTTTTGTCGTTTGAGTACATCCTGATAAATTTATCTCTGCTTCTGAGAGACAAAATATTGAACTTGTCACCTGCTAATTCAGCAGGAAAGATGACCTCCCAGTATTTTTTAAATCATTATTTTTCAAATCCTTTGGTGTCATTTTAACAGGTTTGCAAGACAATTTTTGTTGAAAATTCCCAGAAAGTCATTTTTCAAGCAATTTTAAATGTTAATTTTTCCTTGCCTCTGAAAACAGATAGATTGTTATTAATGCAATATGTGGCTGACTATGTCGAATTTGAAGATATAATATTTATTTATTTATTTATTTTTACCTGTCCTGTTCAGCTGCTTCGACACAGAGAATTGGAATCTGCGTGTACTTATGGTCTAAAAAGTTTGATGTATAATATGGGAGTTTGATATACAGTGATCCCTCGCTACTAGTTCTGCGGCGCCGTCAAGGGAACGCGTTGCTCTGTAATTCACCGCCAAGCCACTAGAGGGGTATGGCGTTGTGTTTGTACGGTTTTGAGGGACTCTTGTCGACTTCCTCCGGTTTTCTTCCGGTTACAACACAATGCCAAAAGAGTTTTTTTGTTTGCCATTTGCCAATCTTTATAATGTCTTGATGAGACATTGTAGAGGTTATACTACTTGCGGACCTCTTCAATGATACTCTCGTCGGCTTGGTCCATTTTTGCGTGTAGCACAACAATGTTTGAAAATGGCGGTGATTTCGCACTGAACCGGAAACAACAGTCTGAGCGGACCAATCACAGTCCATTTGCGTCACGTTTCTACGCGTTGATATGACGCGAACTCAAAAAATTGTGGAGATGCACGTCAGGCTATGGCGAAGGGTCGTAAATCGGGTATCCCTTGGCGGCGTAGGTCTGCCGCAGAAGCATAACTCAGCCTTTAGTCCATCGTAGATTTTTTTTCAATTAGGAAAAAAAAATACGGATGAGTTGTCCCGAGCCGATCGCTTAGTCATTCTTACTCTCGCTGCCTCGGTCTCCCTGCTCTCTGTTCCACAGGCAGACAGTGCACGTACACTGGAATTACTTGTTAAAGTTAACGATGTTGACAGATGTTTGTGTTTGATCTTGCCAGAGTCACAGGCTTCAGAAGCGCCGCATTCATCAATCATCGTTTAGCTTGTTAAACAGTTGCTGTGGCAACTAATTGCGTGTAAGTGAGAGGATTTGAGTAGACTTAATTGTGTTGCGAGTGCTGCCTTGGAACAGACAGACTCTGTGCACATTGCGCGGGCGGGGGGATAAAGAAGCGCGTGCTGGAATGAATGTGTGTGTATGGCGACATTCGAGACAGCCGGACGTGTTGCGTTCGCAGCAATAAACGCCAAATGTCAAAAGTGATCCTGAGCGGTTTTTAATTTCCACATGTCACTCCAAGAGTCACAGCCAAGGAAGGTAACAGAAACATAATTAAAGCCAAGCATTTTTCTACTACAGTACAGTACTTTATTCTTGTTTAAAAATAATTCGGTGGGACAGTTATATGTTTAAAACTTATCATAATTATTGCATTTGAAGTGCTTACAAAAACATTTATTTATTTATTTATTTTAATTATATTTTGGGGAAAAAGGGGAAAAAAACTGTCTTATATGTTCCTCTTTCTAATGCTAAATCTGAATAAATACATTGAACACATACCAACACACACAAAAAAAATTGGGTGTAGGGGGTGCGCTACTTAGCAGTTTTTCACTTATCGCGGTGGGTTCTGGTCCCCTTTAACCGTAAAAAACGAGGGTTCACTGGACTACCATCATTGTTGTTCATTATGTTTTGTTTATTAGGAGCGACCAAAGAGCAGGAATTGAATAATATATTATATTTTAAATTTAAACTCTGTGCTCTGATTGGTGATTAGTTGAGTGGGTGTGTCCGCGGTAAATGTTTTAAATTCTACAGACTTCACGTGGCCGTAGGCAGTGCGTGTGTCAGCGGTCAGGTGTTGGTACTTTGAATAAATAAAGAAAAAGACCTTGCATATTGATTAAAAAGAACTACCATAGCGTTTGCACAAGGATGAAATAAGACAGAGTAGATTGTTTTTAAGGGCTCACATTCACTCACCATAATTTTCGGACTATAAGCCGCTACTTTTCCCCTCCGCTTTGAACCCTGCGGCTTATAGTCCAGTGCGTCTTAAATATGGGTTTTGCAGGCAGATGAGGTGTAGGTCTTTGGTAGGGTTGTTAAAAGTATTGAATTCTATTGATACTGAAATGTTGTATCTGGATACGATATTTGATTACTCAGTTATCTATTGCTTTTTGGCAAGGGTGTAGGTTTTGCATAGGGATGGTAGGGACATAACACTAGCAACTTTTCAGGATGCTCAAATTGTCCCTACCAAATTTTAAGCAATCTTATATGCATTATATAAATAGTTCAGTTATATAGGTCATTTAAATTGTCTTCCCATGTGCTGTAAGGATAGAATTGACCCTACCATTATAAAGTCAACTATTTCAAACTTACATTTGCCCCATTTCACTCGCTGAATGAGACGCCCAAAAAACACACGTTTCATTGGCTGATGAATTGACCCACCCCGACACACACACTCACACCCACACAACCCCAACATAAATACATGTCAAAAAACACGTCAATTCCTCCACCCCCTTTGAAGAGGATGGATATTAGATTTTTTCTTCGGCCAGCAGCAGCCACTTTAAGTGATTTTAAAAGAAGCCAATGTTGTGGCGGTGGGGAACACCCCACTAATTTTAATACTGAAAGTCCGACCTGCATCAGAGTTAGCAGAACATTAAACTGTGTGAACTTACTAACCTGCAAAACTGGAGTAGGAAGCTGCTTAGAGAGAAGTGTCCTTCTGTGTGTGTTTTCTACAGTTAAAGTTAATTAAACTGTGAGAAATGTAGTGAACTCTGCTGGAAACTATAGAACTAGAAATACGTGAGCAAGAAGCTGCAGAGAGAGAGAGGGGTGTTGCATAACCTCATATGTTAATCACACAACACACACACAACATAATCATAATTAATTGTTCATTTTTAAATAGTGTTTTTCTGGGGGGGGGGTCGGTGCCGTGAGCTACCCACGCTAGCGTTGCGATCGACTGGTCGATCATGATCGACATAATGAGCACCCCTGATTTAGCATATCAATTAATTAGGTTCATATTCGTGAGAAATTTAGCCCTGACACCGGTTTGCCCAATCTGTTTGGTCTTATAAATGTCCCATTCCAGGCAAAAAGTGTACATGCAGTTTATGCTGTTATATCGTCCCTACCAATGTTGAGACCAGACCTACGCCCTCGGTTTTTTGGCTACCACAGGTTTCTCTCGATAGTAATGGAGGATATTCTTCCATTTTCCTTGTGAATTCGTTGACTGAGCTTTGAATGTTGCATGAATGTTCATTTGCTTGACCCCCTCCCACTTAAAATGGATTGGATGTCTACTAGTCATAAACTCTTTTAAGGATTTTTATTTTTCATGAGTCACAAGACTGGATGTCTATCATTGTCCAATGGCAGTGAAAGAGTTCCTAAAAAAAAACTTTAAAAAATAATGTAGTATCGAAAATGGAATTTAGTTGTTTTTTTTTTTTGTATGGATATCAAGTTGAAAATATTATAGTATCACGACAACAGTAGTCGTTAGGTGTGACTATCCCTGTGGCTTTTTATCCAATGCGGATTATACATAAACAAATAGTCTTCTTGTCATATTTGGTAGGCGCGGCTTATAGTCCGGTGCAGTTTATCGATCAACAAATGTATTTCGTGTCAAATTTGTATGGTGCAGTTTATAGTCAGGTGCACCTTATAGTCTGAAAATTACAGTACTTGATGCCTCACAGACGCAGGTAGGAGCTAATGACCGATTGTGTCGCCGACAACTAGCAGTGATGGATAAGAAACTATAACTTCACCTCAATGACTTTATTGAGTTATTTGTCATTTTTTTTATGCAGGTGATTGATTCCAAGAGCGTGAAAGAGTTGAACATCCAGTGGTTGAGGTCTCAGATAGGCATTGTGTCACAAGAGCCTGTACTCTTTGACTGCAGTTTAGCTGAAAACATTGCTTATGGAGACAACAGTCGGACTGTAACTATTCAAGAGATTAAGGCAGCTGCTGAAGCAGCCAACATTCACAGCTTCATAGAAAATTTACCAAAGGTAAATCAGACCTCTGACAATAGAAAAATATCACATTTTCA
Source organism: Corythoichthys intestinalis (assembly GCF_030265065.1). NCBI lineage: Eukaryota > Metazoa > Chordata > Actinopteri > Syngnathiformes > Syngnathidae > Corythoichthys > Corythoichthys intestinalis. The sequence continues at coordinate 42,856,122 of NC_080398.1, forward strand.
GCAAAGTTAATTTGTTAAACCAGTGCCTTGAAACATAGGAGTTTTTGGTAAATGCCAATGTTCCATGGACTGATTCTGACTTTGTTTACCGAGCAGAAGTATGACACTCAGGCAGGTGATAAGGGGACCCAATTGTCAGGTGGTCAGAAACAACGAATAGCTATAGCCCGAGCCATTCTCCGTAACCCCAAACTGTTGCTTCTGGACGAGGCCACATCTGCGCTCGACACTGAGAGTGAAAAGGTGGGTTTTCTGTTCCCATTTGATGTAGCTCCAAAACTGGCTTTTGTTTTCTTGACTTGTGCTGGATTCAGGTGGTTCAAGAGGCCTTGGACAAAGCCAGGCAGGGCAGGACGTGTATTGTCGTCGCCCACCGTCTGTCCACCATCCAAAATGCAGACCGCATTGCTGTCTTTCAGGGAGGGGTGGTGATTGAACAAGGGACACACCAACAGTTGCTTGCCAAAAAAGGAGTCTATCACATGCTGGTCACTACACAGATGGGACATGGAAGGGATTGAATAGCACTATTTTTACACATCTACTGAAAGCAAGTTTGTTATATTCTACTTTTAACGAAGTAGGCAGTAATTGAATGTACTACCTCAGGATTGGTTTAAATGCTGACTCCGTGTCCTTTTGGCTCACACTCATTTATTGTGGCCAGGGTCGCACAAGTTTGCCTTATTCTAAATATTCAAATATGAATTTATTAGAATTAAATAATTGTTCGAACAGTCGGTTCTTTTTTTTTATTTATTTTTTTTTTATCTTTGTTTTTGTTTTTTCATTTGTTATATTCTGCCAATCCTGTTTGTAGTTTATTTGTCGACGCCAGTGCTTGAGACAGCTATCATTTACCACACAATGAATTATACCTATCACTGGAGATGCACTACTGAAGTAACGTGATAGATTGATATGATGTGTTTTATGGAATGTACTATGTAGTGTCTTGTAAAAATAGATAAGTAGTTTTATTGAGCGTTAGTGTATGTTAAAGTTGAACACTTCTATGTTGAAGTAGAATGTAATTCTAATGTATTTTATTTGAAAGCTTTTTATTTAACATTGCAAGGCGAAAGAATACCAAACACTAAAACTGAATTATCAAAAGGTTTAACCACAGGGGTACTTGGTTCGGTGATTGGTAAGTCAAAGAGCCGACATTACCAAAAAAGTAATTATACTGAAAATATGAAGTAGAATACAGCATTTGGATATTTTCACTTTGGAGCCAGGAGGTGCAGACATTTTCAGATTTGGACAAATATGCTATTAAAGCATAAACAAAGCACTTGAAATAGCATAGAATGTACAAATTTTAATACAGTTCTTGTCTCTCAACTCAGACTATGCATTTGTGTTTTAATTCTTTTACATCTTAAGCTTGATTTTTATCTGTGCACTGTGCATCATGTTTCAGCTGTGTGTGTTTGAAGTACTTTAGTATAGGAGTATTATACTGTTGTACAAAGGTGTATTTGCAGACAGCTGACTATATTTGTGTTTAAACGAAACAATTTTTGTTAAAAAATAAAATAAAATTTGCTTTTACTTTGGAAAACGATCAACAAACCAGAAACAGAATTATATTTTGTGTAATATTTTCTGCACTCTCATATCGAAATAATTTCCTCTTTGTGAAAAAGATGTACAATGTATTTTTTTACCCCATCAGATTAATTAATTAAGACAAAAGATTCATTAAGACGAAACAATAATGGATTAAAAATAATCTTCATTAGGGCTCTATTTAGCAGTAATATTTTATTAGCATTCAATTAAGGGAAATTCTCAGAATGAAAATAGAAACTCACCAGAAAATGTCTGGAGAAAAAATGACGGGGGTGCTTTGCTCTACCATGAGTCACTTACTCACTTCCTATTCATTTTTAGGCATTTTCAGGTCACTTCATTGGTATCTCATTTGCCGCCATTGACCGCGCCAAACGTCCAATTCTTTTTGATTGGAAGGGGCGAATGAATTATTGTTCAAAATGATCATTCGCTCCTCTTAGACAAAAGGAATTGGAATTCTAGCGCTGTCAATGGCACTGAAAGGTGAGCATTCACAGGTATAGTTGATATCATAATCGATGGCAATGAGTTCATTTTGGGACACTTGCTTATTAATTTTAGGGTACTTGCAGGTTGCTGGATCACTTCCTGGTCTTTTGGGGGCATTCCATGGTTACTTCCTGAACATTTTGGATAATTTCTTGTTGATATTGGAGCATCTGTCATGGTCTCTTCCTGTCCATTGGTCCCTTCTTTTTTGGTTTTGGGGCTGTTTCAGGTCATGTTCTGTTGATAAAAGGTCATTTTTCCCCTATTGAAAATGAATAGGGCAATTTGAAATAAATGGAGACGTTTTTGTCAAATTTTGGGGAAAAAAACTTCAAATTTTGTACACCTTGATTTCTTGATTTTTATTTATTTTTTTCGTAAATTATATGAATTGGCTGAAAATAATATGACATTTTGAAATTTTATGGGTTTTCTCCATTGGAATTTGTTTTACAAAAACCCATGTTTTTGCCCAAACCATAAAAGTAAACCTTTACAAAGGATCCCCACGATTCAATTAAATATTTGCCTCATGAGAAGTCAAGTTATAAAATAGTGTTGTTACTCAGTGTTGTCAAGGTTGCTGTTCCTCTTTCAGTTTGAAAACCAGTTTCAGTGTGATAAATGTGTTTTCCAATATAATCCAATTACATTAGTTATGGGGCCCAGCTGTCTTCCCATCTGCAACTGAGACCCATCCATTTTGTCCTCAACTGCAGTATTTGTGCTCTGATGTGCTGCTGTTATTCATATACAAGGGATGTGATACAATTATTTCTTCTGCACCTTGAAATTATGACCATGTATTAGTATATGCAGCACATGTGACCACAACATCATTCAAAATGCATATTATTTAATCAATGCTGCGTTTGAGCAATTCACATAAAGCACAGATTTGAATTCAAATGATAAGACAGGGTCAAAGGAAACATTAAGTACAAGGATGGAGGCTGGGAGCTTCATTTGATTTTCCATATTCATAAAAACATTACTGTAGTTAAAGATGTGACTCAAAAGGCTAGCTACATGTACTGAAGTAATACTGCCACTAGAGGGAAACAATACTACTGTAAACAGTTTGGACTTCGGACCCAGTCTACAGCCACAAAGGGGCGTAGCATAATGGGGTGGTCGCACTTGATCAAGTTAGGACACAACTGTGGATTTCAGGTATGCAAATTTGAAACCTTTCGGCGTATTAAAAATGTCCGGGGATGATTAGTCAAGACAGTGATTTCAAGCAGTAAGTTTTGGCGTGGTATACAAAGAGCATTATCAATAGGCGTAATTGCTGACATAAAGTTTAATGGAAGATTATGTGGTCAAAAACCTTAACAAGAGCTTATATTTTCCTCAGTTTGTTACGCGACCAAATACGTTCATACTATTATCGTATGTTTTGGTAATAAAGTGGGAGGATTAGGGTTGTGTTTGGACAGCAGAGAGTCATGGCAGGAAGGATTTTGTGTTCAACCAGGAAGTGTTTCAACTACGTTAGCTTGGTTGCCAAGCCACGAGCACAACGCCGATAGACAAAAATGACATATTCAAATACTGTACACTATTCATTTAACAATATACAAACGCTCAGGAACGCTACACTGAATTACTGCTGACCAAGGGCGTAGTTTTGATCTCAATATTGGTAGGGACAATATAACAGCATAACCTGCATGTACAGCCGCTAGCAAAAAGTATGGAATCACCATTCTCGGACGAGCATTCACTCAGATATTTTATTATGTAGAACTAACTCAGATAAAAAGCTTGAAAAAAAATAATGAATTATTTTAAAATTGTAACTCTTTAGAATTTAGAAACACTAAAAAAAAAAATAATAATTAAAAAAAAAAAAAAAAACATTGTGGTGATCAGAGCAAGCGCAGGGAAATATAGAATCACTCCATTCTGAGAAAAAATATATGCAATAATCCCCAGAACAAGCGGAAGATGACGGATGGGTGGCTAGAGAAACGAACAAAGAGATAACAATCAAAACTGTTTTATATCCGAAACCGAAGCTTTCTGAAGCAGTGAATAGGTTCATACTACAGGTCTTAATGCACGAATCCGATTTTTTCTTGTTCTTCCGACTCGAGTCAGGCATTAACTTGGAGGTCTGAACGGGACAAGTTGCATAGATTCAAATCCGATCTGGGCCACATTTTTTCAGAACGTGACAGGCGGTCTAAACTGTCAAGACTCCCAAATTGGAATTCATGCAGCCAGGGCCGGAGTGGGACTCATTTTCGGCCCTGGAATTTCATGCCTCAGACCGGCCCACTCATTTAAAATTATGTCATTATGCATACACGTGTTAAGTTCAGTGTTCTCTAAAGCCGTGTACTGTAATTCTGTGTATTCCAATTCAGTGCAGGTCATGGTTGTTTAACAAGGTGGCTTTATTTTAACAAGTGCAACACAACATATTTTGAACAAATTTAAAAATGGATTAAAAAAAAAAAACTATTAAATGATACATTTGAAAAATAAATTAGGCCTGTCAAATGATTAAAATTTTTGATCGAGTTAATTACAGCTTAAAAATTAATCGTAATTAATCGCAATTCAAACCATCTATAAAATATGCCATATTTTTCTGTAAATTATTGTTGGAATGGAAAGATGAGACACAAGATGGATATATACATTCAACATAAGGTACATAAGGACTGTATTTGTTTATTTTAACAATAAATCAACAAGATGGCATTAACATTATTAACATTCTGTTAAAGCGATCCATGGATAGAAAGACTTGTAGTTCTTAAAAGATAAATGTTAGTACAAGTTATAGAAATTTTATATTAAAACCCCTCTTAATGTTTTCGTTTTAATAAAATTTGTAAAATTTTCAATCAAAAAATAAACTAGTAGCCCGCCATTGTTGATGTCAATAATTACTTACACAATGCTCATGGGTGCTGAAGCCTATAAAATCAGTCGCACCCAAGCGCCAGCGGAGGGCGGCAAAACTCCATAAAGCACAATTAACAAGTGGGCATGTCATTGTACTGTCATTTAAATCTGTCTGAGCAGGGCATGTTCGTTAATTGCGTCAAATATTTTAACGTGATTCATTAAAAAAATTAATTACCGCCCGTTAACGCGATAATTTTGGCAGCCCCAAAATAAATGAATAAATAAGACCTTTTCTGCAACATCAAATATTAACAAAATGAGTGCTTACAGATAAAACAAACATAGCAACATAACAATATGAAAAATAAAGAATACGTATTGCACATTGTAACAACTTCTAATGATACTATTATCCATTTTCCATTTCCACTTTAAAAACGCCACGTAATTGATTATATTAATTCTAATGTTCACTCGCTGAACGACATGGCAATCCTACCTTCCAGCTCTGCACCTGTGGTGTGTTCATTATGGCTAATGCTTGCTGCTACATATCCCTTGTGAGGTGCTACAAGAAGCCAAAGTTTCCACAATTACATATTGTCGTATCACACGGTGCAAGTTGCATTTTATTCGCCATCTGGCCTTACCACTTTCGTTGTAATCCTCTGTAGTTTGAGGCAGCAAGGTCGTTGCATGAAAAAAATTAGCTATTTTCGCGCATTTTGCCGATTCTTTCACGAGTGCTTTTCTCTTTTTAATTCTTATTTTTCAGCGCCACCCTTGCTCTTTTTATCCATCCGAGCACCGAGATAGCAGCTAATTTGGCTCAATACAGACTACAATTAGGGGGCGGAGCTGCATGCTGTATTTTTCGTCTGCACACGTGAGGATGAGTCTGGAAAAAAAAAAAATACTGTTTTTTTTTTTTTTAAGACGGCCCACAGGGACAGCGGTAACAGAATGTAAGTTATACTCAGTGACACTGTCATAAATAAATACCAAACAAAAAATGATAACAGTGTAATTTTTTTTTTTTTTTTTTTTTTTTTAATAAAACGCGGACCGGCCCATCTGGCCGGCCGGCCCTTCTGGAATCGTCCAGAAGCTCCCGATTAGTCACTCCGGGCCTGCATGCAGCAATTACGTCTGCAAAGAGCCAAGAGGCATGGAGGACGGCGGCCATGTGACGTAGTCCGTATACTACATCGATGAATTCTAAACTGTCATGACTGAATGGAATTTAAGAAGGCCAAATCAATCCATACCAGTGACTAAAGATAATGTTGCAAACATTGTTAATTCAGTCCGTGACACAGATGGATTCGGACCACAAATAGGATGCCCTGCCTCAATTTACAAACAGTAAAGATTGTTCTCAGCACTTTTATACAATTTTTTTTCAGATCAGTAAGAAGTAAGCACATAAATATTATGCACTAAAATGCATGTTTATATGATGGCAATCTATTTTTTGCTCGTTAGCAAAAAAAAAAAAAGAATCAAAAAATATAATTGCTATTTGTTTACAGAGCATTACATGTATTGAATCGAATCGAAAATCGTGTCCCCCGTATCAAAAATCGTACCGAACCATGACTTAACTGTATCGTTGCATCCCTATGGAACACTGTTGTAGAAGCTATGACGGGAAAAGTTTTCATTTGCCTAAATGCTTACGTTATTGAGTGCAATTTTTTTTTTCTGGAAAAACACTTTATTTATTCTGTTTCTGTGCGATATCAATATTGTTGTCTTTTACTTAAGAGGCATGGTATTGTTTTTAGTTGTGATTTCTTAAAATTTAGTTTTGAATTTAAGAGTAAATATTTATCGCGTTTAAATGGGTGTACTTGATCTATTAATATATACTGTATTCTCACTGTGTTATTGTAAATTGGTTTAAAAAAAAATTGGCGGGGGCGCAGTAATGTCGCAATAATTTATGAGAATAATTATCGCACACTAAAATTTGTTATCGCGACAGGCCTAGCCCCTATCCAGCTTGTTTTTCATGTCTCCTTCCAACACACCCGAATCAAATAATCAGGATCGTTATTAGGCTCCTGCACAGCTTGCTGATGAGCTGATCATTTGATTTAGGTGTGTTAAAGGAGGGAGATGTGGGAAAACGAGCTGGATAGGGGGTCTCGAGGACTGGACTTGGGCACTCCTGGTCTAGTACAACAGTGTTAAAGCCAAAAAATTTTTTTTAAAAAGTAGGACCACGAGATTATCCTCTTAATATTGCAATACATGACTTTATTCTTGTCATGTTATGACTTTTTTTCTTGTACTAATACTACGACTTAAATCTCGCAGTGGCATTTTTTTCCCCTCTTTTGTTTAGCTTTAATACTCAGTTATACAAAAACAATACGCTATAATTCCAAAGTCCATAATTTACTGATGCAATGCAATACTTCCAACTCTGTTTAAAGTCCTCAAGTTGAGTAGTATGGTGACTGGGCAATCGTAGGAAAGGGAGGCGAGTTGAAGATGTGGGATGCTCTGCTTCAACTATCGCCACTTGCATATCTTCCAATGGAATCTCCCAGCCAACTGAGAATTTCACCAATTGTTCCAATGCGTCTTGAGGCTCTCAGAAGGTAATGAACAAATTATATGAATTGAAACTATTTTAAGGTAACTTTTCAATTGCAAGATTACAATTAGAGATGTCTCAATCGCATATTTTTGCACCCAAAAATTGAGCAGGAAGATGTTTCCCCTTGCTGTCCAGTACTTCAGTCCAGAGTCTGGGCTCACCAACAAAATGCTGGACTTCATAGAGAATGCAGACGAGTCAGCTGCTGGAATTGTAGCTCTCCTGGAACATTCCCTTAAGAAATTGCCTTGTCAATGGATCACGTGACCGGATTCAATGCCGACAACACAAACGTTGATTACGATATTCACAACTTCGTTTTCACTAACCTGCAGAAAAAAACAAAACAATGTGCTGCAAGGAAACTGCCATGCTCACATAGTGTACAATTTAGTTTTCTCATCTAAAAATAGATACATTTCTATTAATTTTCGGAGTTTTGGGGATGCCACTTTTTATCGCCCGTAAGGCTTTGGGCGCGAGGGGGGCGTCCCTTATTTCTATTTCTGAAAGGTGGCAACCCTAATGTAGGCATTAGCGCCAAGCTTGATCTCTGCTTTTAAGCACGAAGCGGGCTTGACCACAGTCATAAAAAAATAAAATGAAGAAAAGAATAAGCCTTACAATTTTCGATTTTCATTATGTGCACCGATTGAGCAATTTTTCATTATTGCACACAATATTATAGTGACCATATTTTGATTTCCAAAAAAGAGGACACTCGGCCCCGCCTCGAGATACTTGAATTTTACTCGCAGTTCACTCAAAGATGCCTATATCACTTTAATATATTTAAAGTGTGCCTCCTCAGTCTGGACAGAAAAATTCAGTTTTATTTAAAACAAAAAAAAATGCCATATAGTATATATTATATACTATATGTAAAGAAGTTTTTTTACTTAACAGGCTTTATTCTTACAAAAAAAAAAAAAAAACGCAAAAAAAAAAAATTAATGACCAAAAAATATATATATGTATATATATCATGCAGACCCGTGGAAATATAGTACAGTCAATACAGACACAGGGGTAGGCTTGTGCCACATAAATTTTTTGATAAATTACTATCACGACAATTGCCGTTGAGAAATTGTTATTCCCACTCAATTTTTACTCTCATTCAATGTTCTAGATTACACGCAAACAATAACCAAAATAAACCTACAAACTATTCAACCAGCATGTTTCCAAACGCAGCAGTTCAAAACTACGTTTCCCATAATGCCTAGCGCGGCTTAGCTCACTGATAGCTATAGGGAATGGGACATACTACGTCATTGTTTGGATACGCCTCCATGCTGGTAATATCCTTTACTTCCGGTCCGGCAGACTCAACGGGGATTGTAACGTGTAGTAGTGCTAAGCATTCCTTCGGTGTATTAGAAAGACAATATCAGTGTGTATTGTTGTGTTACCGGGTGCAACAGCGTCTCCCACCCACGACAAAAAAGGGCAAGGAAAACTGGACTCACTTTTCACCGTTTCCTACATGGAGAACCAAATATCAGATCACGAAGGCACGACAGATGGCTTGGGTCGCAGCGGTTCGTCGGAAAAGCATTTCTTTTGATCATATTTCTGCTGGAATGAGAGTGTGTTCCCGTCATCTCTACTCTTGTAAGTTGAACGATTTATCCACTGTTTTGGTTTCAATAGTTTTTTTTTTTTTTTTTTTACCGTTGTGTAAATCTGCATCGGTAGCTCACTACTACCTGTTGTGTTCCTAGGTAAACCTGCATATGAAATGCTGACAACACATCCTGACTGGTCACAGTCTCTCTTCTTGGATTATTTGACAAAGAAATTTGTTTCATTTGTCTTGTGTCGGACTCAAACAAACCCCTGCAGCAGACGCCATCTGGGTCTGCCCTTCTTGTCAACGGACTGCGGGCTTTTAACTTGTGAAAATGCAAGAACTTTAATGCACATATTTATTCTGCCTGGCTATTTAACTAAGGCCAGTGATTTTTTTTGTTTTTTTTTTAACCCCTTTGACAAAGACACGTTTCATTGTAATATTGTATATATTCTATTATTATTTATAATATATTCTTGTTTGCACTAATGTAGACTTTAGACTGTCAATTCAAATAGTGTTGGAAAAGTTGCAATACCTAAAATAGAAATGCAAGAACTGTAATGTACATATTTTTACACCTTTATTTAACTAAGGCCACTGAATTTTGTTTAACTGCTTTGAAAAAGACAGGTTTTGTTGTGATCTTGTATTTATATAGTATATAGCTTTTTATAATGTATTATATTATGTATTATAATATTTGCTGCCTCCTGTCAGAGTGTGGGCCATTTTGCACTAAAAGGATTTTAAACTGTCAGTTCAAATATTGTGTTGGAGAACTTGCAATACTTAAAATGGAAATGCAAGAACTTTAAAGCACATATTTATTCTGTCTGGCAATTTACCCAAGGCCAGTAAATATTTTTTTTAACTGCTTTGACAAAGACACGTTTATTGTAACCTTGTATTTGTATATTACTTATAATTAGATCATATTTGCTGCCCCCGTCAGAGGGTGGGCCTTGTTTGCACTAATTTAAAGATTTTAAACTGTCAGTTCAAATATTGTATTGGAGAAATTGCATTACTTGAAATAAATCTATTGCAACTTATCAGTCCCAGTTCTTGTCTACAACACTGTCCAAACATTGTCAATGCATATTCCATATAGGATAACAAAATTAAATGACCTGACTTTGTAATTATTACACCTGTTTATTATGAAGAGCTGAATTAAACAACAAGCAGTTAACAGTTTGTCAAGAACTTGTTCAAGTGATGTTTTTGTATTCACATTTTATTGACTTTTCATAACACTTGGGCTCATGTTTGTAAGAGCATAGCAAACAGAAGTTTCTCTCTTCGCCGTTCCAACCTCTCATAACGCTCTGATGTGATGCGCTTGACCTCAGAATAACTCAAGAAGAGAGACGGTGACCAATCGGGATGTATTGTCAGCATTTCATATGCATGTTTACCTAGGAACACAACAGGTAGAGTAAAGATGACGGGAACACACTCTCATTCCAGCAGAAATATGATCAAAAGAAATGCTTTTCCGACGAATCGCTGCGACCAAGCCATCCGTCGTGCCTTCGTGATCTGATATTTGGTCCTCCATGCAGGAAAACGGTGAAAAGTGAGTCCAGTTTTCCTTGCCCTTTTTTTTTTTTTTTTTTGTCATGGGAGATATGCTATGGAGATACGCTATGGAGATAGAATAGTGCCAAAAGAAGTGAAGTTGTAAAATGAAAATTATCCCTGTAAAATGAAAAATTTGAACTTGTAAAACAAAGAAAAACACTTTTATTTCCAAATTGTCGTGGGTGGGAGACGCTGTTGCACCCGGTAACACAACAATACACACCCATAATTTCTTTCTAATACACCGAAGGAATTAGCTTAGCACTACCACACGTTACAATCTCCGTTGAGTCTGCCGGACCGGATGTAAAGGATATTACCAGCATGGAGGCGTGTCCAAACAATGACGTAGTGCGCCCCATTCCCTATTTCCTTTTCGAGTTTTGATATAGAGCACCAAGAGGTGAAAAGAAAACTAACGACGGGGGCATTGAAAAGGCAAGAATCCACGAATGGTGTGTGGAAAGGATTTAAATTGATAGTGGAAGATGCTACAGAAAACCATGTCGGCCTTGCAGAATGCAACAAATGTGGCGCTTTGCTCTCGTACAAGAGCAGAAAGACTGGCACCTTGACGCTGAGCAGGCATTTTAAAAAACTGTACTGGCCTAAAAGATTATATTAGCCAAACATCGTTATTATCATTTGTTTCGAGAGCTGCACCTCTTCGTGCTAAACAGGACATCGTGGAGTTCATGCATGGTGTTCCTTAAAATGTTATTATTTATTTTGTTTCAGTGCTCCTTAAGGCAGGTTGTTCTTTTGTGTGTTCTGATGCGAGTCCTTAAAATAAAGAATGTTATTTAAAAGTTTTTTAGTTTATTTTTGTATATGCTGCTGTTTCTCTCCTTGTCAGAGAGGCGCGTCCATGTGAGCACAATATCCCAAACAGAAATATATTTAACAAACCTTTCCAGCGTTATTTCGTTGTGTACGTGCATTTATAATGATCATAAAAATATGTAGACTATTTAAACATGAAGAAAACTTGTGTTTTTTTTCTGCTAACTTGAAGAAATTAAAATAAATGTCTTTTGCTGCATTTTGTGAAGGAAATAACGCAGGAACTATCCACCTGATAGAACAGACACACAAATATAAACGATATAAATGTTTATTGAATATGCATTTTACAGTCCTTTTTAACTGGGAGAATTTGTTAGAAAAGACAGGTTTTAACTTGTTATCATTATGCACATAGGCATCGTCACAAATGTGATCACACAAAACGCAACCACACATCGCATCCCCGCATTTGCTCCTCCTCGTGTCCTCACAAATAAAACTGGCTCAGGCCTACAGTTGAAACGTACATTTTGGGGGGGGTTTCGGGCTCGAGCCTACAAATAAAACGTAACATTTCGTTTTTTGTTTGTTTGTTTGTTTGTTTGTTTGTTTTTTTCGGGCTCGGGCCTACAAATAAAAAATAAAATTTCGGGTTTATTCGGGCTCGGGCCTGCAAGTTAAGTTAATTGCTCGGGCCAGGTCGGGCTGGATTTTTTTAGGCCCGAACTAGGCTTTACTCTACACTCCTCCTCTCGCCATAGCTTTTTGTTTTCTTTCTTGTTTCACTTTCACTTTGCTCGTAAGCAAGAGAGGGCATTACTCGGCTTCTATTACACAGGTGCTCGATCGTACATTTACTTGCGGGGTGGGAATTTCGCCACAGCTGTGCTTCACGTTGCACACAGTCACACAGAGCTCGACCAATTCATTCCACAAGCGTTCGGAATAAATTAATTTCAAAACCGAAAAGGCGCGGTTCATAAAGGCGTATTGAACTATACTGGGCGAACCGTACGGTTCAGTTTTGAACCGCAAACCGTTGCACCCCTAATGATTATTGACCTGTCTGTCTAGAATGCCATTTTTTTATTCCCCCCAATTATACCAGTGCTAAAGCATAATTTATTATTTATTTATGATAACACTAGCAGGTTTAATTCTTTTTTTTTTTTCTAGAGCTGCTGCATATAATTAATATTTTTTGTTTGTATGATGTTAACGTTGGAAGTTTGCACTTAAATTACTTACCTCGTGTGTTAAAAACACCAGGAAATACAGTAATTGAATTACTGCACTTTATTGTTGTCTGTCACTGGAGTTTTATTTTATTATCAATTCCATCCAACAAAATGACGGTCATATAGTAAGCCTTATTTTTTTCATAAAAAAATAAAACATAACATTGGTATGAAATTTTGTTGTTTATTTTTTTCTATTAGAAATGTGTTCTTTTTATATGTTTAAAATACTGTTCAAACACACACAACAAATATTTACTATCGTATCATTTTCACTCTATCGAACCGTATCGTTCTTACACTGTATCGAATCGCTCGGCCTCGGTCGGGGCAAACTGACGTACCCTCGTCATTTCACGCACACACGTCAAGGCTCGTGTGTGCGTGTATGCGTTCTACCATCAGTCCATATAAACTTTCAATATAAGAGTAAATGGGGATTATTAATGTCTGTTATTTGTGTCCTCTTTTTGAAAATCAAAATATGATCACTCTGGAATGACATACAGCTAGCATGTGTAATTTGTTTTGATGCTTCTGCGCATGCGGGTCTCTTTGCTGAGCGCATCTCGGACTGCGAATTAGTGCGCATTCGTGATACTTGAACGGTCTCAATGGACAAAGGCAGTCAGAACGGACACGCCCAAAAAACAGATATGGCAAAAAAGTTTGATAATCCTCCACTTGGTCTCAAGAGAAATCTCTCTTGTCAGAGCCATGATTCTTGTGAATCCAGCGGCCCTCCAAGGTGTGCTAACTTTTTTTAACTGCTGACTAACGAATAGATCTAATCTGAGGCAGGGGCCCAATTGAGGAAAGGAAATTGACTGGGTGTGTCTGTATTTTCTACTTAAAATGGAGTGATTCCATATTTTATTCTTCAGAATGGAGTGATTCTATATTTATTTCCCTGCACTTGCTCTATAAAAGTAACATTTACTGACTACCACAATGTTTTTTAATTCATTTCTTTTAGTGTTTCTGAATGCCAAGGAATTGCACTTTTGAACTAATTCATTATTTTTTTCGAGTTTTTTATCTGAGTTAGTTCTACATAATAAAATGTCTGAGTGAGTGCTCGTCTGAGCCTGGTGATTCCATACTTTTTGCTAGGGGTTGTGCACTTTTTGCCGGGGACGGGACGTTAATAAGACCAAACAGATTAGAGCCTAGTTCGGGCCTAAAAAATCCAGCCCGACCCGACACGGCCCGCTGGTATTGAGGCCCGACCCGGCCCGAGCTCGATCACTTAACTAGATTTGCAGGCCCGAGCCCGAAAAACCCGATTTTTTTTTTTTTTTTTTTTTTTTTTTGAGTGACGCGGAAAAAACGCAGCAGCAGCAATTTATTTTCATTTCTTCGAGTTGGCAGAAAAAAACCCAAGTTTTCTTAATGTTTAAATAACCTACATATTTTTTTTAGAATGATCAAAGCATTCACACAACGAAATAACGCTGGGAAAGTTTGTTAAACATATTTCTGAGTGTGTGGGACATTGTTCTCACATGGACGCGCCTCTCTGACAAGGAGAGGGAACAAGAGAGGGCGGCGCCTCGGCCGTGCGCAAACTACAGCGGGAGGACAAGAAGCAAAAGCGGCCGGCGCCACGGCGTTCGTGCACACGCACAAGCAAAAGCGCAATACAGAGAGCCTGCTCTCCATTTTTTTAATTTTTTTTTTTTTTTTTTTTTTTTTTTTTGAGTGACGCGGAAAAAACGCAGCAGCAGCAATTTATTTTCATTTCTTCGAGTTGGCAGAAAAAAACGCAAGTGTTCTTAATGTTTAAATAATCTACATATTTTTTTGAGAATTATCAAAGCATTCACACAACGAAATAACGCTGGGAAAGTTTGTTAAACATATTTCTGAGTGTGTGGGATATTGTTCTCACATGGACGCGCCTCTCTGACAAGGAGAGGGAACAGGAGAGGGCGGCGCCTCGGCCGTGCAGCGGGAGGACAAGAAGAAAAAGCGGCCGGCGCCACGGCGTTCGTGCACACGCACAAGCAAAAGCGCAATACAGAGAGCATGCTCTCCATTTTTTATTTTTTTATTTTTTTAAAAAATAATTTATTAGTCCGGCATGGCGGCCCGACCCGACCTGACCCGAACGTGAATGCTAAAATTGTGGGCCCGACCCGACCCGAATGTCGGGTCGGGTCGGGTTCGGGTTCGGGCACAAAATCTAACCTCTAAAACAGATTGGGTGAACGGGGGTCAGGGCTATATTTTTCACCAATATGTAGAGGTGTGCAAAATTTCCGATTCTTAGATTATTCGCGATTCGGCCGTGGAAGATTCGAGAACGATTCACAAACATCCAAATTCCGATTATTGAAATATGCCAAGTAAAGCGGAAGTACAACACACTCAGCGCGCCGCGCGGTCAATGAGCAACGGAGCGAGAGTAGCTAAACATCATGCTTCTCATTACCCAGCCCCTCGGGTAATGCCAATGCTCAACTCACGGCTCTAGCTCAACTCATGCCACGAGATAAAAAAAACACAATAACATACCTGAAGCTGTTACAAAAGTAGGTCATCCACATTATGTTACGGTAGATATCATTTATATAAGACTAGATGCACAGCGGTAGCGTTTGCAGCACATCTACAAAAAGCTAGATGCAGACGTAGTAAACGGCCGCCATCTTAAAGCAGTACACTTCTCTGCAAGGCTGTTGTAGCGAACCTTCCAAGCAAACCTAATTAACTTTTTATCTAAAATACTCCTAAATCGGTAAAATATTGACTTGAATCTATCTTTAAAATAGTTTTAAAACTTTCACATGTCGAAAGTTGACAAAAGGGAAATTATGGATTAACGGGAGCAATTTTAACAACTTTAACGGTTGATTCACAACATTAAATTAATTGAATGTAGTTTAAAGCTGCTGATACAGAATGGGGACTGGAGTTTTTTATTTACTGTTATTTTTGCATACGGTATTTGTTTACTGCTATAGGTTAACTTGATACTGAAGTAGTAGTTTGGTTTAGCCTGAGAGTATTTTTGAACAATTTTGGAACAAATGTACAAAATATTTTAAAAAAAAAAAAAGAAAAGGGGGGGGGGTGCATCAATAATCGTTTTAGAATCGAATCGGACCATCTGAATCGTAATCGAATCGTTAGGTGCCCAAAGATTCCCAGCTCTACCAATATGAACCTATTTAATTGATAGGCTAAATTATTAATGCAAAATAAATCAGTGTTGACTTATACTAACTTTCACACTGGAAATTTAATAAAGTAAAAATTTAATTTTACCGTCTTAATCTGATCATTTTTCTTAAATCTAGTTGAATAATTTTCTCCATCTTGTTTTGGGTGTTTAAGGCTAGTTAACAGATTAATGTGTCAGATTCTTCCACTTATATTAAGTAAATATTACTACAGTATTTGTTCTTAGGCCATACAGCTAAAAGTTCAGGTCATTTTTCACCTAAATCAGTGGTTCTTAACCTTGCTAAAGGTACCAAACCCCACAGGTTTCACATGTGGATTCACGGAACCCTGCAGAATTAGATAATCAAGCAATTTTTTTTTCAAATTAAAAACCGAAACATCTAACCCAGCAAGCTAATTATTTAGCAAATTTCCGTTCAAAATTCTTCTCATTTTAACAGCATGTTTTATAAACAGGCCAAAATTTGAGAACATGCTGCCCATTGGTTCTTTTGTATTCCCCCATACCAAGTGACTGAGCAAACCAGTTCCTCCTCCCATCAGATCGAGAACTAGCATTTAAAAGAAATGGACTAAGCCTGTAAAGTAGGAGCAAAGCAGTCCAAATCCTGGTCTAAAAAGCCACTTTGCCTCGATTTAATAAGCTTACGAAAATAGGGCTCTGCATTTCTTTAAATCCGCCGAACCCCTTAGACCAGGGGTGCCCAAGTCCGGTCCTCGAGAGCGCCTATCCAGCTTGTTTTCCATGTCTCCCTCCTCCAACACACCTGAATCAAATAATGAGGATTGTTGTCAGGCTCCTGCAAAGCTTGCTGATGAGCTGATCTTTTGATTCAGGTGTGTTAAAGGAGGGAGACATGGAAAACAAGCTGGATAGGGGCTCTCGAGGACTGGACTTGGGCACCCCTGCCTTAGACTTTCTCACCGAACCCCTGGGGTTCAGTCGAACCCAGGCTAAGAACCACTGACCTATATCAAGAAAAAATGCTTTCAAATAATGTTTTGAACAATATCTATTCTCGAATTAAGAACATTGCAGACAAACACATTTTTTTCTAATATTAAATATTCAAATTTTTGCTCAAAATAAGTCTTAAGCTTATTTTCAGCTTAGTTTTTTCTTATTTCAAGAAATCTGAGTAAAATTTACTTGAAGCACTAGCAGATAATTTCAGTTATTTCTAGTAGATTTACACTGAAAACAAGGGAAGGTTGTTTTTTGTTTGTTTTTTTTCCTCCAATTTTAAGGCGTTGGGGTTTTGCAGTGCATATGTATTTGTTAAGGTGGTACATCGTTCAATTCAAACCTTTGTTTTCAAAAACTACTAAAGAAAAATTTTGAAACCTTCCAGAATAGACGTCTGGATTTTATAAACACATTTAAATTGCAATATTTGAACACAAATTATATTAACATACACAAGAAATACAAACTTGTTAATCATCTCTTAACAATCCAGAAATGCAAAAAACAAACAGTTCTGCGCATGCGCGTAATGTTAAAAATAGCCGCGAATGCAGCAGTTCCAAAGTAAACACTACAAACTTTCGATAAAGAAACATTTACTTACGTTTGATCACGGACTGACATGTAGAAAAGTTCTCCTCAGACACAACCTGCCATGTGGCTGGACACAACTCAATTGCACGCCGCTCTCTCATGGTTAACGTCTTCGCCGTGTCTTTAAGCATTTATGCCATATTCATGTTGCACGTGCATGTTTATGATGCAACTTGTTTATTTAGCACTGGATAACATTGAGAGTCCAAGTGAATGTAAAAGAGTGCTTATTCACCACCACAAAAGTGTCGGGAGCAAAATATTATCAGGGAGAAAAATTTGCAAACACTGGCTCTGAACGTGTGAGCCAATCTTGCGTTTGAGGAGGGAAAAAATGGACGATCACATTCAGTAAGTGAAAAGGGGTCAATGTAAGTGAACATATTGAAAATACTGTAATTCACTCAATAATGCTAGGGTTAATTCTATGCTCACAACATGGGAAGACAATCTAAATTACCTATATACAGTGGGGCAAATAAGTATTTAGTCAACCACCAATTGTGCAAGTTCTCCTACTTGAAAAGATTAGCGAGGCCTGTAATTGTCAACATGGGTAAACCTCAACCATGAGGGACAGAATGTGGGAAAAAAACAGAAAATCACATTGTTTGATTTTTAAAGAATTTATTTCCAAATTAGAGTGGAAAATAAGTATTTGGTCAACTACAAACAAGCAAGATTTCTGGCTGTCAAAGAGGTCTAAATTCTTCTAACGAGGTCACGCGGTTCCACTCGTTGCCTGTATTAATGGCACCTGTTTTAACTCATTATCGGTATAAAAGACACCTGTCCACAACCTCAGTCAGTCACACTCCAAACTCCACTATGGCCAAGACCAAAGAGCTGTCGAAGGACACCAGAGACAAAACTGTAGACCTGCACCAGGCTGGGAAGACTGAATCTTCAATACGTAAAACGCGTGGTGTAAAGAAATCAACTGTGGGAGCAATTATTACAAAATGGAAGACAAACAAGACCACTGATAATCTCCCTCGATCTGGGGCTCCATGCAAGATATCACCTCGTGGTTTGGGGCTGTTTTTCTGCAAAGGGACCAGGACGACTGATCTGTGTAAAGGAAAGAATGAATGGGGCCATGTATTGAGAGATTTTGAGTGAAAATCTCTTTCCATCAGCAAGGGCATTGAAGATGAGACGTGGCTGGGTCTTTCAGCATGACAATGATCCTAAACACACAGCCAGGCAACAAAGGAGTGGCTTCGTAAGAAGCATTTCAAGGTCCTGGAGTGGCCTAGCCAGTCTCCAGATCTCAACCCCATAGAAAATCTCAGGAGGGAGTTGAAAGTCCGTGTTGCCCAACGACAGCCCCAAAACATTACTGCTCTAGAGGAGATCTGCATGGAGGAATGGGCCGAAATACCAGCAACAGTGTGTGAAAAGCTTGTTAAGAGTTACAGAAAACGTTTGGCCTCCGTTATTGCCAACGAAGGGTACATAACAAAGTATTGAGATTAGAGCTGTCCCGACGAGTCAACATAGTCGACGTCATCGATGACGTAAATCCATCGACGAGCACAACATCCCGTCGACGGTTAATGAAGGGTTAAAAAAATATATGCGTGGAAAGTTCAGAATGTCGGACGCTCTGTATGCAAGCGGAGAAAGCGGCACAAAGTCAAAAAAAGCGCACCAGAGTGTCCAAAACATTGACTTATTTTAAAGAAACAAAGGAGGATACACTCTTCTGTCCTGTCTCTTCAATGCCAAGCTTGGCTGCACGTCGGCGGTGAATAAACACCTCAAGCGCCGTCACCCAGTTTGTAAATCCATCTAACTAACTAACTAACTAACGACACTAACGACTAACGAAAAAAAAGACAAAAAAATCTATTACTGACACTACATGCAATGACAAAAAGTTTTTTGTGGAGTGTAAAGCTGAAGTTGGCGGTTTAGCGAACATACTTCCGGTGAACATTTCAAAATAAAAGCATGTCATGTTCGCCATATACTGGTAAATAGCGATTTCTGGAGTTAATCCCACATACTTCCGAATACAGATTCTACAGTAAGAATACCTTTAAAATGACACCCTTTATTAAAAATCTGATTGGCAATGAATAATTATTAGAATTATTATAAAACTATTGTATATAGTACTATACTGTAATGTTAATGCTAGGTGTTTTTTTAAGAATTGTTTTGAATCATGTTGGAAAGGCAAAGTCAGTGTTCTGAATCTGTTTATTTTCCATTCTTTTGCACTAGTTAATTCTATCAGCATTTGAACTCAATGTTTATTTGTGATTTATCATTGTTATTTACGTGTTTATTTGTACTTTAATAAATAATTTAAGTGTTCCAATATGTTTTTGTGAATTGATAAGCGTCACCAAAAATTTCATTGCTAAATTAGTAAAAAGAAAAAAAAGTTTTTTAATTTAATTATTAGATTAGTCAACTAATCGTAAAAATAGTCGGCAGACTAATCGGGAGAAAATTAGTCGTTGGGGACAGCCCTAATTGAGATGAACTAAACCTAAACCTACGCACTTGTGCTAAAGCCTGTCCCAGCTAGTAATGCGCAGGCGGCGGTTGCTGAGATCGTTGCCAGCCAATCACAGGGCACATATAGACAACCAAACTTTCACACTCATAATCACACCTACGGAGAATTTGGAGTGTCCAATCCCTGCATGCTTTGGGGATGTGGGAGGAAACCAGAGCACCTTGAGACAACTCAAGTACTGATTGTACTAAGTGTTAGAGTTACTATTTTTATTACAAATACACAAATTGTAGAACCCCAAAGTAAAAGAATTGTTTAGCTGGTTTATTAGGTTTCAGACAAAAGCATGCCAATGTAAAAAAAAAATTAAGAAAAAGTAATGTGACTGAACAAACAGACAAAAAAAAAACACTTACAGGAATGCACAAAGCAGTTTGGAAACATAATAGTTGTAATTACGAGAAAACAAGACAAACTCAACTGGCAGTGACCTGCTTTTGAAAATCATCGGCAGGTCTGTTACAGGAGAGGTCGCTTCCCAACAAGCATCATGACCCTGCAGCACAAAGCCTGAAAAACATGATCAGTTTCAAACCAATTACTTTTTTGATTCAAAAGCTCAAGTCTGGTGTAATTACTTGGATGTTTTCCCCTGCCTATCATACCAAGGATGCCTCAGTGTAAACTTGTGTAGATTTTGGATATGGTTCATATCCCAGAATGCTGTTCACATGGAGTTCACAAGTTCAAACCTGCATTACTTGGTAACAAGAAAGAAATTTTTGGGGAAACCAGCAAATCAGAGAGGATGTGACAAAAGGAACACAGCAACAACAAAAAAAACAGCAAAAAACAAATGTGTGAACCAATTCAGAGAACTCCTGGATTCGAATTTAAGTTGGGGGAGGAATATAGAGATGCATTGATTAATATTTTTTAATGATATTTTGACAGGGCCTCAAATACATAATCAAGCAGTAAGTGAAGGCCTATCCAAGGATTCCCAGGGATGAAACTCTGAATTTTGTCCATGTACTCCATAACTCCAGACACTCTAAATTGAGAGGGATTTTAATTTATTCATATTTAAAAGGTAAGGAGCATTTTTATAAACCCTGTCGATCCTTTTTTGCCCCTTTGGCTTTATTTGAAGAAAAAACTGTAAGAGGACTGATTGTGTGAAAACTAGATGTGAACCAAACACATTTTTATGACAGACAGCAAACATGGATGAAACCAATAAATTGCAAAATGACATCTCCGCTTCCAGCGCAGATATTTATTTAAGGTAATGTTCTGCCAGAAATCAACCAACCAAATCATTTGGTATTCATATAGGCGCACAAATCTGAGGAACTACACTTGACAAATATCTCATTTTTTCCCCAGAGCATACAGTAAAAAAGCAAGCCATGAGAAGATAAAAAAAGAGGGGGATATGCCGGCAGTCGGCCCCATTGAACTGGTATGTTATCTATTTCTGTCCTTTTGACAATTATGGTGTTGTGCCTTCTTTTTGTAATTTAGAAGACTAATGACCATGACCATTTGTGCTTTGTTACATGAGCACAGTTCAAGTTTTCAGATGGCATAGACATTATACTGCTCATCGCCGGGACGCTGATGTCAGTGGCCCACGGGCTGGTGTTTCCCCTCATGTGTGTTGTGTTTGGGCATATGTCGGACAGATTTATACAGTCCGCAGCAATGTCTAAAAACAATACCCGCCTCTTTAGTGAGTTCACAGAGACAATATCAAAAAGCAACCTGACATTTTAACGAATAAAACACCTTATTATCTCCTTTTCAGTTTCCACTAACAACACCTTACAAGAAGACATGGCCAGGTATGACAAGCAGTCAATTGACACCGACTGGGACACATTTGACAATTTGTTCTTCCTTTGCAGCTTTTGTATTTACTTCGCCATCACAGGGGCTTTGGTGCTGGTTGCCGGCTACATGCAGGTTGCTTTTTTCGCACTGGCTGCTGTACGACAGGTCAGACGCATTCGCAAGTGTTTTTTTCGCAGTATTATGCGACAGGACATTGGCTGGTTTGATGTAAATGAGACAGGCGCGCTCAACACTCGCCTCGTTGAGTGAGTAACGTCCAAAGTCCGTTCAGCAAGTGGCCGGTAGATGTTATACAGTGATATGAAAAAGTGTTTGAACCTTTTGGAATTTCTCACATTGCTGCATAAAATCACCATCAAATGTGATCTGATCTTTGTCAAAATCACACAGATGAAAAAACTGTCTGCTTTAACTAAAACCAGCCAAAGATTTGTAGGTTTTCATATTTTGGTAACACTTTAAAACAAGGGCCCCTTAATAAACATTAGTTAATGCATTTTTAGGCAATAACTAATTTTTAAGTAACATTACAATAATTAGTATAATTGCTTATCTAACATTTTTTAATATATTAATTAACATGAGTTAAAGCATTAGTTAATGCATTAGTTAATGCATAACCAGACAGTAAGTAATGGTTTGGTAAAATTTAAAATATGTATAGGCCTATATAGAGTTTAGGGTTAGGGTTTGTTAACTTAAGCATTTAAAATTTCTAAGTTAAGGGACACATGTGCTACACTTTACAATAAGGGTCCAAAAAGCATTCAGTAATGGTTAACAAAGGTTGCGGGGAGGGGGGGGTGCTTAAGCATTCATAATTTCTTAGTTAGGGGACACATGTGCTACACTTTACAATAAGGGTCCAAAAAGCATTCAGTAATGGTTAATAAAGGTTAATGGGTGGTGGTGGTGGGGGGGCTTACGCATTTATAATTTCTTAGTTAAGGGGACACATGCGCTCCATTTTACAATAAGTGTTGTGAACGGCAAGCCGTTGAGGCGGATCCAAAATCACAGACCAAGAAACAGAAATAGTGAATGTTTGTATTTAATAAGTACAACAAAGGGAGCACGCCAAAATTGCGAGTATACCAATTTACAACTAAGGGAGCACGCCAAAAAACGTGAGTATGAAAAGGTACAACTAAAAGAGCACGCTCTAAGACGCGAATATAGCAGAGTACAAAATTCTAACTACAAGATCCAAAAGGACATAAAAGTAAAAATGATCAAACCAGGACACGACCGTAGAAACGTCGGGAAGCTCGAAGGATGATGCACACACAGCGGTAAGCAAGGCAAGTAACACGCAAACAAGCAATAGTCCGACACTCGCAGACTGTGGCCGGAGTCCTTAAATAATGAGCGCTCCAAATGCGCCACAGGTGTGTTGCAACGGCCCCGCCCATCCAGCTGAATCAGATGCTGGAATGAAAAAAGAACTGAGAAGGCATACAGATATGACAGAACCCCCGCCTCAACGGACGCCCCCTGGCGGACCACCTGGTTTCGTGGGATGACGAGAGTGGAAATCCCGCAGCAGCGACGGATCGAGGATCCAGGAGCGGGGGACCCATTGGCGTTCCTCAGGGCCATAACCTTCCCAGTCGACCAGGTACTGCGCCCCCCTACCCCTCCTCCTAGAGTCGAGAATGGCACGTACTGTGTACACCGGCCCACCGTCGATCACGCGAGGAGCAGGAGGAGGCGCTGGCGGAGGGTTCAGGGGACAGGTGGAGACTGGCTTGAGCAGAGAGATGTGGAAAACTGGGTGAACCTTCATCGAGCTGGGAAGCTTCAGCCTTACAGTCACAGGGTTCACCACAGCATCTACAGCAAAAGGACCCACGAACCGAGGGCCCAGTTTCTTTGAAGTCCCAGCCAGGTGTAAATCCCGCGTTGACAGCCAGACCATCTGGCCTGGGCAATAGACTGAAGCGGGCCGTCGGTGGCGATCAGCTATCTGCCGGTTGCGGGCCGCCGTGCGGACTAGTGCAGCCCTTGCGTCCTGCACCTGGACAGATGGCACGATGACTTCGGCTTCTTGGGAAGGAAACAGTGGAGGCTGGTACCCATATGCGGTCATGAAAGGTGACCTCCCAGTAGCAGAGGAAACAAGGGTGTTGCGCGCATACTCCACCCATGGGAGGTGCGATGACCAGGAGGCCGGTTGCAGTTCACAAACAACGGAGGGCGGCCTCTAGCTCCTGGTTGACCCGTTCCGTCTGCCCATTGGATTGTGGGTGGTAACCTGAAGATTTGCTTGAGGTGGCCCCCAAAGCCTTGCAGAACGCTCCCCAGACCTGGGAGACAAACTGGGGCCCTCTATCAGAGACAAGGTCGCACGGGATGCCATGAGCCCGAAAAACATGTCTCACCAGCAGGTCAGCGGTCTCCAGGGCTGAAGGTAACTTGGGAAGTGCGATGAAATTGAGTTTTTTTATTAATCTTGGAAAACCGGTCCACCACCGTCAAGATGACCGAACAACCCCTGGATCGTGGAAGGCCAGTGACGAAATCGAGCGCAACATGTGACCAGGAGCGAGTTGGAACAGGCAATGGATGGAGTAAGCCCGCTGGAGCACGATGGACTTGC
Organism: Corythoichthys intestinalis; assembly: GCF_030265065.1. Lineage (NCBI taxonomy): Eukaryota > Metazoa > Chordata > Actinopteri > Syngnathiformes > Syngnathidae > Corythoichthys > Corythoichthys intestinalis. The sequence goes on from NC_080398.1 coordinate 42,880,531, forward strand.
TTGCCCCGAGCACAGACGGAACAAGCAGAGACATAGTCAGTGACGTCCTTGCGCATGCCTGGCCACCAAAACCGCTGGGAAATGAGGAAGAATGTGCGGGACACACCCGGGTGGCAGGCAAACTTCGAGGAGTGGCCCCACTTCAGCACTCCTGCGCGCTGAGCAACTGGAACGAACAACTTGCCGGCAGGGCAGCCCCCAGGCACCCTAACCCCTCGTAAGGCTTCTTCCACAAGACGCTCTACTTCCCAACGTAGGGCGCCAACGATCAGATTCTCAGGAACAACAGACTCCTCTGAAGATCCCTCCTCCGCTGGCTCATGGAGCCTTGACAGCGCATCGGGCTTCCCGTTCCTTGACCCTGGACGTTAGGTAATCTGGAAGTTGAAACGGGTCAGGAATAATGCCCAGCGGGCCTGGCGAGAGTTAGGCGCTTGGCTGCACGAAGGTATTCCAAGTTCTTATGGTCTGTGAATATCTGGAACGGTACCTCAGCGCCCTCCAACCAGTGTCTCCATTCCTGCAATGCCTGGACTATAGCGAGCAGCTCCCTGTTGCCGACATCATAATTCGCCTCGGCCGGGCTGAGGCGGCGGGAGTAGAATGCACAGGGGTGCAGCCTCTGGTCGACTGCAGACCTCTGGGAAAGGATGGCCCCCACTCCAGAACTCGATGCGTCAACCTCGACCACAAAAGGGAGATCTGGGTCAGCATGAACAAGGACAGGTGAGCTTGTGAACGCTCGTTTAAGGCTTACAAATCCGGCCTCTGCCACAGAAGACCACACAAATGGTCGCTTGTTAGAGGTCAACCTGGTAAGGGGCTCGGCCCTCATACTATAATTGCGGATAAAACACCTGTAAAAGTTAGCAAACCCGAGGAAACGTTGTAAGTGTTTACGTGAGGTGGGGGTGGGCCACTCTGCCACCGCCTGAATTTTCGCTGGATCAGGCCTTAGCTGCCCTTTTTCCACAACAAAACCGAGAAACTGCATTGACTCACGGTGAAACTCACACTTCTCGGCCTTAACAAACAACCGGTTTTCCAACAGTCTTCGCAGAACTATCCGGACATGTTGGCGATGTTCTTGCAAGTTTCTGGAGAAAATTAAGATGTCATCCAAATAAACAAAACAGAACACATTTAGCATGTCACGCAATACGTCATTGATGAGGCTCTGAAACACTGTGGGCACATTTGTCAGACCGAAAGGCATGACCAAGTATTCAAAATGCCCAAGCGGGGTTTTAAAAGCGGTTTTCCACTCGTCTCCTTCACGAATCCTGACCAAGTGGTAAGCGCTGCGCAAGTCTAATTTGGTGAAAATGGTGGCAGATTTTAGCGGCGCGAAAGCCGAATCCAACAACGGTAACGGGTATTTATTTTTAACAGTAATATCGTTGAGACCCCGGTAGTCGATGCACGGTCTAAGTCCCCCATCTTTTTTGCCAATGAAGAAAAACCCCCAAAAGAGAGGACGAAGGGCGAATAAGGCCCGAAGCCAAAGAAGAGGAGATGTATTCCCTCATAGCTTCCTGCTCCGGTTTAGAGACCTTGTATAATCGCGAACTGGGCAACGGTGCATTGGGCAGCAGATCAATGGCACAGTCGTAAGGACGGTGCGGGGGCAGGGTACTAGCCTGCTCTTTACTGAATACACGCTGGAGATCATGATACTCGGCGGGAACATTTTTCAAATTAGCAGGCTCGGTAGCAGTTTTTGCTTGACCGGGAAGTAGACACGCCGAACGTAAACAGTGCGCATAACAGAACGTACTCCAAGCAACTATTTGAGTCTTCGCCCAGTCAATATTAGGATTATGCACTTTCAACCAGGAGAGCCCCAGCACGACCGGAGCCGATTTGCACGGCATAACCAAGAAGCTACGGGCCTCAAAATGATTCCCGGACAACTTTAATTTGAGCGGGGGCGTAATAAACTTCACGTCCGCCAGAGGGCGGCCATTGAGGTCTAAAACCCTTTTGGGCCAAGCGAGTCTTATTAAAGGACATTTAAGCGTGTCAACAACACTCTGGTCTATAAAACAGTCATCTGCCCCCGAATCAATTAGAGCAGTAAACCTAAAGTGAACCCCACCGTGCGACACTTCTCCCGGCAATTGCAGTCTCACAACACCTTGGGAGTCTCTTGGTTCCTTCAACTCGTCCCGAGGCAACTCACTTGAGGGATTGCTGTCCTGTACGAACCTCGTACTAGTACCCCCTCCGGCGAGGGGAGCCCCAGGCAACGAAGATTCCAGTCGATGCGAAGGGGCGGCGTCACAAGCGGCGACACGGTGCCCCGGCAAGCCACAATACAGACACAAGCCTGCCATCATCCGTCTTCGTCGCTCCGCCGCAGAAAGATGTCCGCCGCCGAGTTGCATAGGCTCCTTCCCCGTCGGGACCGGCCTCCGTGTCGACGTAGAGACGAACGGTGGTTTGATGAAGCTGTCCGGACCGGCCGCTGTCGGGCTGCTCTGCGGCATTGACCAGCGACGTTCCCGATGCTCCGCAGCTCTCTCTCTCTCTCACGCTCTTTTAGACGATGACCCAAATTTACGGACAACTCAATCAGCTCCTGCAGATTCGATGAGTCATCCCGGGCCGCCAACTCGTCTTTCACCGCCGAACACAGCCCGCGCCGAAAAATTCCACACAGCGCTGCTTCCTCAAAACCGCACTCTGCGGCCAAAATGCGAAACTGAATAGAGTAATCCGCTACGGTCAGATCGCCTTGGGAAAAATCCAGCAGGCGGCTGGCTGTCTCCTTGCCTTTAACCGGATGATCGAAAACTCTCACGAGCTCAGTCTTAAAAGTTTCAAATGAATGACGGATCGCGGGTCTTGAGTTGCTTACCGCCATGGCCCATGTTGCAGCTTTACCGGCGAGGAGGCTCATTGCATACGCTACACGGGATCTATCACTCGCAAACGTTTGAGGTTGTTGGTCAAACACAAGGGAGCACTGGTGCAAAAATAGTTGGCAAGCACCTGCCTCTCCCTCAAAACGATGGGGGTGTGGCAACAACGGCTCCCGAAAAGTCACCGGCGAGCCCACTGGAGACGGGGGGGATAGATCGGGCGCCGCGGCAGCGTCAACGGGTTGTACAGGTGACGTCATATTCTCAATTCTTGTAGTTAGCGAGCCGATCACATTCACTAATGCACGCAATGACTGATCATGCTTGCTGATCATATACCCGTGTTCCGCGAGCACATGTCGAATACTTTCCGAGTCTGTGGGATCCATGTGGTCGGACTATTCTGTTGTGAACGGCAAGCCGTTGAGGCGGATTCAAAATCACAGACCAAGAAACAGAAATAGTGAATGTTTGTATTTAATAAGTACAACAAAGGGGGCACGCCAAAATTGCGAGTATACCAATTTACAACTAAGGGAGCACGCCAAAAAACGCGAGTATGAAAAGGTACAACTAAAAGAGCACGCTCTAAGACGCGAATATAGCAGAGTACAAAATTCTAACTACAAGATCCAAAAGGACATAAAAGTAAAAATGATCAAACCAGGACACGACCGTAGAAACGTCGGGAAGCTCGAAGGATGATGCACACACAGCGGTAAGCAAGGCAAGTAACATGCAAACAAGCAATAGTCCGACACTCGCAGACTGTGGCCGGAGTCCTTAAATAATGAGCGCTCCAAATGCACCACAGGTGTGTTGCAACGGCCCCGCCCATCCAGCTGAATCAGATGCCAGACCTGTTTCACGATTTTGTCGGGAGACTCCCGATTTTGACCCCAATGCTCACGCCTCACGATTAGAAAGCCAAATCTCCCGATTTTCCAAAAATGTCAATTTTTTTTAATTTATTTTTTTTTTAACGTTTTTGTTTGTCACCGTTTTGTAGCGATACCATTCGGCCCGATTCGGAAAGTGACCAACAACGAATAGCCTGGCCGTCTCCGACTTCCCTGCCCTCCCTCCCCTTCCGAGCTGGAAAAGCCCAACCCATACATCTGACAGGGAGGGAAGAGGCGAAGCACCACCGACTTCCCAAGATGCTGGCACTAATAAACCGGCTTTTAGACTGGTTCAAGTCTTTATTTTGGAAGGAAGAGATGGAGCTGACCCTGGTCGGCCTCCAGTATTCGGGAAAAACGACGTTCGTCAACGTAATTGCCGTAAGTCTTACCTTCCAGCGATAGCTAACTAGCCTAATGCTAATAGCATTAGAGCTAATGATGGGAGAACGATGACGAGGAAGAAGTCGCTGCTTTGCTCTGTGTTTTCGTGGATCAAACATCATGGAATATTAAACCACTGCGGTCCTACCCCCACAATATATGAATTTAAGTGAGAAAGCGTATCGTTACTTACTTGAAGTTTAATCATTTAGATTCGCTATTATGCTAAAGCTAAAGTGTATACTATACACTTTATTACATTATATCATTATTACTGTGCTGAAACAAAAAATATAAAGTTTCAATTCTAGGTTACAATTCAATTAAAAAACTGCCATGACAAAGATACTTTTAAAAACAAATATGATTAATTTTCTAAATGATGTAATTAATGTTTTTAATCTTGCTGATTTAGTCTCACGAAACCCTAATTGGAGTGATGGTTGATGAGATGAAGAGGCTGCTGAGGAAGCTGATGTCCAAATTTGTGCAAATGGATGTGATCAGGAAAGCTGAGGATATCCTAGATGTTGATTACAGGAACAAGGAGAACTGGCATGACACAGGCAACATAGTAGTATCACATGATGCCAGACAATACATGGAGCAAGTTGAAGACTATCTCTGATGCCACCAAAAAGAGGTTCTTTGACAGTGTAGTTAATTTTTACACAAGTGTTGTGACCAAAATGAACTTGAAAAAAAATGGTTGCATTTTGTCTTAGCGATTGTCGCGCGCGCGCGTCATCAGGGTTGGCAAACAGAAATCTCCCTATTTGCAATTTCTACAACTTAACAGGTATGAGATGCTGGAATGAAAAAAGAACTGAGAAGGCATACAGATATGACAATAAGAGTCCAAAAAACATTCAGTAATGGTTAACTAAGGTTAAGTCATACTTATGAGGTACGTTCACGTGAAATAATGCCATACTTAAGGTTAGGTTAGCAGCACCCAAGGACTCACAGAGCAATGTTTCTCATTTTAAAATAACAATCACTTACTAGTACCAGTATACATTAATAACTATTTATTAATGCACTAATGTATATGTGAATTAATGTTAAGTAATGTATTATATATATTATATATTATAACCTAACCTTAAGTATGATATTATTTCACGTGACCCTACCTCATAAGTATTACTTAACCTTAATTAACCATTACTGAATATTTTTTGGAATTTGGACCCTTATTGTAAAGTGTACCACATGTGTCCCTTAACTAAGAAATTATAAATGCTTAAATCCCCTCCCCTTAACCTTAAAGGGGAACTACGGATTTTTTGACATCAGGCTTAATCATCGAGTTGGGGGGGGTTAATTAGTCAGTGGAGTAGATTTCAAAATATTACGTAGCGCTTGTTAGTCTTTTATTATTTTCAGGGCTCCGGAGTGGCTATGCTAATGCAAGTCAATGTGCCCAATTAGCATACCAATAAAAAAAACATATGCACGCAGGAGAATCACCGATGACGCATGCAATCACTAGTGTTGGCTATGTTTTCAGGATAAAGTTATTAAAACTTACCATTGCATGTCTATAACTGCAGTATGAAGAGCAACATTAGTAATTCAGTTGCTTTGCAGAGAACAAGTGCCGGGCACTCAGGGCGAGGGATATCACGTTGGTCTTTCCACCGCAGTTTTTTTTTTTTTTTTTTTTTTTTTTTGTGGCAACGACGCAACTTCCCGACACGAGTTTTCATGAACTCAATATATCGCTGCATAGTGACGATGAAAAAGCATTTCGATGCATAAGTGAACACGAAGACTTTTTACCACTTATCAACAAAGGTGTTCTAGAAAACTTTTTTCTTCGTTGACAAGATCAACTGAAAGAAAAAAACAAGGCCAGCAGGCCCAAATGGACAGCTATCAATGAGGTAAGTGAATTCCTGCATGCCTTATTTTGCCGCTGGACGAATATTCGTAATGGTCTCATAATAGAACTACCTATGGTATACTCTAAGCTTCATTCTACTTCAGGTAAGCAGCTACAGTGCCTTGCAAAAGTATTCGGCCCCCTTGAAACTTGCAACCTTTCGCCACATTTCAGGCTTCAAACATAAAGATATGAAATTTAATTTTTTTGTCAAGAATCAAAAACAGGTGGGACACAATCGTGAAGTGGAACAACATTTATTGGATAATTTAAACTTTTTTAACAAATAAAAAACTGAAAAGTGGGGCGTGCAATATTATTCGGCCCCTTTACTTTCAGTGCAGCAAACTCACTCCAGAAGTTCAGTGAGGATCTCTGAATGATTCAATGTTGTCCTAAATGACCGATGATGATAAATAGAATCCACCTGTGTGTAATCAAGTCTCCGTATAAATGCACCTGCTCTGTGATAGTCTCAGGGTTCTGTTTAAAGTGCAGAGAGCATTATGAAAACCAAGGAACTCACCAGGCAGGTCCGAGATACTGTTGTGGAGAAGTTTAAAGCCGGATTTGGATACAAAAAGATTTCCCAAGCTTTAAACATCTCAAGGAGCACTGTGCAAGCCATCATATTGAAATGGAAGGAGCATCAGACCACTGCAAATCTACCAAGACCCGGCCGTCCTTCCAAACTTTCTTCTCAAACAAGGAGAAAACTGATCAGAGATGCAGCCAAGAGGTCCATGATCACTCTGGATGAACTGCAGAGATCTACAGCTGAGGTGGGAGAGTCTGTCCATAGGACAACAATCAGTCGTACACTGCACAAATCTGGCCTTTATGGAAGAGTGGCAAGAAGAAAGCCATTTCTCAAAGATATCCATAAAAAGTCTCCTTTAAAGTTTGCCACAAGCCACCTGGGAGACACACCAAACATGTGGAAGAAGGTGCTCTGGTCAGATGAAAGCAAAATTGAACTTTTTGGCCACAATGCAAAACGATATGTTTGGCGTAAAAGCAACACAGCTCATCACCCTGAACACACCACCCCCACTGTCAAACATGGTGGTGGCAGCATCATGGTTTGGGCCTGCTTTTCTTCAGCAGGGACAGGGAAGATGGTTAAAATTGACGGGAAGATGGATGCAGCCAAATACAGGAACATTCTGGAAGAAAACCTGTTGGTATCTGCACAAGACCTGAGACTGGGAGGGAGATTTATCTTCCAACAGGACAATGATCCAAAACATAAAGCCAAATCTACAATGGAATGGTTAAAAAATAAACGTATCCAGGTGTTAGAATGGCCAAGTCAAAGTCCAGACTTGAATCCAATCGAGAATCTGTGGAAAGAGCTGAAGACTGCTGTTCACAAACACTCTCCATCCAACCTCACTGGGCTCGAGCTGTTTTGCAAGGAAGAATGGGCAAGAATGTCAGTCTCTCGATGTGCAAAACTGATAGAAACATACCCCAAGCGACTTGCAGCTGTAATTGGAGCAAAAGGTGGCGCTACAAAGTATTAACGCAAGGGGGCCGAATAATATTGCACGCCCCACTTTTCAGTTTTTTATTTGTTAAAAATGTTTAAATTATCCAATAAATTTTGTTCCACTTCACCATTGTGTCCCACTTGTTGTTGATTCTTGACAAAAAATTAAAATTTTATATCTATATGTTTGAAGCCTGAAATGTGGCGAAAGGTTGCAAGGTTCAAGGGGGCCGAATACTTTTGCAAGGCACTGTATATCATCTCAACTGTAATGCATTGTGAGCGTAAAAGCATGATGTCATTACCAAAAGCAGTAGCTGTATGGCAATTATTTACGAGAATGTGCCTAAATCCTCACGGGATATGTCAAAAATGAAAAACATTATAAAACCCTGACATAGGCAAATGTGTTGAACATAACTTCAAGTATCATTTCATGTATTACAAGTGCCAGTGATGGGCACCTTTGAGCACTTGAAGTTACGTAACTTGCGGACTATAAGTCGCTTCTTTTTCCCCTCATTTTGAATCCTGCTGCTTGTAGTCAAGTGCTGCTTATTTGTTGGGTATATTTAAAATGTATATTGCTAAATAATCTAGAGTTCTGTAACTTTTTATTATATACTGTTGATCTACAACATGATGATTTTGGAACTTTGTTGTTGAATCACCCTCTATTATGGTTTTGTTTTAGGCAACTCTCATTGGTAGCATATAGGGTTGTTCTTGAGTGGGCGTTGAAAGGCGAACATCTGGGAAGAGGCCAGCGACGTGTTCTTCCATCGTGTGTCGTCTCCTGCATCCGTGAGAAATACCCTTCTGTCAGTGAGAACTACGATGGTTTTAGGGAAGCTGAAGATGCTATGCAATTTTTCTAAGTACGACTTACCTACATACCATTTCCTCCATACCCAGAAACTTTTTATCTTTTAAACCTTCACATTTCACAAATTATACAATATGTGTGTGTTTTTTTATTGTTGTTCATTCAAAAATATCTACATTATAAAATATCTATTAAAAAAAAAAAAAGGAAAATGTCTGCCTACTTATTTTTTAAAGCGACTGACATGTTGTAAAATAACTTTTTCTTTGTCAGGCCTTTCGATGTTTACAATGTTCGGTGGAATAGTAGCTGGAGGCTTGAAATAGAAGTCTGGCTCAGCAAACTTTAATGATGAATCCTGCCGTCTTTCCAGGACACGCGTCCACCAAATTCTCTGTGAATGTCTGCGTTGTTGGCTCCTAACTGCTCCGGGCAACCCATCTTTTTGTTTGCTTTGGAAACTCCGAGCTGTATTTCAAAGTGCCTAATAGAGTAAATTTGATAGAGATATGTACATAAGAAAGGTAGAGTGCAATTGTAATGGGACAAATGTTGACAGATTTCAATTTGGTCCATGACATATGAGTAAGCCTACCATCAGCGTTCCTCTGTTGCTGGCGCCCGACATTTTCATTGTGGTCCATAACAGACATCAGTGTCCTTGCCTTCATGGAGTTACAGACAAAGTGGAGCCTCTTTTGGGTGTACTTCAGCATCGCACGGTGGTATACCTCCAGGTCACCTACGGATCACAATAAAAAGTAGCTTGTGAGATATGTCGTGATATACGCCAGTGTTATAGACACAACCGCACCACGGAATAAGGCAAACCCAAGTATCAGAAAAAAATAAATAATGCAGTATTTTCATGTTCAGCCAAAAAATACAGGAGACCAAAAATATTTAATCGATCTGGTGTCCTGATGAGGCAACAACTTAGTCAAAAATTTGCTCCTGTCGATCATCATTGTGTACTTTTGTTTTAAAGAAAACTAAAATTGCATTTATATTATGTATGTGTAATGGACTAGGGATGTCAATGGCAGAGGATAACATTTTCTACTGCAATAAAATAAATGTTTGGAAAATTGCTTCTAATTCAATCAGAAATCAAGTGAGCTATTAGTGTTGTAAATAGTGTAGTAGTGTGTAAAAGGTCTAGTCCTTCAGTGTTTCGGAATGTCAATCTGTCTCTCATAGTTGAAGAGGCTAAACAAACAGGATGCATGTCTAGAGGTGTGACAATATATAGAAAACATGATATATAGTGATAGTCTGTAGCCCAAAAGGTTATCGATATACTCCCACCAAAAAGTGATATATATTTAAAACACTGGAAGTGCAGGGGGATTGTGTTTTTGGCTATAAAGAAAGACCAGAAAGTCATTAGATGACCACTATACCAAACTCAGGTGGATAGGTACAATTAACATCTGAATGTTTGCAAATGCAGGACTACCTTGGCTTTGTCAAATAACAGACCACTCAAACAAGCAATCAAGCAGAGGGGTCGCTGCCTGAGTGTGAAGGGGGGGGGGGGGGGGGGGGCACTCTTTATAGTTGCAAATAGCATTTGAATATTTGCAAATGCAGGACTCCCTTAGCTGCAGTTTCCTACTTACGTACGTCAGTGCCCTGAGGAATTCTGTGGCCAAGAGCTGGTGGAAATGGTCCTGATTGAAGTCCACCCATGTGACTGAGATGGAGAGGAGATCAACCTTCAGCTGTGTTGGGACTTTGAGCTGTTTTTTTCTATCTTCCTAATTTTGTCAAAAAGCGCACAATTCAATCACATTAGACAACCATACTGAGCAGTTAACAAACACTAAAACATAATTATCAGGACATAAAGCTATAGAGATTTGTCGCGTAAAATAGAGAAAGTAAGTAAGTAGAGAGTAAATGAGAGGTGGTGTCGTAACTTTGCACCTCAATTCACATACAGGAATATGTAAAAATGTCGTCTGCTTGATTTTCTGACAAAGCCAAGGTAGCCCTGCATTTGCAAATATTTAAGATGCTTGCTAGTGTGAATGCGAATGCCAAATGAGGACCTCAATGCTCAAAAAAATATTCTGATTAGAGTTAGTTGACCCTTCTCTGGAAACAACAGTGATTTGTATCAACTGATCCACCTTTGCCCTGGCCAGTGTTCAAAAGGTGTCACTGTTTAGAAATATAAAATAAAGAAAATCTTTTATTAGATGAGTGTCTATGTTTGCTCAATGGCTGCCATTGATGGCGCTAGACATGCAATTCATTTTGAGTGGACTGGACATTGAGCACAGTCAATGGCACTGAAACCAGAGCATGTCATTTACAGGTCATTTCTTGTTCATTTTAGGGCATTTTACAGGTTACTTCCTGTTGCATTGGAGTTGCTTCCTAACTGTTTGGGGACATTTTTGAGTGGTCAGTAAGCCTAAATCAACAGGAAGTGACCCGTTAAAAGGAAGTTATCGAAAATAAACTGGAAAAGATGTGAAATGCCCCAAATCGAGCTCATTGAGAGCCATATACTTGTTCTCCCCACTGTACGTCCAATCCATTTGAAGTGGAAAGCTGGCTGGCAGCGAATAACTATCCACTGCCATCCCTCCCTCTTCGAACTAATTGGATCTCTAGTAGAGGTCCAATCAGTTTCTCTGTTTATTTATTTTTTTGTTGAATATCCTAGAAGCATTTCCTGACCGATTTATCGATAATTGTTGTATTGTTTGTGAGATCATCTTTATCATAAGTCTTGTATCGCAAATCGTATCGTATCGTGAGGCACCCAGAGGTTCCCAACCCTAATATCGTGTGGCAATTATTACTCGATGATCACTTACTCGTGATGATTGTTGAATTGTCCTCGGCTGGCCTGATGTTGATGTGGTATCCTTCACTGGCGTGGACTGTGGTACAGCAGATCTTACCTATATTTCATTATCACAAAAGAAAGTATGAACAAATGCTTGGCTTAGTAAGGCCTATCATACAAAAGAGAGAGCGGCTCGCTTTGTTTTTTTTTTCATGTCATTTCAGGCATTTACATTAATATTTACAAATACAGTTCTGCTTTTACGCAAACGACAAAATTTTAAATAAATGCCTGAATGGGAATGGGACGAAGAAAACTACTTACTATAGGTAGGGTGACAATATTTAGATTTTCAAAAAAAGGGGAAACTCGACCCGGCCTCGAGTAACTTAAATTATAATATTTATACACTAATTATACTATAATATAGGATGATTAAAAAAGAATGTGCCAAAATCCTCATGTGATAGAGCGCAAGTATATAGGTTACAGAACTCTAGCTTGGACACATTTTCAATTCACCCAACAAATAAGCAACACTGGACTATAAGCAGCAGGATTTAAAATGAGGGGAAAACAGCGGATTATAGTCCGCAAATTACGCAACTTCAAGTTTTTAAATCAAGTGTTCAAGGGGGCCACTTGTAATTCAAGAAATAATACTTGAAGTTATGTTCAACACATTTGCGTATGTCCGAGTTTTATAAAGAGAAAGAACGCAGACAGAAAAAGCAGCAGCATCTACATGAATTTAGAAAACCTCTCGGGACGCGCGAGGACATGACAGGGCAAAAGATCACCCTCCGAAGTTACTAACGGCACAACATAAACCAATTACGAACCATTTGTAAACCGAACCCAACCCAAATTGGAATAATTTACTGCATTTGGGATGGTTATATGAAAGTTGATCGTTGTTTCATATTTAAAAACACGAACCATAAATATGCCCGATGTTTGTTACAAGTAGCTCGCTTTTGGCGTGCATGTACACCAACACCTAGTAGAAGTGTATATGCGATATATTTCCATACATGATTTTTTTTTTTTTTTTTACCTGTTTATCAGAAGATCTTGAAGCTGTTTGGGCAGTCGAAAGCACAGCATTTGATTTCAGGAGAGAGTAGCCACAAAATGTTTTCCTGATGTCGGTTGTTGCGAAATGCTTGCTGCAAATTCGCCATTTTAGTCCTTTTTCCACCGGTGTGTCAATGTCATATCCAGCAGAGAGTAACCAAAGTTTATGTAGTTCCTCGTTCTTCACAGGGAAGCGGTGGACACTTTCTTTTGTCCATTTCTTCTGTATGTTTCCACAAGTTCTAAAAAGCACATTTCACCATCCTGATGTCCTTTCGTGCAGACTGACGTGAAGACAAGTGGCCGTAGCACTGCTCTCTAGTGGAGTGTCATTACGCATATGAAACAATAGTCCCGCAGAATTGAATAAATTACGGCAGTTTGGTGCGACATTTTTTTTGGCTGCAGGGGATTTTTGTACGTTGAGCTGCGTTTTCAATTTATTTGACTGTGTTAGATCTGTGAATATCGCTTTTTATTAGCATGCTAATTGGGCACATTGACTTGCATTAGCATAGCCACTCCGGAGCCCTTAAAAATAATAAAAGACTTACAAACGCTACGTAATATTTTGAAATCTACTCGACTGACTAATTAACCCCCCCCTAACTCGATGATTAAGCCTGATGTCAAAAAATCCGGAGTTCCCCTTTAATTAACCATTACTGAATGCTTTTTGGACCCTTATTGTAAAGTGTAGCACATGTGTCCCTTAACTAAGAAATTATCAATTTTACCAAACTATTAGTTACTGTCTGGTTATGCATTAATTAATGCATTAACTAATGCTTTAACTTATGTTAATTAATATATTACTACATTTTAAATAAGGGATTATATGAATGATTGTAATGTTACTTAAACATTAGTTATTGTCTGAAAATGCATTAACTAATGTTAATTAATATATTAATAAATGTTAGATAAGGGATTACCGTAAATGAATTATTGTCATGTTGATTAAACATGAGTTATTATCTAAAAATGCATTAACTAATGTTAATTAAGGGACCCTTATTGTAAAGTGTTACCCATGTTTTAATGAGGATTGTATGCACACAATGACAGAAGGGGGAAAATAAGTAGGTGAACCATCACATTTAATATTTTGTGCCCCCCCCCCCCCCCCCCCCCCTCTTTGGCAGCAATAACTTCAACCAGACACTTCCTGTAGCTGCAGTCTGGCACATCGATCAGAACTAATCTTGTATCATTCTTCTCTACAAAACTGCTGTAGTGCAGTTAGATTCCTGGGATGTCTGGCATGAATTGCTGTTTTAGGTCATGCCGCAGCATCTCAATGAGGTTCAAGTCTGGACTTTGACTTGGCCAATCCAGAACATGTATTTTGTTCTTCTGAAACCATTCTGAAGTGGATTTACTACTGTGTTTTGGATCATTGTCTTGTTCCAGCACCCATCCTCTTTTTAGCTTCAACTGTCTGACAGACGGCCTCAGGTTTTCCTGCAAAACATCCTGAAAAACTTTTGAATGCATTCTTCCATTAATAATTGAGAGTTGTCCAGGCCCTGAGGTAGCAAAACAGCCCCAAATCATGATGCTCCCTCCACCATGCTTCACAGTTGGATTGAGGTGTTGATGTTGGTGAGCTATTCCATTTTTCCTCCACAAATGACGTTGTGTATTACTCCCAAGAAATTCAACTTTGGTTTCATCAGTCCACAAAATATTTTGCCAAAACGTCTGTGGAGGTCCAAGTGCCTTTTTGCGAACATTAAATGAGCAACAATCCCTCCCATGAACACCATTCTTGGGCATTGTTTTACATATAGTTGATGTGTGCACAGAGATATTGGACTGTACCAGTGATTTCTGTAAGTCTTTAGCAGACACTCTATGGTTCTTTTTTACCTCTCTGAGTATTCCGCGCTGAACTCTTGGCATTATCTTTGGTGGACGGCCACTCCTTAGGAGAGAAGCAACAGTGCTAAACTCTCAATTTGTAGACAACTTCTCTGACTGTCAGTTGATGAACATCCAGACTTTTAGAGATGGTTTTGTATCCTTTCCCAGCTTTATACAAATCAACAATCCTTGATCGCAGGTCTTCAGACAGCTCTTTTGACCGAGCCATGATGCACATCACACAATGCTTCTGATAAAGACAATTCTTACCAGGTGTGTGTTTTATAATGGGCAGGGCAGCTTTAAACCACTCATCAGTGATTGGGCACACACCTGAATTAAAATGTTTGGTAAAAATTGGTTTCAATTGCTCTTTAAGCCTTTTTAGGCAGAATGCTCACTTACCTGTTTTTCCCCCTTCTGTCATTGTTTGCATGCTATCCTCATTAAAATAAGAAAACCTTTAAATGTTTGGGTGGTTTTAGTTAAAGCAGACACTGTATTTTCATCTGTGTGATTTTGACAAATATCAGATCATATTTGATGGTGGTTTTATGCAGAAATGTGAGAAATTCCAAAAGGTTCGGATACTTTTTCATACCACTGTAGTGTAGTGATTTTACTAAAATTTATTGTCTTTTTTGTCTGATTAGTGATGTCTACAAAATCCAAGTTGGTATTGGAGACAAAATAGGGATGTTAATCCAGTCTGTTTCAACCTTCATTGCATCTTTGGTTATTGGCCTATACATGGGATGGAAGCTCGCTCTGGTCATCCTGGCAGTCAGCCCTTTGCTGGGCCTGGCAGCTGCCATTTTCAGTAAGGTAAATATCCTTAAATTCTGGAAACAAGCATATTCTTTCTGAAACGATACTGCATGTCTCTACCCAGGTTTTGACATCATTCACTTATAAAGAACAGGCTGCTTATGCCAAAGCAGGTGCAGTGGCAGAGGAGGTGCTTTCTGCCATCAGGACTGTGTTTGCCTTCAGTGGTCAGCAGAAAGAAATCAAAAGGTTTATGCAACATGTATTCAACAGACTCTTTGTGATTGTAAAATTGTACTGCCAAATACAACTATAGTCATGGTTATTAGAGATCATCTGACATATGTGCCTACTTATTAATGTTGGCTGCTAACACTGACTGCTATTTGGAACAAGATGTCTCAATTGTTAATTTTTAAACCCGCCCCCCCTCAAAAAGATTAAATACAAAAAAAATTTAAAAATCACTTTCTACACGTTATAGGTTTAGCGTTGAAAATGATCTTGAAATTATTTGTTTGCCTCATTTTTTAATAAGACTAAAACCTGGCTAATGAACAGTGGTGTGTAGACTTTTAATACCTACCACTAACTTTTGATAGTGTTTGATTATTGAGATTTGAACTAAATTCTCAGGATCATGTGTTGACTTACAGGTATTATGAAAACTTGGAAGAGGCTAAGAACATGGGAATCAAGAAGGCGATAAGTTCAAACGCTGCTATGGGTTTTATCTTCATGATGATCTTCTTGTCTGACGCTCTGGCCTTCTGGTATGGAAGTAAACTCATTCTGAGTAAGGAGTATACTACTGGAACTGTACTCACAGTGAGCAGACATTACGGGAAATGTATATTTTAACGCAATAAAATTTTCACACTAACTACAGTATTTTTGTGTTAAGGTTTTATTTGCTTTGATTATTGGAGCTCTTGCATTGGGGCAGACCTCACCACATATCCAGTCTTTTTTCGTCGCTCGAGGAGCTGCGCACATAGTATACAGCATCATTGACAATGTAAGGAAACCTACATTTTCTCCTACACACATTTAGGGAACTGTTTACTGTTTTCGCTGATCACTTTAGTTTTGTTTTTGTGGCACAATGACTAAATTTCAAATAATAGCTAAAAGAAATCATTTTACTTTACAGGAACCGAGCATCGATAGCTATTCGGAAAGCGGCTTCAAGCCTGACTCAATCAATGGAAACATAGAGTTCAAGAACGTCCACTTTAACTACCCCTCGAGGCCAGAAGTCAAAGTAAGACTAACTTACAAAAGATTTAACATCATCTCATAGATAAACTAACCTACACATCCAAACTTTCCTTGATTGACACATTGTCATTTGCATTGTCATTTTCAGGTATTAAACAACATGTCCCTGAGCATAAAAAGTGGACAGACCATTGCCTTAGTGGGAAGCAGTGGTTGTGGTAAAAGCACCACCATACAGCTGTTACAGAGGTTTTACGATCCACAGGAGGGATCGGTAGGTGCAAATTTGTAAACGCTTTCACTAAAAAGTAAGGATGCAACAATACTCGGTTTTATATTAAACCCGTTCGATACGCACACTTCAATCCAAATGAAAACTCCCAAAATGTATTTTCCGAATTTGTTTTTGTCGTCTCTCTCGCTAAAATGTCCGGCGCAGCTTTGCCTTGAAAATACAAACTCTACCACTGGCCCCGCTTCCTTCACTCCCCCCCTAACGCACGGGGATCATTGCTCGTGAGGTTTGCCGTTGTTTGCCAGCATTTTGGGTGAACTGATATGCTATCCCCACTGGTACATATTAAACAAAGACTGTCTTTAAGGATACGTAGTACGTACAACAAAGTCTGCCAATATATTGTTGCCGACTCGGCTGCTATGAATGGCCTCGCTTTGACAAAAGACAGGTTAAGACCGTGGGTAACAGAGAGCTAACTAACGGTTACATGATGAACAATGAGTGGCAAATTAAGAGCACTGTACTTCTACCTCGTCCTGTTTATGAAAGTCGATTGTCAAATGCTGGTGTTGAGCAGTAATGAGCAGACGTGACTTCTGTGGCGTTTGTTAACTTTTTTTCATGCCCGACAACACTCGCACACACACACTAGATATAATCAAATAGCAACCTAGATGTGCTACATTACATCCCCCAAGTCCCATGCCATTGGCTGCGTGAGACAAGAGTGATCATGGGACGCATAGTCAATATACCACATCGATTAATTAAAAACCGCCATGATTGAATATAAGTTAAGCAGGCCAAATCAATCCATACCAGTGACTATAGAAAATAAGGGTATAACGGTACATGTATTTGTATTGAACCGTTTCGGTACGTGGTGCTCGGTTCGGAACGGAGGCATACCGAACGAGTTTCTGACGTGATGTAAACCTTACTTTTCGAGGCTGTGAGTCGATCGGGTTACAGTTTCTTTGTGTAGATTATATTTACTCCGTCTTCTCTCCTATAATGAGGACCAACACGGTAGGACAGTATAACCCAGAAACGTCAACTGCGCGACAACGTGGCCACCGCGAGAACGCAGTGAAACGTGGGCGTTAAAGTCAATCAGCCAATGCACACCAGTCGCAGTGCGGACGCGTGTTACGTCCCAGAAGCGGCTCAACACGACACACGCGAAAAGAACGGCTGAGTTTATTATTTGATGCGACACGCGACCCTCCTGCGTCAATACTACTACCGGTAGCTAGGATCGGACAGACCGGAAGTCACTCGTGTAAAAATATGGTGGACCAGGTCGATTTTCAAACTAATATGCAATCGTAACCCACTTTTTGAGTCCATCAAATCTCTTGAGTAGTAGATCGGGGCACAGTTGACTTGTCTTTGTTGATTTACTGCTGTCTTCTCTGCCATGATAATAACCAAGACGGCCCTGTGTTCAATACAAAACCCTCCTACCCAGGCGTGAAAGTGGCTAGAATTTCTTGCCGGAACTCCCCGACGTGAAGGTCGCCACGGAGCCAGAAATTTTATTTATTTATTTTTCATTCAAAATTGTATTTTTTCAATGATTTGCAAAATAAAAGTTAACAAAAACAGCAATAACCCCAACCTCCATCTCCTAATTGTTATTTTCCCCTCATTTCCTCACATACTAAATGCCAAATCTAAACTTCAACTACTTAAGAACATAGGATATATATTAAAATTGAAGTTAATGTAAACATTTACTTTTTTTTTAATAATAAAGATATAAGTAACATACATTCAGAAAAATAAGTACAAATGATATTATGCAGAGTGAAATGGAATATATTTTGAAGATCGCGCAAACATTGACTTTTTTAAATTATAAGGAAATGAATAAGTAGCCTAACATACTTGAACAAATATAAGTCCAAAGTGCACATTGACAGCTACGATGTTCTGAACCTCCCCATCAGAGCAAATAAAATTAAATATGATAAATAAGCCTCTCAACTCTTTCGTTGCTCTTAAAGATTTGATCCATTTTATGTTGCATTGCCCTTTTTTGTCGCATTAATTCAACACTTTTTTTTTTTTTTGCTGTTCCAGAAAACATGCACATTTGAACCAATCAGAGCTAACCATCTCTGCTGATCACATGTCACTTTATGATGCTTGTTGTTAACACTTTTGTATGTAAATCTGATGTTGGTAGACTGTTTTCTTCTTGGAGCTAAAATGCATGTGTGGCAGCTTAGCATTTTTTTTTTTTTTTTACATAGCGTTTTGACAGTTGCTGTCATATTTTCGGAATCAAAGCACCGTGTACCAGAACAGCATTCCAGCCCTGAATCTTATACCGGAACTGCGTTCTGTCCCTGAATCTTATACCGGAACTGCGTTCCTAACCGTTCTGGCCCATTTTCAACCCTGCTCCTACCACAACAAAACAAGTAGGAACTAATATTCACATAGGAACTAAAGTTATACAACATAAAATATACAATATAAATGAATACTACATCACATTTGTAAAATACAAACACATGATAAAATAAATAATAGCCCATTTAAATAAAATAAATTGAAATGAGCTAAAACACCTGTAATTAAATAATAAGAATAATACACAGATCCTGCTTAAACAATTAAATTTATTAATTTCTGTGTGGCGCTTTAACTTGAGAAAATCCACCAATAAAGCTTTTGAAAACCGTTCATAAGAAGAAAAAAATGATTCATTGAGGCATTTCATTTGTAAAATACATGTTAAAATCTTTGTCATTGGGATTGCTTTTCTCTTTAGCACAGGACTTCTATCTTCTTCTTTCTTTCAGAAAGAAAGCTGACCAATACGTGGGGTCTGAAAGGCAAATTGTTGTTGGATTATCTTTAAATACCCGCTACTTTTTGAGCAGAATTCTAGCTTTGTATAGGCTAATGTTTCTATTGTTGAAAGCACAAAGGTGTGTAATAAACAACTAGCACATTTATATTTTGCATTTTGTTTTCTTACTGTACCGAAAATGAACCGAACCGTGACCTCACAGCCGAGGTACGTACCGAACCGAGATTTTTGTGTACCGTTAGACCCCTAATAGATAATGATGCAAATGCTGTTAATTCAGTATGTAACACAGATGGACTCGGACCACAAATAGGATGTTTTTATCATGTGGTAAACATACCTGCAAAGAGAGTAATAGTAATAAAGATTGTTCTCAGCACTTTAATACAAAATTTCTACGGCTCAGTAAGAAGTAAGTACATAAATATTTTGCACTATAACGCATGTTTATATGATGGCATTGTTATTTTTGCTTGTTAGCAAAATAAAAAAAAAACATTAAAAAAAAAAAACACTTGTATTTTTTGTTTCACAGCATTAAATGTATTGAATCGAATCGAAAATCGTGTCCCTCGTATCAAAAATTGTACCGAACCGTGACTTAACTGTATCGTTGCATCCCTACTGAAAAGATGGATTTAGACACTTATAATTCTGCTCAATCACCAAGTCTTTTTTAGTCAAGAAAATTTAAGAATACATTTGTTCTCTCTTTGTAGGTTAATATTGATGGTCATGACATCCGTTCTCTCAATATTTGCTACTTGCGAAAGATGATCGGTGTGGTGAGTCAAGAGCCTGTCCTTTTTGCCACCACCATAGCTGAAAACATCCGATATGGCCGAATCGACGTCACACAAGAGGAGATGGAGCAAGCTGCCAAGGAGGCCAACGCTTATGACTTCATCATGAACCTTCCTGATGTATGAACATATTCTTGATTTCTTCTTTAAAATTTTCAGGGACAGTGGTCGGTCACTACAGTGAACAGCTATTCAAAAGTTGACACTTTAGACCTTTAAACCTTTAGATGACAAGTGACTATTTTTGGTAATTTATTACTGTAGCCATTGTAATTTATATTTTTTAATTATGATTCTTGTAATTATTTAATACATATTTTAAAATGCAATTAGGATTGCATTTTTGTATTTAAAAAAATTTTTTTTTAGAATTGTAAACCAACGTATAAATTAATACAATGTTAATGAATACTGCATTAATATTAGATAGGAATACACACTGGTTTTGTATCACGGTTCTTTTAATCGTCGTTACTCAATGTTGGCATTATGACATTGAAAACATCTTGCATGAAAATTAGAAATAAGATTTAACTTCTGCAGTGGACTCATTACGTACTCATAGACTTCATAATATATTGACGGGTCACTTCCACCAGACACTGCGCCACGCCTTTGCGTAGGAGGCCTGCCCACACCCAGCATAAGGAGCAGTTATTCTCAAACACACACAGCGATCTAACGCCAGATTTAGGTTGAAAAAGTACGAAAGCTGTACCGCATACAAACAAAAAGGATTTTCTCGAGGATTCAAGGTAATTATTATATTTTTGTACCATGCATGAATTTTGAAACGTTGTGAAAAAAATCAATTGGAAAAATTAGCCGCTACGGCATTGGCGTCATACTTCACAATATTTACGTAACATAAATGCTAACTGCCTGTTTTTTTACTTTTAACCAAGTATTGAGACTGTTTTACATTCATATCTATAAAAAAAATTCAGGGATTTAAGCATTTTTCCACAAGAATTTTCAACGTAAAAAGCTCTTTGTTGTGTTAAAGCGGCCGCCACATTGGCTTACAGTCGAGCATCACATTCGGCATATTTACATTTAAAAAATGCCAACTTCCCGTTTTTTTGCTTTTAACCAAGAATCGAGACTGTTTTACATCCATATCTATAAAGAATTCAGGGATTTAAGGATTTATCCACAAGAATTTTTACTGGAAAAGCTCTGTTTACGTAAGGCGGCCGCCACATTGAATAACAGACTAGCATCGTACTTCGACATATTTATGTAAAATTAATGCTAATTGCCCGTTTTTTTGCTTTTAACCAAGAATCGAGACTGTTTTACATTCATATCCATG
This sequence comes from Corythoichthys intestinalis, assembly GCF_030265065.1. Lineage (NCBI taxonomy): Eukaryota > Metazoa > Chordata > Actinopteri > Syngnathiformes > Syngnathidae > Corythoichthys > Corythoichthys intestinalis. The sequence goes on from NC_080398.1 coordinate 42,901,802, forward strand.
AATTATTCAGGGATTTAAGCATTTATTCACAAGAATATTCAATGTAAAAAGCTCTTTGTTGTTCTAAGGCAGTGCTTCTCAATTATTTTCTGTTACGCCCCCCCAAGGAAGACGTAAATGTTTCGCGCCCCCCCCAACTCTCTGCCGCCACTGTAAATAGTATCATTCGTCTATATTACTATTATAAGTACGCCTCAGCCTAACATTGTGTCCTTTTTTTTCTATTAAAGAAAAAAAGTAACATAGATCAACTTGTAATAAAGTATAACTTTTTTAACATTGTGTTGCTTGTAACAGAAAAGACTTAATGCGCATCAATTTGCCTGAAGTTAAAAAAAAAAAAAAAAAAAAAAAAAAAAAAAAAAAGTCACATCCAAACTGTAAAAATACACTCAAGGTACATTTTTGACCATTTGATACTGAAAAATAAAATGTAATAAAATCAGTAAATAATAACAAAATCAAATTGATTAGAAACATTTACTCTTCAGGACAACATGCCAAAAAATTTGACCGAAAAAAAACAAAACTGAATAGAAGGGGGGGGAAAGGTCTCTGGACAGAAGGAAAGTTTTTATTTTCGCTGATTCACCACAGTGCTCACTGGTTTAATGATATAACACTGACAAAGCGGGACGATTGTGACAATTGGCAATATTCGGCACATTTTCGCTGAAAAACAATCAAGCGGTTTATCAATGAGATTGAGGTCTAATGTCTTTAAGTGGCGTCTTAACTGATTTGGCTTCTCCGCTATAATCATTTTTAGACTCAGTAAACAGTGGTCTTTCCTCATTTCCCACTATATTAAAAGTCAAAGGCAAACGGCCCGAAAAAAGCGCATTCTCGGCGGCCGAGGGAGAACCGTAGGTGAGGGCGGTGGTCGTGACGATCCCAAGCCGAAAACGGCACTTCTCGGCCGGACACGTGAGAAAGACAGTGGGTCGCTGCGTGAGTCCAGCTCTGCATGAGTCTCTTCCGTGTGCTCTTGCTTACTTCAAAAATACTGCACGCACTTTGAAAATGAGAGCGCCACTGCCACCCACGGAGTGGATGTGCAAGTACACTTTATTCTAGTACGGCAAAAAAAAACAAAAAAAAAAAAAAGCATGTTCCCCGAGGTCACTCGCGCCCCCCCTGGCATCGCTCTGCGCCCCCCTGGGGGGGCGCGCCCCACCATTTGAGAAGTACTGTTCTAAGGCAAGAAGTCTATGACTTGCCACAAAAAGTTATTTTCATGTAGGTTCTCAAATGTGAAGCGGTATTCTGGAAACCCAAAGGGGGAGGGCATTTTGTGCTTGTCAATGCCGTGGTACCTCTACTTACAAAATTAATTGGTTTTGGAATTAAGTTTCTTAACTTGAAAATTCTGTAACTAGAGACTTGTTTTCCATGTAAATGCCCTAATCTGTTCCAAGCCCCTCAAAATTCAAACATAAATCTTTTATAATGCATAAAAAAGCATCAAAACATGTAACAAATACATGTTACAATAAGATTATTGCACAGTAAACATAAAATCTGAGTTATGCATAATGTAAAATACAAGAATCGAGGAAAGAATCAAAGTTAATACACACATGTAAACCTGATGGAACACGATGGGCGAATGAAGAGGACGCTGGGAATACACACATACACATAAAGTAAAGGTCCCTCTTAGCCAACTGGATGCCAGGAATGCTAAGCAATAGCCAGTGGCAGGGCAGCTATAAGTATGTTAGGTTCAGTCAACTCTGGGAGCTGTGAGTACCAGTCATACTGTATTTTTGCCTTTCTTATCCTGAAATTTCTTTCTTAACAAGAGGCAATATTTTCCCATTGAGGCGTGTCTTAAACTGAAAATTCTTTATGTTGGGACGCTCTTACGTAGAAGTACCACTGTATTTTGATCTAGCTGCAGTACCATTTTTGGCCATCAATCCTACATTGTGCACCCTATAGTTTTTTTTTTTCGTTTTTTTTTTTTTTTTGAGTAGTTAACTCATTGCATGCCATTGATTGCAGTAGACGACGAATTTATTGAAACCGGGAAGCCTGCCTGTAAATGCTTATATTTCAGTGCCAAATTGTATTGGATGTCTAGCGCCGTCAATGACAGCCAGTAAGTTAAATGAGTGACTTGTAAGGGTTAAAAAACAAAACCCTAATTCATGCATGAAAGGGTTAAGACGACTTTGCACCTTCTATAGTTGACAGCATTGTTGTTGTTAAGCAGAAATTTGACACGCTGGTCGGGGGCCAAGGGACTCAGATGAGTGGTGGACAGAAGCAGAGAATTGCAATCGCTCGAGCGCTTGTCCGCAACCCCAGAATCCTTCTCCTAGATGAAGCAACTTCTGCTCTAGACTCTGAGAGTGAGACCGCTGTGCAGACTGCACTTGACAAGGTACACAACTACACACACAGACCAGCATTTATTTGGAATACATATTGGAGAATTATTTTGAATTGGGATAAGTACAGGGATTATTGTGTGAATACATTCACACATACATGTATGCTATTCTACCTTTATTTTTCCATAATATTATAGTCATTCCCACTTTTTGACATCTGACTTTCAATTCACACATTCTTTGAATCCACATGTTATGGATAAATCGTTTTTGCAGATTTTCTTCAATTGCTCAGCAGTTGATCCAAAAAAAGACTAAGAGCAATAAAGATATTTTCCAACTTTAATTATTGGTAATGGAAAAAAATCAACTTAACAAAAAGCACACACACCAAAAAAACGCCAGGATGGTGCAGTAAACAACAAAAGGCCACACAAGTCGGTGGTACGGTGGTGAACGAAAAGAGTAGAAAGACAATAACAACTTGACGCCCCCAGAGCAGCATCCTACTTCTCGCGCATCTGTTCCTATTCATGTTACATTCAATCAAGGGCATAGGTTTGCAAAGTGACAGCAGGGAAAAAACACTACCAACTTTTCAGGATGGTCAGATTGTCCCCACCAACTTTTAAGCAACCTTATTTGCATTATATAATGTGTTCAGTTACAGTGCCTTGCAAAAGTATTCGGCCCCCTTGAACCTTGCAACCTTTCGCCACATTTCAGGCTTCAAACATAAAGATATAAAATTTTAATTTTTTGTCAAGAATCAACAACAAGTGGGACACAATCGTGAAGTGGAACAAAATTTATTGGATAATTTAAACTTTTTTAACAAATAAAAAACTGAAAAGTGGGGCGTGCAATATTATTCGGCCCCCTTGCATTAATACTTTGTAGTGCCACCTTTTGCTCCAATTACAGCTGCAAGTCGCTTGGGGTATGTTTCTATCAGTTTTGCACATCGAGAGACTGACATTCTTGCCCATTCTTCCTTGCAAAACAGCTCGAGCTCAGTGAGGTTGGATGGAGAGTGTTTGTGAACAGCAGTCTTCAGCTCTTTCCACAGATTCTCGATTGGATTCAGGTCTGGACTTTGACTTGGCCATTCTAACACCTGGATACGTTTATTTTTTAACCATTCCATTGTAGATTTGGCTTTATGTTTTGGATCATTGTCCTGTTGGAAGATAAATCTCCGTCCCAGTCTCAGGTCTTGTGCAGATACCAACAGGTTTTCTTCCAGAATGTTCCTGTATTTGGCTGCATCCATCTTCCCTTCAATTTTAACCATCTTCCCTGTCCCTGCTGAAGAAAAGCAGGCCCAAACCATGATGCTGCCACCACCATGTTTGACAGTGGGGATGGTGTGTTCAGGGTGATGAGCTGTGTTGCTTTTACGCCAAACATATCATTTGGCATTGTGGCCAAAAAGTTCAATTTTGGTTTTATCTGACCAGAGCACCTTCTTCCACATGTTTGGTGTGTCTCCCAGGTGGCTTGTGGCAAACTTTAAACAAGACTTTTTATGGATATCTTTGAGAAAAAGCTTTCTTCTTGCCACTCTTCTATAAAGGCCAGATTTGTGCAGTGTACGACTGATCTTTGTCCTATGGACAGACTCTCCCACCTCAGCTGTAGATCTCTGCAGTTCATCCAGAGTGATCATGGGCCTCTTGGCTGCATCTCTGATCAGTTTTCTCCTTGTTTGAGAAGAAAGTTTGGAAAGACGGCCGGGTCCTGGTAGATTTGCAGTGGTCTGATGCTCCTTCCATTTCAATATGATGGCTTGCACAGTGCTCCTTGAGATGTTTAAAGCTTGGGAAATCTTTTTGTATCCAAATCCGGCTTTAAACTTCTCCACAACAGTATCTCGGACCTGCCTGGTGTGTTCCTTGGTTTTCATAATGCTCTCTGCACTTTAAACAGAACCCTGAGACTATCACAGAGCAGGTGCATTTATGCGGAGACTTGATTACACACAGGTGGATTCTATTTATTATCATCGGTCATTTAGGACAACAGTGGATCATTCAGAGATCCTCACTGAACTTCTGGAGTGAGTTTGCTGCACTGAAAGTAAAGGGGCCGAATAATATTGCACGCCCCACTTTTCAGTTTTTTATTTGTTAAAAAAAATTAAATTATCCAATAAATGTTGTTCCACTTCACGATTGTGTCCCACTTGTTGTTGATTCTTGACAAAAAAATTAAATTTCATATCTCTATGTTTGAAGCCTGAAATGTGGCGAAAGGTTGCAAGATTCAAGGGGGCCGAATACTTTTGCAAGGCACTGTATATAGGTCATTTTGATTGTCTTCCCATATGGTGTAACGATAGAATTGACCCTACCATTATTAAATGAATTATTTTCATTATTTTTAGACTTACATTAACCCGTTTTTCACTTGCTGAATGAGCCAGTCCATGTTTTTTCTTCAAACGCACGTTTGATTGGCTGATGACTTGACCCCCCCACCACCACCACACACACACACACACACACACTCTCTCTGTTACAGTACAGAATTACGTTACATGTCGACATGCCGCCTCCTTCGCCCGCTTCGAAGTATTCGAAAATTAGAAGTTGTTTTTTTTTTTGGGTTTTTTTTCGGCCAGCAGCCACTATAAGTATTGTGAAACGTCATTGTTGTGAAGGTGGCAAACGCACCACTAATTTTGCTACTGAAAATCCGACCTGCATCACAGTTTAGCATTACCATTACATCAAACTGTGATAACTTTCCAACCTGAGTTGGAACCTGCTTCAGGAGAAGTGTCCTCCTGTATGTGTATTCTACTATGTTAACGTTAATTAAACTGAGAAATATAGTGAACTCTGCTCAGCTGTGAGAAATCTAGTGAACCGAGGTTTACCCCCTTCTTCCCAGTTTTCATTTTTATTTTACTTATGTGGTCTTATAGCAGCCCAAAGGACCTTACATTTTTTTGGGCGTTTGGCTGTGCTTGTGGAAAAAAGCAGTAGTGTTTTTTTCTGAAGGAAGGCTCTATTTTTATTGATGTTATTCCCTGACTAAGAATTTTTTTCATTATATTTAATTTATTTAGACAATTTTGAGTGGTATAAAGACAAATGTTTTTTTTTTTTGCATCCCAATTTAAATTTGCTAATAAAATCCAGACATTTCCTGGAAGTTTTCAAAATGTTTCTTCAGTAGTTTTTGAAAACAAATGTTTGAATCAGTGTAAATCTACTAGAAATAAGTGAAATTATTTGCCAGTGCTTCAAGTAAATTTTCCTCAGATTTCTTGAAATAAGAAAAATAGCTAGCTGAAAATAAGCTTAACACACTTATTTTAAGCAAAAAAAGCTTCTATATTTAATCTTTATAAAGTTGTTTGTCAAAAATTCAAGAATAGATATCATTGAAAACATTAGTTGAAAGCATTTTTTTCTTGATTTTAGGTGGAAAATGACCAACATGTAAATGTTTGGGCTTAATAAGAACAAATGGTAATATTTACTAAAAGTAAGTAGAAGAATCTGACACATTAATCTGTTAACTGGCTTTTAAAACTCAAAACAAGATGAAGAAAATTATTTGACTAGATTTTAGAAAAATTATCAGATTAACACATTATATTGTAAACTTGCAGCGTGAAAGTTAGTATTAGTCAATACAGATTTATTTTGCATTACTCATTTATCCTATCAATTAATTAGGTTGTTATTGGTGAGAAATGCAGCCCTGACTGCCGTTCACCCAGTGTGTTTGGTCTTACTAATGTCCTGTCCCCAGCAAAAAGTGTACATGCAGGATGTGCTGTTATATCGTCCCTACCAATACTGAGACCAAACCTACACCCTTGCATGATTCAATACACACATTTTAACATATTCACAAAACCGTTCACATACTTTTACATTTTTGACAAAAAAGGTTACCATTTCCTATCAATAAAATACATTATGTTGACAATTTCAAAAGCCAGGTTCACATTATTGACATTCCTTTCTCCTAAAATTCTCTTCATTCTCATTTCAATGTACTTTTAGGCTTATATTTTTGACAAAACAGATCACAATTTTGAACGAAAAAAAATCCTGCATTCATCCCAATGGCAAATTGACATCACATATTCACATCCATCCTATTAATTTACGTTGAATACACATTCACATTTGAACATATCAACAAAACCTTCACATATTTTCACATTTTGATCAAAGATTTTATTTTTATTTTAAAAATGACCATTGACCCATTCAAATACAGGTAATTCATTTCAAAATATTTTCACATTTACTGTACATTTTTGACCAAAAGGTCCCGAATAATTTCAAATTTAAACCCAATGACACATTTTAATACCATTGTTTCAATTGTACTTGAATTGAACTTATATTTTTCAACATATTACAAAAACGTCATTTTTTCACGTTCACATTTTTTACCAAAATCTCACTGCCAGCAATGTAGCATTTAAACACAATCTCTGCATAAATTGCAGTATCTAGTTATTTTTTTTAAAAATTGTCCTTTTAATGTGTTCAGTGACACAATGTTTTTCCAGGTCAGACTAGGCCGTACCACCATAATCGTGGCCCATCGCCTCTCAACTGTCAGAAATGCTGATATCATTGCTGGCATTCAAAGCGGAGAGGTTATCGAGCTCGGTACCCATAGTCAACTGATGGAAAAACAGGGTGTTTACCATACACTTGTCAACACGCAGGTAAATTTGGCATGAAAACACTTTCCTACAGATTTTGTTGGAAATTTATGCGTTTGTATCTTTTAGACCTTCCAGAAATACAAAGATGACGAACAGTGGAATAGTCAACAAAATGAAAAGAACTCATCAGACAAAGATTTCGATGACTCTTCCTTGAAAATGACTAAGTTTGCAATAGGTTATTCCTCTGCTGATTTGGAGGGAAGCAAAGAAGAAAAAGAAAAGTTGGTGGATGCCCAAGACAAGACAGAAGAGGTAAGATTGAGTTATTTGAATGTACTTAAAATTTTTGGCTAGGAATAAAACAAGGCATAAATCAAGCATTTCTCTCCTACGTTCTGCAGGATGAAAATGTTGCTCCAATGACGTTACTTCAAATTATGCGTTACAACCTGTCGGAGTGGCCTTACATTTTGATGGGGATCATTTTTGCTGCCATCAATGGATTATTAAATCCTATGTTTGCAGTCCTCCTCTCAAAGTTTATTGTTGTAGGTTCCAACTTTCTTGCTAGCAACATTCTGAAAATGTTTATTCACTTTCTCTTTAAATCTTTCAGGTGATGGCTGAGGTTGATGAAGAAATTATCAGAAAAAAAGCTGAATTCATTTGCATCATGTTTGCAATGATTGGGGTAGTCATTTTTTTCACCATGTTTCTCCAGGTATGCGTACGCATGTTCACAAATATTGCACAGTGGTACCTTGACATACGATTGCTTCGACATACGATCTTTTTGATATCCAACGTAAAATTTGACTCGCCATTTGTTTCTACATCCGGCGACGTGCTCGAAATATGACGACATGACAGCGCCTCAGATGGAAGCACGGGGGATTTTCTTGTGAGAGAAATCAACACAGGTTCCAAGAAGGTTAATGCAGGTGGTGAAGCAAGGAAAACAGTGGCACTTACCATTGAAATGAAGATGGAAATGATAGAAAAATATGAGTGTGGGGTGCGCATCAGTGAACTGGCTAAACAGTATGACCGTAGAATGTATACGATCTCCACGGTCCTTCTCCGACTTCTGTTCGCCAGTCTTTATAAGTTAAGGTGACAATTATTATTGTGGTAACCGCCAAATAAATCGCCAGCTTCGTCAGGTTTTTATCATTTATTTCAGAACTTGTGCAACACAACATCCCTACTGTCCGCCGCAGTTAACGGCAACATCAAAACATTAAAAGAGAAAGTAAACTCCTAACCGCACCTTTCTCTCTCTGTCACGTCAGCCACGTGGTGCGTTCAGGTACAGCACGCAAAACAAATCCGCCACATTAGAATCCGATTCAACATTATTACAGGAATTATTATTTTATTATTCCCTTTTTTATTAATAATGCATTTTTTTTATATGTGTAACTGCCATTTGTAATAGTACCAGCAGTATTTGTTAAGGATATAGTGAAGGTTTTCGGGCTGTGGAACGAATTAATGGAATTGTAATGTATTCTTATGGAAAAATCCTGCTCGACATATGACCATTTCGACTTACAAACCTGGAACGAATTAACTTCGTATGTAGAGGTACCACTGTAAACAAGTTAGTCTATTCAGTGATAATTCACTAGCAGGCGGCAGCGCCTCCCAGTCCAAATGAATTAGACCGCTATCACAGTCAATGGCACTAAAACATCATTATCCACTGCTCAGGTCATATGGATCCATAGTTGTTGATTTTTTAATATTAGCTTTGCAGCAGTATTTTCATAAATTCAGCACTGTCCACACCCATAGAACGACATGAAGAAAGCTAGAACCCTCCGGATGCAATTTCCCTAAGCACATTTAGAACCTGTATTGTTTTTTGTTTTTTTTGAGACACCCTGAGGTGATTTAATTCTTTATCTGCTAATTTGTCAAGACTATTTTATGTTTCTTCATACACTGATGAGACTTGTTGCACTTATAGTATCGCATTACTGCCGACATGCTCTCTCTCATGCAATAAATAAACATCAAGTTATTAGGGCCCGAGCACTAAGCGTGAGAAGGCCCTATTGTTTTGCAAAGGATTTTTTTTTTTTTTTCAGGGCAAATGAAAACGGCCAATTTGGAGGCCTGAACATGTACGAAAAGTCACCAAAATTTGCACATACGTGCGGAAAATTGTAAATTTCGATAATTTTGCAACGTTGCAAAAAAATGTAACAAAATGGCTCAGTGGCGCCCCCTTGAAATTTTAAAATTGGCCTATAACATTAGGGTCTGTTAGCGTAGAGTGATGAAATTTGGGGAGTCTATACCTTGTCCAAAACCGCTCCAAAAAAGCATTTACACCCATATTCCAAACCCAACAGGAAATCAGTTATTTTGGATCGAATATGAAATTTGTATCGATTTACAGGGTGCACATTTGAGACCTTTTCGCCAAGGGAGTTAGTTGGATCATCTTCAAAATTGGTGAGACTGTTCAGGAGACATATGAGATCTTAAGTTTTTAAAATGGTGCGTTTTCATTCTCGGGCCTGGGCGTGGTGCCAAAGTCGGCCATTTTTTCGGCAAAATGACAAATTCAGTAAATGACTAATAGTTCCTTGAGACAATGTTCAATCTTTTTCATATCTGGCATGTATGTGCAGTATCCCACCCTTAATACGAGTGCATTGAAATATTACCCATTAGGCCTAGCGCCCCCTAGTGAGAACAGGAAATGCTTTTTTTTTACGAGACAGGTTCCTCCTCCAAGGGAAAAAAATCTGTTGACCTCAAACCTGCATCAGGGGAGCCTTAAGACCTGTGTTCAGGTGCCTGATGAAAAATATTGAGGTTTTGTTGAAGCGGAGGGGTCCAAACAGGAAAATGAAACTGACCGTCAACAATTTGTCTCGCAAAAAACTTTGAACAGTCATAACTCAGCAGATATACAACATATCTGCGCCAAACTTCCCGTGCTTGTTGAGAGTCATACCCTGAAGGGTCTTGTAAGGATCATTTGCATCAACTCTACAGTGCCAACTAGTGGCGACAGAACAGAGTTTTAAAACAGGCCTTTTCTATTGGGTTTTTTTCAACGTAGAGCAATGAAATTTGGGGAGTCCATACCTTATGCAAAACTGTTCCAAAAAGTCTCTTGCACCCATTTTCCAAATCCAACAGAAAATCGGGTATTTTGGATCGAATGTGAAATTTTTATCCATTTGTAGTATAGTTTACATTTGGAGGCCTGAACATGCACGAAAACTCACCACATTTTGCACATACATGCGGCTTTGCATGGATTTCGATAATCTTGTGACGTTACAAAAAAATGTAACAAAATGGCTCAGTGGCGCCCCCTTGAATTTTTCAAGTAGGCGTTTCCTATTAGGTTTTTTTAACGTAGAGCAATGAAATTTGGGGAGTCGATACCTTGTGCAAAACTGCTCCAAAAAGTCTCTTGAACCCATATTCCAAACCCAATAGGAAATCGGGTATTTTGGATCGAATGTGAAATTTTTATCAATTAGCAGGGTGCACATTTGAGACCTTGTCACAGAGGGAGTTAGTTGGGTCATCTTCAAAATTGGTGAGACTATCCAGGAGACATAGGAGATCTAAAATTTTCAAAATGGTGCGTTTTCATTCATGGGTCTGACCTGGGCGTGGTGCCAAAGTCGGCCATTTTTTTGGCAAAATGACAAATTCAGTAAAAGACTAATAGCTCCTTGACACAACGTTCAATCTTTTTCATATCTGGCATGTATGTGCGGGATCCCACCCTTAACACGAGTGCATTGAAACATTACCCATTAGGCCTAGCGCCCCCTAGTGGGAACAGGTAATGCCTTTTTTTACTAAACAGGCTCCTCCTCCAAGGAAAAAAAATATATTCACCTGAAACCTGCATCACGGGAGCCATAAGACATGTGTTCAGGTGCCTGATGAAAAATACTGAGGTTTGTTTGAAGCAGAAGAGTCCACAGGAGAAGTGAAAATGACTGAAGCCATTTCGTCTCACCACAAGTTTTGAACAGTCATAACTTCTACAACATATCTGCGCCAAACATCTCGTGCTTGTTGAGTGATACTCTGAAGGGTCCTGTTGGGGTCATTTGCATCAACCCTACAGCGTCAACTAGTGGCTATAGAAAGTCACTCATTTTTCTAATATATGTCCAGTTCTTTTCAGGTTGGTCATTGTAGTTTCAAGACCTTTTGAAATACTTATTTTACAGCCCATGTCCACATGTCTCTGTCTGTTGCCGTGACGACCCTTTATTCGCTCCTTTTTGTAGTACTCTCTCCAATAGGGGTTTTTATCTCTTAGGTGTGTGAATGTAAAGAGGCGACTTTTGAGCATGTTAGGTTCTAATGAGATGTAATAGAGGAAGATCTGCCACCACCCTGACCTGCACACTGTCCGAGTTGCGCTAGATTGCGAGGGCCCGTTCAGTCTTTCTTGCAGGCCTAGTTCTTTATTGTGTTACCATTACCAGTAGTAAGTGTTTGTGACCGTGACTGGCGAACCAAAACCACCTTTTTCAGGATTATTTTTAGGATTTGCGCGTGCTCACAAGTAGTACCCTTCTGTCAAACCTACACGGGACCCATTCCAGAACTGATGGAGATTTTACATATTACCCTTCAAACTTTCAAATTAAGAGAAACGAATGCTTGAAAATTCCAAATGACTAGTGCACCCCCTAAAAGGCTATGCTAAAACATTTCAAATGAAATTGAAATTGTGTACCGTCTTCAGAAGAGGCTTCCTCCTGGGGTGACAGCCATGCACACCAATTTGATGTAGAGTGCGGCGTATGTTCTGAGCACTAACAGGCTGACCCCCCACCTCTTCAATCTCTGCAGCAATGCTGACAGCACTCCTGTAATGAGTCACATGACATTTTGGAGGGAAAGTGACAAGCAGTACTCAATTTGGACATTTAGGGATGTACATAGTTTCAATGGGATGTACTCACTTTTGTTGCCAGGGGTTTAGATATTAATTAATATTTTGAGTTATTTTGAGAGGAAAATAAATTAACTCTTGTTTAAAGTTGCACACAGACTACTTTTCATTGTGTCAAAGTGGCATTTTGTTAGTGTTGTCTCCTGAAAAGATACACTTAAATATCTGCTGAAATGTGAGGGGTGTATTCACTTTTGTGATACACTGTATCTCAAGACCATCATGGTATTCTAAGAGAAATTTTGTTTATTTCATTAAATCTATCTATATATTTTTAAATGTGATTGTTATGTTCCTGGTTTTATCTTGCTCGAGTCCCAAAAATCTTGGTCTCTGGGTTTCTGACCCTGGCAAGTCTACAGTAGGTATCAGATAGTGTCACTCGCAAGTATTCATGTTTACACTAATTTTGCCTGTTACTGTCACTTTCTTACAGGGTTATTGTTTTGGAAAATCTGGAGAGATCCTAACGTTAAAACTAAGACATGCAGCTTTCAAGGCTTTGATGAGGCAGGTAAGTGGAATCAGAAATTGTTAAGTCTTTCCACTATACAATTTTTTCAAGTCTGGCATTTCTTGTAGGAACTTGGTTGGTTTGATGACCACAAAAACACTGTTGGAACGCTAACAACAAGACTGGCTGCAGATGCTGCTCAAGTGCAGGGGGTAATGAATTTTTTAATCCCTTGCCCAACAATACACACACTCATAGTACACGCAGCAGCGTTCTTTTACTAATTAATCTTTCACCTCTACTCAGATTACGGGAGTACGCCTGGCCACATTAGTGCAGAATACTGCCAACTTGGGCATTGGTGTGATTCTGGCCTTTGTGTATGGCTGGGAGCTGACCTTGCTAATGCTGGGGTTGGTACCAATCCTGGCTGTGGCTGGAAAAACAGAGATGGAGTTGCTTGCTGGCCAAGCCGTTAAAGACAAGAAGGAGTTGGAGAAGGCTGGACAGGTGGGCATTTGTCAAATGACCTACTTTGCCATCAGTCTGCCAAAGTACAACCCCTTGTGCTGTATACTGTTCATGGTGTATCTCCTCAGATTGTTACAGAAGCCATTGAAAACATCCGTACAGTTGCATCTCTGACGAGGGAACCAAAGTTTGAGTCTTTGTTCGACAATACTATACTAGTTCCATACAGGTATGCGATGGCCAGCTTCGCCTGTCAATAAACTGTTGACTTCCATTGTGCTACTTTTTATGCTTTTACGTATCTTTGCAGAAATGCCAAGAAAAAGTCTCATGTGCAGGGTTTAGCCTTCTCGTTCTCCCAAGCTATGATCTATTTTACTTATGCTATATGTTTCTGGTTTGGAGCTTGGCTCGTTGACCAAGGACGAATGGATGTTGAAGGAGTATATGTGTAAGTAACATTTCATCCTTATTATTTCTATATATATATATATATATATATATTTTTTTTTTGTATTATTTCCTATTTCGCTTGTCTTTATTTTTACGTTATATTAATTTTAATGTGATTTTTATGATCTTCATGTGAAGCACTTTGAATTGCCTTGTGTTGAATTGTGCTACAGTGCCTTGCAAAAGTATTCAGCCCCCTTGAACCTTGCAACCTTTCGCCACATTTCAGGCTTCAAACATAAAGATATAAAATTTTAATTTTTTGTCAAGAATCAACAACAAGTGGGACACAATCGTGAAGTGGAACAAAATTTATTGGATAATTTAAACTTTTTTAACAAATAAAAAACTGAAAAGTGGGGCGTGCAATATTATTTGGCCCCCTTGCGTTAATACTTTGTAGCGCCACCTTTTGCTCCAATTACAGCTGCAAGCCGCTTGTGGTATGTTTCTATCAGTTTTGCACATCGAGAGACTGACATTCTTGCCCATTCTTCCTTGCAAAACAGCTCGAGCTCAGTGAGGTTGGATGGAGAGTGTTTGTGAACAGCAGTCTTCAGCTCTTTCCACAGATTCTCGATTGGATTCAGGTCTGGACTTTGACTTGGTCATTCTAACACCTGGATACGTTTATTTTTGAACCATTCCATTGTAGATTTGGCTTTATGTTTTGGATCATTGTCCTGTTGGAAGATAAATCTCCGTCCCAGTCTCAGGTCTTGTGCAGATACCAACAGGTTTTCTTCCAGAATGTTCCTGTATTTGGCTGCATCCATCTTCCCGTCAATTTTAACCATCTTCCCTGTCCCTGCTGAAGAAAAGCAGGCCCAAACCATGATGCTGCCACCACCATGTTTGACAGTGGGGATGGTGTGTTCAGGGTGATGAGCTGTGTTGCTTTTACGCCAAACATATCGTTTTGCATTGTGGCCAAAACGTTCAATTTTGGTTTCATCTGACCAGAGCACCTTCTTCCACATGTTTGGTGTGTCTCCCAGGTGGCTTGTGGCAAACTTTAAACGAGACTTTTTATGGATATCTTTGAGAAATGGCTTTCTTCTTGCCACTCTTCCATAAAGGCCAGATTTGTGCAGTGTACGACTGATTGTTGTCCTATGGACAGACTCTCCCACCTCAGCTGTAGATCTCTGCAGTTCATCCAGAGTGATCATGGGCCTCTTGGCTGCATCTCTGATCAGTTTTCTCCTTGTTCAAGAAGAAAGTCTGGAAGGACGGCCGGGTCTTGGTAGATTTGCAGTGGTCTGATGCTCCTTCCATTTCAATATGATGGCTTGCACAGTGCTCAATGAGATGTTTAAAGCTTGGGAAATCTTTTTGTATCCAAATCCGGCTTTAAACTTCTCCACAACAGTATCTCGGACCTGCCTGGTGTGTTCCTTGGTTTTCATAATGCTCTCTGCACTTAAAACAGAACCCTGAGACTATCACAGAGCAGGTGCATTTATACGGAGACTTGATTACACTCAGGTGGATTCTATTTATCATCATCGGTCATTTAGGACAACATTGGATCATTCAGAGATCCTCACTGAACTTCTGGAGTGAGTTTGCTGCACTGAAAGTAAAGGGGCCGAATAATATTGCATGCCCCACTTTTCAGTTTTTTATTTGTTAAAAAAGTTTAAATTATCCAATAAATGTTGTTCCACTTCACGATTGTGTCCCACTTGTTGTTGATTCTTGGCAAAAAAATTAAATTTCATATCTTTATGTTTGAAGCCTGAAATGTGGCGAAAGGTTGCAAGATTCAAGGGGGCCGAATACTTTTGCAAGGCACTGTATATAAATAAATTTGCCTTGCCTTGCCTTGCCTATTAAGATTATCATGGGCATTACTGAATGCTTATTAAAGACATCTTTTATAAGCATTCTTTACTGCTCATAACAGTGTCATGTCATCATTATGATTGTCTTATGACTGTCTTATGACGCGACTGTCAGCTAAAGTGTTACCAAATAACATAATTAGCAATTAATGAAACAACTGGAACAGTAACTGAAGAAATAATTGGAATAGAACATAATTTTTGATTGTTATTACATCTATAGTGCTGCAATGCATGCTAGGTAACATGTTGGATGACAACATTGTTGACAGCAGGTGGCAGCAGTGGTTGACTTGTCTCCCCCAAGGGAGCAGTGATGGCCAAATGAAGCTTCTTGAAGCAATGGAGCTTTGCAGCCAATTGGTTCAAAGCTTCATGGTGGTTCATTTGGTCTTAAAAAAGTGTTATAATGCTACTGTCAAATAACGTGTTACCGATTAATATCTTTTGGGGTAATTATCTCATAATACAGTGAGGACAGCTGCAGCTTATAGTCGGGTACGCCTTATAGTCCAAAAATTACGGTAATTCTCATAAGCACGATAGAAGCTAACGATTTTTTTATCCTCAGAGTGATCATGGCAATTACGTACGGTTCCATGGCTGCCGGAGAAGCCAATTCCTTCGCGCCGAACTATGCAAATGCCAAAGTATCAGCTGGTCAAATTATGATGCTACTGAACAGAGTGCCTGCTATTGATAATCTCTCACATGAGGGAGAATCATTGGTAAGCAGAAAGACATCTCTTACAACTCCCTTCCAGTGCTATAAGTTTGATCTATTTTCTCCCTGAAAATTCCAGGATACATTTGATGGTAATGTGCACTTTGAGGGTGTTAAGTTTAACTACCCCTCACGCCCCAATGTACCTGTCCTTCGAGGGCTGAAATTGAAGGTAAGCAAGGGTGAGACACTGGCCCTGGTAGGACGCAGCGGCTGTGGTAAAAGCACTGCTATACAACTTCTGGAGAGGTTCTACGATGCCACGCAAGGAAACGTGGTGAGATGACCGTTAACACTTATTGTCCATTTAAATGTACTGAAATGCACTAATGAAACCCAATAACCTAATAGCTAAATGTGTTTTTGTGTCTTTTTTGCGTAATTCATTCATTCATTCATTTTCCGAGCCACTTATCCTCAGGAGGGTGACGGGGTGCTGGAGCCAATCCCAGCTAAATATGGGCAGTAGGCGGGGTACACCCTGAATCGGTTGCCAGTCAATTGCAGGGCACAAGGAGACGAACAACCATTCACTCACACACTCATACCTAGGGACAATTTAGAGTGTTCGATCAGCCCACCATGCATGTTTTGGGGATGTGGGGGGAAACCGGAGTACCCGGAGAAACCGCAGGCTCAGGGAGAACACGCAAACTTCTTCATAATTTATATTATGTTTAATTATTGTACAATCTACCCTACTTGTTTTCTGAAAAATTAATGAGACCTGGTCCAAAGACTAGATTACAACCTCATTTTTTAGATTTAATATTTGGTATCTGATACCTCTAAACGAGAAGCCCTCACCTTTCTTTATATGTGACTTCAATTATCTATAAGTTGCATTTTTGTTGTTTATCTTCCAGTTGATTGATTCTAAGAGTGTGAAAGAGCTGAACATCCAGTGGCTTAGGTCTCAGATAGGCATTGTGTCGCAGGAGCCTGTACTCTTTGACTGCAGTTTAGCTGATAATATTGCCTATGGAGACAACAGTCGGACTGTTACTATGGAGGAGATTAAGGCAGCTGCTGAAGCGGCCAACATTCACAGCTTCATAGAAAATTTGCCAAAGGTAGTCACATTTTTTACTTATTACATATACATACATACGTACATACATATTTTTGTATCTAGCAATAATTACCTGTATTTTTCGGGCTATAAGTCGCAGTTTTTTTTCATAGTTTGGCTGGGGGTGCGACTTATACTCAGGAGCGACTTATGTGTGAAATTATTAACACGTTATTATATCATTTCACATGTTATTTTGGTGTTTTGGAGTGACACTGATGGTTTGGTAAACTTGTTAGCATGTTCTTTATGCTATAGTTATCTGAATAACTCTTAATAGCTATGTTACATTAACATACCGGACACGTTCACATTCTGCCTTTGGCAATGTGTGTTCGATTGTATTATTGACTGTTTTATATTCAATGCTTGCTTTAGTTTGTGGCGCTTTCATGCCCAAGTGGGGGCGCACTCGCACTTCTTTACGCGAAGAAAAGCACTCAGACGCCAGAAGAAGACTGACAGCTACGCAGCTCTGAGCGAGTGGGCGAGTTAGTGAGAGAGAGAAAAACACGGCTGTGAACCTACGTACATTGTTTATGCTTGTAAAATATCTCTACCGAGGCAACGCCTGTGTGTATCATCTTTTCTGTTGTTGTTGTGTGATTTCCACCCGCGATCGGACACTTAGAGCCAGTTGTGTGGTTGTTTGAACGATGTGCTAATGCTTGCGAACGCATGCTAACCGTTAGTGTCATTGCTATAATAGCAGCTAATTATTATATATTTACGTTGATGCGACCCTGTTTGGTATCGAGGACGAAATTGGTTTGTATTATTTCTATTTTTAATTTCACTCTGCAAATGATGGTGTCATAACGACGGCCAAAATAAAGTCAGCAAATTATACGGACGTCCAGTATCGTCATTTGGGCGTTTAGCTCGCTGTATTACCACGACCGGGCCGTAGCGTCCTGGTGAGGACAGTACATTCAAATTTTGTTGTTCATCAATTATGTAACATTATCATATTGTACACGTATTCATCATGTTGTTCTCTATTGTATTTTTATTTTAAATTGCCTTTCAAGATGACATATCTGTTCAATGTGTTGGAATTTATCAAGTAATTTTCCTCCAAAAATGCGACTTATACTCCGGTGCGACCTATATATGTTTTTTTCCTCTTCGTTGGGTATTTTATGGCTGGTGCGACTTATACGCAGGTGCGACTTATAGTCCGAAAAATACGGTATTTGAATCTAGACTTATGTACAGTGGTATGAAAAGTATCTGAACCTTTTTTGAATTTCCCACATTTCTGCATAAAATCACCATCAAATGTGATCTGCTCTTTGTCAAAATCACACAGATGAAAAACAGTGTCTGCTTTAACTAAAACCACCCAAACATTTAGATGTTTTTAATATTTTAATGAGGATAGTATGCAAACAATGACAGAAGGGGGAAAAATAAGTGAACCATCACATTTAATATTTTGTGGCCCCCTCTTTGACAGCAATAACTTCAACCACACGCTTCCTGTAGCTGCAGATCAGTCTAGCACATCAATCATGACTAATCCTGGTCCATTTTTCTCTACAAAACTGCTGTAGTTCAGTTAGATTCCTGGGATGTCTGGCATGAATTGCTGTCTTTAGGTCATGCCACAGCATCTCACTGGGGTTCAAGTCTGGACTTTGACTTCGCCACTCGGGAACATGTATTTTGTTCTTCTGAAACCATTCTGAAGTTGATTTACTTCAGTGTTTTGGATCATTGTCCTGGTGCAGCATCCATTCTCTTTTTTGCTTCAACTGTCTGACAGACGGCCTCAGGTTTTCCTGCAAAACATCCTGGTAACTTTTGAATTCATTCTTCCATTAATGATTGCAAGTTGTCCAGGCCCTGAGAGAGCAAAACAGCCCCTAATCATGATGCTCCCTCCACCGTGCTTCACGGTGGGGATGTGGTGTTGATGTTGGTGAGCTGTTCCATTTTTCGTCCACACATGTTGTGTGTTACTCCCAAGCAATTCAACTTTGGTTTCATCAGTCCACAAAAAATTTTGCCAAAACTTCTTAGGAGTGTCCAAGTGCCTTTTTGCGAACATTAAACAAGCCTGTTTTTTTTTAGACAGCAGTGGCTTCTTCCATGGAGTCCTCCCATGAACACCGTTCTTGGCCAGTTTTAAATAAAGTTGCTGTATGCACAGAGATATTGGACTGTGCCAGTGATTTCTGTAAGTCTTTAGCAGACACTCTAGGTTTCTTTTTACCTTCTCTTAGTATTCTGTGCTGAACTCTTGGCGTCATCTTTGGTGGACGACCACTCGTTGGGAGAGAAGCAACAGTGCACAACAAACTCTCTCCATTTGTAGAAAACTTCTCTGACTGTAGATAGATTAATATCCAGACTTTTCGAGATGGTTTTGTATCCTTTCTCACTTTTTTACAAATCAGCAATCCTTGATCGTTGGTCTTCAGACAGCTCTTTTGACCGAGCCATGATGCACATCAGACAATGCTTCTCATCAAGACAATTCTTACCAGGTGTGTGTTTTATATTGGGCTGGGCGGCTTTCAACCACTCATCAGTGATTGGACACACACCCGACTTCAAATGTTTGGTAAAAATTGGTTTCAAATGCTCTTTAGGTTTCCTTAGGCAGAGGGTTCACTTACTTATTTTTCCCCCTTCTGTCATTGTTTGCATGCTATCCTCATTAAAATACTGTATGAAAACATAAATGTTTGGGAGGTTTTAGTTAAAGCAGACATTGTACTTTCATCTGTGTGATTTTGACAAAGATCAGATCACATTTGATGGTGGTTTTCTGCAGAAATGTGAGAAATTCCAAAAATGTTCAGATACTTTCTCATACCACTGTATGCTCACGAGTCTTTCACCAGGTTTTGCTCTGACTTACAATAAGGAAAATAATACAATGCGAAATTTACCACCTAGTAATGGATAAGGTCAGTAGATTGTTGATTCCAAATTTTGAACTAGTCAGTGTTGCAAACGTGAACTGTGTAACAGTTCACACTGAACCAGTCGAACTTAACATGAGTACTTAAGTTCGTTTGTGTTGAGCTGTGTCTTCTTCAGCAACTTTTGAATGTAAATGAACTGCTATTTAAAAACATTCAGACACTAGAATGAGAGCATTCACAAAAACATAAGGAAGAAATAGACTTTGTTCAGCTCAGTCAGCTTTGCCACAAATCCAAAAATTTCATCGTAGCTGTGCTTGCTTATCACACAATTTAATAGTGACAAGCCACCCAAAAAATATTTAAGATAAAGATTTTGTCAATTTTCCACTGACTTTGACCGTGTTTTCTGGAACAGAAATATGACACTCAGGCTGGCGATAAGGGGACCCAGTTGTCAGGTGGTCAGAAACAACGAATAGCCATAGCCCGAGCCATGATCCGTAACCCCAAACTTTTACTTCTGGACGAGGCCACGTCTGCACTCGACACTGAGAGTGAGAAGGTGAGTTTTCTGTTCCCATCTGGTATAACTCCAAATTTGACTTTTGTCCTCCCAATTTTTGCTGGATCCAGGTGGTGCAAGAAGCGTTGGACAAAGCCAGGCAGGGCAGGACGTGTATCGTTGTTGCCCACCGTCTTTCCACCATCAAAAATGCAGACCGCATTGCTGTCTTTCAGGGAGGGATGGTGGTTGAACAAGGGACACACCAGCAGCTGTTAGCCAAAAAGGGAGTCTACCACATGTTGGTCACTACTCAGATTGGCCATGGGAGGGAAGTAGAAGACTGAGTTGGTAGTGAATTGTTTTTATTTTTTCATAGGTCTCCAATTTTAATTATTAGTGGCTGCTTGTTTAAACACCTGAGATGGTTGGCATGCCAACTTGATGAAACACAAACACAGAGGGGCAGGTAGAAAATTCACCTTTTTTGGCTGGCTATCAGTGTTTCCCAACCCATATTGATCAGAGACACATTTTATATGCAGTACGACGCTACCACGAAATGTCGCCAAAACATATCTGTTGAAGTTAGAATTTTACTTACTCGGAGTTAAAGGTGGGACTGTTTAGTTCAGTCTTTTATTTGGCACCTATCTTAATTTTAGTCCCTTGTTAAAAAAATAGCTTAGTAGTTAATGGACTAGTCATTTCCATCAGTGAGTTTTACTCTAAGTTAGTTAGTGATTTACAACTAAAATGTTTTTAATCTAGTTTTAATTATTTAAAAAAAAAAAAGCATTACTCATTTTAACATGTTTCAAGTTTATCACATGATTTCAAACATTTTACTTAAGGCCACTTATTATTTTTTAATTATCATTTCCTCATTGCCAAAACCACACTGGTTTAGTCAACACAGTTGATTTATTCACAGCAAGCCATGCACTATATCTTCTGACATCTAGTGGAAAGATAATTTCTTGTCTTCCCCGACACTAGTCACTATCGTAGATATTTTAACTGAGATGCGTTATTTGTGGTAAGTAAACAGTTTTTAAATCAGTTAAGTGCACAAGGACAATTGTTTGCACACCAGTTGGAAATCAATGAGCTGTACAAAAGTGACAGAATTGTGTTTCTTTTTTTGTTTTGTGAGCTATCAAATGTTTTCTCAGGTGAAAGGTACCCATATAATTGTATAACTAAATCAGGGAGAGACTCTACTCGGGGAAAAGTAAAAGAACATACCTGACATATAATATTGAAAAGCTCATATCACTCAAAAGCTGTTAAGAAAGCCATAATTCAGTCAAGCCATACATTTGCCAAAATGGTACTACCTCACATCTGCAATGTGGCCAGAATCTGCAAATCTGCACTACATTGCTTATAATGGACTCGTAGAATGTGATTTTTAAAAAAAAAATTTTTTAATGTGAATGAAATGTAATTAACTTTGCCAAAAAGGTAATATATCAAATAAAGCACCACATTTTAGTACAAATGTGAATAAAGTGTGGGTGTAGAAATTTTCTTGGGAGGTGGTCAGTCAACTTTGTTTCCTATTTCCATTCGGCAGTGTGTGACACAAAAAAATGTAGTCAGGGGTTTTAGAATTAGGTTTTACAGTATTAGTGTGTGAGATGGAGACAGCTTATCAAAGCAACCGCAAATGATGTCGCGTTCAGGAAAAGTGGGTACTTTGGATTTTGACTCCACACTCTCTCCACTGTATTTTCTTGTAAAGGTGCAACAATTAATCGATTAATCGACAACTAATTGGTTAGCAAATTAATCCACAACTATTTTGAAAACCAATTAATCGTATACAACCTTCACCTTAAACTCGTCTAAATTCTTGAAATTATAACATATATTCAACTTCTCAGTGGTAAATATCAGATTTCTTCATTACATTTTTGTTAAGTCAAAGTAGAACATGAACAAAAATCTGCTTTTATTTTGGAAAACAGTCATTCACATTTTTGCCAATTTTTGGACATCTCACAGTCCGAACTTGCTAAACTAAAGGCTGCAACAACTAATTGATTAATAAATTAGTTGCCAACGAATTTTATAATTGATTTTTGCAAACAACTATGGGCAGTCCCATGTGGGTCCTTGTTTGTGTGTAATATGAGGGTGTGTGCGCCAGTGATTGGAAAAAGAGCGAGAGTTCCCTGCTACACTCAGATTGGTCGGGTGAATCAATAATATTACGAAGTATCGACATCGAAAGTTAGATTGTCTGTGTTAATAGATCCAGTATGACCTGTCAGAGGTGAGTATATGAAGCCAATTGTATTGTTTGTATTCTTTGTTGATGAGATGTTGCTACGTACGTAGTATGACGCGTTAAGCTAGGTAATAATTATGCTAATCAGTGTCTTAAGTGTCCGTTTGTATTGTGATAGTAAAGTTATCAATTTTCTTCTTAAAGAATCCACAAACATAAACCCATTCATATAACAGCTTTTAGATTCTCCTTTCAACACAAAGTCCCATTCAAACTGTAAATCGTCATACAAGAGAGTGCTTTGAAATTGGATTTGGATTGTATTTATGAACAACTGTTTGATAAAGAAAATTGATACATTCCAGTCTGCCTCCTCCTTATTTGATTTTGTTGTTTTGTTTGTTTAAATAAAATAAATAAGGCATTAACAAAGTAGCCAGGAAAAAGTTTGATAAGCCACAGTTGCTATATTGTATTCATTCAGGGCATATTGGAAAACAACAGGAACATGACAGATCATATTTGGGCATATTGACTCGTCAAGGCTATGAGAAGGCCCACTCAAATAGATTACAACAGATTATTTTAACAATGATACTCTATGCTATAATGTTTTCGTGCAAGCATAACAAAAGCCTTCAACATATAATATGTAATGGTTGTGTTTTAAGCATGAATAAATTCTCTCACACCCACAAGAAAAAAATGTCAATCAGCAGCACTTTTTTTCTTTGAACGAACAGGACTTTTGTCTGATTTATGTACTGAGAAATACTTTTGAGGTTTTATACTCAGAACCTTTATTAGAAACTTTAACAACTTTTATGTATTTAAAACAGTATAATTGTAGACTACAGTTAAGTCAGGAAGCTGTAACAAAATACAGTGATCCCCGCTACTTCGCGCTTCAAACTTTGCGCCCTCTGTCCATCGCGGATTTTTTCTCAATTAAAAAAACAAACAGATGAGCTGTCCCGAGCCGATTGCGTAGTTTCCATCTCCATCCCTTCCTCCCTCTGCTCGTTGTTGGTCAGCAGTGAGTGCACTGGAGTTGCTTATTAATGTTAACAATGATTGACAGACGTTGATATTTGATGTTGCCAAATAACCGAGCTTCAAAGCTCCTAATGCGTCAACCATCATTTAACTTGTTAAACAGTTGCAATGGCAACTCATAGCGTTTAAGTGAGCAGCTTTGGATTTGAGTGGACTCACTCAATGAAGCATTTAATAAAGCTAAACATTTTTCTGCTTTATTCCTGTTTGAAAATAATTCACTGGGACAGTAAGATGTTTAAAATTAAACTTGTAAAAATTGTTACATTTGAAGTGCTTAAAACGCATTTACCAAAAAAGTATATATACGTAAAACTACATTTTTTTTTTAATTTTATTATAGTTTGGGGGGGTGAAAAAACATGTATATATCTTTCCAATGCTAAATCTGAATAAATATATTGGGGGGAGGCGCTAGTTCTTCGCGGTTTTTCACTTATCGCAGCGGGTTCTGGTCCAACTTCAAGGTAAATTGTGAAGGTAATTGGAAAGAAAAGTGGCGGTTATCAGATTAATTGATTAATCGTTTAATTAATCGTCCGATTATTCGATTATAAAATAATTGTTAGTTGCACCCCTATTTTCTTCATGCCTGCAGATAAAGTAATGCTAAGTCATTCTAGACAACTCTTGGTCAGTTTTGATTAATAAAAAAAAAATGAAGAGTATGCCAGGTTGCACCATAGTGAGGGGAAATTTCGTGTGTATGAGAGCATTAAAGTGTTGTAGAAAAATAGGAGTAATGTCAGAGCCCTTCAGTGTGTAAGAATGGGGGAGAAAATAGGATTTTTGTTATATATATATATTTTAGTGCTGCAACGATTAGTCGATTAACTCGAATAATTCGATTAGAAAAAAAGATTTGAATTAAATTTTGCTGCTTCGAGTATTTGTTTAATTAAAGTGGCGTTGTAATGGTTTGTTTTGAAAGTGTTTGCATTTAGATTTCGTGATTTGGGTGGATACACTGCCTTCTAGTGGCAACAGTGAATATGACATAAGTCATTTCACATGGCTGAATTCAGTGGCTCCCTGTTGAGACCAACATAAGGTCAGTTTTTGTTCGAGCTAATGTTTTTTTTAATGAATTCATAATTGAGTTTATAGGTATATTTAGCCGTTTTTTGTGGAAATAATGTGTTTGAACCATTTGTTAAGAGCATTGTATCAAGTATTTTATAGCATTCAAGCTAGCAGACTTTTGCTATGCTTATGCTGTTAAATTAGCCAATTTTTCTTTTGTTGTACTTAGATCCTCATTCATTTATTTTTTTTAACCCGTTTGAAGCTCAGCTTAGGTATTTAAATTTTTTTATGTTCCTTATCCGATTACTCAATTATTCGAACTAAATAGTTCATCGATTAATCGACTACTAAAATAATCAATAGCTGCAGCCCTATTGTAGTTAGGTTTGATGTGTGAGAGGTATGCAGTTGTCTGTTTGAGAGAGTGACACTATTGTGTGTGAGCAGAAATAACTGCATTAGTTAGTGTAATTGCGAGCGCATGTTCATAATGAGCATTTCGTGTTATCACGGGATGAGTCCCACGGGTGTTCTAAACAGGACACGCCCTGCTCCAATATGATTGGCTCCTGCACCACGGGAAGCGTAGACTTTGGCGATTTGTGACAAAAGGAGCATTTTAAGTATGAAACACATATGTACAGATTTCAAATAAATGCGTTTTGTGGAGGTTCGGAACAGGGCGAGTGGGATTTTTATGACGCCGCCATTATGAAGTCGCATACTTCTTTTGCTGTCTGGAAACCATGCCCAACCCTACGAGCTGCAGCAGCCAATCACGTTCAAGGATTGTATGCCTCTCAGCCAATCATCTTCTAAGTAGGGCCCGCCTACCACACCAGTATAACTAATGAGTCTTCGCTTTTGAGAAAGCGGAAGCGTCTCAGACCGAGCAACGCATGGAGAATCAATTGTCTTCACGGTAAGGTCAGCTGATACTTTTATACTTTTTAAAATTCATGCATTTAAACTGAAATTTGAATATAATTCACTGTCATTATATTTTGTTTAAATTACCGTTTACGTTTTATTACTGTGGCATACGTGATAAGGTTACTGCGTAACAATAATGAGCCTAATGATGGATATGACAAGATGACATCAGTTATAATAGGGTTAGGGTTTTGTTTGGATGTTACTGAACTAGGATGAATGATTTAAGTTAAACAAAATGGAATATTGCAAGGATAAATTCGTGCTCTTTTTGCTAGTCTCTATTGAAATTGCTTTGTCATATTGAGAATATATATTGTATAATACAGAATTATCTATGCTCGTCATGGGTGTTCTTTAGTGTTGTAAAAATTTGTAGAATTGACTACTTGCTCATTGGCTGCCATTGACAACAACAGACGTCCAATTTGTTTAAAAATACAGTATTGTCTATGCTCATCATAGGTGTTCTTTAGTGTTGTAAAAAGTTGTTGAATTGACTTCTAGCGCATTGGCTGCCAACAACAGACGTCCAATTCGTTTAAACTAGGAGGCCTGGCTGTGAATGCTCATCTTTCAGCCAGTGACGGCGCTGGACGTCCAATCCATTTTGACTGTGAGAACTGCGCTGCTAGCCTTCTAGTCCAATTGGATTGGACGTCCAGCGCTTTCAATGGCAGCTAATAAGGCATTGTATGCAGTATGGATGGATTAATTAAAAATGTTATCGATATTAAGAGTGCAGTGATGTAGTGATGGTATAGGATACATTGCAATATGACTATTATTATTCTTGTACAATGTGAGGTAAGGTGCACTGTGCTTTCATTGGACATTGTCACTTAAATTGTCTGTCATTGAATGGGGGGGTTGTCCTATTATTTGCGAAGGAGTTGGGGGAGGGTAGAGCCTGCGGATAGAAACCGTTTTGTTTTCTGTTTGCATTTGTCCTGGCTGTCCTCTATTGGAAAAAGGGTGTGTTTCTTGTTTTATTCCACTGGATTTCTACTGACATATGTTTGTGTAAATATGACCGAGGAGGAGGTATGAGTTGCTGTAGCGCTCGTCACCCACTCTGTTGTCAGCACCGCCTGTAGAAACCTCTGAGCTGGGTGGTGAGGGTGGTGGGCCTGACACTGTTGCCGAGAGTCGTTGTGCTTTTCATCCCACATGTTGAGAAATGTATCATGAAACTGGCAAGGTCAGCTGGGATGGAACACTATGAAAGTTGATGATTTTCACACCAATAGATCGCAGGAATGTCCTGAATCAGTGGAGGTGTGGTCAGCAAATTTTACAAAGTGGCTGCTAGAGTGAATGTGAAGTTGAGGCTCGTAACTGAGGAGACTACGGTCTTTTACTAGAGTCTTAATTGAGGATGCTGCTCATTATGGGCCTTATTGACAGAAAGCACATAGCCACAAATGATTGCTTACGGACATTTGGCACACACATCTGCCATTCAACGTTGTGTTTATTCTAGAGTATGTGTGTACTCAGAAATGTAGAGCTTCCTTAAACCATTTTTAGGTAGGAGTGTGACAATACAGTATATTGATGTTGTGTTTTGTCGGGATACTTTGTATACCAGGTTATCCAATCTGCTTCCGCCAAGAATCAAAATATCGTTTTAGAAAAGTGTCACTGTTAAATATGGGAACCAACAGGTTGCTACTGAAATTTTCGACTACGCAAGTGTCTGAAGCATGCTCATTTTTTGCAAGAATGTTTTATAGTAATATAGTTTTGTATCTATTTCCACAAATGCTGCACTGCAATATTCTCAATATTTTTTTACATCTTGAGCGTGAAAGTGCAAAAAATGAACAGTTTATTTTTCCATTTAGAAAAAGAAAAAAAAACTATAACAGTTGTATCATAGACGGCCATAGATTTCCTGACCCATGTATCTATAATTGTTGTAGCCATACATGAGATAATCGTTATCGAGAGCTTTCTATCGCAAATCGTGTCCTCAGAGGTCCCCCATTTGCTACTGTAATTGAGACTCAGATTGTGAAAAAACAACACTTTTACGTTTTAAAACAACTTTAATGTATAAGAAGGATGCTCATTTTTTACAGGAATTACTGTATTTAATAATATAGCGTGGTATTTATTTACACAAATGCTGTACTGCAATATTTTCAATAATTTTTAACATCTTGACCATGAAAGTGCAAAAAATAGTTTATTTTTTCCATTTAAAAAAAGAAAGAAAAACTATAACAGTTATATGATAGACGACCATAGAATTCCTGACCCATGTATCTATAATTGGTGTAGCCGTACATGAGATAATCGTTATCTAGAGCCTTGTATTGCAAATCGTGTCCTCAGAGGTCCCCCATTTGCTTGTATAATTGAGGCTTAGATTATGAAATAACACACACAAACGACACTTTTACGTTTTGAAACAACATTAATGTATATATCTAAAATAATGTATAATTTAAGAACCTGGAATTTGCTAATTAGTCTTCTAAACCTCAATCAATGAAAGACACTTATACGCTGTTCTAGTTGCTTTAATATACTGATTGTTTGTGGGTAATGGGTAATCTAAAACATGAACATTTCCAGGTCTTCAATCACGTTAAAGGGAAAAACAACCACTCTTAAAAAGGTCCTTCATGTGAAAGACAGTTGCTCAAAGTATACATTAAGTATGCAAATGGTAAATATCATAGACACCTGCTAATGGAGAAAATATTGTATGAACACAAAATACACCAAAAATATTGGCACCCCTGCAATTCTGTAAGATAATGCTCAATTTGTCCCAGAAAATGATTGCAATTACAAATGTTTTGGTAGTAATATCTTCATTTATTTTGCTTGCAATGAAAAAACACAAAAGAGAATGGAATATTATAATTTTACACAAAACTTTTAAAAATGGGCCGGACAAAAGTATTGGCACCCTTTGACAAATCATGTGATGCTTCTCTAATTCGTGTAATTAACAACACCTGTTACTTACCTGTGGCACATAACGGGTGGTAGCAATAACTAAATCACACCTGCAGCCAGTTAAAATGGATTAAAGTTGACTCAACCTCTGTCCTGTGTCCTTGTGTGTACCACATTGAACATGGAGAAAAGAAAGCCAACATAAGAACTTTCTGAGGACTTGATGAGCAAAATTGTGAGAAAGAATGGGAAATCTCAAGGCTAAAAGTCCATCTCCAAAGACCTGAATGTTCCTGTGTCTACCGTGCGCAGTGTCATCAATAAGTGTAAACCCCATGGCACTAGGGGTGTGACAAAATATCGAAATGGTGATGTATCTTGATACTTTGTATCCCAAAAGGTTATCGATATGCTCCTGCCAAGAATCGCGATATCATTTTAAAAAGGTGTCAATGTCCAAAATAAAAATGAACGAACAAGTTGCTACCAAAATCTTCCATCATAATAGTGTCTCAGTTAACTCTAAGGGTGCATTGACAGTGCTCGACGCCCAATCCATTTAGACTGGGAACATTCGTACATTCGAAACCAGAGCATTCAGTCATTCTGTCTGATTTTCAGTGCATTTACAGGTCACTTGCTGTTTATTTTAGGGCATATAGAGGTCATTTTCTGTTGAGTTTGAGTCACTGCCTATTCATTTGGGTGATTCCCAGGTCACTTCCTGTTCTGTAACTCAAAATAAACAGGAAGTGAACTTCAAATGGATTGCCCGTCTACAAGTGACAAACTCATTCCAATACACAGCAGAAGCTTGTTTTTCTGTTTATTAGTTGTTTGCTGAATATCCTTGAATGATTTCCTGACCAATGTATCATTAACAGTTGCATCGCCATATCGTCAGACCATCGTTATCGTGAGCTTTGTATCGCAAATCGTATCGTATCGTGAGGTACCAAGAAGTTCCCACTCCTACATGGCACTGTGGCTAACCTTCCTAGATGTGGACAAAGAAAAATTGACGAGAGATTTCAACGATAGATTGTGCGGATGGTGGATAAAGATTAAAGAACCTCGACTAACATCCAAACAAGTTCAAGCTGTCCTGCAGTCCGAGGGTGTCAACCCGTACTATCCGTCGGCGTCCGAATGAAAAGGGACTCTATGGTAGGATACCCCAGGAAGACCCCACTTCTGACCCAGAGACATAAAAAAGCCAGACTTGAGTTTGCCAAAACTTACCTGAGAAAGCCAAAAACGTTTTGGAAGGATGTCCTCTGGTCAGATGAGACGAAAGTAGAGCTTTTGGGGGGAAATGCATCAACATAGTTTACAGGTGAAAAAAACGAGGCCTTCAAAAAAAAAAGAACACTCTCCCCACAGTCAGACATGGTGGAGGTTCCCTGATGTTTTGGGGTTGCTTTGCTGCCTCTGGCACTGGACTGCTTGACCGTGTGCATGGCATTATGAAGTCTGAAGACTACCAACCAATTTTGCAGCATAATTTTGGGCCCAATGTGAGAAAGCTGGATCTCACTCAGAGCCACTCAAAGCACTAGAAAATGGTTAGAGAGAAAGCATGGGAGACTTCTCAACTCTAAAATGGCCAGCAAGCAGTCCAGACCTGAATCCCATAGAGCAGGGGTCCCCAACCTTTTTTGCATCACGGACCGGTGTTCTGACAAATTTTGCAACCCATCAAAAATTGCAACGATGCGGTGCTGCGAATGCGCGTAACGTTAAACATAGCCGCAAAATGCGCAAATGCAGCGATTCCAAAGTAAACACTACAAACTTTCTTGAAAGGAATATTAACTTACGTTTGATCATGGAAGAACTTGTAGAAAAGTTCTCCACAGATACATCCTGCCATGATAACTGCACACCGCTCTCCCCATTAACGACTTTGCCTTGTCGTTAGGCATTAATTAAGAAGACCGCTTCACAAAGATACGATGTTGGAAATTGTAGCAAGGTTTTCAATGCTCTCGTAGCGATGTCAGGATATTCCAGAATGACTTTAATCCAGAACCTCGGTAGAGTTGTTGTCTCAAATGTACGTTTAATAAGGTCGCCGTCATTTGCAGTGTTGTTAATAACGGCGTTACAATATAACGGCGTTACTAACGGCGTTATTTTTTTCAGTAATGAGTAATCTAATTAATTACTTTTCTCATCTTGGCAACGCCGTTACCGTTACTGAGGCGGGAAAGGCGTGCGTTACTATGCATTACTAAGTTGGTTGAATAAAAAAAAAGTCTGAGAGAAACGGACTCACGGGGACGAGAGCAGAGCAGGAGTGGGGAAGACGCCGTTGCAACCGCGATGCTAGGTGGCTCCAATAATACCTGACTGCAGCCATAGCCGACAAACTACACCCACATGACACGGTAGATATCATATTATAGAACTAGATGCAATTGACAGACACTGCTGCATTGCCAACATGTTTTAAGGACTACATGCGTTTGTAAACAGCCGCCATCTTAAAGCAGTAGACCTCTCAGGAAGGCCCTGATGTAGAGATCCTTCCTAGCGAATCTAAGTAATTTTTTTTTAATCTAAAATGCTCCTAAATCGGCAAAATCTTAACTTAAATCTATCTTTAAATGATGAAACAGTTTTAAAACTTACACATGTTTAAAGTAGACAGAAGGGAACTAATGCAATAACGGGAGAAATTTTAACAACTTTAACGATTGATTCACAACTTTAAATGACTTCCACACATAGCAAAGGTTACTAGCTAGTTATCGCAATACCCTTTTGTCTAGTTAAGTTGAGGGTAAAGAATTGGGCTAGGGCCAGTTGTCCCCCAAACCCTTTAAGCTTCACATTGTGTGACCTGTGTTTTTTTTTTGTTTTTTTTTTTGAGAAAAAAAAATATACAGTGCTGCTCGAAAGTTTGTGAACCCCACAGCGATGGTCAGATTTTTTGTAAAAAAAACTAAAATAACCTTATTAAATGTTAAGTTATACCCAAATCCACAATACTGACATTCCAAATAATGGACTGAAACAAAAGAAATAGTTATATTGTCTTTCTTTATTTAACAAAAGTGGTTGATTTAAGAAAAACTCAGATATCATGTGTGCAAAAGTATGTGAACCCCTTCAGTTAATAGGATATTGCGCCTCCTTTTGCAGAGATTACCTCAACCAAACGGTTTCTGTAGTGACTAATCAGCCTCTCACATCTATTTTGGGGGATTTTTGCCCATTCTTCCTTGCAGAACGCAGTCAGTTGAGAGAGGTTTGATGGGCGTCTGGCATGAACTGCTCGCTTCAGGTCCCGCCACAGCATTTCAATGGGATTTAGGTCAGGACTTTGACTGGGCCAGTCCAGAACACGAATCTTCTTCTTTTTCAGCCATTCCTTGGTTGTATTGCTGGAATGCTTTGGATCATTATCATGTTGCATGATCCACCTTCTGCCAAGCTTTAACTTCAAAACAGATGGCGTCAGGTTATGTTCTAGGATTTGACAATATTCCTCAGAATTCATGATTCCCTGGACTATGTGGAGTTGTCCAGGTCCTGAGGATGAAAAGCAAGCCCAGATCTTGACATTCCCACCTCCATGCTTCACTGTTGGGAGAAGGTTCTTTTGGTGGTATGCAGTGTTGACTTTTCGCCAGACATGGCGGTTTTGGTTGTGACCAAACAGTTCAATTTTGCACCTACATCAGTTGATGAAAACTCTTTTTAATTTAGTCTCGACAACACAACTGTTAAAAAAACAAAAAAAAACTACTGAATTGATTGATTAGGAAATCAGGTTGAAATAATAGAAAATTCCAAAATGTTGAGGGGGTTCACAAACTTTTGAGCAGCACTGTATATCACTAGTTACTTTGCCAAGTAACTAATTACTCTTACATTCAGGTAACTGAGTTACTAACGCAATTACTTTTTGGGAGAAGTAATTTGTAACTGTAATTAATTACTTTTTTAAAGTAAAATTAACAACACTGCATGGCACTAAATGCGTTAGTAGACAGCCGCCATCTTAAAGCAGTAGACTTTTTAGGACGGCTCTGTTGTAGAGAACCTTCCTAGTGAACCTAAGTAACTTTTTATCTAAAATACTTCTAAATCGGCAAAATCTTGACTTGAATCTATCTTTAAATGATGAAACAGTTTTAAAACTTTCATATGTCGAAAGTAGAGAGAAGGGAACAAATGCAATAATGGTGTTACACTTATATAGCGCTTTTCCACCTTTCAAGGCGCTCAAAGCGCTTTACACTATCGCGCCATTCACCTACTGGTGATGCAGCACCAGGAGCAAGATGGGGTTCAGTATCTTGCTCAAGGATACTTAGGCGAGTTCATCAGGGCGAAGAATCGAACCCACAACCTCTGGGTTGGGGGACAACTAATCTACCACTGAGCCACGCCACCCCATGGGAGCAATTTTAACAACTTTTAACAGTTGATTCAGGGTAAAGGGTAAATTAGGGTAAAGAATTGGGCTCGGGCCAATTGTACCAAAAACCTTCACAAAAAACTTCACATAGTGTGGCCTTTTTTTTTTTTTTTTGAGGGGAAAAAAAAAGTAATTAGCACCAATTACTTTGCCAAGTAACTAATTACTCTTACATTCAGGTAATTGAGTTACTAACGCAATTACTTTTTGGGAGAAGTAATTTGTAACTATAATTAATTACTTTTTTTCAGTAAGATTAACAACACTGGTCATTTGCGATCTCTACAAGTTGATAATCCTGTTGCACAGACATGCTCGAATCACTCGGTTTATTCACAAACGGGTCACGAATCCACTCCTTCGCAGTTTGTGTAGAGCTGGGCGGTAAACCGAAAATTTACCGTCACCGAAATTCTTCACGATGACCGACGTAATTTTGACCATGTCGGTAAATTCGGTAAATTAATAAAACAAGAAAATAGTCTTTTCATCCCGCTTTGACTCTGTGTTGTTCGTCTATGCTCATTCCCCTTTAAGAAAGCAGTGAATGTACTTACGTAGGGAGTCACGTGATCATCAGGAAGCCAATCAAACAGAAGCCCGGTAAGCTAACGCTAGCAGCTAATGCTAAAAGCAAAACGTGATGGAGTGTGGCTTAAGGGAGGTTCGCCAAACTTTCACCCGACATTTAATAGACTCTTGGTGGCATCCAGACGGGTTTCACCAGCTGTCCTCCCTTGTTCTCACAATTTCCGGAGATGGTGCTTTCAGTGCTTTCTACCGGTAGCCAGGCCACAGGCTAACGCTAGCCGCTAACGCTAGCGGCCGCTAGCGGCTAACGCTACAAATGAACGTGATGGAGTCGGATAGCGGCTCTAACCTTGTCGAAACGGCTGAATTTAATGAGTGGATTGGGCATGGACTGCATCTAGCAATTACTATGTCGCGTTATTTTGTATCTGACTGTGTGTGATTTCTCTGATAGCTTTTGTGATGGTAAAGCATTCAGCATAGCACAAATGGCCCCAGCTATTTTTCTGTATGTGTTAAATTCTGTGTCATTATTGCTATCATAAAATCTTAAGTGTTTCATTTGCAGAAGATCAATATAGCTTTAAGGTGTGTCTGTCTGTCTGTCTGTCTGTTTGGGGGTTCATGTATGTGTGCATTTATTAAAAAATGCACTGGGGGGGGGAGACCCTGAAACCATAAAGTAAACACTTGTATTGAATAATTATGTCACAGCAGCCATTAACAATAAATTGTCTTTTTGAAGTGTACTGTTCGAGCTGCAAGTCATTTGTGTTACAATGACATGTTTGCACAGGCATATCGATTTTGACAATGTACATTGTTCAAGCCATACACTCTGTTATAAATGCTCATACTTGAATTCTTATTGTTTACAATTCATTTGTATAAACCTAATGTCTAGACTGCATGTACATTTGTTAAATATATCAAATTGAATGCTGGTAACTAAATCAACAAGAAACTGTTAATCTGTATTTCATGCATTGATTCAGATTTTCAAATTATATAACAGTCCGCTTGGACGACTTTATCGTCATTTATCGTTATCGAGATAAATCTGCTCCATTTATCGTGATACATGTTTAAGGCCATATCGCCCACCCCTATCTTCGAGGTTGTAGGCTCGTCAGGTGCCATTTTCGCCGTAAAAATATCTCCAAAGACGTCTGTTTTCCAGTCATCTTCGCTCATGTGGGGGCTAATTATTTCCGGGAACAAATGTGCTGCGCCCGCGGCCTAGTAATACGTTATTATCGAGGACAAGCGCACATAGATATATTATATACACAAACAAGATGTACTGCTAGCAGTCCAATCAATGGATTTCAATGACGACATTCTAATCTATCCCGTAGTATTGTATCTAGAGCAGACAGGGATATTGGTGTTTTAAGCAGGGGCAAAGGGTTAATTCGGCCAGAATGCGGTCGTTATCAAAATATTATTTCTGTGCGGCCCGGTAGCAAATGCGCCACGGACCGGTACCGGTCCGCGGCCCGGCAGATGGGGACCCCTGCCATAGAGCACCTGTAGAGAGATCTGAAAATGGCAGTTTGGAGAAAGCACCCTTCAAATCTAAGAGACCTGAGATTTGGAAGAAGAATGAAAGAAGAAGAAGAAGAATGGTCTAAAATAAATTCCAGCAGAGCATTGTAAGAAACTCATTGATGGATACCGGAAACGTTTGTCCGCAGTTATTTTGTCTAAAGGTTGTGCTACCAAGTATTAGGCCGAGAGTGCCAATACTTTTGTCAGTCCCATTTTTGTAA
Source organism: Corythoichthys intestinalis (assembly GCF_030265065.1). Classification (NCBI taxonomy): domain Eukaryota; kingdom Metazoa; phylum Chordata; class Actinopteri; order Syngnathiformes; family Syngnathidae; genus Corythoichthys; species Corythoichthys intestinalis. Next base: position 42,937,035 of record NC_080398.1, read on the forward strand.
TTTTGTGTTAAAATAATTAAATGATTTAAATTTTTTTTCATTGCAAGCAAAATAAATGAAGATATTACTACCAAAGGATTTGTAATTGCAATCATTTTTTGGGAGAAATTGAGCATTATCCGACAGAATTGCAGGGGTGCCAACACTTTTGGCCAGCAGTGTATGACGCCGCCTTACCAGCACAGTCAGTTATAACTACACACACACTATTAGACTCGAGCATAGGTGCATGGTATTTGGTTCTAATGATGTCACAAGGAAGCACAGGCAATCTGGGATACTGGCTAAAATAGTGTTAGCATTAATGAAATGTCTGACCCCTTTTTTGTTTCATATATACCGTATTTTTTATTCATTTTTATCGTACATTTCTTTATAATTTATAATATACAGGATATATTTTTTATTCGCAGGGATCACAGTTAATAGCAGTTTTCAAAATTGTACTTCCGGTTAAATAAATAGTTCTATGTGAAATTAAAAAAAGAAAAAAAACTTTAATCGAAATTTAACTAAGAGACATGCAACCACCTTGTAAAATATAAAAGGTTTCTTTACACCAAATTACCAATAACAGCCTTTTTACCTGATACCTTTCATATAACAACGTTCATGACTTGATGTGAGAATAGAAACTTTGGGTTCAACTCAACAGTTCCAAATTCCATACTGTGTAAAAAAAAATATATATTAAATTTAGAGGAGCAATACTATTTGAGGATAATTCATATATTTTTTGTGCCTTATTTGAAAGGTGGTGGACGGTAATATTAGCTCGATGTCAGGAAACGCTGACTGTCTGCTGCACATTCATAGCAGTCATTAGATGTATGTAGCTATATCAATAAGGGTTCAAGGTTCCACATATTTGCTATCTGTAGGGCAATGTGGTTGACAGACAGCAGTAAAATACATAAATCAATTAGAGCAATAAAGTAACAATGCAAACAACACTGCATTACTTATTTAAAGCTTGAGCTTTTAAAAAGGGTGTTAAGCAGGAGAAAATGAAAGGCTGGTCTAACCTGATCTTGATAATAGCAGATTGTCGCTATGCCAGGTGCTAGAAAAGCAACATAAATTCACTCAATGCTGGTTACATGATAACATGGATTTCTTAAAACCCTTTATGTTTTTGACATTAGTATTTAAACAGGTTTAATTGCTGATTCAATTGTTGATTGATAGCTTTTCTAATGACTTGACACTGGATGACTCGGTGTTATAAAAATGAACTGATTTGACCGCTGCCCTATATTCACTATCTAAAAAATACCATACCTGTTCTGATCTGACTCACCTGCACACTTTTACTTATTGAATCAGATAGATGCCTTTTTTCTCCAACCTATCTTGCAAGTGATTAAACAAACTAAGGGTCAGAAACTTGCACTTCACAAAATGTCACTCAGTTTGTTTTATGCTTTGATATTGTGTTAAGGTCTATGGATAACTATGTGAGAAGTGCGGGGAGTGGAAAACTGCACGTGCTTTGTCAAACTTTGGAGTACCCACGAGGGTGTGGCTTTTCAAGACAACAGAAAACAAACATTCAGGTATGGTGAAATTTGGATTCCGCTTCATCGTCAAGTGGTCAACTGTAATACTTTCATTTCATCCAACAGAACAATTGTGATTTTCTTGGACTTCCGACATTGTCTGACAAGACGCACACATGGCTGAAACCGAGAAGTTGCGAAAGGATGCGGATATTTGCCTAAGGTAATATTTTAGAATTCATCAAACTGGTCTTTTTGGTCTTGACAAGTGAATTGAAGTTAGATTTCCTAACATTTAACCAGTGATCTAAAAAATGAGAAAGGAGATGAAACGAAGAAAGAAAAAGAGCCACCAATACCCCAGGTTGGCCCCATTGAATTGGTGAGCTCCCTTCCAATGTTTTGTTTGTAATGCTACTTGTTGATTGATATTTCTTGGAACGTTGTCAGAAAATGAAGGCTGGTCCTAACGTATTTATGTCCTCATGCAATCTACTATTTTCTTACATCAGCCTTTTGTCTCTTCTCCTTTTCTCATGAGCACAGTTCAAATTTGCTGACAAAATAGATGTTGCACTGCTTGTCTTTGGGACCATAATGTCTGTGGCCCATGGCGCTATCATGCCTGTTATGTGTCTTTTGTTTGGGGAAATGACGGACAATTTTGCAGAACATTCCGCAATAGAGGAATTCAACACCACTCTCTATAGTAAGTCAAAGAAACCGGAGCAAATACAGTTGTGATTTGACTTTGCACTTAATTTATTATGCTCCCCCCCCCAGATGATACTAGCATAAACGCAAATGTGACCTTAGGGGACTTCATGAGCACGTAAGAATGACATTTCAATTTAAACTCACAAATGCACATTTAATGTTTGTTTTTTTTGTCTACCCATTTCAGCTTTGCCACCTATTACTCCATTTTGGGGGCCATCGTAATAGTGACCGCCTTCGCAGAAGTTGCTTGCTTTACGGTGTCAGCGGGACGACAGGTCAGGCGCATCCGCATACGTTGTTTCCACAGTATCTTACGACAGGACATCGGCTGGTTTGATGTCAATGACACAGGAACACTCAACACTCATATCATAGAGTGAGTAACATGTTTATTATTGGTATTTATGCAAGGCTTTTTTGTAGACTGAATTCTTCTACACATACACTACAGTTCAAAGTTTGGGGTCACTCAGACAATTTGGTGTTTTCTTTCTAAAGTCACTTTTATTTTTTAAATGATTTGCAAAATCTATAGTCAAGACATTGACAAGGTTAGAAATAAGGATTTTTATTTTAAATAATAATTTTCTCCTTCAGAATTTGCTTTAATCAAAGAACACTCCCTTTGCAATAATTAAAGCGTTGCAGACTTTTGGCATTTCAGCTGTTAATTTGTTGGCGTAATCTGGAGAAACTTACTCCCACGCTTCCGGAAGCTGCATGCTTCTTCCCTGAATAGTTCTTGCATAATTTGGAAGTGTGCTTTGGGGGATTGTCCTGTTGTAGGATGAAATTTACTGTAATCAAGCGTTGTCCACAGGGTATGGCATGGCGTTGCAAAATGGAGTGATAGCCTCCCGTAGTTAGTCCATTTCTAAGAAAGCAAATATATTGCCGCGTTTCACATGAAAGTTCTCCTTTTCTGGCCAATTTGAGAGTTTAATCAAACCCACAAAGGTGATGCTCCAGATACCCAACTAGCTCAAAGACAGGTCACATTTCTAGCTTCTCTAACCACCTAAAGTGTTTTTATCTGTGCCAACATAATTGCACAAGGGTTTTGTAATCATCTATTATCCTTTTAACAGAACTAGCAAACGCAGTGTACCATTAAAACACTGTAGTGATGTTTGCTGGAAATGGGCTTCTATTTAAAATTGGACATTTGCAGCTAGAATAGTCATTTACCACATTAATATTGTTTAGAGTGTATTTCTGATTAGTTTGTTATTTTCATTGGAAAAAAACAGTGCTTTTCTTTCAAAAATGAGGAAATATCTAAGTAAACTTTTGAATGGTAGTGTAGCACATGGTAACAATGAGAAAAGGTTTGGTTGAAAATGTAGGCAAATGTATTACAAGTAAAAAAAAAAAAAAAAAAACTAAGAACACACCTTGAAATAAGTGTCAACAGCCTTCACTCAATACTTTGTTGCTCCACCTTTGGCAGTAATTACTGTCTCTCAGTAATTTATGAATATGATGAAACAAGCTTAACACAATTACATTATATTACCGGTACATTATTTGGATGTGTGTAGAAGCGATCGTTCAATTTTTTAATTCCGCGCCATGAAAATGAGTGACTTCCGGCTTCAGTCTCGGGTTTAGGACGAATGTGAATGTGACGTCACCCTTTGAACATTTGTCTGATATTTTATTCAAAAGTTCTGTGAACATTGAACTGCCATGTTGTTACATTTCATTTTTCAAATGTACAGTGCCCTCCATCACGGTGGCTGAGTGGTTAGCACATCTGCCTCACAGTTCGGAGATCAAGGGTTCAATCCCGCCTTCTTGGTCTCATCTGACCAAAGCACACGGTCCCAGTTGAAGCCTGGGACCGTGTGTATTTTTGTGTGGGACCAAGATTGATCTTTTTGGCAACAAACACTCTAAGTGGGTCTGGCATGCCACGAAAGATGTGCATGCTGAAAAGCACCTCATACCCACTGTGAAGTATGGGGGTGGGTCAGTGATGCTGTGGGGCTGTTTCGCTTCCAAAGGCCCTGGGAACCTTGTTAGTGTGCATGGCATCATGAATGCTTTGAAATACCAGGACATTTTACATCAAAATCTGTTGCCCTCTCCCCGAAAGCTGAAGATGGGTCGTCACTGGGTCTTTCAGCAAGACAATGACCCTAAACATATGGCCGAATCTACACAGAAATGGTTCACCAGACAGAAAATCAAGCTCCTCCCATGGCCATCTCAGTCCCCAGACCTTTTTTTGTTGGCAAAAGGGGGTTGTACAAAGTATTAACACCAGGGGTGCTAATAATTGTGACACACATTATTTGATGTCAAATAATTGTTTCTATATGTGGGATTTTTTCCCCACTGAATGAATGCAGTTGTATTGAAGGTTGGATTTTTCTCTTTTTTTTCCATTAAGGTCCCATATTATTTGAATTAAAAAAAATGTTAGAAGCTAAAAACCACATCTTTTTCAGGGTGCCAATAATTATGGAGAGCACTGTAATTTGCACTCAAGAGTATAATTACTTCTGTTTAAAAAAAAAAAAAAAGTTAAGTGAATATTCAACTGTGTGTGATATGCATGTTTCAAATGAACATGCTTAAGACTGTTGAAATTATAATTAAAAAGCAAAGGTGAAACAGAATGGCTAGCTAAAATTTGTTTAAATATATTGTTGTTGTATGTGAAGAACCTCAGCCAAGGTTGGGCCCCCATATTTTTACCACACCAAATCTGGCCCCCTTTGCAAAAAGTTTGGACACCCGTGCTTTACAGCAAGGGTAGAGCCATGAGTGAGTGAGCATAGCAATCTAAGTTATTTCTCTGACCAAAGAATGCAGTCGCTACACAACGATCTGAACTTTTTGCATCTATAGATGATTTGATCCTGCAGGCAAATGAAAATCATGGACAAGACCTGCATCTGGAATCATAAAATGAACTCTTACTGTAAGTGTAAAGGCAGCCAGTGGAGGGAGATCAGAACAGGAGTTACAGGAAAGAGTTTCCTTTCTCAGTCCTGCTTTTTATTATAATTTCCCCACTTTAAGATCATCAATCAACCAAAGATAACCCTGTTATACATAAAATTTAGTTTTTAAATAGTGAATTTTGTGTTAGTTGAGTTAGTTTTTTTTTTCCATTAACCCTATTTAAAGTGTGTTAAAAAGTAATTGCTCCCTTAACCTAATAACTGGTTGTGCCACCCTCAGCAGTAACAACCACAATTGATCGTTTTTATAACTAGTAATGACTCTTTCATATCACTGCGGATAACAAAGAAAGGTCAAGGTCCTATATACCTTCATGTTGATATGTGTGGGTCAGTCATGCACTGTGGCAAATTAATAGTCGATAAGACTTCTCACCTCTGAACACATGGTTATTGAAATCACAAAAATGCAAATACTTGGCTCAGAAAAGTCATTCAAAGACAGCCAATCATGATGGCACGAAAACAAAGAATGATGCCGTGTCCTTAACACACTGCCTGTCACTGACAGTGAAAGATAGCACTGAAATCTGATTATTGTACATAATGTTGTGTCTTCATTTATTGACATTTTTCATTTGTTCACACAGTGACGTCTACAAGATCCAAGAGGGTATTGGAGAACAAATAGGGTTGTTTCTCCAGTCCTTTTCCACTTTTCTCCTGTCTTTCATCGTGAGCCTATTCAAAGGCTGGAAACTGACTCTGGTCGTCTTGGCTGTATGCCCATTGCTTGCTCTTACAGCTGCACTTTTCAGTCAGGTACTTTTGCTCGTATACTAACTGTATATAATCGACAATAGACATCTCCTCACTAAGGCATCATCTGATGTCATTTCTGAGTAGATGGTGACATCATTCACTACTAAAGAACAGGCTGCTTATGCCAAAGCGGGTGCTGTGGCTGAGGAGGTGCTTTCTGCCATCAGGACTGTTTTTGCTTTCAATGGACAGCATAAAGAGATCAACAGGTCGGTGCAAATTTAGTTGGAGACAAATCTAAAAAAAACTAAGAGTACAAAATGCTAGAAAATATTTTTAAAAATGCGAAATAGTATGTGCGTCCCTAGAGTGCAGGGGTGAAAGTGGGCTAGAACGATCTGGAACGCAGTTCCAGTATAGGATTCAGGGCCAGAACGCAGTTTCGGTATAAGATTCAATGCTGCTCCGGTACACGGTGCTTTGATTCCGAAAATGTGACGGCAACTGTCCAAAAAAAAAAAAAAAAAATGCCAAGCTGCCACACATGCATTTCAGCTCCAAGAAGAAAACAATCTACCAACATCAGATTTACATACACAAGTGTTGACAACAAGCATAATAAAGTGCTTGTGTGGCGTAATCCGTTTCCATTAATATTTATTATTGATTTTATTCCACGGACGGCATGGAGCTGCTGCTGCAGTTATCTGAGTCTGACGATGATGAGTCACGTCAATGTGCGAATGCACACAGCAAAGCAAAACGCCTGGACTCATTTATCCATTCAATTGGTTGACATACTGACATGTATATAGCAAAGATGGTTAGCTCTGATTGGTTCAAAAGTGCATGTTTTCTGGAACAGCCAAAAAAAAAAAAAAAAAGCTTGTTGAATTGATGCGACCAAAAAAGGGCAATGCAACATAAAATGGATCAAATCTTTAAGCCCAACGAAAGAGTTGAGGAGGCTTATTTATCATATTTAATTTTATTAGCTCTGATGGGGAGGTTCAGAACATCTTAGCTGTCAATGTGCACTTTGGACTTATATTTGTTCATTTATGTTAGGCTACTTATTCATTTCCTTATGATTTAAAAAAGTCAATGTTTGCGCTATCTTCAAAATATTTTCCATTTCACTCTGCATAATATAAATCATTTGTACTTATTTTTCTGAATGTATATTACTTATATCTTTATTATAAAAAAAAAAAAAAAGTCAATGTTTAAATTAACTTTAATTTTAATATATATCCTATGTTCTTAAGTAATTAAAATTGAGATTAGGCAATTAGTATGTGAAGAAATGAGGGAAAATATTAATTAGAAATGGAGGTTGGGGTTATTGCTGTTTTTGTTAACTTTTTTTTCGCTAATCATTGAAAAAATACACATTTGAATGAAAAATAAATACAATTTTCTGGCTCCGTGGCGACCTTCACGTCAGGGAGTTCCGGCAAGAAATTCTAGCCACTTTCACCCCTGCTAGAGTGCCATTTTTCTTTTGTCCCACCACCCAAAATAAAACGGGTAAAAGGCAATGTACAGTAAGTTTAATGTTGTGGGGGTATTATTTGTCTCATTGATCCTGTTGTTGCTGCTGCTACAGCCTTTTCTAGTATAGTCCATAGTATAGGGCTTGAACAGGCATAGTATGGAGCTAGAATAATAATAATAATAATAATAATGCAGAGCAAGTTCTAGCTCAGTTGTACGGAGCTCGAACAGTTGCCAGATGCTATTTCTTCTGTTGAGGGTGCACAGCAGTGACGTTACACAAGACACCTGCCCGTGTGATTGGCTGTAAAGGAGGGAGACATCCAATTGGCTTCAGAAAAAATGCATGTGTGTTTCTCGCCTGCGTGAAATGAGACTCAAAAAGATCAACGCACTCGAGAGTGGAGATTTCAACTTAAAAGCACATTGATGAATGTGTGTGTGTGTGTGTGTGTGTGTGTGTGTGTGTGTTTCATATCAAATGTGTTTATAAATCACACAGTGTGTGTTTTTCGTGTCATGCGTGTGCATCAAAAATGTGTTTCGTGCCGATTAGGGATGGGAATCGAAATCCGATTCCAATTCGGAACCGGTTCCGAGTGTTTCGAGGCCTCGACATCACAATGAAAAAGCCTTAACAATCCCTTTAACGATTCCTAAAGACGCGTATTGCGTGCTGACATGTGTTGTTGTCCAGACGCATCAAACTAGCATGGCGCCAAGAACCACTCGCTCCAAAGTTTGACTACACTTCACCAGGAAAGAGTGTGAAAATGAAAGGTTACGACGGGTAAGCACGAGCATTGCAGCCATAAACATAACAATGACAGCACGTAGGTTCAAACGCTCGAAAGTGTGTCTTCACTTCACGAGGAAAAATTACAACAAAGCGACTTGCAGTCATTGCAAGTTGGAGATAACTGCATCAGGAGGGAATACGATTGCGCTGTCCTCACAGAGAGGCTCAGTCCTGGCTATAAAAAAAAAAGTCCCGGCTATACAGCTAGCTAAACTCCCAAATGACGATGCAGAAGACGTTGGTATAATTTGCTGAAAGACTTTATTCAACCATCACCTGAAGAGTGAAACTAAGAATAGAAATGAAACAAATCAATTTTGTCCCCAATAACAAACAGGTTTGCATCAACGTAAATCAGCGATGATTAGCTGCTAATACCAGTATGGTTAGCATTCGTTCGCTAGCATTAGCACATCGTTCAAACCACTACACAACTGGATTTAAGTGTCCGATCGTGAGTGGAAACACAACAACAACACAAAAGATGGTACATACAGGCGTTGCCTCTGTAGATATTAACATTAACAAAGAACGTAGGCTCGTAGAAGTGTTTCCCTCTCTCACTCACTTGGATGCGGCATTTCTTCTTTGGGTGTATGCGCGTTCCTGTAGTCCTCAAACTGCGGCCCGCGGCCCAAATACGGCCCGCCTCCACATTTGGTCCGGCCATTTTGATTTTTTTTTTTTTTTTTTTTTTTTTTTTCTCAATCGTGTTATTTATTTTCTGGCCTTTTCCTTGAAGAATTCAGAGAGGGTTATTTGGTTATTATCTATTTAATTAATAGTGTTTTTATTATTAATTATTATTATTATAAAGAATCCAGAAAGGGTTATTTGATTGTGGCTTTCTGAAAAACAATAATTTTTTACATTTATGCACTTCTGCAATCATCACACTTTTTCTGTAACAAACTGACCCCGGCCCCTCATCAGAGAAGGGAAAAGTTATGTGGCCCTCACAGGAAAAAGTTTGGGGACCCCTGCTTTAACACATATTGCCAAAGGCAGAACAAAAACCTATCTGCCAATATATACCAATATTTTTTATTTCTATTAGATAAATGTTTCAGTAAAATGTTACACATTCTTTTGTATTTGCCACTTATTGCCACAGTTAACATTGAGGCTTTGGGCCTCTTTTGATCTCGTTGTGAGTTTGTAATGTTGTGACTTCTGATTAAACAAACTCGATGCCAATCAAAACGTTTGTTCTTTTTCCCCAAATTAGAATCGATAAGAGAATCGATAAAGAATCGAATCGTTAAGCAATATCGATAATGGAATCGGAATCGTAAAAATCCTACCAATTCCCATCCCTAGTGCCGATTGTGTACATCGCAACTGTCTGTGTTTATTATGATGCTGTTCTAGCTCCATACATCTAATAATATATAATAATAACAGTTTATTACCTTTCATTAATGAATATGGAGCAGAAAAATAGGAATGTGAAGGGTTATTTTCCAAGAATTGGAAATGGCGGCACGGTGGCTGAGTGGTTAGCACGTCTGCCTCACAGTTCTGAGATCAAGGGTTCAATCCCACCTTTCATTAATGAATATGGAGCAGAAAAATAGGAATGTGAAGGGTTATTTTCCAAGAATTGGAAATGGCGGCACGGTGGCTGAGTGGTTAGCACGTCTGCCTCACAGTTCTGAGATCAAGGGTTCAATCCCGGGCTTCGGCCTTCCTGTGTGGAGTTTGCATGTTCTCCCCGTGCCTGCGTGGGTTTCCTCCGGGAACTCCGGTTTCCTCCCACATCCCAAAAACATGCGTGGTAGGCTGATTGAACACTCTAAATTGTCCGTAGGTATGAGTGTGTGCGTGAATGGTTGTTTGTCTCCTTGTGCCCTGCGATTGGCTGGCAACCAGTTCAGGGTGTCCCCTGCCTACTGCCCATGGATAGCTGGGATAGGCTCCAGCACCTCCGCGACCCTCGTGAGGAAAAAAGCGGCATGGAAAATGAATGAATGAATATTTTAACAATGATACTCTATGCTGTAATGTTCTCATGCAAGCATAACAAAAGCCTTCAACATGTAATATATATAATGGTTGTGTTTTAAGCATGAATAAATTCTCTCACAATGACGATAAATTCGCCCAAGCGCACTTATAAAATTTGAAAATCTGAATCACTGCATGAAATACAAATGAACTGTTTCTCGTTGATTTATTTATCAGCTTTCAATCCAACATATTGTACATGCAGTCTAAACATTAAGTATATACTGTAAAAATGTCTTGTAAACAATAATTATGAACATTTATAACAGCTTGTATGACTAGAACAATGTACATTGTAAATATCAATACAACGACTGTGCAAACATGTCATTGTCACACAAATGCCTTACAGCTTGAACATCACACTTCAAACAGACAACTTATTGTTAATGGTCGCTGTGACACAAGTACTCAACACAAGTGTTTACTTCAAGGTTTAAGGTTTTTTTACCAAAGCATTTTTTTTAAACGGGTCAGCAACCTTTTTGGTGTGGAGTGCCACTTTCAAATGTTCTTGTCAATCAGTCTGCCACCCGAAGATTAATGATGCGCATCCGAATTTTTATATCCGGCAGAGCTGTAATTTTACTCCAAATAAAAAAAACATGGACATACATTTAATTTGTATAACTACCATTCGTCTTCATCAATTAGCTAAAAACTAATGCATATTGTAGAAAATATCAAAACTTGAAAATAAGTGCAACAGTAATAACAGCTGTACAGCTGTACCATTTTATGCAAACATATCACACACACACACGCAAAGGGGAACAGGTGTGATTCTCAGTGCAGGTCTCTCACAGTACAGAGAGCCTTCAAAGTCAGAACAGCCGACTCTTACATTTTGTCTTGTTCACTAGCAACTTAAACAGTGAATTATATGCACAATTTTATATTTTATATTACAAATATAAAAGATGCCCACTTTAATGTGTTCCTTGGCCCTGTTTTCTATGAATTTTCATGTTTTGTCTCGTAGTGGCGTTTGACACTTGTTGTGCGACACACAACACTCTCGAGGCATAATGCACAAAAGAGCTACCGGAAGTAACCAGGCAACCAGTTGTTACCGGTATCCCCAAGGGGCCGCTGTCCCCTACAATATGATCGGCTTACTAGTTAAGCGTAGAAGAAGAATTGGGCGTCTGTGCGAGAAAAAGAGAGGGAGCAAAGGAAGGTGTTGAGAGAGAGCGGAGAGCGCCGTGAAAAGGAGAGAAGAGTCTGTGTCCCCCGCTGGTTTTTGTTTTGTTTAATAAAAGTCTCCAGTAAAATGCCATCCAACGCGTCACAGTGTTTTTATACACATTGCCACCTCTCCGAAGTAAGCACCGGACGATTCAATCGACGGCAACGAGCCACGTTAATCGCCGGTCCACTCCATACTACAGTGCAAGCATCGCTTCACCCGCTGCCCTGACCTGACAGCTGGCAATCGGGGTCCAACCAGAGTGTTGCGATGCGCCGGGACAGGGGTGTACAGTCCCGTATCTTAAGCGACCGGCCTCCGCGCCGGGGCGAGTGTGTGACATCGTGATCTCAATTCAAAGTTAAAGCGACGGGGCTCCCGGCGCGGACGCCGGCGATTCGCCGGCTGTCTACTCGCTTACTGGCCCGCCGGCCTCCACGCTGGGGCTTGGAGTAACAGCACCAAAAAGTGCAGATTGGTGACACTGTGTACTTCCGCCAGCTCTCTGACTGGTTGGCTTCGTGACACGTTAGTAGCGGGTGCTGATTTGAGCGCGCAGAATTGAGCGCGCAGAATTGAGCGCGCTGAGGGGAAAAAAAACGACGAGCGCAGGAATCGAGAGATTGAACAGCTGGAAGTGTGCTCAAAATCCATAATTGTTAGCAAATAACGCTATAGGCAGAGGGGTCGGGAGGGACGCTCCTGTAAAGCCCTAAATAACAGGGCGTGCAACTAAAAATGTCTTAATTTCAGGTAAAAAAAAAAAAAAAAAAATTAAATTATTTTGCCATGCGCTCGCGTGTCACTGGTTAACCCTTCGCGTGCCAGTGCTGACACGCGTGTCATAGGTTGCCGACCCCTGTTTTAAAACATGCACCCCTCACACAGACACACACACACATTAAAACTATATTGCTCTTGTTCCAATGAAACATTGAAGTGTTTATGATGGCAGTAATGACACACAAGCAAGCACATACAAAAAAATAGCTGTGGCCATTAAACGGTCACTGTTGATTATAATTTATGCAGAATGCTTTAACATGATAAAATCACACACACGCACACAGAGATACAAAATAACGCGACATACTAATTGCTAGATGTAGTCAGTGCACAATCCACTCATTGAGTTCAGGCGTTTCGACAAGGTTAGAGCCACTACCCGACTCCATCACGTTCATTTGTAGCCGCTGTTAGCCGCTAGCGTTAGCCTGTGGCCTGGCTACCAGTAGAAAGCACTGAAAACACGCTCCTGAAATTGTGAGAACCAGGGAAGAAAACTGGTGAAAGCCCGTCTGGAGGCCGCCAAGAGTCTACTGAATGTCGGGTGGAAGTTTGACGAAGCTCCCTTAAGCCCACGTTTGCGTTTAGCGTTAGCCGCTAGAGTTAGCCTATCGGGCTTCTGTTTGTTTGACTTCCTGAGTGATAACCACGTGACTTCATACGTAAGCACACTGACTGCTTTCTTAAAGGGGAATGAACAGAGCCGAACAACACAGAGTCAATGCGCTATGAAAAGATTATATTTTCTTGTTTTATCATATTACCGAATTTACCGACATGGTCAAAATAACGTCGTCATCATCAAGAATTTCGGTAACGGTAAATTTTCGGTGTACTGCCCGGGCTTTAATTGGAGGTATTGGCTCCTCGGCAGCCACACGCCGCAAACATGTTTTACATGTCGGTTGGCCCTCCTCTAAGCCGCGGCCGTCTGTAACTTTTCTATAGCCGAAGTATTCCCATATGATCGATTTTGTTTTCTTCGATGGGGGGAAAAAGTTCAGGAGTTTTACCTCCTCTAGCCATCGTGTAGCACGGCTGACTCACTGACACTAAGCAACAATCGGTAGGGGAGGGTTGTACCTTACAGCTGCAACGAGGGATTTGTACCAGCTTTTTGGGACATAAAAAATAGCTCATACCTTATGGACGGGATGACGGAAACTTTTTGCAGTTTGGAAACCTTGACATTATTTTTACCACAGTATTCCTGGAAACCGGTTATCGGCACATGCACATGCAATTCTGAAATAACTTTCATGCTTTTAAATGAATACTTCTTTGAACTGGAGGGCTGGCTGTGAATGCTCATGTTTCAGTGCCATCGACAGCACTAGCTTTCCAATTTTGACTGAGAAGGCTGGCAGTAATCATTCTAGCGCTATCAATGGCAGCCAAGGAGTTAAATGAGTCCGCTATAAAGGGTGAACAATGTCAATCAAAAAATGGATCTCAGACTGACCTTGTGGCTCTCACAGGTATCATAAGAACTTAGAGGAAGCCAAGAACATGGGAATAAAGGCAGCAGTAAGCACAAGCCTTATCATGGGCTTCACCTTCCTGATGATCTACCTGTCTTACGCTCTGGCCTTCTGGTATGGAAGTACACTCATTCTGAGTCAGGAGTACTCTGTTGGAACCGTGCTGTCAGTGAGTAAAGATATTATGACCTCAAAAAAAATAAAATGCTCACCAGAATTGTCAACCTAATAAGTTTATTTCGTCTTAGGTTTTATTTGCTTTACTCATTGGGGCATCTGCTTTGGGACAGACCTCACCAACTATCCAGTCCTTTTCCGGCGCCCGAGGAGCTGCATACAAAATCTATAACATTATTGACAGAGTAAGAAAATAGTCAGTTCGGTCTGTGCTATATATGTTTTGACTCATCATTGAATGAACGGTCAATAAAATTTCACTCTACAGAAACCGACCATCGACAGCTATTCAGAAAGTGGCTTCAAACCTGACTCGATCAATGGAAATGTAGAGTTCAAGAATGTCCACTTTACCTACCCCTCAAGGCCTGACGTCAAAGTCAGCTCCTCTCAAGCACTGTTTAACCTACATGTAAACCATTATTCACACGTGCTTATTCTTGCAGGTATTAAACAACCTGTCCCTGACCGTGAAAACCGGACAGACCATTGCATTAGTGGGAAGCAGTGGTTGTGGTAAAAGCACCACCATCCAGCTGTTGCAGAGATTTTATGATCTTCAGGAGGGATCTGTATGTGCACGATTGATATTATATTTGTCTTTAATACATCACATACTGCTGAAAGTGACAGCCATTCATCAATTCCTTTCCATATTTGTAGATATCTATTGATGGTCATGACATCTGTTCTCTCAATATCCGCTACCTGAGAGGAATAATTGGCGTGGTGAGTCAAGAGCCCGTCCTTTTTGGCACCACCATAACTGAGAACATCCGGTACGGCCGAATCGACGTCACACAAGAAGAGATAGAAACTGCTGCCAAGGAGGCCAACGCTTACGACTTCATCATGACCCTTCCTGATGTATGGCTTAATTCTGGACTTCTACTTTAAAACAGTTTTGCCCTTACTAATAATGTTGTTGGTGTTGTTGTGCAGAAGTTTGAGACGCTTGTCGGGGATCGAGGGACTCAGATGAGTGGAGGACAGAAGCAGAGAATAGCAATTGCTCGGGCACTTGTCCGCAACCCCAAAATCCTTCTGCTGGATGAAGCAACATCTGCGCTCGATGCTGAGAGCGAGACTATTGTGCAGGCTGCGCTCGACAAGGTACAACATGAACTCAAGATTGCTTTCACTAGACAATCATTTGTACCAGTACAACTGATGATGGTTCAGGCTTGAGTTGTTCAGAAAGGACCCAAACCACTATAGTGAGTTGATGTCAATAACAACAGGGGTCTCAAACTTGCAGCTCAACCGGTCGTTGCAGCCCACAGGACAGAATTTGCTGACATTGCTTGATTTTTTTTTTTTTTTCCCCATTCATCATTTACCAAACAACTTACCGTAGTTTAGGCTAACGACAGTTTTCAGTGATGTTTGTCAGGCTGTTAGCCAAAGTGAATTGGCAACAGTCATGTGATTAAAACGTAACTCTAAAGGGACACTTGGTGGAAGTTTGTTGTATCCTGTCACCCAGCCACGTCTTTTTAGGCAATTTCAGGAAAAGTGGGAGCCAGAATAACTTTTAGTTCAGTACAGTGGCATCCTGACCCAAACGTGTATTTCTATATACACGGAGAACGTACAGTGCTCTAGATTGAAGAGGAATATAATAATACGGAAGAGTTATGATACGGAGAGTGGGTCTCATGTCTACACCTTATAATTCAATATAAGGTGTAGACATGGCCATAGTCAGCAAATAATTGATGTAAGAAATCATTTTGGAGGTATTGCCTCCGCAAACATGTTTTACATGTCGATTGGCCCTCCTCCTCTCAGCTCCAGCCGTCTGTGACTTTTCTATAGCCGAAGCATTCCCATACCAGCGATTTCGTTTTCTTGGATGGGGGAAAAATTCTATAGTTTCACCTCCTCCCGCCATCATGTAGCACAGCTGACTTACTGACACTGAGCAACAACCGG
Organism: Corythoichthys intestinalis; assembly: GCF_030265065.1. Classification (NCBI taxonomy): domain Eukaryota; kingdom Metazoa; phylum Chordata; class Actinopteri; order Syngnathiformes; family Syngnathidae; genus Corythoichthys; species Corythoichthys intestinalis. The sequence continues at coordinate 42,952,799 of NC_080398.1, forward strand.
TGGGGGAGGGTGGAGCATTGAAGCTGTAAGCAAGAGATTTCTCCCTGCATTTTTGGGACATAAAAAAAATAGCTAATACCGTAGGGACGGTATGACGGATACATTTTTGCGGTCTAGAAACCTTGACGTTTTCATACCACGGTATACCTTGAAAAACGGTAATCGGCACATGTCTAATCCAGACAGAAACACAGGTTTTTGTTAAGTCATTGGCAGCCATTGACAGCGGTAGATGCCCCATCCGTTTTGACTGGGAGAGCTCCCAGTCAAAATGGATGGGATGTTGAGCGCTGTTAATTTGATTGAAAGATAAGCATTCACAGCCAGTCCGCCCAGTTGTAATGAATTGGACGTCAGTTCCTGTCAACGGCAGGCAATAAGTTCATGATTAGTGTATTATAGGTTGGTGGAACAGTGGGGGGAGGATATTTTTAGGTGCTGTAAAAGAAATAAATACGGCAATCGTTTATAGCCAATGCACAATTTCATTAGTCTCATCTCACATCATTTTCTCAAGATGCATTCAGGCAACTCTAACAAATTCACCTTTTTTCCCCCCACACAGGCCAGACTGGGTCGTACAACCATAGTTGTGGCTCATCGTCTCTCAACTATCAGAAATGCTGATGTGATCGCTGGCTTCAAAAAAGGAGAAATTGTGGAGTTTGGGACTCACAATGAACTGATGGAAAAACACGGTGTCTACTATACTCTTGTCTCTATGCAGGTAACACTTTCATATTCATATTTAATGAAAATGTGTTTTTGGGGACGGTCAACCTATAATAACCTTTTCATTTTGAAGACGTTTGAAAAAGCCATAGAAAAGGAGCACGATGAGTCGCTGCCCATTGAAAATTCCCCAATCTCAGAAAAGTCTGAATCTTCCCTAATTATGAGGAAGTCAACGAGAGGTTCTTCCACTGCTGGCTTAGAAGGAAAGAAAGAAGAGAAAGAAACATTGGTGGATGCAAAAGACATAATAGAGGATGTGAGTATGCCAATTTTCTGAACTTTAGCAAGAAAATGAAAATGAGGCATTCAAGCTTTTTCTCCTACTTTCTGCAGGATGAAAGTCTTCCCTCTGTGTCCTTCTTCTCAGTAATGCGTTTGAACGGGTCTGAATGGCCTTACATTTTGGTTGGCACCATCTTTTCTATACTCAACGGAATAGTCATGCCTATGTTTGAGATTATCCTCTCCAAATATATTGTTGTAAGTAGCATTTTAGGATTTTTGGAGCCAAAATGCAAAAAGGTGACTTAAGAGTACAGTGAACTTTCATTATATCGCTATCGCACAGGGGTGTTCAAACTGTTTTTCTCCTTTGGCCATTTTCAGAAACAATTTTATTTGTTAAACAGAGAATTGCAATTGGCATTTGCAGTTGAAATGAATTTTATATCTATTACTGTCAATGACGCTGTATGAGCTACGGGCTACAATCAACAAAATACAGTAATTCAGAGGTTTAAGGATATTGCATCTAATATGTATTTTCTTCACTATTAAGTCACACTTTTTTCATAGTTCGGCTGGGCCTTCAACTTATAGCCATAAAGGATGGTTTACTGTATTATCGGAAAGTTCTGAATGTTCTGAACAAATCCTTCTCTTTCAAACTCAGGTGTTCATCGATCCAAATCAAGAGGAGGTTAGAAGAAAATCTCTAATACTTTCAATTATATTTGCGGTTCTTGGAGTTGCCTCTTTTTTTACTCTGTTTTTTGAGGTAAGGACAGCTACTTTCACAGCCTAATTTGTAGTGTTGCACCGATACCATTTTTTGGCCCCGATACCGATACCTGGCTGTGCAGTATCGGCCGATACTGATACCATACCGATACCACCCCGATTATATATATATATATATATATATATATATATATATATATATATATAATTTTTTTTTTTCTTAATACCCCCCCCCCCCCCCCCCCCAAAGAGTTACATAATTGGATGTGAAATTATTGCTATCAAGGCTTTGTCAGGCTGTTGCTTACCTTTGCAAAATAGGAAAAAGTACACTAAACCCTAGTAGACAATAGTTGAATAAACCTTCCGCTCTCAAAGGCCAAAATAGTGCTAAATTTGTGAAATTAATAAAACATGTATAATACTAGCCCAACAGTAAGAAAGTGCAAATAAATTCATAATAATAAACTCTGAATGAACTGAATAAACTTTTTTAAACCTCTCAAAGTCCAAACAGTGCAACTTTCATGAAATTATTGTCACATTCTGCTGCTGGTTAGATTGTGTTTTGTTGCTGGGCGTGGCACTTGAATCCAATGCAGGCTGATCAACGCAGTATTTAAGCACGGGTGATCTCAGAGAAGGCTGCCGAGATATTTGCCTTGCTGATCGCTATTTGACATCTGGCACAATAATCTCGCTACATTTGCTTGTTATGCCCCTGCATTGGGTTTTTCTGTTAGTGTGCTGCTCTCGTTTGTAACCGCTGCCTATCGTCTTAGTTTGTCCGTCGACCTGCTGTCACGGACTCCTTTTGTTATTTCTATTTTCCCGCGATCGCGTGTTATTTTTTGTTTGCAATCATTAAACCCTTTTATGTATCCCCCGCTTGTTGTCTGCTTCGAGGTTCAACCTTGTTTCCGCATTTGCGGACGCTAACAATTATAAGTAATAATAATTGACCACAGCATCCCGTCTCTCCTTTTTTTCGGGAGGTGGGAGTCCCTTATTTCTATTTCTGAAAGGTGGCAACAATACTTTGGAAACACTTCCCAAATTACTGCGGCATTTCTTTCAGTAAAAGACAATAAAAGTAAAGTAGACGAAGTGAACTGACCAGAGATTGTGGCTGCGGTCCAGCGGCCTTCTTCCTCTGGATAGCAGTCCTGCTCTTGCAGGCTCAAACTCGTTGTGTTCGTTCACGTTTCGTCTTCAAATGTTTTATCAAGTTCGAGGTATTGAAACTGGCCGATTTAACTCCACATCTCCAAACTTTCAGGCCGCAAATCTTGCATGCAGCCATTGATTTTAATCGACGGGATTTCTATTTGGAAATACTTCCCGACCGCCGCGGCGCCGCCATATTTCCTGGTTTGTTTTTCGTCCATATGAAAAAGCCCCCTTTTGATTGGTCAGGAGTGGCTATTGGCCCGCTCTCATTGGTCTGGAGCAGGCCAATAGCGATAGCTGCTTGGTGTTCACGTGTCATCACACAACACAGAGACAGTGTAGTGAACGCCAGGAGGAGAAAAAGGCTGTGGTCAAATGTTATAATAATGGACCGGTAAATGGTATTGGCGCCGTCTTTGTTGGTACCGATACCACCATTTCGGGCCGGATCGGCGCCCCCTGCCGATACTAGTATCGGTATCGGTGCATCTTTACTGATTTGTGATCATAGAAGATTTTTCCTAATAACTGCTGCTTTATACATTTAATGTACAGGGTGACTGCATTTTGCTACGTTTGTCATTTCCAAAGCCCAAATAATTCTAGACTGCTGTTTGTTTTGTAATTAGGGTTTCTGTTTTGGGAAATCTGGAGAAATCTTGACCATGAAAATGAGACTTGCAACTTTCACAGCCATGATGAAGCAGGTAATTAATTCTGACAAGGATTTCATCTGTAGATACATTCCACAGAGTCAGACATTTCTTTGGTAAATCAAATGGATTACATTTGACTTCATTTTTTTCTCTTTGTTTAAGGACCTTAAATGGTACGATGATCCCAAAAACAATGTTGGGGCGCTCACAACTAGGCTGGCCCTGGATGCGGCTCAAGTACAGGGGGTAATGTACTTCTCTCTTTTATATACAGTTGACCCTTACACATTTGCAGAGGCGCAATTGCGACTTTACCCTTTCGCAATATATAGATTTTTAAGTGTCCAGGGTTACAGTGGTATGAAAAAGTATCTGAATGTTTTGGAATTTCTCACATTTCAGCATAAGATAACCATCAAATGTGATCTGATCTTCGTCAAAATCACACAGATGAAAAAACAGTATCTGCTTTAATTAACACCACCCAAACATTTGTAGGTTTTCATATTTTAATGAGGATAGTATTCAAACAATGACAACGGGGGAAAAATAAGTGAACCACCACATTTAATATTTTGTGTGCCCCCCCCCCCCCCCCCCCCTTTGACAGCAATAACTTCAAACAGACACTTCCTGTAGCTGCAGATCAGTCTAGGACATCAATCAGGACTAATCCTGGCCCATTCTTCTCTACAAAACTGCTGTAGTTTAGTCAGATTCCTGGGCTGTCTGGCATGATTCGCTGTCTTTAGGTCATGCCACAGCATCTCAATGGGGTTCAAGTCTGGACTTTGACTTGGCCACTCCAGAACATGTATTTTGTTCTTCTGAAACTATTCTGAAGTTGATTTACTTCTGTGTTTTGGATCATTGTCTTGTTGCAGTGTCCATCCTCCTTTTAGCTTTAACTGTTTGACAGCCTCAGGTTTTCCTGCAAAACATCCTGATAAACTTTTGAATTCATTCTTCAATTAATGATTGCAAGTTGTACAGGCCCTGAGGCAGCAAAATAGCCCCAAATCATGATGCTCCCTCCACCATGCTTCACTTTGGGGATGAGGTGTTGATGTTGGTGAGCTGTTCCATTTTTCTTCCACAAATGACTTTGTGTGTTAGTCACAAACAATTCAACTTAGGCTTCATCAGTCCACAAAATATTTTGCCAGAAATTCTGTGGACTGTCCAAGTGCCTTTTTGCGAACAGTGGCTTCCTCTGTGGAGTCCTTCCATGAACACTATTCTTGGCCATAGTTTTACATGTAGTTGATGTGTGCAGAGAGATATTGGACTGTGCCAGTGATTTCTGTAAGTCTTTAGCAGACACTTTTGGTTCTTTTTTCTCTCTCTCAGTATTCTGCGCTGAACTCTTGGAGTCATCTTTGGTGATGGCCACTTCTTTGGAGAGAAGCAACAATGCCAGATTCTCTCCATTTGTCGACAACTTCTCTGACTGTCGATTGATGAACATCCATACTTTTTGAGATGGTTTTGCATCCTTTCCCAGCTTTATACAAATCAACAATCCTTGATCGCAGCTCTTTCGACAGAGCCATGATGCACATCAGACAATCCTTCTCATCAAGACAATTCTTACCAGGTTTATGTTTTACAGTGGGAAGGGCAGCTTTAAACCACTCATCAGTGAATGGGCACACACACCTGACTTTAAATGTTTGGTAAAAATTAGTTTCAATTGCTCTATAAGTCTCCTTAGGCAGAGGGTTCACTTACTTATTTTTCAATTTTGCATGCTATATTCATTAAAATATGAAAACTTATAAATGTTTGGGTGGTTTTAGTCAAAGCAGACACTGTTTTTTTCATCTGTGTGATTTTGACAAAGACCAGATCACATTTAATGGTGATTTTATGCAGAAATGTGAGAAATTCCAAAAGGTTCAGATACTTTTTCATACCACTGTATCTTAGCTTAAAACACGGGTTTCAAACCGGTCCTCAAAGGGCCGCAGTAGGTGCCGGATTTCACTCCAACCAAACGAGATGAACACCTTTTCACCAATCCGGTCTCTACAAGTGTAATCAGCTGATTGCAGTCAGGTGCTGCTTGTTTTAGCAGAAACCTCATTGGTTGAACTGTCAGTGCTGGATCTGTTAGAACAAAGACCAGGACCCACTGCGGCCCATTGTGGAATCAGTTTGACACCCCTGGCTTAAAGGGAAAGACAACACCTAGTTTAAATGACTGTCATGTGAAGGACGGTTGCTCGAAGTATTTAAGTAGGCAAATCACAAATTTCCTCGACTTCTGATAAGGGAGAAAATGATGTTTAAGTACACAAATTACACTGCTTAAGAGCAGAGCCATTTTGAGATGTCCGATATACTGTACCCACGCACACACAAACTAATAAACTCAAGCAAATGTACATGAGCTAATTAGTTGATATTATAGAGGTCCCAAGAAAGGGCAGGCAATCTGGAATATTCGCCTTTGATTGGCTAAAATTGTAGCGGTTTTGATAAAATGTCTGCCCCCATGTCGGGCAGACACTTCATTGAAATACTGGCTGTCAAGTTCAAAAATAGATCCTTAGGTTGACATTGTAAAATTACCCAAAAATAAGGAGAGAAGACACTCAGTTTTCTTGGCCAAGGAGGTCAAACATGTGACTCGTAAGTCACCAAGATTGATCTAAAGGACAAAAAAACCTCCTTGGTATTTTATTTAGGGGTTTTCCCTGAACAAGATGGATGTCGCCCTGAGGGAGGGGAAAGCATGCTGGCGACACCCATGTGGTTTTTTTATTGGCTATGTGTGTGCATGTAGGTGGAATTAAGTGATACATGTGTGTGGAGCAAGAGCTTATGTAAACAATCAAAACAATCATATAAACAGTCAAAATAATATATAAACAGTCAAAATAATGCTGACACTTTTAGTTATGCAACGTTAAACAATCAGCAGAATAGTCCAAACACTTCCAGTTATGCACCGCTGTGGCCCTGGAAGATGTCCTCGGATGGAAAATCGTCCTCGAAGGGCTAGGCGAAAGTCCAAACCCCAGGTGCTGAGGATGCCTGGAAGGTCCAGTTACGCAACGACGCGGCCATGAAGCCACCCCGACCCTCTTCTGCACTTTGTAACACTTAAGCATTATACTACAATCAGGAATAGCAAGCAATAATCATTTACTGGTTATATACGTAAGAAAAATATGGCAATATGTATTATTTATGGTATATATGAGCATAAGCAAATATTCAATCAACCAATCAAGCAAACATTTAATAAAATCAACCCCCGATAATTATCTCAACACTGGCTTTTACTGACGTATTTCACCTCTATTACACATCTAAAAAAATGAAAATTTTGGGTGGGGGTGTTTTTAAACAAAGTCCTGTTTCTGCTAAGATGCACGTGATAAAATTCCCTTTGTGCATGAACACAGTACTAAAATACAAAAAAGTAAAAACAAATGCAAAAGAAAAATATGTGGTAGTACCAAAAACACAAATGCCAAACCTCAAACAAAATAGAAATGTTTGTTTATGGGACATAAGGGTGCCAGGCAGTCGCACGTTTCAAACTAAAAAACATTTGGTTTGAACTGGGTTTGATTAAATTAATCAGCCGCACAAATTGTTTAACTCATACAATTTGGGTGGTCCTACCGTGAGATGTCTTCAATCCTTTCGGTTTTGCTTCAACCCTTCGCCTCCAGAAGCGGAGGTGAGGCCAGTCCCCTAGAAAACCGAGGACGTGCACGCTTTGAATGGAAATCCCCTCCGCTCCAGGAAACACCAGGTATGTCGCAATACGGCTCGAAGGACCAAATAAATGTCAAGTTCAAAAATAGATCCTTAGGTAGACATTTGTAAAATTGCCCAGAAATAAGGAGAGAAGACACTCAGTTTTCTTGGCCAAGGAGAGCAAAATGTGACTCGTGAGTCACCAAAATTGATCTCCAGAAAAAAACCCTCCTTGGTATTTTATTTAGGGGTTTGTCCTAAAAAAAAAATGGATGCCGCCCTAAGGGATGGGAGAGCAAGCTGGAGACACCCATGTGGTTTTCGATTGAATATGTGTGTGCATGTAGGTGGAACTAAGTAAATACACTTGTGTAAGCAAGAGCTTATGTAAACAATCATGTAAACAGTCAAAACAATCATGTAAACAGTCAAAATGATCATGTAAACAGTCAAAATGACCCAGACACTTCAGTTATGTAACGCTGCGGCCATGGAAGATGTCCTCGGATGGAAAATCGTCCTCGGAGGTCTAGACGAAAGTCCAGACGCCAGGTGCTGAAGATGCCTCGGAAGGTTTAGTTACGCAATGATGCAGCCATGAAGCAAAGCAGTTGTCATCCCGACCCTCTTTTACTCTTTGTAACACTTAAGCATTATACTACAACCTGGTATAGCAAGCAATAATCATTTACTGGTTATATAAGTAAGAAAAATATGGCAATATGTATTATTTATGGTATGTATGAGCACAAGCAAATATTCAATCAATCAATCAAGCAAATATTTAATCAATCAAACCCCGATAATTACCTCAACAATATGTCACGATTCTATCATCTCACACCACGAGATAGAATCGTGACCGAGTTTCGTGGTTTCGATACACATATCGTTACAGGCTTAATAAACATGTATAGTTTTTACATCTGTAGTTTAAATGGTTTACATAAGCAGTAAACATCTGATCACAAATCCTTTCTTTTTTTCTACATGGAAATTTGCTAACTGTAGCCTGGTTTGGTCTGTTTGTATGCTCTGTGAATATTGGGGGTCCACTGTATGCACTATGCTCTATTGTTCATTTACCATGGTGACTAACGCCATTCCTCTCTTCTTAGGCTACCGGAGCACGCCTATCTACACTAGTTCACAATATTGTTAACATGACCACCTGTATAATTATTGCCTTTGTGTATGGCTGGCAACTGACCCTGCTGGTACTGGTCTTAGTGCCATTCATGATAGCGGCTGGAGTCATGCAGATGCAGATAGTAGGTGGACAAGCTGCTGAAGACAAGATTGAGCTGGAGAAAGCTGGAAAGGTAGGCATTTGGTGTTGGACTGGTTATGCTAAGTTTCCACTTAGCTCAGCAAAGCTCTACTAAAAACTAAACTTCACTTGCTGGGTTCTGGATTTGTTGAACGAAAACCATGTGGGTAACGTAAACTTATATGAGCAATCCGGTTCTGCTCCACTACAGCAATTTGTTCTTGCACTGCTCTCACTCAAATTTGAAATGTCCTCCCTTTGTCTAATCCAGTAGTAGCTACATGCTGTGACAAGAATACAGCAGTGTGTAAAAAAAAAAGAAAAAAGCTATTATTCATGCTAACTAAAGATTTTAAATCGTAAAACTCTTCAGTTCTCTTGAATGTACTTACAGCACCTCTCAGTTAATATGGATCTGACGTCTATTGCCGTCAGTAGGTGTTTTCAGTATCAATTTACCTCTTTTACTAACTACCACAACACATACTCTGTGACCTACAAGGGTTGGACAAAATAATGGAAACATCTAACATTTTGGCATCATAATCATTGAACTTAATTGTTAAAGAATGGTATGAAGTTGAGCATCTCGTATGGACAGCACAATCCCCAGACCTCAACATTATTGAGCACTTATGGTCAGTTTTAGAGATTCATTTAAGACGTCGATTTCCACCACCATCGTGTCTAAAAGAGTTAGAAGTCTATTCTAACTGAAGAATGGCTTAAAATTCCTTTGGAAAACATTCAGAAATTGTATGAATCAATTCCTCAGAGAATCGAGGCTGTAATTGCCGCAAAAGCTGGCCCTACACCATATTAAATTAGTTTGAGTTGATTTTTTGAAGGTGTTTCTATTATTTTGTCCAACCCCTGTAGGTTGGCAATGAATGAGTTAAGCTAATGATAACTTCTCAACGGATGGCCATAGACATGTGCCGATTACCGGTTTCAAGGTATACCGTGGTATGAAAATGTCATGGTTTCAAAACCACAAAAATTTTCCGTCATACCGTCCCTAAGGTATTAGCTATTTTTTTATGTCCCAAAAATGCAGGGACAAATCCCTCGCTTGCAGCTGCAAGGCTCAACCCTCCCCCCACCGATTGTTGCTCAGTGTCAGTCAGTCAGCTGTGCTACACGATGGCTGGAGGAGGTGAAACTCTTGAAGTTTTTCCCTCATTGAAGAAAACAAAATCGCTGGTATGGGAATACTTCGGCTACAGAAGAGTTAGACGGCAGCGGCTTAGAGGAGGAGGGCCAACCGACATGTAAAACATGTTTGCGGCGTGTGGCTGCCGAGGAGGCGATACCTCCAATATGATTTCGCATTTATCCAAAATTAAAGATTAGTAAATACTGTCATGAACGTTTCTCACCAGCTATGAGAGTTAACTCCAGCATTTTTAAAGTTTAGGCTCACCTAAAGGACTGCATTTATTTTAATTTTTATTTAGTGTATTTCAGTCTTTTTGTATTTTTTTTTTTTTCATTATTTATTTTAACTTAGCGAATTGCAACATAAGAATAATGGTAATATGTTTTTAAAAAATAAATAAATAAATAAAAATAGTAATACCGTGAAAACATGATAATTATGTTTAAGGTTATCATACTGGCACATGCCTACATGGCCACTGTCCATGAACATTTTAAAATACTGTCCTATTTACTCAGAATGTTTATTTCAAAGCGTTTGTTTAAGTTTTCCATCAAAACTTCAAAAAGCCAGTGAAATTAGTGGAGTTGAAATTTCAAGGTTTTTTAATAGTGAGCAGACACTCATTCGCCTCCATTATTTTTATTTGTAGTAATTTTGGAGCAATTTGGGACGACTACTGGAGCACAACCCATTTGTAGTGGAAAATTGGCAAGTCTAATGATAGTATGAAAAGAAAACCAATTTATACCTGGCAAAAAGTGGAAAAGGTGATTTTCAATCCAAGTGGAACCCTGTGTTATGCAACATCTACTATTTCATGTTGTTTCATCAGATTCTTACAGAAGCCATCGAGAACATCCGTACTGTTGCATCTCTGACCAGAGAACCAATGTTTGAGACTTTGTATGCCGAAAACCTCGAAGTTCCATACAAGTATGGGCTATCCTACATCAGCTGTTGTTAAATATTTAGAGGAAAGATGTTTTAATTCTCCCTGTGCCATTATTGATGGTTTATTTGTCTATTTCTGCAGAAACTCACAGAAAAGGGCCTGTCTGCAGGGCTTTGTCTTTTCCGTAACGCAAGCCATCCTGTGCTTTGCTTATGCAGCATGTTTTCGGTTTGGAGCATGGCTTATTGAAAATGGACACATGGACCTTGAAGGAGTGTTCATGTCAGTATTGAGTCCTCATTATGACGATCGACAGCATGAAGTCATTGGCTATGTTTAGATGGAAAAAATTCTGTAACCCGATCAGTGTTTGAATTCTAATTAAGATCGGATGCACTGTTTTCATGGACATTCAGGCATCACACATTCGGTCAGAATAAATTACGGGTAGTCCCTGGTTTACGAACGAGTTCCATTCCTACTCTGGCGGCGTGATTTTGCATAAATCGGGATTAACCTTTTATGTACCCCTAAAAGCCCCCTAAATCTCAAAATAACTACCCAGAAACACATATTATACGTCATTTCAATTAAATAAAGTAAAAAAATAACTGGACTCACCATCAATACTGGGAGGTGGCTGGATGAGACACTAGCCCCATTCAGACATACGCTGACCTCCAGTTAAATCCAAGGATTTAAACGTGTAGCCCTTTTGGCTGAAAGCAACTGCCGGGATCGAGTGACATGGACATTAATCGGGTCGCGTCCTAGTATAATGTCTGGGTCTTAACCGGGACGCGGCATGTATGAAACCAGCTAGCAGAGTGAAGGTTCATGACGTATATATCATGGCGGGCCGATCATCATTTCCTCGTTCTTTGCAGTAAGACAAAAAGCGGTAAACAAACATCGCAATTATCAACATAGCAAACTGGAATGACAGCAAAATTAAATTGCTACTGGATGTTAGAGCCGAGGAAGAGGCATTCCATCCATCATTACAAATGTGTGGTTTATTTTTTTGCTGATGCGGAAAATGACATACTGTCCGAGCTATTTATTCCCATCCCCGAGAGAGAGCAGAGTCGCCAACACGGCACAAGTCTGAAAGTGTCCAACCTGGGTAATTCCCCGTGCGCCACATTACACAGGAATTTAGTGGGATATGTCTGAAAGGGACTTCTGTTACACGACAAAAAAAGAAAAAGACTAGAGACAAAATGCCGGATGAGACTCTAGCGTCGTGAAGTTGAAATCACGTAAGACGGGTTTGTCGTAACCTGTATTTTGACATGCGCATAATTGACAAAATAAACCGTAAATAGTAGTAGAAGAAAAAAAACGGAGCGACGTCCGTGTCAACAAAACACTATACTGGCCATTTTTACGTTAAATGTTAGCGTTATTTCTTGTATTTTCACCGCTTTTCTAGTCAGGTCTTTCAATGTAACCTCTTTTGATAGTAACATGTTCGTATCGGATGCAGACCATTTCAGTCTTGCGCCCAACCTGTCTTCCGCTCACTTTGCTTCTACGAGCTTCTGGGAATAACAAAAACACGTATACTAAAGTCACAGACGTGTAGTAAAGGCTATTTGTTCGAAGTTTTTGAATAAATTGTTTTCATATACGCTGATTGAATTATAAATCGATATTAACCACCCCTCTGGTTCCGAATAGAATCTTGATCGGAATGGGGTTAATCGTTTTAGAATATCCCGAATTGCGTCCATGTAAACGTAGCCATTCATTAGTAGTCAGGAATTCCAAACTTTTCAGTGTTCAATCATTTCACAGCAACTAATACAATTTGACTTCATCTCAGGGTGACTATGGTGCTTCTTTATGGCGCTATGAATATTGGAGAGGCAAATTCCTATACTCCAAACTATGCAAAGGCTAAAGTGTCCGCTGCTCATATCATAAAGCTACTGAAAAGACGGCCTGCGATTGATAATCTTTCACAGGAGGGAAAATCATTGGTAAGTAACAAAAAGCCTCACGTAATAGCAAGTAACGCTAATTGTTTGTTCAAACTTCAAAACTAACCAATTATCCACAGGACCAATTTGACGGGAACGTGCAATTGGAGAGTGTTATGTTTACCTACCCTTCAAGGCCCAATGTGCCTGTCCTCCAAGGGCTGAATTTGAAAGTGAGCAAGGGAGAAACCCTGGCCCTGGTAGGAAGCAGCGGTTGTGGTAAAAGCACCACCATCCAGCTTCTGGAGAGGTTCTACGACCCCATGCGAGGAAAAGTGGTAAGATGACAATGCGTGTGTTGCTAATTGTCACTGTTTTGGGTACTGCAATGCCCTGAAAATGTGCTGGAACAATTGTTGCTGCAGGCAATATTTGTTCCTTAGACCTAAGCAAACCTTAACTTTGCATGGTGCAAGCCTGCAGACTTGACAGGGTTTACGCGTGTCCTTAAAAAGTCTTAAAATGTCTCAAATTTAAAAATATAGATAATCAAAGTCTTAAATTGTCTTAAATTTAATGGAAAATTGCAGTAAGCATTAAATTTCCAGACGATGCGTTTAATGCCGAGGAAATCACTGTAGTCTAGCGTAAAACTTACAGTGGCGTGTATTTGTTTTTTTTTTTAAATGGCCGTGCACCTAGGCATGTGCCGGTATGAGATAGTGACGGTATGATAACCTTAAGCAAAAATATCACGGTATTGCAATTACAACTCCAAAATGTGTTACTTAGAGATATCTGGGTTAAAAAAAAAATAAAATAAAACTTTCCTTTGAACAGGTTTTTTATTTTTCAAAACATATTAGCAAATTGGGACATAAATATAATGTTAAGTTAAAATAATGAAAAAATATAACGAATATTCTAAATAAAATTAAATGCAGTCCTTTAGGTGAGCGTAAACCCACAGCCACAGCTAAACATTATCATCAGAACAAAAATAATTGAATTATTTTCCATTAAAAGCACGCCTATATGACTCGTATCACATTTACACACACACACACTCTCTTTCCCAACACAGACAGTTGTCAGAAAGAAAAAAACTTGTTTTACCACCGTTAGACACACTAAACATGCTGGCGTTAACTCAAGTGGCTGGTGGGAAATGTTCATGATTGTGTTTACTAACCTTTAATTTAGTATGAATGTGAAATCATACTGGAGGTATAGACCCTACTCACGTGACGTCACAGCCACGCCCCCGCACCATGTTGTCCGTATACTCGTCATGTTAATGCATTAGCGCTTCGTAAATTCCTCCTATTATGGCGTGTTTTTCTGCTCGTTAACATTAATAATCAAAATGGTCAAGTCGTGTGTGGCGGTCAGTTGCAAAAACAGAGAAGATAGACGGAGAGACTTGAAGTTTTACCGTATTCCGAGAGACCCGGAGAGGAGAGCGAGGATCACAGAAGTGACCGTTACAGTACAAGGACCTGTTTCACCCAACCAGCAACATAGCATTTATAAGCCTCCAAGCTCTTAAAGTTTTTCAAACTTTCGTGAGAATAGGCTGATTTTGTGTGGACAAGATAGTTGTAAATATCAGGGTCAGGCAAAGACAAAAACAGGCAAAAACATAGATTTAGGCATCAAATATGGATCTGGCGAATGGATAAACTGAAGCTTTTCCACATAACGCCTTTTATGCAACGCATCCAATGAGTTTACGGCGTCAGATAACACCGGGGCTTCCATGAATTGCTCTATAACTTGCACAACTAATGAAAACAATGAGAATAGGTCTAAAAAATACGGACAATATGGCGGCCGGATACAGCGACACGTCATTTTGTGACGTAGGTGAGTAGGGTCTATTGCCTCTTCCGCAAACATGTTTTACAGGTCTGTTGGCCCTCCTCGTCTAAGCCGCGAACGTCTGTAACTTTTCTGTAGCCGAAGTATTCCCATGCCAGCGATTTCGTTTTCTTCTATGGGGGGAAAAAGTTGAGTTTCACCTCCTCCAGCCATCGTGTAGCATAGCTGACTCGCTGACCTTGAGCAACAACCAGTGCGGGAGGGTTGAGTCTTGCAGCTGCAAGCGAGGGATTTGTCCCTGCATTTACAGTACATAAAAAATAGCTAATACCTTAGGGACGGTGTGACAGAAAATTTTTGCTGTTTTGAAACCGTGACGTTTTCGTACCACGGTATACCTTAAAACCGGTTATCGGCACACGCCTACGTGCACTAAGTACAAGAGTTTGGAATTAACATACAGTGTGGCAAATAAGTATTTAGTCAACCACTAATTGTGCAAGTTCTCCAGGCCTGTAATTGTCAACATGGGTAAACCTCAACCATGAGAGACAATGTGGGGAAAAAAAACCTGAAAATCACATTGTTTGATTTTTAAAGAATTTATCTGCAAATCATGGTGGAAAATATACTTTGTGATGTACCCTTTGTTGGCAATAATTTGAGGCCAAACGTTTTCTGTAACTCTTCACAAGCTTTTCACACACTGTTGATGGTATTTTGGCCCATTCCTACATGCAGATCTCCTCTAGAGCAGTGATGTTTTGGGGCTGTCGTTGGGCAACACGGACTTTCAACTTGCTCCACAGATTTTCTATGGGGTTGAGATCTGGAGACTGGCTAGGCCACTCCAGGACCTGGAAATGATCCTTACGAAGCCACTCCTTTGTTGCCCTGGCTGTGTGTTTGGGATCATTGTCATGTTGGAAGACCCAGCCATGTCTCATCTTCAATGCCTTTGCTGATGGAAGGAGGTTTTCACTCAAAATCTCTCGATACATGGCCCCATTCATTCTTTCTCACAGTGGGTATGGTGTTCTTCGGATGCAATTCAGTTTCAGTATTCTTTCTCCTCCAAACACGAGAACCTGTGTTTCTACCAAAAAGTTCTATTTTGGTTTCATCTGACCATTACCCATTCTCCCAGTCCTCTTCTGGATCATCCAAAGTTCGCAGACAGGCCTGGACGTGTAATTTCTTCAGCAGGGGGACACATCTGGCAGTGCAGTATTTGTGTCCCTGGCGGCGCATTGTGTTACTGACAGTAGCCTTTGTTACTGTGGTCCCAGCTCTCTGTAGGTCATTCACTAGGTCCCCCCGTGTGGTTCTGGGATTTTTGCTCACCGTTCTTGTTATCATTTTGATGCCACGGGGTGAGATCTTGTATGGAGCCCCAGATCGAGGGAGATTATCAGTGGTCTTGTATGTCTTCCATTTTCCGATAATTGCTTCCACAGTTGATTTCTTTACACCAAGCGTTTTATCTATTTCGGATTCAGTCTTCCCAGCCTGGTGCAGGTCTAGAATTTTGTCTGTGGTGTCCTTCGACAGCTCTTTGGTCTTGGCCATAGTGGAGTTTGGAGTGTGACTGACTGAGTTGTGGACAGGTGTCTTTTATACCAATAATGAGTTAAAACAGGTGCCATTAATACAGGTAACGAGTGGAGCCTCGTTAGAAGTTAGACCTCTTTGACAGCCAGAAATTTTGCTAGTTTGTAGGTGACCAAATACTTACTTTCCACTCTAATTTGGAAATAAATTCTTTAAAAATCAAACAATGTGATTTTCTGTTTGTTTTTTTCCCACATTCTGTCTCTCATGGTTGAGGTTTACCCATGTTGACAATTACAGGCCTCTCTAATCTTTTCAAGTTGTAGAACTTGCACAATTGGTGGTTGACTAAATACTCATTTGCCCCACTGTATGTTATACGGTATGTTGTCCGCAACCTAAGCATACGTCTGAGTCTTAATCAAAAATTGATGGCAGATTATTTATTTAAGAAGTGGTTGGCCCCTGGTGAAAGTAACAGTGCCTGATGCAAAGTAGGAATGTGACGATATATTATAAAGGTGATATATCGCAATACTTTGTAGCCCAAAAGGTTATCGATATGCTTCCACCAAAAATCGCTGTATAGTCAAATAAAAAAAAAAAGTTTGCAATGGACCCTATGGAGTCATTTGACTCCATGCTCAACTTTATTGGACCCACAAAGTATTCCCCATTGGCGCCCATTTACATCCACTCAATGCACCTCATTGAATTTATTCATATCTGTCATTTTTGTCTTCCAGATGCTCGATTCTGTAAGTGTGAAAGAGCTGAACATCCACTGGCTGAGGTCTCAGATAGGCATTGTGTCCCAGGAGCCTGTACTCTTTGACTGCAGTTTAGCTGACAATATTGCCTATGGAGACAACAGTCGGACTGTTACTATAGAGGAGATTAAGACTGCTGCTGAGGCAGCCAACATTCACAGCTTCATAGAAGATTTGCCAAAGGTAATGATGTTGTTGGCAGAATTGTTATTTTTATGTTCACTGCGCTCAAGATGTATTATTTAATGAATGGCATTAGACAAATTTATAGATAATGATTTTTGATACCACATAATCTTCCATGCACTGACCTTGACTTGGTTTGCTGGAACAGAAATATGACACTCAGGCAGGCGACAAAGGGACCCAGTTGTCAGGAGGTCAGAAACAACGAATAGCCATTGCCCGAGCCATCATCCGCAACCCTAAACTTTTGCTTCTGGACGAGGCCACGTCTGCGCTAGACACCGAAAGTGAGAAGGTGGGATTTTTTGGTCTCGTCTACAAAAGCTCCACAATTGGCTGTCTTATTATTTGACTTTTGTGCTCTCTATTTTTGCTTGATCCAGGTGGTACAAGAGGCCTTGGACAAAGCCAGGCAGGGCAGGACGTGTATTGTTGTCGCCCACCGTCTCTCCACCATCCAAAATGCAGACTGCATTGCTGTCTTTAAGGGAGGGGTCGTTGTCGAACAAGGGACACACCAGCAGTTGCTAGCCAAAAAGGGAGTCTACCACATGCTGGTCACCACTCAGATGGGCCATGAGGGGGTTTAAGCTGATCACTTTGTTTCTACAGGTCTGCAAAGGCAGACTACATTTTGTATTTTTTGTTTAGTCACTGACGTTTTGAATGTACTGTCCTAGCATTGGCATAAGTGTTGTGTCCATTAGCTCAAACTAATTTGATTCTCGTCTATGAAAGGGACACTTAAGCTAGCGGTTTTTAGTTTCTGTCATTTTTTTTTTTTTTAAATGAGTGTCTTAAGCCCCTTTCAGACAACGCTGAACTCCGGTTAAATGCCGGGATTTAAACGGGTTACGCTTATGCAGATTACGACTCAAAAAAGCAATGTAGTTACTTTACTGATTACTTTATTATCAAAGTAAGTAAGTTACTTAAAACATAATTTATCAGTTACTTTTTATCATTTTTTCCTCCCTTTGGCTAATCAACATAAGAATGACAACAGAAAAATGTCTTTGCTTGTAATTGAATTTTTCACATAAGTCTTAGTCTTCGAGGTAGCGGGGGTTTAATTAGTCGATGAAGTTGATTTCAACCGCGCTAGTTTAGCTATTCCGGAGCCCTGAAACTAACAAATAACTGTCATAAACAGGGGTGCACATAATTTTTTTGCCCAGGTTCTCGGAGGAGGACCTGGAGATGTGACTTGGTCCTCATTGAGCTTGAGAGCCGACCCGCCTGATGCGATAAATTTATGACAAGCTTTACTTAGAGCCAATTAACTTTAATTAATTATATTAACAATTAATGCTTGATTAACATCAACTGGCACAACAAAATTGCCATTACTTTGAAGTGAAATGTAAAGAAATAAAAAGCACCAATTCAAAATAAAGGGCATTATGCCATTCCCACATTAACTCCAAGCCTTTTTAAAAGTGGGATGTCCTCCTCATAAGACATCATTGAACGTGCATGTTTAGCTTTGTAAAATGCGAGCAAAAACACGTTTGTCAGTGCATATCGCTGTTCATTACCTTTATTCCGCCCTATTCCGCCACTTGTCCATAGTGCGAGTGGGGTCCTGTCTGACATCGATAGTTTGCTTAATTGCCACATGCTCTGTTTTTTTCGTGCTTTTCAAAGTTTGGATGGCTGAAATTCTTTGACCCTACATAAAATGCACTGCTCTTATCGGCGACATTGGGATTCTCACGCCGCATTTCCGTGTGAGCATCATTTGCTTCTAGCCATGGTACCTCCTGTAGCCAATTTTCAGCAAAAGTCCTTTTTTTCGGTAGCTCCGGTGACGTCTCTGTCGTCTGTCTGTCTTTTGACGGGGGTGGGGGAACACGGAAGTAATTACTCAGTGTGGCCTGCCTCTTCGACATTTTGAGAAGTTATTTTCTCGTGTCCGCCGCAAATAAAGTGGTCAGCCATCGGTACGCAAAAGCGTATGGAAGCCGTTGAGGGCCAGCGCGTTTGTCTACGTCCAGTACGCATGCGCGCATGCGGACCACTTATGTGCACCCCTGGTCATAAATAATAATAATAAATAATAATAATGTAATAAATTCTGAACTTTTTAAATAAAGACCTAGCCGTTAAAATGCTGTCTATAAAAGTTGTAAGGCAATAAAACAAACAACAAAAATGAATGAAATGAACAAGAATCCTTCAGTTAATGAGTCTATATTATTTTTCGGACAGATCATGTGACTGGCACCTTAGAGACAGTCCTTTGCTTTGCTTAGCCAAAACTACAGCTGAGGAGGCAAGATGGATATTAAAAAATTTCTTCAAACCTAAGCTTTCAAAAGCTTCAACAACAACTGAGCTTGAACCGAGGATTGAACACGAACAGTATCTGGATATACAAAGTACAGGCCAAAGGTTTGGACACACCTCATTCAATACAATACAAATAATCGTCCCACCTCCATTGAAAAGGCAACAAATTCCACTTATTTACCCTGATAAGAAATACCTGTGAAGTGAAAACCTTTTCAGGTGTCTGTATCTTGAAGCTCATTGAGAGAGTGCCAAAAGTGTGCAAAAAAGTAATACAAGCAACTTACTTTGAAGAAAGTATAATGTAAAACCTGTTATTAGTTATTTTGCTTTTTCTTTTCTTTTTTTTTCTAATTACAGTAACGCGCTACTTAGTAACACGTCAGTGACAACACTGCCCTAATAGCTGAAATTTCCCAGTCGACTGACGCTGACATTAACCGGGTTGCATCCTAGTACAGTGGAATGATAAAGGATCTGAACCTCTTGGAATTTCTCACATTTCTGCATAAAATCACCAAATCTTTGTCAGAATCACACAGATGAAAAAACTGTCTGCTTTAACTAAAACCACCCAAACGTTTATAGGTTTTCATATTTTAATGAGGATAGTATGCAAACAATGACCGGGGGGGGGGGGTGTAAGTGAACCATCACATTTACTATTTTGTGCCCCCTGCCCCCTCCCTTTGGCAGCAATAACTTCAACCAGACGCTTCCAAATGAGCTGCAAATCAGTTTGGCACATCGATCAGGACTAATCTTGGCTACAAAACTGCTGTAGTTCAGTCAGATTCCTTAGATGTCTGGCATGAATTGCTGTCTTTTGGTCATTCCACAGCATCTCAATGGGGTTCAAGTCTGGACTTTGACCTGGCCACTCCAGAAAGTGTATTTTGTTCTTCTGAAACCATTCTGAAGTTGATTTACTTCTGTTTTTTTTGGATCGTTGTCTTGTTGCAGCATCCATTTTCTTTTTAGCTTCAACTGTCTGACAGATGGCTTAAGGTTTTCCTGCAAAACATCCTGATAAACTTTTTAATTTATTCTTCCATTAATGATTGCAAGTCGTCCAGGCCCTGAGGAGGCAAAACAGCCCCAAATCATGATGCTCCCTCCACCATGCTTCACGGTGGGGATGAGGTGTTGATGTTGTTGAATTGTTCCATTTTTTTTCCTCCACACAACGTTGTGTCTTACTCCCAAACAATTCAACTGTGGTTTCATCAGTCCACAAAATATTTTGCCCAAACTTCTGTGTAGTGTCTAAGTGCCTTTTTGCAAACATTAAACGAGCAACAATGTTTTTTTTTAGACAGCAGTGGCTTCCTCCGTGGAGTCCTCCCATGATCACCATTCTTGGCCATAGTTAGTTTTACACATAGTTGATGTGTGCACAGAAATACTGGACTGTGCCAGTGATTTCTGTAAGTCTTTAGCAGACACATTAGGGTTCTTTTTTACCTTTGACCATTCTGCGCTCAACTCTTCGCGTCATCTTTGGTGGACGGCAACAGTGCCAAACTCTCTCCATTTGTAGACAACTTCTCTGACTGTAGATTGATGAACATCCAGACTTTTATAGATGCTTTTGTATACTTTCCCTGTGAAGGGAATAGTTACCTTTCTCTCACACACCATATAACTGTTTGCATTGCTCTAACACACGTAACATAATCAATCAGGGAATAGTATCATTTCTCATATTTACTGTAGGATAGTTTATATTACTCTAACACACCTAATATAAAATAAATAGCACTTACACCATAGTTTAATGAAAAGAAGCAGAATAGAGGATACACAACGCCATCTTATCACAGAAGCCCAACACGTCATGAGCAAGATTGACGCACCAACTCTTGCAATCACTTCTCCCAGGCATTCCAGGACAAAGAGCAGGGCGCTCTGTCCTAAAACAAGTAGTATTGCCCAACCAGGATAACAAGTTGATAGCGCGGGCGCCTTGGACGTCAAGACCTGCATCGCTCACCGTGGCAACCACGTCCCAGCCACAAAGGATGACTCACGAACCTGACCTGCCACAGAGGGATGATTCCAAGACAACACCCAGCCATGCCTTCGGCCCTGCCCACTCCACCGCAGCTTTCAAAAAGAAGTGAACATTTAGATAACACTGTCGCTGCTCGGGAACATTCCAATGTGCCCGTTGTTTTGCGGACCTTGGATCTGACACTGCCTCTCCGTCGTCGGGGCGAATTCCTTCACCAGCTTTATACAAATCAACAATCCTTGATCACAGGTCTTCAGTTTTATAGTGGGCAAGGCAGCTTTAAAGCACTCGTCAGTGATTGGGTGCACACCTGACTTGAAAGAGCAATTTTTTCCCCCAAACAATTTAAGTCTCCTTAGCCAAAGGGTTCACTTACATATTTTTCCCGCTTCTGTCATTGTTTGCATGCTATTTTCATTAAAATATGAAAACCTATAAATGTTTGGATCACAATTATCAACATGCCAACCTGGAAAGATAGCTAAATTAAACAGGAAACCTAATGAAATGAAATTGCTACTGGGTCTTAGAGTCAAGTAAGGGACAGTCCATCGTCTTTGGAAATGTGTGGTCTATTTTGTTGCCGATGCCGATCTCTCCCCCTGCCCTCACCGTACAGAAAGCGGCGACTTGCCAACACTGGGACAAGTCTGAAAGTGTCCAACGTGGGTAATTCCCAGTACATCTCCCTATAGCTGAAAGCCATGACACGAATAAATCCCGCGTAACCTTACACAGGAATTTAGCGGCATATAAGTCTGAAAGGGGCTTTAGAGTGCTTTTCCTTTAATCATTTTTAAAGTATAGAATTTTTTCCCCTCTTGTTGCTGCTCATTAGACCTGGTGGGATGACAACTCAGGGGTGGAGAAAAAAAAAACAGTCATCACTGCATGGTCTGGTCTCACTTAGCTACAGGTAGTTAAACGGGGAAGCTCCCTTACCAAACACTTCAGTTTAAGATATAAAGGGCATGCAAATTTTAGCATATTATTTTGTCATGATGCTGGTATAAAGAAAACAATGTCAGTACTATTTATATCAAGGAAAAAAAGAGATGGACAGCTTTTCGTTCTGTCACATTAAAGGGAAGATTTTAGAGTTTTGAAACTTGAAGAATGGTTTGAATGGTGCCTCATGTAACCAATTCTGCCTCTTTTGGGTCCGACCTAAAAAGTTGCACTCATGACTGACATGTCACGAGACAATGAATGTGCAATGTTTTTGCTAAATAGACAGAAAATGTCAAGTTTCAGCATAATAGCATTTCTTGGTAAGATGCTGAGACAGCATTTAGGGCTGCCACGTACTTAGAGGCATAAAAATTCCTTCAGAAAAATATCAAAATCTTTGAAATTACTTGAAATATGTTATTTGAAAATGGCCAGAAGGCCTGCTAGGTTTTATGTATGTACATACCTGAAGGAACAGCAGACTGATTATCTTTTTAATTAATCAAAATAAGCTATTTCCAAACATCTGCTTTTTCTTGGGAAAACAGTGCTACAAAGTTGCACAGTATTCATAGTCCGTTTCTCAATACATAACGATTTTTCGGTCTATAAGTCGCAGTTTTTTTTCCCATAGTTTGGCTGGGGGTGCGACATATTCAGGAGCGACTTATTAATTCACATGTTATTTTGGTGTTTTGGAGTGACACGAATGGTTTGGTGAACTTGTTCAATCAATCAATCAATCAACTTTATTTGTATAGCACATTTAAAAATCCGCCAAGGAGACCAAAGTGCTTTACATAGCAAAACACAGCAAAATAAGTCAACTTTGAAAGATAAAACAAACACATAAAATAAAATAAATAAAAGACGAGGTCATAAACTGTCATTGCACATTAAAAGCTGACGAAAAATAAAATGTTTTAAGACGTGATTTAAAATCCGTAAGTGAGGGGGCCTGTCTAATAGTAAGTGGTAATTGGTTCCACAGCCTGGGCGCCATCACCGCAAATGCACGGTCACCCCTAAGCTTCAGCCTTGATCTTGGGACTACTAGAAGCAGGTGGTCAGCTGATCTGAGGGTTCTGGTTGGACTGTAAGGCTGAAGCAGTTCTGACAAATATGGCGGCGCAAGATTATTCAAACATTTAAAAACAAATAATAATATCTTAAAATGTATTCGGTAATGTACCGGGAGCCAGTGAAGAGATGCTAAAATTGGGGTGATATGTTCACGCCTGCGGGTTCTAGTTAGGAGTCGAGCAGCAGAGTTTTGTACAAGTTGCAGACGGGCCAGTGCCGCCTGACCGACACCTGCATACAAAGAATTACCGTAATCCAGCCGAGTTGTGACAAAAGCATGAATCAATTTTTCCATATCAGAGCGTGAAACAATAGATTTCACCTTAGCAATCTGGCGAAGCTGATAAAAACAGTCCCGAACAACACAAGAAATCTGCTTCTCCGATTTAAAATCAGCATCAAATTGGACCCCTAGATTTTTGACATAATTCTTAAGAAACGGAGACAATGAACCGAGGTCAACATTCAGGGAGGCCTGGCTACTCGGTTTGAACACCATGACTTCAGACTTACTGTCATTCAAACTTAAAAAATTACATGAGAGCCACGACTTTATATCGTTGAGGCATTCAATAAGTTGACAGAAAGTGCCATTCTGCGCCAATGGAAAATAGATCTGACAGTCATCAGCATACAAATGAAATGAAACACCATGTTTTCTAAAAACAGAACCAAGAGGCAATAAATAAAGTGAAAATAAAAGAGGGCCGAGAACAGATCCCTGGGGAACCCCATGTGGAAGCGATGCCTTTTTGGACATGAAATTGCCCATTTTCACACAAAAACTCCGTTCATTTAGGTAAGACTTAAACCATTCAAGAGCGACACCTTGAATACCCACACTGTGTTCAAGACGAGAAATTAAAATCTGATGGTCTACGGTATCAAATGCTGCAGATAAATCCAAAAGAACTAAAACATGTTAGCATGTTCTTTATGCTAAAGTTATCTGAATAATAACTAATATCTATCTAATATTAGATATTAACTAATATCTGGGAGTTAACTCATTAACTCCCAGCCATTTTCACCGGAGCAAGGCCCTTCGCTCCCGGCCGTTTTACTGGATTTTGACAGATTTTGCAAGGCCCACAGAAAATTCTGTTCTATTGCTATATAAACATGGAACCCACTGAAAGAAAGATTACGCTCTTCTTTCAGCAGAAAAAAAAAATCCATATCTTTTTCCATTCTTTAGAAATCAGCATTAAAAAATAGCTTAATTTGAGCAATTTTCCAATTTCTGATGAAAAAATTGAGAAAATGAGCTTTTTGTGAAAGCATACATTTCAAACATAACTTTGACCTATACACAGCTATTTTTTGCTTTAGTTACGTCCCAAACATTTGAATAATGTTTTCCTTTTACAAAATAAGATAAACAACAAGAAAAATAGAGCTTTTGATAGCAAAGTAACAATTTATTTACACATAACTAACTGAACGATGACTCTGTTATGGCCACGACAGTCGATTAAACTTTTTCCTTATCGCCGTCTGTCTCATAAAGATATTTTTTTTTTAGTTTCTGCGGGCTTTGCTCGCGAGCAGCACAGGCTCAAAGACATCGTCCACTGCACTAGTGGTCCAGGTCGTTGTGCTCTGTCGTCCAGCGCCTTGCATCCCGGGCGTCCTACCGATTGTTCTGCTCGGTCGTCCGCCACCTGGCATCCATTCAGTTTATTCCGCCGGTGCCCGGCTGGGCGGCTCGGCAGTTCATTGCTGTTGAATCGGGTTGCGGGTCTTACCAAATGCGCTACTACCCTCCAGTGGCCAGTTTTATTGCTTTAAAATGGATTTTCAGCTTTGTGCTTTAGAGCTAGATTGAATCACGACCCAGAGATGCCTTTTTGGGGAAAAAAAAACGTAAAAGACGTAGAAATACATCTTTGGGACACTGAAACAATTAAAAATAGAACGTATTTATATGTTTTTGGGAGCAAATGAGTTAATAGCCGTTACGTTAACATACCGGCCACGTTCGCATTTTGTTGTTCATCAATCATTTAACATTATCATATTGTACACTTATTTAGAATATGGTTCTCTATTGTATTTTTTATTTTAAATTGCCTTTCAAGATGACCTATCTGTTCTTTGTGTTTGATTTTTTTTTTTTTTTTTTTTTTTTTTTTTAAGTAAATTTCCCCAAAAAATGCAACTTATACTCCAGGGTGACTTATATATGTTTTCCTCTTCATTGGCCATTTTATGGCTGGTGCGATTTATACTCAGGTGCGACTTATAGTCCGAAAAATATGTTACATAATTTATGGGTCCAATGTACCATTTACAGTTAAAATGCAATAGCAAAGTAATTGAATCGCAAATAGTGAGTACGCTAATATTTAAGGAATTGCTTGTGGCAGCCCTAATAGTATTAGCACTATAACAAAGCTGACGTTGCCCATGGCTGCTTTTTTGGTAGCGTAACTTGAAGGTAAATGATGCTCACAATACAGCAATTTTTGAACCTTTTTGGGGTACTGTACAATCAAATAAAAATCAAAAGTGATAAACTTAGAGCAGAAATATTGCTTCTAATCTGAATACTCTGCTGCTGCTGCCATCACTGGAGTGATAGAATGACAAAAACATTGACATCTGCCATGAGCGTTGGGGTTATTGGTTGACAAAAATACTAATCCAGGCCTTTGGCCAAATTCATACCATTCATGTGTTAAGTGTGTGCAGAACTGCAAACTTCCTTTTTAAGCATCCAAAAATGTATTCATTGTACAGCACAACTGTTTTCTCGTATAATTTCCAGGAAAGTCTTAGTTTTACAGTTATTACTGCGTGATGTAATGGTTTAAAAAAGAAAAAAATACTGCATTTAAGTTGAATTCAGAACTCAAAGAAAAATGTGCAGGTAATCTGCAACTTTTTGTGTTTCAACATGGTTCAGCTCAAAATAGGAGTGGGAACCTCTTGGTACCTCACGATACGATTTGCGGTACAAAGCTCACGATAATGATCTGATGATATGGCAATACAGTGGTCAAGAAATCATTCTAGGATATTCTACAAACAACTATTAAACAGAAAAACAGAATTTGAATGAGTTTATCATTAGTAGACGTACAATCCATTTGAACTGGGAGGGTGGCAGCGAATAAACATTCTTTCATTCGCTGCCATCCCTCCCACTTCAAATGAATTGAATGTCTATGGTTGTCAGTGGCAGCCAATGTCAGGCAACGAGGTAATTTTGGGCCATTTAAGGTCATTTACCTGTTCATTTTCAGTTACTTCCTGTTGATTTTGGGGTATTTTATGGGTCTCTTCCTAGTCTTCTACCACGGAATCACCCAAATGAATAGGCAGTGACTCAAACTCAACAGGAAATGACCTGTAAATGCCCTAAAATGAACAGCAAGTGACCTGCAAATCCCCTGAAAATCAGACAGAATGACTGTGAATGCTCTGGTTTCGGATGAACGAATGTTCCCAGTAGGGTTGGGCATCGTTTGAAATTGAACGATTCGGGTTCAGATTCTGATTTCACGTTTCGATTTCACGTTTCGATTCCGGTTCCGAACGATTCTCGATTCCGATTCTTTTAAGAGGCATGGTTTTAAAAAAAAAATAAAAAATGCAGGGTAAAAAAAAATGCATCGTTTATATTAGTCTTAACTTCTCGATGATTTTTTTAAAATGAAAATGAACTTCTCACGGGGCTAATTTGAACTCTCTATAAATATTAGTCTTTGAGCTGGAGCAATTTTTTCCCGCTCGGTGCTCAGGGCATCGAAACGAGGAATCGAAATTTAAAAGTTCGAACGATTCCGGGAGCATCGGAATGTTAGAACCGGTTCCCATCGATGCTCGATGCCCAACCCTAGAACATTCCCAGTCTAAATGGATTGGGCGTCGAGCACCATCAATATAGCCTTAGAGTTAACTGAGACGCTATTATGGTGGAAGATTTTGGTAGCAACTTGTTGGTTCATTATTAATTTTTTTATTTTATTTTATTTTTTTAGACATTGACACCTTTTTAAAATGATATCTTGATTCTTGGCGGGAGCATATCGATAAGGGGTGTGACAAAATA
Organism: Corythoichthys intestinalis; assembly: GCF_030265065.1. Taxonomy (NCBI): domain Eukaryota; kingdom Metazoa; phylum Chordata; class Actinopteri; order Syngnathiformes; family Syngnathidae; genus Corythoichthys; species Corythoichthys intestinalis. The sequence continues at coordinate 42,980,008 of NC_080398.1, forward strand.
TCGAAATGTTGATATCGTGATACTTTGTATCCCAAAAGGTTATCGATATGCTCCTGTCAAGAATCGAGATATCGTTTTAAAAAGGTGTCAATTTAAAAAGAATAATTAAAAAGGCTGCCATTGACTGTGCTCGATGCCCAATCCATTTAGACTGGGAAGTGGGAACGTTGGTTCATTCAAAACCAGAGCATTCACAGTCATTCGGTCCGATTTTCGGGGCATTTACAGGTCACTTGCTCTTTATTTTAGGGCATTTACAGGTCATTTCCTATTGAGTTTGAGTCATTGCCTATTCATTTGGGTGATTTCCAGGTCACTTTCTGTTCTGTAACGCAAAATAAACAGCAAGTGATCCATAAAATATCCCCAAATCAACAGGAAGTAACTGAAAATCAACAGGTAAATCATCTTAAACGGCCCAAAATTACTCATTGCCTGGCATTGGCTGCCACTGACGGCCATAGACTTTCAATCCGTTTGAAGTGGGAGGGATGGCAGCTTCGTTCATTCGCTGCCACCCTCCCAGTTCAAATGGATTGGACGTCTACTAGTGATAAACTCATTCCAATTCACAGCAGAAGCTTGTTTTTCTGTTTATTAGTTTTTTTGTAGAATATCCTTGAAGGATTTCCTGACCAATGTATCGAAAATCGTATTGCTATATCGTCAGATCGTCGTTATCGTGAGCTTTGTATCGCGTATCGTATCGTGAGGTACCAAGAGGTTCCCATTCCTAATATCCTTTTGGGATACAAAGTATCACGATATATCACCATTTTGATATTTTGTCACACCCCTAGCTCAAATCATTAAAAGTTCAGGTTGACTTGTTGTTCTTGGCAGTGTTGTGACTAAGAAATAGTGCCTCATGACTAAGAGTGGAACTCTCTTACTGTTTATACCACTATGCCAGATATTGATAAAACTCTACATTTACTGCGCAATGTTAAAACGCAAATTGACAAGAATCTATCGCTGAGAATTAATACCGTGCAGCCATCTTTTTTCTTTATCTCCTATCTCTTTGATGGCTCAAGTGTATCCAAAATAAACTATTTGAATTTCCCTTTTTAACAAAAAAAAATCTGAAATCAGATGAAATTTCCAATTTAACTTTTCCTCGCAGACTCTTTTATTCATATGTGAGCCATCTACTTTGCACTGTCGAAACAATTTTGGATATTTTACAAATGATTTATGAAAAACCGATCGCGTCATAAAGAATTACCGTTTTGGCCCGATATTAGACGGCGTTTTTTGCATTGAAATAACACTGAAAAAGAGGGGGTCGTCTTATATTCGCGGCCTAGACATTATACCCATTCACGACGCTAGATGGCGCCAGATATCATTGAAGCGATTTTTTGTCATGACAGATCTCAGCTACTCTTTTTAGTTTAACCAGTTTGCATTATTTTATTGCAATGTTTTTCCTTATTCAGATTTGTTCCAAGACTACAGTTACAGTTGGACTTCACTTTGATGGTAAATGCAGTTATTGCAATGTTGTTGTTTTATCACAATAGTTTGGTTTATTTAAATTTCAAAAACCAGAAGCCATTCATTTACGAATGTGATTGCACTTTAGTTTACATATTTAAATGTTCAGATATTAAGATTTGAATGAGGCAAAATAACATGCTTTTTCTCTCAAATATATTGTTATAATCATTTGTTTCGAATGTACTGTAATTATTTTCTGTATACAAATTAATTTGGTGTTCAAAAAGTCTTTTTTTCAACCTTGAGTCTTGAAAAAGAGGGGGTCGTCTTATAATCAGGGCCGGCTAATCGGCCCAATACGGTACCTCTGCTCGAGTTTTCTTTTTTAAGCAAATCCAGCATAAAAATTGAAGAAACTGTTCGGTTAAAAGAAAAATAATGGGACAGGGTTCATAGTAAACAAGCTTGTTGTAACAATTGAAAGTAACACATTTAAAAACTGTTGCCAGCCATTCTTGTCATATAGTCCACGTTATGAAAGCACATTGTGTACATTTTGGAGAGGCTAAAATGCCTTTTCATTTGAACATTTTACTTCTAAGAATTTTAAATTATTAATACGTACATGATATTGCAGTAAAGTAATTGACACACTAACGGCTGCCCGCTTATGTGAAATGCAGTTCTAGGATTTTTCTGAAACGGGCCGAGAATGGGCCACATGTCGCTGCCATCTTTGTTCAGTGTTTGTTTTCGTCAACAAGGCAATATGCACATTATCATGCACGTGGTGGTAAAAAAAAACATCTTTGCTTGACACTGTCGAGTAGAAGTTTGTAACAATTCGTATTTAATCATACTGCGTGTAAGTAAGTACATGGAACAATAATTGTATTCACTTTTTTGAAAAGCCATTTTAAACACGAAAAGCAGCATTAATTTAGGATACACTAGAATAGGCCTGAACGATATTGGAAAAAACTATCATTGCAATTTTGGGGAGGGTTATGATACATTGTGATATCAAACTAGAAGAATTTTCACCGGATAGCTATGAATAGCTGTTTAGAATAAGCCTGAACGATATTGGAAAAAAAATCACATTGTGATTAATATTGCCAAGGCTCCACACTTACTTCTTGCATTGGTTGGACTGTTGCGCCTAACTTTTTTCTTAAGGTGCACCAGCACAAAATGTGGGCACACCCACATTTTTCATTGCATCACCTTTTAATGCCATACTTTTAATCACTCTCCATAACATATCATTCATCTCCTGAACTGCTTTTCCTCACAACGGTTGCGGGGGTGCTAGAGCGTATCACAGCTGTGTGTGTGACGCACAGCTGCACCGCTACCGTAGCGTCTCTCTCGCTTTTTGATGATGTAATTGATGCATGAATTCCGATTTGAGAGACTGGACCGTACAGACCGCCGCGACAGTCTGGAAAAATGTGGCCTAGATCGGATTTGAACCACATACGAAAGTGACCCAGATCGGATTTGAAATGGTCAAGTTCTATGCGACTTGTCACGGTCAGACCGTCAAATTAATGCCTCACTCGAGTCGGAAAAACATGAAAAAACTGGATTCGTGCATTAAGACCTGTAGTATGAACGTAGCCAAATTCACTCACGCTTTGACACTCACGCCTATCACTTACAAAGTGAATGAGTTGCCACAGCACACTTCAGACTGGGCTAGCGCTAGTGTGTAACAATCTTAACGATGATTAACACATTTGATTGTAGAGTTACCAGTCTTCTCTGGCCAGATCAAAGCTACAAACCTCTCAATCATCGTTAACATGAAATACCAAATGTCAGCTGCATTGGTGATTTAAAAAAAAAAACAGTTTGGTCGCACTGCTTAGGAAGAGGGAGGCTGTGGCACTGTTCGAGCATGAAGGAGAAAAACAAGTTGCAGCTTTAAAAATATATTAATATCGCATATCATTGCGATGCGAGTATTGCGCATCCGCACAATGTGATGACGATGTTCAAACCATACTGTATATCGTTCAGGCCTACTCTAGAGACATTCTCATTCACTCTCACTTCAGAAAAGGATTCACCGATTGCAATGTTTTGTGCTACAATGTGAACAGGGGTACTTCAGGAGCCATTCAAATTAGAAGTGGTGCAAGTTCCTCTGTGGCCCCACCCCTAAATCCACTAAACGAAGGAGCACTTTTCTTTTTTGGCAGTATCCTGAATGATGTCACTTCCTGACACCTACTAATTGTTCCTGTGGGGCATATTTATCCAAGTAACGCACTTGACATTGAACATAGGAACAGATATAGACTTCATAGTATATTGACAGGACGTGGACAAACAGCATCTTCCGTTGAAAATTCTTGTGAATAAATGCTTAAATCCCTGAATTCTTTATAGATATTGATGTAAAACAGTTTTGATTCTTGGTTACAAGCATAACAAAAACGAGCAGTTAGCATTTATTTTAGGTAAATATGTCGCTGGCACAATGCTATTCTGTTAGTAAATGTAGCGGCCGCCTTATGAAAACAAAGAGCTTTTTCCGTTGAAAATTCTTGTGAATAAATGCTTAAATCCTTAATTCTTTATAGACATGGATGTAAAACAGTCTCCATTCTTGGTTAAAAGCAAAAAAAAGATGTGCAGTTAGCATTTATTTTACGTAAATATTGCTGACTATGATGCTAGTCAGTAAGCAAATGTAGCGGCAGCCTTATGAAACAAAAAAGCTTTGTCTATTGAAAATTCTTGTGAATACATGCTTAAATCCCTGAATTCTTTATAGATATGGATATATAACAGTCTCGATTCTTGGTTTAAAGCAAAAAAACAAACAAACAAACGTGCAGTTAGCATTTATTTTACATAAATATTGCAAACTATGACACCAATGCCGTAGCAGCTAATTTCTCCCATTGATTTTTTTTCACGTTTCAAAATGCACGCATGGTACGGAAAATACCCCAAACAAAATGAACCCTCGAACAAATCATTCCTGAGACAATTTTTCCTGTTTGTATGCGGTACAGCTTTTGTACTTGTTCAACCTAAATCCGGCGTTGGATCGCTGCATGTGTTTTGAGAATAACTGCGACCGACTGAAGCGGAGTGTAGGACGGCCCCCTACTTGAAAGCGTGGCGTAGTGTCTGAATCTGTCCCGTCAATATAATTATGAAGTCTATGGGACAGCAATAAAATGGTATTTTTCCCATTTTTCCTAAAAAGTCCAAATACAGTGCCTTGCAAAAGTATTCGGCCCCCTTGAACCTTGCAACCTTTCGCCACATTTCAGGCTTCAAACATAAAGATATAAAATTTTAATTTTTTGTCAAGAATCAACAACAAGTGGGACACAATCGTGAAGTGGAACAAAATTTATTGGATAATTTAAACTTTTTTAACAAATAAAAAACTGAAAAGTGGGGCGTGCAATATTATTCGGCCCCCTTGCGTTAATACTTTGTAGCGCCACCTTTTGCTCCAATTACAGCTGCAAGTCGCTTGGGGTATGTTTCTATCAGTTTTGCACATCGAGAGACTGACATTCTTGCCCATTCTTCCTTGCAAAACAGCTCGAGCTCAGTGAGGCTGGATGGAGAGTGTTTGTTAACAGCAGTCTTCAGCTCTTTCCACAGATTCTCGATTGGATTCAGGTCTGGACTTTGACTTGGTCATTCTAACACCTGGATATGTTTATTTTTGAACCATTCCATTGTAGATTTGGCTTTATGTTTTGGATCATTGTCCTGTTGGAAGATAAATCTCCGTCCCAGTCTCAGGTCTTGTGCAGATACCAACAGGTTTTCTTCCAGAATGTTCCTGTATTTGGCTGCATCCATCTTCCCGTCAATTTTAACCATCTTCCCTGTCCCTGCTGAAGAAAAGCAGGCCCAAACCATGATGCTGCCACCACCATGTTTGACAGTGGGGATGGTGTGTTCAGGGTGATGAGCGGTGTTGCTTTTACACCAAACATATCGTTTTGCATTGTGGCCAAAAAGTTCAATTTTGGTTTCATCTGACCAGAGCACCTTCTTCCACATGTTTGGTGTGTCTCCCAGGTGGCTTGTGGCAAACTTTAAACGAGACATTTTATGGATATCTTTGAGAAATGGCTTTCTTCTTGCCACTCTTCCATAAAGGCCAGATTTGTGCAGTGTACGACTGATTGTTGTCCTATGGACAGACTCTCCCACCTCAGCTGTAGATCTCTGCAGTTCATCCAGAGTGATCACGGCCTCTTGGCTGCATCTCTGATCAGTTTTCTCCTTGTTTGAGAAGAAAGTTTGGAAGGACGGCCGGGTCTTGGTAGATTTGCAGTGGTCTGATGCTCCTTCCATTTCAATATGATGGCTTGCACAGTGCTCCTTGAGATGTTTAAAGCTTGGGAAATCTTTTTGTATCCAAATCCGGCTTTAAACTTCTCCACAACAGTATCTCGGACCTGCCTGGTGTGTTCCTTGGTTTTCATAATGCTCCATGCACTTTAAACAGAACCCTGAGACTATCACAGAGCAGGTGCATTTATACGGAGACTTGATTACACACAGGTGGATTCTATTTATCATCATCGGTCATTTAGGACAACATTAGATCATTCAGAGATCCTCACTGAACTTCTGGAGTGAGTTTGCTGCACTGAAAGTAAAGGGGCCGAATAATATTGCCCGCCCCACTTTTCAGTTTTTTATTTGGTAAAAAAGTTTAAATTATCCAATAAATGTTGTTCCACTTCACGATTGTGTCCCACTTCTTGTTGATTCTTGACAAAAAAAATTAAATTTCATATCTTTATGTTTGAAGCCTGAAATGTGGCGAAAGGTTGCAAGATTCAAGGGGGCCGAATACTTTTGCAAGGCACTGTAAATGCGTCTTATGGTAAATACAGTTTTAAAAAATACATTTTACAGGCTGAAGGCCTGCCAAGTCGCTCCTTAAGATATTTCTTCTGTGGACAGTAACGTTGAAGTCCTACTCCTGCGTCATTCATGAACCGATCATCTTGAAGCATGTGTATGTAGCATGTGCCAGTATCTATCGAGTCTTGGAGCCCAATTTTTATTTTTGTAAAAGTACAATAATGGCATTGGCAAATCTAATCTTTCAATTTTTAGACTGCTCAAAAACTCGCCTGCTTTGTTCTCTCTCTTGGGGAGGACACCAACCAAAATTGCTACGCCCTTGTTATTCATGGAGGGATTAGAATGAAATTTGTTAGCTATTTTATAAATTGGGAGGAATATTCTAGGCATGTATACACATACTGTATATCCTCTTGTCTCAGGGATGATAAATTGCAGACTTATTGTTGCCTGTCGGTTTGGAGTTGGCCAGTAGAGGGCATGTGGTTGATGGCAGTGTGAAGGGACGATTACTATTCTACCGATTTAAGACGTTTGATGTTCCTTCATACAGCAAACTGCACCAGTGTTTGGTTCAAGTTCACGTTTCTCACGCCATACAAAAGGTAGTTAAAGGTAAAAGTAGCTGACCAAAAATGAATATTCGAATGGTCAATTTCTCAATTTCAATTTATTTGACACGCTTATTTAAGGGAAGTCACAATACAGCTCCTAACCTTGACCTTTTCTACACTGCATTGACACATAGTGCGTATGCATGAAGTATGTTTTTTTGCATGCATATATGCTTTTTAAATATGCTCCCAATCTTTTAAAAAACATTGAAGACATCTGTTAACAAAATACGGACCAATCTGCAATGTACTAACTGGCCGCGTGTGATCATAGATGTTGACTACTGACATTTTTGTACCTTATTATTATTTCTATGTATACTAAAATGCAATTAAACATTCCTTTGGTGATACCTTAACAATGTGCCACCGTATCAGATAATGTGTAGCCAGGTTACATGCAGAATGAATCATTGCATTGTGTCCTTAAAAGGCTTCGAGCATTTTGTTGTACAATGTTTGTTCAAAATGGAGTCCCAAGCCTGGGGTAACATATATATATTTATTTTATCTGTCAATGTTTGCACGTGTCATCTTTATCTGTCAATGTTTGCACGTGTCATCCTAGCAGGTTTTCATCGGACTGTTAATTTTCTTTTCGTGTATCTGTACTATTTTAAGTGTGTAGTTGATTTTTTTTTTTTTTTTTTCACTGAAACTTCTACATATTTGTAAATGCATTCTTGTATTTCCTGAATAAAACTAACAGCAATCATCAATGAAATTTTATTAACTACATGACATATCAATGCCTTCTGAAAATAACCTTTTTTCAGATTTTTCAGAAACAAGAACCATTTGATGATTTTTTAAAATGTGAACAATTTTGAAAAATTACGTACAAAAGGACTTGGGCTGTTACTTTAACAGTGTCTGTAATAAATACATGAACGCCAACGAAGTTGTTGTGAACCTTGAGCACTTACAACAGACTTAGCCATCATCATTAAAGAAAAAAAAAAAAAAAAAAAAAAAAAAAAACATCGTAACGGCACAATGAATTGAACATGATTTGTGAAGTCCAAACAATAAACAGTGTTGTTAATCTTACTTTAAAAAATAATTACAGTTAGAAATTACTCCTCCCAAAAAGTAATTGAGTTCAGTGGCGCAGGAATTGCGGTGTTGAGGGTGCAGCAGCACCCCCTGGTTTTGGGGAGACAAACGAAAAAAAAAGTTTGGGCAATTTTTGTTTTTAAACTAAAAAAATAAATAAATAAAACATTGAAACAATAGCCTATTTAAATTTGGGGATTACGTGTATATGGCAGAAAACACTCGGGTGACTTGACGTTCCGCTCTGAGACCCCCAATTTGGCTAAATTTAAAATTGTTAAAAAAGCTTAAAAATCTCAATTTTGTTCAAAGTTCAATTTTGTCTCAAAATGGTAAAAAAGCTTTAAATCTCAATTTTCTGGGGGAGGGGGGTGGATTGTGAACAGGAGGGCATTTAAAAAAAATTTAAAAATGTAAACCGCTAAACCCTAAGAGCATGAGAGAGCATAATAATTAAAGACAATGATTTTAACGAGATATTATCACGTACTTACCTTGTTTCAATCCAAAAACTCCATGTAGCATGTCATACCGAGTGTCAAAACACAGCTGTGAATGGCCACAGCCGGACTTTTAGGGGATTTTATGGGTGAAACACGGTAGTATAACAAGGTCCGCAATGCAGAAATCGCAGACATCAAGTAGTGATCGAGATTTTCTTTTTCAAATATTTACCCTTTGAAATGTTTTTACTTTTCGATTTTTCTTTGTTTGGATCAATTATTTATCATCTAAAGTATCGGGAAAAATGCAACAGTAACAAAAAAAAAATACGATGAAGTGATAGTTACTTAGGTAGATATCCGTTACCTATTTACAGACACTATTTTTTTCATTGTGACGTAATTTGTTTAAAAGTTTTATAGATGCGAGTGAATATTTTTTTTTAAGTTTTTTTTTTTTTTAAACTAAGTATTAGACATAAATTTCGAATAATTAATACTTTTTATTAGGGTTGTTCCGATCATGTTTTTTTGCTCCCGATCTGATCCCGAACGTTTTAGTTTGAGTATCTGCCGATCCCGATATTTTCCGATCCGATTGCTTTTTTTTTTGCTCCCGATTCAATTCCAATCATTCCCGATAATTTTTCCCGATCATATACATTTTGGCAATGCATTAAGAAAAAAATGAATAAAACTCAGACGAATATATACATTCAAAATACAGTACATAAGTACTGTATTTGTTTATTATGACAATACATCCTCAAGCTGGCATTTACATTATTAACATTCTTTCTGTGAGAGGGATCCACGGATAGAAAGACTTGTGACTTTGTATAGTGTGACTAAATATTGCCATCTAGTGTATTTGTTGAGCTTTCAGTAAATGATAATGCAGCCATGCTCCAATGCATGATGGGAAGTGGAACCATGATGGGAAGTGGAACCATGACTGTGCGTCGTGCTACCAATGGATATATCTTCTCTGCTTTGGGAAATAAGATGTGAAGACAAAGATCAATTGCCACCTCGCTTCCCCACATTACTTCCCATGATATTTCTAATTGTAGGGAGAGGGATTGTAAGGCTTTAGCCAATTAAAAAAAGGCTCCTAAGGCTGCCAAAATTCACTCTACTCATTTAGCGCTGCCTTTTATCTCTCTATATAGGTAAAATGGCGTCATTACAGATTGAGCGCGACAATGAGTGAGAGGGTCGTGCAGCGCATACATTAATTGCGTTAATTATTTTAACGTGACATATTCTTTATTGAATTCATTGCTGCCGTTATCGGGATATTTTTGATAACCCTGCCTTAAGCCTAAACTAAAGACTCTGGATGAGTGTAACATATTATGTCTGTAACGTTAAATACAATTAGAAAACCATTGAATTAAAATATATATATATATTTAAAAAAGGCATGGCCGATATTTTTTTGCCAATTCCGATACTTTGAAAATGACGTGATCGAACCCGATCGCGATCGATCGGGACATCTCTACTTTTTATGGCTGGGTTGAAACAAAAGCGGTTGCGCTGTGTCTGTAAACAAGGGTCTCCAGGGTAAAACGGGCAAATTAAAAATAGTTTGGGGGATTAATGTGCCATGAAACTGCTATAGCAGCATATAGACATATTGTTCTATCAAACACAACAGTTCTTTTGGCTTAAAATAGTTTATTTTACAAGGGTGCAAGAGCAGAAACTGCTTTTTCTTTTTAAACAGCGACATTTTCTAAAATTTAAATTAGAGGTTGAAAATGAGGATGATTATGAGCTGCAGATTTATACAGTGGAGATGATTCTGGTGAATCACTAGCCCAAGCAGGAGACATTACTGCATATCCACAGTGCCATCAAAAAGTGGACCTTAAGCCAATGATGAAGACGTTCATCGACAACACACCAGAAAGAACTATACCTTTGGTGTCTTCAAATAGGTAAGATACGCTTGCATTGTAGCCATATTATTGTTTGTTGTTGCTGCTGTTGCATGCACCATGCTGTTGGATATTTGTGTGCAATTTAGTGTTGTGAAAAAGGGGTGTTAAACGGAGGCGTATTGAACCTTTTAATTTTCAAAAGTGTTCTGTAAAAGATGTATACATTAACTGACTGAATTTAAAAATTTCACCTATATAACAGTGTAACGGTATACAAACTTAAACTTTCAAATGTTGTGAGGAAAAAGAAAAAAAGCCTGAACCGTACTGAACCGTGACTTGTGTGTATTGTCACACCCCTAATATACAGTGCCCTCCAACATTATTGGCACCCCTTAAAAAGATGTGTTTTTTAGCTTCTAATATATATATATTTTTTTATCCAAATAATATGAGACCTTCATGGAAAAAAAGAAAAAAATCCAACCTTCAATACAAGTGCATTCATTCAGTGGGGAAAAAAATCCCACATAAAGAAAAAAATATTTGACATCAAATAATGTGTGTCACAATTATTAGCACCCCTGGTGTTAATACTTTGTCCAACCCCCTTTTGCAAACAAAACAAGGTCTGGGGACTGAGATGGCCATGGGAGGAGCTTGATTTTGTGTCTGGTGAACCATTTCTGTGTAGATTTGGCCATGTGTTTAGGGTCATTGTCTTGCTGAAAGACCTAGTGACGACCCATCTTCAGCTTTCGGGCAGAGGGCAACAGATTTTGATTTAAAATGTCCTGGTATTTCAAAGCATTCATGATGCCATGCACCCTAACAAGGTTCCCAGGGCCTTTGGAAGCGAAACAGCCCCACAGCATCACTGACCCACCCCCATACTTCACAGTGGGTATGAGGTGCTTTTCAGCATGCGCATCTTTCGTGGCACGCCAGACCCACTTAGAGTGTTTGTTGCCAAAAAGCTCAATCTTGGTCTCACACAAAAATACACACGGTCCAGTGTGCTTTGGGCAGATGAGACCAAGATTGAGCTTGGAGGGCACTGTATAAATACTAGTACTGTATATCTATATATCTATATTTCAATATGTAGATGAGGCTCTGAATCTCTTGCCTCTCCTATCTTTGCTCTAGTTGTTTTGATTAAAGGTTCATGGATATGTCATTCAAAAAAGGTTTTGGGCAAGTGACTAGTTTTGGTAATAATAAAATATACAGTATATACAGTGGGGAGAACAAGTATTTGATACACTGCCAATGGGTTTTCCCATTGACTGTGTATCAAATACTTGTTCTCCCCACTGTATATATATATATATATATATATATATATATATATATATATATATATATAATATTATATAATATTATATTGTGGCATCTAAAGGGACAACACCAACTTGGTGATAATAATGCACACTCAGCAGGAAAGCAGTACATTATTTTCAATTAATTATACCCACCTGGATGCCACGAAACTGTATGTAAAAAAAAAAAAAAAAAAATTTTTTTTAAACGCTCGCCATGCTAATGCTAATGAGAACGCGAATGCTATGCTAACACTCCGAGCCACCTAGCCAATAATCATCGCGTTTGCAAAGGCGTCCCCACCCCCTGCCTTACTCCCTCTTCCTGCTATGATATCTCACAGGCAGCTGTGATAAAATCAGACAACTTGCGCCTCATTCAACCAAATTGTAGTAACGCACCCCGTCACATCCTCAGTAACAGCAATGGCGTTGCAAAGATGGGAAAAGTAATTGATTAAAGATTACTCACTACTGAAAAAAAAATAACGCCTTTAGAAACGCCGTTATAGTCCGACGCCGTTATTAACAACACTGCCAATAAATGAGCTAGCTTCTGATAGAGTTTGACCATTGTGATTGGTTCATATGCTTTCAGGACCGTAACACTTTTGTGGCTAATGTTAACTTGACAGTAGACATTATCAGATTCATTATCAAATTAAATGTGTTTTTTTTTTTTTTTTCCCTCCAAATAAATTGTGTACCTTGTCCCACAAAAGACAGCAGTACAGTGGCGCCACCCCTATAAATTGGTTGGCCACCCCACTGGCCAACCCGCTTGCCAGTATATCGTTAGATTGTTGTAGCATCAGTTATGCATTTCATCCCAATTGAATGCATTTATTTTCATTCATTCATTCATTTTCCATGCCGCGTTGACAGGCAGTAATAAATTTTTTTAATTAATCACATGAAAATATTTATCGCAATTAACGCATTCGCGGTACGACTCACTCACGCATTGCCGCAAACAGCCTACAATGGCGCCGTTTTACTTATATACAGAGATAAGAGGCAGTGTCAAGTGAGTGGAGTAGATACAAGCATTCATTGGGGCCGTACTTTTAATTGGCAAAAGCTTTGTCATCTCTCCCACAGCAACTATAAATATTGTTGAAGCGACGTGGGGAAGAATGACAGGAGTTGATCTTTTTCTAAACACCCTGTAGTGTACTCAACGCAGAGAAGATATAGCATTTGCAGCCACCACACACAGTCATGGCTGCACAACTTCCCATCATGCATTTGGGCAGAACAGTTAAGTCGCTACAGTATCATTTACTGAAAGCTCAACAAATACGCTAGATGGCAATATTTAGTCACAATATACAAACTCACATTTATCCTTCAAGAATTACAAGTCTTTCTATCCGTGGATCACTTTCACAGAAAGAATGTTAATAATGTTAATGCCATCTTGTGGATTTGTTGTTATGAACAAATACAGTACTATGTACAAAATGTTGAATGTATATATCCGTCTTGTCTTATCTTTCCATTCCAACAAAAATTTACAGAAAAATATGGCATATTTTAGAGATAGTTTGAATTGCGATTAATTACGATTAATTAATTTTTAAGCTGTGATTAACTCGATTAAAAATTTTAATCGTTTGACAGCCCTAGTTAAATATACACCTTATGCCAAATATATACATAACACAATAAAACAGAATTGTTGTGGAACTCAAAATGCTGACTGAACAGTTATGGACTATGCACATTAAATCGTTAGTAACATCAAATATTACACAATACACCAAAGTATATCAGTAGCCGTGTCCTTAAGTCTTTCTGTTTGTTTTCCCCTGACCTTTTTACTGCAATAATATAATGAAAACCTAAAATTCTGGCTTTTAGTTTTGGCCACCCCAAGATTTTAAGTGGCCCCATGTGGCCACCCCTATGAAAAATTTCTGGAGGCGCCGCTGCAGCAGTAGCAGCACATAAATTAGGCATATACAAACCATTGTAACTCTCAATTCCATTGCGGTTTTTAGAACACAAAAAAAAGACAATTGTGTCAACGTCTCTATATTTATTGACATGACGGTGTGATGGTTTGGTTTGACGGCATGACACAAGCTGCTTTAGGGTATTTGACAGAAATGTGGGTGGCAGTTTGTTCACAATCTTCAAACTGTCAAAGCTTCAGCGATCTTTAGAGTGCCTATGGAACCGCAACAGGACAGACGCACTCTGGTATGTTTATATGTACATGTGTATGTTTTGTCTTTTGCTTTTGACCATTGTCTTTCCCTGACAAGACCCAGACATGGAAGAAACAGACACGCTGCAAAAGGACACAGGAGATATGTATTTAAGGTAATATTTTGTGATTCTTAAAAACATTTTTTTTAATATAAAACAACATCAAAATGAAACATACATAATGTTGCTACCATATTTGACCAATTGGTCTAAGAAAGGAAAAGAAGAAAGTGGGAAAGGCAAAGATTCCAAATGTTGGCCTCATTGAACTGGTAGGTTCTCTGACTTATTCAAGCCACAGCTTTCCATCAACTTTCATCATTTTCTTTCTCCTCCATTTCACACAAACACAGTTCAGGTTTGCAGATGGCTTAGACATTGTACTGATTGTCTTTGGGACTGTAATGTCAATCGTCCATGGGCTCGTCCTCCCTTTTATGTGTGTCGTGTTTGGGAATGCGGTGGACAAGTTTATAATGCACGCAAAAATGTCCGAAATCAACACCAACCATACTAGTGAGTTAACAGAGATTCTAAAAAATAGCTAAGTGACTTGACAGTCACTTGGCATACAAGTGATTTGTATGCCAACTATTTTCAGATTTTACCACCGTAATTCAGAACGGCACCTTAGAGGAACAAGCAACCCTGTAAGACCACGTTATTAACTCAATCAAAGCAATGGGACTGAAACAATCATTTCTTGTCTGCCCTCAATGATGGATTTATATTTTCTTTCATCTAGTTTTGCTATCGACTTCACTATCGCAGGAATAATTGTGATGGTGGCCACCTACATGCAGGTTGCTTTCTTTTCACTGGCGGCCGGACGACAGATAAAACGCATTCGTAAACACTTTTTTCACAGTATCATGCGACAGGACATTGGTTGGTTTGATGTCAACGATACGGCAACGCTAAACACTTGTCTCGTTGAGTAAGTAAAGTCAAAGCCTGTCACGTAAAGTACTAATTTAGTGCAATGTGATGAAAGGGAAACAAATTTAACAGACAACTAATAGCCATTTCCATCTGCATTGACAGCAATATCCATAAGATCCAAGAGGGCATTGGAGACAAGATGGGGATGCTGAGCCAGTCTTTTTCCACCTTCATACTATCTCTTGTTATTGGTTTCAGCAAAGGATGGAAACTGAGTCTGGTCATCTTGGCCGCCTGCCCCTTACTGGGCTTGTCAGTCGCACTTTTTTCAAAGGTAAACTTGATCTGTGCTGCCATCTTTTATACTGAAAACAGCAAAGGTCATGTGTCTCTCCTTTCAGGTAATCGCATCTTTTACTTCTAAAGAACAGGCTGCTTATGCCAAAGCAGGTGCAGTGGCAGAAGAGGTGCTTTCTTCCATCAGGACTGTGTTTGCCTTCAATGGGCAGCAGAGAGAGATCAAGAGGTTTGTGCCAGTGACGTGCGGTGAGGTTCATGGTTGGTGAGGCACTGACTCCTTTAGTGTCAGATTTCCAAATATAGAAACCAAAAAGGGTAGCTTATTCAATTGGCTACTGGTTATTTCATATCTCATCAGCATTCTTCACAAAACAGGCACACACGGTACATATTATCGATACGTAAAAGTAAGAAAATAACATGCATTTGCTCTACACCCTCAATGTGTTGGCCGTCGCCATTCTATAATTAATGCAACATAAATGAGAGTAAAGAGTGGTGTACAAAACCACAGAATTCAATTCTGACCTTTAGTGAAATATTCAGTTGTTTTTAAAACTTTTAATTCTGAAACTTTAATCAATTTATTACAGATTGCTAAACAAAAGGTGTGAAAAGAAAAATATTTTATTTAGGCCAAAATTTAGTTTTTAAATATTCTATTGTATTTTTCTTGGTCCAAGCTCTTTTTTTTTTTTTTTTAATAAGATTGAAATGAAAACTGTTTGTGGTCTTGCGCCTGTCTTTCACCACAAAAACCGGCGTTACTTTGGAAGGGCATAGGTTTTGTCTCAACATTCGTAGGGACGATATAACAGCATAACCTGCATGTAGGTACACTTTTTGCTGGGGACGGGACATTAATTAGACCAAACAGATTGGATGAAGGGGGCAAAGGGCCACATTTCTAATGTATATGAACCTAATTAATTAATTGGCAAAATGATCAATGCAAAATAAATCCTTATCTACTGATAATAACTTTTACGTGCATTGGTTTAGATGATACACTGTTCAATTCAAACCTTTGTTTTCAAAAAATACCAAAGAAACATTTTGAAAACTTCCTGAATAAATGTCTGGTTTTTATTAGCAAACATAAACATAGCGAAAATAATTCACTTAATAATGGTAGGGTCAATTCTATCCTTACAACATATGGAACTATTGAAAGATCTAAATTCTCTATATAACTGAACATTATATCATGCAAAAAAGGTAAGGTTGCTTAAAAGTTGGTGGGGACAATTTTAGCATGCTGAAAAGTTGGTAGTGTTATGTCCCTACCGTCCCTATGCAAACCTACACCCTTTTAGTAAAAGTCCTCCTTATTTTCCTTTACTTTAAAAAAAAAAAAAAAAATCTCTCCGCCTCAATGGAGAGGATTGCTTCAATTAGATCGTTCTGTGTTCTATTTGACAAGCCAGAAAACTAGGGCTGTCCCAAACGACTAATTTTCTCCCGATTAGTCAGCCGACTATTTTTACGATTAGTCGACTAATCTAATAATAATTTTTTAAATTTTATTATTATTAATTTAGCAATGAAATTTTTGTTGACGCTTATCAATTCACAAAAAACATATTGGAACACTCAAATTATTTATTAAAGTACAAATAAACACGTAAATAACAATAATAAATCACAAATAAACAATGAGTTCAAATGCTGATAGAATTAATTAGGGTAGCATCCCGATTGAAAAGATGGTCTCTTAAACTGATGGTTTACAACTTTTATTCCATCCTTGATGTAAACACACTGTAAGAGCTACGGTGCACACAAATAAAGCAACACAATTAGAAATTAACAAAAACTTTTCACCTTTTTCCTTTTAAACCTTATTTATATATCAATGAATTGCCTATATGAATTGCCTTTACCTTAATTTATTACCTTATCATTGACAATCTCTCCCTTGAGTGCAATCACTGTATATACTGTATATATTTATGACCTTTTAACCTTATATAATTTTCTATACCATAAAATAAACCATAACATGAAATAAACCTTTCAATTAGCATTAAGAACAATAATACTAATAGGCCCATTGTCAATGAAACATTATTATTTAGTAAGGCGACAGCACCCTCTGGTGTACAAAAAATGAAAAAAAAAAATTACAAACTGCGTGAAGGCGCTTGAGGTGTTTATTCACGGCCGACGTGCAGCCAAGCTTGGCATTGAAGAGACAGGACAGAAGAGTGTACTCTCCTTTGTTTCTTTGAAATAAGGCAATGTTTTGGACACTCTGGTGCGCTTTTTTTGGCTTTGTGCCGCTTTCCCCGCTTGCAAACAGAGCATCCGACATTCTAACTTTCCACGCATATATTTTTTTAACCCTTCATTAACCGTCGACGGGATGTTGTGCTCGTCGACGGATTTACGTCATCGATGACGTCGACTATGTCGACTAGTCGGGACAGCTCTACAGAAAACACAGTGGATGTGTCCAAATGTCTAGCTAACCTTTCATCTTTCTCAGCAAAACCATGTAATCGTTCTACATATATGCCACTTTTAGAAGAGCTACACGCTCATCGTTACCACGAAATGTTAACTGCAGTTGTTTAGCTAGGATGCAGGTTGCATTAATGAGGTCTTTCAAACTCTTTTCTTTACCTTAGCTTTTGAGGATGCTACCGTTGAGCTTCCGCTGTTCGTCAAAGCCAAATCGATCCTTGAGCTTCCAAAAGTTTTTAAAGCAAACAGGCTTTGAATGCGAGTGGTCGAGCTCTCATGTTCGCTGAGGCTTCGTGGTAGTTTTTTAATGTCACAATATCTCATGTTAGTCCAGACATTGGCACAAGTTGAGATGAAAAGGCAGGGAAAGCAGCAAAGGCGATTTTTCGAAGGACAGCCTAATAGACAGTCTTTTCGGGTGTACTAGTCCGTTTGAAAAGCGCGAGTTATCCTCTGTCCCGTAGTTTGAAGCAAACCTTTTAGCTCCGGACAACACCGGCGTTGTGTTAACCGCGTCCACTTTTAACGGAAAGTCCAGTTTCACGTACGCCCCCTTGCAGTGCGGCAGAGTACTATCTGCCGCAGCCTGTGTCTTTTCACTGCGGTTTTATTTCCCATCAGCAAAACTAAATATGTCGCTAACAAACATTAAACTTTAAGGGTTAAAGACATTAGCCAGACTGAGGAAAATCAGGTCAAATAAACGTATCTGGAAACATTATAATGGCGACATGCAGATGTACGGCAACCAGCACGCTCCAATTCCATGTATCAACCCAGTTTGTTAAGGATTGCACAATCAGAGGTGAGGCTTTACTCGTTGCTGCCGCACCTCTCGTTTCATTTCTTTATTTGAACAGGAAATAGGCAAATTCAGCGATTTTGACTATAAAAAATGTTTGAAATGAGTCATAAATAAAGAGCAATGGACAAATATTAATATAAATTTGATGCTATAATTATTTTTTTGTCATGATGACAGGTGAGGCTCTGCCTCACCTGCCTCCCCTGACCGCACGTCACTGGTTTGTGCTAATATTGTTGAAGTGGAAGGTTGATTAATACTGTATTGTTTCTCATTCGATTGTATTGCTGTAGCAAAGGGAATAACAAGAGAATAAAATAGATCCCCCCCTAAAAAAAAAAACACACAACCCCCCCCCCCCCCCCCCCCCCAAAAAAACAAAAAAAACAAAGAGTGCTCACCCTCCCACCCATTACACTGAGGCACTGGAGGTTGCACTGCAAAACACACCTCCTTATGACTAGTTAAATTCCCTTGTTTTCAGTGTAAATCTACTAGAAATAAGTGAAATTATCTGCTAGTGGTTCACGTATATTTTACTCACTTAGATTTCTTGAAATAAGAAAAATTGCGAGCTGAAAAGAACTCTAACAGACATATTTTAAGCAAGGCAAGGCAAATTTATTTATATAGCACAATTCAACACAAGGCAATTCAAAGTGCTTTATATCACATGAAGATACATAAAAATCACATTAAATCAATCAAACGAAAAATAAAGACAATCGAAAAAGGAAATAAAATTATACATAAAAATCACATTTAATCACGAATTTAAAAAAAATACTACGACTACTACTACTAATTAGGGTTGTTCCGATCATGTTTTTTTGCTCCCGATCCGATCCCGATCGTTTCAGTTTGAGTATCTGCCGATCCCGATATTTCCCGATCAGATTGCTTTTTTTTGCTCCCGATTCAATTCCAATCATTCCCGATAATTTTCCCCGATCATATACATTTTGGCAATGCATTAAGAAAAAAATGAATAAAACTAGGACGAATATGTATACATTCAACATACAGTACATAAGTACTGTATTTGTTTATTATGACAATAAATCCTCAAGATGGCATTTACATTATTAACATTCTTTCTGTGAGAGGGATCCACGGATAGAAAGACTTGTGACTTTGTATATTGTGACTAAATATTGCCACCTAGTGTATTTGTTGAGCTTTCAGTAAATGATACTGTAGCCATGCCCAAATGCATGATGGGAAGTGGAACCATGACTGTGCGTAGTGCTACCAATTGATATATCCTCTCTGCGTTGGGAAATTACATGAGGTGTTAGGAAAAAGACCAATTGCTACCTTGCTTCCCATGATATTTCTAATCGAAGGGAGAGGGATTGTAAGGCTTTTGCCATTTAAAAAAACGGCTCCAAAGACTGCCAAAATTCACTCTACCCATTTTACGCTACCTTTTATCTCTCTATACAGGTAAAACGATGCCATTACAGATTGAGCGCGACAATGCGTGAGTGGGTCGTGCAACGCATGCATTAATTGCGTTAAATATTATAACGTGATACATTTTTTTAAAAATTAATTACCGCCGTTACCGGGTAAAATTTGATAACCCTACCTTAAGCCTAAACTAAAGACTCTGGATGAGTGTAACATATTATGTCTGTAACGTTAAATACAATTAGAAAATGATTTAATTAAAAAAAAAAAAAAATTAAAAAAAGGCATGGCCGATATTTTTTTGCCGATTCCGATACTTTGAAAATGACGTGATCAGACCCGATCGATGGGGATGCCGATCGATCGGGACATCTCTACTACTTATAATAATAATTGAAATCAGCAATGGAGATAAAGCACTAGAGGAACAGAAAGCAAATAGCTTGAAATATATAGACTGTTATGGATATGCTGTGCAAGAAAAAAATCGTTTTTAGCCCTGATTTAAAGGAGTTAACAGTTTGAGCATATTTCAGACCTTCAGGTAACTTGTTCCAGAGGTGAGGAGCGTAATAACTAAATGCTGCCTTACCCTGCTTGGTTCTTGTTCTTGGAACATGCAGAAGACCAGTTCCAGATGACCTTAGGGGTCTGTATGTTTCATAGGAATCTAACAAATCAGGCATGGATTTTGGTCCAAGGCCATTGAGTGTTATGTAGACGAGCAGTAGTATTTTATAGTCAATCCTTTGACTTACTGGAAGCCAGTGTAACGATGTCAAAAAAGCAATAAATTACCGTAAAGTTCGCACTATAAGCCGCATAGTACTATAAGCCGCAGCTGTCCTCACTCTATTATGGGATATTTACACCAAAAGATAGGAAGCGGTAACACCTTATCTGACAGCAGCATCATGCGACTGTCATAAGACCAAATGAACCACCATGAAGCTTTGAACCAATTGGCTGCAAAGCTTCTTTGCTTCATTTGGCCATCAATGCTCCCTTGGAGGAGACAGTCAACCTCAGCTGCCATCTACTGTAAACACTGTTGTCGTCCAACATGCCTCCTAGAATGCATTGCAGCACTACAGATATTAAAAAAACAATCAAAATTCATGTTCTGAGCTAATTATTTCTTCAGTTACTGTTCCATGTTTCAATAATTACTAGCTATGGTATTTGGCAAAACTTTATTTGACAGTGGCGCCAAAAAACTGTCACTAGACAATCATAATTATGACATGACATTGTCATGAGCATTAATGAATGCTTATAACAGATGTAATTTAGTTTTATCCGGCAAATTATCTCACTTTTGAATGGATGTAAAAGATCCAAGCAGGACATAAATGGAGTTAGCAACATGATTTGCCGGATGACACTTAATGACATCTGTCATAACCATTCAGTAATGCCCATGATAGTCTCATGTCATAATTATGACGGTCTTATGACGCCGCTGTCAAATATTTATTTATTCATCTTTGTTGCTTCATTTGCTGTTTCTGATTGTGTATCATATTGCCTCTGCAAAGCCCTTTGAGACAACCTTGTTGTGATCCAGGGCTATACAAATAAAATTGAATTGAATTGAAATAAAGTGTTGCCTGTTAACCCAAATAAGTCAACAAATAAGCCGCACTGGACTATAAACCGCAGGATTTAAAATGAAGGAAAAAAGTAGCGGCTTATCGTCCGAAAATTACGGTAGTACAGTGGTACCTCGACATAGTACGACCACTTCGACACATGATCTTTTCGACGGCCGACATAAAATTTGACTCACCATTTGTTTCTACATCCAACGACATCTTCGAAATACAACGATTTATGACAGGACCACAGTTTCTTTGTTTTCCCGCAAGACGGACGCACGGCGGACTTTCTTGTAAAAGAAATCAACATGGGTTCCAAGAATGTTAGTTTAAGTGTTGAAAATAGGAAAAAGGTGAGGCTAAAAATTGAAATGAAGATGGAAATGACAGAAAAATATGACAGTGGTGTGCGCGTCCGTGAACTGGCTCAACAATATGGCCGTAGAATGTTAGCGATCTCGACAGTCCTCCAACGACCCTTGTTTGCCAGTCTTTTATAAGTTAACGTGACAATTATTATTTTTGCAGTGTGAAAGGTGGCATTGATCTCATGAGCCTTCAGTCCTCCAAAAACCACAACTCTCGCAGTGAATGTGATCCCCGTGATCAAAATGTAATCGTCTACAGTGCAAAAACACACCTCCCTAAAACTAGTTAAACTGTTTTCAGTCAGTGTGAATATACTACAAATAAGTGAAATTATATGCTGCTGCTTCAAGTAAATCTTACTCAGCTTTCTGAAATAAGAAAAAATAGTTGAAAATAAGTTTAACAGATTTATTTTAATCAATACGTTAGTATAATCTTAAAAGAAAGTTTGTCAGAAATGTTCTTAATTCAAGAAAAGATTTTTTCAAAACATTATTTGAAGGCATTTTCTGCTTGATTTAGGTGGAAAAACTACCAAATTTTATATGTATGGGCTTAATAAGAATAAATAGCAATATTTACTTAAAGTAAATGGAATAATCTGACACATTATCTCATCTCATCTTTAACACTCAAAATGGGGAAATTATTTGACTAGATTTAAGAAAAATAATCTGATTAAGATGTTGTACATTTGCAGTATATGACAAATGGTCCATTAGCAGTCGGGATCTTTTATGAACCTGACATTTTTTTGTCTTATACATTCACAGATATCATGAGAGTTTGGAGGAAGCGAAGAAAATGGGAATAAAGAAGTCTCTAAATTCAAACTGTCTCAAGGGCTTTTCTTTCCTAATGATCTACTTGTCTTATGCTCTGGCCTTCTGGTATGGGAGTACACTCGTCCTGAGTCAAGATAAAGATTACACAGTTGGATCTATACTTGCAGTGAGTACAGACATTATGGTCTCCTGTGAAGTGCTGACCAAGAGGTCAAGTCATAAGGACTCCAGTCATGTGAAAAAATTAGGACATCCTATGGAAGCCTGTGTTTTTTTTTTTTTTTTTCTTTTTAACATATTTGGTCATGTGGATATTTAATATCAATTTTAACAATCTTGACAGATTCCAGTAATAGAACTAATCAATTAAAACTGGAAAAAACTTTTATAACTTTTTGTAAAATGTAATTTTAAATAAATGCAATTTCTGTTGAGGAATAAATTAGGACATCTCCACATTCAATCCCACTTAAAATGGCTAAAATCACACAAAAGTATATCACATCAGGTGCACATGATTAAAACCTCATTACTCAGTGCTTAAAGGAGGCTTGCCTTATTTAAACCTCACATTTAGTTTGGTGTGCCCCTGACTATTGAATTGCGAGAAAACACCATGGTGAGATCAAAGGAGCTGTCTGAGTTCTTCAGAAAGAAGATTGTAGATGCTTATGAGTCCGGTAAGGGATTTCAAAAGATCTCAAAAGAATATAAAATCAGCCATTCCACTGTCCGTATAATCGTCTACAAGTGGAGGACATTCAAAACAACTGCCAACATGAGCAGGTCTGGTCGTAGGTCTGGTCGTCCAAGCAAGTTCACCCCGAGAGCAGACCGCAAGATGCTGAAAGAGGTCTCCAAAAACCCTAAAATGTCATCACAGGACCTATAGCAGGTTCTTCCTACTATTGATGTTAAAGTGCATGCTTCTACAATCAGAGATTTCACAAGTTTAACCTTTATGGGAGGTGTGTAAGGAGGAAACTGTTGCTGTTAAAGAAGAACATGAAGACCAGACTGAAGTTTGCCAGAGTGAATGTAGAAAAAGACCAGGATTTCTAGAATAATGTTCTTTGGACAGATTAATCTAAAGTTCAATTATTTGGACACCAGCACAGAGGACATGTTTGGCGTAAACCCAATACAGCATTCCAAGAAAAGAGCCTCCTACCAACTAAGATAGCATGGAGGTGGAAGTGTCATGGCTTGGGGATGCTTTGCTACAGCAGGACCTGGCCAACTCACCATCATAAAATCCACCATGAATTCTATCATGTATCAGAGGGTGCTTGAGGAACGTGTGAGATCATCTGTGAAAAATTAAAGCTGAAGCAAAACTGGACCCTGCAACATGACAATGACCCAAAACATAGCAGTAAATCCACTAAGGACTGGCTGAAAAGGAAGAAATGGAGAGTCCCGGAATGGCCGAGTCAAAGCCCAGTCTTTAATCCCATTGAGATGCTGTGGGGTGACTTGAAACAGGCTGTACATGCAAGAAATCCCCTAAACACTCCACATCTGAAAGTATTCTGCGTTGAGGAGTGGGGCAAATTTTCTTTAGACTGATGTCAAAGACTGGTAGATGACGTCTTACTGAAGTTATATCAGCCAAAAGGAGTAACACTAGCTATTTGGTGGTAAGGGTGTCCTAACGTTTTCCGCAGTTAGCATATGCGTTTTGTTGATATATTTGGTTTAATGAGTAAAACAATGTTAATTTTTGTTGTTTACCTGCAATTGAATCACTTTCTTTTCCAGAGATAAACAAGATCAGACATTGATATGTGAACATTTCTTAATAAATAACTCAATATTTCATGGAGTGACCTAATTTTTTTCACATGACTGTATATTTTGAGATATACAATCATTTGAATAAACACGCTGAATTGTTTGGCAAGGTTTTAAGTTGGTTCATGAACCAACACTCTACATTTATTGGGGCTTTGGCCGCCTTGGGCATGGTTGCAATTGACAAGACTGAACCATGCTCAAACTATTCTAAACTAATACAACTCCAGAGCTTCATCAGCTTTATCAGCTACCTAAAATTTAATAAAAAGTGACGAAGTAGAAAAGTATGTTTCCAGTTTTGGGGAATTTCATGGCAAGTAATGGTGCAGAATTAGAATCGCATTTCCATACTTTTGAAAACTTTGGAAAATTCCGATTATTTGTTCTTTTTCAAAATTCAAAGTTCCTGATGAATGTTTGAATCTAATATTTAATGTTTTTGTCTTTAGGTTTTATTTGCATTGCTCATTGGCGTGTTTGCATTGGGTCAGACTACGCCTTACATGGAGGTCTTTGTCATTGCCCAAGGAGCTGCATACCAAGTGTACAGCATCATTGACAATGTAAGTCAGCCTTAGTTTTCGGTCTCCATATTCATTGCCTTTCACTTTGCTATCTCAATTTTACTATCAAAGAACAAATACAAGCAGCATGATTGAATATACGGCATACATTACGTAATCGTTAGTGATGCCAATTACCTTTGACTCTACAGAAACCGAGCATCGACAGCTATTCGACAAGTGGGCTCAAGCTTGACTCAATCAAAGGAAAAATAGAGTTCAAGAACATTCATTTTAACTACCCCTCAAGGCCAGAAGTCAAAGTAAGTTTCTCAGGGATACTTTAGCTAATCAACCCAGCAACATATTCAAAGTTTGAGCTCTTTCCACAACTGCCATTGCAGGCATTAAACAACATACACAACTGTACATGACTGTTAAAAGTGGACAGACCATTACCTTAGTGGGAAGCAGTGGCTGCGGTAAAAGCACCACTATCCAGCTTTTGCAGAGGTTCTACGATCCTCAGGAGGGATCAGTATGTATACATTTCTAAATCCTTTCAATGAAAATCAAAGATTCAGTCACACAAGCTAAGACATACTAGTCCTTAAAAAAAAAAAAAAAAAAAAAAAACATACTGTGATAAAGTTCATTATTGTCTGTAATGTACTGATAAACATTTGACTTTCATATATTTCAGATTCATTACACACAACTGAAGTAGTTCAAGCCTTTTATTTTTTAATATTGATGATTTTCGCAAAAAAGTCAAGAAACACCAAAAAAATTAAAAACAAAAAAAACAAAACTCAAAACGTTTGCATATTTCATCCGACCAATACAAAAAAGTGTTTTTTAATACAAAAAAAGTCAACCTTGAATTAATTATATCAGCTATGCACTCAATACTTGGCGGGAATCCCTTTGCAGAAATGACTGCTTCAATGCGGCCCAAGATGCTTCGATAGCGGCCTCAAGCTCATCCACAGTGTTGGGTCTGGTGTCTCTCAGCTTCCTCTTCACAGTATCCCACAGATTCTCTATGGGGTTCAGGTCAGGAGAGTTGGCAGGCCAATTGAGCACAGTAATGCAATGGTCAGTAAAGCATTTACCAGTGGTTTTGGCACTGTGAGCAGGTGCCAGGTCGTGCTGAAAAATGAAATCTTCATCTCTATAAAGCTTTTCAGCAGATGGAAGCATAGAGTGCTCCAAAATCTTCGGATAGCTAGCTGCATTGACCCTGCCCTTGATAAAACACAGTAGACCAACACCAGCAGCTGACTTGGCACGCCAGACCATAACTGACTGTGGGTACTTGACACTGGACTTCAGACATTTTGGAATTTCCTTCTCCCCAGTCTTCCTCCAAACTCTCGCACCTTTTTTTCCGAATGACATGCAAAATTTGCTTTCATTTGAAAAAAGTACTTTGGACCATTGAGCAACAGTCCAGTGCTGCTTCTCTGTAGCCCAGGTCAGGCGCAAAAGTGGCTTGACCTGGGAATGTGGCACCTGTAGCCCATTTCCAGCACACGCCTGTCCACGGTGGCTCTGGATGTTTCTACTCCAGACTCAGTCCACTGTTTCTGCAGGTCCCCCAAGGTCTGGAATCGGCCCTTCTCCACAATCTTTCTCAGGGTGCGGTCACCTCTTCTGGTTGTGCAGAGTTTCCTGCCACACTTTCCCCTTCCCACTGAGGTGCCTTGATACAGCACTCTGGGAAAAGCCTATTTGCTCAGAAATTTCTTTCTGTGTCTCAGCCTCTTGTTTGAGGGTGTCAATTATGGCCTTCTGGACAGCAGTCAGGTCGGCAGTCTTGCCCATGATTGCGGTTTTGAGTAATGAACCAGGCTGGGAGTTTTTAAAAGCCTCCGGAATCTTTTCGCGTCAATTCGTTCATTCAGATGATTAGGTTAGTAGCTTCTTTAGAATACCTTTTCCTGATATGCTAATTTGAGAAATTGATTGTTTTTTCTTGACTTTTTTGCCAAAATCATCAATATTAAAACAATAAAAGGCGTCAACTACTTCAGTTGTGTGTCATGAATCTAAAGTATATGAAATTCTAATGTTTATCAGTACATGACAGAAAATAATGAACTTTATCACAATATGCTATTTTTTTTAGAAGAACCAGTACAGCCATTGCAACAATCAAGAAAATTTTCCTCTTCCTCTTGCCATTTGAAGATATCTCTTGACGATCATGACATCCGTTCTCTGAATACACGCTTCCTGCGAGAGATTATTGGTGTGGTGAGTCAAGAGCCCGTCCTTTTTGCCACCACCATAGCTGAAAACATCCGATATGGCTGGACTGATGTGACTCAGCAAGAGATAGAACAGGCTGCCAAGGAGTCCAACGCTTACGACTTCATCATGGCTCTTCCCGATATATGACCGTAGTCTTGACCCCTACCTTAAATCAACTTTGCGCTTGCCAATGATAACATTGCTGTTGTTGTCAAGCAGAAATTTGAGACGCTGGTCGGGGAGCGGGGGACTCAGTTGAGCGGAGGACAGAAGCAGAGAATTGCAATTGCTCGAGCGCTCGTGCGCAACACCAAAATCCTTCTGCTGGATGAAGCAACATCTGCTCTGGACGTTGAGAGTGAAAATATTGTGCAGGCTGCGCTATGGCTGCAATGGTCCAATCTGCATCCACTTTGGGCAGCAATATCATTATGTCCTTTGTGGGTGGCTGGGAGCTGACACTGGCAATATTCGTGTTAGTCCCAATCATTGCAGTGAGTGAAACTTTAAAAGTGAAGATATTGGCGGGAAAAGCAGCCAAGGATATGAAAACGTTTGAGACGGCTGGAAAGGTGGGCATTTGTCATCAGATGGGTTAGTGACGTACAGTACTTGGAGGTGCCTGGTCTAAAATCAGGTAATGTTTTCATGGTGTCAGATTGTTACCGAAGCCATCGAGAATATTTGTACAGTTGCATCTCTGACCAGAGAACCAGAGTTTGAATTACTTTATGAAAAAAAGGTCCAGGTTTCATACAGGTATGTACAGTCATCAATTACCAGTCCATAAACTCTCACTTATGAGTGTTCTTTTCAATCCCCACTCCCCCTCTCTCTCTTGCTACAGAAATTCACAGATAACTGCCCATGTGTCTGGTTTGGTCTTCTGCATATCCCAAGCTGTGGTTTGCTTTGGTTATGCAGGATGTTTCGCCTTTGGAGCTTGGCTTGTTGTGCATGGGTGGATGGACGTTAAGGCAGTATTTCTGTAGGTAAAATCTCCTCATTGTCAACACTCCGGAGTTAACTTGTTAGCTTACATTGACAGCAATAGAGCCAATCCATTTGCAATGAAACATAATCATTAATTCCTAGTTTCTTTATAATAGTGATTTTAAGGTATTTAATATAGTTGAGGAAAACCACAGACATATTACTGTGCATGTTTTACCATTTTACAATGTGTAGATATACCAGAAGAAGTGGTTCATGATTTTGTAGATACAAAATAGATTTTCTTTAATTGTTCATATGGTAACTGGTTTCCTCTTTCAGAGTCAATCAAGCAATTATATCTGGCTCAATAGCTGCAGCACAGGCTCAGTCCTTTACTTCAAACTACACAGATGCCAAAATATCAGCTGCTAACATTATGAGGCTCCTGAACACAGAGCCTGCAATTGACAATCTCTCACAAGAGGGACAGTCATTGGTAAGCAGCAAAGCATCACAACCAGGGCTTTCTAATATATAGTCCAACAACATTTATAAAGTAAGTCTGCCTACTCTACTGTAATAAAATTCCAGGACCAGTTTGATGGAAATGTGCACATGGATGGTGTTAAGTTTAACTACCCCTCACGGCCCAATGTGCCCATTCTCCAAGGGCTGAATTTAAAGGTGAGCAAGGGAGAGACATTGGCGCTGATAGGAAGTAGCGGCTGTGGAAAAAGCACTGCCATCCAACTTCTGGAGAGATTCTACGACGCCTCCCAAGGGAATGTGGTGAGAAGACAATTACATAAACCGATGTGCAGCATCGATGACACCAAAAAGCAACTTAATTCAAATAAATTTGCCTGCTTCAGACTTTAAATCTCATAACTGGAAGTCAATTTGAGAAATTTTCACTAACTCTGTGACCTGATCCAAATTTCTTCAAGCTTTCTTAGACTTCTTGGGAGACTTTGCTTCAGTGACTTGATTTACTTTTTGTGATTTTTTTTTCTTCCAGATGTTGGATTCTGTTAATGTGAAAGAACTGAACATCCATTGGCTGAGGTCTCAGATAGGCATTGTGTCCCAGGAACCTGTACTTTTTGACTGCAGCATAGCTGAGAACATTGCATATGGAGACAACAGTCGGACTGTTACCATAGAGGAGATTCAGGCCGCTGCTAAAGCAGCCAATATTCACAGCTTCATTGAAGCTTTGCCAAAGGTAATTTAGATTACTGTAAGAAGATTTTTTTTTTTTGAAAAAGCATACTATAATTCTTAAATTGACAAAGTTTAAATACTTTTGTCATTAGATTACCTGGTGCCTGCACATTGGGGTTCAAAGCTCTGGACAGAATCACCCCCACTACCTTCTGGTGGTGGTATTTGTCTGTTGTTTGTGCCTATGCAAGAAATAGCAGTTTAGAGTACCCAAATTTTTAGGGGTCCTTGGAAGAGGTGGTTGAGCGCTCCCTGATTCTGCTTGGGGTCTTCAATGCTCACATGGGCAATGACAGTGAGACCTGGAAGGATGTTTTGGGAGGAAATGCTCCCTACCCGACCGATCAGAACTTGAGCTGCATTCTGTTATAGGATTTGGACTCCTGTGCTTGTCATGGACTTGGCACCAGGACACACTAGGACACACTTCAATGATTGACTTTGTAGTCATGTTATCAAATTTGCATATTCTGCAATGTCTTGTATACTGTCATCACCACCTTGTGGTGAAATGGCTCCAACGGCCGTGGAAGATGCCAGTAGGGGCCAGGAGACAATGTTTTCTGAGGGGCTGCTAGGAACATCAGGCAGAGTCCTGTTAGAAAGAACTTCAACTCCCACCTCCGATAAAACTTTGTCCATGTCAAAGAGAAGGCATTTAGTCAAAGTGGAGCTTATTCTACGCCTCCATAGCTGAGGAGCATGATCGAAGCTTTAGCCATAAGGTGGTCAGTGCCTGTCGTGGCGGCAATGCCCAAACCCTTTGTGGACACCAACAGTAAGGGGTGCCATAAAACTGAAGGAGGAGTCCTATCAGGCTGATTTGGCCTGTGGGACTCTGCAGGCAGCTCGTAGAAAGGAGCTGGCCTAGCGAAATCATTGAGGCAAAAGCCCAGGCACAGAACGAGTTCAGTGAGGCCATGGAGAACTACTTCCAGACAACTTTTAAACTTTTCCAGACAGTTATTCTCGTCCACCAATCAGCATCCAATAAGGACCATTAACACTGCTGACCTCAACTCGGGATGCAGTATGTAGAAGGTTCATCAAAGACCCTTCCCATGAGGAAGCAGAGTCTGGGGAGTTGGAGGTGGGTTCTCCTATATCTGGTGTTGAAATCACCTGGGTGGTCAAAAGCTCCTCAGTGGCAGAGCCCCAAGGTTGTATGAGATCCGCTCTGAGGTTTGTAGAGGTTCTGGATGCTGTCGAGTTTTCTTGATTGAAATGCTTCTGAACATCGCGTGGACATCAGCGACAGCGTCTCGGGATTTGGCAGACTGGGGTGGTAGTCCCACTTTTTAAGCAAGGGATCCGGAGGGTGCGTTTAAACTGTTTGGGAATCACACTCCTCAGTCTCACTGGTAAAAACTTTTCAGAGGCCCTGAAGAGGATGGTCTGTGTTGTTTCCACCCTTACCGTGGAACAGCGCTCAACACCCACAGCCCAGGGTCCTCGAGGGTTCATGAGACTTTACCCACACCAGTCTACATGCGTTTTGTGGACTTGGAGAAGGGGTTCGACTGTTTCCCTCAGGTAGTCCCGTGGGGGTTTTCCACTGGGAGTATGGGGTACCAGAACCTCTGATACTGGCGGTTCGATCCCTGTATTACCAGTGTTTGAGTTTGGTCTGCAATAACGACAGTAAGACATTCATTTCAAGCGAGGGCTGTACTCCACCATGGCTGCCCTTTGTCACCCATTCTCTTGATAACTTTTATGAAGTTGGCGGCCTCTGTTTGCATCTCTGCTTCTAGCAGACAATGTGGATCTGTTGGCTTTATCAAGCCCTGATCATTAACACTCACTCGAGCAAAGTATAAAGCCACTGGGCAAATCAGCACCACCAAATCTGAGACCATGGATCTTGATCAAAAAAGGTAGGATGCCCATTACAGGTGAAGGATAGAGTCCTTTCCCCCAACTGAAGGAGTTTAAATCTTTGGCTCCTCTTCATGAGTAAGGGAGGAATGGAGTGAAGGATCCAAGGCAAATCGTTGCTGCATCCATAGTGATGCGGATTCTGTATTGATCAGTTGTGGAAAAGGAGCTGAGCTGGAAGGTGAAGCTTTCTATTCACCAGTTGATCTACGTTCCTAGTCTCACCTATGGTCATGAGCTGTGGATCATGACTGAAAGGACAAGATACGAGCAGCCAGAATTAGTTTACTCTGCAGTGTCCTGGCTCCGACTTACAGGATGAGAAGCACGGTCATCATGGAGGGCTTAGTGTAGTGCCGTTGCTCCTCCATATTCAAAGCAGTCAGATGAGGTGGCTCGAGCATCTTGTTATGATGCCTTCTGGGTCTGGGGATGACCCAGGACACACTGTCTCCAGGCTGCCCTGGGAACACCTCTGAAAGCTAAGATACTTGGGAAGAAGGGATGGGGAAGGGGAGTCTGGGCTTTCCTGGTGGGGCTGCTGCAACTGCAAACTTGACTCTTTTAGAAAAATAAATGTAAACACTTCATGTTTCACACTGACATTAATTCAGAATATCTAGGATAAAGATTATGTCAACATTTCACTATGTTTCCTCGAGCAGAAGTTTGACACTAAGGCAGGTGACAGGGGGACCCATTTGTCCGGTGGGCAGAAACAACGAATAGCCATAGCCCGAGCCATCCTTTGTAACCCCACACTGTTGCTTCTTGACGAGGCCACGTCTGCACTTGACACTGAGAGTGAGATGGTTGGTTTTTAAGTTCTCTTCTGGAAAAGCTCCATAATTTGCGATCTCATGTGTTTGCATTGTGACCTCTCGACTTGTGCTTCATGCAGGTGGTACAAGAGGCCTTGGACAAAGCCAGGCAGGGCAGGACGTGTATCGTCGTAGCACACCGTCTGTCCACCATCCAAACCGCAGACTCCATTGCTGTCATTGAGGGAGGGGTAGTGGTTGAACAAGGGACACACCAGCAGCTACTTGCCAAAAAGGGAATGTACCACACATTTGTCACCACTCAGATGGGCCATGGGAGGAAATGAGAAGATTCCAAGTAATTCGCTGAATGGTGTAGAAGAGGGTTTCACAAGTTGGTCACAGCCTTGACTTACTAGTACAGGGGTGGCCAACCCTGGTCCTCGAGAGCCGCAACCCAGCTTGTTTTCCATGTCTCTCTACTCCAACACACCTGAATCAAATTATCAGGATTGTTATCAGTCAACTGCAGAGCTTGCTGATGAGCTGATCATTTGATTCAGGTGTGTTAAAGAAGGGAGACATGGAAAACAAGTTGGATTGCAGCTCTCGAGGAGCAGGGTTGTCCACCCCTGTACTAGTACACGTCACTGTTTTGGACAGTGGAAGGAGGTGAAGGTATTCAGACAACCTGCATTTTGATTTGTGCACAGGTTCTATTATCATTTACAGTTTCTTTCCCCCTCATTATCTGTATAAACAACTAACATCCATTTCCTGCTCTTTCACATATCTGGTTTCTAATTAGAAAGTACTAATGGTAAAACTGACTGCGCATCGAGTCAATTTTGCATTGTCATTATGAGCATTCGATGAGAAACCCCTGTCACATTCTGTTTAGGGCTTGTGTCTCAGAAGTTCTCCTCTGGGTATAATCCAGTCATCCAAATCAAGACAAATGTTTTTGGGATTGCATTAATATGCTTAGGAACAAAATGACATCTTAATTTTTACATTTTAGATGCAGGTGTACATGGGAAAACTTGCTTTCCCATTGTTTTGATCACCAACTATTTTTGTCATTTGTAAGAAAACGTGGCTACAGGTCCTCCAAAGTCCTGAGTGACATGTACCAGTTGCGATATTAAGCCAAGCCAACACACCAGCACATTGCTGGATCTTTGTTTTGTCCCCTTTGTCTCAGTTGAGTGGTTTGCTGTGTGCATTTTGTTTCCTTTTGGATTCTGCCAGTGTGGATGTTTTGTTGTAATATCTTGTTTGTAAATAAACTGTTTTAGTTACTACATATGATCCCTCCCAAGCCTTTCTACTCATCTGCATTTCGCTCCACACAAACATTTTCTCCAAGCATTACAGCCACAGGATCACTGTATTTTTTATATTTCACAGTGTGTAGTGTGTGCATTAAGTTGGGTTTAAGTCCATGTTTTTTAAGGTTAACTAAAACAAGTAAACAATCTTAGCACACGCCCTCAAATAATGGACTCAAGCCAAAAAAGCGTTTGTGTGTCATTCACCGCACCTCTAACAACCTTTCTCCCCTTCCATCGAAGAAAAAAAAAATATCAGGTGTGACATTAACACAATGCCAGAACATGCCAAAGTGATTTTCAACAACCGTAAGACAAAAGTCCCATTGTTTAAAGTTCTTAATTTATTAAGTACTATTTGTACAAATAATTGAAATAGCTCATTTATAGGAACTTATGGTAAAACAATACACACAATGGTATATTATGCATTGAATAAACCAATTTATTATGCCATAAAGGCCTATTCTGTAATGAATGCTTGACAGTGCCTATTACAAGTTCAGCTGAGTAAGTATCAGTAGCCAGTATTCCAAGGAAATTAGCTTCTATAAAGTAAAGTAGCTTCTAGTAGTTCTAAAGTAGCTTTCTTGGGATCTCAGGTGGAATATTGTCTATCATCCTGGCATAGAGTTTAAGGCGTTCGCAGAGAAAATCAAAACACGTGAGCATTCAGTACTCAGTTTACCATTCAAAAATTAAACCGTCACCAACAATATACAACAACAAATCAACAATTTAAAGACTATAAAATCATTCATAAGAATTGCATTGGTCAGAGCTGACAGCAAGCACTCTTCTGTGCATACACATTGGCGAAGGAAAGCAGAGGAGTTAACGGGAGGCACCTAATAGGAGGACCTTTGTGGATAAACTGTATTTTCGGCGCGTGCACTGTTGTTTGGGTGCTAAGAAGTCACCAAAATGAAGGCGGACGCTAAAGCCCCGACGAACACTTAGAAAATAAAATCTCCAATATGTAAACAATTGAATGTCTGATGGACGGAGGAGCTTTAGAGAGCCTTTTAAGATATGTATTAACAACAAAATCAAAGTAATTTGAAGCCCTATCATTATTTTGTTTCAAAGACACAAGGAAAGAAAAAAAGAAAAAAAAATTACTCTACAGGCTATTATCGTGCTGAAAGTGGAATGCATATACATAAATCTATTTATTAATTTATTTTTAAATTTTCTCAAAATAACAAATAAATTGTAACTAGAATTCAGCATAAACAAAGTGAGCCTCACAAACCTTGTCCCTATCAACAGGAATAACAGCTTTCGTTCAGCCCGTTGTCAGATTACCACACTTTGTCTCAGTGGCATACCTATAAATTAATGTAGCGCTTTTCTACACATTAAAATGTCTTTTTAATACTTATAATAATACTTGTTATATTATAGATGTAGTTTTGCATTAACACTGTGTGGCGTACTCTATTACATTGGCCACCACCTATTTAAATGGAGATTTATAGAACATTTATGTCATCATAATACCATAAATATGACGTACACTTAATGTAATGATGGCCATCAAATATTTATTAAATGATACAACGACAATACTGTAAATGTATCTGCATTTCAATACGTAAAAGGTGGCGGCCACACAGCTTTATAAAAAGCAATTCTGTGTACGCTAAATGTGGTCATTCCACAACTACTGTACATCTATAAATTAACAAGTATGAGTATCATAAAGAGCTTTGAGAAGTATTTAATGTGTGGAAAAGTGCAGGTATGTTAATCCAACTGAACACCTGGTTTAATCTCCTGATCGCCCGCAACTATTTCTTTCGGGTTTTTTTTTGCTTTACCTTTCGGTGGAAATTCAAAAAAACGTTTTATCCGGCCCCCAACAATCTTATAATCGTACAAGTGCAATCGACCATATAGCAATAGTGAAACATTTGCCTTTCTATATCCTTCTCTAAACCTGCAAAATAATCTAACAGCATGTAAAATGCAGCGATTCTTTCCAAACCCTTCATGATGCAACGCGAGAAATGTAAACAATGACGTCACAACAGATCCTCCTCTACAGAGCTTCTCTGTTTCTTGAATATTTAAAGCTGAGAAGTGGTCGCCAGGTGAAATATCTCATGCATTGAGTTGGAGAAACGGTTGAACAATGTTGCAGAGTCTGTCTCACGGCAAGATTTCCAAGATGAGATCGAGATCACAATCCTGCAAGGGGTAAGAATGCAAGAAACTTTGTTTTATGAGTGATCACTGACAATTAAGATTACGTACTAACAGTTAACTGGTAGACAGGGCAGTAATTCCAACCTAAAGTAGAGTTAGGAATCATTATCCTGCCAAATGTTTTCCAATATCACACATTGGTTGTAAACTGACCGTAATATATATTTTTTTTATTACAAATAAATATCTTTGTTAATTTAAGATACAATTAACATGTCTACCTACCTGTTGCCTTTATACAACAAAATAATACACAGTTTTAAAATATAGCAGGATGTGAATATTCCTGATTTAAGTTATCACCTAAACTACAAATTTTAAGTAAAATGAACTCAACATTTCAAGTAAACTGGATTTAAGTTTAAGGACATACTGTATATATTAAATTAATCCAAGCAGGTTTCTAACCTGGGTCTCCTCAAGGACAGTGCAACGCGTAGATGATTGAGATGAAGCAGTTGTGCTGACTACACTTTGTCAGCGCACTCTTTCGAAGGCATCAACATTTCAAGTTGACACAAATAATCTTTTTAAGTTGTGGTTAGTCAGAAATGTAAGTACTTCCCCAAAACCTTATCATTCTAGTATGCACAACTAATTTATCACTCATTTTAGATGAGTTATGAAAACTCAAAATAAGACGCTACTGAAGATAACTTGAATTGTTCTGACTTAAAATCTTGAATTAGCAGAATTAATTAATTTATTTATTTATTTATTTATTTTTTCACAGTGTAGCGTTCAGGTAGCCAAGCCCAGGTTTCACACAGAGTAAATACATTGGTGAGTCAATATAAACAACATCGACATTAATTAAACAGAGAATTGAGAAGTCGCGTCCCTACGTGTCGAAAAATTACATTTCTGACATTCTATTTTCCTCTTTGTACCATCCCTGGCCTTCTGCCGAATCATAAAAAAGACGAGAAAAAGCCAAATACAGCTCTGGAGTAAATTGTAACTGAAGGCCTTTTCACAGGAGTGAAAGCATAGTGTAAAAGGGTCCGCCGGCAACACACAGAGAAGCCAGCACCCTACCTGCTAGCATGACCAAATTTGGAAATCGAGGCTGTTTGTCAGCATGTCCCCTTCTCGTAAAAAGGACTTCAAAAATTTTGGCGGGAATGTTTAAAGTCATTCGTGAGCTACAGCTCAAACCAAATCACTTCAAGATGTTATTTAGACTGAGCAGGAAGGTTGAAAGCCTCTTATCGAGTGTCACAAGGGTTGTAAGCACTTCTGTGAAAAGGCCCTACCTTTGTAAGATTGTGGCCTTACCTTTTTGATAGGATGCATTTCACCCCAAGTTATTGTATGTGCTCTGCTATGGAATATCTATAAGGGATACCAATTCAACAAAGATACCTGTCCTCATTGATGCGGTAGAAAAAGCCATAGCCGTGATGAACCATAGGCGCGACGGCGCCGAGGACTGAAGTGTAGCCCACGCAACTGGATGACAGCACAAAATTCCCGCCACCCCCACTGCAAGCACAAGCAACAGATTACTCATTTCCACAAATATGTTCTATTTAAAACTAGTTGCTGACCTCTTTGTGTAGAGGGGATCTGCGTAGAGCGCAGGAGTTTGATATCCTGCCTCTTTGGCGATAAGGTAAAGTCCAAAAAGATGCCTGTCAAAACCTGGCGAAAATATCACAGTAAAAAAGTGGCACTTGAAGCCAGCGGGTTTGACACCCACCTTTGCCCTCTTGGCATTCTGCCATCAGCTTATTGTGTTTGTTGAAGGCTTGCAGCAAGGCTTTCCTTTTATCGTGAATCTAATGGAAAAAATTAGCAGGTCAACTTGACCTGTCACAACGCTTCCGTCTCACATTGCCCTGCCTCACCTCGCATGTGGGGTCCACCATTGCTTTACACCAGGTGAGCGCTTCACTAGTACAAGACCGCATCGTCTCTGTCCTACCGTGGTAGAACCTCCGAGTCATTGCCGTTTCGTAGCAACTCCCTGCTCTGAGATGTGAGAGCAAATTCTCAAGATGAAATATTTCATGCATTTGGACTGGTCGTTAACGGGCCCACGGGGCCCAAATTTGGTGATATATACACATTTTTAGCTGATAGACACCTTTTGTGCATGCGGTAGTAGCTCAGCTGCATTGCCAACTGAACAAATGTGTCAGGGTGTAGATTCTTCTTTTTGATGGCAGATTTTCCAAACCCAGTGAAGGCGTGACACACAATCTGGAGGTCTTGCGCCTGGAAGTGGGACAAAATATCCATAACGAAACAACGGTAGTGTAAGGTACACTGACATTAAACATGACGTCCAGTTCGGACATACAGTGGGGCAAATAAGTATTTAGTCAACCACCAATTGTGCAAGTTCTCCTGCCTGAAAAGATTAGAGAGGCCTGTAATTGTCAACATGGGTAAACCTCAACCATGAGAGACAGAATGTGGAGAAA
Source organism: Corythoichthys intestinalis (assembly GCF_030265065.1). Taxonomy (NCBI): domain Eukaryota; kingdom Metazoa; phylum Chordata; class Actinopteri; order Syngnathiformes; family Syngnathidae; genus Corythoichthys; species Corythoichthys intestinalis. The sequence goes on from NC_080398.1 coordinate 43,017,796, forward strand.
AAAAACAGAAAATCACATTGTTTGATTTTTAAAGAATGTATTTCCAAATTAGAGTGGAAAATAAGTATTTGGTCACCTACAAACAAGCAAGATTTCTGGCTGTCAAAGAGGTCTAACTTCTAACGAGGTCTAACGAGGCTCCACCTGTATTAATGGCACCTGTTTTAACTCATTATCGGTATAAAAGACACCTGTCCACAACCTCAGTCAGTCACACTCCAAACTTCACTATGGCCAAGACCAAAGAGCTGTCGAAGGACACCAGAGACAAAATTGTAGACCTGCACCAGGCTGGGAAGACTGAATCTGCAATAGGTAAAATGCTTGGTGTAAAGAAATCAACTGTGGGAGCAATTATTAGAAAATGGAAGACATACAAGACCACTGATAATCTCCCTCTATCTGGGGCTCCATCCAAGATCTCACCCCGTGGCGTCAAAATGATAACAAGAACGGTGAGCAAAAATCCCATAACCACACGGGGGGACCTAGTGAATCACCAACAGAGAGCTGGGACCACAGAAGAAAAGGCTACTATCAGTAACACAATGCGCCGCCAGGGACTCAAATCCAGCACTGCCAGACGTGTTCCCCTGCTGAAGAAAGTACACGTCCAGGCCCGTCTGCGGTTCGCTAGAGAGCATTTGGATGACCCAGAAGAGGACTGGGAGAATGTGTTATGGTCAGATGAACCCAAAATAGAAGTTTTTGGTAGAAACACATGTTCTCGTGTTTGGAGGAGAAGGAATACTGAATTGCATCCAAAGAACACCATACCCACTATGAAGCATGGGGTTTGAAACATCATGCTTTGGGGCTGTTTTTCTGCAAAGGGACCAGGACGACTGATCTGTGTAAAGGAAAGAATGAATGGGGGCGTGTATTGAGAGATTTTGAGTGAAAATCTCCTTCCATCAGCAAGGGCATTGAAGATGAGCCGTGGCTGGGTCTTTCAGCATGACAATGATCCCAAACACACAGTCAGGGTAACAAAGGAGTCGCTTCGTAAGAAGCATTTCAAGGTCCTGGAGTGGCCTAGCCAGTCTCCAGATCTCAACCCCATAGAAAATCTGTGGAGGGAGTTGAAAGTCCGTATTGCCCAACGACAGCCCCAAAACATCACAGCTCTAGAGGAGATCTGCATGGAGGAGTGGGCCAAAATACCAGCAACAGTGTGTGAAAAGCTTGTGAAGAGTTACAGAAAACGTTTGGCCTCTGTTATTGCAAACAAAGGGTACATAACAAAGTATTGAGATGAACTTTTGGTATTGACCAAATGCTTATTTTCCACCATGATTTGCAAATAAATTCTTTAAAAATCAAACAATGTGATTTTCTGTTTTTTTCCACATTCTGTCTCATGGTTGAGGTTTACCAATGTTAACAATGACTTGAACTTGCACAATTAGTGGTTGACTAAATACTTATTTGCCCCACTGTAGAAGGCTTTGCCATGTTGGACTTTTTAACAGTTAAAAAGTTGCGCTTCCAGCCCCTCCCAGTTGAAATGAAATGCAGCTCCACTGCATACTCTAACCCTCTCTGTCTGCCTCTAGATCAGCGTTGGACAAACCGGTCCTCAAGGGCCATAGTGGGTTCTGTTTTTTGTTCCAACTGATTCAGCACAGACAGTTTAACCAATAAGGTTTCTGCTGAACCAAGAAGCACCTGACTGCGATCAACTGATTACGCTTGCAAGACACCAGATTGGTGAAAAGGTTTCCTCCTGATGGGTTGGAACAGAAACCCGCACCCACTGCGGCCCTTTGTGGAATAGTTTGCCCACCCCTGCTCTAGATGAACTTCATTTAAAAAAAAAAAAAACAGGTTTATTGCCTGCTGTGGTAGTGCAAATTCAGAAATTTGAACTCCTGTCACCATCCATATATCGTCCGCGCACTCAGTCACTGTCACGAGAACATTTGTGAATTTGAACTTGTTTTCCAAAATCTAATTATCATCTAATTATCATTTCATATAATATATTGTATTGCAAAACATTATCTACCGTATTTTTCGGACTATAAGTCGCGTTTTTTTTCATATTTTGGCTGGGGGTGCGACTTATGTGTGGAATTATTAACACATTTTGATATAATTTCACATGTTATTTTAATGTTTTGCAGTGACACTGATGGTTTTGTAAAGTTGTTAGCATGTTCTTATGCTATAGTTATCTGAATAACTGTTTATAGCTATGGCCACGTTCGCGTTCTGCCTTTGGCAGTGTATGTTCAATTGTATTATTGACTTTTTTATCTTGAAATGGATGCATTTAGTTTGTGGCGCTTTCCCGCCCACGTGAGGGCTCACTCGCACTTGTTTACGTGAAGAAGAGTGCTCACACGCCAGAAGAAGACGGACAGCTACGTAGCTCTGAGTGAGTAAGTGAGTGAGTGGGCGAGTAAGCGAGAGAGAATAGACGGCTGCGAACCTACTTTCATTGTTTATGCTTTTAAATCATCTCTACAGAGGCAACGCCTGCGTGTATCATCTTTTCTGTTGTTGTTGTGTGTTTTCCACCCGCGATCGGACACTTAGAGCCAGTTGTGTGGTTGTTTGAACGATGTGCTAATGATAGCGAACGCATGCTAACCTGTTACTTATTAGTAATAGTACCTAATTATCATTTATTTACGTTGATGCGAACTTGTTTTCTATCGAGGACCAAATTGATTCAGCAAATTATACGGACGTCCAGCATTGTCTTTTGGGAGTTCGCTGTATAGCCAGGACCGAGCCGTAACGTAGGACAGTATATTCAAATTTCGTTGTTCATACACTGTACACTGTACATTTATTTAGCATGTTGTTCTCTATTGTATTTTTATTAGGGCTGTCAAACGATTAAAATTTTTAATCGAGTTAATTACAGCTTAAAAATTAATTAATCGTAATTAATCGCAATTAATCGCAATTCAAACCATCTATAAAATATGCCATATTTTTCTGTAAATTATTGTTGGAATGGAAAGATAAGACAAGATAGATATATACATTCAACATACGGTACATAAGGACTGTATTTGTTTATTATAACAATAAATCAACAAGATGGCATTAACATTATTAACATTCTGATAAAGTGATCCATGGATAGAAAGACTTGTAGTTCTTAAAAGATTAATATTAGTACAAGTTATAGAAATGTTATATTAAAACGCCTCAATGTTTTCGTTTTTAATAAAATTTGTAACATTTTCAATCAAAAAATAAACTATTCTAACCTATTCTGTCCTCAATGTGTGTGAGTACACAAATTGACAGATAGCGAACATAAGTTCCAAAAAGACGGTGTGGCAGAGTTGCATGGGCTTTACTGAAGTCATCTCTTTTTGACAGGAGCACGTTTCTTGTATTTTTGTAAAACTGAAAATAACAAGGCAATGTGTCAATAACTTGCATAAATCACAAAATAACATAAAATGTACACACACGTGTCCATTTGAGCAGTAGCACTAGCCAATTAGCTCACAAGCGTCTAACAATGTAACTGCATTTCACCATATATGTGAAAAAATTCAAATACACATCATCAATAACTATCTAATGCTCATGAATATAAACAAAGGAGGAATATAACTCACAAGCGATGCATATATTAGACACAAACAGTGTGATGGGGCTATGAGAACTGCCACTGAATACTGGATGCGGACGTTAGCTGGTCTGAATAGCACTGTCTTTTAGTGTGAGTTCGCGTCGACATATAATCACGTCAGAAAAGCGCGCCGAAACCCAAATAATCAGCTGCACTGAATCGCCAGCAGAGGGCGACATTACACCACATAACATATGCAAGTCACACCCAAGCGCCAGCAGAGGGCGGAAAAACTCCATAAAACACAATTAACAAGTTGGCCTTTCACTGTACTGACATTTAAATCTGTCTGAGCGGGCCTAGTGCGTTAATTGCGTCAAATATTTTAACGTGATTAATTTAAAAAATTAATTAACGCCCGTTAACGCGATAATTTTGACAGCCCTAATTTTTATATTAAATTGCCTTTCAAGATGACATGCCTGCTCTATGTGTTGGATTTTATCAAGTAAATTTCCCCCAAAAATTCGACTTATACTCCGGTGCGACTTGTATATGTTTTCTCTTCGTTGGGCATTTTATGGCTGGATCGACTTATACTCAGGAGCGACTTGTTGTCCGAAAAATACGGTACATATAATATTGACTCACCTTGTCTAGATATTGCCGTTTGGCGTGGTTAATATCACTCAGGACCTTTTGGTCCACACTAAAAATGAGCTCTTCAGGTAAAGCCATTGGTCGCACACTGTCCGAGCCCTGAATTTGGTGACACATTTTTTTAAAATTATGCAAATACGCCAAAATATCCAATGTCTTACCTTCCACTTTCCCCCCGTAGCTTTGAGTTGCTGGTCAACATACCAGCACATGGAGACCATGACCATAGCGTCATATGGTGAATGCTGAAAACAGTGTCAACTGTTAGCATTGTCTTCTCTAACTAATTTCACGGGCTTGTTAAAGTAAATGAACTTCATACTCACGTCACAATTGGATCCAAAAGTACCGTCGGAGAACACAAGCGAGTTGTAAGATTTGTCTCCCCAGCGAATAGTGGGGTCTCCTTTGAGCGCTTCCACAGCAATCTGCATTGAAGAGCTACACAATAATTTTGTGCTTAAGAAATCAAACAAGAAGAACTTTTAAAATACTGTACATTTGTGTAGTTCTCAGCAGAAGAATATGGTTTGGCATCGTCTAGAGATACTATGAAGAGGCTGCTCTGGATAGTCTCCAGGATGGTTTCATTGTGGGGGTCAATGCTAATGAGATACTCCCTGGCCTGCACAAATAGGTGGACACGATACAGTTTGGTCACATTTTCAATTCACACCCTATGAACCACAACATCCAAAATAACTGCCAACGATAACGCAATCAAAACTGAGTATTACATTAGAAAGCATTTCATGCAGGTGTACGTAGCTTATGTTGTGACATGTAAGTTTTAAATCTCCAAACCTTTGCCCATCGAGTCCTTTCATCAGTGGTAAGAGCAGCAACTCCATGGCCTTCTGGCTGGCCCATGCAACGCTCTTGCACGTAGCTCAGCTGCCTGCACAGGTAAATCCAAACAAGTGACAACAGTATTTTTTTGCATTTGCTATTGTGCTTCTGATTTTAGTATAATGTTCCCCTAAAAGAAATAATAACAAAAAAAAAAAATACAATTGAAAAGGAATCATATTTTTACGGATGTCCCCGATCCGACCACGTGATCAGAAATCGGGCCCTATCACTTCATTTTCAGAGGACAGGAATTGGGTAAAAAAGATTGGGTTTTTAAAAAGGAATTCATTTATCTTGAAGTGTTAGCTCATTGGCTGACATAGACACTGATAGACGTCCAATCCATTTTGCAAAATACAATGACATGTAGTTATTTAGGACTGTAATGTATCATCACTACAGTTGTCCGATATTATCAGGTGCCGATAATACCCGGCCGATAAAAGCATTTTAAAATGATATTGGATACTATTGGTTTTGGGTCATTATGCATATGGCAGTGCTGTCAAGTCCACTTATTGCCTCCCTGTGTTTCTGGTGTTTTTTCGCCCCTTGCTGGTGCTTATGTACAATTAGTTTAAATTCCAGCACTTTCAGCTGACACATCGCATGCCGACGCGAGCTCATTGTGAATAGATAGAGCTAAATTGACAAGCTAACGTCTGCAGTACCATAGCAGTTCCTGCCATCTCACCACGGTGTTTCTGCCTTAGACAAGCATTGCTGGAAATGTATATTCTTTTATATTCAGGTGCCTTGTGTAGTATATTGGAGATGTGTACATTTCGTTTGGTTTGTGGTTACATTATTTCATTGCTTGCAAGTACTACCAGTTGCTATTCAAATTGACACGTAGTGTATACTTTGCTTGATTTTGTGACTTTATTTCATATTATTGACACAATATTCTGTTGTTTTGAGTTTTACACAAAAGTATCAGTGCTCTTGTCAAGAGAAAGATGACCACAATAAAACCAATTCAACTTTCCGCCAGCATCTGACTTCTCTTTACAGCCTCATTTTTCTACTGTATCTGTCGATTTGTGTACCAACACACACATTGAGGACAGAACAATTGCCTTAATGGCACTTTGCTCTTGATCCAAAAAACTGATATTTGCACTATTTTGATTTAAAAAAAATAAATATAGTGGTGCAATACAGACCCTTTTCCCCCATAACTTAAGTGTAAGTTGTGCTTATTTTTCACAGAATGTTTATTTGGAAAACCTTGAAGTTGTTACATTTATCATAACTAAAGCATCCAGTAGGGCATCACAATACAATTAGCCATAATATGTTAAGTCAACTACCGCATATATAAGTATCGGTTTGAAACTGGTATTAAGATTTTTAGAGTTGGACCATCTTGGCATATCGGTTAAAAAGTAATAATCGGACAACTCTAATAATCACCAATATATATATATATATATATATATATATATATATATATATATATTTATAAAACAGTACCACAACATAAACCCTAAGGTAGACCAAAACTATTTAAATATGTCAACCTCAATAATATTTTGACTAGAGCTGGCAAAATTAGACCCAACGCAAACTCATAGGTTAGCGTAAGTTATATCAGGATTCAAGAAATAGACAAATACAAAATAATATAATAAGCGACTTAATGTAGTAAGAGACCAATAACCAATGTATTCCTCAAGGCTTAGTACGGTTCTTGATGGTTAGGAGCACTGATTGTGAGAGTACATGAATGATTTCTGGCACTTCAGGCTTTAGCATAGCATAATTCGTTGCACCTCCTAGTCAAAATGGATTGGACGTCTAGCGCCGTCAGTGGCATGAGTGCCAAATGAGTACCTACACAGGGTTTAAGCTGTACCTGAGGAGCTCTGGTGGTGTAAGAATTTGTCCGTCGCAAAGCGCATCAAAAGTGAAAATCCGTCCACGGCACATCACAACCAGGTGCGTTGGGCAATGGCCCTCTCGTTCTGTGACAAAACAACAGAAGACATCACAGCTCGAAACTTTCATATGTCTATTTTCCATACAAGTTATCCTAGTTAGCCAATTTTAGGTTAACACACGGCTAGCTCTACTGTACCTGTCTTGAAATAGTTGTAAATGGTGTCTTTTTCAATTCCAGGTACTTTACAAGTACAGAAGAGCATTCTGAACTGATCCATATCCAACATCATTTTACCAGCTCTCTGAGGGGCCATCTTTTCTCTGAAAACATATATCGCCCCAACAAAACAATTTTTAGCATTATATTGACAATGAACTTGTTTTCCTGAGTACTTGCTATATCCCACTTGTAAATGAGATTCCAGTACTGCAGAGTGTGCCAAACGTTGATGCTTGCCCTGTCCAGTTGAGTTCCTTCTGTGGGAGGCCAGCAGTGCTCCAAATAAGGAGCCGGGCCGCCGAAGTTTACGTGGAGCTGGGAGGGGATGCGCACCTCCAGGTACGCAGTGTCTAACCACCATTCTTCCAGCTAGACGAATTGAAATCACTGTGAATTGACTTAATTCACTGGACATTTCAGAGCATAATTGCACCATTAGTATCAAAGTCAAACAAACCCAATTCCTCGTAGTCTTGGCTCTCTGGAGTAGTTTGCTGTGAAGTTCTTTGCCAATTCCCGCTTGAAATGTCCGTACAATATCCACCGTAGCTTTAAACTCCTGGTCAGATGCAAATGGCCGCACTGATGGCAAACAAACTTCATGTTTACAATAATCGCACGAATGTCGACACGCGCATCATCTATCACTATGGTAAATATTTGTACGAGAAACACCTAATTTATATTGAGCATGCAAACAGAAACCAAGGGTGAAAACTGAAACACTGAGTTATAATACCTTATTTTTTAAAATTAGTAATGATTTGGCTGGATCATTATGTGCACCAAATTTTAATGTTTGAGCATCATTGTTATTTTTCCTAGCAATCTGTTATATACAGTGGGGCAAATAAGTATTTAGTCAACCACCAATTGTGCAAGTTCTCCTACTTGAAAAGATTAGAGGGGGCCTGTAATTGTCAACATGGGTAAACCTCAACCACGAGAGACAGAATGTGGAAAAAAAACAGAAAATCACATTGTTTGATTTTTAAAGAATTTATTTCCAAATTAGAGTGGAAAATAAGTATTTGGTCACCTACAAACAAGCAAGATTTCTGGCTGTCAAAGAGGTCTAACTTCTTCTAACAAGGTCTAACGAGGCTCCACTCATTACCTATATCAATGGCACCTGTTTTAACTCATTATCGGTATAAAAGACACCTGTCCACAATCTCAGTCATTCACACTCCAAACTCCACTATGGCCAAGTCCAAAGAGCTGTCGAAGGACACCAGAGAGAAAATTGTAGACCTGCACCAGGCTGGAAAAACTGAATCTGCAATAGGTAAAACGGTTGGTGTAAAGAAATCAACTGTGGGAGCAATTATTAGAAAATGGAAGACAGAGAGCTGAGACCACAGTAACAAAGGCTACTATCAGTAATGCAATGCGCCGCCAGGGACTCAAATCCTGCACTGCCAGACGTGTCCCCCTGCTGAAGCCAGTACACGTCCAGGCCCGTCTGCGGTTCGCTAGAGAGCATTTGGATGATCCAGAAGAGGATTGGGAGAATGTGTTATGGTCAGATGAAACCAAAATAGAACTTTTTGGTAGAAAGAAAGGTTGTAGTGATTGGAGGAGAAAGAATTCTGAATTACATCTGAAGAACACCATACCCACTGTGAAGCATGGCGGTGGAAACATCATGCTTTGGGGCTGTTTTTCTGCAAAGGGACCAGGACGACTGATCTGTTTAAAGGAAAGAATGAATGGGGCCATGTATCAAGAGATTTTGAGTGAAAATCTCTTTTCATCAACAAGGGCAATTAAGATGAAACGTGGCTGGGTCTTTCAGCATAACAATGATCACAAACACACAGCCAGAGTAACAAAGGAGTGGCTTCGTAAAAAGCATTTCAAGGTCCTGGAGTGGCCTAATCAGTCTCCAGATCTCAACCCCACAGAAAATCTGTGGAGGGAGTTGAAAGTCCGTGTTGCCCAACGACAGCCCCAAAACATCACTGCTCTAGAGGAGATCTGCATGGAGGAGTGGGCCAAAATACCAGCAACAGTGTGTGAAAAGCTTGTGAAGAATTACAGAAAACGTTTGGCCTCCGTTATTGCCAACAAAGGGTACATAACAAAGTATTGAGATGAACTTTTGGTATTGACCAAATACTTATTTTCCACCATGATTTGCAAATAAATTCTTTAAAAATCAAACAATGTGATTTTTAGTTGGGTTTTTTTTCACATTCTGTCTCTCATAGTTGAGGTTTGCCCATGTTGACAATTATAGGCCTCTCTAATATTTTCAATTAGAACTTGCACAATTAGTGGTTGACTAAATACTTATTTGCCCCACTGTATTTCAATCAATCAAATCAGACAAATCAAAAAAATAAATTATATAGCACTTTTCATGCACAGAAATAGCGGCACAAAGTGCTTTACATAATCAAACAGAAGCAAGAGCAATACATAAGTGTATGTGTACATTTTCTACAAGTGTTTAACATTGTTATGCTTTATATATGTGCATAGACATTTTGGAAAAATAGGAATATGTGAAATCAGGACTCCAGACCACAACCAAATGGTCACATTTTGCCACTAAAATTAGAGCCAGTGCGAGCATTTTTTTCATCACATGTGCGACCAGTAACATTGCAGTTTTTTTGCTTGTTGGTTTGTTTTTGTTGCTGACAAACTGCTTCATGGTTAAATCTATTAGTTGGCAGTAATGTAACGAGCTGGTTTGCCAAGGAAAAATACAACAGAAAAAAGAAGGTGGATGTGAACGATGTGTGAAGCGGCCAACTAGCGGCGGGTTTGCACCCCCCGACTCGACGCCAAGCAAACTGGATTATACAAAAAATGCATTGGGGAAAATTAAACCATGAAAGGGAACCACATGGTACCCCAAGTCACAAAGGCGCGCAATCACTTTGATGACTTTTTGGACTGTCAAATTGTCGTCAATTCCAGAAGCGCGAAACTCATGAAACAGGCGCCCTGTATGGCACTCATGGAATCACATTTTAAAATATGTTGGGTGTTTTGGCTCTTCAGGTTCCTGACCCCTGACGTCGAAGGTATGTCAGACCGAAACTGAAAACACAATTTTAGTCACGTTTCAACCATAAATGTGGTCCCTCTCTAATTCAATATGTGATAATAATGATAAACCATCAGCCATACATGTCGGTCTTGCACATCATTCATCACTTAAATGCAACGTGGCATCATCCCACCTCTAATTTGTAAGAAAAACTTTCATTTCCTCTTTCATCTCATACGCATGAGCCACAACTTCACCGCAGGACAACCGCCAGACATCTGTATGTTGCAACAACACTTTATGGTCTACTTGCATTTCCTCACAATCATAAAAACATCAGTTTTGTTTTTGCAGTTCCTTACGTTTATCACGCACACAATTTCAGTGATTTTTTTAGTTGGCTTGGAGAACAAGAACTAAAATTTCTTCTTCCTTGTAATCATGACAGTGTTACATAGCATTTCTCCCCACATACTTGGCATATTGGAATCTGCATGGATGCCCAGTGAAAGTATATTCATAGGAAACAACTTTCAATCAGTGGCGCCACCATGGGGTGGCCCCCCACTATAAATGTGTTGGCCACTCCTCACTGGCCACTCGGCTTTTGTTAAATGTACACTTTATGCTTAATATATACATAAAACAATAAAGCAGAATTGTTGCTGAACTCAATGTTGACTGGACTGTTATGGGCTATGCACATTAAATCATTAATAACATTAAAATTTTAAGACAATACACCAAAATATATCAGTATGCTTGTCCTTAAGTCTTTCTGATTGTTTTCTTCTGGCCTTTTTACTGCAACAACATAATGAAAACCTGAAATTATGGCTTTTAGTTTTGGTATGCCACACCAAAATTTTAAGTGGCCCCATCTGGCCACCACTATGAAAACTTTCTGGAGGTGCCACTGCTTTCAATGTATTGTCAAACCTTTTTCACATTCATCTGAACATAACACAAGGTCTAAGGCAGGTATCCCCAAGTCCGGTCCTCGAGAGCCCCTATCCAGCTTGTTTTCCATGCCTCCCTCCGAACAACACACCTGAATCAAATAATTAGGATTGCTGTCAGGCTCCTGTAGAGCTTGCTGATGAGCTGGTCATTTGATTCCGGTGTGTTAAAGGAGGGAGATATGGAAAACAAGCTGGATAGGGGCTCTCGAGAACCGGACTTGGGCACCCCGGGTCTAAGGCCTTCATATCTGGGTCACTATTTTCTCCTTTTAAAGTATAGAACACACTGTAACGATCCCATGTCATGATTTTTCTCCCTGTTTAACCTAAATATGTTGTTGGTCGATAACAGGGGACATTTTAGAACAGGGATGGGCAAACTATTCCACAAAAGGCCGCAGTGGGAGCAGGTTTTTGTTGCAGCCCATCAAGAGGACACTTTTTCACCAATCTGGTGTCTTACAAGTGCAATCAGCTGATTGCAGTCAGGTGCTTCTTGTTTCCACGGGCCCCTTATAACTGCCTGTGCTGGAACAGTGGTAACAAAGGGGGCGTTTACATGGTGACAATACAAGAATATGAAAAATTTCATGTTTCATTTACATGGTTCCGTCTTCATTCAAACGATGTCGCAATTCCATGTGAAAACGATGTAGTGTTCCAGGCTGTAGGGGGCAGTTCAGTCAATGATGCATTTCCTTGACAAGCACCTTCTCAGCCCGGAAGACAAATTACCCACCCACTCTAAGCAATGGCCAGGGGTCGACAATATAAATGGCCGTCAGGGCCAGCAGAACGCTCCAACCACTGGCCAGTAAAAATAATGCGTCGATTCAAAAAAAAAAAAAAAATCTTATTTCACATTAATCCCCAGTGGTTCCGTGTTTTGATGACCTAATGCTTTCCCGATCAAAGACAACCTTACAATCTATGTAGCCAGCCGTTGCTCTGCCTGGGGCATAAACACACCTCGTTCGTTCGTTCGCTCGCTCGCTCGCTCCCGCATGAACGCGTGCAACCTGATTGCTGCTGCTTATTGTTTGTAAATATCTCAGTACCCACTTAATGTTATACTACAAGACAACAGGTTTCTGAAACCCCTAGCACCCGGCCAAGCACCGGGGAAAAAAGACCACTCAAGAAAGAGAAAGCCACTGGAGGTGTTGAGGGAAGGCGAAATCCAATATTTAAAGAAAATGAAGAGAAAGTTTCAGCCCCAGTGGCTAGACCGCTGGAATGGACCCGGCTACGATGAGTCAAAAAACGAGGTTTGCAGCCCAGATCAATGCAGATCAATGCCAACATATGCAGACAAGTAAACCTATTGTATGAACATGTAATAATTCATCCGCGTGATTATGGAGAAAATAATATCATTATAACGACGGTCTACTTTGAAAATCGTTTGCAATAACTGCCTTAGAAATCTCTTTTGACTTCGAAATTGTTGCCACGACAACCGAGCCGGCAGACTTCCAGAGGGCGGTAAGGGGAAGACAGGAAAAGCTCTCCCCAGGCACGCGGCTCTCCCCCGGGCCGCCTCCCCCTGGAGCTCCCAAGAAAAAAAATCTTTTTTGTGTGTGTGTTTGTTTCCTGCAAACATTAAAATATGTGTAAGTGGTCAGTGGAGTCGATTTGGTTTTATTCATATACTGTATAGTGGAGTGATTATGGAATTGGAATAGGATAATTTGCAATAGATTTATGTTTTTGTACTGTTTTGCTGCCATTGGCCCAGAGTGCCAGTGGCTAGTTATTGTCTACCCCTGAATGGCGTCCACGCGTTATTTTCTTTTGCCTCAAAAGGCGCGAACATAACAGTATTTGATTTAAATTTTTTATAAAAACATTAAATTAAAACTGATGTTCCACCATGTTTGCTATTTTGAATGTTTACTAGCAACGACTGCGCATGCCCAAAGTGACGTCTGCGAGTGCTGACGTCATCGGAGCGAGAGCGTTCTTTTCATACGGTTGCGGCGCAATCCCTGCAATTGAATCGTTCTACTTTGGAAGCCGGAATCATAAGTTTGCCGTCACCATGTAAAAGCGAGGCCATTCCGCATCACAATCGTTGCGTCTTAGTGTCGTAGCGTCACCATGTAAATGGCCCAAAAGACCAGGACCCACTGCGGCCTTTGAGGACCGGTTTGCCCACCTGTTTTAGAAGCAAATAAATAAATACATAAATGCAATGCTCCAGTATTTTTTTTGTTGGGTCCTTTTTCCCAAAACTTTTTAATGTCACGATGACTTCCAACAAGATTCCGCCTTCATTCCCTCTGCTTTTAAATGAGCCTATGTATTACAAGGATGTTTTCCAAACAAAGTTATACCTGTGGCTAGAGCTGTACCTACCATTTAACACAAAAATGCATGAAGTCAGTAAAAATGTTTAGTTTCTTTGATAAAAGCATTGTTTCAGTGGGTATAAGGTAATATGTTGCCAAGTTGCTGTGGCAACACTAAGCTATCATATGATTAGTTAGACTCACTGGTTAGAGTTAGACTGACATGCCAATGTTTTTCCTCCTGAACTGGACTACCTGATTGGTATATGTATGTCAATCATTCACCCAAGAAATTGCATCAGAAAAGCAGTCGCTTTCCCCCCCAAAAAAACTGTCAACACAGCAAAGTTGGTGATGCTGATTTTAGATGATGAAAAACCATTTTAACTTTTTTTTTTTTTTTTTTTTTAAAGTATGTGGACTTAAGGATAAGAAGCAGATCTATTAATTGTACCAAGGCTTTTGCTGCCATCTAGTGGAACTATTTTACCTGCGTACGCACACACTAGCTAGTGTGACTACAGAGTATTACAACGTACAAGGACCATTTAATTGGACTTAGGTTTCAATTAATTTCTGACTGTATGTAATGATGCGTGATAATACTAAATGATGCTAGATGTACACTACTGTTCAAAAGTTTGGGGTCGCTTAGACCCCAAACTTTTGAACGATAGTGTAATTTAAGGCTGTAAATTAAGGAATTAATACATATGACATTTTACTTGTGAACTGTTGTGTATTATGCCCTGCTGCCAGGTAAACATAGTAAATAAAATATATAGTACAAGTAATGTTGTTCTAAAAGTAGTTGTGGCAAAAAGATGCTAGTTAAGGCACAGGAGAGTGATAAACGGAAAAGATGAGAGATAACAATCCCCTTGCTCAATGGTCATGTTTTATATTAGTTATTATTGGGCTCAATATATATGAAATGTAATTTTACCATTAAACTGTGTATATATATATATATATATTTATATATATATATATACACACACCAGTAGAGCAATGCAAATAAAGATTTCATTTTTGGGAACACGCTTCATGAAACAATTACATTTAGAGCATCCGGTATGGTACAAGCAGAGATTGGCAGAGTAGTCATATATTTTACCCAAGTAAGAGTAGCGTTACTTCAAAATAATAGAACTCAGGTAAAAGCAGTCGTCCAAAAATTTACTCAAGTAAAGTAAAAAACTATTTGGTGAAATAACTACTAAAGTAATGAGTAACATTGTGAGTAACTGCTAAGGATGTTTTTTTTTTCAGCACAAAGTCATCTATATGAACTGTTATTATACTATAGTCTAACATATTACATAAACATATTAAGGCCAAAAAATACAATTAAAAAAAAAAAATTCCAGCAAGAGACAAAAAATACAGAAATTAAGCATTATTCGTCCAAAGAGCATGAGTGTCCTCAAGTGGAGAAAACATGATCCTTTTAGTTTCATAAGAGGAAATATATCTCCGGTTTTCCGTGGTCAATCGGTGCCAAATAAAAACTGGGAGAGATTAAAATCTGTGCTTTCGAGTCATGTTGACAGTGGCCTTCAATGTCAAATACAGTACTTAATTTTTTAACGGTGCTTTAACGACACCACGTGAATGAACAGGCCAGTGTGATCATAGTGTAGAACGGCAAGCTTGAGTCTGATTGGTATTATGCAGTTATGTGATTATTATTGCGACGTCTCATTGGTGAAACTGGTTGAGCCACTTTTGGTGTCTCTGGCAAAAAAAAATAAAAAAAGAGTAAAATCTAATATGAAGAATAAAGAGGAATAGTATAACGACTAGTGTAACCCAAAGTAGCGGAGTAAGAGTATCGTTTCTTCTTTACAAATTTACTCAAAAGTAAAAAGTGTGGCTTAGTAAAACTACTCTTAGAACTACATTTTTCTCAAAAGGTTACTCACGTAAATGTAACATAGTAAATGTAATGCGTTACTACCAGTGTTGTCAGTAACGAGGGACTGTAGTCTGATTACTTTTTTCAGTAACGAGTAATCTAAAGCGTTCAATGTTCTAAACCACTAATCTGATTAGTTTCCTTAGTGTCTGTGCTTTAGAATTTTGTTATTGCTGCATAATGTATGTAAAATGAAGAATATTGTAGTAATGTACGAAAAGCATTTTGAATAGAAAAATGCTGAAAATGTCCCCTGTATGTGTTCCTATGGTAACCGCTCTAATTACTTCCTGTTTTGGTGTCGAGTCATACGCGCTAAGTGTTTTGGGAATCGGGACCGAGAATGGCGCGGGCCAGGCTGCCAGTGCGGCTGCACATTCGAACCTTGCGTTGAGATGTGCTAGGGAATGTTGATCTGTGCACATCCACGAATGAATGTGAGTCATTTTCCTTCATTCTCGACGGTATCACCAATAGTTTGGAGACCACCTACATGCGCGGCCATTTCGTAGCTTTCGTTGCAACGACTGGCAGCCATCCCTCCAAGTTGGCAAGCATAGTTTACATGATATTCGTGTTGCACATTTATGCCGTGAGGTGACATGTTTTTGACATTCAGCTTAATCTTAGAGTTAGCATCGATTTAATTAGTCGGTGGAGTTGATTTCAACAAATTCCATGCAGTTGTTCAGTTATTTGTTAGTTTCAGGGCTCCGGAGTGGCTAAGCTAGCGTGAGTCAATGGTGATTGAAATCAACTCCATCGACTAATTAAACTTCCGCTCACGCAAAGATTAAGCCTTAGGTCAAAAATTCTGATCCCCCACTTTAAATTCAATTATCGATAAGTCAATTCCATGCGATGACATTTTTCTGTTGTCATTCTTAAAGTGAGAAAAATTGGTAAAAAGTAACTGATAAATTACTTTTAAAGTAACTTACCGTAGTTACTTTGATAATGATGTAATCAGTAAAGTAACTAGATTACTTTTGAGGCATAATCAGTAATCTGTAATTAAATTACTTTTTCAAGTAATCTGTGACAATACTGGTTACTACCCACCTCTGGGTACAACTGACTGAGCATGCTGCGTAATCACAGTACGACGCAGTCTTCCATAACCTTGAAAGGTTGTCCAGACTGTCATTAAATATGCTAAATACCGTATTAGCCCGAATATAAGACGGCCCTGATTATAAGACGACCCCCTCTTTTTCAAGACTCAAGTTTGAAAAAAGACTTTTTGACTTTTTTGCGTTCCCCCTTCACAAAATGGCGACACGTTGCTAAGCGAGGTGACGTCATCGTGACATCACGCTGACTTCCTCTTATATATAAGTACATGTTAAGAGTTTGGGGTTTTTTTTTTTTTTTTTTTTTTTTTTTTGGGAATGACTCACAAGAAAGCATCCAATGATTATGTGTCGTAGATAGAAGAAAACACAATTCGTTCAAGACAAGACAAGAGCTGTAGGGCACAGAATGTAAATTTCTTCACCTGCATCCAGGTACTTGGAGAGGGTGCCCTCTAGTGTGGGAACAGGCAGAGGCGGTAGGCTGCTTTGATGTTGGAAGGTCCTCTCAAACTCTGGCTCTGGCAACGGCTTAGACATTTTTTAAATTATCCTGCCTGGAAAACACACTCTCCTGAAGTCCGTGATTCCCACTGAATACAGAAATATGGATAGGACAGACAGTTTATCCTCCATTT
Source organism: Corythoichthys intestinalis (assembly GCF_030265065.1). Taxonomy (NCBI): domain Eukaryota; kingdom Metazoa; phylum Chordata; class Actinopteri; order Syngnathiformes; family Syngnathidae; genus Corythoichthys; species Corythoichthys intestinalis. The sequence continues at coordinate 43,034,839 of NC_080398.1, forward strand.
AAAAATGCATGAAAACAAAAAGTGACTTTCTCCAGGCGAGGCAATTAAAAACATGGTTAAAATGTATGTAATATAATCTGTAGCTAATATTACACTTGCATGTAAAGTGAGTAAGGCAGATTTACATGAAGGTGAGTGCTTTATGTTTGTTTGCATTGTAGTATATTGAACAGTAATAGGATTTTAAAGTACGTCAATAGTGTAATCACTATTATTTTTCAAAAAGGGACACGCATAAATTAAAAGTGCATTTGGTTAATACTCCAACTTCAGTAGTTGAACTAGTCTGGCTAGCTTAACTGTTTGGTTCCGACTGTCTACAAAATTTGCATAAGTATTTCCTACGGTGCATCAAATGAAGGGCGTAAAGGTCAGCTCACCTTCAGGCTGTAAGTTGACACAGGCTCCTTGCAAGACAAAACTAACACTTTTGGCCAGAGTTTAGATGATTGTTTACTTTTACCGCTGTTCACCTTTAACCGAGTGCCCCTCGAGCAGCACGGACGGAAAGAGGCAACTGCGCATGCGCAGTAATGTACCACTTGCCCTACATTCTCAGCGAAATCAGTTGAGTGCAGATTGCACAGGTGCTGCCATACAGGCAATTCTGCGTATTCCACAGAGATCCATATAATTTGAGGCTAGATTTTCTTTATGCACGCAATGAGCCAATACGATGGACGGCTGCATTTGTCGGCCATCTCGAGGACATGACCCGTCTACCCACATACGTACGTGCCCACGTACGTAACACGTCACCTCTGCTCATTAATATTTATGAACCAAGCGACTGTCACTGTCACTGTCACTGCGACTGTTAGACCAGAGGTCGGCAACCCAAAAATGTTGAAAGAGCCATATTGGACCCAAAAAAATAAAAACAATGAAAAATAAATAAAATTTTAAAATGACCACAACACATACTATATGTATCTACATTAGCCTACTATCAAATAACTAAGTTGGCTACAAATACATAACGAACCTTCATGATTAAAAGTTTATTTTCCCTGCAGTGCATCCTATAGAGCAGGGGTTCCCAACCTATTCCACTAAGGCACACTGTGGGTGCAGGATTTCATTCTTACCAAACAAGATGACAACACTTTTTCCCCAATCTGGTGTTTTACAAGTGCAATCAGTTGATTGCAGTCAGGTGTGGCTTGTTTTAGCAGAAGCCTCATTGGTTCAACTGTCTCTGCTGGATCGGCTGGAACAAAAACCAGGACCCACAGTGTGCCTTGAGGACTGGGTTGAAAACCCCTGCTATAGAGAATGACGCACTACGTGAATACTCAGCTGTACGATGCCACCTCAAGTTGAACTTTATCACAATATTAATGAATTAGAAGCAAGGGCGTAGGTTTGCATAGGGACGGTAGGAACATAACAGTACCAACTTTTCAGATGCTCAAATTGACCCCACCAACTTTTAAGCAACTTATTTGCATTATATAATGAGTTCAGTTATATAGGTAATTTAGATTGTCCTCCCATAAGTTGTAAAGATAGAATAGACCCTACCATTATTAAGTGAATTATTTTCATTATGTTCAGACTTACATTGACCCCTTTTCACTTGCTGACTGTGCCGGTCCATTTTTTCCTCCCTCAAATGCACGTTTGATTGGCTGCCGACTTGCTCCCACCTACCACACAGACACACACGCACACTCACACAGCCCCGACAGATTAATGTCGACAACATGCCGCCGCCTCTTCTGCCCCCTTTAAAGAAGAGGGATGTCGTTTTTATCGGCCAGCAGCAGCCACTGTAAGTAATGTAAAAAGTAGGGCTGTCAAAATAAACGCGTTAACGCACGGTAATTAATTTTTTAAATTAATCACGTTAAAATATTTGACGCAATTAACTAGAGCTGAAACGAATACTCAAGCAACTCGAGTAACTCGAGTTTAAAAACTGATCCGAGTAATTTTATTCACCTCGAGTAATCGTTTATTTTGACAGCTCTAAGCATCACATTTCGCTCGGACTACTTTTAATGCGGGACAACGTGCTGACGTCACGTGCGTAAAATGACAGACTCGGCCGCGCCTGGGCAGCGTTAATAAACAGCCGCCATCTTAAAGCAGTAGAGCGCTAAGCGCTAATAAAGAGCGCTAAGCACTAATAAATAAAATTAACATTACTGTCTGAGTCACTAGCTCACGTAACATTAGCACTGCAGAGGGCTAGGTTTCTATTAATTATGACCACTTTCGATGCGTGGCTAACGTGTCTTACATACAGGCTTTAACATAACATAGCTTTGTGGAGTGATGAGGGTGTAAAATAAAAACTCAATAATGCTAACTATCAATTTTAGCTTAGTAGTCATTGCTGGATAAAACACCAAGTAGCACTGGTCCCTAATGTGCTCCAATACAGCCTGTATCATACATTTATTTTGAACACTGCAAAAACTCAAAATCCTATCAGGACTTACAGTTTAGAGTAACGTAAAACTTAACTAGAACTTAAAAATGGCTTGACACAAATAGAAATTCAATTGAAACACGTGGGAAAAAATCCAAACTTTTAAGTGATGTGTGTTATCAAGCGTAATGGCTTTTTAGGTATATATATATATATATATATATACACCTAAAAATGCCCCCCAACAAAAATACATATATATATATATATATATATATATATATATATGTTTTTTTTTTAAAAATAAGATCTAAAGGTTTTTTGAGTGAAAGCAGTGAATTTGTCTTTTTTTTTATTCTAGTTACATCTGAGATGCAATTGTTGGCTGTTTTCAACAATATACATCGAAAATAAAGACATTGATTGACTGAAAATTGTTCAAGATTAGATGAAATGTCTTGTTTTCTCATGTATATTTATAATTGCTATTCACCTAAAAATATATTTGTTTTATCCGATTACTCGATTAATCGATAGAATTTTCAGTCGATTACTCGATTACTAAAATATTCGATAGCTGCAGCCCTACAATTAACGCACATGTCCCTCTCAGACAGTATTCTGCCTTTTGGTTAAGTTTTACAGCAAGGCATTTTGTGCTGTCTAACAGCGAACTCTTGTGGTCGCTTTGCGACATGGTTTATTTTTTTCTTGCCAGTTCAATATGGCTGCACGACATCTCTGTTGTGCTTATATGATCCTTGGAAAAGATTTGTCCGTAAGTATGGTTGTTGTAAAGAATGTACATATTATGTTAATAAGCGAAATGTTATATTTTTTGTATGAGACGCTTTTTGTTTATGTTTAGTCAACCTGTATAGCGAGCTAAGCTAACGTTGTTGCTAATGCAATGCTTGTTTACATTTTTTTTGTAGTTTTACGTAAACGGTCTAAAGAGGACAATGATTTGAGGCCATTTTATTAATAAATCAGATAAAAAAGGAAGAAGTCTGATTATTAAGGCGTCGTTCACTAGCTGTCTAGCTTTGGAAAAAGTAGACGCTTCGGAGTGAGGACAGCATAGACAGATTTAAATGACAGTAGAGTGAAATGCCCACTACAGTCCTTATGTACCGTATGTTGAATGTATATATCCATCTTGTGTCTTATCTTTCCATTCCAACAATTTATTTTACAGAATATATATATATAATTCACAGAAAAATATGGCATATTTTATAGATGGTTTGAATTGCGATTAATTGCGATTAATTACGATTAATTAATTTTTAAGCTGTAAGTAACTCGATTAAAAATTTTAATCGTTTGACAGCCCTAGTAAAAAGATGTCAATGTTTTGGAGGTGGGGGGAAACAACACAAATTTTGTTACCAAAAGTCCAACCTGCATCAGTTAGCAAGTTCACACAGTTTAATGTGATGCTAACCTACAAAAATAATGCAGTCAGACCAGCCTTCAAAAGGAACACTGAAGTTAAGCTAGCTTTCCTTCATTTGGATCATTGTTTGCATTATGTGCATTACGGTAATGCAACATGGTGGCTTTAGAGCGCAAGTCCATTTATTTAAAAAAAAACGGGGAGCAATCCAACTTTTATATGACCATACTTTGAATTTACAGGTGTCTATCAATTGGGTTCATATTCGTAAGAAATGTAGCCCTGACCCCCCATTCACCCAATCTGTTTGGTCTTATTAATGTCCTGTCCCCAGCAAAAAGTATACATGCAGGTTATGCTGTTATATTGTCCTACAAATGTTGAGACCAAACCTTCGCCCTTGATTAGAAGTATGTTTGTGTCATGTTTGTCCTCCTACAGAAACCATATCAAAACAAAAATATTAGGGCTGTCAAACGATCAAAATTTTTAATCGAGTTAATTACAGCTTAAAAATTAATTAATCGTAATTAATCCCAATTAATCGCAATTCAAACCATCTATAAAATATGCCATATTTTTCTGTAAATTATATGTATATTCTGTAAAATAAATTGTTGGAATGGAAAGATAAGACACAAGATGGATATATACATTCAACATACAGTACATAAGGACTGTAGTGGGCATTTCACTCTACTGTCATTTAAATCTGTCTATGCTGTTCTCACTCCGAAGCGTCTACTTTTTCCAAAGCTAGACAGCTAGTGAACGACGCCTTAATAATCAGACTTCTTCCTTTTTCATCTGATTTATTAATAAAATGGCCTCAAACCATTGTCCTCTTTAGACCGTAGTGAAACTACATAAAAAAAGTACACAAGCATTACATTAGCAACAACGTTAGCTTAGCACGCTATACAGGTTCACTAAACATAAACAAAAAGCATCTCATACAAAAAAATATAACACTTCGCTTACTAACATAATATGTACATTCTTTACAACAACCATACTTACGGACAAATCTTGTCCAAGGATCATATAAGCACAACATTACAACGTAGGCGTCAGCCCGAGACGTCATGCAGCAATATTGAACTGGCAAGAAAGCAATAAACCATGTCGCAAAGCGACCACAAGAGTTCGCTGTTAGACAGCACAAAAAAAAACCTTGCTGTAAAACTTACCAAAAGGCAGAATACTGTCTGACATGGGACAGTGCGGGACATGTGCTTTAATTGCGTCAAATATTTTAACGTGATTAATTAAAAAAATTAATTACCGCGCGTTAACGCGATAATTTTGACAGCCCTAAAAAATATATTTTCCTCCACCATCTTTTTCCATTTTCAAACATTTTTGAAAAAGGTCCGGGGAGCCACTAGGGCAGTGCTAAAAAGCCACATGGGGCTCTAGAGCTGTGGGTTGCTGACCTCTGTACTAGACGCATGTAAATAGCGTACGAACGAGATGTCACCTTGCTAAACCTACTAATTATGTCCGGAAATAATGTCAATGGTGCCAAATTCACTGGTGAAAATGGGGAAGAACATACAAATTTTCAGTTAAAGAGATGGGTTGAGTGTAGAGGGCTGAAAAAGAGCCGAACTGATGCAATGGGAGCTTTTTATTGACTTTTTTTTTTTTTTTTTTTTAACTAACATTGCCCCTTACACCACTGACAAGGACATTCTCCTGTTTCAACAAGCTATCTTTTACTACCATATGCCCCGTCTGTCTTATATATTATATCCTCTGTCTGACAGTTCTTGGTAATAATGGTAATTTATATTGCAATTTTTGTGTACCGATGGCAAATGCTATTCAGTGACAGCAAACAACACTTCAAATTTTTTCATTAATAACAAATCTTAATTCTATCAATTCATTTACACTTCCCCCTTACAAAGGTTGTTTCTTTACAACAGAAAAGCTAAATGTTAGATCTAGACGGGCTTACTAAAAAAGGGCTAGGCCAAACATGGCTAATTTATTTAAATATCCATATTTTTGGAAAATAAGCCAACATGACTGTTATATGTAAATGTCAGTCAAAGCAGTAGTACCACCTACAAGTATCTGTAAGAGGCCAAAAACTAATATACAGTTGATTCAAAAACAATGTGCCAAACACATCACGCATTTATTCATTTTAACATGCATTTATTCATTTTAAAATTACTGAAATACTGAATTAGCGGTCATTTGATACAGGCATCATCCTCATTTCACTGGGTGTCAATTTCAATTTCTCTTTGTCGGAAAATCACTTGTTTATTTACGCTCAAAGCGGCGACTCCTCAGCAGAAGGAGTTTTGTGTGCTTGAGTTTTCGTGGATCCTGTCGCTTGTCCGTGCCGCCGATGGTGGTCACATTGAACACTTGTAAAGCTTGAAATAAAAACTTGAAGTTATATACAATACTTGTATCCAGCTCGTTACTGTTTTGTTTTTATAAATATACCGCAATGGTTTTGGCACATTCTTTTTGAATCACCTTGTCTATAGACACTCACACACAAAATAAATGTCAAGGACATACATGTTACAGAGTGCAGGACTCAAGTCTCATACTTGAAATTGTACTATTTTATATATTTTTGAGATGTAAAGATTGCATTGCATAGGGAAAGCTGCAGGCATCGATGTATCAGTTGATAAAGGTACTGGAAATAAGCAGATACCCAAACAGGGAGTCCACAAACTGCTCTAGAAATATAATGATTGGAAGAAGTTCCTACCATCCCCACTGTACAAGGATGGCTATGTGTATCATCGGCTGGTGGAATCTCTGCCCACTTTTCCCACAAAGCTGACTCAGACAGAGATGAGGAGGATGACATAACTTCAGTTGTCACCGAAAAGTCCTTGTGTCGTGGCTGGCTGTATGTCGACTCAAACTTTGTTCAGGATATCAAAGAAAGGCAGACTTACAATTGTATAGTATACAAAGCAAATATTGATGCATAAATGAAAAATGAGCACTATGATGTATCAGTCTGTAAGAACGTCATTATTCAGGCATCATCTTTAACATCATCCAGAGTCAGGAGGGTCTCACGCTCAGGTTTCTGATCACTTTGGAGGCACATCAGGACAGGAAGGCCTGGATCCTGATTTGGTTGCTGCATTCTTTCGTATGACGTTTTCAATCATGGACTGCCACGTGTAACTGTCTTATACAGTCTGACAGCCAACATCCACCTTCACTTTTGAATATATGTAGCAGAGTTGCAGAGCTGTTTGAGTCCCTACAGAGGTAACCTGACAGAAAAACAAAGATACATGTACCTTAATACTGGTACAAATTTATAGACCTACAAATGTACTTGATAAATTTGAATTTAAGTGGACTAGACAAGGAATTAGCTTGAAATATGCTTTTTCTGTTTTTTCTTTAATAACAAAGCATATTTCAAGCTAATGCTTTATCTAGTCCACATAATTGCAAATGAAATATGCTTTTTTAATTACTGATGTTTTATGAATAACTTCAGTGGCCATAACATTTGTGATTACTGAAATGTATAGTGCTTTACTACTAGACATGTGCCGATTACCGGTTTAATGGTATACCATGTAATGAAACGTCAAGGTTTCAAAACACGAAAATTTTCCATCATACCGTCCCTAAGCTATTATCGGTAGCTATTTTTTATGTCGCACAAATGCATGGAGAAATCCCTTGCTTGCAGCTGTAAGGCTCAACACTCCCCCACTGGTTGTTGCTCAGTGTCAGTGAGTCATCTGTGCTACACGATGGCTGTAGGAGGTGAAACTCCTGAACTTTTTCCCCCATCGAAGACAACGAAATTGCTGGTTTGGGAATACTTCGGCTACAAAAAAGTTACAGACGGTAGCAGCTTAAGAGGAGGGCCAATCGGCATGTAAAACATGTTTTCGGAGGGTGGCTGCTGAGGAGGCAATATCTCCACTATGATTTCACATTTATACAAAATTAAAAGTTAGTAAACACTACAGCTGGGAGTCTTGGGGCACCTAACGATTCGATTACGATTCAGAGGCTACGATTCGATTATAAATCGATTATTGATGCACCCTACGCCCGCTTTTAATGTTTCGTCCATTAGTTCCAAAATATTTCAAAAATCCTCTCTGGCTAAATCAAACTACTATTTCAGTATCAAGTTAACAGTTCAAAATAGTAAATATAATACTCAAGTCCCCATGCTGTATCAGCAGCTTTAAACTACATTGAATTAATTTAATGTTGTGAATCAACCGTTAAAGTTGTTAAAATTTCTCCCGTGATTCCATTATTTCCCTTCTGTGTACTTTCTACACGTCAAAGTTTTAAAACTGTTTCATCATTTAAAGATAGACTCAAGTCAATATTTTGCCAATTTAGGAGTATTTTAGATAAAAAGTTAATTCGGTTCGCTTCAACAAAGACTTGTAGAGAAGTCTACTGCTTTAAAATTGCGGCTGTTTACTAACGCCGGCCAAGTCTGTCATTTTGCATCTAGTTCTCTAATACATGTTTCTAACACCGCAGTCGATTTGCATCTAGTTCCACATATATGTGATATCTACTGTAGCCGTATGTTTGTAGCAACTAACAACTGGGCGTTGTTTGTACCGGCTGTCAGCCGCAGTCAGGTATGATTGTTATTTTATCAAGCTGCATGAGTTGAACATGATATTTACTCTCGGTCCGTTCTTCATTGCGCCACGAAGAACGCGCCGACTGTGTTATAGTTCCGCTTTACCTGGTATAATTCAAATAGGAAATTAGGATGTTTGTGAATCGTTCTCGAATCTTCCACGGCGGAATCGTGACGGTCTAAGAATCGGAAATTTCGCACGCCTCTAGTGTTTAGTGTGTCTAGCGGTGGAAAGCGTGTTTTTTTTTTCTCTCTCTGGCAACAGTCTGTGTTGAGAAAGAGTGTGTGTGTATAATGTAAACATGATACGAGTCATACACATGTGCTTTTTATGGAAAATATTTCAATTACTTTTGTTCTGATCGTAATAATGTTGAGCTGTGGCTGTGGATTTAGACTCACTTAAAGGACTGCATTTATTTTAATTTTATTTAGAATATTTTTTAATGTATTTTAACATTATACTTATCTTCCAATTTGCTAAACTTTTTGAAAAATAAAATTCCTGTTCAATGGAGAAAAAAAAAGTTTTTTTTTTTAAAACCCAGATATTTCAAAGTAACACATTTTAGAGCTATAATTGTAATACGGTGAAACTGTGATATTCATGCTTAAGGTTATCATACCGTCAGAATATCATACCGGCACATAACTATGAATCACTACACCTTATTCTGATGTTATTAAACATGAGGTCGTTGTAAAAGTGTATATTAAGAGGGCCAATTTATTAATACTCCCGATTTGTTGTTTGATAGAAAAAATATTCAAACATTAAAATAGAGTAACTCCGCTTACTGTAAAGTATGACAATCAGATTTACATTACATAAACAAACATTATCTTTGTACACTTACTCTATTTCCTTTTGCGTTAGTAACAACAGGAGGTGACATCATATCTGCTGCGTCGAGATCAGTATTTACCAACACTTTCCTTCTTTTTGGCCCTGAAATGCGTTCGAATGGCTGTGGCGTTGGTGGTACCCTCTCGCGACTGACAATATGTTCAATCTGCAACAATAAACCAAAATTCTTTACAAAACTCCACAAAAACCCTGCTAACTCATCCTGATAATAACTTCTCAAACATGTCACTGTAGGTGAGGCATTAGTTCTCAATAACCAATTCTTTAAAAAAGGAGCTGGATGAGGCAGCTAAAGGCAGTGGATCTCTCATCAGCTGGGTGAAGAGCACAATAGGTAAGAATAACACAGTTTGCCAGGATATTCAGGTATAAAATCCAACAATTATAAACACAATTACAATGTTACTGTTCTATAACATTTTATGTCATTACTTTACTAATTTTTAGGTGCTAGAGTTGTCAAATATGGATAAAAATGAAATAATAGTTTTGAGAAACCTGTGCTGATGGCGGCTCAGTGAACATCTGATGTGGTTTGTTCTCAGATGAACAATACATTAAGGAAGTTTTGATATTGAGGTTGAAGGAAGAAAAGAGGCAACGTCTGACCGAGTCACAGCCAGAAAGCGTTGATGACAGTGTTAATTTCTATTCACTATTTCCCCTTCACAATTAAAATATGTCCAGTCACAGCCAGTTACACTGTAAAGTTGGTTAAACTGTAAGTTATGTTGGTGTATTAAATTCTTGTTCATGTGCCCCTTTTGATCTGTGAGCACCTGCCCCTCCATCGATCTCTGCACGGCCCTGTCGCTTACTGTAATATTTATATGACAATCAGATTTACATTGCATCATCAAACAATATCTTTTAACGCTTACTCTATTTTCTTCTGTGTTAGTAACATCTGGAGGTGATATCATTTTGAGATCCAACAAGATGTTTGCTGCATTGAGAACAGTATTTGCAGAGTCCTCCATTTTTTTCCTTTTCGACTAAATAAAAACAATTGTTCATAAATATCACGATTGATGTGTGAGACAATCTGACTGTTGGCAACGCAGGTCAGAACAACAGTGGCAGTCAGATATCATTTAATGTATTTCAGATCATTTGTTGACAGAAGAAGCACGGCAAAACGCCAAGCTAAAATTTATACAAGTTTCCGTTAAGTTTAACTGATAAGTACACCATTTTGTCAAACAAGGTTCCCACTACAGGCATGAAAATGGGTCAGGGGTTAAAAAGGTGAGAAGGGTGTGGAGGAAATATGCTCCGGCGTTCTGCCAAAATTCTGCCTACATGAGGCGAATTTGACAATTTTAATTTTTCACATAAGGCTTAATATTCGACTTAGCGGGGGTTTATTTATTTGAAGGAGTTGATTTCAACCACCATTGACTCGCGCTAGCTTAGCCACTCCGGAGCCCTGAAACTAACAAAAAACTGGCAAACTGCACAGAATTTGTTCAAATCAACTCCAACGACTTATTAAACCCCGGCTAACTCAAAGATTAAGCCTAATGTAAAAAATTCTGAACTTCCCCTTTAAAATAAAGACCATTGAATATGGCCATTAAAATGTTGTCTATAAAAGTTTTGGAGCAATAAAATAAACAACAAAAATGAATGACATGAACAAGAATCCTTCAAACTATTTCATAATGGGTACAAATTATTTTTCGAACAGATCATGTGACTATAGCACCTTAAGAGACAGCCGTTTGCATTGCTTAGCCAAAACTACAGCTGAGGAGGCAAGATGGATATTTAGAATTTTTTTAAACCTAAGCTTTCAAAACCTTCAACAACAACTGAGCTTGAACCGAGGATTGAGCACGAGCGTGTTACCTGTTGTGCTGTAATTCCAAGTGGTGCTTGAATTGGATGCTTATAGCGGTCGACAGTCTTTTTGAGCCAGCGCAAAGTTCGCAGCGATATCTTTGTCATCTTTACTGGACAAAAATGTGAAGTAATGGCTGTGTTTCCAGTGTGCAAATGCAGCCGTTTGTAGTATATCTCCTGCCTATTTCATTGCATCCTGGCGAGGTAGCAAGGCTATGTTGTTTTGGCCGCAAACTCGCAGCGCTCACGGCTCACGCATCATGGTAATACACGTGATCCTTTTTTTTCCCATCCCCGATTAGAAAATGTGACATGTGATGTCACTCCCATGACTACAGTATTCTTCATTCTACACACATTATTGGGCAATAACAAAATAGTAATGTACAGGCATCAAGGAAAGTAATTTTACTCAGAACACTGATTTAGAAATATGAACGCGTTAGATTGTTCCTTACTAAAAGAAAGTAATCAGATTACAGTTACGCATTACTCACATAACGCGTTACTGACAACACTGCTTTTATATTACCGTTAAATACACAAGCTTGACGCTACCTTAACGGGAGCTTTTTTTTCACCGGACGCTCTGGCAGTGTTCAACGCAAGCTGCAACAAACGGCAGTAACTTTGTCATACCGCAAAATATGAAAATGATTAAAACCATTATTCACCAAATTCAATATGCTGGCAAATGCATTCATCTAAAAAACATTGGGAGTGAGACTTCACCTCGTCCAGCGAACGTGAATTTGTGCTTAGGACAAGATCATCTGTCGCAATTAGCGATCTTTGACGCTCTTTTTTTTTCCTCCCCGCATACAAACTTGTTTCTCTCTTAGCGGCTGTGATTAACCTCAATGAAGTTGCTCTCCTAGCTAAGCCTTACCTATCATTCGTCTTTGTAAGTTTTTAGTAACTTTGTGTCTTGAACTTGAAAGGGAAATGTGTGTTTTGTTTTTGGCGAACTTTTTCATGAAGCTAAACTGTCGAAGCTACTCAGACGGGGAAAAATACGATTGAACAACGTTTTATATGTATTCATTTGGTATATTTCAGTTACCACGATTTGAGAGATCAATAAATTGAAGAATTTACGCCTTGTGTTTGGAGTGTTTGTTTTTGGGTTTGCTGGAATAGCGTCACTGACACACCCAGCATCAAACAGGGGAAGTGGTTTGGCGCTGATTTTCGACACATGAAAAATAACGAATACGTACTACTGTATGACGGAAAATTGTAGTGGTTTTGTAACCGCGACGTTTTCATAGCATGGTAAACCGTGAAGGTAACCGGCGCATGCCTACACCCGACCCCCCCCTAAAAGTTTTCTCCTCGGATCTACACGATTCACGTAGGTCATCCTTTTTGACTTCAAAACGGCGAATTTCGCCGAAAGGTGAGAGATTTTCATGCCTGCCACTAGTTTTGTGCCATCTAAAAGGAGGATGTTACCTTCCTTGATAAGCTTGTGGTTGTTTGCTGTGCTCTTACAAACATTAGCCCAAGTGTTGTTGTGAAAAGTCAATATAGTAAAATGTGAATACCAAAACATGATTTTAACAAGTTCTCAAACTGTTATTGCTTGTTGTTTACTTCAGCTCTCCATAATAAACAGGTGCAACAATTACTGGGTGATATGATTTTAATGATTTAAACATCATGTTGTTTTATGTTCCATAGCAAAAAATATTGAGACTGCTGTAAAAGAAAGTGAGCTTGTCTGCATTTTTGTTTGTTTACATAGCATGTACCGGTAAATATTTTTATGGTGTTTGCACTGCTTTTTTTTTTTTATGTACTTGTGTTTTACCTCATCTTTTAGGGATGCTCTTTGACGGCGCTTCAAGGGCTGACACCTGCCAGGAACTGTAATGCATTAAGAAATAAAATAAAATTACTTCAAGATCCTGTATAACTTTCATGCATGATAATCGTGTACCTGTTTGAGATCTCCGTGATGCGCTCTTAAATCCATTCACCTTACACCCAGAGCCAGTATTGGATTTATCTTCTTTCTCCGGGAAGATGGAGGGTACATAATCTGGGTGGGTCTCCATGTTGACTTTAGCACCTAGAAAAAAAAAAGTGACGATTTTTAATTGGGGACCACAACAATGACTTGCAATAATACGTGGAATGTACTGGGTGGAACTGAGAAAATTGGCAGTATATACGAAGTGATTATTTCTGCCATACCCGGTGTTCTGCCAAAATCTGCTACATCGGCGAAAAGTCCTACATTGGTCGAATTTGACACCTAAAGTACTACCCTGCGCTCTAAACTTGTTTTGTTTGGATGCATACAGGAATAACGTACTAAAAAACTGCCTGCAGAAAATACTTAAATGTAGTTATATCAAATTAGGACGGTTCAAATACGCTACATGACTAATGTGGTCAACTGCTTCAAAGCTAACACAAAAAAAAAACACATTGGTTAAAAGTATGAGAAGGTAATACATGCAAAAAGTATCTTTGAGGCTATGAAAAGGTTCTAAATAAAAACAAAAATAGTGAGTACTCGCCGCTTCTAACCGATGTGCGCATGCGCAAGCGCGCTGAGCATTGTGTAGGATGTTTGGCCGCGTAGTAAGGAATGGCCGAACACCGGTAATTTATGGGGAGAGATTTGTCTTAAAAAATATTCTCACAAATACTTTCGCGATTCACACAAATCTTTTGGAGATGCACAAATATATCCGTGAGTTTCACATGTGTTTTTGTAATCCACAAATATATTCTCGAAATGTTTTTTTTATGTTATGCGTGCACTCATCATGAATTATTGTTTGCAAACATTCTAATTGTATTTGTGAATCAGCGGCCGCGTGCATTTATTTTTGAGACAAACATAACAAGAAACGGTCAAATTTTCTCACACAAGCGCATTCGCGATTCACACACGTATTTTTCAGCTCCACAAATACGTCCGCGTTTTTCTAATGTGTTTTTTAAATCCACAAATACTTCCACAAATTTCGCATGTTTTTTAATGATGTGCGTGAAATTATCATGACTTGACATTTTTTAAGTATTAAATTTTGCTTGTGAATTGCTGGAGCTGTTTTTTTTTAACCGCGAACACGCGCATTTCTTTTTGAGACAAACGTCTCTCGATGTTTCACCAAGATTTTCTCACACACAGTAAACCGAGAATTTTCACGTGTCTCAAATACCCTCCGCCTCAATCCGATAGGTGGCAGTATTGAGCGCATAGAAAGGTCAAAAGTGCCCATCAACAGAGATGGTGAATGGTGTTATACTTATATAGCGCTTTTCCACCTTTCAAGGCGCTCAAAGCGCTTTACACTACATCGCCATCTACCTACAGGTGACGCAGCACCAGGAGCAATGTGGGGTTCAGTATCTTGCTCAAGGATACTTAGGCGAGTTCATCAGGGCAGAGAATTGCACAACCTCTGAGTTGGGGGACAACTACTATAGACCCCACTCACCAACGTCACACAATGACGTGTCGCTGTATCCGGCCACCATATTGTCCGTCATTGTTTATCCGTATTCTCAATGGTTTCGATTTGTCGTGCAATTTATAGTGCAATTCATGGAAGCCCCGGTGCTTTCAGACGCTGTAAACTCATTGGATGCGTTGCATAAAAGGCGTTATGTGGAAAAGCTTCAGTCTATCCATTCGCCAGATCCATGTTTGATGCCTAAATCGATATTTTTCGACCCGCTGTCTTCGTCGTCTCTGCCTGACATCTGCTACCCTGATATCTACAACTTTCTTGTCCACACAAAATCAGCCTATTCTCACGAAAGTTTGAAAAACTTTAAGAGCAGCACTCTAAGCAACATTACCCCATGTGACCCTTCCAATTTTTTAAAATGGTGACAATCAATAAAAAAAAAAAAATTGACTGCGACGCTTCAAGGATAGGTGGATATTGGACTATTTCTTCAATAAAATACGCAACTGTGTCTGCCTCATTTGCAAAGAGACAGTCGCTGTTTTCAAAGAGTTCGATGTGAGGCGATATTACCAAACAAGACACGCTGACATGTACGACAAGAAGGAAGATACGCAATGAGAAATTAAAGCAACTTGAAGCTAATTTAATTTCACAGCAGCAGTATTTCGCAAGAGCCCGAGGGTCGAAAGAGAATGCCACAAAGGCGAGATTGTTGAAATTATGAATTTAAAAAAATAATAATAAAGCAAATGTGACACACAGAAGGGCTTGCTAAAATTTCTTTAAATGTATTGTTCTATGTAAATCAGCCCAGGTATCCCCCCCCACACATTTTTACCACACAAAATCTGGCCCCCTTTGCAAAAAGTTTGGACACCCCTGTTTAACTGATGATCCATAGACGAGGCCAGCTTTTTTCACTTGTTACCAGCTAAATATTATTTAAAAAATAATGATGGTGGAAGAAATAAGCATCTTGAATTTGAAACTGTATGTTGTCGGCGATTAGCCTCGCAATGGTCTTAATTGTGGTTGTCATCCCAAAACCCTCTAAATATATATTAAATGCATCTTACCAGGTATAAAATGACTACTACATAATCTGTGGTGATCGTTTGGTGCCCAGTTTTCTCATCGAATTGCAGCAGTCCATCTCGCTCTCCTCTCTGGGTCTCTTGGAATATGGTAGAACTTCAAGTCTCTCCGTCCATCTTCTCTGTTACTGAAACCAACCGCCACACACGCCTTCACCATTTTGATTATTAATGTTAACGAGCAGAAAAACACGCCATAATAGGAGGAATTTACGTAGCGGTAATGCGTAAACACCACGAGCTGACGGACAATATGGTGCGGAGGCGTGTTTTTTTTTTTTTTTTTTTTTTTTTTTTTTTTTTTTTAAATAATTTAAGTTTTTATTTTTTTTTCCGACTCACAAATAATACACAGTACTTTGTACTTACAATAGTGAATAAAGATCGTCCATTTCTCGATTCATTGCTTTTCCTCTTAAAGGAAACGAGAAAAAAATAACACAATAACAATATGGTGCGGAGGCGTGGTTTTGACGCCATGTGAGTGGGATCTATTGAATCCTGAAGGAATCGCATCATCAACAATACTAACTGGTAACTGAAAATAATCCCAAAACTCCGCGTAAAACATAGGTGGCATTAAAAAGTTGTGACACAAAAAGTGTCTTCTGCCTCTAATTGTCCAAGAATAAAGATTTGTTTTTGCAAAGAATTCAATGAGCCATGACCCGGAAGACAATGCCTTGCTGAAGAAAAACATCGTTTTCCGGGTCAAGGCTCATTGTAAAAGCGAACTCGGAGGAAAAAAAATATTGAGCGTATTTTGTTTTTCGACTTCAGTTCAATAAATTGACATGGTAAAAACGGATTCAGGCTCGTTTTTCATTTTTATTTTCCCAAATTATATGGAAAAACAAACGGCCTAAAGGTACACGGACAGTCTTGATTAGAGCTGGGAATCTTTGGGCACCTAACGATTCGATTACGATTACGATTCAGAGGCTCCGATTCGATTGTAAAACGATTATTGATGCACCCCACTCCTCTTTTTTTTTTTTTTTTTTTAAATTTGTTTTGTACATTAGTTCCAAAATTATTCAAAAATCCTCTCAGGCTAAACCAAACTACTATTTCAGTATCAAGTTAACATATAGCAGTAAACAAATATACAAAAATAACAGTAAATAAAAAACTCCAGTCCCCATTCTATATCAGCAGCTTTAAACTACTTTCAATTAATTTAATGTTGTGAATCAACCGAAAGTTGTTAAAATTGCTCCTGTTATTCCATAATTTCTCTTTTGTCTACTTTCAACATGTAAAAGTTTTAAAACTATTTTAAAGATAGATTCAAGTCAATATTTTACCGATTTAGGAGTATTTTAGATAAAAAGTTAATTAGGTTCCCTTGGAAGGTTCGCAACAACAGCCTTGCAGGGAAGTGTACTGCTTTAAGATGGCGGCCGTTACTAACGCCCGCATCTAGTTTTTTGTAGATGTGCTGGTAACGATATTGAAGCTACAATGCATCTAGTCCTATATAAATGATATCTACCGTAACATAATGTGGCTTGTAGCAGCTTTTCGGCAGCAGTCAGGTATGTTTTTTTTTTTTTTTTTTTTATCTCGTGGCATGAGTTGAGCTAGAGCCGTGAGTTGAGCATTGTCGTTACCCGAGGGGCCGGGTAATGAGAAGCATGATGTTTAGCTACTCTCGCTCCGTCCCTAATTGCGTACCGAAGACCGCGTGGTGCGCTGAGTGTGTCGTACTTCTGCTTTACTTGGCATATTTCAATAATCGGAATTTGGATGTTTGTGAATCGTTCTCGAATCTTCCACGGCCGAATTGCGAATAATCTAAGAATCGGAAATTTTGCACACTTCTAGTCTTGATAGTTCTTGAAGTTTGGGAATCATACTTTTATAGTCTATGCGCTCAATACTGCCACCTATCGGGCGGAGGTGGAGGTTATTTGAGCCACATGTGAAAATTCTCGGCTTTCTTACTGTGTGTGAGAAAATCTTGGTCGAACATCGAGTGACGTTTGACTCAAAAAGAAATGCGCGTGTTCGCTGTTAAAAAACACAGCTCCAGCAATTCACAAGCAAAATTGAATACTTAAAAAATGTCAAGTCATGGTAATTGCACGCACATCATTGAAAAACACATGTGAAATTTGTGGAAGTATTTGTGGATTTGAAAAACACGTGGAAAACGCGGACGTATTTGTGGATCTGAAAATCTCGTGTGAAAATCACTAATGTATTTGTGAGAATTGCGAATGTATTTGTGAATTTGAAAAACACATGTGTGAATCGTGAATGCACTTGTGTGAGAAAATTTGACCGTTTCTTGCTATGTTTGTCTCAAAAATAAATGCACGCCGCCGCTGATTCACAAATACAATTCGAATGTTTGCAAAAAATAATTCATGATGAGTGCACGCACAACATAAAAAAAAAACACGTGAATTTCGAGGATATATTTGTGGATTACAAAAACACATGTGAAACTCACGGATATATTTGTGGATCTCGAAAATACATGTGAAAATCTTGGATATATTTGTGCATCTCCAAAAGATATGCGTGAATCGCGAAAGTATTTGTGAGAATATTTTTGAGACAAATCTCTCCCCATAGTAATTCGGCTCCAAGCGTTATTTAGCCATGAACCGTCGTAGTAGAACTAAATGGTGTGTCACAAGGCAAGAACGCAGTGCATGAGCACTTCACGGCAAAATAACCAATTTCCACCAGGCGAATAATATACCGAGTGACCAATCGGAGCAGTTCACGGCAAAAGAAAAATAACGCTTTGCGAGTTGTCGCTTACGGTAATAATAACCACTGCCTAGTCTATTGAATCCTAGCAGCATATTGGGGCAAAACAAATAGATTAAAGTTTACTCACCAGTAATGAAATGTCGGCTGCAAACGTAATTGTGCTTGGAGTTAGGTTCCCACAGGCGAGAATGGTCAACGGAACCGTCTTCTTTTACTGTTGCTCGATTGATAGCTTTTAGCCATTTGCTTCTTCTTCTCTCCTCATGAGGAAGAATGAAGAATTTCAAATGCGGCTCCGAACTCTTCCTTGTTTTACAACCCACCACACAGCAACTTTTAGTCATTCCGACGGAAAAAAAGACCGTATAACACAAAAGTTCAACGCGTTAGTACCACAACGCACGACAGAGCAACTGCTTGTGACTCGTGTTTTGCCCCCTCCTCAATATGGCAACGCTTTGTTGTGGCTGGTGACGTCATTTTGGCTTCGGGAAACGAATGGAGAAAACATCCTTCACATGTGGACGGTCGTAATTTCTAGAGTCGTTTCTACAAGTCCCATAGCAGCAGTGTTTACTAGGCAGGTTTTTTTAGAGCTACCGGCAGAAAATGAGCAGTGTTAGCATGGGTCGTCTGCTAGCTGACTTTTTTCCGGTTTTACGTTGGTGACGTCACGCTGCCTTGCGGTCTACTCGTCAGAGCCGTAAAGAGTCGCGAGTCGCGACACTCTTTGTTCTCGCCGCCGGTGGTCACGTGGTTCATGTAGGGCGTGAGTAGTTCCAAGCAAAAGCAGCGCTGTAGTGGTTTGCAATGGAACTGACAGCGGTAATTGTGACATTTATGGAAAAATTGATAAAACCACGTATCTAAGTACTTGTTTGATTATGTCTTTGCATTATGACATGTATGTAAGTGCTAGTTTTACATTTGAAGTGGTCAGGCGACAACTAAAAACTATGTAAACACTAACGCAGAAGGGTACTTTCCCATGTTGTGAACACACATCATGTTTCTGTTAGCATGAGCACGGGAAATCGACTTTTACATTGAAATGTAGGATGATTTAGATTTTTCTTTTTTCACAACTAGAATACCGTTTTTCCAGAGATTTCCTTGATTCACCTACCTGTGGTAATATATTAAAGAACATATTTTGTTCCAAAGTTTTAAGTGGTAGTTCCAAGTTCGTTTTGTCATATATAAAAACACTTGTTTCCCAAAAAGATTGGGTTTGTGGTCACTTTTAAGCAGGGCTGGCCCAGCCTATACGCATACTATGCAGCTGCTTAGGGCCCCTGACAATTAGGGGGCCCCCAATCTGGCAATTGTTTAATTTATATTCTATTTTGTTTACTACAGTTTGCTTTATCTGACTTTTGTGAGTTTTGATACTTGATTACAGACTTAAAAAAAATAAAAGTTCTTCCTTAACTTCTTTCTTTCCTCTTTTAGAAAAAGGTTTGGCGCTATCTACTGTAAGTACTGACAATCATTTGGGGTGAGAAGTTTGAAGTATGCAGTGCAACAAAATCTGATCAATATACAATATATGGACGTATGGGTTGGATTGCATGTATGAGTTTCACAGTACACGGTGACGAAATGGGCCAAAAATATGGGCCCCTTTGCATTATTTTGCTTAGGGCCCCCAAATGGCCTGGGCCGGCCCTGCTTTTAAGTTTCTATTTTTTTTTTACTTTATACTGCTTACATATATGTTTGTACATTTTTATTTTATAGACTTAGTTTGACGTGAAACACAAAGAAATGACATTTAATAAATAATTCCTTCATAACTTAACTAAATTTTTAATATAGCCTCTAGTTTTAGCAAAATCAAACCTGTACCTCTTTAAAGGCATTTTTCATTTTGGACCCAAGCAACACAAATTGATTTCAAGACAGGAACAACATTTTATGATTTTCCTCAACATGGTGTAATGTATAACAATAACAACTTACTACTAGAGCTGTCAAAAGATTAAAATTTTTAATCGGGTTAATTACAGTTTAAAAATTAATTAATCGTAATTAATCGCAATTCAAACCATCTCTAAAATATGACATATTTTTCTGTAAATTATTGTTGGCATGGAAAGATAAGACACAAGACGGATATATACATTCAACATATGGTACATAAGTAATGTATTTGTTTATTATAACAATAAATCAACAAGATGGCATTAACATTATTAACATTCTCTTAAAGCGATACATGGATAGAAAGACTTGTAGTCCTTAAAAGATAAATCTTAGTACAAGTTATAGAAATGTTATATTAAAACCCATCTTAATGTTTTCGTTTTAATAAAATTTATAAAATTTTCAAACAAAAAATAAACTAGTCGCTCGCCATTGTTGATGTCAATAATTACACCATGCTCACTCACTGTGCTGAAATCCGTAAAATCATTTGGACCCAAGCGCCAGCAGAGGGCGCCAAAATAAAAAAAAAACAAGTAACAAGCGAACATTATACTGCTGTCATTTTAATCTGAGGAGGGCATGTGCGTTAATCGCGAATATTTTAACGTGATTAATTTAAAAAATTAATTACCGCCTGTTAACGCGATAATTTTGACTTCCCTACTTATTATCCTTTGATAAAAGAAAAATATTTTTGAACAATTGGTGAAATTGGAGTCATGGTTCATTGTTTACACCTAAAATATTATAGATTAGTGGCCTGTGATGGTTGGTTGTGCAGCATGGTTTCCCCAAAGAACAAGAGGAACAGAAAAAATGGATGGCAATGGTCAGCCGTCAAAACATGAAATAAAAGGCTTGTTTTATGTTATTTGAAAAATGGGCTTCATGCCCCCGCCAGCGGTCACCATCAGCAGGCACCACCAGCAGATGATTTTCTGACGTAATGTAATCCTTACTTTTCGAGGCTGTGAGTCGATCGGGTTACAGTTTCTTGTGTAGATTATATTTATTCCGTCTTCTCTACTATAATGAGGACCAACACGGTAGGACATTATAACCCAGAAACGTCAACGGCGCGACAACGTGGCCGCCGCGAGAACGCAGTGAAACGCGGGTGTTAAAGTCAATCAGCCAATGCACACCAGTTGCAGTGCGGCCGCATGTTAGACGCGTCCCAGAAGCGGCTCAACATGACGCACGCGAAAAGAATGGCAGAGTTTATTATTTGACGAGAGACGGGACCCTCCTGTGTCAATACTTCTTCCGTTAGCTAGGATCGGGCAGACCAGAAGTCACTCGTGTAAAAATACGGTGGATCCGGTAGATTTTCAAACTAATATGCAATCGTAACCCACTTTTTGAGTCCATCAGATCTCTTGACTGGTAGATTGGGGCACAGTTGACTTCTCTTTGTTGAGTTACTGCAGTCTTCTCTGCTATAATAATCACCAACACGGCCCTGTCTTCAATACAAAACCCTCCTACCACAGGAAAACAAGTAGGAACTAATATTCACATAGGAACTAAAGTTATACAACATAAAATAAACAATGAATACTACATCACATTTGTAAAATATAAACACATAATAAAATAAATAATAGCCCATTTAAATAAAATAAATTGAAATGAGCTAAAACACCTGTAATTAAATAATAAGAATAATACACAGATCCTGCTTACGCAATTAAATTTATTAATTTCTGTGTGGCGCTTTAACTTGAGAAGATCCACCAATAAAGCTTTTGAAAACCGTTCATAAGAAAAAAAGCTTAATTGAGGCATTTCATTTGTAAAACACATGTTAAAATCTTAGTCATTGGGATTACTTTTCTTTCAGAAAGAAAGCTGACCAATACACTGGGTCTGAAAGGCAAATTGTTGTTGGATTATCGTTAAATACCCGCTACTTTTTGAGCAGAATTCTAGCTCTGTATAGGCAAATGTTCCTATTGTTGAAAACACAAAGGTGTGTAACAAACAACTAGCACATTTATATTTGTTGTTTTCATCAACTTACCTCCGAATATTTTCCAGCCAGCCATTTGTATGAACGCGGTCCGCCTTCGGCGAAGCCATGTTTGGAACTACCCGAGGCTCCGCTACCCGAAAAACCCGGAAGTAAAATCTTATTATGGATCCCTTTGGGAGTGTCGTAACCCTCTTCATATATGGCACTATTCATAACTTTTGTTTTGTTTTTTTCTAAAGTGCAACGTATACTTTTATGTGTATTTCACATATTGTACCCTTGTCGTCATTGGCCTGTGAAATGTATGTACTTGATGTGGAAAAAAATTCTTTTAAGACAAAAAAATTAGAGATGTCCCGATCGGGTCCGATCATGTCACTTTCAAAGTACCGGAATCGGCAAAAAAATATCGGCCATGCCTTTTTAAAAAAAAATATATATACATTTTTTAATTAAATCGTTTTCTAATTGTATTTAACGTTACAGACATAATATGTTTCACTCTTCCACAGTCTTTAGTTTAGGCTTTAGGTAGGGTTATCAAATTTATCCTAATAATGGCGGTAATTAATTAAAAAAAAAAAAAGTATCACGTTAAAATATTTAACGCAATTAATGCATGCGCTGCACGACCCACTCACGCATTGTTGCGCTTAATCTGTAATGGTGCCGTTTTACCTATACAGATAGATAAAAGGCAAAATAATATGAGTAGAGTGAATTTTGGCAGCCTTTGGAGCCTTTTTTTTATTGGCTAAACCTTACAATCCCTTTTCCCTACAATTTGAAATATCATGGGAAGCAATGTGGGGAAGCAAGGTAGCAATTAATCTTTATCTTAACACCTTATGTTATTTGCCAACGCAGAGAAGATATATCAATTGGTAGCACTACGCACAGTAATGGTTCCACTTCCCATCATGCATTTGGGCATGACTGATGGCAATATTTAGTCACAATATACAAAGTCACAAGTCTTTCTATCCGTGGATCCCTCTCACAGAAAGAAAGTTAAAAATGTAAATGCCATCTTGAGGATTTATTGTCATAATAAACAAATACAGTACTTATGTACTGTATGTTGAATGTATATATTCGTCCGAGTTTTATTCATTTTTTTCTTAATGCATGAATTGAATCGGGAGCAAAAAAAAAGCAATCGGATCGGGAAATATCGGGATTGGCAGATACTCAAACTAAAACGATCGGGATCGGATTGGGAGCAAAAAAACATGATCGGAACAACCCTACAAAAAAAACAAAATCTTTAAAAAAATAATATTGTGCAATTTAATTCGCTTATATTATATATATAAATCCCTTGTAATATTGTACTATTTCCTAATTTATGTTGCTATGTGTAAATGCCATCTAGAAAATGTTCATCATCCAAAGCAAAATACATCAATCACATCATTAAGCTGTAAAAAAAAAAAAAAAAAAAAAATCACACTAAAAATGATTTCTTAGACAGTGCAAATGTTTTATTTTGAAATCAAGAACATTAATGTACTCAGTATTTCAGTCTTGCTGTCCTAAAAAGGATTAAAAGTTTAATTAAATTAACCGTTGACAGGATGTTTACTGCACATTAGCAGGTTAGAATTCACATATAGGCAAATGTGAATAGGTAATTTAAGAGGTATACGCTACACATTTATAAATTTGAGTGGAGAGAAACTTTTTTTTTCTCAAAAAAAAAAAGATCATTTAAAAATGTTCATTACTACAGCTGTTTATTCTTCGTGATAGCAGCTTCATTTTAGTCCTTGATTTAGTACAGCATGTTAGCTTTCCTTCCATTAACCCAATTTGCTGATAAGCTCCTTGGCGAGTTTGACATAAGCGGACATGGCGTCTTCTTTGGACATTTCTGAAAAACATCACAAATTCAAAAACGTCAAGTTGTGATATATTCTATTTTAATTTCATCTTTGCTACCTTTCCTTGAGTTCCACGCATCCCACTTGGCTTTTCCCTTCATGTCGAATAAGCCCGGCCTTTCTGGAAATCGTGAAATCACACGGCATTTAATGAGAAATTCTAATTCACGGACATCATTACGTCAATTGGTGTACCCGTGTTGACGTCTCCCACAGTCGCCTGCTTATACAAGCCGTAGAGGTCCAGCAACTCTTGGTCCGACGGCCTCGTCTTCAAGGTCTTCACGTCCTCCGCCGCCTTTTCAAACTCAGCCTGCAGGTGATAAAGGATAGCTATTACTATTGATTATTAACCGGTAACAAGAGCAACGAAGAACTGAGCACATATAGTACTGGGAGTGAACTTGGTAACCTATTAGAACACCACGAGGGGCTAAACAATAGGCTTTTATGCAAGACTGCTGCTCGATTCTACTTCCACGCCACAAAAGAACTAGGGCACTGCAAGACGGATTAATATACATTTCTGAAGTGAGGAATGAGGTTTCCCAAACTTTGTCAGTTTAAAATTCAATTTCTTTTTTTAGGGAGTGCGGCAAAATAGGGTTTCAAATGTTTTCATTTTATTACTGTATGTTTACATGTTTTGGAATCTTTTCCTTCCTTTTTCTTTTTTATTCTTCCTTCTCTCCCTCAGACTCACTTTCATCCTACCTTACTTCACGTCAATCTGCGTTTATGTCTTCCTTACCACCTGAGGTCTGTTTTTTCTTTATCTCCTCACTCCCGCATTGCCTTTTCCCTTGACTTCTTCACTTCCAAGTTCCCTCATTCCATCCTTCATTCACCCATCTTTCCTTACTGATTTTCTTTCTTTGTTCTGCCCTCCCTTTAGACCAAGACCAGGCAACCAAGACCTTTGCACTTGACGCAGTTATTTGCCATTATTTATAGTCCCTGCAAAAATATGAAATACATTAACTCATTCACTGCGGGCTGAGGAAAATGTAAAAGAATAGTAGTAAAAGAAGAATATATTTAAAAATACCCGTTGACAACGATAGATCATTCGCTCGATGCCAACCCTTGTAGTCCAAATAGAGGAGATGTCTTTTGCGGTTAACGGCTAAGTTTACATGGATACATTTATTCGGATTTAAGGCTGATCGGAACAAAATGCTGCTTCATGTACACACTCCAATCGGAAGATTCTAACTCGATCAAGGCCATTCTTATCAAGATTTTATTCTGAATTTAAGGTGTTGTTTATATCTATTCATAATCTGATCAGCCCACATGAAAACTCTCATACCGAAATTTCGGAACAAACTGCCTCAAAATACTTTGTGCCAAGAATTGATATATTGTTTTCAAAAAGTGTCACTGTTTAATAAAGAAACCAACTGGTTGCCACCCAAATTTCCAATATAAAAGTGTCTTTACATCTGTTCATTTGCCGTGATTAATTGACTAATTGATTAGTAGATGAATCATTATCTGTTTTGATAACCAATAATCCGGTTAAAGACATCCTTGACCTTAAGCTTGTCGTAATATGCAATAAGTCAATTTATCGCACGACAAATAAAAATGAGTGCAGTAATTTTCCCGGCTGCGATTTATCGCCGCGTGCATACATTTGTGCATGCGTGTGCTGCGTGCACTCGGCACACGTGCGTGTTGATGGCATGTGAGACTCCAGTTCCTTTCACAGATGTTTATTGGTCATCAACACGCCGTAAAATTCAAGTTCATATTAAACATTGTAAAACGTTAGCATTGCTACACTGAGGCGAATGGAAAAAGACAATGTGCTAACCACTTTAGCCTGCTAAAAGACATTGGCAGTCTTATCCAAAACGCAAAATTGCGATTAAAAGGTGAGACATCCAACATGAAAAATCGCTTGTTAACAGCATTTGCAAACGAAAAAAGAAAAAAAATTCTATTACTGACACCACATGCATGACGAAAAGAGAACTTTTTTTTTTTTTTTAATTCTTTATGGCGTGTAAAGCTTAAGGTTAACGGCTTAGGAAACGTATGTCCGGTAAACATTTCAAAATAAAAGCAGGTCATGTTCAACGTGTATAGACAGACTTCTGGAGTAAATTTCACATACTTCAGATTCTACATTAAGAATAGCTTTAAAATGACAACCATTATAAAAAATCTGATTGATTGGCAATGAATAATTTGGCTTCAAATTTGCTAACTTGCAATTTGCAGGACAAGATGACAGTCATTTTGAATCAATTAAAAAACTTTTCATGGGCTCTAATTGGCAGATTAAAAAAAATAGCATTGGGTTTCTCACCAATGTCATATTCTGCACTTAGCTCGCTTTCAAATGACTCGTACATTGTGTGTGTGTGTGTGTGTGTATGTGTGTGTTTTTTTAAAATAATATTTATTATTTTTAATATATTTTATGTTTTATTAAAGAATAACAATTTTTTGCATTTGAATGGGTGATGTATTAGGGTGTATTTTCACTACATTAGTGGTTTAATTGGATAAAAAATAATTGACAATAATATCGCATATCGGCAATAATTTATGAGACAATATATCGCCTACTAAAATTTGTTATCGCGACAGGCCTCCTTGACCTTTAAAATTGTTAAGATTAATTATTTTAGGATTATTAATATTAACTAGGGCTGTCAAAATGATCGCGTTAACGCGCGGTAATTAATTTTTTAAATTAATCACGTTAAAATATTTGATGCAATTAACGCACATGTCCCGCTCAGACAGTATTCTGCCTTTTGGTAAGTTTTACAGCAAGGCTTTTTGTGCTGTCTAACAGCGAACTCTTGTGGTCGCTTTGCGACATGGTTTATTGTTGTCTTGCCAGTTCAATATGGCTGCAGGACGTCTCGGGCTGACGCCTACGTTGTAATGTTGTGCTTATATGATCCTTGGACAAGATTTGTCCGTAAGTATGGTTGTTGTAAATAATGTACATATTATGTTAGTAAGCGAAATGTTATATTTTTTGTATGAGACGCTTTTTGTCTATGTTTAGTGAACCTGTATAGCGTGCTAAGCTAACGTTGTTGCTAATGCAATGCTTGTGTACTTTTTTTTTTGTAGTTTTACAACGGTCTAAAGAGGACAATGGTTTGAGGCCATTTTATTAATAAATCAGATGAAAAAGAAAGAAGTCTGATTATTATGGCGTCGTTCACTAGCTGTCTAGCTTTGGAAAAAGTAGACGCTTCGGAGTGAGGACAGCATAGACAGATTTAAATGACAGTAGAGTGAAATGCCCACTACAGTCCTTATGTATCGTATGTTGAATGTATATATCCATCTTGTGTCTTATCTTTCCATTCCAACAATTTATTTTGCAGAATATATATATATATATAATTTACAGAAAAATATGGCATATTTTATAAATGGTTTGAATTGCGATTAATTACGATTAATTAATTTTTAAGCTGTAATTAACTTGATTAAAAATTTTAATCGTTTGACAGCCCTAATATTAACTCATTGCTTGCCATTGACGGCACTAGATGTCCAAACTGTTTTGACTGGGAGGGGCGAGTCTAGCACAGGCAATGGCACTAAAAGATGAGCATTCACAGCTAGTTCTCCCAGTAAGGATGAATTATCATTGTCAATGGCAGACAGCGAGTTAAGAAAGAAACTCATTTGTTTTCATGAGTGTGCAATATTATAGTGCTGCTGTATGTATTTACAGAAATGTTGCTCTGAAATATTTTCGTAGTCTTTGAGGAAGACCATTTTTGTTGGATTGTCTTACAAAAGTGCAAAATAATAAACATTTGTTTATTTTCCCATTTAGAAAAAGCTTGTTGGTGTAGGTGTAGTTTTTGCTTGTAAGTTGTAGAATACAGTAGATTGCTTTCCTGACCCATGTATCCATAATTATGGTATTGCCATATTGTGAGATACTCATTATCGCAAGTATGGATGTTAAAAAAAATGTTTCTGAGATATATCGCGATATTACATCACACAATTCTCGTACTGATTCAAAATCCATTTTTGGTGAAAATAAACAATTCAGTGGCTGCACTTCTACTCCCGTCCACTAGTTGCTAGTAGTTGGCAGAGCACAGCAGCTTTGCCTTGCAGACTGTTGTTGCCTAAGCCGAGTAGAGATTTGTGTACATCGCCCTCTAGTGGTTAGCCACCATTACTGGGGTGTTTGTACACGTATAGACCCTACTCACCAACGTCACAGAATGAAGTGTCGCGGTATCCGGCCGCCATATTGTCCGTCTCTGTTTAGCCCTATTCTCAATGGTTTCAATTAGTCGTTCAGTTTATACAGCAATTCATGGAAGCCCCGGTGCTTTCAGCCGCTGTAAACTCATTGGATGCGTTGCATAAAAGGCGTTATGTGTAAAAGCTTCAGTCTATCCATTCGCCAGATCCATATTTGATGCCTTAATCGATATTTTTTCGACTCGCTGTCTTCGCCCTCTCTACCTGACATCTGCTACCCTGATATCTACAACTATCTTGTCAAAGAGCAGCACTCTAAGCAACATTACCCTGTGTGATTTCTAAAATTTGGACTATTTCTTCAATAAAACAAGCAACAACTGTGTCTGCCTCATTTGCAAAGAGACACTGTTTT
This sequence comes from Corythoichthys intestinalis, assembly GCF_030265065.1. NCBI lineage: Eukaryota > Metazoa > Chordata > Actinopteri > Syngnathiformes > Syngnathidae > Corythoichthys > Corythoichthys intestinalis. The sequence goes on from NC_080398.1 coordinate 43,063,618, forward strand.
CAAAGAGTTCGATGTGACGCAATATTACTAAACAAGACACGCTGACATGTACGACAACATTACAGGGAAGATACGCAGTGCGAGAAATTATAGCAACTTGAAGCTAGTTTATTTTTTCACAGCAGCAGTATTTCGCAAGTCCGAGTGTCGAAAGACAAAGCCACAAAGACGAGACTGTTGAAATTATGAATTAAAAAAAATAATAAAGCAAATGTGACACACAGAAGGGCTTGCTAAAATTTGTTTCAATATACTGTTCTATGTAAATCAGCCAAGGTAGCCCCTCGCATTTTTACCACACCAAATCTGGCCCCCTTTGCAAAAGATTTGGACACACCTGTTTAACTGATGATCCGTAGACGAGGCCAGCTTCTTTCACTTGGTACCAGCTAAATATTATTCAAAATGTAATGATGGTAGAAGAAATAAGGAATTTGAAACTGTATGTTGTTGGCAATTAGCCTCGCAATGATCTTAATTGTGGTTGTCAGCCCAAAACACTCTAAATATATATTAAATGCATCTTACCAGATATAAATGACTACTACATAATCCGTGGTAATCGTTTGGAGCCCAGTTTTCTCGTCGAATTGCAGCAGTCCATCTCGCTCTCCTCTCCGGGTCTCTCGGAATACAGTAGAACTTCAAGTCGCTCCGTCTATCTTCTCTGTTATTGCAACCAACCACCAAACACGCCTTCACCATTTTGATTATTAATGTTAACGAGCAGAAAAACACGCCATAATAGGAAGAATTTACGTAGCGGTAATGCATCAAGACGACGAGTAGACGGACAATATGGCACGGAGGCGTGGTTGTGACGTCATGTGAGTAGGGTCTATAGCAGCACAGTGACAGTCAATGTAAACTGTATCGTTAGCTGGTGTGGCGGCACACCTCAGCAATGTCGGACAGAGTACTTCCAATCGTTTTCTTCGGATTGGTCAACAGAGATGGAGTTACGCGATGCCGCGAAGCACCTTTTATGAGTCTGAAATTTGGGCTTGTTTTGGCTTTTACTGCAAAAACGGAGGCATGGAGTATTTAGAATCCTTTATTGCTAAGGCAGTTTTTCACAAAAAAAAAAGAGAAAATATTATTATCAAAGCCATAGGCTGTGTTGTTCAAAGTAAACATAAAACAAAAACATGTTTGCTTGAGTGCTGGATGAGGTTTCAGGAATAAATTGATAAAAATGTACTTTTATGCATACGCGGAGATTGAGGGGAGGCAGGCGGGGTAGTGCCGCCCTCCCTTAATGTCATTGCATGTAATTGACATTCCTATATATTTTTTATGTTCCCCGTAACCCCTTCCTGTTCGCTGCTTTCTCCTAATAAACGAAACACATTGAATAATCACAATGGGAGGATGTCATGCTCACCGCTAGACATGTGCCGATTACCGGTTTGAAGGTAAAGCGTGGTATGAAAATGTCACGGTTTCAAAACCAAAAAACATTTCCGTCATATCGTCCTTAAGACATTTTTTATGTCCCAAAATGCAGGGGCTTGCACCTGCAAGTATCAACCCTCCTTCACCGCTTGTTGCTACATGTCAGTCAGTCAGCTGTGCTACACGATGGCTGGAGGAGGTCAAACTCCTGAAGTTTTTCCCCTATCAAAGGAAACGAAACAGCTGGTATGGGAATACTTCGGCTCCAGAAAGGTTACAGACTGCGCGGCTCAGAGGAGGAGGGCCAAACGACATGTAAAACATGTTTGCGGAGGGTGGCTGCCGAGGAGGGAATACCTCCAATATGATTTTGCATTTATACAAAATTAAAGGTTAGTAAACAATGTCATAAATGTTTCTCACCAGCTACAAGAGTTAACTCCAGTGTGTTTAGTGTGTCTAGCGGTGGTAAAACATGTTTTTTTCTCTCTGGCAACTATCTGTGTTGAGAAAGAGAGTGTGTGTACAATGTAAACATGATACACGTCATACACACATGCTTTTTATGGAAAATGTAGTAATTTTTTTTCTGATGGTAATAATGTTGAGCTGTGGCTGTGGGTTTGGGATCACCTAAAGGACTGCATTTATTTTAGTATTATTTAGAACATTTGTTATTTTCTTTTTATTTAACTTAACATTATACTTATGTTCCAATTTGCTAATATGTTTTTTTTTTTTTAATTTAAAATCCTGTTCAATGAAAAAAACATTTTTGATTTTTTTTTTTTTTTTTTTTTAAACCAGATACTGTATCTCAAAATAACACATTTTAGAGCTGTAATAGCAATACCTTGATACAGTGAAACCATGATATTTTGGCTTAATGTCATCATACCGTGAGAATCTCATACCGGCACATGCCTACTCCCACATGATACATTAAAACAGTTCAGACCAATAGGACACGTCTATTCTCCGTGTCAAGCAGCTGAACAGGACAAGTTAAAAAAAATTATTAAATGAACAAGAATCCTACAAAGTATTTCATCATGGCCCAAAATTATTTTTCGAACAGATCGTGTGACTAACACCTTAGAGACTATTAATCAGGACCGAATCAAATCGTGACCTGAGGATCAGATACAAATACAGATGTGAGGCAATGCACACCCCTAAAAGCTAGTCTTGTATTGATAATTAATCGTCTTTTGAAGTAAGGCACCCGGTGGTTCCCACCCCTACTGTGTAATCCACATGAAAGGAGAACACAATTAGGGGTGTGACAAAATATCGAAATGGTGATATATCGTGATACTTTGTATCCCAAAAGGTTATCGATATGCTCCTGCCAAGAATCGAGATATCGTTTTAAAAAGGTGTCGATGTCGAAAATAAAAAATAAAAAAGACCCAACAAGTTGCTACCAAAATCGTCCACCATAATAATATCTTAGAGTTAACTAAGGCTGCATTGACGGTCCACGACGCCCAATCCATTTAGACTGTGGGTTTTCAGGGCATTTACAGGTCACTTGCGGTTCATTTTAGGGCATTTATAGGTCATTTCCTGTTGAGTTGCCTATTGATTTGGGTGATTCCCAGGTCAACAGGAAGTGACCATAGGCGGAGTTTGACTTTTGGGGCAGGCAATTACAAGAATATTGATAATAATTTGACAATGAGTGTTTTTTTTGTTTCCCATCATTCTTGAGGGGAATTCTAAATCGGGCTGCTTAGGCAATACTTTTCACCAAGGTCGTCATCCATTGAATATGGTACGCCCGCCGGTGTCGTGCCAATGTAATTACCCCAGTCAAAAATTGTATCCCCTGGGCGGAGCCATATGGAGGAAGATTTGTGTCTTTATTATTCAAACAGAAAAATGTCACTTCAATTAAAAAAAAATGTGTTTGAATGCAAAAATAAATTTGAAACTCAGTGTGTTTGAATGCAAAAATTAATTTCAAACTCAGAAAAAAAAATGCATTTGCATGTGAAAATGCATGTTGATTGAAGCAACTTTTTTGATTGAAGTAATGTTGATTTGTTTTTGGGCCACATTTTGGCTTGGACATTTTTGTTTTTATTATTCAGTCAAAAAATAAGTAGCTTCAAAAGAATATAGATTTTAAAAAAGAAAATCACTTCAATCAAAAAAAGAAAAATTTCAATCATAGAAAAAGTTTTTGAATGCGAAAAAATATTTCAGATTGAAAAATTTGCATTTGAACACTTAATTTTTCATTGAAAAAGTTTTCTTTGATTGAAGCAATTCTTTTTGTGTTTGGGCCATATTATGATTAGGACATTTGTATCTAAATGTTTCAATCCCCCCAAAAAGTTGCTTCAATCAAAAAAAAAAAATTTTCGGTTAAAGAAAAAAATCATTAAAATTTTTTTTTTTTTTTAATGTTTTTTAATTATATGCAAAGCAAATGACCGACTAAGGTGCTCGAAAAACAATTTTGAACCATTATAAAAATATATGTTTTTGTTCATTTTATTAATTTTTTGTTGCGGTTTTATTGCTTTTCAACTTTTACATATATAGTAGGGGTGCAACGGTTCAGTTAGCCCACGGTTCGGTTTGAACCTCGGTTTTGGGATCAAGGTTTCGGTTCAGTTTCGGTTTGCGGTTTTATTTTTTTTAAACTGCCCTTATTTTGCTTTAAAAAAATGAAATAAATAATACATAATACATTTTCGACTGTTAAAATGCCTCTTAGCTCTTTGGCTAGTGTAGTGACTGACTACTGAAATACACACACAGCAGTAAAAAAGTAACTGGTGATACCTTTCATGTTTTTTTTTTCATTAAAAAAAAAAAACAAAAAAAAAACATAGTAACCTTTGCTATGTTTGGAGGTCATTTAATGTTGTGAATCAACCGTTAAAGTTGATAAAATTGCTCCCGTTTTTGCATTAGTTCCCTTCTGTCTACTTTCGACATGTGAAAATTTTAAAACTGTTTCATCCGTTAAAGATGGACTCAAGTCAAGATTTTGCCGATTTAGGAGTATTTTAGATAAAAAGTTGCTTAGGTTCGCTCGTAAGGTTTACTACAACAGAGCCTTTCTGAGAAGTTTACTGCTCTAAAATGGCGACTGTTTACTAACGCTACCGAGTCTGTCATTTCGCATGTAGTTCTATATGTATGAGGTATCTAGGCGTAGATTGTATGCTGTCGGCTAAATCAAGAAATATTGCAGCCACCTAGCCTAGCATCGCGTTTGCTACAGCGTCTCAACAAACACTCCTCACTGTCCGTGCCTCTTCTCGCGTCATTCAACCAACGTATTAAGGAACATTGTCTCGTTGCAGAAACGGTGACCAAATCCGAACGGATGAAAAAACAACAACAAAAAAACGTAATGCACGAAAAACGTGCAGATTTTGAACGTAACTTACGGCGTACACATTTAAAAATCAGTGCTCACTTGTACAAATTAGGACGAGACCGTACAACTTGACAGGTATGAATTATAGTGGACCGTCACAGTTAGATAGTAGCACTCCGTAGCACGGGACGTCCAACTATCAGTGGTCAGGGCGAAACTATGTGCTTTAGCGAAATCATCTTCGATGGCTTTGCGTGCCATTTCATAAATGTCGGGGATTACGTTGTTGGAGAAATATGTCCGCGAGGGAACAATGTAACGCGGGTCAACCGTTGCAAATAAATTAACAAAGCCCGCCGTGTGTTTTCACTGGTGTCATCTTCGGGGTTGTCCGACCCTGAGAAAGTGATATCTGTGGGTGATGCCGGCTGAGGTGCCGGAGTCATGTTATAAAAGTGTTGCCATTAGCATGGGGAACAAGCGCTGAGCAATGCTAGTAAATTATTTTTTTTTTCAATATTTTCTCTTCCTCCGCATTTTAGTCCACGGGGAAACCAAAATGTTGCCACGCCGCAGATTTGAAAGAAGCCGGTGCTTCCTCAAAATTCGGTCTCTCCACTCCTCCGCTCGCCATAGCTATTTGTTTTCTTTCTTGTTTCACTTTCACTTCGCTCGTAAGCGAGAGAGGGCGTTACTTGGCTTCTATTACACAGGTACTTGACAGCGATCTGACATTTACTTGCGGGGCGGGAATTTCTCCACAGCGGTGCTTCACGTCACACACAGGCACACAGAGCTCGATCAATTCATTCCACAAGCGTTCGGAATACATTAATTGCAAAACCGAAAAGGCGCGGTTCATAAAGGCGTATCGGTTCGGCTATGAACCGCAAACCGATGCACTGCTAATAATATATAGGAAAGGCAATTACATGCAATAACACTTTCTGGACACCAGGGGGGGCCTGGCCCCCCTGCCCCCCCATAAAATCCGCTTATGCCCAATATCAACAGGAAGTAACTGAACATTAAAAGGGAAATGACCTTAAATGGCCCAAAATTTACCTCATTGCCTGGCATTGGCTGCCACTGACGGCCATAGACATTCAATCCGTTTGAAGTGGGAGGGATGACAGCGAATGAACGAATTTTTATTCGCTGCCACCCTCCCATTTCAAATGGATTGGACGTCTACTAATGGTAAACTCATTCCAATTCGCAGCAGAAGCTTGTTTTTCTGTTTATTAGTTGTTGGTCAGAAAATTATTCTAGGATATTCTACAAATGTATCGATAATCGTTGTAACGCCATATTGTCAGATCATCGCTATCGTGAGCTTTGTATCGCAAATCGTATCGTGAGGTACCAACAGGTTCCCACCCCTAACACATACAATGCATGATTTACAGCAATAGGCACATGGATCAAATAGCCCATCGCTCTTTATTAGATAATCAATGCAAAACATGATTTTTTTATGTATTTATTTGTTTGGGTGCGCTGACCCCAAGTTTGGGAAACCCTTTTCTTTTCTCTCAACATATTAAGGGTTGTGACTCCAACCTTATCACCATTTAAATTGGTCAAAAACGGCCAGGCAAAAGGCTAACAGTCGAATGGCTGCAGCATCCAGTCGTGCGCGGCATGCTCTTATTAAAACGTGAGGGGAAGTGCAATACAGTACAGTATGTCAGTCAAAGATGAACAGGATGGGATCGCGTGATCACAAACATCATTTACTGGTAAAAAGCACAATAAAAGTAGTGACATATTACCACAGAAGTCATTTTCAATGGAGATATCGCCGCGAATCCGATGTGCTTCTTTTAATTCGGTCGTCTCCGAGTGCACCCGTAATTGCAAAAACAACGGTTCAAAGGCAGAATGTCGCTCCGACAAGGCCCGGAGGAAAGGGTGGGACCAGGGTGCTACGGACAAGGTGATTGGTTGCCGCACGATGGCGCGTGCGCACTAGAGAATGTAGCACGTCAGAGTGAAAGTCCACAGACGGTTGATGAAATTAACTACTTGACATTCTGAGTTGAAAAGATCATGACTGTATTTTGAAATCGTATCATGAAAAGTTACAATTATATGTAGTAGATAAGGGAAGAGGATGAAGGAAGAGGACTGTTTCCAGAACTAAAAGATTTGAATAGATCATTAAAAAAAATAAAAACAAAACTCCCCCACGTAAAAGACGTTTGTTTGGAAAAGAATAAGTAAAACACGTACTTGTGTTTTTTGTGTTCATTTATTTTTTACTTTGCTTATATGGGACGGTGCTGTCCCTTTAAAGAAAACATCGCCACTGTTTACTACTTTCTTTTAAATAAAGTTTAAGTAGTTTAATTTAAACAAGATGGCGGCGCCCCACGAACAACGCGTATTTTGAAAAGAGAACGCATATCATTGGAATAAATTGGAAACTTTAAAGAAGAACTGTACACATATTTGGTAACCGTAAGGTAAAACTCCTTGAACAATATTTTGTCCGTTTGTTTGAATTTGGTTGTTTTTTAGGCGTTAATGGAAGAATAGAACTAGTGATAAGCTTGCACATGTTTGGCTCAACGTGTGGTATATTTTATATAGAAATATAATCACTCCCCCTCAAATGGTCTGATGTTGGGATTACTGTATTTTACAAATGTCGTTCGCTGTCACTTGAACGTTTTACGTATTGTAAGGCAAGGCAAATTTATTTATATAGCACAATTCAACACGAGGCAATTCAAAGTGCTTTACATCACATGAAAATAATAAAAATCACATTAAAATCAGTACGACGTAAAAACAAAGACAATCGAAATAGGAAATAAAATTATACATAAAAATCACATTTTATCATGGGGAAAAAAAATAATCATAATAATAATGCACAAGAGGAATAGAAAGCAAATTGAAATATATAGACGGTTATGGATTTGCAGTGCTAAACAAAAGCATTTTTAGCCCTGATTTAAAGGAGCTAACAGTTTGAGCATACTTCAGACCTTCAGATAACTTGTTCCAGAGGTGAGGAGCATAATAACTAAATGCTGCCTCACCCTACTTGGTTCTTGTTCTTGGAACATGCAGGAGACCGGTTCCAGACAACCTTAGGGGTCTAGATGTCTCATAGGAATTAACAAATCAAGCATGTATTTTGGTCCAAGGCCATTAAGTGTTTTGTAGACGAGCAGTAGTATTTTATGTATTTGTGTGAAGTCTCATCCTTAATGTTTGGTTTGATTTAATGAAGACATACTTTTTCTTTATTGCAGTGGACCTAATGGGTACCCCAGTGAAGAGTGCTAGTAAAAAGGATGGCAAAAAGCCCATTCGAGTCAAAACGTTGTTCACGTCCCCTTTTCCGCAAAAGTGGAGCCCGCTTCCTCAAAAAGACATGCATTTCATCCTAACAACCTTAAAAGAAAAACTAATTTCCGTAGGGCTTGAGAAGAAGGAGGTAAAGGTGTTCCGACCTTGGAGGAAAAAAAGAAATCCAGCACCCCCGTCTGCTTCGGTTTCTGACGCCAATAAGGTGGAAGATTCGCCCAAAGGAGGATGGACAGATCTGGCTGCGAGGCGACAACTCGCACTGGGCATCAACGAGGTTACCAAAGCGCTTGAGAGGAACCAACTCCAACTAGTGCTGGTGTGCAAGTCAGTCAAGCCCAAGCACATGACCAACCACCTGATAGGTCTAAGTGCGAGCAGAGGCGTCCCTGCCTGCCAGGTTCCCCGGCTGAGCGAGAGCGTGGCTGAGCCGCTGGGCCTAAAGAGCGTCCTGGCTCTGGGTTTCAGGCGTGGCGGTCTCCAAGCCAAAGACGAGGTGTTCACTGACATTGTGGAAGCCATCATACCAAAGGTACCCTCACTTGACGTCGCTTGGCTGCAAGATGTGGCACCCAGTGTCGGATTGCAAGGCAATATTACTGCAAAAGAGGAGGAGGTGGAAAAGAGGACAGGCCTAAAAAGGAAAATGGAGCCTGAGGTTGAACTCCAAGAGTCTTCTTCAATTTCTACGCTGCAGCCCCTCATTGTGAAAAAAATCGTATCGAACCCAGCTAAGAAAAAAAGAAAGCGGAAGCAGAAGCAAGCCAAGTGAAAATTCATTCCTACTTTATTTTTTTATTTTTTTGTCCAACCAGTGAACGATTCGTCTTTCACAGAGGATGTCACTTAAAGCATTTTTCTATTCTGAAAGTCCATAACCAACCATGCAAAATGCTGAAGACGCTAAAGTGTGTTTTGTGGTTTTTAATACACATACACACAATATTTTTCTTTGCTATGATTTGGGACATTTAGAAGTGAAAATGTATGAATAAATGCTCACTGTGCCAAATACCTACTTGTTTTCAAGTAAATTCATTACCACTATAAAATTTAAAAAATCGTCCGAATAGCATTATGCATTAGGGATGTCCAGATCACATATTTTTGCATGCGAATCAGTCACCTGATTTTCAGGATCTGCATACTACCGAGACCTGATCCGATATCTCAGAATGTATTAAACACACATCCAGATGCCACCCCCCCAAATTGAACAAAGTTTAGTATGTACATTGAACGTATTACTACTTATAGTACATTTATATTCATTATGAGTACCGCAGTGGTTTCAATGACGGAAAATGTACAAATACAAAACAGGTTGCTAATATTTTTACATACAGTGCCTTGCAAAAGTATTCGGCCCCCTTGAATCTTGCAACCTTTCGCCACATTTCAGGCTTCAAACATAAAGATATGAAATTTAATTTTTTTGTCAAGAATCAACAACAAGTGGGACACAATCGTGAAGTGGAACAACATTTATTGGATAATTTAAACTTTTTTAACAAATAAAAAACTGAAAAGTGGGGCATACAATATTATTCGGCCCCTTTACTTTCAGTGCAGCAAACTCACTCCAGAAGTTCAGTGAGGATCTCTGAATGATCCAATGTTGTCCTAAATGACCGATGATGATAAATAGAATCCACCTGTGTGTAATCAAGTCTCCGTATAAATGCACCTGCTCTGTGATAGTCTCAGGGTTCTGTTTAAAGTGAAGAGAGCATTATGAAAACCAAGGAACACACCAGGCAGGTTCGAGATACTGTTGTGGAGAAGTTTAAAGCCGGATTTGGATACAAAAAGATTTCCCAAGCTTTAAACATCTCAAGGAGCACTGTGCAAGCCATCATATTGAAATGGAAGGAGCATCAGTCCACTGCAAATCTACCAAGACCCGGCCGTCCTTCCAAACTTTCTTCTCAAACAAGGAGAAAACTGATCAGAGATGCAGCCAAGAGGCCCATGATCACTCTGGATGAACTGCAGAGATCTACAGCTGAGGTGGGAGAGTGTCCATAGGACAACAATCAGTTGTACACTGCACAAATCTGGCCTTTATGGAAGAGTGGCAAGAAGAAAGCCATTTTTCAAAGATATCCATAAAAAGTCTCGTTTAAAGTTTGCCACAAGCCACCTGGGAGACACACCAAACATGTGGAAGAAGGTGCTCTGGTCAGATGAAACCAAAATTGAACTTTTTGGCCACAATGCAAAACGATATGTTTGGCGTAAAAGCAACACAGCTCATCACCCTGAACACACCATCCCCACTGTCAAACATGGTGGTGGCAGCATCATGGTTTGGGCCTGCTTTTCTTCAGCAGGGACAGGGAAGATGGTTAAAATTGACGGGAAGATGGATGCAGCCAAATACAGGAACATTCTGGAAGAAAACCTGTTGGTATCTGCACAAGACCTGAGACTGGGACGGAGATTTATCTTCCAACAGGACAATGATCCAAAACATAAAGCCAAATCTACAATGGAATGGTTCAAAAATAAACGTATCCAGGTGTTAGAATGGCCAAGTCAAAGTCCAGACCTGAATCCAATCGAGAATCTGTGGAAAGAGCTGAAGACTGCTGTTCACAAACACTCTCCATCCAACCTCACTGAGCTCGAGCTGTGGCAAGAATGTCAGTCTCTCCATGTGCAAAACTGATAGAAACATACCCCAAGCGACTTGCAGCTGTAATTGGAGCAAAAGGTGGCGCTACAAAGTATTAACGCAAGGGGGCTCGAATAATATTGCACGCCCCACTTTTCAGTTTTTTATTTGTTAAAAAAAGTTTAAATTATCCAATAAATTTTGTTCAACTTCACGATTGTGTCCCACTTGTTGTTGATTCTTGACAAAAAATTTAAATTTTATATCTTTATGTTTGAAGCCTGAAATGTGGCGAAAGGTTGCAAGGTTCAAGGGGGCCGAATACTTTTGCAAGGCACTGTATAACATTAAAAAATAATTGGTGATCTAGTGTGATAAATTGAGGGATCTTGGTTGTGATCTTCTTAAGTATTTTGCTGTCCTTGGACATTTTCTTTCTTCTGCAAAGTATGTTTCAGTAGTGTAAATATAGTTTATCATACACTGCTGGCCAAAAGTATTGGCACCCCTGCAATTCTGTTGGATAATGCTCAATTTCTCCTTATCTTTATTTATTTTGCTTGCAATTAAACACAAAAGAGAATGGAAAAAAATAATCATTACCATTTTACACAAAACTCCAAAAATGGGCCGGACAAAAGCATTGGCACACTTTGTAAAATCCTCTGATGCTACTCTAATTTGTGTAATCAACAGCACCTGTTACTTACCTGAGGCACATAACAAGTGGTGGCAATAACTCAATCAAACTTGCAGCCAGTTAAAATGGATTGAAGTTGTCGCAACCTTTGTCCTTGTGTGTACCACATTGAGCATGGAGAAAAGAAAGAAGACCCAAGAACTGAGGACTTGAGAACCAAACTTGTGAGGAAGAATGGGCAATCCCAAGGCTACAAGTCCATCTCCAAAGACCTGAATGTTCCTGTGTCTACCGTGCGTAGTGTCATCAATAAGTGTAAAGCCCATGGCACTGTGGCTAACCTCCCTAGATGTGGACGGAAAAGAAAATTTGACGAGACATTCAACGAAAGATAGCGCGGATGGTGGATAAAGAACCTCGACTAACATCCAAACAAGTTCAAGCTGTCTTGCATTCCGATGGTACAACAGTGTCAACCCGTACTATCCGTCAGCATCTGAATTAAAAGGGACTCTATGGTAGGATACCACTTCTGACCCAGAGATATAAAAAAAGCCGGGCTACAGTTCCCAATACTTACCTGAGAAAGCCATAAAACGGAAGAATGTTCTCTGGTCAGATGAGACAAAAGTAGAACTTTTTGGGAAAAGGCATCAACATATAGTTTACAGGGGGGAAAATTAGGCCTTCAATGAAAAGAACACAGTCCCCACAGTCAAACATGGTGGTGGTTCCCTGATGTTTTGGGGTTGCTTTGCTACCTCTGGCGCTGGACTGCTTGACCGTGTGCATGGCATTATGAAGTCTGAAGACTACCAACAAATTTTGCAGCATAATGTAGGGCCCAGTGTGAGAAAGCTGGGTCTCCCTCAGAGGAGTCCTCTTCCAGCAGGACAATGACCCAAAACACACTTTAAAAAGCACTAGAAAATTGTTTGAGAGAAAGCACTGGCGACTTCTAAAGTGGCCAGCACTGAGTCCAGACCTAAATCCCATGGAACACATGTGGAGAGATCTGAAAATGGCAGTTTGGAGAAGGCACCCTTCAAATCTCACCTGGAGCAGTTGACCAAAGAAGAATGGTCTAAAATTCCAGCAGAGCATTGTAAGAAACTCATTGATACATACCAGAAGCGGTTGTTCGCAGTTATATTGTCTAAAGGTTGTGCTACCAAGTATTAGGCTGAGGGTGCCAATCCTTTTGTCGGGCTATTTTTGGAGTTTTGTGTAAAAGGATTTTGTTTTCATTCTCTTTTGTGTTTTTTTTTTCATTGCAAGCAAAATAAATGAAGATACAGTATTACTACCAAAGCATTTGTAATTGCAATCAATTTCTGGGAGAATCTTATCTGACAGAAATGAATCGCAGGAATGCCAATAATTTTGGCCAGCAGTATATAAAACGTACTTTATATACCTTTTCTAATATCCTTAGATCTCTGGATTATGCCATTGACAGTTATAGACATCAAATCCATTTCAACTGGGAAGGTTGGCATTGATCAAGTCTCACTGACATTGACGCAGATAGACGTCCAATCCAATTTGACTGGGGGGCTGGTAGCAATCGCCCTTCCAGTCAAAATGGATTGGACATCTGTCGATGTCAATGGGAGCCAATAAATTAATAATTGATTATAAAATCAAAAACCAGATTTTTTTTTTTACATCCGATTCTGATCGTGATCAAATCAAGGACATCCCTAGCTCACATGTTGAAAACTTTATTAATCTCATGCCAACAAAATTTTAGCACATACAATGTAATTATTTTTGTAGACGCTAAGACACTTGGAGCCCCTTCATTTCTAGTATCGCCAGTGGAAAAGGGGTTTACTTTCCAAAACCAAGACAAACCAAAGGTCAAGAAGCATCCCACAAGGGTATTTTTCATCAACTTGATCCCTCAAATAGTGCTTAAAAACAATGAAAACCTCTACTTACCTCCAAAATGGATAAACGAAGCCATCACATCACAGATACACCACAGCTTGTCTAAAATTGCAAAACATGAAAAGTCAGTTCAGGCTTGATTTTTTTTTTTTTTTCATGTGAATTTATTCAAATATCCATGCTGGTTTTGGCGGCATTTGTTGAAACAGATTGTTAACTGCATGGCGTCATATGGTCTAAAATGATGCTGGTACAAGTTCTGTCAGCCTTTTTCACAGCTTAGAATGGATTTGAATAAAAATATTGTTCTTCATTTTGATAAAGCTGTATGCGTAATACCCCATTCCATCGTACTCTTTGAAAAAAAAAAAAAAACATCTTCCAAATAAGGCAAGTTCTCAGGGCAGAGTTGTCACTAAAGAGCATGGCTAGTAACATTGATACTACAATCACTGCAGCAACATTCACACATTTTGGAGACACAACCAGCATCAGCATATGGTACATAAAAAGTTCGGCCATCCTGGTGAATGCGACTCACGCAAGGTTTCAACATATCTTAAAAAAAAAAAAAGTTTGACTCAAGCAGCCTGTGCTTTCTTCATCTTTAGTAAAGGGAGGAGAGGAAAAGCACGCAATAAGAAGACAACAAACATTCCCGAAGATGAGAACGAAACAGAAGCGGCTGACTTTAAAATAAACAGCAAGATTGACCAAATAATATCACAGTTCTCTGGTTGCCCTGACTAGATTTCAGTAATGAGGACAACTGTCCAATTATAAATTATACAGAACATTCCTCATGCATTTTAGCTGCACGCCACGACTTAAAAAAGAAAATACAGTAGATTAGTTTCAGACAATATGACTCGAAAGCCGACATGAGCAAATATCACACGAATGTTGTTTTTTTTCCTCTGGAATGAATCATTACACAGGGAATGCAATTGACAGCACATTTACATAGAAAATGACACGGGGAAAAAAATGCTTTCAAGCAGCTTATTTTGACTGAACAAAGAAAAAGCTCTTTCCCGCAAGACTCAACATTGTCCCAACCATAACAGGAAGACAGAGAATATTGTTTTGCAAATAATTGATTTCTTTGACTCACATTTGTAATGGCTTTGTTTTCAGCTTGTGTTGCCTTAACCCTTCATAGGGCACTAACTAAAGTCATTGGTTGACATTGATGGCACGAGACACCTAGTCCATTTTGACTGGTGCCGTCAGTACCACTGAAAGTTAAACATTTAATGCCACTCTTCCTAGTTTAAATTGGATGTCTATCGTTGTCATTGGCAGGCCAGTGTTACTGGGTGTCATAACCAGAGTGTATTTCTGTTTAATTTAGTTTTTAAATAACATTATCATTTTATCTATAGCTATAACTCATGCCTTGCGTCCACATACGGGGATATAACATTTTGGGTCATGTAGGCTATACATACACACGTGGACGCCAGGTTTTTACAGGATTAAGTTTCATTTTTTAAAATTACCAAAAGTACCCACTTGCCCTATAAAGGGTTAAATGCAGACATGCAACTCTGATTTTGGTTGAAAAGACGTATTTGTGTGTAAAATTGTTGGTTTGGATAAGTTTTGACAAAGACCTCCAAGTTCATACTAAATGTATGAAATTATACATAACTACTCACAAAAAAAATGGGAATATTGGGCTTTCAGCTGCCAATTTAAAATATACTGAAATTTCAGGGGGGAAAAAAGCCCGATAGTCTCCCAATATTTTTGTGAGTAGTTAATATAACGGGTATTGATATTTGTTGGTAAGTGTTCCCCACCCAAAGGCTATTTAATACATGAGTATTGTAACAAGATAGCAGCTTACTTTAAGACTTAGAAGTACCAAAGCAGGTTCTCAATCTTGAGCCACCTAGACATTTTCTAAACTGAAAAATTGTGCTTCATTTTTGTAATACATTCTTCATTCAAAGAAAAAAAGTCCCCAAATGAGTGCATGGCATCATGCTGTACAGGTGACTTAACTCACTGGCTGTCACTGACAGCGATAGACAGCCATTGAGTTATTTCAATTAAAAAAATGTCAATACACCACTTGGTTTTATGACTGTATGACAGCATACAAGTGTGTATGTACCTAGAACATAATAAATCAAAGTACCTGGCAGAGGAATGATATGCACAGCATGAACAGCCTCTATAGCTGAGGCGCAGTTGTATGGAAGGAAATCAAAACTTCCAAAAAAAGAGAGAAAAGTTGCTCATTTGTCGTCACGTTTACTTGTTGCCGGTGATCTCCGCGCATGCCACACTGCTTTGTTTCAAATGTGAGCGTACGTCTCAGGCATAACATGACGTTCACATTCAGAATGTTGAGGATTGCAACAGTTTTTTTTTGTTGTATTTTTAATTGATTGATTTTCTTTCACCTCCAAGTGGGTTGAAAAAATTCACCGGGGTGGGGATCTTCAAGGTAACAAAGTTGTTTTCCCACAGTTATCTGGCTCGAGTGACCTGTGTGTGCAGGGTACATAATGGCCAGACTTTATGTCCTCATTGAGTGTGATTGCGTGTGTGTGCGTGTGTGTAGCAGCCACAAAGGCACAGGGCTACTGTAGAACCAGGCCAACCTGGAACACAGAATTGCATTTTTTTTTTTTTAATTGAACAAATAATAAAATAAATTAATAAATACATAAAATTGCTGACAGACCTTATCAGCGTCCATAGAGGGACATTTCCAGTTGTAGAGGTAATACTGCAAATTTCCATCGCCTATACCAAACTTGAGCTTCTCCAGAAAGCTTTTATTCTCCATTAGATCCAAGGCATTGAACACATCAAAACCTTTCTGTTGAGAAAAATAAAGACCGTTAGTGTTCACAATCCTTTACTCATGAAGCTCTGCAGACTTACTTTTAGGCAGCTCACGGTATCTGGAATTAGCCAGACAGACATGAATGCGCTCACTTATTTTTCAAACAGAAATTTTAGGCTGTGGCCAGCATGGGAGATGATTGGTTAAAAACATTATTATTTATTAATACTATAAAATACACCCTTGAAACGGCCTGCCACAATTTATTCAACTAGTGGACAATTCATGGATATCAAATTAGTCAACAACATCGTTTAGAGACATTACTGATGTTAAATTTTTAAAAATTGTCTTTATAATCTTTATAATTGTCTTGATAGTAAATGTTGTCATATTTGCATTTTGAAAACATAAAAAAAAATTCACGTTTTAAATGTGGGAAAAAAAGGGAAACTCTTGGACCTATTTTGTTTAATGTAATTTAATGATCAAACAAATAAATATAAATGAAAGTATATATTTAAATAATTATTACATATAAATGTAAAAATATATAAACATATTGTTTTTATCTTGTGTTTTCTCAACCTTTCATAGGGCACACATTTAACTTATTGGCTGCTATTGACGGCACTAGACGTCTAATCGATTTTGAGTTGGAGAGAATGAACGAATGTCAATGGAGGTTATTAATATATATTAGAGCTGCAGCTATCGATTATTTAACTAATTGATTAATCTATGGATGAATTAGCTGGATTAATTGAGTAATCGGATAACAAACATTTAATGTGTTGCAGAATAATTTTAGGGGATGCAAAAGAGATTTACTCGCATCATTGCTTTCACGCATGTAGAGATGTCCCGAGAATGACGCGGGTTGGACACTTTCACACACTTGTCCCGTGTTGCCCACTGACTCTCTCTGTGTGGGAGGGCTGCTGACGCGATTTTATAACCCGGACATTACGTCATTTTTGGTCGGGATCGGCTGTCACTTTCATTTTACAAGAGTAATAAATGTATTTAAAAATCTATTAAAATACATAAGCTTAGCATCAAACAGTACAAAAAAAAATATCTAAGTAAAACAAAAGAGCAAAAAAGATTGGAGTTTAAATGTCTAAATAGTCAAACTGATATGTCATCTTAGTAGACTGTGATAAATATGCATAGCAAAAGTCTGCTAGCTTAAACTGTATAGAATGCTAACTTTTTTTTTCTTTTTCCAATTCTCTTAACAAATTGTCCAAACACATATTCCCACTAAAAGTTTAAATATTCCTGTAAACTAAAAAACTAAAAACAAAACATATTACCCCAAACAAAAACGTAACGCCTTATGTTAGCCTGAACAGGGAGCAGCTGAATTCAGCCTAGACTAGTAAAGTCATATTCACTGTTGCCTCCCAAACCAATAAAACTAAATGCAACACTTTCAAAACAAACCATTACAATGCCACTGTAATTGAACGAATCATCGAATCAACAAAAATGAATTTGAAGCTTTTTTCTAATCGAATTACTCGAATTAAATGATTAATCATTGCAGCACTAATGTACATGTAATCGGTCTTTTACCAACTACCTCTACACGTTCAGTGTGAATACTATACATATATCTGGGCTGGCAGTGAATGAATTAACAAATATACATTGAGCGAAAGTTACATGAATGTATACACACATTAAATTGAAAAATACAACAAATAAACTAAAAACAATATTCATATAAAAACAAATTTAAAGTTAAAGAATTTGTGAGGTCTATAAAAAATAAAAAGGAATTTATTAACAAATTCCTCCACTTTCATTTATTTTTTAAATAAAGGAATATATTGAATTTTTATTCTCAATTAATTTACTCTATTTGCTTTTACACACACACACACACGTGCACACCCATTATATGATGGTGGTGTGTCATATTACCAGTTTGGCAAGGATCAGTGCATCATTCATTAAGTCCAGTAGCGGCGTTTGCGTGTGAACATTGTAGAAGGAGTATGCGGCCTTCAAGCTCCTATGGAGGGGGTGATGCATCACGGTGGAGGGCAACGTGTAGAAACTAACAAAGTCGGTCAAGATGCCACCAGCACCCTGTGGGACACAAGAGCAACCTCAAGATGTTACGTATTTCCCTCAATGAAATGCAAATAATATTTCATTTCTCAATTAATTTTCTCATTTCTTTCTATTGCTGTTAAAATAAAACAGCCACAAAATTTTGAGCCTATTAATTTATTTCAGAGTATGAACATTTTTAAAATCTATGGGGGATCAAATAGTACAGTGCCCTCCATAATTATTGGCACCCCTGAAAAAGATGTGTTTTTTAGCTTCTAAATTTTTTAAAAATTCAAATAATATGGGACCTTAATGGAAAAAAAAAGAAAAATCCAACCTTCAATACAAGTGCATTCATTCAGTGGGCAAAAAATCCCACATAAAGAAAGAATTATTTGACATCAAATAATGTGTGTCACAATTATTAGCACCCCTGGTGTTAATACTTTGTACAAACCCCTTTTGCCAACAAAACAAGGCCTGGGGACTGAGATGGCCATGGGAGTAGCTTGATTTTGTGTCTGGTGAACCATTTCTGTGTAGATTTGGCCATTTGGCCAAAATCAAGCTCCTCCCATGGCCATCTCAGTCCCCAGACCTTGTTTTGTTGGCAAAAGGGGATTGTACAAAGTATTAACACCAGGGGTGCTAATAATTGTGACACACATTATTTGATGTCAAAGCTCAATCTTGGTTGCACACAAAAATACACACTGTCCTAGTGTGCTTTGGTCAGATGAGACCAAGATTGAGCTTTTTGGCAACAAACACTCTAAGTGGGTCTGCCGTGCCACGAAAGATGCGCATGCTGAAAAGCACCTCATACCCACTGTGAAGTATGGGGGTGGGTCAGTGATGCTGTGGGGCTGTTTCGCTTCCAAAGGCCCTGGGAACCTTGTTAGGGTTCATGGCATCATGAATGCTTTGAAATACCAGGACATTTTAAATCAAAATCTGTTGCCCTCTGCCCGAAAGCTGAAGATGGGTCGTCACTGGGTCTTTCAGCAAGACAATGACCCTAAACATATGGCCAAATTTTATTATTATTATTATTATTGAAGGTTGGATTTTTCTCTTTTTTTCCATTAGGGTCCCATATTATTTGAAAAAAATATATATTAGAAGCTAAAAAACACAACAGCATCTTTTTCAGGGGTGCCAATAATTATGGATGTCACAGTATTTTCTCCACTGTAGTAAGTAGTCTTTGTATTATTTGCCCGTGGCTTTGAAAAAGAAATGTATTGTTTTGCACCTACCTCAACGACATAAGTGTCTATGATGTTTTCCTGCGGTAGGAGCCAGTGAGCCACCTCCCCGTCGCTCATAGAAGGTGCCAGCTGGAATCGTCTCAAGTACTTCTGAAGCAGCTCTGTTACCTGCCGGATGTCACGCCGTTCCATTGCCCGCAACCCCGCTGTCTTTGTGTTCTGCGGTGGGGGCAATGAGAAGCTGCATTAAGTGAATATTAGTTGTAATAGGAGACACTGGGCTGAGTGGAGGCTTTACATCTGGTAGTCTGTAGAGTTTCATTGTTCTTTGCAGAGTCATGTTTCTGCTCAGGTGGGAGAACTTGACTTCCACGAGCTTTCTGGGGTTAAGAGAACGATGCCAGTACCTGCATGATGAAAAGTTTAACTGTACTTTTCAATGGCTTTCTTATAAAGTTGCTGTATTTGTAACCTAACCAGCCTAACATTCCCCGTATTTACATTTTTGTTTGTTTGAAGAAGTCATATTAAGGATAGGATGTTTACCTGCATGTGGACACTGGTTTAGGCAGCACGACGCCTGCTGTGTAGACTGCCTGAAATATTCCTACCAGGTTGACTCGCCGCGTGATCTCTCTGATAAGCACTGGCGCTACACGCTTTGAGCGCAACTTCTTATGGACACACAGAAAGTTGATTTCCACCATTCTCTTCAACCTAGATCAACAAATATAAAGGTTTGAGCATTGGGGAACTGCGTGAACACTGAACAATAAGCGATGCAGCCTTAAAAATAAACACCCAGTCCCAAACTGTCTTCTGTAATATGTACACTTGAAGACTAAAGGCTAATTTATGCTTCGGCGTTCTGTTGACAACAGAGCGACGGCATAGACCCTACATCGTCATTCAGCAGTTGAAGTTCTGCGTCAAGGGAATGCGTTACTCTGTAATTCACCGCCAAGCCACGAGAGGGGTGTTGCTTTTTACTTTGTCTTTGTACTGTTTGGGGGGACTCTTGTCGGATTCCTTTAGTTTTCTTCTGGTCATAGATAGCAATGGCAAAGTAGATGGAACCAGGCATGTGCCGATAACCGGTTTCAAGGTATACCGTGGTATGAAAACGTCACGGTTTCAAAACCGCAAAAAATTTCCGTCATACAATTCCTAAGGTATTTATTTATGTAACATAAATGCAGACAGAAATTCCTCACTTGCAGCTGCAAGGCTGAACCCTCCCCCACCGGTTGTTGCTCAGTGTCAGTGAGTCAGCTGTGCTACACGATGGCTGGAGGAGGTAAAACTCCTGAACTTTTCCCCCCCATCGAAGAAAATGAAATCGTTGGTATGGCTACAAAAAGGTTACAGACCGCCACGGCTTAGAGGAGGAGGGCCAACAGACATGTAAAACATGTTTGCGGAGGGTGGCTGCCGAGGATACCTCCAATGTAATTTCGCATTTATGTATTTATGCAAAATTAAAGGTTAGTAAACACGATCATAAATGTTTCCCACCAGCTACGAGAGTTAACTCCAGCGTGTTTAGTGTGTTTAGCGGTGGTAAAACGTGTATTTTTACCTGGAGCAACAATCTGTGAAAGAGCGAGAGCGTGTGTATAATGTGTTTATTTATTTTGTTATTTTTTATTATTATTTTATTTATTTTGTTATTTAATTATTTTTCCTCTGATGATAATAATGTTAAGCTGTGGCTGTGGGTGTGCGCTCATCTAAAGGACTGCATTTATTTTCATTTTATTTCGAACATTTTTTATTTTTTGTTATTCTTTAAATTTATTTTATTATTATTCATTATCATTATTCTTATAAATAATGATTGTTTTTCCATTGAATCCTGTTCAACTGATTTTTTTTTTTTTTTTTTTTTTAAGTCAGATATCTCAAAGTAACACATTTTAGAGCTGTAATACCGCGATACCGTGAAACCATGACATTTTTGCTTAAGGTTATCATACCGTCAGAATCTCATACCGGCACATGCCTGGATTGAATGTGTGTATTGTGAGCTGCAGCTAATCAATATTGAACAACAAATTTTATCAAGATAAATGTCGATGCGTAGGCGACACAGAAGACGTTTACGGAGGTGTTTGAAAGTTTGAAAATGGCTGTGTTGTGCTGAACCGGAAACAAAGTTCGGAGCGGACCAATCGCAGTCCTTTGACATTCACATCACGAGGCAATGACGTGACGCATAGTCAGGATTTTTTGGAGGCGCACGTGTATAGTGTTATATTTGTTTTCAAAGAAGTCATCCTTCTCCTGTCTAATTCTGTCTCCATTGCCTTTTCCGCACGAATGTAACAAGTGACCTAATTGGAGGGCAACCATCCAATTGGTATACTTCCACCAGCTCTCTGATTGGTTGGCTTTGTGCCACATTTGTAACTTGTGTGCCAAACTGAGCGTGCAGAAAAAACTAAAAGGTGAGTGCAGGGGTCGAGAGATTGAGCGAGAATGGGGAATTGAATATTGATCAGGTAAAACTAACACGAAAACACCATTATGGAGCACAAAGTACATATTTTTACACAACATTATTTTCTATGCTCAAACTCTCATTGCTTGCTCAATAATATCTTTAATTGGTCGCTCAATATTTTTTTCTGTGCTCAAAATATATCATTGCTCGCTCAGAAAAGTGGCACAAATATAACGGCATACACGTCACGCTACGGCGTACGGTTGTAAATCGGGTCTGTGTTAACGGCGTAGGTCTGCCGTCACCGCAACGCAGACACATAAATCAGCCTTCATGAAGCCAAGTAAGTGGAACTTACATATTACCTAATGTTACCTTGTTACTTTTAGAAAGATACTATATATCATTATTTTGGTGTAGATACAGTGTGGCAAATAAGTATTTAGTAAACCAGCAATTGTGGAAATTCTCCTACTTGAAAAGATTAGAGAGGCCTGTAATTGTCAACATGAGTAAATGTCAACCATGAGAGACAATGTGGAAAAAAAACAGAAAATCACATTGTTTGATTTTTAAAGAATTTATATCCAAATTAGTGTGGAAAATAAGTATTTGGTCACCTACGAACAAGCAAGAGTTTTGGCTGTCAAAGAGGTCTAACTTCTTCTAACGAGGCTCCACTCGTTACCTGTATTAATGGCACCTGTTTTAACTCATTATCGGTATAAAAGACCTGTCCACAACCTCAGTCAGTCAGACTCCAAACTCCACTATGGCCAAGACCAAAGAGCTGTCGAAGGACACCAGAGACAAAATTGTAGACCTGCACCAGGCTGGGAAGACTTAATCTGCAATAGGTAAAACGCTTGGTGTAAAGAAATCAAGTGTGGGAGCAATAATTAGAAAATGGAAGACATACAAGACCACCGATAATCTCCCTCGATCTGGGGCTCCATGCAAGATCTCACCCCGTGGCGTCAAAACGATAACAAGAACGGTGAGCAAAAATCCCAGAACCACACGGGGGGACCTAGTGAATGGCCTGCAGAGAGCTGGGACCACAGTAACAAAGGCTACTATCAGTAACACAATGCGCCGCCAGGGACTCAAATCCTGCACTGCCAGACGTGTCCCCCTGCTGAAGAAAGTACACGTCCAGGCCCGTCTGCGGTTCGCTAGAGAGCATTTGGATGATCCAGAAAAGGACTGGGATAATGTGTTATGGTCAGATGAAACCAAAACAGAACTTTTTGGTAGAAACACAGGTTCTCGTGTTGGCAGGAGAAAGAATACTGAATTGCATCCGAAGAACACCATACCCACTGTGAAGCATGGGGGTGGAAATATCATGCTTTGGGGCTGTTTTTCTGCAAAGGGACCAGGACGACTAATCTGTGCAAAGGAAAGTATGAATGGGTCCATGTATCCAGAGATTTTGAGTGAAAATCTCCTTCCATCAGCAAGGGCATTGAAGATGAGACGTGGCTGGGTCTTTCAGCATGACAATGATCCCAAACACACAGCCAGGGCAACAAAGGAGTGGCTTAATAAGAAGCATTTCAAGGTCCTGGAGTGGCCTAGCCATTCTCCAGATCTCAACCCCATAGAAAATCTGTGGAGGGAGTTGAAAGTCCGTGTTGCCCAACGACAGCCCCAAAACATCACTGCTCTAGAGGAGATCTGCATGGAGGAATGGGCCAAAATACCAGCAACAGCGTGTGAAAAGCTTTTGAAGAGTTACAGAAAACATTTGGCCTCCGTTGTTGCCAACAAAGGGTACATAACAAAGTATTGAGATGAACTTTTGGTATTGACCAAATACTTATTTCCCACCATGGTTTGCAAATAAATTCTTTAAAAATCAAACAATGTGATTTTCTGGAGTTTTTTTTCACATTCTGTCTCTCATGGTTGAGGTTTACCCATGTTGACAATTACAGGCCTCTCTAATATTTTCAAGTGGGAGAACTTGCACACTTAGCGGTTGACTAAATACTTATTTGCCCCACTGTACAGTAGCACTAAAGCAATAACCTGGTGATAGAGCACATGTTTAATGTGTGGGATTTCAGGTTTACCTTGACAAAAACAAACTTTTTAATTACCATTGCAAAATGTTCTAAATAAACATATTTTTGTGTAAAACACTATTTCTCTATTCTAATGTAACATTTCCTTTCTACTTTAATCTATATGCCCTAACATGATGGACTTGACTAACTTATGACTCGACTACACAGCCATAAGAGTGGCCTGGACTGGTTTTGACTCAACATAACCTTGTGAAAAATTTCTTAAGACCTGGACCAAATGAATAGCAACTCCGTTTAGACTAAAATAAGAGTGACTGGTACATATGTCCGCTAGTTATGAATACTCACGTGTCATAAATGCGGATATCTGCAGGAATGGCACTGATGAAGCCGACAAGCTTTTTATTTGAAGAGACTCTCACTCCACAGTGCCACTGAGGTAACCAGCCAGGCGGCCGTAGAGCCCTGAGGAGGAAGACCACCAGTAATTGTAATGCATATGCTACTGTATATGTTAAAGCAGAAGATGCATCTAATTAGACTAGATATATTGTGATCTGAAGTAAAAAAAAATCTAGTTCATCAGGGGCTCAAAATCTGCGCTTTTGTCTGTTTGAAATGTCCACGCTTGCATTTAAATGAGCACGCAAATCAATGCTGGTGGTGAAATGTCAAATATCTTGATGTTCTCCTGTCTTATTCAAAGAAAAGAATAGACAGATGCAGATCAAGGGAGAGCTTTGTTGTGCCTGATGGAATGTGGTTCTAATTTTGGTCCAGAATGACAGAACGGGAGATTCGGACATCCAGATGAAACAAATTCAATTGTTTGGTACCCAAAAAAGAGGCAGGCAAAATAGAAAAATCCATATTAATGTATTATAAGCTAAACAAAGTTATCATTAATAATACACTGTTAGCGGTCGGGAGCACTACTGAGTTGAGTGAAGGCTTACCATTTGAGGAAGCTTGGTGAGTAATCAAATCTGAACATGTTATCGTCATCCTCCACGTAGTTCTCATTTAACAATGTGTAGAGCTCCTTTAGCTGAAACACAACAAAGCACCACCTCATGACTTGATGCCCTGTGAAACCATGTTATTTTTCAATTTCAGACATCAGCTGCACTCACTACATCTGCATTGCTGAGATCCAGTGTGTCCCACATGAAGCCTTGAGGTAAAGAATACGGCTCCTGTCTGATATTCTCTTTGTCTGCCTCAATCGGCCCATGAACCGTCACCACCTCATCTGCGCACAGGGAACGGACTCATTTACTACTTTTGCTTCCTATTCTGTCCACCAGCCATTAATTAAAGCATCATGCACTTACTTAACTTGGGCACCGGCTGCGTATCCCAGAACTGGTACTTGTGCTTGGCTGCCTCATCAATGCTCTTGGCTGGGCCCTGACAGGACAGCAGCTCCATAGCTCTTTGGATGTCCTGCAGCTTCTGGATGGGCAAACCAGGATTCTGCGGAGTGACAATAGACGTGGAGAGCTTTAAAAATGAGAATAGAAAAATTATGACAAATTTGTGAATCAAGTTATAGACATTGTGGTTTTGATATATTGTGTATTTTTTTTATCATGTGACTGCTCTGTTAAAAGAAATAAAAAGAAGCTGACTCCAGTGAAATGTTATGCATTTCGAATTTTTAATGAAGTGATTCTTTAATGTGGAAGCCCAATTAGTTTATGATGTCGGTGATACTGAGGAATCCCCTCCAATGATGCGCCGATGGAAAACGCGTCTCTTGACATGATAGGGTTTTTCTACTATGTGTTTTTGTCCATCGCTTCAGATATTAGAGGCAATTAGACTGACGTTCCCTATTAGACGTTCCGTGATAGATGTCCAATTAATTTGGACTGGAAGGACTGGCCGTGAATTGTCATCTTTCACTGCTACTGACGTGATGGATGTCCTATCTACAGTGGGGAGAACAGGTATTTGATACACTGCCGATTTTGCTGGTTTTCCCACTTGCAAGCCATGTAGAGGTCTGTAATTTGTATCATAATTTCTCTTCAACTGTGAGGGACGGAATCTAATACAAAAATCCAGAAAATCACATTGTATGATTTTTAAATAATATATTTGTATTTAACTGCATGAAATAAGTATTTGATACATTACCAACTAGTATATATTTCGGCTCTTAGTTCTTTTTTAAGAACCCCTCCTGTTCTCCGCTCATTACCGGAAGTAACTGCACCTGTTTGAACTTGTTACCTGTATAAAAGACACCTGTTCACATGCTCAAACAAACAAACTCCAACCTCTCCACAATGGCCAAGACCAAAGAGCTGTGTAAGGACATCAGGGATGAAATAATAGACCTGTACAAGGCTGGGATGGGCTACTGGAAAATAAGCAAGCAGCTTGGTGAGAAGGTAACAACTGTTGGAGCGATTATAAGAAAATGGAAGAAGTTCAAGTTGACGGTCAATCTGCCTCTTTCTGGGGCTCCATGCAAGATCTCACCTCGTGGGGCATCACTGATCATGAGGAAGGTGAGGGATCAGCCCAGAACTACACGGCAGGACCTGGTCAATGACCTGAAGAGAGCTGGAACCACAGTCTCGAAGAAAACCATCGGAAACACATCACGACGTCATGGATTAAAATCCTACAGCGCACGCAAGGTCCCGCTGCTGAAGCCAGTGCATGTCCAGACACCTCTGAAGTTTGCCACTGACCATCTGGATGATTCAGAGGAGCAATGGGAGAAGGTCATGTAGTCGGATGAGACCAAAATTGAATTTTTTGGTCTAAACTCGGCTCGTTGTGTTTGGAGGAAAAAGAAGAATGAGTACAACCACAAGAACACCATCCCAACCGTGAAACATGGAGGAGGAAACATCATTTTTTGGGGCTGATTCTCTGCCAAGGGTACAGGACGACTGCACCGTATTGAGGGGAGGATGGATGGGGCTATGTATCGCCAGATCTTGGCTGACAACCTCTTTCCTTCAGTGAGAGCTCTGAAGATGGGTCGTGGCTGGGTCTTCCAGCATGACAACAACCCAAAGCACACAGCCAAGGCAACTAAAGAGTGGCTCCATAAGAAGCATCTTAAGGTCCTGGAGTGGCCTAGCCAGTCACCAGATCTGAACCCGATAGAAAATCTATGGAGGGAGCTGAAAGTCCGTGTTGCCCAGCAGCAGCCCTGAAACCAGAAGGCTCTGGAGAAGATCTGCATGGAGGAGTGGGCCAAAATCCCTGCTGCAGTGTGTGCAAACCTTGTCAAGGACTACACGAAACGTTTGGTATCTGTAATAGCAAACAAAGGTTTCTGTACCAAATATTAAGTTCAATTTTTGTGATGTATCAAATACTTATTTCATGCAATTAAATGCTAATTTATTATTTAAAAATCATACAATGTGATTTTCTGTGTTTTGTATTAGATTCCGTCCCTCACAGTTGAAGAGAACTTATGATACAAATTACAGACCTCTACATGGCTAGCAAGTGGGAAAACCAGCAAAATCGGCAGTGTATCAAATACTTGTTCTCCCCACTGTATCCTATCTGTCCTATCTACCTAAGGTCCTATCTACAGTGGTGCCTCGACATACAATCGCTTCGACACACGATCTTTTCGACATTCAACGTAAATTTTGACTCGCCATTTGCTTTTACATCCGATGACATGCTCGAAATACGACGATTTATGACAGTGCCACAGTTTCTTTGTTTTCCGGCTACACGGACACACAGCGGATTTTCTTGTGAGAGAAATCAACATGGGTTCCAAAGAATGTTAGTGCAGGTGGTGAATAAAAAAGGAAAAAGGTGAGGCTTATCATTGAAATGAAGATTGAAATGATAGAAAAATATGACCGTGGCGTGCGCGTCCTTGAACTAGCTCGACAATACGGCCGTAGAATGTCTATGATCTAGACGGTCCTCCTCCGACCTCCGTTCGCCAGTCTTTATGAGTTAGGTTGACAATTAATATGATTGTAACATCACCCAAAAAATCGCCAGCTTCGTCAGGTTTTTAATCATTTATTTCAGAACTTTTGCAACACAACATGCCAACTCGAGGTGGGAATCTTTGGGCACCTAACGATTCATTACGATTTAGAGGCTCGGATTCGATTATAAATTGATTATTGATGTCACCCCCCCGCTTTTAATGTTTTGTAAATTAGTTCCAAAATTCTTCAAAAATCCTCTCAGGCTAACCCAAACTAACATTTCAGTGTCAAGTTAACAGTTAAATACAGTAAATAAAATACTCAAGTCCCCATTCTGTATCAGCAGCTTTAAACTACATTTGATTAGTTTAATGATGTGAATCAACCGTTGAAGTTGTTAAAATTGCTCCCGTTATTCCGTAATTTCCCTTCTGTCTACTTTCGACATGTCAAAGTTTTAAAACTGTTTCATCATTAAAAGATAGATTGAAGTCAGGATTTTGCCAATTTAGGAGTATTTTAGATAAAAAATTAATTAGTTTCGCTACAACAGGGCCTTCTAGAGAAGTCTACTGCTTTAAGATGGCGGCTGTTTACTAACGTGGCAACTACTAAACGGCAAGTCTATCATTTCGCATCTAGGTCTCTTTACATGTTCTAACGCCGCCGTCGTCTGTCATTTCGCATCTAGTTCTACATACAGTATATGTGATATCTTCCGTAGCCCTATGTTTGTAGCAAGTAGCAACTGAGCGTTGTTTGAAGCAGCTGACGGCCGCAGTCAGGTATTATTGTTTTTTTATCTAGTGGCATGAGTTGGACATGATATTTACTCTTGGTCCGTTCCTCATTGCGTCCTGAAGACCGCGCTGACTGTGTTGTAGTTCTGCTTTACCTAGTATAATTCAATACTCGGAATTTTGGATGTTTGTGAATCGTTCTCGAATCTTCCACGGCCGAATTGCATATAATTAAGATTCGGAAATTTTGCACACCTCTAATGCCTACTGTCCGCCACAGCTGAAGATGAAAAGTGAAAGTAAAAAGTCCTCTCTCACTCTGTTATGTCAGCCACGCGGTGCGATCAGGTACACCACGGCAAACACATTTACCACATTAGACCCCGATTCATTACATTATTACAAGTATTATTATTATTATCATTACTATTATTTTATTATTATTCCTATTTTTGTTCATAATTTAATTGTTTTGCTTTGTGTAATAGCTATTTTCAATAGTACTAGCAGTATTTATTAAGGATTTAGTGTAGGTTTTTGGGCTGTGGAAAGAATTAATGGAATTGTAATGTATTCCAGGGGCGTTACCAAGGGGGGGGGGGGCAGTGCCCACCCACGGACACGCTCTGCCCACCCAAACAAAACTGGATGTAGTACTAACCGCAGTCTGGGCACCACGTATGGTATCCCATTCATTTAGTACTGATGTGTTCTAAGCTTTAACTCACAGGTGTCAAACCGATTCCAGAAAGGGCCAAGTGGGTGCTGGATTTTGTTCCAACCGATACCGTGCAGAGAGTTTAACCAATAAACTTCCTACTGAAACAAGCAGCACCTGACTAAGTTTGATTACACATGTAAAATATCTGATTGGTGAAAAGGTGTCCTCTTCATTGGTTGGAAAGCAAGCCTGCACCCACTTGGCCCTTTCTGGAATCGGTTTGACACCTGTGCTTTAACCTTTGCGTTGTTACCGCCTTTCACCTTAAAAAAGAAAAAAAATTATATGGAATGTTGATTTTGTTCCTAGGGGGCGCTACACACATTTACACATATATACATATATATATGTGTGTATATATATATATATATATATATATATATATATATTTTAACATTGTATCAAAGTTTTCACCAGTGTTCACCTAAATAAAATAAAATCAACTTTTATTTGTTTAGACCAAATCACAACAAGTTATCTCAAGGAGAAAACAAAAGATGTTTTAAGGTGCAGTAGCCCTACGCTGGATTTCGACCTACTTGAGCATTATAGCCCCCCCTTAAAAACAAGGTCCTGGAACGAATTAACTTCGTATGTAGAGGTACGACTGGAAGGGGCGAATGAATAAGCATTTATTCGATCAATGGCAGCCAAAGAGTTAAGAAAGCCCTCTAAGGGTTAAAAAAAAAAAAGTCCTGAATGAAAGGGTTACACAAAAACGACTTGGTTTCAGTAACGACAGCAAATGTAATTCGTTACTTTCCACCCCTTGTCCCGGTGAAGCTCTTTAAGGGCTTTCAGATGAAAAACTAAAGTTGACATGTCGCTGCTGTAACGTGGTCTTGAATGGATGGAGTGCTCACCTTGATCTCCTGAGAGTCAGAGGCAGAGTCCGACTTGGCTCCTCCGGAATTCGGCTTTTCTTTCTTCCTTTTCTGCTTCTTCTTCTTTTTCTTGGCCCCCAATTCCCCTCCGGGACTCCTACAGTAATAAGACAAGTCAATTTTTACGGCAACATACAGACGCTCAACATTGAGGGAGGCTGGGAGGCAGCGGGCTAACGTTAGCTGCCATAGCAACGAATGACAATCAAGACACCGGCTTGAGTAGCGAATATTCAAGTAGTTCGAGTTAACGGCGCCGTGGACGTTTTAAACCATAACTTTTAACGGGGTTGCTAGTGTAAAAGGACGCTCCCGCATCGGGTGGTCTGCTTATGTTTGTATCGGCTAACTGCATTAGCCACCGAGCTCACACGCATAAACATACACGCACACGCATAAAGTG
This sequence comes from Corythoichthys intestinalis, assembly GCF_030265065.1. Classification (NCBI taxonomy): domain Eukaryota; kingdom Metazoa; phylum Chordata; class Actinopteri; order Syngnathiformes; family Syngnathidae; genus Corythoichthys; species Corythoichthys intestinalis. The sequence continues at coordinate 43,094,061 of NC_080398.1, forward strand.
TGTGATGTGAGACAGGCCGTCCGCACCCTTGCGCGTTCTCGTTCTCCTCCTCGTTATCCCCATCTATCCCGCATGTATCCTGGTCGTCCAGCTCCAGGCTCTGCTGGCTGGCGGCGGATTCGCTGTCCTCCGCCATCATTAACGTTGAAAAAAAAAAGCTGACCGAATGCAGTCCGATAGAGATCGCGGCTAGCGGCGACTCGCCGGAAAAACAAAAGAAATTCGACGAGAGGGAAACAGCACCACCTTGAGGACAGAGGGCGATAGTACGAAACAAAAACATCGTGACTTCCATTGGTATTTACAGAAATATCGTTTTCACAAGACTTTTGTCAAAATGAATCAGTGTTTTAAATAGACTAATCACACACACAGTGAAATATTGTAAGCATCTCGGAAAATTAGGAGATAACATACTAGTCCTTCAAAAAAAAAAAAAAAAAAAAAAAAAAGCATATTGTGATAAAGTTCATTATTTTATGTAATGTACTGATAAACATTAGACTTTCATATATTTCGGATTCATTACACACAACTGAAGTAGTTCAAGCCTTTTATTATTTTAATATTGATGATTTTTCCACAAAAGTCAAGAAACACCAAAAAACACTATCTCAAAAAATTTGCATATTTCATCTGACCAATACGAAAACGTGTTTTTTAACACAAAAAAGTCAACTTTGAATTAATTATATCAAATATGCACTCAATACTTGGTGGGGAATCCCTTTGCAGAAATGACTGCTTCAATGCGGCGTGGCATGGAGGCAATCAGCTTGTGGCACTGCTGAGGTGTTTGTTATGGAGGCCCAGGATGCTTCGATAGTGGCCTCAAGCTCATCCACGGTGTTGGGTCTGGTGTCTCTCAACATCCCACAGATTCTCTATGGGGTTCAGGTCAGGAGAGTTGGGAGGCCAATTGAGCACAGTAATGGCATGGTGAGTAAACCATTTACCTGTGGTTTTGGCACTGTGAGCAGGTGCCAGGTCGTGCGGAAAAATTAAATCTTCATCTTCATAAAGCTTTTCAGCAGATGAAAGCATGAAGTGTTCCAAAATCTCCTGATAGCTAGCTGGATTGACCCTGCCCTTGATAACACACAGTAGACCAACAAAGCAGCTGACATGGCACGCCAGACCATCACTGACTGTGGGTACTTGACACTGGACTTCAGGCATTTTGGCAATTCCTTCTCCCCAGTTTTCCTCCAAACTCTCGCACCTTATTTTCCGATTGACATGCAAAATTTGCTTTCATCTGAAAAAAGTACTTTGGACCACTGAGCAACAGTCCAGTGCTGCTTCTCTGTAGCCTAGGTCAGGCGCTTCTGCCGCTGTTTGAGGTTCAAAAATGGCTTGACCTGGGGAATGCGGCACCTGTAGCCCATTTCCAGCACACGCCTTAAAAGGCTTGAACTACTTCAGTTGTGTGTAATGAATCTAAAATATATGAAAGTCTAATGTTTATCAATACATTACAGAAAATAATGAACTTAATCACAATATGCTAATTTTTTGAGAAGGACTAGTATATTCAATCAAGGAAGGATGTTTTAGGCAAGAATGTTTGGTTTGTTAAAAGTATGTTCATTTCTATGCACACCTTTTGAATGGACATCAATCCAATCACTACAGAGGCGTAATGGAAGCCTAGGTACAGATCAGGTCAGCTTTATTTGTCATTACTACAAGTGCAACAAAATTTCATTCCAGGTTCAGTCCAACTAGCTTGCTTTGATAGTCGCTTTTGGGCCATCAGCGTTGCTGGGTTTGGTGTTTCTTGACAATCTCGACAAGAGGCCAAACATTTTCAGATCAGGGGAGTGTGCATAGGTTTGGTCTCAACATTGATAGGGACAATATAACAGCATAACCTGCATGTACACTTTTTGCTGGGGATGGGACATTAATAAGACCAAACAGACGGGTGAATGGGGGTCAGGGCTATATTTCTCACAAATATAAACCTAATTCATTCATAGGCTAAATAATCAATGCAAAATACATCTGTTTCCATTCAAACTACTGAAGAAACAGGTTGAAAACTTCCAGAATAAATATCTGGATTTAATTAGCAAATTTATATTTCAATATTTGAACATATCTCAAATTATAATAAAATACACAATAAATACAAACTTGTTAATAATCTCTTAACTATCCAGGAACGCAAAAAAATAAACATTTGTCTTAAGACCAGAAATAACACAAAAAACCTCTTAGTCAGGGATAAACAAAAATAAATAAAAATTCAGCCTTCCTTCAGGTAAGACACTACTGCTTTTTTCCACAAGTGCAGCCAAACTCAACAAAAAAATGGAAGCTCCTTTGGGCTGCTGTAAAGCCACATAAATATACTAAAAATGAAAATTGGGGAGAAAGGGATAAACCTCGGTTCACTACATTTCTCACAGTTTATTTAACATTAACAGTAGAAAATGCATAGAGGAGGACACTTCTTTCCAAGCAGCTGCCTACTCAAGTTTTGCAGGTTAGCAAATTCACACAGTTTAATGTTATGCAAACGCTGATACAGGTCGGACTTTCATTAGCGAAATTAGTGGTGTGTTAACCACCTCCACAACGTTGACTTATTTTTACATTAAATAAGTGTCTGAAGCTGGTCGAAAAAAAAACAAAAAAACTTCTAATATCCCTCCTCTTCGAAGGGGGTGGAGGAGGCGGCATGGAGCTGGGGCTGTGAGTGTGTGTGCATGCCTGTGTGGGGGGACAGGGTTGCAAGTCATCAGCTAATCAAGCGTGCATTTGAGGGGGAAAAATGGACTGGCACACTCAGCAGTGAAAAGGGGTAAATCTAAGTCTGAATATAATGAAAATAATTCACATAATATCAATTATATCGTTACAACATATGGGGAGACAATCGAAATTACATATATAACTGAAGTCATTATATAATGAAAATAAGGTTGCTTAAAAGTTGGTGGGGACAATTTGAGCATCCTGAAAAGTTGGTTACGTCCCTACCGTCCTTATGCAAACCTACGCCGTTGTGTGCAGGTAAACCATGCACAGTAACACATTGAAGAGTTCTGATTTATGGCTATTGGCTGTTTATGACACAATGGATACATAATGTCATATTTAACAGTTGCCAATACCATTTGACAGGTGTCAGGATGTGAAGGTTTTATAGTCTGTAGAAAGGGTCACTTTCAGGTTTACCTTAAAATGATTTCACTAGTTTATGTGGTGAAAGCAGCAGCTAGTTTTTCCCACTCAACATTTCCCCTCACAAACAAACTATTGTTGATTTATTTATTTTTTTAAAAGGAACTTCAATATCTGATTTGTCTGGGTATTCCCATTTCCTCCCATAGCACAAAACAAGCACTGTATCCTGGTGGAGTACTCAGCCATCTGCCATTAATTTTTGGAGGAGACTCCAGCACCACAACAACCCAGGTATGCATAGTATGGCGTGCACCCTGACGTGGTAAATTGAGTTTCCGTTTTCCTACCCCCCACCTCCAATCCATCTCGCTCATGCAATACATTATAAAGACAGGACTCCTTTGGCTGATTTGTTGATTTTTTTTTCACAAGAATGAAGACACGCACCCCGTTATCCCAAATGATTGACTGTAAATTACACATCTTTCTACAGCAAGGATAACGTAAATGAATCCAATAAAGTGCTATTAAGTTATTAGGGCATCAACCCCCCGAGCCCCGCTCCTCCTTGTGACACTGCCTCGATTGCACGATTGGACAGATTGGTGAGCCTGGGACCTGGTGCAGGTCATCGTCAACAGCTTACTTAAACCGGTTCTTCGCCTCACCTCATTGCCAGATCAACAACTTAACTTCATGAGTTTGGGACTCCAATTTTTAGCTAAGAATCTTGTAAACCTTTTATTGAGCTAATTTTGTGCTGCTTGCCTGCTAGAGTATAGATATATTATAGTATAATGTAGTAGAGTACAGCACACCCGCCTGGCCATTCACCAGCTCGACCACCAAACCTCCCTCCACAATCTTCAGACACTATCTGCTATTCCATCAATCAGTCAATAAACTCCTTACCACTGCCAGTTTACCTCCTGTCTCTATGCTAGGGTCCCCCATTACCCCAAAACCTTGACAGAAATGGGGGGGGAAAAGTATCATTTGTACAACACAATGCACAACTCATAAAATTGAGGCCATTAGATCCTGTCTTTCAATGAAAACCAACAAATCTACAACTGGCTCTATCACAAAGCACACTTTTTGTTTCAGTCTGTTTTATTTATAATAATTTCAAATATATAACACAAACGACAGATGTATATGTACTGAAAACTGCTCAAATGCGCATGGTTGCTCAGAACACAGACTTGCATCATTTCAACCTGCTAAAGGAAAGAAAACAAAAATCTAATATGATTGTTATGACTGTGTATCCAGAGTGGATCTGATTATTTCCCAGCACTCTCATATAGACCCGTTACATTATTAAATTTTTTTTTAAAAAACAAAACATGCATCACGCTGAAAAACACATTATGAAACAAATGTTCATTCTAACAAACAAAGGATCCTATTAACTTAGCCTCCACTCACTTTGCTTTATCAATTCCCTGCTATGATGCAAACCAACTGAGCGCCCTCTTGACAGGATTGGAGAGTATTGCGAGCTGTTTACTGCATATTTTCGATAACCAGCGGGAACAATAACGGCTGAGGTAGAGGAGAAAAGGCAAGACAAGGGCAAACCAAGGTGAGAAGTAAACAAAGCCAACTGTTCTGGAATTCTGCATCATAAAAAAAGGCACTTGGAACATTGGGAACAAGGGAAAATACTGCAAAGGGAAACAATTTGGTTTCAGTTCAAATAAAAGCACATACGCTAAAAAATAAAGAATAAGGCGCATAGGGGAAAAAAGCCCTTAACATATTTGGAGAGGAGGAACCCTCAAGTTGAAATACTTAAAGTTGACAATCAAAATAATTGTGTTAAAAAAAAAAAAAAGGCATCTCGAGCAGGTGTTCATAATCATATAAAAGTGATGCATAGCCTTTAAAAACAACATTATGCCAGTCAGTGATTTAACTTGTACAAAAACCCTTCATAGTATTAGACCGTATACAGGTGGCCTAAGTAGTAGTGGTATTACATCCTTAGCTGAGTGGTCTGATTACACGACAGTGCAGATAATGGTTTTGTGCAGTTCATGTAAAACATACGATCGGGAGGAAGTTTCAGGCAATTTGCAAATTTCAAACACTTTGCAAAAGACAAAAACGCAAATCCCATTAGCCACGACATGAATGCAAAAAGCGAAAACATGAATGCAAAATGACAACGGAAGTCGGAGACTTAAAACGGAAGTGGATTCATAAGAGACGCGGACTTAAAATGGTGGATACACTTGGCTAGATGTTGCCTTGCCACCTTTCATAGGCTTTTCGGAAGTAGTCATTCAGTAGCGATTGTTGTATGACGCTAACCGTGAATGTTATCATCCAGTAGAGATCATTGTAGTTATGGCATAAAGCAGTAAGACATAATATGTAAGTATGATACTGGGTAATAATGTTAGCAGCTCACATCATACAACAATCAACATCATACAACAATCTTACCTGAATTACAACTTCTGTAAAGCTTAAGTACAGTAATATCTATCAAAGCACATCTACCATTTTAGGTCTGCTTCTGTTGTAAATTTATTTCCATGCCAACGTAAAAACACCCTATTGACCCGATAATCTGGTCAAAGGATCAAGTGACTAGCTGTGCAGCCAAAAGCACTGGAAACACACAGGATAAGTTTTGGTGGTGCGTTCACTGTTAGATGTCCGATGCCTATAGAACTTCCTGTAATCTTTCATATGTAACAATCACCCATCCATTGACTATTACTAATCCAAAAAAGGCATATTTTGTTTTGCATTACAAAAACAAAAAAGTCTCCAGAATCCTTCAGGGAATGTGTACATCCTGGTGTGTTGACATAGTTGCAAAGAGGTGTTTTATTTTAGATAAATGGACACAAAAGTTTATAAAAGTTCTGAGTGGTCCCTTCTTTTGATAGATCCCAGTGCTATAGTACGCCACTCACAAAAAGGTAGCGCTCCGGGCCTTTCAGAATAAATTCCGGTATTTAAAGATCAAACTGGATCGAGTCAGGATTGTATTCAACCATGCATGCATGTTGAACTCACTGTTTAATAACAAAACCGGGGGCAGAAAAAAGTACTGAAATATTGACCAGTCAGACTTTGAAAAGTTTAGATAAATCCGAATGAATTATATCTCAAAGACCAATATGCCAAGCTTGTTGTGAGTAGGTCAGTCCACTTCAGTGCTATATAAAGGTTGAACAGGCACATGAGTCTCATGTGATCACCTGAGGATTTATTTCATGTTAAAGGCTAGCAGGGGGCGCTCTTCCCGTCTCTGCCAGGGGCTCTTTTTCTCCTCCTCCCCATCATCTTGGGGCATATTATCCTCGGGGGAGGCGGACAGCAGCGTGCGATTGTTCCTGAGAGTCACACCGTCAGGCGGTGTCAGAGGGGGAGGAGAAGCGGGCGACAAGGAAGTCAGGGAGGGGGGCTCTGCATGGATTTGGACAATCTCCGCTTCTCCTTTGGAACCCCTGGAGTCGTACTTGAGGGTGTCCTCGTTTTCCGCCCCGTCTAGATCGTCCACGTAGACTAACTGAGTGAAGGCGGTGTTTGGCATTGTGCTCTTGGAAACCTTCTCCATTTCTCGCTCCTCATCCCGTCCCCTGCGACCCACTCGGGGCTCGTTCAGGTCCACACCCGAATCCAAGCTGGCGTCGTTGCCGCTTCCGTGCCTGCGCCCGCCGCTCGACGGACCTCCCGTGCTCGTGGAATTGCCGTGGCAACCGGCCCGCTGTAGGTCGATGTAGGAGTGTCGAATGTGAGCGTTGGAGCGGCCGTCCAGTGAGACGAACCAGGCTCGCGGGTGAAGCAGGGGCTTGCCTCCTCTGAGCTCCATTAAAGTCTTTTCAGCTAGAAGCGTGTCTTCGCTGTTGATTTCCACTAGACTCGTTTCTCCCAGTGCTGAAGGAATGGATGCCAGCTTCTCTCCGTCATCATGTTCGGCAGGGCCAGGGACGCAGTCTTGGGGCGTTTGTCCAGAAGGCTGAGAAGCATTGAGCTCGGCCTGGATGGTCTCCAATTCACTCTGCTGGTCCGTCTGCAGTAGGAGCGCCTGACCTGAAAGGGGGTGCTCCCCCGGCAAGCGCATGTAGTGAGCGGGGATGACCAGAGTGGGTCGCACCCTAGGGTAGGTTTCGCCGCCGCTCAGTAAGTCCACAGAGGCGCAACACAGCAACTGGCCCGGCCGGGATAGCGAAGGCGGCCGCTCCAGGTGGTCGACGGAGCGGGAAAGAAGGTAATCAGTGGCTCTACACTCGCCTCCTTCCCCTCGAGAGGGCGAATGTGGCGGTGAGGAGGGGGAGAGGACGACACCGCTCAGTTGATGGTCTGACAACTGACCGTGCTTGGCTGGCGATAGCCTGTCAGATACGTGGTTGCCCGATGAGCAGACAGAGACGTACGACTGACGGTAGCCTCGTTCGGTTCCGCACGACATTGCCGACTTCAGCTGCATGGTCTCCGCTGATTGGTGGCAGTCTCTGCCGCGAGGCGTCAAATTGCCGAGAGATGAGCCGTGCTGGCTGTTGCCCAGAGAAGAGCGGCTATGTTTGTTGTGCTGCATCGGGCTATGTGCGAGGGAATCGTCTGGATGCTCGTAAGAAGGCTGCTTCAACATCGGCGTGGTCATGTCAGCCTCTGTCGCTGTGGAGACAAGCTCCAACTGCACCTAAGGAGAAAAATATTCAGTCACGGAAGATCTGGTGAAAATTCAAGTTGATGTATTACGATTTCTAAGCAAACATTATAACTTACTGCCAAAAATGTGTTTAAGACCATTTTTTTTTTTGGTTTGTTTGATTAGTATCTCCTAATTGAAAATTCATGAGAATTTTAAAAAATCATTTGAATCATTTCCTGACTAAATGTTTAAGTTTCTCAACCAAATATAACTGTCAGAGGACGATAACGTAAGCATACACAAAATGCAGTTTATAAAATTTCGGTTTTATTCATTAAGCGTAAAAAGCTCTTTAAAGCTACCTGGGTCTGTGTGGAAAAAGTAAGGGTGTAACTGTAAATGTATTTGTATTGAACCGTTTCGGTACGTGGTGCACGGTTCGGAACGGAAGCGTACTGAACGAGTTTCTGATGGAATGTAACCCTTACTTTTCGAGGCCGTGAGTCGATCGGGTTACAGTTTCTTTGTGTAGATTATATTTACTCCGTCTACTCTACTATAATGAGGACCAACACGGTAAGACCGTACAACCCAGAAACGTTAACGGCGCGACAACGTGACCTCCGTGAAGTTGGCCCCCCATCAGACGCAAATTTATATAAAAATTATGTCAATCGTTTGTGCTATGATTGTGCTCGTTCGTGCTGCAAAAAGTTTCGTTTGTGCCATCATCGTTTTGCAGTTATTAAACATTGTTTTTTAGGTCATCCAGAGTTCACCCAGCCCCCCACCTGCGGCGGAATGGAACCCCGGTGGTGTCATTTGATTCTGCCTCGTTAGTGCTGGATTGTGCTGCAAAAAGTTTTGTTTGAACTGCTACGGTTTTCGAAATATTCATTAAAATGTCTAGTGATGACGTCACGCGCAGCCCCCCATCTGCGGCGGAATGGAACGGCGATGATGCCATTTTTTTCTTCGTCGTTAGTGCTGGTTTGTGCTGCAAAAAGTTTCGTTTGTGCCATCATCGTTTTGCAGTTATCAAACATTGTTTTTTTTTTAGGTCATCCAGAGTTCACCCAGCCCCCCATCTGCGGTGGAATGGAACCCCAGTGGTGTCATTTGATTCTGCCTCGTTAGTGCTGGATTGTGCTGCAAAACGTTTTGTTTGAACTGCTCCGGTTTTCGAGATATTCATAAAAATGTCTAGTGATGACGTCACGCGCAGCCCCCCATCTGCGGCGGAATGGAACGGCGATGATGCCATTTCTTTCTTCGTCGTTAGTGCTGGATTGTGCTGCAAAAAGTTTTGTTTGAACTGCTACGGTTTTCGAGATATTCATAAAAATGTCTAGTGATGACGTCACGCGCAGCCCCCCCATCTGCGGCGGAATGGAACGGCGATGATGCCATTTCTTTCTTCGTCGTTAGTGCTGGATTGTGCTGCAAAAAGTTTTGTTTGAAGTGCTACGGTTTTCGAGATATTCATAATAATGTAAAGTGATGACGTCAGTTTTCAGCGCTGCAGGCCGCACAATAGATCAGCGGAGAACGTCACTGAAACCTGCCAGTGGACGCAGTCTTATTTCTGTACGACGACGACCAAAAAATATAAACACTGTAAGTAAGCCATAATATCCTGCTGTTCAAATCGCCATTTGAACCATTCCGAGCCGGTCTAATTATTTCCATTATTTCACAGGAATAAAGAGCAGGACATGAGACCACAAGTTGCAGACTGCAGTCAAGGCCGGCCCGCTGTTTAAAAGCTTTTATTTCATTTTTATTTTTTTATAATTAATTTTTGGTATTGTTGTCATTACAATAAAGAATGTCATTTCAAAGCATTTGTAGTTTTTTTTTTTTTGCTGCTGTTCCCTCTCCTTGTCAGAGAGGCGCGTCCATGAGAGAACAATATCCTACACACTCAGAAATATATTTAACAAACTTTCCCAGCGTTATTTCGTTGTGTAAATGTTTTTATAATTCTCATAAAAATGTGTAGACTATTTAAATATTGAGTAAACTTGCATTTTTTTTCTGCCAACTGTGAATTCGTTACGAAAGACACTTTTATTTATGCACAAAGGCAAGACAAATGTGATCCTTTTGAATCTTCTGTGTCTGCAAAATCGCATATATTGTTTTTAATATTAAACTTTCCCTGCGTTATTTCATTGTGTAATGTTTTTATAATGATCATAAAAATATGTAGACTATTTAAACATTAAGAAAACTTGCGTTTTTTCTGCCAACTCGAAGAAATAAAAATAAATTGCTGCTGCGTTTTTTCCCCCGCGTCACTCCAATAAATAAAAAAATAAATTAAAAAATCGGGTTTTTCGGGCTCGGGCCTGCAAATCTAGTTAATTGATCGGGCTCGCGCCGGGTCGGGCCTCAATACCAGCGGGCCGTGTCAGGTCGGGCTGGATGTTTTAGGCCCGAACTAGGCGCTATTATGAATATCTCGAAAACTGCAGTTCAAACAAAACTTTTTGCAGCACAATCCAGCATTAACGACGAAGAATTAAATGGCATCATCGCCGTTCTATTCCGCCGCAGATGGGGGGCTGCGCGTGACGTCATCACTAGACATTTTTATGAATATCTTGAAAACCGTAGCAGTTCAAACAAAACTTTTTGCAGCACAATCCAGCACTAACGAGGCAGAATCAAATGACACCACTGGGGTTCCATTCCACCGCAGATAGGGGGGCTGGGTGAACTCTGGATGCCCTCAAAAAACAATGTTTAATAACTGCAAAACGATGATGGCACAAACGAAACTTTTTGCAGCACAAACCAGCACTAACGACGAAGAAAAAAAATGTCATTATCGCCGTTCCATTCCGACGCAGATGGGGGGCTGCGCGTGACGTCATCACTAGACATTTTAATGAATATCTCGAAAAACGTAGCAGTTCAAACAAAACTTTTTGCAGCACAATCCAGCACCAACGAGGCAGAATCAAATGACACCACCGGGGTTCCATTCCGCCGCAGATGGGGGGCTGGGTGAACTCTGGATGACCTAAAAAACAATGTTTAATAACTGCAAAACGATGATGGCACAAACGAAACTTTTTGCAGCACAAACGAGCACAATCATAGCACAAACGATTGACATAATTTTTATATAAATTTGCGTCTGATAGGGGGCCAACTTCACGGAGGTGACAACGTGGCCGCTGCGAGAACGCAGTGAAACGCGGGCGTTAAAGTCAATCAGCCAATGCACACCAGTCGCAGTGTGGCCGCGTGTTAGACGCGTCCCACAAGCGGCTCAACACGACGCACGCGAAAAGAACGGCAGAGTTTATTATTTGATGCGAGACGCGACCCTCCTGCGTCAATACTACTACCGGTAGCTAGGATCGGGCAGACCGGTCACTCGTGTAAAAATACGGTGGATCTGGTCGATTTTCAAACTAATATGCAATCGTAACCCACTTTTTGAGGCCATCAGATCTCTTGAGTGGTAGATTGGGGCACAGTTGACTTGTCTTTGTTGATTTACTGCTGTCTTCTCTGCTATAATAATAACCAACATAGCCTCGTGTTCAATACAAAACACTCCTACCACAACAAAACAAATAGCAACTAATATTCACATAGGAACTAAAGTTATACAACATAAAATATACAATATAAATGAATACTACATCACATTTGTAAGATATAAACACATAATAAAATAAATAGCCAATTTAAATAAAATAAATTTAAATGAGCTAAAACACCAGTAATTAAATAATAAGAATAATACCCAGATCCTGCTTACACAATTAAATGTATTAATTTCTGTGTGGCGCTTTAACTTGAGAAAATCCGCCAATAAAGCTTTTGAAAACCGTTCATAAGAAAAAAAAATTATTCATTGAGGCATTTCATTTGTAATATACATGTTAAAATCTTTGTCATTGGGATTGCTTTTCTCTTTAGCACAGGACTTCTTTTTTCTTCTTTCTTTCAGAAAGAAAGCTGACCTGTACGCGGGGTCTGAAAGGCAAATTGTTTTTGGATTATCTTTAAATACCCGCTACTTTTTGAGCAGAATTCTAGCTTTGTATAGGCTAACGTTCCTATTGTTTAAAGCACAAAGGTGTGTAATAAACAACTAGCACATTTATATTTTGCATTTTTCTTACTGTACCGAAAATGAACCGAACCGTGACCTCAAAACCGAGGTATGTACTGAACCGAGATTTTTGTGTACTGTTACACCCCTAGGAAAAAGTATTTTCCCAATACATAACCTTATTGACTGATAGAAAGCAACAACAGACGAGGAATAGTGATAGAAAAAAAATAACTTCATTAAGTATATATGCTATTGAACACAAGTAATGTTGCCGTCTACCTTTACCAAAGGGACACCATGTGGGGCAGGCATACCTAGTAACAAAGAGTAAGCGGGAAGATAGGACATAGAAAAGTGAGTGAACTTGTGCGTGTGCAAGCAATGTTAGTAATGTGCAGTGGGGAACCCACTTTGAGACAAATCACCTTTTGAGTATTAATCAATCAACATCCTACAATGTGTTCAGTGGTACCGAGTGATGCATATAGCTACTCTTAACGTATGTCTTAGTTGTACGGAGAGTGTGACTGCTGTGTTAAAATCACCATTTAAAAACTGCATTATGATTACTTTCTGATTGTTTGTCAGATATTTACATTTTTTTGATGAACTTTAACATTAGAGTGGGGAAGCCATACAAGAAAAGTAAGAAATTCAGACGTTAAAAATAGCTTTACACGGCACAGTAGATGAACAAGAATACTTTCTTGATACAGTGATCCCTCGGTTTCATGCTTCAAACTTTGTGCCCTCAGTCCATCACATTGTTTTCAATAAAAAAACAAAACAAAACAGATGAGCCGTCTCGAGCCGATCACGTAGTCTCACTCTCCCTCACTCCCTCCCTCCCTCTCTCTCCCGGTTCTTTGATCATCAAGCAGTGCACTGGAGTTGCTTACTTATGAAAGTTAACGATGATTGACAGATGTTTGGGTTTGAGCTTGCCGGAGACACGAACTTCGAAGTGCCACATGTGTCAATCATTGTTTAACTTGTTAAACACTTGCTGTGGTAACTCATTGTGTGTAAGTGAGCAGCTTTAGTGGACTCACTCAATGAAGCATTTAATAGAGCCAAGCATTTTTCTACTACTTTATTCTTGTTTAAAAATAAATTGTTGGGACAGTAACATGTTTAAATTTTATCATAATTATTACATTTGAAGTGCTTAAAAATGATTTATTAAAATATGTCCTACATATAGATTTTTTAAAATTATACGTCAGGGAAAAAAGTGTAAAAGTATGTCTTATATGTATCACTTTCCAATGATAAATCTGAATAAATACATTGAACCCCCCCCCCCCCACACACACACACACACACAAAACCTTCACCGTTTTTCACTTATCGCGGCAGGTTCTGATCCCCTCCCCATTAACCGCGAAAAACGAAGGATCACTGTATCGCCATTTGCCTTTTTTGCTCTCTGTGGGATTGAGCTCTGTGACAAATCTTTTCATGTGCTGTCAATAATGCAAAGACTGAGCGGAGACCAACCTCATTGTTGATGAGGTTGAGGTGGGACATAGAGGTGGCTTGATCCCTTTTGCTGGTATCCAGACCGGAGGACAGCGTAAGCTTGCGGTGAGAGTTCCGGGGCTTCAAACAACGACGCCTGAGCAACACAATATCCACAAAAGAGGAATTGGTTTACATTAAATTATAACAGTTTACATTTACCACTTTAATGCAAAAATTAACAGTGGCCGGGCTGATCTACTCAAATGATTGGCGAATCCAACTGAATTCATCAGTAAACATTTTAATATCCATTTGTTGAACAAAGTTCTAAGAACCAATTAAACACTACTGTACATTTTACATTGTTGCATATCTAAAGTAGATAAACACAAACCAAAGCAAAGCACTTATTACAGGGACAGAAAAAATTTGACAGTATAATTACACAGATCATGCACTGGCTCATAGACACACACCTGCAGTAGTACAGGAGGACACAGAGCAAACACAGAAGAATGAGCGCCATGCCTCCAAGAATGGCTAAAAGAAACATAGTGTGGTACATGCTGATGTCTTTCCCAATCAGCAGACCTGTTTAAGAGACAAAAGGTAACCGTAAACAAACGTGGGGGTAAAAATGTTTTCTTATGAAATAAAATCATTTTGGTAAATTGTCATCCAGGTGAATAGTATATGGCGGATAACACTGAGGTGACTTGAAGTTCCGCTCTGAGACCGCAAATTTGGCCAAATTTCAAAATTGCCTCATGTGCATGTGTTATACATCATTGGAAAGCTTAAAATCTCAAATTTGGGGGGAAACATTTTTGAACAGGAGGGCATTTAAAAAAAAAAAAAAAAAAAAAAAAAAAGTTTTTTAAATAGCAAAACCCTATCTGGAGGTGAGAGCACGCGAGAGCAGAATTACAGACGTCATGACTTTAACGAGATATTATCGCATACTTACCTTGTTTCGATCCAAAAACTCCATGGAGCATGTATCACTGAGTGTCAAGGCACGGCTGTGAATGGCCACAGCTGGATTTTTGGGGGATTTTATGGGTGAAACATGGTAATATAACAAGGGTCGCGATGCAGAAATCACAGACATCAAGGAGTGGTCGAGATGTTCTTTTTCATATATTTACCCTTTCAAATGTTTTTTTTTTTTCAATTTTTCTTTGTTTGGATCGATTATTTATCATCTAACATATCAGAGAAAATGCGACAGTAACAAAAAAAATACAATTAAGCAATAGTAATGAGGTAGATATCCGTGACTTTTTTACAGACACCATTTTTTTCATTGTGATGTCATTTGTTTAAAAGTTTAAAATATGCGAGTGAATAATTTTTTTAAAGTAAGTTTTTCTTTTTTCAAACGAAATATTACACATCAATTAATGATTCTAAGCTAAAAATGACATACATTTTGAATAATAAATATAATTAATTGCCTGTGATTTATAGCTGGGTTGAAAAAAAAAAGCGGTGGCGCGACATCTGTAAACGGGTGTTTCCATGACAAAACAGGCAAATTAAAAATAATTCGGGGGCCTAATGCCCCATGAATCTGCTATGGCAGCATATAGACATATTGTTCCATCAAACACAACAGTTCTGTTGGCTCAAAATAAAGCCGTTTATTTTAAAGAGGGGTGCAAGAGCAGAAACTGCTTTTTCAGCCTTGTCTGTGTTTTCCGCCATATGTCGAACAAAAGTGAATCTTACCTGACTTAAGCGGCGACATGGCTGCCACCCAGTATCCTAGCTGTGGGGCAATATAAGTGAGGACGAGTTGGTTTTCCACACTTTGCACTTGGCCCAAGCTGCTCTTTATCCAGGAACCTGCGCAAACACACACCATCATACCATTATTTCATAATCGCTGGAATCAACTGTAAGGCCATGGCACACCAAAACGCAAACATTTGATTCAAGGACACATTACCTCCAATATACACCAATCAGAGGTGGGTAGTAATGCATTACATGTACTCAGTTACATTTACTTGAATAACTTTTGAGAAAAAAGTACTTCTAAGAGTAGTTTTACAAAGCCATACATTTTACTTTTACTTGAGTAGATTTTTGAAGAAAAAATGCTACTCTTACTCCGCTACTTTGGGCTACATAAGTCGTACATTTTTCCTTTTTATTCTACATACAGTGTTAGATTTTATTTATTTATTTTTGCTAGCGATGCTATTGCCAAGAGCAGCGCTATTAATTTTACCAATGAGACGTCGCAGCAATAATCGCATGGCTCCATTACACCAATCAGACGCTAGCTTGCCGTTCTATCATCACACAAGCCTGCTCAATCACGCGCCTTTAAAGCACCGTAACAAATGAAATATTTGACATAGGGTGCTGCCCTCAACATGAATCGAAATCGCGGATTTAAAACTCTCTCCCAGTTTTTATTTGGCACTGATTGACCACGCAAAACCGGAGATATGATCATTTTAATAGTGCTTCATGACGTTTTATTTTCTCTTTCATGATTTTTGTATTTCTTTGGCCTAATGTGGTTATGTAATGGGTTATTGTAATTTGTACAGTAACATTATAACAATAGTTCATGTAGATAAGTTTGTGCTGAGAGAAAAAAAATACCATTGTTCAAAAAACAAAAACAAATATAAGCACTTACTCAAAATGTTTCTCATTACTGGAGTATCCTTTTCACTGGATACTGTTTTTACTTGAACTTGAGTACATTTTTTGGATGACTATGACTCTTGAGTACCTAATATTATTTTGAATGAAACCTACTTTTACTTGAGTAAAATTTTTGGCTTCTCTACCCACCTCTGACCCAAATACATACAAGAAAAAGTGCAAGAAACGCTCAATGTAACTTTGACTTGTGTCAGTTCTTGTCCATAGGGAGGCAGTATTTCACAAAAAATCACATTGTCACTTGCTCCGTCACAATAACTTTACCTTGGTTTATGTATAGTACAGTATAGTAATCCCTGTTCAATTGTGGATTTCAAAGAAATACTCATTTTCTGAAACTCTAGGCATGTTTTTAGAACATTCAAAGTGCTCAAATATTTTCTCAAATGGCCCCAGACCTAATAAAAAAGGCATTTAAAGTGGATATTAGATATGTTTAATGCAGTCAAATCGGCATTGTAAATGAGCAATGTGCAGTTCTCTATTTCCTTCCTCAGAATATAAATACTGTATATAAAAACGCCAAATACCTGGATAATGAACACTGAACCATGATATTTTATATGTTAAATTGATATTTTTTATGAATCCGATTAAAACAAATAAAAAATAAAAGCTACACAATTTAAGTTATTTTATTTTTTTTAAGTTGTTGCATCTCAGAACAAAAGGGCTGAGCATGTAAGTATGAAACCCTTCTTTTGACCAATAAGTCACTATACACTACATTTTGTTTTCTTATCTGAATATAAATGAGGTTTTAAGCATTTGACAGAGCAGTTTCAGTTTCTAAATGGGCATCATTACACATCTAAGGTTGGCCATTTGGAACAGTGTTGAAAATTCCTGTCTTGCAAGAAGTTTTTGTGTACCAACTGAAGTTTAGCACCAGTTTGGCAAGTTTCTACAAACAGGATCTGTCCTTGACAAACAGCACCGTGCAAGGCCCGCTCTGAAGTACAACCACAGATAAAAAGACCAAACCCCAGAAGCTGGTGTTAAGGCAAAGCCTGGCAAAAACAATCCAGAGGGCTTCCTTATAACTCAGCCAGGGTTCCTAAAGCTCAAAGCAAATCAAAATCAAGTTTTTTAAAGTCTTTTAAGCACTTTTTTGGTGTAGTCTATTACAGCCTTTACATTTTATCAAGATACTTTATGGGCAGGATTAATGCAACAGTGGGAGGAAAAAAGGGGCAATGAGCTGCAAGCTTGGCAGTGCCACATCTAAACTGCACAACACAATGAATGACTGGCGGCTCTGAAAGGAAACATTCACATGTGACTTCCCATGGAAGTCAAGGACAAAATGGTGGAGCGTGACCCTTATTCTGTGTTTGTGGGCAACATGGCACTGTAAGGCATGCACTGATCTTTAGGGAGAAAGGAAACTAAAGGGGACAGACAAAATTATACAACATGGCTAATGGGGAAAACACTTCTAATAGGAAACAACAAAAGACAAATGGAAGTAGAGATAACAGCAAGAGAGAAGAGGGAGATACTGTGTGACTCAGCACCTCCAGCAACACAGTGACACACACACACACACAATCACTGCGTCACGTGACTAGACCTCCCCACATTCATCCTGATTCTGTCTGAATCATTTCCACAAGGGAATCACTGTATGTTTCATTTGGTTAATATCAAAAAAATATATTGACATGCTTCCTTTTAACACATGGTCTGCTAAGTGCATGCTTGCCTGATCTATTAATACATACAGGCTTGTCTGTAGCGCAAGGCAAAAATGTTTACAAGGGACTGTGTGCACATGTCTATGCTGGGAACCTTTTAACATACGGACTCATTTAATTCCCAACAATCTAAAACATTTGGGATTGCTTGATGTCCTCGTTTAAACCCGTGCATTACCACAAAGCAGCGCATAGTTGCTCAGCAAAATTAAATCAGGTGTCAAGTGACTGTGTTGTTATTTATTTGGTGCGGTTGCTAAGGAACAAGGGATGTAGTTAGCAGAAGGGTCTTGGGATGGCGTCTGTTGTGGAAATACTGTGGCCATGCGCGGAGGCAACAAATGTGCATGTGTTTCTTCCCTTTCAAACAAAGCCTCTTTTGAAGAGTTAGATCTTTGTTCAAAAAGCTATAATACAATCAGTATGAGGATTAAAGCAAAGACGAGTTCATTATTGTTGACTTACAATTACAACTGTGTTTGCGAAACAAAACAAGCTCTTATCTGAAAAATGCCATGCCCCAATAATCAACTGGTTTTTATTTTCCTGATGATTGTGTCTGCTGTGTGCATCGTTATTATGTTCTGGTAGCCACATGATTTATTTGTCCCACCTAGTGCGCTTGGGTTATTATTTTTTGCCAAGTTTCAACTGAATTATTACTTGACATGACTTGACACCTCCTCCTTAACAAATGACCGTCCCTTCCCATCTGCAGTTGAGTAAATAGATGCCCCCAAATGGCCCCTATTTGCCTAAGTGCACTATGCATACAATGATCCATAGTGTGTATGCATTATCCTTTGTAGATGATAATGTTCTAAAACAACAGCTGTGGGAGCTGTTGAGTTTTCAAGCTTTGGTTTAGCATTGCAGACATGTCGGACAAAAGATGATTTCATCGCTGACTAAGCAGGTGTGTCACACTGCGAAAGAGACTGTGTGGGGCCGTTAGGCAGGACTAGCGATAGGTCTGCGCAAACCAGCGATGTTCAATCGGAATTGAAATGAGACCCCTCAGTGTACAGTATTTCTGGACTATATAAGGCGCACTACAAATGAACAAATTTTCATACATGAGGTGCACCTGATTATAAGGTGCATTAGTGCTTCAATATACTCTGGTGCTGCAACGATAAATCGATTAACTGGAGTAGTTCGATTAAAAAAAAGACTTGAATTAAATTTTGCTGCTTCGAGTATTCGGTTAATTAAAGGTGCGTGGTAATGGTTTGTTTTGAATGTGTTTGCATTTAGTTGTATTGATTTGGGGGGCGGGGGGGAATCTCTACCCTTGCCTCTACTGGCAACATTGAATATGACATAACTAATTTCACATGGCTGAATCCAGCTGCTCCCTGTTAAGACCAACATAAGCTAAGTTTTTGTTTGTGCTAATGTTTTTTAATGCATTCTTAATTTAGTTTATAGGTGTATTTAGTTTTTTTGTGGGCGGGAATATGTGTTTGAACCATTTGTTAAGAGCACTGTAAAAAAAAAAAAAAAAAAAGTTAGCATTTTGTAGCATTTAAGCTAGCCGACTTTTGCTATGTAAGTTAGCCAATTGTTCTTTTGTTGTACTTAGATCCTCATTTAAAAAAATATATATTATACAGTTTGAGGCTCAGCTCAGATAGTTTAATTTTGTATGTTCCCTGTCAGATTACTCGATATTGGAACTAGTTAGTTCATTGATTAATGGACTACTAAAATAATCGAAAGTTGCAGCCGTAGTATACTCTATTTGTCATTTGTATTAAAAAAATATATATTCACGAATGATTTTTTATTAGTTTTATTGTTTTAATCATATGTTCCATGAATGATGAATGTGTGTCTTAAGCAGTATACTGGATCAATATGATACTGTACAGTTATGCTCCATCAAAATTGGTTCTTTATGCCCAATCAGAATTCATACATAAGGTGCACTGGATTATAAGGCATATAGTCCATTTCAAAAAGGACTTTAAGTGCACACAAAAGTGTGTACACAAAAACCAAACAGATAATGCCACATAAAGTCAGCTTTGCCTAAGATCTGCCTTACAGGCACAGGCACCTATTGTTATTATTTGCAACATTTGACATGCAGGGGTTCATGACTGAATGATTTTCATCCTTTTGTGGCACAATGAAGCATCCCACGAAATATCAATTAATGGCTAGAATGCAATTGTGAATAGTAAAATGTACTAAATTTACTATACCAAAAAAGGATCAATGGGGTGAATGGGTACATTGGATGCCTGGGAACCCTAATACCGGACTGGGGACTGTCAACCTGGGTAAACCTCAACCATGAGAGACAGAATGTGGGGGAAAAAAACTGAAAATCGTATTGTTTGATTTTTAAAGAATTTATTTCCGAATTAGAGTGGAAAAATAAGTATTTGGTCACCTACAAACAAGCCAGATTTCTGGCTGTCAAAGAGGTCTAACTTCTTCTAACGAGGTCTAAAGAGGCTCCACTCGTTGCCTGTTTTAATGGCACCCGTTTTAACTCATTATCGGTATAAAAGACACCTGTCCACAATCTCCGTCAGTCACACTCCAAACTCCACTATGGCCAAGACCAAAAAGCTGTTGAAGGACACCAGAGAAAAAATTGTAGACCTGCACCAGGCTGGGAAGATCTGCAATAGGTAAAACGCTCGGTGTAAAGAAATCAACTGTGGGAGCAATTATTAGAAAATGGAGACGTACAAGACCACTGATAATTTCCCTTGATCTGGGGCTTCATGCAAGATCTCACCCTGTGGCGTCAAAATGATAACAAGAACAGTGAACAAAAATCCCAGAACCACACGGGGGGACCTAGTGAATGACCTACAGAGAGCTGTGACCACAGTAACAAAGGCTACTATCAGTAACACAATGCGCTGCCAGGGTCTCAAATCCTGCACTGCCAGACGTGTCCCCCTGCTGAAGAAAGTACACGTCCAGGCCCGTCTGCGGTTCGCTAGAGAGCATTTGGATGATCCAGAAAAGGACTGGGATAATGTGTTATGGTCAGATGAAACCAAAACAGAACTTTTTGGTAGAAACACAGGTTCTCGTGTTGGCAGGAGAAAGAATACTGAATTGCATCCGAAGAACACCATACCCACTGTGAAGCATGGGGGTGGAAATATCATGCTTTGGGGCTGTTTTTCTGCAAAGGGACCAGGACGACTAATCTGTGCAAAGGAAAGTATGAATGGGTCCATGTATCCAGAGATTATGAGTGAAAATCTCCTTCCATCAGCAAGGGCATTGAAGATGAGACGTGGCTGGGTCTTTCAGCATGACAATGATCCCAAACACACAGCCAGGGCAACAAAGGAGTGGCTTAATAAGAAGCATTTCAAGGTCCTGGAGTGGCCTAGCCATTCTCCAGATCTCAACCCCATAGAAAATCTGTGGAGGAAGTTGAAAGTCCGTGTTGCCCAACGACAGCCCCAAAACATCACTGCTCTAGAGGAGATCTGCATGGAGGAATGGCTGGGAAGATCTGCAATAGGTAAAACGCTCGGTGTAAAGAAATCAACTGTGGGAGCAATTATTAGAAAATGGAGACGTACAAGACCACTGATAATTTCCCTCGATCTGGGGCTTCATGCAAGATCTCACCCTGTGGCGTCAAAATGATAACAAGAACAGTGAACAAAAATCCCAGAACCACACGGGGGGACCTAGTGAATGACCTACAGAGAGCTGGGACCACAGTAACAAAGGCTACTATCAGTAACACAATGCGCCGCCAGGGACCCAAATCCTTCACTGCCAGACGTGTCCCCCTGCTGAAGAAAGTACACGTCCAGGCCCGTCTGTGGTTCACTAGAGAGCATTTGGATTATCCAGAAGAGGACTGGGAGAATGTGTTATGGTCAGATGAAACCAAAATAGAACTTTTTGGTAGAAACACAGGTTCTCGTGTTTGGAGGAGAAAAAATACTGAATTGCATCAGAAGAACACCATACCCACTGTGAAACATGGGGGTGGAAACATCATGCTTTGGGGCTGTTTTTCTGCAAAGGGACCAGGACGAGTGATCTGTGTAAAGGAAAGAATGAATGGGGCCATGTATCGAGAGATTTTGAGTGAAAATCTCCTTCCATCAGCAAGGGCATTGAAGATGAGACGTGGCTGGGTCTTTCAGCATGACAATGATCCCAAACACACAGCCAGGGCTACAAAGGAGTGGCTTCGTAAGAAGCATTTCAAGGTCCTGGAGTGGCCTAGCCAGTCTCCAGATCTCAACCCCATAGAAAATCTGTCCGTGTTGCCCAACGGCAGCCCCAAAACATCACTGCTCTAGTGGAGATCTGCATGGAGGAATGGGCCAAAATACCAGCAACAGTGTGTGAAAAGCTTGTGAAGAGTTACAGAAAACGTTTGGCCTCCGTTATTGCCAACAAAGGGTACATAACAAAGTATTGAGATGAACTTTTGGTATTGACCAAATACTTATTTTCCACCATGATTTGCAAACAAATTCTTTAAAAATCAAACAATGTGATTTCCTGTTTTTTTTCCCCCCCACATTCTGTCTCTCATGGTTGAGATTTACCCATGTTGACATTTACAGGCCTCTCTACTATTTTCAAGCGGGAGAACTTGCACAATTAGTGGTTGACTAAATACTTATTTGCCCCACTGTATATAAGCGCCTTAGCAATAGACAACACTTTTATTATATGCATCCTAGTGGTAAGAATATTGATTAATAAATTGAAACACGACATAATTTCATTTTTCTGTGTAATCGTGGAGAGAGAAAAAATAAAGCACCTGTGACAGTCTACCAGTGTGTATGTTTGCGAGTATAAAGGGTGCTGCAAAATGGCTGCACTTTTCAAGTGGTGCCATTTTTTAGTGTTTAATCATCATTTCCTCCAATTTCAGAAGTCTAAAAGAGATTCAAAATTTAGATACTTAAATACTTTGTGCAACTGTCTTTTACATAAGATCATTGGGAGTTCTGTCCCTTTAAGCACTATAGGTGCATCATATCTTGTCATAGAGATCCCAAGACACCATGCAAATAAGCCTGGTAGGCGATGTGAACAGTATCTGAAAGGCATTGGATTTCAGGATCGCAGTTGATAGTTCTTTTTGACCATGTAAAGAACAGTCAACTTCATGCAATTTTCTGATAGCAGGGGGTAAAACACAAATGTGATTTGAATTTATGCTGCTTTTTGAGATAAATAAAATGAAATTCCATTTTACAAGCCAGTTTTTCCCCCACGCTTTGACCCCTGTGTCTTGCAGAGTTAAGTGGCTTATCTATGGATTTTTATTATCACCTTACTCACCCATTTCTGAATATGAGTGGATAATTCAGATATATTTATCCATTTTACATATTGTATTTAAGCAAATAGTTTTTAAACACTGAAAATAATCTGTGTACCATTATGATCTAGTTTCTGCATGGCCACCAGTGCCTATGTTTACAGTGACAAAAGATTCTATTGATCTATTCTATTCAGTGTTTAATATTTTCTTAAATTTTAAGAAATTTTGGTGGTTTGGTGACTGATAACCAGGTGCACCTTATAGTGCAGAATTTACAGTATATTACTTTATATTATAACCGACAGGACTACACTGCATTGGTTTCAGGGAGGATGAAGCTATTTATTACTAAAAAATCCATACGAGACATCCGACCTCGTGCTTGGTACAGCAGAAAGCTTCCCTGGGTGAGTGTTTCTTTCAGTACATACCCAAACGTGGGTCAAATCTCCAAGCGGGGACGTGATCATTTTCCTTCAGGTCACTGTCTACGGGCAAGGGGACAGAGACTGTGATTGGTTCATTCACTTGCAGCTCCAGTCCGTCGCTGGCAAATAGATGTACTGAAACAGCCACCACAGGAGTCAGCTCCAGAGGCCTCTCAGCTCCTGAACAAGAGGGTAAGGTGGGGGTTTAGTAACATAAAGTAAAAGAGATAAAGGAGAGATGTCAGAAAGGGTATGACAGACAGGAAAGAAAACAAGGGAAGGGCAGGAAAGAAGGCGAGCAGTGGAATTGGCTACGCTGGGTGGGGGTCTTTTGACAGCTATTGAAACTAAGGGAGTAAAAAACGTGTGCACACACAAAAACGAAAACACACTTTTCCAAAAAGAGAGGTCCATTTGGGTCAATTCAATCCAGGTACAGCCTTTCTGCTGTGCTATTTCACTAACTATTCGTTCTTCTATACTCGCCACCCTCATTTCCATTTCCCAAACAGCAGACCACAGCACTTCCATCAACCTTCCTTTTCGATGCTCTTTGCCTGTTGCACCTACCTGTGCCATTGCTGACAGAGACCTGCAGGGAGGGAAAGTGCTGGATGTGCGAGGAGGAATCCGCCACTGTGAGAAGTGCGCTCACATTGGCATAGGAAGTGTTGACAGGAAGAGTCAAGGCGCGGCGTGGGAAACGAATACTAGGCTGGTGCTTAAAACCTGCAGGGATACAGACACAGACGTCACACACTTGTTGGGGGACACGAATGCGACAAATCCTATTTAGAAGAAGGAGGTCTGTAGTTTTTACTTATATAACACAGCACAATTTCTCGTTTTCATGACTCTTACAGTAACGATACTAGATTAAATAGTGTTTTGGGGTTCACACACAGCGCCTTTTCTATTTTATATCATCATTCAGGGCTAGCAGTAATTGATAATGTTTCAGTTTCATACTGCCAGCCCTCACAGTCAGAGAGTATGCAATATATACTAGTAGTAGTGCATATACAATATACATAACCTTTATACAGTATAACACACTATATAGTACGTAATACATTACTGTATATTATTGTGTATTGAGTACAAACACAAGATTGTTTTCCTTATATACACAAAAATGTATTGTACCGTATTGGCCCGAAAATAAGACGGTGTTTTTTGCATTGTAATAAGACTGAAAAAGAGGGGGTTGTCTTATACTCGTGGTCTAGACATTATACCCATTCACGATGCTAGATGGCGCCAGATATCATTGAGGCCATGTTCTGTCATGAAAGATCTCAGCTTCTCTCAAGTTTAACCAGTTTGCAAATTTTTATTGCAATTTTTTTCCTTATTCAGATTTGTTTCAAGACTACAGTTACAGTTAGACTTCACTTTGATGGTTAATGAGGTTATTGCAATTTTGTTGTTTTATCACAATAGATTGGTTTATTTACATTTCAAAAACCAGAAGCCATTCATTTACGAATGTGATTGCGCTTTAGTCTACATATTTAAATGTACAGATATTAAGATTTGAATGAGGCAATATAACATGCTGTTTCTCTCAAATATATTATAATCATTTGTTTCGGATGTACTGTAATTATTTTCTGTATAAAATTTGGTGTTCGAAAAGTCTTTTTTCAAAACTTGAGTCTTGAAAAAGGGGGGGTCGTCTTATAATCAGGGCTGTCTTATATTCGGGCCAATACGGTATTTGCCACACTAAACGCTTATTGCATACAACAGTTGAGAGTATTTGTGGTCATTAGCTTGCTCTGATGACTTGCACTAAATATTTCACTACTTCACCCTTCTTTGTTACAGCATTCTCTCGATGGGATTTACTGCCATAGTTTTACGACAAGTCAGAAGGTGCCCAATATGACATCTGGAGGGAAAAAAAGTAATGCAGACAAGGTTGAATGCGCAGCATGTGCTGGGACTTGTTGAAGAACAAGATCTGACTTGCTGTCAATCAAAGCTGGACATGCCATTGAGCTCTTTTTTGGACATCGGCATGCAGAAGTGCGTAGTAATGTGTTACATTTACTTGAGTAACTTTTGAAGAAAATGGACTTCCAAGAGTAGTTTTACCACACCATACCATTTAGAGGTGTGCAAAATTTCCGATTCTTAGATTATTCGCGATTCGGCCGTGGAAGATTCGAGAACGATTCACAAACATCCAAATTCCGATTATTAAAATATGCGAAGTAAAGCGGAAGTACACAACACTCAGCGCGCCGCGCGGTCTTCGGGACAGAACGGAGCGAGAGTAGCTAAACATCATGCTTCCCATTACCCGGCCCCTCGGGTAATGCCAATGCTCAACTCACGGCTCTAGCTCAACTCATGCAACGAGATAAAAAAACACAACAACATACCTGACTGCTGCCGAAAAGCTGCTACAAAGTACATCCATATAATGTTACGGTGGATATCATTTATATAGGACTAGATGCAATATAGATTTGGTAGTGTTAGCAGCACATCTACAAAAAGCTAGATGCGGGCGTTATAAACGGCCGCCATCTTAAAGCAGTACACTTCCCTGCAAGGCTGTTGTAGCGAACCTTCCAAGCAAACCTAATTAACTTTTTATCTAAAATACTCCTAAATCGGTAAAATATTGACTTGAATCTATCTTTAAAATAGTTTTAAAACTTTCACATGTCGAAAGTAGACAAAAGGGAAATTATGGAATAACGGGAGCAATTTAACGGTTGATTCCCAACATTAAATTAATTGAATGTAGCTTAAAGCTGCTGATACAGAATGGGGACTGGAGTTTTTTATTTAATGTTATTTTTGTATATTTGTTTACTGCGATATGTTCACTTGATACTGAAATAGTGGTGTGGTTTAGCCTGAGAGTATTTTTGAACAATTTTGGAACTAATGTACAAAACATAAAAAATAAAAAAAAAAAAGAGAAAAAAAAGGAGGGGGGTGCATCAATAATCGTTTTATAATCGAATCGGAGCCTCCGAATCGTAATCGTAATCGAATCGTTAGGTGCCCAAAGATTCCCAGCTCTAATACCATTTACTTCTAAATTGTCTTCACCAGTTCCACCAATGAGACATCACAACAATAATCACATGACTCCATTATACCAATCAGACGTAACAATACAGGCACATGATCACACACACAAGCTTGCAGTCAAAAGTCTTATGATTACGCCGGCCTGTTCAATAGTGTGGAGTCTCTAAAGCACCGTAAAAATTAAACTATTTAACACAGAGTTAACAATACTCGGAAGTTCGGATTTTAACCTCTCCCCTAGTTATTATTTGTCACATATGTTTTTCTCTCCACTAGAGGGCACTCATGCTATTTCTAATAGGGGGAATGTTTCATTTCTCTAGATTTTACCAGTCTGAATTTGATTATTTTTGTGTACTCTTTGGCCTAAAATGGTCATGTAATAGTTTATAGTACAGTATATTAGTAATAGTTCATATAGATGGTGTTGTGCTAAGAAAAAAAATATACCATTGTTTAAAAAAATATTGTAAGCATTTATTCACAATGGTACTAATTACTTAAAGACTTTTTAAAAACTTGTACTAAAGTACTTTTTTTTTTATTACTACTTTTCCTTGAGAAATATTATTTTGAAGTAACATTACTTGAGTAATAATAACATTTAGAAGTACTTTTTTTTTTTTTTTTAACTCAAGATGTCATATTCACTGTCGGACATTTCTTAACACCATGTCGATAACCGTTACACAAGAGGTATAGGTGTGTCTTCAAAGTGCTAACAATTTGCTGATCAGCATCTTGTGAAGCAGCCTTGTTGAATTTTATAAGTCTATTGTATATATGTATACTGTATTGATATGGATAATATGTATGAATATGTTTTCAAAATGTCATTAGGCCTTGCTAACTCCAACTATTGTCCTGGTGCCATGCCTGACATCTTTTTAGTATACAGTACATCAATAAAGTTCCATAAATAGGAGTACCGTAATACTACACTGCTGGCTGGCTTGGCAAAGTGATATCATTGTGGTCCAACAGAACATTCCTAAGGCGTGAGCACACACGCATCCAGCTGTGTGTAAGGGTTTGTATATTTGAGGTGCTAGTTCTGTCATGCACATTTCAAATAACGAGCAACATTAGGGTTAAAGATAACGGTAAGAGCTGAGGTTGCAATCTTTGCCCTGGTTTGTTTGAAAGGAAACACCCTCATTTCTGTTCATTGTATGTCCCCTTCCTCAACTCCTCATGGACCCCCCCCCCCCTACACATTTCTCTCACCTCATGCTCTTCTTTCTGTTGGACACTTTTACCCATCCCCCCCTTTTCTCAAAATGCTCCACCCATATCCCCACTTTCCAGCACAGATTGGATCATCTTCCCCCTCCATTTCATTCTTCTATCCCCCTCGTGCCACACGCCATGGTTTATCTCTCCCCAGGGCTTGCCTTGTCGGGACAAACATTTAGAAGTGTGTCAGACAGGGCATAAACTACCCTACGGCAACAGTTTACATGTGAATGGTGTCTGTATATTTATTGTGCGTCTATGAAGCAAGTACTTTAAATGATTCCCTTGTCAGCTCAAAAACACAATATACTCAGAAAACAAAAGACAACTAATTTGATTTTGTCTGATTGAAAAAGCTCTGTCCAATAGAATCAAACATGTTCAAAGATGTTGGTTGACAAAGGCATTATCTCTATTCATTTTTGCAAAGGCGGACTTTAAAAGTGATTGAACACACGAGGCAAATGCTAACAAAAGCCAAAGACAGGCACAGGCAGTTTTTTTTTTTTACATTTAATATGATGTGCATGATTATAAAAAGAAAAAGTGAAATTCAACATCATGAAATTCTAAAATAGAGCGTGTCTTTATTATTCCTGAGATGCAGGTCCCTTTTTTTTTTTTTTTTTTTTTTTTTAAATCATGTATAGTTTACCTCCAAAAAACCCTAATTTGGGAGTAAGCTATTTTCACACTTTTCTTGTATTGCTAAATGATTTATTTTTCTATACTTACTTAATTTATTATTTACTTTGTATCTTAGTAATTTTGGATCAGCGGTTTTCTCTGTGTAGGCCTACACATTTCTCCCACATTCTAAAAACATGCATAGTAGGTTAAATGAACACCCAAAATTGTAAACTACAATACCACACAAACATGCATCGAAATATTATTTAGGTTAGCAAGGAGAATTATGAGAGACATTTTGAGTGTCCCAGAGCTCGCAAAAAAAAAAAAAAAAAAAAAAAAAAAAAGAAAGCCTATTTATCAAAGTTTTGTCAGCCATGATTTGAGTGTATCCATCTGCCTAAACAGCCTGATAGCAAAGATGTCAGTATGCCTGCTCCTCTGCTATTGGATGTATTGTTGATGTCAGCACGGTAGCACTGTGAAGGATTCTATTTTGGGCCCCGCCCCTTGGCGAAAATTCACTCAAGACTAGCCACTCCGTCCAGAACTGCCGTTACCACCTTACTTCCACCACTGAAAAGTCCCCTCCCATATACACAATGAAAGAGTTGCGGCGCACCTTATCTCACCGTTCTGCCGCTAGTGTGAAACAGCCTTAAGCTTTAAGGATAATGAAGGAACAAATATTTACAAGTCAATAGTTTGTCCACCAAGATTAGCGTAATTTTCAGTCTATAGGCAGCTACTTTTTTCTCTCAGTTTGAACTCTGCGTCTTTTATAACGAAGCGGCTCTTTTATGGATTTTTTTTTTTTTTTTTTTTTTTTTTTAAACAAATGAGCTTCATGTTCTCTCGTTAAAAAAAAAAAAATCTTTTAAAAATGGACATTTCCTTGTCCATTTCTATTTTGCTCCACAGCCCGGCGTGTCATAATGACGTTGCCAGTCTGAGTGCATCCAAAGTCTCTTACGACTCGCAAGTAATGACAACACTCTTGAGTTTCCATGTGTAGACACGCATGCCAACGTACCCTTGCAATAGATTCTCTGAGTCGTATGCTTAACTTATGGTAGTGTTCCAAAAACTCTGTGAGAAGGAGAGTTTCCATGTATTTTGCATGGGCGCCTTGTTGTCAAAAGAAAACCATCAGTGCCACAACAGAAGAACCATTTAAGACTAGCCATATCTTTACAATATCCAAATTTGATGCCAGGGCCACTCTCGGCTGTTGCAAAGCTTGCCACCCTCCTGGTCAGACTTCATCAAAAACTTTTATTGATGAACAGGGCTCCATCCGATGCTATGTGCCGCTACATAGGAATTATATAAGACTAACAATAGTTGATGAGGCTGATTTAAGAAAGCTGGATGTCCACTGTTTGATACGAGAGGACACTGCGAGAGCAGAATATCCGTTTTCAACCGGGACTCAGAAGACTTTATTGCCGACGAAGCATCTCTCTGATGCTTGATTGCAATGTTGAAGAACAGTTAAGGCTACCTGTAGGTGTTTGCGCAGATTTAAAGAGGATTGATAGCCACAGTGTGCTGAAACAAAGCTGCTATTCTAGAGCTAGCGCTGATGGCTGTCACCCCTGAGTTGATAAGAGAATAAAATAGGGAATTTGAAAAGCACTTTATGTGCTTCAATCTTCGAAGGCAAGGTAAAGTGGATTTTTTGTTTTCTTCTTAGTAAATTTAGTGACCTGTTGTTTTTTTTAAGTTAAGTGTTTTTATGGTTTCAGATTGCTTCATAAACCACAAGTCGGACTTGTGGTGTCTGGCTCCCCAATTTGATAGGTGTCTTCATATGAATGAGGAGGACGCAATTCGGCATGTTGATGTTAATTTGGTTAATAAATGTATTTTTGACCAATCAAAATGGTTCTGTGTAACCTCTCTGTGTAATTCTCCCATATTAAAACATGACACCTGCGGCTTTAGTCAGGTGTGCACTACATTGACGAAATTACAGTTATTAATTGAGGCTCCTTCTGGTGTGGTCAACTTGGCTACCGGTCCCCTGTACCACTCATATCACAAAAAACTTGCAAGACAGGTCACTTATATCTGGAGGCCCCACTGTACGTACATAATCAATGAAGGTAGCAGCATTAGTAAGAAAACAATTGAAACATTTTATCTGTACTAAAAAAAGACAGGTTAGTTAAAAAAAAAAAAACTGCAGTTACCTTGGAAATCTGACACGATCTCCACAAAATCTTCAAAGACCGTCAGAGTAGCGGCTCTCTCAGGCAGAAGATTAAGGCTAATGGAGGAAAACACTGGAAGACAAACAACAAGTGTACAAAGTGCATTAACTAAGCTGATTTAAAAGACTGATGGAAACAATCTAAAATCTACCTGACTATAATTGACTGATTACTATAAGGCATAACACGTCATTAAACCATCTATATAAATTTTTAATAAAGCTTGCTTCCCGTTGGCAGCACAGGACACAAGACTGACACGGCAGACTGCACTTCTTTCGTTACTCTCCCTTCCTTCCTTTCATTCCTCCATTGTTCCGAACTGGTAAGCGTGATAATCCAATTGGCTGGCGTTCCCGTTGGCTTACAATAACCATGCCTGCCCCCACCCGCGACTGCTTCTTTGTCAGTGATGCGCTGTGGCCGATTTGGGAGATGAGCGTGCGTGTTTGTGAAAGGAAGGCTTAGGCAGGCCCCCCTGGCTGGCTTTTTGGCAGGGAGTTTAATAAATTAGTAATGGAGCGGGCCACTCATTAGCTCACACACCTGGCATGAACCCACACATTTTACACAATCGAGCAGGAGAGCAATAGACTCACATACAGTATATGCGACACATACCAGGTAGCCGGGATGGTGTCCACGGCACAGAGTTTGGCACGTATCCGTATTTGGTTGCAATGATGACTAGCGGGGTCCCCAGGCGGTATGCGAAGCGCAGGTAAGTGTTGCCGTCAACCAGTGACGTTTCCGTGGTTACCAAAGTGTGGTTGGCAAAGAGCTGTACAGATACGCCAGTCAGAGGCTGCTGAGTGCTGGCATCACTCAGGTGGACTTTCAGAGTGACTTCTGTGAACAAAAACACAAGACAACGATGTCTGTGTGCTGCAAATGTCATTAAAGTTAACAATTTACAGTCATGTGAAAAAATTAGGACACCCTATGGAAGCCTGTGTGTTTTCTAACATATTTGGTCATATGGATATTTAATATCAATTTTAACAATCTTGAGACATTGAAGTAATAGGACTAAACAATTAAAACTAAAAAAAAAGATTTTTTTTAAATAACTTTCGGTAAAATGTAATTTCAAATAAATGCAATTTCTGTTGAGGGATAAATTAGGACACCCCCGAATTCAATCCCACTTAAAATGGCTAAAATCACACACAGGTGTATCAAATCAGGTGCACATGATTAGAACATCATTACCCAGTGTTTTGGAGGACGCTTGCCTTATTTTGACCTCACATTTAGATTGGTGTGCCCCTGACTGTTAAAGTGAGAGAAAACACCATGGTGAGATCAAAGGAGCTGTGTGAGGCCTTAAGAAAGAAGATTGTAGACGATTGTGATTCTGGTAAGGGAGTTCAAAAGATCTCAAAAGAATAATAAAATCAGTCATTCCACTATCCAGAAAATAGTCTACAAGTGGAGGTTATTCAAAAGGCAAAGCAAGGCAAGGCAAATTTATTTATATAGCACAATTCAACACACGGCAATTCAAAGTGCTTTACATCACATGAAGACCATAAAAATCACATTTAAATCAACACAACGTAGAAACCAAGACAAAAGATCGCATTTAATCAAAGCAAATTCAAAACAACTGCCCTTGTGCCCAGGTATGGCTGTCTAAGCAAGGTCAGCCTGAGAGCAGGCTGCAAGATGGTAAAAGAAATCTCCCAAAACCCTAAAATTTCTTGCTACTGTTGATGTGAAGTGCATGCCTCTAATCAGAAAGAGACTTCACAACTTTAACCTTCATTGGAGGTGTGCAAGGAGGAAACCTTTGCTTTCCAAGAAGAACATGAAGGCCAGACTGAAGTTTACCGGAGTGAATGTAGACAAAGACCAGGACTTCTGGAATAATGTTCTTTGGACAGATAAATCTAAAGTTGAATTATTTGGACACCACGACAGAGGACGTGTTTGGCGTAAACACATTACAGCATTCCAGGAAAAGAACCTCATACCAACTGTGAAGCATGGAGGTGGAAGTGTCATGGTTTGGGGATGCTTTGCTAGAGCAGGACCTGGCAAGCTCACCATCATAGAATCCACCATGAATTATGTCGTGTATCAGAGGCTGTTTGAGGAAAATGTGAGCTCATCTGAGGAAAAATTAAAGCTGAAGCGAAACTGGACCCTGCAACATGACAATGACCCAAAACATACCAACAAATCCCCCAAGGACTAGCTGCAAAGGAAGAAATGGAGAGTCACGGAATGGCCCAGTCAAAGCCCAGATCTTAATCCCATTGAGATGCTGTGGGGTGACTTGAAACAGGCTGTATATGCAACAAACCCCTCAAATATCTCACAGCTGAAGGTATTCTGTGTTGAGGAGTGGGGTAAACTTTCTTCAGACCAATGTCAAGGACTGGTAGATGGCAACAAAAAGTGTCTCACTGAAGTTATTTCAGCCAGGGGGTTACACTAGCTATTAGGTGGTAGGGTGTCCTAACTTTTTCCTCAGTTAGAATATGCATTTTTGTTGATATATTTGGTTTAATGAGTAAAACAATGTTAATTTTTGTTGTTTACCTGTAGTTTGATAATTATTTTCCAGAGATAAAGAAAAACAAGATCAGACATTGATATGTGAACATTTCTTAATAAAGAACTGAATATTTAATGGGTGTCCTATTTTTTTTCACATGACTGTACATACATGCACTTGCTGGATAATATTGTGTTAGACTGAAAGTCATCTCTTATACTATTTGTTGTTTTTCCCTTTGGCTCCAGTTTGCAAAGAACAGATTCCACATTTCATCCTGGTGACGACTTCCTGGACCAATGCAACTTCCTTTCAAAAACAATGGCCCATTTCCCTTATCAACACCTCAAATACAGTGAAGATAAAAGTTGTAATAATTGTTAATGCATTACTGTATTTTTCAGACTGGGACCACCGTTGAAGCACATTAACTCGTTTTGTGCCAATGATGACAATAAACAGATATCCAAGAGGGAGGCCAGAAAAGACGAAAGTATAACATGGCAGGGTTAGTGTGACATTTTAACTCACTGGAGAATGCAGCCCGCAATATGATTGGCTGCTTACAAACTAGACTAAACAAGCAGTCCTTTAAATTGGTGAGCAGAGATGAGATGAGCTGCCCAGAGGTAAGAGGGGAGAGGCAGGGGTTGGTAATTGGTGGCTTGTGGAGGCGAGAGTTACACACATGCACGCTGGGCAAAGGAGGAGATAAAATATGAATGCGCAGCAGCAGGAAGATGAACTATCACAATTTTATTGACCATGCAAAAGGCAGAAAAGAGGCAAAATTAATAGTGCACTGTTCACCAGTTAGTAGTAAGGGTGACAAAGTTTAATTGTGGTTACGTTTGTTTTTGTGATTAATATTTTTGTAGCACTATGTAGTAGTGCTGTCAAATTTATCGCGTTAACGGGCGGCAATTAATTTTTTAAATTAATCACGTTAAAATATTTGATGCATTTAATGCATGCGCGGAATGACCCACTCATTAGTGACGAGATTTGTCGTTCACTTGAGCAAACGAATCCATTCCGGTTCGTTCAGTAAAAAGATTCGTTCAAACAAATCGTTCAACGAATCGTTCGCCCCCCTCATCTCCCTCCCCGCCCAAACGAATCGTTCGGTTACTGAACGGGAAGTGACGTTGCCGAACGAATCACCAAAGACCGCTTCGCAGTATAACTGAACGGGAAGTGACATTGCTTGGTCCCTCCCTCTCTTCCACATTGACCACTCGTCGTAGTTTCAGAAATGAGTGACAGGCGGTATCATTCTGCTTTCACAGACAGCCTCGTCTCCCTCCTGCTGCTGCAAAAGCGAGGGAGAACTTCCGCGTCGTCTGTCCTAGTTCTATGGGCTCAAAGTCATGGCTCGTGCTTGCATTTCGATTTAGGACACGGTTAAACATTTTCCTTTTGTGAGGGGAGTAGGGGGCGGGGGCGGGGGCGCACGGACTTTCTTTAGCAGGTTCTTGATCACACATACAATCACATATACAGCATGTTTGCTGTCACGAAAATAAAAATACATCGAAAGTTTAATTTCTGAATATGGAACGACCAACACATCATATTTACATCTCGCTCTGTTGTATTTTTGTTTTTTAGTATTAAGATGATCGTGTTGAATTTTTGCACTGGTATTAATAAATAAAATAATCCGGTCAGCTCCCCTGTCGTCCCCGCATCTCAGATCGTCAAATGCTGACGAGAAATAATTGTTTGCTCTTTACGATGTCGCCTTTCTACTCTCATTAGTCTGTTAAGAAAAATGTAGACATATTGCGACATCTCCCGTGTCCGCGTGCTTTGTTTTTTGGGCGCTTGAGTAGCACATGATGGACGGATTGACATAATTTGTCAAACCAACCAACACCTGACACGAAGAAAAAAAAAAAAAAAACACTCAGAAAAAAATTACATGTATATACAGTTTCATTGCAAATCAGTATTATGGTGATCATATTGTTTTTTTGCACTGGTATTAATAAATAAAATAATCCGGTCAGCTCCCCTGTCGTCCCCGCATCTCAGATCGTCAAATGCTGACGAGAAATAATTGTCAGCTCTTTACGATGTCGCCTTTCTACTCTCATTAGTCTGTTAAGAAAAATGTAGACATATTGCGACATCTCCCGTGTCTGCGTGCGTTGTTTTGGGCGCTTGAGTAGCACATGATGGACGGATTGACATAATTTGTCAAACCAACCAACACCCGACACGCTGACACGAAAAAAAAATTAAAACACTCGGGAAAAAATTGACATGTATATACAGTTTCATTGCAAATCAGTATTATGGTGATCATACTAAATATTTTTTTCTGTGCACATATGAGGTAAATATCGCTGCCATGAAGCCTCCATATAGTGACAGTTCTCTGCCCGCTTCACTGCCGTCACGCGACCGCAGCTCAGCTTTTGCTTGCCTCGTAGCTACCCGTGTTTTAAATTACTGTAAATTTGATAGTATGTCGTTATAGGCAGTCACGAGTTTGTTGAGAAAAGTACTACTCTAAACAATGCTCGCTAGATTTGTGTGGTGTTTTTGTCTGTTTGAGCAGCATTTGATAGGCTCCACGTTAACAAATATGTGACAAAGTCATTTCCTTTCATTTTCTGATTCATTCACCGCATAGTCATTACTGGAAAATCAAGTTAGCAGCAAGCTAGGTCAGGAACCGGAGGACCGAGTCACTGAACGGGAAGTGACAAAACTCAGTCTTGCCCCCCTGCCTGCACGCTGGCTGCTTATTGGCCACACGTGGACGTGAGTGACAAACGCCCTGATTCTGTTTCCGGTCCCTCCCCTGCCCGCGATGAGGCTGGCGTCTGATTGGTCGTGTGCGATGTCAGAAGACGCTGCCGCTTGCTCAACGCCCTCCCACGCAGCGAACAAGCACCAACTTCATAGAACGAATCAGTGCAGATGATGATTAGTTCGGTCTCGTTCACCAAAACAATTCGTTCAAAAAGAACGAATCGTTCGCGACCGATACAACACTACCACTCATGCATTGCCTCAAACAGATTACAATGACGTCGTTTTCTACACATCGAGTGCTAAGAGGCAGAGAAAGGCGAGTGGACACAGGCGTTCATTGGGCCGTGCAGTTTCTTGACATAAGCTTCGGCAACTCCTTCACAACAAACATAAGTGTCATTTAGTGAAAGCACAACAAAAATAATATTCCTATCTCTCTCAAAAAAAAAAAAATGCTCACAAAAAGAAAAGAGAACTGGCATTCCCTATCAAAATAGCTAAGTGAAATACACATAAAACTAACTCAGACTTGGTCAAACTCTATTCAATTTCGTTTAGCTCACCAAACACACTGGATGGAAATATTTAGTAACAAAATACAAACTATCAGGGGTCTCGTACGTTGTGAAGCCAGCACTCAAATGACCGTGAAGTATAATGAAATGGATGGACCCAGTAAACGGGGAACTACGGCGTCAGTCGCGGGACAAAACACAATCATTGCCTTGATTTCTAAGTAATTTAAAACTCGCCATTAACACCTTGTGGTGTATTTCAATCACTACCTTACGTAGTTAAAGACACTGTGAAAGAACGGCAGGGAGCCCGTGGGATGTCACCGCTCGGCGATGTCAACAATGGCGAGCTACTATTTTATTTTTTGATTGAAAATTTTAAAAATTTTATTAAAACAAAAACATTAAGAGGGGTTTTAATATAAAATTAATATAAATTGTACTAACATTGATCTTTAAGAACTACAAGTCATTCTATCCGTGGATCCCTTTAACAGAAAGAATGTAAATAATGTTAATGCCATCTTGAGGATTTATTGTTATAATAAACAAATACAGTACTTATGTACAGTATGATGAATGTATAGATCCGTCTTGTCTTATCTTTCCATTCCAACAATAATTTACAGAAAAATATGGCATATTTTAGAGATGGTTTGAATTGCAATTAATTACGATCAATTAATTTTTAAGCTGTGATTAACTCGGTAAAAAATTTTAATCGTTAGACAGCCCTACTATGTAGAAGAGGGATCAGCACCATGGTTCCCGTAGGGAACTTCCCGCTTTCCAAGGATCTCATGAGTAACAAGTGGATTCTAAAAATAACTCACATGATGGGACATATAGTATTATTTGAACTTGACAGAGAATACTTTCATTAACCCTTCTACTGCCACACACTTGTAAATAATTTTATATCTCCAGGCCGGCCATTTTTCAAAAAATAAAAAAAATTAACATTGTATATGTTAAAAAACAAAAGCCGATTCATAAAGCTTAATAAAAATACCCCCCGGTATCCACAAACTGTCAATCATTATTTTATGTTTGATCTATAGCCTTTAGAATTCTCAAAAGATAGACACATTGTTTTTCTCACCACTCACATCACGACATTTTAATGTTGGTAAATGTTGGGTCTGTCACTGATCAAAATTTCAAGATTTGAAGAATCTTTATATTTGTTTAAAGGTGCAGACCTGGAAAACAGACACACCTATAATCCCTTTGGGGAGAGATGGGATTTGTTCGATCACTCGCTACCGACTGACCCACACTAACCTTTCAATATGGGCCGAAAGGTTTTTCCACTCTCTAGACCCAAACAGGCCCACCTCCCCCATCCTAAAACACAACTTAAATTTGTCTGTTTCTTCTGAGCTCACCTTCAACGTCTTCAGCGGCACATAAACCCTGGATAAACACTTCTCCCCCACTCCGAGATCCCACGGTCGACCAGTTACAACTCTGACAATGTAGGAGTTCAATCCAAGTGCACACTGCACTCAAAATCAGAGCTGCTGCTCCAAATCATATATTTTCTGAGACAAAATTATATAGGACATCATGCTGTGTGATCTTTGGCAAAATAAAGGCATGACAACTTTGCCAGAGGTGTGTGTCTGTGTGGGGGTGTGCGTGCGTGTGTGTGTGGGTAGGTGGTGGTGGTGTATGAGTTCTCCGTGTCCACTTTTTGACCTTTCACTACATTCCTCACTTCATTATATACACGCAAGCAAGGCGTAGGCTTGGAAGAAGACTAAGAAAGCGCTGGAAACTCCAAAACTGCATCTCAACTTGGTGTATGTCACGACCTCACTTCCTGTTCCACTCCTAGGGATCTGTTGTTAGGGGTACCAGCTGCGCTCACTTTAAAAAACACTCCCCTGGGAGAGCCCAGAATGACAGGCAAGAACTCACAAATGCAGCAGACCCCTCCCAGCTCTCATCCAATAAATCAGCAGCAGGGTAACTTCATTGTTAAACAAGCCAAGCGTCTCCTCTGGGCTCTGTCATGGGTGAGCCAGGAAGCCTGAAGAAGACGTACATAGCTCACTCACCTCCATCACTTCATATCACTGTTGATTTTACCAACGTTTGCGGAGAAGACATGTGAAGGGCCAATTACCACAAGCAAACAGCTGCCAAACACGTCAATGTGTCTACAATATTTGTAAATGAGTGAAAAACAAGGAACATGAGGAGAAAATGAGGTGGGGGAAAGATTGAGATTTTAGCTTGCTGTAGCTCAGACGTCAAACTTAAAAATGTTTAGTGCTGCAACGATTAATCGATTAACTAGGGTATTCGATAAGAAAAAAAAAAATCGAATAAAATTTTGTTGATTCGAGTATTCGTTTAATTAAAGTGGTGTTGTAATGGTTTAATTTGAAAGTGTTTGCATTTAGTTTTATTGATTAGGGTGGATACACTGCCCTCTGGTCTGCCTCTTTTCACATGGCTGAATCCAACTGCTTCCTGTTAAGACCAACGTAAGCAAAGTTTTTGTTTGAGCTAATGTTTTTTAATGGATTCATAATTTAGTTTATAAGTATATTTAGCCGTTTTTTGAGGGAATATGTGTCTGAAACATTTGTTAAGACCATTGTAAAAATAAACTTAAGCATTTTATAGCATTTAAACTAGTGGACTTTTTCTTTGTAAGTGAGCCAATTGTTATTTTTTGTACATCGATCCACATTTAAAAAATATATATATTATACCGTTTGAGGCTCAGCACACTAGCCCAGGTATTTTAATTTTTCATGTTCCTTATCAGATTGCTTGATTATTCGAACCAACTAGTCCATCGATTAATCAACTACTAAAATATTCGATAGCTGCAGCCCTAAAAATGTTTTACACAAGTTAAAAGTAGCAAGTTTGTATTTCAACATTATATTGGAGTAAAGGTGAACAGTTCATAGTAACGCCCAAGAAGTGTTGCCCATTTGTTGCTTTTAAGGCAGGGCAGAAAACTTTTTAGTGTTCAACAACAGAGCAGATTGCATCTCTGTAAACAGGTAAAACAAACACAAACATGCTGGTTTACACGCCCATTGACTTTGCTGTGATTGTGCAAGATGAAGCAAAAGGAATCCTATATATATATATTTTAACGTTTTTAAAACCATACCAATCCATAAAACTTACATACTGTACAAGCTAATGGTCAACACAACCAAGCGAACTATGGCCTGAAGCCAGCTAGCAGCCCATTTGCCCATATACAACAACAAAAGTTACACATAATACAAGCATATATGGCAAATACCTGTCTAACTATCTGGCAATAACTATATCTGAAATGACAATGTTGTCCATGTCACACAGCTATAAATCGAACATGTTGTATCTGTTGCCAGCAATTGAGTTATCAGCAAAAGGATGGGACTACTGTCAGGTGTTGACCCTGCTATTTTACCTCATTGGGATTAAAAGAAAGGATAGAATCAATGGTTGATCCCATTAACTCAGCAGGGGAGAGGCTGTTGTGGTTACATCATAAAGACAGAAGATTAAGCAGCCCTTAATTCCCCCAGCCTGGACATATTCCACTACTGTATCAATTAAATTGGGGAAAAAAATAAAAACATGTTCTGATCCTTGTGCATGGCACTGAGGTGACCTGTTAATATGGTTACACTATATTCTAGTGACTAACATTAAACTGTTGACAGTAGGGCTGCAGCTATCGAATATTTTAGTAATCGAGTAAGTGACTGAAAATTCTATCGATTAATCAACAGGCATGAAAATGGGTCAGGGGTTAAAAAGGTGAGAAAGGCGTGGAGGAAATATGTTCCGGCGTTCTGCCAAAATGTCCTCCGTCGGCGAAACGTCCTACATGTGGCGAATTTGACAATTTTAATTTTTCACATAAGGCTTAATATTCGAGGTAGCGGGGGTTTAATTAGTTGAAGGAGTTGATTTCAACCACCATTGACTCGCGCTAGCTTAGCATCTCCGGAGCCCTGAAACTAACAAATAACTGGCAAACTGCACAGAATTTGTTCAAATCAACTCCAACGACTAATTAAACCCCTGCTAACTCAAAGATTAATCCTAATGTAAAAAATTCTGAACTTCCCCTTTAAAATAAAGACCATTGAATATGGCCATTAAAATGTTGTCTATAAAAGTTTTAGAGCAATAAAGCAAACAACAAAAATGAATGAAATGAACAAGAATCCTTCAAAGTATTTCATAATGGGTCCATATGATTTTTCGAACAGATCATGTGACTATAGCACCTTAGAGACAGTCGTTTGCATTGCTTAGCCAAAACTACAGCTGAGGAGGCAAGATGGATATTTAGAATTTCTTTAAACCTAAGCTTTCAAAACCTTTAACAACAACAACTGAGCTTGAACCGAGGATTGAGCACGAGCAGTATCAAAAAGTCCTGGCTATCGTGTTATCTGTTGTGCTGTAATTCCAAGTGGTGCTTGAATTGGATGCTTATAGCGGTCGACAGTCTTTTTGAGCCAGCGCAAAGTTCGCAGCGCACGGAGATATCTTTGTCATCTTTACTGAACAAAAATGTGAAGTAATGGCTGTGTTTCCAGTGTGCAAATGCAGCCGTTTGTAGTATATCTCCTGCCCATTTCATTGCATCCTGGCGAGGTAGCAAGGCTATGTTGTTTTGGCCGCAAACTCCCAGCGCTCACGGTAGGGCTGGGCGATATGGCCTTAAACATGTATCACGATAAATTGAGCAGATTTATCTCGATAACGATAAATGACGATAAATTCGCCCAAGCGTACTGTTATATAATTTGAAAATCTGAATCAATGCATGAAATACAGATTAACTGTTTCTTGATTTATTTACCAGCATTCAATTTCATATACTGTATTTAACAATTGTACATGCAGTCTAAACATTAAGTTTATAAAAATGTAATGTAAGCAATAAGAATTCAAGTATGAACATTTATAACAGCGTGTATGACTTGAACAATGTACATTATCAAAATCAATATGCCTGTGCAAACATGTCATGTAACACAAATGACTTGCAGCTTGAACAGTACACTTCAAAAAGACAACTTGTTAATGGCTGCTGTGACATAATTATTAAA
The DNA here is from genome assembly GCF_030265065.1 of Corythoichthys intestinalis. Classification (NCBI taxonomy): domain Eukaryota; kingdom Metazoa; phylum Chordata; class Actinopteri; order Syngnathiformes; family Syngnathidae; genus Corythoichthys; species Corythoichthys intestinalis. The sequence continues at coordinate 43,135,457 of NC_080398.1, forward strand.
TACAAGTGTTTACATTATGGTTTCAGGGTCCCCCCCAGTGCATTTTTTAATAAATGCACGCACAAATGAAACCCCAAACAAACAGAGAGAGACACACACACATTAAAGCTATATTGATCTTCTTCAAATGAAACGCTTAAGATTTTATGATAGCAATAATGACACAGAAATAAGCACATACAGAAAAATAGCTGGGGCCATTTCTCGGTCATTATAAGTTTCGCCGTTGGATTGTACTTTAAGCTGAATGCTTTACCATCACAAAAGCTATCAGAGGAATCACACACAGACAGATACAAAATAATGCCACATAGTAATTGCTAGATGCAGTCCGTGCCCAATCCACTCATTAAGTTCAGCCGTTTCGACAAGTTAGAGCCGCTATCCGACTACATCACGTTCATTTGTAGCGTTAGCCGCTAGCTAGCGTTAGCCTGGCTACCAGTAGAAAGCACTGAAAGCACCATCTCCGGAAATTGTGAGAACAGCAGGGAGGACAGCGGGTGAAAGCCCGTCTGGATGCCACCAAGAGTCTACTAAATGTCGGTTAAAAGTTTGGTGAACCTCCCTTAAGCCACACTCCATCACGTTTTGCTTGTAGCGTTAGCTGCTAGCGTTAGCTTACTGGGCTTTTGTTTGATTGGCTCCTTGATGATCACGTGACTCCCTACGTAAGCCCATTGACGGTTTCTTAAAGGGGAATGAACATAGACGGACAACACAGAATCAAAGCGGGATGAAAAGACTATATTTTCTTGTTTTATTAATTTACCGAATTTACCGACATGGTCAAAATTACGTCGGTCATCGTTAAGAATTTCGGTGACGGTAAATTTTCGGTTTACCGCCCTGCTCTAGTAGGGCTGGGCGATATGGCCTTAAACATGTATCACGATAAATTGAGCAGATTTATCTCGATAACGATAAATGACGATAAATTCGCCCAAGCGTACTGTTATATAATTTGAAAATCTGAATCAATGCATGAAATACAGATTAACTGTTTCTTGATTTATTTACCAGCATTCAATTTCATATACTGTATTTAACAATTGTACATGCAGTCTAAACATTAAGTTTATAAAAATGTAATGTAAGCAATAAGAATTCAAGTATGAACATTTATAACAGCGTGTATGACTTGAACAATGTACATTATCAAAATCAATATGCCTGTGCAAACATGTCATTGTAACACAAATGACTTGCAGCTTGAACAGTACACTTCAAAAAGACAACTTGTTAATGGCTGCTGTGACATAATTATTAAATACAAGTGTTTACATTATGGTTTCAGGGTCCCCCCCAGTGCATTTTTTAATAAATGCACGCACAAATGAAACCCCAAACAAACAGAGAGAGACACACACACATTAAAGCTATATTGATCTTCTTCAAATGAAACGCTTAAGATTTTATGATAGCAATAATGACACAGAAATAAGCACATACAGAAAAATAGCTGGGGCCATTTCTCGGTCATTATAAGTTTCGCCGTTGGATTGTACTTTAAGCTGAATGCTTTACCATCACAAAAGCTATCAGAGGAATCACACACAGACAGATACAAAATAATGCCACATAGTAATTGCTAGATGCAGTCCGTGCCCAATCCACTCATTAAGTTCAGCCGTTTCGACAAGTTAGAGCCGCTATCCGACTACATCACGTTCATTTGTAGCGTTAGCCGCTAGCTAGCGTTAGCCTGGCTACCAGTAGAAAGCACTGAAAGCACCATCTCCGGAAATTGTGAGAACAGCAGGGAGGACAGCGGGTGAAAGCCCGTCTGGATGCCACCAAGAGTCTACTAAATGTCGGTTAAAAGTTTGGTGAACCTCCCTTAAGCCACACTCCATCACGTTTTGCTTGTAGCGTTAGCTGCTAGCGTTAGCTTACTGGGCTTTTGTTTGATTGGCTCCTTGATGATCACGTGACTCCCTACGTAAGCCCATTGACGGTTTCTTAAAGGGGAATGAACATAGACGGACAACACAGAATCAAAGCGGGATGAAAAGACTATATTTTCTTGTTTTATTAATTTACCGAATTTACCGACATGGTCAAAATTACGTCGGTCATCGTTAAGAATTTCGGTGACGGTAAATTTTCGGTTTACCGCCCTGCTCTAGCTCACGGCTCACGCATCATGATAATACACGTGATCCTTTTTTTCCCCATCCCCGATTAGAAAATGTGACATGTGATGTCACTCCCATGACTACAGTATTCTTCATTCTACACACATTATTGGGCAATAACAAAATAGTAATGTACAGGCATCAAGGAAAGTAATTTTACTCAGAATACTGATTTAGAAAAATGAACGCGTTAGATTGTTCCTTACTAAAAGAAAGTAATCAGATTACAGTTACGCATTTCTCACATAACGCTTTACTGACAACACTGCTTTTATATTACCGTTAAATACACAAGCTTGACGCTACCTTAACGGGAGCTATTTTTTCACCGGACGCTCTGGCAGTGTTCAACGCAAGCTTCAACGAACGGCAGTAACTTTGTCATACCGCAAAATATGAAAACGATCCATTACTCACCAAATTTAATAAGCTGGCAAATGCATTCATCTAAAAAAAATTGGGAGTGAGACCTCACCTCGTCCAGCGAACGTGAATTTGTGCTTAGGACAAGATCATCTGTCGCTATTAGCGATCTTTGAAGCTCTTATTTTTCCTCCACGCATACAAACTTGTTTCTCTCTCAGCGGCTGTGATTAACCTCAATAAAGTTGCTCTCCTAGCTAAGCCTTGTCTATCATTCGTCTTTGTAAGTTTTAGTAACTTTGTGTATTGAATTTGAAAGGAAAATGAGTGTTTTTGGCGAACTTTTTCATGAAGCTAAACTGTTGAAGCTACTCACACGGGGAAAAATACGATTGTACAACGTTTTAAATGTATTCATTTGATATATTTCAGTTACCACGATTTGAGAGATCAATAAATTGAAGAATTTACGCCTTGTGTTTGGAGTGTTTGTTTCTGGGTTTGCTGGAATAGCGTCACTGACACACGCAGCATCAAACAGGGGAAGGGGTAAGCGCTGCCGCGCCAAGCCACTTCTGGCTGCATTTTCGACACATGAAAAATAATGAATACGTACTACTGTATGACGGAAAATTTTAATGGTTTTGTAACCGCGCCGTTTTCATAGCATGGTAAACCGTGAAGGCAACCGGCACATGCCTACACCCGACCCCCCACCCCCCTTAAAAAAAATTCTCCTCGGATCTACACGATTCACGTAGGTCATCCTTTTTGACTGAAAAACGGCGAATTTCGCCGAAAGGCGAGAGATTTTCATGCCTGAATCAAGTAATCGGATAAAGCATTTTTTTTTTTAGGTAAAGAGCAATTATAAATATACTTCAGAAAAAAATACATTTAATCCAACATTGAACCATTTTCAGTCAATCAATGTCTTTATTTTCGATGTACATTGTTGAAAACAGCCAACAATTGCATCTAAAATGTGACTAGAAAAAAAAAATTCACTGCTTTCACAAAAAAAAAAAAACTTCTAGATCTTATAAAAAACAACCATATTTCTTACCTAAAAATGTGATTACACTTGATAACACACATCACTTGAAATCTACGTGTTTTTCTCACGTGTTTCAATTTAATTTCCATTTGTGTCAAGCTATTTTGAAGTTCTAGTTAAGTTTTAAATTAGTCTAAACTGTAAGTACTGATAGGATTTTGAGTTTTTGCAGTGTTCAAAATAAATGTACGACACCTGCTGTATTGGAGCACATTAGGGACCAGTGCTACTTGGTGTTTTATTCAGCAATGACTACTGAGCGAAAACTGACAGTTAGCTTTATTATGTTTTAATTTTACACCCTCATCACTCTACAGCGCAGTGTTTTTACAGATTAAATAAAGCCTGTATGTAAGACACGTTAGCCACGCATCGACAGTGGTCATAATCAATAGAAACCTAGCACTCCGAAGGGCTAACGTTACGTGAGCGAGTGACAGTAACGTTATGTTTATTAGCCATGAGAAGTCTACTGCTTAAAGATGGTGGCTGTTTACTAACGCTGCCCAGACGTGGGCGAGTCTGTCATTTCGCATGTAGTCCTAATTGCATGCGATATCTATGAGACGCATCGGACACTACCTGCTACCACACTAGCATCCTGCGGGCGTAGTTTTTAGCAACGTTGGCGTATTTTGTAGCGGCTGTCGGCTGCAGTAAGTTTTTTTTTTTTTTTTTAATTGCTTCTTCCTCTACGCACGTGACGTCAGCGCAGCTGTCGGCTGCAGTAAGTTTTTTTAAAATTATTTTTTGTAATTGCTTCTTCCTCTACGCACGTGACGTCAGCGTGTTGTCCCACATTAAAATTTGTCTGGGCAAAACGTGATGCTTAGAGCTGGCAAAATTAAATGATTCCTCGAGGTGGATAAAATTACTCGGATCAGTTTTTAAACTCGAGTTACTCAAGTTGCTCGAGTACTCGTTTCAGCTGTAGTTGACAGCATATTTTAGTATATTAGTAGTATAGTATATATATTATATATTAGTTACTTACCATCACGCAACAGCCTATAAAGTTTCTACAAATGTCATTGTGTTGCAAATCCAATGCCATACATATTATGTGCAGCAGTGAACTGATTGAGATCTATACCGTCTGGCTCCACTCAACTGTACTGCCTACAGGACAGATGAGAAATTCTAAATATTGATCTGACCAACCACAGTCTTTGGGACAAGGTCTGTACGAAGTGGAATAAAATTCTCTCAATAATTAGTAGGGATGTCCCGATCCGATCGCGTGACAGAAAATCGGGCCAATCGTGACATTTTTCAGAAGATCTTAATCGTGTGAAAAGGATTGGGTTTTTAATTAAAAATATTCATTTACGCTTTTCGGCTTCATACTCATAGAGCGCCACACCCTCTCACCCTCTCTCCTGCTAAGCAGTGTGGCCAAACTGTCCAGCTTGCATTTTGTACTGAGAGTTAATGATGATTGACAGGTTTGTAGCTTTGATCCAGCCGGAAAGTTGGTAGCTCTACGATCAAAGGCACAAACCATCGTTAAACTTGCACAAATGTGCTGCGGCAACTCATTGTGTAAGTGAGAGACTGCTCTCTGCAGCTTGAGCGTCAAAGCGTGAGTGGACTCACTCAATGAAGCTTTTAATAAAGACGAGCATTTTCAACATTATTCTTGTTTAGAAATAATTGACATTATGAAGGTGGCACGGTGGGACAGTAACAGCTCAGTAAAACTTCCATCCAAACTGTTTAGGGTTGCAGGTGAACCCATCCAATCTTACTGATACACTGAGATAGTTGAGGCACCACCTGAAGCTACAATGACCAGTCAAGTTTCGCTAAACGATATAACGTTTTGAAATCAAAATTGTGATTTTAAACAAGACTCGTGAGGAAAAGCGGCATGGAAAATGAATGAATGAATGAATGTTTAAAATTGCCCAAACCACAATTGTTTTCATTTGCTCCAAAGCAGAGGCAGAAAAAGTCTAGAAAGGACTGCCTCACACAGTAGCTTTACTGTCCTTTTACTGTATTATGACAGCAATACTGTGGCTTACAACGTTTTGATGATATGATGTAATTTTATGTGCCATTTGTAAATATGAAAACATTGTGAATTTTGCACTGAAGCTGGAAAGAAATCGTGATTTTAATTAAACTATTTGCTGGAAAAACCACAGTTTGATTTTTCCGAAGTCTATTAGCCCTACCAGATCGTAAACACGATAGGAAGACCTAGACCGGTACAGCAATTAAATAAACTTACTTCTAATTAGGGCTGGGCGACATGGCCTTAAGCAGGTATCGCGGTAAATTGAGCAGATTTACCTCGATAACGATAAATGACGATAAATTCGCCCAAGCGGACTGTTATATAATTTGAAAATCTGAATCAATGCATGAAATACAGATTAACCGTTTCTTGTTGATTTATTTACTAGCTTTCATTTTAACATGTTTAACAATCGTACATGCACTCTAAACATTAAGTATACAAAAAATTATTGTATACAATAAGAATTCAAGTATGAACATTTATAACAGCTTGTATGGCTTGAACAATGTACATTGTCAAAATCAATATGCCTGTGCAAACATGTCATTGTAATACAAATGACTTACAGCTTGAACAGTACACTTCAAAAAGACAACTTATTGTTAATGGCTACTGTGACATATTTACTTAACACAAGTGTTTACTTCAAGGTTTCGTTTTTTTTTTTTTCCCAGTGCATTTTTTTAATACATGCAAGCACACATGAACCCCCACACAGACACACACACATTAAAGCTGCATTGATCTAATGACACAGAATTAAGCACATAAAGAAAATAGCTGGGGCCATTAAACAGTTTTCACTGTTAGATTGTACTTTATGCTGAATGCTTTACTATCACAACAGCCATCAGAAATCACACATAGACAGAGATACACAATAACGTGACAAACTAATTGCTAGATGCAGTCTGTGCCCAATCCACTCATTAGGTTCAGCTGTTTCGCCAAGGTTAGAGCCGCTATCCGACTCCATCACGTTTATTTGTAGCGTTAGCCGCTAGCGTTAGCCTGTGGCTTGGCTACTAGTAGAAAGCATTGAAAGCATCCTCTTTGGAAATCGTGAGAACAAGGGAGGACAGCGGGTGAAAGCCTGTCTGGATGCCGCCAAGAGTCTATTTAATGTCGGGTGAAAGTTTGGCGAACCTCCCTTAAGCCACACTCCATCACGTTTGCTTGTAGCGTTAGCCGCTAGCAATAGCCACAGGGCTCTTGTTTGTTTGGCTTCCTGATAACCACGTGACTCCATACGTAAGCACACTTTCTGCTTTCTTAAAGGGGGAATGAACATTGCCGAACAACACAGAGTCAAAGCGGGATGAAAAGACTATATTTTCTTGTTTTATTAAATTACCGAATTTACCGTCACGGTCAAAATTACGTCGGTCATCATGAAGAATTTCGGTGCCGGTAAATTTTCGGTTTACCGCCCTGCTCTACTTCTAATACAACCAAATGACTACTCCTCCTTACTTTAGTATTGGACAATATTGAAAGTGTTGGTTCTGGCTCACTTGTATCCCCAATGACAATAAGCAACATAGAAAATGGATACATTTTAGACATATTTATACAGGCAACATCGTGGGTGAGTGATCAGCAAAATCTTCCTCATAGTTGTGAAGTTTGAGGTTGGATCTCTATATCTGAATGCATCTTTTAACTAACCTTTTCTCATCAGCCTGTGACACTAAAGAAAACGTACAAATCAAATATTTTGACTCAGTGTGAAAAGCCCATAACCATTTTATTCTTATTTGATTTAAGCTCATTTGTATTTGATAAACAATAGCTATCAGACTCCTCTGCACTATAAACACATATCCGTATGCATACATCCTACAGTATAGGTCATCAAATACATCACCACTGTTTGACAAGACAAAAGATGCAAACGAGCGATGGCAGACGAAAGCGCAGAAAATACCTTCTTAATACCTCACGTGAAGCTATCAGATTAAAAAAAATGTTGGCTCTACTAGAATAAAATCCTCAAAATTGGTCAAAAAGCAGGCTGGCGGAGACCTGCCAAAGGGACCATAGTGACTTCTGCAAACGTGACAGATCATATTTTGCAGCATGCATTCGAGTCATTTTGTGGTTGCGTTCCGTTCACACTGCAATATGTTCTTAACTCACTGGCTGCAAGTGACGACACTAGACTTCCAATCCATTTTAACCAGTAGAAGCTTGCAGCGAATGATCGCCATTATTGGCAATGAAAGATGATCATTCAGAGTCAGTCGTCCCAGTTTAGGGCACTTTTACATTAGACCAAGAGGACCAGGGTCCGGTTGGATGCCTACTTCGCAGCAACACTGGCAAATGACTTGCTGAAAATGTTCAGCAATCACACTGCACCAACCGAACTTTCCGAGTAAGATCACGTAGATGAAAGGCACACTCACTGATTGGACAACAGAAGAGGAAATACCTCCCTCCTGAGAGGGAAGGGAGCGTGCAGCGTCACAGCACTGCTAATGTAGCATAAATTAAGTTGCCGCTTGGCCAGCGGCGGGGTCGCTTCCTCCCGATTCTATGCCGAGCGAACCGGAGTATATATATATATATATATATTTTTAAAAAATGCATAGGGAAAAATTAAACCACAAACCGCGTGGTACCTCAAGTCACACAGGCGTGCAATCGCTCTCACTTTTGTGACTTTTTGGACAGTCAAATTGTCTCCGCTTCCAGGAGAGCGAGACTCACGTAACGGCCGCCCCGAGAGGCTCCACCCTTCTCTGCCACGGTCACTCTCACACGGTCCATCCAGGAACAGCATGCAAAACACAACCGCCACATTTGGCAATGGTTAATCGTCTGCAATCTTGCCATTGTTGATTTTGAATAGCGTGCTTCCGTTTCTAAGGATGCCTTACGTGTACCATCACAGCCTGGATCTATGTCACAGCTCCACGCTTTGACGCTGCACATAAAGTAGCACAAGCGCACCCTGGTTCCATTCACAAGCGAACCAGGGTGCACTTAAACCACAGTTAGTTTGTTTGGTCCGAACTAGAGTTCGGATGCACGTTCACATTTACAAAACGAAGGTGGACTATCTTAGAAAAAGAACTCTGGTTCTTTTAAAATGGACTAAACACTGCTAGTGGGAAAGTGCCCTTCAATAAATTGGGATGTCTAGCATTGTCAATGGCATTTAAAAAGAACTGTTCCACTTTGTGTTCAGAGGTGAAGAGAGATTCCAGCCTCCTCCCACGTTCCAAACACATGCATGCACAATCCAAGTAAGGATCATTCGCCAAGTCATTCGCTGCCATTGATGGTGATGGACGTCCAATCCATTTGAGCAGAAAGGAACTGGTAGTGCCTGCTAGATCTTCTAGTTTAAAAGGATTGGACGTCCATCACTGTCAATGGCACTGAAACATGATCTTGCACTGCCAGTCCTCTTGTTCCCTTTCTGATTTGTGCAGGCTTCAGACAATGTTACATGAGTCTTTTTTGATTGTTCAACAACTGTCACAAGAATACAAATAGTACTAAGATTTACTTTGTGGAGTAGTAAATGAATCTGCCATTACAACCTGACCCAACACTGGTATTTGCAAACATTTAACAAATATCTGGCTAGTGTATCAGACTGCAATACACCAGGAAATGACCCAGTTTGTTTAAGAGCCTGTCATCATCATACCCGTCAAGTTGTACGGTTTCGGCATAATTTGTACAAGTGAGCACGGATTTTTAAATGTGTACGCCGTACGTTCAAAATCTCTACAATTTTTGTGCATTACGTTTTTTTTTTTTTTTCTCCGTTCAGATTTTGTCACCGTTTCGGCAACGAGACAATGTGCGTTACTACGCTGGTTGAATGACGTGAGAAAAGTCAGAGACAAGGAGAGAGAAGAGTGTTTGTTGTGACGGTGTAGCAAACGCGATGCTAGGTGGCTCCAATATTTCCTGACTGTAGCCGACAGCCTACAATCTACGCCTAGATATCAAATGCTTATAGAACTACATGCAAAATGACAGACGGCGGCGTTAGTAAAGAGCCGCCATTTTGAAGCAGTAGACTTCTCAGAAAGGCTCTGTTGTAGTGAACCTTCCTAGCGAACTTAAGTAACTTTTTATCTAAAATACTCCTAAATCGGCAAAATCTTGACTTGAATCAGTCTTTAAATGATGAAACAGTTTTAAAACTTGAACATTTCGAAAGTAGACAGAAGGGAACTAACGCAAAAACGGGAGCAATTTTAACAACATTAACTGTTAATTCACAACATTAAACGATTTCCAAAAATAGCAAAGGTTACTATGTTATTTATTTTTTTTTTCAATTTAAAAAAAAAAAAAAACATTAAAGGTAACACCAGTTACTTTGCCAAGTAACTAATTACTCTTACCTTCAGGTAACCGAATTACTAACTCAATTACTTTTTGGGAGAAGTAATTTGTGACTAAGTAATTACTTTTTAAAAGTAAGATTAACAAAACTGGTCATCAGAAGTCTGCAGAATTAAACGTGACGAAAGCAGAGATTTAATTCTGCCAAATTGTTGCCAAACACAATTTGCCTGCAGCTATTGCTGATCACTTCTCAGAATTAGCAAAAGAAATGTTCCGACTCAAAGATTGCATCGGTAAGTTAATTTATCAATTGACCTTTTTCATTTATAATTGAACACACTAACGAATTACCTTCAAGTCAAACTGAATTGCGAGCTGAAGTGCACCCATCAAAAGACAATAGAAATTGCCAAAAGTGCTACATACAATTATAACAAAAGTCACTGTTAAATTTTAGTAATCATGATGCAGCTGAAGATATTGATTGCACCAGGTTATATGTGACAATATTACCAATAAATTCATATTACTTTAAAAATTGAGTTTTATTTTTGTTTCATATTGCACGCTATAGACAACGTTGTAAGATTAGTCACCAATTTGTAAGGGCATACGTCACTATTGGTAAGATTGCCAACGGCCTCTGGTTGACAGGTATGCATCATGCAATGTGTAGGAATGCCACTTTTAAAAAATTAGGGCAGTCAAACGATTAAAATTTTTTAATCGAGTTAATTACAGCTTAAAAATTAATTTATCGTAATTAATCGCAATTCAAACCATCTATAAAATATGCCATATTTTTCTGTAAATTATTGTTGGAATGGAAAGATAAGACAAGACTGATATATACATTCAACATACGGTACATAAGTACTGTATTTGTTTATTATAACAATAAATCAACAAGATGCCATTAACATTATTAACATTCTCCTAAAGCGATCCATGGATAGAAAGACTTGTAGTTCTTAAAAGATAAATGTTAGTACAAGTTATAGAAATTTTATATATTAAAACCCGTCTTAATGTTTTCGTTTGATTAAAATTTGTAAAATTTTCAATCAAAAAATAAACTAGTAACTCGCCATTGTTGATGTCAATAATTACACCATAGTCACTCATTGTGCTGAAATCCATAAATCATTTGGGCCCAAGCGCTAGCAGAGGGCGCCAAACACCAAAAAAAAAAAACAAGTAACAAGCAGACATTACACAGCTGTCATATTATTCTGTTTGAGCGGGGCATGTGCGTTAATTGAGTCAACTATTTTTACATGATTAATGAAAAAAAAATAATTACCGCCCGTCAACGCGATAATTTTGACAGCCCTAAAAAAAAAAAATTAAAAAGTTACTGTTGATGTACAATCTTTAATTAATGACCATATGGTATTCTTACCATAACTGTTATATTAGTATAAATACTGTACTATAAATCAATCATTAGCTGCTCTTTGATGCAAGACAGCTTTTAATACAAATAATTCTTAGCTGCCCTTTGATTCAAAGTGATTTCTGCATTTTCCCCCTGTTTTTGAAGCAATGCCTCCAGTCAACAGTTTTCAACATGGACAAATCTGTTACAATTGCCATCTGCATTTAACTTTATAATTTTCATTCTCTGGGTCCCTTATTGCCATACAGCAAGCATTGCACTCATGTACAAAATCTCGTCATTCGCTACAATATGCGGTCCCTGGACCCCAAAAGTTGAGGTTAGATCTGTGTTGAAAATTGACACCTGAATTGCATTTACAATCAACTGTATTGCAAAGTGACTACCCCTTGCTGAAAAATCCAGCATATGCTTGTTTCTGTTCGGTTATGCTGAATTTGTTGTGTTTTGGTACTGGTCTTGCAGTTTCAGAAACAAGTATATTCTGGAGTTCTCTGCTAGGGATTTGACTTTGGGTGTCTACTTGACGAATCTGAATATTTGACAACATGCATGACTTATTATTGATCCATAAATGAACAGCAGGGAAACCCTCACCCCTTAGCTCTGGACAATCAGGTTGGACTCTAGGTAACAGTCTCTCAAAAACAGATCAATAAAACAAAAGGGGACTGGTTAAGGATGCGAGGCAAACAACTAAAGAATGAAAACAAAGCTAATCACTGACCAAGTTTTCTCGGCCTCCAGCTAGCCCGGCTATCATAAAGCTAGCTAAGTTTAGGTTCCATCAGCATCCCGCCAGGCTAGCGGTACCACTAGCCCCCCGAAAATTACAAGCCACTAGCTTTCTTGAGACGGGTCAAAATGGGCCAAGATACTCGCTCCGAGTCTTTACCTTCCTCCGACGTATTGCTGGAGCCCTGTGTAACGACCAATCCTATTAGGAAGAGTATACGCGTGGCGGTCCAACTCCCGTTCCCTTCCACAGCCCGCATCATTGCAGATGAGAGTATCAGCGGCTAAAAAAAGAAGCAAAGTAGCTCGCCGAATCTTTTTGGCTTTAACAAACTCAACAAGCGCACACATTGGTTTGTACTCCAATTAGTCCGTGAAGGCGGCGGCTTTCCATGTTGAGCAGCTTCAGCATGCCCTAATTAAACCCGTACGTTTCTTCACTCTGGTGGCGCATCCACAGCTCCGTTTTCTTTGCTTTCTTTTTTTCATCGACGAGCCATGGTCAGAGAGGGAGGTAGCTCTAGCCTCAGAATGTCAGCCACATGCCCGAAAAACAGCACCAACAGGCGGCTGCATCCACGCGAGGCATCGCTGACATTTAAGGAACATTTGCTCCCCCTGCTGGTTAACCGATGTAGCCAACAATACAGAAGGCCTCTCATATGGTGATGCACTAGTATGTAGCTTCACAGGCAATCAGGCGATTTTCACGAAAAAAATGATCACGTAAATATGGGTAGTACTTCAGAAAAATAGTCCTTAACTGCTATCTTGTGGAGAAAAATAATATCTATCAATATGTAACGATCAATAGGGAACATGGAACATGATTTCACATCAACTGAGAACACATTTATAATTACAAAACTTTTTTCTCAACCCCTATATAACTGAACTCATTACACTGCTGGTCAAAAGAATTGACACCCCTGCAATACTGTCAGATAATGCTCAATTTCTCCCAGAAAATGATTGCAATTACAAATGCTTTGGTAGTAATAACTTCATTTATTTTACTTGCAATTAAAAAACAAAAAAGAGAATGGAATTTTTAAAAATCAATATCATTTTACACAAACCTCCAAAAATGGGCCGGACAAAAGTATTTGCACCCTTTGAAAAATCATGTGATGCTTCTCTCATTTTGTCCAATTACCAGCACCAGTTACTTACCTGTGGCACATAACAGGTAGCGGCAATAGCTAAATCGCACTTGCAGCCAGTCAAAATGGATTAAAGTTGACTCAACCTCTGTCCTGTGTCCATTTGTGTACCACATTGATCATGGAGAAAAGAAAGAAGACCAAAAAACTGTCTGAGGACTTGAGAAGCAAAATTGCGAGAAAGCTTGGTCAATCTCAAGGCTGCAAGTCCACATCCAAAGACCTGAATGTTCCTGTGTCTACCGTGTGCATTAATAAGTGTAAAGCCCTTGGCACTGTGGCTAACATCCCTAGATGTGGTCGAAAAAAAAAATTGACGAGAGATTTCAACGAAAGATTGTGCGGATGGTGAATAAAGAACCTCGACTAACATCCAAACAAGTTCAAGCTGTCAACAGTGTCAACCCGTACTATCCATCGGCGTCTGAATGAAAAGGGACTCTATGGTAGCATAGCCAGGAAGACCCCACTTTTGACACAGAGACATAAAAAAGTCAGGCTGGGGTTTGCCAAAACTTACCTGAGAAACCCAAAAACGTTTTGGAAGAATGTTCTCTGGTCAGATGAGACAAAAGTAGAGCTTTTTGGTAAAAGGCATCAACATAGAGTTTACAGTGGGGGAAAATTAGGCCTTCAGAGAAAAGAACACAGTCTCCACAGTCAAACATGACGGAGGCTCCCTAATGTTTTGGGGTTGCTTTGCTTCCTCTGGCACTGGACTGCTTCACTGTGTGCATGGTATTATGAAGTCTGAAGACTACCAACAAATTTTGCAGCATAATGTAGGGCCCAGTGTGAGAAGGCTGGGTCTCCCTCAGAGGTCATGGGTCTTCCAGCAGGACGATGCCCCGAAACACACTTAAAAAAGCACTAGAAAATGGTTTGAGAGAAAGCAATGGAGACTTCTAAAGTGGCCAGCAATGAGTCCAGACCTGAATCCCTTAGAAGACATATGGAGAGATCTGAAAATGGCAGTTTGGAGAAGGCACCCTTTAAATCTCAGAGACTTGGAGCAGTTGGCCAACTATTCCAGCAGAGCATTGTAAGAAACTCATTGATGGATATAGGAAGCGGTTGTTCGCAATTATTTTGTCCAAAGGTTGTGCTACCAAGTATTAGACTGAGGGTGTCAATACTTTTGTCCAGGCCATTTTTGGAGTTTTGTGTAAAATGATAAGGATTCTTTTTTTTTTTTTTCATTCGCTTTTGTGTTTTTTCATTGCAAGCAAAATAAATGAAGATATTACTACCAAAGCATTTGTAATTGCAATCATTATCTAACAGAATTGCAGGGGCACCAATACTTTTGGCCACCAGTGTATATGTACTGTTATTATTATACTGTACTGTAACTTATTGCATGACCATATTAGGCCAAAAAGATGACATACTGTAAATCGAATTCAGTCCAGAACACTACTATCAAACATAACCCGTCCATAGAGGATGATCGCCATCTAGTGGAGAAAAAACATTAACCCTGATTGGTATAATGGAGTCGTGGTTTTTGTTGCGATGTTTCAGTGGTGAAACTGAGACAGCCTTTGTCGGCATCTCTGGCAAAAATAAAGTCAAAATGTATAATAAAGAGGAAAAATGTAACTAATAGTGTATCCCAAAGTAGCGAAGTAAAAGTAATGTTTCTGCTTCACAAATCTACTCAAGCAAAATTAAAAAGTATTGCGTGTTAAAAATGCTCTAAAAAGTACATTTTTCTCAAAAAGTTACTCAAGTAAATGTAACGCGTTCCAACCCACCTCTGCAAAACACCACTGTACTGAATAGAAAAGTGACTGACACACTTCAAATCCAAAGGGCTTTAGCAAATATGCATCTTTTTGAGGGAATAAATCATTTTAGTCTGTGACTTAAAGGTCCATGTGATTATTGAGCTGGATCTGACAAAAGTAAGTCAGCAATGACAAGCACATTTTCAAAAAGAATTTATACAATTGTACATTTATTTAATTAAAATAAAGGATTTTGCTATATACTGTAAAAAAAAAATTTTTTTTAATGTCACGTGTTCGGAGTACGTGGGTCTTTCATTGACAAAACGTATCCAGGCTATCTCATCTAAAGACTGTCTATAATCAATTAATGACTTGGTCACCATAATTACCGAGGTAATTGGCCAAATCCATAGCACATTTAAACGTTTAACCCATTATCGACTGTGAAAAGGAAAAAAATTGCCATCCATCCAGAATGGCCACGACCTGACAAGTTGCCAGGATGTAGTCATGTGCTCAGTAAAAGGGTCAATAGAAAGAAAACCAAACACTGTCATCAGTTAATTTAAGAAATAAACCCGGACATTATGCAAAAAGTGGACATGTCCAGGAAAAGAGGCTATTTGGTCAGCCTAAGTTGTGTAGCCCTAAATAGCATATACTGAAATCTACATAAATATCAGTGAAGCATGAAAAAATATACAGTATATACTGTTGCACACAGCTTCCCGAAGGTTCTTAAGGAAAAAAAACAAGGCAAAAACAAATGCCATCAGTGTTTTAATAATGCACATTTTACGGTTACTGTTGTACTTGTCTGTCTCCTTAATTTCCCGAA
Organism: Corythoichthys intestinalis; assembly: GCF_030265065.1. Classification (NCBI taxonomy): domain Eukaryota; kingdom Metazoa; phylum Chordata; class Actinopteri; order Syngnathiformes; family Syngnathidae; genus Corythoichthys; species Corythoichthys intestinalis. Next base: position 43,151,223 of record NC_080398.1, read on the forward strand.
AAGAAGGTAAACTATATTTGTTGTTCCTCATAGCAAATGTGTTCACACGATGAAACGGGTTTATCAACCAGATTTACAGGTTTAAAACTGGATATAGAATCGAAACGGGAAGTAAAAGTGTAGCACGCATACATTCTAGTCGTGATCAATCTTTCAGATTTATTTTTATTTTTAAATAACGAGTACTTCTTTCTGCTGTCGCCAAAATCCTGAAGATTGTTTTTAGTTTAGATATGAAGTTCTCTACTTCAATTATCCTGATGCTCAACTGCCTGGGTACTTGTTCAAAAGGTAGGAATTACAGTATGTCAACATGTTTTCATGTGAAAGTCTATTACTGAACATAGCATTTTCTTTTAAGTGATGGTTTAACACAATTTTTATTTCTGTATGTTTCAGTTCTCTTCAAAGGCGATTTACACACTGCCTGCTCCCCTCACAAAGCATCAGAAATTGTCACAGTCAACGGCAATGAGGTTTTATATGTTGACCTAATCCAAAGGGAGCTCTTTTACACTCTTCCCACATTTATTACTCTTGATCCAAGTAAAATTTCTGGACTATCTTACAAAGATGTCACGAGGAGCATTGCAGTCTGCCATCACCTGATTGACATTATACAAGAAGAGATCAAATATCCAGGAGATGTGGAAGGTAAAAAAAAAACTTTAATTTTTTTCATCCCTGACATTCATACGGAATAATTAAACATATTTTTGCAGTTATCAAAGGCCAAATACTACAACGCTTAACTGCTATCGTAGCATAGTTATGTCTGCTGGTCAATAATATCTTTTTGATATTGCCCCCTATAGAACCTCCACAGACTGTCATCTACCCTGCAGATGAGCTTGAGCTCGATAAAGAAAACACCATGATCTGCCTAATAGATCATTTCTTCCCGCCAAACATCGAAGTTCACTGGACCAAAAATGGCATTGTTGTGTCAGAAGGGGTTACAATAAGTCGATATTACTACAATGATGACGTCACCTTCCACCTATTATCAACGCTGACATTCACACCAAAAGAGGGGGACATTTATCGCTGCACAGTGGAGCACCCAGCCCTAGATGAGCCGAAAATTACATTATTTGGTAAATGATTTCTATTATTTCAAGGTTTAGATTATAGAAGCAGGATACCTGATCAAGTAAAAAACAATGTTCATTGTGTCTTCCATTGTGACAGAGGTTCAGTTGACTTATCCCAACATTGGACCAGATGTTCTCTGTGGCATAGGCCTGACTGTGGCTGTATTTGGAATTGCAGCTGGAGTTTTTTGGGGACTCAAAGGACACTACGCAAGAACTGTTTTCTGATTATTTCTTGCATAATGCATAAAATTTAATAGCAGTCTAATTATAACCTATTACAAGCCACTCATTCAACTCATTGACGGCGCTAGACGTCCAATCCATTTTGACTGGATTGAATGGATTAGAGGTCTAGCACCGTAAGTGGCACTGAAATATGAACGTTCACAGCTACGCCTTTTAGTTTAAATGAATTGGACATCTATCATTAAGTACCATGGTGGAGGGGTCAACTTTAGATAGAGATAAATTTATTAACAGACTCAAGGTCGAAGCCAAAACCATACAAAAAAAGGAAAGGATTAAACAAACCTAAAAACTAAATAACAATAAAAGGTAAACAACAGTAATACAAAACTAGGTCACCTAGTGACCCACATTTAAAAGGTACCTATACCAGTGTTTCCAGAACAGTGACAAGCAGCATGTAGAACTGTACAAAATATTAGTCAGGCCCAAGAAAATTCACATTTTTAGAACCCTTCAAACGATCAATAAAATTAAACATCAGCACCTTTAGGAGGGACTGAAGAGTATTCACCCGAGCCGCGACAAACATTTCAGAAGCACTGCACCAGCTGGGCCTTTTCAACAAGATTCTCAGTGAGTCATTGTATGTCACTTGCAGTCTCTGAAAACTTATTATAATTTGATCACAACTGCGCGGTGGTGTAGAGGGATGTACAATAGGCCTTGAACAGGGTGAGCTTGACCTCATCAGAGCACTGACCAAATTTTCAGGAGAGAACATTGGGTTGGACATATAATGAGCAACACTGTCGAAATATGTCCTCAGTGTCAGTCAGTGTGTCCGTGGTAATATGACCAATGTATTTTACCTAACTACAGGACTTGACCAGACAACTTAAAATCAGGGAAAACCAACCGTTTGTCCTCCTTGGTTCTTAGAATCATAATGACACTCTTTGATTCATTCTATTTAATGTTGTATAGCTCCCCATACCCGAAACACACATTGAGTAGCTGCTGCAGACCAGCTGAACTTGGGCGAAGTAGCACACAATCATCTGCATACATTAGATGGTTCAGCACCAGCCCACCAATCATGCAGCCAGTTTTACACTTTCTTAACAGTTCCGACAGATTGTTTATATAGTAATTGAATAAAATTGGAGATAGGATGCTTCCTTGTCTAACCCCATTGCTAACTTGGAAGGGGCAGATATACAGTCGTCCCACTTCACCTGCATACTTTGCTGAGAATACCAATATAAAAGAATTCTTATGATATCATTGGGAACTCCCGCTTGGATCAATTTCCTGAACAACTTCCTGTGGTTCACACGGTAAAAAGCCTTGGAAGCGTCTAGAAAACACATGAAAATAGAGGTTTTTCCTCATACAGTTCATAGATTTCATAATACTTGACATGGCACGGGAAATGGGGGCGCTTTATAATTTTAAGTTTTGGCTATAAATATTTTTGGTTATATTGTACTCTTTTTACAGGTAATTTTGAATGAAAGATGCACTTGGGTACACAAATGAAACATGAATCACCTAATTTCAAGAGTACTGTTAGTTTTAGGCTCCTCCCGAAATTTTGTTGTCAACGGCTGTGTGACGAATAGTACAACAGTTTTAATGAAGTCGTCGCTTATAAAACACTCAAACATTTACAGTAACTAGGGTTCAGTTTATGAGAATATACAAAATTTCAGTAACATCCATGACTGAATTGCCACGCCTTTGATTCTGTGCCAGCCCTCAATGCTTTTCACTTTCAGTTTAGTTCCAGTTCGCAGCTTGTCATTGCTACCATGCATATACTCTCACAACTGTGTGTTTTCCTGCTGTTGATCGATGCAGGTAGGTCCATTATTAATACATAACATTTTTTAGACTTTGGGATTTTTATTGTAATAACTGCACAAAGGTGACATATTTCATAAAAATATTCATAATAATGGTTTGCGCAGTTGGAGTTTTACGTGACTCATGCTTAGTTGAGAAAGAGGAGAGTAGCTCTAACGAGCAGCACAGACTTCATAATTATCTTGACAAGTCACATTCCGCAGACATTGTGCTACGCCTTCAAGTAGGGGGCCTGCCCAGAATGGTGTGTCAAGAAATAAAAAGTTGAGAAATGAGAGGGGGCTCTGTTTTGATGTTGTGTTATGATATACTTGATCATAATCAAAAGCAAAAAAAATGGTTTTGACTTTATTTACCTACCCCCTTTTTTTGATTGAAAAAACAGCATTTTTTTGGCCGTTTTTGCATTTTTTGACCATTTCCGCCTAAACCCTGTTTTTTCAGATATGTAATTTTTTATGCAATATTTATCATCTCCATTTGAATCCAGATATTTACTACAGTTGAAAATGGTCCCTTTAAAAATAAAAAAAAAAAAGGTCCTTTTAAAAATTAAACTTATTTAGTTTCCAATAAAACTTTTACTCTTCTAACATGCCAAGACATGCTGCCGGCCATCACAGATCATTAAGAGAACACTTTGTACCCGAACATATTTGAATTGAACTGTTGTACCTTTTTATTGATAACTCCTATTGAGATGGGTCCCAAGACCAGGCATGAGGCTGGTACTAGTCTGGCTGATGTGACAGGTCCAGGAGAACCGATGATACAAACTGAGCTCCCTACCCTCCGGGGTGTCCTGAGGCATGGCATCTACCTGCAGGAAAAGAGGCTGTTGGAGGATGGGGTGGATAGGAGCAACTACAGCATCAACCAGCTGGTCAAGGATGTCAAGGTGGAGTTGGTGGGCTGTTGGCAGAGGGCAAATGCTCAATTCAGTCCCCCAGTCACCATAACAGACAAGTCCATAGAACGGAAAATCCAGGTGGCCTGGACTGCTCTGGAAAACTTCGCCTGGAACAGAGGGAGCATGAAGAGGGAGGAGGACAGGAAGAACTTCCTGGACAAATTGGACTTCCTGTTCAACATTGCCTCCTGCTGACATGAAATCCTCCCCTGCTCAGAGTCCGGGTGTTAGGGATGTCAGAAGGGGTCACACCTGAAGGACTGTAACTGTAGGAGGGAGAAAAGGATTCCGAAGCTGGAACTGGCCTTCATGATGTCTTTGAAGACCAGCCGGCCTCCTGGCCAGAGGGCTTCCATGATGATGGCAGGGCTTGATGTAAAGGAGACTAAGAGGCAACAGAAAGCTGCTGAACGGAAAGAAAAGCATGACAAGATAAAGAAGGCTACTGCAGAGAAGGAAAAGGAACGTCAGAAGGAGTTAGATGACAGAAGGGACGCTGAAGCAGAGCTCTTGCTACAGGAACAGACAAGTAAAGCAACAGCTGAGACGATGGCTGAGGAGATTGTGAAGAAGAGAAACACCCTCAAGATTCCAAATACCGCTCTAGCCACCATCAGGACTGAGGCAACGAACAGACAAGCTGCTGCCATCACCTCGGGATTCATCGAGGACCTGATTGCAGCTGAAATACTGCGAGTTGGAAGTGAGCACCTGGCTGTTGATCCGAAGAAGATTCACCGTGCTAGAGAGGAGGTGATGAGGAAGGTGCAGTCTACAGAGAAGAGGGAGATACTGGAAGGGAATGTGAAGACTATTCTCATAGATTCAAGAATCACCAAGACAAAGGTTCGAGACTTCAATCCAGACACCAACAAGATTTATACATCCATGCAGAACCAGCATATCTACACTATGACGGGTGGAGATGGCCATTTCCTCCACCTCTTCATCAAGGAGAAGGTTCTTGATGACTCCACCATGTCATCATCCCAGGCACTCGCTCTCCAAGTATTTGAGTGGTGCACCAAGTACGGAGTCTCCGATACCCTAGAGTTCATTGCTGGGGACAGCACCAACAGTAACACCGGATACAAGGGCGGAATGTTCCACTTCCTGGAGGAATACCTGGAGAGAAGGCTGTTCTGGATTGTGTGCCAGCTGCACACTAATGAGTTGAAGCTGAGGAAGCTGATCAGCCAGAGGGATGGGAAGACCAGCAGCAAGGATCGGTGGGAGGGAGAGCTGGGGAAGTTGCTACCGACTGTCAGATCTCTGGAGAGAACCCTTAGCTTCCCGGCAATTCCAGGGAAGACAAGTCTCCCTGTTCTTCCTGACAAAATAGTCAAAGACCTCTCCTCAGACCAGCACTATGGATACAGGATCACCAAAGCTATCAGAAGTGGCAAGATGGACAATGATCTTGCTGCACTGACAGTTGGCAAGACCGGACACAGCCGGTGGCTCACCACAGCTAACCTGTTCTGTGACTGGTTGTGCCGCAGTCATGGATTTAAGGGCAAGCTCCTGGCTAGACTGAAGGAGATTGTCTCCTTCATAATTAATGTGTACTTCCCCTGCTGGTTCCAAGTAAAGGTCAACAACAGCTGGGTGGATGCTCCAAGGAATGTCCTATTTGAGCTATCCTGTCCTATTTGAGCTGTCCTGCCTCTACACCCAGCCCAAGGTGGTGCAGTTGACCGTCATGCCGACTGTCCGGTCCTCTGCATGGTTTGCTCATTCTGAGGCAATCCTGGTGACCATGCTCTGCAGTGAGGTGGAGGAGGAGAGGAGGTTCGCAGTCCTAAAGATCACCTCCATCAGGGGGGAGCAGGAGCTGGGAGACACCTCACTCAGGCTGCGCACTCTGCCCTACCTCAACACACAGGCAACCACCCTAGAGAACATGATTGACTGGGAGGGCGCCACCAAGCCTATCGTCACCTGCAAGCTGACCAAGACAGAGTTGCTTGAATTCATGCAGAAGCCCATGGAGGTAGAGTACTTCCCCTGCCACACGCAGGCTATAGAGAGAGCTGTGAAGGAAGTGACAGCTGCGGCCAGTGCTGTGTGTGGCACTGAGAGGAGGGATGGATTCATCCGGGGGAGGGCACAGCACATTGAGCTGGTGCCGAGGCAAGAGCAAGCAGGACCTCATCGGCGACACAAAGCTCGCCATCAAATAGCTTGATTTATTGTGACTGCTCCCTATCTAATGAAATTATAGGTTCTAGAGAAGAGATTATATAGTTTATATATATGTATACAAGTTGTTTTTTTGTATGCATTTCATTTTGTTGAAACATTTAATAAAACATTTTGAAAACAAAAAAATTATTCCAGTTTCTAATGTTAACAAAAAAAAGCTGTTCTCGGCTTCCTTTGTCTTTGCCTGACCGTGGTATTGTATTGTATTGTATTGTATTATGGTGTGGATTTACCATACCAAGCTTAAGGTAGGGATGGTAAGCCTGAATGAGGTCCTGGGATGTAGACAAGCAGTCACATATATGAAAATGTTATTTTGGCAGATATGGTGGAAATACCCCCAAAAGACCAAAGGCTGTCATTTTTGCATGCCAGGAAAAAAAAGTTTTTTCAGAAACTACATGAGAGTTTTATTTTTTATAACAGTTATTGTTGTGAATATTTGGTTTTGAATGGTATTGATGAAAATTACCAGAAAAAAAATACAAATATGGAAAAACTGATTTGGACGGAAATTGTCAAAATAATGCCCCAAAAAAAGCATTTTTCAATCAAAAAAGGGGGTAGGTAACTAAAGTCAAAACCATTTTTTTGTTTTTGATTATTATTAAGTATATCATAAGACAACTTGAAAACGTAGGGCCCCCTCTCATTTCTCCACTTTTTTTTTCTTGACACACCCTAATGGACGGTGCGTGCATGCTATCGATCCATATAAACTTTGAATATAAGCCTAAACGGGGATTATTTATGGATGTTATTTGTGTCCTCTTTTTGAAAAGCAAAATATGATATTCCTGGAGTGACGGATGACAGCCAGCATGTGTGGCCATTTGTTTTGATGCTTCTTTGCATGCGGGTCTTCTTGCTCAGCGCGTGTCGGACTGCGAATTAGTGCACATGCGTAATACTTGAATGGTCTCAATGGACAAAGGCAGTCTGAACAGGCACGCCCAAAAAACAGATATGACAAAAAATCAGATTTGTGCATTCATACCTTGTGCATTGTGCGTTCATACCTGTAGTATGAACCTAGCCACAGTGACATCGGAAGTCAATAAATAATGAGTTATGGTTGTATATGGAATTTAAAATTTATTTGAATATTATTCATAATTGATTCTGCATGTTTTACTCAATTATTATGTTTCTGATGTGAAAATTTAGAAATTTATAAACTTAAACTTATGTCAAATTTGCACTAAATATTAAAAAAAAAAAAAAAAAAAAAAGTTGCTATTTTGGGACAAAACTTAAGTGAAATGTTAAATATTGCTATTGATCCTGAAAAAATCGGTGATTTTTGTGCATCTAGTGTAAAATCTGTCGTCTTTAATCGTCTTTAATTTCTGCAGCAATGCTGACAGCACTCCTGTAACGAGTCACATGACACTTTGGAGGGAAACGGGGTTTGTTGGCTGTTCTTGCCTTCATCCAAACTTCCGGCCTCAAATTTTGTGCAAAGACAAGTAACAACACCAGAACATCTGTGTCTCTGCATTGAATGATGAGCCGCTGAAACCAAGTTTCAGTTACAGTGCCTTGCAAAAGTATTCGGCCCCCTTGAACCTTGCAACCTTTCGCCACATTTCAGGCTTCAAACAAAGATATAGATATATAATATATATATATATATATATATATATATATATATATATATATATATATATTATATAATATAATATAATATATATATATAATATAGATATATATAATAAAGATATAAAATTTTAATTTTTTGTCAAGAATCAACAACAAGTGGGACACAATCGTGAAGTGGAACAAAATTCATTGGATAATTTAAACTTTTTTAACAAATAAAAAACTGAAAAGTGGGGCGTGCAATATTATTCGGCCCCCTTGCGTTAATACTTTGTAGCGCCACCTTTTGCTCCAATTACAGCTGCAAGTTGCTTGGGGTATGTTTCTATCAGTTTTGCACATCGAGAGACTGACATTCTTGCCCATTCTTCCTTGCAAAACAGCTCGAGCTCAGTGAGGTTGGATGGAGAGTGTTTGTGAACAGCAGTCTTCAGCTCTTTCCACGGATTCTCGATTGGATTCAGGTCTGGACTTTGACTTGGCCATTCTAACACCTGGATACGTTTATTTTTTAACCATTCCATTGTAGATTTGGCTTTATGTTTTGGATCATTGTCCTGTTGGAAGATAAATCTCCGTCCCAGTCTCAGGTCTTGTGCAGATACCAAAAGGTTTTCTTCCAGAATGTTCCTGTATTTGGCTGCATCCATCTTCCTGTCAATTTTAACCATCTTCCCTGTCCCTGTTGAAGAAAAGCAGGCCCAAACCATGATGCTGCCCCACCATGTTTGACAGTGGGGATGGTGTGTTCAGGGTGATGAGCTGTGTTGCTTTTACGCCAAACATATCGTTTTGCATTGTGGCCAAAAAGTTCAATTTTGGTTTCATCTGACCAGAGCACCTTCTTCCACATGTTTGGTGTGTCTCCCAGGTGGCTTGTGGCAAACTTTAAACGAGACATTTTATGGATATCTTTGAAAAATGGCTTTCTTCTTGCCACTCTTCCATAGAGGCCAGATTTGTGCAGTGTATGACTGATTGTTGTCCTATGGACAGACTCTCCCACCTCAGCTGTAGATCTCTGCAGTTTATCCAGAGTGATCATGGGCCTCTTGGCTGCATCTCTGATCAGTTTTCTCCTTGTTTGAGAAGAAAGTTTGGAAGGACGGCCGGGTCTTGGTAGATTTGCAGTGGACTGATGCTCCTTCCATTTCAATATGATGGCTTGCACAGTGCTCCTTGAGATGTTTAAAGCTTGGGAAATCTTTTTGTATCCAAATCCGGCTTTAAACTTCTCCACAACAGTATCTCGGACCTGCCTGGTGTGTTCCTTGGTTTTCATAATGCTCTCTGCACTTTAAACAGAACCCTGAGACTATCACAGAGCAGGTGCATTTATACGGAGACTTGATTACACACAGGTGGATTCTATTTATCATCATCGGTCATTTAGGACAACATTGGATCATTCAGAGATCCTCACTGAACTTCTGGAGTGAGTTTGCTGCACTGAAAGTAAAGGGGCCGAATAATATTGCACGCCCCACTTTTCAGTTTTTTATTTGTTAAGAAAGTTTAAATTATTCAATAAATGTTGTTCCACTTCACGATTGTGTCCCACTTGTTGTTGATTCTTGACAAAAAAATTTAATTTCATATCTTTATGGTTGAAGCCTGAAATATGGCAAAAGGTTGCAAGGTTCAAGGGGGCCGAATACTTTTGCAAGGCACTGTATTTACCCTTTTAAACGTTTTTTTTTTCTTTTTTTTTTTTCAATTTTTCTTTGTTTGGATCGATTATTTATCATCTAATATATCGGAGAAAATGCGACAGTAACAAAGAAAAAATACAATTAAGAGATAGTTATGGGGTAGAGATCTGTGACTTTTTTACAGACGTCATTTTTTCATTGTGACATAATTTGTTTAAAAGTTTAAAATATGTTAGTAAAAATTTTTAAAAGTCGTTTTTTTTAACAAAAAAAAATGAGACATCAATTAATGATTCTAAGCTAAAAACGACAGACATTTTGAATAATAAATATAATTGCTGAGCTTCTTTTTATGGCTGGGTTGAAACAAAAGCGGTTGCGCGATGTCTGTAAACGGGGGTTTTCAGGGTAAAACGGACAAATTAAAAATAGTTCGGGGGCTTCATGCGCCATGAATCTGCTATGGCAGCATATAGACATTGTTCCATCAACACAACAGTTGTTTTGGCTTAAAATACAGCAGTTACTTTTAAAGAGGAGTGCAAGAGCAGAAACTGCTTTTTCAGTCTTGTCTGTGTTTTCCGCCATATGTATATTCATAAAAGTTTATTTATTTATTTTTTTTATTATTCTTTGGGAAAAATAGTGAAAAAACATGTCTTATATGTATCTATTTCCATCGCTAAATCTGAATAAATACATTAAACACACATTTAATGTTTCGCGGTTTTTCACTTATCGCAGTGGGTTCTGGTCCCCATTAACCGCGAAAAACGAGGGATCATTATAATCTATTTAATTGTGCTTGTCAAAGTGAAGCTTGCAAAATATATAATTCAGTCAGCCATTTTTTCTGAAGCATGGAGCTTGCGAGGAGTTCCAGTTTATAGTAGTTCATTCTTGACTGCAAGTGTCTCATATTAGGGCTCATCAAACTTGTCCAATATTAGTCTTTGGCTTTCTAAAGTGTTTTTAGATTATCTAATAAATCTTATTTAGAGGTGAGACATTGTGTTTGAGGTAAGCACCCTTCAAACTTGAGAGTTGTAGTTTGCTCATGACTAGTGGGCTTAAATACCTGCTACTAGAGGTGCAACAATTAATCGATGAATCGACAACTAATCAACTAGCAAATTAATCCACAACTATTTTGATAACCAAATTAATCGTTTTGGACCTTCTTCACCTTCAACTTGTCTAAATTCTTGAAATTAACACATAAATATAACTTCTCAGTTGTAAATATCAGATTTCTTCATTATATTTTTGTTAAGTCAAAGTAAGACATGAGCAAAAATCTGCTTTTACTTAGGGAAAAACAATTAACATTTATTCCAATTTTCGGACATCAGTCTAAACTAGCTTCATAATAAGGCTGCAACAACTAATCGATTAAATCGATTACTAAAGTAGTTGCCAACGAATTTGGTAATGGATTTTTGCCAGAAACCATGAACAGTCCCATTTGGGTCCTTGTTTGTGTGTAACGTGAGGGTGCACGCGTGCGCCAGCAATCAGAGCAAGATAGAGTTCCCTGCTATACTCAGGTTGGGCTGCTGACTTAATAATATTACGAAGAATCGCGAGTTAGATTGTATTGTGTGTTGTTTGTGTGCCTCCATCAGAGGTGAATAAATGAAGCCAATTGTATTGTTTGTATTCTTTGTTGATGAGACGTTACTACTTAGCATGGACTGCTAAGCCAGTTAGCATTATGCTAATCTGTGTCTGAAGTGTTTTTTTGTATTGTGTTTTGGAGAAGCATATTAGCAATTGAGTCATTGTTAGATATTAAAGTTGTCTCATTTCTTTCTATAAAGAAACCACACACATAAATTCATTCATAAAGCAAGTTAGAGTCTCCTTTCAACAAAAACTCCCATTCAAACTGTAAATTGTCATACAGGAGAGTGTGCCTTGAAATATGATTGTTTTTATGAGCAACTGTTTGATAAAGAAAACTGATTCATTCGTCAAACCCTTTCTTTTATCCCAGGCAATAGTAGGTGGTTTTATTTACCTGACATGTTTCGGCGGGCACTTCTGCCTTCGTCAGAGGGCGGAAGGGCAGAGGCAAACTGATTCATTCCAGTCTGCCTCCTCCTTATTCGATTTTGCTGTTTGTTTAAAGAAAAATGAGTCATTGACCCAATTTATATCAGCGCTTTGCTCACAACAACAAAAAATGTCAATAAGCAGCAGTTTTTCATTTGAATGAACAGGTTTTTTGTCTGATTTGTGTACTGAGAAATTGTTTTTATGTTGTATAATCAGAACCTTTATTAAAAACCTAAACAAAATGTATGCATTTAAAACAGTTGTAGCCTACAGTTAAAGGGTATGTAGTGCCCTGGGAAAATTTTAATATTCCATCATTTATCCATAAACGCATGCCTTTTGTATTCATATCATGCCACTTCGTGTAATTACACACAAGAAAATGAGAGAAATTTGGCTCGATTGTCAAGCTAAAACGACCGGCGCCCGAGATCTGGCAGATTGTGTGCGTGACGTCACGACAAGTGAAGAGAGTGCCACCGGCCACTAGGGGGGCAGCGCCTGTCTGCATCAATATAATTCCTTCTAGTGAGGGGAGAATTAGGGGTGTTTTGAGCTGTTTATGCTGATGCATTGTGTTCGTCCTTAACATATTCCAGGTTCCCTCATGAAGAAACACCCCTCGTTGTCAATAAAAGAGAATTCAGAATTGACAGTAGCCACGTTTACAAGCTGACTTTTATTCATACCGATTCAAATCATTCCGAATGGAAATTTTACATCAGCTGTTTACATGTCACTTCATCTATTCTGATCCAGCGTTTATATGTGACTGCCTTTATTCCGAAAGGACGTTTGACAACTGCCGTCTGACATGCGCAGATTAATCAAAACAAAGCGTCACGTTGCAAAACATGGCGATCGATCGTCAGATCAGCTGCTGTTTTAACTTTTCGAGTGGAAACAAAACTTCAGAATGATACGCCGTTCATTTAAAAAGTTGTGTGGGTGCGCTGTGCGTGTGCTTGGAAGCCATGTTGCAAGTGACGTTACTTACGTCACCAAGTGACGTCACCACGTCAGTACGGAGCATGTGCAGAAAGAACGCAACCAGACACCATTCCGCTTCCCTGTTTACATGATATAATTTTACTTCTAATCGGTTTGGGAAAAGGAATATTCCACCCCTGTGAATCGGAATGAATTCGGTTTGGGCCTGTTCATTCCGAATGAGGTGTTTATATGGAACACATTTATTCGGTTTGAACATCTAAACCGATTGTAATTGGAATATTTGGCTCCATGTAAACGTGGCAAGTGAGGGGTGTTTCTTCAACAAGAAAAAGGCTCAGTGCTTTAATACTGAATGGTGGCGATGATGGCAGACAATTTCGTTTCTAGTTTCAGCGATGAATCCGACGTAGAAGGACGTAACGAACGTTCATCTAATGGTGACGAGGAGAGTTACGAAGCTTTAATTGGTGTTTTAGGTTACCAATTTGAGCCCAAACGAACGCCAATGCAGCGTAATGAAACGGTCATTGAGGGGAGCAATGACACTGATGAAACATCGGCAGCAGATCGTGTGGGAAACACCAATGATTTGTTTTGCATTTCTTTTAGTGAAACTGATACACCGTGACTGCAAAATAAAGGAATGCATAGAATAATTATCATTTATTGCGCTTTCATAGCTTTTCGCTCTGCCAACAGACACAAATATGAATGGGATCAGAGGATTTGTTATTTGTTATTTTACGAGCGATAATTTATACATGTGTCCAGTCCTGTATCCAATGCGTGACATTTTTTTATTATAAAAGAGTACTCACTCTGGCCATTTCGAGCTTGGCTGCTCCCCTCCTTTGCTTAGCTTTAGCCTCCTTTACCAGTCATCGTCCTCTTTCTTGATATCTCGGGACATTTAGGTGGCTGCACCTGTATGGTCGGCACCGCATCTCCTTTGAGCAGCAGTCTTTTAGCAAAACCCGATTTTTCTTGTCCATAGTTCGAGAAGCTTTCAGGTGGAAAATGCGCACCACAGAAAAGCGTGCCGGAGGCTGTGTCTAGAAAATTAGCCCTCTTTGCCCGGACGAACTTTACCCGTTGTCTGTGTAGTCCAGCTTTTTTTTCGCGTTCAGGAACTCATGGATACTATATTCCGATAAATAACTATTTGTACACCACATAGCACAGCAGTTTTGAACCATTTTTGTGATGTTTTGGTCAAACAAACCCCAACGCTACTCTCTCGTCGTTAAAAAACAAGGGCACCTGGCTCCGCCTCGACTGTCAATCACTTGTCATGAGGTCGCCGCCCCATTCGGCTGTTTCCGGAACACTTTCGGAAATCTTCGTCATTTTCGATCTATTTTCGATAATTGCTCATTAATGTGATTGATTTTTTTGTTAACTTTATCAATATTTGTTATCTTGGCACATAACGCTTCTATTGATGTCTTACACCCCCTTTGCCGCTACATACTCTTTAAGTCAGGAAGCTGTAATAAAATATTATTTTTGAAGAAAATAGTCATCCATTTTGTCTTTATTGTTACTTACAACATGCTTAAAAGAACTTCGAGGTAAATTGTGAAGGTAATTGAAAAAAACGGACATTTATGCGATTAATTGTTTAGTTGATTATCAGATGAATCGATTATCAAAATAATCGTTAGTTGCAGCAGCTCTACCTGCTAGAGTGTGTGCTGTGCAAACCTGATCAGGAACGACAGAAAACGTTCAACCTCTCAGGTTGCATTAAAAATTATTTTGGGGAACTTTCGTTTTGATCATTTATTTGTTTTCTGCACCATTATACAAGTACAGTACATTGTTTAAAATTACAGTGTTTTCTTGGATTTCTTTTTTTTATTTTATTATTTTTTTTAATGAAAATTACAGACCACTCTCATCTTTTTGAGTGTGATTATTGTACTTGCAGAGTCATTGGTTGGTTGCTATATATTTTTTTCTCTCCTCTGTATGAACTGCACAAATTCACAGACATAAATTATTGTCTTCTTCATTCTAATGATTTTGTTTTTAAATCAATATTTGCTTTTGTGTTACAGATGCTCAGTTAAGCTATTTGTTGACTCAATGCCAGGGGACATCCACTGATGGCCATGATGCAGTTCTTCTGTACAAGATCTACTATAACAGGATGCTTTATCTTGAATACAACAGCACATTGGGAAAGGCTATTGGTCACACAAAGGTGGCAAAGGAATTTGCTCAAATTTTAAACATGGGCTCCTATCGGAAAGAAAAAGAAAGAGCACTGCAAAGTTGCAAAAAATATCTCAGACAGTTTGTGGAAACCTTCGACAAGAAAGGTGATCTGTTTTACCCCTGTAGGTCTGAGAACACCAGCCTAATAGTCGGCAACCAGACTAACTCTATTATGTCACTTCCTGTCCACCATATGTCGCAATACGTCATAGTTCTATTGTTTAACATCATTTGATTGCCACATGTTTTTCGGTATTTTGTTGCAGTTGAGCCAAAAGTCCGTTTGCGTTTAGATGAGTCAAAAGCGGCTGGCGAGCATCCATCTTCTCTCATCTGTAGCATGTACAACTTCTACCCAAAAGACATCTTGGTGACATGGCTAAGGAACGGCAAGGTGTTGACGTCTGAAGTTACATCAACTGATTCACTACCCAATGGCAATTGGCTTTATCAGAAGCACTCACACTTGTTCTACACACCAAAATACGGGGAGACTATCAGCTGCATGGTGGAGCACGCTAGCCTCCAGGAGCCCAGGATTTACGATTGGGGTAAGTAGACATAACAGATGACAACATAACACAACACATAAAGTATCTTGGAATCAGTTTTTCCTCCAAAACTTACCATACAGAATTAACTAAGCTAAATCATACACCTCTCTTAGCAAAAATATATGAAGACCTAATACACTGGAATAATCTACTCGTCTCACTTTTGGGCCGGATAGCGACAGTTAAGATGAAAATATTACCACAAATAAATTATTTGTTTTCAATGATCCCCTTTAAACCCACTCAAAAATGGTTTCAAGACCTAGACTCAGCCGTCACAAATTTTACTTTAAGAAAAACAGAATTAGCCTTGCCAACTTGCAAAAAATAAACCAGAGGGGGGCTTAGATGATCCCGATATTCAACACTATTATAAAGCAAATCAAATACAATACCTCATTAAGTAGTTAGATCTTAACACTGAACAACAGTCATGGCTAGAATCAGAGCAAACAGACTGCAATCGAATACAACTGGCAAACCTCTCCTTTATTAGTTCCAATATCAAGAAACATAGCTGCTTCAAGAATCTAATGATAGCATATACCTTGAAAGCCCGGTGGAAATGAATGGAAATTACGCATTCACAATTAGCGCCATGTAAATTTTCACCAATCTGGCACAACCCAGATTTTGGAATTAATAAAATTCCTATTTATTTTAGCACATAGGATGAAATGGGAATAAACCAGTTACAGTATTTGTTTAAAGATAATACTGTATATTCATGTCATATGAAAAAATACTACAAGATTTCCAAATCAGAGGGATAAATTTCCATCAATACAATGAAATTAGGGTAGCCATCAAAAACAAATTCTCATCACTAACGGGTTCGTTAGATCCACCACCTTTCGTAAACAAAATATTAAACATCCATCCTCAACAACAACAAAAACGTAAGTATATAAAGCGTTCTCATGTAACAACTCTGCTTGCCTACCAATTCAAAAATGGAGTAACGACCTTTCGGTCACATTTGATAATAACTATTGGCCCCACATTTGTAAAAATACATTTACAATGACTAAGAATAAGAACCTTCAACTTATACAGTTCAAAATATTCCACAGATGGCATATTACCCAGTCTTAAAAGCACAAAATGGGGTTCTCCTAATCCGATAAATGTACAAGCGGCGACGACGATACTTCAGATACATACTTTCATGCTCTTTGGCAATATAAACCAGTACAAGAGTCACAGGTAATGAGGAAACCCTCTTCCCTTTTGAACTGCATGTCACGCCTGGGTGAGAGTTGTCACGTCTTGGTATATCCTCTTCCTGCTTTATTTTGAAGCCTCACCCTCCTGTTTCCACCACTCACCCTTCCTGCTGTCTCACCTGTCTCTGATTATGATTACCAATTGTTCCCACCTGTGTCCTATTCATCATGTGCTTAAATTGTTTGTCACTCCCTAGTCTCGTGCCAAAGTGTCCTTCGTTTTCACTACAGCCCATATTCATAGTCCAAGATATTCTACGTTCTGAGTTTATTCATAGTATTCTACAGTTTGTTTTTTATTTGAATTTTTTTGAATTTATTGTCATTGTCATCATCATCATCATCATCAACATTAAAATCAACGTCACAAGAAAGAAAGGAGAGAAAAGAGAAAGAGGATGAGAACAGACATGACAAAGGAGACGGAAAAAGCAGAAGCTTATCGGGACCCGTCCCCCAGCCACCAAGATAGCACAAGCAGCATGCTCTCGATCAGTCCAATGACAGTCTAACACATTTCGTTCAAAAGTCATTAATTGCCATGGAGATTTCACATATAGTAATTTAAGTATATTGGATCAGTTCATGTCCAAGTAGGTGAAGGGTGAAGGCCTGGGGTGCTTTGGAGGCTCTCATGTGTTGTATCCACCGTAGAAGATTTCTAGTCAGCGTCCCTTGCCCGGTTTAAGAAATTAGTCATCATCATCTCTGCTTAATCTGCATCTTATGCTTAATGCAAAGTCCTTTGTTATAGTATTCTACTCCAGTGCGTTTTTGCCTGGCTCTCTTATTTCCCGTTTGTACAATTTCATTTCATAGCTTGTTATTTCCTCCTTCTGGAGCGCCCTCAGTTTTCTTACTGCTTCTGATTATTTGTGTTCATTAAAAGACTGAATTCTGCACTTGAGTCCGCTCCATTCCGTCCAAGTGTGACACTGCAGGATTCCATTGTCTCCAAATCTTTGTCTGCTTGGCGATCTGAATACAGTGAATATCTCAAATCATCAAGCCCGTCCACTACTGGCATGTGGGGTTGGGAGTTGTGTCCCCTCTTCCCATCCCTGAAGGCCAGTTAATGGGGGTGCCTGGATCCCAGCAAAGGGGACAATGACCCCTTTGCTGGGCCGCTGGAGGAGGGATGGGCTGCGCTAGCTCCCCCATTTGTGTGCACTCCACCCCTCCCAATCACTTATCTTATAGACCCCCCCCCCTTCTTTCCCTGGTCAACAGGCCCATCACATAGTATCAACCGGAAATACATCTAGCTGACGATAGCGCCAACATATTCATAGTTAGTGTAGGCATTCAATGTATTTCTTTTTGTTGTTTGTGTTTGTTTTCTTTCTTTTCTTCTGTTCCCCCATAACCCCTTCCTGTTCGCTGCTTTGTCTTAATAAACGAGGTACAGTGGGGCAAATAAGTATTTAGTCAACCACTAATTGTGCAAGTTCTCCCACTTTAAAATATTAGAGAGGCCTGTGATTGTCAACATGGTTAAACCTCAACCATGAGAGACAGAATGTGGAGAAAACAAACAGAAAATCACATTGTTTGATTTTTAAAGAATTTATTTGTAAATACTGGTGGAATATAAGTATTTGGTCTTTACCAAAAGTTCATCTCAATACTTTGTTATGTACCCTTTGTTGGCAATAACGGAGTCCAAACGTTTTCTGTAACTCTTCACAAGCTTTTCACACACTGTTGCTGGTATTTTGGCGCATTCCTCCATGCAGATCTCCTCTAGAGCGGTGATGTTTTGGGGCTGTCGTTGGGCAACACGGACTTTGAACTCCCTCCTCACCCCGTGGCGTCAAAATGATAACATGAACGGGGAGCAAAAATCCCAGAACCACACGGGGGGGACCGAGTGAATGACCTACAGAGAGCTGGGACCACAGTAACAAAGGCTACTATCAGTAACACAATGCGCCGCCAGGGACTCAAATCCTGCACTGCCAGACTTGTCCCCCTGCTGAAGAAAGTACACGTCCAGGCCCGTCTGCGGTTCGCTACAGAGCATTTGGATGATCCAGAAGAGGACTGGGAGAATGTGTTATGGTCAGATGAAACCAAAATAAAACTTTTTGGTAGAAACACAGGTTCTCTTGTTTAGAGGAAAAAGAATACTGAATTGCACCATACCCACTTTGAAGCACGGGGGTGGAAACATCATGCTTTGGGGCTGCTTTTCTGCAAAGGAACCAGGATGACTGATCCGTGTAAAGGAAAGAATGAATGAGATTTTGAGTGAAAATCTCCTTCCATCAGCAAGGGCATTGAAGATGAGACGTGGTTGGGTCTTTCAGCATGACAATGATCCCAAACACACAGCCAGGGCAACAAAGGAGTGGCTTTGTAAGAAGCATTTTAAGGTCCTGGAGTGGCCTAGCCAGTCTCCAGGTCTCAACCCCATAGAAAATCTGTAGAGGGGAGCTGAAAGTCCGTGATGCCCAATGACATCCCCAAAACATCACTGCTCCAGAGGAAATCTGCATGGAGGGATGGGCCAAAATACCAGCAACAGTGTGTGAAAAGCTTGTGAAGAGTTACAGAAAACGTTTGGCCTCCGTTATTGCCAACAAAGGGTACATAACAAAGTATTGAGGTGAACTTTTGGTATTGACCAAATACTTATTTTCCACCATGATTTGCAAATACATTCTTTAAAAATCAAACAATGTGATTTTCTGCCCCCCCCCCCCCCCCACACACATTCTGTCTCTCATGGTTGAGGTTTAACCATGAAGACAATTACAGGCCTCTCTAATATTTCCAAATGGGAGAACTTGCACAATTAGTGGTTGACTAAATACTTATTTGCCCCACTGTATGTTGAATGATCACAATGGGAGTATGTCATACTCCAATGTGAAACATTATAACTGTTCAGACCAACCGGAAACTTAGACTTCCATTCTCCGTGTCAAACAGCTGAACAGGACAGGTTTAAAAGGAAAAAAAACACGTCAAAATTTTAAAAGTTAAGATTTAAAAATTGTGTTTTTGCTTTCAAATACAGTAAATGTTAAATGAAGTTGAGAGAGTAATTAAAATACGTAATAAATAAATGAATACATAATATGGGATCTGTGGTAAAGACGCATTGAGGCTTTTTTTTTGTCTGGAATGTCAATAATTTGCAACAATAGACTTTAAAAAAAAAAAAAAAAAAAAAGATGACAACATCACTAAAGTGAACCGACGCCCCCATATATCGACTGCATTTGTGCCTTTCAGTAACATAGTATTAACCCATTGGCCGTCGTTGATGGAGATGAACGTACACTCCAAACAATATAAACTGGGAGGGGCTGAAAGTTAATAGTCATGTTTCAGTGCCAATGACGGCGATAGATGTCCAATCAATATGAACTATGACTGCCGATATTTCTGTCAAACTGATTGGATGTCTATTACAATCAGTTGTGGGCCAATGAGTTAATAATGTCATTGATTAAGGAGTGGTACACTTGCCTGACTTGGATTAAATTAACACTGTCAAATGATTGACAGTATCTTTTGAATGTAGTCTCAGTGTTTTCAGGCCTTTCGCCAAAAATCAGCTAGAATAGACAAATACTACTGTCCCAATTTCAATGGATAAATTATGTTTATCATGTCTTCTATATGTTGTGCTGGAATTTTCAGAGCCCATGTCACAGTCTGTGAGGAATCAGATCGCATTTGGAATAGTGGGTCTGATCGTGGGTCTAGTTTCTTTTTCTGCTGGGCTAATTTACTACATAAAGAATGTTACTGGTAAGTTATCTCTGCAAATTAAGATGAAAAATGTTTTTTTACACTGACAAGTGATTGGAGCTTTAATTTCTTTTTACTACGGGTGGCAATTATTTTTAAAACAGTTTTCCTTCTGATGTACCTAACTAATACTGTATTAGACAGCATTGCAATTTTGTTTCTTATGTAATGCAAAGTACAACAAATAGGCCTACATGAAAGTTCCTGCATCAATGAATTATTGTAAGTTAACAAACAACAACAGCAGCAGCAACAGCAGCAGCAATCGATTGGACAAGATTGTATACTATCTGTGTGTATGTATTTGCTTTATTGGCTATATTTACTTTCCAGGGCAAGAGAGAGCATCTACAAGTGGTGACAGAGAAGATGCAGGGGATGCTCAGAGTCACTTGCACCAAGAATACTAAAAAATAAAAAAATATACAGTACTGCAATGATATGTAGTGGCTGGTCAACAGAGGGCGCTGCTTTACCAGAAAGTACAAATACCATATGATTACATGCATGTAATACACATAATACAAATACTTGATAAAGTTGTTTCATTCATCTCTGTTGGTGTGACATAAAAAAAAATTATAGACATTTACATTTACAGACTTGCTCAAAATCTTAAGACTAGATGAAAAATAGCTAGAATTTACCTTTTTAAGTAGAGTCACATTATGCAAAAGCAAGAAGGGTAGTGTCACAAAAATCACTTTGGAAAAGTAATTTAATGAAAACAACAAACTGAAATAGGCCGTTCTTTAGCAGACCAAAAGTTCAAGACCATTGCTCAAACATTCACAAAAAACTCTCCAAACCAGAACAAAAAAAATCTTGGTAGAACTCAGTCATGAGTAGCTCCACTGTTCTAGTTAATTACTTCAGAAATTCGTTTGGGCATGCTTGATGCGAGTGTTTCCATGAAGCTAATGGAAACATTGTCCAAGTGGTGAAGATGGCTTCAAAAAGAGCATCAACTGTCGGGAACGGATGACCATTTATATAAACTTGCCTTGCCATTCATCTGCAAATGTTCTCTATGGGATTTAAATCAGGGGAACATGCAGGATGGTCCAAAGAATGAAGATGTTATTCTCCCTGAATAAGTCATTCGTCAAGCAAATATTGTGAACTGCAGCTGTTGAAAACCCAGGCTATTACCGCACAGGCAAGGGCCCTCAGTCATCAGGGATCTCTGGTGCAACATCAGCACGTAACCAGCCGCTGTTCGACGAACCTGCACCACCTGTAGCAAACACGCCAGATCATAATCGACACCCTCCACTGTGAAGGGCAGAAAACATCTCAGGTGGGATCTTGTCATGCCAGTAACGTTGAAAGCAATCTGAACCGTCAAAGTTAAATATCGATCATGAACAGTAGAACAGTGGGTCAAGTTCTTGGGTGTTACTGTTCTTGGTAGTTAAGGCACACCTCTTTTGTTTTGAAAATTATAGGACAGGCTAAAAGTTTGGACAAACCTCATTCAATGCAACACAAATGAAGGTCCCATTGATAAAAGCAAGAAAGTAGACTAATTAACCCTAATAAAACGATTTCAGGTGACTACCCCTTGAAGCTCATCAAGAGAATGCTAAGGGTGTGCCAAAACGTAATCGGAGCAAGTGGTGGCTACTTTGAAGATACAGTACTAGAATATAAAGCATGTTTTTAGTTATTTCACCTTTTTTACTAAGTACGTAATTCCACACATGTTCATTCATAGTTTTATTACCGAAATTTTTGGACTATAAACCGCTACTTTTTTCCCTCATTTTGAATCCTGCGGCTTATAGTCCAGTGCAGCTTATTTTTTGATTCATTTGGGTAATAGGTAACACTTTAATTGACAGCGGCGTCATAAGACCGCCATAATTATGACACTATCATGTGCATTACTGAATACTTATGATATG
The DNA here is from genome assembly GCF_030265065.1 of Corythoichthys intestinalis. NCBI lineage: Eukaryota > Metazoa > Chordata > Actinopteri > Syngnathiformes > Syngnathidae > Corythoichthys > Corythoichthys intestinalis. The sequence continues at coordinate 43,173,425 of NC_080398.1, forward strand.
TCATTCAGTGGAATTGTGTCACTAACTCCCTTTATGTCCATCTCAGATTTTTACATCCATTCAAAAATGTTATAATTCGCCGGATGACACTAAAAGACATCTGTTATAAGCACTCATTAATGCTCATGAGTGTCATGTGATAATTATAATTGTCTTATGACAGTCTTATGGCGCCACTGTCAAATAAAGTGTTACCAAATACCATAACTAGCAATTACTGAAACAACTAGAACAGTAACTGAAGAAATAATTAGCACAAAACATGAATTTTGATTTTTTTTTTTTTTTTTACATCTGTAGCGCTGCAATGCATGCTAGGAGGCATGTTTGACAAAAGCAGTGTTGACAGCAGGTGGCAGCAGAGGTTGACTGTTTTCCCCGAATGGAGCAGTGGTGGCCAAATGAAGCTTTGTTAAGCAATGAACCTTTGAACCAACTGGCTGCAAAACTTCATGGCGTTTCATTTGGTCTTACTAGTCTTATGATGCCGCTGTTACCGGTTAATATCTTTTGGGGTAAATATTCCATGATACAGTGAGGACACCTGCAGTTTATAGTTCAGTGCGGCTTATCTATGAACAAATGTTGTTTTCGTATCAAATTTAGTGGGGGCGGCTTATAGTCAGGTGTGTCTTATAGTCCAAAAATTACGGTACCTTTAATGAGAATTTTCAAATTAAATAGTCATGAAAATAAAGAAAACGCACGAATGAGAAGGTGTGTCCAAACCTTTGGGCTGTACTGTATTTTTTCACATATTATATATATATTCCATTATTTACCTGCTTCCCAGGTCAATACCTTGAAGGACATTTGACTTTTTGACCTCAAATCAGCATAGGGTTGTCGTACTACCCTTACTGATTGAGGCACACCTGTTACCTATTAGATTTAGCCTTTCACATACATTGTAAGATTTCGTTCCGATTGTTTACCCGCTTCTCAGGTCAATAGCATCAAGGACATTTGACCTTTTGACCCCGAGTCAATGTAGCATCGTCGTACTACTCTTGGTGATTGGGGGACATCTTTTACCTGTTAGATTTATCCTTTCGCATATTTTCTAAGATTTCCTCTCCATTATTTACCTGCTTCCACGGTCATTAGCGTCAAGGACATTTGACCTTTTGACCCCAAATCAGTGAAGGGTCATCGTACTACCCTTGATGATTGAGGCACACCTGTTACCTGTTATATTTATCCCTCCACATATTTTCTAAGATTTCTTCCTCATTATTTACCTGCTTTCAAGGTCAATAGCGTCAAGGTCCTTTGACCTTTTGACCCCAAAACAGTTACCTAGAACTTCAGACTCACTGCTGTTCCAGCGATCGAGTCTGGTGACCGTTCTGCGGATCAAATTTCCAGGGCGGAGCAAGCCACAGCAAACAGACAGCGGAGTGGACCAATCAGCGACAGGCGGACGTGACGTTAGTAAAGCGACAAGAAACTCTAGCGCGAGGAAATAAACATACGAGGAGAGCGGAGAATGGAGAAGTTTATTCAACATGGCTAGCGCGAGACAGACTGTGGGTTTTAGCGACTCGATGTGTTTTTGGTAATTTAAAACTGAATTTACCGCGGATTGGAACATATTCTCGGCTCTCCGGTTCACCATCTGTGTTGTTGTGGAGACGACTTCCGATGCGCAAGAGTGACGTTGCTCAGAGTCGTTAAGCTATCATTAACATGTCACGCAAATAAACGAATCTGATTGCACGGTTACTTTTGTTCGGGCTCGAGAGGCCAATGAGGAGCTGGGTCCCAGACTGTTCTCCCGGTGTTTAAAAAATACAAGGAGAACAGTCTGGCCGTGCCAGGCAACCAAAACAGTGCAACGTCGTAGTACTCTTCTTGGTGGTTGAGGCACGCGTTTTACTTTTCAAATTTTTCCCTCCATCCACATATTTTTCATATATTTATTGCCTTATTTACCTGCTTACTTGGTCTATAGCTTCAAGGTTATTTACTCTGCATATTTTTTTAATGTTTTTTTTTTTTTTTTTTTTGCCAGGCCTCAACAGCCATATACGGGTGTCCATGACCTGAAAACACAGTTAAGATGTAGGGTTTATATCAGTGGTTTTACCAGTCTTTTTCTTTAGTTATTTTTGTTCTTCTGCTAAACTATTCATCCTATTTTTATTCCTCCCGTCCAATTTAACTCGTATAACATAACTCGTGACCATCCTACCTGCAAGTCAAAGTCGAGGGGAAAATACTATTATTTTGCGCATGCGTACTTCCGGAGTGACAAAAAATGAGCCGTTTTGGTTTCTATTTTATTTTTCTCGTTTTGTTGGTGAAAAGCCCTAGTTTGCTACTCTTTTTGTGTTTCGCTATTTATGTTTACGTCCATTATAGAACGCGCTAAAGCGTGACAAACCTAAATAGCGTAACCACCTCACCTATTTTTTCCTCAGCGGTTAATTTGAATGTATTTGAGTCTTGACTATCAAAAAAGCCATCTGTCAGGGCTAACTATGCGGCTTTGCGTGGCTTGGCGTCAGTCACTGCGGGGTGATGGACGCGCCAGTCGTGTCACGTAGGTCGTCAAAACATGATGATTGCGCTCAAGTTCTCGCCGTGGGAGTGAATATGCACGATGGACACGATAAGAGGGTGTTTAAACGGACGAAACCGTTTGCTCTGCGGTCAGACGGAAGACGGCATCACAGGTAAGACCCTACAATGCCCCCCCCCCCCCCAATAAATTAATGTGTCCTGTGAGAATTTTCTAAAAGCTGATTCGCTTAAAAAAAAAAAAAAAAAAAAAACTGGAGAAGTTAGGCTTCGCCATCTTTTGGCGTTCTAGAAGATCCCATCAAAAACTATCTAAATTCTTTTTTAAAAAATCGATAACATGAACAATGAAAAATGTTCCTAACTTTTATCATAAATCCTGTAGGAAAATCAGATGTATGTGATCATACAGTATATCTTAAATTATATCATAGATTTTCATTTGTGAAGATCTCAGATCAGTAGTAACTTTTTACCATCTTTGCTTATTTGGTCCCCTTGTGAGTGGGCAGCTTTTTAAATGATCCAACAGTGTTGGTGATGTATCGTGATACTTTGTATCCCAACAGGTTATCGATATGCTCCTGCCAAGAATCGAGATATCGTTTTAAAAAGGTGTCAATGTCTAAAAAAAATAAAATAAAAGGGAACCAACAAGTTGCTACCAAAATCTTCCACCATAATAGTGTCTCAGTTAACTCTGAGGCTGCATTGACGGTGCACCCAATCCATTTAGACTGGGGGTTTTCTGGGCATTTACAGGTCACTTGCGTTTCGTTTTAGGGCACTTATAGGTCATTTCCTGTTGAGTTTGAGTCACTGCCTATTCATTTGGGTGATTCCCAGGTCACTTCCTGTTCTGTAACTCAAAATCAACAGGAAGTGACCCATAAAATACCCCAATATCAACAGGAAGTAACTGAACATCAACAGGTAAATGACCTTAAATGGCCCAAAATTACCTCATTTTCTGGCATTGGCTGCCACAGACGGCCATAGGCGTTCAATCCGTTTGAATCCATTTCAAATGGATTGGACGTCTACTAGTGATAAATTAATTCCAATTCACAGCAGAAGCTTGTTTTTCTGTTTATTAGTTGGTCAGAAAATCATTCTAGGATATTCTCTAAATGTATCCTAATGCCATTATCGGCAATTATGACGTCACACAGATAATCCAGATAAAGCGAAATTCAACCGATAATGTAATCCGATAATTTTATACTTGATTTAGCCTCCAAATGTGCGCAATCAAAAGTTTTGTCCAATTCTGCTAGTTTTAAGGAGGTGTTTTGGCAGTGTAGTAATGTGATATATGTTAGGAATGGCTTACTTTTAAAGGCATTTTTGTGCAACTTGGGTTTTTACTCTAGTAAGTAAGTAATTGTTGCCAAAAGCTTACCATTACACAATGTCATTGCCATTGTTTAGATGTTGCAATTGACTACTTGTTCACATTTGATGTGGAAAAAAATAGCGCTAAATTACATTTTTGCACAGTAACATTTGATCTTTGTATACTTTAACATTTTACATACATATTTGAATAGAATTATCAGCGTGACATTATCGGTTATCGGGTGGAAGGGGCAGGAAATTATCGGTTATCGATATCGGTTGAAAAATGTATTATCGGGCATCACTAATAAATATTTCATTATTTAATAATCGAGTCAGGTCTCAAATTAGGCTGCATGTGATTTTTTTGTCCTGACAGCCTCCTAGCAGCTTCATGCATGTGTTCCTATGTACTGTATTTTGACCATGTTCTATTTAATGAGCGGCTGAATGTGTACTGACAACAGTGGCCCTTTTTTTCAGTTCAACTTCATTCAACTTAAGTGAATGAAGACATATCTGAAGGTTACGAACACTTTTTAGTGAAGTTACGGCAGAATTTCCGAAAATTTTCTGCATATTTTTATTTCCCAGTCCACTGCAAATGTTTCTTCTCAGACTGTACAGATACAGTGTTACCTTTACATTAGGGCTGTCAAAATTAACGCGCGGTAATTAATTTTTTAAATTAATCACATTAAAATATTTGACGCAATTAACGCACATGTCCCGCTCAGACAGTATTCTGCCTTTTGGTAAGTTTTACAGCAAGGCTTTTTGTGCTGTCTAACAGCGAACTCTTGTGGTCGCTTTGCGACATGGTTTATTGTTTTGTTGCCAGTTCAATATGGCTGCACGACGTCTCTGTTGTGCTTATATGATCCTTGGACAAGATTTGTCCGTAAGTATGGTTGTTTTAAAGAATGTACATATTATGTTAATAAACAAAATGTTATATTTTTGTATGAGATGCTTTTTGTTTATGTTTAGTTAACCTGTATAGCGTGCTAAGCTAACGTTGTTGCTAATGCAATGCTTGTGTACTTTTTTTTTTTGTAGTTTTACGACGGTCTAAAGAGGACAATGGTTTGAGGCCATTTTATTAATAAATCAGATGAAAAAGGAAGAAGTCTGATTATTAAGGAGTTGTTCACTAGCTGTCTAGCTTTGGAAAAAGTAGACCCTTCGGAGTGAAGACAGCATAGACAGATTTAAATGACAGTAGAGTGAAATGCCCACTACAGTCCTTATGTACCGAATGTTGACTGTATATATCCATCTTGTGTCTTATCTTTCCATTCCAACAATTTGTTTTACAGAATATATATATAATTCACAGAAAAATATGGCATATTTTATAGATGGTTTGAATTGCGATTAATTGCGATTAATTACGATTTATTAATTTTTAAGCTGTAATTAACTCGATTAAAAATTTTAATTGTTTGACAGCCCTACTTTACATACGTAGTTAATTCGCTCCAGGTCCTTGTTTGTAAGTCGAAATGGTCGAATGTCGAGCATAAGAATACATTATAATTCCATTAATTCGTTCCACAGCCCGAAAACCTACACTAAATCGTTAATACAGTAAATACTGCTGGTACGATTGCAAATAGCAATTACACAGAGGAAAACAAATAAATTATGAATAAAAATAGTAATAATAATATAATAATGGTAATAATAAATAATACCTGTAATAATGTAAAGACTTGGGTTCTAATGTAGCGTTTGTGTTTTGCGTGGTGTACCTGAACGCACCACTTGGCTGACTTGACAGAGTGAGAGAGGACTTTTTACTTTCACTTTTCACGTTCAGTTGCAGCGGACAGAAGGCATGTTGTGTTGCACAAGTTCTGAAATAAATTAATAAAAACCTGACGAAGCTGGCGATTTTTTGCCGATATTACAATCATAATGATTGTCGCCTTAACAAGACTGGCGAACGGAGGCCGGAGGAGGACCGTCATAATTGTAGACATTCTACGACCGTATTGTCGAGCCAGTTCATGGACGCGCACACCACGCTAAGGAACACAACACCACGCTCATATTTTTTCTATAATTTCCACCTTCATTTCAATGGTAGGCCTCACCTTTTTCCTTTTTTCACCACCTGCACTTACATTCTTGCAACCCATGTTGATTTCGCTCACATAAACATCCGCCATGCGTCCATCTTGCGGGAAAAAAAAGAAACTGCGGCACTGTCATAAATGGTTTCATTTCGAGCATGTCGTTGGATGTTGAAACAAATGGCGAGTCAAATTTCACATCGGATGTCGAAAAGATTGTGTGTCGAAGCGATGTCGAGGTACCACTGTATTAGAATTTGGTACATCATACAAAGGTTTTTTTGTTGTTGACCATTTTCAACAATTAACTTTCTTCTTCTGTTGTGTTCCTTAACAGATCAGTTCATTCCAATGGGTCTTTCACTGTCAAGGTGGTTGCAAAGCAGGACAAAAGCGCATGTGCCTTCCCTTTCTGCTTTCAATTCTCTGGCCGTCCCGATGTCCTCTCGCCTCAATGTCATTTTAAACGACTCTCCAGTTCCTCCAGGACACAGTTGCTCACGTTGGAGCTCAGTCCACTGCTCCCCTCACTTCCTTCTGTCTGCTGACAGGGAGGAAGTGATGCGTTTACCCGTGGAGTTGAGCAGCGATGGGGTAAGGGCAGAAAAAGGGTTAAAAGACGGGCTTCATGTGTGGGAAGTGACGTGGAAGCCCAACCAGAGAGGAAGTCATGCAGTTTTGGGCTTATCCAGGCAGAGTTGTCCTCTGCAGGCCTCTGGATACAATGTACTGGTGGGGGCAGATTCCCAGTCTTGGGGCTGGGAACTCCAAAGCAATCATCTGTGGCATGATGGACAAAGTCAGGGAACATACCCAGAAAAGAGCTGGAGATATTACAGTAAAGCAGAGGCGTTTCCGCCATGGTCTTCCCAACTCGTCACACCAGGTAGAGAGGTGCCAGATGTACCTCTTACCATCCCTGAGCACATCCTTATGGTTTTAGATGCAGACGCAGGTACTATTGGATTTATTGTCGATGGGCACTTTCTCGGTGTTGCATTCAAAGACCTCCCTCGTGGAGTGGAGCTGTTCCCAGCGGTGAGCAGCGTGAGGGGAGGAGCCTGCATACGACTGCGATACCTGAATGGCGCCATTTGTGAGTGCAATGTTTTTGTTTTTGTTTTTTTGTTTTTTTTGCTCTTGTTGTTTGTATACACTAATGATATCCTTTTCTTCTTTTCAGCTGAACCCCCAGCCTTGATGGCTTTGTGTATACTGCTCATACGCCATCGTGTAGGCCTCCAGAGGAAAAATCACATGGACAAGCTGTGTCTTCCACCTGCTCTCCAGCACTACCTTCTTTCGAGTCACTAGTTCACATTTTCCTCATGCACCGACCAGGGCAACAATGAACATTAGTTCTAAGCTTTTGCATTTCATGTACAATGATTAGACCAGGGGTCGGCAACCCAAAATGTTGAAAGAGCCATATTGGAGTAAAAAAACATGTCTGGCGCCACAAAAAATTGAAAGCCTTATAAATAAGGGAACAGATGCTGTATGTATCGATCTTAGCTATACTGTATTAGTCTACTATCAAAATGACTAGGCAAAAAATACATAATGAGCGTTCATTATTACCGTATTTTCCGCACTATAAGGCGCACCTCAAAGCCTTCAATTTTCTCAAAAGCCGACAGTGCGCCTCATAATCCGATGTGTCTTTTATATGGATCAAAATTGGTTAATCATGGCATGACATTCGTAGCTCAGCTCCATTTTGTGGATGTATAATGCAACGCCTACTACTACTACTACTACTACCACCACTCCTGCGCATTACTATGCAGTGCGCCCTATACTGTAAATGAAAACAGTTTTAAAACAGGCCATTCATTAAAGGTGCGCCTTATACTCCGATGCAAGTTATAGTGTGGAAAATATGGTAAATGTTTATTTTCCCTGCAGTGCATCTTCTAGAGAATGATGCACCACGTGACTACACTGTTGTACGATGCTGCCTCAAGTTTAACTTCATTACAATATTAATGCATTAGAAGAACGTTGTGTGTCACGTTTGTCCTCCTACAGAAGCCATATTAAAATTTAAAAATCTATCTCCCCACCCACATCTTTTTCCATTTTCAAACATTTTTGAAAAAGCTCAAGGGAGCCACAAGGCAGCGCTAAAGAGCCGCATGTGGCTCTAGATGTGTGGGTTGCTGACCCCTGGGTTACACACGCAGTCCTGTTTAATGTGGTTTTATTGTTATTTTTCATACCGAATAAATTACTCCTAAAGGTTGCACTTGTGTGTTACTGCCAGTACTGTTCCATTTCAGATAAACTGCTATCTACAGTACGTATTTTCCATTGCATTTCTGCGTAAAAGTGTCAGAAAAATGGAATTGGCATCACAATAAATCTATTTAACGTCAATCAAAAGAGTAGCTGTGTCATTTCCTGTTATCTCTGTCTCAAGATGAAACTAATAACTGAATTTCAGAACACAAGCTGTCTGGGCGTCATATAAGATAACATTACCTGTGCTTTAAGGTCTATTGCAGGGGTCCCCAAACTTTTTCCTGTCAGGGCCACCTAACTTTTCCCTTCTCTGATGAGGGGCCGGGGTCAGTTTGTAACAGAAAAGGTGTGACAATTGCAGGAGTGCCTAGATGTAAAAATGTATTGTTTTTCAGAAAGCCACAATCAAATAACCCTTTCTGGATTCTTCACGGAATAAAAGTAAATAAAATAATAAAAAAAAAAACAATATAATACAATATAATATAATATATAGGGCTGTCAAAATTATCGCGTTAACGGGCGATAATGAACTTTTTTAAAAAATTAATCACGTTAAAATATTTGACGCATTTAACGCACATGCCCCGCTCAAACAGATTAAAATGACAGCACAGTGTCATGTGCACTTGTTACTTGTGTTTTTGGGTGTTTTGTCGCCCTCTGCTGGCGCTTTGGTGCGACTGATTTTATGGGTTTCAGCACCATTGTGTAATTATTGACATCAACAATGGCGAGCTACTAGTTTATTTTTTTAATGAAGGTTTTACAAATTTTATTAAAACGAAAACATTAAGAGGGGTTTTAATATACAATTTCTATAACTTGTACAATATTTATCTTTTAAGAACTACAAGTCTTTCTATCCATGGATCACTTTAACAGTTAATAATGTTATTGCTATCTTGTTGATTTATTGTTATAATAAACAAATACAGTACTTATGTACTGTATGTTGAATAAATATATCCGTCTTCTGTCTTATCTTTCCATTCCAACAATAATTTTCAGAAAAATATGGCATATTTTATAGATGGTTTGAATTGCGATTAATTACGATTCATTTTTAAGCAGTGATTAACTCGATTAAAATTTTTAATTGTTTGACAGCCCTAATAATAAATTATAATATAATATACAATCATATAATAAAATATAATAAATAATAATAACACTATTAATAATATAATAAATAATAATAACACTATTAATTAAATCGATAATAACCAAATAACCCTCTTTGGGTTCTTCACAGAAAAAAAACCAGGAAATATATAAACTATTGAGGGGGGGGGGGGGGGGGGGGGGATTTAAAAAAATTTATTTATTTTTTGTTCAAGGGGCCGGACCAAATGTGGAGGCGGGCCGTATCCGGCCCGCGGGCCTTAGTTTGGGGACCCCTGGTCTATTGTTAAATGTGTCTTAAATGTCTCTTTCTGTGGAAAGGTAATTTAAAAGCATTTCTTGTGGCATGCAATCCAATCCATACGTCCATATTTTGTATATTAATCATATTTTTGTATATTAATCATATTTTGTTGCACTGCATACTTCAAACTTCTCACCCCAAATGACATGTAATGACAAGAAAATGGACGTTTGCATGGATAAACGGCAATGCGCGCCACATTATTCACGATGCTCTATTAACAACGTATAAAATGAGGTTACTAGATTGGGGGCCCCCTAGTGGTCAGGGGCCCAAAGCAGCTGCATCGTCTGTGTATAGGCTGGGCCGGCCATGTTGCTGGGCAATAGCTAAATTTGTACTGTCCTATTTTCAATTTAAAATCAGGTAGTTGCTAATCCGTTTCCCCTTATATACTTTAACAGAAGGACTTTAAAAATGTTTAAAAGTATAAATAAATATTTTTTGGTATTGTAAAACAATTTTTTTTTTTTTTTTTTTTTTTTTTTTAAATCTGATACATGACGATTTTCACTTTTTGTACCTGTATAGGTGATTTGAAACATTGCTGTTTTGCTACTTGGAACTGCTGGAAGGCGGGCCTCCCCTGCAAGTTGCAAACTGTTTTGACTGTTAGCCAAGTTGCAGCTTTAGCTTTTTCTTCAACGTTACGTCCTTTATTCTGACACTATGTTCTGACATTTAGCGGGAAGTTAACAATGTAAGTTGTTATTTATCTTTTTAAAGAGAATTTCGTCCATTGCTTTGGATGAAATTATTTTGCTAACTAGCGTCTAGCTTGGACGACATTCAAACTCAATGGCGGCGATGGAAGAAGATGGAGGAGCAACAGCTACAAACTTGGCTTTCACAGAAGAAGAGGAAGATTCAAATGAGGTATTAAGAATACACTTTTGAAATGAACGTATAGCTTCACTGAACCGCACCTTTTTGACTGCGTGTTCTTATCCTAGATTTTATTGAGTGTTTTGGCAGAACATGGCCAAGTGGGTCTCTGCTTCTATGACAGCAAACACTCGTCGGTTAACTACATGTTAGATACGCCAGATAATGATGAGCTACATCTGCTGTCCAGAGGTAATCACGCCTAATGTTTCAAATCTTTCTTCTTTCACATTAATTATATACTACTGTTGTCCCGAGGAACAAATTGAGCCAAACAATGTAAATTTCTAGTAAATAATAACGTATATCCATGTTTGTTGATTACCTAAATCACCGAAATATTTCTTCTTGGCCCATAAAACATTTTACAAACTGCATTTAGGAGATAACAAATTTATTTTGAAAGTTCTACCAAGTTGAACCTTTTGTGTCAATTCCAAAAGGTATGATTTGTGTAAACAACGCTGCACATCACAAGGCATGTGCCGGTATGATAACCTTAAACAAAAATTTCACGGTATTGCAATTGCAGCTCTAAAATGTGTTTCTTTGAGATGTCTGGAGAAAAACAACCCCCCCCCCATTGAACAGGATTTTTATCTCTCAAAACATATTAGCAAATTGGAACATAGGTATAGGCCTAATATTAAGTTATTTTCTAAATAAAATTAAAGTAAATGCAGTCCTTTAGGTGAGCGTACAGCCACAGCTTAATATTATCATCAGAACATAAATAATTGAATTATTTTTCATAAAAAGCACGCGTGTTGTAACGCGTGGCAGGGCAGGATGAGTGCACAAATAGTAACAAAGGGAGAAGACTTCCACTTATGCACTTTTAGTACACAAAAAATTAGTGCTGTCAAATTTATCGCGTCAACGGACAGTAATTAATTTTTTTAATTAATCAAGTTAAAATATTTGACGCATTTAACGCATGCGCGGAAATGAATTGCCTCAAACAGATTACAATGATGCTGTTTCTTAACACGTTTTATTGAACACAACGCAGAACATATACGATTTGCAGCCACCACTGACAGTCATGGTGGCCCAACTTCCCATCATGCATTTGGGCGGAACAGTTAAGTCGCTAAAGTATCATTTAGTGAAAGCACAAAAAAATAATATTCCTATCCCTCAAAAAAATAATGTTCACAAAAAGAAAAGCGCTCAATGCAAAGAGAACTGGTATTCCCAATCAAAATAGCTATGCAAAATACACATAAAACTTACTCCGACTTGGCTAGATCTCTAATTAATTCAAAACTCGCCATTGACACCTTGTGGTGTATTTCAATCACTACCTTACGTAGTTAAAGACACTGGAAGAACGGCAAGGAGCCCGTGTGACGTCCTGCTCGGCGACGTCAACAATGGCGAGCTATTATTTTATTTTTTGATGGAAAATTTTACAAATTTTATTAAAACAAAAACATTAAGAGGGGTTTTAACATAAAATTACTATAACTTGTACTCACATTTATCTTTTAAGAACTACAAGTCTTTCTATCCGTGGTTCCCTTTAAGAGAAAGAATGTTAATAATGTTAATGCCTGGTGGATTTATTGTTATAATAAACAAATACAGTACTTATGTACAGTATGTTGAATATGTATCCGTCTTGTGTCCTATCTTTCCAATCCAACAATAATTTACAGAAAAATATGGCATATTTTAGAGATGGTTTGAATTGCGACTAGTTACGATAAATTAATTTTTAAGCTGTGATTAACTCGATTAAAAATTTTAATCGTTTGACAACCCTAAAAAAAAAAAAAAATCCAGCTCAACCACTCGTCACTCGGGAGTGCAACGGGCCACGCACACATGATCACACTTGATTCCCAAAAAAGCAGGTAGCAACTGAAGAAGAATGTGAACATAAAGAGGCGCCACCGTGTGGTGGATGTCCTAAGGGACAAAGAGAATCACAGAAGTAACTGTTACTTACATCGTCCCCCCCCCCCCCTCCCCCCCCCCGATGAGAAAAAGGCTGTCCACAGCCGTACACAGCTAAAGATGAACCATAAAACAGCTAAACAGCATCCTATACATAGACAACTGTAAAGGCTGAAAGGTACATAGGGCAAAGACCACATGAAAAATAACAAAAATAAATGAACAGCGATTTTTTTTTTCTCTTTGAACTGCAAAAACTTTGAAAAACATGAACCTCAATTTCAACAGCAAAAATGGGGAAACATGGTAACCAAATCAAGTAATCAACACATGACAGACAAAGAAGAGCAGCACAAAACATGGCCAACGGCAAGAAGCGGCTTACTCCAAGTCAAATCTGTCAGTGTGAAAGGTATTGGTCCATTTACGATTAGCCCAAACAGACGCCATTCTGGGACAACATCTGGGCAGCATGAGGTCGTATCGCGTTGAGGATCCAGAAAATAGACGGATCCCAAAACCAAGGTTGAAACAGCGGTCGGACCATCACATCCAAGAAATAGATGGATCTCTCTCACGACAATGTCGCAGCCGCGAAAAAGTAAAAAAGGAGCACACTTCCTCTTATGCACTTTTAATCCACAAAAAATAAATAAATCCAGCTCAACCACTCGTCACTCAGGAGTGCAACGGGCCACGCACACATGATCACACTTGACTCCCCAAAAAGTAGGTAGCAACTGAAGAAGAAAGTGAACATAAAGAGGCACCACCGTGTGGTGGATGTCCTAAGGAACAAAGAGGATCACAGAAGTGATCGTTACAGTGTATGACTTGTATCATGTTTACATTATACACACTCTCTTTCTCAACACAGACAGTTGCCAGAGAGAAAAAAAAAACATGTTTTACCACCGCTAGACACACTAAACACGCTAGAGTTAACTCTCGTAGCTGGTGGGAAACGTTCATAATAGTGTTTACTAACTTTAATTTTGTATAAATCACTTTGGAGGTATTGCCTCCTCAACCACCCTCTGCAAACATCTTTTACATGTCGTTGGCACTCCTCCTCTAAGCCGTAGGGGTCTGTAACTTTTCTGTAGCCGAAGTATTCTCATACCAGCGATTTCGTTTTCTTCAATAGAGGGAAACTGTTCAGGAGTTTCACCTTCTCCAGCTATCGTGTGAGCAACAACCAGTGGGGGAGGGTTGAGCCTTGCAGCTGCTGGCGAGGGATTTCTCCCTGCATTTATGGTACATAAAAAATAGCTAATACCCTAGGTATGGTATGATGGAAATTTTTATGCGGTTTTGAAACCGTGACGTTTTCATACCACCTTGAAACCGGTTATCGGCAGATGCCTACTCATCACCAATGAAAGCAATACAATGAAGTGTGATGATAGCAGTGTTGTCCTTCAGCAGGAACTAAAGCGTCAGTCAAGTTGGAGACGGATGAACACTTCAATAAATCAGTCAGTGTTAACAAAAGTCAGTTTATTTATATTGCCCTCAATCACAAATGATATCGCAGCATTTCACAAGCCTGCAGATAACAGAAAACAATGCCCCTTTCTAGAAGTAAATACTTGTAAAATGTCAGATAAAGCCAAGTGAAACACAGAAAATATGGAGTTTATCACAGGCACTATATTTGGTAGCGGGAGTGTCGATGAACATCTTTTAAAATGTCATTGGTAAATTCTGAATACAAGCAATGTTCTTTACTTTTGTTTGCCCTCTTCAAACTGTTTCATATTTAAATTATATTTTATTTCAGAGTATTAACTCATTGGCTGCCGTTGACGGCGATAGACATCCAATCCATTTTGACTGGGAGGGCTAGCAGCAATCGTTCACTCAATGCCTGCCTTCGTTGTTCAAATTAATTGAATGTCTGACGCTGTCAATGGCAGTGAAATTGTTATGAGCTACAAGCAACAAAATAAACCAGAGGTCTACTGATTAGGGATGTCCCCAATTCGATCACGTGATCAGAAATCGGGCCCAATCACGTCATTTTTAGAAGATCCATCCGATGAGAAACATAGGGTTTGTAAGATGTTTTAGTTTTTAAGGGTCAAAAATAAACTAAAATGCAGGAGATCAAAAGAAACAACAACAACAAATACGTTTTGTATTACGCAACATTTTGAGAGCGTCGGAATCAGGAGGGGGGAAAAAATCATGTTTTTAAGATTTTTTTGCCACGCTATTTAATCGGTACTCTGTATCAGCCTGTCAAAAAATCAGGTGACTCTGACTCTGACAGGTGCAAAAATATGTGATCGGTACATCTCCACTACGTTTGTTACTTCCTTACGTAAGGCCTGGAGATGCTTCATCCAGGTTTAATCTAGTTCAAACACTGGGCCAAGCTGACCCAAGGATTGAAATTTCTGGAAAATTATTATGAATACGCACAAAAATATACCGGTTATTTCATGTTTTGTCTACAGCTCTCTTGTTCTTATCACCCTTCTTCAACTGTTTAGTCATTCAGGAGATTTGTCCTCAGGTGATTATCACCAGTGCAAAGCAAGAGCGCTGCATGACCCGTTTCCTGCTCCATCTGGGTAAGTAGTAAGAGTTGGCAAAGACTTGTCATGGTGTTGACGTGGTGTACTGCGCAGGCAGTATCTGGGTCAAGGGGAACGATATGTGGATCAGTGGAGCATGGCTTTGGCAGCCAGCAACAGTGATAAAAGATACAAAATGCTGTTGTACACCAACTTCTAAGACTTACTCATGAGTTTTGTCAATTTTTTTCTCAGGTTCAAATCCAGAGTACAAGCCAGAGGTGGTAATTTATCCATATCTTGACTTTGGTAAGAAGACATACAGAAGGCCTTAAAATATATATAAAGAATTAACATATGGATAGAGTCCCACACAAGACACAGGGAAATGTTTTTTTTATTATTTATTATTATGGCACTGTGTGTATGACTAGCAGACAATTAAATGAGTCACTATGATTGGAGTCACAATTAAGTCCCAATTCTTACCTATTGAGGGCAAGTCGAGCCGAGTCACGAGGATATGTCGAGTCAAGTCTCGAGATCATGTCGAGTCGAACCGAGTCACAAGTTTGTAAAGTCAAGACAAGACGAGTCATGTCAAGTCAAAGGTTGTTGCCTGCTACCTGCTTGTTCGGTGAGGGCATGGCGATAGCGGCCAAGGTGACCAAGCAGATCACTGGCACGTTGAAACCAGTCTACGATCCAAGTTTTTCGAGTCAACTTGTCGAGTCTCAAGTCATTGTCTCAGGAGTCGAGTTGAGTCTTGAGTTATTGCATCACAAGTCAAGTAGAGTCTTGGACACTCCCAGCTCAAGCAAGTCAAGTCCGAGTCAACGTTTTTTTTTTCTTCAAAGTCAACTAGAGTCGGTGTCCATGTGACTCGAGTCCAATTGTCTGATAACTAACATTTTTAACTACTAATACTAATTGTATCAGTGAACCTATTTTGCGGGTGTTTCGTGCGCATTCATTCATTCATCTTCCATGTTAAATCAATGTCATTTATCGCTACAATTGAGTACTTTGCGGACATACATTTGCATTTTGTCCACATCCCCTGCCATGTAAGAGGCTCTCTAAATTTGCATTAAAGTTACAATTTTAATTTACATTCTAATGTGACAGGTCTGGAACTTGGTAAATTGAGGCTGCTTTCAGCCCATCTGCCTTTCCTGCCCGCTTCCATCTCCGAGAGAGACAAGATGACATATCTCTCTTCCTGCATCACTTTTGACTCACCCCTCATGGTATGGCAGTTGCTAAGGCTGCATGCCAGCTAATTAACTGCCAATTCTGTTGCATTTATGTATTTTTGTGTGTGTGTGTGTATTGGTTGGTGGGACAAAGCTGAGGACAGTGGGCGCTCTTCTAAAATGTCTGGACAGGAGGAGAGTGGGAGTTCAGCTGGAAGACAGCAGTGTTGCCGTTCCTATCCTGAACTTCACTTCTTACACACTGTAAGGAACACCTATATTAACACACACAAAACATTTTTCTTGTATGATAAAGATTGATAATATTTTTTTGCCAATACAGCAAAGGTGTGGTGTACATTGATAAGGAAACATTCAGGTAAGTAGCCTATTTTGGTTGAATATAAAACCCTACAACGAGCTGACAGTGGTTTTAGTAGTGGTGGCCAATCATCAAGTTTGGAAAAGCCTAACCTGCTGAACTTGATTTTTGCCTCTCCCAATTTTTTTTTTCCCATAATCAACAGCTTGCAAAGTTACGACGGTGTATTAGGGCCTAATAAAGAAGGGGGAAAATGAACTACGAGATTAAAGTCATGCTCTAACTACGAGAAAAAAAGTTGTATTACAGTGTTACGTAGGGGTAATGTAGCTGAATAAGCTGCTACACACTTTACGTACATGTACTGTACCTTAGCTGGGAGCTACTACAAAGCATTAGTATAAATCATTCTATTGATTATTATTTGATGTAGATGAGCCAAAATATAAAGGTTTTCCAAACTCAGGAGATGCACAATATTATTCCAGTTCACTATTATGTCACTAATGTAAGACTATGTAAAGCTACGCGAAGTAATTCACTATTGTCTCACTTAGTTAAAGCTACTACGTAGCTGGGAGCTAAGACAAAGTATTAGTATAAATCATTCTATTGGTTATAATTTGATGTGGACGAGCCATAATATTAAGGATTTTCTTATTTGTAAAACCGATTATAAAACACAAGATGCTTTTAAAATATTGGATTTTAACGGAGGCGAAGCGCTGCATAAAGTGCATAGCAGTTTATTCAGCTACATTATACCTACGTAATAATACGACTTTTTTTTCCTCATAGCCATAGTATGAGAAAAATAGTCACACTATTGGTACGAGAAAAAAAGTTGAACTGTTACTACGAGAATTGAAGTCGTATTATTATGTAGGGGTAATGTAGCTGAATAAGCCACTACGCACTTACAGTATTAAAGACCATCATTCACTATGCTGCGACATCATCTTATCAAATGATTAGTACGGTGCCAGTATCAGGCATGAAAATCTCTCACCTTTCGGCGAAATTCGCCGTTTTGAAGTAAAAAAGGATGACCTACGTGAATCGTGTAGATCCGAGGAGAATTTTTTTTTTGTGGGGGGGGGGGGGGGGGGGGGGGGGCATCGGGTGTAGGCATGTGCAAGTTACCTTCACAGATTACCATGCTATGAAAACATCGCGGTTACAAAACCACTAAAATTTCCCGTCATACAGTAGTACGTATTCGTTATTTTTCATGTGTCGAAAATGCAGCCTGAAGTGGCTTGGCGCGGCAGCGCTTACCCCTTCTCCTGTTTGATGCTGCGTGTGTCAGTGACGCTATTCCAGCAAACCCAAAAACAAGCACTCCAAACGCAAGCCGTAAATTCTTCAATTTATTGATCTCTCAAATCGTGGTAACTGAAATATACCAAATGAATACATTTAAAACGTTGTACATTCGTATTTTTCCACATGTGAGTAGCTTCAACAGTTTAGCTGCATGAAAAAGTTCGCCAAAAACAAAACACACATTTTCCTTTCAAATTCAATACACAAAGTTACTAAAAACTTACAAAGACGAATGATAGGCAAGGATTAGCTAGGACAGCAACTTCATTGAGGTTAATCACAGCCGCTGAGAGAGAAACAAGTTTGTATGCGGGGAGGGGGAAAAAAAAAAAGAGCGTCAAAGATCGCTAATTGCGACAGATGATCTTGTACTAAGCACAAATTCACATTCGCTGGAGGAGGTAAAGTATCACTCCCAATTGTTTTTAGATGAATGCATTTGCCAGCATATTGAATTTGGTGAGTAATGGTTTTCGTTTTCATATTTTGTGGTATGACAAAGTTACTGCCGTTCGTTGCAGCTTGCGTTGAAAACTGCCGGAGCGTCCGGTGAAAAAATATCTCCCGTTAAGGTAGCGTCAAGCTTGTGTATTTAACGGTAATATAAAAGCAGTGTTGTCAATAACGCGGTATCGTAATGCGTAACTAACCTGATTACTTTCTTTCAGTAAAGAACAATCTAACGCATTCATTTTTCTAAATCAGTAATCTGAGTAAAATTACTTTCCTTGATGCCTGTGCGTTACTATTTAGTTATTGCCCCATAATGTGTGTAGAATGAAGAATACTGTAGTCATGGGAGTGACATCACGTGTCACATTTTTTAATCGGGGATGGAACAAAAAGGGTCACGTGTATTACCATGATGCGTGAGCGCTGGGAGTTTGGCCAAAACAACATAGCCATGCTACCTCGCCAGGATGCAATGAAATAGGCAGGAGATATACTACAAACGGCTGCATTTGCACACTGGAAACACAGCCATTACTTCACATTTTTGTCCAGTAAAGATAACAAAAATATCTTCGTGCGCTGCGAACTTTGCGCTGGCTCAAAAAGACTGTCGACCGCTATAAGCATCCAATTCAAGCACCACTTGGAATAACAGCACAACAGGTAACACGACAGCCAGGACTTTTTGATATTGCTTGTGCTCAATCCTCGGTTCAAGCTCAGTTGTTGTTGAAGGTTTTGAAAGCTTAGGTTTAAAGAAATTCTAAATATCCATCTTGCCTCCTCAGCTGTAGTTTTGGCTAAGCAATGCAAACAGCTGTCTCTAAGGTTCTATAGTCACATGATCTGTTCGAAAAATAATTTGGACCCATTATAAAATACTTTGAAGGATTCCTGTTCATTTTATTCATTTTTGTTGTTTGTTTTATTGCTCTAAAACTTTTATAGACAACATTTTAATGGCCATATTCAATGGTCTTTATTTTAAAGGGGAAGTTCAGAATTTTTTACATTAGGCTTAATCTTTGAGTTAGCCGGGGTTTAATTAGTCGTTGGAGTTGATTTGAACAAATTCTGTGCAGTTTGACAGTTATTTGTTAGTTTCAGGGCTCCGGAGTGGCTAAGCTAGCGCGAGTCAATGGTGGTTGAAATCAACTCCTTCAACTAATTAAACCCCCGTTAACTCGAATATTAAGCCTTATGTGAAAAATTAAAATGGTCAAATTCGCCACATGTAGGACGTTTTGCCGACGGCGGACATTTTGGCAGAACGCCGGAACATATTTCCTCCACACCTTTCTCACCTTTTTAACCCCTGACCCATTTTCATGCCTGCAGTATTGTCCAGCGTGACCACTCCACAATGTTGTCTACATGTTGAGAGTTGATCAATTAAATATTGTATTTCTCAGGGTTCTGCAGATCTTCAAATCAGAGCATCATCCATCAGTGTACAAGTTTCATTCGGGTAAAAAAGAAGGACTCAGTCTTTACGGTACGATTGGAACGCAACCCTGTGGAGTAAAGCTCTTCGCTGGCCCAGTATTTTAACATTAACTCTTTGCAGGAATACTCAATTGCTGCAGTTGCAGGTTTGGATCCAAACTGCTACGGTGAGAAAGTCCAATCTCACTGACAACTAATGGCACCTTTAAATGTAAAATATGTGGTGCTGGTGTACCTTATGCAGAATTTTAATTGACTAAGACTGATGAATTTAACATGTTTCTGATTGTGGTTTGTGGGTGTGATTGTGTACAGTATTACGCTATACGTACTGTATTTTTTTAATTATAAGGCGCACCGATGACGAGGTGCACCATCAATGAACAAGTTTGTTTTCATCCCTAAGGCAGACCTGATTATAAGGCGCATTAGTGCTTCAATAATCGGCATTTGTAATTATTTCTTAATCTTTTAACGTAGTAATTATTGTTTTTTTTGTTTGTTTTGTTTTAATTTTTTTATGGGTTTACTGAATGGTTAATGAGTGTCTTGAGAACTTAACTGGAGCAGTATGATATATGTAGTTATTTTCCGACAAAATAGGTTCAAGAACCAGAATTCATAAATAAGACGTACCGTAATTCCCGGACTATAAGCCGCTACTTTTTTCGTTCATTTTGAATCCTGCGGCTTATAGTCCAGTGCGGCTTATTTCTTGATTTATTTGGGTTAATTGGCAACAAATGCCTCCTAGCATGCATTGCACCACTACAGATGTAAGTAACAATCAAAATTCATGTTCTGTGCTAATTATTTATGCATTTACTGTTCCAGTTTCATTAATTGCTTGTTATGGTATTTAGTAACACTTTATTTGACAGCGGTGTCATAACACTGTCATAGTTATGACATAAGACGATCATGAGCATTACTGAATGGTTATGACAGATGTCATTAAGTGTCATCCAGCAAATTATGTTACCAACTCCATTTATGTCCAGCTTGGATCTTTTAAATCCATTCAAAGTGAGATAATTTGCCGAATAAAACTAAATGATAACTGTTATAAGCATTTGTTAATGCTCATGACAGTGTCATGTCATAATTATGTCTAATTGTCTAATGACAGTCTTATGGCGCCACTGTCAAATAAAGTGTTACCAAATACCGTAACTGGCAATTAATTAAAGAACAGGAACAGTAATTGAAAAATAATTAGTACAAAACATTTAAGAACGTATTTTGATTGTTATTTACATCTGTTGCGCTGCAATGCATGCTAGGAGGCATGTTGGACAACAACAGTGTTGACAGCAGGTGGCATAAAAGATTGACTGTCTCCCCCAAGGGAGCAGTGATGGTCAAATGAAGCTTCTTGAAGCAACGGAGCTTTGCAAACAATTGGTTCAAAGCTTCATGGTGGTTCATTTGGTCTTCTGATCATCGTATGATGCCGCTATCTAATGAAGTGTTACCGGTTATTATCTTTTAGTGTAAATATCCCATAATACAGTGAGGACAGCTGCGGCTTATAGTCCAGTGCTGCTTATCTGTGAACAAATGCCGTTTTCCTGTCACATTTGGTGGGTGGCGGCTTATGATCAGGTGCGCCTTATAGTGCGAAAATTACGGTACTTGACTATAAGGCGCACTGTCAATTCATTGGGAAAATAAATGATTTTGAGTGTGTTATAGTCTGAAAAATATGGCATTAAATACAATTTATTAAACTATTTAAGATGACTTGCACGATGATGTCCTTCTCGACCCCAGTCAGTGGTTCCTGCGGCCAACATTGGACCACGCCGTGTTACTCAGGAGGCAGGAAGTGATCCGCTTTTTCACATCACCTCAGAATTCAGACTCATTGTGCACTTTACGGACGTCGCTACAGAACATCAGAAACATCCCAGTACTCATGACTAAAATCTCCTGTAGCTACATCTAGGCCTGCTTACTAAGTTATATAGCCTATTTGTGTTTTGCAGACTCTTCTGCGAAGGATGTCTCTTTCGCAAACCAAAGTCACAGACTGGCAGAGTATTTTCAAGGTAAAATCGCTTTATACGTCCCATTCATATGATAGCATTTTACAACTGTGTTGCCTGAAGCTGATTGTCTAAATCAGACAGTATGCAATGCAGTATGTATCAGAGACACGATACGCCACTTTCCTCAGTCCATTCAGCTGTTTCGGGATATCAGTGAAGGCTTCTCTGATGACCTCCAACATATCAGCTCTCTAATCAGCCGCGTGGTACCAGATGAGAGATTTTATCGTTAAAGTGTCAAGTAAACACACTTGACCAGTTTAATCCTTCTTGTTGCTTACACGCAGGTGGACTTTGAAGCTAGCGTAGCCGAGAACCGTTTCACCATCAAACCAAACATACATGAGGAAATTGATGACAGTGAGTGTTGTTCAAATTGTATTACTTTTGTTTACCTTGTACGTTAGTGTTTCCCGAACTTTATTTATTGTGCCATGGCACTAGTTTAACAAACCCACACAACTATTGGTTAGTCCCCTCATAGGTCTGTTAATTGTGGGAATGCAATAATTAAAAAAAAAAAAATCGTGTTAATATTATAAAGAGGTGCAACAATTAATCAATTAATTTCCTCCCACAACCCAAAAACATGCGTGGTAGGCTGATTGAACACTCTAAATTGTCCGTAGGAATTTATGTGTGCGTAAATGGCTGTATGAAAATGAATGAATAAATGTTACTGACAACATGCCTAAACAAGTTCAAGGTAAATTCTGAAGGTAATTGAAACATTTATCGGATTAATTGTCCGATTAATTGATTATGAAATTAATTGTTAGTTGCACCCCTAATATTATATAATAGTTCTACCGCTCATTTTGAATATTGACTAGTCCTAATAGGTGGTTTGCCAATTACAGTGATCCCTCGTTTTTCGCGGTTAATGGGGACCAGAACCCGCTGCGATGAGTGAAAAACCGCGAAGTAGTGCATATATATGCATGAAGTAGTGCATATATATATATATATATATATATATATATATATATGAGGTTACGCTAGACTTTTTCGTTGTCTGTCATTTTGACTGACAGGGTCATAAAAATCCGGTCATAATCTGTTTTTACCCGTCACTTAAATTTTTAAAATGATAATGACATTGTGGTGACCCCTTGTTTGGCATAATTCACCTTCCGTACTTGTATGTCCATTTGGCCGAGCGCGTTACCGGCTCCGACAGTCACGTGACAGAGACACTAAGAGCCGCGCGCGGTCCCCTCACTATCCACTCGCTCTCGCTATATGATTGGCCGAAGAGTCGAAATGCTCTCCCGTGAAATGCCTGTTTAAAAATGTTCCCGTTGTTACTTCTTGCGTTCGCTTATAAGTGCCCATTTAAAAAGGAAAAGCGATGGATGATACTACACACAGAGCGTATTATTAACAAATGATAAAGTTGTATAATCATATAGCGAGAATAAGGAACGTCACTGACAAGCATAGGCCCCCGCGAGTGGATAGTGAGGGGTCTAGGATAGTGCGCCTACAGCTAACAAGACTCTTAACATTGCATACCGCTTCAACATATTCAATAGTATTTAGTTTTCATTCATTTTAAATTAATATTCTGTCCGAACAAGCTTAACAGAGAATCCACACCGTGCCATCACACATCAAGCAGATGAATATGTAACTTTTTCTCCACAGTGACAAAAACAGCTGACTGTGGCCCCAGTAGTTAGGTAGCCTACCATATGTAGCATATGGAACAATGAAATTAACAGTTCACCTGCTGTGGCCTGAACGTAGTCTCACACTTTCCTCCTGGTGCGCATGGACTTGAATTGCGTGCCCGCTTGTGCAGTCCCTGTTTTTTCACCTCTTTTATCAACACCATCGTCGTTTTGGGGCTTTTTGAAGAAACTTCGGACACTCAGTTGCCTTGACATTTTTCAGAGTAAGGCCAACGACGTCATGCATCAAGAGAGACAATAGCTAATTAATATGCTCACTCGCCACCCTGTGGTCTGGGGTGTGAATTGCAACCGGTCAAAATGACGGATGGACTTCAGTTTTTTCCGTCACCGTTTTAAAAAATCTGTCAACGACGGAAAATATTCGGTTAACGCGACCCCTGATATATATATATATATATATATATATATATATATATATATATATATATATATATATATACAGAGAGAGAGAGAGAGAGAGAGAGAGAGAGAGAGAGAGAGATACAGGTACAATTTTTTTAAGCGCTTTAAATGTGATAATTATGATGATTGTTTTAAACATGTTACTTTCCCACAGAATTATTTCTGAGCAAGAAAAAAAGTAGACGCCCAATCCATTTTAAAAAAGTAAAATAAATGCTTGTCTTTATTAAACACTGAGTGAGTCCACTCAAACTCGCTCCAGCTGCTCACTTACACACAAGAGTTGCCAGAGCAACTGTTAAACAAGTTAAACGATGATTGACACATGCAGCGCTTTGAAGGTTGAGTCTCTGGCAAGATCAAAGCTTAACCGTCTGTCAAACATCGTTTACTTTAATAAGCAACTCCAGTTCACTCTTTGACGAACAAGGAGCAGGGAGAGAGAGGGAGGGAGAGAGGGAGGGAGAGTGAGACTATGCGATCGGCTCGGGACAAAAATCCGCGATGGACTGAGGGCACAAAGGTTGAAGCGTAAAGTAGCGAGGGATCACTGTACTGAAATAATGATGATGTCATGTCAATTTCACCGCAAATTAACAAATTGTAAATGCTAAACCTGTTTAGATGAACGCAAAGAATACTGTAAGGTACAGATTGAGAAAGGTTGATATATCAGGCATGAAAATCTCTCACCTTTCGGCGAAATTCGCCGTTTTGAAGTCAAAAAGGGCGACCTACGTGAATTGCGTAGATCCGAGGAGAAATTCTTTTTTGGGGGGGGGGGTCGGGAGGTTTTATTTAATTATTATTATTATCATCATGTGATTAACTTAGTACGTAAACTGAGCACTTAAGAACACAGTCAGCAAATCCTTCTAGATGCATCGCTGACGAGAACCAATCATCGGCCCAAGCTGCGTTCCATTATTCCAAACGCGCGCACTCCTTACGCGTGTACATGGAGTGCTCGGAGAGCCTTCGGTTGCATTGCAAAGCTGCGAAAACAAAAAGCAGGCCTTATCCACATCGGGGCAGACCAGAGCGCAGCATACACACTTGCCTGTATTTGCCAGCAGATTGAATTTGGTGAGTAATGGTTTCAATCGTTTTCATGTTTTGCGATATAAAAAAGTTACTGCCATTCGTTGCAGCTTGCGTTGAACACTGCCAGAGCTAGCCAAATCTCCCATGAAAAAAAAATAGCTCCCGTTAAATTGGCGTCAAGCTTGTGTATTAAGCGGTAATATAAACGAAGAAACACACTGTTGAGTCAAATTAAGCGGCATTCTCTCGGATGGAGGGGGCGCCTAACATCGCTCCCGTCCTCCGCCGGAGACGCGTTATTTTCGGCTTGGATTTGAGCTGACGGCCGGTGTCGGCACAACAGCGGCCCGACGAGTGGTGGGAATGAGTCCTGCTGCTTAAAGCTTTTCAGAAATACAGGGATCCCTCGTTTTTCGCGGTTAATGGGGACCAGAACCCGCCGCAATAAGTGAAAACCGCGAAGTAGCGGCCCAACCCCCCCCCACCCCCCCACCCCATTTTTTTGTGCGTGTTCAATGCATTTATTCAGATTTTACATTGGAAAAAAGATACATACATATAAGACATGTTTTTTCACTTTTTTCACCAAAGTATCATTTATAAATGGTTTTCAAGCACTTCAAAATGTAAGAATTATGATAAGTTTTAAACATGTTACTGCCCCACCGAATTATTTTTAAACAAGAATAAAGTAGTTAGAAAATGCTTGGCTTTATTAAAAAGCTTCATAGTGAGTCTACTCAAACCCTCTCAGGCTTTGGTAAACGGTGATTGGCACATGTGCAAAGTTTTTCTTTTTATATATATTTTTTTGTTTGAAGCAACTTATTTGATTGAATAATAAATACACAAATGTCCTAGCCAAAATGTGGCCCAAACACAAAACATTACTTGAATGGAAAAATTTGTTTTAATCAAGAAAAATAGTTTTCAAATGCTTTTTTTGTCTCAAATTTATTATTGCAATCAAAAACTTTTTTTTTTAATTGAAGCTACTTTTAGGGATTAAAAGTATATACTGTATTTTGATTGAAGCAACTTTATGTTTGATAGAAGTAACTTTGTTTTTTGATTGAATAATAAAAACACAAATCTAACTCCATCGTTATTGAGTGAGAAAGAAATTAAGAAAGCTTTAAAACTAAAAGCCACCGGGGAGTCTGTTTTTTTTAAAAAATATTTATATTTCATTACATAGACATACGTCGTAGGGAAGGGAGATTGAGGGATAAAAAAAAGGAGTTAGATGAGGCTGCTAAAGGCAGTGGATACCTCATCAGCTGGGTGAATAGCAGACCTGGTAAGAACAAGTTTGCAAGGATAGTCGGGTATTAAATCCAATTATAAACACAATTACAATGTTATTTTTCTATAAGATTTTTATGTCATTGCTTTATTAATCATTAGGTGCTAGAGTTGTTAAGTATGGATAATAATGAAATAATAGTTTTAAGAAAACTGTGCTGTTGGTGGCTCTGTGACCATCTGATGTGGTTTGTTCTCAGATGAACAAGTTGAGGAAGGAAGTTTTGATGCAGAGGTTGAAGGAAGAAAAGAGGCAGACTGACTGAGTCACAGCCAGAAAGTGTTGATGACAGTTTTGATTTCTATTCACTGTTGCCCCCTCCCAATTAAAGTATGTCAGAGTCGCAGCCAATTATTATCTAAAGCTGGTTAAAATTGAAGTTATGTTGTTTTAAGGTGTATTAAATACTTGTTCATGTGCCCCTTTTGATCTACGAGCACCCACCCCTCCACCGGTCTCTGCATGGCCCTGCTGAAACACAGTGTGGGTCGACAGAGCTCAATATTTTGTTGGGGTGTACAATACAGTGTACTGGAATATATTTCCACCACACCCTTCTCACCTTTTTAACCCCTGACCCATTTTCATGCCTGATATATAGATGTTATTGTACTTTCTAGTGGAAGAACATTTACTTGTTTTGCCTGTCACTGGCACATATATATGAAAAAAAGACACAATGTAAATTATGTCAAAATTGTGTGGTGGAGAAGTAGCTGAGGATTACTATGTATCCTGCTTTACGCTCTTAGAAAAAAGGCGATTAATGGGCTTGTCTGGCTTTCTGACGAACATTGCAAGAGAAGTTCTGGACCAACTGGATGTCAGAATCCCATCATGCTCAATCATCTACATCCCACTGGTATGTTTTACTTGCTCATTTACCGTCCTTCCAAGCTACTCTTTATTTAGTAGCAGATGTTGTGCCAATGTATGTGCAGATACATTGAGACCCTTGCATTGCTCTCCTTCCAGATTGGGTTTCTTCTCTGTATCCCTCGACAGCCTAATATGGTGGTGAAAGAGGACTTCGAGTTACAAGGGCTTGAGTTCATGGTGGGTTTTGTAGCTCATGTCATGCCGCTGACAGCAATCAACATCCAAGCAATCTGAAGTGCGAGGGCTGGCATTGAATGAGTTAACATTATCTACAGCATGTTTTTATAGCTGTTTCATAGCTATATGTTGTGCTGCAAAGTGTTTTTTGCAACTTTCAAGTGCTATAACTACAAAAAAATCATTTTTTAAGGGATGATCTCTCTTGTGAAATGTTCTTAATTCTTATTCAATTCCATGGCATGATTGTGTGGTAACTGAGGTCTGCATGGATGCATCCAGGACAGGGATGTCAAAGTCATCTTTGTTGCGGGCCACATCGTAGTTATGGTTTCATTTGAACGGCAATTAAGTCTGCCAACAATGGCTGCCATAATTCAACAACTCATCAAGGACTAATGGATTAGCAAATGAATCGGCAACCTGTCGGATAGTCAATTAATTATTTAGAGACAATGTGGCCTCAAAATTGACCAAAACATTTAGATTTTTTTAAAGCCTCTTCATAGTGAATATTCTTATATTTTTCATTGTATTGACATTTTATTAAATGGATAAAAGTGGGAATTTATTTTTATATAGAATTTTTCTTCAATTAAAATGGATGAAAAATGGTAAAAATTCTTTTTTCGAAATTCTCTTCGATTTACATTCTTTCTGTTATTTTTGTATTTAAATTGAAATAAGTGCAATCAACAAATTTTACTTTTTATGTTAAAATACATACTTTAAAAAAATTTTGTTTTTAAATGACAGCAAATATTCTCCTTTTATTTCGTTTTTTTTTTTTTCAATTGCAAACAACATTGAAAAGGGAAAAAAAGTACATAAATCTTTGAACCTGAAATCAGTGCACATTAGATATTTTCACGGGCCACACAAAATGAGTTTTGTGTGATCTACGACATCATGTTGTCCTTTATTAGACGGCAAGGGAGGAGAGACTCCAAGACACTGTTAACTCATTGGCTGCCACTGACAGCTCTACACGTCCATCTATTTAAATTAAACTGTTCACTTTTATGATCTGAGGTCAAATGGATTAAACATTTTCACTGTTGATGGCATTGAAACATGATCATTGGATTATAGACCTCTACAGTAATCGGTTGGAACTGGGACCTGATGTCATAAAATTATAATTTGTTTGTAATGCTATAAAGGAGGCAAAAAATCCTGGGTTGAAAAAATAAATAAATAAAAAATTATTATGCCTCAGTTAAAACTGTTTAACATCGACAGTTGAAAGGTTTTATCAGGATTTTATGTTCACTCATGTATGTGGAATGTGTGCTAGTTTCTCTCAGATGACCTCCTGCACTACCGAACCCAGAGAACCAAGGATCTTGACAATCTCTATGGAGATTTATTCTGTGACATTAGAGGTTGTTAACTCCCTACAAACACAAAAAATTGGTCAAGGTGCTCCCTAATAGTAAAGTTTTTCCTTTTTCAGACATGGAGACAGCAGTCATGATTCAGCTGCAGGACGCCATCCTGGAGAGGAGCGCTGCCCTGTATAAGGTTGATGTGCAACATGTTTAAACATTCCTACTAGTTGAATCAAGTTGATTTTTTAAAATCCTGTATTGTTGTTTTAACCATAAAAACATTATGACTGATTCTTGATGTTTTGAAGATTCTGGACCTAGCTGCCGAGCTGGACTGTCTGATGGCGTTGAGCAGAGTCTCCCAGGAGTACGGCTACACCTCACCAAAGCTAGTCAGCCACAAGGCAATATCGATCGATCAGGGCAGGTTCGCAACCATGACACAAAATAAAATATGTGAACAATTGTAGTGTTACAGTATTGCTGGTATTTTACCCTCCAGACACCCGCTTTTCGAGGTTTGTTCTCTTATGTTTGTGGCCAACTCATATCAGAGTTTGGAGTCACAGGGCAATGTCAAGATCATCACCGGGCCCAATTCGTCTGGGAAGAGTATCTACCTTAAGCAGGTAGAGCAATCATTTTAACTACAAGTCTACAATAAAAAAGTGGAAACACATCTACCTATGTGATACCCCACTGGATGCTTTAATAATGATAAATGTAACAACTTCAAGGTTTTCCAAATAAACATTCTGTGGAAAAATAAGAGAACAACTTCAACTTAAGTTATGGAAAAAGTGCTTAAATTACACCACTATACTGTATTTGTTGTTGAAATCAAAACATCAGTTTTTATCATCAGTTTTTTGGATCAAGTGCAAATTGCCACTAAGGCACTTATTCTGTCCTTAATGTGTGTGTTGGTACACAAATCGATAGTCAACAAATCAGCCTCTAAAGAGATAAGATGCTAGAGTAAAGTTGAATTGACCTTACTGTAGTCATCTTTCTCTCGTACTGGTGAGTGGGGTGGCCAACAAATATTGGGTGGGGGGGCTCTGGCTGCCCCTGAACACTCCCTGGTGACGCTTTTGACCTCAACATCACACATGTGTCTTCCCGCGTCCATAGCGGGACTCATAACGATGTTCAACTTAAACCTCTCTGGACCTCTCTCACACTGGTCAGATTTGAGGAAAGTCTGAGTTTTGGATGGGCTGTTTGGGTCCAGGATGACAGGACTGTGGGAGAGTGTCTCTTCCATTCGCTCCAACATGCTGAACTTGAGGTCGTTCATGCTTTGTCAAGCAAAGCCACTTGGAGCAGCTCGGGCTCTGATGTTCTTCATGAAAGTAATGTTGCTAGACTGTTTCTCTGTGCATCTAATTGTGTACAAGAAATCGGCCACTAGTTGTCAACAGCCGCAATCTTCTCCTTCATCTTCCGATTCTTCATTTTTTCCTCTTCCCTGACAGCCAACAAACAACCTGACCTCCGCCTCAAGCTGCAGGAAGTTAAGAAGCTCCTCAAAATCTTTCTTAATCTTACTTTTAACTTTCTCCTTCTGGACCTTGCGGTACTCTTGTTGTTCAAGGAAGTTGTCTCTACAGTCTTGATAATCTTTTAGTCTTTTCTTTGCGTCTTGTAGGCCTTCATGGAGTTTCACTTTGTGACTTTTCGCAACTTTTTGGAGTGGACGGATATTGTGGCTGGTGTGTACACTGGGGCAAATAAGTATTTAGTCAACCACCAATTGTGAAAGTTTTCCTACTTGAAAGAATTAGAGAGGCCTGTAATTGTCAACATGGGTAAACCTCAACCATGAGAGACGGAATGTGGAAAAAAACCCAGAAAATCACATTGTTTGATTTTTAAAGAATTTATTTCCAAATTAGAGTGGAAAATACGTATTTGGTCACCTACAAACAAACAAGATTTCTGGCTGTAAAAGAGGTCTAACGTCTTCTAACGAGGTCTAGTGAGGCTCCACTCGTCTGTATTAATGGCACCTGTTTTAACTCATTATCAGTATAAAAGTCACCTGTCCACAATCTCAGTCAGTCACACTCCAAACTCTACTATGGCCAAGACCAAAGAGCTGTCGAAGGACACCAGAGACAAAATTGTAGACCTGCACCAGGCTGAGAAGACTGAATCTGCAATAGGTAAAACGCTTGGTGTAAAGAAATCAACTGTGGGAGCAATTATTAGAAAATGGAAGACATACAAGACCACTGATTATCTCCCTCGATCTGGGGCTCCATGCAAGATCTCACCCAATGGCGTCAAGATGATAACAAGAACGATAAAAATCCCAGAACCACACGGGGGGGACCTAGTGAATGACCTACAGACAGCTGGGACCACAGTAACAAAGGCTACTATCAGTAACACAATGCGCAGCCAGTCACTCAAATCCTGCACTGCCAGACGTGTCCCCCTGCTGAAGAAAGTACACGTCCAGGCCCGTCTGTGGTTCGCTAGAGAGCATTTGGATCATCCAGAAGAGGACTGGGAGAATGTGTTATGGTCAGATGAAACCAAAATAGAACATTTTGGTAGAAACACAGGTTCTCGTGTTTGGAGGAGAAAGAATACTGAATTGCATCCGAAGACCACCAACCCACTGTGAAGCATGGGGGTGGAAACATAATGCTTTGGGGTTGTTTTTCTGCGAAGGGACCAGGACGACTGATCGGTGTAAAGGAAAGAATAAATGGGGCCATGTATGGAGAGATTTTAAGTGAAAATCTCCTTCCATCAGCATGGGCATTGAAGATGAGATGTGGCTGGGTCTTTCAGCATGACAATGATCCCAAACACACAGCCAGGGCAACAAAGGAGTGGCCTAGCCAGTCTCCAGATCTCAACCCCATTGAAAATCTGTGGAGGGAGTTGAAAGTCCGTGTTGCCCAATGACAGCCCCAAAACATCACTGTTCTAGAGGACATCTGCAAGGAGGAATGGGCCAAAATACCAGCAACAGTGTGTGAAAAGCTTGTGACGAGTTACAGAAAACGTTTGGCCTCCGTTATTGCCAACAAAGGATACATAACAAAGTATTGAGATGAACTTTTGGATGTTGATCAAATACTTATTTTCCACCATGATTTGCAAATAAATTCTTTAAAAATCAAACAATGTGATTTTCAGTTTTTTTCCACATTCTGTCTTTCATGGTTGAGGTTTACCCATGTTGACAATTACAGGCCTCTCTAATATTTTCAAGTGGGAAACCTTGCACAATTAGTGGTTGACTAAATACTTATTTGCTCCACTGTATATCTGTGTTTCTACAGAAAATGCACACAGGGTTCAGGTGGTTCAAACAGAAGAGTGATATTCACCTTGTGCAATCTGCAAATGTCCTCTGATTTGTCTCTTGAAAGGTTCTCACACACATTCCTAAGTGCAAAGTTTGAAGGTGAATCCATCAAAATAGCCATTGCCCTACAGACTGGACATGTTTGTTCTCTGTTTTCCTTCCACCACTGCTGAACACATGCATGGCAGAAGCTATGACTGCATGGCAACATGACCTAACAGGTTGGGCATAGGCGATAGTCCTCCAGTCTTCCAGTAAAGATGTGAAAATGCATCTCAGTCTTCGAAGATGCACTGAAACAACTCGAGTTAAGTTGAGGGTTTTCTTCCAAGTTTCTTTCAGAGACAAAGGGACAGTTTGTTCTTGTTTTTGGAATTGTCACATTACCCCAGCAGACTTTTAAATTGTTCATATTTTCAGCTATTTTGTCTGCCAGGATTGATTAGATTAGGTAGCTAAAAGTATGTTACAGCAACAAAGACTGTATGCACTCCCTGCGCCTGCGTTGCTTTCCTCCCGCATTCAGAAAACACATTTCTATCTGGTTCATCACAGTTTCATTAGTACTTTTGCAAATATAGTTAACTGCTGTATTGTTGGGACTTTTATTTTCCCTAAAGTCATTCCAGTATGTGTTTACTAGGTCGGCCTGATTGTGTTCATGGCTCTCATTGGCTCCAACGTGCCAGCCAAGCATGCAGAGATTGGCCCGGTGGATGCAATATTTACCTGTATGCCTGGCAAAGAATCTGTGTCTCTTGGCCTCAGCACCTTTATGACTGACCTAAAGCAGGTTGGTATCCACGCTTATGCACCTAAGGTCACAATGTTGTTCTGTGTCTGGGTAAATAAATTGAATTCAGTTTTGGGAAAGTTCATTTTCTATATGAACGAGTTCAGATTGCAGTTCACAAACTTTAAAATGAACTTTTCCGTTCATAGTTCATAATTTAAAAGTTTGAACTAAAGTACATGGTTAAAAAAAAATTAACTTTTGTGGTTCTTTCTTCGCTCCAATAATTGCTGCAAGCTATTATTAACAGAGTTGATAGAGAGCCACAGCCAGATATTATTTTATCCACTTCAACACTGAAGCCGTGTCAGATTCATGTTCATATTCAATTTCAAATCCGCGTAGGCACTGACCTGTTCGTAAAACTCGCTTAAATGTTGGCACTGGGCCGGTGTTCTGTCAGATTTTGTACCTCATCAGAAATTGCAACTTTGCGGTTCTGCGCATCACAAACGGCCGCTAATACAGCGATTCCAAAGTAAACACCAAAAACTCTCTATAAATAAAGGAATATGTATACGTACGTTTAGTCATGGATGCACACAAGGGAAAGTTCTCCTCTCACACATCCTACTGTGCTCAACTCGACTGCGCACCGCTTTCTCACCATTAACGTCTTCCCAGTGCTGTTAAGCATTTATTTACGCCGTATTAATGTTGCACATGTGTGTTTATGACGTAACTTGTTTATTTTGCACCTTTGGATAATATTGTGAGTCCAACTGAATGTAAAAGAATGCTTATTCGCTGCCATAAAAGCTTTGGGAACAAAATCGAGAAAAAAAAACGAGAAATGTCGTCTTCTGTGTCCATGCAGCTGTATTTGCTATATACAAATGCTGTGACAGGGAGCCTTGGTTGCCAGGTTGGATAGTTTTATACTAATAAGGTTTGTTTTTAATTGTTTTATTAACCTATGGCTTTGTCTGCAGTTTTGCCGGAAAGGCTCTAATTCTGAACTCATAAATAGGTTATGAACGCCGCTCACAACCGCTAGAATGAGCGCGTTCACAGTAACGTTCATGAGACAGAAAAAAGATACGTTTAATTCACATTCGCCCCAAAATATAACGAATTTTATATATAATATATATTATGGCGGAAAACACAGACAAGACTGAATGAAAAAGCAGTTTCTGCTCTTACACTCCTTTTTAAAATAAACTGCTGTATTTTAAGCCAAAAGAACTGTTGTGTTTGATAGAACAATATGTCTATATGCTGTCATAGCAGATTCATGGCGCATTAAGCCCCCGAATTATTTTTAATTTGTCCGTTTTACCCTGGAAATCCCCATTTACAGACATTGCTCAACCGCTTTTTTTTCAACCCAGCCATAAAATGAACGTAATTAATTATATTTATTATTCAAAATGTCTATCATTTTTAGCTTAGAATCATTAATTTATATCTAATATTTTGTTTAAAAAAAAAAAAAAAGACTTTAAAGAATTATTCACTCGTATAATTTAAACTTTTAAACAAATAATGTCACAATGAAAAAAATGGTCTCTGTAAAAAAGTCATGGATATCTACCTAATAACTATCGCTTAATTGTATTTGTTTACTTACTGTCGCATTTTCTCCGGTATGTTAGATGATAAATAATCGATCCAAACAAAGAAAAATGAAAAAAAAAAGAAATGTTTAAAAGAGTAAATATATGAAAATGAACATCTCAACCACTCCTTGATGTCTGCGATTTCTGCATCGCGACCCTTGTTATATTACCATGTTTCACCCATAAAATCCGCCAAAATTCTGGCTATGGCCATTCACAGCTGTATCTTGACACTCGGTGATACATGCTACATGGAATTTTTGGATCGAAAAGAGGCACTGTAAGTACGCGATAATATCTTGTTAATATCATGGCATCTTTAATTCTGCTCTCGCGTGCTCTCACTTCCAGTTAGTTTTGCTGTTTAAATGATTATTATTATTTTTAAATCTCCTCATGTTCAAAATTTTTCTTCCCTCAGAAAATTGAGATTTTAAGCTTTCCAATGATGTATCACACGTGCATATCGGACAATTTTGAAAGTTGGCCAAAATCGGGGTCTCAGAGTGGAACATCAAGTCACCTGAGTGTTTTCCGCCATATATATATATATATATATATATATATATATATATATATATATATATATATATATATATACAGTGGTACCTCTACATACGATCACTTCGACACACGATCTTTTCGACATCCGACGTAAAATTTGAGCCGCCATTTGTTTCTACATCCGACGAGTTGCTCGAAATACGACGACATGACAGCACTGCAAACGAACGCACGGTGGATTTTCTTGTGTGAGAAATCAACACAGTTTTCAAAAAAAGTTGATACAGTTGGAGAAACAAGGAAAAAAGTGATGCTTACCTTTGAAATGAAGATGCAAGTTATAGAAAAATATGAGCTTGGTGTGCGCGTCCCTGAACTGGCTCAACAATACAGCTCCATGGTCCTCTTCCGACCACCGTTCGCCACTATTTATAAGTTAAGGTGACAATTATTATTGTGGTAACATTGCCAAGGAAATCGCCAGCTTCGTCACGTTTTTATCATTTATTTAAGAACTTATCCAACACAAAACGCCCATTGTCTTAAGCAGTTGACTGCTCTCAAGAAAACGAAAGTATTATCTCTACCGCACCGACCTATCTCACCGTGACGTCAGCTTCGCGGTGCGTTCAGGGACAGTAAAAAGTGTCCGCCATATTAGAATCCAATTCGTTACATTATTTACAGGAATAATTATTAATTATTCTTCTTATTATTATATTATTCTGACTTATTTATTTATAACTTATTTGTTTTTCTATGTTTAATTGCCATTTGTAACAGTGCCAGCAGTATTTATTAAGAATTTAGTGTATGTTTTTAGGCTTTGGAACGAATTAATGGAATTATAATGTATTCCTATGGGAAAATCCTGCTCGACATACGACCATTTCGACTTACAAACAAGGTCCTGGAACGAATTAAATTCGTATGTAGAGGTACCACTGTATATATATATATATATATATATATATATATATAAGATAATAATAATAATATAACCACATGTGACAGCAAATTAACTGTTTTGTTTTTTCATTTTTCAGATGTCCCAGGCACTCAACAGCAGCACAGGAAACTCATTAGTACTCATCGATGAATTTGGGAAAGGGACAAACACTGTGAGAACAAAAATATTATTGCCTTCATGTCCTCATTAATACAAAACCTGCAATGGCAACATTGAACGTTATTTTGTAAATGAATATAAACAAGTAAATCTGGTTTGTAGCATTCGAGATTTTATTTAAATGACCACTAAGAACAACAGGATAAAGCTTCACACTTGATAAAATACTATTTTACAAAATATTTATGAACTTACATTTGGTGTCCTAAAAGCGTAGGTTGACTATATCTGCATCAACATGCACAGGAAAGCAGTTTTTGTTTTAAAGAGTGTGCCCTACCTCAGAGGCAACACAAATGGAAGCTATATTACCGCCAAGTGCTAAAACTGCAGCACTCCTCATCTCAGAGGAAACATTTACACCAGAATTCTTGCACATCGAAACGACTGCAGACTTTTTATTGGACATTTTGGCCATGTCGACAATCACTTAAAGTCCTATTGTTAAAGGCGTGCGTGACTAAGGCTATTTCTAGAAAATCACACAGTAGATAAAAATGAAAGTGGTAAAGGTGATAAATCACAATTTACTTGTGTTGGCAATGTCACATTTTATTAGTTTGGACTGTGCACTGTGGCAAGCGCCCAAGGCTTTATGTGACAATTTCAATTTAACTTTGGACTTAACGCTAATGTCTCTCTTACAGGTTGATGGCTTGTCTTTGCTGGCAGCAACCGTTTCACACTGGCTGAAAATGGCTCCTTCGGATGTTCCTCACGTCCTGCTGGCCACAAACTTTCACAGTCTGCTGCAGCTGGGCCTATTGCCTACTTCCAGCATGCTTTCTCTTCTGGTACCGGCAGATGCTCTAACTGCAATATTTAAACAGCAGCCTTGGGCGTTAGAGTGCAGGAAAAGGTTTTATGAGACCAAAGTAATCTGCTGCAGACCTTTGGAGACAACAAAAGAACCCAGTGACTGTTACTGATGATTGGTGTCGTCCAACAAGGACTGCATTCATGTAATGTTTCTGTTTCAGACTCTAGAGACAGCACTAGATGGTGATGAATTGGTTTTCCTTTACCAATTGAAGCCAGGCATCTGCCAGTCCAGTTACGCTGCCAATGTGGCAAGGCTGGCTGGCCTGCCTGCAAACATCGTACAGAGAGGGGTTGACGTGTCTGAGCTCTACAGAACAGGAAAAGCCATCCCACGTGTTGACCATGTTTCAACAGATGAACAGGCAGATAGGTTTGTCCATTATCCAGTAGAAGGAATTCTGTGTGAGACTGTCACCTGTTTGTTTTACAGATACAGGACTTTGGTGGTGAAATTTATGAGCCTGGACCTGGATGATGACAATCTGGATCTGAATAGCTTCATGAAAGAGGAACTTCTGCCCTCTGCTGGTCAGATTTAAAACATCTGAACTGTCACCAAATAAATTACCAGATTAGGGGCAAGAATTCAAGTGTTTTTTTAGTTACAGTTTGCCCATTTTACTTTCATGACATAATTGTTGAATTTGTTGTATTGAAATCTTAGCACGTGTTTACCCACTTGATTTTCTTGTTAGTCGGTAAAGTTACAAGTTGTTACTGTTATTGCTCATCCTGTGGTTCTAACAAATAAACTATTAGTCCTAAAGGAACATTTGATCTACTCTGTGATGCAATTCTACAAATAATTAAAAACCCAGCTGAAATGCTGTAAGAATCTCAAAATTATTCAACCCACAAATGCTCATGTGTTATTGTAATCATTGTTCGATTGTCACATAGTATTCTCTATTATAAATTTAGTATGGCCTCTGATAAGAAAAGGATCCCCACCACTGTTTAGTTAAATGAAGTGGTTATAGATTAAGACAAAATGTGTCTGACAAAATTGTGCTTTCCTTTGCTGTACAACAGGCTATGAAAAAATGTGTGCCACTGATGAATTTTCATTTTCAACATGTTTTATTACCCTATCCACTCCCTCAACCCCCATATTGGCAGCACATAGAATGAATAAATGTTGGCATTTCAATGTGTTGGTTCAACTACAGTGCACCAGGATATCAGGAACGCGACAGTGATGCATAAAAGCGTGTCAACCTTAGGTTTGAATGCAATGTTACAGAAGGGGGTGTCACAACAGTGTTTGGTCATGACAAAAATGGTGTTGTTGAAGAATTCTACGGTGGTCTCCACATTACACTCCTCCAGTTTCACACAGCCTAGTGTCTTGACATCCAAGGAGTCAACTGGAGGGGGAAATGGTGATCAAACATTCTGTTATCTATCAGCGTAAATCCATACAAACACGTTTTAGCAAATATTTGATATAAACTACCGTTAAAAAATTTGATGTCACCCAGACAATTTAGTGTTTTCTTTGAAAGTCAAGACTTTTAGGTAACATTTTATTTGACAGTTGGTTCACCATCATAATAATGACATGACGCTGTCATGAG
Organism: Corythoichthys intestinalis; assembly: GCF_030265065.1. Classification (NCBI taxonomy): domain Eukaryota; kingdom Metazoa; phylum Chordata; class Actinopteri; order Syngnathiformes; family Syngnathidae; genus Corythoichthys; species Corythoichthys intestinalis. The sequence continues at coordinate 43,211,691 of NC_080398.1, forward strand.
CATGGTTGAGTTCTTATGACAGTTGTCATTAAGTGTCATCCGGCAAATTATGTAACTTTTGAATGGATGTAAAAGATGTGGCCTTAAATGGAGTTGAAGTGACATAATTTGTCAGATGACACTTAATGACATCTGTCATAAGCATTCATAAATGTCATAACTATGACAGTCTTATGAACCCACTGCCAAACAAATTGTTACCAACTTTTATTTATCAAATGAGTTGCAAAATGAATATGACATATAGTCAAGACATTGATTTGGTTAGAATTTATTCTTTTTTTTTTTTTTTTTTTTTTTTTAAAATAATCACCAGAACAGCTAGAATGCCAAAGGCCTGCAATGCAGTAATTGCTGCAAATGCAGGACTCTGCCAAAAGCAAAGTTTGAAGGAAAACATTATTTTTGAAAGATAATTGTTTCTAACCTTATCGGACCCCAAGTATTCGAACAGGTGTACAGTGATCCATTGTTTTTCACAGTTAATGGGAAACGTCCCCTCCGCGAAAATTGAAAAGAAATAGAGGCAGAGCTTATTTACATTATTATTATTATTATTATTTTTTTATTATTATTATGTGTGTTTTTAATGTATTTAGATTTAACAGCATTGGAAAGAAATACAGTATATGACATGTTTTATTTGCTCTTTTGTTCCTAAAGAAGAAGAATAATTAAAAAAAAATCCTTATATGTACAGTGGGGCAAATAAGTATTTAGTCAACCAACAATCGTGCAAGTTCTCCCACTTGAAAATATTAGAGAGGCCTGTAAAATTATTTAATATTTATATCAACGATATATATACTGTATCTCAGTTATTGAAATTTATACTTTCTGCAGATGACACAAACATATTCTATAGTAGTGAAAACCAAAATGAATTGGTAACTACCGTTAATGAGGAATTAAGTAAATTAAAGAGGTGAATGGATATAAATAAATTATCACTTAACTTAAATAAGACAAAGGTAATGATATTTAGTAACCTAAAATATAACGCAGAACTACAAATAAAGATTGATGGGGTCCCAATCGGGAATGTAAATGAATTCAAATTTCTAGGAGTTATTGTAGATAGTAAATTATCATGGAAACCCCACATCAGACACATCAAAACCAAGATCTCCAAAAGCCTGTCACTAATAAACAAAGTGAAATCATACCTTGATGACAGTGCACTCCGCACTTTGTACTGTTCTCTAGTGCTCCCATATTTCACATATTGTATTGAAGTGTGGGGAAACACTTACAAATCTACCATCAATTCATTAGTCACATTGCAGAAACGTGCGGTACGAATCATACATAAGGTTGGATTTCTCGATCACACCCACCGTTTATTTGCTCTCTCAAAACTATTAAAAATCAAAGATCTTGTAAACTATCATACAGCTATAATGCTATTTAAAGCAAAAAATGAATTACTGCCCCAAAATTTACAAAACCTATTTAAGGTTCGTGAGAATATCCATAGTCTGCGAGGCTCTGGAGATTTTATGTTGCCAAGATTTCGAACCACTTGCAAACGTTTTCGTGTGTCTGTATGTGGAGTGAAACTCTGGAACAATTTAGACAATCATTTCAAGCAGTGTCAGAATATGCAAAAATTTAAATCGCTGTATAAAAATATGGTCTGGTCACAATATAATGACATTTGCTGACAATGTGTGTTGCTGTTTATGTCAGTTGGTGTAAATATTGTAATTTTTGGGAATGAGCCAACATTAGTTGGTTGTCTGTTGGTTTAGTTGTTTTTGTCTGTTTTTTCTTTTTTCTTCTTTTCATTGTGTGGACATGAGTATCCCACAAGTAAGGATGCTGGACAATGAGATCAGGGGTGGGACAAAATAAGTTTTTTTCTTCTTCCCACTCCCTTTCGAGTACAATTATTTTTGTTGAATTATATTGTATGTTTTTTGTTTCTTTTGTGTGTGCATGCTCGAAATAAAAAAGTTTCATCATCATCATCATCATTGTCAAAATTGGTAAACCTCAACCATGAGAGACAGAATGTGGGGGAAAAAAACAGAAGATCACATTGTTTGTTCTTTGGATGCAATTCAGTATTCTTTCTCCTCCAAACACGAGAACCTGTGTTTCTACCAAAAAGTTCTATTTTGGTTTAATCTGACCATAACACATTCTCCCAGTCCTCTTCTGGATCATCCAAATGCTCTCTAGCGAAACACAGACGGGCCTGGACGTGTACTGGCTTTAGCAGGGGCACACATCTGGCAGTGCAGGATTTGAGTCCCTGGCGGCGCATTGTGTTACTGATAGTAGCCTTTGTTACTGTCGTCCCAGCTCTCTGTAGGTCATTCACTAGGTCCTCCCGTGTGGTTCTGGGATTTTTGCTCACCGTTCTTGTTATCATTTTGACGCCACGGGGTGAGATCTTGCATGGAGCCCCAGATCGAGGGAGATTATCAGTGGTCTTGTATGTCTTCCATTTTCTAATAATTGCTCCCACAGTTGATTTCTTTACACCAAGCTTTTGCCTATTACAGATTCAGTCTTCCCAGCCTGATGCAGGTCTACAATTTCGTCTCTGGTGTCCTTCGACAGCTCTTTGGTCTTGGCCATAGTGGAGTTCGGAGTGTGACTGACTGAGATTGTGGACAGGTGTCTTTTATACCAATAATGAGTTAAAACAGGAGCCATTAATACAGGTAACAAGTGGAGCCTTGTTAGACCTCGTTAGAATAAGTTAGACCTCTCTGACAGCCACAAATCTTGCTTGTTTGCAGGTGACCAAATACTTATTTTCCACTCTAATTTGGAAATAAATTATTTAAAAATCAAACAATGTGAGTTTCTGTTTTTTTTTTTTTTTTTTTTTTTTTTGTCCGCATCCTGTCTCTCATGGTTGAGGTTTTACCCATGACAATTACAGGCTACTCTAATCTTTTCAAATAGGAGAACTTGCACAATTGGTGGTTGACTAAATACTTATTTGCCCACTGTATATTCTAATAAATGATTTTTAAGCACTACAAATGTAATAATTATGATATTAGATCTACATTACAGGCCAAAGGTTTGAACATATCCCATTCAATGCAACACAAAGTTTCCAGCACCATTGATAAAGAAATCAATTCCACTTCTTAATCCTGAAAAGGTATACTTGTGAAGTCAAAAACCGTTTTAGGTGACTCCCACTGGAAGTGTATCAAAAGAATGGCAAGAGTGTGCAAAACAGTTATCAGAGCAAAGGGTGGCTACTTTGTAGATACTGGAACAATATACGTTTTTAGTTATTTCTTTTTTTTATTTTTATTTTTATCTTTATTTTTTTTTTTTTGCGAAGTACATAATTCATTCATAGTTTTATTACTCTTGAGAATTTACAAGGTAAATAGTCATGAAATAAAGAAAACACACGAATGAGAATGTTTGTCCAAACCTTTGGACTGTACTGTATACAAAAGAAAACAATTATTTGTACATGTATACATGCATATATCTTAGCCAAATAAAATACTATATTTATTATTATTTTATAATTCATTCATAAATCTGCGATGAACTGAGGGCGCGAAGTAGCAAGGGATCACTGTAGTGTGCAATGTAGAACAAGTGAACATGGTTGCAGTAGTTACTTGGGGGCCGAAATTTTTTACTGCAGTTTTTTTTTTTTTTTTTTAATGTCATCAATGAATTAAGTTGCGATTGTAGAAAATAATCTGTTTGGCAAATACTCCCAAGTTTTTCCCATACATGACATCTACACAACGCACCTGCCTTCCCGCGGCCCGTGAAGCATCGTTCCCCGAGGCTGCAGTTGGTTTCCGTGGTGTAGCATGCGTCCCAAAATCCCAGGTCACAACGGAAACACTGCAGCAGTTCCTCCTCCTCTATAAACCCTGCCGCCTCCACCACCTGCTCCAGCGTCTCTTCTTCCTCACCTGATCCCACACAGGTACTGTTTACTCAGTCACTCCCACATAAAAACAGCCTCAACAGCATGTACCTTAGAGTGCACTTCATTGGCACTTTGCTCAAATGAATAATATAAGAGGCGTGTTAAAAAAAAAAAACTTAGATTAAATATCCCAAATGAAAGCAAATTATTTTTATCTACTTATAAAGATTTTTTTTACATTCAATTTAAAAGAAAAAAAAGAATAGTTTCATCTGTTTCTAGCTCGAGTCAGGATTTTTGGTAATTAAAAAAAGATTATGGCCTCCAATAACACTCCCTTACCCCAACGAATAGCCTGTTAAAAATCTTGTAATTGAGATCAAATTACTATATTTCTGAAAAATCTTAACATAACTTGTCATTTTTAAATGAGTCCATTACGTATTTTTTCATGTTTTTTATACAATAAGAGTTATAATTTTACATCTCTGTACCACTCTAATGGATTTGAAATAAAAATACAATTGAGCTGTACACTTCACTTTAAAAGGTATATAAAAATAAATAAATTAAAAAAAACATACAGTGGTATGAAAAGGTATCTGAAACTTTGGAATTTCTCACATTTCTGCATAAAATCAGCATCAAATGTGATTGGATATTTGTCAAAATCAAACAGATGAAAATACAGTGTTTGCTTTAACTAAAACCACCCTAACATTTATTAGTTTTCATATTTTAATGAGCATAGCATGCAAACAATGACAGAGGGTGGAAAAATATGTAAGTGAACCCTTTGCCTAAGGAGACTTAAAGAGCAATTGAAACCAATTTTTACCAAACATTTTAAGTTAGGTGTGTGCCAAATCATTGATAAGTGGTTTAAAGCTGCCCTGCCCACTATAAAACAAACACCTGGTAAGAAATGTCTTGATGAGAAGCATTGTCTGATGTGCATCATGGCTCGTCAAAAGAGCTGCCTGAAGGCCTGCGATCCTGGATTGTTGATTTGTATAAAGCTGGGAAAGGATACAAAACCATCTCTAAAAGTCTGGATGCTCATCAATCAACAGTGAGAGAAGTTGTCTGTAAATGGAGAGAGTTTGGCACTGTTGCTTCTCTCCCAAGGAGTGGCCGTAGGCTAGTCACCCGTCCCTTGAAATAAGGAACGATTCATATTTGGGAATTAAAATTTGCCTTCCATATTGTACCAATACAGAATAAATATGAATAGATACAATACTACGCATTTTAGGAGTTTTGGTGATGTTTTTTCCCCCGGCTGTACAGCTTTGGGTGGGAAGGGGGGCGTCCCGTATTTCTATTTCTGAAAGGTGTGAAGCCTAAGTGGTCGTCCACCAAAGATGACGCCAAGAGTTCAGCGCAGAATACGCAGAGCGGTAAAAAAGAACCCTAGAGTGTCTACTAAACACTTACAGAAATCACTGGCACAATCCAATATCTCTGTGCCCGCACCAACTACATGTAAAACTATGGCCAAGAATGGTGTTCATTGGAGGACTCCACACAGAAGCCACTGCTATCTAAAAAAAACATTGTTGCTCATTTAATGTTTGCAAAAAGACACTTGGATATGCCACCATAGTTTTGGCAAAATATTTTGTGGACTGATGAAACCAAAGTTGAATTGTTTGGAAGTAACACACAACGTCATGTGTGGAGCAGCTCACAAACATGGAGGGCGCATCATGATTTGGGGCTGTTTTGCTGCCTCAGGGCGTGGACAACTTGCAATCATTAATAAAAGAATGAATTCAAAAATGTATTAGGATGTTTTGCAGGAAAACCTGAGGCCATCTGTCAGACAGTTGAAGCTAAAAAGAGGATGGATGCTGCAACAAGACAATGATCCGAAAACACAGAAGTAAATAAACTTCTGAATGGTTTCAGAAGAACAAAATGTACGTTCTGGAGTGGACAATTCAAAGTCCAGACTTCAACCCCATTGAGATGCTGTGGCATGACCTAAAGACAGCGATTCATGGCAGACAGCCCAGGATTCCGACTGAACTACAACAGTTTTGTAGAGAAGAATGGGCCAAGATTAGTCCTGATCGATGTGGCAGACTGATCTGCAACTACAGGAAGTGTCTGGTTGAAGTTATTGCTGCCAAAGGAGGGAGGGCACAAAATATTAAATGTGATGTTTCACTTACTTATTTGTCCCACTTCTGGCATTGTTTGCATACTATCCTTATTAAAGTATGAAAAGCTGTAAATGTTTGAGTAGTGTTAGTTAAAGCAGTCACTGTTTTTTTCATCTGTGTGATTTTGACAATTATCAGATCACATTTGAAGAAATGTCAGAAATTCCAAAAGTTTCTTTCTTGCTCTCCCTCATCTCCAGAGTTTGAACACACAGCTGTTACTGTGGGAGTGGGTGTGCTGACTACTGAGCCAACAGGATACTCTGGCTTCAGCTACCCGAACACTCAAAAAATGAAACATCATATCTATGCAGGAACTGTGTTTCAAGGTGTTTTACACAACTGCTTTATGTAACTATTAAGTTATGAAGTTAAATGAAAAATGCCTAAATGATTTAAGTAAGACTTAATAGACTACTTAAACAAGTTAAGCAATTCCAATTCAAACCTTTTATATGCAAAAGGTGTAACCACCTTTTTGTTTTCTTACAATGGTTACGGCTCACTCGTCTTCACCTTCACAGCCTCCTCCCCCTCCTCACTGACGCAGCTGTGCACACCTGTCACCTATCTCCACACCTGCCTCCACTTCACGAGACCGGTCTGCACAACATTCGATGCCAGAGCTTCACCAAACCACACATGGTAAAGTACAGGTCACTATGTTGAGCAACATTTTGACTGATTGATCTCCCTTTTTTCAAAGGAACTCCAAACTGATTTTGGCCTCACAGCTCTGTTGAAGTATCTGTGGTGACACCACTCCTCACCAATATCCGATTTTACTTTGCTTAAAAAACACATCCTCGGGCTCCTTGTCATATCTGACTCCTCATTGCTGCGCTTTTGGGTCACACCCTCCAGCCAACATAACAACAATAGGACAGTTCATTTTAAATATATACAATGAAAAACACCTATTTATGATTTAACTTAATCACGTTACATATATTTTACGCAATGATGTTACATACAGTGGGGCAAATAAGTATTTAGTCAACCACCAATTGTGCAAGTTCTCCCTCTTGAAAATATTAGAGAGGCCTGTAATTGTCAACATGGGCAAACCTTAACCATGAGAGACAGAATGTGGAAAAAAAAGCAACAGAAAATCACATTGTTTGGTTTTTAAAGAATCGTGGTGGAAAACAAGTATTTGGTCAATACCAAAAGTTCATCTCAAAACATTGTTATGTACCCATTGTTGGCAATAACGGAGCCCAAACGTTTTCTGTAACTCATCATCTTTTCACACACTGTTGCTGGTATTTTGGCCAATTCCTCCATGCAGATCTCCTCTAGAGCAGTGATGTTTTGGGGCTGTCGTTGGGCAACATGGACTTCCAACTCCCTCCACAGATTTTCTATGGGGTTGAGATCTGGAGACTGGCTAGGCCACTCCAGGACCTTGAAATGCTTCTTACGGAGCCACTCCTTTGTTGCCCTGGCTGTGTGTTTGGGATAATTGTCATGCTGAAAGACCCAGCCACGTCTCATTTTCAATGCCCTTGCTGATGGAAGGAGATTTTCACTCAAAATCTCTCAATACACGCCCCCATTCATTCTTTCCTTTACACAGATCACTCGTCCTGGTCCCTTTTGCAGAAAAGCAGCCCCAAAGCATGATGTTTCCACCCCCATGCTTCACAGTAGGTATGGTGTTCTTCGAATGCAATTCAGTATTCTTTCTCCTCCAAATACGAGAACTTGTGTTTCTACCAAAATGTTCCATTTTGGTTTCATCTGACCATAACACATTCTCCCAGTCCACTTCTGGATCATCCAAATGGTCTCTAGCGAACCGCAGACGGGCCTGGATGTGTACTTTCTTCAGCAGGGGGACACAAATGGCAGTGCAGGATTTGAGTCCCTGGTGGCACATTGTTACTCATAGTAGCCTTTGTTACTGTGGTCCCAGCTCTCTGTAGGTCATTCATTAGGTCCCCCAGTGTGGTTCTGGGATTTTTGCTCACCGTTCTTGTTATTTTGACGCCATGGGGTGAGATCTTACATGGAGCCCCAGATCGAGGGAGATTCAGTGGTCTTGTACGTCTTCCATTTTCTAATAATCGCTCTCACAGTTGATTTCTTTACACCAAGCGTTTTACCTATTGCAGATTCAGTCTTCCCAGCCTGTTGCAGGTCTATAATTTTGTCTCTGGTGTCCTTCGGCAGCTCTTTGGTCTTGGCCGTAGTGGAGTTTGGAGTGTGACTGACTGAGATTGTGGACAGGTGTCTTGTATACCGATAATGAGTTAAAACGGGTGCCATTAATACAGGTAACGAGTGGAGCCTTGTTAGACCTCGTTAGAAGAAGTTAGACCTCTTTGACAGCCAGAAATCTTGCTTGTTTGTAGGTGACCAAAAACTTATTTTCCACTCTAATTTGGAAATAAATTCTTCAAAAATCAAACAATGTGATTTTCTGTTTTTTTTCCACATTCCGTCTCTCATGGTTGAGGTTTACCCATGTTGACAATTGCAGGCCTCTCTAATCTTTTCAAGAACTTGCACAATTGGTGGTTCACTAAATACTTATTTGCCCCACTGTAAGAATTAGTACTACATTGTATTCACTGATGGGTAAAAACAAACCTAATGTGTATATACACTGAACCACTTACCGGTATTTAAAAGTTAAAATAGTGCTTTTTTTTTTTTTTTTTTTTTTTTTTTTGTTTTTTTTGGAGGGTACACTTATGCTTTCATCAATGTAACGTTTCAACTTTTTTTTTTTTCTTTAACTGTCCCCAATGTTGTGTATTGATAGTTATACAGGGTGACACAAAATAAATTGAAATAATTCATCACTTCATTTTATTTTTCCGATTTACAAAAAAGAATTAATGTTCTAAGAGTCTACCAAATTTGACCTTCGAGATGCTTGGACTACTGAGGAAAAGACATTTAGAGTTCAGGAATATTTTCGGATGAAGTCTATCCACGCAGCTCAATTGCAATTCAAAGAATGGTTCGGATATCGTAAATTTCCTGTCTACTCAATGATCTACAGATGGGTCAACAAGTTCAGAACCAATGGGACTGTGCATAACCTCAATTGTAAAGGCAACAACAGACAATCACATTCTGGACAACCGCGGGAGGGTCATCGAGAACTTTGTCCGCCGGATCAAAATGTGCCTACAGCACCAGGGAGCTCCTTTGGAGCACATTTTTTGAGCGTTAGTAAAACAAAGAGTTTTTGTAGTAATAATAATAATAATAATACATCAAATTTGTATAGCGCTTTTTTGGACACTCAAAGACGCTTAGTACAGACTTCAAAGTTTGGAGATGTCTGCTACAAAGGCTTGAAGTTTTGTGTCAATCTAAAACATTTGGAAGTTATTCAATTTTTGTTGTTGTTGTTGTTGTTGTTGTGTGTCACCCTATACAAAATGCATATTTTACCAATAGCATATACAGTGGTATGAAAAAGTATCTGAACCTTCTGGAATTTCTCACATTTCTGCATAAAATAACCATCAAATGAGACGACATTTGTCAAAATCACACAGATGTAAACAAAGTGCCTGCTTTAACTAAAACCACCCAAACATTTATAGGTTTTCATATTTTAATAAGAATTGCATGCAAACAATGACAAAAGGGAGAAAATAAGTGAAACCTCTGCCTAAGGAGACTTAAAGAGCAATTGAAATTTTTACCAAACAATTTAAGTCAGGTGTGTGCCCAATCACTGATGAGGGGTTTCAAGTAAAAAAATGATTTAAAAAGTAAAAATTGTCTTGAAGCGTTTTCTGATGTACATCATGACTCTGTCAAAAGAGCTGTCTGAAGACCTGCACTCAAGGACTGTTGATTTCTATAATGCTGGGAAAGGATGCAAAACCATCTCTAAAAGTCTGGATGTTCATCAATCAACAGTGAGAGAAGTTGTTGGAGTCGTTGGAATGGAGTTTGGCACTGTTGCTTCTCTCCCAAGGAGTGGCCGTCCACCAAAGATGACGGCAAGAGTTCAGCGCAGGGATAAAAAAAGAATACTCAAAATACTTAGAGAGGTAAAAAAGAACCCTAGAGTGTCTGCTGCTAAAGACTTACAGAGATCACTGGCACAGTCCAAGATCTCTGTGTACACCAACTATACGTAAAACTATGACCAAGAATGGTGTTCATGGGAGGACTCCACAGAAGAAGCCACTGCTGTCTTAAAAAAAAAAAAAATATTGTTGCTAATTAATGTTCGCAAAAAGGCACTTGGACACACCACAGAGGTTTTGGGGAAATATTTTGTGGACTGATGAAACCAAAGTTGAATTGTTTGGGAGTAACGCACAACGTCATGTGTGGAGGAAAAATGGAACAGTTCACCAACATCAACACCTCATTCCCACCGTGAAGCATGGTGGAGGGCGCATCATGATTTGGGGCTGTTTTACTCCATCGGAGCCTAGAAACTTGCAGTCATTACTGGAAGAATGAATTCAAATGTTTTGCAGGAAAACCTGTGGCCGTCTGTCAGACAATTGAAAATAAAAAGAGGATGGATGCTGCAACAAGACAATTATCCAAATCACAGAAGTAAATCAACTTCTGAATGGTTTCAGAAGAACAAACTACACGTTCTGGAGTGGCCAAGTCAAAGTCCAGACTTGAACCCCATTGAACTACAGCAGTTTTGTAGAGAAGAATGGGCCAAGATTAGTCCTGACTGATATGCCGGACTGATCTGCAGCTACAGGAAGCGTCAGGTTGTCGTTATTGCTGGCAAGGGGGGGCACAAAATATTAAATGTGATGGTTCACCAAGGGTGAAAGTGGGCCAGAACGGTCAGGAACACAGTTCCGGTATAAGATTCAGGGCCAGAACGCAGTTCCGGTATAAAGTTCCGGTATAAGATTCAGGGCCGGAATGCTGTTCCGGCATAAGATTCAGGTTCCGGTACACGGGTCTTTGATTCCGAAAATATGACGGCAACTGTCAAAACGCTATGTAAAAAAAAAAAAATAATAAATGCTAAGCTGCCACACATGCATTACATCTCCAAGAAGAAAACAATCTACCAACATCAGATTTGCATACACAAGTGTTAACAACAAGCATAATAAAGTGCTTGTGTAGCGTTATCCGTTTCCACCAATATTTATCATCTATTTTATCCCACGGACAGCATGGAGGTTTCCCCAGCTGCTGCAGTTATCTGAGTCTGACGATGATGAGTCAAGTCAATGTGCAAATGCATGCAGCAAGAAAAACGCCTAGACTCATTTATCCATCCAATTGGCTGACATACTGACATGTGATCAGCAGAGATAGCTCTGATTGGTTCAAATGTGCATGTTTTCTGGAACAGCAAAAAAAAACAAAAAGGTTGAATTGATGCGACAATAAAAGGCAATGCAACATAAAATGGATCAAATCTTAAAGCGCAACGAAAGAGTTGAGGAGGCTTATTTATCATGTTTAGTTTTATTTGCTCTGATGGGGAGGTTCAGAACATAGCTGTCAATGTGCACTTTGGACTTATATTTGTTCATTTATGTTAGGCTACTTATTCATTTTCTTATTATTTAAAAAAAAGTAAATTTTTGCAAGATCTTTAAAATATATTCCATTTCACTCTACATAATATGTCATTTGAACTTATTTTTCTGAATGTATGTTACTTATATTTTTATTATTTAAAAAAAAAAAAGTAGTTAAAATTGAGATTTGGCATTTAATATGTGAGCAAATGAGGGAAAATAAAAATTAGGAGATGGAGGTCGGGGTTATTGTTGTTTTTGTTGAATTTTACTTTGCAAATAATTGAAAAAATACAATTTTGAATGAAAATCAGTTTTTGTATGTGTTATAGAAATAACTGGTAAAAGAGTTTTCTTTGCATTTCAGTAATGTAAGGTTTTACACACACACCCCCCCCCCCCAAAAAAAAATGAAAGAAAAAATTAATTTAAAAAAATAAATAAAATTTCTGGCTCCGTGGGGACCTTCACGTCGGGCAGTTCCGGCAAGAAATTCTAGCCACTTTCACCCCTGTGGTTCACTTACTTATCACCCCCCCCCCCCCCCCTGTCATTGTTTGCATACTATGCCCGTTAAAATATGAAAACCTGTAAATGTTTGGTTGGTTTTAGTTAAAGCAGACTGTTTTTTCATCTGTGTGATTTTGACAACAATCGTATCACATTTGATGGTGATTTTATGCGGAAATGTGAGAAATTCTAAAAGGTTCAGATACTTTGTCATATCGCTATAACTATTTAAAACAACAACAAAATACATAAACATAAACCCCATTCCAAATAACATTTGTTGCTGCAAGGCTTTAAGTCAATCTGCTTTAGGACATTAAAACAAATAGATGGCCTTCATTTGGTTCTTAAACATCTCAAAGATATTTTGTTTATTCACCAGCAATCTGGAAATTATTTGGGGGATTTGTGTTTTTTTGGGGATAGCGTCAGGTCTTAGAGCACCATCCTGTCCTTATGACGAGACAGATGCTGGCACAAAACAGAAAAGAGCTGGCATGATTTAACGAGCCCCTCAGTCCTCCAGGAATGCACAAGATAATTGATCTTCTGTCATGCATTCGCTCCAAAAGTTCTAAGCTATATAATTTGTCCATTATAATTAATTTATAGGCACTATGTGTGATTGTCAGACAAAACGGCAACTAAGACCAATTTAGGTTTTCCCAAACGTATTTTCTCCATATATAGAAACTTCTCACTCATGTGTGGAGAGTACCCGAAGGAATCCAAGCGAGGGGGGAAAAAATCACATAAAACTGTTGTTTTGTTTTATAACATTAAAATGGAGATTCAGGGTTGCTATAAAAATGACAGAACAGCTTTGGCTTTCCATTTGGTGTCGTGGTACTTTATGATACAACTATCACATATCTCTGCTTTAAATCTGGTTTTCTATTTTCTACATTTTAGTACCAGTTGTTCAATGTTCTTCTATACTACTTTGTCTGAGATCGTGTATTGATCAGCATTAAGATGTAGAGCCCTTTTAACGGCCGCTTAAGCTTAGCGATGAGTTGCTGTGAACTCCTCATCCTTGCTCATCTCATTAGATGAGGAAAGCTCTAACCTGCTCTAAGCAGACACAATTGCACCAATTGTCCAGCATCATTTACTTTCAAACCTTTTCAAAACCTTTCAAAATTTTAATACACACTTGCTGCTTTTCATGTTACAACTCTAGAAATGTCAAACTACGGTAGACTGAGCACTGTTAATTTTAATGAAGGAATCCGCCTACCAATAAAACTTGTTAAATGAAGAATAAAAAGAGCTGAACTGTGTTGTATGTATTAGTTTGCATTGAAATAAATTTGTAAACTGAGTGTTTGCCATAGGATTTAAATTGAAATATTTGTTTCAGTGTTAAAACTGATTAAAATAAGCTTGTATTAAATGCGAAACAGAAGTCGATCAGTTCACTAACATGAATGAATGCAAAACAACGTTTCCGATAAATGTACATCAAGAATTAGAGATAAGTGTCTGAGGCCTGTTAATGATTTATTTCCAGATGTAAGCTTACCTTGAACATAAATGAACATAATGACAGCCAAAACACAGAATGTTAGTCCTTTCATTGTCACCGCGATACTTTTCTTGTTCCTTCCACCTTGAGTGCTGTAAAGAAGTCGGGAAGGTTCCAAATTGGATTAGTCAGTGATGCCTCCGCATTCGATCAGCACATACCAAGTGCTGTATATACCCTAAAAGAGCAAACTGTCCAACAAGTAACTGGATGACCACCAGAAGGATGTTGTATTGAATTGAATGTAAAAATTGCCTGGTTTTTTTTGTTTTTGTTTTTTTCGGTTTTAGCATTTTTAACATGTGTAACACAATGGAAAAAATCTCTCCATGAGGGGGAGGATAATGGCACTGCTTGTTCCATATTATATTAAACTGTTCTGTTGTAGGCGACGTTAAATGAACATTTTCAGGCTGGTTGCTTCTCGCCGTCACACTGTTTTTCACAACTTATGTGTCTGTTTCAGAGCAGCAAAACTGCATGTGTCCTGAGTCAGCGTTCACTTAAGAGGCTTACAACCTACTGTCCGTCTGCTCAGATACATATTATCGCACACACGCTGATACATAAACCCGGAGGTGGAGGTCTGATTCAGTTGTATTCACAATGCAGCATTAAAAAAGGGCATTGCTTGGATTATGTAATGGGCTGGCACGTTTGTTGGCACGATGTGTTTGGAACTACAGTATACAAAAAGTGAAGCGTTATGATTGTTTAATTGCTCTAACCTTATTTTTGGAAAATGGGGTGGTGGGTGGGGGCATTTCACAGCAATATGCACATCAAGTCACACAATATAATGTATGAGGATTGCTCCCTGACACAATTAGGCCATTACATGTTAAAAGCAAATCTTTATTTTCCACGTTCCATGGTATGAAAAAGTATCTGAACTTTTTGGAATTTCTCACATTGCTGCATAAAATCACCATCAAATCTGAAGAATCACACAGATGAAAAAAACAGTGTCTGCTTTAACTAAAACTACCAAACATTTATAGGTTTCATATTTTAATGAGGGTAGTATGCAAACAATGACAGAAGGGGGAAAAATAAGTAAGTGAACCATCACATTTAATATTTTATGGCATATTTTATGGTTAAATTTATTTCCATTTATTATTTATTTATTTTGTGTAGGTGTGTGTGTGTCGTCTCCCTGTGTTTTTTTTTCTTCTTTCTTTCTTTCTTTCTTTCTTTCTTTCTTTCTTTCTTTCTTTCTTTCTTTCTTTCTTTCTTTCTTTCGTTAGTGATATATATGTGGTCTGTGTAAAAAAGATAAAGGACCTGTTTATGACACAGCCAAACACAACTTTGGAATTAAGACAAAGACTAAGCGTTTACCTTTCCGCTGTTACCAAATGGACCATGAATAAGATTATTCTGCTACTTTCGTTTTGGCTGAGATGTTTTAAACTGTTAAAAAACTAAAATAAAAAGATGTGAAAAAAAAAAAAAAAAAAAAAAGTAAAAATTGTCTTGAAAAAAAAAAAAAAAAATAAATAAATAAATTTATGGCACGCCCTTTGGCAGCAATAACTTCAACCAGACACTTCCTGTAGCTGCAGATCAGTCTGCCACATCGATCAGGACTAATCTCGGCCAATTCTTCTCTACAAAACTGCTGTAGTTCAGTCAGATTCCTGGGAAATCTGGCATGAATTGCTGTTTTTAGGTCATGCCACAGCATCTGAATGGGGTTCAAGTCTGGACTTCAACTTGGCCACTACAGAATGTGTATTTTGTTCCTCTGAAACCTGTCATGTATTCTGTCATGTATCTCATGAATCAATGTAATAGCATATTGCATCACACTCATGCATCACAAAGCTTTCATCACATGGACTGGGTACTCTTTATTACGTCACAAAGACCAACTGAGAACAGTATATAAGGCACAAACAAATAGCATTCAGTGTTAGTTCGCCAGTGATTCAGCATAAGTTTGCATGCCAACTAGCCATTACCGCTTGACCTGATTGTTTCCTTTGCCTCTCAACATCAATAAAATCCTGTGCCTGCGATACGCAACTGGTTCCTCAGTGTCGTACATGACAAAACCATTCTGAAGTTGATTTGCTTTCGTGTTTTGGATCATTGTTTTGTTGCAGCATTCATCCTCTTTTAAGCTTCAACTCTGACAGACGGCCTCAGGTTTTCCTGCAAAACATCCTGATGAACTTTTGAATTCATTCTTCCATTAATGATTTCAAGTTGTCCAGGCGCTGAGATAGCAAAACAGCCCCGAATCATGATGTTCCCCCCACCATTCTTGATGAGATTTGTGATGAGGTGTTGATGTTGGTGAGCTGTTCCATTCCATCCATAGTTGATGTGTGCACAGAGATATTGGACTGTGCCAGTGATTTCTGTCTTTAGCCTTTAGCAGAAACTCTAGGGTTCTTTTTTTTTACCTCTCTAAGTATTTTGCACGGAATTCTTGGCGTCATCTTTGGTGGACGGTGGGAGAGAAGCAACAGTGCCAAACTCTCCATTTGTAGACAACTTCTCTGACTGTCGATTGAACATCCAGACTTTTAGAGATGGTTTTGTGTCCTTTCCCAGCTTTATAAAAATCAGCAATCCTTGATCGCAGGTCTTGAGACAGCTCTTTTGACCGAGCCATGATGCATGATGCACATCAGACAATGCTTCTCATCAAGAAAATGTTTACCAGGTGTATGTTTTATAGTGGGCAGGGCAGCTTTAAACCACTCATCAGTGATTGGGCACACACATGGCTTCCAGTTGTTTGTTAAAAATTGGTTTCAATTGCTTTTAAGTCTCCTTAGGCAGAGGTCTCATGTACTTATTTTTCCCCCTTCTGTCATTGTTTGCATGCTATCCTCATTAAAATATGAAAACCTATAAATATTTGGGTGTTTTTAGTTAAAGCAAACAGTTTTTACATCTGTGTGATTTTGACGAAGATCAGATCACATTTGATGGTGATTTTATGCAGACATGTGAGAAATTCCAAAAGGCTCAGAAAATATGGTGATTTTATGCAGACATGCGAGAAATTCCAAAAGGTTCAGAAAAAAAATATATATATGGATACATTAGGGATTTACCGAAAGCAAAATTCTTAGTTGAAACTGAAAACCTAATATTGGAAACAATATTGGAAAACCGAAAAGCCGGCTAATACAGTTGTATTTTAAATTAATTTTTTATAGTTATGGCGGAAAACAGACAAGACTGAAAAAGCAGTTTCTGCTCTTGCACTCCTCTTTAAAAGAAACTGCTGTATTCTAAGCCAAAACAACTGTTGTGTTTGATAAAACAATATGTCTATATGCTGCCATAGAAGATTCATGGTGCATTAAGCCTCCGAACTATTTCTAATTTGCCCGTTTTACCCTGGAAAACCCCGTTTACAGACGTCGCGCAACCCTTTTTGTTTCAACCCAGCCATGAAAACACGGTAAGTAATTATATTTATTCTACAAAATGTCATTTTTAGCTTAGAAGCATTAATTGATGTCTAATATTTTGTTTAAAAAAAAAAAAACGACTTTAAAAAATTATTCACTCGCATATTTTAAACTTTTAAACAAATTACGTCACAATGAAAAAAATGGCGTCTGTAAAAAAGTCACGGATATCTACCTCATAACTATCGCTAAATTGTATTTTTTTGTTACTGTCACATTTTCCCCGATATGTTAGATGATAAATAATCGATCCAAACAAAGAAAAATTGAGTTAAAAAAAACGTTTAAAAGGGTAAATATATGAAAAAGAAAATCTCGACCATTCCTTGATGTCTGCGATTTCTGCATCGCGACCCTTGATATATTATCATGTTTCACCCCCCGAAAAAAAAAATGCAGCTGTGGCCATTCACAGCTGTGCCTTGACACTCAGTGATACATACGACATGGAGTTTTTGGATTGAAACAAGGTAAGTACACGATAATATCTCGTTAAAGTCATGGCGTCTGTAATTCTGCTCTCGTGTTCTCTCACCTCCAGATAGGGTTTTGCTGTTCAAAAAACACTTTATTTAAAAAAAAAAAAAAAAAAAATTAAAATGCCCTCCTGTCCAAAATTTTTCTTCCCGCAGAAAATTGAGATTTTAAGCTTTTCAATGATGTATCACACATTCATATAGGACAATTTTAAAATTTGGGCAAATTGGGGGTCTCAGAGCAGAACTTCAAGTCACCTGAGTGTTTTCCGCCATGTACATATATACTCTGAATGCGTCCTATAGCAGAGGTGCTAGCGTTGTCGTAGCATTCTGCACTGTGGACACCCCAGCCAAAGAAACCTTGGAAGTTTCGGACACTCGAAAAATGGGGCTCACGCCTCCAGTTGCTAAGCTATATGAGATCTCGATTTACGTTTGTGTGGAACGGCAGTCCACAACAACAACAAAAACTTCCATTCTCTCCGAAACAAGCACAGCTCTTTACAAAGCTATTATAATCTCTCGTACTCCTTAAAATAAGATCCGATGTTTTCTCGTGCAATAAGTGGAATCGATCGAGGGCACAGCAAATGCACATGTATGCTTTTAAATACTTTATATTTATACTGCTCGCTTGATTAAACGCCAAACTACTCACACACAGGCTCAAATGAACTGTACTCGATGTGACGTGGGACATTAATGGAAAGCAACTAGAGAACGAGCGTGTAGCAGCGATGAAGCAAATTTATTTTCCTTCAATTAGTAATTTATATATTTCTTTGATACCTCAAAATACTTCCAACCCGTAGCCAATAGTGTTGCTTCTCACCATGTTTTGATTGCGTCATCACGAGAGGCCTATGGTTCTTCACACTATTCGGTGGTCAACTTTCGGTCTTTTAACCGAAAACCGACACTGCAATTTTAGCTATTTTTGGCCGAAAGTTTTCGGCGTCACATCTCCAATATACATTATACAGTAGGGTGTGACAAAATATCGAAATGGTGATATATCGTGATACTTTGTATCCCAAAAGGTTATTGATATGCTCCTGCCAAGAATGGAGATATCGTTTTAAAAAGGTGTCAATGTCTAAAAAAAAATAAAAAGGAACCAACAAGTTGCTATCATAATCTTCCACAATAATAGTGTCTCAGTTAACTCTAAGGCTGCATTGACGGTGCACGATGCCCAATCCATTTAGACTGTGGGTTTTCAGGGCATTTACAGGTCACTTGTGGTTCATTTTCGGGCATTTATAGGTGTTGAGTTTGAGTCACTGCCTATTCATTTGGGTGATTCCCAGGTCACTTCCTGTTCTGTAATGCAAAATCAACAGGAAGTGACCCATAAAATACCCCAATATCAACAGGAAGTAACTGAACATCAACAGGTAATTGATTAAATGGCCCAAAATTACCTCATTGCCTGGCACTGGCTGCCACTGTCGGCCATCCGTTTGAAGTGGGAGGGATGGCAGCGAAGTAACATTCGTTCATTCGCTGCCACCCTCCCATTTCAAATGGATTGGACGTCTACTAGTGATAAACTCATTCCAATTCACAGTAGAAGCTTGTTTTTCTGTTTATTAGTTGTTCGTCAGAAAATCATTCTAGGATATTCTACAAATGTATCAATAATCGTTGTATCGCCATATCGTCAGATCATCGTTATCGTGAGCTTTGTACCGCAAATCGTATCGTATTGTATCGTGAGGTACCAAGAGGTTCCCACTCTTATTATTCAGTATATATCAATACATTTTATGAATAAATACAATTAATAATTAATAAAATGTTAAAATGGTTTTTTTCTTTATTTTGTAAAATTTCATAGCATTTATCTGATTCCCAGTCATTGGCAACGATGAGCGTCCAACCTATTTGAATTCGAAAGACTAGGTGTGAATGCTTATCTTTCAGTGCCATTGACGGCGTGAGATGTCCAATCCATTTTGATTGGTTGAAAAATAATTTGACCCATTATAAAAATATCATTTTTGTTCATTTTATTCATTTTGTTGTTTGATTTGTTGCTTTACAACTTCTATAGACAATATTTTACCGGAAAACTCTTAATTTTAAAATTATATATAGTAAAGTCAATTACATGTAATGACACTTTTCAGTCACCAGTGGGGGCCTGGCCCATCAGCCCCCTCTTAAACTCTGCATATGCTAGTAGCGATCATTCGTTGCCAACCTTTCCTAGTCGAGGAGGATTGGACGTCCAGCAAGAGTGAATGAGAGAGTCAAAATCAGCCAGCCAATTAAAAATGTCAATATTTTATTAAAGTATTTAGTGTATTTGGTGACATCAATTTTTGCATTTGTACGTAAATTATGCAATGCTGTCAGTGACCAGTGGATTATTGAGGAAAAATTGTGTAAATCGTCATATTTTGGTGTAGCAGGTGTTTATTTTTGTCTTCATTTTAGCTGATATTGATCTAACATAGATTTTGTATTTGTGTTGTTATGGTGAAAACCAAACATTTGAGCTTTGGCATTTATTTGTTCAACATCTTGGGAAGTCTCTATTAGATTGGAGGCTACTCGTGAGGTAATGTAGTGCTTAACTTCCCGTGAGAAAAATCATCTAAGCGGTTTGTGAACTGTTATCTTCTTGATGTGGCGTATCTGCGGCACATCTTGAGGCTGACTTATGTATGCGTGTGTGTCGACTTTCTGAGCAATTCGTGCAAACGAAGCTGGCAGCTTGTTGCAAGATGCAGTCGCACCTTCGCCAACTTCGTGCTGCCGCAGAATCCTCGCATCTCAGCACAGCCTGCCCACACAGAAGCCTCCGCTGCGTGCTAGGGGGATGGAGAGATGCAAATGACTTGTACACTTCAGTGGTGAGAAAACATTCAGTGAGCCTAAAGCGACTATTAAACCCCAACACTCAGTCAGCAAGCAGTGGAGGCATAAAGCTGTTCACCTGCTGGATTTTGAAATAAAGCATAGGATTGAGGGATAAAGAAGGTCAGGATGGGGGCAGAGTCAAGCTTTGCTTTCCTCATATCTGCTGCGTCAGGGAAAAGTCAATTGCCCCACTGGAATTTCCTCCCCTTTTAAATGCCATCCTTTATTTCCATTCCAAGCTCTAATTAAAATTCTTTAACACCTCACGTAAGGGAAAAAGAGAAAGCTCTGCAACGGACGACGTGGATTTAAACAAGAATGAAAAATCCTGACTGGTGTTTATTTATAGCTTGGCTGTAGGTGTGGGGTGAGAGAAGTGTGGCCTTTACGTAGCATCATTGGGCCAAGAACCTCGGATAAAGACTAGATTATGGAATGTGTGAGATAAGATTCAGACTCATTTGGCACTTAATCTTTCTCATCCTCTTAAAAAGAACCTCTCTGAGCAAATCCCGAGCAGAGGGTGCAGGACGCGTGCATCTTCCGACATAAAATACATTTCAGCAAAACTCATAAGTCCTAACATAGTCTGACTGGAAGGAGCTTCTAGGGCAGAAGTGGGCAAACTATTCCACAAAGGGCCATAGTAGGTGCAGATTTGTGTTCTAACCCAGGGGTTGGTAACCCAAAATGTTGAAAGAGCCATATTGGAGCAAAAAAAAAAAAACATGTCTGGAGCTGCAAAAAAATGAAAGCCTTATAATGAATGAAACATGCTGTATGTATCTATTGTAGCTATATTAGCCTGCTATCATAATGACTAAGTTGGCTACAAATACATAATGAGCCTTCATGATTACTGTATTTTCCGCACAATATGGCTCACCTGAACGCATTTTCTCAAAAGCCGACAGTGTGTCTTATAATATAATAATAATAATAATGTGCCTTATATATATATGGATCGATATTGGTTAATCATGGCATGACATTCCATTTAGCTCGGCTCCATCTTGTGGATGCATAACTCAACGCCAACTACTACTACTACTACTACTAAACCTTATAATGCAGTGCGCCCTATACATGAAAACTGTTTTTAAATGGGTCATTCATTGAAGATGCCCCTTATACTCTGATGCGCCTTACAGTGCGGAAAATACAGTAAACGTTTATTTTCTCTCTAGTGCATCCTATTCAGAAAGTTTAACTTAATTACAATATTAATGAATTAGAAGAATGTTTGTGTCATGTTTGTCCTACAAAAACCATAATAAAACTAAAAATATATTTCTCTCCCGCATCGTTTTCCATTTTCAAACAATTTTGAAAAAGCTTCAGGAGCCACTAGGGCAGAGCTAAAGATCTAACCCATCGAGAGGACACCTTTTCACCAATCTGGTGTCTTACAAGTGCAATGAGTCGATTGTATTTCGCCAAATTAATTTTCGGTGCATCTCTAGATATGTTTATAGACACCAATTTAGTGTTTTGATCTTACATTTTAATGTTACAGTGGTACCTCTACTTAGGAAATTAATTGGAATTAGTTTCGTAATTTGAAAATTCTGTAAGTAGAGACACATTTTTCATGTAACTCTGCCTTAATCTGTTCAAAGACCCCCAAAATTGAGATATAAATCAATGTAAAGCCCGCAAACAGTTTGCTGAAGACATGTCAACAAAGCACATGGAGTGCTGGAACCACGTCTTATGGTCTGATGAGACGGGCGGGCTTTCTTGTGTACCGTCTTCAGAAGAGGCTTCGTCCTGGGGTGACCGCCATATACACCAATTTGATGTAAAGTGCGGCGTATGGTCTGAGCACTAAAAGGCTGACCCCCCACCTCTTCAATCACTGCAGCAATGCTTACAGCACTCCTGTAACGAGTCACATGACATTTTGGAGTGAAAATGACAAGCAGTACTCAATTTGGACATTTAGGGACGTACGTATTTACTAAGGGGTGTACTCACTTTTGTTTCCGGGGGTTTAGATATTAATGGCTATATTTGGAGTTTTTTTAAGGGTAAAATAAATTAACTAATTAATAAATGAATTATATAAGCTGCACACAGACTACTTTTCATTGTGTCAAAGTGTCATTTTGTCAGTGCTGTCCCATGAAAGATATATATCTGCAGAAATGGGAGGGGTGAACTCACTTTTGTGATACACTGTACCTCGGAATTTTGTCTATAGAGTAAAGAATAAAAGTTAATACACTCATGTACAGCTGTTGAAACAGGAGGGGCGAATGAAGAGGACACTGGGATACACTCATACACATACAGTAGAGGTCCATCTTAGCCAATTGGATGCCAGGAATGCTAGGCAATAGCCAAAGGCAGAGCAGCTAACGCTGGGAATGCCGAGTACAGTATTTTTCCCTTTCGTATCCTGAAATTACTTTTGTAAAAAGGGGCAACGTTTTCCCATTGAGGCTTGTCTTAACCTGAAAATTCTGTATGTAGAGACGTTTGTAAGTAGAGGTACCACTGTATTACTATTGTGTATAACAGTTGTGCTTGGTCTATGATGAAATAAAATTCCTCACAACAATGCTATGTCTACGCCAGTGCATTTTATGTATGATCCCCCCCCCTCTTTATTGTGTATATTTTGGTTGGTGTGACTTATACTCGGGTGCAATTATTGTCTGCAAAACACATTATGTCGACTTCACCAAGAAGTATAAATCTGTTAAAACACACAAATGGCTTTACACAGTGTGAATGTAAAATGTCATTCAAAAGGTAATACACATTATATTTATCTGACTTTATTGGTGATATAGCATTTGCCACAATTTGTTCTGAACGGAAAAATCACTGAACAATCATGTCAATGATGATTATTACGTTGGTTGCCGGCATATCCACTAAGTTAAATAGTCTTATGTTAGACAGTACATTTACAGAGGTCATCAGACATGCTATCTTTGTTTACTTTTGACTGGAACGCTCTTAGATCCGACCTTGTGAGTTCCACTTGGGATCCGTCCGACTTCCCAGTAGTCTGGAATGTGGCTTCTGTGGCGCATTTACAAGACAAACACATAGGCGGAGTTTGACTTTTGGGGCAGGGGGGGCACAACATGTTGATGACCCCAAAACGCAGTGTCAGCAATAAAATTAACTTACAAGAATATTTAAAATAATAAGTTGACAATAAGCGTTTTTTTGTTTCCCATCATTCTTGAGGGGAATTCTAAATCAGGCTGCTTAGGCAATACTTTTCGCCAAAATCGTCATCCATTGAATTTGGTATGCCCGCCAGTGTCGTGCCAATGTAGTTACCCCAGTCAAAAATTGTATCCCCTGGGCGGAGCCATATGGAGGTATATTTGTGTCTTTATTATTTATATTATTCAACCAAAAAAAAGTCGCTTCAACGAAAAAAAAAATGTGTTTGAATGTAAAAATAAATTTGAAACCCGAAAAATGCATGTGACAGCTATTTATTTATTTATTTATTTATTTTTATTCAAGTCGAGTTTTTTTTTAATTGAAGTAATGTTGATTTGTGTTTGAGCCACATTTTGGCTAGGACATTTTTCCCTTTATTATTCAGTCAAAAAAATAAGTTGCTTAAAAAAATATAGATTTTCACAAAGAAAAATCACTTCAATCAAAAAAAGAAAAAATTGAATCACAGAAAAAAGTTTTTGAATGCGAAAAAATATTTGAGATTGAAAAATTTGCATATGAACACTTAATTTTTCATTGAAAAAGTTTTCTTTGATTGAAGCAATCCTTTTTGTGTTTGGGCCATATTATGATAGGACATTTGTATCTAAATCATTCAATCCCCCAAAAAGTTGCTTCAATCAAAAAAAAAAAAAAAAATTCCAAGAAAAAAAATCATTTTTTAAAATATTTTTTCTCTATGTTACATATATACATATGCAAAGCAAATGACTGTCTAAGGTGCGCGAAAAATAATTTCGACTCATCATTAAAATGTTTTTTGTTCATTTCATTCATTTTTGTTGCAGTTTTATTGCTTTACAACTATATATATATATATATATATATATATATATATATATATATATATATATATATATATGTATAGGAAAGTCAATTACATGCAATGACACTTTTCGGCCAGGGGGCTGGTCCCCCCTGCCACCCCCCCCCTTAAAATCCACTTATGGACAAACATCCAAGTTCTGGTACACTGTGAAAATGTTCAGTGTTCAGGAACTGCAGGGCCGATCTGTGGGTGAATGTTACTCTCACTTGAGTCATCTGGGAAGGTGGAGGACTGAAGATCGGATGGGTCAGGGGAGGACGAGTGAGGACTTGGCTCCTGGTGGTGTAGAACCCGAGCCAGATGTGTTGCTCTGCCCTCATTTTCAGCCACGTCCTCTGTTTCTAGATGACGTAAGGGTGATCTGTTGATGTCCTCAAGGTTCTGGCAAGCAAACGAAAGTGGAGAGGGGAAGAGGCTCCAGTCCTCATTGGAAAGAGGTAGCATAAAGCACTCCTGCTCCTCATCTCTAATCTCCCACTGTTCTTGACTACTGAAACTAGCACGCTCTTGCGAGTCCTCCCACCCGAGGTCCTCCTTCAAGTTCTCAAAGTCGTCGCACATCTCTAGCCTGTGCACCTCCCGATCCCGGTTCTCATAGAGTAGGGTGGCGGCGCATATGAAGATGAACAGGCCAATGCCCATCACCACAGGCCCGGCCAATTTCATCCTGTCCACGTGGCTGGACCCGCGGCCGCCGATGGGCCTCGGTGGCGCTGATACATACCCCGCCACGGCCACACACATCCCCGCCAGCACCACCACTACGCCCACCATTAGCCACGCGCCCGGTGCCGAGCGCAGGTGCAGTGGGGTCCGGGTGTTGTCGGATTTTCTTTGAGGGCATGCTGGCAAGCAGGCGGGTGATGAGTGGGAAGAGAAGGGACTGCTGACAGGACTGCTGGCCGCTGTCATCCTCTTGATTCAAACTGCAAGACAAAAGTGTGCAGCTTTAGTAAGGAGGGGGCACTGTGGATTTTGGACAGGACACAACAGGAAATAGCTGCTTTAATAGGACATGTGGCTGACTTAATGAGACGCCTGTCCTCTGTGGAGCTGCAGCAAGATCCTTTTTCTTTGTACACTTTGTTGTGAACCTCAGCAATATGGAGATTGGCATATGGAGATTTACCAGAGCAGAATGGTGAGCTGGTGGTGAGTACATCTTTTTCAGAGTTCAGAGGTACGACTCCAGCCTTCTGATGAGGATTTAGCATGTTCTTCCTGTGCTTGTGTGGGTTTTGTCTGGGTTCCTCGGGTTCTTTAGGCAATCCAAAAACATTCATTTTAAATCCTTCGAAGTTTGACATCAGTTGCAATGATTCAACGCCATTACTGTAAAAAAAAAAAAAAAAGAAAAAGAAAAATTCAAATTAATGATGAAATACTGGTAACTGTGGTTGCCAGAATATTACAGTTCAAACATCAAGGAACCTGTAAAATACAATAACGGTAGTGAGCTTCAGTAGGGAGATATCTCTACTTACGAACGTCTCTACATGCAGAATTTTCAGGTTAAATATTGCCTCATGTTACGAAAGAAATTTCAGGATATGAAAGGCAAAAATACAGTATGGACTGCTACTCGCATCTCCCAGAGTTTACTGAACGTAACATAATTATATCTGCTCTGCCATTGGCTGCTCCCTAACATCTTCCTAGCATCCAAGTGGCTAAGAGGGACCTCTACTGTATGTGTATGTGTGTATCCCAGCGTCCTCTTCATTCAATCCTTGTGTTCCTACAGCTTTACATGAGTGTATTAACTTTTTTTCTTTACTCGATTCTTGGTTTTTATATTATGCACCATTTTGATTTTCTGTTTATTGCACAGTAATCTAATTGTTACATGTATTTGTTACATGTTTTGATGCGTTTTTACTAGTGCTACTTTAATTAATCACGTCAAAATATTTAATGCATTAAACGCATGCGCGGAATGACCCGCTCATGCATTGCTTCAAACAGATTACAATGACGCACTTGAAAGCTAAGAGGCAGAGAAAGGTGCCTTTTTTTGTGCTTTTTCTTAACATAGGTATACCACACGTGACGTGCTGGCACTTTGTTTCTTTATTGGCACATTAACCTTCAACATTAACACAGCTTACGGGTCTCGGCAGGCCGTAACTCTAACTCACTCCTGCATCATCTGAGTAAAAACCACTGGCGCCGCGTGCACTTAAAGGTGCCTCGGATAATTCTATATCGGAATATTACAAAAGGCGAGTGGACACAGGCGTTCATTGGACCGCGCCGTTTATTGGCATAAGCTTCGGCAACTCCTTCACAACAAACATAAGTATCATTTAGTGAAAGCACAACAAAAATAATATCTCTTAAAAAATGTTCACAAAAAGAAAAGTGCTTCAATATGTATTAATGAGGCCCTATTCTCACACGGTTAAACAACAGTGCAAAGAGAACTGGCATTCCCAATCAAAATAGCTGTGCAACATACACATAAAACTTACTGAGACTTTAGTCTAACTCTATTTAAACATTTCGTTTAGTTCAACAAATACACTGGATGGTAATATTTTATTCACAATATACAAACTATCAGAGGTCGAGTACGTTATGAAGTCAGCACTCAAATGAGCATATGGTACAATGAACCCGCAGTAAAACAGGAAACTATGGCGTCAGTCGAGGGACAAAACACACTATTTGGCTTGATTTCTAAATTAATTTAAAACTCGCCATTGACACCTTGTGGTGTATTTAGTGTATCTAGTTTATTTTTGATTGAAAATTTTACAAATTTTATTAAAACGAAAACATTAAGAGGGGTTTTAACATAAAATTAGTATAACGTGTACTAACATTTATCTTTTAAGAACTACAAGTCTTTCTTGTGGATCCCTTTAACAGAAAGAATGTTAATAATGTTAATGCCATCTTGTGGTTTTGTTATAATAAACAAATACAGTATTTATGTTCAGTATGTTGAATGTATATATATATATATATATCTATATATATATCTATATATATATATATATATATATCTATATATATATATATATATATATATATAATTTACAGAAAAATATGACATATTCTAGAGATGGTTTGAATTGCGATTAATTACGATTAATTAATTTTTAAGCTGTGATTAACTCGATTAAAAATTTTAATCATTTGACAGCCCTACTTTTTACGCATTATAAAAGAGTTACATCTGAATTTTGGGTGGCTTGGAACTAGGGCTGAATGATATCGGAAAAAACTGACATTGCGATTTTTGGGGAGTTTGCGATATATATTGCGATATTATAGAAAATCTAGAAGAATTTTCACCAGACTTAAATAGCTCTGTTTGGGAAGACTTTGGTTGACTCACTTTGACCACATTGTATTTAATAGAGATGTCGCGAGCCAATCACATGATCGGAAATCGGGCCGACCGTGCTATTTTTATAGAGGATCGGAATCGGGTGAAAAGGATCGGGTTCTTAATTTTAAAAAATATATTCATGCTTCTCTGCTTCATGCTCGTACAGCCTCTCACCCTCACTCCTGAAAAGCAGTGTGACCAAACTGTTTTTTTTTTTGTTTTTTTTGGGTCACCGCTGCAGCTGGCCACCAGCTGCACACAAAAAGCTACATCGTTAACTTTATCGTTAACTTTAAGTACCAAACGCCAGCTGCTGGCGTTTGGTACTTAAAGTTAACGATATTGACAGGTTTGTAGCTTTGATCTGACCAGAGATGCCTCGGTTCCAAAGCCGTCCATGGCGGCAAACAGGTGATGTACTTGCTCGAAATGCGTGTTTGGTAGAAAAATGAAATTCTCTTTCACTCGAAGACAGAAGGTATTTAATTAAACAGTGTATCCACTTCTTTTCCTTTCTTATTTGGTAGAGTGCCGAGATTCAAATGTAAAAATCTGTGCCTTGACTCAAAGGCCTGTCCCACCATCTGCAATTGAGTTAATAAACACCCACCCCTTCGCTGGCTAGTATTTACTGAAACACAGGCCTGTATGTTTTCTGGGCATTCATTGCCATCTGCTGCCTTGTTGTTGTCAAAGAGTCCCCCATTTAGAAATAGCCACTACTCACATATACAGTGGTATAAAAAAGTATCTGAACCTTTTGGAGTTTCTCACATTTCTGCATAAAATCACCATCAAATGTGATCTGATCTTTGTTAAAATCACACAGATGAAAATACAGTGTCTGCTTTAACTAAAACCACCCAAACATTTATAGGTTTCATATTTTAATGTCGATAGCATGCAAACAATGACAGAAGGGGGAAAATAAATAGGTGAACCCTCTGCCTAAGGAGACTGAAAGAGCAATTGAAATCAATTTTCACCAAGCATTTTAAGTCAGGCGTGTGCCCAATCACTGATGAGTGGTTTAAAGCTACACTGCCCACTATAAAACACATACCTTGACCTTGTAAGAAATGTCTTCATGAGAACCATTGTCTGATGTGCATCATGGCTCGGTCAAAAGAGCTGTCTAAAGACCTGCTATAAAAGATTGTTTATTTTTATAAAGCTGGAAAGGATACAAAACCATCTCTAAAAGTCTGGATTTTCATCAATCGACAGTTGTCTACAAATGGAGAGAGTTTGGCACTGTTGCTTCTCTCCTAAGGAGTGGCCGTCCACCAAAGATGACACCAAGAGTTCAGCGCAGAGGTAAAAAAGAACCCTAGAGTGTCTGCTAAAGACTTACAGAAATCACTGGCACAGTCCAATATCTCTGTGCACACATCAACTATATGTAAAAATATGGTCAAGAATGGTGTATTAATGAGTGGACTCCACGGACGAAGCCACTGCTGTCAAAAAACCCCCAATGTTGCTCATTTAAAGTGCCTGTGACACGAAAAAGCATGTTTATTTCATTATACATGCGGTATTTTATGCCTCTGAATGATATGGACCGCTTGGATGTGTGTGGAAGCGATCGCTATATTTATTTAGTTTTTTGAATCCCGCGCCATGAAAATGAGTGACTTCTGGCTTCGGTCTTGCATTGAGGAGGAGGGCGCTGTGACGTGTACGGTAGAAGACGTCCTCTTCACTATACAGTGTACTGTTGTGTATGAGGATGAAGGATTCAGCTGATTTTGCGGATTAATACGTTTATTTTTCGCATCACGCCAGCCAAACGGCTGCAGAAAAATCATTCTGTATGCGGGAGAGGCGTATGTGCCTTTTTGGAGTTTCAAAAGGTTCCCATTCACCGTGGATATTGGCCAAGCCCTACTACTGTGGGACCATTGGACTTACGAGAAAGTGAGTAAACATCTTGTTTTGTATTATGTCAAATACGAATACAGCGATTACAAAGTAAACACTACAAACTTCCTTTAGATAAAGGACTACTTACGTTTGATCATTGATAGGCATGTAAAAAGCTCCCCTTTGCTCATTAGCAGCACGTTAGCTGCACAACAACTCCAGCCACCCTCCTCTGGGGAACGAACTGTAAATTGCTCTCCGCCGGGCGGTTTGCCGATCCGCGGTGACAATCGACAACCGGGTCGTCATGTCAAATAATCCAGGCTAGTGTGATTTTCCACTTCGAAGACTTTGAAACATCACTCGGTTCGGGTTAGCATGTCGGCTAGCTGTCACTCCTTCTGGTTTGTTTACATTCTCCGAAGCCGGGGAAGGGAAATGACATATGTCCGATTTAGGTGTCATAAAATATCGTTCGGGAGGTGCGACAGTAAAGGTGAAGTCGACAGTTTTGACCATTATGGAGTAATTTTGCCATGTCGTCTTGAATAAATGGATTTTTATTATTTCATATTCCATTTAGCACAAGACTGTCATTTGTCATGACCATGCCATTT
This sequence comes from Corythoichthys intestinalis, assembly GCF_030265065.1. Taxonomy (NCBI): domain Eukaryota; kingdom Metazoa; phylum Chordata; class Actinopteri; order Syngnathiformes; family Syngnathidae; genus Corythoichthys; species Corythoichthys intestinalis. Next base: position 43,241,894 of record NC_080398.1, read on the forward strand.
ATTTAGCAATTGGGGAAAATACTTGGATAAAAAGAATATCCTGTAAAAATATTGAAGTAAAGAGACAGAAACACATTTTGCCGCTCTCTTCGTCGCGTTTTCCTCATTGTGAATAGTTCCCCCTCGACGGGCTGACTGGTCCTTCTCAAGCCCTTTATATAGCTATTGGGGAAAAATACTTGGATAAAAAGAATATCCTGTAAAAATATTGGAGTAGAGAGACTGAAACAATGACATTTTGTGGCTCTCTTCGTCGCGTTTTCCTCGTTCTGAACAATTCCCCCTCAATGGGCAGAGTAGTAAAACCGATGAGCCCAGTCTACCGCTGACGTCATCCACCTGTTGGGGACGCTAAAGCCCTATAATGGTAGGCGTGGCTAACCGGCAGATTAAAAGACTAGTTTCTCGTCATCTGCGCTTTGCTAAATTGTTGTATATAGTCGAATCATCTCAAAATATGATTCTAATTCACATAATAATGCTATTTAAGACTTTTTTTTTCCCTGTCGTATGCTCTTTAATGTTCGCAAAAAGGCACTTGGACACTCCACGGGAGTTTTGGCTAAATATTTTGTGGACTGATGAAACCAAAGTTAGGGAATAGTTTGGGAGTAACACACAACGTCGTGTGTGGAGGAAAAATGGAACAGCTCACCAACATCAACACCTCATCCCCACCGTGAAGTATGGTGGAGGGAGCATCATGATTTGGGACTGTTTTACTGCTTCGGAGCGTTGCAATCATTAATGGAAAATTGAATTCAAAAGTTTATCAGGATGTTTTGCAGGAAAACCTGAAGCTGTCTGTCAGACAGTTGAAACTAAAAAGAGGATGGATGCTTCAACAAGACAATGATCCAAAACACTGAAGAAAATCAAATTCAGAATGGTTTCAGAAGAACAAAATACACGTTTTGGAGTGGCTGAGTCAAAGTCCAGGCTTGAACCCCATTGAGATGCTGTGGCATGACCTAAAGACAGCGATTCATGCCAGACATCACAGGAATCTGACTGAACTACAGCAGTTTTGTCGAGAAGAATGGGCCAAGATTAGTCCTGATTGATGTGCCAGACTGATCTGCGCCTGCTGGAAGTGTCTGGTTGAAGTTATTGCTGCCAAAGAAGGGGGGAGGCACAATATATTAGATGAGATGGTTCACTTACTTACTTACACTACCCGCTTCTGGCATTGTTTGCATACTGTCCTCATTAAAATATGAAAACATATAAATGTTTGGGTGGTTTTACTTAAAGCAGACTGTTTTTTCATCTGTGTGATTTTGACCAAGATCAGATCACATTTGATGATGATTTTATGCAGAAATGTGAGAAATTCCAAAAGGTTCAGATACTTTTTCATACCACTGTAGTTGTATAAACAAAGATATTTCCCCAATTCTGTTAACATGTCAACTTTCACTTCGGAATTATTTTTTAAGTACATCCATTTTTATATTCATCCGAAGTGAGTAACATCATTTCCTCCCTGACTTTACGCGATTTGACCCCTTTCAGTGACTGTCACTTTACCGCGGTCATTCCCAAGTCATCATTTAGCCCCAAGCAGCAGAACATTTAATGTGTGTGCATGTGTGTGAATGTGTGCTCTTCAAGGACGCATAAAGAGTGAGCGTGATGCCACCATCAAAGTGCTCTCAGCAGTGTAGCACTGTTGCTGGCTGCACTGCAGCTGTTCAACAGAAAAATACTAAGAAAAAAAAAATCACACTTGCCTTGTTATGTTCCTCAGTGCAAATCAGTGTCCCCACTCAACAAGCATCAGTTGCCTCCTGCAAATCTCTACTCCAACATCCTCTTTTGGAATTTCATGCTCTAATGGAGACTTTCTCCTTCTTCCCTCTACTTGCTGCATGCCACGCTCCACACAAGCTCATGTGAAGCTCCTTTTTCAAATTCTACGAAGTAAGAGTGTTGTTAAAAGTGGTGCAAAGCCGCTCTGCCTCTCCTCGCTCTGTGTGCTTGTGAGCGTGCGTGTATGTGGAGGAGGGGTCGTGGGAATCATGGGCAGTCCCACGGTGAGTTGTGTTATTTTTGGTGGGTGACACATTCACGTTGATGTAGAAATATGGACTTTATACAAAAAAAGAAGAACCTTGTCATAACATAGTGTGGGTGTGCGACGTGCACACGTGTGAAAAAAAAGTTGAACTTACATCAGTTTTCTAACCTTTATTGAGCCAAGCACATATTTTACATGAAAAATGTATCATAGCATACAACTAAAAAATGACACAAGCAGAATATGCTTGAATGATTAAGATCTCTTCTCATTTGAATGACATCTAACTAGAAAATGCAATTTCTGGAGAAATTGCAGGGGATTGCTTTTATGATGGTTGGTAAACTCCTGTTGATTTTAGGGCAATTTTTAATAAAAAAAGCGTGACTTTCAGGTCAAAAGCGTGAAACACCCGAAAAGATTCATTTTTTTGTAGTAATACTGTATGTTGTAATGTATATCATGTGAATAGGAAAATATGTGAACGTTGTATTCTCATTTTAGTCTCGATTTCGGCCACACCACAGCACCGAGACTGTGCTTATCAAAGTCTTAAATGATATTCGTCGGAATAACGAAGCAGGCAAATCATCTATTCTGCTGCTACTGGATCTCAGTGCCGCATTCGACACGGTTGATCACGACATACTACTCAGCAGATTGGAACAGAGGGTAGGGCTCACTGACACTGTTCTTCAGTGGTTGACAGGTTCACATCTTAGTTACATGATATAGATGTCTTTGTGTCAATTGGAAACCATGAGCCAGAACCACCCAAATTCTCATGTGGGGTTCCTCAAGGGTCCATTATCGGACCACTTTTATTTATCTATTGACAGGTTTCCGAGGTACTTCCGCTTTACTTCCGCATTTCTGCTCGCAACTTCCGTTTTACACTTTCTCCATCCAAAACAACAGTGGAGCTGGAGTAACATTACTCCTCAAAATCCCTCAAAAAAGACAATTTGGAAATACCGCATCCGTCTGCCATCATTACGATAGGGGAGGACAACATGTTAATAAAGGCAGATGTGGAACCAAGCCCGTGCCACCACAAAGACCGGGTGTTTTTGTAGCCATGCTGCCACTGTGTTATGGAAGGTATAGCTCTGCATTTTCGTGTGTCCGGTGCTCAAAAAATACTAACGTTAAAATCTTGCGCATGAAATGACTTGTTGCCTTTGATATTGTTATTATGATGATGATTGTCATGATGATGATCTTTAATATTATTTATTACAACTACTGTACTGCTGTGGCTGCAACACATGCTATCTGCTGCACAATTATGTAAACACATAAATGCAAGCGTTAAAATTTTTTGTTGGTTTGTTCACAGGTGAAAAACGCTGTTAGGCAAGGGAAGACAAATTGATGTGCCTCACGCACACTTACTGTACGCCGATGGATATACAGTATATCAAGACCACATGTGTTGTACTTTGATGAAGCTCGACTTATGCTCCACCTTCGTTAATATTTTTCTAATATTTTTATAAATTGTGATTTATCTACCTGTTTTGAGATTTGTTTTGAGATTTATTTATTTCCTTTTCAGGCGTGGACAGGCAACAATCCAAACGTACAGCACTTATTTGTGTTTACAGTCAATTAAACCCGAAAAGAAAAAGGGCTGAGGGGAGAAGCCGAAGCTTATTAGATGCCGTCCCCAGTATACCATAGGACGCAAATTATTGAGTAACAATTTTGACATTTTAAATTATGTGATAGTGAAGTTACCAATCGGTAAATTGTATTAAAACTGTGTTTTGAGCTTTTATGGTTCATTTTACAAACAAAAGAACTTCGGGTTGTGGCTCAGTGAATTACAGTCTTTCATACAAGGGTATAGGTTTGCACAGGGACGGTAGGGACATAACACTACCAACTTTTCAGGACGGTCAAATTGTCCCCACCAACTTTTAACCTACCTTATATGCATTATATGATGAGTTCAATAATACAGATAATTTAAATTGTCTTCCCATATGTTGTAAGGACACAATTGCCGGTACCATTATTAAGTGTATTGTTTTTATTATGTTCAAACTTACATTTACACCTTTTAACTTGCTGAATGCGCTGGTCCATTTTTCCCCCCCTCAAATGCACGTTTGATTATCTGATGACTTGACCCACCCCCGACACACACACGCGCTCACACTCACTCAGCCCTGACAAAAATACATGTCGACAACTTGCCGCCTCCTCCACCCCTTTGAAGAGGAAGGATATTAGATGTTTTTTTGTTTTTTTTTCGGGCAGCAGCAGCAGCAGCAGTCACTGTAAAAGATATTAATGTAGTGGAGGTGGGGAACACACCACAAATTTTGCTACTGAAAGTCTGACCTGCATCAGAGTTAGCATAACATTAAACTGTGTGAATTTGCTAACCTGCAAAACTCGATTAGGAAGCTGCTTAGAGAGAAGTGTCCTTCTGTTTGTGTATTCTACTGTTAACGTTGATTAAACTGTGAGAAATGTAGTGAACTCTGCTGGAACTTATAGAACCAGAAAAACATAAGCAAGAAGCTGCTTAGAGAGAGACGGGTACTGCATAACCTCATATGTTGCTCACACAACACAACATGCACAAATCATAATTAACCATGTACATTAACATTTACATTTTTCATTGGATGCCCCGAGCTACCCACACTAGCGTTGCGATCGACTGGTCGATTGCGATCAACGTAATTAGCAACCCTGATTTAGCCCATCAATGATTTAGGTTCATATTCATGAGAAATGTAGCCCTTGTTTAAATTCGCCCCCCGCCCCCCCCCCGCCCAGACGCACCAAACAAAACAAGTGCCGCTCGGCTGACGCTGCCCCGTGTGCGCCCGCCGGGAAGACCGAATCTCGCGCGTCCTCTTATTTTAACCCTTTGTACTGACTCCATGTTTCAAAAGCTTGAAGAACACTCACCGAAAACAGGTTGACAATTTATTCGTCGACAATGGTAAAAAAAAGGCAAAAACAGACGACGGAGGGACAATTCTGGATCCAGAACAAGGCTACATGTTTCCGAGCAGAAAAAATCTGTGTTATCTCAGTGTCCAGTCTTTTTAAAGTCTTTGCTAAAGCGGGCCGTGTCAAAGGTGTGTCCGAAGGTGTGTCTGGGCGTTGCTTTTGGGTCTTCCCCTCTGTGGCCGGTTTTGGGCGGCTTAGGTTCGTGCGCGGATTGGGACGCCCGCTATCAACTTTGCTGTCCGGGCTGGTTGTACTTGTTTTAGGACAAAGCGCTTTGTCCTTGGAGTTTGCTGGGAGAGCTGATTGCATGAGTTGGTGCGTCAATCGTGTGATAAGACGGCATTGTGTATCTCTTCTATTTCTTCTCATTAAACTATGGTGTTCTATTTATTTTATATTAGTAGTGTAGTCCTACCGTAAATATGAAAATGATATTATTTCCTGATTAATTATATTACGTGTGTTAGAGTAATGCAAACAGTTAGACGGTGCCAACCTCTACCATATGTATGTGTTAGACTATATATGTGTTAGACTAATGCAGACAATTATATGGTATGTGCGATGATTCCCCTTCACCCTGAACCCCGTTCACCCAATCAGTTTGGTCTTATTAATATACCATCCGAAGCAAAAAGTGTACATGCAGGTTATGCTGTTATATCGTCACTGCCAATGTTGAGACAAAACCTACGCCCTTGCTTTCATATTCAGTAAAGTACCCCCTGAGATGATAGCGGGACTTTTAAGACTTAAGTGTGTATGTGAATGTCGCCGTCAATGGCAGGCAATGAGACAAAATTAGTCCTGAGACTGTAATAGTCTTTTTCACTAAATGATCTGGCACACTGAAGTCCACATTTTAACCTAGCAGTCAATTGCTGACGATTCATCGCCAGTCCTGCAGTAATGGTACTCTGGAAATGATTCTTCTCTTGGCAGAGGATCCACTCATCAGATAACAGGACATTAAAGTAGCTCTTGAAACTATCCACAAAGGCATCATCATAGGATTTTATGTTTTTAATAAGACTTGAATTTGCATTTTGAATGCAACTGATTGTTTTCTATTCCCTACTACTTCGTGAAGGTTGGACCAAAAAATCTGATGCAGTGTCTGCGTTCTGCAAACTAGGCCTGCCACTAACGACTATTTTGATAGTTGATTAATCGCCAAGGGGGAAATAAATGAGTGGTTAGCACATCTGCCTCCCAGTTCTGTGATCAAGGGTTCAGTCCTGGCCTCCCCGAGTAGAGTTTGCTCATTCTGCTCGTGTGTGAATGGGTTTTCTCTGGGTTGAACGCTCCAAATTTTCTGTAGGTATTGGTGTGTGCGCGGATCGTTGTCTTGTGCCCTGCATTAACCCTCATGAGGATAAATGACACGGAATATAAGTGAATGAATTAACCCTTTAACACCGAACGTGTCGGCAGCGACGTGTTTACACATATCGTCTTTGAAGCTTCGTCACGCTGTAATTACGTCACCCACGTGCAGCTGGTTGGTCTCATTTGAAAGTGCAGAAGTTGATGTCCACATCAGTTTTTATTTGAAGTCAATCGACCAAGTAAAACGGGAGATGATGTCATTTGAGTTTTATAGCACTCATAAATATGCATTAAAACGCTGCATGGACCATGTATCTATCTCCATATTTCCATAATTTCCTGTCCTTTTTCAAAACCGAAAGCAGCACAAAATACTACATATCCCAAGAGCTGTTGTGATGTCAAGAAGACGAACCGAATGTGACGGCGAAAGAGTAGGCTGTGTGACGTTGTGTGTGACGCAGCTCCCTCCGTGACCTGTTCAAGAAGGTTTATTGAGCCCGCAAAAAAAAAAAAAAACTTTATTGGGTCGCTTGCCTGAAAAATTTGAATTGAACTGAACTACTTGTCAATATTTTTGAAAATAGTTTTTTTCAATGTTATATTTTTCTTCACTAAAATCTTTTCAATTTTTATATAGATGTGTTTTCGAGAAGCTTGATTGCATGTACGTATATATTTTTGATAAGGTGATGGGTACAATACCTAACTTCACAAAGAGATATGCTCCAAACCCTTTTTGTGTTAGATGATATATAGATAACTTTATATATTTTTTCTCACTATTTTGTACTGTATATAACCTGTTTTGACCATAGTATGTGTAAAGGCCAAAAACGCCAATGACCATACCTGCTGTTTGTGTTGAATTGTCAAACATAAATCTATTCAATCTTATTTTTTTCTACTGAATGTTTATCCTAACAAGTTGAATAAATATTTTCAAGCTTCAAAATGGTTGGTCGAGCATGTTTGGTTGTCAATGGGACATCAACATTACAACTTTTGAAAAAAGATTTTGGGATTTTTTTTTGCCTTTTTGGGTCCAAAATGTGGATTATAATTGGTCAGTGAAGAAAACAACAGTTTGGACATGAAGTTCAAGGTGTCCTGAAAAAAGGGACCCAACTGGGCCATTGTGAACATTTTTTTCTTTGAAATATAAAGGCAACATCAAATGCATGCAAATTCAGCCAAATTTGGCTTAGGTGTTTTACTCACCAAATATTTCTACACTAATCATGTTATACACAGTATTAATTACTTTTAAAAGTTTTTAAAGTTTTATTTTCTGTTTTACACATACATGGTTATTGGTAATTACAAGTAGTCTTGCTCATGTGCTTTTGTTGTCGTGGCAACAAAACAGCAAACACAGGCTTCATTTTGGTTTGTTGCTTGGTTAAAAACAGTTCTAGACCTATATACATCTAATACAACAAGAGAATACATGAAACATTCAAAGGGTAAGTTTTTGTAAGTGAACATTTTAGCAGACACATGGTTAAAAAGTTTTATAAATATGTACACTATGGAATTGTGCTGGCATCAGAAAAAAATGTGGCACATTGATTATTCTTTTAAAACAACAACTATATTTTCTTATCATTCACACCTTCTTGTTTGCACTTCACCATTTTGAAAAGTAAAAAAGTTCCACCCATCTCGGAAACTTGGGTATCATAATAAAATATCAGTTCTGAAGCAGAAAATATGACTTGAGGGTGTGCTCACATGCAATTTTGGACTCAACAAGTTGAATTTACTTTTATTTCGACACCACCTGAAGGCAGCAGCAGTTTCAGTGTTGTAAGTGGTAAGTTGACAATACATTTGTCCAATAATGACTTGGTAACCGCTAACCGATATCCCGTTATTGTCCAACTCCCAAAATCCGATACCGATTTCAAACTGAAGCCGATATATGCCGTCGTGGACCTAACATATTGTCAGGAAACGGGCGGCAGGTGGTGTGTGGACCCAAATGCAGGGAAAAAGAGGCGAGGCAGATTGACGGTGCAAATATGATTTAATTAAGGCAAGCAAAAAACAAAGTATCAACAAATAATGACAAGATCCACAAAAACACCGCAGCAAACAAAACTCAGTTTACTAACAAAAGGCTGGGTATCAAAAACTTACTGAGGGGAACACGAGGGCTTGGAGAAAACTGGCGAGAACAGGTTCGGACGTGCACATGGACATTGACAATGACGCAACAAGGACTGAAAACAAACTGGGAGCTTATATACACACAGAGACAAGGGGTAACGAGACAACGAGGAACAGATGGGTGACACAGAAGGATGTAGGTTGGTGGATACACTAGGAGCAGGTACAACAGGTGAAATCAATGGGTAATCACAGGAACACACTACGAGGGAACCAACACAAAACCTAACACATATTATGGCTAATTGTATTGTGATGCCCCACTGGATGCTTTAATAATGATAAATGTAACAACTTCAACGTTTTCCAAATAAACATTCTGTGAAAAATAAGAGAACAACGGCTGAAGTTATGGAAAAAGTGCCTATATTGCAACACCATATTTAATGTTGAAATCAAAATCAACAACACAGGAACAAATCAGGCTCTAAAGAGAAGTCAGACGCTCGAGTAAAGTTGAATGGGCTTTACTATGGTCATCTTCCTCTTGACAAGAGCACTGATACTTTTTTTGTAACAGTGAAAACAAAAAAACATAGTGTCAATAACATGGAATAAACTGACAAAATAAAGCAAAGTACATCACGTTTCAATTGAAATAGCAACTGGTAGTACAGCCTGCAAGCAATGAAATAATGTAACCACATTTTACCACGAACGAAATATACTCATCTCCATTACCATTACACTGTACAAAGCTCATATAAAACAAAGGAAGAACATAACGTACAAGCCATACTTGTATAAGGTACAAACAACGTGGCGAGATGGTAAGAACAGCTATGGTACACTGGTTGCAGACGTTAGCTTGTCCATTTAGCTCACGCTATTCGCAATGAGCTTGCGTCGCCATATGGTTACGTATGCAGAAAATGCTGGAATCTATTAAAAGTAAATACACCTATGCGCTAGCAGGGGGCGACAAAACACCAGAAACATAGGAAGGCAATAAGTGGAGATGAAAGCGCTGCCATATGCATATTGGCCCAAAACCGATGATGAAAAACCGATGACGATATTATCCGATATCATTTTAAAATGCTTTTATCGACCGATATGATCGATTTGACAAAGTTGCAGTGTGGTTAATGTAAAGACTACTCATTTTTAGTAACTCTGGTTTAAAAGTCACTTTCAATGGCAGCCAATGAGGTCTTTTTGAAATGTGTTTTATATTGCAATGTTGGTATTTGATGAGTTTTGGTCCCCCTAAAAACGCGGTGGTGTAACAGTTTTGAGTGTGTGTGTGTGTGTGGGGGGGGGGGGGGGGGGTACAGCCTCCTGTAGTCCGCCCATAGTGATGAGTCTGTGTAAATGCCAACCAAGCGTGTGTTATTTTCTAAAAACTCATTAGCTGCTATTGTGGAATGAGGGAATGATTACTTTCAGCCCGCCTAGTCAGACTGGATCGGACTTCTAACGCCATCAGTGGTACTGAATATTGAGTAATGACAGCAAGTCTTTCCAGTTTAAATGAATTGGACGTCTGTCGTTGTCAATGGCAGGCAAAAAAAGGAGCACATCAAATGCCGTTGTTAAGAATTCAAGCTAGTATATATGTAATATTGATCAGGGGTGTCACTAGGTTTTAAAAACAGGGGGCTTAGCCCCCAGGAGAGGCACAGGATGTAAGTGAACGTAGTAGCGCACAAGCACAAAACTTCACAAACAGCTAACAAAGACTGATAATTAATTATTATTATTATTATTGTTGTTGTTTCAGTCTATTTTTTAATACAGTAGAAAAATAGGAAAAAGATGGCTCTGATTGGTAGATACAGGGATCAAAACAATGCTAATGATATAAAATGCTATATTAAAAAATATAAATATGTACAGTATATATGTTATATATAACGTATAAAGTGGGGCAAATAAGTATTTAGTCAACCAATAATTGTGCAAGTTCTCCCACTTGAAAATATTAGAGAGGCCTGTAATTGTCAACATGGGTAAACCTCGACCATGAGAGACAATGTGGAAAAAAAAAAAAAAAAAACAGAAAATCCCATTGTTTGATTTTTAAAGAATTTATTTGCAAATTGTGGTGGAAAATAAGTATTTGGTCAATACCAAAAGTTCATCTCAATACTTTGTTATGTACCCTTTGTTGGCAATAACAGAGGCCAAACATTTTCTGTAACTCTTCACAAGCTTTTCACACACTGTTGCTGGTATTTTGGCCCATTCCTCCATGCAGATCTCTAGAGCAGTGATGTTTTGGGGCTGTTGTTGGGCAACACAGACTTTCAACTCCCTTCACAAATTTTCTATGGGGTTGAGATCTGGAGACTGGCTAGGCCACTCCAGGACCTTGAAATGCTTCTTACGAAGCCACTCCTTTGTTGCCCTGGCTGTGTGTTTGGGATCATTGTCATGCTGAAAGACCCAGCCACGTCTCATTTTCAATGCCCTTGCTGACGGAAGGAGATTTTCACTCAAAATCTCTCGATACATGGCCCCATTCATTCTTTCCTTTACACCAGGGGTGTCCAAACTTTTTGCAAAGGGTGCCAGATTTGGTGTGGTAAAAATGTGGGGGGCCGACCTTGGCTGACGTCCTTTACGTAGAACAATATTTTTAACCAAATTTTAGCAAGCCATTCAGTGTGTCACATTTGCTTAATTATTTTTTTGTCTTTCGACTTTCGGGCTCTTGCGAAATACTGCTTCTGTGACATTAAACTAGCTTCAAGTTGCTTCAATATCTCGCTGCGTATCTTCCCTGTAATCTTGTCGTACATGTCAGCGTGTCTTGTTTGGTAATATCGCCTCACATTGAAATCTTTAAAAACAGCGACGTCTCTGCAAATGAGGCAGACACAGTTTTTGCGTATTTTAGTGAAGAACTAGTCTAATTTCCACCTACCTTGAAGCGTCGGCCGTCACAGTCAATTTTTTTTTTTTTTTGTAGATTGTCACCATTTTAGAAAATGGAAGTAATGGGTAACACGGAGTAATGTTGCGTAGCCGTTAAATCCCTAAATTTGAAAAATAAGGTCCTAATGAAACCTTTTTTTCAAATTTGTAAAAAGAAAAGTCAAAATGAATATGTGTAATAAGCGCTCTATATCTATAACCCATGCTAAATCATGTGATTTTTTTCTCATGGAACCTGCAGATGCATGTGTTGACTTGCATCCATCACTTTTTTTTCCAAAAAGAAATGTCAAAATTCTGAATTTGTCTTAAAATCATGAAATTTTAGTTGTATAAAATGTGATACATTTGGCAATAAAGGGTTAAAGTGCTGCTGCCTTGTAGTGGGTAAACGAGGGGCAGCATTTTGAGTGTAAGCTACTTCATATGCTGGTTGCAGTACTGCTGACCAATTCATTAAGTCTGTGTTCGGGCCAGACGTTATTGATTTTATGACAGAGGCTGGGGGCCGGATGAAATTTGACCACGGGCCGCATTTGGCCCCCGGGCCGGACTTTGGACATGTCTGCTTTACACAGATCAGTCGTCCTGTTCCCTTTGCAGAAAAACAGCCCCAAAGCATGATGTTTCCACCCCCATGCTTCACAGTGGGTATGGTGTTCTTCGGATGCAATTCAGTATTCTTTCTCCTCCAAACACGAGAACCTGTTTTTCTAACCAAAAAGTTCTATTTTGGTTTTATCTGACCATGACACATTCTACCAGTCCTCTTCTGGATCATCCAAATGCTCTCTAGCGAACCGCAGACGGGCCTGGACGTGTACGGGCTTTAGCAAGGGGACACTTCTGGCAGTGCAGGATTTGAGTCCCTGGTGGCTGATTGTGTTACTGATAGTAGCCTTGTTACTGTGGTCCCAGCTCTCTGTAGGTCATTCACTAGGTCCCCCCGCGTGGTTCTGGGATTTTTGCTCACGGTTCTTGTTATCATTTTGACGCCACGGGGTGCGATCTTGCATGGAGCCCCAGATCGAGGTAGATTATCAGTGGTCTTGTATGTCTTCCATTTTCTAATAACTGCTCCCTCAGTTGATTTCTTTACACCAAGCGTTTTACCTATTCTAGATTAAATCTTCCCAGCCTGGTGCAGGTCTACAAATTTGTCTCTGGTTTCCTTCGACAGCTCTTTGGTCTTGGCCATAGTGGAGTTTGGAGTGTGACTGACTGAATGTGGACATGTGTCTTTTATACCGATAATGAGTTAAAACAGGTGGCATTAATCCAGGTAACGAGTGGAGCCTCGTGAGACCTAGTAAGAAGAAGTTAGACCTCTTTAACAGCCAGAAATCTTGTTTGTAGGTGACCAAATACTTATTTTCCACTCTAATATGGAAATAAATTCTTTAAAAATCAAACAATGTGATTTTTTTTTGTTTTTTTCCCCACATTATGTCTCTCATGGTTGAGGTTTACCCATGTTGACAATTACAGGCCTCTCTAATCTTTTCAAGTAGGAGAACTTGCACAATTGGTGGTTGACTAAATACTTATTTGCCCCACTGTATATATTATTGTTATAGTGTAGCGTCTACAAGGCAACGCTAACTTGGTGATAATGCACACTCAGCAGGAAAACAGCACATTATTTTAATTTAATTGTACTCATATGGATGCCCTGAACTGTGTGTAATTTTTTTTTTTTTTTTAAAGTTGTCCGAGAATTTAAGATGATGCTCGCCACACTAAATGCTCATGCTAACGCTCCGAGCCAACTGTCATCATTATCATCACGTTTGCAATGGCGTCACCACCACTTTCCCTCCTCACCCTCCCACTCTTCAATATCCAGACAGCTGTCAAAATCCGACAACTCACCTTTCATTCAACCATACTACAGAAACGCGCACATTCACATCATATTTAAAGTGTGTATGACACAAAAAAGCATGTTTATTTCATATTTCACGCAGTGTTTTATGCTCCTGAATGAAATGGACTGCTTGGATGTGTTTGGAAGTGATTGTTTTACATATTCAATTTTGAATCCCACACCATGAAAATGAGTGACTTCCAGCTTCAGTCTCAGGTTTAGGACGAATGCGAATGTGACTTCACCAGGGTCGGCATCTTACAATATATCAGCATTCAGCTGATTTTGCGGATTAATTCGTTTATTTTTCGCATCACGCCAGCCAAACAGCTGCAGAGAATTGTTCTTGGTGCAGAAAATCTGCACCAGGGTGACCAACAGCGTGTGAGCCTTTTTGGGTTCCATTTCACCGCTGATATTGGCCAAAACAAGCCCTACAACTGTGGGAGCATTTGACTTATGAGGAAGTGAGTAAACATTGTATATTGTTTTATGTCAAATACTAGGATCACGGCACACGTTTTCATACGGCAGTGGCTTGCATTTTGTGGCTGATTGTCCACTGAGAATGCCACTCTGCGTGGCTTGTTTGCCCCCCCCCATACTCGGCTTATTGCCCTCTTCGTGTGTTCTGTCAAATTTTCAACCCCATCAGCAATTGCAACTTGTGTTAAAAATGGCCGCAAATACAACGATTACAAAGTAAACACTACAAGCTTTCTTAAAATAAAGGACTATTTACTTACGTTTGATCATGGACGGACATGTAGAAAAGTTCTCCTCAGACACATCCTGCCATGTTAGGTGCACAACAACTGCACGCTACTCTCTCACTGTTTACGTCTTCGCTGTGTAGTAAAGCATTATTTTAAGCCATGTCCGTGTTGACCATGTGGCAGCTACGCGCTCCTCCGGCGTCGGCCAGTTTGTCTGGCGGTACTCTCCAGCTGCTTCCCCGGCGAGCTTTCCAGTCCGCAGCAGAGGAATGAGCTGTAACTTGCTCGCCGCTGAGCGGGTTGCGGATCGGCGAAGACAATCGACAACCCCGCTGCCGTGTGATATGATCCGGGCTAGTTTTGTGTGATTTTTCGCTTTGAAAAGCGAAAATAAGACTTTGAGACGTCACTCGGTTCGCGTTAGCATGTCGGCTAGCTATCATAAACATACCATTTATTTAGACATTGGGGAAAAATACTTATGTTAAAAAGAATATCCTGTAAAAAGGAGTAGAGAGACTGAAACAATGACATTTTGCGGCTCTCTTCGTCGCATTTACCTCCTTCTGAGTAATTCCTCCTCAATGGGCTGAATTCTAAATCAGATGAAACCATGACCCTGCCAACGTCATCCACCTGTTGGGGACGCTAGAGCCCTATAACTTTAGGCATGGCTAAACGGCGGCTTAAAAGACTCATTCCTCGTGATTTGCGCTTTGCCAAATTGTTGCATATAGTCGAATCGTCTCAAAATATGATTCACATAATAATGCTATTTAAGACTTTTTTTTAATCCTGTCGTATGCACTTTAAGTTAATAATAATAGGTTATATGGTTATTGATTTAAACTATTACTCTGGCAACTTCATAGGGAATATGTCAGCATTTTTTTGTAATTTAAAAAAAAAAAAAATTATTTAGGGGGCCTTGACAAAATTTTACTACAATAGACCTGACGACGCCACTGCTTATGTTAAGTAGTCTCAAGAGAAAGCGAGACAAAGAGAATGATAGAGCCAGCCAGAGTATGAAACCCATGCAGTAATAATAACTCAAAAAGTACAAAGGCAAAATCCGAAAGGTAAGCTTGAAGACCAGTGAGACTACTTTTGACAAAGGTAAACCATTGACGAGACTAATATACCTGGACAGACCTATACACAAAGTTGTGACTTTACTTGAGATTGGCAGAAACTAAATCAGACTCAAACCCAAACAAGGACACTTTTCAGAAAATCACCATGAAAAACAATGAGTGATTTTGGTGGGAGTGTAACTGTTAATGAATAGTTCTTGTATTAAAATGTTTTAGTAATTTGTTAAGGGTTAAAAGAAGACTGTGTTTATTGTTTGTTTGTTAATATTGGACACAGTCATTGTTTTTGGTTACCACTAGTCTCGCGAGATTTGCGTGGTGTGAGTTACAGCGAGCCCTGCTCTCGCCCAGACACAAAGGACTTTCATTAAGCCACTCGCAGCAGCAGAGAGAGTCGGCCAGCTTCTTAAAAATAAACAGGTGCTAGCTGCACAAGGTATTTTCCGTTATAATTTTGTATGTATAATGTGTTTGTAACTTGGTAATTGTACTATTATTTTGTGCAATAATAATAACAGATCAATAGGTGGCGGTAGAATGCTATTGCAAGTTGCCAACCACCCGTATACACGGAACGAAGTGGTCTACGCATGTGCAGTGTGTCTCTCTCTAATTTAGAACATTTTGGCGCCATTGTTGTTGCTGTTGTGGTACCTGACGCCTTAACTCGGAAATAAAAACAGCAACCCGTTATGTGTATGGCTTGCGATAAAACACATGCGTTTATTCCGCCTACATTCTTCTCCGTAGCGTGAAGGCAGCCCGTAGGGTCTAACGCGGGATAACTATTACTATCACATTGTGCTTTGAGGGTACGTGAAATGGAGCCGGGGGACCGATATACGGTTAGTAAACGTCTATTCTCTCCATTCTTCCTGCATTCGTGTCTGTTTTTGAGTCCCGTTAGCCAAATGAAATGGACAAAAGCACGTTTGAAACTAAATGTTTCCCTCTTTGTCTTCAGAGAAGGATAACAAAGAGGAGGCTTTGGTATCGGACTACCAAACAAGAGTAAGTAGCTAGTTATTACATATGCTTTCAAAGCCAACATACTAAATCTCATGTTTCCAGTGAACCTAAAGGAGCCAGGCTGTCATTGGGAGACGTCGACAGGATGTTTGAAGACTACGGTAAGTCCATTTTAATTTTATTTTGGCCATTCCGTTTAGTAGTAAAAGTAAAATTTCGGTTATTTTGAAGGGGGGGGGGGGCAATTATTTATTGGCATTACAATGAACTTTTCTTACATGAAAGTGTACTTAATTAGTAGGCCGTAAAGAGTTCAAAACTAGTGATTGCTGTCATTATATGTTTTTGACAAGCTGTGGGTATGGAATCTGCCAGGCTATTTACACATATTTACGTCTACATTTCTTCACCAGTCTTAATTACAGCTTCTTACTTAGCCAAATTAGCTGGATTATTACTGAACACCTTCTTCTATAGACAAGTTTCCTGAGCGAAATATGGGCGGCTCCATCTTGGAAAATGTCTGCTCCGAACTTCCGGTTTAGAAAGAACAACATGAATTGTGGTTGAAGTAAGCAGTGTGTTGACAAAGTTAAAACTGCTAAATCAAGCCATAGGAACCCACGGAAGCATGACGTAGATGAGACGTAGATGAGTTTGTATGATTGTTCTTATCACTTCATTGATCATTCGTGGACAAAATTAAAACCAAACTGTCAGCCTGCGTTGACGTGAGGTAAATTGATACGCCCGTCACTTGAGTGACCAAAATGAGGTGTTTGAGGCTGTGAGTCGATCGGGTTACAGTTTCTTTGTGTAGATTATATTTACTCCGTCTTCTCAACTATAATGAGAACCAACACGGTAGGACAGTATAACCCAGAAACGTCAACGGCGTGACAACGTGGCCGCCGCGAGAATGCAGTGAAACGCGGGCGTTAAAGTCAATCAGCCAATGCACACCAGTCGCAATGCGGTCACGTGTTAGACGTGTCCCAGAAGCGGCTCAACGCGACGCACGCGAAAAGAAAGGCAGAGTTTATTTTTTGCCGCAAGACGCGACCCTCCTGCGTCAATACTACTACCATTAGCTAGGTTCGGGCAGACCGGAAGTCACTCGTGTAAAAATACGGTGGATCCGGTCGATTTTCAAACTAATATGCAATCGTAACCCACTCTTTGAGTCCATCAGATCTCTTGAGTGGTAGATCGGGGCATAGTTGACTTGTCTTTGTTGATTTACTGCTGTCTTCTCTGCTATAATAATAACCAACACGGCCCCGTGTTCAATACAAAACCCTCCCACCACAACAAAACAAGTAGGAACTAACACTCACATAGGAACTAAAGTTATACAACATAAAATATACAATATAAATGAATACTACATCACATTTGTAAAATATAAACAGATAATAAAATAAATTGTAGCCCATTTAAATAAAATAAATTGAAATGAGCTAAAACACCTGTAATTAAATAATAAGAATAATACACAGATCCTGCTTACACAATTAAATTTATTAATTTCTGTGTGGCGCCTTAACTTGAGAAAATCCACCAATAAAGCTTTTGAAAACCGTTCATAAGAAAAAAAAAAAGATTCATTGAGGCATTTCATTTGTAAAATACATGTTAAAATCTTTGTCTTTGGGATTGCTTTTCTCTTTTGCACAGGACTTCTTTTTTCGTCTTTCTTTCAGAAAGAAAGCTGACCAATACGCTGGGTCTGAAAGGCAAATTTTTGTTGGATTATCTTTAAATACCCACTACTTTTTGAGCAGAATTCTAGCTTTGTATAGGCTAATAATGTTCCTTTTGTTGAAAGCACAAAGGTGTGTAATAAACAACAAGCACATTTAGATTATGCATTTTGTTTTCTTACTGTACCGAAAATGAACCGAACCGTGACCTCAAAACCGAGGTACGTACCAAACCGAGATTTTTGTGTACCGTTACACCCCTGTATGTCTTTTTTAAAAAATTTTTATTGCAGATATTGATCACAAGAAAGCATTTGGACAACATTGATTCAATTTCTTGTTTTATTTAAAACAATTGGTGCATGTGGAAAACATGTCATTAAATCGCAATTTATAAAATTATTCAAAAAATAGCATACAAGACTGTGATATCGGACAGCAGAGCTTGAGAGCCACGCCAAAAGTCACTGTCTGTCCCAGCCCCTCGGCCGGCCCCGGGTAGTTGTCGTAAATACTATTAAAGATCATCATAATTACAATCATCATCGTAATTACAATACCAAAGGCAACAAGTCGTTTCATGCGGAAGATTTTAGCTTTAGTATTTTTTGAGCACCGAACACATGAAAATGCAGGGATAGGAAGAACATACCTTCCATAAAACAGCGGCAACATGGCTACAAAAGCACACGGTCTTTGTGGTGGCACAAACTTGGTTCCACATCTGCCTTCATGAACATGTTTTCCTCCCCTGTCGTGATGATGGCAGATGGATGCGATATTTCCGAATGATCTTTTCTAAGGGATTTTGATGAGTAATGTTAGTCTAGCGCCACAGTTGTTTTGGATGGAGAAATTCTAAAACGGAAGTTGCTAGCAGACATGCGGAAGTAAAGCGGAAGTACCTCGGAAACTTGTCTATAATTGCCCCCAAGTTTTCACTCGGGTTTAGATCTGAAGAATTCTAGGGCCAGTCCAGAATTTCGACACCTTTCTGCTGAAACAACTTCATGATGACCACCATGGCCTTACAGCAAGGCTTGTTGAAACACATTGTGAATGCTCATAAATACTCAACCGTACATCATAGTTCTGGACATGTTTCAGGTTGATCATTCATCAGCTAAAAAACTAAATCTCCTTTCTTTATAAGCCACCTCCTCACTTTATAAAAATCTATTTGGCAATGATGTCAGTATTACAATATTTCTTTTACATTGATATTTAGTTACACATTTGTTCCTAACAGATTATAGGGAGTGCACCCCCACACCTCTTCAACTCTCAGACTCAGACAGCGAGGAAATCCAGCAGGTGCCACGTACTACGCCACTGGATCTAACAGCTAAACCTACAGGGGTACTTGTAAAACTTAATATTCGTTGTTATATATAACAACTTTTAGGGGCCTTGATGTGATTTTTTTTTTAATTTTTTTTTTTTATCAAAGCAACCAGTGAGTTAAGTGCCAACAACACCACATTTCACTTTTTTTCCTCCCCCGTTGTCAAAAATGTAGTCTGGTGAATGTGCTTTTGGGGTCAGTGGCTCTGCACATTGCTAAAGACAAAAAAATGGATTTAAGAGCATATTGGACATGATTGAGCCAATGTATGGCAATGTGATTTTTTTACACTATTATTTTCCAGACATTATTTCCGCCATTAACGAAGGTCTTAAGTTTTGCGGTTTCCGTTTTGAAAAATACTTTGAGCTACCGCCTTTTGCTATTAAAGTTATATATTATATTTACACCATTGGTATTGTCAGTCCCTTTAAACGAAACCAAACATGTTTTCCTTTATGTTGCTGTAGACTCCCAAAGAGGACTTACCACGTCCTGCGACACGCACGCCAGGTCTTGAACTAAACAATGGTATGAGACATTCACACTCCTAAATCATGCCAACATTTACAATAGTTTCCACATGTAAGTTTTTATAATATTCAAACATCTGTTTAGAAGGGCCAACGAAGACATCCAGCCCACTAGACGAGAACAGTGATGGGAATTCTCCACAGTTTGAGACTAACGAGGAAGCCAAAAGGCTGTCTCCTATCCTTTTTGACCATCAAGAAGAAGGAAACACAGCAAGGAATAAGCCGAATTCTGGCGTGTAAGAATTTGAGAAAAAATTTTGATATGAACCCTGCCACAGTTGTGAGAAGAAGCAGTACTGACAGGGGCAGAATATAAGGGATTGCAAGCCTGTAAGGGGTCCGGTGTGAGGGCGTAACGTGGGCGTGGTTGGGCGAAGGGAGGGTCAAACAGAAAAGTAAGATGATGTGTGGAGCTGTAATGTAGTGTTTAAGGGTTAAAATTGCTCTGCCAGCCACTTTGTAGTGTTTAAGGGTTAAAATTGCTCTGCCAGCCACTTGGCTAGTTTTCTGGATGGCCCGCGCAAAACAATTAATTGCACCCCACACGTACACAAGGCGTTGTTTTGAGAGGCCTGTGAAAGTGTGGAGGCAGGGCCGTCAATAGACTTACAGGGGCGCAGGGACAAGAGACCATTATAGGGCCCCCCGCACCCATGCCACCGGCTTGTCACGACAACATAGGCTGTACTTTTAACGAAATGGAAGCAATGACAGTGTAAATTTTCAATTTATTTAATTTGAGATGGACAGTTAAATTTAACAGACTGTAATGTGTTGTGACACAATATAAACAAACAATTTCCATCTATTGTCCCATGTAGGCTACAGTACAATACAACTGAGAGTGCTATGCCTGCCTGCAACAAAACAGTACAACTAAACATCCTGCGGCTGCCCCCTCCACATCCCTGGGGTTATCAAGCTCTCAAACAGTGATGCGCCTAGATTTTTTGACAGCAAAGTCATTTATAACGTCAGTGAAATCCAGTTTTTGAGCAAGCTCACTTTAGATGGAGACCATAGCTAGGTTGTTAAGCCTGCCTTGTGATATGAATGAGCGTAGCTAGTTTTTTATTATTTTCATTTTACTGAAGGCTCGCTCTCCTCCAGCTGCAGTCACTGGCAAAGACAAGAAAATGCGTAGTAGTGTGCAGAGACTAACATAAATACTTTGTAGACCCATGCCAGAGATGGCATTAAGCAGGTCTAGTGGTCCCAGGTCCTCTTCAAATGATTCGCATTAGTGTTTGCTATAATACACAGCGAGTTGTAAACCCAAGATAAATTTCAGCCGCCGGGCCAAGGTCTGTTCAGCCTTTCGCACCTGCTCCCCCCATAAGTAAAATGTTATTTAAAACTTAAACTTCTAAAATTAAAATGAATAGAAACAGAAAACACTGGTTAAGACCCCAGGTAACAATCAACATTTTTTTTATCTAACTCTTTGAATGCCATTGATGGCAACAGACGTCCAATTCATTTATTCTGGGAGAAATGGCTGTAAATGCTTATGTTTCAGTGCCAGTGACACTGGGACAATTACATTAGGACATTCATTCATTAGCCCCTTCTAGTCAAAATAGATTGGACGTCTAGCATTGTCAATGACAGCCAATGAGTTAAAGGAGTGCCCTGTTAGGGTTTAACCAAAAAAAAAAAAAAAAAAAGATTGTTCGTGCATGAAAGGGTTAAAATGCGGGTAAAATAAGTAAACTTTTTATACGTTCTATTCTCGCCTTGTTTTAACCTGGTTGTCAGTGATCTCAGTCCCTTCTTTTGTTTACAATATTAATAACAATTCACATCTTACAGACATGATGACATGGAGCCTCCCCCGAGCAAGGTTGTCCTTAAAAGGCCCACCTCCGCTCACAAGAAGAGACTGCAGACACCTTTGTATGGTCTATAATGCATTTAACTCATTGGCTGCCATTGACGGCGAAAGACGTCCAGTTCATTTGAACTGGAAAGGGTTAGCAGCTATTTTTCACTGCGAGCCCACCCAGTTCAAATGAATTGGACAACTGTCGCTGTCAATGGTACTGAAACAATCATTCACTGCTATTCTTTTATTCATTTGGATTTGTGCTTATTGAGTTACTGTCATGCTGAAAGATGACTTGGACTTGTCGTTATTGTTTGTATTAGCAAGTTATCACAGGAGGAACCTAGCATGTCCACTTCAGAGAATGGCTGTGAGGACGTTCACATGGAGTCCACGACAAAGAGCTTGCCACACCCAGTGAAAAAAGACATCGGTGCATTTCTGCGTAAAGTTCTTGACTCTAGTCAACCGAAAGCCAATCCGTGAGTTGACCTGACATTTCCTCAGGGAGACCGTTGAAATCTTTTTCAAAAAACACTTGAGAGCAGAAGCCTAAATAATATTTTATAAATATTTTTTATTTTTTATTTTTTTTATATTTCAGGACGACCCTGACGCCGGTGAAAATGCCTACACCCCTTCCTGAGTTAGATGATGATTACCAGATTCTGGAAGATGATGTGCCTATATTCTTTTCCATTCCCTCTAAATCCAAGACTAAAGAGCGAACAAACAAAAAGTCCATTAGTGGCAAAGGCAACTCGATGGACAAAGGTTCCACGGACAGCTTGCGGGAGACAGATGTACCGAGCAGGAAGTCAATCCAAGACCAGAAGCCCCGCAAAAAAACAAAAAAAAGCCCGCGAGTGCATCTTGATACCCCTGACAATGAGAAGCAAGAGAATCCACACAAGATGGGTGAGGAGCAACTGAAGGAGGCTGACAATCAAACAGAGAACCTCAAAGGGATGGGAAAGAGTACAAAAAACACCATAGACAATACCAAGAGAAGCAGATCGGAAGCAAAATCAAAAGAGACGACTGTGCAGCATCAACAACCCAGCAGTGAGAAGGATGCTGATCCTCACCCTGATCAGGCTTCTCCTTCAGGTAAACTCTGCTTGTTATTTATCATGCTAGCTTTCACTTGTCGAAGATGTACAGGTTGCATTTGTGTGGATGTGTTATTAGTGCAAAGGTATCTGATAGATATCCACATAACAATGAGCCTAGGACAGATTTTAAAATATCAAAATTGGACTATTCACACTGCATTGAAAGATCAGTTATGGGTCACATAAGAGCAAAGAAAACTGAATTGACCTGCAGTGAACGTACAGTGGGGCTAATAAGTATTTAGTCAACCACTAATTGTGCAAGTTCTCCCACTTGAAAATATTCAAGAGACCTGCAATTGTCAACATGGGTAGACCTCAACCACGAGAGACCGAATGTGGAAAAAAAAAAACAGAAAATCACATTGTTTGATTTTTAAAGAATTTATTTGCAAATCATGGTGGAAAATAAGTATTTGGTCAATACCAAAAGTTAATCTCAATACTTTGTTATGTATCCTTTGTTGGCAATAACGGAGGCCAAACGTTTTCTGTAACTTCACAAGCTTTTCACACACTGTTGCTGGTATTTTGGCCCATTCCTCCATGCAGATCTCCTCTAGAGCAGTGATGTTTTAGGGCTGTCGTTGGGCAACACGGACTTAACTCCCTCCACAGATTTTCTATGGGGTTGAGATCTGGAGACTGGCTACGCCACTCCAGGACCTTGAAATGCTTCTTACGACTCCACTCCTTTGTTACCCTGGCTGTGTGTTTGGGATCATTGTCATGCTGAAAGACCCAGACACGTCTCATCTTCAATGCCCTTGCTGACGGAAGGAGATTTTCACTCAAAATCTCTCGATACATGGCCCCATTCATGCTCTGTATGCAAGCGGGGAAAGCGGCACAAAGCCAAAAAAGCGCACCAGAGTGTCCAAAACATTGACTTATTTCAAAGAAATAAAGGAGGGTACACTGTTGTGTCCTGTCTCTTCATTGCCAAGCTTGGCTGCACGTCGGCCGTGAATAAACACCTCAAGCGCCGTCACCGTTTGTAAAAAAAAAATTTATTTCATTTTTTGTACACCAGAGGGTGCTGTCGCTTTACTAAATAATAATGTTTCATTGACAATGGGCCTATAAGTGCTATTAGTATTGCCAACTGAAAGGTTTATTTCATGTTATGGTTTATTTTATGGTATAGAAAATTATATAACGTTAAAAGGTCATAAATATATACAGTATATACAGTGATTGCACTCAAGGAAGAGATTGTCAATGATAAGGTAATAAATTAAGGTAAAGGAAATTCATATAGGCAATTCATTGATATATAAATAAGGTTTAAAACGAAAAAGGTGAAAAGTTTTCGTTAATTTCTAATTGTGTTGTTTTATTTGTGTGCACCGTAGCTCTTACAGTGTGATTACATCAAGGATGGAATAAAAGTTGTAAACCATCAGTTTAAGAGACCATCTTTTCAATCGGGATGCTACACTAGTTAATTCTATCAGCATTTGAAGTCATTGTTTATTTGTGATTTATTATTGTTATTTACGTGTTTATTTGTACTTTAGTAAATAATTTAAGTGTTCCAATATGTTTTTTGTGAATTGATAAGCGTCAACAAAAATTTCATTGCTAAATTAGTAAACAAACAAAAAAAAATTTTTTTTTTTTTAAATTATTAGATTAGTCGACTAATCGTAAAAATAGTCGGCTGACTAATCGGGAGAAAATTAGTCGTTTGGGACAGCCCTAGTGTCTTTTATACCGATAATGAGTTAAAACAGGTGCTATTAATACAGGTAACGAGTGGAGCCTCGTTAGACCTCGTTAAAAGAAGTTAGACCTCTTTGACAGCCAGAAATCTTGCTTGTTTGTAAGTGACCAAATACTTATTTTCCACTCTAATTTGGAAATAAATTCTTTAAAAATCAAACAATGTTATTTTCTATTTTTTTCACATTCTGTCTCTCATGGTTGAGGTTTACCCATGTTGACAATTACAGGCCTCTCTAATCTTTTCAAGTAGGAGAACTTGCACAATTGGTGGTTGACTAAATACTTATTTGCCCCACTGTAGCCTTAGAGACCTAAAATAATTAGTTCTCTTCTCCAGAAAATCTTTGTAAAGCCAAATAATGCTGCATTTTTATTTTAGAAAGGAAATAATAATTTAGTCGTTTGGAAAGAAAAGTAGTTTTTATTATTTTTTAGAGGTCTACATGTTCAGTTAAAATAAGAACAACTACAATTCTTGTTACATATTAATCTCTTGCCTAAACATTTTAAACACAATACCCCATTATGATGATGTGAAATACTTTTTGGGGAAATTTTGCACATTTATTAAACATGAAGAACGAAGAAATCACATTTACATAAGGCAGAAAACACTCAGTTGACTTGAAGTTCCGCTCTAAGACCCCCAATTTGGCCATCTTTCAAAATTGTCCGATATGCATTTGTGATAAATCATTGGAGAGCTTAAAATCTCAATTTTCTGGGGGAAGAAAAATTTTGAACAGGAAGGCATTTTTAAAAAAAGAACCATTTTTTAAACAGCAAAACCCTATTTGGAGGTGAGAACACGTGAGAGCAGAATTACAGACGCCATGACTTCAACAAGATATTATCGGGTACTTAGCTTGTTTCGATCCAAAAACTCCATGTAGCATGTGTCACTGAGTGCCAAGACACAGCTGTGAATGGCCACAGCTGGATTTTTGCGGGATTTTATTAGTGAAACATTGTTGTATAACAAGGGTCGCGATGCAGAAAGCGCAGACATCAAGGAGTGGTCGAGATTTTGTTTTTCATATATTTACCCTTTTAAACGTTTTTTTTTTTCCTTTTCCTTTTTTTTTTTTTTGTTTTTGTTTGGAATCGATTATTTATCATTTAACATATCGGAGAAAATGCGACAGTAACCCAAAAAATACAATTAAGCGATAGTTATGAGGTAGATATCCGTGAGGTTTTTTTACAGACGCCATTTTTTCATTGTGACATAATTTGTTTAAAAGTTTAAAATATGTGAATGAATAATTTTTTTAAGTTTTTTTTTTTTTCAAACGACATATGAGACATCAATTAATGATTCTAAGCTAAAAACGACAGACATTTTGAATAATAAATATAATTAATTACCTTCGTTTTATGGCTGGGTTGAAACAAAAGCGATAGCACGACGTCTATAAACGGGGGTTTTCAGGGTAAAATGGACAAATTAAAAATAGTTCGGGGGCTTAATGCACCATGATTCTGCTATGGCAGCATATAGACATATTGTTTTATCAGACACAACAGTTCTTTTGGCTTAAAATACAGCAGTTTATTTTAAAGAGCGGTGCAAGAGCAGAAAGTGCTTTTTCACCCTTGTTTGTGTTTTCCGCCATAAGTATTGCTTAATACATTGTTGATCCACCTTTGGCACAATAACAGCCTCGAGTATTTTTAATATGATGCCACAAGCTCAGCACCCCTGTCTTTAGGCAGTTTCACCCATTCTTCTTGACAATACGGTTGGATAGGAGATGACTGTGTACAGCGACTTTCAGATATTTCCAGAGATGTTCAATTGGATTCCAGTCTGGAGTCTGACTGGGCCACTCCACGACATCCACAGAGTGGTTGTGACGACTTTCTGCCGAGATTTTGGCTTTATGCTTTGGATTGTTGTCCAGCGAAGAATTGAACTGTCGCTCCAATCTGTGCTCAAGAGCACTCGGGAGCAGGTTTTTATCCAGGATGTGGCTGTACATTGTTGCATTCATCTTAACGTCCATCCTGACTGGCCTGCCAGTTCCTGCTACTGAAAAAGATCCTCATGGCATGATGATGCCACCACCATGCTTCACTGTAGGCATGGGACTGACTTGGCTATCAGCAAAGCCTGGTTCCTTCCAAACATGTGTCAGGTAGTCACACAGAACAGTTCAGTCTTTCTCATTTAGACCGCAGGATTTTGGTTGTCATGGTCTGAGAGTCCTTCAGATGCCTGATGGCAAATTCTAAACAGGCTTCCATGTTGTTTTTACTAGGTGGCTTTAGTCTGGCCACTCTGTCATACAGGCCTGGCTTGTGGAGTGCTGGTTGAGCGGTGGTTGTCCTTCTGCAAGGTTCTTCTCCGTGAAAGGAGGAACGCTAGAGCTCTGACAGAGTGGTCGTTGGGTTTTGGTCACCTCCTTGACTAAAGCCCTTGTCCCCGGAACGCTCAGTTTAAACGACCGGGCAGCTCTAGAATGAGTTGTCGTGTCTCCAAACTTTTCCATTTCTGGACGATGGAAGCCACAGTGCTCACTGGAACCTTTAAAGCAGCAGAATTCTTTCTGTATCCTTCCCCAGATTTGTGCCCCAAGACAATCCTTTCTCAGAGGTCTGCAGACAATTTGACTTCACGCTTGGTGTTTGCACTCAGTCGTGCACTGTCAACTGTGACCTTATATAGTCAGGTCTGTACCTTTCCAAATCATGTCCAATAAACTAGATTTACCACAGATGGACTCCTAAGAATCATCGGTGGAGACGGGATGAAACTGAGCTCAGTTTTAAGCTTCATGGCAAAGGGTGTGAAACTGAATACATACGTAAATGGGATTTCTTAGTTCTTCATTTTTAATGAATTTGCAAAACCTATTTCTCATGTCATAATGACGTATTGTGTTTAGAATATTTAGGCAACAGATCGATTTAATACAATTTGCAATAAGGCTGTAACGATGTGAAAACAGTGAAATGTTGTGAATACTTTCTGGATGTTTTGTAAGTGCCATTTTCTGAGTCCGTTTTCTCTCAGTTGCAATACTTCAGAGATGAAAGGTTGTAGCGAAACGATTAGTGCTGCAAGGATGAATCGATTAATTCGATTAGAAAAAAGATTTGAATTAAATTTTGGTGCTTCGACTATTGGTTTAAGTAAAGTGACCTTGTATTGGTTTGTTTTGGAACTGTTTGCATTTAGTTTTATTTATTTAGGTGGATACATTACCTTCTAGTGGCAACATGCAGCTATGTTTTTGTTTGAGCAAATTTTTTTTAATGCACTCGTAACTTCGTTTATATTTCGCCGTTTTTTGTGGGAATATGTGTTTGAACAATTAGTTAAGAGCATTGTAAAAAAAAAAAAAAAAGTTAGCATTTTATAGCATTTAAGCTAGCGGACGTTTGCTATGCAAGTTAGTCAATTGTTAATGTACTTACATCCTCATTTATTTATTTATTTTTATACAGTTTGAGGCTCAGCTCAGGTATTTTAATTGTTCATGTTCCTTATCTGATTACTCGATTAGTTCATCGATTAATCGACTTCTAAAATAATCGATCGCTGCAGCCCTAGAAACGATTGATATGTCATTGGAAAGCTGAGCTTGTGTTCTTTTTGATTATGCCAAAATCTCACTTTTCAAAAATGAGTCTGTGAGTTATTGCTCCAACCGGTCACAACTGTATATTTCGTCCCATAGTTTACGATATCGGGAAATACAACTCTGACCAGGATTTGGCGGCCGAAACAATTGAACACCATCAATGTTCTTCTGGCGGCCTCTCTCCCTCAGAACATCAAATATTGGGCAAAAGGAAAAGAAGACCGCCAGGTGAGTGGTGGGTAAGATGCCCCCAGAACGTGGCGAAAGAAAATTCCCCCCGTGTCAAAAAGCCCAAATCGAACCGTAAAGAAGCTGCCAAGGCCAAGAAAGTACCTAAAAGCACGACCAAAAAGGACGTGAGAGTGACGCAGAAAAAGAAAATAGCCCAGATGGAAGGACCAGGCAATGATGTGAACTCAGATGAAGGGGAACAAATGGAAGATCAAGATTCCTCTCCTCGTTTTTTCAGTCCTCAAATTTTCCCACAAGAAGAACAGAGACCCAAATCAGGTACAAAATACACTCCTAGCTCTTCAGTAGACTAGGGCTGAAGGATTTTAGAAATAACAAGTATTTAACATTTTTCTGGCCAATACTGTGATTTAAATTCAATTCGCGATTTTCTTCAAATCAAACTTCAGTGCAAAATTCAAAGTCATACAGTATTTACAAACAAGACATGAAGTTATGTCATACCAAGTTATAATGTATGGTAAAAAATATTTTCAACCAAACATTTTAACTTTTAGACTGATTTAACTGCTAATCTGATATAAATCATATGTAAATCTGTGCTGTGTATATATCTGTGTGTACTGTATGTATATACTGTGTATACATATATATATGTGTGTATATATATATATATGCATGTATATATATATATGTATGAATATATTTATATATGTGTGTATATATATGTGTGTGTGTATATATGTGTGTGTATATATATATGTATGTATGTATATATATATATATATATATATATATATATGATTTTGCAAGTTCACCCACTTACAGTAGGGAGAACAAGTATTTGATACACTGCCAATGGGTTTTCCCATTCCCAAAATGGGTAGATGTCTGAAATTTTCAATCACTTGCCACGTTTACATGGAGCCAAATATTCCAATTTCAATCGGAATATTTGTTCTAACCGAATAAATGTGTTCCATATAAACACCTCATTCGGAATGAACAGGCCCAAACCGAATGGAATTTCATTCCGATTCACAGGGGTGGAATATTCCTTTTCCCAAACCGATTAGAAGTAAAATTATATCATGTAAACAGGGAAGCGGAATGGTGTCTGGCTGCGTTCTTTCTGCACATGCTCCGTACTGACGTGGTGACGTCACTTGGTGACGTAAGTAACGTCACATGCAACATGGCTTCCAAGCACACGCAAAGCGCACCCACACAACTTTTTAAATGAACGGCGTGTCATTCTGAAGTTTTGTTTCCACTCGAAAAGTTAGAACAGCAGCTGATCTGACGATCGATCACCATGTTTTGCAACGTGACGCTTTGTTTTGATTAATCTGCGCATGTCAGACGGCAGTTGTCAAACGTCCTTTCAGAATAAAGGCAGACACATGTAAACGCTGGATCGGAATAGATGAAGTGACATGTAAACAGCTGATGTGAAATTTCCATTCGGAATGATTTGTATCGGTATGAAAAAAAGTCAGCATGTAAACGTGGCTATAGATGCATTTCCACTAATAGGGGCATAATCTTAAAAAAAAAAAAAAAAAAATCCGGAAGTCACTTTGTATGGTTTTTGAAAAAAAAAATATTTGTAATCTACTGGGGTTCATAAGTATTTGTACCCCTGAGAAAACCAGAGCTAATATTTTGTGCAGAAGCCTTTGTTTGACATTACAGAGGTCGGACGCTTTCTGTAGTTCTTCATTAGGTTTTCACATATGGAAACAGGGATTTTGGCCCATTCCTCCACAAATCTTCTCTAGATCTGTCAGGTTTCGGGGTTGTCGTTGAGAAACACAAAGTTTCAGCTCCATCCAAAGACTTTCTATTCGATTGAGGTCTTGAGACTGGCTAACCTTTCCACTTGACCTGCATATTGTACACAGGCCTGCAGCATGGAGCAGCAAAAAGAATTTGAACAATGTATTTAATGAAACAATTCAAACTAAAACTAATGAGCCACTTGTTTTCTAAACATATTCAGGGAGGCAATTAAAATCAGTTGCTTTTCTGTGTGTTGTGGGAGCTATTTAACAACAACAAGTGGAAGTGTTTCAAATTGCAAGTAAAATGTAAAATTCTGCACCTCGACCTGTATTCCTCATTCTGATTTGACTGCCACGAAGGACGTTGAAAGCTGTGATGAAATCTACGATCATGGATTCCTCATGGGACTAAATAGATCCTGGATCATCAGTCAACCGCTCTTGAAAACATTGAGTTTTTGGTGATTTTAAAATTGTGATGTCTAAAATCATGATTACGATGGCTGCCATAGATGTCAATGGATGCCCAATTCATTTGAAGTGGGAGGGTTAATAACATTCATTGTTTTCGCTAGGGGTGTGACAAAATATCGAAATGGTGATATATTGTGATACTTTGTATCCCAAAAGATTATCGATATGTTCCTGCCAAGAATCGAGATATCGTTTTAAAAAGGTGTCACTGTCTAAAATAAAAAGGAACAAACAAGTTGCTACCAAAATTTTCCATCATAATAGTGTATCAGTTAACTCTAAGGCTGCATTGACAGTGCATGACGCCCAATCCTTTTAGACTGGGAACGTTCATTCATTCGAAACCCGAGCATTCACAGTCATTCTGTCCGATTTTCAGGGCATTTACAGGTCATTTCCTGTTGAGTTTGAGTCACTGCCTATTCATTTGGGTCATTCATAGGTCACTTCCTGTTCTGTAACTTAAAATAAACCGGAAGTGACCCATAAAATACCCCCAAATCAACAGGAAGTAGCTGAAAATGAACAGGTAAATGACCTTAAATAGCCCAAAATTACCTCACTGCCTGGCATTGGCTGCCACTGACAGTCATAGACGTTCAATCCGTTTGAAGTGGGAGGGATGGCAGCGAATGAACATTCGTTCATTCGCCTACACCCTCCCAGTTAAAATGGATTGGATGTCTACTAGTGATACACGCATTCCAATTCACAGCAGAAGCTTGTTTTTCTGTTTATTAGTCGTTTTGTAGAATATCTTAGGTTGATTTCCTGACCAATGTATCGATAATCGTTGTATCGCCATTTCGTCAGATCGTTATCGTGAGCTTTATATCGCGTATCGTATCGTGAGGTACCAAGAGGTTCCCACTCCTAGTTTTTGCTGCCACCCTCTCTTAGCGCAGGTAGATTAGATCCATCTATCGCTGTCAATGATTTAATTCAACCAGAGAGAAGCACCTACAGTTTCATTTGAGTAATGTGTTTTTGTCTTGCCGCCCTTCAAGCATTACAGCATACTGGCAACAAAAAAGCATCCAATCAGCCCATCCGGTGTACTCCCACAAGCGAGTGGCTATTAGACAAACGTCGAACCGGCTTGCCCAGAAAGTGCCGCGAGCTCACCAGCACGCCAAATGATGCCCAAGCGGAGCACTGTCAGCTTCCCAGTCAGATTCCCAAAAAGTCCAAAGAGTCCAAACCCAAGAAAGCTAAAGCCAAACGAAGCGCAATTCAGAGAAAATCAGCCGGGAGCGCCGTCGTGCCGAAGAGCGTCAATTCCCTCAAGCGGGCTATACCTGTCAATTGGGACGACAACGTCCCAACACCCGACGTTGACATGGCAACTTTTAGTGCGGCCAGTAAGAGGAGCACACAGGATAGGACCTTCCCTTCAGAGGATATGTAAGAAAAACATACGACATACACCCACCCATGAATTTTTTTACTCATGTTTTTGTCTTCTTGGGGGGGGGGGGGCTGAGAAGACTTTGCAGCGGATTAGATCCCTTGATTGATCTGCACTGTCACGACGATGAAGGTAAGGCCATCCTTACAGTTAGACTCACTGGACTCATTAATTTTAGTGATGACTGAGTATTTTCAATTCTAGACCTTCCGACGACCAGAAACCACCTTGGCGAGCTCTCCGTTGTCGACCTATGCGCACCCCCCCTCAAGCCGTGTACCCTCCGGGCCAAGGACAGGGCCGACCTGACAGAGTGGCTCCGGTTTCTGTTCCCCACTACGGTGAAAGAGAATGATAACAAAAGTAAGACTCTGAACAACTCTTGGGCCACTTTTAAATCAGTCTAGATAATTGTGGTTTGCATACTCTGTAGATTTGGCCAACATCTCCCCAGACTACTTTGACTGGTACTTCCACAAAAGCCTAGTCATGGGCATTGCTGAGGATAAGCGTTATGGAAACGTCTCCGTCGGTAAAATACTGCTAGGCTCCTTCATGAAGAAACCTCTTTGGGTGGACCACAGTGCCGATGTGGTAAGCTGTATAAGTTGATACTGGGATTTTTTTTAATTTTTTTTTACCAGAGGTAATCGTTAAGCTTGAGAACGATAAACCGATACGACCGGATATCCGGTTTTACAGGTGAGAGATACAGCTGTATCGATAGTAAAGTTACCATTCGACAGTAATTAGCCATTAAATATTCAACGAACCGATAGTAGAGATAGAAGTCGGCTATCGCGAGCACAAGAATCAGCTTCTAATGCGTAGTTCAATGCATTGCTTGATGGGATAATAATTTAGCTTTTACTTCACTTGCTGCGCTCGTGTCATTCACCACACAGCGCACTTAGATTGACACCGCACGCATGATATAATATGGACAAGCGCAACTTATGGTCGTGGTTGCCTCTACTTCCCATGCATTTCGGCAGAACCGCTACTAGTCGCCGTCATTACCCGATCGTCACAGGCGTGTCACAACGCAAGAGCTAACAAAACCACTGTAACGCACGCTCCGTAGAGTTTTTTTCACAGCCCAAAACGGAAACGAAACTAGTGGCAACGAAGCAACATGCTAAAACAATGGACAGTTTGAGCACAGACGCTAGCGACGTGCAGCAATCGATTTTCAACGCACCCAGGAAAAACAAAAGTCGGACTTTGAAGTGAGGAAGGCAGCCAGATCTGTTTGCATGGGACAGAGCTAGTGTGGAGCGGTACAGACATCGTGAGTTTTTAACCCTGAAAAATAACCCACTACAATGGTGGAAAGGGCAGCACGACCCTCTGGAGATTTTTTTTTCTCCATGAAACGCAGTCTACTTAAACGTTAACATGTGGATTAGTTGATCTTCCTCAAGAAAAAATCTGCCCTTCAAAAAAGATATGGACAGTGATGAGGAATAAAAAAATGTGGAAGCACAGGCGTAAGTGAAAGACTCTGCTATGTATAAGGTTAAAGTAATGATTATTGACCTGTCTGTCTAAAATGCCATGTTTTTATTCCCCCAATTATACCAGTGGTAAAGCATAATTTATTATTTATTTCTGGTAACATTGCAGGTTTAATTCTTTTTTTTCTAGAGCTGCTGCATACAATTAATATTTTTTTGTTTGTAAGATGTTTACGTTGAAAGTTTGCACTTAAGTTGCTTACCTCTTGTGTTCAAAATGCCAGGAAATACAGTAACTGAATTACTGCACTTTATTGTTGTCTTTCACTGGAGTTTTATTTTATTATCAATCCCATCCAACAATGCGGTCATATAGTAAGCCTTTTTTTTTTGTTTTTGTTTTTTTTCATAAAAAAATAAAACATAACATTGGTATAAAATTTTGTTGTTTAATTTTGCCATTAGAAATGTGGTCTTTTTTGTATGTTTAAAATACTGTACGAACACACACAACAAATGTTTACTATCGTATCGTTTTCACTCTGTATCGAACTGTATCGTTCTTAAACTGTATCGAATCGTATTGAATCGCTCGGCCTTAAAAATGTATCGTTTTTTAATTGAATCGTAACCTATGTATCTAGATACATATCGAATCGGCTTCATGCCAGAGATTCCCAACCCTAGTTATCGTGCCATGAAAGGCTGATATCAGCCCATACCTAACACCAAATAACAAATCCTTAGTCTGGAGCCCTACGTATCATTCAATTTGCTGTGTATACTGTGTGTAATATGAGGAAATCATACATTTATGAAGGTCCATCGAAGGAAACCATAATTACGATCTAGCTCTCGACAAAGATTTTGACACGGCTCTTCTACACAAACCCAAAGGTGTTTTATTGGGTTTAGGTCAGAACTTTGTAAAGACCATTCAGATTAAAGTAGACCAACTTTTGTCATGCCTACCTTTACCCGACTTTGTACACTGGTGCAAGGAAATATTGGAAGAGAGACAGGCTATCCCCAAACTGTTCCCAGAAGGTCGAGAGTGTGAAAGTGTCAAACAATTCACGTGAGCAACTTTTGTAGAAATCCTACCCAGAATAGCTGAAACACCTGTAGATTCAAAGGACGCGCAAACGTCATACTAAAACCTAGGGGTGTAACGGTACACAAAAATCTCGGTTCGATACGTACCTCGGTTTTGAGGTCACGGTTCGGTTCATTTTCGGTACAGTAAGAAAACCAAATGCAAAATATAAATGTGCTAGTTGTTTATTACACACCTTTGTGCTTTCAACAATAGGAACATTAGCCTATACAAAGCTAGAATTCTGCTCAAAAAGTAGCGGGTATTTAAAGATAATCCAACAACAATTTGCCTTTCAGACCCCGCGTATTGGTCAGCTTTCTTTCTGAAAGAAAGAAGAAAAAAGAAGTCCTGTGCTAAAGAGAAAAGCAATCCCAATGACAAAGATTTTAACATATATTTTACAAACGAAATGCCTCAATGAATCTTTTTTTTAATTATTATTATTATGAACGGTTTTCAAAAGCTTTGGATTTTCTCAAGTTAAAGCGCCACACAGAAATTAATAAATTTAATTGTGTAAGCAGGATCTGTGTATTATTCTTATTAATTAATTACAGGTGTTTTCGCTCATTTCAATTTATTTTATTTAAATGGACTATTATTTTTTTTATTACGTGTTTATATTTTACAAATGTGATGTAGTATTCATTTATATTGTATATTTTATGTTGTATAACTTTAGTTCCTATGTGAATATTAGTTCCTACTTGTTTTGTTGTGGTAGGAGGGTTTTGTATTAAACACGAGGCCGTGTTGGATATTATTATAGCAGAGAAGACTGCAGTAAATCAACAAAGACAAGTCAACTGTGCCCCGATCTACCACTCAAGAGATTTGAGGAACTCAAAAAGTGGGTTACAATTGCATATTAGTTTGAAAATCGACCGTATCCACCGTATTTTTACACGGGTGACTTCCGGTCTGCCTGATCCTAGCTACCGGTAGTAGTGTTGACGCAGGAGGGTCGCGTCTCGCGTCAATTAATAAACTCTGCAGTTCTTTTCGCGTGTGTCGTGTTGAGCCGCTTCTGGGACGCGTCTAACACGCGGCCACACTGCGACTGGTGTGCATTGGCTGATTGACTTTAATGCCCGCATTTCGGCGGCCACGTTGTCGCGCCGTTGACGTTTCTGGGTTATACTGTCCTACCGTGTTCGTCCTCATTATAGTAGAGAAGACGGAGTAAATATAATCTACATACAGAAACGGTAACCCGATCAACTCACAGCCTTGAAAAGTAAGGGTTACATTAGGTCAGAAACTCATTCGGTACACCTCCTTTCCGAACCGAGCACCACGTACCGAAACGGTTCAATACAAATACATGTACCGTTACACCCTAACTAAAACCTCCAAATTAGGAATTCATAAGTGAGTCGAGACAGGTGAGCAACCCCTTTTGGCAATGTAGTCTAACTCGGGAAAACATGTTTACAACCTCGTCTTTTGAAGGTTTTTTTCCTGATGACGAGCTCCGTTACGTTCAACATGGACTGCACTGAGTACCGTGTGCACGCAGGCAATTTCTTTATGGTGCCGTGTGGTAAGAAGTCACAAAATATAACAGTCATTGTTACCATTGTGCTCCACTCTTATCTTTCACTGGTCTGTTTTTTCGAATTCAAACAGGCCACGCCTACAGCATCCACAACCTGGCACCGCAGCCGGCGGTCCTCTGCTTTACCAGGATGCTGACCGAGACTCCCGACTGAAGCCTGGATAGATTCAAAATTCAGTGATTCATTAAAAGTCTGTTTAAAAGAAAATTCTTAAAATGGAAACGTAAAATGTCATTTCAGGGATGTTAATTGTGTTTGTTTTCCCCCGTTTTCAACTTCGTTGTATAGTTAAGGTTCCAGATTAAAATGTTTTTTTTTTTTTTTTTTTTTTTTTTACTTAACTTTACTAAGGACTAGGGATGTTACATTTGTTCAGTCTATTTCATTGTATTATTGTTAAAAGTTTAAAACATTTACATGAAAATACAAAGTCAAATAAACCAAGGAAACAATGAAGGGAAGTTATACAATGACAATAAAGGCATTCATTTAAATGAATCTGCTTGTTAAATGGCCCTTTTGGTGCAGAGAAAACAAGTTGGAGAAAATGAAAAGGCAAAGGTTAACAACAATGCTTTATGCCCACACAAAGATTAAAAAAAGGCCTAACATGAGATTTAAGTTGTACATATTACGAGAAGGCACTTGGTGTGTTCAGTGATACTGTGAAAGAGATATAATGCTGTTTGGGTTGATAATGGTGTATCAATAGGATACAGATCCTATAACTTGCATTTCCCATCTATTCTCACGATACGATCATCTTGTTGTTTTATTCATGTGAGTTATATTGTAGGAGAAATGGGAAATTTAAACCATTGATCCACTATACGTGCCAATTACCGGGTTCAAGGTATACGGTGGTATGAAAACATCAAGGTTTCAAAACCACAAAAAATTTCCGTCATACCGTCCCTCAGGTATTAGGTATTTTTTATGTCCCAAAAATGCATGGAGAAATCCCTCGCTTGTAGCTGCAAGAATCAACCATCTCCCACCAGCTGTTGCTTAGTGTCAGTGAGTCAGCTGTGTTACACGAGGGCTGGAGGAGGTGAAATTTTTTCCGAAGAAAACGACAGCGCTGGTCAGGGGCGGACTGGTAATCTGTGGCTTCTGGAGGATCACAGAACGGCCAGCGGCCGCCATTCATTATACTGTACATCACTGTTTTTATCCCCCCTATCCTCTGATTATCTAAAGTTCGCATCCAATCCGACAGGTGGCAGCAATGCGCCTGGCTGTTTACCGCCAATCTGATAGAAGAACGAAGAAAGCACAGTAGCCTTCATTGGTTCCTTGTAGAAGCAAAATAGCGACGAGCGTTAATGTACAATATGGATGGTGGTGGCAAAAAAAGAGGGTAGCGCGGAGAAGGTTAGGGAGAAAAAAACTGGAGAACGAAGCATTAAAATGTCAAGTTGACAAATATTTTCGCAAGCTGCAGTCTGGCTGCAACGGCCACGTCGGGTAACAACAGCCCAGCCCCCGGCGATGGTGAGAGTGGGAGCGGCAGCCGCTTTGACGTGCAGCCGGTGCAGGGAGAGAGAAAAGAAGAGGGGGGGGGGGGGGGTAATGATATGCTGGTGGAAGTTCCCCAGACAAGTGCAGGGCAAGTAGGGATGAAGAGGGTTACTTGCTCGGTATACTGGCAATTGTTATCCACCAGGTAGCTACATTTTAAATGAAATAAATGACAAAGGGTTAGTGCCAGCTAGTCCATGTACCCTTTGAAATCGTGTCAAGTTACAGTATGCTAGTACTACTATCCCTCTCCTAAGAAAAAATATTTTAGCTGTAAAACAACATATGCACACGCAGCAGCAATATTAATTCAGAAGAAATATAAAATGAATGGTTTTACTTTAAAGTTTAGGTAGATGAATTGATATGATATATATTTTTAATCATGTATATATCGTTTTGTTTTCTGGTTAATACATTCCAATGAAGGTTATGTATAAAGGATTTGTCTTGAAATGTTTATTGTATTTTCATTGACATTTGTGTGGCAAGATTATTGATGGCATAAACAATGAAGTCATTTTATAGACACGGGTTAGGTGCTATTATAATCAATTGGATACATAAAACTTGCTCTAAAAAATAAATTCTTTAATTTGTTTATTCAGATTGATCATAGAGCTAAGGCAGAAGATGAATCCAATTTCAGTTCAGCCTTGCAGTACTGTGAGCGCCCCAGTCAGACAGTCACAGTCTAGAAACATTTTTTTACTTACCGCCCTCAGAAGAAGACAAAACACCTGACTGTACAAAGGGTATTCATACACAAAGATGGCTTAGATAGAAAATGGCTAACACACTGCGAAGAAAATCATAAACTGTATTGTTTATGTATAATAATGCAATGTGTAGTTCTTCATAGCCGCTTCATTTTTCTCTCAAAGTGCACGAAATTGATGCATTTTACAATAAAATGTAAAAAAAAAAAAAAAAAAAATTCTCCCAGGGGAGCATGCCCCCAGACCCCCCTAGGCCTAGAGGGCCTGTGATTCCCCATGTACAGCGAATCTTGTGGGTTGGGCTGCTTTTTGGTCCCAGTCCGCCCCTGGCGCTGGTATAGGAATAATTCGGCTACAGAAAAGTTACAGATGGCCACGGCTTAGAAGAGGAGGGCCAACAGACATGTAAAACATGTTTGTGGAGGATGGCTGCCGAGGAGGCAATACCTCCAGTATGATTTTGCATTCATACAAAATTAAAGGTTAGTAAACACTCATGAACAGGACCGGCCCAGCCTATACGCAGACTATGCAGCTGCTTAGGGCCCCTGACCACTAGGGGGCCCCCAATCTGGCAATTGTTTAATTTGTATTCAATTTTGTTTACTAGAGTTTGCTTTATTTGACTTTTGTAAGTTTTGAGACTTGATTACAAGTTTTAAAAAATAAAAGTTCTTCCTTAACTTCTTTCTTCCCTCTTTTAGAAAAAAGTTTGGCGCGATCTACTGTAAGTACTGACAATTATTTGGGGCGAGAAGTTTGAAGTATGCAGTGCAACAAAATCTGATTAATATACAAAATATGGATGTATGGGTTGGATTGCATGTATGGGTTTCACAGTACACTGTGACGAAATGGTGGGCCAAAAATATGGGCCCCTTTGCATTATTTTGCTTAGGGCCCCCAAATGGCCTGGGCCCTGCTCACGAACGTTCCACACCAGTTCTGGGAATTATCTCCAGTGTGTTTAGTGTGTCTAGTGGTGGTAAAACATGTTTTTTCTCTCTCTGGCAACTGTGTTGAGAGTGTGTGTATAAATTTGTAAACATTCAACAAGACATACACAAGGGCTTTTTATGAAAAATAATTCAATTATTGTTCTGATGGTAATGTTGAGTTGTGGCTGTGAGTTTAGGCTCACCTAAAGGACTGCATTTCTGTAGAGAACACAATTATAAAGTGCACCCTTGTAATCCACTTGAGCATCTCATCCTACGCACTAGTGCTGCAACGATTAACTCGATGATTCAATTAGAAAAAGCTTCAAATCAAATTTTGCTGCTTTGAGTATTCGTTTAATCTGAGTGGTGTAACGGTTCATTTTGAAAGTGTTTACATTTAGTTTTATTGATTTGGGTGGATACAACGCCCTCAGGTGACAACAGTGAAAATGACCTACTGTAACTCATTGAACATGGCTGAATCCAACCGCTCCCTGTTAAGACAAACATAAGGTTTTGTTTGAGCTGTTTTTTTATGCATTCATAATTTGGTTTGTAGGTATATTTAGTCATGTTTTGGGGGAGAATATGTGTTTGAACAATTTGTTAAGAGCATTGAAAAAAAAAAAAGCATTTTATAGCATTTAAGCTAGCTGACGTTACCGTTTGAGGATAAGCTCAGGTATTTAAATTTATTTTTAGATGAAATTGCATTTCTGCACCATTTAAAGAAACGCTCGGGGAATTTTGTAATTGCACTTTCAAAAGAGCATTAAATGCAATCTTAGCAAGCCTGTTTTACGTCTCCTAAAATTGATTCTGCAACCCAATAAATGTTCCTAATCAGATTAGTCGAACTGACTAGTTGATAGATTATTTGACTACTAAAATAATCGATAGCTGCAACCCTACTTTGCACCTGCACCACATGCCATGGGGCTCACGCCTTCACTTATTCTCAAAAGTTCCTAAGTTATATTGACATTTATTCAGAATTCTAGTTTTACGCATTTAAAATGTTATATTCAAAATCTGAAGTTGGAAACATCACAATTAGGTGTTTTCTCAAAATTGTGCAGCCCACGTGTATGAATTAACATGTTAACAGATCATTGTAAATTTTTTTGGGGTGGGGACGGTTTAAGATGAGATGTTTATTTGTCAGAGTGTGATGAAATGACTGAGGTCAAAGCAGGACAGCAGTAAATGTTCATCTCATTTATTCCATACACATACGTGCGCACGCACACTCCTCAGAGCCAAGACAGCATACCATTAAGCCTTAAATTAGAGCCATAAATAAAAAGCTGTTTGCATATAAACACTCACTGATGTACACATTCCCAAAAACTTGAAATGTCTTTTGTCCCTCTTCAATATATTCACCAAATAGCCTTTGCATAACCAAGCGGGAGTAAATCCTCGCTGTAGCTGCGTTTTATTTACAATGGCAGAAGGTATATCTTTTTTTGAAACATTCATTTGCCATCGAAACAATGAAAATGATCAACAAATTTCCTGCCTTTAACAAATACAACCTCCAATGCATTATATACACAGTAACAAACATTTGCTCAAATGGCCCTCTGAGGACTTTATAAAAAAAATAACAAAAGTCCAAATTTTAGAGAACAAAAAAAACAAAAAACAAAGATGCTTGATCCGGCAGCTTTACAAGTTCGGAAAGTTCCATTTTAAATGGAGAACCAATCCACAAAAATGTAGTTACTCTTCATCGGCGCTCTTAAACATGAGGATGGAGTTGTAGATCTTAAGGGCGGGGCCCAACTTGATGGACAGGATCTTGACAATGTCCGATTGGGTGAGCAGCAGAAAGGCTTCGCCGTCAATTTGCTGGGCAAAAACAAACAAAACACATTGGCGCAAGGCAGCAAAACTAAAATGTGCTTGTTGAGAATGTTACCTCTGTTTTAAATGTAGCGGCATGTTCTTTGCACCCAGGGAGTCCTTTAACAAAACTGACCACCTAATGGAGAAACACAAAAGTAAGCCCCATTGCAGTGTATCTGCATGAGTGAGTACGTGTTTAATGTGTGACCTCCTCCGTGCTCCACCCGGCCACCCTCTTGGCGGTGAGGCCCAGAACTTCAGGCAGCAGCTGACAGTGTTTGTCCCAACACAGTGCCACTCTGTGGGGGGGCGCGGCGGAGATGCCAGGCGAAAATACCGACTCGTGGAGGGCTTGCTGGAGGGAGACAGAGTCTGGGGAGGCTGCGATAGAGAGGGGTACAACATGACACAATTACCGTATTGGCCCGAATATAAGACGGGCCTGATTATAAGACGACCCCCTCTTTTTCAAGACTCAAGTTTGAAAAAAAGAATTTTTGGACACCAAATTAATTTTTATACAGAAAATAATTACAGTGCATCCGAAACAAATGATTATAACGATATATTTGAGAGAAAAAGCATGTTATTTTGCCTCATTCAAATCTTAATATCTGAACATTTAAATACGTAAGCTAAAGTGCCATCACATTCGTAAATGAATGGGTTCTGGTTTTTGAAATGTAAATAAACCAATCTATTGTGATAAAACAACAGAATTGCAATAAACTGCATTAACCATCAAAGTGAAGTCTAACTGTAACTAGTCTTGAAACAAATCTGAATAAAAAACATTGCAATAAAATGCAAACTGGTTAAACTTGAGAGTAGCTGAGATCTGTCATGACAGAACATCGCTTCAATGATATCTGGCGCCATCTAGCGTCGTGAATGGGTATAATGTCTAGACCGCGAATATAAGACGGCCCTCTCTTTTTGAGTCTTATTTCAATGCAAAAAACACTGTCTTATATTCAGGCCAATACGGTACTTCTTAATACAGAGCACTCGTTGGCTGCCATTGACGGCCTCTGACGTCCAATCCATTTCGACTGGGAGAGGCTGGCAGCAAATGATCGCTCCCAGTGGATTGGACATCGAGCGCCGTCAATGGCATTGTAACATCAGCGTTCACAGGTAGTCCTGCCAGCTTAAATGAATTGAATGTTCATCATTGTCAACGGCAGGTCATGATGAGTTAAATATTATGTACATAAAGGAGTGATTTGTGGGGCCGTATATTTTCATTCATTTTAATGTTATTACATTTTTTACAGCATTTATTTACATTTGTATTTTGGCTGAAAAAATATGAAAATGATAACTAAGCAAAACCTACTGTACGACCAACTGACTCAGGAATGATCACCGCCAACCTAGCGACATCAATGGCACTGAAACATGAGCATTCGTAGCCGATCTTAAATGTCTATCGGTGACAATTTAAAAATTAACTTTTGAGGTATTGGGTGCCATCGCAGTGTACTGCAGTTTTTAATTTGTATTTTTATTAATTTATCATTTTACATATTCATAATAATGTATACAAAAATATTACATGCAATAACGATTAATAACGGGAAAAAAATTCTGAATGAACTATAACCGACCAGCGCCCTCTACTGGCTAGCACAGAACCCACAGGCAACAATAAGTCCTCAACTAGTGAATGTAATTGTTTCAAAAAATTGAAAATTTGCACTTCAGGGATTGATTTGTATAAATCCCTAGAATATAACTAATGAATTCATTGTGATGAGTACATGAATAACGGATAATGAGTAACAAAATGCCCTCACCAAGAAGAACATGAACAGCAAGCAAGTTTTTCAGACAATAATGGGACTGTACATCAGGGGTCCCCATCTACCGAGCCGCGGACCGGTACCGGTCCGTGGCGCATTTGCTACCGGGCCGCACAGAAATAATAATTTAATAACGACCACATTCTGGCCGAATTAACCCTGTGCCCCTGCTTAACACACCAATATCTCTGTCTACTCTAGATATAATACTACGGGATAGATTACAATGTTGTCATAGAAGTCCATTGATTGGACTGCTAACAGTACATCTTGTTTGTGTATATAATATATCTATGTGCGCTTGTCATCGATAGTATTACTAGGCCGCGGGCGCAGCACATTTGTTCCCGGAAATAATTAGCCCCCACACGAGCGAAGATAACTGGAAAACAGACGTCTTTGGAGATATTTTTACGGCGAAAAGGGCACCTGACGAGCCTACAACCTCGAAGACCCACGAACTGCGAAGGAGTGGATTCGTGACCCGTTTGTGAATAAACAGAGAGATCGCAAATGAGGGCGACCTTATTAAACGTACATTTGAGACAACAACTCTACCGAGGTTCTGGTTTAAAGTCATTCTGGAATATCCTGACATCGCGACAAAAGCATTGAAAACCTTGCTACAATTTCCGACATCATATCTTTGTGAAGCTGGCTTCTTAATCAATGTTTAACGACAAGGCAAAGTCGTTAATGGTGTGCAGCTGTTGTGTGCAGCTTACATGGCAGGATGAATCTGAGAAGAACTTTTCTACAAGTCCTTCCATGATCAAACATAAGTTAATATTCCTTCCTTTCAAGAAAGTTTGTAGTGTTTACTTTGGAATCGCTGCATTTGCGCATTTTGCGGCTATGTTTAACATTACGCGCATGCGCAGAACCGCATCGTTGCAATTTTTGATGGATTGCAAAATTTGTCAGACCACCAGTCCGTGAAAAAAAAAGACCGAAATAAGGTTGGGGACCCCTGCTGTACATGACCCAAAATGATTTGTTATTATTATCTAGGGGTTAAATTAAGCATCTTTTCAAATGACAAAAATAGTAAATTGCTCTATAATAACAAATTCCATCCAACCATTATCTACCGCTTAATCCGGGGGTGGGTCGCGGGGGCAGCAGCTTTAGCAGGGAAGCCCAGACTTCCCTCTTCCCAGCTACTTCACCCAACTCCTCCGGCGGGATCCCGAGGTCTTCCTAGGCCAGCCAAGAGATATAGTCTCTCCAGCGTGCCCTGGGTCATTCCCGGGACCTACCGCCGGTCGGACATGCCCGGAACACATCTTATGAG
The DNA here is from genome assembly GCF_030265065.1 of Corythoichthys intestinalis. Lineage (NCBI taxonomy): Eukaryota > Metazoa > Chordata > Actinopteri > Syngnathiformes > Syngnathidae > Corythoichthys > Corythoichthys intestinalis. Next base: position 43,285,860 of record NC_080398.1, read on the forward strand.
AGGCGTCCAGGAGACATCTGAACCAGATGCCCGGGGTACCACAACTGGCTCCTCTCAAAACGGAGAAGTAGCGGCTCGACTCAGAGAGCGACTGGTAAATCAAGAGCGTCGCCTTTTGGCTCAGCTCCTTCCTCACAATGCAAGGTGAAGAGTCAAAGTCACTGCAGATGCTGCACCAATCAGCCTGTCAATCTCCCACTCCCTCCTGCCGTCATTCGTGAACAAGACCCAAGAAGATACTCGAATTCCTCCACTTGGGGCAGGATCTTATCCCCGACCCGCAGAGGACATGCCACCCTTTTCTGAATGAGGACCATGGTCTCTGATTTGGAGGTGCTGATCTTCATCCCAACTGCCTTCACACTCTGCTGCGAGAGATCACGGCTTGATGAAGCCAAAAAAAAAGCAGAGATGCAATGTTGAGGCCACCAAACCGGACCCCCTTCACGCTTAGGCTGCGCCTAGAAATTCTGTCCATAAAAGTTATGAACAGAATCGGTGCTGTAGAAATGTATCTACATTTATTCACAATAATCATATGTAAAAGATGCCACTTTTCTTTTCTTCCAATATTCACACAGGCCCTTTATCCTCGTACCAATATATGTAATCTGATCAGGGCTGGGGGTTGCACATTCCAAGCAATTCTAGAGAAAAAGTTAACCCTTCCCCCAAGTTAGAAGTGGGTAAAAAGTGTGCTGGGAGGCACGACACACTCTCTGTGTCCCGGTACCGGCATGTTATGTCTTTTCTGTTTGTCTTTAAGTGTAAATTCTTTGTTCTCTTTATTCCTGAATTCTGTGTCATCATCTCCTGTCCGTTATAAGAATAAAACGACCTGTAACAAGGAATATTCGACTCTTTTCCTTCAGTGCCAAAGGGAAACCTTGGCAGAGTGCAACCCTCACTGCGAACGAATTTGACTTACTGCCGGTAATGCGGACCAAACTCTGACACCGGTCTTACAGGGACCGAATAGCCATTACCAAGGGTCTCTAAACCCCGTACTCCCGAAGCCGCCCCACAGGACTCCCCAAGGGACACGGTCGAATGCCTTCTCCAAATCCACAAAACACATGTAGACCGGTTGGGCGCACTCCCATGCCTCGTGGACCCTGCCAAGGTTGTCGAGCCGGTCCACTGTTCCATGGCCGGGGAGAAAACCACACTGCTCCTCCAGAATCCGGGATTCGACTTTAGACTTTACCGGGGAGGCTGACGAATGTTATTCCACTATAGTTGGAACACACCCTTCCACCCTATAACAAATTATCTTCACATTAGGGCTGCAGCTATCGAATATTTTAGTATTCAATTAATCAATGGACTAGTTAGTTCAAATAATCGAGTAATCCGATAAGGAACATGAAAAATCAAAATACCTGAGCTGAAACCTCAAACCAGGGGTGTCCAAACTTTTAGCAAAGGGGGCCAGATTTGGTGTGGTAAAAATGTGGGAGGCCAACCTTGGCTGACGTCCTTTACGTAGAACAATATATTTTAGTAAGCCATTCTGTGTGTCACATTTGCTTCATTATTTTTTTAATTAATAATTTCAACAATCTCGCAACCAACCTTTGTGGTGTTCGCTTTCGACTCTTGGGCTCTTGCGAAATACAGCTACTGTGAAATTAAACTAGCTTCAAGTTGCTTCAATTTCTCACCACGTATCTTCCCTGTAATCTTGTCGTACATGTCAGCGTGTCTTGTTTGGTAATATCGCCTCACATTGAACTCTTTAAAAACAGCGATTGTCTCTTTGCAAATGAGGCAGACACAGCTGCGTATTTTAGTGAAGTAATAGTCCAATTTCTACCTATGCTTGAAGCATTGGTTATCGCAGTCAACTTTTATATTTTTGTTGATTGTCGCTATTTTAGAAAAGTGGGATTAAAGGGACACACAGGGTAATGTTGCTTAGAGTGCTGCTGCCTTTTAGTGGGTAAATGAGCAGCATTTAGTGTGTAAGCTACTTTATACTGTATGCTGGTGGCTGGACTGCTGACCGATTTATGAAGTCTGTGTGCGGGCCAGACATTATTGATTTTATGACAGAGGCTGGGGGCCGGATGAAATTTGACCACGGGCCGCATTTGGCCCCCGGGCCTGACTTTGGACATGTCTGCCTCAAATGGCATAGATTGTTTTGTTTTTTTAAAATGAGGATCCATGTACAACAAAAGAATAATTGGCTAACTTACAAAGAAAAAGTCCGCTAGCTTAAATGCTACAAAATGCTAGTTTTTTTCTTTTTCACAAACAAACTCTTTACTCTTAACAAATGATTCAGACACATATTCCCACAAAAAAAAAAACAAAAAAAACGGCTAAATATACATATAAGCTAAATTATGAATGCATTAAAAAAAAAAAACATTAGCTCAGACAAAAACTTACTTTATGTTGGTCTTAACAGGGAGCAGTTAGATTCAGCCATGTGAAAAGAGGCAGACCAGCGAGCAGTGTATCCAACCAAATCAATAAAACTAAATGCAAACACTTTCAAAATAAACCATTACAACGCCACTTTAAACGAATACTCGAAGCAACAAAATCTAATTTGAATATTTTTTTCTAATCGAATACTCGAGTTAATCCATTAATCGTTGCAGCACTACTTCACATTAATGTTAAGGGTTTTTGTTGCACACCTTTGCCATCGGCAGCCTCTTCTTTGACGTAGTGCATTTTGAGATATTTGGGAACAGGAGCAATCCTGAAGAAACAAAATGTTAGAATTTAGAACTCATTTTTTGTTGTTTGTGTGTAAGGTGACTATTTTTTAAACCGTTTGAGTCTGGTTCCATTCTGTTGCTGCTCGCCAGCACCTCCCAGTGGTTCTGGCTGGCCGCCGTGACCCGTGAGCTCGGTCTCCACCTCTGCTGGTTTCCTAACAACAGACAAGCGATTGTGAAGTAACCGCGGTATGTCAAATGCATAGATAGAAACTCTGTCGGATCGGACCTGGCGGGGGCGTTGTCGGTCGTCGCTGGTCGGTCCGATGCGGCGGTGGGCTGCGTTGCGGCGAGTGCGTTGGGTTCGGGGCGACGCCCGCGAGGGAGGGGCCCGCCCAGAGTTAGGGGTTTCTCGCCGCTGAGGCGGTCGGGGAGCAAGCTCTCTTTGTTCAAATTCATTTCAGAGTAAGGACAGCTCACCTGACTGCACAGAACACTTCATTTGAGACGCAATTATCCTAAAGGGATTGAAAAATATGAAACAGAACTGACGTGTAATGTGTCCCGTAACGCGGTCCCCTGATGTGGCCCACGCCGTTGCATCCCGGGGTGGGACATCCCTGTCCCGGAGGACTCACGTCATTAACACCTGAGAACAGACAATAAAGGGCATCTTCAGGAAAATTTCTAGTTTAGAAATATAGTTGATCCTAGTTGAGAGTTAAAGGGAAAGACAACACTTTTATCATGTGCATCCGAGCGGAAAGAATTTTGTTGGGGAAAAAAAATAATAAAAAATAAAAAAATTTCCTTTTAGGCTTGTCTTGTTCAGCAGCTTAGACATGGTAAATGGGAATCTGACTGTCTTATAGGGTGACATAGACTTCACTATCAGTTGACGGGAAATGGGACACGGAGCCGCTCCGTGGGGGGCCTATTTTTCAAAACTCAAATTTCCAAGTATTTTCAAAAACAAAGTCGCTGGCGACCTAAAACCAAAACAGGCACCTCCCTTAGGCATATAGTCCATGAGCAGCTGCATCAAAAAATTCAAAGTCGTTCCGTAACAAAATCCTGATTAATTTTTTAAAATATAAGTTAGGGCTGTCAAACGATTAAAATTTTTAATCGAGTTAATTAAAACTTAAAAATTAATTAATCGTAATTAATCACAATTCAAACAGTCTGCAAAACGTGCCATATTTTTCTGTAAATTATTGTTGGAAAGACACAAGATGGATATATACATTCAACATACGGTACATAATTACTGTATTTGTTTATTATAACAATAAATCAACAAGATGGCATTAACATTATTAACATTCTATCCATGGATAGAAAGACTTCGAGTTTTTAAAAGATAAATGTTAGTACAAGTTATAGAAATTTTATATTAAAACCCCTCTTAATGTTTTCGTTTTAATAAAATTTGTAAAAATTTCAATCAAAAAATAAACTAGTAGCCCGCCATTGTTGATGTCAATAATTACACAATGCTGATGGGTGCTTAAGCTCATAAAATCAGTCGTACCCAAGCGCCAGCAGAGGGCGACAAAACTCCAAAAAACACAAGTAACAAGTTGGCATTCCACTGTGCTGTCATTTTAATCTGTTTGAGTGGGGCATGTGTGTTAATTGCGTCAAATATTTTAACGTGATTAATTTAAAAAATTAATTACCGCCCGTTAACGCGATAATTTTGACAGCCCTAATATAAGTATAACAAAACCTAAAATGGCTATAAAATTCTCAGATTTTACGCTAGATGCACAAAAATCACCAAATACAGTGATAATCACCTATATGTTCAGGATCAATAGCAATTTTTAACATATTATATACAGTGCCTTGCAAAAGTATTCGGCCCCCTTGAACCTTGCAACCTTTCGCCACATTTCAGGCTTCAAACATAAAGATATAAAATTTTAATTTTTTTTGTCAAGAATCAACAACAAGTGGGACACAATCGTGAAGTGGAACAAAATTTATTGGATAATTTAAACTTTTTTAACAAATAAAAAACTGAAAAGTGGGGCGTGCAATATTATTCGGCCCCCTTGCGTTAATACTTTGTAGGGCCACCTTTTGCTCCAATTACAGCTGCAAGTCGCTTGGGGTATGTTTCTATCAGTTTTGCACATCGAGAGACTGACATTCTTGCCCATTCTTCCTTGCAAAACACCTCGAGCTCAGTGAGGTTGGATGGAGAGTGTTTGTGAACAGCAGTCTTTAGCTCTTTCCACAGATTCTCGATTGGATTCAGGTCTGGACTTGTCTGGATACGTTTATTTTTGAACCATTCCATTGTAGATTTGGCTTTATGTTTTGGATCATTGTCCTGTTGGAAGATAAATCTCCGTCCCAGTCTCAGGTCTTGTGCAGATACCAACAGGTTTTCTTCCAGAATGTTCCTGTATTTGGCTGCATCCATCTTCCCGTCAATTTTAACCATCTTCCCTGTCCCTGCTGAAGAAAAGCAGGCCCAAACCATGATGCTGCCACCACCATGTTTGACAGTGGGGATGGTGTGTTCAGGGTGATGAGCTGTGTTGCTTTTACGCCAAACATATCGTTTTGCATTGTGGCCAAAAAGTTCAATTTTGGTTTCATCTGACCAGAGCACCTTCTTCCACATGTTTGGTGTGTCTCCCAGGTGGCTTGTGGCAAACTTTAAACGAGACTTTTTATGGATATCTTTGAGAAATGGCTTTCTTCTTGCCACTCTTCCATAAAGGCCAGATTTGTGCAGTGTACGACTGATTGTTGCCCTATGGACAGACTCTCCCACCTCAGCTGTAGATCTCTGCAGTTCATCCAGAGTGATCATGGGCCTCTTGGCTGCATCTCTGATCAGTTTTCTCCTTGTTTGAGAAGAAAGTTTGGAAGGACGGCCGGGTCTTGGTAGATTTGCAGTGGTCTGATGCTCCTTCCATTTCAATATGATGGCTTGCACAGTGCTCCTTGAGATGTTTAAAGCTTGGGAAATCTTTTTGTATCCAAATCCGGCTTTAAACTTCTCCACAACAGTATCTCGGACCTGCCTGGTGTGTTCCTCGGTTTTCATAATGCTCTCTGCACTTTAAACAGAACCCTGAGACTATCACAGAGCAGGTGCATTTATACGGAGACTTGATTACACACAGGTGGATTCTATTTACCATCATCGGTCATTTAGGACAACATTGGATCATTCAGAGATCCTCACTGAACTTCTGGAGTGAGTTTGCTGCACTGAAAGTAAAGGGGCCGAATAATATTGCACGCCCCACTTTTCAGTTTTTTATTTGTTAAAAAAGTTTAAATTATCCAATAAATGTTGTTCCACTTCACGATTGTGTCCCACTTGTTGTTGATTCTTGACAAAAAAATTACATTTCATATCTCTATGCTTGAAGCCTGAAATGTGGCGAAAGGTTGCAAGATTCAAGGGGGCCGAATACTTTTGCAAGGCACTGTAGGTTTTTGCCCAAAATAGCACTTAATTTTTTTTAAGTGTTATTTTGACATAAGTTTTCAACAGCTAATAAATCACTCTACTTTCACATCAAAAACTTAATACTTAAGGAATGCATGAAGCATCATCTTAATTTCACTCAACAAAAGCAAATTTAGTATTTTTCTATATACTTATACAATCACAACTTATTTAGGTTGAATTCCGATGTCGCTATTGCCTCAGCACGTCTTGCAGTCTATCTGGCCCTCATCGTTTTTAGAGTGAAATGTTACATAAAATAAAAACGTCAAAGCCAATTTCTTTTTGTATGGACGCACAAAATTTCTGAATTACTTTTTTTTTTTTTTTTTTGCCTAAAAACGGGCAGTTGTCTGAAAATTACCTGATTATTTGAATGTTACGCTATTGTGTATGGATGCAAAATCCAACATGGCGGCCATCACAAAACAAAGAGCTTTTTAAGTTGAAAATTCTTGTAAATAAATGCATGAATCCCAGAATTTCTATAGATATGAACGTATAACAGTCTAGATTCTTCGTTAAAAAAAAACGGGCAGCATTTTACGTAAATATTTCAAGGTACACTTATGCTATTTTTTTGCATTCATTTGATTCTTTTCCGTAACGTGTCAAAGTGCATGCATGGTGCTATTTTATATAATAATTACCTTGAATCCTCGACCAAATCACTCTTGAGACCCTCCTGCCTGCTTGTATGCACTAAAACTTTCATCCTGTTCCCACCTAAATCCGGTGTAGAACGCAGCGCGTTTGAAATTATTGCAAAGAAAGCTAACACAACACTCTTCCTGGCCCGGCCCCCTACGGGAAGCCGTGCCACAATGTCTGTATGAGTTGTCTCATCAGTTGATAGTGAAGTCTATGAGGCCGAACAGTCTTAATGTGCCACATGGGAGTTTGGGGCACTCCCAATTGTGCTGGTTTATATTGTGTGGTTTAGTCAGAAAAGCAGGTAGACAGAAAAGAGTTTAGGGCCTCTCCCAGACAAATTGGACGTCTAACACAGTCAAATGATGTGCCCTCCAGGGTATCTGTGGGGTCTTTCAATAATAATAATCATAATTTTTATTATCCAATAATTTAATTTCAAGGCCTTAAAATGTCTAAAATCTCATAAAAGATTTTATATACAATTTGAAAAGGTCTTAAAAATCTACTAATCGATTTTAGAGGACGCTGCAACATATTTATAAAACGGAACTACCTGCCTGGTCAGAATTTATCGAACACAAGCAGGTTTTGCTGTGTGCGCGGAGTTGCGTGTTGACAGCTTAATTAGTAGCATAGTCATAGCGAAGAAAACTTAACAAATGATTTACAGTAGTTAACATGCATGGTTAAGTGCAAATTTAATGATTTCTGGGTTGGGAACGTACAGTTCAGTGCATGGTTGGAGGGAAACTCGTATGAAGCACACTGCAATTTGTGCAAGAAAATTGAAAAACTTGGAATATTGAGTATTGAGGCATTACAATCCCATTGAAAATCTGAAAAGCGCATGGCGGTCATAAAACGCCAGCCGCGAACGCCATTCATGGTTCAGAAAAGTTCAAGTGTTTTTGGTAAGGTTATTTTATTAACAGAGTAAAAGAGCTGTGAATACATCCATAAACCTTGTAAGTAATTTCGGGCCTCCAATTTTCATTCAAATCCTTTGTATGTTTTTTTGCCGGTACTGAAATGGGCCTTAAATTTGATTCACTATGGTCTTAAAAAAAAGTCTGAAAAATTTGGCTTGTAGAACCCTGCAGAGAGCCTGCTCTCTCTCTCGCTTCGGCTCATCCACAACCCTAATGAGGACAATCTCAATAGTAAATGGAACATGCATTGAATTAAAAGCCTGACCGAGCCTCCATCCATTTCCGCATGGGATGCGTTAAGTGCAAACGTTTGTCAAAAAGTGCTGAGTCATCTCCTTCAATGAAAACATGCCTTAGGTCATGTCTGCATGTAGCAGGGTATATCGCAAAAAGCCGTCATATGTGCGACACGTGATTACATACAGGGACTGTGCTTACGCTCACGGAGGATTTGGAATCTTACATCATGACATACCCGTATTGGCCCGAATTTAAGATGGTGTTTTTTGCATTGAAATAAGAATGAAAAAGAGAGGGTTGTCTTATATTCATGGTCTAGACGTCATACCCATTCACGACGCTAGATGGCGCCAGATATGATTGAAGCAATGTTCTGTCATGACAGATCTCAGCTAGTTTAACCAGTTTGCATTATTTTATTGCAATGTTTTTCCTTATTCAGATTTGTTTCAAGACTACAGTTACAGTTAGACTTCACTTTGATGGTTAATGCAGTTATTGCAATCTTGTTGTTTTATTACAATAGATTGGTTTATTTACATTCAAAAACCAGAAGCCATTCATTTACGAATGTGAATGCACTTTAGTTTACATATTTAAATGTTCAGATATTAAGATTTGAATGAGGCAAAATAACAAACTTTTTCTCTCAAATATATTGTTATACCCATTTGTTTCGGATGTACTTTAATTATTTTCTGTATAAAAATTAATTTGGTGTTCAAAAAAGTATTTTTTCAAACTTGAGTTTCGAAAAAGAGGGGGGTTGTCTTATAATCAGGGTCCTCTTATATTCGGGCCAATACGGTATATATCACGACCGTATTAAAGACATACAGTATGCATCTATATTTGTGCTATATATAAGTGACCGCGTGCGATAGCTACTCGCGCTATCAAGCTGACTATGCAAAATTGCTCACGAAAATAAGGCAAAGAAGGTTTACTACTTAATAGGGCTCTTGCTAACTCGCTAACTAGAGTTGTGTCGCAGCAAACCCAACAGGAAACACATGGAAAACAGAATCAATTGCCTCAATTTAAGAAAATAAAATATGCATTCATGCTATCAACTACACTGCAAATTTAAAATGTCTTTATCAGATTATTTTTCTTAAATCTAGTCAAATAATTGTCTCCATCTTGTTTTGAGTGATAAAGACTAGTTAACAGATTAACGTGTCAGATTATTCCACTTACTTTAAGTAAATACAATAATCCCTCGTTTTCCGCAGTTAATGGGAACCAGAAACCACGGCGATAAGCTAGGAACCGCAAAGTAGCACCCCCCGTTGTTGTGTGGTTAATCTATTAATTCAGATTTATCATTGGAAAGATACATACTGTAAAAGACATGTTTTTTCACTTTTTTCCCCCCATAGAATAATTAAAAAAAAAACTTTTAATAAATATTTTAATGAGTTTTTTTAAGCACTTCAAATGTAATAATTATGATAAGTTTTAAAAATGTTACTGTCCCACCGAATTATTTTTAAACAAGAAAAAAAGTAGACGCCCAATCCATTATAAAAAAATAGAAAAATCCTTGTCTTTATTAAATGCTTCATTAAGTGTGTCCACTCATATCCGCCTAAGCTGCTCACTTACACACAATGAGTTGCCACAGCAACTGTTTAACAAGTTAAACGATGCTGATGCATGCGGTGCTTTGAAGTCTCAGCTTAAAAGTCTCTGGCAAGATCAAACCTTAACTGTCCGTCTGTCAATAATTCTTAAATTTAATAAGCAACTCCAGTGTACTGCCTGACCAAGAAAAGCGGCAGGAGCGAGAGTGAGAGACTAAGGGATCGGATCGGGACAGCTCTATAAAATACCAAATTTATTTATTTATTTTTTTAATTGAAAAAATATCCACGATGGACTGAAGACGCGAACATTGAAGCGTGAAGTAGCGAGGGATCACTGTATTACTATTTGTTCTTATTAAGCTAATACATCGAAAAGTATGTAATTTTTCACCTCGATCAAGAAAAATTAGCTTTCAAGTAATGTTTTGAACAATATCTATTCTTGAATTAAGAACATTTCTGACATTTCAAAGCTTTTTTAAAGATTAAATATACTAAGCTACTGTACGTATATACTAAGCTTATTTTGAGCTAGCTATTTTTCTTATTTCAAGAAACCTAAGTGAGTCAAATATGTTAATATGCAAAAAAAAAAAAAAAAAAAAAAAAAAAAAACTTATATGGTTAAGTGTGTATGATATTTTTCCTACAGACAACGTTGATTTTTTTTTTTTGGAGGGGGGGGGACAGATGGGGCAAAATACTCGCTTTTAAAAAGCTCTGCTACGTGTGGACATGGACTAAGTGAGTGCAGTAAATCAAGTGTCTCACTGTTGGGGTGCTGCAGAGAGTGCCCGGTTTTGTGACACCAGCCTACAGGGTGCAGGTCGGGGCAGTCGGTCTCTACCCAGAAGTCGTACTCGGGACTCCAGCCATCAAAATGGATCTGAAATAAAAGATGGTTCATGGTGAGTTAAGGTCGAGTTACGCCTGCGTCGGTGCAAGTTTTGTACCTTGAGCCGGTGGTCATCAAAGTCTGCGATGGTGGCAACTCGGATAAGCATGGGGTTCCTTCTGTCAACGGCTTCCACCTTCATCCCCACCTGGAAGCCATGTGGAGGTCTCTGCAAGAAATATAGTAATCATACAGTAGTTAAGATACTGATCCTTTACTATACATTTGGAGGGTTCTCAAATTATGAAAATTGCTCAGAGTGAGTCTGTGTGTGTACAGTGTTTACTCATACAAATTTAAAGATTTTTTTACGATGTAAAATATATTTTATAGATAAATATTAATATAGATAGAACTGATTTGAATTCATAAAAAAATTGGACAAAAATATATACAAAAAAATGGTTGAGCTATTAGTCAAGAAGAAGCTAGTGATACCGGACTTGTTTTTCTCTTCTGAGAGAATATTTCAATAACCTTAGCTTTAAAATGTAGTCAGCAGTCAAATAAGAGCATGCAGTTATTAAAGTTAGCCTAATGCAAGATTAGCATCACTGAGTTGGCACGGGTAGAATTAACTTTAAAGACAGTGTGGAAATGAGACGTGTGCAGCATTTATACTTGCGACCGCAGTTAGCCGATAGTTTCCCAGACAATAGAAGGTGCAATGGGGATGGGTGTTGTCACTCATTGTCCATTTTCGTCAGGGTCATTTGATAAACAAAACAAAGCAATGTAGTATGTAATTTGAAATAGCTATAGGTTGTTCAATTTTCCTCAGATTTTAAAACGGCTTGGTTTATCATGAATGTCAGAGATTTAATCATTTTACTGTAAATTTGAGAATATTTTCACCCTCCTTCATAGCCACGTCAATCCGGTTTGTTTTAACCCAAGCCATTTATAAATCACTCATGAATTACTGTAATTTTCGGACTATGAGGCGTACCTGACTATAAGCGACCCACTAAATTTGACAGGAAAACGGCATTTTTTTCATAGAGGAGCCACACCGGACAATAAGCTGCAGCTGTCCTCACTGTAATATGCGATATTTACACCAAAACATATTAACCGTTAACACCGTTTTAAAAGTGGCATTATAAGACTGTCATAAGACCAAATGAACAACCATGAAGCTTTGAACCAATTGGCTGCGAAACTTCATTCATTGCTTCAAAAAGCTGCATTTGGCCACCACTGCTCCCTTGGGGGAGACAGTCCACCTCTGCTGCCGCCTGCTGTCAACACTGTTGTCATACAACATGCCTCCTAGCATGCACTGCAGCGCTACAGATCTAAATAACAATCAAAATTCATGTTCTGTGCTAAATACAATACTGTGCAAAAGTTTTAGGCAGGACACCTGCCTAAAACTTTTGCACACGACTGTATATATATTTTTTTAATTATTAAATTTATTAGGATCATGGAAGCTTCCACTTGGGGAAAATATATACATACAGTATATCCTGTATATACATAATATAATAAATTTTGCAGGACACCTGCCTAAAACTTTTGCACACGACTGTATATATATATTTTTAATTATTAAATTTATTAGGATCATGGAAGCTTCCACTTGGGGAAAATATATACATACAGTATATCCTGTATATACATAATATAATAAAAATATACAGTACTGTGCAAAAGTTTTAGGCAGGTGTCCTGCCTAAAACTTTTGCACAGTACTGTATGTCTTCAGTTACTGTTCCAGTTTTTTCATTAATTGGTAGTTATGTTACCTGGTAACACTTTATTTGACAGTGGTGCCATAAAACTGTCATAAGACCATCAAACTTATGACATGACACTGCCGTGAACATTATTGAATGCTTATGGCAGATGTCATTTAGTGCCATCCGGCAAATTATCTCACTTTTGAATGGATGTAAACAATCCGAACTGGACATAATGGAGTTGGTGACATTATTTGCCGGATGATACTTAATAACATTTGCCATAAGCATTCATTAATGCCAATGACAGTGTCATGTCATAATTACGATGGTCTCATGGCAGTCTAATGATGCCGCTGTCAAAGTGTTACTTATTAACTCAAATAAATCCACAAATAAGTCGCACTGGACTATAAGCCACAGGATTCAAAATGAGGGAAACAAGTAGCGGCTTATAGTCCGAAAATTACGGTAAGCGAGCTAAGAGTATTTTAGTGGAGAAAATCCCTCACCTTACGTCCACTACAATAGAGCCTGCTAGAGAAGTCCCCTGAAGCAAGATGGCCGCCAGTTACTTATGCAACCAACTCCACCTTAAGACATGTAGCCTTGTTTATTCACGCTTTGTATTGACAGCACATGCTTTTTAGATGCAAAGGTTTTAAGATCTGACAACTTAATTTTATTTTTCCATTATGAAAATGGTCAAGTTATAGTTTTTGGATGTGAGAAATGTGAGGTGTTTATGACTGTGGCCGTGTTTTGTGTAACATACCGGTTTAAAAGCCCGAGCTGGAGCTGCCTGCGTGCCCGTCACTTCCAGATATTTCTCCCAGGAGAAACTCTTAGGTTGCTTATATTCTGTGGAAGGCAAATGGGAAAATGACAATGTGAGTAAATTTGTGCCACCAGAGTTTGAATTTGAATTTCAAAGACTTCATTTTTTCAGCATCGAAATTCGAAGACTTCATTTTTTTAGCATTGGAATTCGAAGACTTCATTTTTTCAGCATTTAAATACGAAAATTTCATCTTTTCAGCATCGAAATTCAAACACTGATTTTTTTTCTCAGCAACAAAATTCAATCACAAAAATCCATTCATTCATTCATCGATCGATCCCCTTTTCATTCCATCGGAGGTCCAGGCAATTAAGGTAAGGTTCACACTCTCCCCACTAGTCATGTGACACAGATTCAAGGTCAAGATTTGCACTTGACAATACAAACACTGACAAGAATGCAAATTGTGAAGCAGCCTGTGTCACTGTGTAAACTTGATTGCCTGGACATTCGATAAAATGAGACAGCCGTCTATTGCTTCTCCGTGGATTTTGCAATGGAATTATTTCCAGGACATTTATTTGCCAAATTTGCTTTTTAAGACATTTTTAAGACCTTAAAATATGATTTAAGACCACAACATCGCAACCATCTCTGATGAAGAAAAAAACCCATTTTAAATCACTGCAAACACAAAACTGTTGCCGCACACGGCTGGTGTTTTTCTCCTCTCGTGTGCGACTCGATGGCTTTGACTCCCATTGTCCCTAACAAAAAAGTCTTAAATAAACCATTTTCCATCCATTTTTGATTAAATTTAAACTTCCCCATCTCTGCATTTTTCAGCTCACCTCTACAACGGCGAATAATCAGGAAATGGCATCATGGCGATAACTCAAGTCACTGACGTACGATGAGGTTGTGGACAACATACTGTATAACATATATTAATCCCAAACACTGGCATTTAGTGCAGGGCCATGAAAAAAACAAATACGTATCTTTAAGAGATTTTACTGCGGGCAACAGTGATTTCCCTGGCATCGGTGTTGTTTCTGGCAGCCCTTTTAATTTTTGTCTTAGTCTCTTGGACGATAATACTTATTAGTCTTGGTCATATTTTTGCCATTTCAAAATGTGTTTGTCTTCGTCTGGATTTTGTTGACGAAAACTCAAGACTAACTTCGTCTAGTTTTAGTCGACGTTTACTGAATACTTATTAAACTTAAAAAATTTGAATCCAAAAATAAATATATAAAAAAAAAAGGTTTCCAAATGTTTTGAATGAACATTGACAGACGAGCACATATTTTAGCATCTACAAATCTATCACGTGATAATACACACTCAGCAGGAAAACGGTACATTATTTTCAATTAATTATACACACCCAGACGCCACAAACTGTATGTAAACAACATGTTGTCCGACAGTTTAAAGAGGACGTTCGCCTAATGCTAACATGAACGCTATGCTAATGCTATGAGTTACATTTAGTGTGTGATGATCACTCAGCACAGACCTTTAAAGGCTAAAGCAACATTGTATATTCTATTTTGCCAAGATAAGAAGACAAATCTTACCATGTGTGTCTCAAAACAAGCAATGGGGAGACTGGAGAGGAATCTAATGGGTGAGTTGGTGGGATGCAGCACATCACATGAGTGACACAACCAGACACTGCGACGATGCAGGTTACCTTCACATAAAATGTCATACATTTACAATGTGTGACGGAAACTATCGCACATTTTTATCTCGTTGTCGTCTCGTCAGACGAAAACTGGCATTCGTTTCGTTATGTTTTAGTCTCCCCAAGACACGTTTTTAGATCGTTATAGTCTCGTCATCGTCATTACAAAAATTGTTCGTCGACGAAATATATTCCTTATAGTCATTGTTGACGAATACAACACTGCCTGGCATTAAACGCATTGACTGGAAATTTAATACCTACTGTAATTTTCCATTAAATTTAAGACAATTTTAGAACTTGATTATTCAGATTTTGAATTTAAGACTTTTTAAGCCATGTGAATTTTTTGCAACTCAATTTTACTGCACAAAAAATGTCAGTGTTAGAATTGTGATGCTGATTTCAAAAAATCCAAACTCAGGTGGCATAGCATGTCTTCCTTAAATTACAGCTAAGCAATGTGTTGTCGACTACGTGTCCGTATGCATTTTCTTATATTTGTACTGGAGGTTGAAGGACAATCATAATCTACACCACAGCACTTGGACACAAACTCAAATGATTATTTGGTAAGTGGGTATTGTTAAGTGGCAAAAGACATATTCATTTATTGTACAGGATATTTACTATTTCAATGTATTTACAACAGCATCCTTTAAACCTTCCAACAAACTCATGGCTACGAATATAATTTTATAGTATTTTGCCACTTTTTTTGTGTGTATTCTTACCAAATGATACCCAATCAACAAATACAAAAATGTGGCCAGATTATTAATTGTGCTTTTAAGTCAATCAAGATGTAACTTAAAAGCAAAGCAGCAGGCAATGATTCATGTCTACATATTAGTTGGGTCACAATGAAGAGCAAAGAGGCTGATATTATCAACTTGATACTGACCCACATGTGCCTTGGTCTGTGTCTTACCAGCTGGTGTGGTCAGCGTAAGCTCGGCCTCTTCGCAGTAGCCGACTGGGTGGATGTATGGACTGCTCGCGTCACACCTTCACACACAATGGGACATAAAAAGAGATGTTTGACAAAGGAAATTGGCGAACGTCTCACTGCCGACCAGGCTCACCAGTAATCATACGTGTCGTCCCAGTTGTCAAAGTGAATGAGAAGTCTATTGTCCACCACGGCCGCGATGGTGGCCACGCAGATCAGTGACGGGTTCTTCCTGTCGACCGCTTCCAACTTCATGCCCGCCCGAAATCCAGAGGGAGTCACAGACTGAAAGAGGATGTCGACACAATGAAAGCGGAGTTTTTTTCAGATGCGGACTGTGCTTGATACTTACGGTGTTGAGGCTTTTGAACAGGTGCTTTGGGGCCAGCTGACCTCTGCAGTTCTTCACATACATGCTCCAGTTGAATTCTCCGTCCTTACAACCTACAAGTCAAATGGATGTTAAATTAAGAAATGATTCACATACTGTATGCACGACTACCCAGTGTGCGTCCCGCTACCTTTAGGCAACAATAGCTTGTGGCCATTCTTCTCACACCAGCCTGCCGGTTTTAAATCCCACGAGTCGGCGTTGGCCCAGAAGTCATAGCACTCGGGGTAGCCATCGAAGTGGAGCCTCACTCGATAGCCTTGGATCTGTCGATTCCATGCTTACATCAATGATTCCCAAACACTTTTTCATGGCCAATTAGTGTAAGACATCAGGTACATGCCGCAATTCTCCCTAAATGGTTCAAAATGATAATAAACCCGCAGTTTCCCTCAGTGCTCTATACAGTGGTATGAAAAAGTATCTGAACCTTTTGGAATCACACAGATGAAAAAACAGTGTATGCTTTAACTGAAAACTACCCAAACATTTATAGGTTTTCATTTATTAATGAGGATAGTATGCAAACAATGACAGAAGGGGGGAAAATAAGTAAGTCAACCATGACATTTAATATTTTGTGGCCCCCCCTTTGGCAGCAATAACTGGCACATCGATAAGGACTAATCTTGGCCCATTCTTCTTGACAAAACTGCTGTAGTTCAGTCAGATTACTGGAATGTCTGGCATGAATCGCTGTCTTTAGGTCATGCCACAGCATCTCAATGGGGTTCAAGTCTGGACTTTGACTTGGCCAATGCAGAACCTGTATTTTGTTCTTCAAAACCATTCTGAAGTTGATTTTAGTGCTGCAACGATTAATCGATTAAGTATTCGATTAGAAAAAAATATTCCAATTAAATTTTGTTGCTTTGAGTATTCGTTTAATTAAAGTGGCATTGTAATAGTTTATTTTGAAAGTGTTTGCATTTAGTTTAATTGATTAGGGTGGATACACTGCCCTCTGGTCTGCCTCTTTTCACATGGCTGAATCCAACTGCTCCCTGTTAAGACCAACGTAAGGTAAGATTTTGTTTCAGCTAATGTTTTTTAATGCTTTCATAATATAGGTATAATTAGCTATTTTTTGTGGGAATATGTGTTTGAAAGATTTTTTAAGAGCAATCTAAAAAAAGTTAGCATTTTATAGCATTTAAGCTAGCGGACTTTGCTATGCAAGTGAGACAATTGTTCTATTGTTGTACTTAGATTACATTAATCTATTTTGCTGCTTCGAGTATTCGTTTAATTAGTGGCGTTGTGATGGCCTGTTTTGAAAGTGTTTGCATTTAGTTTGATTGATTTGAGTGGATAAACTGCCCCTTAGTGGAAACAGTGAATATGACATAACTCATTTAACATGGCTGAATCCAGCTGCTCCCTGTTAAGACCACCATAAGCTAGGTTTTTGTTTGAGCTAATGGTTTTTAATGCATTCATAATTTAGTTAATTGGTATATTTAGTCATTTTTGTGGGAATATATGTACGAACCATTTGTTAAGAGCATTGTAAAAAAAAAAAAAAAAAAAAAAAAAAAAAAAAAAGAAACATCAGCATTTTATAGCATTTAAGCTAGCGGACTTTTTCTATGTAAGTTAGCCAACTGTTCTTTTGTTGTACATAGATCCTCATTAAAAAATAATAATAATAACGTTTGAGGCTCAGCTCAGGTATTTTAATTTTTCATGTTCCTTATCTGATCACTCGATTATTCGAACTAACTAGGCCATCGATTAATCGACTACTAAAATATTCGATAGCTGCAGTCCTACTTGATTTACTTCTGTGTTTTGGATCATTGTCTTGTTGCAGCGTCCATCCTCTTTTTAGCTCCAACTGTCTGAAAGAGGTCCTCAGGTTTTCCTGAAAAGATCCTGATAAATCTTTCAATTCCTTCTGCCATTAATGATTGCAATTTGTCCAGGCCCTGAAGTAGCAAAACAGCCCAAAATCATGATGCGCCCTCCATCATGCTTCACGGTGGGGATGAGGGGTTGATGTTGGTGAGCTGTTCCATTTTTCCTCCACACATGATGATGTGTATTCCTCCCCAAAAAATTCAACTTTGGTTTCATCAATCCACAAAATATTTTCCCAAAACCTCTGTGAGTCTCCAAGTGCTTTTTTGCGAATATTAAACAAGCAACAATGTTTTTTTAGACAGCTGTGGTTTCCTCCGTGTAGTCCTCCCATGAACACCATTCTTGGCCATAGTTTTACATATAGTTGATGTGTGCACAGAGATATTGGACTGTGCCAGTGATTTCTGTAAGTCTTTAGCAGACACTCTAAGGCAGGGTTCATTAAATCCGGACCTCGGTGCCACTTTTCCTGTCGTGTTTTCCATATCTCCCTCCTCCAACACACCTGAATCAAGATTATCAGGATTGTTATCAGGCTTCTGGAGAGGTTGCTGATGACATAATCATTTGATTCAGGTGTGTTAGGGGAGAGAGACGTGGAAAACACGACAGGAAAAGTGGAACCGAGGTCCGGATTTAGTGAACCCTGCTCTAGGGTTCTGAGTATTCTGCGCTGAACTTTTGGCGTCATCTTTGGTGGAAGGCCACTCCTTGGGAGAGAAGCAACAGTGTCAAACTCTCTCCATTAGTAGAAAACTCCTCTGACTGTCGATTGATGAACATCCAGACTTTTAGAGATGGTTTTGTATGCTTTCCCAGCTTTATACAAATCAACAATCTTTTATCTCAGGTCTTCAGACAGCTCCAGACAATGCTTCTCATCAAGACATTTCCTACCAGGTGTGTGTTTTATAGTGGGCAGAGCAGCTTTAAAACACACATCGGTGATTGGGCACACACCTGACTTAAAATGTTTGGTAAAAATTGGTTTCAATTGCTCTTTAAGTCTCCTTAGGCAGAGGGTTCACTTACTTACTTTTCCCCTTTCTGTCATTGTTTGCATGCTATCCTCATTAAAATACAAAAACCCATAAATGTTTGGGTGGTTTTAGTTAAAGCAGACACTGTATTTTCATCTGTGTGATTTTGACAAAGATCAGATCACATTTGATGGTGGTTTTATGCAGAAGTGTGAGAAATTCCAAAAGGTTCAGATAATTTTTCATCACACTGTAAGCCTGTGCCATGATTTTCTTGCTCCTCCCGCCAGGGGAAACTAGTGCTACAAAAAGTATACTGCAGCCCTTTTAATTTTCTTTTGGACGATAATACTTATCAGTCTTAGTCATTTTAGTCATATCAAAATGTGTTTGTCTTCATCTAGTTTTTGTTGACATTTCCTAAAAATGTTTTCGTCTGGAAAATTTTAATGAGCACATATTGTAGCGTCTACAAGGACAATGCCAACTTGGTGATAATACACACTCAGCAAGAAAACAGTATATTACTTTTAATTAATTATATCCACCTGGACGCCACAAACTGTATGTAAAAAAAGTTGTCGAAGAGTTTAAGAAGACGCTCGCTGTTAGCATCAGCCTAATGTGAACGCGAATGCTATGCTAACGCTATGAGTTACATTTAGTGTGTGATGATCACTCAGCACAGACTTTTAAAGGCAAAAGCAACATTGCATATTCTCCCTGGCCAAGATAAGAAAACAAATCTTACCGTGTGTGAGAGTGGAAAGGATATTGCACTGCTGAGTGTGGGGGGGCGGCAAAAACCGGCATTAGGCTCTTTATGTTTTAGTCTCCCAAAACATGTTTTTAGCTCATCATTGTATGATCATCGTCATGAAAAAAGTGTTTGTTGACGAAATATTGTCATTATCGTCATTGTTGACGAAAACAACACCGGTAAAAGGTTTATAGATTTTAACGGCGTTTTAACCGCATCTGAAGATACGGTTGAAAATGGCAATGTCTACATCGTATGGTCGCTATGTGAACAAACCTGTCCAGTTTTCTGCCATTACACTGAATTGCACTGTATTTCTGTTTGTTAGAACTGTATTTCAAGACTGTGCCTTTATGTAAGATTCTACATTTAGGGCAAAACTAGGTAACTTTTCAATTTTGGTCGATTTTGGCGATGCAGGTGGACAAAAGCGGTAGTGTTTTGCCATAAGAATGACTGCATTTCTTTTATTGACCCTGCCATCTTTGCAGAATGTGTGCGAAAGCGTTCGCATCGACTTCCTTCTTTAAAACGAATGGGGAAAGGGGGAAGTGACGTATGCCGTAAAGCAGTCAGCACAATTGTAATATTTTTGTGTGGCCGGGTTCAAGCCACCCTCCTAATTAGTGCCGGTGAAAGCGATACAGACCTCCTCAAGATATATAAGAGGTTTCATTCAACTAGTTGTCAATCAACATATCACAAATGTTATGAAAATATTTTATAAAGGTTAAAAAGTTACCTAGTGTTGCTTTAATGTTGTTGATAAATGGCTTTTAACAATAGATGATACTCATAATTTCAATATTCTCTAGCACCCGGCTTTGCAAGTCTTCTGGGGGAAACGCAAGAGGAAAATTATTCTTTGTTCAAATAAACAGATGTCAAACTAAGTGAATATTTTTAGTAGCTTGTCCAGAGATCATCAATATTTTAGTATGATGACATTTTTTCGTTTGCCACAACATGGAAATTCTATGCCTCGGCTCAACAAATGCCAGCCTTACCTCTGCCGCGGTGAGCACACAAAAGAGGGACGGGTGACACGGATCCAGCCCCTCCAGCTTCATCCCCACCTTAAAACTGTTCCGGCTTTGAGGAAACGACTGATGCTGCGGGGCCAAAACAAACGATTGGTCGGCGGCCAAAGTAAGTAAAGCCGTTATCCTTCTTGACAAGAAGAGGGAGTGGTACCTCTTTGAAAAGTTTAACTGGGGCGGCGATCGCTCGCTCCTCTTCCAGGTATGCCGGCCAGCTCCATGCCCGCTTTTTATTCTGTGGGGCTGCGGCTGAGGGAAGAGTCAAGAAATTAAATAGAAATAAATGGACCTCAATGCATCGTGCCGGACTAGAATTTCTCATGTGCAGTCAACCCTCACTCTTAACCCTTTCTAAGGCAAGTGACTATTTTTTTGGGGGGTGGGGGGGGACTTTGCCTCATAAAGACCTGTCTTCCGAATATGTGGATGGATATCACATTTTGGGTCACGTTAGCAACAATACATTTGGTATAGAACAAGCGTGGCTTACATGACCCAAAATGTGATGTCCGTCCACGTATGTGAACATTAGGTCTTAATAATATATATTATTATCCATCATATTTGTTTAATGAGCAAATAAAAATATGAATCAATAAGATGTAAAAAAAAAAAAAAAAAAAAAAAATTAAATGAAAACAAATACACACTGTTTATGTCCCCCAATAACACTCGAAAGTTGATAAATAATAAAATACAATTTATACATTTTTTTGAATACCTTTTTAGTTTTTAAGAATTGTGAGTGAATTAAATGAAAAGAATATCTGAGGTTTTATCTTTTCTATTGAAGATATATTTTTAATGAAAAATAATAATATTTACAGGTTTCCCCTTGTTTTTTTTTAATTTATAAAGAAACGAAAAAAATTAAAGTTTAATCATTTAAAAATATAAACTCAGAGCAGTGAGAGAGTGGATTGCCGCCTAAACAGCAAAATTCAAAGCATCACTGTATTTATGACCTCTTTGACCCTTTTTCTTCTCATCATATCAACTACCCTGCATATTTGAGTTAATTACGCTAATCAGTTATCAATTTATCACGAAATTCTATTTCTGACCTCTTTAACGGTTGAACTCGTTACACATAATCATTCAATAAACTCTTCCATTTCATATTACACTGATCCCTCGCTACTTCACGCTTCAAACTTCGCGCCCCCAGTCCATCGCGGATTTTTTTTTTTTTCCAATTAAAAATACATAAATGCGTTATTTTATCGAGCTGTCCCGATCCAATCCCATAGTCTCTCCCTCTCGCTCCTGCCGCTATTCTTGGTCAGGCAGTGCACTGGAGTTGCTTATTAAAGTTAACTATGATTGACAAACATTAAGCTTTGACCTTGCCAGAGACTCGACCTTCAAAGCGCCGCATTCGTCAATCATCGTTTAACTTGTTAAACAGTTGCTGTGTCAACTCATTGTGTGTAAGTGAGCAGCTTAAACACGAAAAAAATAAACGCCCAATCCATTTTAAAAAAGTAAAAAAATGCTTGCCTTTATTAAATGCTTCATAGAGTGAGTCCACTCAAATCCTCTCCAGCTGCAAACTTACACACAACTAGTTGCCACAGCAACTGTTTAAAAAGTTAAACGATGATTGACGCATGCGGAGATTTGAAGGTCGAGTCTCTGGCAAGGTCAAAGCTTAACCTTCTGACAATCATCGTTTACTGTAATAAGCAACTCCATTTCACTCTTTGACAAACAAAGAGCAGGGAGAGGGAGGCAGGGAGGGAGAGAGACTTCGCAAGCGGCTCAGGACAGAAAAATCCGCAATGGACTGAGGGCGTGAAGTTTAAAGCGCGAAGTAGGGATCTCTGTAGTCCCCTTTATATTTTTATATGTTGTTATGTCAAATACAAACATACAGGCATAGAAAACAAACATACGGTGCCGAATACATAACCTACGCTGGACCCAACACTCGTCACCCTCATAGACTGCCAGTGCACCAACGTACCAAGTTTGGCCATCTTGGGTCCTCTCCTGCCCTTGGTAGTCTTGGCTTTCTCCTAGCAAAATTTAAACGAAACAAATGGTAACCCTGATATCTTTTTTTGCATGCAGATGCATTTCCTACCTCTGCTTCCTCTTGGTTTTCATCCTCCTCGTCACCAGAATCCATAAAGATTTTCCTCTTTTTACGCACACGTTTACCTAAGGTCTCGCTTTCAGCTGTCTGACACTCTCGTGCTTCGCCGGGTGATGACCTCGACATTAAAAAAAGGAGGGATACTTGTTAGAAACTAAGATCATTCACTGTGAAAATAATAAATACTATAAGTGGGCATGTGATTTGTACCTGCCACTAGACGGCTGTGCACAGTTAGGGCTACAAAATTTTCCCTGTAGGAGGGCATCATGAGCAACGTGACCACCACAGGTTCTGCATTGAGTGAGCGCTCCATTGGGAGCAACTTCGACACTCGGACCAACTTCGACACTCGGACCAACTTCAACTTTCGGACTTTCAAGAGTTGGGGTCTCCTCCAAAGACAAGACAACAGGACCAGGGGCTGCAAAAAGGATGGGGCAGGTAATGGGTAATGCTCACAGCACGATACTGTACTTCATTACATACAAATCACAGTACTTTTTCCTTGAGATGATGCTGGCTGAATATTATTGGCCGGTGGTGGTTCTGTTTTAGTCTGTGACTGGCTCTCTGGTGGAGGAGTGGGACTCTGAGATGGCACCGGGTCCAGGGCTTCCCGTTTAGGCACCGGCTGCTGACATTTAACTTCTACATCTGTCACGATCTCAAGTGTGCCGAACTCTGTCATGCGGAACTAAGAACAAAAGTAATACAAATCAGTCTGAGTAAAAGAGAATCTTGTTTAATAAAGTGAAAAACAGTATTTCATGTTTCCAATTTATAATAGTAGAACAAATATAAAAGCCATTATTTCCCAGAAGAAGAAAAAATAGCCGCTGTCAGACATTCTTAAATGCCAGTACTATTTTAGCCGGTCAAATGAGAGTATCTCATGTTCTCGCATTTATAGTATAGCGCCTACAAACATAGGCAGCAATACTGCACAACAAAACATGATTAACCCCTAGGGTCTTGACTCCTTTTTTTTTGTTTTTTTCTGGGCCGCCAACAAAGCTCAGCAGATATATTGCCAAACATAACATAATTAAGGGTTTTTTTCGCATTAAAAAAAACCAATAAAGTATATTAAAAAAAAAAAAATATATATATATATATATACATATATATATATATACATATACACACGTATATACAGTATGGCGCAAAACACTCAGGTGACTTGAAGTTCCGCTCTGAGACCACCAATTTGGCCAAATTTAAAAATTGTCCTATATGCATGTGTGATACATTATTGGAAAGCTTAAAATCTCAATTTTCTGGGGGAACAAAAATTTTGAACAGGAAGGCATTTAAAAAAAAAAAAAAAATTTAAACAGCAAAACCCTAATTGGAGGCGAGAACACGCGAGAGCAGAATTAAAGACGGCATGATTTTAACGAGATATTATCGCGTACTTCCCTTGTTTCGATCCAAAAACTCCATGTAGCATGTATCACAGAGTGTCAAGACACAGCTGTGAATGGCCACAGCCGGATTTTTAATTTTATTTTATGGGTGAAACATGGTGATATAACAAGGGTCGCAATGCAGAAATTGCAGATAACAAGGAGTGGCTGAGATTTTTTTTTTTTCCATATAGTTACTCTTTTAAACGTTATTTTTCCTTTTTTTTTTTTTTGTTTCGATCGATTATTTATCATCTAACATATCGGGTAAAATGCGACAGTAACAAAAAAAATACAGTTAAGCTATAGTTATGAGGTAGATATCCGTGACTTTTTTTTACAGACGCCAAATTTTTCATTGTGACGTAATTCATTTAAAAGTTTAAAACATGCAAGTGAATAATTTATTAAAGTCGTTTTTTTTTTGTTTTTTGTTTTTTACTCAAATTTAGACATCAATTAATGATTCTAAGCTAAAAATGACAGACATTTTGAATAATAAATATAATTACTTACCTTCTTTTTATGGCTAGGTTGAAACAAAAGCGGTTGCGCGATGTCTGTACACGGGGTTTTCAGGGTAAAATGGACAAATTAAAAATAGTTCGGAGGCTTAGTGCGCCATGATACTGCTATGGCAGCATATAGACATATTGTTCTATCAAGCACAACAGTTATTTTGGCTTAAAATACAGCAGTTTATTTTAAAGAGGAGTGCAAGAGCAGAAACTGCTTTTTCAGTCTTGTCTGTGTGTGTGTGTATATATATATATATATATATATACATATATATATACACATATATATATATATTTATCTATTTATTTATTTTAAATGCTGCAATCTACACACACTAGCGTTGCGATTCACTGGCAGATCGCGATCGACGTAATGAGCACCCCTACACCATACTACAGTATGTGCAGCTGTTGAAGAAGCAGGATGTAATGGACCCAGGAAGTAAAGCGGGCTTTGTTTGAATCTCAGAGAGAGAAATAAGTCTCAGACAGAGAAAGACAGCGACAGATTGAAGTGGTACAGTAACTAGAAAGTGTGTGTCTATTTACAAAGTTAACTACTTATTAGTCATTTCGAGTGTATCAGCATTTATGTGATGTACAGTTCGTGCGTGACGCGACTGATGTCACGTTCATCAAAGAGTGCCGGTGCTCTTAAGATGATATTTTTTGTGTTTAAACAATGTTTTCTCCATTATTAGAGGCCTAAGAAACCCACATTTTGCATATTTCAATATTTGCCCAAGAGTCTTTCAGATGGTTAATTATACTAGGTCAGGGGTCAACAACCCAAAATGTTGAAAGAGCCATATTGGACCAAAATAACAACAACAACAAAAATGTCTAGAGCCGCAAAAAATTAAAAGCCTTACAATGATGCACCACGTGACTACTCTGTTGTACCATGCCACCTCAAGTTTAACTTCATTATAATATGAATGAATTATATTTAATTGCTTTGATGAAAGAAATGCAATATAAAAACTCAAATTTTGAAGACATTTTTATTTTGAAGATTCGAAAAAACAACAACAACAACAACAAAATAGAATGTGCACAAAGTGCCCCTTATTTGGGCAACAAACATAGTGCAACAAAGCGCAGCCTGCATTTATAAAAAAATAAACCCACACCCTATTAAAAAGGTACTGTATATAACCGGAGTCTTTCATTTGGTAGTCACCATCTGTGAACGATTTTCCACGCTTTATTATTTCCCGGGTTGCTACAAAACTTGCAGCAATCTTGGAGTTTGGAGAAGCAACCCACTTCTTAAATCTATTTTTCCGCTCCTTAATTTCTCCAAGAGTAATGCAATCGCACTTACTGACTACTCGGCTGCAATAGTAGTATGCTTTCCCTAGAAATGTCTTTCCACATTACTCAATTTGTGATTTGACAACTTCTCGCTACAGAGCAAACATTCAGAAAATCCTTCCGCATTGGCAATGAATGCAATTGATTCAGCCCAAGAAATGTTGACTCCTCTGTTCTCCTCAGTTGTTTTTCTCTTTTCCCCTTTGGGATCCATGGCCCATCAAATATCCGCCAGTTTGTTTACAACAGCCGCCCTGCTGATAGAAACGTGTGTTGCAGGCTAAGACGCAAATCTTCGTTGAGGTAAATGTTGAAATGTAATATTTATTCTACACTTTTTTACTTTTATTCTACACTACATTTTTTTAAAACGCTCCAGGCAGCCACTAGGGCAACGCCAAAGAGCCACATGCAGCTCTTAAAACACCTGTTAACGACCCTTGTACTAGGTGTTGTCTTTCGCTTTGATGGATTCTGAACAGAAATATAATGTTCAGATCAAAATCCAATGGGCCAATGTGCAGTCGCTAAATGGAAAACATCAAGTTTTTAATTTAAGTACAGAATGGAGTGCATCTGACCATCTCTGGTTGCTATCAAACTGCAGTGCACATGTTAAAAAAAAAATTTTTAAAAAGAAGCAAACACATACACTCGTACCTCTACATTTGATCGCTTCGACACAGGATCTTTTCGACATCCGACGTAAATTTTGACTCGCCATTTTTTTCTACATCCGACCACATACTCGAAATACGAAGATCAATGAAAGCGCCACAGTTTCTTCGTTTTCCCGTGAGATGGATGCACGGCAGATTTTCTTGTGAAAGCAATCAACATGGGTTACAATGATGTTAGTGCAGGTGGTTAAAGCAAAGCAAAAAGGTGATTCTTACCCTTGTAATGAAGATTGAAATAATAGAAAAATATGAGCGTCGTGTGCGCATTCGTGAACTGGCTCGAACAGAGTCTTACTAAGTTAAGGTCACAATTATTATTGTGGTAACATCGCCAACGAAATCGCCAGGCTTTGTCAGGTTTCTAAAAATGTATTCCTTCGACTTGTGAACACAAAACGCCTACTGTCCCCCGCAGTTGAACAAAGTGAAAGTTAAAGAGTCCCATCTCACTTTGTCAAGTCAGCAACGCGATGCGTTCAGGTACCCGCGCAAACACATTCGCTACATTAGAACCCGATTCGTTACAATATTACAGGGATAATTATTATTATTACTAGAGCTGAAACGAATACTCGAGCAACTCGAGTAACTCGAGTTTAAAAACTGATCCGAGTAATTTTATTCACCTCGAGTAATCGTTTATTTTGACAGCTCTAAGCATCACGTTTCGCTCGGACTACTTTTAATGCGGGACAACGCGCTGACGTCACGTGCGTAGAGGAAGAAGCAATAAAAAAATATAAAAAACATTTCCGCAGCCGACAGCCGCTCCAAACTACGCCGACGTTGCTAAAAACTTGCCCGCGTGATGTTAAGTTGGTAGCAGGTAGCATCTGAGGAGTCTCATAGAGATCACATATATGTTGAACTAGATGCAATATGATAGACTCGGCCGCGTCTGGGCAGCGTTAATAAACAGCGGCCATCTTAAAGCAGTAGAGCGCTAAGCGCTAATAAAGAGCGCTAAGCGCTAAAAAAATAAGATTAACGTTACTGTCTGAGTCACTAGCTCACGCAACGTTAGCCCTGCGGAGGGCTAGGTTTCTATTAATTATGACCACTTTCGATGCGTGGCTAACATGTCTTACATACAGGCTTTAACATAACATAGCTTTGTGGAGTGATAAGGGTGTAAAATAAAAACTCAGTAATGCTAACTATCAATTTTAGCTTAGTAGTCATTGCTGGATAAAACACCAAGTAGCACTGGTCCCTAATGTGCTCCAATACAGCCTGTATACATTTATCTTGAACACTGCAAAAACACAAAATCCTATCAGGACTTACAGTTTAGAGTAGCGTAAAACTTAACTAGAACTTAAAAATGGCTTGACACAAATAGAAATTCAATTGAAACAGGTGGGAAAACATCCTAACTTTTAAGTGATGTGTGTTATCAAGCGTAATGGCATTTTTAGGTATAAATATATATATATTTTAGTAAGATCTAAAGGTTTTTTGAGTGAAAGCAGTGAATTTGTCTTTTATTTAATTCTAGATACATCTGAGATGCAATTGTTGGCTGTTTTCAACAATATACATCGAAAATAAAGACATTGATTGACTGAAAATGGTTCAAGATTAGATGAAATGTCTTGTTTTCTCATGTATATTTATAATTGCTCTTCACCTAAAAATATATTTGTTTTATCCGATTACTCGATTAATCGATAGAATTTTCAGTCGATTACTCGATTACTAAAATATTCGATAGCTGCAGCCCTAATTATTACTATTATTTTATTATTACATACCTGTCAAGTTGTACGGTTTCTGCTTAATTTGTACAAGTTAGCACTGATTTTTAAATGTGTACGCCATACGTTTAAAATTTGTACGTTTTTCGTGCATTACGTTTTTTTTCTCTCCGTTCGGATTTTGGCAACGAGACAATGTGCGTTACTACGTTGGCTGAATGACGCGAGAAAAGTCAGAGACACTGAGAGCGAAGTGTTTGTTGTGACGCTGTTGCACACGCGATGTTATGCTAGGTGGCTCCAATATTTCCTGACTGTAGCCGACCGCCTACAATCTACGCCTAGATATCTCATGCATATAGAACTACACGCAAAATGACAGACTCGGTGGCGTTAGTAAACAGCCGCCATTTCAGAGCAGTACACTTCTCAGAAAGGCTCTGTTGTAGTGAACCTTCCTGGCAAACCTAAATAAATTTTTATTTAAAATACTCCTAAATCGGCAAAATTTTGAGTTAAATTTATCTTTAAATGATGAAACAGTTTTAAAACTTTCACGTTGAAATGATATAATAAATAAATGACTTCCAAACATAGCAAAGTTTACTGTTTTTTTTGTTTTGTTTTTTTTTTTTGAAAAATGGAAAACAAAAAACATGAAAGGTAACACCAGTTACTTTGCCAAGTAACTAGTTACTCTTACATTCAGGTAACTGAGTTACTAACTCAGTTACTTTTTGGGAGAAGTAATTTATAACTAATTAATTACTTTTTAAGAGTAAAATTAACAACACTGGTCATAAAGATGAAGTCTGCAGAATGAAAAGTGACATAAGTGGAGATTTTATTCTGCCAATTTGTTGACGAACACAATTTGCCCGCAACTATTGCTGATCGCTAGAGCTGAAACGAATACTCGAGCAACTCGAGTAACTCGAGTTTAAAAACTGATCCGAGTAATTTTATTCACCTCGAGGAATCGTTTAATTTTGCCAGCTCTAAGCATCACGTTTTGCCTGGACTACTTTTAATGCGGGACAACGCGCTGACGTCAAGTGCGTAGAGGAAGAAGCAATAAAAAAATAAATAAAATAAATAAACCTTACTGCAGCTGACGTTGATAAAAACTACACCCGCATGGTATTAGTGTGGTAGCAGGTAGTGTCCGATACGTCTCATACATATCTAATGCATTTAAGACAAGATGCGAAATGACAGACTCGACCGCGTCTGGGCAGCGTTAGTAAAAAGCCGCCATCTATAAGCAGTAGACTTCTCGGCGCTAATAAATATAACGTTACTGTCACTCGCTCACGTAACGTTAGCCCTTCGGAGGGCTAGGTTTCTACCGATTATGACCACTGTCGATGCGTGGCTAACGTGTCTTACATACAGGCTTTATTTAATCTGTAAAAACACAGCGCTGTAGGGTGATGAGGGTGTAAAATTAAAACATAATAAAGCTAACTGTCAGTTTTAGCTCAGTATTCATTGCTGAATAAAACACCAAGTAGCACTGATCCCTAATGTGCTCCAATACAGCAGGTATCATACATTTATTTTGAACCCTGCAAAAACTCAAAATCCTATCAGTACTTACAGTTTAGACTAACTTAAAACTTAACTAGAACTTAAAAATAGCTTAAAACAAATGGAAATTCAATTGAAACACGTGAGGAAAAACACGTAGCTTTCAAGTGATGTGTGTTATCAAGCGTGATTACATTTTTAGGTCAGAAATATGTTTTTTTTAATAAGATCTAGAAGTTTTTTGAGTGAAAGCAGTGAATTTTTTTTCTTTCTAGTCACATCTGAGATGCAATTGTTGGCTGTTTTCAACAATGTACATCGAAAATAAAGACATTGATTGACTGAAAATGGTTCAATATTGGATTAAATGTCTTTTCTCTCATGTATATTTATAATTTTTCTTTACTTAAAAAAAAAAAGTTTTATCCGATTCCTCGATTAATCGATCATTTTTAGCCGATTACTCGATTACTAAAATATTCGATAGCTGCAGCCGTAATGATCACTTCTCAGAATTAGCTAAAGAAATATTCCCTGACTCAAAGATTGCATCGGGGAGTTAATTTATCAATTGACCATTTTAATTTATAATTGGACACACTAACGAACTACCTTCAAGGCAAACTGAATTGTGAGCTGAAGTGCCATGAAGTGCAGCCATCAAGACATGATACAAATGGCCAAAAGTGCTACATACAATTATAACAAAAGTCATTTATAATTTTAATAATCATGATGTAGCCGTAGATATTGCTTGTTCTTTGATTGCTCCAGATTATATGTTACAATACAGTGATCCCTCGTTTTTCGCGATTAATGGGGACCAGAACCCGCCGCGATAAGTGGAAAACTGCAAAGTAGTGCACCCCCCCCAATTTTTAATTTGTGTGTACAATGTATTTATTCAGATTTAGCATTGGAAAGAGATACATATATGACATGTTTTTTCACTTTTTTTCAAAAGTAGTATTTAAAAGATATATTTACCGTAATTTCTGGACTATTGGGCGCCCCTGATTATAAGCCTCACCCAGTAGATTTTTAAAGGAAAAACCATTTTGTACATACATAAGCCTCTCCTGCCTATAAGCCGCGTGTGCCCACTTAGTAACAAGAGACATTGACAAAGAAATATACGGTTTTCAAAATTTTAATAACACACCTTAACTTTTCGTTCCAAACAGCGCCGGCAAACACGGCAGTTATATAGCAGCGGCACGGAAGTTATATAGCATCAGCATGGCGGTGCAGCACTAATTGTGCTGCTTAATAAAAACATAAAAGTCTTTGTTAGCAATCTTCATCTTCCTCCTGTGCATTGAAACCATGGAAGTCTTCACCCTCAGTGTCGGATATGAAGACGCTCAGATGCACTTCGGCACGCACCTACTCAGTCTCCTTCGCTGTCGCCTTCAATGTCTCCCATAATGAGGCAAATTCACTCCTAGCCCGTGCTGTCCTCGTCACGCAGCAGAATGGCCCCTTCCAAACCCGTTGGTGATGGCGGACTTTTTCACATCGCTTCACGCTACCAGGCTCCACCGGCAAACCGGTGCAAAAGCTGCTCTTTGCATGCGGCAAGTCTTGGCAAATGATCTCTCGCCGCTCGTCATCAAAGCTTCCAATAGAACTCGGATGGCCAATTTAATTTCTTCGAGCATTTTCAATGATGCAGGTATGCCAATTCTACTCATGCACAAAGGCGGATGCACAACGCACAAAGTTAAACTACCGGTAATAGTGCAAACTAGCGTCTTCTTCCGCACATATATTCCACGTGTCTCACTCCCACATTCCATGCTCGAGCGCCCCTGGCGGCCGTCAGAAAAATACACAAATTGGCCGCATCATTGCACACGCCGCAGGACCCAAAATGAGGGGAAAAAGTAGCGGCTTGTAGTCCGGAAATTACGGTATATATACTGTCTTGTAATAAATGTTTTTTTGCATACACACGCACATTCATTACAGCCCCCCGCAGTGCGCACACAGAGCCTCGCACCAAATCCTCTCAGATACACACTGTTACCTCCCTTGCTGTGACTTGCGATCACAAACTGCTCACGATGACTGTGTACCTTGTGGACAATCATGCCGGGCCGGCTGCCTCTAACCTCGCCATGCACACACATTACAGCGCGCGCTTCCCTATCTCTCCCCACCCGCGTATGCACAGAGAGATCAAACTTGTTAACATTTATTGGCAGTTAAACGATGATTGACATGTGCGGCGCAATCATCTGTCCCCATCGTTAACTTCATTAAGCAACTCGAATGCAAGCAGTGCTAGCCTGGAGAATCAGAGAGCAAAGAGAGAGGGAGGGAGCGACAGTGACACGGATCCGCGATAGACTGAGGGCGCGAAGTTTGAAGCGCGAAGTAGCGAGGGATCACTGTATTACCAATAAATTCATATTATTTTATAAATTTAATATTATTTTTGTCTCATATTGCACGCTATGTACAATGTTGTAAGATTAGTCACCAATTTGTATGGGCATACGTCACTATTTGTAAGATAGCCAACAGCCTCGGGTTGACAGGTATGTTATTATTCTAATTTTTATTCACAATTTATTTGTTTTGCTCTGTGTTATTGCTATTTGCAATAGTACCAGCAGTATTTATTAAGGATTTAGTATAGGTTTTCGGGCTGTGGAACGAATTAATGGAATTATAATGTATTCTTATGGGAAATCCTGCTCGACATACGACCAATTCGACTTACAAACTAGGTCCTGGAACAAATTAACTTCATATGGAGAGGTACCACTGCATATCACTATCGTCCTCAAAATGAATGAGATCAAATTAATTGTACCCTGATGTCACTTCCTGGCAACGTTGCAATACCGTCCTTCCAATCCAGAGCACCCATCATGTCAAAGTCAGCGCCTTGTGAGGGGCCGTCGTTGGGTGGAGTGTCAGCCATTCCAGATCCTGGAATTATTGCAGGAAAAAAATACCAACTCATTATGAATACGGCCAAAAAAAGTCTGAATATATGCAACAGTACACAGCTCGAACTTTTACTATCAGAGTTTCTTTAACCACTGATTTCATAATCTGGGTCCGCATATGCAAAACGCTACCTGCACTTGTAAACAGCGATTCGCAACATCACCGCTTGATGGCGACTGTGTGTTGGCTCGCAGGGATCCACCATGCACTTGGATTCCACACAAAACACTCACTAATAACACTCTTTTTGCTGGCCAACTAGCGGGGAATTGTGTTGCCTGAGCGGTCCAATAGGGAAAAGCAACTCCCCGTTTAATAGCAAGCACAAGAAAACAGCTACCGACTTAGAGTTAAGCACATAATTTCGTATTTTCCTCGTTTTAACAGTATTTCTTAAAGACTGCTCTTTGCCTTCACGTAAACAACAGACGGCACGGTTTGTTTAACACTTTCCATAAGAACGCCGCTTTCCACGCCGGCAGACTGAACTTGTCATCGTTTTAATTCAATTTCCATTGCGATATAACGTTTTAGTCCTGACGCAGTGTCAAGGCTGGGAATAAGATGATGTTTTGGTGCGGTTTAGGGGCCTCAAGATGGAGAAAAGTAACTAATAAGGCCAGGCCAGTGCGTGTTGGTTAAGTTTGACTTTGTACACGTCAGCTTCGGATTTTTAAAAAATCCCTGCCACAAATAAAAGTGGAGGCAAGAGCGCCCCGTGATTAGCATTCGTATCGGTACAAAATGGCGGAGCAAAGGGGGGGTCGGAGAGGGGGGAGGCCAACCAACACGTTTTAAACTATGTCAATTACTCAAGTTTTGCCATGAAACAACACACACGAGCCGGGCGGGTACGTCGAACAAGAACCGACGCTCGCCGGGTAATTTTCCGGCGGCTTGTTTTCCGTCGCCTCGCTTATTTTCTTCACTTTGTTGTCACGGAATGTCAGCGGCAGCTCGGCTAGCTTAGCGCCGACACAAAGCTAAGCTGTCAGCTAGCTACGCTCTGACTAGCATTAGCATCGGCATTGGATGCAGCCAGCTAAGGGCGAGCCGTAATAAAGAAGTTTCCCGGTTAATAACAATTGCAAAAAGCCCTTAGCACGTAGCACACATAAGCATTCAGAATGATAATAACACTGCGGAATTGGCACCATATTCGACATGTTACCTGATTAAATTCTTCAATAGAAACTTGAAAAACGATTTATTCTCACCGTTTCACAAACCGGAGTGGGGAAAATGACGCCTGCGGGCTGAAATGACACAGGATGTTATTTAAACAAAAAGGTCCTAACTTAGAATAAATGACCTTTCTTGAACCTATTGTGTTTTAAACAAAAATGTGGAACTCACCTCGTTTCTCTTTTAACTCTTATTTGGAGTCGAGGAAGCTGCGCATGCGCGGAAGATGCGCTGCTCTGACAAGTTTGTCTTGGAGGAGAAAAAAAAAGTTCACTTTACGATCAGTGGTCAATACAACACACGCGCACTTCCACCGGTGAGCGCTTGTGACACAGCCCACCGAGGAGTCACTTTGACCGGCGTCGTTACACACGAGCAACCGGTCGACCTGAGCGAGCTCCTGGCTGTTGCTTATTCGCATTGTATGCTGTTAACACTACAAAAACGACAATTCCCTCGTATTTTATTCCACGCCACCTCCATATTTACACTGATTGTAAAACAATGCATTGGAATCCGACCTTGTGATGAAGCTCGCGTGCTCCTAGTTATTGTCTTTTAGCTACGCGTGGACAGCACATGTGTGTGTGTGCTGTGCGGTGTGCTATGAATGCATGTGTAAAAAGCGGATGAAACATGCTTTTTTTTTTTTTTTTTTAAACAAAACAGAAAAGTCTAACAAAACAAGGACGTGTAATTCTTACGCAACGCGTCGGGCTTGAAACGTAACCCGAGTGCAGCTACTAGCTTTCACTGAGGGTCCGACTATATCTTAAAACGAGTGAAATTACCCACTTAGGTTTTTTGTTTCAGCTTACTTGGACGTGTTTCAACCTCCCCAAGTGTCCCCGTTTAACCGCACTGTCGTGCATAATGGCAGCAAATGGCTACGACGCGCTTTAGCCTGTAGCATCGCTGTGATTAGTTTATAAGCTCAAAAACACACGTCACCTTGTTGTGTTTATTCGCCGTGTGTTGAGGTTGGGGCAGGTGATTTGAGTGAACAAAGGCCATTACTGCTTTTTCTGGGGTGAGGTGAGTTCATTTAAGAACAGAGGGGAGAAGCGGGCGGCAGTCGTTCGGTCCTGACATTCCTTCGCCTCTAGATGGCGGCAGAGGACCGCGGAGGAGGATTGAGGATGATGAGGGGGTCGAGATGAGGAGGGGTGGATTAGCATTATTGTGCTGACGTGAAGACATCATGAGATGGCATTCAAAAACAAAGCGGTCGACTCGAAGGTAAAATTAACACGCAACACTAAATGCTAATATTTCTATCTATTATATTTTATCATTAACTGAAAAGACTGGTAGTCATGTTTCAGTGCCATTGACGGGGCTAGACGTCCAATCCCATTGTGAATGAGCATCTCCCAGGCACAATGGATTGGACATTTAGCGCCGTCAGTGGAATCCGATGAGTTAATTGTGGTGAATGACGCTATATTGTAACGTGGATTCAGCGTCTAGTGCCGTCAATAACAGCCGATGAGTTAATTGTAGTGAGTGACATTTTATTGTAATGTAGATGCAATACAGGTGATAGGTTGCAGAAGCACACAACAGACTTGCACCTGCACTGCCGTCTAATAGGACTGACATTGACGTCTAATGATTTATTACTAATTAATCCCTCAAGATAAAATGTGTCTAATTCTGCTGCATATTTTAGTGTCAGTATTGCTTATACTCTTACCTTTATATGATGTATGTAGAGAAGAGGCTTAAATGCCCTGATTTGCACAGAATTAGCACTCTAAACAATTGGTAGGGACCATATAACAGCATAACCTGCATGAACACTTTTTGTTGGGGACGGGACATTAATAATGATCAATGAACCTAATTAATTGATCATTGCAAAATAAATCTGTATTATACTTACTTTCATAAAGAAACATTTTCAAAACTTCCAGAATAAATGTCTGGATTTTATTTGCAAATTTAAAGAGCAATATTTGAACACAAATTACAAAACATACACAATACAAACTATCCAGAAATAGAAAAAATAAACATTTGCCACTCAACATTATCTGTCTAAATAGAGAAATTAAATACAACTGAAAAAATGTCTTAGTCAGGAAATAACAAAAATGAAGCCTTCCTTTAGGTAAAACACTACTGTTTTTGTCCACAAGCACAGCCAAACTCATCAAAAAGATGAAAACTACAGTGGCTGCTGCTGGCTGAAAAAAACCCATCTAATATCCCTTCCCTGTGAAAGGGGTGGAGGAGGTTGTTGTCATGTTGTTGACATGTTATATTTCTGTTGGGACTGTGAGTGCATGTGTGTGTTGGGGGCGGCAAGTCATCAGCCAATCAAACGTACGTTTTCGGGAAAAAATGGACTGTCTCATTCAGCAAGTGAAAAGGGATAAATGTAAGTCTGAACATAATGAAAATAATTCCATTAATAATGGTTCCGTCACTTCTATCCTTACAACATACGGGAAGACAATCGAAATCACCTATATAGCAGAACTCATTATATAATGCAAATAAGGTTGCTTAAAAGTTGGTGGGGACAATTTGAGAATCCTAAAAAGTTGGTAGTGCTACAGTATTTCCCTACCGTCCCTATGCAAATCTACGCCCTTGACTCTAAACCAGGGATCACAAACTTGGGTCCCAGGGGCAATTGTGGCCTGCAAGACAGTATTTTGCAACCCCCTTCTTCATCTAAATTAAAGGAAAAGACCTAGTATAAAACGACCGTCATGTGAAAAATGGTTGCTTGAAGAAGCTAAATCACATGTAAATCACACATTTCTTAAAACTAGGAAATAATGTTTATGCCCAGATAGTGACACAATTTGGGAGCTTAGCCATTGTGTGACAAACAACACATAAGTCATGTCCAGAGATGGGTAGAGTAGCCAAAAATGTTACTCAAGTAAGAGTATCGTTACTTCTAAATAATATTACTCAAGTAAAAGTAGTCATCCAAAAATTTACTGAAGTGCAAGTAAAAAAAAGTATTTATTGAAAAGAATACTCAAGTAGTGAGTAACATTGTAAGTTACTGTTTAGAATGTCTGATTTTCTTAATGTTTTTTTTTCCTCCGCGCATTTTCATTTACAGTATATGCACTGTTATTATTATACTGTACTATAACCTATTACTATAAACTGCTACTTTTTTTCATTCATTTTGAATCATGGTCTTTATAGTCCAGTGCGGCTGATTTGTTGATTAATTTGGGATAATAGGTAACACTTTATTTGACAGCAGTGTCATA
This sequence comes from Corythoichthys intestinalis, assembly GCF_030265065.1. Taxonomy (NCBI): domain Eukaryota; kingdom Metazoa; phylum Chordata; class Actinopteri; order Syngnathiformes; family Syngnathidae; genus Corythoichthys; species Corythoichthys intestinalis. The sequence goes on from NC_080398.1 coordinate 43,323,102, forward strand.
AGACTGCCATAAGAACGTCATAATTATGACATGACACCATCATGGGCATCAATGAATGCTTATGACAGATATCATTAAGTGTCATCCGGCAAATTATGTCACTAACTCCAATTATGTCCAGCTCCTGTCTTTTACATCCATAGAAAAGTAAGATAATTTGCCGGATGACACAAAATGACATCTGTCACAAGCATTCATTGATGCTCATGGCAGTGCCATTTCATAATTATGATGGTCTTATGAGAGTCTTATGGTGCTATTGTCAAATAAAGTGTTACCAAATACCTTAACCAGCAATTAATTAAACAATTGGAACAGTAACTGCAGAAATGATTAGCACAGAATATAAATTTGGATTTGTTTTTTACATCTGTAGCGCTGCAATGCATGCTAGGAGGCATGTTGGACGACAACAGGGTTGACCGAGAGCAGTGATGACCAGTGTTGTTAATTTTACTTTTAAAAAAAGTAATTAATTACAGTTACAAATTACTTCTCTCAAAAAGTAATTGCGTTAGTAACTCAGTTACCTGAATGTAAGAGTAATTAGTTACTTGGCAAAGTAACTAGTGATAATTTTTTCTAAAAAAAAAAACAAAAAAACACACAAAAAAAACAGGTCACGCAATGTGAAGTTTAAAGGGTTTTGTGGACAATTGGCCCTAGCCCAATTCTTTACCCTCCACTTAACTAGACACAAGGGTATTGCGATAACTAGATAGTAACCTTTGCTATGTGTGGAAGTCATTTAAAGTTGTGAATCAACTGTTAAAGTTGTTAAAATTGCTCCCGTTACTGCATTGGTTCCCTTCTGTCTACTTTCAACATGTGTAAGTTTTAAAACTGTTTAATCATTTAAAGATAGATTTAAGTCAAGATTTTGCCGATTTAGGAGCATTTTAGATTAAAAAAAAAAAAAAAATTAGGTACGCTAGGAAGGATCTCTACATCAGAGCCTTCCTGAGAGGTTTACTGCTTTAAGATGGCGACTGTTTATTAACGCATGCAGTCCTTAAAACATGTTGCCAATGCAGCCGTGTCTGTCATTTGCATCTAGTTCTATAATATGTGATATCTACCGTATCATGTGGGCGTAGTTTGTAGGCTATGGCTACAGTCAGGTATTATTGGAGCCACCTAGCATCACGTTTGCAACGGCGTCTTCCCCACTCCTGCTTTGCTCTCTCGTCTCCGTGAGTCTGTCTCTCTCAGACTTTTTTTATTCAACCAACTTAGTAACGCATAGTAACGCACGCAATTCCTGCCTCAGTAACGGTAACGGCGTTGCCAAGATGAGAAAAGTAATTAATTAGATTACTCATTACTGAAAAAAATAACACCGTTGGTAACGCCGTTATATTCTAACGCCGTTATTAACCACACTGGTGATGACCAAATGAAGCTTTGCAGCTAATTGGTTTAAAGTTTCATGGTGGTTCATTTGGTCTCATGACAGTCTTATGATGCTGCTGTCAAAGTGTTACTGGTTAATATCTTTTGGTGTAAATATCCCATAATACAGTGAGGACAGCTGTGGCTTATAGTCCAGGGCGGCTTATCTTTGAACAATGCCGTTTTCGTGTCAAATTCGGTGGGTGGAAGCTTAGTCAGGTGCGCCTTATAGTCGGAAAATTATAGTACATGACCATATTAGGCCAAAAAGATGAGACGAAAAAAATCATTGAATTCAGACCAGAACAACACTACGAAACATCACCCGTTCAAAGAGCATGAGTGCCCTCTAGTGGAGAAAAAACATTGTTACCTTTGATTGGTATAATAGAGTCATGTGGTTGTGATGTAACGTCTCATTGGTGAAACTGAGACAGCCGCTGTCAGCATCACTGGCAAAAATAAAGCCAACATGCAGTACTCTTACCCTCTTTCTGTATGTAAAGCAGCTCTTGTATAAATTGAGTTTGAGACCACTGCTCTTGACATATTTATAGATGCAGAGCTGAAGATGCTCACACATTAAAGCTCTACGTTTCCTTCTATGTTGATTTAGGAGCATTACTGTATATTAACCAAACACCATCTGTTTTTCCATCCAACAGACCGTAGTGTTCAACCTGCTGCTGTGCCTGCTCATCTTCTATGCTCTGTTTTACATGATTGCCAGTGTTTGTTTCGGTGCTTTCAGGTGAGAACTACTTGCGCGTGAACATAAAGACACCCTCGTGTTACATGGTTGTCTATCTCAGGAGTGCTCAACCTAGCATTGTACCACTCAAAAGTACTTATCTCTCCATATGCTACCATATAGAAATTAATAATGTACAAAATTATTTTCAGGTTCAGAATACATTTTTTGTTACATAACAGAAAAATGATAGAACGAATGAAAACTGTATGGGGTAAATGAGTGTTTTTTTTGTGTGTGTGCCGAATGATGATATACTGTATTCTTTTACGCTGTGCACTATTCGTAGTTGTGAATGCCATTTACTTTTTGGGGGTTTTTGTTCAAATTTTGAACTCTTAACATAGCTCAAACTCAACACAGGTTGGATAACTTCGATGGCCGAATACCTTTTGACTTCAAAACAAAGCTGGAGGACTCCACCTCGAAGTACCTAGGTGAGCACATTTAGCACATCATGATGACAAAGGAGTATGTCTGCTAATGTCATTCTTTCCTGTTTGTCAGTCAACCTGCTGTCCTTGGAGCTCACTTACTTCTGCTGTGGCTTGCTGTTTGCCGCCGTCGTGAAGAAAAGGGTGTGGGACTATGCCTTCACTGTCACACTTCTGCATATCATCATCACCAGCCTTGGTGAGTCCACACTGACAAAAATAACTGGTGGGTTTACTCGATAACATCATTGTATCAATTTGCACTTACTTTTATTATGTACATTTTACTGCTTGCAATATCAAGTTCAGTTCACAAGCAGTAAAATTTACTTACTGCATGCAATATTAAGTTCAGTTCACAAGTAGTAAAATTTACTTAATAGAAGTAAGTGTAAATTGTTACAATGATTTTATCAAGTAAATCCACCAGTTATTTTGCTTGCAATATTAAGTTCAGTTCACAAGCAGTAAAATTTACTTATTAGAAGTAAGTGCAAATTGTTACGATGATATTTTTTCAGTGCACTAGGGATGTCCCCGATCCAATCACATGATTGGAAATCAGGCCTGATGACATCATTTTCAAAGGATCGGAATAGGGTAAAAAAGGGTCTTTTAAATGTATTTATTTATCTTTATTTTTAAGTATTACCTCATTGGCTGTCATTGACGTCCAATACATTTTGAATGGGAAGTCTGATGAAATATTGCTGCCAACCCTCCAGACGGTTTGCGATATCGGCAGGTCCTTGAAATCACGGGATTCGGTCTCACAAAAATATGTGATCAGGACATCCCTAGAATCCACTCATACAGTATTAGTCATTAACCTAGTGTGAGGAAAGTTCTTTAGGTTTTACAACTGTGCTACATATTATATAATGTATATTTCACATTGCAGTGATGCTGGAGTTTCCCCTAACATGGCAGTGGTGGTTGGCTTTAGGTGAGATGAACTACCCAGCCGAAACACAATTTGCAAATGCATGTAAGAGATTTCTTTTTAAATATTTAATTGTTTGATAGGTTGCGGCTTGCTCCTGATGATCTGCAACGGTCAGCTGATTGCTTACTTCGCCTGCCAGGATGACCAAAGCTATGTTACGTTTGCCATTTAATACTTAAATGTCAGAATATGGCGGAAAACACAGACAAGACTGAAAAAGCAGTTTCTGCTCTTGCACTCCTCTTTAAAAGAAACTGCTGTATTTTAAGCTAAAACAACTGTTGTATTTGATAGAACAATATGTCTATATACTGCCATAGCAGATTCATGGCGCATTAAGCTCCCGAACTATTTTTAATTTGTCCGTTTTACCCTGGAAACCCCCGTTTACAGAGCTCGCGCAACAGCTTTTGTTTCAATAAAGCCATAAAACGAAGGTAATTAATTATATTTATTATTCAAAATGTCTGTCATTTTTAGGTTAGAATCACTAATTGATATCTAATATTTCGTTTTAAAAAGAAAACAACTTAAAAAAAATTATTCACTTGCATATTTTAAACTTTTAAACAAATGACGTCACAATGAAAAAAATGGTGTCTGTAAAAAAGTCACGGATATCTACCTCATAACTATCGCTTAGATGTATTTTTTTTTTTTTTTTGTTACTGTCGCATTTTTCCGATATGTTAGATGATAAATAATCGATCCAAACAAAGAAAATTGAAAAATAACGTTTTAAAGGGTAAATATATGAAAAAGAAAATCTCGACCACCCCTTGATGTCTGCGATTTCTGCATCGCGACCCTTCTTATATTACCATGTTTCACGCATAAAATCCCCCCAAAAATCCAGCCGTGGCCATTCACAGCTGTGTCTTGACACTCAGTGATACATGCTACATGGAGTTTTTGGATCGAAACAAGGGAAGTACGCGATGATATCTCGTTAAAGTCATGGCGTCTGTGATTCTGCTCTCGTGTGCTCTCACCTCCAGATAGCTGTTTAAATTTATTATTTTTTTTAAAAACCCACCTGTTCAAATTTTTTTTTCCCCCAGAAAATTGAGATTTTAAGCTTTCCAATGATGTATCACACATGCATATCGGAAAATTATTAAATTTGGCCAAATTGGGGGTCTCAGAGCGGAATTTCAAGTCACCTGAGCGTTTTCCGCCATATACGCTTTGTTGGATTAAGTTAGCAATACAGTGAGCTCCAATTGATTTTGTAATACTGTTTAAACATTTTGGATTACCATTAGAGTGAAAGATTCTCATACCCTATGATTATGGGGGATAGACATAAATTCTGCAATTTTACTAATATGGGTTCTTCAGACTGACGATGTCCAAATGCTGCCCTATCCTTTTAGGTCTGAAAAAAATAGTGCCATTATTCCTATTGCCGTATTTACAGGCTTGCCCAAACTAACTATCAAAGACATACATCGTCTTTGTAAAACCTCGGCTTGCACATTTAGCAGCAAATTACAGAAAGTTTTTAAAATGTAAGCACTTGTTACATACTTCAATATTCAAGTATACTGTAGTTAGTTTATTCCTTTGAATATTGTTCTAGCACTTGATATATGTTGTCAATATGCTCATAAATAATCTCACTTGATGATTGAATACACATAAGGTATTTTTTGTTACAGTACTATGAATATCTCCTTTTTTTAAATTGAACATAATCTCCAGTTGTGTTGTATGTGTATTAAAATTCTGTAATTATTATTTTTTCTTATCGCTGTAATCATGCACTGTGGATGCACGATCTCATCTTGTGTTACAGAGCGGAAACAGTCAATTACTGTTGAGTTTAACAGCTGGAAAATCCGTGGATGCTTTAAATCACATTGACGATGTGGACACTGGAACAATATTTATTCTTACGTTAGTGTTGCTTTTGGAAAAAAAAAAATCTTTATGAAGGCTCAAACTCAATTGGAAAGGCTTTGATCGTGTGAGGAAACAGAAACTGGTAAAGTGTGTGTAAATCTCCAGTGGTTTTCTGTGCGAAGAGCTCCATTCCCGCTATCCATGCTCCACCCCTTTACCAAGTACTTTTTGTTTGCATAGTGAATTTGCTTGCTACCTTACTGTTACCATGACTGGCGCAAGCAACAAAGCATGTTCTTTTTTACAGGGCAGAAGATAGATACCACAAGCAGATGTTTCTGTATTACATTTTTAATGAGCATTGTACAGTATGTGTTTCTATTCCTTGGAAAGCTGTGGATGTAACATCAAAATATGAATGTTGCTGTATATTGTAATGCCTAATATTATCTAAGACATAAATGTGCCAAAATTGCTGCAAATCTTCTGGCCATTCTTCTATTGCACACATTCAGGGATGCTGGAAGTCTCTCACAGCAGGGGGTGGTAATGATCTTATTTTGTTTTTCCCCATCCAACAACAGTCGTTTCGGTCCAAATTTGTTATGCTCGCGCCTTTTCTGCATACAAACAGTGCACAATGGCAGTACACACGCATGCTGGATAGTGGACATCCTACTACTACTAGGCTACTATAAAGACAGCATTCTATTTCACCTACTGTGTGTGTTGGAGGCCCAATAAGCCTCAGCTGAACTCAGACTTTTCAGAACAGTCAAATAAATTGCACAGGAATAGCCGAAAGCGCTCCTCACGGCAACAGCTCAACAGCAACAACAACCAATAATATGGCTACAATGCAAGCTATGAAGTTCCCCACGGTCTAAATCTGCAGCTAATTTTTCTTCGCTGGGCACTGTTATAAACTATCATAATCATATAAACTATCATAATCATGTTTATATTCAACCTCCAAATGAATTTTAGAAAATTTTACCGTTTTTGCAAAGAAAAAATCGCTAATTCGTTTTTGCGCTATGTTAACACCTCCTCTGTAAACAGTTGACTTTTTCTGTTCCAATAGTGCCTTATATAACGTGACCTGGTAGCAGGCAAGCTGTTGAGCATGTTATTTAAAAAAAAAAAAAAAAAAAAACAGTTTTTCAACATGTATATTTAATCCCCAACATTAAATACGCAATTGTTTCAATGTCTTCTTTATTGATTTAAAAAAAAAAAAAAAAAGACTTTTTTTCTCCCCAACACCAGGGGGTGCTGCAGCACCCTCGGCCCCCCACTTCCCACGCCACTTGATATATTTATTTAGATTCAGAAGTATTTGGACAATGACAATGAGTTTTTGTTGTTGTCGTCAGTCGCGGTTTTAGGGGTGGGGCCACAGGGGCACAGGCCCCACCTCTAATTTCAATGGCCCCTGAAATGCCCCTGTTCCCATTTTAGCACAAAGCATGGCAATCCGTAAAACCTTCTTCTCTGAAGTGAGAGAGAATATTGTTTCTAGAGTAGGCCTGTAGGCCCAATGTTTTGATTTTTTTTTTACACGAAAAATGCGCTCCAGCCTCTCACCCCCACTCCTGCTAAGCAGTGCGGCCAAATTGTTTTACTTGTACCCCATTCCCACTGAAACTAGTGGGTCAACGCGCATTTTTCCAAGCCGATGCATCCCACTAGCAATTGGCATTTGGCACCTTTCCTATTGACGAAAAAAGCCGTGTCTTTTTTTTTTTCACCCGTCTAACCCCCACCCCTTCTCAGCTGTGCGTAAGGTGCGTGACGTCACCACGCTAAGATGCGCTTCGACAAGTGCGACCGAATTCATTCAGTTCAAGGAAGTTAACAATGCAAAGCAACATGGAAGCCTCCTTTCCGTTTGTGTTCTCCGTTTTCATGCTTTTTACTGCCCGCAAAATGGTCAAAATGCAGCAAAGGATCAACACTGTGCTTGTGCTGAGGCAACGTAGGGGACGTAAATTTTGGTTTGAAATTGAAAGGAGTCGTGTACGTCACAGAAGGAGGAGAAGAGCCTTTGTTTCATCTGTTATGGCTATTGCTAACGCTGCTACACCGACTGTTCGCCGTATGTGGATCCGGGCTAGAGCACATGGTTTTTGTTTTTTGTTATGACGCATCACGTACTAGCCTACGTCACCACGTAGATTAGGGTGTTGACTGTTGACCCGGGGTTTTGCTTTCACACTGCATGGCGATCAGAGCCGAGGTGATTTTAAGGCGGGTCGCTTGGCGGGTTGATTGACACGGGTCGAGGCGGGTCGCTGCACCTTTCCCACTGCCACCAAAAGCCAATTGTTAGCGGGTTGACATGGGTTTTTGGGCCAGTGGGAAAGGGGTATTGGTCACCAGTGGAATTGGCGTTTCTTAAAGTTAACAATGATTGACCAGTTTGTTGCTTTGATCTGACAAGAGAAGACTCGGTAACTCTACGATCAAAAACACAAATGTGTTAATCATCGTTAAGCTTGTTACACACTAGCAGCAGCCCACTCTGAGTGAGTGGATTTGAGTGGACTCACTCAATGAAGCATTTAATAAAGACAAGCATTTTTCTACATTATTCTTGCTTTAAAATAATTACATTATGAAGGCGGAGTGCGTGGGTTTTCTCCGGGGTCCTGCCACATCCCAAAAATTGATTGAACTGCCGATTGAACACTCCAAATTGTGCGTAGGTGTGCGTGTGTGCGTTAATAGTTGTGTGTCTATATGTGCCCTGCAACTGGCTCGCAACCTGTTCAGGGTGTATCCCGCCTTCTGCCTGGAGATAGCTGTGATAGGCTCCAGCACCCCGTGACCCTCGTGAGGATAAGTGGTTCAGAAGATGAATGAATTATATGAATGTTTTGGAGCATGATTAAAAGTATGGCCATAGACTTCATAATGATATTGACGGGACACATTCCCCAGACACTGCACCACGCCTTCAAGTAGGGGGCCGTCCCACATTCCGCTTAGGTCGGTCGAAGCCAGTTGCAGTTAGTCTCAAACACATGCAGCGATCCAATGCCGGATTTAGGTTGAAAAAGTAAAAAAGTTGTACCGCATACAAACAGGAAGGATTGTCTCGGGAGAGATCTGTTCGAGGATTTAAGGTAATTATTATATTTTTCGTACCATGCGTGCATTTTGAAATGTTTTGAAAAAAATCAATAGAAAAAATTAACCGCTCCGGCATTCGTGTCATAATTTGCAATATTTACGTAAAATAAATACTAACTACCCGTTTTTTTTGTTTGTTTGTTTTTTTTTGCTTTTAACCAAGAATCTAGACTGTTTTACGTTCATATCTATAAAGAATTCAAAGCATTTTTTCACTAGAATTTTCAACATTAAAAGCTCTTTGTGGTGGTAAGGTGGCTCAATGACTAGCAGCACATTAGACATATTTACATAAAACAAATGCTAACTGCCCATTTCTTTGCTCTTTTAACAAAGAATCCAGACTGTTTTACGTCCAATTCTATAAATAATTCAGGGGTTCACGCATTTATTCACAAGAATTTTCAATGTAAAAAGCTCTTTGTTGTGATAAGGCGGCGCCACGATGGCTTAAGGACTAGCAGCACATTCAACATATTTAGGTAAAATAAATGCTGACTGCCCGTTTTTTTGCTTTTAACCAAGAATCGAGTTTGTTTTAGGTCCATATCTATAAAGAATTCAGGGATTTAAGCATTTATTCACAAGCATTTTCAACGTAAAAAGCTCTTTGTCCGTGTTCTCACTCGGTCAGCTTTGACGGAGATAGGTCCCCTATTAATCGGCCCCGCGTCCTGTCAATATAACTTGCAGTCTTTGGTATGGCGTTAAACGTGATGCAATGAAAAATGTCTGTGCGCCTACATTTTGTGTGGGTGCATCTTAAGAAAAAAGGTAGGCGCACCAGTGCAACCAATGCAAAAAGTAAGTGAGGAGCCTTGGCATTATAGATACTGTATCGCCATGTTAATTTTTCCTAATATCATTTAGGCCTATTCCAAACAGAGCTATTCAAGTTATCTGGTGAAAATTCTTCTAGTTTTAATATTGCAATATAATATCATATATATAATATAGTATATTGTATCGCAAACCCCCCAAAAATCATAATGACGGTTTTTTCAAATATCTTTCTGGCCTATTCTAAAGTATGTTAAATATTCACGCTTTTCGTGTATAAAATTGGCTTTTCAAATTTTTGTTCCATGTAGCCTTACTTGCATACAGTATGATTTAATACGAATTGTTACAAATTTTACTGGTTCATCACTGCTTGACCCTCAAGCAAAGATGCTTTTACCGGCACATGTAGGATAATCTGCGTATTGCCACAATGACCAAAACAAACACTGAACAAAGATGGCAGCGACACTTGGCCCCTGTGGGTTACATGTGGCCCCTTCTTGGCCCGTTTCACAAAAATCTTAGAACCGCTACTGTTTGCCTTTACCACAATTGAACTGAAATGAAGAAACTATGATTTGATGGAGATTTTCACCTTTATTTAGGAGGTTACACAAAAAATGACATTTACCATTTAGGAATTGCAGACATGTAATGTACAAAACCATTATTTGCAACACTTGGATGAAAATCTTTTGAAGTGAATAGGTGCAGGACCTGGACAAACTGTCCATATAGAATTAGATGTATGGTTGTAGCCATTAGGTTACTCTGCAAACGTTTTGATCAAAAGTGTCTTTACAAGCACTCAGTGGCGCCTCCAGAAATTTTTCATAGGGGTGGTCAGATGGAGCCAATTAAAATCTTGCGGTAGCACACCAAAACTAAAAGCCATAATTTCAGGTTTTCATTATATTGTTGCAGTAAAAAGGTAAGGGGAAAACTATCAGACTTAAGACTTAAGGACACGGCTACTGACATACTTTGGTGTATTGTGTAATATTTGATGTTACTAATGATTTAATGTGCATAGCCCATTAATGTCCAGTCAATATTTTGAGTTCCACAACAATTCTGTTTTATTGTGTTATGTATATTTTAGGCATAAGGTGTACATTTAACAAAACAAAATTAATGCATTCATTTGGGATGAAATGCATAACTGATGCTACAATAATCTAACGATATACTGGCAAGCGGGGTGGCCAACAAATTTATGGGGGGGCTGTGGCCACCCCTGGCCACCCCCTGGTGGCGCCACTGCAAGCACTTCAAAATCATCCAAACACATTTACCATACATTGATTTACTATATCACTTATCCGGTTCAGGGATCTGGAATCTGGACTGCTCGCCAGTCAATTCGAAGGCAACCAGACAGACAACAAGTAAAACACTTAAACACATATTCATGAGAGTGAACAAATTACACACATGATTTACATTTATTGCATAGAAAAATAAATAAATACTTTGTACAATTGTTACTCCTGGAAGCCACATGGCAGCTCATGTAGTCTTCATGTAGGAGAACCCTATGAAGGTTTCAGTTGTCCCGCCAATTGGACATCTGTCATTCATGGAGGCAGGCACGGGTTGTAGCGTGAACTCGGGGTCGATATAGCTGATGTCACAAGGACTCGTCTTCAAAAAGAGAAGACTTAAGATCTACATGATGCAGTATATAAAAAACATACTGTATGTATAGTAGTTGTAGAGTTACCACATTGGGGATGAATGGAGGTCTGACTTTTTTGGCCAGTAGGCAATCCCAGTTGATAGAAGCAAAGAATGGATGTTCCTGCAGCTCCTCCTAAAAATATGAAAGATGAATTTTGCTGTATTTATATGGGTGTATAGGGTAAATAAGTCTTCTGCATTGTGATCTTACAATGTCACGGCTCTCCCCCAAGCGTCTGGAGACCTCTCGCTCCAGTAAGCCCTCTAAGAGTGAGCACGCCGCCTCAGATGTTCCGCTACGCAGGTGAAGAGGTGCGTGGAGTATCTTCTCAAACATCTCTGCTTTGCTGTGGCTGTAAAATGGAGGCTGACACAACAAACAGGGTAAAATATGATGAAAAGATGCTTAGGGGTGAGGTGATTTGAAAAATCATATCAGTCTAGTATATGTATGTGTGTCGTTTGCTATGATCAAATCCAATGTTGCACCAATACCAATTTTTGGTTCCCAATTTCAATACCTCGTTGTGTGTTATTGGCCAATGCTGATATCGTACAGATAACATGTTTTTTGAAAAAGCATATTTAAATAAAAAATATGTATTTAAATACTAATTTACTGCATACTCACTTGATGTAAATACCCGAATGAACACTGGACCATAACACCAGCTCAATCTGGAAAACAAATTTCTGTTGTTTTAGGTCTAACTGCTGTTTTAACTACCGCAGTTTTTCGGTGCGGAATTTAACACGGGTCTGGATTTTTCTCAATCACTTTTTTTTTTCTACAAATCGCACTATAAGGCACACCTGACTAAAAAACGCCATCCACCAAATTTGACACGAAAACGACATTTGTTCAGGGATAAGCCGCACTGGGCTATAAGCCGCCGTTGTGCTCACTGTATTATCGGATATTTACACCAAAAGATAAAACTTTATTTGACAGCGGCATCATACGACTTAACTGTAATAAGACCAAATGAACCACCAAGAAGCTTCATTTGGCCATCAGTGCCCCCTTGAGGGAGACAAACAACCTCTGCCGGCACATGCTGTTAACACTGTTGTTGTCCAACATGGCTCCAAGCATGCAGTGCAGCGTTACAGATGTAAATAACAATCAAAATTAATGTTTTGTGATAATTATTTCTTCAGTCCCTGTTCTAGTTGTTTCATTAGTTGCTAGTTATGGTATTTGGTAACACTTTATTTGACAGTGCTGCCATAAGACTGTTATTAGACAATTATAATTATTAGAGATGTCCGATCGGGTCCGATCACATCATTTTCAAAGTATCGGAATCGGCAAAAAAAAATCGGCCATGCCTTTTTTTAATATATATATATATATTTTTTAATTAAATGGTTTTCTAATTGTATTTAATGTTACAGACATAATATGTTACACTCATCCAGAGTCTTTAGTTTAGGCTTAAGGTAGGGGTATCAAATTTATCCCGATAACGGCGGTAATTAATTTTTTAAAAAATGTATCACGTTACAATATTTAACGCAATTAATGCATGCGCTGCACGACCCACTCACGCATTGTCGCGCTCAATCTGTAATGGCGCCGTTTTACCAATATAGAGAGATAAAAGGCAGCATAAAATGAGTAGAGTGAATTTTGGCAGCCTTTGGAACCTTTTTTTAATTGGCTAAAGCCTTACAACCCCTCTCCCTATGATTAGAAATATCATGGGAAACAATGTGGGGAAGCAAGGTAGCATTTGATCTTTTTCTTAACACCTTATGTTATTTCCCAACACAGAGAAGATATATCAATTGGTAGCACTACGCACAGTCATGGTTCCACTTCCCATCATGCCTTTGGGCATGGCTACAGTATCATTTACTGAAAGCTCAACAAATACACAAGATGGCAATCTTTAGTCACAATATACAAAGTCACAAGCCTTTCTATCCGTGGATCCCTCTCACAGAAAGAATATTAATAATGTAAATGCCATCTTGATGATTTATTGTCATAATAAACAAATACAGTACTTATGTACTGTATGTTGAATGTATATATTCGTCCGAGTTTTATTCATTTTTTTCTTAATGCATTGCCAAATGTATACGATCGGGAAAAATTATCGGGAATGATTGGAATAGAATCGGGAGCAAAAAAAAAAACAATCGGATCTGGAAATATCGGGGTCGGCAGATACTCAAACTAAAATGATCGGATCGGGAGCAAAAAAACATGATCGGAACAACCCTAATAATTATGACATGACACTGTCATGAGCATTAATGAATGCTTATAACAGATGTCATTTAGTGTTATCCGGTAAATGATCATCTTACATCTGAATGGATGTTAAAAATCCAAGCTGGACATAAATGGAGTTAGTGACATAATTTGTCAGATGACACTTACTGACATTTGTCATAAGCATTTTGTAATGCCTATGATAGTGGCATGTCATAATTATGATGGTCTTATAATGCCACTGTCGAAAAAAATTGTTACCTTTTAACCCAAATAAATCCACAAATAAGCCACACTGGACTATAAACCGCAGGATTCAAAATGAAGGAAAAAGGTAGCTGCTTACACTCTGAAAATTACGATACTTACTACCGGTATGCTGTTGCTACATGCACACAACATGCCATCCTTTGTACAAACATAATACTGTAGCGTTTAACATAGCAGCCATGCCTGTTTCTTTCAAATTTCATCTTAGGTCAATATTTTATTTTATTTTTTTCAAATAGAAAATAAAATAAGTTTAATATTTTTAGTGACTCAGTACAGTTGTTTCCAGTTTTTACAGTTGTCCCCCCCCCCCCCCCCCAACCTATTCAAAAAGTTGATCTGATAAAGAAAAACTGGGATCAGTTTTGGATTCCATTCCCAGAAATTAGTCAAAAACAGCTGTTAGACCTAAAATAACATAAAATCTGTTCCCCAGTGAAATACACATTAACAAACACACCCTGTTGTTGTTCTCTCATTCCTGTTCCCATAGAACACCTCTTGCTCTTTTACCCATTTATTCACTTTTTCACCTATTTATTTTTTTTATACTTAGATTACTCAATTATTTGTACTGTTCTTCCGTTAATGTCCATGAGAGTTCCTGTATGTATTTTAATGTCATTGTGTTTCTTGCTCAATGACAACAAAAAAAAGATTCTGAATATATACCTCGCGTGTCAACTTGATCCAAAATATGTTATTAGAAACACATGAAATATTGCCATTAATTTAAAAATCTATATTATTTAGTACCTGTTTTGACCTACGGAGGGCGCCATGGTTTATGGACGCTCGGGGTGATGACGTAGTTTGTCACTGTCACAAGACGAACAATACGGGGTTACTGTAATTCCTTCTAGGCGAAGAGACATCCAACACGCACTCATCGGTTAAAAGCGGCGAGTACTTACTATTTGTGTTTTTATTGAGTCTTTTCTTACCTTTTCATTGCCTCAAAATACTTTTTGCATGTGTTTCCCTCGCATACTTTTAAGCATCGTGTTTTCTTGTGGTAGCTTTAAAGCAGCATAGACTTCATAATTATATTGACAGTACACATTCCCCAGACATTGCGTCACGCCTTCAAGTAGGGGGCCGTTCCACACTCCGCTTCAGTACGTCGAAGTCGGTCGCAGTTATTCTCAAACACATAGAGCGATCCAACTCCAGATTTATGTTGAAAATGTACGAAAACTGTACCGCATACAAACAGGAAGGATTGTCTTTCAGGAAGGAGTGATTTGTTCGAGGATTCAAGGTAATAATTATTTTTCGTACCTTGCATGCATTTTGAAACGTTGGGAAAAAAACAATGGGAGAAATTAATCGCTACCGGGTTGGCGTCATAATTCGCAATATTTACGTAAAATAAATGCTAACCGCCCGGTTCTTTGCTCTTTTAACAAAGAATCAAGACTGTTTTATGTCCATATCTATAAAGAATTCAGGGATTTAAACATTTGTTCACAAGAATTTTCAAAGTAAAAAACTCTTTGTGGTGATAAGGCGGCGCCACAGTGGCTTAAAGACTAGCAGCAAATTCAACATATTTATGTAAAATAAATGCTAACTGCTCGTTTTTTCTTACTTTTACCCAAGAATCGAGACTGTTTTATGTCCATATCTACATCAAATCAAATCAAATCAAATCAAATTTATTTATATAGCCCTTTACAAAACCCGAAAGGTCCCCAAAGTGCTTTACAACAAAGAGAAACATGGCACATAGTAAATAAAAGGCAGGAAAGTGTTATAAAATGACATTAGGAAGAAAAGAAAAGAAAAAAAAACGAACCATCGCATCACGATTAGTCAGACACCAAACAAAACAATAAAACAGATAAAATCCGAAAACATTAAAAACCCTAAAGAAATAAAACCAGGCTAAACTAATCTTGGGGAAAGGCGAGTCTAAAAAGGTGTGTCTTTAAACGAGATTTAAAAAGGCCCAAATTTGTAGTGGTGCGGATTTCCGGGGGAAGACTATTCCATAACCTGGGTGCAGCAACCGCAAAAGATCGGTCTCCCCACTGTTTGAGTTTGGACCTTGGGACTTGCGAATGAAGTTGGCCGGTAGAGCGAAGACTCCTGCCAGAGTTACGGATGGTTAAAATTTCTGATAAGTAAGAAGGAGCCTGGCCATTAATAGAATTAAAAACAAACAGTAAAAGTTTAAAATCAATTCTAAAATGGACTGGAAGCCAGTGGAGCGATGATAGCACGGGGGTAATATGTTCACGTCTAGGTGTATCTGTTAAAAATCGAGCAGCAGCATTTTGAACAAGTTGGAGACGAGAAACTGAGGATTTGGGAAGACCAACATAAAGAGCGTTGCAGTAATCCAGCCTTGAGTTTATAAAAGCGTGAATTGCTTTTTCCAAGTCGTGGCGAGTAAGAAAAGGCTTCACTTTGGCCAGGAGACGGAGCTGGAAAAAACTTGCTCTTACAACAGAACTAATCTGTTTTTCAAAGTTGAGCCTGCAATCGAATATCACTCCGAGATTTTTAACATGTGTTTTAAAAAAGGGAGCCAGAGTGCCAGGGTTGGGCTCAAGGGCATTTAACATAGAAGGTGTGCCAAAAGTAATATATTCAGTTTTGCTTTCGTTAAGATGTAAAAAGTTTTGCGCTAGCCACTGCTTCACATCGGATATGCACTCCATTAATTTAGTGAGAGCAGTTTGTTCGTTGGGTCTCAGGGGGAGATACAGCTGCAGGTCATCAGCATAAAAATGAAAAGAGATATTATGTTTTTTTATAACTGATCCTAAAGGTAGGAGATAAAGTGCAAAGAGAACAGGCCCTAAAATGGAGCCTTGTGGCACCCCACAAGACAGAGAGGTTTGTGAGGAGGAAAATTCCCCAATCATTACTGAGAAGGTCCTATGTTCCAGGTACGATTTAAACCACTGTAGAGCTTTACCACGGATACCTATAAAGTGTTCTAGACGAGATACAAGGACTGTGTGGTCGACTGTATCAAATGCTGCTGTGAGATCTAGTAAAACAAGGATTGCTGGGTTTCCATTATCTACAGAAAGGGCAATGTCGTTGTGCACTTTTAACAGTGCTGACTCAGTGCTATGTCTGGACCTGAAGCCTGATTGAAACTTGTCAAGGGTGGAGTTTGTCTCTAGAAATGTTTGCAATTGAATAAAAACAACTTTTTCTAAAACTTTAGAAAGGAAAGACAAGTGGGAGACGGGTCTAAAATTGGACAGCACGGAGGAGTCGAGATGGGGTTTTTTAAGAAGGGGTCTGACTACAGCCTGTTTGAAGGCAGCTGGGACAGAACCGGTACTGAGAGAGTTATTTATAAGAGCCAACAGACTTGGTCCGAGGCAACTAAAGACTTCCTTTAGAAGCCCAGCTGGAATTATATCTAACAGACAGTTAGTGGGTTTCATGCCACTAACTATTTCAGACAGAGATGACAATGAAAGGAGATCAAATTGTTCAAAAACAGTGAGCAGTTCTGGAGGATGTAGATTATCTGATGAGATACCCGAATTGCAGACATTTTGCCTGACCGAAGAGACTTTGTTTTGAAAGAAAGCGAGAAACTCCTCACAAGTGGCACCTGACACATCAGTTAAGACAGTGGGGTGCGGGTGTAAAACAGAGTCAATTGTGTTAAAAAGCAGTCTTGGATGGCTGGAGCTGTTATGTATAATAGAAGATAAATAATTCGACTTGGCCTGTTTTAGGGCCTCCTGATAGGTAGCCAAGGTGTCCCTCAGCAATTCCAAAGAAACATGGAGTTTGTCCTTTTTCCATTGACGTTCAGCCCGCCTGCATTTTTGCCTAAGCAGGCGGGTATAGTCATTAAACCATGGAGTGGCTTTGGGTTTGGAACTTTTTTGCCGTAGAGGGGCAATGGAGTCCAAAACAGCAGTGCAGGTGGAACAAAAAATGGAGAGAAGACTGTCTGAGCAGACAGGAGAAGGCAGAACGGCGTCAGGATGCTGCTGCAGGTCTCCAAATGCAGTCACAAACTCTCCTGCTGTGGATGGAGTGATGCGCCGGCGGTAACAAGCTGGAGAAATTTGCTTTTCTGCAGACAAAGGGGCAGCAAAGTAAAAAATGATGGGAAGGTGGTCCGAGATGGCAGTATCCACTATTTCTCTGATGGAGACTGAAAGCCCAAGCGAAATCACCAGATCCAAAGTGTGACCATGCTCATGAGTTGGTGCATTCACAGACTGGGTGAGGCCAAATGAGTCCAGAAGTCCTTTAAACTCATTCGCCAGCTGATTTGCAGAGCAGCAGACGTGAATGTTAAAATCCCCGCAAATTAAAACCCTGCCAAATGTTGGAATAAAGTCTGATAAAAACTCAGAAAACTCCTGGATAAAATCCTTGTTAAAACCAGGGGGCCGATAAATAGTGGCACAAAGCAATGGGGGAGAATGCGCGATAGAGAATAACTGCAGTTCAAAACTTGAATAATTATGAGCAGTTATGGTCCTACATTTGAACTTGTCCTTGAATACAGCAGCCAGGCCGCCACCACGGCCAGACGCTCGCGGGGTGCTGAAAAAACAGCAGCCAGATGGGAGGAGCTCCGAAAAGGCGCTGCATTCACCTGGTTTCAGCCAGGTCTCCGTTAGAAAAAGGAAATCCAAATGATGTGTCGAAAAGAAGTCGTTCAAAATAAACGTCTTATTCGTAAGGGACCTTGTGTTAATTAGCGCTGAATGAACCAGGGAGTGCTCAGCTGTGGGGGTGAAGCCGCGGAGCGGGCGAAGGTTCCCCGGCACAGAGCCATGCAGGGAAAGCCTCACCGGCCGACAACGCGGAAGTAGCGTCCCGACGTCCCGGTTAGTCAGCCGAAGCCACCGATAACGGAACTCCAAGGAACTCCGTAGATCATATCCCTTGAAGGCAGTCAGGGGTCTAGCCGGTGGATGATAGCGATCGCAGCGATAGGACGCCAGGTAGGCTTTTAATTTGACTGCAATTCCTCCCCGCTTTCCACGTCTCCGGCGGCGGTAGGTACGAGGCAACCAACAAGGAAGACGCCGTAGATGTGGTGGTAAAAACGCCAAAAAAGGCGGCGGTGACTTTGAGTGACTATAGCCACCATACGGCAACTTTTCCAACGTGTCACGTATATTAAAAAGTGTCAGGCGATCGTACACGTGCAGCGGTGACACTGTCCGTATAACAAGTAGTAAATACAGGCAAAATAACAATACATCGAGCAGAGTGAGACGGCCAGCCAAACACAGGGGCGCCATCTTGCTCTACTGGTCAGACATTACATTACTCTAGATAAAATTCAGTGATTTAAGCATTTATTCATAAGAATTTTCAACGTAAAAAAGCTCTACGTCCGTGTTTCCAATCGGTCAGCTTTGACGGAGATAGGCCACATATTAATCGGCCTCGCGCCCCTTGTCCTGTCAATATATTATGAAGTCTATGGTTCTGTCTGTATTCAACTAAACAAAACAAGCTGAAAATGCACGATAGTATTTTGGGTGTCAAATTCGCCTCGTGTTGGACGTTTCGTTTTTGGCAGAACACCGTTTTTTTTTCCAACTCTCATCATGTCTCATCCAATCTTTCCTGTTCATTTTGCCTTTGCTGCTCGTTTTGTTAAATATCGACAGTGCTGTCACACTCATTAATGTTCCTCTCGGGTTCAAATTGAAAGGGTTAAACCAGTGACATGTTTATGTCGCGAGAGTTATACTCTGAATGCCCGGCAGTGTAACCATGTGACGTCACTGCACTGTGACGTCAACAACAATGGCAACCTACTAGTTGAACTAATTTTACAAAATGCAAATATTCACATTGCAAAGGACTTCTGCATCACACACACAGACAGAAAAAAAATCCTGCTCTCACCAGTCCATATAGCATCTCAAAAAGCACACTGCCAAGTCCCCACCAGTCCACTGCAGGACTGTACGTGTGACCTTGCAGCACCTCCGGAGCCAGGTATTCAGGCGTTCCACAGAAAGTACGCATAAGCCCGCCTGCAGCCACGCCTTCCTTGCATAGTCCAAAGTCAGTCAGCTTCACGTGACCTTCGCTATCCAGCAAAATGTTCTCCGGCTTTAGATCTCTGACACAAAAACACATGCAAAAATAATTTAATAATTATGCATTACTGTCAACTTCTCATGTGTTAGAGCCACAGCTGTTTTACTCAATGTACCTGTAAACAATGTCTAAGGAGTGAAGGTAGCCCAGCGCCATGGCCATTTCTGCAGCGTAAAAAGCAGCCCTGCTTTCAGGAAATGAGCCCTCTTTCTGGAGATGGTAGAAAAGCTGAAAGAGGAAAATACTTACAGTCATGTGAAAAAATTAGGACACCCCATTAATTCAGTTCTTTATTAAGAAATGTTCACATATCAATGTCTGATCTTGTTTTTCTTTATCTCTGGAAAAGAAAGTGATGTAATTGCAGATAAACAACAAAAATTAATATTGTTTCACTCATTAGACCAAATATATAAACAAAAATTCGTATTCTAACTGAGGAAGAAGTTAGGACACCCTACCACCTAATAGCTAGTGTTACCCCCTTTGGCTGGAATAACTTCAGTGAGACGCTTTTTGTAGCCATCTACCAGCCTTTGACATCGGTCTGAAGAAAATTTGCCCCACTCCTCAACACAGAAAACTTTCAGCTGTGAGATGTTTGAGGGGTTTCTTGCATGTACAGCCCGTTTCAAGTCACCCCACAGTATCTCAATGGGAATAAAATCTGGCCTTTGACTCGACCATTCCAGCACTCTCCATTTCTTCCTTTTCAGCCAGTCCTTGGTGGATTTACTGGTATGTTTTAGGTCATGGTCATGTTACATGGTCCGGTTTCACTACAATTTTTTCACAGATGATCTCACATGTTCCTCAGCACCCTCTGATACAAGATAGAATTCTGGTGGATTCTATGATGGTGAGCTGGCCAGGTCCTGCTGCAGCAAAGCATCCCCAAACCATGACACTCCCACCACCATGCTTCACAGTTGGTATGAGGTTCTTTTCCTGGAATGCTGTATTGGGTTTACGCCAAACATGTCCTCGGTTCTGGTGTCCAAATCATTCAATTTTAGATTCATCTGTCCAAAGAACATTATTTCAGAAGTCCTGGTCTTTGTCTACATTCACTCTGGCAAACTTCAGTCTGGCCTTCATGTTCTTCTTGAAGAGCAACAGTTTCCTCATTGCACACCTCCCATGAAGGTTAAACTTGTGAAGTCTCTTTCTGATTGTAGAGGCATGCTCTTTCACATCAACAGTAGCAAGAGCCTGCTGTATAGGTCCTGTGATGACATTTTAGTGTTTTTGGAGACTTCTTTTAGCATCTTGCGGTCTGGTTCGGGGTGAACTTGCTTGGACTGCAAGACCTGGGCATGTTGGCTGTTGTTTTGAATGTCCTCCACTTGTAGACTATTTTCTGGACAGTGGAATGGCTGATTTTATATTCTTTTGAGATCTTTTGAAATCCCTTACCAGACTCATAAGCGTCTACAATCTTCTTTCTGAAGGCTATAGGCAGCTCCTTTGATCTCACCGTTGTGTTTTCTCTTACTTCAACAGTCAGTGGCACACCAAACTAAATGTGAAGTTTAAATACGGCAAGCCTCCTTCAAAACACCAGATGTTCTAATCACCTGATGTGATACACCTGTGTGTGATTTTAGCCATTTTAAGTAGGATTGAATGTGGGGGTGTCCTAATTTATTCTTCAACAGAAATTGCATTTATTTAAAATGACATTTTACAGAAAGTTATTTTAAAAAAGACTTTTCTTTGTTTTAATTGTTTAGTTCTATTACTTGAATCTTTAAAGATTGTTAACATTGATATTAAATATCCATATGACCAAATATGTCAGAGGCTTCCATAGGGTGTCCTATTTTTTCATTTGACTGTATAGTCCAAAATGAATTTAGTACTTTGAAAGACGACTGTGAATATTGTCTACATTTACCTCTCCTCCATTCACGTAGTCCACGACAAAGTAGAGCATGTTTGGTGTCTGGAAGGAGTAGTGGAGTCCCACCAGGAAGGGGTGCTGTAGTCCTTTAAGTAGTACGCTCCTCTCAACCATCACATGTTGCTGCTAAAATTACAGTCAAAACAATGTGACATACTGTATGTAGGCAAGTCAGTTGGCAGGCAGGTAATTTACCTCTTTCCTCATAACAATGGTCTGTTTTTGTAATACTTTCACAGCATAGTAGCCTCCATGTTTTCTATGTCGTGCCAGCAGCACCTGATTCAGAGGATGGTGAATGAACACTAAACAAAAACAACACATATACTGTAACTAAAAAAGAAAGTGTGGAATAAAACTACCTTTCCAAAACTCCCTTTGCCGATAACTTTGAGGTAATCAAAGTCAGAAGGTTTCATCCTGAAAAACACATATGAATGCATTTGTATGTTTTAGCTTCAATGTAATGCCAGCTTGGAAACTAAAAAAATGTCAATTAAATTAACAAAATATTAAACAAAATCATTCATTCATGTGAAAAAAGATCAACTTGTGTTATTTGTTGATGAGCCTGAATGATCCAGCAAGAGTAAGAATAGGCAGATTTTTTTTTTATTCATGGCCTAGAAGTGTTTTTTATATAAATACTTACTGTCATCAGGACTTTATTGCTGTGTCAGCTAGCTGAGTGTTAGTCAGAGAATAAAACTTATAAAAGGAGGATCCGCTGTATATGACTGTTCTCTATTCACATTCATTATAAACACACAAAGCTGAGCTAGTGTAAACTGTTTCATAGACTTCATAATGTATTGACGGCTCAGATCGTTTATGCACTGCGCCTCGCATTCAAGTAGGGGGCCGCCCACGTCAAGAAGAGCTATTCACAAACACGCACGCAACACCGGATTTCTATTGAAAAAGTACGAAAACTGTACCGCATACAAACAGGAAGGATTGTCTCAGGAGTGATTTGTTCGAGAATTCAAGGTAATTATTATATTTTTTGTACCATGCATGCATTTTCAAACGTTGTGAAAAAATCAATGGGAGAAATTAGCCGCTACTGCATTGTTCGCAATATTTACGTAAAATAAATGCTAACTGGACGTCTTTTTTTTTTGCTTTTAATCAAGAATCAAGACTGTTTTACGTCCATATCAATAAAGAATCAGGGGATTGAAGCAATTATTCACAAGAATTTTCACCAGAAAAACTGCTTACATCAGACGGCTGCTAGCTACATTCACTAACCGACTAGCATTGTACTTCGACGTATTTACGTAAAATAAACGCTAACTGAACGTTTTTTTGCTTTAAACCAAGAATCGAGACTGTTTTTACTAGGAGTTGGAACCTCTTGGTACCTAACGATACGATACGATTTGCGATTCAAAGCTCACGATAACGATGATCTCACAATATGCCATTGCAACGATTATCAATACATTTGAAGAATATCCTAGAATGATTTTCTGACCAACAACTGATAAACAGAAAAACAAGCGTCTGCTGTGAATTGAAATGAGTTTATCACTAGTAGACGTCCAATCCATTTGAACGTCTATGGCCGCCGTCAGTGGCAGCCAATACCAGGCAATGAGGAAATTTTGGGCCATTTAAGGTCACTTACCTGTTGATCTTCGTTACTTCCTATTGATTTAGGGGTATTTTATGGGTCACTTCGTATTGATTTTGACTTACAGAACAGGAAGTCACCTGGGAATCCCCCAAATGAATAGGCAGTGACTCAAATGAACAGGAAATGACCTATGAATGCCCTAAAATGAACTGCAAGTAACCTGTAAATGCCCTGAAAACCCTCAGTCTAAAAGGATTGGGCGTCGTGCACAATGCAGCCTTAGAGTTAACTGAGACACTATTATGGTGGAAGATTTTGGTAGAAACTTGTTGGTTCCTTTTTATTTACTTTTTTTTTAGACATTGACACCTTTTCAAAATGATATCTCGATTCTTGGCAGGAGCATATCGAAAACCTTTTGGGATACAAAGTATCACGATATATCACCATTTCGATATTTTGTTACACCCCTAGTTTTTACGTCCATATCTATAAAGAATTCGGGGATTTAAGCATTTATTCACAAGAATTTTCACCGCAAAAGCTCTGTTTACATCAGGCGGCAGCTAGCTCCATTCACTAACACACTAGCATTGTACTTCGAATTATTTACGTAAAATAAACGCTAACTGCACATTTTTTTGCTTTTAACCGAGAATCGAGACTGTTTTTACATCCATATCTATAAAGAATTCGGGGATTTAAGCATTTATTCACAAGAATTTTCAACGACAAAAGCTCTTTGTCTGTGATTCCGCTCAGTCAGCTTTGATGGCCTCGCCAACAACGCAGGCCCCCTATTCATCGCCCCCGCGCCCCGTCAATACATTATGAAGTCAATGACTGTTTTCCCAGATCCTAATGCATGAGTCTGTATCCTGAACAAATTGCCAACAGATGATACCTAATATGATGATACTGGGACTGTAAGCCACCACAGTTTCCCTTTAGCTTTAACCCATGCGACCTAATAAACGATGTGGCTGATTTCTGAATTTTTCTGATCCCACAAGAGACAAATTCTCATCTTTTCTCAGCATCTCTTAAACTAACCAAAAGTGTTTTCTGCTCATACATACAGTGGGGCAAATAAGTATTTAGTCAACCACTAATTGAGCAAGTTATCCCACTTGAAAATATTAGAGAGGCCTGTAATTCTCAACTTGAGTAAACCTCAACCATGAGAGACAGAATGTGGGGAAAAAAAACCTGAAAATTTTTAAAGAATTTATTTGCAAATCATGGTGGAAAATAAGTATTTGGTCAATACCAAAAGTTCATCTCAATACTTTCTTATGTATCCTTTGTTGGCAATAACGGAGGCCAAACGTTTTCTGTAACTTTTCACAAGCTTTTCACACACTTGCTGGTATTTTGGCCCATTCCTCCATGCAGATCTCCTCTAGAGCAATGATGTTTTGGGGCTGTCGTTGGGCAACACGGACTTTCAACTCCCTCCACAGATTTTCTATGGGGTTGAGATCTGGAGACTGGCTAGGCCACTCCATAACCTTGAAATGCTTCTTACGAAGCCACTCCTTTGTTGCCCTAGCTATGTGTTTTTGATCATTGTCATGCTGAAAGACCCAGCCACGTCTCATCTTCAGTGCCCTTGCTGATGGAAGGAGAGTTTCACTCAAAATTTCTCGATACATGGCCCCATTCATTCTTTCCTTTACACAGATCAGTCGTCCTGGTCCCTTTGCAGAAAAACAGCCCCAAAGCATGATGTTTCCACCCCATTGCTTCACAGTGGGTATGGTGTTCTTCGGATGCAATTCAGTATTCTTTCTCCTCCAAACACGAGAACCTGTGTTTCTACCAAAAACTTCTATTTTGGGTTAATCTGACCATAACACATTCTCCCAGTCCTCTTCTGGGTCATCCAAATGCTCTCTAGCGAACCGCAGACGGGCCTGGACGTGTACTTTCTTCAGCAGGGGAACACGTCTGGCAGTGCTGGATTTGAGTCCCTGGCGGCGCATTGTGTTACTGATAGTAGCCTTTGCTTCTGTGGTCCCAGCTCTCTGTAGGTCATTCACTAGGTCCCCCCGTGTGGTTCTGGGATTTTTGCTCACCGTTCTTGTTATCATTTTGACGCCACGGGGTGAGATCTTGCATGGAGCCCCAGATCGAGGGAGATTATCAGTGGTCTTGTATGTCTTCCATTTTCTAATAATTGCTCCCACAGTTGATTTCTTTACACCAAGTGTTTTACCTATTGCAGATTGTCTTCCCAGCCTGGTGCAGGTCTACAATTTTGTCTCTGGTGTCCTTCGACAGCTCTTTGGCCTTGGCCATAGTGGAGTTTGGCGTGTGACTGACTGAGGTTGTGGACAGGTGTCTTTTATACCGATATAGAGTTATAACAGGTGCCGTTTATACAGGTAACGAGTGGCGCCTCGTTAGACCTCGTTAGAAGAAGTTAGACCTGTTTGACAGCCAGAAATCTTGCTTGTTTGTAGGTGACCAAATACATGTTTTCCACTCTAATTTGCAAACAAATTCTTTAAAAATCAAACAATGTGATTTTTTTTTTTCCACATTCTGTCTTTCATGGTTGAGGTTTACCCATGTTGACAATTACAGGCCTCTCTAATCTTTTCAAGTAGGAGAGCTTGCACAATTGGTGGTTGACTAAATAATTATTTGCCCCACTGTACGTATTTCCATTGAATCCATGTTGAAAACCACACGCACTGAACCATTCAGTGGACACCCTCATCACGCTTCCACTCATTTTTATTTCCTATATTAAAGTTGGGAGTTTTCCCTTTACATTTTGCATTTGTATGTGTCATACTATATTTATATGTTATCAGTCAGTGAGTTATGCTTTTTTTTGTTTTTGTTTTAACAATGTGTTGGCCTCGCTTATTCGCTGATGTTCTCAATATACCAAATTTTACCATAACGACAGCTCCAGAAATGTACTCACAAGGAGAGGTGAGACTTTACTGCGACCTGAGAAGGAAAATACACAAAAGGTCATGAAGTCATCGTTTGTTTCATTTCCTGTCAAATTACCCAAAACGTGTCATCTCGTGCTCACCATGGTGCCTTTGTCCTCCATCGTCTTGTTACTTTTTTTGTTCCATGGGCGAGGGATCCTCGGAGTGTCCTGGCTTCAAGTGAGAGGACATTGCATTTATTCGTATCATATTTTTGAAGAAGTATTTTGATGGCAACTTACTGCTGGCAAAGGGGCTGATAGGGGCCGGGTTTGTGTAACAATTCCCCGAAGAGATTTTTCCTCCCCTTGAGCAGAGCTGAAAGAAGGAGCGGAAGGTTAGTTATATAACATTTTATCACTTGACTGTCTCAATGCCCCCTGCCATACTTAAAGTAGCACACACAAAAACATGTAATGAGAAGCCTTCCAACATAAGACAAGGAAAATGAGAGTTCTGTTAAATATTTTCCTTTACAAGAGATAGTTCAAAAGAATAATTCACAGTGCTAATAGAGATTTTAAATTCTAAAAATGACATTTAACCCTTTCAGGGACAGGGATCACTACAGTGGACAGCTAAACAAATGTTGGCACTTAAGGCAAGTGACTGTTTTTGGTCATTGAAAAAAGTAAAATATTAGAAGTAACACTCTAAAGTTGTTTTTTTTCTCCCCTAATATTTAATTTGCATGCCATCGACGAGGATAGCCGTCCAATTCATTCAGGCCTTGAAGATTAGCAGTGAATGCTGATGCTTCCGTGCCATTGATGACACTAGACGTCCAATCCATGTTGACTAGTAGAGACGAATGAATGTTTAGGGTAACAAAATAAAAACATAATTTATGCCTGAAGGGGTTACTGAAGACTATTTCATTACATTTTCCATACCAATTTGTAGTTTCTATGCATTACGTTGCCTATCATCTACAAAGACTGCATGACATCAGTCTTGCTAATTAAAAATACAGTAACCTCCTTACCTGAGAAAAATGACACAAGCCTCCTCATTTTGGAGTAAGTCATTCCTTGGTCGTGAGTCAAAGTCATGTGGACCAGAACAAAGAGTGAGATAGATGAAGTGAATTACCAGGCCAGGGAAGTTAAAGATGACCAGAGCTTGTCTCAAACTACTCTAAGCTCCTTTGACAGACCTCCACCCAAATGACCAGCAGTGGTGCGTTTAAAGACCCTCAGAGTTTGCGGACTTCCTGTTAAGGCCACATTTGGAGTGAGGTAGGTGAACACCGTTTGACTGGATGTATATTGATTCCAACCTAAATGACTTGTTTGATATCTTTAGAAACTATTGTTGTTTTTCTGGTATGGTTCATTTGAATGAACTATCCAGTTTTACAAGGACCAAAGATAAAAAGAAAGAAAATTACTGTTCAATATGTATTCAAACTGTAACACTGCGCACTCCGGTTTAGCTTGTTTCTTATTTACATCACTGACTCCTTTACTGAGTGTGTACTTCAGCCAATTTCCTAATGTTATCATCATTGTGCATTTCCCCACCATATAATATTAACTCACAAATATGCTCAAAACTTGATCTGCCAGTGACCCGGGTTGTTTTATTGAAATTCAAGAGAGTAGAATAGAAGGTCTGTTGGAGACTAAATATAGTTAATAGGTCATGACCTAGTGTGACGGCATTTGACAACTCTGTATCAGTCTTCTTGTCTCATGTAGCCGTTGCATGCCAAAGAATCCACAAGACCTGTCTGCATCCTTACTGGGCCAAGTTCTGATTTATGAGCATTTCGCATTTGTACTTGTTTACTCCTTATGGTTCAGACCTTCCGCACATTTATCCCCGACAAGCAACATCTTAAATCTTCTACTTTTATGAGCTGAATTGCATAACCATACTTTTATGTCTGTGTGTGATCATATGATGAATGAAAATAGCGAGAGGTGCTATTTTGAGTTCAGTACAGTGAGTGATGGGAGTCTTGGGAGGAATACACACTCATTTCGTAAGTGAAAACTCTGCAGTGAAAATGTTTTTCTCTAGTGCATTGAATCATGATAATGCGTATACAGTATAATACATTCTGTTTTCAGTGGTTGAGGTAATCATTTGATCCCTCGCTGAATCGAAAGTTTAGCGACAAAGAACTGATCCGTTTCAATTTTTTATGCACTGTAAAAAATAATAATAAAAAAATAGAACTTCTTATTAAATACAGTGGGGCAAATAAGTATTTAGTCAACCACTAATTGTGCAAGTTCTCCCACTTGAAAATATTAGAGAGCCCTGTAATTGTCAACATGGGTAAACCTCAACCATGAGAGACAGAATGTGGATAAAAAACAGAAAATCCAATGTTTGATTTTTAAAGAATTTATTTGCAAATCATGGTGGAAAATAAGTATTTGGTCAATACCAAAAGTTCATCTCAAGACTTTGTTATGTACCCTTTGTTGGCAATAACGGAGGCCAAACGTTTTCTGTAACTCTTCACCAGTGTTGTCACAGATTACTTGAAAAAGTAATTTAATTACTGATTACTGATTATGCCTCAAAAAAGTAATCTAGTTACTTTACTGATTACTTCATTATCGAAGAAACTAAGTTACTTTAAAAGTAATCTATCAGTTACTTTTTACCCCTTTTTTCTCCCTTTGCCGCCTCAACATAAGAATGACAACAGAAAAATGTCATCACATGTAGTTGACTTTCCGATGATTGAATTTTTAAGGGGAATATCAGAATTTTGCGCTAGTTTAGCCACTCTGGAGTCCTGAAACTAACAAATATCTGACAAACTGCTTGGAATTTGTTGTTATCAACTCCACTGACCAATTAAACCCCGCTAACTCTAAGATTAAGCCTAATGTCAAAACTTCTGAATTTTGGGTTATGGTTAACAGCATATCAGTGCCAATGTAAAACAATGCAAACTGACTACACAAAATTGCAAAGGTGGTGGCGGGCGCGGATGCGCGTGCATAACCCGGAAGTACTCCTCTCAACGCACACGCGGTCAATTTGGCCACAAAACGTGGCGGCAACTAAGCACTTTACACTCAACCGGACTTACAACACATCCCACAGATGCTAAACGAACACATCACCTCACGGCATAAATGTGTAACACGCACATGAAGTAAACAAAGCTCGCCAACTTGGAGCGATGACTGCCCGTCGTTGCTACGGCAAAGCTACGAAAGGGCCGCGCATGTAGGGGGTCCAACCTTTTGCTGATACCCTCCAGAATGAAGGAAAAAAACTCACCTTCATTCATGGATATCCACAGATCAACATTCCCTCGCAACGTCTCAACACTCGGCTCGAATGTCCACCTGCCTGGCCCACGCCTTCAGTCCCACAACACATGTGACGCGGGACCAAAACAGGAAATAGCTAAGAGGTTGTCATGGTAACACGTACCGGGAACCTTTTATTTGAGCATTTTCTTTTCAAAATGCTCTTCGTACATGACTACAATATTCTTCATTCTACATACGTTATGAGGCAATGAAAAAATAGTAATGCAGAGACACTAAGGAAACTAACTTTAATCAGATTACTGGTGTAGAAAAATGAACGCGTGAGATTACTCGTTACTGAAAAAAGTAATCAGATTACACTGATTACACACTGCTCTTCACAAGCGTTTCACACACTGTTGCTGGTATTTTAGCCCATTCCTCCATGCAGGTCTCCTCTAGAGCAGTGATGTTTTGGGGCTGTCCAGCAACCCCGCAACCCTTGTGAGGATAAGCAGCTTGGAGGATGAATATATTACAATCATCAATAATTGTTTGTTTTTTTGTCATGAATGGATTCAGCAAATAAGTCATTCGTGTTTTTTTTTTTTTTTAATCTTTTTTTTAATTACACATCGCAAAATAATGTGTGCAAGCAACACTAATAATGATTTGTAAAAATCACATTACATCGAAAGAAATACAAAGAAAATTGAAGAAAGAAACATGAAATAAAATTATACATAAAAATCACATTAAATCACCGTTGGAATTAAAAAAACTAATAATTGAAATCGGAAATGAAATAAACCAGAAAATGAATAAAAAGCAAATAGATTAAAATTTGAACTATATAGACAGTTACGAACATGCTGTTATAAAGAAAAGTGTTTTTAGCCCTGATTTGAAGGAGCTAACAGTTTGAACACACTTCAGACCTTCAGGTAACTTGTTCCAGAGGTGAGGAGCATAGTAACTAAATGCTGCCTCACCCTGTTTGGTTCTTGTTCTTGGAACATACAGGAGAGTGGTTCCAGGCGACCTTAGGGGTCTAGTTGCTTCATAGGAATCCAACAAATCAAGCGTGTATTTTGGTCCAAGGCCATTAAGTGTTTTGTAGATGAGCAGTACTATTTTATAGTCTATCATTTGACTCACTGAAAGCCAGTGTATCGATTTCAAAACCGGTGTAATATGGTGCAGTTTCCTTGTACTGTACTTGTAAGTACTCTGGCAGCAGCATTCAGTGCTAACTGCAGCTTTTTTTATTAAGACCTGTAAATATACAGTTGTAATAGTCCAATCTACTCAAAACGAATGCAAGCATAAGTTTTTCTATGTCTTGTTTAAACAGAGGCCCCTTAATTTCAACTATATTTTTTAGGTGCCCCTAAATTCAAACTATATTTTTAGGTCGTAATAAGCAGATTTAGTGATGGACTTTAGATGGCTATCAACTTTTACGTCTCAGTCAATAATTATGCCAAGATTGCTGACTTGCTTTGCAGCTGTAAGTGACATTGTGCCAAGGTGCGTGCTTCTTTTTTACCTTTCCTTTTTTGGCCAAAAAATGATCACTTCGGTCTTCCCCACATTTAACTGGAGAAAATTCTGGCACATCCATTCTTTGATTTGATGAATGCATTTACTCAGGGAAACATAGAGTTGTGTGTTATCTGCATAGATTGGATAGGAGATGTCATACTTTTTCATGATCTGAGCTAGAGGAACCATTTACAGTAGATCTTAAATAAAAGTGGTCCAAGAATGGACCCTTGAGGAACCCCACATGTGAATTTGGTTTTGACACAAAGAAATCCCTATCATGTAAATAAGATGTGAACCACTGAAGAACAGTGTTAGTGAGCCCTACCCAATGTTCCAATATGCTGAGTAGTATGTTGTGATCAACCGTGAGAGAGAGAGACAGACAGAGACAGACAGAGAGAGAGAGAGAGACAGACAGACAGACAGACAGACAGACAGACAGAGAGAGAGAGAAAGACAGAGACAGAAAGAGACAGACAGAGACAGACAGAGACAGAGACAGAGACAGAGAGAGATCTGAACCTTTTGGAATTTCTCACATTTCTGCATAAAATCACCATCAACTTTGATCTGATCTTTGTCAAAACCACACAGATGAAAAAAAAACTGTCTGCCATAACGAAAACTACCCAAACATTTATAGGTTTTCATATTTTAATGAGGATAGTATGCAAACAATGACAGAAGTTGGAAAATTAATAAGTGAACCATCACATTTAATATTTTGTGGGCCCCCCTTTGGCAGCAATAACTTCAACCAGACGCTTCCTGTAGCTGCAGATCAGTCTGGCAAGACTAATCTTGGCCCATTCTTCTCTACAAAACTGCTGTAGTTCAGTTATATTCCTAGGATGTCTTACATGAATCACTGTCTTTAGGTCATGCCACAGCATGTCAATGGGGTTCAAGTCTGGACTTTGACTTGGCGACTCCAGAACGTGTATTGTGTTCTTCTGAAACCCTTCTGAAGTTGATTTACCTCCGAGAGTTGGATCATTGTCTTGTTGCAGCATCCATCCTCTTTTTAGCTTCAACTGTCTGACAAGCAGCCTCAGGTTATCCTGCAAAACATCCTTATAAACCTTTGAATTCATTCTTCTATTAATGATTGCAAATTGTCCTAGCCCTGAGGTAGCAAAACAGCCCCAAATCATGACGCTCCCTCCACCGTACTTCACGGTGGGGATGAGGTGTTGAGGTTGGTGAGCTGTTCCATTTTTCCTCCACACATGACGTTGTGTGTTACTCCCAAACAATTCAACTTTGGTTTCGTCAGTTCACAAAATATTATGCCAAAACTTCTGTGGAGTGTCCAAGTACACTTTTTGCGAACATTAAACGAGCAACAATGTTTTTTTCAGACAGCAGTGGCTTCCTCTGTGGAGTCCTCCCATGAACACCATTTTTGGCCATATTTTTACATATAGTTGATGTATGCACAGAGGTATTGGACTGTGCCAGTGATTTCTGTAAGTCTTTAGCAGACACTCTAGGGTTCTGAGTATTCTGCGCTGAACTCTTGGCGTCATCTTTGGTGGACGGCCACTCCTTGGGAGAGAAGCAACAGTGCCAAAGTTTCTCCAATTGTAGACAACTTCTCTGACTGTTGATTGATGAACATCCAGACTTTCAGAGAAGGTTTTGTATCCTTTCCCAGCTTTACACGAATCAACAATCCTTGATCGCAAGTCCTCAGACATCTCCTTTGACCCAGCCATGATGCACACTAGACAATGGATATGGTGTTCTTTAGGTCATACTCTCATTTTTCATCCATCGGCCATAATGGGTCATGTTAATGGCACATATCTTCAACTGTAGTTTCATCTGACCACAGTACTTTATCCTAAGCTTTCCCTGAGTCATTTAAGAAAACTGAAAACAATACTTATATTGTTATTCTTAATACATACTTATCTCAATAAACTATCCTGAATTTTATATATACTGTATACATTTTCTATTTTTATTAAAGCTATTATAGTATATTCAAATTATGTTGTATACTTGGATCACGAGACATAATATCAAGTATGTCGGTCACATGTGTCTAAAATTGGAGGTGCATACAGAGTTGATATGGGTCATGCTGGTTACTAGCACAGAAAGATGATCACCAGACAGTTCATATCTTAATGCATACGTTCGAGAGCAAAGGAGTCCGCGCTGGTCACAATGACGAGCGCCCAAAATATTCCCTCACTTTATGCATGCATCAGCAGATTACACTGAAAGTCACCCCTCACACGGGATCAGTCGTCTGGAGTCGGGAACGTTCCCTACAAGAGATGAATGCCATTTTGATAAACAAGCTATGCTTTATTCAGTTTAGATGAGTTACTGTATATGTCATGTCACATGTAATGCCAGAAAAAAACAAAATACTGGGTCATGTACAGTAGGATGCTGACAGAAAAAACCTACTATGAACATTTTTCTTCTATTAAACCAACATACGTTTTAAGAATGTGGTAGGAAACTGGAAGACCAATGGAAAATCCAGCAGCAAATAAACTTCCACAGGAAATTTTGAACCTAGAACCCAGAAGTATGAATGAGGGTAACCAAGAGCTAATGGTGTTGCTACACCTGACCTGTACTGTAGTCTACTATTTTTAAATGAATAAATTCACTTTCGATGTCTGCCAATCGTAGTACCTCGTTTGTCCTTTAGATGACGACAACAAACCAGAAAAAAAATGCAAGATGCACAAGACGAGCGCTGGTCATTTTACCAAAGGACCATCATGTTTTAGGTGCTTTTTATTTTATGTGTCCCTATATGTGATCTGTGTATAGTAAATACTTTGAACATTTAACTTTTATTTTAGTTTATTAACACTTTACAGGGGCAAGTGACTAATTATGCAAATTTAAAAAAAAAAAACAAAAAAAAAAAACAAAAAGGGCTCATAAATACCCGGCATCCACATACATGCAGAACACATGTGGAGTCATATTGTAGGCCACAATATTAAGGTTTGGTATATCGTATTGTATTATATTGTTGTTGTTTTTTTATTGTATCCTAAATTTTATGAATAAATGAAATTACAAATTAATAAAATATTATTCAAAACAACATTAAAATGAATAGAAACAGAACTACAATCTGGTGATGGCCCCTAAAAACACTCTAAGTTGATAAATAATAGTAATAATGGAAGTAACATTAATTTAAAAAATCCTTTTTGTTTTTAATAAAAATTTTTAGATAAATAAAAGAATAATTTCAGGATTATCTTTTTAAAGATTTTTAAGAAAATGAAATTAAAATAAATTGAGAATATTTATTGTATTTTGTGCCTTTTTTTTTTTTTTTTTTTAAATTAAAACTAAGTCGATTAAAAAAAAAAAAAAAAAAAAAGAGAATATTTACAATCAAATGAGAGCCCTATAACGGGTTAAATTGTGATTATTTGGTTTCCAAATAAATGGCAAAAGCTACAACTGACCTGTGTAAAACAAACAGGCCAGCAAAGTAAATTTGTGAGCAAATTTAGACAAGATCATCCGTATGTTAACTTTTTGAGTACTGTTGTTGGATTTTTAGATGTGCCTTAAGTTTTGTGAACCACTCTACTATATCAATAGATTAAGGATTGTCATACTTATTATGGGTCACGTTGTAGTCTTGGTTTTCTTTGGAGGTATGTTATAACAGTGAAAACTCATATGGACACATAATAGTTGCCTCATCATCATAATACAAATTTACAAAGCATTGACTGATTTGGTAATCCGTATTAAAGCAGT
Source organism: Corythoichthys intestinalis (assembly GCF_030265065.1). NCBI lineage: Eukaryota > Metazoa > Chordata > Actinopteri > Syngnathiformes > Syngnathidae > Corythoichthys > Corythoichthys intestinalis. The sequence goes on from NC_080398.1 coordinate 43,357,583, forward strand.
TAAAACTGTATTTATCAACTTTTGTAAGATTTATTTAAAAAAAGGTTTTGTTAAAAAAGTGCTTTTGGTATTAATTTAACTAAGGGTGTGACAATATTTTGTTATAGTGATATATTACGATACTTTGTATCCCAATATTATGGATATGTTCTTCTTCGAACGGCTGCTTTAAGACCACAAAATTAAAATAAAAAGTAAAATTGGGGAGAAGGAGGTAGTTCACTACATTTCTTACAGTTAATTAAACGTTAACAGTAGAAAACACATACAGGAGAACCCTTCTCTTTAAGCAGCTTCCCGCTTGACTTTTGCAGGTTAGCAAGTTCAAACAGTTTAATGTTATGCTAACTCTGATGCAGGTCGAACTTTCAGTAGCAAAATTAGTGGTGTGTTCCCCACTTCCACAACATTGATGTCTTTTTGCATTTCTTACAGTGGCTGCTACTGGCTGGGGGAAAAAAACCTTCTAATATACATAATATCTATAATATCTAATGTGTGTGGGGGTGGGGGGGTCATTGTGTGTGTTTGTTGGGGGGGGGGGTGTCAAGTCATCAGCCAATCAAATCAAATGTGCATTTAGGAGGGAAAAAACCGGCACATTCAGCAAGTGAAAAGAGGTACATGTATGTCTGAACATAATGAAAATAATTCACTTAATAATGGTGGGGCCAAATATAACATTTAAAACATATGGGAAGACAATCTAAATTATAACTAAAGTCATTATATAACACAAATAAGGTTGCTTAAAAGTTGGTGGGGACAATTTCAGCATCCTGAAAAGTTGGTAGTGTTTTGTCCCTACCGTCCCTATGCAAACCTACGCCCTTGATAGTACCATGAACGTGTCCAAGCGTTTCACTTGATGATGATGAAGCATTTTTATTTCGAGCATGCAAACAAAAAAAAAACAAATACAGTATAATTCAACAAAAATAATTGCACTCGATAGGGAGTGGGAAGAAGAAAAAAACTTACTTTTTCCCACCCCTGATCTCATTGTCCAGCATCCTTACTTCGTGGGATACTCCTGTTCACACAATGAAAGCGAAGAAAAACAGACAAAAACAACTAAACCAATCGACAACCAACTAAAGTTGGCTGATTAACAATAATTTCAATATATACACCAATTGACAAGAACATCAACACACATTGTCAGCAAATGTCATTATACTGTGACCAGACCATATTTTTATGCAACAATACAAATTTTGGGATATTTTGACAATGCTTCAAATGATTGTCTAAATTGTTCCAGAGTTTCACTCCATATACAGACAGACGAAAACGTTTGCAAGTAGTCCGTTTTACCCTGGAAACCCCCGTTTACAGACGTCACGCAACCGCTTTTGTTTCAACCAAGCCATAAAACGAAGGGAATTAAATATATTTATTATTCAAAATGTCTGTCGTTTTTAGCTTAGACTCATTAATTGATGTCTAATATTTCGTTTGAAAAAAATAAAAAATAAAAAAATTTTCACTCGTATATTTTAAGCAAATTATGTCAGAATGAAAAAATGGTGTCTCTAAAAAAGTCAAGGATATCTACCTCAAAACTATCGCTTAGTTGTATTTTTTTTTTGTTGCTGTCACATTTTCTCCGCTATGTTAGATGATAAATAATCGATCCAAACTAGGAATTGAGGAAAAAAAACGTTTGAAAGAGTAAATATATGAATATGAACATCTCGACCACTCCTTGATGTCTGTGATTTCTGCATCGCAACCCTTGTTATATTACCATGTTTCACCCATAAAATCCGCCAAAAATCCGGCTGTGGCCATTCACAGCTGTGTCTTGACACTCGGTGATACATGCTACATGGAGTTTTTGGATCGAAAAGAGGTAAGTATGCGATAATATCTCGTTAAAATCATGGCGTCTTTCATTCTGCTCTTGCGTGCTCTCACCTCCAGTTAGGGTTTTGCTGTTTAAAAAAAAAAAAAAATTTTTTTTAAATGCCCTCCTGTTCAAAATTTTTCTTCCCCGCAGAAAATTGAGATTTTAAGCTTTTCAATGATGTATCACACATGCATATAGGACAATTTTGTCATTTTGCCAAATTGGGGGTCTCAGAGCGAAACTTCAAGTCACCTGAGTGTTTTCCGCCATATATATAAATAATCATAGAGGCTAATGCCATGTCTTTCACTCACAACACAGTAATTGTTTGTTCCCAAATATTTCAAAGTCGCACAGATTACAGTTTGGGCACAGATGTTACAGAAATTGCTGTAATTTCAAACCCTGAAAAATACCACTGATTTTTTTAATTTAAGTAATATCTGTGTCAGGCTAATTTGCCTTACACAAACACCCCCCCCCGCCCCCCCCCCCCCACACACACACACACACATGCACACAAATACATACGTACGTATGTACCTACGTACAGTGGGGAGAACAAGTATTTGATACACTGCCAATGGGTTTTCCCATTGACGGTGTATCAAATACATTTGATACACTGCCAATGGGTTTTCCCATTGACGGTGTATCAAATACTTGTACTGTACGTAGGTACATACGTACCTACGTACAGTACAGTACAGTACAGGCCAAAAGTTTGGACCCACCTCATTCAATGCAACACTAATGAAGGTCCTAATCCCGTTGATGAAGCAATAAATTCCACTATTTAACCCTGAAAAGGCATACCTGTGAAGTCAAAACCCCATTTTAGGTGACTCCTTCTTGAAGCTCATCAAGAGAATGGCAAGAGTGTGCAAAAAAGTAATAAGAGCAGAGGGTGCTACTTTTAAGATACTACAATATTATACGTTTTTAGCAAGGGCGTAGGTTTGCAAAGACCGGTAGGGAAAAAACACTACCAACTTTTCAGGATGCTCAGATTGTCCCTTCCAACTTTTAAGCAACTTTATTTGCGTTATATAATGGCTTCAGTTATATAGGTCATTTAGATTGCCTTTCCATATATTTTAATTGTCGTAATTGACCCTAACATTATTCGGTGAATTATTTGCAGTATATTCAGACATACTGTACATGTACCTCTTTTCACTTGCTAAATTTGCCGGTCCATTTTTTTTCCTCCTAAAAGCACATTTGATTGGCTGATGACTTGACCCCCCCCCCCCCCCCCACACACACACACACACACAGACATCAGATATTAGGGATATTAGACTGTTTTTTTTTTTCAGCCAGCAGCAGCCACTGTAAGAAATGTAAAAAGACGTCAATGTTGTGGAAGCGGGGAACACACCACTAATTTTGCTTCTGAAAGTCCGACATGCATCAGAGTTAGCATAACATTAGACTGCGTGAACTTGCTTACCTGCAAAGCGTGTAGGTAGATGCTTAGAGAGAAGTGTCCTCCTGTATGTGTTTTCTACTGTTAACGTTAATTATACTGTGAGAAATATAGAGAACCGAGTTTTACCCCCTTCTTCTATTTTATTTATGTGGTCTTAAAGCAGCCCACTGGTGCTTTCATTTTTTTGTTGAGTTTGACTGTGCTTGTGGACGAAAACAGTACTTTTTTTTTTTTACCTGAAGGACGGTTCATTTTTATTTGTTTATTTTTTGTTATTCCCTGTCAAAGACGTTTTTTCAGTTATATTTAATTTCTTTATTTAGACAATGTGGAGTGGTCTTAAGACAAATGTTAATTTTTTTGCATTCCTGGATAGTTAAGAGATGATTAAAAAGCTTGTATTCATCGTGTATGTTAATATAATTTATGTTCAAATAATGAAATTTAATTTTGCTCATAAAATCTGGACATTTTTCCTGGAAGTTTTCAAAATGTTTCTTTCTTAATTTTTGAAAACAAAGGTTTGAATTCAACGGTGTAGGCTGAACCGATACACATAAAAGTTTGTGTAAGTCAATACAGATTGATTTTGCATTGATCATTAAGAATGTCCTGTCCCCAGCAAAAAGTGTACATGCAGGTTATGTCATATCATCAGGGCTGAAAGTGGGCCAGAACGGTCAGGAACGCAGTTCCGGTATAAGATTCAGGGCCGGAATGCTGTTCCGGTACATGGTATTTTGATTCCGAAAATATGACGGCAACTGTCAAAACGCTATGTAAAAAAAAAAAAAAAAAAAAAAAAAAAAAAATGCTAAGCTGCCACACATGCATTTCATCTCCAAGAAGAAAACAATCTACCAACATCAGATTTACATACACAAGTGTTAACAACAAGCATAAAGTGCTTGTGTAGCGTTATCCGTTTCCACCAATATTTATCATTTATTTTATTCACCGGACGGCATGGAGGTTGCCCCAGCTGCTGCAGTTATGAGACGATGATGAGTCATGTCAATGTGCGAATACACGCAGCAAAGCAAAACGCCTTGACTCATTTATACGTTCAATTGTCTGACAGACTGACATGTGATCAGCAGAGATTGTTAGCTCTGATTGGTTCAAATATGCATGTTTTCTGGAACAGCAAAAAAAAAAAAAAAAAAAAAAAGGTTGTTAAATTGATGCGACAAAAAAGGGCAATGCAACATAAAATGGATCAAATCTTTAAGAGCAACGAAAGAGTTGAGGAGGCTTATTTATCATATTTAGTTTTATTTGCTTCTATTCGGAGGTTCAGAACATCTTAGCTGTCAATGTACACTTTGGACTTAACTTTGTTCATTTATGTTAGGCTACTTATTCATTTCCTTATGATTTAAAAAAGTCAATGTTTGTGCGATCTTCAAAATATATTCCATTTCACTCTGCATGATATAAGTCATTTGTACTTATTTTTCTGAATGTATGTTACTCATATCTTTGTTATTTAAAAAAAGTGAATGTTTACATTAACTTCAATTTTAATACATACCCTATGTCTTAAGTAGTTAGAATTTTGAGATTTGGCATTTAGTATGTGAGGAAATGATGGAAAATAAAAATTAGGAGGTGGAGGTTGGGTTATTGCTGTTTATGGTAACTTATATTTTGCAAATCATTGAAAAAATACAATTTTGAATGAAACTCAGTTTTTGCATGTGTTAAAGAAATAATTGTGCTAAAATAGTTTTCCTTGCATTTCAGTAGTTTAACAGGTTTTATCCCCCCCCAACCCCCCCCCCCCCCCAAAAAAAAAGAAAGAATAAATAAATAAATAAATAAAATTTCTGGCTCCGTGGCGACCTTCACGTTGGGGAGTTCAGGCAAGAAATTCTAGCCACTTTCACCACTTCATATCGTTCCTATTAGGGGCGGACTGGTAATCTGTCGCTTCTGGAGGAAAAAAAAAAGATCAAATCTACTGGGTCAAAAATATAAATACAGCAGCGCTAATATTTGGTAACACGTCCCTTGGCCATTTTCACTTCAATTAGGTGCTTTTGGTAGCCATCCACAAGCTTCTGGCAAGCTTCTGGTTGAATCTTTGACCACTCCTCTTGACAGAATTGGTGCAGTTCAGTTAAATTTGATGGCTTTCTGATATGGACTTGTTTCTTCAGCATTGTCCACAAGTTCTCAATGGGGTTTAAGTCAGGACTTTGGGAAGGCCATCCGAAAACCTTAATTCTAGCCTGATTTAGCCATTCCATTACCACTTTTGATGTGTGTTTGGGGTCATTGTCCTGTTGGAACACCCAACTGCGCCCATGACCCAATCTTCGGGCTGATGACGTTAGGTTATCTTGAAGAATTTGAAGGTAATCCTCCTTCTTCATTATCCCATTTACTCTCTGTAAAGCACCAGTTCCATTGGCAGCAAAACAGCCCCACAGCATAATACTACCACCACCGTGCTTGACGGTAGGCATGGTGTACTTGGGGTTAAAGGCCTCACCTTTTCTCCTCCAAACATATTGCTGGGCATTATGGCCAAACAGCTCGATTTTTGTTTCGTCTAACCACAGAACTTTCCTCCAGAAGGTCTTATCTTTGTCCATGTGATCAGCAGCAAACTTCAGTCGAGCCTTAAGGTGCCGCTTTTGGAGCAAGGGCTTCCTTCTTGCACGGCAGCCTCTCAGTCTATGGAGATGCAAAACACGCTTGACTGTGGACACTGACACCTGTGTACCAGCAGCTTCTAATTCTTGGCAGATCTGCTTTTTGGTGATTCTCGGTTGAATCTTCACCCTCCTGACCAATTTTCTCTCAGCAGCAGGTGATAGCTTGCGTTTTCTTCCTGATCGTGGCAGTGACAAAACAGTGCCATGCACTTTATACTTACAAACAATTGTTTGCACTGTTGCTCTTGGGACCTGCAGCTGCTTTGAAATGGCTCCAAGTGACTTTCCTGACTTGTTCAAGTCAATGATTCACTTTTTCAGATCCATGTATGTATATTTTTGACCCAGCAGATTTGGTCACTTTTTCTGTTAACCCATAATAAAGTCATATAAGAACCAAACTTCATGAATGTTTTTTGTGACAAAGAAGTACCTGTTCCAATCACTCTATCGGAGAAAAATCAGAGTTGTAGAAATAACTGGAAACTCAAGAGAGCCATGACATTATGTTCTTCACAAGTGTATGTAAACTTTTGACCACAACTGTATAATTGCAGCCTCTTTTCATTGTGATTTATCATAAATCATACCATGTTTTCTTTGTGCTTCAGGCAGTCTCCTGCCTTTTCTAGTTCTACATTAAGATCTGGATTGTGCTGTTAATTTCTCAGTGAGTATTCAAGTTAAAATATATAATAATACAATGTGTAGTTCTTCATAGCCGCTTCATTTTTCTTTCAAAGTGCGCAAAATTGATGCATTTTACTTTAAAATGTAAAAAAAAAAAAATCTCCCGGGGGGGCATGCCCCCGGACCCCCCCTAGAGGGTCTGTGTTTCCCTTCGTACAGTGATTCTTGTAGGCTGGGCTGAGTCAAAGTCCAGGGCTGCTTTTTAGTCCCAGTCCGCCCCTGGTTCCTACCAATGTTGAGACCAAACATACGCCCTTGTTTTTTAGTTATTTCACCTTTTTTTTGCTACATACATAATATAATATTATTGATTTAAACGAATATTCTGGATTCAGCATTTAAAAAAAAAAAAAATTTTTTTTTTTTTTTTGTAAAGAAGTCAAAATTATTTAGGGGGGCTTAAGAATATTTTAGAAGCCCCCCCTAAAATAAGCCTAACGACGCCACTGGTGTTGAGATGAAACCTACGCCCTTCTATTATTATGATACAATAACATATAAGTGTCCAAACCTTTGACTTGCACTGAACGTATTTTCCTGTAGTTTGAGTGCGCGCTCCCGCCGAGTGAGTTCCAACTCGTCAGGGAGCGCGCAGAGCCAAGGGGCGGGGCGGGGCTCCGCGCAATCAGGGCAGTTTGTGATGTGAAGTATCCCGGATATTTACCTTCCACTACCTGGATCCTCTCCTCGGACTCCGCGGCCCGTCCCGGGTTGGCCCCGGCACTCATTCCCATGTGTGCGGTTCGTCTCTGAAGCGGGACGGCGGAGGTAGACGTGACTTTTTCTCTTCTTTGTCCTAACTCCCTTCCTGCCTGAAAAGTTTGACGTCGGCCGAGTTGCTCCCAGCTCAAAGGAAAGTTTACTAGCAACGCGTTCTTAGGGCGTGTAGTAGGCGACTCACACACACGCGCAAAGCCTGTCAACAGGTTCCGCGTTCGGCTCAAAGTACGGAGAGGTCACTGTTGTTTATGTTAACAACATTACTTGCGTTTATAACTTTTCAGATAAGGCCTTGTTTGCTTTGTTATGTGTCTGTTTTAACTCCGTCTGTGCACGTTTGTTTACCAATTCATATTAGTTTCGGGTATCCGTAACTCGGGTTCAGAGAATTTATTGAGCCAAGGAACATGATTAAATCAGAAAATCTCATTGCAAAGTATTAGACACAAACATTACAAAATGTGGATACACAAGTTTTTTTTTCCATTCTGGAAGAGCATTTAATTTGTTTTATTGCATACATTAAAGAAACATACTGTATATTATTTGTAGTAAATAATGTTGGCATTAACCCTGACACACTTAATGATCTGTCATGGCATAAACTGGCTCTGTAATCTATCAATAATAAATCTCTCTAAATTAATATCACAAATAGATGCTAGCTAATAAGAGAAGCCTGCAAGTACATGCTGATTATCCCTGTTATAAAACGTTTACTTGTAAGTAAGCCTGTGAGAGGCTTACTGTGGAAAAACAAGCCATCAAGTAGAGCTCGGCTTGGTTTTAATACATTCCAAGTGTGTCACCGTGTTCAAACATTAACTTTGAACACTGTTTTTTTTTTTTTGTGTGCAATGTATTAATCGTTTACCTGGAAACTAAGACAGGACTGGATATATGCACAGGCATAAAGGGACATTCTTTCAGCCCCCTTAAAATTGGGAGTGGGTGCATTAGTAGTGTAGGTTGAGTTTTGTGTGCAGCTTGCAACAGAAAAATGGGCGTGTTGGAGCCATGAAAAAAATGTTCAACATTCTTATCATTCAGCCGCCTTTGCGAGAGGTGGTGAGATTCAGTGTAACAGGCAGGCCTGGGCTGAACAACAAGAAAACACCTTAGGTGGAGAAAAATTTATAACCGTCCTTTGGGCGACAACATGACAAAAATATCCTACAATAGAATAAAATGGATTAAAAAAAAAAATCTGAAATAGCTCCTTAAAGTGCCTATGACAGGATAAAAGAAGTGTTAAATAGCATTATTATATGAATTACAATCATATTTTGAGACGATTCGACTATATACAACAATTTGGCAAAGCGCAGATGATGAGGTGTTTAGTCCCACCTTTCATTATAGCACTCTAGCGGAGGGATCACGGTTTCATCTGATTTAGAATCCAGCCCATTGATGGGAAAAGATTCAGAAATGGGCCAGGGAGCATCAAAATGTCATCATTGTTTCAATCGTTCTACTCCAATATTTTTGCAGGATATTCTTTTTATCTAAGCATTTTTCCCCAATAGCTAAATAAATGACATGGCAAATAACAGTCTTGTGCTAAATGTAATATGATATATATAAAAATGCATTTATTCAGTACGACAATGCATAATTACTGCATAATGGTCAAAACTGTCCACTTGCACCTCCCAAACTATATTTTATGCCACCGGAGTTAGTCCGACTTTTATCACTTTCCTGCTCCGGCTTCGGAGAGCGTAAACAAATCAAATATATATAAATATATCAAATATATACCAAATATTTGCGGCCATTTTTAACACAAAGTCAAAATTTCTGATGGGGTGCAAAATTTGACAGAACACCGGGCACACGAAGAGGGCAGTAAGCCGAGTATAGCGGTCTCCCAGCAGGCAAGCGAAGAGGACCGAGGGGAGTGTGCGACAAGCCGCCGGTCGTCGGCCGAGTGGCATTCTCAGTGGACGAGGAGCATTGTCACCCGCAAAATGCAAGCCATCTCCGTATTAAAACGTGTGCCATGATCCCAGTATTCGACATAATACAAAACACAATGTTTACTCACATCCTCGTAAGGCCAATGGTCCCACAGTTGTCGGAATTGTTTAGCCAATCTCGGGGTGTTTTTTTTTTTAAACAAAACCCTGCAGTACATTTGGCTAGTGTGATGCGAAAAATAAACAAATTAATCAGCAAAATCAGCTGAACCCGCAGTCCATCTGCATGCTATAAAGCAATGCTGTATTGTGAGATGCTGACCCGGGTGACGTCCCATTTGCAGTCCTCCTCAAAACAGGAAGTGATTCATTTTCATGGCACGGGATTAAAAAAATGGAATAAATAAAACAATCGCTTACACGCACATCCAAGCGGTCGCTTTCATTCAGGAGCATAAAATACCGCGTGAAATATGAAATAAACATGCTTTTTTTCTGTCGTAGGCACTTTAAAGGCTTCAATTTGTTTGTAGAATTACATAGACAATTTAATCCTCTTCAATTTGTTTGTAGAAATACATTGACAATTGAATCTTCTTGCCGCCCATGGCCCACGAGCTGAAGGTTCACTACCACCCTGCTCCGCACACACTCACTCACTCCTTTGCATTCATGCTATATTAGTCACTGCTTCATCCATTACTCAACGTGCAGTGTCATTGTGAGGGCTGAGCTGTCAAACAGCAGTGTGGAAATGTGGCTTATATTTGTTGACATGTCGTGTGTTCCCAGGTCCCCCTCTGTGTGACCAACCAAGGGCTAGCGTGGTTACCGCGGTAACAGACATGCCAAAACCAGACCTGCTCTGCCTAGTTCAGCTGCTGGACGGCACCATCGAGACCTTCCATGTAAATGTACGACTCGCACTGAGACACACTGTTTCCTGCCCCTGTATATGAGGAGATCATATGTTGCCGCTATCTGTCACTGCGCTCTGTTAATGATCGTCGTGTCCGAGCACGATGCTTTTTTTCCGCCCCATTGATCCACTTCTCCTTTACAACAGTGACCTTGGTGTCAAGGGCACGTTCACTCCTTGCAGTTGTTACACTCGAGATGCTTTTGCATCATCAGCACGCAGGTCCTGTAAATGCAAATGTGCACACCGTACATACAGTACATATGCTGAATGGCAATCAGTGTTGCCCTCTTATGCAGCAGCTGTAGCGTTTTTGTTTGGATATGAAATAGTCACTTAAACCCCTCCCATCACACAATACATTAGGGTGAAAAGCTTTATAATCTCCTTATAATTACTTATTGTGTGGGATAATGCACCATTTTCTTCTTCAGCTCTGTAGTGCACAAACTGTTTAGAGAACCCCCCTTAAAGCCCTTTGTACAAGCTACGCACTGTTTAAACCAAGGGTGCCCAAGTCCGGTCCTCGAGACCCCCTATCCAGCTTGTTTTCCATGTATCCCTCCTCCAACACACCTGAATTAAATAATCAGGTTTGTTATCAGGCTCCTGCAGAGCTTGATGATGAGCTGATCATTTGATTCAGGGGTGTTAAAGGAGTGAGACAAGGAAAACATGCTTGATAGGGGGTCTCGAGGACCGGACTTGGAAACTTCTGGTTTAAACCATGCAAAAGTACCATTGGGAGAGTCGATTTTAGGACTTTTTGGCAATAGTAATAACTACAGTTGTCCAATAATGACTTTATAACCGATATCCCGATATTGTACAACTCCGGAAATCTGATGCCAATATCAAACCAATATCGATATATGCGGTCGTGGATTTAACATATAATGGCTAATTGTATTGGGATGACTAATTGGATGCTTAAATAATGATAAATGTAACAACTTCGAGGTTTTCCAAATGTTTTTCCAAACATCAGGTTTTTGTAACAAGCGCAAGTGCAAAGTGCCAATAAGGTCCAATTCTGTCCTTAATGTGTGTGGGTGCACAAATCAGCAGATAGAGGACAAATTAAGCTCTAAAGAGAAGTCGTATGAAAGAGTAAAGTTGAATTGGCTTTACAGTGGTCATCTTTCTCTTGACAAGAGCACTGATACTTTTTTGTAAAACAAAACATTTTGTCACTAATATGAAATAGTCACAAATAAAGCAAAGTATTCACCGGGTTTCAATTTGAACAGCAACTGGTAGTGCAGCTTGCAAGCAATGAAATAATGTAACCACATTTTATCACAAATGCAAAGAAATTAAAAAAGAACAAGAAAACAACAACAACAAACGTACACATCTCCAATATTCAGTGGTACCTCGACATACGATCGCTTCGACACACGATCTTTTCGACATCTGACGTAAAATTTGACTCGCCATTTGTTTCTACATCCGACGACATGCTCGAAATACAACGACATGACAGCACCACAGACAGACGCACGGCAAAATTTATTGTCAGAGAAATCAACACAGGTTTCAAAGAGGTTTATACAGGTGGTCAAACAAGGATAAAGGTTACACTTACCATTGAAATGAGGATGCAAATTATTGAAAAATAGCGTGGGGTGCGCATCTGTGAACTGGCTCAACAATACATCTCCACGGTCCTCCTCCGTCCACTGTTCGCCAGTCTTTAAAAGTTAAGATGACAATTCATTTTGTGGTAACATCACCAAAGAAATTGCCAGCTTCGTCAGGTTTTTATCATTTATTTCAGAACTTATCCAACACAAAACGCCTCCTGACCGCCAAAGTTAACGGTGTTCTCAAGAAAACATTAAAAGTGAAAGTAAACTCTTAGCCGAAAAAAACGTCCGCCACTATAGAACCCGATTCATTACAGTACTACAGGAATTATTATTATTATTATTATCATATAATTGTTCAGATTTTTATTTATAATTTATTTGTCTTGCTTTGTGTAATTGCCATTTGTAATAGTGCCAGCAGTATTTATTAAGGATTTAGTATAGGTTTTTGGGCTGTGGAACGAACTAATTTGGATTATAATGTATTCTAATGGGAAAATCCTGCTCGACATACGACCATTTCTACTTACAAACAAGGTCCTGGAAAGAATTAACTTCGTATGTAGAGGTACCATGGTCATGAATACAAAACAAAGGAAGATTACAACTTACAAGTGATGTTTGTATAAGGCACAAACAACGCTGTGAGATGGCGAGAACTGCTATGGTACTTTTGCTGTAGAGTTTAGCTTTTCCATCTATCCCTCTCTATTCGCAAGGAGCTCTCGTCGACTTATGATTAGGTCAGCAGAAAGTACTGGAACTTTTCAAAACCAATTAAAGCATGCTCTGGTAGCGGGCGTCAAAACAGCATAAACATAGGCAGGCAATAAGTGGACATGACAGCACTGCCATATGCTTATTGGCGTTCAAAAAAACATATTCAATTGTTCAAATCAGATAGCACTAATGGGTTTACCAAATAAACCAGTGCTGTCCCAAGTACCGTAAGTCTTATTGTACGAACTGATGAAGCCTGCTAAACATCTTCTAAGACAGGTGTGGCAAATTCTCCACACTGTAGTTATGGTTTCCCTTCAGAGGGCCATTATGTCTGCCAACGTATATCCTGTCATGTATAATTGCCTGAATGATAGACAGACACTGCCCAAGGCTAAAAGTTTTTTGCATCCCCTTTCCAAAAATTTCAGGTCGCAAGTAGGAAATTCATGGAACTTGAGTCACCAAGGAACTATTCACATTTGCAGTCATTTTCACTATATTCCCACATACAGTATTGGATGACAGATCAATACAGTGCTTGATTAGCTCATTCGTGTATTATCACCAACAAGTTATTTGGGTTAAGTGCAGAGAACTTTGTCAACAAAAAAGGGATTTAAAACAAAATTAAAAACCGCGAAAATTACTAACCCTACAGGAATGGGTAGATTAAATATTTACACGCATTGGGTCAAATTCAAGGGGCAAAATTCACCGAGCAGTCTGGAGACCTGACATTATTTTATTTGTCTTACTGGCAGTTTAAAATTGGAGGCCAGTAAAAAATTATTTGCTTTTGTGGGCCACACAAAATGATATGGCAGAACAGATTTGGCCCCTTAGCCCTAAGTTTGATATCAGTGTTTGCTGATCGGAATGGCTCAGTAACGATGGATTCAATGCTCTGACAGTGAAATGACCGGGATGGATGACAATGTTGACAGATTTACCTAATGAATTCTGGAATATTTTAGGTTTTTTTTAAAATGGCTTTTCCTAATGGAATTATTAAATTATTGCACTACCTCAATTTGGGAAATCTGCTGGAACATGCCTTAGTTTACAGTTAAGCTTTAAACGAGAAAACTGCTACTCCCGTATGTCACAGTTGCAGGCACAAACAACCATTTACACCTTGGTACAATTCGAAAATAAATGACCATTCTCTTGAACTTGCTAGCTTTTCCACCAATCAAAAACAATTTCCTCCAACATGGCTTAGTGTCGTGTGTCCCTCCAGCAAATGGCCGGTAAACGTCGCTCCATTCATTGGCCGCACCTCACGTCATATTCTGTGTTCATGATTTTTAGAAACAGGATGAAGGTTTGGTTCTTTTGGACTTAGTGTCCGACCACCTGGGCCTGCAGGAAAGGCAGCTCTTCAGTCTGCAGATCAGAGAGTCCAACACCGCCATCTCCTCACTCACAGCCAACACACACTCGCCTGTGAGTGTGCAGTGCACTTTCCCCCTCCTAACCAGCCAGTGTGACACATTGCACTTACTCATTGCTGTTTAACCACAGGGTGTGCTTGCATTGTTTTTTTAAACCCCCCCTCAAGCCCATTTGCTTAATGTTTCTTTTAGAGATGGTTGGAGCCTGAAAAACCCTTGAAGAAGCAGATAAAAGGTGTGTAGCAAGAAATATATTGCCAATTTTCTCCCATTCAAAAGTACATATTGATATTTAGTGTATAGATGATTGAGGTAACGTTGAATTTAAGATGACACTAACATGGTAACATTTCTCTACAGGTCTTGCATGTCCATTTTATCTAAACTTCCGAGTGCGCTTCTTCATTTCCGATCCCAACTCTCTTCAACATGAACAGACAAGGTGCTCTAATATTTGTATTACATTTATTTTGTTTTTAATTCCGTAAATACAACACAACAACAGGTCTCGTGGAATTTGGTAGATATACTGAATCCTGATTATTCTGCATTTATTATAAGTAATGTTACTCCAATACTGAGAAAAAAAAAAGTCGCAAATAGCATTATTATGTGAATTGGAACCATATTTTGAGACAATTTAACTACATACATCAATTTGGCAAAGCGCAGAAAACGAGAAATTAGTCTTTTAATCTGGCGTTTAGCCACGCCTACCATTATAGGGCTCTAGCGTCCCCAACAGGAGAATGACGTCGGCAGGGTCATGGTTTCATCTGATTTAGAATTCAGCCCATTGAGGGGGAATTATTCAGAAAGAGGAAAATGCGACGAAGAGAGCCGCAAAATGGCATTTTTTCCGTCTCTCCAATATTTTTACGGGGTATTCTTTTTATCGAAGTATTTTTCCCATTTGCTAAATAATGACAAATGACAAAAAAAAAAAAAAGACAAAAATGACAGTCTTGTGCTAAATGGAATATGAAATATTAAAATGCATTTATTCAGTATGACATGACAAAATTACTACATAATGGTCAGAACTCAAAACTGTCTACTTGCACCTCCCAAACTATATTTTATGCCACCAGAGTTAGTCCGGCTTTTGTCATTTCCCTGCCCCGGCTTCGAAGAGCGTAAACAAACCAGGAGGCGTGACAGCTAGCCGGCATGCTAACCCGAACTGAGTGATGTTTCAAAGTCTTATTCTCGGCTTTCGAAGCGAAAAATCACACAAAACTACCGTGGATGATGTCACACGGCTGCAGGCTCGCTGGACTCGTTACCCTGCTTCGGGCAGGAGAGCTCATTTGTCGGGGAAGCAACTGATGTATGACCGCCGGGCAAAACGGCCAAGGTCGGAGGAGTGCGTAGCTGCCACATGGTCAACATGAATATGGCATAAAATAACGCTTTACTACACGGCGGAGACGTAAACAGTGAGAGAGCGGCGTGCAGTTGTTGTGCAGCTAACACGGCAGGATGTGTCTGAGAGAACTTTTCTACATGTCTGTCCGTGATCAAACGTAAGTAAATAGTCGTTCATTTAAAGGAAGTTTGTAGTGTTTACTTTGTAATTGCTGTATTGTGGCCATTTTGAACACAAAGTTGCAATTTCTGATGGAGTTGAAAATTTGACAGGACAGCGGGCACACGAAGAGGGAAATAAGCCGAGTATAGCGCTCTTCCGGTGGGCACGGGAAGGACCGACGAGTGTGTGCGGCTGAGTGGCATTGTCGTTGGACAATCAGCCACAAAATGCAAGCCACCGCTGTATTAAAACGTGTGCCATTATCCCAGTATTTGACATAATACAAAATAGGATGTTTACTCACTTCCTCGTAAGTCCAATGGTCCCACAGTAGTAGGGCTTGTTTTGGCCAATACCCGCGGTGAATGGGAACCTTTTGAAGTCCAAAAAGGCTGGTGCTGCAACAATTTTCTGCAACGTATTTGGCTGGCGTGATGCGAAAAATAAATGAATTAATCCGCAAAATCAGATGAATCTGCATGCTATAAAGCAATGCTGTATTGTGAGACTCTGACCCAGGTGAACCAACATTTGCATTCCTCCTCAAAACAGGAAGTTATTCATTTTCATGGCGGGGATTCAAAAAATTGAAATAAAACGATCGCTTCCACACACATCCAAGCAGTCTATTTCATTCTATGTCATCTTGAAAGGTAATTTAATATAAAAATACAATAGAGAACAACATGCTGAATTAGTGTACAGTATGATGTTACATGATGCATGAACAATGAAATGCGAATATACTGTCCTCACCAGGACGCTACGGCTCGGTCCTGGCTATTCAGCAGGCTAAACTCCCAAATGATGATGCTGGACGTCCGTATAATTTGCTGAATCAATTTCATCCTCGATACCAAACAGGTTCGCATCAACGTAAATGAATAATGATTAGCTGCTATTACAGCAATGACACAAACGATTAGCATGTGCTCGCTAGCATTAGCACATCGTTCAAACAACCACACAACTAGCTCTAAGTGTCCGATCGCGGGTGGAAAACGCACAACAACAACAGAAAAGATGACACACACAGGCGTTGCCTCTGTATAGATATTTTACAAGCATAAACAACGAACGTTGGTTCACAGCCGTGTTTCTCTCTCGCTAACTCGCCCACTCACTCGCTACGTCGCTGTCGGTCTTCTTCTGGCGTGTGAGCGCTCTTCTTCACGTAAACAAGTGCGAGTGCGCCCCCACGTGGGCGTGAAAGCGCCACAAACTAACTAACTAGAAATTCCAAAAGGTTCTGATACTTTTTCGTATCTCTCTCTCGCTCTCTCTCGCCCAGTCGCTCAGAGACGCTGCGTAGCTGTCTACTTCTGGCTTGTGAGTGCTCTTCTTCGAGTAAACAAGTGCGAGTGCGCCCCCGCTTGGGCGTGAAAGCGCCACAAACTAAAAGCATGCATTTCAATGTAAAAAAGTCAATAACACAATTGAACACACATTGCCAAAGGCAGAACGCGAACGTGGCCATAGCTATTAAGAGTTATTCAGATAACTGTAGCATAAAGAACATGCTAACAAGTTTACCAAACCATCAGTGTCACTCCAAATCACCAAAATAACATGTGAAATTATATCATAATTTGTTATAAATTTCACACATAAGTCGCTCCTGAGTTTAAGTCGCATCCCCAGCCAAACTATGGGGGGAAAAAACTGCGACTTATAGTCTGAAAAATACGGTAAATCAAAATGTCAAACTTAATATGAGCTAGTGCAATGCTTCCTCATGTCTAACCTTTATATTTAGAAAAATCTCTGGGGGCAAAAAACAGTAAAATCTTGTAAAATCTTTGCTGCATCTTTTATATTTCATTACATTGTTTGTAATCTCCGCGTATTTCTTCATTTTGATTCATAATGACACTGCTTAGCCCCAGCCAAATGTGTGTTCCTTTGTTAGTCTTTCTTAAAAATTTGTTCTTCCTAGGAATCTTTACTTCCTCCAGATCAGGACTGACATAAAAGAAGGCAGGTTGGTGCACACAACAAGCCTGAACATAACCAAAGCAATCCAGCCCATTTGTGTAAACTTTAATAGGTGTTGCTTTTTGATTGCAGGTTGCAGTGCCCGCTCAGTTCAGCTGTCGTGTTGGCCTCTTATGCCGTGCAGTGTAAGTCTCCCTCAGCAACCAATGATTAATGACCTAATAACAACGGTGTGAATAATCACACACTGCTCATTGTGCTCTCTAAATTCACTGGGAATACAGTATGGCAAAAGGTAATTGGACACCAGGATGTAAAACAATAATTTGGAACTTTGCAGTGAAACACTCCTTTTAGGAAGACTTTCCTACAAGATATTTTTTAGTTTGTCTACGTTATCTTTTTGCCTATTCATCAATACAAGTTTTTTGATTTGGAAATGAAACATACAGTATAATATGCATACATGTTCACCTTCACCTTTTTCTGTTTAGACGTCTAATTCTTAAAGAGATAGACAACACAGTATAAACGACCTTCCTGTAAAAGGCAGTTGCTCAAAGCATTCAAGTATGCAATTCCCATATTTCTGATAATGGAGAAAATAACATTTAAACAAACAAAAAAGGACATCGCTGCCATTTGTGACGTTAATGTTGCCCACGCATGTACACGTTAAATGACTCGAGGACAGGTGCATGTGATAATGAGTATTAGGACATCACAAGGAAGGGCGGGCTATCTGGGTTGAGTACATTTGATTGGCTAAAAGAGTATTGGCATTGATAACATGTCTGCTCACACACTAAGGGCCCAAGTACACCAGATGCATGATCGTTGCGGTTCTGGTCCGGTTCATTGTTGACTGCATGCCACGCATTACGTCAAAAACAGGCAAATCATACTGGCTGCGCACGGCTGCGGTCAGCCAAGTCCGTCCCCTCGTGAGCTCTCGCGTGATCGCGCGCTATAATGTGCCATTTAAAACAACGAAAAACACACAGAGTCTATACTCATCAGAGAAGCAGAGAGAGAGAGAGCACATTTTTTCTTTGCATATTGATATTTTAGTTATGTCTGTCTCTTAATTCCAGATTGACTGCATCATGTTGAGATCAGGGCTCCGTGTGTGGGGGCAAAGGGGCGGGGCCCTAATATGCCCTTGGTTGTGTCGGTGGGTTTATATCTTTGTACACATTTAAAATTTACAGCACATAACATCTCATAGAGCTGTTATAAACAACTGTTAAATAATCTGCAATATTTATAAAATGGATGGCGAATTATATACTACACGAGTTAAAAAACAGCATAGTTGGAATTGGTGTCTCAACACTGCAGATTCCTGTGCCAGTGCAAACTGTTGGTTTTTCAATGAAAAGTCAAGTAAAATGTAGGAAAGAAAGAGAAACGTCTCGAATAGACCACCAGGTCGAAACTTGTGGGTGTCTCTATTCACTTTCGTGCTTTTCCCCCTCGACTCTGTATACAAAACGACATTGTGTGTGCGCCGGGCACGAGAATTTCTGCGGTGGAACCACTTCCAGATACGCTTCTTTTTTTTTTTCCCTCAAAGTTGTCAGCACGTCATGTGTTTGATATCATTGCCAGAAAAACACACATAATAGGACACCTTGCAGCTTCGCTTTTAATGCTGTCCTTATAATAACGATCTGCTGCATCGTATATTACTTTGTGACTTTCCAGTTTCCACCTCCATGATGAAACGTTCTTCGTCCATGTTCTCTGGTCCGGCCCAGCTCCGCCCATTTTGTCAGATGCGTGTCCGGCAAAAATAGAAAATAGCCTATACCATCCGGCGGGCATGCGGCACGCCGGAGATGGTTCCCAGTCAATCCGGAGCACTGACGCGGCCGGTATACGTTGAACAATAGGATAAAATGGGAACGGATTGGCTCCGGCGCAATTTTTTACCGGAGTCGGACCGGAACCGCAACGATCATGCATCTGGTGTACTTGGGCCCTTAAGGCAGTGCTTTTCAATTATTTTCTGTGATGTCCGCCCAGGAAGACGTAAACATTTCGTGCCCTGCCAACTCTCTGCCACCACTGTAAATCGCATCATTTGTATATAAAATAATTTTAAGTACACCTCTACGTAACATTGTGTCATTTTTAAGATCAAAGAAAAAAGTAATATAGTAGATCTACTTCATGAGCGGATGGGCGAAAAGTGTCATTGCATGTAATTGACTTTCCTATATATATATAAGTTGTAAAGCAATAAAAATGCAACAAAAATAAATGAAATGAACAAAAACATTTATTTTTATAATGGGTCAAAATTATTTTTCGAACAGATCATGTGACTAGCAACGTAGACAGTCATTTGCTTTGCATATAATTTAAAAAAAAAAAAAAAAAATGAGGGGAGGGCAATTTTATTTTTTTAATGATTTTTTTCTTTGATTTAAAATATATATATATATTTTTTTGATTGCAGCAACTTTTTGGGGATTAAATGATTTAGACACAAATGTCCTACCCATAATATGGCCCAAACAAAAAAGGATTGTTTCAATCAAAGAAAACTTTTCAATTAAAAAATAAGTATTCAAATGCAAAATTTTCAATCTCAAATATTTTTTCACGTTCAAAAACTTTTTCCATGATTGCAATTGTTGTTTTTTGTGATTGATTTTTCTTTTTGAATTTTTATTTTTTTTGTTTTTGAAGCAATTTATTTTGTATTTTATCAAAAATGGCCTAGCCAAAATGTGGCCCAAACACAAATCAACATCACTTCAAAAAAAAAAAAAAAAAAAACTTGACTTCACCCCCCCCAAAAAACACAAAGAAAAATAGCTTTCACATTTTTTGAGTTTATTTATTTATTATTTTTGCAATCAAACTGTTTTTTTCTTTTCTTTTTTTTTTGATTGAAGCGACTTTTTTTGGGGTTGAAAATATATATTTTGATTGAAGCAACTTTTTTTTTATTGAAGCAACTTTTTTTTGATTGAATAATAAAGACACAAATCTACCTCCATATGGCTCCACCCAGGGGATACAATTTTTGACTGGGGTAACTACATTGGCACGACACCGGCTGGCATACCATATTCAATGGATGACGATGTTGGCAGAAAGTATTCCCTAAGCAGCCTGATTTAGAATTCCCCTCAAGAATAATGGGAAACAAAAAAAACACTAATTGTCAACTTATTATTAGAAATATTCTATAAAGTTTAACTTTATTGCTGACATTGCGTTTCCGGGTCATCAACATATTGTGCCCCCCCCACCCCAAAAGTCAAACTCCGCCTATGATCTACTTACAACATTGTAAGACAAAGCGCCTCATTTTGCCAGAATTTAAAAAAAAAAAAAAAATGTCACACCCAAAATCTAAACATACACTTAAGGTACATTTTTTGATAATTTGATACTGAAAAATAAAATTTAAAATAATCAATAAATAATAATAAACTCAAATTGATTCACAGCATTAACTCATGAGGACAATATGCCAAACAATTTGACCGAAAAAAACCCCTAAAATTAATAGAACAAAAATGACAGTGTCAATGGACAGAGGGACAGTTTTTATTTTTGCTGAAGGCAGTATGAGCTCCTTTGATATGGTGTTACAAAAAAGGTTTAGTCTTTCCTTTTATGGGGTAACGGCAACAACAAATGGAGGCTTGTTAGCATGCATAGTGCTAGGTAGCATTAAGCTAGTGGAGCTTGTGCTATTGTTTTAAATAGTCAACATTTAATTCTCGTTGTTTTATGTTTGATTCGACAATAACCTTTAGCTGACAGAGGCAAAAAGCACCATCAACACTTTTTCTAATAATTTTATCTGTCAAATTGCTGCTTGTTGTAAAGTGTGTTGAGTTAATCACGTCACCATACAGATCTCGAATATTAAGTTTGCTCTTCCAGGCCAAAGAATGAAAAAAACCAAAACAAAAACGTGATTTGCTTTAATAATTAATCAAGTCAAGACATTTGGCGAAATTGCATACCAACTTGAACTTCTCATGACTACTTCTCTTTGATTCATAGCCGAACTGGGGGATCACTGTCCATCCCAGGAAAGCGGTTACTTGTCAAAGTGCCACTTCATCCCTGAGCAGGAAGAAAACTTTATATCCAAAGTGGAGGACCTGCACCCAAAGCACAAGTAATGTGATTCATTGCATCCATTCAAACCCCCGCTGTGCTTTGCAGTCAGTTCATTAACTCGACTATACGTGCGTGCGTGTTTATACAGGGGTCTAAAAAAATGTGAGGCAGAGCTATGTTTCCTTAATACAGCACGAACATTAGAGCTATATGGAGTGGAGCTGCACGCCGCCCTGGTATCATGGTCTAATGCATTAAAACAGTTATTTCATGCTTGACTTTCTTTTTATTGCTGACATTTGACACTCACTTGCCTGTCTCACTTTCAGGACACTAACAATGCCCCTCTCATGGTGGGCTTGGCATCAAGTGGTGTTGCAATATTTTGTAATATGATTTGCTCCAGTTTCTTCCCCTGGTGAGTGATGCTGCGCTATTTGAATTTGTTTACCTTTATCTTTTTTCCTTCAAGTTGAAAACAATTGACATTCAAATGGCATTGTCATGCAGGGCCAACATTATCAAGATTTCATTTAAGAGGAAGCGCTTCTTTATACACCTCAAACGTAAACATGTGAGTATTCTGTCACTGATAAAGTGCCTGTGACATTAAAAAAAAACATGTTTATTTCATATAACAAGCGGTATTTTATGCTCCTGAATGAAACTGACTATTTGGATGTGTGCAGAAGCGATCAATATATTTATTCAATTATTTGAATCCCTTGCTACAAAAATTAGAGACTTCCGGCCTCGGTCTTGGATTGAGGAAGAGTGCGGATGTGACGTTAACGGGAGGCATCATTTTCACTATACAGTCATACTATTGTATGCAAAACAACTGCAGATCCAGCCGATTTTGCGGATTAATTTCTTTATTTTTCGCGTCACGCCAGCCCAATGTGCTGCAGGCTCTTTTGTTGCTACACCAGGGAGTGGTGTGAGCCTTTCTGGGTTTCAAAAAGATCCTGTACACCGCGAAGAATGAGCAAAACAAGTATGACATTGGACGGACGAGGAAGTGAGTAAGCTACGTGTATTATTTTATGTCAAATACTGGGATTATGGTGCGCATTTTAATAATGAGGTGGCCTGCATTTTGTGGGTGACAGTGCTCCCTGTCCACCAAGAAGGCGGTAGTGGCCGCCTCCCTTGGCGATGTGCTCGTCTACGGTTCTCGATTGTGTCGAGATTTCCACCTCCCTCGGCCCTCTTTGCGTGCCCGCCGAGAGCGCGCTATTCTCGGTTTGGGCTCGGGTAGCCATGAGCTCCAATGTCGACTGGTTTGTCCACCGAGAGTGCACCATTTACGGCATTCATTCCCCAGCTGCATCCCCGCCGGCGAACACTCCTGCCGGGGCCATAGCAGGGCCGATCCGTGAAGGCTGTCACCCCCGCCGCCGTATGTGACATGAGTCGGAGTAGTTTTGTGTGATTTTTCGTTTTCGAAAGGCGAGGAAGAGACTTGGTAGAGCCGCTTGGTTTGAGTTAGCGTGTAGCCTAAATCTCACACTGCTCTTTTGTTTACACTCTTTCCTCTGCCTCCAAGTCCCCACTGGGAAATGACGAGCCGGATTAACTCCGGTGGCAGAAAAAAATCGTTTTGGAGGTTTAAGAAGTCAGCGGTTTTGACCATTATGCAGTAATTTAGCCCTGTCGTACTGAACAAATGCATTTTTAATATTTCATATTCCATTTGGCATATGACTGTTATTTGTCATGACCATACAATTTATTTAGCAATCGGGGAAAAATACTTGGATACAAAGAATATCCTGTAAAAATATTGGAGTCGAGAGATAAAAACATTTTGATAATAATTATTAACGAAAATCCCATTCAAATAACAAGTGACAACCAATCCTGTGGTGTATGACAACCAACCCCACAATGGGGATTGTTGTCAAAAAGTGTAATTTTCGGACTACAAGCCCCTATTTTTTCCCTCATTTTGAATCCCGCTGCTTATAGTCCAGCGCAGCCATTTTGTTGATTTTTTTTTGGGGGTTAATAGGCAACACTTTATTTGACAGCGGCGCCATAAAACTGCTATAATTATGACATGACATTATCATGGGCACTAATGAATGCTTATGACTGATTAAGGGACAGTTTCCATGGCGATTCTGCGACACCAAGACGCAATCACTGTGTTGCGAGGGGCCTCGCGTTCATATGGTGTCGGCGATGACTGAAGGCAAAGACGCAAACCTTTGAATCCTGCCTCCAAGGTGGAAGGATTCGATTGCGGGGGCTTGCTCTGCATCCATATCAATGGAAAGCTTCCATGCCGATAGACGTCAGCACTCGCACACTTCACATTGGTCGTGTGCAGCGGTGCTACTAAACATTAAAAGCAGCAAATGGCGGAACGTCAGCTTTATTTTACTGTTTTAATTATGTTTTTAATTCAAATATGTTGAATGTTTCAGTTTTTTTCCTTTTGGAGCAAAAGAAAAATGCCATTGCTTTGAGCGGGCGGGCATGTTGTCTTCCAGGCTGAGGAGGTTGTTGGGGTCAAAGTGCATTATTCGCTGTCACCTTGTAAATCTGCACTGCCCCCTATGGCCTGGCATGAATACTCCATCGTTTTGATGCGGAATTGTGACATTGGTCGAATGGAGACTGAACCACTGAGATGCAAACATGAAATTTTTCATCTTCTCAGAGAGTCACCATGTAAACAGCCCCTCAGTGTCATCTGGCAAATTATGTGACTAACTCCGTTTATGTCCAGCAGGGATCTTTTACATCCATTCAAAATGGAGATAATTTGCCGGATGACACAAAATGACATCCGTCACAAGCATTCATTAATGCTCATGGCAGTGTCATGTCATAATTATGATGGTCCTATGACAGTCTTATGGCGCCACTGTCAAATCAAGTGTTACCAAATTCCATAATTAACAATTAATGAAACAACTAGAACAGTGACTGAAGAAATAATTAGCACAGAACATGAATTTTGGTTTGGTATTTACGTCTTTAGCACTGCAATGCATGCGAGGAGGCATGTTGGACGACAACAGCGTTGACAGCAGAGGTTCACTGTCTCCCTAAAGAGAACAGTGATGGCCAAATGAAGCTTATTGAAGCAATGAAGCTTTGAAGCCAATTGGTTCAAAGCTTCATGGTGGTTCATTTGGTCTTATGACAGTCTTATGATGCTGCTGTCAGATAAAGTTTTACCGGTGGATATCTTTTGGTTTAAATATCCCATAATACAGTGAGGACAGCTGCATCTTATAGTCCAGTGTGGCTAATCTATGAAAAAATGCCGTTTTCGTCTCAAATTTGGTGGGTGGCGGCTTACACCGTAATTTCCCGAATATAACGCGCACTTTTTTCCCCAAAATCAACTTGTAAACTCATGGTGCGCATTATAAACGGGTACATGGATGGAGACAGAAATATATATGTATTACATATATATATAAACCGATTTTTTTTTTCATTGACACGGCCACGTTGTGTTGAAGAAATGTATGCGGCGACCCGTTGCCGACCATTACGGTACGTGACGTCACCGTTTTGTTTCGGTAATACTTCACTCTAATCGGCCAAATGATTTCGTCTGTGTTAAATTCTGCTTTTTTCACTCTTCATAAAGCACAGAATTTAGTTTCTTGAACTCATTTGAGTCGACGTTTATTGCAGCTCCGCAATTCGGACCATAACAAATGTAAGGACACACACTTCCTGTGTCCGTCAACTATATCGGTCCCTCGGGAAACTCAAACCCAAATAACAATAGTTCCTTTCATTACTGTTGTGTTGACAGCTATGAGCTCTCACGGATTTCCGACTTACGTTCTCACTTTCATTTTACCGTATCAATCCATGGAAGAAACATTTATTCATCATGAGGAAACGAGCAAGTTATACAGCAGCCTTTAAAAGAAAAGTCACATCTGTTTTGTTTTCTCCTAGATTCTGGTAAGTTGGAGAAGTTGTCAAATCATATTATTACCGTAAATATTGTCAGTTTACGGTAATGTTTTGAACTACCAATGTGCTATGCTTGTGCTGTGTTTCACCAGTCAGTAAAATGACATCTCTGTATCTGTACACAAGCTCTGTTGTCTTCTAAAATTAGGGTGCGCGTTATAAACGGGTACAATAATTTCCCCTAGATTTTACAAGTAAATTTGGGGTGCGCATTATACACGGGTGCGCCTTATATTCGGGAAATTACGGTAGTCAAGTGCACCCTAAAGCACAAAGGTTACGGTAATTAAAAAAAAAAGTTGAAAAGTGAAAAGAATATTAAATCCTACCCAAGTGGTCAACTTTTCCTGTAATGAATGAATGACTTATAAAACGTGTCAATGGGAAAATTGTGACAACAAACCCCATTCTCCCATTCTGATTCATTCAACTAGAATGCAACTGATACTTCAGGCTAAAATTGTTAGTATAAGTGGTAGTGTTTTAGATGGCAGGATACTTCCTAGTTATTGAGGCTATTTGAAAAGATGTTTTTCATTTTTCTTAAAGATCAGTTCTAAAAAAAACCTGGCAGGACAACTAGCATGATTCATTATCACACCATCACTTACTTCTCTTTTAGTAGACTCGGGTTTAAAAAAAAAAACAACTGAGGGGAAGGTTCTTTTTCTATAAAGAGACGCTTCTCTGCATTATCATACCCACTTGGATGAGACAAAATTGCATGAACCCCCAGGGTTGGCATTCGTTTGCATGTGTTAGCGGTACATTACTACTGACTAACTAACATTAATAAAAAATTCATCAAACCAGCCGCACAGTACAGTTCATCATACATTTTTCAAAGCATAATTTACATTTAGTGTTGTCATCCATGTTTACCTTAGAATAGCTCTACCTAGTTGACATGCCACTTAATCCACCTGCTTGAAAGTTGGTGTCGGCGTATCGGTGAATTTTGGAGTAAGCAGCATACAGATGTACAGTATCGGCCACAGTTGTTGGTGCCTCCCTAATATTTTATTCTGTTCTAGATACAACCATCGAGATAATGTGAAACAATTGTTATCCCACAGGGGGAGACCCAGGACTGTGTGGTGCCTCTAGTTCTACCGTGTCCAAAGACCTGTAAGAACCTTTGGCGCTCCTGTGTTGATCACCACTCATTCTTCAGCTGCAACCGCACCTCCAGGAGCCCCAAACATAACAATAGCACAGTTCATTCTTATAGGAAGTTGATAACTCACCACCTGGGCCTGACTAACAACAAAAATGAAAGGTGCCCTTGAATTTTAAATACCTAAATATTAAAGATTGTTTGGAAATATATATATTTTTTCACATTTTGTTTAAACTTTTAGGGGGCCAGTCTGTCAACGAGTAGTTGGTGGGATGGTGTGGAACCCAGTGTTACGGCGGTCTATTTCATCAGAATATTTGGAGACAAAGAGTCTACCGTCTAGATCACCTCCCAGCACTCCCAACTGGTACAGCAACCATCCAGATTTAAAGACTCCTTGCTGATGGGATTCTAGAATCATCATCATACCTTTTTCCGGATTTATGTCTCTGTGACAGGCGCAGTCCTCGTGTTCGCCATGGCATCCGCAAAGGGCGCCCATCGTCCATGGAGCTGGGCAGTGAGCTAAAGGACATGTCTGAAGGAGAAGATGTCTTCTACACGTACAGAGCGTCTGTCAGCAGCAGCAAGGACAGCGAAGGGGACAATTCGCTGCATCAGTGCGTATTTCGTCTTCTCATTATTTTTACAGGAAGAATTTTCATTTGAATCCTGACAACTCTTTGCAATATCGAAGTTTTTAAACTTTTGGATGAGTTGATTTAGACTGCGTGGATTCATTGCCTTTATGAGAAATATCTATCAAACTGAAGAGTATGCTTGTTTGTTGGACTATTCAGGGAAGATCAAGATAGAGGTGAATAACTGTTTTACATAAACCTCCCTTGCCTGACTGAATTTATCAGTCACTTGTGACATATGTTTCCTTTTAACTGTTTGCCAACAGGGTCCGTTGATTTTCATTTTTTCCTTATTACAACCCCCGCTCTTAAGAGTTTTGTTTTCAAAACACATATCTTAATTTATAGTTTCATAACCTACTTGAGATTTATCAGTTGGAACAATCACGCTTTCACTGTCAGAATACAGACTACACTATCAATTACAATGGTGCTTTTATGCCGTTTTCTCCCCAATAGATTAAAAAAATATATGAAAATTTAAACTACAGGTATTTGTACTGCACAAACAACAGGGGTGTCAAACTCATCTTTGATGCGGGCCACATTGTAGTTTTGGTTTCTTTCCAAGGGTCATTGGTAGAGGTGGGAATCTTTGGGCACCTTACGATTCGATTACGATTCAGAGGCAACGATTCGATTGTAAATCGATTATTGATGACACCCACAAACCCCCCAAGCTATTAGCTGCTTTCAATGTTTTGTACATTAGTTACAAAAATTGTACAAAAAGCCTGTCAGGCTTAAATAAACGACTATTTTAGTATCAAATTAACAATTCAAAACTGTAAATAAAATACTCAAGTCCCCATTCTGTATCAGCAGCTTGAAACTACACTCAATTAATTTAATGCTGTGAATCAACGGTTAAAATTGCTCTCGTTATTCTATAATTTCCCTTCTATCTTCTTTAGACATGTGAAAGTTTTAAAACTGTTTTAAAGATAGATTCAAGTCAAGATTTTGCCGATTTAGGAGTAGTTCAGATAAAAAGTTAATTAGGTTTGCTACAACAGAGCCTTCTAGAAAAGTCTCCTGCTTTAAGATGGCGGCTGTTCACTAACGCCGGCCAGTCTGTCATTTTGCATATAGTTTTCAATACATGTGCTGCTAACGACATTGAGAATCTCCCTTTGCATCTAGTTCTATGTACATATGATATCTATTACCTACCGTAGCATGATGTGGACGTAGTTTGTAGCGGCTGTCGGCAGCAGTGAGGTATTATTGTTTTTTCATCTAGCAGCATGAGTTGAGCCAGAGCCGTGAGTTGAGCATTGTCATTACCCGGGTAATGACAAGCATGATGTTTACTCTAAGAATACAATGCGGTCCGTTCCTCATTGTGTCCCGAAGACCGCGCTGACTGTGTTTTAGTTCCACTTTACTTGACATGTTTCAATAATCGGAATTTGGATGTTTGTGAATAGTTCTCGAATCTTGCACGGCCGAATCGCGAATAATCTAAGAATCGGAAATTTCGCACACCTTTAGTCATCGGAGGTCTACCAAATATGGCTGTCACAATGAGTCAACTCGTCAACAACTAAATGATTATCAAAAGAGAGACTTTGTTGATCAAATCCTCTTTGTATCCATCTTTTTAATTGCAAATATTGCCTTATTTTTTGTTTTTATTATTTTGAAAAGGTAAAAACTGTAAATTTTCTTTTTAATTGAAAAAGAAAAAAACTAGTAAATATTCCCTTTTAATTTTTCGTGTAAACATTTATTATTATTGTTTTTTTAAACATTTGCATTCGATCACTTCTAGCCAGTCAGAAGTTAAAATGGGCTGGACATCCATTGCCTTCAATGGCAGCCAGAGCGTAAACTACAGTCATGTGAAAAATTAGGACACCCTATGGAAGCCTGTGTGTTTTCAAACATATTTGGTCATATGGATAATTAATATGAATTTTAACAATATTGAGAGATTCAAGTAATAGAACTAAACAATTAAAACTGAAAAAAAGATTTCTTTTAAACTTTCGGTAAAATGTAATTTTGAATAAATGCAATTCCTGTTGAGGAATAAATTAGGACATCCCCACAATCAATCCCACTTAAAATAGCTAAAATCACACATGTGTATCAGGTGCACATGATTAGAAAATCATTACCCAGTGTTTTGAAGGAGGCTTGCCCTATTTAAACCTCACAGTTAGTTTGGTGTGCCCCTGACTGTTGAAGTGAGAGAAAACACCTTGCTGAGATCAAATGAGCTGTCTGAGGCTTTCAGAAAGAAGATTGTAGATGCATATGAGTCTGGTAAGGGATTTCAAAAGACCTCAATAAAATATAAAATCAGCCATTCCACTGTCCTGAAAATAGTCTACAAGTGGAGGACATTCAAAACCACTGCCAACATGCCGAGGTCTAGCCGTCCAAGCAGGTTCACCCCGAGAGCAGACTGCAAGATGCTAAAAGAAGTCTCCAGAAACTCTAAAATGTCATCACGGGACCTACAGCAGGCTCTTGCTACTGTTGATGTGAAAGTGCATGCCTCTGCAATCAGAAAGAGACTTCACAAGTTTAACCTTCATGGGAGGTGTGCAAGGTGGAAACCTTTGCTCTCCAAGAAGAACATGAAGGCCAGACTGAAGTTTACCAGAGTGAATGTAGACACAGACCAGGACTTTTGGAATAATGTTCGTTGGATAGATAAATCTAAAATGTAATTATTTGGACAACAGAACAGAGGACATGTTTGGTTTAAACCCAATACAGCATTCCAGTAAAAGAACCTCGTACCAACTGTGAAGCATGGAGGCGGAAGTGTCATGGTTTGGGTATGCTTTGCTGCAGCAGGACCTGGCCAGCACACCATCATAGAATCCACCATGAATTCTATCGTGTATCAGAGGGTGCTTGAGAAACATGTGAGATCATCTGTGAAAAATTAAAGCTGAAGCGAAACTGGACCCTGCAACATGGCAAGGACCCAAAGGTACCAGTAAATCCACCAAGGACTGGCTAAAAAAGGAACAAATGGAGTCCTGGAATGGCCAAGTCAAAGCCAAGATCTTAATCCCACTGAAATGCTGTGGGATGACTTGAAACGGGCTGTACACGCAAGAAACCCTTCAAACCTCTCACAGCTGAAAGTATTCTGCATTGAGGAGTGGAGCGAATTTTCTTCAGACCGATGTCAAAGACTGGTAGATGGCTACAAAAAGCATTTCACT
Organism: Corythoichthys intestinalis; assembly: GCF_030265065.1. NCBI lineage: Eukaryota > Metazoa > Chordata > Actinopteri > Syngnathiformes > Syngnathidae > Corythoichthys > Corythoichthys intestinalis. The sequence continues at coordinate 43,387,951 of NC_080398.1, forward strand.
GAAGTTATTTCAGCCAATATGCATTTTTGTTGATATGTTTGGTTTGATGAGTAAAACAAAGTTATTTTTTGGTGTTTACCTTCAATTAAATCACTTTGTTTTCCAGAGATAGAAAAAGAAGATCAGACATTGAGATGTGAACATTTCTTAATAAAGAACGGAATATTTCACGGGGTGTCCTAATTTTTTCACTTGACTGTATGTGAGGTCTCTTGAGATTTATAACCCAAAACAAAAATAATACATCAATAAAATTCCCAAAGCAAATAGACACTTTTATTTGAATTTATGTCTGTATTCTTTTTTTTTCAATTTATTTATATTTTGCAAAATATGTGCGGGTAGCACTAATACTACAATGGGATGTCATAAGGGTGATGACAAATATTGTCCCGTGGGCCACAATTGGCCCCTGGGTCGCAGTTTTGCGACCCCCGTCTCATAGGAATGTAAGAAAAACAGTTAAGGAAAAAAAAAACATTGTAATTCATGCGTGAAATGGTTAAACAAATATATGCCTCCCATTTTTCCCTTAAGGGAAAAAAACAGTTTGTAACTTATTAGGTTGCTGAAATTAACAATGCCAACTTTACAATGTGGCACAGTTCAGTTTATGTGGGCATGCAACCATTCAAAATCTGAAGTCCGTACATCAAAAAGTAATGAAGGGCATCTGCACCCTGTAAAATGGAATTGCGAATGGATTTGTGCTTCTGATATGTATTTTGATTCGGGGGGTGCGTTCTTTTAAATAACACTTAAGGTAATAGTATTATTTTCCTCTTATTGCAATGCAAAACCAAAGGTTGAATGAGATCTTATTGCAAGCTGATGACGGCATAACAGAAGAGGATGGGGTCAGCAGCTCCATCAACAATAAGGTACTTCTTTGTGATTCGGACACACCCTTACGTACAGTATGCCGCATTTTGTGCGTGGTAATCCAATGCGTGCTGATTCAGCAGGCCCTCAATGACGGCGACCTGCTGCTGATTCGTATTGCTCCCGATCACGAGGGCAAGTTTGGCTTTAATGTTAAAGTGAGTGTAACTGTTACATTTTCTCTCGCACCTTTTGTCGTGTCTTTGTCACTCCATTTTTTCTTTTTCATTTCCTCTCAGGGTGGGGTGGATCAAAAGATGCCTCTTGCCATATCCCACGTTAAACCTGACTCTCCGGTAAGAGCCAAATGACGCAAGCATGCATTAGCATTTTTTCTCTTGAGCTTAAAATACTTAAGTAATATATTATTGTCATCCTATTATTACTATACCTATTATCCATTTATGATTCATGTGTAACCTCAAATCTGTAGTTCAAAACAATGCTGTGCAGTGTAGGGGGGTACCCTTGCCTAAGTCAACTGGCATTGGCTCCAAGCCACCTCGGACCCCTTATGAGACGGATAGAAAATGAAGATGGAGGGATTTTTGGATATAAATAAGACAAGATATGCACCAAGTTAAAGCATATCATATCATCTTGGTGTCAAGGTGTTAACAAGCTGGCAAAGTTCTGGAACTTTGGAAACATTTCACGGGAATCAACTAGAACAGTGGTCCTCAACCACAGGGGTCAGTGGCGGACATTGAACCAGGCCGCACAGAAATAATAGATAATTTCTTAATGACCACATTCCAGCCTGTGCCTCTTGACACATTGATCTATCTGCCTACTCTATTGATTAGTCCGAGTAAAGATATGTGGACGTTGCCCTCTAGTGGTGGCCGCTATTACTGGGGTGTTTACATGCCTCAGTAGCAGCCCAACGGCAGTCATTGTAAGCAGTAACATTAGCTGCTTGCTGCTGGCAGTGTGCTTTTGGCGGCGCACCTCAGCAATGGTGAACGGAGTACTTCCAGTCGTTTTGCACGGATTAGTCAATTGATATAACAATAAAACTGGATAGGATATTGATATAACAATAAAACTGGATAGGATGTCGTCATGAAGTCAAATGGAGCTAACATTTTTTTTATATCTATGTGCCTTTGGCCTCAATAATTACGCATGACGTAGGTGCTAGAGATAGACCGATTATCGCTGCTGATATTTGTAAAATTGACGTATATTAGGAGTGTGCCATCTTAGGCACCCCACGATTCGATTCGATTACGATTCAGACTGCTTCGATTCGATTATTGACCGATGATCACGGTGTTGACGATGATCACAGTTATCATGATTATCAATGCATCGTACATTACTGATTAATAAAATAGCTAAACAAATTTATGTCCATTATTTATTTAAAATATCCTAATGATTCAACCGGAACGATGAAAACATGTCCATACAACAAAAAGCTGCCCTTAAACTGCTTTTTTTTTTTTTTTTTTTTTTTTTAACAAGAAAGTGCAAAAACATTAACCATTTTAAAGGCAGTACATATTTCTCAACATGCCCATACAACACACAGATGACCTTGAGATACTGATTTTCACAAGAAGGTGCAAAAACATTAGCTGTTTCAAAGGCAGTACTTATTTCTCTCAACAATACAATAAATTTTACTCTGGTGGAATGAATTCCACATTTTCTGGAAACAAACAAAGTGTCTTTAGAAATAAAACTTCTTTTAACCAATATGCTTTGTTTTCACAGATTTCTGTACTATTTAGCATGTTTGTAGTGTTACCGCTGTACTTAATCCTGGTTTTACACTTTCTGCATCTGGAGTAACTTTTGTACACCACCAAACAACGCACAAATGGACATGGAAACATGTTAGCGAATTCGAAAATTAGCATAGCGTTCGGCGCTAACTTATAACATCTCAAAAACAACAACAACTAGGCCTGCAAGCAGGACTGAACGGGCCCTCGCACTTTGGCGCAACTCGGACGTCACGCAGGTCGGGGTGGTGGCAGACAGCCACCCTCTTATCATCTAATGAGAACCTAACATGCTTTAAACTCGCTTCTTTTTTGGGATGAGAAATTGTTTTGAGTTTTCGAGCATGCAATGGCCACAAATTCTGCTGCCACTAGTTGGCGCTACAGAGTCGATGCAAATGACCACTACTGGACTCTTCAGGGTAAGACTCTCACCAAGCATGGGAAGTTTGGAGCAGATATCATGTATATCTGCCAAGTTATGACTGTTCAAAATGTGTGGAGAGACAGAATGGTGTCAGTCATTATCACTTTCCTGTTGGACCCTTCTGCTTCAACCAAACCTCAATCATTTTCATCAGCATCTGAACACATGTCTTAAGGCTCCCCTTATGCAGGTTTGAGGTAGATTGATTTTTTTCCCTTTAGAGGAGGAGTGTGTCCCGTAAAAAAGGGCATTTCCTGTTCCCACTAGGAGGCGCCAGGCACAAATGGTAAATTTTCAATCCAGTCCTGCTCAGGCTGGGATACCTCACACACATGCCAGATTTAAAATAGATTGAACGTTGTACGAGGGAGTTATCAGTAATTTTCCGAATTTGGTGTTTTGCCGAAAAAATGGCCGACTTTGGCACCCCGCCCAGGTCAGGCCCGTGAATGAAAACACACCATTTTGATAACTTAAGATTTCATATGCCTCATGAACAGTCTCGTCAATTTTGAGGATGATCAAACAAATTCCCTAGGTGCCAAGGTCTCAAATGTGCACACTGTAAATCGATAAAAATTTCACATTCAATCGAAAATACCCGATTTCCTGTTGGGTTTGGAATATGCGTGCAAGAGACTTTTTGGAGCAGTTTTGCATAAAGTATCTACTCCCCAAATTTCCTTGCTCTATGTTATAAAAACCCAATAGGAAAGGCCTTTTTTAAAACTTCTTTCTGTCGCCACTAGTTGGCACTGTAGAGTTGATGCAAATGACCCCTACAAGAACCTTCAGGGTATGACTCTCAACAAACACGGGAAGTTTGGCGCAGATATGTTGTATATCTGCCGAGTTATGACTGTTCAAAGTTTTTGGCGAGACAAATTGTTGACGGTCATTTTCACTTCCAGTTTGGACCTCTCCGCTTCAACGAAACCTCAATATTTTTCATCAGGCACCTGAAAACATGTCTTGAGGCTCCCCTGAAACAGGTTTGAGGTCAACAGAATTTTTTCCCTTGGAGGAGGAACCTGTCTCGTAAAAAAAGGCATTTCCTATTCTCACTAGGGGGCGCTAGGCCTAATGGGTAATATTTCAATGCACTCGTGTTAAGGGTGGGATACCGCACATACATGCCAGATATGAAAAAGATTGAACGTTGTGTCAAGGAACTAATAGTCATTTACTGAATTTGTCATTTTGCTGAAAAAATGGCCGACTTTGGCACCACGCCCAGGGTCAAACCCGTGAATGAAAACGCACCATTTTAAAAACTTAAGATCTCATATGTCTCCTGAACAGTCTCACCAATTTTGAAGGTGATCCAACTAACTCCCTCGACGAAAAGGTCTCAAATGTGCACCCTGTAAATCGATAAAAATTTCATATTCGATCCAAAATAACCGATTTCCTGTTGGGTTTGGAATATGGGTGTAAATGCTTTTTTGGAGTGGTTTTGGACAAGGTATAGACGCCCCAAATTTCATCGCTCTACGCTGACAGACCCTAATGTTATAGGCCAATTTTTAAATTTCAAGGGGGCGCCACTGAACCATTTTGTTACATTTTTTTGCAACGTTGCAAAATTATCGAAATTTACAATTTTCCGCACGTATGTGCAAATTTTGGTGACTTTTCGTGCATGTTCAGGCCTCCAAATTGGCCGTTTTCATTTGCCCTGAAAAAAAAAAAAAAAAAATCCTTTGCAAAACAATAGGGCCTTCGCACGCTTAGTGCTCGGGCCCTAAAAATAATAATAATCCTTTGCAAAACAATAGGGCCTTCGCACGCTTAGTGCTCGGGCCCTAATAAAGGCTAAACCGAACAAGAGGGTTCGTGTACTCACCTGTGATAGACGGACAAAGGGCTTAGCAAAACACTAGGGACTTTTCCAATTAACACGACTTGAACCTAAAGCTGGACAACTGAAAGACAAGGAGCAGCGAACTATCTCTCTTCCCCTCTGGCTCTAAAAAAATAACTTGCGCACAGAAGTGCAACTGCCGGGTCGCTGCCTGTCTCATACCCAAATTTATTTTCCAGTCTTTTGAAAAGGAGTAAATCTCTCGCTCAGTAATCAGCAGCATCCATCATAACGTTGTGCGTGCATCCGTTAAAGGTGTCCAGGCAGCAAACGTGACTTGAATTTCGTTCCACTACGAGCAGCTGTCATAAAGTTATTAGGGAAAATCATCGTTTTTGAACATTTATGAATCGTAATCGAATTGTCACGTGCCGAATCGTGATGCATCTAATAATCGATTTCTTGGCACTCACTTAATGGTATCTTGGCCTTTTTTTAATCCGACCGGCCGATATGAAAAACATCAATTTAAAGCCAGGTTAAAGTTAAATTATTTCAGTTATATTGAAATTTTATTTTATATATTTTGAAGAAATTAAGAGAGCTATTGTCTAAGCTTTAATTTAACTTTACAAGAGGTGCTGCCGAGCCTGAGAACTCCCTGTATTTTTGTTGTATTGTACTGTATTTTCTATAGAAAAATTTCAGAGAGCTATTTATTTAACCTTTTAATCCACTTTATAAGAGATGTTTCTGAATCTAGGAAATTCAGGCAATTCTGGAGCTTTTTTTTGTGTGTGTGTGTGATTCAGTAAACACGCTTTAGGCATTTCAATGAAGTTCAGTGTTTGTATTATTCAAAATGTTTACGCCAATTTTTACACTTTTACTGCAAATGAATATCCGCTCCAAAAATAGGTTATCAGCCCCTCTAACTACCAATAATCTGTATCGGTCCTGAAAAACCCATATCGGTCGATCTCTAGTAGGCGCATCAGATTTGTCACTGGAAATACTAAGCCCACAAGCTAGTGCAGATGACTGAAAAACAGAGGTCTTTGGAGAACTTTTTACTGGGGAAAAGCCACCCGACGAATCAGAAGAGGGGCCTACGCCAAGTCCACTCTGCATAATATGTGGCCAACAGTTAGCAAACGAGGCAATGAAGCCTTCAAAGCTGAAACACCCTGGAATTATGGATAAGCATTTGGACATTTTGAAACAAAATAGCGCGAGCATGAAGGACAGAAATAATTAGTGAGGGCCACCACATCAACAAAAGCCAACGCACTGAGCGCATCATACCTCATGGTAAACCGTAACGCCAAAGCCAAGAAACCTTCAAAGATTGGAGAAGAACTTATTACGCCTGTGACCAGGGATATTTGCCGTCAAGCTTTAGAAGAGGCCACTGTTAAAAAAGGTTGACTCAGCATCCGGTCTAGGGCTGTCCCAAACGACTAGTTTTCTCCCGATTAGTCAATCGACTATTTTTACGATTAGTCGACTAATCTAATAATTAAAAATTTTTTTTTTTTACTAATTTAGCAATTAAATTTTTGTTGATGCTTATCAATTAACAAAAACATTTTGGAACACTTAAATTCTTTATTTAAGTACAAATAAACATGTAAAGAACAATAATAAATCACAAATAAACAATGAGTTCAAATGCTGATAGAATTAACTAGTGCAAAAGAACGGAATGTAAACAGATTCAGAACACTGACTTCGCCTTTCCAACATGATTCAAAACAATTCTTAAAAAAAGACCTAGCATTAATATTGTAGTGTAGTACTATATACAGGGGTGCACATAATTTTTTTTGCCCAGGTTCTCAGAGGAGGACCTGGAGAGGTGATTTGGTCCTCATTGAGCTTGAGAGCCGACCCGCCTGATGCGATAAATTTATGACAAGCTTTACTTAGAGCCAATTAACTTTAATTAATTATATTAACAATTAATGCTTGATTAACATCAACTGGCACAACAAAATTGCCATTACTTTGAAATGTAAAGAAATAAAAAGCAACCATTCAAAATAAAGGGCATTATGCGGCTCCCACATTAACTCCAAGCCTTTTTAAAAGTGGGATGTCCTCCTCATAAGACCTTATTGAACGTGCATGTTTAGCTTTGTAAAATGCGAGCAAAAACACGTTTGTCAGTGCATGTCGCTGTTCATTACCTTTATTCCGCCACTTGTCCATAGGGCGAGCGGGGTCCTGTTTGACATCGAGTTTGCTTAATTGCCACACGCTCTCTGTTTTTTTCGTCCTTTTCAAAGTTTGGATGGCTGAAATTCTTTGACCCTACATAAAATGCGCTGCTCTTATCGGCGACATTGGGATTCTCACAGCACATTTTGTACCGCATTTCCGTGCGAGCATCATTTGCTTCTAGCCATGGTACCTCCTACTTTTCAGCAAAAGTCCTTTTTTTCGGTAGCTCCAGTGACGTCTCTGTCGTCTGTCTGTCTTTTGACGGGGGTGGGGGAACACGGAAGTAATTACTCAGTGTGGCCTGCCTCTTTGACATTTTGAGAAGTTATTTTCTCGTGTCCGCCGCAAATACGGTGGTCAGCCATCGGTACGCAAAAGCGTATGGAAGTCGTTGAGGTCCAGCGCGTTTGTCTACGTCCGGTACGCATGCGCGCATGCGGACCACTTATGTGCACCCCTGACTATATATAATAGTATTATAATAATTATTCATTGCCAATCAGATTTTTCATAAAGGGTGTCATTTTAAAGGTATTCTTAGTAGAATCTGAATTCTGAAGTATGTGGGATTAACTCCAGAAATCATTATTTATACAACGAATATGACATGCTTTTATTTTGAAATGTTCACCGGAAGTACGATTGCTAAACAGCTAACTTATGCTTTACACTCCGCAAAAAAAACACTTTTTGTCATTGCATGTGGTGTCAGTCATAGATTTTTTTTTTTTTTTTTCCTTTTTTTTCATTTGCAAACGCTGTTAACCAGCAATTTTTCATGTTTTAAGTGTCACCTTTTAACCGCAAGTTTGCGTTTTGGAGAAGACTGCCAATGTTTCATAGCAGGCTAAAGTAGGTTGCCTTTTTTTCTAAGCTTGAGAACGATAAACCGATACGACCGGATATCCGGTTTGACAGGTGAGCGATACAGATGTATCGATAGTAAAGTTACCATTCGACAGTAATTAGCCATTAAATATTCAATGAACCAATAGTAGAGATAGAATTCGGCTATCGCGAGCGCAAGAATCGGCTTCTACTGCCTAGCTCAATGCATTGCTTAATATTTTACTTCACATGCTGCGCTTGTGTCATTCACCACACAGCGCACTTGGACCGAGACCCGACGCATGATATAATATGGACAAGCACTACTCACAGTCGTGGTTGCCTCAACTTCCCATGCATTTCGGCAGAACCGCTACTAGTCGCCGTCATTACCCGATCGTCACGGGCGTGTCATAACAACGCGAGAGCTAACGAAACCACTGTAATGCACGCTCCGTAGCATTTTCTTCACAACCCAAAACGAAACTGGTTGTGGCAACGAAGCAACATGCTAAAACAATGGACAGTGTGATCACCGACGCCAGCGATGTGCAGCGATATATTTTCAAAGCACCCAGGAAAACAAAAGTCGGACTTTGAAGTGATGAAAGCAGCCAGAGCTGTTCGCATGGGACAGAGCTTGTGTGAAGCGTGGAGCAGTACAGCGATCGTGAGTTTTTAACTCTGAAAAATACCCCACTACAATGGTGGAAAGGGCGGCATATTGTTTCCACGAAACGCAGTCTACTTAAACATGAACATGTGGATTAGTTGATCTTCCTCAAGAAAAATCTGCCCTTCAAAAAAAGATATGGACAGTGATGAGGAATAAAAAATGAGGAAGCACAGGCATAAGTGAATGACTTTGCTGTGTATTAGGTTAAAGTAATGATTATTGACCTGTCTAAAATGCCATGTTTTTATTCCCCCAATTATACCAGTCGTAAAGCATAATTTATTATTTATTTATGATAACACTAGCAGGTTTAATTCTTTTTTTTTCTGGAGCTGCTGCATATAATTAATAGTTTTTGTTTGTAACATGTTTACGTTGAAAGTTTGCACTTAAATTACTTACCTCTTGTGTTAAAAACACCAGGAAATACAGTAATTGAATTACTGCACTTTAATGTTGTCTGTCACTGGAGTTTTATTTCATTATCAATCCCATCCAACGAAATGACGGTCATATAGTAAGCCTTATTATTTTTTTTTCATAAAAAAAATAAAACATAACATTGATATGAAATTTTGTTGTTTAATTTTGCTATATTAGAAATGTGGTCTTTTTATATGTTTAAAATACTGTACAAACACACACAACAAATATTTACTATCGTATCGTTTTCACGCTATCGAACCGTATCGTTCTTACACTGTATCGAATCGCTCGGCCTTAAAAAATGTATCGTTTTTTAATCGAATTGTAACCTGTGTATCTAGATACATATTGAATCGGCTTCATGCCAGAGATTCCAACCCTATTTTTTTCCCCATTCAACTCAATGTAGCAATACTAACGTTTACAGTGTTTAATATAGATGTGTTTTCTTATTTTGCATGTCTGAACTTTAATTCTACAGCGTGTTGATAAGAGAAAGGAACTGGAGTCTCATATGCCATCAGCACGCACGCACAAATGTATGCTTTCTTCTTTGTTTCTTTAAAATAAGTCAATATTTTGGACACTCTAGTACGCTTTTTTGGCTTTGTGCCGCTTTCCCCGCTTGCATACCGAGCGTCCGACATTCTGAACTTTCCACTCATATATTTTTTAACCCTTCATTAACCGTCGACGGGACATTGTGCTCGTCGACGGATTTACGTCATCAATGACATCGACTAAGTCGACTAGTCGGGACAGCTCTAATCCGGTCAGTTAAATTTCCCTGCACTTAGTGTTCGTTTTTAACCCTGTCGTGGTATTTTATATTTATTGTATTTTTCTGCCACACATTGCCAGTCCTGGAAAAAAAAAAAAGCCCATATTACACCGCTCCGTGGTGCAAAAAAGGTTGGAGACCACTGAATTAGAACACTCATAAGTGAACTTGAAATTTATGTTGTGTATATATTTTGCGTCATGCACGTTTTTTTTTCTTAAATGATTTTATTACATTGATATCGGGCAAGTATGGCAGCCCTGAAGTGCAAAACACAATGACAATTTCAAAAACTCAGCGGCAAATCACATAACACAAAAAAAAAAAACAATAAAAAAAAAAACAACAGCAAAATAACATAACAAAAAACAAAATGTCAAATCACATAACAAAAAAACAAAAAATACAACACCAAATCACGTAACAAAATATACAATTCAGAAAACACAACCATGCACGATTTTTTTTTTTTTTTTCTTTCTTAAATGATTTTATTACATTCATATGTGGCAGGGGTCTCAAACTTGCGGCAAATTGTTGAATGCCCAATTGTAATATTGGTGTTGCCTGCACGTATTTTGCAATGGGCAGTAAAAGAAAAATATAATAATTTTAAATAAAATCAATTAATTCATTGAAGGATCCATTTTGGACAAAATTATAATTGTTTCTATTATTTGGATTGTAATATTTAGAGAAAAAAAAGCAAATAATTAAAAAGTACCAGTAATGACTAATTAGATGGGCACTTTGCCTTGCAAATCTCCTATCAATTAAAAAATATAAATAATTCCAAATAAAATTAAAGTTAAAAAAAACAAAACATTTGAACTTCAAAAATTAAAATAAATTGTAATACATTTGAAAAATGAAAAATACATACTGTAAATTCTATATTTGTAGCCTGTGTGTATTTTGCTGTGGGAATTTTGTTTTATAACTCTTTTTTTGACCTCACATACCTTAGCTCTTTGGCTGTCATTGACGGAAATAGACGTCCAATCTAACTGCATTAAATATCTTAGTTGTTTATTAAATCCTAAAATGCATTTTAAATAAATGAGGGGAAATTGTAGATATCTTTATATTATTTATACTTAATTTTTTTTATTTAAAAGAAAAATGAGAAGTTAAAGTAAATATTGTCTGATCTCTGTACACCTGTGCTCAAAATTTTCGAGACACTTCATTGATCAGTAGGATAAGAAAGTGTCCCAAAATCTTTGACCGCAGATGTAATATTAACATAATATTTGTGTTTGTGAACTGATTAGTCGACTATTCGCAAAATTATTCGGTGGTTAGTCTGATATCAAATTAGTTGTTTGTTGCAGCCCTACAGTTTTTGCGACCCAATAGGTACGTGCGTATGTGACGGGAATAGAAATATTTAGTTTTTCATGATGCTGACTCATTTCTAGGCCGGTCGATGTGAGCCCAAACTGCTTGAGGGAGACCAGGTGGTGCTCATCAATGGTCGAGACATTTCTGAACACACGCACGACCAGGTGGTCATGTTCATACGGGCCAGTAGAGAGTCGCACTCCCGAGAGTTGGCCCTTCTTATAAAACGCAAAGGTTTGCTTGTAGACACTCAAATGGCAGAAAACGTGCTGAGGCGGAGTCTAATGGACGTCTTCCCTCGAATGTTCTTACATTCCAGGTACTGGCCGAGCGGCGGCTCTGCTATTGCTGCCCCCGGCCCTCACCCTCACCAGTCAGTCCCAAGGGGAATCGCAGAAGTCCCCCGGCCAATCGGAGCGGGTCACCACGCTGGATGAATCCATGCGACAGATGGAGAAAGGAATTCAGTCAGGAACTCTGTGCTTCCACTTTGAGGTATTTGCATTAAATAGATGCGCTTGTTTATCTAACAGAGTATCGGTACAAGGGCTTGCGCTACTCTGTGTGTTCACTAGTTTGCATTCTTTTCATTCCCAGAATTTATACAGGAGGAAGCCCGGACTGTCGCTAAGCTGCGCTCGGCTTCCCAAGAACATGGACAAGAATCGTTATAGGGACATTTTACCCTGTGAGTGTTTCCTGTCATTCCCATGATCCTTTCTCCAAACCATCCTTTAGCCACGACTCGATGCTATAGTAACTTGCTAGATTGTGTTATCCTTTCATGCACAAATTCTGTTTTGTTTTTTTTCCATAATTTTTTTTTTTATTACATTCATATACTGTAGGATATGGGTGTCAAACTGTAAGCCACGGGACAACATTTTGCGTCTAACATTGAAATCCAATATATATATCCAATATATGAATAAATCAAATATATATATAAATATATATATATATATTAGGGCTGTCAAACGATTAAAATTTTTAATCGAGTTAATTACAGCTTAAAAATTAATTAATCGTAATTAATCGCAATTAATCGCAATTCAAACCATCTATAAAATATGCCATATTTTTCTGTAAATTATATATATTCTGTAAAATAAATTGTTGGAATGGAAAGATAAGACACAAGATGGATATATACAGTGGGGAGAACAAGTATTTGATACACTGCCAATGGGAAAATCCATTGGCAGTGTATCAAATACTTGTTCTCCCCACTGTACATTCAACATACGGTACATAAGGACTGTAGTGGGCATTTCACTCTACTGTCATTTAAATCTGTCTATGCTGTCCTCACTCCGAAGCGTCTACTTTTTCCAAAGCTAGACAGCTAGTGAACGATGCCTTAATAATCAGACTTCTTCCTTTTTCATCTGATTTATTAATAAAATATCCTCAAACCATTGTCCTCTTTAGACCATCATAAAACTACAAAAAAAAAGTACACAAGCATTGCATTAGCAACAACGTTAGCTTAGCACGCTATACAGGTTCACTAAACATAAACAAAAAGCATCTCACACAAAAAATAGAACATTTCGCTTACTAACATAATATGTACATTCTTTACAACAACCATACTTACGGACAAATCTTGTCCAAGGATCATATAAGCACAACATTACAACGTAGGCTTCAGCCCGAGACGTCGTGCAGCCATATGAACTGGCAAGAAGAAGAAAAAACAACATGTCGCAAAGCGACCACAAGAGTTCGCTGTTGTGCTGCAGCACAAAAAGCCTTGCTGTAAAACTTACCAAAAGGCAGAGTACTGTCTGAGCGGGACATGTGCGTTAATTGCGTCAAATATTTTAACGTGATTAATTTAAAAAATTAATTACCGCGCGTTAACGCGATAATTTTGACAGCCCTAATATATATATATATATATTAGTGTTTTTTTTTCGTGTATTTTACCATGGGAGATAAATAAAATAAATATACTGATTGATTGGGTTCCCCAACTCACATTGCCGGAATTGTGTACGTCCCACACTACCTCATCACATTTCTGACTTACCTTCAAACCTTACCTTTTTGTTTTTAGTTCTTCTTCTCTTCTGTCTGCTTCTTTTCTCTCTGTCCCCCCCAAAACCGCTTTCCTGTCTGCTACAGTCTCCTCATGAATAAAACAATATTTTTTAAGCGTCTTTGTGTTCCTTGAAAAGCCCTCTAGAAATAAAATGTACAGTATTATTACCGTATTGGCCCGAATATAAGACGGTGTTTTTTGCATTGAACTAAGACTGAAAAAGAGGGGGTCGTCTTATATTCACGGTCTAGACATCATACCCATTAACGACACTAGATGGCGCCAGATATCATTGAAGCATGTTCTGTCATGACAGATCTCAGCTACACTCCCCATTCACGACGCTAGATGGCGTCAGATACCATTGAAGCGATGTTCTGTCATGACAGATCTCAGCTACACTCCCCATTCACGACGCTAGATGGCGTCAGATACCATTGAAGCGATGTTCTGTCATGACATCTCAGCTACTCTCAAGTTTAACCAGTTTGCATTATTTTATTGCAATGTTTTTCCTTATTCAGATTTGTTTCGAGACTGCAGTTACAGTTAGACTTACTTTGATGGTTGATGCAGTTATTGCAATTTTGTTGTTTTATCACGATAGATTGGTTTATTTACATTTCAAAAACCAGAAGCCATTCATTTACGAATGTGAGTGCACTTTAGTTTACATATTTAAATGTTCAGATATTAAGATTTGAATGAGGCAAAATAACATGCTTTTTCTCTCAAATATATTGTTATACTCATTTGTTTCGGATGTACTGTAGTTATTTTCTGTATAAAAATAAATTTCTTGTTCAAAAAGTCTTTTTTCAAACTTGAGTCTCGAAAAAGAGGGGGTCGTCTTATAAGCAGGGCGGTTTTATATTCGGGCCAATACGGTATTAATATATAAACAACCACAATGGGAGTAAATCAAACTCCCATGCGACACATTAAAATTGTACAATCTATAAGGACATGCAGATTCCCATTCTCCCTGGATGAGCAGCTGAACAAGACAGGTAAAAATAAATGAATGAATTATTTAAAGGAACCATTTTGAGGAAAACCATCATTTAAATTGTAATAGATTTAAAAAAAAAAAAAAATTAAAAATGCAAATTTGAAAAAGCCATGGGTAATATAAACAAATAATTCTAAAATGACAATTATTAAAAAGACTAAAATTTCCAAAAAATAAATGAAACTGTTTTAAACAGTTTTAGAAACGGAGACGATTAAAGTAGTGTGGCATGTGTTTATTAAATCACGTGTGACATCGCATAGCTTAACGCTGCCATTGATGACGGCAACAGATGTCCAATCCATGTAGTGACCACTGTCCCCAAAATGGTCAATTGATTAGGTGCACAAATATCCTCTCATGCCTATGTCCCACTCTGCCTGCAGATGACACGACCAGAGTCGTCCTCCAAGGCCAAGAGGACTACGTCAATGCCAGTCATATCACTGTGCGCATTCAAGTGATGGATTTACTCTCTCACATAGTGTTTATCCAACACTGAATTCAAACAACGTGTTGTTTGTTCTGTTTGTCTTTTTTTAGATGTTGCCTCCTGTGTCTGGAGTGTGTTTACGTTATGTTGCCGCTCAAGGTCCGCTGCCACAGACCTGCGGGCACTTTTGGCAAACCGTTTGGGAGCAGCAGTCACACACCATTGTCATGCTTACAACTCTGACGGAGCGGGGAAGGGTAGGCATACGACTCCATTTTTTCAACATCATCAGGCTGCAAACTGGTTATTTGAATTCATTTATTCAATGTTCTTCTTTAGAAAAAATGTTTTATTTTTTGAGCTCTTTGTTTTAAATAATTTTTTTACTACCATATTTTTCGGACTGTAAGTCGCAGTTTAGACTATACTGTTTAGATTAACTAGACTAGAAGCCTAGTTTGGCCGAAGGTGCGATTTATATGTGAAAGTATTAAAAGTCCGACCCGACTAAAATCACATGTTAGATCTATATTCTGCCACTCATGAGATAGTGAGGGAAAATTTGCACTTTAATATTAGAACCACTTCCACAAACAATGGCAAATAATGGGTCGTCATAAACTTAAATGACATGCGCAGTCACGGTGTCATAACAAAACTAAAATTAGCTCATAAGAAACAAACTAAATAGCCAACTAGCAAGTAATGAAAGAACTGGAGCAGTAACCTAAGAAAAAGTTATTATAGAACATGAACTTTGAACATTAGAGAGGCAAAGCATGACTGTTCTTATTGATCTGTTCCCCCCGCAAAGGTTAATGGGTATTTTGTTGGGCACGCTTACGTAGTCCTATTCACTAATGACCCGCCTCTGTGCTGCGCAATAAAAATGCGACTTAAACTCTGGTTCGACTTACCGTATTGGCCCAAATATAAAATGGTGTTTTTTGCATTGAAATAAGATTGAAAAAGAGGGGGTCGTCTTGTATTTGCGGTCTAGACATTATACCCATTCACGACGCTAGATGACGCAAGATATCATTGAAGCGGTGTTCTGTTTTACAGATTTCAGCTACTCTCGCCATTCACGACGCTAGATGGCGCCAGATATCATTAAAGCGATGTTCTGTCATGACAGATCTCAGCTACTAGTTTAACCAGTTTGCATTATTTTATTGCAATGTTTTTCCTTATTCAGAATTGTTTCAAGACTACAGTTACAGTTAGACTTCACTGTGATGGTTAATGCAGTTATTGCAATTTTGTTGTTTTATCACAATTATTATTCTTTACATTTCAAAAACCAGAAGCCATTCATTTACGAATGTGATTGCACTTTAGTTTACATATTTAAATGGTCAGATATTAAGATTTGAATGAGGCAAAATAACATGCTTTTCCTCTCAAATATATTGTTATATTCATTTGTTTCAGATGTACTATAATTATTTTCTGTATAAAAATTAATTTGGTGTTCAAAAAGTCTTTTTTTTTTTTCAAACTTGAGTCTTGGAAAAAGAGGGGGTCGTCTTAATATGGCCGTCTTATATTAGGGCCAATACGGTACATGTTTTTTCTTGATTTAATTTGTGTTTAAAGAATGTTTTTATAATTATATACTTATTAACATTTTGAAAAATATATATTTAAAATTGATTCTCAATTAATTCCTATTATATAACATTCTTAATATATTTTTTTTACCATACTAATACAACAATTGGATGTCAAATGGGGGGTTGCAAAGAAATAATAAAAACACGAACTGCAGAGCGAATGTCATCTTTTTTTTTTCAGTACCTCAAAAAATTATACCCAGAAATCTTTCCCCACATGATTGCATTGTTCCACTTTTAAAACAGAGCACTTTGCTCTTTGCTCCTTACAGGCTGCTGTATTTGGCACCTGTGATTCAGAAAATCAAAGCTATGGGGAACTTCTGATTATACAAAGTAGTTGTTCAGGTACTTCTCGCATAGATACATACTGAAATAACATTCTTTGAATAGGTTCTAACACACCCTGTTGTTTGTGTCTGTCTGTTATTTGCACACATAATCATTATGAAACCTCAAACATGCAATCAATGCTATTACTTTAACAATATTTGTTTTAGTTAGAGATCGACCGTTATGGGTTTTTCAGTACCAAATATTACCGATTTATAGTAGTTAGAAGGGACAATAACCGATTTTTGGAGCTGAAATTCATTTGCGGTAAAAGTTTTAAAATTTGCGTTAGAAAATTGAAAAAAAAAAGTATGATAATAATAACATTAATGCAAACACTGAACTTCATTGAAATGCCTAGAGCATGTTTATTGAATCACACAAATAGAAAATAATAGCTCAAGAAGTGCCCCTGAATTTTCTAGACTCAGAAACATCTCTTATAAAGTTGAATAAAGGGTTGAATAAATAGATCTCTAAAATTTTTACGCAGTAAATAAAATACAACTAAAATACAGGGACTTTTCAGGCTCAGGAGCACCTCTTGTAAAGGTTAATTAAAAACTCCCTGAATTTTTCCCTGAATTCTCCACACTGATGACCTCGTCTAAGTATCTTTTAGCAAGATACTAAACCCCGCATTGCTCCTGTTGCTGCATCACCAGTAGGTAGATGAGGATTAGGCATGTGCTGGTATGAGATTCTAACGGTATGATAACCTCAAGCCAAAATATCACGGTTTCACGGTATTGCAACTACAGCTCTAAAATGTGTTACTTTGAGATGTCTGGATTTAAAAAAAACAAACAAACAAAAAACACTTTTTTCCCCAAAACAAATTAGCAAATTGGAACATAAGTATAATGTTAAGTTAAAATAAATTTAAAAAATAACAAAATATTCAAAATTAAAATAAATGCAGTCCTTTAGGTGAGACTAAGCCCACAGCCACAGCTCAACATTATTAACATCAGAACAAAATTAATAAAAATATTTTCCATCAAAAGCACGTAAGACTTGTCTCATGTTTACATTAACTTATTTGCTCCCAAAAACGTATAAATCCGTTCTATTTTTAATTGTTTCAGTGTCCCAAAAACATATTTATACATCTTTTACGTTTTTTTTCACGAGACATCTCTAGGTTCTGATGCAACTTCACTCCAAAGCACAATGGTCAAAATTCATTTTAAAGCAATAAAACTGGCCACTGGATGGCAGTACCGCATTTGTCCTATGTCAGGAAACGGAAGTCGAAAGAAGCAAGAAGCGTGAGAAAAATGGGGAGAACGACCCAGCCGGAAACACGCACGGCCAAACCAGTTCCCCCCCGGAACACAACATGCCCCACACAAGGTCCCCAGGTGAACTCTGCCATGAGGCAGCAGTCACCACACAGGTCCCCACCAGAATACACCCACACAGAACGCCAGGCGCAACCCGATTTAACGGAACGAATGGTCGCGCCGCACGGCCGGGACGCCGGTGGAAGACCACCGAACGGACGACCAGGAGGACGTCCAGGAAGCCTGGTGTGGGAAGTCCGATCAGGATGACCGGGAGGACGTCCGGGACACCAGGTAATGAATGACCAAGCGTGAGGACCAGGAGGACGTCCAGGACGCCAGGCGGCGGACGACCGAGCAGAACAATCAGGAGGACGTCCGGGATGCCAGGCGTTGGACGACCGAGCAGAACGATTGGGATCACCAGTGTATTGGATGATGTTGTTGAGTCTAATTTGCCTGTTGAGTAGAGTTCACTTTGCCGTGTTCGGCCGCTCGTGTGTCTCGTGACTCTCTAGTGCAGGGGTCCCCAAACTACGGCCCGCGGGCCGAATACGGCCCGCCCCGACATTTGGTCCGGCCCCTGAACAATACCAGAGAGCATTTTTTTTCCCCTAATAGTGTTATTTATTTTCTGGCCTTTTTCTGTGAAGAACTCAGAGAGGGTTATTTGGTTATTATCTATTTGATTAAAAGTGTTATTATTACATTATATTATTATTTTTATTTAATTTACTTTTGTTCCGTGAAATATCCAGAAAGGGTTATTTGATTGTGGCTTTCTGAAAAACAATAATTTTTTACATTTAGGCACTCCTGCAATCGTCACACTTTTTCTGTTACAAACTGACCTCGGCCCCTCATCAGAGAAGGGAAAAGTTATGCGGCCCTCACTGGAAAAAGTTTGGGGACCCCTGCTCTAGTGTCTCGTGACTCAGCCGGCACAACGACGTGCACAACAGCGTAATCTCTCAGTTCAATAGTTCAGTTATGTGTAAAGAAATTGTTACTTTGCTATCAAAAGCTCTATTTGTCTTGTTGTTTATGTTATTTTGTAGAAGGAAAATATTATTCAGATGTTTGGGATGTCACAAAAGCAAAAAAAATAGCTGTGTTAAAGTCAAAGTTATGTTTGAAATGTATATTTTTACAAAAAGCTCAATTTCTCTGTTTTTTCATCAGAAATTACTCAAACTAAGCTATTTTCTAATGCTCATTTCTAAAGAATGGAAAAAGATATGAACTTTTTTCCTGCTGAAAGAAGAGAGCCTAATCTTTCTTTTGGTGGGTTCCATGTTTATATAGCAATATAACAGAATTTTCTGTAGGCCTTGCAAAATCAGTCAAAATCCAGTAAAACGGCTGGGAGCGAAGGAGGTTGCTCCGGTGAAAATGGCTGGGAGTGAATGAGTTAATATACACACTCTCTTTCTCAACACAGACAGTTGTCAGAGAGAAACAAAACGTGTTTTACCACTGCTAGGCACTCTAAACACGCTGGAGTTAACTCTTAATAGCTTGTGGGAAGCGTCCATGACAGTGTTTACTAACCTTTAATTTTGTATAAATGCAAAATCATGACACTGCCTCCTCCGCAGCCACCCTGCGCATGTCAGTTGGCCCTCCTATTCTCAGCTGCGGCCGTCTGTAACTTTTTTGTAGCCGAAATATTCCAACAGCAGCGATTTCGTTTTCTTCGATGGGGGGAATAAGTTCACGAGTTTCACCTCCTCCAGCCATCGTGTAGCACAGCTGACTAACACTGAGCAACAACAGGTGGGAGAGGGTTGAGCTTTGCAGCTGCAAGTCAGGGATTTCTCCCTGCATATTTGGGACATAAAAAATAGGTAATACCGTAGGGACTGTATGACGCAATTTTTTTGCGGTTTTGAAAGATTGATGTTTTCATACCATGGTATAGCTTGAAACCGGTAATCGGCACATGTCTAATGAGGATATAGTGTGAAGCGCTTTGAGGGCCTTAAAAGTGGAAAGGCGTAATACAAGTGTAACTCCCTTTAGCAGGCAGGAGAGAGAAGCGCAGCTGCATCTGAGCGAAATAATCCAGTTTCAAATAGATTTTTTTCATATCGGCCGGTCGGATGTTCAAAAAGGCCGATACCGGTATATGTCAAATTTCCAAATATCTGTGCCGATAATAAGCCCGGCCGATTATCGCTCTCAATTTTCAATACAGTTAGAGTTGTAAACGGCACAGATATATTAATTCAGCTGCTGTCCACATTGTTCCTACAACAGTTTCTCACGTGGTTAATAAAGGTTTACAGAGAGATGCCATTATTAAGGTCTTGAATAAACAAAGTACTGTATTCTTCCTCAGCACTTTCCTGTTGCTTGGTAACCTGAGGCTTCCATTAATCGTCCGTTTTTCTGATCTTCGTCAAGTGCCTTGGCATTTTCCATTCTTGAGGCTTGCACATGTGCGCGCACACACCCACAATGACAATCACTTCTCATCCTACTCCTGATGAATCCCTACTTCTTCCTACTTCGCAAGCGTACACCATTTTTGTTTCAAGAGCAAGGAAATTATATCCTGACTGATGACTCAAGTGCATCCAAGTAACAATTTGACGCTTGCTGTGATGCATTTGCAGACCAAGTGCCACCAATACTGGCCCCATCCGCCGGAAGTGAAGGATTATGGACACATGCGGGTGAAGTGTCACTCGGAGGAGTGCAACCTGGCTTACGTGACACGGCAGTTCACCCTAACACACACTCAGGTACAATTTTTTCTATATATCACATTAACTGTTTCTGTTAAAACCCTAATTCACTTTGTCACAAATCTGCTTTTCTATTTTTATGAACTATTTTACTCTTTATTTCTCTTTTTTTCTCCCATTGCACACTACTATGTAATGTTTCTGGCCAAGCCTCTTGATAAACAAATCACTGAGTGGGTTAGGCTAGACCCCAGATTCTTGCAATCTGTGCCTCCAGTTTTGTGGGAAGAATGGGGAACCAATCAAGGTCCATAAAAGCTTGGAAGAACACCATCAATACTTTTTAAGATGAACTACATCAGAGATGGTGAGCTAGCATGACCATGTGCTGATAGTGTACTAGTATATCGCAGCTGTCAAACTCAAGGCCGGGGAACAGATCCGGCAAGCCACATTATTTTGTGTAGCCCTCAGAACTAAATGATGTGCTCTGCCTTCATGTTTCTCACTAAAATGAAATTGAAATACAATTTCTTAAATAGCATTATTATATGAATTAAAATCATACTTTGAGAAGATTCGACTATATACAACAATTTGGCGAGAAATTAGTCTTAAATCTGACGTTTAGCCCCGCCTGTCATTATAGCGCTCTAGCGCCTCCATCTGGATGATGACGTCGGCAGAGTAACGATTTCAGCTGATTTAGAATCCAGCCCATTGAGGGGGAAGATTCAGAACAAGGAAAAATGCGACAGAGAGCAGCATTTTCCCTCCAGTTGCTAAATAAATGGTATGGTCATTACAAATAACAGTCTTGTGCTAAATAGAATACGCAATACAGTGATACCTCAGCTCACGAACATAATTGGTTCCCAGAAAGTGTGTGTGAGGCGAAAAGTTCGTCTTCCGAACATTTATTTCCCATAAGAAACCATTAAAATGAGAATAATCCGTTCCCAGGTCCCCATAAAACATAATTTTCTACTAAATAAGCCTTAAAACTACACAAAAATATACCTTATTTTATGTATAATAACTGTGCTATTGTATTATAATTAAAGAAATAAACTGTCCTGTATAATAAAGTCGTTTTATTTACCTTTGTGATGGTAGTTGATGGCTTGATGGAATGGAGTGGGAGGAGGAGGGAGGGAGGGAGTTACTGTTTGGAAGGAGAGTGTTACCGGCAAAGTGCGCAGTTAGCGTAGACTCCACTGCTGTGCCCCCCACATGCTTTTGGTTGTTAATAAAAGTGCCCATCCGACGCCTCTGGGTATGCACGCCGCCACCTTTCTGGAGAGGAAATCGGGCGAACCGAAGACAACCGACGACAACGAGCCAACGTGACTCGCCGGTCCACTTCTCACGACAGTGGGAAGCTGAAAGCACCGCCAATTACCAGTCGAGGGCGAATTGGTAACACGAGTCACCTTCCACAAGGACTGTAGGTAACTCTTTTTCGGTCCCATAATAGCAAAAGTACACTCAATATGGTCCAAAATGTCTATCAAACACAAACCACGTCCGCACTCAACGAAAGGGAGGGGACGAACTGGGACGCCGTGAGCGTGCGTCAGCTTCTCGTGGCCGCCACTGTGGCGCTGTTCGACCGCGTGGTTTGGTTCGTCCGCCGAAAACTAGTTCGTCAGCAGAGACTATCTGCTCGCGAATTTAATGTTCTTGAGGCGAAAAGTTCGTGAGCTTAAGCGTTCGTGAGCTGAGGTATCACTGTATTAAAATGCATTTATTCAGTACGATAGGGCTAAATTACTGCATAATGGTCAAAATTGCCGAATTCTTAAACCTAAACGGTATTTTATGCCAGCGGAATTAGCCCGGCTTTTGTTATTTCTCTTCCCCGGCTTCGGCGACATGCTAAGTCTTTTCCTCCCCTTTCGAAAATGAAAAATCACACAAAACTACCCCGACTCATGTCACACACAGCGGCGGGGTTGATTGTCTTCACTGATCGGCCAGCCCCCAGCGGCAAGCAACTTTCGGCTCGTTGTTCTGGGCAGGCAGGCAGTGCTCGTCGCCGGGGACGCAGAGGGGAATGAACGCCAAAAGTGGTGCATTCTCGGTGGACAAATCTACTGACGTCCGAGCGCTCGAGCCTAAGCCGAGTATAGTGCTCTCTAGGCAGACACGTGAAGAGGGCCGAGGGGGGTCAAAGTCTCGACGCAATTGAGAACTGGAGACGAGAGTGGGGGGTTCTCTGGGGCTGCCCAAACACAGGCGCTCATTGGCAGGCGACCGTGGTTTTCTTTTACGTGAACGCACAGTAACTCTGATTGGGTTGACACAGGTTCGACTAATCAACCTCCTAATCAGCGTCGTAGCACTGATTGACCACAAATTAGGTAGCCAGGTTTTGTCAACTCCGGTTACCCGCTGGTAAGCAGGATTACTTCTGGGGAGGTTGAACTCAGTTCGTAGTACAGGCCAAAGGACGTAACAACGAGATGTAAACAAGTGAGAGTTTAACAGGATGTTCGCCATGCTAATGCTAATGCTAACGCGAATGCTTCTCTAACGCTACGAGTTACATTTAAAGTGTAAGGCTCACTCAGTTAACACCTTAAAGGCTAAAGAAACATGAAAACATATCTGACAATATGTACAAAATAGGCAAGCCTGAAGCTTCATGATGCAGGGTCCTTCCGGGGTCCTACCGTCAGTCAGCGGCGGCCGCAGTTGCCCACACAAATGCCTGATCAAGTTCCTTTTTTATCGGCTGTTTTTTTTTTTTTTTTTTTTTTTTTTTGTTAATCAGCTGATGTTGTAAAACAGTCCCTATATCAGTTGATCTCTATATTTAATATTTGAGTAATATTTTCCTCGTTTTTTCATAAAAAAAAAAATATATATATATATATACTGTATACTGTATATATAAGAACATTTACTGTTGCCATTTTTCAAATAAAAATAAAATTAAAGACAAAAATTTTTTTTTTAATTCTCCTTTTTAAATATAAATTTAACACTTTAAAAATAGAAAAAATATTAATCTCTTTACCACTTTTACGTCTTTTTCGTTAGATGCAAATGAGTTTAAAAAAAAAAAGAATATATGAAAGATTTAAAAACTAAAAAGTAAATAATTTGTTTTTTTTCTTTAATTATTAAAAGAAAAATATGAAAAGGAATAGTTTTTGTTGTTGTAAAAAAAAATAAAGTAAAAGAATGAACATTAATTAAAATATGTTAGGTCAAAAATGTCTGTACAAGATTCATCGACTATTAACATAGTTGTCGATTAATTTGTTAGGGAAGCTCGATTGGTTGTCGATTTCACGTGGCAGCCCTAGTTAATACGTATACAGCAGAAGTAAACCACCACTACTGTGTGGCCCGTGACAAAGATGAGTTTGACACCCGTGATGTAGAGTATATTAACAAAACAAAAATAGTATTAAATTCTAACAAAGTATTTTGCCATTGACATTTTTCTCATTTACTCATTTCACCCCGTCCTCTTCCGTCTGTCAACTAATTCCTGTTTTGTCACCCCCATCATCACATTACACGTTAAAGCCGGTAGTGCATGCTGCGGTTGTCTACATCTCAAAAATATTGCCATGGTTACAGGATGGGCGGCAGGTGAATTTCAAATGCAGATTAAACTTGATCTGAACTTTGGGTGCAACACTTTTAATGTATACCTAATAACCAATCATAAAAAGGAGACACTGCTGTAATCGGTTTCCTTGATATGAAGCTGAAATATGTTGACTAGTGGTCATAATATCACAGCACAATAATGATATTTATGTAATACATCAGGGACATGTACAGGCAGTGACTCATGATAAATGAAACACCTAAAGGCCACGGTGCACTTTGCTTTAATGCTGGCAAGCGGGAAGGTGATGAGAAGGGGGGGGTCTAATCTCTCGACTACCACTCGCTACCAAATCCTATGTACTGACCTTTTAACACAGATTTATTGTAGAGGGAAATATGACGGCCGACGCGGCGGTAGTTTGCTGCGACATGTGCCGCGGGTGTGCCATATGTCCCGTCTCGGCGGGATGTTAGCAGTGGCATGCTAATTTCCGTGTAGGCGAGCTGGTGTGTACACAGGTGATCAAGTGCAGCATCTAAATAAAGGCGTGTGCACGGGCAGGTGGTTTACACGAGGTAAACTCTTCATTGTCATATAATCGGATTGGATTTTCCACATTAACTGCCTGTGTGAACTTTACAATGCTCAAGGAAGCATGAATGATGAAGGTGTGCACATGCATGCACAAATACTCCTGTGTGTGCCCATCTGTTACCCTGGCGGTGATAGTTAATCCCTGCATGAAATCGCAGGCGGCATGCCTGTTTTTTTTTTAAATAATGAATAAAATGAATTTAAAAAATGAAACACTTAACTCAGCTCTTCTCTGCTCCCCTCGCCAGTCCTGTCTTGTCCACCTGTTTTTCTGCTTTCATCCCATCGATGTCGTCACCCTGCACTTTATGATCTCACCTCAAGATCACGTGTACTGGCACTTTCTCTCCACAACACCCTCTGCATTGATGTCTTCTCACACACCAACAATATCATTGTTTGAGTTTAGGGTATATTTTAATATCTCTAAAGTACATAGAAATTTGCGTATAGACACTACCCACGTGACGTCACAACTCCTTCCTCCTGACTGGTGCCGCCCAATTGTCCGTCAACACATCATGTTTCCCTGTTACGGCTACGTACATTCCTCCTATTTACGACGTGTTTTTCTGCTCGTTAACATTAATAATCAAAATGGTGAAGGCGTGTGTGGCGGTCGGTTGCAATAAAAGAGAAGATAGACGGAGAAGACGGAGAGACTTGAAGTTCTACCGGATTCCGAGAGACCCGGAGAGAAGAGAGCGAGATGGGCTGCTGCAATTCGGCGAGAAAACTGGGCTCCAAACGATTACCACAGATTATGTAGTAGTCATTTTACATCTGGTAAGATGCATTTAATATATATTTAGAGGATTTTGGGCTGACAACCACAATTAAGATCATTGCTTGGCTAATCGCCGACAACATACACGTATGTATGTAGTGAGAGTGCTATCGCTAATCCATATAAACATTAAAAGCCCTAACTCCATTGACAGACGACATGAAATACATTAGACTTGACAGTGGATGTTAGCAAGAACAAAAGATTTTGAATTGAAAATTTCGTAACTCACCTTTCCAAGCACAAGATAAATTCCTGCCGAATTTTCGTGGACGAGGACCTGTTTCACCCAACCAGCAACGAAGTATTTATAAGCCTCCAAGCTCTTAAAGTTTTTCAAACTTTCGTGAGAATAGGCTGATTTTGTGTGGACAAGATAGTTGTACATATCAGGCTAGCTAGCAGATGTCAGGCAAATACGGCGGAGACAGCGGGTCGAAAAACATCGATTTAGGCATCAAATATGGATCTGGCGAATGGATAAACTGAAGCTTTTCCACATAACGCCTTTTATGCAACGCATCAAGTGAGTTTACGGCATCCGAAAGCACCGGGTCTTCCATTAAATGCATTATAAATTGCTCGATCAATTGAGACCATTGATAATACAGACACAAAATGACAGACAAGTGGGCGGAACCATACAGCGAGCACGTGATTTTGTGACGTTGGTGGGTAGGGTCTGTCGGCCACTGTTTTTTCTATGTTGTTATGTTATGTTATGTTTTTTTCCCTATCTTACACTATGTTACAGAAAAAAATACAATTTTGTTCCTGGCTCGGAACATTTTATATGTGTTGCTTGGGTCCAAAGTCAATTAAAAAGTGCCACTAAAAAGGTAAACGTTTGGTTTTGATAAAATTAGAGGCTATATACAAAATTTCCGATTTTACGTCCAAGTTCGTGTTTTAGGTCAAACAGGAAATAAAAATAGGAAAACGTACATACAGTGAGGAGCAGAAGTAATTGCACCACTTGTGATTTTGCACATTCCCCCACTAAGAAAATAGGGAAAGGTCTGAAATTTCAATCATAGATGCATTTCCACTCATAGAGACATAATTTAAAAAAAAAAAAAAAATCCAGAAATCACATTGTATGATTTTTAAATTAAAAAAGTTAATTAAGTTAAGAAAAGTTATTTACTGGGGTTTATAAGTATTTGTAAACCTGAGAAATCAGTGCTTATATTTAGTGCAGAAGCCTTTGTTTGCAATTACAGAGGTCAGACGCTTTCTGCAGTTCTTCACCAGGTTTTCACATTTGGAAACAGGGATTTTGGCCCATTACTCCACACAAATCTTCCTTAGATCTGTCAGGTTTCGGAGCGTTGAGGTTTCAGCTCCACCCAAAGACTTTCTATTGGATTGAGGTCTGAAGAGGCCACCCCAGAACCTTGATATGCTTTTTACGCCGCCACTCCTTAGTCAGCTTGGCTGATATATACATATATTCAGGAAAGAGTAATTAAAAGCTGACCGATTATGCTGAAAAATATGTTTAGCAGTTCAAACATTGATATCTGTCTTTGCATGTCTTTAGTGAATATAATGAAATATAGCTTGAACGCAATTTTCAAATATTTATTTATGATCAACACGACTCCCCAACTTCAATGGAATTGGGGTTGTATGTTAATTTCTAATGCTATTTGTTAAATTTTAACGGTATCCATTGAGGCTATCGTGCCAATTGTCTTCAAATCAAGATCTAGAAAAAAAAAAAATAAAACCTGTACTTGGACCTGTCTATATGATGTATTGGGGATGTGTACTGTATCTATGCCCTTTGAAGCCCCTCTTCTGAACCCCTTTTTTTTTTTGTACCTACTCAGCTGGGTGAAGAGCGTGCAGTCACACACCTTCAATACGTGGCGTGGCCCGACCACGGTGTACCCGACGACCCTTCTGACTTCCTGCTGTTCGTCACTTCAGCCAGGGAGAGGAGACGAGCCGAAGAGCCTCTAATGGTTCACTGCAGGTAACGTGCGCCCTAATAACACAAATCCCTCTGCTGAGCGCCCAACGATAGTCACTCGAGTCGGACCTTTCTCTTCCAGTGCGGGGATTGGTCGGACAGGTGTTCTAATCACCATGGAAACTGGGCTGACGCTGCTGGATCAGGGGCTGCCGGTGTTCCCGCTGGACATTGTCAAAACACTGAGAGATCAGCGGGCCATGATGATTCAGACCACGGTACAGTGGAGCAAACACGGTTCATGCCAGGAACATTTGTTCAAATGTCCCGAAGGAAATCATGGATAATCTCTTTCAGGGTCAAAACCGATGCTAATATAGATATACAATGGTATGAAAAAGTATCTGAACCTTTTGGAATTTCTCACATTTCTGCATAAAATCACTATCAAATTTGATCTGATCTTTGTCAAAATCAAACAGATGAAAAACGTGCTTTAACTAAAACCACCCAAACATTTATAGGTTTTCATATTGGTAACACTTTACAATAAGGGTCCCTTGATTAACATTAGTTAATGCATTTTTAGACAATAACGAATGTTTAATTAACAATATAATAATTAATATAATTGCTTATCTAACATTTATTAACATATTAATTAACATGAGTTAAAGCATTAGTTAATGCATAACCAGACAGTAACTAATGGTTTGGTAAAATTTTAAAAATTTATAGGCCTATATAGGGTTAAGGATTGTTAAGTTATTTAAGTTTAGTTTAATTTTTCAGTTAAGGGACACATGTGCATGTGCTGCACTTTACAATAAGGGTCCGAAAAACATTCAGTATTGGTTAATTAAGGTTAAGTAACACTTATGACGTACGTTCACGTGAAATAATATCATACTTAAAGCAGAAATGTAAAGTAAGGTTGGCCAACCAGGTTTTTGAATAATATCAATGGCTAAACATTTATAAGCATATTTTCGTTATTTTTTTTAACGCAACCCTTCCAGATTCTTTGTTTAACCCATAGCAACGCCCTTGACAACGAAAATGCTTTTCTTAGGCAATCTTCGGAAATGACGTCACACCTAGAAGTGCGAGGGAAGTCCGCCATAGAACAGTATTGTTTGTTGCGTTGTTTCTCGGTAAGACGCCACGGCGGTGTGTGGCGATGTTTTGTTCTCACTCTAACGAAAAGTTGTTTGAGTGGCCAAAGGATAGCAGGGCACGTAAATGGACATCTTTCGTTCTCATGAAGCGAATGAATTTCACGCCATCATTGAGTAGTGTTCTCTGCTACAAACACTTCAAAGATGCCTGCTTCATTAACCGGTCTGCTTATGATCAAGGATTTGCCAAAAAGTAAGTGTGATTTTTGGATAGATGACTGGTGACTTTGTCACAGCAGAGCTGCCAATTGTTGTGGAATGTACCGTAGAAGCTAGCGACGTTAGCCGAAAGCTAACTCGTGGCAATCCCCGATCATAGTTGTTGTTGTGTTCGCTAGGTTAAGCGTGTTTAAATTGTGCGTCATCTACGATCTTGTCCGAAAGGGTTAATCCACTGTCAATCGGGAAAGGGGTGCGGCTCAAGTGAGCGGCTCAAGTCACGCAGTGAATCATGGGAAATGTAGTCTCGGGACAACACTGAAGTGGTGCTCTGTAATCTGTTCGCTTGTGTGAAAAAACTACATTTCCTCACGCCATTAGACGCCACTTCCTGCCGAGAGCCCCAAGCTGTGTTTGTACTGTTAGCTCCATGTGTTAATAAAGAAACAAAGTTGTCAGCACGTCGTGTGTTCGATACCTTTGTCAACAAAAAGCTCATAACAAGACACTATGCACGATCCGTTTAAGAGACGCTGGGACTGGAAGTAGTAGTAGTTGGTAGTACGAGGCGAGGCGGAGATGAGCGAGAAGCAAAACTTCGCGGTCGAATGTGAAGGCAGTCCGCTATTATTTTGTTTTCTTATTGTTGGCACAATAAAGTGGAGAAAGCCATCAACGACTCATCTCCTTCTTTCCCCCCAACGTTTTTATATTATTATTTTATATGCACGAGAGCTGCCGGATCTGCCAAAATGAACATGAAGTCTGGTTGTTATTTTTTTTTAACAATGTCATCAGATAGACAAAAACATAAAATTATGTGCAAATGCCTGCATCTTCAAATCATGAAAATAATAACAGCCTATATCTTGTAATCTCGATGGGTCTTGTCTCCATTCCATGTCAGGTAGTCTAGGCACATTGTTTGCCTCCTGATTAGCGTCTGGCGAATACATGTTAGGTCCAACATGAAATTCCAACCTCCTCTTCTTCCTCCAACTCTTCAAAAACTTGGATCTCCTCCCTTGCACTCGATCTATCGCTTATATCGCTGTTTGAATCATTGTTTGAAGGGCTTTGTATGGCGGCCGTATGTATGGAGCGCTGCCATCACTGTTCCCGGTGTGACGTATCACTTCCGGGTTCATCTCCTTTCAGGCTCGAACTTTGGAAACGCGATTATTTTGTCAAATATACAACATATAAATTATTTTTGTCATGCTTTATTTGTTGGACAATGTTTAATTACTTTAATTGTGACCCTATTTGGCATGTTATGAAATTACTTCACATTTCTGCTTTAAGGTTAGGTTAGCAGCACCCAAGGACTCACAGAGCAATGGTTCTCATTTTAAAATAACAATCACTTACTAGTACGAGTATACATTAATAACTATTTATCAATGCACTAATGTGTATGTGAATTAATGTTAAGTAATGTGTTATATATATTATATATTTTAACCTAACCTTAATAAGATCTTGTCACATATTTGTTTATTTACTTTTCATGGGACAACACTGACAAAATGACACTTTGACACAATGAAAAGTAGTCTGTGTGCAGCTTATATAATAGAGTTAATTTATTTTCCCCTCAAAATAACTCAAAATATAGCCATTAATATCTTAACCCCTGGCAACAAAAGCGAGTACACCCCTTAGAAACTACATCCCTAAATGTCCAAATTGAGTACTGCTTGTCATTTTCCCTCCAAAATGTCATGTGACTCGTTAGTCTTACAAGGTCCAGGTGTGCATAGGGAGCAGGTGTGTTCAAATTTGTAAAGCAGCGCCTACACTCTCTCATACTGGTCACTGAAAGTTCCAACATGGCACCACATGGCAAAGAACCCTCTAAGGATCTTAAAAGACATATTGTTGCGCTACATGAAGATGGCCACTCAGAAAAGGCCTCGGGTTGGTCGTCCAAAGAAGCTGAGCGCACGTGCTGAGCGTCACATCCAAATGCTTTCTTTGAAAAATCGTCGCAGGAGTGCTGTCAGCATTGCTGCAGAGATTGAAGAGGTGGGGGGGTCAGCCTGTTAGTGCTCAGACCATACGCCGCACTCTACATCAAATTGGTGTGCATGGCTGTCACTCCAGGAAGAAGCCTCTTCTGAAGACTGTACATGAAAGCCCGCAAACAGTTTGCTGAAGACATGTCAACAAAGCACACGGATTACTGGAACCGTGTCCTATGATCTGATGAGACGAAGATTAATTTGTTTCGTTCCGATCGTCTCAAGCATGTGTGGCAGCGACCACGGGAGGAGTACAAAGAGAAGTGTGTCATGCCTACAGTCAAGCATGGTGGTGGGAATGTCATGGTCTGGGGCTGCATGAGTGCTGCAGGTGTTGGAGAGTTACATTCCATCGAGGAAAGCATGAACTCCAACATGTACTGTGAAATACTGCAGCAGAGCATGATCCCTTCCCTCCAGAATCTGGGTCGCAGGGTAGTGTTCCAGCATGAAAATGAACCCAAACACACCTCCAAAATGACCAGTGCTTTACTGAAGAGGCTGAGGGTAAAGGTGATGGACTGGCCAAGCATGTCTCCAGACTTGAACCCAATAGAACATCTTTGGGGGATCCTCAAGCGGAAGGTGGTGGTGCGCAAAGTCTCGAATAATCGGCAGCTCGGCAACGTCATCATGGAGAAGTGGAAAAGCATTTCAGTGGCAACCTCTGGTCAACTCCATGCCCAGGAGAGTAAAGGCAGTTCTGGATAATAGTGGTGTCCACACAAAATATTGACAGTTGACATGTTGTATGTTAATATTGACAACTTTCACTAAGGGGTGTACTCACTTTTGTTGCCAGGGCTTTAGATAATAATGGCTATATTTTGAGTTATTTTGAGGGGGAAAATAAATCAACTCTATTATATAAGCTGCACACAGACTACTTTTCATGGTGTCAAAGTGTCATTTTGTCAGTGTTGTCCCATGAAAAAGTATGCTTAAATATCTGCAGAAATGCGAGGGGTGTACTCACTTTTGTGATACACTGTATGTGAGGTCACAAAACAACCCCCCCCAAAAAAATCCCAGAGCAAAATACAGTGATCCTTCGCTATTTCGCACATCAAACTTTGCGCCCTCAGTCCATCGCAGATTTTTTTTCAATTTAAAAAAATATTAATACAGTATTTTTTTTAAATGTTAAGATAAATGCATGTATACGTGTATAAATCATTGTTTTCTTTTATATATATCTTGTTTATATCACAATTAATACATGTGAAGAGCTTAAAGGGATCCACGGATAGAAAGACTTGTAGTTCTTAAAAGATAAACGTTATTATAAGTTAAAATAATTTGATTTTGAAACACCTCTTGATGTTTTCGTTTTTATACAATTTATAAAATTACTTTTAACTAGTACGTCACCATTGTTGTTGACGTCGCAGGACGGTGATGTCACATGGTTACGCTGCTGGGCTTCGAGAGTATGACTCTAGCGACATAAACAGGTCATCTGTTCAACCCTTTCAATTTGAAACCAAGAGGAACATTAATGAGCATGACAGCGCTGTAGATATTTCACAAAATGAGCAGCAAAAGCAAAATGAACAGGAAAGACTGAATGAGACGGGATGAGAGTAGGGGAAAAAACTGTTCTGCCAAAATGTGCTACACCGGAGAAACATCTACAAGAGGCGGATTTGAGACCCAAAGTACTACCATGCGCTTTCAGCTTGTTTTGTTTAGATGCATACAGACAGAACATACTAAAGCTGCCTTAAGAAAATACTTAAACATAGTAATATCAAATAAGGGTGGTTTAAATATGCTACGTGACTAATGTGGTCAACAGATCAACAATCTGCTTTGGAGCTACCACAAGAAAACACAATGCTTAAAAGTATGAGAGGGAAACACATTTTGACATTTAAAAAGTATTTTTAAGGCAATGAAAGAAAATCAAAGACTCTATAAAACCACAAATAGTAAGTACTCGCCACTTTTAACCAATGTACGCATGTGTTGGACGTCAAGCCACGTAGAAAGAATTGCAGTAAACCCTGTAGTGTTCTCATAGTGACAGTGACCAACTACGTCATCACCCCAAACGTCCATTGTGCGCATAAAACATGGCGTCCTCCGTAGGTCAAAACATGTACTAAATATTATAGATTTTTAAATCAATGGCAATATTTTAAGTGTTTTTTTTTTTTTAAACATACTTTGGGCAAAAGGCCAAAAAAACATGTCCTATGTGTATCTTTTTTTGAAATTTGAATACATACATTGAACAATGTTAACAAACTCCGCCTCTACTTCGCGTTATTTTATTCATGGTTGGCGGTCCCCATTTACCGCGAAAAACGAGGTACACACGTCTTTCTTCCTCTTTTTTTTTTTTCAATTTATTAAAATTTGTTTTAATTAATTTTTTGACATTTTTTATAAAATTCGTTTTTTTAAATCACATTTTTAATTATTTTATTATTGTTACATTACTTTTATTTTTTTTAATGGCAATTAATTATGGAATTTCCAAAAATTTTCAGAATTCATTCAAAATTTTATTTTTTATTTAAAATAAAATTTTAAAAAAATACATGCAGGCAAGGATAATAGAGTACTACAATTTTATGTCAAATTGGGCTGCAAAATATTGTCCCGTTGGCCACAATTGGCCCTTGGACTGTATTTTTGTGACTCTCTGTCCTGTATGAATTAAATTTCATTAAAAATTATCATAATTCTTGCATTAAAGGGTTAAAATTTAAATATATACTGTATATAATTTTTTGTTTCTTTTATTGACTTTCCCTTTCGACAGTTCCAACTCGATTTAAACTGTATCACATCTCACATTCAACACTCCAAGTAATTCCACAGCATTTCAGTTCAGCTTTAGCTTTTCAGCATTCACATCCAATTGGTACGGAAATTGTGATCCCTATTTGCTTCTCAAAAGCAACAATGTGCACAAAAGCCTCTCCAAAATCCTGGCATGTTGGCTGGAATTGAGGAACTTAGAGTGCATCCAGAAAGTATTCGCTGTGCTTCCTTTTTCACATTTTGTGACAGCTTTGTTCCGAAATGGAATACATTTTCCCCTCCAAAATGCAGGCACAAAACTCAATAATGACGATATAAAAATAAGCTTTTATATTTAGTACTTGTATAGTTTTTTAGGACTTAGGTTCGAGAATAATAACAGGAGTAATAGTAAATATATTTCCCCCCTTTCTCTAACTTTGTAATTGATCTGTTCCAGTGTCAGTTCCAGTTTGTGTGCGAGGCCATTCTGCGAGTATACAAGGAGAAGCAAGGGGGATCTACGGCCCCGTAGCCCAAATCAGAAACAGCACCAGAGGAAATTGAGCCTCATAACTTCCACTCGAGCGACTCCCACCGAGGGGCTGACGAGCACCGCAAGAGATTAACCTCTGTTGTGCCTGCGGGGTTGCTCCACGGTCTGGATGAAAATTGCTGTATCTAGCATCCAAGTACAACTGGATGGGAGCTATGTAGCCAAGATCAAATAGGACACTTTGAATCTTACACTCATCTGCCTTACGTTCTGCCGAGCTTGGTTCACACCAATCTTGAATGAGGTACATAAAAGCTGCTAAGCTCAGGAATAAGCCTTGTTTGCAAGTGATGGAAGAAAGCAGCGTGATTGTAAAGTGTAGTTTATGTGCGTGTCTTACAGTAGAAGAGCAGGAGTCGGAAAATTCTGTGTTGGGTACTGTGGTGTTCCTGCCACTTTTCACTTAAATTATTCTCACAATGAAATAAATACTGATTTCTATGACTTTATTCTGGTTTTTTAGGGTTCTTAAAGTTGGTTACGCAGCTACTTTTTAAGTTTAAATGCACATATTCACGACACAATATTATTATTATTTTTTAAATCATCCCAAAAAATGTCAACAATGTCAAAAAAGAAATCAAAATGATTTTAATTTTAAATTGTTTAACTGTCCTTCTGCAAAGTATTTAGAAATATTTAATAAGTCTCTATAATTATATCAATGACATCAGATTGACCTGCATATCGATAAGATGCTTACAGATACATTTATTATGACAACAAAGTAGCATGGCAAGCCTAAGTGTTCATCAAAAATTAGACTGAGGTCTAATTCCTAAAAATATCATGTACGCCCTTGTAACATTACCTATTCTGAACATAAACAGCACAGGAATAAAGGACAACATAATGCAAAAAATATGTAAACTGATTTCATTAAAATATACTGCACATCAAAATTTAATAAAATATTTAAAGGTTTAGAACATTAAATGCATATATTCACACAAAGAAAACTAAGTTCCAGCTGTACTAATAGGACGACACTTTACTAATTTTTGCGTTTTTCTAGAATGTTAAATGGCAGAGACCTGGATGCACAATACAGTTGAAGGGGCCTTTTCCGTACTCTACTGTATTGGACAATATTGCTTTCCACTGCTGAAGAAATCATTTTAAAAAGGGATTTTAAAAAAAATGTGTGTAGAGACCCCATTCACCCAATCCAGAATGTTAACTTCACCTTCAAAATCAGACATTAGCATCTGTTTAGTGCAACTACCCCCATCGAGCCCCAACAGACTGTCATGATAACGTTTTATCATCTAAGAGGAACCCATAATAATATGCCTTATGGCTGCAAAGACTTGTGACTGCGCATTTGTTAATGTTCATTTGGGGTCTCATTTAGATTTTAATGTTATGGTTGATTTACAGAGGCTATTTACTCTTTCAGGCTTAAGTTTTTTTTAACCATAGGTAATTGTGAAATTCATATCCTCAACTACATGACTGATGTTTAGTACCTGATATTAGTGCGTTGTCCACACACACACACAAATGTGTGTACGCACACATTTGTGTGTGTACACAAAATAAGGCTTGAGGTATTTATCCCGAGAGTAGAGGTGCACGCTAATTATCGGTCCGATAATTATCGGTCCGACAATAGGAATTATGACGTCATCCCAGTATATCCGATAACATTATATATTATCGGCCCTATTAATAATATTTTTGGCACAGTGTCGGATTGTGATGTGTGCGTTTGTTTCCACTCCTGATTTTCCAGTATGCAAAGTTTTGTTACTGTCTTTGTTTTGTTCATTATAATAATGTTCATGTCATCATGAAAATTTCTGGTTCGGTCAAAGGCAAATCTATGCTGAATCAACCACTAGTATTTTTGACCTACAGGTGTTCAAAAACTCAGGTGAATATACATTGAAAACTTATATACATATTATCGGTCATCGTATCGGTATCGGCCTTGAGGAGCAGGAAGTTATCGATATCGGTATCGGTTTCAAAAAATGGGTATCGTGCACCCCTACCCGAGAGTAATCTATTTTAAAAGAAACGCAGAAGTCGCACTTTATGATATATTTGATGTCTTGGGGAAAACGACTACTTCACAAAAAATAAGATTATTGTAGAAAAACATAATTTGTTTTCGATGACATTCACACGGTTATGATAATGTGTCCGTCTAAGCAATAAAAAGCTGGAAAACAACCTTAAATATTTTTACATTTTTTTTCTTTTCATTAAAAAAAAACTACCCTGTGATTGGCTGGCTACCAATGTGTGTACCCTGCCTAACGTCCATAGTTAGCTGGGATAGGCTCCAGCACCTCCGCGACCCTCTCAAGGATAAGCGGCTCCAATTATTATAATTATTTTTTTTGGTTTTATTTTTTTCAGTTTTTTTATTTGTCATGGCTTTGTTTTTTTTCAATTTGTTGTTTTAAAAATTCATTTTTACTTATTAGTATTTAAAGAAACACTAGGTAACTTTTCAACCTTTATAAAATATTTTCATAACGTCTGTGATAATTTGTTGACTTACAGCTGGTTGAGTGACAACTCTTTTATGTCTTGAGGGGTCTGTACTCTGTATCGCTTTCACTGGCACTAATTAACGTTTAGGATGGTGGCAGGTAACCTGCCACACAAAATAAAACTACAAATGTGCTGACTGCTTTTCGGCATATGTCATTTCCCCCCTTCCCCATTCGTTATAAAGAATGAAGCCCATGCGAACGCTTTCGCGCGAATTCTACAATGATGGCAGAGCAACAAAAGAGACAAAAAGTTTTGTCTGAGGAGGAAAAAAGGCAGGCTGCCAGGATATTAAGGCAGCTTTAAAAAATCGATTATTAGATGCATCGCAATTCGACACGTGACGATTCGATTATGATTCGTAAAGGTTCAAAAACAAAGATTTTTCCTCATCACTTTATGACAGCCGCTCGTAGCGGAATGAAATTCAAGACACGTCTGCCGACCGAACACCTTTAACAGACGCACGCACAACGTTATGATGGATGGTGCCGGTTACTGAGCGAGCGATTTACTCCTTTTCGAAAGACTGGAAAATAAATTTGTGAGACAGGCAGGGCCCCGGAGGTCACGCTTCTGTGTGCAAGTTATTTTTTAGAGCGAGAGGGGAAGAGAGATAGTTCGTTGCTCCTTGTCTTTCAGTTGTCCAGTAGTAGGTTATAAGAGGTGAGTACGTGAACCCTCTTGTACTATTTAGCCTTTATTGTTGTTGTTTTTTAGATGTTAATAGTTAGCGCCGAAAGCTAAGCTAATTAGCTAATTCGCTAACGTGTATTTCATATGCAGAACTTGTAAAACCATGATAGTACAGTGTTAACACTACAAACATGCGAAATAGTATAGAAATCTGTGAAAACAAAGTACATTGGTTAAAAGAAGTCTTATTTCTAAAGACACTTTGTTTCCAGAAAGTGTGGAATTCATTCATGTGTAAATCTTCATGT
This sequence comes from Corythoichthys intestinalis, assembly GCF_030265065.1. Lineage (NCBI taxonomy): Eukaryota > Metazoa > Chordata > Actinopteri > Syngnathiformes > Syngnathidae > Corythoichthys > Corythoichthys intestinalis. The sequence continues at coordinate 43,425,479 of NC_080398.1, forward strand.
ATTGTTGAGAGAAATAATTACTGCCTTTAAAATTGTTAATGTTTTTGCACTTTCTTGTAAAAAGTAAATAAATAAAAAAAGCAGCTTAAGGGCAGCTTTTGGTTGTATGGGCATGTTTCCATCGTTCCTGTTGAATCATTAGGATATTTTAAATAAATAATGGACATCAATTTGTTTGGCCACTTTATTATTTAGTAATGTTCGATGCATCGATAATTAATAACCGTGATCATCGTCAATACTGTGATCACTGTTCAATAATCGAATTGTAGCACCCTGAATCGTAATCGAATCGAATTGTGGGGTGCCTAAGATGGCACACCCTTACAGCATATACACTATAAACATTGGCCTGGCTTCCACTCGCTGGCATGCCCCCCCCCCACCACCACCACCAACCGAACTTGTCAGGGTGGGGGGTTACCAACACTAAGCCACACGGTTGCTAACCTTCCTATGCTATTGTTTAACCACAGCTGGATTCGTTACCTAATAATCATCCTTCACACAGCCCCTGGAAAGAGAAATGTTGTTTAATCAATTTGCAGGCTACCGGGAGATAGATTTTTGATCGATTGATGATTTTACTACACAGGGTGTGCGCTGGTCCTCATTGGAAACGCTGTCTTCCTTAAAGAGCATACGACATGAGAAAAAAAAGTCTTAAATGGCATTATTATGTGAATTACAATCATATTTTGAGACGATTCGACTATATACAACAATTTAGCAAAGCGCAGATGACGAGAAATTAGTCTTTTAATCTGCCGGTTAGCCACGCCTACCATTATAGGGCTTTAGCGTCCCCGACAGGTGGATGACGTCAGCGGTAGACTGGGCTCATCGGTTTTACTATTTAGCCCATTGAGGTGGAATTGTTCAGAACGAGGAAAACGCGACGAAGAGAGCCGCAAAATGTCATTGTTTCAGTCTCTCTACTCCAATATTTTTACAGGATATTCTTTTTATCCAAGTGTTTTTCCCCAATAGCTATATAAATGGCTTGAGAAGGACCAGTCAGCCTGTCGAGGGGGAACTATTCACAACGAGGAAAACGCGACGAAGAGAGCGGCAAAATGTCATTGTTTCTGTCTCTTTACTTCAATATTTTTACAGGATATTCTTTTTATCCAAGTATTTTCCCCAATTGCTAAATAAATGGCATGGTCATGACAAATAACAGTCTTGTGCTAAATGGAATATGAAATAATAAAAATCCATTCATTCAAGACGACATGGCAAAATTACTCCATAATGGTCAAAACTGTCGACTTCACCTTTACTGTCGCACCTCCCGAACGATATTTTATGACACCTAAATCGGACATATGTCATTTCCCTTCCCCGGCTTCGGAGAATGTAAACAAACCAAAAGGCGTGACAGCTAGCCGACATGCTAACCCGAACCGAGTGATGTTTCAAAGTCTTTGAAGCGGAAAATCACAGATAACTAGCCTGGATTATTTGACATGACGACCCGGTTGTCGATTGTCTTTGTGGATCGGCAAACCGCCCGGCGGAGAGCAGTTTACAGTTCGTTCCCCGGAGGAGGGCGGCTGGAGTTGTTGTGCAGCTAACGTGCTGCTAATGAGCATGAGGAGAGCTTTTTACATGCCTATCAATGATCAAACGTAAGTAGTCCTTTATTTAAAGCAGTACTTCTCAAATGGTGGGGCGCGCCCCCCCAGGGGGGCGCAGAGCGATGCCGGGGGGGCGCGAGTGAACTCGGGGAACATGCTTTTTTTTTTTTTTTTTTTTTTTGCCGTACTAGAATAAAGTGTACTTGCACATCCACTCCGTGGGTGGCAGTGGCGCTCTCATTTTCAAAGTGCGTGCAGTATTTTTGAAGTAAGCAAGAGCACACGGAAGAGACTCATGCAGAGCTGGACTCACGCAGCGACCCACTGTCTTTCTCACGTGTCCGGCCGAGAAGTGCTGTTTTCGGCTTGGGATCGTCACGACCACCGCCCTCACCTACGGTTCTCCCTCGGCCGCCGAGAATGCGCTTTTTTCGGGCCGTTTGCCTTTGACTTTTAATATAGTGGGAAATGAGGAAAGACCACTGTTTACTGAGTCTAAAAATGATTATAGCGGAGAAGCCAAATCAGTTAAGACGCCACGTTTTTCAGCGAAAATGTGCCGAATATTGCCAATTGTCACAATCGTCCCGCTTTGTCAGTGTTATATCAGTAAACCAGTGAGCACTGTGGTGAATCAGCGAAAATAAAAACTTTCCTTCTGTCCAGAAACCTTTTTCCCCCCTTCTATTCAGTTTTGTTTTTTTTCGGTCAAATTTTTTGGCATGTTGTCCTGAAGAGTAAATGTTTCTAATCAATTTGAATTTGTTATTATTTACTGATTTTATTACATTTTATTTTTCAGTATCAAATGGTCAAAAATGTACCTTGAGTGTATTTTTACAGTTTGGATGTGACTTTTTTTTTTTTTTTTTTTTTTTTTAAACTTTAGGCAAATTGATGCGCATTAAGTCTTTTCTGTTACAAGCAACACAATGTTAAAAAAGTTATACTTTATTATAAGTTGATCTATGTTACTTTTTTTCTTTAATAGAAAAAAAAAGGACACAATGTTAGGCTGAGGCGTACTTATAATAGTAATATAGACGAATGATACTATTTACAGTGGCGGCAGAGAGTTGGGGGGGGGCGCGAAACATTTACGTCTTCCTTGGGGGGGCGTAACAGAAAATAATTGAGAAGCACTGATTTAAAGGAAGTTTGTAGTGTTTACTTTGTAATCACTGTATTCGTATTTAACATAATACAAAACAAAATGTTTACTCACTTCCTCTTAAGTCCAATGGTCCCACAGTAAATATCCACGGTGAATGGGAATCTTTTGAAACTCCAAAAAGGCGTATACACCTCTCCCGCATACAGAATGATTTTTCTGCAGCCGTTTGGCTGGCGTGATGCGAAAAATAAACGTATTAATCCGCAAAATCAGCTGAATCCTTCGTCCTCATACACAACAGTACGCTGTATAGTGAAGAGGACGTCTTCTACCGTACACGTCAGAGCGCCCTCCTCCTCAATGCAAGACCGAAGCCGGAAGTCACTCATTTTCATGGCGCGGGATTAAAAAAACTAAATAAATATAGTGATCGCTTCCACACACATCCAAGCGGTCCATATCATTCAGGGGCATAAAATACCGCGTGTATTATGAAATAAACATGCTTTTTCGTGTCACCTGCACTTTAAGGCAAAACACTACCGCTTTTGTCCACCGGCGTCGCTAAAATCGACCAAAACTGAAAAGTAACCAAATGTTGCTTTAAATAATTGAATTCCCCCCAAAATGGATCCTTCAATTCATTTATTACATTTTAAATTATTTATATAGTTTTTTTATTGACCACTGAAAATACGTGCTGCAACACTAATACTGCCACTGGATGTCAAATAGGGGTTGCAAAATAATGTCCCTGGAGCCGCAATTGGCCCCTGGGCTTGAAGTTTGAATGTTATAAAAAAAAAAATTAAGGGGGGGGGGAATCATAATCCGTGCAATAAAGTTTTAATTAAACAAAATAGGAGTGCAGCATTATTATTGTATGTCCTGTACCTTGGCCTCCTCCCAGTGGGGCAGGTGTCCACTAGGTAGCGCTGTTCAGTACACGTATCCTGTATACACACGCGCGCGTACACACGTACACGGCACGGGTCGCAGAAGTTTGAAGTGTTTCTACGCATGCGCAGCTGAGGCTGTTTGTCCAGTTGGGCTGGTTTGACTTTTGCCAGCGAGCTTTCAGAGTCGAGTTTGCGGTTCCCATGCGGAGCATTTGAGGCACGTCAACCCGCGGGCGGTGCTTCCATACCGGTCCAGATGCTCGAGACTTTCCTCCCGCCTCCTCGGAGCGTGTGACTAAAGCTTCCCGCTGCAGAGCGTCACGGCGGGATCCCTCTATCTTGTGTGTCGGACGGTGGGCATACTACAAGGAAGCAGGCGGCAGGTGCACCCGGGAGAGGACGAGGTAGGGCGGGAGGAAGGAGGAGGAGCAGGGCGGCCCCCGCGGAGAAGAAATCAACTGGTTGGCTTCTTCCATTAGCATGCGTGTCGAGTCCCCGCGTCCTATCTGAGTCGGCGAGTCTCCTCCTGCGCCTACCGACCGAGTGACTCCTCGGCCCGGGGCTGAGGACGCGGAGTAGACGAGACGCTCGGAACACCACAGTGGCGGGACACCCCTATTCACTTGAGGGAAGAATGATGGGCTTTTTGCGCCGGACTTTTAGCCGTCGCTCGCGAAGCCGCTTCCAGGCAAGAGAGAGGGACGAGCGGGACGGTACGGCCGGAGGAGGGAACCCCTTGCTCATGGCCCACCAGCAGCAGGTCGTTCACGCGCCTGCCGTGGTCACCGGGGGAGCGGCTGTCCACATCCCGGCTGCCGGGAACGCGAGGACTGCCATCACCTGCCGAGTCCTGCTGCTGGACGGCTCGGACGTCAGCGTGGATTTATCTGTGAGTGGCTCCGGTGGAGCGTTGTCTTTAACTCTGGGGTCCCACCAATATTTTTTCCCCCTGCATTTCCACTCTTGGTTTTAACTTTGGAATTACTTTATCATCTATTCCCTTATTTATGGAGGGATGGATAGGTGGATAAATGCTTGAAGTGATCCAAATTGACCCTGGAATCATCATTTTATTAGGGATGCCTAGATCACATATTTTTGCATGTGACTCCAAGTCACCTGATTTTGAGGACCTGTCGATACTGAGTCCCCATGCGATACCTCAACAATATATTAAGGATAGGGCAAAAGAACATCCAAATGCATTTCTCCCCCAATTTGAACAAAGCTATCACAACATTATAACCATAAAAATGGGTTATTAGTAGGGTTCCGATCTTGTTTTTTTGCTCCCGATCCGATCCTGATCGTTTTAGTTTGAGTATCTGCCGATCCCGATATTTCCCGATCCGATTGCTTTTTTTTTTGCTCCCAATTCAATTCCAATCATTCCCGATAATTTTTCCTGATCGTATACATTTTGGCAATGCATTAAGAAAAAAATGAATAAAACTCGGACAAATATATACATTCAACATACATACATACGTACATAAATACTGTATTTGTTTATTATGACAATAAATCCTCAAGATGGCCTTTACATTATTAACATTCTTTCTGTGAGAGGGATCCACGGATAGAAAGACTTGTAATTCTTAAAGGATAAATGGGACTTTGTATATTGTGACTAAATATTGCCATCTAGTGTATTTGTTGAGCTTTCAGTAAATGATACTGTAGCCATTTAACTTCTGCCCAAATGCATGATGGGAAGTGCAACCATGACTGTGCGTCGTGGTACCAATTGATATATCTTCTCTGCGTTGGGAAATAACATAGGATGTTAAGAAAAAGATCAACTACTACCTTTCTTCCCCACATTGCTTCCCACGATTATTCTAATCGTTGGGAGAGGGATTGTAAGGCTTTAGCCATTTAAAAAAAGGCTCCAAAGGCTGCCAAAATTCACTTTACTCATTTTACGCTGCCTTTTAGCTCTATATACTGTATGGGTAAAACGGCGCCACTATAGATTGAACGCAACAATGCGTGTGTGGGTCGTGCAGCGCATGCGTTAATTGCGTTAAATATTGTAACGTGATAAACGTAAAAAATATTAATTCTCGCTGTTAACGCGATAAATTTAATAACCCTACCTTAAGCTTAAACTAAAGACTCTGGAAGAGTGTAACATATTATGTCTGTAACGTTAAATACAATTAGAAAACGATTTAATTAAAAAATATATATATATTAAAAAAAGGCATGTCCGATATTTTTTTTGCCGATTCCAATACTTTGAAAATGACGTGATCGGACCCGATCGATTGGGACATCTCTAGTTATTAGTATAGCAACCCAGATAACAGACCGACATTGAATAAAAGTTGATTTTCCATCAAAATCAGCAGTATGGTTGACATCGAAATTTTCGACGTCAAGTGACGTTGAAGCAACGTTGTTCTATGGTATGTCAGGCGATGGTTGGGTTAACATTAAAGGTGGGAATCTTGGGGCACCTAACGATTCAATTACGATTCAGAGGCTACGATTCGATTATAAATCGATTATTAATGCCCCGCACCCTTTTATTGTTTCGTACATTAGTTCCAAAATTGGTCCAAAATCCTCTCAGGCTAAACCAAACTACTATTTCAGTATCAAGTTAACAGACCAAAACAGTAAATAAAATACAGTGGTACCTCTACATACGATCACTTCGACACACGATCTTTTCGACATCCGACGTAAAATTTGAGCCGCCATTTGTTTCTACATCCGACGAGTTGCTCGAAATACGACGACATGACAGCACTGCAAACGAACCCACGGTGGATTTTCTTATGTGAGAAATCAACACAGTTTTCAAAAAAAGTTGATACAGTTGGAGAAACAAGGAAAAAAGTGATGCTTACCTTTGAAATGAAGATGCAAGTTATAGAAAAATATGAGCTTGGGGTGCGCGTCCCTGAACTGGCTCAACAATACAGCTCCATGATCCTCTTATGACCACCGTTCGCCACTATTTATAAGTTAAGGTGACAATTATTATTGTGGTAACATTGCCAAGGAAATCGCCAGCTTTGTCACGTTTTTATCATTTATTTAAGAACTTATCCAACACAAAACGCTCATTGTCTTAAGCAGTTGACTGCTCTCAGGAAAACGAAAGTATTATCTCTACCGCACCGACCTATCTCACTGGAGACGTCACCTTCGCGGTGCGTTCAGGGACAGTAAAAAGTGTCCGCCATATTAGAATCCGATTCGTTACATTATTTTCAGGAATAATTATTAATTCTTCTTCTCCTTCTTATATTATTCTGAATTATTTATTTATAACTTATTTGTTTTTCTATGTTTAATTGCCATTTGTAACAGTGCCAGCAGTATTTATTAAGAATTTAGTGTATGTTTTTAGGCTTTGGAACGAATTAATGGAATTATAATGTATTCCTATGGGAAAATCCTGCTCGACATACGACCATTTCGACTTACAAACAAGGTCCTGGAACGAATTAAATTCGTATGTAGAGGTACCACTGTACTTAAGTCCCCGTTCTGTATCAGCAGCTTTAAACTACATTCAATTAATTTAATGTTGTGAATCAACCGTTAAAGTTGTTAAAATTCCTCCCGTTATTCCATAATTTCCCTTCCGTCTACTTTTGACATATGAAAGTTTTAAACTGTTTCATCATTTAAAGACAGATTCGAGTCAACATTTTGCCAATTTAGGAGTATTTTAGATAAAAAGTTAATTACGTTCGCTACAAGAGAGCCTTCCAGAGAAGTCTACTGCTTTAAGATGGCAGCTGTTTACTAACGCCGGCAAGCCTGTCATTGCGCATCTAGTTCTCTATACATGTTCTAACGCTGGCGTCGTCTGTCATTTCGCATTTAGTTTTATAAATATGTGATATCGACCATAGCATTATGCAGCCGTATGTTTGTAGCGTCTGACGGCCGCAGTCAGGTATTATTGTTTTTTTGTTTTTTTTTATCTAGCGGCATGAGTTGAACATGATATTTACTCTCGGTCCGTTCCTAATTGTGTCCCGAAGACTGCGCTGACTGTGTTGTAGTTCCGCTTTACCTGGTCCTGGTATGATTAAATAATCGGAATTTAGATGTTTGTGAATCGTTCTCGAATCTTCCACGGCTGAATCGCGAATAATCTAAGAATCAGAAATTTTGCACGCCTCCAGTTAACATTGTGTTATAGTTGATGAACTAATGTTGATCAATAATTGATTTATGATTGACCGGGAAATATGATTGAAAAGTCATTGAATTATAGATGAGCGGGCATTTTGGTCAAAAACATAACATTGATTCAGCGTTGTTCCTATATTATTATTAATCGAAATGACGTTTAGGTTTTATAAGGATTTTAACGTTGAAACATCGTTAGTTGAGGGTGCAAAGTGACGTTGGTTCAACGATATAAGATCGACAGCGGAATGTTGATCCAATATCTTCTCAACATTGGTCTGCTATCTGGGAATGGTTTTAGAGAAAATAAAATAATTCACAATTTTTTTTGCAAATCAGTTGCGTTGCACTAAATACGATTGCAAACAAACTACAATTACATATTTTGTTTGACATAATTTAAGTGTTCTGAAAAGTTTCAATCATACGCTGTTAAGGAATTTTTCAACACGCACTCAACATGAGGCGATGTCAGCCGGCAGGATCAGACAAAACGACGTGGCCGATGGTAATCTGTGGTGTCAAAATTGTCAACTAGTATGGTCAGGCTAATCGTGGTCATTCAATCCAAAGTCATGTCGTGAGGTCAAATAACAATGCGAACTTGGCGTCTTCAAACTTTCAAACTAAACAAAACAATATAACGCACAACTCTGTGGTCATCATAACGTACACGCCGTATGCGGTTGAAAACCGTATCCGCCAGCGTTCCACACCTGTGCAGAATAATTCAATGGTATATAGACACATGTTGATGACGTCATTGCCCATAGTGGCGGAATTGCCACATTACGTCACTCAACATAAAAACTGCTCAAACAGTAAGAGTGAATGACCTCTGCTGCAATTGTCTGGCAACAAATTTAAGGCTACGACCCTACGCCATAGCCTGACGTGCACTTAAAAAAAATCCTGACTACGCGTCATTTCAACGCATTGTGACATGAACGCCAAGAGACTTTGATTGGTCGCTCAGAACGTTGTTTCCAGTTCAGCACAACAACAACACCGTTTAAAAACATTCACCTATGCTTCAAAGTTTGTATTAACAACATTTGTTGTTTAATATTGATTAGCTGCATCTGCAAATACACATGTTCCATCTCCGTTGCTATTGTTGTCTATAACCGGAAGAAAGAGTCCCCCAAAACCGTACAAAGACAAAGCCACAACCCTCTAGTGCAGGGGTGTCCAAACTTTTTGCAAAGGGGGCCAGATTTGATGTGGTAAAAATGTGGAGGGCCGACCTTGGCTGACGTCCTTTACGTAGAACAATATATTTAAGGAAATGTTAGCAAGCCATTCTATTTGTCAGATTTGCTTTATTTATTTATTTTTTTAGTGCTGAAACGATGAATCGATTAACTCCAGTATTCGATTAAAGAAAAAAGATTTGAATTTTGCTGCTTCGAGTATTCGTTTAATTATAGTGATACACTGCCCTCTAGTCTGCCTCATTTCACATGGCTGAATTCAGCTGCTCCATGTTAAAACCAACATAAGCCAAGTTTTTGTTTGAGCTAATTTTTTTTTTTTTTTTTTTTAATGCATTCATAATTTAGTTTATTGGTATATTTAGCATTTTTTTTTGTGGGAATATGTGTCTGGACCATTTGTCAAGAGCATTTAAAAAAAAAAAAAATAAGCGTTAGTGTTTTATAGCATTTAAGCTAGCAGACATTTGCTATGTAAATTAGCCATTGTTCTTTTGTCAATCCTTATTTATTTTTTATACCGTTTGAGACTCAGCTCAGGTATTTTAATTTTTCATGTTCCTCATTCGATTACTCGATTATTCGAACTAACTAGTTCATCGATTAATCGACTACTAAAATAATCAATAGCTGCAGTCCTAATTTTTTAAAATTAATAATTTCAACAAATCTCGCAACCAGCCTTTGTGGCGTTCTCTTTCGACTCTCTGGCTCTTGCGAAATACTGCTGTTATATGTAATGTAATAATGCTGCTGTAAAATTAAACAAGCTTCAAGTTGCTTCAATTTCTTGCTTCTTCCCTGTAATCTTTTCGTACATGTTGTCAGCGTGTCTTGTTTGGTAATATCGCCTCTGGTAATATCGCCTAACATTGAACTATATAAAAACAGCGCAGTCTCTTTGCAAATGAGGCAGACACAGCTGTTGCGTATTTTAGTGAAGAAATAGTCCAATTTCCACCTATCCCTGAAGCGTCGGCCGTCGCAGTCAACAGTTTTTGTTGATTGTTGCCATTTTAGAAAATTGGGAGTAAAGGGTCACACGGGGTAATGTTGCTTAGAGTGCTGCTTCCTTTTAGTGGGTAAATGAGGAGCAGCATTTAGTGTGTAAGCTACTTCATATGCTGGTAGCAGTACTGCTGACCAATTCATTAAGTCTATGCGGGCCAGATGTTAATGATTATTATAACAGAGGCTGGGGGCCGGATGAAATTTGACCGAGGGCCGCATTTGGCCCCCGGGCCGGACTCTGCTCTAGTGGCTTGGCGGTGAATTACACAGCAACGTTTTCCTTTAACGAAGAACTTCGAATGCTCAGCGACAACGTAGGGTCTACGCCGTCACTTTGCCGTCTACTGAACGCAGAAGCATAAGTCAGGCCTTAGGGTATTCTTCATCACTTGCATGAAACCAACTGGTATAGCCTCCAACTTACCTGTGGACCTAAAGAGGAGGAAATGGATGAATGTAGTTTATTACACAGATCGTGAACCATGCACGGGTCCCCAGGATTGACCTTGTACTGTAATTCAAAAAACAAATCGGAATTCCTATTATTGTCAATGGGACAAGAAGCGCAACGAAATCCGAATATTGGTAGGGACGATATTGGCATAACCTGCATGTACACTTTTTGCTGGGGACGGGACATTCATAATGATCAAGGCAAAATAAATCTGTATTGACTTATACTTATACTACTTATACTTTTATGTGTATTGGTTCAGCCTACACCGTTCAATTCAAACCTTTGTTTTCAAAATCTATTAAATAAACATTTTGAAAACTTCCAGAAAAAAAATCTTCGGATTTTAAGAGCAAATTTAAATTGCATTATCTGAACATAAATAAAAGCTGGTTAATCATCTCTTAACTATCCAGGAATTAAAAAAAATAAAAATAAACATTTGTCTTAAGACCACTCAAAATTGTCTAAACAAAGGAATTAGATATAACTGAAAAAACGTCTTTGTCAGTGGATAACAAAAATAAATAAAAATGGTGTTGTCCTTCAGGTAAAACACTGCTGCTTTTGTCCGCAAGCACAGCCAAACTCAACAAAAAGAAAGAAAGATCCTGTGAGCTGCTTTAAGACTACATAAATAAAATGAAAAGTAAAACTGGGGAGAAGGCGGTAGACCTTGGTTCACTATATTTCTCACAGTTAATTTAACGTTAACAGTAGAAAACATATACAGGAGGACACTTCTCTCTAAGCAGCTTCCTATTCGAGTTTTGAAGGTTAGTGAGTTCATACAGTTTAATGTTATGCTAACTCTGATGCAGGCCGTTATCTGAGTAGCAAAATTAGTGGTGTGTTCCCCACTTCCACAACATTTGTCTTTCTACATTTCTTACAGTGGCTGCTACTGGGTGGGGGAAAAAATTAATATCCCTAATATCTAATGCGTGTGTGTGTGTGGGGGGGGGGGGGGGGCTGTGTATCATCATGTAAGTCTGAACATAATGAAAATAATTCACTTATTAATGGTGGGGTCAATTACGGCAATTAAAACATATGGGAAGACAATCTAAATGACCCATATAATTGAAGTCCTTATACAGTATAAAGCAGATAAGTACAATTTGAGCATCCTGAAATGTTGGTAGTGTTTTGTGCCTACCGTCCCAATGCAAACCTACGCCCTTGAGTTCTTCAATTGTTGCTCCGTCATTATTTTAGATTTGTTTTCCTTTGTTTGTTTTTTCAAAAGGTTCCGTAACTCTGGTTTACAACTAATCATACTGACCATCACTTTAATAATTGTTAGTAGTGCTGCAACGATTAATCGATTAACTTGAGTATTCGATTAGAAAAAAAATATTCAAATTAAATTTTGCTTCTTCGAGTATTCGTTTAATTAAAGTGCCGTTGTAATGGTTTGATTTGAAAGTGTTTGCATTTATTGATTTGGGTGGATACTTTGCCTTCTAGTCTGCCTCACTTCACATGGCTGAATCCAGCCGCTCCCTGTTAAGACCAACATAAGCTAAGTTTTTTTGTTTCAGCTGTTTTTTTTTTGGTGTTTTTTTTTAAATGCATTCGTAATTTTGTTTAAAGGTATTGTATATTTAGCCGTTTTTTTTTTTTGTGGGAATATGTGTTTGAACTATTTATTAAGAGCATAGCAAAAAAAAAAAAAACGTTGGCATTTTATAGCATTTAAACTAGCGGACTTTTCTATCTAAATTAGCCAATTGTTCTTTTGTTGTACATACACTCACCGGCCACTTTATTAGGTGCACCATGCTAGTAACGGGTTGGACCCCTTTTTGCCTTCAGAACTGCCTCAATTCTCCGTGGCATAGATTCAACAAGGTTCTGGAAGCATTCCTCAGAGAGTTTGGTCCATATTGACATGATGGCATCACACAGTTGGTGCAGATTTGTCGGCTGCACATCCATGATGCGAATCTCCCGTTCCACCACATCCCAAAGATGCTCTATTAGATTGAGATCTGGTGACTGTGGAGGCCGTTTGAGTACAGTGAACTCATTGTCATGTTGGAGAAACCAGTCTGAGATGATTCCAGCTTTATGACATGGCACATTATCCTGCTGAAAGTAGCCATCAGAAGTTGGGTACATTGTGGTCATAAAGGGATGGATATGGTCAGCAACAATACTCAGGTAGGCTGTGGCGTTCCAACGATGCTCAATTGGTACCAAGGGGCCCAAAGAGTGCCAAGAAAATATTCCCCACACCATTACACCACCTCCACTAGCCTGAACCGTTGATACAAGGCAGGATGGATCCATGCTTTCATGTTGTTGACGCCAAATTCTGACCCTACCATCCGAATGTCGCAGCAGAAATCGAGACTCATCAGACCAGGCAACGTTTTTCCAATCTTCTACTGTCCAATTTTGACGAGCTTGTGCAAATTGTGGCCTCAGTTTCCTGTTCTTAGCTGAAAGGTGTGGCACCCGGCGTGGTCTTCTGCTGCTGTAGCCCATCTGCCTCAAAGTTCGACGTACTGTGCATTCAGAGATGCTCTTCTGCCTACCTTGGTTGTAACGGGTGGTTATTTGAGTCACTGTTGCCTTTCTATCAGCTCGAACCAGTCTGGCCATTCTCCTCTGACCTCTGGCATCAACAAGGCATTTCCGCCCACAGAACTGCCGCTCACTGGATATTTTTTCTTTTTCGGACCATTCTCTGTAAAACCTAGAGATGGTTATGCGTGAAAATCCCAGTAGTTAAGCAGTTTCTGAAATACTCAGACCAGCCCTTCCGGCACCAACAACCATGCCACGTACAAAGTCACTCAAATCACCTTTCTTCCCCATACTGATGCTCGGTTTGAACTGCAGGAGATTGTCTTAAACCATGTCTACATACCTAAATGCACTGAGTTGCCGCCATGTGATTGGCTGATTAGAAATTAAGTGTTAACGAGCAGTTGGACAGGTGTACCTAATAAAGTGGCCGGTGAGTGTATATTCTCATTTTTTTATACCATTTGAGGCTCAGGTCAGGTATTATAATTTTTTTATGTTCATTATCCGATTACTTGATTATTCAAACTAACTAGTTCATCGCTTAATCGACTACTAAAATAATCGATAGCTGCAGGCCTAATTGTTACTGTATTATTTGACTATTGATGTAAAAAAAAATCTATGAATCTTACTTCAACTGCAGGAAAGCTGGCAAAAAACCGAAGTAGGATAACATTGTCTTTTGGGTGCCACTGTTGTGTTGACAGATAAATCACTGACGCTGGCAGTCGCCAAACAAGTTTAAATAGACAAAAATAAACATTGCCTTCATGTTTGACCCACTCGTGCAGATCATGCTTGTCTATAAACTACGGACTGTTTAAGAGTATAACCAAAGATTGTGCCAGCAGTGGCATACTTATTTTCAAGATTGCACTCTTAGGAGCAGGTTATAAAAGTGATACCCTATAAATATAAAACTGGTCAGGGTGTAATAACTGGTCTGCTAAAATACACCATACTTACCTACAGTATGCCCAACTACACTTAAGAAACAATTCACTTAACATTCTAAATTTCCTTGGGCATGGTTAAAACGGGGCTTGGCCACAAACCTAGGTGTCTTGCATGGATTGCCTCTTTAGCGCTCTTGTTTGCATCAGTAATTAAGCCACAATTGTGACACGCAGCTAGCAAATGTGCCTACAGTCTCTATGCTTCAGTAGTCCATTGGTATGACATCGTTGGCATACCATGTCAGCCATCAATGACCTAACCTCATGCAGAAAAAGACAGAAAAGTGAGGTGTGAGATTTTTATTCATACTGTATATTCATTTTAATTTGACTACCAGTGGGAGGACTTGAGCTTTGTGCCGGCATTGTCATATATTATTATCTTGGCCTGGTAATACTGCTTGTATATTCCAGCCACTGGCAGTTTTAAGCAGATATGTTTTCATGGCTCAGAGGTGGATTGTTAACATCCCACAAAGGAGAAGCACAGAAAACAAATGGAAATCCTTTGGAGAAGTGGGATTGAAGAAAGTTGTACAAGAATGGATTTAAGCGATATAATGAATCCAAGAACATTAAATGACATGAACATTCTATTGAAATGTGAGTGTCGATAGGAGAACATACAGTATATGGAAGAAATGGATTATGAAAGCCTTCCACAGGACGTTTTGTCCACATTCCCAAATAGCCTAAGGTAAGAACTGAGGCAGGTCTAGGAGTCTCACAACTGCAGGTCAACAGGAGAACATCGAGTGGCCTTTGGCCAACATCAACCAGGAGTGGAGCAGGATGAATCAGCACTTACCATATGTGATCTGCCTCAAAATGCCCTGCATTGCCCGGCTGAAAACAAGCTGGACCTGTAATGGGAACATGTTGTATGACAAATGCATCAGAAAATCTGCACAGTGACCCCCTCAATTGTAGCAGCAAAGATAAAGGGGAGGCAGGAGAAATGCATCCAGAAACTGGTGGCAATATCTGCAACCCCAGGTGGAATACAGGGCCTCCTGAATTAGGCGCTTTTAAAATCCCAGATAAAATTCAACAGTACAGCAGAGCTACAATGACTAAAAAGCCGAAGAACAAATAATTAATGTGCTCTTGTGGGTTTTCTGTAGTTACTCCACTTTCCTAACCAATTGCAAACATAATTTGTTCCTTAGGTGTCGAATGTGAATGTTAGTTTGAATGGTTGTTTATCATGGATGTCCCGATCACATATTTTTGCACCCGAGTCACCAGATTTTGAGAATCTGCCGATACCAGGTCCTGCTCTGATACCTAAAAGAAAAGTTTAAGAAAATATTATTTTTAAACAAGAATCACGTAGAAATGCTTGTCTTTATTAAATGCTTCATTGAGTGAATAACCACAAATCCACTCATGCTTTGACGCTCACGCTGGTGAGAACAGCCTCTCACCTACACAATGAATGCCACAGCACACTTATGCAAGTTTAACGAAGATGGATATATGTGTGGCTTTGTTCGTAGAGCTACCAGCTTCTCTGGCAAGATCAAAGCTACAAACCTGTCAATCATCATTAACTTTTAGTATCAAATAAGCTGGCCAGTTTCGCTGCACTGCTTAGCAAGAGGGGAGGGTGAGAGGCTGTAACGCTGCATGAGCATGAAGCAGAAAAACATTTTTTTAATTAAAAACCTTTACACCCAATTAGTGCTGCAACGATTAATCGATTAACTCGAGTACTCGATTAGAAAAAAATATTCTAATTAAATTTTGTTGCTTCGAGTATTCGTTTAATTAAAGTGGCGTGGATACACTGCCGTCTGGTCTGCCTCTTTTCACATGGCTGAATCCAACTGCTCCCTGTTAAGACCAACCTAAGCAAAGTTTTTATTTGAGCTCATGTTTTTTAATGCATTCATAATTTAGTTTATAGGTATATTTAGCTGTTTTTGTGGGAAAATGTGTCTGCAACCATTTGTTAAGAGCACTGTTAAATTTTTTTTATATTATAGCATTTAAGCTAGTGGACTTTTTCTATGTAAGTTAGCCAGATGTTCTTTTGTCGTACATGGATCCTTATTTAAAAAAAAAAAAAAAAAAAGATACCGTTTGAGGCTCATTTTTGGTATTTTAATTTTTCATGTTCCTTATCCGATTACTCGATTATTCGAACTAACTAGTCCATCGATTAATCGACTACTAAAATATTCGATAGCTGCAGCCCTACACCCAATTCCGATCCTCTGAAAAATGGTGCGGTAGGCCCGATTTCCGATCATGCGATCGGGACATCCCTATTGTTTATTCCTCTGTCCTACAATTGGCTGGCAACCAGTTCATGGTGTACCCTACCTCCAGCACCAGGCTGAGGAAATGTCATTCAAAGAGTGGAATGACACAAATCAAAATATTTTGAGATCCAGGATTTTTGCCCTGAGAAATCTGTTGGAACTGGGTTCAATTTTTATTCTCTCCAAATATTTATTGAGTTTAGGAGGAGCCATGACAAGTGCTCAAGGAATCTTACTGAAATGGAAACCTGCTAAATGGGTGGAGGTGGGGATACGGCTCCAATTCCCAAGGGGATCAGCAGCACTAAGATGGGAACAGACATTGTGTTGTGATCCCGAGCTGGAAAAATTGCACTGCTCATGGCATACTTGGAATAGGAGTTGGGGGCTGCTTATGACAGGAAGCAAGCAAAGTCCACTGACCAGGTGATAATGTGCAGGGAGAGTGGATTGACTGTGAAACTGTACCTCATGGAATTGGAAGCAGCATTTACTACTCCTCCTACTTCTCAAAGAGTTTGGAAAGCAAGCAGCCAGATAGGAAAATATTATATGCGGTAGAGAAGGCTAACATAAACATACTGGATTGGTTTGGTACTGGTTTTGCTGGTACAGAAACCATATGCTGGATTTCTTAGCAGTGTTGCTTCAGACAGTAACCAAAGACTTGTGGCTTACAACCTATCATTGTGCTATACAACAACCACTATTCTGTTAGACGAATACCACAAATTGTACTGGACTATAACCAATGATCAGACTTCACAGTATAGAGCCGTCCCGACTAGTTGATGATATAAATGCGTAGACGAGCACAACATCCCGTCGAAGGTTAAAAGAGAGTTAAAAAAAAAAAAAAAGCTACGTACTTTACGTAGCGCGTTGCTGCCTCCGTTAAAATCAATATCTTGTGTTTTAGAATCGGTTTTACAGTTAAGGAAATCCTCATTATTTTGCTTCTTCTACATCAAATTATAATTAGGGCTGTCAAACGATTAAAATTTTTAATCGAGTTAATTACAGCTTAAAAATTAATTAATCGCAATTGATCGCAATTCAAACCATCTATAAAATATGCCATATTTTTCTGTGAATTATATATATATTCTGTAAAATAAATTGTTGGAATGGAAAGATAAGACACAAGATGGATATATACATTCAACATACGGTACATAAGGACTGTAGTGGGCATTTCACTCTACTGTCATTTAAATCTGTCTATGCTGTCCTCACTCCGAAGCGTCTACTTTTTCCAAAGCTAGACAGCTAGTGAACGACGCCTTAATAATCAGACTTCTTCCTTTTTCATCTGATTTATTAATAAAATGGCCTCAAACCATTGTCCTCTTTAGACCGTCGTAAAACTACAAAAAAAAAGTACACAAGCATTGCATTAGCAACAACGTTAGCTTAGCACGCTATACAGGTTCACTAAACATAAACAAAAAGCGTCTCATACAAAAAATATAATATTTCGCTTACTAACATAATATGTACATTCTTTACAACAACCATACTTACGGACAAATCTTGTCCAAGGATCATATAAGCACAACATTTCAACATAGGCGTCAGCCCGAGACGTCGTGCAGCCATATTGAACTGGCAAGAAAACAATAAACCATGTCGCAAAGCGACCACAAGAGCTCGCTGTTAGACAGCACAAAAAGCCTTGCTGTAAAACTTACCAAAAGGCAGAATACTGTCTGAGCGGGACATGTGCGTTAATTGCGTCAAATATTTTAACGTGATTAATTTTAAAAAAGGAAAAAGCGGCATGGAAAATGAATGAATGAACGAATACGCGATAATTTTGACAGCCCTAATTATAATCAATAGAAGAATTATACCAATGCTTCGTCATCACTCCCAACTAAGGTACTTTCCAAAATAGGGCTATCCCAAACAACTATTTTTATACCGATTAGTCAGCAGACTTTTTTTTAATGATTGGTCGACTAATCTAATGTTTTTTTTTTTTTTTTTTAACACTTATCTAGCAATTAAGTTTTTGTTGACACTAATTAATTCATAAAAACATTTTGGAACACCTAAATTCTTTATTAAAGTACAAACAAACACGTAAATACCAATAATCAATCACAAATAAACAATAAGGGTCAAATGCTGATAGCATTAACTAGTGCAAAAGAATGGAATGTAAATGATTCAGAACACTGACTTCGCCTTTCCTACATGATTTAACTTTCCTACATGATTCAAAACAATTCTTAAAAAAAAAAATACTGTTATAGTATACTGCTATCTATAATAATATTATAATAGTTTTTCATTGCCAATCAGATTTTTCATAAATGGTGTCTTTTAAAGCTATTCTTAGTGTAGAATATGAATTCTGAAGTATGTGAGATTAACTCCAGAAGTTGTTATTTATATGTTGAACATGACGTGCTTTTATTCTAAAATATTCACAGGAAGTATGTTCGCTAAGCTGCTAACCGTAAGCTTAACATTCAGCCAAAAAAAGTGCACTTTTCGTCATTGCATGTGGTGTCAGTTTTTGTTTTTTTTTTTGTTTTTTTTTCGGCAAATGCTGTTAACCAGCAATTTTTCATGTTTGAAGTGTCACCTTTTACCCGCTATTTTGCGTTTTGGAGAAGACTGCCAATGTTTATAGCAGGCTAAAGTGGTTAGTAGGTTGGTCTTTTTTTCCCCCCATTAGCCTTTTTGTAGCAATGCTAACGTTTACAGTGTTTAATATAGATTTGTTTCCTTATTTTGTATGCCTGAACTTTAATTCTACGGCGTGTTGAGAACTAATAAACATCTGTGAAAGAAACTTGAGTCAACACGCATGTGTACACGCGCGCACAAATGTACGCATGCACGCATGCAGCGATAAAACTCAGCCGTGAAAATTACCGCTCTCATTTTTATTTACCGTGCGATAAATGGATTTATTGCATAGCTCGACGGGCTTAGCAACTTCAATAAAAAAAATGCCGTTAGTTAGTTAGTTAGTTGGTTGGTTGGTTGGTTGGTTGGTTGGTTGGTTGGTTGGTTGGTTGGTTGGTTGGTTGGTTGGTTGGTTGGTTGGTTGGTTGGTTGGTTGGTTGGTTGGTTGGTTGGTTAGTTAGTTAGTTAGTTAGATGGACTTACGATCTGCCAGCTTGTTGTCTCCTGTCGTCTACCAAAATTACAACTGGGTGACGGCGCTTTAGTGTTCATTCGGCCAATGTGCAGCCTGGTATGCAAGCTTGGCATTGAAGAGACAGGACAGAACAGTGTATCATACTTTGTTTCGTTGAAATAAGTCAATGTTTTGTCCACTCTGGTGCGCTTTTATGGCTTTGTGCCGCTTTCCCCACTTGAATACCGAGCGTCCGCCATTCTCAGATTTCCACGCATATATTTTAACACTTCATTAAACGTCGACGGGATGTTGCACTCGTCGACTCATTTACGTCATTAATGACGTCGACTACGTCGACTGGTCGGGACAGCTCTATTCCAAAATGTTTTTGTTTTTTTTGTAATGAATAATCATCAACAAAAATTCAATTGCAAGATTAGTAAAAAAAAAAAGAAAAAAGAAAAACAGCCGAATCAAGTAATCGTTAAAAAAGTCTGCTGACTAATCGAGAGAAAAATAATCGTTTAGGACAGTCCTAATACAGTAACTACTAGAGGTGTGCAAAATTTCCGATTCTTAGATTATTCGCGATTTGGCCGTGAAAGATTCGAGAACGATTCACCAACATCCAAATTCCGATTATTGAAATATGCCAAGTAAAGCGGAAGTACAACACACTCAGCGCACCGCGTGGTCTTCGGGACGCAATGAGTAACGAAGCGAGAGTAGCTAAACATCATGCTTATTACCCGGCCCCTCGGGTAATGCCAATGCTCAACTCACGGCTCTAGCTCAACTCATGCCACGAAATAAAAAAACACAACAACATACCTGACAGCTGCCGAAAAGCTGCTACAAAGTACATCCACATAATGTTACGGCAGATATCATTTATATAGGACTAGATGCAATATATATTCAGTAGCGTTAGCAGCACATCCACAAAAAGCTAGATGCGGGCGTTAGTAAACGGCCGCCATCTTAAAGCAGTAGACTTCCCTGCAAGGCTGTTGTAGCAAACCTTCCAAGCGAACCTAATTAACTTTTTATCTAAAATACTCCTAAATCGGTAAAATATTGACTTGAATCTATCTTTAAAATAGTTTTAAAACATTCACATGTCGAAAGTAGACAAAAGGGAAATTATGGAATAACGGGAGCAATTTTAACAACTTTAACGGTTGATTCACAACTAGTGATGCACGATAATACATTTTTCAACCGATACCGATAACCGATAATTTCCTCCTCATTCCTACCGATAACCGATAATGTCAAGCCGATAATTCTATTAAAAGATTTATGTAAAATTTTAAACAAAAGAAAATATTACTGTGCAAAAATATAATTTAATGCTCTTTTTTTTTTCAACATAAAATATGAACAAGTCGTCAATTCCAACATCTAAATAATGACATTGTCTGACATTGTGTAATGGTAAACTTCTGGCAACAATTACTTTCAGAGTAAATACCTAAGTTGCACAAAAATGCCTTTAAAAGTAAGCCATTCCTAACATAACATTAATACACTGCAAAACACACTTCCTTAAAACTAGTCAGTTTTAAGTGTAAATCTATTGGAAATAAGTGAAATTATCTGCCAGCGCTTCTGGTGTATTTCTCTCAGAATTCTTGGAAGAAAAATAGCTAGCTGAAAATATTCTTAACAGCCTTATTTTAAGCAATACATTATTATACTTAATCCTAAAAAAAAACTTGGAAGAAGAAAAGATTTTGAATATTTGTGGCTACAGAATATTATTGTTATTTCATTACAACAGGAATGTGCATATTTAAATTAATAAGTGTTAATAAGTGCCAATAAGTTTAGATTATCTACTGTGACAGTAATTGAGCAGACAAATTAATTAAATTAATTTGAAAAGTGATTGCTAATGTTATATGCTTTGTTGCACACTGTGAAAATGATTAACTCAAAAGAGCGAGATGTCATGTACCTATTCTGCAGCGCTTTGTTTACATTTGCGGCACTCACGAGTCGTGACATTCACTTTACAGCAGCTAAACTGATAAACGGCAGTACTATTTGGATGCAGTTGGAGCTCGCATCTCAGTGCGTGTTGTTTTGTGCCTGAGTTTTGTTAAGCCGAAAATAAAGGCAGCATTACAAAGTCATCTGACAGCTCGTCATTTTACATACTGAATGGATTATTGAGGGGCTGACTTCGTTTTCTCCATGTTTAAATTATCATCTAACCACTGTGCCGTCATGATAAGCCTGCTTACTGGACATCACTTTTCCAAATGTAGTGGTGAAAATGTGATTGGCATGTTTTTCATGAAGAATGGTGATCGTATAAACTGCATTATTTTTTTATCCAGGGCTTTGGCTCTCGGGTCATTTCGGTTAAAAAAAAAAATCTCGTCTTGTCTCGGCGGCGGCTACGTTCGTACCGGATAATCCGCCCGCACCGGCCGGTTTGCCGCGGCGTATTCGGGGCCTGGCTCTGCTCACACGCCGTGAGGGAACGCTCGAGAAACCGGGGTGTTCGCCGGAGGTCCTGAAGCTGGGGAACCGGGCTCTGCCCGCCCCGCCAGCGGCGAGGCGGCGGCGGCCTGCCGGACCGGCCAGAGCGGCGGGCTCCGTCGGAAGACGGCTACTTGCCGACTATCGGTCTCCAGTCGTGCCGGTGTTTAGCCTTAGATGCGAGTTTACCACCCGCCTTGGGCTGCTTTCCCAAACAACCCGACTCTGTATCGTCACAAGCCCCTAGTTTAACTTAGTGTTTACAATAGCTTTAGCATTCCCGCTAGCAGCAGCAGCCTGGTATTCGTTCCAAAAATCTTTGTGATGCAGTTTTAAATGGATGCTGGGTTAGTGGTTTTGAATGAGGACGCTTTCTTTCGGCCTCATGGAACTTCTGCGGTACATGTTTCGCAAATGGCGAGAGCGTCGTTTTTTTAGTAACAGCCGCCATAATCAACTATTTCTTGTCGTGTAACTCCGCCTCCTCAACCCCTCCTCCCTCAGGGGCTTCAGAGAGGGGAGGGGGTGAGGAGGCGGCGTGCTGAATTCTTCGGTTGTGCACATTTGGAGGCTAAATCAAGTATATAATTATCGGATTGCATTATCGGTTGAATTTTTTATTATCTGGATTATCTGTGTGACGTCATAATTGCCATTATCGGCCGATAATTATCGGCCACCGATATTATCGTGTATCTTTATTCACAACATTAAATTAATTGAATGTAGTTTAAAGCTGCTGATACAGAATGGGGACTGGAGTTTTTTATTTACTGTTATTTTTGTATATTTGTTTACTGCTATATGTTAACTTGATACTGAAATAGTAGTTTGGTTTAGCCTGAGAGTATTTTTGAACAATTTTGGAACTAATGTACAAAACATTTAAAAAAAAAAAAAAAGCAGGGGGGTGGATCAGTAATTGTTTTATAATTCAATCGGAGCCTCTGAATCGTATTCGTAATCGAATCGTTAGATACCCAAAGATTCCCAGCTCTAGTAACTACACAACTACAGTTAATAGTGTTGTCTTGACTGCGTGGCCTTGTCTGGTTCCCTATTTTGACTATAGGGAAATTCTTCCAAACAACCAGGCTGTAACCAACTTCCTTACTCTCACGCTTATCTTTGATACCATCTCCTGCTCACTTTAGAATTCCCCTCATCCTCCCTTCTTGTGCCATCTTAATCTTTTTTTACACGCCCTCTTGCTCATCGCCACTTTCTCTCCTCCTCCTCCTCCGTCCAACCTTCTCCATCCTTCCTCTACTCCCAGACTCCCTGATCTGATTTGGTGCCACACGCATATAAGTGTGTGGGTGAGCAAGTGTGTGGGTATGCGTGCGTAAGTGCCTTTTGGTAAGATGTTTTCATTTTGAAGGTTGTGTCTGCGTCACCTCACGCCGCTTGGGCTGAGTGCGTGTGTGCCTGCTTCTCTCCAGCTGGGATTCGCAGGTTTCAACAAATAATGCAAAATGGCACATGGCTCATCAGAGTGGGGGCTTAGTCACAGATGTGTTGCAACAAGTTCGTTCATGTCTTTGTAATCCCTCCGAGGCTGCGACACAGGTGAACCTAGCCCTGAAAAGCTTATTAGACATTCACCATGTGGGACTACTATATAGCATACAAATTTTCTACCACTACCTCATGCACACAAGTAGGATCTAGGTTATGACTGCAATCACCCTATTGCCGTTTTTTTTTTTTAACAACTTATTAACCCGTGCCCTTCCCTTCTGTGGCCATTAATTCAATGTCTCTGATTTCCTCACATTGTCTCTGGGAAGTATGAATTGGATATCAGGATCCAAAGTACAAGGCTCTCATCTGTTTTTTTTTTTAAATACACACCCTCTCTGCGGAAGTGGGGGAGGTTCACTACCGATTGTTCACTACAAGGTCCACGTGAAGATTGGGAGTGTGCACATGTGGTACAGTATATGTTGTTTTCTAGTCTAAAGGTCTTCCCATGAAGGATTTCTGCTTTTCACCTAAAAGCAACACAGTTAACTACAGGTGGTTACCCGTCAGAGTAAAAATAGGACTAGGTGTTTAATAAAAATGCAATCATTAGCTTATTGTGATTTCTTGTGATTATAAAAAATGATAATAAAAGAAACAATGTTGTACAGGGCACCGTGTGTGTATGCAAGATCCAGTATTGTAAAAGCACCGTGAATGCATAAATGTTTCTTTAATGTTAAGTGCTGCTTGGCATATAGCAGTTCCTAAAAGAGCCCAGTGTGTCTTGCTTTGAATGGACAGACAACACTTTCATGTGCATCTCAGGTGAAAGTATCTTGTTTAATACGAGACTTTTTCTGATGTATATTAGTGGAGAAAAAAAATAATAAACGCCGGTATTTCCAAGAACTGGCAACCTGATATGGGGAAAGACATTTTATCAATGCAGGTACTATTTCAGCTAATCAAGTGCAAGTATCCCAAATTGCCCGCTCTTTCCTCGTAATGCCAGTAATACCCATTGCACCATGCACCTGTGTTCGAGTCAGTACTTATGTGTGTGGGAATACTGTAACACACATCACAAAATGGCCGTGCTCTTAAGTTGTAAGCAGTGTCATAATTTGTGTTCATTGAAATGAAATTCATTTACATATTTAAATACCTAGTATAAATGACTTTCATTCATGTGAAAGATGGTTGCTCAAAGAATGGAAATATGCCAATCACAAATTTCTTAGAACTATGATCACGGAGAAAACATGTTTAAACACAGAAAATAACACTGCTTATAGGCACTGACATTTTTTTTTTTAAACGAATGTGATGTCGGTTCCACCTAAACTCCTTTGTGCTGGAGCAGTGTTATTTGTTGTTGTTTTAATTGTAGTCTTAGTCTTTTAGACAAAAATACTTATTAGTCATATTAAATTTAGTCATTTCAAAATGTGTTTGTCTTCGTCTAGTTTTAGTCGACGAAATCTCATAAAAATGTCGAGTTTTAGTCGACAGTTACTCAAAATGTTTTTGTCTGTAAAATTCTGAAGTTTTAGTCCAAAAATGAATAAAGGTTTCCAACAATTTCGAATGAACATGGACAGACAAGCACACATTATAGCGTCTACAAGGACAACGCCAACTCGGTGATGATAATACACACTCAGCAGGAAAAATCAGTACATCATTTTCAATTAAACCTACCTGGAAGCCACGAACTGTATGTAAAAAAAATGTAGTCTAAGTGTTTAACACTGGGAAATCTGGGATTTTTTTTGCTATTCTTAGAGCATAGCCAGAAGTTGCAAACAATCAGTATCTCCCAGGAATTGCCTTTTTTTTACCAAACAAAACAGCTGAAGTGGGCTATTAGCTAAATGCCATTTCGCCCAATAGCTCTGCTCCAGACTTACTGAAAAAAGAAGCCAAGTGGTTCTGCGTTAGACTGGCCAGTGTTTTAAGAGGACGCTGGCCATTCTGGAGCTCATGCGAATGCGATTGCTATGCTAACGCTAGGAGTTACATTTAGCATCTGATGATCATTCAGCGCAAACCTTTAAAGGCTAAAGCAGCATTGCATATTCTCTCTTGCAAAGATAAGAAAAGAACTCTTACCGTGTTTCCAAACAGGCAAGATGGAGCGCAGCATAGCTTCAGACACATCCTGAACTCCGGTGAGGAGAGTAAGGGGGAGGCGCAGCACATCTCACATGAGTAACACGACCCAAACACTGCTACGATGTAATCTGACATACTCCACGTACAATATGAAAATGTCACACATTTGAACATATGCCAGAAATGATTTTTCGTCCTGTTGTCATCTCGTTAGACGAAAACTGGCATTTGTCTTGCTATGTTCTAGTCTCCCAAACCACGTTTTTAGCCCGTCATCGTCATGAAAAACTTGTTCGTCGACGAAATATTTTCGGTATCGTCATTGTTGACGAAAACAACACTGTGCTGAAGGTAACTTATGCTAGGTTCATACCGCAGGTCTTAATGCACAAATCCGATTTTTTTTTTATGTTCTTCGGACTCGAGTCAGGCATTAACTTGTCTGTCTGAATGTGAAAAGTCGCATAGAAGTGGACCATTTCAAATCCGTTCTGAGTGACTTTCGTATGTGGTTTAAAGCTGATCTGGGCCACATTTTACCAGAATGTGGAGACAGTCTGAACTGTCAAGTCTCCCAAATCGGAATTTATGCAGCAATTATGTCAGCAAAGAGCGAGAGAGACAGGGCGCTACGGTAGCAGCGCAGCTGTACATTAGCCATAGCGCCTAGTTTGCTTTTGGGGAAGGAGCGGGCTTGAAAACATGATAAAAGAATAAAATGGTTTGAGGATAAGCCTGAGAATGCTCGGTTTTCTCTTTGCTACAAATGAGCAATATTTCAAGATTGCTTACACGCCCGGGAGTTCAGGCAAACTGTCCGTATGTATGTGTGTGTGTCATGTGTAGTCATTTGTTTTGATGCGCATGGGGGTCAGTTTGCTCAACGCGTCTCGGGCTGTGTATTAAGGCCGAGTTATACTTCCGCGTCAGACCTGCGCCGTCAAGGAAGACCCGAGTTACGACCCTGACCCGTAGCCTGACGCGCGCCTTTCGAATTTTCTAACCTCCGCGTCGCATAGACGTGTATGACGTGGCAGAAACGGATTGTGATTGGTCAGCTCAGACTGTTGTTTCCGGTTCAGCGCGAGATCACCTTCATTGTAGAATAGAATCAAGCATTATTTTCTACACGCAAAAATGGACCAAGCCGACGCGAGTATCATCGAAGAGCAAGTCTCGTCAAGACATTATTGTGATTGCCAAATGGCAAGGTCGGCGATTGGGGAAAAAAAAAAAAAAGAAAATGGAAGAACCACCGAGACGTGTGTGTTCGGAATCAAGTGGCCACACGAACCGGTGACCCAGTCGGCCAAAAACTTTTTATCACTTTGTCGTATTCTTGGTTGGTGCGCTTCATCATTTATTTTGTAAATATGTTTGCTGTGAGTCTGTGACTTATTTACGTGTCACCCTTCAAGTATATGAAGAATAAAGCACAGATTTGGTGTCAAAAGAGTTGTTTTGATCTTTAATTTTCAATAACAGACAGTTCACACACGATACATCATCACTGATTGAGAGTGCCTCGGTGCTTTTTATGATAACGTTAAAATCAAGGCTCCCAACTTAGTTTGGGAAGTTCCATAGACGCCAGAAATCTGCTATTGCTTCCCACTGGCTGGTTGTAGGACACGGCTAACAAAGCGGGCTGGAGGGCTTTGCAGACCTTGAACGCAGTGCTCGACGCCAGTTTGAAGCTAGCTGCCACAGCTAGCTCTCTCCACCCGAGTCTAAAACTTTCTGTGCGGCATCAAAAGTCGGCCAGACCGCCTCGAAACAGTCTTCTGCATCGCCTGCCCCTCAACATTTGTATGTTCAGTATTTATTCAGTGTTGATGAGCAGAATATTCACTTTCAAGATTTCCATCTTGCATCGTTTATTTTTTCTCCCTTAAACTAGACTAGCGGAAGTCAACAAGCATGCCCCAAAACAGTACAAACATAACGCCATACCCCTCTAGTGGCTTGGCGGTGAATTACAGAGCAACGCGTTCCCTCACCGCAGAACTATCGAATGTCAATTGACGCCGTAGTCGCTGCGCCGTCACCGCAACGCGGGAGTATATAACTCAGGCTTTAGTGCAGATGCGTGATACTTGAACGGCCTCAATTGACAAAGGCAGTCAGAACGGGCATGCCAATAAAGAGGTATGACAAAAAATCGGAATTGTGCATTAAAACCTGCGGTATGAACCAGGTTCAAACCGCAGCCTTACAGACTGCGAGCCAACATGTGTCATAAGGTCAGAAAAGGCTGCGGGCTTGGTGTACATATGAGTGTGAATGCCTGTTTGTGCTTCTGCAATTTTTTGATAATCATTCCAGGGGCTCGTCCCCAAAAGTCTTCTGAGATTCGAGCTCTCCTGCCATCCCTATGAGTGTAAATGGTGCAGAAAATACATAGACTACTGATGACATGCCATTCTGCTATTTAAATGTTGGAGGTTGGGTAACATTACCTGTCTGAAACATTATAAGAGGTAGTTTTCCTAGTAAAGATCAGGTTTCTCACCAATCACGAGGCCTCTTTCAGGAAACAATCCACTTTTTTGTTCTTCTGTTGTAGAGCAAAAGCAAAGGCCAGGACCTTTTTGACCAAATCATGTATCACATAGATCTGGTGGAGGCGGATTACTTTGGCCTGCAGTACATGGACACAGACCAAGTCTCGGTGAGTACTTGACATGCACATCAACAAGCTGCCATTTTGTTCACACTCATTCCTGCTTTGTGCTCTTTCAGCACTGGTTGGATATGTCCAAACAAATCAAGAAGCAGATCCGAGGTGAGTTCATCTCTAATTTGTGTTAAAGCATCCTGAAGTGCACGTGCACTTGGAGGGAGCAGGTGGTGCGTTATCAAATGTTGACAGGGTGATTAGCATTAGGAGCCGTACCCTTGTTTGCTTTCTTGTGCGAACACGGAGAAGTTGATGTGGTACGTTTGCCGGTGAAAGAGGATGTTCACAGCCTGTTTACAGCATGTTCATTCTATACAAGAGCGACTGTAATAGACACATAGAGTGGCCAGGAGTGCTTATTTACTCAACTGCAGATGGCAGCAAGAGGGAGAAAGTACATTTAACATCCCATTCTGTAATAATGGAAAAAATATACTAGTAGATATATTTTTAATGTTCATTGTGTTTTATTTTATTTTGGGTTGGAAATGGCAAAGATGCCCTTATCATGCTTCTGTAGTTCATCCAAAAATCCCTGGTTGAGAGGAAAGCTCAAATTCTTATTAACTACTTACACTATTCTTCACTGATTAACTAAATGTTTCCCTAAATTCACAGTCTTTGTCCTCTAAAAATAAAAAGCTGCCATGCACAAAAAAATTCTGGTCCTGAAATCTTGGCTCCAGACTTGGTCAGAAATGGTCGCATTTTGCGACTAAAATTACAGCCAGTGCAAGTATTTTTTCATGTACTTGGACATGCTCAACCAGTAACATTGCAGGTTTTTTTTGTTGTTGTTGTTGCTGACAAACTCCTTCACGGTTAAATCCACTAGTTGGCGGTAATGCAATGACCCCGGTTGGCAAGGGAAAATACAACAGAAGAAAAAGAAGGTGGCGGTTCACAATGTGTGAAGCGGTCGGGTCGGCCATTTCCGACTCGATGCCGAGCGAACTGAAGTATATAAAAAATGCATAGGGAAAAAATAAGCCACGAAAAGTACCGCGTGGTACCCCAAGTCACACAGGCACAAAATCGCTTTCGTGACTTTTTGGATTGTCAAATTGTCGCCACTTCCAGGAGAGCGAGCCCCTGGAGAGGCTCCACCTGGAGAGGCTCCGCCTGTCTAGGCCACTGTACGTACCCGTCTCTCTGGTCGTCTCCGGTCGTAGTTTCCGCTTCGATACACGGCGTCGTATGCACCTAACTGTGTTTCTATTTGATATTTTCAAATTGTTGAGTGCACAACGGTTGCAACGATTGTAACAACCCAACTAACGATATAAGACTTTCTTTGTCGTTTTCTCAATATTTATTTTAATCGCCACTCTGCGACTGCTTGTAAAAGCAGAGAGTGACTACGCTCTCCCTCCCGTGCAAAAGAAACTGTGCTCACAAAACTGACTCGGACAAGCTGGCAACAGAACATAGAATATACAGTGTATGTACTGTATATATATATATATATATATATATATGTATGTATGGTACCTCGACATACGATTGCTTCGACACACGATCTTTTTGGCATCCGACGTAAAATTTGACTCGCCATTTGTTTCTACATCCGCTGACATGACAGCACCGCGGACAAACACACGGCTGATTTTCTTGTGAGAGAAATCAACACAGGTTTCAAAAACGTTGTTACGGGTGGTGAAATGATGATGCAAATTATAGAAAAATATGAGCGTGGGGTGCGCATCTGTGAACTGGCTCAACAATACATCTCCATGGTCCTCCTCCGACCACTGTTCGCCAGTCTTTATAAGTTAAGGTTATTGTTGTAACATAGCCGAAGAAATTGTCAGGTTTTCATTTATTTCAGAACTTATCAAACACAAAACGCAGACTCTCCGCCGCAGTTGACTGTGTTCTCAAGAAAACATTGAAAGTGAAAGTAAGTCTCAACCTTACCGCTCCCTTTCTCTGTCACGTCAACCGCGCGGTGCGTTCAGGTACAGCATAAAATGTCCGTCACATTAGAACCCGATTCGTTACATTATTACAGGAATTATTATTACTAGAGCTGGGAATCTTTGGGCACCTAACGATTCGATTACGATTACGATTCAGAGGCTCCGATTCTTTTTTTTTTTTTTTTTTTTTTTTTAATTAAATGTTTTGTACATTAGTTCCAAAATTGTTCAAAAATCCTCTCAGGCATAACCAAACTACTATTTCAGTATCAAGTTAACATATAGCAGTAAACAAATATACAAAAATAACAGTAAATAAAAAACTCCAGTCCCCATTCTGTAACAGAAGCTTTAAACTACATTCAATTAATTTAATGTTGTGAATCAACTATTAAAGTTGTTTAAATTGCTCCCGTTATTCCATAATTTCCCTTTTGTCTACTTTCGACATGTGAAAGTTTTAAAACTATTTTAAAGATAGATTCAAGTCAATATTTTACCGATTTAGGAGTATTTTAGATAAAAAGTTAATTAGGTTTGCTTGGAAGGTTCGCTACAACAGCCTTGCAGGGAAGTGTACTGCTTTAAGATGGCGGCCGTTTACTAATGCTACCGAATCAATGGTGCATCTAGTCCTATATAAATGATATTTACCATTACATTATGTGGATGACGTACTTTGTAGCAGCTTTTCGGCAGCAGTCAGGTATGCTGTTGTGTTTTTTTATCTCGTGGCATGAGTTGAGCTAGAGCCGTGAGTTGAGCATTGGCATTACCCGAGGGGCCGGGTAATGAGAAGCATGATGTTTAGCTACTCTCGCTGCGTCCTCGTTGCGCCCTGAAGACCGCGCGGCGCGCTGAGTGTGTTGTACTTCCGCTTTACTTGGCATATTTCAATAATCGGAATTTGGATGTTTGTGAATCGCTCTAGAATCTTCCACGGCCGAATCGCGAATAATCTAAGAATCGGAAATTTTGCACACCTCTAATTATTACTATTATTATTTTATTATTATTCCGATTTATATTTATAATGTATTTGTTTTGCTATGTGTAATTGCCTTTTGTAATAGTACCAGCAGTGTTTATTGAGGATTTAGTGTAGGTTTTTGGGCTGTGGAACGAATTAATGGAATTATGATGTATTCTTATTGGGAAATCCTGCTTGACATACGATCATTTCGACTTACAAACAAGGTCCTGGAATGAATTAACTTTGTAAGTAGAGGTACCACTTAGGCATGTGCCCGTATGAGATTTTCACGGTACGATAACCGTGAGCAAAAATACCGCGGTTTCACGGTATCACGGTATTGCAATTATAGCTCCAAAATTTTGAGATGTATGGGTTTAAAAAAAAAAAAAAATCCATTGAACAGGATTTTTTCAAAACATATTTGCAAATTGGAACATGAATATAATGTGAAAAATAAATTAACAAAAAATAACAAATATTATATAAAATTAAAATAAATAGAACCTAGACTATACCCACAGCCACAGCTCAAGTTGCTCAATATTAGAGTAAGAACAAAATAATTGCTATAAAAAGTAAAAACACTTCTAAATAAAATTAAAAATATATACTGTGTGACTTTTTTTTGAGGGGGGAAGCTCAAGTGAAGTTTCTCCATTTTCTGCCACTGTGTCAACTCTAGTCTACATGATGCCATGCCTTTGTGTTAAAAAGAACAAAGAATTCATAAGTTAATAAGTTAGTTAAAAATGTATAAGTTAGTTTTATAAATTAGTTAAAATATAAATATTGTTGAGGAAAGGTTTCATCTAAAAAAAAAAAAGTGAGGAGTGAGACCTCCTCTCTCAATTACCGATCTTTGACGCGATTCTTTTTCTTTCCCCCCTTCATTCAAGCTTTTCTCTCACTCAGCGGCTGTGAGACATAAAAGAAGCTGCTCTCCTAGTTTAGCCTAGGCTAACATTCGTCTTTGTAAGTTTTAGTTAGTTTGTATATTGAATTTGAAAGGAAAATGTGTTTTGTTTTTGGCGAACTTTTTAATGGTGCTACTGCTATCCTGTTGAACCTAATCACACGTGGAAAAATACAATTGTACAACGTTTTAAATGTATTTATTTGTATATTTCACCACGATTTGAGAGCTCAATAAATTGAAGAAAAGTACGCCTTGTGTTTGGAGGATTTGTTTTTGGGTTTGCTGGCTGTTTAGTGACACTCACGGCAACAAACGGGAAGGGGTGAGCGGTGCCGCACCAAGCCACTTCGGCTGCATTTTGGCACATGAAAAATAGCAAATACCGTACTAAGGTATGACGGAAAATTTTAGTGGTTTTGAAACCGCGACGTTTTCACACCACGGTAAACCGGTAACCGGCACATGTCTAGTACCACTGTGTATATACGTATATACACACACTATGGCTCTCGTGGAATTACATTTTAAAATACCATATTAACTATAAGTCGCAGTTTTTTTCCAGAGTTTGGCTAGGGGTGCGACTTATACTCTGGAGCGACTCACTGTATGTGTTAAATTATTAACACATTATTATATTATTTCACATGTTTTGGAGTGACACTGATGGTTTGGTAAACTTGTTATTATGTTCTTTATGCTATAGTTGAGTCGTGTACGTCACAGAAGGAGGAGAAGAGCCTCTGTTTCATCTGTTATGGCTATTGCTAACGCTGCTACACCGACTGTTCGCCGTATGTGGATCCGGGCTAGAGCACATGGTTTTTGTTATGACGCATCACGTACTAGCCTACGTCACCTTGTAGATTAGGGTGTTGACTGTTGACCCGGGGTTTTGCTTTCACACTGCATGACGAGCAGAGCCGAGGTAATTTTAACGCGGGTCGCTTGGCGGTAGGGATGGGAATCGAAATCCGATTCCAATTCCGAACCGGTTCCTAGTGTTTCGAGGCCTCGACATCACAATGAAAAAGCCGTAACGATCCCTTTAACGATTCCTAAAGACACGTATTGCGTTGTGACGTGACGTGTCTTGTTGTCCAGAACTCTTGACATATCAAACTAGCATGGCGCTAAGAACCACTCGCTCCAAACTTTTGCTACACTTCACCGGGAAAGAGGGTGAAAATGAAAGGTTCCGATGGTTTAGCACGAGCATTGCAGCTGTAAACATAACAATGACAGCACGTAGGTTCAAACACTCGCAAGTGTGTCTTCACTTCAAAAAGACAAATTAAAACAAAGCGACTTGCAGTCATTACAAGGTGGAGATAACTGCATCGGGAGGGAATACGACTGCACTGTCCTCACCGAGACGCTGAGGCTCAGTCCTGTCTATAGACCCTACTCACGTGACGTCACAGCCACGCCCCCGCGCCATGTTGTCCATCTACTCGTCATGTTAATGCATTAGCGCTTCATAAATTCCTCCTATTATGGCGTGTTTTTCTGCTCGTTAACATTAATAATCAAAATGGTGAAGTCGTGTGTGGTGGTCGGTTGCAAAAACAGAGAAGATAGACGGAGAGACGAAGTTTTACCGTATTCCGAGAGACCCGGAGAGGAGAGCGAGATGGAATGCTGCAATTCGACGAGAAAACTGGGCTCCAAACGACTACCACAGATTATGTAGTAGTCATTTTATATCTGGTAAGATGCATTTAATATGTATTTAGAGGGTTTTGGGCTGACAACCACAATTAAGATCATTGCTAGGCTAATCGCTGACAACATACACTCAGACGTTGTGAATGAACTACCTGAAAATATATAATTATAAGGGGATAATAAGACAGTTGTCATACAATTAATTTACAATTTCACTATTGAGGTCAGAAACCAAAAAATAAATTCAACTAGGGACAATCTGGAGTAGTGCTATCGCACTTCATATTTATTACATATTATTGGGTGACCATATTTTGATTTCCAAAAAGAGGACACTCGGCCCGGCCTCGAGATACTTGAATTTTACTCGAAGTCCACTCAAAGATGCCTATATAACTTTAATATATTTAAAGTGTGCCTCCTCCGACTTGTTAGAAAAATTCGGTTTTGATAAAAAATTTAAAAAAAAAAAAAATTGCCAAATAGTATACACTATATGGAAATATTTTTTTACTCAACTGGTTACTCAACAAGCTTTATTCTTCCTAAAAAAAAAAAAATCAAAGCTTAAAAAAAAAAAAAAATAATGATTAAAAATATATAAAATGCAGACCCATGGAAATGTAGTCCAGTTAATACGCACACACAGTAGGCTATTGCCAACTCAACATTTTTATAAATTTCTGTCACGACAATTGTCATTGACAAATTGTTATTCCCACTCAATTTTTATTCTCATTCAGTGTTCTAGATTGTACGCAAACAATAACCGAAATAGACTGGCAAGCTATTCAACCAGCATGTTTCCAGACGCAGCAGTTCAAAACTCCATTGCTCGTAATGCCTAGCGTGGCTGAGCGCGCTGATAGCTACCCTGTTAGCGAGTATCGGGCGAGGCAAAAATCAAACTTTGAACACAATTTACAATTTACAATCATCGGCAGCGCAACGATGCGACACCAAACAGGATTTTCCAGATTACACCAGTACAAAACAGCTGCCATTATGTACGTAAAAAACTCAACTGGGCAGGCGCTCCTAGTTAAAATATAATAATAACATTCAACCAAATACACGAACACAGAACAATTAATACAAGACTAATACAATATACTGCATCTCTGTTCACACATATAACTCAATATTCAACACACGTGATCGACATTAACAGGAGAGAAACCTACAGAAAGGTGTATGGAGCCACGTCTTAAAACTCCGTGTTGTAGTCTGATTTCTTGCCAAACTGTCAACCGTTGTTAGATGGTGGTAATTCCAGATGAAACAAAGGGTAAACTGCCAACAAAAAAACAAGAAGAAGATGTACTCCTTCTCCTGCCCCTATCAGTTGGAGCCACATCAACGCAGGCAGACGCTGCCTCCTAGCGGCCGGAGGGATTTTCTTCAAATTGGTCCTGTGAAAAATCATAAAACCCGGACATTCTCATGAATTTATGAATCCCGGCCGGACCCTCCAAAGAGCATGTAATAAGAGGACATGTCCGGGCAAAAGAGGACATTTGGTCACCCTAACATATTATATATGTATGTAGTGAGAGTGCTATCGCTAAACCATATAAACATTAAAAGCCCTAGCTCCATTGACAAATGACATGAAATACATTAGACTTGACAGTGGATGTTAGCAAGAACAAAATATTTTGAATTGAAAATTTCGTAACTCACCTTCCCGAGCACAAGATAGATTCCTGCCGAATTTTCGTGGACGAGGACCTGTTTCACCCAACCAGCAACGAAGTATTTATAAGCCTCCAAGCTCTTAAAGTTTTTCAAACTTTTGTGAGAATAGCCTGACTTTGTGTGGACAAGATAGTTGTAAATATCAAGGTAGCAGATGTCAGGCAAAGACGGCGAAGACAACGGGTCGAAAAACATCGATTTAGGCATCAAATATGGATCTGGCGAATGGATAAACTGAAGCTTTTCCACATAACGCCTTTTATGCAACGCATCCAATGAGTTTACAGTGTCAGATAACACCGGGGCTTCCATGAATTGCTCTGTAACTTGCACGACTAATTGAAAACAATGAGAATAGGTCTAAAAAATATGGACAATATGGCGGCCGGATACAGCGACACGTCATTTTGTGACGTAGGTGAGTAGGGTCTATACAGCAGCTAGCTAAACTCCCAAATGACGATGCAGAAGACGTTGGTATAATTTGCTGACTTTATTCAACCATCACTTGAAGAGTGAAACTAAAAATGGAAATGAAACAAATCAATTTTGTCCCCAATAACAAACAGGTTTGCATCAACGTAAATCTGCGACGATTAGCTGTTAATACAGTAATATAAAGACAGTTAGCATGCGTTCGCTAGCACTAGCACATCGTTCAAACCACTACACAACTGCATTTAGGTGTCCGATCGCGAGTGGAAACACACAAAAACAACACAAAACATGATACATACAGGCGTTGCCTCTGTAGATATTTTGCAAACATTAACAAAGAACGTAGGCTCGTAGTGTTTTCCTCTCTCACTAACTCGCTCACTCGCTTGGATGCGCACTTCTTCTTCGCATGTAAGCGCGCTCTTCTTCACGTGAGCGCGTTCTTCTTCGCGTGAGGAAGCGCAAGGGCGCCCCCACTTGAGCGTGAAAGCACCCGGAACAAGCGGAAGATGATGGATGGATAGATAGATGGTAAATAATACTTTAACACGGGGGTCCCCAAACTACGGCTCGCGGGCCGAATACGTCCCACCCTCACATTTGGTCCGGCCCCCTGAACAATACTAGAGAGCATTTTGATTTTTTTTTTTTTCTCAATAATGTTATTTATTTCCTGGCCTTTTTCTGTGATGAACTCAGAGAGGGTTATTTAGTTATTATCTATTTAATTAATAGTGTTATTATTTATTATTATTACATTAAATTATATTATTATTTTTCTTTACTTTTGTCCCATGAAGAATCCAGGAAGGGTTATTTGATTGTGGCTTTCTGAAAAACAAATTTTTACATTTCGGCACTCCTGCAATCATCACACTTTTTCTGTTACAAACCGACCCCGGCTCCTCATCAGAGCAGGGAAAAGTTATGTGGCCCTCAAAGGAAAAATTTTCGGGACCCCTGCTTTAACACATATTGCCAAAGGCAGAACAATGACCTATATGCCAATATATACCAATATTTTTTTCTATTAGAAAAATGTTTCAGTAAAATGTTACACATTCTTTTGTAAAGATACACGATAATATCGGTCACCGATAATTATCGGCCGATAATGGCAATTATGACGTCACACATATAATCCAGATAATTTAAAAAATTCAACCGATAATGCAATCCGATAATTATATACTTGATTTGGCCTTCAAATGTGCGCAACCGAAGAATTCAGCACGCCGCCTCCTCACCCCCTCCCCTCTCTGAAGCCCCTGAGGGAGGAGGGGTTGAGGAGGCGGAGTTACACGACAAGAAGTAGTTGAATATTATGGCGGCTGTTACTAAAAAAAATGACGCTCTCGCCATCTGCGAAATATGTACCGTAGAAGTTCCACGAGGCAGAAAGAAAGCGTCCTCATTCAAAACCACTAACCCAGCAGCCATTTAAACCTGCATCACAAAGATTTTTGGAACGAATACGAGGCTGCTGCTAGCGGGAATGCTAAAGCTATTGTAAACACTAAGTTAAACTACAGGGCTTGTGACGATACAGAGTCGGGCTGTTTGGGAATGCAGCCCAAGGCGGGTGGTAAATTCGCATCTAAGGCTAAACACCGGCACGACTGGAGACCGATAGTCGGCAAGTAGCCGTCTTCCGACGGAGCCCGCCGCTCTGGCCGGTCCGGCAGGCCGCCGCCGAGCCCGGTTCCCCGGCCTCGGGACCTCCAGCGAACACCCCGGTTTCGTGGTGCGTTCCCCCACGGCGTGCGAGCAGTAGTGTTGTATCGGTCGCGAACGATTCGTTCTTTTTGAACGAATTGTTTGGGTGAACGAGACCGAACTAATCACCATCTGCACTGATTCGTTCTATGAAGTTGGTGCTTGTTCACTGCGTGGGAGGGCGTTGAGCAAGCAGCGTCTTCTGACATCGCACACGACCAATCAGACGCCAGCCTCATCGCGGGCAGGGGAGGGACAAGAAACAGAATCAGGGCGTATGTCACTCACTTCCACGTGTGGCCAATGAGCAGCCAGCGTGCAGGCAGGGGGGCAAGACTGAGTTTTGTCACTTCCCGTTCAGTGATTCGGTCCTCCGGTTCCTGACCTAGCTTGCTGCTAACTTGACTTTCCAGTAATGACTATGCGGTGAACGAATCAAAAAATGAAAGGAAAGGACTTTGTCACATATTTGTTAACGTGGAGCCTATCAAATGCAGCTCAAAAAGACAAAAACACCACACAAATCTAGCGAGCATGGTTTAGTGTACTACTTTTCTCAACAGACTCGGGACTACCTATTACGACATACTATCAAATTTACAGTAATTTAAAACACGGGTAGCTACGAGGCAAGCAAAAGCTGAGCTGCAGTCGCGTGACGGCAATGAAGGGGGCAAAGAACTGTCACTATATGGAGGCTTCATGGCAGCGATATTTACCTCATATGTGCACAGAAAAAAAGAATATTTAGTATGATCACCATAATACTGATTTGCAATGAAACGGTATATACATGTCCATTTTTTCCAAGTGTTTTATTTTTTTTTTCGTGTCAGGTGTTGGTTTGACAAATTATGTCAATCCGTCCATCATGTGCTACTCAAGCGCCCCAAAACAACGCACATGGACACGGGAGATGTCGCAATATGTCTACATTTTTCTTAACAGACTAATGAGAGTAGAAAGGCGATATCGTAAAGAGCAAACAATTATTTCTCGTCGGATTATTTTATTTATTAATACCAGTGCAAAAATTCAATACGATCACCATAATACTGATTTGCAATGAAACTGTATATACATGTCAATTTTTTCCAAGTGTTTTATTTTTTTTTTTTCGTGTCAGAGCGTGTCGGTTGGTTTGACAAATTATGTCATTCCGTCCATCATGCGCTACTCAAGCGCCCCAAAACAACGT
Organism: Corythoichthys intestinalis; assembly: GCF_030265065.1. Taxonomy (NCBI): domain Eukaryota; kingdom Metazoa; phylum Chordata; class Actinopteri; order Syngnathiformes; family Syngnathidae; genus Corythoichthys; species Corythoichthys intestinalis. The sequence goes on from NC_080398.1 coordinate 43,464,048, forward strand.
ACGCGGACACGGGAGATGTCGCAATATGTCCACATTTTTCTTAAGACTAATGAGGGTAGAAAGGCGACATCGTAAAGAGCAAACAATCATTTCTCGTCAGCATTTGACGATCTGAGATGCGGGGACGACAAGGGAGCTGACCGGATTATTTTATTTATTAATACCAGTGCAAAAATTCAATACGATCATCTTAATACTGATTTGCAATTAAACTGTCAAATATCAAAATGTAGTATTGTCTTTATTTCAGAGCAGCACATTCGACAACTAGCTATTTACACCTATAGTTTTAACAATAGTGACTAAAAATAATAGTGATGAGCATAAAAACAAAAATACAACAGAGCGAGAGGTAAATATGATGTGTTGGTCGTTCCATATTTAGAAATTAAACTTTCGATTTATTTTTATTTTCGTGACAGCAAGCATGCTGCGTTGGCTGGTAGCAGGCTAGCAGCAGCATTGTATATGTGATCAAGAACATGCTAAAGAAAGTCCGTGCGCCCCTGACCCCAAACCCCCACTCCCCCCACAAAAGGAAAATGTTTAACCGTGTCCTAAATCGAAATGCAAGCACGAGGCATGACTTTGAGCCCATAGAACTAGGACAGACGACGCGGAAGTTCTCCCTCGCTTTTGCAGCAGCGGGAGGGAGACAAGGCTGTCTGTGAAAGCAGAATGATATCGCCTGTCACTCATTACTGAAACTACGACGAGCAGTCAATGAGGAGCCTGTGTGCAAGAGAGAGGGAGGGACCAAGAATGTCACTTCCCGTTCACTAACCGAACGATTCATTTGGGCGGGGAGGGAGATGAGGGGGGCGAACGATTCGTTGAACGATTTGTTTGAACGAATCTTTTTACTGAACGATCCGGAATGGATTCGTTTACTCAAGTGAACGACAGATCCCGTCACTAGCGAGCAGAGCCAGGACCCGAATACGCTGCGGCGAACCGGCCGGGGCGGGTGGATTATTCGGTACGTAGCTGCCGCCGAGACGAGACACGGTTTTTTCGAGCAGAGCCAGGACCCGAATACGCCGCGGCGAACCAGCCGGGGCGGGCGGATTATCCGGTACAAACGTAGCTGCCGCCGCCGCCGCCGAGACAAGACACGTTTTTTTTTTTTTTTTTTTTTACCTTAATGACCCGAGAGCCAAAGCCCTGGATAAAAAAATAATGCAGTTTATACGACCACCATTCTTCATGAAAAAGTGATGTCCAGTAAGCAAGCTTATCATGACGGCACAGTGGTTAGATGATAATTTAAACATGGAGAAAACGAAGTCAGCCAGTCAATAATGCATTCAGTATGTAAAATGACGAACGGTCAGATGACTCTGTAACGCTGCCTTTAGTTTCGGCTTAACAAAACTCGGGCACAAAACAAAACACGCGGATGCGAGCTCCAACTCCGTCCAAATAGTACTGCCGTGTAGCAGTTTAGCTGCTGTAAAACAAATGTCGCGAAAGCCGCAAATGTAAACAAAGCGTTGCAGAATGGGTACATGACATCTCGCTCTTTTGAGTTAATCATTTTCACAGTGTGCAACAAAGCATATAACATTAGCAATCACTTTTCAAATTATTTAACTTATTTCTCTGCTCAATTACAGTCACAGTAGATAATCAAATTCTTAAATCAATATTCTGTAGCCACAAATATTATTCAAAATCTTTCCTTCTTCCAAGTTTTTTTTTTTTTTTTTTTTTTTTTTTAGGATTAAGTATAATAATGTATTGCTTAAAACAATGCTGTTAAGATTATTTTCAGCTAGCTATTTTTCTTCCAAGAAATCTGAGAGAAATACACTTGAAGCGATGGCAGATCATTTCACTTATTGCCAATAGATTTACACTTAAAACTGACTAGTTTTAAGGAAGTGTGTTTTGCAGTGTATTAATGTTATATATGTTAGGAATGGCTTACTTTTTGTGCAACTTTGGTATTTACTCTGTAAGTAATTGTTGCCAAAGGTTTACCATTACACAATGTCAGACAATCTGTCATTATTTAGATGTTTGAATTGACGACTTGTTCATATTTTATGTTAAAAAAAAGACCAATAAATTATATTTTTGGACAGTAATATTTTCTTTTGTGTATACTTTAAAATTTTACATAAATCTTTTAATAGAATTATCGGCTTGACATTATCGGTTATCGGTTGGAATGAGGAGGAAATTATCGGTTATCGGTATCGGTTGAAAAATGTATTATCGTGCATCACTATTCTTTTGTATCTGCCACGTGTTGCCACAGTTAACATTGAGGCTTTGGGCCTCTTTTGACCTTGTGAGTTAGTAAGATTGTGACTTCTGATTAAACAAACTCAATGCCAATCAACACGTTTTGTTCTTCTTTTTCCTCAAATTAGAATCGATAAGTGAATCGATAAAGAATCGAATCGTTGAGCAATATCGATAATGGAATCGGAATCGTAAAAATCGTATCAATTCCCATCCCTACTTGGCGGGTTGATTGACACGGGTCGAGGCGGGTCGCTGCACCTTTCCCACTGCCACCAAAAGCCGATTGTCATTGGGTTGACACGGGTTTTTTGGCCAGTGGGAAAAGGGTATTATACTCCGATGCGACTTTTTTTTTTTTTTCACCTCTTCATTGCGCATTTATGGGCGGGTGTGACTTATACTCAGGTGTGACTTATGCCCTTTTCCCACTGAAACTAGTGGGTCAACGCGCGTTTTTTCCAAGCCGATGCAACCTACTAGCAATTGGCATTTGGCACCTTTCCCATTGACAAAAGCCGTCTTTTTTTTTTTTTTCACCCGTCTAACCCCCCACCCCTCCTCAGCCGTGCGTAAGGTTACGTGACGTCACCACGCTGAGATGAGCGACCGAATTCATTCAGTACAAGGAAGTAAACAATGCAGAGCAACATGGCAGTAAAGGACCAATACTCTGCTTGTGCTGAGGCAACGTAGGCGACATGAATTTTGGTTTGAAATTGAAAGGAGTCGTGTAAGTCACAGAAGGGGGAGAAGAGCCTTTGTTTCATCTGTTATGGCTATTGGTAACGCTGCAACACTGACTGTTCGCTGTATGTGGATCGGGCGACTGGCACGTTGTTATGACGCATCACGTAAGAGCCTACGTCACCACGTAGATTAGGGTGTTGACTGTTGACCCGGGGTTTTGCTTTCACACTGCATGGCGATTAGAGCCGGGGTAATTTTAACGTGGGTCGCTTGGCAGGTTGATTGACACGGGTCGAGGCGGGTCGCTGCATCTTTCCCACTGCCACCAAAAGCCGATTGTTAGTGGGTTGACACGGGTTTTTTGGCCAGTGGGAAAGGGGTATTATAGTCCGAAAAATAAGTTAAGTAGAGTGTTTTGGCTTTCTTGGTCAAAAAGGTTCCTGCCCCCTGACTTAAACCCATGACTATCTTTAGATTATGCTTTTTTGAACTTCTTTTTCATATGTACTGTATATACAGTGGTACCTCGACATCCGAATCCGATCGCTTCGACACAGGATCTTTTCGACATCCGACGTAAAATTTTGACTCGCCATTTGTTTCTACATCCGACGACCGCCGCAGTTTCTTTGTTTTGCCGCTAGACAGACGGCCAGCGGATATTCTTGTGAGAGAAATCATTATGGGTTCCAAGCAGGTTAGTGCAGGTGATGAAAAAAAGAAAAAGGTGAGGCTTACCATTGAAATGTAGATAGCAATGATGGAAAAATATGAGCATGGTGTACGCATCTGTGAACTGGCTCGTCCTCCATTCACCAGTCTTTATAAGTTAAAGTGACAATTATTATTGTGGTAACATTGCCAAAGAAATTGCCAGATTCCTCAGGTTTTTAATCATTTATTCCATCAACTTGTGCAACACAACATGGCTACTGTCCGCAGCAGTTGACGCCACCAACAAAAATTTGAAAGAGAAAGTAAAATCTCTGTCGCACTCTCTATCTCACTGCCATGTCAGCCACGCGGTGCGATCAGGTACAGCACGCAAAAAACGTCCACCACATTAGACCCCGATTCGTTACATTCTTACAGGAATTTTTTATAATAATATTATTCTGATTTTTATTGATTATTTGTTTTGCTAGGTGTATTTACAATTTGTAATAGTACCAGCAGTATTTATTAAGGATTTAGTGTAGGTTTTCAGGCTGTGGAACGAATTAATGGAATTATAATGTATTCTTCGGGGAAAATCCTGCTCAACATACGACCATTTCAACTTACAAACTGTCCTGGAACAAATTAAATTCGTATGTAGAGGTACCACTGCATATGTATTTTGTCATGAATGGGACATTCTGGATCCGTGTTACAGCTGCGTCTCCCTAAAAAAATCCCATATTAACCTAATTTGAAAGCGGTATACTGGTTGATGTCAAAACTAACAGAGAATAAAATATAGATTCATAAGTTTGGTGTTTTATAGCATTTATTATAAAAGTATCAGTTAAACATTGAAATTAAGAGGGAAAACTTTGCATGTCGATTTACAGTTTGTGCCCCTGAATCGTCTGCTTGTGCCCCTAAAATTTTAAGTTAAGGACCACTCTTCTTCGAGTAAAAAATGTTAGTCTGGAGCCCTGGAAATGGTTTGGAAGTTCTCCAAAAATAAATTGAAGTCATTTATTCCTCAACGTCAATGAGGTTGACAGCCTGTGCAAAGTAGTACATTTGCATTAGACTCAGGTGTGCAGTCATTCAGCTATTTTCCTGAGTTTAGTAGGTGAGTACCAACAATAATTGGTACAACACGTCAACAGCCAGATCTGATCGAGTGCTGAAGAAAGATTTAGTAAGAAAATGTTCAAATGTAAATTGTGTTTTTAAAAAAAAGGGTCTTAATAAACGTTTTTTTTTTTTTGTTCGTTGTTGTGTTGCTGATTTGAAAAAGGCAAACATTCTCAGATTAAATTGCTCGACTGAGTCATTTGTGCTTCTTTTTTTTAGATGGTCCGCCATTTCGACTGTTCTTTCGAGTAAAATTTTACTCCTCAGAGCCAAATAACCTGCGGGAAGAATTCACAAGGTAGGTAAAAAAAAAAAATCTCGCTTTTGGCCTGAGCCTGATGAGGACGAGGAGGTCCAGAGGGGACGCAAGGCTAATTACTTTGTTGCAATGGGCAAATTGAGATATATAAAAAAAAAAATCAAACACAATTTCTAGACCAAAGTGTGTACTATAACAGATAAGGGAACACTTGGAATACATTTGCAAACTTGATTTTACATTACGTTTTTGCACATGTTTCTCTTGCTGCAGGTACCTGTTTGTGCTGCAGCTTCGACAGGACATTTTGTCTGGAAAGTAAGTCTTTCACTTAAATTGTTATAAATATAACCGTAAAAGTGTCGTAAAATGCTTTATATTGTGAAATACTCTAAATATCCTGCTGTAAACACAAAAAGCAACTAATTAACTTAGCATAATATATGTACACACATTTTTATGTTATGGAAACTCAAATGCTCTTTTTTGGCAATTGAACTTGACACCATATCAGTTAAGTTGGTCAGGGTTTGGAGTCCGTTATCTCCTAATTTTGGAAATCCAAGATACTCTGACAGCCCACACTGAAAAATTTAAATGTTGGATTTACTTAATAAAATCAAATTTTACTGCTGTCGAACTGAACTTAGTATTGCAAGCAGTAAAATTTACTTAATGAAAGTGCGAATTGTTACAGTGATTTTATTAAGTAAATCCACCAGTTAAATTTTTCAGTGCAACTTCAATATCTCATAGATGAAACATTGCAGCAAAAGGATTGCTTTGTCATTGGCAAGCTAAGATTGTACTCATTTATTGTACTCATTGTACTCAACACCAAAGCCTAGGTTTTGAAAAGTAGGTCACTGTGAATCGTTTTGCTGTGCAGGGTCATGCCATTTGCAAATATTTTTATCTTTTAAACAACATCTCAACTACATTGGAATCAGGGTTTGTACGATAACACTGGGGAGCACAATTTTTTTGTTTTGGGCCTGATTGCCATTTTTATCTTCCTTTTGGGTGTGGAAACCATATCAACCAATCATATCAATATATCAATATAAGTTTTTTTAATTATATATTCCCTGTTTTCTTAGGAAAATATGAAAAAAATGTACTTACTCTAACATATTGGCTTGTTTTATAATAATACTAGAATATTGACATACAATGAATTTTGAAAGAAGTAGGCATGACTGCAATGTTTTGTTTCTACAAAAAAGATACAGCTACTGTAGTTGTGTGCATTTAGTGACAACATAAAAATTTAAGAAGTAGAGAAATACTGAGATTAGACTTGAATTCTGCAGCCAAGAATTAGCTAAAAATAGCCATGAAACCTAAAACAACAGATTTTTTTTTTTTAAACAAATTATTACCCAGTGTAATGTATTGTCCGGTTGCCAACATGCAGAGTCAGTCTTATTCATGACTGGTCACTAATTGGCCGAGGTGGGTAGTAACGCGTTACATGTACTCCGTTACATTTACTTCAGTAACTTTTTGAGAAAAATGTACTTCTAAGAGCCATACTTTTTAATTGAGTAGATTTGTGAAGAAAAAAACACTACTCTTACTCCGCTACTTTGGGCTACACAAGAGTCGTTACATTTTTCCTCCTTATTCTACATATTAGATTTATTTATTTATTTATTTATTTATTTATTGCCAGCAATGCCTTGCCAAGATAATTTCACTTGAGACTTTGCAACAATACTCACGTGACTCCATTACACCAATCAGACGCAAGCTTGCCGTTCTATGATCACACCAGCCTGTTCAATCACATGGCGTCTTTAAAGCACTGTGAAAAATTCAATGGGGTTTGTATTTCTTTGGCTTATGTAATGGGTTATTGTAAAGTATCATTCTAACAACAGTTCATATAGATACGTTTGTGCTAGGAGAAAAAAAATACCATTGTTTAAAAAAAAACCAAAAAAAAAACAGTTACTTACAATGTTACTCATTACTTGAGTAGTTGTTTCATTGGAATTTTTCTTGTACATAAGTACATTTTTTAGATGACAACTTTACTTTAGTAATACCGCATTGACCTGAATATAAGACGGTGTTTTTTGCATTGAAATAAGACTGAAAAAGTGGGGGTCGTCTTATATTCGCGGTCTAGACATTATACCCATTCACGATGCTAAATGGCGCCAGATATCATTGAAGCGATGTTCTGTCATGACAGCTCTCAGCTACTCTCAAGTTTAACCAGTTTGCATTATTTTATTGCAATGTTTTCCTTATTCAGATTTGTTTCAAGACTACAGTTACAGTTAGACTTCACATTGATAGTTAATGCAGTTATTGCAATTTTGTTGTTTTATCACAATGGATTTATTTACATTTCAAAAACCAGAAGCCATTCATTTATGAATGTGATTGCACTTTACGTATTTAAATGTTCAGATATTAAGATGAGGCAAAATAACATGCTTTTTCTCTCAAATATGTTGTTATAATCATTTGTTTCAGATATACTGTAATTATTTTCTGTATAAAAATTAATTTGGTTATCAAAAAGTCTTTTTTCAAACTTGAGTCTTGAAAAAGTCTTATAATCAGGGCCGTCTTATATTTGGGCCAATACGGTATTATTTTGAAGTAACCCTACTCTTACTTAAGTAAAATCTTTGTTTACTCTACCCACCTCTGCTAATTGGTCAAGCATATTTTAGGATACACTGTTAGAAATCACACAAATGCTCTTCCTCTGTTGCTATCCATTAGCGCTTATTTTGAAGTGCAGACCGCCTCATAACAGTGACAGTTTACTAATTTTTCCTAATTTAGTAGCACTAATTTATGAGGCTTCAGAGTCTGTGGTATTCATTGTATCTAGACAGAATGGCTGTGGGACCTGTGGCCAGTCATTGCCTTGATAGAAACACACACGCACACACACGCAGTGTTTTGCCCATCTCGATGTTCCAGCTCAATCTAGGCCACAGATCCCGCGAGTGCAGCTCTATTATAACACTCAAGATCAGGATCTGAAGAGAGGTGATTATTTTGGGAAAAGGGTTGCTCCTCCTTTACACAAATACGCACACAGACACAGACGCACACAAAGATGATCGTATTTGACTTGCCGAGTGTGTGTGGAGCCATCCCAGTGATAGCAGCTCATCACACCGGTCTTACACCCTTTTTTCTCTCTTCAGATTGAAATGTCCATATGATGTCTCAGTAGAGCTGGCTGCCTATTGTTTGCAAAGTGAGTAGACTTTAACTCCAGGATGATTTTATTTCGCTTAACCAATATTTGGAAAGGGGTGGGATATCTCGTATTTGATAACAGGAAAAGATATGAAGGGAAAAAGTTGAATGTAGTGTTGCATTAATAGCGTTTTACACCACATCATTCTGAAACGATTTTTTATCTCCCTAAATTATCCTGTTTGTCACAACATTGGATATATATTTTTTTGGAATACACTAATAAGATCAATTACAAGAGTTGTATCAAACATGCAATCTTTATTATTTTCCCTCATTAGGGCTGCAGCTATCGAATATTTTAGTAATCAAGTATTATACTGAAAATTCTATCGATTACTCGAGTAATTGGATAAGACATTTTTTTAGGTTAAGAGCAATTATAAATATACACGAGAAAAAAATACATTTCACCTAATATTGAACCATTTTTAGAAAATCAATGTCTTTATTTTAGATGAACATTGTTAAAAGCAGCCAACAATTGCGTCTCAGATGTGACTAGAAAAAAACCCAGCAAATTCACTGCTTTCACTCAAGACTTTGTTTTAAAAAAAAAAAAAAAAAAAAAATCGTATTTCTTACCTAAAAGTATCATTACACTTGATAACACGCATCACTTAAAAATTCCCACGTCTTTCAATTGAATTTTCATTTCTGTCAAGCTATTTTTAAGTTCTAGTTAAGTTTTAAGTTAGTCTAAATTGGAAATGCTGGGATTTTTTGCAGTGTTCAAAATAAATGTATGCTACCTGATGTATTGGAGCACATTAGGCAACTGTGCTACTTGTTGTTTTATCCATCAATGACTACCGAGTTAAAATTGACAGTTAGCTTTATTATGTTTTTATTTTACACTCTCATCACTCTACAGTGCCGTGTTTTTACAGATTAAATAAAGCCTGTATGAAAGACACGTTAGCCAGGCATTTACAGTAGTCATAATTAATAGAAACCTAAAGATAGAATTTTATCTAAAGCTCATGTATTGTACAAATATGACAAGAACTGAATTTGCCAACTCCTGATCTCAGAAACTAAAGTTTATTAATGCTCACTGCCATAACTCCCAGTCAAAACGGATTGGACGTCTATCACCATTTATAGCAACTAATTAGTTAAAAATGACAATAATGGCGTTATCCCACTCTTGCTCTCATAGGCTCAAATTTGTGAATGGCCATTTACATCCTTCCCGTCAAAAATAGATAGGACATCTATGGCAGCCAATTATTTAAAATAGGCAAACATGGAGTTAAGGGCATTCTTGCTCTTAGTAGCTCAAACTTTACTATCTAGCAATAACATCGCAAATGTGGAAAGAAAATGATTATCAGTTAATTTGACTATTATTAAAGTTAAATTCATTAGTTTTTAGCAAAGACAGAATATTTGCTCATGTATATGATTCCATTCGATTGCGCAACCTACTTACTGATTAATGGCGGTTAAAAGATTTATGCTGTATAGTAGTGCTCATTTTCTACTTGATCTCCTTTCATGTACCTCTAAATTTCCTTTCTTTATATGTCCAGGCGAGCTAGGAGACTGCGATCCTTTGGAACACTCTCCTGAGCTGGTGTCGGAGTTCCGCTTCACTCCCAAGCAGAGCGAGGCCATGGAGGCGGACATCTTCGGCAGGTGGTTGGATCTCAGGTGAGATGTAAGCCGTTTTAGTGTCAGCGGCGGCGTTGGCTTGTCACATTCTCCGCCTCCTCCTCTGCCAGTCAGCTAGCCTCTCGCTGGTCTGTGTGAAGGATTAAGGGGATTAATCCTAGGAGGGTCTTGATTGATTTCGGGCAGTATTTAAACCAGCGGCGGTCTGATCTTTCCCATCTCGGATTAGATTACATATGCTGTGCTTTCACTGAACCCGCTGGGCCACACAAGGACAAAACTAAGTGGAGGACACCGATTGCCAGCTTGTCATTTTTTGATGATCTCCGCATACTCTCATTTCCAGAGGGAAGAGTCCGTCTCAAGCTGAGATCTCCTTTCTCAACAAATGCAAGTGGCTGGAGCTTTACGGCGTAGATATGCATTTTGTTAAGGTGTCCTTTGTTGAGTTATTCATTTATTTCATGAACATGTGTATTCCTGAGTGCTTTAATGTGTATGTGGTGTCACCAGGGAAGAGACGGGGGTGACTATGCACTCGGCCTAACTCCTACTGGCATCCTGGTGTTTGAGGGTTCCAACAAAATTGGCCTCTTCTTTTGGTAAGCAACCTTGCGCAAACATAAAGTGGTTGTGATTCATAAACAAAATGTCAAACTTTTGTGTGGGGTGTCTCCTGCTGTTTTTTTTCTACTGTTGTTCCAGAAATTTAAATATCAAGACTTTTGATGCAATCATAAATACTGTAGAGTCATGTTTTAAACTGTATTTTAGCATGGTTACGTTGGGAATTATATTAAGGTGTTTGGCTTCATAATTTCAATTTGGAATCAAGAGCATTTCTTTTTTTGTTATATGCAGGCCCAAAATCACTCGTCTGGACTTTAAAAAGAGTCGACTCACCCTGGTGGTGGTGGAGGATGACGATCAGGTTTGTGTCTATCACACACACACACACACACACAGGAACATCACGTGTCACAATGAGGTCACTGCTGGCAGCGCCACAAATACATCTTTTTCCCCCCTACCTTGTAGGGCCGTGAGCAGGAACACACATTTGTGTTCCAGCTGGCCAGCGCCAAGAGCTGCAAGCACGTGTGGAAGTGCGCCGTGGAGAGCCACGCCTTTTTTCGGCTACGCCAGCCAACCACTGGCAAGCCAGGGCGCAGTGACTTCACGCGACTTGGCTCCCGTTTCAGATTCAGGTAGCCATCGTCACTCGCCGCGTTACAAAACATTTTGTCCATCAGAATATAACATGAAGTTGTACATAGATTTACCACATTAATTCATTGGCTGCCATTGATGGCAAAAGACATCAGCCAATGGGTTAAAAATGAGTAAAATATATTTAGCTTACGCTTGGTGTCAGTAGCTCAAATTTGTGAATTGTCACTGCCAGTCCTCCCTGTCAAAAATGCATTCGACATTTATCGCTGTCAATGCTTCCATTGACTCCAATTGCTTCCAATGAGTTGAAAATGGGGACATTTTTTTTTAATTAGGACACTCTTGATAGTTGTAGCTCAAATTTGTGAATTGTCACTGCTAACCCTCCCAGTCAAATTACATTAGACTCGGGCTGCAGCTATCAATTCTTTTAATAGTCGATTAATCTATCAACGAGTTAGTTTGAATAATCGAGTAATCGGATTAGGAACATTTAATGTGTTGCTGAATAAATTTTAGGACATATAAAACAAAGGCCTCGCTAAGATTGAACTTTTATAAGAGCATTAAATGCGAACATAAAATAAAATTCCCAAGTGTTTCTTCAAACTGCAGAATTGCATTTTCATTTAAAAATACATTAGAATACCCGAGCTTAGCCTCAAACGGTATTTTAAAAAAAATGTAAATGAATATCTAAGTACAACAAAAGAACAATTGGCTAACTTGTATAACAAAAGTCCCCTAACTTAAATGCTATAAAATGCTAATGTTTCGTTTAATCGTTCAAACACGTTTCCCAAAAAAAAAAAAAAAACTGCTAAATATACCCATAAACTAAATTACGAATGCATAAAAACACATTAGCTTATGTTGGTATTAACAGGGAGCAGCTGGATTCAGCCATGTTAAATGAGTTATGCCATATTCACTGTTGCCACTACTGTAGAGGGCAGTGTATCCACCCAAATCAATTACACTAAATGCAAACACTTTAAAAACAAACCATTATAATGCCACTATAATTAAACAAATACTCAAAGCAGCAAAGTTTGATTTGAAGCTTTTTTTCTTCATCAAATTACTCGAGTTAATTGATTAATCGTTGCAGCACTACATTAGACGTCTATTGCTGTCTATGGCAGCTAAAGGCTTAAAAATTACAAAAATTGAGTTAACCCACTCCTGATTTCAGTAATTCAAATTTCTGAATGGTCACTGCCATTGTCAAAATGAATTGCTGTCTATTGCGGTTTATGGCAGCCAGTGAGTTAAAGTTGACAAAAATTAAATTATCCCACTCTAGTTATTAACCGCTCAAATTTGTGAATGGTCACTGGCAGCCCTCCCAGTCAGAATGGATTGGACATCTATCTGCATCTACAGTAGAAAATGAGTCAAAGAAAAAATGGACGTAGCCCCCTTTTAATAGCTTAAATGTGTGAATGCTCACTGCCATGCCTTCTAGTCACAAAGGATTAGTTTTTTGCTTTCTACGGCAGCCCATGAGTTAAAAATGACAAAAATGGAGTTAGCCCACTCTTACTCATAGTAACTCAAACTGTGGATATCAATGCTAGACCTCCCAGTCAAAATGGATTGGATGTCTCTCCGGGGTGAAAGTGGGCCGGCATGAGTTTCGGGGCTGGAACGCCTCACCTGAAAATATGACGGCAACTGTCAAAACTCCATGTTTTAAAAAAAAAAAAAAATATCTGCCCTGCAGCCACAAACACATCTCCAAAAAGAACAATCTACTTACGTCAGATTTACATACACAAGTGTTAACAACAAGCCTAATAAAGAGCTTGTGTTGCGTAATCCGTTTCCACTGATATTATTAATTTATTTATTCTATGTTGTTCTTCCCAGCGTCTCTATGTATCTGACAAGTGGCGTTGCTGAGCACATGCAGGCTACAAAAAAAAAAAAAAAACTGGACTCTGTTGTCCGTTCAATTGGCAGACATACTAACATGTGATCGGCATGGATAGTTAGCTCTGATTGGTTCAAATGTATGTTGTTGTTGTTTTTTTTTTAAACAACAAATAGAGAAAAAAAACAAGCTTGTTGAATTAAAAGGGCAAGGCAATGGAAATTGATCAGATATTTAAAAGAAAGGAAAGAGTTGATGAGGTTTATTTCATTTTGGAGGTTCAGAGCCTCTTCCATGTTAATGTGCTCTTTGGACTTTTTTGTTCATTTATGCAAGGCTACTTATTTATATTTTCTTATAATTAAAGCAAACATTGACTTTTTTTATCTTCAAAATATATTCCATTTCACCGTGTATAATGCAATCATTTGTACTTATTTTTTGTTAATGTATGTTACTCATCTTTATTATTTAAAAAAAAAAAAAAAAAAATCAATTTTCAGGGTCCGCAAACGTGGAAACAAAGTTTGACCTGACAACAGATAACAAACAACCGAGGGATGCATTCAAGGTTTTATTAAATACAAAACAAAACGCGATCGCGGAAAAATGGAAATAACAAAACGGGTCCTTGACAGAAGGTCGGCGGGGATCAATATTAATAAACGCGAGGGTAAACCAAGGTAGTAGGCAGAAAGCCAATAAAACAATTAGAAATACACTCAAATACCTGCATACCTGCACAAGAGGAATACAATACGAAAGCGGCAGACAACCAAAACCCAAGGCAGGGGCGAAATTATAAAATGCAAGGCGGCTCGAAAGTTCAATGTGTCGAATGGCAACTAGCAAGGTAATTTCTTACCTGTGTATTTATACAGCTGTTGATGAGCAGGAATTAACTGCAGGTGCAATGTCGGGAACGCCCCCTCAGTGGGCTCTGTAACAAAAAATCAGATTAGCAGCAACACGTGACATCAATGTTTACCTTATCTTCAGTTTTAATGTACATCCTATGTTCTTGAATAGGTAAAATTGAGGTTTTGCATTTAGATTTGAGGAAATGAGGGGTATATAAAATTAGATGGAATTTTTATAAATCAGTTCAAAAAATTTTTGAATGGAAATCCATTTTCTCATTTATGCATTGTTTCAGTGTAATGCAGTAGCCTAATGGATGTGAAACCATTCTTTCATTCATTTTCCGAGCCGCTTATCCTCATTAGGGGCACTGGAGCCAGTCCCAGCTAACTATGGGCAGTAGGCGGGGTACACCTGGTTGCCAGCCAATCGCAGGGCACATGGAGACTAACAACCATCCTCGCACACACTCATACCTCGGTCAATTTAGAGCAGTGGTCTCCAAACTACTCCACATAGGGCCGCAGTGGGTCCAGTATTTCACTCCAACAAAGCAAGACCACACCTTTTCACCAATCTGGTGTTTTATAAGTGTAATCAGATGATTACAGTCAGGTGCTGCTTGTTTTAGTAGAAACCACATTGGTTAAAAGGTCTGTGCTTGATCGGTATGAACAAAAACCAGGACCTACAGCAGCCCTCGAGGACCGGTTTGGAGACCCCTGACATGCATGGTAGGCTGATCGAACACTGTAGTGTTCGATCAGCCTACCATGCATGTTTTTGGGACGTGGAGGGAAACGGGAGTACCCGGATAAAACCCACGCAGGCACGGGGAGAACATGCAAACTCCAAACAGGAAGGCCGGGGCCCGGTATTGAAGCCTTGATCTCAGAACTGTGAGGCGGACGTGCTAAACCTGTTGTGTTTTATTGTGGGTTATATTCATAACTGTAGCAAAAGCAGCTTTTGTATTTCGGTGGTTTTATGAGGTTTAACCCCCCCCCCCCCCCCCACCCCCCCCCCCCCCCCCCCCCCCGTCCCCCCAAAAAAAGGAGGAGAAAAAAAAAACGGCTCCGTGCTGACCTGTATGTAGGAGAGTTCCGGCAAGAAATTCTAGCTACTTTCACCCCTGAGTCTCTCGCCATCTACTGCAGATTATGAGTTAGAAATCTTCCATCAATGAATTAATTTTTATCGAGCATCCTTCACTTGGTGCTGTTGTAGTCCATCTATAGCAGGGGTGTCCAAACTTTTTGCAAAGGGGGCCAGATTTGGCGTGGTAAAAATGTGGGGGGCCGACCTTGGCTGACGTCCTTTACGTAGAACCATATATTTAAGCAAAAATTAGCAAGCCATTCAGTGTGTCACATTTGCTTTATTATTTTTTTAATGAATAATTTCAACAATCTCGCAACTAGCCTTTGCGGCGTTCTCTTTCGACTCTCGGGCTCTTGCGAAATACAACTGCTATAAAATCAAACTAGCTTCAAGTTGCTTCAATTTCTCACTGCGTATCTTCCCTGTAATCGTACATGTCAGCGTGTCTTGTTTGGTAATATCGCCTCATTGAAATCTTTAAAAACAGCGACTGTCTCTTTCCAAATGAGGCAAGACAAAGTTGTTGCGTATTTTAGTGAAGAAATAGTCCAATTTCCATCTATCCTTGACGCGTCGGCCGTCACAGTCAACTTTTTTTTGTTGATTGTCGCCATTTTAGAAAATTGGAAGTAGAGGGTCACACAGAGTAATGTTGCTTAGCCCTTAAATACCTGCAACATGAAGCAATTATCAGAGAATCCCAAAATCTGAAAAATAAGGTCCTAATGAAACCTTTTTTTCAAATTTATGAACAGAAAAGTCAAAATGAATATGTGTAATAAGCGCTCTAATGTCTATAACCCATGCTAAATCATGTTTTTTTTTCTCATGAAACCTGCAGATGCATGTGTTGACTTGCATCCATATTTTTTTTTTTTTTTCAAAACGAAATGTCAAAATTCTAAATTAGTCTGAAAATCATGAAATTTTAGGTGTATCAAATGTGATACATTTGGCAATAAAGGGTTAAAGTGCTGCTGCCTTTTAGTGGGTAAATGAGGAGCAGCATTTCGTGTGTAAGCTACTTCATATGCTGGTTGCAGTACTGCTGACCAATTTATTAAGTCTGTGTGCGGGCCAGATGTTATTGATTTTATGACAGAGGCTGGGGGCCGGATGAAATTTGACCACGGGCCGCATTTGGCCCCCGGGCCGGACTTTGGACATGTCTGATCTATAGGGTCTCTTGCTTTGTAGTCACAGACTACTACTTAAGAAAAAAACAGAAGTTAAAACATTGCAATTAGTTATTGGAGAAATGGGAGCCTAAATCTCTCCTTGCTTGTCTGTGTGTGTACACAAGTGTAAATAATGTAGTATAACATAATGAAATGAATATGATGAATGAAGAATATTCTTCGTAAAACATACTAAAAGTATTTGAAAACTATATGAAAAAAAGACAAATAATGTGTGCTTTGTGTATCTATGGTTACTTTGTATCTATGGTTACGTGGAGGTGTTCCTATGGCGACCGAGATATGCCCTTCATATTGTTTTCATCCTCAGAGCAAATACTCACACTTGATGGGCACTTGCTGTTATTTGTTAAAGAAGCAACAGGTGCAGCTTATTTGAAAGATACTTTCTTACAAGGCGGGTAGGATTTGCAGTAAATCAAAAGTAACTCATTAGTAATTAAATGAGCTTTATAACCAGGCATGAAAATCTCTCACCTTTCGGCGAAATTCACCGTTTTGAAGTCAAAAATGGCGACCTACGTGAATTGCGTAGATCCGAGGAGAAATTCTTTTTGGGAGGGGGGGGGGGGGGTCGGGAGGTTTTATTTAATTATTATTATTGTAACGAATCGAGTTATAATGTGGCGAGGGTGTTAGCATGTGTTCCTGAATGCACCGCATGACGTACAGGGGTGATGGAGGTGCGGGAGAGCGAGGGACGTGCCTT
Source organism: Corythoichthys intestinalis (assembly GCF_030265065.1). NCBI lineage: Eukaryota > Metazoa > Chordata > Actinopteri > Syngnathiformes > Syngnathidae > Corythoichthys > Corythoichthys intestinalis. The sequence goes on from NC_080398.1 coordinate 43,480,802, forward strand.
CCGTGTTTACGTTTGTTCTGGCGGGGGAGATATGTGCGTTGGCTGCGGCAGATAGCAGTCGTGTTGTTCAATAAGTTTCCACAAATAAAGAATTTCAATCTGATAAAACGGTTGACTATTATCAACGTTACATTATTATTATCATCATGTGATTAACTTAGTACGTAAACTGAGCACTTAAGAAATCGGTTCTTTAAAAAATGTCACACTTGGACAGTCAGCAAATCCTTCTAGATGCTTCGCTGACGAGAACCAATCATCGGCCCAAGGTGCGTTCCATTATTCCAAACGCGCGCACTCCTTACTGTACATGGAGTGCTCGGAGAGCCTTTGGGTGGCATTGCATAGCTGCGAAAACAAAAAGCAGGCCTTATCCACACCGGGGCAGACCAGAGCGCAGCATACACACTTGCCTGTATTTGCCAGCAGATTGAATTTGGTGAGTAATGGTTTCAATCGTTTTCACATTTTGCGATATAAAAAAGTTACTGCCATTCGTTGCAGCTTGCGTTGAACACTGCCAGAGCTAGCCAAATCTCCCATGAAAAAAAATAGCTCTCGTTAAATTGGCGTCAAGCTTGTGTATTTAGCGGTAATATAATGGATGGACGCGTTATTTTCGGCTTGGATTTGAGCTGACGGCCGGTGTCGGCACAACAGCGGCCCGACGCGTGGTGGGAATGAGTCCTGCTTCTTAAAGCTTTTCAGAAATACAGGGATCCCTCGTTTTTCGCGGTTAATGGGGACCAGAACCCGCCGCAATAAGTGAAAACCGCGAAGTACCCCCCCCCCCATTTTTTTGTGCGTGTTCAATGCATTTATTCAGATTTTACATTGAAAAAAGATACATATAGATGACATGTTTTTTCACTTTTTTCACCAAAGTATCATTTATAAATGGTTTTCAAGCACTTCAAAATGTAAGAATTATGATAAGTTTTAAACATGTTACTGCCCCACCGAATTATTTTTAAACAAGAATAAAGTAGTAAGAAAATGCTTGGCTTTATTAAATGCTTCATAGTGAGTCTATTCAAACCCTCTCAGGCTTTGGTAAACGGTGATTGACACGTGTGCAAAGTTTTTCTTTTTATATATATTTTTTTGTTTGAAGCAACTTATTTGATTGAATAATAAAGACACAAATGTCCTAGCCAAAATGTGGCCCAAACGCAAAACAACATTACTTAAATGGAAAAATTTGTTTCAATCAAGTAAAATAGTTTTCAAATGCTTTTTTGGTCTCAAATTTATTTTTGCAATCAAAAACAATTTTTTTTAATTGAAGTGACTTTTTGGGGATTAAAAGTATATACTGTATTTTGATTGAAGCAACTTTGTTTTTGACAGAAGTAACTTTGTTTTTTGATTGAATAATAAAAACACAAATCTACCTCCATCGTTATTGAGAGAGAAAGACATTAAGAAAGCTTTAAAACTAAAGCCACCGGGGAGTCTGTTTTTTGTTTTTTTTTTAATATTTATATTTCATTACATAGACATGCCTCGTAGGGAAGGGAGATTGAGGGATAAAAAAAGGAGTTAGATGAGGCTGCTAAAGGCAGTGGATACCTCATCAGCTGGGTGAATAGCAGACCTGGTAAGAAGTTTGCAAGGATAGTCGGGTATTAAATACAATTATAAACACAATTACAATGTTATGTTTCTATAAGATTTTATGTCATTGCTTTATTAATCATTAGGTGCTAGAGTTGTTAAGTATGGATAATAATGAAATAATAGTTTTAAGAAAACTGTGCTGTTGGTGGCTCAGTGACCATCTAATGTGGTTTGTTCTCAGATGAACAAGTTGAGGAAGGAAGTTTTGATGCAGAGGTTGAGGGAAGAAAATAGGCAGACTGACTGAGTCAAAGCCAGAAAGTGTTGATGACAGTTTTGATTTATATTCACTGTTGCCCCCTCCCAATTAAACTATGTCACAGTCGCAGCCAATAATTATCTAAAGCTGGTTAAAATTGAAGTTATGTTGTTTTAAGGTGTATTAAATACTTGTTCATGTGCTCCTTTTGATCTACGAGCACCCGCCCCTCCACCGGTCTCTGCACGGCCCTGCTGAAACACAGTGTGGGTCGACAGAGCTCAATATTTTGTTGGGGTGTACAGTGTACTGGAACATATTTCCTCCACACCCTTCTCACCTTTTTAACCCCTGACCCATTTTCATGCCTGTATAACATAATTGGCAGTCTACACTGAACTTTCAGTGCCATTGACGGTGATAGACGTCCAATCGAGTGACTTTTTTCATCCTTCTGATGTGAATTTACATACCTTGTCACTAGTAAACATCAAATCCATTTGAACTAAGAGGGTTGGCAGCGAATGAACGACATCCATCACTGTCAATCCCAGCCAGTGATTTAAGTAGGAATGTTTTAATGACTATATGTTATCAATTTGAATGGCATAAATAATATTTTTGACTCCATATATGCGTGTTAGCAAAATTTCATGTGTCTTAATACTTGCGGTCTAGCTGCAGTGGCAGCAATTACAAGAAATATGCCATAATTCCCGGTTGCTTGCCAATTTTAGTGGTAAGACGGAGTATCAGGCGACCCACGGAAGCCGGCTAAGGAGAGCCAGCACATTCGAGAGACGGCCAAGCAAACGATACCCCTCCCGTACGCAGTCTCTGGGCAAAGGTGAGTCTTATGTGCACACAGTTATATACAACCCTATACGAACTAAAAGAACCTGCTCCATCTCCTTTTCACACAATTCATCATTGACAGTCACCTCCTATACACTCATCAACCACATTAGGTATGCTTTCAAAAGACAGCAATGCCTTTTAATTACGCTTAGTTTTGATTGACACATAATTGTGGTTGTAGTTTGTGGTAGTGTACAACTACTCTGCATTACACTCACAGCTTTTTTATGGTATCCTCATATTTAGGTTTTTGTAAAGAATGGGTTTGTCATGAGACAACCCTAAAAAAATCCCTCAGCTTATGAGTTTATTTCATTCTGTAGCCAAGCTCATAACTACATTCACTCATATCTGATATATTTAGTTTTTTAAATAAATTATAATTCCATTACGCAGTCGCCAGGTTCGGACCCACAAGTGTGGCATTGGGGGGGCAACTGCCACCCCAAAATATAGGCTTGCCACTCCAATTGCCACCCCAGTCGGCAGCGATAAAAAGTTAAAGTTGATATTTACTGCAATCAATTTAGAAGTGGTGTGAGGGTCCTTGTAATAATAATATAAAAAAGTGTAATTACTAGTAAATATATATATTACAGTATGAGTATACTAGTATAAGCATATAATGTGTAGCTTAAGTAATCTATATATTAGGGCTGCAGTTATCAATTATTTTGGTAGTCGATTAATCTATCAACTAGTTAGTTCAAATAATCGAGTAATGCAATCAGGAACATTCAATGAGTTGCAGAATATACAGTGGGGCAAATAAGTATTTAGTCAACCACCAATTGTGCAAGTTCTCCTACTTGAAAAGATTAGAGAGGCCTGTAATTGTCAACATGACAACTCAACCATGACAGACAGAATGTGGAAAAAAAACAAAAAATCACATTATTTGATTTTTAAAGAATGTATATCAAAATTAGAGTGGAAAATAAGTATTTGGTCACCCTGTCAAAGAGGTCTAATGAGGCTCCACTCGTTACCTGTATTAATGGCACCTGTTTTAACTCATTATCGGTATAAAAGACACCTGTCCACAATCTCAGTCAGTCACACTCCAAACTCCACTATGGCCAAGACCAAAGAGCTGTCGAAGGACACCAGAGAGAAAATTGTAGACCTGCACCAGGCTGGGAAGACTGAATCTGCAATAGGTAAAACGCTTGGTGTAAAGAAATCAACTGTGGGAGCAATTATTAGAAAATGGAAGACATACAAGACCATTGATAAACTCCCTCGATCTGGGGCTCCATGCAAGATCTCACCCCGTGGCGTCAAAATGATAACAAGAACGGTGCGCAAAAATCTCAGAACTACACGGGGGGGACCTAGTGAATGACCTACAGAGAGCTGGGACCACAATAACAAAGGCTACTTACTATCAGTAACACAATGCGCCGCCAGGGACTCAAATCCTGCACTGCCAGACGTGTCCCCCTGCTGAAGAAAGTACACGTCCAGGTCCGTCTGCGGTTCGCTAGAGCGCATTTGGATGATCCACAAGAGGACTGGGAGAATGTGTTATGGTCCGATGAAACCAAGATAGAACTTTCTGGTAGAAACACAGGTTCTCGTGTTTGAAGGAGAAGGAATACTGAATTGCATCCGAAGAACACCATCCCCACTGTGAAGTATGGGAGTGGAAACATAATGCTTTGGGGCTATCTTTCTGCAAAGGGAGCAGGACGACTGATCTGTGTAAAGGAAAGAATGAATGGGGCTATGTATCGAGAGATTTTGAATGAAAATCTCCTTCCATCAGCAAGGGCATTGAAGATGAGATGTGGCTGGGTCTTTCAGCATGACGATGATCCGAAACACACAGCCAGGGCAACAAAGGAGTGGCTTCGTAAGAAGCATTTCAAGGTCCTGGAGTGGCCTAGCCAGTCTCCAGATCTCAACCCCATAGAAAAACTGTGGAGGGAGTTGAAAGACCGTGTTGCTCAATGAGAGCCCCAAAACATCACTGCTCTAGAGGAGATCTGCATGTAGGAATGGGCCAAAATACCAGCAACAGTGTGTGTAAAGCTTGTGAAGAGTTACAGAAAACGTTTGGCCTCTGTTATTGCCAACAAAGGGTACATAATAAAGTATTGAGATGAACTTTTGGTATTGACCAAATACTTATTTTCCACCATGATTTGCAAATTAATTCTTTAAAAATCAAACAATGTGATTTTCTGGGTTTTTTTTCCACTTTCTGTCTCTCATGGTTGAGGTTTACCCATGTTGACAATTGCAGGCCTCTCTCTGGGAGAACTTGCACAAATAGTGGTTGACTAAATACTTATTTGCCCCACTGTATATTTTAGGAGATGTAACAACATGTTTCTTCAAACTATGCAGGATTGCACTTTCATTTAAAAAAATAAAACACATGAGCTTAGCCTCAAATGGTTTACGAATAATAAATAAATGAGGATCTAGTACAACAAAAGAACAATTGGCTAACTTGCATTGCAAAATTATGCTAGCATAAATGCTATAAAATGCTAATTTATATTTAAAATGCTCTTTACAAATTGTTCAAACTCATATTTCCCCAAAAAAGTTAAATATATATCTAAACTAAATTACGAATGCATCAATAAAATATTAGCTCAAACAAAAACTTAACTCATGTTGGTCTTAACAGGGAGCAGCTGGATTCAGCCATGTTACTTGCGTTATGTCATATTTACTGTTGCCACTAGAAGGCAGTGTATCCACCCAAATCCATCTAACCAAATGCAAACATTTTCAAAACAAACCATTACAATGCTACTCTAATTACGGTAATAGAATACTCGAAGCAGTAACATTTGAGTCGAACCTTTTTTCTAATCGAATTACTCAAGTAAATCGATTTTATATATATAGATATACGTAAGTATATATAATATGTAAAAATATGAAACTTAAGTTTCTCTATATGGCATGTGGCTCTTTTCATCCTTCTGTGAATTTAAAATAATTTGTCTCTAGATTGACATTAATTTATTAATGAATTAGTAATTGATTTGCATTAATTGCTGTGGTAATTTTTTTATAATGTAACAGATTGCCGCCGGCTACCAACGCTGCCATAAAAAAGGAGCACTTGCGATCATGATGGATGCCAATCATGTGACGGCCAATCATCCTTCGACTGTGAATTGAAATAAGTTCATCACTAGTAGATGTCCAGTCTATTTGAATTTGGAGGTTAGCAGCGAATGAACGTTCATTCATTCACTACTAACCCTCCCACTTCAAATGAATTGGACGTCTGTGATCAATGGCAGTCAATGACTTAAAATAGTGTCCGACCAAACCATGATAGCAATTAATGGTGCTTTACATTTACTACATTTTAATATGAAGTAATGTAGAATTTTTTTGTTTTGTTTTTGTTTTTCAAAAACTTGGTATAGGTACAGTATTGGCATCTCCCGAGACCACACACAGGTGTTGGGATAGATATCGGTAGCCAAAAAATGGTAGCAGCACTATTTGAAACTATTTAAAACCTCACCCATTATTCGGGTTGGGCATCGATGGGACCAGGTTCTAACACTCCAATGATCCCAGAACCATTCGAATTTTAAAATTTCGATTCCATGTTTCGATGCCCTGGCCGCCGAATGGAAAAAAATTGCTGCCGAAAACCACGAAGAAGAAATCACATTAAGCGCGTGTTTGTGCACTGCAACTTGAGTACAACCATAAACGGTGCGGCGGCGCTCTAAAGCTTGGCTCAACTTTACAAAAAAAAAAAAAAAAAAAAAAAAAAAGACCTGTCAGCTCAGTGCAACATTTGCAACACAACTATATCATGCAAAGGTGGCTGCACGACCAGTATGATTAAAAACCTCCGGCTTCATGGAATTCAAGTGCCGAGTAGCATAGCTGAGTGCCGCGCTGGTCCTCTAAACAGTCAGAAAGGTAAGTAAAACAATAAATTACGGCTCTCTTCTGCTGTTCCCGTGATCCGACCCTGGATTAAGCAGCAGATGATGAATGGATGGATGGAAAATAGTACGAGAATAAGTCGTATTATTACGTCGGGCAGTGGTCGATATTGTGTATATAGAACTAGATGCGAAATGACAGTCGGCAGCATAAGCCCTTGTATAGAGGACCAGATGCAAAATGAGACTCGCTGACATAAGCAAACAGCCGCCATCTTAAAGCAGTAGACGCCTCCGTTAAAATCAACAGTATTAAAAGATCTTCAAATTATAATCAATGGAAAAATTTATGCTAATGCTTCGTCGTAGCTCCCAGCTAAGGTACATGTATGGTAAAAGAATATGTGTAAATGTTTTCTTCGTGAGCTTTTGAAAAATAAACATCTTTGTGAAAGTGCACTCCTATGGAAAGAAACTTGATCACATTCAAGTTCAAAGACTGATATTTATATGCAAGTTAAAAATAGCCCTGTGAGAAGTTCATATAATTCATAGATTTTATATTAATTGTATTAATAATAAAAATAATGAATAATAATAAAATAAGAATTCATATAATATAGAAAAATCATCCAGAAGTTAAGACATTAATATAAAGTACAGTAATAAATTTTTAAACTTTAAATTTTTTGGCTCTGCCTTTTTTTTTCGTATTTTTTTTTTCCCCCTGCCTCTTAAAAGAATCTGAATCGAGGATCGTTCAGAACCGGAATCGAAAAATGGAATCAGAACTGGAATCGTTCAATTTCAAACCATGCCCAACCCTACCCACTACAGTGTATCACAAAAGTGAGTACACCCCTCGCATTTCTGCAGATATTTAAGTATATCTTTTCATGGGACAACACTGACGAAAAGACACTTTGACACAATGAAAGGTAGTCTGACTGCAGTTTATATAATAGAGTTAATTTCTTTTCCCCTCAAAATAACTCAAAATATAGCCATTAATATCTAAACCCCTGGCAACAAAAGTCAGTACACCGCATGGGAACTACGTACATCCCTAAATGTCCAAATTGAGTACTGCGTGTCATTTTCCCTCCAAGATTTCATGTGACTCGTTACAGTGCTGTCAGCATTGCTGCAGAGATTGAAGGGGGGGGGGGGGGGTCATTCCCACCATCGTTCCTCACATGCTTGAGAGCATCGGAACCAAACAACTTAATCTTCGTCTCATCAGACCATAGGGCAGGGGTGGGCAAACTATTCCACAAAGGGCCGCAGTGTGTGCGGGTTTTTGTCCATACCCATCATGAGGACAGCCTTTCACCAATCTGGTTTCTTACAAGTGCAATCAGTTGATTGCAGTCAGGTGCTTCTTGTTTCCACTGAAACCTCATTGGTTAAACTGTCTGTGCTAAATCAGTTGGAGCAAAGACCAGGACCCACTGCGGCCCTCGAGGACCGGTTTGCCCACCCCTGCCATAGGACATGGTTCCAGTAATCCATGTGCTTTGTTGACATATCTTCAGCAAACTGTTTGCGGGCTTTCTTGTGTACCGTCTTCAGAAGAGGCTTCCTCCTCGGGTGACAGTCATGCACACCAATTTGATGGAGAGTACGGCATATGGTCTGAGCACTAACAGGCTGACCCCTCACCTCTTCAGTTTTTGCAGCAATGCTGACAACACTCCTGTAATGAGTCACATGACATTTTGGAGGGAAAATGACAAACAATACTCAATTTGGACATTTAGGGATTACGTAGTTCCCATGCATTGTACTCACTTTTGTTGCCAGGGGTTTGGCTATTAATGGCTATATTTTGAGTTATTTTGAGGGGAAAATAATGTAACTTTATTATATACTGTAAGCTGCACACAGACTACTTTTCATTGTGTCAAAGTGTCATTTTGTCAGCGTTGTCCCATGAAAAGATATACTTAAATATCTGCAGAAATGTGAGGGGTGTACTCACTTTTATTATACACTGTAATTGTGGCTGGCAAAAAGTGATAAACAATCGACCATGTTGGTATTTTTATATTAAATCACTTGACAAGGAGGTTTCGCTTCCCACTCAGTGACTGTCTCATTAGACATGCGCATAGTACACCACCTTATGTCGCCTTCCTTTAATCCCTATCCTTTGTGTGCTTCATGACCTCTTCTCGGTTGTCAATGACAAAACGCATGAACACGACAACATGCACTTCTTTTTTTTTTTAACTAAATTGTGCATGTTTTGTCTGTGTTTGTCAACCTTCCAGTCGCCGCCATTTCTCCGGCCAAGCCGCCACGCATCAGGTATCCACACAAAAACATCCCCACACATGCTATTATCTGGACATGCACTTAATGTAAGTGCTGACTGCATTAGGGGCATTGTGACAGAGCCTCCCCAGATGGTCATTGACTCATGGCCAAGCAATATGTGATTATATATGATACAGAGCTGTTATTCGAGGAAAGGAATGTGATGTCCTGTTCCATCAGCTACTGGTTTGTCATTCAGCTGCCTCGTGGGTGTGAATGGAAACAGTTTTGAATGGGTTACTTATGCAAAAAATGTATTTGGCTCCGTGAGACAGTTGTGTTCCAGTATAAATTTTAATTTTAGGTTTTGAAGTTGCCAATGATAAATGATTAACCTACTATCTAGATAGTTTTTGTGTTGAGCAGTAGATGACGAACCGGTTTTGTTTCCAGTGAGAAATGCTACCACAGACTTTCCATGTTTACGGTAGTATTGTCATTATTTAACGATCTGCTTATTATGACATACAGCTTTTGGTTTAAGGAAATAACATCAGCCCCGTTGTTTTTGTCTGTTTGCTTTTGGAAGCGTCAGGTTTTTTTTCTATTTGTTGAATAATGCAACAAGAACTTATCGGAAAAAGGCAAAACATTTAGAGATATTAATGATTTTAGATATTAGTAGTATTTTGGGCCATTTCTAAACCTATATAAAACATACGTATTTGATTGACTGACTCATATCATGCATGAGAAGTTGCAATGCCTTGGCTATAAATTTCCAGTACACTGGTTTGAACTCTACATGAAATTCAAGTTAATCTGCGCTCGCTGATTGTTGTCATCCTTTCTCTGCCTTCATTCCAGCCCTGATCCCAGCCTACATGCAGTGAGTGACCTTAGATGACCTACTTAGACACACGCAAATACACATTCATAGCACGCACAGGTCTGGCTTGGTCTGTGCGACTTTTAATTTTCGGCATCCCTTCAATCCTCTCCAGTACCAGCACAACATCCCGGTGGTGGGTCACGAGGCGTGGCGCCCATCCCACCCTGCCTACACGCCCTCAGTTTACCTGCAGCCGGCTGCTCACACTCACACGGCACCGCACAGGTGGGACAAATGGGAAGAAATAGCAGGCCCAACTAAATTATGAAAAAAGTGTGATTTATGGTATAGTAGTTCTCATTTATTTATTTCAATATTTATTATTGTAATTATAAATAGCAATCCATCTGTTTTCCTTGAAATGTTGATGTAATATTTTTTTTTAAAAATATGTTAATAAAATGAAGAAATCAATTAATAGATAAATGAATATTTAGACCCTATATTAGGGTGTAACTATAGTGGCATACAGTTACACGATACATTGTATCCCAATAGGTTGTCGATTATGGAATCGCAGGAGTGCCAGAATTAAAAAAATAAATACATATATAAATATATACATATACAATACATATATAAACATATAAATGAGTCAGTAAATGAAAATATAAACGTATATTTTGTCATTGACTTTGACCTTTTTTCACTGTAAAACAGAAGAAAAAAACCATTGACAATATTTGTCATTGACTTGTTCTTTTTGTCATTGAAAAACAAACAAAAAAAACAATGGCAAAGTTTTTCTTTGCCTTTGCTTTTCATTGTGTTTTCTTTTCACTTTTGCTTTTACCGAAAGGAATGTTCTGTCAATCAAATGGCGTTGGGAGGGGCTTTCAAAACAGGAAAGGATTATTTATCGACAAATTTGATAGTCTTGGTGACTGAGTAGCTGGCTGAGGCGACCCATCCGGATTGTCAGCTGGTTCTCTTAACAGTTGTGAAAAGGATTTTTCCATATCTCTTGAAGAAGAAAAAAGTTGATTTTCCTCTTTTTAGAGGTTCTTTTATTCTCTTAATGAACAGGAGATGATGACAAACAATTTAGGAACAAAAAGAAAGCAATGATCACCTAAGACATGTATACATACATACATACATTTATGAAGGAAAGAGTAATCAAAAGCTGGCCCGCCAGGACAAATGTACCTGAGAGCACCACGAAAGTGCCTCCAAGTAGATCTGCCCGACCCTCCGAGAGCATAGAGTTCATATTTGTCGTTCCACAAGCAGTGGAAAAACACTAGTCAAAAGAATGTAGACTAATAAGTGACCTTGGACACGGCACTCCGTGTAATAAAAAAAAAATACTCATCTCTGGTATTCACAAAATAGACAGAACACAGTGTTATGGGACAATAAATAATTATGTGTGTGATGATGTGAAATGAACAGATAAGTTCATGTGAATAAAAAGAAATATACTGTATATCTACTTGCCTGGCACAGCCAGACTGTTCTTCCTATATTTTTCAAACACTGTGAGAATAGTCTGGGACCCAGCCCCTTAATGGCCTCTCGAGCCCGAACGAAATCGACCATGCAATCAGATTCGTTTATTTGCATGACGTATTCTTAACAGGAACGTCAGTTTTGCACGTCGGAAGTTGTCTCCACAACAACACAGATGGTGAATGGGAGAGCCGAGAATATGTTCCAATATGCGGTAAAGTCAGTTTTAAATGACCAAAAATACATTCAGTCGCTAAAACCACAGCAACTGCCTCGCGCTAGCCATGTTGAATAAACTCCGTTCTCCGCTCTCCTCGAATATTTACATCCTCCCGCTGAAGTTTCTTGTCGCTTAACAACGACACATATGCCCGTCACTGATTGGTCCGCTCCGCTGTCTGTTTGCTGTGGCTTGCGCCGCCCTGGGAATTTGATCCGCCGAATAGTTGCCAGACTCTGTAGCTGGAACAGCGATGAGTCTGGAGTTCCAGGCTATATATCTACACTCTCCAAGTAAATGATGAATAAAAAAATCGCACATTTGTCCCTTCGTTGCTCTGAGATGTCACTTTCCTTCAGGTAAACTAGGCGTAATCAACTATTGACTGCTATTCCTGTTTGGAAAGCCCCTCCCAACACCATTTGATTGACAGACCATTCCTTTGGGTAAAAGCAAGGCAAAGACGATGACAAGCGAAATTGAAAAGGCAAAAGAAAAAAAATTACCATTGTTTTTTCCCCTTTGTGTTCTTCAATGACAAAAAGTAAAAGTCAATTAAAAAAAAGTGCCATTGTTTTTTTTGTTTTTTGTGATTTTCAATGAAGAAATGTAAAAGTCAGTGACAAAATATACTTCTATATTTTCATTTATTTATTTGTTCATTCATTTCTCTTTCTATTTATTTACAAGTAGTCTCCGGGTTACGAACGACTTCCGTTTCCTAGGCTGCTGATGTAACCCGAATTACCGCAAAAGTCTGGATTAACCCTTTAAGTACCCCAAGATACCCCCTTAACCTCAAAGTAACTGTTCAAAAACATGTATTATACGTTATATTAATAAGATAAAGTATGAGTATGTGAGGTAAGGGTGTGACATTATATCGAAATGGTGATATATCGTGATACTTTGTATCCCAAAAGGTTATCGATATGCTCCTGCCAAGAATCGAAATATCGTTTTAAAAAGGTGTCTATGTCTAAAAAAAATAAATAAAAATGAACCAACAAGTTGCTACCAAAATCTTCCACCATAATAGTGTCTCAATTACCGTAATTTCCCAAATATAACGCACACTTTTTTTCCCCAAAATCAACTTGTAAAATCATGGTGCGCATTATAAACTGGTACATGGATGGAGACAGAAATATATATATATATTATATACATATATACATATATATAAACCAATTTTTTTTCATTGACACGACCACGTTGTGTTGAAGAAACGTATGCGGCGATCCGTTGCTGACCATTACGGTATGTGACGTCACCATTTTGTTTCGGTAATACATCACTCTGATCGGCCGAATGATTTCGTCTGTGTTAAATTCTGCTTTTTTTCACTCTTCATAAAGCACAGAATTTAGTTTCTTGAACTCATTTGAGTCAACGTTTATTGCAGCTCCGCAACTCGGACCATAACAAACGTAACAACACAGACTTCCTGTGTCCGTCAACTATATCTGTCCCTCGGGAAACTCAAACCCAATAACAATAGTTCCTATTGTTACTGTCGTGTCGACAGCGATGAGCTCTCTCGGATTACCGACTTACGTTCTCACTTTCATTTTACCGTATCAATCCATGGAAGAAACATTTATTCATCATGATGAAACGAGCAAGTTATACAGCAGCCTTTAAAAGAAAAGTCACATCTGTTTTGTTTTCTCCTAGATCCTGTTGGAGAAGTTGTCAAATCATATTATTACCGTAAATATTGTCAGTTTATGGTAATGTTTGGAACTACCAATATGCTATGCTTGTGCTGTGTTTCACCAGTCAGTAAAATGACATTTCTGTATCTGTACACGAGCTCTGTTTTCTTGTATTCTTCTATTTATTGGTGCTAACATTAGGGTGCGCGTTATAAACGGGTACAGTAATTTTCCCTAGATTTTACAAGTAAATTTGGGGTGTGCATTATACACGGATGCGCCTTATATTCGGGAAATTACGGTAACTCTAAGGCTGCATTGACGGTGCTTGACGCCCAATCCATTTAGACTGGGAACTTTCGTTTATTTGAAACCAGAGCGTTCAGTCATTCTGTCCGATTTTCAGGGCATTTACAGGTCACTTGCTGTTCATTTTAGGGCATGTATAGGTCATTTCCTGTTGAGTTTGTTCATTGCCTATTCATTTGGGTGATTCCCAGGTCACTTCCTGTTCTGTAACACAAAATAAACAGGAAGTGACCCATAAAATACCCCAAAATCAACAGGAAGTAACTGAAAATCAACAGGTAAATGACCTTAAATGGGCCAAAATTACCTTATTGCCTGGCATTGGCTGCCACTGACTGCCATAGACGTTCAATCCGTTTGAAGTGGGAGGGATGGCAGCTGCCACCCTCCCAGTTCAAATGGATTGGACGTCTACTAGTGATAAACTCATTCCAATTCACAGCAGAAGCTTGTTTTTCTGTTTATTAGTTGTTTATAGAATATCCGAGAATGATTTCCTGACCAATGTAGCAATAATCGTTGTATCGCCATATCGTCAGATCATCGTTATCGTGAGCTTTGTATTCCAAATCGTATTGTATCGTGAGGTACCAAGAGGTTCCCACTCCTCTTGTGAGGTACGTTGTGTTTAATGCTGTTACATTCAATGACTATTCGGGCTTTAAAAAATATATACAGTATATTTGGGCTTTACTCACGAGTGAGTCGCCTTACTGACAGAAAAGGGAGCTGGGGAAAGAGTAGGGAGGTGGGAGAAGGTTGATATCATGGCCGCTCAGGTCGCCAGTGTCCTCTCTTTTGACACGAAAAAACGGATCGAGACTCAGAAGAAGGATCTGCTGAACTATGGGGAAGCAGCAGCATGAGAACAAGGAAGCCGTTAGGAACTGCAGGACGACGGCGACGCTGCTGGGGGGGGTCCTGACATGGCAAGAGGGTCAGGCTAGGTACTGTGTCAGCGACTCAAAATAACTCAGACAGAATGGCGGATGAGACTCCAGCGTCATAAAGTCGAAATCACGTACATCGGGTACGTCGTAACCCGGGGACTACCTGTATTCAGAGGTCGGTTGTAACACGTTACATGTACTCCGTTACATTTACTTAAGTAACTTTTTCGGAAAAATGTACTTCTGATAGCAGTTTTACCAAGCTATACTTTTTACTTTTACTTCAGTAGATTTCTGAAAAAAAAACGATACTCTTACTCCGCTACATTTTTCCTCTTTATACTGCATATTAGATTTATTATTTTTTGGGCCAGTGATGCCAAGAATGTCTTGTGTATTACCGGGTAGCTCTACCAATTTCACCAATGAGACGTCGCAACAATAATCATGTGACTCCATTATACCAATCAGACGGAAGCTCTCCGTTCTATCTCAACGCCAGCCGGTTCATTAATGCGGTGTCTTTAAGGCATCGTAAAAAATGAAGTATTTGATTTACAGCGCTGCCCTCAACATGACCCAAAAGTGTGGATTTTAACCTCTCGCCCAGTTTTTATGTGGCATTGAGTGACCACGGGAAACCGGGGATATGATCCTTTTAATTTCAAAATAGTAATTATGAAGGAAGACTATTCAAACTCGAAACTATTTCCTCCACCAGAGAGCAGTCATGCTCTTTGGACGAATAATGCTTCATTTATGTATTTTTTTTCTCTCGCCGGAATTCAATCGTCTTTTTTTTTTTTTTTTTGTATTTCTTTGGCTTAATGTGGTTATGTAATGGGTTTTTGTACAGTATCATTATAACAATCGTCCATATAGATAACTTGGTGCTCAGAAAAAAAATACCATTGTTTAAAAAAAAAAAAAAAAATCCAACAAAAATAAAAGTTTCCCACAATGTTAGTCATAACTTGAGTATTATTTTCACCAAATATTTTTTTACTTGTACTTGAGTACATATTTTGGACGACTACTTTTACTTGAGTAATATTATTTTGAAATAACGCTACTCTTACTTGAAATTTTTGGCTACTCTACCCACTTCCGCCTGTATTCATTTGTTTTTCAATTTTGGCACTGCTGTGATTCTAGTCGATATGTTCTCACCAAAATTCTGTATATTGTTTTAAACTGTTGCCAAAACTATCCACTACAAAAGTGTCCATTTAAAAAAAAAAAACCACACAAATGTTGCAATAATATTGCGTTGTTTACAGAAATTTTGCACTGAAATATTGTCTGTGAGGAAGACAGTGGTTTTTGCCATATTGTCTGTGAATGATCAAGAAATAATGATTGTATATTTTCCATTCAGAAATAGCTTGTTTTTGTCCTTAATAGTTCTATCGTAGAATATTGTATGTTGATTTCTTGATAGGGCAGATGCCATATTATCTGTATTTTCATCATCACGTCAAGTCGTGCATCTCATTTGTACATGTGTGTACTTGCTTTGTGTGTGTCTGTGCATGCATGTGTACAGGCCTCCTGTCAGGGCCCCCTCTTCCTCCTCCTCTACCAGTCCTGTGTCCACTCACCCCGTCATCCCAGTGCGAACCAGCAGCTTGCTCCAAGCACCTATCATCAGTGTCGTTCACATGGATAAGGTCATGACTACACTTTGACCTTGGACTTTAACAGACTGTCTCCATCATTCATCACATCTCCACATCGTGTGTCAATGAATTAGCTCTAGAATGAAACATGAGCCAGAATAGTAGCTTGATTTGCTTGTGAATGGTGAGATTATATCGCATCAGATATTTCCTTTTTTGAAACATGCATGCAGATATTGCTTTCAGAGGACTGAAAGGGCTCCTGGTTCCCCACCCTAGGTTTATGTTTTCATTTATAGAGATTTGTGGAAAGAAATACATGACAAAAATGCTTAAATTATGTCATTTCCCAAAGGTTATAATGGTCCAAACATGCATGTGCTGTTTGTTGCTTTGGGGTTGCGGCATGTTTTCTGTGGCTTTATGTTAATATAGTTCACCTTGACATCATGAATGACACAAATAATTATGAACCAGCTGTTTACATAATGTGTACAGTAATGGGCTTTTGCTTTGATAGCAGGTGGAGCTCTATAATCACATTGTGCCTTATGGAATTAATAAATGGGTTTTGACTCATGCCTCTAAAATAAAGAATTGTAAATAAATTCTTATGCTCAGTACAATGTATATTTATTGAATACATTGTCTCTTTGGGTTTTAAAACTATATTTTAAAAACTGGCAACTTATTAAACTGAAAATTTAATGTGGTTTAATAGGTTAGTCTAAAGAATTTACACATTTTGTTCAAAAAAAAAGATATGACCACCAAATTATATATAAAGTATATGATTACATATCCAGGCAGGATTGATTGCTTTTATTGTTCCTGTTCAGCTTCCCTCTGAGCGGTCCGGCCTCCGACCATCAGCTCAGCGTGGAAGAGAATGAGACGTCCTATTCTGGCAAGGTGCATCGCCGCCACCGCCGCCACACGCACAGCCAGGAAACGCTCTGCCACACACACAACAAAATCAGTGAGTACTCCAAGGCAACATTTACTATGATTCCTCTGGGAAATGCCAAACTGCTTCTGGATGCACTATTTATGGCCGATCGGTCTCCAGGATTTCCTTCGCACGCATGATATTGTCCATGTATAAGCTTTTATTGTATAGGCTTCTGCTTCAATGGACATTTGACTTTCATTATACAGTTGTATTCACTGGGGGATTAGGCCTTGTACTGTAACTGAAACCATGCATGACAAGGTACAACAGCAGTTCCTGATCTAATTTCTTCTTTGCCTTTTAACCCTTTCAAGGACAGTGGTCACTACAGTGGACAGCTATTCAAAAGTTGACACTTAAGACCTTTAGCCCTTATAGGGCAAGTGATCATTTGATCATTAAAAAAAAACGCAAATACTAGCAATAATTATATATATTTAAAATTGTTAGCCATTATTGCCTTTTTATGTTATATTTTTAGTACTATAAATAAAATTTAAATTAATACATTGTCAAATTGTCCCCACCAACTTTTAAGCAACCTCATTACATAATGAGTTCACCTATATAGATCATTTAGATTGCCTCCCCATATATTTTAAGAATAGAATTGACCCTACTATTATTAAATGGTTTCATTATGTTCAGACTTGACCCCTCATCCTGTGCTGATTTTGCCGTTCCGTTTTTCCCCTCAAGCGCATGTTTGATTGGCTGATGACTTGCATTTATTTCTGCATTATTTATTTTTAAAAATATTTTTATTTGCAGCCTATGCTGACATTTATTTCCAGATAATTATACATTAATCATAGTCGAGGTATAAAGTTTTCATTTTTTGCTGAGTTAAGCTGTGCTTGTGGACATAAACAGTAGTGTTTTACCTTAAGGAAGGATCCATTTTTATTTATTTTTGACTGTTTTTTCCCCCAGTTATATTTATTTATTTATTTATTTATTTATTTTTGCAATGTCCAGTGGTCTAAAAAGTGCCTGTGACAGCATAAAAAAATCTTAAATAGCCTTATTAAGTGAATTAGAATCATATTTTGAGATGATTCGACTATATACAACAATTTGGCAAAGAGCAGATGACGAGAACGAGATCGTTTAATCTTCCGTTAAGACCCGCCTGTGAATATAGTGCCCTAGCGTCCCCAACTGGATGATGATACGTCGGCAGGGTCACGATTTCATCTGATTTAGAATTCAGCCCATTGAGGGGGAAGATTCAGAATGAGGAAAATACGACAGAGAGCAGCAAAATGTCCTGATTGTTCAACCTCTCTACTCCAATATTTTTACAGAGATATACTTCTTATCTAAGTATTTTTGCCCCAATTGCTAAATAAATGGTATGGTCATGACAAATAACAGTCTTGTGCTAAATGGAATATTAAATATTAAAAATGCATTTATTCAGTACGACTGGGCAAAATTACTGCATAATGGTCAAAAATGCTGACTTCTTCCTCTCCCGAACGGTATTTTATGCCACCGGAGTTAGTCCGGCTTTTGTCATTTCCCTGCCCCGGCTTCGGAGACTGAGGAAAGAGCGTAAACAAAACAGGAGGTAGCTGACATGCTAACCCGAACCGAGCAGCTTTTCCAAGTCTTACTCTCGCCTTTCGAAAATGAAAAATCACACAAAACTACCCCGACTCATGCCACACACAGCGGCGGGGTTGATTGACTTCACCGATCACCAAGAAAAGCACATTCTCGGCGGGCATGCAAATAGGATTGAGTGGGCTGGATCGGCCAGCCAAACCGGCCGACGTCGGAATCCCAAAAAGGCTCACACGCCTCTCCCTGGTGCAGCAACAGAGGCCTGCAGCACATTGGGCTGGCATGATGCGAAAAATAAACGAAATAATCTGCAAAATCAGCTGAATCCGCAGTCATTCCGCATTCTGTAGTATTGGCTGTATACTGAAGATGATTAGCCCGCTGATGACGTCACTTTCGCATTCTTCGTCAGTCCAGTAAGTCACTCATTTTCATGGCGTGGGATTCAAAAAATTGAATAAAAATATCGATAGCTTGCACACATATCCAAGCGGTCCATTTCATTCAGGAGCATAAAATACTGTGCGAAATATGAAATAAACATGCTTTTTGCTGTTATAGGCACTTTAAGACAAATGTTTATTTTTTGCATTCCTGGATAGTTAAGAGATTATAAACAAGTTTGTATTTATTGTGTATGTTAATATAACTTCAATTGTGTTCAAACATTCCAATTTAAATTCGCTAATAAAATCCAGACATTTATTTATATATTTTATATATATTTTCAAAATGTTTTAGTAGTTTGATTCAAACAATGGTTTGAATCGAAAGGTGTGTCACCTGAACCAATACACGAGAAAGTTAGTATAAGTCAATACAGACTTATTTTGCATTGATCATTTAGCCTACCAATTAATTAGGTTCATATTTGTGAGAAATGTAGCCCTGACCCATGTTGACCCAATCTCTTATTAATGTCCCATCCCCAGCAAGAAGTGTACATGCAGGTTATGCTGTTATATCGTCAATACCAATGTTGAGACCAAAGCTATGCCCTTGGCGCTAAGTAACACACTGTGGCAGATTTTGATTTTTTAATAGTACGTATTTCACTCATTGCATGGTGCATTGCTCACAAACCCCTCTCAGTGTTCAAATTGGGGAAAATAAACATTTGGATGTGCACTTTTGTTCTTCTTCAGTACCAGGGATGTCACTTAGACTTAATACAATACTGGGACACTGGCGAGCAAGCAAAAAAAATATTTCTTAGCACTTATCTATCACAAAATGTCAGAAATACTGCTTTTAACTATATAAAAATCAAACAAAAAAGAAAGTTTCTGTAAAAAAGTGCCTTTTTTTTTTCACCCATCACTATTCAAAAACGAAATTCAAAACATCCTTCTGCTCATGCTCATCAAATTCCATTTCTCCTTCACCGCGTTCTACACTCTGCTAATCTACTTTGTCTGGACAGAAATGGGGTTATATCACTGTAACTGTTATGCAATTAATCAATGTTTCTCAACTGGTAGGTTGTGACGTGAAAGTGGTTTGTGTTGCTGAGGTGGGTTACCTAACTTACCTCTCTCATTCCTCCTTGCTGATTTATCCTTGCTGCGAGCAAACCTTCTAATATCCATTTGCAAGAGTAATGCTGTTTGAATCAAATAGTATTTAAAATATATATATTGTTAAAGATTACAGGGATTGTAGACACAAAATGCTTGTAAAACAGCTGGAAATGATGATGAGCACACATACAAAATTGTCAGAGGTTATGTCCCAAAGATATGCAATTAATCCATACAGATTAATTCTATTCATTTTGGTCATATAAACAAGTAGCAATAAAGAGCATCATTATTGTTACAGTTCAAATACCACATATCATATTAACACAATATTAGACAAAGCTTGTCATTGTATTCATAGCCAGTTAGCTAAAAGACGGGAGTTAATATGCTACTTCAATTTGTGACCAGAGTAGTTTACCGCTGTTAGCTGCCTTATACGTAAAGAGTAAAATTGAACCATTTAAATTCACAATTCATAGGAATAGGAGATCAGACATCAACATAGAGGTAAAAACGAACAAGAAGGATGGGCAGTTTATCTGGGACTAACCTGTAAAGCAGGTGTGATAGTGTAATTTGCACTGTCGACTTTATGATTGGCAGTTTGGCACACGCATCAGAATATTGATGCTGCATTTATCATTTCATTTCATTCGTTTATTTCAGGCCATTATTTTCCTTGTCAAGACAGCAAATACAGTGGGGCAAATAAGTATTTAGTCAACCACCAATTGTGCAAGTTCTCCTACTTGAAAGCTTAGAGAGGCCTCTAATTGTCAACATGGGTAAACCTCAACCATGAGGGACAGAATATGGAGAAAAAAAACAGAAAATCACATTGTTTGATTTTTAAAGAATTTATTTCCAAATTAGAGTGGAAAATAAGTATTTGGTCACCTACAAACAAGCAAGATTTCTGGCTGTCAAAGAGGTCTAATGAGGCTCCACTCGTTACCTGTATTAATGGCACCTGTTTTAACTCATTATCGGTATAAAAGACACCTGTCCACAACTCAAGTCAGTCACACTCCAAACTCCACTATGGCCAAGACAAAAGAGCTGTCAAAGGACACCAGAGACAAAATTGTAGACCTGCACCAGGCTGGGAAGACTGAATTTGCAATAGGTAAATCGCTTGGTCTAAAGAAATCAACTGTGGGAGCCATTATTAGAAAATAGAAGACATACAAGACCACTGATAATCTCCCTCGATCTGGAGCGACATGCAAGATCACACCCCGTGGCATCAAATTGATAACAGGAACGATGAGCAAAAATCTCAGAACCACACAGGGCGACCTAGTGAATGACCTACAGAGAGCTGGGACCACAGTAAAACAAAGGCTACTATCAGTAACACAATGCGCCGCCAGGGACTCAAATCCTGCACTGCCAGACTTGCACTGCAAGTCCAGGCCCGTCTGCGGTTTGCTAGAGAGAATTTGGATGATCTAGAAGAGGACTGTGAGAATGTGTTATGGTCAGATGAAACCAAAATAGAACTTTTGGGTAGAAACACAGGTTCTCGTGTTTGGAGGAGAAAGAATACTGAATTGCATCTGAAGAACACCATACCCACTGTGAAGCATGGGGGTGGAAACATCATGCTTTGGGGCTGTTTTTCTGCAAAGGGACCAGGACGTCTGATCTGTGTAAAGGAAAGAATGAATGGGACCATGTATCGAGAGATTTTGAGTGAAAATCTCCTTCCATCAGCAATGGCATTGAAGATGAAACGTGGCTGGGTCTTTCAGAATGACAATGATCCCAAACACACAGCCAGGGCAACAAAGGAGTGGCTTCGTAAGAAGCATTTCAAGGTCCTGGAGTGGCCTAGCCAGTCTCCACATCTCAACCCCATAGAAAATCTGTGCCAAACGACAGCCCCAAAACATCACTGCTCTAGAAGAAATCTGCACAGAGGAATGGGCCAAAATACCAGCAACATTGTGTGAAAAGCTTGTGAAGAGTTACAGAAAACCTTTGGCCTCCGTTATTGCCAACAAAGGGTGCATAACAAAGTATTGAGATGAACTTTTGGTATTGACCAAATACTTATTTTCCACCATGATTTGCAAATAAATTCTTTAAAAATCAAACAATGTGATTTTCTGTTTTTTTTTCCACATTCTGTCTCTCATGGTTAAGGTTTACCCATGTTGACAATTACATGCCTCTCTAATATTTTCAAGTGGGAGAACTTGCACAATTAGTGGTTGACTAAATACTTATTGGCCCCACTGTATATACAGATCATATAGTCATATAACAAAAAAGAGCAGCAAAACTAAGTAACATAGCAACATTAACTAAATGCCTGAAAAGGAGTGGGAAGAAGAAAACGTATTTAATCCCACTCCTATACTCATCTAATTAAGAACAAAAAAAAAATTCTAGCTACTTCATGTGTTGTTGGAGTAACCGAAAAAGATTCTCTATTACATGTATAAAAAGTGCCAACCAGTCACTCAGCTTGCGATGCATCTTTGGAGCTTTAAAATAGCCTACTACTCTTTGTAGCAAGTTAGCAACCACGTTTTTTATCCCACATTACGACTTTACAACACATCAGGATGATTTTCCAACTTTGGCGCTCAGATCTCCTGACACTAATGACTGTTGCATATCCCCCAAAAGTGCTTCTAAGTATCAACTCATAAACAGCCAAAGTTAAATGCATAAATTACCATATTAACGAGCCATGTGCAGATTGTGTATATGGAGTGAGTAGAGTAATATGACCATATTAAATAGGCGCATTCTGTAGATTATGCTATGTAGACTTAAAACAAAGTATTTTATTTTATTATCTTTTTTTTTACTGGTGAAATTTACACTGGAACACTGCAGAACAATACTGGAGCACGTGCCCCAGTGAAATTTTTCTGGCGATGCCCACGCTTAATACATTTCCTATTCCCGGAACGGGACACCGTATTGGCATATCCTCAAAATCAGATGACTTGGACTCGCATGCAAAAATCTGTAGCGTATTTTTCGGACTATAAGCCACTACTTTTTTCTTTCATTTTAAATCCTGGTGGTTTATAGTCCATTGTGGCTTACTTGTTGATTTATTTGTGTTAATAGGTAACACTTTATTTGACAACAGCGTCATAAGACGTCATAATTATGATATGACGCTATCATGGGCATTACTGAATGCTTATGAGGGATGTCATTAAATCTTAAATTATGTTGCAACTCCATTTATGTCCAGCTTGGATCTTTTTCATCCATTTAAAAGTGAGATAATTTGCTGAATAACACTAAATGACATCTGTTGTAAGCATTCATTAATGCTTATGGCAGTGTCATATCATAATTATGATTCTAATGACAGTCTCATGGCGTCACTGTCAAAGTGTTACCAAATACCATAACTAGCAATATATGAAACAACTGGAACAGTAACTGAAGAAACAATTAGCACAGAAAATGAATTTTTATTGTTATTTACATCTCTAGCACTGCAATGCATGCTAGGAGGCATGTTGGACAACAACAGTGTTGACAGCTGGTGGCAGCAGAGGTTGACTTTCTCCCTTAAGGGATGGCCTAATGAAGCTTCTTGAAGCAATGAATCTTTGCAGCCAATTGTTTCAAAGCTTCATGGTGGTTCATTTGGTCTTAAATTGTTACCGGTTAATATCCTTTGGTGTACCATATTTTTCGGACTATAAGCCGCACCGCAGTATAGGTCGCATTTTGGGGGGAAATTTACTTGATAAAATCCAACACATAGAACAGATATGTCATCTTGAAAGGTAATTTAAAATATAAATACAATAAAGAAACAATATGCTGAATAAGTGTACAGTATGATAATGTTACATGATGCATGAACAACAAAATGCGAACTTGGCCGGTATGTCAATGTAACATAGCTATTAAGAGTTATTCAGATAACTATAGTATAAAGAACATGCTAACAAGTTTACCAAACCATCAGTGTCACTCCAAAACACACAAATAACATGTGAAATGATATAATAATGTGTTAATAATTTCACACATAAGTCGTTCCCGAGTATAAGTCGCACCCACAGCCAAACTATGAAAAAAATTCTGACTTATAGTCCGAAAAATACGGTAAATATCTCATAATACAGGGAGGACAGCTGCTGCTTATAGTCAGGTGTGCCTTATGGTACAAAAACTATGATAATCGTGACAATCCTAATTTATAGTGTAAAAACTGAGCCTGTTAAGAGCTAAAAGACATTTGGTTTCCATCAGAGTGTCATGCTTCACCTTGTCACGGAGAAGAGTTGGATATGTCTCCGTCTTTCCGCAAGGCCGTGGAGTCGGACAGCGAGTGTCCTGCGTGGCCGTCGTTCTGCATCAACATGGACAACAAGGTCAGACACATTTCCTCTCATTGACTTTCCTCCTCCTCTGACAAGATGAGACGTTTCCGAGCGGGAGAGCCTCACTCTCCTTCTATTCATCTTCATTGCGTGACGTCCGCAGGGAGAAGAGAAGCAGCTCTCGGAAAAGTCTCTGCACCCCTCCACCGCCTCCTCGCCAGCCCTACTCCCAGACCACCTCAAGTGCAACATTCTTAAGGCCCAGATGGAGGCGGCTTTCAGGGTTGGGACCATACATGATCTCCAACTAATATCCTGTTTCTAATGCTTTTTTTGTGTTTCAATGTTTTTTTGCTCCACCACCAAATAGAAGGACGGTTCATTGAGTCCAAGAGGAAAGAACGCTAATATGCCATTCAAGGACAGGCGAGTTCTATTCATCCATTCGTCTTTCACTTTTTCTTTCTCAATTCACATTCACACTTTTTCAAAAGTGACGTTTTGTCATGACAAAGGCGTAACAACTAATTAATTGATAGAAGAAAAAAAAATCATGTGGAATTGATTTTTGAGGCAAAATGAAGTGCACTACCAGCAGAGAGGCTTATGATTCATTCCCATATTTAGTTTGCTTTCTAAAGAATACAACTAAACATTAGCTATGAGAAGAGCTGCACTCATGTTTTTGAGAATGCTTCTGTTATTTTTTTCAACAGATAAGTACATCTTAGAGGTAAAACGCTACCCTGATCGTCAAATGTACTGTATTTTGCAGACTATAAGGTGCACCAGCCAAATAAAGCTTAATGAAAAGGAAGTGGAAAACATCTAGAAGTCGTAAAAGTTGCATTTTGGGGGAATCTTTTTTTTAATCAGAAACTAGGGCTGAACAATATCGGAAAAGACTTACATTGCGACTTTTTGGGGGGTTGCGATATATTGCGATATACACTCACCGGCCACTTTATTAGGTACACTATGCTAGTTACGGGTTGGACCCCCTTTTGCCTTCAGAACTGCCTCAATTCTTCGTGGCATGGATTCAACAAGATGCTGGAAGCATTCCTCAGAGAGTTTAGTTCATATTGACATGATGGCATCACACAGTTGGTGCAGATTTGTCGGCTGCACATCCATGATGCGAATCTCCCGTTCCACCACATCCCAAAGATGCTCTATTGGATTGAGATCTGGTGACTGTGGAGGCCATTTGAGTACAGTGAACTAACTCATTGTCATGTTCAAAAAAACCAGTCTGAGATGATTCCAGCTTTATGACACGGCACATTATCCTGCTGAAAGTATCCATCAGAAGTTGGGTACATTGTGGTCATAAAGGGATGGACATGGTCAGCAACAATACTCAGGCTGTGGCATTCCAACGATGCTCAATTGGTACCAAGGGGCCCAAAGAGTGCCAAGAAAATATTCCCCACACCATTACACCACCACCACCAGCCTGAACCGTTGATACAAGGAAGGATGGATCCATGGTTTTATGTTGTTGACGCCAAATTCTGACCCTACCATCCGTATCGCAGCAGAAATCGAGACTCCTCAGACCAGGCAACGTTTTTCCAATCTTCTATTGTCCAATTTGGATGAGCTTGTGCAAATTGTAGCCTCAGTTTCCTGTTCTTAGCTGAAAAGAGTGGCACCCGGCGTGGTCTTCTGCTGCTGTAGCCCGTCTGTCTCAAAGTTCGACGTACTGTGCGTTCAGAGATGCTCTTCTGCCTACCTTGGTTGTAACGGGTGGTTATTTGAGTCACTGCTGCCTTTCTATCAGCTCGAACCAGTCTGGCCATTCTCCTCTGACCTCTGGCATCAACAAGGCATTTCCGCCCACAGAACTGCCGCTCACTGGATATTTTTTCTTTTTCGGGCAATTCTCTGTAAACCCTAGAGATGGTTGTGCGTGAAAATCCCAGTGGATCAGCAGTTTCTGAAATACTCAGACCAGCCCTTCTGGCACCAACAACCATGCCACGTTCAAAGTCACACAAATCACCTTTCTTCCCCATACTGATGCTCGGTTTGAACTGCAGGAGATTGAGGAATGCTTCCAGCACCTTGTTGAATCTATGCCACGAAGAATTGAGGCAGTTCTGAGTGCAAAAGGGGGTCCAACCAGTTACTAGCATGGTGTACCTAATAAAGTGGCCGGTGAGTGTATATTGCAATATCAAAACTAGGAGTGTGACAAAATATCGAAATGGTTATATACCGTATTGGCCCGAATATAAGACGGCCCTGATTATAAGACGACCCCCTCTTTTTCAAGACTCAAGTTTGAAAAAAGACTTTCTGAACACCAAATTAATTTTTGTACAGAAAATAATTACAATACATCTGAAACAAATGATAACCATATATTTGAGAGAAAAAGCATGTTATTTTGCCTCAATCAAATCTTAATATCTGAACATTTAAATATGTAAACTAAAGTGCAATCACATTCGTAAATGAATGGCTTCTGGTTTTTGAAATGTAAATAAACCAATCTATTGTGATAACACAACAAAATTGCAATAACTGCATTAACCATCAAAGTGAAGTCTAACTGTAACTGTAGTCTTGAAACGATTCTGAATAAGGAAAAACTGGTTCAACTTGAGAGTAGCTGAGCTCTGTCATGACAGAACATCGCTTCAATGATATCTGGTGCCATCTAGCGGTGTGAATGGGTATAATGTCTAGATCGCAAATATAAGATGACCCCCACTTTTTCAGTCTTCAATGCAAAAAACACCGTCTTATATTCGGGCCAATACGGTATCATGATACTTTGCATCCCAAAAGGTTATCGATATGCTCATGCCAAGAATCGAGATATCATAATAAGAATGTTTAAAAAATAAATATAGGAAAGTAAGGAAACAGCAAGTTACTACCAAAATCTTCCCCCATAATAGTGTCTCAGTTAACTCTATGGCTGCCATTGACAGCGCTCAACGCCCAATCCACTGGGACTGGGAAGGGCAAATGAACGTTCATTCGAAATCAGGAAATTCACAGTCACTTCTTCCGATTTTCCGGGCATTTACAGGTCACATCCTGTTTTGTTACCCAAAATCAACAGGAAGTGACTCATAAAATGCTCCAAAATCAACAGTAAGTGACTGAAAATCAACAGGTGATGGCCTGAAATGGCCCAAATTTACTACGTTGCCTGGTATGGGCTGCCACTGACGGCCATTCAAGTGGGAGGGGCCCGTTTGAATAGGGAGGGGTTCATTTGCTGCCACCCTCCTGGTTCAAATGATTGGACGTCTACTAGTGATCAATTTACAGAAGGATGTTGTTTTTCTGTTTATTAGTTGTCTTGTAGAATATCCTAGAATGATTTTCTGACCAGTAAATCGATAATCGTTGTATCACCATATCGTGAGATCATTGCAGGGTTTCCCCTAGGATTTTTTAAAGCTGTGGTGGTGGCTGCATCGAAGTCGTACAAGCTCACCATGTCGTGCCACGGCAAAATTGCGTAATATATTGACAAATGAAATTTTTATTTTCGTATTTTTTTCCCAAGAAGAACCATAACAAAGATCTATTTGAAATATTTCATTAGCCAGGCTAATGTCGTAGCTTTCAGCTATGGTACATGTACGTAAAATTCGTAGCTGATTACAGCTACAGTACATTACCCTACGTAATAATATGACTTTTTTTCTTTTCAGAGTCCTTATTCCTTTTATTTGTATGTATGTATAATATGTACTACATTACCACAACAATAATAGTCCTTCTATTAACGGACCCATTTCAAGGAGTAGGGGGAAATTCTAATAGCCGTGTAAAGAGTTGTACTAGTTTCAGTGAGAAGGTGAATAGTTTTTTTTTGTTGTTGTTGTTCTTGAACTAACATTTCCACACAAACACACATCGGGGTACCATTTAGCTTAGCAAGGAGAGGTATGAGCAGAGGTTGCGCTAGACTTTTTCGTTGTCTGTCATTTTGACTGACAGGGTCATAAAAATCCGGTCATAATCTATTTTTACCCGTCACTTAATTTTTTAAAATGATGATAATGACATTGTGGTGGACCCTTTGTTTGGCATAATTCACCTTCCGTACTTGTGTGTCCATTTGGCCGAGCGCGTTACCGGCTACGACACAGTCACATGACAGAGACACTGAAGGCTCAAACACACCAGCAACGTGAACATCGCGTCAACGATCTCGCCGCGATTACGCTTCGAAACAGGGCGTTAAAGTCAATCAGCCAATGGACACCAGTCGCAGTGCGTCCGTGTGTTAGACGCGTCCCAGAAGCGCTAAACGCGACGCACGCGAAAAGAACAGCAGAGTTTGTTTTTTGACGCGAGACGCGCCCCCCCTACATCAATACTACTAGGTAGGATCGGGCAGGCCGGAAGTCACTCGTGTAAAAATACGGTGGATCTGGTCGATTTTCAAAATAATATGCAATCGTAATTTACTATATTAATAAAATAAACTGAAATGTGCTAAAACACCTGCAATTAATACGAATAATACACAAATCCTGCTACACAATTAAATGAATTCCTGCGTGGTGCTTTAACTTGAGAAAAAACATCAATAAAGCTTAGAAAAATGATCATAAGACAGTTCACCTCTCACACTTTCCTCCTGGTGCGCATGGACTTGAATTGCGTGCCCGCTTGTGCAGTCCCTCTTTTTTCACCTCTTTTATCAACACCATCGTCGTTTTGGGGCTTTTTGAAGAAACTTCGGACACTCAGTTGCCTTGACATTTTTCAGAGTAAGGCCAACGACGTCATGCATCAAGAGAGACAATAGCTAATTAATATGCTCACTCGCCACCCTGTGGTCTGGGGTGTGAATTGCAACCTGTCAAAATGACAGATGGACTTCAGTTTTTTCCGTCACCGTTTTTAAAAAATCGGTCAACGACGGAAAATATTCGGTTAACGCGACCCCTGGGTATGAGAGTCATTTTTCGAGTGTTCCAGACCTCGCGAAACTTGAAAAAAAGTGCATTTATCAAGGTTTTGTCAGCCGTGATTGCATTTATCCGTCCACTGAAGCAGCCTGTCAGCACAGATATAAGTACGCCTGCCCCTCTGCTACTGGATGCGTTGTTGACATTAGCGCGGCGGCGCTCTGAAGATAGAGCAAGGCTCTATTTTGGGGCTCGCCTCTAGGCGCAATTTTATTTAAACTTGCCCTTCCGTTCAAGACGGCCGTCCACCGCTCACTTTGGCCGAAAATTCCGATCCAAAATACTGTAATGCCCCAGATGGGGGGAAGAAGAAGAGGAGTCTGTATTGGCTTACTCACTTTATTGTGGCAACAATAAGAAAGAAAAGCAATAACAAAATAACAGCAGGCTGCCGCGACATCCGACCGCTATCTCGCCCGTTCTCTCATTCTTCCTACTCCCCAGTCCGAGAACTTTTAAGGGGGCCAAGCATAGTTATGGACATTACAATACACAATGAATAGGTTGCTGCTGAACCTTTCACCCTAGGCTGCCGCTAGTTTGAAGCGGCCTTAAAATTTTTTTAAAAAACATCTCTTTTGCAAGCCATGGTGGCTTTTATTTTGCTGTGGCGGTGTGCCACAATCTTTTATGTGTAGGGGAAATCCTCCATTGTTATCGTGAGCTTTGTATCGCAAATCGTATCGTATCGTCAGGTACCAAGAGGTTCCCACCTCTAATTAAAACTAGAAGAATTTTCACCTGATGATTAGAATAGCTCTGTTTGGAAAGACTTTGGTTGACTCACCATGTTTTTGTATTAGGGTAATGCATTCAGTATTTTATTAGATTGTTTTTCTCATTTATCCTTGTATTCTTACTTTTTTCTTTATTTCATATTCTTTAAACAATTTATCATATTCTTGATTACAAAAATGTTATCTTAGTTTCTTAAGGTGCTACAATTTACTTTGATGTACAAAGAAATAAATACAATTATTCATTTATTTAAGAACTGAAATTGCGAAACTAATTCATGATTATGTTTATATACAGTTTAATCCAGGCTAAGGGTGTTTATCTGATAATGATGAAGACTGCTGTATATAAAACTGATACAGGAAACCATGTCTCTGCACACTTACTGCTCTTATAAAGCAAACCAAAAGTATACGTGTTCAAAAAAATAATAATCGCACATCCTGCGATAGGACTATTGCGTATGCACACATCGCGATGGCAATATTCAAACGATATATTGTGCAGGCCTATCAGAAACCAAGAACAAACATATACACACTTATTCAAAATAGGCTCGTTGTTGTTTGAGGCTCTTTGTCATTCAGCTGAATGGTGAAGAGTCTCAAAACGTATGACCGCGGGTGTACAATATAGTAATAACAACAAAATGGAGAACAACAGGATAAATTGGCATCTGTAACATTGTTATTCAGATAAATTAGTGGTACCTCTACTTATGAACGTCTGTACATACAGAATTTTCAGGTTATGACATGCCTCAATGGAAAAATATAGCCTCTTGATATGAAAGAAATTCCAGCATACGAAAGGCAAAAAATGCAGTATTGCTTGTACTAGGAGTTTACCAAACGTAACATACTTATAGCTGTTCTGCCATTGGCTATTGCCTAGCATCCAATTGGCTAAGATGGACCTCTACTGTATGTGTATGTGTGTATCCCAGCGTCCTCTTCATGTCGTGTTCTGACAGTTTTACATGAGTGTATTAACTTTTATTCTTTACTCAATTATTGTTTTTTTTTACATGATGCAAAACTCTTATTTTCTGTTTATTGTGCAATGATCTACTTGTAACATTT
The DNA here is from genome assembly GCF_030265065.1 of Corythoichthys intestinalis. Lineage (NCBI taxonomy): Eukaryota > Metazoa > Chordata > Actinopteri > Syngnathiformes > Syngnathidae > Corythoichthys > Corythoichthys intestinalis. The sequence goes on from NC_080398.1 coordinate 43,511,776, forward strand.
AATTTGTTACATGTTTTGATTCATTTTTATGCATTATAAAAGATTTATGTCTGAAGATTGGGCATCTTGGAACAGATTAGGGCATTTACATGGAAAATGCGTCTCTACCTACAGAATTTTCAAGTTGCGAAACTACTTCCAGAACCAATTAATTTCATAAGTAGAGGTACCACGGTAGTCCAAATAAAAAAACATAACATGTTTTCCAGTCTCTCACTTGCATATAAGTCACTGGCAAAGCTAAACTGAAAAGTGCGAAGAATTTTGTTCAAACCATAACGCCGTCAGTTCAATATATTTTTAATTACTGTCCTCAGGTATCAGAACTCTTCTCAAGACTCATCTGCATCCAGTTTTTCTACGGACAAAATGTCCCCGAGACCAGACGGCCGTTTTTCATCCGACAGGCTTCAGCCAAACTCAAACTCGTGCACCAACCGCAGGAAACGTCTCGTCAGACAATTCAGCTTGTGAGTTCACGTACACATGTCACTCAAGTACACTTTCAGTATACACCTTCTTAAGTAAATACAAATTTTCGGTGAAGTATTTTATTATTTTATATTTGCACTTTCTCATTGCCACTGATGTTCACTGACATTGATGGAAATGCTCTGTTTTACAATAGCTATGGATGGGAACGAGTCTGATGCTGCCTCATTGTGAATTTATAGCTAGGAGGCAAATTTACTGACACACAGCAATCAGTCCATGGCAGCAATGCACCATTTCATATATTAGATCATCCCAGTTTTTACCATGGATACCACATACTGGGTTTGGAGAAAATAATGGAAACACCTAACATTTTGGTATCATAATGATTGAACATAATTGTTAGAGAATGGCATGAGGAACATTCTAATGAAGTTGAGCTTCTTGTATAGCTGGCACGATCCCCAGACCTCAACATTATTGAGCATTTATGGTCAGTTTTAGAGATTCAATTAAGACGCCGATATCCACTGCCGTCCTTTCTAAAAGAGTTAGAGGGTATTCTAACTAAAGAATGGCTTAAAATTCCTTTGCGAACAATTCACAAATTGTATAAATAAATACCTTGGAGAAATGAGCATATAATTGCCGCAAAAACGCGGACCTACATCATATTAAATTATTTTTGTTGTTGATTTTATAAGGTGTTTCCATTATTTTGTCCAACCCCTGTATACACTGTATAGAGCTAGATGCATAATGGACACTGGGCGCCAATCAGGATGACTGTGATCACTTGTTGGCAATTTTGTGTTAGTGCTATTCGATAAAATTATAGTCATTGGAGTGTGTATTTTGAAATAGCAATTGCTCAATTTTCTAACTATTTGTTGTATTTTCTTAAACATCAGAGTTACAGTACTTAAAAATAATTACCATATGTATTTTTTTTTCGACATCTAGCCTGAATCATAGCCACGTTAATTCGATTTGCTATACACCACAGTCCACACCAATTGAAAATCTGACAAGATTTCAATGAGATATGGTATTTTAGTGGAGAAAATCCATGACCTTATGTTCGCCGTAAAAGAACCTACCAGAGAAGTTCGCTGGTACGTCCCAATCGCATATTTTTGCAGCCGAGTCGTTTTCAGTACTTCCATTTCCTCTTTTTCCTGGAGTGTTGCGGAGTATTAAACATTTATATTTTTTTTCTTTTGGCTATGCCATTGCGTTTCTGGATTATTTTTGTTACTTTTTAGCCCTCAAAAAATAATGTACTGCCCAAAGTGCGTTTTCTTGTGAAGTGCCCGACAGCCAGCTAACATTGAATGTGCTCCAATAAAACACAAGGCTTGGTCTTTTCTGGTTTTTCATATGAAGTAATTCATTTAAGTTTGTGAAACTGTAACAAAGAAACATGCACGCATTCAGCACAACTGCACAATACAGGCCGGTATACAAATACCAGGTAGACACCACACTTCACGTGAGCTACAAGGTATAGGTTAGCTTCCATACAGCAGGACTTATTAAGAAATTTAGTTTATATAGCTTTTCCTCATACACACACATATACTGCATATTAACAGGCTGGTATAGAGGTTAATACTTAGACATATAGTTTTCAAAGTAGGGCTGTCAAACGATTAAAATTTTTAATCAAGTTGATCACAGCTTAAAAATTAATTAATCGTAATTAATCGCAATTAATCGCAATTCAAACCATCTCTAAAATATGCCATATTTTTCTGTAAATTATTGTTGGAATGGAAAGATAAGACAAGACGGAGATATACATTCAACATACTGTACATAAGTACTGTATTTGTTTATTATAACAATAAATCCACAAGACGGAATTAACATTAACATTCTTTCTGTGAAAGGGATCCACGGATAGAAAGACTTGTAATTCTTAAAAGATAAATGTGAGTACAAGTTATAGTAATTTTGATAGTTTGTATATTGTGACTAAATATTGCCATCTTGTGTATTTCTTGAGCTAAACTTAATATTTGAATACAGTATTATTTTGCATAGCTATTTTGATTGGGAATGCCAGATCTCTTTGCATTGAGCGCTTTTCTTTTTGTGAACATTATTTTATTTTTGAGAGATAGGAATATAATTTTTGTTGTGCTTTCACTAAATGATACTGTAGCGACTTAAATGTTCTTAACTGCCCAAATGCATGATGGGAATTTGAGCAACCATGAGTCACAGTGGTTGCTGCAAATGGTATATATTTTCTGCGCTGAGTACAATACATGGTGTTAAGAAAAAGATCATCTCCAGTGATTCTTCCCCATGTCGCCTGTCACAATAGTTATAACAGTTGTGGAAGAGATGCCACTGCTTATTCCATTAAATAGCGCGCGCAACTCCAATAAATGCCTGCATTACCAATTCGCCCTTCTTGGTAATTGGTGGTGCTATGGACCGGCGATTCATGTTGGCTTGTTGTCGTCGGTTGGCTCGGTTCGTCCGAGTTCCTCCTGAGGATGACGGCGGCGTAAATATAAACACCGAGAGGCGTTGGATGGCTTTTTGTGTGTACTTTTATTAACAAAACACAAGCATGTGGGGGACGCAGCACTTGAGCCTGCGCTAACTGCGCACTTTCTCTACTCTCTCGCTCCCTCTCTCGCTCGACCACTTTCTTCCTCACTGCGCAATCTGACAATGCCGGTCACATGAAAATAACAGCGGCCCCCTTGGCGGGTGCCGATAATACCTGCGTCCACTCCACTTGCTTGTCTCTGCCCTTAGCTCTCAATATACCTAAAACGGCGCCATTGTAGTCTGTTCGCGGCAATGCTTGAGTGGGTCATTCCGCGCATGCGTTAACTGTGTTAAATATTTTAACGTGATTCATTTAAAAAATTAATTACCGCCCGTTAACGTGCAGCCCTATTTCAAAGCAGAAGAGAAAGCACTCAACAGCGTCAATGCAACCTGTGTACTGTACAAATGAATGAGCTTGTGTTCCAAACTACGTCACACAATGGATGCAATTAATTATTATGACCACAAGGTGGCAATAACGGACTATAAATTGTCAATTGGCTCATAACACTGGTGACTGTAACCAGCGCAATAAGGTTTTTTTTCATTAAAAACCTGATTCTTTTCACCCGATTCAAATCCTCTGAAAAATGGCGCAAACGGCCCGATTTCCGATCACATGATCCGATAGGGACATCCCTAGTTTGTACACTGACAGATTTCTTGGGGGAAAAAAACCATTGATATTTGGTCAAACCAACCTATATTCTACAGATGATGGCTAAATAATAGAAAAAAGTTCATGTATAAATCTATGCACCTTGAAAAATATGTCAAAATGTGCTTGAGTTCAAAAAATATCTTTAATTTTTCCTTCTTATTGCTCCTTTTTAGTAACCATGAAGATGAAGAGAATCTTCCTGAAGCTCTGGCAGCCATCTCCTGTGAAAGCACGGGGAAATCTGGCTCCAGTAGTTCACTGGACAAACAGATTCAGCCCTCCATTTACCCACAGGTAACATCTTAACATGATTACTTCATAGGGAAGAATGCAGTAGGATTGCCTTTGTATTGTCTGCGGCCATGTGTATTCCAGGTGGATAATGTGCCAACACTGGAAGTGGCTAGTTCATGCTGTGTCTCCCCTTTGCCTTCTCCCCACCTCTCTCCTTCGTGCTACTGTAGTCCCCTCCCTCACTTGGCCCCTTACCTTGCAGCCCATCACGACAGGTAACACACCATCACCCTGTCATTTCCTTTTGGAGCACTTTGTCTGTTTAAGCACTTTCATGTACGTGATCACAGTGAGACACAACTAGCAACCAGAGCCAAGTGTGCAGTTCTACCATAACACCATTTACCTAGTAAGTGTATATTCATACATAGCCATAGTACAGCTAAGTTTATCCTTGCACAGCAGGGAACATGGCCATGACGAGTAAGCTGAATAATATGCAGTGAATATCTCAAGATATGGTGGCGTGGGAACTGAGATGTAGGCCAGTAGCTAATAAAGATAATAGGAGCTCGTGCCCCACAACCTAGCAGCTTTAACTCCAACCTCGACACAGCACCCCTGTGCCGCGATAGCCAATGCAATTTTCATAGCACTCTGGGGTGAGAGAAAACTTGATTTTGACGGTTCTCTCCATTCATCTGGTGTTCGCCAGAAAAAACCCCACCAGGCATTCCTCATCACAGTATCTTTTGGAAATGTGTTCTCACACCGGGTTCTGACAATTTAGTAAAGCCGTACAAATACGCATGTGTGCAGTATAACATTCAAGGGTGGACTGGCATACAGGAATACCAGATTTCCTCGGTGGGCCCGAGTTCAAATGAATGGACCCTAAAATTAGTGCACCCGCATAATCCAAGCAGTAAATGCACTCCAAACGAGAGGCAAGATAGATGACTTCCGGGTGCTCGCATTGTTACTTAAAACACTCTCGACATTCTTAAAATATATAACGCCACCATTGTCTTCATTCAAAAATGAAAAAAGCCATGTGGTGTCACGCCAGTACAATATTATGCGATTCCCCTGAGCAAGAGGTTGTTTTAGTAGATGGTAGGTTACACTTCTCATTTTTGTGGCACTGTAAATCAACAAATCTGAAAAGATGCTGGCCAAGGTTGGTGGAAAATTAGTAGTGGACCTCCCTAACTACTCCCCTGCTCAAAACTATGCATTTTACTCTACCGATATTTAGAAAACCTGAATTAAAAGTCCTGCATTTGAACTTTAATTAGGTTATAGTTCTCATTTATCTGGTACTATAAATCCACAATTTTGAATACGTTCTGGCCTAGGTTGGTAAATATTAGTAGTAGACCTCTCTGACTACTGACTCTGAGTTGCTTATTAAAGTTAACGATGATTGACAGACGTTAAGGTTTGATCTTGCCAGTGATGCATGGAAGTAGAGACTTCAAAGCGCTGCATGCGTCAATCATCGTTTAGCTTGTTAAACAGATTGTCTGGCAACTCATTGTGTCTAAGTGAGCAGCTTGAGTGGATTTGAGTGGACTCTGTCAATGAAGCATTTAATAAAGACAAGCATTTCTCTACTTTATTGTTTTTTTAAAATAATTTGGTGGTACAGACAGGTCTGAGAAAGCAGTTACTGCTCTTGCACCCCTCTTTTATATAAACCGCTGTATTTTAAGCCAAAAGAACTGTTGTGTTCGATAGAACAATATGTTTACATAATGCCATAGCAGTTTCATGGCTCATTAAGCCCCCAAACTATTTTTGAATTTGTCGGTTTTACCCTGGAGACCCCCGTTTACAGACACCGCGCAACCGTTTCTTTTTTTTCTCTTTTTTTTTTTAACTGCTTTTGTTTCAATCCAGTCATTAAAAAAAAGGTAAGTAATTATATTTATTATTCGAAATGTCTATCATTTTTAGCTTAGAATCATTAAATGATGTCTAATATTTTGTTTAGAAAAAAACGACTTTAAAAATGTATTCACTCGCATATTTTAAAATTTTAAACAAATTACGTCACATTGAAAAAAATGGTGTCTGTAAATAGGTCACAGATATCTACCTCATAACTATGGCTTACTTATACATATTTTTTGTTACTGTCGCATTTTCCCCGATATTTTAGATGATAGATAATCGATCCAAACAAATAAAAATTGGGAGGGGGGGAACGTTTGAAAGGGTAAATATTTGAACAAGAAAATTTCGACCACTCCTTGCGATTTCTGCATAGTGACCCTTGTTTTATTACCGTGTTTCACCCATAAAATCCCCAAAACGTCCGGCTGTGGCCATTCACAGCTGTGTCTTAATACTCGGTGATACATGCTACACTGAGTTTTTTTATCGTAATAAGGTAAGTATGCAATATTATCTCGTTAAAATCATGGTGTCTTTAATTATGTTCTCTAATGCTCTCACCTCGAGGTAGGGTTAAGGGGTTTAAAAATGATTATTATTATTTTTTAAATGCCCTCCTGTTCAAAATGTTTCTTCCCCCAGAAAAATGATGTATCACACATGTATATAGGACAATTTGAAATTTGGCCAAATTCGGACTCTCCGAGCGGAACTTCAAGTCACCTGAGTGTTTTCCGCCATACACTAGTCCTTCTCAAAAAATTAGCATATTGTCATAAACTTCATTATTTTCTGTAATGTACTAATAAACATTAGACTTTCATATATTTTAGATTCATTACACACAACTGAAGTAGTTCAAGCCTTTTATTGTTTTAAAATGGATGATTTTGGCAAAAAAGTCAAGAAAAACTAAAAATCCCTATCTAAAAAAAATTTGCATACTTCATCCGACCAATACAAAAAAGTGTTTTTTTAATACAAAAAAAGTCAACCTTCAATTAATTATAACATCTATGCACCATATACTTGGTCAGAAATCCTTTTGCAGAAATGACTGCTTCAATGCGGCATGGCATGGAGGCAATCAGCCTGTCGCACTGCTGAGGTGTTATGGAGGCCCAGGATGCTTCGATAGCGGCCTTAAGCTCATCCACAGTGTTGGGTCTGGTGTCTCTCAACTTCCTCTTCACAATATCCCACAGATTCCCTATGGGGTTCAGGTCAGGAGAGTTGGCAGGCCAATTGAGCACTGTAACGCCATGGTCAGTAAACCATTTACCAGCGATTTTGGTACTGTGAGCAGGTGCCAGGTCGTGCTGAAAAATCAAATCTTCATCTCCATAAACCTTTTCAGCAGATGGAAGCATGAAGTGCTCCAAAATCTCCTAAAAGCTAGCTGCATTGACCCTGCCCTTGATAAAACACAGTAGACCAACACCAGCAGCTGACATGGCACCCCAGACCATCACTGACTATGAGTACTTGACACTGGACTTCAGGCATTTCTATCTCCCCAGTCTTCCTCCAAACTCTGGTACCTTGATTTCCGAATGACATGCAAAATTTGCTTTCATCTGAAAAAAGTACTTTGGACCACTGAGCAACAGTCCAGTGTGGCTTCTCTGTGGCCCAGGTCAGGCGCTTCTGCCGCTGTTTCAGGTTCAGAAGTGGCTTGACCTAGGGAATGCGGCACCTGTAGTCCGTTTACAGCACACGCCTGTGGATGTTTCTACTCCAGACTCAGTCCACTGTTTCTGCAGGTCCCCCAAGGTCTGGAATCGGCCCTTCTCCACAATCTTTCTCAGGGTGCAGTCACCTCTTCTGGTTGTGCAGCGTTTCCTGCCACACTTTTTCCTTCCCACAGACTTCCCAGTGAGGTGCCTTGATACAGCACTCTAGGAACAGGCTATTCGCTCAGAAATTTCTTTCTGTGTCTTAGCCTCTTGCTTGAGGGTGTCAATGATGGCCTTCTGGACAGCAGTCAGGTCGGCAGTCTTGCCCATGATTGCGGTTTTGAGTAATGAACCAGGCCGGGAGTTTTTAAAAGCCTCAGGAATCTTTCGCAGGGATTTTGAGTTAATTCATTGATTCAGATGATTAGGTTAGTAGCTTCTTTAGAGTACCTTTTCATGATATGCTATTTTTTTTGAGATAGGGATTTTTGTTTTTTCTTGACTTTTTTAATATTAAAACAATAAAAGGCTTGAACTACTTCAGTTGTACAGTATGTTGACTATCGCATGTATCGCTAAGTGTTGAGACACAGCTGTGAGTGGCCACAGCCGGATTTTGGGGGGATTTTAACGGGTGAAACATGGTAATATAACAAGGGTCGCGATGCAGAAATCACAGACATCAAGGAGTGGTCGAGATTTTCTTTTTCATTGTTTACCCTTTTAAATGTTTTTTTTTTTTTTTTTTTTTTAAATTTATCTTTTTTTGGATCGATTATTTATCATCTAACATATCGGAGAAAATGTAGCTGTAACAAAAAAATGCAATTAAACGATAGTTATGAGGTAGATATCCGTGACTTTTTTACAGTGGCCATTTTTTTCTTTGTGACATAATTTGTTTAAAAGTTTAAAATATGTGAGTGAATAATTTTTTTAAAGTTGTTTTTTTTTTTAAACGCAATATGAGACATCAATTAATGATTGTAAGCTAAAAACGACAGACATTTTGAATAATAAATATAATTAATTACCTTCGTTTTATGGCTGGGTTGAAACAAAGCGGTTGCACGACGTCTGTAAACGGGGGTTTTCAGGGTAAAACGGACAAATTAAAAATAGTTTGGGGGCTTAATGCGCCATGAATCTGCTATGGCAGCATATAGACATATTATTCTATCAAACACAACAGTTCTTTTGGCTTAAAATACAGCAGTTTCTTTTAAAGAGGAGTGCAAGAGAAGAAACTGCTTTTTCAGTCTTGTCTGTGTTTTCCGCCATATACAGTGCCTTGCAAAAGTATTCGGCCCCCTTGAATCTTGCAACCTTTCGCCACAAGTTCAGAAGTTCAGTGAGGATCTCTGAATGATCCAATGTTGTCCTAAATGACCGATGATGATAAATAGAATCCACCTGTGTGTAATCAAGTCTCCGTATAAATGCACCTGCTCTGTGATAGTCTCAGGGTTCTGTTTAAAGTGCAGAGAGCATTATGAAAACCATGGAACACACCAGGCAGGTCCGAGATACTGTTGTGGAGAAGTTTAAAGCCGGATTTGGATACAAAAAGATTTCCCAAGCTTTAAACATCTCAAGGAGCACTGTGCAAGCCATCATATTGAAATGGAATGAGCATCAGACCACTTCAAATCTACCAAGACCCGACCGTCCTTCCAAACTTTCTTCTCAAACAAGGAGAAAACTGATCAGAGATGCAGCCAAGAGGCCCATGATCACTCTGGATGAACTGCAGAGATCTACAGCTGAGGTGGGAGAGTCTGTCCATAGGACAACAATCAGTCGTACACTGCACAAATCTGGCCTTTATGGAAGAGTGGCAAGAAGAAAGTCATTTCTCAAAGATATCCATAAAAAGTCTCGTTTAAAGTTTGCCACAAGCCACCTGGGAGACACACCAAACAGCTCTGGTCAGATGAAACCAAAATTGAACTTTTTGGCCACAATGCAAAACGATATGTTTGGCGTAAAAGCAACACAGCTCATCACCCTGAACACACCATCCCCACTGTCAAACATGGTGGTGGCAGCATCATGGTTTTGGCCTGCTTTTCTTCAGCAGGGACAGGGAAGATGGTTAAAATTGACGGGACGATGGATGCAGCCAAATACAGGAACATTCTGGAAGAAAACCTGTTGGTATCTGCACAAGACCTGAGACTGGGACGGAGATTTATCTTCCAACAGGACAATGATCCAAAACATAAAGCCAAATCTACAATGCAATGGTTCAAAAATAAATGTATCCAGGTGTTAGAATGGCCAAGTCAAAGTCCTGAATCCAATCGAGAATCTGTGGAAAGAGCTGAAGACTGCTGTTCACAAACACTCTCCATCCAACCTCACTGAGCTCGAGCTGTTTTGCAAGGAAGAATGGGCAAGAATGTCAGTCTCTCGATGTGCAAAACTGATAGAAACATATCCCAAGCGACTTGCAGCTGTAATTGGAGCAAAAGGTGGCGCTACAAAGTATTAACGCAAGGGGGCCGAATAATATTGCACACCCCACTTTTCAGTTTTTTATTTGTTAAAAAAGTTTAAATTATCCAATAAATTTTGTTCCACTTCACGATTGTGTCCCACTTGTTGTTGATTCTTGACAAAAAAATTAAATTTCATATCTTTATGTTTGAAGCCTGAAATGTGGCGAAAGGTTGCAAGGTTCAAGGGGGCCGAATACTTTTGCAAGGCACTATATATATATATATATATATTATGTTGTATGTATATGTATATTATGTTGTTGTTTTTTTAATTATACTTTGGGGGGGGAAAGTGAAAAAATATATCTTATATGTATTTCTTTCCAATGCTAAATCTGAATAAATACATTGAACAAAAAGAACAAAAAAACTGCAGTTTTTCACTAACCGGCTTCTGGTTCCCGTTAACCGCGAAAAATTAGGGATCCCTGTAATAAGGAAGAGAGTCTTTTTTCTTTTCTTTTTTTTTTTTTAAAAAAACGTTTATTAATTCTCGTGACAGTGTAAACACCTCGTGTGATGTCACACTCTGGGGCCAAAGCTCTTGTACCTCAGTGAGGCAGGCACACTTTCGATTGGGACTGTATCAAAACCACTGGACAGATAGGGACGATTGGTTGCTAGTGCGTTTCAAGTGATTACAGATAGCAAGTCTGATCTCTCAAACTGGATTTTGTCTGGTAGGGCATTTTAAAATTGATTGTAAATATAGCTAAGGTAAGTGTTAAGTGTAAGTGTCTAAAATAGGTGTTAGGGTTATTTGGAAATCGATATAATTATTATTACTTTATATTTATGTGTGTGCTTTTTTTAGTGGAGAGGAAGTGAGGCTGGACAGAGAGAAGATCCTGCGAGCGCTCTTGATGACCGAGCTCTGAGTAAACATCTCATGCCGTCTTGACGTGGAAGCAAAAGGAGACCTAAAGGCGCATTTTTGTTCTTTTTTTTTTTCCAATTTGCATACATGATGCAAAAATAGGAACATAGAGAATCAATATGAAAAATTTGCTCTTTAAATGCTGCGTTTTTGTGATATAAAAATGTCACCTAGACAAATCAGTCAAAAATTTTGAATTTAACCTCTTAATTATTTTGGTAGAGGTTACAATTATGAGGGGAACATATTCATCTTGGTCTCATTTTTGATACTGTATCACAGAAACCTGGGGTGTGTAGACTTATTGTAGTCATTGCATTGAACTTGAATGTACTTGACTTATTCCAAGAGAATAACATTTTTATTGCGCCTGAGGCAAGAAATGGATGTTCAACTTAGCATACACTGCATATCCAAGTATAGCTTTGTCAACTTTATACTGTACTCTTATAGACAAAAAATTTTTGGATACTGGGCTGTTCCACCTCCATCTTTGTTCTAGCTGATCCCAAAGGCGTTAAATGAGATTCTCTTCCGCACAAAATCACCCAAGCATGCCTTTTTCTTATGGACCCTTCTTCGTTGACTTCCCCAACCTGCTTTCCAGTTTCAATTATCCAACAGGGCTTGGAATTTGGGGGTATTATCTCATCCATTGAGTGTATTTTTCAAATAAGCAGCTGAAGTCCAAGCCATTTTGTCCAGATTGTGTTGCATGCGCTTTCTAAAAAGTGTCAACATCATCCATTAAAGTTCACTACTCCTTCTATGTTTTCGTTCCTCTCAGAAATTTAAGGAATGTTTTATTGGGATATTATATACGACCCATAAAAGTATTGGTTGGTTGGTTTATTAAGAATCAAAGGAACTTCTACTGTAAGTTATTAAAGTATATATTAATATCTTGCAATGTACTACGATCATTTCTTGAGTTTCAAATGTATGTTGTATTTTTTAAATGTATTATTGCTATAAAGAAAAAGCAAAGTACAGTGGTACCTCTACTTACGAATGTCTCTACATACAGAATTTTCAGGTTACATAAGCCTCAACGGGAAACTATTGCCTCTTGTTTCAGGATACGAAAAGCAAAGCAGTTCCCAGAGTTTCCTGAACATAACATAATTATAGCTGCTCTGCTATTGGCTATTGCCTAGCATCTTCCTGGCATTCAATTGGCTAAGAAGGGCCTCTACTGCATGTGTATGTGTATCCAATCATCCTCTTCATTCGCTCCTCTGGCGATGAGGTGTTCCGACAGCTTTACGTAAGTGTATTAACTTTTATTCTTTGTTTTTTTTACATGCCGTAGTTTTCGGACTATACAACACACCTGAGTATAAGTCGCACCAGCCAAAAAATGTGCAATGAAAAGGTTAAAAAACATATATAAGTCGCACCAGCGTATATGTCGCATTTTGGGGGGGAAATGTATCTGATAGAATCCAGCACCAAGAACAGACATGTCATCTTGAAAGGCAATTTAAAATACAATAGAGAACAACAGGCTGAATAGGTTATGGTATACTAACATAACATGACGCTAGAATTTAAATCGGGCCTAAAAAATCCAGCCCGAACGGACCGTGGGTATTAAAGCCCGACGCGAACCGAGCCTGATCAATTAACTTGATTTGCTTGCCAAGCCCAAAAAAACTCAATTTTATGTTTTATTTGTAGGCACGAGCCCGAAAAAAAAACAAAATTATATGTTTTATTTGTGAGGACTCAGACGAAGGAGGAAATGCGGGGATGCGATGCATGGTTGCGTTTTGTTTGATCACGTTTGTGACGATGCCAGTGCACATATGCATAATGATAACAAATTAAAGCCTGTCTTTTGTAACGAATTCTCCCAGTTAAACAAGACTGTAAGATGGATATTCAATAAACATTTATATCTTTTATATTTGCGTGTCTGTTCTAATAGGCGGATAGTGGATTTGACATTTATTTTAATCTCCTCTAGTTGGCAGAAAAAAACGTTTCTCAATGTTTAAATAGTCTACATATTTTTATGATCATTATAAATGCATTTACACAACGAAATAACGCTGGAAAAGTTCGTTAAATATATTTCTCATGAGACCAAAGTGTTACATTCGTTTACATTCAGCGAGGCCAACACAGGTTTCCGTATCTTCAACAATCAATTTGAATCCTTTCCATATCCCACTCCTACCGCAGTTGTTTGCTTTTCAATTCCCCTTTCTTTAGTTTGTTTTTCACTCCTTTAGCTGTTCCATATCGAAAAGGAAATACCAGGATGCTTGCGGAGGGGAAGATTGAAAAGAGAGCGTGGCCACTGCGTTCACGTGCGCAGGAATGCACAGCACCTTCTCTGTTTTATCCAAATTATTTATTTTATTTAACATCCATACATCGTTTTGGTATGAATATATAAATATATATTCATTTATTAAAAAGTTAGCGAGAGTGAAGTCGGCCCGGCCCGACCGTAAATAATCACACATAAATCGCTCCAGAGTATAAGACGCACCCTGTGCCAAACTATGAATAAAAACTGATTTATAGTCCGAAAAATACGGTAATGCACAACTCTCATTTTACGTTTATTGTGCAATAATTTAATTGTAACATGTATTTATTGTATGTTTTTGATGCATTTTTATGTTTTATAAAAGATTTATGTCTGAATTTTGGGGGGCTTAGAACAGATTAGGGTGGGGGTCAGCAACCCGAGGCTCTGGAGCTGCCCTAGTGGAGCTATTTCAAAAATGTTTGAATATGGCAAAAAATGGGGGAGGGTGATATATTTTTACTTTCATTTTGCTTTAGGTTCATTCTAATTCATTAATTTTGTCATGAAGTCAAACGAGGCAGCATCATACAATGGAGTGTGTGTCATCCTCTATAGAATGGGAAAATGGGGAAAAATAAACATTTACCATATTTTCCGCAATATAAGGCGCATCAGCGTATAAGGCGCACCTTCAATGAATGGCCTATTTTAAAGACATTTTCATGTATACGGCGCACTGCATTACAAGGCACAGTAGTAGTAGTAGTTAGGGATGGGAATCGAAATCCAATTCCATTTCGGAACCGGTTCCGAGTGTTTCGAGGCCTCGACATCATAATGAAAAAGCCTTAACGATCCCTAAAGACGCATATTGCGTCGTGACGTGTCTTGTTGTCCAGACGCATCAAACTAGCATGGCGCCAAGAACCACTCGCTCCAAAGTTTGGCTACACTTCACCAGGAAAAAGGGTGAAAATGAAAGGTTACGATAGTTTAGCACGAGCGTTGCCGCCGTAAACATAACAATGACAGCACGTAGGTTCGAACGCTCGAAAGTGTGTCTTCACTTCACGAGGAAAAATTACAACAAAGCGACTTGCAGTCATTGCGAGATGGAAATAACTGCATCGGGAGGGAATAGACTGCACTGTCCTCAACGAGACACTAAGGCTCAGTCCTGGCTATACAGCTAGCTAAAATCCCAAATGACGATGCAGAAGACGTTGGTATAATTTGCTGACTTTATTCAACCATCACTTGAAACTAAAAATAGAAATGAAACAAATCAATTTCGTCCCCAATAACAAACAGGATTGCATCAACGTAAATCAGCGATGATTAGCTGCTAACACAGTAATAACAGTTAGCATGCGTTCGCTAGCATTAGCACATCGTTTAAACCACTACACAACTGGATTTAAGTATCCGATCGCGAGTGGAAACACACAACAACAACACAGAAGATGATACATACAGGCGTTGGCTCTTTAGATATTTTACAAACATTAACAAAGAACGTAGGCTCATGGCAGTGTTTCCCTTTCTCACTAACTCTCTCACTTGCTTGGATGCAGCATTTCTTCTTCTTCACGTGAGCGCGTTCTTCTTCGCGTGAGGAAGCGCAAGGGCGCCACCACTTGAGCGTGAAAGCGCCATAAAAACTAAAAGGCATGCATTTCAATATACTAGTAAATAAAAACAGGGGTCCCCAAACTACGGCCCGCGGCTCCATATTTGGTCCGACCCCCTGAACAATTTCAGAGAGCATTTTGAATTTTTTTTGTTTTTTTCTCCCTCAGTAGTGTTATTTATTTCCTGGCCTTTTTCAGTGAAGAACTCACAGAGGGTTATTTGGTTATTATCTATTTAATTAATAGTGCTATTATTATTTATTATTATTATATTATATTATACTATTATTTTTATTTTATTTACTTTTGTTCCGTGAAGAATCCACAGAGGGTTATTTGATTGTGGCTTTCTGAAAAACAATATTTTTTTTTACATTTACGCACTCCTGCAATCGTCACACTTTTTCTGTTACAAACTGACCCCGGCCTCTCATCAGAGAAGGGAAAAGTTATGTGGCCCTCACAGGAAAAAGTTTGGGGACATTGCCAAAGACAGAACAATAACCTATATGCCAAAATATACCAATATTTTTTATTTCTATTAGAAAAATGTTTCAGTAAAATGTTACACATTCTTATGCATTTGCCACTTATTGCCACAGTTAACATTTAGGCTTTGGGCCTCTTTTGACCTCGTTGTGAGTTTGTAAGGTTGTGACTTCTGATTAAACAAACTTGATGCCAATCAAAATGTTTGTTCTTCTTTTTCCTGAAATTAGAATCGATAAGAGAGTTGATAAAGAATCGAATCGTTAAGCAATATCGATAATGGAATCGGAATCGTAAAAATCGTATCAATTCCCATCCCTAGCAGTTGTAGTAGAAGACGTTGCGTTATGCATCCACAAGATGGAGTTGAGCTAAATGGAATGTCATGCTATGATTAACCAATATTGATCCATATGTAAGGCGCATCGTATCATAAGGCGCACTGTCGGCTTTTGAGAAAATTTATGGCTTTCAGTTGCGGCTTATTGTGCGGAAATACGATAATCATGAAAGCTCATAAAGTATTTGAAGCCAACGTAGTCATTTTGATAGTAGGATAATATAGCTAATATAGATAAATACAGCATATGTGTTGCCTTCGTTATAAGGCTTTCATATTTTTGTGGCTCCAGACATGTTTTTTTTTTGTTTTGCTCCAACATATAGCTCTTTCAACAATTTGGGTTGCCGACCCCCGGATTAGGGTATTTACATGGAAAACGCGTCTCTACTGACAGATTTTTCAGTTTGAGAAACTACTTCCACAACCAATTAATTTAGTAAGTAGAGGTACCACTGTATGTATACAACAGATTTTGCAAATCAATAAAGTTTATTTCCTTGAGAAACATTATCCCAAAGAGATCTTAATCAAGTGAAAAATAAAAATGATGAATTATTTATTATGAGGTTGTATAAATACTACTGTCTGAATCTTATGGTTAGAATGTGATTTCAGTGGTTAACAATTTGTTGCATTGATGCAAACTTTTGTTCCTATATGATTTTGGGATGATAATAATCCAGATTTGACCTTGACCCCCACCCCCCCCCAAAGCTCTCTTGTTCAGAAATAGGATAAATAGCTGGCACTGTAAAAAAAAAAAAAAAGAAAAAATTTAAAAATCATAAAAGTAACAAAATATAGCAAAATAATAATGACGTTCCATGTTTTAGACAACTGCAGACACAGGAGAACAACAATAGGACAAGCAAGCGTTCTGAAATTTATGCTAAGGGCTGAAAATTTAAAATGGCATTGATTGAAAATATATGAAGAAACTGATAAAAATGCCGATTGAATGAAATGTAAAGCATACAGGGAAGAAAACTGACGACAGCTTTGGACTCTGTGACCAAAAATTGTATAGAATAAGTTTTTAAAAAAAAAAAAAAAGGCCGAAAATTCGGTGCTGAAAACTTTTGGCCAAAAACAGCTAAAATTACATTTTCAGTTTTCGGCTAAAAGACCGAAAGTTTACCACCGAAAAGTGTGGAGAACCTTAGTCCTCTTCTGATAACGTCAAAACACGGTGAGAAGCAAAACTACCGGCTCACAGCCAACATGTCTGCAGTTTAGAAGTATTTTGAGGTATCTAATAAATATCTAAATTACTAAAGGAAAATAAATAATGCTTCATAGCTGCTACACTGCAGAAACACACCTCCTTAAAACTAGTTAAATTTCCTTGTTTTCAGTGTGACTCTACTAGAAATACAACTTAATATGCTAATAATATTCTTCAAGCAACACAAGGTAACTTTCAACCTTTATAAAGTATTTTCATAACATTAGTGATAATACGTCGACTGACAACTAGTTAAATGACACCTGTTTTATATCTTGAGGGGGTCTGAATCGCTTTCACTGTTGATGATTTTACAACACTGTGCGGGTGTGCGCTGGTCCGCATTGGAAACGCAGTCTTCCTCACGGCAAAACACTACCGCTTTTGTCCACCGGCGTCGCTAAAATGACCAAAACTGAAAAGTTATCAAGTGTTGCTTTAAGTTATAAGATCAAGTGAAAATATACATTTCTACTTATTGATTTAACCCTTTATAGCCATATGTATCACATTTGATACTTAGAATCGCTTGGTTTTGAAATTCTCAGAATTTTGAAATCTCTTTTCAAAAAATTAATGGATGCAAATCAACACAAGCACCTGCAGTTTCCATCAGAAAAAAGTCTGCATTTAGCAAAGATTATGGATATTAAAGTGCATGTGACACGAAAAAGCATGTTTATTTCATAATACACGCGGTATTTTATGCTCCTGAATGATATGGACCAATTGGATATGTGTGGAAGCGATCGTTATATTTATTTAGTTTTTTTAATCCCACCTCATGAAAATGAGTGACTTCCTTCTTTGGTCTTGCATTGAGGAGGAGGGCACTGCGACGTGTACGGGTGAAGGCGTCCTCTTCACTAATCAGCGTACTGTTGTGTATGCGGACTAAGGATTCTGCTGATTTTGCGGATTAATACGTTTATTTTTTGCCTTACGCCAGCCAAACGGCTGCAGAAAAATCTTGCTTTATGAGGGAGAGGCATGTGCGCCTTTTTGGAGTTTCAAAAGGTTCCCATTCACCGACGACTCAGTGACGTGCGGTCAGGGGAGGCAGGTGAGGCAGAGCCTCACCTGTCATTATGACAAAAAAATAATTATAGCATCAAATTTATATTAATATTTGTCCATTGCTCTTTATGTATGACTCATTTCAAACATTTTTTATAGTCAAAATCGCTGAATTTGCCCATTTCCTGTTCAAATAACGAAATGAAACGAGAGGTGCGGCAGCAACGAGTAAAGCCTCACCTCTGATTGCGCAATCCATAACAAACTGGGTTGATACATGGAATTGGAGCGTGCTGGTTGCCGTACATCTGCATGTCGCCATTATAATGTTTCCAGATACGTTTATTTGACCTGATTTTCCACAGTCTGGCTAATGTCTTTAACCCTTAAAGTTTAATTTTTGTTAGCGACATATTTAGTTTTGCTGATGGGAAATAAAACCGCAGTGAAAAGGCACAGCTTGCGGCAGATAGTACTCTGCCGCACTGAAAGGGGGCGTACGTGAAACTTGGCTTTCCGTCAAAAGTGGACGCGATTAACAACACCGGAGCTAAAAGGTTTGCTTCAAACTACGGGACAGAAGATAACTCGCGCTTTTCAAACGGACTGGTACACCCGAAAAGACTGGCTATGTGGCTGTCCTTCGAAAAAATAAGCTTTGCTGCTTTCCCTGCCTTTTTTTCTCAATTTGTGCCAATGTCTGGACTAACACGAGATATTGTGACATTAAAAAACTACCACGAAGCCTCAGCAAACACGAGAGCTCGACCATTCACATTCAAAGCCTGATTGCTTTAAAAACATTTGGAAGCTCAAGGATCGATTTGGCTTTGACGAACAGCGGAAGCTCAACGGTAGCATCCAGAATGCTAAGGTAAAGAGTTTGAAATACCTCATTAATGCAACCTGCATCCTAGCTAAACAGGAGTTAACATTTCGTGGTAACGATGAGCGTGTTAACTCTTCTAAACGTGGCATATATGTAGAACGATTACATGGTTTTGCTAAGAAAGATGAAAGGTTAGCTAGACATTTGGACACATCCACTGTGTTTTCTGGCTTGTCAAATAGAACACAGAACGATCTAATTGAAGCAATCCTCTCCATTGAGGCGGAGAGATTTTTTTTTTTAAAAGTAAAGGAAAATAAGGAGGACTTTTACAAAAAGGGCGTAGGTTTGCATAGGGACGGTAGGGACATAACACTACCAACTTTTCAGGATGCTAAAATTGTCCCCACCAACGTTTAAGCAACCTTACCTTTTTTGCATGATATGATGTTCAGTTACATAGAGAATTTAGATCTTTCAATCGTTCCATATGTTGTAAGGATAGAATTGACCCTACCATTATTAAGTAAATTATTTTCATTATGTTTATGCTAATAAAAACCAGACATTTATTCAGGAAGTTTTCAAAATGTTTCTTTAGTATTTTTTGAAAACAAAGGTTTGAATCGAACAGTGTATCATCTGAACCAATGCACATAAAAGTTATTATCAGTAGATAAGGATTTATTTTGCATTGATCATTTTGCCTATTAATTAACTAGGTTCATATACATGAGAAATGTGGCCCTTTGCCCCCTTCATCCAATCTGTTTGGTCTTATTAATGTCCCGTCCCCAGCAAAAAGTGTACCTACATGCAGGTTATGCTGTTATATCGTCCCTACGAATGTTGAGACCAAACCTATGCTCTTCCAAAGTAACGGCGGTTTTTGTGGTGAAGGACAGGTGCAAGACCACAAACAGTTTTCATTTCAATCTTATTAAAAAAAATTTTTTTTAAAGAGCTTAGACTAAGAAAAATACAATAGAATATTTAAAAACTAAATTTTGGCCTTAAATAAAATATTCTTTGTTTTTCTTTTCACACTTTTTGTTTAGCAATCTGTAATAAATTGATTAAAGTATCAGAATTACAAGTTTTAAAAACAACTGAATATTTCACTAAAGGTCAGAATTGAGTTTTGTGGTTTTGTACACCACTCTTTACTCTCATTTATGTTGCATGAATTATCGCAAATGCCTGTTATTTTCTTACTTTTACGTATCGATAATATGTACCGTGTGTGCGTGTTTTGTGAAGAATGCTGATGAGATATGAAATAACCAGTAGCTAATTGAATAAGCTACCCTTTTTGGTTTATATATTTGGAAATCTGACACTAAAGGAGTCAGTGCCTCACCAACCATGAACCTCACCGCACATCACTGTTCACCGTGGATATTGGCCAAAACAAGCCCTACTACTGTTGGACTTACGAGGAAGTGAGTAAACATCTTGTTTTGTATTATGTCAAATACGAATACAGCGATTACAAAGTAAACACTACAAACTTAGTTTAAATAAAGGACTACTTACGTTTGATCATTGATAGGCATATAAAAAGCTCTCCTCAAGCACATTAGCTGCACAACAACTGCAGCAGCCTTCCTCCGGGTAACGAACTGTAAATTGCTCTCCGCCGGGCGGTTTGCCGATCCATGAAGACAATCGACAACCCCGTCGTCATGTCAAATAATTCGGGCTAGTTATGTGTGATTTTCCGCTTTGAAGACTTTGAAACATCACTCGGTTCGGGTTAGCATGTCGGCTAGCTGTCACGCCTCTTGGTTTGTTTACATTCTCCGAAACCAGGGAAGGGAAATGACATATGTCCGGTTTAGGTGTCATAAAATATCGTTCGGGAGGTGCGACAGTAAGGGTGAAGTCGACAGTTTTGACCGTTACGGAGTAATTTTGCCATGTCGTCCTGAATAAGTGCATTTTTATTATTTCATATTCAGGGGTGCACATAAGTGGTGCGCACATGCGTACTGGACGTATACAAACGCGCTGGCCCTCAACGGCTTCCATACGCTTTTGCGTACCGATGGCTGACCACTGTATTTGCGGCGGACACGAGATAATCACTTCTCAAAATGTCGGAGGCAGGCCCCACTGAGTAATTATTTCCGTGTTCCCCCACCCCCGTCAAACAGACAGACGACAGAGACGTCACCGGAGCTACCGACAAAAGGACTTTTGCTGAAAAGTGGCTGCAGGAGGTACCATGGCTAGAAGCAAATGATGCTCGCACGGATATGTGGTACAAAATTTGCCGTGAGAATCCCAATGTCGCTGATAAGAGCAGCGCATTTTATGTAGGGTCAAAGAATTTCAGCCATCCAAACTTTGAAATGCATGAAAAAAACAGCATGTGGCAATCAAGCAAACTATCGATGTCAGGCAGCACCCCACTCGCCCTATGGACAAGTGGCGGAATAAAGTTAATGAAGAGCAGCGCCATGCACTGACAAACGTGTTTTTGCTCGCATTTCACAAAGCTAAACATGCACGTTCAATGAGCTCTTATGAGGAGGAGGACATCCCACTTTTACAAAGGCATGGATTAATGTGGGAGCCGCATAATGCCATTTATTTTGAATTAGTACTGCTTTTATGTTTATTTCTTTACATTTCACTTCAAAGTAATGGCAATTTTGCTGTGCCAGTTGATGTTAATCAGGCATTAATTGTTAATATAATTAATTAAAGGTATTTGGCTCTAACTAAAGCTTGTCATAATTTTATCGCATCAGGCGGGTCGGCTCTCAAGCTCAATCAGGACCAAGTCACATCTCCAGGTCCTCCTCTGAGAACCTGGGCAAAAAAAATATGTGCACCCCTGTTCATATTCCATTTAGCACAAGACTGTTATTTGTCATGACCATGCCATTTATTTAGCAATTGGGAAAAATACTTAGATAAAAAGAATATCCTGTAAAAATATTGAAGTAAAGAGACAGAAACAATGACATTTTGCAGCCCTCTTCGTTGCATTTTCCTCGTTGTGAATAGTTCCCCCTCGACGGGCTGACTGGTCCTTCTCAAGCCATTTATTTAGCTATTGAGGAAAAATTACTTGGATAAAAAGAATATCCTGTACAAATATTGGAGTAGAGAGACTGAAACAATGACATTTTGCGGCTCTCTTCGTTGCGTTTTCCTCGTTCTGAATAATTCCGCCTCAATGGGCTGAATAGTAAAACCGATGAGCCCAGGCACCCGCTGACGTCATCCAGCTGTTGGGGACGCTAGAGCCCTATAATGGTAGGCGTGGCTGACCGGCAGATTAAAAGACTAATTTCTCATCATCTGCGCTTTGCTAAATTGTTGTATATAGTCGAATTGTCTCAAAAGATGATTCTAATTCACATAATAATGCTATTTAAGACTTTTTTTCTCCTGTCGTATGCTCTTTAAAGCACTCATTACACTTATTCATTTTAATAAAACTTGTACAAATTTGAGGGAAAAAAGGTTCCATTTCAACCATATTTTTCAAATTTTGGGATTTTCTGATAATTGCTTGTTGTTGCAGGCCTTTAAAGGTTAACTCAAGTCGCTGTTGTCTGTAAACGTCCACTAGGCGGAGACAAATGTTTTCTATTTATCGACGTGTATGCTGCACTGGATGTTTCTTTTTGTCTTCAGTCTATGACTTAATCCTATTATGTTTTAATATGGCGCTTGCTCCTCCTCATTAATTTAAGTTATGGTCCTTGGTTCTGGATGACGGGCAATGTACAATTCAGCGTTTTTTTAATGAACTAAAATGCTTGTTTTAAAATGTTGCTGGGACGCCATGCGAACCCCAGAGGAAAGCCCTTAAACCAGGGGTGTCCAAACTTTTTGCAATTGGGGCCAGTTTTGGCGTGGTAAAAATGTGGGGGGCCGACCTTGGCTGACGTCCTTTACGTAGAACAATATATTTAAGCAAAATTTAGCAAGCCATTCAGTGTGTCACATTTGCTTTATTATTTTTTTAATGAATAATTTCAACAATCTCACAACTAGCCTTTGCGGCGTTCTCTTTCGACTCTCGGGCTCTTGCGAAATACTACTGCTGTGAAATTAAACTAGCTTCAAGTTGCTTCAATTTCTCGCTGCGTATCTTCCCTGTAATCTTGCCATACATGTTAGCGTGTCTTGTTTGGTAATATCGCCTCACATTGAAATCTTTTAAAAACAGCGACTGTCTCTTTGCAAATGAGGCAAGACACAGTTGTTGCGTATTTTAGTGAAGAAATAGTCCAATTTCCAACTGTCCTTGAAGCGTCGGCCGTCACAGTCAACTTCTTTTGTTGATTGTCGCCATTTTAGAAAACTGGAAGTAGAGGGTCACACGGAGTAATGTTGCTTAGCCCTTAAATACCTGCAACATGAAGCAATTATCAGAGAATCCCAAAATTTGAAAAATAAGGTCCCAATGAAACCTTTTTTCAAATTTGTGAAAAGTCAAAATGAATATGTGTAATAAGCGCTCTTGTATCAATAACCCATGCTAAATCATGTTTTTTTTTTCTCATGGAACCTGCAGATGCGTCTACTTGCATCCATCTTTTTTTTTTCCAAAAAGAAATGTCAAAATTCTAAATTAGTCTGAAAATCATGAAATTTTAGGTGTATCAAATGCGATACATTTGGCAATAAAGGGTTAAAGTGCTGCTGCCTTTTAGTGGGTAAATGAGGAGCAGCATTTTGTGTGTAAGCTACTTCATATGCTGGTTGCAGTACTGCTGACCAATTTATTAAGTCTGTGTGCGGGCCAGATGTTATTGATTTTATGACAGGCTGGGGGCCGGATGAAATTTGACCATGGGCCGCATTTGGCCCATGGGCCGGACTTTGCACATCTCTGCCTTAAAAAGCATACAACAGGAGAAAAAAGGTCTTAAATGGCATTATTATGTGAATTAGAATCATATTTTGAGACGATTCAACTATATACAACAATTTAGCAAAGCGCAGATGACGAGAAATTAGTCTTAATCTGCCGGTTAGCCACGCCTACCATTATAGGGCTCTAGTGTCCCCAACAGGTGGATGACGTCAGCGGTAGACTGGGCTCATTGGTTTTACTAGTCAGCCCATTGAGGGGGAATTATTCAGAACGAGGAAAACTCGATGAAGAGAGCCACAAAATGTCATTGTTTCAGTCTCTCTAGTCCAATATTTTTACAGGATATTCTTTTTGTCCAAGTATTTTCCCCATTTGCTAAATAAATGGTATGGTCATGACAAATAACAGTCTTGTGCTAAATGGAATATGAAATAATAAAAATGCATTTATTCAGGACGACATGGCAAAATTACTCCATAATGGTCAAAACTGTCGACTTCACCTTTAATGTCGCACCTCCCGAATGATATTTTATGACACCTAAATCAGACATGTCATTTCCCTTCCCCGGCTTCGGAGAATGTAAACAAACCAAAAGGCGTGACAGCTAGCCGACATGCTAACCCGAACCAACTGAAGTCTTCCAAGCAGAAAATCACACATAACTAGCCTGGATTATTTGACATGACGACTGGGTTGTCGATTGTCTTCGCGGATCGGCAAACCGTCCGGCGGAGAGCAATTTACAGCTCGTTCCCCGGAGGAGGGCGGCTGCAGTTGTTGTGCAGCTAACGTGCTGCTAATGTGCATGAGGAGAGCTTTTTACATGCCTATCAATGATCAAACGTAAGTAGTCCTTTATTTAAAGAAAGTTTGCAGTGTTTACTTTGTAATAGCTGTATTAATATTTGACATAATACTAAACAAGATGTTGACTCACTTCCTTGTAAGTCCAATGCTCCCACAGTAGTCGGGCTTGTTTTGGCCAATAGCCACGGTGAATGGGAACCTTTTGAAAGTCCAAAAAGGCACATACGTCTCTCCCTCATACAGAATGATTTTTCTGCAGCCGTTTGGCTGGCGTGATGCGAAAAATAAACGTATTAATCCGCAAAATTAGCTGAATCCTTCGTCCTCATACACAACAGTACTCTGTATAGTGAAGAGGACGTCTTCTACCGTACACGTCACAGCGCCCTCCTCCACAATGCAAGACCGAAGCCGTCACTCATTTTCATGGCGTGGGATTAAAAAAACTAAATAAATATAGCGATCGCTTCCACACACATCCAAGCGGTCCATATCATTCAGGAGCATAAAATACCGCTTGTATTATGAAATAAACATGCTTTTTTGTGTCACATGCACTTTAAACCATTAGTAAAATGAACCTTGTAAATGTAGGTCTGTGTAATGGCACTGTCATTTGGGCATGCTCTTTAGGCTTTTCCCACGTTAAACTCTTGTTTGTGTTGCTCTAAAAGAATCCTAATGTGTAATTATGCTTGCGTTTAAGTCATTAAGATGGCACCTGCTTTGGCACCTAACTACGCCGCCATTTTCTTATCAACTAAAAATGAAATTCAAAAAAAAAATTTCAAAATATAATTTGCTCCCACTTGACTGCTTTTTAACGTGTCTAACCTCACTTTACCTCACTTTGAACTAAACTGAGGCCCTATTAACCTATCAACTTTTTTTTTTTTTGTCTGTGCACTGACACGAGAATGTAGATTAGCCTCGCCCTGCGTACTTTCGTGAAGGTGTACGCGTCACTTCCCCTCCCTGTGAGGGAATGTTGTCATTAAAATAAAGAATATAACTTATTTAGCTGCCCCTCAACACCTGCGGAGCGAGTAGTGAGTCACACTGTAATTGCTGGGTTATGAGTGTTAGAAAGTTTATGCATGAACAAAAGGACGGCTGTTTTGCATGGGGTTGATGTAGGAGGTTCCTTACAAGTCATTTGCCTCATCAAATGCACCCTTTTAAGGTAATTACAGCGTTTGCTTCTGGATTCGTTTACACGATTAACCACAAGAATTCCAGATGGACTCTAAAAGGCGGGCCACCTCCGATGACGCATGGAAGCATGTGATTTCTCCCAGCCAATCGGAGAAGAGATATAGAAAGTGCCTTTCTTACCACTTATAATTATAATGTCATTATGATAATGACAAATGCTGAAAAACAAATTCATTTGAAACTTGGAACTTATTAATTGCCGGTGACAGATACAGTGGGGCAAATAAGTATTTAGTCAACCACTAATTATACAAGTTCTCCCACTTGAAAATATTAGAGAGGCCTGTAATTGTCAACATGGGTAAACCTTAACCATGAGAGACAGAATGTGGGAAAAAAAACAAAAAAATCACATTGTTTGATTTTTAAAGAATTTATTTGCAAATCATGGTGGAAAATAAGTATTTGGTCAATACCAAAAGTTCATCTCAATACTTTGTTATGTACCCCCTTGTTGGCAATAACGGAGGCCAAACGTTTTCTGTAACTCTTCACAAGCTTTTCACACACTGTTGCTGGTATTTTGGCCCATTCCTCCATGCAGATCTCCTCTAGAGCAGTGATGTTTTGGGATTGTCGTTGGGCAACACGGACTTTCAACTCCCTCCACAGATTTTCTATGGGGTTGAGATCTGGAGACTGGCTAGGGCACTCCAGGACCTTGAAATGCTTCTTACGAAGCCACTCCTTTGTTGCCCTGGCTGTGTGTTTGGGATCATTGTCATGCTGAAAGACCCAGCCATGTCTCATCTTCAATGCCCTTGGTGATGGAAGGAGATTTTCATACAAAATCTCTCGATACATAGCCCCATTAATTCTTTCCTTTACACAGATCAGTCATCCTGGTCCCTTTGCAGAAAAACAGCCCCAAAGCATGATGTTTCCACCCCCATGCGTCACAGTGGGTATGGTGTTCTTCGGAGGACATTCAGTATTGTTTCTCCTCCAAACATGAGAACCTGTGTTTTGTACCCAAAAGTTCTATTTTGGTTTCATCTGACCATAACACATTCTCCCAGTCCTCTTCTGGATCATCCAAATGCTCTCTAGCGAACTGCAGAAGGGCCTGGACGTATACTGGCTTCAGCAGGGGGACACGTCTGGCAATGCAGGATTTGAGTCCCTGGCGGCGCATTGTTTTACTGATAGTAGCCTTTGTTACTGTGGTCCCAGCTCTCTGTAGGTCATTCACTAGGTCCCCCCGTGTGGTTCTGGGATTTTTGCTCACCGTTTTTGTTATCATTTTGACGCCACGGGGTGAGATCTTGCATGTAGCTCCAGATCGAAGGAGATAATCAGTGGTCTTGTATGTCTTCCATTTTCTAATAATTGCTCCCACAGTTGATTTCTTTACACCAAGCGTTTTACCTATTGCAGATTCAGTCTTCCCAGGCTGGTGCAGGTCTACAATTTTGTCTCTGGTGTCCTTCGACAGCTCTTTGATCTTGGCCATAGTGGAGTTTGGAGTTTGACTAACTGAGGTTATGAACAGGTGTCTTTTATACTGATAATGAGTTAAAACAGGTGCCATTAATACAGGTAACGAGTGGAGCCTTGTTAGACCTCGTTAGAAGACGTTAGACCTCTTTGACAGCCAGAAATCTTGCTTGTTTGTAGGTGACCAAATACTTATTTTCCTCTTTAATTTGGAAATAAATTCTTTAAAAAATCAAACAATGTGATTTTCTGTTTTTTTTCCACATTCTTTCATAGTTGAGGTTTACCCATGTTGACAATTACAGGCTTCTCTAATCTTTTTAAGTAGGAGAACTTGCACAATTGGTGGCTGACTAAATACTTATTTGCCCCACTGTATGTGGCTAATTTATTTGAACGTGGAGGGTGGAAGAGGAATCATTCACTAATCAAGTTGTGAAAATAAAAATTGCTGTGTACGGAGACCCTTAAAGGGATCGACGGATAGAAAGGCTTGTAGTTCCTAAAAAAATAAACGTTATTATGAGTTCAAAATAATTTGATCATAGACTTCATAATATATTGACGAGACACGGGAACCGGGGCGCGGGGCCGATTAATAGGAGGCCTATCTGCGTCAAATCTGACCGAGTGGAATAAATGCGTAAATCCCTGAATTATTTATAGATATGGACATAAAACAGTCCCGATTCTTTGTTAAAAGAGCAAAGAATCGGGCAGTTAGCATTTATTTTACATAAGTATGTCAAATGTAGTGCTAATTTTTAAGCCACTGTGGTGCTGCCTTATCACTACAAAGAGCTTTTTACGTTGAAAATTCTTGTGACTAAGTGCCTAAATCCCTGAATTCTTTACAGATATGGACGTAAAACAGTCTCGATTATATGTTAAAACACCAAATAACCGAGCAGTTAGCATTTATTTTATGTAAATTGCGAATTATGACGCCAATGCCGTAGCGGTTAATTCCTCCCACTGATTTTTTTTCACAACATTTCAAAATGGCATGGCATGAAAAATATAATAATTACTTTGAATCTTCGAACAAATCACTCCTGAGACAATCCTTCCTGTTTGTATGCGGTGCACCTTTTGTACTTTTTCAACCTGTATTCGGCGTTGGATCTCTGCATGTGTTTGAGAACAGCTGCGACTGACTGAAGCGGAGTGTGGACGGCACTGTACTTGAAGGCGCAGTGTCTGGTGAATGTGTCACGTCCACATCATTATGAAGTCTATGATTGGATATTGAAACCCCTCTTGATGTTCTCGTTTTCATACAATGTAAAATGTGTTTGTGTAAAATTAGTTTAACTAGTAGGCCGTAGGGGTGTAACGGTACACAAAAATCTCGGTTCGGTACGTACCTCAGTTTTGAGGTCACGGTTCGGTTCATTTTCGATACAGTAAGAAAACAAAATGCAAAATATAAATGTGCTAGTTGTTTATTACACACCTTTGTGCTTTCAACAATAGGAACATTAGCCTATACAAAGCTAGAATTCTGCTCAAAAAGTAGCGGGTATTTAAAGATAGTTCAACAACAATTTGCCTTTCAGACCCCGCGTATTGGTCAGCTCTCTTTCTGAAAGAAAGAAAAAAAAAAGTCCTGTGCTAAAGAGAAAAGCAATCCCAATTACAAAGATTTTAACATGTATTTTACAAATGAAATGCCTCACTGAATCTTTTTTTTTTTTTGGTCTTATGAACGGTTTTCAAAAGCTTTATTGGTGGATTTTCTCAAGTTAAAGTGCCACACAGAAATTAATGAATTTAATTTTGTAAGCGGGATCTGTGTACTATTCTTATTATTTAATTACAGGTGTTTTAGCTCATTTCAATTTATTTTATTTAAATGGGCTATTATTTATTTTATTATGTGTTTATATTTTACAAATCTGATATAGTATTCATTTATTTTGTATATTTTATGTTGTATAACTTTAGTTCCTACTTGTTTTGTTGTGGTAGGGTGGGGGTTTGTATTGAACAAGGGGCCGTGTTGGTTATTATTATAGCAGAGAAGACAGCAGTAAATCAATAAAGACAAGTCAGCTGTGCCCCGATCTACCACTCAAGAGATCTGATGGACTCAAAAAGTGGGTTACGATTGCATATTAGTTTGAAAATTGACCGGATCCACCGTATTTTTACACGAGTGACTTCTGGTCTGCCCAATCCTAGCTACCGGTAGTAGTATTGACGCAGGAGGGTCGCGTCTCGCGTCAAATAATAAACTCTGCCTTTCTTTTCATGTGCGTCGTGTTGAGCCGATTCTGGGACGCGTCTAACACGCAGCTGCACTGCGACTGGTGTGCATTGGCTGATTGACTTTAACGGCCGTGTTTCACTGCGTTCTCGCGGCGGCCACGTTGTCGCGCCGTTGACGTTTCCGGGTTATTAATGTCCTACCGTGTTGGTCCTCATTATAGTAGAGAAGACGGAGTAAATATAATCTACACAAAGAAACTGTAACCCGATCGACTCACAGCGTTGAAAAGTAAGGGTTACATTACGTCAGAATCTCGTTCGGTATGCCTCCGTTCCGAACTGAGCACCACGTACCGAAACGGTTCAATACAAATACATGTACCGTTACACCCTTAATATATATATATATATATATATATATATATATATATATATGTGAATTATGAGAAGTTAGTTGGTATAATGGTACAAATCAGTAGTGGTGTCAAAAATAATCGATGTGGCGATGCATCCCAATGCGGGGCATGGACGATTCGATTCGATGCGGGCACCAAGCCGAATCGATTCAGTGCATTTTAAAATATATAAGTACGTTCAAAAATCTTCCCTGCGCAATTCCGGTGATGCAACGGATTTGGTTTTCCCATTTGTATTATTATTCTCATGTTTCATTTTTTACACACTGCATAACTCTGGTCAAGTTTCCCACCAACCTCGTGGAAGCCAAAATGTCTCCAGATGTCTGCTTTCAATGTCTTAAGTGCATCAATAATCTTTCTTGCTCCCTCTTTCTCCGCTTCAGCCATTGTTATGTTATGTCCTATCTCTTAGATCTTGTGCCCGAACCCGAACGGGTCAGGTCGGAACCAAAATGTTAAGCATTCACGTTCGGGTCGGGTCCGGCCGCCGCGCCGGACTAATAAATTATTTAAAAAAAAAAAAAAAAAGGGATAAAACCCAGAGCAAGCTCTCTGTATTGTGCATTTGCTTATGCACGCACATGAACGCAGTGGCGCCGCCCGCTTTTTCTTCTTCTCCTACCGCTGTGGCGCTTGCGATTCTTTACGAAAGACACTTTTATTTATGCACACAAAGGCAACACAAATGTGATCCTTTTGAATCTTCTCCTCTGTCTGCAAAATCACGTTTCTTTTTTTTATATTAAACTTTTCCAGCGTTATTTCGTTGTGTAAATGCTTTTATAATGATCATAAAAATATGTAGACTATTTAAACATTAAGAAAACAAACAGAAAACTGATTATTATGTTTGATTTCCCTACAACGTTTATACAAAATTGACTATTTCCATTTGGGATATAAAGGGTGAAAACAACACAGGCTTTTTGGCCATTCAACATAACATACACTTAATATAGCACTCTCAATACAATTAAACAATTTTTTTCAAACGCAGAATTTCAATGGTTAAAAAAATGACATAACATTTGAAATATAACAAGGGAGCGTTGGGGGACACACAAGTTGGCTATGGACACTTAAGCTTATCAATATAGTGTTGTTAGGCAGTGTGAGCATTTAAAAGGCTCAAGCCAACAGGGTGGAGTGAGGGTCAATATTAAATTACAACAATGGCAAACTTCCCTGGGGGACTAGGACATCTTTTTGTCTGCTTTCTTCCACTTTTCCTCCTCTCACCATTCTTTTCGCCACTACAATATGTGTAACATCACTGTGGCTCATGTGAGGGAGTTCCCACTCTCGCCTTGAGGCCGCTGTGTTGCCCCCACACCCTCTTCCACACAACAAGAATAATGCTAGCTGGAGTGATGCAAATGTCGTAAAAAGTTTATTGTTCAGCAGGACCTTTCAGTCCTAACCACATACAAGAAGAACAAGACTTCAGAATGTAATTGAACTGCACCTTATGCTTAATCAGTGGCTTTTGTTGAAGAATATTCAAATGGATTTTTTTTTTTTTTAAGAGCTTCGCTTTGGAAACAGAAATCCTCTTGGAGAATGTAACCGTGCACTAAGGTTACAGAAAACTGAAGCTCTGCTTTAATCCCCAACAAAAGGCACAACAGCATTGGCAACAAACCATGTTGGGTAATTTGAAAACTTGAGTCACTGAGAATTCGAGTGAGCGAACTCCATTTGCATCATTTCTAAGATAAGTGCAGAAATGATCGGAGAAAAGTCATCTTTCAAACAAATACTGCTCTAAATCATGATTTGGTTTATCATTTTTGACAAAATATTGAACCATTTGACAGATGTTCGGACTTAGACCACTACTGCATTAAGCTTTGAAAAGAAGTCATGGTAAATCAGAGGGATTTGATCCACTGTCATTCTCAGCATCTCAAATGTAAGTGAATGTAACATAAATCGGCATTCAAACATGCCCTTACGTACAGTATATGCGGTCGGTGGTTAGCAGTGCATCGGAGTCGGCTCCTTTGTAAACATCGGAAGGTTTCACTGCTAACTTCTTCATGCACTAAAGCTTCCAATACAATCAGCGTACTGGTAGTAGATACAAACACGTCATTTATATTACACAAACACATTAGCAATAAAAACATGAACAACAAAGAGTGTAAGGGCCACACTGAAAAGGAACAAAAATGATCATAATCAAATGAAGTCATCTTATTCAGAGAAATATGTCATGATACCACTCAAGGAATGTATGTTGGGCATCAGATTGTCACATTCTAATTTGAGTAGAGAATTAAGCATTGTGCTCAAATTACGATCAGATTCAACTTGTTGCCGATTTCACACAAACCTTCCATGTAATAATATTCCCCTCAGCAGTTTTCTTTTCTCATATTGTTTTATTCTTAAATTTTTATTTGTATTTTTTTTTTCAGTATGGCCTTAATGCTGCTTTGTCAAAACACAAAATATGCAGTGCTCTCATACAATAGATTTACGGTACACACACACACGCACGCACATCCTCTCTTGAAGGCAAAGCTTGAAACATTGAGCACTCGCTACAAAATCATTCTTACTACTTGGCTATCAAATATACTGTGTATATATAACAGTGATGATTTCAAAT
This sequence comes from Corythoichthys intestinalis, assembly GCF_030265065.1. Lineage (NCBI taxonomy): Eukaryota > Metazoa > Chordata > Actinopteri > Syngnathiformes > Syngnathidae > Corythoichthys > Corythoichthys intestinalis. The sequence continues at coordinate 43,543,973 of NC_080398.1, forward strand.
AATGTAACACATATTAAAAAAAACTACAAAGCTTTTTAAGAGATACACATTGTGCAATAATAAAAGACAATCTGGTTTTTTGGCTAAGGCCATACATGGTATAAAATAGAATTGTGGCTTTTTTTGAAGATATAAATAAGACTACTTTGAAAAAGCTAACAATACATGTGTGCACTGGCTGCTCAGAGGAGGCTCAGGTCCAGATAGTGTCCGGACGGCTTGGTCATCATGCCAGGGAGGGACACCATGGGCGGCTCGCCTGCACCCGCTTGGCCGATCAGGCTGCTGCTCAGGACGGAGACCGGCTCCATTGCAGTCTGTACACAAGAAAATGGTCTAAATTTGTGATGTCATTGCTTTATATTTCTTGCATCATGGATTATCGTAGGGCTTTGAATTGCCATAATTTTCGGACTTTAAGGCGCACCTGACTATAAACCGCCACCCACCAAATATGCCACGAAAACGGCATTTGCTCATAGATAAGCCGCACTGGAATATAAGCCGCAGCTGTCCTCACTGTGTTATGGGATATTTACACCAAAAGATATTAACCGGGAACACTATATTAGACAGCGGCATCATAAGACTAGCATAAGACCAAATGAACCACCATGAAGCTTTAAACCAATTGGCAGCAAAGCTTCATTGCTTCAAGAAGCTTCAATTGGCCATCACCACTCCTTTGGGGGAGACAGTCAACCTCTGCTGCCACCTGTTGTCGACACTTTTGTCATCCAACATGCATGGCAGCGCTACAGATGTAAAGAACAATCAAAATTCATGTTCTGTGCTAATTATTTCTTCAGTTACTATTGTAGTTGTTTCATTAATAGCTAGTCATGGTGTTTGGTAACACTTTTTGACTGTGGCACTATAAGCCTGTCATAAGACCATCATAAAATGATGACATGACACTGCCATGAGCATTAATGAACGCTTAAGATGAAGTCATTGTGTGTCATCCCGCAAATTATGTCACTTTTGAATGGATGTAAAGATCCAATTTGGACATAAATGGAGTTAGTGACATAATTCATAATGTTATTAATGCCCATCATAGTATCATGTCATTAATATGACAGGCTTATGATGCCGCTGTAAAAGAAATTGTTACCTATTAACCCTATTGAATCAACAAATAAGCTGCACTGGACTATAAGCCGCAGGATTCAAAGTGAGGGGAAAAAAGTAGTGGTCTATAGTCCGAAAATTACGGTACTTTATGTTACCAATACCTATATAGATTTTTTTTTTTTTTTTTTTTTTTTTTAAACCTGTCCCGTTCAGCTGTTTGACACGGAGAATGGAGGTCTAAGTGTCCGGTTGGTCTGAACAGTTTAAATGTTTCACATTGAGAGTATGACATACTCCCATTGAGATCATTCAACATACTTCATTTATTATGACAAAGCAGCGAACAGGAAGGGTTTATGGGGGAACAGAAAAAAAGAAACACAAGAAAAGAAAAGAAAAGAAAAGAAAAGCAACAACAAGAAATACAATGAACGCCTACACTAACTATTAAAATGTTGGTGCTATCGTCAGCTAGATCTATTTCCTGTTGACCAGGGAAAGAAGGGGAGGGAGGGTGGGGGAGACTATAAGCTAAGTGATTGGGAGGGGTAGAGTGTACACAAATCAGCACTGTGATCTAGAACCCAGTAATCGTGTCAATCCCTTGTGAGTGTAAGCCCGTTGGCAACCGACCCTTCGCCGCACCACCACCTATCCCGGCACTGGGATCCCCCCACCCAAGCACACTCAATCACAACCAGCCGCACGAGAGCCCAACGAGTGGAAACGCCATGCGGGCGCCAACTCAGGGCCACGGCCCCCAGCCAGCCAGCCTGGGGAGGGAGGGTGAGCCGGGCGGGCAGTGCAGCCCATCCCTCCTTCCACAGTCCAGCAAAGGAGCCGTCGTCCTCCCCCCTGGGATCCAGGGTGGTCTCCCGGGTCACCCGCGCTCACATCAACCGGCCTTCAGGGATGGGAAAAGAGGACGCACCACCAACCCCACGCCCACCCCCATCCGCCCACCCAGCCCACTCTCACCAATACATATTTCAAGCTTCTCTTTAAACCTCCTCCAGACGTTAATGTTTTGTAGATACAGTGAGGAAAATAAGCATTTAAAAACCCTGCAATTTTACATGTTCTCCCACTCAGAAATGATGGGCAGGTTTGAAATTTTCATGATAAGTGCTTGTCCACTGTGAGAGACAATCTTGAAAAAAAAAAAAAAAATCCAGAAATCACAGTGTACGATTTTAATATTATTATTACATTATGCTGCAAATAAGTATTTGAACACCTGATAAAATCAATGTTAATATTAGGTACAGTAGCCTTTGATTACAATTACAGAAGTCAAACACTTTCTGTAACCTTTCACCAGGTTTGCCCAGACTGCAGCAGGGATTCTGCACCACTGCTCCACACAGATCTTCTCTATCTCAATCAGGTTTATGGGTTGTCACGGAGAAACACAGAGTTTCAGCTTCCTTTTGTCGTGAGGGACTCGAGCCCATCCCAGCCAACTATGGGCAGTAGGCAGGGTACAGCCTGAATTGACTGACTATGAGTTACAGTTGTTGAGTTGAACTACGGAAACAAATAAAGTTTTCAATGATAGGCTAACCCAGGGGTTCTCATACTTTTTTGCTCCAAGAGCTAATTTTCAAGGAGACAACCTCCCGCGATCTACCTTAACAAGGGATGGGGGCTGCAAAACCCCAAAAGTTTCACACAACTCACACAACATAATTAACTACCTATGGCGGAAAATACAGACAAGACTGAAAAAGCAGTGTCTGCTCTTGCACTCCTCCTTAAATGAAACTGCTGTATTTTGAGCCAAAACAAATGTTGTGTTTTATAGAACAATATGTCTATATGCTGCCAAAGCAGATTCATGGCACATTAAGCCCCCGAACTATTTTTAATCGGTCCGTTTTACCCTGAAAACCCCCGTTTACAGACGTCGCGCAACCGCTTTTGTTTCAACCCAGCCAAAAAACGAAGGTAATTAATTATATTTATTATTGAAAATGTCTTTTTTAGCTTAGAATCATTAATTGATGGCTTATAATTCGTCAAAATTCACACGCATATTTTAAACAAATTACGTCACAATGAAAAAAATGGCGTCTGTAAAAAAAGTCACAGATATTTACCTAATAACAATCACCGAATTGTATTTTTTTTGTTACTGTCGCATTTTCGCCGATATGTTCGATGATAAATAATTGATCCAAACAAGAAAAAATTGAAAATAAACGTTTGAAAGGGTAAATATATGAAAAAGAAAATCTCAACCACTCCTTGATGTCTGCAATTTCTGCATCGCGAACCTTGTTATATGACCATGTTTCACCCATAAAATCCCCCAAAAATCCAGCTGTGGCCATTCACAGCTGTGTCTTGACACTGAGGGATACATGCTACATGGAGTTTTGGATCAAAACAAGGTAAGTACGCGATAATATCTCGTTAAAGTCATGGCGACTTTAATTCTGCTCTTTCATGCTCTCGCATCCAGATAGGTTTCACTGGGTTAAATATATATATATATATATATATCTTTTTTAATTCCCTCCTGTTCAAAAATTTTCTTCCCCCAGAAAATTGAGATTTTAAGCTTTCCAATGATACATATCGGAGAATTTTGAAAGTTGGCCAAATTAGGGGTTTCAGAGCGAAACGTCAAGTCACCTGAGTGTTTTCCGTCATATGCACTAGAAGTGGGAATCTTTGTGCACGTAACGATTCCATTACGATTCAGAGGCTCCGATTCGATTATTGATGCACCACAACCCCCCCCCCCCCCCCCAGCTTTTAATTTTTTGTACACTAGTTCCAAAATTGTTCAAAAATCCTCTCAGGCTAAACATCAAGTTAACCGTTGAAAACAGTAAATAAAATACTCAAGTCCCCATTCTGTATCGGCAGCTTTGAACTACATTCAATCAATTTAATGTTGTGAATCAACCGTTAAAGTTGTTCAAATTGCTCCCGTTATTCCATAATTTCCCTTCTGTCTACTTTCGACGTGAAAGTTTTAAAACTGTTTCATCATTTAAAGATAGATTCAAGTCAAGATTGTGCCGATTATTTATTTATTTATTTTTTTGACAAAAAGTAATTAGGTTCGCTACAACAGAGCCTTCTAAAGAAGTCTACTGCTTTAAGATGGCGCCTGTTTACTAGTCATTTCGCATCTAGTTCTTGGTATATGATCTAACGCGGCCGTTGTCTGTCATTTCACATCTAGTTCTAGATACAGTATATGTGATATCTACCGTAGCCGTATGTTGCCGTATGTTTGTAGCAACTAGCAACTGGGCGCTGTTTGTAGCAGCTGACTGCCGCAGTCAGGTATTATTGTTTTTTGTTTTTTTTTTTATCTAGCGGCATGAGTTGAACATGATATTTACTCTCGGTCCTTTCCTCGTTGCGTCCTGAAGACCGCTCTGACTGTGTTTTATTTCCGTTTTACCTGGTATAATTCAATAATCGGAATTTGTTTGTGAATCGTTCTTGAATCTTCCACGGCCGAATCGCGAATAATCTAAGAATCGGAAATTTCGCACGCCTCTAATATGTACAGTACAGTGGTACCTCTACATACGAAGTTAATCCGTTCCAGGAGCTTGTTTGTAAGTCGAAATGGTCGTATGTCGAGCAGGATTTTCCCATAGGAATACATTATAATTCCATTAATTCGTTCCACAGCCCAAAAACCTGCACTAAATCCTTAAAAAATACTGCTGGTACTATTACAAATGGCAATTACATATAGCAAAACAAATAAATAATAAATAAAAATCGGATTAATAATGTAATAAATAATTCCTGTAATAGTGTAACGAAACGAGTTCTAATAAGGCGGACGTTTTTTTCTGTACCTGAAGGCACCGCGGCGCTGACGTGACAAAGAGGGAGGGGAGCGGGTGAAAGTTTACTTTCGCTTTCAATGCGTTCTTGAGAACATCGTCAATTGCGGCAGACAGCAGGCGTTTTGTGTTGAATAAGTTGTGAAAGAAATGATGAAAACGTGGCGAAGCTGGCGATTTCTCTGGAGATGTTACCACAATAAGAATTGTCAGCTTAACTTATAAAGACTGGCGAACGATGGTCGGAGGAGGACCGTGGAGATGTATTGTTGAGCCATTTCACGGATGCCCACCCTACGCTCATATTTTTCTGTCATTTGCATCTTCATTTAGAAGGTAAGCGTCAACTTTTTCCTTGTTTCACCACCTGTACCAACCTTTTCTGAAACCTGTGTTGATTTGTCACACAAGAAAATCCGCCGTGCATTCGTCTGCGGTGCTGCCATTGTCGTCGTATTTCGAGCATGTCGTCGGATGTAGAAACAAATGGCGAGTCAAATTTTACGTCGGATGTCGAAAAGGTCGTGTGTCGAAGCGATCGTATGTAGAGGTACCACTGTACTTTTTTTTTTTTTTTTTAATGTCGTGAGCTACCCACAGTAGTGTTGCTATTAACTGTTCTCACTTATTGGCATAATAACCCAAAAAAATAATAATAATAATACTTGGCATGCTGAACAAATTTCCCCTTTCCAGTCCTACAGGTTTGTACAAATCGCAAAGGTTACTGCAACCGGACTGCTCTTGTTTGTTGAATTTGTTGTGTTTTCTGAAAACCTTAAAAAATGTCAAGGCAATTATGTTATTAGGCTTATGACTGCATGTTAACTAATCAGTTCATATGTACTCCATTTGCCTGTACTTAAATGCCGTTTTAGACTACCTACTCCATGTATTCTTATTCAATGTACATCTAAATTTGGCCTCATTTTTCAGATGCTTCTCTGATGCTAAGCCATAAATTCTACTTGACATGAGTCTACAATTTATCCCCAAAGCACACCCATTCTTTAAGCTACAACATCCCGGCCACGGTCAAGAGCGAGCGAGAGCATCACCTGAGGCGTGCTGACTGAGGGGACGCATGATCACCACAGAGCAGAGGGGGGTCTAAGGGAACATACAAAAAGAACCCAACAGACCCCTCAACAAATAAACTAGCTATTAGGTTTTTAAGCACGTTTCTGGGTGTCTGGGCTCCATTAATACAAGTCGGAGCAAGCTGCGGAGAGTGAGAGTCACGGCGCAAGGGAGAGTAGACAGGATAAACTTGTTTGAGAGCCTCCGGGCAAGCGCGGCGTGTCTGACAACATACACCCTCCGCACGAGCAGAATTGTAATCCAGCCTCTGGATTCTATCAAGGTGTCTGTGAACACTGTGGACACGCGCAGCCGTGCACGCAAGACACTGCATTTACCTGATAGCCCTGTACCGCGTTAATGATGTCTTTGCTGTTGTAGGTGAGACCAGGCATGCGCATCAAGCCCCCGGGGGAGGAGTGAGTAGAGGGTGAGGGGAAGAAACCCATAGTAGTGGGAGAGCCAGGTGGGCTGAGGGGGGAAAAAACAAACAAAACAAAAAAACTGATCATTTAACCATGTCACAGTGTGTTTATTAGTGAACTAATTCCCAACTCTGAATAAAGGGTGAACTTCTAGAAACGGTAGGAGGTTCATGGTAAGTAGGTTTTAATAGCATGAAGTTGACTTAAGATTGTCTATCTTTGACCGAGAAGGTCACACCAAAAAAGGCAGCCGACATGCCACGTTTTGGCCCACACGACTTACACCAGCTCATCTTTAAATCATCCGATACCACTGACAACGATAGACGTTCATTTGAAGTGGGAGGGTTGACGTTCGATAAAGCCATTGTAGCATTACGTTAGCTCTTCAAAAGGCTTCAAATTAAAAGAGTTTTAGTATTAGCTTCTTTCAAGTAGTTATTTCTTTGGTGCAAAAGTCAAAGTATTTTCTATCTTTTCGTCACATCATGAGCAAGCGAGAAAATGAATTAACGCTGCCGTGCCGGAGATAATCACTGGAGGCAGTTTTCAAAACAGCTATCATCCTTATGGCCAAACACCAAAATAAACCTGTTTAAAGCCTGGTACCAACTTTGAATCTGGACTGTATGGGGGACACCATTGCTTCATGACAGTTGTACCAGGCTGATTGTTTTTTCTTTTGTACCATAATTTTTAAAGCGTAACTCTGGTGGTTAGCTGAGAAAAAAAAAAACAAAGGTTCCTAGAGCTATATTTTACCATTTAATATATATCTGATGTTATATTATTTGTGTGTAGTCTTGTATTCGACAAAATTATGCCACTGGTTAATGTTCAAGCGTGCAGCCATATTTGCTTGTTCTGGTCAGCATTGTGAGAGGCGAATCGCTTGTCTAGAGAAATTCCCTTGTCTCAATAACAAGTGAAAAAAACAAGGATAAGCACTATTTTTGCATGACTAAATATGTTAATTCATTCTTTTGAATGGGGAAAATACGACAGAAAAAAGGATTTGGCGTATCATTCAGTAACATCTGGTGGGTGCAAGGGAAGCCCAGTCAATGACTTGAAAGACACAAATACTATTACACTAGATAAGGGATGTGTATTGCCTTATATCTGGCGATACAGTTCGTATCACGATTCACAGGTCACTATTCGATTTGATTAATCCCGATATCTGTATGTCACTTTAGGAATATCAATTTACTTCTTAAACCATCTAGCACTCAAATAAAAATGTTTTTATGTTTGAACAAAATCTGGCTTTCATTGTAACATTTTCTCTTTTTTAGTGCAAACCTGCTTTAGTCCAAACCTTAAATGCAGGATTCTAAATACCCCATGCCTCCGATTTTGCAGTCAAAACCAAAATGAGCCCAAAGACTAGACAAGACTTATCAAAGGGCTAATCTGAGCAACAACTAGGGGGCAACGTACACAAATCTCTCCTTGGATTAGTCTAATGTCGTTGTTACTTCAGCAGACTGCAAGGCAAGGCTGCTACACACTGCCAACTACTGGACGGGAGTAGAAGTCCTGCCACTAAATTAGAGTGTATCACAAAAGTGAGTACACCCCTCGCATTTCTGCAGATATTTAAGTACATCTTTTCATGGGACAACACTGACAAAATGACACTTTGACACAATGAAAAGTAGTCTGTGTGCATCTTATATAATAAGTTAATTTATTTTCCCCTCAAAATAACTCAAAATATACGTAGCCATTAGTATCTAAACCCCTGGCAACAAAAGTGAGTACACCTCTTAGAAACTACATCCCTAAATGTCCAAATTGAGTACTGCTTGTCATTTTCCCTCCAAAATGCCATGTGACTTGTTACAAGAGTGCTGTCAGCATTGCTACAGAGATTGAAGAGGTGGGGGGGTCAGCCTATTAGTGCTCAAACCATATGCCACACTCTACACTAAATTGGTGTGCATGGCTGTCACCCCAGGAGGAAGCCATTTCTGAAGACGGTAGGTACACAAGAAAGCCCACAAACAGTTTGCTGAAGACATGTCAACAAAGCACATGGATTACTGGAACCATGTCATTTGGTCTGATGAGACGGGCCGGCTTTCTTGTGTACCGTCTTCAGAAGAGGCTTTCTCCTGAGGTGACAGCCATGTACACCAATTTGATGTAGAGAGCGGCGTATGGTCAGAGCACTAACAGGCTGACCCCTCACCTCTTCAATCTCTGCAGCAATGCTGACAGCACTCCTGTAACAAGTCACACGACATTTTGGAAGGAAAATGACAAGCAGTACTCAATTTGGACATTTAGGGATGTACGTATTTACTAAGGGGTGTACTCACTTTTGTTGTCAGGGGTTCGGATATTAATGGCTATATTTTGAGTTATTTTGAGGGGAAAACAAATTAACTCCATTATATAAGTTTGACACAGACTACTTTTCATTGTGTCAAAGTGTCATTTTGTCAGTGCTGTCCCATGAAAAGATATACTTAAATATCTGCAGGCGAGGGGTGTACTCACTTTTGTGATACACTGTATTTCCACAAAAAACACATGTAAGGATTGATACAAACGGATTTTGAATCGATACGAGAATTGCGTGACGTAATATCGCGATATTTCTCAGAATCTATTTTTTAACACCCCTTAACCAGATCTGTAGATCTGATCAATCTGTACAATATTAGGGATCCATGTACATATTTTCAGCTGGAGACCACTTGAAATTGTAACCTCTTAAAAAAAAAAAAAGTCAGAATGTATGACTTTCTGGGCTACACCCCCTATTGCCAAGGAAGTCCTGCTGTTTACTTGTGATTTTTTTTTTTTTTTTCTTTTTAAAGAAAGTCCATAATTTATTTCTTTATTAGAAGTGGCAAATGAGCTGTTGCTTTTCACTTGTTAAAAACAGTGGAACATGATTTAGTTGTCTGACAGTGACAAACGCAACTCAGAAAGTCCCTTATTTGGGAAAAACATGGCGGCTGTAATGGTGGCACCCTGAAGAGTGTAAATTGGGGAGCAAATGAAGGCCGGCTAACATTACAAGTGACGTCACCAAGGGTTTCTCTAGCTTGTTTTTACAGTCGATTATCATGAGGCTTATGAATTGATCAACCTTAGTCTCTTGTCTTTTGTATAGAATCATTTGACAAAGACTAAAATGAAGGACATATTCACTATTTAGCTGTAGTTAGTTTTGCAAATATAAAATGCAGTTTTTTCAATAAATTTTTTAAACACTTTTAAAAATAGATAAATACAATCTCATTTACACAGATGCTTTTTTTCATTTACTTAACATGCATACACTAAACTTGTAGGTCCACATCAGAATGAGATAGGCAAGCATGAAATTTTCTTTTTCACACTTTGCCAGCCAAGTTCAGTAACTTAGCCATCATGACCATCATGGTGGCTGCTTACCTCGGATAGTAGGCTGTGTAGTTCATATAGAGCTGCGCAGAGGACGGGTAATATGCATGCCCAGGGTGCAAAGGGCGAGGAGCTAGCAAAACCTGACCGAGCGGAGGGTAGAGGGCGGCGGCAGCCTCAGCAGGCAGAACGGGTGGGGTGGGCGTGAAGGCGTAGGACGGTGGAGATAAACCTGTTGCAAAGACAAAGCAAACAAAGGAAGTCAACCCACTTCACGCGTGCCAACACTTGATCGCGATTGTGTTCAGTGTTTAGGAGAGGCGCTCATGCACACTTGCAAACAATGACCACCTTCACTTGTTTTCTGTAGACAGGTACAGCTTTTTTTTTTTTTTAAACTATAATTGGCTTCTTAATTAATCGGTAAGGTGAAGTAGGTGACCATGGTTTACAATTGTCAGCCTCCTTGGAATGAACTTTGTCTCTACTTCCCCAAATCAGGCAGTCTAAATGCTAAAATCTTAACTATTTGCAACTACACAATCAAAATGAGACACTATTGTAGCGTTTATGCAGTCTAGTATGTTTCATATTAATCTTAAATCCATTCCCCTCCCCAAATTGGTATTTGGCTGTAGGCAATATACAGAATCATGTTATTTGGAACAGGAACTCACAATTTGGCATTTATTGCCAGTCATAAAAGGTAAGACCCGTCCTAACATGACCTCGATTCTGTCTACAGTTTGCCTTGTGTCCTGTTCACTGGTGTGATCATTAACACATCAATAATCAGTGTTTGGAAAAGTGGGAGTGACAAAAAGTTCATTTCTGATGTTAAGCCCCACCCACCTTTCCTGAATTACCGACCAAAAGCAAAATAGGTGTGCCACTTTACTCCACAACCAAGACTAACTGGTAAAACTGGAGACTTTTGACAAGCCCTTAGCCATATTTTAACCCCTTCTGCTTTTATAGTTCCAGTATCAACCATTGATAAGTGTCAAATGTGAAAGTAAGGGGAACAAACATGCTTAATATGAGCTGCAAGGTGAATTCAGATTAGAAATGTGTTGCGTCCAAACTGAAAGAGTAACATCAATGCATGCAAACTAGTGAATTAACCATACTAATTTATTAAGAGGCACCGCACACACGCACACAGCTCTTTAACATACGTATACACACTCACGCACACACAAAGGTGGGAATCTCCTGGTAAAACCAGTACATCCTGTCCACACTAGATTGGAGAAAACCAAGCAACCCTGCCCCCACGGCAGGAACCCACCTACCCCTGCAGGCCCGAAGCACCCCCAGCTCCCAGCAGCACTTACGTCTGGACTTACATGGCGGCGGGCTGAGCCCTGTCCCACTCCTGTTCCGGCTGTGTGTGTGTGTGTGCATGTGTGAGAGCGAGCCTCCCATTAGCACTAGGCCCATCTCCTCGGCGCTGCAGGGGAACACCTCCACGTAGCGGCTGTTGGGCCCGTGCTGACAGGACATCACATGCTTGTGGAGTTGCTGGGAGGCCGAAAGTGCTCGCTCTGCTGATGTCATCTGGATAAAGCAGTCGCCTGATGGACGACCCTGAAAATCCACGCAGGCGTTAATAAATCTCCAGATCATGTTAACTGTCCATTCGTTGAAGTTTTCCAATTGGTATTCAGCTCTGCGCTGTCAACGCGAATAAAACCAGTCATGCCGAACACACCAAAATAATGTGGCACAAGCAATATTTTTTCTTTTGAGAGATAACTACCGTAATTTATTTTTCAGATAATTTTCGTAAGTAATTTTCGGACTATAAGGCTCACCTGACTATAAGCCGCCACCCACCAAATTTGACACGAAAACAGCATTTGTTCATCGATAAGCAGCACGTGACTATAACGCCACAGATGTCCTCACTGTATTATGGGATATTTAGAACAAAAGATATTAACTGGGAACACTTTATTTGACAGCAGCGTCATAAGACTGTCATAAGACCGCAATTATGGCATGACACTGTCATGAGCATTAATGAATGATAATTACAGCTGTCATTCAGTGCCATCCGGCCGGACATACAGTGGGGCAAATAAGTATTTAATCAACCACCAATTGTGCAAGTTCTCCTACTTGAAAAGATTGGAGAGGCCTGTAATTGTCAACATGGGTAAACCTCAACCATGAGAGACAGAATGTGGGGGGGAAAAAACAGAAAATCACTTTGTTTGATTTTTAAAGAATTTATTTCCAAATTAGAGTGGAAAATAAGTATTTGGTCACCTACAAACAAGCAAGATTTCTGGCTGTCAAAGAGGTCTAACTTCTAACGAGGTCTAACGAGGCTCCACTTGTTACCTGTATTAATGGCACCTGTCCATAACCTCAGTCAGTCACACTCCAAACTCCACTATGGCCAAGACCAAAGAGCTGTCGAAGGACACCAGAGACAAAATTGTAGACCTGCACCAGCCTTGGAAGACTGAATCTGCAATAGGTAAAACGCTTGGTGTAAAGAAATCATCTGTGGGAACAATTATTAGAAAATGGAAGACATACAAGACTACTGATAATCTCCCTCGATCTGGGGCTCCATGCAAGATCTCACCCCATGGCGTCAAAATGATAACAAGAACGGTGAGCAAAAATCCCAGAACCATACGGAGGGACCAAGTGAATGACCTACAGAGAGCTGAGACCACAGTAACAAAGGCTACTATCAGTAACACAATGCACCACCAGGGACTCAAATCCTGCACTGCCAGACGTGTCCCCTTGCTGAAGAAAGTACACGTCCAGTCCCGTCTGCGGTTCGCTAGAGAGCATTTGGATGATCCGGAAGAGGACTGGGAGAATGTGTTATGGTCAGATGAAACCAAAATAGAAGTTTTTGGTAGAAACACAGGTTCGTGTTTGGAAGAGAAAAAATACTGAATTGCATCCGAAGAACACCATACCCACTGTGAAGCATGGGGGTGGAAACATCATGCTTTGGGGCTGTTTTTCTGCAAAGGGACCAGGACGACTGATCTGTGTAAAGGAAAGAATGGATGGGGCCATGTATCGAGAGATTTTGAGTGAGAATCTCCTTCCATCAAGCAAGGGCATTGAAGATGAGACGTGATTGGGTCTTTCAGCATGACAATGATCCCAAACACACAGCCAGGGCAACAAAGGAGTGCCTTCGTAAGAAGCATTTCAAGGTCCTGGAGTGGCCTAGCCAGTCTCCAGATCTCAACCCCATAAAAAATCTGTGGAGGGAGTTGAAAGTCCGTGTTGCCCAACGACAGCCCCAAAACATCACTGCTCTAGAGGAGATTTGCATGGAGGAATGGAACAAAATACCAGCAACAGCGTGTGAAAAGCTTGTGAAGAGTTACAGAAAACGTTTGGCCTCCGTTATTGCCAACAAAGGGTACATTACAAAGTATTGAGATGAACTTTTGGTATGGACCAAATACTTATTTTCCACCATGATGTGCAAATAAATTCTTTAAAAATCAAACAATGTGATTTTCTGTTTTTTTCCCCACATTCTGTCTCTCATGGTTGAGGTTTACGCATGTTGACAATTACATGCCTCTCTAATATTTTCAATTGGGAGAACTTGCACAATTAGTGGTTGACTAAATACTTATTTGCCCCACTGTATAAGGATTTAGTGACAAAATTTGCTGGATGACACTTAAGGACATCTGTCATAAGCATTCATTAATGCCCATGAGAGTGTCATATCATAATTATTAGTCTTATGACAGTCTTATGACGCCGCTGTCAGATAAAGTGATACCTATTAACTCAAATAAATCAACAAATAAACGGCACTGGACTATAAGCCGCGGATTCAAAATGAGGGGGAAAAGTACGGGCTTACAGCCCGAAAATGACGAAAATTGGTGTGGTTTATATACTGGCTTGCTGAGTAGAAGGACTTTTACAGGACAGTAGACCTAAATTATATTGCGCGTTACGTTTTAGACCGCAACATTGAAAGAGAATGTGAAAAATATGTTTGTATATATATTTTACCACATGCATAAATGTTAGGGGTACACCGATACATCGATCTGGATCAGATTGTGGCACACTTGGTAATATCGGCAGATATCGGATTGTTTTCCAAAAATTAATATCATATTCGCATGAAATTGGTGATTTACATCCCTAGCTTTACCTTCCGGATCAATACATCAAGTGTACATCATTATTCGTTCTTTCTATGGGTGAAATCTTAATTATTGGGTTAAATATGAAGTCAATGAATTAAAATACACCTTTTTAAATTTTCCGTAAACATACAGTACTTCAAGACCAAAAAATTGCAAGTGTAAAATGTATAAAAATACTGCATTGAAGTGTTTCTGTCTTTTAAAGGGACAAACAACACCTACTATAAAATAACTTTATTTGAAAGACACTTGCTGTAAGTATTTAAGTATGCAAATGTTGAATTTCCTGGACCTCTAATAATGGAGAAAATATTTTTTTAACCCTAAAAAATAATACTGCCAACTAAGGCTGCATCAACTCATCGATTAAAATAGATTAATAAATTTGTTGCCAACGAATTTGATTATCGATTTACGCCGGTAGCCATGAGCAGTCCCGTTTGGGTCCAAGTTTTAGAAAGTAAAGTTGTCTCATTTCGTTTTATAAAGAAACCACACACATAAACCCATTCATGTAACAGCTTAAGAGCACACCAACTCTCATTCAAACTGTGAATTGTCATACAAGAGAGTGTGCTTTGAAATTGGATTTGGAAAATTGGATTTGGAATGTATTTGTGAACAACTGTTTGATAAAGAAAACTCATTCATTACAGTCTGCCGCCTTCTTATTCGATTTTGTTGCTTAGTTTGTTTAAAGAAAATAAAAGAGTCATTGACAAAATTTATAAGCACTTTGCCCACTAAAAAATGGTCAATCAGCAGCACTTTTTTTATTTGAATGAACAGGAATTTTGTCTGATTTGTGTATTGAGAAATTCTTACATTTTATACACAAAACCTTTAATAAAAACTTTTTTAAAAAAGTTTTATGTACTTAAAACAGTACAGTTGTAGACTACAGTTAAGTCAGGAAGCTGTAATAAAATATTTTTGAAGGAAATAGTCATCCATTTTGTTTTCATTGTTACTTGGAAATTGCCTCAAATAACTTCAAGTTAAATGTCACTTTTTTCAATTACCTTACAATTTATCAGATTAATAGTTTAACTAATTGTTCGATTAATTAGTTATAAAAATAATCGTTAGTTGCAGTCCTACTGCCTACAAGCACAGCCATTACGCGATGTCAATTATATCCACACACATACCGCACACTGATTGACTCGAACACAGGTGAAGGGGATGTCACGGGGAAGGGCGGGCAATCCGTCACACTTGCATTCAATTGGCTAAAATAGTACCGGCATTGATAAAATATCTGCCCCCGCTTCGACTAGCTATGTCGTGAAAATACTGTTTATTTACATTTTTCTCTACTATTACACAACAGAAAAAAATATAATTCTGGTGTTTTTTTTTTGTTTTGTTTTTTTCCCCCAATCAATTAAACAAGATTATTTCCACTGAGATGCACATGATAAAAGTAATGTCTCCCCCTTTAAGGGGCGGGGCAACGCACCTGCTGATTGAGGACCATATGCACGCCATGCGGTCGGACGTCGTGGGTGAAGTCACCCAGGAAGGTGAGGATGTCCTCAATGCTCGCAGAGTAGGGCAAGCCTCGCAGTCTTAAGCAGTCTCTCACGATGATGGGAGGGGGAAGGAGAGACACTGTGGGCAAAACTGATAGCAAAGGGGCGGGGGCCACAGAGATCAGGGGGGCAGACGAGTACCGGTTTAACACCTAAAACACAGAAGAACAACATTTGACTGAGAATTCCATAGTGGCACCTTGCCATTCTATTGTCATTTTGAACATCCCTGTTTTGAGAGAGCGACCATACTCGCTGTTGTCGCCTCATTCGGTGTTATTCACATACATATGTTTTTTATCGGTATTCCACATTCACAGTATATTGCACAGGGCACATATTACTGGAATTCATTAAATCAGAGGTGCCCAAACCTGTCCTCAAGGGCCTCTGTGGATCCTGGTTTTTGTTCCTACCGATCGAGCACAGACCATTTAACCAATGAGGTGTCCGCTAAAACAAGCAACACCTAACTACAATCAACTGATTACACTTTTAAGAGACCATATTGGTGCAAAGGTGTCGTCCTGTTTTGTTGGAAATAAATCCACCACCGACTGCGGCGTGATGTGGAATAGTTTGAGGACCTTAAATGTTCAAGGACTTGCTGCATTATTTTTCACATTTGTTGTCATTGCAGAATAATGATTATCTTACTAATATTCATTTTCGACTGCATGAAGATTCTACATCTCTTGTCAAACAATTGTTGTTGTATCACAACAACACAACTTTGTATTTCTTAATAACTGCATTATTTGTCTGTATATCACAGTTACTGCACTACTTGTCACCTTATATTGTTGGAAGATTCTCCGCATCACTTGCACAGGTGTCATTACTCAGCACCTTGGCACTACTGCACATGGCTAAATGGATCTCTGTACTAATGCGTTATCATACTATAGTTTACCGGAATCTCTCTGTCTGTTCAGCTTTATTCGGAGACAATGTATCACACTGTTGTCAACCCTAACAGTTTGATGCACATTGGCCAAAGGAAGCACAAGTTTATAATTCTTTTCGTATCTTTTTGTCCAACACATGGCCTCAAAATCATTAAATATATGATAGAAATTAGACATTAGATGTTAGATATTTGATATCAACCAGCAGGTATCACTATCACCACGGAAAACAACCGGTCCCCTTTGACTGAAAATATGACGTCATGTTTTGAATGTGCGATTGGTACAGAAATATATGGCCCCAGATTAATCAAAATCAGTAAAAATATGATGGTTTGCTTGGCAAAATCTACAGAGCAGCTATGCTACATGCATTTTGCAGGGAATAGGCAACCCTACCAGACGCATCCACGGGTCATCTTTTCTAATTTACAGATATCTGGACTGTAAACACTTTTTGTGTCTGTCCGTACAACTGCGGCTGAAGGGGACATAAAATACAACTGAGTTCATATGTTTTAACGACTAAAATTCTGTAAGTAAAAAAATTGCAAATAACAACTTTGTACATAAAGTGTGAAAGTAAAATACAAGAAAGCCCCCCATCCCCTCCAAAAAAGCTCAACAATAATATTTCTTTTCTCAGACAGTTAGCGATTAAAAAAAAAAAAAATCTCCCTGGCACAATTGTCAAAACATGTTAATTTTGTCTAGTTCCAGTGTTCTAGAACTATAAATGATACAAAACCACCATAAAAACAACAACCAAAAATGGTAACCACATAAGGATCTAAATCTGATGAGGTTAATCATGATACGTGCCCTGCTGATTTGGTGTAAAATGTTTGAGTCATTTTTCCATGTCAATAACAAAAAAAGCCAATCCAAACAACACCTCTAACATACAATGTAAGACTATTTTATCACAATTTTTTTTTTTGTCTTTTTTTTTAATGGGGTGAGTTGGGTAGTCTTGTCTTAGCAAGGTGTTCGCTCACTGCAAACAGGAACTTTCCTTGCACTTCCAAGGGGGACCAATAAAAGTGTAATCTTGTAGGAAAAACTGTCTTTGTGGATATGGGTAAATGCAGTGAGTATGCAACTAAGTGCGCTTGTCTTCATTTGGTGGGCAATGATGAGAAGAAAAAATGAACTGAGGACAAAGGAAGAGGTATTACAGTAGTTTGGAAATGTAAACACACCTGACTTTGCTGTGTATGTCCCACCCTTAAGTCCTATTTTCGTAGTTTTAGTGAATAATTGAGGAGGGGGTAAAATGTCACACCCCCACACAAACAGGTCAGTCTGCCCTTTGAGCAAAACTGAAAGACAACTAAGTGACATTTAAAGTACCTGCTGGACTTCTGCTGCCGTGCTCTTGAATAACTCGATATACCTCCTCCCGAGGATCTCCTTGTGTTTCCTGAGTGCACACTGGGCATGTTCATCGCAGGCGAATAAAACAAAGGCGTCGCCGGTGGGTCGACCGTCAGGGTAGCGGACAAACAAGATGCCATCCTTTCCCCCGCTGACCGGACACGTATCTTTGAGTCCGTCCTCCGGTGAGAAAAAGGCAAGGACTTGCTCGTGCGTGGCCGTGAAAGGAAGACCCCGCATTCTAACAATGATCTGGTCCTCACGGGATAGGAATGTGGCTACTTCATTGGATGTACCTGCCACAGAAACAGGGACAGGCTTAAAAAAAAATAAAATAAAATAAAAATAAAACAACAGCAGATAAAATCTTAATATTTTAAACTAGGGATGTCCCGATCCAGGTTTTTGCTCTTCCGATCCGATACCGATATTGTTTTGCACTTCCGATCCGATACTGGCCGATATCGATACCGACCTATCTGAGCATGTGTTAAAGTTTAAAGTTATTTAGCCTCCTTACTTAGTTGTCAGACTCATGTTGAAAAAGGTTTTAGTACTCTTGATAACAACTAGCCAGCTGAATTAGGTGAGTTTGAATAACACACAACGGTTGGTAACAAGAAACTGACCTGTTTATTCAGTGACAAACACAAAACATTATAAATAACAAACAGAAATGGCATAGTCAGTCAGTAAAACGTGCAAATAATATTGTAAACTGTTTTAAAAAAGCAAAACACACAGACAACCTCAGTGGAAAATCCCACAAAACCCCCAAGCTATCAGATGCTTTTAATGTTTCGTGCATTAGTTACAATAACTGTATAAAAAGCCTCTCAGATTTAAATAAACGACTATTGCAGTATCCAGTTAACATTTTAAGATAGTAAATAAAATACTCAAGTCCCCATTCTGTATCAGCAGCTTTAAACTACATTCAATTCATTTAATTTTGCGAATCAACTGTTAAAGTTGTTAAAATTGCTCCCGTTATTCCATAATTTCCCTTCTGTCTACATTCGACATGTGAAAGTTTTAAAACTGTTTTGAAGATGGATTCAAGTCAAGATTTTGCCGATTTAGGAGTATTTTAGATAAAAAGTTAATTAGGTTCGCTTGGAAGGTTCACAACAGCCTACAAGGGAAGTCTTCTGCTTTAAGATGGTGGCTGTTTACTAACGCATCTGGTTTTCAATACTTCAATGTTGCTAACGCAGTCCAGTCTGTCGTGTAGCATCTAGTTCTATATACATATGATATCTATTATCTCCAGTAAAACGACGTTGACGTAGTTTGTAACGGCTGTCAGCAGCAGTCAGGTATTCTTGTGTTTTTTATCCAGCGGCATAAGTTGAGCTAAAGCCGTGAGTTGAGTATTAGCATTACCCGGCTCTATGACAAGCATTATGTTTACTTTCGGGATGCAATGCGGTCAGTTTCTCATTGCGTCCCGAAGACCGCGCTGTGTATTAGTTCCGCTTTACTTGACATATTTCAATAATCGGAATTTGGATGTTTGTGAATCGTTCTCGAATCTTCCACGGCCGAATCGCTCAAGGATGTAATGATGGCTGGGCTTGTTGTACCGTAGTTCTAAGTGTTGGATGGTGAGTCTTTACTCACGTGAGATAATGGCTCATCATCCAGAATGAATTCTTCGGCAATGACTCGTGTTATTCCCTGGGCTTTGGGACTGTCGAGTGCCAGTTTGTCACGCATAGCAAAAGTTTCTGCCAGTGTTAGTTGCGTAGGACCTTTCTTTTTGTCTTTGGTTTTCTTAACATACTCCTCATATTGTTTGTGGTGGTATTTCGCTAAATGCTTGATTAGGTTGGTTGTATTAAAACTTCTTAAAGCTTTACCACTACGCTTGACTTTATTGTGGCATATGTTGCACTCTGCCTCTTCGTCTTTGTCGTCCTTTAAGGTGAAATTATCCCACACAGCTGACATTTTTACCGATAAAGTCTCTCGGTAAATTGGGAGACGGTAATGTAAATGTAGTGTTTTGAAGGTGTGCCGTAAAATGCGGACCAGATTTTAGGGAAACCGAAGCAAAAAACTGGAATGGATTATGTAAATCGGTGCGCTGGAAAACCCGGACCGGATTAAAAAAAAAAAAAAAAAAAAACTGGATCGGAAGTCGGATTAATTTTTCCGTGTTCCGATCCGATACCGATGCACATTTTTTTGCCCATATCGGCGTCCGATCCGATCCAAATATCGGATCGGGACATCTCCATTTTAAACTATTATTGATCATATGATTATATGATCACGGTAAACAAACAAAATCCTGTTTACTGCCCAAGTGGTTTTGGCTCATTAAATGGAGCAGCAAAAATGATGAATTAATAGGAAAGCCTGTCAACAGGAATTTGATTTTATTGACATAATAATAAGCCTGCTGTCATCATTAATCAACAAAAGCTGGCCATTTATTGACAGTCTGATAACACTGATATTGGTAACAGTATTGTGTATTTATAGTGCCATTAACTCTGGCATACTACTGGACTACTTTCTGTATGTTTTTCTTAAATCTATACTGTTGATATTCTCTGGTGTGTGGGTGTATCTATTTTGACTTTAGCATAGGCCTATGAAAATGTCTGGGTATGTGCAGTATTGATAGCAGATCAATTACACAAAAAGTACTGTGTAATTGATCTTTGGGTGTTTTGACAAAAGCATTGAAACAGGCATGTTATTATAACATGGAAACCCTTTAAATTTTGTTGGGGAAAAAAAAAAAAAAGCTGACTGTCTCTTTAATAATACAAATCTTTTATTTGACTCTAATTGTCCACACTGACACTGAAGGTAACCTCAGTTGTATACTATACGACTTTCTTAATATGCTATTTTATAACGCTACTTATAGTCCAGTAGCAAGCATATAAATCCAATATGGATGTAAATATACCGGAATCTCACAGTTTGATATGGTCGCATAAAGGTTGATAGTACAACTGAAGTGGAGAAGCACAGTAATGAAAAACGAAACACCTCTACATCTTGCTGGTTAGCTCCTTCTTGATAGGCTTTAGTTGTTTCTGTGAGTCTTCACAAAAAGTTACATATTAACTTCTTCAAGCTAAATCCATCTGATGTTTACATTTGTATTTGCAAAAGACTATTATTGCTGCTGCCCCTCCCCAGTAGGCATGTGGATGACATCAAGACAAGACCACGACAATATTGAGGTGATATCACGATACTGTGAATATTTTAAAATCCCTACCAAAGCTTATGATGTACTAATACAGTATGAGGCATGTGCCGGTATGATATTCTGACAGTATGATAACCTTAAGCCAAAATATTGTGGTATCATGATATTGCAATTAAAGCTCTAAAATGTGTTATCTGGGTGTATCTGGGTAAAAAAAAAAAAAAGAAAAAAAAATTTAAATAAACTTTTTTTCCATTGAACAGGATTTTTATTTTGATCAAACATGAGCAAATTGGAGCATAAGCAATATGTTAAAATTAATTTAAAAAAAAAAAATAAATAAATTAATGCAGTCCTTAAGGTGGGCCTAAACCCACAGCCACAGCTCAACATTATTACCATCAGAACAAAAAAAAAATATTTTCCATGAAAAGCATGTGTGTATGACTCGTATCACATTTACATTATACACACACTCTCTTCCTCAACACACACAGTTGCCAGAGAGAAAAAAAAACACGTGTTTTACCACCACTAGAAACACCAAAGAGACGGCAGTTAACTCTCTTAGCTGGTTGGAAACATGACGTGTTTACTAACCTTTAATTTTGGATAAATGCCAATCATAGTGGAGGTATTTCCTTCTCGGCAGCCACCCTCCGCAAACATGGTTTACATGTCGGTTGGCCCTCCTCCTCTAAGCTGCGGCCGTTTCTATACTTTTTTTATAGCCGAAGTATTCTCATACCAGCTAAAAAGTTCAGGAGTTTCACCTCCTCCAGCCATTGTGTAGCACAGCTGACTCACTGACACTGAGCAAAAAACGGTGGGGGAGGGTTGAGCCTTACAACTGCAAGTGAGGGATTTCTCCATGCATTTTTGGGACGTAAAAGATAGCTAAAACCTTAGGGATGGTATGAGCAGTTTTGAAACCTTGACGTTTTCATACCACGGTATAGCTTGAAACCGCTAATTGGCATATGCCTATACAGTATGTATTTCTATTCCCCTTTTCTGTTTGTCTGTCTTTTTAAACATTTTTTTTCTGTCTGGCTTCTCAAAAACACAATCACAACAGAAACAACAACAAAGGGATTCTTTTAAACTCCCCTATGGCACTGCAAAACTGGTCCTGCATTGAAAGGCATTCTTATCTACCATTCTACAGGACCATGCAGCTAAACAGGGCAGGTTAAAAAAGTACCCATTTGAAATTTACACTGTGGCGACAGACAACTCATCATTGTGGATATCTAGATGTGTTCTGGATTCACTTACATAATTTTGCATAAGAATTTATAAAGCTCACCTCCTGCTATTTTCAGAAAATCTTCCCCAGTTGCCTTGTAAACCTGCAATGAGAAGGCAGTCCATTATAAAATGATTGCATGAGTGAGTGGTAGGCAGAGTGGTTGGTTTTTCTTTAGGTATGTAGGTCAAGTGGCTTCCGACAGGTTACCTCGATGTATCTGTTGCCCATATGATGTTTATGTCTTTGCAGAGCCAAGTCTCGATGTTCTTCACTGACAAAACGAACAAGGGCCTCACCATTCCTCCTCCCCTGAGCATTAAGGCATAGGGCAGCCCCTCCTCTGTGCAACACAAAGAAATATACAGACAGACGTTTTTACATGTGCTTTAGGGTTTTGACATATTCATGCATACGCACTTACTTGGCAATATTTAGTCCACTGAAAAACTTGGCGATGTCCTGATCTGAGGACTGCCACGGCAATCCTCTGGCTCTGATCACTGTGCTGTCACACACTTTCTCCATTTTGCTGCTGCAAACAAATATTCAAGGTGAAGGAATTGTACTCCAGCGGGGGGAAAAAAAAAAAATTGGGGTAAACATTACTTACCAAGTACCCGACTCAAATTTCTCATTAACTCTTTCCGGGTTTGAGAATGTGTGACCTGCAGTTCAGAAATGTCTTCATTAATCAATGTGATTAAATTGTATAAGGGGGGGGGAAACTTCCTTTACAAAAGGTAATGACACTGCCAGAGAGGTATAAAATTAACAACATTTATTATTGTGATGGTAATTTTTAGATGTGCAGATTCTGAAAATAGTCTAGTTTAGTCTATCAGAAAGTGCTCTATGAATTGCTGAGTTTCCATTACAGTTGTTCTTAAAATAAAACCACTGAAAGCGTTTTTTTTTTTTTTTTTTTCTTTTCAAAAAAGCCTCACAACGCTCATAAAATTTCATCCTATTACTGTGGAGAAGTCATCATTTTACTGTGTACATCATGTCCTATGGCATATCGGGGAAAAATAGCATCTGCAGGTTATTTCTTAGTACTTGCCGATACCGATGATGTCATTTTAGAGCCATACCGGTAACAATACTAGTGTATAAATCATTAATAGTTATTTTTCGTTTGGTACCTGTCTGACAGTGTCAATGAAAATTATACCTAAGTGAGTTTTCATTTTACTGAAACTATCTTCACCTTTTGTTGAAATAAGTACAGTGGTTTGTGGTACTTACATAATGGCTCAGAAAGCAGACTGAGTACTATTTTGGCCATCATCTGGACCTGCTGCACTGCTACTTCTGGGGGCAGCATGGCTGATGGATCCGGTAAACCCATGGAGTCGCACATAGCAGGCTGTTCTACAGGTATGCTTAAAGCTAAACAGGGCGTCAGTCAAGGAACCCAATAATGAGATTGATGTGAGAAAGGAAGAAAGTAAATAAAGGGTTAAAAAGAAGAGACAGGTAGGTAATTGTTTCCTGTTCAAGTGGGTGTGTGTTCGGCTTGCCCTGTTAGTTAAACACACACCTTAACTGGGTGCTCTCAGCAATGTACTGGTCATTTACATTTCAAAACTTCAGTTCATGATGCCAACACCCTGTGGCTTAAATGTGCGTGTGTAATCTTCTAAATGACAAAAGTTGAAGACGTTTTTTAGAGCATGTCACACAGAAAGGATACACTCCACCATGGTGTGTAGATCTAAAGTACTGAGGTCAGAGTCGAAGTGCGTTCTGAACTCTTTACGCAGGTCAAAGAAGGAGTAGAAACAGTCAGGGACCAGGATGTTCTGAAGGAAGAAGATATGATGTAAGCAGGTGTTTCTTTTTATTTCGTTTTCTTTTTAAACTAGTATACGATTCCCACTATTATAGTGGAAGTAGAGCGGGTAATATGGCAGTGCAACAAAGAAGACTATTTGCAAAAACTACAATTTATGTAAAGTTTCAGCAGCAAGCAAACTAAGCGAGAGGACAAACCCAGTTTTTTCTGGCGTCTGGTCTTTTAAGATGTGGGAAAATGTTGGCAGTGACACTAAAATGTGGTATGTGCAAGGGTGTGTTAGAGTAATCAATTCCGCTTAAGGACATCTCCACCGAGCAACTTCAACCAGTAACGCAGCGCTGACATAACAATGCTCTGCAGCAGCGTGCATGTGCCGCA
This sequence comes from Corythoichthys intestinalis, assembly GCF_030265065.1. Lineage (NCBI taxonomy): Eukaryota > Metazoa > Chordata > Actinopteri > Syngnathiformes > Syngnathidae > Corythoichthys > Corythoichthys intestinalis. Next base: position 43,568,319 of record NC_080398.1, read on the forward strand.
AAAAGGTTGCTCCAGCAAGAAGTGAGCGAGTGAACATCCGCCCTGACTGTGGGGCGTTCACCTACCCAGCCCGCTCACCTTGCTGGCAGCCTCAGGGTGAATCACTTGACGGATGGGGAGCTGCCCGTCGGTACATAAACACACAGACGTGCCCGCACCTGCGCTGTTCACTTCGTTCGTCAGCTGGAGATGGAACTGTGAAGTATTTCGTAAAACAAAAGTCTGGTATGTAAAACAACACCAGTTGACTTTCCCCATGAAATGTCGCAGTAGTAAATATTACCATATTTAATGCAGCCTCCAGGCTTTTTGCTGTAAAGACACAATCTGCTCCGGATGCATTTTCTTCTTCCACGAGCTCCTCCACTACGTCGTCCTCTTTTTTATCATCCGTCAGGTCGCACTCTTCAGGCTTGATCACAAGCTCGTTTACCTTGCCCAACTTCACAACAACAAAACCATGTCAACAAAAAGCATGTCAGAAGTGATAGTACTATAATAATGCAGTTTAACCTTAAATTGGGCACTCATTGGCTGCCCCTGACTCATTTTGACTGGGAGAAGATGGCAGCACATGATCGCTGCCAGTCCTCCCAGTCAAAATGAATTGGACGTTTGGTGCTATCAATGGCATTGAAAAATGAGCATTCACAGCCAGTCCTTCCAGTCTAAAGGAATTGGATGTCTATCATTATCAACGGGAGACAACGGAAAAAAATGTTTTTAGTGTTGTTGTGTTGGAATATTAATCATTTAACATAATGAATAATAATTATTACTTGCGTCCACACATGTGTACATCACATTTGGGTTATGCAGGCCACCTTTGTATAGCAAATGTTAATATTGTGACCTATATGACCAAAAATATGATGCCCACATGAGAGGTGCACGATAATTATCGGTCCGATAACAGGAATTATGACGTCATCCCAATAAATCCGATAACATTATTAATACGCCTAATAATATATAATATTTTTGGCACGGTGTCGGTCGATTGGGATGTGTGCGTTTGTTTCCACTACTGTTTTGCCAGTCCGCAAAGTTTTGTTATCGTTCTAGAGGCCATATTTTTCCCTCACTGAGTGATAAATCTTACTGTGGCAATTAGCAAATGTTTGCATTTTAGTTCTTGAGGGGCCTTTTGGTTATTGATAGGCTTGCTGTCCTATAATTGGCAGGTTAAGAAAGTTGTTTCATGGGCCAAGACCACAAAAGTCTCCTCTCCTGTTGCACCAATTGTTTTATCTACTGACAAAGCACAATACCTGTTTGGTTTATGTTTGTTTTAATTCAGTGCTCATTGTTCAGTGGAACACATCTTCAATTATATTGACTGATTGTAGTTCTTGAGAGGTCTTTTGGTTATTGATAGGCTTGCTGTCCTATAATTGCCGGGTTAAGAAAGTTGTTTCATGGGCCAAGACCACAAAAGTTCCTCTCTTGTTGCACCAAATGTTCTATCTGCTGACAAAGCACAATACTGTTTGGTTTATATTTGTTTTAGTTCAGTGCTCATTGTTCAGGGGAACACATCGTCAATGATATTGACTGATTGATTGTGACAGACTCAAGTTATATTTATTTGAAAAAATAAATATGGACACTTTAAGTCAAAACTGTTTTTGTCTTTGTTTTGTTTATTATAATAATGTTAATGTCATCGTGAAAATTCTGGTTAGGGTTATAAAATTATATATGTATTATCGGTTCTCATATCGATATCGCATTTGAGGAGCAGGAAGTTATCGATATCGGTATCGGTTAAAAAAAAAGGATATCGTGCACCCCTAGCTCACATGTGAATGTCATGTGTTCATTGGCTTAAGCTTTTTTTTTTAATGAGCAAAAATAGTCACTTGCCCTATAAATGGTGAATCAAGTAACTATGTCCTACCCGACAGTACATTATCGAGATGAAAAATGCAAACATATGATAAGTAGTTATCAGTGACGCCTCCAGAAATTTTTCATAGGGGTGGCCAGAAGGGGCCACTTAAAATCTTGGGGTGGCACACCAAATCTAAAAGCCATAATTTCAGGTTTTCATTATATTATTGCAATAAAAAGGTCAGGGGAAAACTATCAGAAAGACTTAAGGACACAGCTACTGATATACTTTGGTGTATTGTGTAATATTTGATGCTAATGATTTAATGTGCATAGTCCATAACTGTCCAGTCAACATTTTGAGTTGCACTCTGCAATTCAGTTTTATTGTGTTATGTATATATTAAGCATAAGGTGTACATTTAACAAAAGAAAATAATTACTGGGGAAAAGCAGGTGCTGGCAGATACAAATGCTACAACAATCTAACGATATACTGGCCAGCGAGGTGGCCAGTGGGGTGGCTAACAAATTTATAGGGGGGGCTGTGGCTGGCGCCACTGGTAGTTATAGCTTTGGAGATTTTCATGGTTATCCGCGAATGTTGACACGGGGCAACTTGGCTTTTCTTGTCTGTTCCCTTCCAACCAACAAGACGAGTCTAGTTGCATCAATTAAACTTTGGCAGGTTTAGTAGTTATGAAGTCATATAGAAGGGGTATAGATAAAATAAAATGTCATTTCATGCTTAAGTCTCCATATCAAAAGATGAAACAATTGTTTTAACATATTAAAATGTATAACGTCACAAATAAATACATGTTATTGCTATAATCTCCCTAATTATTTTTTTAACGTCATTAGTGCAGCCACTTGTAGAAAATATGTCAGACTTGATGTAAAGTAGACAAGGTATGTCTACAAATCTAAGCATGCAAAGCACTGTGTGAGAATTCGCAATGTCAGACTTTAAATGTAAAAATGCAAAGCTTTACGTGATTTTATCGGCTCTTTTACAGTACTATTAGGCAGACGTTCACATAAATATATTTGTACAGAAAACAGAAAACAAACAACATAAGCCCGTGTTAAGCGCCTTTTTTAATTAAAAAAAATGAAATAATTTTTTTTAAAAAATAGAACATAAGAGAAAAGTTACACATTCCCTGAAAGTATAATGTGCATTACCTTTTTGCTGTTGATATCCACCTGCTGCCAGACGAGCCTCGCTAGCTCCTTCTCGTCGGAGCCCAGCAGCTCCCCGCTGGCGCCAGATGTGGCGGCGCACAGCACCACCAGGTAGTCTACCTGCGCCGTCATTCAGGCACAGTCCAAATTCGAAACACTTCAAGGAACTCAAATCCAAGCCAAAGAGGAACGAACACTTTTTTACACCTGGGCGCAAAAGGTGAGCTCCGTGGATCCTTGGGACTTATTCGGCGCGGTTCCAATGAGGTGTTTTTACGTGAAGCCTCCCAAAGCCACCATCGCGGAGCAATGGCCGAACGTCGTTTTTGTAGAGGAGCTGCTACCTGTGGCGAGTCACGTGATCAACCTACCTGCCGCTTCCCTCCTCCAGGTGGTGCGTGTGTGAGTGAGTGCACAGGTTAGGACGTGGCAGAAGTGAGCACAAGACATACTTTAACCCTTTCTAGGGCAGTGACTAATTTTTGGTAATTAAAATTTTTTTTTATACAAGTAAGGCCTGCATCATGACCGAAAATGTGATGTCCACATACAGTGCTGGCCAAAAGTATTGGCACCCCTACAATTCTGTCAGATAATGCTCAATTTTTCCCAGAAAATGATAGCAATTACAAATTTTTGGTAGTAATATCTTCATTTATTTTGCTTGCAATGAAAAAACACAAGAGAATGAAGAGAGAATGAAAAAACTCCAGCCTGGCCAGCCTGGCTTTTTTCATGTCTCTGGGTCAGAAGTGGGTCTTCCTGGGCAGGTGTGAAAGTGGGCGGGAACGGTCAGGAACGCAGTTCTGGTATAGACCCTACCCACGTGACGTCACAACTCCGCTCTCCTGAATGGTACCGCCCAATTGTCCGTCAAAACATAGTGTTAACCTGTTACGGCTACGTACATTCCTCCTATTTACGGCGTGTTTTTCTGCTCCTTAACATTAATAATCAAAATGGTGAAGGCGTGTGTGGCTGTTGGTTGCACTAACAGAGAAGATGGAAGGAGAGACTTGAAGTTTTACCGTATTCCGAGGGATGCAAAGAGGAGAGCGAAATGGACGGCTGCAGTTCGACGTGAAAACTGGGCACCAAAAAATCACCACAGACTATGTAGTAGTCATTTTATATCCAGTAAGATGCATTTAAGATATACTTAGAGGGTTTTGGGCTGACAAATAACCGCAATTAAGATCATTGCTAGGCTAATCGTCGACAACATACACGTATGTATGTTGTGAGAGTGCTATCGCTAAACCATATAAACATAAAAAGCCCTAACTGCATTGACAAATGACATGAAATAAATTAGACTTGACAGTGGATGTTAGCGAGAATAAAAGATTTTGAATTGAAAATTTCGTAACTCACCTTTCCAAGCACAAGATAGATTCCTGCCGAATTTTCGTGGACGAGGACCTGTTTCACCCAACCAGCAACGAAGTATTTATAAGCCTCCAAGCTCTTGAAGTTTTTCAAATTTTCGTGAGAATAGACTGATTTTGTGTGGACAAGATAGTTGTAAATATCAGCGTAGCAGATGTCAGGCAGACAGGGCGAAGACAGTGGGTCGAAAAACATCGATTTGGGCATCAAATATGGATCTGGCGACTGTATAGAACGAAGCTTTTCCACATAACGCCTTTTATGCAACACATCCAGTGAGTTTACGGCATCCGAAAGCACCGGGTCTTCCATGAAATGCATTTTAAATTCCTCGATCAATTGAAACCAATGCTAATACAGAGACAAAATGACGGACAAGGGGGCGGAACCATACAGCGAGCACGTGGTTTTGTGACGTCGGTGGGTAGGGTCTATAAGATTCAGGGCCGGAACGCAGTTCCGGTATAAGATTCAGGCCCAAAACGCAGTTCCGGTATACTGTGCTTTGTCGAGGCTTCGCAGGACGCTCCCTCTGTAAAGTCCTTGGCCGCCTGGGAATCACAGGGGTGGGCAAGAAGAGGGCCATTCAGTCTGCAAGTGAAGCTGCAGAGAAAGCCACAAGGTGGTTGTGGTTGAAGAGGGCAGATCCGTGGGTTGCTACTGGGACACAAGCCAGGACTTGATCCATCCCGGCTGGGTCGCTAGGACGAGGGTGTCTGATGTTGCGAGACCCGAAACACCCAATGAATCCTGGATACATCACTTATGATGTGTCCCAGTGCATCCAGGAGATGTATCTTTCAAGCAAGTGATTCTGAAAATATGACGGCAACTGTCAAAACGCTATGTCAAAAAAAAAAACAAAAAAAAAACTGCCACGCATGCATTTCGTCTCCAAGAAGAAAACAATCTACCAACATCAGATTTACATACACAAGTGTTAACAACAAGCATAATAAAGTGCTTTTGTAGCGTAATCCGTTTCCATCGATATCTATCATTTTTTTTATTCCACGGACGGCATGCAGGTTTCCCCAGCTGCTGCAGTTATCGGGAGTCTGACGATGACGAGTCACGTCAATGTGCAAATGCAATGGATCAAATCTTTAAGAGCAAGGAAAGAGTTGAAGAGGTTTATTTATCATATTTAGTTTTATTTGCTCTGATGCTCTGTTCAGAACATCTTAGCTGTCAATGTGCACTTTGGACTTATATTTGTTCAATTATGTGAGGCTACTTATTCATTTCCTTATGATTTAAAAAATTCAATGTTTGTGCGATCTTCCAAATATAGTCCATTTCACTCTGTGAAATATAAGTCATTTGTACTTATTTTTCTGAATGTATGTTACTTGTATCTTTATTATTAAAAACACAACAAAAGTAAATGTTTACATTATCTTCAATTTTAATATACTGGTACATCCTATGTTCTTAAGTAGTTAAAATTCAGATTTGGCATTTAGTATGTGAGGAAATGAGGGAAAATAAAAATTATGAGATGGAGGTGGTGGTGTTATACTGTAGCTGATGTTATGTGTTATGTTATATGCATGTTATATGGTGTTATGGCTGTTTTTGTTAACTTTTATTTTGCAAATCATTGAAAAAATACAATTTTGAATGAAAATCAGTTTTTATATGTGTTATAGAAATAACTGAAAAAAAAAAAAAAAAAAAAAGAATAAATACAATTTCTGGCTTCGTGGCGACCTTCATGTCGGGGAGTTCCGGCAAGAAATTCTAACCACTTTCACCCCTGTTCCTGGGTATCCTACCATATAGTCCCTTTTCATTCAGATGCTGATGGCTAGTACGGGTTGACACTGTTGTACCCTCGGACTGCAGGACAGCTTGAACTTGTTTGGATGTTAGTCGAGGTTCTTCATCCACCAGGCGCACAATCCTTCGTTGAAATCTCTCGTCAATTTTTCTTTTCCGTCCACATCTAGGGAGTTTAGCCACAGTGCCATGGGCTTTACACTTATTGATGACACTACACGCGGTAGACACAGGAACATTCAGGTCTTTAGAGATGGACTTGTAGCCTTGAGATTGCCCATGCTCCCTCACAGTTTTGCTTCTCAAGTCCTCAGACAGTTCTTTGGTTTTCTTTCTTTTCTCCATGCTAAATGTGGTACACACAAGGACACAGGACAGAGGTTGAGTCAACTTTAATCAATTTTAACTGGCTGCAAGTGTGATTTCGTTATTGCCACCAGGCCCACCACCTGTTATGTGCCACCGGTAAGTAACAGGTGCTGTTAATTACTCGAATTAGAGAAGCATCACATGATTTTTTTAAAGGTTGCCAATGCTTTTGTCCAGCCCATTTTTGGAGTTTTGTGTAAAATGATAATGATTTCATTTTTTCCCCCAATCTCTTTTGTGTTTTTTCATTGCCAGCTCAATAAATGAAGATATTACTACTAAAGCATTTGTAATTGCAATCATTTTCTGGGAGAAAATGAGCATTATCTGACAGAATTGCAGGGGTGCCAATACTCTTGGCCAGCACTGTATGTGGACGCCAGTACAATTGTGTTATTTTTTAAAATTATTAATCATTATTTTTTTTAATATTTATTTTTCATAAATTAATATTATTAAAATATGAATTATTGTTTTTAATCACATTCTGGAGCAAATATGTGATGATTTTGGTGGTCCCTATTTGACATCCAATTTTAGTGTTAGTGTTGCCCACACATATTTTGTGATGGGCAATAAAAATACGTATATAAAGAATTTTAAATAAATGAATGATCCATTTTGGGGGCGGGAGGTGGAAGCCTTGAGTAATTAATTCATTCATTCATTCATATTATGAACTGCTTTATTTCACGAGGCTTGCAGGGATGCCACAGCTAACAACATGCAAGAGGCAGGGTACATCCTAAATTGGTTGGCCATGAGTGATGTAAAATATAAATGAATAATTGTAAATAAAATAAGATTAATTAAAAAAAAAAAGACCTTAAAAATCTAATTAAAACAAATTGTGATTTATTGATAAAAAGAAAGACATACATTCAAATAAGTGTGGCTCGTGTTTTTTCTCTAACAATGTTTTTCTTTGTTTTATAAGTAGCTTGTGACCTCACACAGTTTAACTGTTTGTCTGCCCTTGACTGCAATAGACGTCCAATCCATTTTAACTAGGAGGAGAAGGAAGCGATTGAATGATCATTCGTGCCATCAATGGCAGCCAATGAGTATCCTATAAAGAGTTAATAACCAAACGTAGGCTTATACTTATACTATATGTTTTTTAAATGACTGATTCCTGTTTTATTGTATTATTTGAACGTCATGTTTTTTTCCGACTCAGTCACAAACATTGCATTTGAAAACATTTACGGGAATCGAACATTCCGATTAAATAAAAAACTTTGGAGTTGGACGACTTATTTAAAGTTTAAAGTTTAAGTTAATCTTTCATAGATTAAATAAATTTAAAATTTTGATAAACAGTATGTAAAATACTTATTTAAAAAATATATATTATATACAGGGTGACCCCAAAAAAAGTTTACACTCAGTTGACTGCTTGTTTAAAAGCCATTGAAACATATCTAAATAGGTTGTCATGCTTAAGTGATTCATTAAGGTCACTCAATGCAGCTGGTAATCTCTCATCTCTACAATTCCTGTGCTTCTGCTGAAAATGAAGAAAACTTTAGCTGTACCTGAATTGCTGCGTGCCGGTCTGACACCTACTGAGATTGCAGCAAATCTGAGAATATCCAGATGTGCAGTCTACAAAGTTAAAAAGAAGCTGAAAGATACTGGAACAGCCTCACGAAAACCTGGGTCTGGAAGTGCCCGATCTGTGCGGACCAAAAAGTTGATTGACAAGGTGATATGTGGCCACCCAGAGTCCACATCTCAATCCCCTGGATTATGGCATATGGGCAACTGTGGAGGACAGTGCCTGTAAGATGCCACAAACTTCTGTGGCAGCCTTGGAGAGGTCCATTGTTAGATCTTGGGAAAAGATGACAGCATCCTACATGAAGAAGACCTGTCAAGCGTTCCGCAGGCGCCTGGAGGCTGTTGTGACACTTAAGGGAGGACACATTGAAAAATAGAGTGTACTGTACATGTTCTTTACAATAATATGTAATTTGTGATTAAATTCTAATTCTAAGCTGAATAAACATGGCATTTAAGTTGTATTATGGCAGTGTAAACTTTTTTTTGGGTCACCCTGTATTTTACAATAGTTACTAGTATAATAATACACCGAGGTAATGTAATTAAAATCTTAGTTTAATTATACTTAAATAGTTGTTTACAGTGTTTTACTCATGTTTATTATTGCATGTATAAATTTTTTAGTATTTTTTGTATTATTTATTCAAAATTTTGCATTGAAATAGTTATTGATCCTCGTTTTTATTTTATCATTGTATTTAATGTAACTGTAATGCGATTAAATTAGCAATTAATCACGTGAAAAAATATTGGTGAACTTAACTTTAAAAATATCATTTTCATTTTGTCATTATGATATGTTTTTGTTATTTATTTGCATTATCTAGTAAAAACAACTAAATGTAAAAGTGTTTGTGTTTCATATATAAAATATTTTGATACTAAAATAAGACATGCTATTTTTTACCTTATTATTTAATTTAATTTCAGACTATTGAATGAATGAATGAATGAATGAATGAATTTATTGTCATTGTCATCATCATCAGTATCATTGACAGTTACAGAGTGTGGGATAGTTTGGCCAAGAAGGAGAAACATTGACGCAGAATATGGAATAATTTGCCCGAAAAAGATGATGACAGACAAAGGAAGATGGGAAAAAAGCAAATGCTTATCGATACCCGTCCCCCAACAGCCCGGGACGCACAGTCTAGCATGTTAGTGTTGCATAGTCCATTTTTTTTGCCGGACATGGCCGTTGGTTTGGTGTATTATTTATGAAATTTATTTCTATATTTCTAATATATTTTATTGTAAATTAATTGTCTTGATTGTAATAATAAAGAATAATTCCGGCTCATTTTTTTTTTCCATTCAATTTATTTTGACTCACTAAACCTAATAAAAACTATTCTAAAACTTACATGTACATACAAAATTGCTATTACTCTTTTCATTCGTTACTTACAATAAATTTAACAGTTTACCAAATATTTACTGAGATAAATGATTGCAGAAAGAATATATAAACTATCCAAATTGATGGGAAAATGGCTATATTAATACAACAAAGGTCAATGCTCACTAAACCAGATTTTAAAACATAGTTCGTTGAATGGCAAAATAAAAACCCTTTTACCCATATATCTTAATATGAAATAATAACGAATAATTTCCCACTGTTTATCACGTCAATACGCTTGTGCCCCGGAAGTAGTCACCGAAGTCGGAAGTTGACCCCCGCAGCCAGTGGTCGCTGAAAGCAATGGCGGGGGATCCGACACCTGAGCTTCTTTTTTTGGACACATTCAAACACCAAAGCGCAGAGGTGACAATACAGTTTATTTTAATCCAGCCCAAAACCTCTCTGCATTTAATACATGTATCGTGTCTATACCGGTGATGTTTTTAAATAGCCAGGTGCAAGTTAAAGGGCTACGATGCTAATGTTAGCATCATTTGCACGGGAATTATGAGCTACAGTGTAAGAAATCGATTCACGTAATCATTCTTGTTTACTGCATATGGTATGTAATGTCCCTTCGGATTGTATTTTTAATAGTAAAAGAATGCTCCCTGTAGAACTGTGCCTTTTTTAAATTTCCGATCACAGCACTACGCGCTTGCCTGTGCTGTGTGTTATTCTAGGTTGTATGTAAACATTCTATGTCATTTGTTTATGTCCGGTCACGTACAGTTTACCAATGTGGATGTGGTGCGCTTTCCCTGCGTTGTGATTATCACAGAGGTCCGTGTTATTCCTCCTGGAATCAAAGCACATAGCAACTTACCTGACAGCAGAGCATGCGGGTAAGCCCGATGTGTTACACACTATCACATACATACTAGTCCTTCTCAAAAAATTAGCAAATTGTAATAAAGTTCATTATTTTCTGCAATGTACTGATAAACATTAGACTTTCATATATTTTAGATTCATTACACAAAACTGAAGTAGTTCAAGCCTTTTATTGTTTTAATATTGATGATTTTGAAAAGTCAAGAAAAACCAAGAAAAACCAAAAATCCCTATCTCAAAAAAATATCATATTTCATCCTGCAAATACACAAAAGTGTTTTTTAATACAAAAAAAGTCAACCTTCAATTTATTATATCAGCTATACACTCAATACTTGGTCAGGAATCCTTTTGCAGAAATGACTGCTTCAATGCGGCATGGCATGGAGGCAATCGGCCTGTGGCACTGCTGAGGTGTTATGGATGCTTCGATAGTGGCCTTAAGCTCATCCACAGTGTTGGGTCTGGTGTCTCTCAACTTCCTCTTCACAATATTCCACAGGATCTCTATGGGGTTCTGGTCAGGAGAGTTGGCAGGCCAATTGAGCACAGTCATGCCATGGTCAGTGAACCATTTACCAGTGGTTTTGGCACTGTGAGCAGGTGCCAGGTCGTGCTGAAAAATGAAATCTTCATCTCCATAAAGCTTCTCAGCAGATGGAAGCATGAAGTGCTCCAAAATCTCCTGATAGCTAGCTGCATTGATCCTGCTCTTAATAAAACACAGTAGACTAACACCAGCAGCTGACATGGCACCCAGACCATCACTGACTGTGGGTACTTGACACTGGACTTCAGGCATTTTGGCATTTCCTTGTCCCCAGTCTTCCTCCAAACTCTGGCACAAAATTTGCTTTCATCTGAAAAAAGTACTTTGCACTACTGAGAAACAGTCCAGTGCTGCTTCTCTGTAGCCCAGGTCAGGGGCTTCTGTCGCGGTTTCAGGTTCAAAAGTGGCTTGACCTGGGGAATGCGGCACCTGTAGCCCATTTCCAGCACACCCCTGTGCACGATGGCTCTGGATGTTTCTACTCCAGACTCGGTCCACTGTTTCTGCAGGTCCCCCAAGGTCTGGAATTGGCCCTTCTTGACAAATCTTTCTCAGGATGTGGTCTACTTTTCTGGTTGTGCAGTGTGTCCTGCCACACTTTTTCCTCCCCAAAGACTTCCCAATGAGGTGCCTTGATACAGCACTCTGGGAACAGCCTATTCGCTCAGAAATTTATTTCTGTGTCTTAGCCTCTTGCTTGAGGGTGTCAATGATGGCCTTCTGGACAGCAGTCAGGTCGGCAGTCTTGCCCATGATTGCGGTTTTGAGTAATGAACCAGGCTGGGAGTTTTTAAAAGCCTCAGGAATCTTTCGCAGGGGTTTTGAGTTAATTCGTTGATTCAGATAATTATGTTAGTAGCTTCTTTAGAGTACCTTTTCATGATGTGCTAATTTTTGAGATGGGGATTTTTGGGTTTTTCTTGACTTTTTTGCCAAAATCTTCAACATTAAAAGGCTTGAACTACTTCAGTTGTGTGTAATGAATCTAATATATATGAAAGTCTAATGTTTACCAGTATATTACAGAAAATAATGAACTTCATCACAATATGCTATTTTTTGAGAAGGACTAGTACACTCATTCATACTTCATTTACTTGTCTTACAATCAAAAATCTCTGAGTCTGAAGATTCTTATTGTTGTTGCTTCTTTTCATCCATCCTCCCCCAACTATTTATTTATACAGGTTAAAGGTCACATAACTGATTCACTCATTTGTGATGTAGTACGAAGTAAAGGAAGAAGAAAATATAATTTTATTGAAAACTCATTGATGGTGAGAGACGTCTAATCCCTTTTGACTGTGTTTGGGGCTGGCAGCAAAAAATTGTATATAATCGCTCTCAGCCCTCCCAGTCAAAATGGATTGGGCGTCTATTACAGTGAATGACAGCAAATGAGTTAATGGAAGACTGTTTGAAATCACTTGTGTTGGTTTCATTGTTTTCTATATGACAAAAAATGGCATTTGAGCAGGGAGAATGGACTGTTCTATGAACTCTGTTGTCAACTGGGGGACCTGTATATAATCTTAAATATGTGTCTTTATACTGGAGTGCAACTTTTTTTATCAGTGTGAATGTTTTGGGTGACTAAGAAGTTAATGTCTATTAGGATTGCACAATATATCGCGTGAACATCGCTATCACAATGTGCGCATACGCAATAGTCCTATCGCAGGATATGCACTTTTTTTTTTTTTTTTTTTTAAATTTATTTTTATTGCTTCATAAAAGCATCAAGTGTGCAGAGTCATGGCCTCCTAGGGGGCCCCTTTTATCAGAGCTGGGTAGAGTAGCCAAAAATTGTACTCAAGTCAGAGTAGCGTTACTTCAAAATAGTATTGCAAAATAGTATTAACAGTATAAGTAAAATTACTCATCCAAAAACATTTGTACTCAAGTACAAGTAAAAAAATTATTTGGTGAAAAGAAGACTTTAGTAACGAGTAACATTGTGAGTTAACTGCTTACAATGTTTGATTTTTATTTATTTCATTTTTTTATATATATATATATATTTTTTCAGCACATACAGTAAATACTTTATATTTTTATGGTGCTTTAAAGACGACATGATTGAACAGGGTGGTGTGATAGAGGAAAGGCAAGCTTGAGTCTGATTGGTGTAATGGAGTGATGTGATTATTGTTGCGACATCTCATTGGTGAAACTGGTGGAGCTACTGTTGGCATCTCTGACAAAAATAAAGTCAATATGTACAATAAAGAGGAAAAATGTCACAACTCTAGTGTAGCCCAAAATAGCGGAGTAAGAGTAGCGTTTCACGAAGCTACTCAAGTAAAAATAAAAAGTAAATTTTTCTCTAAAAGTTACTCAAGTAAATGTAACGGAGTAAATGTAACGTGTTCCTACGCACCTCTGCCTTTTATAACAGCAATCGTCATCATTCACAAATTAACCCCCTTAGCCTGGAATAAACAGGCATTATTATTATACGGGTATCTGTGATTTTTTACGAATAGTTTTATCTCTGCTCGTGGATCTTCATATAATGTAAAGCACTTTGAATTGCCTTGTGTTGAATTGTACTATACAAATAAATTTGCCTTGCCTTGCCATTATATGAATACAATGTGGTCATGGTGAGTCAACCAAAGTATCTATCCAAATTCTTCTAGTTTTAATATCACAATATATTATCGCAATATATCGCACACCCCCAAAAAGTCGCAATGTCAGTTTTTTCCAATATCGTTCAGCCCTAATGTCTGTGCTGTTTTATCCTCCTTACATCTGTTGTGATAGCGGCCCGGTGTTTCTACATCACACAAGTTATTCATCAGTTTCATCGTGTGTGTTTTTGGTTTTCTAGAGAGACATCCCCACATGCCTTCCAGCTGGAGCTGTTCTTCAATAATGTCCCCAAACCTAACAGCCCCACTTTTAACAGACTTGGCAGGTGAGGACGACATTCTACATTCTCTGCTCACCCTCCACCTTGTTTCTCTATCCTTATGAGGCTGTCCTCTTTCCATCTCTGTATTTCTTGTGTAGGTCTCCAAAGTTTTTTAAGATGCACATGTCTGTCTGACCTGTAGAACCAGTCACAATAGCATCCAAACCTAGTTTTTAGAGGCCAGTGGGGTGTGTGTAGTGTACTCAATTGAGCACCCACCCATATTCAGGTTTCTTTGTTCTTGTTTTGGCTAACTGGTAACACCTGAAACTCAACCCCACCCTTGTTGCAGTTGAAGATGACGTAGCACTCATCAGTGGTCTCAGAAAGAGAACTGAACAAGTTCTATTTTTATTGTCATAACTAGGCTGTTGCAAATGACTATTTTTCTCCTGAATTTTTTTCCTTTTTTTTTTCTTACTACTGTAGCAATTAAAATTTTGGCGATGCTTATCAATTTACAAAAACATTTTTGAATGCTTGAATTCTTTATAAAAAATACAAATAAATAACAACAGACAAATAACAGATAAATAACAATGATAAATCACAATTAAACAACTGGGTCAAATGCTGATAACATTAAATAGTGCAAAAGAATGGAATGTAAACAGATTCAGAACACTAACTTCACCTTTGCAACATGATTCAAAACAATTGTTAAAAAAACTAAATATTAAAATTATCTAGCATTAATATTATAGTATACTACTATAGGTATATACACAATAACACGTTATAATTAGGGCTGTCATACGATAAAAAATTTTAATCGAGTTAATCACAGCTTTAAAATTAATTAATCGTAATTAATCGCAATTCAAACCATATCTAAAATATGCCATATTTTTCTGTAAATTATTGTTGGAATGGAAAGATCAACATAGTACATATATACAAATATGTTTATTATAACAATAAATTAAAGATACATGATAATATCGGTCGCCGATGATTATCGGACGATAATGGCAATTATAACGTCACACAGATAATCCAGATAATAAAAAAATTCAACCGATAATGCCGTATTTCACGTTATCAGATCGGGGACATCCCTAATTAACTTAACATCTCAGCGAACTGAGTAGTTTTGTGCAGACAGACAGACACTGTGTAGCTCTACATTCTAGTTTATGGTGCAGACTGGTTATTAATACATCCTCTCTTGTTTTTTTTTCTCTTTAGTCTGGAATATGACGAGAATAAGTCGATTGTCTTCAGACCCAGTGGAAAGGTGAGCTGAAATAGAATGTGATCACACCCCGTATAAAAGAGCAGGTTTTTCTGATGTAACAAATTCTATTTCATGTGTTACCTCAGCCTGTTGTTTATCTGGTTTGGTTGTATAAGTGAAATATATTTTTTTTCTTCAGCTCTCTAGTAAATATCTGAAGTTTTTAGGTCAAAATTGATTAGTATTTTGCACATTTAAAGATCTGTCTACTTTGATGGAAAAACTATCTAGGCCCGAGTGATAGGGAACCCCAAAAGGGTCAAAATTAAATAGTAACATTTTGAAATAAATACCCTTCTATAAATAACTGAAAAAAATTTGGAGTATGGCCCTTAAATTTTAAAATAAGGTAATATTACTATGAAAAAGAATTGACAAGATAAAAAGCGTTTTTAACAACGTATTGTTTTATTTCATTATCCCTATAGACCCTACCCACCTACGTCACAAAACCACGTGCTCGCTGTATGGTTCCGCCCACTTGTCCGTCATTTTGACTCTGTATTAGCATTGTTTTCAATTGATGGCGGAATTTAAAATGCATTTCATGGAAGACCCGGTGCTTTCTGATGCCGCAAACTCACTGGATCTGTTGCATAAAAGGCGTTATGAGGAAAAGCTTCGTTCTATACAGTCGCCAGATCCATATTTGATGCCCAAATCGATGTTTTTCGACACACTGTCTTCGCCCTGTCTGCCTGACATCTGCTACGCAGATATTTACAATTATCTTGTCCACACTAAATCAGCCTATTCTCACGAAAATATGAAAAACTTCAAGAGCTTGGAGGCTTATAAATACTTCGTTGCTGGTTGGGTGAAACAGGTCCTCGTCCACGAAAATTCGGCAGGAATCTATCTTGTGCTTGGAAAGGTGAGTTACGAAATTTTCAATTCAAAATCTTTTGTTATTGCTAACATCCACTGTCAAGTCTAATGTATTTCATGTCGTTTGTCAATGGAGTTAAGGCTTTTAATGTTTATATGGTTTAGCGATAGCACTCTCACTACATACATACGTGTATGTTGTCGGCGATTAGCCTAGCAATGATCTTAATTGTGGTTATTTGTCAGCCCCGTAGACGAGGCCAGTTTCTTTCACTTGGTACCAGCTAAATATTATTCAAAAAATAACGATGGTGGAAGAAAGGGAAGTCACAAACATCTTGAATTTGAAACTATGTCGTACTACGTCGTATGTTGTCGGCGATTAGCCTCGCAATGATCTTAATTGTGGTTATTTGTCAGCCCCGTAGACGAGGCCAGTTTCTTTCACTTGGTACCAGCTAAATATTATTCAAAAAATAACGATGGTGGAAGAAAGGGAAGTCACAAACAACTTGAATTTGAAACTATGTCGTACTACGTCGTATGTTGTCGGCGATTAGCCTCGCAATGATCTTAATTGTGGTTATTTGTCAGCCCAAAACCCTCTAAGTATATCTTAAATGCATCTTACCGGATATAAAATGACTACTACATAGTCTGTGGTGATTTTTTGGTGCCCAGTTTTCACGTCGAATTGCAGCCGTCCATTTCGCTCTCTTTGGATCCCTCGGAATACGGTAAAACTTCAAGTTTCTCCTTCCATCTTCTCTGTTAGTGCAACCAACAGCCACACACGCCTTCACCATTTTGATTATTAATGTTAAGGAGCAGAAAAACACGCCGTAAATAGGAGAAATGTACGTAGCCGTAACAGGTTAACACTATGTTTTGACGGACAAGTGGGCGGTACCATTCAGGAGAGCGGAGTTGTGACGTCACGTGGGTAGGGTCTATACCACAGTAGCCTTTTTATTTCATAATGTCATTTTTCAGCACAATGAGATTTTACAAGATAAGCGTTTTTCACTGTCCTTTTTTTCAAAATGGCTTTTTACACAAAGGCCTTTTTATTTCATAACGTCGTTTTCAAGCACAATGAAGTGTGTGCTGTCAACCAAATGCATAAGGTGGAGTCAGTTAAGTGATTGGCTCAATGGATGGTGGAGTTTGGTTAGCTGCCTTACCATTTGGTAGTGTCACTTTCAGACCTCAGAGAAGTTGCTAACCAGTTGGATAGTAATGAAAGGCTTCTACCTCAGTCTTAGCGAGGATTTCAGCAGCAGTGTGTTTTTTGATTAGATGCTTTCTGGAAATTTACAGTTCAGCGACGCTACCAACTGCTAGCGCAGCTAGCCAGATTCCATAATCCATCTAGCCAATTAACTGACTCTGCCTTATGTATTTGATTGACAGCAAATGCTTCATTGTGCTGGAAAACGACATTATGAAATAAAAAGGCTATTGTGGGAAAAGGAATTATGAAATAAAAAAATACTTTGTGAAAAATGCCTTATATCTTGTAAAATCTTTTTCATATTATTACCTTATTTTACGAATTATTATTATGTCTGTTATTTATCAATGGGTATTTATTTCAAAATGTTCATTTTATTGATTTAATTTAGACCCTTTTGGGGTTCCATAGAGTGAATTGTTCCTTGAAAACATGTAAAATGAAAGCTATTAAACATGCTGTACTTCTGTTAAGATTAACACAGATGGCCTGGTGCTGCGTGGCTGGTACACCACTCTGACCTTGGCTATTTACGGCACAGCGGAGCGTTCACACGGACACGAACAAAGCTCACCTCCACCGCCACCTCCCCCACCCCTTCAACAACCGTGTGGGCCCAAGAGACTTGTTAAACAAGGTGATCATCTTTCAAAAGAGCATTCAGTAATCATCATTTCAGTAGATTTTCCTTTACTACGATCAATGTTTTTTCTTTGCAGAGTGGGAAAAAGATGACCAATACAATGGGAGCCCACCGAGACCAGCACCCCGAGGACCTCGCACTCCACCTGGGCCCCCGCCCCCTGACGATGACGACGAGGAGCAAGTCCAAGTGCCAGGAGTGAGCTGTGAGTAACATACAGTGGGGAGAACAAGTATTTCATACACTGCCGTTTTTTCTGGTTTTCCCACTTGCAAGCCATGTAGAGGTCTGTAATTTGTATCATAAGTTCTCTTCAACTGTGAGGGACGGAATCTAATGCAAAAATCCAGAAAATCACATTGTATAATTTTTAAATAATAAATTTGTATTTAGCTGCATGAAATAAGTATTTGATACATTACCAACTCGTAAATATTTCGGCTCTTAGTTATTTTTTAAGAACCCCTCCTGTTCTCCACTCATTACCGGAGGTAACTGCACCTGTTTGAACTTGTTACCTGTATAAAAGACACTGTTCACATGCTCAAACAAACAAACTCCAACCTCTCCACAATGGCCAAGACCAAAGAGCTGTGTAAGGACATCAGGGATAAAATAATAGACCTGCACAAGGCTGGGATGGGCTACAGGAAAATAAGCAAGCAGCTTGGTGAGAAGGTAACAACTGTTGGAGCGATTATTAGAAAATGGAAAAATTTCAAGTTGACGGTCAGTCTACCTCGTTCTGGGGCTCCATGCAAGATCTCACCTTGTGGGGCATCACTGATCATGAGGAAGGTGAGGGATCAGCCCAGTACTACACGGCAGGACCTGGTCAATGACCTGAAGAGAGCTGGAACCACAGTCTCGAAGAAAACCATCGGAAACACATTACGCCGTCATGGATTAAAATCCTACAGCGCACGCAAGGTCCCGCTGCTGAAGCCAGTACATGTCCAGACACGTATGAAGTTTGCCACTGACCATCTGTATGATCCAGAAGAGCAATGGGAGAAGGTCATGTGGTCGGATGAGACCAAAATTGAACTTTTTGGTCTAAACTTGGCTCGTCGTGTTTGGAGGAAAAAGAAGGATGAGTACAACCCCAAGAACACCGTCCCAACCGTGAAACATGGAGGAGGAAACATCATTTTTTGGGGCTGCTTCTCTGCCAAGGGTACAGGACGACTGCACCGTATTGAGGGGAGGATGGATGGGGCTATGTATCGCCAGATCTTGGCTGACAACCTCCTTCCTTCAGTGAGAGCCCTGAAGATGGGTCGTGGCTGGGTCTTCCAGCATGACAACGACCCAGAGCACACAGCCAAGGCAACTAAAGAGTGGCTCCGTAAGAAGCTTCTTAAGGTCCTTGAGTGGCCTAGCCAGTCACCAGATCTGAACCCGATAGCAACTCTATGGAGGGAGCTGAAAGTCCGTGTTGCCCGGCAGCAGCCCCGAAACCTGAAGGCTCTGGAGAAGATCT
Organism: Corythoichthys intestinalis; assembly: GCF_030265065.1. Lineage (NCBI taxonomy): Eukaryota > Metazoa > Chordata > Actinopteri > Syngnathiformes > Syngnathidae > Corythoichthys > Corythoichthys intestinalis. The sequence continues at coordinate 43,587,583 of NC_080398.1, forward strand.
GCATGGAGGAGTGGGCCAAAATCCCTGCTGCAGTGTGTGCAAACCTTGTCAAGCACTACAGGAAACGTTTGGTATCTGTAATAGCAAACAAAGGTTTCTGTACCAAATATTAAGTTCAATTTTTGTCATGTATCAAATACTTATTTCATGCAATTAAATGCAAATTTATTCTTTAAAAATCATACAACGTGATTTTCTGGGTTTTTTTTGTATTAGATTCCATCCCTCACAGTTGAAGAGAACTTATGATACAAATTACAGACCTCTACATGCTTTGCAAGTGGGAAAAGCAGCAAAATCGGCAGTGTATCACATACTTGTTCTCCCCACTGTAATTTGTCCATTACTTTGCTCTTTTTTTAATCTTTCTACATCCTTTGTATATTTGTATTTTTCAGTGGTTGTTTTTTATGAGTTTTTACAGTATAGTTATGGAAATTCCCTCGTAAGTGGGAAAGGAGAACAATAATTGCCGATAGGCTTTTCAGAAGCATATTGAATGCTTTGAGAAAAGTAACATAAACCCAATCATGCAGTAGCTGCTGTTGGCCTCAGCTCATATACAGACATGCAGATTCACCAATATTTGGGGCTATGTCCATTTTGTCTTTTTTCCACGCGCGAGCGCGCACACACACACACACACGCTACACTGCAATGCAAACGCACGTGACGCTCCTTTTAGTGCATTCGCAGTAGCAACGCGATGCTCCTATTAGTGCATTCGCAGTAGCAACGCGACGCTCCTATCAGTGTGTTCGCAGTAGCAACGCGACAATCCTATTGGTGCGTTCGCAGGAACAACCACTTTTTCGACTGCCACCATTATTGTAAATAGTCAAATGCATGACATGGGTGAGTGGGTTGTTAACACAGGTATGTAAAAATTAAGCATGACTTCTGTGCTTACTTAAGAGAAGCTAAATCCTACCGTGTCTTCTCACGCCCATCAATATGACAAAATCAATGTCACATTCTCATCTCTTCTCTTGTTTGCGGAGAAAAGGTGATGTTGAGATCTGTATCTTTATGGTTTTATCTTATCAAGGCATATTGTGATAGCTACAAAATAGTGAGGCGCCCATGGAGCGCACTGATAAATACCTGTGTAATATACTTTAGTAGTTCTAAAATTTAGCTGCATTTTTTTTTTTCTAGTAATGACATGTTATATAGTTTTGCTGAATGTCTTTGCCGTTACATCAACAGTGAGCATGGTCAAAGATGAACCACGCGAAGGCCGTGAGGACTACCTGGAGGCCGTGTCACCTGAAAGGTCACTGGCTGCCGATGAAGCATATTCTGATGCTGAGCAAGAGGAGGGTGAGGACGAAGAGGAGGAGCAAGAGGAGGAAGATGACGTTCGAACAGAGGGGAGCGCTCCAGAAGATGAGGAAGAAGAGGAAGATGAGGGTGAGGACGAGGAGATGGAGGAAGGTAGGGGAGTTGTTTGGTGGGAGAAGTGCAGTCTCCAATCTCAAATGGACGCAGAATTTGAAACCCATTTGAGGTACACCATCAATCGTTCACAACTGAGTCCATTTGGGATTAAGTAAAAAACAGCCAGATTTGCTGTGGCATGCTGCCTCCTTCAATGTCCTTAGCTACCCAGGCTTATTATTGACAATCATAGACTTATAATTGAAGATGGGCTGTCTTCGTGTCTTGTATGCCCAACTCGGCCTGCATGTTTGGAAGTGATGCAATCATCAGATCTGTCTTTGGCTGTATTTGGAAATCACCCTTTATTCACTTCATCTTGCCATCTATGCTTGCCATTTTGTATTGCTTTTTTAATGTGTTGTGGCAGTTTATGTTGTTCCCTGTATCGTGCCCTAATTTTATCACAAAATGTAGCTGGAAAAGTAGTGAACAATCGATGGTCACATTACAAAAGCAACATGACGCATTGTGCCAAAGCTAAAAAAAATATATACTGGACTGTCTCAGAAAATTAGAATACACAATATTCTAATTTTTTGAGACAGTCCTGTGTATATATACAGGACTGTCTCAGGAAATTAGAATACACAATATTCCTGACTGCCTCAGGAAATTAGAATATTGTGTATTCCTGTCTCAGGAAATTAGAATACACAATATTCCTGACTGCCTCAGGAAATTAGAATATTGTGTATTCTAATTTCCTGAGACAGTCCTGTATATATACACAGGACTGTCTCAAAAAATTAGAATATTGTGTATTCTAATTTTCTGAGACAGTCCAGTATATATTTCTATGGTGCACTTCTGAGCGAGCAATGATTTTGAAGATTTTGAGCACTGAAAAATATATTGAGCGAGCAATTAAAGATTTTTGAGCACAGAAAATAATACTGAGCAGAAAAAAACTACTCTGTGTTCCATAATTGTGTTTGCATGTTAGTTTTACCCACTCAATCCCTTCTCCCGCTCTCACTTAATCACTCGACCTCTGCGCTCACCGGTTTGTTTTCTCTGTGCCCTCAGTTTGGCACACGCGTTACAAATGTGCAACAAAGCCAACCAATCAGAGAGCTGGCCGAAGTACACCGATTGGCTATTTGCCCTCCAATTAGATTACTTGCTAGATTCACCCTGATCACGCAAAGGAGACAGACTTGGACGGTAGAAGGATGACTTCTTTGGGATCGACGATGACAGTATTTATTATTATGATTATTGTCTCATGTTATATAACTTGTTGTTCTATTCCGTTGTTAAGATGCAAGTCAACTCGTAAGTCCTCTATCTCAAGGCACCGCTATAGAGTGATTAGGGATTGAGGAATAAGTAAATTATTACAAAAATATAGCCTATTTGGATTCTTAAATCAGAAAGCAAGGATACATAAGTAGCTGGCTTCCTCACTCTCACTCCCTCTTTGTATCTCAGATGACGTACCATAATTTAGAATGTAAAACAAACCCCTCTATTGTCTCTGTTTATTGTCTAGGTGATGATGGCTATGAACAGATTTCTAGTGACGAGGATGATCTGGATAATGGCAACTTTAAACTACCTTCCTTTGACATGGACTACACACCAGAGGACCTTGCATCTGTTCCACCAGTCCAGTTTGACCCATATGAACGAGAACTCCGACCGCTGGTCTACTTTACACCCCCGTACAAAACACTCTTTGATACCCAGCTGGAGAAACCCGTTGCAGAGGAGCCCAAAGACCCCAGTACCTCAGAGGAAGTAGGAAGTGGAGAAGATACCGATTGTGTTGCACAGCTGAAAGAGCTGCTAGGAAGCATTGGAGAAGAAAGAGATGTCCGCTGGGTCACCGCTCTGGAAGAAGCATCAGGACTACTTGCCAAAGGCTTAACATGCCTTGTTAAACGGAGCGAAGTGGAAGAGCATGTCAGTGTTTTAGCCCAGTGGACTCTCCAAGCATTAAGTATGGAGATTGCCCTCACACAACCAATTGCCGTGAATCTCAGACAACTAAAAGCAGGCGCCAAGTTGGCGTCGTACCTAGCAGAGTGTCCTCAGGGCCTGAAGGCCCTGCTCCATGATGGGGCTTTGGACGTGCTGTTGGAACTCCTCCATAGGGACCATGTCTCCTCTACATTGAAACTTAGTCTTCTCAGGGCACTTGATGCTTTGATTAGTTCTCCTGTTGGTGTAGAGGCTTTCCTCAGTGCTGGAGAGTCAGAGAAGACTGGCTATCAGGTGAGCATAAACTCTTTCTAAGTCAAACTAGGAATAGGGCCTTTTGGTCCTATTCCTAATATCTATATTTGCGCTATTCTTTTTTTACGCATTTTAAAAACATTTAGAGCAAGTTGACTTTTTTGCCCTCTGTGATTTGCTTCCTCTTTTCTAATACTATCCAAGTTAACTGAGTAGTACAGGAAAAGCCCTTTCGTTCTGCAGTTGATGAATGGGGAGAAAGCCTAAGTTCATCATGAAGTGAACAAAACAACGTGAAACTGTTACGACCAAATTCATATTTTAGAGAAATTGAATGTTCTTTAGTGTACTCACTTCATGGTTGGTGATATTAGGTTGTGTCAGCAAGGATCTGCAAATAAATCATGCAGCCCTTAACATTACTTACCCATTTTTGGAAATAAGTGTTTTTTTTTTCCCCCTTAAATTTTGAATTCCTATCCTTAACAGCGTTTAGTGCAACTGTTCCTCCGAGATGAAACAGTGAGAGTCATTACTGCTGGCAACGCTATTCTTCAGAAAAGCCACATGTTTGAGATACTGCTTGATCTACGGCGTACAGCAGCAGCGTGGAGTGAACCTCAGCAGGTACACACACGCACTATTCCTGATCAGAAGCAAGGTTTTTTTTTTCCAAATGAGCTTCCTAAAATTTTCTTATTGATACAGAGTCGTGTCACGAAAACCTTACCTGACTTAAACTTTAATACAAACAGTTTCTACAACCATTTTCAGGATGAGATTGAAGATGCTGAAACCCCCATGGAGGAGGAGCCAGCCTTAAGCTCCTCCGCTGTGAGCGAAGCAGAGCTTGATCGGTTGGTAGGTTCTCTGGAGGAGTTGTATCAGCTGCTAGAGACCGCCCCTCACTGCATGGTGCAGCCCCCGGGGAAAGCTTTTCCAACTTCTGTGAGAATAACAGGACCACAGGAAAGAGATGATCCATACCCAACACTCTATAGGTATACAGTCACAATCACCTGGTTCAAAAATATAGGTCATTCCAAAATTGAAGGGCATGTGGGCTTCCAATTCTTTGAAAAATAGATTTCTCTGATTTTCTGCTACATATTCATCAATAATAGGTTATAAACTATCAAAGGTTTGACTAGTTAAGTTTACAGATTATTGGTAATTGCTTTTATGCATAATTTATTTGGTTGTGCAATATTCGGCAGAATAACAGTAAAAGGGTTGCAAATCCGTACTAATGATAAGGTTAGTGCTAACCATAAGGACAAGTCTACTTTTGCAAGTCAGTAAAGACAAAAAAACCCCCCACATAATTGTTTTATTTTGATTAGATGCATAACGAGATTGCATGAGGTGGAGAGATTCATTTAATCAAGGATGAGTATTTTTCAAACATATGAAAAATAAAAGTTACATAAATTTGGTTTATCCATTCCTTTGCAAAACTTTGATGTCAAGTCCAGCATATCATGTGATTAAACATGTGGCCGCTTTCTTCTACCATGCTAAAAAGATTGGGGTTATTAAAATAAATGCTGTCCTTTGGGTTAGCCTGAGCCCACAGCCACAGCTCAACATTATTATCATCAGAACAAAAATAGTTGGATTATTTTCCATAAAAAACACGTGTGTATAACTACCGTAGTATCATGTTTACATTGTACTCACGCTCTCTTTCTCAACACAGACAGCTGCCAGAGAGAAAAAAATACCACATTTTACCACAGCTAGACACACTAAAGACGCTGGAGTTAACTCTCGTAGCTGGTGGGAAATATTCATAACAGTGTTTACTATCCTTTAATGTTGTATAAATATGAAATCGTATTGGAGGTATTGCTTCCTCGGCAGCCACCCTCCGCAAACATATTTTACAAGTCGGTTGGCCCTTCTCCTCTAAGCAGCGGCCGTTTGTAACTTTTCTGTAGCCGAGGTATTCCCATACCAGCGATATCTTTTTCTTCAATGGGGAAAAAACTTCAGGAGTTTCACCTCCTCCAGCCATCGTGTAGCACAGCTGACTCACTGACAGTGAGCAACAACCAGTGGGGGAGGGTTGAGCCTTACAGCTCTATTCTTTTTGAGACATAAAAAATAGCTGATACCTGAAAATTTTTGCGGTTTAGAAACCTTGACGTTTTCATATCGCAGTATACCTTGCAACCGGTAAATCAGCACATGTCTAGTAACTACACAGAATTGGCATATTTTGCAATTTAAAATTTCAACAGTGGGACGCAAAAAGCATTCCATGTTGGAATGACCCAACTGTTTTAAAACCAAACTTTTACCTTCTTTAGGTACCTGCATGCATGCCATTTTCTGGAGAGCACATCAGTGGTGCTTTCTGCAGCAGCGGCGGCCGGACACTTGGGCGTCACGCAAGCCGTGAGAGAGCTCCTTCGTTTTCTGTCACTTACTCAGTCGGGTTTGCTCTTCCTTCTCGCCCAACCCACTCCCACCAACTTGCTGTTGCGCCTTCTCGCATCCGTGGCGGAAAATGACAGCGAAGAGACTGCCTTCACTGGAGGAGAGGGAGTACTCAATGGCCCCGGGTTTGGTGAAGAGGGCTTCGGCGTGTGGATCATGCAGGCCCTGCATGCTCTCCAGGGGGTTTCAGAACTCTTGAACCATGTGACTTCAGGGGGAGAAGGACGAGTGTGTTTGGATGAAGGTGACAACCCAGAGGTCTTAGCTATGCTCCATTCACTTTATCTGATGACCTTCACCGCGACGGGTCGCAGTGCTGTAGCACACGTTTTAAGTTTGGACAATAACCTGTCCTGTCTGGTCACGCTGCTTCAGCACTACAGCAAGGAAGGACAAAGGTCAGAGCCCTTTCTTCACCCTAGTTTTATATCACTCAATTCACATTTTTACTCATGTCAGTGTATGAATATCTGTGTGTCTTTCATTTAGTGAAGCCAAGACTCGCAAAGCTGTGACGTATAACTATGCATGTATGTTGGTCTTGCTGGTGGTGCAAAGCTCAAATGAACTTCGGATGATGGAACAATATGCTGCGCCACTGCTCTCTATTGCCAAAGTCGACGACACCAATGCGAAGTTACAGGGTAAAAATGGCAAATTTGGAATTTGTGTTGTAGTGCTTTCTTGACATTAACGACACTGATGTTTTTTTTTTTGTTTTTTTTAGAGCTGAGCAAATGGCTGGAGCCTTTGGAAAAATTGCGCTTTGAAATCGGAAGCATCTCGCCACTTCTCGACTATGTCAAACAGGTACAGTATAAAACTCCTCTTTAAATCTCAAGTCAAAGCTGTAAAATATGGCGGAAAACACTCAGGTGACACACTCAGGAAAACACTCTGAGACCCCCAATTTGGCCAACTTTCAAAATTGTCCGATATGCATGTGTGAAACATAATTGGAAAGCTTAAAATCTCAATTTTCTGGGGGAAGCAAAATTTTGAACAGGAGGGCATTTTTAAAAAAAGTTTTTAAACAGCAAAACCCTATCTGGAGGTGAGAGCACGCGAGAGCAGGATTACAGACGCCATGACTTTAACAAGATATTATCGCGTACTTACCTTGTTTTGATCCAAAAACTCCATGTAGCATGTATCACTGAGTGTCAAGACACAGCTGTGAATGGCCACAGCTGGATTTTGGGGGATTTTATGGGTGAAACATGGTAATATAACGGGTTGCAATGCAGAAATCGCAGACATCAAGGAGTGGTCGAGATATTCTTTCTCATATATTAACCCTTTTAAAAGTTTTTTTTTTTTTCAATTTTTCTTTGTTTGGATCGATTATTTATCATCTAACATATCGGAGAAAATGCGACACTAACAAAAAAAATACAATGAAGCGAAAGTTGTGAGGTAGATAGCCGTGACTTTTTTACAGATGCCAGTTTTTTCATTGACATAATTTGTTTAAAAGTTTAAAATATGTGAATGAATAATTTTTCAAAGTCATTTTTTTTTAAACGAAGTATGAGACCTCAATGATTCTAAGCTAAAAACGACAGACATTTTGAATAATAAATCTAATTAATTACCTTCGTTTTATGGCTGGGTTAAAACAAAAGCGGTTGCGCGACGTCTGTAAACGGGGGTTTTCAGGGTAAAACGGACAAATTAAAAATAGTTTGGGGGCTTAATGAGCCATGAATCTGCTATGGCAGCATATAAACATATTGTTCTATCAAACACAACAGTTGTTTTGGCTTAAAGTACAGCAGTTTCTTTTGAAGAGGAGTGCAAGAGCAGAAACTGATTTTTCAGTCTTGTCTGTGTTTTCCGCCATATCAAAACATTTACGACTTATATCAGGGGAGTCAAACTCTTCTCTGTTTTGGGCTACATTGTAACTATGGTTTCCTTCGAAGGTCTATTTTATCTGCTAAGCCATATAAATGCCTCATGGCCTCGTATTATTACAAATTGGATTCCAAATGTTTGGAGACGGGACGCTATGCAAATTTTGACTAAAAACTCAATGCAATGACGTGGAGGTGTTGAATTTCAATACTTTTATTCAAAATCGAATATGGATGTCAGATTGAAAATTTAAACTGCGAAAATGACTAATTTTAATTTAAAAGTATTGTCTAATACAGGCCTCTAACTGTTCAACTGTCTTGGCCCTTGATGTGCCAAATATGTTTTCACAATTTGGATGGTGACCCAACATTTTTCGAATACGATATGTGCATATGCCCAACAAATGATAGCCAGAGTTCCAGATGAACTATTTTTTATACTGGAAGCACTGTAGTCCCTAACTTTATACAGTATGTTATTGTCACAAGTAAATATTCATATTGCCACTCATTTTCACTAGCAGCTTGTATTGTAGCATGTATTTTGCCAAAAACCGGTTTTAAGTGAGGAGCAGATGTTTTTCAGCAATAAAACACCTTGCAAACATTATAACGGTTTCAAAAAGAAAAAGAAAAAATCAGCAAAAATAGTCTTCACACAGGTGTGAGTGGATGAAAGATTGTATTCCATTGTTTCAAATTTTAATGGCAAAATGCTCCCATTTAGAAGCAGTCTGGAGACATGAAACCTGTTTTTAATTTAAAAAAAAAATCATCTCTCTGTTACCTGGTTTTGAAGCCAGTAACAAAGTTCTGTTCAAAAACTAGTCTATTTGTAAAGGCAAATTGGTACCAAAAAAATGCTCGCAACATTGCAAGAAACGTGAAGTTGATGCACATGATTTGCTTTCATGGGCCACACAAAATGGTGTGGTGGGTCAGATCCTGCCCTGGTCAGTTTGACACATATGGCTTAGACTGTAAAAAAGACTAAACATGCAACAAGCATTGTCCAAGCCATATAGCTTGTGTAATTAAATTTACATCTACAGGAGTAATAACAACAAACACAAGTGTCATTGCTATACTGTACACCCCACTGGTATGCAGGATGCTGCTGACATGTCAGGACTGCTCAAACAATTGCCTACACAGTTACATGTTAAAGTCGAGCCTGTGTTAAAGTGATGCCATATTCCAATTTACTCTGTTCTATTTCGTGTGTTCAGAATGTGGAAAACGTGTTGACTCCTGAGGGAACTGGGTTGGTCACTGCTCTCAGAGTGATCTGCTACATTGCCTGCCCCCTGCCTCCTGTTGGAGGTAAATACTTAACAGAAAGTCCAATACTAGTTTTTCCATCTCTGACGTACCATAGATAGTAGCCCCCGTGCTGATCATTCGCTGCTAGCCTCTACCAGTCAAAATGGATTTGATGATGTCAAATGCAGCCAATAAGTGAATGTTGACCCTAATGGTGGTACTTGCTATAAATTGTTTAAGAACAACTCTGTCCTAGACTCTAGAAAAAAAAAAAATTCTTGCCAAATAAAAAAAGAACGCAGTTCTCACTCACCATTGTCTCCCTAGGTCAGCAAAGGGACCTGAAGTGGAGTCTTGCCTGTGTTCAGCTGTTCTCCGGCGAGGGCTTGGATACATGCGTACGCGTCTTGCAGAAGTTATGCAGTGTTCTTTTGCAGCCGTGGCGCTTGCATGGAAACATGGGCCCAACGCCTCAGCGCTGTATGATCTTCCATGTGAGCATTAGCACGCTGCGGTTGTTGCGCACCATGCTAACGGAGCTGCTCCGCGGAGGCACTTTCCAGTTCAGGGACACTCGCGTGGCCAACATTTTGGTCATGCTCCACATGATAGTTTGTTCCATCCCTGCATCGGGACGACTTGATGGGGAAGAATCCAGAGTACAGGCTCTTATTGTTGATGTATTGCTCACTTTTACACACGGTGTCAACGAAGAGGTAAGGTTTGACCGGGAAAAGTGTTCCCTCTTTAATACGGAATATGTGAGTCAACTTTATGTCTCTTACAGGTGACACATACAGAGGAAACTCTGGCCAGTAACACGTGGTCACTGATGCTAAAAGAGGTTTTAGTATCATTACTCAAGGCCCCTGAAGGGCTCTTTTCTGGTCTTACGCTATTGTCTGAGCTCCTGCCGCTGCCCCTTCCAATGCAAAGCACTCAGGTATTTCAACTTGACATCATCAACTCTGATTTGTCTTTTTAATTTTTACACAGGGTTCCTCCGGATCCTTGAAAAGTTTTGATGGGCCTTGAATTCTTTATTTTAAAAAATAAGGCCTTAATGTGCATTACATGTCTTAAATTTTCAAGTCTCAATAATGTGGACACATAAGTACAATTAGGTATTTAATCAAATATTTTTTACGGGTTAAATATGCATACTTTTAAACTCATCCCATTTATGATTTCTGGGAGGAATATGGCACCGATCTCAATAGAGAGATTTCACGCAAGTGTAAACAATGGCACTGTCAAAATGATGAAATTCAACAAGAATGTAGACTTTGCAGGTCTTTTGCAGGATTTTTTTAAAAATTTGGGGTAAGAATAAAAGATGCAATTAAGTGATGTCACTTCCTGATTCAATGTGTTGTTGACGTGACTACTTCGACATGTCATGCAGTTGTTGACTTTCAGCAATGACTGGACCACACTACTTGACATCCCGTGATGTTTTTCTTTTATTTTCATTTTTGGTTTGGTGTCGAGTTAGTGATCAATTTAATTTCAGGCAGCATTAAAAAGTCTTGAATTTAATTAGCCTTGAGCTGAAGAAACCCTGTTACATATTCATGTCGTTGGTTCCACAGGTGTTGGCAGTACAAGACGTCGCAGTGGCCTTAAACACAAGGAAATTGTGGAGCATGCATATACGAGCACAGTGGAAAGTGTTTTCCGAGGCTTTGCGGTGTGTTTGCGCCACCAGCTGCCCTCCACTCTTGGCCATTCTCAGGAGAGTTTGTCTTCAACTGGCTGACCTGTCTTCACCCACTGCAACACTCATCATGAAGACCTTACTAGAGTTGCTCATGGAGGAACTACAACCGTAAGTGATGGACACCAATGTGTACTATGGCTATTTTTATTATTCTTTAAATTGACACAAAAAAGACAAAATGTTCCTCTTGCAGGGTGGAAGGCAAAGGAACATGCTGGGCCCAAGTCTTGCGACTGCTTTCTTTGACTGATGCGCTGGTATCACAAAGAGCTTGTAAATGTGCTATGCTGCACCTGCTGTCTGGGTCGGTGTCTGGAGAAGAACAGTTGGCAGAACTCTTCCCCTTGCTGTTGCCACTCCTGGTACCGACAGCCAACTCCTTGTTACAGCAACAGCAATGCAGCGAACTCATGGGAACAATAATACAGTCACTGTGTGACCAGGTAAGTTAATTTCAAGTTCTACATGAACCAAATCTGTCAATTGCAGTGAATAAGTTGAGGTATAATAACGTAGTATGCACAAGTGTTTGTCAAAAACAAAGGTATTCCTTCTAGGACTGAAACTAATGCTTTATTTTAAGCGGTATATGATATTCACCAGAAAAACAAATTCGTCTAAAAAGACATAATACCTCTTTGAATATTTTTCAGGACATTTCACTGGTATTATCTCAAGGGGGTGAAAGCTGCATGTCAGAGGTAGAACAGCTGGCCAACGCGCTTCCCAGCCGAGAAATGATGTCATCCATTTGCAACTCTTTGATGGAGGTTTTGGGGTATAGGGACAGCAGTGCCCCTCTCCTTCTCACCTGTATTAGGACTCTAACATTCCTCACAGAGCACGACTATGGACTTTACCACCTCAAAGTGTAAATACAAATCTCTTTTTTTTCCCTAAAGTTACCCATTCGAATTTACTGTATACCGTATTTTTCGGACTACAGGTCGCACCTGAGTATAAGTCGCACCAGCCATAAAATGCACAACGAAGAGGAAAAAAACATATATACGTCGAGTATAAGTCATATTTTTGGGGGAAATTTACTTGATAAAATCCAACATATAGAACAGATATGTCATCTTAAAAGGCAATTTAATATAAAAATACAATAGAGAACAACATGCTGAAGAAGTATACAGTATGCTGTTACATGACTCATGAAAAACGAAATGTGAATACACTGTCCTCACCAGGACGCTACGGCTCGGTCCTGGCTATACAGCGAGCTAAACTCCCAAATGACGATGCTGGACATCCATATAATTTGCTGAATCAATTTCGTCCTCGATACCAAACAGGTTCACATCAATGTAAATAAATGATAATTAGGTGCTATTACAGCAAAATACAAACGGTTAGCATGCGTTCGCTAGCATTAGCACATAGTTCAAACAACCACACAACTGGCTCTAATTGTCTGATCGCGGGTGGAAAACACACAACAACAACAGAAAAGGTGATACACACAGGCTTTGCCTCTGTACATATATTTTACAAGCATAAACAATGAACGTAGGTTTGCAGCCTTGTTTCTCTCTTGCTAGCTCGCCCACTCACTGAGAGCTGCGTAGCTGTCCATCCTCTTGTGGCGTAAGAGCGCTCTTCTTTGCGTAAACAAGTGCGAGTGCGCCCCCATGCAGGCGTGAAAGCGCCACAAACTAAAAGCATGCATTTCAATATAAAAAAGTCAATAATACAATTCAACACACATTGCCAAAGGCAAAACACGAACGTGGCCATAGCTATTAAGTTATTCAGATAACTATAGCATAAAGAACATGCTAACAAGTTTACCAAACCATCAGTGTCACTCCAAAACACCAAAATAACACTTGAAATGATATAATAATGTGTTAATAATTTCACACATAAATCGCTCCTGAGTATAAGTCGCACCCCCAGCCAAACTATGAAAAAAAACTACGACTTATAGTCCGGAAAATACGGTAATAATTTTTTTTACAAGCCCGTTCGCTACGATTTAACATTATTTCAATGTGGTACAATGTTTCAGAGCTCTGAAGAAACACAGTGCAAGTTTATTCTCACTTCTGAAGAGATTGTCATTTCCCTTCAACAAGGATTCTGCAGACCTCCTGTCCCCTTTGTTGGATTTTCTTCGACAGATTATGAACGCAGAACCAGTGGTGAGTTTTGTTGGGATATTTGACTTTTGGGTGAAACTTTAAGATGAACCTTATCTGCACTATATTAGTGGTTCTCCTACTTTTTATAGCAAGTACCACCATAAGGAATTCTTGACTCTCTGAGTACCTCCATCATGGTTAACATTAAAATAAGTTAGTGCAGTAGGCCAAAATGTTCCAAGGAAAAGAAGGTAGCAATTTAATGGGACATCTAAGAATTGTAGAAAATTTTACGTTCTACCCTTCAGATTTTATTTAATCGACATACTAAATATTAAAACATAGTTTATGAGTTAATCTACTAGTTTTGAGACAAAATCAAAAAAACAAAAACATAAGAATGCTTGAAAATGTTTGTTAAAATACCGAATTGGTCTGATAGACCCCCTAAAATGCCATTTTTCTCTTGTTTCACCCACTTAATGACCAAACAATTAAAATTAAATTTGAATATTTCAAATAATCAATATTATTCGGGAAATGTGTGTCTTACATTATGCTTAATGTATTGGTAACCGTAAATTGAGAATGGATGCGTATACATCACTAGATTATACCTTAGCAAATTTCATTATGATCCGTATAAATAACATATACCGGTAATACGAATAATGGCAGAGTAACAATTTTAATTATGCAATTAATTAATCTAATAAAACAGGCCTGAGACAAAAAATAATGAATCCAAGGATCAATTTGTATCCAGTACATCCCTTGGATATAGCTACAGACCCCAAAAGTTTTTTTTGCCTATAGTTGCCCTCAATATTTGTCTTTAGTCCGTAACTTTTCAAATACTGTGAATACTTGCCCCAGTATTACTAAACCTTTTCGAGTAGTACAGTGGTACCTCTACATACGAATTTAATTTGTTCCAGGACCTGGTTTGTAAGTCGAAATGGTCATTTGGTGAGCGGGATTTTCCCATAAGAATACATTAGAATTCGATTAATTCGTTCCACAGCCCAAAAACCTACACTGAAGCCTTAATAAAGACTGCTTGTACAATTACAAATGGCTATTACATATAGCAAAGCAAATAAGTTATAAATACATATTGCAATAATGATAATAATTAGAGGTGCGCGAAGTTTCCGATTCTTAGATTATTCGCGATTCAGCCGTGGAAGATTCAAGAGCGATTCACAAACATCCAAATTCCAGTGATTGAAATATGCCAAGTAAAGCGGAACTAAAACACAGTCAGCGCAGTCTTCGGGATGCAATGAGGAAAGGACCGAGAGTAAACATCATGCTCAACTCATGCCACTAGATAAAAAACCAATAATACCTGACTGCGGCCGACAGCCGCTACAAACTACGCCCACATAATGCTACGGTAGATATCACATGTTACAATTAGATGCTAATGGACAGACTTGGCGGCGTGTGCACATGTATATAAAACTAGATGTGAAATGACAGACTACGGCGTTAGCACATGTTTATCAAACTAGATGCGAAACGACAGACTCGCCGGCGTTAGTAAACAGCCGCCATCTTATAGTGGTAAACTTCTCAGGAAGCCTATTGTAGATAACCTTCCGACGGAACCTAATTACCTTTTTATCTAAAACACTCCTAAATCGGCAAAATCTTGACTTGAATCTATGTTTAAATAATGAAACACTTTCACATGTTGGAAGTAGACAGAAGGGAAATTATGGAATAATGGGAGCAATTTTAACTTTAACGTTTGATTCACAACATTAAATTAATTGAATGCATTTTAAAACTGCTGATAAAGAATGGGGACTTGAGTATTTTATTTCCTGTTTTGAACTGTTAACTTGATACTGAAATAATAGTTTATTTAAGCCTGAGAGGATTTTTGTACAATTTTTGTAACTAATGTACGAAACATTAAAAGTAGCTAATGGGGGGGGTGTCATCAGTAATCAATTTATAATCGAATTGTCATCGAATTGTAAGTTGCCCCAAGACTCCCACCTCTAATGATAATTTAACGAATTGGGTTCTAACGTGGTGGTTGTGTTTTGTGTGCTGTTTTTGAACGCACTGTGACTGACGAGAGAGTGACAGAGGTGGGAAGAGTGGGAAGTTTTTACTTCGTCTTTTCATGTTCTGTTGTTGTTGCCGTCGGCTACGGCGGACAATAGCCGTGATGTGTTGCACAAGTTCTGAAATAAATGATTAAAAACCTTACCAAGCTGGCGACTTCCTTGCCAATGTTACAATCAAATAATAATAATAATGAGAGTGGTCCTCGAGATCGTGGACATATTTCAGCCGTAATGTCGAGCCAGTTCACTGACACGAACACCACGCTCATATTTTTTTTCTATCATTTCCTTCTTAACTTCATTGGTAAATGTCACCTTTTTTCACCACCTGCATTAACCTTCTTGGGACCCGTGTTGATTTCTTTCACAAGAAAATCTGCCGTGCGTCCGTCTTGCGGGAAAACAATGAAATTGCGACGCTGTCATAAATCGGCGTGTTTCGGGCATGTCGTCATATTTTGAGACAGACAAATGGCGATTAAAATTTTACTTTGGATGTCGAAAGCATCGTATGTCGATGTACCTCTTTATATGTATTTTCTACTTTTTGTCCAGACATAAATTACTTGGTTAGAAATCATTTTGAGTATGTTTATTATTCCAGTGTCATGAGGAGGGTCAGGTTTCTGTCGAGGAGTCATCCTTTGTTTCTCCTCAACGGTTGCTCAGTGCATCTGAGATAAAGACTCTCTTGCAATGGGAAAAGTCTGACTCTCATCCTCTTTCAACATTTGAGAAACAAATCAAGGTACCTGTCATAATAACATTAAAAAAGAACAGGTGTTGATGTTAATTTGTATCGAAGTGTGTTTATTTGTTGTTTTCCTTTTAGAAACTCTGTAAGGAGGATGATACACTGGAGACCCTGTTAGAGAGCGTAACTGTCTTGCGACAAACGGTGGACACTGCTGCAGATGAGCCTCCTGCAGTTGACGTTGAACCCACTCTTCCAGCTCCTGAGACTCTTGCAATTCAGTTTAACCACAGGTACAGCTGCTGACAATACTCACAAATGTTACAATGCAGGAATGCTTGCGTCTCGCACGGTAAATTTTTATTCAAATTAAACCTGACCAAACAAATTTACTGTCCCTTTTTTTATTATTCACAGGACCGTTTTTATTCTTTCCGAAGCTCTTGATGAGCAAATCAAGGCTCTTTGGTTTTCTCCTTTCCAAACTGATGATATAGAGACTGAACTGGACATGGTGAGTTCTCCACATTCTCTCCCACAATGATTCCCAATTCACTTTCCATGAGAGATCATCATTTCTGCCGCGGGAAATTATGAAATTTTATTATACTTAATTGTAAATTATTTACTGCCAAAAGTTACTTTTGTTCATCATCTATGCCAACGACCTTTACTGACAGGCCGAGTAATTACCGTAAATGCTATTCCACAAGATGGGAGTCATTAATGTTAATGTGTGTGAAAATGAACAGAAATATTGTGTCTCCTCGTTATAGGTGAAGGTAGATTTGGTGGGTTTGGCCCAGGAATGTTGTCCAGAACTGGACCTGAAGTCAGAACTGGAGCGCTCCTTCCTGTCGGAGCCCTCCTCGCCTGGTCACGCCAAGGCTCAAAAAGGCTTCAGACTAGGGAGACACAAGCACGAGACCTTCATTACATCCAGGTAGCACATGTATTCTCTGCTGCGTTGAACAGTTTTCACAGACTTAACATTGACCATAATATGTTTACAGTGGTAAATCCGACTACGTGGAACCTGCGAAGAGAGCACACATTATGGCAGCTCCGCGTGGTAGGGGAGGTCGAGGGGGCTTAGGACAGAATTTCTGCAGACCCCATGACATCTTCCGTCAGCGCAAACAGAACACTTCCCGTCCTCCCAGTATGCATGTGGATGACTTTGTGGCAGCTGAGTTCAAAGACATTACCACACCCATTGGACTTTTGCCTCCTAAACGACCTCTGAAGAGTTCCCCCAAGCTCCCCACAAGAGGACTTTTCACAGGCAACAGAGGAAGAGCCACCTTCCATAATCAGACTCGCTTTTTCACTCCACCACAGCCTAAAAGTGTATTACTCTCTGGTAAGCCCATGCACATTGTTTCGTTTAAATTTATTGGCTGCCATTGGTGGTGATAGACAAACCAGAGTTGGTTTAAAAATGAACTGTTCTTACATTGATCACACAGTGATTTTTGCATATTACCACTTACAACACTGAAACTGAGGAAACAGAACAAATAACCTTCCAGCTGTTTTTTTCTTTCAAATATATTTTATTCAATTTTTTTTAATGTACATAGACAAATGAAAAATCACAAAATAATCCTAAAAGTAAACAGAAAACAAACAAAACAAACACAAAACAGCCCACCCGTCCACTTCCAGGTGTTTTAACAGCCTTATTATTATTTCATAAATTAAGTGATTAGTCACCATTCACAGTGACAATGGCACTGAAACGGGATCATTCAAAGCCAGCAATCTCAAGTATAATTGATTTTATATACTGTATATCACTGTCAGTGGCAGTTAATGAGTTAACGTAATTTGACTAAACATTAGTCACAAGTCTATTGCTTTTGTATTATGGTCTATTAATGCTACCATCCATCCATATTTTTATACTGCTTACCCTCATTGGGGTCACGGGTAAACTGAAAAGTATCATCTTGTCCTGACACAGAGACAGAAAATGGTTTTGGTACCGGCAGGCATTTAGTGGTTTGTTTTAGGACGGGCATACCACATAACGATGTCAATTACATGATAGCAAGCTGAAAGTCGCAACAACATAATATGATTATTCAACTGTGGCAGAAATGAGAGCGCTTTGTGGCATTTAGTGAAGAAAGAAAAATCGCAACAGACAACTCTAGCATTCTCCCCACAGCAATGCAATTTTCAACATGTTAACAATTGTAGTAGAGTGATTCTAATGTGCGTTGTTCATTACAACACAGCTTATGACTGACTGTAATGTTATAGCGACCTATGTGTAAAAGAATAGGAAATAAGGTTTAGATTTTTATTTTGTCATTGCATCCCTCTTGCAAACAGTGCAGTGCCACAAAACATTAAAATAGAGCTTTAAGTGTAAATAAATGCAAATTTAGAAAGTGCTATTCTTAACCCATTGACGCCAACATTTAAAAATAATCTACTCACTGGCGGCCAATCACGGCGATAGACCTCCAGTCCAATTTGACTGACAAATGAATGATAACTTTGGCGCCTACAAGTTGAGTTGACAGAATATCAGCTGATGAGGTGAAACAGCACTTTGACATTGCCTAGGCTACATGTATCTGCATTCAATGCAGCGAGCACTTAAGCGAATTGGTTTCTGGTGCAGCAACGGGGGGGAAATATAAGTGGTCTGCTCAGTCCTGTGCAGGACGAGAGACGAGGCATTTATATGAACGACTATCATGCATTAATCAGGATGTGTGGCAACGGCTACAATATTTTGAATTAACACTTAACACTGCAAGTTTCACCGTTAGTTACAAATATTAAATATTGGTTCATCTAACACATTGTTTTGTTTTAGAGAAAAAGAGGGATTAAGCTGTGACAATGGTTGGGTTTGTGTTTGAAAACATTTACAGTTTGATGTTGAATCGGAATTCTGCAACCATGTAGTTTTTATAATTTTCAATATCCCGAGTTGTCCAACAGAGGGAGATAAAAGCATCTTTTTTCCCCAGGTAACTACCCTCGCAGGGAAGGAGGTCGAGGTTCATCATGGAGCGCACAAGTCCCAGCAGTCACTCACAGAGGAACCTACAGTGAACCTCGGGGAGGCCAGAGCAACTTCACACGAGGACCGCTGCCCTCACGACAACTTCCTGCCAGTAAGGATGGACATATATGCATAGACAACTGGACACTGTGCATGCTGGTTAAATTTGTAAACTTCCTCTCATTCTAACTTCCCAGATGCATATCGCCTGGCTCCGCGTGATCGTGTGCCACGAGGCCGTGGTGGCACCGGGCTGTCGTGGCTCAGCGGAGGAGGGGGAGGAGGCGGAAACGTGGGCGGTGGAGGCGGCGGTGGTGGAGGGAGAGGCTCCCAAGTGAGCAAGTTTAGCGGCGGGGGAGGGAGCGGAGGCGGGAGGGGACGACACGTCCGCTCCTTCACCAGGTAAATTCACCTGGCGGTTGACTGATAGCCTACCACGGCTCCAAATGGACCAATTGAGTTGTTTTATCTCCATGGAAATGTGTCTGTGGGTATCTTGTTGCTTTTGTGTTGTTTTGTTATTATGCCTTTTTAACTAGAGGATAAAGTTCTTCATAAGTGGGTTTGTGTTTCTATTTATTCATTTATGCTTGTCGAGCGCTATGCCAAAGAGCCTGAGAGAACACATGACATAAACAGAAGACTACAAATGAATAACTTTGGAATTACTAATCGTTATGAAGAAATTTACAACATATGGTATCTGTATAATGTACTTCTTAGTTTTGTAATTACCAGTACATACTTAAGAAGTGACTTTCGGTGTTATCTATATTAAAATATGACATTCATTTTGGAAGTTTCTTCCTATAAAGCTTGATGTATAAAAGTGCAAGCAATAAGTGAATTGATGCCACTAATTAGGCCAAAAAAGTATGTTTTCTCTACAGTTAGTCTTGAAAGGAAATATATACTGGACTGTCTCAGAAAATTAGAATATACAATATTCTAATTTTTTGAGACAATCCTGTGTATATATACAGGACTGTCTCAGGAAATTAGAATACACAATATTCTAATTTCCTGAGACAGTCAGGAAATTAGAATATTGTGTATTCTAATTTCCTGAGACAGTCCTGTATATGTACACAGGACTGTCTCAAAAAATTAGAATATTGTATATTCTAATTTTCTGAGACAGTCCAGTACAGTATGATCTTTATTCAGGAATCACACAAGGTGTCCATAGCACACAAACCAACAGAAAAATAACTTAAGGAAACACAGGAAGAATCAAACTATAAAAGAAAAAACATTAAAAAATGTCACAAAATACATTTAAAACATCACATTCTTTTCATTTACTGCTCACTGGTACAATTGGTACAATTGTACTGTTGGAAAGAGAATCTATCCTCTTCTTCACGCCAGTCTCCAGATGAAATCTTATGACCTTTCTCGCTGCAGTCCAGTGTGGTTCCACTCTGTCGCGCCTTTACTCAACTTAGATGGACAACTGGAAATACTGATTTATTTATTAAGCCTGACTTTAGTAAAGGGATTACTGGAAAAAATTGATGCCTCCCTACGCTGTTTTCTAAGCAACTCGCATGTGGGTCCTAATCTTAGTGTTGGAAGAGGATCCATCTGAAGCTTGTCTTGGCCAACCTCCGTCTCTAGCTCCTCCAACTCCTGCTGTACTGCTCTCAGTGCATGCACGGCACACGTCCGGACAACTCGTCCTATACAGGGGAAACGCAATAAAAATAACAGCTGCATTTTGTCCTGATGTGAGGGGAAAAAAACTCATTTCCCAAAGCACATGCCACCATTTAATGAAACACAATCTCAATAGACGTGCAAATATTATTTTGTAATTTATATCAGACACGTTCCAAAAAATGTGAATATCATGGGAAAGTTTATGTAAATGTTTGGATGACATTCTTTTTTTTTTAATTCAAATATTTTGGGAAGGATCTTTAAATACTGCATATCTGTAATTATTATTATTCTTATTACAGTATAACAGTTTGACTCATTATAATTTCCGGACTATGAGCCGCTCCTTTGTTTCTACCTCTTTTTACCCGGCGGTTTATAGTCGAGTGCGGCTTATATGTGTATTTTACAGGCTGTTGAGCTGTGTTTCTTTAATAAGGTTGTCAAAGGTATCGATACAGAAATGTATCTGAATATGATATTTGATTGCAAATGTATCAATACTCATTTATTTTTGCACAACCACAGGCTGTAGGTTAAATTTGATTTTGCACTACTCCTGATAATAATGTTAATAGGGCATGTGTTTATATTTCCCTTGTTAACTCAAGCCATGCCCAATCCATATGAAGTGGGAGGGCTGGCCAAGAATGAAAAAAATCTCCCGATCCCCTTATTCGCTGCTACCCTCCCAGGTCAAATGAATTGGACTTCTAGAGATAAACTCATTTAAAGAGTTTAGTTTTTAATAGCCACATGATTGGACATCATTGTCAGTGGCACTTGAAAAGTTTATTTAAAAATTAATATTAAGGTTTTTTATTAATGCAGTATCAAACATGGTACCGGGTATTGTATTTTAGTATCTTGACAACAGTAGACTGGATATGTATGAATATCCCTGGTCCCTATAGTATATGAATGACTGACTTCCTTGTGAAATTTGGTGGGTGCAGTTTATAGTACAAACAGTAATTCAAAATCCATTATTCCCTAATCGGAATCTAAATCCAATAATAATAAAATTAAATTAAGTATTTAAAATTCAAGGTTTAGTTATTTGTGGACATTACCTTCACCGACTTGACTTGGTTCCTCAGGTGTGACTATCTGCTGCAGCAAGTGGCGCATCACTCTCAGTAGCAGTACAAGTGTTCTACAGGGGTTGGAAAAAATAATGGAAACACCTTAAAAAAACAACAGAAATGAATTTAATCTGGTGCAGGTCCACCTTTTTCAGCAGTTGATCGAGATATTGATTCATACAACTTGTGAACTGTTTCCTTAGGAATTTAAGCCATTTTTCAGTAAGATTACACTCTAACTCAAGGGTATCCAAACCAATCCTTGAGGGCCGCTGTGGGTCCTGGTTTTTGTTGATACCGATCAAGCGCAGACCTTTTAACCAATGTGGTTTGTACTAAAACAAGCAGCACGTGACTGCAATCATCTGATTACCCTTATCAAACACCAGATTGGTGAAAAGGTGTGTTCTTGTTTTGTTGGAGTGAAATCCTGCACCCACTGCAGCCCTATGTGGAATAGTTTGGAGACAACTGCTCTAACTCTTTTAGACGATGGCGGTGGAAATTGACATCTTAATTGAATCTCTACAACTGACTATTAATGCTCAATAATGTTGACGTCTGGGGATTGTGCCGGCCATACGAGATGCTCAACTTCATTAGAATGTTCCTCATGCTATTGTTTAACAATTATGTTCCATGATTATGATGCCAAAATGTGAGATGTTTTCATTATATTGTTCAGCCTCTATATGTACAGCAGTCTCTACCTCTTGTCTCACCGCTTCATTCTTGCTCAGCATCATAGTCCTTTCACAGTAAAAATATTAAAATAAAAATGGTCATCTGTCACCACATAGTTACATACCGCAGCATTTTGATTTCTGTGTGTAGCTCAGCCACACAGTTTTGTCGTGACTGCTCGGAGGGGCGAAGAATGCAGCCGCTGGGACACTTTCGAGTACAGAATTTACATTCTGACAGGTGAGCCTCCATACTGCGCTTCTCGACATGTGTGGGACACCCTGCAGCACAATACGATATTTGCTTTTTTTTCCTCATTGTGAATTGATAGTTTTGTTTTCATGCCTCCGGCACAATCGATAAGCCCCGTGCAACTATACCGTAACTGAGCACTAGACACAGCAACATGAGTACGAGCAAGATTGGCAGGTGAACAAGATATTAACCAATAAAAACCACCACACTCTTGTCATGTAGGTCTCTGTATGGACCTGATAGTTGCTTGCAATCCGCCATTAAACTAAGCTGTGGAGTTTTTGAGCTTGTGAGGCTTTTGTTTACAGTGCAGTCAATTTTATTGCTTGTTTTTACCATTGTGCACAGTTTTAAATTAAACTGAGCAGTCAATTTTTTTTTATCGGGAGAACATTTTACTTGTAAATTTTAAAACAAGTACTTTGTGCTTTTACTTGAGTATGTTTTTTCTTAGATAATTGTACTTTAGTAATCTGTACTTGAGTAATCAAAAAAAAAAAAAAAAGTGGGTACTTCACCACTGATGGTGACAAATGCAGTCACCAAATCTCAAAACAACGTGTCACCGGTATGTTCGGAGAACAATGCATTGTTTTTACACAAAAGCTCATTAAAAAATGAGTGGAAGTTGACCCCTGTGGCCCACTGAACAAGACCCCATGGATGCAGTAGCAGTTCATATGGTTACCATAGCAACGAAATAGCCATGTGTTGCACTTATCAGATTTCCTCTACACAATGCATGGATAACCAATTGTCATTCCAGGAATACATTGACTAACTGGCTGTCATTAATAAGTGATAGATGACAAAATTATTTGAAGTGGAAGGTATGGCAGTTAATCATCCTGCTATAGTGACATCAACGGCAGATAGACGTCCAGTCCATTTCGACTGGGAGGTCTGACAGCGATCAGTAACTTGTACTGGATGTCTATCTTATCAACTTGAATGTACGCCAATTAGTTTTTAATAGTGAGTGACTTACTATAGTTAGAAAACGTCTTCATTCCTACGTTTGAGCTTGACACAAAAACAAAGTCACAGTCTTCTTCATGTGTGTGCAGGTTCTCCAACTTGCACACCACTTCACAGCCCCG
Organism: Corythoichthys intestinalis; assembly: GCF_030265065.1. NCBI lineage: Eukaryota > Metazoa > Chordata > Actinopteri > Syngnathiformes > Syngnathidae > Corythoichthys > Corythoichthys intestinalis. Next base: position 43,611,167 of record NC_080398.1, read on the forward strand.
ATTTGCATTCACGCAGCGAATCTCCAGACGGTTGAGGTCATTACGCATGTACCTGTTAACACACATGCACACCGCGATTATCATGAAGGAAAATGACTGAAATGACATCGACAATTGAACAATCTTTTTCCATAAGTTATAAATAAAAGTATGATTAAATTTTTGAAAAATAATTAACAAACAGTATTGTATGTTCACAAAGTTAACTAAAACATATTGAAATTAAAATACTAATTACTTTGTTTTTGTATTTCATCCCCAGAAGCGATGTTTACATGTCAAAATGACAAAATTCAACACAACTAAATACATCTTTTTTTAATGTCATCTCCTGACAATTAATGTATGAAAAACTAAAAGTAATACTAACTAAAAGCGATCAAAAATAAACGAATAATTTTAAGAAAAATGAAAAGCAATATAAAGAAACTGACAAATTTACTCAAAAACAAATTAAACTTAATTGAATTTGAGAAAGGAAATCTAAATAAAGCTAAACCATAATGGAAAAACCCCAATTATAAACTTGATGCACACAAAGAATGGCAAACAAATATATAAATCATTTTCATTCAATTCAAATATCCACAATCTTGAATATAATAAAAGGGTGATTCTCCAGCTTTCAAAATAATTGTGTCCATGACAGAAATAAGAACATTATTCATACTACATTTACCAGGGAAAAAGACAAACTTATTAAAAAAAAAAAAAAAAAATGATGCTTGATATATTACTATTTTTATTATATAAAATATTGTCTTATTTTGAGTGATTTAGCTATTTGTCCCTTACCCAGGTTTTAAACTCTTAGTCTCTCATAAAGCTGTCCCGAGCGCATGTTTTGGCCTTCATGTGTGAATACATTTTAGCCTCTTTGGTTGTAAGACCACGCATTGGAGCCCTCACCGCCACTTCAATACCATGCTTTGTGAAGTGAATGAAAAATTTGAAAACAAATCACCTGTAAAGAGGCTTAAGGCTGTCCACGTCCAACGGCTGCCTGTCCTCAGGACACGTGTTGTGATCAAGTAGCCAGTTACTAATGCAGGCACTGCAGAAAGCGTGCTCACAGGGGGCCTGGAGGGGCCGCAGCAACACGTTGTGACATATGCCACACAGGAGACCCTCGTTCACGTAGCATACAAACCTTTCCAAATCGTACCCCATTCTGCCAATAACATTCAATGAATTACAACATTCAAACCAAGGGCATAGGTTTGGTCTCAACATTGGTAGGGACGATATGGCATAACCTGCATGTACACTTTTTGCTGAGGACAGGACATTCATAATGATCAATGCAAAATAAATCTGTTTTGACCTATACTAACTTTTATGTGTATTGATTCAGCTTACACTGTTCAATTCAAACCTTTGTTTTCAAAAAGAAAAGATACATTTTGAAAACTTCCAGAAAAAATGTCAGGATTTAAGAGCAAATTTAAATTGCATTATTTGAACATGACTTATATTAACATACTCAATAAATTCAAGCTTTTTAATCATCTCTTAACTATCCAGGACTTATAAAAAATAAACATTTGCCTTAAGACCACTCAACATTGTCTAAATAAAGAAATAAAATATAACTGATAAAACGTCTTTGTCAGGGAATAACAAAAATAAATAAAAATGGAGCTGTCCTTCGGGTAAAACACTACTGCTTTTGTCCACAAGCACAGCTAAACTCAACAAACTCAGCTTCTTTGGACTGCTTTAAGAGCACATAAATAAAACAAAAAGTAAAACTGGGGAGAAGGGGGTAGACCTCGGTTCACTACATTTCTCACAGTTAATTTAACGTTATCAGTAGAAAACACATATAGGAGGACACTTCTCTCTAAGCAGCTTCCTACTCGAGTTTTGCAGGTTAGCAAGTTCAAACAGTTTAATGTCATGCTAACTCTGATGCACGTCAGACTTTCAGTAGCAAAATTAGTGGTGTGTTCCCCACTTCCTTAACATCGATATCTTTTTACATTTCTTAGAGTGGCAGATACTGGATAAAAAAAACCTTCTTATATCCCCCAATATCTTCAATATCTAATGTGTGTGTGTGTGTGTGTGTGTGTGGGGGGGGGGGGGGGGTCAAGTCATCAGCCAATCAAATGTGCGTTTAGGAGGCCAAAAAATGGACCAGCACATTCAGCAAGTGAAAAGAGGTACATGTAAGTCTGAACATAATGAAAATAATTCACTTAATAATGGTGCGGCCAATTACAACATTTAAAACATATGGTAAGACAATCTAAATTACCTATATAACTGAAGTCATATAACAGTTTGAGCATCCTGAAAAGTTGGTCGTGTTTAGTCCCTAGCGTCCGTATGCAAACCTACGCCCAATTCAAACGCAAAATCAAACCTCTTATCCCCATTAAAAGTGTGGCTTTTTTGGTAACATTAGAGAAAATGAAAGAGGTGGCACAAACATCAAAATCCAATCAATACAGTAAGTATAAAACTTTTTTTGGTAGTCAAGCAGATGTCAAGTTAGGGGTTTGTCCATATCCATAAAGTCTAGGGACAGGTCTAACTATACAAGGTTTATATCCATTGCTCACCTAATTTTCAAGTTGTTTTCTCTGCTGACTCGATGACCACCTTGATCGGCTTTAGTAGATTAAAGATATACTGTACTCTTTCCCAGTCTTTGCTTCTTGCTCTATACAGCCAAGTGTCTCCTAAATCCCGCCCCGGCCTCTGGGAGTCTATCTCATTGGGGAGGTATCCATGACAACAAAGGGTTTGAGTCTTTGAGAACACAGGAAGGCAGCTGTCAGATGGACAGTTAGAGCACATAAGAGGCAAAGAACAAAGGACAACAGACAGTTGACACCCGCTTGCTGAGCTGATGTACGCCATTTAAATCGTTAGCAGATGAGCTTTCTGTAGGGTTCTTTTTGACTGTGGGTGTAGGATTAATTTGGTTTAAACTCTCCCTTTCACTGATTGGATTACCAACTGCACCACATCACACATACGCATATGGATCCTTGTCGGGACCTAAAATGACCACAGGGTGACAATAGAGAGCAGCGGTAGTTTACAATAGAGACTAAATCAGGGGTCGGCAACCCAAAATGTTGAAAGAGCCATATTAGAACAAAAAACAAAAATGTTTGGAGCCGCAAAAAATAAAAGCCTTATATAAGCCTTATAATGCAGGCAACACATGCTGTATTTATCTATATAAGCTGTATTAGTCTACAATCAAAATAATTAAGTTAGTAATGAGCCTTCAATATTAAATGTTTATTTTCCCTGCAGTGCATCCTATAGAGAATGACGCACCACGTGACTACTCTGTTGTACGATGCCGCCATAAGTTTAAATTCATTACAATATTAATGAATTAGAATAATATTTGTCCTCCTACAGAAACCATATTTAAAAAATCCCTCCCCCATCTGTTTCCATTTTCAAACATTTTTGAAAAAGCTCCAGGGAGCAACTAGGAGCGCTAAAGAGCTGCATGTGGCTCTAGTGGGTTGCTGACCCCCGCCCTAAATGATGGTGACCTGCGTCACCCGAATGCAGTGGGAATTTCACGAGCAACATTCTTTTATACTAGCATGCCTGGAATCAAGTGTGGTTCCTGACACGGTTGGGTTGGGCGGTCGCCGGGTGCGGCAAATTGCTACGTGGACGTCCGTGCATGTCCGTGACTTAGACGTCCGTGCACATACATGCCAATGACGTCCACGCACGTCATCAATGTCGATTCTATAGATGCCAATGTACTCGGATGCCATTGACAAATATGTAAGTTGATGCCACGGACGACCTTTTACGTCAAAAATATCAACAGGAAGTGGCCTGTTATCAACGGGAAGTGACCTGATAGATCTGTATCTACCACAGCAAAGCCCCATAGTAATTTCTCCAGAAATTGCTGTTTCTAGTTAATATTCTCGCAGTCAGACATCCGGGCATTAATGATGTCACCAGCCACAACAAAGCGTCGCCATATTGAAATTGGGGCAAAACACGAGTCACAAGAAGTTGCTCTGTTGTGCATTGTAGTACAAACGCGTTGAACTTTTGTCTTATTTGCGGTCTTTTTTCCGTCGGAATGACTCAAAGTTGCCGTGTTGCGGGTTGTAACACGAGGAAGAGTTCGGAGCCGCATTTGAAGTTCTTCATTCTTCCTCGTGAGAAGAAAAGGACAAGCAATTGGCTGAAAGCAATCAATCGAGGAACAGTAAAAGAAGACATTTACGTTTTCAGCCGACATTTTATTAATGGTGAGTAAACTTTAATTGATTTTTTTTTTTTGCCCCAATTAGCTGCTAGGATTCAATAGACTAGGCAGTGGTTATTATTACCGGAATTGACAACTCGCAAAGCGTTATTTTTCTTTTGCCGTGAACTGCTCTGATCGGTCAATCAGTATATTATTGGCCTGGTGGGAATTGGTTATTTTGCCGTGACGTGTTCACGGCTAAATAACGCTTGGAGGCGAATTACTTGCCTGGCACGGCCAGACTGTTCTCCCTGTATTTTTCAAACACTGAGAGAAAAGTCTGGGACCCAGCCCATTAACGGCCTCTCGAGCAGGTACAAAATCAATCGACAAATCAGATTTGTTTATTTGCGTGACGTGTTCTTAACGAGCAATGTCACTCTTGCGCGTCGAAAGTCGTCTCCACAACAACACAGATGGTGAACAGGAGAGCCGAGAATATGTTCCAATGCACTGTAAAATCTGTTTTAAATTACCAAAAACACATCGACACGAATCATTGACAACAGTCTGTCTCGCGCTAGCCATGTTGAATAAACTCCGCTCTCCTCGTATGTTTACTTCCGCGTGAAAGTCCCTCGTCCTGCCCTTGTCGTTTTACTAACGTCACGTCTGCCCGTCGCTGATTGGTCCACTCCGCTGTCTGTTTGCTGTGGCTTGCGCCGCCCTGGAAATTGTATCCGCTGAATGGTGGCCAGACTCAATAGCTGGAACAGCGGTGAGTCTGGTGTACCAGGCAAGCGAATTACCGGTTACGGCAGAAATAATCACTCCGTATATACTACCAGTTTTTTTAGTTCCACACAGTACGTTGATAAAGGTCAACTTACTGGGTGACTGTAAGAGGTAGTTGTAGATGTTTACGAACTCCTCTGCAGGCAATTCCTTTGGAGTGTTTATCCAGCTATCAGCTGCGACTTTGTATGGGCAGATTTGCAGGCCAATAAACGCTAATTTTAAGTTGTATCACCTCCTCGCGTCTGTCGGCAGTGACTCGTGATAATAATAAGTCATGTTTAAGACGTTTTTATGGGAAAAAAGACGCAAAACACAGGTGAAATATATGAATTTCAGACAAAGTTTGTCAACGGATGTTTACCTGTGCGTGCCCCCCTTTCAAAATGGCGACACGTTGCTATGCGAGATGACGTCATCGTTACATCACGCCAACTGCGAGAATAAGTGTTGTACCTGTGTACCATGTCAAAGTCATGTGGTTTTTAATTCTACTTTCTGCAGTTCGTTGGTCTCTTCAAATTTCAACCGAACGTAAACATGCAAAATATGAGCAAACACATTTTTACATTACAGGCTTTATGTCACCGTTAAATGTGATTTTGGGAAAAATATGACAGTGATCGTCCTGAAATTAAGTAGCACCATTTCCGTTCCACAATATGCAACAAATGAAGCGTACCCGCCTAATGACGTATCGACTGTCTGTATTACAACCAATCACATGTCACAAATCATTCAGCGGGAAAATAACACGGAAATGGAACAGATCCAGTCGGGAAATTACAAGAAAAAAATTCAATGCAGCATTTTATGAATAATCGCTTCTCCGAACTTGTAGCAAGTAGGTTTCGGTAGGTTTCTTCGACACTCATATTTAGAATATTGTGCTGAAGTTATCATGTCCTTCGGTTTTTTGAGGCTTGGCTTAATGTTTTTGACAGTTCAGAAGATGAGTCGAGGCAATGTTAGTAACTACGTCTCCCGTTTGGAAATATTGACAAATAAACTGAAGTTTACGAATGGCCCATCCATACTCCCACTAACTAATGAAGGGTTACATATTTTTCAGCCTGAACTATTGAGTCAACTTCAGTGACTGTTACAGAGACATTACAAATGAGTCTCACGGCCACCACCAAATAAACAAACAAACAAAAAAACCATAGTATTGACATCGAAATTTGACTAAATGCACTTAATAATGTGTGTCCTGTGTAGTTTAATACAAATTGAGTATTGTGTTGTGTTAATGGCATTAATAGGATGCAAAGGTTAATTGTACATTGTCATGTAGTGAAAGCGCATTTCATTGTTTTGCCTTTTACCATATCATAAATTATGTTTAATATTAGTTGTAATGAATAAGTATTCATTTCGACATTTCGAGACCAATTAAGTGAAACTGAAATCAGTGGTGAAAAATAGTTCATGTTTGTTTTATGTTGTTTTTTGACAGATAGCAGGTGAAAAAGATGAGGCGCTCAGCAGCTCCTAGTCAACTTCAGGGTAATGCTGCGAAAAAGCCGCGTTTCACCCCTCCCGGAGCTACTTCTTCATGTATTGGCACAGAATCCAAGCCTTACTGCCAACTTTCTGGCATGGACAATGCTTTAAATAAGGTAAATGGTCTAATTTCTCATCATGCGGAAAGTGAAAATGAGTCTGATGCTCTTATCCATTTTTCGTTAAACTAGTTCCAAGTTGCTTTTGGAAAATATGTTTAAATTAGTAAGTGTTCATCACTCACTGTTCTTTTGTAAAATACCTCTCTTTTTGCATGTTGTTACAAGAAACCGCACCATCTATAGCCCATTTATATTGAATAAATGCAGTAAAGGTATTTGTGATTAACTTTTCAAAAATAAATAAATACTGAAGTGTTCCTTCGACTCAAAATATTTGAGAACCCCTGATCTATAGTAGTCATTATATAATGTATAGATATATCAAAGTTGTTCATATTGTCTTGGTTGGCTGTCAGGTCCAAAAAATTCTAGCAGCTCCACTTCTCAACAAAAGCGGATATGCTGTGCAAGCAGAACCAGCCTTGTCCAAGGCTCTGGCTCGAGTGCTCAATGCAACAGAAAGCAAGGAGAATCTTGGCGTGACAGAACATTCAAGTGCTACCTTGCAAGAACTGGCACCACAACAAGACAGCAAAGAAGCAGGTAAGGAGCGCTCCGACCTTCTTAAAGCTTGATATGTGTGAAATATTTTCAAAAAGGTTTAGCAAGTGGGCAGTTCTGTCAAAACCAGACAATGCAATTTCTGGAAAAATTGTGTGGGGATGCTTTGCGCTCTCCCAGGGGTCCCTTCCTATTAATTTTGGGGCCTTTTCAGCTCACTTCCTTTTTTATCTCATTGGCTGCCATTGACGGTGCTAGATTTGGATTAGACATCTAGCATTGTCATTTGCAGTGAAAGATGAGCATAACAGCCAGCCCGGCAATTTAAATGAATTGGATGTCTGTCATTGTCAAGTGTGGGAAGTGAGTGAATTTTGGATCACTTCCATGTTAATTTTAGGGTACTTACAGGTCACTTTCTGCACATTTGGGATTTTGGGTGCAATCTGAAGTCACTTCTTGTACATTTTAGAGAATTTTCTTGATATTTATGGCATTTGTGGGTCACATATTGTAGATTTGGGGGCTTTTCAGGTCAATTCCTGTTGATGCTGGGTCATATTTTTCCCCACTGGAAATGAATAGGGCCATTGGAAGTAAATGGACATGTTTTTGTCGTATTTCGTGGTGGAACTGTGCTTTTGGGAAAAAGAAAAAAAAACAATGTAACTTCTGTGTACCTTGATTTCCTATTTTTGTATGTGTGATAAAAAATTGGACAAAATACATTTTGGAATTTGAAAACTTCGTTTTTTCTATTAGAAATAAATGTGGCTTTCTTGTTTAAAATCAGTTACATTAAAGGTGCTGTGCTGTGCAATGGACTGGAAAAAAAGACTATTAATAAATGTGGGGGGGGCTTTACTTTGTAAAGCATTCCCATTATAATGGCAAGCTGCAGTTAGGCAGCGATCACTGTATTGTTTTGAGGAATAGAGTCTCCCTCTCGTGGCTACTTAGAGTTGTGCAAGCACGCGCCTTAACTTTTCATCCAAGACCAGCATTTGTAAACTGCAAACATAACGGTTTACTTAAAATTAAAAACCACTATAAATACAATGACGGCGCATTTTAAACACTCGCACATGAATAGTCGATACAAACCACGCGGATCACTCGTATGTGGAACTGGAACAATACTTTAAAGCCGTCGGGTTTTCGCAGCGGATTCAGTCTTGTGCTCTTTTCTGGATGAGCAAATAACCAGACACGAAGACGCTCATGGGCAGGTTTTGACCATAAAAATATGTACATGGTGGTGGAGATTTTATTAGCATGTAGCATCACCGCAAGCTTATCTCTCACGCATGCGCAGTGCGCTCTCTTAACAAAACTCCCCCTAGCGGGTAGTTAGTTAAACCCGCGCCTCACATTTCCTCCAGAAAAGCAGTCTCTGGCCCAACCCCAGATAAACTAATATCAACTGAATTCCTCTTTCCACCTGTGTGTGTCACAATTTTATGTTGTGTTTCGAGGCAAAGTGGCCTCGCTGTGCTGGGTTTGAGGTTTAGAGAGGCCGAGCTGTAAGTAGGTCGGGCTGGGTTTAAGCGGCTTAGCTACGTCAGTCTAAGCTGGGAGGAATTCATCCAAAACCCTGAGAGGTAGGCGGGGGCCTAAGCGAGGCTGGCCTAGTTAAGCCTGATCCTTATTGTGCACGGCAGCAGCCTGATTTTGTTGTGCAAGGAAGCAGAGGGGCAAACCAAGGAGTGGTCGGATTGTATGCTCATGACAGACCAAAGTCCGGGTTTGATTTGGAATGGGAAGAGAAGGAAAAAAGGAAATTTGGCAATTGAATTACTGTTAACTTCATATCTCGGTGGACTAAGAGAATTTTGCAGCAGGACGAGAAAAGACTGGTTGGGGCAGTGACAGTTGAAGGCCTGACTGGGCTTTTAAAGATGGCATCCGGTTCGGTGTTCCTCTCCAGCATGGTTGGGAAGGCTCGCTCCTCCAATTTTACCCTCTCCGAGAAGCTGGACTTGTTGAAACTTGTCCGGCCTCATATCCGTATCCTGGAGGAGCACACTAACAAACATGCAGTCATCATGGACAAGAACAAATGCTGGGACACTGTAGCGGAACAATACAACGCTCTAGGGGGCGATAGGCCACACCGCACAGCGCAAGGCCTAAGAACCCTTTACAAGAGGCTGAAGGAGTCGGCCAAACAGGAAGTGATGCAACGACGGCACGCCCAGCCGGAGTACAGGTCAAACGTCTCTGAGCCAACCAGAAGAATCATGGAGATGATCCCTCACCTGTTCCAACATGTGTCCATCCCTGAAAAGGATCTGGCTCTGCGCAGGTATGCTGTGATGTACCAAAACCAGTAGCATATTAGTACAACTGGCAAACACACATATTTTGTTAGTTGTCATTTGTTCTGGCCTTGAGGGAGGAACTGATGTAATTCACAGATTGTACATTACATGCAGAAAGAAAAAAAAAAAAAATTCATATTTTTTTTTTTCACTATCTATAAATTGATTTTAGAATTGCTGTTTCAAGGGCTATAGAAAACTTAATTGCAGCCTTTATTCATTGGAGTGTTGCTTAATGTTTACATGTAGCCGAAGCCAAAAACACTCTTATTTTTAAGAAATTGTTTTTGTTAATGGATGAAACATTTTACAAAAGAAGGCAAATCGTTCTATGTAAGGATCACATATTGTTATGAAAAAGCTGAATGGGCCATATCCATTATCCATTACATCAAAAACAATTGTATAATTAAACATTTGGGAAAAACTACATTGGTAGAATTGTTTGAAATAAACCAATGAACTAATTATTTAATGGTGTGATAAAAACTGATTTAATAACAATATTTCTTTTTCCAATTTGATTTTAAGGCATGGCGTGGGGGGGATAATTTAATGCAGCAAATATTATAGAATTTAAATTGCACTCATATTGCTATTCCTTGAGCTGTATGTGGCCCACTGGCCGTGCTATGCCCCCCAAAATAAGAGTTATGTACTAGTAATTCTCTCATAAACCTATTCGATGTTGTAAAGACTGATTAATTAGTCAACATTTACTTAATTATCATTAATTCTGTCATTTCTCTAGCCCTTTATTGCCAAAAAGAATTATCTTTGTGTTTAATCAAAGTAAGAGATTTTCAAACAGCTACTTTTGCGTTGGACACAATAGTCAACAATTTTTTGTTTGTGATACATTTATGGAAATTTCGATTGTCAATTTAATGTTTTACAAATAACATACAACAAAATACATTACAATTATTCTTTGTTTGTGGCTGATCTGTGACTGACACGTAGTATTACCTGAAGCAGCTTCACAGGTATAATTGTGCATGTGCCTAAAGCAAACATGTAGTAAAAACTGCTTTGGCACCACCTGGTGGCATTTTAGGGTCTGATGTGAAGAGAAAACAAAATAAATTGGTTAGTTTTTCAGAACATAATGGATTGAGCTATGGACTAGAACAGAGGAACTGTACTGGAATTGTACTTATCACTTCATCCAGAATTTGTCTACTGGAATTGTGGTCATCGGCACATGCTTACTGATGAATATTCATGCTTCACTAAACAACGTGTAGATTGCTTTCTCACTCATATTAATCTTTGTGTCCATCCATTCTTCAGAATAATGTACAGTAAGCTCACGTCTCCCACCGAGCCTCCTGGTTGCAGCTCCTCTCTAGCTGGCCCTCAGGAGTTCTCAGCAGCCGTCCCCGCGGTTTCCCATGAGGCGGTCCATCTGGACACGGATGATGATATAAAACCGCCTCCAGATCTCCCACTCCCCTCCACACTTGCAGAGCCAGTGCTGGAGGCGGGCTCGGAGCTGATGGGGGAACAGAATGCCAACAGAATCCATGATTATGACGCATCTTCATCTCTGGCCCCTTCATCTGTCAACAGCCCCATCTCCACCTCGCCACTGTCTTTACGCCATGACTTCTACCCCAACAGCATCTACTCCAATAACATCTACTCTCACCACGAGCCAGAACGCTTCCGCCCTCTGCACCTGGCGAAAGAAGAGCACGAGCTGGTGCAAGCCAATCACAGAAAATTGGCCATCTACCTTGAGGAAAAGAGAGAGGGGCTCAAGAGGAAGCAACAGCTAGAGGAGGAACTTTTGAGGGCGAAGATCAAAGTGGAAAGGCTGAAGATGGCCCGACTTCGACACGGACTGCCAGTCCCTCCTTAGCAAGAAGGAACATGTTACATGCAAAGGCAGATAATAGACCCAATTTCACCACTTCAGAGTATTTTCGTATTGCCTTTGTCAAATACCACTTTAGGTCAGCTTATCGCAATGGACGGTACAGTACCTAAAGTGTTGAGCTGGACAATCTACAGTCTATGGATGAGTTACAAAAGAGGCGTCACTTTTGCGCAACACAGATTTGTTACATTTTCAATTGAAAGAGCAAAAAAGATGCACAGAGAACATATATTACTGGAAGTCTTCAAACTTACTCTGCTTTGGTAATGTGATTGATGGGTGACACTGTGTCGCACTCCTACGATGTCACACCACGCAAGGGCATATGTCACCATGAAATTGTGCGGTAATTCAAACACCCATTTCATTTGGTGGATGAGGGTTTATTGAAAATGTGTGACATCACAATTTTGGTAAATGTGCCTCCAACAGTCAGTTCATGTTGCTGTTTTTGTTAAACCAACACTGTGATTAATGAAAATGTTTTTTAAATGTCGATATTTCACAAGGGAACAGACTATACTGTATATAATGAAAAATAATACAAAAAAGCTGCATCTGTTGGATGCCATTTCTGCTTGAATCTATCCTAAAACGGTATTAGGAAAAATCAGATAATTCGAAGATTTTGAATAAGTCAGTGTTAGTGTTCCACTGTTTTTTTTTTTTCTTTTTCTTCAAAGAAAATACATTTTTATGCAAGCAGCTTGTCAAGTTACACTATGTTAGTTACAGTTCGAAATTACTCAAAGCAAGCCTTAAAACACAATCCTACATTGAAGCTTGTATTCTCCAAATTTCAACACAAAAATGTCCAATGAGGCAGTTTGATATTTTTTTTCTTCCAAGTTAAATTATATTCAACGTTTCCCATTCCAGGCTCAGAATGTGAACATAATGAGACCATTTTAATAGTACAGGCAATGTTTAAGTACAAAGCACAGTAAAGTTATTTTAAAATAAAACAACTCACTACTACATTTTTGACCAAAAGATACTGTACATGCAATGGCTTAAAGTCAGTGTAATTATTGATATTTCTGGTTTTGGGTTTTGACTAGGGCTGTCAAACGATTAAAATTTTTAATCGAGTTAATTACAGCTTAAAAATTAATTAATCGTAATTAATCGCAATTAATCTCAATTCAAACCGTCTATAAAATATGCCATATTTTTCTGTAAATTATATATATATTCTGTAAAATAAATTGTTGGAATGGAAAGATAAGACACAAGATGGATATATACATTCAACATACGGTACAAAAGGACTGTAGTGGGCATTTCACTCTACTGTCATTTAAATCTGTCTATGCTGTCCTCACTCTGAAGCGTCTACTTTTTCCAAAGCTAGACAGCTAGTGAACGACGCCTTAATAATTCTTCTTCCTTTTTCATCTGATTTATTAATAAAATGGCCTCAAACCATTGTCCTCTTTAGACCGTCGTAAAACTACAAAATAAAAGTACACAAGCATTGCATTAGCAACAACGTTAGCTTAGCACGCTATACAGGTTCACTAAACATAAACAAAAAGCGTCTCATACAAAAAATATAACATTTCGCTTACTAACATAATATGTACATTTTTTACAACAACCATACTTACGGACAAATCTTGTCCAAGGATCATATAAGCACAACATTATCAGCCCGAGACGTCGTGCAGCCATAATGAACTGGTAAGAAAACAATAAACCATGTCGCAAAGTGACCACAAGAGTTCGCTGTTGGACAGCTTAAAAAGCCTTGCTGTAAAACTTACCAAAAGGCAGAATACTTTCTGAGCGGGATATGTGCGTTAATTGCGTCAAATATTTTAACGTGATTAATTTTAAAAAAAATAATTACCGCGCGTTAACGCAATAATTTTGACAGCCCTAGTTTTGACACTTGCCTATATTGGTACTACTGCGTTGTCATCATAAAAAAATACATGAAAGAAAATGCAAATGATAATTACTGAGATGTTAACTGACCTGAAGTCTCACAAGACGCCACCATTTAAACAGGCTGACTTTCAGTTGTGCAACTTTGGAGGCTCCACTATTTGTACAGTATATTGTCCTTGACTTTGAATAATAATATACAGTGGTATGAAAAATGTATCTGAACCTTTTGGAATTTCCCACATTTCTGCATAAAATCACCGTCAAATGTGGTCTGATCTTTGTCAAAATCAGATGTAAAAACAATGTCTGGTTTAACTAAAACCACCCAAACATTTATAGGTTTTCATATTTTAATGAGGATGGCATGCAAACAATGACGGAAGGGGAAAAATAAGTAAGCAACCCCTCTGCCTAAGGAGACTTAAAAAACCATTTAAACCAATTTTTACCAAACTATTTAAGTCAGGTGTGTGCACAATCACTGATGAGTGATTTAAAGCTTCCCTGCCCACTATAAAACACACCTAGTAAGAATAGTCTTGATGAGAAGCATTGTCTGATGTGCATATTGGCTTGGCTAAAAGAGCTCTCTGAAGACCTGTGATCAAGGATTGTTGATTTGTATAAAGCTGGGAAAGGATACAAAACCATCTCTAAAAACCTGGATGTTCATCAATCGACAGTCAAAGAAGTTGTCTACAAATGGAGAGAGTTTGGCACTGTTGCTTCTCTCCCAAGGAGTGGCTGTCCACCAAAGATGACGCCAAGAGTTCAGAGCAGAATACTCAGAGAGGTAAAAAAGAACCGTAGAGTGTCTGCTAAAGACTTACAGAAATCACTGGCACAGTCCAATATCTGTGCACACATCATCTATATGTAAAACTATGGCCAAGAATGGTGTTCATGGGAGGACTCCACGGAGGAAGCTACTGCTGTCTAAAAAAAACATTGTTGCTTGTTTAATGTTTGCAAAAGGCACTTAGACTCTCCGCAGAAGTTTTGCAAAAATATTTTGTGGACTGATTAAACCAAAGTAGAATTGTTCGGGAGTAACACACAACGTCATGTGTGCAGGAAAAATGGAACAGCTCACCAACATCAACACCTCATCCCAACTGTGAAGCTTGGTGGAGGGAGCGTCACGATTTGGGGCTGTTTTGCTGCCTCCGGGCCTGGACACTTCAAATGTTTATCAAGATGTTTTTCCGGAAAACCTGAGGCCGCCTGTCAGACAGTTGAAGCTAAAAAGAAGATGGATCATGCTGCAACAAGACAATGATCCAAAACACAGAAGTAAATCAACTTCGGAATTGTTTCATAAGAACAAAATACACACATTCTGGAGTGGCCAAGTCAAAGTCCAGACTTGAACCCCATTGAGATGCTGTGGCATGACCTAAGGACAGCGATTCATTCCAGACATCTCAGGAATCTGACTGAACTACGGCAGTTATGTAGCGAAAAGGGGCCAAAATTAGTCCTGATCGATGTGCCAGACTGATCTGCAGGTGCAGGAAGTTTCTGGTTGAAGGTATTGCTGCCAAAGTGGGGGCCACAAAATATGTAAATGTGAGGGTTCACTTACTTATTTTCCCCCCTTCTGTCATTGTTGGCATACTATCCTCATTGAAATATGAAAATCTATAAATGTTTGGGTGGTTTTAGTGAAAGCAGACAATGTTTTTTTCATCTGTGTGATTTTGACAAAGATTAGATCACATTTGATGGTGATTTAATGCAGAAATGTGAGAAATTCCAAAAGGTTCAGATACTTTTCCATACCACTGTATGTCCAGTTGGAGGAGGGGATGTTACTTATGACCTTAATTGTTTTTTGAAACGTGAATGTTTATTGCAGTTTTGGGAAATAACTTTTGGGTGTTGTTTTGTCCATGTTTTTTGTCTTTTTATCAAACAAGTCTTTATTTTCTTACAAATGATTAAAGTGAAGTACACTTAAGTGTATGAGTGGCTTTCATGGTAATGTGTGGTGTTGCTGATGGTGTCTGTTGTTGTATCTAGGATAATCTGCAATTTTTTAATCTGTTTCCGTAGGCCTTGCTCAAACATGCGCTGAGATAAATTCAGCCTCAAATACAGATGGCAGTCAAAACGCAGTGCGGTACTTCAGCGTAGTCTGGTGTAAGGCCAGCAAGAAGAAACACAAGCGCTGGGAAGGTGACGCTGTCCTGGTGACGAAGGGTCGAACGGCTACCCTGAAAGATATGGAGGGCAAAAACATTGGCGAGGGTGAGATTTTTTTTAAACATGTATCATGTAAAGCTTCACAGATAGAGTGCCTGCTTAACCCTTTATTTGGCACTCATTTAACTCATTATTTAATAGGGACAGTGCACAATGATGAACATCTATTAGACGATTCCAAAATATGTAAATATGCCAGATTGTAGCAAAAATGCTAATTTACATCCGCAGTCCCTAGACAGGTAACACAAAGACACAAAAAGGACAAAAGATTACAATAAAACAGCACAGTACAATAGGTTACCAAGAAAGTCAGTGATTGCAGGACTGGTTTACTTTCAACCACTGCTTGAGCTGAGTTTTGAAGGTTCGTATTGTAATCTGGAGCACTTTACCACTTCCTGATGGTGAGTGGTAAAGTGTTCCAGATTTTACTGGACTTTACAGAGAGACAGTTGTTACCGAAGGAGGTTTTTCTGATTGGGGCCTCACAGTCCCCTCTAAAGGAGGCCCTGATCCTGAGACCGCAGTGAGCCATTTAAAAAAAAAAAAAAAAAAAAAGGGGGGGGGGGGATCCGACATGGGAGGTGAGGCGAGTCCATGTAACACTTTGTACATTTAGACAAGGCGCTTTAAAAATGTTAAAATACTAAAGGCTAAATAAATAGTACTTTTTAAAAATGTTACAAACATGGAATGACATTGGTTTTCTGGCAAAGACTTGTAACGATTTCTTAGAGAGTGATTCTATGTTACTGCATGTATTTACACCTGCCAGTTGCCAACATGTAATGCAATATTCAATGTGTGATAAAAATCATTGAGTCTAGAAACATTCTATTCATTCAAGTGTTATGAAAGATCTTATTTGTTAAAAATTGTTCAGGTTCAATTTCACAGTATTACATATTCTTTTAATATGGCTTTTAAAAGACTGTGTGGAATCAAGTGTCACTCCAAGGTACTTGAATTCAGAGACTATTTGTAGTTCCTGTCCTCCAGAAAATACACCTGAATGTTTGATGTCAAAAAGTTTCTTTGTAAACATCATACAGTTTTAGTTGTGTTTAGCAGAAGGCAAGATTTGTTGAGCCAATCATTTATGGGAACCATCGCTAATGTGAGAGCAGAAGGTGCGTCTTGAGTATTTTTTGCACTAGTGAAGATGACCGCATCATCAGCATACATTTGAAATTCAATGTTTGCACATGATTTTGGCAAGTCATTAATATACAGAGAAAATAACAGTGGCCCAAGTATTGACAACTGAGGCCGGCCAACAGGGCCGCTAGAAATGTTGATTTGACACTGTTAATGGAAACACACTGTCTCCTGAATTCTAAATAAGATTTTATGCACTGAATTGCATCCAATAAAAAATTAAAATCAGATAATTTAGACAGAAAATTTTCATGAGTTACGGTGTCAAATGCTTTTCTCAGTGACTGCCAGTGACGACAAAAGATCACTGTTAGCCATCCCAGTCAAAATGGATCCGAAATCTATTGCCATCAATGGCAATGAAGCTGGAGCATTCACAGCCAGTACTTTTTGTTTAAATTAATTAGAGGCCCACTGTAGTCATTGGCAGCAAATTAGTTAGAAGACAATGATTGTTTTTGTTTTTTTTTAAACTAGTATTATTTGTAAGACTGGGTATTGCGGCTTTAAGTGTATTGCTGTATGGTCTAAAATGACAAAGCCATAATGCAATACACATTGCTCTATATTGGGCAATGCTTGTCAAACAAAAACATTTGTAGTGTTTGTACTTTTTTTTTTTTTTTTTTTTTTTTTTTTTTTTTTTTGCCACATTGCACTCAATGTTTTGCACAGAAAGTTTGATAATATTGCAGGCCTGTCCCTGTAGGTAGTGGCTACAAGATGTCAGTGCTGGCCTCTCTTGCTGAGGGAGAGACACTGATGATTGGAGCGAAAGAGGTGGAGGTGTTGGGAATCATATCTTCTGAAGATTTCGCCACAGGACGTTGCTTCCAAGAAGCCCGTTTAGATGAAGTCGACCCGGTCCCCAAAACGGCTTCCCGTCCCTTTCATCGCCTCGTATCTAAACCTTTCTGCTCCCCTAAGCTGTCGCAGAAAGCACAGCATCTTGAATCACAACCAAGGGAAGAGCATACCAGCAGACCTCTTCATAATCCACAAGCTGCTGGTTTGTAGAATGAAGTTCTCATCTATACTCTTCAAACGCATTCAATAAGTTCTTTTTAATTATTATTATCCAAATACAAAATATCCTTTGTTCTATTATTAACAGATGCTCTAGTAATGCCTCGGCCCTCTTCCAACCACCAATGGTCTTATAACAAGACAGGGCTTCCTGTTGTTGATGTTGTGGTTGACCCGTACCTGACAAGTCACTTGCGTCCCCATCAGAGAGACGGCCTGCTTTTTCTCTATGAATGTGTCATGGGCATGAGGTTCTAATCCTGTTCCAATTCATCTAAATTTGTGAGACTTCCATTTTATTCACAGTCCAATAAAGTAATCCGTGTCTGTTTGTAATATCAGAGCTCCAGGACGCTATGGGGCCATCCTGGCCGATGAGATGGGCCTGGGGAAAACCCTCCAGAGTGTGGCGCTGTGCTGGACGTTGCTGAAGCAGGGACCGTACGGGGGAAAAGCAGTCACCAAGCGTGTTCTTGTGGTCACTCCTGGCAGCTTGGTGCAGAACTGGGGTGCCGAGTTCAATAAGTGGCTCGGACGTGAAAGGATCAGTGTTTTCACCGTGGATCAAGTAAGGAAAAAGACCTTGTCAGCAAGCAGACCACCAACATTGCTGATTAATGTAGTTTGAGTCACTTTTTACAGTCTTAGAGTTTGTATTATTTGTTGTTTTCATTTAAAGGACCACAGGATCGAGACATTTGTGCTGTCTCCTCTCCACAGTGTTCTAGTGATCAGCTACGAAATGCTTCTACGCTGTCTCGAGCAGGTTTTCTTGCCTTTTGTCTACACGTTTATGTGGAATCATATTGAAAGACATTTGAAAGCCACATTTTTGTTTTCAGGTGCAGAAAGTTGAGTTTGGTCTTATCATCTGCGACGAGGGTCACAGATTAAAAAACAGTAGCATCAAAACGTCTTCAGCTCTCAACAGCCTGAGCTGTACTCGCAGAATTATTCTAACAGGTTTGCTTTAGCTGCATTTTTCTTGTCTGCTGAGGAAATTTGAATATTTTTTTCATGTACTGTGTCTTAAAGGCACCCCAGTGCAGAATGACCTACAGGAGTTCTATGCCATCATAGAATTTGTTAATCCAGGCATACTTGGCTCCACCACTGCTTATAGGAAGGTGTTTGAAGAGCCCATTCTTCGTTCCAGGCAGCCCTCCTGCTCACAGGTAACATTCACTGAAATCATTTTGTACAGTGCTTAATCTCTCTTGACGTTTTATTAGGTACTCTTCTTACACAATTTAAAGTGAAGAAGTTTAGCAAGTGTTTAGCAAGCCACCCGGCAACCACAGAGGTTTGAGTTCTAATGTAGTGGCCAGAGTTGTCTGATAAAAGCATATCAAAATGATATTGGATAATATCGACATCGGTTTTTCATTATTGGTTTTGTGCCAATATGCATGATGCCTTAAAAGTGAATGTAGACCCCTTCTGCCTTTGTACAAGGGTTGGCCACAGTTTAGCACAGCAGTTATGCTTATTGACCATTAAATGTTTCCAAACTAAGATGCCTGGGTTTTGTTATGTGAGCAGACCATTTGCATTTATGGTGCAAAAATTAAATGAACAATAAATGATTGAAAAATAATGAATTATGCAAACTCATTACGTATAACTACTGCATTGCCAGAAAGAAATAGTCACTAAGAAAAGTAATAATAATAATAATAATAGAAAAAAGATATTATATATATTATATATATTTTTTGAGTGCATCGGTATCAGTTTGATATCAGTATTGGGATTTTTGGAGTCGGACAATATCGGTTATCGGTTAAAAAGTCATTATCTGACAACTGTAGTAGTGACTTGGGGGAGGGGGCTATCATCACAACCCTACTCAGAAAAAAATTCTGTTATTTGAACAAGCATTAGTCAACAATACTTTTTTAGCTATTAAGAGAGGCTGAATATTATTACAGAATATTACTGTATTGTAATGAATATTTTATTCTGATCAAATAATAAAAATAGTGTAAAAAGGATCTCTCTCTTAAGGTAGAGATAATTCATTGGTCTACTTAAGATGATGATTTACACTATACCATAGTGGAGGAAAAATATATCTTTTTGTCTGTTGAAAAAATATTCAATCCAAAAGGTGAACTTCACAAATACTTTATTGAGGGTGATAGGTTAATTTTGAGTCTTTATTAGTAGTAAGCTATAGTCATCAAATTATAAAACAAAGTCCTCATATATTGCAGTCTATTAGTAGTGAATCCAAATGAGTTTTACTGTTTGAATTTAACTACGGGATTAGATTACTCATAAGATTTCCACAATATTCAAATTCATTCGCCCCGATAACCTGGTTAAACCTGTAAGTCATCGAACAAGAGCAAACCTTTCTCCCATTTGTATTTCTGTCAATAGGAGGATAGAATTTTGGGAGAGGAACGAGCAGCTGAGCTCTCCCGACTGACCGGCATGTTCATCCTTAGGAGGACACAGGAGATCATTAACCGCTACCTACCGCCACGGCTAGACTGGACCGTGTTCTGTAGGCCTTCCCCCTTACAGCAGGAGATCTACAAGCTTCTCCTCAGCCACCGAATCTTCAGAGCCTGCCTCCAGGGCTCCATGCAAACACACACACACCTGGCCTGTATTACTGCCCTGAAAAAGCTGTGTAATCACCCTGCTCTACTTCACGCCACTGTCACGGTGAGCTTGTTTGATATAGATTTAGAATTTGACTCATTGAATGAGTCAAGTGCTATTAAGGTAATAATGTCTGCTTGGCAATGTGCTCTCAGGACAAAATGAAGAGTGAATCAGAGGAGAACTCATTATATGAAGGACTGGCACAGTTTTTTTCAGAAACCCACACCTCAGATGACTTTAACCCTGCCGACTCAGGCAAACTTTTAGTTCTGTTGGACCTATTGAAGACCATCAGACATCTCAGCCCATCAGATAGGTCTGTTCTTAATACCGTACGTCTTTGTAGTTGCCATCCATATTGTTGCATTTGTGTCAGTGTTGGTTTCTCTTTCAGGGTGGTTGTCGTGTCCAATTACACGAAGACACTGGACATGCTTCAGAAGCTTTGCAAGCACATGAGCTACACGTTCTGTCGGCTTGACGGACAAACGCCCACCAACCAGCGGCAGCGGCTGGTCGATAGCTTCAACAACCCATATTCTCCAAATTTCCTCTTTCTGCTTAGCTCCAAAGCTGGAGGCGTAGGGTTAAATCTAGTGGGGGGTTCCCATCTGGTGCTTTATGACCTAGACTGGAACCCTGCCACTGATATCCAGGTATACCTACAAAAACAACTCAAAGTGTGTTTGCTGCATTGGGGCAATCACTTTCTTGCTTTGTGTAGGCTATGGCTCGAGTTTGGCGAGATGGACAGAAGAAGACAGTGCACACCTACCGTCTCCTCACTGCTGGTAAGAATTTTCATCAACGTATAATTTTTGCGCACCTTATATGGTTTTTGTCCTTAATTTTTGTCATAGTGACAGACAACAGCTTTATCAAGTGCATCCCCGCGGAAAGAATCTTACGTAATAACTTGAAAGAAAACAAAGAATTTCATTTTTCTAATGTGTAGTAGTGGAGGATAAATATAAATTAAAGCCACTATTTTCAAGAAGTGGCTGCCCGACATGGGGAAAGACCTTTTATTAATGCTGGAGCTATTGTAGTCAGTCAAATGCGAGAATCCAGTGACATCATAAATTCTCATCATCACATGCACCTATGCTAATTGTACATGTGCGTGGGTATAATAGACATCACAAAATGGCTGCGCTAGTAAGCGATGCCATTTTTTGTGTTTAAACTAAAGGTGGGACTTAAACGCATTAGTTATGATTAATTGTAAAAAGAAAAATGTGTTTAAAAAAAAAAAAAACACATGTTTGCACAGTTCCTGGTACACCGATTATGCCGCCATAAACAGAGGCAAGTTTGTGTTAAAAAATTTTAAAAATGAACTCAAGACCGGACGTTCCAGTTGAGGTAATTGCATCGTTAAACACACACAACAAGGAAAATTACACATACTGATGATTAAAATGCAAAATATATTTCATTTTCTGAACGTGCTCGCTAGCTTAATGCTTTTATACAATAGAATATGCCGTTAAAACACTAAAGAAAATTAGCATTCATTTACCTTATTTATGTTCTTTTTTATAAATTACCGGTAAATGCAATGTTGAATTTATTTAATGTTATTTATTTTATTGTATATACCTCCTTAAAAATGATGATTCATAGTTATTTTTATACATTCTTGAAATGCTGGACAATGTTTTTATGTTTTATGTTTATGTTTTTTTTAACCACTTAGCAATACTGCTGTGGGAAGATAAACCTGCAGTGGCATATTATGTTCAATAACTGTCATTTCGAATTTGGCGAGGGCTATTTTCTGTTCGTATTTTATTGTTTTGGACATGAATCTGATTGATTGCATTTGTTAAGGCTTAACAACATTTGCTTATATCTATATTTCATTGAGTCGTTCACCAAGATCTATTTAAATTTTTAAAATGTATGTTCTATTTAAACTAAAAATGCATTATTCTTTTTTTATGCATAGCAGCAAGTGGATAAGCAAGTTAATTCACCTTCCAGTGAAATGCCATTGAATTTGAAATGTTCTTTCACTATGCATAGCTGGCACAGATATAGAGAAGTTTTTAATGAACAACATTTTTGGAGTAATTAAGTCAAATTGAGATTTCCTGACCAAGTTGTTAAAGCGTCTGTGCTCAACTCTATGTTGTGTGTAGTATACATATTCTCCCCATGGTTGCGTGGGTACTTTATCTTGCTTGCCATTTTAAAGAAGACAAGTTCTCTAAAAAGGGATGATTCATTTGAAGGCTAATGTTACCCGCTTAGGCACAATTGAGGAGAGAATATTCCAGCGGCAGGTGTCCAAACAGGGTCTTTCTGGGACCGTGGTGGACCTCGGCAAAGGCTCCGAACACGCCAGCTTCTCCACCAATGAACTGCGCGATCTATTCAGCCTGACAGACACTCCTTCTCTAACTCACGACCTGTTGAATTGCAGCTGCGAAATGGACGGCTCAGTCAACGGTAAGATTTTTAATCGTCGCATAAATTCATATTCACATACTCAAACTTTTTAAACATTCTGCTCAGCTGTCAAAGAGGAAGAAGGGCAGGCTTGTGAAAATCGGCCGTGCCAGCTCGGTCGTGACTTCGGCGCGTCGACCCAGAAGCACCTCAGCATGTCCGAGCTGATGCAGTGGAGACATTTCTCTGGTGACACTCACACCTTTTCTGATCCTTATCTGGATCACGCCCGAGACAACATCACCTTTGCCTTTCAAACCACCATTTCTCACCTGGATCATTAGCCACTATTGTTGTTACGCGATACTTCATGAGATTAGTGAAAATAAAATGTACTTCATAATAGCCCTTTTTAAACGTTTATATTTAACTAATTAATTTTCATTGATGGCGATGGACATCCACTTTATTTTATCCAGGTGTAAATGGATTAGGTCTCTATCACTGTCAGTGGCTGGGAATGAGTTAAAAATAATACTGTTTTGATTAAAGCTGTCAAAAAAATTGTTGATTTAATAATATTACGGGGATTCTAGTTTTGCAGTGGTATAGAACTGCATTAGTCATCCCTAACTGTTTTGATGCTGTTGTATGGACTGAAAAGAGTCACAATGTTAAGTTAAAATGTTAATAATAAATAAATAAAATACTTACAGCCATACCCCACTTTAATGTCTAAGTACAACAGAGCAATATTATCTTTGGAAAAGCAACATATGACCTCATTAGAATAGATGAGATGTGCCTAAAAAATTAATTGAAAGAGGATTTTAAATTGTACAAGTGTCCCGAATCTTGTGTCTGGGAAGTTAATGGGCATTAAGGCTTTATAGAGCAATTGATTATTTTTGATGATTTAAGAAAAAAAAAACAAAAAAAAAAAAACAATCCCATAAGGCATCCACATTAGAGCAGGGCGGTAAACCGAAAATTTACCGTCACCGAAATTCTTAACGATGACCGACGTAATTTTGACCATGTCGGTAAATTCGGTAAATTAATAAAACAAGAAAATATAGTCTTTTCATCCCGCTTTGATTCTGTGTTGTTCGTCTATGTTCATTCCCCTTTAAGAAAGCAGTGAATGTGCTTACGTAGGGAGTCACGTGATCATCAGGAAGCCAATCAAACAAAAGCCCGGTAAGCTAACGCTAGCAGCTAACGCTACAAGCAAAACGTGATGGAGTGTGGCTTAAGGGAGGTTCACCAAACTTTCAACCGACATTTAGTAGACTCTTGGTGGCATCCAGACGGGCTTTCACCCGCTGTCCTCCTTTGTTCTCACGATTTCCGGAGATGGTGCTTTCAGTGCTTTCTACTGGTAACCAGGCTAACGCTAGCTAGCGGCTAACGCTACAAATGAACGTTATGGAGTCGGATAGCGGCTCTAACCTTGTCGAAACGGCTGAACTTAATGAGTGGATTGGGCACGGACTGCATCTAGCAATTACTATGTGGCGTTATTTTGTATCTGTCTGTGTGATTCCTCTGATAGCTTTTGTGATGGTAAAGCATTCAGCATAAAGTACAATCCAACGGCGAAACTTATAATGACTGAGAAATGGCCCCAGCTATTTTTATTGTGCGTGCATTTATTAAAAAATGCACTGGGGGGAAAAAAACCCTTAAACCATAAAGTAAACACTTGTATTTAATAATTATGTCACAGCAGCCATTAACAATAAGTTGTCTTTTTGAAGTGTACTGTTCAAGCTGCAAGTCATTTGTGTTACAATTACATGTTTGCACAGGCATATTGATTTTGACAACGTACATTGTTCAAGTCATACACGCCGTTATAAATGTTCATACTTGAATTCTTATCGCTTACAATACATTTTTTATAAACTTAATTTTTAGACTGCATGTACAATTGTTAAATACAGTATATCAAATTGAATGCTGGTAAATAAATCAACAAGAAATAGTTAATCTGTATTTCATGCATTGATTCAGATTTTCAAATTATATAACAGTCCGCTTGGGCGAATTTATCGTCATTTATCGTTATCGAGATAAATCTGCTCAATTTATTGTGATACATGTTGAAGGCCATATCGCCCAGCCCTAATCCACATACTGTATGCTGTATTCACATTTTGGGTCAAGTAGGCCACAATTTTAACATTTCATATACCAGAGTGGCCTACATGACCCAAAAAGGCATGTCCACATATGTGGATGATAGGTCTACATTATAACCATATTATTTTTATTACTAATAACTATTGTGTTTGAATATTTTTTCCCATGAATAAAATTGTACGATAATAAAATGTTAATCAAAACAAATTAATCAAAACGAATAAGAACAGAAGTACACTCAGTTTATAGCCCCCAATAACACTCAGGTTGATTTTTATTATTGTTTTAATTACATAGTCTACCGCACTGCCTGACATTGACAAAAAATAGACTTCCAATTTATTTAAACTGGGAAGACTGGTTATGAATGCTGATCTTTCAATGTCATTAACTGTGCAAAATATCAAATCCAGTTTGACTGCGAGGTCCTCGCAAACAAAATAGGTTGGACGTCTAGCGCTGTCAATGGCAGCCGGTGAGTTAAATGAGTGCTCTATTAAAGGTTAAGTCTAAAGAATTGGTTGCAATAAAAAGTGATTTTAGAAAATTTATGATTTAGCCTCTATTACTGCAGGACTCACACGTGCTGATCATGCAGAGTTCCTTTTGTGACCATCTACGGTAATACTGACAGCAGTTTATCTTCATGATGAGGCAAATTTAGGTGCTGTGTGCTCAGTTTATACAAAGCATCAATTTGGAGTAATCCAGTTTAAACCATGCGTACTACGTTTTAAGTGTTCAGTGATGACAGTTTTCACAGAACAAGTGTTCCCATGGTAAAACTTTGTCATGCTGTGACCTTGCATATGACGGTCAAGTGAATCACAGCCGTTCAGTGATGTGGGACACTCATCACCCTTGTTTGTTGGTACTGCTCAGCACTAAGCAGATGCGTGGGAGTTACGTGTGTGTTGTGCGTGTGATGTGTATGGTTTGTATTCAACTGTTGTTATATAAAAGGGCTAATTATTATGCATTTGACCATCACCATGCCGCTCTATTAGGCCATTTTCTTGTGTAATAACTAGGTTTCTGGGATCTTTGACTTTGCTCATTATAGAGGCTCCATTAGCTGACTGAATTATTACCCTTCAATCTCTAGTGATGACTATTCAGCCACTTTTAGTCTGATTAAAAGAGGTGCTGAAAGTAATAAATATGCATGTATTCAAACTGCTTGTGATATCTTTATGTCAAACTCAATAATATTTGACACAAAAGCCGTCACTAAGCAATTGACTACTACCCCCTATACAGTTGACAGTCCCTATACATGGGGAATAGGGACCAAACAAGGCTGCAATTAAGTGAAAGTTTAAATGAAAATCACCACATTTAGTTTAAACCACAAATACACCACAAACTCATTGTTTCAAATGTTTACAAATACAGTGTATCACAAAAGTGAGTACACCCCTCGCATTTCTGCAGATATTTAAGTATATCTTTTCATGGGACAACACTGACAAAAAAAAATACACTTTGACACAATGAAAAGTAGTCTGTGTGCTGCTTATATAATAGAGTTATTTTATTTTCCCCCTCAAAATAACTCAAAATATAGCCATTAATATCCAAACCCCTGGCAACAAAGTGAGTACACCCCTTAGAAACTACGTACATCCCTAAATGTCCAAATTGAGTACTGCTTGTCATTTTCCCTCCAAAACGTCACATGACTCGTTACAGGAGTGCTGTCAGCATTGCTGCAAAGATTGAAGAGGTGGGAGGTCAGCCTGTTAGTGCCAGACCATATGTCGCACTCTACAACAAATTGGTGTGCATAGCTGTCACCCCAGGAGAAAACCTCTTCTTAAGATGGAACACAAGAAAGCCCGCAAACAGTTTGCTGAAGACATGTCAACAAAACAGATGGATTACTGGAACAATGTCCTATGGCAGGGGTGGGCAAACCGGTCCTCGAGGGCCGCAGTGGGTCCTGGTCTTTGTTCCAACTGATTCAGCACACACAGTTGGTTCCAATGAGGTTTCAGTGGAAACAAGGAGCACCTGACTGCAATTAACTGATTGCACTTGTAAGAAACCAGATTGGTGAAAGGCTGTCCTCATGATGGGTATGAACAAAAACCCGCACCCACTGCGGCCCTTTGTGGAATTAATTGCCCACCCCTGCTCTATGGTCTGATAGACGGACAGGCTTTTTTGTGTGCCGTCCTCAGAAGAGGCTTCCTCCTGGAGTGACAGCCATGCACACCAACTTGATGTAGAGTGCAGCGTATGGTCTGAGCACTAAAAGGCTGACCCCCCACCTCTTCCATGTCTGCAGCAATGCTGACAGCACTCCTGAAACAAGTCACATGACATTTTGGAGGGAAAATGACAAGCAGTACTCAATTTGGAGATTTAGGGATGTACATAGTTTCTAAGGGGTGTACTGACTTTTGTTGCCAGGGGTTTAGATATTAATGACTATATTTTGAGTTATTTTTGAGGGGAAAATAAATTAACGCTATTATATAAGCTGCACACAGAGTACTTTTAATTGTGTCAAAGTGTCATTTTGTCTGTGTTGTCCCATGAAAAGATATACTTAAATATCTGCAGAAATGCGAGGGGTGTACCATACTTACTTATGTGATACACTGCATGTTCAAACAATGCTGCAACCTTCAAAATACAGTAGGGTTTTTTTTTTTTTTTTTTTTTTTTTTTCACTACTGTACATTAGAGATTAGCCGATATGGTTTTTTCAGGACCGATACTGATTGTTAGTAGTTAGAGGGGGCAATAACCGATTTTTGGAGCTGAAATTCATTTGCAGTAAAAGTTAAAATTTTAAACGTAAAAAAATTGAATAATGCAAATGCTGAACTTCATTGAAATGCCTAAAGCATGTTTATGGAATCACACAAATAGAAAATAATAGCTAATAATGATAGGGAGTGGTGTGGTTCAGTGGTAGAGTAGTTTAACCCCAACCCAGAGGTTGTGTATTCGATTCTCCACCCTGATGATCTTGTCTAAGTATCCTTGAGCAAGATATATATATTATTTCTAAATAAATAATGAAATTACAAATTAAGCACTTCTCGTTCAATCTACTTATCCAAATTTTCCCATTCAGCAACCAACCTCTTTGAGTCTGTGCTTAACCTAGACCATGCCCATAGACAAACCATTTCATTGATCTATAATTCCTCAGGTTGTCAGAGCCCTCTATATACCCACTCTTTAAAACAGAAGTGGGAGGATGAGATCGGGACTGCAATATTGGACAATCGTTGGAAGCAGATTTGTAAGATAGTCCATTCTTCCTCCATTTGTGCCAGACATGGTCTATTTTAAAGCAAAGTAGTTTTTAGAGAACATTACACCAATGCTTGACTTGCAAACATTTACCCAACTATCAGTGACCGCTGCAATAGATGTAAACAATCACCTGCTGATCATACGCATATGTTTTGGTCCTTGATACTCTGGAAACCGTGTCTGGCACAAACTTGGGGAATGACCCATGCATAGCACTTTTTGGTCTCCCTTCTCTATCACCTGCTTTATCTGCACCAATACGTCATGTAATCGCCTTCACGACCTCACTAGTGAGACGGTTTATTTTATTCAAGTGGAAACATGCACATCCCCCATCATATATGTAATAGTTTCCCCCATCATATAATAATTGGCTCAAAGCGGTTCTGACTCAGTATAACACGAGGTGCACGGAGTGCTGCTGGGTGTACAAAGTATGCTTCTGGTGCTCTTCGGTGTGAGGATCAAAAAAGCGACGATTCAAAAAACCGAGGCAATCAAGAAGTACAAAAAGAAAAAGCCTTTATTCAATCATGGCTTTTTGCAGATTAAAAAATGCCGACATGTTTTGCCCATGTAGGCCTTCATCAAGACAATTAGTGACTCTGTTTCAAACCACCTCTGAAAACTAGTGGACAATGGCAAGTTCAGCATAGCCAGGTGGAATCTCTTCACCTGATTGGGGTCAGAGGGCAAGTCAATTAGGAGCAGCAGAGAAAAAAAACATCCTAATAGCAGACCATCACAAGTAGTAGAAAAGAAAAAAAAACAAAACACAATAGTACATACTACCAAGTACCTTTAAAGATGACAACATCTCTTCAGTTTTATTTTTTAGTCGTTTCAGCTTGAAATATCCTCAAAGGCGATAAGGCAGAAAAACAACAATAATAATAATAATAATTCATTGTTTTATCTAAACTAGCTTTTCAAGAAAGAAGATCTAACATTTATCCCTCAAGACTGTAACTATGTTCTCAAAGACCTCTTCCAACCTTTTAAATGACCTTAACGTACATATATTATTTAGTAGCAAGAAAGAGATAACCAGGACTAACACTGAAAATTTATAGTGCATTAAGGGAAAAACAAAGTACAATATGCATAATAGTATAAGGCAGGGGTCCCCAACCTTTTTTGCACCACGGACTGGTGTGATTTGGGTCTTTTTTTCACGGACCGATGTTTTGACAAATTTTGCAACCCATCAAAAACTGCAACTATGCGGTTCTGCGCATGCGCGTAACATTAAAAATGGCCGCGAATGCAGCGATTCCAAAGTAAACGCTACAAACTTCCTTTAAAGAAAGGAATATTAACTTACGTTTGATCGTGTTTGGACAAAAGTTCTCCTCAGACCCATCCTGCCATGTTAGCTGCACACTGTTAGCTCACCGTTAACGCCGTGTCGTTCACACAGATGCGATGTTGGAAATTGTAGCAAGGTTTTCAGTGTTCTCGTAGCGCTGTCAGGATATTCCGGAATGACTTTAATTGTCTCAAATGTACGTTTAAGGTCGCCGTCATTTGCGATCTCTACAAGCTGATCCTCCTGTTGCACAGACATGCTCGAATCACTCTGTTTATTCACAAATGCGTCACGAATCCACTCCTTCGCAGTTTGTGGGTCTTCGAGGTTATAGGCTCATCTTCTGGCTCGCCAGGTGCCCTTTTTCGCCGTAAAAAATCTCTCCAAAGACGTCTGTTTTCCAGTCATTTTCACTAGTGTGGGGGAACAAATGTGCTGCGCCCGGGGCTTAGTCATACGTTATTATGGAGGACAAGCGCACATAGATATATTATATATACAAAACAAGATGTACTGCTTGCAGTCCAATCAATGGATTTCTATGACGAAGTTCTAAGCTATACTGTAGTATTATATCTAAAGTAGACAGGGATATTGATGTGTTAAGCAGGGGCACAGGCCAAAGTTAATTCGGCCAGAATGCGGTCATTAATAATATTTCTGTGCGGCCCGGTAGCAAATGCGCCACGGACCGGTACCGGTCCGCGGCCCGGTGGATGGGGACCCCTGGTATAAGGAGCCCCAACACTTTACAAAAAAGGAGAAAAGTGTGGTTTTCCATTTAAACCGGGATATTGGGTCGCTTTTAATGCATGTATCCAAAAAGATTCTCTCTGTAAGAGTCTTTTTAATCTGTCCTCACCTCTTATGGAGTTTTCAATGTGGTCAATGCCAAAAATCTTTAAAGAATCACAACTGCCATGGTTAGCGTCTTTATAATGTTGAGCCATAGGGTACAATGGATTAAAAGTTTTTATAGCTTGTTTGTGTTCAGCCAATCTTGCCTTCAGTTTGCATTTAGTTCTTCCAACATAAAAATGACCAAATGGACACTCGAGTCTGTAAACTACAAAAGAGGTATTGCAATTAATGAATGACTTAATTTACGCCCTGATGTAACATCTGTGAAAAATTTTGTTTTTGTCATGTTACTGCAATGATTGCAGTTAACACACTTGTGGTTACCTGATCTAATACTCAACCAGGTTTTCTGTTGTACTGTACAGGGGGGGGAGATGGCTCTTTACAAGCTTATCGTTAAGTGTTGGAGCTCTCCTGAAACTAATAGTTGGAAAATCTGGAAATGCTTCTCTGAGTAAACTGTCATATTTCAATATGTCCCAGTTTTTTTCAAAAATTTTTTAAAATTTCATTTGCTTTGTTGCTAAATTGTGTCACAAAATACACATGATTAGGACTCTCTTGTTGCCTCTGTCTGACACTTTTTGCTTTATTATATGTTGTGTTAATAGTCTTGTGTTTATATCCTCTTTTCTTAAATCTTTGACTCATCTCATGAGCATTTCTTTCAAAATCATCTTCTGAGTCACAAATACGTTTAAGTCGCTGACACAGACCAAAAGGTATATTATCTATCAGCCAAGGTAGGAAACTATCCGCTTTAAGAATTGTACTGCGGTCTGTTAGTTTTCTAAATATTGAGGTGTGCAAATCCCCATTACCATCTTTAAAGATCTTTAAGTCAAGAAATTTCAGTCAAAGAATAGTCTAAGTTTTAAATTGGTATTACTAATATTTAAATATGTATGAAACTGAAAAAGATCTGTCTGCTGTAGCTAACCATGGCAGTTGTGATTCTATAGAGATTTTAGGCATTGACCACATTGAAAACTCCATAAGAGGTGGAGACATTAAAAAGGCTCTTACAGAGATAATCTTTTTGGATATATACATTAAAAGCAACCTAATATCCCGGTTTAAATGGAGAACTGGACTTTTCTCCTTTTTTGTAAAGTGTTGGGGCTCCTTGTATTATTATGCAGATTGTCCTTTGTTTTTCCCTTAATGCACTACACATTGTCAGTGTTTGTCCTGTTTATCTCTTTCTTTGTACTAAAGAAAAAATATATATATATGTACGTTAAGCTCATTTAAAAGGTTGGAAGAGGTCTTTGAGAACATAGTCACAGTCTTGAGAGATAAATGTTAGATGTTCTATCAACCGGTATCTAAAAGCTATCTTAGATAAAACAATGAATTATTATTATTATTACTATTGTTTTTCTGCCTTATAGCCTTTGAGGATATTTCAAATTGAAACACCTAAAAAATAAAACTTGAGATGTTGTCATCTTTAAAGGTACTTGTATGTACTATTGTGTGTGTGTGTGTTTTTTTTTTTTTAAGATATACTTAAATATCTGCAGAAATGCGAGGGGTGTACTCACTTTTGTGATAAACTGTATACATCTATAAATAGAACTGCTGCTAGCATAGATGGTTGTGAAATTGAACTGTTCAGCACATTTAATCTCTGTTGCTATCAAAACAGCAACAGCGAAGCACATAAACAGATGAATTTACTGTAAGTGGGAAGACTTACTAAATGTTGTAAACGATTCACTCTGCTCTGCCACTGTAAATATTGTCCTACAATTTGTGGAAGCTGTCAAAGGTTAGTGTTCCAATAGACTTGGAAGATTACACAGTGTAGCGTGATATCATGTTTCTGTTTCGGTAAGCTTCGCGACTTGTTTGTTCCGCCCGGATGTTTATCTGCATTTATCTGATAGCCTATAATTACATTTTTTCTTTACTCCACTTGTACTTGACAATACATGATTGTTATACATACCCTAGTAGCAACGCAATTTCAAAGTACTGTGATGGTTGTGCGACATCACAAGCTTTGTTTCCATTACTCCTAGTAATTCGCAACATCAAAATTTCACATTGAAAAACTGCTAATGGAAACGCCTGAATTTTGAAAATAACACTCAAATGTCGCAAAACCTTTTTAATCCTTTTTATGACGTTTTTAGACGTCGATATTAAAATAAATCGCAAGAGCGCAATGGAAACATAAGAGTTGCAAGGCTTTTTCGAAAAACAGCCTTCAGCGGAAACATTCTTAGTTCATAATTATACAGTACTTTTGAAATACAGTGGTACCTCTACATACGATCACTTCGACACACGATCTTTTCGACATCCGACGTAAAATTTGAGCCGCCATTTGTTTCTACATCCGACGAGTTGCTC
This sequence comes from Corythoichthys intestinalis, assembly GCF_030265065.1. Taxonomy (NCBI): domain Eukaryota; kingdom Metazoa; phylum Chordata; class Actinopteri; order Syngnathiformes; family Syngnathidae; genus Corythoichthys; species Corythoichthys intestinalis. Next base: position 43,643,727 of record NC_080398.1, read on the forward strand.
GAAATACGACGACATGACAGCACTGCAAACGAACGCACGGTGGATTTTCTTGTGTGAGAAATCAACACAGTTTTCAAAAAAAGTTGATACAGTTGGAGAAACAAGGAAAAAAGTAATGCTTACCTTTGAAATGAAGATGCAAGTTATAGAAAAATATGAGCTTGGGGTGCGCGTCCCTGAACTGGCTCAACAATACAGTTCCATGGTCCTCTTCCGACCACCGTTCGCCACTATTTATAAGTTAAGGTGACAATTATTATTGTGGTAACATTGCCAAGGAAATCGCCAGCTTCGTCACGTTTTTATCATTTATTTAAGAACTTATCCAACACAAAACGCCCATTGTCTTAAGCAGTTGACTGCTCTCAAGAAAACGAAAGTATTATCTCTACCGCACCGACCTATCTCACTATGACGTCAGCTTCGCGGTGCGTTCAGGGACAGTAAAAAGTGTCCGCCATATTAGAATCCAATTCGTTACATTATTTACAGGAATAATTATTAATTATTCTTCTTATTATTATATTATTCTGACTTATTTATTTATAACTTATTTGTTTTTCTATGTTTAATTGCCATTTGTAACAGTGCCAGCAGTATTTATTAAGAATTTAGTGTATGTTTTTAGGCTTTGGAACGAATTAATGGAATTATAATGTATTCCTATGGGAAAATCCTGCTCGACATACGACCATTTCGACTTACAAACAAGGTCCTGGAACGAATTAAATTCGTATGTAGAGGTACCACTGTATCGCATTTATTTTGGAAAAAAAATAATAAACTAATAGAATCGCAGATAATGTCATGGACATGCGTAAGTAACGCTTTGTATGTAGAGTACTGTATTTTTCGGACTATCAGTCACACTTTTTTTCCAAAGTTTGGTTGGGCCAGCAACTGCTTCAGGTGGGACTTGGTTTTGTTTTTTCCACACTGACAGCCACAAGAAGGTGCACCCTCTACTTTCAGAGTTGTTGAGCGGAAAAATGACAACTAAGGGATTTGCGTGAGCTCAAGAATGGTAAATAAGATGTTTTGTTTCGGCTATACATATCTGAATAACTGTTAATATGTTTCGTTAACACCTATTGAGCCTGATGTTCTCCATTTTATTGTTACTTTAATGTATTGTATTTGTTCCTGCTCTCTGATCAAATAAAATTCCTCCCAAAAATGCGACTTCTTCTCCGGAGCAACTCATGGCTTTTTTTCCTCTTCATTGAGCAATTTTCATTCTTGTTGTCCGAAAAATACAGTATATGCTTTGAATTTACATTTAAGTTCTTGTATGTATGAATTTTTGTGTCTGGGCCGCGCCGCCTCTCTTGCAAAGTTGGCCAGGAACGGTTCCGGCTCATTCGCGACCCTTGTGATGCATGCTAGCTTGTTTTGGAGCACAACTTGTGTTCCAGTGCTTCGGGGATGCTACCGAACACGTGTCAGACAAACAAGTGTCACTCGTCCAATTGATCCAAATGATGTGTCGGGGCCATGTGTCCGATGGCTACACGAGATGGAGTCTGTTCTAAAGCTCTTAACCATCCGTTGCCAATCCCTCTTTTTAAGCCTGCCAGCACAAAGACCTGGAGTATGCATTGGAATGAATACTTCCACTGCTGGGGGAGGGGTCTAGTTGTTTTGATGAGAGACTAAATCACAAATTGAATCTTTATTCCCCGTGATCCCTGGATCTCTGAATGAGGAGGCAGTCAGGCCAAGCATCTGGTATTAACCCTCACCATTCATGACCACATAGAAAATCATTGACATTTAAGCTGCTGGAGCTTATGGACACATGCATCAGGCTGCACATGCCACGAAGATATATTCATTTATTTTATCGTCTGCCGCTTCAATGGTGAAGGCCGACGGTCGTCATCTCATTGAGGGACAAAAATGGCGGACGTCCTTCGGAGGGCAGTGGCCTTCGTGGCTCTAACAGCCTGTCTTGTCTTCATACACGCGCCCCCTGTCCATACCAGACTTTGCCCTTCACATAATGACAATCATGAGTCTACACGAGAAGATGCACCACAGAGTGTGAAATATTTGAAAGCAACATATAAACAAAGTTGTTTGTTTATTGCTATCGGCTATTGCCGATACTGTACCGATACCACGTTTTTTTTGGGGGGGGGGGGGGGGGGGGAGAAAAAGTTTTTTCTTGTAATACCAAATTACTATATAATCACTTGAATGTAAAGTCATTGATATATTCGCATGGTCAGCCACGACTTAACTCAGTGGCTGCCTTTGACGGCACTAGACGCCCAATTCATTTGAAGTGGGAGGGCTAGCAGCGCATGAACTTCTATGGATTCTTCTATCGAACTACGAGAGGTAGAAAAGCGCTATACAAGTATCATCACACCATTACACTTCAAATTGATTAGATGCAAAGGCATAGGTTTGCATGGGGACCGTTGGGACATAACACTACCAACTTTTCAGGATGTTCAAACTCTCCCCACCAACTTTTAAGCAACCTTATATGCATGATATAATGAGTTCAGTTATATATATCATTAAGATTGTCTTTCCATGCAATTAGTATATCTAATCTTTACAAAACTTTGAAAGGTCAGAAACGTTCTTAATGCAAGAATAGATATTTATCTAAACATTATTTGAAAGCGTTTTTTTTTACATGTCGCTCATTGAGAAACATTGCAAAATGGTACAGAAAACAATTTTGTTGGTCTAATTAACTAACTAGATTAGTTCTAAAATCAGATATTATTTAATAGCTAAGTAGCGCTTGCAAAAAATTGCCAGTGGAATGTTGCTTCAGTAAATCAGCAGAGGAGTCAAACTTACTTTTCTCCACCAATGGGAGCGTCGCCTTGCCGTATAAAAAGCACCAATGGGAGCGTTGCGTTGCCGTATCGAACGCAGCAGTGGGAGCGTCGCGTTGCCGTATCGAACGCACCACTGGGAGCGTTGCGTTGCCGTATCGAACGCACCAATAGGAGCGCCGCGTTGCGGTATCGAACTGACCAATAGGAGTGTCATGCTGACATGTCATTGTGGCGCTAACAGACAGTAGTCTATTGGCGCTACATTGCGTTTCTGTTGAATTTAATTTTTCTGCGCTTTATAGATTTTCTTGTGCGCTGACTGTGCAAGCAGTGCGCAATTGCGCGCGCAGCTTAGAGGGAACATTGAATTTGACCCACCCCCGACACACGCATGCTTACACTCACACAGCCCCGACAGAAATATACGTCGGCAACATCCCCCCTTCGAACAGGAGGAATATTAGATTTTTTTTGGGGGGGGGGCAGCAGCAGCCGCTGTAAGTAGTTTAACCCTTTAACGCCTAAGCCTATTTTGGCCGAATTTGCATGCATTTGATGTTGCCTTTATATTTCAAAGAAAAAATGGTTTACAATGGCCAAGTTGTGTCCCTTTTTTCAGGACACCTTGAACTTCATGTCCAAACTGTTGTTTTCTTCACTGACCAATTATAATCCACATTTTGGACCCAAGAAGACAAAAAAATCCCAAAATCTTTTTTTCAAAATTTGTAATGTTGATGTCCCATTGACAACAAAACATGCTCGACCAGCTGTTTTGAAGCTTAATAATATTTATTCAACTTGTTAAGATAAACATTCAATACAAAAAAAATAAGATTGAATTGTTTTATGTTTGACAATTCAACACAAACAGCAGGTATGGTCATAGGCGTTTTGGGCCTTTACACATACTATGGTCAAAAAAGGTTATATACAGTGCAAAATAGTGATAAAATATATATATACTGTATATATATATCATCTAAAAAAAAGGTTTGGAGGATATTTCTTTGTGAAGTTAGGCGTACCCATCATCTTATCAAAAGTATATACTGTACGTACATGCAATCAAGCATGCAATCAATCAATCTACATAAAAATTGAAAAGATTATAGTGAAGAAAAAATTATATCACATTGAAAAAAAAGTGTTTTAAAAAATATTGACAAGTAGTTCAGTTCAATTCAAAATTTTCAGGTATGCGACCCAATAGTTTTTTTTTTTTTTTTTTTTTTTGCGCACTCAATAAAGCTTCTTCTTGAACAGGTCACAGAGCTGCCTCACACATAACGTCACACAGCCTACTCTTTCGCCGTTGCGCGCTGCTGTCACCTCTACTCGCCGAGACGCCGACTGATCCAAAGAAAACAACGACAAATACGGATCATCTTCTTCCTTGAGTTAATGAAATAATGCATTATCTTGCGCTAAATGTAATTTTAGATTCATTCTGCACATTTCAAAGTCGCTCGCTCAAACCAACCGGCCGTTGCTTGCTTCGCATGCCTCCCTTTCATTAGTTGGCGCCTCGCTTGGAAATTTATTAAAAATGATCACATTCGGTTCGTCCTTCTTGACAACACAACGGCTCTTGGGATATGTAGTCTTTTGTGCTGCTTTCGGTTTTAAAAAAAGGATACAAAATGATGGAAATATGGCGATAGATACATGGTCCATGCAGCGTTTTAATGCATATCTATGAGTGCAATAAAACTATAAAACTCAAATGACGTTATCTCCCGTTTTTCTTGGCCGATTGACTTCAAATAAAAACTGGTGTGGACATTAACTTCCGCACTTTCAAATGAGACCAATCAGCGGCACGTGGGTGACGTAATTACAGCGTGACGAAGGAAGCTTCAAAGACGATATGCGTAAACGCGTCGCTGCCGACACGTTCGGTGCTAAAGGGTTAAAAAGATGCCAATGTTGTGGAGGTGAGGAACACACCACTAATTTTGCTACTGAAAGTCCGACCTGCATCAGTTAGCATAACATTACACTGTGTGAACTCGCTAACCTGCAAAACTCGAGTACGAAGCTGCTTAGAGAGAAGTGTCCTTCTGTTTGTGTTTTCTACTGTTAACATTAATTAAACTGTGGGAGATGTGGTGAACTCTGCTGGAAACTATAGAACTAGAAAAACATGAGTTAGAAACTGCCTAGAGAGAGAAGGGTGCTGTATAACTTCATATGTTGCTCTCACAACATACACACAACATAATCATAATTTACACTAGCGTTGCGATCGACTGGTCGATCGTGATCTACGTAGCGAGCAGTCCTGACTTCAATTAATTAGGTTCATATTTGTAAGAAATGTAGCCCTGACCCCCGTTCACCCAATCTGCTTGGTCTTATCAATGTCCCATCCCGAGCAAAAGGTGTACATGCAGGTTATGCTGTTATATAGTATACTAGTATATAAGGGTGTAATCATAGCTACTCGTAGCTACGATCGGGCAGACCGGGAGTCACTCGTGTAAAAATACGGTGGATCCGGTCGATTTTCAAATTAATATGCAATCGTAACCCACTTTTTGAGTCCATCAGATCTCTTGAGTGGTAGATCAGGGCACAGTTAACTTGTCTTTGTTGATTTACTGCTGTCTTCTCTGCTATAATAATAACCAACACGGCCCCGTGTTCAATACAAAACCCTCCTGCCACAACAAAACAAGTAGGAACTAATATTCACATAGGAACTAAAGTTATACAACATAAAATATACAATATAAATGAATACTACATCAGATTTGTAAAATATAAACACATAAAAGATAAATAATAGCCCATTTAAGTAAAACAAATTGAAATGAGCTGAAACACCTGTAATTAAGTAATATGAATAATACACAGATCCTGCTTACACAATTGATTAATTTCTGTGTGGCGCTTTAACGAGAAAATCCACCAATAGAGCGTTTGGAAACCGTTCATAAGAAAAAAAAAGATTCATTGAGGCCTTTCACTTGTAAAATACATGTTAAAATCTTTGTCATTGGGATTGCTTCTCTCTTTAGCACAGGACTTCTTTTTTCGCGCAGGACTTCTTTTTTCTTCTTTCTTTCAGAAAGAAAGCTGACCAATACGCGGGGTCTGAAAGGCAAATTGTTGTTGGATTATCTTTAAATACCCGCTACTTTTTGAGCAGAATTCTAGCTTTGTATAGGCTAATGTTCCTATTGTTGAAAGCACAAAGGTGTGTAATAAACAACTAGCACATTTATATTTTGCATTTTGTTTTCTTACTGTACCAAAAATGAACCGAACCGTGACCTCAAAACCGAGGTACGTACCGAACCGAGATTTTTGTGTACCGTTACACCCATATTGAAAGCACAAAGGTGTGTAATAAACAACAAGCACATTTATATTTTGCGCTTTGTTTTCTTACTGTACCGAAAATGAACCGAACCGTGACCTCAAAACCGAGGTAAGTACCGAACCGAGATTTTTGTGTACCGTTCCCCCCCTGCTAGTATAGTAAGAATGTAACCATGTGTAATTTAATTTTATTCACATGTACAGCATAAGAGTTAAAAAAAATGTTATTTAAAATCGCTTTTGCACTTACACAAATTTTTAAATATAACCCTGGAACAGATTGTGTGTATGTTACTGTTTGTATTTTAAGAGAAAATGGTACCTCAGCATCCCAGAACATCATGTGCTCATTGGTGGTTGTTCTGTCCCTTTGTTGACTGTCCCAGCATGTGGGACAGAACACTGCAGTCATTTTTATGTGGCGGTCTGTCTAAACTACCCAACGTGACACTGCCAATGTGGAGTATTGAAAGCCTTTCGACCCTGCTCGTGCTCCAGCACTTAACAAGGATTTAATGTCGCCCCCATCGTCTGTCAACTAAATGAGATCAGACCACACTCACTGATTCACAAGAGCTGCACAACACAACACAACTGCAGAGAAAGCACAGTAATCCCACAATTAGTGTAATGGCTCTTCAGGACTGTGCTAAGGTAAAAGCTGATGTTTTCCACATGAAAGGGGGAAATATTCATGTTTTTTTGAAAAACAGTTCAACTTATTACTAGATGTTGTATGTATGCTGAGGTCACCCATGACAGTGGTTATTTTTGGGAATGTAATACACTAACGATGTTGTTCTAAAACTAAAATGAATGAATGAATGGACTTTGGAGATTCAATTTGATCCGTCAGCAACCTGCCCTTGACAAGCAATGAATAAGTCATTGCCACCATTGACGGGCACGTCATTGACCTTCACAAGAGCGGCCCGGACTCCAGTTGAGCGTGTCTGCTGGGTCATTCATAAACTTACACCTGGTACTTTTCCAAGCCATCAACAACAGGCTGGTGATAGCTCTCAGGCTGCTAAATCTAATCTCCTTTTAGTAGTTGGAAAGAAAAAAAAACTCACGAGCTGATATCATGAATGGCAAAATCTTCAGCATGTTTGCTTTACAGAAACAGCCATGGTTATGTGGCCAAGGTGTGTCCATTTGTTTGAACTGTGACGCCGTCGCGATACTATTTTTGATACCACGTTAAAACAAAACAATGTTAGTTTCTTTATGAATACTTTCGGTGCCATTGATGATGATAGATTTCCAATCATGCGGGTCTTCAAAACTACATTAAAACTCTGTAAATGGTTTTATCACCAGTACAGAACAAATGTTCATCCGCTACCACCCTCCCTCTTAAAATGGATTGGACGTCTAGCTACGTCAATTGAAGCCAATGAGTTAACAGGGAAAATGCAAAAAATAAGATCCTCCATTATTATCAAGAGCGGTGCAAAATCAGATTTTCCCAATGACAACAGATTTCTGGTGACCTGTGGTTGTGCAAAACAAACAACTGAGTAACGATACTTTTGCGATAAGATATCATATCCGGCAGATGCGATTGCTCTAAGACAGATATAGCTTCTCATCATTGGTATCACTGCTTTTCATTCATTCACTCAGCTTCACAGTCCTTTAAATAGTGTGGAAGTTGTGCGATTCCAGAATTTGTGAGTATATTGTTCCACTACTGCGAAAAGACGAATTATTGGCTAAATTAATTCAAATTAATGGCTAAACGGTCTTCTCTGCATGATGATTGGATGATCTGTCTGAGGCTGAATCCCTTTTTTGAGCGACAGCAAACTGAGTGAATCAGTGATCTTGTTGTATTAACATTCGCGGGAGCCATTTTTCAATGTTCATTCCATTCATCTGAGTTGAACCGGAGACTTTCATAATCGGCCACATTTGCTTTGTTAAAATTGACTAGTTAAAAATCAAGCTTATTTCTGGTGGGTGTTTTTTGTATTGTAGCTGCTGGTGTTTGGAGACTTGACTTCTGGCATTCTAGTTTCTTTCCCTTCTGACCAGCGGGTGCCGCTGAGCCCCTCCACTGTCACAAAGCACTCACAGGCAGACGCACTTTGAGATTCCCCTCATTGAGAGACTAGCATCCGTCACTGGTATTCAGATACATTTCAGTATCAATACTCAATCAATACTTTTGATAACCCTACTAAAGACACACAACTCATCTCGGGAAAAATCTATATCTCAAATAAGGCTGATTTGAATATGCTACTTGGCTAATGTGGTCAACAGATCAACAATCTGCTTTAGAGCTACCACAAGAAAACACAATGCTTAAAAGAGGGAAACACATGCAAAAAAAATTTTTGAGGCAATGAAAAGGTAATAAAACACTCAATAAAAACACAAATAGTAAGTACTCGCCGCTTTTAACCGATGAGCGCATTGGGTGGACGTCTCACTCCGTAGAAGGAATTGCAGTAACCCTATACAGTGGGGAGAACAAGTATTTGATACACTGCCAATGGGTTTTTCCATTGGCAGTGTATCAAATACTTGTTCTCCCCACTGTAGTATTCCTCGAGTGACAGTAACAATCTATGTCAGTGTGCCTAAAACATGGCGTCCACCGTCGGTCAAAACATGTACTAAATATTATAGATTTTTAAATCAATGACAAAATTTTATGAGTTTCTAATAACATATTATAGTAAAAAAGAACAATTGTGGCTTATTCGAGCCTACAAATCTTTATGTCCAAGGTTCCCACCACCTCAAACAGGACTCAAAACTTCCCAGAGAGATCCTACCGGACTGCTTGGCTGTAAATTTGAGACTCCTGTCCTGTATGAATGTGATAAAACATTTTTATCTTAAAAAAAAAATCATAATTTGTGAATGAATGGGTTAAAATTGATGATCTTCACAAATGATCTTATTTTTTCTATTTCACATCTTCAACACCAATTTTTATGAGCATCCGTCCCGCTGACATCCCTAATGTGAAAAGAACATTCAGTGTGAATGATTACAAGACAGATTTCCAAGTGTCATATCTTGTATAAGAGCAAATCCATTAAGCCCTCTCATATATGCATGCAAAAATTGTGTAATCATACAGAGTGAGCGTCCAGCTCCATGGGATCTGTGGGCCATTACCATTAGCAGTGTTGTCACGAATGTGTTAGTGTAATCTGATTACTCTCTTTCAGTAGAAGTAATCTTACACATTCATTTTTCTAAAACAGTAATCTGATTAAAGTTAGTTTCCTTAGTGTCTATGCGTTACTATTTTGTCATTGCCTTATAATGTATGTAGAATGAAGAATATTGTAGTCATGTACGAAGAGCATTTTGAATAGAAAATGTAAGGTTTGCAATATGTGTTTGTTTCCATGGTAACCGCTCACAGTTACTTCCTGTTTTGGTCTCAGGTCACACGCTCTAAGTGTTTTAGGACTGAGAAAGGCGTGTGCCAACGTGGGTGCACAGTCGAGCTGAGTGCAGCCACTTATTGAGATGTGCGAGGGAATGTTGATCTGTGTGCGTCCATGAATGAACATGAATATTTTTCCTTCTTTCTAGAGAGTTCCAGCGATAGGTTGGAGCTGCTACATCCACGGCAATGTTTACATCATATTCGTGTTGCAAATTTATGCCGTGAAGTGACGTGTTCGTTTAGCATCTTTTGGATGACTTTTAAGTCCGATTGAGTGTATAATGCTTAGTTGTCGCCACGTTTTGTGGTCAAATTGACTGCGTGTGTTCATTGCACTGTGCAATTCATTTGTGTGTTGTCGATTATTGTGCAGTCAATTTGCATTGTTTTACATAGGGTTAACAGCATATCAGTGCCTAACTTCTAAACCAGGGGTGGGCAAACCGGTCCTCGAGGGCCGCAGTGGGTCCTGGTCTTTGTTCCAACTGACCCAGCACAGACAGTATAACCAATGAGGTTTCAGCAGAAATGAGAAGCACCTGACTGCAATCGACTGATTGCACTTGTAAAACAGCAGATTGGTGAAAATGTCCTCTTAATGGGTTTCAACAAAAACCTGCACCCACTGCGGCCCTTTGTGGAATAGTTTGCCCACCCCTGTTCTAAACCCTAACCAGAAATTTTGAATTTTCGACTTTAGGCTTGATCTTCGAGGTTGTGGGATTTAATTAGTGGATGGAGTTGATTTTAACAAATTCCATGCAGTTTGTCAGTTATTTATTAGTTTCAGGGCTCCGGATTGGCCGAGCTAGCGCGAGTCAATGGTGGTTGACATCAACTCCATCGACTAATTAAACCTCCGCTAACTCGAAGATTAAAGTGCCTGTGAAAAAAATAATAAACCTTTATTTCATATTACACGCGGTATTTTATGCTCATGAATGAAATGGACCGCTTGGATGTGAGTGGAAGCGATCGATATAGTAATTCAAATTTTTTAATCCTGTGCTACGAAAATGAGAGACTTCCGGCCACGGTCTCGGATTGAGGAAGGAGGCGAATATGACGTCAGCGGACTAACCATTTTTACATTACAGCCATTACTATGGTATGCGGAAGGACTCAGCTGATTTTGCAGATGAATTTGTTTGTTTTTTGCGTCACGCCTGCCCAATGTGCTGCAGGCTTTTGTTGCTTCACCAGGGAGAGTGGTGTGAGGATTTTTGGATTTTCGAAAGATGCTGTTCACCATAAAAAATGGGCAAAACCAAAACAGACCATTGGACGGATGATGAAGTGAGTAAGCTGCATTTTTAATGTTATGTCAAATACTGGGATCATGGCAAACCTTATAATTAGGAGATGGCTTGCATTTTGTGGGTGACAATGCTCCCAGTCCACCGAGAAGGCCACTCGACTGATGACCAGCGGCTTGTCGCACACCATGATCGCCAGCCGATTAAGGCGTGACCACCTATAAAGCGCTATCCTCGGCATGGGCCTTGTGAGCCCCCCGCTCTCGTCTCCGGTTCTGGATTGTGTCGAGCCTTCGACCCCCCTTGGCCCTCTTCATGTGCCCGTTTAGAAAGCGCTATACTCAGCTTGGGCTCGGGCAGCCACGACGTCAGCCGGTTTGTCCACCGAGAATGTGCCATTTTCCGTGTTCACTTCCCTCTCTGTCCCCAGCGACGACCGCTGGTTGCCTGCTGGGGCCACAGCAGAATAACAAGCCGAAACTTGCTCGCCGCCGGGGCTGGCCGATCGGTGAAGACAATCAACTCCGCCACCGTGTGTGACATAAGTTGGGGTAGTTTTGTGTGATTTTTCATTTTCGAAAGCAGAAAATAAGACTTGGAAAAGCCGTTTAGTTCGGGTTAGCATGTCGGCTTGCTGTCACGCCTCCTGTTTTGTTTATGCTCGTTCCTCTGTCTCCGAAGCAGGAGCAGGGAAATGACAAAAGCCGGACTAAGTCCAGTGACATAAAATACTGTTTGGGAGGTTGAAGAAGTCGGCAGTTTTGAGCATTATGCAGTAATATCCTTGTCGTACTGAATCAATATATTTTTAATATTTCATATTCCTTTTAGCACAACACTGTTATTTGGCATAGCCATATAATTTATTTAGTAATTGGGCAAAAATACTTAGATAAAAATAATTTGCTGTAAAAATATTGGAGTAGAGAAATAAAAGCAATAATGACGTTTTGCTTCTCTCTGTCACATTTTCCTCATTCTGAATCTTCCCCGTTGGGTTGAATACTAAATCGTTACTCTGCCGACGTCGTCACCCAGATAGAGGCGCTAGAGCGCAGCTATAACAGGCGGGGCTAAACGGCAGATTTAGAGTCATTTCTCGTCATCCGCGCTTTGCCAAATTGTTGTATATAGTCGAATTGTCCCTTTAATTCACATATTTACTATTTAAGAATTTTTTTATCGTGTCACATGCAGGCACTTCAAGCCTTATGTGAAAAATTCTGATCTTCCCCTTTAAATTAAATTATCGGAAAGTCGGTTACATGCAATGACATACATCTGTTGTCATTCTTATGTTGAGGTGGCAAAGGGAGAAAAATTGGTAAAAAGTGACCGATAAATTACTTTTAAAGTAATTTAGTTACTTTGGTGATAAAGTAACCAGTAAAGTGATTACTTTTTGGAGGCGTAATCAGTATTGAAATTACTTTTTCATGTAATCTATGACAACACTGACTGTTAGTGTACATTAGTGATAGTCTATCTAAACTCCCTCCGTGAGAGTACCAATACCCCCCCTCTTACACACACACATCACCACATCCCCCTCCAGTGACTGAGTGAGAGAGGTAGACCTCCTCATATAAACATGCAGGGAAACCCCGGCAGCATGCATTTCAGGATTGACTAGTGAGAGGACACCACACGCACTGGCAACATGTTTCTCAACTAATCTAATTCGCAAATGCAGTGATTTCAAGACAAGCTGCAGGGACCAATTTATAGTTAGGTTATTTCCTAATTGGGATCATGATGTCCAGCGTGCGCCGACACAGCCTCCGCCTTCAGAGCGAGCTCCACCGCTGGAGCATCTGCGACCCGGGCAGCCACCTGCTCCCCGACGGTCTCCTCGCCCGCGTCCCCGCCTGCATCTCCCGGTCCAAGTCGTGCGCCAGCTCCGCCGGGGAGTCGGATGGCGGAGGAAGCGGTCGCACCAGCTGGTCCTCCTCGTCCGACTCTGTCATCTCAGCCGACTCGCCCACTCCGTACCGGGTGGTGCTGCTCGGGGCCGGCGGGGTCGGTAAGAGCGCCTTCGCCTGCATCTTCTCCGGCGCCGCGGACAGCATGGACAGCGAAGACTGCGAGTTGTGTGGAGGTGCGAACACGCCAGCGCATCATGTAGATTTCATCTCTATGACAACTTTTGGGGACTTTTGACAACTTTTGTTTGAATTGTTCAACAAATTTCATGTTTTCTATTTAAAACTCATTAGCTGCCATTGATGGTCACATAGACGAACCAGGCTTGATTTTGTACTTTTGACATATTAACACTTTTAACACTTAAAAGGTAGGAATCAGATTAACAATCTTCATACTGTATTAACTTTGTCATGAATTAACATTGGCTGCCATTGACGGCGTTAGACGTCCAATCCATTTGAATTGGGAGGGCTGACAGCGACATTACCATTCAATGCCTGCAATCCCATTTCAAGTGGGTTTGATGACTATAACGAAAGAGGTGCCCTCAAGGCCATCAATGACATAAATGTACCTCTCCCACTTGCCAAAAACATCATACACGTGCAAAAACATTAACCCACATACACACACATTCACCATAATAACCCGCATCTTACTCACAAAATACACAAAAAATATGTCCAAACAGCAAAAACAACACAAAAAATGATATCTACTCACAACCACCCCAAAAGTATAACTATGATATAATATAACAAAAACATTCACCTAAAAGTTCAAATCTGCAGAAAAAAGAACATTCCATTACACAAACTACAACTACACGTACTGTAAAAAAACACGAAATCCTGAAGGTACTCCAACACACACAAAAAAAACCTCTCAACTCAGAAATAAAACACCTATAAAACACAAAAAATCCCTGTAAAAACTCTCACAAAATACACATATTCATGAAAAACACATCTCAAAACCTCTTACACCCACCCAAAAACTTTCAGGTTAACCAAAAACTTGCTCAAATCATTAAGCACAAATAAGGGGCAAATAAAGGATTTTCAGTGTGCCTTATTGTCCGAAAACACGATCCTGCTAGAAAGGGAACTCAATTGAAAAGCGCTTCAAACTTTGCGCCCTCAGTCCATCGCAGATTTTTTTTTTTCAGTTGGGAAAAAAAAAAAAAAAAAATACAAATGAGCTGTCCCGAGCCGATCGCTTAGTCTCACTCTCGCTCCACCCCTTCCTCTCCCTGCTCTTTGTTCCCCAGGCAGGTAGTGCACATGCACTGGAGTTGCTTATTAAATGTTGACAGATGTTTGTGATTGATCCTGCCAGAGTCACGGGCTTCAAAAGCACCGTATGCGTCAATCATCGTTGAACTTGTTAAACAGTTGTGTGGCAACTCATAGTGTGTTAAGTGAGAGGATTAGAGTAGACTCACTCAATGATGTGCTGCCTTGAAACAGACAGGCTTTGTTTGCGTATTGCGTAGGCGGAGGCATAAGGAAGCGCGCGGGTATGAATGTGTGTGTGTGGGGGGTGTGGCAACGTTCAAGGAAGCTGGACGTGTTGTTTTCGCGGCAATAAACACCACGTTAGAAGTGATCCTGAGCAGTTTGCAATTTCCACATGTCACTCCAAGAGTCACAGCCAAGGGAGGTAACAGAAGCATTTAATGAAGCCAAGCATTTTTCTACTACAGTACAGTACTTTATTTTGGGTGTAAAAATAATTCGGCCCAGGGGCGTTACCGGGGGGGGGGGGGGGCATTGCCCACCCACGGACACACTCTGCCCACCCAAAGAAAACTGGATGTAGTACTAACGGCAGTCTGGGCACCGCGTATGGTATCCCATTCATATAGTACTGATGCGTTCTAAGTTTTAACCTTTGCGTTGTTACCTCCTCTTTCACCTTTAAAAAAAATAAATAAATAAAATGAAATGTTGGTTTTGTTCCTAGGGGGCGCTAAACACATTTACGCATATTTTGATTTTTTTGTTTTTTCGTTTTTTACATTTTATCAAAGTTTTCACCAGTGTTCACCTGGCTGTAGAGTTTGGTGAGTTTTGAAGCATTCTGAAAGGGTCAAAGTAGGGCTCAAAGCGTCGGCGGGACAAAAAAATGACTGCTAGGGGGCGCCACATAGTGTATTTGGAATTTGTCTTTACACATATCAAAGACTGCACCTGTCTTGACCTGCCTGCCGATTTTGGTGCATTTTGAAGCATTCTAAGGGGGTCAAATTGAGCTCAAATGGGCTGCGGAACAAACTATAATAATAATAATAAAACCGAGGAACCACAATAGGTTACCTAAAATAAACATTGTCACCTGCATGTTCATACTGTTCAGTTATGGATGCGTTCTAACACCATTGATTCGGCAGGACAGTAACATGTTTAAAACATCATAATTATTACATTTGAAGTACTTTAAAACCATTTATGTACAGTATATAAAACATGTCTTATACAGTATGAATCTCTTACTAATGCTAAATCTGAGTAAATACATTGAACACACACAAATAGATAAATAAATAAATCGGGGCGGGGGGGGCCGCTTCACAGTTTTTCACTTATCGCGGCGGGTTCTGGTCCCAGTTAACCGCGAAAAACGAGGGATCACTGTCCCTGTATTTTGATTAGCAGTATGCAATAGCTCCAAGTCATTTCAGTATGACACATTGAATACAAAATCCAAACTACTACAACAATGACAATTTTGCTGTATGTAAATTCATTCATCTCTGAAACCACAGAATAGTTTCTTTTAAGAATAAGTAGTAGTATTTTAAAAAGTGCTCATTGATTATTCTCATTATTTTTCCCCTTCTTTTAGATGAAGTGCGTGAGAGGGAGTTTGATGTTGATGGAGAGGCTGCGACAATCATTTTGTTGGACACGTGGGATTCAGAGGTAAGTTAAACCAAGCCTGGAGTTGATAATGCTTTGGGTCAATCGTGTGATTGGACCACCTCCACCCAAGTTTATAATCTACTCAACACTTCAATTATCCCGTTTATGTTTAACAGAGTGACAGCGAATGGGCTCAGGAGCGTCACATGCAGTCGGGTGACGCCTTCCTGCTGCTGTACTCCATCACCGACCGGGCGTCTTTCCAACGGGCGTCGGAGTTGCGCATCAACCTACGCCGCCTCCGTCCCGCCCAACACACACCTATCATCCTGGTAGGCAACAAGTGTGACCTGGTGCGACGCAGAGAGGTCTCCACCAATGGTGAGAACCAATTACCCATGTTGTGCATCTTTCGAATATGTGTGAAAGTCGAGACTACAGGTACGGCCGTATCATGTCTCCAGAGGGCCGTGCCTGCGCCGCAGTGTTCGACTGCAAGTTCATCGAGACCTCCGCCGCCATGCAGCACAACGTTTGGGAGGCCTTCCGTGGCATCGTGCGCCAGCTGCGTCTGCGCAGAGACTCCAAGGAAGGCAAACGCGGCGGGCGGGGTGTCGGTCGCCCCCGCCGGGAGAGCCTCCCCACCAAGGCCAAGCGTTTCCTCGATAAGATGGTGGCCAGGAACAATCCCAGCGTTGCGTTCTGGCTCAAGTCCAAATCCTGCCACGACTTGTCTGTTCTGTAAGACAATGTTTGGCACTTTGCTAAAAGACTGAGGAGTGGGCTCACGGAGCAAACGAACACTATTATGAGGGGCGTTTAGGAAGAGTTTGATGGACAAAATGGCAATATTTGCTGTTTATAATGAACTCGGGAACAAGCAGGATGTTTCATATAATTCTCATAATATTTGTGTTCAGTCCTGCCTGTCTGTTGACCCTTTTATTGTAAATGTTAGACTCCTTTTTTTTTTAAATTATTATTATTATTTATACACAAGATTCTGTTATGAGGTCCGGCATAGGTCAACTCTCACATTTACTCATTACACACACTAAAATCTCTCAACTTGATTCATTAAACCGTGGTTTGTGGATAACAGAGATTTATCGGAATGTGTGAGTTTTGTTGTTGTTGTTCTGTTTGTATGAGTGTTTTTTAATGTGTGTGAGTTGTTTTGCATGAGAGTGTTTTATTGTGTACACTTCAAAAACACACTTCCTTAAAACTCGTTAAATCCCCTTGTTTTCAGTGTAAATCTATTAGAAATAAGTGAAATTATCTGCCGAGGCTTTCAGTAAATTTTACTCAGATTTCCTGAAATAAGAAAAATAGCTAGCTAAAAATAAGCTTAACTGACTTATTTTGAGCAATAAATTAGTATATTTGATCTTATAAAAGGTTTTAAATGTTCTTAATTCAAGAATAGATATTGTTCAAAACATTATATGAAAGCCATTTTTTCTTTATTTAGGTGAAAAATCCTTTTAGATGGATGGGCTTAATAAATGCAAATAAGTAAGTGGAATAATCATACACATTAATCTTTTACCTAGTCTTTAACACTCAAAACAAGATGGAGAAAATTATTTGACTAGATTTAAGAAAAATAATCTTAATAAGACACTAGAAACTAATTTCTGGAGAAATTACAATGGCGCTATGCTGTGGTTGATACAGATCTATCAGGTCACTTCCTGTTAATTTGGGGACATTTTGGGGACACGTCCTGTTGATATCAGGTCACTTCCTGTTAATTTGGAGACTTTTCAGGCACACAGGTTTTTCTGCCTTTGAAAATGAATGGGAAATTTGGACGTACATGGTCATCAATGGCATCGACTTACTTGGGCGCCAGTTGAATGCCAATGCTGTTATGGTAAAAAATCACAAGGACCTGTTTTCCTGCCATTAAAAATGAATGGGAAATTTTGAAATACAATGCTGTCAATGGCATCCCATTATAAATGAATAGGACCGTTTTTGGCGAATTTTGGGGGAATGTTGTCATTCAGCATAAGAATGACAACAGAAATATGTCATCACATGTAACTGACTTTCCGATAATTGAATTTAAAGAGGAAGATCAGAATTTTTCCCATAAGGCTTAATCTTCGAGTGAGCAGAGATTTAATTAGTCGATGGAGTTGATTTCAACCATCATTGACTCTCGCCAGCTAGGCCATTCTGGAGCCGTGAAACTAACAAATAACTGACAAATTGCATGGAATTTGTTGAAATCAACTCCTCCGATTAATTAAAATCCGACTAACTCGAAGATTAAGCCTAATGTCAAAGATTCTGAATTTCTGGTTAGGTGCAATGTGCAACACGAATATGATATAAACAATGCTCGCCGTTATGTAGTTTTGCTGTTGCAACAGCAAAACTATCAAACGGCCACGCATGCAGCAGCTCCAACCTATTGCTGGAACCCTTCAGAATGAAGGAAAAATACTCACGTTCATTCATAGAAGCACACAGATCAACGTTCCGTCACACATCTCAACAGGTGGCTGCACTCGATTCGAATGTTCACCTGTGCTGGCACGCGCCTTTCTCAGTGCCAAAACGCTTAGCGGGTGTGACTCGAGACCAAAACAGGAAGTAAATGTGAGCGGTTACGATGGAAACGAACACGCGCGAACCATTCTTAAATTTTCCATTCAAAAAGCTTTTCGTACATGACTACAATAGTCTGCATTCTACAAACATTATGAGGCAATAACAAAATAGTAATACACAGACACTAAGGAAACTAACTTTCATTAGATTACTGGTTTGGAAAAATCAACATGTTAGATTACTTGTTACTGAAAGAAAGTAAGTAAGTTACTAAGTAACGCGTTAGTGACAAAACTGTTTATAAGTGTATGATTTTTTTGTGTAATTTGTTCTGCATGTGTGAGGCTGGGGAATTTTTGAGATGGTCTAGTGAGGGAAACGATTTCTGTTTTTTTAAGAGGGTTTTGTCATGCCGTATGTATACGTATTGCTTGTTAGAACTTTTCGCTGAATGTGTGAGCTAGTTTTGTGTTGTGTGTATGGCAAATATTGACTTTGGTCTATGCAATACCTCATATCAGCATAATTCTGTGTCATGTTACCACTTGTATGTAGCTTACCGTGTTGCTTATTGAAAAGGGAACTCATGATAAGACAAAATCTTCTTTGTGTGTTCTCGGGTGTGACTCACTTTTAACACAATGTAGTTACATGGGAACCGCTATAAATAACAGAGCGACGGATGACTCACGGGTGATAATAATGTCACAGTGAATATTGAAAAGACTCAATTAGTGCGTGATTAGGTGGTGAGGGTCTAACGGAGGGTTGGGGCTTGAAGTGTGACATGTTGATTGATGCCATTGTTGGAAAAAATGGGAAAAAATGAATATGTTACCAAGGAAACATCGCTAGTAGGACGTGTATATGTTGCTAGAGTGGCAAAACTGAACAACTACATGAGTGTGTTGTAAGACCTGGAGGCCTCTTCCTCAACTTGTCAAACAGAAGGTGTTGCCGCATGCTGGCCTGCGTTATGACATAATCCACACGAATTGGCCACTTTTGTGCGAGGCGTCGACAGTCGCGGGTTGTGTTAAAGCAGCCCTGCTGCTATCAAAATGGTGACTCATTCACTCACAGGCGCTGCAGTTAAGGATTCACAGTCGTCGCCTCTCTTGTCCTCCTCCGCAGGATGTTTGCAAGATAACCACGCTGGTGTTTTGATGTGTAAAAACGCTACATAGTTGATGAGTGGTGAAGGCAGGTTAGCGAGTGTCGAGGTCAATTGTTCATGGGCGACCACTGTGATCGATCCATCAGTACTATTGACGGCACAAGGCCTTATCAGTCATTGGTGCTAATGGAAAATCTGACAGGAAGCGGCCCACTAGCGCAGGTCAAAGTCTGACAAGATACATGCCGTTGAGTCGGAACACGTCTTAACATTTTTGTCTATTGGTATATGGTTGAGAATAAGGATGAGGGCTATATTTGAGTTCGAAGGGTTTGCAAAAAAGCCTCTTGGCAGTCCATTGTGAACTTCTGTTTAAATTGTCGCCGTCTAAAAGCCATGCAAGAAAATTTGTGATGCAAAAATTGAGTCATAATGGACACTGTATGAATCACGATAAGGTACTTGAACATTGTGATCTCTATCAGCCAGGAGAAGAATGTTAAAAAAATATATTTTACATTATAAATAAACTTGTATTGATCAATACTTAAAAATGTTTTCTTTGTTTTATTTTATTTTATTTTTTAACCCTTTCAGTTACAGTGGTCACTACAGTGGACAATTATTCAAAAATTGGGCAAGTACCCGTATTTTTCTGACTATGTCGACTGACTAAGTTCTGACTAAGTCGCAGTTTTTTTCATAGTTAGGCTGGGGTGCGACTTATACTCCGAAGCGACTTATGTGTGAAATTATTAACACATTATTATATCATTTCACGTGTTATTTTGGTGTTTTGGAGTGACACTGATGGTTTGGTAAAGTTGTTAGCATGTTCTTTATGCTATAGTTATCTGGATAACTCTTAATAGCTATGTTACGTTAACATACCGGCTACGTTCGCATTTCGTTGTTCATGCATCATGTAACATTATCATTCTGTAGACTTATTCAGCATGTTGTTCACTATAGTATTTTTATTTTAAATAGCCTTTCAAGACGACATATCTGTTCTATGTGTTTATCAAGTAAATTTCCCCCAAAAATGTGCTTTATACTGCGGTGCGACTTATACTCAGGTGCGAGTTGTAGTCCGAAAAATACGGTAACTATTTTTGGTGATTTAAAAAAAAAAAAAAACATACCGTAGTTTCCGGACTATAAGCCGCTATGTTTTTCCTTCATTTTAAATCCTGCGGCTAGTCCAGTGCAGCTTACTTGTTGATTTATTTGGGTTAATAGGTAACACTATATTTGACAGTGGCGTCACAAGGCTGCCATAAGACTGTCATAATTATGACATGACACTATCATGGGCATTAATGACATTATGAAATATGTCACTAACTCCATTTATGTCCACCTCGGATTTTTACATCCATTCAAAAGTGAGATAATTTGCAGGATGACACAAAATGCATTGGGACATGACACAATAATGGGCATTACCGAATGTTTATGACAGATGTCATAAAGTGTCATCTGGCAAATTATGTCACTCCATTTATGTCCAGCTCGGATCTTTTACATCCATACAAAAGTGAGATAATTTGCCGGATGACACAAAATGACATTTGTCATAAGCATTCATTAATGCTCATGACATGCCATAATAATGACGGTCTAATGACAGTCTTATGGCTTCACTGTCCAATAAAGTGTTACCAAATACCATAACTAGCAATTAATGAAACAACAAGAACAGTAACTGAAGAAATAATTAGCACAGAGCATGAATTTCGATTGCTGTTTACATCTGTAGTGCTGAAGTGCATGCTAGGAGGCATGTTGGACAACAACGTTGACAGCAGGTGGCAGCAGAGGTTAACTCTGCTCGGGGGAGCAGTGATGGCCAAATGAAGCTTCTTGAAGCAATGAAGCTTTGCAGCGAATTGGTTCAAAGCGTCATGGTGGTTATTTTGGGCTTATGACAGTCGTATGATGACGCAGTCAAATAAAGTGTTACCAGTTAGTATCTTTTTGTGTAAATATTCAATAATACAGTGAGGACAGCTGCGGCTTATACTACAGTGCGGTCCATCTATGAACAAATGTCGGGGTTTTTTTGTCAAATTTGGTTGGTTGGCGGCTAATAGTCAGGTGTGCCTTATGGTGTAAAAAATTACAGTAAATATGAACAATTATATATATATTTATTATGATTTACTCATTATTGTATTTTTTAATGTCGTTTTTATTTGTCAAATTTGGTTGGTTGGCGGCTAATAGTCAGGTGTGCCTTATGGTGTAAAAAATTACAGTAAATATTAACAATTATATATATATATATATATATATATATATATATATATATATATATATATATACATATATATATATATATATATATATATTTTTTTTTTAATGAGTTACTCATTATTTTATTTTTAAAAATATTTTTTATCTAATTTTATAAATTAATACATTTTTAATAAAAGCTAAATTCATTAAATTAAAATAATACAAACAGAAATATGCGCTGGTTAATGCCCCAAGTTTTTAACCCAATACAACAACTTGCCATTGACAACCGTGAACGCTCATCTTTCAGTGACATTGACGGCGTTAGATGTTCAATGCATTTTGACTGAGAGGGGCGAATGGTTCATTCAATGCATTTTGACTGAGAGGGGCGAATGAACCATTCGCCCCTCTCAGTTAAATTGCTTTGGACATCTAGCGCAGTCAATGGTACCCAATGAGCTACCTTACTTTCCGGACTATAAGCCGCTACTTTTTCTCCCATTTTAAATCCTGCGGCTTATAGTCCAGTGTAGTGTGGCATTTATGTTGATTTATTTGGGCTAATAGGTAACACTTTGACAGCGGCGCTATAAGACTGCCATAAGACTGTCATAATTATGACATGACACTATCATGGGCATTAATGACATTATGAAATATGTCACTAACTCCATTTATGTCCAGCTCGGATCTTTACATCCATTCAAAAGTGAGATAATTTGCAGGATGACACAAAATGACATCTATCATAAGCATTCATTCATGCTCATGGCAGTGTCATGTCATAATTATGACATGGTCTTATGATAGTTTTATGGCACCACTGTCAAATAAAGTGTTACCAAATACCATAACTAGCAATTAAGGAAACAACTGGAATAGTAACAAGAAATAATTAGCACAAAACATGAATTTTGATTGTTATCTCCATCTGTAGCGCTGCAATGCATGTTAGGAGGCATGTTGGACGACAACAGCGTTGACAGACGGTGGCAACAGAGGTTAACTGTCTCCCTCAGGGGAGCAGTGATGGCCAAATGAAGCATCTTGAATATTACGGTAAATGAGTTCCCTGTAAGGGTTAGGAAAAACAAAAAAAATCACAACTGGTGCAATAATTGAGGCTTTACAGTAATCCCTCGCTACGTCTCGCTTCAAACTACACGCCCTCAGTCGATTGCAGATTTTTTTCAATTAAAAAAATAAATATAGTATTTTATTTAAAACTGTTAAGATATATGCATGTATACATGTGCAAATCATTTTCTTTTATATAATGTATATCTCATTTATAAATTATTAAATTTATTAAAAACATTTATTAAAATATACATATTCATACATATATGGGTATTTGTTTTTGTTTTGTTTTAATTATACCATATATAGCAATTAATGAAACAACTGGAACAGTAACTGAAGAAATAATTAGCACAAA
This sequence comes from Corythoichthys intestinalis, assembly GCF_030265065.1. Classification (NCBI taxonomy): domain Eukaryota; kingdom Metazoa; phylum Chordata; class Actinopteri; order Syngnathiformes; family Syngnathidae; genus Corythoichthys; species Corythoichthys intestinalis. Next base: position 43,666,683 of record NC_080398.1, read on the forward strand.
AGATGAATTAAGATTGTTATTTACATCTGAAGCACTGCAATGCATGCTAGGAGGCATGTTGGATGACAATAGTGTTGACAGCAAGTGGCAGCAGAGGTTGATTGTCGCCCCCAAGGAAGCAGTGATGCCCAAAAGAAGCTTTTTGAAGCAATGAAGCTTTGCCGTCAATTGGTTCAAAGCTTCTTGGTGGTTCATTTGGTCTTAGACAGTCTTAGACATTTGGTCTTAGACAGTTGATGCAGCTGTCAATTAAAGTTTCATCGGTTAATATCTTCTGGTGTAAATATCCCAGCTGCGGCTTTTAGTTCAATACGGCTTATCTATGAACAAATGCCATTTTTGTGTCAAATTTGGTGGGTGGCGGCTTACAGTCAGGTGAGCCTTATAGTCCGAAAATTATGGTAAAAAAGTCAAAAACATGTCTTATATGTATCTCTTTCCAATGCTGTTAAATCTGAATAAATACATAAGACACACACCAAGACTTTTTTTTAAAGGTAAATAAGCTCCGCCTCTACTTTGCTGATTTTTTTTTTTTTTCGCGGGGGGTGGGCTGTCCCCATTCACCGTGAAAAACGATGGATTACTGTAGTCCTAGCCAATCAGTGACTAAGTGTTTTTATATTAGTTTGAAATCAAATATTGAAATGTAACGGGAAATTCATTTGCTAATCTGAAAAAGAAGGTTTGAACTCACTCATTTCCATTGACAGTAATAGAAGTCCAATCCATTTGAACTGGAGTCCATCCAGTTCAAATACATTGGACATCACTCACTTTTTAATTCTTGTTTTTCCACTGCACTGACTTTATAAAATAGACTCAAATGTGTAACAATACTTTGTAAAGCAGCACAGGGACGTTACATGAAGTAATATAGGAGTTCTTACAGTGTTTCTTCCTTTGTTCCTTCCTGCTTGCCGAGCCCATTGCTAGCGTCAGTACTGATTAGACAATGATTAGATCCCATAAAAGTGCGCTGGTTAACATGTGGTTAACGTTTGACCAGGCCGGATGACAATTGACAACAGTCGCTCTGGGAGTGACTGGCTGGATCTCAGCGGAGAAAGGTAAGTCACCTTTAACTCTCTTCTACTTGCACTTTTATTCGAATGTATTCAATGGTTTTTGTATTTTTAAGTGCTGATTTTCTTCATGGTCTTTTTGGCATGTGTTGTCAGTTTTTCTTTTGAATGACCTTGCCCGTATGTAAAAGTTTAATCTAACAAACTTGAGAGAACAAAATGTATTGTGCTAAAAGGTCAAAATCAAGCATCTTTACTGGTGACTGTGTTAAATTGGCGACTTTAAGACAAAAAGGTCATTAGCGGCCACTCAATGTCACCTTCACTCTTGTCTATCTAGGGCACGTCCCCCTTCATTTGACAGCTTGAGTCATGTTCATGTGTCTTTAGTACTAGAACTAGAACTAAATAGGTGTCATGAATGAGCTGTGTTTTAAGAAAAGTGTGGAATGTATGCAGATAAGCACAAAACGCAGTCATCTGTGTACCCAATTAATTGATTAACAAATAATCGCTCTATCTGAATCAACCTAACCTCCTAAACAAAATGGATTTGACGTCTATCGCTGTCAGTGGCACTGAAAGATGGCCATTCAATGCCAGCAATCCTAGTTATGTCAGACCGAGATGATGAGGCGGACTTGGCTGTGGAGTATTGGCAACAAAAAGTTTATTAAGAAAAGAAAGGTTCTTCCGTTGGGATGCGGGGATGAGTAAAAGTACAAACATAAAACGCTCCAAACGGAGGAAAAAAACATGACAACTAAGATCCAAAATTTCAAACACAAAGCACTCCAAATGGAGGATAATATCTGGATAACTATGATTGCTCAAAAACTAGGCTGACGTGATCACATGAGTAGGAAGACAATTTAGCACAAGACAAGGTCGATGCAGACTATTTATACAGAAGAGGTAATGGGGAACCGGTGGAAACAATAGGTGATTAGGTGACAAGAAGAAGGGCAAGTGTACAGACACAAGAAGGGTAAAGCCTTCAAAATAAAACAGGAAATGACACGGCACAACTCCCGCATGACGTGACAAGTTAAAATGTATTTGATGTCTATTGCTATTAATGGTAGTAAATGAGTTCATAAAACAAGAACCATATTTGGTTATTCAAATTTGAAAAAAAACACACAAAAAAACAAAAAAAAAAACTTGAAATTATGTGATTTCAGTCAATCAGCAAAAAATATTGATAATAACGAAAACTTAACATTTAGTATAATGGAAAAAGTACAGATTACACTGTAGTGTCCTGAGATATGGGTAACATAGACTTTACCATCAGCTGACGGGACACGGGCCTCGGGGCGGATCTGGAGGGGACCTAGTTTCAAAAACTTAAAATTCAAATATTTTCGAAACCAAAGTGGTTAGCGACCTAAAACCAAAACAGACACCTCCATTAAGCATATATGAGTCTCCATGAGCAGCGACATCAAAAAATTCAAAGTTGTTCCCTAATAAAATCCCGATTAATTATTTATTCTATACAAATATAACAAAATTTGGCTATAAAATTTTCTAATTTTACGCTAGATGCACAAAAATCACCAAATGCGGGGATAATCACCTATATTTTCAGAATCAATTGCCATAATTACATATCATACAAGATTTTGCTCAAAATAGCTATAACTAATAAACTAATAACTTAATTTTTCAACAGCTAATGAATCAATTTTCACATCAGAAACTTAATACTTGAGGAAGGCATGCAGAATCATCTTAATTTTACTCAACAAGGGCAAAATTTGCATTTTTATATATACAGTCGCAACATATTAAGTTGAATTCCGCTATTGTGTAAGATACAAAATCAAACATGGCGTCCGTCACGAAACAAATAACTTTTTAAGTTGAAAATTCTTGTAAATATATGCTTAAATCGCAAAATTTTTATAGATATGAACGTAAAACAGTCTAGATTATTGGTTAAAAGCAAAAAACGGGCAGTTATCATCCATTATACGGAAATATTTCACACCAAAGTTGAGGTATTGTTTAATCCAACATGGCAAAGAACAAAAAGCTATTTAAGTTGAACATTTTTGCAAATAAATTCTTAAATTGTGGAATTTTTGTGGATATGAACATACAACAGTCTAGACTCTTGGTTAAAAGCAAAAAAAAAAACAAAAACGGGCAGTTATCATTCATTTTACGTAAATATTTCAATGCCTGCTTTTATGCAGTAAAATCTTTGTCCTATTTCCACCTAAATCTGGCGGTAGAATGCAGCGAGTTTATCACATTAAACAGTGAACGCCACCTCAACGCTGTATGGGTCGGCCCCCTACGGGAAGGCGTGGCGAAAAGAGTGTGGGAGTTGTCTTCTCAACTGATGGTGGAGTCTATGGGGTAGCCTAAGATACTTTTTTTCTTTTGCTTTGACATGAGAGCAAAAATTTGACATACGAACACAGCATGATAAGAGTGAAAGCAACTCCCTTCGCAACATGAACAATTCTTCAAAAATATGTTTCAAGCTATTTATTGAGTTTTCACATCTGAGGTTTCTAACAAACATGTTTAATTTCTTATCGAACTGATCAGTCAAAATGAATTGGAGTTATTTATTTGAACTGGTATATTAAAAACAAATCGGTAAAATTCTATAAAGAGATCATATTTTGATCCAATAACGTATCTGTCCTTGTTTTTCTGCAGACTGTGATGATGACTCCCATGGTGCATCTGTGTCTTCTGGCACTCCTGCTCCACTCTGTGAGTACACTGCATATTCATAGGAAAATGTCAAAAGACACACACAACCTCATGCAGAGACACCACACATTTCCAGAAAAGGCGCAAGTGATTATTAAAGTGAGTCACAGCTGATTCACTGAAGCGGAAGGTGTCCTTTGGCCCGTCTCGTCTAGGAAAGGCCAGACTTTTTCCATATAATACCTGTTCAATCAATAACTGAACTTGCTTGCTTGACTGATGTTGCCCTTTGACCTCTTTCCTTGCTTAATGATAGAACAGTACACTGTAAAAAACATTAATAATAATAATGAAATACATTTAAAATATAGGGTGAGACAATTCACATATAATGAACAATTTACAATAACAAAAATAATAAATAATAGGGTCGGGGTTATTTTCAACACAAGCTGTATTGTTTGCAATGTCTTTTGGTCCTTATAGCCTTTGGGTTCAAAGAGGAACTTAAATCGTCCAAATATAAAGAAAACATTTTTCCAAAAACATTCAAATTTGGTCTTTGATTCGCATATTTTACACAGTGAATGTGAAATTTTGCCAAAATTAAAATAAGGTTTATAACATATCTTTTATCCATTTCTTGTTTGTCAGTGTTAGATATGCCGAACAAAATATGTCTAAAAATTAATTTCAATGAGGGCTCAACCTTGGAGTTGATAAAATTATCCAAGTCAACCCAAAATACGTGAGACTATATACACAGATAGTTTCCTCTGAAGTTGCACAAAAAGAACATAATGTATCAATATTAATTTTAAATTTTACCATTGTTGTTTTTACAGGATAACACCTGTGAAGTATTTTGAGTTTATTTCTCAATTGATATTTTCCAGGCAAAAGCTAAGTCTGTTTCCATTCAATATTTTTGCATAAATTATTCTAATAAAAAATTGCAGCAGGTTTGAAGAAGTCCCCTCACACAATTGTTTGAGGCTTCAGAGCTTAAAAATGCACATTTGTCACCAATGACCAGGGACTTTGGATCAAAGATTGGAATTTCACAATTTCCACCTTTAAGTGAACATTGTAATAATCTTTGAGAGCCCTCTTGGATTGCATCAAACACAATAGAATATTCACGAGGTGTAACAACAATACTATAAGCAGAACAAATTCTTCCTATGTAAAAAGTTGACCTTCATCATTCAGTAATTGACGAAGAAAATGTTATTCTTGACCCATCTTTCAATGTATAAAGATTTATTTCGATATTGTATATCTTGATTGTTCCAAATGTAATACCTATGTGGTGAAAAATTGTGTTTATAGATCATTGACCATGACATAAGAAGTTGAGTGTGGAATTTGGTTAATTTAACGGGTCACTTAGAAATGTTGTAATTACACCTCAACAAAAATTTCATACCTCCTACAGATTTAAAAATGTGTATAGTGATGAAATTCCATATTGAGTTAGGATTTTTCAAATATAATTTAATCCATTCAATTTTAAATGATGCATTTAAAGAGGTAAAGTCCAAAGCGTTAAAGCCTCCTGAAGCTACATTATTTATCATAACATTCTTTTTTATGTGATGTATTTTGTTTTTCCAAATGAAATTGAATAAAATTCTGTCTATTTGAACACAAATTTCTCTTGAAACGTCAAGCGCCATCACTGCATACAGTGGGGCAAATAAGTATTTAGTCAACCACTAATTGTGCAAGTTTTCCTACTTAAAAAGATTAGAGAGGCCTGTAATTGTCAACATGGGTAAACCTCAACCACGAGAGACAGAATGTGGAGAAAAAAAAACAGAAAATCACATTGTTTGATTTTTAAAGAATTTATTTGCAAATCATGGTGGAAAATAAGTATTTGGCCAATACCAAAAGTTCATCTCAATACTTTGTTATGTACCCTTTGTTGGCAATAACGGAGGCCAAACTTTTTCTGTAACTCTTTACAAGCTTTTCACACACTGTTGCTGGTATTTTGGCCCATTCCTCCATGCAGATCTCCTCTAGAGCAATAATGTTTTGGGGCTGTCGTTGGGCTTTCAACTCCCTCCACAGATTTTCTATGGGGTTGACATTTGGAGACTGGTTAGTTCACTCCAGGACCTTCAAATGCTTCTTACGAAGCCACTTTTTTGTTGCCCTGGCTGTGTGTTTGGGATCATTGTCATGCTGAAAGACCCAGCCACGTCTCATCTTCAATGACCTTGCTGATGGAAGGAGATTTTCATTCAAAATCTCTCGATACATTGCCCCATTCATTCTTTCCTTTACACAGATCAATCGTCCTGGTCCCTTTGCAGAAAAACAGCCCCAAAGCATGATGTTTCCACCCCCATGCGTCACAGTGGGTATGGTGTTCTTCGGATGCAATTCAGTATTCTTTCTCCTCCAAACACGAGAACCTGTGTTTCTACCAAAAGGTTCTATTTTGGTTTCATCTGACCATAACACATTCTCCCAGTCCTCTTCTGGATCATCCAAATGCTCTCTGGCGTACTGCAGACGGGCCTGGACGTGTACTGGCTTCAGCAGGGGGACACGCCTGGAAGTGCAGGATTTGAATCCCTGGCGGCGCATTGTGTTACTGATAGTAGCCTTTGTTATTGTGGTCCCAGCTCTCTGTAGGTCATTCACTAGGTCCCCCCGTGTGGTTCTGGATTTTTGCTCACCGTTCTTGTTGTCATTTTGACGCCACGGGGTGAGCTATTGCATGGAGCCCCAGATCGAGGGAGGTTATCAGTGGTCTGGTATATCTTCCATTTTCTAATAATTGCTCCCACAGTTGATTTCTTTACACCAAGCGTTTTACCTATTGCAGATTCAGTCTTCCCAGCCTGGTGCAAGTCTACAACTCTGTCTCTGGTGTCCTTCGACAGCTCTTTGGTCTCGGCCATAGTGGAGTTTGGAGTGTGACTGACTGAGGTTGTGAACAGGTGTCTTTTATACCGATAATTAGTTAAAACAGGTGCCATTAATACAGGTAATGAGTGGAGCCTCGTTAGACCTCGTTAGAAGACGTTAGACCTCTTTGACATCCAGAAATCTTGCTTGTTTGTAGGTGACCAATTACTTATTTTCCACTCTCATTTGGAAATAAATTCTTTAAAAATCAAACAATGAGATTTTTTGTTTTTTTTTCCCACATTCTGTCTCTCATGGTTGAGGTTTACCCATGTTGACAATTACAGGCCTCTCTAATCTTTTCAAGTAGGAGAACTTGCACAATTGGTGGTTGACTAAATACTTATTTGCCCCACTGTATATCAATCTGGAAATGCCTTCGACTTTAGAGACTAAAGATCGACCAGTTATAGATAAATCTATGTAGCCAAAGATTAAATCTCTTTTGTACTGAACTAATTAGGGGATCAAACTTTTCTGTCACCCTTGCCCTTTGGTCTTTTTCAATTATAATACACAAATATTTAAGATAATGTTTTACAGTGATCCCAGATACGTTCTCATCACAGCATTCTTTAACTGGTAGAAGTTCATAAAGTATACATGTGAAACTGACCTGATGGTGTTGGTGACATTACTGTACTCTTTTTCACATCCATCCCTCTCTCCCACCTGTTTTTAAAGCCGTGCCAGTCACTCTGGCAGTCAAGCCTGCTGACTGTTGAGGAAATAGCTAGTCTAACTGCTCGATCGCTCTTTTAAGTTCTCAAAGAGTAAGGTTTTCCTAACCTTCTACACCAGTGGTCGGGAACCTATCTCTCACGAGCCATATATCGCATATGGCTCTCTGCCAACCCGTTATCTTAAATGTGGAACCCTCTGACTCACTTCAGATGAAACAGCTATGATGAGCTTATGGCACATTCACACATTAATCTTGGAGACGTCAAATGTGCGTCGCAATAATATGCTTCAAGTCGGGTTGCGCGGAGATGGGTGAGATTGCCTCGTGCGTTAAGTCACCACTCGGCCAGCGCCGGGGTCAACCCTTCCTGACTCGATGCCGAGCAAACTGGAGTATATAAAAAATACATAGGGGGAAAATTAAATTAAATCAAGAAAGGGAACCGCGTGGTACCCCAAGTCACACAGGCGCGGTTTCGCGACTTTTTGGATTGTCAAATTGAGCGAGACTCATGAAACGACCACCCAGAGAAGCTCCGCCTGTCTCGGCCACTGTTACGCACACGTCCCCCTGATCGTCCCCGATTTTGGTTTCCGCTTTCAGGAAATATACATGGCGCCACACCATGTTTCTATTTGTTATTTTCCTTGCTGTGATTGAACAACTCCGCAACCATTGTAACAACCCAAGTAACGATGTTAGACTTTCTTTGTCGTTGTCTCAAGATTTATTTCCATCGCAACTCGGTGACTGCTCGTAAAAGCAGAGCATGACCACCCTCTACCTCCCGTGAATGCATTCAATTGCGTTTACAAAAGAAACAGTGTTTATAAAACGCACTCGGACAAGCTTGCAAAAGAACAGAATATACAGTGTGTTTTTATACATACGTACATACACATAGACACACACTGTATGGCTCTTGTGGAATCACATTTTAAAATACATATGTTGGGTTTTGGCTCTCTCTGTCTAAAAGGTTCCCAACCCCTATTCTACACACACACACACAGCAATCCTCTAACCAATTTTCATTAGCTCAATAGTCAGGACGCTCGACTGCCAAGATGACAGTGAGGGTTCTAATCACTAATAATTATCAGGGGAAGAACAAGAAAAGGCGTGCAATGACATCACTACCATCAAGAACTGTAAGCATAGTGCATAGACTTCACTATCAGTTGATGGGACACGGGGTTCCATAGGGGGCCTATTTTCAAAAACTTAAAATTCAAATATTTTCAAAACCAAAGCCGCTAGCAACCTAAAACCAAAACAGACACCTCCCTTGGACATATATGAATCTCCATGAGCAGCGACATCAAAATTTCAAAGTCGTTCCCTAATATAATCCTGATTATTTTTTTATACAAGTATAACAAAACTTAAAATTACTATAAAATTATCAAATTTTACGCTAGATGCACAAAAATCACCAAATGCAGAGCTAATCACCTATATTTTCAGGATAAATAGCAATATTTAACATATCATATAAGTTGTTGCCCAAAATAGATACTTAATTTTTTTAAGGTTTTCAACAGCTAATAAATCACTCAATTTTCACATCAGAAACTTAATACTTGAAATGCATGCAGAATCATCTTAATTTTACCCAACAAAAGCAAAATTGGCATTTTTCTATATACAATCACACCTTCTTTAGGTTGAATTCCGATGTCACTATTGCTTCAGCACGGAGGCATGTTTTGCCGGCTATCTGGCCCTCGTAGTTTTTAGATTGAAATGTTACAAAAAAGGCTTCTTCTTTTTTTTTGTCTGAACGCAAAAATGTCTAAATTACTCATTTTTTGCCCAAAAAATAGGCTGTTGGCCGAAAATTACCTGATCATTTGAATGTAAAGTTATGCTACTGTGTGTGGATACAACATGGCGGCCATCATTAAAACAAAGAGCTTTTTAAGTTGAAAATTCTTGTAAATAAATGCGTACAGCTCGGAATTTGTATAGATATGAACATAGAATAGAATAGTCTAGATTCTTGGTTAAAAGCAAAAAGCCGGGCAGTTATCATCATTTTACGTAAATATTTCGAGCTAAAATTACGCTATTGTGTAAACCCAACGTGGCTGCCATCACAAAACAAAGAACTTTTTAAGTTGAAAATTCTTGTAAATAAATATGTACAGCTCGGAATTTATATAGATATGACAAACAAAATCAAAATTAGCATTTTTCTATATACAATCACAATTTATTTAGGTTGAATTCCGCTTTTGTGTAAAGATACAAAATCCAACATGGCGGCCGTCAAGGAGCAAAGACCTATTTAAGTTGAACATTTTTGCAAATAAATTCCTAAATTGCGGAATTTCTGTAGATATGAACGTAAAACAGTCTAGACTCTTGGTTAAAAGCAAAAAACCAGGCAGCTATCATTCATGTTATGTAAATATTTCGAGCTGAAGTTACCCTAATTTTTTCCATGCATTTTACAAGTGCATGCATGGGGCTATTTTATATAATAATTACCTTGAATCCTTGACCAAATCACTCTTGAGACACTCCTGCCTGCTTGTATCTAGTAAAACCTTGGTCCTTTTTCCACCTAAGTCCGGGATTTGAACGCAGCATGTGTTTGAGTTTATCCCTGTGAAAGCCATCAAGAACTGTAAGCACAAACGCTCTGTCTGGGTCGGCCCCCAACGGGAAGGCGTGGCACAATGTTTGTGGGAGCTATCTTTACAACTGATGGTGAAGTGTATGCACAGTGTTACAATGTTAGTTTTTATTCCACTATGGTTTTCTTTGAAAAACATCTGCAGTAGAAATTTACAGTTACCGAAGCACTATACCGATTTGACCTTTATTTTGTGGTTTTCCTGTGTTTGTTTTTTTTATGGTCAAAAATTATTTACCCTAAATTCAGGATTAGATTTTTCTACATTGTAGAACAGAGCCATTTCTGACTAGGTAGTGTTTTAGTTAAAATATATAATACAATATGCCTACATAATACAGTAATAGTAGTAGTAATAATAATACAGTATGTCTACTTATGAAATTAATTGGATGAAATTAAGTGGTTCTGGAAGTAGTTTCGTAAAGTGGACATTCTGTAAGTAGAGACGTTTTTTTCCATGTAAATGCCCTAATCTTTTCCAAGTACTCAAAAATTAAGAGATCAATCTTTTATAAAGCATAAAACTGCATCAAAACATGTAACAAATACATGTTATGATTTAGGTTATTGCACACTAAACATAAAATTTGAGTTGGGCATGATTAAAAAAAAAAACAAATACAAAGAATAAAGAATAAAAGTTACTCATGTAAAGCTGTCGGAACACAAGGAGTGAATGAATGAAGAGGATGCTGGGATACACACATACACATACAGTAGAGGCCCCACTTGCCGAACTGTATGCCAGGAAGATTCTAGGCAACAGCCAATAGCAGAACAGCTGTCATTCATATGTTACGTTCAGTACACTCTAAAGAGCTGCTAGTAGCAGCTAAAACTATATTTTTGCCATTCGTATCCTGAAATTTCTTTAAGGCAATAATTTCCAGTGGAGGCGTGTCTTAACCCGAAAATTCCGCATGTATAGACGTTCATAAGTAGAGGTTCCACTGCATATTATTCTTCATGTCGTGAAAAGATGTGCCAGTTGACTCTTCACTTGATTTTGTCGTCTATGCTATATAAGAAATGGAATGGAAATCACACATCAGACTCTTGTTGTACACAATACATTCACTAAAAATTGACAGCAACGTGGAGTTTTTGTGTCAAGTTCCTGTGAAACTTGCATCACAAAATGTTGGAAATTACATTCAAATGAATTAGTTGAAATTTTGACCAGTAACAAATAGCCATAACCTTCAGTCTTCTAATTGTGTGCTGTTTAATTTGACATCTCACTGTAGGCTGCTGGGTCTGGCCTTGATGGTAAGAAGGTCCCTTTCGAGAATCTAATGCTGGACGTGCGAGAGGGTACACCTGTCCCACATGTCCTCTGTCAGGTACAACCAACACAAATGCACACAATCGTTATGTTTTATTTTCAGTAAAGTTCATCTTTATGTGGCACAAAAGTTGTTGTTTTTCTAACCTTCGATGCCATTTAACAGATTTGCCCAATAATTTGCATTGAAAGTGCTGAAAATGTCAAGGTACCTTAATTGCAATGTCCATTTGAGGATCTTCTGCAGACATGCGGTTTCTTATTAATATGCAACCGACAGGATCTAATATGAATACTCTTTCCTCTGATTGGATGTCAATGGAGTAGGTGTGTTGGTGGGTATCTCATGGGTGTTGGCCATGCATGTGGTGACAGTGACATATCACAGAGAGCTGGACTACATCTGTCAAGGCTGGAGGTTATGGACATTTTGAAGGCATCGGGAGGCAATGCACAGCAAATAAGAGGGAAAAAAAAGTTGATTGAGGACCAGGCAAGGAGGCCGACTTTTACTGGCACGCAAGCCAAAAAAAGTGCCTCCTGCCTGGCTTGACTGCAGACAGCTGTGCAGGGGTCGAGAAGGAGGAAAAAAGTGACCTTTGACAGGAACTGGTTGTGCGACAAAAGTCCCCTATATTACGGTGATCCCTCGCTATTTCGCGCTTCAAACTAAGTTAATCGCAGATTTTTTTTCAAATAAATACAATATTTTATAGAGCTGTCCCGATCCGATCACGTAGTCTCTAACTCTCGCTCCTGCTGCTTTTCTCGGTCAGACAATGCACTGGAGTTGCTTATTAAAGTTAACAATGATTGACAAAGAGTTAAGGTTTGATCTTGCCAGAGACCCTTGTAAGCCGAGACTTCAAAGCGCCGCATGCGTCAACATCGTTTAACTTGTTAAACAGTTGCTGTGGCAACTCATTGTGTGTAAGTGAGTAGCTTGAGCAGATTTGAGTGGACTCACTTAATGAAGCATTATAATAAAGACAAGTATTTTTCTACTTTTTTTTTTTAATGGATTGGGCCTCTACTTTTTTTCTTGTTTAAAAATAATTCAGTGGGACAGTAATATGTTTCAAATTTATCATAAAATTACATTTGAAGTGCTTAAAAACAATTTTATTAAAATATGTATTTACATACATTTTTTTAAAATTGTACTTTGGGAAAAAAAGTGAAAAATTATATGTAGTGCTGCAACGATTAATCGATTAACTTGAGTAATTCGATTAGAAAAAAGATTCGAATGACATTTTGCTGCTTTGGGTTTCGTTGTGGCCTTGTAATGGTTTGTTTTGAAAGTGTTTGCATTTATTTGTATTGAATTGGGTGGATACACCCTCTAGTGGCAACAGTGAATATGACACAACTTATTTCAGTTAAGACCAACATAAGCTAAGTTTTTGTTTGAGCTAATGGTTTTCAATGCATTCGTAATTTAGTTTATAGGTACTGTATATTTAGCTTTTTTGAGGGAATATGTGTTTGAACCATTTGTTAAGAGCATTGTAAAAAAAAAAAAAAAAAAAAAGGTAGCATTTTATATAGCATTTAAGCTAGCGTACTTTTGCTATGTAAGTTAGCCAATTGTTCTTTTGTTGTACTTAGATCCTCATTTATTTAATTGTTTATACGGTTTGAGCCTGAGCTCAGGTATTTTAATTTTTTATGTTCCTTATCCGATTACTCGATTATTCGAACTGGTTCATCGATTAATCGACCACTAAAATAATCGATAGCTGCAGCCCTACTTATATGTATCTCTTTCCATGGATAAATCTGAATAAATACATTGAACACAAAAACATTTTTTTAAATGGGGGGGGCGCTATTTAACGGATTTTTTACTTATCGCGGCAGGTTCTGGTCCTCATTAACCGCGAACAATGAGGGATCACTGTACAGCAAATGCACATGTATACATTAAAATATTACTTCCACTTTTAATCAGCATTGAGGAACAAGGAATAGGGCAGATACTTGCATAACAAGGAAAAGGCATGGTGTGACGTCACAATGTGACCAATTTCAAAACCAACCATTTGTAGAACAATCTAACTTGCAAATGCAATTGCAATCAAACAAAATGTAAACACATTACACACTTCAACCAGGGCACACTGGTCTATTGAATGAAAGTTTAAAATATTGGAAAATGAATTTAGTGCCTCTTTAATCATTGTTGTTTTTGCCACAGTTCCAGGTGAACCAACCAGGCGTGAACGCATTCAGGCTGAATGGAGAAGGAAGCGATGTGGTCAAGATCTCTGCTGACGGTTGGCTATACTTGGACAAACCTCTAGACTGGTCGCTTAATGACAACTACATTATCGCGGTAAACTATTTATGTATGCAAAGACCTGGATGCCCTTCATTAGATATTGATATACTTATTGTTTGTATTTATATTCAGGTGGAGGCGTTAGTGGACGACGAGGTCGTGGAAGGGCCGATTTTCGTAACCATCAATGTGTTGGACGTCAACAATCACGCGCCATACTTCAATCAGAGTTACTACACTGCCTTGGTTCGAGAGAACACGCCAGCAGGTGGTCTCTTCTACTTCTAAAATGCCAATGGTAAACTCTGAAACTAATCAAACCGGGGATCTGTTTCCTGATTCCAGGTGTCCCGTTCACTCGAGTATTTGCGTTGGATCAAGACAACCCAGCAACTCCCAATGCTCAACTGACATACAGCCTAGTCAGCCAGATCCCCAACAGACAGCACACTCTGCTCTTCCAGGTGGATCCAAACAACGGAGAAATCTCCACAACTGAGCAAGGTGCCTGACCCACGCCTGACTGGGTTTTTTTGCCGTTGCACGTGCAGAGGGCGAAATGTCAGTAATCTGTCTATCTCTGTCCGTAATCTGGCAGCACTGTGTCAGTGTGAAGCCAGATTACACAGATCATCTTGTGTGAGCAAGATTAACACAGATTGGAGGCAGACTGCCTAAGTATGTCGCGTGAGGTTGTACACTGATTGCATGCAGCACGTGAATGCTAACAAATCATGCTGTATTGGGACAGTTGCCTTATGAACTGTCATTGACGTCAAATCCATTTGATCTGGGAGTGTTGGCAGTAGACCGTCAAAGGCAGCCAATGACTTCAAATCTGTTACATGTTAGTTATATTATTTGAAATTACATTTACACAGGATTTAGCAGGTTCTTAACACAAAACAACAATTGTGTTCAAAATTATTCTACCCTCACAATGGATAACAGTTTTTACAAGTTTGACATTCATTTTTCATATTGTTTATAATCACATCGAATAATGACATGTCAAATAGACAAAAATAACTGAAATAACAAAACATTTTTTGGGAATATTCCAATTAATGGCCTTTCTGCGATTACCTCATAGACAAAATTATTCAACCCGCCCAAGTCCACCATTCTGAAGAACAAAGGTTTCCATCAGGTGTTGTCAAACAGCTGATGAAAACATCTGGAGATGTGAACGGAACCCTAATGAGCAGCATTTAAGCAGATTTAAAAGGACTGTGACACATGGGTCTTTTTGGCAGTTAATGACATCTTTACAACATGGTGAAGTCCAAGGAATGGTCAAAAAAGTTCAGAAAGGAGGTCAATTTACTTCATAAGCAAGGATATTGGTATAAAAAGATAGCAAAATGACAAAACATTTTAAGAGACACAAATGGGAGCATAGGGAGGCATGGGAGGCACAGTAGAAACGCTACCTGGGTGTGGTTGATAGAGGTTACTGTCTTCAACTGCTGTGTGATACCTGAAACTAAAGGTGTTGAAAAATGCTCGGGTGACAGCTGAGGAAATACGACACGTCATAGGAAGGGGTTCAAGTTTCATCCTAGACATTTACACGCACACTGCGAAATGACGGCTTCCATGCAAAAATGCCAGATGCACCCCCCTGCTGACTCTAAAGCACAAGAAGTATGTCAAAAACCATACTGACAGACCACAAAGGTTTTGGGGGGCTTTTCATAAGCGGCGTTTACGGGGGGTCCAGGTGGTCCAGGCTCCTCCTGGTGGCCTACAAATGTTATTGCATGTAACTGACTTTCCTATATATACTGTATATGGCGGAAAACACTCAGGTGACTTGAAGTTCCGCTCTGAGATGCCCAATTTGGCCAACTTTCAAAACTGTCCGATATGCATTTGTGATAAATCATTGGAAAACTTAAAATCTCAATTTTATGGGGGAAGGAAAATTTTGAACAGGAGGGCATCTTAAAAAAAAAAAAAGTTTTTAAACAGCAAAAACCTATCTGGAGGTGAGAGCACGCAAGAGCAGAATTACAGACGCCACGACTTTGACGAGATATTATCGCTTACTGACCTTGTTTCGATCCAAAAACTCCATGTGGCATGTATCACTGAGTGTCAAGTCCCAGCTGTGAATGGCCACAGCTGGATTTTGGGGGAATTTTATGGGTGAAACATGGTGGTAATTTGACAAGGGCTGATGCAGAAATCGCAGACATCAAGGAGTGGTCGAGATTTTCTTTTTTTATATATTTACCTTTTTAAACTTTTTTTTTTTTCAATTTTTCTTTGTTTGGATCGATTATTTATCATCTAACAAATTGGAGAAAATGCGACAATTAAAAAAAAATACAATTAAGCGATAGTTATGAGGTAGCTATCCGTGACTTTTTTACAGACGCCATTTTTTTCATTGTGACATAATTTGTTTGAAAGTTTAATATATGTGAGTGAATACTTTTTTAAAGCCGTTTTTCTTTTTTAAATGAAATATGAGACATCAATTAATTATTCTAAGGTAAAAATGACAGACATTTTGAATAATAAATTTAATTAATTACCTTCATTTTATGGCTGAGTTGAAACAAAAGCGGTTGCGCGACGTCTGTAAACGAGTTTTCAGGGTAAAACGGACAAATTAAAAATAGTTCAGGGAGCTTAATGTGCCATGAATCTGCTGTGGCAGCATATAGACATATTGTTTTGTCAAACCCAACAGTTGTTTTGGCTTAAAATACAGCAGTTTCTTTTAAAGAGGAGTGCAAGAGCAGGAACTGCTTTTTCAGTCTTGTCTGTGTTTTCTGCCATATATAAAAGTTGTAAAGCATTAATAAAGTAAACAACAAAAATGAATGATTTAGACACCAATGTCCTACCCATAATATGGCCCCTACTCAAAAAGGATTGCTAAAATCAAACAAAACGTTTTTAATTAAAAATTAAATGTGTTCCAATGCAAATATTTGAGTCTCAAATATTGTTTCGCATTCAAAACCTTTTTTTCTATGATTGAAATTTTAATTTTTTTTATTGAAGTGATTTTTTGTTTGAAAATATATTTTTTTTGCTTGAAGCAACCTATTTTTTGATTAAATAATAAAGACACAAATGTCCTAGCCAAAACGTGGCCCAAACGCAAAACAAAATTACTTCAATCAAAAAAGTTGCTTCAATCAAAAAAAAAAAAAAAATAAAAAATTGACATCAATTCCAAGCAAAATTCAAAGAAAAATCAAATTTATTATTATTTATTTTCAAATTTATTTTTGCATTCAAACACATTTTTTGATTGAATAATGAAGACACAAATCTACCTCCATATGGCTCCGCCCAGGGGATACAATTTTTGACTGGGGTAACTACATTGGCACCACACCGGCGGGCGTACCATATTCAATGGATGACGATCTTGGCAAAAAGTATAGCTGTCCTAAGCAGCCTGATTTAGAATTTCCCTATAAAATGATGGGAAACAAAAAAACACTAATTTTCAACTTATTATTATAAATATTCTTGTAAGTTAATTTTATTTCTGACTCTGCGTTTTGGGGTCATCAACATGTTGGGCCCCCCCGGCCCAGCTATGATACTATTCTCTGGAGTGATGAAACCAAACTGGCACTTTTTGGGCTAATGGATCAACAGTACGTATGGAGGAGAAAGAATGATGCCTATAAAGAAAAGAACACCCTATCTACTGTGAAGCACGGTGGGGGCTAGGAGAGGTCAGTCATGCTCTGGGGTTGCTTTACTTCTTTAGGAACAGGAAAATCTTCAACATGTGCAAGGTATTATGAATTCAGTTCAATACCAGGAGATGTTGGATGCAAATGTCATGCAGTCATTGACAAAGCTGAGGCTTGGACTTTCCAACAGGACTATGATCCTAAGCATAGTACCTCAACATCTACCACGTCTTGGTTGCAAAAAAAAAAGTGCTGGAAGATTCTGGAGTGGCCATCGCAATCACCAGACTTAAATCCCATTGAAAATCTCCAACGGTACATGAAGAAGGCAGCTGCAACACGCAAGCCCAACAATGTTAATAAACTGGAGGCCTTTGCCTATGAGGAATGAGCAAGATACCTGTGGATAACTGCAAGAAACTAGTGTCAAGTTCTGCTTCTCGTCTAAAGGATGTTCTTGTTGCAAAGGATGTTGTACTAAGTACTAAAGTTATATATACCAAAGGGGTTGAATAATTTTGTCAATGAAGTAATCACAGAAAGGCCATAAATTGGAATAATGCCCAAAATATTTTTGTTATTTCAGTTTTATTTGTCTATTTGACATGTCATTATTTAATGTGATTATAAACAAGATGAAAAATAAATGTCAAACTTGCAAAAACACTTATCTCCTGTGGGGGTTGAATAATTTTGAACACACTTATAACTAAAAAACGTGACCTTGTCAAGTTGTGTGATAGCTTGTATGATGGAAGTGTTGCTTTTGCTTTTAGAGTCACTGAGAATGTTAATGGAATTACACACTCATTCTTTCTCCTCATGGATGTGTCACAGGAGAGCAGTTGCTCAATGCCAGACAGACAATCCAGTTTGCCACTGGAGAAGACAGAAGTGTCGACGCACTCAAGGAGAAGTTTAATCACTACTGTCCCTCTCCAAACATTCCTTATGAACAAAATCCCTTCTTCACCTGTGTGGAAAGAGCAGGTGTGTGCCCAACTTTCATTGAAGTTAGTCACTAAGGCTAGGTTCATACCGCAGGTCTTAATGCACAAATCCGATTTTTTCATGTTTTTCCGATTTGAGTGAGGCATTAAACTTGACCGTCTGAACGGGAAAAATCGCATAAAAGTGGAACATTTCAAAACCAATCTAGATCACTTTCGTATGCGGTTAAAATCTAATCTGGGCCACATTTTTCCAGAATGTGGCTGCGGTCTGAACTGTCAAGTCCTCCAAATTGGAATTCATGCAGAAATTACGTCAGTAAAGCGCAAGAGCGACAGGGCGCTACGTTAGCGATGCAGCTGTGCATTAGCGTTAGCACCTAGCTTGAACGCGGCTTTTAGAGAAGAGGCAGGCTTGACAACAGTCAAACAAAATATTGGGAGGATAAGCCTTAGAATTCTCGGTTTTCACATTTCACGATTTCTTACACGGCCAAGAGTCGGGGCAAACTATCCGTATGTTTGTGCATCATGCACACACAGTGCGTGCTTGCTATCAATCCATATGAACTTTGTTTTATTTATTTTTATTTTATTTTATATTTTTTAAACCTGTCCTGCTCGGCTGTTTGACACTGAGAATGGAAGTCTAAGCGCCCGGTTGTTTGAACAGTTTTAAGGTTTCACATTGAGAGTATGACATACTCCCATTGTGATCATTCAACATACCTCGTTTATTATGACAAAGCAGCGAATAGGAAGGGGTTATGGGGGAACAGAAGAAAAGGAACACAAGAGAAGAAAGAAAAGAAACACAAAGAACAACAAGAAATACATTGAACGTCTACACTAACTACTAATATGTTGGTGCTATCGTCAGCTAGATGTATTTGCGGTTGACACCATGTTGGGGCCTGTTGACCAGGGAAAGAGGGGGACGGGGGTGGGGGAGTCTATAAGCTAAGTGATTGAAAGGGGTAGAGTGTACACAAATCAGCTCTGTGATCTAGAACCCAGTAATCGTGTGAATCCCTTCTGAGTGTAAACCCGTTGGCGACCGACCCTACATCGCCCCATCGCTAATCCCGGCACCAGGGCCCCCCACCTGAGCGCGCCCTATCACATCCAGTCCAATCCATAAGAACTTTGAATATAAGACTAAACAGTGATTATTTATGTCTGTTATTTGTGTCCTCTTTTTGGAAATCAAAATATAATCACCCTAGAATGACATTGATGCTCCTTCGCATATGGGTCAGTTTGCTGCTCAGCGCATCTCGGACTGCGAATTAGTGCGCATGTGTGATACTTGAACGCGCTCAATTGACAAAGGCAATCTGAACAGGCATGCCAAAAAAACACATATGAGAAAAAAATCGGAATTGTGCATTAAGATCTCCGGTATGAACTTAGCCTCATGTGTCAGTAGTTCACTCGCCTGGCTTTAGCTCAGGTAGCATGAGTCCACTTCTCACTCAAGACTTGTTGAGGAGAGCTGTTGTTGCCTTGAGTGGCCAATCTGTATGTTTAAAAATATGTTTTTATACTCAGTTTCAATAACACTGTGGTAGGCGACAATACTGACTACATGGAGGACAAATTGAAACTTCACAATTCCAAACCTATATTTGATCCTGTTGGCACTAAATATTATCCATGTCATCTTCTTCTGTGGTATCAGAGATGAGACGCATTAACCTGGACCCCTTGGAGGACCCAGACTACACCTTAATCGTGAAGGTCCACGATATGGGTGGAGAGTCTGACATGGCACTGAGCGGCAACACTAGGGTGCATATTGCGGTGCAGCCCAACTTGTGGGTCAACCCGGGCCCGATCACCATTCAAGAGCACCTGGAAGGATCCTACCCACAAGTCATAGCCAAGGTTAGGAGAAACCCATCTTGGGTGTGGACGCTCAACAACTACTTGTCATGCTTTCTGGTTTTAGGTCCAGTCCAATGAGCCTAGCGCCGTCTACAGGCTTGTGCAGAAAGAACGAGAGCTGAGGTTCCCCTTCCAGATCAACGAAGATGGAGAAATCTTGCTTACCGAGGAGTTGGACAGGGAGGAGAAGGGCATGGTAAATATCCATAAAACTGTTGAACGTCATGAGGCATACAGTAGAACCCTGAGAAATATCCACAAAGCCATTGAGCTACTTACCGTAGAACCTTGATGTATCAGTGCCCAAACCTGAGAGTTTATCAACTAATCAAAGATGAACAATAAGGGTATAGGTTATGAATATTGTGTAACACTTTACAATAAGGGTCCCTTAATTAACATTAGTTAATGCATTTTTAGACAGTAACTCATGTTTAAGTAACATGACAATAATTCATTTACTTCTTTATCTAACATTTATTAATATATCAGTTAACATGAGTTAATGCATTAGTTAATGCATTATAAGACAATAACTAATGTTTAAGTAACATTACAATAATTAAGCATGTATAATTTCTTAGTTAAGGGACATGTGCTACACTTTACAATAAGGGTCCAAAAAGCATTCAGTAATGGTTAATAAAGGTTAAGAGGGGGGAACTTAAGCATTTATAATTTCTTAGTTAAGGGATAAGTGTGCTACACTTTACAAAAAGGGTCCAAAAAACATTCAGTATTGGTTAATTAAGGTTAAGTAATACTTAACGTACCTCATAAGTATTAATTAACCTTAAATAACCCACATGTGTCCCTTAACTAAGAAGTTATAAATGCTAAGTTAACAAACCCTAACCCTAAACCCTAACCCTAACCCTATATAGGCCTATATATTTTTTTAATTTTACCAAACCATTAGTTACTGTCTGGTTATGCATTAACTAATGCAATACTTAATGCATTAATTAATGCATTAGCTAATGCATTAACTCATGTTAATTAATATATTAATAAATGTTAGATAAACAATTATATTAATTATTGTAATGTTACTTAAACATTATTGTCTAAAAATGCATTAACTAATGTTAATTAAGGGACCTTTATGTGTTACCGAATATTGTTATTACACAAATGAAACTCGTGAGTCAAGATGCCACTGTAGAAGCAAGCTGTGCAGATTTGACTTTGAGCTCTCCTCGGTTGTGTTTCAGTACATCCTGGTGGTGATGGCCGAGGATGAATATCAGAACCAGGTGGATCCCCCCTTGGAGATCCAGATTGTGGTGGAGGACGTGAACGACAATGCGCCCGTATGTGAGGAAGAGGAGAGTGTGTTTGAGTTGCAGGAGGATGAACCACCAAGTGAGACCACCAGATTTAAATGATCAGGTATCACATATGGGTGTCAAACGTTCTTTCCGTTGTGTTTTCAGGCAGTCTGGTCGGACATCTGTTGGCCCACGATGCTGACGAAGAGGGGACACTGAACGCACTGCTGACCTACACCATCATGTCCCAACAGCCGTCTACTTCACCAGATGCCTTCACCGTCGACGCCACTGGTCGGATCCAGGCATTGCGCTCGCTGCAGCGCCGAGACCATCAGATGTACACACTGGACATCAGAGTCAGCGATCCAGGTAACACACTTGCACATACACGTTCACGAGTGTACTTAGTTACTAATCACTTTTTTCCTTTAGTTTACAGTGCAATCTGTAGGGTCGTGGTCAAGGTCATCGATGTAAACAACGAGCTGCCTGTTTTTGAGAAGAATGATGTAAGCATTTAATCACTGCATCGTGTTGAGATGTGTGAGGTTCTTTGTCAAAGTAGGGGAGGTCTGAGTAATTGGTAGTGTTGCACTGATGCCTTTTTTTTTTTTAATCCAGATACCTATTCTGATACCTGGCTGTATTGTATCGGCCGATAATATACCAATACCACGTTACAAAAAAATACCGTAATTTTGGCAATATATGGCGCACCTGACTATAGACCGCCACCCACCAAATGTGACACGAAAACGGCATTTGTTCCAGTTGTTTCATTAATTGCCAGTTATGGTATTTGGTAACACTCACTGACAGTGGCGCCATAAGACTGTCATGAAACAATCATAATCATGACATGACACTGTCACGAGCATTAATGAATGCTTATAGCAGATGTCATTTAGTGTTATTCGGCAAATTTTCTCATATTTGGATGGATGTACAGTATCCGAGCTGGACATAAATGGAGTTAGTGACACAATTTGCCGGATGACACCTAATGACATCTGTCATAAGCATTCAGTAATGCCCATGATTTTGTCATGTCATAATTATGACGGTCTTATGACAGTCTTATGACGCCACTGTCAAATAAAGTGTTACCAAATACCATAACTAGCAATAAATTAAACAACTGGAACAGTAACTGAATAAATAATTAGCACAGAACAGGAATTTTGATTGTTATTTACATCTGTAGCCCTGCAATAGATACTAAGAGGCATGTGTTACCCATTAACCCAAATAAATCAACAAATAAGCCGCACTGGACTGTAAGCTGCAGGATTCAAAATGAAGGAAAAAGTAGCGGCTTATAGTCCGAAAATTACGGTATGTATTTTCTTTTAATGCTAAATTTCTACACACTCACTTACTTGCTCACTTTTTAACTCATTGGCTGCCACTGACAGTGCTAGACGTCCAATCCATTTGAAGTGGGAGGGTTAGCAGCGAATGAACAAATGTTGACCCTCCCACTTTAAATAGAAAAAGTGGATATGACGCAGCATTGGCATGTTGCTATGCATGAGTACTAACATACATACATTTCACAGAATTATTCTTAATAATTAAACAGAACGAATCTAGTATTTGAAATTCATGGGATCGGGCAAAAATGGGGAAAATTATTGGAATGAAGGAGGTTATCCCACCATGAATTCCACTCCAAATATTGATTCTTTATTTTTCAAATTTACTCAAATTTATCATGTGAGAGCATACAACAACCACTAAATTATTAAAAACGACAAAATGTATAATACCTTGACCCCTTGTTTTTTGTGGTTAATGGGGACCAGAACCCGCCGCGATAAGTGAAAAACTGTGAAGTAGCCCCCCCCCCCATTTTTTTGTGTGTATGTTAAATGTATTTATTCATATTTATAATTGGAAAGAGATACATATAACACGTTTTTTCATTTTTTTCCCCAAAGTATAATGAAAAAAAATCTCTTATGTATATGTGTATATGGCGGAAAACACAGACAAGACTGAAAAATCAGTTTCTGCTCTTGCACTCCTCTTTATTTTAAGCCAAAACAACTGTTGGGTTTGAAAGAACAATATGTCAATATGCTGCCATAGCAGAATTATGGCGCATTAAGCCCCCAAACTATTTTTAATTTGTCCGTTTTACCCTGAAAACCCCCGCTTACAGACGTCGCGCAACTGCTTTTGTTTCAAACCCAGCCATAACACGAAGGTAATTAAGTATATCATTCAAAATGTCTGTCATTTTTAGCTCAGAATCATTAATTGATGTCTAATATTTCGTTTTAAAAAAACAGACTTTAAAAAATTATTCACTTGCATATTTTAAACTTTTATACAAATTACGTCACAATGAAAAAAACGGTGTCTGTAAAAAAGCCATGGATATCTACCTATTAACTATCGCTTAATTGTATATTTTTTTTGTTACTGTCGCATTTTTTCCGATAAGTTAGATGATAAATAATCGAACCAAACAAAGAAAAATTGAAAAAAAAAAAAAAAATTTTTTTAAAGGTAAATATATGAAAAAGAACATCTCGACCACTCCTTGATGTCTGCGATTTCTGCATCGCGACCCTTGTTATATTCCCATGTTTCACCCATAAAATCTCCCAAAAATCCGGCTGTGGCCATTCACATCTGTGTCTTGACACTCGATGATAAATGCCACATGGAGTTTTTGGATTGAAACAAGGTACAGTAAGTACACAATAATATCTCGTTAAAATCATGGCGTCTTTAATTCTGCTCTCGCGTGCTCTCGCCTCCAGTTAGGGTTTTGCTCTTTAAAAAAAAATATTTTTTTAAAAAATGCCTTCCTATTCAAAATTTTTCAAAATTCTTCCCCCCAGAAAATTGGGATTTTAGGCTTTCCAATGATGTATCACACATGCATATAGGACAATTTTGAAATTTGGCCAAATTGGGGGTCTCAGAGTGGAACTTCAAGTCACCTGAGTGTTTTCCACCATCTATATATATCTTTTAATAAATAGTTTGAAGCACTTTAAATGTAATAATTATGATAGGTTTTAAACATGTTACTGTACCAGTGAATTATTTCTAAACAAAATAAAAGTAGACACCTAATCCATTTTTTAAAAAGTTGAAAAATGCTTGGCTTTATAAAATGCTTCATTGATTGAGTCCACTCAGATCCACTCAAGCTGCTCACTTAAACACAATGAGTTGCCACAGCAACTGTTTAACAAGTTAAACGATGTTGACGCGTGCGGCGCTTTGAAGTCTCAGTTTACACGCGTCTCTGGCAAGATCAAACCTTAATTGTCTGTCAATCATCATTAACTTTAATAAGCAACTGCAGTGAATTACAAAGAGTAGGGAGAGGGAGGGAGCGAGAGTGACACTCCGCAATTGGCTCGGGACAGCTCATCTGTATTGATTTTTTTTTTTTTTTAATTGAAAAAAAATCCGCAATGGACTGAGGGCGCAAAGTTTAAAGCGCAAAGTGGCGAGGGATCACTGTACATTGTCACACCTTTGTTCAATGGTAAATCTGCTAAGGTCAACTCTGAACATGACCGGATGCTCTCTTAGCTCCAACAGTGTCAAGTCTAGGATGAGAATGATCTCATTGAAACATACGCCTTTAAAAAGCTAAATGCGTTTTGACATACTCTCCTCAACTAACTTTGAGAAAGTCTCCAATATTATCCATCACAAGAACTCTTTAACCAGAAAAAAATGATTAAAGTCGAAATAATTAGCTTAGCATTTGCTATAAAGGGGAGAAACAGGAAATAAGAGGCCCACATCTAATGGTTGCTATGTACAAGAAGACAAAACTACTAAATATGAAGTAGTTTTTGCAAAAAAAATATTGTAGCACAACTTACTTGTGGCATTGATTACCCCGGCCTCCCCTAAGAAGTAGTAAGTAAAGATAGAGAGTTAAAGTAAAGGGTCGTCTGAAAAGTAAAAGGTGAAGTACAGGTAGCTGAAAATTGTATTTTTGTGTGGTCATGCAGTACGGCAGCTACACCCTGGCCGAAGATGCCACTGTGGGCCAAACCGTGCTAAGCATCAGCGCATCAGACGACGACGACCCAGATAGCGGCAGCTCCTTTATTGAGTTCCACATCTCAGCCGGCAACGACGATGATGTTTTTGCCGTGGAAACGGACGGGAAAGGCATCGGCCACGTGGTCATCGCTAAGGTAAAAATGTGTGACCTTCCATGTGGAATCTTAAATACAATTACCGGTAGTCCGGAAAATGACATTTACTGGCCCTTTAAGAGCTATTGTAGGCACCTGGTAATTTAGCACAGTTGTCAGGGTAACCAGAATAATGGTGTGAATCTGCTATCCTTCAAGGTGACATAGAGTGAACTTTTGATTGAAATGCAAGCAGTTCACAGTTATGCTTATGTAAGAGTGAGCGAGCATTTTTTTCCATACGTATAAATATGTTTTACATTCATAATTTTGAGTGGGCTGTTCACCTGAAATAAAGGAGAATCTCGATGAAAGTATGCAAATAATGAATGTTTATGAGTGCAAGGAATGGAATATTTCAAGAGCTAAAATTAAATTAGATATTCTGTCTATAGCACGGATCCAAAAAAAATTCATTATTTGTTTTGTATGACACCTGAAAGTAGATCAATTGAGCTAGCTAGCTATATACACACAGTCATGGACGAAATTATCGGCACCCCTGGAATTTTTCCAGAAAAAAAACAGTTTCTCCCAGGCATTAACGCAATTACAAATGTTTTCATTATGAATGAGTTTATTTTTTGGATTTGCATTGGAAAAATACAAAAAAAGCTGAAGAGAAAAGCCAAAATGTACACAATTTTACACAGAATGCAAAAAATGGGCTGGACAAAATTGTTGGCACCCTCAACTCAATATTTGGTTGTGCATCCTTTAGAAGAAATAACAGAAAGCAATCGCTTCCTATAACCATCAACAAGTTTTGTGCACCTCTCAGAGGGAATTTTGGACCACTCTTCTTTTGCGAACTCCAGGTCTCTCAGATCTGAAGGGTGCCCTCTTGCAACAGCAATTTTGAGATCTCTCCACAGGTGTTCAATAGGATTTACATCCGGATACATCGATGGCCAGCTCAGAATGCTATTTGAGGTATGATTTGGGTCATTGTCATGTTGGGTCGCCCATGACCTCTGACGCAGACCCCGTTTTCTGAAACTACATGCTGCATTGCGGCCCGAAACATTTTGATGATCTCCAGATTTCATGACTCCTTGCACACTATCAAGGCACCCAGTGCCAGAAGCAAAAAAACTATCTCAAAACATCATTGGACCTCCACCATGTTTGACTATAGGCACTGTGTTCTTTTCTTCTTTTTTCTGGCACTGGATGCCTTGACTATGTGCAAGGAGTCATGAAATATAGAGACTATCAAAATGTTTTGGGCCAGCTTGTTGGGTGTAGTGTCAGAAAACTGGACAATGACCCAAAACATACCTTAAAAAGCACCAAGAAATGATTGGTGCCCACCCATAGCAAAAATTTGCTACTCATCTGTTGCTGAATGTTGTCTCGTGAGACAGATTTGATCATCTCAAATTTATCTCATTCTCTGTTTATTTGTTTCTGAGTTTGTGCTCTTAAGGGTACCCTTAGGAGCAAGCGATGAGTGAAAATGAGCACAGACATCATTGAGACAAAGGAGATTGATTTGAGAAAAACAGATTTGAGCAATATTTGAGAAGAGAAATTCTCTTCATTAAAAATGGAGTTACACTTGTACAGCACCTTTCCGGCACTCAAAGCGCTTTGACACTATATCCTCATCTACCTGTTGGTGACACAACAACGATGGGGTTCAGTGTCTTGTTCAAGGATACTAAGATAAATTCATCAGGACAGAGAGTTGAACTCGCAACCTCTGAGTTGGGACACAGTGCATCTGAGCCCATGCGTGGGCTCAGATGCACTGTGCTCGATGTGACGCGGCACATCAATGGTGTGTAGCAGCGATGAAGAAAATTTATATATACTGTATATATACATACAGTATATATACATATATATGTATATAAATATGTATATTTCTTTGATATTAAAAAAAAAAAAAAAAAAACTTCCAAATCGCAGACATGTTGCCTGTGAGCCAGTAGTTTTGACAAGACGTCGTCAGCCAGCGATTTGATTACGTCATCAAACAAGAGGACTAAGGTTCTTCACACTATTTTTTGTTAAACTTTCGGTCTTCGAAACCAAAAACCGATAATGCATTTATAGCGGCCGATAGTTCACATCTCTAATTTTTACATTGAACAAGATGAACCAGATGTTATTTAATTATTTGACCAATTATAATTTTCTCGGATTTTGGCATTAGATAAATTAAGACGTGATTGGACATGTCAGAGCAGACACTACTCTTTCATACAACGAAAGAATCTTTAAAACCCAAAATGAGCAATTGGAAACTGGAAGGAGATCAAATTGAGAAATATTTGTGACTCCACAATATAAGGTTGCTCCTCGAGATCAGTAAAAGAGGCAGTTTTGAGGCAAGTTGAACAAATCAAATACTTTGCTGATCCATATCTTTTACTGAGACATTACTGAGATCATGACTCCAAGTAAGGAGATGAAATTGAGAGACATTTAAGATTGACACAAGCACTCATAGTTGTCTCTTGGTGAGATCTTGAAATGAGGCAACTGTGAGACTTTATTGAAAAATCAAACCAGTAGAACTATTCTCAAGACCTTCTCATGTAATACTCACTATGAGACTTACTTCTCATGAGACAAATTTGAGAAAACTGAGAAAACCACTCTGGTCTCGATTACTGCAGATTCATTTCTCAGAGATGTAAATGAGACAGGAACAAGATCTCATCTTCAATTTTGCTTTGCTAAGGGCAGTGCCAGAAAAAAGAATGAGGCCTGTAAAGAAGAGAACTCAGGGCCTATAGTCAAACATGGTTGAGGTCCAATTCATGAAAATGTCTGGTTTTCATTGTTTTTCATGGGACCAATTAGCGTGTGTTGAAATTGACTGACGCTTTGCACAAATTACTATGGTACTGTGCTGCCTGTGACGTGTTCTCAGAGAGCCTGCCCAGTTGTGAAGACTTTTATTACGATCAATACGTATATAATCAAATGCTCATGTACCCAAAAGAGTAATTAAGATGAAAATACCTTTTAGTCTACAAATTAGAATACAAATTTGTTGCAGACTGGCTTTATCATGCCGTCAACTGTCAATTCTCATTCACAAACAAACCTTCGTCACGACTGGAGCTCACATGCTATCGGTATGTACAGTTGCTGAACTTACTTTTTGGCAACTGTTGACCTCTGTCGGAGCTTTGTGATGGTGTGATCTGCAAAATCCTGTTTGGTGGTGCATCATTGTGCTGCTGATGATTGTAAACTTTTATAGCAATGTTTGATTTTGCCTCGGCTACAGGTGCTCGCTAATAGATGAGCTAAGCTGCGCTAGGCATTATGGGAAATATAGTTTTAAACTGCTGCGTTTGAACTGCTCAAAAGAAGTGAACCCTTTATAAGAGGAACAATGTTCAACAATGTTTTCAATGATGATGCACCTGCTGCTCGCCTCATTCTTTTATGTTTCACGCTCTCCGCATGACGTTCTACGGCTGCTGTACTTTGCCCTTGCTGCTCATGTCGACATCACACAGGCAAAGCGTGCAGAAACTGTGGAACGAGTCTCGACTGCTTTTGGCAAGGAAGTCGTAGTCTTTCCCTTACATTTTATTGAACCAATGTTATGGGACGGTTTTAACTGAAGCCACTCTTGGCCAATCACAGACCAGTTGTGACAACCGTGGGGCTGAGTTGCGTCACATAAACTGAACCGCGGCCCATTTTCTTTAAAAGCCGGACAAGTAGCATCCGTCTAATAGGTTCTGCCGGACGCTGAACACATCACAGTAAAGACTGAGTGTCAGGCCTAAATCACCCTATCAGCAAGTGGTCCACCCAGAGGCGTCGCGTCCCATTAGGCATACCAGGCAATTGCCTAGGGCCCCAGGCCAGCAGGGGCCCCCAGAGGGCCAACAGATTTAGCACACGCAGCTTTATTGCACTGTTGCAGCGACAAGTGTTGGGAGTGTTTCATTACCATGGAATCATTTGACAGATTATCTAAAGATTCTGTTATCAATCCCAATCAACACTAACCATGTCACGTAGATTATACATGTTTAAGAAAGTCCAATCAGCTATTAATACCACATGATTGTTTAAAGAGTGACTACCCAAGTACTCTCTGGAAAGTCTTGCCGAGTTGTTTTACGTTGATTTTCACAGGCCACCTCATTATTCATGTGACTACTTAAAGAAATGGTGATTTTTCAGAAAAAGTCTATTAATGGGGCTATCATATTCCTCGTCGAATACTCCATAAAATATAAAATATAACATATATGCATCTAAAATTTTAATTTAATTTTTTAATTTTAATACTCCTTTTAGCAAGGTTCCTTGGGTATGCGTACGTTCCCATAGCAACCAGTACTGTTATTGTCCTACGTCACAAGCGCTGCGTGTTCTGGGAGCGAGAAGAAGCGTAAGGTGCGCATTTCGAGCAGAGGACGTGTGTGCGTGCATGAATGGATGTAAGTACATCTATATGAGTCAGTGTAAAGTGCTTAGTTTTCGCCACTTTTATGGCCATGATAACCGCACTTGCACGCAGTGCGCACTCGCACCCCCCCACACACACACACCTTTGTGTTCATTATACTGCACGAGTATGTATGTGTGTCACGTGACTCAGAAGGGCCCCATGTTGCGTGTTGGGGCTCCTGGGGACCTTTGCTACACCTCTGGGTCCACCAATACTTGACTGTCATTGAAAATAGATAGGAAGGTAAGTTGTGCTCAGCTCGTGGTCTCTCAGTACTTGATAGTCGCATTTTGAAAATGGAGCAAAACATACAGATTTAAAATTGTACAGTGAATGGATCCAAATTGGACAATTGATCGATATCAAACAACCAATCAAATCACAGGGTTTAATTTAAGTGTCACAGACAGTAACTCTGAACAACTTCTCCTTATTTGCATACAGCCTCTGGACTTTGAGACCTCAACCTCGTATAAATTGAAGATCGATGCCCGTAACCCGGAGCCTTTAATGACCGGCCTAGAGTACGGTGTCGAATCCACCACCTTCGCCTCTGTAACCGTCACTGACGTCGACGAGGTGCCAGAATTCAGCATGGATGTCCTTGATGTGGCTGTGCCTGAAAACATCACGAAGGGATCCGTGCTAATCCACGTGGAGGCCAAGGACCCCGAGGGCAAAGAGATACGGTACAAGTCCGCCGCCGTGACTGAGTGTTTGAGATGGGAAACTCATTCGCTAGCACTGACGACAATAGCTGTCTAATACATTTTGACTAGAAGCATTAGCTGTTTAAATTATAAGGTCGATAATAGTTGTACATTGTGATTGAGTACACCTCAAAAGCAGCACGTGTACATTTTGCACAAGGTCATCAATAATTCCACTCGCTTTAAATTTGCCTGCTCGTTTTGGGCTTTGGCTCCATCACGTGCGTACGCGACAGTCAACTATTGATTTGTTGTCGAGCAGTTTTAGGATGGAGGGCGACACCAAAGGCTGGCTGGAGATGGATGCCACCACAGGAAAAATCATGACCAAAGAAAAATTGGACAGAGAGACTCTGGAGACCTTCGAAGTCACCGTCACCGCCTATGAAAAAGGTCAGCTATTTTTTTAAAAATTGCTCGCAGTGCACGAAGAGAACTCTAAATGTGATACTTCACCCCACAGATAAACCTGAGAATTTCGCCGAACGCGTGGTGTCGGTGAGGCTGCTGGATGTGAACGACAACATCCCGAAACTGAAGGAGACGTACGCCTTCATGTGTCTGAAGAAGCTAGAGGCGGTGATCATCAAGGCAGAAGACGCTGACAGCGCCCCATTCTCGCAACCCTTCACCTTCACTTTAGCATTTGCGAAGAAATCCCACAACTGGGATCTTCAGACTATTGACGGTACTGAAATAATGCAGCAACCTCATCACGTATGGACGCACTCGTTATGCTTGCATTTGTGGTGCTTACAGGCAACACAGCAAAACTGAGTCTGAAGAAAACACCGACTGAAGAAAAAACCTTCTCCCTGCCCATCAACATTAAAGACAATGCAGGGATGGGAGTCACACAGCCCCTTCAGGGTGAGTGTACTATGCAAATGTTTAAATTCATCTAAAGTGCCTGTGACACCATAAAAAATCTTAAATAGCACTATTATGTGAATTAAAATCATATTTTGAGACGATTTGACTATATACAACAATTTGGCAAAGTGCAGATGACAAGAAATGAGTCCCTCAATCCGCCGTTTAGCTACTCCTGTCATTATGCCGCTCTGGCGCCGCCATCTTGGTGATGACTTCGGCAAAGTAACGATTTCAGCTGATTTAGAATTCAGCCCATGGAGGGGGGAAGATTCAGAACGATGAAAATGCGACAGAGAGCAGCAAAATGCCATCATTGTTTCAATCGCTCTACTCTAATATTTTTACATGGTATTTTTTTTACCTAAGTATTTTTCCCCAATTGCTAAATAAATGGTATGGTCATGACAGTCTTGTGCTAAATGGAATACGAAATATTAAAAATGCATTTATTCAGTACGACAGGGTAAAATTACTGCATGATGGTCAAAAGCTCTGACTTCTTCTTATTTTATGCCACCGGAGTTAGTCCGGCTTTTGTCATTACCCTGCCCCGGCTTCGGAGACTGAGGAAGGAGCGTAAACAAAACAGGAGGCGTGAGAGCTAGGCGACATGCTAACCCGAACTCGAAAAATCACACAAAACTACCCCGACTTGAGTCACACACGGCGGTGGGGTTGATTGTCTTCACCGATCGGCCAGCCCCCGGCGGCGAGCGGGTTTCGGCTCGTCATTCTCCTGCTGCCCCGGCAGGCAGGCAGAGCTCGTCGCCGGTGACGCAGAGGGGAATGAACACCGAAAACGGCGCATTCTCGGTGGACAAACCAGCGCATGGCTGCCTGAGCCCGTATAGTGTGTGAAGTGGGCCGAAGGGGGTCGAAGCCTTGACACAATCAAGACCAGAGACGAGAGCGGGAAGTTCCCCAGGCCCAAGCTGAGGATAGTGCTCTATAGGCGGGGACACCTTTATCAGCCGGCAACTGTGGTGTGTGACAAGCCGCCGGTGGTCTGCCGAGTGGCCTTCTCGGTGGACAGGGAGCATTGTCACCCACAAAATGCAAGCCACCTCCTTATTAAAACATTTGCCATGATCCCAGTATTTGACATAACATAAAACACATAGCTTATTCACTTCGTAGATTGTCAGACTTGTTTTGCCCATTCTTCGCGGTGAACAGGATCTTTTGAAAATCCAAAAAGTCTCACACCACTCTCCCTGGTTTAGCAACAAAACCATGCGACGCATTGGGCTGGCATTATGCAAAAAATAAACATATTAATCCGCAAAATCCGCTGAATCCGCAGGTCTTCTGCATACTATAGTAAATAATGCTGTATTGTGAAAATGATCAGTCCGCTGATGTCACATTCGCCTTCTTCCTCAATCCAGACTATGGCCGGAAATTACTCATTTTCATTGCGCGGGATTAAATTTTTTTTATAAATATATATATATTGATCGCTTCCACACACATCCAAGCATTCCATTTAATTCAGGAGCATAAAATACCACGTGTAATATGAAATAAACATGCTTTTTTTGTGTCACAGGCAGTTTATGGTAATGTACAGAATAAGAACATTCAATTTCTGGAGAAATGGCATGGAAATGCTTTCACATTGGTCGATAAACTTCCTATCGATTTTGGGTCCTTTTCTGTTGATTTTGTGTTATTTATTATGTATTTGGAGTAATTTCTGGGTCATTTCCTCGAATGATCCTCTGTCGTTTACTCTGTGGATCGAATTCTAGATCACCCAAATTTTGGGTTACTTAATGCTGATTTGGGGGAATTTCCTGGTGACTTCCTGTTGATTTGGGGGCAATTATCGGTCACTTCGTACTGATTTTGCAGGATTCTCAGTCGCTTCCTGTTAATTTGGGGGGAAATCCAGTTCACTTTTCGATTTTGGTTCAATTTGGGTTGATTCAGAGGCAATTCCGTGTCCATGCATGTTTAATTTCAGGTCACTAATGTTGATTTGGGGGCATTTCTCTGTGACTTCCTGTAGATTCTGGGGCAATTAGGGGTCACTTCCTGTTTTATTTCAATTCATTTTGTGTTGATTTTAGGGCAATTCCTGTTCATTTTAGGTCATTACTGGGTCAGTTTCTATTGATTTCGTGTTTTTAAAAAAATATATAAAATAATAATAATAATAATAAAGGCCACCAGATTTTTTGTGAGTAGGAGTGGAATAGGAGCGAATGGTGAGCTTTCATGGGTGATCAGTCAAAACAGAATGAGCAATGTCAATTTGCTAGGTTGCATGTGCAATTAGAAGTGAATGTTGACTTTTGGGGGGGAACCGTGCATTTTTAGTCTAATTTATAGACAAGTTTCCTGAGCGAAACATGGGCGGCGCCATCTTGGAAAATGTCTGCTCCGAACTTCCGCTTTAGAAAGAACAACATGAATTGCGGTTGAAGTAAGCAGTGTGTTGACAAAGTTAAAACTACCAAATCAAACCAGAGGAACCCACAGAATCTCCAAAAATGGATTCAGCACGACGTCGATGTGACGTAGATGAGATTGTATGATTGTTCTTATCACTATGTTGATCATTTGTCGACAAAATTATAACAACCTGTGAGCCTGTGTTGACGTGAGGTGTAGATTTATATGCCGGCCACTTGAGTGATCAAAATGAAGTGACATTACAAATAATAATACATTTGGCGAATGCAGAAGGGTTGACACGGATTTTGTTGTTACAAGGAAATACTAAGAGGTATGTACATATAAAGAAAAATAGTATGCCATTATTTTCTATTCATTCATCTGTTCATGATTCAATTTCTTGTTTTATTTTAAATGATTGGTCCATGTGCAATAAATCACAATTTATAAAATTATCAGAAAAATAGCATACGAGAATGTGATATCAGACAGAGCTTCGGAGTCTCGCCAAACTTTCACCCGACATTACGGCCTACAGACAGGCTTTCTCCCGCTGCCCTCGGTAATTCCAGCTCCAATAGCATAACTTAAAGTTGCTGCAGTTAAAAAGCTCGTAGTTACGATATCGGAACGAGCTGACAGTCTGCAGCGAGGCGAGCCACTGTCTGTCCCAGCCTCTCGGCCGCCGCCGGGTAGAGCGCACATAGTCTTGATATGTGTCCATCAACGTACAGTGAGTGTTGTTGTGAGGCACATCAACTTGTCTTCCCTTTGCCTAACAGCGTTTTCCACCTGTAAACAAACGAACAAAAAAACTTGCATTTATGCGTTGACATAATTGTGCCATCTACACGTACTGATTAGCAACAGGCTAGCACACACAGCAGTACAGTAGCTGCGGTAAATAATATTAAAGATCATCATAATTACAATCATCATCGCAATAACAATATCACAGACAAGAAATCATTTCATGTGCAAGATTTTAGCTTTAGTATTTTTTGAGCACCGGACACATGAAAATGCAGGGATAGGAAGAACTTACCTTCCATAACACAGCAGCAACATGGCTACAAAAAAAACCTGGTCTTTGTGGTGGCATCAGCTTGGTTGCATATCTGCCTTCATGAACATGTTGTCCTCCCCTGTCGTGATGATGGCAGATGGATGCGGTATTTCCAAATTGTCTTTTTTAAGGGATTTTGATGAGTAATGTTACTCCAGCTCCACTGTTTTTTTGGATGGAGAAATTCTAAAACAGGAGTTGCGAGCAGACATGCGGAAGTAAAACGGAGGTACCTCGGAAACTTGTCTATATGCAAGCCTTGCCTTTTTAGAGGGTGTGTGTGTGGATTTTGTTAGTGCCAAAGTCTTGCTGACAAAAAGGGAGCAATTACATATTATTGCAATTAAAAAATGTTCATATGCTAAAGTATTACCTTTGTCCACTAGTACAAGTGTGCACGTGCACAGAGTTGGGCTACTGCTACATGGCACCGGCCGAGCACAGCTACAAATACGGAATGGGACCAACCATCGGTATCCTTGTAGGCGTTCTGGCATTCTGTGGTGAGTTTCACCAAATTTGCTCTGTGTCCCTTTCTGTTCTCTCGCTAGAATGTTTGAACTCATTCACAATTTTTGCAGCTCTGATCTTGATTATCGCGGCCAAACGGTCAACCAAAGGTAAGAAGAACAACGAAGAGGTGGAGACGAACGCTTTAATGTAGACACGGCGATACAGTTGTACAATTTTCATATCATGTGAGGACATTTATAAGAAAACGTGTACATTTAAGAAAGTTTCTCCCCTACAAAAATTCAATTCAATTCAAAAGTGACCACGAACTCATTTTGTTCTCTTTAGCATATTCCATTTACTTTATACATAAGACACAAATAAAATATATGATTGAAAATTGAGATGTAGAATTAATCATGACCAGTGGCACTACCCTAATTTATTGACCTGTGGCCCCATTGCTGTTTAATATCCTAATGTTGACTGTACTGTATGTTGTTTTGTACTCTTTATGGACAAGCACTACTATTTTTCTTCAATAAACAAAACAATTGGAGCCACTATACTGTATTACAGATCCATGTGTGTGTGTGTGTGGGTGTCTGTGTGTGTGTTTGGTCCCGATAATCCTGTACTAGATGAACTTCATACATACTGCAATGTGAAGGGAATAGTTACCTTTCTCGTACACACCATATAACTGTTTGCATGACTCTAACACACTTAATATATTCAATCAGGGAATAGTATCGTTTCTCATATGTACTGTAGGACTGTTTGTACTACTCTAACACACCTAATATAAAATAAATAGCACTTACACCATAGTTTGAATGAAAAGAAACAGAATAGAAACACAACGCCATGTTATCACAGAAACCCAATGTGTGCGCCACGAGCAAGATTGACACACCAACTCTCGCAATCAGTTCTACCAGCCACTCCAAGGACAAAGAGCAGGGCGCTCTCAGTGTTTTCCCTAGGATTTTTTGAAGCTGCGGTGGTGGGCTGAATCCGAGTCGGACTGTCTCACCATGTCGTGCCATGGCAAAATTGCGTCATATAATGACTTTTTTTTCCACATTTTGTTTCCCAAAAAGAACCATAACAAAGATCTATTTGAAATATTTCATGAGCCAGGCTAATGTTGTAGCTCTCAGTTGCGTTTCATGTACGTAAAATGCATAGCTGATTACAGTTACATTACCCTACGTAATAATACGACTGTTTTTTCTCGTAGCAATAGGATGACTTCCATTTCGTAGTCCTTCTTTTTCCTTTTATTTGGCCCTAATATATACTACATTAACACAACAATAATAGTACTTCTGTTAATGGACCAATGGTGTAGGGACATAACACTAGGAACTTTTCAGGATACTCAAATTGTCCCCACCAAATTTTATTCAACCTTTTTGCATTATATAATGAGTTCAGTTATAAGGTCATTTAGATTGTCTTCACATATTTTGTAAAGCTAGAATTGACCCTACCATTATTAAGTGAATTACTTTCATTATGTTCAGACTTACACTGACACCAGTTTTTTTTCCCTCAAACGCACGTTTGATTGGCAGATGACTAAATTCCCTTGTTTTCAATCTACTAGAAATACGTGAAATTATCTGCCAGTGCTTTAAGTAAATTTTACTCAAATTTCTTGAAATAAGATTATTTTCAGATAGCTATTTTTTTAACACTTATTTAAAGCAAAAAAAAAAAAAAAAAAAAAAAGCTTTTTTTTCGTCAGGAATGTTCTTAATTCAACAAGTGATATTTTTCAAAACATTATTTGAAAACATTTTTCCCCTTGATTTTAGTGAAAAATGACCAACGTTTAGATGTATGGGCTTAATAAGAACAAATGGTAATATTTACCTAACTAAATGGAATAATCTGACCCATTAATCTGTTAACTAGTCTTTAACACTCAAAACAAGATGGAGAAACCTACCCCCTTGTAATGGATCCATTTCAAGGAGTAGGGGGAAATTCTAATTGCCGTGTAAAGAGCTTTACTAGTTTCGGTGAGAATGTGAATATTTTTTGTTGTTGTTGTTGTTCGTGAACTCCCACTTCCACACAAACGCTCATTGAGGAACCAATTAGCTCAGCAAGGAGAAGTATGAGAGTCATTTTTCGAGTGTCCCAGAGCTCGCGAAACTTGGATAAAAAGAGCGCATTCATCAAGGTTTCGTCAGCCGTGATTGCGTATATCCGTCCGCCGAAACAGCCTACTAGCAGATATAACAAGTACGCCTGCCCCTCTGCTATTGAACGCGTTTTTGATATTAGCGCGGCGGCGCTCTCCCTGCCTCTCTGCGCAATTTCATTCAAACTTGCCATTCCGTCCAAGATGGCCATCCACTGCTTACTTTCGCCGAAAAGTCGGATCCAAAATACTGTAATGCCCCGGATGGGGGGAAGAAGGAGAGGAGTCTGTATTGGCTTACCCACTGTATTGTGGCAACAATAATAAAGAAAAACAATAAAAAAATAACAGCGGGCTTTCGTGACATGCGACTGCTATGTCACTTCCCTCTACAGAGCTACTCCTCTGATCGTCTCCTAAGGGGGCCTATCAGAATTACAGACATTACAATACACAATGAATAGGTTGCCGCTGAACCCTTCACACTAGGCTGCCGCTAGTTTGAAATAGCCTTAATTTTTTTTTTTTTTAAAATCTCTTTTGCACGGCGTAGCGGCTTTTATTTTGGTGTGGCGGTGCGCCACAATCATTAATATGTACGGGAAACCCTGAGCTCTGTCCTAAAACAAGTAGCATCGGCCGCCAGGATATAAAGTTGATAACGGGCGCTTGGGACGTCAAAACCGGCGTCGGTCGCTGTGGCAACCACGTCCCAGCCACAAAGGATGACGTACGAACCTAACCGCCCAAAACCAGCCAAAGAGGGATGATCCCAAGACAACACTAGGCACACCTTCAGCCCGGCGTACTCCACCACAGCTTTGAAAAAGACTGGACACTGAGATAACAAACGGTTCGCTGCTCAGAAACATTTCTATGTAGTCTTGTTTTGGATCCCTCCGTCGTCTGTTTTGCCTTGTTTTTTGACCATTGTCGACGAATAAATTGTCAACCTGTTTCGGTGAGCAGTCTTCAAACTTTTGGAACATGGAGTCAGTACGAAGGGTTAACATGGGAGTGAGCGCGCGGAATGTTGGCCCCCACCGGTTGGCTTGTGGGAGCGGTGCCAGCGGAGCGGCACTTCGTTCGGCTGGTGGTGTTTCCGCGGCTTGGCGGGGGGGGGGCATAACTCCTTCAAATGAAATAATTGTACTTCATTGTCTTTCTGCATTGGCTCCCTTGCATGTGCACGTGTGTATATAGAGAGAGACACGCGTGGGCCTTGCGAGAACACAATAGATGAGTAACTACAGACTTTTCACTGGAGAGTCTTCTGTTCACATTGTGACATTTCACTCAGTATTTCCAGCTAGCACACTCCTGCCAGTCTTTTTGGTCTACTCCTCCTCCTCCTCTTCTTTACTGACCGTCTGTCACTGGTTGAGTAGACAAGGCCAGAATGATGCGGTTCTGACTCACGTTTGAGGAGAGTTGTATGATTGTCAGCTATTGTGCCTCACAAAGTAAAGAGGACGCTGATGAAGTGGACACCGGGCCGATAAAAATAACGTCACATGGGAGCGGGGTAGGGTGCCGATGCCGCATGTGTTTTGGGGCCATGTGCAGCTGAGTGAATTGAGTGCCGAAGAGTGTGTTTACAGTAGCGTATGCCTGCAATTTCTCATCACTTGTATCCCAGCAACCTTTCCCATAACCCTCACACTCAAACATTGGATTGAATTTGTTAGTTACATTATGGGGGGAAAGGAAAACACGAAAAATGTCCTATTTTGTTTCCCTAGTCTTTCTATGAATATACTGTCCACATGTTGAGTTTATTAAAAGAACCAAATCCGAAACCCACCGGATCAAAGTCAAACCAAAAACCTAACCTGAATCTTAATCTTCCCTGTACAGCATAATTCAATCCAATGTTACCCTGGACCAGGGTTGTTCAAACTACGGCCCGCGGCCCAGTTTTTATTGGCCCGTAGCAAATTATGAAAATATTGCATATGAACCATACAAGAAGCTTGAGTTCACCCTGCATTCTGTGGCATTTTTCAGCTTCAACACTAGATGGAGCTAGCCAAACATGGCTTCTTCATTAGCTCAGAGGTCAAAACTTTTAAATAAATTTGGTAAACTGTAAAATGTCAGTATTTTGTTTTGTTTATGATTTTTTTTCTTAAATGTTTTTGTCAAATTCATATAGGACGGGGGTCTCAAAGATTGCGGCTCACGGGACAATATTTTGCGACTCCCATTTGACATCTACCCTAATTTTCGGACTATTAACCGCTACTTTTTTCCCTCATTTTGAATCCTGCGGCTTATAGTCCAGTGGGGCTTATTTGATGATTTATTTGGGTTAATAGGTAACACTTTGTTTGACAACGGCATCATAAGACTGTCATAAGAACGTCATAATTATGACATGACACAACACTATCATGGGCATTACTGAATTATTATGACAGATGTCAAAATGTGTCATGTTGCATATTATGTCACTAACTCCATTTATGTCCAGCTCAGATCTTTTACGTCCATTCAAAAGTGAGATAATTTGCTGGATGACACTAACCGACGTCTATTACAAGCATTTAATAATGCCCATGACAGTGTAATGTAATTATGACAGTATTATGACACCACTATCCAAGGAAATTTGACCAAATACCATAACTAGCAACTAATGAAACAACTGGAACAGTAACTGAAGAAATAATTAGCACAGGACATGAATTTTGATTGTTTTTATATCTGTAGCGCCGCAATGCATGCTAGGAGGAATGTTGGATGACAACAGTGTTGACAGCAGGTGGCAGCAGAGGTTGACTGTCTCCCCCAAGGGAGCAGTGATGGCCAAATGGATTTTTAAAACAATAAGGCTTTGCACCAAATTGGTTCAAAGCTTAATGGTGGTTAATTTGGTTTAATGACAGTCTTATGATGCCATTGTCAAATGAAGTGTTACCAGTTAATATCTTTTGGTGTAAATATCCCATAATACATTGAGGACAAAGGCGGCTTATAGTCCAGTGCGGCTTATCTATGAACAAATGCCGTTTTCATGTCAAATTTGGTGGCTGGTGGCTTATAGTCAGGTGCGTCTTATAGTCCAGAAATTACGGTAATTGTAGTACAGTGGTTGCTTGATGTACGATGGCTTCGACACACAATCTTTTCGACATCCGACGTAAAATTTGACTCGCCATTTGTTTGTACATCCGACGAAATGCTCGAAATACGACGATCTGTGACAGCGTCGCAATTTCACTGTTTTCCCGCAAGACGCACATACGGCGGATTTTCTTGTGAGAGAAATCAACATGGGTTCCAAGAATGTTAAAGCAGGTGGTGAAAAAAGAAAAAAGGTAATTCTTACCAATGGAAAAATATGGGCGTGGGGTGCGTGTCCGTGAACTGCTTGACAATACTCCTCCGACCTCCATTTGCCAGTCTTTATAAGTAAATGTGACAACCATCGCCAAAGAAATCACCAGCTTCGTCAGGTTTTTAATCATTTATTTCAGAATTTGTGGGAAAAATAACACACGCCAACAGCCCGCAACAATAGGATGTTAAAAGCGAAAGGAATACCTCAACTAGGGGTGTGAAAAAATATCGAAATGATGATATGTCATGATACTTTGTATCCCCAAAGGTTATCGATATGCTCCTGTCACGAATCGAGACATCGTTTTAAAAATCTGTCAATGCCTAAAATTACATAAATAAAAAGGAACCAACAAGTTGCTGCAAAAATCTTCCACGATAATAGTGTCTCAGTTAACTTTAAGGTTGCATTGACGGTGCTTGACGCCCAGAGGCGTCGCGTCCCATTAGGCAAACCAGGCAATTGCCTAGGGCCCCCAGCCAGCAGGGGCCCCCAGAGGGCCAACAGATTTAGCACACGCAGCTTTACTGCACTGTTGCAACGACAACTGCAGGGAATGTTTCAATATCAATCATTTGGCAGATTATCTAACAATTCTGTTATCAATCCCAATGGCGTACCGCACGCAGGCTATTTTTAGACCGTGACGTCGCATTGTAAAGCGGAAGTAAAGCCGAAGTGGGACATTATAGACCCGCCCTCGCATAGACCCAACGTAAAAAGTGCTACTTTTCTCCGGTAATCTTTCAAAAACGAACATGCCGATCACGCATTGCTTTTTTGGAACTTGTAGAAACGACTCTAGACATTACGACACATGAAGGATGTTTTCTTCATACGTTTCCGGAACCAAAAACTCGGGAGGAAAAAATGTGAAGACCGAATCAACTTGCGCGGACTTTAACGCCAGCTCGGCGAATCCATTCACGTTTCATATGCAGTAAACATTATGTTGGGTTGGCATGGTCTTTCAGAGGACAAAGAGGTAAGCCATTTTTATATTTTTAACTTATTTTTTTAGCGTAACGTTGTGCCGTACTGCTTCTGTCTGACAATGAATGACCTGAAAAGAATTACAATGGTATCTGACTGCGACTGTTACCGTTTCTGTTATATATATATATAAAAAAAAACAACTTTAGTAAGGGGGAAGTGTAAATAAATTATAGGATTAAGATGTGTTATCAATGAAAAAATTAAAAGTGTTCGTTGGCTGTCACTGAGTAGCATTTGCGATCGCTACACAAAGCTAACTAAATTACCCCC
Organism: Corythoichthys intestinalis; assembly: GCF_030265065.1. Classification (NCBI taxonomy): domain Eukaryota; kingdom Metazoa; phylum Chordata; class Actinopteri; order Syngnathiformes; family Syngnathidae; genus Corythoichthys; species Corythoichthys intestinalis. Next base: position 43,708,865 of record NC_080398.1, read on the forward strand.
AAGAACGATAAGAGACGTAGGACAACCAGAGGATATGTAAGAAAGACAGGGCTGATGGTAAAGGATAGCTTGTTGAAACAGGATAATTTCATTGTCAGTCGCGTCGATAAAAAAGCTAAAGCTATGCTTAGGTCGGCTCGTTTTTTTCATCTTTTTCAGCCTTCGACACTAAAGCCATCTCTTTAACTGAACATTTTTATTTTCTTCCACATCTTTGCCAGTCAATTTGGCACCAAGCACATCATTTTCGGAGAGAATTGCTAGGTTTAACGCTGTAAACATCACCTTCGTACACGAGTTCCATTCATTTCCTATTAGGGACAAACGGTGGCTTGTCCCTACTTAGCAACAGTAGCTAATGTCATGAATATTATTGAGCGGAAGTGACGTGTTGCTTGCGGTACGCCATTAGCACAAACCATGTCACGTAGATTATACATGTTTAAGAAATTTCAGTCAGCTATTAATATTTCAATTTCAATTTCAATTTATTCACACACACATTCATATTTACAAAGTGTACATCATATCTCAGTGCTGAGCCAAGATTATGTGTGAGTCAGGTCTCCTTAAGAAGCTACTAAAAGCTTATAGTCAGGAGCCTGCATACATTAAGACAATCACAAGAAACATTATCAGATCCTTATCAGATGAGCAGAAGGGTGAGTTGCAGTTTTTTTACACTGTTCTCATACAAAAACATAATAATGTACAATAACTCCATATATATATACACACACACACACACACACACGCCCACCCACACACACACAGAGAAAAAAAAAAAAATAATAAAATACTTCCCTAGAAGACAATTTATAACCTAGGTATGTTGGAATTGTTATATTTACTGATCAGAATACTTTTTAGCCTATTTTTAAAGATGGAGATGGATTTCAACACTTTTAGATTTTCGTCGAGCTCATTCCAAATCTGGGGGCCTCTAGTTGTAATGCTCAGGCTGGTGCTAACAAGTCTTCTCTTTTTTCCACTGATGAGGTCTTTGTTTCTGGTGTTATGAGTATGGAGAGGGGTCCAGACTGGAATGAGCTCAGACAGTCTGCTATTCATATTATTTACAATTTGGAACATTGTACATGCGTTATGAAATGTGTTCAAATCAGTGAGTCGGAGAAGGCGTAAACTATAAAACAAGGAGTGGGTGGGAGCATTGAAACTAGCCCAGGACCTGGCCCGTACTATCTTCTTTTGTAGAGTTTCTAATTTTTTTAGGTGACTGGAGAACGTCTTGCACCATATGATGTTACAGTAGTTGATATGGGGCTCAAACAAGGTTTTGTACAAGGTAAGAAGTGTGGTTAAAGGGAGATGGTGTCTTATTTTGAAGAATAGTCCAACGTATTTGGATAGTGTAGATATAAGGTGTTCTATATGGCATTTGAAGTTGAGAGACTTATCAATGAAGACTCCCAGGAACTTGGTGGAATCAACTTGTAATAAATTGTCATCGTTTACTTTCAGACAAATCCTGTTTGTGTCAACTGCTTTCTTGTTTGATCTAAATACTATGTAATTGGTTTTGTTGATGTTGAGGGAAAGTTTGTTGCACCTGAGCCAGCTATCTATCTTTATTAACTCTGCGTTTAAAATATGCTGTAGGTCTAACGGGTTTTTATGTGAAAGAAACAAGTTGGTATCATCAGCAAACAAAATCATGTGTAGTATGTCAGAAGAATTAACAAGGTCATTAATGTAAATAAAAAGAAGTAGTGGGCCTAAAATTGATCCCTGGGGGACTCTATATTTTATTTCCTTTTTTTGTGAAACGTGATTGTTAACACTTACATATTGTTGTCGACTGAGTAAGTAACTTTTGAACCAGTTGTATGCTATTCCTCTAACACCATAGTGATGTATCTTATCCAGTAAAATTTTATGCTCAATGGTGTCAAAAGCCTTAGATAAATCCAAAAAAATGCCAACTCCAAAGTTGCCTTGCTCAAAGGCATCATTAATTTTTTCAACAAGATCTAGAATGGCCATGCACGTTGAATTCTTCTTTCTGAAGCCATATTGTGAACTGTTTAGAATGTGAAACTTGTCTAGGTATTCGATTAGTCTATTGTATAAGACTCTTTCTAGTACCTTGGAGAGAGTTGGTAGAACGGCAATTGGGCGATAGTTGTTCATGTTATTTTTATCTCCAGATTTGTACACTGGAGTGATTCTGGCAATTTTGGTCTGTTTTGGCACTACACCATGAAGTAGGGACAAATTAATGCAATGCGCAAGTGGTTTTGCAATTATATGGGCAATGGGAATCATGATCTTACTGCTTATTTCATCTACTGCTGCTGTATGAGAACTTCTCAGGTTTTTAATAATTGTACGGAGTTCAGTAACATCTGTAGGTCTAAAAAAAAATGAGTTTAAATAATTGCCAGAAAGATAGTGTTTGTAAAATAAACCTACAGGGGGTCTGATTTTGTTTGCAAGTTCCTCACCTATGGAAATGAAGTGGTCATTTAAGTTGTTAGCCAATAGAGAAATGTTGCCATCCAAAGAATCGGGTAGGACTGGTGACTTCTGGCTTTTGTTTATGACTTTATTTAAAATTGCCCAAGTTTTTTTAGAGTCACCTTGGGCTGCACTAATATGTTCTGTATAATAACTACATTTGCTTTTCCTTAAAATATGTGTGAGTTTATTTCTGTATCGATGATATTTGTTTTTGTTTTCATCAGTAGGATTTTTTAAATAAGCCTTGTAAAGTTTATTTTTCTGTTTTATAGAGTTCAGTATCCCTTTGGTAAGCCAATGGTTACAATTATTATTGCTGTGTGTGACAGTCTTCTCAGGAATGGAGTTGTGTATAGAGTCAGTTAGTTCATGGATCAAGCAGTTATACGCAGTGTCAGGATCGCAAGCATTGTAAACAGTTGCCCATGATTTAGCCTCCAAACTCTCACAGAGTTGCTGCAAAGTTTTCTCATTCAGAACTTTGATTTTTGTCTTGGAGTGGACAGGTGCCGGTTTGCATGCAAGGTTTAAAAACAAAACAATAGGAAAGTGGTCAGATATGTCGGTAATAACAGTTCCAGACTCTAACTTTAAGTTCCGAATATTCGTGATAATATTATCAATAGTAGACTTGGATGAAGATGATATTCTAGTAAACGTATTTATGGTCAGGAAAAACGAGGAGGAATATAGAGTGTAAATAAATTCTTTTTTAATAGCATCATCCTCGGAGATATCTATATTGAAATCCCCAAGGAGGATGCACTTTGTGTTTTTCTTGTTTAGTGCATAAAGAGTTTCTTCTAATTTGGTATTAAAAATGGCAGGGTTATAATCAGGTGGTCTATAAATCACTCCAACAACAAGATTACAATCTTTACCAGTATTTATACTAACAAAAAGTGAGTCTGACTGATCACCTTCTAAAACTAAATTTTCGCATACATTGGCATGGATTCTAGAGTTTACATACAAACACACACCTCCACCTCTTCTACCAAGTCTGTTCTTGTAATATAATTTATAGCCCTGCAGGTGAAGACCATCAATGTATGACCTATCACTTAGCCAGGTTTCACTGCAAGCAATCAAATCAAAGCTGCACCCTGTAATGGACAATAGAGAGATTAATTGATCATGGTGTTTGGTGAGGCTTCTGATATTAAAATGAATTGCAGAAAAGTTGTTGCTATCATTAAGGTATTTCAATTGTTCAGGGTTGTACTGTTTGCAAGTAATATTAACATTATCATCATAGCAGTGTTGAGTATCTCCATCGTTGTTATCAAAGTTATCCATACCCATTTAAGTACAGTTCTTCATTTAGCACTACAGGGAAAGTATTCAAACATAAAATAGATAAACATAAGCATGCCCACGAGCACATGGATAGCCATGCATGGGCGTCTATTTTCATACAGTTGCATTCACACTCATTCATACTAAAGACCCATCCGCTCATGTGAAATATAGATTGACACATATGTATCATTATAATCTCAAACGATCACTCGTCATCCACAATATTGTAAAAGGGAAAAAAAAAAACGTCGCTATGCATAAGAATTTATATTCATTTTCATTTTGAAACAACCCAGAATCATTTCATGAGAGAAAAAGAAGAAAAGAGAAAAAAAAAAGAAAGAAAGAAAGATAAGCCACCAACAAATTGTATGATTGTTAGTGATTATGGCATTATAGTTCTGAAGCCACAGACCCTTCAATTTGGGATCACTAAAAGTTCACTACCAAACAGACTACCGTAATAAACTAATGAGTCGACAAAAGGGAAAACAAAACAGGCTGTCGTTTATAGCTGTAATATTTGATCTCTTGACCAGCCGTTTTTTCGTTTTTTTTTTCCCCCTTCCCTTCCCCCTTTCCTCCCTCCTCTCGCTCTCCTTTTTATGTTAATGTTTTAATGTACTTTCTGGCCTCGGTAACTGATGAGAGGTGTATCCTACCTCCTTCCTTCGGTTTGATGAAAAGCCTAGCCGGGTACAGCAGAGTTGGCTTTAATCCAAATCTGTACAGCCGTGACATCACCTCGCTGTATTCTTTGCGTTGTTCCACGATCTCCGGCGGGTAATCCTCATATACGGCGATAGGATATGACTGGAACATTAACTTGCCTCTTTTTGCTCGGGCTTCTCGGATGATCTTGTCCTTCACCTGGTACTTGTGGAGCCGAATGATGACAGGTCGGGGTCTCTGCCCCGGCTGTGGTTTGGCGGAGAAAGTACGATGGGCCCTGTCGCACTCAGGCTGAGTATCCAGCACACCTCCAAACACTTCGGCTAGCATCTTGGAAAAAAACGACGGTCGGTAGCAGCTGTCCCTCGATGGATTCGGGTAAACCCAACACCCTGTTGTTGTTCCGACGACTGCGGGCTTCTAGGTCAGTGATTTTTGCGAGTAACTTAGCATTGCTGTCACTCAGCACGGAACATCTGGCTTCCAGAGCTGTCAGTCGTGAATCTTGTTCAGTGGTGTTTCTTTCGAGGTCGCCAATCTTCACCGAGTGTTCAGTGACAGTAGCATGAATACAGTCTAGCTTGTGTTCAAGCTTCGCTAGCGTCTCTTTAAAGTCAACTGAGAGGGCATGGCGATTTTCCTCCAGGAGGCCCGCTATAGACGCCAAAGTCAAAGTACCGCTGTCGTCTGCAGGTGCTGGATCGAGTGTTTCCTGTTTACCTTTACTAGACGCGGATTTAGGAGGCATGTTTCAGCGTAAATCTCCCAGGAAATGTTGGATAAGTTATATCAGCAAGTAATGTTCAATCCACACCAATGGGTCCTCATAGAGTAGCATAGATAGCAGCAGGGCTGGACTGGGACAAAAAATCGGCCCGGGCATTTTGAGCCGAGACCGGCCCACCAGGTATTGATGGAAAGACAATTAAGCCTATGAATGAAAACAAACTTTCTTGTGACAATGCTTTCACGCTGTCTTGTTGGTGTATATACACTTTAACATAGACATAAACATACACCATCCTTCCAGTCCCAATATTCTATACAGTACTTAGCGGATATCAAAAGGCTGCATGGTCTAGTTAACCTCCTGAACAATGTACAACGTATGATGGGATCCTGAAATTAGGACAGGGATTAATACGGAATAGAGGTGAGACATGATCATTGATGAATGTATTAAAATGAATAAATGACAGATTTAGTGATTTTTTTCATAGACTATTTATTTACTGCATCAGTAAAACTGCAAATAAATATATCCACAGAATAGGCCCTCAAACACGGAGACCTTTAAAAAGTGAAAGGAGACAGAGGAAGATAAGTGATAAAGAATAACACTTTATGGACTTGTATGATCACAGTACTGGTTTCTAGAAAAAATCTGGGAAAATAGTTGCATCATATACTCCATATAGTACTTACTTAGGGCAAACTCCTGAACAAACAATGAACAAAGTATGATGGGATCCTGAAAGATAGGGCACAGAGTTGAAATGAATATTAAAATGTGTAAATTACAGACTGTAACTATAAAAACACAGAGCACAGACCTGTTTGTATGTCTGTACCCTCATCTGTTACCTCACTGTCAAAAAAATGTGATAAGCCCCTATTTTTCTCATGTACTGGATCACAGTACCCAGAATATTGGCAGAATTAAAATCATAATGTGTCATTTCATAGCAACTACCATGGCCATGTCCTGTATTTTTTTTTTTTTTTTTTTTACAAGCAATCTGGGCAATTTTCTTGGAGTTGCATACACATATGCTGAAAATCGCCCTATCCTGCAATGATAAAGAATCCTTCCAAAAAAATCCTGGATCAAGACAGTGATCCGGATCACCTCTAAATCTAAATTGAATCATCTCTTCCTTGTCCCAGAGTGGACATTTCCTGAAAATTTCATTAAGATCCGTCCATAACTTTTTGAATTGTACCGTACACAAACAAACCAACTTAGCAGAAGTAATTAAGTGATATTTTCACAGACTAATGTACTTACCATATCAATAAACAGTAACCTTGAACCTCCACTGCAGCAACACTTTGCACAGCAACACCAAATGCTTCCTCAAACATGGGAACCTTCAAAGTGAAAGGAGACAGAGGTGAAAAAGAATGTCACCTGATGGACTTGCTCTGATGATCACAGTGCTGGTATTTTTACTCAGTTGAATCATGTATTCTATACAGTACTTACTTAGAGGAATCCAAAAGTCTGCATGGTCAAGTGAACCTCCTGAACAAACATAGAACATGATGGGATCCTGAAAAAAGGACAGAGAGGAACAGAGATGAGATGAATATCAAAATGTGACCACGGCAGCCTTCCAAATGGAGTGATCGACTTATCATAAATATGGTTTAACTTTGCCAATTGAGACCACTCATAAACTGTCATATAGTTGAGATTTCGCACTTTTGACAGAAGTTTGAATGGAAACTAAAAGGCTAGATCTTGCCTGTGTTGTCTTACAAAAAAAAAGTTATGTGCTCGGACGCGCCGGCGCGTCCGCTTGACCTTATAAAGTTTTTAACTACCTAACAAATAGAGATAATACTTAACTAAATTAATAAAATAAAGTTACTTAAGCACTAACATAATTACAACTAGAATAGCATCATAGAAACCGTCCATTAGAGAAACCCCATCATGTTAGTTTGCATGCACAGCTAGCTACATTGCTTAACGGCCTAATTATAACTACTGGCGGTGTTAAGAGTTAGCGAGCGCAATGAAAATAAACTACACCCACGCTTAATTCATATCTGAACCAGATAGACTGCAGTTCAACACTTCTTACCTGAAGTTCAGATTCCCCTCCACTCGGACCGCCGGCGGCCGCGGGTCTCTCCTCCTGCCTCCCCTTCCCCTCATCCACCTGACGGCCACCCCCGCCATCGTAACCTGCGGTTGCTGCTGTCACTGAAGAGGAAGCTCCACCACCGCCAAACATCTGTGTTATTTTAACACATTTAGCAGCATCCGCATGAAGGGCTTGTCTCTTTCTATCTCTATTTTTTTCCGCGCCTCCTTTCCTTTTCTTGTAGTTATCCATTTTGTTTATCTCCTCTCTCTCTATGTCTGATTAATGTATATCTGATACCTCTGATCAAGAGGGAGGGGGCATCGGCCCTCGTTTGTAATTGGTCCAGCCCATAACCAATCTTGACTGATGGGCCGATCTACCAGTTTTGTGTACCAATGTGATTAATGCCGTTAGGTAAAAAAAAAAAAAAAAATTCAGGACCGGCCCAAAATCGCCATCGGCCCACCGGGCAAATGCCCGGTATGCCCGATGGCCAGTCCAGCAGTGGATAGCAGTCTTTGTGGAAGTGAAGCACACCGTGCGGCTACGCGTCAACCATCTTGCCTCTCCGATCAATGACGGACAAGAAAACTGAGTTCCAAACGATCCATATATCACGTGATCGTTTAAAAAGTGATTCACCAAGTACTCTCTGGAAAGTCCTTGCTGAGTTGTTTTACGTTGATTTTCACAGGCCACCTCATTATTCATGTGACTACTTAAAGAAATGGTGATTTTTCCAAAATAGTCTATTAATGGGTCTATCGTATTCCTCGTTGAATACTCTATAAGAAAAATATAACATATATGCATCTAAAATAATCCTAAACAATTTTATTAGCAAATGTAATACTCATTTCAGTACGTAGTCCACCAATCAGTGGTTTTTACGGAATAATTTGAATTTGGTGGGTCATAGGGCCAATCTGACTACTGATTTCACACAAAGGTATATACAGTGGGGCAAATAAGTATTTAGTCAACCACTAATTGTGCAAGTTCTCCCACTTGAAAATATTAGAGAGGCCTGTAATTGTCAACATGGGTAAACCTCAACCTCAATAGTGTTGTTCTGGTCTGAATTCGATTATTTTTGTGTCAAGTTTTTGGCCTAATATGGTCATGTAGTATGTTATAGTACAGTATAATAATAACAGTTCATATAGATGAAGTTGTGCTGAGAAAAAATATCAGGCTTTGTTAGCAGTTACTCACAATGTTACTCATAACTTTAGTATTATTTTCAACGAATATATTTTTACCTGTACTTTTTTGGATGACTAATTTTACTTTTAGTTCAACAATATTATTTAGAAGTAATGCTACTCGAGTAAAATGTTTGGCTTCTCTACCTACCTCTGCATATAGTTAACTCTTTGGCTGCCATTAACAGCAATACGGTCGCTTACAGCCATCCCAATTAAAATAGATTCGGCATGTATTGCCACCAATAGGTGTTTTCATTATCACCATCTTTTAGTAACTATCACAACACCTACTCTTTGACCTAGGCTAGCAGTAAATGAGCAAAGCTAATGATAACTTGAATATATAACTCTCCTCGAAAGGGTTATTTAATGTTTTGCTGTGATTTGGACTAGGAGAGTCAGTCAAAATTAATTTGACATCTCTCACGGTCAATAGAGCTATTGGCAAATACAGTACGCCACTCTGCTGTATCCGGAACAGTGTTTTCACAGATTACTTAAAAAAGTAATTTAATTACTGATTACCGATTACGCCTCAAAAGGTAATCTAGTTCCTTTACTCATTACTTTGTTATCAAAGTAACTAAGTTACTTTAAAAGTAATTTATCGGTTACTTTTTACCATTTTTTTCTGCTTTGCTACCTCAACACCTAATGGCAATAATTCTGAACTTCCCTTTTATAATAAAGACCTGGCTGTTAAAATGTTGTCTATAAAAGTTGTAACGCAATAAAACAATCAACAAAAATGAACGAAAGTATCCTGTAAAGTATTTCATAATGGGTCCAAATTATTTTTCGACCAGATCATGTGACTAGCACCTTAGAGACGGACCTTTGCTTTGCTTAACCAAAACTACACCTGAGGAGGCTAGATGGATGTTTAGAATTTCTTTAAACTAGGGTTGTCAAAATTATCGCGTTAACGCGCGGTAATTAATTTTTTAAATTAATCACGTTAAAATATTTGACGCAATTAACGCATATGTCCCTCTGAGACAGTATTCTGCCTTTTGGTAAGTTTTACAGCAAGGCTTTTTTTGCTGTCTGACAGCGAACTCTTGTGGTCGCTTTGCGACATGGTTTATTGTGTTCTTGCCAGTTCAATATGGCTGCACGACGTCTCAGGCTGACGCCTACATTGTAATATTGTGCTTATATGATCCTTGGACAAGATTTGTCCGTAAGTATGGTTGTTGTAAAGAATGTACATATTATGTTAGTAAGCGAAATGTTATATTTTTTGTATGAGACGCTTTTTGTTTAGGTTTAGTGAACCTGTATAGTGTGCTAAGCTAACGTTGTTGCTAATGCAATGCTTGTGTACTTTTTTTTGTAGTTTTACAACGGTCTAAAGAGGACAATGGTTTGAGGCCATTTTATTAATAAATCAGATGAAAAAGGAAGAAGTCTGATTATTAAGGCGTCGTTCACTAGCTGTCTAGCTTTGGAAAAAGTAGACGCTTCGGAGTGAGGACAGCATAGACAGATTTAAATGACAGTAGAGTGAAATGCCCATTACAGTCCTTATGTACCGTAGGTTGAATGTATATATCCATCTTGTGTCTTATCTTTCCATTCCAACAATTTATTTTACAGAATATATATATAATTTACAGAAAAATATGGCATATTTTATAGATGGTTTGAATTGCGATTAATTGCGATTAATTACGATTAATTAATTTTTAAGATGTAATTAACTCAATTAAAAATTTTAATCGTTTGACAGCCCTACTTTAAACCTAAGCTTTCAAAAGCTTCAACAACTGAGCTTGAACCGACGATTTAACAAGAACAGTGTCAAGATGTATTTACTGTATATACGGTACAGGCCAAAAGTTTGGACACACCTCATTCAATGCAATACAAATGATGGTCCCAACCCAATTGAAAAGGCAACAAATTCCACTTATGTACCCTGATAAGGCATACCTGTGAAGTGAAAACCTTTTCAAGTGTCTGCATCTTGAAGCTCATTGAGAGAGTGTCTAACCCTGATAAGGCATACCTCTGAAGCAGGGGTGAAAGTGGACTAGAACGAGCCGGAACGGAGTTCCGTTATGAGTTTATTAGGCGGAACCACCCGCCTAATAAACTCAGTTTAATTGTTTCAGTGTCCCAAAGATGAATTTATACGTCTATTATGTTTTTTTTTCACAAGACACATCTCTAGGTTCTGATTCAACTTAGCTCCAAAGCACAAAGCTGAAAATCCATTTTAAAGCAATAAAACTGGCCACTGGAGGGCAGTAGCGCATTTGGTAAGACCCGCAACCCGATTCAATGGAACGAACGGCTGGCCGCACGGCCGGGGCGCCGGCGGAAGACGACCGAATGAACGTGCAGGATGCCAGGCGTCGGACGACCAACCAGAACGACCGGGACCACCAGTGCAGCGGACGATGCCATTGAGTCCGTGCTGCTCGCCGAGCAGAGACAGGCGGTGATGAGGGAAAAGTTTACCCCGGCTGTCACAGCCACAACAGCGTCATCTCTCAGTTAGTTAAGCAAGGGCGTAGGTTTGCAAAGGGACGGTAGGGACATAACACTACCAACTTTTTAGGATGCTTAAATTGTCCCCCACAATCTTTAAGCAACTTTATTTGCATTTTATAATGACTTCAGTCGTATAGGTCATTTAGGCTATGTTCATACTACAGGTCTTAATGCACAAATCCGATTTTTTGTCATATCCGTTTTCTTGGCGTGCCCGTTCAGACTGCCTTTATCCATTGAGACCGTTCAAGTATTACGCTTGCGCACTAATTCGCAGTCCGTCACCCGCTAAGAAAGAAGACCCGCATGCGCAGAACCATCAAAACAAATGACAGACGTCATCCGTCATTCCAGGGATATCATATTTTGCTTTTCAAAAGGTGGACACAAATAACAGACATAAATAATCCCCGTTTAGGCAAATATTCAAAGTTTATATGAATCGATAGCATGCACGCACTGTCCGTGCACGTCACACACACATACGGGCAGTTTGTCCCGACTCTCGGCCGTGGAGGCAATGTTGAAATATTGCTCACTTGGAACAGAGAGAAAACTGAGCATTCTCAGGCTTATCCTCAACCCATTTTTATTTTTTATGACTGTTGTCAAGCTCAGCTCTTCCTCAAAAGCCGTGTTCACTGCAAGCTAGGCGCTAATAACGCACAGGTGCATCGATACGGTAACGACTCTCTCGCTATTTGATGACGTAATTGCTGCATTAAATCCGATTTGCGGGACTGGACAGTACAGACCGCCGCGACAGTCTGGAAAAATGTGGCCCAGATCGGATTTAGACCACATACGAAAGTGACCCAGATCGGATTTGAAATGGTCCCGTTCTATGCGACTTGTCACGTTCAGACCGTCAAGTTAATGCCTCACTCGAGTCGGAAAAACACGAAAAAATCGGATTCGTGCATTAAGACCTGTAGTATGAACGTAGCCTTAGATTGTCTTCCCCTATCTTAAAAAGATAGAACAGACCATTATTATGTGAATTATTTTCATTATGTTCAGACTTACATTTACCCCTTTTGATTTGCTGAATGTGCCAGTCCATTTTTTTTTGCCTTAAACGCACGTTTGATTGGCTGATGAGTTATACAACATGTCGACAACATGCCTCCTAAGCTCCCTTCGAAGAGGAGGAATATTAGACTTTTGGGGGGGTTTTGGGCTAGAAGCTCGAGCAGCCACTGCAAGTAATATAAAAAGATGTTAATGTAGTGGAGGTGGGGAACATACCACAAATTTTGCTACTGAAAATCCAACGTGCATCACAGGTAGCATAACATTAAACTGTGAATTTTCTAACCTGCAAAACTCGAGTTGGGAGCTGCTTGGAGAGAAGTGTCCTCCTATATGTGTTTTTTACTTTTAACATTAATTAAACTGTGAGGAATGTAGAGAAACGAGGTTTATTCCCTTCTTCCCAATTGTCATTTTTATTTTATTTATGTGGTCTTAAAGCAGCCCAAAGGAGCTTTCATTCTTTGTTGAGTTTGGCTGTGCTTGTGGAAAAAAGCAGTGGTGTTTTACCTGAAGGAAGGCTGTATTTTTATCTATTTTTGTTATTCCCTGACTAAGAGTTTTTTTTTTTCAGTCATACCGGTATTTAATTTCTTTATTTAGATGGACAATGTTGAGTGGTCCTAAGAAAGTGTTTTTTTGTTTGTTTTTGCATTCCTGGATAGTTAATTGGTTATTAACAAATTTGTATTTATTGTGTATGTTCATAAAATGAAAGTTATGTGCAAATATTGCAATTTAAATTTGCTAATAAAATACAGACATTTATCCTGGAAATTTTCAAAATGTTTCTTTCGTTGCTTTGGAAAACAAAGAGTTGGAATCGAACGATGTATCACTTGCACCAATACACAGGAAAGTTAGTATAAGTCAATACAGATTTATTTTGTATTGACCATTTAGGCTCTCAATTAGGCTCATATTCATGAGAAATGTAGCCCAATCTGTTTGGTCTTATTAACATCCCATCCCCAGCAAAAAGTGTACATGCAAGTTATGCTGTTATATCGTCCCTACCAATGTTGAGACCAAACCTACGCCCTTGTAGTTATGTGTAAATAAATTGTTTGCTATCAAAAGCTCTATTTGTCTTGTTGTTTATGTTATTTTGTAAAAGGAAAACATTATTCAGATGTTTGGGATGTAACTAAAGCAAAAAAATAGCTGTGTTAAAGTCAAAGTTATGTTTGAAATGTATGCTTTCACAAAAAGCTCAATTTCTCAGTTTTTTTTTTGTCATCAGAAATTGGAAAATTGCGCAGACTAAGCAATTGTCTAATGCTGATATCTAAAGAATGGAAAAAGATATGATCTAACTTTTTTTTTCCTGCTGAAAGAAGAGAGTCTAATCTTTCTTTTGGTGTGTTCCATGTTTTTAGCAATAGACCAGAATTTTCTGTTGGCCTTGCAAAATCAGTCAAAATCCAGTAAAACGGCCGGGAGCGAAGTGGATTGCACCGGTGAAAATGGCTGGTAGAGAATGAGTTAAGATAAAGGAAAGAATTAATGAAGTTTATTTTATTTTAATCTTCCATGTTAATGTGCACTTTGGACTTATTTTTGTTCATTAATGTGAGGCTACTTATTTATTTCCTTATAATTAAAAAAAAGTCTGCTTTGTCTTCAAAATATATTCCATTTCACTGTGCATAATGTATGTTATTTGTACTTATTTTTTTGTTAATGTATCTTACTTATATCTCTATTATTTAAAAAAGGCCATGTTTACATCATCTTCCATTTTAAAGTGCATTCTATGTTGCTGAATAGTTAAAATTGAGGTTTTGCTTTTAGATTTGAAGAAATGAGGGGAAAATAAAAATTAAAAGGAGTTTTAGATGGAATTTTGTAAATCAGTGAAAAAGTACCATTTTGAATGGAAATCAGTTTCTCATTTATGCCTTTTTCCAGTGTAATGCAGTAGCCTAATGCATGTGTTAAACCTTTCATGCATTCATTTTCTGAGCCGCTAATCCTCACGAGGGTCACGGGGGCGCTGGAGACATTCCCAGCTAACTATGGGCAATATGCGGGGTACACCCTGAATCAGTTGCCAGCCAATCGCAGGGCACAAGGAGACGAACAACCATTTGCGCACACAGTCATACTTAGGGACAATTTAGAGCGTTCGAACAGCCTACCATGCATGTTTTTGTGATGTGGGGGGAAACCGGAGTACCCAGAAAACCCACGCAGGCACAGGGAGAACATGCAATCTCCACACAGGAAGGCCGGAGCCCGGGATTGAATCCTTGATTTTTTTGCATTTCGCTGGTTTTAGGAGTTTTGACAACCAACCATCAACATGTTTTGCCTCTTTTCCTCCCACAAAAGTCAAACTCAAACTACCTATAAAATGTACGTAAAGGCTAGTTACAAACTGTAGAAGTGCTGTTTGTCTCGTTACCTTTAGGCATTGGTTCAAGTCGTGTCGCACTGTGCTGTAATTCCAAGTCGTTCCTTGAATTCGATGTGGAGGTTTTAGTGTTGACAGTGTTTTTGAGCCAGCGTAAAGTTTGCAACGTATTTTTGTCATCTTGCCTGGACAAAAATGTGAAGTAATGGCTGTCTTTCCAGTGAGAAATTGCAGCCGTTTGTGGTATCTTTCCTGCCTCTTTCATTGTTCGCGTCCTGACGAGGTAGCTAGGCTATGTGATTAAGGCCGCAGACTCTCAGCGCTCACTCGGCATGGTAATACGCGTGACCTGTTTTTTTTTTTTTTGTCCTCCGCTGAGAAAATGCAACAAGTTATGTAACAGCAAACTCAAGAGCAACATTTTCTACATGCTGAATAAGTGTACAGTATAATAATGTTACATGATGCATGAACAACGAAATGCGAACGTGGCCGGTATGTTAAAGGGTATGTCAACCTCTGAGGAAATGTTAATATTCTATCATTTATCCATAAACGCATGCCTTTTGTATTCATATCATGCCACTTCATGTAATTACACACAAGAAAATGAGAGAAATTTGGATCGATTGTCAAGCTAAAACGACCGGCGCCCGAGATCTGGCAGATTGTGTGCGTGACGTCATTACAAGTGAGGGGAGAATTAGGGGTGTTTTCAGCTGTTTATGCTGTTGCATTGTGTTCGTCCTGCTCTGCACATATTCCAGGTTCCCTTATGAAGAAACACCCCTCGTTGTCAATAAAAGAGAATTCAGAATTGACAGTGAGGGGTGTTTCTTCAACAAGAAAAAGGCTCAGTGCTTTAATACTGAATGGCGGCGATGATGGCAGACAATTTCTTTTCTAGTTTCAGAGACGAATCCGACGTAGAAGGAGGTAACGAATGTTCATCTAATGGTGACGAGGAGAGTTAGGAAGCTTTAAATGGTGTTTTGGGTTACCAATTTGAGCCCAAACGAACGCCAATGCAGCGTAATGAAACTGTCATTGAGGGGAGCAATGACACTGATGAAACATCGGCAGCAGATCGTGTAATATATTATATTATTGCTTTTATTTATAATTTATACATGTGTCCAGTCTTGTATCCAATGCGTGATATTTTTTTTAATTATAGAAAAGTACTCACTCTGGCCATTTCCGGCTTAGCAACTACCCTCCTTTGCTTTGCCTGGGATGGTGAGGTCGTCTCATCAGTGGCAGTCTTCGTCCTCTTTCTTCGTGTCTTGGGACATCTGCTTTGAGCAGCAATCTTTTAGTAAAACCCGATTTCACTTGTCCATAGTTCGAGAAGCTTTCAGGTGGAAAATGTATATCAAATAAAATTGTGCCGGCCGGAGGCTGCAAAATTAGCCCTCTTTGCACAGACGAACTTTACCCATTGTCTGCGTAGTCCAGCTCTTTTTTTCGCGTTCGGGAACTCATGGATACTATATTCCGATAAATAGCTATTTGTACACCACATAGCACAGCAGTTTTGAACCATTTTAGTGATGTTTTGGTCAAACAAACCCTAACGTGACTCTCTCGTCGATAAAAAACAATGGCACCTGGCTCTGCCTCGACTGTCATTCACTTGTAGTGACGTCGCCGCCCCATTCGGCTGTTTCCGGAACACTTTCGGAAATGTTCGTCATTTTCGATCTATTTTCGATAATTGCTCATTAATGTGATTGATTTTTTTTGTTAACTTTATCAATATTTGTTATCTTGGCACATAACGGTTCTATTGATGTCTCACACCCCCTTTGCGTTTTCATACCCTTTAACGTAATGTACTGTAGGTATTAAGAGTTATTCAGATAACTCTCATAAAGAACATGCTAACAAGTTTACCAAACCATCAGTGTCACTCCAAAACAACAAAATAACATGTGAAATGATATAATAATGTGTTAATAATTTCACACATAAATCGCTCCAGAGTATAAGTCGCACCCCCAGCCAAACTATGAAAAAAACTGTGATTTATAGTCTGAAAAATACAGTAGTCATGCACAGACAATAAGGACACTAACTTTAATCAGATTACTGGCGAAAGAAAGTAATCAGATTAAAGTAGCACTTCACTTAGTAACGGGTTAGTGACAACACTGATTGTGAATTTGCAAACCAGACTGATATCGTATCAAACATTATAGGAGGCGTTATAACCAGTAACCAACTACGTCGCTGCTTGGCCTCCTTTTACATGCATGCCACCTGGAATTATGACTAACTTCATTTTAATGATCCACAAAACAGTCAATGAGGCTTTTTATAAATAACAGATTGCAATAAGCACTGTTAGGAAGAGAGTTTTGGAAGATTTTTTGTAATAAATTGACACACTTTGCCTGTTACATACTATATACAGCATGTGGCTTTATAAAAGTATATAAATGTGTGAAACAATTTAGCCTTTTTTACTACTTAGAGGATTTTTGTTTTCTAGTCCCAATGTGTAAATTTTGCTTGTCACTGTTACTTCTATGGTCATAAACATTTCAAAATATAAAATGTATGACATAAGATTTGGTGCACTCATTTTCTCCCAAAAATAATCAATTGTACATCATATCTACCTTTCTTCTTATTCTTCCATTCTACAGGCTGAAAGCACTGAAAGATGATCTTCCCGCTCACTCGAACTGCGCATGCGTGAAGTGATCATTCAGTGCTTTCCGCACTGCCCTCTGGCGGTCATACGGGATTCATAGAACCAGTTAAATTCCTAACTTTCGTTATAATGTGTAATACTTTGCAAGTCTTGCATCACATGTGTCAGAGACAGTCTAACATGTGCGTGTGGAACTTAAAACAAGAACACAGAAATATTTTACAATTTATTACACCATATATAAAATAGGACCCGGATGGATAACAATTCATACATTACACCACAGATAAGACGAATGGTAGTAACAATGTGGAATAAATATTCAAACAGTTGATGCAAAGATTCATTTGATTCGGCTATTTGACTGGAGTTGAAATAGGGAGTAAAACATGGCTGTGGATATTACAGAAGTGGAGTGCGTTTGCAAAAAGACTATTTCAAATGTTAACACACTGTACAGCAAGTTGCCATTGTGCTAATGCAACAACACTTAACATTACTATGAGAAAAAAACTTCCGAAAGAAAATGTACAAAGCCTTTTACTTTAAATAAACATAAAAGGACAAACCTAGAAGAAAATGAATTGGAGCGTTCATATAAAATGTGTACGATTTGCCATGAAAATAATGACAAAACATACTTCTTTGAATAATATTTTTGCGCAACACTACCCTTTTTTTCCTGTCTCAAAAATCTTCATGCCACACTTCAGATTTGCTGAGACAGTTCTTTTTATTTTCCTTTCTCATTTGTTCTTTGGAATTTCTTTCCCCCAGCTCAGGATCTTTTGGCACCGAGGTTTGTAACAGTGTCATGTCAGCCACAAAATAAAGGGGGTGTGTAGTAAGTATCAAACTATGATACAAAATTATACCGTCTGCAACTACATAAGAAAATGGATCTTTCCTGTGTACAAACAAGTTTTTTCCCATAAATAGTTTCAAGTCTGAAAATAAAAAATGTGTGTGTTTACGCTTCCTGCTGCCGCGCGCCGATTACATGAGGGTTAAACTGAGAGACGATGATGGTAATGTCATCACGGTACATGCGGGCCAGCTCCTCGGGCAGCGACAGCATCTTGGAGAGCCTCTCGTGGTCCACCGTGCCAAACTCATTGTTCCCCACGGCGTGGCGCATCAGGTGGGTGGCGGCGTTCTGGTCCTCGAAGGCCGACGACACACGGGCCTTGCGCTCCTCCAGCAGCCCCTGCATCTGTCCAAGGGTGACGCGGAAGCCGCCCACCGTCAGCGGCTGATGCTGGTGAACGCCGGTCAAGTACTCGCCGACGATGCGGACCACTTCCTGTCTGTGCAGCGTCTCCCACAGGCCGTCGGAACCGATCACCTGCAGGCGCACATTGAACTTTATTCAAATATTTGATGAATTAAGAAGCATAGACTTCACTATCAGTTGACCAGACAGCTCCTACAGACATTGCGCCACCGCCAGAGCGTAGTAGCATGGGTCCCCGGGGGCGCCCGGCAACATGGGGCCCTTCGAGCATGTGCAAGTAAGGGGGACAGTTGGACTTGGAGAGATAGCATATTTAATAAAAGTATAATAACGCCTCAGTCTCATAGAGCACTTTTTAGGACACTCAAAGTGCCCGGCTTCTACTACATTAGGACTAGGGCTGTCCCAAATGACTAATTTTCTCCCGATTAGTCAGACGACTATTTTTACGATTTGTCGACTAATCTAATAATTAATCATTTATTTATTTATTTATTTTTACTAATTTAGCGATGAAATTTTTGTTGACGCTTATCAATTCACAAAAAACATATTGGAACACTTAAATTATTTATTAAAGTACAAATAAACACGTAAATAATAATAAATCACAAATAAACAATGAGTTCAAATGCTGATAGAATTAACTAGTGTAGCATCCCGATTGAAAAAATGGTCTCTTAAACTGAGGGTTTACAACTTTTATTCCATCCTTGATGTAATCACACCGTAAGAGCTACGATGCACACAAATAAAACAACACAATTAGAAATTAACAAAAACTTTTCACGTTTTTCCTTTTAAACCTTATTTATATATCAATGAATTGCCTATATGAATTGCATTTACCTTATTACCTTATCACTGACAATCTCTCACTTGAGTGCAATCACTGTATATACTGTATATATTTATGACCTTTTAACCTTATATAATTTTCTATACCATAAAATAAACCATAACATGAAATAAACCTTTCAGTTAGCATAAAGAACAATATTAATAGCACTTATAGGCCCATTGTCAATGAAACATTATTATTTAGTAAGGCGACAGCACCCTCTGGTGTACAAAAAATGAAAAAAATAAAATAAAATTACAAACTGGGTGACGGCGCTTGAGGTGTTTATTCATGGCCGACGTGCAGCCAAGCTTGGCATTGAAGAGACAGGACAGAAGAGTGTACCTTCCTTTGTTTCTTTGAAATAAGTCAATGTTTTGGACACTCTGGTGCGCTTTTTTGGCTTTGTGCCGCTTTCTCCGCTTGCATACAGAGCATCCGACATTCTGAACTTTCCGCGCATATATTTTTTTAACCCTTCATTAACCGTCGACGGGATGTTGTGCTCGTCGACGGATTTACGTCATTGATGACGTCGACTATGTCTACTAGTCGGGACAGCTCTAATTAGGACATAAAACTACAGTAACATAGTACACTCACCGCTGTCTTACTTCCTTTTCTCTTCTGCTTTTTTTTCTTTCTTTTGTGGCTTCCAGAAGGATAATTTCTTTTCATTTTGGATATACGCCCATTTAAAAAAAGCCAAATCGCCGCTCACTCTCACTCCGAGTCACGTGGGGGCGGGAGTGTAAAGCGAGTAAAGGGGCCCCTTCGGGGAACTCAGACACAAGGCTTTCACTGGCACTGTTGCACTTGTCGCTGCGACAGTGCAGTAAAGCTCCGTGTGCTAAATCTGTTGGCCCTGTGGGGGCCCCTGCTGGCTGGGAGCTTTAGGCAATTGCCTGGTTTGCCTAATGGGACGCAACACCTCTGGCCATGGCTTCCCGTAGGAGCCCGGGCTTGCCTGGTATACCAGATTCACCGCTGTTCCAGCAATTGAGTCTGGCGACCGTCCGGCGGATCAAATTCCGAGGGCGGAGCAAGCCACAGCAAACAGACAGCGGAGTGGACCAATCAGCGACGGGCAGACGTGACGTTGTTAAAGCGACAAGTAATTAGCGTGAATGGAGAATGGAGAAGTTTATTCAACATGGCTAGCGCGAGCCATGTTGACTGTTGTCAATGACTTGTGTCGATGTGTTTTTGGTCATTTAAAACTGGTTTTACCGTGGATTGGAACATATTCTCGGCTCTCCCGCTGCCATCTGTGTTGTTGTAGAGACGACTTTCTGCGCGCAAGAGTGACGTTACTTGTTAAGAACACGTCACGCAAATAAACGAATCTGATTGGACGGTTGATTTTGTGCTTGTTCGAGAGGCCGTTAATGGGCTGGGTCCAAGACTATTTCTCACAGTATTTGAAAAATACAGGAAGAATAGTCTGGCCGTGCCAGGCAAAGCCCGGGCAAAGCAGAGCGTCGCGGCAGCTTTCACTGAGATAAATTCAAAGATGCTGCGTTCTAACGCCGGATTTAGGTGGAAACAGGACGAAGGTTTTACTGCATACAAGCAGCCAGGAGTGTCTCAAGAGTGATTTGGTCAAGGATTCAAGGTACCGTATTTTCCGCACTATAAGGCGCACTGGATTATAAGGCGCAACTTCAATGAATGACATATTTTAAAACGTTTTCCATATATAAGGCACACCGCATTATAAGGCGCATAGAATAAACGCTACAGTAGAGGCTGGGGTTATTTTATGCATCCATTAGATGGTGCGCGCTAAAGGGAATGTCAACAAAACAGCAAGGTAAAACATGTAGTGCAACATTTATATCACATAGTGAAGGGGAACTTTTTTCTTTTCCACAGTCACCCTTTTTGTGTTAAATGGGTATATTATGATGGAGAGTATTATTTGTGGTTTTCCTATTATAATGGTGCAATTTTGTAAGCCCGTTTTTGTTTGCAAATTTGTATAAGTCTCTCAAAAAAAAAAAAAAAAAACCTGCTGCTCAATATTGATTCATATATATATAAGGCGCACCAAATTATAAGGCGCACTGTTGGCTTTTGAAAATGTTTTAAAGCTTTTAGGTGCGCCTTATAGCGCTGAAAATACGGTAATTATTATATAAAATAGCACCATGCATACACATTAGAAAAATGAAATGAGTGGAAATAATTAGCGTAACTTTAGCTTGAAGTATTTACATAAAATGAATGATAACTGCCCATTTTTTTGCTTTTAACCAAGAATCTAAACAGGTTTTACGCTCCTATCCATAGAAATTCTGAGATTTACGCATTTATTTACAATAATTTTCAACTTAAAAAGCTCTTTGTTTTGTGATGGCCGCCATGTTGGATTTTGCATCCATACGCAATAGCGTAACTTTACATTCAAATAATCAGGTAATTTTCGGCCAACTGCCCGTTTTTTGTGCACAAAAAAACCTAGTAATTTAGACTTTTCTGTGTCCAATCCCGTCCATACAAAAAAAGTTTGACTTTTATATGTTTTATTATATCTAACATTTCAATCTAAAAACGACAAGGGCCAGATAGCTGGCAAGACGTGCTGAGGCAATTGTGACATTGGAATTCACAAAATAAGTTCTGATGGATTGTATATAGAAAAATGCTAAATTTGCTTTTGTTGAGTAAAATTAAGATGAAATTGCATGCTTTCCTCAAATATTAACTTTCTGATGTGAAAATTGAGTGATTTATTAGCTGTTGAAAAACTTTCAAAATTCACTAAATACAAAACATTTAAGTCGCTATTTGGGGTAAAAACTTATATTTTCAGGATAAATTGCAATATTTAACAGAGGTGATTATCTCTGCATTTGGTAAATTTTTTGCATCTAGCGTAAAATCTAAAAATTTTATAGCTATTTCAAATTTTCTTATACTTATATAAGAAACAATTAATCGGGATTTTATTAAGGAACAACTTTGAATTTTTTGATGCCGCTGATCATGGAGACTCATATATGCCTAAGGTAGCCTGTTTTGGTTTTCGGTCGCTAGCGGCTTTGGTTTTGAAAATATTTGAATTTTAAGTTTTTGAAAATAGGCCCTCTAAGGAGCGGCCCTGTTTCCCGTCAACTCATAGTGAAGTCTATGCCAGAATATATAAAAGTACATCAAAGTACAGCAGTATCTTTTTTTTTTAACCTGTCCTTTTCAGCTGCTTTGACAGAGAATGGGAATCTGAGTGTCCTAATAGTCTGAACAGTTGTAATGTATCACATGGGAGAATGATATACTCCCGTTGTGATTATTCAATGTTTCATTTATGAGGAGAAAAGCAGCGTGCAAGAAGGGGTTATGGGGAAGATAATTAAAAATAGAAGAGGAGAGACAGAGACGGAAGAGAAGAACAAACAAGAAATACATTGAACGCCTACACTAACTATGAATATAGCAGTGCTATCTTTAGCTAATTGTATTTCCCGTGGACAACATGTGGGGGCCCGAGGAGAAAGAAGAGGTCTCGGTGAGTCAAAAGGTAGTATCTTTCTTAAAAGGACGGACATCACCTTGTATTAACGACCTTCATGTGAAAGACAGTCTCTCAAAGTGTTTAATTATGAAAATGTTGAATTTCTTAGATTTCTGATAATGGAGAAAATAATGTTAAAACTTAAAAAAGAACACCGCTTATGTGCGCTGCTATTTTGTGATGTCACTTATAACCACGTGTATAAACACTGCTTGAATCGAACACAGCCAGTCACATTTGATTGGCTAAAATAGCACAGACTTTGATAAAACGCCTTGTTGAGTGCCCATTTCACAGAAAAATGAGCTTTTATTTATGTTTTTCCTCCACTATAACGCTTAAGAAAAATGTACCGTTGTTTTGATGATAAATGTATTGCCTGTCCATTTAAACCCTTTATAGGGCAAGTGACACTCTTTGGTAAATTTAAAAAAACAAAAAAAATACATAGGTCACAATATTAACACCGGATGTACAGTACAAGCATGGCTTGCATGATCCAAAATGTGTCCATGTACATGGACACCAGGGGTTAATTAAGTTTATATTTTTATTAGGGCATTCAAAATTAATGCGTTAACGGGCGGTAATTAATTTTTTAAATTAATCACATTAACGCACATGCCCTGCTCATACAGATTAAAATGACAGCAGAGGGTCGTGTGCACTGGTTACCTGTGTTTTTTTTTAGTTTTGTCGCCCTCTGCTGGCGCTTGGGTGCGACTGATTTTATGACCATGAGAATTGTGTAATTATTGACTCAAACAATGGCGACCTACTAGTTTATTTTTTGATTGAAAATTTTACAAATTTTATTAAAACGAAAACATTAAGAGGGGTTTTAATATAAAATTTCTATAACTTGCACTAACATTCATCTTTTAAGAACTACAAGTCTTTCTATCCATGGATCGCTTTAACAGAATGTTAACGTTAATGCCATCTTGTTGATTTATTGTTATAATAAACAAATACAGTACTTATGTACAGTATGTTGAATGTATATATCCGTCTTGTGTCTTATCTTTCCATTCCAACAATGATTTACAGAAAAATATGGCATATTTTATAGATGGTTTGAATTACGATTAATTACGATTAATTAATTTTTAGGCTGCGATTAACTCGATTAAAATTTTTGATTGTTTGACAGCCCTAATTTCTATTTGTGTTTTTATAAATCATTATTTTTATGAATAAATAAATTATACAACAATAAAATCATAATAAAACTAAATTCATAAAATCAAAATGAATAAAAACTGTTATGAGCCTCCAAGACCAATGTAAAATGGTTGTTGTTGTTGTTTTTTTTTTTAATAAATAAATACCATCGTATTTACATGAGTACCCTATTAAGCATTAATCTCAACATTGTTTAATGTCCAGTCACGCGTGGAAGTCACCATTGATCAATTAATTGCTTGGGTCAAAGACAAGAGTTGTTAATAAGCCTGCCAAATTTAAATTAACAAAAAAAGGGGTGAATAAAACTTTGTCCCTACAATAATGCAGTAATTAAAAGTAAAATTAGAGGCATAAAATGCAGGCCGAAAAATAATGATTTTTTTTCTTTTTTAAGATTATCCTTTTAACATTCTGCAGTCAGGGTATACAGAAAATTTTAACATATTTGACAAAAAGTGTGATTATTCGTTTTTAAATGTAAAATCCATCATGAATACAAAAACTCCCTCCAGTTCAAATAAAAAGCTTTGTATAACTCCCAAAAAAATAGAGGCTACTTGCATTGGGTTCATGTTTGGTATGAGGTTAGCCATCAAAGCAGGTACCTACTTTGTAAAGTGTATTAGTACCACCTAGAGGACTCAAGTGTAATTGCCAATCAGAACGCGGCTCAATTAAACTTTTTATGTCTAGAAGAATGTGTTTGTGTTCCATTTTTGGGGGATACGATTCTTAAAAAAGAGGAGAAATTGTCATAAAAAAATTTTTTTTTAAATTTAATCTCACCAAGAAGCGATCCTGCGGTCTGAGCCGGTGGTAAGTGATCTCGGGTTCGGCCGTCAGGTAAGGTGGTGTGTGGTAGTTTGGCGGTATAAACTTGGTGTGCTCATTTTCATGGAGCTGATCGGGTCCCGATTCCAGCACTCGCTTCTGCAGTTCGATGCTCCACTTGAATTTCACGTCACCGAACGCTCGGAAAGGCATGAGCAGGCCCAGCAAGCGGTCCTGATTGAAAGGAGGACAACATGACCGAAGGAGTCGTTAACACAATCGTCACCCTATCTCTTACCTGGCGTATAACGGTCTTCCTCTCCGAGGGTGGGTGTTCTCCCCGGATCCGAGCCACCTCATCCTCGTTCTGGGCACAATGGTCATTAGAGAGAGTGTGAGCGGTAAAGGAACCGTCCTCCTCCTGAACCCCTAGCACAGCACGAGCGTCTCCTGCGTTGGCTATATACCTTTAAGGACAAGATAGCATTAGTAAATTTACTTGCCAACGTATCTAAATCAGCTGCAAATTTGTTGCCCCGGTTTCAAATGTTCAATTTCACTATCAACAAATATTGTTTAAAGCTCGGTAGCACCTTATTTAACATTGGCATCATAAGACCAAATGAACCCCATGCTTCATGAAGCTTCATTTGGCCATCACTGCTCCCTTGGGGAAGACAATAAACCTCTGCTGCCACCTGCTGTCAACACTGTTTTTTGTTTAACATGCCTCCTAGCATGCATTGCAGCAATCCAGATGCAAATTACAATCAAAATTCATGTTTTGTGCTAATTATTTCTTCAGTTACTGTTCTAGTTGTTTCATTAACTGCTAGTAATGGTATTTGACAATGGCTCCATAAGACTGTCATAAGACCATCATTACTATGACATGACACTGCCATGAGCATTAATGAGTGCTTATGACAGATGTCATTTTGTGTCATCCGGCCGATTATCTCACTTTTGAACGGATACAAAAGATCCCAGCTGGACATAAATGGAGTTAGTGACAATTTGACCGATGACACTAAATGACAACCGTCATAAGCGTTCATTAATGTCCATGATAGTGTCATGTCATAATTATGACAGGCTCATGATGCACGGTCAAATAAAGTGTTACCTATTAACCCAAATAAATCAACAAATAAGCCACACTGGACTATAAGCCACAGGATTCAAAATGAGGGAAAAAAGTAGCAGTTTATAGCCTGAAAATTACGGTACTAAAACTAGAAAACTGTTACTAATAACTAACTAATCTCCCATCAGCTTTTTTCGTGACGCCGGAGGTCAAAACATAGGCAGTATTCGAAGCTCAGTTGTAATCTTGAATTGGTGTACTATAGACTTCAGCCCATATACACAAGTTTAGCTGTTCAGTTCACTTACTGTATAAAAGAATATTCAAAGATTTCTTGAATTTTTTTTTTTTTCCAGTAAATTAGCTTTGTTTTGGATTATTTTTTATTGTGCTAAATGCTTTCAAAATAATAGTTTACTTCACACTACATTTCTTATTGTTTATAGCATTGTATCGAAAGCAAAATTTCTGGCCAAAACCGAAAATAGGAAACACTTGACCGAAAGGCCGAAAAATACACATGCATATATTTCATTTTTTTTAAAAAACATTACTTTATTTCATTATTTTTTGATTACCCCGACCCCCTGTGAGAATAATTAGAAGATGAATGAATGAATGAATAACCAATTAATGCCTTTTGCCTTGGCATTGGTTCTACAACGCCAGAGGCTCAAGGAATTTATTTCAAAGGTGCAGATTCTGAAACCATGGGAGGGTGCTTTCCAGGTGTATTGTCAAATTTTGCACCCCCATCAGAAATTGCAACATACTGCAAGTTTGGGACACTCGAAAATGTGTCTCACGCCTCCAATTACTAAGCTAAATGAGATCTCGATGTATATTTGTGTTGAACTATTGTTCACAACAATAACCACCTACTCCGTTTTCACGGAAACTCGTAAAGCTCTGTACAAGGCTATTAAATTTTCCTCTCCTACTCTTTAAAAAAAGACAGCGTTTTCTTGTGCAACACGTGGAATTGATCGAGAGCCAGGCGAGTGGGCGGAGTTCTAGCAGCAATGAAGCCGAGTGAAGTCGCTCCCAGCTGGATTAAAAGGCGACTGGCAGAGGGGGGTGATGAAGTCACGGAAAAAAGTGACAGGAAGTGGTCGTACTATAAACGTATCGTATTAAACCACAGCAAATGCACACGTATGCATTTAAATACGACTTTATTTGTATACTGTTCCCTTGATTAAACTCTACCTAACTTTACTTTCATTATCTTCTACTGAAAGAAATGCCGCAGTAATTTGAGAGCCAAAGGTTTATTTAACTAATTTGTCACCCATACCAGGTATGCAATAAAAAGTTCTACTGGATTCACTTTGTAAAAAATGGGATCGGTGCAACACTACCATATTTTTCGGACTATACGTCCAAAAAATGCGCAATGAAAAGGGAAAAAAATATATATAAGTCGCACCGGAAAATAAGTCGCATGTTTTGGGGGAAATTTATTTGATAGAATCCAGCACCAAGAACAGACATGTCATCTTGAAAGGCAATTTAAAATACAATAGAGAACAACAGGCTGAATAGGTGTACGGTATGCTAACATTACATAACGCTAGAAGTTAGATCGGGCATAAAAAAATCCAGCCTGGCCCGAGCCTGATAAATTAACTTGATTTGCTTGCCCAAGCCCGAAAAAACCCGAAATGTTTTATTTGTAGGCACCAGCCCGAAAAAAAAATGAAATTTTATATTTTATTTGTGAGGACTCAGGAGAAGGAGGAAATGCGGGGATACGATGCATGGTTGCGTTTTGTGTGATCACGTTTGTGACAATGCCAGTGCATATATGTATAATGATAACAAATTAAAGCCTGTCTTTTGTAACGAATTCTCCCCGTTAAACAAGACCGTAAGATCATTCAATAAACATTTATATCTTTTATATTTGTGTGTCTGTTCTAACAGGAGGATAGTATTATGCTGTGGGGCTGTTTTGCTGCCAATGGAACTGGTGCTTTACAGAGAGTAAATGGGTTCATGAAGAAGGATTACCTTCAAATTCTTCAAGATAACCTAACATCATCAGCCCGAAGATTGGGTCTTGGGCGCAATTGGGTGTTCCAACAGGACAATGACCCCAAACACACATCAAAAGTGGTAATGGAATGGCTAAATCAGGCTAGAATTAAGGTTTTCGAATGGCCTTCCCAAAGTCCTGACTTAAACCCCATTGAGAACTTGTGGACAATGCTGAAGAAACAAGTCCATGTCAGAAAGCCATCAAATTTAACTGAACTGCACCAATTCTGTCAAGAGGAGTGGTCAAAGATTCAACCAGAAGCTTGCCATAAACTTGTGGATGGCTACCAAAAGCGCCTAATTGAAGTGAAAATGGCCAAGGGACATGTTACCAAATATTAGCGCTGCTGTATGTATATTTTTGACCCAGCAGATTTGATCACTTGTTTCTGTTCACCCATAATAAAGTCATAAAACAACCAAACTTCATGAATGTTTTTTGTGACAAAGAAGTATCTGTTCCAATCACTCTATCAGAGAAAAATCAGAGTTGTAGAAATAACTGGAAGCTCAAGAGAGCCATGACATTATGTTCTTCACAAGTGTATGTAAACTTATGACCACAACTGTAGAGTCATTTTAGCACCATATCTGTATCAGTACTAGTATCAGTATCGGTGCAACGCTAATAAGCACCAGAACCAAAACCAAACTCACACTATTGCAAGTGTGAGAAGACCTAAAAAAATATATAAATGTGGAGACATTTTTTGCTATGCCTACAAGTCTGCTCCATCGATGTGAGCCACGCAGGCCGTTGCTCCAGAGAAGGCCACTCTCAGAACCCAGTAGTGCAGGAAAGCATTTGGGTCTCCGACCTGGCATATAAAAGAGGTGTTTAGAGACCAAACTTTGATAATCTACAACAAATGTTACACATTAAATTCAAGTAAATCAACTATCATGAGTACTGCACCTGAGCCTCCAGAGAAATGTCATTGTCCAGCCTCTTGAAGGCGTTCATCAGAGCCTCGCTGGTGTCAGGGACGTCACCTGGGCTGTAAGCAGAAACAACAGCAGTGCTCAATGAATTCTGCTGATCAATTTTTTATTTGTTCATTTTTTAATTTAATCTTTATTTTATCAGACAGTCTCATTGAGATTAATATCTCTTTTACAAGAGAGGCCTGAGCACAAAAAACATTCACAAATATCAAACAACACAAAATACACTAACGGAAACAGTTACAATAATCAGTAAAAACATCAGACAAAAGAAATTTAAAATCACCAAGATGAATGTTTGACTGTAGTTTAAGAGTAGATTGCAATTCTTTCTATTTAAGAGGAGCATAGTAGCTAAAGCCAGTTCTGCCAACATTAGTACGTGTGAGTGGAATGTTTAGGGTTAAGTAGTTGGATGATGTGTTTTGTAGTTACTGGATTTGAATGACAGGAGAGATGTGCGGTAGTTAGGAAGTTTGCACAGTAAAGCCTTACAGATGAATAACATGATGTGGATATTTCTTCTCGACTGTAGTGAGGACCAACCAACGTTTTGATAAAGGGTACAATGATGAGTGCAGAAATTGTCATTGGTGATGAAACGTAGTGTACTTTGATAAACCGGGTTTAACTATTGAAGAGTTGATGAAGCTGCATGACAGTACAAGATGTCCCCATAATCAAGAACAGAAACAAATGAAGATAATACAATGGTTTTTCCGTTAGAAGTTGACAGACAGCCTTTGATTCTATACAGGAAGCTAAGTTTAAATTTAAGTTACGGATTAGGTGATTAGGTGAGTTTTGAATGATAAATTACTGTCAATCCAAATTCCTAAGTAGTTGTATGAATCAGTGAGAGTAATTTGAGTACCATTTAGGGATTTGATACTGGGTTAAGTCATAGTCAGTAATGGTGGAAGTGGAGAAAACCATGTATTTAGTTTTTTCAGCATTCAAAACTAAACTGTGATGATGAAGAGATATTTGTAAACAATCAAAAGCAGTCTGTAATTGAGTCAGAGCAAGAGCTGGGGAAGAACCGGGCGCATATAGAATACAATCATCAGCAAAAAAGTGGACATTACAATGTTGATTAGGAAGAAAAATATTATTAATGTATAACGTAAAAAGGAGTGGTCCAAGGACAGACCCCTGTGCACCCCATTTTTAATAGTAAGTGGACTTGATTGAACACCATCAGCAGCAACAGTTTGTATTCTGTCTGTAAGATAGGACTTAAACCAGTTGAGGGCATTAACATCCAAGCCTATGGCCTGCAATTATGTAGTGTATAACAGTTATTACTGAGATAACCGCAGGGTTGGTGTTCCTGAGTTGGTTTTTTTCCCCCTTTAGGCACATCTTACTTGGTGAGATCGATGAGCTCCTGCCAGTATGTGCGGAGGCTGTTGAAGTAGAGCGTCTGAGCCTCCCTGCTGAAGTAGTCGTTGGGATGCTTCTGCCACTGCAGAATGGGACTGAGCGGCCGGCCCGCCTCCACCGCCGCCTCTAACTCGCACAGAGTGTCGTGCGGTAGCAGGGACACCGCGATGTAGTAGAAGAGCCTCTCGCTGAGAGCCTGGTTAGGAGGGACATCTAATGTTGGAATCTTACATACTACTACATTAGACTACCCATTAACGTGCTATAAAAATGAAATACACTAGGAGGCTGTTGCATTAACAGCACTTCACTTTTTGCTCAGTGCTGTAAATGTTTTACAGACGTACTACCTAGAAATCGTGGGAATGTTTTAATGAGCTCTGTACCTGCGCACAAGCGCATCCGGCATGGCCGTCGAACACGCCCAACAGCATTCCTCTTGTCTGCAGGCATGTTGCAGCACTGCGGCGGTCTTCTATAGGAGCGTTTGCTGGCAGCTGATTGCTGTCGAAGCCCATCACAGATGACAGGTTCTTGCCATCGAACTCTGGAACCTGCAAGCACCCGCGTACGGCGTCAAAATTAGAACACCTATTAAACACAGGGATGTTTTTCAGCCAACCTTGAAGGTGTATTCGTTAGCTTTGAGGATGGAGTTGACTTGTGGTGGAGTGAGGATGTAGCTGTGGAGTGCTGAGGTGGTCTGGTAACATCTTGAAGGAGCGTGACTCGTGTGGGACGGATGCTTCGAGGCGCGTCGCTGTGCAGAGGACGCCAAGTGGGGTCGGCGGTGTTGGCATGGTAACAGACTGGAGGACAAGACCTTCGATCGAGGAAAGCCCCTGAAGAGCTGTGACATCACGGGCATGGCAGATGGCGCACTGCTGACACACACACATACAGTACATATTAGTTCAAGGTATTTTCTGTTCACATTTGAATAAATGATACAAAACAGAAAACTCAAGTTTATACAGTGGTACCTCAACATACGAACACATCGACAATTCGACGTACGATCCTTTCAATATCCAACGTAAGATATGACTCGTGATTTATCTCGACATATGACAACATGCTTGAAATACGACGGTTTACAACAACGTCGCAATTTCATTGTTTTCCCGCAAGACAGCAGCACAGCGGATTTTCTTGCAAGGGAAACCAACATGGGTCCCAAAAAGGTTAGTGCAGGTGGTGAAAAGGAAAAAGGAGACGCTTATAATTGAAATCAAGATGGAAATGATAGAAAAATATGAGCGTGGTGCGTGCATCAGTGAACTGGCTCGACAATACGGCCGGAATATGTCCACGATCTCGACGGTCCTCCTCCGACCTCTGTCTGTTCGCCAGTCTTTATAAGTTAAGGTGACAATTATTATTGTAACATCAGCAAGGAAATCGCCAGCTTCGTCAGGTTTTCAATCATTTATTTCAGAACTTGTGCAACGCAACACGGCTACTGTCCACCGCAACTAATGCCAACAACAACAGAACATGAAAAGAGAATGTAAAAACTTCCCAGTTTTCTGCACCTCTTTCGTCAGTCGCATCGTGCGTTCAGGAACAGCATGTAAAACACAACCGCCATATTAGAACCCGATTCGTTATTGTTATAATTAGAGATGTCCTGATCGATCGGGATGCCGATCGTCATTTTCAAAGTATCGGAATCGGCAAAAATATCGGCCATGCCTTTTTTTAATATATATATATTTTTTAATTAAATCGTTTTGTTATTGTATTTATAAAACGTTGCAGACATAATATCTCATCCAGAGTCTTTAATTTAGGTTTAAGGTAGGGTTACCAAAAATATCCCGATAACGGCGTCAATTAATTTATTAAAAATGTGTTGCGTTATAATATTTGTCATTATTAAATATGCGCTGCACGACCCTCTCACTCATTGTCGCGCTCAATGTGCAATGATGCCGTTTTTTCCTAAATAAAGAGATAAAAGGCAGCACAGAACGAGTAGAATGAATTTTGGCAGCCTTTGGTGCCCCCTTTCAAACAGCTATAACCTTGCATTCCCCCTCCCTATGATTAGAAATATCATGGGAAGCAATGCGGGGAAGCAAGGTGGCACTTGACCTTTGCCTTAACACCTAAAATTCTTTACCAAAGCAGAGGAGATATATCCATTGGTAGCACGACACACAGTCATGGTTTTACTTCCCATATGGTTCCACTTCCCATCGTGCATTGGGGCATGACTGCAGTATCATTTACTGAAAGCTCAACAAATACACTAGATGGCAATATTTAGTCACAATAGACAAAGTCACAAGTCTTTCTATCCGTGGATCCCTCTCACAGAAAGAATGTTATTAATGCAAATGCCATCTTGAGGATTTACTGTCATCAAACAAATACAGTACTTATGTACTGTATGCTGAATGTATATATTCGTCTGAGTTTTATTCATTTTTTTCTTAATGCATTGCCAAAATGTATATGATCGGGAAAAATTATCGGGAACGATTGGAATTGAATCGGGAGCAAAAAAAAGCAATCGGATCGGGAAATATCGGGATCGGCAGATACTCAAACTAAAACGATCAGGAGCAAAAAAACATGATCGGAACAACCCTAGTTATAATATTATTATCCCTATTTGTATTTACAATTTATTTACTATGTGTATTTGCTATTTGTAATTGTACCTGTAGTATTTACAAAGGATTTGGCGTAGGTTTTTGGGCTGTGGAACTAATTAATTGAATTATAACGTGGTCTTATGCGAAAATCCCGATCGACATACGACCATTTTGACTTTCAAACCAGGTGCTGGAATGAAATGAATCCATATGTAGAGGTAACAATGTACAGTGCTTTTAAAACGCTCGCAGCTGTACCAAAACACCTCACAAAAGCCTTTTCTGAAAAACAAAATAAATAATAATGCTTCACAGTGCAGATGGTGAAATGCATCATGTGATGGACCAACCCCAACAGTCATAAGAGGAAGAATGATAGGTGTGAATACTCCAGCAGTTTTTAGGATAATGAGCCTCTTTACAACTGAGCCACTTGGAACTAATGTGGCCAAACTGTTATTTTTCAAAACGTTGCATGTAGAAATACAATAAATTTGAGAAAATGAAGATTAATACAGTTCTAAAATCTTGCTTAATTGTTTAGGGCTGTAAAAATAAACTTGATTTCAGCTAGTTTGCTTTTTTTTCTTTCAGACAAGCTATAGTTAACACTGACCAGGATACAACCTGGATGTAATTAAAACGTTTCCTCAGTTATTAAGTGTGACTTGTCAAAATACCAAAATCTGAGGAATACTATTATTTCCCATTATTTATTCAAATCAATTGGACAGAATAACTTATCATTGCAATATGTAAATTAGAAAGATATACAGTAAAGTATATCCACCATTATCTATAGCACTTAAAACTTTAAATCACTCTCCTAAAAAGAGCCAAAAATGGAGTTAGCCCACTTAGGGTCTTACTAGTTACATTAAGAATGCTTAAAAAAAGACTCACTTGCAAGACAAACTACCTCAAGTTTAAAGTGTTTTCCATTACTCAGCCCTTAAGGTAGGTTAACCTATTTTTACGGCTTTATGACACCTAGCAAAGTTAAAAAGTTACTCGAGATGTACCATGTGGTTAATAAGATTCCACAATGGCTCTGGAATTGATTTTTTAAAATGATAAACACACTAGATAATAGATTATTGTATACTATGCTGCTTATTGTAGGCCGGTGTGAGGAAACCCGTGGCTAACAAGCCGTATTTGGCTCTGTCATCACTCTGCTTCAAGGCCCTTTGGCTATTAAGTGCTATTGAATTTTATAATGTTTTGTGAGGAGGGTAGTGTGGCCCTGGCAATGCAATCCATTTACCCTGGGTGATTAACAAAAATTATCGTCAAATATTTCTTGTCAACAGAAATAACTTTTAAAAAGTCGATAAAAGTCGATAGATTTAAACTGTATTTACACCACCCAAACACCTGAGAAGGTGAAGTTCTGTGAACGCTAGCTCTCAGAGGGTTTTTCAGTACAGGAGGGTACTTCCCTGTCACAGAGCAGCATTAAAGCCTGATACTGAGGACAGACTTATTTTTCTGGCTCAAACTTTTAAAGCAATGGATGTCTTGTTTGTTTGTCACAATTTTGAAACGGAACATTTTCTTTTGTCTATTTACTTTGTTGACACTGTCAGACACCTTAAAGGGACCTCGGACCTAAAAGACTTGTAGGCTCTAATAAGCCACAATTGTTCTCTTTTACCTCTTTTATGTTATGAGAAACACATAAAATATTGCCATTGATTTAAAAATCTAAAACAGGGTTCACTAAATCCGGACCTCGGTGCCACTTTTCTTGGTCCGGATTTAGTGAATTTAGTGATTTAGTGAGTGACAGAATCCTTGTTTTTAAAAAAAAAACCTGCTACGTGTGGACATGGCCGAAGACTTCGTGCACAAAAGGCTTTAAAATGTTGCCGAGTGTAAATTAAAATTAGTTTTTTAATTTATGTTTCTTTCATTTGGGGGGCATTGCATGTCTACCTCGGATTGTGTGCAATGTTCTGCATTTAGTTAACTTTTAATTTTGTGCAATGTTCCTCATATTTGTGAAATGCTGTAGTTTGTCACGATGCGTTAATCTTTGTTGACCTGAAAGATTGGCGAAAGCAGCATCTGATTTTGTCAACTTTTGTCACTCGATGGCAAAAATCAGACTTCAAATTTGAAAGAAAAAAAAATATTGTGATAATCACTGATATAATTATTGAAATTTTTATCGCGATAACAATTTTTTTCATATCGCCTAGGCTTACAATCCACTGACCCTAGAAATCGGCGCTGTAAATGACATTAAAACCAGGTTACGAGCTTTGGAGTTGGAAAACAAGATTGGAACGACTGTGGAAACGGGGCTCACATTTGCCTTGTCTGACAGCTGTACACACCTGTACTCTGCAATCGCCCATCTTACTGATGGCAGCTATATTGGAGGGGGGGGTGATGATTTTCCCATCGAGGGAGGGCTTGGATATGGAAAAAAGTAAGCTATAACTAGTCATTGGGCTGTCAATTTATATTGTAACTGTCATGTTTTGTGTCACGTACAAGTGCAGTTTTGTTTTCTATAAAGAGGTTCCTTAATTTCACAAAGGCAAGATGTTATTGTTTGTTTAACTGCTGAATAAAGTTAGGCTAACTATTAGTTTCAAGGCTAAAATACAGTAAATCCCTCATATGCTGTGCTTTAAATATCTTTTTAATGGCTCTTAGTGTTGTTGTTTTTCTGTGGGAAACGGGTACAAATGGTACACATAGCGATAAAGGTTGCAGACCCCTGCTGTAGGGACAAATATTGTATCCCCGCTTCTGAATCTAAAACTGCCCCTAGGGATGTTGGCTAACAAGAAAATCCAACATGCCGCATGACTTTACTGAAGAGTCAATCCATCCTTTTTTTGTAGCTTTTCCCTTTAGAAGGCAAGTGACTATTTTTGGTAATTAAAGAAAATCAGATCATATATTACTATTATTGTTGCATAATTTTATTAGCTGTACCAATTTTATGGGTAGGATTTAAAAGAAAAAGAAAAGAAAAAAATCAAATCTAATTCATCTGAGGCTTTGTAATTATTAACGCTTGATTAATTGTATTTTAATCGGGTGGCAACATTTGTCCCAAAAAGTTCTAAATTAAAAGGACTGTAGTGGTTGAATGAATCTCTGTGGAAAAGTGCAATCAATTATTTTTTAATACACTTTAGGTGGATAACACTTTTATAGGCTGAAGGGCTGCCAAGTCACCACCCACACAATATTTTTTCATCTATTCCTCGGTAATTCGTGAACAGATCATAATGTAATTTGATAGATATAGTCCTGGGATGTATAAGCATCAATCCTTCGAGCCCAATCTTTTATTTTTTAGTAACATGGCTGACTAATGGCGTACCGCAAGCAATAAGTCACTTCCGCTCATTAATATTCATGAGGTTAGCTACTGTTGTTAAGGGGGGGGACACGCGACCGTTTGTCCCCGGTAGGAAATGAATGGAAATCGTGTACGAAGGATATGTTTACAGAGCTAAACCTATTAATTCTCTCCGAAAATGATGTCTCTGGTGCCAAATTCACGGGCAAAGATGTGGGAAAAACAAAAAAATGTTCAGTTAAAAAGATGGCTTGAGTGTCGAGGACTGAAAAAGATGGGAAAAAGAGCCGACCTGATCCAGAGGTAGCTTTTTTAAAGACTCCTTTTTCTTAAGCGACTGACAATGACATTCTTCAGTTTCAACAAGCTATCCTTTACCACCAGCCGTCTTTCTAAAATATTATATCCTCTGGTTGTCCTACGTCTCTGACTGTTCTTGGGGGCAGTGTTGTTAATAACGGCGTTACAATATAACGGCGTTACTAACGGCGTTATTTTTTTCAGTAATGAGTAATCTAATTAATTACTTTTCTCATCTTGGCAACGCCGTTACCGTTACTGAGGCGGGAAAGGCGTGCGTTACTATGCGTTACTAAGTTGGTTGAATAAAAAAAAGTCTGAGAGAAACGGACTCACGGGGACGAGAGCAGAGCAGGAGTGGGGAAGACGCCGTTGCAACCGCGATGCTAGGTGGCTCCAATAATACCTGACTGCAGCCATAGCCGACAAACTACACCCACATGACACGGTAGATATCATATTATAGAACTAGATGCAAATGATAGACACTGCTGCACTGCCAACATGTTTTAAGGACTACATGCGTTTGTAAACAGCCGCCATCTTAAAGCAGTAGACCTCTCAGGAAGGCCCTGATGTAGAGATCCTTCCTAGCGAACCTAAGTAATTTTTTAAAATCTAAAATGCTCCTAAATCGGCAAAATCTTAACTTAAATCTATCTTTAAATGATGAAACAGTTTTAAAACTTACACATGTTTAAAGTAGACAAAAGGGAACTAATGCAATAACGGGAGAAATTTTAACAACTTTAACGATTGATTCACAACTTTAAATGACTTCCACACATAGCAAAGGTTACTAGCTAGTTATCGCAATACCCTTGTGTCTAGTTAAGTGGAGGGTAAAGAATTGGGCTAGGGCCAATTGTCCCCCAAACACTTTAAGCTTCACATTGTGTGACCTGTGTGTGTGTGTGTTTTTTTTTTTTGAGAAAGAAAAAAACATATCACTAGTTACTTTGCCAAGTAACTAATTACTCTTACATTCAGGTAACTGAGTTACTAACGCAATTACTTTTTGGGAAAAGTAATTTGTAACTGTAATTAATTACTTTTTTAAAGTAAAATTAACAACACTGCATGGCACTAAATGCGTTAGTAGACAGCCGCCATCTTAAAGCAGTAGACTTTTTAGGACGGCTCTGTTGTAGAGAACCTTCCTAGCGAACCTAAGTAACTTTTTATCTTTTTTTAATCTTTTTATATAAATACTTCTAAATCGGCAAAATCTTGACTTGAATCTATCTTTAAATGATGAAACAGTTTTAAAACTTTCATTTGTCGAAAGTAGAGAGAAGGGAACAAATGCAATAATGGGAGCAATTTTAACAACTTTTTACAGTTGATTCAGGGTAAAGGGTAAATTAGGGTAAAGAATTGGGCTCGGGCCAATTGTACCAAAAACCTTCACAAGAAACTTCACATAGTGTGGCCAATGTTTTTTTTTTTTTTTTTTTTTTTTGAGGGAAAAAAAAAAAAAGTAATTATCACCAATTACTTTGCCAAGTAACTAATTACTCTTACATTCAGGTAATTGAGTTACTAACGCAATTACTTTTTGGGAGAAGTAATTTGTAACTATAATTAATTACTTTTTTTCAGTAAGATTAACAACACTGCTTGGGGGTAATTTATAGTTTTGCGTAGCAATAGCAAATGCAACTCAGTGACAGCCAACGAACACTTTTAATTTTTTCAGTGATAACAAATCTTAATTCTATATTTTATTTACACTTCCCCCTCACTAAAGTTGTGTTTTTTTACAACAGAAAATATAACAGTGGCAGTCAGGTATCATTTTAATTCTTTTCAGGTCATTCATTGTCAGACAGAAGCAGCACGGCACAACGTCACGCTAAAAAATAAGTTAAAAATATCAAAATAGCTTACCTCTGTCCTCTGAAAGACAATGCCAACCCAAATGTTTACTGCATAAATGTTTACTGACGAGGTGGCGTTAAAAGTCCGCGCATGTTGATTCATTCTTCACAATTTTTCCCTCGAATTTTTGTTTTCAGGAAGTATGAAGAAAACATCCTTCATATGTCGTAATGTCTAGAGTCGTTTCTACAAGTTCCAAAAAAGAAATGTGTGATCGGCATGTTCGTTTTTGAAAGATTACCGGAGAAAAGTAGCATACTTAACATGGGTTCTATGCGAGGGCGGGTCTATAATGTCCCACTTCTGTTTTACTTCCGCTTTACGATGCGACGTCACGGTCTAAAATTAGCATGCGTACCATATGCCATTGCGGACTCACAGTTGCCAGTAGATCAGGACTTAAAGCCGAGTTATACTTCCGCGTCAGACCTACGCCATCAAGGAAAACCTGATTTACGACTCTGCGCCGTAGCCTGACGCAATCCTATTGATTTTTCAAACCCTAGCATCACGTCAACGCATATGATGTGGCGGAAATGGACTGTGATTGGTTCGCTCAGACTGTTGTTTCCGGTTCAGCGCGAAATTACCGCCATTGTAAAACATTATTTTTCTAGACGCAAAAATGGACCAAGCCGACGGGAGTATCATCGAAGAGCAAGTCTCGTCAAGACATCATAAGGTTTGCCAAATGGCAAGGTAAGCGATTGAATAAAGAAATGGAAGAACCACCGAGATGTGTGTGTTCGGAATCGAGTGGCCATACGAAGTGGTGACCCAGTCGGCCAAAAACTGCCAGCTTTTTATCACTTTGTCGTATTTTTGGTTGGTGTACTTCATCATTTATTGTGTACATACTGTATGTTGCGGTTACACATGTTTGCTGTGAGTCTGTGACTTATTTATGTGTTGCACTTCAAGTATATGAAAAATAAAGCACAGGTTTTGAGCTTTAATTTTCAATAACAGACAGTTCACACACGATACATCATCACTGAATGAGAGTGCCTCGGTGCTTTTATGATAACGTTAATATCAAGGCTTCCAACGCAGTTTGGGAAATTCCATAGACGCCAGAAATCTGCTATGGCTTCCCACTGGCTGGTTGTGGGACACGGCAAACAAATCGGGCTGGAGGGCTTTGCAGACTCCAGACAAAACGCTGGATGCAGTGCTCGATGCCAGTTTGAAGCTAGCTGGTTTTCACCCGAGGCTAGAAGAACTCTATGCGGCATCAAAAGTTGGACTGACCACCTCGAAACGGTCTTCTGCGTCGCCTGCGCCTCAACATTTGTATGATAACATTTATTCAATGTTGATGAGCTAAAGATCCACATTCAAGTGTTCCATCTTGCATTGTTTATTTTTCTCAGTTAAACTAGACAAGAGGAAGTCAACAAGCATGCCCCAAAACCGTACAAACATAACACAACACCCCTCTAGTGGCTTGGCGGTGAATTACAGAGCAACGCGTCATCTGGCCGGAGAACCGTCGAATGACAGCGTAGTCGCTGTGCCGTCACCGAAACGCGGGAGCATAACTCGGGCTTTAGCCAGTAGAGGGCATCCGCGCTCTTTGTCACAAACTTCAGCCTGTAATAGGACATTAGTGCTTGTTTGTTTTTAATTACACAGCAACTCATTTCCTGCCATTGACGGTGCAGGACGTCTAATCCCATTTGACAGGGAGGTCTTGCCGCAATGAGCTATCAGCCAGTCAAAATGGATTGGAAGTCCCTTGACCTCAGTGGCAGCCAGTGAGTTAAAAGAGTGCCCTCTAAAGGCTTATCCTGAATGATTAGGGTCAGAGGAAATTATGCCACTTGACTTTTGCCAATCATTGAAAGTCACTCTCAGTAACTTAATGCTTTGTGTCATGAGTTGCTAGAAAATATAGGTCAGCAAGCTTGCTGAAAATAACTCCAGCTTGACGTTTGGATGGTGAGAAATGTTTTATGAGCTCATAACTTGGTGTGCTGGTTTCTGCTGCCAATGAGAGTTCTCCGTTACATAATTGAAAACATGTCCGTTGCTCTAAGCGTGCAGATGCTGCGGTAATAATACACCTCAACTGCAGACCCAGACTTGTGTGTCCTCCATAAACGAGACGCGATGGAGTCAGGTTAACCACAGATAGCCAGCAGCCTTGGCGAAGTTGCCATATTTGTTGACATCACAAGCCTCACCAAAGAAGCCGGCAGGCGATCTTAAAAAAAAAGACAACGCGAAATCTGCTAGCTTTCCAACGCAAGAATAATTACCGCCCGACGACTTAAAAGTCCTGCAAATATCAAATACAACAAGGTTAAGCACTGAATTTCCTGGAAAATGCGTCAGCTAAGACTGCAGCGCAGCCAAATGCTAACCAATGACGTGAGGGTTACACCCACCTCTACTAACTGTGTCAAGGCCAACATAATGTAGTGACTAAACTTGTCCGACGATGTTCTTTGCAACATAATGTAAAAACAGGTAAGACTCACCTGTTCCTTTGAATGCAATGAAGTTATTAAAGAGCATGACTCGAGCCAAAGTCACTGGCAGCCGGACGCCGCCGTCGTCCGTCCGAACATTGGAGCTCCGCAACTTAAAGTGAAACCTGATTGGCTGAGCGATGACAACCAGCCCGAGAAATTTCAAAATAAGACGCGTCAAAATAAGAGATTTTTATTGGGACAAAATTATTCACAGATTTTATTCAACGAAGTCTTTTTTTGCAGGAAGACAGAATTAATTGCAGTTTTTGTAGTAGTGTCAGTTAAATGACAGTCAATGTATTCTGGTCTTGACCATGCACAAAATTATCGATACCATTTTTTTGTGTTATTAGCAGAGGTGGGTAAAGTAGCCAAAGATTTTGCTCAAGAGTAGCGTTACTTCAAAATAATATTACTCAAGTAAAAGTAGTCATCCAAACAATGTACTCAAGTACAAGTGAAAAGAATATTCATTGAGTAACATTGTAACTGCTAACGATGTTTGATTTTTTTTCTCTCAAGATTTTACTCAAGAGTAACGTTACTTCAAAAAAATATTACTCAAGTAAAAGTAGTCATCCAAACAATGTACTCAAGTACAGTGTTGTTAATCTTACTGAAAAAAAGTAATTAATTATAGTTACAAATTGCTTCTCCCAAAAAGTAATTGCGTTAGTAACTCAATTACCTGAATGTAAGAGTAATTAGTTACTTGACAAAGTAATTGGTGATAATTACTTTTTTTTTTTCCTCAAAAAAAAAACAAAAAAAACATTGGCCACACTATGTGAAGTTTTTTTGTGAAGGTTTTTGGTACAATTGGCCCGAGCCCAATTCTTTACCCTAATTTACCCTTTACCCTGAATCAACTGTTAAAAGTTGTTAAAATTGCTCCCATTATTGCATTAGTTCCCTTCTCTCTACTTTCGACATATGAAAGTTTTAAAACTGTTTCATCATTTAAAGATAGATTCAAGTCAAGATTTTGCCGATTTAGAAGTATTTTAGATTAAAAGTTACTTAGGTTCGCTAGGAAGGTTCTCTACAACAGAGCCCTAATAAAAGGTCTACTGCTTTAAGATGGTGGCTGTTTACTAACGCATCTAGTGCCGTGTCTGTCGTTTTGCATCTAGTTATATATATATATATACAGTATATGTGATATCTACCATGTCTACCATATCTACCGTAACATGCGGGCGTAGTTTGTAGATTATTGGAGCTACCTAGCATCGCGTTTGCTCGGCGTCACAACTTTCTTGCCTCTTCCCCACTCCTGCTCTGCTCTGTCGTTTCGGTGAGTCCGTCTCCCTCAGACTTTTCGACCAATATAATAACGCATAGTAACGCATGCCTTTCCATCCTCAGTAACGTTAACGGCGTTGCCAAGATGAGAAAAGTAATTAATTAGATTACCCACTACTGAAAAAAATAACGCCGTTAGTAACGCCGTTATATTGTAACGCCGTTATTAACAACACTGCTCAAGTACAAGTGAAAAGAATATCCATCGAGTAACATTGTAACTGCTTACGATGTTTGATTTTTTTTTTTT
Organism: Corythoichthys intestinalis; assembly: GCF_030265065.1. Lineage (NCBI taxonomy): Eukaryota > Metazoa > Chordata > Actinopteri > Syngnathiformes > Syngnathidae > Corythoichthys > Corythoichthys intestinalis. The sequence continues at coordinate 43,751,037 of NC_080398.1, forward strand.
AACAATGGTATATTTCTTCTCAGCACAAAGTTATCTATATGTAATATTAATGTTATACTGTGCGATAACATATTACATAATATTCAGCCGAAGAAATACCAAAAAAAAAAAAAAAATCATTGAATTCCGGTGAGAGAAAAAAAATCTACAGAAATGAAGCATCATTCATCCAAAGAGCATGAGTACCCTCTAGTCGAGAAAATATATTTACTAGGATCACATTAAAAGGATCATATCTCCGGTTTTCTGTGGTCAATCGGTGCCAAATAAAAATAGTAAAGAGGTTAAAATCTGCACTTTCGAGTCATTTTGATGGTGCTCTATGTCAAATACTTGGTTCTTTAAGGTACCACCTGATTGAACAGGCCAGCGTGATCATAGAACATCAGGCTTGAGTCTGATTGGTATAATGGAGTCATTTGATTATTGTTGTGACAGCTCATCGATGAAACTGAGCCACTGTTGGTGCCTCTGGCAAAAAAAGTACAATCTAATAAGTAGAATAAAGAAGAAAAATGTAACGACGAGCGAGTGTACGAAGTAGGAGTAATGTTTCTTCTTCACAAATCTACTCAAGTAAAAGTAAAAAGTATGACTTTGTAAAACTTCTCTTACATACAAGTACATTTCCTCAAAAAGTTACTCAAGTAAATGTAACGGAGTAAATGTAACACGTTACTGCCAACTACCAATGCCAATACTGAACAGATATCACGTTTTTTGGAGGGAGGTGGGGGGGGGGTCTTTAAATACGATACTAAATTACTGCATACTCACTTGAATGTAAAGTTATAGCTTTTACAGACACTACTTAACTCATTGTCTGCCATTGACGGCGCTAGACGTTAAATCCATTTGAAGTGGGTTAGTGTTGACTACCCTCTCGCTTCAAATAGATTTGACATCTACTGGTGATAACCTCATTTAAATTCACAGTTCATACTCCAACTTCAAATGGACTGGACGTCTACTAATGATTAACTCATTTAAATTTACAGCAAACTGACTGGATGCCACACGATTGGATGTCTATCATCACCTTGGGAAGGGCGACAAGTGTCCCCCCCCCCCTTTTTTTTTTTTTTTAAACGGCGGTATGTGTATCTGGCAGCCATCTTGGGTAGGGCAACCAGCGGTTTGAAACTAGATCTCGAAATGTTCATATTGCACAGCATGAGAACGTTATTTCTTAGTACTTGCAAACAACGATTACATAATTTTAGTGCTGTATTTGTACCGATACAATCAGTGCAACACTACACAAAATAGCCCTAACAATTCATCAGTGACAAGCTGTATCCCTGTTTCTCTTAATTTTGGAGTGTATCATTTTGCTTTGTTGAATATGCAAGGACAAAGCACCCACAATCTTATTTAATCAATTTTATTTTGGAAAATTTCTATATTCACACTCACTGTCTGTTAGAACCACGCAAAGTTCCAGTCAACAGTTTAATAATTTTATAACTGCTAGTTATCCGATTATCTGATTTAATGAGAAATTACAATTTTACACCATATGCAATTGCAAGTCTTTGTGTACATGAACTTTCATTGCTTCATTTTGAGAGACTGTAAAAGTGCTGTACAGTGTATCACAAAACTGAGTACACCCCTCACATTTCTGCAGATATTTATCTTTTCATGGGACAACACTGACAAAATGACACTTTGACACAATTACAAGTAGTCTGTGTGCAGCTTATATAATAATTTATTTTCCCCTCAACATAACTCAAAATATAGCCATTAATATCTAAACCCCTGGCAACAAAAGTGAGTACACCCCTTTGAAAACGTACATCCCTAAATGTCCAAATTGAGTACTGCTCGTCATTTTCCCTCGAAAATGTCATGTGACTCGTTACAGGAGTGCTGTCAGCATTGCTGCAGAGATTGAAGAGGTGGGGGGGTCAGCCTGTTAGTGCTCAGCCATACGCCGCACTCTACATCAAATTGGTGTGCATGGCTGTCACCCCAGGAGGAAGCCTCTTCTGAAGACGGTACACAAGAAAGCCCACCCGTCTCATCAGACCATAGGACATGGTTCCAGTAATCCATGTGCTTTGTTGACATGTCTTCAGCAAACTCTTTGTGGGCTTTCTTTGTACCGTCTTAAGAAGAGGCTTCCTCCTGGGGTGACAGCCATGCACAACAATTGGACGTAGAGTTCGGCGAATGGTCTGAGCACTAACAGGCTGACCCCCCACCTCTTCAATCTCTGCAGCAATGCTGACAGCACTCCTGTAACGAGTCACATGACATTTTGAAGGGAAAATGACAAGCAGTACTCAATTTGGACATTTAGGGATGTACGTAGTTTTTAAGGGGTGTACTCATTTTGTTGCCAGAGGTTTAGATATTAATGGCTATATTTTGAGGGGAAAATAAATTAACTCGATTATATAAGCTGCACACAGACTACTTTTCATTGTGTCAAAGTGTCATTTTGTCAGTGTTGTCCCATGAAAAGATATACTTAAATATGTGCAGAAATGCGAGGGGTGTACTCACTTCTGTGATACACTGTACATAAAGCTCTAAGTAACAAAATAGAGTATCATTTTTCAACATCATTGAACTGTACAGATACAACAAAATTGGGGTTGTGAAAACATAGCCAATAATTACATGATTACGATGAGGCTACGCCTGGGAAAATCAAATCTTGTCAAAATTTTATTAAACCAATTGTTCAGTGTGGTAAGTATTAGTGTAAAAGGTGGTTTTCTTCCCTGTATTTGGGATTCCAAATAAAATGAATGAAAAACAGGGTGTTATTAAAAATCCTTTACTCTATAAAAATACATTTACAAGACAAATATATACATCAGTTTACAAGTATGTAAAAGAAATCTTAAAAAGTGCATTACAAAATAAATATCTACCATAAATCGACTAACATCAGCACTATCAATGATCATATGAGAAATCTGTCATCCACCAGAGTTTTGTTGACAAGGTTTCTCCTTCCGATAGAATTTCGAATCCTTTTAAAGATCTGTTAAGAAAAAAAAAGTACGATAACTATCCAGGAAGGGAAATAAACTCAAATTCACATTGTATTTAAATGCACAAAATACTAACCATTTGCTGTAAGTATGTAAGCACAGCAGCGAGTACGAAGTTCTGAGAAGCAAGGTCAACGATGCAGAAGTACAAGGTATCAAAAATCAACAGGGTGCCCTCATTTCCATAAAAGAGGACATCACTGAAGGAGTGACCTTCATCTGCAGTGACAAACAGTCATTATCTATGTATGCAAGTATCACCAAGCGCAAAAGGACGTCATGTTCAAAACACAGGATGATACCATTATAAAAGATGCTCTTGTCATTTGGTTCAAGGAACTCCATACCCATGACCCGCTCCAATGCCAGTTTGTCTCTCACAATGTAGTCCATGTCAGGGTGTGCCTGAGGGGAAGAAAACAATGTGACTAGAGCAAACAGTAACATTTAAAGCCTACAGTGGGGCAAATAAGTATTTAGTCAACCACCAATTGTGCAAGTTCTCCTACTTGAAAAGATTAAAGAGGCCTGTGATTGTCAACATGGGTAAACCTCAACCATGAGAGACAGAATGTGGAAAAAAAAAAAAAAACAGAAAATCACATTGTTTGATTTTTAAAGAATTTATTTCCAAATTAGAGTGGAAAATAAGTATTTGGTCACCTACAAACAAGCAAGATTTCTGGCTGTCAAAGAGGTCTAACTTCTTCTTATGAGGCTCCACTCGTTACCTGCATTAATAGCTAACTCATTATCGGTAAAGAAGTCACCTGTCCACAACCTCAGTCAGTCACATTCCAAACTCCACTATGGCCAAGACGAAAGAGCAGTCGAAGGACACCAGAGACAAAATTGTAGACCTGCACCAGGCTGGGAAGACTGAATCTTCAATAGGTAAAACGCTTGGTGTCAAGAAATCAACTGTGGGAGCAATTATTAGAAAATGGAAGATATAGAAGAGCACTGATAATCTCCCTCGACCTGGGGCTCCATGCAAGATCTCACCCCGTGGCGTCAAAATGATAACAAGAACGGTGAGCAAAAATCCCAGAACCACATGGGGGGACTTAGTGAATGACCTACAGAGAGCCGGGACCACAGTAACACAATGCGCCGCCAGGGACTCAAATCCTGCACTGCCAGACGTGTCCCCCTGCAGAGGCCAGTACAAGTCCAGGCCCGTCTGCGGTTCACTAGAGAGCATTTGGATGATCCAGAAGAGGACTGGGAGAATGTGTTATGGTCAGATGAAACCAAAATAGAACTTTTTGGTAGAAACACAGGTTCTCGTGTTTAGAGGAGAAAGAATACTCCATACACCATACCGACAGTGAAGCATGGGGGTGGAAACATCATGCTTTGGGGCTGTTTTTCTCCAAAGGGACCAAGACGACTGATCTGTGTAAAGAAAAGAATCAATGGAAAATCTCCTTCCGTCAGCAAGGGCATTGAAGATGAGACGTGGCTGGGTCTTTCAGCATGACAATGATCCCAAACACACAGCCAGGGCAACAAAGGAGTGGCTTCGTAAGAAGCATTTCAGGTCCTGAAGTGACAGTCCGTGTTGCCCAACAACAGCCCCAAAACATCACTGCTCTAGAGGACATCTGCATAGAGGAATGGGCCAAAATACCAGCAACAGTGTGTGAAAAGCTTGTGAAGGGTCACAGAAGACGTTTGGCCTCAGTTATTGCCAACAAAAGGTACATAACAAAGTATTGAGATGAACTTTTGGTACAGACCAAATACTTATTTTCCACCATGATTTGCAAATAAATTCTTTAAAAATCAAACAATGTGATTTTCTGTTTTTTCCCCCCACATTCTGTCTCTCATGGTTGAGGTTTACCCATGTTGACAATTACACGCCTCTCTAGTATTTTCAAGTGGGAGAACTTGCACAATTAGTGGCTGACTAAATACTTATTTGCCACACTGTATGTGTGGGTAACTAACATGATCTATGACTGATCCCAAGAAGTGGTTCATGGTGTGGTAGGCCCGGATGTTTTGGTCTGACTGGTTGAATGAGGCCGCGTCCATAAGTCTTGATGGTCCATGCCGCTGTAAATGAATGAAAAGTGAAACACTGAAATATACGCATTTTTAACAACAATATTGAGTAGAACCAGGTACAAACCCTGGTGAAAGAGTCCCGTATCCTGTCGTAATGCGAGCGCAGTCGACAAGAAAGGGCCACCTGGAAGGTCTGCATATCCGTGTTAGGCAGAAGACCTCTTTGGCCACAGAGTGACTCCTTCAGATAGAGAAGATGACGCATAAGACTGATATAAATTAGTGAACAAAAAGATAATACAGTAGTTAAAAGAACATACAGCTTCTCTCCTTAGATTGTTGTTCATTTCCTCCATGTTTGTATCAGCATGACCATGCACAGAGCGACCATGGATGTAGTAGCCAAAACAGCGCTGGGGTAGGAGCAACACAGAAATCTGAAAAGATAAAAACAAATTCAAGTAAACTTAGTACTCAGATAAAAACTTTACATTTTATTTGACCCACACAAAACAGCAGGAAGCAGGTGTTTAGAGTTCTATTCTCCCACTGGCTACTAGTGGTGATTATTTAGCTGCACATTACAAGTTATTTGTGACTCCAAACATATGTATGTATGTCTTCCAGTTTTAACAAGGAATCAACTTCCTATTTCCTCATTTTGCAAATTAGTCACTCTGGTTGGATGCCACATGACTTTTTGAGTCAGCGAGTGGTCTGTCAATATAAAACATAAAAATTAGGAATTTCCTGATCATATTTTTGCATGTGAGTCGGAGTCACCTGATTTTGCGGATCTACTGGTACAGAGTCCTGATCTGATACCTTGGAAATGTATTAAAAGGAGGGGTAAAAAGCATATCCAAATGTCTTTGTTTTCCAATTTGAATAAAACTACTGTGATCCCTCGCAACGTCGTGATTCAAACTTCGCACCCACAGTCCATCGCGGATTTTTTTTTTCAATTAAAAAATAAATAAATGCAGTATTTTATAAAGCTGTCCCGATCCGACCGCGTAGTCTCTCACTCTCACTCCTGCCGCTTTTCTTGGTCAGGCAGTGCACTGGAGATGCTTATTAAAGTTAACGATGGTTGAAAAACAGTTAAGGTTTGATCTTGCCAGAAAAGCTTATAAGTCGAAACTTCAAAGCGCTGCATGTGTCAACATCGTTTAACTTGTTAAACAGTTGCTGTGGCAACTCATTGTGATTAGGTAGGGCTTACTGACACTATTCTTCAGTGGTTCACATCCTATTTACATGATAGGGATTTCTTTGTGTCAATCGGAAACTATCAGTCAGAACGAACCAAATTCACGTGTGGAATCCCTCAAGGGTCAATTCTTGGACCACTCTTATTTAACATCTATATGCTTCCGTTAGATCAGATAATGGAACAGTATGACATCTCCTATCACGCCTATGCAGATGACAGACAACTGTACATTTCTGTGTCCCCACATGATTATAGTCACTTAGTCTCCCTGAGTAAATGCATTTATCAAATCAATGAATGGATGTGCCAGAATTTTCTCCAGTTAAATGTGGAGAAGACAGAGGTGATCATTTTTAGGCCAAAAAAGGAAAGGTCAAAGATAAGCAGGCAACTTAACACAATGTCACTTACAGCTATAAATCAAGTCAGAAACCTTGGCGTAATTATTGATTCAGACCTAAAATTTGATAGCCATCTAAAGTCCGTCACTAAATCCACTTATTACCACCTAAAAAATATAACCAGAATTAAGGGGCTTCTGACTCAACAAGACATGGAAAAACTTATGCATGCATTCATTTTCAGCAGATTGGACTATTGCAACGGTATATTTACAGGTCTTGATAAAAAAATCAGTCAGGAAGCTGCAGCTAGTACAGAATGCTGCAGCCAGAGTCCTCACAAATACAAGGAAGCTGGACCACATTATACCGGTTTTGAAATCGCTACACTGGCTTCCAGTGAGTCAAAGGATAGACTATAAAATACTACTGCTCGCCTACAAAACACTTAATGGCCTTGGACCAAAATACATGCTTGACTTGTTAGATTCCTATGGGACATCTAGACCCCTAAGGTCGTCTGGAACCGGTCTTCTGCATGTTCCAAGAACAAGAACAAAGCAGGGTGAGGCAGCATTTAGTTATTATGCTCCTCACCTCTGGAACAAGTTACCTGAACGTCTGAAGTATGCTCAAACTGTTAGCTCTTTTAAATCAGGGCTAAAAACGCTTTTGTTTAGCACTGCATATCCATAACTGGCTATATATTTCAATCTACCTGCTTTCTATTCCTCTTGTGCTTATCTCCATTGCTGATTTCAATTATTATTAGTAGTAGTAGTTTTTGTTTTATTTTTATTTCTGTTTTATTTTTATTCAATTATTTTTATTCTATTTGTGATTAAATGCGATCTTTTGTCTTGGTTTTTACGTTGTATTGATTTAAATGTGATTTTTCTGATCTTCATGTGATGTAAAGCACTTTGAATTGCCTTGTGTTGAATTGTGCTATATAAATAAATTTGCTTTGCCTTGCCTTGCCTTGCCTTAAGTGAGCAGCTTGAGTGGATTTGGGTGGACTCACTCAATGAAGCATTTAATCAAGATAGGCATTTTTCTACATTTTAAAATGGATTGGTTAAGAATGGAAGCTTTTTTTAATTACAATTTGGGGGGAAAAGTGAAAACATGTCTTATATATATCTCTTTCAAATGATACGTCACGGTTTTTCACTTATTGCGGCAGGTCGGCAGGTTCTGGTCCCTATATCCGCGAAAAACAAGGGATCACTGTATCATATATAAGGGTTATTAGTACAGCAGTGGTTGCGAAGAAACTGGGGGAATCATAAATCCCCTACAATGATGTAATCAGGCCCGATTTCTGATCACGTGATCGGATTGGGGACATACCTAATTACAAGAATAGCACATTTTTGAATGGGACTTTATGAATTGCTCTGAAGATTGTGCAAGTGCTGGTTGATAAAGCAAGATAAAGCACTGCACACACATGGTGAACTATAAGTTGCAAAAGTAGGTCATTAGTAGTTGTCCTATATTTCCTACAACCGTTGTTGTAATAAATAGGTACTTTGGCTAATAATGCGATATTTGTCAGTATTATAAAGTCTGCCATGATTCCATTCGATTCAAGGGCCTTTAATCGATTTAATACACTATTATATATACATTTAACAATCAGTTCCATTTCATCTTAAGCGAGAAAAAATACAAAGCCTTTTCAATGCTTTTGACAATTTTGTTGCTGAAACACTTTAGACATTCTAATTAACAAAACAGCATATCTAAAAGATGACAATATTAGCTGATGTTTTGCATTTTGATCGCTTTCAAGTCAATTCTTCTTGACCATATCTTTCAGATTGTTACACATATGTCAAATAGCCCAGTTTATGGAATGATAACATAATATTCACTTTTTTATTTTAGTGACCTAATTATAATAAATGAATGCAATCATTGATTTTTTAAATGGCCAATTTAAGTAGAAGTAAGAGAAGTGAGACATCTTTGCCAATTCCTCATTTAAAGTTTTCGATTATCTCAATGGCGATCTTCCGCTGCCAGCCTCCCAGTTCAATTGGGTTGCTCGTCTATCTCCATCAATGGAAGCCGATAAGTTAATTTACATGTGGAAAAAAGAGTGAAAACTGGATGCTGAAAGCTAACTTTTCCTGGATAGCAAGTAAAATTACTGCTGACACTTTGCAACTCACATTACTGATGGAGCACAGATCCACAAACTGACGGATTTTGTCCTCCATGAAATGCTCATAGAAAACAGTGAAGAAAATCACCTGCGTAGATAAATAATTAATAACAGGTCAGCACTACATTTGTTTCTTAAGCTGTGACAATAAAAATGAAGACTCACCTGCAGAAGACCAATGCATAGCCACAGTGTTGCCGAGAGACCGTAGCGCATGGTCAGGCTGTATGGAGGCGTGTACACCTGTGGACGGCGCTGTAGAGTTGGCCAAGGGTCTCTCAGGGCTAAGTCTGAGAAACCCAAGACCTACACAAACCATAGTCATTTAGACTCAGGAATTTCAAGTCACAAAAAAATATTTCATCCGAGTGATAAGTACCTCCAGGAAGAAGAGCACTGCCATTATTTGAAATGTTGGATTAATTTTGCGTATGGTCTGGATCTCATTCCACTCATTAGCTACGAAGTAGGTCCTCCAGATGCTAATAGGTGAGGGATCACGTTTCTGCTGGCCATTACCTGAAAATGTTGGCAAATAAAGTTTACAAACAGAATTGCAACACTACCAGTACAGTAAAACGAATGAACAGCTCCTGTTCCAATACCTGCCACAGTCTTGCTTACTTTACTGCGTGGCCTTTCCCAGTCAATGAAGAAGACATCCACAGATAACTGCACGAGTAGTTTGTGGAGGAATTGCACTGCCTGGATGTAGCATTCAAAACAGACACACACAATTCTTGCAGTAATAGGCCACCATCTAGCTTTCGAAATGATTAATGCTGATGTTCAGATACAGCAGGGTTGTCAAACTCATCTTTGTCGTGGACAATATTGAAGTTAAGGTTTCTTTCGAAGAGCCATTTTCTCTGCGAACCTGAGCTGCTGCGATCAACCCGTTGGTGTCATTTATCCACTACTCTGGCTTTTTTTTTTTTTTAAGTTTTTTTTCTGTGTTTCATCAAAGAAAAAGCATTGGAAAAATTACACTAGGGAGCTAATATTTCCCTAGGATAGTAAAAACATGTAAAGACAAAAATGGCACCATGCTGCAATTTCTAACTTATTGCAAACAGATTGGGGAGATTCGCACTAAATTCTTGTAATAATGCCATGTTCTGGCTCATTGACTCCCATTATAAATCATAATTTTTGATATGCTGTAAACCTGGTGTGTTATAATGCATTTTCCATGATTACTGACGCAATCGCTTCTTTGGCAAGTCAAAAATATGGAAATAGAGGAATTTGTGTGTTGAGAGTCTTAACACCCAAAAGTCACTAGGGGGCTCTATAGGCCAATACATGAATTTGCTTGCAAAGAAATTCTGTTATTATGACTTATTTGGGCCTCTAACTATGTCATATGAAATATTCAAATTAGACTTTTATTTTATATGTATATACAGCATAGTTAGTTTTGCTATTAGAATAATACTGCTATTCTTGTCCATAAGGGGCATTAAAAAAATAAAAACTATATGTGTGTAGCTAGGTCTGATGCTACTGAACATTTTGAGTGTTTGAAAGGGAAAAAATATTCAGAAATGAATTAGTTATCACACTTCAAAAGAAAACCCAAACTTTGGACAAAATCACAAGAATTTAGTCAAAATAAAAGAACGCCCACGGGTATGAATTGGCCAATTGACAACTAATCGATGATCAAATGAACTATTTTCATAGTCGAATTGTTTAGAGACTTTGTTAACCTAAAAATGGTCCAAATCCTTTTTTAAAGCTTCTTAATAGCAGATGATTTCTTATAAACTTCATTTTCCATTTGTATTATTTATTTACATATTTTTCTTTTTTTTAAGGTAGAAAATATGGTGTTTTTCTTAATTTTTTATTTTTGAATTTCATACAATATTGTCTTTAATCATGGAATATTTGTTATTTTTGTATTTGTTTTAATAGAAAAAGGGGGTAATTCCGTATATATTAATTTTCTTAAAGAGAAGGACAGCAAATATTTTTGTTTTATTTTTTGATTTCTCAAACGTTTTATTTATTCAATATGTTTATTTCTAAAGAAAAAACTAAATGATACATACAGTCCTCAATGAAATTTATCCATGAAACACATGATTTCAACTTTATTTTAGAGGAAAACATGGAATCGATGCACATGAATTACTTTTACAGGCCACACCAAATAATGTGGTGGTCCTTATGTGGCCCGGAGTTTGCCACGTGTGATTGACTAACCTTGAGAGCAAAGGCACAACTGATGTAAGTCACAAAGCGCTCCTCTTGATGAGGGAGCGGCAATAACACTGAGGCATGTTGTTGGGCCTAAAAACAACAGTAAAACTTAGAACAACAACGACATTCCCAAAGCCCACAAGAGAATGAAAACTCCTTTGGTTTGATGGAATGAAGCCCACCTTGTAAAGAATGAGCCAATAGAGTCCAGTTCCTACAGTGACGGCAAGGAAAACATTGGCCAGATCTCCAGCGTAAAACAAGAAAAACATCAACAAGGTCTGAAATCAGAAGGAAACGGAGGCTCAAGATTAACTTAGTTAAGAAGGTCCTCTAATTCAAGTGGATTGGACCTCTATCAAAGTCAATGTCAGCCAATGTAATACATTAAATGATTTACCCTCAAGTCGACGACAGGTGAGGCGATCCTCCTCTTCCAGCTGACTGTTTTGAGCACAGACAAGAGGACAGCCAAACCAGCCAACACACCAAGAGCAGTCTGTTCCACACACACAAAGTGTTAGAGCAATGTGTGCCACTTGAAAATGCCTTTATGTATCACACTCACATCTGTCTTGAGATGAGCATCATTTTGATCCATTTCATATTCCACAGCAAAACTCATCTGCAGGGGAAAAAAGAAGTAATACGCGCAAAAGGTTAGCAACTATTTGTCTGAATCATAGTTGTTGCAATTAAGTACCAGATCCAGAAGAAAACACTCCGGCTCCATTTATTTCTTAATTCTTAGTTAGTTGAGTAAACGATTTCACCAATCACTGAGTGTAATGACAGCCATAAAAAAACTAAATTAACTATCATGACCCATCAGTGGTACCAGATTCAGACCCACACTTCCCTCTCCCTAGCTACATCATCCAGCTCCTCCAAGGGGATTCAGAGGCGTTCCCAGGTCAACCATGAGACAGTCACCTATTTGTAATTTACTGGAGTTCATAAGTATTTGTATCCCAAATAATCAGCAATAAAATATGACACTCAGAGTTGTCAGTCTACCTTAATAAAAGTCCATCTTTACCCCATGAGTACCCACCTACCCACCACCCGTTTGAGCCCATTTTTGTCACCTGTGCACCCCACAGTCAGTCATAATCTAACAGTCAGTCATAATCTAACTGTTACCATGGGCTAGACCAGAGAGCTTTCGAAAGACACCAGAGAAAAAATTGTTGAGCTCCACAAAGCTGTAAAAGGCTATTGAACAATTGGAAAGCAGCTTGGCGAGAAAAAAATCAACACTTACAGCAATTGTTAGAAAATGGAAAAGGCTAAACATGACTGATAACCTACCTCTGCCTGGGGCTCCATGTAAAATCTCTCCCTGTGGGGCATCACTCATTATGAGAAAAGTGAGGGTTTAGCCTAGAACTACACGGCAGGAGCTGGTCAATGACCTGAAGAGAGCTGGATGCACAGTTTCAAAGGCTACTGTCAGTAGAACACTATGGTGCAATAGTTTAAAATCATGCATTGCTAAAAAGGTTCCCTTGTTGAAGCCAGTATGTCTGAAGTTTGGCAGAGACCGTCAGAATGATGCAGAGGAGGCATAGGAAAGTCACGTGGTCAGATGGGACCAAAGTAAAACGTTTTTGTGAAAACTTAAGTCGTCGTATGTGGAGAAAAAAGAAGGATGAGTATAATCCTAAGAACACCATCCCCATTGTGAAGTATGGGGGGGGGGCATCATGGTTTGGGGCTGCTTTTCGGCAAAGGGGTCAGGACGACTTTACGCTATAAAGCAGAGGATGAATAGTGAAATGCCACAACCTCCTTCCCTCAGTCAGAGACTTGAAGATGATTTGTGGCTGGATCTTCCAACATGACAATGATTCGAAGCACACAGCCAAGCTGGCCAAGAAGTGGCTGCGTAAAAAGCATATCAAGGTTCTGGAGTGGCCTAGCCAGTCTCCAAAGCTAAATCCAATAGAAAAGCTGAAAATTCGTATTTCTCAACGGCAGCCTCGAAAACTGCCAGATCTAAAGAAGATTTGTGTGGAGGAATGGGCCAGAATCCCTGTTTTCATATGTGAAAACATGGTGAAGAACTACAGAAAGCATCTGACCTCTGTAATTGCAAACAAAGGCTTCTGCACGAAATATTAGCACTGATTTTCTCAGGGGTACAAATACTTATGAACCCTGGTAAATTACAAATAAATAATTTTTTAAAAACCATATCAGGTGATTTCTGGATTTTTTTTTAGATTATGTCTCTATGAGTTGAAATGCATCTATGGTTGAAATTTCACACCTCTACCTATTTTCTAAGTGGGTGAACTTGCAAAATCACAAAGTGTGCAAATACCTCCGCACCTCACTGTATGTTCGAACAAAGTAAAACGACAGATGGACTGTTTGCAACTACTGTGTGTGACTCACAGAAACAGTTTGTGTGTTGATATCAGTGATCAGTACATCCTTGTACTCCACAGTCATCAGTGGGGGGAACACATGACCCTGTTCTGTGTTTGGAACTAACTGGAACCTGCAAACATCAGAGTAAATAAACATCCACGTACCACTTTTTTCATTCAGTCTTTTGTGTAACTGAATCCGCACCTTATTTTGACAGAGTTGGCAACACGAATGACTTTAGGAAGGACGCTTGCGCTTTTCTCTCTGCCGCTCAGCACGTCGACAAGAAACATACGTCGTGACAGGTACCAGTTATTCATGCTCTCTGTGCATGGAAGCACAACATACAGTATAAGACATATCACATGCAAATACACAAACACCAACCTCACCTTGGTTGACTAATTTTCCATTGAATTGTTGGTTTAAAACCAACGTAGGCAAGGGCAGAAGTTTTCTGCTCTCTTCTCCACCGAGGTCCAGAAACACATCATAAAAAAGCGGTTGGGGATGTGTACGCAGCAGTTCAGCTACTGAAAGATCACACTACACAAATACAAATATACTATACACATTACACATAAACTCAGAAGTTGATACCAAACAATTGGATTATTAGGTAAGAAGCAGAAGACTTACACTTTCTTGGTAAGCGGTGCCAAAACTGAAAGCTGATGATCGTCTGATTGGTGTTTCTGGACAAATCTAAACCAGAGGAGAATCATTCAAAAAGTGTTTTTATCACATTTAAGGGTAACACGATGATTTGAGTCTCACAGTTTTGTGGTTCTGGGCTCAAACTACAGACAAGCACTAAAAGTAAAAGACAGAAAGTAGATGGAGCAGCATTTAAAAGGTTTCTAGAATCATGTTAGATGGGTGTATGACAAATCAATCTTATCTGGAAAAAGTACTAAAATTAAGTACTATTTGTCCAATCGCTTCTTTTTACCTGGAGATTCGACCCTCCTATGTTTTCCCATCGAAGGAACTCGCCTCTAACATTATAAACGGCAGCCAGCAGCTTAATGTCCGTGTTCTGCCAAACACACAGAACAAGTGAAATAACTACCAGTACTTTGGATTGAATTAAAACCCTACCTTTTTTGGACCTCTGAAAATGAAGCTAACTGGAACTGGATCTGACTGAAGGACTCGATTTGCCAATCCTGGTTCATCACCATAGTAAAGCCAAGGTAGATTATTTCTCCTGGGACCAGATGAAATGTAAATATACACTAGTGTTTTATCTCATTAATGCATGGGTTCTGATTACCAGTAGGAAATGTCTTGAGTGGCGCTAAACGCAGCTTGTGATCTGAACACAGTGTTAAAGAGGCCGCAGGCATCGACACTCAAGCCGCTGAAGGAGTGCATGTTCATCACACACATGTTGCCGAGGGCCTGGCACGCTGTTAGGTTGGAGAAACTCTGCAGATAGACCATTTGTTAACATGTAGCATAAAATCCAAGAAAAATGGAATTAGAGGATGAGTGGAATTACAAGACAGGCTGCTGCGGATGAGTAGAGATTTTTGAGGAACCAGGCGGAAATGATGCTCAATTTCTGCAGGGAGGGACAGAAACAAAAACAAAAAGGACATATTTCTTTCAATTGTCAAGCCATAATGACTAACGTAAAATAATACACAGTGAGAGAAGATAAGGATGCTTACCAACTGAGCAAAATTTACACTGGGATTGACATTAGTGGAAAGGCTGCCAGGTGGAATACACAAACCTCCTGCCTGGCAAGTAACAGTTAAAAAAATACATAACAAAATATGTATAATGTACATAAAATGAACAAATATATTACTCTATTGCCCTATATTCAGGCTTCCGTTCACTTTATATGTTAAGATTCTAAATTGTCCATAAGTGTATGTTGTTTAATGATAGGGACATTTTGCTCACCAGCACAGAAGGATGGTTACACGCACAGGAGCTTTTAATGAAGGAAGCGTGACATCTTTCGCACCTGAAGGACAATAAACACAACATAAGTGTCATGACCCATCACAAGACAGTAACCAGCTGACAAGGAATTGCACTCATGGAAGCAAGAGAGGCAGAACCTGTGACTGTATGATTTTTCTTTTTGTGGCTCCAATCATAATTTCATAGTCATAGTCATTTCTGAATTTGGGTCATTCCTGTTTAAATGCTTCACAAATTGAATCGTCAAGTGAGGCGGCAAGTGCATCACTCTTTAGGTTTTGAGACGCTTCACGGTCAGGCTTGAGTTTACATATTTAGTTTTGCTGATTGCAAAACTGCAGATAAAACACAAGGTAAGGCAGAGGCCAAATGATAAGTGTGGCAAAAGTGGAACTGAGCGTCTGAAGTGTCCAACTGTGTACAGTAGTGAGGCTCAGTAGTATCAAGGAATACAACAATAATTTGTTGGCTTGATCCTAAGGAAAATGAAGCTGTAGTCTGGGCGTTCTAAAATTCAGCTTCACATGAAAGTCAAAAAGGCCAGGATTACATTCAGGCATATAAAGGACTAAAAAGAGGAACTACTGAGACAAGTAAAAGCCTGGGTTTTGGCCCCAACCCTCTTTCTACTGCAGTATTTTTCAATCAGTGTGCCGTGAGAGATCGTCAGATGTGCCGCAAGAAATTATCCAATATCGCATTTTTTTTTACGTTGTCGGGCAGAGTTGCAGTAGGAAGGAAGGAGTTGGTAGAAAGTTCTCGGCCGTGTGCAGATGAGCGAGGTATTGCTCATGTCACATTCAAGAACTGCTCAGATTTCCAGCCATTAGCCACCTTGCAGTCCGGGACAATGTGGACCCCAGCATGTCTACTGTACATCATTTGATTATACTCGTCAAGTGTCGATATACACGAAAGTGTCCTTTCCATTTTATCCATATGTGACAACTGTCAATCGTCCCCCTGTGTTTTATTCCAACACATTGTCGAAGACAGCATGGCGGCTGATGGCTAGAAATCCAACCAGTTCTTGAACGTGACACGAGCAGCTATCCAATAGCGCCATGGTGCCAAGCAAGCTTAAACGTCATCTCCAAACGAAACACCCATTCGCTTCCAACTATGGACCATTTTGTTTGCCTTCGTGAAAACAGAAACAGGCAATTTTTTTGAGAAAAACTACAAAGGTAAATGAGAAAGCCCTCAAAGCCAGCTACCTTTTTCCTGAACTTGTTGCTAAAATCCAAAAAGTCCAACACTGTGGCAGGGACATTAATACTACCTGTCTATAAAGATATTGTCAGCAAGATGCTCGGCCCTGATGCGGTTAAAGACATTGCTAAAATCCCCCTGTCTGAAAATTCTGAGCTTTTCAAGCATAACCGCTATTCAAAAATAAAAACACAGAGACTAAGAGCTGTTTAAGAAGATTCCTGCCAGGATATCGGCTTTGTGTTCATCTAAACATGCTCACATTGAGTAAGTATAAAAAAAAAAAATGTAATAATAAAAATAATAATAATAAATTATTCAGTATATATATATAGTGTTCAGGGCACGGTGGCTGAGTGGTTAGCAAATCCGCCTCACAGTTCTGAGATCTAAGATCAAGGGTTCAATCCCAGGCTCCGGCCTTCCTGTGTGGAGTTTGCATGTTTTCCCCGTGCCTACGTGGGTTTCCTCCGGGAGTTCCAGTTTCCTCCCACATCCCAAAAACATGAATGGTAGACCATGACGAACACTATAAATTGTCCGTAGCCTTCTGCCCGTAGTTAACTGGGATAGGCTCCATCACCTCTGCGACCCTCATGAGGAAAAGCGCCATGGAAAATGAATGAATGAGTATACTGTTCAGAAAGTAATTTGGAACATTTTTGGTTTGTGGTGTGCCGTGCGATTTTTTTCCTATGTAAAAAACGTGCCGTGACTGAGAAAAGGTTGAAAAACTCTACTGTATAGAGCAGACATGTCCAAAGTCAGGCCCGGGGGTCAAATGCGGCCCTTGGTCAAATTTCATCCGGCCCCCAGCCTCTGTCATAAAATCAATCACGTCTGGCCCGTACACAGAATTAATAAATTGGTCAGCAGTACTGGCATACCAGCATACGAAGTAGCTTACACACTAAATGCTGCTCCTCATTTACCCACTAAAAAGCAGCAGCACTCTAAGCAGCATTACCCCGTGTGACCCTTTACTCCCAATTTTCTAAAATGGCGACAATCAAAAACAAAAAAAGAAAGTTGACTGTGACGGCCGACGCTTCAAGGATAGGTGGAAATTGGACTATTTCTTCACTAAAATAAGCAACAACTGTGTCTGACTCATTTGCAAAGAGACACAAAGGCTAGTTGCGGGATTGCTGAAATTATTAATTTAAAAAATAATAAAGTAAATGTGACACACGGAATGGCTTGCTAAAATTTGCTTAAATATATTGTTCTACGTAATGGACGTCAGCCAAGGTCGGCCACCCACATTTTTACCATACCAAATCTGGCCCCCTTTGCAAAAAGTTTGGACATCCCTGGTATAGAGTATAAGGAGTAAGCATCGCCAGTGGCTGTTCAGCGCAATTGCAACTTCCTTATTCATAACTTGGCCATCAAGCTATGCAGACAACTTTAAAGTTTGCCAAAATACAGTAAAAGATCCCTTGGATGTTTGTGTCTTTTACTTTTCCTCTTATTTTTTTTCGACTTTGTTTACTAACACACGCCAAAGCAGGTGTTTGGCTGCCAGCCATGAGGTAGCATCGCCGGGATAATCCCCGCTGGCAAATGAAGCATCATATAGTAGTATCTTAGTATATATAGATAATTGACAAATGTTCACTCTTGAACAAACTCTCTTTTATTTAGCCTGTCTATTTTTATCATTTATACTGACTTTCATTTACAGGCCCTTTAATGTCAGTGCTTCACCAACCATGAATCTCACCGCACAACACTGTATTACAAAGATTATGATTACATTATGACCTGGGTCCAGATGTATAACTTCATGGTGCATATACCTGTTCCCGCTGCTGTTTGGCACTGACAAAGAAGATCCATTTCCATTACACATCTCGCATTTGGCTTCATCCAAAAGGTTTCCACTGACATCCCTCTCCACTAAAAATAAACACAAGCAGACTAATCAATACAGTTGCATTATTTTCCATTTGACAAGGTATTTCACTCACCAAGGATATGTCTTGCAGGGCACTGGCACTGGCCCTCATCACTAATACTGCCTGGGCAGCGAATGCAACCAAAACCATCTTGAGTTATAGCCTGGAATGGAACCAGAAATCTCATTATGTATTTAGAGAATTGTCACACAGGTTTGTGTGGCATACACAGGAAAAGATGAGAATGACTTACAGGTTTGTCTTCCGGACAGGCTTCACAAGCAATTGACGTCAGGTCAGTTGTGACTGTGCGGAATCCACTTAGGCAGATGCAGCTCAGCCCTAGAAAAATAAATAATACATTTACTAATAACTCAGGAGAGGAGCTCATACAATGACACAAAACATTTTATTATGACTAATTATTATTTTCCATTTATCCATGCTCAAAAACCCTTGTCCACCTGATAATTTCATTGGGGAAAAGTATTGTTAAAGTATTCTTAAAATTCAATTTCCACTTTGAATTTTTTGCTCAAACAACTTCAAAAAGAACTACAACTGCCCAGCTCGCTCCCCAAAAGTCCCATCAGTCTAGTGACAGTAAAAGCACAACCAAGGAGTGAGCATGCCCTTACAAACTCTGAACCCACAGGCAGCAATAAGTAAGCAGTTACTTGTTGTAATTAATCAGTCCTGAAAAAAAAAAGAAAAAAAAACAGGCTCTGATGATCCCATAAAAATCCCTAGGATGAACGTACCAAATTTCAACATGACCCATCCATAAATAACGAATTAAGTTCACAATTATTAAATCAGTCGGGGAAAAAAAAGAATTAGGCTCTGAGAATCGATGCGTAGTGGTATGGAAAGTATCTCAACCTTTTGGAATTACTCACATTTCTGCATAAAATCACCATCAAATGCGATCTGATCTTTGTCAAAATCACACAGATTAAAAAAAAAAAAACTGTCTGCTTTAACTAAAACCACCTAAACATTTATAGGTTTTCATATTTTAATGAGGATAGTATGCAAACAATAACATAAGGTGGAAAAACAAGTAAGTGAACAGTCACATTTAATATTTTGTGCCCCCCCCCCCCCTTTGGCAGCAATAACTTCAACCAGACACTCGCTGTAGCTGTACATCAGTCTGGCACGTCGATCAGGACTAATCTTGGCCCATTCTTCTCTACAAAACTGCTGTCGTTCAGTCAGATTCCTGGGATGTGTGGGCATGAAACGCTGTCTTTAAGTCATGCCACAGCATCTCAATGAAGTGCAAGTCTATGTTTTCGATCATTGTTTTGTTTCAGCATCCATCCTCTTTTTGGCTTCAACTGTCTGAAAGCCTTGGTTTAGGTTTTCCTGCAAAATAATCCTGATAAACATTTGAATTCATAATTCAATTAATGATTGCAAGTTCTCCAGGCCCTGGGGCAGCAAAACAGCCCCAAATCATGATTCTCCCTACACCATGCTTCTCGGTGGGGATGAGGTGTTGATGTTGGTGAGCTGTTTCATTTTTCTTCCACACAACGTTGTGTGTTACTCCCAAACAATTCAACTTTGGTTCCATCAGTCCACAAAATATTTTGCTAAAACTTTTGTGGAGTGTCCAAGTGCCTTTTTGCGAACATTAAACGAGCAACAATGTTTTTTTTTTTAGAGAGCAGTGGCTTCCTCAATGGAGTCCTCCCATGAACACCATTTTTGGCCATAGTTTTACATGTAGTTGATGTGCGCGTATAAACTGTCCCATGAACACCATTTTTGGCCATAGTTTTACATATAGTTGATGCGCACATATAGACTGTGGCAGTGGTTTCTGTAAGTCTTTAGCAGACACTGTAGGGTTCTTTTTTTCCTCTCTGAGGATTCTGCGCTGAACTATTGCCGTCATCTTTGGTGGGCGGCACTCCTTGGGGGAGAAGCAACAGTGCCAAACTCTCTCCATTTGTAGACAACTTCTCTTGACTCTTGATTGATGAACATCGACTTTTAGAGATGGTTTTGTATCCTTTCCCAGCTTTATACAAATCAACTATCCTTGATTGCAGGTCTTCAGACAGCTCTTTTGACCGAGCCATGATGCACATCAGACATAGCTTCTCATCAAGACAATTTCTTAACAGGTGCGTGTTTTATAGTGGGCAGGGCAGCTTTAAACCACACATCAGCGATTGGGCACACACCTGACTTAAATTGTTTGGGAAAGATTGGTTTCAATAGCTCTGTATGTCTCCTTAGGCAGAGGGTTCACTTACTTATTTCCCCCTTTCTGTCATTGTTTGCATGCTACCCTCATTAAAATAGGAAAACCTATAAATATTTGGGTGTTTTTAGTTAAAGCAGACACTTTTTTCATCGGTGTGATTTTGACTAAGATCAGGTCACATTTGATGGTGATTTTATGCAGAAATGTGAGAAATTCCAAAAGGTCCAGATACTTTTTCATACCACTGTATACTGTACATCCTTAGAACATACATGCCCAAATTTCATTGTAATCTTTCCATGAGTAACGGAAGTTTCAATAATCATAATCTGAAGGTTTCATGTGACTATCATGGGACTATTTGAAAAACATGTCCATGGTGCAGCTTTTGTTAGCAATGAAAAACGAGGGGTAATGATTGCCACTAATTCATTAAATTTGTACATTAATTATTGTTCAGATTTTACCATGAGAAGGATTTGTCTGATTGTAAAATTTATGAGATGCATTTTCAGATTACTTTTAATATCTTTATTTTAAAAGTCATTTTAGGATCACCAGTCAGGTTTAAATTGACATGCTGCAAGATAACCTTTTCTCGGCTCTATATTACATCATTTTCTTAATCAAATACTACTAATAAAGTATTCGCGAGACGAACCTGCGACGCTACGTTGTTGATTTTCACCACAGCTAACACACGACAAAGTGGATATGTCGAAAAATTCGTCCAAACTGCAATCTGAAGGATCTTGGAAAGGAATTATATACTGCTGGCAAATAGCTGGACTAAAATATAGAAACAGTATAATGAAAACAAATATGTATCTCTTTACAACAAACGGTAGCGTCTCTGTCGCCATGGTGTGGTCAGCTTTTTCTCTCTTTTTAAGGGTAGTAGTATCCGGCTTCATAAAACACTACCGCCATCTTGCGTCCGGAGAGACATGCTGCGCGTCAGAAATAAAAGTTGTTTCTAAAGTGAAAAACAAAAATACATACTAGTACACAGGAAAAATAATGGCTTTGTTAGTCAATACAAAATGGGAATAGGCTCGGATTAAAAACAAAATAAAATACAATTAGCATGGGATTTTAAAATATATTCTTGAACTATAAAAGATTGATAGCATTTCTGTTTTCATCAGGGCTTTCGACAAATAAACAATTTTACTTTGGAAAAAAAAAAAAGGGTTTCACCTCCAAAACTTTCCAAGACACAAAAAAAATATTCAATATTGTTCGGATCATCCAAGAAAGTCTTCTAGAAAATATTAACAAGAAAACATTCGAATGAAGCCAGTCAAGTACAAAAAGTATTAAATTAAAATAGGCAGAGATATAAAACAAAATACAATCAGCCAGGGATTTTCAAATATATTCATTAATTATACAAGAAATAATATCATTTCTGTTTTCATCAGGGCTTTCGACAAATAAACAATTTTACTTTGAAAGAAAAAGTTTTCACCTTCAAAAATTTCCCCCAAAAAGTTTTCACCTTCAAAACTTTCCAAGAACCGAACAGTATCGAAGAACTTATTTTTTTGTATCATCCAAGAAAGTCTTCTAGAAAATATTAACAGGAAAACATTCACCAGAAGCCAGACACGTACAAAAATGTCAAATGAAAATAGGCACAGATATAAAACACACTAAAATACAATTAGCCAGGGATTTTCAAACATTCATCAATTATACAAGAAATAATAGCATTTCTGTTTTCATCAGGGGTTTCGACAAATAAACAATTTTACTTTGAAAGAAACAAAGTTTTCACCTTCAAAACTTTCCAAGAAACGAGTTTTCACCTTCAAAACTTTCCAAGAAACGAACAGTATCGAAGAACTTGCTATTTTTTGGATCATCCAAGAAAGTCCTCTAGAAAATATTAACAGGAAAACATTCACCAGAAGCCAGACATGTACAAAAATGTAAAATGAAAATAGGCACAGATATAAAACACACTAAAATACAATTAGCCAGGGATTTTCAAACATATTCATCAATTATGCAAGAAATAATAGCATTTCTGTTTTCATCTGGGATTTTAAGAAATTTCACTTTGAAACTTTCCAAGACACGAACAGTATTGAACAAATTGTCATTTTTTTGTATCGTCCAACAAATTCTAGAAAATATTAACAGGAAAACATCTGAATGAAGCCAGTCAAGTATAAAAAAATGGTAAATTAAAATAGGCACGGATATAAAACAAAATAAAATACAATTAGCCAGGGATTTTCAAACATATTCATTAATTATACAAGATAAATAGAATTTATTTTCATCGGGGCATTTTAGAAAGAAACTATATCGCCTTGAAAAAAAATTTTCACCATAAGAAGTTTCCATGGCAAGCACAGTATTTACAAATTGTCGTATTTGTATCATCCAAGAAAGTCTTCAAGAAAATGTTAAGAGGAAATTATTCGGATAAACCCAGTCATGTACATCATTTTAATACATTTCATAAACATACAAAAGTTGGAAATATTTTGAATGAAAATATATACATTTGTTAATGTGAATGAAATATAATGGACATAAAAAAAGTGAAATTTTGAGCACTATCCATGACAATTACTTCAGGAAGCGTCCATCCACCTGAGTCTTGTAGACAAGGTTCTTCTTCCCAAAATAAACACAAATCATTCGGAATATCTGTGGCGTAATAATAGATTAAAATATCAGTGTCCTTCTTTACACAATGCATACATTCAATACCAACCATTTGCTCGATGACTGTCAGAATGCCTGCCAGTACAAAGTTATTATATGTTAAGTCGACAACGCAGAAGAACAGCATGTCAAATACTAGCAGTGTGCTTTCTTGTCCATAAAAAAGCACATCACTGAAACTGGGGGCTCTATCTTTGTTGGCAAACAGACATACAGTCGTAAGTCAGAAACATATCGACGCACGTGACATGAAGGTTATACACTACAGGCATACCATTATAAAAGATGCTCTTCTCAATTGGCTGTAGGAACTCTATGTCCATGACGATCTCCAATCCAAGTTTGTCCTTAACATAGTAATCCATGTCAGTGTGGGCCTGAGGAGTTAAAAATATAGTAATCCATGTCAGTGTGGGCTTGAGGAGTTAAAAAAAGGAAGAAAAAATATTTACAGTATGTGGATTTTAAATGGAACCTTGGACTTAAAAGACTTGTAGACTCTAATAAGCCACAATTGTTATTTTTTACTAAAATATGCAATACAAACACATAACATATTGTCATTGATTTAAAAATCTATAATATTTAATACGTTTTTATGTACGGAGGGCGCCATGTTTTATAAGCGCAATGGACACTCGGTGTGATGACGTAGATTGTCACGGTCACTAGACCAACACTACCGGGTTAATCCAATTCCATACTTTTAAGCATTGTCTTTTAAGCGTTGTGTAATTTTACAAAGCCATACTTTTTACTTTTACTAGAGTAGATTTGTGAAGAAAAATGCTACTCTTACTCAGCTACTTTGGGCTACACAAAAGTCGTTACATTTTTCCTCTTAATTCTACATATTCGATTGATTTAATCATTTATTTTTGCTAGCAATGCCAAGAGTAGCTGAAGTATTTGACATAGCGGTGCCCTCAACATGACTCAAAAATGAGGATTTTAACCTCTGTCCCAGTTTTTATTTGACACCGATTGACCACGA
Source organism: Corythoichthys intestinalis (assembly GCF_030265065.1). Lineage (NCBI taxonomy): Eukaryota > Metazoa > Chordata > Actinopteri > Syngnathiformes > Syngnathidae > Corythoichthys > Corythoichthys intestinalis. The sequence goes on from NC_080398.1 coordinate 43,775,329, forward strand.
AAAACAGGAGATATGATACTTTGAATGTCATAATAGTAACGATGAAGGAACTACAATAGTTTCAATTCAAACTAGGTCAAAATTGCGGATTTTAACCTCTCTCCCTGTTTTTATTTGGCACCGATTGACCTTGGAAAAAAAGGAGATACGACCCTTTTAATGTCATAATAGTAACTATGAAGGAACTTCAGTATTTTCTATTCAAACTAGGAACTATTGTCTCCACTAGAATTGTCTCCACTAGACGGCACTCATGCTCTTTGGACGAATAATGCTTCATTCATTCTTCATTTTTTTTTCTCTCGCTGGAATTTATTACAACAGTTCATCTAGATAACTGTGCTCAGAAAAAAACACCATTGTTTAGAAAAAAAAAACGAAAAAAAAAACCGGAGCTTTAGTATAGTAGTATTTAGTATTCTTTTCACCAAAATACTTTTTTTACTTGTATTTGAGTACATTTTCTGGACAAGTACTATTACTTGAGTTATATTTTTAAAGTAACGCTACTCTTACTTGAGTACAATTTTTGGCTACTCTACCCACTTCTGCTTGTAGAACGTTTCGCCTGTGTAGCACATTTTGGCAGAACTTTTTTTTTCTCCCTATTCTCGTCTCGTCACATCCCGTCTTTCCTGTTCATTTTGCTTTTGCTGCTCGCTTTGTGAAATATCAACAGTGCTGTAATGCTCATTAATGTTCTTCTAAGGTTCAAATTGAAAGGGCCCGGCAGCATAACCATGTGATGTCACCGCCCTGCGACATCAACAACAATAGGGACCTACTAGTTACACCATGATTGATTGATTTTAATAATTGTATAAAAACGAAAATATCAAGAGGGGTTAAATATCAAATTATTTTAACTCCAACGTTTGTCTTTTAAGAATTACAAGTCTTTCTATCCTTGGATCCCTTTAAGAGTGGTACAAACATGATCTATGATTGATCCCAGGAAGTGGTTCATAGTAGTGTAGGCCTGGATGCTTTGGTCCCAATGGTTGGCTGAACCCGGGTCATTGAGCTTTGTCGGCCTGTGTCTCTGGACAACAATGAAAGTGATAAACTACACAATTATCAGGACAATATTCATGGTAGAGACAGGTACAAACCTCAGTGAAGGACTCGCGTATCCTGTCATATTGTGAACGTAGTCGTGTGGACAAAGCCACCTGGAAAGTCTGCATGTCTGTGCAGGGAAGAAGACCTCTTTGGCCACAGAGTGATTCCTTTACACACAAAACATGGACTCGAATGGCAGTATCAGAATTACTTATTGACGGCCTAAACCAGCCTGTAAGTGGACTTACTGCTTCTCTCCTTAGATTGTTGTTCATTTCCTCCATGTTTGTGTCAGCATGGCCATGCACAGAGCGTCCATGGATGTAGTAGCCAAAACATTTCAGAGGTAACAGTAGTACTGAAATCTGCCAAGCCAAAAACACTTGCGTCTCAGAAAATAGTTATGATTTAAAAAAAAAAATAAAAAAAAACATTTCACCTAACTCACATTGCTGATAGAGCAGAGGTCCACAAACTGAAGGAATTTGTCATACACACATATCTCGTAAAAGGTCGTGAAAGTGGCCTGAGTGGACACAAACGGGTCGTTGATGTTTTTTTTTTACTTATTCAAATTTTCAAACTGAAATATAATAGAAATTTGTGATATTGTACGGGGATGGAGGTATTATAAAGTTTTTCTCTATGGTAATTTATTTAGTCTGGTGCAAATGCGTTGCTTTTTTTTTTTATTTTTTTTTTTTTATGTGCCCAGATTTTAAATGTACTTGTCTGCCCAGCTCAATGAAAAATGTCACAACAATAAAAAACAAAGGGTTTATCTAAAGGCTAACCAAATACAGCGGGGCAAATAAGTATTTAGTCAACCACCAATTTTGCAAGTTCTCCTACTTGAAAAGATTAGAGAGGCCTGTAACTGTCAACATGGGTAAACCTCAACCACGAGAGACAGAATGGGGAAAAAAAAAACTGAAAATCACATTGTTTGATTTTTAAAGAAATTATTTCCAAATTAGAGTGGAAAATACGTTTTTGGTCACCTATAAACAAGACCAAAGAGCTGTCGAAGGACACCAGAGACAAAATTGTAGACCTGCACCAGGCTGGGAAGACTGAATCTGCAATAGGTAAAATGCTTGGTGTAAAGAAATCAACTGTGGGAGCAATTATTAGAAAATGGAAGACATACAAGACCTCTGATAATCTCCCTCGATCTGGGGCTCCATGCAAGATTTCACCCCGTGGCGTCAAAATCATAACAATAACGGTGAGCAAAAATCCCAGAACCACACGGGGGGACCAAGTGAATGACCTACAGAGAGCTGGGACCACAGTAACAAAGGCTACTACCAATAACACAATGCACCGCCAGGGACTCAAATCCTCCACTGCCAGACGTGTCTCCCTGCTGAAGAAAGTACACGTCCAAGCCCTTCTGCGGTTCGCTAGAGAGCATTTGGATGATCCAGAAGAGGACTGGGAGAATGTGTTATGGTCAGATGAAACCAAAATAGAACTTTTTGGGAGAAACAAAGGTTCTCGTGTTTGGAGGAGAAAGAATACTGAATTCTATCCGAAGAACACCATACCCACTGTGAAGCATGGGGGTGGAAACATCATGCTTTGGGGCTGTTTTTCTGCAAAGGGACCAGGACGACTGATCTGTGTAAAGGGAAGAACGAATGGGGCCATGTATCGAGAGAGATTGAGTGAAAATTTCCTTCCATCAGCAAGGGCATTGAAGATGAGACGTGGCTGGGTCTTTCAGCATGACAATGATCCCAAACACACAGCCAGGGCAACAAAAGAGTGGCTTCTTAAGAAGCATTTCAAGGTCATGGAGTGGCCTCGACAGTCTCCAGATCTCAACCCTATAGAAAATCTGTGGAGGGAGTTGAAAGTCCGTGTTGCCCAGAGAGAGCCCCAAAACATCACTGCTCTAGAGGAGATCTGCATGGAGGAATGGGCCAAAATTCCAGAAACTGTGTGTGAAAAGCTTGTGAAGAGTTACAGAAAACGTATGACATCCGTTATTACCAACAAAAGGTACATAACAAAGTGTTGGGTCTAAACCAGTTCTTCTGTTTAGCAAGTGACCCGAAGAGATGTGATAATAACTGAGAAAGGCGAGGAGAGCGCAACGTGTCACGCCAAGCTCCCCGCTATCGTCTCTCTCAGAGCTGTTCCCCCTGCAGCCTTTTATCTAGAAGCCGTTGATGGGCAGATTATAGTTACACAAGACTGTTGTTCAATGTGGCAGTTTCGGTTGCGGCAAGTTCCTCATTCTAGCTATTGTGAAACTGTCAAGGCGTTAGTCTGTGGTTAGCAGTCGCACTCTTGAGCGAGCGAAACAACTGTTTTGAACACACACACACACACACACACACATTCGCACGCGAAGTAAAAGTACTGAGACATTGTGTGATGAATCAACATATGTGTGTGTATTTATTTGCAGAATAAGAGCAATTGCCTGTAATATGAATATTCATATCAAGCTAATCTTACACAAAGTATTGAGATGAACAGGCCCGGATCTAGGTTTACCCACCAGAGTGGGCACTAAGAAAACTTGAGGGGGCACCCCCAATGCAGGCTTTTTTTTTACCCTCTGCATTTCTCCAGGCTTGGGACCGGCGCAAGTAGGACACTGGCTTGTGTCCCGTTGAGGCTGCATTAATTTTTGGGGGGTTTGTTTTTTGTTTGTTTTTTTTTTTCATTCATCTATCTACTTATTCTCGCTGTCGGCGTGATGTCACGATGACGTCATGTCGCATAGCAACGTGTCGCCATTTTAAGATGGGGGCACACACAGGTAAACATCCGTAGACAAACGTCTGAAATTCATATATTTCAGCTGTGCTTTGCGTCTTTTTTTCATTAAAAACGTCTTAAACATGACTTATTATTACGAGTCACTGCCGACAGACACGAGGAGGCGATACAACTTAAAATTAGCGTGTATTGGCCTGCAAATCTGCCCATACAAAGTCGTAGCTGATAGCTGGATAAACAATCCAAAGGAATTGCCTGCAGTGGAGTTCGGTAACATCTACCTCATAAAGTCACCCAGTAAATTGACCTTTACCAATTACGTGGAATATGTACTGTGAGGAACTAAGAAAATTGGTAGTATATACGGAGTGATCATTTCTGCGGTAACCGGTAATTCGCCTCCAAGCGTTATTTAGCTGTGAACACGTCACGGCAAAATAACCAATTACCACCAGGCCAATAATATACCGATTGACCGATCAGAGCAGTTCATGGCAAAAGAAAAATAACGCTTTGCAAGTTGTCAGTTACGGTAATAATAAAAATGCTTAGTCTATTGAATCCTAGCAGCTAATTGGGGCAAGAAAAATTGATTAAAGTTTACTCACCAGTCATAAAATGTCAGCTGCAAACGTACAGTAAATGTGCGTGGATTTAGGTTCCCACTGGCGAAAATGGTCCACGGAACCGTCTTCTTTTACTGTTCCTTAATTAATTGCTTTCAGCCATTTGCTTGTCCTTTTCTTCTCATGAGGAAGAATAAAGAACTTCAAATGCGGCTCCGAACTCTTCCTTGTGTTAAACCTCAACACGGCAACTTTTAGTCATTCCGATGGAAAAAAAGACCGCAAATAAAACAAAAGTTCAACGCGTTTGTACTACAATTAAGGACAGAGCAACTGCTTGTGACCCGTGTTTTGCCCCCATTTCAATATGGCGACGCTTTGTTGTGGCTGGTGACGTCATTAATGCCCGGATGTCCGACTGCAAGAATGTGTCAGGAGGAAAGAGAGGAAGCGCGCGGATAACAAATGAGGTTGGAAAAACAGCTTGTTTTGGTGATTACTTGTTCGGCGTGGTTGCGGCCAACAGTAACCGTTAATCCTGCAATAAAAAAGTAGGTGAGACCAACTCTCCGTGTGTTCTCTATATCCAGCGCGGCGCTAAATAGAGACTGTGCGGTCACGATAGTCGTGGCTATGAACACCTTTCTCGTATCAACTACTCTACAGACGTGGCTATGTCTAAGCAGGTTTATTAACACTCAAAAGGGTGAAACTAAAGAAAACAGTCAAAACAACACAATCAAATTATGCACAATATATGAAATCGCATATGTACTGCCCTATCTGTAGCAAACTGCATATGAAAATATGAATAAACAATTAGCAGAGCGCCCGAGACGTCATTTTGCCGACCCTCTAACTCGTGGGTAATTAACATATCACAAGTTTCATGCTAAGTGGATCTGTCACACTTTTTTTGCACTGAAGTACACACAATTCACATATTTACGTTTTTAAACACATTTAAACAATACATACCTCAAATTCAAGGCAAAGTGGTCACAGAGACGGTGCGAACTGACTGCGGCCGTCTTCGTGTGATTCCCTACTGAACAACTACTGAACATCCGTGTGACAGTTTCTTTCAAATAGAGTGCACATGGGATGCAATAAATTAAGGCGTCCACTAGATGATGCAAATAAGACGTAAAAGCAATAAAACTCAGGTATTAAATCACAAAACCCATCAATCTTTTATGCATAACAGAACACCGACATTTTGACTGGGTGGGCACGACTCACGTCTGGGTGGGCGGTGCCCCCCCCTGCCCCCCCATAGATCCGGCCCCGGAGATGAACTTTTGGTATTGACCAAATACTTATTTTCCACCATGATTTGCAAATAAATTCTTTAAAAATCAAACAATGTGATTTTCTGGTTATTTTTTTCCACATTTTGTCTCTCATGGTTGAGGTTTACCCATGTTGACAATTACAGGCCTCTCTAATATTTTCAAGTGGGAGAACTTGCACAATTAGTGGTTGACTAAATACTTATTTGCCCCAATCTACCTGCCATAATTTATTTTTCTGTAATGAACTATAACAAATTAACATGCTGTTTGCTTTCACTTATCAAATAACAATTGAGCGAAAACCTGCAGAAGTCCAATGCCAAGCCAAAGTGATGATGCCAGACCGTAACGTAAAATCGGGCTGTATGTAGGCGAGGACGCATCGTGGACGGAGGCCGTGGAATTTGGCAATGGCTCCTTGACTGTGTATTTTGAGAACCCCAACCCCTGAATGGTGTTATGAAAGGCATGAGCAAAAAAGGGTCCAATAAACACATGGAGTGTGTTTGTTATAAAATACTTCAAGGAAGAAGAGCACAGCCATGATCTGAAAGGTTGGCTTGATCTTGCGGATGGTCTGAATTCCGATCCATGCATTTGCCACAATGTAGGTCCTCCAAATGCTGACAGGTAAAAGATCCCGTTTCTGCTGACCGGTGGCTAACAACAGCAATATACACAATGAGCAAACTGTACATGAAAAATCAACAACAATTAAAGATTTTTTTACGAGACACAGGCCGGCTTGGTGTGTTTCGAGGCCTCTCCCAGTCAATAAAGAAAATATCCACTGACAGCTGTACCGTCAGCTTGTGGAGGAATTGAATTGCCTGGAAGATAAATGATCCCTCGTCGGTCTCAAAATTGGGTACACCTGCACAATTAGGATGTAATTCCACAACTACATCGATAACTGTTGGAATAATTACTTGGTTAATACACATTTACTCAAGTTAATCACCGGTGCTTATATACTTGCTTCCCAAAATTCCTTTTAAGGCAAGACACCCATCTGTTGCTAGAGCCATCCGAAATAAAAAAGGGAATGGAGGACATAGGTTTAGAACGATCTTAGGCTAGGTTCATACTGCAGGTCTAAGGTCTTAATGCACAATTCAGATTTTTTTGTCATATCTGTTTTTTGGCATGCTCATTCGGACTGCCTTTGTCCATTGAAGCCATTCAAGTATTACGCATGCGCACAAATTCGCAGTCTGACACATGCTGAGCAAACTGACTCATATGTGTAGAAGCATCAAAACAAATAACCATGCACTGTGCGTGCATGACACACCTTATCTGTGTGCATCAGTTTGCCCCGACTTGGCCATGAAAGCAATACTAAAATATTGCTCATTTGGCGCACAGTAAGAAACCGAGCATTATCAGATGAGTTTGTTGATAGTGTTATGTTTACTCTATGAACTACTCTCGATGTTGTCGCTCCCCCCAAAATAAAGTTTGTCAAGCCGAGACGAGCCTCTCCCTGGTATAATGCTGAAACACGCTCTCTTAAACAATCGACACGTAAATTAGAAAGACTTTGGCGCCGTTCCAACACAGAGCACGCTCTCTCTGCCTGGAAACACAGTTTAGTGACCTATAAACAGGCCTTGCGTACGACTAAAACCAGATATTACTCATCCTGAATAGATGAAAACAAAAATAATCCTAGGTTTCTGTTCAGCACTGTAGCAAGGGTGACAAACGGTCACAGCTCCATAGAACCTTATATCCCAACCACCCTTAGCTGTGATGACTTCCTAAAAATTTTTAACAATAAAATCACAACTATTAGAAATAAAATAAATGAATTACTTCCAACTATTAGGTCTGATAAAGTGCAGACTAAAAATTCAGAATCTCCTATAAACCCCTTTAAAATATTAAATAACTTTACCACTGTAGACCAAATCGATGTAATTTCAATTATAATGTCCTCCAAAACATCTACGTGCCTCCTAGACCCGATCCCAATCAAACTTTTTAAAGAGACTCTTCCTCTAACTATAATAACTACCTCATTAGTTAATGACCACGTGCCGCAGTCCTTTAAATATGCAGTTATTAAACCGCTTTTTAAAAAACCTACTCTTGATCCTGATATCTTGGCCAATTATAGATCTCTAATTTACCATTTCTCTCCAAAGTCCTTGAAAGAGTGGTAATTTAACAGCTCTGTCAGCACCTACAGGACAATAGTTTATTTGAACATTTCCAGTCTGGCTTTCGAGCTCATCATAGCACTGAAACTGCATTAGTCAAAGTAACTAATGGCCTGTTACTAGCCGCTGATGTTGGATTAGTCTCGATCCTGGTTCTGTTGGACCTGAGTGCAGCCTTTGACACAATCGAACATAATATCTTATTGCAGAGACTAGAATGTGACATAGGCGTTAGAGGAGCAGCCCTCTGCTGGTTTAAATCATATTTATCTAATAGGTACCAGTTTGTCAATGTAAACCAGCAAATCATCACCGTACTCTAGAGTTAGTTATGGTGTGCCGCAAGGATTGGTCCTCGGGCCCATTTTGTTTACGCTGTATATGCTTCCTCTAGGTCACAGGTGTCAAACCGATTCCAGAAAGGGCAAAGTGGGTGCAGGTTTGCTTTCCAAACAATGAAGAGGACACCTTTTCACCAATCAGATCTTTTACATGTGTAATCAGTTAAACTTTGTCAGGTGCTGCTTGTTTCAGTAGGAAGTTCATTGGTTAAACTCTGCACGGTATTGGTTGGAACAAAATCCAGCACCCACTTGGCCCTTTCTGGAATCGGTTTGACACCTGTACTCTAGGTAATATCATCAGAAAACATAGCATTAACTTTCATTGTTACGCTGACGACACACAAATGTATTTTTCGATTAAACCTGAGCGGATCAGGCAAGTGGACAAACTAAGCACCTGCGTCTGAGATATAAATACCTGGATGAGCACTAACTATCTTTTACTTAACGCTGAAAAGGCAGAAGTCCTTATAATAGGCCCGAAAAGTGTGAGAGACTCTTTAGCTGCCCAGATAGTCACTCTGGACAATGTAAGTGTAGCCTCCAGCGCCACAGTTAAAAACCTAGGAGTTCGATTCGACCCTGACTTACCGTTTAAAGCTCACATTAAACAAACCTGCAGAACGGCCTTCTTTCACCTGCGCAACATAGCCAAAATTAGAAATATTTGATCTAAAAACGATGCAGAAAAATTAATTCACACGTTCGTTACATCGAGATTGGATTGCTGTAACTTACTACTTGCAGCTTGTCCTAAAAGTTCTCTAAAAGGTCTTCAGCTAGTCCAAAATGCAGCAGCAAGACTTAACAGGAACCAATAGAAGAGAGCACATCACCCCTGTGCTCCAGGCCCTTCACCGGCTTCCAGTCAAGTTTGGAATTAAGTTTAAAATCCTCCTTCTTACATTTACCATTTAAGACATTTAGTCTAAGCTGCACTAGAAGCTATAATGCCGGGGGAAGTACAGCCACTGAGTTCTAGCTCCTTTTTCTCACTCTACCTACCACTTGTCTTACTTTATTTCTATTTTCCAGTGTTAATATCTAGTTGTCTCTTCATCACTAGTCACCCAGTGTCCCCTTTCCAGAGGGGAGGGGCTATTTTTCAGCTGCAGCCTCCTGACTGTCCGGACCCCTGGCTGGATGGACGTCCTCGTTGCTACCCCCGTCTCATCTGGCTAGATGGACCTCTTCTTGTTCCTTTACTCCACTGCATCTTTACGGACTGTAACTCTGCCTGCTAATTCCCATTAGCAGTCCCGGTGCTTCCTGTCTATCCGTCCTGGGAGTGGACCTCTCCTGATTGTGGTACTCCCCAAGGTTTCTCATTTTCTCCCAAAGACTCTGGAGTTTTCCTTGCCGACATGGAGGGTCTAAGGATGGGGGATGCCCAGGACTTGAACTTTATTTATTCATCTTTGTTGCTTCATTTGCTGTTTCTGATTGTGTATCATATTGCCTCTGCAAAGCCCTTTGAGACAACCTTGTTGTGATTTAGGGCTATACAAACAAAATTGAATTGAATCAGGCTTATCCTTTATTTCATTTTTTTTTTTTTTATGACTGCAGTGAAGCCCGCCTCCTGCGTAGTAAAAGCAGAGTTCAAGCTAGGCACTAACGCTAAGGAACAGCTACATCGCTGCTGTCTTGCATGTCTCTCTTGCGCTTTACTGACATAATTGCTGCATGAATCCCTATTTGGGAGACTTGACAGTTCAGACCGCTGCCACATTTTGGGAAAATGTGGCCCGGATCGGATTCAAACCACATACGAAAGTGACCCAGATCGGATTTGAAATGGTCCAATTCTACGCGACTAGTCCCGTTCAGACCGTTAAGTTAATGCCTCACTCGAGTCGGAAAAACATGAAAAAAAATCAGATTTGTGCGTTAAGACCTGCAGCATTAACCTAGCCTGAGAGGCTGTCTTGTAATCTAGTATTGCATTTTCCAGTCCCTTCCCGTTTTCCTTGCAAGTTTCTCAAAAAGTTGAGTGCCATCTCTCCTTATTTTGTGTAATGTTCATAAATGTCATCCTAAGGATTTGTATTTGAACTTGACAAATGTGACCAGTGGAAAGGACCGTCATAAAATGTAAGCAAACTATCATGTATACAGTACTTGTCTTGGACCCTTAGAATGTTTGTTTATTGACTCACCTTGAGTGCAAAGGCACAAATGATGTATGTCACAAAATGCTTTTCCTGATGGGGTAGTGGCAGTGTTACAGACATATGCTGTTGAACCAAAGCATACAAAATTACTGACATGTTGTTGAACACAAATGTTCTTTAAAATATTATGATTAAACATCATCTATTTTCTATATAGTTCATACATAGACTTCATAATGATATTGATGGGTCAGATTCAACTTTCACTGTGCCACACCTTCAAGTAGGGGGCCATCCAACAATCCGCCTCGGTTATTTGCAGAGGTCGCAGCGACATATACATACATCATACATACATCCAACGCTGTATTTATGTCAAAAAAGTACAAAAGCTGTTCCGCATACATACAGGAAGGTTTTTCTCAGGAGCGGTTTGTTCGAGGATTCAATGTAATTATTATATTTTTCGTTTTTTTACAAGAATTCATTCATTCATTCATTCATTTTCCATGCCGCTTATTCCTCACGAGGGTCGCGGAGGTGCTGGAGCCTGTCCCAGCTAACTTCGGGCAGTAGGCAGGGGACACCCTGAATTGGTTGCCAGCCAATCGCAGGGCACAAGGAGACACACAACCATTCACGCACACACTCACACCTATGGACAAGAATTTTCAACGTAAAAAGCTCTTTGTTGTAAGGCTGCAGCTACATTGTCTAATATACTAACATTGTACTTCGACATATTTACGTAAAATAAATGCTAACTGCACGGCTTTTTTTTGCTTTTAACCAAGAACAGAGACTGTTTTACGTCCATATCTATAAAGAATTCAGTGATTTAAGCAATTATTCACAAGAATTTTCAACAAAAAAAGCTCTTTGTGATTCTAATCGGTCAGCTTTGACTGCCACGCCAACAATGCAGGCCACCTATTAATCGGCCCCACGCCCCATGTACCGTCAATATCATTATGAAGTCTATGGCTCAACCGCTTTAAGCTTGCCATTCCATTTTCATCCCATTTCCCTTAGTTGCCTTGAGCAATGCGGTGACATTGCTGCTGTTCCATTATCCAACAACACTACTGAGCAAGGGCGTAGATTTGGTCTCAACATTGGTAGGGACGCTATAACAGCATAACCTGCATATACACTTTTTGCTGGGGACGGGACATTAATAAGACCAAACAGATTGGGTGAACGGGGATCAGGGCTACATTTCTCAGAAATATGCTGATGTGTTGCCTATGTAAAAATGAAAAAAGTTCCATTTATTTTCATGGGGGAAATCCCGCCTTCTTCATATCAAGGAAATTTACAGTGGTTGTGTTTTTGTGTGTGTTATTTTTTTTGTAAAGAAATGTCTGCATTCGCTGCAAATAAAATTATTTTTCAATGAATGATGGAGAAAATAAATAAATATATTTTAATCAATGAATAAATGCACAGTTGAATTAACGTTAACGGTAGAAAACACATACTTTACAGGAGGACACTTATCTCTAATCTGCTTCCTACTCGAGTTTTGCAGGTTAGCAAGTTCACACAGTTTAATGTTATGCTAACTGTGATGCAGGTTGGACTTTCAGTAGCAAAATTAGTGGCGTGTTCCCCACCTCCACAACATTGACGTCTACTTACAGTGGCTGCTGCTGCAGCTGGCCGGAAAAAAATTCTAATGTCCCTCGTCTTTGAAAGGGGTGGAGGAAGCGGCATGTTGACATGTATTTCTGTCGGGGTTGTGTGAGTGTGCGTGCTTGTTTGTTCTAGTCATCAGCCTGCGTTTGAGGGGGGAAAAAATGGACTGGCACATTCAGCAAGTGAAAAGGGGTAAATGTAAGTCTGAACATAATGAAAATACAGTAATTCACTTAATAATGGAAGGGTCAATTCTGTTCTTACAACATATAGGAAGACAATATAAATTATTATCACCAATTATAATCATTATACAATTCAAATAAAGTTGCTTAAAAGTTGGTGGGGACAATTTGAGCATCTTGAAAAGTTGGTAGCGTTATGTCCCTACCGTCCCTATGCAAACCTACGCCCTTGCTACTGAGTTATTCAAACTTGCCTATACTCATAATTTAGAATCATGGGCCATTTGAAGTGGAGCTGTAATATAAATGAGCCAGTTCATCTATATATTGAATAAAAAAATGTTTTTAAGCTCTATTTCCAATAAATCAATTAACCAAACAGGTAAAATGAAGCCGACCTGGGAAAGCATGACCCAGTAGACTCCAATTGCCACGGTGACAAGTACAAAAACATTAGCCAGAGGTCCAGCATAGAACAACAGAAACATCATTACAACCTAAAAAGGACAAAGAGGAAAAGAGAGCATTAGAGGAAAACATTATTGTCAAATCTCACGTTAACAACAGAAAAGTCAAAGTTTTACTTTCAAGTCGATGGCTGTTAAGGCAACCCTCCTCTTCCAGCTAGCCGTCTTCAGCACCGACGAAAACATGACCAGACTAGCCAACACAGCCACTGCAGTCTGTCACACACATTTAAATTTACCAGGGACTATCACTCATAAATTTCACATTAAAAGGGAACATTTGAACTGGGAGTGCTGGCAGTGAATATCTCACTTTCTTCCAACAAAATGGTAAATGATACATAATAACCTTGTGTGACATGTTTGGCCTTGGCAAAGATCTGCACTAAACTGAGAAAAACAATCACGATTTCTGATTTGACATTGCTATTTGGCGTGAGGCCAGTGCTTCTACTCACATTAATCACGTGGACCTTGTACATTTCCCCATGCTCCGCTCGGGTATTCTGCAAAAGGAAAATCATTAAAGGAGGGTGGTTTTTGGGGTCCCAAACACACATACATTCGACCTTATAAACCACTAACTTACAGTAACAAATGGAGTGCTGTCATTATTTCTGGACGACACATCCGTTTTGTCATGAAACATCTCCACTATTAATCAAACATAACAAACGTGAACACCCGCAGAGTATTACCATGTGTATAATAAAACGAAGTGAATCAAAGGTGTACATGCATATCAAAGCTGCACTACATCATATCAAATAAACACGGCACTCTAAGTTTCACAAAAAGCTCCCCAATAAACACAATTGTAATGGGGATAACCAATTATAGCAAAGACAGACCTTTTAATATTTGTAAATAAAGATAAGTAGCATTTAATTCTAAGGGAATTGGGGTAGGAAGCAGTTTAAAGTTGATTTCCCAAGATACTCGAAACTACTATGCTTTGTGTATGTCATGTGTTGGAAATTGTGATGAAAAGGTAATGTCACAAGGCTTTATTTTTATATCATATCGCCCATTTTGTCACAAAGCTTAAAAAATGATAATGATCTCACAGGATTTGTTAGTGATATATAGTAATACTTCAGAAACCTGCCGTGTGGGATCCACATAAAACTTTGATATTTCTTCTTTTGATATTAGCAAAAAATCACCTAGGGATTCAACATGTGTCCTATTTTTCCAAGTGTCTGTATTCCTGGATTGGTAAATATCTCTGTGATGGCCTCCATCAGTTTGACGGTCAACAAGGTGTAGACAGCATCTCCAGTCCACATTGATAATCGAAGTATTTTCTAATTCTGTTTGCAAAGACTGCAGTGCAAATTTCCAATTTTACTGCACGTCCCATGGTTTGAATTTCACATTTGATTTGACAAATCTCCTTCCTCAAAAACAATAGTTTTGTTTGGTCGAAGTTGCCAGGCCAATTGGATCATTTGTCAGTCTTAAAATTTCTCAAATAGCCATTTGAGCAATGCACCCAGCAGTTTGTCCCGTATGAACTTGTGATGGCGTTTTCCTCTACTTATTATTATCAGTCTCTCCACACGAACCCATGGAGGAATCTTCTATTGTGACATTTTTTAAACTGCCATTCTAACTTTTCTGAGTCCTGATGGGGTTCATGGTATTAAAAAAAGTTGTATTGAAAAAAAAAACAGCTAGACTCGGGTCATTTGAGGACAAGGTTACATAGCTGAGGCCATCATGACAAGTTTATTGTTGAAATATTTCAGGCACTTGAACAAAAAACATTCTATTTAATAAAACTGTACATCCTAAAGATGAGGATATTGATCGAGGTTTTGCATTCTGATCTATTTCAATTAGACTGTGCTAAAACAACAAGATCATGCATGTGACTTTGGGTAACATTTTTTTGCAGTCGTAACATAAAGTGTAATTGCAGACCCATTCAGTGGGTGGAAGTGGCGCTTTTCAGAGTATGCGCAGTATTTTGCACCGAAACGAGCACACACAGCAAAGAGCAGGAGACATGATATGAAGTACAATGAACAAACCCTTCAGAGACACCATGAAAAAATACTTAACTGGGTTGTTTCTCCCGAAAGCTAAGATGAGGAACTATGATGAAGCGTATGCATGTTTGGGTTCACTTTTAATTAGGGCTGTCAAAATTATTGCGTTAACGCGCAGTAATTAATTTTTTTAATTAATCACGTTAAAATATTTGACGCAATTAACGCACATGTCCCGCACTGTCCCATGTCAGACAGTATTCTGCCTTTTGGTAAGTTTTACAGCAAGGTTTTTTGTGCTGTCTAACAGCGAACTCTTGTGGTCGCTTTGCGACATGGTTTATTGCTTTCTTGCCAGTTCAATATGGCTGCATGATGTCTCGGGCTGACGCCTACGTTGTAATGTTGTGCTTATATTATCCTTGGACAAGGTTTGTCCGTAAGTATGGTTGTTGTAAAGAATGTACATATTATGTTAGTAAGCGAAATGTTATATTTTTTGTATGAGACGCTTTTTGTTTATGTTTAGTGAACCTGTATAGCATGCTAAGCTAACGTTGTTGCTAATGCAATGCTTGTGTACTTTTTTTTTTGTAGTTTCATTACGGTCTAAAGAGAACAATGGTTTGAGGCCATTTTATTAATAGATCAGATGAAAAAGGAAGAAGTCTGATTATTAAGGCGTCGTTCACTAGCTGTCTAGCTTTGGAAAAAGTAGACGCTTCGGAGTGAGGACAGCATAGACAGATTTAAATGACAGTAGAGTGAAATGCCCACTACAGTCCTTATATACCGTATGTTGAATGTATATATCCATCTTGTGTCTTATCTTTCCATTCCAACAATTTATTTTACAGAATATATATATAATTTACAGAAAAATATGGCATATTTTATAGATGGTTTGAATTGCGATTAATTGCGATTAATTACGATTAATTAATTTTTAAGCTGTAATTAACTCGATTAAACATTTTAATCGTTTGACAGCCCTACTTTTAATACAGTGGGACATAAGGAAAGAACGGTATGTTTAATGCGTCTGAAAATGTTGGCAGCGGACAGCATGAAGGCAAATCAATGAAGACGTCACTTAGAGACATTAGACCCTAATTACATTGATAAGCCGCTAGATTTTTTTTTTTTTTTTTTTTTTCGAAAACATGCCGAATATTGCCAACACTTATCCCACTCGGTGAGTGTTACATTAGTAAAGCAGCGAGCCCTGTTAGCATCATATAAGGTGGCATACCAAGTTGCTCAGTGCAAAAAACCTTACACTAGAGCAAAGGAGCTGATAATGCCTGCAGCATTAGTAACAGAACAGAAAATAATTCAGAAGCACTGTAACTGTGACCTGAGGAGTGCTCATGATCTCTACTGGCAAAAAAAAAAAAAAAAAAAAAAAAAAAGAGCTCCAAGGATTGATGTGTATAGAATAAACCTATCAAACATTGTCATTCACCCACAAATGAGAGAGTAACTACATAAGCCATCTTCTTGTTTGATTCTTATGTCCCCCTTTTGACCTCAGCCTGAACTCAACACCCATTTACAAATATTAAATCTTTTTCTTTTCAAAATCCATGAAATCTAAATTATATGTCTCATGTTACACTTTAATTTTAGAGACACACGAGTAGCTGCAATGTTATACTAATGTTTAGCTTTCTTTTAACTCAAAATTGGTCTCTCCAATATTATTTGCTTGATTCTAAGGTAATGTTGGAATTTGGCCTTTTAGCCAAAGTACGTGTTGTACCTTAATTTTAATCCTTGGTATTGACTCCAATTTTTGTAAGATGGAAAAAAGGCGCACCCAAGACTTCCAAACAAGTTGACAATTTATTCCAAGTCGACAGCGATCAGACAGCAAGGCGAACAGTAAACAGACGCAGAAGGAGAGTTTAATTTAAAAAAACAAAAAACAAAAGAAAATGACTCCCGAGAAATGACAACGTCTAATGAAGAAGTTGAGTCTTTTGAAGGAGTTTGTGAGGCGTGCTGTAGGACGAAAAGGGTGTGTTCAGGCGTTGTTTAGTGTTATCGCTTGTCGTGGATTGGACAAGAGGGTTCATGCATCACGAGAGTTGAGGATTTTGCCAGCTTCAGCATACCATGAGTGCTGAGTGTTCAAATCTAAGACGTGGAATCCATCAGATATTAGGCGTTCCTTGTGGTAGGATAGGATGTCCTTCCATTGTTGGTCACCAGAAGAGCTGATGATGGGATCTGTCGTCTGCTTCACCTACCAGACATGGGCTGGTAGGCAGGATGTCTCATCCAACCCCCTGCTCGTCTCGCTCGGTCAGCTGCATGACACGTGCATTGAGCCTCTCAGTCAGCACAATTCCTAGGTGGTCAGCATCCTCCTTGGGTACCTTCTCTGCCTGTTGTCTTGTGGAGACATGATGTCTCTGCAGTGGCCTGTACTACAAAGCCGGTTTTCTGGCTTATCAGGGTAACTTAGAGAGTAACTTCATCACGTGCAGCCTATCTTCCCAGCTAACCGGGACTACGAAAAGGTGAATTTGTTGAAACCGGGGAATGTTGCCATGGCATCATACACCACACGTCAAACCTGGACGTCTCAGAGTTTGATGTTGCTTAACCCCAGGTTTTCAATTTACCACGCTCAATTTAAAAAGCACTCCTCCGCAGACGTGTCCTCTTGACAATGACAGCGTACCTGGACGACCCGTACGACATTGGTGCGCGGATTGTGAGGGGCTCTTTTCGGAAGGCACAAGTATTTAGAGACCGCCAGAATTATAGAGGTAAATTTGTGTCTTTATTATTCAATCAAAAAATTTGCTTCAATTAAAAAAAAGTCACTTTAATCATCCATACAGAATCCGCTGGCATACCCAGACAATGTTCTCCATGAAAGATATAGATTTTCAGCCGAAGGAATTCGTTACCTGTGCCAGCTGATCGAGGCAACAATACTGCTGATAATGATTCTGTATGTGAGACATTTATACCATCTAGTCATAGACTAGTAAATTACCAATTTTAAAAAAGAGCATCATGCATACTAATCGTTCACTGCCAGCACCTCCGAGTTCAAATGGATTGGATGTCTATCACCTTTAATGGGAGACGATAAACATATGTACTGTAGTTATTACTGTTTTAGTGTCGGGCAGGCACTACAGCACTTCCAAATTTTGTTAGAAAATCTCAATTTAGATGAATCTAAATAAAATCTAAATATAGGATGCGCAATAAGACAATATGTAACAAACCATTTCCTGTTCAAGTAGTTTTGTAATGGTTGCAGTTAGATCCGCTTCATTATTCCTTTGTGTCCTTTGAGTTTGTTTGTTTTCCAATGAAATTGTCACTATCTCGGGCGGGCAGGCAAGGTGGACCTAATTGCAAGGTGTAACGCGTAGCAGGGCAGGATGAGTGCATAAAAAGTAAAAATAGGAGCAGACTTCTACTTCTGCACTTTTATTACACAAAAAATAAATTCAGCTCAACCACTCGTCACTCAGTAGCACAGCGGTCCGCGCACACGTGGTCACAATGGAGTCCAACAAAAAGTCAGTAGTAACAGAAGAAGCAAACTATTGAATATAAGTAGTCCCCGGATTACGAACGAGTTCCGTGGCGGCGTAACCAGAATTTCCCGCGTGGGTCAGAATTAACCATTTAAGTACCCCTAATTACCCGCTCTCAAAATAACTATCCAAAAACATGTATTATACGTCATATTGATCAAATAAAATACAAAATAAGATATTACTTTATTAACTATATTAACATTGATCACACCATAGTTTTTACAACTGACATTAATTGGTCACCGTCAAACCATTAACACATTAGAAAATACAACAATGAAAAAAAGTGCAAAATAATGCTTTAGAGTAAATCAGAGACATTTGCATACAAAAACACCCCAAAGGCTGGACAATAATAAAGACGGAAATAAGGTCCAAATCTTGGGCAATTCAACAAGGAAAACGACAGCTTTTAGTGGCACCTGTCCAGCAGTGAAAACGAACACTGCTCAATAAGCTAGCGGGCTAATAGTGAGCTAACATGGGAGGACATCGACAAGCTCGTGCCGTTTACAGTTTCTCTGCCTTGTTCTGTTAGGAATCCTGCCCCCTGAGCCCTGCTCCTCCTCTTGTGTGAGTGTGCGCGTGTGTGTCTGCCTTAATTGCAGGATTGGACAGATGGGTGAGCCTGGGACCAGGTGCAGGTGATCATCGTTAACGGCTTACTTAAACCAGTCCCTGGCCTCACCTCATCGCCTGATCAACAACTCAGCTCAACGAGTTTGTGAGTCCAGCCTCAGTCAGAAAACCTGAAAATCTGCTATTTAGCCATTTTTTCTTTTGTTCCCTAGATCTTGTAAAACCTGCCTGAACGCCTGCTAGCCCATCTGCTCACCCACCACAAAGGCTTACCTGACTATTTCGACACCTTCTGCCAAACCTGTCAATAAATTGTTGTCACTACCAGTTTTGCTTATCTCTGTGCTTGGGTCCCCCGTTCTCCCAGAAACCCAACATCTTCAAATGTTAACTGGTGTTCACCCCCGCTTCCCAACATGAAAGCTACGCTCGAAACAGAAAATAGCGCTGGCGTGACATCAAACAAGTCTGAGTGCAACAAAGGAAAGCGGACCACACATAAACTGTATACTGTAGTACAGGGGTTCCCAAACTATACCACATTGGGCTGCTGTGCGTGCTGGATTTCTTTCCAACAAAACAGGACGACACATGTGTACCAATCTGTTGTCTTACAAGTAGTGATGGCAAAATGAAGCCCCATGAAGCAGTGAAGCCCTGCAGGGAAATGAGTCACACACACCTAGGGGCTTCAAGAGGATTGATTACCTCGACTACGCCATCATGTGGACAGAAAAATGTATAACATGCTTGGTGCATGAATCATGCTCTGATTACAAAGAAAATACATATTTTAAGTTTAACATGAATTATTGTGTGTTACTTTGTCTATGTGCATATGAAACAAGTGAAAATGTGAAATGAGGCAAAATGTGCTTACTCATTTTTATTTAGAAACAATATTTTTTCCAAAGTTTTTGGACTCAGGCGGGTTTTTTTGCAGAGAATTTCACCTGCTTTTGAAAAAACTCTTTCACATGGCACTGATGAAGCAGGGGTGCATAGATAGGATACAGCAAGTTTGTATAAAGTTGGAAGTGTATATTTCTGTGATTCCCAGTACTGAAGGGGACTTTCAACTCGGGGTATGTTTGGTGCTCCCAGATACTTTTGCACCTCAACTGTTGCATTTGCCGTGACATTTGTGGTTCTTGCTTGATGGACTGAGGCATCAAAATGATGCCACAGTTTGCTTCCTAGGAAAGAAACAGATATTAGTAATTATTTAATATTAGAACAATTAGGAAATATTAAATACCTCCAACAGACTGGGAAGGTTCTGATGATGACGACGACGGTGATGATAATGATGATGAAGTAGATGAGGCTGTGCGGCTCATGATAGCTGCGCATTCCATCGTGAGCCTTTTTTCTGCCTCTGCTGCTTTACTGGGACTGAAGAAGCCTACTTTTTTAAACCTTGGGTCAAGCAGAGTAGCCAGAAACATAATGCTCATAGACTGGAGTTGGTTCAGCTTCTCTCTTAGTTGTCTTTGCAGAAACTCAACCATGGATGTGCTCTCTGGAGTTTGAAGCTGTCGAATCTCTTCTTCCTCCAGGGAGTGATACAACATGGACAACAGTGGAATTACCTTTGACCCCGAAACTTTCTTCTCCTCAGACAGCTCAATTGTGGCATAGTTAAATGGCTCCAATACTTTCAAACAGTCAGCAATAATTCTGTACTGTTCAGCAGACAATGGTGTCAGATCAGTGCGTAGACCAGCCAAAGCTGC
The DNA here is from genome assembly GCF_030265065.1 of Corythoichthys intestinalis. NCBI lineage: Eukaryota > Metazoa > Chordata > Actinopteri > Syngnathiformes > Syngnathidae > Corythoichthys > Corythoichthys intestinalis. The sequence continues at coordinate 43,795,779 of NC_080398.1, forward strand.
TCTGACAGGCTCTCTCAAAGTGTAGATACGCTGAAGCATGAGATAAGTGCTGTTCCACCTCGTTTCAACCTCCTGAAGAAGTTTAAGCACCGGAAGGCCCATTTGAACTTGCATCTGAGTTAGTCTCTCCTACATTAAAATCAAGTGTCAAATTAATAAATAGCAAAAAATAAAATATGTTACATATGACAAGTAAGGAGCTTACCTTTGCTGTAGTGCTGCTCTTAAAATAACCAACTATCTTTCGACAGTTTGCCCGAATGTGGAACAATTCAGGACATTGGTCAAGAGCTTTTTTCCACCAAAAGATTTAGCGTATGTGCCACACAAATAGTGTGACGCATATGAAGCTCTCTGGCACAAGCTCCCATATTTGCTGCTCCATCAGTCACTAGACATGTCACTTTGTCACTGATACCCCACTCTGACATTAGCAAGGTTTTCATAAAAGCCATGTTTGCTGCAGTGTGTGCCTCAGGGAAATGTTGCACCCCCAGTACAACTGATTGGAGGGATGTGGTTTCATCAATGAAATGACATGTCACAGCTAGATAGGCATCAGTATTGATGGACGTCCACATATCTGATGTCAAACTACATGCAGATGCTTTAGCCACAATGGCTTTTGTTTTATCTTTGGTTTCCTTGTACCTTTTTTCCACCATGGCTTTCAAAGTCTAAAAAAAAGTACGATTTATGGAATTGAAAAGTATTGAAATGGTTAATCCTATAATATAGTGCTTCATGTCGTGACATACATACCTGCCGTGTAGGTAGAACGTAGGAAGGAGCTAAAGCTTTCATAAGCTTTTTGAATCCACTGCCGTCCACCAAGGAAAACTGTCATATCTGTATGCCTTCTCAGTTGTTTTTTCTTTCCAGCATCTGATTCAGCTGGATGGGCGGGGCCGTGGCCGCACACCTGTGGCGCATTAGGAGCGCTCACTATTTAAGGACTCCTGTCACCGTCTGCGAGTGTCGGACTATTGCATATGCTTGTTCCTGCCTTGCTTACCGCTGTGTGCTCATCGTCATCCTCGGTGCCTTCCGACGTTCTTCGGTCGTGTTCTGGTTTGATCTTATTTACTTTTGTGCTCTTCTGGATTTTGTAGTTAGGATTTTGTACTCTGTTATATTCACGCCATCTTGGGTGCTCTTTTAGTTATACTTGTTATATCTGCGTTTTCTAGCGTGCTCCCTAAGTTGTACTTGTTATATCCGCGTTTTCTAGCGTGCTCCCTAAGTTGTACTTGTTATATCCGCAGTTTTCTAGCGTGCTCCCTAAGTTGTACTTGTTATATCCGCGTTTTCTAGCGTGCGCCCTAAGTTGTACTTGTTATATCCGCGTTTTCTAGCGTGCGCCCTAAGTTGTAATTGTTATATCCGCGTTTTCTAGCGTGTGTCCTAAGTTGTAATTGTTATATCCGCGTTTTCTAGCGTGTGTCCTAAGTTGTAATTGTTATATCCGCGTTTTCTAGCGTGCGCCCTTTGTTATACTAATTAAACACAAACATTTGCTCTATTGATCTCCTGGTCTGTGTTTTTGGATCCACATTAACGGCTTGCCGTCATAACAAAAACGGCTGAGAATCCTCAATTACCATATCAACCAACAGCTCAGCCAAGTCAACCTTCTCAGCTATATTAAATTACATGTCAGAGTTATAAAACAAACAAACAAACAAACAAAAATGCACACAGTGTAGTGTGGGACTATGAATATAAATGACCCACCTGAGCCGGGTTCAACCTGGTTGGTCTCCTCGTTCCCATGCAAGACCCTATAGTGCCTTAGCATTGTTGAGGTGTTATTATTATAACTAAGCACCTTGGAACACACCAGACACTTCACCGAAGTATTCGGAAAGGAAAAATGTGAATTTTATGTGTCCTCACACTTTCTTTCATTATTGGAATCTGTTAAATAGTAATTAATTGCAGTGCATTACCTTCTGAGGTGAGATCAGCTCAAAGTGCTCCCAAACAGGGGAAAATCTCCTTTTTCCTGCTGGTTCCATCGCAAAAATGAAGCTCGTCGAATCGAATGCCAAATAGCGCAATAAGGGACTCGAAAACACGAAAAGTGAAGGGGAATCCATAGCGTTTCTTGGCCGCTTTTATTTCGAACTCCAATCAAGCCAAGCGAATCAGATCCTGAATCAGTCACGTGGTACAGCCGCTCGCAAATGCTTTACTGAATCAGCCACCTGGTACACCTGCTCGCGAATCATTTCCTGAATCAGTCACGTGGTACACCTGCTTCGCGGGGCACCAAACGTCACCACGTAAGTCGTCAACACGCGCATCGGCTCGCGGTTCATGAACCACTCATCTACATTACTCGGCACACACTTCAGGGATTCGACCCGAGGAGCACATCACTACTTACAAGTGTAATCAGTTGATTGAAGTCAGGTGCTGCTTGTTTTAGCAGAAACTTCATTAGTTAAACGATCTGTGCTCGATGGGTAGGAACAAAAACCAGGACCCACAGCGGCCCTTGAGGACCAGTTTGGGAACCACGGCTGTAATATATTGAAATACCAGCTAGGCATAGTAAATACTGTAGAGATCAACCATTTAGATTAATCATACCTAATAAATAAATTAAATGACAAAAAAATATACTGTATTTACTATCAACGAGACACACGACAAAAAACAGCAGACGAAACACGTCGTGAATTCGAAATCACGTAAGTCGGGTACGTCGTAACCCGCGCATTACCTGTATAAGAGGTGTCACCGTGTGGTGAATGTCATAAGAAACACCATTTACAGAGGTGACTGTTACAAGGGAAAAAACGGGTAGGCGTGGTAGGGTAGCGGAAAACCAAAAACAGAGAGGCAAATAACTCTGGGTACTAATAAAAGACTTGGTATCAAAAACTTACTAGGCAGAGGAACAGGAACACGAAGGCTTGGACGCAGAAATAGACAATGACGCCACAGGGACTGACCAAAAACGGGGAGCTTAAATACACGGACAAAGGGTGACGAGACAATAAGGCGTAGGTGGGTGACTCAAAAGGCAGCCGATTGATCAACACACAAGGAGCAGCCACAACAGGTGAAATCAATGGGTAATCACAAGGACCAGACACACTAGGGCACAAACTTAAAAGAACTTAACAACAAGGCCTGACAGAAATGAAATCCTTATGTTCAGGTTAAAGCCCACTCCTTATATATTAAGTCTTAAGATATTATGAGGAAAATTCTCCCCTCAGCTTTTTGGTTTCTCAGACAAATAACACCCTCACGGGCAATGTGCATATCAAAGCTTTGATAAATTAACGACAAAAAAATCTTACAGAAAGAATGTCTTTGCGAGTTGCATTCTGGTTGGAGCAAGGCTTAGGGGGAGGGGCATATAAAACACTTAAGGGCATAAAAGGCACCAGTGTGGAAACATTGGAACATTCTGAGAGATGTTCTGGGAACTAAATGTTGAAGCTTTCCCAGTGATTGTGCTCAAGGAGAAGATTCATCCTTAAAACACACACGCTTGCATACTTGCCTGGTAGGTAAAATGTGTATTTTAGGACCTAGTGTGTAGATGCAGATATATATTGTACAGTATTGCAAAACGGAAGAGAAATACAGGGGTGAAAAAGAACAAAAATGGTACATGTTTTGCATGGTTTTATTTACACATGACTTTAATATGCTTTCAGTTTATTTTTTCACAAATGTTCTTTGCAATTTAGACCACTGTACACATCAGTGGTGCAATAAAGGTAGTAAAGGTCTTAGTCTGCCGGGGGTTGGGGTAACACTTTGGACCACATGTCACAAAAGAAGTGCACAGTGTCACGAAGGGGACGGAGGAACCAGTTGCGTATCGCAGACACAAGACTTTATTATGTTGACAGGCAAAGGAAATGATCAGGTCAAGCGGTAATGGACAGTTGACATGCTAACATATGCTGGAACGCTGACAACCTGACACTGAATGCTATTTGTTTGTGCCTTATATACTGTTCTCAGTTGTTCTTTGTGACATATTAAGGGGCGCACAGTCTTTATCATGGAAACCTTTGTGATCCATGATTGTGATGCAATAGGGTGGCACATGAAAGAACAGACTTTGTGATGGAAGCCTGATGCAATATGCTAGCACATGAGCGCAAGTTGAGCGCATGTGACAGAACCCCCCTCTCAAGGGACGGCTCCAGAAGTCCCGAGAATTGAGCCCACCAAGGGCTACTAATCCAGGGTCAAGAGTCAGATACAGGCATGGGCTTAGAGCGGGCATCGGCCTTTCCAGTGGAGGAATCAACTACCGATGGCACAGGATTGGGTTCAGAGTCAGATACAGGCATGTGCTGAGAGCAAGCAGTCAGATTATCAGAAACAAAGAGGCGCTCAGTGGGGCAGGGCAAAGGCTTCGTCAAGGGTGCTGGGTAATTCATAGGGGACGAGTTCATCTTTGGTGTAGTCCACCAGGCTGTGATAGAATGGGTCGATCATGACTTCCGTGTTCCAGTTGCTGCGTCTTACCGGAGTTCAGAAATCAATCGAATACTCAGACACTGACCGAATCGAATACTCAGACACTGACCGATTGCCTTGACGGATGGTCATGAGGGCGCGGGATGTCTCGGAGTTAGAATAGCCCAGGTCGAACACTTATCATTACATCGGCAAAGGCATTGAAGTTGGTACAGGCTGGTGCTGGAGTTGTTGCTGGTGTTCGTGGCCGATCTGGATTAACGATGCAAGGTCATCAGACAATCGGGAGACCTTTTTTTCCATTTGGTGAAGACATTCCAGAACAGAGGATTGATACGCTGGTTCCATGTTGTTCAGGTTGTAGGGGCCGGAGGAACCAGTTGCGAATCGCAGACACGGGACTTTATTGATGTTGACAGGCAAAGGAAACAACCAGGTCAAGCGGTAATGGGCAGTTGACATGCTAGCGTATGCTGGAACGCTGACAACCTGACACTGAATGCTATTTGTTTGTGCCTTATATACTCTTCTCAGTTGTTTTTTGTGACATATTAAGGAGCACACAGTCCTTATGATGGAAACCTTTGTGATGCATGAGTGTGATGCAATATGGTGGCACATGACAGAACAGACTTTGTGATGGAGGCCTGATGCAATATGCTAGCACATGAGCGCATGCTGAGCACACGTGACACACAGGTTGTTGTTTCACACGACTTCGGGTTTTAGTTCCCACAGTCAAGGAATGTATTATAAAATTTGAATGTTTTGTTGGAGAAAAAAAAAAAATTTTGTCAGCCACAGATTTACAAACCTAAACCAGTAGCCACAAGGTACTAAAAAACCTGAGGAAAATATGAAAGCAGCTACAGCTGCTACTTCTAGACGAATTAACTACAGTAAGTGCTGCTAAACTGTTCTGTCTCCCACAAACTGTTATTTTTGAACATGTAAAGAACTTAAATATTCACTGTTAAAGTGGACAAACCACCTTAGATAAAGCCATTGAGTAACATCTGGTTAAACGAGCACAAACGTAGATAGATAAGATAGACAAGATAGATAAGATAGATAGATAAGATGGAGGTGGAATGTAAATTTTTGTGCATATGTAGTCGAGTACAAATATAAAGTGGTACTTTTTACTTTTACTTCACTACATTTTGCAGCAGGTATCTGTAGCTTTTACTCCACTACTTTTCAAATTGTCTCCTGCGTCACAAATTACTTTCGTTTTCTTTTTTTCTTCATTGTGAACTGATAGTTTCGTTTTCATTCCTCTGGCGCAATCAATAATCCCCGTGCAACTATACTGTAACCAGTGTTGGGAATAACGCCGTTATAAATAAGGCTGTTACATTACGGCGTTATTTTTTTCAGTAACGGGGTAATCTAACTAATTATTTTTTCCGCCGTTACCGTTACTGACGGTCAAAAGCGGTGCGTTACTTACTTTGGATTAATTGAAGAAACTACCAGCTGTAGTGAGTCTACTCTCTCTGTTTATTTGTCATCCAAGACGTGGGGTGCGTTCAGGTTCATGGCAATGAAAATAGTAAACACACATAGCCTACCTTTGCAAGAACGATGGAGTTGCCGTTTGATATGGTTATAATGTGCAGGTCCTTCATCCATCCGCAGCAAAACTGTTCGTAGCTTTGTAGCGATTTGTAATTTCGGAATCGCTGATGAGTTTAGTAACATACACCAAACAATAAATACAGCAGAATGTCCATTTCGCGTAATTGTGGAAGCCCGTCGACATCTTTACTCCATTTGTCTTCGGCTTGCTCGTAAGGGTCAACATTGCTCACATCCTTAAGTTTGATCACATATCTGTTTTTCGCCTTAGTAACGAGTTTGTCTCTTTATCAAACTGGCAATTTAAAGTTTAATGTCCCGCAAGCCAGACCTGCTTCCAATATGGCTGCGTTGTTGTCAAATCTCACGTGATCCCCCATTCTGTGATGTAAACGCTCGAGCCTAATAGCGCGCGTACTTCAGAGCCGGTGTTTTCACACACAAAACGGAACAGCGCGTGCGGCAAACACACACACACAAAACTGATGCAGAGGGATATGATGGCAGAGCATTCAGAGGAAAATTTGTCCTTTACGAGGTGGAGATATAATCACTGTTTCAAGTTGGTCGAAATTAAAGGAAAGTACGTGCATGTAAAGTGTAATTTATGTCCCGGGGCAAAGCTTTTGTCGACATCTGTGGTAAGCAATTCAAATCTGTTTATTTTTGTTGAACTTCAAGTGTAGGATAATTCTGTTGCTGGTGAGGTGCAATAAATATTACAAGGTTCTATAACACAACTACCTGTCTGTTCTTCTCTATTCAACTGACTCGAATACTGCTCAGAAAATTTCAAATTCTTTGACATACAACAACTTCTTTTTAAAGTAACAGAAATAATTACTTTCCCTGGTAACTAATTACTTTTACTATAGAGTTATTCAGTTACTAATTCAGTTACTTTTTGGAAGAAGTAGTGAGTATCTATAACTTATTACTTTTTTAAAGTAACGTGCCCAACACTGACCGTAACTGAGCACTAGAGGCAGCAACAAGAGTACAAGCAAGATTGATAGGTGAGCAAGATATTAACTAATATAAACCACCACACTCTTGTACAGTAGGAGACGGTATGCGCCTGATAGTTTAATGGCAGATTGCAAGCAACTAAGTTTTGGAGTTTTTGAGCTTGTTAAGCGTATGTTTACAGTGCAGTCAATTTTATTGCTTGTTTTTCCATTCTGCACAGTTTTGAATAACTGAGCAGTCAATAAATTTCCTGGTTCTTTCTTTCAATATTGACTCCGATCTCTGTATGCAAATTAAAATACACACACACATATTATATATATATATATATATATATATACATTAGGGTGTCCCAAAAAAGTAAATCCAGGAAACTAATCTCGCACACCCTCTCAATGCATTCCACTTGTTGCCAAAGTACTGTGAGAAAAAAATCACAATGATCGCTTAATATTTAGGCTTCCCTCAGAGCACATGTAATGTCGGCAATGCCGTATACAGGGGCCAGCCGGGTAGGGGCGTCATCCTGATCTGTTTTCAACTGTCCATTTGCACTCACATGAACGTATGCGGTGGTGCCTTGACCTGGTGTTGACAGTGGCCGATCCAGAAAGCTATCTGAAACCCGAAGGGGGGGGGGGGGGTTTCCCCCCAAAATATCACAGATTTTGAAAAACTCATCGGATTTGGGAAGCTTACCACGTGGGAGGTGGTTTAAGCAAGTCTTTTTCTGATAGAATGTGACTTTACTTCGAGAAAATCGCACTTTCCAGCGATCATAGCATGGAACTGGTCATCGCGGCTGTCTTCAACCTCTTCTTCTGATCCTCTGGCCCTGATATTTCCCTGTTCGTCCGCTTCAAAGCAGAATGGAATTTACTGGACCACTCGAAGGCATCTCCCTTTGATGACGATCCGAACGACAACCTCTCTGAGTGGGTGCGTCTCAAGAAGGACGAAGTTGTCGGGTTTATCGACAGCCAGCTGGAGACCACCCACCACAGGGACGACTACCGCAAGGTCCTCCTCCTCGCCCGCTTCTTCCGTACGGGCCCCGGGACAGAAGTTGTCCGCTTCAACCGGCCTGGGGCGTACCACCGGGCTCGATGGATGGCCAAAGGCATCTACTCGCTGAAAATCTACATCTTCCGGAAGCAGTTCCAATTCACTCCACATGAAGCAAGAGCTCTGCACAAGATCAACGTGTTCGCAGTGACGGTCTACCTCAAGCGGTGGTTCGAAGCTCCAGTGACCGTCGATGCACCTGTCAACGACCTGGAGATGTGCGAGGAGCTGGACAGATACACAGCTGTTGACAGTGAAGTCGGCTCGGCTGCTCTCAAGAAGTTCCGTGGGCATCTCTGGTACTTGAGCGAGGACTTGGCCCCCCGGCGATGTTTTCAACGAAGACCGAGGAAGAGGAGAAGGCCAAGATGCCGCACAACCACTACGAGGCTCAGGAGAAAGGGAAGGAACTGCGGCGGCTGGAAGGAAGGAGGACCCTTACACTCAAGAGGGCTGACCTGGGCGACTTCATCACCCGGAGGTCGCAGAACCTGTTCCACTGCCTGAAGCTGCCTCTTCCAGCTACAGTCGCGGATCTGTGGGAAGTTCCAGTTGTCGTTTCTGAGCTGAAGTCGGTGAATGATGTTGCCGAGCGAGCGGTGAAGCTGGCGACCGACTTCAACCAGTGCCTGACGAAGGACGAAGACGAGCGGCAGCTCATCTTTCAGGTCGTCGAACATCACCGTCGCCAATTCCCCACGGCTGACAAGGCCAGCTTCCAGTAATGCAGCTGTCACTTCCCTGTCTTCAGTTGCATTGCTTCTATCTAGTTGTATTGCACTTCAGTTGTATTGCACCAGTGCATGTAACACCTTGTCCAATGTGAATTATGCAAGGTAGACAATCAGTCTGGGAGAGAGGCGATCATTAGTCAGACGTGTGCGAGACCGACACGTTCACCACTGCCAGTCCAGTAGGAATGTCAATGAAGGAAGCCTTAGCAACAAGCTATGGGAGTGAAATTTCGTGTGCTCGGTTCATTTAGCAAGTGGAATACAATGAAGGGGTGTGCAAGTCCGAATCTGTTAATATGTGATTTTATACAGGGGGCCTGGTACACCCTAATCTACATATATATACACTCACTGGCCATTTTATTAGGTACCTGTCCAAATGCTCGTTAACACTTAATTTCTAATCAGCCAATCACATGGCGGCAACTCAGTGCATTTGAATGAATGAATGAATGAATGAAATTTTATTATCATCATCGGTATCATTGACAATCATTGACAATTACATAATGTTATATGATTTGCCCGAAGGAACCGAAGAAGAAGACAAAGGCGGACGGGAGGAAGCATATGCTTATCAGTTTTCCGTCCCCCATACAACTAAAGACGCACATTCAGACATGGTACATACATCAGATGGCCACAAAACTGTACAATAACACAATCAACAATCTGGGTTTAGTAACTCAGCGTCCAGTCAAACAGCTCAATTAATTTCAGGGCGTAGGAGGTTATGGCTTTGTCATGTCCCTGACATTTTTGCATCTGTTTGCTGTGGGAACATTTTGTTGTGGCTATGTGTGTGGCAAAAGTGATTATGTGTTATCACAGCTGGTGTGAGTAGCGACTCAAAATGCTTTTCTTATAAGTCTCTTAAAAGGATACATTGCTAAGGTGTACTTGGTGGCAACAATTGGCGCACACAAAGATCATTGTAACAGTTTCATCAGACATGCACCGTCGCCGGTCCTCTCCCCCTTGATGGGAACAGAAAGCAGCGACTGATGTCCAGCGGTTCCATGTTTATTCCATACTCTTTCAGCTTAGCAATTGCCAGTTGCGCCACTGTGTCACCTGGGCTAGGCGTCAGTTGTAATCCAGAAATGATTAGCTCATTTGCGCGTCGGCACTGGTCGAGATCATCAGCCAAAATTTCCAGCCTCTTGATGCGAACATCTCTCTCCTCGACCGCCTGCTTGAGTTTCTCGTTTTCAGCGCGAATTAACTGGAGCTCTCTGGCGATTTCTTGATTCTGGTTTTGAATCAAGCCAGTCAAGGAGACCTCCAACTTCTGTATGGAGGATTTTATTTCATCCAAGTCTCCAGGTTTCAAATTCTTTGGAGCCATACTGGGAGTCGAGCATGCTGGCCCTGAGCGCTTATCGGTTAAGATAAGAGAGGGCTTCAGGAGCTCAGAGAGTGCGTCTGTACACGGTGAAGGCTGATTTAGGCATGTAGACATGGTTTAAGACAATCTCCTGCAGTTCAAACCGAGCATCAGTACGGGGAAGAAAGGTGATTTGAGTGACTTTGAACGTGGCATGGTTGTTGGTGCCAGAAGGGCTGGTCTGAGTATTTCAGAAACTGCTGATCTACTGGGATTTTCATGCACAATCATCTCAAGGGTTTACAGAGAATGGTCCAAAAAAGAAAAAATATCCAGTGAGTGGCAGTTCCGTGGGCGGAAATGCCTTGTTGATGTCAGAGGTCAGAGGAGAATGGCCAGACTGGTTCGAGTTGATCGAAAGGCAACAGTGACTCAAATAACCACCCGTTACAACCAAGGTAGGCAGAAGAGCATCGCTGAACGCACAGTACGTCGAACTGAGGCAGATAGGCTACAGCAGCAGAAGACCACGCCGGGTGTCACTCCTTTCAGCTAAGAACAGGAAACTGAGGATACAATTTGCACAAGCTCATCGAAGTTGGACAATAGAAGATTGGAAAAACGCTGCCTGGTCTGATGAGTCTCGATTTCAGCTGCGACATTCGGATGGTAGGGTTAGAATTTGGTGTCAACAACATGAAAGCATGTATCCATCCTGCCTTGTATCAATGGTTCAGGCTGGTGGTGGTGGTGTAATGGTGTGGGGAATATTTTCTTGGCACTCTTTGGGCCCCTTGGTACCAATTGAGCATCGTTGGAACGCCACAGCCTACCTGAGTATTGTTGCTGACCATGTCCATCCCTTTATGACCACAATGTACCCAACTTCTGATGGCTACTTTCAGCAGGATAATGCGCCATGTCATTAAGTTGGAATCATCTCAGACTGGTTTCTTGAACATGACAATGAGTTCACTGTACTCAAATGGCCTCCACAGTCACCAGATCTCAATCCAATAGAGCATCTTTGGGATGTGGTGGAACCAGAGATTAGCATCACGGATGTGCAGCCGACAAATCTGCACCAGCTGTGTGACGCCATCATGTCAATATGGACCAAACTCTCTGAGGAATGCTTCCAGCACCTTGTTGAATCTATGCCACGAAGAATTGAGGCAGTTCTGAAGGCAAAAGGGGGTCCAACCCGTTACTAGCTTACTAGCATGGTGTACCTAATAAAGTGGCCGGTGAGTGTGTATATATATATATATATATATATATATATATATATATTATTAGGCCTGAACGATATTGGAAAAAACTATTGCTGCGATTTTTTGGGGTTTGCGATATATTGCGATATTATATTGCGATATTAAAATATATACATGTATTTTTTTTTTTTTTAAAAGACATTTTTACTAGATGACTTGAATGGCTCTTTGGAAAGACTTTGGATGACTCATCATGACCACAGTGTGCAGTATTCCATCGTTTTTCGCGGTTAACAGGGACCAGAACCCGCTGCGATAAGTTAAAAACCGCAAAGTAGCGCATAAACGCCCCCACCCCCCCATTTTGTGTGTGTGTGTGTGTGTGTGTGTGTGTGCTCAATGTATTTATTCAGATCTAGCACTGGAAAGAGATACATATAAGACATGTTTTTTCTTCACTTTTTTCCCCCAAAGTATGATTAAAAAAAAATATATATATATATATATTTTTTTTTTCTAATAAATGCTTTTTAAGCACTTTAAATGTAATAATTATGATCAGTTTGAACATAACTGTCCCACTGAATCATTTTAAAACAAGAATAAAGTACTGTAGTAGAAAAATGCTTGGCTTTATTAAATGCTTTGTTTACCTAACATGGCTGTGACTCTTAGAGTGACATGTAGAAATTACAAACTCCTCATAATCATTTCTGGCGTTTATTTTGTATGTCTCGAACGTCTCCACATTCTCCCCCCACAGCCACACACATTCATTCCAGCCTGCGCTCCTTTGCAGATTGACAGATTGCTGCCCGGCTTCTTTGACCAGATCAAAGCCATCATTAACTTTAATAAGCAAGTGCCGCAGTGACTGAGAGCTGGGAAAGGGGGTGAGAGAGGCTGTGCGAGCGAATGAAGCAGATCAAGGGTTTGTGGATCAGAAAAACGTCCTTGCGATGGGACTATCGCGAATGCGCACATCGCGATGGCGATGTTTTAACGATATATCGTTCAGGCTATATATATATATATATATATTTTTTTACACAATATACCGTATTGGTCCAAATTATTTTTTATACAGAAAATAATTACAACACATCTGAAACAAATGATGATAATAATATATTTGAGAGAAAAAGCATGTTATTTTGCCTCATTCAAATCTTAATATCGGAACATTTAAATATGTAAACTAACGTGCAATCACATTTGTAAATGAATGGTTTCTGGTATTTGAAATGTAAACAAACCAATCTATTGTGATAAAACAACAAAATTGCAATAACTGCATTAACCATCAAAGTGAAGTCTAACTGTAACTGTAGTCTTGAAACAAATCTGAATAAGGAAAAACATTGCAATAAAAAATTGCAAACTGTTATGTACTTACTTAATCTAAGTACGTGTAAGTCCTTGAAGACATGGCAGCAACTACGTGACAAAAACAAGTTATATAAACTGTGGAGCACGGATCAGTATAAAAATAACAGACGGGCGAGGCACAGGCTCCAGAATGGACAGGCGCAAGGCACAAAAAAAGACACTTTGCCATACAGAGGAAACTGGCTGCAAAGAGACCAAGACTGGAAGAAGACGACGAGCAACTAGAAGACCAGGAACCACAACAAAACAGTGAGTACCAGCATGAGCAAGAGCAAATTGATAAAGACCGCAGAGAAGGATCCAACACGGCGCAAGAGGAGCCTTACGGACATCAAAACACTACTTTTGGCCAGGTCCCTCAGCTTGCAATTCCAGAAAGTACAAGAGGGACTGATCTTCCACTGCACGAGATTCAGGCTCAAGAACATCACGGTGAAGGGGCGTCTGGGAACCCTGAACTGCATGGTCAAGCTGACCAGATTCCCAGACGCGCAGATGGACCTGCAGGACCTCAAGGAGCTGGAAAACCACTACAAGGTAGCAGATTACGAGAAATACTACCAAGAACAGGACAAGAACTACAAGGAGAAAAATCCTTGTTTAATTAAAGAATGTGTTTGAACATCTTTAACTCATTGTAATATTTACCCCTGCCTGGCGCTTGAATGTTCTCATCCACCCCAAAATAAAGGCAAATAGGAACACCTAATTTATAAAACACAATATAAAGAAGCTTTTTATATGCCACTTTTAATGTGTATTCTAAGCTCCAACTTGTGGTTAACAAATACCACTATCAAACATACATAAACAATCAGTATGTACTAGGGACGTCCCCGATCCAGTGACATGAACAGAAATGTCGATCGGGCCTTTTTTTTTTTTTTTTTTTTAATTAAAAAATAAATAAGGGCTAAAAAGTAACAAAATAATGCATAAATGCAACGGCATTGCCAAAAGAAACAAAAATATATACGTTTTATACTCTGCAACACTCCCGGAAAAAGTGGAAGAGGAAATACTGTAAACAGTACAGTACTGTTATAAGGAACGTTTGTTCCCCCCAAAAATATCAGATTGGGATTCGGTATCGGCAGATTCTTAAAATCAAGTGACTCAGTGCAAAAATATGCGATCAGGATATCCCAAGTATGAACTTTGTTATGAATTGTAAAATCTTTCCTACACACCCAATTTCACAGTATGTGACTACACCATACACAGTGCCTTGCAAAAGTATTCGTCCCCCTTGAATCTTGCAACCTTTCGCCACATTTCAGGCTTCAAACATAAACATATGAAATTTAATTTTTTTGTCAAGAATCAACAACAAGTGGGACACAATTGTGAAGTGGAACAACATTTATTGGATAATTTAAACTTTTTTAACAAATAAAAAACTGAAAAGTGGGGCGTGCAATATTATTCGGCCCCTTTACTTTCAGTGCAGCAAATTCACTCCAGAAGTTCAGTGAGGATCTCTGAATGATCCAATGTTGTCCTAAATGACCGATGATGATAAATAGAACCCACCTGTGTGTAATCAAGTCTCCGTATAAATGCACCTGCTCTGTGATAGTCTCAGGGGTCTGTTTAAAGTGCAGAGAGCATTATGAAAACCAAGGAACACACCAGGCAGGTCCGAGATACTGTTGTGGAGAAGTTTAAAGCCGGATTTGGATACAAAAAGATTTCCCAAGCTTTAAACATCTCAAGGAGCACTGTGCAAGCCATCATATTGAAATGGAAGGAGCATCAGACCACTGCAAATCTACCAAGACCCGGCCGCCCTTCCAAACTTTCTTCTCAAACAAGGAGAAAACTGATCAGAGATGCAGCCAAGAGGCCCATGATCACTCTGGATGAACTGCAGAGATCTACAGCTGAGGTGGGAGAGTCTGTCCATAGGACAACAATCAATCGTACACTGCACAAATCTGGCCTTTATGGAAGAGTGTGAAGAAGAAAGCCATTTCTCAAAGATATCCATAAAAAGTCTCGTTTAAAGTTTGCCACAAGCCACCTGGGAGACACACCAAACATTTGGAAGAAGGTGCTCTGGTCAGATGAAACCAAAATTGAACTTTTTGGCCACAATGCAAAACGATATGTTTGGCGTAAAAGCAACACAGCTCATCACCCTGAACACACCATCCCCACTGTCAAACATGGTGGTGGCAGCATCATGGTTTGGGCCTGCTTTTCTTCAGCAGGGACAGGGAAGATGGTTAAAATTGACGGGAAGCTGGATGCAGCCAAATACAGGAACATTCTGGAAGAAAACCTGTTGGTATCTGCACAAGACCTGAGACTGGGACGGATTTATCTTCCAACAGGACAATGATCCAAAACATAAAGCCAAATCTACAATGGAATGGTTCATAAATAAACGTATCCAGGTGTTAGAATGGCCAAGTCAAAGTCCAGACCTGAATCCAATCGAGAATCTGTGGAAAGAGCTGAAGACTGCTGTTCACAAACACTCTCCATCCAACCTCACTGAGCTCGAGCTGTTTTGCAAGGAAGAATGGGCAAGAATGTCAGTCCCTCGATGTGCAAAACTGATAGAAACATACCCCAAGCGACTTGCAGCTGTAATTGGAGCAAAAGGTGGCGCTACAAAGTATTAACGCAAGGGGGCCGAATAATATTGCACGCCCCACTTTTCAGTTTTTTATTTGTTAAAAAAGTTTAAATTATCTAATAAATTTTGTTCCACTTCACAATTGTGTCCCACTTGTTGTTGATTCTTGACCAAAAAAATTAAAATTTTATATCTTTGTTTGAAGCCTGAAATGTGGCGAAAGGTTGCAAGGTTCAAGGGGGCCGAATACTTTTGCAAGGCACTGTATTTTGATTTCCCTCATTGGCTTCATAAATTGTAACAGCAATAATATTCATACACATGAATACTGGGACGATAATAGAAAAAATGCTGAAATGTGTCTTTAATAGGCAACAAGTACACTCAGCGCATAGCGATAGATCGGCGACTCATACGAATAATATATGTTAAAGGTGTTTTTTTGAGGTGTTTTTTATCTTTATTATTTTTTAAAACGTGCCATTTGCTCTGGGTCCGCAGAGAGTGGACCGCGGTCCGCGAATCGAGGACCCCGGACCTAAGGGGATTAAGACCCTCTTTGAACTTTGTGATCAAATAAGTTCATTCATGTCTTTGCGTTTTATTACTTTGAGCGGGGTAAAATACCTTTTGTTATATGTGAACAGAAACTCTTTTCATCTTTTGTTCTCAGTGAATCTCTTGTTGTTTGGTGTGACACTACATTACATGCATACTCACGGCCACTGGGAGTGGGCTCACTTGTTCATTTGCATAAAGACTTAAAAGTTGATATGCCCTGAAAGATGGGCCCTCCCTTAAACCCGAAAGTCACCAAAAAGTGGACAGAGAGGCGGCCCAGACCGGTCAGTATTGTCTAACTGCATACCGCAAGCAACACGTAACTTTGCTTATTAATATTCATAAGGTAGCAATTGTTGCAAGCCAGGTCAACCTCCCATTTGTCACTAATAGTAAGTAAATGGAAATAGTGTATGAATGAGATGTTTACTGAGCTTAACCTACCAATTCTGTCCCTAGTGCCAAATTCAGTGGTAAATATGTGGAAGAACATACAAATGTTCAGTTAAAGAGATGGCTTGATTGTCGAGGGCTGAAAAAGAGCCAACCTGATCGAGAGTTAGCTTTTTTATCGACTTTTTCTTGTGTGCATTACCTTACGCCACTGACAATGACATTCTCCTGTTTTAACAATTTATCCTTTACCACCATATGCCCCATCTTTCTTATATATTATATCCTCTCGTTGTCTTACGTCTCTGACCGTTCTTGGGGGCAATTAACATTGCTATTTTTGTCTAGCGATCGCAAATTTTACTCGGTGACAGCCAACGAACACTTTTAATTTTTTCATTAATAACAAATATATATACGTAATATATAATATAATATATATAACATAATTTATTTAAACTACCCCCCTTACTAAAGTTTTTTTTTTTTGCAACAGAAAAGGTAACAGTGGTAGTCAGATACAATTTTAATTTTTTTTCAGGTCATTCATTGTCAGAAGAAGCAAAGCAAAACGCCACACTAAAAATAATTAAAAATATCAAAATGGCTTACCTCTTCGTCCTCTGAAGGACCATGGTCCCCAACAAAATGCTTACTGCATATGAAATGTTAATATTTTCACTTTGCTGGTGTTAAACTGGTCTTTTGGACGTCTACGGAAGTTGATCCATTTTTCACATTTTTTCCTTTGAGTTTTTGGCTTCGGGAAACATGAAGAAAACATCCTTCATATGTCGTAAAGTCTAGAGTCATTACTACAAGTTCTATAGCAGCAGTGTTTGATCGGCATGTTATTTTTTTTGGGAAAGATTACCAGAGAAAACAAGCAGAAATACCATGAATTGTATGCGAGGATGTGTCTATGTCCCACTTCCACTGGTGAAGTCACGGTCTAAAAATAGCATTCGTGCGGTAAACTATTGTCTTGTCTCATTGTAGTTTGACTATATCTTCTATCTATGTTCTGTTTTGTTACGTTTTGTCATCTTGTTAAATGTTTACCTTCTTTTGTCCAACCAAGAGAATAAAAGAATCTGTAAGTAGAAGATGTCGGCCTGGCTGTTTGTAACAGCACAAAAAAAAAAAAAAATCATTCTACAATACAAAGAACAAAAATAAAACATATTAAAGTCAAAATCTATCAATACGTGAAAGCTCACTTCTCCCACCTTTAAACACGTGCAGCAATGAGCAAAACGGTTGTACCTGTTAGCAATATGATATTTGCGTTTTTTTGAGCAGCGTGATTGTGTGGGGAAACATGGTTGTAGTCGTTTCTCCTCCCACCAGTTTTAGATTGGCGCCAAAGAATTGTGATTGGTTGAGACGTCACCCGCGTAACTTGCTTGTCCAATCAGGTGGTAGAGACGCTGGCGGGCAGGGCGGGCTTAAGAACAGCAGAAGTTATACACGAGATCGCGCAGACGCGCATTCTCTCTCTTCAACTACACATTACACAAGGAAGGAGACGTAAGGGGAACTTTCCTTCCCAAGACACTTCTTTGTGCTAATTTTTTCACCTCCTACTCTTTTGTCTTTCAGAAAGCCCCACCTTTCTTGAGATAAAGAAAGAGGAAAATGGCCAGCATTGTCAAGCTGAAGGGACTCCACTTGAAGGCGGACGCTAAGGATATTCGAGACTTTTTCCCCTGTTTGCACATACCGACAGGCGGCATTTGCATCGTGGGAGGACCGCAGCACGAGGCCTTTATTGCCTTCGAGACTCAAGGGGAGGCCAGACGAGCTGTTTGTTACAGCGGACGTTCCCTTAAAGGCTCCAAGGTGATTTTACGCCGGAGTAGTGTTTCAGAAATGGAACATAAACTTAAATACTTAATGAAGAATAACAAGAAGAATTCTTATAAGGATTTTGCACCGCTTGAAAAAGAAAAGACCCTGGTGGCTCCCATTGTTGAGTCACAGACTTCCTCTGTTGAACAATGTGATGCAAGGGCACATTCTCCTACAATTTCGCCACTCACTGTCCCTAGTGACAATCTACGTACTTTCAACAAGCCACATTGTTCCAAAATGCAATCAAAAATGGTTCCTAATGGGGGTCTACAGGTAAATGAAAAGCCATGTGATCCCAGAAAACCCCCCATTCAACATGGGAGCCTACAAATATGTAAAAACCCGTGTGATCCTAGAACAATTACACTTACCAGTGGATGTCCACAGAGATTTGACGAGCCACCCGAGTCCAGGATTTTGTCTGATCAGAGAGAGCCTCCCAAAATGTATAAACCACTTGTTTCCAGTACATGTTTACCGCTGAGTGACCTGCCACTTCCATATACCACTCATTCTGCTCCTATGGAAAGCATACAGAATTCAGAGGAGCCACAGACTCAAGATTCTTTACAGAATGCATTTTTTCTAGGCGTTTGTGCTGTGCTAGAAAGTCTCCAATGTAAAGTGCAAAGTGAGCAGCAGGAGGTTTTGCCAGAACTGGACCGGCAAGAGGACTCTAGTATACTTACACCAGAGACAAGGACATCAAAACCAGGTTACGTAAGGATGTTTGGACCACCAGCCTCAACTACGAAGGATGACATTATTTTGTTCTTCAAAGGGCTTAAAGTACTTGAAGTTGTAGTCAACATGAAGTTGGAACACCATCACGTGTGCCTCGTCAAGTTTGCAGATGCGCAGGATGCCGTTGATGCGCTGCAGTTCAACAACCAGTACATGGGGCCCATTTGTGTGGAAGTACGCAAAGCAACAGAGAAGATGTGGAATCTAGCAATGGAGGAATGTAAAAATGTGTGTGAGAGAAACTCTCTCGTGGAAAGGGCAAATTACAAACATAAACTTGTGTCTGAGGTAAATTATAAACCCCACAAAAAGCCCAGACTTAACAGTCCAAGCAAAGAACACAATACTTTCAGTTCAAGGCAAGAGTACATTGTAAAGGTCAGCAATCTCCCCCTTCAGACGACAAAGACTGAGTTAAGGTACCTGTTTCAATGCCATGGATTACCAAACCATAAAATACAACACCTACTTGACAAGAACCGCTGCAGAACAGACACAGCTTTTCTCATTTTCAATCAGAAATCAGACTACAATCGTGCAATAAGCAATGATGAGCGGCTCGTTGGCTCAGGCCAAATTAAAGTGTCAGCAATAAGCAGATATGAGATGATGGATATGATGAGAGAGGAAAACCTTGATTCAGAAGCAAAAACATGCCTATTGGTCCAAAACATGCCCCGACATATGAGGGAAAGCTTGATACTTAAGCTCTCTGAATTTGACGTCACATCAGACGAAGTAACTATTCTAGATGATGACGGCAAAGCTTCTTGCACAGTCATGGTGCAGTTTCGATCGTTGAGGCTTATTGCCATGGCCTTCAAGCTCAGCAAAGACTTGCTTGGTGAAAAAGCAATTATAAAACATCTTACTGCTCATCAAATGAATGCCTTTGTTAAGGAGGGCCAGAGCTAAAAGGAGCTGTGTACACGAAGACTGGAAACAAGTAATTGCCGCAGACTTTTCTTTTAAGGGACCGTTTCAAGTCACATTTACTGAGGAACATACCACATTGTCCTGAAAGCAGATTCTGGATTTTCTCCTTGGACACAAGCATTTTGTCAGGAATATCGGAAGGAATTACATTTGTTTCTTGTCTAGTTGATTGTTTTTGAAGATGTTTTAGTTACACCTGACTGGGACATTTGTGTACCTTGTGGTAATGGTGATCAAGCTTAAGATATTCAAGACATGAGGCGTTGATCAAAGATTCATTTTATTTAGATTACAAATCATCACATACCCCTTGTTCTTACAGTTACGACCATAACACACTCGTGTGGTAGTGCCTCAAGAATGACTTTAAAGATACGAGCCATTGAGAAAAATATTTTTCGCTTTGACTTGTGATCAACAGTTTGGCGAACCACAGCCTCCATGCAGCATAAGATGGTAAACACCAGTGGCCCATTGGCATCTATATGGCTGTTTTGGTCCCAGTACTTTTCCAGCAACGGCTATCTGAACAAAAATGTAGCAACACGCAGACAACAATGGTCAAAGGCATTGGTTATCCTCTGCGAAGGGACGTGCTGTACTCATCTCAAAACTTTTATGCTGCTCCCCTGTAAAGGGCAGCATCAAGTGATTGGAGAATATGATCACTGCTGTTTGATTCTTTTGAACTACGTTGTAACGTGTTTTTCTTTATATTTAATATTTCTGCAATGTTTCCTTTGAGTGCAGAATCCTATTTTTCAGTTTTAAACATTAGAAAATTATGTCATGTGGTAGGCAGGAACTGAAAGCATTTTTGAATTACATTTTCAAGCAAAATATTACTCATTTCACAACACCAATTTACAAACCCAAACTTTAGAACTGAAAAAGACTTTATTTCTACATCGGAAAGACAACATTGAAAATAGTCAAATAAAAGTTTCCTAAAAAATTAGGTTGCTATTTCTGCATGGTTAGTGTGAAATGTCTTCATCTCTAGAATCTGCGTGGCCCATCCGGGAATCGGGATTGGCCTGTGGAAAAACAAAATGGTTAAAGAATGAACAACAAAAAAAAAAAGATGAGAACATCCTGTCACACAATTCAAGACAATTGGTGATAATGTGTAAACTATCAGATAGTGTTACACTACACAAGACTCAGCCTTTTAATGATTCTTATGAGAAACTGGATGCGTCATCAGTCAAAAATGCTAGGAAGACCCCCCCCCCAAATCAGGCTACCTTTGGAGCAGTGCAACAGTTTGCAGTCTGCAGGGTGATTCCACTATCTTGTATTTTTTTTTTTTACAGTGTGTTGACTGCGCAACCTACCCATTGTCGGTACGAATGTTTGAGAGTCATTTAATGCTGTATTTTAATTTGTTTAGAACTCGCAAGTGGCTGCACCATACACCACATGCGACAAGGCCTGCCACTAATGGGGAGCTTTTTTAACTCAGGTTTCGATGAGAATTTCAGCTATAGGGCATTTTCCAGAAGTCTTAATATATCCTTTAACTTCAACAACTCTGTTCTAACGGTAGGCTAAGTGTATTTCCTAAACATTTTCAGTGTTTCTGAATGTATCACGCAGCGCACGGCTGGGTATAGAAAGCGTGGGATTTTGTTCACTCGTTTTGGCATGTTCTATGCTGTGTTACTAATAAAAACCCTAAACAAAGCTGAAATTTGGTGTTCTTTTCCGGCCTACAAGACTGAGCATGTGGCATTCATGCTTTTATATTATTTATCATGTTCAGGCCCGACTCAGTCGGGACATTCTTGTGTGTGGCAGTGCCACACAGAGCATATTAGAGATTAAAAACCGATCCGAGTAATTTTATTCACCTCGAGTAATCGTTTATTTTTGACAGCTCTAAGCATCACGTTTTGCCCGGACTACTTTTAATGTGGGACAACGCGTTGATGTCACGTGCGTAGAGGAAGAAGCAATAAAACACTACAGCCGCTAAAAACTAGCCCGCATGATGCTACGGTGGTAGCAGGTAGTGTCATGCGTCTCAGAGATCACATGTATGTTGAACTACATGCGAAATGACAGTCAGCTTCGTTAGTAAACAGCCGCCATCTTAAAGCAGTGGACTTCTAAGTGCTAATACATAAGATTAACGTTACTGCCACTGAATCTGTGAAAACATAGCGTTGTAGAGTGATGAGGGTGTAAAATAAAAACTTACTGTCAATTCTAGCTTAGTAATCATTGCTAGATAAAACACAAAGTAGCACTGGTCCCTAATGTGCTCCAATACAGCAGGTATCATACATTTATTTTGAACACTGCAAAAACTCAAAATCCTATCAGGACTTACAGTTAGACCAACTTAACTACAACTTAAAAATAGCTTGACACAAATAGAAATTCAATTAAAACACGTGGGAAAAACGCCTACCTTTTAAGTGATGTGTGTTATCAAGCGTAATGGCATTTTTAGGTAAGCTTTATTTATTTATTTATTTATTTTTATACGATCCATAAGTTTGAGTGAAAGCAGTGAATTAGTCTTTTATTCTAGTTACATCTGAGATACAATTGTTGGCTGTTTTCAACAATGTACATCGATAGCTGCAGCCCTTATATTATATATATATATATATATATATATATCCTGTAGTGAAAGCATGTTTCGCTTCTCCTGTAGTCTTTCAAGCTACCAGATTTCAATGCCCAGAAAACTGTAGTTAAGACTATTGGTCTGCCATATGAGGCTGGATATAACAGGATAAGCCATGAAATCTAGAGAACACTTTTTCCAGTTGAATTTGAACGGAGTGCCTCATGGTGGACAGGAACTCTGACTGGTAGTGTACCTTTAGAAAAGGGCCGAGAGAATCTGTCCATGCTTCTTGGCAAATTGGAAGAGGGTCGTGAATCGAAGCTTGAGGTCAGTGGCAAGATACTCCGACTGGGTCCCTGCAGAGAAGGTTGTCGAGATTAAAACGTGATTAGACAGGTTTTGCGTTAATTGCCAAGCACTGATTTCAACCTCTCCCAGTTTGTATTTGGCACAGATAGGCTATGGAAAACAAGATAGTTTTATTTTTTTCAAAATAAGATTACGGTAAACAGAAAATTAAATGACTTGAACCACTATAGAGTAAGGCTATGGAAAACAAGATAGTTTTATTTTTTTCAAAATAAGATTACGGTAAACAGAAAATTAAATGACTTGAACCACTATAGAGTAAAAAGCATTTAGGTCTATTGCTGTCAATAACATGTTCAAAGTATGTGAGTCTTTTCTCATTCTGCTCAGTGGCCAGCATTCTTTTAAGACTGTGGTGAATAAGATTTTCTAACTTACTACCATACAGAATAAATGTAGACACGTTTGACATAAACTGTCAAAATGGAAGCGAGGTAACTGAACGTCTTGGTTGTTGATTGGACAATACAGTGATCCTCATTTTTCGCTGTTAATGGGGGGAGCCCCCCCCCGAAAATCGCTTATTTATATATAATACATATATATGGCAGAAAACACAGACAAGACTGAAAAAGTTTCTGCTCTTGCACCCCTCTTTAAAATAAACTGCAGTATTTTAAGCCAAAAGAACTTGTATTTGATAGAACAATGTCTATATGCTGCAATAGCAGATTCATGGAGCATTAAGCCCCCCTGAACTATTTATAATTTGTCCGTTTCACCCTGGAAACCCCCGTTTACAGACGTCGCGGAAACGCTTTTGCTTCAACCCAGCCATAAAAAGAAGTAACCGTATTTATTATTTGAAATGCTTGTCATATTTAGCTTCGAATCATTAATTGATGTCTAATATTTAGTCGTAAAAAAAAAAAAAAAAAAAAAAAAAAAAAAAAAAAAAAACCTTTAAAAAATTATTCACTCGCATATTTTAAATTCTTATGACATTTTTTTGAATGAAAAAATTGCCGTGTAAAAAAAAAAAAAAGTCACGGATATCGACCTCATAACTATCACTTAACTGTATTTTTTTCATTACTGTCGCATTATATTTTAGATGATAATCGATCCAAACAAATGGGGGGAAAAAAAAAAACAAACATTTAAAAGGGTAAATATATGTAAATGAAGATCTCGACCACTCCTTGATGTCTGCAATTTCTGCATCGCGACCCTTGTTATATTATTGTGTTTCACCCTTAAGATTCCCCAAAAAATCCGGCTGTGGCCATTCACAGCTGTGTCTTGACACTCGGTGATACATGCTACATGGAGTTTTTGGATTGAAAAAAGGTAGGTACAGTACGTGATAATATCTCGTTAAAATCGTCGCGTCTTTAATTATGCTCTTGCCTCCAGTTAGGGTTTTGCTGTTTAAAAAAAATTTAAATTTGTTTTTAAATGCCCTCCTGTTCAAAAAATTTCTTCCCCCAGAAAATTCAGATTTTAAGCTTTCCAAGGATGTATCACATATGCATATAGGACAATTTTGAAATTTGGCCTAATTGGGGGCCTCAGAGCAGAACTTCAAGTCACCTGAGTGTTTTCCGCCATATACATATTTTTTGTGTTCAGGGTATTCAGATTTAACAACTGTAAAATAAGCTTGAAAGAATATTCATATTACCGGCAATTTATCTTATTCTGCTATTAAATAAATACACACACATGTTGATTCATCACACAATGTCTCAGTATTTTTCCAACAAGCTACTTTGCGTGCGAATGTGTGCGTGTTCAAAACAAAGATTTTTCGCTCGCTCAAGAGTGCGACTGCTAACCACAGCCTTGACAGTTTCACAATAGCTAGAACGAGGACCTTGCCGCAACCGAAACTGCTACATTGAACAACAGTGTTGTGTAACTATAATCTGCCCAGCAACAGCTTCTAAATAAAAGGCTGCAGGGGGAACAGCTTGGAGAGAGACTATAGCGAGAGCTTGGCGTGACACGTTGCGCTCTCCTCAGGCTTTCCCCAAACTGCAGTTGGTAAAATTCTACTCTGACTCCATTCTCAGTTATTATTGCCTCTCCTCGGGTCGCTTGCTAAACAGAAGAACTGGTTTAGACCAAACAACAACATAGGAAAAACGATACGAATAAGATATGCCCCCCCCCCCCCCCCCCCCCCAAAAAGTATACAGCAAAATAAAAGCATGTTTATGAAAATACATGTTTAAGTACTACAAATGTAATAATTATTATATAAATTATATACATATATATGTATATGAAAGAAAATGATTTGTACATTTATACATACATATATCTTAACATTAAAAAAAAAAAAAAAATCGCAATGTACTGAGCGTGAAGTAGCGAGGGATCACTGTAATCCAAAAGGTTTAAATGATTCTACATTTTTGGTGCAGGTTTTCCTTATTTATGTCAACTGCGGGAGTCCTATGTTGCCATTCTGGAAGCAAAGGGCTTGATATTAGCAAGTGAGAGAAGTTAGGATGGTGTCAGCTAATGAACACTTCAGAAACGGCACTCTGACACAAATGAGGACTGAAATTGGCATTCCATTGTCTTCAAAGCAATGTTTCTGCCATTCCATAACCAAGTCGGCCAGTTGCCTCTTTTCAAAGTCTTGGATTGTGGTGTATCTAGCTCCTTACGTCTTGCGATATAGTTGTCAGTCTGTACTCCATCAGTAGATCGGTTAGTTTCTGTGTCACCTTCAGTACCAACTGCGCATCGCTCTCATTTTTTATCTGGAACTTATCCTGGAAACACAAAATTTTCAGTTGTATACTAATGTTGAGCAGAGATATGACTGGTATGGCTTAAATCACCTACCAGGTAATGAAGCAGTGGATTTGGATTTGATTCATTAGAATCAAATCTGTCTGGTGGCGATGCCATTGGGCTTCGCCTGCCAAATGGTTTCTCCACTGGCCTATCCATTAACTTGCCTCCCATCTGTATGCCTTTGAACTGTTCAGGAAACCTTCCAGAGTCAAAGCGGTCACGCTGATTATTTGGCCTAAAATCACCTCTGGGCCCATGTGGAAACGGTCCAGGGCTCCGATCTCGAAATTGTGGCTCGGGAGAAAAACGTTCAAAGTTAGAACGCTTGAAATTGGATGGCTCAAAGTCACCCTGAAACGTATCCAGATCCGGGAAACGTTGTTTCGGTGGAAAGGGTTCTGAGTTGGTTTCATCATATTCATCTGTATAATCATCGTAAGGATCTTCATTTGGAGGTAACTCTTCACAAAAAGATTGGTCCTTCAACAATGGAGCTAGGAAACCAGTGTAATGTTTAATCGCACAACATATTTTGGGACAAACTAAGATGCTCAGTAAATATCTCACCAGGTGGTGGTCCATTTGGCCCCATGCCGTTATCTATAAAGGGCAAGGGCTTAGGTACAGCAGTCCCTGGAATCAGACAAAGGGTACTCAAGTGGCATCGAGGATCCAGATAGGAAATATTTTTTATTGAGAAAAGTTAATAGAAAAATAACTTACGGGCTCCTCTGAAAGCAGGTACTCTAAAGGGCTCTTTGATGACCACCTAAATCATTACCAAAGAACCCAGGGGAACACCATAACATGCTAGTCAAGTTACATTGTTTTGTCTTCTCAAATATTTTAAATAGTGAAAAGTCAAAACTGACCTTGACTTGTCCCATCCCTTCAGATTTTGCAACTTCCTCCGTAGCATCTTTAATCCTCTTTCTCACACCAGCGTCTGTGCCAGCATCTTCATTCCTGCTTGGGACTTTGTCAGGGTGGAATGTTTCCTGCAAAAGCCAACAAATGTCTTCAGTAAGGCTGCAACAACCAATTGATTTAATCGATAAAAAAACGATTCATAAATTTGTTGCCAATGAATTTGACTATCAATTTTTTTCCAGCAACTTTCAGCAGTCCCAATTGGGTCCCTTGTTTGTTAGGAAACCAAAATTTGCTTCATTGCTGGTACATGCTTGTTCTGAAGTTCTTTTGCGTTGATGTCCCACATCACAGAGTACAGTGCATTTGAGCCCTTGCGTGAGTGGTTTGCAATTTAATCAAGCGAACAACATACAAATAAAGTAGTACTTAAATGCATAAATGTGCATTTGCTGTGGTTTATTAAATTACTTTTATGGCATGACCTCTTCCTCTTTTTGTCACATTTTTCCTGCAACTTCTGTTTAATCTGGCTGGGAGCCACTTTGCTTTGGCTTCGTCGCCACTAGTACTTGGCCCACCCTCCTAGCTCTCGATCGATTCCACTTGTTGTACAGGAAAACAGCGGGTCATATTTTAAAGAGTAGGAGAGATTGTTATAGGTGAAAAAGTTTCCTCGTGCTAGTGCCAAGGCAAAGGGCACTGATCGGATTTTTTTTTAAATTAATTTATTTTTTACATGGAAAAATATTGTACACATATGTATTATTCAGTCTTTCGGCCAAGTGTTTCCAATATTTGGTTTTGGCAAAGAATTTTACTTTTGGTACAATCCTACCAATAATGTAAAATGGTGCCCCTACTGTTTTGTTCACTAGATTGAAATCAATGACCCTCAAAAATTAATATGTGCCAAAGTTTGTCTTTGGAGTATGGGAAGTAAAGATGTCCGAAAGAAAACTGAAGTTTAAGTCATGCACTGCCATTGATGGTATTGAGAAGTTTTAATGTAAGGGGGTGTGGGATGGATCAAGTAGACAGGAAAAACTTTTACAAACCAAGATACCTAAAAAGCAGGGACATAGTGGGGATAAATAGTCAATATAAACTAAGTGCAATGGGCACTGGGGGGGAGGTTGTGCAGGAGAAAAAGTGACAAAAGTATTGAACTTAACCAGAACAATTGCACATGTATAGATTTAAATAATATTTTATATATACTATGCAGGAAGTAGCAATCTCCAGACGGGTCAGTGCTCAGCGCTTCTGATAATAGTGGGCGTGAAAGATGAATGATGAGGGTGGATACTTGTATATTTGTGCACTATGTCACGTCACAGAGTCAAATCCTAGCATCTGCAGGAGGATTTACCTTCCAAACGCGATTATAATAAAATAAACACTTGGATAACACACTTCAATCAATTTCGATATGAATTTCGTAATATCTTATGCATGAAACATTTCAAAATATTGGAAACTGAGTAGAGTGCCTGTTTAAAAAGCCAAATGACTCACCAAGTATTTGAGGTTGTGTTTCCAGCTTTTCACATGAGCGAACATATCTTGCTGCAGGCGCAATACTGAGCAAAGTTTACACTCGTAATGTGGTGGAACAGTCTTACTGGGGCTGCGGTACTCAAACACATGATGAAGGCCTGAAAACATGTCATTTGGTGAAAACACGATGTGTTTAGTCCAGCGGTCACGAAATATGTCGAAAAAAGCTTCTGCTTACCAACAGCGGTATTTGGAAACCTTCCCAACAGTTTGCCCAGTGATGGTATAGTTACAAAGGTGGTTCCTTTAACATATACTAGAAAAAAAAGTGGTTATTGCAAGTATATTAAATAAATGACTTCCAATACTGCAATAAGATCAAAATCAGTAATAAGAAATTTGTTTACATTGGGTGTCTTATTTGATTGAGATTTTTTTTCTCTGGAGGCGACCAATTTCCATCATCAGGATTCATATAAGAATCAAGCTAACGATAGGCATTAGGTGAGCTACACTCTGAATCCAATTAGCATTATACAAAAAGTTGTTTCAATTAGGTGTACCCTGCCAAATCTAAACCACATGAAAAAAATATTTAAAAAACGGTGAAAACAATTTTGTAATTCCAGGGGATGCGTTTCTTGGAATTATCAAGTCGTTTTAACAGAATGACAATTAAAAATCCAAACTGCTGGATCCTTGGAGAGGTCAGAGGTAGCCACATGGTATTCACCCTGAATGATGACAGAGCAATGCTGCGGGACAACGCAGTGTCACAGACAACTTTTAAATATCCAATCTGTCCTGGTGTCATTACAGCAAAGCAACGCAATAAATATTTATTGCCTCTCATTAATGGGCATGGATATATTGCCCCCTGGTGGATGTATCAATACATATCAGTTCAGCGGTATTATAATTTAATGCGGCCAATGCCACCATAACCTTGTAAGCAAGACGTTACTGTGATTCCTTCATTCATTATACAGTTACGTCTTGCCAACCTCAAGTGTCTAACCACTTTGCGGCCATCTGATGACCAAGCCAAACAAGAGAGCTGCACAAGGGAGCTGCAATATCGAGGAAGCAATATCTGGTTGAATACAATGTCACAGTGCAAGTGGTTCTTACAGATAGATAAATTTCTGAAGTTTTGTCAGAAATGCGGTTAATTTCCTCATTAAATGGACAATATGCGGAACTATCTGCTTGCAATTATAAATTAATCTACACATAATTTTGACCATATTTACAGTGCTGGCCAAATGTATGGGCACCCCTGCAATTGTGTCAGATAATGCTCAATTTCTCTCAGAAAAATGATTGCAATTATATAGTAATATCTTCATTTATTTTGCTTGCAATGAATAAACACAGAAGAGAATGAAAAATAAATAATTATCTTACACAAAACTCCAAAAATGGGCCGGACAAAAGTATTGGCACCCTCAGCCTAATACTTGGTAGCACAACAAAATAACTGAACAACCGCTTCCGGTATCGATCAATGAGTTTCTTATAAAATGCTCTGCTGGAATTTTAGACCAATCTTCTTTGGCCAACTGCTCCAGGTTTCAGATTTGAAGGATGCCTTCTCCAAACTGCCATTTTCAGATCTCTCCACAGGTGTTCTATGAGATACAGGTCTGGACTCATTGCTGGCCACTTTAGAAGTCTCCAGTGCATTCTCTCAAACCATTTTCTAGTGCTTTTTGAAGTGTGTTTTGGGTCATTGTCCTGGTGGAATACACATGACCTCTGAGGGAGACCCAGCTGTCTCACACTGGGCCCTACATTGTGCTGCAAAATTTGTTGGTAGTCTTCAGACTTCATAATGCCATGCACGGTCATGCAGTCCAGTGGTAGAGGAAGCAAAGCAACCCCAAAACATCATGGAACCACCGCCATGTTTGACTGTTGGGACTGTGTTCTTTTCTTTGAAGGCCTCGTTTTTATGTTGATGCCTTTTCCCAAAAAGTTCTACTTTTGTCTCATCTGACCAGAGAACATTCCTCCAAAACATTTTTGGCTTTCTCAGGTAGGTTTTTGGCAAACTCCAGCCTGGCTTTTTAGGTCTCTGGGTCAGAAGTGGGGTCTTCCTGTTTATCCTACCAAAGAGTCCCTTTTCATTCAGGCGCCGACGGATAGTAAGGGTTGACACTGTTGTACCCTTTGACTACAGGACACCTCGACTTTTTTTGAATGTTACTCGAGGATCTTTATCCACCATCTGCACATTCTTTTGTTGGAATCTCTCATCAATTTTTGTTTTTCGTCCACATCTAGTTAAGTTAGTTACAGTGCCATGGGCTTTACATTTATTGATGACACTGCGCACGGTAGACACAGGACCATTCAGGTCTTTGAAGATGGACTTGTAGCCTTGAGATTTCCCATGCTTCCTCACAATTTCGCTTCTCAAGTCCTCAGACAGTTCTTTGGTATTCTTTTTTTTCCCCTCCATGATCAATGTGGTACACACAAGGACACAGGTTGAGTCAACCTTAATCCATTTTAACTGGCTGAAAGTGTGATTTTGTTATTGCCGCCACCTGTTAAGTGCCACAGGTAAGTAACAGGTGCTGTAACGGGGGGGTGGGGGGGCCAAGCAAAATAAATGAATACTAACAAAGCATTTCTTATTGCTATCATTTTCTGGGAGAAACTGAGCATTATCTGACAGAATTGCAGGGGCGCCTTTTAGCGAGCACTGTTTTTGTCAATGATTTAATTGTCATTTAGATTTACTGCAGGTTACATGTTATATATTCAGGCCAAACACAAGTGTGTCTGAGTAACTTGTGTATTTCACTGACATCAAGCTTGCACTGAGAAGGTTACGATCCGAGTTTTTATGTTACTGTCATACTGGCAATTATACAATGCCTGTGTATTTACCAGATTTTTATCCACACCTTATGATATCAATTTACATGCATACTTTTTTCTTTACACTTTAGTGACGCGTAACCTAGTGATAATTGAGCAACTTGAGACAAATAGAAGAATCAAGTTAGCTGATCGGCTGCCACCAACAGCGACTGAACATCTATCGCTGCAAACAGCGCTGAAACATGTTCCAACACTGCCTGCTCTCAGAGTTAATTTGGGCATCTATCAATGAAATAAAAACACAACTTTACGGAATTGTACTGCTCGACCCATACAGTGTGAATCCAGCGTCTCAAACTTTTAATTTTAAATGCTAATTGACATACTTTCTGATAACAAAAAACATTTAACATTCAACATATCCCCAACCCACACTGGTTTGCGACCTATCAATCCAAATCACAATGTTAAATGCTATACTCTAGTCGATATACTTGCTGGAACGAGCAAGCCAATGTGATCATACTGTATACTTTATTGTAAGATGAAGAATCTGGTACAATGATCTGTCAATCTTTCTACATTTGTTTTGGGAAGACTATACAGTGGTATGAAAAAGTATCTGAACCTTTTGGAATTCCTCACATTTCTGCATAAAATCACCATCAAATGTGATCTGATCTTTGTCAAAATCACACAGATGAAAATATAGTGTCTGCTTTAACTAAAACCACCCAAACATTTATAGGTTTTATTTTAATGAGGATAGCGTGCAAACAATGATGGAAGGGGGAAGAAATAAGTGAACCCTCTGCCTAAGGAAACTTATTGAAACCAACTTTTACCAAACAATTTAAGTCAGGTGTGTGCCCAATCACTGATGAGTGGTTTAAAACTGCCCTGCCCACTATGAAACACACACCTGGTAAGAAATGTCTTGATGAGAAGCATTGTCTGATGTGCATCATGGCTCTGTCAAAAGAGCTGTCCGAAGACCTGCGTCAAGGATTGTTGATTTGTGTAAAGCTGGGAAAGGATACAAAACAATCTCCAAGAGTCTGGATGTTAATTGATCGAAAGTCAGAGAAATCTACAAATTGAGAGAGTTTGGTACTGTCGCTTCTTTCCCAATGAGTGGCCGTCCAACAAAGATGACGCCAAGAGTTCAGCGCTGAATACTCAGAGAGGTAAAAAAACATCCTAGAGTGTCTGCTAAAGACTCACAGAAATTACTGGAACAGTCCAATATCTCTAAGAACACATCAACTATATGCAAAACTATGGCCAAGAATGGTGTTCATTGGCGGATTCAACGGAGGAAGCCACTGCTGTACAAAATAAACATTGTTGCTCGTTTAATCGTTTCCTTCTGCTTGGCTTAGGAGGTGCCCTGCTCCACCGGAAAGTTTCCAAGACGTCAGCTTTCAAGGAAATCAACAAATTGACCACGGATCAAATGGCGCGATTAAAGGCCTTGGAAGATCGTGTGGAGGCCCGAACCGAGAACTGGGTCCGTGGACTCACTGTTCGGTTTGAGGACGGGTGGAGAAAAGTGGATACTATCTTGCACCAGGTGAGGGAACTGTCGGGGCAGATGACTGAACTGTCGAGGTAGACTGCGACTAATGGCAATGACTTAAGAGACCAGAGATCTCGCCTACGCCATGAGGAGCGCGAACTTGACTGATGAGTAGGGGTGCACGATATCCATTTTTTGAAACCGATACCGATAACTTCCTGCTCCGCAAAGCCGAAAACCGATAATAAATATATAATTTTTTGAATGTATATTCACCCAAGTTTTTGAACACCTGGAGGTTAAAAAAAAAAAAAAAACTAGTGGTGGATTCAACATAAATTGTTGCCTTTGACCTCACCAGATTTTTCATAATGACATGAACATTATTATGAACAAAACAAAGACAAGAATAGTCTCGACTTCAAATAAAGTGCCAATATTTATTTTTTCAAATAAATATAATTTGAGTCAATCACAATCAATTAGTCAATATAATTGAATATGTGTTTCCTGAATAATGAGCACTGAACTAAAACAGGTATTGTGCTTTGTCATCGAATAAAAATATTTGGTGCTAAAGGAGAGGAGCTTGTTGTGGTCTTGGTCCATGAAACAACTTTCTTAACCTGGGAGACAGGTTAGGACAGCAAGCCTATCAATAACCAAAAGGCCTCTCAATAACTTACTTAACAAACACTGTAAAATGCAAACATTATATAGTAAGGTTCATCACTCATTCCTCATAACAAAAATATGGTAGAGCAAAAGGGATTAATGGCTTTCCTTATAATAATCAATATCAATCTTTTAAACAAAATATGTAATGTGATGGTTCATTTACTTATTTTCCCCCCTTCTCTCATTGTTTGCATACTATCCTCATTAAAATATGAAAACCTATAGATGTTTGGGTGGTTTTAGTTAAAGCAGACACGTTTTTCATCTGTGTGATTTGGACAAGGATCAGATCACATTTGATGATGATTTTATGCAGAAATGTGAGAAATTCCAAAAGGTTCTGATACTTTTTCATACCACTGTACATAACACCCTTTGACAAAGCTCGAACATAAATTACATGCATAATTAATTGGCAGCCTTTGGTGACAGTTGTCATCCAACGTAGTTCTGCCTGAGTCTTAAGCACACATAACCACAAACCACCAGGAGCAGAGTCAAGTGCGCTAACCAGTGGGATAAAAGCCTGGGCAGCTAACCCACAGGCTAGTGCTGCTCTTAATGCTATCGAACAGTGAACATATTCTTTGCACAGTGCGAGCTGGCATAGGTTACACAAATGGTCCCCAACCTTTTTGTCATAGCGGACCTGTAAAGCGATAAAATATTTCTGGTGGACACTCTGGAAGAATGCGCTTTTATGGGAGGGTCGGCCCGACATACACAATGAGTGTATGGGTTTCCTTGCTGCAAGCCGCGCAGTTATCGCTCCTCTTAAAAAAAAAAAAACATTTATGCCTGGCGCACACGAGGTGCCACTGGCGTTGTGCCATCCGCACAGTGTGCTGATAGCTCCTGAAAGCCAATGGCGCCGTTTATCGGACACCAGGCACTGTAGGCACTATGAAAAAAAAAAAAAAAAAAAATTTCTGAAACGCATTCACAGTGTGCTGCCATATTTGTTGTATAAAGAGCGCATGCGCATTGAGTGAGTTGTTGCAGCAGTGTTGACAGATTAGGCGGTTCCCGCCAATCTGATGCCATTGGGGTGGAGGCCATCTTTTGATTTGGCATCCAAACCAGATTCAAAAAGTTAGGAGTAGGGATGTTATGCAAATAGTACTGAGGTACAGCGCACAGTTGACTCATCTCCATATTTCAGCGTCAATTACGCCTCGTGTGTATGGAATCACAGGCATGCCAAAATTAAAATAATGAATTAATATATAAATAAAAAGAGAAATTAATTAGTAAATGAAAATTTTGATTTTGTCATTGAAAAGCACAAACGGAAAAAACAATGGCAATTTTTTTTTCTTTACTTCTATTTTGCTTTTCATTGTCTTTGCAGTTAGCGTTTGCTTTTACCGAAAGGAATGGTCTTTCAATCAAATGAAGTTGGGAGGGGCAGTCCAAACAGGAAAGGGTTAGTTATCAACGCCATCAAATTTGGATGTCTTGGTGACGTAGGCGACCCACGCAGCCTGTCACGTGCGTCTCGAAGCAGTTGTGAGAATGATTTTTCCATATCTCTCCAAATAAATGATGAATCAAAAATTGCACCCAATTCAGATTTTTTTCCGTTGATCCAAGACGTCACTTTTCTATCGACTCTTCCTGTTTGAAAAGCCCCTCCCAATGCCATTTGATTGACCATTTATTAAAAGCAAAGGCAAAAAGGCAATTGAAAAACAGAAAGGCAAAGACTAAGACAAGCGAAATAGAAAAGGCAAGGGAAAAAATTGCCATTGTTTATATCCGTTTGTTTTTCAATGACAAAAAGTCTGACAAAATATACTTTTATATTTTCAAGTATTCATTTATTTCTCTTTAAATTTATATATTCTTTTTTTTTGTCGTTTTTTCTTTTCATTTT
This sequence comes from Corythoichthys intestinalis, assembly GCF_030265065.1. Lineage (NCBI taxonomy): Eukaryota > Metazoa > Chordata > Actinopteri > Syngnathiformes > Syngnathidae > Corythoichthys > Corythoichthys intestinalis. Next base: position 43,830,561 of record NC_080398.1, read on the forward strand.
AGCACTACAGTGATTTCATACGTGTGAGGAGTTTAAAACGGAAATTATTTCTCTTGCAAACCGGTACCAAGTGGCTCGCTGACCGGTGGTTGGGGACCACTGCTTTACACGCAACACCTTTCAGCAGCTATTTGTATATTGGTCTCTCTTGAACAGTAGCATTGAGTGGTACACAAAAGGCCTGACAGCTGAGCGAATCAGTGAGTGGTGGACAGGCAGCCACCCATGAACATAAAGCAGAGACAACATTGTCTCAAGCTTTACTTTTCTCAGCAAAGGCAGTGTACCATCTATGGAAGACTTACCGATGTCAGCAGGGTACTGGGGGCGGTACTTGCCCTGTCAAGGGGAGGGAATAAGTCCACATGAAGGAGAGAAACACAGACGTATTAGTGACATTGTGACACTTAGCTGTGGGCAGAAGTCCTCGTTACGTGATCTCAAGACGTCTCTGCATCACTAGTGTCATTGTGACAGGTGTACTGATTTCAATGTGAATTCTCAGTATGTGCCATGGGTATCAGGTGAACACAAATATTTCATGAGTAGCCAGGCTAGGGGCCACAAAAGAAATATGACTTTCACTCAGTTTAGCTTGAATGGATACCGCCAGTTCAATAGAGTTTGTCCTCCTTTGGCGCGCCTACTCGAGGTGGCTTTAGAAGAGAGGTAAGAGTCCACCATGTACTGGGCGCCAGTCAATAAATGGGTAAATTAAACCAGACTTACCTGGAGAAAACCCACACTACCATGTAGAGAAGATACAAACTGCATTGCTGGATGAGTGAAGATTTAAACTTGAGTGAAATGTTCCAACCATCAGGCACATGTGCTGCCTTGTTTGGGATGCCTATATCCATCTCTCCCCCAAGCAGTGTCATCTAGCTTCTCCAGGGGGATGCGGAGGCATTCCAAGGCCAGCCGTGAGACATGGTCTCCCAGGTGTGTCCTGGGTTAACCCATTTCAGTGGGACGTGCCCGTAACACTGAACCAGAGAGGCGCCAAGGTGCTGATTCTCATCTCAACCACCTCACATTCGCCTGTGAACCTCTCCAGTGAGATTTGAAGAACCACACCATCTGCTAATAGCAGAAATGCAATACAGAGGGTACGTAATCAGCCTCCCTCAACACCTTGAATGCACATAGATCAGCGGTCTCAAACCGACTCCACAAAGGGCCGCAGTGGGTCCTGGTTTTTGTTCCAACAGATCCAGCACAAACAGTTCAACCAATGAGGTTTCTACTAACATAAGCAGCACCTGATTGCAATCAACTGATTACACTTGTAAGAAACCAGATTGGTGAAAAGGTATTTGTCTCGTTTGGTTGGAATGAAATCCAGTACCCCCTGCGGCCCTTTGAGGACCGGTTTGAGACCACTGACATAGATGATCTGTCCAAAAAGTTTTTGAACAGAATCAGGAACAAGGGAGAAACCTTCCAGACCCTCACTTGGGGGTTAAAAAACAAACAAAAAAAAAAAAAAACAAAAAAAAAAAACAAGACTTACTGCCAACAGTGGGGATCAGCGTCTGACACCAGTCGTACAAGGAGTGAACAGTTTGTTATAGAGCAGGGGTCGGGAACCTATGGCTTGTGAGCCAGATCTGGCTTTTTTGACGGCCTTATCTGGCTTGCAGACAAATCTTTAATTGTTAAAAAAAGAAAAAAAAAAAAAAAAAGAAAAAAGAAAAAAGTTTTGTTAGACTTCTTTGCGCTGCCACCAGCGGCCCCTTTCAAAATGACCGGCATTGTCAATTTAAAGCAGAAGAGGAGTGGGCGTAAGAGGAAAGAGAGACAGGTGTAGAGAGTTGCGCAGGAGCGCTGTGTTCAGTGGCTGGGTGTCCCCCACTGATTTTTGTCTGTGGTAATTAAGTCTCTGATAAAAAGCCATCCGACACGTCTATGTGTTTTTATACACTACGCCACTTACCGAAGGATGAACCGGACGTAAGAAGGACAACAAACGACCCACAGAAATCTACTACAGTTCGGAGTTCAGAGCACCGCATTACTGAATATTGCAGATTGGTAACAGCGCATTGCGAGAGATGGCCACGGCCACTGGCGACTAGAAAGCCGGTTCGCAGTCATTTTAGTGGGAAAGTGGCAAACATACGTGTCGTTGTGTCTATTTAACCATCCATCAATCGCATTGGCGACGCAGATGAGGTAGAGACACTGTTCCAGTGGGTTTGCCGTATTTTGCCGCCGGAAATAGCGGCCAATGTGTGCATTGCGTGAGATGAGGAACTTCCCTCATTTTCAGTTTTGTTTTCCGCATTGTCACTTGACAGCTAACTTTAGAAACCCTTATGAGAAGATGGCAAAAAGAAAAAAAAGACGAAGAGTATCATACATATCAGCAGGACAAAAGGACAGCAGTTTTTCTCTCTCGCTTTGGATGAGCCAACAGACATATGCAACTTATCCTAGTTCAGCGTGATTGTGAGGTTTAGACTTTGAAAGGGACATCAAGATGGGAGGATCCATTCAAGTCCTTCACTGAGTTCGCAAAAGAAAAAAATCTACCGTTGGATAAACTTTTTTCGTGAACATGAAAAGAGAATCATCCTAAGTTTCTCAACGCCTGCATTAAACCTTAACACCACCAAGTATCAACCAGACTACAAAGCCATCAGCAAAACTAGCAGCATCAGAAGTCGCAATAATGGTAAGAAATACTCGTCATTGATTAGCAACTGCATAACAATGTTATTGAAAATAATTTAGAGACTTATTGTACTTTAAAAGTGTTGAAATTACATAAAATGCACACATTACTAGTATTTTTAGTTTTGAACATATTGTATGGCTCTCACATAATTACGTTTAAAAATATGTGGTGCTCATGGCTCTCTCAGCCAAAAAGGTTCCCGACCCCTGTTATAGAGGCTTTGTAACACCATACTCGTGTAGTGCCCCCCACAGGACACGTTAAGGGACACGGTCGAATGCCTTCTCCAAGTCCACATAACACATGTAGAGTGGTTGGGCAAACTCCCAGACCCCCTCGAGTACACTACTGAGGGTTTAGAGCTGGTTGCAGGTTTTCGTCACCAGGATGAAAACCAGACTGATCCTCCTGAATCCGACTCCCTGACTGATCCCCCTTTCTAGTGCTTGTGAATAGACCTTACCGGAGGCTATGATGTGTGTTCCCTCTGTAATTGAAACACACCCTCTGATTCCCCTTCTTAAAAAAAGGGGATCACCACCCCAGTCTGCAAATCCGGAGACACTGTCCCTGATGCCCATGATATTACACGGCCTGTCAACCCAAACAGCATCCAGTGCCTTTAGAAATGCCAGGCAGATTTAATCCACCACCAAGATGGTTTTTAACCACCTCAGTGACTTTTGCCCTATAGATAGGCGAGCCCAAGGGCTCTACTTCATCATGGGAAAGGGTGCCATAGAGTTGAGTTCTTTGAAGTATTTGGGCCACTGATTCACAACATCTCCAATCTAGGTCAGCAGAACACATCTCAACTTTGCAGTGTTGATGGTGCAATGCGTTACCCTTCTGGAGAAGCCGGATGGTGTACCAGAATTTCTTCGAAACCGTTTGGAAGTTATATTCCACGGCCTCATCGAACTCATCACATGCCCGGGTTTATGCCTCATTGACCACCAGAGCTACTGTATTATATTAATACAATCTTGACTTCATTAAATAAAATACACTTGCGATCTTCTAAACGTCAAGAAATAATGTCCGATGTTCATCACACACCTGATGGAGTGTTCAATGTCTAGCTTCAGCTTAAGAAGCCATGTTTTGCAGTTTTGGTAAAAATATGTGACTGAATACCTACCTTGCCGTACTTCAAATTTGCTTTCCATAGGGGCCCTTGGTTCGGTTTGAAGTTGTCCTTAAACCGGTTTCCTGATGTGTTGAAAGCCATTTCTTCGTTTGTTCACTGCTAAGCACGAAGCCCCAGACACAATAAGCGTTAAACAAAGAGAGAACATTGTACAACGGTAGTCATCTTAGGGTTGAACCTCGTTACATTACATCTCATCTCTACATATCATTACATCAATTTATAAAGAAAATCGTTTTCTTTATACGTTAAGCTTTGATTTGGGCCGAGACACGCCATTTTGGAAGGCCACATACATTATTCGGTAAAACAACTATTTTTCAAAGACACCAAATAGCTATAAAACATGGCTGTAGCTTGTAATACAAAACGTACCTGGAGCAATAAAGGTAATGCTAGTCGTCGATTCAAATAAATGTATATGCAGACCTGTGAGACCAGTGTGGCGTAGCAAAATCCGCAGCTCAAACGGCGTTTCAGTTTAATGGACAGGACAAGAGTAAGACCGGTTTTGTGCCTGTTTATAAAATATTGCCGATTAAAACCGAATTAATTAAGTACCCCCCCCCCCCAAAAAAAAGATTACACAAAAAAATCAACAACAAAAAATATTCTTCTATCAGTCCAAAAACCAAGCTAAATTGATTAAAATGCATTAATTTGTAAAAGGCATTCACGAGGACGACTATGTACTATGTTGGCGCTGAATACCTTTGTGAGCCGTTAGGTTTCCCCCCCCCAAAATACTTTAGTGAATTTACCCTAGTGACGGGATCTGTCGTTCACTTGAGTAAACGAATCCATTCCGGTTCGTTCAGTAAAACGATTCGTTCAAACGAATCGTTCAACGAATCGTTCGCCCCCCTCATCTCCCTCCCCACCCAAATGAATCGTTCGGTTAGTGAACGGGAAGTGACGTTACCGAACGAATCACCAAAGACCGCTTCGCAGTATAACTGAACGGGAAGTGACATTGCTTGGTCCCTCCCTCTCTTGCACATTGACCACTCGTCGTAGTTTCAGAAATGAGTGACAGGCGATATCATTCTGCTCTCAGAGACAGCCTCGTCTCCCTCCCGCTGCTGCAAAAGCGAGGGAGGACTTCCGCGTCGTCTGTCCTAGTTCTATGGGCTCAAAGTCATGGCTCGTGCTTGCATTTCGAATTAGGACACGGTTAAACATTTTCCTTTTGAGGGGGAAGTCGGGGTTTGGGGTCGGGGGCGCACGGACTTTCTTTAGCATGATCTTGCTCACATATACAATGCTGCTGCTAACAGCCAACGCGGCATGCTTGCTGTCACGAAAATAAAAATAAATCGAAAGTTTAATTTCTAATTATGGAACGGCCAACACATCATATTAACCTCTCGCTCTGTTGTATTTTTGTTTTTTATTATTAAGATGATCGTTTTGAATTTTTGCACTGGTATTAATAAATAAAATAATCCGGTCAGCTCCCCTGTCGTCCCCGCATCTCAGATCGTCAAATGCTGACGAGAAATAATTGTTTGCTTTATGATTTCGCCTTTCTACTCTTATTAGTCTGTTAAGAAAAATGTAGACATATTGCGACATCTCCCGTGTCCGCGCGCTTTGTTTTTGGGGCGCTTGAGTAGCACATGATGGACGGATTGACATAATTTGTCAAACCAACCGACACCCTCTGACACGAAAAAAAAAAAAAACACTCGGAAAAAATTGACATGTATATACAGTTTCATTGCAAATCAGTATTATGGTGATCATACTAAATATTTTTTTTCTGTGCACATATGAGGTACATATCGCTGCCATGAAGCCTCCATATAGTGACAGTTCTCTGCCCGCTTCACTGCCGTCACGCGACCGCAGCTCAGGTTTTGCTTGCCTCGTAGCTACGTGTGTTTTAAATTACTGTAAATTTGATAGTATATCGTCATAGGCACAGTCCCGAGTCTGTTGAGAAAAGTAGAACACTAAACCATGCTCGCTAGATTTGTGAGGTGTTTTTGTCTTTTTGAGCAGCATTTGATAGGCTCCACGTTAACAAATATGTGACAAAGTCGTTTCCTTTCATTTTATGACTCGTTCACCGCATAGTCATTACTGGAAAGTCAAGTTAGCAGCAAGCTAGGTCAGGAACCGGAGGACCGAATCACTGAACGGGAAGTGACAAAACTCAGTCTTTCCCCCCTGCCTGCACGCTGGCTGCTTATTGGCCACACGTGGAAATGAGTGACATACGCCATGATTCTGTTTCCGCTCCCTCCCCTGCCCGCGATGAGGCTGGCGTCTGATTGGTCGTGTGCGATGTCAGAAGACGCTGCCGCTTGCTCAACGCCCTCCCACGCAGCGAACAAGCGCCACCAACTTCATAGAACGAATCAGTGCAGATGGTGATTAGTTCGGTCTCGTTCACCCAAACAATTCGTTCAAAAAGAACGAATCGTTCGCGACCGATACAACACTAATTTACCCGCGAATCAGCCATACAAATCCTCTAATTTGAGCATTAAAACACGTTTTAGTGTAATCTGTAATAGTGAGAAAAGAGAGTTTGTTCCCTTCCACCGTTTAGTTCCTAAGCACCACCGCCGGGTGGCGGCTATCTTAAAACGAAACGTACCTTAAGTTTAACTGCGTTGAACACGAGACAAAGCCAAAATATTGATTTATAGAGAAATCATACAACGTTATCTGCCTTAACCCGTGTTTAGATATCAAGGAGCCACTCCATAATTTAAAGAGGTGCAGCCTATTCCTCTAGCTTGGGTAAATTTCTAAATATACTCCGTGGTGGAATGACGCGCATGTTAGCTTGCAAATGCTAATTTTTGATGCAGAAAAAAGTGTTGCATGTCTGATGGGCATTCACATCCATAATCTGATTGTGATGACCAATGTATCGTGAACCATGGTGACTATGTTTCGTGTATTTCAATGTACTCTTCAATATATTTTCTACATTAACCTTTAGACCCAGTGCAACGTTTGCTAAAATGAAATCCAAGAAGAAGAAGAGACAAGATGACTTCCAAAAGGTGAAGTTAAAAGTGGGAAAGAAGAAGCCGAGAGCAGATAATGCCACCAATACAAACTTTCGCACCAAGGGAATATATCTCACCGAACAGCTGAAGAGAGACACCAGTGGTCCCACCACAAACAGGCAGCTTGGCATCAATGTAAGTGTCTTACAATCGGGTCTTCTCAATCTTTTTGGGTCGTCTTATCAGTAGACATCATAATCTAATGCCTACAACTACAGTTTGCCTTAAAAACACTAATTTATATTTGATTTTTATTCTTTATGAATATACTGGTCCTTCTCAAAAAATTATATTGTGATAAAGTTCTTTATTTTCTGTAATGTACTGATAAACATTTGACTTTCATATATTTTAGATTAATTACACACAACTGAAGTAGTTCAAGCCTTTTATTGTTTTAATATTGATGATTTTGGCAAAAAAAAAAAGTCAAGAAAAACCAAAAATCCCTATCTCAAAAAAATTGCATATCATGAAAAGGTACGCTAAAGAAGCTACTAACCTAATCATCTGAATCAAGGAATTTACTCAAAACCCCGGTGAAAGATTCCTGAGGCTTTTAAAAACTCCCAGCCTGGTTCATTACTCAAAACCGCAATCATGGGCAAGACTGCCGACCTGACTGCTGTCCAGAAGGCCATCATTGACACCCTCAAGCAAGAGGCTAAGACACAGAATTTTTTTTTTGAGCGAATCGGCTGGTTCTAGAGTGCTGTATTAAGGCACCTCAGTGGGAAGTCTGTGGGAAGGAAAAAGTGTGGCAGGAAACGCTGCAATACCAGAAGAGGTGACCGCACCCTGAGAAAGATTGTGGAGAAGGGCCGATTCCAGACCTTGGGGGACCTGCAGAAACGGTGGACTGAGTCTGGAGTAGAAAAATCCAGAGCCACCGTGCATAGGCGTGTGCTGGAAATGGGCTACAGGTGCCGCATTCCCCAGGCCAAGCCACTTTTGAACCCAAAACAGCGGCAGAAGCCCCTGACCTGGGCTACAGAGAAGCAGCACTGGACTGTTGCTCAGTGGTCCAAAGTACTTTTTTCAGATTAAAGCAAATTTTGCATGTCATTAAGAAATCAAAGTGCCAGAGTTTGGAGGAAGACTGGGGAGAAAAAAATGCCAAAATGCTAGCCTGGTACTACAGACTCACTGCTGTTCCAGCTATTAAGTCTGGCCACCATTAAGCAGATAAAATTTCCAGGGCGGAGCAAGCCACAGCAAACAGACAGCGGAGTGGACCAATCAGTGACTGGTGGGATGGGGGCCTTGCGCGCGGACGTAAACATACGAGGAGAGCGGCGTTTATTCAACATGGCTAGCGCGAGACAGACTGTTGTCAATGACTTGTGTCGATGTGTTTTTGGTCATTTAAAACTGATTTTACTGTGGATTAGAACATATTCTCGGCTCTCCTGTTCGCCATCTGTGTTGTTGTGGGGACGACTTCCGACGCGGAAGAGTGACGTTGCTCGTTAAGAACACGTCACGCAAATAAACGAATCTGATTTGTCGATTGATTTTGTAATTGCTCGAGAGGCCGTTAATGTGCTGGGTCCCAGACAATACTCTCAGTGTTTGGAAAAACACAGGGAGAACAGTCTGGCTGTGCCAGGCAACCAACATGCCTTAAGTCCAGTGTCAAGTACCCACAGTCAGTGATGGTCTGGGGTGCCATGTCAGCTGCTGGTGTTGGTCTACTGTGTTTTATCAAGGGCAGGGTCAATGCACCTAGCTATCAGGAGATTTTGGAGCACTTCATGCTCCAAAATCCATCTGCTGAAAAGCTTTATGAAGATGAAGATTTCATTTTTCAGCACGACCTGGCACCCGCTCACAGTGCCAAAACCACTGGTAAATGGTTTACTGACCATGGCATTGCTGTGCTCAATGGGCCTGCCAACTCTCCTGACCTGAACCCCATAGAAAATCTGTGGGATATTGTGAAGAGGAAGTTTAGAGACACCAGACCCAACACTGTGGATGATCTTAAGGCCGCTATCGAAGCATCCTGGGCCTCCATAACACCTCAGCAGTGCCACAGGCTGATTGCCTCCATGCCATGCCGCATTGAAGCAGTCATTTCTGCAAAAGGATTCCCGACCAAGTATTGAGTGCATAGCTGATATAATTAATTAAAGGTTGACTTTTTTTTGTATTAAAAAACACTTTTTTTGTATTGGTCGGATGAAATATTCCAATTTTTTTTGGTCTTTTTTTTTTCCTCGACTTTTTTGCCAAAATCATCAATATTAAAACAATAAAAGGCTTGAACTACTTCAGTTGTGTGTGATGAATCTAAAATATATGAAAGTATAATGTTTACCACTACATTACAGAAAATAATGAACTTATCACAATATGCTAATTTTTTGAGAAGGACTAGTATACCCGGAGCTATAAAGTAGTGCAACATGTTTTGACAGTAATTTTGTGTGTCTTCATCTTCTCTTTCCCAGGACTTGTTGTCGCAGCTCCATCATTACAATGCTAATGTGAAGCACAGTGCCTTGCTGGGTTTAAAGGAGCTACTGTCGACGAATCCTTCTCTTTTAGAACAGCATTTGTCACGTTTGTTGTCAGAAGTGGCTGCTGTGTTCACAGACAAGGATGCCAATGTTCGTGTGACAGCCACTCGAGTGCTCAGGTTGGGGGGAAAGGAAGAATCATTGTGCTATTATTATCCACACAACTAACAGTGGCTTAAACTGATTACAGGTATATTGCCCAGTCTGTACCTGCGGAACGAGTGGCTCCATTTTTTCCCCTCCTCAGTGCCCACCTATGTTGCGCCATGACTCACATTGAGTTGAGCATTCAAGAAGATGCCATGAAGGTCCTGGATGTGCTGCTGGAGCACTACCCCCAGCTGCTTGCCGCACGGCCCGCCGTGCTCCTCACCAACTTCCTGGAATTAATCTCTCACAGACAGAACGGAGCTAAAAAAGAGCCGGAGGGCAAGGGACGTACATGGGCTCTTTCTGTCAACCCTAGGAGGACCGTGACCAGCCAACAGTGGCGCCTCTCAGTGCTGCTCAGGTAATCCTTAAATGGACAGATGACACTTCTATCATGTGTTTCCCAGCGAAAATAATCGTATTTATTAGTTAGTAAACACAGAATTTCATTTTGTTGACGTGTATTTGTGGAGAAAAACGTAAATAAAGTACAGTATTTCCATTAAGTGGGCACTCTAGATGGGGCAGACATTTTATTAATGTCGCTACTATTTTAGCTAATCAAATGTGGAGTCCTAGATTGCTCACCCTTCTTTGTGACTTCAGTAATACCCAATGGCCCATGCACCTTGTGTTTGAATTTAAATGTTTATGTGCTATTTTCATACTTAAATACTTTGAGCAGTCTTTCACATGAAGGTCATTTTTTATACTAGGTGTTGTCTGTCACTGTAGTCATTCACTGTCATGCATTTTCATAGCTGCCAACCACTGATTGTGAGCTACATTTCAGAGCATTTTTTTTTAACCAATTGTCAAGCCTCACGGCATCTTGAAATGGGAGCTAAGTACGCAATGTTGGACAGTAGCTGTGATGATGAGAAAAAAAATTCAATGTATGTCTGGCCTGTCTTTGATGCCCTCTAGGGGTCATTGATGTATCTGTCAGTTTGGGGCATGACAAAATAATGGGAACACTAAAATTTTTGGCATCCTAATTATTGAACGTAATTGTTAAAGAACTGCATGAGGAACATTCTAATGAAGTTGAGCATCTTGTATGGCCGGCACAATCCCCAGACCCCAACATAATTGAGCATTTATGGTCAATTTTAGAGATTCAATTAAGACATCGATTTCCACCGCCATTGTCTCTAAAAGAGTTAGAGCATATTCTAAGCGAAGAATGTCTTAAAATTGCTTCGGAAATAATTCACAAATTGTATTAATACCTCGGAGAATTGAGGCTGTAATTGCTGCAAAAGGCGGACCTACACCATATTAAATTAGTTTTTGTTGATTTTTTAAGGTGTTTCCATTATTTTGTCCAACACCTGTACATCTCTGATGGGCACTTTGAGTCGATGGGCATGTGCGTGACTGCTGGCCATTTTGAGCTGGGGCTAAATATAAGTCTGATCAACAAACAGGCCTAATCATAGCCATGTTAATACATTTTGTTATGAACCAAACTCTTTGTAAATCTGTCAAGAATTCAGTGAGTTAAGAGTGTTTTTGTTGAGAAAATCACCCACCGTTTTTCTGCTGAAATACTCTACCAGAGAGTTCCCTCGGTGCAAGATGGCTGCCAGTTACTTCAGCTGCCGACTCAGCTTTTTGACATCCGGCCTTGAATATATGTAATATCTATGAGGAGCTCCTTTACATCAACGCAAACAATAAAATGACTGTTCCATCTTTAGTTGTTTTGACTTTTAGGGCATATTTTGCAAGAAAACATGTGGTTGAACTCCCAATTCCAATGGCAATTTAGGAGTTTTCTGGTTTGGAACATCCCTGCTCAATGTCTTGACTGTAAACTTTGAAACTGTCACTTGTGTTTTTTAGACTTGGACGCTTTCTTCAAGCAGTAGTTGAGGAAAGACCAGTAGAAGAAGGTGGCATATCAGTGCCATCTGACGGAGTGTTTGGTTCAAGTGGCAAGAGCAGGATTACACCTTTGATTATCACCTGGGAAGAGCTCATGAACAGTAAGACTGGAGTTAAAGTGTATGAGCACTCTGGGAGCAAACCAAGTCCTCACTCAACATTTAAGCTCCGGTATGATCGCATGTCTTGAAAACCTGTCAGTTGACTGTGTAATCAGGATTTACAACACATTCATTGTGTGTTGTTTTTATAGACCAGATTCAGATCACCCAGGTGAAGCATGTGAAGGTTTAGACTCTGCAGAGGCTGTGCAAAGCTTTGCGTCCACACTGGTTCCACTTTTGCTGGAGGTGTGGGTGGAGGCCAGCACCAGCGACTCTCCCTGGAACAACTCTGATGCTGGTCACCTGGTGAGCCCAGATGCCATGTCAGTAATGTTCCAGGTGTTATCCATTCTTCAATTGCTCCGAAAACTGGCACCACGGCCGGAGCACCAAGATGCACTGGTGAGAGAAGCAAAGCATAAATTCTGTGGAATGATGACAATTTAATCAGGAGTTTTTTTTGTTGTTGTTTTTTTTTACTTTCCAGGATGCTTGGTTTCGCAAAGAATATTTGGGAGATTTTAAGCAGCACTTCTTGAAAAACTTTCCCTACAGTCTTCATGATATAGCCAAAACCAAAAAGAGAGTTAATAATAAGAGGTAAATGTTTTTTGTTTTTCTTGAAATCACTGTTATTGTTGTCATACAGTACATGATGATTAAGAGAGTTTTAATACTCATTAAACTCATTAACATGTACCATAAGATGTATATAAATTTAACACATTATGACTGCATATCTTATATTCGAGTCACTTCACTTGACTGTCTTTCCCGCAGGGGCAAGCAGACTGCAGCTGTCCCCGATGTGACCGTGGATCCTCTGGCTCTAAACATCACACTTTGCCAGGTGATGGTGTCTCTGAGTCAGAGGCAGGGAATCGACCGAGAGGTGGATGGAGACTGGCTGACGCCCCTGAGGACGTTCGTGCGAGACACGCTCAGTGGCGAAGTGAAACTCAGCTACAGGCAGCTGCACATGCTTCTTGGCACTGTGTGGAAAATGGTGCTCACACAAAAAAGCAAAAGTGAGCCTTGACCACACACCCGCACGAATAAACTTGATTTAAAAACTACATGCTTTTTGAATGATTATAGATAGAATCTGATGACTAATGTGTGAACAAGATGAAATCTAGTTATAGTAATGTTCCTATCCTATGTGTTTTGTTGCAGTAGTGACAGAAGACCTATTGGCAGCAGTGTACTCACATTATCAACAGAGAAACCTGACTCTGCAGACCAGATCTCTTCTGCTGTCTTTCTACAGCAAGATCTACTTGCAGGAGCAGGGGCATTCACACATCACCAGGTAAGCACAAATACTACTCATAGGATTTAAATATTGGATATGCCTCAATTATACAGCAGACGCTCACACAGCTCAAACAAATGGATGAATGTAAAAATTGACTTGTCGTATCTCTCTCTGAAGGAGCAAAGTGCTTTGTCGCTGGCTGGCATATCTTCCTGTGCAGTTGTCACAACTGGGCTACCGCAATCCTGCTCTGTCCGCACTGCTCATCCAGTCCATCCAGGCTGCTGCTTCTCGAGGGAACAAAGACCTGCTCAGCAGTCTACAAGCGCACGCCTGCAATCTTTACGGTACTTAGATGGGGGAAAAAAAAAAAATCCACCCAATTTCTGTAGTTTATGTTAAGGTCCTTTGCCTTGGTGGTTAATCTGTAGCCTATCCCGACTGACTTCCTACAGACATATGGGCAAACATTTACATTCACTTTAGGGCTGTCAAATTTATCGCGTTAACGGGCGGTAATTAGGCCTGTCGCGATAACAAATTTTAGTGTGCGATAATTTATTAATAAATTATTGCGATAAGCAATATTATTGCGCCCCCCCCCCCCCAATTTTTTTTTAAACCAATTTACAATAACACAGTGAGAATACAGTATATATTAATAGATCAAGTACACCCATTTAAACGCGATAAGAAATCACAACAACAAAAAATAGACCATGCCTCTTAAGTAAAAGACAACAATATTAATTACCGCACAGAAACACAGAATAAATGTTTTTCAAGAAAAAAAAAATACAATTGCAGTTATTAACTTAAGCATTTAGCCAAATGAAAACTGTCCCCCTCATTGCTTTTGCAATGGTGTTCCATAGGGATGCAACGATACAGTTAAGTCACTGGTCGGTACGATTTTCGATAAGGGGGACACGATTTTCGATCTGATTCAATACATTTAATGCTCTGGGAAAAAAAAAAACTATTTTATTTTATTCTTTTTTGCAAATGAGCAAAAATTAAATTGCCACCATATAAACATGCATTTTAGTGCATAATATCTATGTTTACTTCTTACTGATCTGAAGAAATTTAGTATAAAAGTGCTGACAACAATCTTTACTGTTTGTAAAGTGAAGCACACTGTTGAATGCTACAGCTCTCTTAGCAGCTAGGTTTACTACATGAGCACGACATCCTATTTGTGGTCCGAATCCATCTGTGTCACGTACTGAATTAACAATATTTGCAGCATTATCTATAGTCACTGGTATGGATTGATTTGGCCTTCTTAACTTCCATTCAGTCATGGCGGTTTATAATTCATCGATGTAGTATATGGACTACGTGTCCCATAATCACTCTGGGCTCACGTAGCCAATGGCATGGGACGTAGCACATCTAGTTTCCTATTTCATGATATCTAGTGTGCGCGCATTAAAAAAATTAGCAAACGCCACAGAAGTCACATCTGCTCATTACAGCACAACACCAGCATATGACAATCGACTTTCATAAACAGGACGAGTTTGAAGCACAGCGCTCTTAACTTGCCGCTCAAATATCCGGTGTTGTGCCGAAAAATAGCCGCCCTGCGTGAAATGTCACCCCTGACGGGAGCGCCCACACGTCAACAACACCGGCTCGCCGGAGATGGTCCGCAGTCAATCCGGAGCACTGACGCGGCCGGTATACATTGAACAATAGGATATAATGGGACGATTGGCTCCTGTGCTATTTTTTGCCGGACCTGGAACGAAGATGCATTTTGCTCAGTTGGTAACAAGGAATCCGAATTTTTAACAGCACGTCTGCCGCACGCGAGGCGATAAATCGCAGCGGAAAAATTACCGCCTTCATTTTTATTTATCGTGCGATAAATGGAATTATTGCATATTGCGACAGGCTGAGCGGTAATTAATTTTTTAAATTAATCACATTAAAATATTTGACACAATTAACGCATGGACGGAATTACCTGTTCATGCGTTGCCCCAAACAGTTTACGATGACGCCGTTTTAGCACATTGAGACCGAAAAGGCAGAGAAATGCAAGTGGACACAGACACAGACAAATTTTGCAACTCATCAAAAAACGCAACTATGCGGTTCTGCGCATGCGTGTAACATTAAAAATGGCCGCAAATGCAGCGATTCCAAAGTAAACACGACAAACTTTCTTTAAAGAAAGGAATATTAACTTATGTTTGATCGTAGATGGATATGTAGAAAAGTTCTCCTCCGACCCATCCTGCCATGTTAGCATGTTAAGCATTAATTAACAAGCCCGCTTCACAAAGATGCGATATTGGAAATTGTAGCAGGGTTTTCAGTGTTCTCGTAGCGCTGTCAGGATATTCCGGAATGAATTTAATTGTCTCAAATGTACGTTTAAGGTCACCGTCATTTGCTATCTCTGCAAGCTGATCCTCCTGTTGCACAGACATGCTCGAATCACTCGGTTTATTCTCAAACGGGTCACGAATTCACTCCTTCGCAGTTTGTGGGTCTTCGAGGTTATAGGCTCATCTTCTGGCTCGTCAGGTGACCTTTCTCGCCGTAAAAAAATCTCTCCAAAGACTTCTGTTTTCCAGTCACTTTAGCTCGTGTCATACAGTGGGGAGAACAAGTATTTGATACACTGCCAATGGGAAAACCCATTGGCAGTGTATCAAATACTTGTTCTCCCCACTGTGTATATATACACCAAACAATATGTACTGCTTGCAGTCCAATCAACGGATTTCTATGACGACGTTCTAATCTATACTGTAGTATTTTATGTAGAGTAGACAGGGATATTGATGTGTTAAGCAGGGCCACAGGACAAAGTTAATTCGGCCTGAATGCGATCATTATTAAAATATTATCTCTGTGTGGCCCGGTAGCAAATGTGCCACGAACCGGTACCGGTCCGCGGCCCGGCGGATGGGGATCCCTGATCTAAAGCACCTCACGATTTAATTCGATTACGATTTCAGGGTGCTTGGATTCGAATATTGAATGATGATCATGCTATTGACGCTAATCACGATTATCGATGCATCATGTCATGTGTACCAGGTGTGGGTGGGCATTAGTCTTACCTGGGGGGGAAGCTACAATGCTCAAGTAGGTCGAAATCCAGCGTAGGGCTACTGAACCTTAAAACATGTTTCGTTTTCTCCTTGAGATAACTGTTGTTGTGATTTGGTCTAAAAAAATAAAAGTTGATTTGATTTTATTTGCCTTAGAACAGGGGTCCCCAACCTTTTTTGCACCACGGACCGGTGTTATTTGGGTCTTTTATTCACGGACCGGTTTTCTGAGAAATTTTGCAAACCATCAAAAATTGATACGATGCGGTTCTGCGCATGCGTGTAACGTTAAACATAGCCGCATAATGCGCAAATGCAGCGATCCCAAAGTAAACACTACAAACTTTCTTGAAAGAAAGGAATATTAACTTGCGTTTAATCATGGAAGGACTTGTAGAAAAGTTCTCCACAGACACATCCTGCCATGTTAGCTGCACACAACAACTGCACACCGCTCTCACCATTAACGACTTCGCCTTGTCGTTAAGGATTAATTAAGAAGCCCGCTTAACAAAGATACGATGTTGGAAATTGTAGCAAGGTATTCAATGCTCTCGTTGCGATGTCAGGATATTCCGGAATGACTTTAATCCAGAACCTCGGTAGACTTGTTGTCTCAAATGTACGTTTAATAAGGTCGCCGTCATTTGCGATCTCTACAAGTTGATCTTCCTGTAGCACAGACATGCTCGAATCACTCGGTTAATTCACAAACGGGTCACGAATCCACTCCTTCGCAGTTCGTGGGTCTTCGAGGTTGTAGGCTCGTCAGGTGCCCTTTTTCGCCGTAAAAATATCTCCAAAGACGTCTGTTTTCCAGTCATCTCCGCTCCTGTGGAGGCTAATTATTTCCGGGAACAAATGTGCTGCGCCCGCGGTCTAGTAATACGTTATTATCGAGGACAAGCGACATAGATATATTATATACACAAACAAGATGTAAGGCTAGCAGTCCAATCAATGGATTTCTATGACGACATTCTAATCTATCCCGTAGTATTATATCTAGAGTAGTGTGTTAAGCAGGGGCACAGGGTTAATTCGGCTAGAATGCGGTCGTTATTAAATAATTATTCCTGTGCGGCCCGGTAGCAAATGCGCCCCGGACTGGTACCGGTCCGCGGCCCAGCAGATGGGGACCCCTGCCTTAGAACACATACATAACTGAACAGTATGGACATGCATTGTTTTTTTTTTTAGGTAACCTATTGTGGTTCCTCGGTTTTGTTATTATTATAGCGGACCGTGTGGGTTGCTGTAGGCACACTCTTCGTGAAGAACAAAAACTCAGTAGACTTGTGCACCTTTGGGCGAAGCCGTCCCGACTCTTTATTGAACCGCCAACAACTCAACAACAACCACTTTCTCCCTCTCGTTTTTTCTTGTTTCCCGCGCTTGCGCACGTCATTAACATGAGACACATTTGTGTGTTACATTATTATCATTATTATTAAAGATCCCGATCGATAGGGTCCGATCACGTCATTTTCAAAGTATCGGAATCTGCAAAAAAATATCAGACATGCCTTTTTTTTAATATATGTATATTTTTTATTTAAATCGTTTTCTAATTGTATTTAACGTTACAGACAAAATGTCTTACACTCATCCAGAGTAGTTTTGGCTTAAAGTAGGGCTATCAAATTTATTGCGTTAACAGCGGTAATTAATTTTTTAAAGTTAATAATGTTACATAATTAACGCATGCGCTGCACGACCCACTCACGCATTGTCGCGTTCAATCTGTAAAGAAGGCGTTTTACCTATAGAGAGCGCTAAAAGGCAGCGAGAGAGAGTAGAGAGAATTTGACAGCCTTTGGAGCCATTTTATGTGTGGCTAAAGCCTTACAATGCCTCTCTCAGCAATTAAAAATTACGTGGGAGGCAATGTGGGGAAGAAAGGTAGAAGTTGATCATTTTCTTAACACCCTATGTTCTTTCCCAACGCGGAGAAGATATATCAATTGGTGCCCCTACGCACAGTCATGGTTGCACTTCCCATCATGCATTTGGGCAGAAGTTAAATGGCTGTAGTATCATTTACTGAAAGCTCAACAAATACACTAGATGGCAATATTTAGTCACAATATAAAAAGTCACATTTATCCTTTAAGAATTACAAGTCTTTCTATCCGTGGATCCCTCTCACAGAAAGAATGTTAATAATGTAAATGCCATCTTGAGGATTTATTGTCATGATAAACAAATACAGTACTTATGTACTGTATGTTGAATGTATATATTCGTCCGAGTTTTATTCATTTTTTTTCTTAATGCATTGCCAAAATGTATATGATCGGGAAAAATTATCGGGAATGATTGGAATTGAATCGGGAGCAAAAAAAAAAAGCAATCGGATCGGGAAATATCGTGATCGGTAGATACTCGAACTAAAACGATCAGGATCGGATCGGGAGCAAAAAAACACGATCGGAACAACCCTAATTATTATAGTTATTTTTTGTTCCGCAGCCCGTTTGAGCTCAATTTGACCCCCTTAGAATGCTTCAAAATGCACCAAAATTGGCAGGCAAGTCAAGACCGGTGCAAATTTTGATACTGTGTAAAGACAAATTCCAAATACACTATGTAGCGCCAAGCGCCCCCTAGCAGTCATTCTTTGTCCTGCCGACGCTTCGAGCCCTTCTTTGACCCGCTCAGAATGCTTCAAAACTCACCAAACTCAACAGCCAGGTGAACACTGGTGAAAACTTTGATAAAATGTAAAAAAAAAAAAAAAAAAAAAAAGCGCAAATGTGTATAGCGCCCCCTAGGAACAAAACCATCATTTCATTTCTTTCTTTTTTTTTTTAAGGTGAAAGAGGAGGTAACAACGCAAAGGTTAAAACTTAGAACACATCAGTACTATATGAATGGGATACCATACGCGGTGCCCAGACTGCCGTTAGTACTACATCCAGTTTTCTTTGGGTGGAAAGAGCATGTCCGTGGGTGGGCACTTGAAAATATTTCTGCAGTACTGCGCACTCCTACTCATTAGCCACGTTTACATGGAGCCAAATATTCCAATTGCAATCGGTTTAGATGTTCAAACCGAATAAATGTGTTCCATATAAACACCTCATTCGGAATGAACAGGCCCAAACCGAATGGAGTTTCATTCCGTTTGACAGGGGTGGAATATTCCTTTTCCCAAACCGATTAGAAGTAAAATTATATCATGTAAACAGGGAAGTGGAATGGTGTCTGGTTGCGTTCTTTCTGCACATGCTCCGTACTGACGTGTTGACGTCACTTGGTGACGTAGGTAACGTCACTTGCAACATGGCTTCCAAGCAAACGCACAGCGCACCCACACAACTTTTTAAATGAACGGCGTGTCATTCTGAAGTTTTGTTTCCACTCGAAAAGTTAAAACAGCAGCTGATCTGACAATCGATCTCCATGTTTTGCAACGTGACGCTTTGTTTTGATTAATCTGCGCATGTCAGACGGCAGTTGTCAAACGTCCTTTCGGAATAAAGGCAGACACAAGTAAACGCTGGATCGGAATAGATGAAGTGACATGTAAACAGCTGATCTGAAATTTCCATTCGGAATGATTTGAATCGGTATGAATAAAAGTCAGGATGTAAACGTGGCTTGTGACTGGTGTAAATGCGCACCGCTGCACCCGGTCTGATCGAAGGAAGGGCGGACCAAATCATTTAATGAAAATACGGGGGTAGAGGGTAGGGGGTGTCTGGCAATACATATGCTCTCTGGGTGTTTACTTTTTGCCAAAAACAAAACAAGAAAAATAAACCCTTCGTTTTATTCCTGTTAAAATTATAATTAATATTTAAATTTGCAAACGATTCCCTAATGTTCTAATTTTCTTTGTGGGCCCCATCGGGGCATGGGCCCTTAGAATCATTATCACTTTTCACCCCTATACGGTGCCCCTGAATGTAAGTGCTAGCATGGCAAATGTTAATGTAAAACCAGTTCATTTTTAATGCAACTCTGGTTTGTCTATCACCACCAATGGCTGCCAATGAGATAATGGAGCTTCCATGTGCAATGGGACTTGGAGAATAAGACACAATCAAACCATTTTGATAACACTCAGGGTTAACCAAGGATTCTAAGGTTGTGCAAGACAAGCTATAAAACGCCTAATAATGCCATAGCTTTGATTCTAGAATTGCTCTAGGAGGCGCCATCACGCTGTGTACCTCAAAGACAGAAAGGCAGCTAAAATTAAGCCATGCCACAAACCACTCTAAGATCCGAATGGTCAGATAGTGATGGTGTGACAAGGAAGGAGGAAGAGGAGCCAAGGGGGTGGTCAAGGGTTCTGATAGGAACTGTTGGCAATTCACCATTACAAGAGTTCTTTTGTCTGTAGGCTTCTGACATCAGCATGTGCGTCAGTGAAAGACAGACCCCGCTCATATACGCACAGGCACATTATCTGGGTGTGTTAACGCTGTCATCGCCACAAACTAGTTTTGGTTTTCCTGGTATTGTAGAGATTTTCCTTACAGTGCACATGATGCAGTTTATTAACTGTGGGCATGACTTTGTGCGGCTGTCTTTGGTTTTCTTCCACAGACCCACAAGAAGGTGCTGTGGTTCTTCTGCCGACAGAATGCCAGCAAAGAATGGTGCAGCTGCTCTACTTCCTACCCAAGATGTCCCGTGCTCTCTTGGCCAATCTGAGCTTCTGTTGCAGCAACGGACGAATCTCTGCTGGCCTTGCTGCCTCTCTTATTCGTATTATACACCTGAGGTGAGCTTGGAATTTTAGCAGAATTAGATACAGTAATTTTCACACTATAAGGCACACCTGACTATAAGCCGCCACCTACCAAATTTGACACGAAAACGACATTTGTTCATAGATAAGCTACACAGGACTATAAGGCGCAGCTGGAATGTACAGTATTTTTATTGCACTATATTATGGGATTTTTACACCAAAAGATATTAACTGGTAACACATTATTTAACAGCAGCATCATATGAAAGTCATAAGACCATAAACCACCATGAAGCTTTGAACCAATTGGCTGCAAAGCATTATTGCCTCAGGAAGTTTAATTTGGCCATCACTGCTCCCGTGGGGCAGACAATCAACCTCTGCTGCCACCTGCTGCCAACACTGCTATTGTCCAACATGCCTCCTAGCATGCATTGCAGCGATACAGATGTAAATAACTATCATAGTTCATGTTCTGTGCGAATTATAGCTGAAACGAATACTCGAGTAACTCGAGTTTAAAAACTGGTCCGAGTAATTTTATTCACCTCGAGTAATTGTTTATTTTGACAGCTCTAAGCATCACGTTTTGCTCGGACTACTTTTAATGCGGGACAACGCGCTGATGTCACGTGCGTAGAGGAAGAAGCAAAAAAAAAAAAAAACTTACTGCAGCCGACAGCCGCTACAAACGACGCCGACGTTGCTAAATACTAGCCCGCACGATGCTACGTTGGTAGCAGGTAGCGTCTGATGAATCTCATAGAGATCACATGTATGTTGAACTAGATGCGAAATGACATACTCGGCCGCGTCTGGGCAGCGTTAGTAAACAGCAGTCATCTTAAAGCAGTAGAGCGCTAAGCGCTAATAAAGAGCGCTAAGCGCTAATAAATAAGATTAACGTTACTGTCACTAGCTCACGTAACGTTAGCCCTGCGGAGGGCTAGGTTTCTATTAATTTTGACCACTTTCGATGCGTGGCTAACGTGTCTTCCATACAGGCTTTAACATAACATAGCGTTGCGGAGTGATGAGGGTGTAAAATAAAAACTCAATGCTAACTATCAATTTTAGCTCAGTAGTCATTGCTCGATAAAACACCAAGTAGCACTGGTCCCTAATGTGCTCCAATACAGCCTGTATCATACATTTATTTTGAAGACTGCAAAAAATCAAAATCCTATCAGGACTTACAGTTAAGACTAACTTAAAACTTAACTACAACTTAAAAATGGCTTGAAACAAATAGAAATTCAATTGAAACACGTGGGGAAAAAAATCCTAACTTTTAAGTGATGTGTGTTACCAAGCGTAACAGCATTTTTAGGTAATATATAAAAAATTTTTTAAGAAGATCTAAAGGTTGTAAAGTGAATTAGTCTTTTTTGTAATTATTTTAGTTACATCTGAGATGCAATTGTTGACTGTTTTCAACAATATACATAGAAAATAAAGACATTGATTGACTGAAAATGGTTCAAGATTAGATTAAATGTCTTGTTTTCTCATGTTTATTTATAATTGCTCTTCACCTAAAAATATGTTTTATCCGATTACTCGATTAATCGATAGAATTTTCAGTCGATTACTCGATTACTAAAATATTTGATAGCTGCAGCCCTATTTTCTTCAGTTACTGTTCTAGTTGTTTCATTAATTGCTAGTTATGGTATTTGCTCACACATCTTTGACAGTGGCGCCATAAGACTTTTATTAGACAATCATAATTATGACATGACACTGTCATGAGCATTAATGAATCCTCATAACAAATGTCATTTAATGTTAGCTAGCAAATTATCTCACTTTTCAATGGATGTAAAACATCCGAGCTGGACATAAGTAGAGTTGGTGACATAATTTACCCAGATGACACTTATGACATCTGTCAGAAGCATTCAGTAATGCCCATGACAGTGTCATGTCATAATGGCGTACCGCAAGCAACACGTCACTTCTGCTCATTAATATTCATGACATTAGCTACTGTTGCTAGAGCAAGGACAAGCCACCGTTTGTCCCTAATAGGAAATGAATGGAAATCGTGTACGAAGGAGATGTTTACAGCGCTAAACCTACCAATTCTCTCCGAAAATGATGTGCCTGGTGCCAAATTGACTGGCATAGATGTGGAAGAACATAAAAATGTTCAGTTGAAGAGATGGCTTTACTGTCGAAGGCTGAAAAAGGCGAAAAAAAACGAGCCGACCTAAGCATAGCTTTAGCTTTTTTTTTATCAACGCGATTGACAATGACATTCTCCGGTTTCAACAAGCTATCCTTTACCATCAGCCCTGTCTTTCTTATATATCCTCTGGTTGTCCTATGTCTCTTACCGTTCTTGGGGGTAATTTAGTTAGCTTTGTGTAGCGATCGCAAATGCTACTCAGTGACAGCCAACGAACACTTTTAATTTTTTCATTGATAACACATCTTAATCCTATAATTTATTTACACTTCCCCCTTACTAAAGTTGTTTTTTATGTATATATAACAGAAACTGTAACAGTGGCAGTCAGATACCATTGTAATTTTTTTCAGGTCATTCATTGTCAGACAGAAGCAGCACGGCACAACGTCACGCTAAAAAAATAAAGTAAAAATATAAAAATGGCTTACCTCTTTGTCCTCTGAAAGACCATGCCAACCCAACGTAGTGTTTACTGCATATGAAACGTGAATGGATTCGCCGAGCTGGTGTTAAAGTCCGCGTGAGTTGATTTGGTCTTCACATTTTTTCCTCCCGAGTTTTTGGTTTCCGGGAACGAATGAAGACAACATCCTTCATGGTCGTAATGTCTAGAGTCATTTCTACAAGTTCCAAAAAAGCAATGCGTGATCGGCATGTTCGTTTTTGAAAGATTACTGGCGAAAAGTAGCACTTTTTACATTGGGTCTATGCGAGGGCGGGTCTATAATGTCCCACTTCGGCTTTACTTCCGCTTTACGATGCGACGTCACGGTCTAAAAATAGCCTGCGTGCGGTGTTGTGCCGAAAAATAGCCGCCCCGCGTGAAATGTCCCCCCTGACGGGAACGCTTGTTTATAACGCATTATTTGAGCGTTTATTTTATTTTATTTATTTGTTTATTCATTTTATTATTGAGCGCCCACACGTCACTTTTACAAACAGCTTTTTCTTACCAATCGATGGACATGGAAACGATTTTCTTGTGCCGTGAATATTTATTATTTTACTCTGCTTGAACTAATAAATGTCATACCAGTGTGATTGTCATTGAGATATGGTCGTGAAAACCTGTAGACTAATACATTTCTGTTCAAAGATGTTTATATGGCCCAGTCCACGATTTGTTACTAAAATACAGTACTAGTATTTTGTTTAATTTATTTATTTAAAACTGATTTTACAGTCGTAAATCCATTACTGTAATGCGTCCATGACAACATTTGATGTTTTCACCTCAATAAAGCGTTATAAATAAGCTTTCCCGTCAGGGGGGACATTTCACGTGGGGCGGCTATTTTTCGGCACAACACCGGTACGCCATTATGGTGGTCTAATGAGGCCACTGTCAAATAAAGTGTTACCTATTAACCAAAATAAATCAACAAATAAGCCACACTGCAGTATAAATGAAGGAAAAAAGTAGCGGCTTATAGTCTGAAAATTACTGCAATTTTTTTGGAGGCTGGCTTTAACGTCCCATCTTAAACATGCTATATTATGGAACACAAGATGACAACTTGACCAGGACTTCCACTAATTACAACAAATGCCCAGATCAGGATGTACCTTGACTGCCTGCACAAAGTCTGCTTGAATTCTCTTGCTCACACGTGACCTACATGAAAAAAAGTGGTAAAGAAAATGGATGGATGAAAAATGTTAAGTATGGAGATATCTGAGCATACCAACTACGTATTCAGACACCACTGGCCAGATTGATTCATAACCAGACGACCCCCCTTTCCGGATCCCATCTGGCACTTGAAGAGGTTCCTTTCTCCCGGTAGATGGCAGGAGTGCACTGTCACGCTTGCACAATCTTTGACAACTGACTTATCATGGCAGTAGGTCAACATTAACACATTTCCAGGGAAGAGGTAGCCTCAGTCCAAACAGGATGGGCAAGAAGAAACACAAAGAGCTCATTTTTTGGAGAGTGGAAAATGCAATGACTAGCACTCGGCAGTCTCCTTTCGGCCCTCCCACAACACAATATTGTGCGTGCTGTCTTGTTACTACTGATCTCTTCATCTTCGCATGCGGGGCAAGGGATGATTTAATAAGCTGACTGTCTGAACTCTTTTTGTTCCTTCAATTTCAAAACTATGCCAAACGTGATAAAATGTTAAATCAATTTTTTTCAATTTACCCAGCTGCCTCTGTGAGAAAACTTGTCCTCATTAGGGTCATGAGCGAGCGGCAAATGACTTTGATTGACAAAGGAGTCCCGATGCTTGGTTTTTGACTTCCGATCTGTTATTTATTTATTTATTTTCAAAATATGCTTTGCCGTTATGAAACCTATATCTATAACCTAAAAAAATGGCAAAAAATCATTTTCTGTATTAAACCGAGCTCTACTGGTACCTCCTCAAGAATATTACACAATGTTCTGGTACTATCATTAGTTCCTAAAAAGCAAAAAGTTTCACTCAGCAGACACATTTGCCTATTGGTTAAATTTACAGCAGCCGAAAAGCACCATGGTACTGTCAACATGCGACTACTGGATCAGATCCAATCTTGTAACGAAATCCGATAGTGTCTGATACTCCAAAAATAGCCGTAGCGGGTGCCGATACCAATACTGAGTGTCGGATACTGCTTCATGTTGCACATGATTTATTCGACTTCTATTTTGATTTATTAATTATTTATTTTGGCGAGATTGGATCGCTGCGATTGCAATCTTGACCTGCTACCAAAACTGCGTACTAGAAGGGCAATAATGTTAAATATATTCCTTGATATTCCGTAAATTTGTACATCAAAAACACTTATTTAAAACTTTTTTTTACCTTGAAATTTAGCATAATCAAGTTAAAATGTGGCAACTTATTACTAGCTGTGTTTAACGAACTTGGCAATATTCAGAGAACTATACAACAAACATTGGGCTATGAGCCAACAATGACTGTATTTATTTGAGTAAAGTTTTCTGATCCAGTTCCAACAATGCCATGCAAGTTTTTCAGTTAATTCTACTCTGCTCTTTTAGGTCATCACTAAGTGGATGGTCAGTCGGAAACCAGGAAGCGGCCTTACAGGATGTGGACTACATCAGCTTCCTGTTCTCCACCCTTACCGGCTTCTCGTGTGACCAACTCGCCTCCCTGCAGGAGGCTGGCGACACCAAAGTGGTGACCCCCACCCCTCTGTCGCCCCTTATGCTTCACTGCACCCCGTTGGATCACTTCACGCACCACTGGGACATTGTGGAGGTATTTATATAATTATCATCAAGGGTGTAGGTTTGGTCTCAACATTGGTAGGGACAATATAACAGCATAACCTGCATGTACACTTTTTGCTGTGGACGGGACATTAATAAGACCAAACAGAACCTTTGTTTCAAAAACTACTGAAGAAACATTTTAAAAAGTTCCAGAATAAGTATCTGGATTTTATTAGTAAATTTAATTTGCTTTGTTTGAACGTAACTTCAATTATATTCATATGCACAATAAATACAAACTTGAAAAAAAAATCTTAGGACTACTCAACATTGTCTGTAATTAGGGCTGTCAAACAAATGAAATTTTTAATCGAGTTAATTACAGCTTAAAAATTAATTAATCGTAATTAATGGCAATTCAAACCATCTATAAAATATGCCATATTTTTCTGTAAATTATTGTTGGAATGGAAAGATAAGACACAAGAGACAAGACTGATATATGCATTCAACATACGGTACATAAGTACTGTATTTTTTTATTATAACATTAAATCAACAAGATGGCATTAACATTATTAACATTCTCTTAAAGCGATCCATGGATAGAAAGACTTGTAGTTCTTAAAAGATAAATGTTAGTACAAGTTATAGAAATGTTATATTAAAACCCCTCTTAATGTTTTCGTTTTATTAAAATTTGTAAAATTTTCAATCAAAAAATAAACTAGTAGCTCGCCATTGTTGATGTCAATAATTACACTATGCTCATTCATGGTACTAACCCATAAAATCAGTTGGACCCAAGCACCAGCAGAGGGCGCCAAACACCAAAAAACAAGTAACAAGCGGACATTACACTGTACTGTACATTTTAATCTGTTTGAGCGGGGCATGTGTGTTACTTGCGTCAAATATTTTAACGTGATTAATTAACGTGATTAGAAAAAAAATTGATTACCGCCCGTTAACGCGATCATTTTGACAGCCCTATCTGTAATATAAATAGATATACCGGTAACTAAAAACGTCTTTGTTAGACAATACCAAAAATAAATTAAAATTGAGCCTTTCTTCTGGTTAAACACTACTGCTTTTGTCCATAAGCACAGCCAAACTTGACAAAAATTAACCCTTCTTTGTGTTGCTTTCAGACCAAATAAAACAATTGAAAATTGACTGACACACACAGACTTGGGACCTCTCTCTCTTAGCAGATTGTTGCTCACATTTTTTCTGGTTCTATAGTTTCTAGCTGAGTTCACTACATTTCTCACAGTTTAATTACCGTTAACAGTCGAAAACACATACAGGAGGACTCTCTAAGCAGCCTTCTACTCGAGTTATGCTAACTCTGATGCAGGTTGGACTTTCAGTAGCAAAATTAGTGGTGTGTTCCCTACCTCGACAACATTGACGTCTTTTTATATTACTTACAGTGGCTGCCACTGCTGCTGATGAAAAACAAACCTAATATCCCTCCTCTTCGAAAGGGAATTGGGGAGGCGGCATGACATTATTCTGTTGCTGTGCTTGTGTGTGGGGGGTAGGTGCAAGTCATCAGCCAATAAAATATGTGTTTGAGGAAAAAAAAAATAATGGACCAGCACATTTAGCAAGTGAAAATGGGGAAATGTCAGTCTGAAGTTAAGGAAAGTAATTAATAATGGTTGGGTCAATTCTGTCCTTACAACATACAGTGGGGCAAATAAGTATTTAGTCAACCACCAATTGTGCAAGTTCTCCTACTTGAAAAGATTAGAGCGGCCTGTAATTGTCAACATGGGTAAACCTCAACCATGAGAGACAGAATGTGGGGGAAAAAAAAACAGAAAATCACATTGTTTGATTTTTAAAGAATTTATTTCCAAAGTAGAGTGGAAAATAAATATTTGGTGAACTACAAACAAGCAAGATTTCTGGCTGTCAAAGAGGTCTAACTTCTTTTAACGAGATCTAACGAGGCTCCACTTGTTACCTGTATTAATGGCACCTGTTTTAACTCATTATCGGTATAAAAGACACCTGTCCACAACCCTCAGTCAGTGACACTTCAAACTCCGCTATGGCCAAGACCAAAGAGCTGTCGAAGGACACCAGAGACAAAATTGTAGACATGCACCAGGCTGGGAAGACTGAATCTGCAATAGGTAAAACGCTTGGTGTAAAGAAATCAACTGTGGGAGAAATTATTAGAAAATGGAAGACATACAAGACCACTGACAATCTCCCTCGATCTGGGGCTCCATGCAAGATCTTTCCCGTGGTGTCAAAATTATAACAAGAACGGTGAGCGAAAATCCCACAACCACACGGAGGGGCCCAGTGAATGACCTACAGAGAGCCGGGACCACAGTAACAAAGGCTACTATCAGTAAAACAATGCGCCGCCAGGGACTCAAATCCTGCACTGCCAGACGTGTCCCACTGCTGAAGAAAGTACACCTCCGGGCCCGTCTGCGGTTCGCTAGAGAGGATTTGGATGATCCAGAAGAGGACTGGGAGAATGTTTTATGGTCAGATGAAACCAAAATAGAACTTTTTGGTAGAAACACAGGTTCTCGTGTTTGGAGGAGAAAATACTGAATTGCATCCGAAGAACACCATACCCACTGTGAAGGATGGGGGTGGAAACATCATGCTTTGGGGCTGTTTTTCTGCAAAGGGACCAGGAAGACTGATCGGTGTAAAGGAAAGAATGAATGGGGCCATGTATCGAGAGATTTTGAGTGAAAATCTCCTTCCATCAGCAAGGGCATTGAAGATGAGACGTGGCTGGGTCTTTCAGCATGACAATGATCCTAAACACACAGCCAGGGCAACAAAGGAGTGGCTTCGTAAGAAGTATTTCAAGGTCCTGGAGTGACCTAGCCAGTCTCCAGATCTCAACCCTATAGAAAATCTGTGGAGGGAGTTGAAAGTCCGTGTTGCCCAACAACAGGCATTGTTATGGTTTGTTTTGAAAGTTTTTGCCTTTAGTTTCATTCATTTGGGTGATTACACTGCCCTCTAGTCTGCCTCATTTCACGTGGCTGAATCCAGCTGCACCCTTTTAAGACCAACATAAGCTAAGTTTTTGTTTGAGCTAATGTTTTTTAATGCATTCGTAATTTAAAGGTATATTTAGCTGTTTTTTGTGGGAATATGTGTTTTAACTATTTGTTAACAGCATTGCAATAAAAAAAAAAAAATAAAAAAAAAAAAATTGGCATTTTATAGCATTTAAACTAGCGGACTTTTGCTATGTAAGTTAGCCAATTGTTCTTTTGTTGTACATATATCCTCATTTATTTATTTTTTTATACCGTTTGAGGCTCAGGTATTTTATTTTTTTATGTTCCTTATCCGATTACTCTATTATTCGAACTAACTACTTCATCGATTAATCGACTACTAAAATAATCGATAGCTGCATGCCTACAATCAAGTAAAAAACTACACCAATTACACTTCAATGAGGGCTTATGGATGAAACGGTTCAAAATACTGTACTAATGACTTTTGTGCCTCAAAAAAATATCAGCACTGTAGAGTTAAGTACAGTGTATTTTTATAATACAGGACTAAAGTTGACAATAGTAGGAGTTTATGACTATACAGTATTTACTATCATATAGTTGATATCCTTAAATCGCCCAGCACTAAGTGAAAGTATGTCTTTCATGTTCATCTCTTACCAAGAACATTACATTCTGAATTGAAATGATAAAATAGAAAAAAAAAAAAAACGGGAAGAAAAAAAAAAAAAAACAACCAGTTGATATTCTGGACAGCAGTCGTCTGACCTTGAAGACTTCTCTGCATCTCGCACCAGGGGCTCGAAGCATTGAAAGCTTTATCTGGTCGGCCCCTTCTGAAACAGGGAAGTTTTATCGTGGAGTGCAGGTTGGAGATGCATGGTTGTCGGCCACTTTTGGATATGTACGAGCACTGATGAGAGCCGGTGGCGTGATGGGAATGTGACATTTCCGCACTGAAATTACAGTTAACGTAGCCGTGCCCCGGGGCAAGTCTGCATGCGAGTGGGGGTGGGGCGCCTTCTAATCACTAATTCAGCACCTCAATTAAGGCCTCAGATCCTGCCTCTCTCATTTGCCTGTCTGAGTCAATCACAGCCAAGAGGAGGGAAGGGGTGCGGTGGTGGGCATTAAGGGAAGGACCGTGTCAGCGGTGCTGCGACTAATGAGACGGGATTGTTTCTAATGACGTGGAGAATGTCAACAGGTGCGCCACTGTGACAAATGCTGGCATTCACACTTCCTCGCGCTTTTTATAAAATGAGAAATTTGATTATTAGGGTTTGAAAGAAATGAGGATTAAGTCCATACATGTCTTGTTCTTGTGTGCAGTACAACTTTGACCTGTTTTTTTTTTCTCACTGCAATGAAATCTGAGGTGCAACAATTAATTGATTAATTGACAACTAATTGATTAGCAAAATAATCAACAAATATTTTGATAACCAATTAATCGTTGAGGACCTTTTTCACCTTAAACTTGTCTAATTCTAGAAATTATAACACACATAACTTCTCAGTTCTCTCAGTATTATCAGATATCTTAATTATATTCAGTCAAAGTAAGACATGAACATTTTTTTTTTACTTTGAAACACAACAATTCACATTTTTGCCAAATTTCGGACATCTTACTGTCTAAACTAGCTTCTTAATAAGTGTGCAACAACTAATCGATTAAATCGATTAATAAATTAGTTGCCAATGATTTGATAATCGATACAGTTGAAGGTAAGTCATCAATTTTGTCTTCATTGCTACTTACAACATGGCGAAAAGAACTTAAAGGTAAATTATGAAAGTAATTGAAAGAAGTGACATCCGAATAATTGATTAAATAATCGTTCGATTAATCGACGATGATCTAGTTGCAGCCCTAAATAAAGTAGTATGGTAGTGAAGTGGTTTTTCACAATTGTCAACACGTTTCTCAGTGCAATAACAGCTTTCTCAATAGCTGCACACACAAAACTGACAAGTGCACACACAAAATGCTAAACCTGACACTCCTTTTGCAAGAAGACTCTTGCCATTAAATCTCTACGCTGTGTTCACTCGTGTTTTCATTTCCTACTCACAGTCCTATTTCCAATGACACGCATCCCATTCCACTGAGTACACACAGCTAAGCTTTTGCTGCACACTACAAAGCATTTACACCACATTGTCGTGCAAAACTGAAAACACTAGTCAAATGGAACTCACCATATGAGTAACAAGGAGTCTGTAAAATAAGATATATTCCCTTTTTTGGAAAAATGACTCTGTATAGCCAACTTTTTTATTAAACTTTCAAACAGCACACAAATATGCAACATTTTCTTTTCTTTTTGTACATGATTGAGGATTCATCATGCTGAAGCCTCATCATGCCTTTGATTTCTGTCAGGCCACAGGGCCTCGTTCACATCACAAGCGATGTTCTCCCAATCTAGACATCTCTGGAAGAATCACCTTGCGTGGATCGTATTGAAAGCTGCATTATCTGCTAGGATCTTCTGTTTGTCTCAGGGTAATTGAATTGTTTACATGAACCATTTTCACAATTAGGGTCTCCTGGTCTGGGGTGGAAACACGTCTTTTGCCCCCACTGTGAGGTTGTATTGCAAATCAGAACTACCGTGAGCACACTGTATTACTGTACATTGAATGCAGTATTGTATTACAGTACACAGTGTATACAATATACAATGTATATAAATACATACTAAACAAATGCTGCATTGTTTTACAGTACACGAGACATGTTTACCTATTCTCCATCCGGAATGTTCTTATGACGACACCAACAGTATGTCTGCTGATCTTGAGCTGGACCCTCAAGCCAGTCTCCCTCATACTCAAACTATGGTTCAGCAAATGGTCTATCAGTAGGCATGTGCCGGTATGAGATTCTGACGATATGATAACCTTAAGCCAAAATATCACGGTTTTGCGGTATTGCTGTTACAGCTCGAAAGTGTGTTATTCTGAGATATGTGTTTAAAAAAAAATAACTTTTATTCCATTGGACATGGTTTTTATTTTTCAAAACATATTAGCAAAATGGAACATAAGTACAGTGGTACCTCTACATACGATCACTTCGACACACGATCTTTTCGACATCCGACGTAAAATTTGAGCCGCCATTTGTTTCTACATCCGACGAGTTGCTCGAAATACGACGACATGACAGCACTGCAAACGAACCCACGGTGGATTTTCTTATGTGAGAAATCAACACAGTTTTCAAAAAAAGTTGATACAGTTGGAGAAACAAGGAAAAAAGTGATGCTTACCTTTGAAATGAAGATGCAAGTTATAGAAAAATATGAGCTTGGGGTGCGCGTCCCTGAACTGGCTCAACAATACAGCTCCATGATCCTCTTATGACCACCGTTCGCCACTATTTATAAGTTAAGGTGACAATTATTATTGTGGTAACATTGCCAAGGAAATCGCCAGCTTTGTCACGTTTTTATCATTTATTTAAGAACTTATCCAACACAAAACGCTCATTGTCTTAAGCAGTTGACTGCTCTCAGGAAAACGAAAGTATTATCTCTACCGCACCGACCTATCTCACTGGAGACGTCACCTTCGCGGTGCGTTCAGGGACAGTAAAAAGTGTCCGCCATATTAGGATCCGATTCGTTACATTATTTTCAGGAATAATTATTAATTCTTCTTCTTATATTATTCTGAATTATTTATTTATAACTTATTTGTTTTTCTATGTTTAATTGCCATTTGTAACAGTGCCAGCAGTATTTATTAAGAATTTAGTGTATGTTTTTAGGCTTTGGAACGAATTAATGGAATTATAATGTATTCCTATGGGAAAATCCTGCTCGACATACGACCATTTCGACTTACAAACAAGGTCCTGGAACGAATTAAATTCGTATGTAGAGGTACCACTGTATAATGTTAAGTTAAAATAAAAACATAAAACATTAACTGCAATATTCTAAATAAAATTATAACCCATAGCCACAACTCAATATTATTAACAAAAATAATTGAATTATTTTCCATAACAAGCACGTGGTATGACTAGTATCACGTTTCCATTATACACACACTCTCTTTCTCAACACAGACAGTTGCCAGAGAGAGAGAAAAAAAACACGTTTTATACTGGTGCACGATAATTATCGGTCCGATAATTATCGGTCCGATTATAGGAATTATGACGTCATCCCGATAAATCCAATAACATTATTAATAGGACCGATAATATGTACTGTGCGGGCTTTACAGTTTGCACAATAGTATGGGAAATCAATTGACCATTTGCGGGGCATTGCTGCCATCTGCTGGTCAGAATACTTCGCTGCATTTATTTTTTGTTACAGTAGTTTGGTTCATTCACCTACACATTGCGGTGTCTAGCAGTAGCATTGAAAATCGTGAATGCTTTCTGTTACGTTTCCGCCTCGGAAATATATGTCTAAGTATTTTATGTTTGCTATCACATATGGATGTGCAATATATGTTTACTTCTGTGGTGAAGGGTCTTATGTACAGAACTTCACAAGTTGTTGTGTTATAGAAGCCAGCCAATGTTTTAGTAGCTCAAGCTAGTGTGCTTTGCTATACATATAATAGTTGTGTATATAAGTGTATTTTGCAGTTTGTTGTATATTGAGTACTGAATATGTGTATTTTTCTGTTGTACTTTCACAATATTAAGACGAGTGTCTTCCCATAAAAGCAAGAAAAGACCAAGCCTTGTGGTTTATGGATGTGCATTCATTCTTAGCTGGCTCACGGGCAGTGCAGAAGTGAAACGCACAGTTTTGTTCATGTCATTATGAAAAATCTGGTGAGATAAAAGGCAAATCTATGTTGAATCAACCACTATTTTTTTAAAACCTCCAGGTGTTCAAAAACTATACAGTATACATTTAAAAAATTATGTATTTATTATCGATATCGGTATCGGCTTTGAGGAGCAGGAAGTTATCGATATCGGTTTCAAAAAATGGATATCGTGCACCCCTAATGTTTTACCACCGCTAGACACACTAAACACGCTGGAGTTAACTCTCGTAGCTGGTGGGAAATGTTCATGACAGGGTTTGCTAACCTTTAATTTTGTATAAATGCGAAATCATATTGGAGTTATTGCCTCCTCGGCAGCCACCCTCCGCAAGCATGTTTTACGTGTCGGTTGGCCCTCCTTCTCTAAGCCGCGGCCGTCTGCAACTTTTCTGTAGCCGAAGTATTCCCCCTACCAGCGATTTCCTTTTCTTTTATGGGGGTAAAAAGTTCAGTAGTGTCACCTCCTCCAGCCATTGTGTAGCACAGCTGACTCACTAACACTGAGCAACAACCGGTGGGGGGAGGGTTGAGCCTTGCAGCTGCAAGCGAGGGATTTCGCCCTGAATTGTTGGGACATAAAAAATGGCTAATATCTAAGCGACGGTATGACAGAAAACTTCTGCGGTTTTGAAACCGCAACGTTTTCATACCACATTGAAACCGGTAATCGGTACATGTATTTCTATCACAAATCTCGTGAGATATAATCCTTTTTACTCCTCCTCCCCTTTTCTGATTTCATCTTGTTGCTGCTCCTCTCTGTCCTCCTCATGCTCCAATCCACCCCCCCCTTACTTCTCTGGTTGCTCTTTTCAAGGTTCTCCATTGTTGACCAAACACAAAGGAGGAGGTGCAAGGCACTTATATGTTGAAGCCCTGATTGCTATTTGCGCACCAGACTTGAATGTTGAGTTCAGGTTGATACAAATGACATGTTAATTGAGAAGTGTATACAACAACAGAACATTATGTATAGTGTTTTGAATAGGGATGTCACGATCCGATCATGTGATCGGAAATCAGGCCGATCGCGCCATTTTTCCAAAGGATAGGATTCGGGTGAAAAGGATCGGGTTTTTAATTAAAAAATATATTTGTTTTTCTGCTTCCTGCTCGTATAGCCTCTCACACTCCCTCCTGCTGCTTTTCTCTGTGAGCCGTGTAAAGGTGTTTGCTTGTTAAAGTTAATGATAATTGACAGGCGTTGAAGCTTTGATCTTGCCAGAGAAGCTAGGTAGCGCTATGGTCACAGGCGATGAATGTGTCACTCATCATTTAGCTTGTTAAACACTAGCGGTAGTGTGCTGTGGCAACTCATTGCGTGTGTGTAAGTCCCACAGATTGGCAAGTGGGCATTTGTGTGTTGTTTTCAGCACCATTTTCTGCGTATGTTCTAGGACCTGTGCCCATCTCGTCGTCCCTGCGCTGTCTTATGTCATTTGTGTTCCGGCACCTTACGATTTACAAATTAAGCACTGGACGTGAGTCTTAAATGGATTGTGTATCCTATTAAATTTGTATAATTATAGCTTTAAAGGAACACTTGGTAATTTTTCAGTTTTGGTTGATTTTAGCGACGTTGGTGGATAAAAGTGCTAGTGTTTTGCTTTAAGGAAAACTGCGTTTCCCATGAGAACCAGCGTACACACCAGTTAACTGTCGTAAAATCGTCAATCAATCAGAAATCAATCTCCCTGTCGCCTGCAGATGGATTAAACATTTCTGTTTCCAGCGGCTGTGTGAAGGATGAATATTAATAAGGGAATGAATCCAGTTGTGGCTAAACAATAGCGGTTGGCGTCACGCCAGCGAGTGAAAGCCAGTTTTTTTTTTTTTTTTTCCTCTTCAGACAAAACTTTGGCTCTTTTATTGCTCTGCAATCTTTTTGAGATAAAGCGTTTACATCGACTTCCATCTTTGTGACGTATGCCATAAAGCAGTCTGCACATTTGTAGTTTTTTTGTGTGGCAGGGTTCCTGCCACCCTCCTCAAAGTTAATTAAGTGCCGGTGAAAGTGATACAGACCGATTAAGATATAAAAGAGGTCTTTCAATTAGTTGTCAGTCGACATATTATCACAAGTGTTATGAAAATATTTGATAAAGGTTGAAAAGTTACCTTGTTGTGCTTTAAAAACATGTTTTGTTTTTGTCTGGAATGTAAATGCCTTTATGTTAATAATATCGATGTTCTCCATTTTCAGGAAGTGTGTCAGCGTCTGGAAACTCTGGGTTCAAATGCTCAGTGCTTTGACATCTTGCAAAATGGAATCTTTGAATACATGGTGAGGAATGTTTGTATTGATTTTTCAGCATCTTAAGTCAGCCACTGCAAAAACATGTATTTCTTTGGATGTTTTGTAGAATATTTTATTATATAACTAAAAACAACCAGACAACATAACTCACTAATTCTAAATACATATAAGCTTTGTGGTGCATTGAGACTCAAGACTAATTTGTGACATGGTGTTTTCAGACCTCAGAAAATCCCTCTTCAACAAAACTGGCCTAACCAAGTTTTGCATACTTTCCAGAGATGTTTTCACATTGCTCTTGGTTGACTTTGTGCCATTTCTTGATGCCTCGTGACCAAACACATTCCTGAGGTTTTCAATAGGGGTTGGAGCTGGCAGTGATTGAGCTACAACTTGCATAGTCCTTCTGGGAAACGTTAAACTTGCCTAAACTGGAACTTGCTTGAAACTTAGTGTTCAGTTGTGTTGCATGTTTCAGACCAAGCTGCGCGTGGTGCCCGATAGCATGGCGGCCGGCCTCCTTGTAGCCGTTTCCAGGCTAATGGACATGTCCATCCTGCCCGTTGAGCCAGTCTTACGCTTGTTGTCGCGGTGCTGCCTCAGCCTTCTGACCTTGCTCGTCACTCAACATCAGGAGGAGGAGGCGGCAGAGCAAGACCAGCACAAAAGGTCCAGCGTCTCACGAGCGCGTTCCCCGCCTTCTCCAAAGCGTGCTCGTAACTCGTTGGTGTCCTGATTGCAGAGAGGCCATTTGGGGCGCGTGCGTGGCATCACTGAGTACCGTGCCCCGCCTGCTGAGGATGGTGCTGCAGCTGCGCGTTGGCGATCTGAGCCAGGAGGAGCTGCCCCAACTGGGGCAGATTTTGTCCATGCTGATGCAGCACACGCCGCTGCAACACCAGCTCGTGGCCAACACGAGTGCGCTGCAAGAACTCGTCCAACATCTCACGGTAAAACAGGCGTGTCAAACCAATCTATGTTGCGGTATACGTGGTCGTTATGATTTTCTTCGGAGGGCCATGATGTTTACCACAGTTAATACACTAATCAAGAACATCGATTATCAAATGAATTGACAACTATCTTAATAGTCGATTAGCCTTTTCATGCTCAAGTTATTATGACGTTCATTCATTGACCCTTCCCTGTCAAAATGGATGGGACAAAGTGTGTAGGTTTGGTCCCAGTATTAAGTGACGATATAACAGCATTACCTGCATGTACTTTTATAAGACCAAACAGGTTGGGTGAACAGGGGTCAGGGCTAAATTTCTTACCAATATGAACCTAATTACTTGATAGGCCAAATTATTAATGCAAAATAAATATTGATTTATACTTTCACACTGCAAATTTATAACGTCTTAATCTGATAATTTTTCTTAAATCTTGTTTGGAGTTTTGCCTAGTTAACAGATTAATAGGTCAGATTATCCCACGCTCATATTTTTCCATTGGTAAACCTCACCTTTTTTCACCACCTGCTTTAACATTCTTGGAACCCATGTTGATTTCTCTCACAAGAAAATCCGCCGTCTTGCGGGAAAACAATGAAATTGCGACGCTGTCATAAATCGTTGTATTTTGAGCATTTTGTCGGATGTAGATAAAATGGCGCGTGAAATTTTACGTCGGATGTCGAAAAGATCGTGTGTCGAAGCGATCGTATGTCGAGGTACCACTGTATTACTATTTGTTCTTATTAAGACCATACTTTTAAATCAAGAAAGAAATTGTTTTCAAATAATGTTTTGAACAATATTAATTCTTGAATTAAGAACATTTCTGACGAAAAAAGCTTTTTTAAAAGAATTTTTTTTTTTTTTTTTTTTTTTTTAAGATTAAATATACTCCCTTTTTGCTTAAAATATATGTGTTAAGATTTTTTTCAGCTAGCTATTTTCTTATTTTAAGAAATCTGAGTAGAACTCACGTGAAGCAATGGCAGATAATTTTACTTATTTCTAATAGATTTACGCTGAAAACAAGGTAATTCAACTACTGAAATTTTCGGACTATAAGCGGCTACTTTTTTCCTTCATTTTGAATCCTCTGGTTTATAGTCCAGTGCGGTTTATTTGTTGATTTATTTGGGTTAATAGGTAACACTTTATTTGACAGCGGCGTCATAATACCGCCATAATTATGACATGACACTAGCATGGGCGTTACTGAATGCTCATGACAGATTCATAAAGTTTCATCCGGAAAATTATGTCACGAATGAAAAGTGAGATAATTTGCCAAATAACACTAAATTACATCTGTTATAAGCATTCATTAATGCTCATGATAGTGTCATGTCATAATTATGATTGTCTAATGACAGTCTGATGGCGCCACTGTAAAATAAACTGTTACCAAATACCATAACTAGCAATTAATGAAACAACAGGAACAGTAACTGAAAAATTAATTAGCACAGAACATTAATTTTGATAGTTATTTACATCTGTAGTGCCGCAATGCATGCTAGGAGGCATGTTGGACAACAACAGTGTTGGCAGCAGAGGTTGACTCTTCCCCAACGGAGCAGGGATGGCCAAATCAAGCTTCTTGAAGCAATGAAGCTTTGCAGCCAGCTGGTTCAAAGCTTCATGGTGGTTCATTTGGTCTATGATGCCGCTGTCAAATAAAGTGTTAACGGTTGATATTTTTTGGTGTAAATATCCCATAGCTGCGGCTTATAGGCTTAATGAATGCTTATAACAGATGTAATTTAGTGTTATTCGGCAAATTATCTCACTTTTTGTTCGTGACATAATTTTCCGGATGAAACTTTATGAATCTGTCATGAGCATTCAGTAATGCCCATGATAGTGTCATATCATAATTATGGCGGTATTATGACGCCGCTGTCAAATAAAGTGTTACCTATTAACCCAAATAAATCAACAAATAAGCCGCACTGGACTAAAAGCATGAGGATTCAAAATGAAGGAAAAAAGTAGCCGCCTATTAGAAATAAGTGAAATTATCTGCCATTGCTTCAAGTAAGTTTTACTCAGATTTCTTAAAAAAAGAAAATAGCTAGCTGAAAATAATCTTAACACACATATTTTAAGCAAAAAGTGAGTTTATTTAATCTTTAAAAAAAAAAAAAAAAAAAAGCTTTTTTTAGTGGGTGGCAGCTTATAGTCAGATGCGCCTTATAGTTCAAAAATTACGGTAGTCATCAGGCAATCAAATGTGCGTTTGAGGAAACAAAATGGGGTCAATGTAAGTCTGAACATAATGAAAGTAATTCATTTAATAATGGTAGGGTCAATGTTATCCTTACAATATACAGTGGGGAGAACAAGTATTTGATACACTGCCAATGGCAGTGTATCAAATACTTGTTCTCCCCACTGTATATGAAGACAATTTAAATGACCTCTATAACTGAACTCATTATATAATGCCACTAAGGTTCCTTTAAAGTTGGTGGGGATAATTTGAGCATCCTGAAAAGTTGTGTCGTCATTGGCACTGAAAAATGAGCTTTCATGGCGAGTCCTCCCGGTTTAAATTAATTCTGTCAACATCTGTCACTGTCAATGGCTGCAATGAATTAAATACTATTAAAAAAAAACAAGCACCTTCTGTAGAGTGTTACTTTTGGTCGTAATCAGTGTATCGGTTTTTATTTATTTAAATTAACATGGTGGTATTGCATGAATTTATAAATATTCTATTTTTTAAATTATTTTTGTCCTAATTTTTCATTGTTTTTTCAAATTAAAAAAAAAAAAAAAAAAAAAATCCATAGTAACTCCATTACTGTACAGGGTGTCCATACCATTACCATTTCAGAAATTTATTAATAATGCAATTAATTAGATATTTTATTCAGATTTGTTCTATCGTATTCAGCGTTTGTTTTTGTTTTTTTTTTTAACCTCTTTTAATACACTTCTACATGGGCACCATTAGTTGCACAAAGCATCAATTGTGGCAATGGCATCAATAATCCTACGCTTAAGGTCAATAATGTCCCTTATCTTTGTTCGATACACGATATATTTAACATAGCCCCATAGAAAGAAGTCCAGGGGAGTGATATCTGGTGAACGTGGCGGCCAAGGAATTAGCCCAACCCTTCCAATCCATCGGTCTGGAAATGTTTGATTGAGGAACCCACGAACATGCAGCCCCCAATGTGGTGGTGCACCATCTTGCTGAAAAATGATGGTTGGTTGAAGGTCATTCAGTTGTGGTGCCACATATTCAGTTAAAAGGTCAAGGTAAACATTTGCAGAAATTGATGTCTCAATGAAGAAAAATTGACCCATTATTCGATATTTTTTTTTAATAAACACTCAATACAATAGAACAAATCTGAATAAAATAATCAATTGCATTTTAAATAATTGTTTTAAATGGTAAAGAGACTTTATGGACACCTTGTATTTCTGTAGTCCTTCATCTTTCATTGACAATTACAGAAATTTGTAGGGTTGTTCCGATCATGTTTTTTTTGCTCCCGATCCGATCCCGATCGTTTTAGTTTGAGTATCTGCCAATCCCAATATTTCCCGATCCGACTGTTTTTTTTTTTTTTGCTCCCGATTCAATTCCAATCATTCCCGATCATATACATTTTGGCAATGCATTAAGAAAAAAAATGAATACAACTCGGACGAATATATACATTCAACATACAGTAGATAAGAACTGTATTTGTTTATTATGACAATAAATCCTCAAGATGGCATTTACATTATTAGCATTCTTTCTGTGAGAGGGATCCACGGCTAGAAAGACTCGTGACGGCTAGAAAGACTCGTGACTTTGTATATTGTGACTAAATATTGCCATCTAGTGTATTTGTCGAGCTTTCAGTAAATGATACTGTAGCCATGCCCAAATGCATGATGGGAAGTGGAACCATGACTGTGCGTAGTGCTACCAATTGATATATCTTCTCTGCGTTAGGAAACAACATATGGTGTTAAGAAAAAGAACAATTGCTACCTTGCTTCCCCATATTGCTTCTCATGATACTTCTAATTGTAGGGAGAGGAATTGTAAGGCTTTAGCCAATTAAAAAACGGCTCCAAAGGCTGCCAAAATTCACTCTACTCATTTTACGCTGCCTTTTACAGTGGGGAGAACAAGTATTTGGTACACTCACAATGGGAAAACCCATTGGCAGTGTATCAAATACTTGTTCTCCCCACTGTATCGCTCTATATAGGTAAAACGGCGCCATTACAGATTGAGCACGACAATGCGTGGGTGGGTCGTGCAGCGCATGCATTAATTGCGTTAAATATTTTAACGTGATACATTTAAAAAAAAATTAATTACCGCCATTATCGGGATAAATTTGATAACCCTACCTTAAGCCTAAACTAATGACTCTGGATGAGTGTAACATATTATGTTTGTAACGTTAAATACAATTAGAAAAAGATTTAATTAAAAAATATACAGTATAGATATTAAAAAAAGGCATGACTGATATTTTTTTGCTGATTCCGATACTTTGAAAATGACGTGATCGGACCTCTCTAGAAACTTGTATTGAAGTCGATGAACATGATTTACTTTCATAGGCTACACAAAATGATGTGGCAGGCCAGATCTGGCCTCTGGGAGTTTGACCCCTATGTGGTAAAGCATCATCCATCCAAAGAAATTAATAATACAAATCATTCAAAACAGCAATAGAATGGGTTCATTCAACAAATTTACTACATATCATTCTGTCCAAGTAACTGACACCCTTAAAATATTCATAATTGTCTTTATTAAGTTTAAAC
Organism: Corythoichthys intestinalis; assembly: GCF_030265065.1. Classification (NCBI taxonomy): domain Eukaryota; kingdom Metazoa; phylum Chordata; class Actinopteri; order Syngnathiformes; family Syngnathidae; genus Corythoichthys; species Corythoichthys intestinalis. Next base: position 43,872,319 of record NC_080398.1, read on the forward strand.
TTGAATTACAAAACTTTGATTCCCAAAGAATTTTATAATTTTTAATATTGTCTTTACACACAAATGTAAGACTTTCCTGTATACATTTGCAGAGGTACTCCCGAGGCGTGACCAGGCAGCAATGGCTGACCGACTTGCTGTACTGTTACAGCATCACCGTGGCACACGGCTCGTCGTCCCACCGTGGAAACCTCCGAGATATGTACTGATCGCATACACAGGCGTGTGACCAACACGGATCACTCCTGACACACACAAAAAAACAATTGTACACCTCAATATTGTCTTCACAACGGTAACTGTGGGTCTATGTTTGTGTAAAGCAAATGTGGCAACGAATTAGAAAGTCTTGTTAGAAAAGCTTAATTGTGCTTCAACCTGCTTTCTGTATGGAAAATAGTTTTGTTCTTTACTGCCTGGTGGTTTTTTTTAAAGAAAAAAAAACGGATTGAAAAATAAACCATTTTCACAGCGTTTAATACTTGTGCTTATTTTATAATAAAATGTTACATGCGGGCAGGGGTCTCAAATTTGCGGCCCGGGGGTCAATTCAGACCCAAGGGACAATTTTGCGGCCCCCTATTTGACAAACGTTTCAATCAGTGTGTCCTAGGTGTATTTGCCACAGGAAGGTAAAACCCTAACTTGGTGTTAACAAATTTGCAACAATTTTCCAGTGGACTCAGTTTGAAACATATAAAGGGGCTGTCAATGGTAGCCAAAGAGTTGATGACTTTCATATTAAAAATATTTTCTTTTTCCCACTACCACAACATATACTCACTGGACTGCGTTAATGCAGCATGTGTCAGAATGGACAGATTTGTACTTGTACAAGTAAGCGAAAGGAATGGACATATTTTTACGCATGTGTGTCTGCAGGTGGACTGAGTTCATGAGCGGCTGTTGATAGACCGGCTCATTCTCCTCAACACGAGGAAAGGTTATCTCGGCGTGTGAGCGAGAGCCAAGAAATAAGGAGGCAGTTTGTGTGTGCGAGTGTCTCACAATGGATGAAAGGTTATCTTTTACTCGCGCCACTTCGATAGACTTAACCCCCACCCTGTGAGGTCATGGCTCTGATGTCATACGGCTTAATTTTAGAAGCGAACAATGAATGCGTACAGTAATTCCACGAAGTTAAAGACTGCCGGCCAGCTGAGAAAACAAAATATACTTTGGTGCGCGTCAACGCTTTCCCCGATGGCCCCGACCCTGCCCGGCGCTTTGCGGCCTCAGGTGGTAGGAGAACTGCCTGGCTTGATTCATGGCGTCCGTCAGGTGCACGCAGTCCAAGCCGCTCACTAGACAAATCACAAAGAATAATTTCGGGGTGAACCTAAAAAGTTGTGAAATTTGCCATTTGGCTTCTTGTTAGAGAAAATCAAGTAGTGCAAAAAGTACTGAAACACTGAGCTAGGGTGGTCATTTCCAAAATACCAAAAAAAAGGGACTTTTTGGGAATTTAGTGAGGAAAAAAAAATCTAATTCAAGCGCACTCCACATAGCAATACAAGATCTACATTATAACAGTATTATAATACAGCTTTAAATGAGCAAAATAAATTTGCATGAAAATAAATGCAAAAACACAAAAAACAGTTCTTAACCCTTTCAGGAACAGAGATCACTACAGTCGACAACTAATCAAAAGTGGACACTTAAAGTGCATGTGACACGAAAAAGCATGTTTATTTCATAATACACGCGGTATTTTATGCTCCTGAATGATACGGACCGCTTGGATATGTGTGGAAGCAATCGCTATATTTATTTAGTTTTTTTAATCCCGCGCCATGAAAATGAGTGACTTCCGGCTTCGGTCTTGCATTGAGGAGGAGGCCACTGTTACGTGTACGGTAGAAGACGTCCTCTTCACTATACAGCGTACTGTTGTGTATGAGGACAAAGGATTCAGCTGATTTTGCGGATTAATACGTTTATTTTTCGCATCACGCCAGCCAAACGGCTGCAGAAAAATCTTGCTGTATGAGGAAGAGGCGTGTGCTCCTTTTTGGAGTTTCAAAAGGTTCCCATTCACCGTGGATATTGGCCAAAACAAGCCCTACTACTGTGGGACCATTGGACTTACGAGGAAGTCCAATGGTCCCACAGTAGTAGGGCTTGTTTTGCAGCGATTACAAAGTAAACACGACAAACTTTCTTTAAAAAAAGGACTACTTACGTTTGATCATTGATAGGCATGTAAAAAGCCCTCATCATGCACATTAGCAGCACGTTAGCTGCACAACAACTGCAGCCACCCTCCTCCGGGGAACGAACTGTAAATTGCTCTCCGCCGGGCGGTTTGCCGATCCGCGAAGACAATCGACAACCCAGTCGCCACGTCAAATAATTGAGGCTAGTTATGTGTGATTTTCCGCTTCGAAGACTTTGAAACATCACTCGGTTCGGGTTAGCATGTCGGCTAGCTGTCACGCCTTTTGGTTTGTTTACATTCTCCGAAGCCGGGGAAGGGAAATGACATATGTCCGATTTAGGTGTCATAAAATATCGTTCGGGAGGTGCGACACTAAAGGTGAAGTCGACAGTTTTGACCATTATGGAGTAATTTTGCCATGTCGTCCTGAATAAATGCATTTTTATGATTTCATATTCCATTTAGCACAAGACTGATATTTGTCATGACCATGCCATTTATTTAGCAACTGGGGAAAATACTTGGATAAAAAGAATATCCTGTAAAAATATTGAAGAGACAGAAACAATGACATTTTGCAGCTCTCTTCGTCGCGTTTTCCTCGTTGTGAATAGTTCCCCCTCGACGGGCTGACTGGTCCTTCTCAAATCATTTATATAGCTATTGGGGAAAAATACTTGGATAAAAACAATATCCTGTAAAAATATTGGAGTAGAGAGACTGAAACAATGACATTTTGCGGCTCTCTTCGTCGCGTTTTCCTCGTTCTGAATAATTCCCCCTCAATGGGCTGAATAGTAAAACCGATGAGCCCAGTCTACCGCTGACGTCATCCACCTATTGGGGACGCTAAAGCCCTATAATGATAGGCGTGGCTAACCGGCAGATTAAAGGACTAATTTCTCGTCATCTGCGCTTTGCTAAATTGTTGTATATAGTCGAATCGTCTCAAAATATGATTCTAATTCACATAATAATGCCATTTAAGACTTTTTTTTCTCATGTCATATGCTCTTTAAGACCACTACACATTTCGAGGGCAAGTGAGTATTTTTGGTCATTAAAAAAACCTTCAAATATTAGCAATTATTTAATTTCAATTACGCTACAAATACACTGGCTACGGCCTCAATTAATGCTCAAAAGTAAATTTTTTTGGTCATAGTATTTAACTTATTGCATGCCATTGACGGCAATACAGGTCCTTCTAAAAAAAAATGCATATTGTGATAAAGTTCATTATTTTCTGTAATGTACTGATAAATATTACTTTCATATATTTTAGATTCATTACACACAACTGAAGTAGTTCAAGCCATTTATTGTTTTAATATTGATGATTTTGGCAAAAAAAGTCAAGAAAGAACAAAAAACCCTATCTAAAAAAATTGCATATTTCATCCGACCAAAACAAAAAAAGAGTTTTTAATACAAAAAAAAGTCAACTTTCAATTAATTATATCAGCTATGCACTCAATACTTCGTCGGGAATCCTTTTGCAGAAATGACTGCTTCAATGGGGCGTGGCATGGAGGCAATCAGCCTGTGGCACTGCTGAGATGTTATGGAGGCCCAAGATGCTTCGGTAGCGGCCTTACGCTCATCTTTCACAATATCCCACAGATTCTCTATGGGGTTCAGGCCAGGAGATTTGGCAGCACACTAATGCCATGGTCAGTAAACCATTTACCAGTGGTTTTGACACTGAGCAGGTGCCAGGTCTTGCTGAAAAATGAAATCTTCATCTCCATAAAGCTTTTCAGCCGATAGAAGCATGAAGTGCTCCAAAATCTCCTGATAGCTAGCTGCATTGACCCTGCCCTTGATAAAACACAGTAGACCAGCACCTGCAGCTGACATGGCACCCCAGACCATCACTGATTGTGGGTACTTGACACTGGACTTCAGGCATTTTGGCATTTCCTTCTTCCCAGTCTTCTTCCAAACTCTGGAACCTTGATTTCTGGATGACATGCAAAATTTGCTTTCATCTGAAAAAAATACTGTACTTTGGACCAGGGGTCGCGTTAACCGAATATTTTCCGCTGTTGACCGATTTTTTAAAACGGTGACGGAAACTGAAGTCCATCTGTCATTTTGACAGGTTGCAATTCACACCCCAGACCACAGGGAGGCGAGTGAGCATATTAATTAGCTATTGTCTCTCTTGATGCATGACGTCGTTGGCCTTACTCTGAAAAATGTCAAGGCAACTGAGTGTCCGAAGTTTCTTCAAAAAGACTCAAAACGACGATGGTGTTTATAAAAGAGGTGAAAAAAGAGTGACTGCACAAGCGGGCACGCAATTCAAGTCCATGCGCACCAGGAGGAAAGTTTGAGACTGCGTTCAGGCCACAGCAGGTGAACTGTTAATTTCATTGTTCCATATGTAACCTCATCTGCTTGATGTGTGATGATGGCACGGTGTGGATTCTCTGTTAAGCTTGTTCGGACAGAATATTAATTTAAAATGAATGAAAACTAAATACTATTGAATATGTTGAAGCGGTATGCAATGTTAAGAGTCTTGTTAGCTCGAATTGCTGTGTCCAGCCGCTGTAGCTCTGCTGTTCTCTGTGAACTCTCTATTCAAGCCGGAACGCGCGCGGCTCTTAAGTGTCTCTGTCACGTGACTATGTCGTAGCCGGTAACGCGCTCAGCCAAATGGACACACAAGTACGTAAGTAGTAAGGTGAATTATGCCAAACAAAGGGTCTCCACAATGTCATTATCATTTTAAAAATTTAAGTGACGGGTAAAAATAGATTATGACCTGATTTTTATGACCCTGTCAGTCAAAATGACAGACAACGAAAAAGTCTAGCGCAACCTCTGCTTTGGACCATTGAGCAACAGTCCAGTGCTGCTTCTCTGTAGCCTAGGTCAGGCGCTTCTGCCGCTGTTTCACACACGCCTGTGCACGGTGGCTCTGGATGTTTCTACTCCAGACTCAGTCCACTGTTTCTGTACGTCCCCCAAGGTCTGGAATCGGCCCTTCTCCACAATCTTTCTCAGGGTGCGGTTACCTCTTCTGGTTGTGCAGTGTTTCCTGCCACACTTTTTCCTTCCCACAGACTTCCCACTGAGGTGCCTAGATACAGCACTCCGGGAACAGCCTATTCCCTCAGAAATTTATTTCTGTGTCTTAGCCTCTTGCTTGAGGGTGTCAATGATGGCCTTCTGGACACCAGTCAGGTCGGCAATCTTGTCCACGATTGCGGTTTTGAGTAATGAACCAGACTGGGAGTTTTTAAAAGCCTCAGGAATCTTTCGCAGGTGTTTTGAGTTAATTTGTTGATTAAGTTAGTAGCTTCTTTAGAGTACCTTTTCATGATATGCAAATTTTTTGAGATGGGGATTTTTGGTTTTTCTTGACTTTTTTCCAAAATCATCAATATTAAAACAATAAAAGGCTTGAGCCTTTAAACAGAACTACTTCAGTTTACCGAAGTAGTTCTGTTTAATGAATCTAAAATATATGAAAATCTAATGTTTATCAGTACATTACAGAAAATGATGAACTCTATCACAATATGCAAATTTTTTGAGAAGGACCTGTAGATGTGCAATTCATGTAAACTGTGAGGACAGGCTGTGAATGATCATCTTTCAGTGCCATTGGCAGTGCTTGATATCCAATCTATTTTGACTGGGAGAGCAAATTAAATGAGTGACGGGTAAAGGAAAAAAGGCATAATTCGGGTTAATAGAACTTTTGTGTAAAGAAGACACGTGAAAAAAAATGTTTTTTTTATGTTGCGCTGAAAAATATTTAATGGTATTTACAGAAGAGTCAAGCACCAACAACTATTGCCGAGTCTAACACAAATTGCGTTTAACCGCTAGCATACTAACACAAATAACAATTGAATTAACCTCACCAAATCCTTTTTTTTTTTTTTTTTTTTTTTTTTTTTTTTTTAAACCAACAGGTATTGTTTTAAATAAACAGGGGTTAACAACAATAACAACCGAAATACTCACCTGTGTATGTGGTGACTACAACTGAGTTGATAGCATATCAGATTAGGGCTGCAGCTATCGATTATTTTCGTAGTCGATTAATCGTTTTTTCATCAGAAATTGGAAAATTGCTCAAACTAAGCTATTTTCTAATGCTGATTTCTAAAGTAAGGAAAAAGATATGAACTAACTTTTTTTTCCTGCTGAAAGAAGAGAGTCTAATCTTTGTTTTGGTTGGTTCCATGTTTATATAGCAATAGAATAGAATTTTCTATGGGCCTTGCAAAATCAGTCAAAGCTAGTAAAACGGGAGCGAAGGGGGTTGCACAGGTGAAGATGGTTGGGAGTGAATGAGTTAACTACTGTTCATCCAAAATTGGACTTACGCTGGCTCTGGGTCCGTAAAGGCATGTTCAATAGCAGTTGAGACCCTCGAAAAGAAGAATGTCCCCGAACAGCCATCGAGTTTCCTACAATGGTAGTACAAAAATAAAACAAATTATCTTCACTAGAAACTAAGATAGGAAAAAGTTTGCGCTTAACCCTTTCATCCACAATTTTTTTTTTAATAATTAAAAAAAAAAAGTTTTTATTACATTCATACAGGACAGGCAACCTGCAGCCCAGGAGCCAATTTTGGCCCACGAAACAATATTTTCTAGCATCCAATATAGTACTTATTCATTTTGCCCGCACGTATTTTGCAATTATTTTAAATAGCTTAAATCTTAGGCCGCCATTGACGGCAATAAACGTCCAATCCATTTTAACTAGGAGGGGCTGGAATCGATCGCCCAGTTAAAATGGTATGGACGTCTATTGCTGTCTATGTGTTTTCAATAGGGATGTCCCGATCGCATATTTTTACACCCGAGTCCAAGTCACCTGATTTTGAGAATCTGTTAATACCGACAAAAAAGTTGTTTTTTGGTTTTTATTTTAACAGTTCCAAACATGTTGCAGTACTGTACTTTTTACAATACTTCCTCTTCTGCTTTTTTTCAGGAGTGTTGCAGAGTATAAAGGTATATATTTTATACCTTTTGGCAATGCCATTGTATTTCTGGATTATTTTGTTACTTTTTAGCCCTTTAAAAGTAAAAATATACGTAAATTAGGCCTGAATGTTATTGGAAAAAAATTACCTTTGCGATATTTATTGCCTAGGCTCCACACTTAATTTCTCCATTGGTTGCACTGGTGTGCCTAACTTTTTTTCGTAAGGGGCGCACCCACTTTTTCATCAACTTTAACGCTATACTTAATCACTCTCCATAATAATAATGATAATACATTTTATTTGAAGGCGCCTTTCTGGCACTCAAGGGGGGTGGGGCTGCCGCGCGGGTGCCGCCCCGAGGCCGTGGCCCTTCCCTGGCCGGCCGGGGTGGGGTGGTGTATGCGGCGGCCATAGTTCCCTCCCGGGTTGGCCCGGCCGGAGCCGCGTCTCCTTGTACCGGGGATGTGCCCCCTGGTGTTATACCGCGCACCCCTCCTGGCCCGGGGGAGGGTTGGGAGGGTGCGCCTCCATCCCCTTAGTCTGTCTCCGCCCCTGTTCGCCTCTCCGGACCGCGGCGCTTGCCACTGCCCTCCTGCCGGCGGGGTCGCCGGTGAGGCCTCTTGGGGACCGCGGGGCCTTGGGTGGGGTTTGCTGTCCCTTGCCGGTGGGGTGGACATCCCCCTGGAGCTTGGCGTAGTGCCTGTTCGTGGTGCGGAGTGGGTGCTCGGGCGGCGGGGAGGGCTGGGCGGTCGCGGGTGCGCCGGGGGTGGTCTGGGGCGGGGGTTGATCGGGGCCCTGGCGCTTCTCCTGCCCTGCGGCCTGTGGTTCTGGTGGACGGGGCCACGCCTACGGAAGCCTGCCTCTTAACTCACGCACTCCTCAATTTGCACTGTAAATATCTTTCACCCTGGCACCTACATACTCATTCATTTCTCCGGGGAGAGTTGGAACAGGGCAATACAGTCCCAGCCTGGCTCCCCGCTGATTTTAATGCATTACACACTAAGGTTGTGGGATGGATGGGACCTGTTGGGGCGGGGTGCTCACGGTTATTTCCTCACGGCAGGCCCCGCCATTCCTGCATCTTTTTCAACGCATCACACACATCATACTCCACGGGAGAGCTCCGGCAAAGGGCGGTGGGACGGGCGGCTGGGTAGAAATTCCATGCAGCGGTCCCACTGCCTCAAGCCGAGCTCTCCTATTTTAATGCATACATTGCACTACCCTCCCCACACAATCCCATCACGGTGCTGGGTAATGGCTGCCAGCCGGGAACCCGGCAGTCATAGTAATAGGGTGCTAGGTGGGTCCCACACTTTTTCTCTATGGCGTGGCTCCCGGGGCGTGGCCTCCACTCTGCCTGTGCTCCTGGCCGCGGGAGTTGCGGGAGGTCGGGGCTCCGATCTCATGCCGCCCCGCGGCGGCTCCTCAGCACTCTCCTGCTTCTGCCTTCCCCTTTCTTCTCTGCCTGGGTATCTGCCCTGCGCTCCTCCCCGGGTCGCTGGCTGGACGCCGGTGTATCGGCTTGATGTCACCTGCTCCGGCGGGGGACCCTGCTCTGCCCTGGACTTTGTTGGCTGCGGCTGTGGCTCGTGGGCCGGGTGGGTGGACTGGGGTGGGGACGGGCGTGAGGTTGGTGGTACGTCCCCATCCCTGAGGGCCGGTTGATGGGAGCGCGGGTGGCCCGGTGGACCACCCTAAATCCCGGGGGGTGACGATGGCTCCTTTGCTGGGCTGCAGGAGGAGGGATGGGCTGCGCTGCCAAAAAACGATAAAATCCTCATTGGGTTATCCTATCATTACTCCTCTGTGCCCGAGATTCAATTTTATTAGCGACCAGGCGAAGATTGAATTAAAGGCTGGCAATTAGATAAAGGTGTACCACGATTATGATAGCCTGTACCAACAAGTCTAGAGTTGTATGTCAAATGTCCGTCTGATTCTTTGCGGATGTGAGCATGCATGTGTGTGTTCAGCGGATCGCTCTACACTGTTGACATTCCCCCTGACAGCTGTGAACTTTTCACGATGCCACGACTGTCAGAGAGGTAGAGGGGGTAGGGCGAGAAAAGCCGCGTCACGGGTTTGGGATCTGTCCGTCTTTCCGTCTCTTTGTCCGCCAGCGTGCTACAAGAGCAGCGAGGTTTCTGCCTGTTCTCCAATCATCACCTGGTGATGCGTGATGAAGGTCAAGGCTGTCTGAAGGCGGGATGAAACCCACGTTAAGGTTCCACATGTGGACACAAACGCTACACGAGACATTAACATGGGTCATTGTTGACAGTTACAGCGTGTTCTACAGTATCGTGACGGCCGGGCTGCTTTTTGATTCTATTTCATTAATCCTGACTTATGAGGGAGGGTCTCAATACGGTGATAAAGATTTTATCTATGAAGCAGTGTTGTTTTTGGCAGCCCATTTAATTTTCATCTTCTTTTGGACAATAATACTGATACGTCCCAGTCATATTTTAGTCATCTCAAAATGTGTCTTGGTCTAGTTTTTGTTGACGAAAACTAATTTCGTCTAGTTTTAGCCAACGTTTACTAAAAATCTTTCCGCCTGTAAAATTTAAAAAGATTTACTCCAAATATAAATAAATAAACCTGCATTGTTTTCGTCAACGATGACGACAACGAAAATTGTTCGTCAACGAACAATTTTTTTCATGACGATGACGTCACAATGATGCGCTGAAAACGTGTCTTGGGAGACTAAAACATAACGAGATGGATGCCAGTTGTCGTCTGATGACACGAGAACGAGATGAAAATTCGCCATAGTTTTTTTGGGTGTCACTCATGTGATGTGCTGCGCCTTCCCCATGCCCCACACACACGCTTACTCACCAGTTCATTCCAGGCTCATTTTGTGAAACGTGTCAGGTGCTGCTTGGTAAGTTTTACTTATCTTGGTTAGATATGCCATGTTTCTTTAGACATTAAAAGTCTGTGTGGAGTGATCAGCACACACTATACTAACTTGTAGCGTTAGTATAGCGTTCACGTTAGCATTAGCATTTAGGGCAGTGACTCGGTGTCTTCTTAAACTCTTGAAAAACATTTTACATACAGTTTGTGCCGTCCAGGTTAGTTTAATTTATTGCAAATAATGTGCTGTTTTCCTGCTGAGTGTATAATCATCATGAAAATGGTGATTTCCTTGTAGACTCTGTGCCCATCTGTCATGTTCATTCGAAATTGTTGGAAACCTTTAATTTATTTATGTATTCATAGTATTCATTATGTGTTCATAGACGAAAACTTTTTGAGAAATGTCGACTAAAACTAGACGAAGGGGAACACATTTTGAAATGACTAAAATATGACTAAGTATTTTTGTCTAAAAGATGAAGACAAAAATTAAAATGGCTGCCAAAAACAACACTGAAATACACAAAGGTTTCCAACTATTTCGAATGAACAGACGAGCACATATTGTAGCGTCTACAAGGACAACGCCAACTTGCTGATTATATACAGTTGTGGTCAAAAGTTTACAGATTTGATCACTTTTTTCTGTTCACCCATAATAAAGTCATAAAAGAACCAAACTTCATGAATGTTTTTTGTGACAAAGAATCACTCTATCAGAGAAAAATCTGAATTGTAGAAATAACTGGAAACTCAAGAGAGCCATGACATTATTTTCTTCACAAGTGTATGTAAACTTTTGACCACAACTGTACTAGAGCTGAAACGAGTACTCGAGCAACTCGAGTAACTCGAGTTTAAAAACTGATCCGAGTAATTTTATTCACCTCGAGTAATCGTTTATTTTGACAGCTCTAAGCATCACGTTTTGCTAGGACTACTTTTAATGTGGGACAACGCACTGTCACGTGCGGAGAGGAAGAAGGGAAAAAAAAAAAAAAACTTACTGCAGCCGACAGCCGCCACAAACGACGCCGACGTTGCTAAATACTAGCCCGCACAATGCTACATTGGTAACAGGCAGCGTCTGGCGCGTCTCATTGAGATCACATGTATGTTGAACTAGATGAGCATTGACAGACTCGGCCGCGTCTGGGCAGCGTTTGTAAACAGCCGCCATCTTAAAGCAGTACAGCGCTAAGCGCTAATAAAGAGCGCTAATAAAGAGCGCTAAGCGCTAATAAATAAGATTAACGTTACTGTCGCTACTAGCTCACGGAACGTTAGCCCTGCGGAGGGCTAGGTTTCAATTAATTATGACCACTGTCGATGCGTGGCTAACGTGTCTTACATACAGGCTTTAACATAACATAGCATTGTGGAGTGATGAGGGTGTAAAATAAAAACGTAATCATGCTAACTATCAATTTTAGCTCAGTAGTCATTGCTGGATAAAACACCAAGTAGCACTGGTCCCTAATGTGCTCCAATACAGCCTGTATCATACATTTATTTTGAACACTGCAAAAACTCAAAATCCTATCAGGACTTACAGTTTAGACTAACTTAAAACTTAACTAGAACTTAAAAATGGCTTGACACAATGAGAAATTCAATTGAAACACGTGGGGAAAAAATCCTAGCTTTTAAGTGATGTGTGTTAGTGTTGTATCGGTCGCGAACGATTCGTTCTTTTTGAACGAATTGTTTTGGTGAACGAGACCGAACTAATCATCATCTGCACTGATTCGTTCTATGAAGGTGGTGCTTGTTCGCTGCGTGGGAGGGCGTTGAGCAAGCGGCAGCGTCTTCTGACATCGCACACGACCAATCAGACGCCAGCCTCATCGTGGGCAGGGGAGGGACCGGAAACAGAATCAGGGCGTTTGTCACTCACGTCCACGTGTGGCCAATAAGCAGCCAGCGTGCAGGCAGGGGGGCAAGACTGAGTTTTGTCACTTCCCGTTCAGTGACTCGGTCCTCCGGTTCCTGACCTAGCTTGCTGCTAACTTGATTTTCCAGTAATGACTATGCGGTGAATGAATCAGAAAATGAAAGGAAATGACTTTGTCACATATTTGTTAACGTGGAGCCTATCAAATGCTGCTCAAACAGACAAAAACACCACACAAATCTAGCGAGCATTGTTTAGAGTAGTACTTTTCTCAACAAACTCGTGACTGCCTATGACGACATACTATCAAATTTACAGTAATTTAAAACACGGGTAGCTACGAGGCAAGCAAAAGCTGAGCTGCGGTCGCGTGACGGCAGTGAAGCGGGCAGAGAACTGTCACTATATGGAGGCTTCATGGCAGCGATATTTACCTCATATGTGCACAGAAAAAAATATTTAGTATGATCACCATAATACTGATTTGCAATGAAACTGTATATACATGTCAATTTTTCCCCGAGTGTTTTATTTTATTTTTTTCGTGTCAGCGTGTCGGGTGTTGGTTGGTTTGACAAATTATGTCAATCCGTCCATCATGTGCTACTCAAGCGCCCAAAACAACGCACGCAGACACGGGAGATGTCGCAATATGTCTACATTTTTCTTAACAGACTAATGAGAGTAGAAAGGCGACATCGTAAAGAGCTAACAATTATTTCTCGTCAGCATTTGACGATCTGAGATGCGGGGACGACAGGGGAGCTGGACGGATTATTTTATTTATTAATACCAGTGCAAAAAAAACAATATGATCACCATAATACTGATTTGCAATGAAACTGTATATACATGTAATTTTTTTCCGAGTGTTTTTTTTTTTTTTTTCTTCGTGTCAGGTGTTGGTTGGTTTGACAAATTATGTCAATCCGTCCATCATGTGCTACTCAAGCGCCCAAAAACAAAGCACGCGGACACGGGAGATGTCGCAATATGTCTACATTTTTCTTAACAGACTAATGAGAGTAGAAAGGCGACATCGTAAAGAGCAAACAATTATTTCTCGTCAGCATTTGACGATCTGAGATGCGGGGACGACAGGGGAGCTGACCGGATTATTTTATTTATTAATACCAGTGCAAAAATTCAACACAATCATCTTAATACTAAAAAACAAAAATACAACAGAGCGAGATGTAAATATGATGTGTTGGTCGTTCCATATTCAGAAATTAAACTTTCGATGTATTTTTATTTTCGTGACAGCAAACATGCTGTATATGTATGTGTGATCAAGAACCTGCTAAAGAAAGTCCGTGCGCCCCCGCCCCCTACTCCCCTCACAAAAGGAAAATGTTTAACCGTGTCCTAAATCGAAATGCAAGCACGAGCCATGACTTTGAGCCCATAGAACTAGGACAGACGACGCGGAAGTTCTCCCTCGCTTTTGCAGCAGCAGGAGGGAGACGAGGCTGTCTGTGAAAGCAGAATGATACCGCCTGTCACTCATTTCTGAAACTACGACGAGTGGTCAATGTGGAAGAGAGGGAGGGACCAAGCAATGTCACTTCCCGTTCAGTTATACTGCGAAGCGGTCTTTGGTGATTCGTTCGGCAACGTCACTTCCCGTTCAGTAACCGAACGATTCGTTTGGGCGGGGAGGGAGATGAGGGGGGCGAACGATTCGTTGAACGATTTGTTTGAACGAATCTTTTTACTGAACGAACCGGAATGGATTCGTTTGCTCAAGTGAACGACAAATCTCGTCACTAATGTGTGTTATCAAGCGTAACGGCATTTTTAGGTAAGATATATATATATATATTAATAAGATCTAAAAGTTTTTTGAGTGAAAGCAGTGAATTAGTCTTTTTTTTTTTTTTTATTCTAGTTACACCTGAGATGCAATTGTTGGCTGTTTTCAACAATATACAACGAAAATAAAGACATTGATTGACTGAAAATGGTTCAAGATTAGATGAAATGTCTTGTTTTCTCATGTATATGTATAATTGCTCTTCACCTAAAAATATATTTGTTTTATCCGATTACTCGATTAATCGATAGAATTTTCAGTCGATTACTCGATTACTAAAATATTCGATAGCTGCAGCCCTAAACTGTACATACTCAGCAGGAAAACGGTACATTATTTTCAATTAATTATAGCCACCTGGACGCCAAAAACTGTATGTTAAAAACAAAGTTGTCTGAGAGTTTAGAGGACGCTCGCCGTTAGCATTAGCCTAATGCTAACGCAAATTCGATGCCAAACGCTACGAGTTACATTTAGTGTGTGATGAACACTCAGCATAGACCTTGCAAGGCTAAAGAAACATTGCATATTCTTTCTGGCCAAGAAAACAAATCTTACCGCGTGTGTAAGCCTGCATGGAGACTGGAGACAACACCAGAGGTGGGTAGTAACGCATTACATGTACTCCCTTAAAATTACTTGAGAAAAATGTACTTCTAAGAGTAGTTTTACAAAGGGATACTTTTTACTTTTACTTTAGTAGATTTGTGAAATAAAAACGCTACTCTTACTCTGCTACTTTGGGCCACATAAGAGTCATTACACGTAGCTGGTGTATTACCGGGGTAGCTCTACCGATTTCACCAATGAGACGTAGCAACAATAATCACATGACTCCATTATACCAATCATACGCAAGCTTGCTGTTCTATCTTCGCGCCAGCCTGTTCAATCATGTGGTGTCTTTAAAGCACTGTAAAAAAGTTGAGTATTTGATATAGAACGCTGCCCTCAACATTTCTCAAAAGCGCGGATTTTAACCTCTCTACCGGTTTTTGGCACCGATTGACCATGGAAAAGCCGAGATATTTTCCTTTTCATTTCAAAATAGTAATTATGAAGGAACTCTTCACTATTCAAACTAGCAACTATTTTTTTTTTGTATTTCTTTGGCTTAGTGTGGTTATGTAATGGGTTATTGTACAGTGTCATTACAATAACAGTCCACATAGATAACTGTGCTCAGAGAAAAATACGTTTGTTTAAAAAAGAAAAGAAAAAAAAAATCAAAAGTATAAGCAATTACTCACAATGTTACTCATTTTTTGAGTATTCCTTTCACTAGATACTTTTTTACTTGTACTTCAGTACATTTTTTGGACGACTACTTTTACTTTTACTTGAGTAATGTTATTAAGTATTATTATTAAGTAACGCTAGGCTCATTTGAGTGAAATTTTTGGCTACTCTGCCCACCTCTGTCCATAGGGGGGGCTTTCAATGCGCTCAGCACAGACCTTGTAAGGCTAAAGCAACATTTGCATATTCTCCCTAGCCAAGAAAACAAATCTTACCGTGTGTGCAAGCCTGCATGGAGACTGGAGAAGACACACTGGTGAGTCGGGGAGGGTAAGGCACAGCACTTCACATGAGTGACACTAACAGACACTGCTACGATGCAGGCTAACTACACATAAAATATCACCCATTGTGAACATGTGACGGAAACTATTGCGCATTTTCGTATCGGTCTTGTCTCGTCGGATAAAAACGAGCATTCATCTTGATATGTCTAAGGCTACGTCTACACTAGGACGGATAATTTTCTCCAGGATATTTTGCCGACTATTTTTATACTTGTCCACACTTCTTTAAGGTACGTTTAAGGGCCTCGCCGCTTCTGCAATGTAAACCTGCATTTGTGCAAACTACGCATGCGTAAAAAGGAGAAGCCTCATGTGTTACGTCATCGCCCGCGCGGATTCCCTTTGAACCGGAAACTCGTTTCTTGCCCGCGGCAAATTTCGAAATTACTACACCTTCTAGGGACTGACATTATTTTGTGATCACTGTTTTTTCCGTGATCGCAATTGAACGCGTCATGCAGGAGCAAAAGTGGGAGAGCACGCTCGGCTTTTACGAGCAGGAGCCGAGTTGCGATTGAAATAAATCTTTATAAAACAACGAAAGCCTGACATCATTACTTGGGATGTTACAATCGATGCTCAGTTGCGCTCTCACCACTTGGAAAATAACAAATAGAAGCATATGTTGTGGCGGTGGGTATATTTCCTGGAAGCTGCAACCAGGCTGCTTGTGCATAAAAGTGGCGATCCTGGTAGTGGCAACAGTTTTGACAGGCTGTCTTGAAAAAAAAAAAAAACTGATCGCGCGCCTCTTTGACTGTGGGTAATGTTTTCCGAAATTTCCAGGTTCGCGGTGAATCAGTAACAGGCACAGTTTTGCAAAATAGACAATGTTTATTGATTAGCAAGCAAACAAGTATCAACAAATGTCAACGATGACGCTAGATTTAAGTTTGTCAACCCCAGAATCCCCGCGATACCGTTACAGTAAAACGAAATGTCCCTTAACAATGAAAATCGCTTACCGTGAAGTCCGCCAGCGGGTCACGTACGGATCGCTTGGCTTTGTTCCTTTGCCGCCTTACTGGCGTGTGTTGGCTCCCCGCTCATTTGTCACGGTAAGCGATTTTCATTTCTAAGGGACATTTTGTTCTGCTGTAACGGTAACGTGGGGATTCTGGGGTTGACAAACTCAAATCTAGCGTCATAGTTGACATTTGTTGATACTTGTTTGCTTGCTCTTGTGGGATTGTAATCAATAAATCTAATTTATTCTGCATTTTCTAATCAATAAACATTGTCTATTTTGCAAAAGTGTGCCTGTTACTGATTCACCGCGAACCTAGAAATTTCGGAAAACAGGTACCACACAGGTCACTTTTCGGGGTTTAATTTTCCTCTATGCATTTTTATATACAGTACTTATGTTCGGTCGGCATTGAGTTGGGAGGGGCCAGCCCCGCAGCTGGCTGATGTGAGACAACTCGCGACACGAGCTCTGTAAAAAATGCTCATCTCCAATTCATCCGCAATAGGAGGACCCCAAATGGGGACTGAATTGTAGCATATTATTGAGACGTAGTTTGAAGGTTCAAGAAAAATGTGTGGAAAAGAAAAGAGCAGGAATGCCACGTCATGATCGTCCGCCTCCATTGTTTACATGCTATCATGCCGTACTAAAAACAGCGACGGCATGACGTCCCTTCCTGAATATCCCAACGTTGTACGGAGACAGCAGTCCATATTAAGCGGCGCGTAGGCGGCAGGTAACATTACATTATACATTAGTAGTCGTAGGGTTAGGGTTTAAGTAGGCTACGTCTACACTAGGACGGATAATGGCCTTAAAAGTAAAATTAGTTGGACTATACGGCATGTCGGCCACACTAGTATGCCTATTATCCGCATAAGTTGTTAGACGGATAACGTAGGCGGGTAATGTTACCCGCCCCCTATGCGCCGCCTAATATGGACTGCTGTCTACGTACAACATTCCGATAATCAGGAAGGGACGTCATGCCGTCGCTGTTTTTAGTGGGAAAAACCGAGCGTGCTCTCCCTTCAGTCTCGCTCCTCCGTGATGCGTTCAATTGTGATTATGAAAAAAACAGTGATCACAAAACAATGACAGTCTAGAATGTGTAGTAATTTCGAAATTTGCTGCGGGCAAGTAATGAGTTTCCGGTTCAGAGGTAAACCGCGCAGGCGATGACGTAACACATTAGGCTTCTCCTTTCTACGCATGCGTAGTTTGCGCAAATGCAGGCATACCTTGCAGAAGCGGCGGGGCCTTAAACACACCTTAAAAGAAGTGTGGACAGGTATAAAAATAGTCGGCAAAATACCCTGGAGAAAATGATCTGTCCTAGTATAGACGTAGCCTTAGTCTCCCAAAACACGTTTTTAGCTCGTTATCGTCTCGTCGTCATCATGAAACAAAGTGTTCGTTGACGAAATATTCTCGTTATCGTCATTGTTGACGAAAACAACACCGCTGTGAAAGATCAATTTCTTTGAATTACTGTATATTGTAATAGTACTGTATATTGTAATAGTATTTTTTTTGTAATGGTTACACTATTTTATTATTTAACCCTTTCAAGAACAGTGGTTACTGCAGTAGACATCTATTCAAAAGTTGACACTTAAGATCTTTAAAACAGAGCAAGTGACTATTTTTGGTCATTTAAAAAAAACGAAATATTAGCAATACAGTATTAATCCGTATGATTTAAAAAAATATATATATATTTATAATTATAAATCAATTTATAAATCAATACAATTAAAACAGTTAATAAAATGAATAAGAACAAACACAAAATCATGAAAATTAAGTTGCAGGATCTTTTAGATAGTATTTAGATAACTTTTAATGTGTACGTTTTAGAGTATTTAGGTCCCTTTTAAGTACATAGGTATTCATACAACATGTGGTTAGTATTATATTTGATTTAAGAGTATTTATGGTCTTGAAAATGCTGTAAAATGGCTGGTAATATGGGGTGGCTGCTCTGAAAATGAAGTACACTTGTACACGACCTCAATGCTCAACCACATCAATGTGTATTGTTATTGAAGTATTTACAGGCAAAACATTTTAATGCAGCCAGCACTTACCGTAAATGTTTTGTAGCACCGACATCTTACTGGCTGCAGGTTTTTTAGGAGGAGCTCGCACCTCTGTCCGCCTTTTTCTTATGTGAACGTGGTTGAAATCAGTTAACTCCATTCCGGGCTTGCCTTCAATGTGTTTGCGTGCGAGAAGCCTGGAGACACATGTGCACTAGCTAAAACATCAAAGTCTTTTTAATGGGCTGCACATTCACAGTATAACCTAAATATAAACAGAAACAATAGTTAAGACCTGTAATCTTTAAATGAAAAAAGAACAATAAAGATGTAAAACAACGGTGTCTTCTGGCTAGGACTCCTTCAAATGTGCCACTCACCTCCGCCAGGCCCGCTGAATGACCCCGGCCGCCTCGTGCCTCCTCCTTTGCTGCTCCCCTTCGTGTGCCCGTGTCGCGTTGCCGGCGGTGTGATGTTTTCTCGAAGGGCTTTTCGCGGTCAAAGATGAGCCGCTAACTCCAGAGTGATCTTTGACCTTGTGGTGTCTGCGCTTCGGGGAATCACTCTTTCTCAGCGGGGCGGTGGGAGAGACGTCCGTGGAAGGGGCGATTGTGAACAAGGGAGATCTTTGCTCCCTGATTTTGCGTGTGGAGGAAGGTCTGGGTGACGCTCGGCCGCTAGGAGACGGCGGCTCCTTCGGCCTGTTCGTCGTCGTGTCGCGTGATACTTGACTGTTGGGGCTCGGAGAGTCAGCTGGCTCAGCAGCTTTGCTCCTTGTGGACCTACTCCTATGGGCTGTGAGAAAACATTCTAATTATTTTTGTCTTTTTTTTTTTTGTCCTTTTAAACTGCTGGGAGGCGGATAATGCTAGATCTAAAAGCCATTTAAATCTTAAACAGTATTAATCTACCACTAGGGAGTTGGCTACACTCACTCTGTGGTTGTTCATATTGTGGTATTTATGTATAAAAATTAGGGCTGTCAAAATTATCGCGTTAACGGGCGTTAATTAATTTTTTAAATTAATGACGTTAAAATATTTGACGCAATTAACGCACCCGCTGGCATATTGCCTCAAACATTACAATGAGGCCGTTTATGGACATTAAGAGTGAAGAGAATGCCACCGGCCGCTTGGGGGCAGCGCCGTTCCATACTCATGTTATGTCTTCTAAACGTGGGAGAATTAGTAGTTGTGAGACGTTTATGCTGTATTCACAATGCAAATTGCTATTTGTGCTCCACACATATTTCGGTAAGTTTTCCTTCTTTTAGCGGCAATTATGTGTCTCTTGTTTTATTTTGGGTAAGATATGTACAGATACAGTGGTGAAAACAAGTATTTGATACACTGCCAATGGGTTTTGGCAGTGTATCAAATACTTGTTCTCCCCACTGTATATGTTATACAGTAAAGGCGAGTGGACACAGGCGCGCCGTTTATTGGCATAAGCTTCTCCTTCACAACAGACATAAGTATCGTTTAGTGAAAGCACAAAAAAAAATAATATTCCTATCTCTCAAAAAAAAAAAAAAAAAAAATTCTCAAAAAGAAAAGCACTTCAGTCTATAGTAATGAGGCCCTATTCTGACACACAGTTAAACAACAATGCTAAATAAACTGGCATTCCATATCAATTTAGCTATGCAAAATACACGTAAAACTTTTCACTCTATTTTTATTCTTCTTATTATTATATTAACTCTACTTTTGATTGAAAATTTTACAAATTTTATTAAAACGAAAACATGAAGAGGGCTTTTAATATAAAATTACTATAACTTGTGACTATAACATTTATCGTTTAAGAACTACAAGTCTTTCTATCCGTGGATCACTTTAACAGAATGAATGTTAATAATGCCATTTGTGGATTTATTGTTACAATAAACAAATACAGTACTGATGTACAGTATGTTGTATGTATATATCCGTCATGTGTCTTATCTTTCCATTCCAACAATAATTTACATAAAAATATGGCATATTTTAGAGATGGTTTGAATTGCGATTAATTGCGATTAATTACGATTAATTAATTTTTAAGCTGTAATTAACTCGATTAAAAATTTTAATCGTTTGATAGCCCTAATAAAAATGCAACTGAATAGAAGAGGATTTATGCCTAAAACTGCCTTAAACTGTCTCAAATGTTAAGGCGACAGGCAGACCAATAGAAATAGACAACGATCATGAGGTAGTATAGTAATATTATAAGTAATAGTATAGTACAGTAATAGTATTGCTGGAACATGATTAGTCATATACAGTGAAGAAAATAAGTATGGAGGAGTCTGACATTTTCATCGTAGGTGCATGTCCACTGTGAGAGGGATTATCTAAAAAGAAAAATCCAGAAATCACAACGCCTGATTTTTTAACCATTTAACATCGAACGTGTCGGTTGCTACACGTTTACGCATATCATCTTTGAAGCCTCGTCACGCTGTAATTTCGTCACCCACGTGCCGCTAGTTGGTCTCACTTGAAAGTACGGAAGTTGATGTCCACACCAGTTTTTATTTGAAGTCAATCGACTTAGTAAAACGGGAGATAATGTCATTTGAGTTTTATAGTTTTATTGCACTCATAAATATGCATTCAAACGCTGCATGGACCGTGTGTTTATCTCCATATTTCCATCATTTCTTGTCCTTTTTCAAAACCGAAAGCAGCACAAAAGACTACATATCCCAAGAGCCGTTGTGATGTCAAGAAGGACGAACCTAATGTGAACATTTTTAATAAATTGCCGAGCGAGGCGCCAACTAGGCCTGTCGCGATAACAAATTTTAGTGTGTGATAATTTATTTCATAAATTATTGCGATATGCGATATTATTGCACCCCCTCAATTTAAACGCAATAAATGTTTACTCTTAAATTCAAAAATACTTTTTAAGAAATCACAACTAAAAACAATAGACCATGCCTCCTTTAGGTAAAAGACAACAATATTAATACTGCACCGAAACACAGAATAAATAAAATGTTTTTTTTAAGAAAAAAAAAAAAAAATCCACTTAATAATTTAAGCATCTAGACAAATGAAGACTTTTCCCCTCATAGCTTCTGCTATGGCGTTCCATGTGTAATACAGTGGTACCTCTACATACGAAGTTAATTCGTTCCAGGAGCTTGTTTGTAAGTCGAAATGGTCGTATGTCGAGCAGGATTTTCCCATAAGAATACATTATAATTCCATTCATCCGTTCCACAGCCCATAAACCCACACTACATCCTTAATAAATACTGCTGTTACTATTGCAAATAGCAATCACAAAGAGCAAAACAAATAAAATATGAATAAAAATCAGAATAAAAATAATATAATAATAGCAAAAATATTAATGATACAGTACAGTACCTGTAATAATGTAACGAATCGGGTTCTACTGTGGTGGACTTTTTTTGCTGTACCTGAACGCACCGCGGAGCTGACAGCGAGCAGGAGAGCGCTATTTTACTTTCTGTTTCGATCCTGGCGTCAACAGCAGTGGACACTCGGCGAGTTGATGGAATAAATGATTAGAAACCTGACGAAGCTGGCGATTTCTTTGGCGATGTTGCCACAATATAAACTGTCACCTTAACTTATAAAGACTGGCGAACGG
This sequence comes from Corythoichthys intestinalis, assembly GCF_030265065.1. Taxonomy (NCBI): domain Eukaryota; kingdom Metazoa; phylum Chordata; class Actinopteri; order Syngnathiformes; family Syngnathidae; genus Corythoichthys; species Corythoichthys intestinalis. The sequence goes on from NC_080398.1 coordinate 43,894,243, forward strand.
AGGAGTCTGTCAAACACCGGCTGAGATCGATATTCTACGGCCCTATTGTCGACCCAGTTCATGGATGCAGACATATTATATATTTGCTATCATTTACATCTTCATTTCAATGGTAAGAGTCACATTTTCTTTTTTTTTCTCCACCTGCACTAAACTTAAACTGCACTAAACTAAAAAATAAATAATCCGACGGGCTCTGGCACGCCGGAGATGGTCCTCAGTCAATCTGGAGCATTTACGCAGCCGGTAGGCTATACGTTGAACAATAGGATATAATGGGAACAAATTGGCTCCGGCGCTATTTTTTTATTTTATTTTATTTTTTAACCATATTTTTTGCCGGACCCAGAACGAAAATGCATTTTGCGTAGTTGGTAACAAGGAAGCCGAACTTTTAACAGCACGTCAGCCGCACGCGCGCACGCACGTGCACGGGAGGTGATAAATCGCAGCGGAAAAATTACCGCCTGCATTTTTATTTACTGTGCGATAAATGGAATTATTGCATATTGCGACAGGCTTAGCGCCAACTAAGGAAAAGGAGGCATGTGAAGCAAGCAACGGCCGGCTGGATTGAGCGAGCGACTTTGTGGCCCTGTGTCGGCGCCCGGGTGGCGTCTATGCTCATCTGCGTGGCTGTTGCTTGCCTGGTGGGGCTCGCGTGACCCTGGATGTGATTGGGCGCGCTCGGGCAGGGGGTCCCGGTGCCGGGATTGGCGATGGGACGGCGTAGGGTCGGTCGCCAACGGGCTTACACTCACAAGGGATTCACACGATTACTGGGTTCTAGATCACAGAGATGATTTGTGTACACTCTACCCCTTTCTATCACTTAGCTTACAGACTCCCCCACCTCCTTCCCCCTCTTTCCTTGGTCAACAGGCCCCCCACATGGTGTCAACCGGAAATACATTTAGCTGACGATAGCACCAACATATTAGTAGTCAGTGTAGTTAGGCGTTCAATGTATTTTTTGTTGTTGTGTTTTTCTTTCTACTCTTGTGTTTCTTTTCTTCTGTTCCCCCATAACCCGTCCTGTTCGCTGCTTTGTTATAATAAACGAGGTATGTTGAATGATCACAATGGGAGTATGTCAGACTCTCAATGTGAAACATTAAAACTGTTCGTACTATCCGGGCACTTAGACTTCGATTCTCCGTGTCAAACTGCTGAACAGCACAGGTTTAAAAAAAAAAAAAAAAAAAGAACGGGGAGCAAAAATCCCAGAAGCACACGGGGGGGACCTAGTGAATGACCTACAGAGAGCTGGGACCACAGTAAATCCTGCACTGCCAGACATGCAAATTCGGCCAAAATAGGCAATGTATTTGTGTGATACAGCTGCAAATACTGTAAGTATTTGAACCCCTGTCTATCAGCTTGAATTCTGACCCTAAAAGACCTGTTAGTCCACCGATTAAAAGTCCACATTCACTCCATGTATTATCCTGAATCAGATGCACTTGTTTGAGGTCAAAAGCTGCATAAAGACACCTGTCCACCCCATAAATCAGTAAGAGTCAAACTTGTAATATGGCCAAGACCAAAGAGCTGTGCAAAGACACCGGAGACAAAATTGTACACCTCTACAAGGCTGGAAAGGGCTACGGAACAATTACAAAGCAGCTTGGTGAAAAAAGGTCCACTGTTGGATAAATCATTAGAAAATGGAAAAAGCTAAACATGACGGTCAATCTCAATCGGAGTTGAGCCCCATGTAAGATATAATCTTGTGAGGTCTCAATGATCCTAAAAAGGTGAAGAATCAGCCCAGAACTACACGACAGGAGTTGGTCCACTGTTTCCAAGGTTACGGTTGGTAATACACTAAGACGTCATGGTTTGAAATAATGCATGGCACTGAAGGTTCCCTGCTTAAACCAGCACATATCAAGGCCTGCCTTAAGTTTGCCTATGACCATTTGGATGATGCAAAGGAGTCATGGGAGCAAGTTTTGTGGTCAGATGAGCGCAAAATAGAACTTTTTGATCGTAATTCCACTAACCATGCTTGGAGGAAGAAGAATGATGAGTACTATCCCAAGAACACGATCCCTACTTTAAAGCACGGGGGTGGTAGCATAATGCTTTGGGGGTGCTTTTCTACACATGGGACAGGACGAGTGCACTGTATTAAACAGAGGATGACTGAGGCCCTGAATTGTGAGATTTTGTGGAACAACCTCTTTCCCTCAGTCAGCGCATGGAATATATGTCGTGACTGGGTCTTCCAACATGAGAATGAACCGAGGCACACAGCTAGGAAAACCAAGGAGTGGCTCCGTAAGAAGCATATCAAGGTTCTAGTGTGGCCTAGCCAGTCTCTAGACCTGGACCCAATACAAAACCTTAGGGGGGAGCTCAAACTCCGTGTTTCTCAGTGACAGCCCAGAAACCTGACTGATCTAGAGAAGATCTGTGTGTAGGAGTGAGACAAGATCCCCCCCTGCAGTGTGTGCAAACCTGGTGAAAAACTACAGGAAAGATTTGACCTCTGTAATTGCAAACAAAGGCTACTGTACCAAATATTAACATTTGTTTTCTCAAGTGTTCAAATACTTATTTGCAGCTGTATCACAAAAAATAAATCGTTAAAAAATTCATAAATTGTGATTTCTGGATTTTTTTTTTAAGATTATCTCTCCCACAGTGGACATGCACCTACAATGATTTAATAAGCTTCGGCTTCTCCCGTCAGCCCTTTTCTTTTCGGGATGAACTGAATGTAAACACAAATGAATGCTGCATGTTTGGATCTGTCACGCCTGAAAAGGAAATAAAGAAAGAACAACAACAACAACAACTATATGCTACTTACTGTAGCAATAAGTAATGCTACAATAAGATAATCATCATTTATCGAGGGGACACCTACTAACCAAAAAAACTAGGAAAAGGGAGGACAGGAAAGATTAGGATATGATAGTGCAGGATGAATGTACAAGCAGTGCTAATGATGCGCAGTGTGGAATCTATATAAAGACTGATCACCTGTGTAAAATAGTGAGTTGTCATCATCATTATAGTCACTGTGTTACTGTTATTCCTGTCACGGTAAAAAATCATTAACATGATTGGTGTCTTCACTTAAATCAATACAATTAATCATATACTCATTGGCTGCCATTGATAGTGAAAAACGTCCAATCCATTTGAAACAGGAGGGCTTATTTACTGCCAACTTTCCCAGTTCAAACAGACTGGACATCTAAAATGGATAAACTAATTTAAATTCACAGCAGACGGATGAAAAGAGTCACATGACTATCAACGTCAAATGCACTAAAAGAGTTAAAAATTATTGATAATATTATTAAGCTATATTGAGCAAATGAGTTATTTTGGAAGATTTTATCAAACTCATAGCACTCTGATGCTCTCAGTTTCAAAAAAGTTGGGGAAATTCTAAATGAGCCAAGAGACATTTTCCCCTACCTTTATGTGCCTCCTCTTTGCTCCGCCGTTCGTGTTTAGATGTCTTCTTTGTCCCTACCACAGAATCCTTCACTGACAAATCTCCTACCAGGTTTACCAAGGAGAGCTTCTCCTGTTCGGCTGTCTCCAAAGACGATTTTCGTTCATCCACCGTAAGAGTAGATATTTGTTGCACTGCTTCTCTGCGCCGCAGTTCTTCCTCTCGTTTCCTGAACACAACCAGAAAAAGTTTAGGACATAAATTGGACCAAATAATATGCAGTAAACATTTTAAATTGTGTCGGTAAGTTAACACCACACAATGCTGAAAGAGTTTTTTTTTTTTAATCTTTCAGCATCATCCTATGCTTTAATGTGGCCTTTTTCAATTGTAGTGAAAATACTTTATACTGTACACATGTATCAACCTAAAAGGGAACATAAACCTCATGACCTACTGAACTATGTTTCTTCATTTTTAGTGACTTGTTATGTTGTCTTCAAAGTTGATTTTTATCACTGGGTCATACCAAAACTAAACATTCACATTTTATTTGTTCACAAGTTTTTTTTCCAGTTACGGATCCATTTGTAATTTTCATGGTAAAACGTCAGATTTCATTGAAATAGGCATTTTAAGCTGATGCGATTTTCTTAGATGTTAATTGGATGACTTCCAGCTGAAAAGTATGAATGACACAAGTTTCAAAAGCATGTAAAAAAAAAAAAACCAACTAAATCAACGTGTAGTTACAAGAAAATATTTACCACAATTTCTCATTAAATCTGCTGTCCACATCTGAAATTCTTCATACACTTTCTTCATTTACGCATATGTTGTACTGTTCTGTATATGGTTAATTATAATTTCTCATAAAGGACTTGAATCTTTGATATCATTGCAAAAATATTGTGTTTACTAAAATTGTCCAATAACACATGAAGAAAGATGTGGGTGATTATCAACAAGTAAAAAAGCTAGTGAAATATCTAATATTTTAATATTTTTCATTAATATCACAAATGCTTCTTGCGTGCCCTATCTGAAAATATAACTTCTTAGTATGTATCTTCTCGACCAAATTGTAACATGACTTTCTGACTGAACTATATTGCATAATCATAATTTTTAATAAACCAGTTGGCAAGTGACTTATGCTGCCCGGGGGGAGGGCCCTAGATCTCACTCACTTTGTTTTCTTAGTGAGGACACTAACTAAAAATGCTACAATTCTGTTATTCGTGGACAGATAAGAATGAAATTTGGTAAAAATATTCTTGGAATGTATACGCATTGATCCCCGGAGCTCGATTTTCAAATTTATTGTTGCCTGTATGTTAGCTACCAGAGGGCATACGCGCCCTTCATCTATGCTTATCATGGGTTAGGGCTGATGAGACGTTTAGGAAAGGTGATTATTATCTAGGCCTGAACGATATTGGAAAAAACTATTGTTGCGATTTTTGTGGGGTTTGCGATATATTGCGATATTATATTGCGATATTAAAAAATATATATATACATATATTTTTAAAGAAATTTTTACTAGATGACTTGAATAGCTCTTTGGAAAGACTTTGGATGACTCACCATCACCACAGTCTAAACTGTACACTGTACAGTGATCCCTCGTTTTTCGCGGTTAATGGGGACCAGAACCTGCCACGATAAAAACCGCGACGTAGCGCCCAGCAACACCGCCCCCCCCCCCCCCCCCCCACAATTTTTTGTTTTTGGGGTGTTTTTTGTGCTCAATGTATTTATTTAGACTTAGCATTGGAAAGAGATACATATAAGACAAAGTAAGTTGTTTTCTCACTTTTCCCCCCAACGTGATTTAAAAAATGTATATAAATAAATGGTTTTTAAGCACTTCAAATGTCATAATTACGATCAGTTTAAACATAACTGTCCAATCAAATTATTTTTGAACAAGAATAAAGTACTGTAGTAGAAAAATGCTTGGCTTTATTAAATGCTTCTGTTTATCTACCTTAGCTGCGACTCTTGGAGTGACATGTAGAAATTTCAAACTCCTCATGATCACTTCTGGCATTTATTTTACATGTCTCCAACATCTCCACACACTCACACACACACATTCATTCCAAAGCGGCTTCCTTGCAGAAACTGTTTAAGAAGTTAAATGATGATTGACACATTGCTCCACTTGGATGTCTGCTTCTTTGGCAAGATCAAAGACAACGAGCATCGTTAACTTTGATATGCAACTGCTGCAGTGACTGTGAGGAACAAAGGGCTGGGAGAGGGCAGGTGTGAGGCTGTGCGCAGAGGACAAAGCAAGGCGCATGTGGATTAAAAAAACTATCGCACGTGCTTGCGATGGGACTATCGCGCACGCGCACATCACGATGGCGATGTTTAAACGATATATCGTTCAGGCTTATTATTATCACTATATTCCCCAGGTTACGACATACCCGACTTACGAGATTTTGACCTTAAGACGCCGGATTCTCAAGTGTTTTTTTTTTTTTTAAATAATGTTGACTTTTGTTTTGTGATGGATGCTTTTTTTGGCGCAGAAAGCATAGAGCAGGTAATACTTTCGCACGCAAGAATGAGCGCATGTACACATGAAGAAGAGCATATTTCCGCACACAGACATGAGAAAGAGCCATTTGTTCCCACGAAGGGGAAAAAAAAAAAAAGGGGGGAAAGACCTGCAAGCCTCCGTGCACATTTGTTGCTTGTAAAGCATCCACAGAGGAAACACCTGTATATAAGACCTTTTGTACTGTTTATTGTGCGTTTTCAATTGTGGTTGAATACTTGGGGTGAGTTGATGTGATTGTTTTTGATGATGTGCAGACGCTAACTGATATGTGCTAATTGTTTTTTGTGGAATCTTATTGCTGTATCAGCAGCTAGTTATACACGCAAATTTGAATTGCTGTTATTAAAGATTGTTTTAGTTTCATTCTGCAAGTGTTGAAGAAAGCCAGCTAAACACACGGACGTCTGACATCGTCATTTCGGCGCTTAGCTCACTGTCTACTTAGCTCCAACGTCCTGGCGAGGACAGTACAATGACGTATAATACATGTTTTTGGATAGTTATTTTGAGATTTAGGGGGTATTCTGGGGTACTTAAAGGGTTAATTCCGACTTGCGTGGAAATTTGGGTCGCCAGCGTAGGAACGGAGCTCGTTCGTCCCCCAGGGACTACCTGTACTATAATGATTTGGTGTCCACATGTGGACATCACATTTTGGGTCATGTAAGCCACAATATTACATGTGGTATATAAATGTGTCCTACATGACCAAAAATATGTGTACACCAGCTCTCCATTATAATTACTGTAATATCATTTTTTAAAAATAATTAGTATTCCTATGTATTTTGTTATGAATAAATCACATTATAAATTAATAAAATGTGAATGGAAAGATAACTTTTACAATTCAAATGAATAAAAACAAATAAAATCTAGTTATGACCCCTAATAACACTTCAAGGTTTATTGTTTTTTCTTCCTTTTTTCTTAATTTCATAATATTTAACTGAACTTTAACGTAATCAAATTCTTTTAAACTGGGGGGATTGGTTATAAATGCCAATCTCTCAATGCCAGTGATGGTTGCGAGGGTTGGCGGCGCTGGCGGGCTCTCCCAGTCAAAATGGATTGTATGTCCCGCACCATCATTACCAGCTAATGAGATAAATGAGTGCGTTATAAAAGCTTAAAATAATACTGAAAACACTTTTCTGAAGAAAAAATGTGTGCCTTGACTCAACAAAGATTGGTAAAACACTGCAGTGCAGAACAAATGTGAGAGGTAAGTAAATGACAAGGAGCAAAAAAAACACGTCTGGCGGAAGACGTATGTGTGTGCATGGATGACAGAAGGAAAGACAAATACAAGGAAAGTGAGACATCAAAGAACAGATCGTCAAAGGTGTCCTGTAATGGCCTAACTAACACAAGAAAAGACAAAGACTGATGTGTAACGGAGTGTCGTTTGTTTGTCCCTCACTTGGCGGCGTCCTTGCGTAGCTGCTCGTGCCTCATGAGGAGCTGCTTCCTCTCCCTGAAGGCCTTGCGCACCGTGTAGCCCTTGTAGATGGCCTGGATGGAGGCGGCGGCGATATCCTGGATGGCGGCGATGGACAGAGCTCCGTGCTCTAGCATGAACTGGGTCACCTCGCTGTGGCCCCCCAACAGTGCGTAGTCCAGCGGCGTGTACCTGCGCATGAAAACGCCTTTGTCACTCACACGGTCTTTTGAAGGTCTTTTTACCTTTGTGACCACTATGTCTCATCGTCATTATCATCATCAAAGCCTCGCCTCTCTTCTGTGTGCTCCATGTGGTTAGGAAAGGCGCTGTAGCCCAGCAGCAACTTAACGGCATCCAGATAGCCATTGTTGCAAGACCAGTGGAGAGCGGTCCGCCCCTGCGTGAACAAAGTCATACAAGTGGTGAATTGAAATGGAAAAAATGGAGGGGTGCCAACCACTTACTGCAGACAGGCTGTACAACAGGTAAACAAACTGTACCCTTCAAATGCACAGATGAAGTTGCTGTTTCTCATCTTTATGTGGAGCTCGTCACTAGGGGTGTGACAAAATAACGAAATGGTGATATATCGTGATACTTTGTGTCCCAAAAGGTTATCGATATGCTCCTGCCAAGAATCGAGATATAATTTTAAAAAGGTGTCAGTGTCAAAAAATAAAAAGGAACCAACAAGTTGCTACCAAAATCTTCCACCATAATAGTGTCTCAGTTAACTTTAAGGCTGCATTGACGGTGCACGAAGCCCAATCCATTTAGGCTGGGAACATTCGTTCATTTGAAACCAGATCATTCAGTTATTCTGTCCGATTTTCAGGGCATTTACAGGTCACTTACGGTTCATTTTAGGGCATTTATAGGTCATTTCCTCTTGAGTTTGAGTGTCCGCCTATTCATTTGGGTGATTCCCTGGTCACTTCCTGTTCTGTAACTCAAAATAAACAGGAAGTGACCCATAAAGTACCCCAAAATCAACAGGAAGTAACTGAACATCAACATGTAAATGACCTTAAATCAGACATGTCCAAAGTCCGGCCTGGGGTCCAAATGCGGCCCGTGTTCAAATTTCATCCGGCCCCCAGCCTCTGTCATAAAATCAATAACGTCTGACCCCCACACAGACTTAATAAATTGGTCAGCAGTACTGCTACCAGCATATGAAGTAGCTTACACACTAAATGCTACTCCTCATTTACCAACTAAAAGGCAGCAGCACTCTAAGCAACATTACCCCGTATGACCCGTTACTCCCAATTTTCTAAAATGGCGACAATCAACAAAAAAATAAGAAAGTTGACTGCGACGGCCGACGCTTCAAGGATAGGTGGAAATTGGACTATTTCTTCACTAAAATACGCAACAACTGTGTCTGCCTCATTTGCAAAGAGACAGTCACTGTTTTTAAAGAGTTTAATGTGAGGCGATATTACCAAACAAGACACGCTGACATGTACAACAAGATTACAGGGAAGATATGTAGCGAGAAATTGAAGCAACTTGAAGCTAGTTTAATTTTACAGCAGCTGTATTTCGCAAGAGCCTGAGAGATGAAAGAGAACGCCACAAAGGCTAGTTGCGAGATTGTTGAAATTATTAATTAAAAAAAAAAAAAGCAAATGTGACACACCAAATGGCTAAAATTTGCTTAAATACTTAAAGGATGTCAGCCAAGGTCAGCCCCCCACATTTTTACCAAATCCAAATTTGGCCTCCTTTGCAAAAAGTTTGGACACCCCTGCCTTAAATGGTCCAAAATTACCTCATTGCCTGGCATTGGCTGCCACTGACGGCCATAGACGTTCAATCCGTTTGAAGTGGGAGGGATGGCAGCGAATGAACGAAAGTTCATTCGCTGCCACCCTCCCAGTTCAAATGGATTGGACGTCTACTTGTGATAAACTCTATCTAATTCACAGCAGAAGCTTGTTTTTCTGTTTATTAGTTGTTTGTAGAATATCCTAGAATTATTTCCTGACCAATGTATCGATAATTGTTGTATCGCCATATCATCAGATCATCGTTATCGTGAGCTTTGTATCGCAAACCGTATCGTATCGTGAGGTACCAAGAGGTTCCCACTCCTACTCGTTACCAAACAAAAAAAATTCATAATTATGGCAAAACATTCCTAAACTCACTTCAATTGGTAGCTCTTTAATATCTAGATGTCGCAATTAGCAAAACTCACTGAAAAGTGCAGTGCACAAGTGCCAAAATCAAGGCCGGCAACCAGATCCGGCACACCACATAATTTTGTGCATTTGGGCTCCTTCTCACTCGCCTAGTGGCCTCTTCTCACTATCTGGTTGCCGTCTTCTTTCGACTATGTTCCGGCATCTCGCTACTCGCGCTGGTGTAATGTGGGGGGCCCTCCCTCACACAAGGTGGGTGCCCACTCCTGCACTGAATCCTAGGGGCCGTGGTGGCACCTCAGTTTTCCCGGCTCAGTGGAGGTTGAGGGCAGTGGTAGGACGGAGGTTGTGCACTTTCTCGTCCTTTACCCCGGAAGATGATTGGAGGCAGCTCAGATAGGCTGCCAGACCACCCTGGGTCCTCCTGGGGTGCAGATCATGTGGGTGGGAGTGTGAGCTGGGTCTGCGCCCGGTTTTCCTAACGGCTCCTGCGCAACAGTTCTATTCTCCGCATGACTAAGGGGCCGTTTACATGGTGACTCTCCGAGAAGACAAAACATTTCATGTTTGCGTCTCAAATGTTCCGTCTCCATTCGACCAATGTTGCAATTCCGCATCAAAACGATGTAGTATTCATGCCAGGCCCTAGGGGGCAGTGCAAATGTACAAGGCGACAGCGAATGATGCACTTTGACCTCAACAACCTCCTCAGCCCGGAAGAGAACATGCCCGCCCACTCCAAGCGATGGCATTTTTCTTTTGCTCCAAAAGGCACAAAAATGGAAACATTCAACATATTTAAATTAAAAAATACTATTAAAACAGTAAATTAAAGCCAACGTTCTGCCATTTGCTGTTTTTAATGTTTAGTAGCACCGATGTGCACGCCCAATGTGACGTGTGCGAGTGCTGAACTGCTGACGTTAACGGCGCGGGAGCTTTCCATTGATATTCATGCAGAGCAAGCCCACTCAAGCTCCCGCAGTCGAATCCTTCCACTTTGCAGGCAGGATTCCAAGGTTTGCGTCTTTGCCATCCGTCTTTGCTGACACCATATGAAAGCGAGGCCAGCCCGCAACACAGTGATTGCGTCTTCATATCACAGAGACACCATGTAAACTGCCCCCAAAACACATCTTTGAGTTTGTTGTACACGCATGATTAGTTATTACTAGACACATGAGTATGATTGATCCATCCATCCATTGTGACAGGATTAGTGATTACATAGACACAAGTAGGATGTCAACTTATTAATGCTCGCAGGTAATTTATCCTAATACCTGGTTCCCCATTAAACATCACCAACATTGTTTGCAACGTCATCCTGCCCTATCACATTCCAATCAGACATACAGTGTATAACAAAAGTGAGTACACACCTTGCATTTCTGCAGATATTTAAGTATATCTTTTCATGGGACAACACTGACAAAATGACACTTTGACACAATGAAAAGTAGTCTGTGTGCTGCTTATATAATAGAGTTAATATATAGGGGTGTCAAACGATTAAAATTTTTAATCGAGTTACTTACAGCTTAAAAATTAATTAAGCGTAATTAATCGCAATTAATCGCAATTCAAACCATCTATAAAATATGCCATACTTTTCTGTAAATTATTGTTGGAATGGAAAGATAAGACACAAGGCGGATATATACATACAACATACGGTACATAAGTACTGTATTTGTTTATTGTAACAATAAATCCACAAATGGCATTATTAACATTCTTTCTGTTAAAGTGATCCACGTATAGAAAGACTTGTAGTTTTTAAAAGACAAATGTTATAGTTACAAGTTATAGTAATTTTATATTAAAACCCCTCTTCATGTTTTCGTTTTAATAAAATTTGTAAAATTTTCAATCAAAAGTAGAGTTAATATAATAATAATAAGAATAAAAATAACAATAATAAGAATAGAGTGACCAAAGTCTGAGTAAGTTTTACGTGTATTTTGCATAGCTATTTTGATATGGAATGCCAGTTCATTTTGCATTGTTGTTTAACTGTGAGAATAGGGCCTCATTACTATAGACTTAAGTGTTTTTCTTTTGTGAACATTATTTTTTTTGAGAGAGATAGGAATATTATTTTTGTTGTGCTTTCACTAAACAATACTTATGTTTGTTGTGAAGGAGAAGCTTATGCCAATAAATGGCGCGGTCCAAAGAACGCCTGTGTCCACTCGCCTTTATAAAATACATATCTCGGTACATATCTTACCTAAAATACAACAAGAGACACATAATTGCCACTAAATGAAAGAAAACTTACCGAAATATGTGTGGAGCACTAATAGCAAATTGCATTGCATTGTGCATACAGCATAAACATCTCACAACTACTAATTCTCCCACGTTTAGAAGAAATAATATTAGTATGGAACGGCACTGCCCCGAAGCAGCCGGTAGCATTCTCTTCACTCTTAATGTCCATAAACGGCCTCATTGTAATCTGTTTAAGGCAATGTGTGAGCTGGTCATTCAGTGCATGCGTTAATTGCGTCAAATATTTTAACGTGATTAATTTTAAAAATTAATTAACGCCCGTTAACGCGATAATTTTGGCAGCCCTATTCATATATTTTCCCCTCAAAATATAGCCATTAATATCGAAACCCCTGGCAACAAAAGTGAGTACACCCCTAAATGTCCAAATTGAGTACTGCTTGTCATTTTCCCTCCAAAATGTCATGTGACTCATTACTGGAGTGCTGTCAGCATTGCTGCAGAGATTGAAGAGGTGGGGGGTCAGCGTGTTAGTGCTCAAACCATACGGCGCACTCTACATCAAATGACTGTCACTCCTGGAGGAAGCCTCTTCTGAAGACGGTACACAAGAAAGCCCGCAAACAGTTTGCTGAAGACATGTCAACAAAGCACATGGGTTACTGGAACCATGTCCTATGGTCTGATGAGACGGGCGTGCTTGTCAGTGTTGTCCCATGAAAAGATATACTTAAATATCTGCATAAATGCGAGGGGTGTACTCACTTTTGTGATACACTGCATCTCCCCTATTCCCATCCGTCTGATTACGAGTCATATCCCGATCCCCTCTTCGTAAGAAAAGGCATATGTAACTCGTAACGCTACGTAAGATTAGGTAGCAGCAAGGACGTAGGTTTGGTCTCAACATTGGTAGGGACGATATAATAGCATAACCTGCATGTACACTTTTTGCTGGGGACGGGACATTAATAAAACTAAACAGATTGGGTGAACGGGGGTCAGGGCCACATTTCTCATGAATATGGAACCAATTAATTGATAGCCTAAATCAGGGGTTCCCAACCTATTCCACTAAGGCACACTGTGGGTGCAGGATTTCATTCTTACCAAACAAGATGACAACACTTTTTCCCCAATCTGGTGTTTTACAAGTGCAATCAGTTGATTGCAGTCAGGTGTGGCTTGTTTTAGCAGAAGCCTCATTGGTTCAACTGTCTCTGCTGGATCGGCTGGAACAAAAACCAGGACCCACAGTGTGCCTTGAGGACTGGGTTGAAAACCCCTGGCCTAAATGATCAATTCAAAATAAATCCGTATCAACTGATACTTTTACATGCATTGGTTCAGGTAATACACTGTTTGATTCAAACCTTTGTTTTCAAAAACTACTAAAGAAACATTTTGAAAACTTCCAAAATAAATGTCTGGTTTTTATTACCAAACATAAACAAAATGAAAATAATTCACTTAATACTGGTAGGGTCAATTCTAGCCTTACGACATATGGGAAGACAATCTAAATTCCCTATATAACTGAACTCATTATATAATGCAAATAAGGTTGCTTCAAAGTTGGTGGGGACAATTTTAGCATCCTAAAAAGTTGGTAATGTTATGTCCCTATACCATCCCTATGTAAACCTACGCCCTTGGGTAGCAGCATTTATTCATGTTCATGTGTTCCTTGTTCTCTTTCCCCTCTTTTCTCTCTCATCCCCCAATCTAGTACTTCTTAATTATTTTCTGTTAAGCCCACCCCCTCAGGAAGACGTAAATGTTTCGCGCCCCCCTCAACTCTCTGCGGCCACTGTAAATAGTATAATTTGTCGATAAAATTATAAAATATTTCAACTGCATAACATTGTGTCAGTTTTTAAATTAAGAAAAACAAGTAATATAGATGAACTTAAAATAGAGTATAACTTTATTAACATTGTTTTGTTTGTAAAAGAAAAGACTTAAAGCATAGACTTCACCATCACTATCTGATGGTGAAGTCTATGCTTAAAGCGCATCAGTTAGCCAAAAAAAAAAAAAAAAAAAGTCACATCCGTACTGTAAAAATACACACAAGGGATATTTTTGACCATTTGATACTGAAAAATAAATTCAATAATTAATAATATTTCAAATTGATTAGCAACATTAACTCATGAGGACAATATGCCAAACAATTTGACCAAAAAAAACAAAAATAGAACAAAAACGACAGTGTCATTGGACAGATGGACAGTTTTTAAAAAACATTTTTTTACTGCAGGCAGTATCAGCTCCTTTGCTATGGTGTGGGGTTATTTTGCACTGAGCATGCTAATAGTGCTTGCTGATATACTGATCTAACACTGAAAAAGCAGGATGATTGTTGGCAATATTCGACACGTTTTCGTTGAAAAACAATTAAGCCGCTTTTAAATGTGATTGGGGTCTTTGTGTGCCGTCTTAATTGATCTGGCGACCTGCTGTAGGTTGCAAACATTTTTCCTCAACTCCCACTGTATTAAAAGTCAAAGCCAAACGCTACATACGCTTTGTCATATTTCCTCGTCTTAACTCTTCGTATCTCCACTGCTCTTTGCTGTGTGCTATTGTTTGGTTCAAAAATACTGCACACACTCTGAAAATTAGATTGCCTCTGTCACCCACTGAGTGTATGTGCAATCACACATTATTTTAGTATGTTCCCCGAAGTCACATGCACCCCCCCCCCCAGCATCGTTTTGCGCCCCCCTGGGGGTGTGCCCAGCTTTTTGAGAAGTACTGCCCTAATTCCTCGTCTGTTCAGCTTTATTTTCCGAATAAACAACACAATCTATACAACCACAAGATGAGTATACCAAACTCCCAAGTGGCACATTGAAACTGTTTCACTCTTAAAAGAAAATCGGATTTACTGTTCTCTGTGTCTAAGCAGCTGAACAGGACATGTTTAAAATAAATAAATAAATAAAAATAAGACGGATATTACAAGCATTTCTTTACTTGCTTCTGATTTCAAAAGCAGCCATAATTCAATTTGTCACATACTGTATATAGGGCGATGTTACACTCAGTTAATTTTGCAGTCACCCGCTGAGGGAAACCATAACTATGACGTGGCCCACAATCAAAAATAGGTTTGATATCCCTGGTATAAAAAAGTGTCCACATCCCTTTTCAAATGGTTGGTTTTTGCACTATAAAAAAAATTAACCCAAATGATCCCCATTGTTACTCATTGGTTGCCATTGCTTGTGATAGACGTCCAATCCATTTGACGTGAGAGGCCTGGCAGTAAATTCTAGCCAATGAGTATATACACTGGATTGACTTGAGGATGCAGCATTGCAGATTCCTACCTCCTTGTCCTGGATGTTTGGATCAGCATGTTTTTCCATGAGTACTGCCATGCAGGTGATATAGCCACCATAAGCAGCACACTGCAGTGGAGTCCGGCCTGCTTGGTCCTGCCCGACAGATATAGATCACGAAAGTCTTCAGAAGATGTAACAACAAAGTCGGTTTTAATTTATAAGATTATGCCACTACAAAATAGACTAAGTGAATCAAACGAAGATTCCGAATTCAATATTTCTGTTATCTTATTTTGCAATTATCTGAGAAGAGACCTATATTAGAAAGTGGAAGCAGCTCTCAGCAGGATTTATTTCGGTAACAAACAACCACAATAAGAAACACTGTTTCAATAAAACCATAGTTCCAGTGTATCACAAAAGTGAGTACGCCCCTTGCATTTCTGCAGATATTTCAGTATATTTTTTCATGGGACAACACTGACAAAATGACACTTTGACACAATGAAAAGTAGTCTGTGTGCAGCTTATATAATAGAGTTAATTTATTTTCTCCTCAAAATAACTCAAAATATAGCCATTACGATCCAAACCCCTGGCAACAAAAGTGAGTACACCCCTTTGAAAAATCGTACATCCTTAAATGTCCAAATTGAGTACTGCTTGTCATTTTCCCTCCAAAATGTCATTTGACTCGTGACAGGATCGCTGTCAGCATTGCTGCATAGATTGAAGAGGTGGGGGTCAGCCTGTTAGTGCTCAGACCATACGCCGTACTCTACATCAAATTGGTGTGCATGGCTGTCACCCCAGGAGGAAGCCTCTTCTGAAGACGGTACACAAGAAAGCCCGCAAACAGTTTGCTGAAGACATGTCAACAAAGCACATGGATTACTGGAACCATGTCCTATGGTCTGATGAGATGAAGATTAATTTGTTTGATTCCGATGGTCTCAAGCATGTGTGGCGGCGACCAGGTGAGGAGTACAAAGATAAGTGTGTCATGCCTACAGTCAAGCATGGTGGTGGGAATGACCCCCCCCCCCCCCCCACCTCTTCAATATCTGCAGCAATGCTGACAGCAGTCCTGTAACGTGTCACATGACATTTTGGAGGGAAAATGGCAAGCAGTACTCAATTTGGACATTTAGGGATGTACGTAGTTTCTAAGGTTTAGTTATTAATGGCTATATTTTGAGTTATTTTGAGAGGAAAATAAATGAACTTTATTATATAAGCTGCACACAGACTACTTTTCATTGTGTCAAAGTGTCATTTTGTCAGTATTGTCCAATGAAAAGATATAAATATCTCCAGAAATGCGAGGAGTGTACTCACTTTTGTGATACACTGTATGTTTTCTCTTACACTGAGTCTCATTAGGTGTGTACTTAGAAGCATGTTTTGTATGCTAGACTATGTAACTACTGTAATTTTCAGACTAAAACCCGTTACTTTCCCCCCTCATTTTGAATCCTGCGGCTTATAGTCCAGTGCGGCTTATTTGTTGATTTATTTGGGTTAATAGGTAACACTTTATTTGACAGCGGCGTCATAAGGCTGTCATAACACTGTCATAATTATGACATGGCACTTTTCATGAGTATTAATGATTGCCTATGACACATGTCATTAAATGTCATCCAGCAAATGTTGTCACTAATTCCATTTACTGTTATGTCCAGCTCGGCTCTTTTACTTCCATTCAAAAGTGGGATAAGCTGCCGGATGACACGAGGCTAGGTTCATACTACAAGTCTTAATGCAAAATTCCGATTTTTTGTCATATGTTATTTTGGCGTTGCCTGGTAAACCAGACTCACCACTGTTCCAGCGATTGAGTCTGGCGACCGTCCGGCGGATCCAAAGGCGGAGCAAGCCACAGCAAACAGACAGCGGAGTGGACCAATCAGCGACGGGCAGACATGACGTTGTTAAAGCAACAAGTAATTAGCGTGAGCAGAGAATGGAGAAGTTTACTCAACATGGCTCGCGCGAGCCATGTTGACTGTTGTCAATGACTTGTTTTGATGTGTTTTTGGTAATTTAAAACTGGTTTTAACGCAGATTGGAACATATTCTCGGCTCTCCCGGTCGCCATCTGTGTTGTTGTAGACACGACTTTGAGCGTCACGCAAATAAACGAATCTGATTGGACGATTGATTTTGTACCTTGCTCGAGAGACTGTTGATGGGCTGGGTCCCAGACTATTTCTCACAGTGTTTGAAAAATACAGGGAGAATAGTCTGGCTGTGCCAGGCAAATTTTGGCGTGCCCGTTCAGACTGCCTTTGTCCATTGAGCCCGTTCAAGTATCACACATGAGCACGAATTCACAGTCCGAGATGTGCAGTGCAAACTGACCCGCATGCGCAGGAGCATCAAACCAAATACTGTCCCAACGGCATTCTAGGGTGATCATATTTTGATTTCCAAAAAGAGGACACAAATAACAGACATAAATAATCCCCGTTTAGTCTTATATTATAAGTTTATATAGATTGATAGTAATCACGCACAGTGCATGCATCTCGGCGGTGTAAGCAATCTTGAAATATTTCTTATTTGGAGCACAGATAACCTCCCATTTGATTTTTTTATGACTTGTCAAGCTCGCCTCTTCCCAAAAAGCCGCATTCAAGCTAATGCACAGCTCCATCGCTAATGTAGCACCCTGCCCCTCTCGCTCTTTGCTGACGTAATTGCTGCATGAATTCCGATTTGGGGGATTTGACAGTTCAGACCGCAGCCTCATTCTGAAAAAATGATCAGATTTTAACCACATACGAAGGTGACCCTGATTGGATTTGAAATTGTCCTCTTTTATGCGACCTGTCCCGTTCAGACAGTCATGTTAATACCTGACTCGAGTAGGAAAAACATGAAATAATCGGATTTGTGCATTAAGACCTGCGGTATGAGCCTAGCCTAAATGACATCTGTCGTAAACATTCATTAACTAATTCACTCCCAGACATTTTCAACTGAGCAAGGCCCTTCGCTCCCGACCGTTTTACTGGATTTTGACTGATTTTGCAAGGCCCACAGAAAATTCTGTTCTATTGCTATATAAACATGGAACCCACCAAAAGAAAGATTAGACTCTCTTCTTTCAGCAGAAAAAACGTTCATATCTTTTTCCATTCTTTAAAAATCAGCATTAGAAAATAGGTTAGTTTGAGCAATTTTCCAATTTCTGATGAAAAAACGGAGAAATTGAGCTTTTGTGAAAGCATACATTTCAAACATAACGTTGACTTATACACAGCTATTTTTTGCTTTAGTTACATCCCAACCATCTGAATAATGTTTTCCTTTTACAAAATAAGATAAACAACAAGACAAATATAGCTTTTGATAGCAAAGTAAGAATGTATTTATACATAAAGAACTAAAAAGATGACGCTGTTCTGGCCGCGACAGCCGGTTAAGCCTTTCCCTCATCACCATCTGTCTCAGAATTTTTTGGAGTCTCTGCTGGCTCTGCTCGCGAGCAGCACGGACTCAA
This sequence comes from Corythoichthys intestinalis, assembly GCF_030265065.1. NCBI lineage: Eukaryota > Metazoa > Chordata > Actinopteri > Syngnathiformes > Syngnathidae > Corythoichthys > Corythoichthys intestinalis. The sequence continues at coordinate 43,912,869 of NC_080398.1, forward strand.
AGGCATTGTCAGCTGCACTAGTGATCCCGGTCGTTCCGCCCGGTTGTCCAGCGCCTGGCATCCTGGACGTCCTACCGGTTGGTCTACTCGGTCGTCCGCCGCCTGGCATCCATTCGGTCATCTTTCGCCGTCGCCCGGCCGTGTGGCTTGGCCGTTCGTTGCTGTTGAATCGGGTTGCGGGTCTTACCAAATGCACTACTGCCCTCCAGTGGCCAGTTTTATTGCTTTAAAATGGATTTTCAGCTTTGTGCTTTGGAGCTGAATTGAATCACGACCAAGAGATGTCTTTTTTTGAGAAAAAAAAAAAAAAAAAGAATAAAAAGAATAAAAAAGTATAAATACGTGTTTGGGACACTGAAACAATTAAAAAATAGAACGTATTTATACGTTTTTGGGAGCAAATGAGTTCATGGTCATGACAGTGTCATGTCAAAATTATGACTGTCTTATGACGCCGCTGTCAAATAAAGTGTTACCGGTTAATATCTTTTTGTGTAAATATCCCATAATACAGTGAGGACAGCTGCGGCTTATAGTCCGGTGCGGCTTATCTATGAACAAATGTCGTTTTCGTGTCAAATTTGGTGGGTGGCAGCTTATAGTCAGGTGCGACTTATCGCCCGTAAATTACGGTACCCAGTTTACGTAGTCATAGTAAATTATACATCTCACCCATAAAATTATAAATAATTGCGCAACTGCTGCTAAAACTCAGAATGGCTACCGAGTAAGTTTGAAAATAATTGGCTCTTTAATGAAAGAGTTGTGAAAGGCCAAACAACTGCCAAACCTCCGACTGGCGAAGTCTGAGCTGGGAACTCCGTGGGTTTGATGATGTTCACATCATAACACATCAATATTCATGTACTTGTCTTTGTTGATTTTGTAAGGAAAAAAAGTGATATTTAGGAAGGGTCAAACTCAGCTGGAAACACGTCAGCGGTAAGCATGTGCCGGTTAGCGGTTTCACGGTTTACCGTGGTGTGAAAACGCCGCGGTTTCAAAACCACTAAAATTTTCCGTCAGACCGTAGTACGGTATTCGCTATTTTTCATGTGTCAAAAATGCAGCCAGAAGTGGTTTGGCGCGGCAGCGCTCACCCCTCCCGTTTGTTGCTGTGTGTGAAAGTAACGCTATCGGCTAGACAGCCAGTGAACCCAAAAACAAATACTCCAAACATAAGGCGTACTTTTTTTCAATTTATTAAGCTCTCAAATCGTGGTAAGTGGGATTTACAAAATGAATACATTTAAAACGTTGTACAATTGTATTTTTCCATGTGTGAGTAGCTTCAACAGATTAGGGCCATGAAAAGTTCGCCAAAAACAAAACACACATTTTCCTTTCAAATTTAATATACAAACTAACTAAAAGCTTACAAAGACGAATGTTAGCCTAGGCTTAGCTGGGAGAGCAACTTCGTCGAGTGTTACAGCCGCAGAGTGAGAAAACAAGCTCGATTCGCTTGAATGAAGGGGAAAAGGGGATAGCATCAAAGATCGCTAATTGCGAAAGATGCTCTTGCCCTAAGCACAAATCCACGTTCGCTGGATCAAGGAGAGGTATCACTCCCAATGTTTTTTTTTTTTAGATGAAACCTTTCCACAACAATATTTACACTTTAAACTAACTTATACATTTTTAACTAACTTATTAACTTATGAATTCTTTGTTTTTTAACACATAGGCATGACATCATGTAGACTAGAGCTGACACAGTGGCTGAAAATGGCGAAACTTCACTTGAGCTTTTCCACCCTCAAAAAAAGTCATGCACAACTTGAGCCTTGGCTGTGGCTATAATCTATAAGTTATATTTATTTTGATTTTATTTAATATATTTGTTTTTTTTTATATTGATAATTTATTTTAACAATATATTCATGTTCCATTTTGCAACTATGTTCTGAAAAAAAAAAAAAAAAAAAACCTGTTCAATGGAAAAAAATTTTTTTTTTTAACCCATACATCTCAAAACAACACATTTTGGAGCTATAATTGCAATACTGTGATACCGTGAAACCGCAGTATTTTTGCCCACGGTTATCGTACCATCAAAATCTCATACCGGCACATGCCTAGTCAGCGGTGGGAGGGAATTGAAAACGATGTGAGTACATGGAAAGCGCTTGGTTCCTGTGGCAAAGGTGATGCCTGCTGGTGGAGATGGAGACGATTTACAGTGGGGAGAACAAGTATTTGATACACTGCCAATGGGTTTTCCCATTGTGAGTGTATCAATTACTTGTTCTCCCCACTGTATTTCGTTTCAATATCATATTTTTATCGATTGTCATAATGATATAATGTTTCTCCTGATTATGAGGCCATTTGTCGGCTTAAAAATGTATTAAATTGTTTTTCCCCTGGCCAACACTCACTTCCTCGGCAAGTTTAAAGACCATGCAAGTCCGCCTCTGAATAAAAGCCTGAGGCTTGAATCTATTCACACCTTTTGTATTACACCAGCACATAAACGCAAGAGCTCACCTGTACATTGGGGCTAATCCCGTTCTCCATTAAGATCTGACAGACCTCAGCATTCCCTCCCAGAGCTGCCCAGTGCAGAGCCGTGTGACCATCCACATCCACCAGGTCGACACGTGCGGAGCCTTTGTGCAACACAGTAAGCCGGGATGTATACAACATACAACTGCAGGGAAAATGGCATATTGAATATTGGAAGAGACTGCTACCTTAGACACCCACCTTTGATGAGCGTGAGAATGACATCTCTGTGACCCATCTCACAGGCACGAAACAGCGGCGTGTGTTTCATCACATCCAGGGAGTCCACCATGGCTCCTCTATCTAATAGCAATTGGACGGTGTTTACGTGGCCCGACAAAGCGGCTGCATGCAGCGCTGTTGGAGCAATAACAACATTAAAATCAGGGTATCCCGCTAAATGGGTGACACACATCTCAATATATCGCAGTAGAGGTAAAGTACCGCAGCGGAGAACGGGGTAAGTTGTCACACTGGAGAACGGATTTAGTTTGCAGAGTTGGCATAAGTCAACCACTAGAGGTAATGCTGTGCAATAATATATCAGTATTGAAATGATCAGATTGCGCCAATAAAAAAATCTGCTTGTCTTTTCAGTAAAGTGTCAAATATCTTTGAGGTCAGGCAATTACTTTTTTAAAGGTGAATTAAAAAAAATGTAAGGTAATCAATTAACTTTTTTGTGGACTTTTACACAATAGGTTATGAGTCATAAAACTGCTTCCATTAAAAGTATTAGAAAAAAGGTACAGTTTTAATCATGGGCGTCGCCAGACATACAGTATTTCACTGGGGCACATGCCCCAGTATTGATCTGCACTGCCTCAGTATAAATTTCACCAGTAAAAAAAATAATAAAATACTTTGGAGTTTTAGGTCTACATAGCATAATCTACAGAATGCACCTATTTAATATGGTCCTATTACTCTATTCACTCCATACAGGGTACACAATCTGCACATGGCTCTTTAATATGGTAATTCACGCACGTAACTTTGGCTGTGATAGGCATATGACTTCATACTTCCGCAAAGCACTTTTGGGAGATATGCTACATTCATGTGTATCGGGAGATCTGAGCTCCCTAGTTGGAAAATCGTTATGATGTGTGTAAGGTAAGGTAAGGAAAGGTAAGGTGGGATGAAAACACGGTTGCCACAAAGAGGGGCAGCCTATTTTAATGCTCCAACAATACATCACAAGTTCAGTGACGGATTGCCGCTTTTTATAGACACCATGTAATAGAGAATAATTTTTTTCGAATGTGCGAACACGTGAATGCAGCATCAAGATTACGGTGTGAGTGCCAAACTGCCAATCATACAGTCAACGGTGCAAATTATAGCTTCCCCTATGCTTTACAGGTTAGCGCCAGATAAACTGCCCATCCTTCTCACTCAATAGCTTCGTCTAATATTGTGTTGATCTGATATCAATACTGATTATATTTATTGGTATTTGTTTATATGAACAAAATGGATACAATCAATCTGTATGAATTAATTGCCTAGCTTTAGGGATAAAACCAATAACGATTTTGTATGTGTGCTCATCATAATTTCAAGCTTTTTACAGGCATTTCATTTCTTACTGCAGTCGGTGTAATGTCTTATGTCTTGTCTATATGTGATGTCTTTTTTTTTTTTTTTATTATTTCCATTTGACTGAAAAAGCATTACTCTTGCAAATGGATTTTAGAAAGTTTGCTCGAGCAAGGATAAATAAGCAAGGAGGAATGGGAGAGGCAAGCTAGGTAACCCACCTAGGCAACATAAACCGCTTTTAGGTCACAACCTACTATTTGACAAACACTGATTATTTGTACAACAGTTACAGGGATGTTTCCCTATTTCTGTCCGGACAAAGTAGAGTAGCAGTGTGTAGGAAGAGGTAAAGGAGAGATGGAAGTTGATGAGCATGAGAAGAGGTGAATTGACTATCAACAAGGGATGTCCCAATTTTGATTTTGAATACTGATCGCTGAAAAACAAAAAAATGTCACTTTTTTACAGAAACTTGTACCATATTGGCCCGAATATAAGACTGTGTTTATTGCATTGAAATAAGACTGAAAAAGTGGGAGTCGTTTTATATTCGGGGTCTAGACATTATACCTATTCACAATGCTAGATGGCGCCAGATATCATTGTCATCATATCATTGCAAAATAACATGCTTTTTCTCTCAAATATATTGTTATAATCATTTGTTTCAGATGTACTGTAATTATTTTTTGTATAAAAATTAATTTGGTGTTCAAAAAGTCTTCTTTCAAACTTGAGTCTTGAAAAAGACGGGATCGTCTTATAATCAGGGCCGGCTTATATTCGGCATTTTGGTTTGATTATATATAGTTTAAAGTGCTATTTCTGACTTTTTATGATAGATAAGTACTAAAAAAAATAATTTGTTCGCTCGCCAGTGCCCCACTGTGCCCTAGTATTGTATTAGGTTGAGCGACACCCCTCGTTTTGATTCATATTCACTAGTTTGCCAGTTGCTTGCGAGTGGTTAGTTTAGCTTTTAGCTAAAAACATGTGTTGTGGTTGGTTGTCTCAATTTGAATGGAGATGGTTGTCACACTATCCTCAGTTCTAAGGGTTCAAATTAGGGCTGTCAAACGATTAAAATTTTTAATCGAGTTAATTACAGCTTAAAAATTAATTAATCGTAATTAATCGCAATTAATCGCAATTCAAACCATCCAAATCATTCTTTTAGATCAGGGGTCCCCAAATTACGGACCGGGGGCTGGATTCGGCCCACCTCCACATTTAGTACGGCCCCCTGAACATTTTTTTCCCCCTCAATAGTGTTATTTATTTCCTGGCTTTTTTCTGTGAAGAACCCAGAGAGGGTTATTTGGTTATTATCTATTTGATTAATAGTGTTATTATTAATTATTATTATTAAATATTTTATTATATTATAATATATTATATTAATTTTTATTTTATTTTATTTACTTTTGTTCAGTGAAGAATCCAGAAAGGGTTATTTGATTGTGGCTTTCTGAAAAACTGAAATACATTTTTACATTTAGGCACTCCTGCAATCGTCACACTTTTTCTGTTACAAACTGACCCGCCCCTCATCAGAGAAAAGTTATGTGGCCCTCACAGGAAAAAGTTTGGGGACCCCTGTTTTAGATATTAAGTATCCTTGTGAGAAATGAATGACTATTCTAAGACATGTTGATCCAATATTATTCATGAAAGAGTAAAAATTGTGACAACTGACTACGATCTCAACTACACCTACCAGCCACAACATAATGACCAATTTCATAATTTAATGGTAATAAGAGTTGTTTCAAATATTCTGCCTTTACAAAGATATCAATGAAGAAACATTAAGGGGGAGTTTACACATCCAAATCTTGACAGGAAGTTGTGTGGTCAACAGTCAGTCATGCTGTCCTTCACGCTGTCTTACTTGCAAATGCCTTCATAAACAATAATGGCCAAACTGGACATGGTCATTATATATTGTATCTTTGGCGCCACCGTTGCGGTAAAGTGTCACGAGTGTGTTCATGTGTGAACATGCAGGGAGACAGTGGCGGAAGGGAGTCTATATGGTGAGCGCGCGCTTATTTTGCGCATGCTATTAGCTTCCCTCTCGTGCTTCTGTAAGGGAAATCCCCTTTGACTTAGCCATGCCTCGCCTCTGAGGCTGCACACTTGACAAGCATAGTTAAGAGAATGAGTGCTGCGTAAAGTATATTACAACTCATTTAAGCCCCATACACACATAGCCCAGAGGACCACTCATTTCATTTCAGTGGCGCTCACCAGTGCCACCGTACTTGTCGGCCATATTGATGTCGATATGTGGCGTGAGGGCCAACATGGTGCGGATGACATCATCGCCGCCCTTCCCGGCTGCCCACATGAACGCTGTCCTGCCTTCCAAGTCGGGTTCATCCTTTACCGACGGGTGGGAAAGAAACACACCTACTGTTTCCTATTCACGGACACACAAGAAAAAGAACTCGGACTGATGGAGTGATATATAGGAAAGAGTTTTCGGTAACACTTTACGATAAGTGTCCTTTAATTAACATTAGTTAATGCATTTTTACACAATAACTAATGTTTAAGTAACATTACAATAATTAATATAATTGCTTATCTGACATTTGTTAATATATTGATTAACATGAGTTAAAGCATTAGTTAATGCATAACCACACAGTAACTAATGGTTTGGTAACATTAAAAATATACGTATATAAGCCTATATAGGGTTAGGGTTTAGGGTTAGGGTTTGTTAACTTAAGCATTTATAATTTCTTAGTTAAGGGACACATGTGCTACACTTTACAATAAGGGTCCAAAAAACACTGAGTAATGGTTAATAAAGGTTAAGTAATACTTATGAGGTACGTTCACTTGAAATAATACCATACTTAAGGTTAGGTTAGCAGCACTCAAGGACTCACAGAGCAATGGTTCTCATTTTAAAATAACATAATCACTTACTAGTAGCAGTATACATTAATAACTATTTATTAATGCACTAATGTGTATGTGAATTAATGTTAAGTAATGTTTTATATACTGTATATTATATATTATAACCTAACCTTAAGTATGGTATTATTTCACGTAAACGTACCTCATAAGTATTACTTAACCTTAACCCTGGAGATCCCACGGCGTCAAAGTGAATGTTTTTTGGACCCTTATTGTGAAGTGAGGCACATGTGTCCCTTAACTAAGAAATTAAAAATGCATAGGTCCCCCCCTTAACATTTATTAACCATCACTGAATGCTTTTTGGACAATTAGTGTAAAGTGTAGCACATGTGGCCCTTAACTAAGAAAACCCTAAACCCTAACCCTAACCTTAATTTTACCAAACTATTAGTTACTGTCTGGTTATGCATTAACTAATGCATTAACTAATGTTAATTACTCCATTACTAGATTTTAAATAAGGGATTATATGAATTATTGTAATGTTACTTAAACATTATTGTCCTAAAATGCATTAACTAATGCATTAACTTAATGCATTAACTCATGTTAATTAATATATTAATGTTAAATAAGGGATTAAATTAATTATTCTCATGTTACCTAAACATGAGTTATTGTCTAAAAATGCATTAACTAATGTTAATTAAGGGACCCTTATTGTAAAGTGTTACCGAGTTTCAACTATTTTTACATGTAGAAAAGTCACAATGTATGTACTGTATATTCATTAGGTGGTACACCACATGTGCATGACTCACAGCATTGTTACTCTGAGCTCCGTAATGAAGAGGTGTCGCTCCCTGGCTGTCTGATGGAATGGTGCCTGATGTGTTTCTCTCCAGCAGCAGGTGGACAATACTAGCGTGGCCTGAGAACAAAGGTTCATATCAAATGAATGCCCAATCAAGCAGTTTCCCCAACACCACATTGTTCCTATACAAAAGTTCAATTTCAAAAGTAAACCAGCTCAAAGTACGTGTCGGTGTGTAATTGCCCGTAAAATTAATTCAATACTGTTTTGCATGATATTTTTTTAGATATTTGAAAGGAGGAATTAAGATGTAATTAGGATAATGCGGAAAAACTAACCACAAGTTATCTCATAAACATAACATTGGTATTTATGTAACCTTTGCAGGTTAAGGTTTGAGTTTTTTCCTGATCAACTGGAATCTTCCTAGCACCAAAACAGGATGAACATTATAGAAAATGAATGAAAGAATGAATTTATATTTACTTCTAAACATTACAAAAGCAGATGTTTTAACTGCTTACTGAATTCCTTGTAGAGATGCACGATAATGCATTTTTCAACCCATACCGATAACCGATAATTTCCTCCTCATTCCAACCGATAACCGATAATGTCAAGCCGATAGTTTTGTTAAAAGATTTATGTAAAATTTTAAAGTATACACAAGAGAAAATATTACTGTGCAAAAATATAATTTATAATAATTTGTTTTTTCAACATCAAATGTGAACAAGTACGTAGTAAATTCAACATCTAAATAATGACAGATTGTCTGACCTTGTGTAATGGTAAACTTTTGGCAACAATTACTTACAGAGTAAATACCTAAGTTGCACAAAAATGCCTTTGAAAGTAAGCTACACTACACTGCAAAAACACACCTCCTTAAAACTAGTCAATTTTAAGTGTGAATCTATTGGAAATAAGTGAAATTATCTGCCAGCGCTTCAAGTGTATTTCACTCAGATTTCTTGGAAGAAAAATAGCTAGCTGAAAATAAGCTTAACAGCCTTATTTTAAGCAATAAATTATTATTAAAAAAAACTTGTTTGTCAGAAATGTTCTTTATTCAAGAATAGGTATGGTTCAAAACAATATTTGAAAGCAATTTTTAAATTGAGAAATGTTAATGAGTGCCAATAAGTTTTGATTATCTACTGTGACTGTAACTGAGCAGGCAAATAAGTTAAATAATTTGAAAAGTGATTGCTAAAGTTATATGCTTTGTTGTACACTGTGAAAATGATTAACTCAAAAGAGGGAGATGTCATGTATCCATTGTACAGCGCTTTGTTTACATTTGCGGCACTCATGACTAGGGATGGGAATCGAAATCCGATTCCAATTCGGAACCGGTTCCGAGTGTTTCGAGGCCTCGACATCACAATGAAAAAGCCTTAACGATCCCTTTAACGATTCCTAAAGACGCGTATTGCGTCGTGACGTGTGTTGTTGTCCAGACGCATCAAACTAGCATGGCGCCAAGAACCACTCGCTCAGACGTTTGACTACACTTCACCAGGAAAGAGTGTGAAAATGAAAGGTTACGACGGGTAAGCACGAGCATTGCAGCCATAAACATAACAATGACAGCACGTAGGTTCAAACGCTCGAAAGTGTGTCTTCACTTCACGAGGAAAAATTACAACAAAGCGACTTGCAGTCATTGCAAGGTGGAGATAACTGCATCGGGAGGGAATACGACTGCGCTGTCCTCACAGAGAGGCTAAGCTCAGTCCTGGCTATACAGCTAGCTAAACTCCCAAATGACGATGCAGAAGACGTTGGTATAATTTGGGTTTAATTTGCTGACTTTATTCAACCATCACTTGAAGAGTGAAACTAAGAATAGAAATGAAACAAATCAATTTCGTCCCCAATAACAAACAGGTTTGCATCAACGTAAATCAGCGATGATTAGCTGCTAATAACAGTAATAACAAATGGTTAGCATTCGTTCGCTAGCATTAGCACATCGTTCAAACCACTACACAACTGGATTTAAGTGTCCGATCGCGAGTGGAAACACAACAACAACAACACAAAAGATGATACATACAGGCGTTGCCTCTGTAGATATCAACATTAACAAAGAACGTAGGCTCGTAGAAGTGTTTCCCTCTCTCACTAACTCGCTCACTCACTTGGATGCGGCATTTCTTCTTTGGGTGTAAGCGCGCTCTTCTTCACGTGAGGAAGCGCAAGGGCGCCCCCACTTGGGCGTGTAAGCGCCACAAAAACTAAAAGGCATGCAATTCAATGTAATGGTAAATAATACACGTTAACCCAGTAGTCCCCAAACTGCGGCCCGTGGCCCAAATACAGCCCGCCTCCACATTTGGTCCGGGCATTTTGAATTTTTTTTTTCTCAATCGTGTTATTTATTTCCTGGCCTTTTCCTTGAAGAATTCAGAGAGGGTTATTTGGTTATTATCTATTTAATTAATAGTGTTTTTATTATTAATTATTTTTATTATTATTATTATTATTATTATAAAGAATCCAGAAAGGGTTATTTGATTGTGGCTTTCTGAAAAACAATAATTTTTTACATTTATGCACTTCTGCAATCGTCACACTTTTTCTGTTACAAACTGACCCCGGCCCCTCATCAGAGAAGGGAAAAGTTTTGTGGCCCTCACAGGAAAAAGTTTGGGGACCCCTGCTTTAACACATATTGCCAAAGGCAGAACAACAACCTATCTGCCAATATATACCAATATTTTTTATTTCTATTAGATAAATGTTTCAGTAAAATGTTACACATTCTTGTGTATTTGCCACTTATTGCCACAGTTAACATTGAGGCTTTGGGCCTCTTTTGATCTCGTTGTGAGTTTGTAAGGTTGTGACTTCTGATTAAACAAACTCGATGCCAATCAAAACGTTTGTTCTTCTTTTCCCCCAAATTAGAATCGATAAGAGAATCGATAAAGAATCGAATTTTTATGCAATATCGATAATGGAATCGGAATCGTAAAAATCCTATCAATTCCCATCCCTACTCACGACACTTGCTTTACAGCAGCTGAGCTGATACACGGCAGTATTATTAGGCCGGAGTTGGAGCTCGCATACCCGTGCGTGTGCCTGAGTTTTGTTAAGTCGAAAATAACAGCAGCGTGGCTGGATTTATCCTTGTGTAAAAAAAATCTCCCGCATGTGCCCTTCAGTCCGTCCAGCCGCCAAATTGGCACCCGCGCCAGGCCTCTGTCTGGCTCGATGAGTTGAACCAGAGTGGCGACGGCAGCTACGTTCGTAAAGGATACCCGCCCGCCCCGGCCGGTGTTCTGTCAAAATTTGCTCCCTTATAAAATTTTTCTCCCAAAGCTTTTGTGGCGCTGAAAAGCCATCTTTTACATTCAGTTGGAATCTCAATGTTATCCAAAGGTGCTAACTAAACTAGATACATCATAAACATACATGTGCAACACGAAAATGGCGTAAATTAATACATAACGACACGGCGAAGTCGTTAACAGTGAGAGAGCGGGGTGCAGTTGTTGTGTTGCCTGGCACGGCCAGACTGTTCTCCCTGTGTTTTTCAAACACTGAGTGAATAGTCTGGGACCCAGCCCATTAACGGCCTCTCGAGCAAGTACAAAATCAATCGACAAATCAGATTCGTTTATTTGTGTGACGTATTCTTAACAAGCAACGTCGCTCTTCCGCGTCGGAAGTCGTCTCCACAACAACACAGATGGCGAACAGGAGAGCCGAGAATATGTTCCAATCCACGGTAAAATCAGTTTTAAATTACCAAAAACACATCGACACAAGTCATTGACAACAGTCTGTTGAATAAACTCTGCTCTCCTCGTATGTTTACTTCCGCGCGCAAGTCCCTCGTCCCGCCCGTCGCTGATTGGTCCACTCTGCTGTCTGTTTGCTGTGGCTTGCTCCGCCCTGGAAATTTTATCCGCTTAATGGTGGCCAGACTCAATAGCTGGAACAGCGGTGAGTCTGGACTACCAGGCTAGTTGTTGTGTGCAGCTAACATGGTAGGATGTGTCTGAGAGCTTTTCTACACGTCTTTCCATGATCAAACTTAAGTAAATATTCTTTTATTTAAAAAAGGTTTGTAGTGTTTACTATGGAATCGCTGCATTCGCGGCCATTTTTAGCGTTACGCACATTCGCAGAACCGCAAAGTAGCAATTTTTGATGGGTTGCAAAATTTGTCAGAACACCGGCTCGCTGCAGCATTTTCGGGGCCTGGCTCTGCTCCGGATGGAGGCGCACGGCTCGCGTTCCGCATGGCGTGGGGGAACGCTCGAGAAACCCGCCCCGCCTAAGGCAAGGCGGCGGCGGCGGCCTGCAAGGACTGGCCAGAGTGGCGGGCTCCGTCGCAAGACGGCTACCGTTGACTACTGGTTTCGTGCCGGTGTTTAGCATTAGATGGAGTTTATCACCTGCTTTGGGCTGAATGGGAACGCTTTTTTTCCGCCTCGTGAAACTTCTGCAGTGCATGTTTTCAGATGGTGAGAGCGTCGGTTTTTTTTTACACAAATCCAGCTATGCCAGTAACAGACTACTACTACAGCTGCCATTATCTCAAACTGCTTCTGTTGTGTAACTCCGCCTACTCAACCCCTCCTCCCTCAGGGGCTTCAGAGAGGGGAGGGGTTGAGGTGGCAGCGGTGCTGAATTCTTCGGTTGCGCACATTTGGAGGCTAAATCAAGTATATAATTATCGGATTGCATTATCGTTTTTTTTTTTATCTGGATTATCTGTGTGACGTCATAAATGCCATTATCAGCCGATAATTATCGGTAACCGATATTATCGTGTATCTTTAATTCCTTGTTTACAGTAGTCTTTTTTAGGTGAAGCCCAGTGCTTAAAGTTCTTATTTCACACTTTGACCACTGACAATGCTGTCTTTGAAAGTGAATTTGTAAGACCTAAAAAGACCTAAAAACCTAAAAAGTTAATAGTGTGAGTAACAAGTGACATTTTGCTGATTTGTCGGTATAATGTGCATGTTAAACTGGCAATCCACAGTATTAAAGAGCGGTAAATTGAGGCAGTGGATGAACACTATGGTATGTGCGTCACTTTACCGAGCAGGGCGGCCCAGTGCAATGGTGTCCTGAAGAGGTTGTCGTAAGCGGTCACGTGGCACCCCTCGTAAGATGTCAGCACCTCCACCACTGCCTCGTTACCATCAGCTACAGCGAAGTGCAACGGTGTTCGTCCTTCATAGTCCTGCCAGTTCAGCAGGGACTCAGTGGGAGCAGCTTCCTGCACAAAAGACATCAATGAGTGGATTTCAGTTAGCCAATTATTTATTATGAGCAATATATTGTTCTTTTAAAAATGACTCAATTTGTTTGTCTGGGTAAAATGACAGTACAAATTATATCTTTAATGAGACTGAATTTAGTTGTGGCCTCTGATCCACACTGAGGCTACTTCTTGTGTTGAATCATAGTAGCGTGTTGCAAGAACAACCGTATTTTACATGTAGTTCAATTGTTTGGCATATTTGGAGAAGGATTTTGCAAGGCAGATGGTTCACTCTTGCTCTGTGCTCAATTGTGCTACCCATTGGGAGCCTAATAAAAAGTTAGGTTTTTTTTCGAATTCCCACCGAAAGCAACTACGAAAACAAAGAAATTGTTGCGGCGATCAAGAGGTTAAGTGTTCTGTCAGATTAGCATACCCATATGATTAATAGCGTTTTCTCACACAGTAATTGTTGCTGAAAGCCTTTTATAATACTTATACTTGTTCATTTTATCATTTATAGATGTAGTTTGGCGTACATTTGGGGTACAATGAACTGCATTACCTTTACAGTATGGTCATTGTATTTAAAAAAAAAAGTATTATTAGCAATTAGATGACTGATTGTATTACGTATACGTCACATTTAACCCTTTCATGCACTATACCTACTGTATATACTAGTATATTCTATATCTATATATACATAAATTTATATATATATATACATATACACACACACACACAAACATATATATATGGCGGAAAACACAGACAACGCTGAAAAAGCAGTTTCTGCTCTTGCACCCCTCTTTGAAATAAACCGCTGTATTTTAAGCCAAAGGAACTGTTGTGTTTCATAGAACAATATGTCTACTAGAATATGCTGCCATAGCAGTTTCATGGAGCATTGAGCCCCCAAACTATTTGTCCGTTTTACCCTGGAGACCCCCGCTTACAGACACCGTGCAATCGCTTTTGTTTCAACCCAGCCATAAAAAGAATTATTTCTATTATTCGAAATGTCTATCATTTTTAGCTTAGAATCATAATTGATGTATAATATTTAGTTTAAAAAAAAAAAAACAACAACAACTTTATAAAATTATTCACTCGCATATTTGAAACTTTTAAACAAATTACGTCACAATTTAAAAAATTGTGTCTGTAAATAGGTCACGGATATCTACCTCATAACTATCGCTTAATTGTATTTTTTTTGTCACTGTCGCATTTTCCCTGATATTTTAGATGATAAATAATTGATCCAAACAAAGAAAAATTTTTTAAACGGTTGGGTAAATATTTGAAAAGGAAAATCTCGACCACTCCTTGATGTCTGTGATTTCTACATTGCGACACTTGCACTTGTGATATTACCGTGTTTCACCCATAAAATCCCCAAAAAGTCTGGCTGTGGCCATTCACAGCTTTGTCTTGACACTCTGTGATACATGCTACACAGAGTTTTTGGATCGAAACAAGTACTGTATTTTTCGGACTATAAGTCGCAGGTTTTTTTTTAGTTTGGCTGTGGGAGCGACTTATACTCTGGAGAGACTTATGTGTGAAATTATTAGCACATTATTATATCGTTTCACATGTTATTTTAGTGTTTTGGAGTGACACTGCTGGTTTAGCAAACTTGTTAGCATGTTCTTTATGCTATAGTTATCCGAATAACTCTTAATAGTTATGTTACGTTAACATACCGGCCACGTTCGCATTTCGTTGGTCATGCATCATGTAACATTATCATACTGTACACTTATTCAGCATGTTGTTCTCTATTGTGTTTTTATTTTAAATTGCCTTTCAAGATGGCATATCTGTTCTATGTGTTGGATTTTATCAAGTAAATTTCCCCCCAAAATGCGACTTATATATGGTAAATGGTGTTATACTTATATAGCGCTTTTCCACCTTTCAAGGCGCTCAAAGCGCTTTACACTATCTCGCCATCTACCTACTGGTGACACAGCACCAGGAGCAATGTGGGGTTCAGTATCTTGCTCAAGGACACTTAGACGAGTTCATCAGGGCGGAGAATCGAACCCACAACCTCTGGTTTAGGGGACAACTACTCTACCACTGAGCCACATCACCCCCCATATATGTTTTTTTCCTCTTCGTTGGGCATTTTTGGGCTGGTGCGACTTATACTCAGGTGCGACTTATAGTCTGAAAAATACGGTATGCCATAATATCTCGTTAAAATCATGGTGTCTTCAATTATGCGCTCTCATGGTCTCACCTCGAGTTAGGGTTTAGGGGTTGAAAAAAATATTTTAAAATGCCTTCCTGTTAAAAAAAATTCTTCTGTAGAAAATTGAGATTTTAAGCTTTCCAATCATGTATTACAAAATGGAGGTCTCAGAGTGGAACCTGAGGATGCATAGTCAGTCTTCCTGAAAAAGGGTACACCAGACTGTTACTTTAGGCTGTATTTCTGTTTTTACTCATTTTATTTATTATATTAGTTTTTATTAACATTGCATTAATTGATGAATGTATTAAAGATTATGAAAAAATATAAAAAATAATAATGATTAATATTTTTAAAATGTATACTGTATATAATAAGGATTGCTAATATATTCTTTAAAATGGAAACAAATAATTATGTGCCCTATAAAGGGTTAAAGGTGTTAAGTGTTAAAAAAAACAAGTATTTTAAAATTACTAAAAATATCAACATTGGTTAAAGGTCTTACCCTTAAGTGTTAAATTTTTGAATAGTTCTCCACTGTAGTGACCGCTGTCCCTGAAAGCGTTAATATTAGAGCTGAAATGAATACTTGAGCAACTTGAGTAACTAGAGTTTAAAAACGGATCCGAGTAACTTTATCACCTCGAGGAATCGTTTAATTTTGCCAGCTCTAAGCATCACGTTTTGCCCGGACTATTTTTAATACGGGACAACGAGCTGACGTCCCGTGCGTAGAGGAAGAAGCAATTAAAGAAAAAAAAAAAAACTTACTGTAGCCGACAGCCACTACAAACTACGCCGACATTGCTAAAACCTACGCCCGCATGATGCTAGTGTGGTAGCAAGTAGTGTCCGATGCGTCTCATAGATACCGCATGCATTTAGAACTAGATGCGAAATGACAGACTCGGCCGCATCTGTGAAGCGTTAGTAAACAGCCGCCATCTTTAAGCAGTAGACTTCTCAGCGCTAATAAATATAACATGTCACTCGCTCACGTAACGTTAGCCCCTTCGGAGGGCTAGGTTTCTATTAAAGATGACCCGATTGATCGGGTCCGATCACGTCATTTTCAAAGTATCGGAATCGGCAAAAAAATATCGGACATGCCTTTTTTTAATATATATATATATTTTAATTAAATCGTTTTCTAATTGTATTTAACGTTACACTCATCCAGAGTCTTTAGTTTTGGCTTAAAGTAGGGCTATCAAATTTATCGCGTTAGCGGCGGTAATTAATTTTTAAAAATTAATCACATTAAAATATTTAACGCAATTAACGCATGCGCTGCACGACCCACTCACGCATTATCGCGTTCAATCAATAATGGCGCCGTTTTACCCAATTATAGAGCTAAAGTAAAAGGCAGTGTAAAATGAGTAGAGTGAATTTTGGCAGTCTTTGGAGCCTTTTTTTAAATGGCTAAAGCCTTACAATCCCTATTTTAACAATTAGAAATATCGTGGGAAGCAATGTGGGGAAGAAAGGTAGTAGTTGATCTTTTTCTTAACACCCTATGTTATTTCCCAACGCAGCGAAGATGTATCAATTGGTGCCACTACGCACAGTCATGGTTGCACTTCCCATCATGCATTTGGGCAGAACAGTTAAATGGCTACAGTATCATTTACTGAAAGCTCAACAAATACACTAGATGGCAATATTTAGTCACAATATACAAAGTCACATTTATCCTTTAAGAATTACAAGTCTTTCTATTTGTGGGTCCCTCGAATATATACGAATGTATATATTCGTCCGAGATTTTATTTTTTTCTTAATGCATTGCCAAAATGTATATGATCGGGGAAAATTATCGGGAATGATCGGAATTGAATCGGGAGCAAGCAAAAAAAAAAAAAAAGGAATCGGATCGGGAAATATCGGGATCGGCAGATACTCAAACTAAAACGATCGGGATCGGATTGGGAGCAAAAAAACATGATCGGTTTCTATTGATTATGACCACTGTCGATGCGTGGCTAACGTGTCTTACATACAGGCTTTATTTAATCTGTAAAAACACAGCGCTGTAGAGTGATGAGAGTGTAAAATTAAGACATAATAAAGTTAACTGTCAGATTTAGCTGAGTAGTCATTGGTGAATAAAACACCAAGTAGCACTGGTCCCTAATGTGCTCCAATACAGCAGGTATCATACATTTATTTTGAACACTGCAAAAACTCAAAATCCTATCAGTACTTACAGTTTAGACTAACTTAAAACTTAACTAGAACTTAAAAATAGCTTGACACAAATGGAAATTCAATTGAAACACGTGGGAAAATCACATAGCTTTCAAGTGATGTGTGTTATCAAGCATAAATACATTTTTAGGTAAGAAATACGTTTTTTTTAATAACATCTAGAAGTTTTTTGAGTAAAAGCAGTGAATTTTTTTCTACTCACATCTGAGATGCAATTGTTGGCTGTTTTCAACAATGTACATCGAAAATAAAGACATTGATTGACTGAAAATGGTTCAATAACGGATTAAATGTCTTTTTTTCTTATGTTTATTTGCAATTGCTCTTTACCTAAAAAAAATGTTTTACCCGATTACTCGATTAATCGATAGAATTTTCAGTCGATTACTTGATTACTAAAATATTCGATAGCTGCAGCCCTAGTTAATATGACGACATAAATGGTCCATAAGTCTGCATTTTAATACGTAAATCAGTGGCTACCACACAACTTCATAAAATGAAGTCCGGCGTGCGCCACACTAGATTAGTACACAACAGTCCTCACCATCCTCATCCTCCTGGACCTATCTGCAGCTTTTCACACCCCTCCACCGGCTATCCACCATTAGCATCACCCGCACCCCATTGAACTGGTCCTCATCCTACCTTTATGGCAGTGCTTCTCAATTATTTTCTGTTACGCCCCCCCAAGCAAGACGTAAATGTTTCGCGCCCCCCCGAACTCTCCGCCGCCACTGTAAATAATATTATTCGTCTATAAAATTACTATTATAAATACGCATCTGCCTAACATTGTGTCCTTTTTTTCTAATAAAGAAAAAACGTAACAGATCAACTTATAATAAAGTATAACTTTATTAACATTGTTTTGTCTGTAACAGAGAAGACTTGACGTGCATCAATTTGCCTGAATTTAAAAAAAAAAAAGTCACATTCAAACTGTAAAAATACACTCAAGGTATTTTTGACCATTTGATACAGAAAAATAAAATGTAATAAAATCCGTAAATAATAACAAATTCAAATTGATTAGAAACATTTACTCATGAGGACAATATGCCAAAAAATTTGACCGAAAAAACAAAAATGAATTAAGGAAAAAAAAGAGTGTCCTTGGACAGAAGGACAGTTTTTATTTTTGCTGCTCACACTCAGTATTACCTCCTTTGCAATGGTGTGGAGTCATTTTGCAATGAGCATGCTAACAATGCTCACTGGTTTACTGATATAACACTGACAAAGCAGGACTATTGTTGGCAATATTCGGCACGTTTTCGCTGAAAAACAATCAAGCGGCTTATCAATGAGATTGGGGTCGAATGTCTTTAAGTGGCGTCTTAATTGATTTGGCTTCTGGCAGTCCGCTATAATTATTTTCAGACACAGTAAACAGTAGTCTTTCCTCATCACCCCACTGTATTAAAAGTCAAAGCTAAAAGGCAAACGGCACGAAAAAAGCGCATTCTCGGCGGCCGAGGTAGAACCGTAGGTGAGGGCGGTCGTCGTGACGATCCCAAGCCGTAAATGGCACTTCTCGGGCGGCGAAGTGAGAACCGGACAAGACAGTGGATCGCTGCGTGAGTGAGTCCGGTCGGAAAACGGCTTTCGAAAACGGCGGCGGCGCACTGCTCTTCATATCTGTTTTCTGTGTGCTGAGTGCTCTTCCTTAGTTCAAAAATACTGCACGCACTCTGAAAATGAGAGCGCCACTGCCACCCACTGAGTGGATGTGCAAGTACACTTTATTCCAGTCCGGCAAAAAAAAAAAAAAAAAGCATGTTCCCCGAGGACACATGCGCCCCCCCTGGCATTGCTCTGCGCCCCCCCAGGGGGGCGCGCCCCACTATTTGAGAAGTACTGCTTTATGGACACACTCAATGTATCCAAATCAAGTCATTTAAATCTGCCCCCTCCCCTGTTACCTCTGGTGTGCTCCAAGGCTTCTGCCCTCGGGGCCCTACTCTTCATCATCTACGTTCTTCCCCTCGGCAACATTTTCCGTAAATACAACATCCACTTTCACTTTTATGCCGACGACACCCAACTCTACGTACCTCACCTCTGAACCCTCCATTTCAACATCCCTAACTGACTGTATCACAGAAATAAAAAGCTGGTTTACCCACAATTTCCTGAAACTCAACAGCAATAAAACCGAGGTGCTCCTCATTAACTCCAAATCCACTATTTCAAAAAAACATAGTCTATCCCTCACCATTGCCATAGCCTATCCCTCACCATTGACAACTCCACTGTTTCACCCTCCCCCCAAGTCAAGAACCTGGGAGTAATCCTGGACATTACATTTTACAGTGTATCACATAAGTGAGTACACCCCTCGCATTTCTGCAGATATTTAAGTATATCTTTTCATGGGACAACACTGAAAAAATGACACTTTGACACAATGAAAAGTAGTCTGTGTGCAGCTTATATAAACAAGTTAATTTATTTTCTCCTCAAAATAACTCAAAATATAGCCATTAATATCTAAACCCCTGGCAACAAATGTGAGTACACCCCTTTGAAAAAACGTACATCCCTAATTGATGTGCATGGCTGTCACCCCAGGAGGAAGCCTCTTCTGAAGACGGTATACAAGAAAGTCTCATCAGACCGTAGGACATGGTTCCAGTAATCCATGTGCTTTGTTGACAGGTCTTCAGCAAACTGTTTGCGGGCTGTCTTGTGTCTTCAAGTCACATGACATTTTAGAAGGAAAATGACAAGCAGTACTCAATTTGGACATTTAGGGATGTACGTTTTTTCAAAGGGGTGTACTCACTTTTGTTGCCAGGGGTTTATATATTAATGGCTATATTTTGACTTGTTTTGAGGGGAAAATAAATCAACTCTATTGTATAAGCTGCACACAGACTACTTTTCATTGTGTCAAAGTGTCATTTTGTCAGTGTTGTCCCATGAAAAGATATACTTAAATATCTGCAAAAATGCTAGGGGTGTACTCACTTTTGTGATACACTGTAGTTTCAACCACACATCAATAACATTAGCCGGATTGCCCACTTCCATCTACACACCATTACTCACCTCTGCCCCTCCCTCACCCCACATTCTGCTGCCATTCTGGTTCACAGCCTGTTAACTTCCCGCCTTGACTACTGCAACTCTCTCATTTTCGGCCTCCTTCAAAAAACTCTCTATAAACTCCAACTGGTCCAGAATTCAGCTGCCTGCATCACAACGCATAGCTCCTCCATCCACCACATTACACCAGTATTCCAAAAGCTCCAATGGCTCTCGGTCCAGTTTCGTATCCACTTGAAAGTCGTCCTCCTCAGATTCAAGGCCATCCACAACCTCGCCCCCTCATACCTGTCCGACCTCATTCATGTTAAAACTCCCTCCTTTGCCCATTAGATTCTCCATACACCTGTCTGTCCACCACGCTCGCCTCAGCACCATGGGGAGCCGAGCATTCAGTCGCTGGGCTCCCTGGCTTTCATTGCCACTCGACCTCAGGAACAACGACTCCCTCCCTCCCTCTTTTTCAATCCAAACTCAAAACACACCTCTTAAGACTCGCCTATCCCTAACCATCCCTAATTTCTTTGTGTTTGGCTCTCTGCTATTGTTTTTACATCTCTTGTCTCAGTATTTTAATTTTTTTTTTTAAACGTTCTATACTTTATTATTTTTACTGTTCTCAATCTTTGTTTCAATGTTTTTTAGAATTATTGTACAGCGACCTTGAGTACCAGAAAGGCGCCTTTAAATAAAATGTATTATAATTATAACAGAAGAGGGATGCTACGCATGCACAGGTATTGCTGACCAATCTGAAGTGAGATGCGTCTTGTGGAAAGGGCGCAAAAACAGTCACTTATCCCCTTAACTACTCTGCACGTAATTATCAGTGGAACCTTGTTTCTTTATTTGAAATTCTTGGACTTGGAAAAGGCTAAAGTGATTCAAGCAGCAGAGCTGGGGACAAAGAGGACTTCTGTTATTCGGGAGTATTTTTTAATTGAGACTGAAGACAAGCACCAGAAAACTTTCCTTGTCGCACCAAGGTATGGTGAATCGTGGATAAAATCGAAATTACTGCATCCTGAAATCGTTCGGCCCTAATTGCACCATATGAAAAATGTAACTGTAACCAAAGTATTTCTTTGTGACGTATACCAGTATGCAGCGGACAGTCTGCGTTGCGCTGGCCTCCTGGCTGTGTGCGGCCCAGTGCAGGGGGATCTTGCCTTCGCTGTCGGGGATGCCGATGTTTGAGTCGTGCTTGATAAGGAGGCGAACGTGCTCCGGCCTGTTATAAAATGCTGACCAGTGCAAGGCGGTTTGCTGTGAAGAGAGATGGGTAGGAGAGATGAAAAGGAAGAGAAAGCAATTGCCACGTTTACATGGAGCCAAATATTCCAATTACAATCGGAATATTTGTTCAAACCGAATAAATGTGTTCCATATAAACACCTCATTCGGAATGAACAGGCCCAAACCGAATGGAATTTCATTCCGATTCACAGGGGTGGAATATTCCTTTTCCCAAACCGATTAGAAGTAAAATTATATCATGTAAACAGGGAAGCGGAATGGTGTCTAGTTGCGTTCTTTCTGCACATGCGCCGTACTGACGTGGCGACGTCACTTTATGACGTAAGTAACGTCACTTGCAATATGGCTTCCAAGCACAGCGCACCTAATTGGAGTCCGGCGGAAAGATTGTATTTAATTCAAACTTTAAAAGAATTGAATATAATTGCTCGCTTAGACGGGCGTAAAACGAGGAACAGTGAACTATTTAAAAAAGTTCACGAGAGGTTACACGAAGCCGGAATAGCCGGAGAGTTGACCAGATTAGAAACCGGTGGAAAACCGGCTACTACAAGGCAAAAGAGCAAAACAGCAGAAGCGGATACGACCCCACAAACACAACAAGTGGGTTAAAGTTAAAACAGCAGCACTCCGACGATCGATCTCCATGTTTTGCAACGTGACGCTTTGTTTTGATTAATCTGCGCGTGTCAGACGGCAGTTGTCAAACGTCCTTTCGGAATAAAGGCAGACACAAACGCTGGATCGGAATAGATGAAGTGACATGTAAACAGCTGATCTGAAATTTCCATTCGGAATGATTTGAATCGGTATGAATAAAAGTCAGCATGTAAACGTGGCTAATGATGACTTGGGTCTAGAACAACGAGACCCATTGTGGCCTTGCGGCGTTGAGCTTTTCTGTTATGCAAAAGCAAAATACTCCAACCAAGAAATCTGATGGCAAGTGTCAGTACAAAGCTCACATTGACGCTGGAGTTGAGAAAGCAACCCAGATAGCTCCTCAATGAACGTTAGTGGTTGTCATCTGACATGATGATGCATATTGGATCATTACAAAACTAACCACTGATGTCACACCTCAGCATCCACACACAGGGAGACTCTGTTCTTGTGGCCACAGATACTTAGGCTTGACTATGACATGACTGCATATGACCTCAAATTCCCCACCTAATTCCATTTGCTACGGGGCAGACACTTGGGCAAGAAGGTTTTGTGCTCGGACTGTACAAAACCTCTCAGTGTGTTTTAAGTACACAAATAAAACAAATGTCACTGAATTCGTAAACTTTGAGTTTGACTTCAAAGAAAAACTATGCCCTTAAGTTGCAAGTTTAAACCACATTGTTGTATGAGAGATCAAGATTACAAGGTCTTAACTGAGTGTCTTTTGCTTTTTCTTTGCTATTTTTTTGACAACAACAGAAAAGGGCAAAGATGAAAAATGTGGTCAGATATATGGAACAAATAAGACATTGCAAAATGACTGCAACACGGTTAATCACACCACTGTAAGCAAAAATGAATCTTAACATTCATCTTTCATGCAGCCTGTCTTTGTGCGACATTTTTGTCAATCTTGTACTATTGCCTAAAGGTTGCTAAAATCACCAAACTTGTAATCGTCTGAAGTTATCCAGTTTAATTTTTATTGCACAAACACAATACTACTCAGACAACTGGGTGAAGTTAGCAGGTACTCCAACAGCATTCTCCCACTTGCCCTAATATATAAAACATTGATTTGGAATCCCATGACACGATCGGATCCGCATCCCGATACTTGTGTGGTGATCCGATATGCATTGCGATACTTCAACTATGGCAACATACTACCTTTTAAAATTTATAAAAACAAAGATGCATTTATCTCCATTTAAACTAGATGCCATTTGACATTTATTCTTTTTTTACATTTTAAAGTGCATTAACTGTTGCAGCAACTGTTCCTGTACACAATAGAAATAACTATTTAAAACACTTCACATTTTATATAGTGGTATGAAAAAGTATCTGAACCTTTTGGAATTTCTCACATTTCTGCATAAAATCACAACCAAATGTGATCTGATTTTTGTCATAATCACACAGATAAAAAAAAAAAAACAGTGTCTGCTTTAACTAAAACTACCCAAACATTTAAAGGTTTTCATATTTTAATCAGGATAGCATGCAAACAATTACAGAAGGGTGAAAAATAAGCAAGTGAACCCTCTGCCTAAGGAGACTTGAGCAATTGAAACCATTTTTTAACACAAACAAAACACACAAAACAAGTTAAGTCAGGTGTGTGCCCAATCACTTATGAGTGGTTTTAAGCTGCCCTGCCCACTATAAAACACACACCTGGTAAGAGTTGTCTTGATGTGCATCATGCCTTGGGCAAAAGAGCTATCTGAAGACCTGCGATCAAGGATTGTTGATTTGTATAAAGCTGGGAAAGTATACAAAACCATCTCTAAAAGTCTGGATGTTCATCAATTGACAGTCAGAGAAGTTGTCTACAAATGGAGAGAATTTGGCACTGTTGCTTCTCTCCCAACTTACAATCATTAATGAAAGAAGGAATTCAAAAGTTTATCTTATCGTTTTTCTTTTCAGGAAACCCTGAGAGCATCTGTCAGACAGTTGAAGCTAAAAAGAGGATGGATGCTGCAACAAGATAATGATCCACTGCTGCACTGCTGTCATTGCCCAGCACATTTTTCACTACTTCTACCTTACATAGCTAAATACCTCTCTGAATTGTTTCATCCTCAATGTACTTTTGTTATAGTGGCTTGTTTGTTCTAATACTGGAGTAGCTTTAAATACCGGAGACAAATTCCGTGTGTGTTTCTAACATACTTGGCCATTAAACACGATTGTTAGTCTGATTAGTGTCTTTAGTTCCCAAATGCTTATGAAGTGTTGTTAAAATGAAGGTTGATGCAGGCATACATTTTTAAATGACAGACTATTTACCTTAAAACCAGTATTAATAAAAATGCTAGGGCAAGACTCTTGGTTAAGACTACAAATTTTGATTATATTAGTCTTATTTGTGCCAACTTGCACTCACTCCCTGTCCACGTGTGATGTAATTGTTATTTATTTTACCAACTAAAAAATATTACAAGGCTTGGTACGTTCCTATCTTGCGGGCGTAGTGATGCATTGAGTTCCAGGCTGAACTTTTTGCTGACGTGCTGGCCTTTAAATGACTCCGGCAGATAAAATTAATTCAGAAAGTTCTAGAAATCCATTCAAGCTCAAGTACTGTGAATTGTCATACTCACATTAATTAGAGTGGTTACTGTAGAAATGTTTCTTTATGCTTCTACACACCCTGATTTTAGGTCTTCCTCTCCTCAGTGTCCTGCTACCCACCCACCATGCTCGTCGAAGGTTCTTGTTGGCAATAAACAAAAGTCAGGCGATTGCTGCTAGGATTCTTTTATCGACCAACTGGGACAAGAATTGTTGAGGACCACTTCCCCTGAGGCATGGCTGAGGAGGATTCAGCATCGACCGAGCAGGAATGACTCTAGAAGAACCACTACCCTGGAGGAGTCTACCTGCGGCGCTTCATTTTATTAAATGGAGTGTTAATTCTGGCATTGTACATTGTCATATCATATGATGAACGCTGGAAGGGGAGCGATCAAACGACATTTCACTTTTATTTACTTGTATGGAGCCTCTAAATCAGGAGTGTCAAACTCATCTTTGGCATGGGCCACATTGTAGTAAGTTTTTTTTTTTTACAGAGGGCCATGATGACCATGATTAATCAACTAATTGACAATTAATTCATCATTAAATAAATCAAAATGGATAGTTAATTTTTTTTAGAGACATAATTGACCTAGAAATGTCTGAATCCTGTTTTTTTTTTTATTTTTATAATCCTCCAAATAGAATATACTCTCTTATATATTTTCATTTACTTTTTAAAAACTGATTTACAACTTTATAAAAATAAAATTTAACAAAAAGGCCAGTAATTTTTTTTTTTTTTTTTAAATAAAAAGGGATAAACAGTAATTATCTTTTTATTATTATTACTTTTAAACATATTTTTGGTTGAAAAGGGGAAAAAGCCACACACATTAAAAAAAAAAAAGTTTTGTTTTTTGAAAAAATAAAATGAAATATCAATAAATATTTTACCGTATTTTTCGGACTAGTAGTCGCACCTGAGTATAAGTCGTACCAGCCATAAAATGCCCAATGAAGAGAAAAAAAACATATACAAGTCGCACCGGAGGATAAGTCGCATTTTTGGGGGAAATTTACTTGATAAAATCCAACACATAGAACAGACATGTCATCTTGAAAGGCAATTTAATATAAAAATACAATAGAGAACAACATGCTGAATAAGTGTACGGTGTACAGTGCATGAACAACGAAATGCGAATAGACTGTCCTCACCAGGACGCTACGGCTCAGTCCTGGCTATTCAGCGGGCTAAACTCCCAAATGACGATGCTGGACATTAGCATGCGTTCGCTAGCATTAGTGCATCGTTCAAACAATCACACAACTGGCTCTAAGTGTCCAATCGCGGGTGGAAAACACACAACAACCACAGAAAAGATGATACACAAAGGCGTTGCATCTGTTGAGATATTTTACAAGCATAAACGATGAACGCAGGTTCGCAGCCGTGTTTCTCTCTTGCTAATTCGCCCAGTCAGTCAGAGCTACGTAGCTGTCGGTCTTCTTCTGGCGTGTGAGCGCTCTTCTTCACGTAAACAAGTGCAAGTGTGCCCCCACGTGGGCGTGAAAGCGCCACAAACTAAAAGCATGCATTTCAATATAAAGAAGTCAATAATACAATTGAACACACATTGCCAAATGCAGAACGCGAACGTGGCCATAGCTATTAAGTTATTCAGATATCTATAGCATAAAGAACATGCTAACAAGTTTACCAAACCTTCAGTGTCACTCCAAAACACCAAAATAACATTTGAAATGATATCATAATGAGTTAATAATTTCACACATAAGTTGCTCCTGAGTATAAGTCGCACCCTCAGCCAAACTATGAAAAAAAACGACTTATAGTCCGAAAAATACGGTATGTTTTTTTTCATAAAAAATGTTATTTAAAATTATTCAAAGAAAAGAAAAAAGGATTTAAAGGTAAATATTCTCTGATTTCTGTAGCCCTCCAACTTTCATTGAGGACTACAGAAATTGTATTTAAATTTCATTTTGGAGGGCAAAAAAAAAACAAAGTGACGGTCAGATTTGGTTCCCGGGCTTTGAATTTGACACATGTACTCTATAAGGTTATACAGTGATCCTTCGCTACTTTGCGCTTCAAACTTCGCGCCCTTAGTCCATCGCCTATTTTTTTCGATTAAAAAGAAATAAAATACAGATGAGCTGTCCTGAACCGATTGCTTATCTCACTCTCGCTCCCTCCCTCACTCCCTCTTCCTGCTCTTTGTTCCCCAGGCAGGCAGTGCACGTGCACTGGAGTTGCTTATTAAAGTTAATGATGTTGACAGATGTTTGTGTTTGATCTAGCCAGTCACGGGCTTTAAAAGGGTCGTATGCGTCAATCATCATTTAACTACTTAAACACTTGCTGTGGCAACTCATTGTGTGTAAGTGAGAGGATTTGAGTAGACTCATTCAATGAAGCGGTGCCTTGGAACAGACAGGCTCTGTGTGCGCATTGCCCAGGGCGGGGGGAAAAGGAAGCGCGCGCTGGAATGAATGTGTCAGTGTGTGGCGATATTCGAGGCAGTAGGACATGTGCGCTGGAATGAATGTGTGAGTGTGTGGCGATATTCGAGGCAGTAGGACATGTTGTGTTCGCGGCAATAAACGCTACATGTTAAAAGTGATCCCAAGCAGTTTGTAATGTCCACATGTCACAACAAGAATCACACCCAAGGGAGGTAACAGAAGAATTTAATAAAGCCAAGCATTTTTTTACGACAGTACAGTACTTTATTCTTTTTAAAAAATAATTAGTAACATGTTTAAAACTTATCATAATTATTACATTTTGAAGTGCTTAAAAAATGTATTAAAATATATATATACACGGACTGAAAGACAGCATGGAGGCACTGATCACCGCAGCACAAGAACAGGTCCTAAACACAAGATCAATAGGGGCCGGGGTCTATCACACCAGACAGGATCCCAGGTGCAGCTTATGCAAAGAGGCTCCTGAGACAGTCCAGCACATCACAGCAGGGAGTAAGATGTTGGCAGGCAAGGCATATATGGAACGACATAACCAGGTAGCAAGCATAGTGTACAGGAACATCTGTGCCAAGTACGGACTGGAGACCCCAAAGTCAAGGTGGGCAACACCTCCAAAGGTGGTCGAGAACAACCGAGCCAAGATCCTGTGGGACTTCCAGATGCAGACAGACAAAATGGTGACGGCCAACCAACCTGACATAGTGGTGGTGGATAAACATCAGAAGACAGTAGTAGTGATAGATGTAGCAATCCGGAACGATAGCAACATCAGGAAAAAAAGAACACGAAAAGCTGGAGAAATATCAAGGGTTGAAGGAAGAGTTGGAGAAAATTTGAGGAGTGAAGGCAACAGTGGTTCCAGTTGTGATCGGGACACTATGGGCAGTAACCCCCAAGCTGGGTGCATGGCTCCAACAGATACCAGGAACAACGTCCGACGTCTCCTTTCAGAAGAGCGCAATCCTAGGGACAGTTAAGATCCTGCGTAGAACCCTCAAGCTCCCAGGCCCCTGGTAGAGGACCAGAGGCCAAAATCATCAATATTAAAACAATAAAAGGCTTGAACTACTTCAGTTGTGTGTAATCAATCTAAAATATGTGAAAGTCTAATGTTTATCAGTACATTACAGAAAATAATGAACTTTATCACAATATGCTGATTTTTTGAGAAGGATCAGTATATATTTTAAATTGCACTTCTGGAAAAAAACGTAAAAAACCTGTATAATATGTATCTATTTCCAATGCTAAATCTAAATAAATACATTGAACACACACAAAAAAACCCAAATAAAATATATTTATTTTGAGGGATGGGAGGCCATTACTTTGCGGTTTTTCACTTATCGCGCCGGGTTCTGGTCCCCGAAAAACGAGATCACTGTATAAATAAACTCGATTTAACATATCGGAAGTTGACCAGTGTCCTGGAATGGACTGTGTTTGACCTGGTAGGGTCCAATGTACCTTGTTCTTGTCCTGGGTGTCAACCTCTCCAGGTCCGATGTGTTTGAGCAGTAACGCGAGGGCTTTGGGAGAAGGGTGTCGTGTGGCAAGATGCAGTGGAGTCATCTCTTCCAAATCCTTCTGCAGCCAGTTGGCGTGTCGTGACAACAGCAACTTCAGAAAACGAACATTTCCCTGCAATGTAAAAAAACAAAAACTCACCCCTTTGTAGGGCACTCTTCAAACTAACTGGCTAAATGTTAGAATTGTTTGTGCATTCAGTTAACACTTATGCTTTCCTTATTATAGTTAGTCACCAGATAGGATTAACTTCTGTCCAGTCAGCCTTTCCTTTGTCCTGAGCCATGTGGCCCCAATGTAGTCTATGTATTCTATACAACGTTCTGTGTTGCTTTCCTGCCCCTCCCCTTTTTGTCTTCTCCTGAACAAAGAGGGTTGCTATTACAGCAACTGGGGGAGCAGCTACCAACCTTCACAAAAGCTACATCGACTTCCTGCTTGTTCTTTTTAGCCAAGCTAGTACATGAACCTAGCTTTAAATCTAACACTAATACTGATGGTACTAAACGCTCAATCCATTTTTACCTCTCAGTCAAAATGGTTGGGACGTTTAGCGCTGTCAATGGCACAGACAGCTGAGCATTCATATCCAGTCCCTCCAGTTTAAATTATTTGGACGTCAACTGTTGCCAATGGAAGAAACTCAGCTTAATACGACTAAGAAAAAAAACAAATGTGCCATTGGGGGCCATAACCAGAGTGTATTTGCTTTTTTCTCATTTTAATGTTCTTAATTTTATTTTTATGAATATTTTATTATTTATTATTGTATTTATTCATAGAAAATTATATAGATAGTATTAAAAATACAAAAGTATATATATATATATATATATATATATATATATATATATATATATACACACATACTTATACTATATACAGTGAAGAAAATTAACACCCAACAATTTTGCAAGTTCTCCCAATTAGAAATCATGGAGTAGTCTGAAATTTTCAACGTAGGTGCATGTCCACTGTGAGAGAGATAATCTTAAAAAGAAAAATCTAGAAATCACAAAGCATGATTTTTTAAAAACAATTTATTTGTGTGATACAGCGGCAAACAAGTATTTGAACACCTGTCTATCAGCTAGAATTCTGACCCTGAAAGACCTGTTAGTCTACCTATTAAAAGTCCACCTCCACTCCATGTATTTTCCTGAATCAGGTGCACTTGTTTGACATCAATGGCAGCATAAAGACACCTGTCCACCCCATACAATCAGTAAGACTCAAACTTGTACCATGATCAAGACCAAAGAGCTGTCCAAAGACACCAGAGAAAAAAAATGTTCACCTCCACAAGGCTGGAAAAGGGCTATGGAGCAATTGCCAACCAGCTTGGTGAAAAACGGTCCACTGTTGGAGCAATCATTAGAAAATGGAAAAAGCTAAACATGACGGTCAGTCTCAGTCGGAGTGGAGCCCCATGTGAGATATCACCTCGTGGGGTCTCAATGATGCTAAGAAAAGTGAAGAATCAGCCCAGAACTTCACAACAGAAGTTGGTCAATGACCTGAAAAGAGCCGGGACCACCGTTTCCAAGGTCACTGTTGGTAATACACAAGACGTCATGGTTTGAAATCATACACAGCACGGAAGGTTCTCCAACTTAAACCAACACAGGCCTGTCTTAAGTTTGCCTATGACCATTT
This sequence comes from Corythoichthys intestinalis, assembly GCF_030265065.1. NCBI lineage: Eukaryota > Metazoa > Chordata > Actinopteri > Syngnathiformes > Syngnathidae > Corythoichthys > Corythoichthys intestinalis. The sequence continues at coordinate 43,943,475 of NC_080398.1, forward strand.
GGACGATGCAGAAGGGTCATGGGAGCAATTTTTGTGGTCAGATGAGAGTAAAATAAACTTTTTGGTCAGAATTCCACAAACCGTGTTTGGAGGAACAAGAATGACGAGTACTATCTCAAGAACAACAACCCTACTGTGAAGCATGGGGGTGGTAGAATCATTTTTTTGGGGTGTTTTTGTCTGCTATGGGCCAGGACGAGTGCACTGTATTAAAGAGAACGACTGGGGTCCTGGATTGTGAGATTTTGGGGAACAACCTCCTTCCTTCAGTCAGAGCACTGAAGATGCGTCTTGCCTGGGCCTTCCAACATGACAATGACCCACAGCACACAGCCAGGAAAACCAAGGAGTGGCTCCTTAAGAAGCATCACAAGGTTCTAGCATGGCATAGCCGGTTTCTAGACCTAAACCCAAAAGAAAATCTTTGGAGGGAGCTCAAACTCGGTGTTTCTCAGCGACAGCCCAGAAACCTGACTGATGGGTGGGCCAAGATCCCTCCTGCAGTGTGTGCAAACCCTGTGAAAAACAACAGGAAACGATTGACCTCTGTAATTTTAAACAAAGGCTACTGTACAAAATATTAACATTCATTTTCTCAGGTGTTCAAATACTTATTTGCAGCTGTATCACACAAATAAATTGTTTAAAAAAAATCATACATTGTGGTTTCTGGATTTGTCTCTTTCCCTCTCAGTGGATACGCACCTACAATGAAAATTCCAGACCCCTCCATTATGTCTAAGTGGGAGAAGTCGCATAATAGAAGGGTGTTCAAATATTTGTTTTCTTCCCTGTGTACTAACGATGTAACGGTACATGTATTTGTATTGAACAGTTTCGGTACGTGGTGCTCGGTTCGGAACGGAGGCGTACCGAACGAGTTTCTGACGTAATGTAACCCTTACTTTTCCAGGCTGTGAGTCGATCGGTTTACAGTTTTTTTGTATAGATTATATTTACTCAGTCTTCTCTACTATAATGAGGACCAACACGGTATGACAGTATAACCCAGAAACGTCAACAGCGCGAAAACGTGCCCACTGCAAGAACGTAGTGAAACGCGGGCGTTAAAGTCAATCAGCCAGTGCACACCAGTCGCAGTGCGGCCGCGTGTTAGACACGACCCAGAAGCGGCTCAACACGATGCACACGAAAAGAACGGCAGAGTTTATTATTTGACGCGAGACGCGACCCTCCTGCGTCAATACTACTACCAGTAGCTAGGATCGGGCAGACCGGAAGTCACTCGTCTAAAAATACGGTGGATCCAGTCGATTTTCAAACTAATATGCAATCGTAACCCACTTTTTGAGTCCATCAGATCTCTTGAGTGGTAGATCGAGGCACAGTTGACTTGTCTTTGTTGATTTACTGCTGTCTTCTCTGCTATAATAATAACAAACACGGCCCCGTGTTCAATACAAAACCCTCCTACCACAACAAAACAAGTAGGAACTAATATTCACATAGGAACTAAAGTTATACAACATAAAATATACAATATAAATGAATACTACATCACATTTGTAAAATATAAATAAATAGTTCATTTAAATAAAATGAATTGAAATGAGCTAAAACACCTGTGATTAAATAATAGAAATAATACAGATCCTGATTACACAATTAAAATTATTAATTTTTGTGTGGGGCTTTAACTTGACAAAATCCACCAATAAAGCTTTTGAAAACTGTTCATACGGAAAAAAATGATTCATTGAGGCATTTCATTTGTTAAATACATGTTAAAATCTTTGTCATTGGGATTGCTTTTCTCTTTAGCACAGGACTTCTTTTTTCTTCTTTCTTTCAGAAAGAAAGCTGACCAATACGTGGGGTCTGAAAGACAAATTGTTGTTGGATTGTCTTTAAATACCCACTGCTCTTTGAGCAGAATTCTTGCTTTGTATAGGCTAATGTTCCGATTGTTGAAAGCACAAAGGTGTGTAATAAACAACTAGCACATTTAAATTTTGCATTTTGTTTTCTTACTGTACCGAAAATGAACCGAACCATGACCTCAAATCCGAGGTACGTACTGAACCGAGATTTTTGTATACCGTGACACCCCTACTGTATACACCAGGGGTCCCCAAACTTTTTCCTGTGAGGGCCACATAACCCTTCTCTTCTCTGATGAGGGGCCGGGGTCAGTTTGTAACAGAAAAAGTGTGACGATTGCAGGAGTGCCTAAATGTAAAAATGTATTGTTTTTCAGAAAGCCACAATCAAATAACCCTTTCTGGATTCTTCACGGAACCAAAGTAAATAAAATAAAAATGATATAATATAATATAATATAATATAATTAGGGCTGTCAAACGATTAAAAATTTTAAGCGAGTTAATCACAGCTTAAAAATTAATCGTAATTAATCGCAATTCAAACATCTCTAAAATATGCCTTATTTTTCTGTAAATTATTGTTGGAATGGAAAGATAAGACACAAGACGGATATATACATTCAACATACTGTACATAAGTACTGTATTTGTTTATTATAACAATAAATCAACAAGATGGCATTAACATTAATATTCTGTCAAAGCAATCCCTGGGTAGAAAGACTTGTAGTTCTTAAAAGATAGATTTTAGTACAAATTATAGAAATTTTATGTTAAAACCCCTCTTAATGTTTTCGTTTTAATAAAATTGGTAAAATTTTCAATCAAAAAAATTAACTAGTAGCTCACCATTGTTGATGTCAAGAATTACACAATGCTCATGGTGCATAAAATCAGTCGCACCCAAGCGCCAGCAGAGGGAGACAAAAAACACAAGTAACAAGTGGACATGACACTGCTGTCATTTTAATCTGTTTGAACGGGGCATATGCGTTAATTGCGTCAAATATTTTAACGTGATTAATGAAAAAAATTAATTACCGCCCGTTAACGCGATAACTTTGACAGCCCTTAATATAATATAATATAATATAATATAATATAATATAATCAGGGGTGCATATATTTTTTTTGCCCAGGTTCTCAGAGGAGGACCTGGAGATGTGACTTGGTCCTCATTGAGCTTGAGAGCCGACCCACCTGATGCGATAAATTTATGACAAGCTTTACTTAGAGCCAATTAACTTTGATTAATTATATTAACAGTTAATGCTTGATTAACATCAACTGGCACAACAAAATTGCCATTACTTTGAAGCGAAATGTAAAGAAATAAACATAAAAGCACCAATTCAAAATAAAGGGCATTATGCGGCTCCCACATTAACTCCAAGCCTTTTTAAAAGTGGGATGTCCTCCTCATAAGACCTCATTGAACGTGCATGTTTAGCTTTGTAAAATGCGAGCAAAAACACGTTTGTCAGTGCATATCGCTGTTCATTACCTTTATTCCGCCCTATTCCGCCACATGTCCATAGGGCGAGTGGGGTCCTGTTTGACATCGATAGTTTGCTTAATTGCCACATGCTCTCTGTTTTTTTCGTGCTTTTCAAAATTTGGATGGCTGAAATTCTTTGACCCTACATAAAATGCGTTGCTCTAATCGGCGACATTGGGATTCTCACGGCACATTTCCGTGCGAGCATCATTCGCTTCTAGCCATGGTACCTCCTGTAGCCACTTTGCAGCAAAAGTCCTTTTTTTCGGTAGCTCCGGTGACGTCTCTGTCGTCTGTCTGTCTTTTGACGGGGGTGGGGGAACACGGAAGTAATTACTCAGTGTGGCCTGCCTCATCGACATTTTGAGAAGTTATTTTCTCGTGTCCGCCGCAAATAGAGTGGTCAGCCATCGGTACGCAAAAGCGTATGGAAGCCGTTGAGGGCCAGCGCGTTTGTCTACGTCCAGTACGCATGTGCGGACCACTTATGTGCACCTCTGAATATAATATAATATAATATAATATAATATAATATAATATAATATAATATAATATAATATAATATAATATAATATCATGTAATATAATATAATATCATGTAATATAATATAATATAATAATACTGTATTAATTAAATAGATAATAACCAAATAACCATTGCTCAGTTCTTCACAGAAAAAAGCCAGGACATAAATAACTCTATTTTTTTGTTCAGGGGGCCGGACCAAATGTGGCTGCGGGCCGTATCCGGCCCGCGGGCCGTAGTTTGGGGACCCCTGGTATACACGCACATTTGCATACACACCTAAGTGCAAAAAACATTTATTTAATAAAGATACAATAATAATTGACACCTGGCATACACATAAGTGGACATCATATTTGGGTCATGCAAGCCAAACTTGTATGCCAAATGTTAATATTGTGCCCTACATCATTGTACGCCAGTTTTTTGTTTTTCTTTGCTTTTTTTAAATGATCAATATCATTTGCCCTATATAGTTTTATCTGCGAAATCAAAGTGTTGTCAATAAAATAAGAACTAACAACACATACACACCCACACACAGGGAAATACATAAGCTTGCAAGCTTTTAGTGTTGTCTCATTCAATCCAAGGGTCATCCATCTTCGTTCTTTCTCATTTTGGTGTGTGTGATGAGCTGTTAGAAATTTAACACCTGTTCTGTGCCCAACCCCCGATCATCATCCTCAGTCTGGACGAGACACAGCCAAGGCCACATTTGCGACACTGTCCAACATCTCTCACAGGACCACGGTTTGTGTGTCCACATGGCCCCCGACTGTGTGAATGCATGAGTGTGTTTTGTATATTTACCATGGTGCCGTCTCAAAGCCACAGCCTGACGGATCTATCTTGTGTGTGAGCATGCATCTCGACCGAGCGCGTGTGTATGCGCTCCTGTCTTCCCTATTCTCAGTCCAATTAGATCCGTAATCCCTGGCCTCTCTGCCTGTCTTGGCCAATTATTGATCCTGTGTCAAAGAGACAGGGCTCCCCGTCACTATCATCCGGCCCACAACGTGCACACGCACATACCAATAGTCTACTAGCGCCGCTACTATCTTTCTTCAACAATATCATAATGACAAATCGTTGGATATGTCACCGAATAAAGATATTACTGAATGGAATCCACTTTGGCACCACAATAACAATGTTGAAATATCTGACAACAACCCTAAAACCTCGATAGAAAAAGTGTTAAAAAATGAGGTGCTTCAAAACGTTGTGACCAGTCAAAACATATACTGTACATCAAACCCAAACTACAAGTTTTTTCCTCCCCTTTGCAGTAATCCACCTGGAGTCAAACATACAATCTGGACAAGTTGTGATGGACAGGTGTCAATCTCAAGGCCTGGGGGCCAGATCTGGCTTGCCACGTCATTTTGTGCGGCCCATCAAAGTAAATCACGTGCATCGACTTTTTCCGCTCTAAAATTAAATTCAACTAAAATTTCTGTTGTCCTTAATGAAAGATCGAGCACTAAAGAAATCAAAAACTATTTATTTATATAAAATTCAAATAATTAATCATCTTGATTTAAGAATGAAAAATAATAAAAAGATAGCATTCACTGTTTTCTCTTTATCTATTTAATATTTATTCATGTACATTACGTTCATGTATCTTGCCAAAATAAAATTTAAATAAAATTTCTGTAGTCCTCAATTACAGATCGATGGCTGCAGAAATCAGATATTTACATTTTTTCCTTAAAAAAAAGAGACAGACGTTTTTTATTTTCTTCTTAAAACATGTAAATAACTTTCCAGTTCCCTTTTTAAAATTAATTTAAAAACTTGTAATGATTATTAAAAAGTGATCCTTTACTGTTTTCCGACTTGGTCCCGATTCAACGATCGCTGCCAGCCACAGGCTGACTTTGACTTTTGTGGCATGGGGGTGGGTGGGGGGGGGCTGATGATGCCGAAATGCAGTGTCTGCAATAAAATTAACTTACGAGATATATGCTCTGATAGTAACTTAGCCCATGCTCGTACATACAGGCATCACAGCTGCGTGTCTGTGCGTGCGTTTTTTGGTCTTAGCTAGTGGAGAAATAGACGCCACGTCTTTTTTGACTGAATATTCCAGCCAGGAACATTTATAATAATATGTTGAAAATGAGCGTTTTTTTGTTTCCCATAATTTTTGACGGTTGACATCTTTAGTGGACAAACTGAAACTCCGCTTACACCATTTTGGTAGGGCTCTCCGGCGTTTCATGGCCCACATCTTCAATCCTTGGTTCTCGCTCAGTAGTTGCTGTCGCTTTTGAAAGGTTAAGCTTAAGTTTGAAAATAAATACGTATATCCATCTTCTTCTGTCTTTTTTTTTTTTTTTGGTTAAGCAAAGCAAACGGCCGTCTTTAAGGTGCTCGTCACATGATATGTTTGAAAAATAATTTTGACCCATTAAAAAAATTTTCTTTTGTTCATTTCATTCATTTTGTTATTTGTTGTATTGCTTTAAAACTTTTATAGACTGCATTTTACCGGCAAAGTCTTAATTTTAAATTCATATACACTATTGGAAAGTCAATTACAGTATATGCAATGACATTTTCTCTGCGTATGCTGCCAACCCTCCCAGTTAATATGAATTGGACGTCCACCTCTGTCAATGGCACCCATTGAGTTAAAGGCCTCACAAAAGGATCTGTACTGTATTTTAAAGTCAACAGTGCCTCTAAAATGATTAATCCACAATCAAAATAGCTGTTGATTAGTCAATTAATCTTGTAGAAATCCTGGTTAATCATGTGGCCTACAATGAGGAGGAAAACCCACAGTTTGGGTTTGAAATTTTGTTTTGTGGCACCAGTCAAGGAAATATTCTGAAACTTTGCATATGGGTAACAGTAAAAAATACAACATTTATTTTGGGGTGATTACAGCTGTAATCAAAATGATTTCTTCCCCACCAATTGTACTAATTGTGTATTAATCTCATTAATAATCAGATCAAATAAGGACTTCTGTGTAATATAGACAAATGCAATGTTGATTTTACACTTCTTAATTTGATTTGATTATGTATAAAATACAAATTAAGCTCATACTACAACACTATACTACAGAGGTGGTTAAATACTTCTGGACACAACTGTACAAGAGTTATTACCTTAAAATAGATACAATTATTATTTACTAAATTTAAATGTCAATTTAAAATGTTTGAGTTAAATATCCATTTTTCATTTTATCGAACTACTATATTTATACATTTTTAAGATTCTGCTATATTGTCATTATTTTTTAAATTGTCATCAATATTCAATAACAAATATTTACTATTAAACTAATGTTACATTTCTAGGAGATTACCCTAATTATTAATATGATTTCGTATTAATATGAGTTAGGTGTTTGTTTTTACATTCAAATATTTTTCTTCTTTTTTTCAACATTAGAAAAAGATTCCAGTAAAAGTGTACTATGTTTTTTTTTTTAAAATAATTTCAAATCTCATTGATCATCACGTCTAATTTTTCTCCCACTAAATTTAATTGGAACCTAATCTTCCATGTAGTATACATTTATTCAGGGAAAATCCTTCACTGCCTTTAAGTGAGGCTTGTGGCGACCATCTGGCCTTAATTTCTCTAAAATACTTCCTCGCCCCTGTTCAGTTATTGGAAATGAACACTAGTTTCAAGATTATTCCCAATAAATTCATTTTACTCTCAGTAGCCCTGAGGCCATATGTACAGTCACTAGGGGGCAGTGGCCTCCCTTTTTCCGCCAACTCTAAATCTGCTCATTTTAGTTGCTCTTGCTCACTTGTATTAGATGAACATTTTCAGCAAAACATGCCAATTTGCCTCACATGCAAACACAACCAGCATTTGACCAATCTTTCCTCTCTTGGCAAAGAGATGAAATTTTCTTAACCTACTCACTGGAACTCTGAGGTGCGTGTCTGCGTGTATGTGGTTTGTGCATGTGTGTGTGCATGGGGGTCAGCGGAGGCCGTGCCTTCTGTGCGGCGAGGTGCAGAGCCGTGCGCTGGCTGTGGTCGGTCTTGTTGACTGAGGCTCCGGCCTTCAGGAGAATCTCCGCACAGTCCAGGCGATCAGCCAGCACGCAGTACATCAGAGGGGTACGACCAAACTGGTCTTCACGGTCCCGTAGGACTGGCTCGGCTATGCACACAGATACACAAATAAATCAATGACGCTACCTGGGGGCCTAGAAGGCACTATTAGCTTAAGTCTTACTTAGCTTGGCATGACCCTATTTACATTTTCACATTTTAAGACAGTAAGACATCACAGATCACTTTATGGAAGTGAGTATCTACTCTTTTTGTCGTTTTTTTTTTTTTTTTTGTACAAAAAGCCTCATCATGTACTGGCTGCATATGTTTTCTGCTGGGGCTTACCTTGCCCTTTGACCTTTCTGCACAAAATTTCCTTGCAGAAATCGATGAAGCATTCCAGTAGTACATACTAATGCAAAAGCACTTTTGTTAGTGTAGGTAGCGAACAACTTTTTTTTTTTTGAGAAAGTTATTTTTCCCAATCGTGCTAAAAGTTTAAGCGCCGTAGTATTTGTTACCCTCACAGTTACTGTTTGCACCTCAAGATGTTTACCTGTTATGAGTTTGAGTAGGGCGTTTCTGTCGCCATTGACGGCGGCAGCGTGAACCTGCGAGCCCAGAGAGGTGACGCCCTGGCCAGACGGCGCTGAGGCCTGAAACACAAACACACATAAGGTCAGAACTCAAACTGTGGATATTTCCTGAACGTATGAACAATACGTTGTAGCCAAGTGTAGTGTAGGCTCGTTTTGTTTGTGCCTGTCACGTTAGAAAATTCTTCATACATTATTCTTACTCTACTGTTTTCATTTGACATTTTTGCATCATGCTTTGACTCCCAGACAAAGAGCTACCAAAGAAATGGACGGACAATGAGGTGCAAGCATTTGTACCTTTAAGTGGAGAGTTCTGCAGGTTGAAAGGATAAAATTAGTGCTGCAACGATTAATCGATTAACTCGAGTAATTCGATTAGAAAAAAGCTTTGAATCAAAATTTGCTGCCTCGAGTATTCGTGTAATTAAGAGTGGTGTTGTAATGGTTTGTTTTGAAAGTGTTTGCATTTAGTTTGATTGATTTGGGTGGATACACTGCCCTCTATTCGCAACAGTGAATATGACACAACTTATTTGACATGGCTGATTCCAGATGCTCCCTGTTAAGACCAACATAAGGTAAGTTTTTGTTTGAGCTAATGTTTTTTTAACGCATTCGTAATTTAGTTTATAGGTATATTTAGCTTTTTTTTGTGGGAATATGTGTTTGAACCATTTGTTAAGAGCATTGTAAAAATATGTTACAGTATTATAGCATTTAATCGAGCCGACTTTTGCTATCCAAGTTAGCCAATTGTTCTTTTGTTGCACTTAGATCCTCATTCATTTTTTATTTTTTTTAATACCGTTTGAGGCTAAGCTCAGGTATTTTAATTTATTTTCACATGAAAGTGGAATTCTGCATAGTTTGAAGAAACATTCTGGAATTTTATTTTGTATTTGCATTTAATGCTCTTTTGAAAGTGGAGGCATGTTGGACAACAACAGTGTTGACAGCAGGTGGCAGCAGCGGTTGACTGTCTCCCACAAGGGAGCAGTGATGGCCAAATGAAGCTTCTTGAAGCAATGAAGCTTTGCAGCACATTGGTTCAAAGCTTCATGGTGGTTCATTTGGTCTTATGACAGTCGTATGATGCCGCTGTCAAATAAAGTGTTACCGGTTACTATTTTTTGGTGTAAATATCCCATAATTCAGTGAGGACAATTGCGGCTTACAGTCCAGTGTGGCTTATTTATGAACAAATGTCGTTTTCGGGTCAAATTTGGTTGGTGGCGGCTTATAGTCAGGTGCGCCACGAAGGGCCAAAATTATGGAACTCGATTATTCAAAAATAACTAGTTGATAGATTAATCGACAACTAAAATAATTGATAGCTGCAGCCCTAGATAAAATGACACCAAAATATCCACACATTTTAGGGCGCTGATTGATGCTGTCATAAAATAAGCAATCTAAAACAGTTGTTTAGAAAAAGAAAAAAAAAGCTGTCTTTAGAAGTCTTGATTGCTGACCCGCCAGTTAACAAATTAGCAGCACTAAAACACTCTTAACAAAACACGACTGCTTTCCATAAAAATCTAACCCAAATTAAACCTGCCTGTTCTTTGTTTGCTGTTGTCTTCTCTTACCAGTGCTTTTTGTTTTTGTCTCCTTCAAAATCATGTACGGGTAATCTTTTATTACTACTTAAAAATTCATCTGAAAACAACAACAACAAACATACTGCTTAAGGTGTCATGGTAGATTATAATTATCGTTATTTTCTGTCTCGCTAATCTCTCCTGGCTAATTGGTAGGCGGAGTCTCCGAGTTACACGCCCCGCTTGCTCTTTTGCTTATTACGATTGTTTGTCACCTTACTTCTTTCCAGTTGGATTCTGTTTTGTTGCTTCCAAAAGTACTTAAAGGAACAGACAAGACCTAGTACAAATTACCTTCATGTAAACTTGGTTGCTTAAAGTACTTAAAGCAGAAATGTGAAGTAATTTCATAATATGCCAAATAGGGTCGCAATTAAAGTAATTAAACATTGTCCAACAAATAAAGCATGAAAAAAGACAAAATAATCGCGTTTCCGAAGTTCGAGCCTGAAAGGGGACGAACCTGGAAGTGATACGTCACACCGGGAACAGCGATGGCAGCTCCATACATACGGCCGCCATACAAAGCCCTTCAAACAATGATTCAAACAGCGATATAAGCGATAGATCGAGTGCAAGGGAGGAGATCCAAGTTTTTGAAGAGTTGGGGGAAGAAGAGGAGGTTGGAATTTTATGTTGGACCTAACATGTATTAGCCAGACGCTAATCAGGATGCAAACAATGTGCCTAGACTACCTGACATGGAATGGATACAAGACCCATCGAGATTACAAGATTGGTAAAATATAGGGTGTTATTATTTTCATGATTTGAAGATGCAGGCATTTGCACATAATTTTGTTTTTGTCTATCTGATGACATTGTTTAAAAAAAAAAAAAATCAGACTTCATGTTCATTTTGGCAGGTCCGGCAGCTCTCGTGTGTATAAAATAATAATATAAAAACGTTGGGGGGAAAGAAGGAAATGAGTCGTTGATGGCTTTCTCCACTTTATTGTGGCAACAATAAGAAAACAAAATAATAGCGGACTGCCGCCACATTCGACCGCGAAGTTTTGCTTGTCGCTGATCTCCTCCTCGCCTCCTACTACTCCAACGTCTCTTAAACGGATCGTGCATAGTGTCTTGTTATGAGCTTTTTGTTTATAAATGTATCGAACACACGACGTGCTGACAACTTTGTTTCTTTATTAAAACATGGAGCTAACAGTTCGAACATAGGTTGGGGCTCTCGGCAGGAAGTGGCGTCTAATGGGGTGAGGAAATGTAGTTTTTTCACACAAGCGAACAGATTACAAAGCACCACTTCAGTGTTGTCCCGAGACTACATTTCCCATGATTCACTGCGTGACCTGCATGCTCGCTGATTCGCTGCCAGACAATAAAAGAAACACGCTTGTTGTTGTCACCTGTCAGCGGTTCTCGTACGTAAAACACAAACTAGAAGGCTATCAAGCGATCACCGTGAAAGAAACGCCGAACCGTACAAATGCAATGCAATGCTTGAAGCATGAAGGTGGAAATACATAATACAAATACAAATAAATGTGCACAAACTCACCGGCGGTGTGTGTCTCTTACGGCAACGTGACCGTGAATTACCGCGACGGCGACCCGCTTATATGCACATCCACACCCCTTTCCCGATTGACAGTGGATTAACCCTTTCGGACAAGATCGTGGATGACGCACAATTTAAACACGCTTAACCTAGCGAACGCAACAACAACTATGATCGGGGATTGCCACGAGTTAACTTTCGGCTAACGTCGCTAGCTTATACTGTTCATTCCACAACAGTTGGCAGCTCTGCTTTGACAAAGTCATCAGTCATCTATCCAAAAATCACACGTACTTTTTGGCAAATCCTTGATCATAAGCAGACCGGGTAAGGATGCAGGCATCTTCGAAATGTTTGCAGCAGAGAACACTACTCGATGATGGCGTGAAATTCATTCGCTTCGTGCGAACGAAAGATGTCCATTTACGTGCCCTGCTTTCCTTTGGCCACTCATACAACTTTTCGTTTGAGTGAGAACAAAACATCGCCACACACCGCCGTGGCATCTTACCAAGAAGCAATGCAACAAACAATACTGTTCTATGGCGGACTTCCCTCGCATTTATAGTAGTAGTTTTACCATGCAATATTTTTTACTTTTACTTGAGTAGATTTGTGAAGAAACACTACTTTTACTCCACTACTTTGGACTACACTACAGTCGTAATATTTTTCATCTTCATTCTACATATTGACTTTATTTTTGCCAGGGATGCCGAGAGTGGCCATATCAGTTTCACCAATCATAGCAACAATAACCTCATGACTCCATTAAACCAATCAGAGGTAACAATGTTTTTTCTCCACTAGAGGACACTTGTGCTCTTTGGACAGGTGACGTTTCATAGTTTTTGTCTGGTCTGAATTATATGATATTTTTGGCCTAATATGGTCATGTATTAGGGTATAGTACAATATAATAACAACATTTCATATTGATGAAGTTGTGCAGGTAAAAAATATATACCATTAGTTAAAATAAAATCAGACAATGTAAGCAGTTACTCACAATGTTACTCATTACTTGAGTATTCTTTTCAGTGAATACTTTTTTAAACTTGTACTTGAGTACATTTTTGGAAGAGTACTTTTAGTTTTACTTAAGGAGTCAAATTTTTGACTACTCTACGCACCTGTGGTCAATGCATTCTTCTATTGGTATATAAATTTGCATAAATAATGTTTGAAGCAGTTTTGTCTTTCTTTTTTAAACATAGTTGCAATGTGCGTGAACACAAAAAAGCAGCCACAGGCAGAATAATATTAATATCTTAATTTTACTCTAATATCTTCGTGCATATGAAAAGATCTTTTACTAATTTGCTCCCCAAAACATATAAATACGTTTTATTTCTAATTGCTTCAGTGTCCCAAAAACGTATTTATACGTCTTTTGCTTTTTTTTTTTTTTTTTTTTTTTTTGACAAGAGGCATCTATAGGTTCCTATGTATCTAAGATACAATGCACAAAGATAGTCAGGAAACGGAAGTTGGAGGGATCTTGTGAAGATGCATGAGAATTTTATAAAAATGTGAAGAACGATCGGGAGAAAAAAGGCAAACAACACTGGAGGAGTGTTTTGAAAAGAAAAAGAAACCATCGTCATAGAAGGATTCAAAAAAATTTATCTTGATGAGACAGACGGTGACGTCCACAACAGCGTCAGGTTCCACACGCGTTCTGCGGAGCTCACGTGCGTTACTACTTAGCCCTAGGTTGAAACCAACAATGAAGATGACGAAGATGATGAAAAAGTGAGACCGATCTTGATCCGGACTAATCAGATTAGCCACGGGAGCAGCCGAGAGCTTTCCCCGTTGTTATGTGTGCAAATAGTTCAACAGTTCAATAGTTTAGTTATGTGTAAATAAATTGTTACTTTGCGATCAAAAGCTCTACTTTTCTTCTTGTTTGTTATTTTGTAGAACGAAAACATTATTCAGATGTTTAGGATGTCATATAAGCGAAAAATAGCCGTGTTAAAGTTATGTTTGAAATGTATGCTTTCACAAAAAGCTCAATTTCTCAGGTTTTTCATCAGAAATTGGAAAATTGCTCAAACTACGCTATTTTCTAACGCGTATTTCTAAAGAATGGAAAAAAATATAACTAAGTTTTTTTCCTGCTGAAAGAAGAGAGTCTAATCTTTCTTTCGGTGGGTTCCATGTTTATATAGCAATAGAACAGAATTTTCTGTGGGCCTTGCAAAATCAGTCAAAATCCAGTAGAACGGCCGGGAACGATGGGCCTTGCTCCGGTGAAAATGGCTGGGAGTGAATGAGTTAAAACATGTCAGAGAGGTAAAGACAGAAAAAACTAGCCTATTGCCATTTGTAAGCCTCCTCTAACAGTTGGATGGCATAAACGTTAATCATTTGCTCAGTTTATTCTTTCACTTGTCTTTCATGACTGCACAATCATAAGTGAAATGAACACCTGAAATTCCATTGGCTGTCAAGCCTAAAATGAAGACATTGTGATAATGTATTGGCAAGCTGATGTGTTCTGACAGAGAGTGTATGTGTAGGTGTGTGTGTCCCCGCTGAGGGGGTTAAATCTCTTCCTGGCCCTACTTAACAAGAGCCCAGTGAAAGCTGGGTAATCTGTAGACAGGAAGCAGCTGGGGAGTGAGGGCTGTTTGGGTGGGTAGGGGGAGTGATCCCTGTGTGAGTGTGTAAGAGGGGGGTCTCTCCTCATGTCTTATTAATGTCTCATTAATACTGCAACATGCTCCGCTCTGTGTGTATGTGTGTGTGTCGAGAGATATGGGACAAAGCCTGCAGGGCTGTAACACAGAAATCAATCACTGCCCTAAACACACATGTAGAAGCCAGCGGCACTAACCCAAGTCATGCAACAGACTTCGTCGAGACATTTACATCATTCACAACTTTTGCTCTGAAGGAAAACACAACTTGTGTTGAAGAAAGCAAAGGTGACGAATTCGATGTGGCCCATGTTTCTAATCTTTCGCTCTTTTTATTTATTTTTAGTTATCGGTATTTTTTTCTTATCTCACTCTCAATCACTACTGCCATCTTATAAAGAAAGCTCCTGTAGACGGTGCGTGCTGCATGGCAATTACCCACCATACCTCTTGGTTTCTCACGCTCAGTCCAAAGAGCATATTAGAGACTTACTACCTTGAATGCGAAGTGAATCATCTTGTGTGTTTGGCACATGTACCATGCCACAGGGAGTTATTTGCCCTGAGACTTGCCCTGAGTTTTTATTTACCAGTGTTTTACTGAAATCCACCACAAACAGCTAGACCCATCACTAATGGATAGCGATTAGTCAGCAATGCAAATTGTAATGTCTAACATGTGCGCAAATACGTGAAAACCCAATAGCAACATTGCATCTTCAAAAAATGAAGCAGTCGAGTTTTCAATTTGGCATTTAAAATAGCATTAAATACTAAATCAAGGCTGGAAACTGATGGTAAATTGTCGCATACGTGAGCAGTTTTAACTGATTTACACTTTAACGCAGCCTCACTATTAAGATAGGGTGGTTGAATTTTACCCTTTGTACTCGTTTTTACTGTATGGACATTCTCTTGCTCCTCCAAACCCACCAGTTGTGGAAAAAATAGGTCAACACCTTCATAGTATCATTGCACTTCTTATGGTAGCATGTCTTTTCACTTGGACAAGGAGTTTGCCTTTTTTTTTGACAGGACTTCAACAAAACTGGCTTATTATCTTACCATTTGGTGACTTCCAACTCAGTAATTTTCTAAAGCAGGCATTAAGTTAACTGATGTCGAAATACAGACGACTTCCTGGGCGAACAGGTTCAATAATGCGAAGGACTGCTGTTGCCTCAATTCCAAAAGTTTGACCAGCAAATGTATTCTTTCCTTGTTATACAGTACTTCAAAGTCATGCATCAGGCCAACTTAAGAAGGAAGAACAAACACCTTTAAGCCTGTAGGGCAGTGGTGGGCAAACCGGTCCTAGAGCGCCGCAGTGGGTCCTTGTCTTTGTTACAACTGATCCAACACAGGCAGTTTAACCAATAAGGGGCCCAGGGAAACAAGAAGCACCTGACTGCAACCATCTGATTGCACTTGTAAGAGACCAGATTGGTGAAAAAGTATCCACTTGATGGGTTGCAACAAAAACCCGCACCTACTGTGACCCTTTGTGGAATAGTTTGTCCACCCCTGGTGTAGGGGATGGCTTGCCTGGAATAAATTGTCAACAGCTTGTAAAAGGGATCACTTGCTTGTCGATGCAGACTTCTTGGTTTTGGGAGGCTCAGGAAAAGTTAATTTCAATCCACCCAAACACATGAGCACTTAATGGAAAGGCCAGGATTTCCTCTATTTGCCATAGTACCAGGACATAGTATTGTATATTGAATACGTATAGACTAAAAACAAATGTCCCCATCAATGGACATGAATGAAATAATGAGCTGGTGATGGTGCTCAGTGCTAAAGACAGGTGGGGTCCTTCTCTGGAAGGGAGTGGACCGTCAAAAAGTCAATGACCCAACAGCAGATGTTGTGAGGTATACCCAAGTCTCCCTTGCTCACCATTCTGCTTTAGATGATGGTGTCGAAAGCTGAGGTGAAGTCCATGCCAAAGGAGGAGATAGAAGGCACATACTGTATATCAGGGGTGCTCATTGTTTTTTGCTCCAAGAGCGACTTTTCAAGACAACTTCATGCGATCTAGTGTGTGTGTCTGTATGTGCGTGTTTTTTAATGTACATACAGTGGTATGAAAAAGTATCTGAACCTTTTGGAATTTCTCATATTTCTTCACAAAATCATCAAATGTGATCTGATCTTTGTCAAAATCACACAGATGAAAATACAGTGTCTGTTTTAAATAAACCCACCCAAACATTTATAGGTTTTCATATTTTAATGAGGATAGCATGCAAAAAATGACAGAAGGGGGGAAAATAAGTAAGTGAACCCTCTGCCTAAGGAGACTAAAGAGCAATTGAAACCACTTTTTACCAAAACCTTTAAGTCAGGTGTGTGCCTAATCACTGATGAGTGGTTTAAAGCTGCCCTGCCCACTATAAAACACATACCTGGTAAGAATTGTCTTGATGAGAAACATTGTCTGATGTGTATCATGGCTCGGTTAAAAGAGCTGTCTGAAGACCTGCGATCAAGGATTGTTGATTTGTATAAAGCTGGGAAAGGATACAAAACCATCTCTAAAAGTCTGAATATTCATCAATCCACAGTAAGAGAAGTTGTCGACAAATGGAGAGAGTTTAGCACTATTTCTTCTCTCCCAAGGAATTACTGTCCACAAAGATGACGCCATGAGTTCAGCACAGAATACTCAGAGAGGTAAAAAAGAACCCTAGAATGTCTGCTAAAGACTTAGAGAAATCACTGGCACAGTCCAATATCTCTGTGCACACATCTACTATATGTAAAACTATGGCCAAGAATGGTGTTCACCGAGGAAGCCACTGCTGTCTAAAAAAACATTGTTGCTCGTTTAATGGTCGCAAAAAGGCACTTAGAGACTTCACAGAGGTTTGGCAAAATATTTTGTGGATTGATGAAAACAAAGTTGAATTGTTTGGGACTAACACACAACGTCATGCGTGGAGGAAAAAGGGAACAGCTCACCAACATCAACACTTCATCTCCACCGTGAAGCATGGTGGAGGGAGCATCATGATTTGGGGCTGTTATGCTACCTCGGAGCCTGGACAACTTGAAATCATTCATGTCAGAATGAATTCAAAAGTTTATCAGGATGTTTTGCAGGAAAACCTGAGGCCGTCTGTCAGACAGTTCAGGCTAGATGGAGGACGGATGCTGCAACAAGACTATGATTCAAAACACAGAAGTAAATCAACTTCAGAATGGTTTCAGAACAACAAAATACACATTCTGGAGTGGCCAAGTCAAAGCCCAGACTTGAACCCCATTGAGATGCTGTAGTATGACCTAAGACAGCAATTCGTGCCAGACATCCCAGGAATCTTATTGAACTACAGCAGTTTTGTAGAGAAGAATGGGCCAAGATTAGTCCTGATCGATGTGCCAGACTTATCTGCAGCTACAAGAAGCGTCGGGTTTAAGTTATTGCTGCCAAAGGGGAGGCCACAAATTATTAAATGTGAGAGTTCACTTAGTTATTTTTCCCCCTTATGTCATTGTTTGCATACTATCCTCATTAAAATATGAAAACCCATAAATCTGAGAAAGTCTAAAAGGTTCAGATACTTTTCATATCACTGTAAATCTGAATAAATACTTTGAACAATTGGGGTGGGGGGCACTACTTCGCGGTTTTTGACTTATCGCAGCGTGTTCTGATCCCCATTAACCGTGAAAAACGAGGGATCACTGTATATACAGTGGGGCAAATAAGTATTTAGCCAACCAGTAATTGTGCAAGTTCTCCCACTTGAAAATATTACAGAGGCCTATAATTGTAAACATGGGTAAACCTCAACCATGAGAGACAATGTGGGAAAAAAAAACAGAAAATCACATTGTTTGATTTTTAAAGAATTTATTTGCAAATCATGGTGGAAAATAAGTATTTGGTCAATACCAAAAGTTCATCTCAATACTTCGTTATGTAACCTTTGTTGGCAATAACGGAGGCTAAACGTTTTCTGTAACTCTTCACAAGATTTTCACACACTGTTGCTGGTATTTTGGCCCATTCCTCCGTGCAGATCTCCTCTACAGCAGTGATGTTTTGGGGCTGTCGTTGGACAACACAGACTTTCAACTCCCTCCACAGATTTTCTGTGGGGTTGAGATCTGGAGACTGGCTAGGCCACTACAGGACCTTGAAATGCTTCTTACGAAGCCATTCCTTTGTTGCCCTGACTGTGTGTTTGGGATCATTGTCATGCTGAAAGACCCAGCCACGTCTCATCTTCAATGCCCTTGCTGATGGAAGGAGATTTTCACTCAAAATCTCTCGATACATGGCCCAATTCATTGTTTCCTTTACACAGATCAGTCGTCCTGGTCCCTTTGCAGAAAAACAGCCCCAAACCATGATGTTTCCACCCCCATGCTTCACAGTGGGCATGGTGTTCTTCGGATGCAATTCAGTATTCTTTCTCCTCCAAACACAAGAGCCTGTGTTTCTACCAAAAGTTCTATTTTGGTTTCATCTGACCATAACACATTCTCCCAGTCCTCCTCTGGATCATTCAAATGCTTTCTAGCGTACCGTAGACGGGCCTGGATGTGTACTTTCTTCAGCAGGGGGACACGTCTGGCAGTGCAGGATTTGAGTCCCTGGCGGCGCATTGTGTTACTGATAGTAGCCTTTGTTACTGTGTTCCCAGCTCCCTGTAGGTCATTCACTAGGTCCCCCCGTGTGGTTCTGGGATTTTTGCTGACCGTTCTTCTTATCATTTTGAAGCCACGGGGTTAGATCTTGCATGGAGCCCCAGATCGAGGGAGATTATCAGTGGTCTTGTATGTCTTCCATTTTCTAATAATTGCTCTCACAGTTGATTTGTTTACACCAAGCGTTTTACCTATTGCAGATTCAGTCTTCCCAGACTGGTGCAGGTCTACAATTTTGTCCCTGGTGTCCTTCGACAGCTCTTTGGCCTTGGCCATAGTGGAGTTTGGAGTGTGACTGACTAACATTGTGGACAGGTGTCTTTTATACCGATAATGAGTTAAAACAGGTGCCATTAATACAGGTAACGAGTGGAGCCTCGTTAGACCTCGTTAGAAGAAGTTAGACCTCTTTGACAGCCAGAAATCTTGCTTGTTTGTCGGTGACCAAATACTTATTTTCCACTGTAATTTGGAAATAAATTCTTTAAAAACCAAACAATGTGATTTTCTGTTTATTTTTTCCACATTCTGTCTCTCATGGTTGAGGTTTACCCATGTTGACAATTACAGGCCTCTCTAATCTTTTCAAGTAGGAGAACTTGCACAATTGGTGGTAAGCCTGAACGATATATCGTTTAAACATCGCCATCGCGATGTGCGTGTGCGCAATAGTCCCATCGCAAGCACGTGCGATAGTTTTTCTTTTTTTTTATCCACATACGCCTCACTTTCTGGTCTGCGCACAGCCTCCTACCCTCCCTCTCCCAGCCTTCTGATCCTCTCAGTCACTGCAGCACAACAATGGCTTTGATCTGGCCAAAGAAGCAGACTTCACACGGGCATCTGTCAATCATCGTTTAACTTGTTGAAAGGAAGCCGCGCTGGAATGAATGTGTGTACTGTGGGGACGTTGGAGACATTTAAATGCCAGAAGTGATCATGAGGAGTTTGAAATTTCTACATGTCACTTCAACGGTCACAGCTAAAGTAGATAAACAGAAGCATTTAATAAAGCCAAGCATTTATCTGCTACAGTACTTTATTCTTGTTCAAAAATGATTTGGTTGGACAGTTATGTTTAAAACTTATCATCATTATGAAATTTGAAGTGCTTAAAAACCATTTATTTATATACATTTTTTAAATCACTTTGGGGGGGGGTTGGGGGGGGGGGAAGACATGTCTTATACACGGAGACCCCAAAAAAAGTTTACACTGCCATAATACAACTTAAATGCCATGTTTATTCATCTTAGAATTAGAATTGAATCACAAATTATACATTATTGTAAAGAACATGTACAGTACACTCTATTTTTCAATGTGTCCTCCCTTAAGTGTCACAACAGCCTCCAGGCGCCTGCGGAACGCTTCTTTATGTAGGATGCTGTCATCTTTTCCCAAGATCTAACAATGGACTTCTCCAAGGCTGCCACAGAAGTTTGTGGCTTCTTACAGGCACTGTCCTCCACAGTTGCCCATATGCTATAATCCAGGGGATTGAGATCTGGACTCTGGGGTGGCCACATATCACCTTGTCAATCAACTTTTTGGTCCGCACAGATCGGCACTTCCAGACCCAGGTTTTCGTGAGGCCGTTCCAATATCTTTCAGCTTCTTATAACTTTGTAGACTGCACATCTGGATATTCTCAGATTTGCTGCAATCTCAGTAGGTGTCAGACCGGCACGCAGCAATTCAGGTACAGCTAAAGTTTTCTTCATTTTCAGCAGAAGCACAGGAATTGTAGAGACGAGAGATTACCAGCTGCATTGAGTGACCTTAATGAATCACTTAAGCATGACAACCTATTTAGATATGTTTCAATGGCTTTTAAACAAGCAGTCAACTGAGTGTAAACTTTTTTTTGGGTCAACCTGTATGTATCTCTTTCCAATGCTAAATCTGAATAAATACATTGGGCACAAAAAACACACACAAAAAAAAAACAATTAAAATGGGGGGGTGGGCTACTTCGCGGTTTTTCACTTATCGTGGCGGGTTCTGGTCCCCATTAACCGCGAAAAACAAGGGATGACTGTACACTGTGGTGAACTAAAGTCTTTCCAAACAGCTATTTAAGTCATCTTGTGAAAATATCTTGAAAAAAAAATATATGAATTTTTTTTAATATCGCAATATAATATCGCAAAATATCGCAAACCCAAAAAAAATCGCAGCAATAGTTTTTCCCAATATCGTTCAGGCCTAATTGGTGGTTGACTAAATACTTATTTGCCCCTCTGTATATATTTTGGGGGTAGCAGGGGGGCGAGCTATCCACACTAGCGTTGCGATCGACTGGTCGAAGGCAATTGACGTAATAGGAACCCCTGCTGTGCATCAAGACAAGAAAGCTCCTCACCAAAAAACAAACACACAGACTGTACAATAAGCGGAAAGAGGGAAGTATCAAGGCAATGATCCAGTATGAAACATCGAAAATCTAAGAATACATTAAAAAAAAAAAAAAAAATCCAACTTCATCAACTACTGAGCAAATAAAATTCTTCTCATGCCCACTGTGGGACTTTTTGTCCCATCTGGAAACAGCCTAAGAAGACGAATACCAAATGTTAAATGGTATTTAACTTACTAAAGAGCAAAAAAAGTATATGAATTGTGAACTCAATGTAAGGTAATGTTGAATTCATATTTTCATAGTGATATTTTTAATACGCCTGGAATTACTAAAACAAAAAAGAATAAATAAAAAGCACTACTTTTCGAGACAACTTTGAGGAGGATTCTTAACAATGTGATTTTCCCTCCTATGACAGCGCTCATTAAAACTTTCCTTTGACTTTCTTGACTTATTTTGATCCTTTCCTTCTCTTTCCGAGTCAATACGAACATCCCCAGCTGCTACTATAAACACATGAATTGATTTATGAATAATCTTAAATGCAAGAGGGGAATACAAAAAAAATCTGAATTTCAGTCGCCACGGACGTGGGGGACACACGCGTCGATAAAGTGAATTGATGTGAGGGACATTCAGGTCAGTGAGAGGAGGCAATTAGAGTTTCATGAGGACCCGAGTGTTTTGGAAACACCTACAGTGAATCCAAATTTGTCTAAAAAGGCTTTTGAGGTGGCGCGTCTGGAATCAAACAAAGGAGCTTGTAAAAACAACGGCCGGGTCCCGTTGAGAGGTTCGCAGCGCTCTCATTTGGCCATTCACACGCCTTCCTCAGGGAGCACTTTACTTGTTAATATGAAGACAATAACTCAGAGTAAAGCATTGATCACAGGCCGAGGGCCGGGCCCAGGGATTGTTTATCTGTAAAAACATCGATTCATGCGGATGCTGACATTATTTATTCTTTATTCATAGTTTCTCTTGCACAAATGCAGCAAGTTTAACAAAGAATCTACACTTTGTTTCAGCTTTTTAAAAACTCGACAGGAGTGCCACACACAAAGTAGACTCAAAATGTACTTGTGTTTTTGTGTCTGTTTCAGTCTATATGTTGGTCACAGTGCTGTTTGTATTTTGTGAAGGAGTCTGGTTTTGATAGAGGACCAACAAGAGCATGCTGGGTAAGCAGTGGGAAAACGGCACAGAAGCCTGTGGCCTTTCTCTCTATTATAGACAACACACGCACACAGACTTTTATAGAAGCCTATTTTCTGACAGTTTAGGGTCTGAGCCAACATGAGGCTTTTAAAATGTGCCTACACCACCTACATGTCTCTCTAGGGCCGGGTGTGTAAATGTGTGCGTATGACTTTTAGCAGATATAAACGGCAGGGATCTGTCCCTGCGTTTTGACTGACAGGTATAGAAGTGGGAGGAGGGATAATATTAGCCCACAGGGACGCCTGATCCGCAAAGCCCTATTTCTGGGGGACATCCTCGATCCCTACAGACCAATGAGCAGGCTGGCTCGGCCGGGAGCCGGGCCCGCGAGCACAGCGGGGCCAATCAGCAGGGTGGTAAGAGGCTGAGTGACATACAGTATATGTCGGCTAATTTACATCATTACCACCATGCATCCTGACAAATGAGGCCCCAGGGTGTGAGCCAATCACCTGGGAGGGTAATGCAATTAGGCGGGACCAGGGCTGTCAGTTAAACAGCCATAGGCGGGGGGTCAGGTAGTGTTGCTTGTGGCCATAACACCCCACCGACTGCAATGTCATTCAAACACATGCAGATCGTGAGTGGGATTTATTGAAAAGGTGGTGCATATATGAGAAGTAGGAGTGAGGTGTGTCTGAGTTTTTGAGCGTACGCACATGTGTGTGTGAAGGCACACTGCAGATGCAGGAGACCTCAAGAGACTCTTCAAGGTACACACACAGATTGACTTGTGTCCTCTGAGCTTATCTAAATACATCTGGGTGTGTGTGTTTACATGTGTTTTCGCCCGCTGAGGCATGCTGTTTTTTTGGGTTTTTTTTTTTTGGCTCAGACTAACAAACAAGGAACAAATCTTACTAAGCTGGAGCTTTGTAAAACACAGACCACCACCAAGACAAAACTGTTAAATAAAGGGGAACAATTATACAGTATCTGCGTGGTCCATCTGATTGTTAGCTTGCAGACGACTTCCTGTGTCAGAATCTTGCAAGTGGTGTCATTTTTGTTTTAAATTGTAACCCTCAAGACCAGTTTTATTATATATCATATCATATTTTGAACTTGTCTTGGTCTCAGATTGGCCAGATTCTGAGTTGTCAAGACGAGGTTTTATTGGCCAGTCTTCAACTTTATGATGTGAAAGTAAGGAGAAGCACTTGCTAATAAAAAACCCCCAAATACCTTCAATTTATGTGTGACTATCCCCACACAACTCCTTCATTCATTTCAATTTGATTGCGTGTCACCAATTCATATATCATTCCAGAGCTTGAACATTTTTATGGTTGTTAAATTTGACTTTTAAGGACTTGGTTTCGGCACAGTCTTGGTCATGCCTTGGTCTATTCCAGGGGTTCCCAACCTATTCCACTAAGGCACACTGTGGGTGCAGGATTTCATTCTTACCAAACAAGATGACAACACTTTTTCCCCAATCTGGTGTTTTACAAGTGCAATCAGTTGATTGCAGTCAGGTGTGGCTTGTTTTAGCAGAAGCCTCATTGGTTCAACTGTCTCTGCTGGATCGGCTGGAACAAAAACCAGGACCCACAGTGTGCCTTGAGGACTGGGTTGAAAACCCCTGGTCTATTCCTTCTTTATAGTCTTCATTTTTTATATGTTTTTTAGGGCTGCAGCTAAACCTGTCGCGATATGCAATAAGTCAAATTATTGCACGGTAAATAAAAATGAGGGCGGTAATTTTCCCGGCTGCGATTTATTGCTGCGTGCATACATATGTGCGTGCGTGTGCTGCGTGCACTCACCACACGTGCGAGTTGATTACATATGAGACTCCAGTAGCTTTCACAGATGTTTAATGGCCATCAACACGCCGTGGATTTAAAGTTCAGACATACAATAATAACGAAACACTTCTATATTTAACATTTATAAAATGTTACCATTGCTACATTGAGGCTAATGGAAAAAAGAATGTACTAAACCACTTTAGTCTGCTATAAAACATTGACAGTCTTCTCCACAACGCAAAAGTTAACAGGTGAAACGTCAAACATGAAAACTCGCTGGATTAAAGAATTTGCAAGCGAAGCGAAAAAAAAAAAAAAAAATCTATTACTGATACAACATGCATGACGAAAGAGAAGTGCATTTTGTTTTTGTTTCTTTTTACTGTGTGTAAAGCTTACGGTTAGTGGTTTACCAAACGTACTTACGGTGAACATTTTAAAACAAAAGCATGTCATGTTCAGATTTCTGGAGGCAATCGCATATACTACAGATTCTACACCAAGAATAAAATTAAAATGACACCCATTATGAAAAATCTGATTGGCAATGACAATATGATGTAAAAATAATAATTTTGATTCAAAATTGTTGCATGCGCACTTTGTAGGACAAGATGACAGTCATTTTGGATCAAATTAACACTTTTAATGGGCTCTAATTGGCAGACAACAAAAATGACAGTCGGTTTCTCATCCATTTCATATTCTGCACCTAACTAGCTTTAAAATAACTCATTATGCATTCTGTGTTTTTTTAATATTTATAAATTTTATTAGAGTTTGTGTTTTATTTAAGAATAAAAATTTATTGCATTTCAGTAGGGGGATTTATTAGGATGTATTGTCACTATATGTATGTATTGTCACTATGTTCAATAGATTTAAAAAAAAAAGAAACAAACAGGGAATAATATCGCATATCGCAATAATTTATGAGACATTATATCGCCCACAAAAATTTGTTATCGCGACAGGCCTAGCTGCAGCTATCCAATATTTTAATAACTGAGTATTCTACTGAAAATTCCCTCAATTAATAGAGTAATCGTATAAAACTTTTTGTTCTTTAGGTAAAAAGCAATTATATAAATATATATGAGAAAACAAAACATTTTGTCTACTATTGAACCATTTTTAGAGAATCAATGTCTTTATTTTAGATGTACTGTATATTGTTGAAAACAGCCAACAATTGCATCTCAGATGTGTCTAGAGAAAAACAAGAAAGTCACTGTTTTCGCTAAAAAAAAAACAAGATCCTATTTAAAAAAAAAAAAAAAAAAAAATCTTATTTCTGACCTAAAAATGTCATTAAGCTTGATAACACACATCTCTTTCCCACACATTTCAATTGGGAATTTCCATTTGTGTCAAGCTATTTTTAAGTTCTAAGTTTAAGTCTAAATTGTAAGTCCTGATAGGATTTTGAGTTTTTCCAGTGTTCAAAATAAATCTATGATACCTGCTGTATTAGCACCAGTGCTACTTTGTGTTTCATCCATCATTGACCACCAAGCTAAAATTAACAGTTAGCTTTATTATGTTTTTATTTTACACCTTCATCACTCTACAGCGCTGTTTTTACACATTAAATAAAGCCTGTATGAAAGAAACGTTAGCCACACATCGACAGAAGTAATAATTAATAGAAACCTAGCCCTCCGCAGGGCTAACGTTACGTTAGAAAGGTACAGTAACGTTAATCTTATTTATTAGTGCTACGTAAACTAAATTTTAGCTTGTCCCGAGTATTGCTCCAACGTTCTCAGAGTAATCAGAACGTCGATTTAAAAAAAAAAAAATCTTTTCTCACATTAATTCCTAGTGGTTTCATGTTTTGACGACGTTACGCTATTTCACGCTCGCTCCCGCGTAAACATGTACAACCTGATTACAGCTGCTGACTGATTGTCAGTATCTCAATAACGACCAAACGCTATACTACAAGACGACATGTTTCTGAAACCCCCGGCACCTGGCCAAGCACCGGGGAAAAAAGACATCTCAAGAAAGTCACCAGAGGAGTTGAGAGAAAGCGAAATCGAAAATGAAAAGAAAAGGGAGAGAAAGTTTCAGCCCCTGTGGCGAGACTGCTTGAATTGGCTCGGCTACGATGAGACAAAAAAACGAGGTTTACTGTGAGGTGTGCAGATCAATGCCCACAAGCGCAGACAAGTAAGTTAGAGAAAAGTTAACGAATATGAAACCTATGGTATGAACATAACATGATAATTCATCCGCTTGACTATGGAGAGAATATTATCGTCATAACGACGGTATAACTTAGCCATAATTGCACTCTCTTTGACTTCTAAATCGTTGCCAAGAAAACAGAGCCGGGGGAGACTTCCAGAGGGCGGTAAGGGGAAGACATGAACGCTTCGCCCAGGCACGCCTCCCCCTGAAGCGCCCAAGAAAAATGTTGGCTATACTGAAGTGATTATGGAATTTGAATAGGATTATTTATACTAGATGAATGTTTTTGCACCGTTTTGCTGCACTTTGTAGTCAAGCTACGATGAAAAAAAAAATGTTATTCATGTTATTCGAGCATACTCTTCTTTTCGTGATTGTAGGGATCAATAACTAATGCATTGACCTAGGCCAGTGGTTCTGATAGTGGGGCCAGTGAACTTCAATTTTCCCATATTGTCTACCCTTGTATGAGCATTAGGGGTTAGCCATCTTAGGCACCCCACGATTCGATTCGATTACGATTCAGGGTGCAACGATTCAATTATTGAACGATGTTATCACGGTATTGACACCACCAAACAACGCACAACTTGACATTGAAAATACATGTTAGCAAAGTCGCTAATTAGCATAGCGCTCAGCGCTAACTCGTAAAATCTCAAAAACAACAACAATAAATGCTAAACCGTACAAGAGGGGTTGGTGTACTCACCTCTGATAGACGGGCATGGTACTTAGCAAAACACTTGGGACTTTTTCCAATTAACACGACATGAACCTACTGCTGGACAACTGAAAGACAAGGAGCAACGAACTATCTCTCTACCCCTCTCGCTCTAAAAAATAACTTGCGCACAGAAGAAGCGCGACCGCCGGGTCCATGCCTGTCTCATACAAAAATTTATTTTCGAGTCTTTTGAAAAGGAGTTCAGTAACCAGCTGCATCCATCATAATGTTGTGCGTGCGTCCGTTAACTCATTCACTCCCAGCCATTTTCACCGGAGCAAGGCCCTTCACTTCCGGCCGTTTTAATGGATTTTGTCTGATATTGCAAGGCCCAAAGAAAATTCTGTTCTGTTGCTATATAAACATGGAACCCACCAAAAGAAAGATAAAATTCTATTTTTTTCAGCAGAAAAAAATAGTTCATTTCTTTTTAAATTCTATAGAAATCAGCATTAGAAAATAGCTTAGTTTGAGCAATTTTCCAATTTCTGATGAAAAATCTGAGAAATTGAGCTTTTTGTAAAAGAATTCATTTCAAACATAACTTTGACTTTAACACAGCTATTTTTCTCTTTTGTGACATCCCAAACATCTGAATGTTTTTGTTCTACAAAATAACATAAACAACAAGACAAATAAAGCTTTTGATCGCAAAGTAACTATTTATGTACACATTAACTAAACTACTGAACTGTTGAACTATTTGCGCACATAACAACGGGGAAGGCTCTCGGCTGCTTCCGGTTGAATGAGGTGGCTCCCAGTAATCTGATGAGTCCGGATCAAGATCGGTCTCACTTTTTTCATCATCTTCATCATTGGTTTCAACCTCGGGCTCATGAGTAACGCAACGTGAGCTCCGCAGAATGCGTGTGGAACCTGACGCTGTTGTGGCTGTCACCGTTTGTCTCATCAAGATAGATTTTTTTGAATCTTTCTTTGACGATGGTTTCGTTTTCTTTTCAAAACACTCCTCCAGTGTCGTTTGCCTTTTTTTCCCGATCGTTCTCCACATTTTTCTCAAATTCTCACAAGATCCCTCCAACTTCCGTTTCCTGACTATTTTTCTTCACTTCCTTTCTTGGCCCGAGATGACTTCTTATAAAATGCGCTACTGCCCTCCAGTGGCCAGTTTTATTGCTTTAAAATTAGTATTGAGCATTATGCATTGCAAGTACGGGTGCAATAAAACCTAGAGATGCCTCTTGTAAAAAAAAAAAAAAAAAAAAACGTAAAAGACGTATAAATATGTTTTTGGGACACTGAAACAATTAAAGATAGAATGTACTTATATGTTTGTGGGAGCAAATGAGTTTAAGGTGTCCAGGCGGCAGATGTGTCTCGAATTTCATTCCGCTACAAGTGGCTGTCATAGTTAGTAGGGAAAATCATTGTTTTTGAACATTTAGGAATCGTAATCAAATCGTCACGTGTCAAATCGCAATGCAGTTAATAATCGATTTTTTGGCGTACCCTTAATGAGCATGGTGAGTAACTAACTTGAATCTTACTATTTAACTATCTGACTAACTTTAAAGCTCTGATGCGTCGAAGACGTGACAACAGTGCGAGGAGGCAAAACTAATATAAACTATCCTTACATTTGAGTGACATACGCATTAGTGTTATCGGTAATCAAGTTGATCTTGGGTCTCATGAGGTGGAGTGATATCATACCGCAGCTTTCCAATGAGTCGATAAGAGTTCTGCCTAGCATGTTGTTGATGTTTGTGTTGCTTTCGCTGGTCAATATTGCTGTGAGTGGCAGCCTGTCAAGCAGGGTTAATCAGAGCCTCTGACTATGAACTACTTTGCGTAGCACATCATGGTTTGAGCTTCCCAGCAAACATTATTCAACAAAAAGAAAAGCACACCATGTGTACAAAAGTGAGCCACAAAGGTCCCCGTGGCCTCGTCTGTGCGCCTCAGATGCTGTTTGAGTCACTAGGAGAGTAGGGGGAGCTGTGTGTTTTGTGTCCTCCCATTATATCACTAATGAGCAGCCCTCAGGAGGGACGGGAGAAGCACGGCGTGGCAGACAGAAAAAGACAGATGAAGAAAGAGAAAGAGGAAGGGAGCCCGAGATCAGCTTGGGGACTTTTTCCTCTTCGCCCTTCCATTCCCTCTCCCCCACACCTCGGAGTCTAATTGGACTAAAACTGTGATCTAATTAAATGTCCAATTAAAGTGCAGAGAGCAACGTGCCCACCGGCGAATCACAGAAGAGGGACATAATCAGCTGGAAAAACAAACAAAAAAATCAATGCGAAATGGGAAAAGATGTTAAAAACGGAAAAAGGGAGCGCAGAGAGGTATTGGGAGGGTGCTTTAACCCGTGATAGGACACTGAAATATGAGCATTCACAGCCTGTCCTCACGGTTTAAATGAACTGGACGTCTTTCAGTATCAGTGGCAAGCAATGAGTTAATACTATGAATTTTCAAAGTACAGTTTAATGTGTCATTGGGGATTATTACTAGTGTATCTGTGTTTACCCATATAAATTTTGTTTATATTAATTTATTAATTTAATCCGTTTTTTAAGATACAGTGGGGAGAACAAGTATTTGATACACTGCCGATTTAGCTGGTTTTCCCACTTGCATGCCATGTAGAGGTCTGTAATTTGTATCATAAGTTCTCTTCAACTGTGAGGGACGGAATCTAATACAAAAATCAAGAAAATCACATTGTATAATTTTTAAATAATAAATTTGTATTTAACTGCATGAAATAAGTATTTGATACATTACCAACTAGTAAATATTTCGGCTCTTAGTTCTTTTTTAAGAACCCCTCCTGTTCTCCACTTATTACCGGAAGTCACTGCACCTGTTTGAACTTGTTACCTGTATAAAAGACACCTGTTCACAAACAAACTCCAACCTCTCCATAATGGCCAAGACCAAAGAGCTGTGTAAGGACATCAGGGATAAAAAATAGACCTGCACAAGGCTGGGTGGGCTACAGGAAAATAAGCAAGCAGCTTGGTGAGAAGGTAACAACTGTTGGAGCGATTATTAGAAAATGGAAGAAGTTCAAGTTGACGGTCAAACTGCCTCGTTCTGGGGCTCCATGCAAGAGGTCACCTCGTGGGGCATCACTGATCATGAGGAAGGTGAGGGATCAGCCCAGAACTACACGGCAGGACCTGGTCAATGACCTGAAGAGAGCTGGAACCACAGTCTCGAAGAAAACCATCGGAAACACATTACGCCGTCATGGATTAAAATCCTACAGCACACGCAAGGTCCCGCTGCTGAAGCCAGTGCATGTCCAGACACGTCTGAAGTTTGCCACTGACCATCTGGATGATCCAGAGGAGCAATGGGAGAAGGTCATGTGGTCGGATGAGACCAAAATGGAACTTTTTGGTCTAAACTCGGCTCGTCGTGTTTGGAGGAAAAAGAAGGATGAGTACAACCCCAAGAACACCATCCCAACCGTGAAACATGGAGGAGGAAACATCATTTTTTGGGGGTGCTTCTCTGCCAAGGGTACAGGACGACTGCACCGTATTGAGGGGAGGATGGATGGGGCTATGTATCGCCAGATCTTGGCTGACAACCTCCTTCCTTCATTGAGAGCCCTGAAAATGGGTCGTGGCTGGGTCTTCCAGCATGACAACGACCCAAAGCACACAGCCAAGGCAACTAAAGAGTGGCTCCGTAAGAAGCATCTTAAGGTCCTGGAGTGGCCTAGCCAGTCACCAGATCTGAACCCGATAGAAAATCTATGGAGGGAGCTGAAAGTCCGTGTTGCCCGGCAGCAACCCCGAAACCTGAAGGCTCTGGAGAAGATCTGCATGGAGGAGTGGGCCAAAATCCCTGCTGCAGTGTGTGCAAACCTTGTCAAGGACTACAGGAAACGTTTGGTATCTGTAATAGCAAACAAAGGTTTCTGTACCAAATATTAAGTTCAATTTTTGTGATGTATCAAATACTTATTTCATGCAATTAAATGCAAATTTATTATTTAAAAATCACACAACGTGATTTTCTGTTTTTTTGTATTAGATTCCGTCCCTCACAGGTGAAGAGAACTTATGATACAAATTACAGACCTCTACATGCTCTGCAATTGGGAAAACCAGCAAAATCGGCAGTGTATCAAATACTTGTTCTCCCCACTGTATGTAAAAATAACATTAACAACCTAATTAGTTTAACCATAATAGTATAAAATATATAATATGCTAAAATAATAATTGACACCTAGCATACTGATATGTGGACATCAAATGATGTTGACGTTGTTTATATGGACGCCAGGTCTTTATGGGGTTAGTTTTTTTTTTTTTAAATGGCCAAAAAAAAGTCAATTGTCCTCAGAAGTGGGTAGAGTAGCCAAAAACCTTACTCAAGTAAGAGTAGCGTTACTTTAAAAATAATATTACTCAAGTAAAAGCAGTATAAATAAAAATGTACTCAAGTACAAGTAAAAAAGTATGTGGTGAAACAAAAACTAAAAACAGCAACAGTAATGAGTAACATTGTTTGTAACTGCTTATGATGTTTGATTTTTATTTATTTAAACAATGGTATTGTTTTTTTCAGCACAAAGTTATCTATATGAATTGTTACTATTACACTGCACTAAAACATATTACATAACCACACTAAGTCAAATAAACACAAATAAAAAATCATTAAATCCTGGCGAGAGAAAAAAAATCTACAAAAATAAAGCATCATTCATCCAAAGAGCATGAGTACCCTCAAGTGGAGAAAACATTTGCTATTATGAAATTGAAAGGATCATATCTCCGTTTTTCCGTGGTCAATCGGTGCCAAATAAAAACTGGGACAAAGGTTAAAATCCGTACTTTCGAGTTGCTAATGGCAGCACTCTATATCAAATACAAAATTTTTAAAGGTGCTTAAAAAAACACGTGTTTGAACAGGCCGGCATGACCAAAGAACGGCAAGCTTGAGCCTGTTAGAATTGAGTCATGTCATTATTGTTGCGATATCTCATTGGTGAAGATGGTAGAGCCACTGTTGGCATCCATGGCAAAAAGAAAAAGTAGCATTAAAAGGAAAAATGTAACAACTAGTGTAGCCCAAAGTAGCAGAGTGAGAGTAGCGTTTCTTCTTCATAAATCTACTTAAGTAAAAGTAAAAAGTATGGCTTAGTAAAACTACTCTTAGAAGTACATTTTTCTCAAAAAGTTACTCAAGTAAATGTAACAGAGTACATGTAACGCGTTACTACTAGGGCTGGGCGATATGGCCTTAAGCATGTTTCACGGTAAATTTTGCAGATTTATCTCGATAACGATAAATGATGATAAATTCGCCCAAGCGGACTGTTATATAATTTGAAAATCTGAATCAATGCATGAAATACAGATTAACCATTTCTCATTGATTTATTTACCAGCTTTTAATTTAATATATTTAACAATTGTACATGCAGTCTAAACATTAAGTATATAAACATTTATTGTAAACAATAAGAATTCAAGTATGAACATTTAGAACAACTTGTATGGCTTGAACAATGTACATTATATAAATCAATACGACAACTGTGCAAACATGTCATTGTAACACAAATGACATACAGCTTGAACAGTACACTTCAAACAGACAACTTATTGTTAATGGCTGATATGACATAATTACTCAACACAAGTAATCGTATTTACTTCATGGTTTCAGCCCCCCCCCCCCCCCCCACAGTAGTTTTTTTTAATACATGCACGCACACATGAACCCCCACACAGACACACACACATTAAAGCTATATTGATCTTCTGCACATGAAACATTTAAGATTTTATGATGGCAGTAATGACACAGAATTGAGCACATTCAGAAAAATTGCTGGGGCCATTAAACGGTCATATTATAAGTTTCACTGTTGGATTGTACTTTGTGCTGGATGCTTTACCATCACAAAAGCTATCAGAGAAATCACACACAGACAGATACAAAATAACGCGACATACTAATTGCTAGATGCAGTCCGTGTCCAATCCACTCATTAAGTTCAGCCGTTTCGAGAAGGTTAGATCTGCTATCCGACTCCATCACGTTCATTTGTAGTGTTAACCGCTAGCGTTAGCCGCTAACGTTAGCCTGCGGCCTGGCTACCAGTAGAAAGCACTGAAAGCACCCTCTCCTGAAATTGTGAGAACAAGGGAGGACAGCAGGTGAAAGTCCGTCTGGATGCCGCCAAGAGTCTACTTAATGTCGGGTGAAAGTTTGGCGAACCTCCCTTAAGCCACACTCCATCACCTTTGCTTGTAGCGTTAGCCGCTAGCGTTAGCCTACCGGGCTTCTGTTTGTTTGACTTCCTGATAACCACATGACTCCATACGTAAGCACACTGACTGCTTTCTTAAAGGGGAATGAACATAGACGAACAACACAGAGTTAAAGTGGGATGAAAAGACTATTTTTTATTGTGTAATTACCGAATTTTGCGACAAAATTACGTCGGTCATCGTGAAGAATTTCGGTAACGGCAAATTTTCAGTTTACCACCCTGCTCTAGTTACTACCAACCTCTGCTTGTCCTACAAGGGGTTAAAACCGGTACATTGAATTCATGTACGTTTTTAGATCGCACGGCATTACCAATGATATTACAACTGTTATTAGCCTATCTTCAATATGAGAATGATAGAGCAGCTGTTTTTACATGATCCCAACAAATTACTGAAAGATAAAAAGAACGCATTCAATGATTATACTAGTAGAGTAATAAATAGAGGTGTGCAAAATCTCCGATTCTTAGATTATTCGCGATTCGGCCGTGGAAGATTCGAGAACGATTCACAAACATCCAAATTCCGATTATTGAAATATGCCAAGTAAAGCGGAAGTACAACACATTCCGATTATTGAAATATGCCAAGTAAAGCGTAAGTACAACACACTCAGCGCGCCGCGCGGTCTTCGGGACACAATGAGGAAGAACGGAGCGAGAGTAGCTAAACATCATGCTTCTCATTACCCGGCCCCTCAGGTAATGCCAATGCTCAACTCACGGCTCTAGCTCAACTCATGCCACGAGATAAAAAAACACAACAACATACCTGACTGCTGCCGAAAAGCTGCTACAAAGTACATCCACATAATGTTATGGTAGATATCATTTATATAGGACTAGTTGCATTATAGATTCGGTAGCGTTACCAGCACATCTACAAAAAGCTAGATGCGGGCGTTAGTAAACGGCCGCCATCTTAAAGCAGTACACTTCCCTGCTAGGCTGTTGTAGCGAACCTTCCAAGCAAACCTAATTAACTTTTTATCTAAAATACTCCTAAATCGGTAAAATATTGACTTGAATCTATCTTTAAAATAGTTTTAAACGTTCACATGTCGAAAGTAGACAAAAGGGAAATTATGGAATAACGGGAGCAATTTTAACAACTTTAACGGTTGATTCACAACATTAAATTAATTAAATGTAGTTTAAAGCTGCTGATAAAGAATGGGGACTGGAGTTTTGTATTTACTGTTATTTTCGTATATTTGTTTACTGCTATATGTTAACTTGATACTGAAATAGTAGTTTGGTTTAGCCTGAGAGTATTTTTGAGCAATTTTGGAACTAATGTACAAAACATTTAAAAAAAAAAAAAAAAAAAAAAGGAGGGGGGTGCATCAATAATCGTTCTATAATCGAATCAGAGCCTCTGAATCGTAATCGTAATCGAATCGTTAGGTGCCCAAAGATTCCCAGCTCTAGTAATAAATATCAGTAATATGTGAGATTCAAATATCTGACATTAAATGTAGGCATGTGACATGTAATAAAACTATCTCTTCAATAATGATCAATTCTATGAATTTATTTTTAATCTACTAAAATACAGTACATTTTTAACACCACTTTTGAAACAGATCCATCCGGTCGAAACATTAAAATGTGAAGTTTGGGCTATTTTATAATTTTCTCCAAAAGAAATGGTAAACATGTCACATAAACAATTAAAGGGTGTCAATTGAAATAGGAATGTCCGTCTTTGCCCTTTCATATCAGTAGAAGTCAGAGACTGCGATAAATCTCCAATTTCTCCATCTGTGAGTATCGCACACACTGTGAACCCTCTATGGACAGCTTGAGCCCATCAAATATTAATGCAGGGATTCAATTCAACATTCTCATTCTCCTTAACAATCTGACTGTAACAGGTCACATAATTAGGGTTTGTTATGGTCTCAGATGACCAAGACTCTTGGGAGAGGAACACAATCTGGAAGCAGAGGGGGCAATCCCAGAACTAACTGATTTTAGAAGGTGTTAACCCCAAAGATGAGTACAACATTGCTCTTTTTGAGCCAAATTCTTACCATAGTTGCATTAAAAGAAGTTCTGCAGCAGATGATGCCCACTTCAGTTTATCCTAGTTGGGTAGTAGTCCATATCCCCTACCTGTCCTGATCCCTCTTCCTGCTGGGGAGGAGAAAGAGGATCAATCACCTACTGGGACATGCACACCTGCTCATAGAATGAACTGCCAGGATGACAATGTTACTGTGTATGACTGTTATTATGCAGAGTATAGATGACCAAACCTGATTAACAAACTGTTGCTGGGGATAGCTCAACCGTGATTTTCAAAACTTCTAAACAATTTTAAAGTGCAAGTTTTACATCCTCGAGGGTCATACTAAATTCATGAATAAAACATATGGTGCAAAGATTAAACATTCGGCTGTGGGTTTTGATGAGTTGTGATTTTATTTGTGTCTTGAGATGCGATGTGCAACAGTGAGAATCCAGCCTCACCTCAGATTGTGCAATACCTCATAAATTCAGGAATAGCACAGTTCAAAAGCAGAATTCATTTGTGACATTAGTGTACTAAAATAGTGCCATCTGCAGCCAGGGGGCCGGATCTGGACCACCGCATGATTTTTTTGTGGCCCGTAGCACTAAATTATGTCAATTATTTATTTTTTTATTGCTAAAATAAAACTTATGTCACATGATGCGGCTGCTGGTCATTGTTCTCATTTCAGAGTGTAGGCAGTGTTCGCTGGACGCAGGTGCATCCTATTCTCATCAGCAGCGTATTTAAACGTAGGCAACCCAAGCAAGGGTTGCTGAGATATTGCCTTGCTGGTCGCCAACGGACGTTTTGTACTCTCGAGCTTGTTATTCACATTTGGCTAATTTCGCCCCTGCCTTGGTTTGTTTTTTTGCCGCTCTCGTTTTGAATCTGCTTTGTGCAGGTATTAGAGTGTATTTGTGTGTTAGGGCCTCTGCACCTCCCTCCTGAGATCCGGCAGGTGTGCATATCTTATCCAAATTACAGGTTGGATGTCAGACGGGTGGAGCGGCCACAGATGCAGGCTATCACCATCAGCAGCGTTTAAAAGCCAGTGGACGCCTGACCCCGTTGCCAGATCAACTCGTCTAGTTCTGTTGACCTGTTTCTGCATGCCCCTTTTCGGATCCCCACGCCTGGCCGTTCCCTGAGCATTGCCTGCCTCTTGCTGGTCCCAATTCTACCAGCTTGGTTTGCAATAAACTCACTCAAACTCAAGTCCCTAAAATCCACTCCCTCACATGTTACCTACGGAGTCCTGGGCTTTGTCCTCGGGCCCCTACTGTTCATTATCTACCTCCTTCTCATTGGCAATATTCTCCGTAAATTCAACATCTTTCAACTTTCACTGTTTTGCCAATGACACCCAGCTCTACCTTACTTCCGAACCATCCTCCTCTATCCTGCCCACCTTCCTGACTGACTGTATCACCGAAATTAAAAATTGGCTCACCCAAAATTTCCTCAAACTCAACAGCAGTAAAATCGAGGTGCTCCTCATCGGCTCCAAATCCACCATATCCAAATACCATAGCCATCCCCTCACCATCGACAACTCCACTGTTTCACCCCCCCCCCCCCCCCCCAAGTTAAGAGCCTGGGTGTCATCCAGGACAATACACTCTCTTTTCATTCACACATCAATAATATTACCCAGATTGCTCACTAGCACATACGCACCATCAACCGCCTCCGCCCCTCCCTCACCCCCCATTCTTCTGAAATCCTGGTTTATAGTCTTGTCACTTCCCGCCTGGATTACTGCAACTCCCTCCTCTTTGGCCTTTGTCAAGAGACCCTCCATAAACTGCAACTGGTCCAGAATCCAGCCGCTCGAATTATAACCCGTACCTCATTGATCCACCACATCATTGCAGTTCTCCGCCAGCTCCATTGGCTCCTGGTCCACTTCCGCATCCAGTTCAAAGTTCTCCTCCTCACATTCAAGGCCATCCATAACCTTGCCCCTCCCTGTCTGTCCGACCTCCTCCACATTACAACTCCCTCCCGTGCCCTTAGGTCCTCCACCTCCATGCACTTGTCTTTCCTCCCCGCTTGCCTCAGCACCATGGGGAGCAGAGCATTCAGCCTTCGGCTTTGGAATTCACTACCACCCGACTTCAGGAACACAGACTCTCTCCCCCTTTTTCAATCGAAACTCAAAACTCACCTGTTCAGACTCACATATCAATAATAATCCCTGATTTCTTTGTATTTTACAGTTCTGCTAATTATTTTCATAGATTAGTATTTTATTGTTTTGAACTTTCTATACTAAATTATTTTTACTGTTTTTAGTCATTAATTTGTCTAATTGTTTTTTAAATGATTGTAAATGATTGCACCCTAACATTTGTGTTGCTTTTGTCACCTTGGTTTACCCTCGGGTTAGTTCTAGTGATCTCTGTCGACCGGTTGTCACAGCCCCTTTTTGTTATCTCTATTTCGCAATTGCGTGTTTTTTTTCCCGTGTACAATAAATGTGATGAAGCCTCTTTTGTCTGTTTTGGGGTCCAGCCTTGTTTTCCACATTCGCAGACCCTAACAATTTTTGTAAATCAGAGAATATTTACTATTTTTTTCTGTTTTAATAAAATTAATTTTTTTAAAAATTAGAGAATTTTATTTAGATCCCAAAAAAGAAAAAGGGAATGTTTACTCATCCCCCCTTCTATTTTTGTATTAAAATAGTAAATAAGATAAAAATGAATAAATATGTTAAGTTATATTTTAAGGATAAACTAAATTATAAAAAGGGAAATATCTACTGTTTCCCACTTTTAGGGGTAACAAAATGAAAAATGTTATTGAGTTGTTGTTGTTTTTTTTAAGTGGATTTGGACAATTTTGAGTTCAACAATGTCTCTAAACAGTTTATTGACTATCAACATATATGATGATTTGTTTGTGAATAGATTAGTCAATTAATGTCAACAGACCTAGTTTGCCTGCCACTGACGGCGCTAGAAGTCCAATCCATTTTGATTGGGAGAGTATTGGACGTCTAGCGCCGTCAATGGCAGCCAAATGAGTTAAAATTTATTTATTTATTTAATTCTATGGGTTGCCCGACATAATGCCCCCCACCCCCCAAATGAAACCCTAACTACAATGTGGACTGCAACAACATGACTTTGGCACCCAAGGTCTACAATCTAATTTTTCCATTTTGATTTTTCATCGTCAGGCTAACGTATTTATTAATATTTGTAGTTTTCGATACATAGTCAATTGTCTAAAAATGCAGATCCAACAGATTGTTCTACAATGATTGAACAGACACATTTAATTTTGTTGCAAGTTCAATGTTTTCCTCTGAATGTGTCCTTTTCCAAAAGTGCTTCAAGTTTATTTACACGCTAACTTTGAACAGAAGCAGGCAAGGACAGACAAGCAGGGGGAAAGTAGTAAACGCTGACCATCACAAATAGAAAATACAAAAACTTGTGTGACAAAAAAGTGACCAAAAATGATGCAACTTGCCCTCCTTCAATGAAAGTTGTCACGAAAGTGTGTCAAGGATAAAACAAATGACTGACACGGATAAATGCCCGTTACGGTAACCTGATAACATTTAAATGAATGTTAAATGGGACTGTTTAATAGTATTGTTTACCTTGCTCAACTCAGTAAACTTTTCTTCGAAGTTGTCCCGTTGTAAATCCTGAAGATTAAAAACACTACAATTCCCTTTACATTTCAATTATTACCATGTTTGTAGTTTTTTGAGCGCCAAACACCTCTATTTCGCCTGATTTTAAAACTACATTTCCCACAAGCGCAGTATGTTAACCGGAAGTTTCGTAGTCGTTTCCGTGGTCACCACGGGATCTGCTCGCCGCTGTTTTCCTGCTGCAGCAAGTAGAGCCGCGTCGAGGCAGACTGGGACAACTCACCGCCTCCACCTTCACACATTCTCGTCTACGATGAAACTTTCTGCAATATTATCCTTTCTTAGTGAGCGCATCATCTGCGTCACATTGCTGGTAAGTGTTCATCTATCACTACTGCAAAAGACACTCGGCTGATGAGAGCTAACATGCAAGCTAACGTAAGCTGAGGGCTGCGAGCCAGCCAGTCCAGCTGCAAGCTAACCCAGCAGACTCCCCTGTCATTAGATGTGGCTTTCTCTTTGGAGTATATACAGTTCTGATGCTAAGTATTTAGCATGTAGCATGTCTTAACTTTTAAGTAAAACCATGTTGGGCGAAGTAACTTTATTGCTCCCGGCAGACGATACAAATGTCACGGGTTAGCACACCTTATTTGTATTGATATAAATTGTATTAGTTTCGTCTCAGTATTATGTTTAATACGTGTGCACGCGTGTAATACTTGACTCGCTAGCTTTTCTTTTATGAACAATGCTGATGTTTTAACGTTGTCGGTCAATTCTTTCGTGTCTTTTGGGTGATGCTCGCCGGTTGGTGAGTTCCTCTGTTGTGGCTCAATCTGATTGGTTCACAACCCGGAAATGAGCGCCAATGCTGCCTTTCTGACCGAAGATAATTTAATTTAGTACGGTCATCAAATCGCGATTTTATCTACTTTTACGTTGTAATGTGGTGTGCCAATGTACATGTTTTCATTTTGGTAACACTGAAAATTAAAAAATCGTCCTTTTAGGATGAATGTTTTATGTCATCAATATTTATGACTCACAAACCAGTTTGGCGCGGTACATTAGTGTGCCACAGAAGATTATGAGATATATGACGTTCAAGGTTTGGTCTCAACATTGGTGGGGACGATATAACCGTATAACCTGCATGTATAATTTTTGCTACGGACGGGACGTCAATCAGACCAAACAGATTGGGTGAACGGAGGTCAGGGCTACATTTCTCACGAATATCAACCTAATTAATTGATAGACAAAATGATCAATACAAAATTAATCTGTATTGATTTATATTAAATTTTACGTGTATTGGTTCAGGTGATACACCATTCAATTCAAACGTTTGTTTTCAAAAACTACTAAAACATTTTGAAAACTTCAAGAATAAATGTCTGGATTTTATTAGCAAATTTATATTGCAATATTTGAACATAAATTATATTAACATTGACAGTACAAACTTGTTATTAATCTCTTAACTATTCAGAAATGGGAAAAAAATACATTTGTCTTTAGACCACTTAGCGTTGTCTGTTAAAAAAAAAAATATATAACTGAAAAACTTCTTAGGGTATAACGAAAATATAAATGGAGCCTCCTTCAGGTAAAACACTACTGCTTTTGTCCACAAACACAGCCAACTTCAACAAAAAATGAAAACTTTTTAACTCGATTATTATTATCTGAAAAAATGTCTGCATTGGCTTCAAACAAAAATATTTTTGAATAAATCATGTAGAAAATAATTAATACATTTTAGATAATTGCAAGTCATCAGCCAATCAAACGTTCGTTTGAGGGGATAAAGTGGACCGGCACATTCAGCTTGTAAAAAGGGGTAAATATAAGTCTGGACATGTTGAAATTCTGTAATTTATAATGGTAGGACCAGTTCTATCCTTACAACATATGGGAAGACAATCTAAATTACTTGTATAACTGAATTCATTATATACCGTAATTCAAACAAGGTTGTTTGAAAGTTGGTGGGGACAATTTGAGCATCCTGAAAATTTGCTAGTCTTATGTCCCTACTGTTCCTATGCAAACCTATGCCCTTGGTCATGTTGATTTATTCTTTGTCACTTATTTCAGTATTTTATTTTACAACAACACTTACAACATCAATAATGTAATTTTTTAATCTACCTTTTACGATGACAAATGTGTTCCATCATAGCAAAATTCGTCACTTACCCATTTTCCCAAACATACTTTGGTATAACCAATAAGAGAATTATCTCATCATTACAAAAGCATATCAACCATTTATCTACAGCATTTCACCTCTGAGAAATTACGGCGTGGTGTGTGCATCTTGGATTTTGACAATTAACAGAAAACAGACTCGTAAAATGGCATTTATGTTTTTACAACAACCCTTAACATGTCCTTGTTATTTCCCTGCATGTTAGTGCCGCCAGATCACAACCTAATTTGGCAACTCAGGATACACTGAGGAACAAATTATTGTAGGTATCAGACATTAAATAAGGAATCAAAATAAATTGGAAATTGTGTAACTGAACCTCATCAACAACCAAGGAGACTTAATTGAATTTATTTGGCGACACATCATTAGCGCTTCTGTTTGTTCAAGTAATGTCCAAACCAGAATCTTTATTGTCATTCCTATTCATTTCACCATTGGCATTCAAATGGACCGGAGCTGGCGTCATTCTGGGATTCCTCCCAGTTAGGCATGTGCCGGTATGAGATTCTGATGGTTTGATAACTGTAAGTGCCTAAATAACATTGGTATAATTATTCATGTTAATTGTAAATAATTTATTTGGTTCTGTAAAACGAGTTGTTAATTGTTATTTGGTTATATAAGATGGAATTATCATTTGTTTATTTGATTTGGTGGAACTCGTCCCGTTTGACTACGTTACTGTATAACGCGGAAGTGGCTCGCTGTGGAGCTCAGGAGGTGTGAAGGAGAAAGACTCATAAGTAACAGATAAGAGCCAAACAGTTTTTGATGTCTGCTTTTCTCTATCTTCTTAGTTGAATTAGTCTCTCGATGTATCTCTAATTTGCCCCTTAGTTTGTGTTGTGGATGACAAGAGTTTGGATTAATTTATTTTGGATTAAACGAATGAACTGGGAACGAGCTGCGTGAGACTTTTTTCTTCCCCGCTAGAGCGGCGGGTGCGAGGGGGATGGAGTAAGGAGATCGTCGGGCTTTTCGTTTTGGAACCTACAATAACCTTAAGCCAAAATATCACGGTTTCACTGTATTGCAATTACAGCTCTAAAATTTTCACTTTGAGATATCTGGGTTTAAAAAAAACAAACTTCCATTGAAAAGTTTTATTTATCAAAACCTATTTGCAAATTGGAACATAAGTATAATGTTAACAAAACAACAACAGCAACAAAATATTCAAAATAAAATAAATGCAGTCCTAAACCCACAGCCACAGCTCAACATTACCATCAGAACAAAAATAATTGAATTATTTTCTATAAAAAGCACTTGTGTATGACTCATATCATGTTTACATTATAAACACACTCTTTCTCAACACAGACAGTTGCCAAAGAGAAA
Organism: Corythoichthys intestinalis; assembly: GCF_030265065.1. Taxonomy (NCBI): domain Eukaryota; kingdom Metazoa; phylum Chordata; class Actinopteri; order Syngnathiformes; family Syngnathidae; genus Corythoichthys; species Corythoichthys intestinalis. Next base: position 43,986,141 of record NC_080398.1, read on the forward strand.
AAAACACCACGTTTTACCACCGCTAGAAACACTAAACATGCTGAAGTTAACTCTCGTAGCTGGTGGGAAACGTTCATGACAGTGTTTACTAACTTTTAATTTTGTATAAATGCGAAATCATATTGGAGCTTTTGCCTCCTCGCCAGTCACCCGCCGCAAACATGTTTTACATGTCGGTTGGCCCTCCTCTTCTAAGCCACTGCCGTCTAACTTTTCTGTAGCCAAAGTATTCCCATACCAGCGATTTTGTTTTCTTCTTGATGGGGGGAATTCAGGAGTTTCAACTCCTCCAGACATTGTGTAGCACAGCTGACACACTGACACTGAACAACAAACGGTGGGGGAGGGTTGAGCCTTGCAGCTGCAAGAGAAGGATTTCCCCATGCATTTTTGGGACATAAAAAATAGCTAATACCTTAGGCACGGTATGACGGAACATTTTTGCTGATTTGAAACCTAGACGTTTTCATTCCACGTAGGCTTGAACGATATTGGAAAAAACTATTGTTGCGATTTTTTTGAGGTGTGCAATATATTGCGATATTATATTGCGATAGTAAAAAAAAAATATATATATATATATATATCTACAATTTTTTTTTTTTTAAAGAAATTTTCACTAGATGACTTGAATAGCTGTTTGGAAATACTTTGCATGACACGCCGTGACCACAGTGTATCCATATAATACCGTTTCATTTGTGAATGATTAAGATTGCTGTATTATTATGAAGGGATCCAGGAAGCAATGTCTGCACAAAATAGATAATTTATTGAACACAATATTTGACACTTCAACAGCAGCAAATACATTAAATGACAAATAAAAGAGCAGGTGCATTCGTCCCCTAAGTTTTTGACAAAATATAACAATAAATAAAAACTTCTGTAAAATAACAACAAAGTTGTAAACATAGTTGAACAAAAATATTAAATATGACAAATAAGAGTTGTTCACAAACTATAACAATAAATAAAAACCTCAGTAAAACAATAAAGTTGTCAACATATTTGAACTTAAATATTAAATCTGTCAAATAAAAGTGCAAGTGCATTAGTCCCCTGAGTTGTTTACACAAAATATAACAATATAAAACTGCAAAACTGCAACAAAGTTGTAAAAATATTTAAAAAATATTAAGTATCAAAACTTTATGTGCAGCTGTACTATAGTTATTTGAAAAATACGATTTACAATTAATTTAAATATAAAAGAAACAGAAACTCAATTGAACTTGTAAATAATTGAACTGAATAACAGCAAATAACTGATGAATAACAGAACCATTTTAACTCCCAAATTTCCTGCCTTCCTGTTAGCTGTCACATGAATAAAAAGAAGAAAAGACATTCCTGCAGCTGTGTTATGTATTTGTCTGCATATCGTCCACCTTCCTTGCTCAGCAATTCTCAACTGGGTCTCATAGGTGTTTGGCCAAGACTACTAGTTTATCCACCATTGCAGGCTTGAGACAACAACGTTGGCACGTAACAATGTTCCCACCTGTACTAAAAAGCCTCTGATGGGAAGCTCGTAGCAGGAATGCATAGATACCTGCGTTTTAAATGGTCCCACATGTTCGACGGATGACTTCTTGTTGAGGCAACCATGGCGAGGCACTGTCAACAGGGCTGTTTTTTGTTCCTTATATTCTTGTCGATAGCCAAAATACTTCCAAAACTCCTTTTGGAGACAGTCTTCCCTATTCAACGTGTTGCTTGCTTTCACTTTGAAAACGGCCCCTCCTCCCTCCGCTCTGCTGTTCGGCCCCTCCACTCCGCTGTAGCAGGGGAGGGGGAGGAGCCGATGACTGCGAGTTGGAGGGAATGAGATGAGAGGCTGTGCGCTCTCCTTCGCGCTCCTTCCTCAAAACAAACGTTTGTGGATTTAAAAAAATGAAATGAAAAAACTATCGCACGTCCTTGCGATGGGACTATTGCGCATGCGCACATCGCGATGGCGATGTTTAAACGATATATCGTTCAGGCCTAATTCCACGGTATACCTTGAAACCGGTAATCGGCCCATGTCTACTCCCAGTCTCTGCCTTCACTTCCATTTTCAACACAGAAGTATGTGGACACCACTTCAGTCCACTGCCATGCATTAGCAGCACTATCCAAAAAGCACTAGTGAGCCTCTCATGACCTTTCCAAGATTCTCTTTGAACTTGTGAACCAAAATAATATTTTTTTGAAAATGTTGTTTGTAAACCAAATCTCTTGGGTACTGGGGCATTCATTTGGCAGTTCTACGTTTTTCTTTTTTTTTTCTTTTGTCTTTTACATTTTTCTATTACACTTGTATGACAAGTCTAATGTCTTCATCATCAGCAAACTACCCTTACCGATTCATAAGTAGAAGGTAAACAATGAGCGCTTGAGTGTTTGCACAGTAGAAGATTATGGTAGCCCAAACCCACATGTGGGTGATTATACTTACAGGATTGTTTGTTATTTGTTTTTGGGAGGGTTCATATTTAACAAATTCAGTTTGGGTAAACTTGGTGGCGACTGCTATGATCATATTCTATTTGACTCTTAAATTGCTCTCGTTATTGTTGTCTTCATAGAATTCATCATATATTGACAGGGCGCGAGGCCGATAAATAGGGGGCCTTCATTGTTGGCGAGGCCGTCAAAGCTGACCGTGTGGAATCAGAGACAAAAAGCTTTTTTCGTTGAAAATTATTGTGAATGGATATTTAAATCCCTGAATTCTTTATAGATCTGGACGTAAAATAGTCTTGATTCTTGGTTAAAAGCAAAAAAAAAAAAAAAAAAAAAACATGCAGTTAGCATTTATTTTACGTAAATATGTCGAAGTACACAGCTAGTCTGTTAGTGACTGTAGCTAGCGACCGCCTGATGTAAACAGAGCTTTTCCTGTGAAAATTCTTGTCAATAAATGCTTAAATCCCCGAATTCTTCATAGATATGGGTGTAAAACAGTCTCGATTCTTGGTTAAAATTTATTTTTCGTAAATATGTCGAAGTACAATGCTAGTTTGTTAGTGAATGTAGCTAGCGGCCGCCTGATGTAAACAGCTTTTCTGTTGAAAATTCATATCGATAAATGCTTCAATCCCCGAATTCTTCATCAATATGGACGTAAAACAGTCTCGATTCTTGGTTAAAAGCAAAAAAAAAACCAAACAAAAAAAAAAAACCTGCAGTTAGCATTTATTTTACGTAAATGTGTGGAAGTACAATGCTAGTCTGTGAGTGAATGTAGCTAGCGGCCACCTGATGTAAATAGAAGTAAACCGGTGAAAATTCTTGTGAACAAATGCCTAAATCCCAGAATTCTTTATAGATATGGACGTAAAACAGTCTTGATTCTTGGTTAAAAGCAAAAAAAAGGTGCAGTTAGCACTTTTTTTTTTACATAAATATGGCAAACTAAGATGCCAATGCAGTGGCGGCTAATTTCTCCCATTGATTTTTTTTAACAGCATTTCAAAATGCATGCATGGTACGAAAAATATAATAATTACCTTGAATCCTTGAACAAATCACTCCTGAGACAATCCTTCTTGTTTGTTTGCGGAACAGCTTTCGTTCTTTTTCAACAGAAATGCGGCGTTAGATTGCTGCGTGAGTGTGTTTGTAGATAGCTCCTCTTGATGTGGGCGGCCCCCTATTTGAATGCGAGGCACAGTGCATGACCGATCTGACCCGTCAATACATTATGAACTATGAAGTCTATGGTTGTCTTCTATAAATAGTTGATTTTTCTCCATAGGTCATGGGCCTTTCTACTCCTGGACAAACAGAAATCACCAGTCTGGACGCAGCCAACATCGATGACATCCTGAGTAAGAGATCATTCTGTCTTTGTAAAATGAAATAAAATAAACTGGTGCTGAATTTGAACATCCAAGCATGTTCATTAATGATGTATTTGTTTACAGATAATGCCGGCGTGTCTTTAGTAAACTTTTATGCTGACTGGTAAGTAACATGTTTACCTACTTGCTACCTCTTTAAAGATAGCATTTTTCACATTCCATTAGTTGTTTGACAGCATGTACAATTGCAACTCTCTAATTATATACCGGCCTGTTTGGCAGAGGACTCGCAACATTGTCATGTCAAAAGCATAACTGAAGCTCTTGCCTTTAACACAGCATCAGGTGAAGCTGCATGTTGTCTCTCAATGAATAATTGGATGCTGACACTACAGTACAGTATTGATACGTTTCAAGAAACAAAAAACTAAATCACTGCATACTTCTTAGTACTCCCCAATTCCGTTGACGTTATTTTAGTGCCGTATCTGTGCAATACTACTTAGTACGTTTTAGGGATGTCCCGATCCAGGTTTTTGCACTTCGATCCGATACCGATATTGTTTTGCACTTCCGATCCGATACTGATACTGTATTAAAGTTTAAAGTTATTTAGCCTCCTTACTTAGTTGTCAGACTCATGTTGAAAAGGGTTTTAGTAGTCTTGATAACAACTTGCCATCTGAATTAGGTGAGTTGGAATAACACATAATGGTTGGTAACAAGAAACTGACCTGTTTATTAAATGATAAACACAAAACATTATAAATAACAAACAGAAATGACATATTCAAACAGTAAAACATGCTAATAATATTGTAAACTGTCTTAAAAAAGCAAAACACATAAACAACCTCAAACTATTAACTATTACACACTCCCTTTGATTTGCTTGCCCAGCCCGAAAAAACCCAAAATTTTATGTTTTATTTGTAGGCACAAGCCTGAAAAAAAAACTAAATTTTATGCTCTATTTGTGAGGACTCAGGAGCGATGCGTGGTCACGTTATGTGTGATCACGTTTGGTGACGCCAGTGCATATATGCATAATGATAACAAATTATAGCCTGTCTTTTGTTACAAATTCTCCCAGTTAAACAAGACTGTAAGATGGATATTCAATAAACATTTATATATTTTATATTTGCATGTGTGTTCTAACAGGTGGATAGTGGATTTGACTTTTATTTTAATCTCCTCGAGTTGGCAGAAAAAAAAAAAGACGCAAGTTTTCTCAATGTTTAAATACTCTACATATTTTTATCATTATAAATGCATTTACACAGCGAAATAACGCTGGAAAAGCACATACATACATACATCGTTTTAGTATAAATATATGAATATATATATATTTTTAAAAAGTCTGCCCGATGCGTCTAAATCCCACTTTACTCACGAGAGATAATGACTCGTCATCCAGAATGATTCCTTCGGCAATGACTCTTCCCTGGGCTTTGGGACTGTCAAGTGCCAATTTGTCACGCATAGCAAAAGTTTCTGCCAGTGTTCGTTGCGTATGACCTTTCTTTCTGTCTTCTCCTTATACTCCTCATTAGAGCTGAAACGAATACTCGAGCAACTCGAGTAACTCGAGTTTAAAAACTGATCCGAGTAATTTTATTCACCTCGAGTAATCATTTATTTTGACAGCTCTAAGCATCACGTTTTGCTCGGACTACTTTTAATGCGGGACAACGCGCTGATGTCACGTGCGTAGAGGAAGAAGCAAAAAAAAAAAAAAAAAACTTACTGCAGCCGACAACCGCTACAAACGACGCCGATGTTGCTAAATACTAGCCCGCACATGCTACGTTAGTTGTAGGTAGCGTCCAATGAGTCTCATGGAGATCACATGTATGTTGAACTAGATGCACAATGACAGACTAGGCCGCGTCTGGGCAGCGTTAGCAAACAGCCGCCATCTTAAAGCAGTAGAGCGCTAAGCGCTAATAAAGAGCGCTAAGCGCTAATATATAAGATTAACATTACTGTCACTACTAGCTCGCCTTACGTTAGCCCTGCGGAGGGCTAGGTTTCAATTAATTAAGACCACTTTCGATGCGTGGCTAACGTGTCTTACATACAGGCTTTAACATAACATAGCGTTGTGGAGTGATGAGGGTGTCAAATAAAAACTCAATAATGCTAACTATCAATTTTAGCTCAGTAGTCATTGCTGGATAAAACACCAAGTAGCACTAGTCCCTAATGTGCTCCAATACAGCCTGTATCATACATTTATTTTGAACAGTGCAAAAACTCAAAATCCTATCAGGACTTACAGTTTAGACTAACTTAAAACTTAACTAGAACTTAAAAATGTCTTGACACAAATAGAAATTCAATTGAAAAACGTGGGAAAAAATCCTAACTTTTAAGTGATGTGTGTTATCAAGCGTAAAGGCATTTTTAGGTGTGTTTATATGTACATATATAATATATGTAATATGTATATACTTTTTAAAAATAAGATCTAAAGGTTTTTTGAGTGAAAGCAGTGAATTAGTCATTTTTTAAAATTCTAGTTACATCTGAGATGCAATTGTTGGCTGTTTTCAACAATATACATCAAAAATGATAAAATGTCTTGTTTTCTCATGTGTATTTATAATTGCTCTTCACCTGAAAATATATTTGTTTTATCCGATTACTCGATTAATCGATAGAATTTTCAGTCGATTACTCGATTACTAAAATATTCGATAGCTGCAGCCCTACTCCTCATATACTCCTCATACTCCTTGTATTGTTTGTGGTGGTATTTCGATAAATGCTTGATTAGTTTGGTTGTATTAACAGTTCGTACAGCTTTACCACCACGCTTGACTTTATTGTGGCATATGTTGCACTCTGCCTCTTCGTCTTTGTCGTCCTTTAAAGTGAAATAATCCCACACAGCTGACATTTTTACCAATAAAGTCTCTCAGTCATTTGGGAGACGGTAATGTAGTCTGTTGAAGGTGTGCGTAAAATGCGGACCGGATTTTAGGGAAACCGAAGCGAACACTGGAATGGATTATGTAAGTCGGTGCACTGAAAAACGCGGACCGGACTAGATCGGAAGTCTGGATGGGAATTTTTTCCGTGTCGGCCGATCCGATTCCGATACGCATTTTTTTGCCCATATTGGCGTCCAATCCGATAGGATCGGGACATCTCCGGTACGTTTAAACATGAGCACTGTGTTCAATGTTCATTCATTCCATGCTCATGAGAGTCACGGGTGAGCTGTAGTCGAGCCAATAAAATACAATTTTAAAAAAATGTACTGAGATTAATTAAATTGTATTATATTTTATGTAAATTTCAGATAAAAAAATGACCTAAGTGTTTAAAACCAGTTGGTTCTTTTAACATCAAGATTAAATACAAATGAACAGACGCAGTGATTCTTTTCCACACAACTACTATGAAGTTTTGCTTAGGGCAGAAGTGTTGCCTAACTGCAGTCAGTCATCTAATGGACTTTTAATAGTGGTTTCCTACCAGAAGATAGAGGTACTTTGTTTTCAGCTTATATATGTCAGACATCGAGTGAATGATACATTCAATTTTAGCGTTCCTCATTCTTCAGGTGCAGATTTAGTCAGATGCTCCATCCCATCTTTGAGGAGGCGTCCAACATAGCGCGGGAAGAATTCCCTGACACCAAGCAGGTGGTGTTTGCACGTGTTGACTGCGACCAGCACTGTGAGTATTTAAAGCTCCTCCTCCATCCCTACACTTTCTCCTTGTTAAATGGGAATATCTTCTTTGGTTCATGAAAAAAAGGAAAAATACCCCCCAAATCCAATGAATATACTGTAGAACATTAAAAAAAATACACATCAGTGTTGTCTTACAGCTTTGTGGCACTCAGTACAGCTCGAATATTAATCAAAACCATATTATATCTTGGCCTTGGTGAAAATTAGATTTTGTGAACTTGTTTTTTTTTTTTTTTAATTGCGGATGATTGAATAGAATAACACTGGTCAACAATAAATTGTTTCATTGATCATTGATCATGCAAACACTCATTTGATAATTTTGGGGTGTTGAATCCAACTCTGACATTGTTTTTATGTTTTATGTTTTTTTTTTTTTTTTTAACGTTTCACATTTTTTAAAGGTTATTGTGCGCTGTCTCAGTATTTTGTTCTTATCGTATCGTTAAAAAGAAGGGGGAAGAAAATAATCAGGAAACAATTTTGGTGTAAAAATCAAAGATTTTATTTTTATGCCATATTGCCTAGCCCTAGTTATACCTTATACTGTAAAAAGGCCTCAAACATACACGATAGACTAATGTCAAGGTTTTATAGTGTCAGTTCTGGTTTATTCAAAAGGTGTTGGATGGGGCTGAGGTCAGGGTTTTGTGAAAGTTCTTGTACACCAAAGATATCCAAACCCACTGTGAAAATGAAAATGATTGGGCTGGAAAAGAACAAAAGTCTTTAAACAAGTCTCACACGGTGAGTAGCATACAAAATAAAGGGAAACTTTTGAGACTGGAGCGAAATAAAGCTGTCTAGTCCAGCGACTTAATGAAGAGATTAAGATCCTTGTCCACATTTTTTTTTCAGTGTTTCTTCCTGCTTTGTTTACTACTGTAATTTTCAGACTATAAGCAGCTACTTTACTTGCTGACTCTTAACCCCCCCCCCCCCCACACACACACACACACCCACACCCATTTAACATCGTTTTATTTACTAGTCACAGAAGTTAAATTTGGCATCCATCTTCAGCAACGAGAGCAAACTCACAACCTATGTGACCACAATGTATGAGTGGACAGTACCCCCTGAAACAAACAAACAAACAAAAAAAAAACACAACAAAAAGGACGTATACATACAAAAAAATATACACACAAAAAGTACCCCAACAGTGCTAAGCAGTTCCACACAGATCCCCCCCAAAAATCAACGTACAACAATATTTACTAGAAGTGTGCGAAATATTTATCTTGGATTATTCGTGATTCACTCGTGGAAGATTTGAAAACGATTTACAAACATCCAAATTCCGATTGAAATATGCCAAGTAAGGCAGAACTAAAACACAGTCAGTTCGGTCTTCGATACGCAATGAGGAACGGAGCGAGTAAACAATTCACCTCTCTACGGCTCTGACTCAACATATGCCGCTAGATTAAAAAAAAAACAATAATACTTGATTGCAACCGACAGCCGCTACAAACTACGCCCACATAATGCTACGGTAGATCTCACAATTATAAAGAACGAGATGAGAAATTACAGACTCACCGGGGTTAGTAAACAGCCGCAGTCTTAAAGCAGTAGACTTCGCTGGAAGGCTGATGTAGCGAACCATCCAAGCGAACCTAATAAACGTTTGATCTAAAATACTCCGAAAAAGGCAAAATCTTGATTTGACTCTTTAAATGATAGAAACAGTTTTAAAACTTTCGCATGTCGAAAGTAGACAGAAGGGAAATTATGGAATAGCGGGAAAAATTTTAACAACTTTAGTTCACAACATAAATTGAATGTAGTTTAAAGCTGCTGATACAGAATGGGGACTTGAATATTTTATTTACTGTTTTGAACTGTTAACTTGATACTGAAATAGTAGTTTATTTAAGCCTGAGAGGATTTTTTGTACAATTTTTGTAAGTAAGTAATGTGCAAAACATTAAAAGCAGCTAATAGCTGGGGGGGTGTATCAATAATCGACTGATAATCGAATCTCAGGCTCTGAATCGTAATTGTTATCAAATCGTTAGGTGCCCACATTTGTTGTTTTCGTCAACAATGACGATAACAAATATATTTTGTCAACGAACATTTTTTTTAATGACGACGATGAGCTAAAAACATGGCTTTGGAGACTAGACCATAACGAGACGAATGCCAGTTTTCGTTTGATGAGACGACAACGAAAAAAAATGCGACATACTGTAGTTTCTGTCATGTTCACAATGCGTGACATTTTCATATTGTACGTGGAGTACTTCAGCTTGCATCGTAGGAGTGTTTTGGTCGTGTCACTCATGTGAGATGTGCAGTGCCTCTCTTTCTCCTCACTGGAGTTTAGGATGTGTTTTAAGCTAGGCTGCGCTCCATCTTGCTTGTTTGGAAGCACGTGGTAAGATTTGTTTTCTTACCTTGGCAAAAGAGAATATGCAATGTTGCTTTTGCCTTTAAAGGTCTGTGCTGAATGATTATCACTAGAGGTGGGAATCTTTGGGCACCTAACGATTCGATTACGATTCAGAGACTCCGATTCGATTATAAATCGATTATCGATGCCCCCCCACCCCTTTTTTTTTTTTTTTTTTTTTTTTTTTAATGTTTTGTATATTTGTTCCAAAATTGTTCAAAAATCCTCTCAGCCTGAATAAACCAAACTTCTATTTTAGTATCAAGTTACCGGTTAAAAACAGTTAATGAAATACTCAAGTCCCCATTCTGTATCAGCAGCTTTAAACTACATTCAATTAATTTAATGTTGTGAATATACCGTTAAAGTTGTTAAAATTGCGCCCGTTATTCCATAATTTCCATCATGTCTACTTTCGACATGTGAAAGTTTTAAAACTGTTTCATTATTTAAAGATAGATTCAAGTCAAGATTTTGCCGATTTAGGGGTATTTTAGATAAAAAGTAATTAGGTTCTCTATAACAGAGCCTTCTAGAGAAGTCTACTGCTTTAAGATGCCGCGTGTTTACTAGCGCGGGAAAGTCTGTCATTTTACATCTAGTCTGGATATATGTGATATCTACCATAGCCGTATGTTGCCGTATGTTTGTAGCAACTACCAGCTGGGCGCTGTTTGTAGCGGCTGACGGCTGCAGTCAGGTATTATTATTATTATTTTTTTTTAACCTAGCGGCATTAGCTGCACATGATATTTACTCTCGGTCCGTTCCTCATTGCGTCCCGAAGACCGCACTGACTGTGTTTTATTTCCGCTTTACCTGGTATAATTCAATAATCAGCATTTGGATGTTTGTGAATCGTTCTCGAATCTTCCACGGCCAAATCGCGAATAATCTAAGAATCGGAAATTTTGCATGCCTCTAATTATCACACACTAAATGTAACTCGTTGCATTAGGATTAGCATCAACTTTAGGGTGGCGAGCATCCTCTTGAACGCTTGGATTTTTTTTTTTTTTTTTTTACATAGTTCATGGCTTGTAGGTGACTTTAATTGAAAATGGTGTACTGCTTTTCCTGCTGGGTGTGTATAATCACGAAATTTGGGTTGTCCTCATAAACGCTACTATATGTTCATTCGAAATTGTATGAAAGCTTTATTTTTGGACTAAAACTATTAAATTTCACAGACAAAAACATTTTGAGTAACTCGACTAAAACTAGACGAAATTTGTATGAGATTTCGCTGACTAAAACGAAGACTATCACCTTTTGAAATGACTAATATGTGACGAAGACTAATAAGTATTTACATCCTCAAGATTAAGACAAAAATTAAAAGGGCTGCCAAAACAACCTTGGGGTCCAGTAGGAAAAGCAGCCACATACAGTACATCACTGATAAAGAAAAAAACATCAATCTGAACCCTGTTGCTAATAGTCCAGTGCAGTTTAAATATGGACAAATATAATTTCCTTGTAAAATGCGTGGATGCGGCTTAAGTCAGGTGTGTCTTATTGTTGGAAAATTACGTTACATTTGTGTCCTGTGCAAGCATTTGTCAATATTTAAACGACACCTTCCTTAAAGTCCGATACAAATGCCCTGGACTGTCAGCAAAATTGACTTTTCACTTTGTGAAGGCAGAATTTTTCATTTAAAATTTTGTACTATAATGAGGCCAATAGGTAAAAACTTAGTAAGAATATTAGCCAGTTATATCCTTTAATCGTATTTTTCAGATGTTTGCAAGTTGTTGATTAAATGCTTTAAGCTTTTCATGTTCCGTGTCCGAAATGGAAAGGGCTCACACACACACAGTCATAAACCCTATTTGATGGGGACTGCATACGCAAAGATGGCCGGTACACCAAAGCGCAGTGCAGACACAAACCGCCACAGCCTTTTGAGATAAAGCAAATTAAAGAGAATTATTGATGACCCGCAAACTGTTTGAAGACTAATGACAAAACTGCTTCTTCCTGTGAAGCTTGGAGGCTTAGAGATGCCCCGCAGAGAGATTGACACCTGCCATACACACACATATGCACATGCAGGGTGGGAGTGTCTGCACAGTGAATATTTACCCTTGGTGGGGGGTGGCTTTCATGTGGGAGATCAGAGAACACAGTTGTCTGAAGGTTGTGTTTTCAGCCTTTTCACTGCCACCGCGCCTCGGCGTCCACTCGCCCGCACCGCCGAGTTTGCGTGTGCGCTTTACTCTTCTTCATCAATTGATTTCTTCTTTGTAACTTCGCCTTCTGCCCCCCGTTTAGCCGACATAGCCCAGCGCTACCGCATCAGCAAGTACCCCACGCTGAAGCTGTTTCGCAACGGCATGATGATGAAGCGGGAGTACAGGGGTCAGAGGTCGGTGGCGGCCTTAGCCGAATTCATCCGCCAGCAGCAAGTTGACCCTGTGAAAGAGATCCAGTCGCCGGAGGAGCTGAAGACTGTGGATGTGAGCGGCAATAACACACAAGTGACTGAGTGTACCACAGTCAGGTCCAACATTAACTCATTGACTGCCATCAGGCGTGACTAGTAGTGCTTTTCTAGTCAAAATGGATCGGACGCATAGCATAGTCAGTGGCACTGAAACATGAGCATTCTCAGCTCATCCTCTCGGTTCATTAACTGTATTTAAAAAAAAAAAAAAGCAGGCAGTTTGAAATTCAAGTCCAACAATTTCATGTCAATTTTCACGTTTTGATTGAAAACTAAAAATAAAGCTAATTGCACAAAATTTGTTGAAACCAACTCCACCGGCTAGTTAACTCCCACTGACTCAAAGATTAAGCCTAATGTCAAAAATTCTGAACTTCCTCTTTAATGTTGACCACAGCAAAATAAGTATTCAATGACTAATCTGTAATTTGAATTTCTTAACAATGGACATGTGTTATATTGCTAAACTTTATTGAAGTAGGTAGGTAGAATGCTAAATTGTTAGGAGTTGATACAGGTGTGTGAGGGCTAATATCACAGCCTTATATATGTTTTTCTATTTCCACAGAGGAGCAAAAGGACAATTATTGGTTACTTTGAGAAGAAAGATTCCGACAATTACCACACTTTTGAAAAAGTCTCCAACATCCTCCGAGATGACTGTGTTTTCTTGGCTGCTTTTGGGTGAGTCCTCCCACTCCCAATCTTCCCAACTCGCATGAGACTCGCACCATGTGATGTGTTCGTCCCTTGGATGTTCCCACTTTACAGTCCCATGTCAGAGTCTGAGCGCTTCAACGGGGACAATATAATTTACAAGCCGGTAGGGGAGGGCGTCCCCGACATGGTCTACCTCGGCTCCCTCACCAACTTTGACCTGACCTACGCTTGGGCTCAGGACAAGTGTGTGCCTCTGGTCAGGGAGATCACATTTGAAAACGGAGAGGTTTGTCTTCGTCATTAGCGAGACCATCTGATGGACAGTGTCACCTTTCACACAAATCTGTCTGTTTTCTAGGAGCTCACTGAAGAGGGCATCCCTTTCCTCATTCTGTTTCATCTTAAAGAAGACAATGAGAGCTTAGAGAAGTTCCAGCGTGAAGTAGCTCGTCAGCTCATCAGCGAGAAAGGTGAGCTAGTTTAAAATTTTTGGGTATTTGTGATGTAGTTTCTTTCCTTTTCTTAGTAAGAAGTGCCCCAGTTACACACCACTGTCTGCCTTTTGCTGCACTAACTCGATTTAATCTCTTTTGAAGTGGAATCGCACTACAGATATTTGAAATTTCAGGATCCGTAACTAGAAATGACAAAAGTGCACACAATGCTGAAGAAGTCTGTTATATCCAATGGATACTCATTATACAAACTTAATTGATTCTTAACAGGTTTGTAAATTAAGTTTTTTTAGTGAAAATTTTCTTGCGGTAGTACTTTAGAGTAGGGTAACAACTGACTGGAGAAGGATAGGCCACTTTTCCACTGTTATACTCCACTTTGTTGTAGTTCTACATTTTCATTTTGCCCTCTACTTGAATAAACGTCTCCCTCCCAGTCCCCACTGACCTAGCATAATTCTCCTTTTGTCATTTTTTTTTTTTTTTTTGTGTATGTTTTGTTACAGATCATGCCATGAGGTATTTAGATTTAGGTACTATTTTGAAGTGGAATCATAATCCAATGCAAAAATACAGATCAATTGAAATTGGGACATAACCACATTAGGCATGTGCCGGTATGAGATTCTGACGGTATGATAACCTTGAGCAAAAATATCATGGTTTCACTGAGTCACGGTATTGCAATTACAGCTCTGTTACTTTGGGATATCTGGGTTAAATTAAAAAAAAAAAAGAATTTCCATTCAACAAGATTTTTATTTTTCAAAAGATATTAGCAAATTGGAACATAAGTATAATGTTAAAATAAATTTAAAAAGAAATTAACAGAAAATAACATATTCTAAATAAGATTAAAGTCTTTTCTAACCTTTATTATGTATAGATGCGAAATCATATTGGAGGTATTGCCTTCTCGGTAGCCACCTTGCGCAAACATGTTTTTCATGTCGGTTGGCCCCCCCTCTAAGCCGCGGCCGTCTGTAAGTTTTCTATAGCCGAAGTATTCCCATACCTGCTATTTTGTTTTCCCTCCATGAGGGGAAAAAAGTTCAGGAGTTTCACCTCCTCCAGCATCGTGTAGCACAGCTAAATCACTGACACTCAGCAACAACCGGTGGGGAAGGGTTGAGCAATACAGCTGCAAGCGAGGGATTTCCCCATGCATTTTTGGGATATAAAAAAATAGCTACTGGTAATAGCTTAGGGGCGGTATGACGGAAAATTTTAGCGATTTTGAAACCTTGATGTTTTCATACAACGGTATACCTTGAAACCGGTAATCGGCACATGCTGAACTACATCTATTTTTGGCTCTTTATCAACAATAAATAAATCCATTAAAAAGAAGATTGTTTTCCAGAAATGTGTATTGTTAACATTTTTTCTTAGCTTAAAGCGTTCTATTAGAGCTGTATAGCTCCCATGTTCTTGGTGTAGTCCCAGTTATTGTTTTCCATTGCTACTGTTAATGTCTTATTTCTACAGAATTAAAAAAAAAAACACACAAACCAAGCTGAGTAAAGAATCAAACACTAGCTAAAAACACTGTTCTGTGTTGCTCAGGTTCCATCAACTTCCTGCACGCAGACTGTGACAAGTTCCGCCATCCTCTCCTGCATATTCAGAAAACTCCTGCCGACTGTCCCGTGATCGCCATAGACTCGTTTAGGCACATGTATGTCTTCCCGGATTATAAAGATCTAGAGTAAGTACAGCCTTCTTTGCTCTTTCCTTTCTCTTTTCTCTCATTAAGGCAGAAATAATCCTAATTAAGGTTTTAAACGATACAGATACTTTGATACACAGTTAAATTAAGTCATTGCCTGCCATGGACAGCATTCGAAGTCGATTCTGTTTTTACAGGGAGGGTCGGCAGCAAATGATTGCTACTAGCCATTCCAAGTCAAAAAGGATTGGACTTGAACACTGCATTTATAACGTCTTAATAAGTTTATTTTTCTTAAATCTAGCTTGCATACGGAGCGTCCGACATTCTGAACGCATATATTTTTTTAACCCTTCATTAACCGTCGATGGGATGTTGTGCTTGTCGACTGATTTACGTCATCGATGACGTCGACTAGTCGGGACAGCTGTAGTTTGGAATATGCGTCCAAGAGACTTTTTGGAGCAGTTTTGCACAATGTATCGACTGCCCCAGTTGCGCCACTCTTGAAAAAAACAAAATGGAGAGGCCTTTTTGAAAAATTCAACGGGACGCCACTAAGCCATTTTGTTACATTTTTTCCGTACCGTTGCAAGATTATCAAAATTTACGCAAAGCTGCATGTATGTGCAAAACTTGGTGAGTTTTCGTCCATGTTCAGGCCTCCAAATGTAAACTGTACTATAAATCGATAAAAATTTCACATTCGATCCAAAACACCCAATTTCCTGTTGGATTTGGAGAATGGGTGCAAGAGACTTTTTGGAGCAGTTTTGCATAAGGTATGGACTCCCCAAATTTCATTGCTCTATGTTGGAAAAAAAAAAAAAACAATAGGAGAGGCCTTTTTTAAAACTCCTTTCTGTCACCACTAGTTGGCACTGTAGAGTTGATGCAAATGGCCCCTACAAGACCCTTCAGGGTATGACTCTTAACAAGCACGGGAAGTTTGGCACAGATATGTTGTATGCCTGCAGAGTTATGACTGTTCAAAGTTTTTGGCGAGACTAATTGTTGACGGTCATTTTCACTTTCCTGTTTGGACCCCTCAGCTTCAACGAAACCTCAATATTTTTCATCAGGCACCTGAACACATGTCTTAAGGCTCCCCTGATGGAGGTTTGAGGATGAAGGTCCTCCCTTGGGGGATGAGCCTGTCTCGTAAAGAAGAGCATTTCCTGTTCCCACTAGGGGGCGCCAGGCCTAATGGGTAATATTTCAATGCAGTCGTGTTCAGGCTGGGATACCTCATATACATGCTAGATATAAAAAAGATTGAATGTTGTATCACTGAGTTATTAGTAATTTTCTGAATTTGGTGTTTTGCCCAAAAAAAATGGCCTACTTTGGCACCCCGCCCAGGTCAGGCCCGTGAATGAAAACTCACCATTTTAAGAACTCAATATCTAATATGTTTCATGAACATTTGCCAAAAAAAATGGCCTACTTTGGCACCCCGCCCAGGTCAGGCCCGTGAATGAAAACTCACCATTTTAAGAACTCAATATCTAATATGTTTCATGAACATTCTTACAATTTTAAGGAGGATTCAACTAACTCCCTAGGTACCAAAGTCTCAAATGTGCACCATGTTAATCGATAAAAAATTCACATTCAATCCAAAATACCCGATCTCCTGTTGGGTTTGGAATATGGGTGTAAATAATTTTTTGGAGCGGTTTTGGACAAGGTATAGACTCCCTAAATTTCATCGCTCTATGCTGACAAACCCTAATGTTATAGGCCAATTTCAAAATTTCAAGGGGGCGCCACTGAGCCATTTTGTTGCATTTTTTGCAATGTTGCAAAATTATCGAAAATTTTCCGCACGCATGTGCAAATTTTGGTAAGTTTTTGAGCATGTTCAGGCCTCCAAAATGGCCGTTTTCATTTGCCGAGAGAAAAGGAAAAAAAACAAAAAAAAATCCTTTGCAAAACAATAGGGCCTTCGCACGCTTAGTGCTCGGGCCCTAAAAAGCTTTAGAATGGGTCAGTATTTTTAAAGATTTAACTAGAGCTGCAACTAAAGATTCTTTTCATCAATTTAATTGATTAATCGGACCATTAATTAAACGATTGATTGGATAAATGTCAATTTTTTAAATTACCTTCACAGTTTTCCTTGTAGTTGTTCAGGCATGTTGTAAGTAACAATTAAGACAAAATAGATGATATTTCCTTCAAAAATATTTTATTAACTACTTAACTATAGTTAATGGACAACTGTACAACCGTATCGATTATCAAATTCATTGGCAACTAATTTATTAATTGATTTGAATCGATCAGTTGTTGCAGCCTTATTATAAAAAAGACAGTAAACTGTCCGAAAATTTAAAGTTAAAGCAGTTTTTTGTTTATGTCTTCAAATAAATCTGATAATAGTTACAACTGAGATGTTATATAGCTGGCCAAATATATTGGCACCCCTGCAATTCTGTCAGATAATGCTCAATTTCTCCCAGAAAATGACCGCAATTACAAATGCTTTGGTAGTAATATCTTCATTTATTTTGCTTGCAATGAAAAAAACACAAAAGAGAATTAAAAAAAAAAAAATCATTATCATTTTACACAAAACTCCAAAAATAGGCCGGACAAAGGTATTGGCATCGTCAGCCTAATACTTGGTAGCACAACCTTTACACAAATTAACTCCGAACAGCCACTTCCGGTATCCATCAGTGGGATTCTTACAATGCTCTGCTGGAATTTTAGACCATTCTTCTTTGGCTAACTGCTCCAGGTCTCTGAGATTTGAAGAGTGCCTTCTCCAAACTGCCATTTTCAGATCTCTCCACAGATGTTCTATGGGATAAACTTTAGAAGTCTCCAGTGCTTTCTCTCAAACCATTTTCTAGTGCTTTTTGAAGTGTGTTTTGGGTCATTGTCCTGCTGGAAGATCCATTACTTCTGAGGGAGACCCAGCTTTCTCACAATGTGCCCTACATTCTTCTGCAAAATTTGTTGGTAGTTTTCGGACTTCATAATGCCATGCACACGGTCAACCAGTCAGTGCCAGAGGGAGCAAAGCAACCCCAATTCATCAGGGAACCTCCACCATGTTTAACCAGAGGGACCCATGTTGTTTTCTTTGAAGGCCTCGTTTTTTTCCCCTGTAAACTCTATGTTGATGCATTTTCCCAAAAAGCTCTACTTTTGTCTCATGTGACCAGAGAACATTCTTCCAAAACGTTTTTGGCTTTCTCAGGTAAGTTTTGGCAAACTCCAGCCTAGGTTTTTTACATCTGTGGGTCAGAAGTGGGGTCCTCCTGGGTATCCTACCATACAGTCCCTTTTCATTCAGATGCCGATGGATAGTACGGGTTTACACTGTTGTACCCTCAGACTGCAGGACAGCTTGAACTTGTTTGGATGTCAGTCGAGGTTCTTTATCCACCATTCACACAATCTTTAGTTGAAATCTCTTGTCAATTTTTGTTTTCCGTCCACATCAAGGAAGGTTAGCCACAGTGCCATGGGCTTTACACTTATCGATAACACTGGGCACGGTAGACACAGGAACCTTCAGGTCTTTGGAGATGGACTTGTAGCCTTGAGTTTGCCCATGCTTCCTCACAATTTTGCTTCTCAAGTCCTCAGACAGTTCTTTGGTCTTCTTTCTTTCCTCGATGCTTAATGTGGTACACACAAGGACACAGGACAGAGGTTGAGTCAACTTTAATCCATTTTAACTGGCTGCAAGTGTGATTTAGTTATTGCCACCACCTGTTATGTGCCACAGATAAGTAACAGGTGCTGTTAATTACACAAATTAGAGAAGCATGACATGATTTTTCAAAGGGTGCTAATACTTTTGTCCGGCCCATTTTTGGAGTTTTGTGTAAAATAATAATGATTTAATTTTTTTTCTCATTTTGTTTTTCTTTTCATTGCAAGCAAAATAAATGAAGATATTACTACCAAAGCATTTGTAATTGCAATCATTTTCACGGAGAAATTGAGCATTATCTGTAAGAATTGCAGGGGTGCCAATACTTTTGGCCAGCAGTGTAACTCTTCTACTGGATTGTGCAACTAACCATATTTTTGTGTATTCACAGCAAATAAAGTTGAAAGAAAACGTTATTTTAGAAAGTTATTTTCTAAGTGGCATCCACTTCAACGTTGCACCAGCATTATTGCGGTAATCACATCATGTCAAACTGAAGAAGCGAATCTAATCACAGCTGACCTCAAATTTGACTCGTGCTTCCTCTCCATGCTTAATGATGTCACGGGCCACCATTGTTCTCATTTGCCCTAAATGAAGCATCTTATTATTACACACACACACACACACACACAGTAAACAGAGTGTAATCTGCTATTGCGCACCAGCCAAGAGATCTCATAGGCAGCCTTCTAAAGTGTGTCCCTTCTGAATGGGCCCGGACAGCGGAGCTAATGTGACATGATTTGGCACAGGCAATAAGTGCTAAACTAATCCATTCTAATCAAATGTGCTCTTATTTATAATTCTGCCCCCACCCTTCCCCAATCAGAGCCCGATCACATTGACACAAGCCCTGAGGACCGGCCGGCTTCGCTCAGCTTAATTGCATCACATCAGCGCCGCGTGTGGCACACAGCTTGAAATTGCATTAGCGCAGCGTATGTTGTATGTATGCGCTAATGCTAGACACACACACAAACTCCACTGGGGGCCGGGGCCAGGCGCCGCCCGCACAACGAAACGGCCACTCATGACCTGTCATTAATAAGACTGTTTATGGATTAATGCGAACTCATGTCACAGCTCCTGTTGTCTTTTTGAAACCAGCCGGGCCGGATCTGTGGAATGGCGCGTGTCGGAATGCCGCTTGTGTTCAAAACAGTGTTCTGTATCCTCAATCTTTCTAGTACTCCCGGGAAGCTGAAACAGTTTGTATTGGACCTTCACTCCGGAAAACTTCACAGAGAGTTCCACCACGGTCCGGATCCCACGGACAGCACACCTGGACAGGTCTTTGCAAACACACACAAGCATGACACTTGTAGGCCACCTAATGCAGTTATATGCAAAACAACCCGTTGTTGTTTAATTATTCAAATGATCTTTTTATTTATCAGATTCATTGATAATCATAGAATATTCTAATATTAAAGGCAGTAGAATAATCTATCATATGAAAATTAATGATAGCTGTAGTCCTATGTAGGATTGTTTGGATTAATAGAATTAGAAAATCTTTATTGTGCTTCTATTTTGCAGTTGAATGAGATTGTAATGCCATAAACATTACAATAAACATGGACATTTAAGACGGACATTAGATAAAAGTAAACAATTAATTATTGAAGAGTTGGTTTACTATTGATTCTAACTGATAATAACTAACAGTGCAATGGACTAGGCCTGACTACAAATTGCAAAAAAAAAAAAAAAAAAGGTTTAAAACCCCATTTATTTTTTATACTAGTTTATAAAATACAGTGGTACATCTACTTATGAACGTCTCTACATGCAGAATTTTCAGGTTAACGGAAAAATATTGCTTCTTTTTACGAAAGACTATTCAGGATACGGAAGACAAAAATACTGTATGGCTGCTGCTCGCCAGTACCAGAGTTTACTGAACGTAACATACTTATAGCTGCTCTGCTATTGGCTATTTCCAAGCATTCCTGGCATCCAATTGGCTAAGAGGGACCTCTACTGTATGTGTGTATCCCAGCATCCTCTTTATTCACCCCTTGTGTTCCGACATCTTTAAATGAGTGTATGAACTTTTATTCTTAACTTCTTCTTGTTTTTTGAAATTATGCACAACTCTCAATTTATGTTTACTTCGCAATATTCCAACTGTAACATGTATTTGTTACATGTTTTAATGCATTTTTATACATGATAAAAGATTTATGTCTGAATTTTGGGGTGTTCGGAACGGATTAAGTTACAGAATTTTCAAGTGACAGAACTATTTCCAGAACTGTTTGATTTTGTAACTGCAGTACTTAACGTTTGCCATGGGGTGGTTCTCCTAAAAGAGAAAGAAAATAGATTTTTTTTTTTGGGGGGGGCAAATAAGGGAATATGTGTGTCCTTAATCACTAACGTACAGGGATCCACTGGCTGGGCGGAGCTTGGGGAGGGGGATTCTAGTGGGCCTGGTTTGTGACTGTAAAGGGGGCGTAGTTGGCCAAGGGAGGTCAAACAGTAAAGTTCAATGATGCACGGAGCTCAAATATAGTGTTTAGTGTGAAAAAAATCTCTGCTCATGTCAGAATGTACACATATAGTGGTATGAAAAAGTATCTGAACCTTTTGGAATTTTTCACATTTCCGCATAAAATTACCATCAAATATGATCTGATCTTTGTCAAAATCACAGATGAAAATAGTGTCTGCTTTAACTAAAACCACCCAAACATTTATAAGTTTTCATATTCTAATGAGGATAGTATGCAAACAATGATGGAAGGGTAGGTAAGTGTTCCCTCTGCCTAAGGAGACTTAAAGAGCAATTGAAACCAATTTTTACCAAACAATTTGTCAGGTGTGTGCCCAATCACTGATGAGTGGTTTAATGCTACCCTGCCCACTATAAAACACACACCTGTTTAGATTTGTCTTGATGAGAAGCATTGTCTGATGTGCATCATGGCTCGGTTAAAAGAGCTGTCTGAAGACCTGCGATCAAGGATTATTGATTTGTATAAAGCTGGGAAAGGATACAAAACCATCTCTAGAAGTCTGGATGTTCATCAATCGACAGTCAGAGAAGGTGTCTGCAAATGGAGAGAGTTTGGCACTGTTGGTTCTCTCCCAAGGAGTGGCCGTCCACCAATGATGACGCCAAGAGTTCAGCGTAGAATACTCGGAGAGGTAAGAACCCTAGAGTGTCTGCTAAAGACTTAGAGAAATCACTGGCACAGTCCAATATCTCTGTGCACACATCAAGTATATATGTAAAACCAGGGGTGAAAGTCGCTAGAATTTCTTGCCGGAACTCCCCAATGTGAAGGTCGCCACGGAGCTAGAAATTTTAATTCATTTGTTTTCTTTCTTTCTTTCTTTTTTTTTTTTTCAAACCTCTTAAACTACTGAAATGCAAAGAAAATTGTTTTAGCAGAGTTATAACACATACAAAAACTGATTTTCATTCAAAATTGTATTTAAAAAAAATTTTTTTTTTAATGATTTCCAAAATAAAAGTTAACAAAAACGGCAATAACCACAACCTCCATCTCCTATTTTTTTGCCTCATGTCCTCACATACTAAATGCCAAATCTCAATTTTAACAACTTAAGAACATAGGATGTATATTAAAATTTAAGTTAATGTAAACATTTACTTTTTGTTTTTGTTTTTAATAATTAAGATACGAGTAACATACATTCAGAAAAATAAGTACCAAACGACTTATATTATGCAGAGTTAAATGGAATATATTATGAAAATGGCGCAAACATTAATTTTTCTAAATCATAAGGAAATGAATAAGTAGCCTAACATAAATAAACAAATATAAGTCCAAAGTGCACATTGACAGCTAAGATGTTCTGAACCTCCCCATCAGAGCAAATTAACTAAATATGATAAATAAGCCTCCTCAACTCTTTCCTTGCTTTTAAAGATTTGATCCATTTTATGTTGCATTGCCCTTTTTTTCGCATCAATTCAACCTTTTTTTTTTTTTTTGCTGATCCGGAAAACATGCACATTTGAACCAATCAGACCTAACTATCTCGGCTGATCACATGTCAATATGTTAGCCAATTAGACGGATAAATGAGTCCAGGCGTTTTGCACTGCTGCGTGCATTCGCACATTGACGTGACTCATCATCATCAGACTCTAGGGAAACCTCCATGCCGTCCGTGGAATAAAATAAATAATAAATATCGGTGGACACGGATTACGCTACACAAGCACTTTATTATGCTTGCTGGTAACACTTGTGTATGTAAATCTGATGTTGGTAGATTGTTATCTTCTTGGAGATGAAATGCGTGTGTGGCAGTTATAATTTTTCTATTTATTTTTTTTACATAGTGTTTTGACAGTTGCCGTCATATTTTCGGAATCAAAGCACCGTGTACCGGAACAGCATTCCGGCCCTGAATCTTATACTGGAACTGCGTTCCTGACCGTTCTGGCCCACTTTCACCCCTGTGTAAAACCATGCAAAGAATGGTGGTCATGGGAAAAACCCACGGAGGAAGCCACTGCTGTCTAAGAAAAACATTGTAGCTCGTTTAATGCACTTGGGCACTCCACAGAAGTTTTGGCAAAATATTTTGTGGACTGACGAAACTGTTTCAAGCAAGGTGGACGGAGCATCATGATTTGGGACTGTTTTGCTACCTCAGGGCCTGGACAACTTGGAATCATTAATGGAAGAATGAATTTTGCAGGAAAACATGATGCCGTCTGTCAGACAATTGAAGCTAAAAAGAGGATGGATGCTTCAACAAGACAATGATCCAAAACAACTTCAGAATGGTGTCAGAAGAACAAAATACACGTTCTGGGGTGACCAAGTCAAAGTCCATACTTGAACCCTATTGAGATGATGTGGCATGACCTAAAGACAGCAATTCATGCCAGACATCCCAGGAATATGACTGAACCACAGCAGTTTTGTAGAGAAGAATTGTCCAAGCTTAGTCCCGATTGATGTGTGACTGATCTGCAGGTACAGGAAATGTCTGGTTGAAATTATTGCTGACAAAGGATGAGCCACAAAATACTAATTGTGATGGTTCACTTATTTTCCCCCCTGCTGTCGTTGTTCGCTTACTTTCCTCATTAAAATATGAAAACCTATGTTTGGGTGGTTTTAGTTAAAGCAGACAGTTTTTTTCATCCATGTGATTTTGACAAAGATCAGATCACATTTGATGGTAATTTTATGCAGAAATGTGAGAAATTCCAAAAGGTTCAGATACTTTTTCATACCACTGTATAACCGCCCCTAAGAAAAAAAAAAAAATCGCACCTACATACACAAATATGGACCGGTTAATCCTTTCATGCACAGTTTTTTTTTTTTTGGGGGGGGGGAAATCCGTACAGGGGCATTGATGATGCTAGATGCCTAATCCATTTTGACTGGGTAGGGCAAATGAACAAACTTCAAAATGGATTGGATTTGTAGTGCCGTCAATCGCCCTGAAATACAAGCATTCACAGGCAGTCTTCCCAGTTTAAATGAATTGGATGTCTATGCCCATCAATGGCATGCAATGATTTAAATACAATGGAAAAAAAAAACAACTTCATAGTGTTGCTTGGGGCTGTATTCCGTGTGAATTTCGGTTTTTATTTTAATGTCATTAGTGTCTATTAGCATTGTACTGTAATCATTAAAATATATTTAAAAAATAAATGAATAAAAAAACAACACAGTAATGATGAATAATACAAAAATTAAAGTATAACAATTTGCTAATAGTAAACTTATTTTTGGTCATTTGAAAAATGTTAGCTTTTGAATAGCCGCCACTGTAGTGACCACTCTCCCAGAAAGGGTTAAAGCGGTTGCTGTGATCAGAACCTCAAAACTAAGGCAGACACCCTGTGTTTTTGTGTAATGATTAGGAGGACGTAAGGGGCGACCTGGCCAGCCGTCCGCCAGAGAGCTCTTTCCAAAAGCTGGCGCCCAGTGAAACCCGCTACACCATCCTCAGTCGAGACCGTGACGAGCTGTGACCTCAGCCGCATTTCCTTGCAGTCATCTTTTTTGACTCGACGCCACACCTCGGGGGCAGGGGGGCAGGGATGTCCGGGGAGGGGGTTTTGGGTCAGGATACAGGCCAGCGGGACAAAACGGCAACACCAATCACCCTTACTGAAGGAGAGATGAAGAAGAACTGGAGGAGAGAAAGAGTGAGAGTGCGAAGCCCATGACACAACCATGTTGGAATAATCTATATTTTCTTAACTTGTAATATTTTAGTTTGGATTTTGGGAAGGGTGAAGAATCAAGAAGTGTGTGGGGGTTGAAGCATCAGGAGATGTTTTTACTTTTTTTTTTTTTTTGGGCGCTTGTACATATATTTGTGTTCCATGGCATTGTTGATCTAAATTAAATGCACCGTTATTTTCTTTAGTTAATTCCACCTGTCACTCCGCATACTTTCTGTGGCCCGTTTCCGCAGAGACCGCTTCGAAATAGCGTGACGACGAAAAAGCACAAGGCACTACAAAGAAGTAACATCTTCTTCCTCTTTCCCTGCAAAAGATTAGAAATGTATTTGCTTATTGGTACTATTTGTTAAGCCCAAAGGTGGGGTGTAAGATCCAGTCCGCGTCAGAAAAACTGTTGTAAAGAGACTGGAAATGTATGCCTCATTAGTACTGATAATACACTGTAAAAACAAAAGGATGTCAGGCTTTTAGGTGGAATTTCAGGATGAATCAAAGAGGTGCAAAACCTCTACAAGGGAACGTAAAAGTCCTCAAAAACTTTGATTATTCAACTTTTCAGTTGATTTTCTATCACAATGTATTGAATGGACCAATACAATTTCTAACTCAATTAGAATTGGTATATAAACGGTTCTCTTCATGCTTTTAGCATTTTTACATCATGGGACCAAGAGCACTCGTCAGAATTGATTAACAGTGCGTTAACTAGGAACCAAAAGACAGGAAGTAGATGTCTTTGGAAATTGTAAACCAAACACCTGTTGTGAATGTTGCCTAACTTGGGCCAGTTAGACATGCGTTCAGAACACTTAAGGTCAGAAGTCCTTCTGAACATGTCAAACTCCATTTTCGGTCATCCTGATTTTTAACCTAACATTTATTAAATGACATTCGTTAATACAGACACAAACTGCTCCTGAACAGCTTCTGCGATTTTTGTTGAAGTGTCCTCTAATTCAAAAAGACATCCGAGAAGTTTTTTTTTTTTTTTTAATTAACAATTGTTTGAAAGCCCTTTCCAAGATTTTGCACTCACATCCCACAGAAGCATTTAATACAAAGGACTATACAGTTCGAAAATAAACCCTAATACACCAAAAGCGTCATGAACAGAAACCCAGAAATACACCTAATTGAATAAGATTGAGCATCAGTTTTTCATATGAACTTAACAGGAAAACATTTCCTCTCAGTGCCCAATATCAATGAACAAAATATTGCAAGATTGCCAAAGATTCGACTAAAATTATGAATACAAAAGATTGTTCTGTGCTTTGCCACTGAAGCGAAATACCTCCGCTGTGATGCATAAGGAAAAGCTGCGCATCGTGGTTCCTAGGATTATTTCCAAACATATTTGTACACATGCGTTTCCACATGGTCATGGCTGTTTTATGTCAGCAAGAGGAGCCTGCTCAAAAGTTTTTAATGTTTTCTGTACAAATTGTTGATCCCTTGAATAGATGCAACAGTGGGCTCGTTGCTGAATTTGTACTGTCCAATGGAGGCCAAGAGACATTGTGACATATCAGCCCACACGAAAAAGAATGGATGCCATTTCCTAACAAGTCATCTCAAGAGGGGAACAATTTGGGAAAGGGATGACTATTAAAAGTCCTTTTACAGTATCTTGTGTCTTTGGTGTTTTAGTTTGCTCTTCAAGATAAGCTATTGAATGTTATTTATCGTACGTTTTGAATTGGCCAGAGGTGGGTTAAGTAGCCAATAATTTTACTCAACTACGAGTTTTGTTACGTCTAAACAATATTATGAAATGAAAAGTAGTCATACAAAAAATTACTCAAGTACAGGTAAATGTTGAAAATACTCAATGAGTAACATTGTGAGTAACTGCTTACAATGTCAGATTAAAAAATATATATTTTCAACACTTCACCTATATGAACTGTTATTATACTGTACTATAGCAAGTCTATTACAGGACAGTATTATGCTAAAAAGATGACACAATATCAGACCACACTTAGGTCCCATTATCCGTCCAAAGAGCGTGCATGCCCTCGAGAGGTGAAAAAACTGCTACCTCTGAAAGAGTCATGTTTTTATTGGTGTGACATCTTATTGGTGAAACGGGTAGAGCTACAGTCTGTATCTCTGGCAAAAATAAAGTTAATGTGTATAATAAAGAGGAAAACTGAAACTAGACTTGCCAAAAGTAGCAGAGAAACGGTAGTGTCTCTTCCTTACAAATCTACTCGTCAAAGTAAAAAGTATTGGCACCCCTGCAATTCTGTCAGGTAATGCTCAATTTCTCCATGAAAATGATTGCAATTACAAATGCTTTGATAGTAATATCTTCATTTATTTTGATAGCAATGAAAAAACACAAAACAAAATGAGAAAATTAAATCATTTTGCACAAAACTCCAAAAATGGGCCAGACAAAAGTATTGGCACCCTTTGAAAAAACGTGATGCTTCCCTAATTTGTGTAATCAACAGTACGTGTTGCTTACCTGTGGCATATAACAGGTGGTGGCAATAACTAAATCACACTTGGAGCAAGTTAAAACGGATTAAAGTTGACTCAACCTCTGTCCTAGTGCCAGACAACAATGTGACAATAGTAAATTTTGCAACCAATTAAGTTCGAAATTACATAGCAACATTTTGCTTGGTGCCATTGACGGCCTTAGACCAATCCATTTTGACTGGGAGAGGCTGGCAGCAAATGATCGCTGCCAGCCTCTCCCAGTCAAAATGGATTGGACATCTGGCTACGTCAAAGGTACTTAAAGATGAGCTAGTTCTTCCAATTTAAATAAAGTGGACGTCTTGCTGGCAATGGCAGGAAATAAATTAAATTACCGTAATTTTCGGACTATAAGCTGCCACCCGCCAAATTTGACACGAAAATGGCATTTGTTCATAGATAAGCCGCACTGGACTATAAGCCGCAACTGTCCTCTCTGTATTATGGGCTATATTGTCATATATTTATACCAAAAGATATTAACTGGTAACACTTTATTTAACAGCGGTGTCATAAGACAGTCAAAAGACCATCATAATTATGGCATGACACTGTCATAAGCATAAATGAATGCTTATGACAGACGTCAATTCCTACAAAAAGGCAAAAGAGCTCACTTTTGAATGGATGTAAAAGATATGAGCTGAACATGAATGGAGTTAGTGACCAAATCTGGCAGATTTACCCCTTTAATTACATCTGTCATAAGCATTCATTCATGCGTATGGCAGTGTCATGTCATAATTATGACGGTGTTATGACAGTCTTATGACGCTGTCAAATAAATTGTTACCTATTAACCCAAATAAATCAACGGATAAGCCGCACTGGACTATAAGCCACAGGATTCAAAATGGGAGGGGGAGGGCGGTTTATAGTCCAAAAATTACGGCACTATGATTTACAATAAAAATTAAAAAATCGACAATGTTATTGGGGACCAAGATGAGTGTATTTATTTTTATTTCATTTTATCTAATCATAAAATCTCTATATTTATAGTAACGATTAATAATCATAAAGAAAATACTAGATAGTCTGGTAGAGCAGATCTCCACATACAGTGGGGCAAATAAGTATTTAGTCAACCACTAATTGTGCAACTTCTCCCACATGAAAATATTAGCAAGGCCTGTAATTGTCGACATGGGTAAACCTCAACCATGAGAGACAATGTGGAAAAAAAAACAGAAAATCACAGTTTGATTTTTAAAGAATTTATTTGCAAATCATAGTGGAAAATAAGTATTTGGTCAATACTATAAGTTCATCTCAATACTTTGTTATGTGCCCTTTGTTGGCAATAACGGAGGCCAAACTTTTTCTGTAACTCTTCACAAGCTTTTCACACACTGTTGCTGGTATTTTGGCCCATTCCTCCATGCAGATCTCCTCTAGAGCAGTGATGTTTTGGGGCTGTCGTTGGGCAACACGGACTTTCAACTCCCTCCACAGATTTTCTATGGGGTTGAGATCTGGAGACTGGCTAGGCCACTCCAGGACCTTGAAATGCTTCTTACCAAGTCACTCCTTTGTTGCCCTGGCTGTGTGTTTGGGATCATTGTCATGCTGAAAGACCCAGCCACGTCTCATCTTCAATGCTCTTGCTGTTGGAAGGAGATTGTCACTCAAAATCTCTCGATACATGGCCCCATTTATTCTTTCCTTTACACAGATCAGTCGTCCTGGTCCCTTTGCAGAAAAACAGCCCCAAAGCATGATGTTTCCACCCCCATGCTTCACAGTGGGCATGGTGTTCTTCGGATGCAATTCAGTATTCTTTCTCCTCCAAACACGAGAACCTGTGTTTCTACCAAAAAGTTCTATTTTGGTTTCATCTGACCATAACATAGTAGCCTTTGTTACTGTGGTCCCAGCTCTCTGTGGGTCATTCGCCAGGTCCCCCCATGTGGTTCTGGGATTTTTGCTCACCGTTCTTGTTATCATTTTGTCGCCACGGGGTGAGATCTTGCATGGAGCCCCAGATCGAGGGAGATTATCAGTGGTCTTGTATGCCTTCCATTTTCTAATAATTGCTCCCCCAGTTGATTTCTTTACACCAAGTGTTTTACCTATTGCAGATTCAGTCTTCCCAGCCTGGTGCAGGTCTACAATTTTGTCTCTGGTGTCCTTCGACAGCTCTTTGGTCTTGACCATAGTGGAGTTTGGAGTGTGAATGACTGAGGTTGTGGACAGGTGTCTTTTATACCTTTTATAATGAGTTAAAACAGGTGCCATTAATACAGGTAACGAGTGGAGCCTCGATCTCGTTAGAAGTTACACCTCTTTGACAGCCAGAAATCTTGCTTGTTTGTAGGTGACCAAATACTTATTTTCCACTCTAATTTGGAAATAAATTCTTTAAAAATTAAACAATGTGATTTTCTGTTTTTCTTTTTCCACATTCTGGCTCTCATGGTTGAGGTTTGCCCATGTTGACAATTACAGGCCTCGCTAATATTTTCAAGTGGGAGAAGTTGCACAATTAGTGGTTGACTAAATACTTATTTGCCCCATTGCATAAGCATCTAAATTCAACCCTCATCATCAGTGGCGTGGTAAGTGGGGTGCTGCAGCACCCCCTGGTGTTGGGGAGGGAAAAAGTGTTTTGGTAGATTCTTTTTTGTTGTTGTTAAAAATAATTATAGTCAGGAGCAGAAGTATTTGCACCCCTTGTGATTTTGCAAGTTCACTCACTTAGAAAATAGGTAGAGGTCTGAAATTTCAATCATAGACACATTTCCACTCATAGAGACATAATCTAAAAAAATCCAGAAATGTAATTTAATGGGGTTGATAAATCAGTGTACCCTTGAGAATCAGCAAAAATTATGACACTCAGAGTTGTCATTCTACTTAAAAAAAAAAAAAAAAAAGTCCACATTTACCCCGTGAGTAACCACCCACCCACCACCCGTTTGAGCTCATTATTGTTACCTGTGCACCCCACAGTCAGTCATAGTCCAACTGCTACCATGGCCAAGACCAGAGAGCTTTCGAAAGACACCAGAGAAAAAATTGTTGAGCTCCACAAAGCTAGAAAAGGCTATGGGGCAATTGGAATACACCTTGGTGAAAATAAATCAACAGTTGCAGCAATTGTTAGAAAATGGAAAAGGCTAAACATGACTGATAATCTACCTCGGACTGGGGCTCCATGTAAAACCTCTCCTTGTGGGGCATCACTCAGGATGACAAAAGTGAGGGCTCAAGCCTAGTACTACACAGCAGGAGCAGGTCAATGACCTGAAGAGAGCTTGATGCACAGTTTCATAGGCTACTGTCAGTAGCACACTATGGTGCAATGGTTTAAAATCATGCATTGCTCAGGTGGTTCCCCTATTGAAGCCCTTCTGAAGTTTGCCAGAGAGCATCTGAATGATGTTGAGGGGTCATGGCAGAAAGTCATGTGGACAGATGAGACCAAAGTAGAACTTTTTGGTGCAAACTCTATTCGTCGTGAGTGGAGGGGAAAGAAGGATTAGTACAATCCCAAAAACACCACCCCCACTCTAAAGTATAGGGGTGGAAACGTCATGATTTGGGGTTGCTTTTTTGGCAAAGGGGATAGGACGACTGTACTGTATAAAGCAGAGGATGAATGGTGAAATGTATCTTCAGATTTTTAGCCACAACCTCCTTCCTTCAGTCAGACACTCAAGGATGAGTCGTGGCTGGATCTGACTTGGTGTCATCTCAAACTCTTGGAAAACATTTTACATACAATTCGTGGCATCCAGGTGAGTTTAATTAATTGCAAATAATGCGCTGTTTTCCTGCCAAGTGTGTATCATCAGCATGAAAATGGTGATGTCCTTGTAGACTCTACAGTTATGTGCTCGTCTGTCATGTTCATTCAAAATTGATGGAAACCTTTTACTTATTTATTCATGGACTTACACTTTTGAAGTTTATAGACGATAAAGTTTTGAGAATTGTCGAGTAAAACTAGATGAAGACAAACACATTTTGAAATGACTAAAATATGACTATGACTAATAAGTATTTTCGTCCAAAAACCTAAGATGAAAATTAAAACCTTAAAGGTTCTTAACCTTGCTAAAGGTACTGAACCCCACAAGATTCACATGTGGATTCACCAAACCCTTCTGAATTTGATAATTAAGCACTTGTTTTCAAGTTTCAAAACCAATACATGGCGGAAAACACTCAGGTGACTTGAAGTTCCGCTCTGAGACCCTCAATTTGACCAACTTTCAAAATTGTCCGAAATGCATGCGTGATACAGTGCCTTGCAAAAGTATTCGGCCCCCTTGAATCTTGCAACCTTTTGCCACATTTCAGGCTTCAGACATAAAGATATGAAATTTTATTTTTTTGTCAAGGATCAACAACAAGTGGGACACAATCGTGAAGTGAAACAACATTTATTGGATAATTTAAACTTTTTTAACAAATAAAAAACTGAAAAGTGGGGCGTGCAATATTATTCGGCCCCTTTACTTTCAGTGCAGCAAACTCACTCCAGAAGTTCAGTGAGGATCTCTGAATGATTCAATGTTGTCCTAAATGACCGATGATGATAAATAGAATCCACCTGTGTGTAATCAAGTCTCCGTATAAATGCACCTGCTCTGTGATAGTCTCAGGGTTCTGTTTAAAGTGCAGAGAGCATTATGAAAACCAAGGAACACACCAGGCAGGTCCAAGATACTGTTGTGGAGAAGTTTAAAGCCGGATTTGGATACAAAGAAGATTTCCCAAGCTTTAAACATCTCAAGGAGCACTGTGCAAGCCGTCATATTGAAATGGAAGGAGCATCAGACCACTGCAAATCTACCAAGACCCGGCCGTCCTTCCAAACTTTCTTCTCAAACAAGGAGAAAACTGATCAGAGATGCAGCCAAGAGGCCCATGATCACTCTGGATGAACTGCAGAGATCTACAGCTGAGGTGGGAGAGTCTTTACAAATCTGGCCTTTATGGAAGAGTGGCAAGAAGAAAGCCATTTCTCAAAGATAGCCATAAAAAGTCTCGTTTAAAGTTTGCCACAAGCCACCTGGGAGACACACCAAACATGTGGAAGAAGGTGCTCTGGTCAGATGAAACCAAAATTGAACTTTTTGGCCACAATGCAAAACGATATGTTTGGCGTAAAAGCAACACAGCTCATCACCCTGAACACACCATCCCCACTGTCAAACATGGTGGTGGCAGCATCATGGTTTGGGCCTGCTTTTCTTCAGCAGGGACAGGGAAGATGGTTAAAATTGACGGGAAGATGGATGCAGCCAAATACAGGAACATCCTGGAAGAAAACCTGTTGGTATCTGCACAAGACCTGAGACTGGGACGGAGATTTATCTTCCAACAGGACAATGATCCAAAACATAAAGCCAAATCTACAATGGAATGGTTCAAAAATAAAAGTATCTAGGTGTTAGAATGGCCAAGTCAAAGTCCAGACCTGAATCCAATCGAGAATCTGTGGAAAGAGCTGAAGACTGCTGTTCACAAACACTCTCCATCCAACCTCACTGAGCTCGAGCTGTTTTGCAAGGAAGAATGGGCAAGAATGTCAGTCTCTCGATGTGCAAAACTGATAGAAACATACCCCAAGCGACTTGCAGCTGTAATTGGAGCAAAAGGTGGCGCTACAAAGTATTAACGCAAGGGGGCCGAATAATATTGCACGCCCCACTTTTCAGTTTCTTATTTGTTAAAAAAAGTTTAAATTATCCAATAAATTTTGTTCCACTTCACGATTGTGTCCCACTTGTTGTTGATTCTTGACAAAAAATTTAAATTTTATATCTTTATGTTTGAAGCTTGAAATGTGGCGAAAGGTTGCAAGGTTCAAGGGGGCCGAATACTTTTGCAAGGCACTGTACATCATTGGAAAGCTTAAAATCTCAATTTTCTGGGGGAACAAAAATTTTGAACAGGAAGGCATTTAAAAAAAAAAAAAAAATTTAAACAGCAAAACCCTAATTGGAGGCGAGAACACGCGAGAGCAGAATTAAAGACGCCACGATTTTAACAAGATATTATCGCGTACTTACCTTGTTTCGATCCAAAAACTCCATGTAGCATGTATCACTGAGTGTCAAGACACAGCTGTGAATGGCCACAGACGGATTTTTTTTTGTTATGGGTGAAACATGGTTATATAACAAGGGTCGCGATGCAGAAATCGCAGACAACAAGGAGTGGTTGAGATTTTTCTTTTTCGTATAGTTACCTTTTTAAACGTTATTTTCCAATTTTTTTTTTTTTGTTTGGATCGATTATTTATCACCTAACATATCGGGGAAAATGCAACAGTAACAAACAAACAAAAAAAAAAAATACAATTAAGCGATAGTTATGAGGTAGATATCTGTGAATTTTTTTACAGACACCACATTTTTTTCATTCATTGTTTAAAAGTTTAAAATATGCAAGTGAATAATTTTTTTAAAGGGATCCTCTATTTTTAAGACAAGTAAATGGTAAATGGTGTTATACTTACGCTTTTCCACCTTTCAAATTCTTAAAACATAAATGTTAGTATGAGTTATAATAATTTGATATTAAAACCCCTCAATGTTTTTGTTTTAATAAAGTTTGTAAAAATTATTTTAAGTGATAGGTCGCCATTCTTGTTACGTCGCAGTGCGTGATGTCACTGGCCCCAAATGCCGAAATTCCAGCTTGTCATTCGTTAGCTTTCCCAACATGTCGTCAGTTCTACCCTTCCTATTTCTACCGGATCTGAAAAGTGAAGAGCAGGACAGCACTGTCGGTCGTTCACAAGACGAGCTTCAGGGAAAAATGCGTACAGCAAATACCTGATAAGACAAAAGTTGGGCAAAACTGGTGATGCGAGAGAGTGCTGTTAGGAACTCCGGTTGGGAGCGAGAGTGCATGCTGTTGGGATTCGGGAACTCCGGTTTTATTAGCAGATATTCAAGGTAAGCATAATGCATTTCCAAACGTTTTCCCAATATAATTATGTAGATTGTTAGCATCCAGAGCTGTCGTGTGCTTTACATACAGTACAGGCCAAATAGCACACCTTGTGTAATCCAGGTTTTGTACATTGTAACACGTGGTAGCTAGGATACATGTATAAAAGTACCAGAAAGGGGAGAAGCTTCCACTTATGCACATTTATTCACAAAAAATAATATTTCCACCTTGACCACTCGGGAGCTCAGCAGTACGCAAACACGCATTCCCTGATGAACTCCAACATTGTTGTAAGGTCCACGTCAGAGTCACTGTCGTCACTGTAGCGTGCCATAGGGCTTTAATTATTTATTATGATTTGGGGAAAACTCCCACGAAGAATAGTTAACAAAAAAGATAGCAATACTAATCCAAATCCGCGTTTTTTACTCACTCGAAGATCCAGGAATTAGACCGATCCCATGGCAATATCGCAGCCGCGATTAGGCCGTCGATTCCACAAAATAGACTGATCCGAAAAGCCGCTGTGGGACCGACGAATAAAAATAAATGGACAGATCCAAAACCATTATTGCAGCTGCGATGGGACCCTTACTTGACTGAGGATCCAGGAAAAATGTTCGGGCACCAGTTGTAACGCGTGGTGGGTAGGATACATGCATACAGGGACCAAAAAGGGGGAGAAGCTTCCACTTATGCACATTTATTCACTAAAAATAATAATTCCACCTTGACCACTCACTTCACTCCCCTTTTTTCCATTTGACTGGAAATTGCATCCAAAAGCAGCACATCGTGGCATTTTACTTCGCGAGTTTAGGCAGCAATAAGCAATTGTTGAACACGCTACACATTTGGAAAGATACCAATGACGTCATCACTGTGAGCCCGCAAACCATGGCGCTAACTAACGGTCAAAATATGGACTAAATATTATAAAATATTGCCATTGATTTAACATTTTATGTGTTTCTAACAACATATTTTAGTACAAGAGAACAATTGTGGTTTATTAGAGCCTACATGTATTTAAATCAGAGGATCACTGTCGTTTTTTTTTTTTTTTTTTAAACTAAAATTTAGACATCAATTAATGATTCTAAGCTAAAAATGACATTTTGAATAATAAATATAATTACTTACCTTTTTATGGCTAGGTTGAAACAAAAGCGGTTGCGCGACGTCTGAAAATGGGGGTTTTCAGGGTAAAACGGACAAATTAAAAATGGTTCGGAGGCTTAAAACGCAATGAATCTGCTATGGCAGCATATGGACATATTGTTCTATCAAACACAACAGTTGTTTTGGCTTAAAATACAGCAGTTTCTTTTAAAGAGGAGTGCAAGAGCAGAAAATGCTTTTTCAGTCTTGTCTGTGTTTTCCACCCTATCTAAGCTGGCAAGCTAATAATTGAGCAAATTCTCATTCAAAATTCTTCTCCTTTTGACAGCATGTTCTATATACAGGTCAAAATTTGAGACCACGCTGCCCATTGGTCTTGCATTCCCTCATACCAAGTGCGAGTCAACCTTCCACTGAGCAAACCAGTTCCTACTCCAATCAGATCCAGGACTAGTAGTTAAAAGAAATAAATTAAGCCTGTAAATTGGGAGCAAACCAGTCCAAAAACTGGTCTAAAAAGCCACTTTGCCTAGATTTAATCAACGTACAAAAATAGGACTCTGTGTTTCTTTACCTTCCCCCTTAGACTTACTCACCGAACCCATGGAGTTTGATCGAACCCAGGTTAAGAACTACTGCCTTAAGATATTACGAAGATCGTGGACGTTTGATAATATTACAACACAAACACAGAAATCCACGTAAGTAGACTCCAGTTTTTTTTTTTAAGTAGTAAAAATAGTCACTTGCCCTATTAAGAGTTAACCTAGTGCCCCACTCCCCTAAAAAAATTTAAATAATTTCATAGTGTAATAGCAAAGGTTTTGGTTAGTTTTATTTCATTTGTAAAGGCATTTATTTTAAAACAACTTGTGTTAGCTCTTTTGTGGCGACAAACTTGGCAGTTCATACAAGAGAGAGCATTCAGGTCTATAAAAGTGACACTGGTGACTCTCATATTTAGCACGAGGCTAAGTACACAACCGTCAATGTGATGCAGTTCCATTGAAAAATGTTCTTAAATAAGTCTTAACGGACTCAGATCCATCATTGTTGGCTCATATCTTAACTTCATGGTGCATCTGTCGGCCCGTGGCCGGCCCGTATCCGCCGCTCACTTGTCCTTGTCTGACGCGTCGTCGGTCGGCGGCTCAGTCAGCTGCTTCATCTGCAGCCCCAGCAGGCGTTTGTTGTATTTTTTCACCATCTTGCCTCCTGCGAAGCCCAGGGCACTGCCCCCCACAGCTGCCGCGCCCGCAGTTTTCAGTCCAATGATAAGGCCCAGTGGACCCGCGAGGACGCCGCCCAGGAGCGCACCAGCCAAAGGCAGCATCGCCCACTTGTAGCCCACCGCCTGTGCACACAAACAGATCTTGACTGTCTGCTGAACAATTTGAGTTACTGTACGTCTCTTTAAAATGTTAAATTAGCCTGACATATTGGAAGTTATAGGTCTACTGTAGGAATGTGTTAATGCTTGTAAGTGTTGTTTTCGTCAACGGTAACGAAAATATTTGATGACGAGACGATAACGTGCAAAAAAACGTGTTTTGGGAGACAAAAACATAACGATACAAAAGCCAGTTTTTGTCTGACGAGATGAGAACGAAACGAAAATGGGCAATAGTTCCCGTCACATGTTCACAATGTGTGACATTTTATGTGTAGTTAACCTGCACAGTAGCAGTGTCTGGTTGTGTCACTCGTGACGTGCTGCGCCACCACCCCCCGACTCACCAGTGTCATCTCCAGTCACTCCAGCTTGCACACACGGTAAGATTTGTTTTCTTATCTTAGCAAGAGAGAGTATACAATGTTGCTTTAGCCTTCAAAGGTCTGTGCTGAGTGATCATCACATATTAAATGTAACTCGTAGCGAGAGCATAGCATTCGCCTTAGCATTCAGCTAATGCTAACAGCGAGTGTCCTCTTAAACTCTCGGACAACTTTTTAAAACATTTTTTTACATCCAGTGTGTGGCGTCCAGGTGGGTATAACTCATTGAAAATAATGTTTTCTTGCTGAGTGTGTATTATCAGCAAGTTGGCGTTGTCTTTGCAGACGGTACAATATGTGCTCGTCTGTCAATGTTCATTCTTAATAGTTGGAAACCTTTACTTATTGATTTTTGGAGTAATTCTTAAAAAAATTTACACATTTTAAGTAAACGTTGACTAAAACTAGACGAAATTAGTCTTGTGATTTCGTTAACAAAAACTACACGAAGACAAACACATTTTGAGATGACTAAAAAATGCCTAATATATCATCCAAAAGACTGACGAAAATTAACCCCTTCTTGCCAAATGTATTACATTTGATACACTTAGAATTTCATGATTTTGAGACTAATTCAGAATTTTGAAATATCTTTCCTCAAAAAAAAAAAAAATAAATAAATAAATAAATAAATAAATAAATAAATAAATAAATAAATAAAATAAAACATAATAAATGCAAGTCAACTCATGGTGAGAAAAAAAAAACAGGATTTAGCAAGGGTTATAGATTTTAGAGCGCTTACTACACATATTTTTTGTTTTTTTGCAAATTTGAAAAAAAAAAGTTTGATTAAGGTTTGATTATCAAATTTTGTGATTCTCTGACAATTGCTTCATATTGCAGGCATTAAAGGGTTAAAAGGGCTGCCAAAAACAACACTGATGCTTCTAGGTCATTCCAGAATTGGACATTTTACTGTACGTCCTACATTTCAAATTTCAATTAATGCACTGGAAAAAACATACAAAAAAAACAAAAACAAATGCAGTATATGAGTAAGGGCGCTTTCACACTAGCACTAGTCCGTTTTAAACAGACAAGAGTTCTTTTTTCTCAGATAGTCCGCTTCATTTTGTAAATGTGAACGTGCATTCGAACTCTAGTTTGGACCAACCAAACGAACTCTGGTCTGCTCAAAAATCTTGGGTCCCGGTCTGCTTTAGCACACCCTGCTTCGCTTGTGAAAGCAAGCGGACCATGGTGCGCTTATGGTACATTATGTGGAGCTGCTGTGACACTCCACATTCACTCCCCTCCCAGGAGGGAGATATTTCCTCTTCTAAATTTGTCCAATCAATGAGTGCGCCTTTCGTCCACATGAAAGGAAAGGTGGGTTGGTGCAGAGGGAAATTTGAATACTGAACCTTTGCAAGTGTTGTTGCGAGGTAGCTCTCCAACCGGACCCTGGTCCTCTTGATCTAATGTGAAAGTGCCCTTAATGTACTTTCTCTGAAATCACATCTAAAAAAATGCTACGAGAAAGGAACGCTTTAAAATACTGTGTAGCAAATAAGTTTGGAATGACAAAATGTCATTTTTCTCTTGTCCCCCTCCCCATGAAAAATTTACTGGTACATCTCAAATTAAAAAAAAAAAAAAAAAAAAAAAAAAAAATCATATTTTGGGTATCAATTGTTTCAGTGATGTGCCTTGTAACTTTGGTAACAATTCATAATATTATTTATTCAAATATTATCTGTGGAACGTGGGTTCCACAACCAGAGGTGGGTAGTAACACATTGCATTTAGTCCTTTACATTCATTTGAGTATCCTTTTGAGAAAAATATACTTCTTAGAGTAATTTTACTACACAATACTTTTTCTTGAGTTGTGAGGAAGAAACACCACTCTAACTCCGCTATTTTGGGCCACATTGGAGACATTACAGTTTACCTCTTTATTATACATATAAACTTTATTTTTGACAGAGATGCAGACAGTAGCTCTACCCATTTCACCAATGAGATGTCCCAACAATAGTTAGTTAATAGTGTTTGAATGAGGAAGAATGATGAGTACCATCCCAAGAACACCATCCCTACTGTGAAGCATGGGGGTGGTAGCATCATGCTTTGGGGGTGCTTTTCTGCACGTGGGACTGGACGACTACACTGTATTAAGGAGAGGATGACCAGGGCCATGTATTGTGAGATTTTGGGGAATAACCTCCTTCTCTCAGTTAGA
The DNA here is from genome assembly GCF_030265065.1 of Corythoichthys intestinalis. Taxonomy (NCBI): domain Eukaryota; kingdom Metazoa; phylum Chordata; class Actinopteri; order Syngnathiformes; family Syngnathidae; genus Corythoichthys; species Corythoichthys intestinalis. The sequence goes on from NC_080398.1 coordinate 44,025,648, forward strand.
GCATTGAAAATATATCGTGACTAGTTCTTCTAACAAGACAATGGCCTGAAGCAGACAGCTAGAATTACCAAGGAGTAGCTTCGTAAAAAACGTATTAGTGTTCTAGCCAGTCTCCAGACCTAAACCCAATAGAAAATCTTTGGAGGAAAATCAAACTCTTTGTTTCTCAGTGACAGCCCAGAAACCTGATCGATCTAGAAAAAATCTGTGTGGCGAAAAATCCCTGCTGCAGTCTGTGCATACCTGGTGAAAAGTTGCAGGAAACATTTGATTTCTGTAATTGTCATCAAAGGCTACTGTACCAAATATTAACATTGATTTTCTCAGGTGTTCAAATACTTATTTGCAGCAGTAAATACATTAAAAAAAAATCATACACTACACTCAGCAGGGATCCCCAACCATCCGGTAGCATTCCGTGCCCCATTTGCTACCGGGCTGCAGAGAAATAATAATTAATTTGTTAACAACCACAATCTGGCCTGTGCCTCTTGACTAATCTGAGTAGAGACTTGCACCAGTCATCCTCTAGTGGTTGGCCGCCTTTACTGGGGTGTGTGCACACCTATACCAGCCAAGCGTCAGTCAATGTAAACAGTAACGTTAGCTGCTGTTGGCTGTGTGCTGCAGGTGGCGACGTCTTTGGACAGTGTTTTAATGGGGAAAAGGCCACCTGCTTAGCCAGAACAGGACCCTAGAACCAAGTCCATTCTGCATAATATGTGGTTAAAAGCTAGAAAAACAGGCAACAAAAGTGAATGCACTGAGAGCATCATACTTTGTGGCGAACCGTATTGCTAAAGCCAAGAAACCTTTCATGACTGGAGAAAAACTCATTATACCTGCGACCAAAGATATTTGCCGTCAATTTTTTGGAGAGGCCACTGTTAAAAAAGGTCGATTCAGCGTAATGGCGAGTTAAATTTTCCCTGCACTTAATGTTCGTTTTTAGCCCCATCGTGTTATTTTATATTTACTGTCATTTTCTGCCACACATTGCCGGTCCGTGAAAGAAAAGCCCACATCACACTGGTCCGTAGTACCAAACAGGTTGCGGTCCACTGGGCTATAGTATAGCATAATAATAACTATACAAATATATGAAGTTGTGCCGAGAAAAAAAACAGACATTGTAAGCATATATTCATGTTATGTGTTACTTGAATATTCTTTTAAACGAATATTTTTTTTTTTTACTAGTATTATAGTAAATTTTTGAATGACTACGTTTATTTTATATTTATTAAATTTTTGGATACTCTACCCACCTCTGCCCACAGCATGCATGCAACCCTGTTACTATTACCTTTTAGCATGCAAGTAGAAGTAGTGAATTATTAATCATATTACTGAAACATGATTTGCTGCCAGGATTTGATATTTTCAGAAAGTTATACAAAGGAATGGGTCAGACAAAGTCATGTCCTCACTTCTATTTTTCTTTTGAATAAATAAATAAACATGATTTAATGTCTACCTCGTGCAACCCTGTTATGCAGATCAGTATGAGACAATTATTTTTTCTAGAATTATTTACAAAAGTAACAGCTAGTTAAACAACTAGCTTCTACTCCTGAGAAAAAAGCGAACATTAGTACAGATTTGCAACCGTTGCCTGCAACTTTGCAACTGTGATTTTGCCCATAATTTTACATAATAAATAAATCATGTTATGAAACTGTACTAAATTATCTCAACTTGAGCTGATCAAAACTGCAATAGTTTTTACCTAATATTGACGAATATATAGCATAAAATCAGAGAAGTAAAGCTCTATTTTTCAAGAATTTTGAAGCCAAACTTTCCTTCAATTCGTGAACGACCCATGTCATATGATTGGTTACCCATGCCGTGAGCCTGCTGAGGGACGGTGAACACATGCAGACTAGCTTGTGTGTGTATGATAGTGAAAGTTACACTTCAACTGTTGCTTCAAACCAGTTCCATTATCTTCTTTGGGTGGTTTTGCAGCTGCTATCATCAGAGTGGAAGGTGGTCTTTGCTGATGGCAATTAATGAGCAAGCGCGCGCACACACGCTCTCTTGATTAACACCTCAATATTAAATCCATCTAGTTCAAACGCTAACCTCCCTCAATTTCACCCCGTGGCAAGCAATTCATTTTTTTTTTTCTTTAACGTCCTGAGTTAAAAAGATTGAGGTTGTCGAGGATATGTAATATATAATTATATAATGTGTGTGCAATGTCGTTTGACCTGATGATAGATAATAAGGCGTTTCACTTTCAACATGTTAAAACATCTGACGGCTCTCATCTGTGTTATCTCCACACAGCCCTTTCGTCTAATGTGGAAGCTCCACCTTATGTTGTTCAAACAGGACTCGTTACCCTTACACCTTGTGTCACCACTCAAATTATGTTGGTGTTAAAAGTCCCACTGTCCTCATTTATGCCACACTAGTTAAATGATTGAATTTTGTTAGGTACTCAAAAAGCCATTATTAAGACTCACAAAGATTCATGACTTATTAAATTGTGTATTATGATTATTATTTTTGTGTGTGCATTTTTAGTATTTACCGTAAATTTCGCACTATAAGGCGCACCTGACTATAAGCCGCCACTAAGCCTGTCGCAATATGCAATAATTCCATTTATCGCACAATAGATAAAAATGAAGGTTGTAATTTTTCCGCTGCAATTTATCGCCTCGCATGCACGTGCGTGCGTGCGTGTGGGAGACGTGCTGTTAAAAGTTTGGATTCCTTGTTACCAACTGCGCTAAATGCATCTTCATTCCAGGTCTGGCAAAAACTAGCGCCGGAGCCAATCGTTCCCATTATATCCTATTGTTCAACGTATACCGGCCGCGTCAGTGCTCTGGAGTGACTGCGGACCATCTCCGGCGCGCCAGTGTTGTTGAGGTGTGGGCGCTCCCGTCAGGAGTGACATTTCACGTGGGGTGGCTATTTTTCGGCACATCGCTGGATATTTACAACAAAGTCCGCCAAAACATTGTTACCGACTTGGCTGCGACGAACAACCTTGCTTTGCTTCAAACTCGTCCTGTTTATGAAAGTCGATTGTCATATGCCCGTGTTGTGTAGTAATGAGCAGACGTGACTTCAGAGGCATCTGCTAACTTTTTTAATGCGCGCACACACTAGATATCATGAAATAGCAAACTAGATGTGCTACGTCTCTTGCCATTGGCTACGTGAGCCCAGAATCATTATGGGACACGTAGTCCATATACTACATCGAAGAATTCTAAACTGTCATGACTGAATGGAAGTAAAGAAGGCCAAATCAATCCATACCAGTGACTATAGATAATGCTGCAAATATTGTTAATTCAGTACGTGACACAGATGGATTCGGACCACAAATAGGATGTTTTGCTCATGTAGTAAACCTAGCTGCTAAGAGAGCTGTAGCAATCAACAGTGTGCCCCGCCTCACTTTACAAACAGTAAAGATTGTTCTCAGCACTTTTATACAAAATTTCTTAAGATCAGTAAGAAGTAAGCACATAAATATTATGCACTAAAATGGCAATTTAATTTTTGCTCGTTAGCAAAAAAAAAAAAAAAAAAAACAACCCAAAAAAGAAAAAAAAAAATACAATTGTTATTTTTTTTTTCAGAGCATTAAATGTATTGAATTGGATTGAAAATTGTGTCCCTCGTATCGAAAATCGTACCGAACCGTGACTTAACTGTATCGTTGCATCCCTATGGAATACCATTGAAGAAGCTATGATGGGAAAAGTTTTCATTTGCCTAAATGCTTGAGTTATTAAGTAAAAAATTTTTTTTCTTTTTATCTATTCTGTGTTTCTGTGCGGTATCAATATTGTTGTCTTTTACTTAACAGGCATGGTGTATTGTTTTCAGTTGTGATTTCTTAAAAAGTATTTTTGAATTTAAGAGTAAATATCGCAGTTAATTGGGTGTACTTCATCTATTAATATATACTGTATTCCCACTGTGTTATTGTAAATCGGTAAAAAAAAAAAATTGGGGTTGAGGCGCAATAATATCGCATATCGCAATAATTTCTGAGATAAATTATCGCACACTAAAATTTGTTATCGCAACAGGCCTAGCCGCCACCCACTAAATTTGACGCGAAAATTGCATTTGTTCATAGTAGGGCTGTCGAACGATTAAAATTTTTAATCGAGTTAATCACAGCTTAAAAATTAATTAATCGTAATTAATCGCAATTCAAACAATCTATAAAATATGCCATATTTTTCTGTAAATTATCGTTGGAATGGAAAGATAAGACACAAGACAGATATATACATTCAACATACTGTGCATAAGTACTGTATTTGTTTATTAAAGCAGTAAATCAACAAGATGGCATTAACATTATTAACATTCTGTTAAAGCGATCCATGGATAGAAAGACTTGTAGTTCTTAAAAGATACGTAAATGTTAGTACAAGTTACAGAAATTTTATATTAAAACCCCTCTTAATGTTTTCGTTTTAATAACATTTTTAAAATTTTCAATCAAAAAATAAACTAGCAGCTCGCCATTGTTGATGTCAATAATTACACAATGCTCATGGTGCTGATACCCATAAAATCAGTCGCACCCAAGCACCAGCAGAGGGCGATAAAACACCAAAAAACACAAGTAACAAGTGGACATGACACTGTGCTGGCATTTTAATGTTTGAACGGGGCATGTGCGTTAAATGCGTCAAATATTTTGACGTGATTATTTAAAAAATTAATTACCGCCCGTTAACGCAATAATTTTGACAGCCCTAGTTCATAGGTAAGGCACACTGGACTATAAGCCGCAGCTGTCCTCACTGTATTATGGGATATTTACACCAAAAGATATTAACCGATAACACTTTAGTTGACAGCAGCATCATGCGACTGTCATAAGACCAAATGAACCACCATGAAGCTTTGAACCAATTGGCTGCAAAGCTTCTTTTCTTCAAGCAGCTTCATTTCACCCTCACTGTTCCCTTGGGGGAGACAGTCAACCTCTCCTCCCACCTAATGCCAACACTATCGTCATCGAACATGCCTCCTAGCATGCATTGCAGCACTACAGATGTAAATAACAATCAAAATTAATGTTCTGTACTAATTATTTCTTCAGTTACTTTTCCAGTTGTTTCATTAATTGCTAGATATGGTATTTGGTAACACTTGATTTGACAGTGGCGCCATAAAACTGTCATAAGACCATCATAATTATGACAGGACACTGCCATGAGCATTAATGAATGTTTATAACAGATGTCATTTTATCCAGCAAATTATCTACTTTGAAATGGATGTAAAAGATCCAAGTTAGGCATAAATGGAGTTAGTGACATAATTTGCCAGATGACACTTAATGACATCTCTCGCATTCTTTAGTGCCCATGACAGTGTCATGTCATAATTAGGACGGTCTTATGATGCCGCTGTCCAATAAAATGTTACCTATCAACCCAAATAAATCAACAAATAAGCCACACTGGACTGTAAGCCACAGGATTCAAAATGAGGGGGAAAAAGTAGCGGCTTATAGTCCGGAAATTACGGAACTTCATGCTGATGTCACGTTAGGAGCGGAATCACAAAAATCTACAGTATGGAGAAAATTGTGTTACAAAGTTGAAAACGAAAGTCCCAAATGAGATGTTTGTGTAATTTTAACGTACCAGGAGGCCAAACAGAGGCGCGCTTATTTTCTCGATAGATTTTGGGTCAATGTCTATTAATTTTGAGGTATTTATAGGTCATTTCCTATTAATATTGGGTCACTTCCTGATGATTCTGAGACATTCCCTGGTCACTTCCTGTACATTTTGGGGCACCTTCTTAATTGGCAGAAGTGGGTAGTAACGCGCTACATGTACTCCGTTACATTTATTTGAGTAACTTTTTGAGAAAAATGTACTTCTAAGAGTAGCTTTACTAAGCCATTCATTATACTTTTACTTGAGTAGATTTGTGAAGAAAAAAAAAACGCTACTCTTACTCCGCTACTTTGGGCTACACAAGAGTCGTTACATTTTTCCTCTTTATTCTACATATTAGATTTATTTATTTATTTTTAACAACGATGCCAAGAATAGCTCTTCCAATTTCTCCAATGAGACGTCAAAACAATAATCACATGGCGCCATTACATCAATCTGATGCTAGCTTGCCATTTTATGATCACGCCAGCCTGTTTTATCACGTGGCGTCTTAAAAGCACCTTAAAAAATGAAGTATTTGACATAGTGCGCTGCCCTTAACATGACTCGAAAGCGTGGATGTAAAACTCTCTCCCAATTTTTATTTGGCACCGATTGACCACGAAAAACCGGAGATATTTTAATTTCATAATAGAAACTATGAAGGAACTACAGTATTCACTATTCAAACTACTGTAATTTTCGGACTATAAAGCGCACCTGACTATAAGTCACCACCCACCAAATTTGATGTGAAAACTGCATTTGTTCATAGATAAGGCACACTGGACTATAAGCCAGAGCTGTCCTCACTGTATTATGAGATATTTACACCAAAAGATATTAACCGGTAACACTTTAGGTGACAGCAGCATCATAAGACTGTCATGAGACCAAATGAACCACCATGAAGCTTCATTGCTTCAAGAAGCTTCATTTAGCCATCACTGCTCCCTTAGGGGAGATAGTCAACCTCTGCTGTTACCTGCTGTCAACACTGGTGTCTTCCAACATGCCTCCTAGCATGCATGGCAACGCTACAGATGTAAATAACATAATTCATGTTCTGTGCTAATTATTTTTTCAGTTACTGTTCCAGTTGTTTCATTAATTGCTAGTTACGGAATTTGGTAACACTTTATTTGACAGTGGCGCCATAAGACTCATACGACCATCATAAATATGACATGACACTAGAGGTGGGAATCTTTGAGCACCTAGCGATTCGATTACGATTCAGAGGCTACGATTCGATTATAAATACCCCCCCCCCCCATTAGCTGCTAATGTTTTGTACATTAGTTACAAAAACTGTAAAAAAAAAAAAAAAAAAAAAAAAGCCTCGCAGGCTTAAATAAATGACTATTTCAGTATCAAGTTAACAGTTAAAAACAATAAATAATATACTCAAATCCCCATTCTGTATCAGCAGCTTTAAACTACATTCAATTAATTTAATGTTGTTAATCAACCGTTAAAGTTGTTAAAATTGCTCCTGTTATTCCATAATTTCCCTTTTGTCTACTTTCGACATGTGAAAGTTTTAAAACTATTTTAAAGATAGATTCAAGTCAATATTTTTCGATTTAGGAGTATTTTAGATAAAAAGTTAATTTGGTTCGCTTGGGAGGTTCGCTACAACAGCCTTGCAGGGAAGTCTACTGCTTTAATATGGCGGCCGTTTATTAACGCCCGCATCTAGCTTTCTCTACATGTGCTGCCATCGCCACAGTCTGTTCTACATCTACTCCTATATAAATATGATATCTAACTTAACATTATGTATTTTGGACGTACTTTGTAGCAGCTTTTGGCAGCAGTCAGGTATGTTGTTGTTGAGCTAGAGCCGTGAGCTGAGCATTGGCATTACCCGAGGGGCCGGGTAATGACAAGCATGATGTTTAGCTACTCTCGCTCCGTTCCTCATTGCGTCCCGACCGCGCGGCGCGCTGAGTGTGTTTTACTTCCGCTTTACTTGACATATTTCAATAATCGGAATTTGGATGTTTGTGAATCGTTCTCGAATCTTCCACGGCCGAACCGCGAATAATCTAAGAATCGGAAATTTCGCACACCTCTACATGACACTGCCATGAGCATGAATGAATGCTTATGACAGATGTCATTTTGGGTCAATTTGTGGCAAATTACCTCACTTTTGAATGGATGTAAAACATCCGACCTGGATATAAATGGAGTTGTGACAAAATTGACACTTAATGACATCTGTCATAAGCATTCATTAATGCCCATGATAGTGTCATGTCATAATTATGACGCTTATGGAAGTCTTATGATGTCTCTGTCAAATAAAGTGCTGCCGAATACCATCACTAACGATTAATGAAACAACTGGAGCCGTAACAGAAGATATATTTAGCACAAAATACGAATTAACCCAAATTATCAACAAACACGCCGCACTGGAATATAAACCGCAGGATTCAAAATGAGGGAAACAAGTAGCGTCTTATTGTCCGAAAAATACAGAAAGAACGATTTTCTCCACTAGAGCGCACTCATGCTCTTTGGACGAATAATGCTTCATTTCTGTTTTTTTTGTTGTTGTTGCCGGGATTCAATTATTTAATTTTTTTTTGGTATTTCTTTGGCTTACTGTGGTTTTGTAGTTGGTTACTGTACAGGATCATGATAACAACAGTTCATATAGATAAGAATGTGCTGAGAAAAAAATAACCTTGTTTAAAAAAAAATTAAAAAAAAAATCAAACAAAAATAAGCAGGTACTCACAATGTTATTCATTACTCGAGTGTTATTTTCAATGGATACTTTACTTGTACTTGAGTACGTTTTTGTGGATGACTAATTTTGCTTTTATTTGAGTAGTATTATTTTGAAGTAACGCTCCTCTTATTTGAGTAAAATGTTTGGCTACTCTACCCACCTCTGATGACTGGGCAATTTCGAGTTGTTGCTATCAATTTTGGGACAATAATGTGTCGTTTTGACTGATTTTGGGTCACTTTATTATGAGTTTGGAGTATCTCCAGGACTTCCTTTTGATTTCGGGGCATTTATGGGTCACTTATTGTTCAATTTGGGTCGCTTCCTGTTGATTTTGGGTCAATTCCGGGGCACTTTCTTTTGATTGTGGGGCATTACCAGGACTTCCTTTTGATTTTGGGACATTTATGGGTCACTTATTGTTCAATTTGGGTCATTTCCTGTTGATTTTGGGTCAATTCTGGGGCACTTTCTTTTAATTTAGGGGCAATTTGAGGATTTTTGGTCAAAAATAAGAACCACCAATAGAGATTTTTTTTTGCAGGTCAGAGTTGGAAATCAATAGGAGTGAATGGAATGTTTTTGAGGGTTTTGAATGTGTGGAAATGAATGGGGCCACTGAAATTGTATGGGGAGGTTTTTGTCAAATTTTGGTGAAATTGTACGTTTTGTAGAAAAATGGCTGGTAACTATTGTGTGCCTTGATTTTTGTCAACTTTTGTAAGCACTTTGAAAACTTGAATTCGTGTAACATCCAATCATGTGGCTTTTATTCCTTCTGCTGTGAAATTAGTTTACCACTAGGAGACGTCCAATCTATTTTTAAGTGGGAAAGCAGGCAGAAAATAAACATTCTCTTTTCATCCTTCTGCTGTTAATTTAGAATAGTATATCACTAGTAGGCGTCTATTCTATTTGAACAGGAGGGTGGCAGCGAATGACTGCCATCCCTCCCACTTCAAATGGATTGCTGTCAAGGGCAGCCAATGAGTTAAGGACACATTTGTCTACAGTATGTATTTTTCGTATATGTTAGAAGTTTAGGCTGTGGTGGGCAAAAACACCTGAATGAAGTTTGTTAACGATGTTAACTGCGGCTGTGTGGGTGTGCGTCGTCGAGTGTTAAGTGGCTCCAACACGTGATTCACGCCGGTGCTGGCGGGCCAAACGCTCGACATTTTGAGTGTGTCATATGTGCGAAGGCCACCGAGGTACACTCAGCGCTCCGAGTGAGCGCGTGCTGAAATGGTGACCAAAACACCAAGCACTTACTGCGCGCTCTTGTAGCTGCTCCACAAACAGACCACCTCTCCATCCCTCTCCTCTCTCAATTTCCTTAATTGTGGCTTTCCTCCGTATTCGAGCGGATCAATAGGGACAAACGCTGTTGGAATGGCTGGGAGGCAAAGTGCCATCGATCTGCTCGTCTCCCAAACACGGCGTTTGTGAGTTGACACATTAACACACAGCATACACACCTTCCCCAGGCTTTTGGACCCCTCCTCCACGTTGGCGACGGCCGTGTTGACGTTGCCTTCAATGCTGTCAATCATCTCCTGCTGGGACTAGAACACAGGGGTTACACTCACTTACACACACGCATATTCTGGCACAAACTCATTTGCACACGCATCTAGCTGTCATGTATAGCTTTTAACTATTATAAGGGTGAGCGCGTGTAGGTCGGATGCATTTAAAGAAGATTACGTTTGTCGAGTTGTGTGTGTGCGTAGCTCATGAAATATTCAGAGTGGCAGCTGTCTCTCTCCCTATGAGGGCCACATGGACACAGTGACCAAATAACAAGGAGGGCACTTTCCATCGCCTCCACCTCACCACCACTTTCCATTCATAACACTTCACATTCACAATAACACACAAAAGCTTTATTTGCTTTGATTTTGCTACATGCATTCGCCATCCCGAATAAATATTTCAATTGAGACAATACAAGGCGAAGAGGTGTATTTAAAATAAAATCTCCCCAACAACAAAATATTATGACTTTATTCATGTTGCTTTTCTTGTATTTCAGCATGGCCTGAAATAAATTGGAACTCCATTGTGAATGAGATTTTTTTTTCTGAGTGTTAAAATTGAGCCGCAGTTTTTGCACATCCACATCCATGACTTGACCATTTATTTCTTGTAATCAACGCGTGTTCATCAGAAGAATTTCCGTATAGAGGTCGACCGATATACAGTATGGAGTATTTTCCGACATCGACCGATTAACAAAAAAAATAAAAATAAAAATAAATAAATAAATAAATTTAAAAAAGCTGATATAAAAAAGGATTTTGATCAGGCATCTGTGTGGGCAACTGCGGCCACCGCTGACTGATGGTAGGACCCCGGAAGGACCCTGCTGCAGCTTGAAGGAGAAGGGTCTAACAGTAGCCCAGAGCCAAGCAACAGCCGCTACAAACCACGCCTCATAAAGACCACGCCTGCTGTTGGTACAGTGGCACGAAGAATTCTTTTACTATGCGAAGTTCAAAGGGTTTTTGAGACAATAGGCCCTATTCCTAATCCTTACCCTAAACCTAACTAGACACAGGGGTATTGCGGACACAGGGACATGCCTAAACATAACTAGATTGTGACATTTTGCTATGTTTGGAAGTCATTTAATGTTGTGAATCAACCATTAAAGTTGTTAAAATTGCTCCCGTTAGTGCATTATTATTTACCTTATGTCTACGTTCGACATGTGAAAGTGTTAAAACTGTTTAAAGTGATCCTCGATCTTTAAGACAATTAATTCTTAAAAGATAAATGTTAGTATGCATTATATGAATATGATATTAAAACTCCTCTTAATGTTTTTGTTTTAATAAAGTTTGTAAAATTATTTTAAGTGATAGGTCGCCATTCTTGTTACGTCGCAGTGCGTGACATCACAGCGCCCGTTGCTGAACTTTCAGCGTGTCACTCTTAGCTACCCCAACATGTCGTCAGTTCTGCCCTTCCAATTTGAACCAGATCGGAAAAGTGAAGAGCAGGACAGCACGCAGCGTGGCTGACTGTCCTCATTAAATTCGTCATCCTGACGGGAACAAATCCTGGAATCGAGTGTAATCCATGTCTTGTACATTGTAATGCGTGGTAGGTAGGATACGTGAATAAAAGTACCAAAAGGGGCCACTTATGCACATTTATTCACAAAAAAGTATTTCCACCTTGACCACTCCTCACTCGGGAGCTCAGCGGTACGCACACACGCGTTCCCAGACGAACTCCAACATAAAAGTAAGGTCCGTGTCAGAGTCACTGTCGTCATTGTAGCGTGCCATATTGCTTTAATTATTTGGTATGATTTGGGGAAAACTCCCACGAAGAATAGTAAACAAAAAAGATAACAATAGTAATCCAACTCCACGTTTTTTTCACTCACTCGAAGATCCAGGAAGTAGACCGATCCCATGGCAATGTTGCAGCCGCGATCAGGCCGTCAAATGCACAAAATAGACTGATCCGAAAAGCCGCTGTGGGACCATCGAATCCAGAAAATAGACAGATGCGAAACCAATATTGCAGCCGCAGTGGGACCGTCGGATCCAGAAAATAGACGAATCTTTTACTTGACTAAGGATCCAGGAAAAATGTTTGGGCGCCAGTTGTAACGTGTGGTAGGTAGGATACGTGCATACAGGGACCAAAAAGGGGAGAAGCTTCAACTTATGCACATTTATTCACAAAAAATAATAATTCCACCTTGACCACTCACTTCACTCCCCTTGTTTTAATTTGACTGGAAATTGCATCCAAAAGCAGCACATCGTGGCATTTTACTTCGCGAGTTTAGGCAGCAATACGCAATTGTTGTATACGCTACACATTTGGAAACATCCCATTTACGTCATCACTGCGAGCCCGCAAAACATGGCGCCAACTATTGGTCAAAATGTCTACTAAATATTATAAAATATTTCCAATGATTTAACATTTTATGTGTTTCTAACAACATATTTTAGTACAAGTGAACAATTGTGGTTTATTAGAGCTTACATGTATTCAAGGTAGAGGATCACTTTAAGCATTTAAAGATAGATTGAAGTCAAGCTTCAGGAGCAACATTTGATAAACTGAGAACACTGGCAGAATGATCATCGACGTGGACAGCGCTTTTACGTGTCAAAAATAAGGTAAGCCGTCATCAGACGTCTCAGTAGACTGCATCAACGTTTTCGTGTGCTGTGATGCAAAAAATAATCAAACTGCTGTGTTTCACTGTATATCCGAATCAAATGTAAAGCACACGTTAGCGCTGGATGCTGACTATCTCCATAATAACATTGGAATAAGTTGGCTCATTCAATAATTTACTGTGAAGATCTGCAAACATTTTTACATCACTCTCCAGCTCCGTCACTAGAACAGGAGAGTACAAGCTGTCACTAGCGAACTTGACACATGTATGCGACTCGTCTCATCACATATTTTCTGTTCATTTTGCTTTTGCTGCTCATTTTGTGAAATATCGATGGTGCTGTACTTCTCATTAACATTCCGCTGCGGTTCAAATTGGAAGGGCAGAACCGACGACATGTTTATGTAGTTAAAGAGTGACACTGTGGAAGTCCGGCAACGTACCCATGTGACGTCCCTGCGTCGTCAACAACAATGGCAACCTACTAGTTATAATAATTTTGCAAATTTTATTAAAACGAAAACATTGAGAGGGGTTTTAACATCAAATTAGTATGACTTGTAGTAACATTGATTTTTTAAGAACTACATCTTTCTATCCATGATTCCCTTTAAGAGGGCAGCTGTTTACTAATGCCGCAGAGTCTGTCATTTCGCATCTAGTTCTATATACAGTATATGTGATATCTATGAGACGCATCAGACGCTGTAGCATCATGTGGGCGGAGTTTGTCAGGGCGTGGTTTATAACGGCTGTCGCTCGGCTCTGGGCTGCGTCAGGCAGCTTGAAGGCAGGCTGCGACAGGACGCTTCAGGCTTGCCTATTTTGTAAATATTGCAAGATTTGTTGTTTGATGTTTTTTTATCTTGAATGAGAGAATATGCAATGTTGCTTTAGCCTTTGAAGGTATTTACTGAGTGATCCTTACACTCTAAATATAACTTGTAGCGGTAATGTAGCATTTATGTTAGCACTAGCTTTAGCATGACGAACATCCTCTTAAACTTTCTCACTTGCTTACATCTCGTTGTGATGTCCTGGTGGGTTTAATTATTTAAAATAATGTACTGTTCTTGCTGAGTGCGTATAATCACAAGAGGAAGTGCTGTGTTCATTAGTTTGGTAGCACTGGACTGAATTAATCGCAAAACTATTTTTTTGTTACTATTTTTGGGTGTCTGGAACAGATTCATTGGACTCACACCTATAACGGCTTTTAAATGCGACTTTCTGGAATTGATGAATCCTATTAAAATTCTGTAAGATGGAACACAGCTAAGAATTTCCCCGTAATATAAGATGTGACAGTATTTTTGCTTCTATTGTTCTTGTGGTTTTGAATACTAATTTATCATACCCCCCCACCCCAAATTGATGGGGAAAGGTACATCCAGTACACCGTTATGTATGGTGACAATAACGAAAATAAAATATGAATACTCTGAATGATCCGTTGTTAGCCTGCAACATTTCTGCAGTGTCGGTTTAGGTGAAGCAAATGTGCGTACGGTTTGAGCAATTTAGAAAAAGAACAATTGGATGGTGAGATGAACTTGTGTATGAACTCAATTATTTGCAATGCAGTTTGTGAGCTTTACCTAGCACATGTTCACACAGGCTTGAACAGTAATGAACATTGAAAAAAAAGTAATTGGATGATAAAATGAAACTACAGCCAGTTGAGTTTTGCTCCTCTTATTTTTGCCATGTCAATCACCATATGCATTGTTTTTAGGAAATGGGGAGGGGCATATTTGTGTACGGACAGTTAAAAATGTAAAGGCCTTAATGATATCAAATGATAAATTCGGGACTGTGAAAAAGAAACATGTTGTACAATTTAGCAAAAGAGAAATTATTTGAAAAACTGGAAAATAACAAACACCTTGCACATGCACACACCCACACACAGTATTTCCACTGTGATTCTGTACTAGAATACGACTCCCCCAGCGGCATTGTTCCCCCTCGAGATGCTGGAACAACATGTCTATGCTCTTTCTGCTCCTCCACTAGCCTGTTTGAACCATCGCTACATCTTCACTCTCTCTCGCCGCCACTGTTAATCTCCCGTGCCCCCATCCCAAAGGATAAAGTGATAATCTGAACCGTCTGTTCTCCACCTGCTCCAATGCATCCCCATGGTGCCCACATCCCCGCCCGTAGACATCTACCGCCCCCTCCGAATCCTCCATAGCTTCTTGTCTTCTGCTCAAGCTTTCCCGCACCTCTGCTGAGAGCCCCCTCGGGGTACTCCACAGTGGTCCTTAAACTGATCTGCTCTCTCAAAGGAGTCCCATCAGCAGCATAAACAGAGTGGAACAGGGGAAAAAAATAGCAGATAGACACAACGAGTAAAAGCCAGTTGTTGTTTAGACTTACGTGGACGAGCACAGAGAAGCTTGTCACCAAACTGCTTAGCTCCTGCAGATCCTGAAAGGCAAAAGTACATTGCAGTGCATGTATTACATTTTGTATTGTGTTTCTTTAAAAAACAAAACAAAACAAAAACAACTTTCAATTTCCATTCATCTCTGTTGTGTTTAAATTGTATTTTTATTTCTTAATTTATTGAAAAAAAAGTTCTATTCAGGTTTAGGTGCTATTATTACGTATGTCCCCAATCCAATCACGTGACTGGAAATCGGACCGATCGTGCAACTTTTCAGAGGATCTGAATCGGGTGAAACTGTAACATGTTTGGAACCTTTGTTGAAATAAAAATTTAAAAAAAAAATTTTCGGTATCGGATCGGGAGTTGGTATCGGCCGATTCTTAAAATCAGGTGACTCCGACTCAGGTGCAAAAATATGCGATCATGACATCCCTAGTTATTACCTCTTCGAGGTCGTCCCAGGATTCTGCAGCACTTTCTTCTGCAGGGATCTCCGGCAGCTGGGACTGAATTTGCCAGCCAGAAACCAACTCTTCATCCACATCGTCATTAGCGTGGTCAGTGCCGGACCCACAGCCAGACGGCCGATCTGAGTCGGGTGACGGTGAGAACGCCGTGGGCTGAATGGTCGGGTTAGAGTGCAACTGTAGGAAATCTCGCACAGCGACGGACGCCCTGTCCTTGACCGGCTTGACAAGCTTCTCGAGAGCTGCGGCGTCTTCCGCCCGGACGCGGCTGCACAGCTTCTCCATTTCTCTGATGTTGGCTCGTAGTTGCTGCAGCGAAGACAAGATGGTTAACTTTGAGTTTACGTATTCTCCTTTTACACAGTGGGGCAAATAAGTATTTAGTCAACCACCAATTGTGCAAGTTCTCCTACTTGAAAAGATTAGGGAGGACTGTAATTGTCAACATGGGTAAACCTCAACCATGAGAAACAGAATGTGGGAAAAAAATCACATTGTTTGATTTTTAAAGAATTTATTTCAAAAATTGAGTGGAAAATAAGTATCTGGTCACCTACAAACAAGCAAGATTTCTGGCTGTCAAAGAGGTCTAACTTCCTTTAACGAGGTCTAACAAGGCTCCACTCGTTACCTGTATTAATGGCACTTTTTTTTACCTCATTATCGGTATAAAAGACACCTGTCCACAACCATGTGATTTTCTGGGGTTTTTCCACATTCTGTCTCTCATGGTTGAGGTTTACCCATGTTGACAATTACAGGCCTCTCTAATATTTTCAAGTGGGAGAACTTAGAACTTAGTGGTTGACTAAAAACTTATTTGCCCCACTGTATATGTGTGTTCTCCTTGGGTAGGACAGTCCGCTAAAATACAGATGTATGATTAAAGACAGCCGTTTTAAAGTGAATTTAAAAAATTGTTTAAAAAAAATAAACACCTAACACTTGGTGATGCACTTTGACATTGGGCATGAATTTAACTGCGGTGACAGAACCAAACCTGACAATGTGAACTACCAAGTTGCCCAGCTTGACTGTGAGGGTTTACCTGCCAACCTCTTTTAATACCCTTGCAAAAGACAGCATTTTTTTCTTCTTCGAGTAATGAAGCTGACATGGATATATTCTGGCTTCGGAAGTTTAACAACCAAATTTCAGTTCTCCCGCAATGTGTATTTCAAACAAGTATTACTGTAGGTTTCACCAATTTTGAAGGATTCTGGTACGAAAAGGCTTATGATTCGTTCCTGTAATTGACAGATCATTCTATCTGATCACAACCCGCATTTAACCCAAGCTAATTTCTTCTTGCTAATTTCCTTCACACAAAGCCTGCTACATTGATGGAAATGTTGAGAGAGCTACGTGTGGTGGTGGGGGCTTAATAAACCAGGGACAGTGTAACCAGGAGCCCCTTCATCCAACTATGCCCTGAGGGTAACAGAGGGATTACATCTCAGTCCTTCAGCCTTGAGGCCGCAGCCTGATCCGGACTAAACGGGGTCAATGTATTGCATATTCATTGTTCAATATTTTGCTATTTAGGTTCCATGAATAAATGTTGAACGTAAACTCAAGTAGATTAATCTGAAAAACCAAGCCAATACCAAAGAGTCTTGTCTGAACGTATCAATATCTGCACCTAACTACTAACCTACCTCAGGGGAACATCCAAAACAGAAAATAATAAGGACAAGCTAAAAGGTACTAATAAACTAACTTGTTCCTGAAGGTGGCCTAACCAGTTATTGTTTTTACGGGGCAAATACTTTTTCACACATGGCCAGTAGGATGTATTGACTGGGAAAAATCGTGTTGGTTCATTCCACTCAAATGGATCTAGATGAACTCTTGCTTTCTAATATATATACGTTGCTAATGGTACCCCAAAAATTTTCTACTCATTGTTTCCAGTCAGCTTTTTATATTTAGTATTAAAAATGTCGATGCCGATCGATCGGGTCCGATCACGTCATTTTCAAAGTATCGGAATCGGCATAAAAATATCAGACATGCCTTTTTTAATATATATACATGCATATATATATATATATATATATATATATATATATATATATATATATATATATATATATATATATATACACACACACACACATATATACCGGTATATATATATATATATATATATATATATATATATATATATATATATATTTATATTTTTTTTTATTAAATCATTTTCTAATTGTATTTAACGTTACAGACAAAATGTCTTACACTCATCCAGAGTCTTTAGTTTTGGCTTAAAGTAGGGCTGTCAAATTTATCGCGTCAACGGCGGTAATAACATTAAAATATTTAACGCAATTAACGCATGCGCTGCACTACCCACTCACGCATTGTCGCGTTCAATCTATAATGGCACCGTATTACGTATACATAGAGCTAAAAGACAACGTAAAATGAGTAGAGAGAATTTTGGCAGCCTTTGAAGCCTTTTTTTCTTCTTGAGGATTTATTGTCATAATAAACAAATACAGTACTTATGTACTGTATGTTGAATGTATATATTCGTCCGAGTTTTATTCATTTTTTTCTTAATGCATTGCCAAAATGTATATGATTGGGAAAAATTATCGGGAATGATTGGAATTGAATCAGGAGCAAAAAAAAAAGCAATCGCATAGGGAAATATCGGGATTGGCAGATACTCAAACTAAAACGATCGGGATCGGATCGGGAGCAAAAAAACATGATCGGAACAACCATATTTAATATTAATAATTAGTAATAATTAGCATGTAGCATGTTTTCTGGAAACCGGCATCCTCGGGAGCATTGTCAAAAGCCACGTCGATGCAATGTTTTCAATTTTCCGCGACGTTCTTGCAGGGACCCTGCAGGGAAAGCCATCGTCTGACGCAGGCTCTGTAAGTTTCCCACCGTTTTTGTGAAAATTCTTGCACGTCTTCGCCCTGAACAGAGAAGAGATACATATAGAATCGTTTTGATGTTCTTGGACTAACTTTTATTTGTCTATTTTTAATCTTCGCTAGTGGCGGAGCTGGATGCGGTCGACGCCATGTTGTGTGTTTTTCAAACCATGGCAACAATCGTCGTCTACTAGGGGTGGACGTGACCTAAAACCACTTCACACACTGACTATTGTACTCCGCTGTCTCAATACCACAGCGCCACAGAAAAAAAAAAAAAGACCGACACAAAGACGCTAAGTATTAAAAAATGACTGGTAACCGTGAGTGGAAACTTTTTTTGGGTACTGATTAGCAACGTATATATATTATAAAGCAGAGTTCATGTAGATACACTTGAGTGGAACGGAATTCATTTTCTAAACACTTTTTCCATGGTCCCAATACAGCCTACTGGTAGCTTTCAGAAACTTCTTTTACTTTAAATTAGGGCTGTCAAAAGATTAAAATTTTTAATCGAGTTTATTTCAGCTTAAAAATTAATCATAATTAATTATAATTAATCGCAATTCAAACCATCTATAAAATATCCCATATTTTTCTGTAAATTATTGTTGGAATGAAAAGATAAGACACAAGATGGATATATACATTCAACATATGGTACATAAGTACTAGAGGTGTGCAAAATTTCCGATTCACAAACATCCAAATTCCGATTATTGAAATATGCCAAGTAAAGCGGAAGTACAACACACTCAGCGCGCTGCGCGGTCAATGAGGAACGGAGCGAGAGTAGCTAAACATCATGCTTCTCAATACCCAGCCCCTCGGGTAATGCCAATGCTCAACTCACGGCTCTAGCTCAACTCATGCCACGAGATAAAAAAACACAACAACATAACTGACTGCTGGCGAAAAGCTGCTACAAAGTACATCCACATAATGTTGCGGTAGATATCATTTATATAGGACTAGATGCATTATAGATTCGGTAGCGTTAGCAGCACACCTACAAAAAGCTAGATGCGGGCGTTAGTAAACGGCTGCCATCTTAAAGCAGTACACTTCCCTGCAAGGCTGTTGTAGCGAACCTTCCAAACAAACCTAATTAACTTTTTATGTAAAATACTCCTAAATCGGTAAAATATTGACTTGAATCGATCTTTAAAATAGTTTTAAAACTTTCAAATGTCGAAAGTAGACAAAAGGGAAATTATGGAATAACGGGAGCAATTTTAACAACTTTAAATTCCGATTATTGAAATATGCCAAGTAAAGCGAAAGTACAACACACTCATCGCGTCGCGCGGTCTTCGACGCAATGAAGAACGGCGCGAGAGTAGCTAAACATCATGCTTCTCATTACCCGGCCCCGCGTGTAATGCCAATGCTCAACTCACGGCTCTAGCTCAACTCATGCCACGAGATAAAAAACACAACAACATACCTGACTGCTGCCGAAAAGCTGCTACAAAGTACATCCACATAATGTTACGGTAGATATCATTTATATAGGACTAGATGCATCATAGATTCGGTAGCATTAGCAGCACATCTACAAAAAGCTAGATGCGGGCGTTAGTAATTGGCCGCCATCTTAAAGCAGTACACTTCCCTGCAAGGCTGTTGTAGCGAACCTTCCAAGCGAACCTAATTATCTTTTTATCTAAAATACTCCCAAATCGGTAAAATATTGACTTGAATCTATCTTTGAAACAGTTTTAAAACTTTCACATGTCGAAAGTAGACAAAAGGGAAATTATGGAATAACGGGAGCAATTTTAACAACTTTAACGGTTGATTCACAACATTAAATTAATTGAATGTAGTTTAAAGCTGCTGATACAGAATGGGGACTGGAGTTTTTTATTTACTGTTATTTTTGGATATTTGTTTACTGCTATATGTCAACTTGATACTGAAATAGTAGTTTGGTTTAGCCTGAGAGTATTTTTGAACAATTTTGGAACTAATGTACAAAACTTAAAAAAAAAAAAAAAAAAAGGAGGGGGGTGCATCAATAATCGTTTTATAATCGAATCGGAGCCTCTGAATCATAATCGAATCGTTAGGTGCCCAAAGATTCCCAGCTCTACAATTAACGCACATGCCCCGCTCAAACAGATTAAAATGACAGTGTGCAATGTCCACTTGTTACTTGTATTTTTTTTTGGAGTTTTGTCGCCCTCTGCTGGCGCTTGGGTGCGACTGATTTTATGGGTTTAAGCACCCATGAGAATTGTGTAATTATTGACATCAACAATGGCGGGCAACTAGTTTATTTATTTATTGAAAATTTTACAAATTTTATTAAAACGAAAACATTAAGAGGGGTTTTAATATAACATTTCTATAACTTGTACTATACTACTAACTACTCATTTATCTTTCAAGAACTACAAGTCTTTCTATCGATGGATCGCTTTAACAGAATGTTAATAATGTTAATGCCATCTTGTTGATTTATTGTTATAATAAACAAATACAGTACTTATGTACCATATGTTGAATGTATATATCCATCTTGTGTCTTATCTTTCCATTCCAACAATAATTTACAGAAAAATATGGCATATTTTATAGATGGTTTGAATTGTGATTAATTACAATTAAGATTAATTAATTTTTAAGCTGTAATTAACTCAATTAAAAATTTTAATCGTTTGACAGCCCTAATTATAATGTATTCTTATGGGAGAATCCGGCTAGACATACAGCCATTTCAACTTACAAACCAGGTCCTGGAACGAATTAAATCCGTATGTAGAGGTACCACTGTATATTAAATTAAATGCCATGTTAAATTCTTTTATTTTGATGTGACGGAGCACCACAATATATGTGTAAAATATGTAGGGGAAACCCTGGTATCTGTCATTGTAGCAGCTGTGGAAGCTGTTTAAATACTGCATTTTATGTTCACCTGGTTTACTTTTGTCTGATAATTGCATTTCTTTTGATGATCATCAGTATTACCACAGGAAAACTATACAAACATTTTTAGCGAAGAAATTATTTTTATAGCACTTTAGATGTTATTGCTCATAAGGCAGAACATTTAACTCCAATTTTCGTTTGTCTTTTGAGGTGAATTGTTCAAGAACATTTCTGAAGACTTTTAGGGGCTGCTGACTTTGGAGGTTCCACTATATGCTTTCCTGTCCTTATGTCTAGTACACGTAACTCAAAGTGCACAAATACATGAGTCGGGATTAAAACCATGGAGACACAAAAAAGCACTCTGTGCACATCCCAGGGGACTCGGAGCAGAGCTTTGAGAAGATTGGTGGGAGACTACTGGCTTCCAGGCAACAACGTTCCTTGGGGAATTTTACACCCATCATGAGTTAACACACACTCATAAACACATTCATTCAAGGTTGGAACATCTGATATTTTTGCAGTTTTTCGAGTGAATGATGTGTTAAGGAGGCCATTCAAATTCCCTAAAGGCTGTAAGAGTTAGTCAGTTAAACAAAAAATGTGTAAAATTTGCCCTAAATGTTGCCTCTGCAGGATGTACCATGTCTGGCCCACAACTGGGCTGGAAATTTTTTTTTTATCAGAACACAATGAGATGCATTTTTGTGTATTTTTTTTTTTTTTTAAATAATACATTGAAATTGACAATAGAAGGAATTTATGATGACACATCATTTTTTGGGTCATTTTATTGATATATTCACATACATACACGTACAGTGCCCTCCCTAATTATTGGCACCCCTGGTTAAGATGTGTTTTTTAGCTTCTTATATATTTTTTTAAATTCAAATAATATGGGACCTTAATGGAAAAAAAGAGAAAAATCCAACCTTCAATACAAGTGCATTTATTCAGTGGGGAAAAAATCCCACATAAAGAAATAATTATTTGACATCACAATTATTAGCACCCCTGGTGTTAATACCTTGTACAACCCCCTTTTGCCAACAAAACAAGGTCTGGGGACTGAGATGGCCATGGGAGGAGCTTGATTTTGTGTCTGGTGAACCATTTCTGTGTAGATTTGGGCATATGTTTAGGGTCATTGTCTTGCTGAAAGACCCAGTGACGACCCATCTTCAGCTTTCGGGCAGAGGGCAACAGATTTTGATTTAAAATGTCCTGGTATTTCAAAGCATTCATGATGCCATGCACCCTAACAAGGTTCCCAGGGCCTTTGGAAGCAAAACAGCCCCACAGCATCACTGACCCAACCCCATACTTCACAGTGGGTATGAGGTGCTTTTTTAGCAGGCGCATCTTTCGTGGCACGCCAGACCCACTTAAGAGTGTTTGTTGCCAAAAAGCTCAATCTTGGTCTCATCTGACCATAGCACACGGTCCCAGGCTTGGACTGGTCAAATAATTGTTTCTTTATGTGGGATTTTTTTCCCACTGAATAAATGCACTTGTATTGAAGGTTGGATTTTTCTCTTTTTTTCCATTAAGGTCCCATCTTATTTGAATGAAAAAAAATTATTAGAAGCTAAAAAACACATCTTAACCAGGGGTGCCAATAATTATGGAGGGCACTGTATCTAAAATATTCAAGGTTCCACTATACTGCAAAGCACAGCATTGTTTTTATTGTTGTTTTTCATAAATAATCACACATGAAAAAAATATTCAAATGAAAATAAAAAATATATATTTTTGAGATGCAGGGATTTACATTGATAATCACATGTTAAAAATATTACAATGATAATAAAGAAATTTATAGATATGGGTTTTACATTAATAATTACACATTAAAAAATATTAAAACAAAAATGAAAAAATATAAATAGTATATATAAGAGCGATACAGGGATGGTAGGCTATTTTTATGGTTTCCTTTAATGTGATGGTCTTGGAGAATTCTGCCCAGCGACAGCAATATATCACAGTCTGATAAGGAGCCTATACATTTAATATGGTTTCATAGTAATAACCGTCCCCTGAGGAAAACCACAAATAAAAAATGAGTCCTGTGACAAAACAGAGTTTGACACGAGCCAAACTGAGTCTTTTATTGGTTATTTTCAAACTGTGGTTGCCATTCACTCAAACAATAAGTTCTAATGTCCTGCCACTGAATGGATACTTTAATAGTCTCAAACATGGGGAAAGATTGCTGCAACAGCATGCATGCATAGACTATACAAGACCAGGTCACAGCAGTCTTCAGTGTCTTACCAGCCCCTGCGGTGTTTGTTTTAGCGCTAGAATAAAGTTTAAATTCTTGAAGTTGTGTATTTATTTTGATGTGCACACATGTGGTTGGCAAAACCAAACACTTATATACTAGTACAGGGTAGAGGTTAGATTTTGTGCCCGAACCCGACCCGACCCGGTCGGGCCCACAATTTAAGCATTCACGTTCGGGTCAGGTCGGGTCGGGCCGCCATGCCGGACTAATAAATTATTTAAAAAAAAAAAAAAAAAAAAATGGAGAGCATGCTCTCTGTATTGCGCTTTTGCTTGTGCGTGTGCACGAACGCCGTGGCGCCGGCCGCTTTTTCTTCTTGTCCTCCCGCTGCACGGCCGAGGCGCCGCCCTCTCCTGTTCCCTCTCCTTGTCAGAGAGGCGCGTCCATGTGAGAACAATATCCCACACACTCAGAAATATGTTTAACAAACTTTCCCAGCGTTATTTCGTTGTGTGAATGCTTTGATAATTCTCAAAAAAATATGTAGATTATTTAAACATTAAGAAAACTTGCGTTTTTTTCTGCCAACTCGAAGAAATGAAAATAAATTGCTGCTGCTGCGTTTTTTCCGCGTCACTCAAAAAAATAAAAAAATAAATAAAAAATAAAAAAATGGAGAGCAGGCTCTCTGTATTGCGCTTCTGCTTGTGCGTGTGCACGAACGCCATGGCGCCGGCCGCTTTTTCTTCTTGTCCTCCCGCTGCACGGCCGAGGCGCCGCCCTCTCCTGTTCCCTCTCCTTGTCAGAGAGGCGCGTCCATGTGAGAACAATATCCCACACACTCAGAAATATGTTTAACAAACTTTCCCAGCGTTATTTCGTTGTGTGAATGCTTTGATAATTCTAAAAAAAATATGTAGATTATTTAAACATTAAGAAAACTTGCGTTTTTTTCTGCCAACTCGAAGAAATGAAAATAAATTGCTGCTGCTGCGTTTTTTCCGCGTCACTCAAAAAAAAAAAATAAATAAAAATTAAAAAATCGGGTTTTTCGGGCTCGGGCCTGCAAATCTAGTTAAGTGATCGAGCTCGGGCCGGGTCGGGCCTCAATACCAGCGGGCAGTGTCGGGTCGGGCTGGATTTTTTAGGCCCGAACTAGGCTCTAGTACAGGGTTCGTAAACCCTTTTACCGTCCAAATTTAAGCACTTTCAAAGGACTTTTATCAGTGCATCATTCTTTCATTCCATATCTGTTTTAGAATCCAAAATCGGAAAACTGTTAATGACTTGTTATTTCATTTCTCATTTTCGGCTCAAAAATAGGAAGACAAATAACGGCCGAATTATTTCTGTTTTGTTTTGAATTTTAAAATAGAACATGATAACATGAATATGAAAGGAGTGGCTGTGGCGCAGTTCGTAGTTCGAGTTGTCCTGGGACCGAAGGGTCAACAGTTCGATTCCCAATCACGACTGCCCACTGTCGAAGTGCCCTTGGGAAAGGCAAAAGGTAAATGTGTGGTAATCTAAAGCACTTTGAGCATGGTAACTATTAAAGGTGTGTGAAATTTCCGATTCTTAGATTATTCGCGATTCGGCCGCTGAAGATTTGAGAACGATTCACAAACATCCATATCCCGATTACTTAAATATGCTAAGTAAAACAGAACTAAAACACAGTAAGCGCGGTCTTCGGGATGCAATGAGGAACGGACCGAGAGTAAACATCCACGACTCATGCTGCTAGATTAAAAAAAAAAAAGAAAAAAGAAAAGAAAACGCAGACAGCCGCTATAAACAAAGCCCAGTTGCTACAAATTTCGCCCTCGTTGCTGCAAATTACGCTCACATAATGCTGCGGTAGATATCACTATTTAGGGCTGAACAATATTGAAAAAAACTTACGTTGTGACTTTTTAGGGGTTTGCGATATACAGTGGGGCAAATAAGTATTTAGTCAACCACTAATTGTGCAAGTTCTCCCACTTGAAAATATTAGAGAGGCCTGTAATTGTCAACATGGGTAAACCTCAACCATGAGAGACAGAATGTGAAAAAAAACAGAAAATCACATTGTTTGATTTTTAAAGAATTTATTTGCAAATCATGGTGGAAAATAAATATTTGGTCTATACCAAAATACTTTGTTATGTACCCTTTGTTGGCAATAACGGAGGCCAAATGTTTTCTGTAACTCCTCACAAGCTTTTCACAGACTGTTGCTGGTATTTTAGCCCATTCCTCCTTGGAGATCTCCTCTAGAGCAGTGATGTTTTGGGGCTGTCATTGGGCAACACGGACTTTCAACTTCCTCCTCACCCCGTGGCGTCAAAATGATAACAAGAACGGGGAGCAAAAATCCCAGAACCACAAAGGGGGACCTAGTGAATGACCTACAGAGAGCTGGTACCACAGCAACAAAGGCTACTTACTATCAGTGCGCCGCCAGGGACTCAAATCCTGCACTGCCAGACATGTCCCCCTGCTGAAGAAAATACACATCCATACCCGTCTGCGGTTCGCTATAGAGCATTTGGATGATCCAGAAGAGGACTGGGAGAATGTGTTATGGTCAGATGAAACCAAAAAAGAACTTTTTGGTAGAAACACAGGTTCTCTTGTTTGGAGGAAAAAGAATACTGAATTGCATCATACAAACTGTGAAGCATGGGGTTGGAAACACCTTGCTTTGGGGCTGTTTTTCTGCAAAGGGACCAGGACGACTGATCTGTGTAAAGGAAAGAATGAATGGGGCCATGTATCGAGAGATTTTGAGTGAAAATCTCCTTCCATCAGTAAGGGCATTGAAGATGAGACGCGGCTGGGTCTTTCTGCATGACAATGATCCCAAACACACAGCCAGGGCAACAAAGGAGTGACTTCGTAAGAAGCATTTCAAGGTCCTGGAGTGGCCTAGCCAGTCTCCAGGTCTCAACCCCATAGAAAATCTGCAGAGGGAGTTGAAAGTCCGTGTTGCCCAACGACAGCCCCAAAACTTCACTGCTGTAGAGGAGATCTGTATGGAGGAATGGGCCAAAATACAGCAACAGTGTGTGAAAAGCATGTGAAGAGTTACAGAAAACGTTTGGCCTCCGTTATTGCCAACAAAGGGTACATAACAAAGTATTGAGATGAACTTTTGGTATTGACCAATTACTTATTTTCCACAATGATTTGCAAATAAATTCTTTAAAAATCAAACAATGTGATTTTCTGTTTTTTTTTTTTTTCCCACATTCTGTCTCTCATGGTTGAGGTTTAACCATGTTGACAATTACAGGCCTCTCTAATATTTTCAAGTGGGAGAACTTGCACAATTAGTGGTGGACTAAATACTTATTTGCCCCACTGTATATTGCAATGTTAAAACTAGAAGATTTTGAGTTTCAGTATTTTTTAGATTGTTTTTCCTGAGTTTCCCCCTTGTTTTTTCTCATTTATCCTTGTATTCTTAACTTTTGTCTTTTTTTTAATTTATATTCTTTAAACAATTTATCATATTTTTCATAATAAAAATGTTATCTAAGTGTCTGTATTTCTTATTGTTGCATTATAGATTTAAGGTGCTTCAATTTATTTTGATTGTATTTATTTATTATTCATTTATTGAAGAACTATATAAAACAATTTGGCAAAGCGCAGATGACGAGAAATTAGTCTTTTAATCTGCCGTTTAGCCACGCCTACCATTATAGGAGTCTAGCGTCCACAACAGGAGGAGGACGTCGGCAGGGTCATGGTTTCATCTCATTTAGAATTCAGCCCATTGAAGGGGAATTATTCAGAAAGAGGTAAATGCAACGAAGAGAGCAGCAAAATGTCATTGTTTCAATCTCTCTACTCTAATATTTTTACAGGATATTCTTTTATCCAAGTATTTTCCCCCAATTGCTAAATAAATGGTATGGTCATGACAAATAACAGTCTTGTGACAACATGACGACATGGCAATATTACTTTATAATGGTCAAAACTGTCCACTTCACTAATTACTGTTGCACCTCCCGAACGATATTTTATGCCACTGTAATTAGTCCAGCTTTTGTCATTTCCTTGCCCCAGCTTCGGAGAATGTAAACAAACCAAGACGCGTGACAGCTAGCCGACACGCTAACTCCAACCGAGTGACGTTTCAAAGTCTTATTTTCGCTTTTCGAAGCGAAAAATACCATAAAAACTAGCCCGGATCATGTCACAGCGGGGTTGTCGATTGTCTTCGCCGATCAGCAACCCGCCCGGCGGCCAGCAAGTTAGAGTTCGTCGTTCCCCTGCTGCGGGCAGAGGGCTCGTTTGCGGGGAAGCAGCTGGACAATGACCGCCGGACAAACCGGCCCACGTAGGAGGAGCGCGTAGCTGCCACATGGTCAACACGAATATGGCGTAAAATAATGCTTTACTACACGGCAAAGGCGTAAACAGTGAGAGAGTCATACGAGAGCGGCATGCAACTGTTCTGCAGCTAACATGGCAGGATGTGTCTGAGGAGAACTGTTCTACATGTCTGTCCATGATTAAACGTAAGTAAATAGCCCTTTAATTAAAGAAAGTTTGTCGTGTTTACTTTGTAATCGCTGTATTCGCGGCCATTTTTAACACAAAGTTTCAAGTTGT
Source organism: Corythoichthys intestinalis (assembly GCF_030265065.1). Classification (NCBI taxonomy): domain Eukaryota; kingdom Metazoa; phylum Chordata; class Actinopteri; order Syngnathiformes; family Syngnathidae; genus Corythoichthys; species Corythoichthys intestinalis. Next base: position 44,053,702 of record NC_080398.1, read on the forward strand.
AATGGTGTTAAAAATTTGCCAGAACATCGGGCACACGAAGATAGCAATAAGCCAATATAGAGGGTGGGGGTGTGACAAGCTGCCGGTCGTCGGCCTAGTGGCATTCTCGGTAGACAATCAGCAACAAAATGCAAGCCACCTCAATATCAAAACATGTGCCATGATCCCAGCATTTGACAAAATACAAAATACGATGTTTACTCACTTCCTTGTACGTCCAATGGTCCAACAGTAGTAGGGCTTGTTTTGGCCAATATCCCCAGTAATTGGGAACCTTTTGAAACCCAAAACGGCTCACACGCCTCTCCCTGGTGTAGCAACAATATTTTGCAGCACATTTGGCTAGAGTGATGTGAAAAATAAACGAATTAACCGGCAAAGTCAGCTGAATCAGCAGTCCATCTGCATGCTATAAAGCAATGCTGTATTGTGAGATGCTGACCCGGGTGACGTCACCTTCGCATTCCTCCTCAAAACAAGTTTCATTTTCTTGGCGCGGGATTAAAAAAATTTAAGAAATAAAACGATCGCTTCCACACACATCCAAGCGGTCCATTTCATTCAGGAGCATAAAATACCGCGTGAAATATGAAATACAGTAAATATGCGTTTTGCAGTCACAGGCAATTTAAAGTGCAAAAAAAATTGCAAAACTGCAAAATATGATTGTATTCATATAATAACATTTAATCCAGGTTAAAGAGGGTTTATGCCATGTCTCGGCACACTTGCTGATTATATGAAGCAACCAAATTTACCTGTTAAAAAGAAAAAGATAATAATAATTGCATATCCTGTGATAGGACAATTGCGCATGCACACATCGTCGTGGCAATATTCAGAAGACATATTGCCCAGGCCTATCACGTGTATATTGAACTACATGCGAAATGACGCCGGCGTAAGTAAACAGCTGCCATCTTAAAGCAATAGACTTTTCAGGAAGGCTCTGTTGTAGCAAACCTACTTAACTTTTTATCTAAAATACTCCTAAATCGGCAAAAGCTTGAGTTGACTCTATCTTTAACTGATGAAACAGTTTTAAAACTTTTACATGTTGAAAGTAGACAGAAGGGAAATTATGGAATAACGAGAGCAATTTTAACAACTTTAACGGTTGACTCACAACGTTAAATTAATTTAATGTATTTTAAAGCTGCTGATACAGAATGAGGACTTGAGTATTTTATTTACGGTTTTGAACTGTTAACTTGATACTGAAATAGTAGTTTATTTAAGCCTAAAAGGATTTTTGTATAATTTTTGTAAGTAATGTACAAAAGCAGCTAATAGGGGTTGTGGCATAAATAATCAAATTGTAGCCTCTGAATCGTAATCGAATTGTGAGTTCCCCAATATTCCAACCTCTAGTAACCATGTAGATAAATGCACTATACATGTACTCTCCTTTACCATGAGAGAAAGGAATTATCATGGTATTTTTGTTCTATTCATTTTTGGTTGGTATCATTTTCGATGTGTTGTGACCAGGCCCGGAGTGACTAATCGGGAGCTTCTGGACGATTCCCGATGGGCCGGCCGGCCAGATGGGCCGGTCCGGGTTTTATAAAAAAAAAAAATTACACGGTTATAATTTTTTGTTTGGTATTTATTTATGACAGTGTTAGTGAGTATAACTTACATTCTGTTACCGCTGTCCCTGTGGGCCGTCTTAAAAATATTAAATAAATAAATTAAATTAAAAAAAAATCCCCCCATATGTGTTGTTATGTTCAAAATGGACTACAGTGGTACCTCTACATACGAAGTTAATCCGTTCCACGACCTTGTTTGTAAGTCGAAATGGTCGTATGTCGAGCAGGATTTTCCCATAGGAATACATTATAATTCCATTAATTCGTTCCACAGCCCAAAAACCTTCACTAAATCCTTAAGAAATACTGCTGGTACTATTACAAATGGCAATTACACATAGCAAAACAAATAAATTATAAATCAAAATCGGAATAATAATAATAATAATAATAATTCCTGTATTAATGTAACGAATCGGGTTCTAATGTGGCGGACGTTTTTTGCTGACCCTGAACGCACCGCGGGGCTCACGTGCCAGAGACAGACCGGTGAGCTTGAGTTTCACTTTCACTTTGAATGTTTTCTTGAGAACGCGTCAATTGCGGCAGACAGAAGGTGTTTTTGTTTTGAATAAGTTGTGAAATAAATGATAAAAACGTGGCGAAGTTGGCGATTTCTCTGGAGATGTTACCACAATAAGAATTGTCAGCTTAACTTATAAAGACTGGCGAACGATGGTCGGAGGAGGACCGTGGAGATGTATTGTTGAGCCATTTCACGGATGCTCACCCTACGCTCATATTTTTCTGTCATTTGCATCTTCATTTAGAAGGTAAGCGTCAACTTTTTCCTTATTTCACCACCTGTACCAACCTTTTCTGAAACCAGTGTTGATTTGTCACACAAGAAAATCCGCCGTGCATTCGTCTGCGGTGCTGCCATTGTCGTCGTATTTCGAGCATGTCGTCGGATGTAGAAACAAATGGCGAGTCAAATTTTACGTCGGATGTCGAAAAGTTCGTGTGTCGAAGCGATCGTATGTAGAGGTACCACTGTATTTCTTTAATACATAATTTAATGTCAGTGGCAGACACAGAGGGAAGTGGTGAGGATGGGATTGCTGCCATTGATGCCGTCAGTGTTGAAAAAACAGGTGAGGCGTTGTAACAGTGTGAACAAGCAAGCTTCAATTCTAATATAGTCACATTTTATGCCCAAATGATAATAGTGGCTCATTTATTTATCAAAAGTTAGATTGCAATCAAACTACACATTTGAAAGTGATAAATGTTAGATGCAATTGACCTGCATATTTTACGTATGCATAAACATTTATATTACATATTATACACATTTTATATACACAGAATTACAGTACACGGCTTTAGAGAACACTGAACTTAACACGTGTATGCATAATGACATTATTTTAAATGAGTGGGCCGGTCTGAGGCATGAAATTCCAGGGCCAAAAATGAGTCCCACTCCAGCCCTGGTTGTGACCCAGCAGTTGTTGACTTTTTTTCTTAATCTTCCCTCCTAAGTGTGACACGCTTCCCTTCTTTAAAAAGCACATACAAATCCGCCATCCTTCACAAAAACGTTAAGTAATAATAACTGTAAAACGTTAGCTATTGTGCTGCTCGATTCACCCATCAATGGAATCACCTGGTAGAGACTGACCTTCCTGAGGAAAAAAAGTGAACAACTTCCGGGTCACTACTTGTAGCACATGTGCTTTTTCTTTGTGCCCCTTTGTGTGTGCATGTTCTATCAAACATGCACACACAAAGGTACTGTACAAAACCATGTCACTGTGTACCTGAACTGTCCGGCTGGCATTTATGTGCTCTTGATGAAGGCGACCCCACTGTTGGCTCTGCTGGTACTGCACAAAAGAAGGAAAACATATTGCTCATCCATCTTGAAGTGGATACGAAGCCGCGGTTTGAATCGCCACCTTCAATATGTTGTCGTGGTGCTTCTGCAGCCGCTCCAGGTCAGTGGGTAGAGCCACTTTAATGAATTTGTGAACGGGAGCCTCCAGGCGCCGCAACGTCAATTTGGTAGCCCCCTCCGCCATGGGACTGGCTGGTGTGACTTCAGTCCACACATGCAGGGTATAGGCTCTAAACATACAACACATCTCAGTAATCAAAAAAGAAAATCCCTAATTTCTGTGGTGTAGAAATCTTGGCAAAATGACTCAGTAATCTAGTGTAAAAATGTTTCATTTTTTTGCACAGGATAAAAAAAATGTCTGTCAACATGTGTTTCACCACCTTTTGAATTCAAATTTCGGACGCATCAAGGGTTAAAACAGCGTATGAACAAAGTTATTATTATTATAAGCTATTTGTTAGTCTGTCTATAGAGTGTCGTCTTGTTTGTTAGCATAATCAAAATAGATGCTCAAAAGATGAAGAATGCTGTGACTTCATGTTTAATTCTCTTTGTTGAGTTTGACATTAAACTGGAGGTGAGAATTAAGAGCTCAAAGCCTCTATTTTTTAAATGCATTTGTAATTAAGTTTAAAGGAATATTCAGCCCATTTTTGTGGGAATATGTGTTTGAACTAGGCCTGAACGATATAGGAAAAAACTATTGTTGCGATTTTTTGGAGGTTCGCGATATATTGCGATATTATATTGTGATATTAAGAAGTTCTCACTAGATGACTTGAATAGGTGTTTGGAAAGACTTTGGATGATTCACCATGACCACAGTGTACAGTGATCCCTCGTTTTTGCAGTTAGTGGGGACCAGAACCTGCCGCGATAAGTGAAAAACACAAAGTAGCGCACCCCAGTGGTGTGTGCTCAATGTATTTATTCAGATTTAGCATTGGAAAGAGATACTTATAAGACATGTTTTTTCACTTTTTGTCCCCAAAGTATGATTTTAAAAATCTATATATATATTATTGTATATTTTAATAAATTGTTTTTAATCACTTCAAATGCATTATGATCAGTTTTAAGCATTATTGTCCCACTGAATCATTTTTAAACAAGAATAAAATACTGTAGCAGAAAATGCTTGGCTTTATTAAATGCTTCTGTTTACCTACCTTGGTTTGGATTCCTGGAGTGACATGTAGAAATTACAAACTACACAAGATCACTTCTAGCGTTTATTGCCACGACATAACATGTCCGGCTGCCTCGAACGTCCTGACACACATTCATTCCAGCGCGCGCTTCCTTGCGCAGCAACTCTTTAACAAGTTAAACGATGATTGACGTATGAGGCACATGTGAAGTCGGCTTCTCTGGCAAAATCAAAGACAACCATTTGTCAACATCGTTAACTTCAATAAGTGAGTGCCACAGTGACTAAGGAACAAAGAGCTGGGAGAGGAGGGAGGCTGTGCAAGCGCATGAAGTTTGTGGGATTAAAAAAAAAAAACTATCGCACGTCCTTGCGATCGAACTATTGCGCATGCGCACATCGCGATGGCAATGTTTAAACGATATATCGTTCAGGCTTAGTTTGAACTATTTGTTAGGAGCATTGTTAAAAAAAGTTGGTATTTTATAGCATTTAAACTACCGGACTTTTGCTATGTAAGTTAGCCAATTGTTCTTTTGTTGAACTTATATCCTGATCTATTTATTTGTTTATACTGTTTAAGGCTCAGGTCAGGTATTTTAATTTTTCATGTTCCTTATCCGATTACTCGATTATTCGAGCTAACTAGTTTATCGATTAATCGGCTATTAAAATAATCGATAGCTGCAGGCCTAGACATAATATATGGAACTGTTAGTGTGTGAGTGATGGTTGTTTGTCTCCTTGTGCCCTGCCTCAAGATGTACTCCACCTTTTGCCAATAGTCAGCTGGAAGAGGTTCCAGTAACCCTCACGAATAGAAGCAGTACAAACAATGGATAGATGTTGATTATAGTTTGCCAATTGAGACAGGTAATTATGATTAAAAATATGCCGATACGTCTATTACCCATTCGCTATTCAAGTCAGGGCTGGGTCCATACCTTTTTGAATTAAGCACCTTTTAAATAGGTGTGTGACTCCATTACGTAACCAAATAAGGCAGGGTGAAGTGTCAACACAAGCAAATTTATACGAAATATCCAATTTGACGAGTTTAAACTCTTCTGTGAAATCTCTTCTGGTCAGGTTGTCAACTGTAGCACATGAGTATCTTAACACAAGCATTTGATTCACAATTATTTACGATTCATGGGAACGAATTGTAAACAATCCGCAGTTCCAATATGCCAAAGCGCTTACGTTTAAGCCTTGGCGTGGTCTGCAAGTATCCACAGAAACATAAGGAACCAGCGGGAAATACATTTTATGAAGAAATGAAGCAACAAAAACCAGCAACAAAACAGTACATGAGTGCTAAGTTTATAGAAATAACCATTCGAATATCGAAACAATCGTAAAAAGCTTGTTGAAAACTTTAACTCGGAAGTAAAAACACACATATATCATTGTTGACAAATTATTCCAGAAAGCAATCGTGGTTAGCTTCCGAGGTTTCTGTCCCTGCTACGTATTTGATGCTAGCTTTGGCACTGAGAAATCGCATAGAAATAATTATTTTAAAAAACGGTCAAACGTAACTTACATAGCATGACACTTACCCAAGATAAAACTTTTCAAAAGCAGAAGTTATGTTCCCAAATCCATTGCATACCAATTAATGCCATAACAACTTGGTGACTTCTTTTAGCAGTTTTTGTTGTAAACAACTCCCCACAAGTGCGTCGACGAATTGTGTCCGACCTCAAACAGCAGCGATCCATATCAATATTCCCAGAAGATATTTTAGGTCCTAAAATAAAAAATAATCTGTGAACATTTGTGAAGATAGTGGGTTTGAAATCTGGGTTTATTTCTTAAAATACAATAGTAATATCGGTCATTCCAGAATTGAAGGATTTTTTTACCTAAAAAAATTTAAAAGACGATAAAAAGAAAGAAAAAGTACATAATAAACACATGAATTTGTAACATTGGAGGGCGTGGTAGGGGTAACTTTGACTGGAATATAATATTTAGTAATTTAAAATAATGTAACATTTGTAAAAATAACAACAAATAGCTCCTGGGCACCCTTGCAAAAATGTTTTTCTTCTTCTCTTCCTTCTGCTTCATGATTATATTGACCACCAACATAAAATGTATACAACCTTGTCAATAAAACTTTTTTTCTTCATTGAACAACGCAGACTTAAGGAAAGTAGACTAAAAGTAATAGAATGTAGCGTTTTTACCCCATCATCATTCATCCCACTAAGAACAATTGGATCTTTTTCTGCAGCACACCTCAATAATAAAATTCTATATTATGCAACTAAAGTGCTGAAATTGTTATTCAATAAACAAGAAAAATTTTCATCACCCCCCCCCCCCCAAAAAAAAACCCACTTCTCATACGCTTAATACAGAAGAACATTTTTTCTAATAATATTCCAAAAATACAGAGGTATGAAAAAGTATCTGGACCTTTTGAATTTCCCACATTTCTGCATAAAATCATCATCTTTTCTGATCTTTGTCAAAATCACACAGAGGAAAAAACTGTATGCTTTAACTAAAACCACCCAAACATTTATAGGTTTTCATATTTTAATTAGGATATTATGCAAACAATGACAGAAGGGGGAAAATAAGTAATTAAACTATCACATTTAATTTTTTTTGCACCCCCCCCACCCCCCCTTTGGCAGCAATAACTTCAGTCAAACGCTTCCTGTAGCTCCAGATCAGTCTGGCACATCGATTAGGACTAATCTTGGCCCATTCTTTTCAACAAAACTGCTGTAATTCAGTCAGATTCCTGGGGTGTCTGTCATGAGTGTCGCTGTCTTTAGGTCATTCCACAGCAGTTCAATGGGGTTCAAGTCTGGACTTGGCCACTCCAGAACGTGTATTTTGGTCTTCTGAAACCATTCTAAAGTTGATTTACCTATTTTCACTGTCTTGTTGCAGCATCCATCCTCTTTTTAGCTTCAACTGTCTGACAGAGAGCCTCAGGTTTTCCTGCAAACCATCCTGATAAACTTATGAAAATTATTCTTCCATGAATGAATTGCAATTTGTCCAGATCCTGAGGTAGCAAAACAGCCCCAAATCATGATGATCAACTTTAGTTTCACAAGTCCACAAAATATTTTGCCGAAACTTCTGTGGAGTGTCCAAGTGCCTTTTTGCGAACATTAAACAAGCAAAAATGTTTTCTTTTTTTTGTTGTTGTTTTTTTTCCAGACAGCAGACAGAGTCCTCCCATGAACACCATTCTTGGCCGTAGTTTCACATATAGTTGATGTGTGCACAGAGATATTGGACTATGCCAGTGATTTCTGTCTTTAGCAGACACTCTAGGGTTCTTTTTTACCACTCTGAGTATTTTGTGCTGTAATCTTGGCATCATCTTTAATGGGCAGCCACTCCTTGAGAGACAAGCAACAGTGCCAAACTCTCTCCATTTGTAGACAACTTCTCTGACTGTCAATTGATAAACATCCAGACTTTTAGAGATGCTTTTGTATCCTTTCCTAGCTGTATGCAAATCAACAATCCTTGATCGCAGGTCTTCAGGCAGCTCTTTTGACCGAGCCATGATTAAAATCAGACAGTGCTTCTCATCAAGACAATTCTTACCAGGTGTGTGTTTTATAGTGGACAGGGCAGCTTTAAACAACTCAGCAGTGATTGGGCACACACATTGACTTATAATGTTTTGCTAGAAATTGGTTTCAATTGCTCTTTAAGTCTCCTTAGGCAGAGGGTTCACTTACTTATTTTCCCCCCTTCTGTCATTGTTTGCATGCTATCCTCATTAAAATATGAAAACCTATAAATGTTTGAGTGGTTTTAGTTGAAGCAGACACTATATTTTCATCTGTGTGATTTTGACAAAGATCAGATCATATTTGATGGTGATTTTATGCAGAAATGTGAAAATTCCAAAAGGTTCAGATACTTTTTCATACCACTGTATACAGACATATGAGCTTTTAATATATCAATATTGGATGTGTGTTGAAATGTTACATTTCATATTATGACGATATCTCTCACAAGTGACAAGTATTTTGCCACAATTAAACAAAACAGGTTTATTTCCCCCCCAAATCTGCCTCCACAATAAAATGGTCCTGAAATCAAAATAACAACAACAAAAACTAGTGCTAAATACATCTCACACAGTTCAATAATGTGCTTTGTTTGTAATAAAATGTTCATAAGTTTTTAACAACCAAAACAAATTATGGGTCTCGTTATAGCATGACGTGAGTTGAGTGGGATTGGGATTTCCCCTTCTCAGTGATGAGACGGTGTGAGTGGGTTTACTGTGGGTTTCCACTTCCCTTTTTTCAGCGCCTTTTACCTTTGACGTTCAGGCCGACCCACATTCACTCTTTCTTATCTGGGTAAAGGCGACATTGATGCACGGGGATTTCCCCTGCTCTCTGAAAACAAAAAAAATAAATAAAGGTTAGAACGGGGGAAAGGGCAGTTTAGTTTTTCTCTGTGCATTGAGGGGCTTGTGTAGCACTTTAGCCACTTCCAGGGGACTGCCAGACGTGCAGATCGAAAAGGGGGGGAAAGTTCTTATGGTCGAATTAAAAATCTGCTTTCTCCTTTTTTTGTTTCGTTTTTGTGACAAAGACTGTGTATGTGTGACTCCGTGCGTGTGTGTCAGCCACAGGACTCAGGTGTCATCCATTTCGGTCTAATCCAGGAAGTTAGTCAGCGGGAGAGGAAGTCAGCAGGTGGCTCTGATCACTTGTTATCTCCCACTTCTTAAAGCAGGCATTATCATCACATCCTGGTGTCTTATGGGATACAGCCATCATTTATTGTTGACATAGTGACATGTCAAGGTACAAAAATACAAATATATTATGTATGTAAACTTGACATCTCAGGGGGTCTTTTGTGTTCGGACACATTCATGTAGTGTGCAGTGGGCCTTTGGTTAATTGACTACTCTACTGTGAACGGTCAATTGGGGTGAATTAGTGGGGTTTTTTTGGTTGTTTTTTTTTTGTCCATACGTGGTCAGCGGTTGGCTGGTGACAAATTCAGGGTATAAACTAGTGAGTGACAGAATAGCAAACAGACAAACAGACAAACAGACAGACCCCCCACTAACAGAGACACACGGATAAAATTGTTGATGGACCCTTACAACAATGACAATGAAGATCATTTATTCATTAGCTTAATGGCATTGCAAATGTTTTATTGTTAGATATTCACATTATTCTGATTGTTACTTTAACTGTCCTGTCCATTTTTAAATTAACAGCTTGCTTTATTAGTATGACCGTTCATCTTCGTCTAGTTTTAAATACTCTATATTCCATCTGTCCTGCGCACACTTAGACGTTTTTGTGCAACGTACCAGGCAAATTGTTTATATTGGTGCAATTAAAAAAAAAAACAAAAAAAACAAACAAACATATTTTCTCACATATCTTTATATATATATATATGGTGGAAAACACAGACAAGGCTGAAAAGCAGTTTCTGCTCTTGCACCCCTCTTTAAAATAAACTGCTGTATTTTAAGCCAAAAGAACTGTTGTGTTTGATAGAACAATATGTCTATATGCTGCCATAGCAGTTTCATGGCGCAATAAGCCAACAAGCTATTTTTAATTTGTCCGTTTTACCCTGGAGACCCCCGTTTACAGACACAGTGCAACCGCTTTTGTTTTAACACAGCCATAAAAAAGAAGGTAAGTTATTATGTTTATTATTTGAAATGTCTATCATTTTTAGCTTAGAATCATTAATTGATGTCTAATATTTAGCTTGAAAAAAAAAAACAACTAAGAAATTATTCACCTGCATATTTTAAACTTTTAAAACAAATTACGTCACAATGAAAAAAAATATTGTCTGTAAATAAGTCACGGATATCTACCTCATAACTATCGCTTAATTGTATTTTTTTTTTTTAACTAACTGTCACATTTTCCCCAATATTTTAGATGATAAATAATCGATCAAAACAAAGAAAAATTGAAGGAAAAAAAAAACATTCAAAAGGTTAAATATTTGAAAAAGAAAATCTCGACCACTCCTTGATGTCTGCGGTTTCTGCATCGCGGCCTTTGTTATATTACCGTGTTTCATCCATGAAATCCCCCAAAAGTGCGACTGTGGCCATTCACAGCTGTGTCTTGACACTTAGTGATACATGCTACACGGAGTTTTTGGATCGAAATAAGGTAAGTACGCGATAATATTTTATTAAAATCATGGTGTCTTTAATTATGCTCTCATTCTCTCACCTCGTGTTAGGGTTTAGGAGTTTAAAAATATATGGCATAAAACAAAGACAAGACTGAAAAAGCAATTTTTGCTCTTGCACCCTTCTTTAAAAGAAACAGCTGTATTTAAAGCCAAAACAACTGTTGTGTTTGATTGAACAATATGTCTATATGCTGCCAAAGGAGATTCATGGCATATTAAGCCCCCAAACTATTTTTAATTGGTCCGTTTTACCCTGGAAACCCCCGTTTACAGACGTCGCGCAACCGCTTTTGTTTCAACCCAGCCATAAAACGAAAGTAATTAATTTATTTATTATTGAAAAGTCTGTCATTTTTAGCTTAGAATCGTTAAGTGATGTCTAATATTTCATTTTAGAAAAACAAAACGACTTTAAAAAATTATTCACTCGCATATTTTAAACTTTTAAACAAATTACGTCACAATGAAAAAAATGGCGTCTGTAAAAAAGTCACGGATGTCCACCTCATAACTATCGCTTAATTATATTTATTTTTGTTAGTCGCATTTTCTCCGATATGTTAGATAATAAATAATCGATCCAAACAAAGAAAAATGGGAAAAAAACGTTTAAAAGGGTGAATATATGAAAAAGAAAATCTCAACCACTCCTTGATGTCTGCGATTTCTGCATCGCAACCCTTGTTGTATGTTTCACCCATGAAATCCCCCAAAAATCCAGCTGTCGCCATTCACAGCTGTGTCTTGACATTCAGTGATGCATGCTACATGGAGATTTTGGATCGAAACAAGCTAACTACGCAATAATATCTCGTTAAAGTCGTGGCATCTGTAATTTTGCTGTCATGTGCTCTCATCTCCAGATAGGATTTTGCTGTTCAAAAAAAAAAAATAAAATTTTTTTTTAAATGCCCTCCTGTACAAAAATAATTTCCCCCAGAAAATTGAGGTTTTAAGCTTTCCATTGATGTATCACACATGCATCTAGGACAATTTTGAAATTTGGCCAAATTGGGGGTCTCAGAGTGGAACTTCAAGTCAACTGAGTGTTTTCCGCCATATACTGTACAGTATACTGTATATACTAAATGCCCTTCTGCTCAAAATTTTTCTTCAACCAGAAAGCAGAGATTTTGAGCCTTCCAATGATGTATTACCCATGCATATAGGATAATTATGAAATATATAAGTACGAAATATATATAAGTATATGGCTGAAAACACTCAGGTGACTTTAATTTCCGCTCTGAGACCCCCAATTTGGCCAAATTTCAAAATTGTCCTATACGCATGTATGATACATCTCATCTCATCTATGATACATCAAAAGCTTGCCCATGACGAGTAATATTAATAATAATAATAATAATAATACATTTTAATTAAAGGTGCCTTTCTGGCACTCGAGGTCGCCGTACAATCATTTCAAATATTAAAAGTGAGAAAATGAAAGTATATAACGTATAAGGAAATCTAAAATACTAAAAGAAATATAGGGGCAGTTAAAAAGACCAGAACTAAGTGATTATTGTGTATAGGCTAATCTAAACAGGTGAGTTTTGAGTTTTGTTTGAAAAAGGGGGAGGGAATCTGTGTTCCCGAGGTCGGGTGGGAGTGAATTCCAAAGTCGGGGAGCCGAGCGGGTGAACGCTCGGCTCCCCATGGTGCTAAGGCGAGTGGGGGGGACAGACAGTTGTATGGATGAGGAGGATCTAAGGGCACAGGAGGGAGTATGAATGAGATCGGACAGGTATGGAGGGGAGAGGTTATGGATAGCCTTGAATGTAAGGAGGAGAACTTTGAACTGTATTCGAAAGTGGACTGGGAGCCAGTGAAGCTGTTGGAGGACTGGAGTAATGTGGTGGATGGACGTGGTACGAGTTATGATGCGGACAGCTGAATTCTGGACCAGTTAGAGTTTATGGAGAGTTTTACGAGGGAGGTCGAAGAAGAGGGAGTTGCAGTAGTCCAGGCGGGAAGTGACAAGGCTGTGAACCAGGATTGCAGCAGAACGTGGGGTGAGGGAAGGGCGGAGGCGATTAATGGTGCGTAGGTGAAAGTGGGCAATCCGGGTAATGTTATTGATGTGCGATTGAAAGGAAAGTGTGTTGTCGAGGATTACTGCTTGGCTCTTGACTTGGGGGGAGAGTAAAACAGTGGAGTTGTCAGTGGTAATGGATATGTTATGGGTTTTCGAGATGGTGAATTTAGAGCCAACGAGGAGCACCTCAGTTTTATTACAGTTAAGTTTTAGGAAATTGTGGGTAAACCAGATTTTTATTTCAGTGATACAGTCAGTCAGAGATGAGGGCGGGAGAGAGGAGGAGGGTTCAGAAGTGAGGCAGAGTTGGGTGTCGTCGGCAAAGCAGTGAAAGTGGATGTTGAATTTACGAAAAATATTGCTAAGGGGAAGTAGGTATATGATGAAGAGTAGGGGCCCCAGGACAGAGCCCTGAAGCACACCGGAGGTAACAGGGGAGGGTGTGGAATTAAATGACTTTAGTTGGATATATTGGCTGCGCTCAGAAAGACAGGAAGAAAACCACTTCAACGGGGTGCGGGTGATGCCAATAGTGGAAAGCCGGTGGAGGAGTGTGGTGTGACTAATTGTATCAAAGGCTGCAGATAGGTCTAGGAGGATGAGGATGGAGAGCAGGCCAGAATCAGCTGCCATGAGGAGGTTGTTGGTTATTTTAATGAGTGCTGTTTCAGTGCTGTGTAGTGGGTGGAAACCAGATAGAAACTGTTCATTTAGGTTATTCTGGGATAGGTGAGAGTGGAGTTGGGAGGCGACTGTTCTTTCGAGGATTTGGGAGATGAAAGGGAGGTTGGATATGAGGCGGAAGTTATTGAAGTCGGAGTGGTCGGCACCAGGTTTCTTGAGGATTGGCGTGAGTACTACATTAATTGTATATGGGATGTTCATATGAATTCCTGGGTTAAAGATGTAATGTGGCTTTAATTGGATTTCGTCTAGATTGGGTATTTAGCAGCAAATTCAATTTAACATGGAAAATCCCAATTTAACACTTTAATCTGAGTGAAATCTTATCAGATCAGGTTCTCATTTGTCGTAATGTCAGATTATATCACAGCCTTCACCCTAGGGGTCCCAAAGAAATTTCAGATTTGAATTCAACGCCTTTCCGCAATTAAGATCCTGATTCTATTGATTGACTGGCCACGTTCCAATTCTGATTAGAGAAGGATAAATTATGAAGACGCAGCTGGAAATTAGAATGTGTGTGCACATACACAGAGAGAGAGATCCCTAATTAAGACTCTGGGGGTATTTGCTATCCGTCAGCTGTAATCGATTGTCCAGGAGACTGACACATCACTCTGTACGTGTGTGAGTGTGAGCGTGTCTACCCACTATCTATTTTTGTTATTTTTCATGGGCCAAAGAATCCTCACACAGTATTAATCTTCACATTTGTGTTAGATGGTTCAGCATCAGGGACATTCATGTTATTGTTTTGAGCTAGGTTTTTACACTTTTTTTTTTAAATTAAATCTTTACCAACTTTCAATTAACCTTGCTTAGACACATCAAAATGAAAACTTTGGTCCGGTTATTCAGGTCAGCAATTGAAAAAAACAACAACAAAAATAACGCACCTGATTTTTAAGGTCTGACTCTGACAGCTTATTGATAGTTTATTTTGCAGTCTACCTATTTATAATGTTGTCACTACACACACAAAACTACAACCATGTCATTGTTAATGACAACGTTTTCTATATTAAAAAAAAAAAAAGAAAAAAAAAGGGAAATCTTACAGTTAAAAAAAAAAAAACAGATCAATTTTGGATTCCACACCCAAAAACGAGTTAAAAACAGGCGTTAGACCAAACACAATTAAAATGATGTTGGTCAGTTTTATAATGCCATTACCCTGTATCAATGGTGCAGCTAATGTTTAAAGTAGCAATTTAACATAATCAACTGCATACAAGGGTGAAAGTAAGTTAACCACTGCATCCCTGGGTACACCTTGAAATGAGTCAGACGATCACAGGGCACATAGACAAATTACTCTTTGCACTCATTTTCATAATGAAACTATGTCTTTTCATATTGAAACTAAAATATGAACCACCTTTTACTCACCATCTCATGTTGGAGAGAAAAGCATTTGCACGCCTTGCTGTTTCTTTAGAAACCAGCATAGTGCAATGTGTAATGTGCAATGTGCGGTTTCATGGAGTGATTCTGAATTTAGTTCACAAATCTTTGGATTTCACACTCTGGTCGCAGTAACTTACTACACTGTCCTGTCTCTGTGACGTCTCTGATGCAACAGCAGCAAAATGTACCAGCATAGGCTGTTACGGGGTAGCATTTAAACAAATGTGTTAATATCTGGATGGTAGGCTATGTTCTTTGGGGCTGAGGGGGGATTCCTTGAAGACGCATGGTAGCACTCTGAGTTACCATTTCAATTCACATGAGTCATCTCCAGTGCCTACAACACCAGCCAACTCTGCTTCTTGTGTGGCAAACTGCACGATACTGTATGCAACTGCACCCTGACAATTGAGCCTTTGTCCAGGCATCATAAGTAGGACTGGTATACCCCAAGGAAATGTTCTGGAACCACTATGGACTTCCACTTTAATTTTGATGAATGTCATCTCCCAGTCATCCCAAGTTTCAAAAACTCATTTCAGCTAAATGTTTATTGACCCTATGCAACCCCTCCACCGTCAACCCATCCCAACAACCGACTCCGATCGTGTCTCATACACACAGACTAAAGGCCAATTAATTTCACCATTTTTTATCATTAATAAATTAGCAATAATAATAAATTCATTTATTAAAGGTATTTTTAAGGAAATCGTTGGATAAATGTCGTAATTTTCAGACTACAATCCGCTAGTTTTCTCCTTCATTTTTAATCCTGCAGTTTATAGTCCAGTGTGGCTTATTTGTTGATTTATTTGGGTAAATACGTACACTTTATTTGACAGTGGCGTCATAAGACTGTCATGAGAACATCATAATTATGACATGACACTGTCATGGGCATTATGAGTGCATATGACAGATTTCATTAAGTGTCATCCGGCAATTATGTCACTAACTCCATTTATGTCCAGCTTGGATCTTTTAGGTCCATTCAAAAGTGAGATAATTTGCCAGATAAGACTAAATGACATATGTTATAAGCATTCAATAATGTAATGTCATAATTATGACAGTCTTATGCCACCACTGTCAGTTAAAGTGTTAACAAATACCATCACTAGGAATTAATGAAAAACTGGAACAGTAACTGAAGAAATAATTAGCACAGGACATGCATTTTGATTGTTATTTACATCTGTATCGCTGCAATGCATGCTAGGAAGCATGTTGGACAACAACAGTGTTGACAATAAATGGCAGAAGATGTTCACTGTCTCCTCCAACGCAGCAGTGATAGCCAAATGAAGCTTCCTGAAGCAATGAAGCTTTGCAGCCAATCGGTTCAAAGCTTCATGTGGTTCATTTGGTCTAATGACAGTCGTATGATGCCGCTATGAAATAATGTGTTACCGGTTTATATCTTTTGATGTAAATACCCCATAATACAGTGAGGACAGCAGTGGCTTATAGTCCAGTGCGGCTTATCTATGAACAAATGTTGTTTTCATGCCAAATATGGTGGGTGGCGGTCAGGTGCGCCTTGTAGTGCAAAAATTACAGTAATTAATTTATAACAGTCCTTAACCTACAAAAATAGAATACAGGTAATGGCCTGTTAAACTTAGCCGTATTGACCCGAATATATGACGGCCCTGATTATAAGACGACACCCTCTTTTTCAAGACTCAAGTTTGAAAAAAGACTTTTCGAACACCAAATTAATTTTAATACAAAAAATAATTACAGTACCTCTGAAACAAATGATTATAACAATATATTTGAGAGAAAAAGCATGTTATTTTGCCTCATTCAAATCTTAATATCTGAACATTTAATTATATAAACTAAAGTGCAATAACTGCATTAACAATCAAAGTGGAGTCTAACTGTAACTGAAGTCTTGAAACAAATCTGAATAAGGAAAAAAATTGCAATAAAATAATGCAAACTGGTTAAACGAGAGTAGCTGAGATTTGTCATGACAGAACTTTGCATCAATGATATCTGGCGCCATCTAGCGTCGTGAATGGGGAGAGTAGCTGAGACCTGTCATGGCAGAACATCGCTTCAATGATATCTGACGCCATCTAGTGTTGTGAATGGGTATAATGGCATTGCATTGCCGAAGGCCGAAAAGTGGCATTGCATGTAATAGTGTAATAATAAAACATTGTCTATAAAAGTTGTGAAGCAATAAAACAAACAACAAAAATGAATGAAATGAACAAAAAAAGATATTTTTATAATTGGTCAAAATAATTTTTCGAACGTCTCATCTGATTTGCACCTCAGATGGTCTTTTGCTTTGCTTAGCAAAAACCACCCGAGGACTGAAGTGGCAAGATGGATATACGATATTTTTTCAAACCTAAGCTTTCAAAAGCGACAACAACTACTGAACAAGAACCAAAGATTGAAAATGTGGACCATGAAACGCCAGAGAACACCGCCAAAATGGTGAACGGAGTTTCAATTTACCCCACTAAGGACGCTAATTGTACAACAGAGCCACTGGTGTCTTGCCAGTGTAGTTACCCCCTTCGAAAATTGTATCCCTTGGCCGCGGGAGCGCACACACACCATTAGTTATGAGTTATGCCGACTTAAACAATTAATTGAAGCCAGAAAAGAACCACAGTTATATATTTCGGACATCGACGTTTATTAAACTGGAGAAACTCCATACAGGATTTGAATTACAATAATAACAGTTATAGGTTCCTACGAGTAAAACAGTAAAACATTGCCTTTATATGTATGTTACGTCGATTTTTTTTTTTTTTTTGATGGATAGGCCATTTTTTAAAACCTCTAACCTAAAACCTTAAAACCTAAAATCAGTGCAGTGCAGTGGCTCCGCGCAGAGGATGCAATTTTTGACTGGGGTAACTATATTGCCATGACACCGGCAGTCGTACCGTATTCAATGGATGACGATCTTGGCGAAAAGAATAGCTGTCCTAAGCAGCCGGATTTAGAATTCCCCTCAAAAATGATGGGAACCAAAAAAAAAACGCTCGTTTTCAACTTATTATTATAAATATTCTTGTAAGTTAATTTTATTGCTGACACTGCGTTTCGATGTCATCAACATGTTGTGCCCCCCTGCCCCAAAAGTCAAATTCCGCCTATGGCTCCAACCGAACTGTGAACTTGGTCACGCAAGTAACCGAATGGGATTAGCCATTATACCTTTGTATAATATCACGCGTGTGCAGATTGTTCGCAATTTCCCAATCACAGTTGCAATCAATCACCTGGCTGTGTTGCACTGTTGCGCAGAGTGATGGCAGCGACAGTATAGACGACATGTACTGGGAAATGTCACTGAGGCGATCAATGCTGTTTAACGAGGCTGGAGGCTGATCCGGACCTCATGCTAACACCTCCCTCTCTCTTTCTCCCACCTTCCTTCCTTCTTTCACTCACCTTAATCCTCTTCCAATCTCTTCTACTGCGAGCCCCCCAAGGAAGGAAGGCAAGCCCTTTAAATTGCCGGGAGGATTGGGCTTGTAATGGTTTTAGCGAGAAATAAGGAAATATAAGAGCGGTTTGGATGTTGGTCCTTACGGTCAATGGTGGAGTTTATATTTTCTTCCCAAGTTTCTGTGGATTTTCTTTGGGTACTTACCTCTACATTTTAAAAATATGGTTCTTAGCCAGGCCTGCTGCACACTGAGTGACATGGTCCAAACGAGCTTAACTGTCCACCGTGTGTGCAACGCTTCCACTGATTTTGCATTGGTGAGGGGACTTGCGACGCCCCAGCTACCTATTAAAAATGTGTGAGTGAGTTGTATAGAAAAATAATCCTTGTTTTCAGCAGAAACAAGTCATACCAGTAGCAACACAGCACATTTTGTCCAATTACAATGCCGCTTCTACGTTGTGTTGGCATGTCATTGTAATCTGCCAAGGGTTTTCAGAATCCAGAGTTGTCATATCGTTCTTTCTTTTCTCTTTCTTGCGTTCTTTTTTTCTTAATGGCAAAATTTTCAAGAAAACCACATTGTGAGAACAGGTCAACTAACATTGCTTCTGGCTGCCATGTTTCAACCCAGAGAAGAATTTCTACATTGCTTTCACAGCATGTGAATGCTACTATTAACCTTAGGCAGGAACAAAAAACAAAAGAAAACGTGTGGATTTTATGATCTATAATCCTGCATATCCAATGGGTATGATGTAGTTTGCTTAAAAGTTTTATGTTTTGTCATGTTTTTGATTGAGAACTTCTCATGATAACTATTACTTATGAATAGGTGATTTTTATCATTATTATTATTTTTACTATGTATTGGTATCTGAGGTGATTGCTCTAAGACCAAAAGCGAAGCTAAGCTTCCCATAAAATGTCCAAAAAATAAATGATCAAATGCATACTGTTGTGTATACACGTCACTGACGAAACACCCGCTACAACGCGCTCAACTTTTGTTCGGAATCAGCTTCTTTATCACTGGTTACGACGCGGCTTGCTTTTCATTCGTCCGCACAGCTTCACAGCCCATTAAATAGTTGAGAGTGCATTGCACTACTACTGTGAAACGAGAAGAGTCATTGGCTAAAACCTGGGTCTGTCCCGCCCACTAGATGCTGTGCATCTCTGAAGGACTATGGGCAGTGGGCAGGGCTTGGCTGGCCTGAATTTTCAAGGCCAAGAATTTTCAAATTTTTAATCCATTTTCTGAGTTGAACTGGAGACTATTCATTATTCTAGTGCAGTACTCCTCAAATAATGGGGCGCAGAGCGATGCTGGGGGTGGCGCATGTGACTTTGGGAAACATACTTTTTTGCTGTACTAGAATAAAGTGTCATTTCAAATCCACTCAGTGGGTGGCATGCAGTGGCGCTCCCATTTTTAGCATGTGCGCAGTATTTTTGAACCAAAGAAGAGCACACAGCAAAGAGCACTGGGGATATGAAAAGATAAGACGAGGAAATATGACGAGGCGTATGTAGCATTTGGCTTTGAGTTTTAGTACAGCGGGAGAGGAGGAAAGACCAGTATGTTTACTTTGTCTAAAAATGTTCACAGCGGACAGCAAGATTTTTTTTTTTTTCAGCGAAAACGTGCCGAATATTGCCAACAATCGTCCCGCTTTGTCAGTGTTACATCAGTAAAAAACTATTGAGCACTGTTAGCATCATATATTGTGGCATACCAAGTTCCTCAGTGCAAAATAAACCCACACCATTGCAAAGGGGCTGATACCGCTTGCAGCAAAAATAAAAACCATCCTTCTTTGACACTGTCGTTTTTGTTCTATTAATTTTTGTGTTTTCGGTCTAATTGTTTTGCATATTATCTTCATGACTTATTGTTGCAAATCAATTGAATTCATTATCATTATTATTATTTTTTACACTTTATTGTAAGTTGTTTGTGTCCTTTTTAATATTGAAAAAAGTAATATAATGTTATGTAGAGGTGTACTACTAATAATAACAATTTTATAGACAGGGGGGGGGGGGTTTACGTTTTCCTGGGGGGCCGTAACAGAAAATAATTGAGAAGCACTGTTCTAGTGACACTTTCTTTGTTAAAAATGACTGGTGAAAAATCGAGCTTCTACTATTGCTGTTTTTTTTTCTTTCTTTTGTAGCTGCTTGTTTTTGGCGACGTTTCTTTCCTTACCGAGCAGTGGTTGCTACTGAGACCCTTCACCATCACAAAGCATCTCACAGGTGGACACACTTTGAGCTTCTCCTCCTTAAATATACCAGCATCCACCACTGATTGGTGTAGATTGTTATCACCCCTCTTCAAGGTCGATATTGTTTTCAAAATAATACTGAACTATACTTATAGTTTAGAGTGTACCTGACCGTGGCTTGTTAGCAAAACACAGTCTATCATGTAAATGTAGAAGTGCAATCAATGAATTATGTGATCAATGTTTAAATATGAACACCTTCTTCTTTATTCTAACTCTTTACCTTTATTTGTGGCAATCAGCAACCTCCCTTTCATTCCGTAGGTGAATGTGTCTGCTAATTGTAGCTTTGTTATATGTGCCCTGTAATTGGCTATTGAGGTCACTGCAGTAAAAAGAATGGATGGATGGAAAATAAAAGAACACAGGAGACGGAATAATCAGAATTAGTTTATGATTTCAAAGTGCTGAACAGAAAATCCAGTGAACCAAAGAGAAAGAAAAAAAATGAACATGAAAATCAAACCAAAAGACATTGGGAAAAAATTAAAGTTTTTTTTTTCTCTTTTTTGTTTCTCTTCATTGAAAACAATGCACAAGTCGTACCACAATATTTGAAAAAAGCTAAAAACACTTCAAAATATTAGTTTTTGTATATTTATATATTTATATATCTATAGAATTTGCGTTTTTTTTTTCCTCGTAATATCACTGCTGCCGTGAGTGTGTGGGTGTTGGGCAAGACACACAAACACACGAGGCTAGCTGGTTTTTAACAGCTTAAAAACACTCCATGCATAAGATGCTGGCTTCTCTGACGCACGCACACATACACACATTAAGACAGCAGCCAACCATTACCTCGCACACGTTCACACCGCCATAAGAGAATTAAAAAAAAAAAAAAAAAGACTGCGGAATGTTTCTCCTGTGGAACTATTTTTCGAGCACCCTCCCGTCCTCTCCTTTCGGTGGGAGAACAGGCCGGGTGTGTGTCGATGCTTCTTGCCCTTTGCAGGCCGTAAGTGCTTTAGAAGCCCATTTCTGCCTAATATTATTTCCATAGGAGAGTAATATAAACAACAAAAAAGAGCAATTCAAGTCTGAGTGAGCAGTCATCAATCATTAGTGCACAGTTTCTCCTCTAAAGCCAGATTTCTCTCGTACTTTCTTCGCTCTATTGACAATATAGGACACGTCTTTGCATTCAAATAATTTAGAGTTTGGAATTAAACCGTTTCTTAAGCTTCTTTATGCCATGAGGGAGAAGTCCCATAAAATTGCACTTGGACTCAATCAAGAACTCACTTTCTGTGTTACTGAAACATGTTGTGATTGTGTCACTGAGCTCTGACTAGCTTTGTTGGGACAAAGTGCATCGCCTGCACTTGTGTTGTACACAAAAAAAACCCCTGTCTTTCTGTTTTTCTTTCTTTTCAGAGAGCAAAGTCTTTTTCATTCAGCTTCCATGTGAAAATCAGAAGTGGCACAGCTCTTTACTTTTCTTCTTTTTTTGTTTTTACACTGGTAAAAAAGTGTCTTTTAAGCTGACGGTCCATTGAAGAGGACTTTTCATGTGGTTGTCCTGTTGGCGTCATGGCAAAGCGAATTTGTCATTGTCCTCAAACTGGACGTGTATTGTTTTTCTCTTGTTTCCATCCTTCGCCATCAGTAAGGCAGAGTGTCCAGGAACCTGTCAATCAATGGTGGGGGTGGGACCAGGTCTTCCAGCTTCAGGTAGAAGATCCGCTGAAGGCCCTGAGTCCTCTGGGAGCGCAGCTCTGCCCTTAAACCCAGAATACGACTCAGGGCGGGCGCTGCCTTCGTAGCTGACGAAGAGGGCCCGCAGCCCAGGTGGTCTCTGAGGCAACAAACAACTTTGTTCTGCAGGTCCTCCACTCGCTTGGAGTCCTTCAGGCCTGGAACTTGCTCTGTGAAGGAGACATTAGAAGAAAAAAAATTATTGCAAGGTGAAATTTGAGTTAGCAGGAAATTGGACACATACGCACTAGGGGTGTAACAATTATTTGATCTAGGTTAATATACAGTGGTCCCTTGTTTTTCGCGGTTAATGGGGACCAGAACCCGCCGCGACAAGTGAAAGCCCGTGAAGTAGCGCCGCCCCTCCAATTTTTTTTTTTTTTTTTTTGTTCAATGTATTCATTCAGATTTAGCATTGGAAGGAGATATAGTATATACATATACATATAAGACGTTTTCACTTTTTTCCCCAAAGTATAATTAAAAAAAAAAAAAACTTTTACGTATACACTGTATGTACTTACCTCAAATGTAATAATTATGATTTTTTTAAACGTGTTACTGTCCCACCGAATTATTTTTAAACCAGAATAAAGGAGAAAAATGCTTGTCTTGTTACATGCTTCATGAGTGAGTCCACTCAAATCCGCTCAAGCTGCTCACTTACACATAATGAGTTGCCACAGCAACTGTTTAACAAGTTAAACGATGGCTCGTTGAAGCTTTGGCTTCCAAGCATCTGTGGCAAGATCAAACATTAAACGTCAGTCAATCATCATTAACTTTAATAACCACCTCAAGTCCACTGCCTGACCAACAAAGAGCAGCAGGAGGGAGAGTGAGACTATGTGATCGGTTCAGGACGGCTCATCTATATTTATTTATTTATTTTTTAATTGAAAAAAAAAAAAAAAAACTACGTGATGGACTGAGGGCACAAAGTTTGAAGTGCGAAGTAGCGAGGGATTACTGTATTGATTTATTTGAATATATTTAGTTATTTTTTCATTATATCGTAGACTTCATAATTATATTATTATATTATGAAGTATATGATTGTATTTAACTCATTGCCTGCCAAATGTCCAAGTCGTTTGAACTGGCCCTGAATACTTATTTTTCAGTGCCATTAATGGCACTAGACATTGTGCGCCATATATACAGTACACTGATCAAAGACTCTGGAATCAAATCAAATCACAGGGTGCTATGTACTGTATATATTGTTCATGATTATGAATGTATATGATGCAGATTTTATAGATTTGCCAACATTTCAAGTCAATCCTCTTTAATTGCCATAGAAACACCAACTAACTTGTCCAACTTCCTTCATTCAAATTAGGTCCTAAAGAAAAGTTTCTGTAAATGTACTGGACATGTTCCATCTCTTTGCAGGGCCAATCAGCTCATTCCGCTGAAAGAGCAATTGCTACATCTTCTTTTATATTGAATTGCACCTCATTAGCCTGTATGGCTCAAGTTCTTAACTGGCTTTAACCTGTCTCACTCACTACAGATCAATACACAGCCTAACCTAATAAGCCCCCCCCCACACACACACACTGAGTACACACACACACGAACCAAAAGGATAGATAGATATACATAAACACTTGCTGGCACTGAAATGCTCCCTGCAATTCAAGACATTGACAAAGACAAAAGTGCTCAACAATTAGCTGATTATTCCGCCTTGTGAGCAGCCAAATTAGATTAGAAACACACGCGCATACACAAAATTGTGCCCATAGCAACTCCAGTGGCACCCAAACCGAGCTTAATGTGACACTAACTCATTCTGCAGAGCACAGAGTGTCCACGCACGCAGACACACACATGAACACATGCGCTGCAGGGAGGCCGTGGCTCAGACCACTTTGAGATATCCATTATGTGAAGCGTATTTCTTGTTTGTTTATGTGGCTCTTTTGTTTGTCGAGTCACTCCAGCACTCCTTTCAACGTGTCGTTTAAGACCTACGCACTCGGGCTCCCCTTGTGCTCCAGCTCCTGTGGTGGAGGTGTGTGTGTGTGATGGGGAGGCGGGGGAGTAATCGATGGCAGCCTTTCTGCACAGGCCACTCTGAATTGGTCGATGGCCCGGTTACTCTGGCAGTGTGCTTGTGTGCTTTGCCGAGGTAGCGCTGAGACACCGGCGTGGAGCGGAGCTCAGTGGTGGGCTGGTCGATGAGGTGCAGAGTTAAGTGCTCTCCCGGAGAGAGGAGCTTGTGTTACTTGGGGGCTTTAAACAGAGGAAGTAAAGGTGGTGGCAGAGTGCCGAGGGGGCTGGACATAAATAAGGTCGGCATTGAGGTGGGTTGGGGACTATATGTACTGTATATTTGCAATGTGACTGACCAGTCCAGGGAGTAGTAAGGAAAAGGGCTGTGTTGAAATGATTGTTGTTCACTGTTTGGCTAAAAAAAGTCAAATGTTTTGACTATAATATATAATGAGGTGTCTGTCATCAATTTAATTTCATTTAAAAAGTATGGGTTAAAGAAGTTTAAGTTAAAAAGTATGGTGGGCGGGACAGTGGCAGAGTGGTTACCACGTCCGCCTCACAGTTATGAGATCAAGAGTTCAATCCCAGTCTCTGGCCTTCCTGTGTTGAGTTTGCATGTTCTCCCTGTGTCTGTGTGGGTTTACTCCGATTTCCCCCCCGCATCCCAAAGACATGCATGGTAGGCTGGTAGAACACTCTAAAGGCAGTGTTGTTAATCTTACTTAGAAAAGTAATTAATTACAGTTACAAATTACTTCTCCCAAAAAGTAATTGCGTTGGTAACTCAGTTACCTGAATGTAAGAGTAATTAGTTACTTGGCAAAGTAACTGGTGATAATTTCATGTTTTTTTTGGGGGGGGGACACAGGTTACACAATGTGAAGTTTAAAGGGGTTTTGGGACAAATGGCCCTAGCCCAATTCTTTACCCTAAACTTAACTTGACACAGGGGTATTGCGGATATTGCGATAACTAGATAGTAACCTTTGCTCTGTGTCATTTAATTTGTGAATCAACCATTAAAGTTGTTAAAATTGCTCCCGTAATTGCATTAGTTCCCTTCTGTCTATTTTCGAAATGTGTAAGTTTTAAAACTGTTTCATCATTTAAAGATAGATTAAAGTAAAATTTTGCCGATTTAGGAGCATTTTAGATAAAAAGTTACTTAGGTTCGCAAGGAAGGTTCTCTACAACAGAGTAGTAGAAGTCTACTGCTTTAAGATGGCAGCTGTATACTAATGCATCTAGTTCTTAATTATACGAGTTGCTAATGCCGCCATGTCTGTCATTTGCATCTAGTTATGTATATATGTGATATCTAACGAAGCATCATGAGGGCGTAGTTTGTAGGCTATCGGCTACAGTCAGATATTATTTGAGCCACCTAGCATAGTAGCACCGGGTTTGCCACGGCGTCACACTCCCTTGCCTTCTCCCAACTCCTGCTCTGCTCTCTCGTCTCCGTGTCAGTGAGTCCGTCTTTTTCAGACTTTTCTCGCGTCAGTCAACCAACATCGTAATGGATAGTAACGCACACCTTTCCCGCCTCAGTAACAGTAACGTAGTTGCCAAGATGAGAAAAGTAATTAATTAGATTACTCACTACTGAAGAAAATAACGCTGTTATATAGTACTAACGCCGTTATTAACAAGTTAACAACAGGTCTATAGGTATGAGTGTGTGCGCGCGAATGGTTATTTGTCTCATTGTGCCCTGCGATTGGCTAGCAACCGATTAAGGGTGTACCCCGCCTACTGCCCATAGTTAGCTGGGATTGGCTCCAGCTCCCACATGACCCTCATGAGGATAAGCGGCTCGGAAATGAATGAATGAATGAAAGAATGGGTCATTGACCAGTAAAGTGCAAAATAACCTCCAGGATTGTAATTACATTGCAGTTTAAAGGCTATGAATGTGGGAAACACAAAAGTTTGTTTTTGTTTAACTCTCTTAAATGCCTTAATAGGGCACGTGAACACGTGATCCCTCGCTACTTCGTGCTTCAAACTTTGCGCCCTCAGTCCATCGCTGATTTTTTTCAATTACAAAAATAAATAAATAAACACAGTATTTTATTTATAAAGGTTAAGTTAAATGCATGTATACATGTACAAATCATTGTTTTCTTTTATATATATATATCCCATTTGTATTATAATTATTACATTTGCAGTGCTTAAAAACAATTTATAGAAATATACATATACTACATGTTTTTTTTTTTTTTTTTTTAATTATTATTATACTTTGGGAAAAAAAAGCGAAAAAACATGTCTTATATGTATCTATTTCCAATGCTCTTGAATCTGGATAAATACATTGAGCACACTCCAAAAACAAAAAATATTTTTTAAAATGAGAATAAGCTCCGCCTCTACTTTGCGGATTTTCAAATTCTTTTGATATTATGTAAAAGAAAAACAAAACGAATGAAGACCATCAAAACGAGTCATGATCTAAAACCTTTGGTTGAGTGGTGAAAACATTTAATATTGAGAATCTCATTGAACATCATCCAGATGCACTGTGAAATGTAAATATAATAGTTTGTAATTATTTTAGGCTGCTTACTTAGTTGTTCCACTCACTCTGGCTGAAAGGACTTTTTCGGTAATGAAGGATAATCATTGATTTTCGTGGGTGAGAAATATTTAAGCCTTTTGACAACACATTTCCTGTTTCTCTTTAGTCCACCCTTGCACATGCTTTCTCTCTGCTGCATGTTTGACTCATGCACATTGATTAGAGCGGCAGGTGTCAGGCAGGTGCAGCAGGTGCTTAGGGGTATCAGGTTCTTGTTAGCGGCGGAAATGTGTGAAACCGTGCTGGTGTTTTTTGTGTGTCTTTCAGGGGACGCGTCCACCTGATCACTGTCACATACAATCAGCCCAACGCACAAGCTACAAGAAGTCTGAGTCTACAATAATGTTGTTAACAAAACTGCCATATGTTTTGCATTTAAATAAAATGCATGGCATGATCATTTCTATGCACTTTGTTTCTTTTTACCTGTGAGCAGTACGAGCGTGGCTAGGCAGGCGAAGGCAGAGGCGTCCAGGTTTAAGCTCTGGAGATGAGTGGAGAAGTCCCGGATTGAGTCCAGCCACTCTCCAAAGCCGCGAAGGCACTGGAACCTGTGCAGCACCAAACCGTTACAGAACACCAGTTTGTCCTCTGACAGCATTGACCTGGAAAAAAAAGGCAAGAAAAAAAATATAGTTCAACCTTTTATAGGGTACTCATTTATATCTTTCTGCTCCATTGCGCTGGACGTCCATTTTGTCCGACGCCGTCAATGGCAATGAAAGATAAGAATTCACTGGAAGTCCTTGTTGTCAGTGCAAGGCAATGAGTAAAATACTATGAAATGAAAAAAAACAAAAATAACAACTTTAAAGTGTTATTGTGGGCCATAACATAACCAGAGTGTATTTATGGTTTTATTATTATTAGTTCTCTTTTGACAAACTTTTTATTAATTTATTGTTTGATTACATACATAGAAATAATTACTAATAATCAAATACCGTAATCTTGGGACTATAAGCTGCTACTTTTTTCCTTCATTTTGAATCCTGCGGCTTATAGTCCAGTGGGGCTGATTCGTTGATTTATTTGGGTTAATAGGTAACACTTTACTTGACAGCGTCGTAATAAGACTGCCATAGGACCGTCATAATTAAGTCATGACACTATCATTGGCATGAATGAAGGCTTATGACAGATGTCCTTAAGCGTCATTCGGCAAATTATGTCACTAACTTCATTTATGTCAAGCAAGTGAGATAATTTGCCAGATGACACAAAATGACATCTGTCATAATCATTCATTAATGCTCATAGCAGTGTCATGTCATAATTATGATGGTCTTATGACAGTTTTATGTCACAGTCTACATTGTCAAACGTTTCCAAATACCAGAACTATCAATTAATGAAACTACCGGAACAGTAACTGAAGAAATAATTAGCACAAAATATGAATTTTGATTGTTATTTACATCTATAGTGCTGCAATGCATGCTAGGAGGCGGGTTAAACAACAACAATGTTGACATCAGAGGTTGACTGTCTTCCCCAAGGGAGCAGTGATGGCCAAATGAAGCTTACTGAAGCAATGCAGCTTTGCAGTCAATTGGTTCAAAGCTTCATGGTGGTCCATTTTGTGTTATGATGCCACTGTCAAATAAGGTGTTACTGGTTAATATCTTTTTGTGTAAACATCCCATAATACAGTGAGGACAGCTGCGGCTTATAGTCCAGTGCGGCTTATCTATGAACAAATGCCGTTTCTGTGTCAAATTTGATGCGTGGCATCTTAGAGTCAGGTGTGCCTTATAGTCCGAGAATTACGTGTACAAAATATATTAATGTAATTAATAATAATCATAATTGAGACCTGATGTCTACAAACAGTATGTGGAAATCATACAGTATTAACATTTGGTATAAAATTTTGGCCTCCATAACCCAAAAATGCGATGACCATGTATGTGGATGGCAGTCGTCTTTATAGGGTTTCATTTGCTTTTTTTTTTTTTTTTTAAATTACCCAAAAAAGGACTACTTAAGGACTTTCCCATCCATCCATCCATCCATCCATCCATCCATCCATCCATCCATCCATCCATCCATCCATCCATCCATCCATCCATCCATCCATCCATCCATCCATCCATCCATCCATCCATCCATCCATCCATCCATCCATCCATCCATCCATCCATCCATCCATCCATCCATCCATCCATCCATCCATCCATCCATCCATCCATCCATCCATCCATCCATCCATTTTTATTGCCACCTGTCATCCATTTGGGGTTTCATGGAAAACTGCTTAGCAAATACTTATTTATTCTATGCTTGTATAGAAAAATAAAATCTAATTTTGGTGTATATTTTCTTCCAAAATGTGGACTACTCCTCCTGCTGCCTTCTGTTCAACATATTCTTTCCATTAAAGTCTCTCCTGATGCCCCTAAGTGAACTTAATTTGGACTACTGGAGAAGAACAATGCTCAAAGTTGGCACCAGATACATTGACACACAATTTGGACATACACCAAACACCAACATGCAGCTGATTGAGATTGTGTCTCGAAAAATATCGCATTTTGAAACATTCCCGAATTAATGGGAATGTGGAAATGAATAGCTTGGATATGAAGCCTCAACGGGATGACTTTAAAGCACGTCGTTTGACCGCTGCGTGCGATGGAAATATGTCTTAATGAGGAAATGAAAAGGCTCCCTTCAGTTACTCACGACACACAACTGAGAGGGAGAGCATGCGAGAGCTATAAAGCACTATTTATGAGTGCCTGACTAAACAGCATGCTTCCTTCTTATTAAGAGCCTTCATAAATACTTTTAAGATCCCCAAACAAAGGGAAGACAGATGGAAGACGCAGGTAAAATTTGCTCAAATACAGTATGCATTTGGAAAACAGGCTAAACTGAAATGTGTCAAAATAATAATGAAAATATATAATACATACATATACTGTATATACAGCATATATTTTTCAAAAGTAGCTGTAGAAGTTCTAATTACATTATTTTGCATACGGTGTAGTACAGTGAGACAGCAAGATGAATTGGAAAGAAATTAACTTTTGTTATCGTTTTTATAAAAAAGACATCTGAAGACTTTCTAATGCAATTGACGACAAAACTTGAATTATCCATTTGTTATAGGCTGCTGCTTCAGGCATCAACTGTCAGGGGTTTTCAGATTATGTTCATCATATCTATTCACATTCATAATGTTGTTTACAGTAGTTACCAATTTGTTTCTTAGCGTCCCCTTTAGTTACATCCGCACAACACGAATACACTTATCAATATAGTTATTAATATTATTAGTGTTATGATATACAGTACAGTACATACTGTACTATGCTATACTATTGCTGGAATACAGAAAAATCTCTATCAACTCAAGTGATTGAGGCAGACGTCCACTTACTCTGTTTATAGTGCTACGTTTGAAAAAGTAAGTACAGACTATAATTTATGTAGAAATGGCATGTTAATGCTTAAAAGCTGATGACGAAAATATGGTATGATTAATTGAACTGAAATATAGAATGACAGACTCGGAAAAGTCAAAATGGTGAAGAATATTATGGGGAGAAAAGTTGGTTTGAACGGGTTGAGAAATGTCAATGAGTAAAATGTCTGCATGTAATCAAGGAAGAACTACAGAATATGTGCATCTTTTTTAAAGTTTTTGTTTGTTTTATTACATTTGATATTTGCAGTTGTAATAGCCTGAATTAGTTGAATAGCCAACTCTTTAAAGGTAAAGTGGTTTTTGACAACTGATCTAGAAACTACTAGGAAAGAAAACCCCTAATCATTTATTGTCGGTTGTAATAAATGCTGATCTATATTGCAATATAGACAGATTTTTAAAGTATATATATTTACATATACAGTATATTCACATTTATATTCATACTAGGTGCAGCCTTTGTTGTTGATGTCAGATTTCTATGTACTTGCTGTATCTTACTTTGACAGCGTTACCTGGCCATGGACTTCATTATATATTGACATGACACTTCTGCCAGACCCTGCCACGCCCACGGTCTGGGGCCTGGCCGCACTCAGCTTCAGTTAAGGCAAAGTAATGCTTCGCAGTCGGTCGCATTAATTCTTAAAACCAACGCAACGCCAGATTTAGGTTGAAAAAGTACGAAAACTGTACCGCATACAAACAGGAAGGATTGTCTCAGGAATTATTTGTTCGAGGATTCAAGGTAATTATTATATTTTTTGTACCATGCATGCATTTTGAAAAGTTGTGAAAAAAATCAATGGGAGAAATAAACCGCTACAGCTTTGGCGTCATAATTAGCAATATTTACGTAAAATAAATACTAACTGCCCGTTTTTTTGCTTTCAACCAGGAATCGAGACTGTTTTATGTTCATATCTATAAAAAAATTCAGGGATTTAAGCATTTGTTCACAAGAATTTTCAACGTAAAAAGCTCTTTATGGTGATAAGGCGGCGCCATAGTGGCTTAAAGACTAACATCATTCTTCGACATATTTACGCAGAATAAATGCCAACTGCCCGTTTTTTGTTTTTGTTTTTTGTTTTTGCTTTTAACCAAGAATCAAGACTATTTTACGTCCATATCTATGAAGAATTAAGGGATTTAAGCATTTATTCACAAGAATTTTCAACGTAGAAAGCTTATTGTGTTTCCACTCGGTCAGCATTGAGGGAGATAGGCCCCTTATTAATCGGCCCCGCGCCCCGTGTCCCGTCAATATGTTATGAAGTCTATAACCTGGCATTTTCACTTGAGAAGTCAAAATTGTCTCCTTTTTAGTTCTGTGGAATGCGGCATCATTACGAAGGGTTAAATCACATTTCCATGTTGCCACTGAAGCTAGAGTGCATGCTCATGTGATGGGCTCATAGGTATGAATAACAAATCTTTATTTTACATGAAAAGTGTCTATTGGTGTATTAACATTACAGAAACAATAAACAGTATATTTAGATATTTACCAAAGCAGTTTGTTTAAAGTTTCAATTAGGTGTATGTCTACGACTTTTGTACTCCACTACTCCATTTCAACCAATTCTAGTTATGACGACAATGCTTGTAACTTCAATTATCAAATTACTGCTCCAACTGGTCTGATTGAAATGAAAAATTCCAAAGAACAATTTGGAATGTGCTCAGTCAAACATTGGCTAAATCAGATGAAAGACATTACTATTTGTAAAAAATGACTGTAAAATCACCTATTTGTAGCATGTTAAAGCAGATTTCCACCAATGCAGGGAAATGACGCATGTACAGTATCCAAGGACGCTCGTGTGCTAAAGTACCCAAAGTCCACATCCACGTAATATACGACTGGATTTCAGCCACACATTCCGCTCAGTCCTGACGACGACATCGCCACGGCAACCCACCCATAACCACAGAAACAGTTTGGTGACACGGGTGCTTATCCAGCGACGGCGGAGTAAATTTCCTTGAATGCACACACTCTGTGCACACACTGACACGCACTCTGACGAACATGAAGACATACACTCGCAAGAGGGGGGTCTGAGTTCAACGTGGGGTCACCGTGGCATCGGTTAATAGGCGCTCTCACAGTGACGTGTGTTCAGCATTCAGAGCACTTGTAGTGGGTGTGTGTGTGTGTGTAAACGAGGACGCCATGAGTCCCGAGTTTGCGGTGATTCACAGTCCCAGCCTGAGCCTTCCCTGCTGGAACTGTGATGCCACCACCCATCTTCTACCCACCCTGCACCTGGACCTAGCAGGGTGCAGGAGAACAAAGTTGTACATCATCAATGTGTGTGTGTTCACGGGTGAGTAAGTGTGTCTGACTGTGTTGGTTTTTTGGCCCTAGACGACAGCCGGGACAAAAGGATGAGCTTGTAGGCCGAGCCCCCTTCGCAGCATAAATTTAACCAGCCGCATGCCTTGCCGGAGCAGAGCGGTAACCCCGGGCGATACTGAGACTCAAGGTGGCCCCGGGAGTGTCCTAACAGCAGCCGTACATTAATATAAGGCCGTTTTTAATTAAAGTAAGCGGAATACAGCATGAATTTCCTGAAATAATTCCTCATCCGACCAACATTTTAGAGGTTCCGATTGTGTCAATTCAAGAAACAGACGCATGCATAGACACACAAAAATTCTGCTTGTGCGTCACAGATCAGATGAGCGGAACTCTGTGGGCGTAACTGTAACTGCTGTCAGAGACACCAACTCTATTCATAATTCGGTTTGTATGGCTGACCACTCCGCACAGTAGCACACATAGAAGCTCTACTGTACTGAACAAGAATAGTAAAAGACCATGCTCTTTTTTTTTTTTTTTTAAACCATGCTCTTCATGACATAGTGAAGATATATTTTCATGGCTGCAATTATGTAAGATGTACATAAGATGCTAGATCAAGTATTAACCACTTTTCCAGGCCGTACAAGAGGAATTTGATTGACAGTGAGATTGAAAGGAATGGCTTGATTTTCACAATTTTATATAATCTGTAATTTTCGTCATGTTTCAGAATTGTCAGGGTTGTTAAAAACACTCTTCACTGTGGCGTAGCAATTTACTGTAGAAGACATTTTTCACACGGGAACTAACTGCATGTTTTGATGATTGAGCAATTACACCAGTGTACCTTACAGTCCCTTATAGACTAGCAGTAAGGGTTTCAAGCTATCGCTTTATTGGTTTGGGTTCTTCTCCTAGTAAGGGAGCATTCTTTTGGGCGATGAGAATGTAAGCATGATAGGTTATTTAGTTAAAGAATAGAGCTCAGTTTGGAATTTCAGATACTCAGGTGGTCCTAAGTCACCTGGAATAGGCTCCAGCCAACCACAGTTCCAAACAAAAGTACTTTATAGGGATAGAGAATGACTTCCATGTGAAAGTATTAAAGTATGCGAATCATACATTTTTAGAATTCTGATAAAGGATGATGCCCGCGGAGATTTTGCTAAGGCCCGCTCGCAATAATAATCATCGCCACGCCAAACGCCATGTCTTTACTGTATTAGTGCTGGTGTGTATGTGGAGGAGTTGTTTGTGGAGATTTTGATGTCATATGTGATATGCTTAAACACAATATAATAGCTCCGTGCATCATCCTACATGATTTTTAGCCCTCCCTTCACCCCCACGGTGCCCCCTTTACACCAGCACACCGGGGCCCCTAGAGGCCCAAGCCCTGACCCCCGCAAGCCTTGCCCATAGACTTCACCATCAATTAACAAGACAGCTCCTACAGACATTGCGCCACGCCTTCCCGTAGGGGCCTGACCCAGGTAGAACGTTGAATTGGCTTTCACTGTGATGAACTCAAATACACCTGCGTTCTAACGCCAGATTTAGGTGGAAACAGGACAAAGGTCTTACTGCATACAAGCAGGCAGGAGTGTCTCAAGAGTGATTTGGTCGAAGATTGTGATAAAAATTAATGGATAAAATTTGTGTAACTTTGGCTCTGAATATTTACGTAAAATGAATGTTAACTGCCCGTTTTTTTTTGCTTTAAACTAAGAATTTAGACATTTTTATGTTCATATCTATAGAAATTCCACGATTTACGCATTTATTTACAAGAATTTTCAACTTAAAAGCTCTTTGTTTTGTGATGGCTGCCATGTTGGATTACACGATAGCGTAACCTTTGCTTAAAATAATTACTTCAAATGAATGATAACTGCCCGTTTTTTTTGCTTTTAACCAAAAATCTAGACTGTTTTACGTTTATATCTATAGAAATTCCGCGATTTACCCATTTATTTACAAGAATTTTCAACTTAAAAAGCTCTTTGTTTTGTGATGGCCGCCATGTTGGATTACAACATGCGTAACTTTTCCTTGAAATATTTACGTAAAATGATCGATAACTCCCTGTTTTTCGCTTTTAACCACAAGTCATAGGCCAAGAGGCTATGTGATTATTTAAAGACGAGGGCAGGATAGCTGACAAAACACGCTGAGGTAATTGTGACATTGGAATTGACATTGCAATTCAGTAGGTTCAATAAGTTGTCATTGTATATAGAAAAATGATCATTTTTCTTTTGTTGAATAAAATTAAAATGATTCTGCATGCTTTCCTCAAGTATTAAGTTTCTGATATGAAAATTGAGTGATTTCGTAGCTGTTGAAAACTTGAAAGCGTCAAAATTGCACTAAATAAAAAAGAATTAAGTTGCTAGTTTCGGCAAAAAGTTGATAATTATCTCTGCATTTGGTGATTTTTGTGCATCTAGCGTAAAATCTGAGAATGTTATAGCCATTTTAAGTTTTGTTATTCTTATATAGAACGTAATAAATCAGGATTTTATTATGGAGCAACTTTGAATTTTTGATGCCGTTGCTCATGGAGACTCATATATGCCTAAGGGAGGTGCCTGTTTTGGTTTTAGGTCTATAGCAGCTTTAGCTTAGAAAATATTTAAATTTTAAGTTTTTTTTTAAATAGGCCCCCTACGGATCAGCCCTGAGCCCCGTGTCGCGTCAGCTGATAGTGAAGTCTATACTCCGCCCCTGTTCTATTTCGTTTTTCCTCACCTGTGGGCCAATCGCAAGACAAACAGCTCCAGGAATGCAGAATCTATAAGCAGGTTCTGATCGTCCCGCTGGAGCTCAGAAAAACCCGGAAGCCGGTCGGCCCAGCACCGCGTGGTCTCCATGGAAATGGTGAGGAGCCGGTAGAAGAGGTGGATGTGCTCTGCGTCCGACGAGGAAGAGGGAGGGTCGGCAGTACTGAACTACGGGACAGTCAAAAGGGTAAAAAAAAATCTGGTATAGTGCATCTCACTGGACAAATGTTTGTATCTCGGTAGGCCTACCTGGCTATAGTCAAGGTCATGGGGTGTGCAGTGGGAATAAGCCCTGAGCAGAGCACAGATCAGGCTGAGGGGCGGTGAGGGAGGAGCTGCCTCTGTCTGCAGGGGGCTCTTTGGTTTGGAGGGTAAACGGCCACGACGCCCCTTCAAGCTATCGGTGCGTACCACTGTGGAGCACAAAGGGTCAACGTGAGTGTGAAAAATTAACCGACTGTTTGGCGTACCAATCCGTGTTTATACAACATGCATCAAGAATGTCTGTCCTCAAGCTGATAAGTGTGTTCTCAGTATTTTTCCAGTGGGTGCAAACGACAATGAAGGGATGGTGTTCTGCACAGGAGTGTTGTAGTCAGACAAGGGAGGGACTAGCCAGCAGGTGGCAGTGTGACATGTGACAGGACTGCACTTGTTGATAGGAGCGACAGGTGCTCGTTTGATATGTGATAACGAGGGACTGACTCATTTGGAGAGATGATATTTGTTTATAAAAGTTGTTAAAGGATGAGGAGAGCTCTGAGAAAATGTGCTATAAGTAACACTATGACTAACCCTGAAATGATAATGTTGTAAATGTAGGAACCTTTGTTTATTTCAGTCTTCAAGATTGAAAATTAGGCAAGATTTATTGATCATTTCATTCATGAGACAAATTGGAAAATGCTATATGAGTGAAAGATAGTGGTAAAACCTAATAATGTCCTGAAGAGTGATTGAGGTGAGTTGTGTTCTCCCACTGCTATGGAAATATTCAACACTCATTTATAATAGTATATTGTTCCATTTGCCACTAAGTGATTATGGTAATTTCTCGTCCAGCTAATTCACTCCCAGTAAAAAGTTGGTCAGAATATGTCTTTAATTTTGCTCACTCGGTGTTGTTAAAAGCAATCCATTATCCTGCAATGAGTATTAAAAATGTACCCAACCCAGCGCAAATGCCAGGTTTTTGTGTCATGAATTTTAAAAATTTTAATTTTATATATTTTTAAAAATGGTATTTCCTAATATGACCAATATTATTCAAACTAATGGGAGTCAGCAAACACCAAGTGCCTCTTATTAAAACCCTAAATAAAGTTCATTGATCTCGTTGGGTATTTTCAACTTTTTTCCTCTATCAAGCAGAGCCCTAAAGGTCTTCGTATTTGACTTTGGCCCTAGTTCCAGCTAAAGAAAAACTGTAGAAGTAATACTATTCATTTGGGGATATCAGATAAAGGTTGCGATATAATATTATATTAAATATTTAGATACTCTCGCTATGTCAATATTCTATCTTGAACAATAAACACTATTAAACCAAGGCAACCCCCATGTTTACCTCTTATCAGATAACGTTAACGTCTTAACGCTATTATCTCGCAATATCATCAATATTCTATTGTAG
Organism: Corythoichthys intestinalis; assembly: GCF_030265065.1. Taxonomy (NCBI): domain Eukaryota; kingdom Metazoa; phylum Chordata; class Actinopteri; order Syngnathiformes; family Syngnathidae; genus Corythoichthys; species Corythoichthys intestinalis. Next base: position 44,090,790 of record NC_080398.1, read on the forward strand.
TCTTTTGTGCATATACTCATTGCTTACAGAGTTTAGTGGTAAAAAGCCACAAAAAAATCATATATCAAAAAAACTCGAACTCGAAGGACATTTGACATGTGATCATGTGTCGTGCGAATGCTCAGTAGCGCTTTGGATATCAATTCGACCGAGATACCCATTCGTCAGAACACCGGCAATCATTTTGTGCGTGGTCAACATCAAGTATGGCTGACGTACAAAGGATCGACAGTCAATTAGGCAGCAACTGTAAACTACGCTGCGACAGGACACAAATAGAGGAGCAACTGGTTGTGAGTTTTTATACAGTCTAATATATCTCGAGTCAGGTACTGCAAACATGTTGACAGGTGAGTTAATAACCTCTATGTAATGTGTTAACCATACACTGCAAGTTAAGAGTTAGCGTAGCGTCTTCTACTTTTCGTCTGCTTTGTATTCGAGGCAGACTGAATGCACTCCAGCACCAATCTGCCTTTGACAAGTCAGTCTTGGCTCTCTGCCAGACAACTAGTTTGAGAGAGTCGACTCATGTTTGTCAGGATAGATATCGTATGTAAGTATTGGTCTCACATTCTTCGAAATAGCGTTAGACTGTTTAGAAATAAATCTTTTTCTACTTTGAGATATTTACAATTTCACCTAGGTAGGAATAATACTGCTAATCTATCTCTATAGCTAAAAACCTGTTGTTAGAGAAGATGATTGTGTCGCAGCATAGTTAACACTTTCACTGCCACTGACAACTATAGACATCAAATCCATTTGAACTGGGATGGCTAGCCATAGACTTCACTATCAGTTGACAAGACAGCTCCTACAGACAGTGCGCCACAGTTTCCCTGAGAGTGCCGGGCCAGGCAGAGCGTCGTGGTGGCTTTCACTGTGATATAGTAATACACACGCTGCGTTCTAAGGCCGGATTTAGATGGAAACAGGACGAAGGTTTTAGTGCATACAAGCAGGCAGGAGTGTCTCGAAAGTGATTTGGTCGAGGATTCAAGGTAACTATTATATTAAATAGCACCATCCATGCATTTTGCAACATTGTGAGAAAAAAAAGAAATAAATGGAAAAAATTAGCGTAACTTTAGCTTGAAATATTTACGTAAAATAAATGACAACTGCCTGTTTTTTCTTCTTTTTTTAAATTTTTTTTTAAACCAAGGATCTAGGCTGTTTTACGTTCATATCTATTGAAATTCCGGGATTTACGCATATGTTTACAACAATTTTCAATTTAAAAAGCTCTTTGTTTTGTGATGCCCGCCGTGTCGGAATGTGTATCCATACAAAATAGCGTAACTTTACATTCAAATAATCTGGTAATTTTCGGCTAACTGCCAATTTTTTGGCAAAAAAAACAACTAGTAATTTAGACATTTCTGCGTCCATACGGAAAAAAAATTGGCTTTTACGTGTTTTATTCTATGTAACAATTCAATTTTAAAATTACGAAGGCCCGATAGCCGGCAAGATGTGCTGAGGCAATAGTGACATTGGAATTCAATCTAAATAAGATGTGGATGATTATTAGCTGTTGAAAACTTATGTCAAAATTGCACTAAATTTAAGAAAAAATGAAGTCACTATTTCGGGCAAAAAGTTATATGATATGTTAAATATTGCTATTGATCCTGAAAATATAGGTGATTATCTCCATATTTGGTGATTTTTGTGTATCTAGCGTACAATCTGAGAATTTTATAGCCATTTTAAGTTTTGTTATACTTATATAAATGAGAAATAATCGGGATTCTATTAGGGAACGACTTAAGAGTTTTTTTATGCCGCTGCTCATGGAAACTCATATATTACTAAGGGAGGTGCCTGTTTTGGTTTTAGGTCGCTAGCGGCTTTGGTTTAAAAAATATTAGAAATTTAAGAAAAAAGAAAAATAGGCCCCCTACGGAGTGTCGCCGTTTCCCGTCTACTGATAGTGTAATGAAGTCTATGGGCTAGCATTGAATGATCACATTTCAGTGCCATTGTCCAAGTAGTAATAAGGCAAAGTTACTACATGTATGGGGTCATTTTAAAAACAGTTCATTTTTAGAGCCTATCTAGTTCGTCTATCATCATCAATGGCTCCCGAAGAGTTAACATGCGTCTGTTAAGTCTTCTTACCTTCCTTGACCATGCCCACACTCAGACATTTCTGGAAGCGGCAGTACTGGCAGCGGTTGCGTCTCCTCTTGTCCACAGGACAGTTTTTACTGGCCAGACACACATACTTGGCGTTCTTCTGCACAGTGCGCTAGAGAAGAGAAAAAAAGACCAGACGGACATTCCGATAATCAGCCTCCAAACACAATCAAGCACCAAATATTTGATATGGTAAATTCAATTCCAACTCTCCCCTCCTTCCCCTGCAGAGAATGAAAAGAGGAGCTCGCAGGTCAGTTTTTAATTACGCGCTGAAAGGCGACGCTGACATCAGTATAATTAGATAAAATTAATTTCCCAACAAGCGTCGCCTGCAGGGGGGACAATTTTATTAGCGCGAGGCCTGACAATGGCCGCCTTGAACGTGGCATGCTGAGGAGGCTCCCGCGAGACAGTCGGCAGGAAAGGAGAGAGCTGCGTGATCAGATTGTTTGTGAAGCTCGCGGGTCAGCTCGTGGCACCTCAGGGACCTCGCGGGTCACGCCTCTCTCAATAGGCCCCGAGGGAGCCCTTTTCTCCTCGGCTGGTTTGCGCGATTATTACTGACCTTATTAAAATGAAATCAGAAACGGGATGCTTGGGGAACGTCCGCACTACTTGCATGGACGTAAAACAAAATGGTAGTCCATGTCTTTGTACTCCCATGCAGGGTGACATGTGAAAATTATGCTTTTAACAGGTGTATATATAAAATAATTCCTTTGCATTTCATGAACAATAAAAGCCGGAAGCGGATGTCACCAGGCCACACGCTAATGAAAAGTGCTTTTGTTAAAGAAGATAAATGCGGAGATTGTTTTTTATGGTTGTACAATAAATAGTAAACACATTCCATCCATCCATCCATCCATCCATCCATCCATCCATCCATCCATCCATCCATCCATCCATCCATCCATCCATCCATCCATCCATCCATCCATCCATCCATCCATCCATCCATCCATCCATCCATCCATCCATCCATCCATCCATCCATCCATCCATCCATCCATCCATCCATCCATCCATCCATCCATCCATCCATCCATCCATCCATCCATCACAGGCCAGGTTAACTGAAAACAAGTCACAAAATTCAAAAGATCAAAGTTCTGAACATGCATGCATTTCCGTGGAAATCAATATTATTTAACCATTGACAAAGATAGATGTCCAATTCATTTAAACTGGGAGGACATGTTTCAGTGCCACTGGTGGTGCTAAACGTTCAGTCCATTTTGAAAGAAAAATGGGAATGATCGCTGCCAACTTCTCCTGGTCAAAATGAGTTAAATCACCTTTAAAGGACTTAAAATGTACATTGTACATCTATTTTCATATAAATCTATTTATTCTTTAAGTGGACATTTAGGCACTGAGGATTTCAGCCTTGGTATAAATCTGGCTTTGCCTTTCATGCATTTACAATGCTAAAATATTCCCGATTTTAAAAGACTTTGTAACTCCAACTGTAAAACAGACACACTGGAGCACAGTCTCTCTTCTTTAGCATATTAAAATACATATTCCAATTAGAAAACCCCTCGAGTCAACCATGTCCATACCCACAGGCTGATTTATAGCACACTAATTATTCCATATGCAACGGTGCAACTGGCGGACTAACGTGTAATGGGGTGTTAATGTCATATGGGAGCTGTTTCCATGGTTCCCAATCATCCCCATGCGAATGTCTCACATCCCATTCAATGGTCAGTAATGCTTAGATACAATGACCACCTAAGTGTGTCTTTGTCTCTTTTACATTGCATCCAGATAGCACATTGTGATACATGTTGTAGTTGTTGTAATGCTAGTGAGAGCACCAATGACCTCTGGGTTGAGTGGCCCAATCCCTATAAGTGAGTATTGCGTCTTCTCATACCTGTGGTCACCCAATGGTGTGCATGCATTTGTGTGTGTGTGTGTTCATGTCTTTCTGTGTTTGTTGTGGAGCTCCTTGCTAACAAAAGCAGGGTTGAATGTGTACGGCGTCTCAGCAGAGGTGCCCTTGGTGACCTCTATTAGACTCTATGTGCAGGTGGACACAGACGTGCACACACAAATACATGCACGTACAGAACATGTGATTAAATTAACATAATGTGCCTTAATGCAATTTAAATAATAAAGTTAATTTCTGTCCTGCTACTCCTTGCTTGCCAGACAGCAGGTTTGCCTATTGTGTTTTAACTTGTCTTGACCCTATATAGGACAAGTGGCTATTTTTGGTCATTTAAAAAATACTTAACCCATAAAGAACTATCGTCCACATATGTGGCCATCACTAAACAGGTGTGGCCTACATGACCTAAAATGTAATGTGTAAATACAGTAGTATGACAAAGTATCTGAACCTTTTGGAATTTCTCAAATTTCTGCATAAAATCACCATCAAATGTGATCTAATCTTTGTCAAAATCACACATATGTAAAAACAGTATCTGATTGAACTCAAACCACCTAAACATTTATAGGTTTTCACATTTTAATGAGGATAGCATGCAAACAATGACAGAGGGGGAAAAATAAGTAAGTGAACCCTTTGCCCAAGGAAACTTAAAGAGCAATTGAAACATTTTTTTACTAAATAATTAAGTCAGGTGTGTGTGCCCAATCACCGATGAGTGGTTTAAAGCTACCCTGCGCACTATAAAACACACACCTGGTAAGAAATGTCTTTATGAGAAGCATTGTCTGATGTGCATCATGGCTCGGTCAAAAGAGCTGTCTGAAGAGCTGCGATCAAGGATTGTTTTGATTTGTATAAAGCTGGAAAAGGATACAAAACCATCTCTAAAAGTCTGGATGTTCATCAATCCAAAGGCAGAGAAGTTGTCTACAAATGGAGAGAGTTTGGCACTGTTGCTTCTCTCCAAAGGAGTGGCCGTCCACCAAAGATGACGCCAAGAGTTCAGCGCAGAATACTCAGAGAGGTAAAAAAGAACCCTAGAGTGTCTGCTAAAGACTTACAGAAATCACTGGCACAGTCTAATATCTCATAATATATCAACTGTATGTAAAACGGCCACATGGCCAAGAACGGTGTTCATGGGAGGACTCGATGGAGGAAGCCACTGTTGGTCACCAACATCAACACCTCATCCCCACCTTGAAGCATGGTGGAAGGACCGTCATGATTTCGGGCTGCTTTGCTGCCTCAGGGCCTGGACAACTTGCAATCATTAATGGAAGAATGAATTCAAAAGTTTATCAGGATATTTTGCAGGAAAACCTGAGGCTGTCTGTCAGACAGTTGAAGCTAAAAAGAGGATGGATGCTGCAACAAGACAATGATCCAAAACATAGAAGTAATTCAACTTCAGAATGGTTTCAGAAGAACAAAATACATGTTCTGGACTGGCCAAGTCAAAGTCCAAACATGAACCCCATTGAGATGCTGTGGCATGACCTAAAGATAGCGATTCATGCCAGATGTCCCAGGAATCTGACTGAACTACAGCAGTTTTATAGAGAAGAAGGGGCCAAGATTAGTCCTGATCGATATGCCAGACTGATTTGAAGCTACAGGAAGGGTCTAGTTGAAGTTATTGCTGCCAAAGGGGGACCAGAAAATATTAAATGTGATGGTTCACTTACTTATTTTTCCCCCTTCTGTCATTGTTTGCATATTAACCTCATTAAAATATGAAAACCTATAAATGTTTGGGTGCTTTTAGTTAAAACCGACACTGTTTTTTCGTCTGTGTGATTTTGACAAAGATCAGCTCACATTTGATGGTGATTTTATACAGAAATATGAGCAGTTACAAAAGGTCCAGATACTTTTTCATACCACTGTTTCTGGATTCCAGGTTTCAATTATGGTTAGATTATTTTTCTGCTATTTCTTTTACTGTATTTTTGATATTATTTATTTGTATATCTATTTTTGAAGAATAAAAACATCATATATATTTATGTATATCTATTTTTTTTTTAAATTAAAACATCATATATTAATAAAATTTTAATAAAAACTAAAATGAAAAGGAATATAAACAGAAATACACTCTGGTTATGACCCTCACTAACACTCTAAAGTTGTTATTTTTAAAAATTCATAGTACTTAACACATTGCCTTCCACTGATAACGACAGATAACAACAGACATCTTTTTCATTAAAACCTGGAGGTCTAGCTGCAAATGTTCATCTTTGAGCGCCACTGACGGCGCTAGACATCCAATCTTTTGACCGGAAGGGCTGTCAGTCATCACTCGCTGCCATCCTCTCTCAGGCAAAACGGATTGGACGTCAAGCACCCACAATGGCAGCTAATGAGTTCAATGAGTGCCCAATGAACGGTTAAACATAATAAGTAAGTGATGTGTCTATGTTTTTCTTGTACTCTATTAAAGCAGTCAAGGCCACAAATGACTCTAGTGTTCAAGAGAATGTCTTGACAGTGTTGCGCCTCCTAAGTTTTGATAGTATTTTTTACTGAAACAGCTACTGAATTGTACAACTTGCAAACGCATCAGAAAGTTAAACATGTATTACCCTAGTGCGGGAGAGATTTCCTTTAAGAAATAAAAAAAAAACTAGACATAAGGCATGTAAATGATGACTTGGATGAGTTAAACGGACTACATTAATGAATGAGCACCCAGGCTGTTGGTCCTTTAGGATAGCAGGAAGGCACGCAGAGGCAGATTCTTGACATGTAACATGTGCTAATAACTGTGGTTTAAATTAAAAGCCTTCAGGGACTTTCCTACCCGCCTACCATCCTCCGCTTCTTAATCAGGGGCAATCAGTGCTCTGTTCTCTGCGCTCTGTGTGCATTAAGTGCAAGTTGTTGCATGACAGATTTACAGCATCCAGATTTAATGTGTATGTTTTATGAACTGATTTGATTGTTTCCAGTATGGAAAACACATGAGGGAAGGGGGATCCCCCCCCCCCCCCCCCCAGCATTGGTGCTTACTAAAAAAAAAAAAAAAAAAAAAAATATATATATATATATATATATATATATATATATATATATTTAAAAAAAAGACTTTCTACAAAATCTGGTTTGTTTATAAAGTCGAGATCAGCAACAGGTTGACCGCATTATTCAGCTAAAGTAATGAAAGCATAAATTATTTGTGAGTTCAAATTAATTCACAGTAAAAATGCGTTTCAAATTGCACTAATGAATTACCAGATATTTAGCATGCTAATAATGCTATTGCTATAATGGAATCGTAATCTATTTTAGGGGACAATAAAACCATTATTCTAATAGAGTGCGCATGCAAAAAAGTGCATTAATAAGCAAATGTGTCGTGTGGCTTCTGCAATAAGTGTGGATGGGAGGAAATGAGGCTTGATAGGCAGTACAGCAGCAGACAGACAGCCCCTGGCCCCGCCACAACCAGACACTGCTTTCATTAATTAGTAAATAAAAACAAATGGTGAAAATAATTGAAAAGAATGATAATCATTTACACCAACCAGGGGCATAATTCAATTAGACATGCGTTGGCACCCTCTTTCTTGCTTTGACTCTTCATTTTTCTCTTTTCAATCACCAACAACGCATGAAAAATATCATTAAAACTAATCATTATGTTATAAGTGTATATTAAATGACATGTATTTTTAGTAAATTGTTATTAATATTGCTGACAGATGAGTTGCAACGTACTTTTTTTTTTTTAAAAATCCCAAATATATACAAATGACAGTGTATTTACTAAGTATGCTTTTACACTCTAGAGTAATTATATTAAATTTCACTTATTTTTTCATTACATATTATTTAGGTCATTGTAGTGGTAATGCCATAACGGCACTGAAAGATAAGCATTTTACTGCCTGTCCTCCCAGTCTAAATGCCTATTGTTGTCAATAGCAGGCAAAGGGGTTGAAGAGTCGGAAATTATTTTTTCATTTTTTTGAACTATTGTTGATTTTACTAACATTTTTGTTATTTATTTTTTTCAATATATAGACAATGCAAGAATGATTACGTACATAGTCACTTGCCCTGGAGGGGTTCAAATTAAGTCTGACTAAAAACTGCCTTTTGATGATCTACAACAAGAGAAATGAAAGTGCATGGGACTATATATATGTATGTGTTTGTGGTCACATGGTACGTGGGATATGTGTTATACGCTATCTATAAAGTGACTCATATCAGAAGCACTGCATCTAATTTGCGCTCAGATTCAAAACAAACAAAGATGGGAATGTTACTGTATGAAGGAGAATGTCTTTCTAAAACACACTTATTGTATTTTTCGGACTATCTGGCGCACTGGATTAAAAGGCGCACCAATAATGAATGATTTTATTTTCATACATAAGGTGCACCTCAATATAAGGTGCATTAGTACATCAATGTACTGCATTAGTCATTTGTTCTTTCTTTTAAAATTGTAATTATTGTAAAAGTTTTTAATATATTTGTTTGATTATTTTATTTGTGGGTTAAATGTGTGTCTTGAGAACGTAACTGGACCAGTATAACAGTTATGCTCCCAAAAATATAGGTTTGCGCTAATTAAGCACAACGAGAATTCATAAATAAAGCACACTTTATTATAAGAAGCAGCGTCAATTTTGGTGAAAAAAAAAAGAAGGATTTTTTAAAGTGCGCCCTATAGTGCGAAAAATACAACATTGTATTTTACTTAGAGTGCCTGTACATTGAAGCAGAGGAAGGGGGGGATTTTTTTCTTGGTTGTCTTAGAGAGAGCGTGTGTTCTCACATTAATCTTTCACACTCACACAAAACCACGGACTGACACAAGCCAAGCACACACTTTGGCCACTTGGTTGCCGGGAGTTACGACCCCTGTGGGTGTTCTGTGCTTTCATAATGACTCCTTCGACAATTTAGAGTGGGGCTCAAGGATGGGGCGACTGAAGTCAAATGCAAGAAAATCGCTTTCAATGAACTACAGGTTGTTGCTTGTTTGTCCAAATATTGTCATATTTTCAGGTGGAATGTACACATGCTGTTGTGACACATGGTAGCCTTCACAGCCTTCAAATGTGTGAAAACCATAGTGCTTGCAGGCCACGTTACATTAACAATATTTCGGATTTGGACACGATGCAAGACATGGTTGCACTGTGCCAAGATAACAAGCATTGACATGGTTTAGTAATGATAATGAGCGCATATCAATTAGTGTGTGCTCTGACCTCTGAGGTCAAGGCACAACTACAATGGTGCCTTGAGATATGAGTGACAAAATTTGGGAATTTTTCGAGATACGAGGCAGTTTTTGTGCCTTTGATTTGGGAGCAAAAAACAATGCTGTATTGTGGCAGTGAGCTCAAGGTATTCAAGAACTAGCAGGAATTTGGTAAATACGAATTAATTCATGAACTAATCAAGCTGTTAATAGTCACTCTCAGTTGTCGATTTAGGTCAAACGCAAAATAAAACAAAACAATATAGAGTATGTTTTATAAAGTAAAATATTAAGGTGTCTATTTTCCGTAGTAAAAAAACCATCACAAAACGTTTTGTTTTTTTGGGGGGGAGGTTGGAATGGATTAATTCCATTTCCATTTAATTAAATTGGCGCTACAATACGATATCACTTCTTTGGTCAATTATATGATATTTGCTGATTCTACAAAATCGACCATGATTCTTTTCAATTCAATTTAAGATAATAATATATACATATTTAGCACAGTAAGTTACAACGTACATTTCGCCAAAAGAAATAAAAAAAATACAAGCAATTATGATGTTTTTGGCAGTTTTTTGCTGAAAAATTCCGGACATTTAAACAAAAAGCATTGTTTTTAACAAAACGGCATATCTGAAAGATGGCGATATGAATCAATATTTTGGGTGATGATTGATTTGAATCTGACTGTGCACGATCCAGATTTGATTAATTGTTAGACAACTAGTTTTAAATTGAGCGCAGTCAAAGAATTAACTAACTCAAGGCACCTCTGGAGTTCACTCCATTGCTTCTGAATTCCATGTTGTGAGAGTGTTGTTTTAGTTTTTTAAAAAAAAAATTTTATTACCTTGAAGAAGCCTTTACAGCCCTCACACGTGCGGACGCCGTAGTGCTGGCAGGCCGCGTTATCCCCACACACAGCGCAGGTGCCCTCTCCTTGGGGGCCACGCGGCGGGGGCGAGGGCAGGCTTTCCCCGAGCAAGGGACCGCAGGGGCCAAGTGCCAGAGAGCGGAACGCGAGGCTGGCTCCACCAGCCCCGCGATGCAGCTGGTACATGGGCTGTTGCTCCAGCGGCGGGCCATGAGCATGAGAGACCGAGGAGGATGAAGATGAAGAGGAGGATGACGTACGGACCAGACCTCCTCCAAGACTCTCATAGCCCCCCACGCTGCCACCGCTGTGGGGCGGCGAGTGCTGGTAGAAGTGCGGAAAGCGGGGCGATTTGTGGGAACCTGCGTCCAGGTTGGAACCCATGGAGTGGGGGTGCGACGGAGGGACCAGAGAGTGCTCCTCCCACAGGAAAGAAGTGCCGGGCTGTGGGGGCAAGGAAGGGGTGGTGGGTGTGGAGGGGGGAGACTGTTTAAAGTACATGGCAGAGGAGGACAAGGCCTCCAGTTGCGGAGCAGTCGGGTAGCTGTCCTCCTCCTTCTTAATAGCCGGCCTGTGCGTGGGCATCTGGTACAGGCAGGACGACTTGGGCTCGTATCCCCCCTCTACGAACACATTGAAGCTGGGCAGGGAGGTGGTGGCGGCCGCAGCTGAGATCTCGCCTCCGCCCAGGTCCAGCTTGGTGTAGTCGGAGGTCATGAGGTCAGAGGCGTAGCTATCGCCTTGGTAGCCGAAGGACTGACTGGAGTAGGCCGAGCCTGGAGGGGTGGGCCCGTACTGAGCCTGCACGCAGGGCATGTCTGATGAGGAAACAAGGCACACGCGAAAAATTAAAAGACATCAGGTATAACCCGAACCATGTCATTAAAAAAGCTGTAATAAAATATTGGGCGTAGCATTAGTCAGGGAGGAGGATGTGATGGCACGCTCGTTAATTACTCGTTTGAAGAGAGGAGGAGGACTTGAACAAGAATTGATGCAGCACAGCAAAGTGGCGCCGAGAGCTGTGAGAAGTACATGCACACATGGGGATAAACAATAAAAAGACAACTCAATTGGAACAGACAGTTGTCAGAATTGTTGCAGTGTTAATCACGGGTTGGCGTTGGTGCCTCAGTTATATAGTGGATTTGAAACTAATGCTTTATTTATTGGATTTTTCCAGTACAATATGTAGGCAAGTCTGAATTTAGAGTTGGACACTTTGAATGTGCTATAATGGACATTTGACAATTTAATATGCAATGTGCAATTCTCTTTTATTTAATGTGTCATTTTTACACTAAATTTATACTGAGCGACAAATGAAAAGCTTGAAACAAGCACCTTTTGCCTTTGATTTGTAGAAGTGTGCAAGCAAGAATCTGCTAACAGGCTTTATGGTTTCACCGCACACCAAGCGAGACAACAGAACACGGATAAACTGGATGGACAGGAACAAAGAGATTTATACGGCACCTAATACCTGCACGCAACGTGACTCTTGAACGTATAGAATAGCCAATAGCTCCCTGTAACTCAAGAACTGTGACTCTTGGTCTTCTCATCAGGAAAAACATTTTTTGGACTATATTATTTTATTAAGAACCACGAGCAAAAGGGTGTGGATATCAAGAAAGCTGCTTTTTCACCAGTATATCATGATTAAAAAAAAAAAAAGGAGCGGAAACAAGCGATAAATTCAGGAGAAAGTGTTGATAATGTACAGACCTTTAGCAATGACTTCACTATTCATGTATTTCACAGACAGAGACTACACTTTGCGCTGTAGCTACAGGCATTTATGAAATTATGGACATAGTTTAGTAAAACACAACGCTCCATACTGTACTGCATTGCGTTGAACAGATGGATCTAACACTTTCCCCGAAAACCTTTTTAGATTCCTGAAAACATGTGATACAAAATGGCATTAACGATTGGCTGTTGCATACATGACATTGAGGTGACACACATCTTCACTCGGTTATGTTGCTCTGTGAGCAGCTGGCCTTAGAAAAATGTTTAAAAAGCAGTTTTAATAAGTATTTTAAATTGTGTTCGAGAGGTAAATATATTTTTTTGGTTTGTTTTCCTAATTTAAATGCTTTTTATAGGCTCTCCATATTACAGATTTGACCTACCGCAGGTACGTGTGATAACACAGGGCTTCATATAAAAAATGTGAACTCATCTTTTTTGTTCCAGTCTCCATAGCATAAATAGTTGCACTTTCGGAATGGCCGTCAAAAGTTAATCAATTTACAGAAACTATTGCAAAAGACCCAAGAAGATTTATGACCCCAGTACATACTGTAGGTTAGTCAGATGCTAAAGCAGATGAAGTGAAGTATTTATTGAACCCCATAGTGGTTCTGAATGCTTGCACAGCACACACATGCACGCGCACCTAAATGCAGCAGACGCCAGTCGCTATGACTTCCTTCTAATTTGATCTGGACACAGCCACACATGATTTGTGTGTTTAGTGTATATTCTTATCAAACCTCTTTACGTCATGCACCTGCACGTGTGCGCGCGCGTGTGTGTATAGAAGCGTGCAACTGTCAACACAACCACTCTACCATTGACACCCTCATGCGCACTGTGTGCCGTAATAGCTCCTGTCATGTTTGTCCAGTCAAATACGGGATATATCAGCCCGGGTGTGGGTAAAAAAAACTCACAGATACTTCCATCCACTTACACATATTTGGACCAGGGGTTTTAAAGGGCGTTTAAAGGTCACACGTTTATTAAAAGGCACAAAAAGTACGGAGTTTGATTTTGAAAGGTGTAGACGCCCAATGAACAACAACATTTTGAATCTTTTTTAGACAATGACATAATTCCTGAAGGGCAGCGTTCCTGTGGGGCCTTAAAAAAAAAACAGTATGAACCACACACACCCGGGCGCGCATACACACATGTACAAACACAACGCCACATACGTAAACCTAATTTAGAAGGTTTATCAATATTGGCAAAAAAATCTTTCTAGTTTGCTGAAGTCACCCCTTCTTCTTCTTTATATCAAATAATACTACAGATGACATCTCAAGTCACAACAAGATAGAGCAAAAGATGAACAATAGAACTTCTGTGGTCATAAACTTTCGAAATTCGGCAAACATTTTCAAGAAAAACCTGTCATGAAAATGTCATAAAAACGTCAGTCTAATAGAATGGAACACTAAATAAGCAAATTGTATTCAATACTCTTTACTGGCAACAAAATCAAAGCTGTATATGTGTATAACTACAATGCCAATGTACAGTTTGACATCTTATTTCAAATGTTTAGGTAAAAATTCACAGAAATCATACACCATTCAGGTAGCCTACTACCATGCAATGTTTTGGGGGGCAGAATATATGAGACCAAATGGAAACGGCCCAGTGGTGATGTACTGTGACTCTCGCATCAGCAAGTCGAGCCTCAGGTGGACCGTTTTGTGTGTGTGAATGTGCATCTGTGTCGCACCTGTTGTGTCGGATCGCTTTATGAACTCAAGATGAAAGAATTAAGGAAGCGGCATCAACAAACAAAAACATGTTATCCGACTTTAAACTGCATTCATAGCCTCAGGTGAAGAGTGCCAAATCTCTAAGTTGTGACCTAACTATGCGTGTGCGTGGCTGTCAGTCTGTATGCAAATAACACTAACGCATTCCTGCTAAAGTGTGTGATGTTAAGGATGTCAACATAAACCCGTGTACAGTAATTCCTGCCAAAAACATTCACCAGCATCTCCTGAGGAGAGAACCAGTAAAACTACTTTATTCTGGTTTGGCCTTTAATATGGAGTCTTTCAATGGAAACACCCACTCCCACACAATGCAAGGATAGGCTTTGTAGTGCAAAAGCACATCCTAAAAAAGGGTCTGTTTGTGCAAGCAAGAGGGACAGGCAACCCAAGCAGAGTCAAACATACAAGTTGTGCAGCAGTACGCAGCGAGGTGAAGGGAGACAGTCGCTAACCTCGAGGTGCGCATTTCAACTGGACAAACTGCAGCTGTTCCAATAACTGAGTGCGCTTGTTCATTGTCAGAATGCCATAGATCTAACAAATAAAAAAATGGAGGTTGCACAAATCAATAATAAAAAACAAACAAACATTATGGTGATATTTTTAGGGGTGTTGTTTGCAGTTGAATTGCATCAAACACAAACAGAAAAGCAGACACGCTGTCAGTGATCGTAAAAAAGATAACTTAGAGTTCATTGTTACAAATGGAATAATGAAGCATAGTGAATAGGCGAAGAAAAAGCTATAGTCATAATTAAATGACACACTTACTGTATATAATTTGTCTAGACATTTATGATATGATATTTATCGTATATGTTTGTCTAATAAGACAAATGTCAAATCACTGCACTTTCTGCAAACACACACATGCACCGCTTACATTTCTACAAACCCGCCAAAAAGACAAATCAGCTTTTCAAAATCAAATTGTCAGCCCCCTGCCATGTTATTATTTTATGAAAGAAAGAAAGAAAGAAAGAAAGAAAGAAAGAAAGAAAGAAAGAGAGAAAGAAAGAAAGAAAGAGAGAAAGAAAGGGAAAACATTTATGGGGTGTACCTGGTGTGAGAGCTTCGCGCTGAATGGTGCTGAGTGTCCGGGTGTGTGAGGTGGCTTGGCCCCGGGCGGGTCGGTGCTCTCGAAGCGGGCAGGGTTCTTCGGCTTTCGCACAGAAAAGCTCCAATCGCCGGGACTGAGTGCTCGCCTGGGGGCCCTTTTCCGAACCTGTGTCTGGTGAAGAGATTGCTGATGCTTGAATCAAACCATAATGGAAATTTGTTTATTACATTCTTTAAGCATCTAAAGCCCAAATATGTACAACTTTCCTTACCTTAAGATCTATCAACTTATTTAGATCTATTGAGATTAAAACACTAAACATGACATTTACGCATGACACCAAAACTAAGACTAAACAGCATTCTGATTTATCAAGAGATATCGTTCGTATATCAATATTAGACCAATAAAGCGTGTGCCACTCAGCAAGTACATGTGCACAAACTTTCAGTGTATATTCAAACGCCTAATGTGACAAAGAGAGACCTTCACAAACCAAGACGTGAGCACTTTTCTGTAAAGCAGCGGAGGGTGCAAGAGGCTGTGGGCGATCGCTTCTGATCACACCCGTCTTGGTCTGCTGGGGGTTCGTCCAACAGCATGACCAAACGCAACCCACCCACGCAAGCATGCATGCAAAAGAAGAAGAGGAAGAAGGAGGAGGACAAGAAGGAACCCCGGTGCACCGTGCGCCTCCGGCCACCTCTCACTGCAACCGGACGCACGGCAGACGGGAGATTTCAAGGTTTAGAGCGCCCCCCTTCCGTCACAACGCTCTGGATCATCCCAATTTTGCCCACATTCTGTCGTATTTGAGCTGTTTAACTACAACATATTGTATTACTGACGCCCATGACACTTAACAAGCCCCAAATTGGACATTTTGAGTCTTCAAGCACAATGAAAGTAATATGTTAATCTGCTTTGTGGAACTCCAACCTTCTCTCGGAAGCCTTTAAATCTTAATAATGGTTAATTAATTTTTTCTTTGAAGGTTGAATTTACTCAAGTTAATCAAAAAGCTTATTTGTGGATTTGCCAAGTACCAAAAGTAGTAATATAGTCTTAGTAGATCAAATTAGACACTTGTTTTATGCTTAGAAACACTGACAAGTAACTAATAAAACAATGATTTTGCACTGAATAAAATAAATACTTGAAAGTTTTTTTGGGGGGGTGGGGGGGATTGGAAAAATGGTCATGTACATATTTTCCACTATACTTTTTAAATACCATATTCTTATAGGATTAGATAACAGATAAACATTCACTTTAGTTTGACGCGATGTGTGAAGAGCTGTTCTTTGAGCGCGCATCGGTAACCAAGAGAGTTGCTCATAAGCCGCAAAACACGCACCGGGAGCGCCGGTAACCCCCCGGTGTAGCTGGATTCCCCGTCGCGCCAATTAAGCCGCATATCGTCGTATCCCCAGCAAAAACATACATTAAAAGTGTAGAAAGTTAAGTGGATATTCTCTCACACGTATTGTTAGAGCACTTTGGGTCAACTTTTTCATGAAGAATTTCAAATTAAGATCTGGTATGATACTTCTGTTGCAACTCTGATGTGGACTTAAAAAGATGACTACAAATTATTATTATTATTATTATGTTAAATACGAAATGCGGCATGTTTTCTTTGACCAATGTGGAAAGTATTTTTTCCTAAAGTCTTCCTCTGTGAGGCATCTCATTCCCATGACAACCAGAGAGGATCTGCAGTATAAAAAAAAAAAAAAAAAAAACGGAATGGAGCTTGTCACAGAGGCGAGCCTGATTTATCAACACGTTTCCACGCACTCAACGCGAGCGTCGGGATCGCCGCTTAAACCTTCGTATAAGTCTATTGTAATGCTATAGGTATGTGTGTATGTAATTTCTAACAATCTGTCCTCTGATAATTTACTTACTGCTTTGCTGTGGCGGTTCCGTCTTTACTTGTGATGACAAGCTCGCATCAAATATCCTTTCCCCATCCAAAACAATCACCAAAAAGTCGAAAATGTAAACAAAAATGATGGACAGTGGGGGGAAAAACCGCGCCAAAAGTTTCCTTTTTTAACGTTGTGTCAAAAGTAGTCTGTGACTTAAAAAATGAAAAATAAAAAAAACCCTGATTGATAGAAGGAGTTTCTGTGCCCGTTCGCTCATGAGCGCCACTTTGCAAAGTGTGCACTTTGTTTATGCGCGCCGTCTGAGGGAAGAAAGTCTAATAGTGCATTTATGTGGGCTCTGCCTCCACTAGAGCGCTTGGTATGCGCTACGTCAATGTGACGCCATGGGATAGGTGACGTCACTCCATGTAAAACTCTCTCTCTCTCTTTCCCTCTCTCTCTGAGTTGAGCAGACACACAAACACAGGAGCAGAGCGAGATTGAGCGAGAGAGCCCAACTCATGTTGGTTTGATGGTTGCATATCAGGGACTCCCTTGTTGGTGGGTGGTAGGGCGAGTTTAGACAAAAAAAAAAAAAAAAATTAAATTAAAAAAAAAACCTAGAGCAGGGGTGTCCAAACTTTTTGCAAAGGGGGCCAGATTTGGTGTGGCAAAAATGTGGGGGGCCGACCTTGGTTGACGTCCTTTACATAGAACAATATATTTTAGCAAATTTTAGCAAGCCATTCTGTGTGTCACATTCGCTTTATTATTATTTTATAATTAATAATTTCAACAATCTCGCAACTCGCCTTTGTGGCGTTCTCTTTCTACTCTTGGGCTCTTGCGAAATACTGCTGCTGTGAAATTAAACTAGCTTCAAGTTGCTTCAATTTCTCGCTGCCTATCTTCCCTATAATCTTTTCGTACATGTCAGCGTGTCTTGTTTGGTAATATCGCCTCACGTTTAACTCAACTGCGACTGTCTCTTTGCAAATAAGGCGGACACAGTTGTTGCGTATTTTAGTGAAGAAGTAGTCCAATTACCATCTATCTACCATCGCAGTCAACGTTCTTTTTTTTTTTTGTTAATTGTCGCCATTTTAGAAAATTGGAAGTAAAGGGTCACACGGGTTAATGTTGCTTAGATTGCTGCTGCCTTTTAGTGGGTAAATGAGGAGCAGCATTTAGTGTGTAAGCTACTTCATATGCTGGTAGCAGCACTGCTGACCAATTTATTTAGTCTGTGTGCGGGCCAGACGTTATTGATTTTATGACAGAAGTTGCGGGCCGGATGAAATTTGACCACGGGCCGCATTTGGCCCCAGGGCCGGACTTTGGACATGCCTGCCCTAGAGTGTTATTGTCAGCAATGACCAGAGTGTATTTTTAATTTAATTCATTTTAATTTGATTGATTTAGGGTTATTTATTTTAACATTTTATTGATTTATTAAAAAAAAAAAACAAAAAAAAAAACAATAAAGACCTGAAGTCCATATATTTTGGGTCATGTAGTCCACAGTATTAACCTTTGGTATACAAGTGTGCCCTACATGATCCAAAAAGTGATGTCCATTTACCTATGTGGACGCCTGATCGTTATTAAAAAAAAAAAAAAAAAAAAAAAAATTAAATAAGCCGCTACTTTTTCCCGTTATTTTCAATCCTGTGCCTTATATTCCAGTGCGCTTATTTGTTGATTTACTTAGGTTCATAGGTAACACTTTATTTGACAGTGGTGTAATAAGACCTTCATATTAATGACATTACACTATCATGGGCGTGACTGAATGCACCCGGCAAATTATGTCACTAACTCCATTTATGTCCAGCTCGGATCTTTTACATCCATTCAAAAGTGTGATAATTTGCCGGATAACACTAAATGACATTTGTTATAAGCATTCGTTAATACTCATAACATTGTCATGTCATAATTAAGATCGTCTTATGACAGTCACATGGCACCACTGTCAAATAAAATGTTACAAAATACCACAACTAGCAACTAATGAAACAACTGGAAGAATACCTGGAGAAATAATCAGCACAGAACATGAATTTTGATTTTTATTTACACCTGTAATGCTGCAATGCATGCTAGGAGGCATGTTGGATGACAACAGTGTTAAAAGCAGACAACAGTGTTGACAGCAGATGGCAGCAGAGGTTGACTGTCTCCCCCAAGGGAGCAGTGATGGCCAAATGAGGCTTCTTGAAGCAATGAAGCTTTGCAGCGAATTGGTTCAAAGCATCACGGTGGTTCATTTGGTCTCATGACAGTCTTATGATACTGCTGTAGTAATTAATGATAAATACATAAATAATAATAAAAATAACTGTATTAAATTGAATCATTAAGTTTACAAGCAAAAATTAGACTTGTGAAAAAAAACTAAACTAAACTGAATTAGAAATGTTACATTGTGAACTTAGGCCTACCCTCACTTCCGATGCCTTCAAAATAGTCCGCTGGTAAATTCAGCAAGGCTGTTTAGCTCATTCATCTACACACTGAGACAAACAAGGTGTGAATCCTACTTGGATTCAACCTATTATATATGTACTTAAACTTAAATTGGGTTTACCTAAAATTTTTGATATCACACTGCTTAATGGCGGTCCAGTGTACTTAAATTTTTCGATTCACATTGCATTTACTTAAATTGAGCTCAATTTACTTAATATAAGTCTAGTTCACTTAAAATTTTGAGTTTTTGGTTAATTTGACTTTAAATTTTCGATCAAAACTTGAAAATTCAGTTGAAATAGGTTTAAGTTCTGTAAACTTTTTTTTCTAATAAAAATCATTTGGAACATATGTAAATGATTCTTTCATATATTAGTGCTTGTCTCATGGACGTTAAGCACTTTTTCCAATACATAACATATTTTGGAAGATGTGCATGGATGCAACTGGTATCACCGGTGGAAGTATCTCCAACCAAATTCAGGCAGATCATTCATTCATCTGGACACGTGCTTCTTTGGAAGCAAAAACATTGGAAGCAAAAACAAAAAAACAAGTGACAAATGCGAAAAAGTATCACTCAATTAAAATTAAAGGTGCTACAGACTGCCATATATGAGCACGAAGCAACGAGCGTTTGGCCCATCAAATCAGCATCAAAGACGTGAAAACAGCAAACATGATTGTTTACACTTTGTTGCAAGTCTTAAGTGGTTTAGAAAAGCGTTTTTGCCAAGTGGAGACTAAAGGGTGGCTTGGTGAAACAGCGCTGCTGTGGCAGAAACGCCCGTTGACGCGCAGGCGCGCGTTCACCCAGTATTCAACACTCTCTATTGAAGGCAATAAAAGGGCTTTTTGGGGCTGTCTCAATTAGCATGCATAAGCAAGTATAGAAAAGTAAAAAAATCCATATAGCACTTTTTAACCTGTACAATTGTGGGGGATCTTTTTTCTAACGGAGATACGGTACTCTAGGCAATACGTTTAGCAGGCATTAGAAAATGATAAACAGTAAATTAAAAATGTTGCTCTGAAGCCCACGGTGAAGAAAAAAATATCTCAGCAGCCAATCACGAGGCGCGTATTTTTCTGACAACATGCTAATTCTGGCCAATGACGAGCATCAGTGGGCGGGGAAAGCCTTGACGCACTGAGGCTCGTGATTGACGCAAGCTTTGTTGCTAATTTTAGCACCTGGCAGACGGAGGCTGGAGGTTGAAAAGGAGTCCATTCATTGTGCCGGGGCGGGCCCTACTATTTCAGCGGCGCAATTGTGACCCAGCCAAGCCAAATATAGTCGTAGACAGGTATTTTTAGTTTTACAGCGTGTCCCCGTTTGCATTCGACGAAGGCGATAGGGGATACCGACTTGAAATGCCTCCAAAGTGAGCATGTGCTCGGGTTACGGTCAGCTGATGTGACGCTGCCGTCGCATTTACACAAAAGAAAAAAGTCGACAAAAGCGAACACAGCAGCTCTGGAGATTATATCTTGCCACTTTTTAAATTCTAACTGTCTGGGAACTAGTGTTGAGGTACGCGGCTCGGTTCGTCAGGAATGGCACACGTACGGCAGGTTTGTGAGCCGGTGTACAGCGCTGCTTACCCGCTCCAGTGGTCAGTGCCTCGGGGAGAGAAGCTTCAGTTTGGCTGCTGTAAGGTTTAAGGCAACTACCTTAAAGAAGCAAAGGACCTTCAGCTTTTTGGGCAAACTTTGAAATGAACCTCAAATAACCAGTAACATATTTTCAGGTGGACCCAATTAACCCATTGGCAACAACAACAAACCTACTATTATCGAATGGCCTTAACTCATTGGTTGCCATTGACAGCAATATACGTACAATCCATCTTGACAAGGAGGACTGTCAGCAATGGTGGTTAAATATGTTCATTGAATAGCAGGCATCCCAGTTAAAATGGAGTTGATGTCTATTGCGGTGAACGATATTGAATGAGTTAATATTACACTATAAAGTGCCATATGTTGTCGTCATGGAAAAGCAGCAGAATGTTAAAACTCTGAAATCTAACTACACATAGACAAGCGTTTTCGCTTATACAAACAGGACATAACCAAACTAGGCATACCCCGGTATGATATTCTGACGGTATGATAACCTTAAGCCAAAATTTCACGGTATCACGATATTGCAATTACAGCTCTAAAATGTGTTAGTTTGATCTGGGTTAATATATATATACAAAATAAAGTAAATGCAGTCCTTTCGGTAAGCCTAAACCCACTGCTCAACATTATTATCATTAGAACAAAAATAATGGAATTATTTACCGTAAAAAGCATGTGTAAATGACTCGTATCATGTTTACATTATACACTCTCTTTCTCAACACAGACAGTTGCCAGACAGAAAAAAAAACATGTTTTACGACCGCGAGACACACTAAACACGCTGAAGTTAACTCTCTTAGCTGGTGGGAAACGTTCATTGTGGTATTTGCTAACGTTTAATTTTGTATAAATGCAAAGTCTTATTGGAGGTATTGCCTCCTCGGCAGCCACCCTCCGCAAACATGTTTTACATATCGGTTTGCCCTCCTGTAAGCGGCAGCCGTTTTTAACTTTTCTGTAGCCTACGTATGCCAATGGCAGCGATTTTGTTTTCTTCGATGGGGGAAAAAGTTCGAGTTTCACCTCCTCCAGCCATCGTGTAGCACAGCTGACTAACTGTCAATGAGCAACAACTGGTGGGGGAGGGTTGAGCCATGCAGCTGCAAGCGAGGGATTTCTCCATGCATTTTTGGGACATAAAAAATACCTAATACCTTATACGCTATAACGGAAAATTTGGGGGGTTTTGAAACCTTGGTGTTTTCATACCAGGGTATACCTGGAAACCGGTAATCGGCACATGTCTAAATCAAACCGTGGCTTGGTACAGAATAATACGTACTGTCTGTTTTAATATATTTTAAGGCACACAGTAAGTCAAAATAGTCCACAACATTACTATTCTCCCACATGTATGTTAATATGCACATTGCCTGCTTGTAGTTCTTTAATTAAATTGAGGGAGTTTGAAACATGTATTTGTAATAGTGTAACATCTAGTTAATACAATTACTATGTTTAATGAAAAAAATATAAACTTTTGAGGGTGAAATGGCGCTTTTTCCAAGGCACCTGTGGTGATACTGACAACAGAGGTACAAAGAGATTGGTACAGAAACGCATAGAAGTGTTCTTAAAAAAGGAATTGCTCTTTTAAGGATTAAACCTCAGTTGGAGGTTTATTTACCTTTTGTCAAAAATGGAAAATAATAATTGCATTTAGTTTGGAAAAAAGATATGTCTATAAAGTATTGAGTAAATTGATTTTCAAGCCAATTAAATTTAACTTACATAACACCAAAGTGTTTCCATACATTTCTTGAACAAAAATATTTTATGTTACAAATATTCCACAGCAGATCACCGAACAAAATTTGACCAAAGGTATATGTTCTTACATGTCATCAGATTTTGGGTAGAATTTCAGTTGAGTCATATAGTTGAATTTAATTTTCAAAACTTTTTCATGCACAAATCCATAAGGTATCAATCCATTTCTGAGCACGTCCGCTTTCATGCTTTCTTCTGAAACTTCCAGTCTCTGTAGCTAACCTGTTGATGACACTGTAAACTTCCTCTGAGAACATCCTTTTTGAAGCCTCACGGTTGTGTTGCCCTGTTGATCAATGGCGTACCGCAAGCAACACGTCATTTTTGCTCATTAATATTCATGACGTTAGCAATTGTGGATAGGCGGGTCAACCTCCCGTTTGTCCCCAATAGTAAATGAATGGAAATAGTTCACGAACGAAATGTTTACTGAGCTAAACCTACCAATTCTGTCCGGAAGTGATGTCCCTGGCTGGTAAACATGTGGAACAACATACAAATCTTCAGGTAATGAGATGGCTTGAGTGTCAAGGGCAGAAAAAGATGGGGAAAAAGAGCTGACCAAAGCTTAGCTTTAGCTTTTTTATCAAAACGTTTTTATTACGCCACTGACAATGACATTCTCCTAATCTATCCTTTGCCACCATATGCCCTGTCTTTCTTATGTATTATATCCTCTGGTTGTCGTACGTCTCTGACCGTTCTTGGGGGCAATTTACATTGCTATTTTTATGTAGCGATCGCAAATGCTACTCGTTGATAGCCAACAAACACTTTTAATTTTTTCATTAATAACACATCTTAATTCTATAATTTATCTACACTTCCCTCTTAGTAAAGTTTTTTTTTTTTTTTTTTTTTCAAGAGAATAGGTAACAGTGGCAGTCAGTTACCATTTTTTTTTTTTTTCAGGTCATTAATTGTCAGACTGAAGCAGCACTGCAAAACGCCAAGCTAAAAAATAAGCAAAAAATATCAAAATGGCTTCACCTGGCCGGCATTAAACTGGTCTTTCGGACGTCCGTTCAAGTTGATCCATTCTTCATATTTTTTCCTCCGAGTTTTTGGTTTCGGGAAACGTATGAAGAAACATCCTTCATATGTCGTAATGTCCGTAAGTTCCATATCAGCAGTGTTTGATCGGCATGTTTATTTTTGAAAGATTACCGGAGAAAACAGGCAGAAAAATAATGGATTGTATGCAAGGGCATGTGTATATTGTCCCACTTCCACGTTACGATGGCGACGTCAAGGTCTAAAAATAGCATTCGTGCGGTATGCTATTGTTAGGTGTCATCTTGGTTTCATGATTTCAAAATATGACTGGCAGACAACTGTTCAGATACTAATTGTAACTAAATGAGGAACTGTATTTGGCTGCCAAAGGCTTCCATTTAGCTGCTTGTTTGAGATCAACTTGTGCAAAAAGATATAGAACAGCTGAATATGTGCATTCATTATGCTGAGTGCATATCTTCTGCCTGGGCTGTGGCGTTTACGTAAAATGCTAACGCTCCAGCAGGATTGGTGGATGGTAATTCGTACTGCGATTGGCTAGCGACCAATTGAGAGTTTATGGTTTGTTACAGGTTTGATTGGTGTTCTCCAGTCGGCATGTTTAAGCTCCTTCCACAGATGTTCAATTGGATTTAAATCAATGTTTATGGAGGTGGCAGACATGAAGATGCTGAGGTTCTCTTTGGGAGTGACCGGGATGGATAGGATCAGGAATGAGCATATTCGAGGGACAGCGCATGTTAGAGGATTTGGAGATAAAGTCAGAGGACAGGCTGAGATGGTTTGGGCATGTCCAGAGGAGAGATTGTAAGTATATTGGTAAAAGGATGAAGAATTTCTTTATTCCAGGCAGGAGGTCTGGGGGACGACCAAAGTGGAGGTTTATGGATGTAGTTAAAAAGGACATGAAGGCAGTTGGTGTGAGAGCAGAGGATGCAGAGGACAGGTTAAGATGGAGACGACTTATTGGCTGTGGCGACCCCTGAAAGGAAAAGGAGAAAGGAAAAGAAGAAGATGTAGAGCCACTCTAGAATAGTTCAGTTTCGCTCTTACTGGATATTTTTGATGCATTGTGGGCAGAGGTGGGTAGAGTAGCCAAAAAAATTACTAAAGTAAGAAGAGCATTACTTCCAAAAAGTTACTCAGGTACAAGTGTAAAAAGTATTAGTTGAAAAGAATACGCCAGTATTGAATAACATTGTGAGTAACTGTTTACAATGCCTGATTAAAAAAAAAAAACCCTTCTTTTTCAGCACAAGTTTATATTATACATATATATTCGTATATGTTACTTATATTATCTATATAGTGTTGTTGTTACTATTATACTATACTATAACTTATTATGTGACCATATTAGACCAAAAAATGTCACAAAAATCATTAAATTGTGAACAGAAAAACACTGATTCATCACCCGTGCAAAGAGCACGAGCGCCCTCTAGAAGAGAAATAAAGGTATTTCTGATTGGTATAATGGAGTCCTGTGATCATTGTTCCGACGTCTCATTGGTGAAACTGAGACGTGAGACTAAGATAAAGTCAATATGTAGAATAAAGACAAAAAAATTATCGACGATAGTGTAGCTCAAAGCAGTGGAGTGTTTCTTCACAAATCTACTCAAATAAAAGTAAAAAATATTGCGTGGTACAACTACTCTAAGAAGAAGTACATTTTTCTCAAAAAGTTACTCAAGTAAATGTAACAGTAAATGTAATACATTACTACCCACCTCTGACGGTGGGGACAATGTTTTTTCTGTGCTGTATATTTGCATCACTGTAAAGCTGATGTGCTTTACCCAAAACTTCCACTTATGTCTTGTCTGTTCATTGAGCATTACCTGAATTTTTTTGTCTTGGCAAAATGCGCATGGCAAATTCCAGTCTTGCTTTTTAATTTAATTATTACAGGCATGAAAATCTCTCACCTTTCGGCGAAATTCGCCGTTTTGAAGTAAAAAAGGATGACCTACGTGAATCGTGAAATCCGAGGAGAAAAAAATTAAAGGGGGGGGGGTCGTTTGTAGGCATGTGCCAGTTACCTTCACGGATTACCATGCTATGAAAACGTCGCGGTTACAAAACCACTAAAATTTTCCGTCATACAGTAGTACGTATTCGTTATTTTTCATGTGTCGAAAATGCAGCCAGAATTAGCTTGGCGCGGCAGCGCTTACCCCTTCCCCTGTTTGATGCTGCGTGTGTCAGTGACGCTATTCCAGCAAACCCAAAAACAAGCACTCCAAACGCAAGGCGTAAATTCTTCAATTTATTGATCTCTCAAATCGTGGTAACTGAAATATACCAAATGAATACATTTCAAACGTTGTACACTCGTATTTTTCCACATGTGAGTAGCTTCAACAGTTTAGCTTCATGAAAAAGTTCGTCAAAAACAAAACACATTTTCCTTTCAAATTCAATACACAAAGTTACTAAAAACTTACAAAGACGAATGATAGGCAAGGCTTAGCTAGGACAGCAACTTCATTGAGGTTAATCACAGCCGCTGAGAGAGAAACAAGTTTGTATGCGGGGAGGAAAAAAAAAAAAAAAAGAGCGTCAAAGATCGCTAATTGCGACAGATGATCTTGTACTAAGCACAAATTCACATTCGCTGGAGGAGGTAAAGTATCACTCCCAGTTGTTTTTAGATGAATGCATTTGCCAGCATATTGAATTTAGTGAGTAATGGTTTTCGTTTTCATATTTTGTGGTATGACAAAGTTACTGCCGTTCGTTGCAGCTTGCGTTGAACACTGCCGGAGCGGCCGGTGAAAAAATAGCTCCCGTTAAGGTAGCGTCAAGCTTGTGTATTTAACGGTAATATAAAAGCAGTGTTGTCAATAACGCCTTATCGTAATGCGTAACTAATCTGATTACTTTCTTTCAGTAAAGAACAATCTAACGCGTTCATTTTTCTAAATCAGTAATCTGAGTAAAATTACTTTCCTTGATGCCTGTGCGTTACTATTTTGTTATTGCCCCATAATGTGTGTAGAATGAAGAATACTGTAGTCATGGGAGTGACATCACATGTCACATTTTTAAATCGGGGATGGAACAAAAAGGGTCACGTGTATTACCATGATGCGTGAGCGCTGGGAGTTTGCGGCCAAAACAACATAGCCTTGCTACCTCACCAGGATGCAATGAAATAGGCAGGAGATATACTACAAACGGCTGCATTTGCACACTGGAAACACAGCCCTTACTTCACACTTTTGTCCAGTAAAGATAACAAAAATATCTCCGTGCGCTGCAAACTTTGCGCTGGCTCAAAAAGACTGTCCACCGCTATAAGCATCCAATTCAAGCACCACTTGGAATTACAGCACAACAGGTAACACGACAGCCAGGACTTTTTGATACTGCTCGTGCTCAATCCTCGGTTCAAGCTCAGTTGTTGTTGAGGGTTTTGAAAGCTTAGGTTTAAAGAAATTCTAAATATCCATCTTGCCTCCTCAGCTGTAGTTTTGGCTAAGCAATGCAAACGGCTGTCTCTAAGGTTCTATAGTCACATGATCTGTTCGAAAAATAATTTGGACCCATTATGAAATACTTTGAAGGATTCCTGTTCATTTTATTCATTTGTGTTGTTTGTTTTATTGCTCTAAAACTTTTATAGACAACATTTTAAGGGCCATAGTCAATGGTCTTTATTTTAAAGAGGAAGTTCAGAATTTTTTACATTAGGCTTAATCTTTGAGTTAGCCGGGGTTTAATTAGTCGTTGGAAATGATTTGAACAAATTCTGTGCAGTTTGACAGTTATTTGTTAGTTTCAGGGATCCGGAGTGGCTAAGCTAGCGCGAGTCAATGGTGGTTGAAATCAACTCCTTCAACTAATTAAACCCCCCGTTAACTCGAATATTAAGCCTTATGTGAAAAATTAAAATGGTCAAATTCGCCACATGTAGGACGTTTTGCCGACAGCGGACATTTTGGCAGAACGCCGGAACATATTTCCTCCACACCTTTCTCACCTTTTTAACCCCTGACCCATTTTCATGCCTGTTATTATTATTATTATTTTTTTTTTTTAAATGATTTTCAAAAGTTGTGTCCTTGGTCATGTGAAGTTAAGTTTGCTTAAAAAACAACACACTATTCAATTTGACAGTAATTACCCTTTGGTATGCCTTCTTTGGAGTTTATTGTGGCTTCTTTTGCTACCGTTCGTATTGACGGTCTATCTAACCCTATAAATTTTCCACAGCCAGGACATTTGCTGTAATCTCATAGAACTTACATTTCTAAAAAAAAAAAAAAAAAATATGTGCAACTATCCGCAAGTTGTTTGGATTTATTCTTTGACGTACATTATAATTTTCTCAAATCCCCCGAGATAACATTGTCATTTTACTTTCCCAGGTCAATGTTTAATGTGGTCCCCACCATGTAACCAAACAGTACATTTACTACACGCATTGTGGAACCTGGTCATCTGGTCATGTCAGTTTTCTTTTGTAGGGGTACCATTGTTTATGTTGGGTCCTGTTTCATGTTTCGGTTTGTTTTTTTATGTGTTGAACCAAAATTTAAAAGGGATTTCTGGTTCACTGTGGTTTTTGTGTAGGATTTCTTTTGTTAACAGTGGGGTACCAACACATGTAAGCACAAATGTAAATAATTTTTACTTAGAGGACTTGATGAAATGTAAATGGCCCCTTAAGGAAAAAAGATTCCTGACTACTAGTCTCAATCAACAACCACTTAGCATGGTATGACATGATTAAAAAGTCTGTGTTCGTCAATGAGGCAGATGACCTCAATTCATCCTTGAATGAATGTTTGCCATTTAAATAGGCATAAAAAGTCCAGGAAATATGCATTTAACAGCATTGGCTCGACTTGTTTGTGAGACACTGTATGAGTGTATATGTACAGTCTGGGAAGTCTTTTCTAGCCAAATCGTGACCGGCTGGGCACATTTAACTCTAGATTTTACAGTGCCTTATGTTTTGCATACATTGACATACTGAAAATTGACACAGTTTTTACGCAGTTGTTTACAATTTTACATCTGACATCATGACCATCCAACTCGGATTTGTCATTTTAGGTGTAGGCCTGGATCATGTGTACTTCTTGAGTTTGTCTTGTTTTGTACTGTTCTCTTCTGTTTGTTCTGCTTGCCTGAAGAGTTATAAGTAAGTTTCTGGGACAACCAAGGCAAATTCTTATAAAAGGATGGCTTTATTTTGTAGAAGTGCCTTTTCATATTTGTTGTCACTTGGTTGGGGACATTTGCACAAGCGTGACCTTGCATTTGTTCATGTTCTTTTCTTGGAGCATACAGTCACCTCCAAAAGTATTGGAACAGTTCAATTCTTTTGTTTTTGTTGTATACTGAAACATTTGGGTTTCAGATATAAAGATGACTTTGACGTAAAAGTTCAGAACTCCAGCTTTTATTTTGTGGTTAAACAACCCAGGAAAGAGTACTTTTTCCTTTTGGATCATGTGACTGATGGATGTTTCTGGTTGCCTATGTGTTGCCTTGTAGAAACATTAAATAGTTCCTGTTTTCGGCTTTGGGTTTCCCCCGTGAAAACGGCGTTTTCTGTTTAGCAAAAATGAAGACAAGGGAGCTGTCTCTGGATTGAGCTATTGCACAAACATTGGGTATAACCACTACAAAAATTTGGATTATTTTTTTTTTTCTAAAGACAGACTTTTGGTCGTATCAGCAACAAACATCAAACGTGTCGGCCGAGGGCAACAACAGCAGTTGATGACAGAAACATTGTTAGAGCTGTGACGAAATTCCCCAAAAAACAGTTATTGACAACACTGACAACCTCCACAGGACAGGAGATGAAATTGTCACAGTCGACTATTCAGCTAAGACTTGGAAGGACTTTTGAGGCCAAACAAAAGATGAAAACTACTCATCACCACAAAAAACGTAAGGCCAGATTGGATTTTTACAAAGAAGTACTGGGATCAGCCACAAAAGTTTAGGAGCAAAGTTTTATGGACTGAAGCGACCAAGAATAACCTTTACCAAAGTGATGGAAAGACCAAAGCATGGAGAAAGAAAGGATTGGCTTATGTTCCAAAATATAGAAGCCCACCTGTGAAACATGGTGGAGGTAGTCCTTTGGTTTGGGCTTGCATGG
This sequence comes from Corythoichthys intestinalis, assembly GCF_030265065.1. Taxonomy (NCBI): domain Eukaryota; kingdom Metazoa; phylum Chordata; class Actinopteri; order Syngnathiformes; family Syngnathidae; genus Corythoichthys; species Corythoichthys intestinalis. Next base: position 44,120,436 of record NC_080398.1, read on the forward strand.
TTGCTTCTGGAGTAGGGATGGGAATTGATACGATTTTTACAATTCCCATTCCATTATCGATATTGCTTAACGATTCGATTCTTTATCGATTCTCTTATAGATTCTAATTTCGGGAAAAAGAAGAACAAACATTTTGATTGGCATCGAGTTTGTTTAATCAGAAGTCACGACCTTACAAACTCACAGCGAGGTCAAAAGAGGCCCAAAGCCTCAATGTTAACTGGCAATAAGTGGCGAATGGACAAGAATGTGTAACATTTTACTGAAACATTTTTCTAATAGAAATAAAAAATATTGGTATATATTGGCATATCGGTCGTTGTTCTGCCTTTGGCAATATGTGTTAAAGCAGGGGTCCCCCAACTTTTTCCTGTGAGGGCCACATAACCTTTCCCTTCTCTGACGAGAGGCCGGGGTCAGTTTGTGACAGAAAAAGTGTGACGACTGCAGGAGTGCGTAAATGTAAAAAAATTATTGTTTTTCAGAAAGCCACAATCAAATAACCCTCTATGGATTCTTCACGGAACAAAAGTAAATAAAATAAAAATAATAATATAATATAATAATAATAAATAATAATAGCACTATTAATTAAATAGATAATAACCAAATAACCCTCTCTGAGTTATTCACTGAAAAAGGCCAGGAAATAAATAGCACTACTGAGGGAGAAAAAAAAACAAAAACAATTCAAAATGCTCTCTGGAATTGTTCAGGGGGCCGGACCAAATATGGAGCCGCGGGCTATAGTTTGGGGACCCCTGTTTTTATTTACCAGTATATTGAAATGCATGCCTTTTAGTTTTTATGGTGCTTTCACGCTCAAGTGGTGGCGCTCTTGTGCTTCCTCACGCGTAGAAGAACGCGCTCACGTGAAGAAGAGCGCGCTTACACGCGAAGAAGAAGAAATGCCGCATCCAAGCGAGTTAGTGAGAAAGGGAAACACTGCCACGAGCCTACGTTCTTTGTTAATGTTTGTAAAATATCTACAGAGGCAACGCCTGTATGTATCATCTTCTGTGTTGTTGTTGTGTTTCCACTCGCGATCGGACACTTAAATCCAGTTGTGTAATGGTTTAAATGATGTGCTAATGCTAGCGAACGCATGCTAACTGTTTGTTATTACTGTGTTAGCAGCTAATCATCGCCGATTTACGTTGATGCAAACCTGTTTGTTATTGGGGACGAAATTGATTTTTTTCATTTCTATTTTTAGTTTCAAGTGATGGTTGAATAAAGTCAGCAAACTTTACCAACGTCTTCTGCATCGTCATTTGGGAGTTTAGCTAGCTGTATAGCCAGGACTGAGCCTTAGCGTCTCGGTGAGGACAGTGCAGTCTATTCCCTCCCGATGCAGTTATCTGGTAGCAGCAAAGTGCATTCTGATATCTACAAAACCATTTTGTCTGGCATTTTACAGAAAAATGCCTCCAAACTCACCGGGAAAAGCTTCATCATGCAACAAGACAGTGACACTGCCAACACAACAAAGGACTTCATCCGGGGAAAAAGTGGAAGGTCTTGGACTGACCAAGTCGAATACTGGATCTTAGCCCAATAGAACATGCATTTTACCTCCTGAAGAGGAGACTGAAGGGAGAAACCCTCGGAAACAAACAAGAATTGAAAGAGGCTGCCGTAAAGGCCTGCAACAGCATTTCTAATGATGAAGGCAAGAGCCTGGTGAAGTCAATGAGTCACAGGCTTGATGCACATATTGCAAGTAAGGATTATGCCTCCAAATATTAAATGTTATTTATTTTAAGTGATTTTAATAATGTTTGTCCCAATACAGTTGAAAAGTGGGTAGTTCCAAAGAACAAATCTTTCCTTGGTTCCTATTGTGTCATATTCATCTTTATACCTGAAACCCAAACATCTTCACTATCCAACAAAAGCAAAGGAGTTGTACTTGCTGTTCCAATACTTTTGGAGGTGACTCTATGTAGGTCATTTCAAGCAGTTCAGACTGTGGAGCAGTTTTTCCTAGACAATAGTTTTTGTGTTTCACCTGAACTTTCCCTAGCTGCCTTGCAGGTGACCTCACCATGGTGACGTGTAAATCCAGATTAGCCCTCTTCATTATTCCGCCAGACTTGTAGTACAGTAAAATGAGATTAGGACCATGTCCTTTAAATAGAATCAAACGTGCCGACCCGTGCCAGTAATGAACAGTGTTCTCGAGCATTGAAAGTCAGTCAGGGGTTTACACACACAATATCTGGTTTGTTAATCAAAGAGCCGTTGAGCTGATTTGAAGAGGTGTGATCGAATTCAAATCTACTTGTAGAGCAGTATTTAAAACAACAGGATTTCACTTTTATTGATAACAACAATCCAATTTTCAGACTTAAAGATTTACTTTTATTTAAAATTTCTGAATTTCCATTCTTATTTACAAGAGATGCAAGATAATATCGGTCACCGATAATTATCGGCCGATAATGGCAATTATGACGTCACACAGATAATCCAGATAAAACAAAATTCAACCGATAAAGCATTCCGATAATTATATACTTGATTTAGCCTCCAAATGTGCGCAATCAACAGTTTTGTCCAATTCTGCTAGTTTTAAGGAGGTGTTTTTGCAGTGTAGTAGTGTGATATATGTTAGGAATGGCTTAGTTTTAAAGGCATTTTTGTGCAACTTGGGTGTTTACTCTCTAAGTAATTGTTGCGAAAAGCTTACCATTACACAACGTCATTGCCATTGATTAGTTGTTGGAATTTACTACTTGTTCACATTTGATGTGGAAAAAAATAGCACTAAATTACATTTTTGCACAGTAACATTTGATCTTTGTATACTTAAAAATTTTACACACATATTTGAACAGAATTATCGGAGTGACATTATTGGTTATCGGGTGGAAGGGGCAGGAAATGATCAGTTATCGATATCGGTTGAAAAATGTATTATCGTGCATCACTATTAGTTACATTTGACATTTTTGAAAATGTGAATAAAAATAAAATGTTCTTCTATCATTAAGTGACACAGATACTTGGTCTATTCGTCCGACTACAGGTAGTCCCTGGGTTACGACTAGGGTTGGGAATCAGCCGATTCGATATGTATCTAGATATACAGGTTACGATTCGATTAAAAAAACGATACATTTTTAAGGCCGAGCGATTCGATACGATTCGATAGAGTGCAAGAACGATACGGTTCGATAGAGTGAAAATGATTTGTTGTGTGTGTTTGCACAGTATTTTAAACATATAAAAAGACCACATTTCTAATATAGCAAAATTAAACAACAAAATTTCATACCAATGTTATGTTTTATTTTTTTATGAAAATAAATAAGGCTTAGTATATGACCGTCATTTTGTTGGATGGGATTGATAATAAAATAAAACTCCAGTGACAGACAACAATAAAGTGCAGTAATTCAATTACTGTATTTCCTGGTGTTTTAAACACAAGAGGTCAGTAATTTAAGTGCAAACTTTCAATGTGAACATCTTACAAACAAAAATATTAATTATATGCATCAGCTCTAGAAAAAAATGAATTAAACCTGCTAGTGTTATCATAAATAAATAATAAATTATGCTTTACGACTGGTATAATTGGGGGAATAAAAACATGGCATTTTAGACAGACAGGTCAATAATCATTAGTTTAACCTAATACACAGCAAAGTCATTCACGTATGCCTGTGCTTCCTCATTTTTTATTCCTTATCACTGTCCGTATCTTTTTGAAGGACAGATTTTTCTTGAGGAAGATCAACTAATCCACATGTTCATGTTTAAGTAGACTGCGTTTCGTGGAAACAATATGCCGCCCTTTCCACCATTGTAGTGGGTTATTTTTCAGGGTTAAAAACTCACGATCTCTATACCGCTCCACACTTCACACAAGCTCTGTCCCATGCGAACAGATCTGGCTGCCTTCATCACTGACTTTTGTTTTCCTGGGTACGTTGAAAATCAATCGCTGCACGTCGCTGGCGTCGGTGATCACACTGTCGATTGTTTTAGCATGTTGCTTCGTTGCCACTACTAGTTTCGTTTTGGGCTGTGAAGAAAACACTACGGAGCGTGCGTTACAGTGGTTTCGTTTGCTCTCGCGTTGTTATGACACGCCCGTGACGATCGGGTAATGACGGCGACTAGTAGCGGTTCTGCCGAAATGCATGGGAAGTTGAGGCAACCATGACTGTGAGTAATGCTTGTCCATATTATATCATGCGTGCGGTCTCGATCTAAGTGCGCTGTGTGGTGAATGACACAAGTGCAGCATGTGAAGTAAAAGCTAAATTATTATCATATTAAGCAATGCATTGAACTAGGCATTGGAAGCCGATTCTTGTGCTTGCAATAGCCGAATTCTATCTCTACTATCGGTTCATTGAATATTTAATGGCTAATTACTGTCGAATGGTAACTTTACTATCGATACATCTGTATCTCTCACCTGTAAAACCGGATATCCGGTCGTATCGGTTTATCGTTCTCAAGCTTAGTTACGACGTACCCGACTTATGTGATTTCGTCTTTAAGACGCGTATCTCGTCTGCCACCTCTCAGCATTGATGGTAACTACAGTATATTATTTGTCATTTAATTTGGTTATTTACTAGGTCTAATTAATGTAAATGGCTGATTTCTACAGTAATTGCTATGCATATCTGATATTTCATTATACTACAGTGTATGTGCGGTCCGTTTTCCTTTGTTGCACTCGGACTTGTTTGATGTCACGCCTGCGCTATTTTCTGTTAGTTTCAAGCTTTGATTTCACATCGGGAAGCGGTGGTAAAGCTAGGCAATGCCCCACCCCCATCCCCCCATTAGCTCGGCATTAGCCCGTTAGCTTCCTGAGCAGTGTTCGTTTTCACTGCTGGACTGGTGCCACTAATAGCTGCCGTTTTCCTTGTTTAATTTCCCTTGATTCAGACCTTATCTCCCTCTGTACTGTTGTGCAGCCATTGTAGTATGCTTTTGTAAGCAAATGTGTATTGATTTACCTTATAGCATTATTGTATGCTCTTTGTCATTATTGTATTTTATTTTCTAATTGTGTGTTCACAGTTTGACGGCGACAAATTAATAAATGTCAGTTGTAAGAAGAATTATGGTGTGATCGGTGTTACCAGAGTGAAGTAATATGTATCTACTGTAATTTTTGGACTATAAGCCGCTACTTTTATCCTTATTTTGAATCCTAAGGCTTATAGTCCAGTGCGGCTTATTTATTGATTTATTTGGTTTAATAGGTATCACTTTATTTGACAGCGGGGCCATAAGACTGCCATGACGCAATGCAATCTTAATTATGAGATGATTATGAGACTATTATGGGCATTAATGAATGCTTATGACATGTCATTAAGTATCATTCGGCAAATTATGTCAACAACACTCCATTTATGTCCAGCTCAGATCTTTTACATCTACTCAAATGTGAGATAATTTGCTGGATGACACAAAATGAAATCTGTCATAAGCATTCATTAATGCTCATGGCAGTGTCATGTCATAATTATGGTGGTCTTATGACAGGTTTCTGGTTTTCAGGTTTATTTTTCCAAAATGGGTGAAAAAAAATATGGTCTTAATTTATTTTTGTACTTCCTTCCTAGTTCTCCAACATAGCCTTAATTTATGAGTTTATGGTTGCCATACTAGTAGATATGCCTTTGACTGTTGGGGTCCATTTTCCCAAAGACGTATTTATACGTCTTTCACGTTAGTTTTTTACAAGAAACATCTCTGGGATCTGATTCAATTTAGCTCCAAAGCACAAAGCTGAAAATCCATTTTAAAGCAATAAAACTGGCCACTGGAGGGTAGTAACGCATTTGGTAAGACCCGCAACCCGATTCAACGGCAACGAACGACCGGGCCGCTCAGACAGGGCGCCGGCGGAAGACGACCGAATGGAGTACAACCTAGAAGACGCCCGGGATGCCAGGCACTGGACGACCGAGCAGAACGACCGGGACCACCAGTGCAGCGGACGATGCCGTTGAGTCCGTGCTGCTCGGCGAGCAGACCCCGCAGAGACTAAAAAAAATCCATCTTTATGAGACAGGCGGCAATGAGGGAAAAGTTTACTCGGCTGTCGTGGCCACTACAGCGTCATCTCTTAGTTAGTTATGTGTAAATAAATTGTTACTTTGTTATCAAAAGGTCTATTTGTCTTGTTGTTTATGTTATTTTGTAAAAGGAAAACATTCAGATGCTTGGGATGTAACTAAAGCAAAAAATAGCTGTGTTAAAGTCAAAGTTATTTTTGAAATGTATGCTCTCACAAAAAGCTCAATTTCTCAGTTTTTTTCATCAGAAATGGGAAAATTGCGCAAACTAAGCTATTTTATAATGCTCATTTCTAAAGAATGGAAAAAGATCTTTCTTATGGTGGGTTCCATGTTTATATAGCAATAGAACAGAATTTTCTATGGGCCTTGCAAAATCAGTCAAAATCCAGTAAAGCGGAAATGAAGGGGTTGCACCGGCGAAAATGGCTGGGAGTGAATGAGTTAAAAAAGGTTGATTCAGCGTATGGTGAGTTACATTTTACCTGCACTTGATGTTTGTTTTTAGCCCCGTCGTGTTATTTTATATTTATTTTTCTGTGACAAATTGCTGGCCCTTGAAAAGAAGGCCAACGTACACCGGTTCGTAGTGCAAAAAAAAGAAAAAAAAAATTGCTATAGAGCAGGGGTCCCCATCTGCCGGGCCGCGGACCGGTACCGGTCCGTGGCGCATTTGCTACCGGGCCGCACAGAATTTAATAACGACCACATTCTGACCGAATTAACTCTGTCCTCCTGCTTAACACACCAATATCCCTGTCTACTCTAGATATAATACTACGGGATAGATATAGGGGCAGTTTACACTGGGACTCTCCGAGAAGACGAAAAATTTCACATTAGCATCTATATGGTTTCATGTTTCCGTTTCCATTCGAACGATGTCGCAATTCCGCGTGAAAACGATGTAGTATTAATGCTGGGCCCTAGTGGGCAGTGTAGTTTTACAGGGGGGCAGCCAATGACGCACTTCCTTGACAACAACCTCCACAGACCGGAAACAGCATATCCGCACACTGATAGCCGTGGCGACCACTGCCACGCGTTTTTTGGTTTGGATGGATGAGGAAGTAGAACTTTTACTATGCGCAACGTTGGATTATAAAGCTGCCTCAAAAGGTACAACAACGCAAACATTTGGCGCACTACACAAAGGACAAGCCAAAGTTCCGCCATGTTTGTTGTGAATGCTTAGTAACTGAGACTGCGCATGCCCAAAGTGACGTACGGGTGCGGGTGTGAGTGCCTACGTCATCGAAGCGAAGGCGGTTTTCATTCATATGAACCCGCTGCGACCCTCGAAATCGGATTCTTCCACTTTGGAAGCAGGATTCAGAATTTTCCGTCTTCGTCGACACCATATGCACGCAAGGCGAGTCCGCAGCTCAGTCATTGCGTCTTTGTGTCGCAGAGTCTCCATGTAAACTGCCCCTAAATGTCGTCATAGAAATCCATTGATTGGACTGCTAGCAGTACATCTTGTTTGTGTATATAATATATCTATGTGCGCTTGTCCTCGATAATAACGTATTGCTTGGCCGCGGCGCATCACATTTGTTCCCGGAAATAATTAGCCCACACACGAGCGAAGATGACTGAAAAACAGACGTCTTTGGAGATATTTTTTACGACGAAAAGGGCACCTGACGAGCCTACAACCTCGAAGACCCACGAACTGCGAAGGAGTGGATTCGTGACCCGTTTGTGAATAAACAGTGATTCGACCATGGCTGTACAACAGTAAGATCAACTTATAGAGATGGCAGCTGACGGCGACCTTATTAAACGTACATTTGAGACAACAACTCTACCGACGTTCTGGATTAAAGTCATTCTGGAATATCCTGACATCGATACAAGAGCATTGAAAAACTTAATGCAATTTCCAACATCGTATCTTTGTGAAGCGGGCTTCTTAATTAATGCTTAACGACAAGGCGAAGTCGTTAATGGTGAGAGCGGTGTGCAGTTGTTCTGTGCAGCTTACATGGCAGGATGTATCTGAGGAGAACTTTTCTACGAGTCCTTCCATGATCAAACGTAAGTTAATATTCCTTTCTTACAAGAAAGTTTTTAGTGTTTATTTGCGCATTTTGCGGCAATGTTTAATGTTACGCGCATGCGCAGAACCGCATCGTTGCAATTTTTGATGGGTTGCAAAATTTGTCAGAACACCGGTCCGTGAAAAAAAATAAAATAAATAACACCGGTCCGTAGTGCACAAAAGGTTGGGGACCCCTGCTATAGAGGGTTAATTCTTGGACACATCAACTTAATGAATAGTGCAATCATCTCTTCTTGACTCTATGGTAGGCTGAGTGCATTATTTTGCCTCAAGTTTGAAAGTCGCTACAGACAAAAATGAGTAAAAATAGTTAGGTTCTGTACATTTGGTTAGGTCTGTTTAAAAAAAAAAAAACAACAACACTTATTTGGTCAGTCTGTCCTTTCTCAGTACAAAGTACCATTTTAGTGCGGGGGAACTGTTTAGTGCCTACATGCTGTTCATTGAGATTTATTACGGCAGAGACAGTTCTTCCTTCAGATCAAGAGTCTATTCGTGAGTTCATCCAGCATATCTGCGGCTTAACGACGGCACCGAGATACAGTGAACTCCTTGGTTTATCGCAGAGGGCGAGTGAAAAGTGATTGTGTCACTTTGAATGAGGTCTCTATGTGGACCGGCTAAAGCGGCAGCACTCAGGGCTCCACTGACACCGGAGAGCGAGGAGAGCACAGACAGAGGCGGAGGGGGAAACAGAGGAAGGCTTTTATCTCACTGTCATCAAATCTGCTTCAACTGTACGTCAGAGCACAAGGAAGGGGTGGGTGTGCGGGGGAGGAGGTTGCTGTCGCGGTGGCACACTGCTCAATGGTGGCATTCTTTCTTTTCCGTGGAAGAACACACCCCGGGGGGATTCCCCCACCCTGTAGTGCCTGAGTGGAGTAACGCAAGCCATCCTTGCCTTATCAGCCCAGTGCCCAAAGACAGGAGAAATGGGTGAGAAGTGTTTCCATGTGCCACGACACAGGCGGACGTACAGTATACCACTCTGGGCCATTAGTAGATACTATCATGTGTTTTGGCGCTAGTGAGCTTTTCCACGTCGAATAATGTTCTGTCATTTCCCCCACACACTTGTTCGATGGCAGATTTATCACCTTTTTTTATGGTTATGCTGGTAAAATTCAACCGTGTAATTCAGTTATTCAAAGGTTGTGTAACATTGTGAGTGCGACCCATAACTTTTTTTTTTACTGTGCACATTTCTTCACATCGTTTTTGCATGTGAACAGTTTTATGAGTATGTTGAAGTTTAGTAGTTTCCACTACTCACGTTTTCCTTCATGCCATGGATTCATTTGCATTGTTACAAAGAGTTTATTGAAAGGAATACAATTTTACCTATGGAGCGGATATCACCTTCTGTGCACATTTAGAATTGGGATTGCAGTTTAGGGTGTAAAACAATAAACAGAGGACATCCTCCCATTCACAAGGGTCGATGGGTAGGTAAAAGTCCCTCTATCATCATTATATTGAAAAAAATAAAAATATGATAGAACACCAAAATTCTTGAATGAGAGAGAATAAACCACCAAAAAAGACTTACATGAAAAAGTGGATTACATTGCACTGGATATTCCTGAGTTGAGACTATTAGGTTTCGTCTTGTCATGCAAGCTTGCATATTCACTCTGTGAAGTTCACAATACTGTGCACGTTTAGGTTCTTTCAATGTCTCGCAGTTAATGGGGTCACCAAAAGAAGAACATGAAGGAATCTCGCTCTTGAGCAATTGCATCACATGGTTAGATGACGAAGATGGCTTTTAGAGTTTTTGGAGGTATTACCCAACTTGAATCTGAGGGGGCTTTTTGTTTATGTGAGAGGATCACTGAGTCACTACAGGGTGGGCAGTTGTTTAAAGGCCATTTTCAGGGATTTAGAAAGAGGACCATGCATGTGACAGTGTTTCGTCTCTAGTGTTAAAACACAAAACTAAACCACCCACCGAAAAGATGGTGACCTTGTCAGGCACTTATTACATTTAATGCTGCAGTGAATTATCATACAATCAGTTGGGAATAGGCATGTGCTGATAACCGGTTTCAAGGTATACCGTGGTATGAAAACGTCACGGTTTCAAAACCGCAAAAATTTTCCATCACACCGTCCCTCGTTCTTCTCCCCCAAAATTGCTGCAAGTTATTATTGACAGAGTTTATACAACCACCGACAGCAATTTTTTCATTCACTTTAACACTGAAACTGTGTCTGATTTATCTTCATATTCAATTTAAGATCTGTGTCGGTGCTGACCTGTTCGTAAAACTCGCTTAAATGTTAGTACTGGGCTGGTGTTCTGTCAGATTTTCCACACCATCAGAAACTTTGCGGTTCTGTGCATGCGTGTAAAATTACAAGCGACCGCAAATGCAGCGGTGCCAAAGTTAACACCAAAAACTTTCGAAAAGAAAGGAATATGTACCTACTAGGGGTGTAACGGTACACAAAAATCTCGGTTCGGTACGTACCTCGGTTTTGAGGTCACGGTTCGGTTCATTTTCGGTACAGTAAGAAAACAAAATGCAAAATATAAATGTGCTAGTTGTTTATTACACACTTTTGTGCTTTCAACAATAGGAACATTAGCCTATACAAAGCTAGAATTCTGCTAAAAAAGTAGCGGGTATTTAAAGATAATCCAAAAACAATTTGCCTTTCAGACCCCGTGTATTGGTCAGCTTTTTTTCTGATAGAATGAAGAAAAAAAGAAGAAGAAAGAAGTCCTGTGCTAAAGAGAAAAGCAATCCCAATGACAAAGATTTTAACATGTATTTACAAATGAAATGCCTCAATGAATCATTTTTTTTTTCTTATAAATGGTTTTCAAAAGCTTTATTTGTGGATTTTCTCAAGTTAAAGCGCCACAAAGAAATTAATACATTTAATCGTGTAAGCAGGATCTGTTATTATTCTTATTATTTAATTACAGTTGTTTTAGCTCATTTCAATTTATTTTATTTAAATGGGCTATTATTTATTTTTATTACCTGTTTATATTTTACAAATGTGATGTAGTATTCATTTATATTGTATATTTTATGTTGTATAACTAGTTCCTATGTGAATATTAGTTCCTACTTGTTTTGTTGTGGTAGGAGGGTTTTGTATTGAACACGGGGCCGTGTTGGTTATTATTATAGCAGAGAAGACAGCAGTAAATCAACAAAGACAAGTCAACTGTGCCCCGATCTACCACTCAAGAGATCTGATGGACTCAAAAAGTGGGTTACGATTGCATATTAGTTTGAAAATCGACTGGACCACCGTATTTTTACACGAATGACTTCCGGTTTGCCCGATCCTAGCTACCGGTAGTAGTATTGACGCAATAATAAACTGTGCCCTTCTTTTCACGTGCGTCGTGTTGAGCCGATTCTGGGACACGTCTAACACGCGGCCGCACTGCGACTGGTGTGCATTGGCTGATTGACTTTAACGCCTGCGTTTCACTGCGTTCTCGTGGCGGCCACGTTGTCGTGCCATTGACGATTCTGGGTTATATTGTCGTACCGTGTTGGTCCTCATTATAGTAGAGAAGACAGAGTAAATATAATCTACACAAAGAAACTGTAACCCAATCGACTCACAGCCTCGAAAAGTAAGGGCTACATTACGTCAGAAACTCATTCTGTATGCCTCCGTTCCGAACCGAGGACCATGTACCGTTACACCCTTAGTACTAACGTTTGGTCATGGAGACACACAAGGGAAAGTTCTCGCACACATCATACCATGTAGCTGTGCTCAAATAGACTGCACATCGCTCTCTCTCACCGTCTTTCTCATGCTGTTAAGCATTTATTTACACCGTATTCATGTTGCACATACAGTGGAGCAAATAAGTATTTAGTCAACCACCAATTGTGCAAGTTCTCCTACTTGAAAAGATTAGAGAGACCTGTAATTGTCAACATGGGTAAACCTCAACCATGAGAGACAGAATGTGAAAAAAAAAACAGAAAATCACATTGTTTGATTTTTAAAGAATTTATTTCCAAATTAGAGTGGAAAATAAGTATTTGGTTATATACAAACAAGCAAGATTTCTGGCTGTCAAAGAGGTCTAACTTCATCTAACGAGGTCTAATGAGGCTCCACTCGTTACCTGTATTAATGGCACCTGTTTTAACTCATTGTCAGTATAAAAGACACCTGTCCACAACTCAGTCAGTCACACTCCAAACTCCACTATGGCCAAGACCAAAGAGCTGTTGAAGGACACCAGAGACACAATTGTAGAGCTGCACCAGGCTGGGAAGACTGAATCTGCAATAGGTAAAACACTTGGTGTAAAAAAATCAACTGTGGGAGCAATTTATAGAAAATGGAAGACATACAAGACCACTGATAATCTCCCTCGATCTGGGGCTCCATCCAAGATCTCACCCCGTGGCGTCAAAAAGATAACAAGAACGGTGAGCAAAAATCCCAGAACCACACGAGGGGACCTACTGAATGACCTACAGAGAGCTGGGACCACAGTAACAAAGGCTACTATCAGTAACACGATGCACCGCCAAGGACTCAAATCCTGCACTGCCAGACGTGTCCCCCTGCTGAAGCCAGTACACGTCCAGGCCCGTCTGCGGTTCGCTAGAGAGCATTTGGATGATCCAGAAGAAGACTGGGAGAATGTGTTATGGTCAGATGAAACCAAAATAGAACTTTTTGGTAGAAACACAGGTTCTCGTGTTTGGAGGAGAAAGAATACTGAATTGCATCCGAAGAACACCATACCCACTGTGAGGCATGGGGTTGGAAACATCATGCTTTGGGGCAGTTTTTCTGCAACGGGACCAGGACGACTGATCTGTGTAAAGGAAAGAATGAATGGGGCCATGTATCAAGAGATTTTGAGTGAAAATCTCCTTCTATCAGCAAGGGCGTTGAAGATGAGACGTGGCTGGGTCTTTCAGCATGACAATGATCCCAAACAAACTGCCAGGGCAACAAAGGAGTGGCTTCGTACGAAGCATTTCAAGGTCCTGGAGTGGCCTAGCCAGTCTCTAGATCTTAACCCCATAGAAAATCTGTGGAGGGTGTTGAAATCCCGTGTTGCCCAACGACAGCCCCAAAACATCACTGCTCTAGAGGAGATCTGCATGGAGGAATGGGCCAAAATACTTGCACAATTAGTGGTTGACTAAATACTTATTTGCCTCATTGTATATCTTTATGATGTGACTTGGTTATTTAGTACTTGTGGATGATAAAATGAAAGTCCAACTGAATGTAAAAGAATGTTTTTTTGCCGCCATAAAAGCTTCGGGAGCAAAAGCTGCCATATTTGCTAAAACTACACAGTCGTGACATGCAGCTTAGGTTGCCAGGTAATAGGTTTCCGCTATTAAGGTTTGTTTTTTTATAGTGTGTTTTCAGCCTATGGCTTTATCTGCTGTTTTGTCAGAAAGGCAAAAAAGTGAAATCCATCCAAAGACATGGAAAGCAAATATATCTTAAAATAAATTGGCAGGTGTGTTCCATTCACTAGTATGATTTTGAATTTCATTTCTAAACACACAATTGTACAATCACATGATCTAAGTTGTGTATTTTTACTACCTCTCTCAAAAATAGTCATTGTTATCCTTGAGCTGTACAGGTTACACAATATAACAATGTAGGACAAAGTTTTGAATGGATTTTTGGTCTCATTTCCAACAACACAAGAACCCAGAATATCTAGACTTTTTTGATCCAGCGCATATTTCAGCATGACTTGAGACTCATCACGGTAGCTACAGGAGGACATTCAGGCATTAGAATGAACACCCTGCATATCTCAGATCAATTTAACCACAGCCTTTTCCACACCCTTAGCTCCAATTAATTTTCAAGCATTGTAATCTTAGAACTGGCTTGTCTTCATTTACTTGGCACACAGTATTGATGATATTTTTTTTATCTTGGTTGCATAAGATTCGTACATAAATAGAACACAACACACAAGTTGCTTTACTTTGATGACAAAAATATGAAGGAACTTAAGCAACCATCCCAAAAATCTTTCAGCACATTCCAACAAATCAAGAGCTACAATCTGTTTACATTTGTTTTTTTTTTTCTTTTAATTTTATTTTTTATCGGTAAATGGGGACCAGAAACCAGTGCGATAACTGGAAAATCCGTGAAGTAGCACCCCCCGCCCCCAAAAGAAGAATTTAATTAAAAAAAATTTTTTTTGGTAATCTATTTATTTGTGTGTGTGTGTTCAGTGTATTAATTCAGATTTAGCATTGGAAAGAGATACATATAATACATGTTTTTTTTCTTCACCTTTTTCCCCAAAGTATAGTTTAAAAAAAACTTACCGTAATTTCCCGAATATAAGGCGCATCCGTGTATAACGCGCACCCTAATTTTAGCACCAATAAATAGAAGAATACAAGAAAACAGAGAGATACAGAAATGTCATTTTACTGACCGGTGAAACACAGCACAAGCATAGCACATTGGTAGTTTAAAACATTACTGTAAACTGACAATATGTACGGTAATAATATGATCTGACAACTTCTTCAACTTAGCAGAATCCAGGAGAAAACAAAACAGATATGACTTTTCTTTTAAAGGCTACTGTATAACTTGCTCGTTTCATTATGATGAATAAATGTTTCCTCCATGGATTGATACGGTAAAATGAAAGTGAGAACGTAAGTCGGAAATCCGAGAGAGCTCATCGCTGTGGACATGACAGTAACAATAGGAACTATTGTTATTTGGGTTTGAGTTTCCCGAGGGACAGATATAGTTGACGGACACTTGCCTGGCATACCAGACTCACCGCTGTTCCAGCGATTGAGTCTAGCAACCGTCCGGCGGATCAAATTCCAAGGGCGGAGCAAGCCACAGCAAACAGACAGCGGAGTGGACCAATCAGCGACGGGCAGACGTGACATTGTTAAAGCGACAAGTAATTAGCGTGAGCGGAGAATGGAGAAGTTTATTCAACATGGCTAGCGCGAGCCATGTTGACTGTTGTCAGTGACTTGTTTCGATGTGTTTCTGGTCATTTAAAACTGGTTTTACCGCGGATTGGAACATATTCTCGGCTCTCCCGTTCGCCATCTGTGTTGTTGTAGACACGACTTTCGGCGCGCAAGAGTGACGTTACTCGTTAAGAATACGTCACAAAAATAAACAAATCTGATTGGATGATTGATTTTGTACCTTGCTCGAGAGGCCTTTAATGGGCTGGGTCCCAGACTATTTCTCACAGTGTTTGAAAAATACAGGGAGAATAGTCTGGCTGTGCCAGGCAAGACGGACACAGGAAGTCTGTGATGTTTTACATTTGTTGTGGTCTGAGTTGCGGAGCTGCAATAAACGTTGATTCAAATGAGTTCAAGAAACTAAATTCTGCGCCTTATGAAGAGTGAAAAAAGCAGAATTTAACACAGACGAAATCATTCGACCAATCAGAGTGAAGTATTACCGTGTAGCGAGTTATAACAGAATTCACCGCTAATGTTGGCACGTTGTATAGTTCCCGGGGGGAGGTATTTTGTTGAGGGAACAGCCGGAAAGATAGTTATTTTCCGCGGGTTGCATGTGAGACAGACATTGCTACCGTATTTTGTTGCAGCCTAAATGTCAATGAAGCAACGCGGATTAGCTCCGTTGTTTGATACTCCGCCTCCGACTCCTTCCCTAGCTCGTCACGACTGAAACAAAATGGTGACGTCACGTGCCGTAATGGTCGTCAATGGATCGCCGCATACGTTTCTTCAACACAACATGGCTGTGTCAAAATTTTTTTTAAAAAATCGGTCTTTATATATATATATATATATATATATATATATATATATATATATATATATATATATATATATATATATATATATATATATATATATGTATATTCGGTGGTTACAAATTGTTTCCTGTTTTAAAGAATTTTGCCACATTATCAGTACTCATCAATTTAAGCCAGTTATCGAGATCATTCTAAATCTTTCCCCACGTTTTCTTTACTTAAAAAATCAATACAAATAGAATGTTTGTCTTCTAATAATAATAATTTGAGGCTAAATAATAATTTGAGGCTAAATATGTTGAATTATGTGTAATGCCAGTATTCTAAGTAAGCACCCTCTTTACTTCTGTACTGTAAATTGGCCTTCTCTGGACTGTGAAATAGTCAGGACTCAGGATATAATCCGGCCCCTGATTTGAACTGTAGTGTATGAATGTATAAAAAAGATTTATTGATATTTGTACACTATTGTATTGCCTCCTGCTGCAGACAAGATTGTGAAGCATTTTATACTAGTATTCCATATCTCAACACAGGACAAAAAAAAAATCAACCTTACATATAAACTTGGAAATTGTGTGACACCGTTTGTGCAAAGAAGGTCATAAACCACACTTTAACTTTCCTAATGAGACCCTATAGTTGATCTTTGATAACTGATCGTTAATCTCCTACATTTTTTTAATAAGAAAAAAAAATGCAGTCGAATGTTAATTCCCAAAAGAATGCAACAATGAAGCTTCTTCAGTGGCACTGAAAGATGAGCATTCATAGCCGGCCCGCTCAGTTTAGATTAATTAATAATCATAACATTGCAATGCATCTCACATCACAAGGGCAGTACAGTGGTACCTTAAGATACGAAATGAATTCGTTCCGGAGTGGCTTTCGTATCATGATTTTTTAAATATAATGAACGGTGTTTTACATGTAAATCACCTAATTTGTTCCAAGCACTGCTAAAACATCACATTAAATATTTTATGATAAGGGTAAAAGCAGATTGAAATGAGCCAAATACATTTCAATCATTCAATATATCTAACCGAAACATTAATACCTGTAATGAAGTAGATAAGAGAACATAATGCCCCCCCACCCAAAAAAAAGAAGGAAACTACAAAAAGTGGAACTTTGCCTTTCAAGTGAGGCGATGCTTTTATTTTGGTGAAAACAGTTTAGAGCACATAGTGCTTTAGACTTCCGCACATGAAGAAAAACGCATATGAGAAAGAATGCTTTTATGCAGTCGAAGAAGTCAATTAACTGAGTTAATGAGAAAGGGTGGGGCTACGCCCGCTTTTTGACGCTTGGAAAACATCTACAGAGGCAACACCTTTATGTACCATGTTTTATATTGTTTATCGTGTGTTTTCACTCGCAATTGGACGCTTGAAGTGTGTTATGTAGTTGTTCTGGACAATGTGCGGTCACTAGCTAATGCATGCTAATGTTCATATAGATCTGTCAGTAGGGATGGTTTGTTTAATTTTCATTTTTTCAATTTCACATTGCAAAGTGTGGATGTCGGAAACAGCACAATAAGGGCTGCAAGACACAGAGACTTCTGGCATCATCCTTTTGGAGTTTTAGCATGCTGTCTATCTTGGACTGAGCACCAACATCTTAGCAAGGCCAATACAGGCATGTCTGTGGCGCGACTTTGAAAGTTTCCTGCGAGTGGGAATTATGTATCAGGAAACAGACACAACTAAGATACAGATTTAGAAACAAAGTTTTTTTTTCTTTTAGCAACTCATTTAGGTTTTAACCTACTATAACAGCACTTCCCTGACTTTATCAGCAAATTACTTTGGAACTTCCATGTGCAAAGATTGCCAATATTTTTCCTTCCTAACTGCAGTAGGAAAATGACCCTGCCATATGCTTCCAAAGACATTACAACATATTCTGTGTTTTATCAACTTTTTAAAAGTGTGTTTAAAAAAAAAAACACTTGTGTCTTTTTATTTAGCTTATGTAAACCTTCCATGTAGATACCAGCCATGGCTGATTGCCAACTGCTGCGAAGTGCACCTGACTACACGTAGGTGCAGCTAGGGGATTCCACCTGTCAGTTTACATGGCCAGGCTATGGGCAGATAGAAAACACAATACCAGGAGTCCAAAACCCACAACATGACATGATCATGCTGAACTGAGATTTTGACAAGTACAGTGATGTTTCACTTGGTATAGACCCTACTCACCAACGTCACAGAATGACGTGTTGCTGTATCCGGCCGCCATATTGTCCGTCATTGTTTATCCGTATTCTCAATGGTTTCAATTTGTCGTGCAATTTATAGTGCAATTCATGGAAGCCCCGGTGCTTTCAGACGCTGTAAACTCATTGGATCCATTGCATAAAAGGCGTTATGTGGAAAAGCTTCAGTCTATCCATTCGCCAGATCCATATTTGATGCCTAAATCGTTATTTTTCACCCACTGTCTTCGCCCTCTCTGCCTGACATCTGCTACCCTGATATCTACAACTATCTTGCCCACACAAAATCAGCCTATTCTCACGAAAGTTTGAAAAACTTTAAGAGCAGCAATCTAAGCAACATTACCCCGTGTGACTCTTTACTTCCAATTTTCTAAAATGGCGACAATCAATTAAAAAAAAAAAAAAGTTGACTGCGATGACCGACGCTTCAGGGATAGGTGGATATTGGACTATTTCTTAAATAAAACACGCAACAACTGTGTCTGCCTCATTTGCAAAGAGACAGTCGCTGTTTTCAAAGAGTTCGATGTGACGCGATAATAATATTACCGAACGAGACATGCTGACATGTACGACAACATTACAGGGAAGATACGCAGCGAGAAATTATAGCAACTTGAAGCCAGTTTAATTTCACAGCAGCAGTATTTCGCAAGAGCCCGAGGGTCGAAAGAAAACGCCACAAAGACGAGAGTGTTGAAATTATGAATTAAAAAAAATAATAAAGCAAATGTGACACACAGAAGGGCTTGCTAACATTTGTTTAAATATATTGTTCTATGTCAATCAGCCAAGGTAGCCCCCCGCATTTTTACCACACCAAATCTGGCCCCCTTTGCAAAAGGTTTGGCCACACCTGTTTAACTGATGATCCGTAGACGAGGCCAGCATCTTTCACTTGGTACTAGCTAAATATTATTCAAAATGTAATGATGGTGGAAGAAATAAGCATCTTGAATTTGAAACTGTATGTTGTCGGCGATTAGCCTCGCAATGATCTTAATTGTGGTTGTCAGCCCAAAACCCTCTAAATATACAGTATATTAAATGCATCTTACCAGATATAAAATGATCGTTTGAAGCCCAGTTTTCTCGTCGAATTGCAGCAGTCCATCTCGCTCTCCTCTCCGGGTCTCTCGGAATACGGTAGAACTTCAAGTCTCTCTGTCTATCTTCTCTGTTATTGCAAGCAACCGCCACACACACCTTCACCATTTTGATTATTAATGTTAACGAGCAGAAAAACACGCCATTATAAGAGGAATTTACGAAGCGGTAATGCGTCAACACGACGAGTTCACGGACAATATGGCGCGGAGGCGTGGTTGTGACGTCATGTGAGTAGGGTCTATACTGTATATTAGAGGGTGATTCAAACTTAAAAAGGCCTGTACGACCTGAAAGGGTTTTAAAATTTATTAGGAATGCACGATATCCATTTTTTGATCGATATCGATAACTTCCAGCTCCTAAAGGCCGATACCGATATGATAACCGATAATATATACTGTATATAATATTTCAATGTATATTCACCTGAGTTTTCAAACACCTGTAGGTCTAAAATACTAGTGGCAGATTCAGCATAGATTTGCCTTTGACCTAACCAGAATTTTCATGATGACATGAACATTATTATAATGAACAAAACAAAGACAAGAACAGTTTTGACTTCAAATAAAGTGCCCATATTAATTTTTTTCAAATAAATATAATTAGAGTCAATCCCAATCAGTCAATATCATTGACGATGTGTTACCCGGAACACTAAGCACAGAACTAAATCAAACATAAACCCAACAAGTATTGTGCTTTGTCAGCAGATAAAACATTTGGTGCAACAGGAGAGGAGACTTTTGTCGTCTTGGTCCATTAAACAACTCTCTTAACCTGGCAATTATAGGACAGCAATCCTATCAATAACTTGTAAACATAACACTGTAAAATGCAAACATTTGCTAATTGCCATAGTAAGGTTCATCACTTAGTGATGGAAAAATAAGGCCTCTAGAACAGTAACAAAACTTTGCATCCTAGCAAAACAGAAGTGGAAACAAACGCACACATCCAAATCCACTGACACAGTGCCAAAATCAATACTAATAGGCCCGATAATATATGTTATTGGAATTATTGGGATGATGTCATAATTTCTATTATCGGACCGATAATTATCGTGCACCTCTAAAATTTATCCCCAAATACTGGAATTGACCAATGCCTGGGTCGTTGGACTGTGTAGGCAACATTCAGGCTTACAGCTTATAAGAGCAACACTTGTTGTTTAGTGCAATACATGACAGGTTAGTTTTAAAAGTACTGCCTGAAAATGATGGAATATATTTAGGTAAGCAAGTGCAGCAATGCGTAAAAAAAGAGACAATTTGAAAATGAAGTAAAATAAGGTAAATGTTTATCTTGTGTGATGTGTAGTTTCTCAACTCTGACAAAGGAATGTCATTATTATCCCCCCCCCCAAAAAAAACAAAAAAAACAAAACAAAACAAAAACCCTCTCCATGCTGGACTACTATGGCCTAGATTTAATCATTTAAACCTGTGGTTATTTGCCAGTCATTTGCGGTCGGTAATCTGTGAGTTTCATCATGAACCTCCCTGAAACCCTTAGTGTAGAATCAGTTTTTAAAAAATTCCATAACAACGATAGTCCAGGATGGAGGAGCGCCAAGCATTTCTACTGATGCTCAGCCAGCTGCATACCTGCAGATCAAGTACTTAGCTTGCCACTCCCCATGACTGCAACCACTCACTTATTTGGTGGGAATGCAGTGGCCATAAAAGCAGTCCTAAAGTGTTGCTGACGTACAATGTTTGCAAGTTATACCAACCAAAACTATAATTTTCATCAGGGCACAAAATTAAATGATAAAACTTTATAGTTTTTCTCAACATTGTGGCACCAACCGGGCGGGGGAGTTCAAATTTGAGATGTTCAACGCGCACGCAACTAGATGATG
The DNA here is from genome assembly GCF_030265065.1 of Corythoichthys intestinalis. Classification (NCBI taxonomy): domain Eukaryota; kingdom Metazoa; phylum Chordata; class Actinopteri; order Syngnathiformes; family Syngnathidae; genus Corythoichthys; species Corythoichthys intestinalis. Next base: position 44,141,529 of record NC_080398.1, read on the forward strand.
GTAAATTGAGCTGCAACCAGACATTTTGCTGTTTTTTAATATGTTGCGATTTGTGGGCCATAAGAACTGCACTGTATACTGTTCCTTTCTTGCCACATTCTGAGATACTTTTGTGATGTTTAATTTATGGCTGAAAGTAAAAATAAATGCACTAAATGAGTAACGTGCTTACTTGAGCTTGCTAATATGCCTTGGCTACTTTACATTTTTCTGACTTACTATTGGGGTATTACGAGACAAGTGCTCGCATGTTGATGCTCTTAATTGCTGACAAATCCTGTAACCTATCATCGAATCTCTGAAGCTACTTAAATATATTATGCTGTTTTTTATTTTTATTTTTTAAATTGTATTATTATTAATTTTTAAATAACTTTTTCTTTAGCATCCTTCATATTGGTCACATCACTGAAATCGGAAGTTGCGATTCTTTTATGCATGGCTGAGTTGAACAATGATTTTATTGATACATAATTAATCTGAAGGTGTTGCCAAAATGAAAAATGAAACCAAAGACACAGGCTAGTTTTTTTTTAAGAATAATTGGCGAATTAATCAGACCAACCAAGCACGAGGAAGTGTAGAATGCATTGTAATTTAATTTACTGCCTTTGAAAATGCAGATACCCTGATTAGTATAATTATACCACCGTCATATACTAATAAGGGGTCGGTGAGCTATAGGCCATTGTAGCTTTTTTTTTAGCCGCTTTTAGACATAATATACTACCTGCACCATGGCTTTCAGACGTAAGGAAATGTACAGATACTAACAGGGCTCAGCTGTTTTCACATGCAGTGTGACGTCATGTCTGTTTACTTTGTTTCAGTTTCCGCTAAAGAAATAAACATAATTTACCGTAATGATCTGAATAATTAATTTGTATCATGAATGGACGTAACAACAACACATCCGCAAACATATTTCTTTACAAACAATATGAACACTTGTATAGCTTTTGCTCAGCCAAAGTGTCCTAGATAGGTGCACAGTTGTCAGATAGATTTTGAATAAGGTAGTTACTAAGTTCTCTGTTTGCTACTTGTTAAATGTTATTTCGTCATAAGGTGAGTAAATGTGGTGTAATCACATGATAACTACATCATCAACCTCCGCACTCTGAGCTGGTAATTTATCGGACTTGTGAGTAGGTCGTGAGCTGGTAAACTTCCGGCTAATGTCCAAGACAACTGAGCCACATTTCATGTATAAATTTGCCTGGCACGGCCAGACTGTTCTCCCTGTATTTTTCAAACACTGAGATGAAAGTCTGGCACCCAGCCCATTAACGGCCTCTCGAGCAGGTACAAAATCAATCGACAAATCAGATTTGTTTATTTGCGTGACGTGTTCTTAACGAGCAACGTCACTCTTGCGCGTCGAAAGTCGTCTCCACAACAACACAGATGGTGAACAGGAGAGCCGAGAATATGCTCCAATCCATGGTAAAATCAGTTTTGAATGACCAAAAACACATCGACACAAGTCATTGACAACAGTCTGTCTCGCGCTAGCCATGTTGAATAAATTCTGCTCTCCTCGTATGTTTCCTTCCGCGCGCAAGTCCCTCATCCTGCCCTCGTCGCTTTACTAACGTCACGTCTGCCCGTCGCTGATCGGTCCACTCCGCTGTCTGTTTGCTGTGGTTTGCTCCGCCCTGGAAATTGTATCCGCTGAATGGTGGCCAGACTCAATAGCTGGAACAGCGGTGAGTCTGGTGTACCAGGCAATGTATAAATCATGAGTGCGTATCGGGCAAATACCAGAACATTACCGAACTCTGAAAGGTATTTTTGGCGAGAGGTGGTGCACATTCTGATAACCAGCCAATTGCACTGCACATGTGCATCTGCAATTTAAACTGGTCAATGTACTTTACATCCTTGATTTTGGAATGTGGTGGTAGAGTCAGAAGACCATGAGAAAACCTAGTGATATTTATACACTGATGAAATGGAGCCTACCCCAGCTAATGTTGGGCAACCCTGCATCACCCATATATGAATATTTCTATATTTCTTGTCTGATAATGTGAAAGAACAATTTCACCAAACTCCGGTTAGTCTAGGCCCTAACAACAACACCCCTCCACCTGTCACCACACCACTCGTCTGACTCGTTACACCTGTCTGGTTATCTCAGGGTACGCTCTGTTGGCCTCTCTTTAAACTGTCCACTCACTCCTTCCCATGCGCTCTCTTTCCTTTTTCCCTGTCTTTTGTTTCCCCCCTCCTGGTCCTTCCCTCCATGAAGGGGAACTTCCACTGCAGCTTCGCATCCTGGAACAGACTTCCACTGTGGAAACAGCCACATAATACCACTCAAGTGTATTTTCCAAAAGGGGGTGAGGGAGAATGAATGAACACACGCACGCACACTCACAAACAAGCACGCATATTTAGATTTTACTACTATTTGTATTTTTTACAAGTATATTTATGCACTTTGCTACAATAATGTGGGACCCATTGAAGCATCCGTTGTGTTTTCAAATTTCCCATACCTATCTGACTCAGTTCAGAAGATCTTTTAGAGTATCCATGCAATCTTTTGTCCATTCTTAAAGAACCCTTTGGACACAGTCATACTAGAACAGAAACAGCCTTTTACAAAATAATGTTGGAAGTGTTGTAAAAGCTTGTATTGTAGTGAATTCCAATACTTTTATCAATTTAGTGTTTGTGATATTTTATGCTTGTGATCAACATTATGGGATTTTAGGGTTATTGTTTAAATTGCGGTGCTTTATGAGCATGTGTATATGAGTTTGATTTATATACATTTACTTCCAGGGTTGGACATCTTGCCATGATGGCACATCACTTTAAAGAGAATTATAATACTAAGGGGCTGTGAGATATCAATAGAACCGTTATGTGGCAAGATAACAAATATTAATAAAGTTAAAAAAAAAAAAATCGCATTCATGAGCAATTATCGAAAATATATCGAAAATTACGAACATTTCCGAAAGTATTCCGGAAACAGCCAAATGGGGCTTTGACGTCACAACCAGGAAACAAAGGTCGAGGCAGGTGCCATCGTTGTTTATCGACGAGAGAGTTGCGTTCGTGTTTTATCAAAAAAATCGCTAAAATGGTTCAAACCTGTCATGCTATGTTGTGTACAAATAGCCATTTGTCGCAATGTAGTACCCATGAGTTCCCGAATGCGAGAAAAAGAGCTGGACTACGCAGACAATGAGTAAAGTTCGTCCGTGCAAAGAGGGTTAATTTTGCAGACCCAGCCTCCGGAATGGTTTTGTGTGGTGCGCATTTTACACCTGAAAGCTATGCGAACTATGGACAGATTAAATCAGGTTTTGCTAAGAAATTGCTGCTGAAAGCAGATGCGGTGCCCACCATACACGCGCAGCCACCTAAATGTTCCGAGATATCAAGAAAGAGGACAATGACTGGCACTGATGAGACCACCCCACCATCCCAGGCTAAGCAAAGGAGGGGAGCAGCCAAGCTCGAAATGGGCAAAGTGAGTACTCTTTTATAATAAAAAACATATCACGCATTGGATATAGGACTGGACACATGCATAAATTATTGCTCGTAAAATATATACAACAAATCCTCTAATCCCATTCATATTTGTGTCTGTTGGCAGAGCGAAAACCTATGATAGCACAATAAATGATAATTATTCTATACATTAATTTATTTTGTGGTCACGTTGTATCAGCTTCACAAAAAGAAATGCAAAACAAACTATTCGATGTTTCCCACACAATCTGTTGCCGGTGTTTCATCAGTGTGATTGCTCCCCTCAATGATCGTTTCATTAGGCTGCATTGGCTTTTGTTTGGGCTCAAATTGATAACCCAAAACACCAAAGAAAGGTTCGTAACTCTCCTTGTCACCATTAGAAGAACGTTCGTTATGTGCGATTCGTCGCTGCAACTAGAAACAAAATTGTCCGCCATCATTGCCGCCATTCAGTACGAAGCACTGAGCTGGGTGTTTCCTAGTTGTGACGTCATGCACACAATATGCTAGACTTCTGGGATCTCTGGCGCCGGTCGTTTTAGCTTGACAATCAACCAAAATTTCTATCATTTTCTTGGTGTTTCGATGTGTGTAATTCCAGGAAGTGGCATGATATGAATCCAAAAAGCATGTGTTTATGGACAAACGATGGAATATTAGCATTTCCCCAGGTGTTTTCATACTGTTTAAGTGTACATTTGATTTTGCTTGATTGTGACGAAAACATTGGCGTGAGTAAATGTCACACATCTTTAGTATGTAACAAAACAATTTCCATTGGCCCAATTTTTCTATGTACAATATTGCGTTTGGGTCCTCTGGGTTGTCATATGACTGTCCATGGCTGATAAGATAAACATCAAGCAACCGTGTAGAACAGAGAATGTGTTTACATCCCATTTACAAAATGGAGTAAAAAGAAAAAGCTTGGATTTGGCACAAACCTAAACTAATTCTTAGACCATTCATTACTGGCATGATACATTCCTATTGTTGATGGTAAGCCTTATATGTGGATTCAGCCTCGACAAAGGAACTTAGCAGATATATGTGTCATTTTGTGCCTTCTCTCATCTATTTTGGACTTAAATTCCTCCTATCAAGGCAGTGGAATAGTGGAAACTTCTAGGGAGTGGGTTCCATGGAATGTCTGGGCAAGATTCCTTCCGTCTTTTCCCCAGTGGAATTGACTCCTCATAAATGATCACCAGTATGCATTATGAAATTAGAGCATAGAACGGTCAGCTTTACATAATAGTGTAGCTTGCGTGAGTAAATATGTGAAATTCCGTACTTCTGTAGACATTTTGACCGTTCAAGAGCATTTATAAACTTATTCAAGCTATTTTCACAGATTTAAATCACTTAATATTGTGTTTAAAATGCAAACATGGTCCGGACTGACACATGTCATGAAGTGGGGTTGCCTTCTGCTGTTGACATCATTAGACAGACTCACTCAGTCTTTGACTTAAATGTGTGTAAGCCAAAATCTGCTAAAAACAAAATAAACAAACCAAAAATAGAACATAAAAAGTAAGCTGAAAAGTACTACACATCAGTTTTGGCCTGAATTTTTTTCTACCACAGGCATATTGTTGAGTCCAGAACTATAGAATAAGTACCATTTCCAGGCCATTAGAGAAGGCATTTAAGCAATTTTTGGGCAATGGTTTGAGATCACCCCAATTTTTTCATTTTTAAGAATCTGAATTGGTGAACGAGCGGTTAACAACAAAACATTAGCACCCAAAATTGATGAATATGTACATTTGACAACTATACACATAGGCAGTGTCCAGACTTAAAAAGTTGGTTGAAGCCAGAAGAGAAATGCAAGATACAGTGGTACCTCGACAAATGATCGCTTTGACACACGATCTTTTCGACATCAGACGTAAAATTTGACTCGCCATTTGTTTCAACATCTGCAGTTTCTTAGTTTTCCCGTTAGACGGACGTACGGTGGATTTTCATGTAAGAGAAATCAACATGGGTTCCAAGAAGGTTAGTGCTGGTGGTGAAAAAAAGGAAAAAGGTGACCCTTACCATTGAGATTGAGATGGAAATGATAGAAAAATGTGAGCATGGTGTGCGCGTCCGTGAACTGGCTTGACAATACGGCCGAAGAATGTCTACGTTCTCAATGGTTTTCCTCCGACCTCCGTTCGCCAGTCTTAATACTTGTGCAACAAAACACGCCTACTGTCCGCCCCAGTTGACGCCAACAGCAAGAGGACTTTAAAAGAGAAAGTAAAATCTCTACTGCACCTCTCTTACTCTGATGCCTTACTCTGTCATGTCTACCACGCGTTGCATTCAGGTACAGCACGCAAAACACATCTGCCACATTACAACCCGTTTCATTACATTATTTCAGAAATTATTATGATTGTACTGTATTATTATTGCGATTTTTATTTTTAATGTATTTTATTTTATTATGTATTGTATTTTTCTATGTGTAATTGCCATTTGTAATTGTACCAGCAGTATTTATTAAGGATCTAGTGTAGTTTTTTGGCCTTTAGAACGAATTAATGAAATTACCAGAATTTTCGAACTATATGCCACTACTTTTTTCCCCTCATTTTGAATCCTGCGGTTTATAGTGTAATGCGGCTTATTTGTTGATTTATTTGGGTTCATATGTAACGCCTTTTTAAAAAAATTTTTATTTTTTTTGACAATGGTGACATAGGACTGTCATAAAACCGTCATAAAAATGACATAACACTATCATGGGTATTACTGAATGCTTATGACAGATGTCATTAAGTGTCATCCGGCAAATTATGTCACAAACTCCATTTATGTCGAGCGAGGGTCTTTTACATCAATTCAGAAGTGAGATCATTTGCCGGATGACAATAAATGACATCTGTTATTAAACATTCATTAAAGAGCATACGACAGGAGAAAAAAAGTCTTGAATGGCATTATTATTCATTTATTCATTCATTTTCCATGCCGCTTCTTCCTCACGAGGGTCGCGGAGGTGCTGGAGCCTATCCCAGCGAACTATGGGCAGTAGGCAGGGGACACCCTGAACTGGTTGCCAGCCAATCACAGGGCACAAGGAGACATACAACCATTCACGCACACACTTGGCATTATTATATGAATTAGAATCATATTTTGAGACGATTTGACTATATACAACAATTTAGCAAAGCGCAGATGACGAGAAATTAGTCTTTCATTCTGCCGGTTAGCCACGCCTACCATTATAGGGCTCTAGCGTCCCCAACAGGTGGATGACGTCAGCGGGAGACTGGGCTCATCGGTTGTACTATTCAGCCCATTGAGGGGGAATTATTCAGAACGAGGAAAAGGCGACGAAGAGAGCCGCAAAATGTCATTGTTTCAGTCTTACTACTCCAATATTTTTACAGGATATTCTTTTTATCCAAGTATTTTTCCTCAATAGCTAAATAAATGGCTTGAGAAGGACCAGTCAGCCCGTCGAGGGGGAACTATTCACAACAAGGAAAACGCGGCGAAGAGAGCTGCAAAATGTCTTTGTTTCTGTCTCTTTACTTCAATATTTTTACAGGATATTCTTTTTATCCAAGTATTTTCCCCAATTGCTAAATAAATGGCAAATAACAGTCTTGTGCTAAATGGAATATGGACGACATGGCAAAATTACTCCATAATGGTCAAAACTGTCGACTTCACCTTTACTGTCGCACCTCCCGAACAATATTTTATGACACCTAAATCGGACATACAGTATGTCATTGCCCTTCCCCGGCTTCGGAGAATGTAAACAAACCAAGAGGCGTGAGTGCTAGTCGACATGCTAACCCGAACCTAGTGATGTTTCAAAGTCTTCGAAGTGGAAAATCTCACATAACTAGCCCGGATGTTTTGACATGACGACTGGGTTGTCAATTGTCTTCCCCGGAGAGCAATTTACAGCTAGTTCCCCGGAGGAGGGCGGCTGCAGTTGTTGTGCAGCTAATGTGCATGAAGAGAGCTTTTTACGTGCCTATGAATGATCAAACGTAAGTAGTCCTTAATTTAAAGAAAGTTTGTAGTGTTAACTTTGTAATCGCTGTATTCGCGGCTATTTTTAACTCAAAGTTGCAATTTCTGATCGGTCGGAAAATTTGACAGAACACTAGGCACATGAACACAATAAGCCGAATATAGTGCTCTCCCGGCGGGTGGATGTGCGACAAGCCGCCGATGTTGTGTCGAAAAATAGCCGCCCCGCATGCATGTCAGCCACAAAATGCAAGCCACCTACATATTAAAATGATCCCAGTATTTGAGATAATACAAAACACAATGTTTACTCACTTCCTCGTCAGTCCAATGGTCCCACAGTAGTAGGGCTTGTTTTGAAACTCCAAAAAGGCGCACACGCCTCTCCGTCATACAGCAAAATTTTTCTGCAGCCGTTTGGCTGGCGTGATGCGAAAAATAAACGTATTAATCCGCAAAATCAGTTGAATCCTTAGTCCTCATACACAACAGTAAAGCTGTATAGTGAAGAGGACGCCTTCATACGTACATGTCACAGCGCCCTCCTCCTCAATGCAAGACCAAAGTCGGAAGTCATTCATTTTCATTGCGCGGGATTAAAAAAACTAAATAAATATAGCGATCGCTTCCACACACATCCAAGCGGTCCATATCATTCAGGAGCATAAAATATCGTGTGAATTATGAAATAAACATGCTTTGTCGTGTCACATGCACTTTAATGCTTATGACATTGTCATGTTATAATTATGATTGTCTTATGACAGTCTTATGGCACCACTCTCAGATAAAGTGTTACCAAAACAATAACTACCAATTAATGAAACAACTGGAAAAGTAACTGAAGAAATGATTAGCACAGAACATGAATTTTAATTGTTATTTACATCTGTAGCGCTGCAATGCATGCTAGGAGGCATGTTGGATGACAACAGTGTTGACAGCAGGTGGCAGTAGAGGTTGACTGTCTCCCAAAAGGGAGCAGTGATGGCAAAATGAAGGTTCTTGAAGCAATGAAGCTTTGCAGCCTATTGGTTAAAAGCTTCATGGTGGTTCATTTGGTCTTATGATGCCGCTGTCAAATACAGTGTTACCGGTTAATATCTTTTTGTGTAAATATCCCATAATACAATTGTGTTTTCATTTTGGCTTACATGACACACCAATTTCAACGAAAACAAACTAGAAAATTGTGGATTTTGCTGAATGTTACAGTGTGATAAATAATAAACTTTGAGTTTGGGGAATTTGAAGCATAAATATAAGTATTTTTGGGGGTGGTAAATGGTGTAAAATGTATAAGAAGTAGAGTAAACACCACTATAGTACTTAATTTAGGATCACCATGGCAACAACAGAAACACTATTCTCTTTATTCCAAAATACTACAGTGTCACAAGGATTAGGAAGCTGTTATTTTAGGAAGAAAAAATGCTACTGTCTGCATGATAAGTCATTTTCTTTTTTGATCCTCTCACTTATTGGTTTGTATTTTCTCATACGGTTTTTATGTGTATCTCTCTACGTGTTCCTCCCCCAACACTGGAATGTAACTTCAGGTCGACCTCGTGACTCATCTCTCCCACACTGACCACATTGCCGCTGTGTGGACCAGGTCTCTCATGCAGTAGCAACGCATACTTAAAACCCAATAGACACGCACTAACATACCCTGTTGCGTCACAGAATCTTTGTGGTAACTACCAGACAGCTGTTGTTGCTCAACCGTGATGTCAGAGTATTAACTTGTGTGATTGGCTGATCTTGGAGTGTATCCTCTCTCTCTCTCTCTCTCACTGTATGTGGGAGTTGCTTTGCAGACGTTCTGGAACCTTTGTTGCATGATGGTCTTCAACACCAGTTGGGTAAATTGGTGCTTGTGCACATGTGTGTCCCACAATGTTTTGTTTTTTACACTGTGTCAGTTGGCAGACATATTGCTGTTAAAATCAAAGTTGCATTTGTTACCTCTTCCACTAGATGAAACCTATGGGAGGCGGATGTTATGTATTCGGTTCCATATGTACAGTATGTTTGTATTCAAGATAACTCAAGAATGGATAAAGGGATTATCATCAAACTTGCAGGTTATATTCATAATAAACAGAAGAGGTGATGATTTTGTTGTTGTAATGAGGTCAAAAAAGAAATTTTACAATAACTTGATCAAGGGTTAATCATAGACTTCATAACCTATTGACATAACACGGGAAATGGGGCCGATTCGTAGGGGGACTATTTTCAAAAACTTCAAATTCAAATATTTAACAAACAAAAGCTGCTACCGACCTAAAACCAAAACTGGCACCTACTTTAGCCATGTATGAGTCTCCATGAGCAGCGGCATAAAAAAATTCAAAGTCGTTCCCTTATAAAATCCCGATTAATTATTTTCTATATAAGTATAACAAAACTTAAAATGGCTATAAAAGCCTCAGATTTCACACTAGATGCACAAAAATCACTAAATGCAGAGATAATCACCTATATTTTCCGGATCAATAGCAACATTTAACATTTAGTTTTTGACCAAAATAGCAATTTAATTTTTTTTTTACTTACAGCAAGTTTTCAACAGCTAATAAATCACTCAATTTAACATCAGAAACTTAATACTTGAGGAAAACATGTAGAATCAATCATAAATAATATGTAAATAGATAATTAATAAATTCCATATACAATCACAAGTTATTATAGAATAGAATATCCCTTTATTATCATTATACACTATATACTGTTAATGAATGAGGCTAGCGGCCGCCTGGCGTAAAAGGAGCTTTTCTGGCGAAAATTCTTGTGAATAAATGCTTAAATCCCCGAATTCTTCATAGGTATGGACATAAAACAGTCTTGATTCTTGGTTAAAAGCAAAGAAACGGTACAGTTAAGAGTTTATTTTACGTAGAGTGGGGAGAACAAGTATTTGATACACTGCTAATGGGAAAACCCTTTGGCAGTGTATCAAATACTTGTTCTCCCCACTGTATATTGACGAAGTACCATGCTACTATGTTAGCGAATGAGGCTAGCGGCCGCCTGGCGTAAAAGGAGCTTTTCTGGCGAAAATTCTTGTGAATAAATGCTTTAATCCCCGATTTTTTCATAGATATGAAGGTAAAACAGTCTCGATTCTTGGTTAAAAGTAAACTATGAGACTAGTCAGTTACGAAAATTAGCCGCCTCCATGTGTAAACAAAGGAGAAAATTCCTGCGAATAAATGCTTCAATCACGCATGCATGGTACGAAAAATATAAATATTTACCTTGAATCCTCGAACAAATCACTCCTGAGACAATCCTTCCTGTTTGTATGCGGTACAACTTTTGTAGTTAAATCCAATCGTAAGTAAATCCAAGTTTAAATCCGACATGAGTGTGAGCCGTCTTCGGCTACTACTAAATGAAGTTCTGCTCCCTCTGATAAGGCGTCGCGCAAAGAATGACGAAGTGACACGTCAGTAGTGATGATGTCTATGGGTTAACCTATTTAACTGAAATTTTCAGTTAAATGATGAGAAGAGAAAGGGTCATAGGTCATAGATATCACAAATATGGCAATGCTTAGAAATGCTCTCTCAGAATGCTCCTCTAGTTTTTGTAATGTAAGGGTTAAGGTTAAAATATGTAGTTAAAAAAATATTTTGATGCACGGCTTAGTCCCTGTCTTACTGGTTTTCATTGCATTGTTTTAGATGTACGTATTTTTTTATGATAGCCAAAAAGGAGGTGGCCATTTGACAGAAGCTTTTATTTGTTTTAGGTGGATGATGCACCTGTAATGGGCACTGTTTCATTTACAGGGAAGGCCTCTTTTTAAGGCAATGTGCTATATTACACACAATATGATCTTAACTAAAACCCTATAGCAGGAACAAGTAGTAGTCCGTAATCCTGCATTTAAATGTGACTTTAAAGAAGTACCCTTGACTTTTAGGTCAGAGTAATTAATGTGCAAATACATAATAATGGAACATTGTTATTGTAAAGGTTATCAGTAGAGTGAGATCTCATTTGTGCCTCTATAAAACTGGGTCATGAGACTTCTACAGTGTGAAAAGTACAAGTGTCTCGCTCTTATTTTGACATAGTCGACTCTGATTTAGATTTTTTTTTTTTTTTTTTAAAGTCCGTGTCTGTGTGTATCTCCATTCATAGTCACCATGGTGAAGTCCTAAAAGTCACCATGACAACTCCATCCGCAGCCATGTTGTGTGCCAAAACACGCAACTGTCTCCTATGCATCACCACTGTTCACACAAGCACTCATAGAGTCACTATCGCACACAACAAAGACACCCACGCACACACCGACGTGTGTGACGCTTTTAAAATGGGTGTCAAAATAGATGCTCAGTATAAAAAAAGGTGTTTATGACCATTAAATTGGTACGTTGCTGAGCAGGATGACTAAAATGAACTCGTTTTAGCTCCTCTTACTCCACAAAACTGTTTGGTTTGGATTCTTAACAAGATTGTTTTTCTGGAAAAAAAAAAAAAAACAAGCCAAAAAAATCAAAGTGTTGTGTTTGAGCGAGAGACGCTGAAGGCATGTGCCTGAAGGTGATGCCACCCTTGGGGGCTCTCACCACCGCCCAGCCCACTCTCTCACCTCCACACACACACACAGCTCGCCCTGAGCACATTTTACTCCTCGATGGTTGCCCCCTTCGTGATCTCTTCCTATATCTGACCCATTTTCCAGTGTGCACTGTAACCACCCGCTCTGCCACACGCCCACCCCTCTGTGTTTCCACTGGGGTGGAAAACACTAGTAGAGTGGGAAAAAATGAGGGGTGGTCTCTATGGGAGATGAGTTAGAGGGGGAAGGAAAGTATCAGGATGAGTGAGCCCGTCCATTAACCCCCCCAGGGGTGCACCTCAGGATTGGTTCTTGTACTGTGTGTAAGAGACAGTTATTGGTAGGATGGAGGAAGCAACATTACCTCTCTAACCATTGCACTAAACAAGACCTTCCACTCAAATCTGTCATTCCAAGACAGAGATAGCAGAGAAAACACATTTATTTGTAAAAGGGATAGAATGAAATAAGTACAAGTCTGCTAAAATACTTGAAGGATATTTTTAACAAGATAAACTTCAGGCCTTTAAATCATAAATTTAAAAGGGACTTTTTAATATAAGGTTGGAATTTAACACCAGGCATCCCTTGTTGTCATGGTTACAATAATGACATTGTACATGAACGAAGAAGATAAAGTATGAGATTTCCTTTTCTCTCTGGGTGTCATTATATCCCTTTAGTATTTGAATATTAATTCATTTCGCTGAAATAAATGTAACGGTTTCGACGTTTCTAGGCCACTCTTGAAAATATACCACATGAACTACCTCTTGACATCCAACATTGTTATCTACAGTGAATTCTTCAAACTGAAACAGCTTGGTGATCGAAGAGCTTTGAATTAGAGCTAAATTTCAGAGGAATCCTAAACTCAAGCAAATGTAGAAATAGAGAACCCACTTTATAAAAACTAATTCCAATTTACTGCATTTATTAATGTGTGTGTTTTTTTTTTTTACTGATAATACAAAAAGACAAATCCCAAATAAACAATATTAGAGACAACCTTCCTCAAGTTGGATATTATACTATTATTGACAGCTCCTTCTTTGACTCATTTTCTGCCATTGATGGTGACTGGTAGACCAAATCTGCTCCAAATGGTTTTTACATTGACATCACATTATCTTTTGCATATTACCACTAACAACTCTAAAAGTAAGAAAACAGATCAACAACCATCCTACTACTGCACCTGCTTTAATACATGAAGTGAATTAAGTTATTGGCTGCCATTGACGGCAAGATACAGTGGGGCAAATAAGTATTTAGTCAACCACTAATTGTGCAAGTTCTCCCACTTGAAAATATTAGCGAGGCCTGTAATTGTCAACATGTGTAAACCTCAACCATGAGAGAGAATGTGGAAAAAAAAGAAAAACAACCCAGAAAATCACATTGTTTGATTTTTAAAGAATTTATTTGCAAATCAAGGTGGAAAATAAGTATTTGGTCAATACCAAAAGTTCATCTCAATACTTTTTTATGTACTCTTTGTTGGCAATAACGGAGGCCAAACGTTTTCTGTAACTCTTCACAAGCTTTTCACACACTGTTGTTGGTATTTTGGCCCATTCCTCCATGCAGATCTCCTCTAGAGCAGTGATGTTTTGGGGCTGTTGTTAGGCAACACGAACTTTCAACTCCCTCCACAGATTTTCTATGGGGTTGAGATCTGGAGACTGGCTAAGGCCACTCCAGGACCTTGAAATACTTCTCACGAAGCCAGTCCTTTGTTGCCCTGGCTATGTGTTTGGGATCATTGTCATTCTGAAAGACCCAGCCACGTTTCATCTTCAATGCCCTTGCTGTTGGAAGGAGATTGTCACTCAAAATCTCTCGATACATGGCCCCATTTATTCTTTTCTTTACACAGATCAGTCGTCCTGGTCCCTTTGCAGAAAAACAACCCCAAAGCATGATGTTTCCACCCCCATGCTTCACAGTGGGTATGGTGTTCTTCGGATGCAATTCAGTATTCTTTCTCCTCCAAACACGACAACAAAAGTTCTATTTTGGTTTCATCTGACCATAACACATTCTCCCAGTCCTCTTCTGGATCATTCAAATGCTCTCTAGTGAACCGCAGACGGGCCTGGACGTGTACTGGCTTCAGCAGGGGGACACGTCTGGCAGTGCAGGATTTGAGTCTGCGGCGGCGCATTGTGTTACCGATAGTAGCCTTTGTTACTGTGGTCCCAGCTCTCTGTAGGTCATTCACTCTGGTCCCCCCGTGTGGTTCTGGGATTTTTGCTCACCGTTCTTGTTATCATTTTGATGCCACGGGGTGAGATCTTGCATGGAGCCCCAGATCAAGGGAGATTATCAGTTGTATGTCTTCCATTTTGTAACAATTGCTCCCACAGTTGATTTCTTTACACCAAGCGTTGTACCTATTGCAGATTCAGTCTTCCCAGCCCGGTGCAGGTCTACAATTTTGTCTCTGGTGTCCTTCGACAGCTCTTTGGTCTTGGCCATAGTGGAGTTTGGAGTCTGACTGACTGAGATGGTGGACAGGTGTCTTTTATACCGATAACGAATTAAAACAGGTGCCATTTATACAGGTAACGAGTGGAGCCTTTTTAAACCTCGTTAGACCTCGTTAGAAGAAGTTAGACCTCTTTGACAACCAGAAATCTTGCTTGTTGGGAGGTGACCAAATACTTCTTTTCCACTCTAATTTGGAAATAAATTCTTTAAAAATCAAACAATTTGATTTTCTGCGCCCCCCCCCCCCCCCCTGTCTCTCATGGTTGAGGTTTACCCATGTTGACAATTACAGGCCTTTCTAATCTTTTCAAGTAGGAGAACTTGCACAATTGTTGGTTGACTAAATACTTATTTTCCCCACTGTAGGTCCAAAGCACTTGAACTGAGATTTATTTGAAGATTTAGAGAAAGTGGTGCATTGTAGTCAATGGTTGGATTGAAACATGCCAAAATGCACATTTAGCAATGAACTTACACTTGGGTGTAGATGGTTTAGATCCTACTTAAAAGCTAAATTCCGTCTTGTTTATTTGACTTCCTCTTTTCTCAGACAATGGTAGAAACAGTCTAACAGATCGACATGGATTTGGGAGCTGCATTTGAGCGAGAGAGGGAGAGGCCTTTTGTGTAAATACATGGAAAGAGTCTTAGATCTTTCAGTCCAGCTTATGAAAAATTGGAGCAAAAACAAAAGCATTGCATTTGTTTTTATGCAGTGCGGGGCCTGCAATGAAAGCTTCTACTTATGTCACACATCTGTCTACATCTTAGGGTGGAACTGGAAGTCTCTGTTCACGATTCAAATCATTTGGTTACATTTGAAGAAAATTGTGGTCCGGTATGGTCAAGGTAGCGATAACGCCGCCCACTCTCCTCTCACTCGCATCCTGTCTCTCATGATGTAAATGGAAGTGAGAGAACACCCACTCCGTCCTCATTGCTATGACAATCATATGACACAAGTACTGCAATGACACAGTTTTATCACTACCAGGTGGAGAGAACAACAAAAGCAATAACTTGTTACTTGGTGTGTGCCATGACGAACTTTAGTTTGACTATAAAAAAAGGTTGCCTACACATTTCGTCTTTTTATAACAACAAGTGTAGCTAGCGCGTGTTTGGTTATTCAAATTGTGTAGGCACCACCAATGGAAGACTGCGTGGGTGTCTGTGGCAAGGAAGTGTGCACTTTCACTGATTGCTCTCACATATATGCGTGTGCATCTGTAGTTTGCGTATGTGTTAATCCTGGAAAGAGAAGTGAAATGGACATTTCCGCTTTTACTAAAATTAGATCTTCCACTCCAGATTGCATCACTTCCTCTTCGACAAGCATGTTTATTGTACTGTATAACCCAACGCTGCTTAACAATTTCCTTATCGGGCTTTGCGTGGTTACTGTGTTGTATGTTTGTTTTATTGTGTATGAGTGGAAAGCGGTCTTTATGTCACGGCACAGTCAGTGGGCCGGAAAACAGCTGGCTACTCCTGTTAGTACTCCTGGATGCGCACCGTGGTGTGTTACATTGCTGTTAGTATGCATGCACGTCTGTGATAGTATACACCAGGCTTCACCAAATCTGGACCTCGATGCCACCTATCCTGTCATGTTTTCCATGTCTCTCTCTCTCCCCTAGCACACCTGAAACCAATGATTATGTCATCAGCAAGCTCTCCAGAAGCCTGATAATGATCTTGATGAATGGATTTAGGTGTGTTGGAGGAGCAAGAAATGGAAAACACAACAGGAAAAGTGGCCCCGAGTTTGGTGGACCTTGGTATACACCCTCGATCATAGAACTCTGTTTGACTTCTCGAGAAAGAGATGGAAAGTGGTGTCTCACCACGTGACGTCAATTTCTGGTGTTTTCCAAACCAATCTGGAAGTAACAGATGAGGATGTGAAGTCATCGTAGTCAAGTATACTTTCTCGCGCAAACCTCGCCTCCTTCACCACTCCTTAAAAGTGTTCATAGAGGCTGAGCTCATATTTCCATTTTTTTAATGCCATCTTCTCTTTATCTCTCTCCCTTGTGCTGCCCCATATGGGAGTAGGCAGCCACTTTTTTTTTTAATGAATGGGATGTGTTGTTTACTTACTGTCAGAGCTATTTCTGTCGGTGCTGGATGATGAGCATACAGTGTGTGACCACACCAATTTCCTCTTTTATTACCCTTCTGTTGATTGGTTCAGCTCCATTACTTGATGTCATTGACTGTGCGTAACTGAGCTAGTTGTAAACTTGTGAGTGCGTGTACAGTACTGTATATGCAAGTGGTTGAGTGGTAAATTCTCTCAATATACTGGGAAATTCAAGCCTCACAGTGCTGCACACAGATTATTTGAGTAAAGAAATGAATAAATAGTACTAAAACATGGATATTAACAAGGAAAGCTGCCAGGCCTACCAGTTAAAATGGGCGTAGGTTTGCATAGGGACGGTTGGGACATAACACTACCAACTTTTCAGGATGCTCAAATTTTCCCCACCAACTTTTAAGCAACTTTATTTGTAGAGATGTCCCGATCGATCGGCATCCCGATCGATCTGGTCCGATCACGTCATTTTCAAAGAATCGGAATCGGCAAAAAAATATCGGCCATGCCTTTTTTTAATATATATATTTTTTAATTAAATCGTTTTCTAATTGTGTTCAACGTTACAGACATATTATGTTACACTCATCCAGAGTCTTTAATTTAGGCTTAAGGTAGGGTTATCAAAAATATCCAGATAACGGCGGCAATTAATTTATTTAAAAATGTGTCACGTTAAAATATTTAACGCTATTAATATATGCGCTGCACGACCCTCTCACTCATTGTCGCGCTCAATCTGTAATGACGCCGTCTTACCTATATAGAGAGATAAAAGGCAGCGCAAAATGAGTAGAGTGAATTTTGGCAGCCTTTGGAGCCTTTCTTCAATTAGCTAAAACCTTGCAATCCCTCTCCCTATGATTAGAAATATCATGGGAAGCAATGTGGGGAAGCAAAGTAGCAATTGATCTTTGTCTTAACAACTTATGTTTTTTCCCAAAGCAGAGAAGATACAGTATATCCATTGGTAGCACGACGCACAGTCATGGTTTTACTTCCCATCATGGTTCCACTTCCCATCATGCATTGGGGCATGGCTGCAGTTTCATTTACTGAAAGCTCAACAAATACACTAGATGGCAATATTTAGTCACAATATACAAAGTCACAAGTCATTCTATCCGTGGATCCCTCTCACAGAAAGAATATTAATAATGTAAATGCCATCTTGAGGATGTATTGTCATAATAAACAAATACAGTACTTATGTACTCTATGTTGAATGTATATATTCGTCCGAGTTTTATTAATTTTTTTCTTCGGGAAAAATTATCGGGAATGGTTAGAATTGAATCGGGAGCAAAATAAAAAGCAATCGGATCAGGAAATATCGGGATCAGCAGATACTCAAACTAAAACGATCGGGATCGGATCGGGAGCAAAAAAACATGATCGGAACAACCCTACTTATTTGCATTATACTAGTCCTTCTAAAAAAATTAATTCAAGAATAAATATTCTTCAAAATATTATTTGAAAGCATTTTTTTTTTTCTTGATTAAGGTGAAAAATGACCAACTTTCAGATGTATAGGCTTAATAAGAACAAATAGTCATATTTACTTAAAGTAATTGGAATAATCTGACGCATTAATCTGTTCATTTGCCTAACACTCAAAACAATATGGAGAATATTATTCGACTAGATTTAAGAAAAATTAATAGATTAACACTTTAGAAATTAGTAGTGCGAAAGTTAGTAAAAGATAATACCATTTTTGGGCTCTTTGGCTACATGTTTTCTGATGCTGTAACATTCAACTAAATGTAATAAATATGAAATAACAATCCAACAATATTTATGAAATTATGCACTCGTATGGTATTTACTGCTGGCATTCTAGTCTTGGTAACTTTGACTTGGACTTTTCCCACTGTAATATTAGTAAATATAATATGGCATGAGTCTTATTTGCCATCTCTAGAGGCTTTTGCCTTTCATTACCCACAGTGGATGTTACTTCATGGTGCATGCTTCCAGTGAGGCTCTGCATGTTTAATCAGTATGCCATGGCAGATTTGTGGAAACCAGCCACATACAGTACTTGAACCTATAACCTGCACACATTTCCTCACATGGATACCCACACAAAGAGGGTTAGCTAGTTAGCTTTGCAGCTTATTCAAGTGTAATATATTTACTAAGCGCCAGATACCAGGAGAATGATTACAACTAATGGATCCCCAATTACCAATGATAACGCCCCATTTATTGTCCAATTGTATCATACATAGCAAGTCTACAGTTTCTCTTGGAAAAGTTTTCCTAGTTAGAATTAACAACATATGAAATTAAATAGTTATTAAATTATTAAACCAAAATATTACAATTACAAGACGTGAGCATATAAGAAATATTTATGTAACAATGATTTTATCCTATGTCACATAAAACCGATTTTATTAAGTTAACAGCATTTAATTCACGTTGGCTAGGTTCATACTCCAGGTCTTCATGCACGAATCCGATTTTTTCGGGTTTTTTCGACTCGAGTCAGGCATTCATTTGACGGTCTGAACGGGACAAGTCGCATAGAAGTGGACCATTTCAAATCCGATCTGAGTCACTTTCTTATGTGGTTCAAATTCGATCTGGGCCACATTTTTTCAGAACCTGACTGGTGGTCTGAACTGTCACGACTCTCAAATCGGAATTCATGCAGCAATTACGTCAGTAAAGAGCAAGAGGCACGGAGGACTGCAGCCATGTAGGCATTAGCGCCTAGCTTGAACTCTGCTTTTAAGCACGAAGCGGGATTGACCACAATCAATAAAAAAATAAAATGGAGAAAAGAATAAGCCTTACAATTTTTGATTTTCATTCTGTGCGCTGAATGAGCAATATTTCATTATTGCACACATGGCCGAGTAGGGGCAAACTGACGCACCCACGGCATTTCATGCACACACCTCAAGGCTCGTGTGTGTGCGTGGATGCGTTCTATCAGTCCATATATACTTTGAATATAAGACTAAACGGGGATTATTAAAGTCTGTTATTTGTGTCCACTTTTTAAAAATAAAAATATGATCACTCTGGAATGACATACAGCTAGCATGTGTAATTTGTTTTGATGCTTCTGCGCACACGGGTCTCTTTGCTGAGCGCATGTCGGACTGCGAATTAGTGCGCATGCGTGATACTTGAACGGTCTCAAAAGACAAAGGCAGGCTGAGCAGGCACGCCAAAAAAACTGATATGGCAAAAAATCGGATGTGTGCATTAAGAGCTGTAGTATGAACCTAGCCTTTGTGGCATGTCAGATATTTGACTCTAACTGATCTCCCAAAACTTGGCTCAAGATTTCATGTAATTGAGATCAAAGACATAAAGTGCTTTGAAACACCCATCAACCTTTCCTGTTGATGAGGTTGCGTACTCCACGACTGCTCCCCAAGCATAAGAATGTAGTGGTTGCTGTGACTAAGAGGCCGCTTACATGGTGACTCTCTGAAAATACGAAAAATTTCAAATTTGCATTTGCGTCTCCATTTGAACAATGTCACAATTCCGCATGAAAACGATGTAGTATTCATGCCAGGCCCTAGGGGGCAGTGCAGATTTACAGGGTGACAGAGAATGATGCACTTTTACCCCACCAAGCTCCCTCAGCCCGGAAAAAAATATGCCCGCCCACTCGAAGCATGGCATTTTTCTTTTGTTCAAAAAGGCACAAAAATTGAAACATTCAACATATTTAATTTAAAAATATTAATAAAACAGTAAATTAAAGCCAGCATTCCGCCATATTTGCTGTTTTTAATGTTTAGTAAAACCGCTGCGCACGCCCAATGTGACGTGTACGAGTGCTGACGTTAACGGCGCGGTCTCGCGCTGCGGGAGCCTTTGATATGCATGCCAAGGAAGCCCCCCTCAATCCCCCGCAATCGGATTCTTCCACTTTGGAGGCAGGATTCTGAATTTTTCGTCTTCGCCGACACCATATGCACGCTTGGCGAGTCCGCTACTCAGTCATTGCGTCTTTGTGTCGCAGAGTCGCCATGTAAACTGCCCCAAAGTTCTGCACGAGTTTTCTTCCAGGCAGGAAGAATAAAAAGAAAATAATGAGAAGTTTGATACAAAATGTTGGCCTGTCATTATTGTTTTGTCATGTTTGTTTTTCATTTTTATAGATACATTTCACCTATTCTACCCTATGCAATTTCAGATTACAAGGCTAAAAAGGACAACAGAAATTTTATTCATAGAACATACAGTGCTACGGTCAGAAAGTTTGCTTGAAGGATGGCACAGTTATATTATCAAGAATTTATCATTACTTGCATATTCTCACATTAAACTGAGGATTTTCGATAAACTGGGACCTGGATTCGCTTTCACAGTGCTTAAACAGTGGTCTCTATAAAACTGCAAAATGACTTTTTCAAACTAGAGGGTGCCTTGTGTCTGCAATAAATCTTACAATTGCCCACAGTCATCTTGTAAGGAATTCTGTACATGTATGAATACGTAAGTTGACTTGTCACATGCTACTTAAACGTCTAATTGCACTTACCCTAAGGTACATACTCGTGCACGCAAATACATACTGTGACTGGCTAATTGAAAACGACAAAAAATTGAGGATCTACTATCACAAACAAAAAGTGTCACTTTGACTACAGTTAACTCGTTTACTACTATTGATGGTGATAAAGGTAAAATCTAGAGTTGTCTGATATTATCGGGTAGCTGATAATATAAAAGTATTTTAAAATGATATCGGATAATATGGACATAGTTTTTTCATTTTCAGTTTCGGACCAATATGCATATGTCAGTGTTGTCATGTCCACTTATTGCGTGCTTGTGTTTCTGGTGTTTTGACGCCCCCTTCTCGCACTAGATGTAATTAGTTTTGAAAAGTTCCAGCACTCTCTGCTGACGTAATCATATGTCGAGGCGAGCTCATTGCAAATGCAGAGAGTTAAATGGACGAACAAACGTCTGCAGCTAGTATACCATAGCAGTTCTTGCCATCTCACCAAGTTGTATCTGCCTTATACAAGCATCACTTGTAAGTTATATTCTTCCTTTGTTTTTCATTCAAGAGCGTTGTGTAGTATATTGGAGATGTGTATATTTCGTTTTGTTGGCATTTGTGGTAAAATGTGGTTATACTATTTCATCGCTTGTAAGCTGTACTACCAGTTGCTATTCAAACTGACACGTGGTGTGTGCTTTGCTTTATTTGTTACTTATCATTATTATTATATATTATTGACACAATGTTTTGTTATTTTTAGTTTTACAAAAAAGTAGCAGTGTTCATGTCAAGAGAAAGATGACCACTGTAAAGCCAATTCAATTTTACTCCAGTGAAGTCTGACTTCTATGTAGAGCCTAATTTGTTCGCTATCTGTCGATTTGTGTACCCACACACACACACATTGAGGAAAGCGTAAGTGCATTACTGGCCTTTTGCACTTGCACTTGATCCAAAAAACTGATGTTTGCTCCATTTTGATTTCAACAATAAATATAGCGGCGCAAAATAGGCACTTTTTCCATAACTTTAGTTGCAATTCTCTTATTTTCCACAGAATGTTTAGTTGGAAAACCTTGAAGTTGTTACATACAGTATATCATTATTGAAGCATCCAGTGGGGCATCACAATACAATTATCCATTAATCTTAAGTCCACGACAGCATTACATATATCACTATTGAAGCATCCAGTGGGGCATCGCAATACAATTATCCATAATATCTTAAGTCCACGACAGCATATATCATTATCAGTTTGATGTCGGTATCGGATTTTTGGAGTTGGACTATATCGGGATATCGGTTAAAAAGTCATTATCGTACAACTCTAGTAAAATCTATATTAACTGGGAGGTCTGGCATTGATCATTCTGTAAAAGGAGCTGACTGTTTAGCACAAAGTGCGTGCTAAGTAGCTCATGACCCAGGAAATACTTGTCACAAATGACGGGGAGCGGGTGAGGAATGCAGTGAAAAAAAAAAAAAAAAAAGGCAGGGGACAGGTTCGAAACTAAAAAATGTATTTATTAAGAACTCAGGTAGCAGACAAAAAACAAAGTATCAAACAAAACTCAATGGGAAAACAGATGAACAGGAAATCGGGCGGGATCAAAGCATGTGCACAGGAACTAGAAACAAATGTAACACTGACAATGAACCAACAAGAACTGATTAAAAAGTGGGAACTTATATACACCGATGGGTTAACGGGACAATGAAAAACAGGATGGTGATGGGAAAGGCAGCTGATTGATCGTACACACAAGGAGCAGGCAACAAAGGGTGCATTGAATGGCCAATTACTTGGACAAGGCACACAACAGGAACTAAGACAAAAACAAGACACATCAAGGAACAAAACCAAAATCAGACCAAATAAAACACAGACCTTGACGATACTAGGTGATGAAACAACCATTGTAAGCAACATTTTGTTGAACAAGAAAAGTTGTGTGGAAGAATCCGTGCGTCCGTCCGTCCATCCATCCATCCATCCAATTTCTCCCGTTTATCCGAGGTCAAATAGTAGGGGCAGCAGCTTCAGCAGGGAAAGCCAAACTTTCCTCTCCCCAGCCTCTTCATCTAGCTCTTCTGGGAGGATCCCAAGCCATTCCCAGGCCAGTAATAGTTTCTCCAGTGTGTCCTGGGTAAGCCCTGCTTCCTCTTCCCAGTGGGACGTGTTCGGAACAACTCACCAGAGAGGCGTCCTGGAGGCATCCTAATCAGATGCCCAAACCATTTCCTCTGACTCCTCTTGTATCCTGGATCATGTCCTTTCTACCACGACCGACAGCTCGTGATTATAGGTGACGGATGGAACGTAGATTGACGGAAAATGCCGCACCAATCCACTTGTTGATTTCCTGCTCCATTCTTCCCTCACACTTGAACAAGACCCCAAGATACTTAAACTCCTCCACTTGGGAAAGGACCTCACCCCTGACCCTCAGAGGGCATTCCACCTTTTTCTGGTTTCAGATTTGGAGGTGCTCATCCCGACCACTTCACACTCGGTTATGAACCGCTGCAGCGAGAATTGATGAAGCCAGCAGAGCTACATCATCGGCAAAAAGCAGAGATGCAATAATGACGCCAACAAACGGGGCTTCCTAATGGCTTGGCTAGATATTCTGTCCATAAAAGTTATGAACAGAACCAAGAATATAATTTCCATAATACTTCAACAATAGGCAGGGGCGGACTGGTAATCTGTGGGTTCTGGAGGATCACAGAACGGCCGGTGCCCTGGACGGCCGGCGGCCGCCATTCATTATACATCACTGTTTTTATCCCCTCTATCCTCTGATTATCTACAGTTCACATCCAATCCGACAGGTGGCAGCAATGCGCCTGGCTGTTGACTGCCAATCTGATAGACTAGGAATGAAGAAAGCACAGAGTAGCCTTCATTGGTTCCTTCCTTGTGGAAGCAAAATAGCGACGAGCGTTAATGCACAATATGGATGGTGGTGGCAAAAAACAGAAAAGAGCAGGATGGCGCGGAGAAGGTTAGGGAGAAAAAAATTAAACTGGAGAGTGAAGCATTAAAATGTCATAAGTCGACAAATATTTTCGCAAGCAGCAGTCTGGCTGCAACGGCCACGTCGGATAACAACAGCCCAGCTCCCGGCAATGGTGAGAGGGAGCGGCAGCCGCTCTGACGTGCAGCCGGTGCAGGGAGAGAGAAAAGAAGAGGGAAGTAAGCTGGAGGAAGTTCCCCAGACAAGCGCAGGGCAAGTAAATTGGGATGAAGAGGGTTACTTGCTCGGTATACTGGCAATTGTTATCCACCAGGTAGCTACATTTTAAATGAAATAAATGACAATTAAAGGGTTAGTGCCAGCTAATCGATGTACCCGTTTGCAATCGTGTCAAGTTACAGTATGCTAGTCCTACTATCCCACTCTTAAGAAAAAATATTTTAGCCGTAAAACAATGTATGCACACGCAGCATAGCAATATTAATTCAGAAGAAATATAACAAAATATTAATAAAATGAATAGTTTTACTTTAAAGTTTAGGTAGTTAAACTGATATGATATACAATATATTTTTAATCATTTATATATCGTTTTGTTGTCTGGTTAATACTTTCCAATGAAGGTTATGTATACAGGATTTGTCTTGAAATGTTTTTTGTATTTTCATTGAAATTGATTATTTGTATGGCAGGGGTCTCCAAACCGGTCCTCAATGGCCGCTGTGGGGCCTGGTTTTTTTTTTTCAACCGATCGAGTACCGACAGTTTAACCAGTGACGTTTCTGCTAAAACAAGCAGCACCTGACTGCAATCAACTGATTCCACTTGTAAGACACCAGATCGGTGCAGAGGTGTTGTCTTGTTTTGTTAGAATGAAATAGAATGAAATCCTGTGCCCGCCGCAGCCCTATGTGGAATAGTTTGGAGACCACTGAATTATGGCATAAACAATGAAGTCATTTTATAGACAGATATATATAGAGATATATTATAATCAATTGGATACCTAAAACTTGCTTTGAAAAATAAATTCTTTAATTTGTTTATTCAGGTTGATCATAGAGCTAGTACAGAAAATGAATCCAACTCCAGTTCAGACTTGCAGTACTTTGAGCGCCCCAAGTCAGACAGTCACAGTCTAGACACATTTTCTTAATTTTTCTCTGAAAGTGCACGAAATTGATGCATTTTACAATAAAATGTAAAAAAAAAAAAAAAAAATTCTCCCCGGGGGGACATGCTCCCGGACCCCCCTAGGGGTTCTGTGTTTCCTTTCATAAAGCGATTCTTGTGGGCTGGGCTGAGTCAAAGTCCAGGGCTGCTTTTTAGTCCCAGTCCGCCCCTGACAATAGGTGTGACTGAGCACGATACATCAGATTGGGCAAGTCAATTCATCTTAAAAACATTTGGTGACAGAGGCAAGGACAAATTCCTTCTAAGGACGAAGCCTTCAACAAAACTTAGAAAACAGAATTGGAAGTTCCATCTATCACACAAGAACCCCTTGGTAACAACTGGTAGTGTGACCGATTCTCAATAGCACTGATTTGGTAAACAACATGGTAAAATAGCATCGAATGAAAGTTGAGAGATTTTTTTTTTTTTTTGCCATTTTTTAAATTTCTGCTCCGGTTCCTACTCAGTGCACAGTTAAATAATTTTTCTTGTTCAAATTCAGTATTGACATCTGTGCCTGCATGCTGTGAGCGTGTGTGTATTTCCGCGTGTGTGTATTTGTGTGTTTGAACTGCTCTGAGGACATCCAGTTTTAGTGTTTCTCCTCCAATGCTCTTTCCGGTTGAGGAACAGTAGTTTTCCTGTCGATGGGGGTTATGGATTGGCATATTCAGCATCCCAGCCCCCAGTCACACACCCACACATGCAAACACTGGACCAAACTAAAATTGCAACTTTTTTTGTAGCTGTCCGGGGAAAGGTAACAAGAATGTATTTACCGCCACTTTTTTCTTACATGTGGAATCACCTAGTAGAATAGTTGTTGGTTAGCTTGTTGCTAAGCATTAGAAAGATTTTAAGGAGAGGCATAAATAATCATTTCTCAAAATGTCAAAAGTCAATACTCATCAGGGCCAGGGTGGGCATACCTGGACGTGAGTCGTGCCCACCCAATCAAAATGTCGGGAATATCTATTGTACCTTCGCACTGGATATAGAGACTGTACGGAGAGTTGCTCTCACCTACTTTTTTATTGCAGGAATAACGGTTACTGTTGGCCGCTACCACGCCGAACAAGCAATCACCAAAATAAGCTGTTTTTCCAACCTCGTTTGTTACCCGAGCGCTTTCTCTCTCTCCTCCAGACACATTCTTGCAGTCGGACATCCGGGCATTAATGACGTCACCAGCCACAACAAAGTGTCGCCATATTGAAATGGGGGCAAAACACGAGTCACAAGCAGTTGCTCTGTCGTGCATTGTAGTACAAACTTTTGTCTTATATGCTGTCTTTTTTTCTGTCGGAATGACAAAAAATTGCCGTGTTGCGGGTTGTAACACAAGGAAGATTTCGGAGCCGCATTTGAAGTTCTCCATTCTTCGTCGTGAGAAGAAAAGGACAAGCAAATGGCTGAAAGCAATCAATCGAGGAACAGTAAAGGAAGACGGTTCCATGGACCATTCTGGCCAGTGGGAACCTAATTCCAGGAACATTTACGTTTGCGGCCGACATTTTATTACTGGTGAGTAAACTTTAATCGATTTTTTTTTCCCCAATTAGCTGCTAGGATTCAATAGACTAGGCAGTGGTTATTATTACCGTAACCGACAACTCGCAAAGCGTTATTTTTCTTTTGCCGTGAACTGCTCTGATCGGTCAATCGGTATATTATTGGCCTGGTGGGAACTGGTTATTTTGCCGTGACGTGTTGGAGGCGAATTACTGGTTACGGCAGAAATAATCACTCCGTATATACTACCAGTTTTCTTAGTTCCACACAGTACATATTCCACGTAATTGGTAAAGGTCAACTTATTGGATGACTTTATGAGGTAGTTGTAGATGGCTCAGAACTCCATTGCAGGCAATTACTTTGGATTGTTTATCCAGCTATCAGCTGCGACTTTGTATGGGCAGATTTGCAGGCCAATACACACTAATGTTAAGTTGTATCGCCTACTCGCGTCTTTCGGCAGTGACTCATGATAATAAAAAGTTATGTTTAAGACGTTTTTTATGAAAAAAAAAAAAAAAAGACGCAAAACACAGCTGAAATATATGAATTTCAGACGTTTGTCTACGGATGTTTACCTGTGCGTTCCCCCATCTCAAAATGGCAACACTTTGCAATGCAAGATGATGTCATCGTGTCATCACGCCAACTGCGAGAATAAGTAGATAGATGAATGAAAAAAAATGAATGAATAAAACAATAAAAATAAACAAAAAACAAATAAACCCCCCAAAAATTAATGCAGCCTCAACGGGACACAAGCCAGTGTCCTACTTGTGCCGGTCCCAAGCCAGGAGAAATGCAGCGGGTAAAAAAAAGCCTGCATTGGGGGTGCCCCCTCAAGATTTCTTAGTGCCCACTCTGGTGGGTAAACCTAGATCCGGGTCTGATACTCATGTTTGCTTTTTTACCCACGGTCACGTATAATAGCAAGGCTGTTATGAAAAGTCAATTCTTAAGGGTTTATTTAGAGAAGTTTAGTTATATTTGATAGGAACCGGCTGCCCCTTCAGAAACATCCACGCAATGTTCAACAGCACATAGAGGAGTCATTGACTTTGTCCTTTAGCTATTGTGTGCTATCAGTTATGTGTTCCCATATGTAATCCCATTGAGGTTAGTGTTGTGCCCAAGACCATGCTATCCAATATCAAGACTTGTCCAAGACTAGCCCTCACTGAAATCCAGACCAAGATTATTGTATATTTTTAAAGCATATATATTTTTATGTTGTCCTCCCTGCTGGCTAATCCAAGACCGAGCCAAGACAAAGACTTCTAGGAGTTGACTTCAAAATTTTGTCTTCAGACTGTCTTGGGATTTACATCTTCAAAGGTGTACAATGTAGGATTTGCACTTTCTATTATTCAATGGCCGTGTTTCAATAGACATTAAAGAAACATGTTTTTTGGAAATACATCTAAAACTGATCTCAATGGTTTAGCGGAGATTTTCCCATTTTAAAAGATGATTTACACGTCGCAAATTTTTTCCTGTTTTGCTTTCGTGTTCATCATCAGTCAATTATGAGACTAGTTTCCAGATTTAGTTCGGGTTGCCACAGCTCTGTACGTCCCGTAAACTAAGGCTGCGACAGCTTTGACAAACAGTCTTAATTTTGTCGACCCTCTTAAGCAAAAAAAAAAAAAAACAACAACAAAAAACATTCAAACATTGTTATGAATCTCAAAGGATTCAAGACAACAAGAGAAGTAAAACAAGGACACACATTCATTTGGCGCTATGTTATCTAGCATGTAGAACCATTGACCTGTGCTACGTTATTTAGCATGTGGATCCATTGATCGGGGCAGAGATAAAGTCTACGCATGTATATATTTGGTCGGTAATTGAAATTAGAATGGATGGAGCAATTAAATCATCTGTGTGGATGCTGTCAATGCATTGCCAAATTATTTATTTCTTATACATTGAGAAAAGTAACCCTCCCTCACTTCGTTCATGGTGACATAAACTAATTTGGACCTCGTATCAAGGCTCTTTCATGGTCATTTCTAAATGTTGGCATAATTACAGTGAAAGTACCTTGCATGAAAAAATAAAGATAAGATATTCCTTCTGCAGTGGACTCATTGCCACCTAAAATTATTTTACTCGTTGCAGTACCATTTTTGGTAATCAATTCTACATTGTGCACCTTTAATTGGGAACAAGGAAAATTTGTATCACTATTCTGCATAAAATACACATAGCAATTGAGAAGGGTGACACATAGTAAGTCACAATATTATAAATTGTAGATTATGGTTCTAGTTGCAGGACATTGGTTTTCACACAGTATATATGCTCTATATACAGTATATGTAACCATTGAAAATTGGACTTCGCCTTAGGAGAATGATAGTTTCATCCTTTTGCTGCTTAAGATTCAAGATAAAGACAGAATAACCTCATCTGTTCCCTGGTTTGAGAGAGGATGGTTTGTCATTCCATTGAACATTTCATGCATCATTTTGGTCACATTGCATGTCTCTGTTGAACAATTTCCCATAGGAAATAGAGGGCATAGTAAAAATTGGCAATGGCTTGACCCTGAAGTTTAAAAAAAACTTGTATTTAACAATAAACCGGTTCAACGATAAGAATTTATTCAATATTAAACCGGTTCAATGATAAGCATAAATAACCAACCAAAAGAACCATGGACAGTAATGGGTAGGAAAAAAAACAAAAATATGATTTGGACTACTTCTACGAGTACATCAATACACAGGTTTATGAATTGGACTAAATATATCTTGAACCACGCCATAAAATATGCCTCCAAACACTTTTTTGACTATTAAGCATTCAAAAAGACATACCAGCGATAGTATTTTATGATATTTTTGTCTGTACATAAACATTGGTTGGCTTGTTTTAAATTTGCTTGACAGCTAATTGCATTATTTTGTGACTTAAAAATGACAGTTAATGGGGATAAGAAATTGTATGCCAGTTATTGAAGTAAAAACATTGTATTTAACTGAAGTTGCCGTTCGTCTTGAAAAAAAAAAAAACAACAAAAAAAACCCAGCAACAGTTAGTTGTGTAATCCTAGTACTGGGCAGTTGTTTTTGAAAATTTTCCCCCTCTTTCAAGACTCATTATCAGCTTTTCAGGTAAATGAAGATTTTCCACTTCGTGTTCCTCACAGTTCTCTTCAGTGACGTCCCCCTCATCTTGCTGACGGAATCTCCTCTCTTACAAAGGCCACCGGACATGTGTCTTAGCGAGTGACGTTGCACGCACGTCTTAATCCAGCAACTTTACTATACACACGGTAAACCAGGGAAACCCTTACGCACACACACACACACAGCTACACTCACTAATCCAATTAGGACATTCGTTTGCGGCTGGAGCCTCATTGGACACATGCTGATCCAATTATTAGTGGATGGCAAGGCCAGGCAATCCCAGTGTTTTCCTTGTCTAATGTGCTTAAGTGGCACTCTGCCACCGCACCAGGAGGACACCTCATACGCACAAAGGATTTCCACCCCCCCATCCTACGTATGTGAACAAACACCCTGCCTGCCCAGTGACTCAACTGAGGCGTGGAAGAAGCCAAAAATGAATTCCACTCAATCAGCAGATTTGCAGTAAGGAAAAACCGGAAACTCAGGGCTTAACCTTAGGGCTAAGAGACTTCCCCGTACATGGATCTCATATAAAACTCCTGACCTTGTGCCAGGATGCCTACACTATGGACAATATCATCAGTGCTGCCAAACAATCAACGGAGGAAAAGGTCTTTGGAGAGCTGCTTTCAGCCACCAAATACACTAATTTTCCTTCCACTAACAAAACTTTGCCACCGATTTGGAGAGCACGTGTATGTGTGTGGATATTTTCTGAGAGGCTCTACATTGCACAACGCACATCAAAGAGGCTCATTCCAAACAAGGACACAAGTCCATACAGGGCCTCTTATCCGACACTCAATTGTGCTGTGAGGCTTAGTAGAGCTGTTCTAGTCTCTTTTATTCTCTCAACAAACATACACATTCTATCGAGGGTCATCTCAGGCTGTGTGATTGAGTGCCATGGCCTTTCAACTCTTCATGTGATGTGCTGTGGTTGTTCTCTCTCTCAAACACACATTCAGTTACAGAGACAGATACTGTATACGCACCCACCACAATAGTCAGAGCAATAATGTTAGAGGCATAACAGCATACCATGCATGAACTGAATCGACTGTCAACATATTATGCACCACCTCGCTTATTTCACACATACTGTGAAAAGTGTTGGTAATACACAGTAGTCATAGAAATGTAAACTGTACCAATTGTGTAATATGGAAGAAAATTGTTTATGTTCCGGTTCAACTTTGCTATGTCTGGCACAGGATGTCTTAAATCTGTGCAGGGTACAAGATATCTCAAGACCATCAAGGTATTCTAAAGAAGAATGTCCTGCTAAGTGTCAAAAACTGGTTTCAGTCGCAGTCATGGTTCTTGCAAGAGGATTCTTGCCATTATGGCTAAAGGAACCCAATGATGATTGAGGACAAAACATTGGACTATTGCAAAGTGGCCTTCTATGAACCGTGATCTAAATTGTATTGAACTCTGAGAGGGGCTGAAACTTGGTGTCTAGAGTGCCTACCCTTCAAACCTGAGACAAGTGGATCAGTGTTACAAGCCGCCGTCAGCGGCACTGATTTAGTCATTTCATATCCTGTTTTATTTTGGTAGGGTACTCTCTGTTCATTTCAGTCAGCTTTGTCTTCCTCCCCTAATCACCTGAGTACCTGCACCTGTTTCCCATTAGATACACTCCTTAAATACCCCTCTTGTCTGTTGTCATTTGCCAGTGCGTTTTCAGTTTTTAAAGATCATTTGGAAACTGCGCCACAGCCAACCTTGAAGTTAAGTTTTTTGCCTTGCTATGTTTTTGCCTTTGACTGTTTGTGTTGGAACTTTGAATTGTGTCATCACGTTTCTTTTTCTGAATTAAATGTTTATTGGACAGTGTTAATCTCTCGTCTTGAGTATTTGAGTCCAGCTGTGTGTGCCCCAGTCCCTGACAAACGCACTGGCCAACATGGACTCAGCCGAGACAGAGAGACTAAGGGCCGCTCTGGGCGCCCAAGGAACCAGACTGAAGAAGCAGGAAGAACACCTCCATGCACTCAGTCAGGCAGTGGAGCAGCTTTCCAAAGAACAGCGCGGAGGGCAAGAGAGTGTGGCTCTTCAGATCCAGCAGCTGGCTCAAACCCTGCAGCTGACACTGAGTCGCCTGGAATGACCACCAGTCACCACCGCACCTGCCGCTGCTTCATCGCCTGCCCCTCCTTCGCTGGCTCCTGGAAACAGGCGGGCTTCGCTCCCCCACCTAGCACCTCCTGACAAATTCTCAGGGGAAACGGGTGACTGTCGCACTTTCCTTTTTTAGTGCGACCTCCACTTCAAACTCATGCCTCATGTTTATGAAACTGATGCTGCCAAGTTAGCATTTATGTTCTCTCATCTCTCGGGCCGAGCAGCCGAATGGGCGACCACCGAGTGGGACAGACATTCCCCAGCATGCCGCTCGACAGAGGATTTCACCTTGGCCCTCCGAAGAGTGTTTGATTGGGCAGCCCCGACAAGGGAGGCAGTGTGAGCTCTGGAGAACCTGCGGCAGAGTAGGCTCAGGGCGGCAGACTACGCCATCAAGTTTCGGGCTGCTGCAGCAGGAAGTGACTGGAACGACGCAGCGCTGCGTGACTCGTTCCGTTGAGGCCTTTCTGATACTATTAAGGACCATCTGGCACCGTATGAGAACCCAGGGGACCTAGATTCATTGGTGGATTTGGCGTCAAGAATCGACTTTCGTCTTCGGGAGCGAGAGAAGGAGAGGCGCCACACCACCCTGACACGCCAGGACCCTCGCCCCCAACCGCTCGAGGCAAATCCACCCTCCACTGCAGCAGAGGAGCCCATGCAGATTGGCCGCACCCGACTCACTCAGGAGGAGAGACAGCGACGTCTGCGAGCGAGGCTTTGCTTCTATTGCGGACAGGAGGGGCATCAGTGTGCGTCATGCCCGGTAATAATGTCACGTTTTACTAGGTCTCCTCCTATCAAAGTCCTAACCCACAACACAACTAACTATCCGCTGCGAACACCCACAGTAATCATGTTAAAGTTGCGAGCGCACCAACACAAATTCAATGCACTCATAGATTCGGGAGCAGATAAGAACTTGATAGACCGTTCACTTGTCAAAACCTTACACCTGACTTCTGTCCCACTTGCCACCCCTGTCATGACGCGCGCCTAGAAAAGAAGGGAGGGACCTGGTACGAATCACCCATAGAACCGAGACCATGACCATGATCTTAGGCAACCATGTAGAGAGACTGGCGTTTCATACAATCAGTTCACCAATGCATCCATTAGTTCTCGGTTTCCCATGGCTAAGGAAACACAGCCCAACTGTAAACTGGTCCACAGGGGTGATTACTGCATGGGGAAAAGAGTGTGATAAGGGGTGCTTGGTAGATACGGCTGGTCTTGGATCCAGTTCCGGGGCACTGGACGGGCCAGGTGTGAGTGAGACCCTGCCCAATGTGACTTCGTGCTATCATCACCTGCGTGAAGTGTTTAGTAAGACCAAAGCTATGTCGCTACCACCTCACCGTGAATTCAACTGCCCTATTGACCTTGTTCCTGGGTCACCCATACCTAGGGGGCGTATGTACTCTCTTTCCCAAAAAGAAACGACAGATATGGACGTTTATATCAAAGACTCATTGAAATCCGGAATAATTAGGCCATCATCCTCACCAGCAGGAGCAGGGTTTTTCTTTGTTGACAAGAAAGATGGTTCCCTGCGTCCATGTATTGACTATAGTCCACTGAACGCTATAAGAATTAAGAACCGTTACCCTCTTCCGTTGATGTCAACTGCTTTTGAATACCTCAAGGGGGCGCGAATTTTTACTAAACTCGATCTGCGGAATGCTTATCATCTGGTCAGAATCCGAGAGGGCGACGAGTGGAAGACGGGGTTCAATACACCATCTGGTCATTTCGAATACCTTGTAATGCCATTCGGGCTTGCTAACGCGCCGGCGGTTTTTCAGAACATGATAAACACTGTCTTACGAGATTACCTAAACTGCTTTGTTTTCGTATATTTGGATGACATCTTGATATATTCCCCCTCTCTCGACGATCATGTGCACCATGTTACACAAGTCCTCCGAACCCTGTTAGAAAACTAGCTGTATGTGAAAGCAGAAAATAGTGAATTCCATGTGCATACAGTCAGTTTTCTTGGTCACATAATTTCACCTGACAAAATAGAAATGGACCCCTCTAAAGTGAGCGCAGTTTGGGATTGGCCCGTGCCCACCAATAGGAGGAAGGTGCAGCATATCCTGGGTTTTGCTAATTTTATAGGAAGTTTGTCCGTAATTTCAGCACCATCACAGCCCCCCTGCATGCTCTCAAGTCATCAGCTACGCCATTCAGATGGATGTCTCAGGCCGCGGAGGCCTTCCGCCATCTGAAATCTCGGCGCCAGTGCTCACCGCTCCGGACCCGCAGCGTCAATTCGTGGTGGAGGTTGATGCCTCGGACGTGGGCCTTGGGGCGATCCTCTCTCAGCGGTCTGGGAGGGACAACCGCCTCCACCCGTGTGCCTTCCTGTCTCGGAAAATGACACCAGCTGAGCAAAACTATGATGTCGGTGACAAGGAGTTGCTTGCGGTCAAGGTGGCACTGGAGGAATAGAGGCACTGGTTGGAGGGGGCTCCTCTTCCCTTCATCGTGTGGACTGACCACAAGAACCTGGAGTACATCCGTAAAGCCAAAAGACTCAATCCCAGGCAGGCCAGGTGGTCATTGTTTTTTAGCCGTTTCAACTTTGTTCTGTCTTACAGACCCGGCTCCAAGAATGGGAAGCCGGATGCCCTCTCACGCCTCCATGACCCGACATCCCATCCTTCCACCTTCCCGTGTGGTTGGAGTGGTGTCTTGGCCTATAGAAGACCAGGTAAAACGCGAACTCGATGCGAACCCAGTACCCAGGGGCAGCCCCCCTGGACAACTGTATGTACCCAATGGTATGAGGTCGCAGGTCATTCATTGGGCTCACACCTCGTGGCTTATTTGTCATCCTGGTTCCCAAAGAACTGCTTATGTTCTGGAGCAGTGTTTTTGTTGGCCTGACCTGCGGCATGACGTCAAGGAGTATGTGGCAGCCTATACAGTGTGTGCTTGCAACAAGATGTCGACAAAGCGCCCCTACGTACTACTCCAACCGCTCCCAGTGCCTAGCAAGCCATGGTCACATATTTCTGTTGACTTTGTCACAGGTTTGCCACCCTCTAAGGGGAATACAGCGATCATGACTATAGTAGACCGGTTTTCAAAAATGGTCCATTTTGTGCCCTTATCCAAGTTACCATCGGCCAAAGAGACTGCTCAGGTGATACTCAGTCAAGTGGTGCTGATCCATAGAATCCCAACAGACATCGAATCGGACAGAGGCCCCCAGTTTACATCAAAGTTCTGGAAGGAGTTCTGTTCCCTCCTGGGGGCCTCGGTCAGCCTAACATCTGGCTACCAAATGGTCAAACTGAACAAACCAACCAGGACCTGGAAACCGGCCTCCGCTGCCTGGTGTCACAGAACCCCACCTCACCTGGAGTGAACACTTGTTGTGGGTGGAGTATGCCCACAATTCTCTGCCTACTGCTGCCCTGGCCTTTCCCATTTCCACTGCGCCCTAGGCTTCCAGCCTCCCACATTCCCCAGCTGTGAGGGGGAGGTGCGGGTGCCATCGGCGCATGCTATGGTTAAGAGATGCCGGCGGGTGTGGGCAGCTGTGTCCAAGATCTTGCTGCGGGGGGTCACCCACATGAAGGCTGCAGTGGATCGCCGGCGGCGTCTGGCACCGGGATACAAACCTGGGCAGCGTGTATGGCTCTCCACCAAGGATCTACCATTGAGAGTAGATTCAAAAAAGCTTGCACCGAGGTTAGTGGGACCCTTTCCCATTTCAAAGGTCATTAATCCTGTCTCTGTCTGCCTCCGCCTGCCCAGGTCTCTCCGTGTTCACCTGACCTTCCACGTTAGCCGACTCAAGCCCGTGTCTGAGAGCTCCTTGGTGCCGCCTGTCGCCCCTCCTCCACTGCCAAAGATGGTGGATGGCGGTCCGGTCTACACCGTCAGAAACCTCATGGCTGCCCGGAACCGCGGCAGGGGCCGCCAGTTCTTGGTGGACTGGGAAGGGATATGGGCCTGAGGAGAGATCGTGGGAGCCGGCCAACAACATCGTCGACAAGACCCTCATTGAAGATTTAGACCGTGCTGCTTCTTCTCGGCATGGTCCGTCAGGAGCCGGACCTGGGGGGGGGGGGGGGGGGGGTACTGTTACAAGGCCCGTCAGCGGCACTGATTTAGTCATTTCATATCCTGTTTTATTTTGGTAGGGTACTCTCTTCACTTCAGTCAGCTTTGTCATCATCCCGTAATCACCTGAGTGCCTGCACCTGTTTCCCATTAGATGCACTCCTTAAATACCCCTCTTGTCTGTTGTCATTTGCCAGTGTGTTTTCAGTGTTTAGAGATCATTTGGAAACTGCGCCACAGCCAACCTTGAAGTTAAGTTTTTTGCCTTGCTATGTTTTTGCCTTTGACTGTTTGTGTTGGAACTTTGAATTTTGTCATCACGTTTCTTTTTCTGAAATAAATGTTTATTGGACAGTGTTAATCTCTCGTCTTGTGCATTTGAGTCCAGCTGTGTGTGCCCCATTCCCTGACAAGCAGATTGTCAGTGAATTGTGGGGTGAAATACAGTACCTACTTGTGCAGGCCTGGTCAAAAACTACAGGAAACGTTTGACCTCCTTCATTTGCAATGTAGAATACAGTACATTACGAAGTATTGAGATGAACTTTAGAAATTTTCTAGTTTTTATTTTTACATTCTGTCTCTCACAGATGAATTGAACCCATGGTGAAAATTTCAGACCTCTCAGAGTTTTTGCCATCCATATACATAGACATAGAATTTTGGATCATGTAGGCCACAACATTTGTTATACAAGGGCAGCTTACATGACCACAAATATGGACCTCATGTTTCAGTTATAATTATACAAATTAATTTTTTTCATTATTATTTTATATGTTATGAATTAATACAGCGATGAATTAAGAAAATAATAATAAACACAAAATTTATCAAATTAACCCTTTAACGACGGATGTGTCGCCAGTGACACATTTCCGCATGCGTACTTTGAGCCACCGTAACTCCTAAACGGTTTGTGCTATCGAAAAAAAATCAACGGATCCTGAAAGCTGAGAAGTTGAGCTTGACAGCCAAATGGGTGTCATTGCTGTGATCTCACTCTCCTACCAACAGGAAACCAGCGAATCTGCTCCTTTATTCTCTGACGTGCTGGCATTGGCGCATTTATGCATGCGACCCTTTAAACTACCGCAATAGACACACAGAAGAAGAAGTCAGGAGAGGGGAAGAAAAAAAAACCCGGTGAAGAACGACTCTTTTAATATTTATTTATTTTTTTTATTTTTTTCGCGAGAAAATGCCTGCAAGACTGTCATCGAGAACAACTAAACCTCCACAGAGGTTTAGCGGAGAGTTTGGGAGCGATGGCGCAATGGGAGGAGCAACTTTTGATGAAATGAATGAATAAATTTATTGTCATCATCATCATCAAATCATCAAAATCAAATCATTATGAAATCGTTAACAGTTTCAGAGTGTGGAACATTTTTCAGAGTTTGGAATTTTGTTAACCCAAAAGACGAGGATGAAGACAGACAAGGAAGACGGGAAAAGCAAATGCTTATCGGAAACCCGTCCCCCTAAAAAAAGGTATCAATTGTTTCTCTGTGGTTGAACCTCTTTCTGTACATTTCTCAAGCTCATTTTTCCTTTGTTGACGGTACTTTATGTGTAAAACTGTTTGTTGTGTGTTGACTCACTGTACAATATATACAGAGTGTAAATGCACAAATGTGGGCATGGCAATCTACTATGTAGGATGTGTGCTTCGTTGACATAGCAACCATATTTGAACAGAGTAACATTGTCAAGGTCTTGTTTCAAAGTATACTAGTATATAAAATGATTATGTTCATGTATGTGCAGTAATCTATACATTGTTGGTACTATACAGCGTTTGTGACTACTACTACTCTGCTACAGTTTGTGTTGTGATGAGGAACAGCTATAGCATGTGTGTGCTATGTAATGACGATAAAATAAGTACTTGTCTTCTTCCTCAAGTGACCTATGTCCTGGCGAGGGCTGTGGAGATGCTGGAGCTAGAGATTCTAGTGTGGTCATATATCGTGATCGCAGAGCCAGCATAGGGCATCATGGCTGCATCTCTGTCATCGGAGCACTGCCTGGATGTGTGAGACATGCAATGTGGGCCTGTGTCCCCAGCCAGAGAGGACCTGCTCCTGCTAGTTCCACCAAGGCCTTTGAGGAATCAAATACTAAAAAATATGGGATTTTTCGTTATTGAACTGTAGGGTATATAGTTTACATTTTATGGCCTGTTTTGCACATTTAGAGGAAAAGTATCCAATGAAGTTTAGTGTAAATAGTTCTCATGGACCTAACCTGTTTTGACCATAGTATGTAGAAAGGACAATAACACCAATGACCACACATGCTGTTTTTGTTGAATTTGTTGAATCAAAAATATAAAACTATTCAGTCTCATTTTTTCTGTTGAATGTTTATCCTAACAAGTTTAAGAAATATTATAATGCTTTAAAATGCTTTGTCGAGCATGTATGGTTGTCAATGGGACATGAATATTACAAATTTTGACTCTTTTTTTTGGGGGGGGGGGGGGGGGGGGGACTTTTTGGGTCAAAAATGTTAATTATAATTGGTCAGTGAAGAAAACAACAGTTTGGACATGAAGGTTATGGTGTCCTGAAAAAAAGGGGACCCAACCTGGCCATTGTGAAAAGTTTTTTCTTTGAAATAATAAGGAACATCAAAGGCATGCAAATTCGGCCAAAATAGGCTGAAGTGTTAAAGGGTTAACATGAGTAAAAACAGAACTAAGCTCTGGTTATGGCCCTCAATAACACTTTTAAAGTTGTTGTAGGATTTAACTCATTACCTCCCATTAACAATGATGGACATTAAATCCATTTAAACTGGGAGGACTGGCTGTAAAATTTCATGTTAAATTGCAAATCGCTGCCAGCCTCTCCTATTCAAAATGGATTGGACATCTCGTGCCATCAATGACAGCCAGTGAGTTAAATGAGTGACATAAAAGAGTTACGCAAGGAAAAGATTGATTCTCAGCACATTCGTATTTTGTTCACCTTTGTTCTTTTACTTTATGGTATGATGCCGCTGTGATGCCGCAACCTGAACCCGAATGGATTTGCCGGTCACAAGCAGACATTGTTGGCTGTCGAGAGTAGCAATTAGTGTTGCTGCAAGAGGCACTTGAACAACTTGCAGACACACAATCACATCTCTATTTATGATGGGCCTTCTTTCATCGTCAAGA
This sequence comes from Corythoichthys intestinalis, assembly GCF_030265065.1. Classification (NCBI taxonomy): domain Eukaryota; kingdom Metazoa; phylum Chordata; class Actinopteri; order Syngnathiformes; family Syngnathidae; genus Corythoichthys; species Corythoichthys intestinalis. Next base: position 44,180,882 of record NC_080398.1, read on the forward strand.
GAGGAGGACTGGGATCAAATAATAAAACAAATAACAAATTGTGGATTATGCAAGTAGTGGTTTGTCTGTGGTGAAAATATCTCCGCTGTGGGAGTGAACAACATATGCTAGAAGTAGTACGGCATGGATGACACTGAAAGCGAGGAGAAGAAGCAAGAGGTTTCAGCTGGAGGGGACTGTGGGGGATAGCACATTGCCCTGAGGATGTCTTAGGATGTACAATGCAAGTGTGTAACTGTGTGTGTGCGCCTGCCTGAGGTAAAGCAGTGGCTGTTGAAGCTGATTTGTTCTGATGGACTCAAACACAGACACAGACTCTGCCTGTGACTCACAGACGAGACGCAAGTATCCCTTAGAGGACAGCCCGGGGCATGCATACACACACATGCACACGCATGCTTGCCAGGTTAGATATCTGCCTGCTCATGGATTTTGTTCTAGCAATGATGTGAGAGGAGCGTCGTCGGGATGTTTGACTTCAGCTCTTCAGTGAGCACAATTCTCTTGAAATGACCCATTGTGTCTTAAGTTCCCCTCCCTTTGGTGAATTTCTCTGTGAAAATGGAATTTGGTTCAAACTGGGTTACTTTCTCACATTTTGTTCTGTGGGACAGTGGCATAAATGTATGAAAGCACAATGTCCAGTTGTGTTGTTGCCTATAGTTTTGAGTCATGAATGGTGCTTATTGAGCGAGTTGGGTGCATGGATGCCTCCTCTCAGGGCAACAGAAGTTTCCCAAAGCCACTTGAGGGTGTGCACACAATAAAGACATGATGAAGCGAGATGAGGATGCCAGAGCCCTCCAGTTATTGCCCCGAGTCCAATTCTTTGCTGCATTCCCTCCCTGACTAAATGCTCGTAATCGGACATTAACAACGCGAGCGAAACACTTGAGTCGTCGTTTTGTTGTGTTGCCGGAAACATGCAGAAAAGGCGATAAACGCACGCACTCACGCTCACAGCAAGATGGAGACACGCAATTTTACAGACTCACATTAAGGCGCACAAAGCGCCATTGGCTTAATATGAGCCACGTGTGACGTCAACCGTATGCTCGTTATAATAGTGCTGGGAGCATTGAAGTGACAGATATCACACACAGGCAAACACAATGAATTATCATTGAGTCATTTGAGATCAAACCATTAAACACAATTGAATGCTCCTTTGGTGAGATTGTAATGCAGTTGGGTCATGTGTTTTGCTCAAAGTGAGTTCTAATTTCTGGTGACTTAAAAGTACTGTACATAGAAAACAAAACAGAACGGGATGGATTGATAAAGAATGTGGCATCCAAGTTTCACCAGAAAGATTTAAAGGTTAACATCATAATGTACAGTGGGGCAAATAAGTATTTAGTCAACCACTAATTGTGCAAGTTCTTCCACTTGAAAATATTAGAGAAGCCTGTAATTGTCAACATGGGTAAACCTCAAACATGAGAGACAGAATGTGGAGAAAAAAAAACTGAAAATCACATTATATGATTTTTAAAGAATTTATTTGCAAATCATAGTGGAACATAAGTACTTGGTCAATACCAATAGTTCATCTCAATACTTTGTTATGTACCCTTTGTTGGCAATAACGGAGGCCAAACATTTTCTGTAACTCTTCACAAGCTTTTCACGCACTGTTGCCGATATTTTGGCCCATTCCTCCTTGCAGATCTCCTCCAGAGCAGTGATGTTTTGGGGCTGTTGTTGGGCAACACGGACTTTCAACTCACTCCTCACCCCGCGTCAAAGTTATAACAAGAACGGGGAGCAAAAATCCCAGAACCACACGGGGGGACCTAGAGAATGACCTACAGAGAGCTGGGACCACAGTAACAAAGGCTACTATCAGTAACACAATGCGCCGCCAGGGACTCAAATCCTGCACTGCCAGACGTGTCCCCTTGCTAAAGAAAGTACAGGTCCAGGCCCGTCTGCAGTTCGCTAGAGAGAATTTGGATGATCCAGAAGAGGACTGGGTGAATGTGTTATGGTCAGATGAAACCAAAATAGAACTTTTTGGTAGAAACACAGGTTCTCGTGTTTGGAGGAAAAAGAATACTGAATTGCACCATACCCACTGTGAAGAATGGGGGTGGAAACATCATGTTTTGTGGCTGTTTTTCTGCAAAGGGACCAGTACGACTGATCTGTGTAAAGGAAAGAATGAATGGGGCCATGTATCGAGATATTTTGAGTGAAAATCTCCTTCCATCAGCAAGGGCATTGAAGATGAGTCGTGGCTGGGGCTTTCAGCATAACAATGATCAGTTGTCATCAAGGGGAATAAATGTTTAATTTTAATGATTTTGGCTTGTCCATCACCTCTGCTAAATACAGTGCAACTAATAAGTGGTCCAGTTACACTAAATCCATTTTTATTTATATGTTATACCTGTCCATGGACTGTCAATGGATTCTGAAAAAGTGGATAGTTGCTAATGATGCAACGATACAGTTAGATTTTCGATACGAGGGACATGATTTTCGATTCAATCCAATACATTTAATGCTCTGAAACAAAAAATACAAGTGTTATTTATTTATTTATTTTTAATGTTTTTTTTTTAATTTTGCTAACAAGCAAAAATAACAGTGCCATCATATAAACATGCATTTCAGTGCATAATATTTATGTGCTTACTTCTGACTGATCTGAAGACATTTTGTATAAAAGTGCTGAGAACAATCTTAACTGTTTGTAAAGTGAGGCGGAGCACACTGTGGATTGCTATCCAGCTATCTTAGCAGCTAGGTTTACCACATGAGCAAAATATCCTATTTGTGGTCCGAGTCCATCTGTGTCACGTACTGAATTACCATTATTTGCAGCATTATCACTGGTATGGATTGATGTGGCCTGCTTAACTTCCATTCATTCATGGCGCTTTTTAATTCATCAATGTAGTGTATGGACTACGTGTCCCATGATCACTCTGGGCTCACGCAGCCAATGGCATGGAATCTAACGTAGCACATCAAGGTTGCTATTTGATGATATCTAGTGTGTGTGCTAGTGTTGTCGGAGCACTAAAAAAGTTAACAAATGCCACAGAAGTCATGTCTGCTCATTACTGCACAACACCAGCATATGACAATCGACGTTCATAAACAGGACGAGTTTGAAGTACAGTGCTCTTAATATTGCCACTCATTGTACAGCGGATCTGTATGACCTTATAGCCGCCTCCTTAAGCTTTTGTCTTTCCTCGCTAGCAATGATCCTCGTGTGCCATAAACAAAAGCATCTCCCGCCCAGTTTGGGGGAGGATGGGAGGAGCTCTTTCTTTCTTTTTTTCAAGGCAAAGTGGACAGCTTGGCCTGCGCGCCAGACATTTCAGTGGGAGCAAAAAAAAAAAAAAAAAGTTCGGAAAATACATTTTTGGTAGCTTTTTATTTGGACCGAATGTTTTTGCTTATTGAATCGAAGAGGGCGTATCGAACGGTTCAATATAAAACTGAGTATTGTTGCATCCTTAATAGTTGCTTATTTTAACCAGTACACAGTAAGCTGCCAATTACCGTATTTTTCGGACTATAAGTGGCACCGGAGTATAAGTCGACCCAGCCCAAAAATGCGTAATGAAGAGGAAAAAAAAAACATGTCACATTTTTGGGGGAAATTTACTTGATCAAATCCAACAAATAGAACAGATATGTCATCTTGAAAGGCAATTTCAAATAAAAATACAATAGAGAACTACATGCTGTATAAGTGTAAACTATGATAATGTTATATGATGCATGAACAACGAAATGCGAACATGGGCGGTATGTTAACGTAACACAGCTATTAAGTTATTCAGATAACTATAGTATAAAGAACATGATAACAAGTTTACCAAACCATCAGTGTGGTGTGGTGTGGTGTGGTGTTATACTTATATAGCGCTTTTCCACCTTTGAAGGCGCTCAAAGCGCTTTACACTATCTCGCCATCCACCTACTGGTGACGCAGCACCAGGAGCAACGTGGGGTTCAGTGTCTTGCTCAAGGACACTTAGACGAGTTCATCAGTCACTCCAAAACACCAAAATAACATGTGAAATTATATCATAATTTGTTAATAATTTCACACATAAGTCGCTCCAGAGTATAAGTCGCATCCTCAGCCAAACTATGAAAAAAAACTGCGACTTAAAAGTCCGAAAAATACGGTAAATCAAGTTGTAAAGGAATACAATACATTCATTAAATGCTAACGTTAGCCAAAAAGGTCCACCCTGTCAGTGTATTTAGTACACTGTGTGCTTTCAAGGTTGTGTTTTTTAGTGTGGGAACATGACTACATGTATTTCTAATATGAATATGAAGTTAAATGGAAAATCAGATTTTTTGGGGGGGTGGGGTGGTAGAGGATGGATTAATAGCTAGTGATGTGACTATTTATTTGATATCCTTTCAGGCTTTGCAGAAGTCTGGGAAGTGGTTCAGCAACTCATAAGTGAATGTGCCCATTGTCCTTCATGGGTCACAGTAGGTGAGAAATGTGAACTGGTGACAGCGGGAGGATTCTTTCCATTGCTTTATGGAAGTGGAACATTGATTTGGTTAGTTCTTTCCCGGAGAGAACAAAAAATGTTTGGGATCAGGAGGAAATTACATACAAAGCAACAAAGGCTTAAGAGCTTGGTTGTCTTTCCACAAGAGGGAGAAACATGTGTTATGGTTTTAAACAAACCATAAGGGGACTAATGGAGTGCTTATTTGCTAACATACAGTGCAGACGTATTGTCAGCATTTGGTGGTCAAAGTGATGATGAAAATGCTCACCACTAATCTCTCATGTGTATTTAAGGTCGGTAATGTAAATTACTGTACATTATTTTTGGCAGATTTTCATGTTATATTAAAATCAACCTTGTTTCCCTGATGAAAGTGACCTGAGCCTATCCTCTTAGCTGCAAGTCCAACACAGCATTATTTTGTAAATCTGAACATTTTGGAATTCGAGTTTCCAGAACAAGGGTGTTTAAACCAGGCCTCAAGGAGCGCTATGGGTGCAGGTTTTTATATCCTACCGATCCAGCACAGACAGTTTGACCAACAAGGTTTCTACTAAAGGAATCAGCACCTGACCACAACCAACTCATTACAATTCTAAGACATCAGACTGGTTGGAATGAAACCCTGCACCTACTGTGGTCCATTGTGGAATAGTTTGGACAACCCAGTTCTAGAACCTGAACAAGCATTTCTGGGTTAAATGCTCATGTATGTTTTTTCTTAGAGGTTACATCTGCAACGTCGGGATGGTGTTCAGTGGTAATCCAAATTTTGAATCACAGCGGTACAGTGGCTTGTGGTCAGCCATTCATGAAAAGTAGTCACAGAACCCCACACAATGCGCCACAGTTAAGTTGGGTTTTGTCTGTCAGTTGGTGTGTGCCAGGCCTTTGGGATTCTGAAGTATATATATTAAAATATCGAAATGGTGGTATATCGTGATACTTTGTATCCCAAAAGGTTATCGATATGTGCCTGCCAAGAATCGAGATATCGTTTTAAAAAGGCGTCAATATGTAAAAAAATAAATAAAATGAAACAACAAGATGCTACCAAAATCTTCCAACATAAAAGTGTCAGTTAACTATAAGGCTGCATTGACGGTGCTCGACGCCCAACCCATTTAGACTGGGAACGTTCGTTCATTCGAAACCAGAGCATTCACAGTCATTCTGTCCGATTTTCAGGGCATTTACAGGTTATTTCCTGTTGAGTTTGAGTAACTGCCTGTTTATTTGGGTGATTCCCAGTTCACTTCCTGTTCTATAACTCAAAATAAACAGGAAGTGACCCATAAAATACCCCAAAATCAACAGGAAGTAACTGAAAATCAACAGGTAAATGACCTTAAATGGCCCAAAATGACCTCATTGCCTGGCATTGGCTGCCACTGACGGCCATAGACGTTCAATCCGTTTGAAATGGGAGGGATGGCAGCGAATGAACGAATGTTCATTCGCTGCCACCCTCCATTTCAAATGGATTGGACGTCTACTAGTGATAAACTCATTCCAATTCACAGCAGAAGCTTGTTTTTCTGTTCATTAGTTGTTTGTAGGATATCCTCGATTTCCTGACCAATGTATCGATAATCGTTGTATTACCATATCGTCAGATCATTGTTATCATGAGCTATGTATCGCAAATTGTATCGTATCGTGAGGTACCAAGAGGTTCCCACTCCTAATATATATATATTGCTGTACATACAGTATATATATTTATTTATAAATATATTTGTACAGTATACACACACACAGTGGTACCTCCACATACGAAGTTAAGTTGTTCCAGAACCTTGTTTGAAAGTCGAAATGGTCATATGTCGAGCAGGATTTTCCCATATGAATATATTATAATTCCATTAATTCATTCCACAGCCCAAAAACCTACACAAAATCCTTAATAAATACTAGTAAATGCTAGTACTATTACACATAGCAAAACACATAAATTATTAATAAAAACTGGAATAATAAAATAATATAAATAAATAATAATAATAATAATTTCTGTTATAATTAGGGCTGTCAAATGATTAAAATTTTTAATCGAGTTAATTACAGCTTAAAAATTAATTAATCGTAATTAATCGCAATTCAAGCCATCTATAAAATATGACATTTTTCAGTAAATTATTGTTATAATAAGACACAAGACGGGTATATACATTCAACATACGGTACATAAGTACTGTATTTGTTTATTATAACAAGAAATCAACAAGATGGCATTAACATTATTAACATTCTGTTAAAGCGATCCACAGATAGAAAGACTTGTTGTTCTTAAAAGATAAATGTTAGTACAAGTTATAGAAATTTCATATTAAAACCCCACTTAATGTTTTCGTTTTAATAAAATTTGTAAAATTTTCAATCAAAAAATGAACTTGTAGCTCGCCATTGTTGATGTCAACAATTACACAATGCTCATGGTGCTGAAACCCATAAAATCAGTCGCACCCAAGCGCCAGCAGAGGGCGACAAAACACCAAAAAACACAAGTAACAAGTGGACATTACACTGTGCTGTAATTTTAATCTGTTTGTGCGGGTCATGTGCGTTAAATGCGTCAAATATTTTAACGTGATTAATTTAAAAAATTTAATTACCGCCCGTTAAAGCGATCATTTTGACAGTCCTAGTAATAATGTAACTAATCGGGTTCTAATGTGGCAGACGTTTTTAGCTTTACCTGAACACACTGCGTGGCTGACGTGACATTGAGATAGACAGTGCGGTTCTATTTGACTTCCTCTGTTAATGTTTAGTTGTTACCGTCAACTGGAGCGGACAGTAGGTGTGAAATATAGTGGGGCTGATGTGATGAAGGTTGGATACCAGTGCAGATAGTCCGGTTAGAACTATAATTATGCCTGTCCGAATTAATGGGACCAAAAAACTTGCTCTTCCTCAACAATGCTTTATTTCTCTTCTTTCTATTGTTAACGTGGGTCTTAACTTTCGTTAGGTGGCCAAAATATGCCTGATCAGAAAAACAACCAATTGCAACTCACCACCAGGGGGATCCAAAACACGCAACATGCAAACCTGGCATTTATAACAGTAGGCATGTTGTGTTGCACAAGTTCTGAAATAAATCACGTGAAAGCGCCGCGGTTCTCGGTTCGTGGGGATGGGGCCCCCTCGCCACCGGCGCGGCCACCGATCGGGGCGGACTAGGGCTCTTCCCAGGCGGCTTTCGGGCTGGCTCTCCAGCGGTTAAGAGCCATGCAGCGTCTTCCCCAGCAACTTTCAGGCTGGCTCCCCACCGTGGCCGTACCCTCCGGGTAAGCGTCACCTTTTTCCCTTCACCACCTGCTCTAACCTTCTTGGAACCTGTGTTGATTTCTCTCATAAGAAAATCCGACGTGCACCCGTCTGCGGCGCTGTCATGTCGTCTTGTTTCGAGCATGTCGTCGGGTGTAGAAACAAACGGCGAGTCAAATTTTACGTCGGATGTCGAAAAGATCGTGTGTCGAAGCAATTGTATGTCGAGGTACCACTGTATATACAGTGTGTGTGTGTACTCATAGTGATCCTTTATTTGATCACTATAAGTGACTATAAGTGGCAGAAATTTTTATAAAGGTTTTTACATTTTGTTATATTTAGCTTAAAAGAATCTGCAGTTCTTGCTAATAACAATGCCAGTGTGTCTGTTAAAGGTAAAATCTTGCAATAGAAAGCTTCTTCACACTTAAACTTTTTAACTGACCCAGTAATCCAGAATGAATGTTCGGAACAAGTGATGTAAAAATGACCTCAGTTAGAAAACGAGGACGTTTTAAACTAAATGCTAATGTTCCTTTTGGCTATTAAATGGGTTTTCAACGAGTAGCAGTAGTGTGTATCATTGGTCTGACTAATTGTGTCTCTGTCACTCTCTTACATTTTACTTTGCATTCCTTTTATCTCTTCTAGTTTCTTATTTTGCCAGCATGACTTCATGAGTGTGAGAGCAAACCCAAGATTTAGTTTTATTGTGGCCCACTCTGCTTTCAGGTAAATATTTGCAGCACGTGTCCAAAGTAAGGAGCAAACCTGACCACTTAGCTATCCCAGGAATTCACTGCATCATCACTTCTTGGCCCGATAATGTTGGACAAGCCTGATTCCTATCACCCGTTGTGGCGTAACCACCTCTGTTGATGTGTGTGCATGAGGAGTGCAACATGTTGTGTCCTCATACCATAATAGGCTTCCCCGAATAACTGTCCCATAATTCTAAACCTCTGAGGAGATCCAGCTGGCTCTGGCCTCAAAAGGAAGAGAGCGCGGGGGAGAGAACCGCCACAAGGCTCACCTCTCCCTATCACGCCGCTTCAAACGCTCGCTTGGCTGGACTACACTTCACCCTCTGTGTCAGACTGAAAAATTTCCACAAGGAATTCCAAGTATCCTCGAAGATATCTTCCTGATTCCTGAGTGCTTTAGTAATATGCTCATCCTGTCTGTCTGGATCTTCGGCCAAATACCACATCAGCACTACTCTCACAACCCAACAAGCCCAGGGAGAGAGACGGTTGGCCTGAGCTATTCTACGTTATGACAGTGTGGAGGGGGAATGCCGAATCACAAGTGATGAAGTCCAGCAGTGATGCTGACTGAGTTGGCGGCTGCACATGGATTTATTTGGATCTACACCTCTCGTGTGTAGAAAATAATGATAATATAGAAACTTAAAAAAAAAACTATTGTATTGTATTTTAACGTTTACAAAGAGTCAAACGCTTAGCTACAGCCCCTTTCACATACTCCAAAACACCGGAAATGTCGCGGGAATAACCCGTGTAGCAGTTGTGTGTGAGAACAATTTCCCGTGTCGACTGACAAGGAGATTATGCGGACATTTCACGGATCGCGTCCTAGTGTCATGTCCGGGACTTACCCGGGAAGCGGTGTGCGTGAAAGCAGGCGTTAAATTCCAGGGTCACAGCACGATGGCTGAAGGTAAATATCATATCGGGCCGATCGTCACTTCCTCCCGCTTCGCAGTAAAACGCAAAGCGGTAAATAAACATCGCAATTATAAACATAGCAAGCCGGAAATAGCTAAATTAAACTGAAAACATAACAAAATTAAAATGTCCAAATATTACGTTCGGGTGGGCCGGGGTTCTGAATCGCTAACTTTTTAAAATAAATATATATTTATATATGTATACTCAAACGGTTTATGGATGTTAAACTAAGAAATACTTGTTATAAGTAAATAATTTGGATAAAAAAAGTGAAGGCGCTGTATGGTCATTGCAAACAGTTAAGTGCAGAGCCAGAGCGTGACATGCTCCCTTTTTAATCTTCCCCTCTGTGTGTCCGCAAAACCGCATCTGTTTATTTATATTTAACTTTTCCAGCCTTATTTCATTGTGTAAATGCATTTAAAATGATCATAAAAATTTAAACATTGACAAAACTTGTGATTTTTTTTTCTGCCAAATGAGAATTAGTCACCATCTCTTTCTTCAAGTCTTTTACGCACAGACATTGTCACAAATGTGATCCTGTATAATCTTCCCCTAAATGTGTCCGCAAAATTGCAGCTCTCTATATTTAACAAACTTTTCCAGCGTTATTTCATTGTTTAAATGCATTTATAATGATCATAAAAATATGCAGACTTTTTAAACATTAAGAAAACTTAAGTTTTTTTTTGTCGACCAACTGAGAATTCATTACAAAAGACACACGCATCGTCACAAATGTGATCACGCAAAATGCAACCAGTCCGTTTTCCCAAGCAGCAAGCAGTGCTGTCCAGGTCTGACTGGCGCATCCCATCCTTTTCAACCTTATACTGAGTCCCCACAAATAAAACATAAAATTTCGGGGGTTCGGGCTTGAGCCTACAAATAAAATATAAAATTTTGTTGTTGTTTTTTTCCGGGCTGGAGCCTACAAATAAAAGATAAATTTCGGGGGGGGGGTTTCAGGCTCGGGGCTGCAAATCAAGTTAATTGACCGGGCTCGGGCTGGGTCGGGCTTTAATGCCCGCGGACCGGCTCGGTCGGACTGGATATTTTTAGGCCCCATTATACCACTTGCCACCACTTACAGTCTTGATGAGCTTAAATTGGCTGAAGTCATGACGTTGGGAACGCTCCCTCCGGAACAAAACATGATTTGACCAACGTTGTGACAGCTGATGCCGACCAAAAATGACGTATATGTCCGGTTTATAAAATCGCGCAAGCAGCCCTCCCAGCACAGAGAGCGCCAGTGGGCAACACGGGACAAGTCTGTGAAAGCGTCCAACCCGCTTCATTCTCGGGACATCTTTTCATGCGTGAAAGCAATGACCTGAGCAAATCCCGCTTCACCTTCCACAGGAATTTCCTTGGATATGTGTGTGAAAAGGGCTTAGTGATACATTTGGTGATGGGTCCCTAGCCATGGATTAATCATCTATAGCCATGTTATATCGCTGACTGTTTACTGTAAGTCCCACCTGTGTTTATATGGGCAATTGCCCTTGCTGTGCAGAGTATATCCTAAATAATTGTAAATTGTTGTCATAACATTTATACCATGGATATTATTTGAAATTGATGCTTGTAATTCCCACAGCATGGCAAGTGAGCATTTGCGTGTTGTTTCAGCACAATTTTCTGTGCATATTTCGGGACCTGTACCCATCTCGTCATCCCTGCGCTGTCTTATGTACTTTGCGTTCCGGCACCATATGATTTACAAATTAATCACTGGCGGCAACAGAATAAAAGCACAATTTGTTACAAGGTGGGGGTACGTGACAAGTCGATTAGACCGTTAAATCAAGAATGGTGCATACACAACTGATGGGCGTCTTGTTAAGCTTGAATAAGCTTAAAATCTTATCCTGGTACCAAAGATCCCCTAACCTGACCTCTGTTTGGCCAAATCCCAAGCACTCACATGCTGGCAGCTCAATCATGCGACAAACATCGACTCTTATACATCAGCTAGACTTTAAAAAGTCGTGCGCTCGTCTGTGTGGCTTTCGTGTGTTTGGTGGGGCTCGCGTGCGGCTGGATGTGAGTGGACGGGCTCGGGCGGGGGGTCCGGTGCCGGGATTGGTGATGGGGCGGCGTACAGTCGGTTGCCAATGGGGTTACACTCACAAGGGATTCACAAGATTACTGGGTCCTAGATCACAGAGTTGATTTGTGTACATTCTACCCCTCCCAATCACTTAGCTTATAGACTCCTCCACCCCCCTCCCCTTCTTTCCCTGGTCAACAGGCCCCCCACATGGTGTCAACTGGAAATACATCTAGCTGACGATAGCACCAACATATTAATAGTTAGTGTAGGCGTTCAATGTATTTCTTGTTTTTGTTTGTGTTTCTTTTCTTTCCTTTCTCGTGTTTCTTTTCTTCTGTTCCCACATAACCACTTCCTGTTCGTTGCTTTGTCATAATAAACGAGGTATGTTTAATGATCACAGTGGGAGTATGTCATACATTCAATGTGAAACATTAAAACTGTTAAGACCAACCAGACACTTAAACTTCCATTCTCCATGTCCAATAGCTGAACAGGAAAAGAAAAGAAAACGCACCTTAAACGTAGTGCAAACAGGGAAAAAAATAGTCAGCAAAATACCCGGGAGAAAATTATATGTCCTATTGTAGACGTAGCCTAAGTCTCGCTTTGTGAGTCCGAGTGCCTTTGTGTCCCGCTAGGGGACAGTGGTGAGAAAAAGAAAAGAATAGGCGTGAAGGAAGATGAACTTATAAAGGATCAGAATTGTAACAAAGCAATATACAATAAGAAAACCTGAAAGAGTGTGAGTGTTAACAATCTTTGTAAAGAGTAAAAGCTCGGCTGGGTCGCACTTTTGTTACATCGACTCCAGCCGTCATTGAAGTGCTTTTAAAATTAAATTGTTTTTATATTTCAATTTTTTTTTCTGGTTATTTAGCCCTAAAACCTAAATTGTTTCTTATGGAGAAAATACATTCATGATATGAGCATATTCACGTTACGAGCTTAGTTGTGGAACAGATGGATTGTGCTCGTATCATGAAGGTTCACTGTATATGGAGTTGTACTGTATAAGATTAGCACATTCTGAGTGATCTTACATGTTTCTCGGTTCTGTTGTGATTGAGGGCTATACAAATAAAATTGAAAATTGAATTGAATTGAAATGTTTGGTCCACCACCCTATTGGATAGCACTCCGAACTGATGTTGGGTTTTGCTTTCTTTTTAGGCATGCTGTTCTGAATTGAATCTGTTCATAATTAAGACTCAAACATATAAACTGCTGAACTTTTCTTTGGTGGCTTTCATGTTAATGTGCAGTTAAAATAATTACCAAAATGACTCAAAATAATGAATTTTCCAATTGCATACAGTATATGTAATTCCCTCTCGAGTCGAAATCACGAACCAAGCTGTTTCTCTTTTACGGGCTTTAATCACAGAACTTGATTTGTCTTGACAATGCCTTGATTTGCCTTGACAATGCGGTGACAATGCCTTGACAATGGCGTGACAATGCCTTGAGAACTCATTGGCCGCTTACTCCAGAGGAAATTAGTTCAGCTTCAATTGTTCGATGCACTATGCACTTCAGATGTTTCCTTGTTGATCTTAATCAGAGGTACTGAAAAGTTGTCTGTACTCTAATAGTGTTCATCAGATAATAAGCCGATGTAACGCTTAATAGTGCCCCTGTCAGCTCGCGACAGTGAACTTTAGTTCCCACCGCATATCAAAGAAACTAAATGCTTAACATTACACCCCCAGATCAAAGAGTCAATTATTTATTTCTTTATTCTGCCGTAATGGCAGCTACAGTATATAATGACATATCTGAGAAGGGAGGAACTTCTCTGTTCATTTGTTGTTGTAGTGAAGTCAGGTCAGGTCAAATTTATTGACATGGCGCTTAATCACCAAGAAGTCACTTTTACCTTCTAATAAATGCACTGTACCCTATTGAGAGTTGTCTTGGTTTTCTTCCATCAATCCATTTTCTTTACCATTTTTCATCAATAGGAATTGAAGTAAAAACGACAGGACTCAAAAACATTTTAAAAGGATTTTTTTTTTTCAGAGTCTTGGCCATCAAATCACTTTGTTGGTCGCTATTGTGGCTTTGCAGGTGGAATTCTTTATAGAGGTCTTAAGTTGGAATACCCTGCTCTGTAAAATGTGATCAGAACCACAAATGGATTAACAGAAAGACATATAATCATAAGATAGCTTCATTAAGAAAGGTCAGCAGTCTGATTATTGGATGCTGCTGGATGGTCTTGCATGTGCCTTAGCTACGTCTGGGAGCCAGGGAGGGAGCTTGAATCTGTGAACTACTGTGAATGACAGCTATGATAAAACCAACAAATCTCAATGCCTTCCTTATTCAAAATGCAAAACTGATAACAGTCGCATACAAACTTGGTTGAGTTGTCATCAGGTGACATTGCTCAGGATTTTCCGCTCAATGAGCATCTTAAGCATTGACAAATTAATTTTTGTGTGTTTTATTTTTGTGATCCACCACCACAGAACAGTGCCAATGATGGTATGCGAGAGGAACAATGGTGATGACTTTAACCCTTGAGAGTCGAAGGACGCGCCGGCGCGTCCTCAGCGCACGTCGTCTTTGAAGCGCCCTCACGTTTTAAATACGTCACCCACATGCCGTTGGTTGGTCTCGTTTTAAAGTGCGGAAGTTGCGGTTTACTCTCGTTATTATTTGAAGTCAATCGACCAATTAAAACGTGAGATATTGTCATTTAAGTTTTATAGTTTTATTGTCCTCTCAAAAAAACATTAAAACGCTGCATGGATCATTTGTTTGTGTCTATATTTCCATCATTTCTTGTCCTTTTTCAAAACGGAAGCGCCATGAAAAAACCACAAATCAAACGAACCCTTTCGAAGTCACAGTGGACGCACTAAATGCGTTTTTTAAATAAATATAACTGCCATGCGAGGTTCCACCGAACGAGAGGGAGGAGTGTTCTGAAGCAGCGAGGTGGCGAGCCGACGGCCGTTTGGATCGAGCAGCGACTTTGTGTGACTTTGAGAATGAACGGAAAACTAAATTTAGCGCAAGCAATTGTGCTATTTGATCAACTTGAGGAAGAGGATGGTCCAAATTCGTCATCATCGTCTTCTTCGGAAGAGTCCTCGAGTGAAGATAGTGACGTATTTGAACACGTGGGTGACGCCATCGACGAGCAGAGGTAAGCAAACTCACTTTTTTTTTTTAGGCTGGAAAAAGTTTCTTTTGAAAGTTTCTTTTGATATTGCAAGACAAAGTTAATTTTGATGCAATATAAGTGTGTGTTTGTGTATATAATAATAAACTGTGCATATCAGATCAAAGTCGTACGTGAACTGTGTGTATCCAAGGCAGGAATTTATAATTGTGGTGATCTTCTTTCTATATGAAGATTAGGGATGTAGCACATATTCAGCTATGGTATTCTTTCTATTGTCATACATATAGATTTCCAATATTATTTATTGCTTTATATATTTTTATTTTATACTTTATTATTTTCATAAATACTGACTTTTTTTCATGTACATTTATAGTGACAATGAAAGTAATGTGAAATGAAAATGGAAGGGTGGAAAGAGGACCAACACCCCATGGAAGTGTGGGCTGTGTGATGTCGCCCTGTTTCGAATTCCAGGACGAAACTGCTTTTCGGAGTGGCATGCCTGAAAAAAATTTAACTTGTTTATTGTAAATATTTTTGAAAATACTTTTTTTCCCCCCAATGTTATATATATATATATATATATATATATATATATATATATATATATATATATATATATATATATATATATACATTTTTTCCCACAATCAGTCTTCTCAATTTATGTATATAAATGTGTGTTCAAGAAGCTTGATTGTGTGTACATAGTTTTCATCAGGTGATGGGCCGCAATACCTAAACTCATAAAGAGATGGCCTCTAAACACTTTTTGTGTTAGATGGTATATATTTTTTCACTGTTCGGTCTGCTGTATATAACCTGTTTTGACTAGCTAGAGCATGTATAAAGGCAAAAAACGCCTATGCTATACCTGTTGTTTATGTTGAATTGTCAAATATAAGACTATTTATTCTAAATTTTTTTGGTTGAATGTTCATCCTAACATGTTGAATAAATATTACAAAGTTTCAAAACGGTTCGTTACGCATGTTTGGTTGTCAATTGGACATCAAAATTAAAAATTTTGACAAAACGATTGTGGAATTTTTGGTCTTTTTTGGCCCAAAATGATGATTTATAATTGATCAGTGAAGGAAACAACAGTTTGGACATGAAGTTCAAGGTGTCACAAAAAAAGGGACCAAACCAGGCCATCGTAAACAATTCTTTCTTTGAAATATAAAGGCAACTTCAAAGGCATGCAAAATCAGACAAAATAGGCCCAGACCTTAAAGGGTTAAAGCAGGAAATGGAACTATTTGTGAGGTTTGGAAAGTGGCAAACATCTCTGTCCTAGCTTCTCGGTACTTCTCAGTACAGTATGGCAAAATTGTCCATATAACAACAGTAATAATAAAAGATAACAATTGGTCTTCACTCTTCATTGGAGGCGAGTCAACTGTCAGGCACCTTTACATATGCATTATTTGGGTTTTATTATACATTTTTAGATCTGTTTGAACAATGATAGAACATTACTTAAATCATTGCCTGTTACGTTACTCCTGGTTTAGCATTTATCTGTGATAGATTATTTTGAAATATGAACAGATGACCGATAGACACGCTCTTAGCTGCACCTCTCAAGTTCCAACAATTTTGATAGGGAGCTTTGGCGCACAGCCAGTTTCCGATCTCTCCAGACATGTTGAATCGGGTTCAAGTCTGGGCTCTCGCTGGACCACATCATGGAGTTATCCTGAATCCAT
The DNA here is from genome assembly GCF_030265065.1 of Corythoichthys intestinalis. NCBI lineage: Eukaryota > Metazoa > Chordata > Actinopteri > Syngnathiformes > Syngnathidae > Corythoichthys > Corythoichthys intestinalis. The sequence continues at coordinate 44,197,264 of NC_080398.1, forward strand.
TCCTTTGATATTTGAATGTGCACTTATAGTGGCTGTCCATCTAAAATAGGACTTGTCACCCGAGTCTGAGGACATACTTTGCAAGTGACTTGACTTGTAAAACGCTTCACCACGCTTGTCGCGTAGTACAGCTGTATGCTCAACTGTGTTATGACACGGTGGAGTAATGTTGGCGCACATTAAATTCTCATTAAAGCACAGTTGCTGTACATTTATTAATGGATATCACATACAGTTTTGGTGATATAGGTAGAGCTTTACATATCGCTACCAGTGTCTTTGTTCACTGGCCAGATTTATTTTTATATTCCACAATCGAAATAGCCGAAGCAGCTAACTGCTATTCTGATATATAACTACAGTGGTACCTCGACATATGATCCTTTCGACGTAAAATTTGATTAGTCATTTGTCTCGACATATGACGACATGCTTAAAATACGATGATTTGTGACAGCGTCGCAAGTTCATTGTTTGCCCGCAAGACGGGCAGATGCAGATTTTCTTGTGAAAGAAATCAACATGGGTCCCTACAAGGTTATTGCAGCTGACGATGACTCTTACCATTGAAATTAAAACTTTTAAAAGGAAATGATAGAAAAATATGAGCATGATGTGCGTGTCTTTGAACTGGCTAAACAACGCAGTTCACCCCCCCCCCCCCCCCACCTACCTACACACCTGCTGTCTCCAACCTCTGTTCATCAGTCTGTTAAGGTGAAAATTAAATAAAAAAAAAAAATTCTTATTTTTCCATAATTTATTTGTCTTACATGTGTTTTATTGGTAACACTTTACAATAAGGGTCCTTTAATTAATATTATTTAATGCATTTTATACAATAACCATGTTGTTAATCTTACTGAAAAAAAGTAATTAATTATAGTTACAAATTACTTCTCCCAAAAAGTAATTGCGTTACTAACTCAATTACCTGAATGTAAGAGTAATTAGTTACTTGGCAAAGTAATTGGTGATAATTACTTTTTTTTTTTCCTCCCAAAAAAAAAAACAAAAAACATTGGCCACACTATGTGAAGTTTTTTGTGAAGGTTTTGGGTACAATTGGCCCGAGCCCAATTCTTTACCCTAATTTACCCTTTACCCTGAATCAGCTGTTAAAAGTTGTTAAAATTGCTCCCATTATTGCATTAGTTCCCTTCTCTCTACTTATGACATATGAAAGTTTTAAAACTGTTTCATCATTTAAAGATAGATTCAAGTCAAGATTTTGCCGATTTAGAAGTATTTTAGATAAAAAGTTACTTAGGTTCGCTAGGAAGGTTCTCTACAACAGAGCCGTCCTAAAAAGTACTGCTTTAAGATGGCGGCTGTCTACTAACTCATTTAGTGCCATGTCTGTCATTTTGCATGTAGTTATATCTATGTACAGTACATGTGATATCTATCATGTCTACCATATCTACCATAACATGCGCGCGTAGTTTGTACTAGCTATCGGCTACAACATGTATTATTGGAGCTACCTAGCATCGCGTTTGCTCGGCGTCACAACTTTCTTGCCTCCTCCATACTCCTGCTCTGTCGTCTCGGTGAGTCCGTCTCCCTCAGACTTTTCGACCAATATAGTAACGCATAGTAACGCATGCCTTTCCGTCCTCAGTAACGGTAACGGCGTTGCCAAGATGAGAAAAGTAATTAATTAGATTACCCACTACTGAAAAAAATAACGCCGTTAGTAACGCCGTTATATTGTAACGCCGTTATTAACAACACTGACAATAACTAATGTTGACAACAATTAATATAATTGCTTATCTAACATTTATTAATATATTAATTAAGATGAGTTAATGCATTAACTAATGCATTAGTTAATGCATCACCACACAGTAACCAATGGTTTGGTAAAATTAAAAATATACATGGGCCTATATAGTGTTAGGGTTTGTTAACTTAGCATTTATAATTTCTTAGTTAGGGACACTTGTGCTACACAATAAGGATCCCAAAAGACTTCAGTAATGGTTAATAAAGGTTAAGGGGTGGGACTTCACCATTTATAATTTCTTAGTTAAGGGACACATGTGCTACACTTTACAATAATGGTCCAAAAAACATTCAGTAATGGTTAATTAAGGTTAAGTAATACTTATGAGGTACGTTCACGTGAAATAATACCATACTTAAGGTTAGGTTAGCAGCACCCAAGGACTCACAGAGCAATGTTTCTCATTTTAAAATAACATAATCACTTACTGGTACCAGTATACATTAATAAGTATTTATTAATGCACTAATGTATATGTGAATTAATGTTAAGTAATGTATTACATATACTGTATTATATATTACAACCTAACCTTAAGTATGTTATTATTTCACGGGAACATACCTCATAAGTATTACTTAACCTTAATTAACCATTACTGAATGTTTTTTGGACCCTTATTGTAAAGTGTAGCACATGTGTCCCTTAACTAAGAAATTAGAAATGCTTAAGTTTCCCCCTCTTAACCTTTATTAACCATTACTGAATGCTTTTTGGACCCTTATTGTAAAGTGTAGCACATGTGTCCATTAACTAAGAAATTGTACATGCTTAAGTCCCCCCCCCCCCCCCCCCCCTTAAGATTTATTAACCATTACTGAATGCTTTTTGGACCCTTATTGTGAAGTGTAGCACATGTGTCCCTTAACTAAGAAATTATAAATGCTTATGTTAACAGTTACTGTAGTAACAGTAGTTACCGTCTGGTTACGCATTAACAAATGCATTAACTCATGTTAATTAATATATTAATAAATGTTAGATAAGCAATTACTTTCATTATTGTAATGTTACTTAAACATTAGTAATTGTCTTAAAATGCATTAACTAAAGCATTAACTCATGTTAATTAATATATGAATAAATGTTAGAAAAGGGATTAAATGAATTATTGTCATGTTACTTAAAGATTAGTTATTGTCTAAAAATGCATTAACTAATGTTAACCCTTGAGAGTCGAAGGACGCGCCGGCGCGTCCTCAGCGCACGTCGTCTTTGAAGCGCCCTCACGTTTTAATTACGTCACCCACATGCCGTTGGTTGGTCTCGTTTCAAAGTGCGGAAGTTGCGGTTTACTCTCGTTATTATTTGAAGTCAATCGACCAACTAGAACGTGAGATATTGTCATTTAAGTTTTATAGTTTTATTGTCCTCTCAAAAAAACATTAAAACGCTGCATGGATCATTTGTTTATGTCTATATTTCCATCATTTCTAGTCCTTTTTCAAAACGGAAGCTCCATGAAAAAAACACAAATCAAACGAACCCTTTCGAAGTCACAGTGGAAGCACAAAATGCGTTTTTTTTTTTTTATAAATATAACTGCGGTGCGAGGTTCAACCGAACGAGAGGGAGGAGTGTTCTGAAGCAGCGAGGTGGCGAGCGACGGCCAGTTGGATACTGCTGGATCGAGCAGCGACTTTGTGTGACTTTGACAATGAACGGAAAACTAAATTTAGCGCAAGCAATTGTGCTTCTGATCAACTTGAGGAAGAGGATGGTCCAAATTCGTCATCATCGTCTTCTTCGGAGGAGTCCTCGAGTGAAGATAGTGACGGATTTGAACACGTGGGTGACGCCATCGACGAGCAGAGGTAAACCAACTCACTCTTTTTTTTCATGCTGAAAACGTTTCTTTTGAAAGTTTCTTTTGATATTGCAAGACAAAGTTAATTTTGATGCAATATAAGTGTGTGTTTGTGTATATAATAATAAAATGTGCATATCAGATCAAAGTCGTACGTGCACTGTGGGTATCCCAGGCAGGAATTTATCATTTGTGGTGTTCTTCTTTTTATATGAAGATTAGGGATGTAGCACATATTCAGCTATGGTATTCTTTCTATTGTCATACATATAGATTTCCATTATTATTTATTGCTGTATATATTTTTATTTTATACTTTATTATTTTCATAAATACTGACTTATTTTCATGTACATTTATAGTAACAATGAAAGTAAAGTGAAATGAAAATGGAAGGGTTGGAAGTGTGAGCTGTGTGATGTAGCCGTGTCTAATTCCAGGACGAAACTGCTTTTCGGAGTGGCATGACTGAAAAAAATTTAACTTGTTTATTGTAAATATTTTTGAAAATGCTTTTTTCCCCCCAGTGTTATATATATATTTTTTTCCCACATCAATCTTCTCAATTTGTGTATATAAATGTGTGTTCAAGAAGCTTGATTGTGTGTACATAGTTTTCATCAGGCGATGGGCCGCAATACCTAACCTCATAAAGATATGGCCTCTAAACACTTTTTGTGTTAGATGGTATATATTTTTTCACTGTTCTTCACTGTTAGGTCTGCTGTATATAACCTGTTTTGACTGGAGCATGTATAAAGGCAAAAAAACCCTATGGCTATACCTGTTGTTTATGTTGAATTGTCAAATATAAGACTATTTATTCTAAATTTTTTTGGTTGAATGTTCATCCTAACATGTTGAATAAATATTACAAAGTTTCAAAACGGTTCGTTACGCATGTTTGGTTGTCAATTGGACATCAATATTAAAAATTTTGACAAAACGATTTTGGAATTTTTGGTCTTTTTGGGCCCAAAATGATGATTTATAATTGATCAGTGAAGGAAACAACAATTTGGACATGAAGTTCAAGGTGTCACAAAAAAAGGGACCAAACCAGGCCATCGTAAACAATTCTTTCTTTGAAATATAAAGGCAACTTCAAAGGCATGCAAAATCAGACAAAATAGGCCCAGACCTTAAAGGGTTAATTAAGGGACCCTTATTGTAAAGTGTTACCGTTTTATTTAATGCATTTGTATAATTTAAGGTGACAATAAAAATGCTGTTTTAAATTTCCATTTATTATTTTTATTATTTTTCTGATTTGTATTTATAATTCATTTTCTTTTGCTATGTGTAATTGCTATTAGTAATAGTACCTGCGGTATTTATTAAGGATTTAGCATAGTTTTTTGTGCTGTGGAACGAATTCATTTCATTATAATGTATTCTTATGGGAAAATCCCGCTCGACATACAACCATTTCGACTTACAAACCAGGTCCTGGAAGGAATTAAATTTATCTGTAGCGATAGCACTGTATCTGATTTCTGTACTCTGGGACTCACGCAGACAGGACATTCATCACCTTGTTTGCCAGACACTCCTCAGAGTGTAATGGTCCAGCAATAGCAACAGACATTTGAGTTGACTTGAAAGACCTGTGTCAATTGGCCGATTAAAAGAACAAATGCAAAAAAAAAACCCATCTGATTAGTCGAATTCAAGGTTTAAACGTGGATGTGGAGTAGTAAACACCTCATTGACCAGTTTATCATTATTTTGTCATTATGAGGTGATGTGTGTCAAATTTTTCGTTAAAAAATGTATCCATTTTGGAATAGGAAAAGTGAGACATTATGAATACTTTCTGGTTGCACAATATGGCTTTACTGTAATTCTGTAAATAATAAGAGTGTAAAACCTCGGTTCGGTACGTACCTCGGTTTTGAGGTCACGGTTCGGTTCATTTTCAGTAAACTAAAAAAACAAAATGCAAAGCATAAATGTGCTAGCTGTTTATCAACCTTTTTTGTGCTTTCAACAATAGGAACATTAGCCTATAGAAAGCCTGAATTCTGCTCAAAAAGTAGCGAGTATTTAAAGATAATAATCCAACAACAATTTGCCTTTCAGACCCCGCGAGTTGGTCAGCTTTCTTTCTGAAAGAAAGAAGAAAAAAGAAGTCCTCTGCTAAAGAGAAAAGCAATCCCAATGACAAAGATTTTAACATGTATTTTACAAATGAAATGCCTCAATGAATCATTTTTTCCCCTTATGAACGGTTTTCAAAAGCTTTATTGGTGGATTTTCTGAAATTAATGCGCCACACAGAAATTAATAAATTTAACTGTGTAAGCAGGATATCTGTATTATTTTTATTATTTAATTACAGGTGTTTTAGCTCATTTCAATTTATTTTATTTAAATTATTATTTTTATAATTTATTTATTATTATAATAATTATTTATTTTATTATGTGTTCATATTTTACAAATGTGATGTAGTATTCATCTATATTGTATATTTTATGTTGTATAACTTTAGTTCCTATGTGAATATTAGTTCCTACTTGTTTTGTTGTGGTAGGAGGGTTTTGTATTGAACACGGGGCCGTGTTGGTTATTATTACAGTGCCTTGCAAAAGTATTCGGCCCCCTTGAATCTTGCAACCTTTCGCCACATTTCAGGCTTCAAACATAAAGATATGAAATTTAATTCATGCAGAGAAGACAGCAGTAAATCAACAAAGACAAGTCAACCGTGCCCCAATTTTCCACTCAAGGGATCTGATGGACTCAAAAAGTGGGTTACGATTGCATATTAGTTTGAAAATCGACTGGACCACCGTATTTTTACTAGAGTGACTTCCGGTCTGCCCGATCCTAGCTAGTAGTATTGACACAGGAGGGCCGCGTCTCACGTCAAATAATAAACTCTGCCGTTCTTTTCACGTGCGTCGCGTTGAGCTGCACTGCGACTGGTGTGCATTGGCTGATTGACTTTAACGCCCGTGTTTCACTGCGTTCTCGTGGAGGCCCCGTTGTCGCGCCGTTGACGTTTCTGGGTTATCCTGTCCTACCCTGTTGGTCCTCATTATAGTAAAGAAGATGGAGTAAATACAATCTAGACAAAGAAACTGTAACCCGATCGACTCACAGCCACGAATTACGTCAGAAACCCGTTCGGTATGCCTCCGTTCCGAACCGAGCAGCCTGTACCGAAATGGTTCAACACAAATACATGTACCGTTACACCCTTAGTAAATAATAAACACAACTTTCAGTTTATTTTTCCTCATCAACTTGCCATTGATCCGTATGCGTTTGTGGAACTCATTCAGTGTGCTCATCACACCCCAGAACAGGCTACCTGAACATAATCAGAAATATTTTACACTCATCGCCATTTACCAATTGCTTGTTCACTTTAATTAGAGCGCTCGCACTCCACAGAGGACGAGGGCTAAGCGAGTGCTTTGGAGTGCACTCGAGTATGCAGCCTCTGGAGTGGCATGTCCATGAAAGACTCTTCTTTCTCCACTTGGCGTGGAGTGAAGAGTGGCGCGAGCTGTGGAAGTGAGAACTCACATCCTCTTCACCATGGGGCGAGAGAGCCACTGGGTCAGTGTAAAGTGCTGCTGGGTGCTATTACTGTGAAAAGAACCCCTCTCTGGGGTGTCCTTTCGAGCATCTGATGAACAGAACACTACTGCCAGCAACGGCCAACTAGCATGTACGTGTGTGTTACAGTGTACTAGCTTGTATAATATGTTGCCAGGGAGGTTTATGTGCTGCTGAAACCAGAGTCAATGCGTGTGACATCCACCTCGTGAGCGTGCATTTATAGAGCGATGCATGTGTGTGTTGGACTACAGTATTATTGGACAGCTGTGTGTTTGCACTGGACACGAATAGCAACACGGCTGATATTAGTGGATCAGGTTTCGTCACACATTATGTGGCGTAGAAGCGCCTGATTCAGCAGGTGCCCCCAACCCACCACTCAAAGTTCTATGCTGTTCTGGCTTCGTCTAAGATTGACTTGTGACACACTGACCCAACATACAGATGCTGACGATGCATATTATTATGTTTCACTGATAAATTAGATGTTCATGTGTCTTTGGTATACTAGCATTTAGAGAAAACTTCAGGATCTGGTTTAGCAGGCACTAAACTGCATGTTCACCCATCAGGTTGATGTGTTGCGTTTGATTTGCTATGATTGGGGTAAAAGAAAATGGTATCTTGCCATTGTTCATTTAGGACGTCGTACATTTACTACTTGTGATAGCACACACAATAAACCCTACTTTAGGACAGGCAAGGAAATGCAGAGTATGAAGCCTACTTGTGACTCAATGTTCGACCTTATATCATTCAGAACATCAAAATTGTATTGCTGAATAGCCCACGTGATAGATTCTGCCTCTGGCATTTCAAAAATGCACTGAGTCAAAAGGTTCTCCTCGCTAACTCTCATTTGCCTGCGTTATGTTAGCACGACTTTGCGGGTCCTTTGAAACCGTCTCAGATCTGGTATTTAAAATTAGCCTTTCTAATTTGTCTTAGGCTTGATGAATCACCCTGAATGTGCTGAATTCATCTGTTTGCACATATTCCTTTCAGAACATGTGAAATTAATTAGGTGGCTATTTTGTGCATTTGGCCAGATGCAAGCAGTCCTGGTTAGTATCAACTTCAACATCTGTTTGAATGAATAATCAGTTTTGTGTGCATTTTTTTGTGATGGGCTTGCAAATGAGACTTTGAGGCATTCAAACTGCCCACAAAAAAGCACTCAATACCTTGTTTTGATTTCCAACATCCTATTCACAGCGACTAAAAAGACCAGACATAAGTGTCATTATCTCCTAATATTACCCCAAAAGGAGACAGACTCGTTAAAGAGAGACCGGTAAATGAATGATGGGTTTTCTTTATAATCTTTTTTTTTTTTTCGATGCCAGTGTGTAAAATTATTATTGTATGTGACAATGGTTCACTGTTTCAGACACTAGAAACAGCTACAAAAGGAAGTATACAAATCTAGACCTGATTGGTCAGTCCAACACATTAGCCACAGTTGACTGCTTAGTTGTTTTAGTGTGATTGCCAAAATGCCTGTACCTGTACAACTATTTGAGGGTTACGATCATGTAAACAGAGTCACGCAATATAGGAAGGCACTTGAAGCTATCAGCATACTTCTGTTTCTCATTTGATTTCCTATCCGGTATTTTTCGTGCAAATATTTACTCTAATTATTATTTTAATGCTCGGATGCCTTCCGACCACCGTAGGAACAAAATTAAGAGCCCCCTGTTGTCCTGTCAGGTTTTCAATGTTTTTTTTTTTTTTGGTCCTTGCCCTTTTGGGGTTGACAACAGGGGCTATCATAATGTTCTGACCAATGTGGGCCTGTGAAGATATTTGTTGTGATTAAAAAAATTGATTAAAAAAAAGTTATTAGACTTGACTTACTTCATTTCCAAATTCGTGTAACTTTTTCTCTTTCATCTTGTTGGTGAATAAATTAACATAAAATACCGTTATATCAAACCGGTTTGTAGTTTACTCATTTGTTTTCATAACTTCAGTTCTATTCACATTCATGAGAGTCAAAGGTTGTCTCTCTATAGAAACATTTCTGAGGTACTTCTGCTTTTGCAAAGGGGGCTAGAATCGGTGTGGTAAAAATGTGGGGGGGCCGACCTTGGCTGACATCCTTCACGAAGAACAATATATTTATGCAAATTTTAGCAAGCCATTCTGTGCGTCACATTTGCTTTATTATTTGCTTTTTTTTATTAATAATTTCCACAAAATCTTGCAACTAGTATTTGTTGCGTTCTCTTTCATCTTTTGGGCTCTTGCGAGATACTGCTGTTAAATTAAACTAGCTATAAGTTGCTTCAATTTCTCGCTACGTATCTTCCCTGTAATCTTGTCGTACATGTCAGCGTGTCTTGTTTAGTAATATCGCCTCACATCGAACTCTTTCAAAACAGCAGCTGCCTCTTTGCAAATGAGGCAGACACAGTTTTTGCGCATTTTAGTGAAGAAATAGTCTTATTTCCACCTATCTTTGAAGCGTCGGCCGTCACAGTCAACTTTTTTTGTTGTTGATTGTCACCATTTTAGAAAATTGGGAAAAAAGGGTCACGCGGGGTAATGTTGCTTAGAGTGCTGCTGCCTTTTAGTGGGTAAATGAGGAGCAGCATTTAGTGTGTAAGCTTTTTCATATGCTAGTAGCAGTACTGCTGACCAATTTATTAGGTCTGTGTGCGGGCCAGACATTATTGATTTTATGACACAGGCTGGGGGCCGGATGAAATTTGACCACGGGCCGCATTTGGCCCCCGGGCCGCACTTTGGACATGTCTGCTCTAACCAAAACAACAGTGGAGCTGGAGTGGCATAACTCATCAAAATTCCTTAAAAAAGACAATTTGGAAATACCGCATCCATCCCCCATCATCACGACATGGGAGGACAACTTGTTCATGAAGGCATATGTGGAACCAAGCCCGTGCCACCACAAAGACTGGGTGTTTATGTAGCCATTTTGCTGCTGTGTTCCTATCCCTGCATTTTCATGTGTTCGGTGCTCCAAAAATACTAAAGCTAAAATGATGCGCACGACATGACTTGCTGTCTTTGATATTGTTAATACGATGATGATTGTAATTATGATGCTGTTTATTATTATTTACTACAACTACTGTACTGTAGTGGCGGCAACACATGCTATCTGCTGCTAGCCTGTTGCTAATCGGCATGTCTAGGATGGCACAATTATGTTCAATTTAGCTATAATTCTGCGTTTTGCGTTTTGCACTGCTGAGACATAATTAGCTTTACCAAATGAAGTTATACAACGATAAAGAAATGGATAACAAACACTCATCTCATCAAGTCATACATGGGCTTCTTACCCTAAATGCATAAAGGCAAGCGCATGAAACGACTTGGATCCATTGATATTGTTGTTACGATGATAATTGTAATTATGATCTTTAACATTACTACATACAACATTTACTAGAACTACTGTATCTGCTGCTAGCCTGTTGCTAATCAGTACGAGTTGGATGGCACAATTATGTACGTAAATGCAAGTGTTACATGTTTTTTGTTCGTGTGTTTACAGGTGGAAAACGCTGTTAGGCAAGGGAAGACAACTTGATGTGCCTCACAACAACACTTACTGTATGTTGGTGGACATATACAGTGTATCACAAAAGTGAGTACACCACTCGCATTTCTGCACATATTTAACTATATCTTTTCATGGGACAACACTGACAAAATGACACTTTGACACAATGAAAAGTACTGTGTGTACAGCTTATAAAAAAGAGTTCATTTATTTTCCCCTCAAAATAACTCAAAAAATAGCCAATAAAGATCTAAACCCCTGGCAACAAAAGTGAGCACACCGCACGGGAACTACGTAGATCCCTAAATGTCCATATTGAGTACTGCTTGTCATTTTCCCTCCAAAATGTCATATGACTTGTTACAGGAGTGCTGTCAGCATTGCTACAGAGATTGAAGAGGTGGGGGGTCAGCCTGTTAGTGCTCAGCCCATACGCCGTACTCTACATCAAATTGGTGTGCATGGCTGTCACCCCAGGAGAAAGCCTCTTCTGAAGACGGTACACAAAAAAGCCCACCCGTCTCATCAGACCATAGGACATGGTTCCAGTAATCCAGTACTTCTCAAATAGTGGGGCGCGCCCCCCAGGGGGGCGCAGAGCGATGCCAGGGGTGGCGCGTGTGACCTCGGGGAACATGCTTTTTTTTCCTTTTTTTTTTTCGCCGTACTAGAATAAAGTGTACTTGCACATCCACTCCGTGGGTGGCAATGGCGCTCTCATTTTCAAAGTGCGCGCAGTATTTTTGAAGTAAGCAAGAGCACACGGAAGAGACTCCTGAAGAGCTGGAGAGCTGTGCGCCGTTTTCGAAAGCCGTTTTCCAGCTGGACTCGCGCAGCGACCCACTGTCTTCTCCGGTTCTCACGTGTCCGCCCGAGAAGTGCCGTCTTCGGCTTGGGATCGTCACGACCACCGCCCTCACCTACGGTTCTCCCTCGGCCGCCGAGAATGCGCTTTTTTCGGGCCGTTTGCCTTTTGGCTTTGACATTTAATACAGCGGTAGACGAGAAAAGACCACTGGTTTACTGTGTCTAAAAATGATTATAGAGGAGAGTCTGAAACCAAATCAATTAAGACGCCACTTAAAGACATTAGACCTCAATCTCATTGATAAGCCGCTTGACTGTTTTTCAGCGAAAACGTGCCGAATATTGCCAATTGTCACAATCGTCCCGCTTTTTCAGTTGCCACGTTTACATGGAGCCAAATATTCCAATTACAATCGGAATATTTGTTCAAACCGAATAAATGTGTTCCATATAAACACCTCATTCGGAATGAACAGGCCCAAACCGAATGGAATTTCATTCCGATTCACAGGGGTGGAATATTCCTTTTCCCAAACCGATTAGAAGTAAAATTATATCATGTAAACAGGGAAGCGGAATGGTGTCTGGTTGCGTTCTTTCTGCACATGCTCCGTACTGACGTGGTGACGTCACTTGGTGACGTAAGTAACGTCACTTGCAACATGGCTTCCAAGCACAGCGCACCTAATTGGAGTCCGGCGGAAAGATTGTATTTAATTCAAACTTTAAAAGAATTGAATATAATTGCTCGCTTAGACGGGCGTAAAACGAGGAACAGTGAACTATTTTAAAAAGTTCACAAGAGGTTACACGATGCCGGAATAGACCGGAGCGTTGACCAGATTAGAAACCGGTGGAAAATGCAGACAACCGGCTACTACAAGGCAAAAGAGCAAAACAGCAGAAGCGGATACGACCCCACAAACACAACAAGTGGGTTAAAGTTAAAACAGCAGCACTCTGACGATCGATCTCCATGTTTTGCAACGTGACGCTTTGTTTTGATTAATCTGCGCGTGTCAGACGGCAGTTGTCAAACGTCCTTTCGGAATAAAGGCAGACACATGTAAACGCTGGATTGGAATAGATGAAGTGAAATGTAAACAGCTGATCTGAAATTTCCATTCGGAATGATTTGAATCGGTATGAATAAAAGTCAGCATGTAAACGTGGCTAGTGTTATATCAGTAAACCAGTGAGCACTGTGGTTAATCAACACAGTATCACCACTGGTGATACTGTGTTGATTCATGCAGCAGGCAGCGAAAATAAAAACTTTCCTTCTGTCCAAAGACACTCCCCCCTTCTATTCAGTTTTGTTTTTTCGGTCAAATTTTTTGGCATGTTGTCCTCAAGAGTAAATATTTCTAATCAATTTGAATTTGTTATTATTTACTGATTTTATTACATTTTATTTTTCAGTATCAAATGGTCAAAAATGTACCTTGAGTGTATTTTTAGTTTGGATGTGACTTTTTTTTTTTTTTTTTTTTAAATTCAGGCAAATTGATGCGCGTTGTCTTTTCTGTTACAAACAAAACAATGTTAATAAAGTTATACTTTATTATAAGTTGATCTATGTTACTTTTTTTCTTTAATAGAAAAAAAGGACACAATGTTAGGCTGAGGTGTACTCATAATAGTAATATTATGGACAAATGATACTATTTACAGTGGCGGCAGAGAGTTGGGGGGGCGCGAAACATTTACGTCTTCCTTGGGGGGGGCGTAACAGAAAATAATTGAGAAGCACTGCAGTAATCCATGTGCTTTGTTGACATGTCTTCAGCAAACTGTTTACGGGCTTTCTTGTGTGCCATCTTCAGAAGAGGCTTCCTCCTGGACTGACAGCCATGCACACCAATTTGATGTAGAGTGCGGCATATGGTCTGAGCACTAGTAGGCTGACCCCCACCTCTTCAATCTCTGCAGTAATGTTGAAAACACTCTTGAAACGAGTCACATGACATTTTGGAGGGAAAATGACAAGCTGTACTCAATTTAGACATTTAGGGATGTAAGTATTTACTAAGGGGTGTACTCACTTTTGTTGCCAGGGTTTTAGATATTGATGGCTATATTTTGAGTTATTTTACGGAGAAAATAAATCAACTATTATATATGCTGCACACAGACTACTTTTCATTGTGTCAAAGTGTCATTTTGTCAGTGTTGTCCCATGAAAAGATATAGTTAAATATCTGCAGAAATGCGAGGGGTGTACTCACTTTTGTGATACACTGTATCTGGACTAGCTTTATTCTACTTTGATGATGGAAGGCTCGAATTATGCTCCACCTTCGTTAATATTTTTCTAATAATTTTATAAATGATCATTTATCGACCTGTTTTGCACATGCACCAATTGTTTTAAATAAAAGAACAAATGGAATCGTGTTGTCCTAAAGTTTTATTGCGATCAATATCTGCAATAAAAAAGAATGACATTCTATTTGTGTTTATATGTACACGTGTGATGAGCTCATAATACCATAACTGTAATCTAACCAGATGAACAAACTTTGTAGTATTTCTTTTTGACAACAAAATCTGTGTCAGCCCTTCTGCATTCGGTAGCTGTTATATTCTTTGTAATTCTGCCTCATTTTGGTCACTCAAGTGGCCGGCGTATAAATCTACACTTCATGTTAACACAGGCAGCACAGCTTGTTAGAATTTTGTCCACGAACGATCAAAGCCGTGATAAGAACAAACACACAACACAAAAAGTCTGGAGCTTCATCTACCTCATGCTGAATCCATTTATGGAGATTACGTGGGTTCCTCTGGTTTGATTTTGCAGTTTTAACTTTGTCTACACACTACCTACTTCCACCGCACTTCATGTCATACTGTCTAATCCCGAAATCCGAAGCAGAAAATGTCAAAGATGGCGCCGTCCATGTTTTGCTCGAGAAACTTGTCTATACGTACCCTGTGATTGACTTGCAACAGTTAAGGGTCAGAATATTCCTGCCAGGAGTCAGACACGTTAGAACTCTTCCCTTTACGAGCAGTTAAGAGTTGAAAGTGTTTAACCTGTCATTTGTAGATGATCAAGTTTCTGTGGCTACCATTTGAATGGCCGGGTCGTGTGATCAGGTTCGAGTGTGTACATGCTCGTGTACTCCACGGCTGTTATACAAGCATTATAGTTATACTTTGCAATGGAGGCTTAGTGGAACAAGCCACACATGTGTATTAAGGGTACGTATGCACACACTCAACCAGCATCATGACTTGGCATCAGGCTGCTTTTCCACCAAGGGTCAGTCACAGTTCATCAACAAAGAGAGTGCTAGGATATGTGGCAAAGAGTGTGTGCAAACGTGTATGTGTGGACACGTGCGCAGTAACCCTGCTCTGGTTTTATTTTTAAAGGGAGCTCAGACAAAGGCCTTCAGTCAAACGACTCCGTGAACAGCACTTTAGGAGCATGACCAGCGGTTGTTGCGTCACAGAGAGTGAGACAGAGACAGACAGGCAGACACGATCCAACTTTTTCTTGTTAAAAATCTTTGCCAGATGGCTCTCTCTCTCTAGGATAATGAAATGAAACGTGGGACACAAAAGAGGATCATAAAGGTTAGGGAATTACTGTATATATTAAATACTGTATATATTAAATACATTAATAAAGAGAATGGTAAGGAACAAGAGAAAAATCCCTGTCAGTATTTGCTCTCTGTTATTGTTGTACTTTGGAGGTTTCCTCACCCTGCCAGGGGAATGGGGGAAGCCTAGCCTATGTTACATCACACACACCCACAACATGAGTGTAATCTGTCCCACATCTACGCTGCTGCCTGCCCCCGTCTTTCCTTCTGCTTTCTTCCTGTGTTTTTTTAAAGTCTTTCTTTCCACTCGTGACGCACTTTGCTATAATGAAGTCGTTAAGGGGAGTCCGGTTAACTTTGGCTGCTGCCTTTGGGTGTGTGTGTGTGTTGGGAGATTGGTTAGTGATGTGGTATAAAGTGACACTATGCAAAGCGACTATATTTACAGTGCACCTCTTCAACACGGTGTCTATTTATAGCTGCCAGTTTTTTTTTCCTCAGCATATGCTGTGCTTTGTTGAACTATCACCAACATATAAGTCTTGCAGTTTATATTCACTAGGCTGCTTCTAGTGAATATAAACTGCTAAATGTTCCCCTCTTATGGGTTAAAGGGATCCACCGATAGAAAGACTTGTAGTTCTTAAATCAATTAATAATAATAATAATTCAAATAATTTGATATAGAAACCTCTCTTGATATTTTCGTTTTTATTCAATTTGTAAATTAGTTTAACTAGTAGGCAGAGGTGGGTAGAGTAGCCAAAAAGTTTACTCAAATAAGAGTGGCGTTACTTCAAAATAATATCACTCAAGTAAAAGTAAAAGTAGTCGTCCAAAAAAATGCACTCAAGTACAAGTAAAAAAGTATTTGGTGAAAAGAATACTCAAGTAATGAGTAACATTGTGAATAACTGCTTATTTTTTTGTTGAATTTTTTTTTTTTTTTTAATGGTATTCTTTTTTTCTGAGCACAAACTTATCAATATGCACTGTTGTTATAATGATACTGTACAATATCCTAATTACATAACCACATTAAGCCAAAGGGAAAAAAAAAATCATTGAATTCTGAGGAGAGAAAAAAATTACATAGATTCGTAGATAGATTCATAATAACTATTTTGAAATTAAAAGGATCATATCTCCGGTTCTTCGTGGTCAATCGGGGCCAAATAAAAACTGCGAGAGAGGTTAAAATCCGCACTTTCGAGTCATGCTGAGGGCAGCGCCCTGTTTTTCGGTGCTTTAAAGACACCACATGATTGAACAGGCTGGCGTGAAGATAGAACGGCAAGCTTGCATCTGATTGGTATAATAGAATAGAATAGAATAGAATAGAATAGAATAGAATAGAATAGAATAGAATCAAATAGCGATGTCTCATTGGTGAAATCGGTAGAGCTACTTGCTACTACTACAGCTGCTACAGCTACTTGGCATCGTTGGCAAAAAGATAATAAATATGATATGTAGAATAAAGAGGAAAAATGTAACGACTCTTGTGTATCCCAAAGTAGCGTAGTAAGAGTAGCGTTTTTTTCTTCACAAATCTACTCAAGTAAAAGCAAAAAGTATAGCTTAGTAAAACTACTGTTCGAAGTACATTTTTCTCAAAAAGTTACTCAAGTACGGGTAAATGTAATGGAGTACATGTAACGCGTTACTGCACACCTCTGCTAGTAGATCGCCATTGTTGTTGACGTCGCAGGGCAGTGACGTCACATGGTTACACTGCTGGCCTTCCAGAGTATGACTCTAGCTACATAAACATGTCATCTGTTTAATCTTTCAGTTGGAACCCGAGAGGAACATTAATGAGCATGATGTTTCACAAAACAAGCAGCAAAAGCAAAATGAAGAAGAAAGATGAAATGAGACGTGACGAGAGTAGGGGGAAAAAAACGGTGTTCTGCCAAAATGTGCTACACTGGCGAAACGTCTAAAACGTGCAAAAGTTACAATCTTGAATCGCTGTACAAAACGGGAAGACAAATCAACAGAGGTGATAGAACCCACTTATAATATGAGAACAATAGCAGTAGTGCCAATGTTTTGCTAAAATTTAGTGCTGCTATCAATGTAATGTAAATTATGTAATGTAAGCCATGATAATGACCAATGTTATGCCCATTGGTAGAAGCCCCAGTATTTGTGTTTTCACTGCTAGATACGTTAACTTGTATCTGGTTGCAATTACTATTTAAAGAAAGTGAATATTGTAAAATTCCTTGACTTTAAGATGTCTGCGACGGTCATACAGTAGATATCACATATATAAAGCTCGATGGCTGGTTCTCGTCGTAAGCCACGTGAGTCTCATTGGGCAGTTGATAAACAAATGGGGTATGTACTTTGCTTAAATTTTGACCGATTGACCAAAGATGCAGTAATATTAGCACATACTTAATAATATTTACATTTTCTTAAAATCCAGCTGTTTCTTTTTATCTATCTATTTTTTTTTTTTTTTTTTTACAAAAACAAAACTGGCAAAGTGTTGGACTACTGAACAAAACTAAACCCTTTTATAATTATAATGCACGCCATTTCTTGTTCTCTTCATTAGTAATGCCATACCTCAGCTACTGTGTGGAGGTTTGGGGCAATACATATCCCAGCAATTTAGTCAGTTGTGGTACTTCAAAAAAAAAGGCAATAGGAATATTGCACAAGGCTAAATACCTTGAACATACAAATAGACTGTTCTTGGAATCCAAGGACTTAAAATTCCCTAGACCTGGTCAAATTTAAAACGGTCATAATCATGTTTAAGGCACGGAAAAATACAAGTTTTGTTTTCAAATAGACAAGAAGGGTATAATCTGAGAGGGGAGTTTAACTTCAAAAAGCATTATCACCGTAAAACAAGAAAGAGCTTTTGTCCTTCAATTTATGTTATGGACTTGTGGAGTAAACCTACTGAGGACCTATAGAAAAGCGCTAATTTGAGCGTGTTTAAGAGAAAATACAAACATCTCTTTTTCTGTAATTATAGAAATGAATTATATTATTTATGTTGAGAAAATGTTGAGTGATGCCAACCATTGTTTTTAGGCATTATTGAACTGTTGTGAATTGTATTTGTTTTGTCTGATTCATGCTGATGATTATGTAGCGGACAATGGCGTAGGATATATATATATATATATATATATATATATATATATATATATATATATATATATATATATATATATATATATATATATATATATATATACGTTTTTTTTTAACTTCTTCCTACTCCTTTTCGAATCTTATGCTTTGTTTGTATTCTTGTATGTCCATATTGGGATGCATGTTTTCGACAATCAATCAATGAATCAATCAATCAATCAATCAATGAATCAATCAATCAATCAATCAATCAATCAATCAATCAATCAATCAATCAATCAAACTTTGTAATGGAAGTGTTTTAAAATGCTATTGAGTAAAGTAATTCCAACATTTTTTTTTCAGTCCACAAAATTAACAGGAAGTGACCCAAAATAAACAATAAATTTTTTAACAAGCGTGTAAAGCATCCCCATGCAATCCCTCCAGAAATGGCAGTTTTTAGTTTGTTATTATTTTTCCAAGGGAAAATTCTCACATTTATTTTTTTTCTCTTGGGCAGCAAAAAAAAAAGAAATAAAAAAACACAATCTGTAGTTGTACTTTAACTCTCCCTCATTTGGAACTTCATGTTTACCTTTTACTCTCCCTCATTTGGAACCCCATGTTTACAAGTGACCCTAAAAAAATTCTACAGCACAGTGCAATACTATCTCCTAATATCTTGTGCTCCCATAACTTTAGCAATCGCTCTATCACAAAACTGGAAACTTTTACTTTTAAATCAACTTGGACCTACAAGATGTGCTATGACCCTTCTTCTACATAAATAGAAGATTCAAGAAAAAAAACTGAAAAAATGATATCCCTCACAAGAAGGCATAAGAGCTACTGTATGTGTAACCCATCGCTTCTTTCGTTGTGAGGCTTGACACTAAATAAAGTCTGAACTCATTTGCTCCCCAAAACGTATAAATACGTTCTATTTTTAATTGTTTCAGTGTCCCAAAGATATATTTATATGTCTTTTACGTTTTTTTATTTTTTTATTTTTAAGAGACATCTCTGGGTTCTGATTCAATTTAGCTCCAAAGCACAAAGCTGAAAATCCATTTTAAAGCAATAAAACTGGCCACTGGATGGCAGTAGCGCATTTGGTAAGACCCGATTCAATGGCAAGAACAGCCGGGCTGCTCGGTCGGGGCGCCGGCGGAAGACGACTGAATGGAGAACAACCTAGAGGACACCCGGGATGCCAGACGCTGGACCACCAGTGCAGCAGACGATGCCGTTGAGTCCGTGCTGCTCGCCGAGCAGACCCCACAGAGACTCAAAAAAATTCCATCTTTATGAGACAGGCGGTGATAAGGGAAAAGTTTACCCGTCTGTCGCGGCGACAACAGCGTCATCTTTCAGTTAGTTATGTGTAAATAAATTGTTACTTTGCTATCAAAAGCTCTATTTGTCTTGTTGTTTATGTTATTTTGGAAAAGGTAAACATTATTCAGATGTTTGGGCTGTAACTAAAACAAGAAATATCTGTGTTAAAGTCAAAGTTATGTTTGAAATGTATGCTTTCACAAAAAATTTTTGTTTTTTCATCAGATATGGAAAAATTGCTCAAACTAAGCTATTTTCTAATGCTGATTTCTAAAGAATGAAAAAAGATATGAGCTTACATTTTTTTCCTGCTGAAAGAACAGAGTCTAATCTTTCTTTTGGTGGGTTCCATGTTTATATAGCAATAGAAAAGAATTTTCTGTGGGCCTTGCAAAATCAGTCAAAATCCAGTAAAACGGCCGGGAGCGAAGGACCCTTGCTCCGGTGAAAATGGCTGGGAGTGAATGAGTTAATGAGAATTGAAGCTGACACACAACAATAGAGGCTTTTGCTGTCAAAGGGTGGTGGCTATGCGGGGACGTCCGAACGAAACTGCAGTGAACCTTGAAGTGGCGCTATTTGTTGGGCCTGAGAGTCCTCAGCAGACGGCTGGAGACGCAGCCGACAGTGCAGGAGTGGCGTTGTGTCGCCTGCCGTGGTTCCGAGCAAGGTGTATGTTTACTCAACAGGGGTGTTAACGTCAGTCGAGGAAATCGATGTTTATCCTCGCATGTGTCGAGAGTGGGGCATGTTAGAGTGTGTATGACCCCCCTTTGCTTTGCCAGCATCTCTCTGCTGTCCCCAAACACACACACTTATCCTAACGCACACACACAAAAACTGATGAGCTGACTCAGTTCAGGCTTTCCATTGTAATCTGAATGGTGGGTGGTGTGAGAGCGTCACACGAGATGATTTTAGCAACTGCATATGACGATACTACGCAGAAAGAGAGCATCATCACTTTGTGTTTTTAATTCTGCACCCATGGTGTCCCTTGTTCCATATTGTGGCTACTTTCCCAGCACTCCTTTGGGAGTCTTTCCCAGCTGCAGCCATTCGCCACGGTCCCAAACCGCCGATGACCATCACGGCGACCCGCGTGCTGACATCACTGGCCGTGCCTCCACACACAGTCGTACGCAGCCCGGCTCAACTTTCCCTCTCTCGAGACACCGCAGCCCAAATGTGAGACACGCTGCCAAGTTGGATTTCCCAGGGCCCAAGAGTCATAGTTGCCGTCAGTGAGGCTGGTTTTTGAGTTGTTGTGAAAGCCTGATGTGGCTGAAAGTGACACACAGGAAGAGATCGAGGATAACTAATTCAGGGTGAAGGGTCAACGTTATCTGTGTTTTTCATATCTGTTTCAATACCATTTCCGTCTGTCGTAGAAATCACTGCGAAATTGTGGAAATCTGCAATTTGTAATGGTGTTTTTATAATGGATTTTCTATAGTATGCTCTACATGTAGGCAATGTTCCCTCTAAGATGCGTGCTTGCGTAATCACACTGTTTGCACAGACTCATCGCACAAGAAAATCTATGCAGCGCACAAAATAAAAATTGAGCAGAAACGTATTGTAGCCTTACTAGGACTACGGTCGGCGCCGCAGTGATGTGTCAGCGGCAACATGACGCTCCCATTGGTGCGTTACTGACACCACGATTGTATATACAGTAGAGGTGTGCATCGACACCGCCCTCACGATTCGATTCGATTACGATTCGGAAGGCCACGATTCGATTCGATTCGATTCGATTCGATTCAGAGGGTCACGATTCGATTCAGTTCGATTCGGCAATGCATTGCGATGCATTAAAGCCTGGGATGCATTAAAATTCTAAAGCAAAGCATATTTTTTGTGAATCATGAGCCAACACAAGCGGACAGACATTAAACGACTTTTTATTGGCTCTTGTGTCACTCCTGGTTGAAGTCAAATGAAAATAGTATACTTTCATATATATCTTTAAAAAAAAAAAATCAGATCACAGCATTTAATTAGTGTTTATAATGAGACCAGGGCTTTCTCTCTTTTTTTTTTTTTTTTTACACACAGTAGCAGCCTTTCACACAGTGCAACATCTGCACTCCTGTGCAAAATCAGTAATAACAGTCACTGTTTTTTAGTCACAACGACCCATCAATAAAAATATTTAAGTAAATATTAAAGAAAACGACAAAGAAAATATTGTAGTGCAGCAGCATCTTTATCGGAATATCAATCCAGGGATCAGTTCAGTTGCAAACAAAACATCAACTAAATTGCAATGTAGAACAAAAGTAAAATGTAGGCCTAGCCAATCTTATATCTATAATATTTCTCGCTCCCTCTTTCTCCGTTTCAGCCATTGTTATGTTATGTCCTATCTCTCTGCTCTCTCGATTACAACTGCGCTTGTCTGTGACGTTACTCCGGTAAGGAAGCGGATTTGGGTTCCTCGTCCCCCCTGCATAGAGGTTAGATCTTGTGCCCGAACCCGACCCGACCCGAAATGTGAAGCATTCACGTTTCGGTGGGTCGGGTCGGGTCGCCGCGCCGGACTAATAAAGTATTTTAAAAAAAATAAAAAATGCGCAGAGGGCTGTGGCGCAGCCCTCTTTTTCTTCTTCTCCTCCCGTTATTTCGTTGTGTGAATGCTTTTATAATTCTCATAAATATATGTAGACTATTTAAATATTGAGTAAACTTGCGTTTTTTTTCCTGCCAACTGAGAATTCGTTACGAAAGACACTTTTATTTTCGCACACAAAGGCAAATGTGATTCTTTTGAATCTTCTCCTCTGTGTCTGTAAAACCGTTTTTTTTTTTTAATCAAACTTTCCCAGCGTTATTTCGTTGTGTAAATGCTTCTATAAATTTCATAAAAATATGTAGACTATTTAAATATTGAGTAAACTTGCGTTTTTTTTCCTGCCAACTGAGAATTCGTTACGAAAGACACTTTTATTTACGCACACAAAGGCAAATGTGATCCTTTTGAATCTTCTCCTCTGTGTGTCTGTAAAACCGTGTTTTTTTTTTTTTTTTTTTAATCAAACTTTCCCAGTGTTATTTCGTTGTGTAAATGCTTCTATAAATTTCATAAAAATATGTAGACTATTTAAATATTGAGTAAACTTGCGTTTTTTGTCTGCCAACTGAGAATTTGTTAGGAAAGACACTTTTATTTATGCACACAAAGGCAAATGTGATCCTTTCGAATCTTCTCCTCTGTGTGTCTGCAAAACCGTGTTTTTTTTATATTAAACTTTCCCAGCGTTATTTCATTGTGTAAAGGCTTTTATAACTCTTATAAACATATGTAGACTATTTAAACAGTAAGAAAACTTGAAGAAATGAAAATAAATTGCTGCTGCTGCTGCGTTTTTTTTCCCCGCATCACTCGGCTCGGGCATGCAAATCTATAGTTAATTGATCTGGCCGGTCGGGCTTCAATACCAACGGGCCGTGTCGGGTTGGGCTGGAATTTTTTAGGCCCGATCTAACCTCTACGGGCTTGCTTTGAATGTAAAGTAGCTCTCTCTACAGGTAAACATGAGGATAACAATACAAATGGGGAAACCAAATCCATTGCATCACCGGAATTGTGCAGGGAAGATTTTTGAACGTACTTATATACAGTGGTACCTCTACATACGATCACTTCGACACACGATCTTTTCGACATCCGACGTAAAATTTGAGCCGCCATTTGTTTCTACATCCGACGAGTTGCTCGAAATACGACGACATGACAGCACTGCAAACGAACCCACGGTGGATTTTCTTATGTGAGAAATCAACACAGTTTTCAAAAAAAGTTGATACAGTTGGAGAAACAAGGAAAAAAGTGATGCTTACCTTTGAAATGAAGATGCAAGTTATAGAAAAATATGAGCTTGGGGTGCGCGTCCCTGAACTGGCTCAACAATACAGCTCCATGATCCTCTTATGACCACCGTTCGCCACTATTTATAAGTTAAGGTGACAATTATTATTGTGGTAACATTGCCAAGGAAATCGCCAGCTTTGTCACGTTTTTATCATTTATTTAAGAACTTATCCAACACAAAACGCTCATTGTCTTAAGCAGTTGACTGCTCTCAGGAAAACGAAAGTATTATCTCTACCGCACCGACCTATCTCACTGGAGACGTCACCCTCGCGGTGCGTTCAGGGACAGTAAAAAGTGTCCGCCATATTAGAATCCGATTCGTTACATTATTTTCAGGAATAATTATTAATTCTTCTTCTTCTTCTTATATTATTCTGAATTATTTATTTATAACTTATTTGTTTTTCTATGTTTAATTGCCATTTGTAACAGTGCCAGCAGTATTTATTAAGAATTTAGTGTATGTTTTTAGGCTTTGGAACGAATTAATGGAATTATAATGTATTCCTATGGGAAAATCCTGCTCGACATACGACCATTTCGACTTACAAACAAGGTCCTGGAACGAATTAAATTCGTATGTAGAGGTACCACTTGTATTTTAAAATGCGCTGAATCGATTCAGCGTGTTGCCCGCATCGAATCGAATCGTCCCTGCCCCGAATCGGGATGCATCGCCGCATCGATTATTGTTGACACCCTTAATATACAGTGGGGCAAATAAGTATTTAGTCAACCACCAATTGTACAAGTTATCCTACTTAAAAAGATTAGAGAGGCCTGTAATTGTCAACATGGGTAAACCTCAAGCATGAGAGAGAGGTCTAACTTCTTCTAACAAGGTCTAACGAGGCTCCGCTCGTTACCAGTATTAATGGCACCTGTTTTAACTCATTATCGGTATAAAAGACACCTGTCCACAACCTCAGTCAGTCACACTCCAAACTCCCCCTGCTGAAGAAAGTACACGTCCAGGCTTTTTAAAATTTTTTTATTTAAGGATCCGCATTAGTCTCTACCAAAGTAGAGACTATTCTTCCTGGGGTCCATTGACAGTAATTTTACAATATATACAAAACAATTAATAGCATAAAGCAGGTTTACATTTCTACAGTGTGGGAAAAAAAATAAAATAAAACAACTACATATATTTACAATGGCTAAATAAGCATCACTTCCTTACAAATGATAGATTTTTTAAGACTTGTTTTAAAAGAAATGTGATTGCTTGTTGTAAGCATTTCAGGAGGCAGTAAATTCCAGCATGAAACAGCTCGATAAATAAATGTTCTTTTAAGTGCATTTGTTTTTGGCAGTGGCAAAATAAACGTGGCACTCGAAGCACGTCTCATGTTAAACCCATGTCTGAAGTTTAGAGAACAGGCTAAAAGGTTTGTGTGAGATCCAGATTTTGTGCAAAGAAAGCACAGTACTATATGTCAGTCTGTCCTTGACCTTAATCCATGACAGTCTTTGATGCATTGCATTAATATTTGTACGAAAAAGACAGTTTAGAGCTAATCTAGCAGCCCGATTCTGAGCTATCTGCATTTTGTCAAGGTCTTTCTTGGCAGCACTGGACCACACAATGGGACAGTAATCTAGGTGACATAAAACTAAAGATTGTAGTACAAGTTTTTTTGTTTGTATTGGCATAAAGTGGACATTACGCCTTATTAAAGAAATATTCCTACCCATTTTGGTCACAATATTATTTATATGAGTCGTCCATGACATAGTTTGATCTAAAATGACCCCCAAGAGTTTAATCTCTGACACTTGTTCTAATGATTGGTTAAGCAGAGAAAGAGTTAGCTCTGGAGCTTCTCTCATTGTATATTTAGATCCCAGCACCATACACTTTGTTTTTAGCACATTTAGCTTCAACCTGTTCTCCACAACCCACTCATAAACAGACATAAGCTCCTGTTGTAGCATGTTATTGACTTGATCTGTCTGCGGTTCGCTAGAGAGCATTTGGATGATCCAGAAGAGGACTGGGAGAATGTGTTATGGTCAGATGAAACCAAAATAGAACTTTTTGGTAGAAACACAGGTTCTCGTGTTTGAAGGAAAAAGAATACTGAATTGCATCCGAAGAGCACCATACCCACTGTGAAGCATGGGGGTGGAAACATCATGCTTTGGGGCTGTTTTTCTGCAAAGGGACCAGGACGACTGATCTATGTAAAGGAAAGAATGAATGGGGCCATGTATCGAGAGATTTTGAGTGAAAATCTCCTTCCATCAGCAAGGGCATTGAAGATGAGACGTGGCTGGGTCTTTCAGCATGACAATGATCCCAAACACACAGCCAGGGCAACAAAGGAGTGGCTTCGTAAGAAGCATTTCAAGGTCCTGGAGTGACCTCGCCAGTCTCCAGATCTCAACCTCATACAAAATCTGTGGAGGGAGTTGAAAGTCCGTGTTGCCCAACGACAGCCCCAAAACATCACTGCTCTAGAGGAGATCTGCATGGAGGAATGGGCCAAAATACCAGCAACAGTGTGTGAAAAGCTTGTGAAGAGTTACAGAAAACGTTTGGCCTCCGTTATTGCCAACAAAGGGTACATAAAGTATTGAGATGAACTTTTGGTCTTGACCAAATACTTATTTTCCACCATGATTTGCAAATAAATTCTTTCAAAACCAAACAATGTGATTTTCTTTTTTTTTTCCACATTCTGTCTCTCATGGTTGAGGTTTACCCATGTTGACAGTTACAGGCCTCTCTAATATTTTCAAGTGGGAGAACTTGCACAATTAGTGCTTGACTAAGTACTTATTTGCCCCACTGTAGTGGTGAGGTGCATAACATCAGGAGTGCGTAGAAAATTAAGAGCGAAAAGTGACATAGACTCATGTGCAGATTTGCTGAAGCCACATTCCACTGCCAAATTGTGCAAGTGCTGCAGTCTTAATTAATTTCTAGTTTTGAATTGATTTATTCTGGTTAATTTAACCAATAATATTGTTTTCTGTACCATTTTGCAACATAACTCAATGGGCGACAGGTGTCTAGCCAATAATGCGATACAGTTCACTTACGCTTCGCAGCCAAGTACAAGTAAAAAAGTATCCGGTGAAAAAAATGCTCAAGTGCTGAATAACATCCTGAGTAACTGCTTACATTTTGTTTGATTTAAAAAAAAATAAAAATTACATTTTGTTTTTTTCTCAACACAAAGTTATGAATACTATGATACTCTCCAATAACTCATTACATAACTACATTAAGCCAATGAAATAAAAAAAAAAATGAACAAAAAAAAAAAAATCATTGAATTCCACCGAGGGGAAAAAATTGACAGATATAAAGCATTATTTGTCCAAAGAGCATGAATTAGTTCCTAGTTTGAATAGTGAATAGTTCCTCATAATTGCTTTAATGAAATTAAAAGGCTCATATCTCCCCTTTTCCGTGGTCAATCGGCGCCAAATAAAAACTGGGAGAGAGATTAAATTCCACGCTTTCGAGTCATGTTGAGGGCAGCATTATAAGTCAAATACTTCATTTTTTACAGTGCTTTAAAGACGCCATGTGATTGAACATGCTGGTGTGATCATAGAACGGAGTCATGTGATTAATGTTGCGACGTCGCATCGGTGAAATTGGTAGAGCTACTTTTGGCATTGTTGGCAAAAAATTCAATCTAATATGTGTAACTTGTGTTGTTGTGAGGTATAAATTGATATGCCGGCCACTTTAGTGACCAAAATTAGGTGAAATTACACATATTACATTTGCCGAATGCAGACACTGATTTTGTTGTTACAAGGAAATACTACAAGGTATGTACATTAGAGATGTCCCAATCGATCGGGTCCGATCACGTCATTTTCAAAGTATCGGAATCGGCAAAAAAATATCGGCCATGCCTTTAAAAAAAAAAATATATATATATATATATATATATATATATATATATTTTTTTTTTTCAATTAAATCGTTTTCTAATTGTATTTAACGTTACAGACATAATATGTTACACTCATCCAGAGTCTTTAGTTTAGGCTTACGGTAGGGTTATCAAATTTATTCCGATAACGGCGGTAATTAATTTTTAAAAAATGTATCACGTTAAGATATTTAACGCAATTAATGCATGCGCTGCACGATCCACTCACGCATTGTCGCGCTCAATCTGTAATGACGTTTTATCTATAGAGAGAGATAAAAGGCAGCGTAAAATGAGTAGAGTGAATTATGGCATATATATATATATATATATATATATATATATATATATATATATATATATATATATATATATATATATATATATATATATATATATATATATATTGTATTTGCCACAAACATAATGTTAACTTTCCATGATCTGTGATTAGTGCAAAAATGAGGGCGCTTGTTACAGGGTCATCACCTTCGTTTTAGCTCAGTGGGAGGAAGTGGAGATGCTTTTTGGCTTTCCATTTTGTTGTTGATAGTCCACCCACACAAGTGTTTTCACTCATTTCCTCTCTATTGGACTGATAAGTGCATACACGAAGTGTTTGATTATGTGGTTGAACGTTCTTTCGGGGGATTTTTCATGATCAGCAATGCTTTTTGGACATTCATTTCAGTGGGGAAACAATACATTGGGACACGAGGGTTTGGAGACAAAAACTTGCTCACAGAACGAATTAAACTCATAAATCAAGGCACCCTCTATTGAAAAACAAAACAAAAATCAGTTTACTCTTCTACAGTGTAGTTGATGTCACGTGCTCAAAATTTAGAAAGACATGGCAATTTGTTCTGTATGATCTAAGTTTATGTATTTTAATTTTGAAAAAAAAATACAGAGCCCATATTAACAGACTTTATTAATCCATAAGGAAATTGTTTATCTTAGTGGCTGCATTTAACAGCGATAGATTAATATTCATAAGCTGCTAGCCATCCCAGTTCAAGTGGATTGGCTGTCTACTAGTGACAAACTACACTGCTGGCCAAAAGAATTGGCACCCCTGCAATTTTGACAGATAATAGATAATGCTGAATTTCTCCCAGAAAATGATTGCAATTACAAATGCTTTGGTAGGAATATCTTTATTTATTTTTCTTGCAATGAAAAAACACAAAAGGGAATGAAAAAAAAAATCATTATAATTTTAAACAAAACTCCAAAAATGGGGTGGACAAAAGTATTGGCATCCTCAGCCTAATACTTGGTAGCACAACCTTTAGACAAAATAACTGTGAACAACCGCTTCCGGTATCCATCAATGAGTTTCTTACAATGCTCTGCTGGAATTTTAGACAATTGTTCTTTGGCCAACTGCTCCAGGTCTCTAAGATTTGAAGGGTGCTTTCTCCGAGCTCCCATTTTCAGTTCTATCCACATTCATGTCTGGACTCATTGCTGGCCACTTTAGAAGTCTCCAGTGCTTTATCTCAAACCCCTTTCTAGTACTTTGCGTGTTTTGAGTCATTGTCCTGTTGGAAGACCCATGACCTCTGAGGGAGATCCAGCTTTTTCACACTGGGCCCTATATTATGCTGCAAAATTTGTTGGTAGTCTTCAGACTTCATAATGCCATGCACATGGTCAATCAGTCCAGTGCCAGAGGTAGCAAAGCAACCCCAAAACATCAGGGAACCTCCACCATGTTCGACTGTGGGGACCATGTTCTTTTCTTTGAAGGCCTCGTTTTTTTTTTTCTTCTTCTGTAAACTCTATGTTGATGCCTTTTCCCAAAAAGCTTAACTTTTTTCTCATCTGACCAGAGAGCATTCTTCCAAAACGTTTTTGGCTTTCTCAGGTAAGTTTTGGCAAACTACAGCCTGGCTTTTTTAAGTCTCTGGGTCAGAAGTGGGGTCTTTTGGATATCCTAACATAGAGTCCCGTTCCATTCAGACGCCGACAGATAGTACGAATTGACACTGTTGTACCCTCGGACTGCAGGACAGCTTGAACTTGTTTGGATGTTAGTTGAGGGTTTTTATCCACCATCCGCACAATCTTTTGTTGAAATCTCTCGTCACTTTTTCTTTTTCGTCCACATCTAAGAAGGTTAGCCACAGTGCCATCGGCTTTTACACTTATTGATGACACTGCGCACGGTAGACACAGGAACATTCAGGTCTTTGGAGATGGACTTGTAGCCTTGAGAATGCCCATGCTTCCTCACAAATTTGCTTCTCAAGTCCTCAGACAAGTCTTTGGTCTTCTTTCTTTTCTCTATGCTCAATGTGCTACATGCAAGGACAGAGGAAAGAGGTTGAGTCAACGTTAATCCATTTTAACTGGGTGCACGTGTGATTTAATTATTGCCACCACCTGTTATGTGCCACAGGTAAGTAACAGGTGCTGTTAATTTAACAAACTAGAGAAGCATTACATGATTTTTCAAAGGGTGCCAATATTTTTGTTCAGCCGATTTTTTGAGTTTTGTGTAAAATGATAATGATTTTTTTTTTAAATCCATTCTCTTTTGTTTTTTTTCATTGCAAGCAAAATAAATGAAGATATTACTACCAAAGCATTTGTAATTGCAATCATTTTCTGGGAGAAATTTAGCATTATCTGATAGAATTGTAGGGGTGCCAATACTTTTGGCCAGCAGTGTAATTATAAATTCACAGTAGAAGGATGAATAGAACCAAATGATAAGACATCTATCATTGTGAGTGGCACTGAAAGAGTTAAAGGCAAGGCAGCAAACACATAAGCATTACTGAATATGACACCCCCCTTGCTGCTTGTTGACTGTCTGACACTTCATATATCACTTTTACCCACCCTCCTCTCTTATTTGTCAAGGAATATCTTCACAGGCCTGTCCGCCAAGTCATCGGGGTCACTGGGGCTCACCTCACACCCCTTGAGGTGAACACTTTCAGTTTCCATGTTCAACTTTTTCAATCTGAATACAGTTGTGGATTAAAAAAAAAAAAGACGCTATTATTGTAAGAGAAACAGTGGAGCTAACATGGGCGGGTCGACAGAAAAAGCCCGAGGGCATCAGGTTGTCCCGCATCCGGCTCAATCCACGCATCGATCTCATCAATAATAAAGCTCCTGTGGCGATGGAAAGATATTAAACTTGACATCCGGCGATAAGGAGGCTTCCGCGCGTGGACCAAAACACAGATTTCTCCATATTTGTGTATCTTCTCGTAAATTTGTGACTCACGGGAGCTTAGCAGTGTGACTGCTAAATCACGTTGTAGAAAAAAATAATCGGAAAGGTCACTGCCGCGTTCTCACAACAACTTGACGTGGAATCATTTGTGTGTGCCTACAAATTACTGACTCACAAAAGAGTCATCAATATGAAACACCCTCATAAATGAATTACCATCACACGCTAAACATATAAAGCTCCTGTGATCTCTTACATTTCTCGCCTTCTTAATAATAAATAGAGAATCTGCTCAGAGCTAATACACACGCACCCACACACACAAGTAAGACCATGTTTTCTTCTTTTCCCTGTTTGTCCCACCTCATCAGTCATTCACCGTGACAAATCTTTGTGAGAAAAATCTGCAAGTCTGCATTTTTTTCCTCCCCCTATATGCTGTGTCTTTGGATTTGCTTTACCTGATTCTCCTGACAACATTCATCCATGCAAGCAACTAGTGAACATTGGTGCGGCAGTGCTTTTAGACTCAGTAACCCTTCTCCTGCTTAAAAAAATGAAAATGACAGCACTCATGCAATTTTATTCATTCATTCATTTTCCATGCCGCTTTTTCCTCACGAGGGTCGCGGAGGTGCTGGAGCCTATCCCAGCTAACTCGGGGCAGTAGGCAGGGGACACCCTGAACTGGTTGCCAGCCAATTGCAGGGCACAAGGAGACATACAACCATTCACGCACACACTCATACCTACGGACAATTTAGAGTGTTCAATCAGCCTACCAAGCATGTTTTTGGGATGTGGGAGGAAACCGGAGTTCCCGGAGGAAACCCACGCAGGCACGGGGAGAACATGCAAACTCCACACAGGAAGGCCGAAGCCCGGGATTGAACCCTTGATCTTAGAACTGTGAGGCAGACGTGCTAACCACTCAGCCACCGTGCCGCCCTCATGCAATTTTACATGTAGAAAAAGAATATTTCATTCAAATCGGGCTTTTTCCCCCCCTTTCATAGTTATTCCATTCAAAACAATGCATCAGGAAACGCCCACTTTTTTTTTCAGCAACTCTAGTGATGATCATTCCTAGCTTTCTAGTGCTGCACTAGCTAGTACCAGTGTTGGGAATAACGCCGTTATAAATAACGCCTTTACATAACGCCGTTATTTTTCAGTAACGGGGTAATCTAACTCATTATTTTTTCCTCCGTTACAACGCCGTTAACGTTACTGACGGTCAAAAGCGGTGCGTTACTTACTTCGAATAAATTGAAGAAACTACCAGCCGTAGCGAGTCTACTCTGCTCTGTTTATTTGTCATCCAAGACTTGGGGTGTGTTCAGGTTCATGGCAATGAAAATAGTAAACACACATAGCCTACCTTTGCAAGAACGAAGGAGTTGCCGTTTGATACGGTCAGAATATGCAGGTCCTGCACCCATCCGCAGCAAAACTGTTCGTAGCTTTGTAGCGATTTGTAATTTCTGAATCGCTTACGAGTTTAGTAGCATACACCAAACAATAAATACAGCTGAATGTCCATTTCGCGTAATTGTGGAAGCCCGTCGACATCTTTACTCCATTTGTCTTGGGTTTGCTCGTCAGGGTCAACATTGTTCACATCCTTAAGTTTGATCACATATCTGTTCTTCGCCTTAGTAACTAGTTTGTCTCTTTATCGAACTGGCAAGTTAAAGTTTAATGTCCCGCGAGCCAGACCTGCTTCCAATATGGCTGCGTTGTTGTCAAATCTCACGTGATCCCCCATTCTGTGACGTAAACGCTCGAGCCTAATAGCGCACGTACTTCAGAGCCGGTGTTTTCACACACAAACCGGAACAGCGCGTGCGGCAAACACACACACGCAAAACAGATGCAGAGGGATATGATGGCAGAGCATTCACAGGAAAAATTGTCCTTTACGAGGTGGAGATATAAACACAATTTCAAGTTGGTTGAAATTAAAAGAGAGAATGTGCATGTAAAATGTAATTTATGTCCTAGGGCAAAGCTTTTGTCGACATCTGTGGTAAGCAATTCAAATCTGTTTATTTTTGTTGCACTTCAAGTGTAGGATAAATCTGTTGCTGGTGAGGTGCAATAAATGTTACAAGGTTCTATAACACAACTACCTGTCTGTTCTTCTCTATTCAACTGACTCGAATACTACTCAGAAAATTTCAAATTCTTTGACATACAACAACTTCTTTTTAAAGTAACAGAAATAGTTACTTTGATTGGTAAATAGTTACATTTACTATAGAGTAATTCAGTTACTAACTCCACTTTTTTGGAAGAAATAGTCAGTAACTGTAATTAATCACTTTTTTAAAGTAACGTGCCCAACACTGGCTAGTACATGTTGACAGAATGACAGAACGGTCACACAGCAACAAGAGAATAGAAAGCCTATGGATAGCATGCCAGCAGAACCCTGCAGCTCATTCTAGGTGTGACATCAACTTCTGTTTGGGAATTTTTGTAGTCTGCGGTGCCAAGTCAGCTATGAAGGAAGACTAAAGAATCTACATTCATTATTAAGCCTTTTCTGTCATTTTTGTGGGAAGGATTTTGTCTCCTATTATTTTAGAGTTACTTTTAGCATTTCACAGCAGCTTTAATAAGCGGCACAAGTAAACTTTTGTAAATTGCTCCACTTCATTACATTTAATGCAATTTTTGCGTTGAGATTATTTGGGAATCATGTTCATGCTGCCTTTTAAAAAAGTTGGAAGCTGGAAATTTTTACACTTACAAGTTGGATAAGTCAATTAGAGCAATTCATTCAGTTGCTATGTATATGTGCAAAATAAAATAGTACCACCATTCGAGAACTAGGTCTATCATAGATCTTTAAAAAGAAGAAAAGATTCAAATTCTATTTGGTGTGTTTTTCACACTTGTTTAGACAACATTTTCAGCAGTAGCTAATACACGTTTATTGCACTTTTTTTTTTTTTTTGGTTTATTTTTAATTGATCATCACATATTTACAGCTTTATTTGAAGAAATCATTATAATGTGTTAATATTTTATGTTTATCTCAATGCTTCGGTTGAACAAAAACTAACTCATACATTACATACAGTGCTGGCCAAAAGTACTGACACCCCTGAAATTCTGTCAGATCATGCTCAATTCCTCCTAGAAAATGATTGCACTTACAAATGCTTTGGTAGTAATATCTTCATTAATTTTGCTTGCAATGAAAAAACACAAAAGAGAATGGAATTTAAAAAAAAAAAAAAATCATTATCATTTTACACAAAACTCCAAAAATGGGCCAGACAAAAGTATTGGCACCCTTTGAAAAAGCATGTGATGCTTCTCTAATTTATGTAATTAACAGAACCTGTTACTTACCTGTGGCACATAACAGGTGGTGACAATAACTAAATCACACTTGCAGCCAGTCAAAATGGATTAAAGTTGACTCAACCTCTGTCCTGTGTCCTTGTGTGTACCACATTGAGCATGGAGAAAAGACAGAAGAACAAAGAACGGTCTGAGGACTTGAGAAGCAAAATTGTGTGGAAGCATGGGCAATCTCAAGGCGACAAGTTCATCTCCAAAGACCTGAATGTTCCTGTGTCTACCGTGCGCAGTGTCACCAATAAGTGTAAAGCCCATGGCACTGTTGCTAACCTCCCTAGATGTGGACGGAAAAGAAAAATTGACGAGAGATTTCAACGAAAGATTGTGTGGATGGTGGATAAAGAACCTCGACTAACATCCAAACAAGTTCAAGCTGACCAGCAGTCCGAGGGTACAGCAGTGTCAACCCGTACTATCCGTCGGTGTCTGAATGAAAAGGGACTCTGGTAGGACACTTAGGAAGACCCCACTTCTGACCCAGAGATATAAAAAAGCCAGGCTGGTGTTAGCCAAAACTTACCTGAGAAAGCCAAAAACGTTTTGGAACATAGTTCTCTGATCAGATGAGACAAAAGTAGAGCTTTTTGGGAAAAAGCATAAACATAGAGTTTACGGGGGGAAAAAACCAGGCCTTCAAAGAAAAGAACGGTCAAACATGGCGTAGGTTCCCTGATGTTTTGGGGTTGCTTTGCTTCATCTGGCACTGGACTGCTTGACTGTGTGCATGGCATTATGAAGTCTGAAGACTACCAACAAATTTTGCAGCATAATGTAGGGCCGAGTGCGAGATAGCTGGGTCTCCCTCAGAGGTCATGAGTCTTCCAGCAGGACAATGACCCAAAATACACTTCAAAAAGCATTAGAAAATCTAAATTGGCTAGCAATAAGTCCAAACCTGAATCCCATAGAACACCTGTGGAGAGATCTGAAAATGTCAGTTTGGAGAAGGCACCCTTCAAATCTCAGACACCTGCAGCAGTGGGCCAAAGATGAATGGTCTAAAATTCCAGCAGAACATTGTAAAAAAAACTCATTGATGGATACCGGAAGCGGTTGTTCGCAGTTATTTTGTCTAAAAGTTCTGCCACCAAGTATTAGGCTGAGGGTACCAATACTTTTGTCCGGCCCATTTTTAGAGTTTTGTGTAAAATGTTAGTGATTTAATTTTTTTCATTCTCATTTGTGTTTGTTCATTGCAAGCAAAACAAATGGATAAATTACGACCAAAGCATTTTTATTGCAATCCTTTCCTGGGAGGAATTGAGCATTATCACACAGAATTGTAGGTGTGCCAGTACTTTCGGCCAGCACTGTAGATCATGATTTGTTTCCAACTTTTTTATTTGTTATGTTTGGCTAATTATATTTTACATACGTATAATGAAACACCTAAATTCTAAATTTACCATCTGAAATAATTACAGTATCACATGAACATTAAAACGACTTTTGTGCCTTTTTTTTTTTTTTTTTTTGGTATTAGTGAACCTTTGAAAAATATTTATATTTAATTTCCCGAATATAAGGCGCACCGGTGTATAATGCGCACCCCAAATTTACTTGTAAAATCCAGGGAAAATTATTGTACCTGTTTATAACGCGCACCCTAATTTTAGGACCAATAAATAGAAGAATACAAGAAAACAGAGCTCGTGTACAGATACAGAAATGTCATTTTACTGACTGGTGAAACACAGCACAAGCATAGCACATTGGTAGTTCAAAACATTACCATAAACTGACAATATTTACGGTAATAATATGATTTGACAACTTCTCCAACTTACCAGAATCTAGTAGAAAACAAAACAGATGTGACTTTTCTTTTAAAGGCTGCTGTATTACTTGCTCGTTTCATCATGATAAATAAATGATTCTTCCATGGATTGATACAGTAAAATGAAAGTGAGAATGTAAATCGGAAATCCGAGAGAGCTCATCGCTGTCGACACTGTGACATATTGGTATTCTATTTTATGTTGTTCTATGTTGTGGCGCTGGTGGATCCATGCTGCTGTATTGTCATATCTATGTTGTGATTGTCTATGAGCCAGAGGGCCGCTGAGGCTAGACGAAAGAGCGCCGCATTATAGCCGGACTGTCGGGATTTACGTTCATTGAAAGCAAGAAATAAAACAAACACGGCACTCGAAGTATTCTAGTTTTTTTCAAGACAAGATAAAACAGACACGACAGGAACAATAGGAACTATTGTTATTAAGGTTTGAGTTTCCCGAGGGTAGGATTTAGTTGACGGACACAGGAAGTCTGTGTGCTTACGTTTGTTATGGTCAGAGTTGCGGAGCTGCAATAAACGTTGACTCAAATGAGTTCAAGAAACTAAATTCTGTGCTTTATGAAGAGTGAAAAAAAGCAGAATTTAACACAGACGAAATCATTTGGTCGATTAGAGTGAAGTATTACCGAAACAAAATGGTGACGTCACGTACCGTAATGGTCAGCAACGGGTCGCCGCATACGTTTCTTCAACACAACGTGGCCGTGTCAATAAAATCAAATCGGTTTATATATATATATATATATATATATATATATATATATATATATATATATATATATATATATATATATATATATATATATATATATATATATATATATATATATATTTCTGTCTCCATCCATATACCCGTTTATAATGCGCACCATGATTTTACAAGTTGATTTTGGGGAAAAAAAGTGTGCGTTACATTCGGGAAATTACGGTAAATAAAAAACTTAATCTTATGAAAACCTGCCGTCTACATACGTGGACATCACATCCAAAATGTTATGCCCCCATACTGCATGTGGCTGCCAGGGCTCAATTATCATAGTACAATATGTTATGTATTTTTTTTTATTTTTTATTAATCATCATTGTACTGTGTTTTATATCCATTTTTATGTATAAGTAAATTTGGAAATTAATAAAACGCTAATAAAATAATTTATACAATTTAAACGAATAAAGAAAGGTATATGCCTGTACCCCCCCTCCCCCATAATATTAAACTCATTGCCTGCCATTGACAACCACAGACATCCAATTAGTTAAAAAGGGAAGAGTGGCTGTGAATCTTCATCTTTTAGCGTCAATGACAGCGGTAGACGTCCAATCTATTTTGACTGGGAGAGGCTGGCAGCAATCAAGGGTTAATGACTGTCCAGAATGTGCAATATGAGCTTCACTTTTCTATATTATCATCATTAAAATGCACCAGTATATTTATAAGAATGTTTCCTAAGGTGTGCACGTTAGCTTAATTTCATATATGAGATCAAGTAGCCATTTTTTCATGACCAAAGAATAGTTGGTAAGGATTCAAACAGTGCCTCTGCTGGATGCAGACAAATGCACACTACTTTGCCTCAATCTGACAGAAGTCATTTAAGGTAATTGGAATACTTGGAACTGGAAGTTTTAAGGTCAGCTGTACTAAGCTGAACGTGGAATCCTTCCAGCTTCTCATCTTTCTGGAATGTATTATCTGTTACTGGAAATTTTTAATTTAATGCATCGCAGCATAGCATTATATTGCAGTTCATTGATACAAGGCAACAGAGTCAAGGCAGTTTCAAACTAGCGGCAGCGTCGCCGCACTTACGTCTACAACGCATCCAATAGCAGGGGTGCAGGCGTACTTATCGTATTGGCCCAAATATAAGACGGTGTTTTTTGCATTGAAATAAGACTGAAAAAGAGGGAGTCGTCTTATATTCGCGGTCTCGACATTATACCCATTTGTGACGCTAGATGGCGCCAGATATCATTGAAGTGATGTTCTGTCATGACAGATCTCAGCTACTCTCAAGTTTACGAACAACAAAAATAACCATTCACCTTCTCACCGAAATTAGTAAAACGCTTTATACCGCTATTACAATTTCCCCCCTACTCCTTGAAACAGGAAAAGTTTTCTTGCGCGACAATGAAAAATAAACGCGTTGGTGCATGGGACTATAGTAAATATGCTTGCCGCTTTCCACTTCATGACAGCGTCAACGTCAGGCTACGTGGCTCCTCCCGTTTTGCGCTTGCCGTGGAATGCTCCTCTTCACACGGGGCTGATGCTAGTGTACAAAGGCCTTCACTGATGCGATAGTTACCAATATTGTTATCAGTTTTTGGGCAATGATATGTCATCATTGAATTTCCAGTCACAATTTCACATTTTGGAGAAAAAGTCCAGTGTTTTTAACAGAATCCACTGCCACTGAAATTTAATGAACCATTTTATTTGAATTCTTGTTGCAGCATTTGTACACTAAACAAAAATAAAGCCTACTGTATATCTTCATAGATGACGCAACTGCGCTCAAGCACAAAAATAATAAAACCGTTTTAAATTTATAAAGCTACATTATATTAATTCCTGGACAATGTTTGTCTGATATTTTTTTATTTTTTAATTAATGTGGGTAAACTTAAAAAAAAAATACAAATTTGAGAAGTACTCAAGTGCTTTGTTACAGAACTCTGCACACACATGCAAAAACCTGTTTTGACAGTGCTATTCAAAAGGAATCAACTTGTCTTTGAAATAGAAAGAACACAGGTCACATGCAGATGACACAGTTTTTGAAGTTTATGCAAATCTTCTGTCTTGACAGACCTACCTAGTTGCTCAGGTGTAATTGCAACATAATTTAAGGTTCCTGGAAGATCATCAAAGAATATCATGCTGCATTATGGCATGTTTGGTTATTGAACTGAATTCACCTGGAGACACGGAGATGAAGAAGCATCACTATTGAAAGTGCCAATGACCGTAATCACGTTTATTGCATTCGCAATTACACTCAACATCACGTCACGTCAACTGGGTTCATGTCTCATTTTAGCACTTGCAGAATGTTTTTTTTTTTTTAATTCATTTTTATGTTGTGTACGTGGACATGTTTTCAGTAAGATTAGTATATAAATAAGTCAAGAATATAACCTAGGTAGTAAAAGTTTGGTCTCAACATTGGTAGGGACTATGAACAGCATAACCTGGATGAACACTTTTTTCTGGGGACGGGACATTAATAAGACCAAACAGATTGGGTGAACGGGGGGCAGGCAGGGGCGTTACGGGGGGTACAGTGTCCACCCACGAACACGCTCTGCCCACCCAAAGAAAACTGGATGTAGTACTAACGGCAGTCTGGGCACCGCATATGGTATCCCATTCATATAGTACTGATGTAAGTTGATGATCTAAGTTTTAACCTTTGCGTTGTTACATCCACTTTCACCTTTAAAAAAAAAGGGAAAAAAAGGAAATGAAATGTTGGTTTTGTTCCTTGGGGGCACTACACACATTTACGCACATTTTGATTTTTTTTTTTTTTTTTTTTTTTACATTTTATCAAAGTTTTCACCAGTGTTCAGTTGAGTTTGGTGAGTTTTAATGCATTCTGAGGGTGGGACCAAGAATTACTGCTAGGGGGCGCTGCATAGTGTATTTGGAATTTGTCTTTACATGGTATCAAAGATTGCACCTGTCTTGACCTGCCTGCCGATTTTGGTGCATTTTGAAGCATTCTAAGGGGGTCAAATTGAGCTCAAAGGGGCTGCGGAACAAAGAATAACTATAATAATAATAATAAAACCGAGGCACCACAATATGTTACCGAAAAAAATAATTGTCACCTGCGTGTCCATACTGTTCAGCTATGGATGTGTTCTAAGTCAAATGAAATAAAATCAACTTTTAATTGTTTAGACCAAATCACAACAAGGAGAAAACAAAACATGTTTTAAGGTGCAGCAGCCCTACGCTGGATTTCGACCTACTTGAGCATTGTAGCTTTTTTTTTTTTTTTTTGCCCCCCCAGCTAAGACTAATGCCCACCCACACCTGAAATCCTGGTAACAGCATTGGGATCAAGGCTATATTTCTCACGAATATGAACCCAATTAATTGATAGGCCAAATGATAGTGCAAAATAAATCTCTATTGACTGATACTAACTTTCATGTGTATTGGATCAGGTGATACAACGTTCGATTCAAGCCTTTGTTTTCAAAAAGACATTTTTTCATTTCATTTAACATTTTCAAGCGCAAGACCCTTTATTAAAAAAAAACAGAGCTATCCAAGAATGGGTCCACTTCTGGGTGACTCTGGAGCACTCCTAGACTCAAACTAAAGTATTGTAATCGAAAAGTTATATGGGAAAAAAATTAATGAAAAAAAAAATCTGACATATCCAAGGACCAATCAACATCTGAGGCATACCACACTACCCCAAGACTCCAGCCAAAGTACTCTCATGAAATTCTGATGTGTAATTTAATTTCACAGATTTTTTTTTTTTTTCATGTCAGTTCATGCTCATGTCAGTGTCCCCCTGAAGAAGACCAATTCTTGGATAGCTCCCTGTTTTTTTAATGAAGGGAGTTGCACTCTGAGGCCACCGCATTGCATTGCCGTAATACACGTAATGCAAGCAGTGATCCAAATGAGGGACGGCTAGCTTGACTTCATTCTTCCTTGGAGGCTGGCCTGACCGCAGTAGTTTTGCAGGTTAGCAAGTTCACACAGTTTAATGTTATGCTAACACTTGATGCAAGTTGGACTTTCAGTAGCAAAATTAGTGGTGTTTCCCCCAACACACAACATTGACATCTTTTTACATAACTTGCTTCTGCTGACCGTGAAAAAAAACTTCTAATATCCCTCTTCTTCGAGGGGGGCATGTTGTCGACATGAATCTGTCGGGGCTGTGTGCGTGTGCGGTGATGTTGGGGGGGTGGGGGGGCAAATCATCAGCCAATCAAACGTGCGTTTGAAGGGAAAAAAATAGACCGGCACATTTACCAAGTCAAAACGGATAAATGTAGATCTGAACATAATGAAAATAATTCACTTAATAATGGTAGGCTCTATTCTATCCTTACAACATATGGGAAGAAAATCTACATTTCTTATATAACTCAACTAATTATATAATGCAAATAATATTTGCTTAAAAGTTGGTGGGGACCATTTGAGCATCCTGAAAAGTTGGAAGTGTTATGCACTGTCCTTTTGCAAACCTATGCCCTTGGAAATGACTGGAGAGTAGTGGATGTATTGAGATGGTCAAAATATATGTAGTTGTGCACCATTATTTTATTGTGTGTTTATACAATACTATGTGACAATTGAAAAAAACAAACAAGAGAGCTAGAATAGATTAGTGACATTGCAATTAAGAATATTGATTTGTTATTGGGCACTGTTGAGAAAATGCAGCGGGGGACTACATGCGGCATACCCACAGTCTCTGACTGTCACTCACAATATTTATTTATTTATCGAAATAAAAATGTAAAACATTTGACTCTTTACATTCGAAAGTCATGCTTTTATTATGAGGCGCACACGTGTGGAAGGTAAATTTGTTTATCCTAATTACCACACGAAAGAGGTATAACAAATACAGTATAAATGCAGCAGTATACGGAATGATAACGTACAAAATGCACAGTTGAGATGACGTGGCCCTCAGTAATTGTTCCAGTTGCTGTGATGGTCTTTTTGGATAGTCTATTTCCCATCCCTTTAATTGAGTAATCAAATAACAAGCTTAAGTCAAAGTACATTGGATACAAGGACCCCTATTAAAAGTAGTTGAGTCCATCCCTGTCTTTGTCACTTACCCCTCGCTGATCTGCACAAGGAGTGGAAATATAGTTGCCTAAAAATACACCTACAAACCCTCACACCCGGGCAACGCGTCTTTAATATTAGAAAGCACAAGGCTGATACCTGAGCCACTTTGGCACAAAGGCGACACTCAGCTCCCCCACATGTGCGCGCCGCCCCCCATCTCCACTAGCACCCTCCCGGTCTCCAGCAGGTCATAAGCATCACAGCCCAGTTGTCTGCGCATACTTTGGCAGTCACACGGGCATCACCAGGCGTGACGTGGCCCCCCAACGCCAGTGGGAGGGGACACGCATGTGTGAGGGAAAAGGTCACAGAGTCTAATGCAGCCTACGTGAGGAAATCTTACTCAGCTTGTGTTTTGTTTGTCTATTGTCATTATGATGATGAAAACAATGATTAATTGTTATAATTATGTTAATTTGGGCTTTTATAAGGTGAAATCTTGCTCACTTTTTATGTGCCTTTCCAACTTCCTACATTGTCTTAATGTAATAATTTTCGTGTTTCCTGTTCGTCAGCTTGTCTTCTTTGCTGCAGGCAACTTTAGTTGGTGTCTGTCATTTGTGTAAGTCACCTACAGTATATTTTGAGAACTTCTCTTATGACAAAGGTTGTACATAGGCCAATAATAAAATAAGGATTAAATTAGTAAAGATTCAATTTTTCAGTTGATTTTCCCTCCTCAAAATTTACCTTTGCAACAATGTTGGAAATGTTTTTTAGTTCATTTGATTTTTATTTTATTTATTTATTTTTTTACTTGTGCTGTTCATCGTGTTAATGTGCCTCAGGTGAGTTTGGTATACCCTAATTTTCTGACTTTAAGACGCTACTTTTCCCCCTCATTTTTCATCCTCCGGCTTATAGTCCAGTGCGGTTTATTTGTTGATTTATTTGGTTTACTAGGTAACACTTTATTTGACAGGTGCGTCATAACACTGTCATAAGACCATCATAATTATGACATGACACTATCATGGGCATTACTGAATGCTTATAACGGATGTAATTCAGTGTTATCCAGCATATTATGTCACTAACTCCATTTATGTCCATCTCGGATCTTTTACATCCATTCAAAAGTGAGATAATTTACCGGATGACACTAAATGACATCTGTTATAAGCATTCATTCATGCTCATGACAGTGTTATGTCATAATTATGATTGTCTTATGGCGCCACTGTCAAATAAAGTGTTACCAAATCCCTCAACTAGCAATTAATGAAACAACTGGAACAGTAACTGAAGAAATAATTAGCACAGACCACAAATTTTGATTGTTATTTACAAGCGTATCGCTGCAATGCATGCCAGGAGGCATGTTGGACGGCAACAGTGTTGACAGCAGGAGGTTGACTGTCTCACCCAAGGGAGCAGTGATGGCAAAATGAAGCTTCTTGAAGCAATTTCATGGTGGTTCATTTCAGAGGTCTCCAACCCAGTCCTCAAGGCCCACTGTGGGTCCTGGTTTTTGTTCCAGCTGATCCAGCAGAGACAGTTGAAACAATGAGGCTTCTGCTAAAACAAGCCACACCTGACTGCAATCAACTGATTGCACTTGTAAAACACTGGATTGGAAAAAAATTGTTGTCATCTTGTTTGGTAGGAATGAAATCCTGCACCCACAGTGGGCCTTTGTGGAATAGGTTGGGGACCCCTGGTTCATTTGGTCCTATGACTGTCTTATGATGCCACTGTCAAATAAAGTGTTACCGGTTAATATGTTTTGGTGTAAATATCCCATGCGGCTTGTAGTCCAGTGAAGCTTATCCATGAACAAATGGCGTTTTTTGTCAAATCTGGTGGGTGGCGGCTTATATTCAGGGGCGCCTTATAGTCCGAAAATTACGTTACTCCCTTTGTGAATAGTATTTTTGCGTTTCTGCATCTGGACAGAAGAAGGTTACAAGGGACAGATGGAAAGAAACAAAGAACAGAAGGAATAGTGATACAAAAACATGATTGAATATATGGTATATGCAACCTTGTTGGAAGAAACGTTACCAGCTCTTTATGGCTACTCTTGCCAGGGGCACACCGTGTGAGGAGGGGGTACACCTAGATTGATTTGAAACAATGATTTGATAAAATCACACTTTCTTAATTGGAGTGGTCAGTATGGATGACAATGGTAGTTTCAACCAAGCCCTCCTGTGTTGAGCTGCAAGTTCTTCACGTTTGTGTAGAGCATCTCTAGTGCACTAGTTTCTTCACACATTCAGAACACGTGTGTAAAAAGTTCATTAAAGATAAAAACTACACTGATGTGAATGTCTGCTCATCTGTCCTGATATCCTGTGATTGGATCCTATGTACCGGTAATCCAAGATCTGTAAAATAACTCATAAAATCAGTATAAAGTTTAAAAAAAAAACAATAATTTCACATTGTGACATTTATATAGAATTTACAAATCTATATAATGAACGTGTTTTACCATTTCCCCCCCTAAACATTAGGTTGAATATTCATTATATGTTTGATTATTTGTGATATTTTTTGTTCCAAAGGGAGTGGCAAGGTCCAACAATGGTATGGGTGTCCGAAACATAATAATCAAATTAGTTTGATGGATCTATAGGAAAGATGGAAATGAGCTCTATTGCGTTTGTTACAAATAACAATTAGATAACAGAGAAGGTCATGTCTATGGGTTGATGCGATGGTTTTGACATGCTGACATTTGTAAAAATGTTAGAAGAGATTTGTATCTATTTTGCATGTCTTATTTCTGTATATACAGGGTATCACAAAAGTGAGTACACCCCTCGCATTTCTGCAGATATTTAAGTATATCTTTTCAAGGGACAACACTGACAAAATGACACTTCGACACAATGAAAAGTAGTCTGTGTGCAGCTTATATAATAGAGTTAATTTATTTTCCCCTCAAAATAACTCTAAATATAGCCATTAATATCCAAAACCCTGGCAACAAAAGTGAGGACACCCCTTTGAAAAAACGTACATCCCTAAATGTCCAATTTGAGTACTGCTCGTCATTTTCCCTACAAAATGTCATGTGACTCGTTAAGGGAGTGCTATCAGCATTGCTGCAGAGATTGACCATACGCTGCACTCTACATCAAATTAGTGTGCATGGCTGTCACCCCAGGAGGAAGCCTCTTCTGAAGACGGTACACAGGAAAGCCTGTGTACCGTCCTATGGTCTGTCCAACAGACCATAGGACATGGTTCCAGTAATCCATGTGCTTTGTTGACATGTCTTCAGCAAACTGTTTGGGGGCTTTCTTATGTACCGTCTTCAGAAGAGGCTTCTTCCTGGGGTGACAGCCATGCACACCCATCAATTGGATGTAGAGTGCGGCGTATGGTC
The DNA here is from genome assembly GCF_030265065.1 of Corythoichthys intestinalis. Lineage (NCBI taxonomy): Eukaryota > Metazoa > Chordata > Actinopteri > Syngnathiformes > Syngnathidae > Corythoichthys > Corythoichthys intestinalis. Next base: position 44,242,111 of record NC_080398.1, read on the forward strand.
TGAGCACTAACAGGCTGACCCCCCACCTCTTCAATCTCTGCAGCAATGCTGAAAGCACTGCTGTAACGAGTCGCACTCAATTTGGACATTTAGGGATGTACGTTTTTTCAAAGGGGTGTCCTCACTTTGGTTGCCAGGGGTTTAGATATTAATGGATATATTTTGAGTTATATGAGGGGAAAATAAATTAACTCTATTATATAGGCTGAACACAGACTACTTATCATTGTGTCAAAGTGTCATTTTGTCAGTGTTGTCCCATTAAAAGATATACTTAAATATCTGCAGAAATGTGAGGGGTGTACTCACTTTTGTGATAAACTGTATTCTAAATTACAGCATTCATCATTTTACAATGTAACCCTGGAAGTAAATCAGTTTTTTAATTTAAACCAAATATTTCAGGAAATATATTCATCAAAAGTTGGGTAAATTTTGTAATACTATCTCGGCAAACATCAATAGGGATAGATGCAAAAATGTAGCATGCTTTGTTTGTGACACGAAAAAACAGTATAACAACAAAGTATAACAACCACCGCATAAGAAATACAACTGCGGCACGAGTAAAGTACTGTATGTCTGCTATGTACAATATGAACAGTACAATGACTTTTTTTTTTTTTGGCTGCCACTCTTTTTCCTCTCTTTGAACTCTGCCGGTTTAATAACGCAGCTGCTAATTTATGGATTATTACTGTAAAGTGAGGCGCTCATCATGCTTCCTTGTTGCAGTCAACGAATCTTTCATTCGTTTTGATTAACCGCTGGCATCATTGCACTGACCTTGCTACTTTGTGTGCATTTAGAATCTACAGTATAACCACTTACTTGCCTTACTCTGAGTTGTCAAACATGCCCTTAGTTTTGTTTCCTCATGATTCGCATTACAGAGGCTACGTTTATAGGGGAGTGATTCACAAGGTGATGCTGACTTATTGTCAGGACAAAACCCTTTGTAGAAAACCCCTGTACAGTGGGGCAAATAAGTATTTAGTCAACCACCAATCGTGCAAGTTCTCCTACTTGAAAAGATTAAAGAGGCCTGTAATTGTCAACATGGGTAAACCTCAACCATGAGAGACAGAATGTGGATAAAAAAAAACAGAAAATCACATAATTTGATTTTTAAAAAATTTATTTCCAAATTAGAGTGGAAAATAAGTATTTGGTCACCTACAAACAAGCAAAATTTCTAGCAGTCAAAGAGGTCTGACTTCTTCTAACGAGGTCTAATGAGGCTCCGCTCGTTACCTGTATTAATGGCACCTGTTTTAACTCATTATCAGCATAAAAGACACCTGTCCACAATCTCAGTCAGTCACACTCCAAACTCCACAATGGCCAAGACCAAAGAGCTGTCCAAGGACACCAGAGACAAAATTGTAGACCTGCACCAGGCTGGGAAGACTGAATCTGCAATAGGTAAAACGCTTGGTGTAAAGAAATCAACTGTGGGAGCAATTTATAGAAAATGGAACACATACAAGACCACTGATAATCTCCCTCGATCTGGGGCTCCATGCAAGATCTCACCCCGTGGCGTCAAAATGATAACAAGAACGGTGAGCAAAACCGTGAGCACACGGGGGACCTAGTGAATGACCTACAGAGAGCTGGGACCACAGTAACAAAGGCTACTATCAGAAACACAATGCGCCGCCAGGGACTCAAATCCTGCACTGCCAGACTTATCCCCCTGCTGAAGAAAGTACAGGTCCAGGCCCGTCTGCGGTTCGCTTGAGAGCATTTGGATGATCCAGAAGAGGACTGGGAGAATCATCCTTTGGGGCTGTTTTTCTGCAAAGGGACCAGGACGACTGATCTGTGTAAAGGAAAAAATGAATGGAGCCATGTGTCGAGAGATTTTGAGTGAAAATCTCCTTCCATCAGCAAGGGCATTCAAGATGAGACGTGGCTGGGTCTTTGATCATGACAATGATCCCAAACATACAGCCAGGGTGTTGTGGTTCACAATATTTGCCCAGCCCTTAATGGCAAACGGAGGTGTGGTGCGTTTAGCGGTCGGTCCTTTTGAACGTTCGTGTGTGACACGTGATTAAATGTCCATGCGTGTCACGTGATCAAACATCCGTGCGTGTCACGTGAACGTCCTGTCACATTTGAAAAGGCAAATGCTCGCGATCGTTCAGCACAAGTGAGTCTTGACCCGGTGTAAAGCCAACAGGTAAAGAATTTCGGTTTCGGTGATGTTGCTGTTTTAACTGTTACAATGCAATGCTTTATGCTTAACAATGTTGCCATTCACGTTACCTGATGACGCTGCTTTGCTAGCGTTTCTGAGCTGTCATTCCAACCATGTAGCGATGTTTGAAAAGTCATCAAAATGCCATACTCACATGCGGTGATGATTGGGGATTGTGTTATTTGGTTTTGTGGATGTACCATGTGCCTTGATCGTCACATTTGTTGGGTAAATGTAAGCCGTAAGAACGGGTTTAACCCAGCCGCGAGTGACTTCCTGGTAGCGCGAGGCATTATGGGACTTGTAGTTCACGTAAAGCAGACGGCATAGTCTTTGTATAGTTTTGCACTGGGTTATTTGAAATGATGTGTAAATACGGTTATACTACTAACATGTAAATATAAAACTCATGAATTTAAATTTTATAACAAGTACTGATTAATTTACATTGATGCTGCTGATGTGTTGGTGATGGTGTTAATTTATCAATTTGTAAATAATATATGGGTCACTCATGTTCCTCTCACTGAATACATTTATACAGTCTTAAATGAAATTGTGTAGTTTGACATGCTCTTTATATTAGTGCAATGCTTGTTGAAGTCAGTTTATGTGGTGTTTATGCTACCAGGACTATAGTATTTTGTAATTGGGAAGATTATTGGTTAATATGCATCTAACCATTGTTGGAGGACTGAAACTGCATATTTAACATTGTTTAGGTTATTACCTATCGCCAAGACTGCCACGGCTGCTACTATGGTTGATCCTTCCTGTCATTTTTAACTGCAAAGAGCAAAAAGGAAAAGAAAAGTGGAAAGTGTGCTGAGTAATTCCCATACACCGTGGTCAACCCCTTCCCGTGGGGAAAACGGAACACAGGGCAACGAAGGAGTGGCTTCGTAAGAAGCATTTCAAGGTCCTGGAGTGGCCTAGCCAGTCTCCAGATCTCAACCCCATAGAAAATCTGTGGAGGGAGTTGAAAGTCCGTGTTACCCAACGACAGCCCCAAAACATCACTGCACTTGAGGAGATCTGCATGGTGGAATGGGCCAAAATACCAGCAACAGTGTGTGAAAAGCTTGTGAAGAGTTACAGAAAACATTTGGCCTCCGTTATTGCCAACATTGGGTACATAACAAATTATGCTTCACCGCAAAATCAGAAAACGCGGCTCAGTTCACCGCAGTGTTTCCATTGCCCGAGTTCCAGTTGCCAAAATGTTGGTGCGTCTGATATCGCAATTACTGCCGCGATGATCCTCAAATTTGGGCACGTGTCACGTTAGCTCCCGCTTGGACTGCTAAAGGGGTTTGGGAGTTGCTAGGTCGGAAAATTTCTCTCATCTCACTTTCAATCGCGTTATTATGAGTGACGTTGGGTGCACCTGATCCTGTCCTCTGTCGCTTGAGACAGGATGACAAAGATGTGACCGTTTCAGAGGTCGACAAAATATTTCTTAATGGCCCAACTGCTTGCCACAGTGCTCGCATCTCCTCTTCCATGTTGACCCGCCTCAACAGGAATTTCTTCAGCTTCTCAGCCAATCAGAGCTAGCCAATCAGAGCTGCCTTCCGTTTCCACTATACTTTCACCCACAACTACATACTGTATATTCTCCCCTCACACAGATATATATTCACTCTTATACCGATATATTCTTCTCTCATTTACATATATTTTCTTTCTACATACATACACACGCAGTGAAAATGTATGAATGTGAGAGTAAAAATGTATGAATGTGAGAGTAAAAATGTATGAATGTGAGAGTAAAAATGTATGAATATGAGAGTGAAAATGAATAAACGTGAAAGTAAAACTGTATGAATGTGAGAGTGAAAATATATGAATATGAGAGTGAAAATGTATGACTGAGAGTGAAAATGTATGAATGTGAAAGTAAAAATGTATGAAAGTGAGAGTGAAAATGTATGAATGGAGAGTGAAAATATATAAATGTGAGAGGAGAATATACAGTGGGGCAAATATGTGTTTAATCAACCACTAATTGTGCAAGTTCTGCCACTTGAAAATATTAGCGAGGCCTGTAATTGTCAACATGGGTAAACCTCAACCATGAGAGACAGAATGTGGGGGAAAAAAACAGAAAATCACCTTGTTTTGATTTTTAAAGAATTTATCTGAAAATCATGGTGGAAAATAAGTATTTGATCTATGCCAAAAGTTCATCTCAATACTTTGCTATGTACCCTTTGTTGGCAATAACGGAGGCCAAACGTTTTCTGTAACTCTTCACAAGCTTTTCACACACTGTTACTTGTATTTTGGCCCATTCCTCCATGCAGATCTCCTCTAGCACAGTGATGTTTTGGGGCTGTCGTTGTGCGACTCGGACTTTCAACTCCCTCCTCAGCCCGTAGCGTCACAATGATAATAAGACCGGGGAGCATAGAGAGCATTTGGATGATCCAGAAGAGGACTGGGAGAATGTGTTATGGTCAGATGAAACCAAAATAGAACTTTTTGGTAGAAACACAGGTTCTCTTGTTTGGAGGAAAAAGAATACTGTATTGCACCATACCCACTGTGAAGCATGGGGGTGGAAACATCATGCTTTGTGGCTGTTTTTCTGCAAAGGGACCAGGACGACTGATCTGTGTAAAGGAAAGAATGAATGGGGCCATGGATTGAGAGAATTTGAGTAAAAATCTCCTTCCATCAGCAAGGGCATTGAAGATGAGACGTGGCTGGGTCTTTCAGCATGAAAACGATCCCAAACACACAGCCAGGGCAACAAAGGAGTGGCCTCGTAAGAAGCATTTCAAGGTCCTTGAGTGGCCAAGCCAGTCTCCAGGTCTCAACCCCATAGAAAATCTGCGGAGGGAGCTGAAAGTTCGTGTTGCCCAACAACAGCCCCAAAACATCACTGCTCTAGAGGAGATCTGCATGGAGGAATGGGCCAAAATAACAGCAGAAGTGTGTGAAAAGCTTGTGAAGAGTTACAGAAAACGTTTGGCCTTCGTTATTGCCAACAAAGGGCACATAACAAAGTATTGAGATGAGCTTTTGGTATTGACCAAATACTTATTTTCCACCATGATTTGCAAATAAATTAAATAAAAATCAAACAATGTGATTTTCTAGTTTTTTTCCACATTGTGTGTCTCATGGTTGAGATTTAACCATGTTGATAATTACAGGCCTCTCTAATATTTTCAAGTGGGAGAACTTGCACAATTAGTGGTTGGCTAAATACTTATTTGCCCCACTGTATATGAACGTGAGAGGAGAATTTATGTGTGTGAGAGTGAATATATATCTATGTGAAAGGAGAATGTATGTGTGTGAGAGGGCCAGAATGAAAAATGTCTTGTACGGCCCCTCATAGAAAAGTGCATTTGTGCCCACGAAGTCGTGCAGTTGAGTGAGAGAGGGGAAAGGTTATAGCTTAGCTCACTGTCTAGCTAGGACTTGCTAGGACTCCAATGTCTTGGCAAGGACCATACAATGACGTATAATAATAATACTAATGTTTTTGGATAGTTATTTGAGGTTTAGGGGGTGTTTTGGGGTACTTAAAGGACTAATTCCGAGTTACGCGGAAATTCGGGTTACGTCACCATGCCTGGGAACTCGTTCATAACCCGGAAACTACGTGTAATTGGATTTGATTTTTTTCTTTGTAACCATAGCGATCTGTTTGTTTAAGTGCTTTATGAACTCAGATTAGCTGTCAACACACCGGTTGTGTCACTGTTTAACTACCTTTAGGAATGACTGCATATAAATGAGAAGGACGCAGGTTGGCATGTTAAAGAGATTTTTGATTGGATTCCTGAGGCTTAGAGTTCAGTTTGTTTGTTTGTTGTCTTTTCAAATTTGGTGGGTGTGGCTTACAATTCAGTGCGCTTTATGGTCCAGAACATACGGTAAGAAAAAAATCAATAACATACACTAATGAATTTTTAACATGGAAAAAGATAAATATGCGGTGATGCCTTCATAAATAAGTGAGTACGTTTTTTTAGGCATCGCTTGGCCAAATTTGTTTGTGTTGGGTGCCAGCAAAATTGTTAGATACGAGTGCAATTCAGAGCTCCGCTGTCAGATTTCGGTTACAAAGTTCACTACATCTGACTGCCATTATTTCATCCTGATTTCTTTGACCCCACAAAAAAAAAAAAAAAAAAAAAAAAAGAAAGCGGAAGGGACATTATTGGATTGTGCTTTCATGTATCAATGGATTAATTGTATTTGCATTCATTTGAATAGGGCTAGTCCAGGAGTCTGCAAGTCCGGTCCTCACAACACACATTCCTCTGTTGTACTTCTGATGCAACATATAATTAACAAGATAAATTCAAAACAAAAATCAATTGCAAAATGTGTTTCACAATCAGTTGAAGATAGGACAGTACAAATTTTCATTTCATACAAAGAACATAAATGTATTACTGTGTGTTAACAGGCTGCTTACTGCTCTTGGAAGATGATGGAAAATGTTCAGATTAGACAGACAAGACAATGATTAAATTACCATTGTAGGGCAGGAGAAAGCTTCAATTGTAACTCAAATAACAGAAAATGTGCAACCCATGCTCACTCATTCACTGCATTTGACAGTGATAGACATCAAATCCATCTGAACTGGGTTGGCTGCCATTGAAGGTTGTTTCCACGATTGTTCGATTGGAAAATCATATTTGTTCATAAATAAGATGCACCGGACTCTAAGGGGCAGTTCACATGGCGACTCTGTGACACGAAGACGCAATGACTGTGTTGCGGAGCGGCCTCGCGTTCATATGGTGTCGACGAAGACGGAAGGCAAAGACGCAAACCTTGGAATCCTGCCTCCAAAATGGAAGAATTCGATTGCGGGGGCTTGAAGGGGGGCTTGCTCCACATACATATTGCCGCCATCGATAACGTCAGCACTCGTACACGTCTCAATGGACATGTGCAGCGGTGCTACTAAACATTAAAAACAGCAAATATGGCAGAACGTCGGATTTAATTTACTGTTTTTATAGTATTTTTATTTTAAATATGTTGAATGTTTCCATTTGTGCCTTTTTGAACAAAAGAAAAAGCCATTGCTTGGAGTGGGTGGGTATGTTGTCTTCCGGGCTGAAGAGGTCAAAGTGCATCATTTGCTGTTGCCTTGTAAATCTGCACTGCACCCTAGGGCCTGGCATGAATACTACATCGTTTTCATGCGGAATTGCATTGGAACATTGTTCGAATAGGGACGGAACCATATAAATGCAAACCTGAAATTTTTCATCTCCTCGGAGAGTCACCATGTAAACGCCCCCTAAGACGCAGGTGTCCATGTTATACTATGGGATATTTATACCAACAGTCATGCAGCTCATTTGTCTTTAAAATTCCATAAAGCTGCACTGGGTCACAAACCACGGGGATCAAAGTACCAGGTAATAGTCCAAAAATTACAGTATTAAGTAGCTGTCTCCCTGTGGATACTATTCCATTCTTATGCTGATAACATTTTTTTATGTGATTCACTTGATATAATGTGACAGTAACTCAATCACGCCGTTGATGGCGATAGACATCAATTCTATTTTGACTTGAAGCTGGCAATGAACAAACATGTTTCAGTGCCATTGAAGTTGTTAGACCGCCAATTCATTTTGGTTGAGAGGACAGGCAGTGACTATTCATTGCCAGCACCTCAGGTTTGTACGTTAAAACCTGCGGTTTGAACGTAGACATAGTTTTTAGCCATCAATGTAGTGTTAGTGGGATTTTACAACGGGTCGCCGTGCTCCATGTGCAGCCTAACCCCACCACTTCCCCCGCATCACTGAGGGACAGCTTAGCCACAGCTCCTCCATATTTAATCGATATGTTGAATTATTCTGGCTCAGTGCCGTGTTGTGCCACCGTGGATTGGGCCGTGGAGTTCAGCGTGTGTGGGGACAGAGGAAGCGGTGTGCAGCAGGATAGCGCCCGAGTTTGCCACGAACACCGGAGACCTCTGGGAAAGCAGAACCATAGCAACTGAATGAATTAATGAACAGGGCCCAAATGCTACGTTTAACACAACTAACAAGAGCACGCAGACGCACACACTGACACACGCTGTGGCAGCTGGTGGTTTCATATTCAACTTAAGGCTAACGTAGTGATGCAGGTTTTGTTTGAACTGCCTCTATGATGCCAAAACAGCTTAGTAATATCTCCAATTTCTCTTTCAGACTCAAATTTAGGGGGGGAAATCTAGTTGTTTTGGTTGTGTTTGGTTAAAGTTAGTTCTTGGAGGCAAGGGCGTGGGTTTGGTCTCAACATTGGTAGGGACGATATACAGTGGGGCAAATAAGTATTTAGTCACCAACTAATTATGCAAGTTCTCCCACTTGAAAATATTAGCGAGGCCTGTAATTGTCAACATGGGTAAACCTCAACCCTGAGAGACAGAATGTGGCAAAAAAAACCCCCCAGAAAATCACATTGTTTGATTTTTAAAGAATTTATTTGCAAATCATGGTGGAAAATAAGTATTTGGGCAATACCAAAAGTTTATCTCAATACTTTGTTATGTACCCTTTGTTGGCAATAACGGAGGCCAAACGTTTTCTGTAACTCTTCAAAAGCTTTTCACACACTGTTGCTGGTATTTTGGCCCATTCCTCCATGCAGATCTACTCTAGAGCAGTGATATATTGGGGCTGTCGTTGGGCAACACTGACTTTCAACTCCCTCCACAGATTTTCTATGGGGTTGAGATCTGGAGACTGGCCAGGCCACTCCAGGACCTTGAAATGCTTCTTAAGAAGCCACTCCTTTGTTGCCCTGGCTGTGTGTTTGGGATCATTGTCATGCTGAAAGATCCAGCCACGTCTCATCTCAAATGCCCTTGCTGATGGAAGGAGATTTTCACTCAAAATCTCTCGATACATGGCCCAATTCATTGTTTCCTTTACACAGATCAGTCGTCCAAGTCCCTTTGCAGAAAAACAGCCCCAAAGCATGATGTTTCCACCCCCATGCTTCACAGTGGGTATGGTGTTCTTCGGATGCAATTCAGTATTCTTTCTCATCCAAACACGAGAACCTGTGTTTCTACCAAAAAGTTCTATTTTGGTTTCATCTGACCATAACACATTCTCCCAGTCCTCTTCTGGATCATCCAAATGCTCTCTAGCGAACCGCAAACGGGCCTGGACGTGTACTTTCTTCAGCAGGGGGATACGTCTGGCAGTGCAGGATTTGAGTCCCTGGCGGCGCATTGTGTTACTGATAGTAGCCTTTGTTACTGTGGTCCCAGCTCTCTGTAGGTCATTCACTCGGTCCCCCCGTGTGGTTCTGGGATTTTTGCTCTCCATTCTTGTTATTATTTTGACGCCATGGGGTGAGATCTTGCATGGAGCCCCAGATCGAGGGAGATTATCAGTGGTCTTGTATGTCTTCCATTTTCTAATAATTGCTCCCACAGTTGATTTCTTTACACCAAGCGTTTTACCTATTGCAGATTCAGTCTTCCCAGCCTGGTGCAGGTCTACAATTTTGTCTCTGGTGTCTTTCGACAGCTCTTTGGTCTTGGCCATCGTGGAGTTTGGAGTGTGACTGACTGAGCTTGTGGACAGGTGTCTTTTATACCGATAATGAGTTAAAACAGGTGCCATTAATACAGGTAATGAGTGGAGCCTCGTTAGACCTCGTTAGAAGAAGTTAGACCTCTTTGACAGCCAGAAATCTTGCTGGTTTGTAGGTGACCAAATACTCATTTTCCACCATGATTTGCAAATAAATTCTTTAAAAATCAAACAATGTGGTTTTCTGGGTTTTTTCCACATTCTGTCTCTCATGGTTGAGGTTTACCCATGTTGACAATTACAGGCCTCTCTAATATTTTATATTATATTATACTTATTTGCCCCACTGTAACAGCATAACCTTCATGTAAAACTTTTTGCTGGGGACGGGACACTAATAAGACCAAACAGATTATTGAACAGGGGTCAGGGCCACATTTCTCACGAATATGAACCTAATTATTTGATAGGGGAAATGATCAAAGCAAAATAAATCTATTATTATTTTGATATGAATTGGTTCACATGATACAGTACAGTGTTCGATTCAAACCTTTGTTTTCAAAAACTACGACAGAAACATTTTAAAGAGCAAGTCCCCTTATTTTAAAAAAAATGGGGAGCTATCCAAAAATGGCTCAACTTCTGGGGGACACTGGAGCACCCCTAGACTCAAATTAAAGCATTGTGATATAAAAGTGATTTAGGAAAAAATCTGATATATGATAATATGAGATATCCAAGGACTGATCTACATCTTAGGCATCCTAGACTACCCCAAGACTCGAACCAAAGTACTCTCATGAAATTCTGATGAGTGATTTTGTTTCACATATTTTTTTTTTTCATGTCAGTGTCCCTCTGAAGAGGACCGCGCTGCATCACGGTAATGCACATAATGCAAACATTTTTCCAAATGAGGTATGGCTAGCTTGACTTTGTTGTTCCTTGTGGAGGCTGGCTTGACCGAAGTAGTTTTGCAAGTTACTAGGTTCACACAGATTAATGCTATGCCAACTCTGATACAGGTAGGACTTTTAGTAGCAAAATTAGTGGTGTTTCCCCCATCTCCACAACATTGACGTCTTTTTACGTTAAATACTGTGGCTTGCACTAGCAAAAAAAAACAAACTTCTAATGTCCCTACTCTTCGAAGGGGGTGGAGGAGGCGGCATATTATATTTCTGTCAGCGGGGTTGTGTGAGTGTGCGTCTGTGTGGCGGGAGGAGTGGGCGGGCAGTCAAGTCATCAGCCAATCAAACGTGTGTTTGAGGGGGAAAAAAATGGACCGGTACATTCAGCAAGTGAATAGGGATGAATGTAAGTGAATATAATGAAAATGATTCAATTAATAATTGTAAGGTCTAGTCTATCCTTACAATATATGGGAAAACAATCTAAATTACCGATATAACTGAACTCATTATATAATGCAAGGTGGCTTAAAAGTTGACAGGAACAATTTCAGCATCTTGAAAAGTTGGTAGTGTTATGTCCCTACTGTCCCTCTGCAACCCTATGGCAATGATTATGCCTTAAAAAATATTAAGGACTGGATTTTTGCTTTGCTAAATCTGAAAATAATGTCAAATTTTGTTTTTCAGTTCAAATTTTTTACGCCTTTTTTCTATTCTGCTTTTCCTACATAGAGTGGGAACACCCTAAGTGTGTTCTATCACGGGTGCACTGACAAGTGAAAACACTGAGTGTTTTATGTGCAACCCTATTTCTAAAAGTTAAACTAATTGAGGAAAACTGTGATAGTTTTATTCACCATCAGAAAATTGCACACCAAAATTTTTCTAAATCAGTTTTAAAGAACAAAAAAAAGTAATTTATCTTAAAACGTTAACACCGGTTATTTACGAATAGATCAATGGGGTTTTAAAAACTTTTGAACATGACGAGAAAGTTCATAAAACGGTTTATTAGCAGATCAGTCAAAATCAAAAGTGTCCACGGCTGCGCTTATGTGTACAGTATTAACAAGTGAAGGTCAGAGAGTAGTCTGCAGCGCCACCCGCAGGCCGGAAAAGTATATTTATTAACTTGTGCATTTAGGAATTACAAAAATTTTGAAACAGGCTCATGACTATCAAGGCAGTCTGTTTTATAATCTATTAATTTACCGCCATTGACGGCGATATACGTTCAATCCATTTCATCTGGGAGGTTACGGTGATCGCTGCCCAGCCCTTGCAGTTAAATTTTATTGAACCTCTCATCATTGTCAATGACAACTATTGAGTTGATAGAAGGGATTCATCAACTTTCATTAGTTTTTCCCTAAATTGTCCCTTAGCTTTGAGTCAAAAGAATTATTTCAATTTAGTGAAAGACTGGAGCTTCTGAAACCCAACAGATTGAATCAGAAAGACAATTCACTTTTTTTTTTTTTTAATTGTACAATAAAAGTCACATTTTGTACAAATTGTATTACGTAAAACGTACTAACGTAGTTGTGTTCTGAACAGTTGACACTTTCGTCATTTATTTCATGTTTTTTGATGATAAACTTCCAACATAAATTAACAAAAGTGAGTCTTGCTAGTGAACAATATGTTTAATATTATAGGTAGGATTTGAAGTTTCCATGACTTCTTACCATCCCTTTTGAACTTAATTCATATAGTTCATTGAACTTTATTTTTCTTTTACGGAATCCATTGCTTGTCTTCATTATCTACAGTTTCAACAAAGGGAAAAATGCTGTCCATGAATGTATTAAAAGGCATTTCTGGGGTTGCCTGAAATCAATTGAATTGTTCTTGAGCACTGCTGCACAGTGTTTGCGCAGCGATGACAGAAACACAATTGTTCAAAATGTCCTGCATAAAAATCCAGTTTATATGCTTTGTACAGTTGGGTGGAAAAGTGTGAGGGACGGGTAGGGGACATCTGGGGTTTGGTCCTGCTCCGATGTGTTAAGATGGCGGCGAGGCGCGGGAGGTCAGACGTCGTCAGGCTGTTGCTTAAGAGCGGGTGTATTTACCCCAGATGTGAAGCATGAAGACGGAGGCAATGAAGAGCAGACTCATCACCAGCACAGGTACTGGCCCACTGTAACGAAGATATACAGGAACTCATAATCCAACATTTTGTCCGCGATAGTACAGCGATTATCCGATGTGACGCAAGATACATTAGGCTAGGCGATTAATCTTACTTTTAAAAACGTAATTAATTACAGTTACAAATTACTTCTCCCAAAAAGTAATTGCGTTAGTAACTCAGTTACCTGAATGTAAGAGCAATTAGTTACTTCTTTACCCTAAATTTAACTAGACACAGGGGTATTGCGGATATTGCGATACCTACATAGTAACCTTTGCTATATTTGGAAGTCATTTAATGTTGTGAATCAACCGTTAAAGTTGTTAAAATTGCTCCCGTTATTGTATTAGTTCCCTTGTGTAGTTTCGACATGTGTAGTTTTAAAACCGTTTCATCATTTAAAGATAGATTTAAGTCCAGATTTTGCCGATTTAGGAGCATTTTAGATAAAAAGTTACTTAGGTTCGCTAGGAAGGTTCTCTACAACCGAGCCTTCCAGAGAAGTCTACTGCTTTAAGATGGCGGCTGTTTACTAACGCATCTAGTTCTTTATACATGTTGCTAATGCCGCCGTGTCTGTCATTTGCATTTAGTTCTATATATAATAGTGATATCTACCGTAGCATCATGTGGGCGTAGTTTGTAGCCTATGGGCTACAGTCAGGTATTATTGGAGCCACCTAGTATCGCATTGGCAATGGCGTCAAAACTCCCTTGCCTCCTCACCACTCCTGCTCTGCTCTCTCGTCTCCGTGAGTCCGTCTCTCTCAGACTTTTCTCGCGTCATTCAACCAACATAGTAACGCACGCCTTTACCGCCTCAGTAACAGTAACGCCGTTGCCAAGTAATTAGATTACTCACTACTGAAAAAATTAATGCCGTTATATTCTAACGCCGTTATTAACAACATTGGTTACGACTCAAAATGTTGGGGTTGACCGTATTAACTTGAAACATGAGTTTGGAAAACCAAAAAAAAAAAAAAGTCATCTTTGATGGTAAAATAAAAGTGAAAAAGTCAAGTTACTGATTAAAACTCAATATTCTAAGTAAATTGGATTAAGTAGTTTCATCTGATCAACATTTTAAGTAAATTGAACTTCTGTTAAGTGTAACAACTCAAAATTTTAAGTTCCCAATATTAACTTGATAAAATGAGTTAGGACTACACAAGCAGGTACGGGTAGTCCCCGGGTTGCGAACAAGTTCTGTTCCTACGGTGGCGCCGTAACCCCAATTTCTGTGTAAATCGGAATTAACCCTTTAAGTACCACTAAATCTCAATAACTATCCAAAAGCATGTATTATACATTATTGTACTATCCTCGCCAAGACGTTGGAGCCAAGTTGTAATCTTTCCCTTCTCTCTCCCTCTCGACTGCGTGACTTCTTCGTAGGAGCAAATGCGCTCTTCCTCGTGTGTGCTCTTCTTCGTGTGTACATGCGCTCTTACTCGCATGCGGAAGTACTACCTGCTCTACGCTTCCTGCGCCAAAATAAAAGCATGTATCACAAAACAAAAGTCAACATTATAATAAAGTCCACATTTCGCCAAAACGCAGATCAGTCATATTAATAAAAAAAAAAAAAAAAAGATACTGTGAGGTACAATAGGATAACATTTACGCGACTAAATAAACAAAAACGACTGGAGACAAAATGGCAGATGAAACTGCGGCGTTGTAAAGTCGAAATCACGAAAGTCGGGTACGTCTTAACACGGGGACTACCTGTATACGTTAGTTAAGAATTTAAGTTATGTCTACCTAAAATCGTTATATTCGAAACATTAAAAGCGATAGAAATGCAATCCATTTGGAACGCTGCTAGCCCCTCCCAGTCCAAAAGAATTGGATTTCTAGTCTCGTCAATGGCAGGCATTGAGTTAACTTACTGAACTAAAAGCAAAGTGCCTATCCTCCGAGTGTATGTTGAGCGTATCATTGGAGAGTGGCGACCATGCAAACAAATGTGTTGACTGTGAACTTTCAAGTGCTTTCTCATTAGTTTTCAAGTGCACCAGAGTCTCTTCTAGAGAGGCGGCACATTTTATTGATGAGCCACCGACACCAGGAGGGGCTCTCATCTCTGAAGGAGGGACCGAGCGAGGAGGAGGGGTGCATCGCCATGCCAACCACCTCATCCACCCACCCTCCCGTCAGAAGGCTGTAATTGAGTTGACCTTTCGGAGTGGATCCTTTAATGAAGCTCCGCGAGCGCCGTCTAACGCGGGAACAAACGCGCACTCGATATACAGCGGCGTACGAGGAGTGTGCCCTCCCTTCCACGTCCGAGACACACACTCGATAAGCAGCGCTGTGCCATCGATCAGTCGCCGCATGCGACCAAGAGATGGGATGCTTTTTTAATAATGGGGAGGATGGGGAAGGCTATTAGGGAGAGGATAGAAACTTATATGAGACTTCGGCCCAATTTCCACCTTCTTTTAACCCTGAGTGATGCATAAACATTGCAGGTGAACAGCTTTTATTCATTACTTCGCAGCGTTTATGGCAAATGACTTACACTTTGAGACCCGGCGAGTCTTCAGTGTAAAAGCGCCACATTCCACCAGTGCCAGCCGATCCAGTGGCCCTGCCGCCACTGCGGGTACCACTGCTCGTCGCTTTCCTGTACAACACAAAAAGCATGTGTAGAAGTCTATCATTCAACTTCCACCCATTTATTGTTTTATGTAGCCAAATTATTTTAGGGCCATGTTAAAACTACAAAAATGAATGAAGTTGTAATTAAGAGGAAAAAGCAATTATATTCAGAAACTAACATTGGGTATGATGAAAATAAGTTTAAGTAGAATCAATTTGTGTAAAAAGGGGACACTTTAGGGTTATCTTAATTTTAGAAGCCTATATTATTACTAATTTATTGTTGTACTATGTACAAAAGTTGCATGATTAGCAAAAACGCTTTGAATTTAAAGAATTTGATATTCAACAATAAAATGTTTACCATTACAACTGCAAATGACAATTATAAAAAAATAAAATGGTATTATAAATAAAATATTACAATTCTTCAAAATAAATTGTGATATTACAACAAAATGCCTTAAAGAGAATAACATGATAATATTACTCTCTTAAACAACTTTATAAGAAATATGTAAAACTAACATTTGTTAAAGCACAATGTTCAAATTTTACATACTGTAAGTTGCAATTGTATTGAAAGTGTCATAAACTTAGGAGAGTAAAGTTGCACAAAAACTGAAAACATCGCAATTTTATTCTTCTAAACGTGACATGACTGCCAAAATTGGAATCCTACAAGAATAAAATTCAAATATAACAATCAAAAAGCCATAATAATAATAATTATTATTATTTTTAAATGTTTCAAACTAGAAATTTAATTTTCAGAGGAATGTATTACTTTACAATTAGTTGTCCAATCTTAACCCTTACCCAACCTTAACACCAGTTTTTTTTTTTTTTTTTTAAATTTATTTTTTATTTTAAACACCCTTACAGTAAGGAAGAAATTAACCATTTTGACTGGGAGGTTTCACGTCCATTTGCCCCCTTCCAGTCAAAATGGATTGGACGTCTTGCGCAGTCAGAGGCACTGAAAACATGAGCATTCATGGCCACTCTTCCATATAATGAATTAGACGTCTATTGCATAAATGGCATGAAATGAGTTAAATGCTGTGCTGCATTTGTGTGCATAAATAAAAGTCTTTCGTAACGAATTCTCAGTTGGCAGAAAAAAATGCAAGTTTTCTTAATGTTTAAATAGTCTACATATTTTCAAGATCATTGTAAAAGCATTTACACAACGAAATAACACTGGGAAAGTTTAAAAAAAAAACAAAAAAAAAAAAAACATCCAGGCCACGGCGTTCATGTGCGTGCACAAGCAAATGCACGATACAGAGAGCCTGCTCTCGGTTTTATCCCATTTTTTAAAATATAATTTATTAGTCCGGTGCGGCGACCCGACCTGACCCGACCCCAACGTGAATGCTTAACATTTTGGGCCCGTTCGGGTCGGGCTCAAAATGTTAATCGGTTTCGGGCACTAGATCTAACCTCTAAGAGATAGGACATAACATAACAATGGCTGAAGTGGAGAAAGAGGGAGCGAGAAAGATTATTGATGCATCAAAGACATTGAAAGCAGACATCTGGAGACATTTTGGCTGTTACGAGGTTGGTGGGAAACTTGACAAGAGTTATGCGGTGTGTAAAAAATGAAACATGAGAATAATAATACAAATGGGGAAACCAAATCCGTTGCATCACCGGAATTGCGCAGGGAAGATTTTTGAATGTACTTATATATTTTAAAATGCGCTGAATCGATTCGGCTTGTTGCCCGCATCGAATCGAATCGTCCATGCCCCGCATCGGGATGCATCGCCGCATCGATTATTGTTGACACCACTATTAAATACTATTGAGAAACAAAATAAACTTTATATAGAGTGTTGTTTGGTGCTTCGACCGGTGAGTAGGGTTAAAGTTCTTGAGTGTCATAAATAAAATTAAAACATAAAAGACCAAAAATAGTCACTTTCTTTATAAAGGGTGAAATATTTTAAGTGTCAACTTTGAATAGCTGTCCATTGGAGTGACCACTGTCCATGAAACGGTAAGAAAATTGTGAAAATAACCACAATCACATAATCTGGCAAACAAGTAGCGATTATTATGTTTTAAAATTCGTTCAGTCCAATAGTGGATACAACTATCTGACGAGGATCCAGCGAATTCAATATATAGACAAGTTTCAGAGGTACTTCCATTTTACTTCCGCACTTCTGCTGGCGTTTTCCGTTATCCACGTTCTCGAACCAAAACAGTGGAGATGGACCAAAACAGTGGAGATGGAGTGGCATCACTCGTCAAAATTCCTTAAGAAAAGACAATTTGGAAATACCGCATACATCTGCCGTCATCACGACATGGGAGGACAACATGTTCATGAAGGCAGATGTGGATCAGAGCCTGTGCCACCAAAAAGACCTGGTGTTTATGTATCCAGGTTGCCGCCATGTTATGGAAGGTATGTTCTTCCTATCCCTGCATTTTCATGTGGCCGGTGCTCCATAAATACTAAAGCTAAAATCTTGCGCATGAAACGACTTGTCTTTGATATTGTTCTTCCAATAATTGTAATTATGATGATGTTTAATATTATTTACTATAACTATTGTACTGGTGTGGTGAAAACACATGCTATCTACTGCTAGCCTGTTGCTAATCAGCACTGTAGTATGACACAGTTATGTTCAATTTGACAACAATTCTGCATTTTGCGTCACAGCAGAGACGTCATTAGCTGTCCTAAAGCTAGGTATACGACGAGAAAGAAATAGAAAAACACTCATCTACTACAAGTCATACATGGGTTTCTTACCCTAAATGCATACAATAAATGCAAATGTTACAAGTTTTTGTCCATTTGTTTACAGGTGGAAAACAGGCAAGGGAAGACAACTATGTGCCTCAACAGCACTTACTGGTCCA
The DNA here is from genome assembly GCF_030265065.1 of Corythoichthys intestinalis. Classification (NCBI taxonomy): domain Eukaryota; kingdom Metazoa; phylum Chordata; class Actinopteri; order Syngnathiformes; family Syngnathidae; genus Corythoichthys; species Corythoichthys intestinalis. Next base: position 44,260,390 of record NC_080398.1, read on the forward strand.
TCTCAAAAAATTGGCATATTGGGATAAATTTCATTATTTTCTGTAATGTACTGATAAACATTACTTTAATATATTTTAGATTCATTACACACACCTGAAGCAGTTCAAGCCTTTTATTGTTTTAATATTGATGATTTGGGCAAAAAAAGTCAAGAAAAACAAAAAAATTCCGATCAAAAAAAATTAGCAAATCATTAAAAGGTAGTCTAAAGAAGCTACTAACCTAATCATCTGAATCAACCAATTAACTCAAAACCCCTGTGAAAGATACCTGAGGCTTTTAAAAACTCCCAGCCTGGTTCATTACTCAAAACCGCAATCATGGGCAAGACTGCCGGCCTGACTGCTGTCCAGAAGCCCATCACTGACACCCTCAAGCAAGAGGCTAAGACACAGAAAGAAATTTCTAAGCGAATAGGCTGTTCCAAGAGTGCTGTATCAAGGCACCTCAGTGGGAAGTCTGTGGGAAGGAAAAAGTGTGGCAGGAAACGCTGCACAACCAGAAGAGGTGACTCCACTCTGAGAAAGATTGTGGAGAAGGGCCGATTCCAGACCTTGGGGGACCTGCAGAAACAGTGGACCGAGTCTGGAGAAGAAACATCCAGAGCCACCGTGCACAGGCGTGTGCTGGAAATGGGCTACAGGTGCCGCATTCACCAGGTCAAGCCACTTTTGAACCTGAAACAGCTGCAGAAGCACCTGACCTAGGCTACAGAGAAGCAGCACTGGACTGTTGCTCAGTGGTCCAAAGTACTTTTTTCAGATGAAAGCAAATTTTGGATGTCATTCGGAAATCAAGGTCGAAGAGTTTGCAGGAAGAAGAAGACTGGGGAGAATGAAATGCCAAAATGCCTGAAGTCCAGTGTCAAGTACCCACAGTCAGTAGCCACGTTTACATGCTGACTTTTATTCATACCGATTCAAATCATTCCGAATGGAAATTTCAGATCAGCTGTTTACATGTCACTTCATCTATTCCGATCCAGCGTTTACATGTGACTGCCTTTATTCCGAAAGGACGTTTGACAACTGCCGTCTGACACGCGCAGATTAATCAAAACAAAGCGTCACGTTGCAAAACATGGAGATCGATCGTCGGAGTGCTGCTGTTTTAACTTTAACCCACTTGTTGTGTTTGTGGGGTCGTATCCGCTTCTGCTGTTTTGCTCTTTTGCCTTGTAGTAGCCGGTTTTCCACAGGTTTCTAATCTGGTCAATGCTCCGGTCTATTCCGGCTTCGTGTAACCTCTCGTGAACTTTTTTTAAAATAGTTCACTGTTCCTCGTTTTACGCCCGTCTAAGCGAGCAATTATATTCAATTCTTTTAAAGTTTGAATTAAATACAATCTTTCCGCCGGACTCCAATTAGGTGCGCTGTGCTTGGAAGCCATGTTGCAAGTGACGTTACTTACGTCACAAAGTGACGTCACCACGTCAGTACGGAGCATGTGCAGAAAGAACGCAACCAGACACCATTCCGCTTCCCTGTTTACATGATATAATTTTACTTCTAATCGGTTTGGGAAAAGGAATATTCCACCCCTGTGAATCGGAATGAAATTCCATTCGGTTTGGGCCTGTTCATTCCGAATGAGGTGTTTATATGGAACACATTTATTCGGTTTGAACAAATATTCCGATTGTAATTGGAATATTTGGCTCCATGTAAACGTGGCAAGTGATGATCTGGGGTGCCATGTCAGCTGCTGGAGTTGATCTTCTGTGTTTTATCAAGGGCAGGGTCAATGCAGCTAGCTATCAGGAGATTTTGGAGCACTTCATGCTTCCATCTGCTGAAAAGCTTTATGGAAATGAAGATTTCATTTTTCAGTACGACCTGGCACCTGCTCACAGTGCCAAAACCACTGGTAAATGGTTTACTGACCATGGCTTTACTGTGTTCAATTGGCCTGCCAACTCTCCTGACCTGAACCCCATAGAGAATCTGTGGGATATTGTGAAGAGGAAGTTGAGAGACACCAGACCCAACATTGTGGATGAGTTTAAAGAGCATACGACACCAGAAAAAAAGTCTTAAATGGCATTATTATGTGAATTAGAATCATATTTTGAGACGATTCGACCATATACAACAATTTAGCAAAGCGCAGATGACGAGAAATTAGTCTTTTAATCTGCCGGTTAGCCACGCCTACAATTATAGGGCTTTAGCGTCCCCAACAGGTGGATGACGTCAGCGGTAGACTAGGCTCATCGGTTTTACTATTCAGCCCATTGAGGGAGAATTGTTCAGAACGAGGAAAACGAGACGAAGAGAGCTGCAAAATGTCATTGTTTCAGTCTCTCTACTCCCAATATTTTTACAGGATATTCTTTTTATCCAAGTATTTTCCCCAATAGCTATATAAATGGCTTGAGAAGGATCAGTCAGCCCGTCGAGGGGGAACTATTCACAATGAGGAAAACGCGACGAAAAGAGCGGCAAAATGTCATTGTTTCTGTCTCTTTACTTCAATATTTTTACAGGATATTCTTTTTATCCAAGTATTTTTCCCCAATAGCTATATAAATGGCTTGAGAAGGACCAGTCAGCCCGTCGAGGGGGAACTATTCACAATGAGGAAAACGCGACGAAGAGAGCGGCAAAATGTCATTGTTTCTGTCTCTTTACTTCAATATTTTTACAGGATATTCTTTTTACCCAAGTACTTTCCCCAATTGCTAAATAAATGGCATGGTCATGACAAATAACAATCTTGTGCTAAATGGAATATCAAATAATAAAAATCCATTTATTCAAGACGACATGGCAAAATTACTCCATAATGGTCAAAACAGTCGACTTTACCTTTACTGTCACACCTGCCGAACGATATTTTATGACACCTAAATCGGACATATGTCATTTCCCTTCCCCGGCTTCGGAGAATGTAAACAGACCAGAAGGAGTGACAGCTAGCCGACATGCTAACCCGAACCGAGGGATGTTTCAAAGTCTTCGAAGTGGAAAATCACACATAACTAGCCTGGATTATTTGACATGACGACCCGGTTGTCGAGTTTCTTTGCGGATCGGCAAACCGCCCGGCGGAGAGCAATTTACAGTTCGTTCCCTGGAGGAGGGTGGCTGGAATTGTTGTGTAGCTAACGTGCTAACTGCTAATGAGCGTGAGGATAGCTTTTTACATGCCTATCAATGATCAAACGTAAGTAGTCCTTTATTTAAAGGAATTTTATAGTGTTTACTTTGTAATCACTGTATTCGTATTTGACATAATACAAAACAAGATGTTTACTCACTTCCTTGTAAGTCCAATGGTCCCACAGTAAATATCCACGGTGAATGGGAACCTTTTGAAACTCCAAAAAGGCGCATACGCCTCTCCCGCATACAGAATGATTTTTCTGCAGCCGTTTGGCTGGCGTGATGCAAAAAATAAAAGTATTAATCCGCAAAATCAGCTGAATCCTTCGTCCTCATACACAACAGTACACTGTAGCGTGAAGAGGACGTCTTCTACCGTACACGTCACAGCGCCCTCCTCCTCAATGCGAGACCGAAGCCGGAAATCACTCATTTTCCTGGCGCGGGATTCAAAAAACTAAATAAATATAGCGATCGCTTCCACACACATCCAAGCGGTCCATATCATTCAGGAGCGTAAAATACCGCGTGTATTATGAAATAAACATGCTTTTTCGTGTCACAAGCACTTTAAGCCTGCTATCGAAGCATCCTGGGCCTCAATAACACCTCAGCAGTCCCACAGGCTGATTGCCTCCATGCCACGCCGCATTGAAGCAGTCATTTCTGCAAAAGGATTCCCGACCAAGTATTGAGTGCATAGCTGATATAATTAATTGAAGGTTGACTTTTTTTGTATTAAAAAACACTTTTTTGTTCTGGTCGGATGAAATATGCCATTTTTTTAGATAGGGATTTTTACCTTTTCTTGACTTTTTTTGCCAAAATCATCAATATTAAAACAATAAAAGGCTTGAACTACTTCTGTTCTGTGTAATGAATCTAAAATATATGAAAGCTTAATGTTTATCAGTACATTACAGAAAATAATGAACTTTATCACAATATGCTAATTTTTTTAGAAGGACTAGTATGTCGAGACTACGTGCATTCTACTTTGATGGAAGGCTTGACTTATGCTCCACCTTCATTAATATTTTACTAATATTTTTATAAATTGTGATTTATTGACCTGTTTTTGCACATGCACCAATTGTTTTAAGTAAAACAACAAATGAAATCATGTTGTCCAAATGTTTTAAATTCGATCAATATCTGCAATAAAAAAGAATGACATACTATTTGTGTTTATATGTATGTGTGTGATGAACTCATAATACCATAGCTATAACCAGATAAAAAATACTTTGTAGTATTTCTTTGTGACAATCCGTGTCAGCCCTTCTGTATTGGCAACTGTAATATTATTTGTAATTTTGCCTCATTTTGGTCAATCAAGTGGCCGGAGTATCAATCTACACTTCATGTTAACACAGGCTGCACAGATTGTTAGAATTTTGTCCACGAACGATCAACGAAGTGATAAGAAGAAACGCGCAACACAGAAAGTCTCAGAGCATCATCTACATCAGGGGTGCCCAATCCCAGTCCTCGAGAGCCCCATCCAGCTTGTTTTCCATGTCTCCCTCCTCCAACACACCTGAATCAACTAATCAGGATTGTTATCAGGCTGCTGCGGAGCTTGCTGATGAGCTGATCATTTGATTCAGGTGTGTTGCAGAAGGGAGACACGGAAAACAAGCTGGATAGGGGCTCTCGAGGACCGGGATTGGGCACCCCTGATCTACGTCGTGCTGAATCCATTTTTGGAGATTCCGTGTGTTTCTTTAGTTTGATTTTGCAGTTTTAACTGTGTCCACACACTGCTCAATTTGACCGCACGTCATGTTGTTCTGTCTAAACCTGAAATCCGTCGCAGAAAATGTCAAAGATGGCGCTGCCCATGTTTTGCTCAGGTAACTTGTCTATACTGAGGAAGGTAATGTTAGTCCCTCATTGCTTTAAGAAAAATAGATACAAGCTAAACTAAAATTAAGCCTGAAGTCTTTCTTTGTTATTTCTAAGAGCTAGGATTACACGTGCTATTCACATGTCTGCTTCCACAATCATGTTAGATCTTATGATCATGCTTTATGTGGTTACTGTTCATTTAGTTAGTCCTTTATGTCGAGATGCTTCGTATACCTCTGTCTGACAGTGGAGCCCGCTGCACGGGGAGCCACAGTCTTGCTGGGGGAACGGCTTGAAGCTCCAACATTGGTTGCACTCACAGCTGGTCCAGGCTGAGAGAAAGACAGTTTCACTATCATTCACTATACAATCCATTACACTGGGTGAAAGATTTTATTACTGTAAGGGGAAAATAACTGACTGTAAAGCTACTGACCATTAGCTAAATGTATTTCTAGTCAATCTAAATGTTTATTTACACAATATCCTCTTGCATACGTATCATGTGCATTTCATTATCATAAAATACTGTCATCTAGTGTTTAGTCAAAAGTTATGACTGCTCTATTCTGTTGTTGGAAAAGCCACGTCCACAATGTTAAGCTAAGGCTAATAGGCGTGAGAATGAGCGAAACGCCAACTTACGTCGCTTGTTTTCAGTGGAAACGCACCAATCGTTTACAGGCTTACCATTTTTGATCTATTTGTCTTCGTACGAATCGAGTCCCCGAGGTGCTCTCGCAATAGTGACGATGTCCACTTGAAAAGAAGGGCTGTCAGTTCATGAATGGAGTGGTCAAAACTCAAGAAGAGAGCCGCAAAGCTGACGCTTGTCTAAAAAGGACACGACTGCAAAATTCTAGGACCCGTATAGTCTCCTAAAAATATGCCTGTTAAAGAGATAGCATTTGGTATAAAGTTTAGAAAATAAATAACACATTAAACAACCATAATTGGTCATTTATATCAGTATATATTTTAAAAAATATAATTAACTGCCTAACATTTTTTAACATAAGCAAAGATTCGTTTGTATACACAGGCAAAAAAAGGACCACCCAACTCTTTGAATGACGTGTCTTCTACGAGACAATTGATTGTCAACCGGGAAGCTGGCGCCATTTTGGCTCAAATCAGGAAGTACGGCTTGCCCTGTTTGAGATAACAATGTAGAGCCACTATGACAGTTACGCGTTTGAGTTTCACGAGAAAAGTTCTGGTCACCAGCAACGACGAGAGCACGGTAACTGGTCTCAAAACTTGGACAAGATAGCATAAGGTAATCGCTATAATGTTTTCTATTTAAGTGAAACATTAGACTATTTTGTCGAAGGGTTCGCTTAGTAAAAACATGTATTTTTTAGCAGTATGTGCAACACTGGTATTGATGACATTTTATATTCCCACTCTGATTTAAAGTAGTCATAATTAACAGGCGGCGAATGCATTTTTCTTTGAAGTGCTGGTCTGTGTTGGAAAACTGTATAATCATTCTCAATTGCTTTTTCTGTCTCTGATGACCAGGATGGTGCGGGTGGTGTTTCTGCATCCAGACCTCGGTATAGGTGGAGCAGAGCGTCTGGTTGTTGATGCAGCAGTTGCCCTTAAATCGAAGGGATGTAATGTCCAAATCATGACTGCCCATTATGACCCCTCGCACTGTTTCTCTGAAACCCTTGACCCAGACCTACCTGTGGTGAGCAAATATGCACGAATGCAGCTAAGTACGCTTTTAGAATGCAAATATTTAATTTTGTATTATTATTCTTCCAACAGCTTTGTGTGGGAGACTGGTTGCCTACCAGTGTTTTGGGTTACCTCCATGCCCTTTGTGCTTACCTGAGAATGATTTATGTGGCAGTCTACTTGGTGTTCCTCAGCGGACTGGAGTATGATGTCATCTTCTGTGATCAGGTGAGACATTTTCATTTAACCTCTTTTTCTCTGTCTAAACGTTCATTTTAGAAGGTTTGACGTAGACGTGGCGAGTACGCATTTATACAAAATCAAAGTTTAGTAAAACTGGCAATAACGTTTCCAATCAGCTACGAGAGTTAACTCCAGTGTGTTTAGTGTGTCAAGCGGTGGTAAAACATGTTTTTTTTTTCTCTCTGGCAACTGTCTGAGTTGAGAAAGAGAGCGTTTGTATATTGTAAACATGATACGAGTCATACAGAAGTACTTTTTATGGAAAATAATTCAATTTTTTTGTTCTGATGGTAATAATGTTGAGCTGTGGGCGTAGGCTCACCTGAAGGACTGCATTTATTTTAATTTCATTTAGAATATTTCAGTTTTTTCTATTTTTTTTTTTTTTTTAAATCCTGTTCAATGGATTTTTTAACCCAGCTATCTCAAAGTAACACATTTTAGAGCTGTAATTGAAATACAGTGATATTTTGGCTTTTAGTTATCGTACCGTCAGAATCTCATATCGGCACTTGCCTAGTTTATGTTCATGTAAAAGCTAGTTTATTGAGGGTTTACACGTGTCATTAAAAAGCATTAAAGGACCAAGCAGTGCTAGTGTGAACGCGCCCTAAAAGTCATGGATTTTGTCAAAATACAGGCCTTTAAAAGCATTAAACTAAACGTTTAAAGCATTAAAAATTATGTAAACTTGACGATTACAAAAACTTTTTTTTACATTGTTTATTAGTGTTGTCTAATATTATCGGGTAGCCAGTATAAAAGAACATAAGATAGTATCGGCTCTCTTATCCCGTATTGATCTTATCGGCTACCTGATAATATTGGGCAATAACTCATTTTAAATGATAATCGGATAATATCAACATCGGTTTTTCATTGTTGGTTTTGGCCCAATGTGCATGTTGCCTTCAAAGTGAATGTCGCATTCGGCCTTTGTTTAAGGGCTGGTCACAGCTTAGCACAGTAGTTATGCATATTGACCATTAGATGTCTCCAAACTAAAATGCTTGGGATTTGTTATTTGAGCAGACCATTTGCATTCATGGTGCAAAAATTAAGTGAACAATAATAATGAACTATAGAGTCATTCCATACCTCATTCACTGTACAGAAGCAGTGTGCCTTTGTTGTTATTTTGAGCCAGAAGCACTGTGTGAGCCGTAGGTGATATGGCAGTGCCTTATCGGCACTTTGTACTTGGACTTGATCTATAAAATCTGATGTTTGCACTATTTGGATTTCAACCACTAATATAGTGGTGCAATATAGGGACTTTTGCCATAAATTCAGTTTAAGTTGGTCTTATTTTTCACAGAATGCCTATTTGGCAAATCTTGAAGTTGTTACATTTATCATTAATAAAGTATCCAGTGGCGAATAACAGTACAATAAGCCATAATATGTTAAAGGGGAAGTTCAGAATTTTTGACATAAGGCTTAATCTTCGAGCAAGCAGGTGTTTAATCAGTTGGTGGAGTTGATTTCAACAAATTCTGTGCAGTTTGTTTGTTATCTGTTAATTTCAGGGCTCTGGGGTGGCTAAGCTAGCGCGAGTCAATGGTGTCTGCTTAGTATACCAATAAAAACAACATATGCACGCATGACAATCAAAGATGAACCATGCAATCAATAGTGTTGGCTATGTTTTCAGAATAAAGTTATTAAAACTAACCTTTGCATTTCAATAATTGTAGTATGAACATCAACAGTGATAATCCAGCAGCTCTACAGGGAACAGGCTGTCTAGGCAAGCTGGGCGGACTGATACCACATCGTTTTTTTTCCACTGCTGATTTTATGTATTTTTTGGGGGAAAGGCACTCCCCAGCAGACTGCGCATGAGTGGCCGAAGCACTCCTCTCTATTATGGTCGCATTACGCATCTAAAAAAAAAAATGGTCCTACAGATTGAAATGAATTACAGCAGTTAGGTTTGACATTGTTTTGGTCGCATGGGTAATTGGAATAATGATCTGCATTTTGAATTTATTTTACTATGTTAAATCTGTTACTATCGTTTTTTTATTGACATGTTCAGATGGGACCATTGACTCATGCCAGCTTAGCCACTCCGGAGCCCTGAAATGAAACTAACAAATAACCGACTAACTGCACGGAATTTGTTGGAATCAACTCCACAGACTAATTAAACCCCCGGTAACTCAAAGATTAAGCCTAATGTCAAAAATTCTGAAGTTCCCCTTTAAGTCCACGACCGCAGGTATCTTTATCGATATCGGTATAGGACTTTTGGAGTTGGACAATATCGGGATATCGGTTAAAAAGTCATTATGGGACAACTCTACTTGCAAATTGTGTGAATGAAACTATCTGCAGTTGTGCATTGACATTAAATTTGTTTAAACTGGCATTAAAAAGCATTACATAATATTTGCTGTTCCCTATAGAAACCCTGTTATTGGTGGATCACAGGCACAGTCTGTATTTAAATGAGCCTTTCATTGTAGTTTTTTTTTTTTTGTGATGAGTGCTTAGAAACTGTTTGATGAGTTGTGCTTAAAATTTTAACTAAGTTATATGTTGTTGTTGTTTTCGATCCCACCTTAGGTGTCCGTGTGTATTCCAGTGTTGAGACTGGCCCGTCACAGAAAGAAAGTTTTGTTCTACTGTCACTTTCCAGACCAGCTGTTGACTCAAAGAAAATCATCAATCAAAAAGCTTTACCGTGCTCCCATCGACTTTCTGGAGGAGCACACCACTGGCATGGCTGATATGGTACGTAACGAAAGGTTAAAAAAAGAGAAACTATTGCACTCATGTTCATCTGTCTTAAATAAATTGATAAATAAAATAATACATGAGCCATATGTATAGAAAGTAAAGTGTTTTAGATAAGAAAAACCAAAAATTGCTTAGCTATAAATTAAACGAACAATGCAAATGGAGAAAATGTAAAGTTGTAATGGAAAATATAAGACGTTTTGGTCTGTATAGTCAGAACAACATTTTGAATCCAAATTAAAATTACTCTTCACATATTTTGAAAAATTAATGTTTGGGACCTAATAGGTTTGTCATTTATCTTTAAGTGCAACACATAGCTCAAGGAACTAGAATAATTAGCAGCGTGACAGTTATATCATTAAGTGACTACTAATATATCATCAAATTAATCAATAGGAAACAAGAATGACAGAGTAACTAGTAGTCCATTCTAAATTTTTGGATAGTGACAGACTGACTGCCCTCAATGGGATAGTAGTGATTTGCTGTTATTGTCAATGCCACAAGTGTGACACAAAATAAAGACAATACAAATTACATTTTTGTTGTAGCGGCACCGAATGAGTTAATGAGGAAAACATTTTACCTAAACATGTCATATATATATTTTATTATATCACATCACATTATATTATATTAAAACAGAATACAGGTAGTCCCCGGTTTACGAACAAGTTCCGTTCCTGCTCTCGTGATGTAACCCGGATTTCCACGTAAATCAGAATTAACCCATAAAAAGTATCCAAAATATACGTCATTGTACTGTCTTCGTCAAGACGTTGGAGCTAAGTCTTAGCTAGACAGTAACCTAAGCTCCGAAATGACGATGTCAGATGTCCGTGTGGTTTGCTGACTTTATTCAGCTACTCATGACATCAACACTTGCAGAATGAACTAAAATAAAATGAAATTAAATCAGTCTCATCTTCAATAACAGCAATTCAAATTTGCATTTACAATTAGCTGCTGATACAGCAATAACAAACAATTAGCATGTATCAGTTAGCGACCGCACATCATCAAAAAAAAAAAAAAAATGCATAAACTGGCCCCAAGTATTCCCCAACAATTGAAACCGCACAATAAACAGTACAAAATGGCTTATATACAGCCGTTACCTCTGGATGCTTCACAAGCAACAAATGTGCGCGCAGGCTCTGCAACTCGGCTGCTCTGTGTGTGCATGCACTGCGTGTGTGGAGTGGGCGGGCGTCTTTACATGCGTTCGCTTCCTGTCCTAAAATAAAAGCATGCAACAAAAGTCCACATTTAAAAAAAAAAAAGACGACCAGACGCAAGCATCATACAGTCGAAATCGCATAAGTCAGGTCCGTCGTAACCTGAGGGCTACCTGTATAATAAACTGGATTTATAAAATTTAAGTAAGCTGAAAGTCACACACATGCTATGTGTTGAGATGTCCCTTTAAAGGGCATGGCCTAGTGTGAGCCTTCACGAGCTCAAATCAATTTGGCCAGTTGGTTTGCAAATTTGCACAGCAAGGCTGAGAACGAAAAGTGGTATTTGGTATGTGGCAAAATTGATTCTGCCATGTGGCATTTTTTTGCCATTTGGCAAAATTTATTTTGGGATGTGGCATTTTTTTAGCTTTTTGGTATTTTTTTCTGTTGGTATCTGGCAAAATGGATTATGGCATTTTTTTTTCCATGTGACATTTTTTTGTTTTGTTATGTAATGGCATGGCTTTACTTGGGTGTCAGTTGATTGTCAATGTCCTGCAATGTAAAGTGTATGGTCAAAAATCACTACCACACTTTTTTCTGCCATTCAAAATGAATGGAAAATTTGGATGTTTATATCCGTCAATGGCATAGCCTTACTTGGGTAGCTGTTGAATGTCAATGCACTGTAATGTAAAGTGTTTGGTCAAAAATCACATCCACACGGTTTTCTGCCATTTAAAATCAATGAAAAATTTGGACGTTCATAGCCGTCAATGGCAGAGCCTTATTTGGGTGCCAGTTGAATGACAATGCGCTTTAATGTAAAGTGTATGGTCAAAAATCACAACCACACGTTTTTCTGCCATTTAAAATCAATGAAAATTTTGGCGATAGGGCGGCGTAGGGTCGGTTGCCAATGGGCTTATACTCACAAGGGATTCACACGGTTACTGGGTTCTACATCACAGAGCTGATTTGTGTACACTCCACCCCTCCCAATAACTTAGCATATAAACTCCCCCACACCCCTCCCCTTCTTTCCCTGTTCAACGGGCTCCCCACATGGTGTCAACCAGAAATGCATCAAGCTGACCATAGCACCAACATATTCATAGTTAGTGTAGGCGTTCAATGTATTTCTTGTTGTTGTTTGTGTTTTTTTTCTTTTTCTTTTATTGTTTCTTTTCGATTCTTCTGCTCCCCCATTAACCCTCCCTGTTTGCTGCTTTGTCATAATAAACGAGGTATGTTGAATGATCACAATGGGAGTATGTCATACTCTCAATGTGAAACATTAAAACTGTTCAGACTATCCAAACACTTAGACTTCCATTCTCCGTGTCAAACAGCTGAACAGGACAGGTTTAAAAAAAAAAAAAAAAATCAATGAAAAATTTAGACGTTCATAGCCATCAATGGCATAGCCTTATTTGGGTGCCAGTTGAATGTCACTGCATTGTAATGTAAAGTGTATGGTCAAAAATCACAGCCACACATGTTTTTCTGCCATTTAAAATGAATTGAAAATTTTGACATGTGTGGTCTGCAAAAATTCTAAACACAAAAAATAAAACGCCTTATACAAAAAAAAAGGCCACAAACCAAAATACATTTTTCCACATACCCAAAAATGCCACATACCAAAATCCATTTTGCTACATGCCAAAAAAATGCCACATGGCAAAATACATTTTGCCACATGGCAAAATACATTTTGCCACATGCCAAAATACATTTTGCCACATGGCAAAATCAAATTTTTTTGCCATGTACCAAAAAACAAAAAAATCCACATGGCAAAAAAAGTGCTACATGCCAAAATACATTTTGCCACATGCCAAATACCACTTTTCATTCTCGCTGTCTCTCAATTTGCACTTAAGCGGTTGGGCACGGATCATGGCTTACTATAGCTTTTCACTAGCGTTGTCTTCGTATGTCACGTTCTGCATTATTGACTGTTGCTCTCCTTGCCCGCATTCGACTGTATCACACTACCTTTATTGCGTTTTCCTGCACTGAATTTAAGAAGCGGTGTTTCTGTAGTGTGCTCCTAAGTAAAATTTTGGCTTGACTCACTCAGCAAAAAATGACCATAACTGATAAAGTGGGCCGCTTTTAAGGCAAGGTACCACTGTGCACTTGTTCAAAGTTCTAATATTACTTTACTTGTATGTAGATTCTGGTGAACAGCCAGTTCACCGCAGGAGTCTTCAGGGAGACCTTTCAGAGTCTTAAAGGGATCCAAACAGACGTCCTCTATCCCTCCCTCAACACATGCACCTTTGACCAGCCGCCCACTGAATCGCAAGGGTTGTGGGGGCTGCTCCCTGAGGAAACCTCCCACCTGTTCCTCTCGCTCAACCGATACGAGCGAAAGAAGAACCTGGGACTGGCACTGCGGGCTATGGCGGCTCTGAGGAGCATCCTTCCTCCGGGCCGGCGGGCGGGCGTTCACCTGGTGGTGGCAGGGGGCTATGACGACCGGGTGAGCGAGAACGTGGAGCACTATGGCGAGCTGAAAGAGCTGGCATCTCAACTCCACGTAGAGGACTGCGTCACTTTCTTGCGCTCTCCCTCGGACTCCGTCAAGGTGGCGCTGCTGCGGGGCAGCCACGCCGTACTCTATACACCGAGCAGGGAGCATTTTGGGATCGTTCCCGTTGAGGCCATGTACTGCTGTTGCCCCGTTATCGCCGTCAACTCCGGGGGGCCTCTGGAGAGCGTGGCAGATGGCGAAACAGGCTTCCTGTGCGAGCCCACGGCCGAGGCCTTCTCTAAGGCCATGCAGAGGCTTGTCGTGGAGCCGCAGCTGCGCAGGGACATGGGACAAGCTGGCAGGAAGAGGGTGCAAGATAAATTCTCACTTGAGGCTTTTTCACAACAGCTCCACGGGTACGTTGTCACCCTAAGCCAGTGACACTGAGAGTGAATTTTTTTTCAGGGGGGGTGCTGGTTGGGGAGCGGGAAGCTGACTTTGTGTCTGTGTGAAGTATCGGGTGGTTGCAGTATTACTGTATGAAGATTTAAGAGGACAATTCATCAATGTTATTGTGGAAACGTTGCTGAGGAACAGACCTCTATACCAATTATGAAGAAAATAAAGTGTTTCTATACTATGTTGGCTTGTGTACATGTGGCACGGCAACCAAAAAATATTGATTAATACAGTGAAATGTTTCTTCCCATTTTGGGCTCAGCAGCCATCTGTATTAGTGAGGGAACGCAGGCCGTACGCACAGTCTTAAATCAATAAACTGGATGCTTTCCTCCACTTCCTGTCTGCCCAGAGCTTTTATTCCAAAGACGCTGTCCTGCTCCGTGACTCTTGCTACTGCGCGGAGGTTATTAGCAGATGATAGAGAGTGTTTGGCTTCATTAGAGGTCTGGCTCATGGACAGCATGCCGCTGTCTGGGTCATTATCAAGGAGGAGAATAGAAGAAGGTCACCGTGTCTGCGCAACAGCCTCCTCCGCCCTTCTACTGTATAGAGACGTTCTTATTGACATTCCACAAGTCTTAATAAACTCGACCACACAAAAAGTTTCTCCAGCCGCTTTGTTGCAAAGTTTTTGTCCATCTTTATTGGGGTTTGGGGAGCTGGCAAAGTATGTCCTTTACTCTGAGCGCATATTTGAAAGGCTGTCACGCAGTTAAGGGTTTTATGGTGCTTATTAGTATGGGAAATACGCAGATGTGGGAAGTCAGCTTTCTGTCTCCATACACTGTTGCATTATCATTTCGAGAGTTTCTGTTGTCTCAGAGTGATATCCGTTATTTTTCGGAAAGGGAATCTGAAAAAAAACAAAAAACAATATATTAAAAGGACACCTTTACGTTGCTTTAACGGTCTGTGTTTTGAAGATAGTCTGTGTGATCAGAGGTAGAGAGATATTCTGAGCAACCATCTTTTACATGATGCTTATTTATAGTTTGTCCCTTTAAAGTTTAAATTATCCCATAGCAAAGCAAAATTGAAGATGAGATCTTGTTCATGTCTCATTTACATCTCTGAGAAATGAATTAGCAATAATTGAGACCAGAGTGGTTTCTCAGCTTTCTCAAATTTGTCTCATGAGAAGTAAGTCTCATCGTGAGCATTACATGGGAAGGTTTTGAGAGTAGTTCTACTGGCACGATTTTTCAATAGTCTCACAGTTGTCACCTTTCAGGATCTCACCAAGAGACAACTATGAGTACTTGTGTCAATCTCAAATGTGTCTCAATTTTATCTCCTTACTTGGAGTCACGATCTCAGTAATGTCTCAGTAAAATATGGATGAGCAAAGTATTTTATTCCTTCAACTTACCTCAAAGCCTCATTTACTGATCTCGCGGCGCAACCTTATATTGTGCCAGTCACAAATATTTCTCAATTTGATCTCTTTCGGGTCTGCAATTGCTCATTTTGGGTTTTCAAGATTCTTTCATTGTAAGAAGGAGTAGTGTCTGCTCTTAACATGGTTAATCACATCTTAATTCATCTCATGTCAACATCCCAAGAAAATATTATAATTGGTCAAATAATTAAATAACATCCGGTTCATTTGGTTCCTGTTGTTCACTGTAAAAATTAGAGATGTGACCGAAAATTCGGCGCCGAAAACTATCGGCCGCTACAAATGCATTATCGGTTTTTGGTTTCGAAGACCGAAAGTTTACCGCAAAATAGTGTGAAGAACCTTAGTCCTCTTGTTTGATGACGTAATCAAAACAGGCAACACGCTCGCTGACGATGTCTCGCTAAAACTACTGGCTCACAGGCAACGTGTGTGATTTGGAAGTTTTTTTTTTTTTTTTTGAAATATCAAAGAAATATACGTATAAATTATTAAATGAACCAAAATATAATAAATTTTCTTCATCGCTGCTACATGCTCTTTCTGAAGTTGCTTTCCATTGATCTTTCTCATCACATCAAGCACAGTGCACCTGAACCCATGTGTGGCTCAGTAGTAGAGAAATTGTTTCTTAACCCAGAGGTTGTGAGTTCAACTCTCTGTCCTGATGAAGTCAATTAAGGATGTAGTGTCAAAGTGCTTTGAGTGCCTGAACGGTGCTGTACAAGCATTACTCCATTTTTAATTAAGAGAATTTCCCTTCTCAAATATTGCTCAAATCTGGTTTTCTCAAATCAGTCTCCTTTGTCTCAATGATGTCTTTGCTCATTTTGACTCATCACTTTCTCCTAAGGGTACCCTTAGGAGCACAAACTCAGAAACAAGCAGAGAATGAGATAAATTTGAGATGATCAAATTCGTCTCACGAGACGAGATTAAGCAGCAGATGAGTAGCAAATTTATGCCAAGGGATTGTCTGCCATTGACGGTGAAAGAACCAGACCTGCTCAAACTCACCAAGATCACATTAGGCCCTTTGCGCCACTACTTCAACATGGTCCAAGCAGATATATCCAAAGGGGGGTTCGAACTATTCCACAAAGGGCCGCAGTGGGTGCAGGTTTTCATCCCAACTGAGCAAGAGGACAACTTTTCACCAATCTGATGTGTTAAAAGTAGGGGTGTGACAAAAAATCGAAATGGTGATATATCGTGATACTTTGTATCCCAAAAGGTTATCAATATGCTCCTGCAAGAATCGAGATATCATTTTAAAAAGGTGTCAATGTCTTTAATAAAAAAAAAAAAAAAAAGGAACCAACAAGTTGCTACCGAAATCTTCCACCATAGTGGTGTCTCAGTTAACTCTAAGGCTGCCTTGACAGTGCTCGACACCCAATCTATCGTTTGGGTGATTCCCAGTTCACTTCCTGTTCTCTAACACAAAATGAACAGGAGCTGACCCATAAAATACCCCCTAATCAACAGGAAGTAACTGAAAATCAACAGGTAAATGACCTTAAATGGCCCAAAATTACCTCATTGCCTGGCATTGGCTGCTACTGACGGCTATAGACGTTCGATCCGTTTGAAGTGGGAGGGATGGCAGCAAATGAACGAATGTTCATTCGCTGCCACCCTCCCAGTTCAAATAGATTGGACGTCTACTAGTGATAAACTCATTCCAATTCACGGCAGAAGCTTGTTTTTCTGTTTATTAGTTGTTTTTAGAATATCCTAGAATAATTTCCTGACAAATGTATCGATAATCGTTGCATCGCAATATCGTCAGATCATCTTTATCGTGAGCTTTGTATCGCAAACCGTATCGTATCGTGAGGTACCGAGAGGTTCCTACTCCTACTTAAAAGTGTAATAAGTTCATTGCAGTCAGGTGCTACTTGTTTCAGCAGATATTTCATTGGTGAAATTCTATTTTGGATCGGTTGGAACAAAAAACCTGCACCAATCTCTGCCCATGAGGCCCGGGTTGGAAACCCCTCATCTGCATCCCAGTGGAAAGAATCTTGTTTAATAAATTGATAAAGCAGAATTTCATTTTTCTTTTGTGCAATAGTGGAGAAAATTGTGAATCAAAGTCATTATTTCCATGAAGTGGCCGCCCTTAGCGGGGGCAGACGTTCTATCATTGCTGTTACTATTTTAACCAAACAAATGTAAGTAGCCCAGTTTGCCTGCCCGCCCTCCCTCGTGATACCATTGCAATCAATGCAAGTCTATCTTATTATTTAAAATGACTGTGCTTATGGGTGGCATCATTTTTTTGGTTTAAACATTATTTTGTCCATTATCAGGAGTCTACGAAATTTGTTATATGCAAAATTTAATAATTTGCACAACATCTTTCACATATACTGTAGGGTACTTATACTAGTTGTTGTATAGCCATTTAAACTCACCTTTTGCCACCCTATTAGGGATGTCCCGATAACATATTTTTGCATTAGTTGAACAAAAGCTCCTAACATGTTACTGTACTCTTCACAGTATTTCCTCTTCCGCCTTTTCTAGGAGTGTTGTGGAGTATAAAACATAATATTTTGAGGAACAGTGAGAACCAAAAGTGGTATTTGCCATGTGGCAAAATGGATTTTGCCATGTGGCATTTTTTTTGCCATGTGGCAAAATTGATTTTGACATGTGGCATTTTTTTGGTAGCCTATGTGGCAAAATGGATTTTGGTTTGTAGCATTTTTTTGAGGGGGGGTGTGGCATTTTTGGGGGGTATATGGCAGTTTTGCACGCCATGCCATTGATGGCTATGCACGTCCAAATTTTTCATTCATTTTAAATTGCGGAAAAACGTGTGGCTGTGATTTTTGACCCTTCACTTTACATTACAGTGCATTGACATTCAACTGGCACCCAACTCAGGCTTTGCCAGTGACAGCTATGGACGTCCAAATTTTCCATTAATTTTAAATGGCAGAGAAACGTGTAGCTGTGATTTTTGGCCATCCACTTACCAATGGAAGTGCATTGACATTCAAATGACACCCAAGTAAGCCTATGTCATTGACGGCTATGCACGCATGCAAAAAATAAATGCCACACAGCAAAATCAATTTTGCCTTATGGCAAAAAAAATGCCACATGGCAAAATCAATTTTGCCACATGGCAATCAAATATGCCACATGGAATTTTGCCACATGGCAAAAAAAAATGCCACATGGCATTGACGAAACGATGATTGACACATTTGTGCCTTTGGTCGTAGCGCTACAGAGCCTTTCACTCGCCAGATCAAAGCTACAAACCTGTCAATCAACGTTGACTGTAAGTAGCAAACTCCATCTACACTGTTGACCAAGAAAAGCAGCAGTAGAGAGAGTGAGAGGCTGTACGAGCATGACGCAGAAAAACATCAATATATTTTTTTAATTGAAAATGTGACCCTATTTACCCGATTCATTCCTGAAAAATGGCTCGATTGGCCCGATTTCCGATCACATCATCGGATCGGGACATCCCTGTTAGGGATGTGACAAAATATCGATTGGTGATATATCGTGATATTTTGCATCCCAAAATGCTATGCTCATTCCAAAAATCGAGATATCGTTTTAAAAAGGTGTCAATGTTTAAAAAAAAAAAAACGACAACAATAAAGAACCAACAAGTTGCTACCAAAATCTTCCATCATAATAGTGTCTCAGTTAACTCCATGGCTGCCATTAACGGCGCTCGACGCCAAATCTATTAAGACAGGGAAGGGTTAATGAACTTTTTTCTTTCATTCGAAACCAAAACCATTTCGCAGTCACTATTTGCGATTTTCGGGGCATTTACAGGTTATTTTCTGTTCATTTAAGGGCATTTACAGGTCACTTTCCGTTGAGTTTGAGTCACTGCCTATTCATTCCCGGGACACTTCCTGTTGTGTAACCTAAAATCAACAGGAAGTGACACATAAAATGCCTCAAAATTAACAGGAAGTGACTACAAATTAACAGGTAATGACCAGAAATGGCTCAAAATTACCTTGTTGTCTGGCATTGGCTGCCACTGATAGCCATAGAAGTGGGAGGGGTTCATTCGCTGCCACCTTCCCAGTCGAAATGGATTTGACGTCTACTAGTGATAAACATACAGCAGAATGATGAAGCTTGTATTTCTGTTTATTAGCTGTTTTTTTAGAATATCCTATAATGATTTCCTGACCAGTGTATGGATAATTGTTGAATCGCTATATTGTGAGATCATCGTTATGGTATCGCAAATCATATCGTGAAGTACCACGAGGTTCCCACCCCTAATCCTTCCACTCTATTGTCATCACCCCCTCGCAACCTGAACACAGTGCATGGTATGGAGCGGTCTGCCAAATTTCCAAAAGGACGCAGCAAGAAAATCCGCATACACCAGCATTTTTTTTTTTTAAATGTGAAGTCTATAGAAAAAAGATCCCTACATGTTTCTCTGCATTATTCCGGTAAAAGAGATTTTTTTCTCTCATAACCACTTTGAATGTTTTGTGGTTAAAGACGAGGAATATTTGAAGAAAAACAATTTTATACAATACAGACAAATTTTTACTGGGGAAAAAAGTGTGCAAAGAATGAATGAATTTAGAAAAAAGTCAAAGTGGGGGAGCAGATAGGGAGGAAGCGCGGTTGTCCGCCTGGCCTCCCGGTGCCCCGTGGTGAGGTTCTTATTGAGATCACAGCATGTCTGAGTGACAGCGATAACCAGCACCCAAGTGCCACCGGCATTCACCGTTTAATTAATTAATGAGACCGGAGGCTTGCTTTTCTAATTCCAGGCATCCGGCACGGGAGCGCATATTGGGGTAGATAGGCCAGCTATGTTGTGGGGCGTTTTCGGGCAAAAAAAGGGGAAGATGTATATGCGGCTCGTGGCTCTATATCTGTTGTGTTGACACTCTGGGACTTGCTCTCCTTGTTAGCCTTCCACTATTAAATATGTGTAGAATATTTTTACTCTGACTTTTAATCACGCATGATGATTGGGAGTTAATCATAGGCTAAATGAAGATGATGATGATAACTACAGGGTTACTACATCAATTCTTGCTCACACTTTAATAACCAGGTCATGGACTCGTGGCCCAGAAAAGACTAAACACCCTGCAAGTTAGTGGAAAGGTGCTTAGAGCAGCACGCGTGTCATTATTAAGAATGAGGTCATCTTCGAAAAAGAAAATTAACAATCTCTTATTTTCTTCTTTGTTTTTCTGCCTGACAACGTGAATAACACTCCCAGTTACAGCCTTATAATTAAAGGAAATAAATTCACAAATCATGTTAAGAACATTTTGGGAGGTGTTGTGAAACACAGAGATAGTGGGAACAGTATAGATTTTAGTTCACAAAAGATCGACTGATTTAGAATTTCAACGACAAAAAAAAGTGCAGCAAAACTCAAATTTACTTGCATTTTAAAAATAATTAAAAAAAAAAAAAAAAAACCTGCACACAATCCCAGTTCAGGGGGTTTAGCAGACAAAGTTAATATAGTGTTTCATTTTTTACACATGATAACTCCTTTTTTTCATACGATAAAAATACACATTAAATAAAATATTTTTTCTCTTCTTTTATAAATCAGAACTTGTCTTTCAGTAGATGGAATTTAAAACCTTGAAAAAATATCTAAATCCAAACAATATGAGAACACTCACTTTCTCCACATACAAGATGTAAAACCACACTAACTGGATGACAAGCTGAATGATGGAAAGTGCTAAAATAAAAGCTGATCCCTATTTGTATTCACAGCTCATCTTTTAAGAGCTGTTTTTTAAATGCAGAATGTTTGTAAATTATATATTTCACACTTTACTGCCCCTGTAAACCATCGAAATCCACTAAATTCCTGCCCATTAATGTTAACACTGTGAATCTCTTCCACTCGCAAAGATAAACAGGCTCAGATGTTGATATCATGCAGCACAGGAATGATTTACTGGTACTAAATAAAAGTCTATGCTCTGTGAAAGATCACAATAAAGCATTTATGATCTTTGATAGTGGAATATTTTACTTACTGGAGCCTCTACAAAAATAGTTTTATGGCCAGGCGAGGAGAATCGTTAGGGCTCGTTCTGGCTTGTTTGTTGCAGTTTACCGTCGTATAGCTAAAAGATTTACTTCACAATAGCTTTATTCATAAAAAAATATATTTCTTTTACAAGGAAATGCATTCAGTATAATGAAGAAGGCAGCAGTCAAACACAGTGAATTTTTCTCCCCCTAACAATGCGTGCCTCCATTAAAACAAAGTATGCTTCCAGTTTGTATTTCCATTTCAAACACTACGCATGTTTTTTTTCCCCCTAATCTGTTTCTATAATCTTGCTACATCTCATTCCCTGAGCCGACACCCTGATTTAGAAACATGCATTTAATTGTCAGCAATGATGCATCAAAGTTCACTGTATTAAATAACACAATGACAACTTCAGTGTTTTCACTAACGCTTTACTATGTAAATCCAGTTAAGTTAGTAAAGTTAGTTTCCTTAGAGTCCGTTATTTTGTTATTGCCTCATAATGTATGTAGAGTGAAGAATATTGTAGTCATGTAAGAAGAGCATTTTGAATAGAAAATGCTATAAAAGTTCCCGTTACGTTTGTTTCCATGGTAACTGCTCACACTTACTTTCTGTTTTGGTCTTGAGGCACACGCGCTAAGTGTTTTGGGACTGAAAAGGGCGTGTGCCAGCCTCATGCACATTTGAGCTGAGTGCAGCCACCTTTTGAGATGTGCGAGGGAATGTTCTGTTAATCTGTGTATGTCCATGAATGAACATGAGTGTTTTTCCTTCATTCTGGAGGGTTCCAGCGATAGGTTTGACGCCCTACATGCGCGGTCATTTCGTAGCTTTAACGTTGCCGGGGGGGGGGGGGGGGGGTTGTAGTCATCGCTCCAAGTTTGCAAGCATTGTTTATATCATATTAGTCTTGCACATTTATGCCGTGAGGTGAAGTGTTCGTGTAGCATCTTTGGGATGTGTGTAAGTCCAATTGAGTGTAAAGTGCTTAGTTGCCCCCACGTTTTGTGGCCAAATTGACCGCGTATGTGTACGGCATACTTCCGGGTTGTACGCGCGCATCCACGCCCGCCCCCACTGTTGTGTTTATGGCACTGTGCAATTGTGTGTTTTTCATTATTGTGCAGTCAATTTGCATTGTTTTTACATTTTTACTGATATGCTGTTAACCCCTAAACCCTAACCCAAAATTCAGAATTTTTGACATTAGGCTTAAAGTATGAATTAGCAGGGTTGAATTAGTTGGTGGAGTTGATTTCAAAATGTTCCATGCACTTTTTCAGTTATTTGTTAGTTTAATGAGAATGATAATACTAAGGGGCTGTGAGATATCAATAGAACCGTTATGTGGCAAGATAACAGATATTAATACACTTAACAAAAAATAATCACATTCATGAGCAATTATCGAAAATAGATAGAAAATTACGAACATTTCCGAAAGTATTCCGGAAACAGCCGAATGGGCCTTTGACGTCACAGCCAGGAAACAAAAGGTCGAGGCAGGTGCCATCGTTGTTTATCGACGAGAGAGTTGTGTTTGTGTTTTATCAAAAAATCGCTAAAATGGTTCAAACCTGTCATGCTATGTGGTGTACAAATAGCCATTTGTCGCAAATTAGTAACCATGAGTTCCCGAACGCGAGAAAAAGAGCTGGACTACACAGACAATGAGTAAAGTTCAACCGTGCAAAGAAGGCAAATTTTGCAGACCCAGCCTCCGGCGCGGTTTTGTGTGGTGCGCATTTTACACCTGAAAGCTATTCGAACTAGGGACAAATGAAATCAGGTTTTGCTAAGAAATTGCTGCTGAAAGCTGATGCGGTGCCCACCATACACGCGCAGCCACCTAAATGTCCCGATATATCAAGAAAGAGGATGATGACTGGCACTAATGAGACCACCCCACCACCCCAGGCTAAGCAAAGGAGGGGAGCAGCCAAGCTCGAAATGGCCAGAGTGAGTAGTCTTTTATAATAAAAAACATATCACGCATTGGATATAGGACTGGACACATGTATAAATTATCGCTCGTAAAATATATACAACAAACCCTCTAATCCCATTCATATATGTGTTGGCAGAGCGAAAACCTATGATAGCACAATAAATGAAAATTATTCTATACATTATTTTGCGGTCACGGTGTATCAGCTTCACAAAAAGAAATGCAAAACAAACTATTCGGTTTTTCCCACACAATCTGTTGCCGGTGTTTCATCAGTGTGATTGCTCCCCTCAATGATCGTTTCATTAGGCTGCATTGGCTTTCGTTTGGGCTCAAATTGATAACCCAAAACACCAAAGAAAGGTTCATAACGCTCCTCGTCACCATTAGAAGAACGTTTGTTACATCGGATTCGTCGCTGCAAATAGAAACAAAATTTTCCGCCATCATCACTGCCATTCAGTACTAAGCACTGAGCTGGGTGTTTCCTAGTTGTGACATCACGCGCACAATATGCTAGATTTCTGAGATCTCGGGCGCCGGTCGTTTTAGCTTGACAATCGATCCAAATTTCTAGCATTTTCTTGGTGTTGCGATGTGTGTAATTATACGAAGTGGCATGATATTAATCCAAAAAACATGCGTTTATGGATAAATGATGGAATATTAGCATTTCCCCAGGTGTTTTCATACTCTTTAAGGGCTAAGTGGCTAAGCTAGCGTGAGTCAATGGTGGTTGAAATCAACTCAATCGACTAATTAAACCCCTGCCAACTCGGAAGATTACTTACTGTATGTGAAAAATTGTGATCTTCCCCTTTAAATTCAGTTATCAGATAAGTTAATTACATGCGATGACTTATTTTCTTTGTCATTCTTATGTTGATGTGGCAAAGGGAGAAAATTTGGTAAAAAGTAACTGATTAATTACTTTTAAAGTAATTAGTTACTTTGACAATAAAGTAATCAGTTAGGTAACTTGATTACTTTTTTGCGACGTGATCAGTAAATAAATAACTTTTTCAAGTATTCTGTGACAACACTGACCTGCTTGCAGATATCAGTCTGCCATTTACAGTATCTTTATGTCATTCATAGCTTTGCAACAAAGTAGGGAAACTCTTAATTTTGGAAATGGAAAAACTAATAATTATTTGAAGAAAGAAAAGTTATACCAAATTCAAAATATATATATATATGTTATCAAACATGTTTTTTTTTAAAACTTAAATTTGTATTATCATTTTTTAAACACTCTATGGAAAGGCTGTATGCTTTGGCAGGGAAATGCACCATACCGTCCTCTAAACAGGTCGTTTTATCCCCAAGAGGTGAAACAAGACACGTCTCATTATGGGTAAAGGCAAAGAGTCTCTGCATTTTCAACCTGAATTTACTCAGCATCAGAATGAAACAGGTTCCAGACTATGTCACTGTGTCTAAATATTCTGGTGAGCACCGTTAGGGCTTCTTACAGTGCACTCGTCCTGTCCCATGCGCAGAAAAACACCCCCAAAGCATGATGCTACTACCCCCATACTTTACAGTAATTATGGTGTTCTTGGGATAGTACGTATCATTCTTCTTCCTCCAAGCACGGTTAGTGGAATTAGGACCAAAAAGTTCTATTTTGCTCTCTTCTGACCCCAAAACTTGTTCCCATGACTCTTCTGCATCATCCAAATGGTCAAAGGCAAACTTAAGACGGGTCGTGACATGTGCTGGTTTAAGCAGGGGAACTTTCCGTGCCATGCATAATTTCAAAACTATGACGTCTTAATGTATTACCAACTTTAACATTGGAAACGATGGTCCCAGCTTTTATAAGGTCATTGACCAACTCCTCCTATGTAGTTCTTGGCTGATTCTTCACCTTTTTTTAGGGTCATTGAGACCCCACGAGGTTATACCCTACATGGGGCTCCACTCCGATTGAGATTGACTGCAATATTTAGCTTCTTCCATTTTCTAATGATTGCGCCAACAGTGGACCTTTTTTCACCAAGCTGCTTGGTAATCGTTCCGTAGCCCTTTCCAGCCTTGTGGAGGTGTACAATTTTGTCTCTGGTGTCTTTGGACACCTCTTTGCACTTGGCCATGTTACAAGTTTGAGTCTTACTGATTGTATGGGGTGGACAGGTGTCTTTATGCAGCTATGGACCTCAAACCAGTGGCACCCCCAGGGGGTGGCCAGGGATTGCCACGGCCACCCCTATAAATTTGTTGGCCACCCCACTGGCCACCCCGCTTGCCAGTATATCGTTAGATTGTTGTAGCATAAATTATGCATTTCATCCCAAATGAATGCATTTATTCTGTTTTGTTAAATGTAGGGCTGTCAAATTTATCACATTAACGGGCGGTAATTTTTTTAATTTAATCAATCACGTGAAAATATTTATCGCAATTAACGCATTCGCAGTACGACTCATTCACGCATTGCCGCAAACAGCCTACAATTGCGTCGTTTTACTTCTATACATAGATAAGAGGCAGTGTCAAGTGAGTGGAGTGGATAAAAGCATTCATTGTGGCCGTGCTTTTAATTGGCAAACGCTTTGTCATCTTTCCCACTGCAACTATAAATATTGTGGGATGCGACGTGGGAAAGAATGACAGGAATTGATCTTTTTCTTAACACCCTGTAGTGTACCCAACTCAGAGAAGATAAAGCATTTGCAGTCACCACACACAGTCATGGTTGTACCACTTCCCATCATGCATTTGGGCAGAACAGTTAAGTCACTACAGTATCATTTACTGAAAGCTCGACAAATACACTAGATGGCAATATTTAGTCACAATATACAAACTCACATTTATCCTTTAAGAATTACAAGTCTTTCTATCCGTGGATCCCTTTCACAGAAAAAATGTTAATAATGTTAATGCCATCTTTTGGATTTATTGTTATAATAAACAAATACAGTACTTATGTACAGTATGTTGAATGTATATATCCGTCTTGTCTTATCTTTCCATTACAACAATAATTTACAGAAAAATATGGCACATTTTAGAGATGGTTTGAATAGCGATTAATTATGATTAATGAATTTTTAAGCTGTGTTTAACTCGATTAAAAATTTTAATCGTTTGTCAGCGCTAGTTAAATGTACACCTTATGCCTAATATATACATGACACATTAAAACAGAATTGTTTTGGAACTCAAAATGTTGACTGGACAGTTACGGACTATGCACATTAAATCATTAGTAACATCAAATATTACACAATACACCGAAGTATATTAGTAGCCGTGTCCTTAAGTCTTTCTGATAGTTTCCCCCTGACCTTTTTACTGCAATAATATAATGAAAACCTGAAATTATGGCTTTTAGTTTTGGCCACCCCAAGATTTTAAGTGGCCCCATCTGGCCACCCCTATGAAAAATTTCTGGAGGCGCCACTGCCTCAAACAAGTGCATCTGATTCAGGATAATACATGGAGTGGAAGTAGACTTTTAATAAGCGGACAAACAGGTCTTTCAGGGTCAGAATTCTAGCTGATAGACAGGTGTTCAAATACTTATTTGCTGCTGCATCACACAAATAAATCGTTAAAAAAATCATGCATTGTGATTTCTGGATTTTTCTTTTTGGATTAGCTCCCTCACAGTGGACATGCATCTACGATGAGAATTCCAGACCCCTCCATGATTTCTAAGTGGGAGAACTAGCAAAATATTCGGGTGTTTAAATACTTATTTTCTTCGCTGTACTGTATACCCAGGAAGCTGTACTCGTGTGTAACCTGTACATCCTGTCTCCCAGGTTGCAATTCCTGAAGTTGCAGAGTGATCCAGACGAAGGCGGTGGTGGGGTGGTGGAGAGGGAACGGAGGGTGAGGCGACAAGAGAACAGACCTCCCTTTGAACTTGGCTATCTTCCAACACTCATTTCGCCTGTTAATCTGCTACAAATCAGTCAGTCACGCTGCCTTTAAACAAACACATTAACATTTGAGAGCCACACATGCACACACCCCCAACCTGTTTAGCACGGCATTATTCTTTTTGTCCTCTAAACCTATGCATGATGTGTGTATGGGGGGTTGTTGGTACATTTTCGGGTGCACATTGATTCACACTCAGTACACCTGTGGCACAGGAGGTGCTCATAGACCACAGGTCCGATACAACACAGCTGGCAAACACACAAGCTGGATGCCAATCAATGTGTGGGGATCTGCGTGTGTGTGTATGCGTGAACGAGAGACAGAGAAAGACAATACCTGTTTGAATGTTGATCCAAGTTTGCTTTATGTGTGCATGTGTGTGTGCTACCAATGCCCGTTTACATCCTGTTAGATTGAGCTGTCAGTCGGCAGGCAGCAGATGAAGATTAATGGCGCAAGCAAACAATAAGAGGCTGGCAATGATCATGAATATGCTAATGGACGTTATCCATAGACAACCGCTGACACAGTGTGTGTACAGTGTTTACGAAACGGGAGGTGACGCAGGTTACACTTCTTCTCTCGGGATTCACACCCAAAAAAGCATCGTGATGGACAGGAGGGAGAGATGGGTGGGTGTTGGGTATGGGGTTCCCTTGTGATATGTTTGGCTTGAGGGGCTACATGAGTGACTGACATGATTGGTGATGCATTAAAGTGTGTGTTGCCAAGCATCTGATTAAGACTACAGCGTGTAATGAGAAGCTGATTATGAGGAGAGAAAAAAAGCAATAGATGGACAGATCTATTCAGTATAAGGATGATGGGACTCTTTGTTGTTTCGTCCCATTTAGGTGGTCCCCAGGGGTCCGTTCTGTGTGTGCAGCCATTTAAAAAATCTGAAAACCTAATTTCTTTATCTTGCTCTCTCCTCACGCTCCCCTCCATGTAGGTCATTTGTCGTCCACTCCATCACCTGAATACACTCCTATGCCTCCATTCTGGGTCCCCCCTCACTCCAGGGGGCCCACTGGGAACCATTTGGGGAGTTCTCTGACCTTCCCCGTCCTTTAAACACAAACGTGCACCTGCATTCCCGCACTTAGCGCCACACATTGTGATGGAGTGCGTCATTTGCGCATGGCGATGGATGGCGCGCGTAACGTTGTCGAAGGAAGTGGCTATGATTGGCGCTAATGAGCTCACAGGGGACGACCGAATAGAGTGGGCCGGCCAGTGTCTGCTCCGGCTCGGATGCATCTCTCAGGAGGCTCCCTGCCGAGCTGAAGCCCCTCTGTCTCGGGAGTTTGTTTGGGAGTCTGTTTCCAGCAGTCCCAGTGGTCATTATACAGTCATTGTGCTGAGCTGGTTATCGGTGCTCTCCTTGGACAGGGGTAGTTAAACACTTGGATGTTGAATTACATCAGTTATGAGGCCAAGGTCACCGGTTTCCGAGCATTAAACACTCTACTAGGGCACCGATGTAGAAAAACACTGAGGGTTGCTCACAGCAGCAGTAGCAAGTGTGTGTCAGGCGTTGTGTGTGTGTCTCTTATTACCATGCACCATGTGTCAGTGTTGTCCAGCAGGCTGAGCCTTGACGCCATGCTCCAGGGGGGCGTTATAGATTACTGTCTGGAGTGGGCAGGGGCCATGGGAGCTGTCGGGGTCCAGACCTGAGCACTGTAGGCTGGCTACAGCTATCTGCTCATCAGTCGGTCTCTGGAGGCCACGGAGCTTAACCTGGAGCAAGGCTCTGATTAACCAGACTAATGACGCTGCGGCCCCCAGCTCCCACTTCTCAACACTATAATCACTGCTTAAGGCCCCCGGCCATTCACCATGTCTATATGGAGAGGGAGTGTGAGTGGTGTCACAGCTTAATGGTAAAGTCTACTGACAATATGACTTAAGAAGAAGCTGTCTGTGTTAAATTACACAGACATACGGCGAGCAACAACATGGCAACATTAGAATTGACGTAGAAACTGCACCAAGAACTGCCCTAATTCTAGTTATTGGAACTGCATTAGGCGTTATGCAAGCATAAAAGTTTCTGGAAAGTGTCACAAACTACAGAATTTTGTTCTGTGTAGCAACTACCAAATTTTCACATACTAGCAAACTTCAGATACCTCGCCGTAAACCTGGGGTGTTCAAACCGGTCCTCAAGGGCTGCTGTGGGTCCTAGGTTTTGTTCCTACCTATCGAGCACAGACAGTTTATCCAATGAAGTGTCTGCTAAAACAATCAGCGCCTGACTGTAATCAACTGATTACACTTGTAAAACACCAGATTGGTAAAAAGAGGTGTCGTCTCGTTTTGTTGGAATGAAATCCAGCACCCACTGCGGCCCTATATGGAATCGTTTGGACACCCCTGCTGTAAACAATTCAACTAAAGCGCAACATTCTGGAATGGCCATCTCAGTCCCCAGACCTGAAATGGAGATGTTTTCAAGAAAGAATGGTCCAAAATACATTCAACCAGAATAAAGACCCTCAGTGGAAGCTATAGAAAGTGTTTAGAAGCTGTTATTTTTGCAAAAAGAGGATTTACTAAATATTGGTGTCATTTTTCTGTTGGGTTTCCCAAATGTATGCGCCATGTTTATTTTATTTAAATAATTTTTGCACGCTTTCTGTAGTTCCAATAAACTTTTTCACTTGTCAAATATTACATTTCTTCTGTAGTATATGATATACAGTGATCCCTCGTTTTTCGCGCTTAATGGGGAGCAGAACCCGCTGCGATAAGTGAAAAACTGCAAAGTATTGAAAAAAAGTGTTTTTTTTCAATGCGTGTTCAATGTATTTATTCAGATTTAGCATTGGAAAGAGATACATAGAAGACATGTTTGTTCACTTTTTTCCCTAAGTATAATTAAAACGAAAAAAAAAACAACAACATGTATATATTTTAAAAAATGGTTTTTAAGCACTTCAAATTTAATAATGATGATAAGTTCTAAACATGTTGCTGTCCCACCGAATTATTCTTAAACAAGAATAACATAGAAGAATGTTTGTCTTTATTAAATGCTTCAATGAGTGAGTCCACTCAAATCCGCTTAAGCTGCTCACTTACACACAATGAGTTGCCACAGCAACTGTTTAACAAGTTAAATGATGATTGATGCATGCGGCGCTTTGAAGTTTCGGTTTCCAAGCATCTCTGGCAAGATCAAACCTTATCGTCTGTCACTGCCTGAGCAAGAAATGCAGCAGAAGGGAGAGTGAAACTATGTGATCGAATCGGGACAGCTCATCTGTATTTATTTATTTACATATAAATTTAAAAAAAACAACAAAAAATCCGCAATGGGCTGAGGGCGCGAAGTTTGACGCGTGAAGTAGAGAGGGATCACTGTATTTAACAGAAATTGCTGATCCAATGTTCCAATCCAACGAGTTAAAAAGAAAAATCTTGGAAATAAGCTGCCCAGACTTTTTCATACCAATGTAAGCTGCACTGCAATCTTGTCGTCAGGCAGGCTGCACACTGAATTTGGTCCATTTTATTCAGCTCCTTAGACAAACAAGCCTTGCTCATACTATAATGACTATTCATGGCTACGTGCTTTGCATTAATGTGATAACTGTGGGCGTAGCAAGGGGGAAATTATTGCTTTCGGTCTCACCACAATGCTATATATTGAAAATACATTTCTGGGGCTTCTGTCAGTCATGGAACCTGAGGGTGGTCATTACCTTTCTCTCCTTTTGCGCTGTTGGCAATAGCGTTGGCTTAAACTGCTTCGTGGATAAGGAAGGTCTTTGTTTCAGAATTTACATAAAGCCATGCTCTTTTCCACACATCCAACAGGAATCTTGTTTTTCAAAATAAACTTCATATGATAGAATGCACGTTGTTGTTTATATTCCGGGAACCAGGCTAGGGAGAAATTGTTTGCTTGGAAGGCTGAGCTAGAAAGTGATAAAATATTTTTTCCATTCATCTCCCCTACTTCTACAGCACTTACCGTCTTTCAAGAGGCAGTTGACCTCAAGGCTTTGCCAGCTGACTTTGCTTGAGAGGCATGATAACCCCTGAACTGGGTACCACGTCATCACATGGCACATATAGACAAACAAGTAATCTCATTCACATTAATGGACCATTTAGAGCAGATGTCTCAAATTCAATTCACCCGAAGGCTGTGGAAGAAGTCTGGGTGAGTGTAGACCACTTCAAGTATTCCACAAAAAACGTCTCAAATATTAAAAAAGAAAAAGTACAAGTAATCCATTCTTCTCTATCTTACTGAATAACAGTTGATAACACAAACAGTTCTTCAGAACGTGAAGATTGTTGGACTGTTCTCATATCTCTGCTTACATATTCTTTAGCATTTCTACTTGAGTAATTTTTTCTTACATTGTGCTTATATAGTAATACCCATCATGGTCGGAATGCCTGTACTATATAATATATACTATTAAATATTCTGTCTCCTACTTTTCCTGAAATTGGCTACGTTGTTTGCCAACATTTCCTTTTATGGCAGGAATGACTTGGTGATAGGCCTGAACGATATTGGAAAAAAAACATCATTGCGATTTTTGGGGGGTTGCAATATATTGCGATATTATATCGCGATATTAAAGAAGAATTTGAAGAATTTTCACCAGATGACTTGAACAGCTTTGTTTGGGATAGGCCTGAACGATATTAGAAAAAATTAACATTGCCATATACTGTATATTGCCAAGGCTCCACACTTAAGCCTGAGTTATGCTCCCGGTGGTGACGGCGCAGCGACTACGGATAAGACAAAAGTTGGGCAAAACTGGTGATTCGAGAGAGTCCTGTTGGGAACTCCGGTTGGGAGCGAGAGTGTATGCTGTTGGGATTCGGGAACTCAGGTTTTATTAGCAGATATTCAAGGTAAGCATATTGTGTTTTATGTAGATAGTTAGCATCCAGAGCTGTCGTGTGCTTTATATACAGTACAGGCCAAAGAGCACACCTTGTGTAATCCAGGTCTTGTACATTGTAACGCGTGGTAGCTAGGATACGTGTATAAAAGTACCAGAAAGGGGAGAAGCTTCCACTTATGCACATTTATTCACAAAAACTAATATTTCCACCATGACCACTCTTCACTCGGGAGCTCAGCAGTACGCAAACGTGCATTCCGTGACGAACGCCAACATTGTTGTAAGGTCCATGTCA
This sequence comes from Corythoichthys intestinalis, assembly GCF_030265065.1. Lineage (NCBI taxonomy): Eukaryota > Metazoa > Chordata > Actinopteri > Syngnathiformes > Syngnathidae > Corythoichthys > Corythoichthys intestinalis. Next base: position 44,292,604 of record NC_080398.1, read on the forward strand.
GAGTCACTGTCGTCACTGTAGCGTGCCATAGTGCTTTAATTATTTAGTATGATTTGGGGAAAACTCCCACGAAGAATAGTCAACAAAAAAAGATAGCAATACAAATCCAATTCCGCGTTTTTTACTCACTCGAAGATCCAGGAATTAGACGGATCCGATGGCAATATCGCAGCCGCGATCAGGCCGTCGATTCCACAAAATAGACTGATCCGAAAAGCCGCTGTGGGACCGACGAATCGAAAATATAAACAGATCCGAAACCAATATTGCAGACGCAGTGGGACCGTCATATCCAGGAAATAGACGGATCCCTTACTTGACTGAGGAGCCAGGAAAAATGTTCGGGCACCAGTTGTAATGCGTGGTGGGTAGGATACCGTGCATACAGGGACCAAAAAGGGGGAGAAGCTTCCACTTATGCACATTTATTCACTAAAAATAATAATTCTACCTTGACCACTCACTTCCCTCCCCTTGTTTCCATTTGACTGGAAATTGCATCCAAAAGCAGCACATCGTGGCATTTTACTTTGCGAGTTTAGGCAGCAATAAGCAATTGTTGAACACGCTACACATTTGGAAAGATACCAATTACGTCATCACTGCGAGCCCGCAACCCATGGCGCCAACTAACGGTCAAAATATGGACTAAATATTATAAAATATTGCCATTGATTTAACATTTTATGTGTTTCTAACAACATATTTTAGTACAAGAGAACAATTGTGGTTTATTAGAGCCTACATATATTTAAGTCAGAGGATCACTTTAAAGGACAAACCAAGTGTGAGAACACCGCTCTCAAACCTTCTTTGGATAGGAGCTGAGAACTTTTTGTTCAATCGGGTTGTTTACTGTAGGGAAGGAGAGTGATTGTGCCACAGTCACTGCGGGCTAAAATGCTTGCGCAACTGCATGCAGGTCACAGTGGTATTGTTAAAATGAAAGAAATGGCGAGAAGTTATTTTTGGTGGCCAGGATTAGATAAACAGATCGAAGAGACGGTAAAAAATTCTTCAACTTGCCAGAAGATTCGCAACAATCCACCTGCAGCCCTACTTCGTCCTTGGGATTTTCCTTGTTGCCATAGTGTGCACTTCCTGTGGGTGTGGTATTACAGTATAAAAAGGAATCTCTGTGATGTGTCACATATGCTGAGAAGCACACTGAATAAAGAAGTGTTGTTCCATTCAAGTCTCGGTCTTACATGTACTTAGATTAAGGAAGTACATAACAATGTTCATCATGTTTTCACCACTTCTTGTCCTTTTTCAGAAATCACACGGAAAAACTACATATCCCAGGAGCCATTGTGAGTTCACGAAGGACATCATATGGCTGCACAAACACGTTAATTGTTAAGTAAAAGGCAACAAAATACTCTCCATGGGCCTGCAATTTGCCCCTGGGCCACAAGTTTGAGAAACCTGATTTAGCGTTTTCATTGGAAATAATGCAGCTGTTTTACATTACATGAAAATTTACATCATTTTTTCAAATTGTTTTGGTGAAACAACCATGACATACTTAACACTGTTTCCTTTTGATAAAGCATTTCAAACCAAATGAACCTTTCATGCCATTGAGGGGGATCTGTTTGAACTGGGGTGTTATAGACATTTTTATATCTTGTATGTATCTTTTTAATTGGTCAAAATTCATTAACTTCTTAATATATTGCCTGTGTAGAAAATACAACAACATTTTTATTGAGAAAAGGTTGAAGCACGAGCTTTTAAGGGTTGATTTTAATCACAATGTATATCTGCATGTGAATGAGATTGTGGGCGTATGCCAACACATTAAAGGTTGTTTACTTTGTGATGATCAACGTCTCATCTGTAGTGTCCTTATCTCCAAAGCAAACATTTGACTGATGACGGAAACTGTCAATGTTCCGAACACACGGATCCCGGTGGAGAAACTTTCCCAAATCCAATGATGTATGCAAAGCAGACAAACACGCAGCAACCTTTGTGCTATCACAAAGCATTGCGGTCATAAGCACATACAGCGACGCTTGTGTTCAGTGCCAAGCTTTGAAGTGGCTTGAAGGTGGAGCATGCCAATAGTGTTCATTGTCCTGCGTGATGAAAGTAGGCAGTGACACATCCTAAATGAAGCCCCAAGGGTTGGAGGGCCAGCGGCTGGATCACAGGCCTGCCTCGTGACTACTGGAGGGGCTTAGCGGCAGCCTGAGGAGATATCTACGACGAGAGTCAATAAGTGATCTCGCTCCTGTCTGATGCTCAATGAAGAGGGAGGACTGCAATGTTTGATTTACTCTCCCAGTCGCATGAAAGAAACAAAGATTCACTTCTTCATCCCTTCACCAGGGATCATCACATCAGGACAGATTTAGATACAAAGTATTTATGAAATGAACATGAAACAACAGTTCGTGTTGTTGAAAGTCAGACTTTGCAAATGCAGCTGACTTCTGCAATAAGACAAATTGTACAAACTCAGACAGTTCAAAGCAATTGTTTATCAAGCTGCTAAATATCTCATAAATAACAGTATTATCCCAATTTCTAAAATACTAAATGTCTCATAAATACCTGTATAATCCATAAATCTAAAATACTCTCATTACCAATGAAATATTTATTTTATTTCATTGAATACTATTATTATTTTTTTTTTTAGAATAACATTCCTGAAGTGCATCTTCAGTCTCAAGAGGTTTTTTGGGGATCAATTTATTTGTTTACGAATTTCATGTAACAATGTTTTTGTAGATATATGATTTGAATATTTTACCTTTTGATTGTGACGAGACCAATTTTTATTGACATGCTGCACTTTTTCATTGAACTTTTTAAGGTAATTCTCTATGTTTGATCTTTAAACCATAATAGATCTTTAGTGGTTTGAAAATTGCAGTCATCTTCACCCCGCCATCATTACATTGTTTCATTATCCATACGTTTTGTGACATTTTTGTTTGATCCAGTGCCATAAAGTTTTTCAACCTTGCCGCACATAAATGCACAACCACCATCTGCCACTACTTGGCTCAATAAAGGTTAGGAAAAACTGCTGTACTCACTTCACACCCATACACCTTAGTGTGGTCATAGGCTAGAGCCAACATACGTTGATCAAAAGATTCAGACTTATTCTTGGTCGGAATGTTCTGATTATTGTCTCTCACTGACTGCTGGCGGCTGATCCTTTAGAACATCCTGGCCTTACCGCATGTCTAGGCATCCACTCAAAGCAACCAGTGTGTTTGAATGGATCTGCCGGCTATTGTTGTGCTGTCACTGAGTCGTCTGTCAGGCCCTGGAGACATACCGCTGACATTTAGCAGGCCCGCTCGCCACCACTCTTTCTCTCTCTCTCTGCTTCCATCAAGTCTCATTCACTTTCCCTGTCACTCCTTCAGCATCTACGTAAGGGGTGTGATGTGCAAGGAAAGGTGTGTGAGCAGTTGTGTTAATGAGTGGTCCTTTAAGGCTATTAAGATAAGATTGGTGCACCCAGAGTTCCTCATTATAAGCATTGCCCTTATACAGAATGTTAATTGCGTTGATGATGTTTATGAGGAGTAGTGGTACTCTTAGGTAGATGTAAAAATAGAAGGACAAACAACTCAAATTTCAGTGGATAGAGAGAAAAGAAACTATCGATCAGTTCTGTTTGTGTCTAATCAGATGATGATGATCTGGGGAAGAGCATCTGTCATACACACAGTGCACGAATGTGGCGTGTCGAAGTAATCTACATAGTCCTGGTTGTAAATGTGTGGTTTGGTGTCATTTCAGCAGTCCACTGGCGCTATCTGTAGGATAGAAGCGGAATAGTGCAATCGTTTAAAAAACATACAGTGAAGCATTTGAACACTCTGCGATTTTGCAAGTTCTCCCACTTAGAAATGATGGACGGGTTTGAAATTTTCATGGTAGGTGCTTGTCCACTATGAGAGAGTCAGAAAAAAAATCCAGAAATCACAGTGTATTATTTTTTAACAACATATTTGTAATAGAATGCAATTGTTTATAAATTATTATTATGCAATAAGTATTTGAAAACCTGAGAAAATCAATGTCAATATATGGTACAGAAGCCTTTGTTTACAATACAGAGGTCAGGTCATCAATCAGGTTTCTGGCTGTCACTGAGAAACACAGAGTTTGAGCTTCCGCCAAAAATTTTCTATTGGGTTTAGGTCTGGAGACTAGCTAGGCCCCTCCAGAACCTTGATATAATTTTTATGAAGCCACTCCTTGGTTATTCTGGCTGTCTGCTACAAGCCATTGTCATGTTGGAAAACCAAATTTTCAATCCTCTAACTAAGGGAAGGAGGTTATTCCCCAAAATCTGACAATACATGACCCTGGGCATCCTCTCCTAAATACAGTGTAGACGTCCAGTTCCATGTGCAGAAAAACGCCCCCAAAGCATTTTGCCGCCATCCCCATGTTTCACAGTAAAGCTAGTGCTCTTGGATGGTACTCATCATTCTTCTTCCTCCAAACAGTATGAGTAAAATAATAACGAAAAAGTTCCATTTTGATCTCATATGACCACATGACTTTCTCCCATGACTCCTCTGGATCATCCAAATGGTCATTGGCAAACTTAAAACAGGCCAGGACATGTGCTGGTTTAAGCAGGTGAACCTTCCGTGCCATTCATGATTTTAAACCGTGACTTCGAAGTGTATTACCAACAGTATTGGAAATGTTGTCCCAGCTCCTTCCAGGTCATTGACCAGCTCCTCTTGTGTAGTTCTTGGCTCCTCACAATCCTTAGGATCTGTGACGGCCCTGGCCGTTTAATTGTTGTTTTTTGAGACTCTTTCAGTCAGCTGATTGTAACCTCCGCCAGCTGGCTGCCTCCCCTCCCAACGTGACGTAAGCTGATCAACGCCGGATGGATGACGTCGGCGCCGCTGATTGGCCGCGAAAAAGGGCACCAAGCTTCAAAAACCAGACGCTGTCAGCTGACAGCTCAGGTTGCATTTGACAGCATTCTTGCCGCGGTCCTCCTCGCCTCCTCGTGTGCATTCAATCGCTAGTTCGATACACTCCCGCTTTTTCGGTGAGGTCTTTTGTTTTTTGCCATCATTGGAACGTTTTTGTTCACCACTGTAAATAAGAGCACTGAAGCAGTAGGGGTAAGCTGCCATTTCTGTTCAACCCGTTTTCTCCTGTTTTGTTTAGTGTAAGAAGCAAGGTTAGCGTCTGTCTTTTCTTTGTTCCTTTTCACGATCAGGGTTTAGTTAGCGGGTGGGGTTTAAGTGCAGATTCCTTTTGTTTGTTGTTTTGGCCTGGGCTTACCCTGAAGATGCGCTTCTTCCACATTTTGTATATATTGTTCATTGCGAGTTTGACTGTGTAAATAAATTTGTGCCACTTGTGAACTTGTGTGGCTCGTTTTATGTCCGTAGGACGTAACAGGATCATTGAGACCCTACAAGATAGATCTAGCATGGAGCCCCAGTCCGAGGGAGATTGACAGTCATGTTTAGCTCTTTCCAGTTTCTAATATTTGCTCCAACAGTGGATCTAATACCACCAAGCTGCTTGGCAATTGCCCTGTAACTCTTTCTAGCCTTTAGAGGTCTACAATTCTGTCTCCGGTGTCTTTGGACAGCTCTTTGGGGTTTATGGGGTGGACAGGTATATGATGCTTACTGCCTCAAACAGGTCAAAAAGTCAGACTCAAAAAGTCCACCTCCACTCCACTTGTTTTTTTAATTTAATTTTATTTTATTTCTTTTTTTAAACCTGTCCTGTTCAGCTGTTTGACACGGAGAATGAATGTCTAAGTGCCTGGTTGGTCTGAACAGTTTTAATGTTTCACATTGAGAGTATGACATACTCCCATCGTGATCATTCAACATACCTCATTTATTATGACAAAGCAGCGAACAAGAAGGGTTATGGGGGAACAGAAGAAAGGAAACACAAGAGAAGAAAGAAAAGAAACTCAAACTACAACAAGAAATACATTGAATGTCTATACTAACTACTAATATGTTGGTGCTATCGTCAGCTAGATGTATTTCCGGTTGACACCATATGGGGGGCCTGTTGACCAGGGAAAGAGGGGGACGGGGGTGGGGGAGTGTATAAGCTAAGTGATTTAAAGGAGTAGCGTGTACGCAAATCATCTCTGTGATCTAGAACCCAGTAATCGTGTGAATCCCTTGTGAGTGTAAGCCCGTTGGCGACCAACCCTACCCCCATCGCCAATCCCGGCACCGGGACCCCCCACCCGAGCGTGCCCTATCACATCCAGCCGCACGCGAGCCCCACCAGGCATGCGACAGCCACGCAGACGAGTGGAGACGCCACACGGGCGCCAACGTAGGGCCACGGCCCCCACCCACCCAGCCAGCCATGGGAGGGATGGCGGGCGTGGGGTGGTTCAGCGCAGCCCATCCCTCCTCCCGCAGCCCAGCAAAGGAGCCGTCGACCCCCCCCCCCCCCCCCCCGGGATATTTAAGAGAATAAGTGGAGGTGGACTTTTGTAAGGCGACTAACAGATCTTTGATGTTCAAAATTCTAACTAATAGACAGGTGTTTAAATAAGTATTTGAAGCAGCATATTTGAAATAAATTGTTAAAGAATCATACACTGTGATTTTTCGTTAGATTGTCTCTCATAGTGGACAAGCAACTACCATGAAAATTTCAGAACCCGTCCATCAATTCTAAGTGGGGGAACTTGCAAAATCGCACGGTGTTCAAATACTTATTTTCCTCACTGTATGTATACAAATTTTGAAATGCCATGAGAATGTAAATATATTCTCACTTATTCACAACATGCTTTCAAATCAAATGTATTTAATTATTTATTTATTGAACTAATAGATTTCTGTATTTTAAACTATATTTTGCCATCGATAATGTATGATGCTCTCTTGTGATTCGTATTAATATTTGGATTAAAGCAGATTCTCATAAACAAGATTTTAAATTTACAATCAAAACAGTATTTTATTAGCAACTGAAAGAGTTTTTATCCAAGGTGTATCCTAATGAATGCCATATATCGATTTTCATTATGAACAGTCACTTTTTTCAAATACAGTACTTAGCTGAATGCGCCAATTTACCAAATTGTTGTTTTCTACCCGTACAATGAAAAGCAGACGGAAACGCAGGTCCTCTCACTTTTTACGGATGGATTTATGCTGCCATCGTGTGGATAAAATTTTGACAAACAGCTCATTTGCTGATCTGCTTAATACACGAGAAGTGAAAAAGAGACATTTTGAATATTGAACATATTCAAAACCAAACATAATAAATTACTGTTCAAATACTTATATACAGTACATGGTATATTTTGGATTTTTTTTTTTAATTTTGTTTTTGACTATGCAATATTCAAAGAGAAATTCACAAAAAAAATACATTTACAACTCCTAAAATTAGTATTAATATAAGTATGGGTATTTTATAAATATTTTCTCACAACTTCTTTTTTTTTTTTTTTTTTTTTTTTTTTTTTTTAAATACTTCATATGTTTTAATTCCAGAAGATAATTGAAAGGAAATGTTGATTTGGTTGACTGTATTTGTTAAGGTTTAGGGGACAAAAGAAACTCTACAACTGTTAATCCCACTGGTCATGTGATCGGAGAGACTTGCACAACACCAAAATTCAAATATACAATCTCCAAAATACAGTATAATGGTATAATGCTGCGTTTAGATCAAGAGTCCATTAGTCTGAGTTGTTGATCTAATTTATCATGTAGCTAAAATAACCCAAATACAGCTCTCAATGTGATGCAGTGCAGTTCTGCACCCCGAAATACTGTACACTATGTAACCCTCATACTGCGCACCTCATTTAATGCTACATTTGAACCATAAATTTACATTTTATGATGTAACAAAATGCATGAGTACCCTATGAAATAAAGTAAATTATTCTACAAAATACAACAAATACAAATTATTAGTGATATTTTTTAATAGATGTCCAATTATGTCTTGTCAACTATACTGTGACGTTTCTCCTCCTTATTGGAGGCCATGTGTGATGGAGTGAGGATGAAGAGGAGAGGCTGTGGACCAAACCATTTTGTCTATACATTTTTACACGCTAAGAAAATATTATCCAAATATCCTAGTGGATAGGTGGTCGTCGGTCTAGGGAGAATTACGATTTGTGTGTGTAAATCAAGTGGCTGGATTACGACTCGAGCTAATTTACGTTTGGATTAGCTTCAAATTTACAATCGGGGATGCCCTCTTTCCCACATATCTGCTAATAAACATGCATTGACGGCGCAGATACGGCGAAGATGGACACCTGCGACGGGATTCCAACAAAAAAGAGTATCCGCTGTGATTTATGACCGATTTTGGATTCTAGTGCGTTATCGGGAAACGTAAAACCGCCATGATTTTTGTGCTGTGGCCGCTGCTGATTCACGTCAGCGGATGGCGGGGAGTCGCACCGAGCCCGACCGACGAGGGAGCACTGCGGGCCGGTCACGGGGATCACGGAGACCCGGGACACCAGGAGCACCACAAGGACTCGTACAGCACTTTTGCCTCCGAGTTCTTAGAGTCCAAATATTTGTCTGATGACGGTGAGTATTTTTATGGGGCTGAAGTACTGTATTCGTAGTAGAAAACTGTCTTCAGCACCCAGGCCAGCTCCCCCCTCAGGGTGAACAGTGGACACCCCAAACCTCAACCCCCATTTCTGCATAGCTATATTGCAGAAAGATTAACTACATAACTTAATAGCTACTTGTAGCAGTTGTGTGAAACCACTTGAAACAAGGTTTTTGCCTAAATATGTTTCATTTTTTTCTGAGTGCAGTACACTGCCTCTCCATGCAAGTTTTGAGAACTGTGCTTTATTACATTCCCACATTAAAACTACATGTAATGATTAACTCATTTCCTTCCATTGACAAAAAAAAGAAAGACAGCCATTACATTCAAACTGACTGGCTTTGAATGCTCATCCTTCAGTGCCATTGAAGCCCAGTTCCTTTTCACTGGAAATAGCGTGAAAACGAATGAGTGCCAGTGTTCATTCGTGCCTCCCAATTAAAAGGAAGTGGACGTCTAGTGCAATTAATGGCAGACAATGAGTTAAAATGTAAGGCAGATGAAGAGTGAATAAAACTACACAATGACGCAAAGCTTCCACTTTGAAAATCAGTCATAAACAATATTTGTTTTGCATTTGCATTACTATAATGTACCGTAATTTTCAGACTATAAGGCGCACCTGACTATAAGCCGCCACCCCCCCAAATATGACACAAAAACGACATGTTCCTAGATAAGCCACACTGGACTATAAGCCACATGGGATATTTACACCTAAAGATATTAACTGGTAACACTTTATTTGACAGTGGCATCATAAGACTGTAATAAAAAAACTAAATGAACCACCATGAAGCTTTGAACCAACTGGCTGCAAAGCTTCATTGCTTCAAGAAGCTTCATTCGGCCATCACTGCGCCCTTAGGGGGACAGTCAACTTCTGCTGCCACCTACTGTCAACACTGTTGCCGTCCAACATGCCTCCTAGCAATCAGAATTCATGTTCTGTGCTAATTATTTCTTCAGTTACTGTTCCAGTTGTTTCATTAATCGCTAGCTATGGTATTTGGTAACACTTTATTTGACAGTGACGCCATAAGACCACTATAATTATGATATGACACTGCCTGAATTAATAAATGCTTATGACAAATGTCATCCGTATGTCATATGTCACTAACTCCATTCATGTCCAGCCAGTGGCGCCACCAGGGGGTGGCCAGGGGTGGCCGTGGCTATAAACTGGTTGGCCACCCCACTGGCCACCCCGCTTGCCAGTATATCGTTAGATTGTTGTAGCATCAGTTATGCATTTGATCCCAAATGAATGCATTTATTTTATTTTGTTAAATGTAGGGCCGTCAAATTGATCGCGTTAACGGGCAGTAATTAATTTTTAAAATTTAATCACGTGAAAATATTTATCGCAATTAACGCATTCGCGGTACGACTCATTCACGCATTGCCGCAAACAGCCTACAATGGAGACGTTTTACTTATATACAGAGATAAGAGGCAGTGTCAAGTAGGGCTGGGCGATATGGCCTTAAACATGTATCACGATAAATTGAGCAGATTTATCTCGATAACGATAAATGACGATAAATTCGGCCAAGCGTACTGTTATATAATTTGAAAATCTGAATCAATGCATGAAATACAGATTAACTGTTTCTTGTTGATTTATTTACCAGCATTCAATTTCATATACTGTATTTAACAATTGTACATGCAGTCTAAACATTAAGTTTATAAAAATGTAATGTAAGCAATAAGAATTCAAGTATGAACATTTATAACAGCGTGTATGACTTGAACAATGTACATTATCAAAATCAATATGCCTGTGCAAACATGTCATTGTAACACAAATGACTTGCAGCTTGAACAGTACACTTCAAAAAGACAACTTATTGTTAATGGCTGCTGTGACATAATTATTAAATACAAGTGTTTACATTATGGTTTCAGGGTCCCCCCCAGTGCATTTTTTAATAAATGCACGCACAAATGAACCCCCAAACAAACAGAGAGAGAGACACACACATTAAAGCTATATTGATCTTCTTCAAATGAAACGCTTAAGATTTTATGATAGCAATAATGACACAGAAATAAGCACATACAGAAAAATAGCTGGGGCCATTTCTCGGTCATTATAAGTTTCGCCGTTGGATTGTACTTTAAGCTGAATGCTTTACCATCACAAAAGCTATCAGAGGACTCACACACAGACAGATACAAAATAATGCCACATAGTAATTGCTAGATGCAGTCCGTGCCCAATCCACTCATTAAATTCAGCCGTTTCGACAAGATTAGAGCCGCTATCCGACTACATCACGTTCATTTGTAGCGTTAGCCGCTAGCTAGCGTTAGCCTGGCTACCAGTAGAAAGCACTGAAAGCACCATCTCCGGAAATCGTGAGAACAGCGGGGAGGACAGCGGGTGAAAGCCCGTCTGGATGCCACCAAGAGTCTACTAAATGTCGGTTAAACGTTTGGTGAACCTCCCTTAAGCCACACTCCATCACGTTTTGCTTGTAGCGTTAGCTGCTAGCGTTAGCTTACTGGGCTTTTGTTTGATTGGCTCCTTGATGATCACGTGACTCCCTACGTAAGCCCATTGATTGTTTCTTAAAGGGGAATGAACATAGACGAACAACACAGAATCAAAGCGGGATGAAAAGACTATATTTTCTTGTTTTATTAATTTACCGAATTTACCGACATGGTCAAAATTACGTCGGTCATCGTTAAGAATTTCGGTGACGGTAAATTTTCGGTTTACCGCCCTGCTCTAGTGTCAAGTTAGTGGAGTAGATACAAGCATTCATTGGGGCCGTGCTTTTAATTGGCAAAAGCTTTGTCATCTCTCCCACAGCAACTACAGCAACACCCTGTAGTGTATCCAACGCAGAGAAGGTATATCATTTGCAGCCACCACACACAGTCATGGTTGCACCACTTCCCATCATGCATTTGGGCAGAACAGTTGAGTCGCTACAGTATCATTTACCGAAAGCTCAACAAATACACTAGATGGCAATATTTAGTCACAATATACAAAGTCACATTTATCCTTTAAGAATTACAAGTCTTTCTACCCGGTGATCCCTTTCACAGAAAGAATGTTAATAATGTTAATGCCATCTTGTGGATTTATTGTTATAATAAACAAATACAGTACTTATGTACAGTATGTTGAATGTATATATCAGTCTTGTCTTATCTTTCCATTCCAACAATAATTTACAGAAAAAAATGGCATATTTTAGAGATAGTTTGAATTGCGATTAATTACGATTAATTAATTTTTAAGCTGTGATTAACTCGATTAAAAAATTTAATCGTTTGACAGCCCGAGTTAAATGTACACCTTATGCCTAATATATACATAACACAATAGAACAGAATTGTTGTGGAACTCAAAATGTTGACTATACAGTTATGGACTATGCACATTAAATCATTAGTAACATCAAATATTACACAATACACCAAAGTATATCAGTAGCCGTGTCCTCAAGTCTTTCTGATAATTTTCCCTCTGACCTTTTCACTGCAATAATATAATGAAAACCTGAAATTATGGCTTTTAGTTTTGGCCACTGCAAGATTTTAAGTGGCCCCATCTGGACACACCTATGACAAATTTCTGGAGGCACCACTGTGTCCAGCTCGGATCTTTTACATCCATTCACAAGTGAGATAATTTGCCGAATGACACAAAATGACATCTGTCATAAGCATTCATTAATGCTCATGATAGTGTCATGTCATAATTATGACGGCCTTATGGCAGTCTTATGATGCCGCTGTCAAATAAAGTGTTACCTGTTAACCCAAATATATCAACAATTAAGCCGCACCGGACTGTAAACCACAGGATTCAAAATAAGGGGAAAAAAGTAGCAGCTTATAGTCCTAAAATTACGGTATGTTAATCAATTACTGTTTGTAAAAATTTCTTTCTTAAATATTTTAACATGCACTTTAGTCATCATAAAAAAACAGTATAACATATAATATGCTGATTTTGCATATTTGCAGGGTATCCTTTTCCCACTGCCCCACCAGTGGATCCTTTTGCCAAAATCAAAGTCACTGACTGTGGTGTGACCAAGGGATGCATCAGGTAAAAGTGATGGTGTCTTTTTGATTGGGATTCTCAAATACTTGCTGAACGTTCAAAGCCTGACATGTTGTCTTTGTTTAGGTATGGAAAGCCCGGGTGTGATGCAGAAACATGTGACTACTTCCTAAGTTACCGCCGCATTGGGACAGATGTAGAGTATGAGATGAGTGCGGACACTGACGGATGGGTGGCTGTTGGTTTCTCCTCTGACAAGAAAATGGTGAGGGACTTTCTTACTGCTCTGAGATCAGCTGACAACTTGACAGCAGGTTTTATACTCATTCATAGTCTTTGATGGTATAAACACCAATGTTACGGTACTTATATTATCAATTAATATTTACTAGTGTTGCACCAATACCAATGCTAGTATCATTAGTACGACACCCCTAAGGTGACATGGAAGAAGAAAAAAAACGTTGACGTTAAAAAAAAAAAGTACTCATAAAGGGACACGGAAGATTTCTTTTCTGTCGAAGCAAAACAAAACAAAACAAAACAAATAAAAAACACGCAAGTAAATTTTTTTAAAAAAATCGAGGTCTAAGCGAAAAAAAAATTACATAGAAGCAAAAAAAAAAAAATATATATATATAATATATATATATATATATTTTTAATATTATATTATATATTATATATTTTATATATTATATATATATATATTTTTTTTTTTTACGTCGAGGTAAAAGAATTTTTTTTTTTTCACATTGAAGAAAAAAAAAGACGAAAATAAAAAAGTTAACATCGGAGCAAAAAAAAAATATATATATCTTGGAAGATAATTCGAAGATATACCCCGACAAATGTCCTCTTTTCTTACATGGAGACCGTGTTCTCTGCATTTGCTGTACATTCAGCGGTAACCATGTAGCTGTCCGGAGTATAGCAATTGGCTGCTAATGAATTCAACAAAGACCGCCAAATGACAGAACGTTTTCTGACGAACTCAACCTGACATTTTTCGTCAGAAAGACTCGCTTCAAATGTCTTCTGCTTATTTGGAAACCGTGCTTAATATCAAGAATTGATCTTATGTCATCATTTTTTAAGCCTATTTACAAGTAAAACTCAATTAACCTGCCCCACGGATGAACACGCTCCATTGTTGCCATTGTTTACCTGGAAATTGAGCCGCACAACGCACGTTTAAAATAGCGGAATTATGTTTTTTTTTTTTTTTTTTTTTTTTTTTTGCTTCAATTGTTAAAAAAAAAAAAAAAAAAAAAGTCACTTCGATGTAAAAATTTTTTGCTTCGATGCAGAAAAAAATTTTTTTTTCTTTGACCTTAACCTTTTTTTTAAAATTAATTTTTAATGCCATTTTTTTTGGCCCCCTTTGCAAAAAGGGGGCCAGATTTGATGTGGTAAAAATGCCAGGGGCCGAGCTTGACTGACATCCTTTAATTTTAGCAAGCCATTCTGTGTGTCACATTTTCTTTATTATTTTTTTAAATTAATAATTTCAACAATCTCGCAACTAGCCTTTGTGGCGTTCTCTTTCGACTTTCAGGCTATTGCAAAATACTGCTGTTGTGAAATTAAACTATCTTCAAGTTGCTTCAATTTCTCGCTGCGTTTCTTCCCTGTAATCTTGTCGTACTTGTCAGCGTGTCTTGTTTGGTAATATCGCCTCACATTGATTTCTTTAAAAACAGCGACTGTCTCTTTGCAAATGAGGCAGACACAGTTGTTGCGTATTTTAGTGAAGAAATAGTCCAAAATGCACCTATCCTTGATTGTCGCAATTTTAGAAAATTGGAAGTAAAGGGTCACACGGGGTAATGTTGCTTAGAGTGCTGCTGCCTTTTAGTGGGTAAATGAGGAGCAGCATTTAGTGTGTAAGCTACTTCGTATGCTGGTAGCAGTACTGCTGACCAATTTATTAAGTCTGTGTGCGGGCCAGACGTTATTGATTTTATGACAGAGGCGGGGGGCCGGATGAAATTTGACCACGGGCTGCATTTGGCCCCCGGGCCGGACTTTGGACATGTCTGCCTTAGGGGCCCCGTACGTAAGGGTCTCGATCTGGCACTAAAATGCGGGCATCGGTACCGGCTACTAGTAAGAAAGAATGCACAATATGTACTAATCGAGATTTAGTTTACTACAGCCGGTTGTACTCCCATGATAGTCACAAATTATAATATATTATATATAATAGTCCTTCTCAAAAAAATGGCATATTGTGATAAAGTTCATTTTTTTTCTGTAATGTACTGATAAACATTAGACTTTCATATAGTTCAGATTCATTACACACAACTGAAGTAGTTCAAACTTTTTATTGTTTTAATATTGATTATTTTGGCAAAAAAAAAAAAAAAAATCGAGAAAAACCAAAAATCCCTATGTAAAAAAATTTGCAAATCACAAAAAGGTATTCTCAAGAAGCTACTAACCTAATCATCTGAATCAACAAATTAACTCAAAACCCCTGCAAAAGATTCCTGAGGCTTTTAAAAACTCCCAGCCTGATTCATTACTCAAAACCGCAATCATGGGCAAGACTGCCGACCTGACTGCTGTCCAGAAGGCCATCATTGACACCCTCAAGCAAGAGGCTAAGACAGAGAAAGAAATTTCTGAGCGAATAGGCTGTTCCCAGAGTGCTGTATCAAGGCACCTCAGTAGGAAGTCTGTGGGAAGGAAAAATTTTGGCGGGAAACGCTGCACAATCAGAATAGGGGTCCGCACCCTGAGAAAGATTGTGGAGAAGGGCCGACTCCAGACCTTGGGTGACCTGCAGAAACAGTGGACTGAGTCTGGAGTAGAAACATCCAGAGCTACCGTGCACAGGCGTGTGCTGGAAATGGCAGAGGTGCCTAACCTGGGCTACAGAGAAGCAGCACTGCACTGTTGCTCAGTGGTCGAAAGGACTTTTTTTCAGATGAAAGCAAATTTTGCATGTCATTTGGAAATCAAGGTGCCAGAGTGGAGGAAGACTGGGCAGAATGAAATGCCAAAATGCCTGAAGTCGAGTGTCAAGTACCCACAGTCAGTGATGGTCTGGGGTGCCATGTCAGCTGCTGGTGTTGGTCTACTATGTTCTATCAAGGGCAGTGTCAATGCAGCTAGCTATCAGGAGATTTTGGAGCACTTCATGCTTCTATCTGCTGAAAAGCTTTATGGAGATGAAGATTTCATTTTTCAGCACGACCTGGCACCTGCTCACAGTGCGAAAACCACTGGTAAATGGTTTACTGACCATGGTATTACTGTGCTCAATTGGACTGCCAACTCTCCTGAACTGAACCCCATAGAGAATCTGTGGGATATTGTGAAGAGGAAGTTGAGAGACACCAGACCCAACACTGTGGATGAGCTTAAGGCCGCTATCGAACCATCCTAGGCCTCCATAACACTTTAGCAGTGCCACAGGCTGATTGCCTCCATGCCACGCCGCATTGAAGCAGCCATTTGTGCAAAAGGATTCCTGACCAAGTATTGAGTGCATAGCTGATAGAATTAATTTAATTTTGACCTTTTTTGTGTGTGCATTAAAAAACACTTTTTTGTATTGGTCGGATGAAATATGCTAATTTATTGAGATAGGGATTTTTACCTTTTCTTGACTTTTTTGCCAAAATCATCAATATTAAAACAATAAAAGGCTTGAACTACTTCAGTTGTGTGTAATGAATCTGAAATATATGAAAGTCTAATGTTTATCAGTACATTACAGAAAATAATGAACTTTATCACAATAGGCTAATTTTTTTAGAAGGACTAGTATATTATAAACAGTGGTGTCAAAGAATCAGTGCTTGTCGCCCTTCCCAAGATGTCTCCCGAATAAAAATGCCCCCAAAGAAGAAAATGAAGAGGAAGAACACATTAAAAAAAAAAAAAAAAAAAAAAAAAGCTAAAATTCGTTAAATACTATAATTTTTTTTAATAAGATGGAAAACCTGTGTTGTTATTCGCCTTGGAGAGGTTTTTTTTTTCTTCTGCTCACAAATTTTTGATGTTAGAGCCTATACTTCAAATAGTTGATAAGTGAACACGTTAAACAGTAAAACAAGCCAGGATTTAACATTTTATGAACACTGACAGTGATATGTGCATCTATAGAAATGTTAGCTTTGTTAGGAGAAGGGAAAACAGGAGAAGGTCGGATAAATAGCAAACTTGAGTAGTCTGCTAGCAAAAGTGATTAGCACCTGAGCTAAGCTATTGTACTAATGTGTTGTTGTTTGCTAACAACAAATATTAGCACATGAGCTAAGCTAACATGCTAATGTCGTAGAATGGCAATGACTGTGCACTTAATACATTTATATTACCGTAATTTCCCGAATATAACGCGCACTTTCCCCCCCCCCCCAAAATCAACTTGTAAACTCATGGTGCGCATTATAAACGGGTACATGGATGGAGACAGAAATATATATGTATTACATATATATATATATAAACCGATTTTTTTTCATTGACACGGCCACGTTGTGTTGAAGAAACGTATGCGGCGACCCGTTGCCGACCATTACGGTACGTGACGTCACCATTTTGTTTCGGTAATACTTCACACTAATCGGCCGAATGATTTCGTCTGTGTTAAATTCTGCTTTTTTCACTCTTCATAAAGCACAAAATTTAGTTTCTTGTTTATTGCAGCTCCACAATTCGGAGCATAACAAATGTAAGGACACACACTTCCTGTGTCCGTCAACTATATCGGTCCCTCGGGAAACTCAAACCCAAATAACAATAGTTCAGTAGTTTTACCGTATCAATCCATGGAAGAAACATTTATTCATCATGAGGAAACGAGCAAGTTATACAGCAGCCTTTAAAAGAAAAGTCACATCCGTTTTGTTTTCTCCTAGATTCTGGTAAGTTGGAGAAGTTGTCAAATCATATTATTACCGTAAATATTGTCAGTTTACGGTAATGTTTTGAACTACCAATGTGCTATGCTTGTGCTGTGTTTCACCAGTCAGTAAAATGACATCTCTGTATCTGTACACGAGCTCTGTTTTCTTGTATTCTTCTATTTATTGGTCCTAAAATTAGGGTGCGCGTTATAAACGGGTACAATAATTTCCCCCAAATTTTACAAGTAAATTTGGGGTGCGCATTATACACGGGTGCGCCTTATATTCGGGAAATTACGGTAGTCTTTTTCCAACCTATCTGACCAAGCCATGATAGCAATTATTTTATATTCAAGTGAATATGCAGTTATTTAGCATTAAAAGAAAAAAAAAAATCCTAATAAATAAAACATATTAAACAACCACAATGGGAGTATATCAAACTCAACTGTAATACATTAAAACTGTTCAGACCATAAGGACACGCAGATTCCTATTCCCCGTGTCTAAGCAGCTTAACAGGACGGATGGAAAACAAACAAACAAACAAACAAAAAACAAACAAAAAAAAGTAAAAAAGCCCTTTGTATAATTTATCAAAAACGTATATGGTATATGTACGGGTATCGGCATTGAAATTGGTATCAGCAGACACAAAGTGGTTTTCTTGCAATTATCTAGATTTTTTTGCGTAAAACTATCCCTTTTTTAAGGGAGGCGATGATGTCATGGGCTGCGTCCACGACGACAACGGTCGAGTGCGAATCCATCACTTCTATAACGTAGGCCAGTGGGCTAAGGAGATTAAGAGGAACCCTGCAAGAGACGAAGAGGGAATATTTGAAAACAACCGCGTGACCTGTCGTTTCAAGCGTCCGCTTTACGTGCCTAGAGAAGAGACGCTTGTGGACCTCCATCTCTCATGGTACTACCTGTTTGCCTGGGGGCCTGCCATACAAGGTGAGTTTGGAGCTTGTTTTTTTCTTTTTGCATGGTCTCATAATTTCACTTCATCTCATCTTCTTCAGGCTCCATCACAAGACACGACATTGACAGTCCTCCAGTGAGCGACCGCATGGTCAGTATTTACAAATATGAGGACATCTTCATGCCTTCTACTGCCTACCAGACCTTCAACTCACCCCTCTGCCTACTGCTCATAGTAGCCCTCACCTTCTACTTGCTAATGGGAACACCTTAAATATGGAGGCAGACATTGGAGTTGTAGCAGCAATAAAACAAGTTGCCATTACTTTGTCAAGTGTGTGCTTTGCACTAACACTGTATTAGGTTTTTTTTTTTTTTTTTTGACATGTAGTGTTCTAACTATTCTTACTCTCATTATGCTTTGGGAGTGCCATGGGTTGCTGCCAATCTGAAGTAAACAATGCAAAAGATTCACACAGCACAGGACACTTTTGAGTAACTAAGAGGACTGCACATGCCAGCAGAAAAAATCCCAGCATGCGCTCGGAAATCACCACCGAGAGAAGCATAAGAGCAGATAGAAACTATTTACTAGCTCATGATTAACTTGCCAGAAGAGGAAAAATGACACGCTGCATTCTTTTTTATTATTTTTTCTAACTTGATCACACTCTTTGGTTTGCCACAAATATGGTTATCACCCAGAAGTAATACCACAAAATATTAGGAGTGGCTTTTTTTGCACCCCAATAAATGGCACTTGGGCTTTGTATGTGTTATGTACTTCCTTAATCTAAGTACATGTCAGGCCGAGACTTGAATGGAACAACACTTCTTTATTCAGCGTGCTTCTCAGCATATGTACATATGTTACAGTATGCACATTTAACACCTATATATTTAGGATTTATTTTATTCTTATTATATAGGTTTGTGCAACAGTGTGGCGGGATCGCAATGAGACAGGCTGATAGATGAGATACTAATTGCAATAACTTAAGAGTATCTTGTACATTTTCTATTTGCCTGGATATAGTCAATAAGATAAATATAAAAATAATAATAATGTCATACACATCAGTATACTATATACACTATGATAACTCTCTAATGCAATTAAAAATAAAACATTGTTAAATGTTCTTCGTTGTTGTCATTGTTTGTCAAAGATTCTCTATCAATTATAACTATGAAATTAGCAATAGTGTCACACGTCCCGGTTAACTAATCAGTAAGTTTGCTTCACTCTCTGTTCTGATGTTTGAGCTTTGAATCTTGACTTTTGGCTTGGCGCATTTTCTTGGTGCTTGAATGAGTTTTTGAAAACATATAATTAGGGCTGCAACTAACGATTATTTTCATAATCGATTAATGGGAGGAATAATTGAACGATTAATCGGATAAATCACTTTTTTCAATTACCTTCACAATTTACCTTGCAGTTGTTTTAGGCATGTTGTATGTAGCAATGAAGACAAAATGGATGACTATTTCCTTAAAAAATATTTTATTACAGGTTCCTGACTTAACTAGTCTACAACTGTATCGATTATCAAATTCGTTGGCTGCTAATTCATTAATAGATTATAATCAATGTAATCAATTAGTTGTTGCAGCCTTATTAAGAAGCTAGTTTAGACAGTAAGATGTACGAAAATTGGCAAAAATTGAGATTTCCCAGAGTAAAAGCAGATTGTTCATGTCCTAGTTTGACTTAACAAAAATATAATGAAGAAATATGATAATATTTACAACTGTATATATGTATGTTATCATTCCAAGAATTTAGACAAGTTTAAGATGAAGAAGGTCCTTAACGATTAATTGGTTATCAAAATAGTTGTCGGTCCTAAATGATTAATTGGTTATTAATTAATTGGCCAACGCCGGATCTAGGTTGAAAAAGTTGCGAAAGCTGTACTGCATACAAACTGGAAGGATTGTCTCAGGATTGATTTGTTTAAGATTCAAGGTAGTTATTATATTTTTCGTACCATGCATGCATTTTGAAACGTTGAGAAAAAAATCAGTGGAATAAATTAACCGCTATGGTATTGGCGTTTTAATTCGCAATATTTATGTAAAATAAATGCTAAAAGCCCGTTTAAAAAAATTTTTTTTAATTTTGCTTTTAACCAAGAATCGGGACTGTTTTTACATTCATAGCTATAAAGAATTCAGGGAATTAAGCATTTATTCCCAAGAATTTTCAATGTAAAAAGCTCTTTGTGGTGATAAGGCGGCGCCACAGTGGCTTAAAGACTAGCAGCACATTTGACGTATTTACGTAAAATAAATGCTAACTGGCGGGATTTTTTTTTTGCTTTTGACCAAGAATCGAGACTATTTTACTTTGATATCTATAGAGAATTTAGGGATTTAAGCATTTATTCACAAGAATTTTCAACGTGAAAAGCTTTTTGTGGTGATGAGGCAAAGCCACAGTGGCTTAAAGACGAGCAGCACATTCGGCATATTTACGTAAAATAAATGCAAACTGCCGTTTTTTTTTTGCTTTTAACCAAGAATTGAGACTGTTTTACGTCCATTAAGAATTCAGGGATTTAAGCATTTATTCACAAGAATTTTCAAAATAAAAAGCTCTTTGTGGTGATAAGGTGGCGCCACAGTGGCTTAAAGACTAGCAGCACATTCCACATATTTATGTAAAATAAATGCACTAGCTGGATGAACACCCAGTTAAAACTTCTGATACGAAGCCAACATTTATATGGGTTTGCAGCCCTGTTACTGTGATTATGCCAAGTATGGAAGTCAATAGAAGAAATAATAAATAAGAGACCCTAGTATTCTATGAGCATGAATGTAATATTATGTTTGTTGAAATAAATATTCCCACAGTTACAAATAAGAGAGAGCAGAAAACTAGTAATTCCCCCCAAAATTATTTAAAATTTCATTTTAACTTTGATTTCAGATTCAATTTGGTTGTTTTATTGTCAGTTGGGGCAAGAGGGGGAAAAAAAACATTTTAGGGGCTATTCTAGACTGGTATTTTCAATAATATTTTTCATCAATTTTTAAAATCATTTTTCAGTTTATTTTTGTTTTATGACGCGTAAATAGATGTAATTGAAAGTGTTGGAGCCATGTTATTCATTAACAAAGTTGTATCCATAGTCTAATTTTACAGTACTGGTCTGGTCACTTATTGGTTCGTTGCATTTGGAAAGATGGCGCCCCGTTTGGGTAATTGATGGTATGGTAGCTGCAAATGATGCACTAATAAACTGACACATATCAGGTGTGTTCAAATGGAAGTGAGAGGCTACACTTGTTTATATATATATTTTTTAAGACACTGACCACTTACAACACAGGTGTCCAACCGATTCGAGAAAGGGCCTAGTGGGTGCTGGATTTTGTTCCAACCGATAACGCGCAGAGAGTTTAACCAATGAACTTCCTGCTGAAACAAAGTTTAACTGATTACACATGTAAAGATCAAATTGGTGAAAAGGTGTCCTCTTCATTGATTGGAAAGCAAACCTGCACCCACTAGGCCCTTTACGGAATCAGTTTGACACCTGTGACTTACAACAGCTCAAGTCACTTGCAATAAGAAATCCCCCACCATTATTTGGATTGTGAATCCACTTGGAAATGCCTGGATCGCAATAAACAACAACTGGATCATTATCAGAAATGATTTTTTTCTTTGATCGAAAATATTTTTTTTTTTGATTGAAGCAACTTTTTGGGGGATTGAATGATTTAAACACAAATGTCCTACCCATAATAGGGCCCAAACACAAAAATGATTGTTTCAATCAAAGAAAACTTTTTCAATGAAAAATTAAGTGTTCAAATGCAAATTTTTCAATCTCAAATATTTTTTCGCATTCGAAAATGTTTTCTACGATTGAAATTATTCGTTTTTTGATTGAAGGGATTTTTCTTTCTTTTTTTTTTTTTTTTTTTAAATATATATATATATATATATATATATATATATATATATATATATATATATATATATATATATATATACAGTGGTACCTCTACATACGAATTTAATTCGTTCCAGGACCTTGTTTGTAAGTCGAAATGGTCGTATGTCGAGCAGGATTTTCCCATAGGAATACATTATAATTCCATTAATTCGTTCCAAAGCCTAAAAACATACACTAAATTCTTAATAAATACTGCTGGCACTGTTACAAATGGCAATTAAACATAGAAAAACAAATAAGTTATAAATAAATAATTCAGAATAATAGAAGAAGAAGAAGAAGAAGAATTAATAATTATTCCTGAAAATAATGTAACGAATCGGATTCTAATATGGCGGACACTTTTTACTGTCCCTGAACGCACCGCGAAGGTGACGTCTCCAGTGAGATAGGTCGGTGCGGTAGAGATAATAATTTCGTTTTCCTGAGAGCAGTCAACTGCTTAAGACAATGAGCGTTTTGTGTTGGATAAGTTCTTAAATAAATGATAAAAACGTGACAAAGCTGGCGATTTCCTTGGCAATGTTACCACAATAATAATTGTCACCTTAACTTATAAATAGTGGCGAACGGTGGTCATAAGAGGACCATGGAGCTGTATTGTTGAGCCGGTTCAGGGACGCGCACCCCAAGCTCATATTTTTCTATAACTTGCATCTTCATTTCAAAGGTAAGCATCACTTTTTTCCTTGTTTCTCCAACTGTATCAACTTTTTTTGAAAACTGTGTTGATTTCTCACATAAGAAAATCCACCGTGGGTTCGTTTGCAGTGCTGTCATGTCGTCGTATTTCGAGCAACTCGTCGGATGTAGAAACAAATGGCGGCTCAAATTTTACGTCGGATGTCGAAAAGATCGTGTGTCGAAGTGATCGTATGTAGAGGTACCACTGTATATATATATATATATATATTTTTTTTTTTTGTTGAAGCAACTTATTTTTGAATTGAATAATAAAGACAAAAATATCCTAGCCAAAATGTGGCCCAAACACAAATCAACATTACTTCAATAAAAAAAAAAGTTGCTTCAATCAGAAAAAAAAAAAACTTGACTCCAATAAAAAAAAAATAAAATCAAAGAAAAACATCTTTGACATGCATTTTTTAGTTCCAAATTTATTTTTGCATTCAAACACATTTTTATTGAAGCGACTTTTTTTGTTCATTGAAAATATGTATTTTGATTGAGGTAACTTTTTCTTTTTTCTTACTGAAGCAACTTTTTTAAATTGAATAATAAAGATCTCAAAACTACCTCCATATGGCTCTGCCCAGGGGATACTATTTTTGACTGGGGTAACTACATTGGCACGACACCGGCGGGCGTGCTATAATCAATTGATGACGATTTTGGTGAAAAGTATTGCCTAAGCCAGGGGTGTCCAAACTTTTTGCAAAGGGGGCCAGAATTGGTGTGGTAAAAATGTGGGGGGCCGACCTTGGCTGACATCCTTTACGTAGAACAATATATTTATGCAAATTTTAGCAAGCCATTCTGTGTGTCACATTTGCTTTATTATTATTTTTTAAATTAATAATTTCCACAAAATCTTGCAACTAGCCTTTGTGGCGTTCTCTTTCATCTCTTGGGCTCTTGCGAAATACTGCTGCTGTAAAATTAAACTAGCTTTAAGTTGCTTCAATTTCTCGCTACGTATCTTCCCTGTAATCTTGTCGTTCATGTCAGCTTGTCTTGTTTAGTAATATCGCCTCACATCGAACTCTTTAAAAACAGCGACTGTCTCTTTGCAAATGAGGCAGACACAGTTTTTGCGTATTTTAGTGAAGAAATAGTCCAATTTCCACCTATCCTTGAAGCGTCGGCCGTCACAGTCAACTTTTTTGTTGTTGATTGTCGCCATTTTAGAAAATTGGGAGTAAAGGGTAGCTCGGGGTAATGTTGCTTAGAGTGCTGCTGCCTTTTAGTGGGTAAATGAGGAGCAGCATTTTGTGTGTAAGCTACTTCATATGCTGGTAGCAGTACTGCTGACCAATTTATTAGGTCTGTGTGCGGGCCAGACATTATTGATTTTATGACAGAGGCTGGGGGCCGGATGAAATTTGACCACGGGCCGCATTTGGCCCCCGGGCCGCACTTTGGACATGTCTGGCCTAAGCAGCCTGATTTAGAATTCCCTTCAAGAATGATGGGAAACAAAAAAACACTAATTGTCAACTTATTATTAT
Source organism: Corythoichthys intestinalis (assembly GCF_030265065.1). Classification (NCBI taxonomy): domain Eukaryota; kingdom Metazoa; phylum Chordata; class Actinopteri; order Syngnathiformes; family Syngnathidae; genus Corythoichthys; species Corythoichthys intestinalis. The sequence continues at coordinate 44,317,190 of NC_080398.1, forward strand.
AAATATTCTTTTAAGTTAATTTTATTGCTGACACTGCGTTTTGGGGTCATCAGCATGTTGTGCACCCCTGCCCCAAAAGTCAAACTCCGCCTATGCTTATATGGTGGGGAAAAAAGTGTTTAAGACGGACAAAACATGAGCGCTGAGGGCTTCTTCACCTAAAACGTTTTAAAAACAACGTTTCCCATCGTACCCTTCGCCAGTGTACGTCACTCATTCTTCCTGACACGCCGGGTGGCATTCGCAACAGATATGGTCTATGTACGCACGAAATCAACTGTTTGAGTGGCATTCGCAAGTCGCGTTGCGTTGAGCATGGCTGACGAGGACGACTCGTCAACGGACCCCGCCGCTGGTCCTCCACCATGGAGCCCTCCATCGGAGCGGCCTCACTCCGTGTCGTTCACCGACAGCGTTCAGCCGGCCGTTGGAATGGTTAGCCAGTTGCTAAGCCAGCCGTCATCGCTCAAGTTCGATAAAAACATCAAACAGGCCTTTTACAACACCGGGGCGATGATCTTCGTGGCTATCTGCTGCGGGGCGGCGGTGCTGGTCTACTTTATCCTGGAGGCCTTCCTCCGGCCGTTGCTCTGGGCCGTGTTGTGCGGCACCTTTCTTCACCCCTTCAAGCACTCCCTCGCCCGGCTAGGACGCTCTTGGCTTAGCGGCCTTCAGGACACCGGTACGCCCATAGTGGTGGGCACTCTGCTGGTGCCGGTGTGGTGCATTAACCACGCGGTGGACTTCATGGGCCGGCAAGTGATGGACAAACTTCCGCTGCTGTTGGCCATCGGAGCCGGGGCGCCGTTGTTATACGTCCTATACGTGTCGTGGAGTGTCGTCGGCATGCAGGTGCTTTTTGGCCACCTGTGGTGGATGATCGCGGCGGCGTTGGACTGTTTCCACGTGGTGTGGGTGAGTGACAACTCCGAGTCCCACCTGAGGCTCCCTCCGTTGTCCCCTTAGATCTGTGGTTTGAAACTCGCGGCTCTAGAGCCGCATGCGGCGCTCTAGCGCTGCCTTCGTAGCTCCTTGGAGCTTTTTCAAAAATGTTTGAAAATGAAAAAAGATGGGGAAGGGAAATACAGTGTGAGCAAAGGTTGTGCACTCCTTGTGATTTTGCAAGTTCACCCACTTAGAATGTACGTAGAGTTCTGAAATTTCAATCATAGATGTATTTCCACTGATCGAGACATAATCTAAATCTCATTAATTTAGTGTAGAAGCCTTGCAATTACAGAGGTCAAACACTTTCTGTAGTTCTTCACCAGGTTTTCACATATGGATGAGGGGCAGTGCCCATCCACTCCCATGCTCTGCTCACCCAAAGAAAACTGGATGTAGTACTAACAGCAGTCTGGGCACCTCATATGGTATCCCATTCATGTAGTACTGATGTGTTTTAAGTTTTAACCTTTGCGTTGTTACCTCCTCTTTTACCTTAAAAAAAAAAAAAAAAGGTTGGTTTTGTTTGTTTGGGGGCACTGCACACATTTACGCATTTTTTTTTTTTTTTAAAAACGTTTTTTTTTTTTTTTTTTACATTTTATCAAAGTTTTCACCAGTGTTCAACTGGCTGTTGAGTTTGGTGAGTTTTGAAGCATTCTGAGGGGGTCAAAGTAGGGCTCAATGCGTCGGCTGGACAAAGAATGATTGCTAGGGGGCGCTACATAGTGTAGTTGGAATTTGTCTTTACACGGTATCAAATATTGCACCTGTCTTGACCTGCCGGCCGATTTTGGTGCATTTTGGAGCATTCTAAGGGGGTCAAATTGAGCTCAAAGGGGCTGCGGAACAAAGAATAACTATGATAAAACCGAGGAATCACAATAGGTTACCTAAAAAAAAACATTGTCACATGCATGTCCATACTCTTCAGTTATGGATGTGTTCTAAGTCAAATAAAATCCTTTATTAAAACTTTTATTTGTTTAGACCAAATCACAACAACAGTTATCTCAAGGAGAAAACATGTTTTAAGTTGCAGTAGCCCTACGCTGGATTTCGACATAGCATTGTAGCGTTTTTTTTTTTTCAGACGGGCCGTCACATGTACTGGCTTCAACAGGGGAACTTCTGAACAATGCATGATTTTAAACTATTGCACTGTAGTGTTCTACTGACAAGTGGCCTTTGAAACTGCATCCAGCTCTCTTCATGTCATTGACCAGCTCCTCTCATGTAGTTCTAGGCTGGGCCCTCACTTTACTCATCTTGAGTGATGCCCCACGAGGAGAGATGTTACATGGAGCCCCAGTCCGAGGTCAATTATCAGTCATGTTTAGCATTTTCCATTTGCCAACAATTGCTGCAACTGTTCATTTATTCTCACCAAGCTGCTTTCCAATTGTCCCATAGCCTTTTGCAGCTTTGTGGAGCTCAACATTTTTTTTTTTTCTCTGGTGTCTTTTGAAAGCTCTCTGGTCTTGCCCATGGTAGCAGTTGGATTATGACTGACTGTGGGGTGCACAGGTGACAATATTGAGCTCAAACTGGTGGGTAGTTACTCATTAGGTAAAGGTGGACTTTTTTTTTTTTTTTTTTTTTTTAGTAGACTGACAACTTTTGAGTGTCGTTATTGCTGATTCTCAGGGGTAAAAACTTATGACAAAACTTATGAACCCCAGTAAATTACAAATTATTTTAAAAAATCATAATTTGATTTGTTTTTTTTTTTAAGATGAGATCTCTGAGTGGAAATGCGTCTATGATTGAAATTTTAGACCTCTACCAATTTTCTGAATTAACTTGCAAAATCACAAGGGGTGCAAATACTTCTGCTCCTCACTGAATGTTTTGTTTTAATATGGTTTCTGTAGGAGGACAAACATGACACGTTCTTCCAATTCATTAATATTATAATGAAGTTAAACTTGAGGCAGCATTGTACATCAGAGTAGTCCCGTGGTGTGTTAATCTTTATAGGATGCACTGCATGGAAAAATATATTTCTATAGCTCCCCTCACATTACATAGGCGCGTGTGTTTAGATGGACAGAAAAAAATAATTGCTGTCTGAAAATTATATTTCTTCGGGTGTCTGAACAGTTGCTTTAATATTGTCTAAATACTAGAGGTGTGCGAAATTTCCGATTATTCGCGATTCGGCCGTGGAAGATTCGGGAACGATTCACAAACATTCAAATTCCGATTATTGAAATATGTCAAGTAAAGCGGAAGTATCAGTGGGGAGAACAAGTATTTGATACACTGCCAATGAGTTTCCCATTTCCCCACTGTAAAACACACACAGCGCGCCGCGCGGTCTTCGGGACGCAATGAGGAATGGAGCGAGAGTAGCTAAACATCATGCTTGTCATTACCCGAGGGGCCGGGTAATGACAAGCATGATAAAAAAACAACAACATACCAGACTGCTGCCGAAAGCTGCTACAAAGTACGTCCACATAATGTTAAGGTAGATATCATATTTATATAGGACTAGATGCAGAACAGACTCGGTGGCGATAGCAGCACATGTAGTGAAAGCTAGATGCGGGCGTTAGTAAACGGCCGCCATCTTAAAGGAAAAAAAAAACTTCCCTGCAAGGCTGTTGTAGCGAACCTTCCAAGCAAACCTAATTAACTTTTTATCTAAAATACTCCTAAATCGGTAAAATATTGACTTGAATCTGTCTTTAAAATAGTTTTAAAACTTTCACATGTCGAAAGTAGACAAAAGGGAAATTATGGAATAACAGGAGCAATTTTAACAACTTTAACGGTTGATTGACAACATTAAATTAATTGACTGTAGTTTAAAGCTGCTAATACAGAATGAGGATTTGAGTATATTAATTATTGTTTTTAACTGACTTGATACTGAAATAGTCGTTTATTGAAGCCTGCGAGGCTTTTAAAAAAAAAAAGTTTTTGTAACTAATGTACAAAACATTAGCGGGGGGGGAGTGTCATCAATAATCTTTTTATAATCGAATCGTAGCCTCTAAATCGTAATCGAATCGTTAGGTGCCCAAAGATTCCCGCCTCTACTAAATACATTCCAAACCCAAACCACCCTAAATTGTCTCATTATTCGCTATATGATAACCCTTTAGATTTAGACGCTGCCACTGCCTGAATGGCCTGAACTTTTGGAATCTTGATTCTTATGTGAGCTACTTTGTATTTTCTCTCGGTGTTTATTTAAATTTCCTCCTACATCATGTATAATATTATAAGAAGACATTAAAGCCGTTAAGGTACTGTGCGTGATTATCAGTTTCTGTTGCATTGTTTGCTTTGTGGTAATTGTTATTTCTTTTGTGGTCACAGGTTTGCACCGTGGTCATTGGCTACTTGCTGGCAGTATGTTTTAAGTGGAGTCTTTACACTGAAGGCTATCTAAGGTCCGCAGCCTTGCCCGTCTGGATGACTCTACTTTTTTACATTGGTTAGTGAAAGAAATATGAGAAAGACCCTTCTTATTTTTAGTGCAGTACATTCTGACCTTCTGTGTTGATTGTGATTTGAGTCCACTGTAAATTGTAGAACAGTGTGTTTGTCATTTGACATTTAAAAGTAAATATTTGATCCAGTGTCTTTGACGGGCTCGTGGCGGGTTCCCTTATTTGTGGTGGTGTTGCTGCTACTGATCGTGGGTTCCCAAGAGAAGCCTCCAGTCCCTGGTAGAGGTGAGACTTGATGAATGGGCTTTGTGTGTATGCTCTGACCTGCTGTCAATGCATACAAATGCTATCAACAAATGCTACGGTAAACCCACAAATAGGGAAGAAGCAAAGAAAAAAAACAATGTAAACATCGTTACCTACTTGACTATTTATATGTCCTACCACCACATGTGAAAAGGTACTGTAGATGCCCGTGCAAGTGGCCAAGGAAACACATTCATGGGTGCACGTTCACTTACTGTGTAGAATAACATAGAATATTAGTGTAATATGCATATTCATAATCTAGATTCTGTGGCCCGTAACTGATGCCCAGCCACTAACCTGAGAAAACAACTGCACTGACCGTTATTTGTGGACACACCCGTCATTCAACAGGAGTGGCCACACCTTTTAAAGCCATACACTAAAGATCACGTGTACCGCACCATGGAATGTGAGATAGGTGAACCAAAGTGCACCTCATGTGTACTTTGTTGCTGTATTATTTAAAAATGCAAAATACATGTTCATCTGATTCATTGGTGGAATAACTCTGCTGTAGAGAAATTTGATTGCTGTATCACAAACGAGATAGTTGTCTTAAATCAAACCAATCATTCTCAAATCCCATTCATGCGACATTTTGTAATCTTGAATTTGTACCTGAATCCTAATGCACTAATCCTGTGACTAAATTACAAGAGCTACAGTGGTACCTCAAGATATGGAATTATTGGTTCGAGTGGTTTCGCATCATGATATACAGTATATAATGAATCGCATTTCATATGTAAATCGTCTAATTCATTCCAAGCTCTACTAAAACACCACAATTAAATTTGCTGTCATGTCCTTTGATTGCCTATCTTTATTTCTAATGCTTTGTCGTCCCCTGGTGGCGCTTAGATGTAACGATTTTGTTAGGTTCAGGACATTCTACAGACGTTATTACATCCCCACTAATTGAGCTCATGGCAAACATAGTGCTAAAAGACAAGCTAACGGGCAGCCATTTCTTGCTATTTCGTCTCGCTGTTTGTGCTTTGAAAAAGCATTGATTGTAAGTTATATTCTTTTGCTTCATAAAAGTAACATTGTGTTGCACATCTTGGTGTGTATATTTCGTTTGTTTACATTTATAGTCAAACGTAGTAACATTATTGGATTGAGCTAGCGTGAATTATCTATTACAGTACGCATTCTTTCGTATGCTGGATAGTTTTTCGTAATATGAAGTGGGGGGGGGGGGGGGGGGAGCTTCGAAAAACTTTTCGTAAAATGACATTTTCGTGTTCCGAAGCTTTCTTATCTCAAGGTACCACTGTATATTAAACAATCCAAAAAGTCTTGATGATGTGACTTATGTGATTGCATAATTGAGGTTTTCTTTTCCTTTAACAGTTGTTTGGACTGTACTGTGTTTTTAATATTAACCTTTTAATTTATGTCAGTTGATAAAACTATTAGAAGTCACTTACTAACCTACAGCTATTGTTTCATTACATTCTTTTGGGGATTTGATTTCTGAAGTGATTTTGTGTAATATGAACTCTTTAGGAGAGCTGACTGGGCAGGTGTTGTCAATTGCTGCTAACACTATTTACATGGCCATCTCCTGTGGCAGCCCGCAGTCCAAAACTGAGCCCAGTGAAGCATGTACTACAGGTGACATTTTTTTGTTTAACTTTATTAACGTTTATTAAATGGGATGTTGTGATTATGCAAATATGCACTATAAAAGGGGGAAGTGAATGATAAATAATTGTGATACTGTGGTTGTGTAAACGTGCATGCATGCATTCATTCATTCATTGCATGCATTCATTCATTCATTCAGATTTTACATTGGAAAGATGTATAAAATGACGTTTTTTCCACTTTTTTTCCCCCCAAAGTATGATTAAAAAACTATATATATTTTAATGTTTTTTAAGCACTTCAAATGTAATAATCAAGATGTTGAACATGTTACTGTCCCACTGAATTATTTTTAAACAAGAATAAAGCAGAAAATACTTTGCTTAATTAAATGCTTCATTGAGTGAGTCCACTCAAATCTGCTCAAGCTGCTCAGTTATATGCAATGAGTTGCCACAGCAACTGTTTAACAAGTTAAACGATGATTGACACATGCAGCGCTTTGAAGTCTGGTTCTCTGGCATGTTCAGACATGAAACATCTGTCAATCATCGTTAACTTTGATAAGCAACTCCAGTGCACTCACTGCTTGACCAACAAAGAGCAGGGAGAAGGACGGAGGGAGCGAGAGTAGCTAGGGATCACTGTATAGCTGTTTAAGTGTGCTAATAATAGCTGAACACTTTATGTTCGGGCCACTTTTTCATAACATGTATAACCTCTCCCCATGTACACATGATGGAAAAGACTCAACGGACAACTTCCCTGGCACATCGGGGTTCCGCCAGAACTCAAGAGGAGTCCCGTCTGGTCTCTTCCAGAAGACGTCCTCCCACAAGGCCAGTGACATTTACTTCATCCTGCTGGCGTGGGCAATCGTCCTTGTCCAGATCTGGTTCAACTTGTGGGTCCTACAACTCCTGCCCATCCCAGTGGCCGGTAACATGCACCCTGGCATTCTGTATTTTCCCTCTGAGATGAATGCCTCACACCTGGGTTGATTATTTAGTGTGGGTGATGAAGAAGCTGGTGGTCCATTTTGGCTTGAAGAGCTTTGCGGCAAGGACTCTGAGCTCATGGTGGGTCGTGCTGGAGAAGTTTGGGCGGGAACGAGAAGAGGCTCTGCTGCCTGGTCCAATCAAAGGATTGGCTCAGTTCCTGCTGCGTATTGACACAAAGGTATTGCTAGTGCTTAGTAAGAATATCTATAAGTGGACCTTATTGTAAATGGTCACACTCACACACACTGTAATATTCTTTAGTTTCATGTTTTGTCATGTCTAGCATTTTACTTGTAGGTTTTATTAGGGTTAACATTTTGTTAGCCTATTAGCATAATGCATTTTTGAACATTTTAGGGAAAATATTGCAAACAAGTTCAACAAACCTTTTTACCTTGATTCAACCTTAGCGGATTACATGGGTGTGCTGACAAGTTAATAGGCTGACTGAAAGACTAAAGCCACCTAAATGGTATTTGGCATGTTTTCAATTGTACTTTTTTTCTATTACTGTTGGAAAAGTTATACACTAGACAAGGGGGGGGTGTCCAAACGATGCCCTGCGGGCCAACTGCAGCCAAGTTTTTACTGGCCTGCAGCAAATTATGAAAATAATATTGACTATGGCCCGTATTAACGCTTGAGTTCAGCCTACATTCTGTTGACCTTCTCAAGTTCAATACTAGATAGCTCTAGATTGCCTCTCTACATGTTTTACATTATTTTGATATTTATGCCATTAGGCTAATGATACATCCTCAAATAGTGGCTTTCGGTGTGCGTTTAGTTCAAGTAAGATTCATTTATTCAAATGTGTAAGGGAAGAGTTAATGACACTGTGATTGAATCACAGACAACTGTTACTTTGGGTTACGATGATAGTTGAATATTTAAAAGGTTCACATTATTTTTTTTCCCCACTCGCTTGTCATTTAATTCTTGTTCCCTTCAAACAACCAATGGATTTGTAGGTCGTATTTATTATTCCCAGATTAGTTCTAGTACAATCACATTGAAGACACATCTGACAGAAAACTGGCTGAAAGAGTATCTCTATTATGTCATCTTTGTCAAGTATGCTCTTGCTGCAACGCCGTAAGACTTTGCTGGTATGTGTTTGTTCCATGTTTTATGACTAATTGGTTTTTTGCATGGATTTAGGGGGCAGCGTCTGTTTAGAGGTGAGAAGTTTATTCTCATAAGTAACACCCGTGGTGTCTTATTCAGCTGAGGCCATTATTTGACTAGGGTATTCAATTCTCAGACAGCACATGAGGCACTTCACTGTTAAAAGTCAACACTCCACTAATCACCTCTTGCTTGCCACGTGTCTCCCTGGGGTCTGCACCCAAATACAGGTGTTGTGATGTTGTTGCACGCTGGGGGTTGTGTGCTGACTGCTGCACGAATCTTTCCAATAACAACTTTCCTAATGTCTCTTTGTCTCCTCTCCAAGCTGTGGCATTGGCTTAACAAGCAGGTAACGATGAGAGAGGCTGTTAGCTAAGTACAGTATGTGTGTGCAGATGAACAAAAGAGGGGAAAATTGATCAATTATTAATTTGTACAGTATGTGTGAGAGTGAAGGCACTGGGTTGAACTCATTCATCACCTGCTGTCTACATGTTTTTTCCTCTTGAGTTCCAGCTTTGATTTTCATTTGTCCTTAAGGGAAGCTGCAGCAGTGGATGATGATACTGTATTTATTTATTTACTTATTTTTTTAAGTTCCACGGCTGCTGCATCTTCTCTGACGGTTTTGCTTGCGCGCGTGTGGCTTATGTTGACTGCAGTGCAGCAGAGGGCAGTCTTTGGCAAGAATACATGCTTGTGCAGCCCTTTATTTGCTATTGAAGTTGAGCCTATCCCACCTGACTTGGGTAAAAGGGAGGGTACACCGTGGACTGGTTGGTAGTCTCTAAAAGGGTGCATATACTACAGGGGGTGGATAAAATAATGGAAACACTGACATTTTGGCATCATAATCATTGAACATTATTGTTAAAGAATGGCATCTTGTATGGCTGGCACAATCCCCAGACCTCAACATAATTGAGCATTTACGGTCAGTTTTAGAGATTCAATTAAGACGTTGATTGCCATAGTCTCTAAAAGAGTTTTAGGGTATTCTAACTGAGGAATGGCTTAAAATTCCTTTGGAAAGAATTCACAAATTGTATGAATTAGGGGTGCACGATATCCATTTTTTGAAACTGATATCGATAGCTTCCTGCTCCTCAAGGGCGATACCGATAATATATCTATAATTATATATAATTTTTAAATGTATACTATATTCACTTGAGTTTTTGAACACCTGTAGGTCAAAAATACTAGTAGTGGATTCAGCATAGATTCGCCTTTGACCTAACTAGAATATTCATGATGATATGAACATTATTATAATGAACAAAACAAAGACAAGAACAGTTTTGATTTCAAAGTGTCCGTATTAATTTTTTCAAACCTAATTTGAGTCAGTCACAATCAGTCGATGTCATTGACGATGTGTTCCCCTGAACAATAAACTAAACTGAACTAAAACATACAGTGCCTTGCAAAAGTATTCGGCCCCCTTGAATCTTGCAACCTTTCGCCACATTTCAGGCTTCAAACATAAAGATATGAAATTTAATTTTTGTCAAGAATCAACAACAAGTGGGACACAATCGTGAAGTGGAACAACATTTATTGGATAATTTAAACTTTTTTAACAAATAAACTGAAAAGTGGGGCGTGCAATATTATTCGGCCCCTTTACTTGCAGTGCAGCAAACTCACTCCAGAAGTTCAGTGACGATCTCTGAATGATCCAATGTTGTCCTAAATGACCGATGATGATAAATAGAATCCACCTGTGTGTAATCAAGTCTCCGTATAAATGCACCTGCTCTGTGATAGTCTCAGGGTTCTGTTTAAAGTGCAGAGAGCATTATGAAAACCAAGGAACACACCAGGCAGGTCCGAGATACTGTTGTGGAGAAGTTTAAAGCCGGATTTGGATACAAAAAGATTTCCCAAGCTTTAAACATCTCAAGGAGCACTGTGCAAGCCATCATATTGAAATGGAAGGAGCATCAGACCACTGCAAATCTACCAAGACCCGGCCGTCCTTCCAAACTTTCTTCTCAAACAAGGAGAAAACTGAGCAGAGATGCAGCCAAGAGGCCCATGATCACTCTGGATGAACTGCAGAGATCTACAGCTAAGGTGGGAGAGTCTGTCCATAGGACAACAATCAGTCGTACATTGCACAAATCTGGCCTTTATGGAAGAGTGGCAAGAAGAAAGCCATTTCTCAAAGATATCCATAAAAAGTCTCGTTTAAAGTTTGCCACAAGCCACCCGGGAGACACACCAAACATGTGGAAGAAAGTGCTCTGGTCATACGAAACCAAAATTGAACTTTTTGGCCACAATGCAAAACGATATGTTTGGCGTAAAAGCAACACAGCTCATCACCCTGAACACACCATCCCCACTGTCAAACATGGTGGTGGCAGCATCATGGTTTGGGCCTGCTTTTCTTCAGCAGGGACAGGGAAGAAGGTTAAAATTGACGGGAAGATGGATGCAGCCAAATACAGGAACATTCTAGAAGAAAACCTGTTGGTATCTGCACAAGACCTGAGACTGGGACGGAGATTTATCTTCCAACAGGACAATGATCCAAAACATAAAGCCAAATCTACAATGGAATGGTTCAAAAATAAACGTATCCAGGTGTTAGAATGGACAAGTCAAAGTCCAGACCTGAATCCAATCGAGAATCTGTGGAAAGAGCTGAAGACTGCTGTTCACAAACACTCTCCATCCAACCTCACTGAGCTCGAGCTATTTTGCAAGGAAGAATGGGCAAGAATGTCAGTCTCTCGATGTGCAAAACTGATAGAAACATACCCCAAGCGACTTGCAGCTGTAATTGGAGCAAAAGGTGGCGCTACAAAGTATTAACGCAAGGGGGCCGAATAATATTGCACGCCCCACTTTTCAGTTTTTTATTTGTTAAAAAAGTTTAAATTATTCAATAAATTTTGTTCCACTTCACGATTGTGTCCCACTTGTTGTTGATTCTTGACAAAAAATTAAAATTTTATATCTTTATGTTTGAAGAACAAACATAAAGATATAAAATTGTATTGTTTGAAATGTGGCGAAAGTTTGCAAGGTTCAAGGGGGCCGAAAACTTTTGCAAGGCACTGTAAACCCAACAAGTATTGTGCTTTGTCAGCAGATAAGACTTGGTGCAACAGGAGAGGAGACTTTTGTTGTCTTGGCCCATGAAACAACTTTCTTAGCAAGGCAATTATAGAACAGCAAGCCAATCAATAACCAAAGGCCTTTCAACAACTTGAAACCATAACACAGTAAAATGCAAACATTTGCTAATTGCCATAGTAAGGTTTATCACTCAGTGATGGAAAAAATATGGCCTCTAGAACAGTAACAAAACCTTGCACACTGGGAAAAACAGGAGTGGAAACAAACGCACACATCCCAATCCACCGACAGCGTGCCAAAAAAATGATAGAGTATATTATTGGGCCTATTAATAATTGGATTTATTGGATAAGTATTGGATTTATTGGGATGGCATCATAATTCCTATTATTGGACCGATAATTATCGCACTGATAATTATCATTCACTTCTAGTATGAATCAATACCTCGGAGAATTGACCTACACCATGTTAAATTTTTTATTATTTTTTTTAGGTGTTTCTATTGTTTTGTTCAACCCCTGTACAATATGACTACAAATAACTGATAGTGGTCCTGAAAAATAGAAACTCAATGGAAATTTTCCACAGTTGTTCAGATTCAGATGTAAGAAACTTATTCACGGCACAATTAAGAGACAGAAGCATGACGTTTTAATTGATGTGAGTTTACACCTCAAACACGAATGATAGTTATGAAATGTGTTATGAAATTTTATACGAAATGTATCTTTACATCATTGTACTGAAACGTACACATTACAGAGCAGAGAATAACTCTTTATGTTTGCTGCAATTTTTTGGTTATACAAGCAAATGGCTAACGTGTGTAAATGCTGCTAGACTTTGTTTCTTGCACATCTCTGCGATAAAGATCAAAATATGTATGTATGGGGGTGTGTGTGGCTTTGCCGCTTGCTTTTTCCTCCTTAAAAAAATGTGAACTTAGGTTCCTTTTTCAAATGCAATCAAACTTATTAGAAGCACACTGCCTGATCTTTGTGTTCTTGAACATACGGCTGCCTTCCGCACTTTCATTTAATTCTCTTTCCCGTTGTGTCTTTTGTGTAGATGGTGGTGTGGTTGGAGCGCTCGCTGGATAAAATTATCAGCATCTTTATCATCATCCTTCTGGTCACTGGGACCCTTCTCATGGGGCTGTTGCTCACAGCGATGGTATGTTATTTTATTTATTTATTTTTGAGTATATCTGTAGTCCCCGGGTTACGAATGAGTTCCGTTCCTACACTGGCAACGTAACCCGAATTTCTGTGTGAGTCGGAATTAACCCTTTAAGTACCCCTAAATCTCAAAATAACTATCCAAAAAGTCCAAAAGTATTGCATTTTGTTTAATGATGGAAGATACACTGCTCTCTGGTGGCAGTGTTGGGTCTGACTGTACTGTCGCCCAGACTCAGACGTCTGGTTTGGCCCACATAAGGCTGTAAGTTGTTTCAGCAAATACATGTTTGTGTATGCATTTGTAATTGAGTTTACAGCTACAGTTTGTGGAGTTTCGTAAGAGCGATTTGCTATGAGAACTGTCAATACGTCAGCATTTGTAGCATTTAATATAGCAAATTTTTGTTAAGTAAATTAGGTGAATTTAATCTACTAAATTTACATATTGATCAGACTAGATGGAGGTTTGAATAACAATTGTTTTGTGTCAAGTGTTTTATTGTTTGTGTCGTTTTGAACATGATGTACAGTTAGGGGTGTAACAGTACACAAAAATCTCGGTTCGGTACGTACCGCGGTTTTGAGGTCACCATTCGGTTCATTTTCGGTACAGCAAGAAAAAATGCAAAATATAAATGTGCTAGTTGTTTATTACACACCTTTGTGCTTTCAACAATAGGAACATTAGCCTATACAAAGCTAGAATTCTGCTCAAAAAGTAGCGGGTATTTAAAGGTAATCCAACAACAATTTGCCTTTCAGACGCCGCGTATTGGTCAGCTTTCTTTCTGAAAGAAAGAAGAAAAAAGAAGTCCTGTGCTAAAGAGAAAAGCAATCCCAGTGACAAAGATTTTAACATGTATTTTACAAATGAAATGCCTCAGTTAATATTTTTTTCCCCTTATGAACGGTTTTCAAAAGCTTTATTGGTGGATTTTCTCAAGTTAAAGCGCCACACTGATACACAGATCCTGCTTACACAATCTTTCTTATTATTTAATTACAGGTGTTTTGGCTCATTTCAATTTATTTTATTTAAATGGGCTATCATTTATTTTATTATGTGTTGATATTATACAAATGTGATGTAGTATTCATTTATATTGTATATTTTGTGTTGTGTAACTTTAGTTCCTATGTGAATATTAGTTAGGGTTTTGTATTGAACACGAGGCCGTGTTGGTTATTATTATAGCAGAGAAGACAGCAGTAAATCAACAAAGACAAGTCAACTGTGCCCCGATCTACCACTCAAGACTCAAGAAGTGGGTTACGATTACATATTAGTTTGAAAATCGACCGGATCCACCGTATTTTTACACGAGTGACTTCCGGTCTTCCCGATCCTAGCTACCGGTAGTAGTATTGACGCAGGAGGGTTGCGTCTTGCGTCAAATAATAAACTCTGCCGTTCTTTTCGCGTGCGTCGTGTTGAGCCGCTTCTGGGATGCGTCTAACACGCGGCCGCACTGCGACTGGTGTGCATTGGCTGATTGACTTTAACGCCCGCGTTTCACTGCGTTCTCACGGCGGCCACGTTGTCGCGCCATTGACGTTTTTGGGTTATACTGTCCTACTGTGTTGGTCCTCATTATAGTAAAGAAGACTGAGTAAATATAGTCTACACAAAGAAACTGTAACCCGATCGACTCACAGCCTCGAAAAGTAAGGGTTACATTACGTCAGAAACTCGTTCGGTACGCCTTCGTTCCGAACAGAGCACCACGTACCGAAACGGTTCAATACAAATGCATGTACCGTTACACCCTTATGTACAGTGGTATGAAAAAGTGACTTAGTACCTTTTGGAATGACTCACATTTCTGCATAAAATCACCATCAAATGTGATTGGAGCTTTGTCAAAATCACACAGATGAAAATACAATGTCTGCTTTAACTAAACCCAAACATTTTTAGGTTTTCACATTTTTTTTTTTTTTTTTTTTTTTTAAAACCTGTCCTGTTCAGCTGTTTGACACAGAGAATGGAAGTCTAAGTGCCCGGATTCTGAACAGTTTTAATGTTTCACATTGAGAGTCTGACATACTCCCATTGTGATCATTCAAAATACCTTTTTATTATGACAAAGCAGCGAACAGGAAGGGATTATGGGGGGACAGAAGAAAAGAAATACAAGAGAAGAAAAGAAACACATACACAAACAACAAATACATTGAACATCTAAACTAGTTACTAATATGCTGGTGCTATCGTCAGCGAGATGTATTTCCGGTTTACACCATGTGGGGGCCAATTGGCCAGTGAAAGAGGAGAATGGGGGTGGGGGTGTCTATAAGACTATAAGCTAAGTGATTGAAAGGGGTAGAGTGTACACAAATCAGTTCTGTGATCTAGAACCCAGTAATCGTGTGAATCTCTTATGAGTGTAAGCCCGTTGGCGACCAACCCTACGCCGCCGCATCGCCAATCCCGGCACCGGAACCCCCAACCCGAGCATGCCCTACCACATCCAGCAGCACGCAAGCCCCACCGGGCGCGCGACAGCCACGCAGACGGGCGGAGAAACCGCGCGGGCGCCAACCCAGGGCCACGGCCCCCACCCAGCTAGCCCGGGGAGGGAGGCAGGGAGGGAGGGCGGGCGGGGGGATGGGGGGGCCATGCGCAGCCCATCCCTCCTCCCGCCGCCCAGCAAAGGAGCCACCGTCCCCCCCGGGACCCAGGGTGGTCCCCCGGGCCACCTGCGTGCCCATCAACCGGCCTTCAGGGATGGCAGGAGGGGACGCATCACCAACCCCACGCCTACACCCACCCCCGCCCGCCCACCCGGGCCACGAGCCACAGCCACAGCCCCCCAACCGGCACGGCACGCCACGGGACCCCCAGCGGCCCACCAGACCCCCAGCGGCCCACCAAGCCCCAGGCAAGGCAGGGTCCCCCGCCGGTGCAGGCGACACCCCGCTGATACACCGGCGCCCAGCCAGCGACCCGCGACGGAGCGCAGGGCGGATGCCCAGCCAGAGAAGAGAGGGGAAGGCGGAGGCAGGAGAACGCCCAGGAACTGCCACGGGGCGATGCAAGATCGGAGACCCGACCCCCCAACCCACTCCCGCGGCCGGCAGCCGAGGCAGAGGGGAGGCCACACCCCGGGAGCCACGCCATATAGAAAAAGTGTGGGACCCACCTACTACCCTATTACTGTGGCTGCCAGGTTCCCGACTGGCAGCCATCACCCAGCACCGTGATGGGGGTGTGAGGGAAGGGTAGTGCAATGTATGCATTAAAATAGGAGAGCTTGGCTTGGGGCAGTGGGACCGCAGCATGGAGTTTCTGTCCAGCCGCCAGTCCCACCGCCCTTTGCCGGAGCTCTCCTGTGGAGTATGATGTGTGTGGTGCATTTAAAAAAGGTGCAGGGATGGCGGGGCCTGTGGTGAGGAGGCAGCCGTGAGCCCCCCCCCAACAGGTCCCAACCATCCCACAACCTTGGTGTGTGGTGCATTAAAAACAGGGGGGAGTCGGGCTGGGACTGTAAAGCCCCGTCCCAACTCTCCCCGGAGAAATGTATGAGCATGTAAGTGCCAGGGTGAAAAATATTTACAGTGCCGAAGTGAGAAGTGCGTGAGTTAAGAGGCAGGCTCCCGCGGGCGTGGCCCTGTCCACCAGAACCACCGGCCCCAGGGCGGAAGAAGCGTCAGGGCCTTGATCAATCCCCGCCCCAGACCACCCACGGCCCCTCCGCGACCGCCCACCCCCCTCCCACCCACCGAGCACCCACCCCGCACCCCGAGCAGGCGCCACACCAAGCGCCGGCGACCAGGGGGCGTCATCCCCAACGGCAAGGGACAGCAAGCCTCACCCTAGGCCCCGCGGGCCCCAAGAGGCCCCGCTAACGACCCCGCCGGCCGGGGGGCAGCCGCGGCCCAGGGAGGCGGACAGGGCCGGAAACAGACCAAGGGGAGGGAAGCGCACCCCCCACAACCCACCCCCGGGCCAAGAGGGGCGCGCGGTATGGCACCAGAGGGCACATCCCCGGCACCCGGTACAGGGAGACGCGGCTCCGGCCGGGCGGACCTGGGAGGGAACCATGGCTGCCGCATACACCCCCCGGCCCCCACCCCAACTCCACCCCACCCCGGCCGGCCGGGGAAGGGCCGTGGCCCCGGACCGGCACCCGCGCGGCCCCCCCACCCGCCCACGACACCAGCGCGCGCCCGACGGGACCCCCCGCACAGCCAGACGCAACCAGACAAGCCCCGGCCGAAAATCCCGGGGGCCAAGACCGGCGGCGGGACGGCCCAGGGCAGGACGCCAACAAACTCCACCTGTAAAGCTGATAGAAGAAGAGGTTTATCAAACACCATTAGATGTATGCCAAGGACCAGTGAAGTGTATTATTTACGCATAGTTCCTTAATTGTTCCAAGTCTGATAAGTAATATATAGGGTGTTCCAAAAAAAGTTGCATATGATCCCCAGTAGCTGGAAACCAAATTGTCTATGAGTATCCTTGTAAAATAAGCCCATTGACCGACTAAACTGTGAAGGAAGAAAAATTATTTATTACATGCTGTTGGGAGTGTATAAAACAGTTCAGATTTAAACATGTCCAGTTTCCAGCTGCAGAAGGATGCATACAACTTCCCTGGACACCCCGCATACATCCATTTATGTATACATTTTTATTATTTTTGTGGCATTCCTTCGCAGGTGAGAGAGAATCCTTAGTCTATGTTCATCATTCTTGCGACCGTTTCCCACTGTTGTTCGTATTTGTCCATTTTATTTGTCTGTTTGGCAGATATTTTCTCTAATGTTATATATTCAATGATTAGATTTAGCCATTGGTTAATGCTAATGTTTTGTTTGTTTTTCCAATTCAACAATATTGTTTTTTTGGCTATCGTTAGACTTGCTAGTAGTGGACGGGTTTGATGGATAGAGATATTCACTGTATTCAGATCGCCAAGCAGACAAAGAGTTGGAGACAATGGAATCCTGCAGTTCAATAGGAAAGAGAGTTTCTTCGTTACCTGTGCCCAGAAATCTTGTATTGGTTTACATTGCCAAAGAGCGTGAAAGTATGTATCTAAAGTATCTTCGTTGCAGCTTGTACATTTATCGGATTGGGAGAACCCCATTTTGTGCATTTTAGATTGAGTAATAGGCCATCTGTGCAGTATTTCGAACTGTATAAGCTGAAGGTTCTTATTCTTTGTCATTATAAATGCATTTTTACAGATGTTGGACCAATAGTTATTATCTAATGTTACCGAAATTTCGTTATTCCATTTTTCGATTGGTAGGCAAGTAGAGTTGTTACATGAGAGGGCTTTATATACTTTTGAAAGTATTTTTTTTTGTTGAGGATGTATATTTATTATTTTATTTACGAAAGGTGGTGGGTCTAACGTACCCGTTAGTGATGGAAATTTGCTTCTGATGGTTGCCCTGATTTTATTGTATTGAAGGAAATTGACCCCTTTGATCTGGAAATCTTGTAATATTTTTTCATATGACATGAATGTATTATCTTTAGGTTTTCATATTTTAATGAGGATATTATGCAAACAATGACAGAAGGGCGAAAAATAAGTGAACCATCACATTTGATATTTTATGGCCCTCCTTTGGCAGCAATAACTTCAACCTGACGCTACCTGTAGCTGCAGATCAGTCTGGCACATCGATCGGTACTAATCTTGGCCCATTCGCCTCTTCAAAACTGCTGTAGTTCAGTCAAATTCCTGGAATGTCTGGCATGAATCGCTGTCTTTAGGTCATGCCACAGCATCTCAAAGGGGTTCAAGTCTAGACTTTGACTAGGCCACTCCAGAACGTGTATTTTGTTCTTCTGTACTTCTGTGTTTTGGATCATTGTCTTGTTGCAGCATCCATCCTCTTTTTAGCTTCAACTGTCTGACAGACGGCCTAAGGTTTTCCTGCAAAACATCTTGATAAACTTTTGACTTCATTCTTCCATTAATGTTTGCAAGTTGTCCAGGCCCTGAGGCAGCAAAACA
This sequence comes from Corythoichthys intestinalis, assembly GCF_030265065.1. Classification (NCBI taxonomy): domain Eukaryota; kingdom Metazoa; phylum Chordata; class Actinopteri; order Syngnathiformes; family Syngnathidae; genus Corythoichthys; species Corythoichthys intestinalis. The sequence continues at coordinate 44,335,825 of NC_080398.1, forward strand.
GCCCTAAATCATGATACTTCTTCCACCATGCTTCACGGTGGGGATGTGGTGTTGATGTTGGTGAGCTGTTCCATTTTTCCTCCACACATGACGTTGACGTTGTGTGTTACTCCCAAGCAACTTCGGTTTCATCAGTCCACAAAATATTTTGCCAAAACGTCTGTGGAGTGTCCAGGTGCCTTTTTTCGAACATTAAACGAGCAATGGCTTCCATCGTGTAGTTCTCCTATGAACACAATTCTTGGCCATAGTTTTACATATAGTTGATGTGTGCACAGAGATATTGGACAGTGCCAGTGATTTATGTGTCTTTAGCAGACACTGTTGGGTTCTTTTTTGCCTCTCAGTATTCTGCGTTCAACTCTTAGCGTCATCTTTGGTGGACGGCCACTCCTTGGGAAAGAAACAACAATGCCAAACTCTCTCCATTTGTAGACAATCTCTCTGACTGTCGCTTGATGAACATTCAGACTTTTAGAGATGCTTTTGTATCCTTTCCCAGCTTTATACAAATCAACAATCCTTGATCGCAGGTCTTCAGACAGATCTTTTGACTGAGCCATGATGCACATCAGACAATGCTTTTCATCAAGACAATTCTTACCAGGTGTGTGTTTTATAGTGGCCAGGGCAGTTTTAAACCACTCATCAGTGATTGCGCACACACCTGACTTAAATTGTTTGGTAAAATTTGTTTTCAATTGCTCTTTAAATCTCCTTAGGCAGAGGGTTCACTTTCTTATATTCCCTTCAGTCATGGTTTGCATGCTAAACTCATTAAAATATGAAAACCTTTAAATGTTTGGGGGGATTTAGTTTAAGCAAAGTTTTTACACCTGTGAGATTTTGACAAAGATCAAATCACAGTTGATGATTTTATGCAGAAATGTGAGAAATTCCAAAAGGTTCAGAAACTTTCATACCACAGTATGTATGTGTGTTACAGCTTTACAAATGGTCAAAAATGAAGGAAAAGCTTCAAAAAGCACAACTGCCTTGTTTAACTGTCTGTAAAGCTGAACAACTTTATTGAGGACAGAAAACATCATATTAATAAAGTACAAAATAAGATACTGTGAGGTACAATAAGGTACTGTTTATGCGACTTAAAAAAAACTTAAAAAAATATATATACATATATAAATAATGGCGGACGAAACTCCGGCTTTGTAAAGTCAAAATCACGCAAGTCGAGTACATAGTAACCCGGGGACTACCAGTCCTCTTCTCCATTCGGCTTTTCCATTCAGGTGTCTCTGCATTATCGGTGTTTACACTGTTGGTTGTGTAATTCCAGGTACACCACGAAAGCGCTCACATCATTGACGTCACAAGTAATCTTATCAATGAGACAGTCTCCAACCATCCAGAATGGGCAAAGTATGTTCTTTCAGATTATAAACGTGTGGATGGATCCGGTGACTTCCTTCTGTCTTGATTGTTTTCCCAGCTTGCTCCCAGAAACTCGTGTGGTCCAGAAAGCTTTGAATTCAGCCGCCACCAACGTCTACGAGCACGGGAGAGAATGGATAACTCAAAAAGTTGGCATTTAACTATACATTATTGTACGCTATTTGTTGTATTTTCTTAAATGTAATTGTGGTATCTGTGTGCAGCTTCACAAGATTTTAGGAGACAAGGTGAACCATACAGATGTGATTGAGAAGCAGGTGCTAGAGCTTTGGGATCGACTTTACCACTCGTGGTTTGTCAAGGTAGCAACGAAAGCGGGGTGGATGGTTTCATGAGAAAATATGCCTTATTGTAAACACTGACGCACTTGTTCCTAGAACGTTACCCACTCGGGGCGCCCCCGCAGTCACAAGTTGAATATTCAGAGAGGAAACAGCTGGTTGGTGGACATGCTGGACTGGAAGGATATTGCCTCCTTTCTGCAGGAGAATATTGAAACTCTGTGGTCTGTAAGTGTTGATGAATTCTTTGATTGGTTGTAAAACAATGTTTTAAAATTGAAGCCATTTACTCTCAGATCTTGGAGTCTCTCTGGGTGGTGATGAGCAGGAACGTTGGCCTCCTTATCTCTACGACCACTACACTTCTCACTGTGTTGTTCCATAGTGGCACAGCTCTGCTCAACTTTGTCCTCAGCGTGGTAGGAAAACTACTCCAGTCACTAACTTCTAGTGGTGTACAAATCCATTATTGTCTTTTTTTGTTTGTTTGTTTTTTGTTTTTTTTAAACCTGCCCTGTTCAGCTGTTTGACACGGAGAATGGAAGTCTAAGTGCCCGGATAGTCTGAACAGTTTTAATGTTTCACATCGAGAGTCTGACATACTCCCATTTTGATTAATCCATTATTGTCTTATCTTAGGTGATCTTCTTGACCACCCTGTTCTACCTGCTGAGCTCAAGTGGAGAGTACTACAAGCCTGTCAAATGGGTCATCAGCCTGACTCCTCTCTCACAACCAGGACAGTCTTCCAACATCATTGGGCAATCTGTGGAGGAGGCTATCAGGTAGAAACCACAAAGTATTGTGCTGTATGCTATTGTCTTTGCAATATCACTTTTCATCTGACGAGACGACGTGGCGACAATACAACACAGTAGTTTCTCGAAATATGTTCATGTCAGGGAAATTCAATTTTGAACTCCAAGACAAGTGTTACCTCGATAACTCGATTAGAGAAATGAATACGACCCCAACCATGGATTGCTTTGCTTTGAAGGCTTTATGAACAAGAGCTCTCGGGTACAAAATGATGTGATTCAGCCAGGTGCTGTGATCACCCAGAAGTACAAAAAAGTACAGTCGAGGCTGGACATTTATACTGTTGAAAGGGCGGTGCCGAAGCCCACCGTGAAACGAAACTTACTACGAAACGAAACTAATCATCTCACAAACCGGGGTATTTTTCCATACAAAAACATCTTTGAGCTGAGACCTTGAACACCGGTCCCGGCTGATAGAGAGTGAGTCAGATCTGATAAGGGGGTCCACAGACACCCATTGTATTCATTCAGGGCATATTGGAAAATACAGGAACATAACAGTCCATATTTGGGCATATTGTGATACAGTCTATGGGAAGGCACACTCAAACAGGTTAATATAACAATGATGCTCTATGCTACAATGTTCTCATGCAAGCATAACAAAAGCATACAAGATATGATGGTTGTGTTTTAAACATGAATAAAATTGTCTCACAGTTCATTATGCGTGACATTTTCTTATTGTACTTAGAATGCGTCAGCTTGCATTGTAGCATTGTTTGGGTCGTGTCACTCATGTGAGATGTGCTGCGCCTCTCTCTCTTCCCTCACCAGAGTTTAGGATGTGTTTCAAGCTAGGCCGCCCTCAATCTTGCTTGTTTGGAAACATGGTAGGATTTGTTGTCTAATCTTGGCAAGAGAGAATATGCAATGTTGCCTTAGCCTTTAAAAGTCTGTGCTGAGTGATTTATCACACTGTAAATTTAACTCGTAGCATCAACATAGCATTAGCATCAACTTTAGCGTGGTGAGCATCCTTTTAAACACTCACTTTCATTTTTTTACCTAGTTCGTGGCTTCTAGGTGGGTTTAAATGAAAATTATGTACTGCTGTTCCTACTTAGCATCTATTATCAACACGAAGTTGGCATTTCCTTGGAGACGCTATAATATGTGCTCGTCTAGTTCTGTTCATTTGAAATTGTTGGAAACCTTTATTTATGGAGGAAAACTTTTATGAATTTTACAGATAAAAACAGTTTGAATAACGGTCGACTAAAACTAACGAAAGTTGTATGAGATTTCGTCGAGTAGAAAATTTTCCACCACTAATTTTGCAGCATATTTTCACACAGATCAGAAGTAGATGTGTAATGCCTTTATCTTTATACTGTAGATATATACAGTATATGCCTGAATTGGTACCATATTAATAACATATGGACAAATATCCGTGTGTTTTTGCACAGAGGCGTGTTTGATGCCTCTCTCAAGATGGCGGGCTTCTACGGCCTGTACACTTGGCTCACTCACACCATCTTTGGCATCAACGTGGTCTTTATTCCGTCAGGTGAGTCTCATGCCAAGAGCAGCGTATTCTTGTTTTTTTCTTCCCTTCATCTACAACATTTGTTTACTCCCAATAGCTTTGGCTGCCATCTTGGGCGCCGTTCCCTTCCTGGGCACATATTGGGCTGCCGTGCCCGCCGTGTGCGACTTGTGGCTGGCACAGGGTGAAGGCGTCAAGGCCGTGCTACTGCTCGTCTGCCACCTGTTGCCGACCTACTTTGTGGACACCGCCATCTATTCGGACATCTCTGGGTGAACATTCATTATGAAGGCCTGCAAAATTAAGAGATGATTATTCATTTGGTCAAGAAAAACATTCAATGCGATACATTGTTATTTATTTAGTAATTGATTAATGCAGTATATGACGGAAAATACTCAGGTGACTTGAAGTTCCGTTCTGAGACCCCCAATTTAGCCAAATTTAAAAATTGTCCTATATGCATGTGTGATACATCATTGGAAAGCTCAAAATCTCAATTTTCTGGGGGAAGAAAAATTTTGAACAGGAGGGAGAGGAGGGAATTTTTTTTTTAAACCCTAACTGAAGGTGAGAGCATGAGAGCGCATAATTAAAGACACTATGATTTTAACTAGATATTATCGCATAATTATCTTGTTTCGATCCCAAAAAATCGGTGTAGCATGTCTCAGAGTGTCAAGACAAAGCTGTGAATGGCCACAGCCAGACTTTTGGGGTATTTTATGGCTGAAACGCGGTAATATAACAAGGGTTGCAATGCAGAACTTACAGACCTCAAGGAATGGTTGAAGATTTTCAAATACAGTATTTACCCTTTTAAACTTTTTTTTTTCTTCAATTTTTCTTTGGATCGATTATCTTCTAAAATGCGACTAACAAAAAAATAAAATTAAGCATAATTTATGAGATCTGTGACCTATTTACAGACACTATTTTTTTCATTGTGACATAATTTGTTTAAAAGTTGAATAATGACTGAATAATTTTATAAAGTTTTTTTTTTTTTTTTTAAACTAAATATTATACATCAATTAATGATTCTAAGTTAAAAACTATAGACATGTTGAAGAATATAATTCTTATGGCTGGGCTGAAACAAAAGCGGTTATGTGGTGTCTGTAAACGAGGGTTTCCAGGGTAAAACGGACAAATTAGAAATAGTTATATAGTAGTATAGTTATTGTTCTATCAAACAGTTCTTTTGGCTTAAAATACAGCAGTATATTTTAAAGAGGGGTGCAAGAGCAGAAGCTGCTTTTTCGGCCTTGTCTGCGTTTTCCGCCAAATGCAATTTAAGTGCTGTGCGATTTCGGGGGGGGGGGGAATTCCACTATCTCATTAAGCCATTTTATGTCAAAATAACGCTATGCAACAATCATTAACTCATTCTCTGTCCCTGTCTATCAACATCAATGACAGCCAATGTATTAGATGTTTAATTTATTCTTGTACCATATGTTTGTGTTGTTTTGTGATTTTATAACATGCCTGCTTTTCCGCTATAAGGATATCTAATGACCATTTCTCATCATTGATTTCAGAAGTATCAGCACTGTAGAATTAAGTGCTGTTTATTATTTTTTTATTATATAGAGTATTGTTAAACTTGACGAATTTGACGATACCTAATAAACTATTATGAACAATCCTTCATTCGCTGCCACCCTCCCACTTCAAATGGATTGAACATCTACTAGTGCTAAACTCTAGTGGTAAATTTAAATTCGCAAGTGAAGGATGGTTGGATGCCACAAAATTGGACGTCTAACATAATCTTGAAAAGGGTAACAAGCGCTCAGTTTTTCAATTTTGTGTGCGTAGCTGGCAGTCACCTTGGGTAGGGCGACCAGTGGTTCGAGACTAGATACTATTTCTTCGTACTCGTTGGTACGATGACATCATTTTAGTGCCATATAGGTATGGTATAGATCCAACTCGAGATATTACAGCTTGACGTGTGTGTTTGTTTTCAGTGGGGGTCACCCTTACCTGACAGGCTTGGCAGTGGCGGGTGGCGCTTACTATCTGGGTCTGGAAGGCGCCATAATCGGACCCATCCTGCTGTGCATCCTGGTGGTGGCGGCCAACATCTACAGTGCCATGCTGATGAGCCCTAACTCCACGACCCCCACGCCCATCCAGGCGGGCTGGCCGCAACCCGGCAACAGGTCGCTACAGCAACCAGCACGCTTGAAAAACTAAAGCCGGGCACATTCTTTCTACTTAGAAAGTTTTTCTCTCCCTCCAGGCTTTTCTCTGAGGTGACGCCTTCCATCCTGAAGAAGAGCAGTGAGTAACAGTCCACTGGCGGGACATTGGCCGGCTCCTCCGCTTCTCCCTGAGCGGTTCAACTCTACACTCCCAGCGAGATGGCGCCTCAAGCAAGCCCGCACACCCACGATGCTTTGCTGCGGCTTCGCTCCGGGCAAAACGGCGCCTGTTGCTGCTCTCCAGTCGCAAAGTTGATACAAAGTTGTCTCGTTGGAAAAATAATTGATTACCGGGTGAGATGATTTTTGAAACGCACATGAAACTCACACTAATGCACAACTTAATCCAAAAGTGTCCAATTTGGATGATATGTCACTTACTGAATGTGTAAGGTTTCAAAAGACCACATTGGGTTCCAAAGTTTTTTACCACTATCCACCTTAGAAAACAACAAAAATCAGTTTTTCTTTGTTTCACATGGAAATATGTTATTGAACAGCAATGCTGCACTGATTGTTTGCTGCGACAATATTGGCTACAAACTTTGAAAGAGAAAGAGTAGACACTTTTTTGACCAAAAAAAAGGTCTCTCGTGCTTTACATTCTTTAGTTTAGAACTGGGGTGTCCAAACTTTTTTCTCCGGGGGCCCCTTTCAGAAAAAAATCATTGGATGCAAGGGCCAGCTTGAAATCCTTTGTTAATAAAATTATCAAAGTCTGGTAAAAATAAAAAAACTATTAAGTCATTGGCTGCTATTGACGGTAATAGACGTCCAATCAAATTTGACTGGGAGGCTGGCGGCGTTCGTTCAATGATGAACACCTTGCCATTTGAAATGGATTTAATATTGATAACTGTCAATGGCAATGAGTGATTTAAGTTCACAAAATGATCCAGAGGATATAATGCAACAGAATTTAGACTGATTTTCAGGTTCTTGTGCGGGCCAGTATAAACAGGGCAGCGGGCTGTAGTTAGGACACCCCTGGTTTAGAACATGGATTAATTCATCCGAAATGTTGGTTTTTGACCAAAAAGCGAAGAAAAGCATGTCAATGAGAACAAAGACACCAATATTTTATGCTCTTGTCATACCTTAAAGGTTGACAGAACAAAAGAAAGACTGAGAAAGGGCTTCTGGTATCAAAACTATTTGCACAAGCCAACTGTGGAAAGCGTTGCAAGTGATGCTGACTCAGGTCCTAGTTGACTATCAGTGGCTTTAAAACATTTTGTTCATCATTCACTCCATGTAGTGAGTCATCATTTCTCACAATTGACACACACTTACTAGAACAGGTAGTCCAGAGGTTACGACGTACCCGACTTGCATGATTCTGACTTTACGACGCCGGAGTGAATAGGGCAACACATCAGACGTGGACGGTGCAAGATGAAGCCCCTTCACCACCTTTCTGACAATACCGTCGATCAGGGCCAATTTGGTGACTGGTACCTCCCCTAGGTCTGCCTGATAAATAAGCCTAGGGATAGAAAATTAGTTCAAAACCCTCATGCATTGTGAGGGATTTAGAGGGGCCACTGTGATCCCCTGAGCCACCGGTCCACCAGGGGGATCACATCTGGTGTTGCAATGCCTTGCCCCGGGCTTGCCTGGATGCTTAAATAACGGTTTCCCCCGGAGGTATCGTGTATGATTTCTCCTCACAGCCTCCTTAATATGCAGTCGTTAACTATGCCCCTGTCCATGTAGAACCCATGACACTTCCTGGGCTGCACACCTGAGCCAGTCAGCTGGCGGAAATACTCCAGGATCCCTAGGCTACTCCCCATCCTCCGATGGCCCCATCTCAGTCCAGAGCCTGCCTTCTCAATTGAATGGATAAGCGGGTCCGTTGCCAGGTTGAAGAGCTGGGGCAACATCGGCTCCTCCTGCTTCACTCCAACCTTCATCCTTATGAGCTGTGTTACGACAACCCCATAGCCCACCCTTTTCGACAAATCCAGATATGTTTCGAATCAACTCAATAACATGTCTGTCAACACCCCATTCTTCTAAGGTACACGGGATATGCTCATGGGAGAGAGTCAAATGCCTTCCTGAAGTCCACAAACACCACTGCCAGTGGTTCCCCCTTCTTCCTTGAGCACCTAATAATTCTTTGCAGTGTCATCAGGTTCTCTGCGCACCCACTCGAGGAGGCGAGGAAACCACGCTGCCGAGGGTTAATCGGACAGGCCCGAGTCAACCTTATCATCATTATCCGCCCAAACAGCCTCAGAACCACCAATTGTCACTGGGCGCCATCCAGACACTGTGCCCGGCTCGGATTGATGTATTTGGGTAACGGCTTAGTTTGGCACTCCTTGAAGACACAGGGACTGACTCCGCGTGCCAGCCATGCTGTGAAAAGCCTTGCCAGTTGCTTGCCCTGAGGATCCCAGTTGAACAAAGCCTGTTTGGTACTCCTGTCTGGTCCGGAGGCTGTGCCATTTGCCATTCGGGTCAAGTTTTTCCTTTCTTCTTCCACCAGGATAGGGGTGTAAAACTCCTGTGCACTTCCTTTCTGTAACGCATCTCGGATCCTGGTCTCCACCAGGTCCGGTAGCAGGACCGGGTCAGCCAACGGCTCTGAGAGCTAAACTGTCTCTGACACTGCCGCTTCTAGGCTGTCGCCTGCCGTGTCGACTTGCAGTAACCTCCTTTTGCTCCTCACCTGCTCTGCCGTTTTGCCACTTCCCAGCTCATCAGCTGTGAGCTGATTGGTGGCCTTATTGTTACCCCTGTACACCGCTAGGAGCCGGATAAGCTTTTCGACTTTTTCGCACTCCAGAGCTTCTTGGATTTGGCCTCGTTCCAGGCTCCTGAGTGGGCGTGCCGCCTGGTCTGGGAGACACCAATCACGGACTTGAATCACGCGAACTCTGGAATGTCACTACTTTCGTGGAAGGACCACAGTGATGTTGCGTTCCACCTGAGGGTCAGAGGGGTCAGACTCTGGAGATGCTTTCAAGGTCGATTCAGCTCCTGTGGTGAGGGCTATAGCGGGCTTTGGTTCCAGCACGATCTCTTCCCGCTGTACTCTCATTACCAAGCCGTCATTGATTCGGACGCCACCGAGGGCACTCCGAGAGGAGGACTAGTCGAGGTCCACCCGCTCCCCCGGCTCTGTCTTCTTCACGGACCTGCATCTCCATCGATAACTGACTTCCCACGGGAGTCTTCCCATCGGTCAGTTGCTGTTGCCACTGACCTGGACGGGACCTTATCACACACTAGCAGTGGGCGGTTCCATCTACCACTGGGCAGGTCGCTTCGCCAATGCCAAGTGTGCCCAACTGTAGCACACAGGCGCGGAAGCTTTGCCCACACACACACAGGGTCCCTCCCCTAACCCATGTGGTGCCGCTTCTGATGAACCAGAACGCCAATCCTGGCCACGTCTCTTCTTGGACTTTTTCATTATTGTTTGTGATCGCAATCCCTCTCTCCCACCTCAGGGCATGCTGCTTTGCTCGTCAACACCCGCCGCGTACCTTCGCGATGCTTTGTTTAAATTAAGCAGTTGGATTCCCCCCGGTCCGCACCAGTTTTAAGACAGCTGCTAGGCGCCGGCTGAGGCAGGCGGGTGGCGCCCGGCCTGGGTTTCCGGGGCGGTCATCAGGTCGCGGGGTCCAGCCAGGGGTGCGGAAGTGTCGGCCGGGCTGCGGTAGTACGAGAGGATACGCAAGTACAGGCATTTGGTCTAGGTGCTTGGCTGAGGAGCCAATGGTGCGAGGCTACCATCTGTGGGATTTTGACTGAATGCATCTCAGTCAGAATCCCACCTAGCCACAATGACACAGGGGTGCGATCCCCCCTAAGCTCTCCCTTTCCCGGCGCCCGACGTGCCTCACGTGGCCATTTGGGTTAAGTCACCAGCATAGGAACAGAAGTCGTTTGTAACCCAGGGACTACCTATAACTATAACGATGTATCTATACTGAAAATTCTCCCAACTAATTAATGTGAAAATACGCGTTGGCCATATAATAGTCATGCAACACCACCATCTATAGCAGGGGTATCCAACGTTGGTTCTCGAGAGCCCCTATCCAGCTTGTTTTCCATGTCTCCCTCTTCCAGCACACCTCAAATAATCAGGATCGTTATCAGGCTCGTGCAGAGCTTACTGATGAAGTGATCATTTGATTTAGGTGTTTTAAAGGAGGGAGACATGGAAAACAAGCTGGATAGGGGCCCTCGAGGACCGGAGTTGGCTACCCCTGATCTATAGGGGATATGTTAGTCATAACAGTGAAGAACAAACCTAAATTGAACAAAATAGGTGAAACCCTTTTCCCATGCCAACATGTTGAAAAACATCTTTGATAAAAGACAGTACGTTACCCATGGTGGCAAAAGCACTTGCCATGTGCAATCTTAGTGCCAAAGAACTATGTTGAAATTATCCTATTAGTCTGATAGGAAGGGAGTGCTTTGTCCCTGTCTGTAGAAAATGTTACTTTGTTTTAAGAGCAATTTTTTTTGTAGGGCTTTAAACCATTTTGTTTTATCATTCGTTCTGCACAAACCTGAAGCATTTGCACGTTTTTAGTTGATTCCTAACACAAAAAAAAACCTAACTTGTGTGCAATCACAGTTAATGCAGATTTTGCACAAATACACACTGCTGCTCTCCACAAATAGTCATTATTTAGTTTTTATTAAAGAAGCAGGAAGGAACTTGTTTGCATCGGGGCTTCCTCTACAGTCGGGAAATCCTTTGATGACAAGTCAAGTTTACAAACTTGTTTTCATCACCGAGAACTCAACTGAGCAAACTGTTTTGGGAGTTTTTTTTTTTTTTCTTCCAAATTTCAATCAAACAAATCGATATCATGGTTTAGGTCCTTTTTTTCGCCCATAATTAAGGAGGCCATCCATTAATTTCATATTTATATATCTATATTTTTAAATATACATATATAGTTATTAAATGGTGAGGAATTAGCAGGCCTTACTATCTAATGCATTTTTATTGGCAGTCAATGGGTGCCAGCAATAAAAATGAAAACCACCCTCCTGCAAAATGACCAAAATGGAGTTTGCGCACTACTTCTCAGTGGTTCAAACATTAAAGATAACATATTCAATGTTTTCATCATACCAGCACTTTTTTGACTAGTAGTGCTCGTAGCAACATGAAGCCTGGAATGTTATCTGTGGCTGAATGATCACACATTAGTGTGCACGTGTGATGGATGCGATCGGACTTCAGGTTGTTGGCTATAACAAGTGTGACTTTTTTTTTTTCTTTTTTTTTGAAGTGTGCATAATATCAGTGTTACCCTCATTTGTTTTTATCTGTTGGTTTTCCTCAAATGACTGGATATGCACTGCCAAATAAACACCACCTTTAAAGTAGATGTGTCCTGATAGTTTTTTTTTTTTTTTTAAATGGTTAAAAAAAACCTAGACTTCATCAAAATTATGAAAGAGGGGGGGGGGGGCAAAAAACCCCCCGCAACATTAAAATATTTTATTTATTTGGAAAAAAAACACACTTTTGACTTGAAGCTCCGCTCTCAGACCCCTAATTTGGCCAAATTTCAAAATTGTCCTATATGCATGTGTGACACATCACTGGACAGATTTTGATTTAAAATGTCCTGGTATTTCAAAACATTCATTATGCCATGCACCCTAACAAGCTTCCCAGGGCCTTTGGAAGCGAAACAGCCCCACAGCATCACTGACCCACCCCCATACTTCACATTGGGTATGAGGTGCTTTTCAGCATGCGCATCTTTCGTGGCACGCCAGACCCACTTAGAATGTTTGTTGCCAAAAAGCTCAATATTGGTCTGACACAAAAATACACACAGTCCCAGGCTTCAACTGGGACCGTGTGCTTTGGTCAGATGAGATAAAATACATCTTAACCAGGGGTTCCAATAATTATGGAGGGCACTGTATGTCTCTTTGTGGCTTTCCGGTAACTCAAGGTGCAAGCATGAGCAAGCATCATTAAAGACACGATGATTTTAACGAGATTTGTTGAGGTGGTTGCAGCTCAACGTTGCATTCGTAGGAAGAATTGACAGAGAATAAGTTGTCTTTTAGCCAAAACTCGGCGTATTTAATTTCCATCGACATGCGGATACATCCTTTCTCATTGCGGTCTTCACAGGCAATCCCACAAATCAAAGTAATCAAAGTCAAACAAAAAGAAGTAATAAAAGTACCACTTTAGACAATTAAGTCCCATCCTGCCATCTTGTGGCGAAAAGATATGTCAATAATAACAAGCAATAGGAACATTATTTCAACATCAACTGAGGACACATTTATGAATACATAACATTTCCTTCACCATTTCTCTCAACAAGATTGCGTACTTACCTTTAAAAACTTCGTGTAGAATGCATCATCGAGTGTCAAGACAGAGCTGTGAATGGCCACAGCCGGACTTTGTGGGTATTTAATGGATGAAATACGGCAATATAACAAGGGTCGCAATGCAGAACTCGCAGACAAAAAGGAGTGGTTGAGATTTTCAAATATTTATCCTTTAAAAATATTTTTCTTTTCCAATTTTTTCTTTGTTTGGATCGATTATCATCTAAAATATTGGGGAACGGTAACAAAAAATAATACAATTAGGTGATAGTTATAAGTTAGGTATATGTGACCTATTTACAGACAGTATTTTTTTTTTCATTGTGACGTAATTAGTTTAAAAGTTTAAAGTATGCTAGTGAAAATGGTGCAAATTAACTAGAGCACTTTGAACAATTTTTGTGACTGGGTCGTCTGCGTGCTTAAATGCAGCAAACGTGACAAAGCCCCATTTTTATTTCATGGTCCCTATAAAATACACACGCTTAACCAGAATACTCTGAAATGTTTGATGAGAAAAGTGTAGGAAGATAAAAATACAACTAAATTATTCAGTGTGCAAAGAACACAAAACAGAATAATCATACAATATTTAACGTGTATGGGAAGCATTGTTTTCTGAAATTTCCAGATAAATAATTTATCACTTCACATTAGAAATCCCTTTAGCTGCAATACGTATGGTGAATTGCCCCAGAACAGAATAGCGTATATCAAACAACTTTTCAAATATAAGATGTTATATAAATTAGATATGTGGTGTATAATGTCTAGTGCAGTAGAATTGCTGTCAGACGCATTAAAAACCCTTTCACAAATTATGATAAAAGTTAATATAGGACAGGGGTAAAAAAAAACCTGTGGTGTAGGGGCCAATTGCGGCCCACGGGACAATATTTTGCGATGCCCATTTGACATCCAGTTGTAGTACATATTTGTGTTGCCCAGAAGTATTTTGCAATGGGCAGCAAGAAACTATCAATATTTTCAAATAAAATTAATGAATTGAATCCATTTTTTGGGGGGGGGGGGGGGTATATATATTTATATAGTAATAAGTTAGACTAAGAAAACTCACAATTTATATATAAGATGTGACCGAAAACCTTTGGCTGAAAATAGCTAAAACTGCATTTTCTGTTAAAAGGCCGAAAGTTCACCACCAAAAAGTGTGAAGAACCCTAGTCTCTTGTGATGACGTAATCAAAACACAGTAAGCTAACACAACTGGCTCACAGCCAACATGTCCGTGGTGGAAGTATTTTGAGGTATCAAAGAAATATATCAATTATTAAACGAAGAAAAATAAATCTGCTTCATCGCTGCTGCAAAATCTGACAGAACACCTGGAACGCATCCTCCTATGGGGTTTCAGAATCAGCTTTTAAACTGAGAGTTAATATATGTATATGGCGGAAAACACTCAGGTGACTTTAAGTTCCGCTCTGAGAACCCCGGTTTGGCCAAATTTCAAAATTGTCCTATATGCATGTGTGATACATCATTGGATCATTAAAATCTCAATTTTCAGGGGGAAGAAAAATTTTTAACAGGAGGGCGTTTAAAAAAAAAACATGTTTTTTTAAACAGCAAAACCCCAACCGGAGGTGAGACCATGAGAGAGCATAATTTAAAGACACCACGATTTTAATGAGATATTATTACGTACTTACTCTGTTTCGATCCAAAAACTCCATGTAGCGTGTATCGTCGAGTGTCAAGACACAGAATGGCCACAGCCGGATTTGGGGGGAATTTAATGGGTAAAAACATGGTCATATGACAAAGGTCGCAATGCAGAAATCGCAGACATCAAGTAGTGGTCGAAATGTTGTTTTTCATATATTTACCCTTTTAAATGTTTTATTTTTCCCCTCAATTTTTCTTTGTTTGGATCGATTATCATCGAACAAATTGGGGAAAATGCGACAAACAAACAAAAAAAAATTAAGCCATAGTTATGAGGTAGATATCCGTGATTTACAGACACCATTTTTTTCTTTGTGACATAATTTGTTTAAAAGTTTAAAATATGCGAGTGAATAATTTTTCATTTTTTCTAAAAAACAAAATATTATACATCAGTTAATGATGTTAAGCTAAAAATGACATTTTGAATAAGAAAAACTAACCTTCGTTCTATGGCTGGGTTGAAATAAAAGCGGTTGCACGACGTCTGTAAATGGGGGTTTCCAGGGTAAAACGGACAAATTAAAAATAGTTCCGGGGCTTAATGCGCCATGAATCTGCTATTGCAGCATATATAGACATATTGTTCAATCAAAGCACAAGTTCTTTTGGCTTAAAACACAGCAGTTTATTTTAAAGAGGGGTGCAAGAGCAGAAACTGCTTTTTCAGTCTTGCCTGTGTTTTCCGCCATATATACATACACACACACATTTAAATATATATACTGGACTGTCTCAGAAAATTAGAATACACAATATTCTAATTTTTTGAGACAGTCCTGTGTGTATATATATAGGACTGTCTCAGGAAATTAGAATACACAATATTCTAATTTCCTGACTGTCTCAGGAATTCATTCTACTCATTTGACAATGCCTTTTAGCTCTCTATATAGGCAAAACAGCGCTATTACAGATGGAGTATTCTAATTTCCTGAGACAGTCCTGTATATATACACAGGACTGTCTCAAAAAATTAGAATATTGTGTATTCTAATTTTCTGAGACAGTCCAGTATATATATATATATATATATATAACTGTATATATCAACTATTTAATATAGCCATGAATAATACGAAATACGAATAGCTCCAAATAAATTTCAATTAAAAGCAAAAAAAGTAATAAGTTTTTATATATATATATATATATATATATATATATATATTAGAGATGTCCCGATCGATCGGGTCCGATCACATCATTTTCAAAGTATCGGAATCGGCATAAAAATATCGGTCATGCCTTTTTTTAATATATATACATTTTTTAATTAAATCGTTTTCTAATTGTATTTAACGTTACAGACATAATATGTTACTTATCCAGAGTCTTTAGTTTAGGCTTAAGGTAGGGTTATCAAATTTATCCCAATAACGGCGGTAATTAATTTAAAAAAAAATGTATTTATTAATGCATGCGCTGCACGACCCACTCACGCATTGTCGCACTCCATCTGTAATAGCGCTGTTTTGCCTATATAGAGAGCTAAAAGGCATTGTCAAATGAGTAGAATGAATTTTGGCAGCCTTTGGAGCCTTATTTTAATTGGCGAAAGCCTTACAATCCCTCTCCCTACGATTAGAAATATCATGGGAAGCAATGTGGGGAACAAGGTAGCAACTGATCTTTTTCTTAACACCTTAAGTTGCTTCCCAAGAAGAAGATAGAAGAAGAAGATATATCAATTGGTAGCACTACGCAGTCATGGTTCCACTTCCGATCATGCATTTGGGCATGGCCTTCAGTATCATTTACTGAAAGCTCAACAAATACACTAGATGGCAATATTTAATCACAATACACAAAGTCACAAGTCTTTCTATCCGTGGATCCCTCTCACAGAAAGAATGTTAATAATGTAAATGCCATCTTGAGGATATATTGTCATAATAAACATATACAGTACTTATGTACTGTATGTTGAATGTATATATCAGTCCGAGTTTTATTTATTTTTTTCTTAATGCATTGCCAAAATGTATATGATCGGGAAAAATTATCGGGAATGATTGGAATTGAATCGGGAGCAACAAAAGCAATCGGATCGGGAAATATCGGGATCGGCAGATACTCAAACTAAAACGATCGGGAGCAAAAAAACATGATCGGAACAACTCTAATATACATATACATATATATATATATATATATATATATACAGTGGGGAGAACAAGTATTTGATACACACTCAATGGGAAAACCCATTGGCAGTGTATCAAATACTTGTTCTCCCCACTGTATAATACTGTATATAATATACACATTTAAATGAGTGTCCCGTGTTCATGAAGGGAATGTAGGAAGGGCAAGGAGCATCACAAAAGACGATACACACCACAACTTTCACATACTCAACCTGTTGCCCTCTGTTAGGCTCTGCAGGGCCAGAACTGCTAAAACAGACGGACAAGAGCTGTCACCAAACCAAACTCACATTTGCAATGAAATGCCACAGTCACTGCACTGCTACTGCCACAACATTGTCAGACCCATCTCACTAAGCAATATGTTCTCAGCCGTCTCGATATGGGTGCTGCATATGCAATATTTGCAGTTGCATCACATTTTTGTGCCTACATCAATATTTATGCTGTAATTTGCACTATCAAGTCAGCCATCTGCCTCTGAGTAAGTACTGTAAATTGTCATATACGCACTGTTATACAGTACGAATACCACTACATCACTGCTTGCTGCAAGTCACTTATTCACTTTATTCCCAATCTGTGTACACTTTAACCTGTGGTTTTTTTTTAAATATTAGTTTTATGTGGTGCACATTATGGTGAAGCTTTAAATCTTGTTGCACTCTGTACAAAGACAATAAAGGCTTGGTTTTCTATACTGCTCTGTGAAATCTATATAATCATTTTGTATTTTATGAATCTCGTGACCGCACATAACTCTTTGGCTGCCATAGACGTCCAATCCATTTTAACTGGAAGGGGCTGTGTTTATTTTCAATATCACTTTCCCCTTCTTTTCCTAAGTACAACACATACACGCTGTTACCCGGGCTGGCAGTAAGTGACCAAATGTGATGGTAACTTTTGAGTAGATGTCCACTGTGCCTTCAAGTGTCAAACTTGGTTGCCCTATTAAAATCAGCAATGGCAAATCAAGGTTAAGCACAATAAAAGAGACATATGTGATGGGTGTCCTTGACAGGACATGTAAATGCCTTCACTTTTATTCTCTATATTTGGATGCTTTCACTGTGGAAAAAGCTGCACGTCAGCACTTTTCAGTACAATCCAAACAATACAACAAAATGTTCTTTCGGCCACTTCAGTCGCTTCTTTCAACCAATGCTAAGATGATGCTTTGTGTGTGTGTGTGTGTGTGTGTGTAAACACGGTCGCTGAGTTGGGAATCATTCATTCATTTCCTACATCCTAATTACCAGATGGGGATACATTGTATATATCTATACACAGTGGACTATATAGTCCACTGAAAATGATTCCGAAGTCTGTCTCTGTCCGGGCTTTTAGGTGCCTAAAGGCCCTGGAGCAGTAAAGCAACCCCAGACCGTCACAGTAGTCCATTTTTTGTTTTGTAAAAAATAAACTTATTGAATAAATTTGTCTACTAAAAAAAAAAAAATCTCAATTTCATGATAACAGAGTAGGGAAGGAGTGAATCATTTCCAACACTGTGTAAAAACTCCAATGACATCAATGACTTGCAGTGATATGTTAAAAAAAAAAAAATGATGGCCATTAGTGCTGAGCTAAACAGATATGATGTAAAAGAGTAAAATATGACAATGTGAAATATGCAAGCAACCTTTTGTGCCTGAATAAATCATTGGTGTGTTTTGAGTGTATGTAAAAAAAAAAAAAAAAAACACACACACACACTAATGGAATTAACAGGTCAGAAGTCCCTAACTCACTCACGGGTCATGTTTGGATGGTGGGCTCGCACTTGGTTTGGGTTAGAGCAGGGTTTCCAAAATGAACCCCAGATTTTCACTGAATCATCAATCGAGAGCTATCACATTTTCATTTATTGTTATCAAGTCCCTTGCTGTGATCAGACGTATTTTTGTAAGTATGGATATGGCAGCATAGTCAACTAGTGGACAGCATGTCTGTAAGAGGTTTCTAATTCTAGCAAATCATTGAACAAGACAAGTGCTTTAGGAAAGTCTAAATATGAACACATCGACGGAAGCCCTGCTTTAACGTAAGAACCCAATGGACTCAACAGTAAGACTGGATGTACTGTGTGTAATAGGCAGTGAGCTAAATTTTATATTAAACAGAACGAACAATAGACAACCATGTAAAAACAGGACATAGAAAATGTATGATATCACAAATGTCTTCTCAACATGACGTTTGGTCCCCTGCTTTGGGAACGCTGGAGTCCGCAGGGTGTAAAGACGAGGAGAAGACACTAGAGGGAGACACACTAAAAGGAGGCACACAATGGAAAACAGCCTTCTTCGTATTTGTTCGTGTTCACGATCCATGAGACAATTAAATAAAAAAAGGAGCAAACATTCAAGTCACACACACACACAAATTAAGTGCACACACTCCGTAATAAGAGGCAGTCAGTAAACATTACATGATGACGTGACATGTGGGCATCAGTCACTCGCTGAGAGCATCCAGCGTCTCCCGGCGGGGAGTCTTTTGCTCTGCTCAGTCTTCGTCCTGAGGACGCAACACGGCTCCTCGATGTCGTACCGTCCCAGGCGTCCTTCTCGAGATCACATCCACACGGAGGCCTTGTTTAATTCCATTCTTTTTGATGTTTTTTTTTTTTTTTGACAAACGGTCCTCCCCGTGTGTGTATCAGAAGTGTGTGTGTGCTCCATCAGAAGACCTCCGGTAGTGTGACGTTGCGGAGCAGCCACTGCTGTGAGCGCGAGTGTGTGCAGTCTCTGACGCTGGGAACCTGACTGTCTTCTTCACTGGCCTTGTCCAAACATTGGTTACTGTTGACATGCACCAGGCTCAGCTTCTGCAAAATACACATATTAAGATTTTGGAGAGACGGGCAGTGTATTTTGCATCCCTGACTTATTCCTACAACCCATCAATGCAACATTGCATCGTAAATCTTCTGCAGTTATTCAGAATTCTGATGATCACACGTATTATTGTGTGCTCATGTGTACTACTTGTGAAACGTGGCTCACTCTGAGGTATTTTTGTCCAAACCACTCAAAATAGCTTCCAAAAACAACACCGCTCAGTTACAAATAAATAGGTAAATAAATAAAATTCACATTTTGGGTCCTGCTGGACCTAAAATGTGATGTCCACACATGTATACGCCAGGTCTCAATTATACATGGTAAATGGTGTTATACTTGTATTTTTTCATTCATTGTTGTTTTCAAGTATTAAGAGTTCTTTATATATATAGTTTTTTTTATTAATACATTTTTAATTTAATAACATCTGAATAAAAACTAAATGAATACATGTAAAATGTACAGTGGTATGAAAAAGTATCTGAACCGTTTGGAATTTCTCACATTTCTGCAAAAAATCACAATCAAATGTGAGCTGATCTTTGTCAAAATCACACAGATGAAAATACAGTGTCTGCTTTAAATAAAACCACCCAAACCTTTATAGGTTTTCATCTTTTAATGAGGACAGCATGCAAACAATGACAGAAGGGGGAAATATAAGTAAGTGAACCCTCTGCCTGGTCGTCCACCAAAGATGACGCCAAGAGTTCAGCACAGAATACTCAGACAGGTAAAAAAAAGAACCCTAGATTGTTAACTTAAGACTCACAGAAATCACTGGCACAGTCCAATATCTCTGTGGATACATCAACTGTATGTAAAACTACGGCCAAGAATGGTGTTCATGGGAGGACTTCACGATGGAAGCCACTGCTGTCTAAAAAAACATTGTTGCTTGTTTAATGTTCGCAAAAAGGCCCTTGGAGTTCTGGCAAAATATTTTGGGGACTGATGAAACCAAAGTTGAATTCTTTGGGAGTAACACACAAGGTCATGTGTGGGGGAAAAATGGAACAGCTCACCAACATCAATACCTCATCCCCACCATGAAGCGGTGGAGGGAACATCATGATTTGGGGCTGTTTTGCTTCCTCGGGGCCTGGACAACTTGCAATCATTAATGGAAGAATGAATTCAAAAGTTTATCAGAATGTCTTGCAGGAAACAGAGACCGTCTGTCAGACAGTTGAAGCTAAAAAGAGGATGGATGTTGCAACAAGACAACGATCCAAAACACAGAAGTAAATCAACTTCAGAAAGGTTTAAGAAGAACAAAATACACGTTCTGGAGTGGCCAAGTCAAAGTCCAGACTTGAACCCCATTGAGATGCTGTGGCATGACCTAAAGACAGCGATTCATGCCAGACATCCCAGGAATCTGACTGAACTACAGCAGTTTTGTAGAGAAGAATGGCCAAGATTAGTAGGGGTGCACGATATCCATTTTTTGAAACCGATACCGATAACGATAACTTCCTGCTCCTCAAGGCTGATACCGATATGATACCCGATAATATATATGTAATTTTTCGATGTATATTCAGTTTTTTAACACCTGTAAGTAAAAATATTAGTGGTAGATTCAGCATAGATTTGATTTTGACCTAACTAGAATGTTCTTGATGACATGAACATTATTATAATGAACAAAACAAAGAAAAGAACAGTTTTGACTTCTAGTAAAGTGCCCATATTCATTTTTTCCAAATAAATATAATCTGAGTCAGTCACAATCAATCAGTCAATATATCATTGACGATGTGTTCCCCTGAACAATGATCCCTGAACTAAAACGAACATAAACCCAACAGGTATTGTGCTTTGTCAGCAGATAAAACATTTGGTGCTAAAAGATTGGAGACTTTTGTGGTATTGGTCCATGAAACAACTTTCTTAACCTCCCAATTATACGACAGCAAGCCTATCAATAACCAAAAGGCCTCTCAACAACTTGTAAACATAACACTGTAAAATGCAATCATTTGCTAATTGCTACAGTAAGGTTTATAACTCAGTGATGGAAAAATGCGGCTTCTAGAACAGTAACAAAACTTTGCATACTGTCAAAACAGGAGTGGAAACAAGTGCACACATCCCAATCCACCGACACCGTGCCAAATATGTATATTATTGGGCCTATTAATAATGTTATTGGATTCATTGGGATTACGTCATAATTCCTATTATTGGACCATCCGATACTTATCGTGCTCGTCTAAAGATTAGTCCTGATTGATGTGCCAAACTGATCTACAGCTACAAGAAGCATCTGGTTGAAGTTATGCTGCCGGGGGGGGCAAAAATATTATAATGTAATGGTTCACTTACTTATTTTTCCTCCTTCTGTCATTGTTTACATACTACCATAATTAAAATATGAAAACCTATGAATGTTTGGGTGGTTTTAGTTATAGCAGACACTGTATTTTCATCTGTGTGATTTTGACAAAGATCATATCACATTTGATGGTGATTTTATGCAGAAATTCCAAAAGGTTCGGATACTTTTTTATACCACTGTATACATACACATATGGTACAGTGGGTCAAGTATTTTTTCTTTCGGTAGTCCTTGCAGCAATATGTTTGTAAACCACTAAACTAGGGTTGCAGCTATAAATTAACTAAGAAATCTATCAATTAGTTAATCCGAAAAATCAAGTAACCTGATTAGGAACATTTAATGTGTTGCAAAAAAAATTTTTAAGGGTTGCTAAAATTGCACTTTCAAATTAAATTTAACATGAATACAAAATTAATTTCCCGAGTGTTTTTCCAAACGATGCAGAATTGCGCTCTCATTTCACAAGAGCTTTAAATGTAGTTAAAATAGATAATTTTTTTTTTTTTTTTTTTTTTTTTTTTTAAACCTGTCCTGTTCAGCTGTTTGACACAGAGAATGGAAGTCTAAGTGCACGGATTCTGAACAGTTTTAATGTTTCACATGGAGAGTCTGACATACTCCCATTGTGATCCTTCAAAAAACCTTTTTATTATGACAAAGCAGCGAACAGGAAGGGATTATGGGGGGACAGAAGAAAAGAAATACAAGAGAAGAAAGAAAAGAAACACATAAACAACAACAAGAAATACATTGAACATCTAAACTAGTTACTAATATGCTGGCGCTATCGTCAGCGAGATGTATTTCCGGTTTACACCATGTGGGGGCCAATTGGCCAGTGAAAGAGGAGAATGGGGGTGGGGGTGTCTATAAGACTATAAGCTAAGTGATTGAAAGGGGTAGAGTGTACACCAATCAGTTCTGTGATCTAGAACCCAGTAATCGTGTGAATCTCTTATGAGTGTAAGCCCGTTGGCGACCAACCCTACGCCGCCGCATCGCCAATCCCGGCACCGGAACCCCCAACCTGAGCATGCCCTACCACATCCAGCAGCACGCAAGCCCCACCGGGCGCGCGACAGCCACGCAGACGGGCGGAGAAACCGCGCGGGCGCCAACCCAGGGCCACGGCCCCCACCCAGCCAGCCCGAGGAGGGAGGGTGGGCGGGGGTGCCATGCGCAGCCCATCCCTCCTCCCGCCGCCCAGCAAAGGAGCCACCGTCCCCCCCCCCGGGACCCAGGGTGGTTAAAATAGATTAATAATAATAATAATATTACCTGAGCTTAGCCTGAAACAGTATAAAAAAAAATAATACATGAGGTTCGAAGTACAACCAAAGAACAATTGGCTAACTTGCATAGCAAAAGTCCGCTAGCTTAAATGCTATAAAATGCTAATGTTTTTTTTTTTTTTTTTTAACAATGCTTTTAACAAAACGTTCAAATGTATATTCCAACAAAAAACTGTTAAATATACATCTAAACTAAATTACGAATACATTAACAATCATATCTGTTCAAACAAAATCTTACAACCTTATGTTGGTCTTAACAGGGAGCAGCTGGGGCCAGCCATGTTAGATGAGACTGTTGCCTCTACAGGGCAGTGTATCCCCCCAAATCAATAAAACTAAATGCAAACACTTTCAAAACAAACCATTACAATGCCACTCTAATTTAATGAATCCTCAAAGCATCAAAATTTGATTCAAAGCTTTTTTCCCATTCGAATTACTAAAGTTAATCGATTAATCGATGCAGCACTACGAGTATGAGTTTCACTTGCATTGATTGATTCATTTTCCCAGATATCTTAATTTATTCTGATGCACCTGTATGAAAAATTATTCATGTAGTTTACCACAAGCATCTGCATATATCCAGAGGTATGTATTATTCATATACATTTCTACCCTTATGCCTTGTCTTGTAGTACAAAGATTGCATTTATTTGTATTCAGCAGTAGTTCATTTGTAAGAACTTCAGCTTTGAAACCAGAGGGTCATGATTTAAGTCCCGTTGTGTGCAAAAAAAAAAGATAACGCAACTAATTGTTGAAAGACACTAGTTTGTTTTCTGTCTACGAGGCTAGGCACCGACCCTATGAACCTCCCCTCTAGTGCTGTTTGCGTGCACTCTAGACTGACATCCCCTTGAACGCTTGCATGTGTGTGAACTGGTTCACATCACACAAACAGTCTAGCAGAGTGGGTGTTAGATTTCCCCAAAGTAATTTAATGACTGAGTATATGAAATTAAAAAATGTAATCCTTCATGGGTGCTGTAACTTTGCCTGTGTAGACTGGGAATTTCTCCAGCAAGCAATAAAGCAAACTATTGTGAACAACTGACTTTTTAATGACTTATTTTAAAAAACAGAAAATAAAAAAATGTTGGTCTCTGGAAGCCCTGGTCTTCCATGAAGTATAAAAACAATGATTGTGGCTCATCAATCGGCAGATCCCTACATTAAGCCACTTAAGAAAAAATACTTTATCGTGATGAAGTACATTTTAATCAGGATACAAAATTACCTTTAACGGACACCACACAGACATCTCTACCCAGCACCTACAGTTACGCACCCTAGCGTTGGGCTACATGAAAAAAAAAATCTTATCACAATATCAGTTTTTAATGATGGTAACTATCTGCCATGGTTTGGCATATTTTTAAGTATTTGATTAAAAATGTTAGTGAAAAAGAAATGTTATTTATATTTGATTTTTATAATATTTGTTATACATATGGCGGAAAACACTCAGGTGACTTGAAGTTCCACTCTGAGACCCCCAATTTAGCCAACTTTCAAAATTGTCCAATATACACGTGTGATACGTCATTGGACAGCTTAAAATGTCAATTTTCTGGGGGAAGAAAAATTTTGAACCGGAGGGCATTAAAAAAAAAAAAAAAAAAATTTAAACAACAAAACCCTATCTGGAGGTGAGAGCATGCGAGAGCAGAATGACAGACGCCATGACTTTAACGAGATATTATCGCGTACTTACCTTGTTTCGATCCAAAAACTCCATGTAGCATGTATTACTGAGTGTTAAGACACAGCTGGATTTTTTGGGGATTTTATGGGTGAAACATGGTAATATAACAAGGGCCGCGATGCAGAAATCGCAGACATCAAGGAGTGGTCGAGATTTTCTTTTTCATATATTTACCTTTTTTAAAACTTTTTTTCCCCCCAATTTTTTGTTTGGATCGATTATCTAACATATCGGCAAAAATGTGACAGAAACAAAAAAAATACAATTAAGCGATAGTTATGAGGTAGATACCTGTGACTTTTTTACAGACGCCAATTTTTTCATGACCATTTTTTCATGTGACGTAATTTGTTTAAAAGATCAAAATATGCGAGTGAATAATTTGTTAAAGCCGTTTTTTTTAAAATGAAATATTAGACATCAATCAGTGATTCAGAGCTAAAAATGACAACCATTTTGAATAATAAATATAATGAATCACTTTCGTTTTATGGCTGGGTTGAAAAAAAAAAAGCGGTTGCGCGACGTCTGTAAACGGGGGTTTTAAGGGTAAAACGGGCAAATTAAAAATATTTCGGGGGCTTAATGCTCCATAAATCTGCTATGGCAGCATATAGACATATTGTTCTATCAAACACAACAGTTCTTTTGGCTTAAAAGACAGCAGTTTCTTTTAAAGAGGAGTGCAAGAGCAGAAACTGCTTTTTCAGTTTTCTCAGTATTTCTGCCATGTATATTCATAATATTTTATAGTTTATTTTTGTTAGTGACTGATTCTTTCCCATTGTAGTAGTAGTGGCTATTTGTTTGTTCACTACCTCAAAATGATTTAATTTTTATTAACTCCTCCCAGTTCAAATGGATTGGACATCTATCACCCTCAATAGCAGCCAATGACTGTTTGGTTGTGCACCATATGTTTGTGGTTAGTGGGGACTTTGTTTTGCTGGTATAGGGACTTCTATTCCTGTTACACGCCATTGATTTAAGAGTCATATGCAGTGGTGTACAATGTCTTTTTATCAGGGAGGTCCCGATCGCATATTTTTGCACCTGAATCCAAATCACCTAATTTTGAGAATACAGAGCCCCGAACCGATACCAAAAAACAAAAAAGTAGTTTTTTCGAAACAAAAGTTCCCAACATGTTACTGTGCCACCGTGCCGCATTCATAGTGTGAGTTTTTTAAAAACAAGAACAACGTAGAAAAATGCTTGTCTTTATTAAATGCTTCATTGAGTGAGTCTTCTCAAATCCACTCACGCTTTGACGCTCACGCTGCTGAGAACAGCCTCTCACCAACACAGTGAGTTGCCACAGCACATTTATGCAAGTTTAACGATGATTGACACATTTCTGATCGTAGAGCTACCAAGTTCTCTGGTAAGATCAAAGCTACAAACCTGTCAATCATTGTTAACTTTAGGTACCAAAAGCAAGCTGGACAGGTTGGCTGCACTGCTTAGCAGATGGGAGGGTGAGAGGCTGTGGCGCTGTACGAGCATAAAGCAGAAAAACAAATATATTTCTAAAATTAAAATCCCGATCTTTTCACTCGATTCCCATCTTCTGAAAGATGGCGCAATCGGCCTGATTTCTGATCAAGTGATTGGATTGGGACGTCCCTAATTTTTATAGTATATCAATAAAACTGCCGATAGTGACGATAGAAGGATTTTATGATGAAAAATCATTTACGAATCCTTTTGCAATATGTATCGTCATATCACTCGGCACTAGCATATACCTATTTGTGTTAAAATTTTCCTAAAATATGGTGTACATTTGCGAAAAATAGACTGCAATCTGCTACCTCAATCTTTTATGTTTGTAACACAATAGAGTCAACGATGGCGGGATCAAACTGTTTTACTGACCACAGGGTCGTACTCCCACAGCTGGTTGCCTTTGAGGTGGTGACACTTGAGCATCATGACAGGTCCGTTTAATTTGGACACGTCCAGACACAAGTCGTCTGTTCTGATCTCCTTATTGGCTGTGTAGGAGAACACCTGTAAGGAGCAACAAAAACAACAAAACCTACTCACTATGACGTCTTCAGCAGTTGATGGACTAGTTGTCACATTACAGTATTATTCAGTTATTCCATGTGTTTGACTTTTGGAGACTGAATTAATGTAGTTTTACCTGGTTCCCACCCATACCGTGGCAGTTGAAAATGCCAACCTTCTCGTTCTCTTTGCGTGCCATGTTGTCCAAACATTGGTTGGTTTCTACGTTTCGAATCTTCAGATGAAAACACACACAAATACATCTTTAGTATAACTCAATAAATTTACAATTGTATTCATGATGTGTGTGTGTGTACCTCTCCCAGGGAGTAATAGTGGCGGGGAATCTGAGAGTCGGGATAGACGTTTTCTAAGTACCAACTGAAAGGTTTACATTGAAGCTTTTGTCTGAGAGTTGTGCGAGACGTGATGTCACCGTAGTCTACTTTGGTTACACCTGAAGACACAAACACACATGCACACGCATACCGATTTGCCCCTGACTTCAAAGATCGCTTTTATAACACCCACAGAAATTTTAACTGTTCAGCTTCTTGGGCAAACAAAATGGTAGCTCTGAAGAGCAGCAATGCTACTTGTACTTGTATTGATGTTTTTTTGTGTACCACTTTTCCTTCTGTTATTTTGTCTGTTCTACATTTCTCTCTGCCCCCCTTAATCTTTTTATGTCCAGCTACTTTCCCTGAATAAAGATCATTATAAACCACCACAATGCAAAATTGAATTGAATTGAATAGACCAATAGGACCGGACATGGGAGGGCAGGAAAGGCTAGAGTATGTCAGGGTAGGGTGTGTGTGCAAGCAATGCTAATGATATGCAATCGGGAAACCATATCCAGACTAATCACCTGTGACAATAAAGGCCGATTTATACTTCTGCATCAGACCTGCGCCATCAAGGAAGACCCAATTTACGCCCCTGCGCCCGTAGCCTGACGCGCTTCTATTGATTTTTCAAACCCTAGCGTCAGCCTAGCGTCACGTCAACGCATATGACGTGGCGGAAATGGACTGTGATTGGTTCGCTCAGACTGTTGTTTCCGGTTCAGCGTGAAATCACCGCCATTGTAAAACATTATTTTTCTACACACAACAATGGACCAAGCCGACGGGAGTATCATCGAAGAGCAAGTCTCATCAAGACATTATTATGATTGCCAAATGGCAAGGTCGGCGATTGAAACAAAAAAAAAAGGAAGAACCACCGAGACGTGTGTGTTTGGAATCGGGTGGCCACACGAAGCGTTGACCCAGTCGGCCAAAACTGCCAACTTTTATCACTTTATGTCATATTTTTGGTTGGTGCACTTCATCATTTATTGTGTACATATGTTTGCCGTGGGTCTGTGACTTATTTACAGTTGTAGTCAAAAGTTTACATACACTTGTGAAGAACATAATGTCATGGCTCTCTTGAGTTTCCAGTTATTTCTACAATTCTGATTTTTCTCTGATAGAGTGATTGGAACAGATACTTCTTTGTCACAAAAAACCTTCATGAAGTTTGGTTCTTTTATGACTTTATTATGGGTGAACAGAAAAAAGTGATCAAATCTGCTTGGTCAAAAATATACATACAGCAGCGCTAATATTTGGTAACATGTCCCTTGGCCATTTTCACTTCAATTAGGCGCTTTTGGAAGCCATCCAGAAGCTTCTGGCAAGCTTCTGGTTGAATCTTTGACCACTCCTCTTGACAGAATTGGTGCAGTTCAGTTAAATTTGATGGCTTTCTGACATGGACTTGTTTCTTCAGCATTGTCCACAAGTTCTCAATGGGGTTTAAGTCAGGACTTTGGGAAGGCGAAAACCTTAATTCTAGCCTGATTTAGCCATTCCATTACCACTTTTGATGTGTGTTTGGGGTCATTGTCCTGTTGGAACACCCAACTGCGTCAAAGACCCAATCTTCGGGCTGATGACGTTAGGTTATCTTGAAGAATTTGAAGGTAATCCTCCTTCTTCATTATCCCATTTACTCTCTGTAAAGCACCAGTTCCATTGGCAGCAAAACAGCCCCACAGCATATTACTACCACCACCGTGCTTGACGGTAGGCATGGTGAACTTGGGGTTAAAGGCCTCACCTTTTCTCCTACAAACATATTGCTGGGCATTGTGGCCAAACAGCTCGATTTTTGTTTCGTCTGACCACAGAACTTTCCTCCAGAAGGTCTTATCTTTGTCCATGTGATCAGCAGCAAACTTCAGTCAAGCCTTAAGGTGCCGCTTTTGGAGCAAGGGCTTCCTTCTTGCACGGCAGCCTCTCAGTCCATGGATATGCAAAACACGCTTGACTGTGGACACTGACACCTGTGTTCCAGCAGCTTCTAATTCTTGGCAGATCTGCTTTTTGGTGATTCTCGGTTGAATCTTCACCCTCCTGACCAATTTTCTCTCAGCAGCAGGTGATAGCTTGCGTTTTTCTTCCTGATCGTGGCAGTGACAAAACAGAGCCATGCACTTTATACTTACAAAACAATTGCTTGCACTGTTGCTCTTGTGACCTGCAGCTGCTTTGAAATGGCTCCAAATGGCTTTCCTGACTTGTTCAAGTCAATAATCACTCACAAGAAATTGCTAATTCGTGTTGCTGTATGTATATTTTTGACCCAGCAGATTTGATCACTTTTTCTGTTAACCCATAATAAAATCATAAAAGAACCAAACTTCATGAATGTTTTTTGTGACAAAGAAGTGTCTGTTCCAATCACTCTATCGGAGAAAAATCAGAGTTGTAGAAATAACTGGAAACTCAAGAGAGCCATGACATTATGATCTTCACAAGTGTATATAAACTTTTGACCACAACTGTACGTGTCACACTTCAAGTATATGAAGAATAAAGCACAGGTTTGGTGTCAAAAGAGTTGTTTTGATCTTTAATTTTCAATACCAGATAGTTCACACACGATACATCATCACTGATTGAGAGTGCCTCGGTGCTTTTTATGATAACGTTAAAATCAAGGCTCCAAATGCAGGTTGGGAAGTTCCATAGACGCCAGAAATCTGCTATGGCTGGTTGTAGGACACGGCAAACAAATCGGGCTAGAGGGCTTTGCAGACCTTGGACGCGGTGCTCGACGCCAGTTTGAAGCTAGCCGCCACAGCTAGCTTTCTCCACCCGAGTCTAGAACTCTCTGTGCGGCATCAAAAGTCGGCCAGACTGCCTCGAAACTCGTCTTCTGCGTTGCCTGCCCCTCAACATTTGTATTATCAACATTTATTCAATGTTGCTGAGCAGAAGATTTACATTCTAGCGTTCCATCTAGCATTGTTTATTTTCTCTCCGTTAAACTAGACTAGCGGAAGTCAACAAGCATACCCCAAAACCGTACAAACATAACGCCACACCCCTCTAGTGGCTTGGCGGACAATTACAGAGCAACGCGTTCCCTCACCGCAGAACTATCGAATGCTCATTGATGCCGTAATCACTTCGCCATCACCGCAACGCAGGAGTAGAATTCAGGCTTAAGGGCGCTTTCAAACTAACACTGTTTGGTCCTTTTTAACGGACCAGAGTTCTTTTTCTCAGATAGTTCGCTTCATATTGTAAATGTGAACGCGCATCTGAACTCTAGTTCTGACCAAACAAACGAACTCTGGTCTGGTCCACTTAAAAGTCATGGGTCTCTGTCACTCTCTGTCTCCTTTAAGCACACGCTGCTTCGCTTGTGAATGCAAGAGGAACAGGGTGCGCTTATGCTACATTACATGCAGCTGCTATGACGCTCCACGCCACCTCCCCTCTCAGGGGGGAGGTATTTCCTCATCTAAATTTGTCTAATCAATGAGTGCGCCTTTCGTCCACGTGATATTATTTGGAAAGTTCGGTTGGCACAGTGTGAATATCTAGCAGCTAAATCCTAATATGCGTCTAATGGTGCCTTTGGGGTTTAAAAAAAAAAAAGTGTTGTCACCACCCTATGCCCAAATAGTGTGCCACCACTCTGGCCATTTACCAAAGCTAGTATACAGTGATGCCTCATTTTTCACGGTTAATGGGGACCAGAACCCGCTCCGATAAGTGAAAACTGCGAAGGAGCACCCCCCCAAAATGTTATTATATTTTTAAACAAGAATAAAGTATAAAAATGCTTGTCTTTATTAAATGCTTCATTGAGTGATTCCTCTCAACTCAGCTCCATCTCCTCACTTACACACAATGAGTTGCCACAGCAACTGTTTAACAACTTAAACGATTATTGACGCACGCGGCGCTTTGATGCTGACGCTTCCAGGGATCCGTGGCAAGATCAAACAGAAGACGTCTATCAATCATCGTCAACTTCAATAAGAAACCCAAGTGCATTGCCTGAACAACAAAGAGTAGGGAGAGGGAGGGGATGGGAGAGTGACTTCGCGATCAACCCTGGACCGCTCATCTGTATTTTCTTCTTTTCTTTTTTTTTTAATTGAAAAAAAAAAAATCCGCGATGGACTGAGATTTGAAGCGCGATGTAGCGAGGGATCACTGTATACATACATTGTGCTGTGTGTTTACGCCACTCTTCAAAAGAGTTTTAGTTTTAGTGGCTTTCAAAGTTTTATTCCCTCAAACATTGGATCAGTTGGAAGACTTGAGTACTTTGCTTTTGAGTGCCAAATTGGGAGGATACATGTGAAAATGTGTACTTTAACTTTTATCAGGATAAATCAGGGAGGATTGGCTTGAAGTGGTTGCAGTAATTGAACTGGAAATCTGTTTCAAATTATGTGTCGAAGCTATGTCGTGTCTATTTTATACTAGGAATGAAAATTGTTTTACACGGCTTGTCCTTATTGTCCCCAAGGTTAATAGCCAGTATTTATTGACCAAGTGGTGTTTAATGAGTTATATGAAGCAAAACTTGTGGGCAGTATTGTGGCTGTGCATTCACGTGTATATTTCTCTGTGCAATGTGCATACATCACATAGAGACCTAAGGACAATGACACACAGAGGAGGGATTTCATTTCTATTCACTCACAAGGGTGTACAGCTAATGTGCAGGGATGGCTTTTTAATATTCAAGAAATATCACGCCATACGGTGCTAGCTACATTTGAGTGAGCACAATGAGTGAGGGTTTTTTCCATTAATAAAGCCTATTTTATAAATCCTGCCATGGCATACTTGTAGGCATTGAGGCTTTTGTACGCTTTTGTTTATAGAGTTTGGTGGGTGTAAGTACTTTCAGTATTTATAAGGTCACCACATGTATTCTAAATTTGGGACTTTAAAATGTCCCTCAAGCACATTTTCGGCAACAAATACAGATCAGTTGAATAAATCTGCTTGATCTCGGAAATATACCGCTCCCGATGCATGGCTGTCAACCCATCTATATTGTGCGATAACATGAAATAATCCTTTTTTCGCGATGATTTGCATTCCTTTGCACTGCATACACAATTTATTACGTGGTCAAAATGGCTGAGGGTTCTCCTTGAGGTTGAGTTACATGACTATTGTGACGTCGGTGAAAAACCTTTAGTCTCAGTAGTAGATACAGGTAGTCCATGGGTTAAGGACGGGTTCCGTTCCTACGCTGGCGACGTAACTCGAATTTCCGCGTAAATCGAAATTAACTCTTTAAGTACCTGCAATATCCCCTAAATCTCAAAATAACTATCCAAAAACATGTACAGTATTATAAGTCATTGTACTGTCCTCGCCAAGATGTTGGAGCTATGTCCTAGCTAGACAGCGAGCTTAAGCTCCGAAGTGTCAGTCGTCCGTGTGGTTTGCTGACTTTATTCAGCTGCTCATGATATCAACACTTGCAGAATGTAACTCAAATAAAAATGAATTGCTAGAATTGGTAAAAAAAAAAAAATACTGTGTATATTAGATTAGTTGACTAATCGTTAAAAAGTCTGCTGACTAATTGGGAGAAAAATAGTTGTTTGGTACAGCCCTAGTACATACACTGGCATGAGGGTTGGTCTATGCGCTGATGCATCAGTTTTGCCTTGAAAACTCTGATGGGAAATTAAAGGAGAAAATTGGATGTCAGTTACTCAGTAATTACTTCCAACGACATGCTGCATGTTATTGTGTTAAGAAGATGGCAGTTCCACAAATAAACAATTCTGACTTAGGGGATGCTAGTTTCAGGAAAAAGATTATTTCTTATTTTGAATTCCCCCTCCTCCTTTCTGTTTGCGTGTGCGTGTTTTGTTAATTGCTGCCCCTCAGCGTGAAATTACTCACTGCTCTAGACCCGCTCTACTGGGCCATCACAGTGATATCACACTGTCACCAGGTTAATGGCAATATCACACCTGCTGCACGCATGCACATGCAGGGTACATGTGCTCACCAGGGGAGATGATGTAGAAGAAGTTTTTAAATTCGTCCATCCACACTTCTGCCAAGCGTCTGTTGTTTTTGTTGATGATCTGTCCCGTTCCTCCAGGAAATGTGTAGGGTGTGGCCTTTCTGAAGACATGACCCACATGCGAGCAAGTGACAATCTCCAGTGTTCCACCGCACTGCCAGATCTGGACGAACACAAAGTAGAAACTCAATAGTGGATGCAGCATACAGATAATTGTCAACTTCCCCACCCTGCTGAGTGTTATGTGTGGAGCCCATGTCACAAAGCTAAGGGTGTGTCCACTCACTCGAAAAGAGATTTCCAGATTTTCTCCACCCCAGATGTCCATGCCTGCGTCATATGTGCCGATCTCTTGGAAATAATCTCTATCGATGGAGAACAAGCCTCCTGCCATGGTGGGAGTCCTGGAAGAGAACCCAAGTCTTTCAAATCGAGTATTTTGTCCAAGATCACATACTAAAATGCTTGACTGGGTGGGTTCAGTTTCCATGCAATAATAGTGCAGTTATGCCCTGTGATTGACTGCTGACCAGTCCAGTGCTTTTTGCACAAAACCTGTTGGAAAAAGCTATTACTCTCCTGAACAGGCTAAGCATTGTAAAAAAGAGACGGGGGGATAATAAAAAAATCATTCCCATATTTTGTATAGTTGTCTTTATTCCTTGCTCTGCTGTGACGGTCACGTCTGCATTTAATAGTGACAACAGCCCGCTTCCCATTGCTAAAAATAACTTCTTCTCTTGCAGCAGTGGCTTATTTTTCTTGACGCTCAGGTTCATGTAAACAAAAGACAATGTGTTGTGTAAAAAGAGAAACATGTTGGGTGCAGCTATTTAGTTTAAAGGAGACAAAATTAAGGGGACAAGGTGTTGCAAAACACATTATTTCAGGGAACAAATCATAGTCACAAATAAGAGTCAAACAGAGAGGAAAACAATACAATTCAGAACACAAAATGTTTTCACATATTTTCATGACGGCAATTATAATCAACAAAAGAAAATGATAAAAGCATAGACTTATAGCCAAACATGAATTTAATCATAAAATGTTTCTAAAAGCGAGCAGTGTGGATTTACTGATCCAGTGTAAATGTGAGTTTAAATATCTGTCTGTCTCTATATGTGCCGTACAATTGCCTGCTGACCAGTGCAGGGGGTTAGTCAGCCTTTTACCCAAAGCAGAGATGTATAGGCTCCAGCGCGCCATGAAAAAAATATGGATAATTGACGGAATCTGACCTTTTAGCCAGATTGCGGAATCACACCAGCCAAACCGCCAGACCCGCGCTGGTGCAGCTCCAACGACCTGGGCCGGCAAAGTTCTGAAAACCTGGCCAAAAGGCCAAACTCCGCGCGTTCACCTTAGTCTTAACCCCCTGTACTGACTCCATTTTGAAAGCTGGAAAAGGCTTCGAAACACAAGTTGACAATTTATTCAAGTCGACAGCGATCAAACGGCAAGGCGAAACAGCAACAGACCCAGGCGAGGAGGCAGACTCGTTCCAGGGTCACCATATCACAAGTCAACAAAAGGTTCCCGAGAAAAAATGACAACGATTAGTTAAACATTCAGTCTTTTTGAAAGCTCTCGCGGGGCGGGCCGTGGGCAGGAAGAGGGGTGTGTTTGGGTCTTCTTCTGTGGCAGATTTGGGCGGTCAAGTTCATGTGTACTGTTGCTGGGTCATAGTTAACGGGGCAACTGAGGTGGGAGGTTCGGCGCGCCTCACCATCTGAGAGGCGACCAGCTATCAAACTTAGAGTGGTTTTTGTTATCTGGTGTTGTGGTAGTACAGGACGTCCCGCCATTTGTTCTGGACTGTCCTGAAGAGTGGTGTTGCAGACGTGAGCTTGTAGATGTCTTGCCTATCACCTGGTAGTCAGCGTCAATCTTGCTTAGTCAGCAGGATGATGCACGCGTTGGGCTTCCGTGGTCAGAAGGCGTCATGTATCTCTTATGCCCTATGTCAAATATATTCTGCTTGTTTTCCTTAAACTATGATATAAATGCTATTTATTTTATATTGGGTACGTTAGAGTAATACAGTCAAACAGTAAACACGAGAAAAGATACTATTCCCTTCAATGGATGGACAAGAGTTTTGGTTAATCTTATTCATAAATTACTGTTTCTGAAATTTACAGGTCCATCTGTCCATATCTAAAGGAGTATTCACACCTGCCCTATTTGGTCGGGACCAAACTAAAAAAGTTTGTGGTGCGCACTTTTGGGCTGGTGTGAGTACAAACCAGTGAACTCTGGTGCAGACCAAACAGCCGGTCGAAGACCTCGGCGGAACGGTGATCTTGGTGTGCTTTCAAGCGGACCATGGTTCGCTATGAGTGCGAAAGCGACCGCACTATGGTCCGCACCATGGCTGAAATATTATACAGTTTTGCACATAACAGGCTTCCATGGCAAAGAAACCTTGTTTGGTTAGCCTCACAGTGTGTAGTTAGCAGTATGTTGACTAATATGAGTGTGTCCTTTTAAAATGAATGTGGCATCAAAGGCCTCTGATGCTCCAAATTTCCCTCATCAAAAAGTCCAGACTCTGGACCATAAGTACTGTATATGTGTTGCGTACCAAAGGAAGGGAACTATGAACTTTCCTGTTGTGAATAAGCCCATAAATTTGAAAATTACTACAGGTAGTCCCCGGGTTACAAAGGAGTTCCATTCCTACGCTGGCGTCGTAACCCGAATTTCCGCGTACATCGGAATTAACCCTTTAAATACCTTTAAATACCCCCTAAATCTCAAAATAACTATCCAAAACATGCCTTATACGTCATTGTACTGTTTTTGCCAAGGCGTTGGAGCTAAGTCCTAACTAGACAGCGAGCTAAGATGTAATCTTTCCCCTCCCTCTCTCACTCGGCTGCGCAACTTCTTCATGGGAGCAAATGCGCTCTTCCTCATGTGCCCGCATGCCCGCTCTTCTTTGTGTCCACAAATATGTTCTTCTTCATGTGTACTTGCACTCGGAAGTACTACCTGCCCTACGCTTCCTCCGCCAAAATAAAAGCATGCGTCACAAAACTAAAGTCAGCATTATAATCACATTCAAATTTCTCAAAAGGGCAAAACAGTCATATTAATAAAAAATAAGATACAGTGATACCTCAGCTCACGAACGCTTAAGCTCACGAACTTTTCGCCTCAAGAACATTAAATTGGCGAGCATATAGTCTCTGCTGACGAACTAGTTTTCGGCGGACGAACCAATTCACGCGGTCGAAAAGCGCCACGAGAAGCTGACGCACGCTCACGGCGTCCCAGTTCGTCCCCTCACTTTCGTTGAGTGCGGACGTGGTTTGTGTTTGATAGACATTTTGGACCATATTGAGTGTACTTTTGCTATTATGGGACCGAAAAAGAGTTACCTACAGTCCTTATGGAAGGGGACTCGTGTTACCAATTCGCCCTCGACTGGTAATTGGCGGTGCTTTCAGCTTCCCACCGTAGTGAGAAGTGGACCGGCGAGTCACGTTGGCTCGTTGTCGTCGGTTGTCTTCGGTTCGCCCGATTTCCTCTCCAGAAAGGTGGCGGCGTGCATACAAACACCCAGAGGCATCGGATGGCTTTTTGTGGGCACTTTTATTAACAACCAAAAGCATGTGGGGGGCACAGCAGTGGAGTCTACGCTAACTGCGCACTTTGCCGGTAACACTCTCCTTCCAAACAGTAACTCCCTCCCTCCCTCCCTCCTCCTCCCACTCCATTCCATCAAGCCATCAACTACCATCACAAAGGTAAATAAAACGACTTTATTATACAGTACAGTTTATTTCTTTAATTATAATACAATAGCACATTTATTATACATAAAATAAGGTATATTTTTGTGTAGTTTTAAGGCTTATTTAGTAGAAAATTATGTTTTATGGGGACCTGGGAACGGATTATTCTCATTTTAATGGTTTCTTATGGGAAATAAATGTTCGGAAGACGAACTTTTCGCCTTACACACACTTTCTGGGAACCAATTATGTTCGTGAGCTGAGGTATCACTGTACTGTGAACACTTCATGAGTAATTAGCCATCTAATTAACCTAAGTACAATAAGGTACTGTTCACGTGGAAAAAAAACCAAACAAACAACAAAAAAAAACACTGCAGACAAAATGACAGACGAGACTCCGGCCTCATTAAGTCGAAATCACGTAAGTCGGATACGTCGTAACACGGGGACTACATGTATTGTAGTTCATCGAGAAAACTGCATGAATTATACGGCCCAAAAACAAAACAAAAATACTCTGATTTGATTAGATTTTTTTTTAAGATCGGTGTTTTTTGGTGTCTTCTGTCAATTTCCATAACAGGAATTTCTTTGCAAAATTAAAGATTTAAAATAAAAAATAAAAAAAATTCAGGTGGTGAAATATTACAAATGTATGATGACTAGTATTTCCATTTTAATGCATTCTTTCTTTTAGGAAAGTCTTTTAATGACTGTCATTTCTCAGTCTCTTTCCTCACCAAAGGACCAAAGGCCTAAGTTAGAAGTATAATACAAGGCGCAAGAACCCATAACAGAAGATTTGTTCATTTATTCATTTTAGCCTACCACAGCATTCACTCCCCCCAATTCCACTTCCAAAAGTGCATGCACACATGCACAAACATCCAAAGGCTGAGGCTCATAGCTTGGAGTGCAATGGCTGCAGAATGCACGTGCCAATAATACCATTTGAGTCATACTAATTCTTTAATCATGCATAAGCTGATGATAATGTTCCTATTATCATGGCCACCATGCCAAAGCACTGAAACCCAATTTTCTCTGAGCAATTGTTTTTTTCAGTGATATTGACAGAAATTTCCTGCGTTGACAATGAAAGCCACATTTTGTGAGGCAAGAGGAGAAAACTGCGTGTCACAGAAGGTTTGAAAACAAGTTAAATGCGGTGGCGTAGGATGTTACATAATTCATTATAATATGCATGTGACCTTGAATAATGGAGTCAAGTTAGCTTTGAACAAGAGTGGGAAGAAGACATGATATGTATAGAGAAGGTCTCTCCAATGCAGGCTGTAGAATTTGTAAGAATTGACCAAGGAAACAAAATCTAGACTTATACTGTACAACAGACTAAATTCCAACTTCTCAAATTTTCATATTTTATCTCTACCTTGAGATCATTATATGAAGATGAGTAGTGCTATGTTCAATATTCAAATGTGATCAGTGAGATGCTACTGCACACAGGCCGCAACCGTGCATATTTTGGAAAGCTGCCATATCATGTACCTGACAGGAAGCGTGCGGTCTCCTTTGCGACGGTCCATTTCTCTCTGCGGCACTGGGTACCATCGGAAGTTGAGCTTCCAATTGAAGCCTCCGTATGTCATGTCTGAACCTGCCATGTACTCAAAGGTGTCGTCACTGATCACGTCGATGATGGGGCACACGACCGTTCTCCTAGTGCACACGCATATGCAAACACTTGTCTTCAAACAATGCCAACATAATCACACTATCGCTTGTTAGGCCTACGCAAGCCTCGCGTGCCCTTTTGTGGGAGTGCTTGCGTGAGGCGGTAAACACGTCATGAGTAATTAGCCATCTAATAAACTTAAGGGCAAACCCCCTGCAGACGAGTTCGCCAGTTTAGTGCTTGAGCGTGTACAGGTCTTACTTGTCTTGTTTGATGCGAGCGAGCAGCGGCTCCAGCCAGCCTGTCGTGCATTCACAGTGAGCATCCAGAAAGGTTATAACCTACAAACAACAACAAGTTTAGAAGACAACAAATGAAATAAAATTTTCAGATTGTGTCATACGCAGTGCAGTTCAAATAGAATGCAGGGTACCCATCAGCACACAAAGTTCACTAACCTGGCCTGTAGAGATGGATGCACCTTTAAGGCGCGCTCGTATGAGTCCCGACCTCTGATCCATCCTCACCACCCGCACGGGAATGTCCAGCCTTCGGACATACTGCTCCAACGGCCGCTTTAGGAAATCTAGCACACACAAGAATGAAAGATGAGAACATTCCGAGTCTGATTCTTGGTTAGTTTTTGCAATTTGTATGGAAAAGAAAAATATCATACTACTGAACAGAACAAACACAGGGATATGAAAGTATGAAAACAAAATTTGTGTTTTTCATGATATACAAGTAAGGCAAATGCTCAAAGAGCTTTTGGCAAATAACCTTCATGACTTTATATCAGTTAAGGTTCACCCTTTGCCAGTTTGGCCAATTACAATATGATAGCATGATGTATGTTCATAGTCTTCAGTAACTGCTGACTTTGAGCTTCAAGAGAGATAGAATTCTTTTATTACAAAAGCAACACAAACAATATCATAAACATTGTTATGTTGAAATTTTGACATCCATCCATCCATCCATCCATCCATCCATCCATCCATCCATCCATCCATCCATCCA
Source organism: Corythoichthys intestinalis (assembly GCF_030265065.1). Taxonomy (NCBI): domain Eukaryota; kingdom Metazoa; phylum Chordata; class Actinopteri; order Syngnathiformes; family Syngnathidae; genus Corythoichthys; species Corythoichthys intestinalis. The sequence continues at coordinate 44,375,197 of NC_080398.1, forward strand.
TCCATCCATCCATCCATCCATCCATCCATCCATCCATCCATCCATCCATCCATCCATCCATCCATCCATCCATCCATCCATCCATCCATCCATCCATCACCGTATTTTCGGACTATAAGTCACAGTTTTTTTTCATGGTTTGGCTAGGGGTGCGACTTATACTCTGGAGCGACTCATGTGTGGAATTATTAACACATTATTATATTATTTCACATGTTATTTTGGTGTTTTGGAGTGACACTGATGGTTTGGTAAACTTGTTAGCATGTTGTTTATGCTATAGTTATCTGAATAACTCTTGATAGCTATGTTACTTTAACATACCGGCCACGTTCGCATTTCGTTGTTCATGCATCATGTAACATTATCATACTGTAAACTTATTCAGCATGTTGTTCTCTATTGTATTTTTATTTTAAATTACCTTTCAAGATGACATATTTGTTCTATGTGCTGGATTTATCAAGTAAATTTCCCCCAAAAATGCGACTTATACTCCTGTGGACTTATATGTTTTTTTTTTCCTCTTTATTCCGCATTTTTGGGCTGGTGCGACTTAAACTCAGGTGCCACTTATAGTCTGAAAAATACGGTAAGTTTTTCACCCTATCTCTAAGGGAGAGCCCGGACAGCCTGTGGAGCTCTTTTGTGTACTTGTATTACACAATCTTTAATTTTTCTCCAGATTAATCTTTAGGCTTTTTTAACGATTAGTCGACTAGTCTAATGAATAAATTTTTTTTTTCTTTTTATGAACAATTTTTTTTTTTTTTTTTAACTAATCTTGCAATTAAATTTTTGTTGATGATTATTAATTCACAAAAACATTTTGGAACACAAATTATTTTTAAAAGTACAAATTAACAAATAAATAATAATAATGAATCACAAATATACAGTAAGGTCAAATGCTGATGGCATTAACTAGTGCAAAAGAATGGAATGTAAACAGATTGAGAACACTGTGACTTCACTTTTCCAAAAGGATTCAAAAGAATTTTTACTTTCTCTTTTTCTGGTATGTCTATATTGTTCTCAGCATTAGAGTGAGCACTAGCAGAGTAGATAAATAAATGTCACGTATCACTGGAGTGAAGAAAGTGAAAAAAATGCACGCTGATACGACACTACGATGGAGTATTAGGTTCAAATAAATATATATATTTTTAAAAGAACGAGATTAAAGTCACAAGACTGCTAAGAGAAACAAAAGTCGCATTATTATGTAGGGCCAATATACAGCAGCTGTGAGCCGCTACGCACTTTACATGCATGTACCTTTGCTGGGAGCTACAACGAAGCATTAATATATATTCTTCTATTGAATATAATTTTATCATGATGAAGCAAAATAATAAGGATTTCCTTATTTGTAAAACCGATTCTAAAACACAAGATGCTTTCAATATTGTTGATTTTAATGGAGGCGGCAATGCACTGCGTAAAATACGTAGCTGCTTAATCAGCTACATTAGCCCGACATTAGGTCCTAATACTCTGCCGTACAACCCACATAAAGGCAACCTCAATAAAAAATGTCATTATAGGGACTTAAGATCCGGCAGCTTGTTGTCTCCTGTCATCTTCCAAAATTATACCTGTGTGACGGCGCTTCAGGCATTCAGTCACGGCCGCCGCACTGCCGTGGTATGCGAGCTTGGCATTGTAGAGACTGCACACGAAATTTCGTTGAAATAAGTCCATGCTTTGGTCACTCTAATGTCCTTTTTTGGCTTTGTGTCACTTTCCCAGCTTGAATCCCGAGCGTACCCCATTCTGAACTTTTTAACCCTAACCCTTTATTAACCGTCGACGGGATGGTGTGCTCGTCGACGCATTTACATCATCTATGACGTCGACTATGTCGACTATTCGGGACAGCTCTATTAGAGAACTTAGTGTTCCAGTCAGCTCTTGATCAGAGATGAGGGTGGGAATGTAAATTGACCAATTAATCATCTTCAACACAAAGGACCGATACACAGGCCACATCGCTGCAGACGTGGCACCAATCCGCCGTTTCATCTCACACTCTATTTTTTTCTCACTTTAGAACAAGACCCTGAGATGCTTGAAGTCTTCCCCCAAATTTATTTTACTGCACCATTTCTTTTTTTCTTTTTTTTTTTAAATTTTGTTTTACAATTTCAATATTTATGGATCCTTGTGAGTCTTTTTTAATGTTTTTTGAATAAATTTGAGAAGATTCAATCATTTAATTAAGTGTGGAAAAAATGACTAAACTACAAGGGTTGGGCAAAATAATGGAAACACCTAAAAAAAAAAAAAATCAACAAAACTGATTTAATATTCTGTAGGTCCGCCTTTTGCGGCAATTACAGCCCCAATTCGTCAACGTATTGATTCATACTGCTGTATTTTTCGGACTATAAGTCGCACCTGAGTATAAGTCGCACCAGCCGTAAAATGCCCAACGAAGAGGAAAAAAAACATATATAAGTCGCACCAGAGTGCAAGTCGCATTTTTGGGGGAAATTTACTTGATAAAATCCAACAAATAGAACAGATATGTCATCTTGAAAGGCAATTTAAAATAAAAATACAATAGAGAACAACATGCTGAATAAGTGTACAGTATGATAATGTTACATGATGCATGAACAACGAAATGCGAACGTGGCCGGTATGTTAATGTAACATAGCTATTAAGAGTTATTCAGATAACTATAGCATAAAGAACATGCTAACAAGTTTACCAAACCATCAGTGTCACTCCAAAACACCAAAATAACATGTGAAATTATTTAATAATGCGTTAAAAATTTCACACATAAGTGGCACCAGAGTATAAGTCGCACACCCAGCCAAACTATGAAAAAAACTGCGACTTATAGTCCGAAAAATACGGTACTTGTGAAATTTTTCTAAAGGAATTTTAGGCCATTCTTCAATTAGGAAACCCTCTAAATCTTTTAGAGAAGATGGCGGTGGAAATTGATGTCTTAATTGAATCTCTAAAATTGACCATAAATGTTCAATAATGCTGAGGTCTGGGGATTGTGCCGGCCATACGAGATGCTCAACTTAATTACCTTGTTCCTTATGCCATTCTTTAACAATGATCTTGAATGGTTATGATGCCAAAATGTTAGGTGTTTACATTATTTTGTCCAACCCCTGTATATAGAAAATTGATGGACAGTTTATATAAGGAATTGATTTGCTTCAAATGTTTAAAATTGACCACAGTTACTTAAAAACTTACAGTAGATATACTTATGTGGCTGGTATGACATCACAAATATAAGTAATAAAATGAAAAAGTACATTCTAAATTTCTTGTAGAGGGGTTAAGAAAACAAATATATAAACACAAATTCACAATGCCAACAATTAGAACCACACATCCACACAAAGAAACACACATGCACCACCCCTACAAACTATAGGGGTCGGATTACAGGTGATTCCCCTTTCCTTTTATAGCGCAGACAGATCAAACCGTACACGTGCCAGTGTCTTAAAGCTGCAGACAACACAAACACCTTTGATTCACACCTGACCAAAAGATGCAACGAAACTGTGTGGTGGCTGTGACTTGGGCATAATAGTGTAATCCCTGAAATTGACAAATTAAACACTTAATCCCAACCACTAAACAGGGATTAACAGTATTACACAGGGTGGAGTGGCACACACCAGAGATGCTGACTATATTGGCCATCACAAACCTGATGAAAATAACACCATTGCTTGAGAAATAAAAATAAAACTCAAATGAAAATGGACACAAGAGCTGTGTGTGCATGTGTGTATACCTCGCTCACTGGCATCATCTACCAGAACAATCTCCTCCATGAGTGTGTGGGGAGAGCGGTCGATGACGGAGTGGACAGTCCGCAGCAGCGTGCTCCACGCCTCATTGTGAAAAACAATCACCACGCTCGTTTTGGGAAGATTGTCCGGGTATAGCTTGTTCTTGCACCTATAGGCAGAATACAGAACACATTTGCCTCTTTCAAACATGACACAAAGTCCGGTAATATTCCATTATTTCATGTATGAAAGCAATTACAGAGTGTGTTGACTCGGACATTACCCGGAAATGTACTGCTTCGTGACCTAGTAAAATGTCCGGAACTTCCCAAGGTAGTGTTATTTATGAATGCTGCAGGTTACATTCCGCGTCAGCACCAGGGCGCAGATGCTGATGACATACTGTGGCTATCTTGTAATTACATAACACTTCCAAATGTTCCTTCATTTTAAGATGAAATAACATTTGACTGGTTAAAATTAGATCAGACAACAGTTTGCCGATTTTAGGGTTTAGGAAGATACTTAACTTTTGAATGGGATGGCAAGGGACGATGTTCATAGTGTTATTTTTTATTTTTTTTGTATTAATATTATTAATATGATTTTTTAAAAATCAACATTGTGATTGTGGACATGTCGTTCTTTGGTCTGCTCTCAGTTGTTGATGGTTCAAATCGGTACAAGAAATTAATAGTGGAATCTAAAGAAGAAACAGGCATGACGTCATGCCCGAGTCACACGCTACATGTAAGAGCTTTCGAGCCCAGTAAGTACCGCTACATTTCCCTATTTCTGAAAGCCACGAACTTGGTAGAATGCAGTTCACATTGCACTGTGATGTAGGGGTATATTATGTTTGAAAGTGGCTGCACATGTATACTAAAAGTATAAAACCTTGAACTTTAATTTGTCCTATTTTCAAATTCTTATTTCAATTGTGCAATTCCCCAGTTTCAGTTATTTCAAAAGATGCATTCATTTTTGCTGATTAGACCCAAGCCAGCTAATACAGCAAAACCTGTGTGATCAAGAAATTGCTTGATTAGGAACTGTCTGACAAAATGATGTTGGCCAATGAAGGTCAAAGAGCTGCAACCAAGTGCCATGACGCACATAAATAAATAGTCTGGAAAGAGTTACAAAGCCATTTCTATAGCATCAGGGTTCAGGTGAAGAATGGTGAAAGCCATAATCCACAAATGGAAACAACATGAAACATTAGTGAACCTCCCCAGAGGTGTTTGGTGTACAAAAATGACCCCAAGAGCACAACTCATCCAAGAGATCACAAGGGAACCCACGACATCTGCAGTCCTTTCATGGCTCAGTTAAGGTCTGTATTCATGACTCAAAAAACAAAAGTAAGAGGACTTGGGGAAATGACATCCAGAGTAGGCGAAAGCCACTGCAGACTTAATAAAAAAAAAACAAAAAAACAAGAAGGATATAAATTAAAATTTTGGAGTTGTCTAGTCAAAGTCCAGACCTGAATCAGAATTAAACGTTTTGGTGAATTGAAAAGACCATTCATGTTACAAAAACCTCCATAATTGCTTAACTAGAAGAATTCTGCAAGGCACGTGCTTGATTATGGTTGAAGGTGGCCCAGCCAGTTATTAGGATTGCAAAAGTTTGTGCTTACCCACGCTGTCACTGTACAATTGACACATTGAAAGTGCATGAGAAAATGAATTGAAAATATACATAGCCTTTTTTTTTTTTTAAACCCTTAAACTTTTTGATAAAGCACCACTAAGCTGTTTTCCTTCTTCCCTGAGAAAAACAAAATTTAAAAATAAAATACTGTACAGAGTGGAATGTAAAAGTTATGCCATTTTCCGGTTGCCCAAAACGTATCAAATTCAATCAGGATTTTCTGGCTTTGGAAAGCAGTGAACTTAGGTAAATAATAGGTGAGCAAACAGGCGCATAATCCCTAAATCATAGACATGCATTATGTTGGGCTTTGTGATGACAGCTGGTCTTTGTTGCTCATTCATTTTTACTGTTGTTCTGCTCCAGTGTTCCATTAAGAAATCTATTTAATATCTGCTTAAATGAATTTACCGGTATATGGTTGAATCAAATGTTTTAATACGTAATTAAGAAAAGCTTTATAGTTAATATCTCTGAATCAGAATGCCTAACTGTAACTGCTTAAGTAAATGTAGAAAATATATGCATGTAAGAGCTAGGATCTTGAAATAATCGCATGCAAGAAAATGAAGGGCCGCTTAACAGAGCTTTACAGATTTAAAATTTTATAATCGTATTTGCTGAAAAAATGATTGTAGTTTGTAGGAATCTTAAAAAGAAGACAATAGAGGAGTATATAAAATTACTCTATAGCAAACACAACCTCCCCTCAACATTCATACTCATGTTAATGTTAAGCAAGCATAATTTGGGCATAACCAAATTTTAATGGGTGGCACAGTCACAGAAAGAGATCTGTGTGTGCACGCATCTGGCACACAATCTAGGTCAAAAACCAAAGTAGAGGCCACAACATGCATACTCTCTGATATTAAAGGATAAGTCTACAAATTTTCTACATTTTAGTTATCATTCGACAAATCCTGTCGAGAGCTCAAAAGCAGCAGTGCAACACTTGAACAAGCCTTGCACCACGGTCCAAGGACATTAATATTATATTCATTCATCTTCCGTACCACTTATCCTCATAAAAGCCTCAACTGGTTGCCAGCCAATCACAGTATTTATAGAAATATTTTATATTTTATTATTTCTTTAACTAAATTGAATTACTTGGGAAAAAAATCATTTATACTTTTAAAGAGGCACTGAAGTAATTTTCAAATATTTCGAACTGTTTCATGCATAAAATAGGTCAAAATGGGAGTGTTCCCTTGTTGAAGTGTGTTATCTGTGTATATTTTATTTTATTGCAATCACGTTTGCAAGTGAATTTGTTCTGCTAACGGTAGGTTTAAACTTGTTCGTAGTGTGTCGTCATACCGTTCCCTATAATAAGGGGTGTCCAAAAAATTCTGCATAGGAACGCAGTGGGTACTGGATTTCATTAGAACAAAACAATACGACACCTTTTCAACAATTTGGTGTCTTACAAGTGTAATTAGTTGATTGCAGTCGGGTGCTGCTTGTTTTAGAAGAATCCTCATTGGTTAAACTGTCTGTGCTCGATTGGTAGGAACAAAAACTAGGACCTACAGCGGCCCTTGAGGACCAGTTTGGACACACTTGCTTATAATACAAGTACCTGCCTTCTTCGTCCCCCCAAAGCCCACTAATATCGGGACAGCTGAGTACTGAATACTGCCGTATCAAGCATACAGTATACTGTATAAATAATGCAGTATCTAAATTTATTCATTTGCATTTGCTGTGGTTTAATACAATACATTTGCCACACGACCAGTTCCTGTTGTTTTTTTTCCTGCGACCTCCAGCTCCAGTCGTAGAGCCGGGCAGTATACCCAAAATTTACCGTCACCGAAATTCTTCACGATGACTGACGTAATTTTGACCATGTCGGTAAATTCGGTAATTTTATAAAACAAGAAAATAGTCTTTTCATCCCGCTTTGACTCTGTGTTGTTCGGCTATGTTCGTTCCCCTTTAAGAAAGCAGTCAGTGTACTTACGTATGAAGTCACGTGGTTATCAGGAAGTCAAACAAACAGAAGCCCGGTAGGCTAACACTACAAGCAAACGTGATGGAGTGCGGCTTAAGGGAGCTTCACCAAACTTTCACCCGACATTAACTAGACTCTTGGTGGCATCCAGATGGGCTTACACCTGCTGTCCTCCCTGGTTTTCACGATTTCAGGTGAGGGTGCTTTCAGCGCTTTCTACTGGTAGCCAAGCCACAGGCTAACGCTAGTGGCTAACGCTATAATGAACGTGATGGAGTTGGATAGCGGCTCTAACCTTGTCGAAATGGCTGAACTTAATGAGTGGATTGGGCACGGACTGCATATATCAATTAGTATGTCGTGTTATTTTGTATCTGTGTGTGTGATTTCTCTGATAGCTTTTATGATGGTAAAGCATTCGGCATAAAGTACAATCCAACAGTGAAACCTCTAATATGGCCGTTTAATGGCCTCAGCCAATTTTCTGTATGTGCTTGCTTTAATATGTGTCATTACTGCCATCATAAAGTCTTAAATTTTTCATCGGCATAAGAGCAATATAGCTTTAATGTGTGTGTGTGTTTGTCTGTGTGTGGGGTGCATGTGTGCGTGCATGCATTAAAAAATCCTGTGGGGGAAAAAAAAAACTGAAACTTTGAAGTAAACACTTGTGTTGAGTAATTATGTCACAGCAGCCATTAGCAATAAGTTGTCAGTTTGAAGTGTACTGTTCAGACTGTACGTCATTTGTGTTACAATGACATGTTTGCACAGTCGTCGTATTGATTTTTATAATGTACATTGTTCAAGTCATACAAGATGTTACAAATGTTCATATTTGAATTCTTATTGTTTACACAAAAGTTTATATACTTAATGTTTAGACTGCATGTACAATTGTTAAATATTTTAAATTGAAATCTGGTGTATAAATCAACGAAAAACTGTTAATTTGTATTCCATGCATTGATTCAGATTTTCAAATTATATAACGGTACGCTTGGGCGAATTTATCATCATTTATTTCAAGGTAAATTTGCTCAACTTACCGTGATACATACTTAAGGCCATATCGCCCAGCCCTATCCTGTCGCTTTTTGTCGTCTAGCCAGCCATGAGCAACTTCGTTCAGATTGCTCGCCGGCAAAAGTTGGCCTCCTCGCGAGGTTCTCAATCGACCTTATTCCTGTCCATTGCCTCTGGACATATGCAAAACAACAATGACCTCCAGCCTTAAGGCGTGTGACCGTGTCCTTATCAAGGGAGTTAATGTTTTATTTAAGTAGAAATAAGGAATATGTAAGCACTTCGGAACCCAGCCAAGCTTGCCTCTGGCTTTTCTGCACGCATAGAGTATCAAGTAATTGAATATTTTATTCATGTATGATTGTGAAATACTGAAGCATGGTATAATTAAAGAACAATTGTAGACAATGTCACTGTAATATGTTAGCGTCACCACACGTAATGCCAACGCCCCCGAACTTCCAACCGACAGGCTCACTTTATCAATGGCCAATCAGAGCATAGAATTGAAATGTAGACATTGAATATTCAAATTGGAGACAGTCAGCCGCATATTACTAAGAATCTGCACGTCTGCAGAGGAGCCCAAAAAGGACCAACTAAAATATCTTGAAAAATGACATTATGGGCACTTTCAACATTTTTTTGTGCAAACCTGGTAAAACAACATCCAAGGTAAAAAAAATAAAAAAATAACATTATGGTGGTAAATTAAAATCATCACATAAAATCCAATCATCTTATGCATTATTCTGTACATTCAAACCATCACTTTCTATAACACTTGACCTGATTCGGGTTGTGAGGATTAAAGTCTGTATCAGTCTGTGTGTGCCCAAAGTGAAGGAAAATTGAAGTTAATCTAAAAAACAGACCGTCTGCAAGTATTTGAGTTGGAATACATATACAACTTTGACTTCAACGCCTGATGGAAAAGTCTCTACCAAGTAGACATGTTTTGACAAATGTCAGGGTGTCGCTGTTTATTTTGGGCGTGCATGCCATGTAAACTAATAGACGAGAGGTGGGAGCAGCATTTGGCAAATACTAATGCATATAATGAGTCACAGGTTGCCCGTCCCACCAAGGAATCAAGGGCCGAGTCAACAATGAAGCATCTCACAAATATGCCCTACCATAAAAAATCATGCAGTCAGAATGCAAAGATGGTAAAACATGTCATGTGTTCTTGTAAAAATGTAATCATGGAAAATGTTATCATTGGATGCATTGGTGCATCACCACTAAAGCGACCACTGTTTATTTTACCATTTGCCCTTTATGATCTATATATGCAAGTGAATGGTTAGGAGGGATAAGTGGTAATCAGTGTTGTTTTCGTCAATGGTGACTATAACGAAAAAAATTCATTAATGAACAATTTTTTCATGACGATGACGTCAAGATGACGCGCTGAAAATGTGTCTTGGGAGATTAAAACATAATGAGATGGATGCCAGTTGTCGTCTGACGACACGAGAACAAGATGGAAATTCGCCATAGTTTCCGTCATAAATTCACAGTGTGTGATATTTTCTTATTGTACTGTATGTGTACTTAGAACGCATTTAGCAGTGTTTGGTCGTGTCACTCATGTGCCCATTCCAGGCTCCTTTTGTGACACGTGTATAAGTTTTGCTTTCTTATCTTAGCTATGCCAAATTGCTTTAGCCTTTAAAGGTCTGTGCTGAGTGATCATTACACATTAAAGAGGCTTGCAGTGTTACCATAGCGTTCGCATTAGCATTTAGCGCAGTGACTGTGTCTTCTTAAACTCTTGAAAAACATTTCACATACAGTTCGTGGCATCCAGGTGAGTTTAATTGCAAATAATGTGCTGTTTTCCTGCTGAGTGTATTATCATCATCAAAATGGTGATCCATGTAGACTCATCAGTTATGTGCTTGTCTGTCATGTTCATTCGAAATTGTTGGAAACCTTTTATTTAAGTATTTATTCACGGACTAAAAGTTTATAGAGGGACACATTTTGAGAATTGTCGACTAAAACTAGACGAAGGCAAACACATTTTGAAATGACTAAAATATGACTAAGACTAATAAGTACATCTACAGTGCCTTGCAAAAGTATTCGGCTCCCTTGCACCTTGCAACCTTTCGCCACATTTCAGGCTTCAAACATAAAGATATAAAATTTTAATTTTTTCTCAAGAATCAACAACAAGTGGGACACAATCGTGAAGTGGAACAAAATTTATTGGATAATTTAAACTTTTTTAACAAATAAAAAACTGAAAAGTGGGGCGTGCAATATTATTCGGCCCCCTTGCGTTAATACTTTGTAGCGCCACCTTTTGCTCCAATTACAGCTGCAAGTCGCTTGGAGTATGTTTCTATCAATTTTGCACATCGAGAGACTGACATTCTTGCCCATTCTTCCTTGCAAAATAGCTCGAGCTCAGTGAGGTTGGATGGAGAGTGTTTGTGAACAGCAGTCTTCAGCTCTTTCCACAGATTCTCGATTGGATTCAGGTCTGGACTTTGACTTGGCCATTCTAACACTTGGATACGTTTATTTTTCAACCATTCCATTGTAGATTTGGCTTTATGTTTTGGATCATTGTTCTGTTGGAAGATAAATCTCCGTCCCAGTCTCAGGTCTTGTGCAGATACCAACAGGTTTTCTTCCAGGATGTTCCTGTATTTGGCTGCATCCATCTTCCCGTCAATTTTAACCATCTTCCCTGTCCCTGCTGAAGAAAAGCAGGCCCAAACCATGATGCTGCCACCACCATGTTCGACAGTGGGGATGGTGTGTTCAGGGTGATGAGCTGTGTTGCTTTTACGCCAAACATATCATTTTGCATTGCGGCCAAAAAGTTCAATTTTGGTTTCATCTGACCAGAGCACCTTCTTCCACATGTTTGGTGTGTCTCCCAGGTGGCTTGTGGCAAACTTTAAACGAGACTTTTTATGGATATCTTTGAGAAATGGCTTTCTTCTTGCCACTCTTCCATAAAGGCCAGATTTGTGCAGTGTACGACTGATTGTTGTCCTATGGACAGACTCTCCCACCTCAGCTGTAGATCTCTGCAGTTCATCCAGAGTGATCATGGGCCTCTTGGCTGCATCTCTGATCAGTTTTCTCCTTGTTTGAGAAGAAAGTTTGGAAGGACGGCCGGGTCTTGGTAGATTTGCAGTGGTCTGATGCTCCTTCCATTTCACTATGATGGCTTGCACAGTGCTCCTTGAGATGTTTAAAGCTTGGGAAATCTTTTTGTATCCAAATCCGGCTTTAAACTTCTCCACAACAGTATCTCGGACCTGCCTGGTGTGTTCCTTGGTTTTCATAATGCTCTCTGCACTTTAAACAGAACCCTGAGACTATCACAGAGCAGGTGCATTTATACGGAGACTTGATTACGCACAGGTGGATTCTATTTATCATCATCGGTCATTTAGGACAACATTGGATCATTCAGAGATCCTCACTGAACTTCTGGAGTGAGTTTGCTGCACTGAAAGTAAAGGGACCGAATAATATTGCACGCCCCACTTTTCAGTTTTTTATTTGTTAAAAAAGTTTAAATTATCCAATAAATGTTGTTCCACTTCACGATTGTGTCCCACTTGTTGTTGATTCTTGACAAAAAAATTAAATTTCATATCTTTATGTTTGAAGACTGAAATGTGGCGAAAGGTTGCAAGATTCAAGGGGGCCGAATACTTTTGCAAGGCACTGTATTTTCATCCAAAAGACTAAGACGAAAATTAAAATGGCTGCCAAAAACAACACTGGTGGTAATGCCATTGTACCTCTTAATTGAGATAAAAATTGATTTAATTTAATCACATACTAATGCTGAGATAAAACCTTTCTCTAATGGGGCTTGTTTTATACTATTAAAAACCTTTTTAGGTAAACAAATGGTTTTCAAATTCAGTCAAATTCAGGGCTCCAGCCTAAATTACTTCAACACTGACCTTACATCTTATATGCCCAGCATATCCAAGAAGCAGTATACAAAAGAATGTTATCCTCCAGCTTTATTGATGTTGGTTTACTGTTGATGTTGTGCTCACTTTGTCATTCATACTAAATGCAGGCCATGCTTATAGCTGAGATATCTTCCGAAGTTGAAATCCAAAATTTATTGATAATTTAAATGAATGCACCAAAAAATGACGAGCACACACATGTGAAAGCCACATGCAACCAAATGTGTAAACACGCACACAGGTCAAACTGTAATGTCAGAATCACCTATCTCCCTTCATTTATTTCACTCTGAATGGCCCTGCCGACACTAATGAAAATAAACTTCCAGTCTCTTCACGCTCTGCAGTTTGAGCTAATGATGACCTACGCTGAATTCATTCACCGCTTTCCTTCAACCTGACACACACAGAAACACACACACAGTGTTCTATATTGACTTGGTCTTATCTCCTAATTGGAAAAGCAGATAGCCGGTGAGGAGGCTGTGGAAAAACATACCTCGTAATCAACTCTTGTTCAAAGACTAAAACACATTTCATGGATCAATGTCTTTTTTACTTTGTAGTTTGTCGGGTTTGGGGAATGTGTGTGTCCTTGCCTGTCAGTCAATATTGATACAAAAACCTTTCATTATTTGTATACAGGTTTCTCCAATGAGGATACCCCATGACCAAAAACAAGTGAACGGTAAGGCGGGCTATGAACTTGAGTACTTACACTTTAGCAATACGATAATACCATTATGTCTTGTGGTTGGGATGAAAATGTATTTTAATTTAACATTAACATGGCATGTTTTATTCTAGGAAAAAAAAAGTTACTCTTTTGAACAACTGCACAGTCTTCCTCTGGACTCCATCTTGCAAAGTAATATTCACATGAAATCTTATTGAGTCCCTTTATTAATGATGTTATGGAGCCATTCAGGCCGAAAATGGAATTTCTTGCCTGTTTCCGAGACTGTTTCCTCACAATAATTTCCCTCAACCAGGACACACAATCATTTTGACCAGTCTAATCTATGAAATAGTGTATGTGTGGGTGGTGGGGGGGAGCTGGAATTCTATGATAGGTCTACTTTTATTATTATTGTTATTACATACAGTGTATTTATTTATTTTTTAACATAATTTGGAGAACTTCGGCAGAGCGAATTAAAAAGGCTCTATTGCCCTCTGGCCATAGTTTGCCCAACTCTAACCCATCAAAGGACAACACTGACATTCATTCTAAAGAGAAACTGAAACAGCTCAGGAAACATGAGAAGACAGCCTATTTGGAACATAAGGGATGCTCACCCTTCAAGCCGGACATCGGGTAATGAACGATTCAGTGCAATCATCTCAGAGGCCATAAGGTTGAACTGGTTGATCTTAAACATCTCCTTCATCTTTTCCTGGTTCTCCTTTGGGATCACCACAGGCTTGCCTCCCTCCCCCGGCCCGTCCCGCGGCCTTGCCAGAGGGTCTGTGGTGAAGATTTAAAAAGTCAGTTTGTCCGTTGCTGACGTACAATGTACACACGAATACTTACCATCTCTATCAGGCAGTCCTCTTTCCTTCTTGTCGTCACACTTGTTGCACTCACTGAAGTAGAGCAGAATGAACATGTCCAACATTACCCACACCAGAGAGGTGGCCAGAACCACTTTGCAGTATGCGAACCTCCGCATCCTGAAAATCACCTGAAATAAGAGATGTAAAAAGAGAAGCGGTTAACAATGAAGGAAGTGTGCGAGCACATAGATATAGACACTTATCTTTTCCAATGTGGGCACATTTCTTACTCATTCCCCTGAATTGGCAAGCTCCCCTGCATTTCCTTTTGTAAACACAACCCTCTGTTATTCTGTCAGTCTATTTGAGTTGCCTCATATCTGTAGCCGGGCTAATGACATCTTCAGAAAATCTCTAAAAGCGATCTTGAGCATCATCAAGTTGGTTTCAGTTTCAAAAATATGAATGTAGTGGAGAAATGACGTTTAAATCTGCTGAATGAGCAACAATTCAGAGTTTTGCAGACAATGGCAGTTTATCTGCCAGGTACAGTCCATATATGGCAATTTGGCAATTTGCCCCATCCTCCCACTCAAGTGGGCTTGTTGGGTAGTATAAGCCCTTTGTGCCATTGTTTAACCACAAAAAAATGACTAAACAGTGCTGTGAGCATTAATGTCGGTGCACATTGAGACTCTGCTCATAATTTTTCAGCACCATTGGAAAAAACACATGAATAACAATGCTTTGTTTCAATGTTGCCCTAGTACCCCTTCGAGAAATAGAAATGAATCATAACTAGAGGAGCAGGACTCCACCTGAGCAGGCAAATTCTAAGATGTATTTGGCATATTTGGAGAGTGAGCTTTTTGCCTTCATGCCTCAAATTTTCACAATTCTTTGTCTTCACAACATATCTCTTAATTAATTTACAAATATTCAGGTAAACAGACTATTCCGTTATCAAGTGATCGCAAAATTCACTTTCTGACCTCTGTGACCTTTGACCTCATGACACCAAAATGTAATCACCTCTTCCGTTTCTTATTACAAACATATCCTACAACTTTAATAATAATAATCCCTTAATTGGTTCTTGAATTATAGTTAGCGTATCGTAACTTTGCTAACTTAATTTGACCCATTTTGAAACCAATTTAGAATTGAACATGATTAAAAAAAAAGCGAGGCACTCAGGAAGTAGAAATATAAAAAGCCTTTATTAAATCATGGCTTTGTTCAGATTAAAAATGCCGTGTTTCGGCCGTGTTCCTGAGTGCCTCAGTTTTTTTGAATAATCACTTTTTTGATTCCCACACCGAAGAGCACCAGAAGTATACTTTCTACAACCAGCAGCACTCCATGCACATCATAATATACTAAAATTGAACATTTCTAAAAATTGTACATCATACATTATACCCGTAAATTAAATGTTACTCCATTTGAGCTCAGTAACGGTTGAAGTCATTCTTGGATTTTTACTGACATTCTGTCACTGAGGTGCAGATGTTCACAGACAAAATTTAAAACACTGATATTATGGTGGAAAATGTATTTAATGACTCAGGTATCCACGGTAACAGTTCCTTTTAAAATCAAGGCAGACAGAGTTTTGTTTTACTTTAAATTCCACTTGTACAATTTAAGAGCTAGTGAAGCTTCTTTGCTTAATCCACCATTCACAAAGGATAGGATAGAGAACTCAGATATTGTATTTGCCTTTACAGCATAATCCATAAAAACAAGAGTGTGCTCATCAAGAGCGAATTATAATCTGCCAAAGAACACCAATAATCCAATAAGCAATCCAATCTATACTTTTCTTTAATAATGGTAAATGGTGTTATACTTATAAATCGCTTTTCCACCTTTCAAGGCGCTCAAAGCGCTTTACACTATCTCACTATTCACCTACTGGTGACGCAGCACCAGGAGCAACATGGGGTTCAGTATCTTGCTCAAGGATACTTGAAGAATCAAACCCACAACCTCTGGGTTGGGGGACAACTACTCTACCACTGAGCCACGCCACCCCGCCCATAATAATAAAAAATTGAAAAATAAAAACGGCAGCTACACCTTGTGTATTGGAATTAATATTTTATACTTCATAGCAGTAGTTTTTAACCTTACCAAAAGTACCAAGCTCCAGCTCTCATGTGCATTCAGCGTACCCTAATTAGACAAAAAAATCAATTTGTGCACATTCAAAACAGGTATACACATTTTTCACTGTTAATGGGGACCAGAACCCCTCGCGAACAGTGAAAAACAGCAAAGTAGGATTTAGACTCATCTAAATTTGGACGGAATACAAAAATGGGTCCCTGTGTGTGTCTTATCCTTCGCCGAACCCCTTAGACTTACTCACCAGACCCCTAGGGTTTGATCGAACCCAGATTGAGAAACACCAGGAACTAAACAATTCTTTAGATCAGGGGATCTCCAAACTATTCCACATCGGGCTACAGTGGGTACACGATTTCATTTCAACCAAACAAAATGACATATTTTCACCAATCTGGTGTCTTCCAAGTGTAATCATTTGATATGCAGTCAAGTGATGCTTGTTTAGGCAGAAACCACATTGGTTAAACTGTATATGCTGGATAGGCTTGAACAAAAACCGAGACCCACAGCGGCAGTGGTTTTGAGAACCCTGCTTTAGATATATGGAGGGTGAAAGAGATCTCCATCATACTTCCTAAATAACCTGCAGAGATTATGGCAGGCCGATTATCGGCGCCAATATTTTACAGATATTGTTCCTGGCCCGTTTTTAAATCCGACCGGCCAGTATGAAATAATCAATCAATTATTTCTAGAGGTGGGAATCTTTGGGGACCTAACGATTCGATTCCGATTAAGAGGCTACGATTCGATAATAAATCAAATATTGAGGACCCTCCCCCCCAGCTATTAGCAGCTTTTAATGTTTTGTACATTACTTTCAGGCTTAAATAAACGACAATTTCAGTATCAAGATAACAGTTCAAAACAGTAAATAAAATACATTAAAAATATAATAAAAAGTCCCCATTCTGTACCACCAGCTTTGAATTACATTCAATTAATTTAATGTTGTGAGCTAAAATTGCTCCCGTTGTTCCATATTTTACCTTCTGTCTACTTTTGACATGTGAATGTTTTAAAACTGTTTTAAGGATCGATTCAAGTCATGATTTTGCCAATTTAGGAGTATTTTAGATAAAAAAGTTAATTAGGTTCGCTTGGAAGGTTCGCTACAACAGCCTTCCAGGGAAGTCTACTGCTTTAAGATGACGGCTGTTTACTAAACCCGGCAAGTCTGTCATTTCGCATCTAGTTTTCTATACACATGCTGCTAACGCCGCAGAGTCTGTCATTTCGCATCTAGTTCTCTATACATGTGATATCTACCATAGCATTATGTGGACGTAGTTTTTAGCGGCTGTCGGCAGCAGTCAGGCATTATCAGGGTCCCCCCAGGATTGATAAATCTAAATTCAAGACTTTTATGACCTTTTTCAATGCCATTTCAACTGAAATCTCGCTGACGAGAACCAATCATCGGCCCAAGCTGCGTTCCGTTATTCCAAACGCGCGCACTCCTTACGTTAACATTGAGTGCTCGGAGAGCCTTTGGTTGCATTGCAAAGCTGCGAAAACAAAAAGCACGCCTTATCCACACCCGGGGCAGACCAGAGCGCAGCATACACACTTGCCTGTATTTGCCAGCAGATTGAATTTGGTGAGTAATGGTTTCAATCGTTTTCACATTTTGCGATATAAAAAAGTTACTGCCATTCGTTGCAGCTTGCGTTGAACACTGCCAGAGCTCGCCAAATCTCCCATGAAAAAAAATAGCTCCCGTTAAATTGGCGTCAAGCTTGTGTATTTAGCGGTAATATAAACGAAGAAACACATTGTTGAGTCAAATTAAGCGGCATGCTCTCGGATGGAGGGGGGCGCCTCGTATCGCTCCCGTCGTCCACCTGAGACGCGTTATTTTCGGCTGGGACTGGAGCTGACGGCCGGTGTCGGCACAACACCGGCCCGACGAGTGGTGGGAATGACTCTTGCTTCTTAAAGCTTTTCAGAAATACAGGGATCCCTCGTTTTTCGCGGTTAATGGGGACCAGAACCCGCCGCAATAAGTGAAAACCGCGAAGTACCCCCCCCCCCCCCCCCCCATTTTTTAAATGCGTGTTCAATGTATTTATTCAGATTTTACATTGGAAAAAAAATACATATATATAAGACATGTTTTTTCACTTTTTTCACCAAAGTATCATTTATAAATGGTTTTCAAGCACTTCAAAATGTAAGAATTATGATAAGTTTTAAACATGTTACTGCCCCACCGAATTATTTTTTAAACAAGAATAAAGTAGTAAGAAAATGCTTGGCTTTATTAAATGCTTCATAGTGAGTCTACTCAAACCCTTTCAGGCTTTGTTAAACGGTGATTGACACATGTGCAAAGTTTTTCTTTTTATATATATTTTTTTGTTTGAAGCGACTTATTTGATTGAATAATAAAGACACAAATGTCCTAGCCAAAATGTGGCCCAAATGCAAAACAACATTACTTCAATGGAAAAATTTGTTTCAATCAAGAAAAAGTTTTCAAAGTTTTTTTGTCTCAAATTTATTTTTGCAATCAAAAACTATTTTTTTTATTGAAGTGATTTTTTTGGGATTAAAGGTATATACTGTATTTTGATTGAAGCAACTTTGTTTTTGATAGAAGTAACTTTGTTTTTTGATTGAATAATAAAAACACAAATCTACCACCATCGTTATTGAGAGAAAGAAATTAAGAAAGCTTTAAAACTAAAAGCCACCGGGGAGTCTGCTTTTTTTTTTTTTTTTTAATATTTATATTTCATTACATAGACATGCCTCGTAGGGAAAGGAGATTGAGGGATAAAAAAAGGAGTTGGATGAGGCTGCTAAAGGCAGTGGATACCTCATCAGCTGGGTGAATAGCAGACCTGGTAAGAACAAGTTTGCAAGGATAGTCGGGTATTAAATACAATTATAAACACAATTACAATGTTATTTTTCTATAAGATTTTATGTCATTGCTTTACTAATCATTAGGTGCTAGAGTTGTTAAGTATGGATAATAATGAAATAACAGTTTTGAGAAAACTGTGCTGTTGGTGGCTCAGTGACCATCTGATGTGGTTTGTTCTCAGATGAACAAGTTGAGGAAGGAAGTTTTGATGCAGAGGTTGAAGGAAGAAAAGAGGCAGACTGACTGAGTCACAGCCAGAAAGTGTTGATGACAGTTTTGATTTCTATTCACTGTTGCCCCCTCCCAATTAAAGTATGTCACAGTCGCAGCCAATTATTATCTAAAGCTGGTTAAAATTGAAGTTATGTTCTTTTAAGGTGTATTAAATACTTGTTCATGTGCTTCTTTTGATCTACGAGCACCTGCCCCTCCATAGGTCTCTGCACGGCCCTGCTGAAACACAGTGTGGGTCGACAGAGCTCAATATTTTGTTGGGGTGTACAGTGTACTGGAACATATTTCCTCCACACCCTTCTCACCTTTCACATTTTCATGCCTGGCTATGAGAGTATGAGTCTGGCCACCATTCAGCAGAAAAAAATTTCCAGGGCGGAGCCAGCCACAACAAATAGACAGCGGAGCGGACCAATCAGCGACGGGCTGACGCGATGTCGGTAAAGCGACAAGAAACTAGCGAGAGACATTTCAACATATTCAACATGGCTCGCGCGAGACAGACTGTTGGTTTTAGCGACTCGATGTGTTTTTGGTCATGTAAAACCGAATTTACCGCGGATTGGAACATATTGCCGCTGAGTCTGGTGTACCAGGCTACGGGACTACTGTCTGTTGCATTCTGCTGCATTTGGCGCGATCCGGCGACACCGCATACAGCAATTTATATTACATTCAGTGGTCTCAAAATGCCCTAAAGAGATGCACCAGGCTTGAAAATGTACACACACACCCGACCCCGAGGGTCAGAGACCCTCCCACCACAATCTCCTAAAATCCTGTGGGAAACACTGTTCTGAAATAACTATATATTAACGATGTATGAATGATAAACTAAGGAATACTTGTTATAAAATAAAAAATTGATTAAAAAAAAAAAAAAAGGCGCTGTATGGTAATTGCAGAGACAGAGCGTGCCTATACGCCCCTTTTAATCTTCCCCTCTGCGAGTCCGCAAAACCGCATGTGTTTATTTATATTTAACAAACCTTTCCAGCGTTATTTCGTTGTGCAAATAAATTTATAATGATCATAAAAGTATGTAGTCTATTTAAACATTAAGAAAATGTGCGTTTTTTTTCTGCCAACTGAGAATTCGTTATAAAAGACAGGCTTTTATGCAGACATCGTCACAAATGTTATCACACAAAAGGCGGGTCGGGCTTTAATACCCACGGACCAGTTCGGTTCAGGCTGGACTTTTTAGGCCAGATTTTACCTCTATCTTAAAGTCTTGATGAGCTTAAAATGGCTGCAGTTATGAAGTTGGTAATGCTCCCTCCGGAAAAAAAAACACGATTTGACCAACATTATGTTTAACAAACTTTTCCAGCTTTATTTCATTGTGTAAATGCATTTATAATGGTCATAAAAACATGTAGACTATTTAAACATTAAGAAAATGTGCGTTTTTTTTCTGCCAACTAAAAATTCGTTACATACGACAGTTAAGACATCGGGAATGCTCCCTCTGGGAACAAAACGCAATATGACCAAAATTGTGACAGCCGATGCAGACCAAAAATGACGTAATATCCGAAACAGATCACCAATGGACTCATTTGAATGGTGGTCTGTTTTGGTGTACAGAATCTACAATACTTCTGCCTGCAGGGTTTTCGTTCCACCGACAAACAGACGCATTCCCGATGCAGAGGTGGATGGATTCTCCCTTTTGCCAGTTGTGGTGGTTTGGGACGCACGAGTTGCATTTCGATTTGTAGTGCAGTGCATCGTAAAAATTCTATGCGTCATCTTCGTTATGGATTAAAAAAAAAAAAAAAAACTTTGTCACGGATATAATTTAGGTTGCACTGAGATGTTCTTGAAAATTAAAACCACCATGAAAAAATTCCAGACTTACAACAGCTAATTTAATACTTTTAATACCTTTAATAATGGAAAACTAAATTCAATGCTTTTTTAATACTTTTAATAACCCGCGGGTACCATGATTATTGTTTTTTTATCTAGTGGCATGAGTTGAGCCAGAGCCGTGAGTTGAGCATTGTCTTTACCCGGGTAATGACAAGCATGATATTTACTCTCGGTCCGTTCCTCATTGCGTCCCGAAGACCACGCTGACTGTGTTTTAGTTCTGCTATACTTGACATATTTCAATTATCCGAATTTGGATGTTTGTGAATCGTTGTCGAATCTTCCACAGCCGAGTCGCGAATAATCTAAGAATCGGAAATTTCGCACACCTCTAGTTATTTCGGCTCGGATGCAGCCGCCCCTCTCTCTTGCCTGCTGTCTCTTGCACTCTTGCACTCCTCTGGTTGGTTGATTTGTAATGGTAAATCGAGTTACACTTGTATTGTGCCTTTCCACCTTTTTAAGGCCCTCAAAGCGCTTCACACTATATCCTCATCTACCAACTGGTGACGCAGCAACGTGGAGTTTAGTATCTTGCTCAAGGATACTTAGACAATGTCATCAGGGCAGAGAATCGAACCCACAACCTCTGAGTTGGGGAACGACTACTCTACCACTGAACCACGCAACCCCCCCAAGCGGCAGAGGCATTCAATAAGCCACTTTTAGGCATTTCAATGAAGTTCAGTGTTTGCATTATTAATTTTTTTTACGCCAATGTTAACACTTTTAGTGCAAATGAATATCAAAATCGGTTATAGGCCCCTCTAACTACTAGCGGTCCCGAAAACCCCATATCTGTCGATAAACCAATTTGCAATTTGTAGAAGCAACACAGAAAATGTCTGTGTGCACGATTGTGCTTTAGTACACACAAACATTTACGCACCAATAACATAACATACAGACTCTGAGAGCGGCGCGAAAGAAGCTGTGGCAGTAATTGCTTTTCTTTGGCAGGCAGTGACAGACAGAGTCACATTAAAATTCCTGTGCTCTCTTTTCCGCCTCTCCTACAGCACCATCTCTTCCACTCTGACTGACTCGTTGCTTCACTCATCCCTTAGGTTACAGCAGCAAGAGCAGAAGGAAGAAAAATAATTTGGGCATGGTGATTTCTCACTCGTCCCTGGGAGACAAAAAAGTGTTTGTGCATAGCCAACTTGGCTGCAGTCTCCTGTAGTTTAGCTTGGGAGGATGTAGAACTGCAGCGCAGCGTTTCTAAATTCCACCTGATAGGATTGCGGTGCCACAAAGTGCCATGCAAAGCAAAACGATAGAGTGAAGATTTGCTTGGTCTCCCGACAGAGCAAAAGACTGTGTTGCCAGTGAAGCAGTTTTCCAAGGTTAAAACAAAATGTTCCACATGCTGTATATCACAGGTTATCATAGCTAATGTACCCAAGATTTTTCACAATTAAAATTTCTGATTAAAAAAAACAAAACAAAACAAAAAAAAAACATTCAGATTGGGTTAGAATCAGCGTGGAGTGTTTGTGTGGTTATACATTTGAAAAAAGGTTCAAGGCGTATTTTCAAAAACGTTTAGGTTACATTTTTAAACATTATTATGCAGGTTGAGAAGGCCGTGTGGAGTTTGGCACCCCCTGTGTTGTGTCTCTTTGTGTTTAGTGTGACGCAGCTTGGGTCTTATCCTCAAATTAGAAAACGCCTTGAAAGCAGTGTTTAATGATTCAGACTTTGTTCAAGGAGAAAGGTTAAAATTTGTCTGGGGTGAGGCTAAGGTTACTAGTATGAAATAATTGGGCCTTATTTACAGCGCGACAACCCCTGGCAAACTGAAGTCGTTTTAAATGTTAATTTTCTCGTTTTAAGAAACCGTTTTAATAAACACTAAAACAAATCGTGAGAATAAAACGTGGTAGTTCGTAAAAGTTTTTTTTTTTTTTTTTAGACTTAGCCGAGGGGGAAAAATTAAGGAATCACTCAATTTTGAGGAATGAATTATGGAATCAAACTTCTTTAAGAAGGTAAATCATCACACATTGTTGAAAAAGATGTTGGTTTTTCACAGTAAGCCGTCTCTAAAATCTGTACCAAGGACAAACAACATGGGAAGGTTGTTAAAGACAAGCATACTGATAGACCAAGGAAGACATCAAAGTGACAATATCCTTAATAATGTTCCGGAAAATTGCAGATGTTTTTGAAATCCAGCGTCATGTTGTTAAGTACTGAAAGTCACAATGTAATATTACAGCATTTTAATTTGTACATGAAACTTTAAAGTTTGAAAGCCAACTGAGACATTGCAATCGCAAGAGATGAGTCTTTTACCCAAAGGATGGCGGTGTCGCCTCCACAATCAGGTCGCATTTTCTATGCTAATTTTTGAAGTTTTGAATTCATTTTCTGCACTAAATGGAGGCCTACAGAGATCAAACCAATCTAAGAACACTCCCAGACACAAAGTACAACTGTGTAAAATTTCCTCAAAATCTGCCCAGCATTTTCAGAGTCCATAGGTAACGAACACACACACCCAGACATAGTTCCATTTATATACAAGTGTAAGTATATATGTAGATCTCAATCCATTTGAAAATCTGTGGTGGTTGATGAAAAAAATGGTCCATGATAAGGTTCCAATCTGCAAAGCTGATCTGGCAAAGACAATCAGAGAAAGTTGGATCCAGATTGAAGAAGAGTACTGTTTGTCACTCATTTGGTCCATGCCTCTGAAACTGCAAGCTGTTATAAATGCCAGAGGTGGTGCTACAAAGTACAAGTGGTGTGTTAAGTGTCTTTTTGTTGTTGTTTTTTCATGATTCCATATTTCTTTGCCTCAGAATTAAGTGACAGCCACATCCTTTTTAAAAAATTTATTTTAAGTGCTCCTAAAGCCAGACAGTTGCAATTCAAAATGACTTTAGTTTTGTGTCATAGCTGTTATCCGCTTTTTTCCCCCTACAAATTTAAACAAATGCAATAACATCCTCCGAAACTGGTGATTCCATCATTTTTGTTAGGAGTTGTATTTTGGTCAGGGATTCCCCTAAACTGTGTAAAGAAGCTAGGACAAATACTGTATAAAAGAACTACAAATAAATCTTAACAGTACCAATGGCCCAAAGCTTGCACGAATACAACATCCTGAGTCCTGGTTGGTCAATTAATATTTCAAACCAAGTAGGGCATTTAGAGTCCCAAAATGAAGTTTTTTTCTTATTTTTATTTTTTTTAAGCCATTGTGTCATCTAAACCAGGGGTCACAAACCACCGGTCCGCGGACCGGAGTCACTCGATACCGGTCCACAAGAGAAATAAATAAATATTTCAGTTAAACCTCTCACACACAAGACTCCATCGACGCTCTAGTATGGAAATCAGGAGCCTGCATCTTGGCGCTCGTCATACAAAAAATATGGCAGCACACTGTGATTACGTTTCAGAGACAATTTTTTGTTTCAGAGTGATGCCAACGGCGCTTGGTGTGCGATAAACAGCGGCATCGGCTCTCGGGTACACTGTGCGGAGGGCGCAATGTGCGTTTCATGCATAAAGACTTTTTCAGACGAGTGGTAGTAGTGTGCAGCTTGCAGCATGGAAACCCATTCCTTATTTACAGTGTATTACAAAAGTGAGTACACCCCTTGCATTTCTGCATATATTTAAGTATATATTTTCAGGGGACAACACTGACAAAATGACTCTTTGACACAATGAAAAGTAGTCTGTGTGCAATTCATATAATAAGCTTAATTCATTTTCCCCTCAAAATAACTCAAAATATAGCCATTCATATCTAAACCCCTGGCAACAAAACACAAGTACACTTAGTGAAAGTTGTCAATATGTCAACAACAACACGTAAAACATACACAACATGTCAACTGTCAATATTTTGTGTGGCCACCACTATTATCCAGAACTGCCTTTACTCTCATGGACATGGAGTTGACCAGAGCTTCACAGGTTGCCACTGGAATGCTCTTCCACTCCTCCGTGACGACGTCATGGAGCTGCTGGTTATTTGAGACTTTGCTTGAGGATCCCCCAAAGATGTTCTGTTGGGTTCAAGTCTGGAGACATGTTTGGCCAGTCCATCACCTTTACCCTCGGCCGCTTCAGTAAATCAGTGGTCATCTTGAAGGTGTGTTTGGGGTCATTGTCATGCTGTCACTGCTCTGCGACCCGGTTTCTGGAGGGAGGGGATCATGCTCTGCTGCAGTATTTCACAGTACATGTTGGAGCTCATGTTTCCCTCAATGGAACTTAACTCTCCAACACCTGCAGCACTCATGCAGCCCCAGACCATGACATTCCCACCACCATGCTTGACTGTAGGCATGACACACTTATCTTTGTACTCCTCACCTGGTCGCCGCCACACATGCTTGAGACCATCGGAACCAAACAAATTAATCATCGTCTCATCAGACCATAGAACATGGTTCAAGTAATCCATGTGCTTTGTTGACGTGTCTTCAGCAAACTGTTTGTGGGCTTTCTTGTGTACCGTCTTCAGAAGAGGCTTCCTCCTGAGGTGACAGCCATGCACACCAATTTGATGTAGAGTGCGGCGTATGGTCTGAGCACTAACAGGCTGACCCCCCACCTCTTCAATCTCTGCAGCAATGCTGACAGCACTCCTGCGACGATCTTTCAAAGAAAGCATTTGGATGTGACGCTCAGCACGTGGGCTCAGCTTCTTTGGACGACCAACCCGAGGCCTGTTCTGAGTGGACCCTGCTCTTTTAAAACGCTGTATGATCTTAGTCACTGTGCTGCAGCTCAGTTTCAGGGTGTTGGCAGTCTTCTTGTAGCCTTGGCCATCTTCATGTAGCGCAACAATCTGTCTTTTAAGATCCTTAGAGGGTTCTTTGCCATGTGGTGCCATGTTGGAACTTTCAGTGACCAGTATGATAGTGTAGGAGCTGCATTACACATTTGAACACACCTGCTCCCTTTGCACACCTGGACCTAGTAACACTAACAAGTCACATGACATTTTGTAGGGAAAATGACAATCAGTATTCAATTTGGACATTTAGGGATGTAGTTTCTAAGGGGCATACTCACTTTTGTTGCCAGGTGTTGTTGTTTGGATATTAATGGCTATATTTTGAGTTATTTTGAGGGGAAAATAAATTATATTATTATACAGTGGTACCTCTACATACGAAGTTAATCCGTTCCAGGAGCTTGTTTGTAAGTCGAAATGGTCGTATGTCGAGCAGGATTTTCCCATAGGAATACATTATAATTCCATTAATTCGTTCCACAGCCCAAAAACCTGCACTAAATCCTTAAAAAATACTGCTGGTACTATTACAAATGGCAATTACATATAGCAAAACAAATAAATAATAAATAAAAATCGGATTAATAATATAATAATAATTCCTGTAATAGTGTAACGAAACGGGCTCTAATAAGGCGGACGTTTTTTTCTGTACCTGAAGGCACCGCGGCGCTGACGTGACAAAGAGGGAGGGGAGCGGGTGAAAGTTTACTTTCGCTTTCAATGCTTTCTTGAGAACATCGTCAATTGCGGCAGACAGCAGGCGTTTTGTGTTGAATAAGTTGTGAAAGAAATGATGAAAACGTGGCGAAGCTGGCGATTTCTCTGGAGATGTTACCACAATAAGAATTGTCAGCTTAACTTATAAAGACTGGCGAACGATGGTCGGAGGAGGACCGTGGAGATGTATTGTTGAGCCATTTCACAGATGCCCACCCTACGCTCATATTTTTCTGTCATTTGCATCTTCATTTAGAAGGTAAGCGTCAACTTTTTCCTTGTTTCACCACCTGTACCAACCTTTTCTGAAACCTGTGTTGATTTGTCACACAAGAAAATCCGCCATGCATTCGTCTGCGGTGCTGCCATTGTCGTCGTATTTCGAGCATGTCGTCGGATGTAGAAACAAATGGCGAGTCAAATTTTACGTCGGATGTCGAAAAGTTCGTGTGTCGAAGCGATCGTATGTAGAGGTACCACTGTACTACTATATTACTATACTATTATATAAGCTGCACACAGACTACTTTTCATTGTGTCTAAGTGTCATTTTGTCAGTGTTGTCCCATGAAAAGATATACTTAAATATCTGCAGAAATGCGAGGGGTGTACTCACTTTTCTGATACACTATTTTTGTCGGACTGTTCCCTCAATAAGCTTTCATGAGGTTTCTAGAGCGTTGGTACCTTTGAATAGTGGATGTCAACCACGTTCTCACTGAAACTTGTATAGCCATTTAAATCGCGGCCTCCTATTTGAAATAATAAAAGTCGTAGCTTTCAAGCTTGTGACTGTTTTGTTTGAAGTCGTATTGCACTTTGACACCCCCCACCCCAAATAATAAAAGTCAAGGCTTTCTTGCGCAACGATTGAAAAAAATTAAGGGATGATGAAGGAAAATGTAGGGAACAATAGGGGCCACTCATCTAAACAGACGGTATGGGACCATCGTTACCTTCAGCCAGCAGCTAGAAGTGACCGAATCAGATCTTTGGCTACGTTCATACTACAGGTCATAATGCACGAATCCTATTTTTTCGTGTTTTTCCGACTCGAGTGAGGCATTAACTTGACGGTCTGAACGTGACAAGTCGCATAGAACTGGACCATTTCGTTCAAATCCGATCTGGGTCACATTTTTCCAGACTGTCGCGGCGGTCTGTACTGTCCAGTCTCTCAAATCGGAATTCATGCAGCAATTACGTCATCAAAAAGCGAGAGAGACGCCACAGTAGCGGTGCAGCTGTGCGTTATTAGTGCCTAGCTTGCCTTGAACACGGCTTTTTAGGAAGAGTCGGACTTGACAATAGTCATAAAAAAAATAAAAATGGGTTGAGGATAAGCCTGAGAATGATCGGTTTTCTGTCTGGTCCATATAAGCAATATTTCAACATTGCTTACATGGCCGAGAGTCGGGGCAAACTGCGCGTATGTGTGTATAACATGCAGGGACAGTGAGTGCATGCTATCGATCCATATACTTTGAATATAAAACTAAACTGGGATTATTTATGTCTGTTATTAGAGTCCTCTTTTTAAAAAGCAAAATATGATATCCCTGGAATGACGGATGACACAGCCAGCATGTGTGGTCATTTATTTTGATGCTTCTGCGCATGCGGGTCGTCTTGCTCAGCGCTTGTCGGGCTGCGAATTAGTGTGCATGCGTAATACTTGAACGGTCTCAATGGACAAAGTCAGTCTGAACGGGCACGCCAAAAAAACAGATATGACAAAAAATCGGATTCGTGCATTAAGACCTGTCGTATGAACGTAGCCTTTGTGCCTTAACTATTATATAAGCTGCACACGGACTACTTTTCATTGTGTCAAAGTGTCATTTTGTCAGTGTTGTCCCATGAAAAGATATACTTAAATATCTGCAGAAATGCGAGGGGTGTACTCACTTTTGTGATACACTATTTTTGTCAGACTGTTCCCTCAATAAGCTTTCATGAGGTTTCTAGAGCGTTGGTACCTTTGAATAGTGGCTGTCAACCACGTTCTCGCTGAAACTTGTATAGCCATTTAAATCGCGGCCTCCTCTTTGAAATAATAAAAGTCGTAGCTTTCATGCTTGTGACTTTGTTTTGTTCGCAGTCGTATTGCTCTTTGACCCCCCACCCCAAATAATAAAAGTCAAGGCTTTCTTGCGCAATGATTGAAAAAAATTAAGGGATGATGAAGGAAAATGTAGGGAAAAATAGGGGCCACCCATCTAAACGGACGGTATGGGACCATCGTTACCTTCAGCCAGCAGCTAGAAGTGACCGAATCAGATCTTTGGCTACGTTCATACTACAGGTCTTAATGCACGAATCCGATTTTTTCGTGTTTTTCCGACTCGAGTGAGGCATTAACTTGACGGTCTGAACGTGACAAGTTGGATAGAACTGGACCATTTTAAATCCGATCTGGGTCACTTTCGTATGTGGTTCAAATCCGATCTGGGCCACATTTTTGCAGACTGTCGCGGCGGTCTGTACTGTCCAGTCTCTCAAATCGGAATTCATGCAGCAATTATGTCATCAAAAAGCGAGAGAGACGCCACAGTAGCGGCGCAGCTGTGCGTTATTAGCGCCTAGCTTGCCTTGAACATGGCTTTTTAGGAAGAGTCGGACTTGACAACAGTCATAAAAAAAATAAAAATGGGTGGAGGATAAGCCTGAGAATGATCGGTTTTCTGTCTGGTCCATATAAGCAATATTTCAACATTGCTTACACGGCCGGGAGTCTGGGCAAACTGCGCGTATGTGTGTATGACATGCACGGACAGTGCGTGCATGCTATCGATCCATATACTTTGAATATAAGCCTAAACTGGGATTATTTATGTCTGTTATTTGTGTCCTCTTTTTAAAAAGCAAAATATGATATCCCTGGAATGATGGATGACACAGCCAGCATGTGTGGTCATTTATTTTGATGCTTCTGCGCATGCGGGTCGTCTTGCTCAGTGCTTGTCGTACTGCTAATTAGTGCGCATGCGTAATACTTGAATGGTCTCAATGGACAAAGGCAGTCTGAACGGGCACGCCAAAAAAACAGATATGACAAAAAATCGGATTCGTGCATTAAGACCTGTAGTATGAACCTAGCCTTTACGCCTTTAATTGACTTGACTACGATTCTTTAATGACAGACTCACAAACTCTGATACTTTCAAATCAGAGCTAGGCCACTTCCATATGTGTTTTTTTAATCTGACATGGGTTCGATTTTTGGGAATGTGACTGCAATCTGAAAAGTACGGTGACCCAAAATCAGAATTCTTGTTTGTGACAAGGACGTCAGTTTATATTGCTCAGGAACAGGTGAAATAGATGGAGGACAGAATGAATGGAGATTAAAAAGTGTTACAGCTAATAAGTGTTTGAGGGAGATGAAACAATTCAAAGGTGACTTGGGCAATCCTAATTAGTCCCTCAAGGAAATAGCAGCAAAAAAGCTTTGATTCTGTGGAGAACAACCCTGATTCTGCTAAGAGCAATTCTGATTCCATGGCTTGAAAGATGTTTAAAAAACAACCCAAATGACCAGTTATGAAGCAAATTATTGCAATAATGATGCAAAGGTTGTTATGAAATTATTTTCAATACAAAAATACAGCCAAACATTTTGGTTATAATTTAATAAACATAATTATTGTCTTATCTCTCTTGGGCACTCTTGCATTCTAGGCATGAATGTCACTTCAGGGCCATTATGTACAGAAACAACAAAAAAAAGATTGGCTATGGCAAAAAAAACAAACAAACAACAAAACAAAACAAAAAACAAATTGTGCATTGAGACCTGTTGTCTAAACGTAACATCTGCGAGTGTATGATGTGTTGCATTAGTAATAGTGTGTCAATTTCGTTAATTTAGTCTCTTCCTTTCCTTTTTTAAAAGCTAGTCTTTCTGTGATATTAAACAGACACACACGTCTGCACTCTTCCTCCTCCACGAACACACCTTCTATTTCCATCTTTTAAATCCCCATCCTAGTCATCTTCATTTATCTCTCTGCCTCACGCTTTAAGAATGGTTGCCTTCGTTACTTGTCTACTAGTATACAGTTTCCCCTTTAGCACCCTTCTCTGTCTCTTCCAATCCATTACTTTTCTCATCTTAACCATGCATGGATGTAACACAGTCAGAGGATTCGCAGTGATATTCTCATATGATTGCAAGAAAGGCAGTGAGTGCCCTTCAGTAGATGCAATATTTATATGGGTAAATGTAATAGAACGAGCGAGAAAGAAATTATGTACTGTATGTATGGATGAGCTACAATGAGAGGGGAGCATGATTTGTACTGTGATGTTATAAACTGCCGACATGTTGAAATGACTAAATAGTGCAAACCAGGTTGACAAGCTGTCCCAAGGTCTTTTGGGTTCCATCAACTCAACAGCATCCAAGACAACACAGATGCAAGATGTGAATGAACTGTTGTAAAGCTTCAATTAGAGAAGAACAAGGCACAGGCTACTATTAACGAAGTGAAACAGAACAAAACGGCCCTGAGGTTTGTATTTAACCACTGATGTGGAGGATCTTATTAATCCACAGATGCTCGGGGAAAGTATGATAATACAATTTATGGGTCAACATATATAATCACTGCCCAATGATAATTTCGCAAATCCACTAAAAAGTCAGTGTTACGGATGGGGAGTAATTTATCCTTTTGTTCAGGTATGTTTGTTTTCCCTTTATTTTGTACTGGTTTATGGTGGTTTTCACCTGTATCTTTCCTTTGCAGTATTCTCCACCTGTGTGATTACAGAGGGCCCTCCACAGCTGGAGCCACTTCATCATTAGTTCATCATCCAATCCTGTGTTCTTCCTTCGGTTATATAAGTTGAATTGTTTGGCTTGTTCAGGAGAGGCGGTGGCAGCTCTCAATTTGGTTGTCTTGGTTTGTTGAAGCCTGCTTTGACTTTGGTTCTGTTTGTGAAGTTTGCTTTCTGCCACTTTATTAATGATCTCTTTTGTCTTTTTCTTTAGGTTGGCGCAGAGCACAGCGGTAGGGACTTTAGCTATACACCTGCAGGTATACATCGTGTCTCCCACCTCACGTAGGTAACCCTCTGTATTAGTCCATTAAATAGAGCGGCAACACGACCCATGTATTTTGGGGCACAATAGGTGCCTGCCACGGTAGTTTGGGGGTTGTTTTGGGTTCTAGGTTTAGTTGCGGTTTTTGGAACTGTTTTTTTGGGTGTTTGCTGCATAGTGCGGGGGCTTGGGTAAATGTAAGTGTGCTCTGTGTCCATTGTTTGTTTTCTGTTAAATAAACTTTTCAATTTGCAATTTTGATTTGTCACCGCCTCCTCCTTACACACCTACCGTCTTATGTTACGCTCGCAGCCCCTGACCACCATTGGTACTCGTAACATTTGGGGGCTCGTCCGGGAGCTTTGTGGTTCCGCGGGGACGGTAGGTGTGTTGGTGTGCAGTGGCGGTCGGATTGCGAGTTTTGTTTATTTAACTTTTTGTTGTTTTTGTTGTTTTTGGTAATTCCCTGCGCGCCCTGGTAGACAATGGCCACGGGTTTTAGTGTTGGGGTTTTCTTGGCTGGTCCCGCGGTGGGTCAATTGGACCAATATAGAAAAGCGGATTTTTGTGCGATCGGTGCGCATTTTGGAGTTGAGCTTCCAATGTCTAATTCTTGGGCACAGCTGAAGGCGTCGGTCGTTGACTTGCTTGTCAGGGAGGGCGTGTCCATTGAGGGGTTGAGGGTCATTTGGATTCTCAGGAGGAAATTCCTCCCGTTTTTCAGGTTGAGGCGTGAGACTCCTCCCATTAGCCGTAGGTCCTCTTTGGATGGCGCCGGTTCGTCCCCTCGGTTAAGGGTTCGCTTAGCTCGCTTGAAGCTCGAGAGGGACCGTGAGCTCGAGTACAAACATCAGCCATGTAAAAATTAGAACTTGAGGCTAGAAATGCTGTCTGATTGAAGGAATTGGAAATTAAAAGGCTTGATGTAACGTTGGGGACTAATTAGGTTGTAACTCTGGGTGATAATTCGTCACGTAAGCCGTTTGACGCTAGTCAGCAAATTGTGCTCGTCCCCGAATTCCGCGAGTCGGAAGTTGACCAGTATTTTGAGACCTTTGAACGAATAGCCACAGCTTTTAAGTGGCCACCGGAGGCGTGGGCGCCCTTGCTGAAGAGCAAGTTGATTGGGAAAGCTCACGATGTGATGAATAAAATGCCTCTGAGGGATAGCATGACTTAGGCTACATTAAAAGAGACTGTCCTGCGTTCATATAGCCTGGTTCCTGAAGCATACACACAGCGTTTTCGGATTCACAGAAAAGCCCCGGAAAAAAT
This sequence comes from Corythoichthys intestinalis, assembly GCF_030265065.1. NCBI lineage: Eukaryota > Metazoa > Chordata > Actinopteri > Syngnathiformes > Syngnathidae > Corythoichthys > Corythoichthys intestinalis. The sequence goes on from NC_080398.1 coordinate 44,407,999, forward strand.
ATTTGTGGAGTTTGCTAGTGAAAAGCAAACTCTTTTCAAGCGTTGGTTAAAGGCGAGTGAAGTCACGGATTTTAATTCGCTCTGTGATTTAATTTTGATGGCGGATTTTGAAAATAGCCTATCGGATCGGTTGGCCACTTATTTAAATGAACAGAAGGTCACTAATGTGTCCGAGGCAGCTGTGCTAGTAGATGTGTATGTAATTACTCACAGGCAGCATGTTGATAAAAAAGATGACTTTGAGAAACGGGACAAAAGTAAATTGAGTTTTAAAAGCCGGTCTTGGTCAGGGCGGGGGTCATCACCTCCTTCGGCAGAACGTCGCTGTTTTCTTTGTCATAAAAACGATCATTTAATAGCCAACTGTCCGGAGCGGAAAAATAAAGACCGAAAGGCTGAATCTTCTCCGAATGGGTTATGCACTGTGCGTTCTGAACCAGTTCGAGTAAACGAAGGTGGGGTTTCCGCTTACGAACCTTTTATGCTTGACGGTTATGTTTCTTTAGGCTCAGGTGAAAAGTGCTCAGTTCGCATCCTCCGTGACACCGGAGCTGCCCAATCTTTTATCTTGGGTGATGTATTGCCTTTTAATGAAGGGTCTTCATGTGGCTCGAGTGTAGTGGTCCAAGGAATTGGCATGGAATACATCACTGTACCTTTACATTGGATAAACCTGTCATGTGATCTCTTGGCAGGCACATTTTCAGTTGGGGTTCGTCCATCATAGCCGATGCCAGGCGTCACTTTTCTGTTGGGGAACGACATCGCCGGTGGTAAGGTCACACCTGTGTTGGAAGTCATACAGAAACCTGATGGGTCGCAACCGGATGAATTGGGGCAGGCTTACCCTGACGTGTTCCCGGTCTGCGTCGTCACTCGTGCACAATCGAAAAAGCTGGATAATATCGTCGATTTATCGAACACCTTTTTTGCGGACGGCTTAGTTGACCCCAAGAAGAGTGCGACTGCCGAGTCAGTTAAAAGGATCAGCATTTGATGCAGTTTCTTTAACTATGACTCGCAGAAATCTGACACCAGTTTGACCAAATATTTTGAGGCTGTTCAGCACCCGCATGAATTCAAGAATAAGGATGCAAAGTGTTTTATTAAGGACAGGTTGCTTTTAAGAAAATGGAAGTCTCGTTTGGACACCGTTTTTAGTGTTGTTCAAGTAGTTGTCCTTGTACGTTACCGCCATGCAGTGTTATCGTTAGTTCATGAAAATGCATGGGCGGGTCATTTAGGGGTGACAAAAACTTACGATCGTGTATTGGGACATTTTTTTCTGGCCAGGTTTGAAAAAGGATGTTGTGCAGTGTTGCCGTACATGCCACACTTGCCAAGTGGTGGGGAAGCCAAACCAGAGGCTTAAACCAGCACCCCTACATCCTATCCCTGCGCTGGGCGAACCATTCGAACACATCCTTGTCAATTGCGTCGGCCCGCTACCTAAGACGAAGAGTGGTAATCAATATTTACTCACTATGATGTGTGTCGCGACAAGATATCCTGAAGCAATACCTCTCAGAAAAATAACATCACCGTCTGTAGTCAAGGCTCTGATAAAGTTCTTTTCTACCTTTAGGCTGCCAAAATTGGTATAAACTGATCAGGGTACTAATTTCCTTTCTGGTATTTTTGAGCAGGTTTTAACAACATTGTCTATCACACATCGAACATCTAATGCATATCACCCGGAGTCACAGCGAGCGTTGGAGAGATGGCACGGCGTACTAAAATCAATCTTGCAGAAGTACTGTTTTGATAACAGTAGGGACTGGGATGACGCTGTCCCTTTAGCTCTCTTTGCAGTCAGAGAGACTGTACAAGAATCCCTAGGTTTCAGTCCAGCAGAGCTCGTATTTGGTATTTCATCGTAAAGATGAAATCCTAGGTCCGGGACTGTCAAAGAAGAGAAACATCCTCAGTTATGTGAGCCGGTTTCGTGAGCGGCTACACATGTAGTTTGGCCAAGGAGAGTTTGTCGGGAGCGCAGAGCAACATGAAAAAACGGTATGACAAGATCGCCGTTTGTTGTTCGTTTGGGCCGGGTGACCAGGTACTGGTCTTGTTACCTGTTCCAGGTTCATCATTGTCTGCTCGGTTTTCAGGTCCATATACTGTGGAGAAAAACCTCAGTGAAACCGATTACGCCATCAAGACTCCCGACCGTAAGCGAAAATCACGTGTATGCCATGTTAACATGCTCAAACCATATCATAACCGTACTGGGAGAGGGCCTTTAGTGGCCACAGTTGCTGTGACTGTTCCCAGTTCCGAGGAGTCCTCAACGGAGTGTGATGACTACGGGTTGGACACCAGTAGGCTCCAGTTGCAAACTCCTCGGTTGTCTAATACCAAAATGTTGAGCAATTTGTAGAGTCTGATGACTCATTTAAGGGCTGGTCAGAAAAAGGATTTGGAGTCTTTGATTTTTAAAAACACGGTGTTGTTTGGTGATGTTCCATCTCGAACGAACATCTTAAAACACGATATTGATGTCGGAGATGCACGACACATAAAACAACATCCATATCGGGTTGACGCGGTTAAGAGGGCGGCCATGAGACGGGAGACTCGATACCTTCTCGAGCATTAAACACCGAAAAGGTGTCGACAATGTATTTGCTGATGCCCTGTACCGTTGAGGTCAGTAGCGGGGTGATATCTATTTATTTTGTTGTGGCATCTTTGGTTTTGGGCAGTTGCCGGTTCGGTTAATTCTCCATAACTTTGCTACCCTTCTGAATTTCGCTTGCATTGGATGGATGGGCTAATTTTTGGACCAATTTTCGATACCAATATGACTGAAAAAACAAAACAAAACTTGGTACAGTTGATTAATTATTGACCGTATTTAGTAACAACTTACATACATAGTAACAAGTAAGTACACAATACAAACCATGCCAATGTGGTAAATATATTCAGTATATAATATATATATTTGTAGTTTTTCTGTCTTAACTGTCTTAACATTTTTAACTGCCTTATGGTAACTTCCTTATCATCATGGATGGAAGCCCATAAATTCCTCGTCATCATCACTGTCACTTTAACTTACAGTAACAACTGGGGTTTTTTGTGTGGTCTTGAGGTCGCTTGGCAACATTGTTTGTTGTGAAAGCCAAGATGGCCGCACAACGTACACAGAGTCAGCTTCAGCCGTGATGTTGGTCTTTATTTCTTCCTTGGGTAAGTTTTGTTCGTAAATATGTTTGACTGTATTTTTTTACATTAGACATTGGTAGTTCATTTTGAGCGTAACTTGTCTGTATAGTTCGAGTATGTAGCTAACGCTAAGTAGCATGCTTTTTTAGTTTTACAATGGTCTAAATTGGGCAATCGTCAGCATATCGGGCCTATAGGTCGCATCTGCATTTTTGGGCAAAAAGTTAAAAAATTGCGACCAATACGCAAGTATATACTGTAGAGTCTAATGCCCCTTTCCCACTGAAACTAGTGGGTCAACGCGCGTTTTTTCCAAGCCGATGCAACCCACTAGCAATTGGCATTTGGCACCTTTCCCATTGAAAAAAAAAAAAAAAAAAAAAGCCGTGTCTTTTTTGTTTTTACCCCCGTCTAACCCTCCCACCCCTCCTCATCCGTGCGTAAGGTTACGTGACGTCACCACGCTAAAATGCGCTTCGAAAAGTGCGACTAAATAAATTCAGTTCAAGGAAGTAAACAATGCAGAGCAACTCCTTTCCGTTTGTGTTCTCTGTTTTCATGCTTTTTACTGCCCTCCAAATGGTCGAAATGCAGCAAAGGATCAACACTCTGCTTGTGCTGAGGCAACGTAGGCGACGTGAATTCTTCTTCTTCAACTAGCTTTGTTGTTAGCATCGACGTAACTACGGTTGTGGGGCGTGTTAAATGGGAGGCGACTGGCACGTTGTTATGACGCATCACGTAAGAGCCTACGTCACCACGTAGATTAGGGTGTTGACTGTTGACCCGGGGTTTTGCTTTCACACTGCATGACAATCAGAGCCGAGGTGATTTTAACGCGGGTTGATTGACACGGGTCGAGGCTGGTCGCTGCACCTTTCCCACTGCCACCAAAAGCCAATTGTTAGTGGGTTGACACGGGTTTTTTGGCCAGTGGGAAAGGGGTATAATAGAAGTGTAATTATTAACAGGCCTTCTTGCATACAGCTTTGTTACTTTTATTTAAAAAAAAAAAAAAAAAGTAAAATAGTAGATGTTGTAAACCAATGCAATAATGCCCAGAGTTAATAACTCGGAATAGGAAAATGCTTACAGAGGATACATGCTAAAAAGTGACTTATCAAATTTACCCTCACCAATATTGAGAGGGAGTCAGACAGAGGAAATTCAGAAAACAAAGGGAGAAAGTGCCCACAAAAACAGCTAAGATTGATCACTAATTTAAAGCTTGGCATGAGCACGAAGTGGAATTAAATACTCTAATCACTCACACATTCTCAGCCAAAGTCAATACATACAGTATTACTTTCAAAGGGCTACACACATCTAGCACCACACCAATCCTCCTGGAATGAATAAGACCATTGTAATGTATTTGCTCCTTTTATCATTAGAAGAGAAAAATAAACAGTAATGTGACACCATGCGCTTATTGGTGTAAAGCCACGCTCATAAATAGACATCCATTTCAAGTCACAAAACTAGCCGAGTAAGATATTTGGAGGAGCAGGTTTGTGTCTGAGTGTCTGCTGCTTTCCTACAGTTAATTCTCCCACTCCTAAGGGCTTTTTGCATCATTTAAATGGCTATCAAAGCTTGCCTTGCTCAGCCCACTGACCACTCAAGTCGTCGTCTCAGTTTTCGATTGTATTAAATTCCTTTCTTTATTATTTACAATAAAAAAATATATACATTCATAAATCCATTATCTTGCAGCTAACCCCTTGATATACATCATCTGTGGTTCATAACAAAATTGATGGCAGCTTTGCAACATAAAATAAATCCACAATATAATAGCATAATTGAATTAAAAACACTTAACATTGCAAGAACAGTCATCCATACTCACTCACTCACTCACTCACTCACTCACTCACTCACTCACTCACTCACTCACTCACTCACTCACTCACTCACTCACTCACTCACTCACTCACTCACTCACTCACTCACTCACTCACTCACTCACTCACTCACTCACTCACTCACTCACGTTCTTTCCAGAGCCTAGCTTAGCTTCCAACATCCAATATTGCAGAAAATTAATGTAAATAGTATAGTAATGCATACAATACATAATGTACAAAAATTGAAGGCACAAGATTATAGACCGTAGTTTTTGGTCCAGCGAATCCACTGTGTCTGAGAATAAAAGAAAAAAAAATCAAAGGTGTGACCGGCTCAGTGTCAATCAATTGCTGCGCAACTCAAGGGCATGCTCCTGCAAACCAAGTGCTGATCTGTTAGCTTGGGCTTTTGAGCTTTGCTGAAATTGCATAGCAGAAGCCTCAACCTACATAAAGTAAAAATATGCCCCCTATTTGGCAATAACCGGGCACTATACAAATAGAAGTGAAGTTACACTAAAAGTATCCAACATTGTTAAAACTGCAAACTTTCAACTCAAACCTTTTCAGGGGTCTCTGATCAGATGTACAGGGGGCTCCGCCTGCAGAGAAGGCTGAGCATCAGAGATCCCACTTCCTCCTTGACTTGTCACTCCAACATGCTCCTGGAGGAGATGAGACAGAAAGAGCAAATGAAACAATCGCAGTGTACTATGCGTATATAAAAAACAACAGAGTCAATTCCCACTATAAACTAAACATGTGAAGCAGGTTTTGACCTTTAAAAGAAAGAATGCAGACAGTACAGAGCAGGTTCCTCCTATGTTGACGTTTAGTCATACAATATATCAATCTTTATAAATCATTTGAAGTACTCAGAAACCTGCAAATCTTAAATATTTAAAAGATACAAAATTAAATGAATGACTTCATGCATTTGACTAGCATATTACACACAACCTCAGTCAACTGTCACAGGGCGCAGACGTTCACGGACCCAATCGCAAACTAAGATATTATGACGGGAAATATCTTTATTGATTCTGGAATCCACGGTAACAGTTCCTTTAGAAATCTAGGCAGACAGTCTTGTAAAATTATATATTTTGCTGTTACAATTCAAGAGTTGGCGAACCTTGTTACTGTTATGTATTTTCTGGAAACTGTTGGGGTTTCTTGGAGATTATCGGCCGGTCGTCAAGGGTAGATGATATAGAAATGAAAAGAGAATACACTATCATTCTAGTTGAACAAGTGGAGGCTTCATTCTCCCAGAAATCTCATGTCTCCTAATAAATCCTAATGAAACAGATGAGGTGAGGAGAAGAGTCCCGTCCCCCACCCAAACTTTGGTTATATACCCTAGACACCTTTCTTTGTCATTTTTACAACTATCATATTTCTGTGAAAACAATTTACGACATATTTAACTGTAGAATAATAATTGACAACTATCTCTGCTCAGATACTACACTACCTGAATCCACCATTCACAGATGATAGCATAGAGAACTTAACAAATAGTTGCCTTTAAAGCAAAATCTAAAAAGCAAGAGTTACAATCTGACAAAAGATCACAACCAAGATGAAGCATTTTATACCTTAGAGAGAAGTCTTTGACTGAGGTTAGTATGAATGGTTGACAAACTGGTGGGCTGTGATTGGCCATAGAGTTATGAGTTGAAATTGGACAGGAAAGCGTAATGATTTTCCCATTAAATCTTGGACAGTTCATTGCGATCCAGGTTCCATCTTGCGATTGGTCTACTGCTACGTATACCAGGTATGAATTAATATAAGATATGCACTTGGCTAGGAACTAAGTTCTACAGAACCAGCCTAAAGGATATACAAAAGTGAGAATGCCCTCAACTCTTCAACCTGAAACAGATTTCCTGGTTGTTCTTACAGAATATTTAGTACAATAATCTCAAACTGTCAGTGTTGCAATGCATGTTTGAAATGAACCAACAATTTCCTTATCTGAGGAAATACATCATTCAGTGAAAGAAAGGTTGACCTTGGCATATTTCCATCTGTCAGTCATTTACAACTCGTGTTCATTTTACATTCAATCAGCTCTTGCCTTTGTTATCACACTCTTAGGTCACAAATAACCACAGCCTCTGAACAGCTTGATGCATGATGAAAGGCGATGATGCAGCAGTGGTGGAAGAGAGAGATTGACAGCTCGGTGCTGCTCATTTCATTGAATTAATCTGCTATTTTTGAAAAATCCACAGAGAATGAAGATGAGAGGGGATGTGACTAAGTGAGGGCACGGGCGTTAGTGTGTGTGGGTTCAATCTAGTTCTTGGCCTACTTTAAAGCCAAGTCATCATTCTGGCCTATTGGGGCTAAATTGCCAGCCTGTGTTTGTTGTATTGCAAGAATCATGATCATAAATCTCTTCCTGCCAACCCACTCACTCACTGTTTTAGTAGGATGTGCTGCAGTGCAGGTGCATTTCAGAATGTCACCAAAGTCGTCTGTCTGTCCCTTCTCAACTGAGTCACTATTGTTCCATTGCTATTTTCATTTTATCCTACCTTGACAAAGCTTGAGATGCATGACTGTAAAGCATGTGCAAATTGGAGGCAGACCGAGAAAGCACCTCTATAAATTCCCATCACACATATACGTAACACAGTACACGCTGCGGTACAAATGCCAATACAGCTCTATCACTGTCTATAAAACAGTAGGCTCGATGCCAGCTAGGGGGAATATTGTATATACTGTGGACAGTCCCGATCATAAGCATTCACCCCCTGGATGGTTTCTCCTTTTATTGCATGAATAAATCAATCAGGGTCAAAACAATTTGGCACTTTTAATACAAAGATTTCTTGGGGAAAAAAACGTTTCATGTGAAAGTGATAACAGATTTCTCCAGAGTAATGTCAATAAAATAAAAATTATTAAATGACAACAATTATTTAAATAATTATTCACCTGTTTCAAGTCAGTATTTCAGAGATGCACCTTTGGCTGCAATCACAGCAGTGAGTCTGTGTGGATGGGTCTGAATCAATCTTGTACATCTGCCCACTGCAGTTTTGCTCCATTAGTCTTTACAGAACTGCTCAAGCTCTGTCAGGTTGCACGGGTATGGGGCGTCAACAGCTTTTATTAAAGTCCAGACACAAGTTCTTTATAGGATTGAGGTCTGGGCTTTGAGTCGGCCACTCCAGAACATTTATCTGGTTCTTTTTTGACCATTCCTGTGCAGCTTTTGCAGTATGCTTTGGATCATTGTCTTTCTGGAAAAGACCTCTTCTCCCAGGCCGTAGTTCTCTTGCAGAGTGAAGAAGATTGTTCCCTAAGATTTTGGTGTATTTTGCAGAATTCATTCTATGGTTTATCTTTACAAGCCTTCAAGGTCCGGCTTCTGAGGAACATCCCCACAACATGATGCATTAACCATCATGCTTCACAGTGGGCAAAGTATATTTTTGGTGATGTGCAGTGTTTGGTTTCCGCTAAACATAGCGTCTTGTCTGGTGGTCAAAAAGCTCAATTTTTGTCTGATCAGACCTACGAATCTTCCACTTGACCATGGAGTCTTCCACATGCTTTTTGGCAAATTCTAGTCAAGATCTAATATGACTTCTCTTCAACAGTTGCTTTCAACTTTACAATAAAACTGACTGGTGAAGGTAAATAGCCAGTAAGTTCACTATCACATTCTTATTTCACATTACTTCTATTGGAACTTGGTGATACCCAAAGATGGGGTGTGTTTTTTGTGGCCTCATCCTTCCATCTGAGACCTCTGCACCAACAGAGCAAAATCTTTTCCAATACAAAGGCCTTTTTTTCTTCATTTCAGGGATGAAGTAACTTCTTGAATCCAAAAGGCCTGAAGCAAGCGAACAAACTTTACAGGTGAGGACAAGGAAGTAAGTCCTTGTAGACAAATCATCGTTAATAAATGAAACTATAATTTGTTCACGGCTGATGGGGTACTGAAAGTGTACACCGGTGCAATGCCTCGTAAACTGCAGGTGGTCTGCTGAAGATTAAAGGCCCCATGCACAGTCAATCTAAGTGTAGAGCTTAATTGAACAAACTAAAGGCGAGTGAGCGTGGAGTTATACAGTCAAACTGAAAAAATAGTTCATACCAACATGTGGTCAACCAGGCATGACCAAGCACTAAAATTAAACTGTTCTATCATGGCTTTAGAAGAAAATAGAAAGGGTGAATAAAAAGCCCCATTTAAGTTTACAGTTCAGCTCACGCAGGTATATTTCAAAAGTTATTGCAAATGTCTTTCAATTGCCTTCACAGAGTATAAAATAAAAATGTCTGTTGCGTTGGTCGTGTGATAAAATAGCAACAGCTATGCAATATGGTAAAAATCCTCTATCACGATATGGGCTAGTATATATAACAATAGCGATATGCCACGATATAAAGTATTATTTATGACGTGATGGAAAAAATATATATACTGTATACAGTACAACATACTATGGCAGCTCCCCTTCCCCTCACTTTTCTCACCCTTATTTGCAACATAGATAAAATAAGTGCATGCATGTAAACAATATCATTAAACTATTATCTTTGCGAGTGAAATACTTTCCCTCCCAAAAAATGAACTGATTTGTAATCATTTGATGAAAAAAAACATACAGTACAACATACTATGGCAGCTATCCCTCCCCTCACTTTTCCTCATTCTCATTTTCCACATAGATAAAGAAGTGCATGCATGTAAACAATGTTATTAAAATAGTATCTTAGCTAGTGAAATACTTTCCCTCCCAAAAAAGAAACTGTTTAAAGCCCAAAACCTTGGTGAAACTATTATTTCTTAATCAAAATTAATAAATGATCCTTACAGCACTTTGGTCATACAGTAACATAAGCACATTCATGTCATTCTCTTAAACAAATTGCAATAGAATTCTTAACATCGTTGACCTCTTTGGCTTCAAGACCACTTGATGGCATCATACTGCAAATAACTACAATGAAGCTTTGACTCAATGGGCTGCAAAGCAAAATACAGTATGTAAATAATATTGTAAAATGTAATGCTCAAAATTCATGTTATGTGATAATTATTTTAGTTACTGTTCCAGTTGTTTCATTACTAGCTAGTTATGCTATTTCAGGGTTTCCCCTACACACAAAAGATTGTGGCGCACCGCCATACCAACATAAAGGCCACCACGCCTTGCAAATTGATTTTTTTTTTTTTTTTTTTAATTAATAAAGGCCTTTTCGAACTAGCGGCAGCCTAGTATGAAGGGTTCAGCGGCAACCTATTCATTGTGTATTGTAATGTCCGTAACTAAGCGCAGCCCCCTTAAGAGACGATCGGACTGGGGAGCTGTGACGTAGGGAGATAGCGAAAGATAACGGTTGCATGTCACGGCAGCCTGCTGTAATTTTGTTATCGTTTTTTCTTATTATTGTTGCCACAATAAATTGGGTAGGCCGAAACAGACTCGTCTCCTTCCCCCCATCAGGGGCATTACAGTATTTTAGATCGGACTTTTCAGCGAAAGTGAGCGGTGGACGGCCGTCTTGGACAGAACGGCAAGTTTGAATGAATTTGCTCCAAGAGGCGGGACCCAAAATAGAGTCTTGCTCTATTTAGGGACGCCGCGCTATCGTCAACAACACATCCAATAGCAGAGGGGCAGGCATAGTTATATCTGTGCTATCAGGCTGTTTTGGCGGACGGATATACGCAGTTACGGCGGCCGAAACCTTGATAAATGCGCTTTTTTCGAGTTTTGTGAGCTCTGGGACACTCGAAAAATGACTCTCATACCGCTCTTTGCTAAGCTAAATGGTACCTCGATGTTCGTTTTTCTGGAAATGTAGTTCACGAATAACAACAAAAACTATTCCCCTTCTCACTGAACAAGTAAAACTCTTTATACGGCAACTAGAATTTCCCCCTACTCCTTGACATGGGTCAGTTAACAGAAAGACTATTATTGTTGTGGTAATGTAGTACGTATTAATTTCAATTTATTCACACACACACACATTCATATTCACAAAGTGTTTTTCAAAATGCTGAGCTAAGATCATGTGTGAGTGAACTCTCCTTAAGAATCTACAAAAAGCTTATAGCAAGGAGCCTGCGTACATTAAGACAATCATAAGAAAAATTATGAGCAGAAAGGGTGAATTGTCTCATATTATAATTATAGTATGCTCATCCAATAACATACTGACAAACAATAACATTAAGCACTAAAAATACACAAAGATACACACACACAAAAAAAGAAATATTTCCCTAGAAAAGTAAAATATATAAGATATGTTGGAATTTTTATATTCACTGATCAGAATGCTTTTTAGCATCGTTTTAAAGGGGGAGGAGGATTTCAACACTTTTAGCTTGTCATCGAGCTCATTCCAAATTAGGGCCAAATAAAAGGAAAAAGAAGGACTACGAAATACAGTATAAGTCGTAATATTGCTACGAGTAAAAAAAGTCTTATTATTACATATGGTAATGTAGCTGTAATCAGCTACGCATTTTACGTACATGTACCGTAGCTGAGCGCTAGGACATGAGCCTGGCTAATTATATATTTCAAATAGATATTTGTTATGGTTCTTCTTGGGAAAACTATGTGGTGGGAAAAAAATTCTCATTTGTCATTATATGATGCAATTTCGCCGTAGCATAACATGGTGAGGCTGTCCGACTCTGATGCAGTTAGTTTCGTTTTAAAACAGAGTTTGAATGACATTTGATTTAATGACCTTCTATTATTTCTGACTATTATGATGTGAATGAAAATTTAAACATGTACAAACACAATGGAAGTGTAATTTGATCATTGACAGATTTATTAATGAGCCAGGACTCCACAGATTGATGTACTTTGATAATAGACAGTATAGATACCCCACAGATTCATATTAATTAAATATTTCTCCTCTACCAAGCATGCTTGTTTGAAGGCATCTAGAGGTCACTTTGGGCACAGCTGATGTGCTAAACTGTGACCAGTAATTGCATAAGGGCTGCAGGCTTTAACAGTTACTTTCTGCCCAACTTAACACAAAATTGGCGATCTGAGAGCCTCTAGACGATATGTCATTTTATATAGTTTTGATGATATACAGTATATCGTCATATTGAACATCACTAGGAACAGCATATGAACTCACAAAAGAATGACGAAAAGATAAGTGAGAAACTAGAGCGCTCTGGGAAAGCAGACGTCTACCAGTCAAATTCAAAGCAGTCATATTTGGTAGAGTGGGTCCAAAATCTTTCTCTTCTAATAACCACCTACCCTGCAAATTTAAGTTAAATAGTATAATCCATTATCAAGTTATCCTAGTCCTTTTATGAAATCTGACCTTTGACCCCATTACTGAAATTTAATTAAATCTTTGCTTTCATTTTAGGCAAGGCAAGGACAGGCAAGGCAAATTTATTTGTATAGCACAATTCAACACAAGGTAATTCAATGTGTTTTACATGACATGAAAATACAAAAACTAAATAAAATGATACATAAACGTCACATTGACAATTAAAAAAAAAAAATAGAAATAAAATCAAAAAAGTATATAACTAATATAACTTGAAGTTTGAACTATATGGGTGGGTATGAATACGCTGTGGTAAACAATAGAGATTTCAGTCCTCATTTAACAGAACTAGCGGTTTAAGCACCCTTAACACCTTCTGGTAACTTGTTCCAGAGGTGAGGCGAATATATACAAGCATAACCTGCAAGTTTGATAATACCTTTATTCGTTCTTCTGTTATGCTGAACACAAACATACAACAAATAGACACAGACATACCGAACAGAATATAGTAGATAACCTCTGCCTTTCTTCGGTTTCACCTACTAGGGGAAATAAAAAAAAATACTACCACTTCTTCTTTATTTATTTATTTATTCTCCCTTCAGGCATGACAAATCCAACAAACATTAGAAGTTTATTTTTTATTTAACCATCCCCCTTGATTGTTCAAGTTGCTATTTTCCCAATAGTTCATTGTCGATCGTGTCCAAGTGCTGGTTATGTTGATTAGATCCTGTAGATTAGTTCATAATTCAGTGGTTAGTTTATTCAGTTGATCCGATCCAGAAGATGGGAATAGGGGATGACCGATGGCAGGCCGTGTCCGCCACGCCACTTTCGTCGATTTAATCCTCGTCGCAATTTTCATTTCTTGCTGCCTCCCAACGAACATTCATCTCAAGGTTGCGCAGCTTCGTAGAAAGTTGCATCGCCATTCAGGTTGTGGCAGTGTTGGATGTCGCCAGGTCATTCTTCACCTGTAATATATCATCACAGGCCTTGTTGAGGCTGACATTCACTCCAGCGATAGCACTGACCACAGTAGTTGCCAATTCCACCGATCGCTATTGGCCATCCAACACTTTGATGATGTTCCAACGAATCAAGTGAACTCCAAGCCGCAGCAGAAGAATAGCAGCCAGCAGCGCAACAAAAAGAAAAACATCCTCGATGTCATTCCACTTCGAGTGTGTTTAGACACAGCGGCCGCCATCTACCCCAGCTATCCTCCACATATCCAGACTTTAGGTGCGTTGTCCAGGTTTTGGCCGCATTGTAGAGAAGATCTTGGCCAGGGCACTCAGTGGCCAACTGACCAGTTCCATGTCATTACAGAATGTCACAATAATACTATTTGAAGTCAGTTTTCTGTGCATTTACAGTATAAAGATTATCTGTCCTTGTGATGACTGGATGAGTTCTGTTTGCATAGGCTTTGAGTCACCTTTTATTTATTTTTTTTACCCTCCTTTGTTTTGGGTACACTTGGTTTTGTTCACAAGTTTGAATTGCCACCCAGACATTATGTACCTATTGTACAATTCGTAATATGACTTAGAGTTAGCTTGACTCAGCAACATAATCATTTAATAAAATGTGTTTATATCTCCTCTTAAAAACAGCCAATGACCCTGAGCTCATCACTGTAGAATCTAATTTATTCCAAAGATGTACACCAGAGTAAGGGACTGAAAATGATTTTAGTGTTGTTCCAGCATAATTAAGTTTAAACACATTTTCTCCCCTCAAATCGTATTTCAATCCCCTAGCCTGGAGACGACTTTGCAGGTTATACGGAAGGCTATTAGTTGAGGCTTTGTACATCATCTGTCCCGTTTTGAAATTTATTAAATCATACAGCTTCAATAAATTGGATATGATAAATAACTCGTGTGTATGTGCTGTGTATTTCGCCTTATGAATAATCCGTATTGCTTTTTTCTGGATGACCAACAGAGGGTGTCATCGGCATTTGTAGGTGTGTCCCCAAATTTCGGCGCAGTAAGTCAAATTGGGTAAAAACTTCATTATAAATTATTTGGAGGGCCCTGTGATCTAGTACATTTTGTGCTCTGTAAAGAATGGAGACGCTCCTCGCTAATTTATTTTTTAGTTGTCTTATATGTGCATTCCATGTTAATGAATCATCAAGTATCATACCTAATACCCTGTGTTCTCTAACACGTTCAATAGACCCTACACTCACATGACGTCACAACCACGCCCCCGCGCAGTATTGTCCGTCAACTCGTCACTGTTGATGCATTACCGCTACGTAAATTCCTCCTATTATGGCGTGTTTTTCTGCTCGTTAACATTAATAATCAAAATGGTGAAGGCGTGTGTGCCAGTCGGTTGCGATAACAGATAGACGGAGAGACTTGAAGTTCTACCGGATTCTGAGAGACCCGGAGAGGAGAGCGAGATGGACTGCTGCAATTCGACGAGAAAACTGGGCTCCAAACGATTACCACGGATTATGTAGTAGTCATTTTATATCTGGTAAGATGCATTTAATATATATTTAGAGGGTTTTGGGCTGACAACCACAATTAAGATCATTGCTAGGCTAATCGCCGACAACATACACTCAGACATTGTGAATGAACTACCTGAAAATATATAATTATAAGGGGATAATAAGACAGTTGTCATACAATTAATTTACAATTTCACTATTGAGGTCAAAAGCCAAAAAATAAATTCAACTAGGGACAATCTGGAGTAGTGCTATCGCACTTCATATTTATTACATATTATATATGTATGTAGTGAGAGTGCTATCGCTAAACCATATAAACATTAAAAGCCCTAGCTCCATTGACAAATGACATGAAATACATTAGACTTGACAGTGGATGTTAGCAAGAAAATAAGATTTTGAATTGAAAATTTCGTAACTCACCTTCCCGAGCACAAGATAGATTCCTGCCGAATTTTCGTGGACTAGGACCTGTTTCACCCAACCAGCAACGAAGTATTTATAAGCCTCCAAGCTCTTAAAGTTTTTCAAACTTTCGTAAGAATAGGCTGATTTTGTGTGGACAAGATAGTTGTAAATATCACGGTAGCAGATGTCAGGCAGAGACGCCGAAGACAGCGGGTCGAAAAACATCGATTTAGGCATCAAATATGGATCTGGCGAATGGATAAACTGAAGCTTTTCCACATAACGCCTTTTATGCAATGCATCCAATGAGTTTACAGCGTCAGATAACACCGGGGCTTCCATGAATTCCTCTATAAATTGCACGACTAATTGAAACCATTGAGAATAGGGCTAAAAAATGACGGACAATATGGCGGCCGGATACAGCGACACGTCATTTTGTGACGTAGGTGAGTAGGGTCTATAGCCACCTGGTTTACTTGAATATCTAGATCAGGGGTGTCCAATGGGGGCCAGATTTGGTGTGGTAAAAATGTGGGGGGCCGACCTTGGCTGACCTCCTTTATGTAGAACAATATAAGTAAATTTTAGCAACTCATTCTGTGTGTATCATTTGATTTACTTATTTTTTTATTAATAATTTCAACAATCTCGCAACTACGGTAGCCTTTGTGGCGCGCTCTTTCGACTCTCGGGCTCTTGCAAAATACTGCTGCTGTGAAATTAAACTAGCTTCAAGTTGTTTCAATTTTTCGCGGCGTATCTTCCCTGTAATCTTGTCCTACATGTCAGCGTGTCGTTTGGTAATAACGCCTCACATTGATCTCTTTAAAAACAGCGACTGACTCTTTGCGAATGAGGCAGACACAGTTGTTGCGTACTTTAGTGAAGAAATAGTCCAATTTCCACCTATCCTTGAAGCGTCGGCCGTCGCAGTCAACTTTTTTTTGTTGATTGTCGCCATTTTAGAAAATTGGAAGTAAAGGGTCACACAGCGTAATGTTGCTAAGAGTGCTGCTGCCTTTTAGTGGGTAAATGAGGAGCAGCATTTAGTGTGTAAGCTACTTCATATGCTGGTAGCAGTACTCCTGACCAATTTATTAAGTGTGGGCGGGCCAGACGTTATTAATTTTATGACAGAGGCTGGGGGCTGGGGAAATTTGACCACGGGCCGCATTTGGCCCCCGGGCCGGACTTTGGACATGACTGATCTAGATGTTCTTTCAGTCCTTTTTTGCCAAATAGCATATTTACCTTTACAAAGGTTTAGTGACAGTTCACTTCATGTGCATATTGTATATTACTATTATATGACTAGTATGCATAAGGAGTTAAAATACAGACAGTATAAATACAATAATAAAAGAATATATGGTCCCTACTTAATGTATTTTTCTTCATCCAAGGACTATGGCATGTAAACCTTTTGATAACGAGGGGCAACTGTATTTTTGGACCCTATGTAATCAGAAAAAAAAAAAAAACATTTTAAACCCAATAGCGGGATTAAAATAGGGCTCAAGAGGATGATGTGCGCAGGTTTGGTTTACGTCCGGGTTTTTCTGTGTTACATGTCTCTGGGTGTAACATATGCTGTAACAGAGGGAGACATTACGTGTCATCTGTGGTATTCACAACAACAAAGTGCCATGTGTCCCTCCGCCTCTGCCTTCTCCCAGGCCTGTGCATTCAAGTTGTCAGTTCACTGATGTGGGAAAGGAAAACCAAGTGAGGCTGGCAGCACGGTATGAACTCACTAACACCAAATCTACTGGAAAACAAACCAGCGGAAAGGTAGACAAAGATGACAACAAGCGGATCAAAGACAAGTGTAACTGGAGCTCGACTGGTCTGACAATGTTCGAGGGGAAGCCCATGCAGCAAAAACAGGAATTCTAGGAATAGAGCAGAGAAAATAGGTAAGAAGGAGACATCCACCCTTCTTTGTCACGGCACTTTGTCTCACATTTTCTGGATGAAAAGGCAACAGGCTGTTCCTGTTGTGCTTCTATGATGGGGCCATGCGTCAGATAGCAGGGGAGCTGTCACTTGCTGGACATATTGTATGTACTCAGAGAGGGAGGCAAGTGTAGGAACAGGAACAAACACTGACCAAGAGACCGTAAATGACAGGCGTTGGAAAAGAGTTACACAGCAAAAGATAGCTGCTTCCTGTTTATGAAGGGTAGAAAATACAGGACAAAGAGCAGCAAGCCACTAGACTACTTCTAACTCTCTTCTCGGACATTTTGCAGATTTGGCTCAGTTCCAATATTTCAGTGTCTCTCTTTAGCCCCTGTCAAAGGAGGAAATACTGTATTTGTTTTTGTATGCCTCACTGTTCACTTGTAGCCGATTCTATCAGTCAATAATAGTATTTTAAAATGATATCAAATAAGACGAACATGGATTTTTCATTATCTGTTTTGTTTTCGTTTCTCTTTAGAGCCCGATTTGTGTACCCATACACACATTGAGGACAGAATCGGTGCCTTGTTGGCACTTTGCACTTGCACCTGATCAAAAAAACTGATGTTTGCACTATTTTGATTTGCACCACTATATTCATTGTTCAATACAGGCACTTTTTCCATAACTTCAGTTAAAGTTGTCCTCTTATTTTTCACAGAACGTTTATTGGGAAAACCTTGAAGTTGTTATATTTATCATTATTAAAGCACCCATTGGGGCATCAAAATACAAATAGCCATCATATGTTAATGCCACGACTGCAGACATTCCAAATTGAAAAGGCTAGGTTGGGCGGCGCACCATGTAGGATGTGTGTCGCAGGCTCTCTGTGGGAATGCTGTATTTTATCCTACTATTCAAACTCATGAAACTGTCCACTGCTGAGATTTAGCGCACACTGTGCTGCTGTGCATTATGAGATCGGCAGTTTTGGAAATGGCGAGCCTCCGACAGAGAACTGACCCATCGAAAAGTGGCCGTGGTAAGCAACGAACAGCGTCTGAATTACCGCCACAGCTGGCGGCTAACGACCATATGCTACGCAGCATAAAAGACCGGATTGATGAACTTCGAACGGAAATTTTCACATAATTCGAGACAATAATTTGAGTCTGTTAAGACAAAAGTGGCACGAGCTCTGAAGCCCGTAGCAATGACAATCGAGGCTCAGAAAGAAACAATTTCGGACCTTGAGCCGAGTGTGCAGCTAACGAAACCCAGCTAGCTAGCCAACGGGCTAAGGTGGCTAAGCTGTCGGAAATAGTGGTGTCCTTAAACACGAAATTTGAAGACCTGGAAGCCCGTTCGAGGCGAAATAATATTAGACTTGTGCGCTTAGCAAAATACCGCTCCCTGATCTGAATCAAACCTTGAGAGAGGAGCGAGAACGCCCTATTACTGGACATCAACTGGAAAAGGCAGTTAAATCCTTACAGAGCGGCAGAAGCCCGGGTTTGGATGGTTTTTCGAATGAATTCTTTAAAACATTTTGGAAGCCATTAACGCCATATTTGTTGGAGGTGTTTACAGAGGCCTTTGATCTTGGTGCTCTCCTCCAACTGCTAAATCAGGCATGTATCTCTCTGATTCTCAAGAATGGTAAAGACCCATTTTATCGCCCTCTCAGTTTGTTGAATGTGAATTTTAAACTTTTGTCTAAATTGTTTGCTCTTCGTCTAGAGCGAATACTACCATTGATCATTTCTCAAGACCAGACTGGTTTTATTGGTGATAGACACTGTTTTTTCAATCTTAGAAGGGTTTTCAACACTGTGTACAACCACTCAACTGATGCCCGGTCGGAGAGCATCTGAGAGGATTCTGAGAAGGCCTTTAACCGAGTGGAATGGGATTATTAATGTTTTTGTTTGGGGAAATTTAGGTTTGGAACAAAATTTGGATCTTGGATTAGGCTTCTGTCCTCGTCTCCAGAAGCGTTAGTTAGAACGAATAATACAAATTCCGAATATTTTCACTTATCTCGATCTACCAGGCAGGGCTGTCCCTTGAGCTCACTGTTGTTTGCGGTGGCACTGGAACCTCTTTCGGCTGCACTGAAATGTCACCCTGACCTAAATGGTATAGTGTGACATGGTATGGAGCTGAAAGTTGGACTATACGTATGCTGATGATCTTCTGTTATTTTTGTCTGACTTATCTCGTTCCATTCCTGCAGAACTCACTATTTTACGTGATTTTAGTAGAATCTCAGGGTATAAACTGAATCTGGGAAAGAGTGAAATATTTCCTGTGAATCAGCTAGCCGAGGTATATTCATTAGAAACTTTGCCATTTAGAGTATCTACATCAGGTTTTGCTTATCTTGTAGTTTATGTGATGGACACATTAAGCAACCTTTGTAAGATGAATTTTAAATCACTGCTCGTACAGCTCAAACAAGACTTTGAAAGATGGTCCTTACTCAATCGCTCTGTTCCAGCTCGGATAAATTCGGTTAAAATGAACATTCTCCCTCGATTTCTTTATTTGTTCCACTGTATTCAGTTTTTTTTCCCTCTTTCCTTGTTTAAATCGGTGGACAGCCTTATTAGGGATTTTATATGGAATAAAAAGAAACCCAAGTTGGGCTATCAGACACTCTAAAGACCCAAAGAACTAGGTGGAATGGCTCTTCCAAATACTGTACTATTATTGGCCAGTTAATATTAAGAACTTGACATATTGGCTCTGCTATGAGAGTACTGATAGCACCCCACTGTGGCTTGATGTTCAAGCCAACTCCGTCAAACCGGTGACATTGAAATCCCTATTGTTTTCACCGCTCTTATCATCTACCTGTCCAAATTCACAAAATTTTGTTGTATTCTACTGTCTCAGAATTTGGAACCAATTTAGAGCATATTTTGGTCTACAGGCGCCTTCCATTCAGGCTCCAATTTCACCGAATCATGCTTTCCCCCCTTCTCTACTGGATAGCACATTTATTTACTATGTGGTCTAGGCTGGGCATTGAAATGTTCAAGGACTTGTATCGGAATCCAACCTTTGCTTCCTTTCAACAGCTAGCTGAAAAGTTTTCATTACCTAACTGCCATTTTTTCAGATATCTTCAAATCCGCACTTACTGTATGTTCGCTCACTTTGGCCAAGTTTCCCGACACTCCCTACTACCTCAGTTTTAGATACCTTTTTAAAACCTTTGCCATCGCTAAAGGGTGCAATTACCATAGTTCATTTATCACAGCTATTCAAATATTTACAAAACCGGATCAGATTCCACTTTAAACACCCTTAAGGCAGTATGGGAGTCGGGTTTGGAAATTAGTATACCTGAAGAGGTTTGGAGAGAAATTATGTGGGACGCATAAATCCTCAATCTGTGCTAAACACGGTTTTACCCAGTGCAGGATCCTACGTAGAGCACATTATACCAAAGCTAGGCTAGCCAAATTATTTGATGCGGTCTCCTCCACTTGTGATTGATGTAAGCAGGCTCCAGCTGATTATGCACACGTTTTGGTTATGTCATTCTTTAACTGCATATTGGTCTGACATTTTTGCTGTCCTATCAAAGATCACCGGGATGGATATTGCTGCAAATGCCTTGACTGCTCAGTTCGGTGTGGTTCCAGAAGCACGTTTTCTACCTTCCCAGAAAGGGGACCTTATAGCATTTTCAACCTTGCTGGCTAGGAGGCAAATTCTTTTAAGATGGAATTCTCCAGTCCCACCTACGCAAGCCTACTGGCTCAAATAGATGTTATATTTTCTCAAATCGGAAAAAAATAGACTGACACTCAGAGGATCGGCTGAGTCCTTTGAGAACGTCTAGAACCCTTTTTTGGTATATGTTAAAAGCTCAGAATGTAATCTTTGTGTGGATGTTTGAACTTTGCCCCAAATATATGTGTGAATATTAGTTTTTCTTGATCTGTGCCTTTTCCCCTTTTAAAGGGAAACAATAATCATATATTTTTTTTTCATATAGTTGGGTTTTGGGGGGGTTTTGAGGTTTTTTGTTGTTGTTGTTATTGTTTTGTTTTTTTCTGGTAAAGGAAAATATGCTCAAATGTTACTTCATTATGTCATGAAACTTATGTGACCAATAAACAAAACAAAAAAAAAGTCCACGACTGCATATACAGTATATCAGCATTGGGTTGATATCGGGATCGAATTTTTGGAGTTGGACAGTATCGCAATGAAAAGTAATTATCGGACAACTATAATCATTCACTGTAATTTGGGATAATATTAAAAAGTATATAAAGTATAATAATAGATTCATTGGTAATAACAATGAACTTGATGGTGTGGTATTGATTTTTGATCAGCTCTACAGTACAGCAATTGAGGCTTCTCACACAGTGTCAAAATGGGATATGATGCAATGTGTGTATTTTATCATAACATTTTGGTTATTTCCATAATGTTTACGAAAAAAATCTTAACTCAAACTTTCCCTTCAAGGTTTGTTGTATTTGAGAACTGATTGGAGTTTGGTGAAAGCTTGCACATTGTTTGAAAGGGATTATGTTCTTGCACTTCATAGTTCCATCCATCATCTACTGCTTAGTCCGGGGTCGGGTCGCGGAGGCAGCAGCTTTAGCAGGAAAGCCAATACTTCCCTCTCCCTAGCCACTTCAACCAGCTCCTCCGGTGGGATGCCAAGGCGTTCCCTGGCCAGCCAAGAGACATAGCCTGTCCAGTGTATCCTGGGTCATCCTCGGGGGCTCCCGCCGGTGGGACATGCCCGGAACACCTCTCCAGGGAGCGTCCAGGAAGCATCCAAACCAGATGCCCCAGCCACCCCAACTGGATCCTCTCAACGCGGAGGAGTAGCGGCTCGACATCGAGTCCCTCCCACTTAATAGTTATCAACTTAAATTATTATGAAAGAGTTAGCAACTGTTTATTGTTAAAAAGCAGTCCTTTAAATTGTTTTACACGACTTTGTGTAATAATGATAGAAAGGTGTTACATTCCTATACAAGTGTGCAAACAGTAGGATGACATCATCTTCAAAAATGGAGTGGTAAAATTTAAAATTATCTTTACATTTTTATTTCATGTTCGGTATTTGTGAGTTGTCTGAACCTTGTGTTGCCCATGTGCAAATTCTTAGTCGCTCTGGGGTAAAAAAAAAGAAAGAAAAGAAAAGCATGCTAAAGACTTTTGAAATGCATACTGTATGTCTCATCTTTCGCCTTTTTTGCAGCTTTTATAGTTCTGGATGCGACCATTCCAATTCTATTCGGATTTCAAATGTGCCTGCCTGTTTGGAAAGCTTGCAAAAAGCATAATAAGGGAAGATGTGAATCTCATTGAACAATTTTTAACCAAGTGACTGTTCTATCAGGAGTTGGAGTTTACTTTTGAACCAAAGGTGTAGTCGTGGATCTTTCTGACAAAGTATCAAACAATAAGAGATTTGTCCCTCACTTTTGTATTTGTTGGCAGGTCACTTTTGTATTTGTTGGCAGGGCACTCGATATCCTCCATAAATAGCTCATATTAGCCTAAAATCATTTAGTGATGACTTTCAGTGTTGTTAATAACGGTGTTAGAGTGTAACTGCATTTTCTTTTTTCAGTAGTGACTAATCCAATTAATTACTTTTCCTATCTTTGCAATGCCATTACCGTTATTGAGAATGTGAAGGGGCGCGTTACTACAATTTGGTTAAATGAGGCGCAAGTTGCCTGATTTTATCACAGCTTCCTCAGAGATATCATAGCGGGAGGGTTAGGAAGGAAGTAGGTGGTGACGCCGATGATGATTGACTAGGTGGCTCATTAGCATTAGCATTTAGCGTGGCGAGCGTTATCTTAAACTCTTGGGCAACTTTCTTTTTTTTTTTTTAACATACAGTTCGTGGCGTCTAGGTGGGTACAATTAATTGAAAAAAATGTACTGTTTTCCTGCTGAGTGTGCATAATCACCAAGTCGGCGTTGTCCTTGTAGACGCTACAATATAATAATTTTTTCATCATTATTACCAAAAATAGTCAGTAGTAATAGTTTGGTGCGGGTTTAGTACAACAGGGAAAATAAAAAGGTTCTTTTTCCTCACAGCATTCCAAATTTTAAGTTTGTATACCGTTACATTGTTATACAGGTGAAATTTTTAATTCTATACGTTTATATATATTTATCTTTTATGTTAAAGATATTATAGAATGTATAATGTAATAACGTGTAGAACATTAAAAGTAGCATCAGTTACTTTGCCGAGTAACTAATTACTCTTATAATGAGGTAACTGTGTTACTAACTCAATTAGTTTTTGGGAGAAGTAATTTGTAACTACTTTTTAAAGTAAGATTAACAACAGCTGATTTTAGACATCTATAAGCCATCTGATTTTTGCCATCTATATTATTGATGAACAAGCACAGTGGTAACATTTCTGTTCACTGATGATTTAAGTCTGCTAAAAAAAAAAAAAAAAAAAACTCTGCTTTTCTTGTTTAGTAGGATCGAGAGTTTCCAATGCCCCAAGCTGTGATCTCAAAGCTGGTGGCAACATTTTCAGTCTGCAAAAGACTTAATTGAAAGTGGTTTAATACAATTCATTGCAATGGAAGATATTTGTAGCTGCATGAGAATAAGTGACATGAATCAACATAAACATGTCCTATATCACAAAGCTTTTCCATAATGTAGTGGGTCGTGGGGAACAATCCTTAAGTACACTAATCTTTGCCGAAGTATAATAATACAGTTTTCGTGATTTTGCTTACATCAACACCTCTTTCGGCCCTGTATTATTATTATTATTATTTTTAAGTAAGTCTTAAGAACTGAAAAAGAAAACATACTTTTTCAGCGTTTCTGATAAAAAATTATTGGCCACAGAATTTTTGGTGCATCATTATTACAGAGCCAAGTCTGCATATCATCTTTAATACACAGTTAACAAAAACGAAGAGGAAAGAAAATATTTAGTTCCTTTTAGATTTTTTAAGTGACAGTTTGTGGCTTCATCACAGAAGAACTGTGCACTGAAATATTGCCATGAGCACATTACATCACCCATCATAGTGAATCCCTTCTGTTACTTGATGATTAACTTGTTTGACATCCCGTCAAAATGTGAAAACCAAGCCATCGTCCTTGTCTGCACACAGGTTGTGAGTAAAGAAGCAGAAGGGATTGCTGTTTGTTTCCTTTTTGTAATCAGCATCAGAGACCAGGAAACATCACAAGATAACAATCAAGGTAGAAATATTCACCGAGATTAAAATGTGACGCAGAACAGCATAACTTATGTTTTGGTCACTGCTCCCAGAGCTGGTCTCTTTAACCTCTTGTTCTGTGGAGTGCTAAATCTAAGGCAGAACTTGTGCGGGTCTTGTCAGTTAACAGATACATTTCATATTTCCTTAATTTTTTTTATATGCACCCTAGCTTGAAAATAAACACAACAAGAGAAAAAAATAAAGTCAATCATTCTCAAAATCTTTACAAACACAGATGAACATCTAAGGTCAGAGAAAAGCTATTCCAGGGTGCTTGTCATCCTTGTTTTCTTACGTTGTTTTTCTTTTGTAAAGGCTGGTCCTTTTTTGAAAGAGGGGCCTCTAAACATTAAGGCTAGGGATCAATCAGGATCGGGCATACCGGAAGTCACTCAAGTAAAAATACGGTGGATCGCGTCAATTTTCAAAATAATGTACAATTAATTTCTTTGTGGCACTTTAACTTTAGAAAATTCATCAATAAATCCTTTCAGAACCTTACATGAGAAAATATTCATTGAGGCATCTGATTGGTAAAATACATGTTAAAAGGTTTGTCATTGCGATTGTTTTTCTCTTTAGCATTGGACTTCTTTTTTCACAGACTGTGTGCAACTCCAGATTAACAAATGTTACACTAAATGCCTCCCAAAATGTCCCCCACGTCAATCTTAGACAGTTTAGCCTCTTGGACTATGCCACTTTAACAGAAATTGTGTCGAAATTAAAGCCCACAACATGCTGCCTTGACATCCTTCCTTCAAACTTTTTCAAAACTGTTTTGCATTGCATAGCCCCAGACATACTTCAGATTATAAATACTTCTCTCCAAACAGGAGAGTTTCCTCAGACTTTAAAAACTGCAGTAATAAAACCTCTCCTAAAAAAACTAATCTGGATGCCTCAACCATTAGTAATTACAGGCCAATATCAAATCTGACATTCCTGGGGAAAATTATCGAAAGGGTTGTGTTCGAACAGATCCAGACTTTTTTGATGCAAAACAATCTTTTTAACTCATTTCAGTCTGGATTTCGGCCACAACACAACACCGAGACCGTGCTTATCAAAGTCCTAAATGATATTCGTCGGAATACCGATGGAGGCAAATCATCTGTTCTGCTACTATTGGATCTCAGCGCCGCATTTGACACGGTTGATCACAACATACTACTCAGCAGATTTGAACAGTGGGTAGTAGAGGTGTGCAAAATTTCCGATTCTTAGATTATTCGCGATCCGGCCGTGGAAGATTCGAGAACGATTCACAAACATCCAAATTCCGATTATTGAAATATGGCAAGTAAAGCAGAAGTACGACACACTCAGCACGCCGCGCGGTCTTCGGTACGCAATTAGGGACGGAGCGAGAGTAGCTAAACATCATGCTTCTCATTACCCGGCCCCTCGGGTAACGCCAATGCTCAACTCACGGCTCTAGCTCAACTCATGCCACGAGATAAAAAAAAAACAACATACCTGACTGCTGCCGAAAAGCTGCCACAAGCCACATTATGTTACGGTAGATATCATTTATATAGGACTAGATGCATTATAGCTTCGGTATCGTTACCAGCACATCTACAAAAAAACTAGATGCGGGCGTTAGTAACGGCCGCCATCTTAAAGCAGTACACTTCCCTGCAAGGCTGTTGTTGCGAACCTTCCAAGCGAACCTAATTAACTTTTTATCTAAAATATTGACTTGAATCTATCTTTAAAATAGTTTAAAAACTTTTACATGTTGAAAGTAGACAAAAGAGAAATTATGGAATAACAGGAGCAATTTTAACAACTTTAACGGTTGATTCACAACATTAAATTAATTGAAAGTAGTTTAAAGCTGCTGATATAGAATGGGGACTGGAGTTTTTTTATCTACTGTTATTTTTGTATATTTGTTTACTGCTATATGTTAACTTGATACTGAAATAGTAGTTTGGTTTAGCCTGAGAGGATTTTTGAACAATTTTGGAACTAATGTACAAAACAAATGAAAAAAAAAAAAAAAAAAAAAGGAGTGGGGTGCATCAATAATCGTTTTATAATCGAATCGGAGCCTCTGAATCGTAATCGTAATCGAATCGTTAGGTGCCCAAAGATTCCCAGCTCTAGTGGGTAGGGTTTACTGACACTATTCTTCAGTGGTTCACATCCTATTTACATGATAGGGATTTCTTTGTGTCAATCGGAAACTATCAGTCAGAACGAACCAAATTCACGTGTGGAGTCCCTCAAGGGTCAATTCTTGGACCACTCTTATTTAACATCTATATGCTTCCGTTAGCTCAGATAATGGAACAGTATGACATCTCCTACCACGCCTATGCAGATGACACACAACTGTACATTTATGTGTCCCCACATGATTATAGTCCCTTAGTCTCCCTGAGTAAATGCATTAATCAAATCAATGAATGGATGTGCCAGAATTTTCTCCAGTTAAATGTGGAAAAGACAGAGGTGATCATTTTTGGGCCAAAAAAGGAAAGGTCAAAGATAAGCAGCCAACTTAGCACAATGTCACTTACAGCTACAAATCAAGTCAGAAACCTTGGCGTAATTATTGACTCAGAAAAAAAATTTGATAGCCATCTAAAGTCCGTCACTAAATCCGCTTATTACCACCTAAAAAATATAACCAGAATTAAGGGGCTTCTGACTCAACAAGACATGGAAAAACTTATGCATGCATTCATTTTCAGCAGATTGGACTATTGCAACGGTATATTTACAGGTCTTGATAAAAAATCAGTCAGGAAGCTGCAGCTAGTACAGAATGCTGCAGCCAGAGTCCTCACAAATACAAGGAAGCTGGACCACATTACACCGGTTTTGAAATCGCTACACTGGCTTCCAGTGAGTCAAAGGATAGACTATAAAATACTACTGCTCGTCTACAACACACTTAATGGCCTTGGACCAAAATACATGCTTGACTTGTTAGATTCCTATGAGACATCTAGACCCCTAAGGTCGTCTGGAACCGGTCTTCTGCATGTTCCAAGAACAAGAACCAAGCAGGGTGAGGCAGCATTTAGTTATTATGCTCCTCACCTCTGGAACAAGTTACCCGAACGTCTGAAGTATGCTCAAACTGTTAGCTCTTTTAAATCAGGGCTAAATCCGCTTTTGTTTAGCACTGCATATCCATAACTGTCTATGTATTTCAATCTACCTGCTTTCTATTCCTCTTGTGCTTATCTCCATTGCTGATTTCAATGATTATTATTAGTAGTAGTTTTTGTTTTATTTTTATTTCTGTTTTATTTTTATTTATTTATTTTTATTCAGTGATTAAATGCGATCTTTTGTCTTGGTTTTTACGTTGTGTTGATTTAAATGTAATTTCTATGATCTTCATGTGATGTAAAGCACTTTGAATTGCCTTGTATTGAATTGTGCTATATGAATAAATTTGCCTTGCCTTGCCTTTCTTCTTTCAGAAAGAAGTGAGGAAAAAAAGAAGCGGAGGAGGAAGGACTGTAAAAAGTGCAGTACTGTAACATGTTTGAAATTTTTGTTCAAATAGAAACAAAAAAAAAAAAAAAAAACCTTTTTTCCTGGTATCAGATCGTGACTCTGTATCGGCAGATTCTCAAAATCAGGTGACTCCGACCCGGGTGCAAAAATATCCGATCGGGACATCCCTAAACAAGGCGCCAAGTTAATAGTCTCCGCTGTATTGGAGTCTTGTGCATGAGCTGGGTTTCCCCTGTCCTTTATTAGCCTGGTGGGGCGTCTGCCTTTTCTTGCCCCGATCTACCACTCGAGAGATCTGATGGACTCAAAAAGTGGGTTACGATTAGGGATGGGAATCGAAATCCGATTCCAATTCAGAACCAGTTCCGAGTGTTTCGAGGCCTCGACATCACAATGAAAAAGCCTTAACGATCCCTTTAACGATCCCTAAAGACGCATATCGCGTCGTGGCGTGTCTTGTTGTCCAGACGCATCAAACTAGCATGGCGCCAAGAACCACTCGCTCCAAAGTTTGGCTACACTTCACCAGGAAAAAGGGTGAAAATGAAAGGTTATGATAGTTTAGCACGAGCGTTGCTGCCGTAAACATAACAATGACATAGGTTCGAACGCTCGAAAGTGTGTCTTCATTTCACGAGGAAAAATTACAACAAAGCGACTTGCAGTCATTGCGAGATGGAAATAACTGCATCGGGAGGGAATAGACTGCACTGTCCTCACCGAGACGCTAAGGCTCAGTCCTGGCTATACAGCTAGCTAAACTCCCAAATGACGATGCAGAAGACGTTGGTATAATTTGCTGACTTTATTCAACCATCACTTGAAACTAAAAATAGAAATGAAACAAATCAATTTCGTCCCCAATAACAAACAGGTTCGCATCAACTTAAATCAGCGATGATTAGCTGCTAACACAGTCATAACAAACTGTTAGCATGCGTTCGCTAGCATTAGCACATCGTTTAAACCACTACACACCTGGATTTAAGTGTCCGATCGCGAGTGGAAACACACAACAACAACACAGAAGATGATACATGCAGGCGTTGGCTCTGTGGATATTTTACAAACATTAACAAAGAACGTAGGCTCGTGGCAGTGTTTCCCTTTCTCACTAACTCGCTCACTGGCTTGGATGCGGCATTTCTTCTTCTTCGCGCTCTTCTTCGCGTGAGGAAGCGCAAGGGCGCCACCACTTGAGCGTGAAAGCGCCATAAAAACTAAAAGGCATGCATTTCAACATACTGGTAAATAAAAACAGGGCTCCCCAAACTACGGCCCGCGGCTCCATATTTGGTCCGGCCCCCTGAACAATTCCAGAGAGCATTTTGAATTTTTTTTGTTTTTTTCTCCCTCAGTAGTGTTATTTATTTCCTGGCCTTTTTCAGTGAATAAGTCAGAGAGGGTTATTTGGTTATTATCTGTTTAATTAATAGTGCTATTATTATTTATTATTATTATATTATATTATTATTTGTATTTTATTTACTTTTGTTCCGTGAAGAATCCACAGAGGGTTATTTGATTGTGGCTTTCTGAAAAACAATATTTTTTTTACATTTTGCACTCCTGCAATCGTCACACTTTTTCTGTTACAAACTGACCCCGGCCTCTCATCAGAGAAGGGAAAAGTTATTTGGCCCTCACAGGAAAAAGTTTGGGGACATTGCCAAAGGCAGAACAACGACCTATATGCCAAAATATACCAATATTTTTTATTTCTATTAGAAAAATGTTTCAGTAAAATGTTACACATTCTTGTGTATTTGCCACTTATTGCCACAGTTAACATTGAGGCTTTGGGCCTCTTTTGACCTCGTTGTGAGTTTGTAAGGTTGTGACTTCTGATTAAACAAACTTGATGCCAATCAAAATGTTTGTTCTTCTTTTTCCCGAAATTAGAATCGATAAGAGAATCGATAAAGAATCGAATCGTTAAGCAATATCGATAATGGGATCGGAATCGAAAAAAATCGTATCAATTCCCATCCCTAGTTACGATTGCATATTAGTTTGAAAATCGACCGGATCCACCGTATTTTTACACGAGCGACTTCCGGTCTGCCCAATCCTAGCTAGTAGTATTGACGCAGGAGGGTCGCGTCTCGCATCAAATAATAAACTCTGCCGTTCTTTTCGCATGCGTCGCGTTGAGCCGCTTCTGGGACGCGTCTGACACGCGGCCGCACTGCGACTGGTGTGTATTGACTGACTGACTTTAACGCCCGTGTTTCAGTGCGTTCTCGCGGCGGCCACGTTGTCGCGCCATTGACGTTTCTTACTGTCCTATCGTGTTGGTCCTCATTATAGTAGAGAAGACGGAGTAAATATAATCTACACAAAGAAACTGTAACCCGATCGACTCACAGCCTCGAAAAGTAAGGGTTACATTACGTCAGAAACTCGTTCGGTATGCCTCCGTTCCGAACCGAGCACCCCGTACCGAAACGGTTCAATACAAATACATGTACCGTTACACCCTTACTTAACAGTCATTATTTCAAAAATTGTTATGATACAAAAAAATAATAATAATAATAATTTTATTATCATTATATTTATGTTATTTAAAAAAATAAAAAACACGGTGGCCTGCCAGTGGGCTTCTCTACTGACAGACTTTGAAAGTTTTGTGGGGTGAAATCCTGCATACGCTAACATTTCACAAGAGGACAGTTCTAATTTGGAGAATAAGTGCAATGTTATCCTGAACGTGTTCATTCATTGAAGGCGTTAAGACATATAATCAAAACAGCTATTCTTTATCGATTCTCTTATCGATTTTAATTTGGAGAAAGAAAAAATTCCAAACATTTTGATTGGCATCTAGTTTGTTTAATCAGAAGTCACAACCTTACAAACTCACAACGAGGTCAAAAGAGACCCAAAGCCTCGATGTTAACTGTGGTAATATGTAACTGTAATAGAAATTAAAAAAAAAAAAAAAAAAAAAATCATCTTTTTAAAGGACATATGAGCTGATAGCACTCAAAAATAATAATATAAAAAGATAAATACTGTCAAATACAACAGAACAGTGCGTAGTGCAAATGTGGAAAATTAACTATTCTTTTGCAGAAAAATAAGCATGTCTGCTTTTTCAGGTAGGATACGTGATCTTTCTGGGCCTGTGGTATCTCCAGCAGTGGAGAACACCCTCTCAGATGGGGTGGAGAAAGCCTGCACACACAGAAAGAGTTCAGCTAGTCCAGACAGCAGGGGCAGAGTATCTCTTTTGTTGTCCCAAATAATAACAAGTTCATAATTAAGATGGTGTAATTACATAAGGACGGTTGAATCTCATACAATATAAGAGGAATTTTAGCACAATCCTCCGTTAACTTGGACTTGTTAATAAAGATACACGATAATATCGGTCACCGATAATTATCGGCCGATAATGGCAATTATGACGTCACACAGATAATCCAGATAATAAAAAAATTCAACCGATAATGCAATCCGATAATTATATACTAGATTTAGCCTCCAAATGTGCGCAACCGAAGAATTCAGCACGCCGCCTCCTCAACCCCTCCCCTCTCTGAAGCCCCTGAGGGAGGAGGGCTTGAGAAGGCGGAGTTACACGACAAGAAGTAGTTGAATATTATGGTGGCTGTTACTAAAAAAAACGACGCTCTCGCCATCTGCGAAACATGTACCGTAGAAATTCCACGAGGCAGAAAGAAAGCGTCCTCATTCAAAACCACTAACCCAGCAGCCATTTAAAACTGCATCACAAAGATTTTTGGAACGAATACGAGGCTGCTGCTAGCAGGAATGCTAAAGCTATTGTAAACACTAACTAACTTAAACTACAGGGCTTGTGACGATACAGAGTTGGGCTGTTTGGGAATGCAGCCCAAGGCGGGTGGTAAATTCGCATCTAAGGCTAAACACCGGCACGACTGGAGACCGACAGTCGGCAAGTAGCCGTCTTCCGACGGAGCCCGCCGCTCTGGCCGGTCCGGCAGGCCGCTGCCGCCTCGCCATAGGCGGGGCGGGCCGAGCCCGGTTCCCCGGCCTCGGGACCTCCGGCGAACACCCCAGTTTCTCGAGCGTTCCCCCACGGCGTGCGAGCAGAGCCAGGAACCGAATACGCCGCAGCGAACCGGCCGGGGCAGGCGGATTATCCGGTACGAACGTAGCTGCCGCCGCCGCCGAGACGAGATACGTTTTTTGTTTTTTTTTTACCTAAATGACCCGAGAACCAAAGCCCTGGATAAAAAAATAATGCAGTTTATACGACCACCATTCTTCATGAAAAAGTGATGTCCAGTAAGCAAGCTTATCATGACGGCACAGTGGTTAGATGATAATTTAAACATGGAGAAAACAAAGTCAGCCAGTCAATAATGCATTCAGTATGTAAAATGACGAGCGGTCAGATGACTTCGTAACGCTGCCTTTATTTTCGGCTTAACAAAACTCAGGCACAAAACAACACGCACGCGGATGCAAGCTCCAACTCCGTCCAAATAGTACTGCCGTGTAGCAGTTTAGCTGCTGTAAAGCAAATGTCGTGAAAGCCGCAAATGTAAACAAAGCGCTGCAGAATGGGTACATGACATCTCGCTTGTTTGAGTTAATCATTTTCACAGTGAGCAACAAAGCATATAACATTAGCAATCACTTTTCAAATTATTTAACTTATTTCTCTGCTCAATTACAGTCACAGTAGATAATCAAATTCTTAAATCAATATTCTGTAACCACAAATATTATTCAAAATCTTTCCTTCTTCCAAGTTTTTTTTTTTTTTTTTTTAGGATTAAGTATAATAATGTATTACTTAAAACAAGGCTGTTAAGATTATTTTCAGCTAGCTATTTTTCTTCCAAGAAATCTGAGAGAAATACACTTGAAGCGATGGCAGATAATTTCACTTATTGCCAATAGATTTACACTTAAAACTACCTAGTTTTAAGGAGGTGTGTTTTGCAGTGTATTAATGTTATATATGTTAGGAATGGCTTACTTTTAAAGGCATTTTTGTGCAACTTAGGTATTTACTCTGTAAGTAATTGTTGCCAAGGGTTTACCATTACACAATGTCAGACAATCTGTCATTATTTAGATGTTTGAATTACCGACTTGGTCATATTTTATGTTGAAAAAAAGAGCAATAAATGATATTTTTGCACAGTAATATTTTCTTTTGTGTATACTTTAAAATTTTACATAAATCTTTTAATAGAATTATCGGCTTGACATTATCGGTTATCGGTTGGAATGAGGAGGAAATTACCGGTTATCGGTATCGGTTGAAAAATGTATTATCGTGCATCACTACTTGTTAACTTCCTAGACCTAGTTGGGGCACTCTATGGAAAAGTTAATGAGTATAATAAAAGTGGTTTGGGACCAAAGAGACCATCCTATCTCGAATTACAAGTGCAAATACACTGAGTGGCTGTAGTCGTCAGGTGCATTTCGGGAAGTAATTTGAAACATCCACTTCTGTTAGTCGTAGCAACACAAAAATACCACCATCGGATGCGGAGGTATATACTAGAGATGTCCCGATCGATCGGGAGGGCCGATCGATCGGGTCCGATCAAATCATTTTCAAAGTATCGGAATCGGCAAAAAAATTTCGGCCATGCCTTTTTTTAATATATATATATTTTAATTAAATCGTTTTCTAATTGTATTTAATGTTACAGACATAAAATGTTACACTCATCCAGAGTCTTTAGATTAGGCTCGGCGTAGGGTTATCATAAATATCCCAACACAGCAGCATTTACTTGATTCATCAATGTTTCACGAAATATTTGAGCTATGCGACCTTTTCATTCGTTGCCACACTCAATGTGTGTAGTGTAGCGAGTTGGAAGCTAATCATTGACTTTTCACCACAACTTATTTCCCAAAGCACAGATGGTATATCCATTGTTAGCATGACTCAGAGTCATGGTTTTACTTCCCATCATGGTTCCACTTTCCCATCATGCCTTGCGGCATGCTGCAGTATCTCAACTGAAAGCTCAACAAATACACTAGATGGCAGTATTTAGTCACAATACACAAAGTCCCAAGTCTTTCTATCCGTGGATCCCTCTCACAGAAATAATGTTAATAATGTAAATGCCATCTTGAGGATTTATTGTCATAATAAACAAATACAGTACTTATGTACTGTATGTTGAATGTACATATTCGTCCGAGTTTTATTCATTTTTTTCTTAATGCATCGCCAAAATGTATATGATCGGGAAAAATTATCGGGAATGATCGGAATTGAATCGGGAGCCAAAAAAAGCAATCCGATCGGGAAATATCGGGATCGGCAGATACTCAAACTAAAACGATCGGGATCGGATCGGGAGCAAAAAAACATGATTGGAACAACCCTAGTATATACTTTTGTGTGAAGTCAGAAGTCAGATTGGCCCTACGACCCACCAAATTCAAATTGATCCGAGAAAAAAAAAACACTGATTGGTGGACTACCGACTGGAATGAGTATTACAATTGCTAATAAAATCGTTTAGGATAATTTTAGATGCATACTTGTTATATTTTTCTTATAGAGTATTCGACGAGGAATACGATAGACCCATTAATAGACTTTTTGGGGAAAAAAATCACCATTTCTTTACGTCGTCTCATGAATAATGACCTAGCCTGTGAAAATCAAAGCTAATGCACTCGGCGACACAAAAAGCCGGAAACGCGGACGCCCAAAAAGTTGCACCCAGGAACACCACATGCTCCACATGAGTTCCCTAGTTGAATTCTGTTAAGAGGTAGTGGTCACTACACTCTCTTACATTTCAACTGCTCTGATCTGTGAGACTAAAAAAAAAAAAAAAAAAAGTGACACTCAATAGGCTATTAGCAACTGAAAAATGCACAATCAATCATGGGCCAAAGATCTAAATACACATGTGCGACTTTCCTTTCGCAGCACCACCATCCAATATTTCATTCAAGCATTTCCATCATGTGGTCAATATCACCCCAAGCACACACTCAGTAACTACTAATAAAGCTTAGAAAAAAAGAGATTTATTAAAAACTCATGCTAAGTCAATAACAGCGGGTACGATATAGTATGAAACATGAGCATACATTTCTAGAAAAGTTCTCAATTTTTTTTTTTTTTTTTTTTTTTTTTATGAAACTGTTTTTCTAGAAAAGTTCTCAATTTTTTTTTTTTTTTTTTTTAATGAAACAGTGTTTTATCGGGAGGTGCTTAAAATACAATGGCTTGTTGCACATTTACAACAAGGAAACACTGGTCATTGTTATAACACAACAGCGTCCATATCTAAAACTTTGCAGAATTTGATGACTCAGTGCGCACGCAAACAAACGCACACACAAGCCGAAACATACACGCATACAACAACAACAATGCTACTGTTGTTCAGTAAGCCATCAGCTTGGAGTAACAGTTGATACGTCTCTCGATGTGACTGGGTAACAACCGTTCCACTCAAAGAGGCCATAGTTTCACTCACAGGGAAGCTGTCTGCTTGCAGATAAGAGCCACAGATGAATCCGGACCCATGCGGCCCTGACAAGGAAAGCAACATTTTGGACAAGGAGAGTCTGCCTTAAAGCACACAGCTGTCACAGGAGGGGTGTTTCCGTTACTCTCTCATCCTCTCCCTTTATTGATTTCCTCTATGTAATAATCCTGCTGAGATATACTTTTTGAAGTAAGTGTAAACTGATGCGATTATAGATACAAAAATGACACATGAGAATCTAAACAGCCTCAGAAGTGCCCCAAGAAAGAGAGTATTAGCATCACCACAAAAGCAGACAAATTTCTGTGCATCTCTAATAAAATCATCCTGGGCCCATAACCTGTTGGCAGTGGCAGACAGTAATAGTATTATGTCTGACTATATACACTTTGCAGCATCAACAAACTGATTATACTGTTTACTGCTATAGTGACAAAGGACTAATGACACTCGACTTGGGGCAGGAAACATGCATGCAATACAGTAGCAAAACATTTCATAACTATTTTACCGCAATTTGTCCTTTATCATAAACCTTTTGAATGGCGTTGAATTCATGAACTCCTCATTTTCATTTTCCTGGATATTATCAGTGTCAAATGTTGAAACTGAGTCAACATCTTGCATTTGATGATGTCACCTCAGAAAGATGGAAGAAAGTTGAAAGTCAGCAGACTGTTAAAAAGCCTTCAATCGGCTAGAGTCTGGATTTTTTTTAGGTTGAAAGTGAGAGTCGAGAGACAAATCTCAATACATTCTTTCTGGGCTTTTTGAGATTTAGCTTCCATTCAGATAAGTAGCAGAGCGCTTCAGTGTTTGTGAAGTGTCACCACACTGCAATATGTACTCCCGCTGCTACTGACAAGTGAGTTTCAACACAGCCCCAAGCGACACTCCTGCCTTCGCCCTTCACCCAGGCTCTGACTTCACAAGCTGCAGCTCTGCACTGTGGCTGCCCCTTAGCTCTTACACTGCCAGACATTTTCCCAAAAGATGATTTCCTATATCTAAGGTCTGTTTTTTTTTGCTTTCTGTAGCTACACAAAGATTAAAATAAACTCAAAATTATTTCAATAATATATTAATCATTTTTTTCAGTTAATGATTCTGAATAAAGAAATGATTTAAAAATAGTTTGACTTGACTTGTTGACAGATTGGTATGCAGGACGGTCGTTTCACCAACCAGACTGGGCAACAACAACAACACCTTATTGTGGCCAACTCACAGTGAAATCACCCAACTAAAAACTCTAAAACTCTCCACACTAAAAAGCTAAAACTCAAGAAGCTCTTTGGATTCATTTTGAAATGTTTTCACAAGACAAGAAAATGTAGTTGCTTTAATTCCACTTCTAGAGATCATTACTTGCAGCCATGGAATTGCTAACCTTTATTGGGCTCTGTGCACAAAATCTCAAAAAAAAAATAACATTTTCCCCAATGCCATTCTTACTCATTAACAATCACAGACGTTCATTGTCTAGTATTCTTCCAAACACAGTTACAGTAGAAATAGTTTGTCAATATGCTCATAAACATTCCCATCTGGTGATACAATGTGCATGTAATATTGTTGTAATGGTTCTATGAACATTTCCTAATCTGTGTTTAGAAGTGAACAGGTTATTTGGAGCCAGGTAAATAAAAATGGAAAAAGCTCAACATGTAAAATGCAAGGCTGTTTAACATATCATCACCCTTTTAAAAGAATTGCCTAAGTGAATTTTTACAAAAATATATTAAAATTATTATCAAATATGAAAAAAAATCTACAAATTCCTGGGGAATCTTAAAAAATGACTTATTTATTTGACTAATGGTTTGTATAAGATATAGTACAGTAAGTATGTCTCCATCTTATTTCAATAGAAGCATTTATTGTGCATGTAAAGAAAAAAAAAAGGTACTGTAATTTCAGTTCCTTAAAACAGTATAGTTTCTACTCCTCCCTTTACTCAATCCCTGCAGAGCATGTGGACATTGACAAAAATTGGGTGTGTCTGGGAAATCTGAAAATAAATCATGACCTCAGTGTCAGCATGTGGTATTAAAATGGGCACACAAACATTCAAAGTAAACGGAGACATCTGTGTGAAAGTGCATGTCACACAGCAGTTTCTCCTAAAGTCAGCAGAAAATTTAGATATCCTGCATACGACAAAGGTGGGCAAAAAGGGGGATGGGAATGGAGCAAGGCCGTCGCTATGGAAACTACGCCATTTTCTTGTCAACTCCAATCCTGATAGAAACAGATGCTGTGAGAAACTAACAGATGCACTTGAATGGCATAAGCTGTCACGAAGAAGGAAACTGGATGCGACTGGAAAGGGTTACTGGATGTGACCTTGGGAGCCAGCTGACATCCATGCATGTTCACACTCTTTAAATTTTCCTTATGGTGCCCGCTATGTGAGCCAGGTATTCCTCTGTAGTTCGCTCTATTCTGGAGTAGGCATGTGACGGTATGAGATTCTGACAATATGATAACCTTAAGCCAA
Source organism: Corythoichthys intestinalis (assembly GCF_030265065.1). Taxonomy (NCBI): domain Eukaryota; kingdom Metazoa; phylum Chordata; class Actinopteri; order Syngnathiformes; family Syngnathidae; genus Corythoichthys; species Corythoichthys intestinalis. The sequence continues at coordinate 44,445,855 of NC_080398.1, forward strand.
AATATCACTTTTTCACAGTTTTGAAATTACAGCTCTAAAATGTGTTACTTTGAGATATCTGGGTTTTGAAAAATAATTAAAAAATACAATTTTTTTTTTTTTTTTTAAACTAAAAACTTTTTTCCATTGAACAGGATTTTTATTTTTCAAAACACATGAGCAAATTGGACATAAGTATAGTGTTAAGTAAAATAAAAATATATATATATTCCTATTTAATGAAATGCATTTCTTTAGGTGAGCGTAAACCAGTGCTTCTCAATTATTTTCTGTTACGCCCCCCCAAGGAAGACGTAAATGTTTTGCGCCCCCCCCAAACTCTGCCACCACTGTAAATAGTATCATTTGTCTATAATATTACTATTATAAGTACGCCTCTGCCTCACATTGTATCCTTTTTTTTTCTATTAGAGAAAATAACAGAGATCAACTTATAAAGTATAACTTTATTAACATTGTTTCGTTTGTAACAGAAAAGACTTAATGCGCATCATTTTGCCTGAATTTAAAAAAAAAAAAAAAAAAAGTCACATCCAAACTGTAAAAATACACTCAAGGTACATTTTTTACCATTTGATACTGAAAAATAAAATCAGTAAATAATAACAAATTCAAACTGATTAGAAACATTAACTCATGAGGACAATATGCCCAAAAATTTGACCGAAAAAACAAAACTGAATTGAAGAAAGGGGAAAAAAAGTGTCTTTGGACAGAAGGACAGTTTTTATTTTTGCTGCTCACAATATCACCTCCAGTTTGCAATGGTGTGGGGTTATTTTGCACTGAGCATGCTAACAGTGCTCTCTTGTTTACTGATATAACACTGACAAAGCGGGATGATTGTTCGGCACGTTTTCGCTGAAAAACAACCAAGCAGCTTATCAATGAGATTGGGATCTAATGTCTTTAAGTATCGTCTTAATATATTTGGCTTCCGGCTGTCCGCTATAATCATTTTTAGACACAGTAAACAGTTGTATTTCCTCATCTACCACTGTATTAAATGTCAAAGCCAGAAGGCAAACGGCCCGAAAAAAGCGCATTCTCGGCGGCCGAGGGAGAACCGTAGGTGAGGGCGATCGTCGTGACGATCCCAAGCCGAAAATGGCACTTCTCGGGCGGACACGTGAGAACCGGAGAAGACAGTGGGTCGCTGCGTGAGTCCGGCAGGAAAACGGCTTTCGAAAACGGCGTACAGCTCTCCAGCTCTTCATGAGTCTCTTCTGTGTGCTCTTGCTTACTTCAAAAATACTGCGCGCACTTTGAAAATGAGAGCGCCACTGCCACCCACTGAGTGGATGTGCAAGTACACTTTATTCTCGTACGGCAAAAAAAAAAAAAAAAAGGGAAAAAAAAGCATGTTCCCCGAGGTCACACGCGCCACCCCTGGCATCGCTCTGCGCCCCCATGGGGGGGCGCGCCCCACTATTTGAGAAGTACTGGCCTAAACCTATAGCCACAGCTCAACATTATTACCATCACAATAAAAATAAGTGAATTATTTTCCATAAAAAAACACGCGTGTATGATTCATATCGTGTTACACACACACTCTATTTCTCAATACAGATGGTTGCCAGAGAGAAGAAAACACGATTTACCGCCCCCAGACACACTAAATATGCTGGAGTTAACTCTCGTAGCTGGTGGAAAACATTCATGACAGTGTTTACTAACCTTTAATTTTGTATAAATGCAAAATCATATTGGAGGCATTGCTTCCTCGGCAGCCACCCGCCGCAAACATGTTCAACATGTCGGTTGGCCCTCCTCCTCTAAGTCGCAGCCGTCTGTAACTTTTCTGTAGCCGAAGTATTACCAAACCAGTGATTTCGTTTTCTTCGATGGGGGGGGGGAAATTCAGGTGTTTCACCTCTTCCAGCCATCATATAGCACAGCGGACTCACTGACACTGAGCAATATCCGGTGGGGGAGGGTTGAGCCTTGCAAGCGAGGGATTTCTCCATGCATTTTCGGGACATAAAAAATAGCTAATGCCTTAAGGACTGTATAATGGAAATTTTTTGCAGTTTTGAAACCTTGACGTTTTCATACCGCGGTATACCTTGAAACCGGCTATCGGCACATGTCTACTCTGGAGTCAGGAGGAGAAAAATTAACTTTTCATTCATCTGTCGACAGTTTGAGCCAAAGCTTTCCATAGGAAGTGGCCAAACAGCTAACATCAGAGAGGAAGTGACTGCAAATAAAAATACAGAAGTGCTCTTTGAGCCATCCACCTGGCCAAGCTGCAGATGGAAGCTATTATGCTAGACCAGGGGTCGGCAACCTTTAACATTGACAGGGCCATTTGTTTCCCGCAAACAAACAAACAAAAATTCTGAAAATAACGTTGTTGTTGTTCCATTTATGCTTAAGTTTATTCTAATATTGATTAACAGGAAAACAAACAATAGTGTAACGTATGGTATTTTTATGGAATAAACATTATAACTCCTCACCCCCACAGAGAAAAACTGAAAAACATTTAATGCGACAAAATACTATATAACATTCGAATGTATGTTAAAAGAGTCCAAATATAATATATCATAACTTTACCTTGCTAGCCATTATGACTAAGCAAGAGACATGTCTCCATCCTGCTAAGACACTGAGTCATAGGTGAAAAAAGTCCAAATATACTAGATCATAACTTTACCTTGCTAGCCATTATCACTTAGCAAGAGAAATGTGTCCACCCTGCTAGGAAACTAAGTCCAAATATATTGCATCATAACTTTATCTTGCTAGCCAGTGGTTTTTCAACGCTGCTTGCTTGAAGCTAATGTGAGGTCTTAAACTACAATTACTGTAGGCAACCAGGGACACACTACATGAACATAAAGGAGGAAAAAACCACCACACACACAATACACATAATAGTGGTTAGCAGCCAATGTGCACAAATACTAGTAACTTGGATGTAAATGTTTACATTGGCCTTTAGTGGGCTCAAGCCAAAGAGGGAGCTGGAAATGTTCCCTACTGGCTCTGGCTGACCCACTTCTACACAACTCTATCCCTGACGTGACTCAGAGAAAACCACAGGCCACACACACACGCGCCACTACATATGCGCACACAGGAAAACAAATAAACGTATAAAACAGCAACAAAGTACACACTTAACACACGAGCACACACAAACCGAATTCGAAAGGAAGGAAAACACTAAATACTGTTGATGGCTATCTCTCTCCCCATTATCTTTCAGTTTTCTTTTCCCTACATCAGACGATCAGCCCCAATGGGCCTACTATCTGATCTCACTAAAGAGCCTGGAACATCCACTGTCACGACATGACTGTGAGCCACTGATTATTATTCGTTTCTTTCTGTACACCTAACGTGTACATCTATCAGTTTAATCGAGACTGTATAGGCTTTGAGCTGATTATCAATTAGTAATCATAAAAATGTGCAATCCAATTGATCCAACAGTAAAGACCAAAGTTCCAATAAAGTTAAGACAGTGTGCAAGATGTAGAGGAAAAAAAAAAACATTTGCTAATCATACAATATTGTATTGAATGACAGGCAAAATAACAGTTTCTACCTGAGAACATGAACAACAATTCTGCTCCTCACCTATTTCCTCATATTAATCATACAGATTTATTATTAGCGACACGGTGGTAGAGTAGCATAATTCTGAGCTTGTTGGCTCAATCCCAGCTCTGGCCCGGTGTGGAGTTTGCTTGTTCTCCCCATGCCTGTATAGGTTCTCTCTCGGTACTCCGGTTACTCCCACATCCCAAAAACATGCATGATAAGCTGATTGAACACTCCAAATTGTCCATAGACCCTACTCACGTGACGTCACAGCCACGCCCCCGCACCATGTTGTCCGTATACTCGTCATGTTAATGCATTAGCGTTTCGTAAATTCCTGCTATTATGGCGTGTTTTTCTGCTCGTTAACATTAATAATCAAAATGGTGAAGTCGTGTGTGGCGGTCGGTTGCAAAAACAGAGAAGATAGACTGAGAGACTTGAAGTTTTACCGTATTTCGAGAGACCCGGAGAGGAGAGCGAGATTGACTGCTGCAATTCGACGAGAAAACTGGGCTCCAAACGACTACCACAGATTATGTAGTAGTCATTTTATATCTGGTAAGATGCATTTAATATTTATTTAGAGGGTTTTGGGCTGACAACCACAATTAAGATCATTGCTAGGCTAATCGCCGACAACATACACTCAGACGTTGTGAATGAACTACCTGAAAATATATAATTATAAGGGGATAATAAGACAGTTGTCATACAATTAATTTACAATTTCACTATTGAGGTCAAAAGCCAAAAAATAAATTCAACTAGGGACAATCTGGAGTAGTGCTATCACACTTCATATTTATTACATATTATATATGTACGTAGTGAGAGTGCTATCGCTAAACCATATAAACATTAAAAGCCCTAGCTCCATTGACAAATGACATGAAATACATTAGACTTGACAGTGGATGTTAGCAAGAACAAAAGATTTTGAATTGAAAATTTCGTAACTCACCTTCCCGAGCACAAGATTCCTGCCAAATTTTCGTGTACGAGGACCTGTTTCACCCAACCAGCAACGTAGCATTTATAAGCCTCCAAGCTCTTAAAGTTTTTCAAACTTTCGTGAGAATAGGCTGATTTTGTGTGGACAAGATAGTTGTAAATATCAGGGTGAGGCAAAGACGGCGAAGACAGCAGGTCGAAAAACATCGAATTAGGCATCAAATATGGATCTGGCGAATGGATAAACTGAAGCTTTTCCACATAACGCCTTTTATGCAACGCATCCAATGAGTTTACGGCATCAGATAACACCGGGGCTTCCATGAATTGCTCTATAACTTGCACGACTAATTGAAAACAATGAGAATAGGTCGAAAAAATACGGACAATATGGCGGCCGGATACAGCGACACGTCATTTTGTGACGTAGGTGAGTAGGGTCTATAGGTGTGGGTTTGTGCATGAATGGTTGTTTTCCTCTATGTGTTCTGCAACTGGCTGACAACCAGGCAGTACCCTGCCTCCTGCCCATTGGTCGCTGGGATATGCTCCAGCACCCCTGCGGCCCTTGTGAGGATAAACTGTTCAGAAGATGAATGAATGTATTGTCAATTGAACTCTGGACTTCTTTGTTTGCTCTCTTTAAAACAAAAAAACAAAAAAAAAAAAAAATCAATGTTTTAAGAGTCATGATCAGACAATATTTTTCAAAAATTGTCTTCCTTTTTAAAGATGGATTGCCCAGCCCTACAATGACCTCTGAAGTGTAAAGTTGATGTGCGAACTGGTCGTCCACTGTATCAATGAATTAGTACTGCTTACTTCTGTTTGAATAAATTCTAGTGATGCACGATAATACATTTTTCAACTGACACCGATAACCGATAATTTCCTCCTCGTTCCAGCCAATAACCGATAATGTCAAGCCGATAATTCTATTAAAAGACTAATGTAAAATTTTAAAGAATCGCAAGAGAAAATATTACTGTGCAAAATTAAAATTTATTACTCTTGCTTTGTTTTCAACATCAAATGTGAACAAGTAATAAATTCCGACATTTAAATAATGACAGTTTGTCTGACATTGTGTAATGGTAAACTTCTGGCAACAATTACTTTCAGAGTAAACACCCAAGTTGCACAAAAATGCCTTTAAAAGCCATTCCTAACATTTAACATTACTACACTGCAAAAACACACCTCCTTAAAACTAGTTCATTTCCCTTGTTTTCAGCGTAAATCTATTGGAAATAATTAAATTATCTGCCAGCGCTTCAAGTATATTTCACTCAGATTTCTTGAAGAAAAATAGCTAGCTGAAAATTTAACAGTTTACAACAATTAACAATTTAAGTTTAACAGCCTTGTTTTAAGCAATAAATTATACTTGATCCTAAAAAAAACTTGTCAGTAATGTTCAAGAATACATAGGTATGGTTCAAAACATTATTTGAAAGCATTTTTTTCTTGATTTAGGTGAAGATGGCTATTTTTTTTTTTTTTAAAGATGTATGGGTTTAATAAGAACAAATGCTAATATTTCCTTCAATTAAGTGGAATAATCTGGTGCATTCATCTGTTGACCAGTCTCTAACACTCAAAACAAGATGGAAAAAATTATTTAACTAGATATAAGAAAAATGATTTGATTAAAACGTCGTAAATTTACAGCGTAATGAATGCATACTGACTGGCTGACTTTTTGTGAGTGTGGTTGTTTGGTGCATGTTGAAATTATCATCTAACCACTGTGCCGTCATGATAAGCATGCTTACTTGAGATCACTTGTCCAAATGTCTGTGGTGAAACTGATGTGATTGGCATGTTTTTCACGAAGACTGGTGGTCATATAAACTGCATTATTTTTTTATCCGGGCCTTTGGCTCTTGGGTCACTTCGGTAAAAATAACGTCTCCCGTCCGGCATCTCCTCCCGCCTGTGCCGTTCAGTCCATCCGGCCGCCAAATTAGCCCCTGCGCCAGGCCTATGTCTGGCCGTGGTGCTTGATGAGTTGAACTGGAGATGAGTGGCGGCGGCGCTGCCCGAGACCGAGCCGTCAAAAGCGTCTCTCCATCGTCGCAAGTCCCGTTCCTTAGCTGTTTGTTGACATTAGCTTTAGCCTTCGCGCTAGCAGCAGCCTCGTATTCGTTCCAAAGATCTTTGTGATGCAGCTTTAATTGGCTGATCAGGTTAGTGGTGTTGAATGAGGACGCTTTCTTTCCGCCTCATGAAACTTCTGCAGTGCATGTTTTGCAGATGTCAAGAGCGTCGTTTGTTTCACACAAGGAAAAATCAACAAACTCTAGTGACAGAGCAGCCATGATATTCCTCAATCCTGTTGTGTAACACCGCCTCCTCTATGACGCCATACTCCTCAACCCCTCCTCCCTCATGGGCTTCAGAGATAGGAGGGGTTGAGGAGGCAGCAATGCAGAAGTGGACAAAACTGCTTCGGTGGTGCTAAATCGGAGGCTAAATCAAGTACATAATTATCAGATTGCATTATCGGTTGAATCTTTTTTTTTTATCTGGATTATCTGTCTGACGTCATAATTGCCATTATCTGCCAATAATTATCTGTAACTGATATTATCGTGCATCTATAATAATTTAAATTACATGAATTATTAGTTAATGTAGCTTCGATGTTCATTGTTAGTTCTAATTTCGTGAGAGAACAGTGTGCCAAATATACAAAGTAGGGCTGTCAAAATTATCGCGTTAACGGGCATTAATTAATTTTTTCAATTAATCACGTTGAAATATTTGACGCAATTAACGCACTCCTCCCACTCAGACAGATTTAAATGACAGTACAGTGAAATGCTCGTTAATTGTGTTTTTTGGAGTTTTGCCGCCCTCTGCTGCCGCTTGGGTGCGACTGATTTTATAGGATTCAGCACCCATGAGCATTGTGTAAGTAATTATTGACATCAACAATGGCGGGCTACTAGTTTATTTTTTGATTGAAAATTTTACAAATTTTATTAAAACGAAAACATTAAGAAGGGTTTTAATATAAAATTTCTATAACTTGTACTAACATTTTTCTTTTAAGAACTACAAGTCTTTCTATCCATGGATCGCTTTAACACAATGTTAATAATGTTAATGCCATCTTGTTGATTTATTGTTATAATAAACAAATAGTCCTTATGTACTGTATTTTGAATGTATATATCCATCTTGTGTCTTATCTTTCCATTCCAACAATAATTTACAGAAAAATATGGCATATTTTATAGATGGTTTGAATTGCGATTAATTACGATTAATTTTTAAGCTCTAATTAACTCGATTAAAAATTTTAATCGTTTGACAGCCCTAATACAAAGCTGTAGAAATTTCATACAAATTGCCAGTCCTGATCCAGCAATTATAAGACTCACAATGTAATCACATCATCTGCTTCAGCTTGCTCTGGGCACACACTTTCCAATCATCTAAACAAACAAATAAAACTGAATATGGTGTCTCTTTAATTGTCAGTGAAGGTTATGACAAACATTTCCCCTCCTTCTGGACTGGAAGATTTTTAATGCACTATGCAAGTGAAGAAGCATTCTCTGAGAGTGATTTTAATTCTGCCTTCCCTACCACCCATGAGCGGTGCCGAGCACCTTGCCCTCCCACCTGTCAACAGCAGCCACACACAATAATTAATGATGTGTCAGACAAGAAGATAAACACAGTATGTCAGTCAATATTAATTGAGTGAAGTGATCTGCTAAAAAAAAAAAAAAAAATGGCAGGAATTGCATTTTCACCACTAGATAATCTGCTGGTGACCTCCAAGACTAATAGTGGTGCTGCTCACCAAATTCTTTCAAAAATAAGTCCAGTTCAAGTCCTCTGAGTATAAGGGAATGATAAATCTGTGAAGCTCACTGACAACCTAAAAAAACAAGAAAATTCCCAAAGTTTTGAAACATAAAGAAAAACTAAATTGGACTAAGACGACTATATAAATAAAGATGTCTCGGTCCGATCTCATGTTAGGGAACGGGGCCTGATAGCCCCATTTTCAGAGGCTTGGACTCAAGTAAAAAAAGATGAGCATTCAGCACTCCCTGATCACAAACATCTCAGTGTTGATGGTCGTTTATTTGACTCCAGCTGAGGTTAACAGTAAAAATAAACACACACACCAGAGAAAAAGAGACACACTGAGCGTTAAAAAACACACTTTACTTTCTTTTGTTCCTGAAAATACGCTGGCTCATTGCTAATACACAATTGAAAACAGCATTAATGCACTAACGAAAATTAGCATTCTGTCGTGGCATTTAAACAATATTAACTCACAAATGCATCAGAAAAAATCCCCAAACAATAAATCCAACACTCATATGCTTTTCATGCTGCCAAAAACATGATATTCCAACAAATCTATCTTTTGTACTATTATGTCAGAGTTTATGTCCCTGAAAAGCATCATACTGCCTTCCAGGGGCCAAAAATGCATTGTTGGAGCCCATAAAACACATTTTTCAGGGAAGGTTCGAAGACTTTTATAAGTAATGGCACTTGTATCCAAGCAGGTAGGAAGGCCTGGTTTGTTTGTATCAGTGTTGTTTTTGGCAGCCTTGTGAAAAAGGTCCTAAACGATTAATTGGTTATCAAAATAGTTGTCGATTAATTTGTTGCACCTGTAAGTGTGTTAATTTTGTATTGTGATAATATGTTCTATTCTCTACTAGATGCAAGCTAATATTATGTTTGAAACCTATACCTTTTACTTCCAGACCTTGTTAATCAAACGAGGAGTTTCAGAACAACAAAAGTTGACATGATAATTAGGTTCCCTGTAATGGCCTTGACACATTCAGAGTTGTTAAATAGTCTGTGTATTATTAACACAACTAGAGAGCTAAAATTAGATTTATTTATAAAACATATAAAATTGTATTATAAAACAATTTCCACTAATTCGGTACCGGAAAAAGATCTTTCCAAATATTATAGTTTGATTAGTTAAAAGACAATCAGTATGTTTTCGTGACGGCTACAACCATCAGAGAACATGTACCGTTAAAAGTGCCAAAAATGGATTTGGTCAAATTTTAGGTAAAATAATTTTTTGTAAAAGATTCATTGAATTTCAAAATTAGTGATAATTGGTTAGTTATTAATAAGTTACGGATATGGATAAGCAGCCCATGTTTTAATAAATTTGAATGTCAATTTTACCACTTACAATCAATCGAGCTACAGGATGCTTGAATTTAGTTCAAGCCACTTGTTATTTTTAATTAATTATTTTCCTGGCTCCAGCTTATAAACAGTAGCAACAAAGTAAATGTGTGTGTGTGTGTATGTGTGTGGTGCAGCTTTATTCTCAAAGTTGGGAACAATGGCATTCTTGTGCTGGTAGCTCCAGGTGGCTGTGGAAACCCAATCCTAAAGCAAGCCTAGCTGGCACACAGTGCAGCGAATGCTGCTGCCTCCCTCCGGGGACATGTGCCAGAATGGAGCTATTGTTCCTGACAGGCTCCAAGCAACAATAAATTCACCAAAATTGAAATGAATGACAAACTTTCAAATGACAAACTTTCGAATGACAAACAAAAGTTTTCTCAAATTTACACGTCAATCTTGCTTACTTTTTGCCCGCTGACAGATAAAATTACTTTCTTTCAAATCCAAAAATGGTGAAACATCTTGAATGCATTTTGTATATTTTAAAATATGTATTTGGCAGGGTAATAACATTTAATAAAGGCTATTAATATCAACTCACTTCATTATACACAGGAGCCTTGATATTTATTTTCTACTTAAGTTGGACAATTTGGAAACCGACCAATGCAACCCCTCGCAAATAAAAAAAAAACAGGTTAAGGCTCTCAAAAGTCAAAGTAAAACACGTTAACATTATTTTTATCTTTTACTCTACAGCGGTTAAATTATTTTTACACTGGCATAAGAGGTCAGATTTAAAATATTAAAATGCATGGCATATGATTCAGCAATTGGTAAAGGCGGAGATTTACTTCCCTAATTATCATGCCTGTCATAGCCAGAGCAAGGTTTATTTTAATCATACAAATGTCAATTCTCTTGATCTTACACATATTAAATCCTAATTAAGGCATTACCTTAATTTGCATAATCTGAGGTCAACCAAAATTTTGGAACAAATTGTGTTTAACTTTATTTTGCATATCTGCTGTTAATCCAACAATCAATGCATTACTTCATGCCTTTTCAGGAATAGGTGGCGCAAACTATTTCACAAACATTTTGTCTGTATACTCACAAACTGTGCAAGATCTGGGTTTACTTCACATAGGCAATATACTTACTCACATGATGTCATGACTGATACTGTTATTTGAATGCCAACAGGTGGCTAAACAGGTTTGCTGAACATTCTGCAGTATAGAAGAACAATTATTTGCCTATAATTAAACATCACTCGCATCTAAAAAGATTTACAAATACGTACACATATATAATTAAATTTAAAAAAAAAAAAAACTTTCAATAGTGAAACTGGATGATTAACCACACCACCTTAATGATTTTTAATGGCCGATTGATGTGCTGCAGCACCCTGGTTGAGGATCACTGATACAGTTAACTAAGAAGCGCACACAAGCTGGCAAATGTGCTGAGACCAGAACACACTATCAAATGCACACAGAACAGGAAGCACATCGTGTCGAGTTTACGGCCTTGAAATGAGGAACATGTATCATTTCCTCCTTATGCCGGATAGTCATAGTGTCACAAATGTTTTTGGTGGTCCAGTGCGAGGAGAATAAATTAAATCAAACTCTTGCCACATGCACATTTTGAGCATGTATAGATAACCACATATATCCATCTAGCCATCCATGCTGAATAACACACTGCTTTAGTAGTTTAGGTTTGCCTGAACTTATGCCAACTGCCTTTGGGTGACAGATAAGGTATACCCTACACTGGTCGCTTGTTACCACAAGATTCACATACAAACATAATTTATGTACAGATTCACACCTAAGAACAGTTTAAAATCTTTTATTAAACTATGACGGATTATTTGAATGGTGGAAGAATTCGCATTGCTTTACTATGAAAAAGAAAAACCGGCACAAGGAGAACGTGCAAACTACATTCAAACCTCACAAACTCGGACGTGTCAAAGATCATAACTGGGACACAAGGTCATGGAGAGGATATGTGTCCATTCAAGCAACAGCGTATTTTCCTCCTGAACTACTAAACACAAACACACAAGTGATAGAATAAACATGCTCCATCTTCCCCTGCTGGTTGGCTGTCATTTACATTTGCATTGATGAGGAATCCATTTTCCTCCAAAGATTACAGCAGTTAATGTATTCTCTCGATTGAACTCACACACATTTTGTGCAGTGCTGCATCAAGATAAGCCAGGGTTCTTTACATGAAATGTAATTGAGTGAAAAGGTAATAAAACTAAGTTGAATTACCTAACCTCGGGGAACAGAGTGATGCAGAATCTTAATTTTGGTGCAAACAATACATACTCAAACCAGTCTGTGATGCACTAATTTGATTATGTACTAAAGTCACAGGTAGCGCAAAATGTTCTATGACAGAATGTTAACCATGAGAGATTGAAGAGGTCATTAGATTCTACAGATTTTTCTATAATCTACAAATAATAAACTGATGGATAGTATCACCACAAACGAAAGCAACAGGCAACGTGACAATTTGCGTTTCGAGGATGAGTCGCATCCTCGCTCCGTAAACTAGGCAGTTTCTGTCAACAAGAAACCCGCTACCATAGCGCCAGTCTTCGGCTACGAACATATCACATTCATCGGCGCTTGGTTAAATGTAGCAAGAACAGCAGCGATGGCGTTGGTGGAGAGAAAAAAAACCCATCTCGCTTACCTTGATTTAAGATAGTCACGGTGCAGTCCAGATCCACCGCAAGTTAGCCACAAAACTCCTCCGACTAGGGTACCAAGAGTCGCGGCTAAAGTTAGCTAGCTCGTTAGCTTCTCCGGCTAACGACGGGGTGCGCGCTCCTCCTGCTCTCTGCCGTCGAGCACCAGTCGGTTACCGCATGGGAGGAGGGAAAAAAATGCTTAACCTAAGGCGTGGGCCGCAAGACACATCTATGCGGACGCCGTCCGTCGTCTACGGTCGAAACGAGTTGGGACATCCATGAGGGGAAATAGGCGGATACGGTGGGTCGCTCGAGTTGTCAGTGGAGTGCGCTCCTGACTGTGGTCAGTCCCTTCGGCGGCCTGGTACTGCCGCGAGTTGACGGGAGAGAGGTAGGAAAGGAAGGGAATGATTTGGGTGCTGTGCTGCTGCTGATGTGCGGACTAGGAGCAAAGGCAGACAGCCAGCATCATTGCACATCCCTCCCTCCACTGTCTCAACCCGGAAGAACTAACTCCACAATTTAGCCCCCAAATAACACAACGCTTTTTGCACGCATCAGATATAGCTCGATTTAATATTGATGATGAAGTATATATTCATATACTTATATACATATACATATATACATACAGTGGGGCAAATAAGTATTTAATCAACCACCAATTGTGCAATTTCTCCAATTTGAAAAGATTAGAGAGGCCTGTAATTGACAACATGGGTAAACCTCAACCATGAGAGACAGAATGTGGGAAAAAAACAGAAAATCACATTGTATGATTTTTAAATAATTTATTTCCAAATTAGAGTGGAAAATAAGTATTTGCCTTATGGCCCGACCCCGGAACAAATGGAAGATGATGGATGGATGGATGGATGGATGGATGGATGGATGGATGGATGGATGAATGGATGGATGGATGGATGGATGGATGGATGGATGGATGGATGGATGGATGGATGGATGGATGGATGGATGGATGGATGGATGGATGGATGGATGGATGGATGAAAATAAGTATTTGGTCACCTACAAACAAGCAAGATTTCTGGCTGTCAAAGGTCTAATGGCACCTGTTTTAACTCATTATCGGTATAAAAGACACCTGTCCACAACCTCATCAGTCACACTCCAAACTCCACTATGGCCAAGACCAAAGAGCTGTCGAAGGACACCAGAGACTAAATTGTAGACCTACACCAGGCTGGGAAGACTGAATCTGCAATAGGTAAAACGCTTGGTGTAAAGAAATGAACTGTGGGAGCAATTATTAGAAAATGGAAGACATAAAAGAACACTGGTAATCTCCCTCGATCTGGGGCTCCATGCAAGATCTCACCCTGTGGCGTCGAAATGATAACAAGAATGGTGAGCAAAAATCCCAGAACCACACGGGGGGACATAGTGAATGACCTACAGAGAGCTGGGACCACAGTTACAAAGGCTAATATCAGTAACACAATGCACTGCCAGGGACTGGGATCCTGCACTGCCGGACGTGTCCCCCTGCTAAAGCCAGTACACGTCCAGGCCCGTCTGCGGTTCACTAGAGAGCATTTGGATGATCCAGAAGAGGACTGGGAGAATGTGTTATGGCCAGATGAAACCAAAATAGAACTTTTTGGTAGAAACACAGGTTGTCCTGTTTGGAGGAGAAAGAATACTGAATTGCATCCGAAGAACACCATACCCACTGTGAAGCATGCGGGTGGAAACATCATGCTTTGGGGCTGCTTTTCTGCAAAGGGACCAGGACGACTGCTCTCTGTAAAGGAAAGAATGAATGGGGCCATGTATCGAGAGATTTTGAGTGAAAATCTCCTTCCATCAGCAAGGGCATTGAAGATGAGACGTGGCTGGGTCTTTCAGCATGACAATGATCCCAAACACACAGCCAGGGCAAAAAAGGAGTGGCTTCGTAAGAAGCATTTCAAGGTCCTGGAGTGGCCTAGCCAGTCTCCAGATCTCAACCCCATTGAAAATCTGTGGAGGGAGTTGAAAGTCCATGTTGCCCAACGACAGCCCCAAAGCATCACTGCTCTAGAGGAGATTTGCATGGAGGAATGGGCCAAAATACCAGCAACAGTGTGTGGAAAAACTTGTGAAGAGTTACAGAAAACGTTTGGCCTCCGTTATTGCCAACAAAGGGTACATAACAAAGTATTGAGATGAACTTTTAATATTGACCAAATACTTATTTTCCACCATGATTTGCAAATAAATTCTTTAAAAATCAAACAATGTGATTTTCTGTTTTTTTTTTCCACATTCTGTCTCTCATGGTTGAGGTTTACCTATGTTGACAATTACAGGCCTCTCTAATATTTTCAAGTGGGAGAACTTGCACAAATAGTGGTTGACTAAATACTTATTTGCCCCACTGTATAGTATATATAGTATATCTACACACACACACGCACTCATATATACAATATATGTGTGTGTGTATATATATATATATTTATATATATATATATATACGGTATAATATGTGTGTGTTTGTGTGTAGGGGAGAGGGTGTATGTACTGTACATATACCAGTATATATTTACTATATAATACATACACACGCACAACCCCCACAATATACAATAAAGGCCAAATATTTAGACACACCTCATTCATTGCAACACAAATAAAGGTTCAAGCCCCATTGATAAAGCACTAATCAACCCTGAAAAGGCATACATGCCAAGTCAAAAACCATTTTAGCTGACTCCGTCTTGAAGCTCATCAAGAGAATGGCAAGAGTGTGCAAAAAAGTCATCAGAGCAAAGGTTGGATACTTTTTAGTTATTTCACATTTTTTTGCTAAGTACGTCATTCCACATGTGTTCTTTCATAGTTTTATTATCTTCAGTGAGAATTTACAATGTAAATAGTCATGAAAATAAAGAAAAACGCACAAATGAGAAGGTGTGTCCAAATCTTTTGCCTATACTGTATGTATTTACACTTACGGTTCAAAAGTTTGGGGTTGCTTAGATGCCAAACCTTTGAGCGGTAGTGTACATATATATGTATATATATATACACACACATATATGCATACACACACATTTTATATATAAAATACATATGACGTAAAAATGAACAAGTGAGACGAGTGTGCACCCTCTTAAACTCATCTGAATCAATTGAATTACGGTACATTCAAGCTCAGGCTCAATGAAAGTAAGCACACACATCACACTTTAAAGTGTCTAAATTTAAACCTTTGGGTTTCAGTCAACAGAAAGGTGCAAAAGAATTCCTGAGGCATTAATTATACCATGAGACACAATGAAACAATGAAAACAGTCATCACCAACTGGGAAGAAAATTTGGCAAAACTGTCATTTCTAATAGTACAGTGCAATAACTCCATGCTATCTTCATATGTCGGGACCAGGCCCTAGTCTGGACTATAGAGACAAAAGAAAGTCTTATTTCAAAATCATCCAAGCCTGGCTATATGTGGAAAAACACATTTGAAATCTCCCAAACACATGTGGGAAATGTTCTGCATTATGGGCCAGTGAAACCAAAATTGAACATTTTCGCCATTATAAGTTATAAGAACAACACGGAACAAAAACACTCAACCTGCCGTAAAGAATCATGCTCTCTGCTTTTCTACAGATGGAACTGCAGCCTTTGACAAGGTAGAAGGAATTTTATCAGTTAATTTGAAATCATATACTTTGCGCAGTTACGTTATGACATTTTTGCACTGTTAAATCAATATCTATGCATAAAATGTCATTGGCAATATCATATCAAGTCAGCCATCTGCCTCCTAATCTGTGTACTGTAAATTGTCATATTTGCACTGTTATATTACTACTACATCAACACTATCTGCTTGTTCCTTATTGACTTTATTCCCAATGTGTGTACACTGTAAACTGTGTTTTTCTATTAACCTTATTGTACTTTTGTTTTATGTGGTACACGTTATGAAGAAGCATTAAATGTTGTTGTATTCTTTACAATGACAATAAAAGCTTTCTATTCTATTATGTTCTATGCTATTCTATTCATGTTGGTCTGGTACTTAATATAACGAATAAAAACTGACATTTGAAAAGGCGTGTGCAGACATTTGGACCCACTTCACGTTATCACTAATACAGTGCTCTCAACATATCCAACAATGCAACTTAAAAGTTATAAAAATATATAATAATAATAATAATAATAGTTAACTACAAAATCAAGAATATCTCATGATGAACTATGAAATATGATTTTCCATTATTATACCTGACTGTTGTTGGACTTAATGTAAGTAGAGTAACCACATTTTTTTTTAGATTTTTCTGATGAGTAAAGTATCTAGTGCACTGCTTAAAATTAATAAGAAGTCATCAGAACGTAGGGGTGTAACGATGTATTGATTTGGATCGATTTATCCACGATTTATTACTGTTATGCACTTTCATAATCGTAAGTTATTATGAATTGCTGATTTTAGAATTGGGCTTTTTAAAATTTGTTTCCAATTATTTTTCTAAAGCTGTTGCATCACCCCTGGTGTCCTCTGGCGCTTACCAAAATAGGTGCAACTAACACTTCGAAAAATGTAGCTTAGAAACTTGATATGGACAGAAACAGCTTATGCCTAACCATTTTCGAACCTTACAGAAAACATGTCAGCTTTTGTTTGTTAAAGTCTTACCAGGCAGCTATTAAGGCCTAAAAATATGTTATCAAGGAGGAAAACATAGTAAAAGAGATATGAGAGGGAAATTGGCTCAGCTTCACACCGCAAACAATATTGTGTTTATGGCAAGCAGTTCCTCCATTCGGGGAGTGTTTAAATGTCATGACTCCAGGCGCTGGCTTTTTGTCACCCCACTTTATTACTTGTGAACGAAGAGTACTAGGGGCTGCTTAGACTCATTCTTAAGTTACTGTGGCTGCCTGAACCACTGGAGTCATTTTCTTCAAAGGAGACCCTATTCAGAATGGTAGTTCTCACCCTTGATTACTCAGGAAATCTGCAGTGTAACTTTAGTTGTGGCAAGTGTAATGTACAAAATAAATGTCATTGATTTTTTTTTTTTTTTACTTGGAGAGACTGGCTTGTCATGAGTTCATCATACATACATGCTGTACATTTGACCTACTACGAGAAGGCAATCACTAGTTGCAATTGTTGCAATACTGTTACACATCCACTTTTCAGTCTGGTATTTGTATAGAGAGTGAAAAACATTAAAAGTTTTCAAGCTCTTAAGGATAAAAAAAAAAAAGTCTGGGACGCATTGGCACAGCCAGTCACCCATTTCAACTTTTCCCCTCAGGGGTGTTAGACTTGGTACACAAATTGACACAACCCATAAGCAGGAATCAAACCCAGGAAATAACAAACGGCAGCGAGGCCGCTGTGCTAAAACTCGGGTAGGCTCATTGATACATGAAGGGAATAGGTACCGTTCTCGCACACACCATATAATTGTTTGCATTAGTCTAACACATTCATATAATTGTTTGCATTAGTCTAACACATTCATCTAACTATAGTTTAGGCAGACCTCACTCCATGCCCTTGGACACAGTAAAGTGAATCACCATATCAGGGCTCATGAGGGGGAAATGGAAAAATGGTACCGTTTCTCGTAGGCACCGTCTAACTGTTTGCATTACTCTAACACACGTAATATAATTAATCAGGGAATAGTATCATTTCTCATATTTACTGTAGGACTGTACTATTTTAACATACACCTAATACAACATAATAGCACACCATAGTTTAATGAAAAGAAGTGAAATAGATACACAACGGCATCTTATCACAGAATCCCAACGTGTGCGTCACGAGCAAGATTGACGCACCAACTCTTGCAATCAGTTCTCCCGAACTCCAACAAGGACAAAGAGCAGCGTGCCTTGTCCTAAAACAAGTAGAGGCAGAGCAGAGCCCGGATAACAAAGTTGATAGCAGGCTCTTGGCGCGTCAAGACCAGCGTCGGTCGCTGTGGCAACCATGTCCCATCCACGGACGAACCTAACCGCCCAAAACCGGCCACAGAAGGATGGTCCCGAAACAACACTCAGCCACACCTTCGGCCCGGCCTACTCCACCACGGACTTAAAAAACACTGGACACTGAGATAACACAGATTTTGCTGCTAGGAGACTTTACTATGTAGCCTTGTTTTGGATTTAACGTTGTTCCTCCGTTGTCTGTTTTTGCCTTGTTTTTGACCATTGTCGACGCATAAATTGTCAACCTGCTTTCGGTTAGTCTTCTTCAAACTTTTGAAACATGGAGTCAGTACAAAGGGTTAACATAAGAGGAGAACGCGTGGAATTTCAGCCCTCCCAGTTGGTGCACTCGAGCGGTAAGCAGCGGAGCACCATTTCCGTTCGGCTGTCAGTTATGGATGTGTTCTAAGTCAAATAAAATCCAACTTTTATTTGTTTAGACCAAATCACAACAAGTTATCTCAAGGAGAAAACAAAACATGTTTTAAGGTGCAGTAGCCCTACGCTGGATTTTGACCTACTTGAGCATTGTAGCTTTTTTTTTTTTTTTTGACCCCTCAGGTAAGACTAATGCACACCCACACCTGGCATCCTGGTAACACCACTGCCAGTGCCGATACTTTTTCTGGATTTATCTGCACCTTTCCCTTGGTCACAACGTGACCAAAGTAGACTGAAGGAACATGGAACTCAGATCTTACAGGTATGACAAAGAGCAAGTTCTCAAGGCAATACAGTGGGACGGCCTTTACATAATGTATATGAGCCTCCCATGACTTGGAGAAGATTAATATGTCATCTACATAGACAAAGACGTGATTCATCAAGTCCCGAAACAAAGCATTGTGGCCAATAAGGTGGCGTGGCTCAGTGGTAGAGTAGTTGTTCCCCCAAACCAGAGGTTGTGGGTTCGGTTCTCCGCCCAGATGAACTCGTCTAAGTGTCCTTGAGCAAGATACTGAACCCCACGTTGCTCCTGGTGCTGCGTCACCAGTAGGTAGATGGCGAGATAATGTAAAGTGCTTTGAGCGCCTTGAAAGTTGGAAAAGCGCTATATAAGTATAACACCGTTTACCAACACCATTTACCAATGCTTGGAATATACATTAGGATAACTGGTGAATCAAAAGGGCACTAAGTTGTTTAACGTCAAGTTGGGGTGTTGAAGGTAACTTTTCCAGATCTGCACCAGATAATAAGCACGGCCAAAGTCTAGTTGCGTGAAAATGATTGCTCCCTTGAGCAGCTCAAATGTAGAAGACGAGATTAGAAGATGAGGGTTGTGGTTCTCCTGATTTCATTGATATCGCAGTGCTTGTAGTCATTGTAGGGCCTCTTATCCGCAAAGAATCCCGCCCCCGCAAAAGTGGAGGAGAGAGGGACGATAACAGCAGTCAGTCGTTGATGTACACTTTGTCTTCATAGCTTCTCTTTCAGTCAAGGTCAAGGATTAGAGGCGTCACTTGGGAGTGTGAGTGTGTTTTGATTCTAGTAACAAAAAACAAATAAATTCTCCCTGCTGTACTCTCCTTTAATTGTGCCATCAGGACACACAGGTACTCGTTACAAACTGAAAGATTATAATGATGTACACTGTATCACAAAAGTGAGTACACCCCTCGCATTTCTGCAGATATTTAACCCTGTAGAGGCCAGCGTTGTAGAATTACAACATTTTTATTTTTGTATAAAAGGGTTGAAATGCTTTTTTTTTAAATTTTTTTTTATTTTACATTAGTATAATCATTGGGTCCAACTGTTCAGTCTCACAATAGGTGTGGATAGGAAATTTGTATATAAGCCCTGCCCACAGTTCCAGGACTTTCAGAATCTGCAGAACTTTGGTTGTGCAACAACACTTTGGTTCCTTGAACTGGATTTATCAGATTTAAGTAAGTATAATGCCTTTAATATTTTTTTGTAATCATTACACTTACCAGACCATGTACATATGCAATTATTGTGAAATACATTCATCAAATGTAAATTAGAGCATCTTGTATATATGTTGTAATTTTACAACTCTGGCCCTTGGGTAGTGAAAATGGCCATGGTGTAGGTTTACAAGTTACCTGGCTAAGTGTAGCCTAAATAGACATTTTGACAGGGACCTTCTATTTTTCACAATATATTTTAAAATTACACACATCTTTTACGCTTACCAGATATACTGTACTGTATTATATAGGATTTATATTTATTTTTAATTTCCGAACCAGTGCTATTTGGAACCCAATGTACAAGAAGTTGTATTACCGAAATATATTGCAATACCATACCTCTTTCTACTGCTTATAATTGTAATCACCTACAATAGTTCAGTTTCTCATTCTGATTGAATATATGTGCCTATTATGTTGGCTCGATTCATCGCCTAAGCAGTTAGATCTGGGGGATGCTGAAGGGTGCCTGTTGCATTGTTCCAAGAAAAGGTGACAACGTTCGGAAATGCATTCCCATTGCAGAAATTATCATCTTTGTAGAAATGCAACATGCTTTCCTTTTGGGATGATGGTTTCACATTCTTGAACATTTTCACCTGATAATCAGAGCACAATAGGTTGGGGAGACAGTATTGTTTGACTAGTGAGATGTGTAAATAGGTTACTTTGCCCCCCACCCATGTACCAATGTTATTTCCATCTAGTTTTTGTCATTTCAGAATGTCTTCAGCAAAGAGAAAGAACTTTTACACTGCGCAGGAGGTCATCGATGCTGTCCAAAATGAATAGAGTGATGTGGACATAGACTTTGACGAAGCTCATGAAGAGTCAGATGACGAAACCCACGAAGAAGTGGACAAAGAAAACCATCCACCCAATGACTGCCCAGCCAATGAGGACATTGGGCCCCAACCAGCCAAACATGCCATGCCCTTTGACAGATATCGCTGGCAGAAAAAAGTTTTCGTCAGCCCTGATTTGGATATTTCTGGCCCACCTCTCACAAAAGATGTTCATTCCCTCGACACACCATTGGAATGCTTCCGACAATTTGTGTCTGAAGACATGATTGAGTCACTCACAATAAACACAAATGAGTATAGCCTTCAAACACATGGAAAATCCATAAACACCAACAAAGAAGAAATAGAACGAATGATGGGCATGTATCTCAAGATGGGCAAATGGCTGGAGTGCGAATGTACAGGGAGACAGACAAACGACTTGCACCTGTTGCTGATGTGATGTTTCTAAATAGATATGCTATTTGTAAAAATAGGACTCCTGTTGAAATTATTATTAATATTATGTACTGTTCTGGGGCTATGTAACAAGCAATCAACCACTGCAAATTAACCCATAGTGTTTAAAAAATTTTTTTTTTTTTTACTGAGATATAAACATTTGTACCTTTCTGATTTGACAATGAGAACAACTAGGGTTAGAGTCAGGAAATCCTGCTACCCCATTTAGCCAGCATTGTAAGATTACAATGTTCTCATAAAACTTGACAATAACATTTTTTTTTTTTTTTTGCAAACACTTCATTTTCATCTTCAAAGGTTTCCTACACCACCATATAAGTGGTTGATTTTTTTTTTCTTTTATGTTTTTTTATGTCTGGCCACTGCAGGGTTAAGTATATCTTTTCATGGGACAACACTGACAAAATTACACTTTGACACAATGAAAAGTAGTCTGTGTGCAGCTTATATAATAGAGTTAATTTATTTCCCCCTCAAAGTATAGCCAATAATATCTAAACCCCTGGTAACAAAAGTGAGTATACCTCATGGGAACTACGTACATCCCTAAATGTCCAAATTGAGTACTGCTTGTCATTTTCGCAAAAATGTTATGTGACTCGTTACAGGAGCGCTGTCAGCTTTGCTGCAGAGATTGAAGAGTTGGGGGGGTCGTTCCCAACACCATGCTTGACTGTAGGCATTACACACTTATCTTTGTACTCCTCACCTGGTTGCCACCATACATGCTTGAGACCATTGGAACCAAACAAATTAATCTTTGTCTCATCAGACCATAGGACATGGCTCCAGTAATCCATGTGCTTTGTTGACATGTCTTCAGCAAACTGTTTGCGGGCTTTCTTGGGTACCGTTTTCAGAAGAGGCTTCCTCCAGAGGTGACAGCCATGCACACCAATTTGATGTACAGCGTATGGTCTGACTACTAAAATACTGACCCGCCCCCCCACCACCACCTACTCAATCTCTGCAGCAATGCTGACAGCACTCCTGTAACGAGTAAAATGACATTTTGGAGGGAAAATGACAAGCAGTACTCAATTTGGACATTTAGGGATGTACGTACTTCCCATGCGGTGTACTGACTTTTGTTGCCAGGGGTTTAGATATTATTGGCTATATTTTGAGTTTTTTTGAGGGGAAAATAAATTAACTCTATTATATAAACTGCACACAGACTATTTTTCATTGTGTCAAAGTGTAATTTTGTCAGTGTTGTCCCATGAAAAGATAAACTGCAGAAATGCAAGGGGTGTACTCACTTTTGTGATACACTGTATGTATGTACCGTAAGAATGTATGTATGGAGTTATACAATGAACAACCTCGGTTTTTTTTTTTTTTTGTTTGTGTTAAAAACAATGATGAATTGGCTTCACAATGAGTTTCAGCCTGCACTGTCAACACACTGTACATGACAAGACATGGAGGCCAATTTTTCAGTGCCATTGACACTGATAGACGCCCAATCCATCCCTAACTAATGCCATTAATAGGAGCCAATGAGTTAATAATCTATTACATTACTTAGTGAAGCTATTGAATATTTTTTACACTGATTATGTTCATGATTTCTTAAATTAAGAAAATGATACATATCAATACGGCACACAATATTTCTACAAATCTCTGCTAGTGTTCACATTTTTAAATGTCACCTCAACAACATTCCTAGAGGTCCCATCACCAGTTGTTAACTTTTTGAACAGATCGTGGGTTTCCTCGAACCACGTTCATGACGACTGTACATGATAGCTGTGAAGACATAATATTGAAAAAATAAGTTTGATGTAAAAATATTAACATTTTCCTGTTTGTTGATTTATAATTCTGTGTACTTTTTTATCCTTCTGATTGTGTGATTATGTAAGATATAAATGCACAAGTGTGAGTTATCCATTCCCATTACTGTATAAACATTGACACATTACCAGCACCAGTGTTCACACAGATCAATTAGTAGCTCGAGGCCCTGGTTTACATGGTTGCCTTATGAGTCACTGGTGCATGAAAAAGCCTCTAAACCTTTTACATAATGTGCTTTTAAATAGCAAATGCTGTATAAAAGCATGCACAGTATGCTGATAAACTCAAGGTGAATGTTGTTGCTATGTTGGTTCTATGATTTTTTTGTAAGCAGTCAAGGACAAGCCAGTCCTTTAGTAATTTGACTGAAAATTTTCGTATGGCATCCAGCAAGTGGAAGACTCTCAGGTTTAAATGGAAGACAGTATTTTAACTAATTCTGATTTGTAATGCTCTTTGCTTACCAGAAGTAAGTTGTGTACAGTATTACTGTAAGTAATACTGTAATAGTATTCGGTTTTGAACCGTGACCAACCACAGTAAGTAAGCATCCGGTTTAAAAATGACCAAGACATTTTTTAAGTGCATTCATTGTGCAATTTTGAATTTAAAGGGGTAAATTCCTCCTACCTGTTATTTCATATTCCCACTTAAATAGAATAGAATACACAACCTTTATTGTCATTGTACAGACTACAATGAGCTCTAAACACACACTAAGTCATCCAAATGGCATCGGTAGCCCTCAGTCATCAATTTCTCTGCAGTTGCAAGAGACATTGGATGTTGAATTTGGATTCAGTGCTTTTTCTTCAAAGGTAAACTACTTGTAGATCGACCTGTCTTGTTCAATGTTTTACAGGTAAAAAGACAAATCCCATCAACTTGCTATTACAAATTGACTTGATATGTTAACACTTACATGAGTGTAAAATTGAAATACTTGGGTAATACAAAAGTACCATCAAATATTTGCACACTTAAAAAACGCTATTGCATCCATTAATTGATGAAATATTCTGAAAATACTTTGCTGCGTCATTGTTTTGAGCCAGATTAAAAAACAAACAAACAAACAATACTATTTTCTACTATGGAAAAATGCATAAATAAGAATGTCGTTAGAAAATCAACTAAACTGATTCAGTTGACTTAAAATTATAAATACAGCACAGTAATGCTACATTCCGGCAGGTGGCAGCAGTCGATAAACTATGCACTGTTTTAACAGATTCTATCCTTCCTTAAACTAGAGGGAGACACGTGCGCTGAACCAGGGGTTCTTAATAGAGAGCTTTGTTATACCTATTTTAGTTACAATAATAATCATTAAATTCTTTTAATTATAATTTTAAATAACTACTTCCTAAAATGTAATTATAGTGTATTAGAACATAAGAGGTTTTTGTGTGACAGGCGCTACACAGGAAGTAGAATCAATCAACATCCGGGTGACGCGTATTTGCACTGTATTTTGCGTTTAATGCTCAATGCTAATGCTAAACTCCAATCAAACGACATAATATAAACATATGGCATCTCAGCTCCCTATTACGATCAAGAACCAGACGTTGTCAGCCGGTTCAACTGCGCTGCGGGGGAAGAAACGTCCTTGTAGTCCGGCGGTGTCTGTCGCCCAGCAACCCGGCGGAGGCACCAAGAAGAAGAAAGCTCCGTTAATGACACAAATAACACTGAGTCAGGTAGAAACAAAAGGTTACACGTCTAAAGTCCTTGAAAAAATTATGTCAACCTCTGTTTATATTGATTTTTACCGAATAAGGGAGAGAAAACAACATAACAAATATTGTCAGCACAATCGAATTATACTGTGTATTCATTTGCTATTTGCTTTAGTTGCTATGTTTGTTTATTCACCTGCCAAAAATTTTACAACTATTGAATAATAAGCCTTGAAGGTTAAAGTCAATAATTAATGTCACAAATTACCAGAATGTAGCTTGTTTGGAGGTCACGTATGGCTGGGTGATAAGGAAACTAAAATTAATATTACAAAAAAAAAAAAAAAAAAAATCACATTACTTTGTTTTGCTTTATATTTCCCTGAAGCCAAACAGCCATTGAATTAGTTTCCCACACCACAATCATTAATTTATACTAGGAAATAATGAGTACTTTTATTCATAAAATATGATTCATCGTGGGAAAAAAAAATCCCTATAGTCCAAATGTATATTGTACATAATCTGATGCCTAATTTGTAGGGACTTGGAAATTTTCTTTAAATTGGGCTAAATTCAGTTTAAGCAATTCCATCAGTTAGAGCTGAGTTTTTCGAACAAAACGGTAGCACCCTTGCAAACGGTTATTCAAATTTTAAATTTGCATAAAATGCTCCTTTGATTACTATGGGCAAAGGGAAACATTTTGTGGTCTGATTTCCCTATCATTCAAAATGCAGTATCTGTTATGTTACAATATGGATCCAAACACAGACTTTGAAATTAGAAGTATTTATTACAAAAAACGAGAACAAAGGGAGCACGCCAAAGTAACGCGAGTAAGAAAATACAACTGAGAGAGCACGCTAAGTAACGCGGGTAAGAAAATACAACAGAGAGCACGCTAGAAAACGCGGGTCAGAAAATACAACTGAGAGAGCACGCTAGAAAACGCGAGTAAGAAAATACAACTGAGAGAGCACGCCAAAATGGCGTGAATATAACAGTACAAAATTATAATTACAAAATCCCAATAAAACACAAAGGTAAATGAGATCAAACCAGAACACGATCGAAGAATGTCGGGAAGCACAAAGGGTGACGATGAGCACACAGCGGTAAGCAAAGCAGGTAACAAGCAAATGCAATAGTCCGACACTCGCAGACGGTGACAGGAGTCCTTAAATAATGAGCGCTCCAAATGTGCCACAGGTGTGCAGCACAGCCCCGCCCATCCAGCCGCACAATGCGCTGGAAAGGAAAGAAAAGAACCGAGAAGGCACACAAACATGACAGAACCCCCCCCTCAACGGACGCCCCCTGGCGGACCACCTGGTTTCAACGGATGGAGGGAGTGGAAATCCCGCAGAAGTGACGGGTCGAGAATCCAGGAGCGGGGTACCCAGGAACGTTCCTCAGGGCCGTAACCTTCCCAGTCGACCAGGTACTGCACCCCCCTACCCCTCTTCCTGGAATCGAGAATGACACGCACCGTGTACACTGGTCCACCGTCGACTATGCGAGGAGCAGGAGGAGGCACTGGCGGAGGGTTCAGAGGACAGGTGGAGACAGGCTTGAGCAGCGAGACGTGGAAAACGGGGTGAATCTTCATCGAGCTGGGAAGCTTCAGCCTGACTGCGACAGGGTTCACCACAGAGTCCACCGCGAAAGGGCCCACGAATCTAGGGCCTAGCTTCTTAGAAGTCCCAGCAAGGCGTAAATCCCGCGCCGACAGCCAGACCATCTGGCCCGGACGATAAGCTGGAGCGGGTCTCCTATGGCGATCAGCAATCAGACGGTTGCGGGCTGCCGTGCGGACAAGTGCCGCCCTAGTGTCTCTCCAGACCCTATGGGCTCTCCGCAGGTGCACCTGGACAGATGGCACAACGACCTCGGCCTCCTGAGACGGGAATAGCGGCGGCTGGAACCCATATGCGGTCATGAAAGGTGACCTCCCGGTGGCTGAGCAAACGAGGGTGTTGTGAGCGTACTCCACCCAAGGGAGGTGTGAAGACCAGGAAGCTGGGTGCAGGTGACAGACGCAACGGAGGGCGGCCTCCAGCTCCTGGTTGACCCGTTCAGTCTGCCCGTTGGACTGTGGGTGGTAACCAGAAGACAAACTTGACGTGGCCCCCAAGGCTTTGCAGAACGCTGCCCAAACCCGGGAGACAAACTGGGGGCCCCTGTTGGAGACGAGGTCACACGGGATGCCATGAGTCCGAAACACGTGCGTTACCAGCAAGTCAGCGGTTTCCAGAGCCGAAGGCAACTTTGGGAGAGCGACGAAGTGTACCATCTTGGAGAATCTGTCCACCACTGTCAAGATGACGGAATGACCCCTGGAGCGTGGAAGGCCAGTGATGAAGTCAAGTGCAACATGGGACCAAGGGCGAGATGGAACAGGCAAGGGACGCAAGAGTCCTGCTGGAGCACGGTGGACTGCCTTGCCCCGAGCGCAGACGGAGCAAGCAGAAACATAGTCCATGACGTCCTTTCTCATACCTGGCCACCAAAATTTTTGGGAAAGTAGGAAGAATGTGCGGGACACACCCGGGTGGCAGGCGAACTTTGAAGTGTGACTCCACTTCAGCACTGCTGCACGCTGAGCAACCGGAACAAATAGCCTGCCAGCAGGACAGCCTCCAGGCACCTTAACGCCTTGCAGGGCCTCTTCCACAAGCCGTTCGACCTCCCAGCGTAGCGCGCCGACTATCAGGTTTCCAGGAACAACAGGCTCCTCCGAAGGCTCCTCCCCCGCTGGCTCATGAAGCCTTGAAAGTGCATCGGGCTTCCCGTTTCTTGAACCTGGACGGTAAGTGATCACGTAGTTGAATCGCGTCAGGAGTAATGCCCAACGGGCCTGGCGTGAGTTGAGACGCTTGGCGGCCCGAAGGTATTGCAGGTTCTTGTGGTCGGTAAGTATTTGGAACGGTACCTCTGTGCCCTCCAACCAGTGCCTCCATTCCTGCAAAGCCTGGACTATAGCGAGCAGCTCCCTGTTGCCCACATCGTAATTCGCCTCGGCAGGGGTGAGGCGGCGGGAGTAGAAGGCACAGGGGTGCAGTTTCTGGTCGACTGAAGACCTCTGGGACAGGATTGCCCCCACTCCGGAACTCGACGCGTCAACCTCGACCACAAAAGGAAGATCTGGGTCAGCATGGACAAGGACGGGCGAGCTCGTGAATGACCGTTTAAGACTTACGAATGCGGCCTCTGCCACTGGAGACCACACAAAGGGGCGTTTGTTAGAGGTCAGCCTGGTCAGGGGCTCAGCCCTCATACTATAATTTTGGATAAAACGCCTATAAAAATTGGCAAACCCAAGGAATCTTTGTAATTGCTTACGTGAAGTGGGAGTCGGCCATTCTGCTACTGCCTTAATTTTAGCTGGGTCAGGTCGTAGCTGCCCTTTTTCCACAATAAAACCAAGAAACTGGATTGACCCTTGGTGGAACTCACACTTTTCAGCTTTGACAAACAGTTTATTTTCTAGTAGTCTTTGCAGAACCATGCGGACATGTTGGTGATGTTCCTGCAGGCTTCTAGAAAATATCAGAATGTCATCTAAATAAACAAAACAGAACACATTTAGCATGTCACGCAATATATCATTTATGAGGCTCTGAAAAACAGCAGGTGCGTTAGTTAGGCCGAAAGGCATGACCAGGTACTCGAAATGCCCGAGCGGGGTTTTGAAAGCGGTTTTCCACTCGTCTCCCTCACGAATCCTGACTAAGTGGTAAGCGCTGCGCAAGTCTAATTTGGTGAATACTGTGGCTGATTTCAACGGAGCAAAAGCCGAATCCAACAACGGCAGCGGATATTTATTTTTGATAGTGATCTCGTTGAGACCCCGATAGTCGATACACGGCCTAAGACCCCCATCTTTTTTGCCGACGAAGAAAAACCCCGCCCCCAAAGGAGAAGATGACGGGCGAATAAGGCCAGCAGCCAAGGAAGAGGAGATGTATTCCCTCATTGCCTCTTGTTCCGGTTTAGAGACCTGGTATAATCTAGAGCTAGGCAACGCGGCATTAGGCAATAATTCAATTGCACAGTCGTACGGACGGTGCGGTGGCAGGGTCTTGGCACGCTCTTCGCTAAAAACGTGCTGGAGGTCATGATATTCGGCCGGAACATTCTCCAAATTGACCGGCTCGATGGCCGCCTGCGTTTGACCAGGAAGTAAACATGCAGAACGTAAGCAGTGCGCATAACAAAATGAGCTCCACGTCACTACTTGTGTCTTGGCCCAATCAATATTAGGGTTATGCACTTTTAACCAGGGGAGCCCAAGTACAACTGGAGCCGACTTGCACGGCATCACTAAAAAACTACGGATCTCAAAATGATTACCGGAAAGCTTTGTTTTGAGCGGAGGCGTAATAAATCTCACGTCCGCCAGGGGTCGCCCATCGAGATCTAAAACCTTTTTAGGCCGAGCTAGTTTTATCAACGGACATTTAAGAGCGTCAACAACACTTCGGTCTATAAAGCAGTCATCCGCCCCCGAATCAACTAAAGCAGTAAACCTAAAATTAATCCCACTATATGACACCTCTCCCGGCAGTTGCAGTCTCAAATCACCTCGAGGGTGTATTGGTTCATTTAATTTGTCGCGAGGCAACTCGTTCGATGGACTGCGGTCATGCTTGAATCTCGTTCCCCCTCGGGCGAGGGGAGCCCCAGCGGCCGAAGATCCGAGGCGACCTGAAGGGATCGCGTCACAGGCGGCGACATGGTGCCCCGGCAAGCCGCAGTACAGACACAAACCCGTTGTCATCCGTCTCCGTCGCTCCGCTGCAGAAAGACGACCGCCACCGAGTCGCATAGGCTCCACTCCTGTCGAGCCTGGACCCCGCGTCGGCGTGGAGACAAATGACGGCTCGACGAAGCCATCTGCACGGTCCGCTGTCGGGCCGCCCCGCGGCGAAGGCCAACGACGTCCCCGAGTCTCCATGGCTCGTTCCCTCTCGCGCTCCTTCAGACGATTGTCCAAAAGCACGGACAGAGAAATCAGGTCCTCCAGACCCGATGAATCATCCCGGGCCGCCAACTCATCTTTGACAGCAGGCGACAGCCCCCGCCGAAAAATACCACACAGAGCTGTTTCGCCATAACCGCACTCCGCGGCCAAAATGCGGAACTGAATGGAGTAGTCCGCCACAGACAGATCGCCTTGAAAAAAATCCAGCAGGCGGCTGCCTGCCTCCTTGCCTTTAACCGGATGGTCAAAAACCCTCATAAACTCAGTCTTAAAAGTCTCGTATGACTGACGGATCGTGGGTGTAGAGTTGCTTACCGCCATGGCCCACGTAGCAGCTTTACCGGCGAGGAGACTCATGGCATATGCTACACGGGAGCTATCACTCGCAAATGTGTATGGCTGTTGGTCAAAAACAAGGGAGCACTGGTGCAAAAATTGTCGGCAAGCACCGGGTTCTCCCTCATATCGATGGGGGTGTGGCAACACCGGCTCCCGAAAGGACGCCGGCGGACCCATCGAAGAGGGAGGGAGCTGATCGGGCGCCACCGCAGCGTCAACTATGCCACAAGACTGTGAAGGTGACGTCATCTTTTCTACTCGTGTAATTAGCGAGCCGATCGCGTTTGCTAGTTCACGCAGTGACTGTTCGTGCTGGCTGATCACGTGACCGTGACAGGCGATTACACGACGAGTACTTTCAGAATCTGTGGGATCCATGGTCGGACTATTCTGTTATGTTACAATATGGATCCAAACACAGACTTTGAAATTAGAAGTATTTATTACAAAAAACGAGAACAAAGGGAGCACGCCAAAGTAACGCGAGTAAGAAAATACAACTGAGAGAGCACGCTAAGTAACGCGGGTAAGAAAATACAACAGAGAGCACGCTAGAAAACGCGGGTCAGAAAATACAACTGAGAGAGCACGCTAGAAAACGCGAGTAAGAAAATACAACTGAGAGAGCACGCCAAAATGGCGTGAATATAACAGTACAAAATTATAATTACAAAATCCCAATAAAACACAAAGGTAAATGAGATCAAACCAGAACACGATCGAAGAATGTCGGGAAGCACAAAGGGTGACGATGAGCACACAGCGGTAAGCAAAGCAGGTAACAAGCAAATGCAATAGTCCGACACTCGCAGACGGTGACAGGAGTCCTTAAATAATGAGCGCTCCAAATGTGCCACAGGTGTGCAGCACAGCCCCGCCCATCCAGCCGCACAATGCGCTGGAAAGGAAAGAAAAGAACCGAGAAGGCACACAAACATGACAGTATCTCTGCAATGAGAAAATAGAGTTTAATTTAAATGTTCATCAGTTGAGCATCATCAAACGAGGCAACAAAGCACATTGTTCAGCTGGTGCATTCCAGCGCTCAGTCTTATGTTAGTTACAGTGCCCTCCATAATTATTGGCACCCCTGAAAAAGATGTGTTTTTTAGCTTCTATATATTCATTCATTCATTCATTCATTCATTTTCCATGCCGCTTTTCCTCACGAGGGTATATATGTTCTCTAATTTGTATCATAAATGATACATTAAGCATTACATGCAGTTCTCATGGTAAAACAAATATACAGTGTCCTCCATAATTATTGGCACCCCTGAAAAAGATGTGTTTTTAGCTTCTAATATATATATATTTTTAATTCAAATAATATGGGACCTTAATGGGAAAAAAGAGAAAAATCCAACCTTCAATACAAGTGCATTCATTCAGTGGGGAAAAATCCCACATTAAGAAAAAATTATTTGACATCAAATAATGTGTGTCACAATTATTAGCACGCCTGCTGTTAATACTTTGTACAACCCCCTTTTGCCAACAAAACAAGGTCTGGGGACTGAGATGGCCATGGGAGGAGCTTGATTTTGTGTCTGGTGAACCATTTCTGTGTAGATTTGGCCATATGTTTAGGGTCATTGTCTTGCTGAAAGACCCAGTGACGACCCATCTTCAGCTTTCGGGCAGAGGGCAACAGATTTTGATTTAAAATGTCCTGGTATTTCAAAGCTGAGCGCATGCGCACATTGACGCGACTCGTCAGACTCCAATATCTGCAGCAGCTGTGGAGCTCCGTGCTATCCGTGGAATAAATAAATATCGGTGGAAACGGATGACGCTACACAAGCACTTCATTATGGTTGTTGTTAACACTTGTGTATTTTCGGGATCAAAGCACTGTTTCGGCACAGAATCTCTTACCGGAATGCTGTTCCGGACCATTCTGGCCCACTTTCACCCCTGGGTATATTTGTAAGGATATGCCTTGGGTCTAAGGTTTGTAATGTCTTCGTACCACTTTTTTCCAGATTAATTGGATCAAATTGATTATGAAACCCTAATATTGTGTTTGGGTCTGTGGGACCTCTTTTCAGTACAGTAGTCAGAAAAACGGGTGCCATAAACCTTTTAACACAGAGGCATCAATGCACAGCCCTTGCCGTCAGGTTACACACTTGTGGATCATGGTCGCCATGTGTTGACATTTAAAATATTGAATTTATTCCAATCAGATGTCACCAGTGGAAGTTGTAACTGACATGAAGGCGACTGGATTGGTGGAGAGCACTCCATTAACAAGCAGCAGTACCAGCATAGAATGCACTGCCAAGGCACCGCCATTCAAGGATCCCACATTCATGGTAAGTGTAGTTTTTATACTTAATATGATTCTATTTTTATACTTAAAATGATTCTGCAGCTCAGGCCTAAAAGTTCTTATCTGTCTTTCTTGACAGCATTCTGGGATTGGTGGAGCGGCTGCAGGCAAAAAGAATAGGACCTGGAAGAATCTCAAACAAATTCTGGTTTTGGAACGGACTCTACCGTGGAAGATGGATGACCCAAACTGTGAGTACAGTGATCCCTCGCTACTTCGTGCTTCAAACTTTGCGCCCTCAGTCCATTTTATTGAAAGGTGTTAAGATATATTCATATACAGTATAATGTACAAATCATTTTCTTTTATACATCTCTCTCATATCATAATTATTATATTTGCAGTGCTTAAAAACCATTTTTAAAAATATACATGTAAGGGTTTTTTGCTTGTTTTTTTTTTTTTTTTTTTAATTATACTTTAGGGGGACGAAAAGTGGAAAAAGCATCTTATATTTATGTCTTTTTAATGTTGGTAAACTTGAATAAATACATGAAACACCCCCCAATTTTTAATAAAATTTTTTTTTTTTTTTTTTATTAATGTAAATAAGCTCCACCTCTACTTCGCGGATTTTCTATTTTTGTGTGGGGGATTCCGATGATCCATATGTACATTATCCATGTCATTACTTCTCTAAGAAGCTGTATTTATAAGATGTTAAGCGCTATATAAGTATAACACTATTTATTACCAATGACATTCCTTGATAACTAGTGTAATAAAGTGTAGGGGTGTTTCGACCAATCACATATTTTTGGATCCAGATCAGAGTCTGAGTCACCTGATTTTGAGGAGCTACTGATACAGAGTACTGATCCAATACCTCGACAACATATGAAGAAGAAGAAAAAAAAAACATTCAAAAGAAAAATATTTCCAGAGATGATTACTTTTGCACGATGCTATCTTAGTGTTAGCTTTCACATGACAGCTAGTATAACATTATCCCCTGCGGCATTCACTTCTGCTGTTTGTGCCTGTGTTACGATGTTGTGTAGTATAAAACATATATGTTTTTGTTTCTTCTGGCAATATATTTGCACGTCTTGAATGTTTTGTTGCTTTGAAGCCCTTAATTTATTCAACTAAAAATACATTTTCAAAACCTGATCTTTTTAACCTGATTCCGATTCTCTGAAAATTGTGTGATTGGGCTTGATTTCCGATCATGTTATCAGATCTGGGACACCCCTAATTAAGTGTACTGTATCTCCCTGGCAAACCAAGTGGATATATGAGTCATAATTGTCATGGTACATAAATATTAAAATTGATTTGTTTTCCACCTTGCATTTGCATTTTTATTTTAAAGCAAAACATTCAATGCCACAGTGTATAACAGCAAACTAGCTGAGACTGAATAAACAATGCAATCAACAATGTAGTTCACACACTAACGTCATTCACAAAAAAATAATAATGCCCATTTAGCAATAATGTAGTCATCCAATTCTCTGCCTTTATATTCACAGACTACAACATTGATGCTCCTCCCTCTCTGAAACCATCTAAAAAATACTCCGACATATCAGGATTACCTGTAAGTAATTTTATGGCTCAGTCGTGACTTATACAGTCATGATTACTCTAATTTTCTAACAGTGACTTATTGTTACTTTATATGTTTCCTCAGGCAAATTACACAGACCCACAGACCAAACTACGCTTCACATCCACAGAGGAATTCTCTTATATTCGCCTCCTCCCAACTGATGTCGTTACAGGCTACCTAGCCCTGCGAAAGGCAACCTGCATTGTACCCTGACATAAGTCATATTTGAATGGCTTTGGAAACTTTCAAAGTGGATGGGAAAATCCTCTCAATTGGTGTGACAAAGTATGTGCACAGAACTGAAAGGACTAAGGAAAACGATAAGAAGAAAGTGACATTAATATTTGTGAATAGGCTTCATCAGTTTATCAACCAAGTCGAGATGTCATTGCGTTAACAATTTTCAATGCAATGTGCCCCACCTGGTTGATAAAGTCAGTCGGCTAAAATCGCTTTTACTGTATATGATAGCTATGAAAATATGTATATAAATAAATACAACTCTAACTAAACATACGCTGTGGTTTGTATACATGCTATGCTAATTCAATCCTATGCCTACCTACACTGCAAAAACACACCTCATTAAAACTAGTTAAATTGCCTTGTTTTCAGCGTAAATCAACTAGAAATAAGTGAAATTATCTGCCAGTGCTTCAAGTAAAATTTACTCAGATTTGAAACTGCGAAAAATAGCGAGCTGAAAATAAGTTTATCAGACTTATCTTAAGCAATAAACTAGTATATTTAATATAGAAAAAAAAGCTTGTTGTTAGAAATGTTCTTAATGCAAGAATAGATTTTGTTCAAAACATTACATGAAAGCAATTTGTTTCTTAATTTAGGTGAAAAACTACCAACTTAAATGTATGGGCTAAATTAACAAATAGTAATATTTACATAATGTAAGTGGAATAATCTAACACGTTTATCTGTTATCTCTTTATCTGCTCTTTAGCACTCAAAACAAGATGGAGAAAATTATTTGAGTAGATTTGAGAAAAATAATGTGATTAAGACGTTATAAATTTGCAGTGTATAAAACAAGACTCCATTTTAAATGCTATGCGAATGGTTGCCGTGTTTTTTTACTCCTAAATTTATTATAATGTATATCTATAATAACTAACTATAATATACTCATTTTCATGTGAGAATAAGCCTGCGATTAATCCCACATAGATGATTGTTCTTTCGTTTTCATGCTTTGCGTTATGCAGATTTGTTAAATTTGATGAATGAAGTCAAATTTTAATCTATTGATTTGCTAAATGTAACATGTTATTACACAAATACTAATAACATAGCATAAGCCTTTAAAAAGTCCTGATTCATGAGTTACAGTATTTAAGAAAAAGAAAAAAAACTTAAATACAAAAGAAAATTCCTGTATTCCGGAATAGATGGAAAACAAACCTCTAATAAATCAACCATAAGTGACTTGTGTTGTGGCTAGTTTTCTTGTATTCAGTTTAAGTCACTGACAACCCAATGTTCCATATCATAAGCTGAAAACCAGCACTGTACAGCATTTAGGCCTTTTCGTTCTTTTGTTCATGAACAAAAAGTATGAAGCATTGTCGTCAGCAGTGGTGGTCACTGTCTCGCCGCTACGGGTCCACAAGTGAAGCTGATGGTGGCACTCTACCACATCTGTTCATGTGAGAGCAGCACTTTCATTCCTGCTGTGGCATCAAAACCTCAACACGGTGATTAATGAGGGGCAGGACAGGTTGCGCCAACACAGCATGCCACCTAGTTGTGCGTCTGTGTGTATGCGTACACATTTTAGGGCTGCTGTGCTAGGGGTTTTCATCTTACAAATTATAGTAGATAAATTATTGTTGTGTTTGAAGATTGCAATGCACTGCATCATAATGACAACTGATTCTGTATTTTGACTTCATCTATTTTGTGTACATGTTTCCAAACAGCTCTCAGTGTGATGCAGTGCAATTCTTCACAACTACAACCACAACAGTGATCCATGTATTTTCTATAGCGCTTGTCCAACCACTTGCACACCATGCTGCTAATGATGAACATCTCGATTTTATTTCCTTGTGCACGTTGGTCCACCAAATGCTGTGAATGTCGAATGCATATGAGAGCATTTGATGTGACTCAGGGTTGTACAAGTAGCGTTTGTATGCATTATTGTTTTTTTTGTTTTTTTTAAACCTAGTTTATGTAATGAATTCATAGTTAAAATAATATTTCTGACAATTCTAGGCCATAAAAAATGAATAAAATGAAAAACAGTATAGTGGTAACTGAGTATTCGTCTTGTGCCACATGGTGACTTACATTATTCTCAGTCAAAGTAATGTACTTAGTACAAACACTTTGGCAGATAGATTTTAATGTAAAAGAAATAATTTAGTTTCTCATTTTTTATTACTTTTATGCCCTAAATAACATTTTGTTAACTTCCATGGATGATGACATGACATTAAAAAAAGATGTCCATGCAGAATGGTAAAGTCAACTGCAGTTGTTTTATTAACTGAAAACTCAAGGACTTACCGTATTTTTCGCACCAAGTCGCACCAGCCAAAAAATGCGCAATGAAAAGGGAAAAAACATATAAGTCGCACGGGAGTATAAGTCGCATTTTTTGGGGGAAATTTATTTAATAGAATCCAGCACCAAGAACAGACATGTAATCTTGAAAGGCAATTTAAAATACAATAGAGCAGGGGTTTTCAACCCAGTCCTCAAGGCACACTGTGGGTCCTGGTTTTTGTTCCAGCCGATCCAGCAGAGACAGTTGAACCAATGAGGCTTCTGCTAAAACAAGCCACACCTGACTGCAATCAACTGATTGCACTTGTAAAACACCAGATTGGGGAAAAAGTGTTGTCATCTTGTTTGGTAAGAATGAAATCCTGCACCCACAGTGTGCCTTAGTGGAATAGGTTGGGGACCCCTGCAATAGAGAACAACAGGTGTACGGTATGCTAAGATTATATGACGCTAGAAGTTAGATCGGGCCTAAAAATTCCAGCCCGACCTAACCGGCCCGCATCTATTAAAGCCCGACGCGGCCCAAGCCCGATCAATTACCTTGATTTGCTTGCCCGAGCCCGAAACCCCCCGAAATTTTATGTATTATTTGTAGGCACGAGCCCGAAAATAAAACAAAATTTTATGTTTTATTTGTGAGGACTCAGGAGAACGAGGAAATGTGGGGATGCGATGCGTGGTTGCGTTTTGTATGATCACGTTTGTGACGATGAGGTGCATATACAGTATGCATAATGAGAACAAATCAAAGCCTGTCTTATGTTACGAATTCTCCCAGTTAAACAAGACTGTAAGATGGATATTCAATAAATATTTACATCTTTCATAATTGCGTGTTTGTTCTAACAGGCGGATAGTGGATTCCACATTTATTTTAATCTCGAGTTGGCAGAAAAAAAACGCAAGTTTTCTCAATGTTTAAATAGTCTACGTATTTTTATGATCATTATAGATGCATTTACACGACAAAATAACGCTGGAAAAGTTTATTAAATATATTTCTCGTATGAGACCAAAGCGCCTCATTCGTTTACATTCAGCGAAGCCAACACAGGTTTCCGAATAGCACCTTCAACAATCAATTTGAATCCTTTCCATATCCCACTCCTACCGCAGTTGTTTGCGTTTCAATTCCCCTGTCTTTAGTTTGTTTTTCACTCCTATAGCTGCTCCATATCGAAAAGGAAATACCAGGATGCTCGCGGAGGGCGCCGCAGGGTGCTGGGAGGGGAAGATTGAAAAGAGAGCCACTGCGTTCATGTGCGCAGGCATGCACAGCGCCTTCTCTGTTTCATCCAAATTATTTATTTTATTTAACATCCATACATCGTTTTAGTATAAATATATATTTAATTGAAAAAAGTTTGCGAGAGAGAAGTCGGCCCGACCCGACCGTAAATAATCACACATAAGTCACTTCAGAGTATAAGACGCACCCTCTGCCAAACTATGAAAAAAAAAAAGACTTATAGTTCGAAAAATACGGTAAATGGCAGGGGAAAAAATACAGGTATAGCAGTAAAATGATTTGGAGGACCTTGACAAATGGTTGTATTGTAGGCAGCAGTATAAAGGATTCTGAGAAGCAAGATTCTCTCCATTCACGGTCTTAAAAAAATATTTGCAGGCATGAAAATCTCTCACCTTTCGGCGAAATTCGCCGTTTTGAAGTCAAAAAGGATGACCTACGTGAATCGTGTAGATCCGAGGAGAAAAATTTTAAGGGGGGGGGGGGTCGTTTGTAGGCATGTGCCAGTTACCTTCACGGATTTCCATGCTATGAAAACGTCGCGGTTACAAAACCACTAAAATTTTCCGTCATACAGTAGTACGTATTCGTTATTTTTCATGTGTCGAAAATGCAGCCAAAATTAGCTTGGCGCGGCAGCGCTTAGCCCTTCCCCTGTTTGATGCTGCGTGTGTCAGTGACGCTATTCCAGCAAACCCAAAAACAAGCACTCCAAACGCAAGGCGTAAATTCTTCAATTTATTGATCTCTCAAATCGTGGTAACTGAAATATACCCAATGAGTACATTTAAAACGTTGTACACTCGTATTTTTCCACATGTGAGTAGCTTCAACAGTTTAGCTTCATGAAAAAGTTCGTCAAAAACAAAACACACATTTTCCTTTCAAATTCAATACACAAAGTTACTAAAAACTTACAAAGACGAATGATAGGCAAGGCTTAGTTAGGAGAGCAACTTCATTGAGGTTAATCACAGCCGCTGAGAGAGAAACAAGTTTGTATGCGGCGAGGGGAAAAAAAAAAAAAAAAAAAAAAAGAGCGTCAAAGATCGCTAATTGCGACAGATGATCTTGTACTAAGCACAAATTCACATTCGCTGGAGGAGGTAAAGTATCACTCCCAATTGTTTTTAGATGAATGCATTTGCCAGCATATTGAATTTAGTGAGTAATGGTTTTCGTTTTCATATTTTGTGGTATGACAAAGTTACTGCCGTTCGTTGCAGCTTGCGTTGAACACTGCCGGAGCGTCCGGTGAAAAAATAGCTCCCGTTAA
This sequence comes from Corythoichthys intestinalis, assembly GCF_030265065.1. Lineage (NCBI taxonomy): Eukaryota > Metazoa > Chordata > Actinopteri > Syngnathiformes > Syngnathidae > Corythoichthys > Corythoichthys intestinalis. Next base: position 44,485,173 of record NC_080398.1, read on the forward strand.
GGTAGCGTCAAGCTTGTGTATTTAACGGTAATATAAAAGCAGTGTTGTCAATAACGCGGTATCGTAATGCGTAACTAATCTGATTACTTTCTTTCAGTAAAGAACAATCTAACGCGTTCATTTTTCTAAATCAGTAATCTGAGTAAAATTACTTTCCTTGATGCCTGTGCGTTACTATTTTGTTATTGCCCCATAATGTGTGTAGAATGAAGAATACTGTAGTCATGGGAGTGACATCACATGTCACATTTTTTAATCGGGGATGGAACAAAAAGGGTCACGTGTATTACCATGATGCGTGAGCGCTGGGAGTTTGCGGCCAAAACAACATAGCCTTGCTACCTCGCCAGGATGCAATGAAATAGGCAGGAGATATACTACAAACGGCTGCTTTTGCACACTGGAAACACAGCCATTACTTCACATTTTTGTCCAGTAAAGATAACAAAAATATCTCCGTGCGGTGCAAACTTTGCGCTGGCTCAAAAAGACTGTCCACCGCTATAAGCATCCAATTCAAGCACCACTTGGAATTACAGCACAACAGGTAACACGACAGCCAGGACTTTTTGATACTGCTCGTGCTCAATCCTCGGTTCAAGCTCAGTTGTTGTTGAGGGTTTTGAAAGCTTAGGTTTAAAGAAATTCTAAATATCCATCTTGCCTCCTCAGCTGTAGTTTTGGCTAAGCAATGCAAACGGCTGTCTCTAACGTTCTATAGTCACATGATCTGTTCGAAAAATAATTTGGACCCATTATGAAATACTTTGAAGGATTCCTGTTCATTTTATTCATTTGTGTTGTTTGTTTTATTGCTCTAAAACTTTTATAGACAACATTTTAAGTTGTTTGTTTTATTGCTCTAAAACCTTTATAGACAACATTTTAAGGGCCATATTCAATGGTCTTTATTTTAAAGGGGAAGTTCAGAATTTTTTACATTAGGCTTAATCTTTGAGTTAGCCGGGGTTTAATTAGTCGTTGGAAATGATTTGAACAAATTCTGTGCAGTTTGACAGTTATTTGTTAGTTTCAGGGCTCCGGAGTGGCTAAGCTTGCGCGAGTCAATGGTGGTTGAAATCAACTCCTTCAACTAATTAAACCCCCGTTAACTCGAATATTAAGCCTTATGTGAAAAATTAAAATGGTCAAATTCGCCACATGTAGGACGTTTTGCCGACGGCGGACATTTTGGCAGAACGCCGGAACATATTTCCTCCACACCTTTCTCACCTTTTTAACCCCTGACCCATTTTCATGCCTGTATTTGGATTTTTCCAAATGCAAGAAGGTTCAAATAGGTTAGGTTATATTTTTAATCAAAAATACATTCATTGGCATTCAAAAATCCTTTAATAATTACAATAACACAGGAAAACTGCAATTATTTGTTTTAAAATTTTCCTTGTAAAATACTGTCTATGCATGTAAAGGCACTATGTAAATAAAGTCTAATCTTTCACTAATATCAACAGTAGTGCACCTAATTACAGGGTGTACTTGTGTTACCTTCATCTGTTACATTTGGCGCACACTGTGCGTAAACACAAAACGTCATATTTGTGGATTTCTTAAACCAATATCAGACTGATAAATGGCTATTTGCAGCAATATTCAGTCGTGCCATTACACGTGATCACCACACAAAGGTGCTAGATATCCGTTGATTCTGCTTCCAAATACAGTAGGTGCTGATGCTGGGGTCTTTTGTCGACTATAATAGTAAGAGCTCAAAATTTATATTATAAAATCAATTAGCTCTAATGACACATAGATGATACTTTTGAAATTGATTTTGAGTAAAACAACTCATGACACAACTACTGAATTGAATATATAATACAGCTGGTATATAATGTAGACGGGCATCATTAAGAAGCTAAGTGTCTCTTGATTCTTCTGAGAGGAGACTGTATTATACACAACTCGTGTCTTGGGAGGCGCATGATAGCCTACAAACGAGCACCATTCCTGTGCTCATTTGGTCCCCACTCTTCTCTCTTTCCTGTCACTGTGATATTACCTAATGAGGGAGAAGATGCTGTCTGTGCCAACTAATGTTGTCACAATGTAAGGGGGCTTTTCCTCGCTTTGTAGAGCACGCAGAAGACTACTTTCACGCGTAGGTTGACATTTCATTCCTAATTGTGGCTGCAATTAAGATGTTTTTGCTTGGCCTTGCTAAGGCCCATTATGGATTATTATAGGAAATTAACTTTCAGTGTGTTTGTTCAGAAAGATTTGTTGGGCTAGAGACAATTCCTTTCCACCTAAGTGTTATGTTTAACCACGCACACAGTAAATCTTCTGTTTTCTGGTAATTCAAGACCATCTCCCCAACCCCCATATAAATATATATAAAAATCTCTTTCCTCACCCTGCCCCCCATCTCCCCTAGTAGGGTGTGTGGCTGTTCATCTCAAGCTCGGGTCCTCTACCAGAGGCCTGGGAGCTTGAGGGTCCTGCGCAGTATCTTTGCTATTCCTAGGACTGCACTCTTCTGGAGGGAGATGTCTGATGTTTCCCAGGTATCTGCTGGAGCCACTTCTCCAGTGTGGGGGACACGGCCCCCACTGCTCCTATGACCACGGGCACCACTGTTGCTTTCACCTTCCAGCTCTTTCTTGAGCCCTTGGTATTTCTCTAGTTTCTCGTGTTCCTTTTTCCTGATATTGCCATCGTTGGGGATGGCTACAGCAACCGCTGTCCTCTGCTGCGTATCCATGATCATGACGTCCAGTTGGTTGGCCGCATATATACAGTGGTACCTCTACATCCGAAGTTAATTCGTTCAAGGACCTTGTTTGTAAGTCGAAATGGTCGTATGTCGAGCAGGATTTTCCCATAAGAATACATTACAATTCCATTAATTCGTTCCACAGCCCGAAAACATCAACTAAATCCTTAATAAATACTGCTGGTATTGGAAATAGCAATTACACAAAGCAAAACAAATGAATTATGAATAAAATAGGATTATAATATAATACTAGTAATGTTAATAATAATACCTGTAATAATGTGACGTGTTTTGCGTGGTGTATCTGAACACATCGCGTGGCTGACTTGATAGAGTGAGAAAGTCAGAGGACTTTTTTCAATTTTCATGTTCAGCTGCGGCGGACAGTAGGCATGTTGTGTTGCACAAGTTGATGGAATAAATGATGAGAAACCTGATGAAGCTGGTGATTTGTTTGGCGATGTTACCACAATAATAATGGTCACCTTAACTTATAAAGACTGGCGAACGGAGGTCGGAGGAGAACCATCGAGAGTAGACATTCTACGGCCGTATTGTCGAGCCAGTTCACAGATGCGCACACAAAGCTCATATTTTTCTATCATTTCCATCTTCATTTCAGTGGTAAGCATCACCCTTTTCTTTTTTTTTCACCAATTGCACTAACATTCTTGGGACCCATGTTGATTTCTCTCACAAGAAAATCCGCCGTGCGTCCGTCTTACGGGAAAACAAAGGAACTGCGGTGCTGTCATAAATAATCATATTTCAAGTATGTCGTGGGATGTAAAAACAAACGGCGAGTCAAATTTTACGTTGGATGTTGAAAAGATCCCGTGTCAAAGCGATCGTATGTCGAGGTACCACTGTATATACAGTGGGGCAAATAAGTATTTAGTCAACCACCAATTGTGCAAGTTCTCCTGCTTGAAAAGATTAGAGAGGCCTGTAACCCTAACCCAACCATGAGAGACAGAATTTGGAAAAAAAGAAACAGAAAATCACATTGTTTGATCTTTAAAGAATTTATTTCCAAATTACAGTGGAAAATAAGTATTTGGTCACCTACAAACAAGCAAGATTTCTGGCTGTCAAAAAGGTCTAACTTCTTCTAACGAGGTCTAACGAGGCTCCACTTGTTACCTGTAATAATGGCATATGTTTTAACTCATTATCGGTATAAAAGACACCTGTGCACAACCTTACTCAGTCAGTCACACTCCAAACTCCACTATGGCCAAGACCAAAGAGCTGTTGAAAGACACCAGAGACAAAATTGTAGACCTGCACCAGGCTGGGAAGACTGAATCTGCAATAGGTAAAACGCTTGGTGTAAAGAAATCAACTGTGGGAGCAATTATTAGAAAATGGAAGACATACAAGACCACTGACAATCTCCCTCGGTCTGGGGCTCCATGCAAGATCTCACCCCGTGGCGTCAAAATGATAACAAGAACGGTGAGCAAAAATCCCAGAACCACACGGGGGGACCTAGTGAATGACCTTCAGAGAGCTGGGACCACAGTAGCAAAGGCTACTATCAGTAACACAATGCGCCGCCAGGGACTCAAATCCTGCACTGCCAAACGTGTCTCCCTGCTGAAGAAAGTACACGTCCAGGCCCGTTGGCGGTTCACTAGAGAGCATTTGGATGATCCAGAAGAGGACTGGGAGAATGTGTTATGTCCGGATGAAACCAAAATAGAACTTTTTGGTAGAAACACAGGTTCTCTTGGTTGGAGGAAAAGAATACTGAATTGCATCCGAAGAACACCATACCCACTGTGAAGCATGGGGGTGGAAACATCATGCTTTGGGGCTTTTTTTCTACAAAGGGACCAGGACGACTGATCTGCGTAAAGGAAAGAATGAATGGGGCCATGTATCGAGAGATTTTGAGTGTAAATCTCCTTCCATCAGCAAGGGTATTGACGATGAGGCGTGGTTGGGTCTTTCGGCATGACAATGATACCAAACACACAGCCAGGGCAACAAAGGAGTGGCTTCGTAAGGAGCATTGGAGTGGCCTAGCCAGTCTCCAGATCTCAACCCCGTAGAAAATCAATGGAGGGAGTTGAAGTCCGTGTTGCCCAATGAAAGCCCAAAAACATCACTGCTCTAGAGGAGATCTGCATGGAGGAATGGGCCAAAATACCAGCAACAGTGTGTGAAAAGCTTGTGAAGAGTTACAGAAAACGTTTGGCTTCCGTTATTGCCAACAAAGGGTACATAACAAAGTATTGAGATGAACTTTTGGTACTGACCAAAGACTTATTTTCCACCATGATATGCAAATAAATTCTTTAAAAATCAAACAATGTGATTTTCTGTTTTTTTCCCCCCACATTGTCTCTCATGGTTGAGGTCTACCCATGTTGACGATTACAGGCCTCTTTAATATTTTCAAGTGGAAGAACTTGCACAATTAGTGGTTGACTAAATACTTATTTGCCCCACTGTATAATATATATTTACACGTAGCTCTCAATTACAACGTGTCAAAGAGCTTCACAGGCCCACAGTTGAGAAAAGTAATTATCTGATCTAAACCCCCAAGAATGACACGTCCAAACCTCATCAGGTAAGGGTGTAACGGTACACTATGTCATTTCAGTTCGGTTCATATTCTTGAAGTGCTCGATTCGGTTTATTTTCAGTACAAAAAAAAGCAAAAAAATGTGCTTGATTTGCTTTTATTTTTTAAAATATAAATAATTGAACGTGTGTAGACAAATAAAGGAACATCTTTGGTTGAACCTTGAACCCTTATTCAGCCTGGACATGAAAAATATAACTACATTATTCAATCTTAAAACTTTTGGCTAAAAAGATTAACTTATCAACACATTCTGCAGAAAGCAAACTTCTGGTTGCAGTGACAATATCAAGCTGATTTTCTTTTGTGTAGATGCAGCATTCATTGTAGGAGGCTGTAGTTTTAAGTGCGATAAAATGTTAGACGTGTTTCCAGCAGCATACACGATAGCTGTGAAGCAATGTCGACAGACAACTTTGGATTTATCCACTTGCATTTGCCCGTTGGTAACTTTAACAGGGATGCTAAAGTGCTCCCAATCAGGAGACTGTAGTGAGGGGGGAGGGTCTTCTAGCTCAGGCTTTTCACTTGCATATGCCATAATACCATTTGTCACGCCTGCAAGCCACTCGTGCGGCGCCCTCTTGGTCAAAAGTATATGACAGGTAGGCTACGGTCACACTGTAAATTCAGATTTTCATGTTAATTACGATATTTTTGCGTAGCCTTTCATATTGCAGAAACATATGCGACTCACAGTGTGACGTCACACGTTTGCACACTTTAGAATGGGGCACATGTCGTCATGCGTCGCAGTGTTTACAGAAGAAATGGTCCTTTTGAGGATTTTAAGGACTTTTGAGGATTTTCTTCTACCGGATCCAACATTTTTTTTAACCTGATAGCTTCACATTCGGTATCAAGAAGCAAAATGTTTTTTGTGTGTTTTTGTTACATGATGATGCTCCAAGAAAACGACAAATTTGATATTTACATTTACATGGTTCCATCTTGGTTCCTTCTCCATTTGAACGATGTCGCAGTCCCGCATGAAAACGATGGAGTATTCATGCCAGGCCCTACAGGACAGGTGATAGCAATGGCAATGATATTTTATTTATTTATCCCCCCCACTCACACACATACGTATTATTTTGCAGTTTTATTCACGTTTTTTTAAATTGTATATTTAATTTTTCTCTCGTATTTCATGTAGGTTTTCTGTTTTTTTACAAGTTTAAATTGAGTGTATATCATTGGTTGTCAATTAACCCTTAGATGCATGAGTGGGTAAAAAATGACCCGGTGAGGTTGTTTTCTTGAAATATCTTCGGAATGAAAAATTGTTATTAATTCATATTTTAGGTATTCTTCAAAAAACATGTTCTTGATATGGTGCCATTCAATTTTCAAACTTTTTATACATTTGAGGAAATTGTCATGTTTGTATTACTACCCTAAGCTTCCACAAGTGGGTCAAAAATGACCCACATGCATTTTCTATGGATTCCAATGGGAATCTTTCATTCTTATCAACTTTGGCTGTCAGGAATAAATTTACCATGGACCACACAGACTAGGTATGTAAAAAGTGACATCCCTTAAGAAGATTATTTTACACAGCAAGAGCTGATACGTGTACTGCAAGTATTATGTCCATATAGAATTTTGTGTGTGTGTCTTTCATGACTCTTTATTATTACTTATCAACAAATTAACCTACTTCATAACTAGCTAGCTAGCTAACTAAGGCTAGGTTCATACCGCAGGTCCTAAAGCACAATTCCGATTTTTTGTCATATCTGTTTTTTTGGCGTACCCGTTCAGACTGCCTTTGTCCATTGAGCCTGTTCAAGTATCACACACGCGCTCTAATTTGCAGTCCGAGATGCGCTGAGCAAACTGGCCCGCATGCGCAAGAGCATTGGAGCAGAGAGAAAACCGAGCATTGTCAGGCTTATTCTGAAACCATTTTATTTTTCTTATGACTGTTGTCAAGCCCGCTCCTTCCCCAAAAGCCGCGTTTAAGCTAGGCACTAACGCTAATGCACAGCTGCACTGCTACCGTAGCACCCTGTCTCTCTCGCTCTTTGCTGATGTTAATTGCTGCATGAATTCCAATTTGGGGGACTTGACAGTTCGGACCGCAACCACATTCTGAACTAATTGGCCCGGATGGGATTTTAACCACATTCGAAAGTGACCTGGATCAAATTTGAAAATGGTCCACTTTTGTGTAACATTTCCCATTCAGTCGAGTCGGAAAAACATGAAAAAATCGGATTTGTGCTAGATTTACAGCTGAAGTGGTCCTACACATGTTGGATGATGGAGAGGCAGTGACGGGGGTGGACTCAGGTGTCCTTAATTTCTGATGATGAGGACCCAGACTATTGTCCAGGTGGAAGTGGCAGTTGTCCACCTGGAAATCCAACTGAACAGGGTCAATGTGACTCCTAAGATTCCACTTCTGTGTCCTCTGAAGAAGAAAGTATCCAAATCATGGCCAACAGAATGAGTTGGTAGGGCTCTTACTAGAGAGAATTAACTCCCACCCAGGGCAGAACACAGAGCGACAATATCCTCAGAAACCGGTCAGTGCCTCCACAAGGGCTTAGGACCGCTGTCTTACCAAAAAGATGCATGGGAGCGCTTCATCATTGATGATAAAATACAAGGAAGGATAACGTCTATTACTGTTCTGTTTTTTTCTTTTTCTTTTTTCCCAAAAAATGTTAATTGAATCATAAAGATATTTCAAGCATGAAAGATTTCTTGTGTGGCCCTAAATATCATACTAATTAATATACAAGTGATTATTTTTCACCGAAATGGCAAAAAAAAAAAAAAAAAATTGGTTCTAATATGGGTCATTTTTGACCCACTTATGGAAGAGTATAGGGTCCAGTAACTTGTGCATCTAAGGGTTAAAAAAAAAAAAAAAATCAAGCAAATGGCGTCCATGTTTTTTTCCTTTGCTTCAAACGGCACAAAAATGCGAAAATAAAATGCATTTAAATTAAAAATATTACAAAAACAGTAAATTAAAGCTGCCGTTCCGCCATGTTTGCTGTTTTGAATGTTTACTAGCAGCAACTACGCACGCCGAAAGTGATGTGTGCGAGTCCTGACATCATCAGAGCGAGAACGTTACATTCTTATGGTTGTGGTGCAATCCCCGCAATCGAATAATTCTGCTTTTCGAGGCTGGAATCAAACCTTTGCGCCTTCGCCTTCCGTTTTCGCTTCCACCATGTAAAAGCAAGGCCAATCCGCAACACGACTCTTGCATCTTGGTGTCGCAGCGTCACCATGTAAACGGCCCATTAGTCAGCTTTGTCTTTCCTTCCCTAATTACCTGACTGCCTACACCTGTTTGCCATTAGCCCTACTCCTTAAATACTCCTCTTGTTTGCTGTTCTGTGCCAGTGCGTTTTCCTGTGTTTAGAGATCAGTAGGAAACTACGGTATGTCACAGTTGTCACTGCCTTCAAGCTAAGTTTATGCCTTTTAATGTTTTTATTAGAAGTTTGAAACCGGTTTCTACATTCTTTTTTTGAATAAAACATTTATTGGACAATGCCAATCTCTCGCTTCTTGTGCATTTGAGTCCAGCCATGTGTGCCACCGTTGTCGATAAACTGGAAGAAGAAGCAAAAGTCATAGGACGCTCGCTAATAACTATATCCATGAAAATGGCTCCCTGGTCTGCCTGTGACTGCAACAAGTTGTCATGTCAACCTCCACCTGGTCTCCTTTATCCTATCCTGCAATGTGGTAGAGCAATTTTCAAACATGGTCCATAAGCTTCGACCGCTAATGTGGTTATTTAATCCGCACGGCATTAAATATGGCATAATGTATGCAATAATGTATTGTATTTGAATCGCGATGGCTGCAGCTTCACTGCCGCTGTTTGAGAACCAGGGAATTTGCACAAGGTCTATTAATGGTTAAACCTCAATCGACCTAAATGCAATTAAATCATTGCTCCAAAATTCTCCCAAAATAAAACATTAAAGCACTTGACGTCGATGCATGTCACCATCTAGCTATCGTGGACTCGCACAAAGCCTCAGGACTGGAGGTCTTGAGAGGAAAAGTGAAACTGATCTGTCTGACTCGAGGCCTATAGCCAACGATGCGAACGTTGTGGGGAAGATGGCTAGAGGCGAGGTAGACGGGGTATAGAAAAAGAAAGCTCGCCCAAGAGACTAACTTTTTGGCCAGACAAGGCCGCAAGTATGCCTTACAGACAGATATGGCAACAGGCATAAGGGGTGGAGGGGAGAAAAAAAATAAAGTGACGAATAAAGACAGGAATGGTTCGAGTGACAAAAGTATTTTAGTAAATCATACCAAATGCTCATGTATACTGATCGAGTATTTACTGCGTTTGTATGACTTGGTGCATCTCAGCAAGCCTTTGTCAGAGAACCAGGAAATGTGCACAATGTCTATGCCTAGTCATCTTTGAAATGGACATGACTACTGTAAAATTCTGGTTCTGAAAAGCTGCCTTGTCTCTTGCTTTCCTGAGATAAATGAGTGTGTGGTGAGAGTGAAAATGGTAAATGGTGATTACTTATACAACATGTTTATCTACACTTTTTTTTTTCTTTTACCATGTCCAGAGTGCTGTACATTAGCTCACATTCACCCATTCAAAAATACATCACACACCAATAGTGCTGCGTCGTTGCAAGGCACTGCCAACCCGATGGGGGTAAATTATAGTCCAGTACCTTGCACAAATGCATTTCAACAGTGGGCAGTCGTAGTCAGAAATCTCACCGCTGACCCTTTGGTCCTAAGACACTTTGAGCTACCAACTGTGCCACGGCCACCCCATAAAGTATGAAGTGTGCAGGTACTTGTGTATTCAGGCCATATGCAGAGTTTAAGGGTCAAAAAGTGTCATTGCATGTAATTGACTTTCCTATATATGATTTTAAAATTAAGAGTTCTCAGGTAAAATATTGTCTATAAAAGTTGTAAAGAAATAAAACAACAAAAATGAATGAAATGGAAAAAAATATATATAATAGGTCAAAAATATTTTTCAAACAGATCATGTGACTAGCACCTTGCACCTGGTCATTTGCTTTGCTTAGCCAAAACCACCTGAGGACAGAAGAGGCAAGAATTATATACGTAAAATTTTCAAACCTGAGCCAACAACTACTGAGCAAGAACCAAGGATCGAATATGTGGACCATGAAACACAAGAGAGCACCACCAAAATGGTGAGTGGAGTTTCAATTTGCCCCTCTAAACACGCTAATTGTACAACAGAGCCACCACCGCTGTTCTACCAAATTTTTCACCCTTATAATATTTTTCTCCCAAAGCTGTTGTGGCGATGAATAAGCCCTCTTTTACATTCAGTTGGACTCTCAATGTTATCCACAGGTGCTAAATAAACAAGTAACATCGTAAACATACATGTTCAACATGAATATCGTGTAAAATAATGCTTAACTGTGCGGCGAAGATGTAAACAGTGAGAGAGTGACATGCAGTTGTTGTGTTCAGCGAACATGGCAGGACATGTCTGAGGAGAACTTTTCTACATATCTGTCCATGATCAAATGTAAGTAAATATTCCTTTATTTAAAGAAAGTCTGTAGTGTTTACATTGTAACCACTGTATTCGCGACCATTTTTAACACAAAGTTGCAATTTCTGATGGAGTGCAAAATTTGACAGAACATCGGCGGGTGTCATATTCAACGGATGATGATCTTGGAGAAAAGTATAACCGTCCAAAGCAGCCTGATTTAGAATTCCCCTCAAAAATGATGGGAAACAAAAAACGCTCGATTTCCAATTCCATTTTCAACTTATTATTGTAAAATACTCTTGTAAGCTAATTTTATTGCTGACACTGTTTCGGGGTCATCAACATGCTGTGCCCCCACTGCCCAAAAAGTCTAACTCCGCCTATGATTAAGGCGCAGTGAGACGTCACATTGTCACTGATTTCAAATCTGCTCGTATGCAGATGGGTTTGTCTAGATGTCTTCATTTAATCTTAATAGTTTGAAAGACAATGCGTTTATTTGGGTCTTTCTTTTGAAATTATGATCTTTCATATAGTTGAGCTGGTTTCTGCCGTGTATAGTCATTTATGGGCCCCAAAACATATTTGCTTTCTTATTGTGCCCTACTAGTGAATGAATGGGTTGTTCAAGGGTAAATTGGACACCATTAGATATTGTGCTGCTGAGTGCATATTCTTTACAAAATGAATGACTGATGAGTAATTGTAGATTCAATTAGGCTGCAAAGGCAATGTAACAGATGACCAGTTGTTATTGTTGGGCTTTGGAGGTCAAACTGCAAAGTATCATCAGATAGCTATAATCAAGTCATTCACATATCATTACACTTGAAGGGATAAACCCCTGCTAATCCCATTGAAGATCCAATAAGTGTCCTCTCACACAGGTTGACTTGTTCCTTGTGTGTGTGCGTGCATGCGCGTGTGTGTGTTCACATGTGGGCATACGGGCAGGCCAGAAAAGTAATTCTTCATGTTGATAGACAACGATTGTCCTTCAACCAACAGGACCACATTTGGTGTCTCCTCTCTCTGTCCTTCTCTTCATTTTCCAGCGCTGTCCTCTCCTATCTCCGCCCTGTCGTTCTCTCTCTCTCTCTCTCTCTTTCTCCTTCTCTTTCTCCACTCTCTCCTGTGAAAGAGTTTTTGCCCTCCTGCCTGCCATTGCTGCTGGCTTGAGGATTAACACTCTGCTTTGGGCTTTGATTGATAACTCCTCTGCCCGTCTGTCCCTCCCTGTCAATCCCTCTATCTTTGTTTCCATGCATTGATAGTAAGTGTAGCTTGAATACTTTATAAACTACAATTGTTGCTGTTTTGTAAATGCATTTACAACATTATTCAAGGCAATGTGAGTACATTCCATCCCCTAATATTAAAAATGTCATGCACATTACATGTACCGAAAAATCAAACTGGCTGAGCGACTGTCTTGTCTTTCTCCAGGGTTTAGCCACAGAGTTTAAAGTGATCCTCTACCTTTAATACTCGTAGGCTCTAATAAACCACAATTGTTCTCTTGTACTCAAATATGTTGTTAGAAACATAAAATGTTAAATCAATGGCAAACTTTTATAATATTTGGTACACATTTTGACCGATAGTTGGCGCCATGTTTTGCGGGCTCGCAGTGATGACGTAAAAAGGGGAGTGACATGAGTGGTCAAGGTGGAATTATTTTTTTTTTTTGTGAATAAATGTGCATAAGTGGAAGCTTCTCCCCTTTTTGGTCCATGCATGCACATATCCTACCTACCACGCGTTACAACTGGCGCCCGAACATTTTTCCTGGAACCTTAGTCAAGTAAGGGATCCGTCTATTTTCTGGATCCGACGGTCCCACAGCGGCTTTTTAGATCAGCATGTTTTGTGGATTCGACTGCCTGATCACGGCTGCAACGTTACCGTGGGATCGGTCTACTTCCTGGATCTTCGAGTGAGTGAAAACACGCGGATTTGGATTACTATTGTTATCTTTTTTGTTGATTATTCTTCGTGGGAGTTTTCCCCAAATCATACCAAATAATTAAAGCACTATGGCACGCTACAGTGACGACAGTGACTCTGACATAGACCTTACAAAAATGTTGGAGTTTGTCTGGGAACGCGTGTGTGCGTACCGCTGAGCTCCCGAGTGATGAGTGGCCAAGGTGGAAACATTTATTTTTTGTGAATAAATGTGCATAAGTGGAAGCTTCTCCTCCTTTTGGTACTTTTATTCACGTATCCTACCTACCACGCGTTACAATGTACAAGACATGGATTACACTCGATTCCAGGATTTGTTCCCATCAGATGACTATTAATGAGGACAGTCAGCCACGACACGACTCCGATCCTGACTATCAGACTTGTGCATTCATAGATTTATTACCTTCAGTGAGAGTTTATAATGTCAATAGTCATGGAAATAAAAATGCACGAATGACAAGGTGTGTTCAGACTTTTGGCCTGTACTGTATATGAAGCACACGACAGCCCTGGATGCTAAAAATCTACATAATTACACTGGGATAAGTTTGATTACGCCCTTATTCTGCTAACATAAACCGGAGTTCTCAACAGCATACACTCTCTAGCTCCATTGTCACTGAGACGCACTTGCCACGAGTACATCACCAGTTTTTCCCAACTCGTGTCTTATCAGGTACCTTCTTTCCTGCACTCATTTTTCCTTTGCTGCTCGTCTTGTGAACGACCGACAGTGCTGTCCTGCGCTTCACTTTTCCAATCTGGTTCAAATTGGACAGGCAGAACTGACGACATGTTGGGGTAGCTAAAAGTGACACGCTGAAAGTTCGGCAACGGTCCAGGTGATGTCACGCACTGTGACGTAACAAGAATGGCAACCTATCACTTAAAATTATTTTACAAACTTTATTAAAACGAAAACATTAAGAGGGGTTTTAATATCAAATTAATATAACTCATACTAACATTTATCTTTTAAGAATTACTTGTCTTCAAGAAATACACCCAAATTTCACGTACAGTAGTTGGCATTATTGGATTGTCAAGGACCATGTCAACAATGTGTCCTACTTGTTGAGAGAAAGAGCCGTACTTGCACACTCATTTGGTCATCTTTCCATTGTACAAAGAGTCAAAAGTACACAGCCAGTAAAAGCTTGTATTGTAGTGAGCATTATATTATTCTTAATATCAACTGTAACAAGAATATTCTGATCTCTGGATGTCCTGATGATGCTGGCCACACAATCTATTCAAATTCTTGCATTGTGATCACATCAACTAGGATATGGTTTACAATAGTTCAGGGCTGTACAGTGCTCGTGCCTAAAAATAATTTCTTGCGAGTAGAGAAAAAAAGAATGGGAGCACGAGTGCTAGCACAGATTTTACCCGTTTATTTCGCATTTTGCTCCAATAAGAAATTTGAAGACGTCTTGATCCCCATCTTTTTTAGCTTACAATAAATCATTAGATATTTTTACAATTCTTACAAGCTCTGTATGCCTCCAATAGGGCTGATGATTGGCGGCGTGACCAATAAAACGTGCGCTAAAACATCACGTTACACGAAGTATTCACTGAGGTAAAATTCAACTGCGCCTCGTCATTTGGAGCATATGAAACAGCAGGATTTCAATCACAGCAAAGTGGCAATGAAGACAATTTAGTGCTATTTTCAAAAGATTTTAACCAAGAAGGAGAGGAAATTGGCGAGATAAATGCGGCCAGAGATGCTTTCTGGGTCTGACAGTATCGAGTCATAAGATATGCCAACACCCAGTATTAGCAGCGACACTGATAGCACGATTTACAAATTCCAATCAGATTGGCTCAAACGGTTCCCTTGACTAACGAAGACAATCTTATGTTGTGTAGATAATGCAATAGACAGAAGCAAACTCCGGTCAAGCCAACGGATGTTTGTGTTCCTGTGGTCAAATGAGCGGACCCCAAAACTAGTGTTGCACCGATACCATTTTTTGACCCCGATACGGATACCTCAACACCAGTGACGTGCGGTCAGGGGAAGCAGGGGAGGCTCTGCCTCACCTGTCATCATGACAAAAAAAATAATTATAGCATCAAATTTATATTAATATTTGTCCATTGCTCTTTATGTATGACTCATTTCAAACATTTTTTAATAGTCAAAATCGCTGAATTTGCCAATTTCCTGTTCAAATAAAGAAATGAAACGAGAGGTGCGACAGCAACGAGTAAAGCCTCACCTCTGAATGCGCAATCCATAACAAACTGGGTTGATACATGGAATTGGAGCGTGCTGGTTGCCGTACATCTGCATGTCGCCATTATAATGTTTCCAGATACGTTTATTTGACCTGATTTTCCACAGCCTGGCTAATGTCTTTAACCCTTAAAGTTTAATGTTTGTTAGCGACATATTTAGTTTTGCTGATGGGAAATAAAACCACAGTGAAAAGGCACAGGTTGCGGCACTGAAAGGGGGCGTACGTGAAACTGGACTTTCCGTCAAAAGTGGACGCGATTAACACCACACCGGAGCTAAAAGGTTTGCTTCAAACTGCGGGACAGAAGATAACTCGTGCTTTTCAAACGGACTAGTACACCCGAAAAGACTGGCTATGTGGCTGTCCTTCGAAAAATCGCCTTTGCTGCTTTCCCTGCCTTTTCTTCTCAACTTGTGCCAATGTCTGGACTAACACGAGATAT
Organism: Corythoichthys intestinalis; assembly: GCF_030265065.1. Lineage (NCBI taxonomy): Eukaryota > Metazoa > Chordata > Actinopteri > Syngnathiformes > Syngnathidae > Corythoichthys > Corythoichthys intestinalis. The sequence goes on from NC_080398.1 coordinate 44,500,677, forward strand.
TGTGACAATAAAAAACTACCACGAAGCCTCAGCAAACATGAGAGCTCGACCACTCACATTCAAAGCCTGGTTGCTTTAAAAACTTTTGGAAGCTCAAGGATCGATTTGGCTTTGACGAACAGCGGAAGCTCAATGGTAGCAGCCACATTGCTAAGGTTAAGGAAAACCGAAAGAGTTTGAAAGACCTCATTAATGCAACCTGTATCCTAGCTAAACAGGAGTTAACATTTCGTGGTAACGATGAGCATGTAAGCTCTTCTAAACGTGGCATATATGTAGAACGATTACATGGTTTTGCTGAGAAAGATGAAAGGTTAGCTAGACATTTGGACACATCCACTGTGTTTTCTGGCTTGTCAAACAGAACACAGAACAATCTAATTGAAGCAATCCTCTCCATTGAGGCGGAGATATTTTTTAAAGTAAAGGAAAATAAGGAGGACTTTTACAAAAAGGGCGTAGGTTTGCATAGGGACGGTAGGGACATAACACTACCAACTTTTCAGGATGCTAAAATTGTCCCCACCAACTTTTAAGCAACCTTACCTTTTTTGCATGATATAATGTTCAGTTATATAGAGAATTTAGAACTTTCAATAGTTCCATATGTTGTAAGGATAGAATTGACCCTACCATTATTAAGTGAATTATTTTCATTATGTTTATGTTTGCTAATAAAAACCAGACATTTATTCAGGAAGTTTTCAAAATGTTTCTTTAGTATTTTTTGAAAACAAAGGTTTGAATCGAACAGTGTATCATCTGAACCAATGCACGTAAAAATTATTATCAGTAGATAAGGATTTATTTTGCATTGATCATTTTGCCTATTAATTAATTAGGTTCATATACATGAGAAATGTGGCCCTTTGCCCCCTTCATCCAATCTGTTTGGTCTTATTAATGTCCCGTCCCCAGCAAAAAGTGTACTTATAGGCAGGTTATGCTGTTATATCGTCCCTACGAATGTTGAGAACAAACCTATGCCCTTCCAAAGTAACGCCGGTTTTTGTGGTGAAGGACAGGCGCAAGACCACAAACAGTTTTAATTTCAATCTTATTTAAAAAAAAAAAAAAAAAAGAGCTTAGACTAAGAAAAATACAATAGAATATTTAGAAACTAAATTTTGGCCTAAAATAAAATATTCTTAGTTTTTCTTGTCACACTTTTTGTTTAGCAATCTGTAATAAATTGATTAAAGTATCAGAATTAAAAGTTTTTAAAACAACTGAATATTTCACTAAAGGTCAGAATTGAATTCTGTGGTTTTGTACACCACTCTTTACTCTCATTTATGTTACATGAATTATAGAATTGCGACGGCCAACACATTGAGTGTGTAGAGCAAATGCATGTTATTTTCTTACTTTTACGTATCGATAATATGTACCGTGTGTGCGTGTTTTGTGAAGAATGCTGATGAGATATGAACTAACCAGTAGCCAATTGAATAAGCTACCCTTTTTGGTGTATATATTTGGAAATCTGACACTAAAGGAGTCAGTGCCTCACCAACCATGAACCTCACCGCACGTCACTGCTGTAGCGAGCGTCAAAAGAAGGAAGGCTGCGGTAAAGTGTTATAATACTGGACCGGTAAATGGTATCGGTGCCCTATTTGTTGGTACTCGCCGATATCGATACCACCATTTTAGTGCCGGATCTCCCCCTCCGATACTGGTATTGGCATTGGTGCATCTTTACCTAACACTAGCGTACCCGCATAATACAAGCATTACAGTAAAGGCATTCCGACCGAGCGGCAAGGCAGTTAACTGCCATTTGCTCGCGTTGTTCCAAACGCTTAAAAAACACTCTTAACACTCTAAAATATATAACGCCATCATTGTCATCATTCAAAAATGAAATAAGTGGCTTGATCTTAAATCCGCTTCATCTCCATGTGTGTTACGTGTGCTGTCACGTCAGTTCAATACTGTATGCGATTCTCCTGGGCAGCGGGTCGTTTTAGTAGATGGTAGGTTCCAGTTCTTATTTTTGTGGCACTGTAAATCCACAAATCTGAATATAAGTACTGGCCAAGGCCAATCTTAATCATGGACCTCTCTGACTACTCCCATTCTCAAAACTAAGCATTTTCACTGTACTAATATTTGGAAAAATGAATTAAAAGCCCTGCACTTGAACTTTAATCATGTTACTTTTCTCATTTTTGTGGTTTTGTAAATCCAGAATTTTGAATAAGTTTTGGCCAAGGTTGGTGAATATTACAAGTAGACCTGGTGGTGCTGCCTATTTCAGTGTGAAAGAACCTTCTCTCCCCAAAATAGGTTTAAGCGCTCGAAATGAAGCAGCCTGGTAGAATCTTCGACAGAGGACCTAATAAGGATCACTCTGGAGGGGCCAATTCTAGAAAGGTTTGACCCAACTCCTGCCGCTGATCGCTGGAGGAATTCAACCAAGTGTGCTAGGTGTCTTGACTATAAAAAATCGGACAACAATGTTTTTTTTGTCTTTAGATGCTAATATGGTAATTTGCGAGCACCTGTGCTCCTGATGAAATAGCTTAGTGTGCAGTCCTGTAGTTGCGCAACTTTAATCAGAGATGATTACTTATTGGTCTTCTCCTTCCTCACCTCTTAAGTCCTGGTCCACCTCCTCTCACTGGAAGTGTTCTGCTGCTCAGCAAAGTTCTGTTCACTGTGGATAGAAGCACAAACATATAGTATTCGAGCTATGCACTTTGAACTGGGTTTTATCCTGCCCATTTAGTCTGATTACATCAGTAAGTGCTGCTTACTTTGTGCATTTTATTTATTTATTTATTTATTATTATTATTATTTTTTTTAACCTGTCCTGTTAAGCTGTTTGACACGGAGAATGGAATTATAAGTGCCCGGATAGTCTGAACAGTTTTAATGTTTCACATTGAGAGTCTGACATACTCCCTTTGTGATCATTCAACATACCTCATTTATTATGACGAAACAGCGAACAGGAAGGGGTTATGGGGGAACAAAACAAAAGAAAAGAAACACAAGAGAAGAAAGAGAAGAAACACAACAACAAGAAATACATCGAACGCCTAACTACACTAACTACCAATATGTTGGTGCTATCGTCAGCTAAATGTATTTCCGGTTAACACTATGTGGGGGGGCCTGTTGACCAGGGAAAGAGGGGGAATAAGGTGGGGGAGTCTATAAGCTAAGTGATAGAAAGGAGTAGAGTGTACACAAATCATCTCTGTGATCTAGAACCCAGTAATCGTGTGAATCCCTTGTGAGTGTAAGCCCGTTGGCGACCGACCCTACACCGCCCCAACGCCAATCCCGGCACCGGGACCCCCCGCCCGAGCGCGCCCAATTACATCCAGCCGCGCGCGAGCCCTGCCGGGCACGCAGCAGCCACGCAGACGAGCGGAGACGCCATGCGGGCGCCGACACAGGGCCTCGGCTCCCACCCAGCCAGCCCGGGGAGGTATGGCGGTCCCAGGGGGGGCAGCGCAGCCCATCCCTCCTCCCGCAGCCCAGTAGAGGAGCCCCCCCGGAATCCAGGGTGGCTCCCTGGGCCACCCGCGCGCCCATCTATCGGCCCTCGGGGATGGCAAGAGGGGACACACCACCAACCCCACGCCCGTCCCCAACCCCGTCCGCCCACCCGGGCCACGAGCCACCGTCGCAGCCCCCCAGCCGACACGGCATGCCACGGGGCCCCCAGCGGCCCACCAAGCCCAGGGCAGGGCAGGTTCCCCCACCGTAGCGAAGGGAGGGGAAGGCGGAGGCAGGAGAACGCCGAGGAGCCACCGTGGGGCGACGCGAGACCGGAGCCACGACCTCCCCCCACTCCCGCGGTTGGCAGCCCAGGCAGAGAGGAGGCCACGCCTCGGGAGCCATGCCATAGAAAAACGTGTGGGACCCACCTACCACCCTATTACTGTGGCTGCCAGGTTCTCGGCTGGCAGCCATAACCCGGCACCGGGATGGGATTGTGAGTGGAGGGTTGTGCTATGTATGCATTGAAATAGATCTTGGTTTGGGGCAATGGGACCGCAGCCAAAGCTCTCCTGTGGAGTATGATGTGTGTGGTGCGTTAACAAAAGGTGCAGGGATGGTAGGGCCTGCCGTGAGGAGGTAACCGTGAGGCACCCCCCCCCCCCCCCCCCCCCACCAGGTCCCCAACCATCCCATAACCTTGGTGTGTGATGCATTAAAAACAGGGGGGAGCCAGGCCAGGACTGTATGGCCCCGTCCCAACTCCCCCCGGAGAAATGAATGAGTATGTAAGTGCTAGGGTGAAATATATTTACAGTGCTGAAGTGAGGAGTGCGTGAGTTAAGAGGCAGGCTCCCGCGGGCGTGGCCCCGTCCACCGGAGCAACCGGCCGCAGGGCGGGAGAAGCACCAGGGCCCCGATCAACCCCCGCCCCAGACCACCCACGGCGCACCCGCAACCACCCACCCCTCCCCCCGCCGCCCGAGCACCCACCCTGCACCCCGAGCAGGCGCTGTGCCAAATACCGGAGACCAGGGGATGTCCACCTCACCAGCAAGAAACAGCAAGCCCCGCCCAGGACCCTGCAGGCCCCACGAGGCCCCGCCGACGACCCCGCCGGCAGGAGGGCAGCGGCAACCGCCGCGGCCCAGGGGGGCGGACAGGGCCGGAGACAGACTAAGGGGACGGAGGCACAACCCCCCTCCAGCCCACCCCCGGGCCAGGAGGGACGCGCGGTATCACACCCGGGAGCACCTCCTCAGCATCCGGTATAAGGAGACGCGGCTCTGGCCGGGCCGTCCCGGGAGGGAACTATGGCGCAACTATGGTTGCGCAATTTTCATCAGAGATCATCACTTATTGGTCTTCTCCTTCCTCACCTCTTAACTCCTGGTCCACCTCCTCTCATTGGAAGTGTTCTGCTGCTCAGCAAAGTTCTGTTCACTGTGGATAGAAGCACAGACATATAGTATTCGATCCATGCACTTTGAACTGGGTTTTATCCTGCCCATTTAGTCTTTATCCATTTATCACATCAGTAAGTGCTGCTTACTTTGTGCATTTGATTTAAAGCATTCATCCATTCATTTTCTCCTGCTTATCTGAGGTCGTGTCACGGGTGCAGCATCTTCATCAGGGAAGCTCAGACTTCCCTCTCCCCAGCCACTTTGTTTAGGTCCTCTGGGAGGATCCCAAGGCATACAGCCAGGAGAATTAGTCTCCCCAGCGTTTCCTGGGTTGGTCCCGCAGCCTCTTCCCAGTGGGATATGCACGGAACAACTCACTAGGGAGTCGTCCTGAAGGCATCTTAATCAGATGTCTGAGTCACCTTATCTGCCTCTTCTTGATGCAGAGGAGCAGCGGCTCTACTCCGAGCCCTTCCTGGATGACCAAGCTTCTCATCTTATCGCTAAGGGAGACACCAAGACCGAATCTGAGTCTTTTTTGTCGCGACTAACAGATTATGACCATAGGTTAGGGTAGTAACGTAGATTGACAGGAAAATTGAGAGCTTTGCCTTTCCTTTCGGCTCAGCTCAGCTCTTTCTTTACCATGACGGAAAGATGCAGTCTGCGTCCCTGCAGACGCCGCACCGATCTACCTGTCGAGCTCTCGCTCCATTCTTCCCACAGTCGTGAACAAGACTCCGAGATACTTAAACTCCTCCACTTGGGGAAGGACCTCACCCTCACAAAACATTTTCACCTCGGACTCAGTGTCCCTGGCCTCTCCCCGGACTTAGGTGAAGTTAAAGCACCTTCTGATAGGGGACTACGCTAGGCATTCACAGTACACCCTTGCAACACTTTTGGGTCTTCCAGGCTGGACCAGCATCTTCCCCCAACATCGGAGCCATCTTACCACCAGGCGGTGATCGTTTGACAGCTCCACCCCTCTCTTTACCCGAGTGTCCCAAGACATGCGGCCGCAAGTCCGATGACACAACTACACAGTCAATCATCAAACTGCCTAAGGTGTCCTGGTGCCAAGTGCACATAAAAACACCCTAATGCTTGATCAGGGTGTTTTTTGTTTACAATCCGTGACGAGCGCAGAAGTCCAACAATATAACTGTTAGGTTTTGTGTTTGTTTTCTCCTAGTGTGACTTGTCCCTGTGATTGCCCATTGATTTCACCTGATGTGCCTTCTCCTAGACTATCCTCCTGTGCTCACCTGTTCCTTGTTGTCTCGTTATCCCTTGTCTGCTTGTGTGTACATAAGCTCCCATTTTCTGTTCACTCCTTGCTGCGTCATTGTCAATGTCTATGTCCGTCCTTGCCAAATTCAAGTCCTTTCCACGCCCTCGTGTACCAGTCCCTCTGCTAAAGTAAGTTTTGGTTTGAACATTGCCTTTTTGATCCCTAGTCCTTTTGTTTGTACTTTGTGCTTTTGGTTAGTTGTTATTAAAACGTGTTTTGAGTTCTCCTCCACCTGCCTCGCTGCCTTTTTTTGTTTCCCTGCATTTGGGTCCATACAACCTGCCTGCCTGCTCATTCCTGACAATAACACCGCTCAGGTTGTAATCGAAGAGGCCGTCTGTCCCAATCACACTCGTCCAGGTCTATCTGTCATTACCCATGTGACCATTAAAGTTCCCCAGCAGAACGAGGGAATGCCCAGAAGGAGCACTCTCCAGCATCCCCAACATGGACTCCAAAAAGGGTGGATACTCTGAGCTGCTGTTTGGTGCATAAGCACAAACAACGTTCAAGACCTGTCCTCCCCCATGAAGACGGAGAGAGGCTACCCTCTTGTCTACTGGGGTAAACCCCAATTCACAGGCAGGCTGAACTGGGGAAGCAATAAGTATGCCCAAACCTGCTCGTTGCCTCTCACTGTGGGCAATTCAGAGTGGAAGTGTCCAACCCCTCTCGAGAGGAGCGGTGACGTTCCAAGTCCCAAGACCCAGCTTCCGCACCTGACCTCCCTGGCCCCTCCCATAGGTGGTGAGCCAAAGGTAAAGGGAACCAGCCCTCTTCGGGCTGTGTGTCCGGCCAGACCCCTTGGGTGCAGACCCAGCCACCAGGTGCTCACCATCGTGTCCCACCTCCAGGCCTGGCTCCAGAGAGGGGCTACGTCCGGGCGACAGAAAACGAAGACCATTGTTTTTTTTCTCATCACAGGAGGGCAGTTTAGCCTAATCTTTGTCTGGTCCCCCACCTAGGACATGTTTGCCATGGGTGCAAAGTCCCAGACAACATAGCTCCTAGGATCACTGGGACACAGAAAGCCCCTACCACGATATGATGATGACTCATTAGGGGGTGTTGATGGTAATAGACAAACAACCCCGTTCGAATGAATTTGACATCCATCGCATCAACGGCAGCTAATGAGCCAAGGGCTATATAAATAAATGAAATTCTTCAATGATAATGACAATGGTTTAAAGCAGTGATTTCTTAATCTATGGGTCAGGGTCATGAGTGCCACAAAATATTTCTGTTTTCTATCAATGTGCTGTAAGGGCCATGAAAGGGGCAAGTATACTTTATGGCTGCTAAATACCTGATTGTTCTGCAATCTGTTTTACTGACATTTAAAATGTGAATTTAATATTGAAGGGTGTAACAAAAAAATTATACTACCATAATATCCTGAAGGCCATTATGTGAAGGGGTACAAGTCTCACCTTCCAGCCTATGTCCTCTTTCTTTAGCAACCCACGTTTTTCTTGACTGACACCTGATCTGGTTTGAGAAATATTTCAACATTTCAATAATGTTGTAATGTTTAATATTTTTTATTTGCATGTTTGTTTACTGATTGTTGTTGATTGTTGTCATTACATATATTAGTTTTATCTCACCTCATTGTATTGTTATTAGTTCTATGATTTGCAGATGAAAATTACAGTAAATTGGTGAGATTAGCATTGAATTTAGCTGCTTTGGAGTACTTTACTACCATTGGGCAGTGAGAGTGTTAGCTGAAGGGATGTGACCCCGCGACCTTCTCGACAACAGATGGAACCAATCTCGCCATTCCCAGACACACCATCTATCCATACTTAGCAGTGTGTGTGTATGTGTGGGCGTGGGTGTGTGTGTAATGAGAACTACTGGTGCTGCTGCTGCAGATGCAACTCAATGTCTCTGTGCTTAAAAGCTATTACATGTCACAAGTGGATTTATGTGTTGTCAGGTGTGTGCGTGCGTATCTGTGTGTGTCCCACACCTGGTATTTTGCCACCAACTCAGGCAGCCAGTTTGGTATCTGATGTAGCTATAAATGTCAATTCTAGTCCCAGATTAGGGGAACAAACTCAGGTAAGCGATGACTTTATTAGTTTTTTTCCCAAGGTTTTTTCATGCATAAAAATGTATCCTAACACTTGTTTCCATCATTGTATTGCAAAAATAAGTTTGTTTGCTCTGTGAGAATGAAAAGGCCTTGCAGTAAAATCCATTGCGTGACCGTGGAGAATATTCATATTGATACTGAGGTTTTATGAGCTACTGTATCTCCGATAACTACAGCTAGACATCCTAATACGATGTATAATGTTCTCTGCTTTAGAGAGGTAATTGCATTGGCCTTGCAAGTAAAACAAGTTTGTCTGTGTCAGTGTTGGGACAACAGCATCATCACCCTTGCAGAACAACACTGCACCTTTTGAGATAGAAAATGCCCTCTCATTTAGGTTGTATATAAGCTAGAGTTTATGATTTTGTTCGGTAATAACACTGAGTGGCAGGGAAACAATGACCTCAAATCACACACATGCTCGCAGTTGGTGTTTTAGGGGGAGAGAGATGGTAAATGAAGCGTGAAATGAGAAGTCAGAGGTGTTAGAACAGACGATCGCTGGGGAACCTCCACTGAAGACTGACAGTGGCCAGTTCAACATACATCAAGACAATCAGAATTCAAGCACGCAGGTGCACCCCCTAGTGGGAAAGCACCGTTTCACAACCTGCACCACTCACTCCTGTTAGGCATTTAACAATTGCAGAGGTCTAAAAGAGCTTGACTGTGGTACAAAATTCATTGTATTTGTTGGACTATCAGGCACAGTTAAAATCCTTTATTTTCCCCCAAAATTGACAATCTGCCTTACAATCCAGTATGTGTAAATTCGGGTTGTGCTTAACCCTTGAGAGTCGAAGGACGCGCTGGCGCGTCCTCAGCGCACGTCGTCTTTGAAGCGCCCTCACGTTTTAATTACGTCACCCTTATGCCTTTGGTTGGTCTCGTTTTAAAGTGCGGAAGTTGCGGTTTACTCTCGTTATTATTTGAAGTCAATCGACCAACTAGAACGTGAGATATTCTCATTTAAGTTTTATAGTTTTATTGTCCTCTCAAAAAAAACATTAAAACGCTGCATGGATCATTTGTTTATGTCTATATTTCCATCATTTCTTGTCCTTTTTCAAAACGGAAGCTCCATGAAAAAAACACAAATCAAACGAACCCTTTCGAAGTCACAGTGGAAGCACAAAATGCGTTTTTTTTTTTTTTTTTATAAATATAACTGCCGCGCGAGGTTCTACCGAACGAGAGGGGAGGAGTGTTCTGAAGCAGTGAGGTGGCGAGCGACGGCCGTTTGGTTCGAGCAGCGACTTTGTGTGACTTTGACAATGAACGGAAAACTAAATTTAGCGCAAGAAATTGTGCTTTTTGATGAACTTGAGGAAGAGGATGGTCCAAATTCGTCATCATCGTCTTCTTCGGAAGAGTCCTCGAGTGAATTTGAACACGTGGGTGACGCCATCGACGAGCAGAGGTAAGCCAACTCACTCTTTTTTTTTTATGATGAAAAAGTTTCTTTTGAAAGTTTCTTTTTATATTGCAAGACAAAGTTAATTTTGATGCAATATAAGTGTGTGTTTGTGAATATAATAATAAAATGTGCATATCAGATCAAAGTCGTACGTGCACTGTGGGTATCCCAGGCAGGAATTTATAATTTGTGGTGTTCTACTTTCTATATGAAGATTAGGGATGTAGCACATATTCAGCTATGGTATTCTTTCTATTGTCATACATATAGATTTCCATTATTATTTATTGCTGTATATATTTTTATTTTATACTTTATTATTTTCATAAATACTGACTTTTTTCATGTACATTTATAGTGACAATGAAAGTAAAGTGAAATGAAAATGGAAGGGTGGAAAGAGGACCAACACCCCATGGAAGTGTGAGCTGTGTGATGTAGCCCTGTGTCTAATTCCAGGACGAAACTGCTTTTCAGAGTGGCAAGCCTGACAAAAATTTAACTTGTTTATTGTAAATATTTTTGAAAATACTTTTTTTTCCAATGTTATATATATATTTTTTTCCCCACAATCAGCATTCTCAATTTGTGTATATAAATGTGTGTTCAAGAAGCTTGATTGTGTGTACATAGTTTTCATCAGGTGATGGGCCGCAATACCTAAACTCATAAAGAGATGGCCTCTAAACACTTTTTGTGTTAGATGGTATATATTTTTTCACTGTTCTTCACTGTTTGGTCTGCTGTATATAACCTGTTTTGACTAGAGCATGTATAAAGGCAAAAAACGCCTATGGCTATACCTGTTGTTTATGTTGAATTGTCAAATATAAGACTATTTATTCTAAATTATTTTGGTTGAATGTTCATCCTAACATGTTGAATAAATATTACAAAGTTTCAAAACGGTTCGTTACGCATGTTTGGTTGTCAATTGGACATCAATATTAAAAATTTTGACAAAACGATTTTGGAATTTTTGGTCTTTTTGGGCCCAAAATGATGATTTATAATTGGTTAGTGAAGGAAACAACAGTTTGGACATGAAGTTCAAGGTGTCACAAAAAAAGGGACCAAACCAGGTCATCGTAAACAATTCTTTCTTTGAAATATAAAGGCAACTTCAAAGGCATGCAAAATCAGACAAAATAGGCCCAGACCTTAAAGGGTTAAAGGGACTGTCCAGTGAAAGTCATTTTTTTTACCTGTTCTGCTCAGCTGCTTAGACAAGGAGAATGGGAATCTTAGTGTCCTTATAGACGAAACAGTTTTAGTATGTCGTATGGAAGTTTGATATCCTCCCATTTCGGTTGTTCATTTTGATTTGTTTATTAGGAGAAAGTAGTGGACAGGAATGGGTCTTGGGGGGACAGAGAGAAAGGAAGCGGACAGAAAAGAAGAACAAACAAATAGATTATAACGCACCAATGCTGCCTATTAACATGGGACATGGTTCCAGTAATCCATGTGCTTTGTTGACATGTCTTCAGCAAACTGTTTGCGGCTCTCTAGTGTACCGTCTTCAGAAGAGGCTTCTTCCTGGCGTGACAGCCATGCACACCAATTTGATGTAGAGTGCGGCGTATGGTCTGAGCACTAACAGGCTGACCCCCCACCTCTTCAATCTCTGCAGCAATGCAAGCACTCCTGTAATGAGTCACATGACATTTTGGAGGGAAAATGACAAGCAGTACTCAATTTGGACATTTAGGAATGTACGTGTCAAAGTGTCATTTTGTCAGTGTTGTCCTATGAAAAGATATACCTAAATATCTAAATATCTGCACAAATGTGAGGGGTGTACTCACTTCTGTGATACACGATATATACACGCAGTATATATATATATATCTCAGAGGTTGCGCTAGACTTTTTCGTTGTCTGTCATTTTGACTGACAGGGTCATAAAAATCCGGTCATAATCTATTTTTACCAGTCACTTAAATTTTTAAAATGATGATAATGACATTGTGGTGACCCCTTGGCATAATTCACCTTCCGTACTTGTGTGTCCATTTGGCCGAGCGCGTTACTGGCTACGACACAGTCACGTGACAGAGACATTTAAGAACCGCGCGCGTTCCGGCGTGAATAGAGAGTTCACAGAGAGCAGCAGAGCTACAGCGGTTGGACACAGCAATTCGAGCTAACAAGACTCTTAACATTGCATACCGCTTCAAGTAGTGATGGCCAAATGAAGCCTCATGAAGCAATGAAGCTTTGCAGCCAATCGGTTTGCACATGTAGCAAAGCTTCATTGTGCTTCATTTACTCTATGGCGCCATCAAGTGGTCTACAACAGGGGTCCCCAACCTATTCCACTAAGGCCCACTGTGGGTGCAGGATTTCATTCTTACCAAACAAGATGACAACACTTTTTCCCCAATCTGGTGTTTTACAAGTGCAATCAGTTGATTGCAGTCAGGTGTGGCTTGTTTTAGCAGAAGCCTCATTGGTTCAACTACCTCTGCTGGATCAGCTGGAACAAAAACCAGGACCCACAGTGGGCCTTGAGGACTGCATTGGAGACCCCTGGTCTACAAGCCCAAGTGGTCAACATTTTTAAGAATTCAATGGTTATTTGATTATGACAAAGATATGAATGTGCTTATGTTAGTAATTTAGTATGTGAACAAAATACAACAAGTGCTAAGGATAATTTGTTATTCATTTTTGTTGAGAAATAATAGCTTTCCCACAGTGGCTGGCTTTAAACGGTTTCTTTTTTTGGACAATATTTCACCAGCTTTAGAAAATATTCTTTCACAAGGCACAGATGAAGCAGGGGTGCAGATAAATGTGAGTGCCAGTTTATATAAATTTGGGTAGGTATTCTTTTGTGCCTCCCAGTACACTAATGGATTGTTCATTCTGTTGATGTTTGGTTCAGATAGGTACACACACTCACATTTATATTAATGTAGTTCTTCTCCCTTACCTTATTGAAAGCAATCAAATGAAAATGTTCCCATACAGGGGAGGGTCGCTTTTTTTGCGCAGTTTCCATCGCAAGCAAAGGACAAGGCTCGAAAAAAGATTGCACTGGTTGCACTGTTGCGCACAGATCATGTAACAAGTACAGGAGCCCGAAATGCACAAAATGTGAGATAACAGGCGATCGCCATTGCGTTTTGCAACCAATTTATACCGTAGTCTGTAGCCTACTGTGTTTGCAATGCGCGCCGAACGTCGGATCACTTCCGAAGCGTGTAACAGATTCAGCCGGCCGGCGAGGCTTCTCACGACATCATTTCCGGGTTCTGCCGAAATGACGCGCGCCTCGCTGCAAGCTTCGTGGAAACACCCCTCCCATTACTCGACACAAGCTTCGGAACCCCGGCCCATTTCGTCCCATCACCAGTATTTAGTTTTCATTCAAATTAATATTCTGTCCGAACAAGCTTAATAGAGAATCCACACCGTGCCATCACAAATCAAGCAGATGAATATGTAACTTTTTCTCCGCAGTGACAAAAACAGCTGACTGTGGCCCAGGTAGGTATGGAACAATGAAATTAATAGTTCACCTGCTGTGGCCTGAACGCAGTCTTCCTCATGGTGCGCATGGACTTGAATTGCGTGCCCGCTTGTGCAGTCCCTGTTTTTTCACCTCTTTTATCAACACCATAGTCGTTTTGGGGCTTTTTGAAGAAACTTCGGACACTCAGTTGCCCTGACATTTTTCAGAGTAAAGCCAACGATGTCATGCATCAAGAGAGACAATAGCTAATTAATATGCCCACTCGCCACCCTGTGGTCTGGGGTGTGAATTGCAACCTGTCAAAATGACTGATGGACTTCATTTTTTTCCGTCACCGTTTTAAAAAATCGGTCAACGACGGAAAATATTCAGTTAACGCGACCCCTGATATATATATATATATATATTACATATGTATACTTACAAACAATTGTTTACACTGTTGCTCTTGGAACCTGCAGCTGCTTTGAAATGGCTCCAAGTGACTTTCCTGACTTGTTCAAGTCAATGATTGTTCAAGTCAATAGTCACTCACAAGAAATTGCTAATTCGTGTTGCTGTATGTATATTTTGGACCCAGCAGATTTGATAACTTTTTATGTTAACCCATAATAAAGTCATAAAAGAACCAAACTTCATGAATGTTTTTTGTGACAAAGAAGTATCTGTTCCAATCACTCTATCGGAGAAAAATCAGAGTTGTAGAAATAACTGGAAACTCAAGAGAGCCATGACATTATGTTCTTCACAAGTGTATGTAAACGTTTGACCACACCTGTATGTATGTATGTATCTGTCTGTCTGTCTGTCTGTCTGTCTGTCTGTCTGTCTGTCTGTCTGTCTGTCTGTCTGTCTATCTATTTTTTTTTCCAAATGGAGTGGTGTCAGAATGGTATCGGTATCGGGGCCAAAAAATGGTATCAGTGCAACACTGTTTGGAAGCAAATCATTAAAATGACTGGACAGTCATTTTAACTCATTCACTCCCAGCCATTTTCACCAGAGCAAAGCCCTTCGCTCCCAGCCGTTTGTCTGGATTTTGACTGATTTTGCAAGGCCCACAGAAAATTCAGTTCAATTGCTACATAAACATGGAACCCACCAAAAGAAAGATTAGACTCTCTTCTTTCAGCAGAAAAAAAATTAAGTTCATATCTTCTTCCATTCTTTAGAAATCAGCATTAGAAAATAGTTCAGTTTGAGCAATTTTCCAATTTATTATGAAAAAACTGAGAAAATGAGCTTTTTGTAAATGCATACTTTTCAAACTTTGATTTTAACAAAGCTATTTTTTGCATTAGTTCCATCCCAAACATCTGAATAATGTTTTCCTTTTACAGAATACCATGAACAACCAGACAAATAGAGCTTTTGATAGCAAAGTAACAATTTATTTACATACGTATGACGACTGAGAGATGACGCCGTTGCCGCCACGTCAGCCGTGTAAACTTTTCCCTCATTATTGTCTGTCTCACAAAGATGGAGAATTTTTGCGTCCCTGCGGGGTCTGCTCGGCGAGCCGCTGCACTAAGGGTCCCACTTGTTTTGCTCGGTCGTCCAGCTCCTGGCCTCCCAGGCGTCCTCTCGGGTTTTTTGTTCGGTCGGAGCGCCGCCTAGCATCATGCCGCCAGCGCTCCGACCGTGCTGCCCGGCCGTTCATTGCTGTTGAATCGGCTTATAAGATGCTCTACTGCCCTCCAGTGGCCAGTTTTATTGCTTTAAAATGGGTTTGGAGCCTTGTTTTTTGTTTCTCAGATAGATCGCAAGCTATAGATTCTTCTTGTAAAAAAAAAAAAAAAAAAAAAAAAAAAAAAAAAAAAAACGCAAAAGACGTATAAATTAGGGCTGTCAAACGATTAAAAATTTTAATCGAGTTAATTACAGCTTAAAAATTAATTAATCGTAATTAATCGCAATTCAAACCATCTATATAATATGCCATATTTTTCTGTAAATTATTGTTGGAATGGAAAGATAAGACGCAAGATGGATATATATATATTCAGCATGCGGTACTTAAGGACTGTATTTGTTTATTATAACAATAAATCAACAAGATGGCATTAACATTATTAACATTCTGTTAAAGTGATCCATGGATAGAAAGACTTGTAGTTCTTTATGAAAAATGTTAGTACAAGTTATAGAAATTTTATATTAAAACCCCTCTTACTGTTTTCGTTTTAATAAAATTTGTAAAATTTTCAATCATAAAATAAACTTGTAGCCCGCCATTGTTGATGGCAATAATTACTTACACTATAAAATCAGTCGCACCCAAGTGCCAACAGAGGGCAGCAAAACTCCGCAAAACACAATTAACAAGTGGGCCTTTCACTCCTCTGTCATTTAAATCTGTCTGAGCTGGGCCAAGTGCATTAATTGCGTCAAATTTTTTAACGGGATTAATTTAAAAAATTAATTAACGCCCGTTAACGCGATAATTTTGACAGCCCTAGTATAAATACGTTTTTGTGACAATGAAGCATTTAAAAATAAAACGTATTTATATGTGTCTGGGAGCAAATGAGTTAATGGCATCAATTCTATTTTGTTGGAGCATAGCTACATACTGCTCCAGTAAAGTGTTCAAGACACACATTAGTTATTCATCAAACCCATAAATAAAGAAAATAATGAATTAATTTATAAATAAAACAATAATTACAATATTAAAAGATAAAAAAACAAATGACAAATGCAGTATGGTGACGCACAACTGCAGCTTATAATCAGGAGCGATTTATGTATGAAAGTAAACTAATTCATTGATGGTTTACTTTGTATTCCGGTGCGCTTTTTAGTCTGAAAAATACAGTAACTTGTCTTGTGCCAAAGACTCGTTTTCAAAGGGTAAAGAGATGTATATAAGTTTGTGGAAGAGCTGTTTGGAATGCAATCAAAATTTGATAAAAAAAAACAAAAAACAAAAAAAACAACAACACATAATAAAAAAGAAATGTAACTGCAAGACTTAAGTTCCGTGAGCTGCTTCTCTACAATGAACTACATAAGTGTGTATGTGGGTTTTTTTTTTTGTTTCTTTTTACTGCCCGGAGAGGAGTCTCAAAATCTGACTTTGTTTTTGATGGTTTTCTTGTGCAGGAAACAAATTAAAATGGCTACTCCTCTATTATTTGTGGCTGGAACAGAACAACATTTGGTAGGTATATTCCAGGCCTGTATACGCATCGATCATTTACGCATTTTCTCTCAGGGCTGGTTAATTACATTAATTAATTGTGCACTTTGTGGAATTTCTACTTTTCAGTCATTACATATACATACACAAAAACACATTTGGATGAGGAGAATATTCATTTGAGAAAAAGCAATATGGACTAAAAAATAAGGAATATTTTCCACCATAAAGATTTTCTTATCCTGCAATGGCCACTGCCAAACACTATTGTCCTGGTCCTGAGTGTGACAGCAGGTCACATAATTCTGCTGAGGACATCCACTGCCTTTCTCTCCACCAATGGAGTCCATTACAATCACATCTTATCTGCTCTAATATGCTCTGCTGTTAATGAATAATCAGTCTCGTTAATGTCCTGCTAATTAATGGCCCATCAGCCTCTTCCAAATGGCAATTAAGTGCCAGTTGAGGCGTCTAATTGGCACGCTTTCTGAACTGGGACCTCTGGGATGGAGAAGGTGAATTATTGCCTTGTCATGGTTGTAGGAAGGACGTTTAAGAGGAATGCTGACTCGCTTGTTTAATAAAACGAATCATCTCGTTAACCCGCGCGGCAATAAATTGAATCACAGTTTTGCTTGAGTGATTCTGTCAGAGGACAAAGCGAATTAAAGCCTGCTTGGACCTTACACAATACTGCGAGTAGGGATACTGCAACAGGGTGGGTAACCCGGGTAATTGCCAATGGCCGCGAGCTGAAAGGGGCCCCGAGAGATAGCTGCTATTTGCCTGTACCAAGAAAAGATTTGATGCTGCTTTAGATACATGTTAGAAATCCCATGTATCGGACCCCTTATTAGCTGTTGCTAGCTATCGGAAAGTAGGTTAGAAATGACTGATAATGGTCCATATCAATGATGCAACGGGGAACCCTCCTTATATACTGCAATGACCAGTCAGGATAAAGAAATCTAGCTAATGGGGTGTCCTATTAGCAGGTTTGCTGACAAACTGACGATACACATCAGGCTTATATTTTTAGTTACTGGCAAAATGTAAGGTTGGGAATTGGGGGGAGATGCTTCATAGTCCTTATTTTCTAGATACGGCCCTGAATGTGAGCGCGTTCAGATGATCTCAATGTGTTTTTTTTTTCCAGGCCAATGTTTTAGAGACTGATGACAGGAAAATACATAAGATAAATGAACACATGCATGGCTGCATGGATAAGGCAAAGTTATTTTTTTTTCCAATATAAAAGATCCTTTTGTGAACTGCAAACAAAGCAATGACATTTGCCTCATGCAGCGCTGGTGATGAACTCCTTTGTTAATTAGTCTTACAGAGAACGACTATCAGCATACAGTAAGAAGCATTAAAAAAAAGAAAAACTCCGATCCTGAGATTGTGTTCACATATGGCAGTTTGCTGGCTGCAAGCGCCTTGTTTAATTATCTAGACTGTTGAAAAGAAGCAAACTAGCCAAAGGTTTAGGGCAAAGTTTAAGGCACGAGGAGCCAACCTGATATACAGTAATACAAGCTTACGGGTGTGTGAGGCGTCAGGTTTCATTCTCCTACGGCTGACTGGTTGCTTCCAGCTGTTGGATAATGAGTGACAGGGAGGCAGAGGCGGAAAGGGAGCGATAGGGAATGGGGAGAAAAGAGCAAGGTAAGGTGTCTTTTATAATGAGGGGACAGAAGAGACAAACAGCAAAGACAAAGGGGGCGTTTGGCAGCTACCATATATACACAAACACACACATGCACACGTGCCTACACACGCACGCACACAAGTTGCTTGGAGCATTTCGGGGATAATAAGAAACACACCGTTTTTCTAATGAGAAACAACAGCTGAAGCACCGATGGCAGAGGAGAGAATGAGGAGGGTTGGAGGCAATGGAGAGCTCCACTTACTGTACTAAACAAGGCTCTGCACTGAATTAGAACGTTGTTATGCGATACTTAATGAAATCAAGTCACAGATGGAGGTGTTTAATGCATCCCTGACCAAAAGCGGACTGCAATGGATGATGGGTATGCATTGCTCACACAATTATGTAAACATAGTTTGACTTTTGGAGACAAGGGCCTTCAGATAGCACACATTTTAATCAGTAGTTACAGTTGACTTTTACATCGATTGTTCTTATTTACAAACGGAGGTTGTGGAATAAGTATGTATATAAGGTGATGGTGTAGTCTAGTTACTGCTTACTTTAATGTTTAATATATTTTTTTCTCTTAACAACAGTTGGTCAGGCTATTGCAACAAAGCTACCAACATAAAAACAAAAAACAAAAAACAAACAAAAAAACCCATGCTTTTCAACGTGTTCTGTTGATAACTCTATTTTTATTTGCAGAGGACAGGGTTCGATGGAGACAACTGATTTTTGCTGTGGCGACCCCTGAAGGAAAAAGCCAAAAGGAAAAGAAATATCTGCGTGCCCATACTCAAATGAGGCAGCCTAAAGTTTTCTTGGAGCTAATTCACTTTCTACTAAACACACTCAGTTTTACTTCCTCAAACAAATCCTATATATATTTTTTGGGTCAAATTTGTTATATTGATGTCCATTTGACAACCAAACATGTTCAACGAAACGTTTTGAAGCTTGATAATATTTATTCAGCTTGTTAGGATAAACAACAGATTAATTTAACAGAAAAAAATAAGACTGAATAGTATGATGTTTGACAATTCAACACAAACAGCAGGTATGGTGATAGGCGTTTTTGGCCTTTACACATACTATGGTCAAAACAGGTTATATACAGTGCAAAATACTGGGGGAAACATATATATACATCATCTAACACAAAAAGAGTTTGGAGGATATCTCATTGTGAGGTTAGGTATTGTGCTCACCACCTTATCAAAAGTATATCCATGCAATCAAGCTTCTCGAACACAAACATCTATATACAAATTGCAAAAAATGATAGTAAAGAAAAAAATAAAATATAACATAAAAAAAGTCTTCAAAAATATTGACAATAAACTAGTTCAGTTCAGATGTTTCAGGGATGCCAGTAGCTACTCAGGTTCCTCTTGAACAGGACACTGTGCTACGTCACACACAACGTCACACAGCTCACTCTTCTGCGGTTTGCACGCTGCTGTCACTTCACACTCGCCGAAACGCTGACTCATCCGAAGAAAACAACGACAAATCCGGCTCATCCTCTTCCTTGAGTTCATGAAATAGTGCATTAACATGCGCTAAATTTAGTTTTAGATTCATTCCGCACGTTTCAAAGTCCCTCGCTCAATTCAACCGGTCGTCACTCGCTCCCTCACCCCCCTCTCTTTAGATGGCACCTCGCTCGGCAATAGACCCTACTCACCAACGTCACAGAATGACGTGTCGTTGTATCCGGCCGCCATATTGTCTGTCATTGTTTATCCGTATTCTCAATGGTTTCAATTTGTCGTGCAATTTATAGTGCAATTCATGGAAGCCCCGATGCTTTCAGACACTGTAAACTCATTGGATGTGTTGCATAAAAGGCGTTATGTGGAAAAGCTTCAGTCTATCCATTCGCCAGATCCATATTTGATGCCTAAATCCGTATTTTTCGACCCGCTGTCTTCGCCCTCTCTGCCTGACATCTGGTACCCTGATATCTACAACTATCTTGTCCACACAAAATCAGCCTATTCTCACGAAAGTTTGAAAAACTTTAAGAGCAGCACTCTAAGCAACATTACCCCGTGTGACCCTTTACTTCCAATTTTCTAAAATGGCGACAATCAATAAAAAAAAAAAAAGTTGACTGCGATGGCCGACGCTTCAACGATAGGTGGATATTGGACTATTTCTTCAATAAAACACGCAAAAACTGTGTCTGCCTCATTTGCAAAGAAACAGTCGCTGTTTTCAAAGAGTTCGATGTGACGCGATAATGATATTACCGATACGACAACATTACAGGGAAGATATGAAGCGAGAAATTATAGCAACTTGAAGCTAGTTTAATTTCACAGCAGCAGTATTTCGCAAGAGCCCGAGTGTCGAAAGAGAATGCCACAAAGGCGAGATTGTTGAAATTACGAATGGAAAAAAAAAAAAAATAGAGAAAATGTGACACACAGAAGGGCTTGCTAAAATTTGTTTAAATATATTGTTCTATGTAAATCAGCCAAGGTAGCCCCTCGCATTTTTACCACACCAAATATTGGCCCCCTTTGCAAAAGGTCTGGACACACCTGTTTAACTGATGATCCGTAGACGAGGCCAGCTTCTTTCACTTGGTACCAGCTAAATATTATTCAAAATGTAATGATGGTGGAAGAAATAAGCATCTTGAATTTGAAACTGTATATTGTCAGCGATTAGCCTCGCAATGATCTTAATTGTGGTTGTCAGCCCAAAACCCTCTAAATATATATTAAATGCATCTTACCAGATATAAAATGACTACTGCATAATCTGTGGTAATCGTTTGGAGCCCAGTTTTCTCGACGAATTGCAGCAGTCCATCTCGCTCTCCTCTCTCTCGGAATACGGTAGAACTTCAAGTCTCTCCGTCTATCTTCTCTGTTATTGCAACCAACCGCCACACACGCCTTCACCATTTTGATTATTAATGTTAACGAGCAGAAAAACACGCCATAATAGGAGGAATTTACGTAGCGGTAATGCGTCAACACGACGAGCTGACGGACAATATGGCGCGGAGGCGTGGTTGTGACGTCATGTGAGTAGGGTCTATATATTAAAAGTTTTCCGATGACGTTCTTCTTTTGTGAATTCACAATGGCTCCTGGGATATGTAGTCTTTTGTGGTGCTTTCGGTTTTGTTCATTGATTGATTGATATATTGATTTCGAGCAGTAATAACAAAAACAGCATGAGTAGGGGAAAACAAATAACAATAATACCAGTAGTGTTGATTATAACAAAAATTAATAACAAATACATACATAAGTAGCTCGAAAAGGATTGGGAAGAAGCCGAGCTTTTTTTGGGTCCCACCCCCAATTCACTCCCCAAAAATTCAATGTGAATGCAGTCACTCCCCAACATTGTCATCATCATCGCACTATCACCACCACCACCACCATCACTACCACCTCCATCATCGTCGTCCTCACCGCCGTCCCCATATTTTGATTGTACATTCAAAAGTCATCATTTATGCAATAACAGCTTAAGTTGCACAGAGACAAAGGCCATTTCATGAGACAAATAGTTAAACAACGGGAGGTTTAGGAGGGCAAATACACATTATTTGTCACATCTGCGTAGGGGCTGCAGGCGGGGGCAAGGAGAAAGCGTAGATGGAAACTATTGTACGGTGCTGCGGCGTGTTTCCACATTTGAAGGACACAAGGCGCTGTCACAGTGATTATGGCTGCGGCGCTTGGGGGGCACACGCATTACTAACATAATAATGATGATGACTTAATAACCTTGATAAGGGCACTTGCTTGGTCAAGATGGCAAGGGCCAGTGCTTGAGCACCACCTGGCGTCTATGTGTGCACGTCAGTGGGACTTTATTATGATGATGAATGGTGCGCGAATGGACATTTACATGTCTGACACGTTCTTACTTAAGAATATTTTCTAACGTTCTATCTAC
Organism: Corythoichthys intestinalis; assembly: GCF_030265065.1. Classification (NCBI taxonomy): domain Eukaryota; kingdom Metazoa; phylum Chordata; class Actinopteri; order Syngnathiformes; family Syngnathidae; genus Corythoichthys; species Corythoichthys intestinalis. The sequence goes on from NC_080398.1 coordinate 44,522,577, forward strand.
GTTTTGATGTCTTAAACCCTCTATCATAGAACTTGATGGGGTCAAACAGGGACTAAATTTTTACGTCAGATAGAAAATATTCATTTAAAAACATCTGAAAAAAAGCTTCTTCATACATTTTCACCAGAATAATTTATGTATTCAATTTTTTTTTTTTTTTTTTTTAACAAAAAATGCTGACAATGACTGGTGAAAACAAAGAAATTGAGACAAAAAGCGTATAATTTAGTTACGTGCATTACACCTAAAAGGTTTATTTTACTCTTCATAGCCATGTGTCAGTGTCACTGAAGTGTGTGTATTTTCACAGAACTGAAAAGCCACCTTTTTTTTCTGACGGATAAGCACTTTGTTGTCCTTGGGAGACTGCTGGTGCTTGGCTGCTCGTGCACGCTCGCCAAGCGCTGTTACGCTGAGCCGTGCGCGTGAGGTGACCTTCCCCTGCCTCTCAACGCACACTCCAAATGACGTACCTTTGGGGGCTGACACAATCGCACATGCGCGTACACACTCAGTGTCCCCTGTGATGTTTCCAACTGACAGATGTTCTCTGTTGTTCACTTTAATGTGCCACTATAACCGTAAACTACCACATTTATACCCATGAATACAGATAAAAAACTATCAAACATTCCTCTCACTACACACACATGGATACACACAAGCGTTCAACAATTCAGTGGACTCCAAATTGGCCTAAAAAGATGTAAAAATTACATTATAAGAATCTGCTTTATGCACTGAAAGAGTCTCAATATTTTCCCCCAAGTATCACATGGCTTTTTTTTTGTTTGCTGTCCATTATGTTAGTCTTGTGTAGCTTTAGTGCATATTTTACATATGTAATGTAGTCTACTATAATTTCATTACGTCTTACACAATATTCTTATTTTGTTTTATTGCTACATAGCCTCAAAAGGCCTTCAACTATTACAATATGAGCTTAGAATTTGGCCAACAAAAACTTAATTTGAATGCTTCTTATGACAGTGTCATAAGATCGGTGTTAGAGTATAACGGTATTTTTAATTGTTATTTTTATTTCCAGCAGTAAGTAATATAATTACTTTTCCCATCTTTGCAACACTGTTACCGTTACTGAGGTTGTGAAAGGTTGCGTTGCTACAATTTGCGCGAGTTGTCTGATTTTGTCACACATCAGCTGCCTACCTGCCTGAAGAGAGCAGAGCTGGAGGGGGGAGGAGGGACAAGGGTGGTGACGCCGTTGCAAACGCGATTACGATTGGCTTGGTGGGCGGATCATGCCCTACTTCACTGCATGCTCTGACAAACACAACAAGACAGCGATTATGGCCATGGGCTAGGGAATTTCAAAGTGATTGCAATACACCACAAGGTGTCAATGGCGAGTTTTAAATTAATTAGAGCTCTAGCCAACGAGTGTGTTTTGCCCCTCGACTGATGCCGTAGTTTCCGGGTTCATTGTACCTTACGTTCATTTGACTGTTGACTTCACAACACATGAGACCTCTGATAGTTTGTATATTGTGATTAAATATAGCCATCTAGTGTATTTGTAGAGCTTAACAAAATGTTTGAATAGAGTTTGACCGAAGTCTAAGTTTTATGTGTATTTTGCATAGCTATTTTGATTAGGAATGCCAGTTCTCTTTGCATTGAGCGATTTTCTTTTTGTGAACATTTTTTTTTTTTTTTGGAGAGATAAGAATAATATTTTTGTTGTGCTTTCACTAAATGATACTGTAGCGACTTAACTGTTCTGCCCAAATGCATGATGGGAAGTTGGGCAACCATGACTGTCAGTGGTGGTTGCAAATAGTATATTTTCTGCGTTGTGTTCAATGAAGCGAGTTCTGTCATTCTTCCCCACGTTGCTCGCCACAATAGTTAGGTTTGTTGTGAAAGAGTTGCCTAAGCTTATGCCAATAAATGGCGTGGTCCAATGAACATCTGTGTCCACTCGCATTTCTCTGCCTCTTAGCTCTCAATGTGCAGAAAAATGGCATTATTGTAATCTGTTGAGACAATGAATGAGCGGGTCATGCAGCGCATGCATTAAATGCGTCAAATATTTTAGCGTGATTAATCAAAAATTGGCGGCATGGTGGCTGAGTGGTTAGCACGTCCGCCTCACAGTTCTGAGATCAAGGGTTCAATCCCGGGCTTCAGCCTTCCTGTGTGGCGTTTGCATGTTCTTCCCGTACCTTCGTGGGTTTTCTCCGGGAACTCCGGTTTCCTCCCACACCCAAAAACCATGCATGGTAGGCTGATTGAACACTCTAAATTGTCCGTAGGTATGAGTGTGTGCGTGAATGGTTGTATGTCCCCTTGTGCCCTGCGATTGGCTGGCAACCAGTTCAGGGTGTACCCTGCATACTGCCTGTAGTTAGCTGGGATGGGCTCCAGGCTCTTCACCTTGTGAGGAAAAGTGACATGGAAAATGAATGAATGAATAATTTAAAAATTAATTACGGCCAGTTAACGCGATAAATTGACAGCACTAGTTAATATAAACCTCTTTGATGTTAAAGATGTTATAGAATGTAATGTGTAGAACACAAAAATTAACGTCAGTTACTGCTGAGTAACTAATTACTTTTACAATGAGGTAACTAACTAATTACTTTTTTAAAGTAAGGTTAACAACACTGCATAGGGCTGTCGTAATTATGACATGACAGTAGGGATGCAACGATACAGTTAAGTCACGGTTTGGTACGATTTTCGATATGAGAGACACGATTTTCAATTCGATTCAATACATTTAATGCTCCGAAACAAAAAATAGAAGTGTTATTTATTTTTTTTTTTTTTTCACGTTTAAAAATTTTTTTGTTATTTTGCCAACACGCAATAATAACAATGCCATCATATAAACATGCATTTTAGTGCATCATATTTGCGTGCTTACTGATCTGAAGAAATTTTGTATAAAAGTGCTGAGAATAATCTTTACTGTTTGTAAAGTGAGGCGGGGCACACTGTTTATTGCTACAGCTCTCTTAGCAGGTATGTTTACCACATGAGCAAAACATCCTATTTGTGGTCCAAGTCCATCTGTGTTTCGTACTGAATTAACAATATTTGCAGGATTATCTATAGTCACTGGTATGGATTGATTTGGCCTGCTTAATTTCCATTCAGTCATGGCGGTTTTTAATTCATCGATGTAGTATGTGGTATTTCTACTACGCGTCCCATGATCACTTTGGGCTCACGCAACCAACGGCAGGGACTTGGGGGAATCTAACGTAGCACATCTAGGTTGCTATTTGATGATATCTAGTGTGTGCGTGCGAGTGTTGTCGGGCATTTAAAAAAGTTAACAAACGCCACAGAAGTCATGTCTGCTCATTACTGCGCAACACCAGCATTTGACAATCGACTTTCATAAACAGGACGAGTTTGAAGTACAGCACTCTTAATTTGCCACTCATTGTTCATCATGTAACCGTGAGTTAGTGCTCTGTGTCCCAGGGTTTAAGCTGTTCGTTGCAGCCAGGTCAGCAACAATGTATTGGTGGGCATTGTTGTACATATCCGTAAAGACAGTCTTTTTTGAATGTATAAGAGTTGGGGCAGCAAATCACAAACCCAAAATGCTGCCAAACAACGGATCTGTGCGATAGTGAAACCGACAAGCTGCCTCTTTAAGCTTCTGTGTTTACTCATGAGCAATGGTCCTCGTGTGCCACGGCTCCCGCACTTCAGGCAGTTTGGGGGAGAGGTGGAGGGGGGGCTGTTAGCGGGGAGGAGCCTTCTTATAACTTTATTTACCAGGCCAAGATGCGCCGGACATTATAGTGAAAGTGACCACAAAAAAAAGTTCGGAAAAATACATTTCGGGAGCTTTTTCAATTGGATCGAATGTTTTTGCGTATTGAATCGAAGAGGGCGTATCGAACGGTTCAATATAAAACCGAGTAATATTCCATCCTTACATGACAGCTTTCATAAATATATAAATTAATGCTTGTTAATGTCTGAACTCGGATTGTATGGTTGTGAACACAACACTATTGACAAATATCTTTACAGTAAATATTCAAAGGCCACACCACCCTGTTCAACTGCCAGCTTTTTGTGATTTGAAATCAAAATAAATAATTTCACAACTTTTCCACCATGTAACCGCAATTTAATTTCATTCAAGATACAAAAAAAGAAGCATAAAAAAGAACATACAAAAAACTGAGATGTTGTAGTTGCACAAATGTGCACACCCTCTTAAAACTGACAATATGAGGCTCAGGATGAACCAATGACGTTCAAACTTATTGACGCCTGTCACTATTTTAACGTACCTCAGACTAACCCTGAATAAAATTAAAGCTTGACGGTTTTGTGCCAAAGGAGCATACCAGTGTCTGGCATTATTGTACTGCTATGGCGGAGTTCTTTTTTCACAAGTTAATGGTAATGCCAATCATATAATGTTATCATTGAGCCACAGTTGCAACAGTTGCAGAGCAGCCGAAAAGTACAAGATTTCAACTAAGTAACTGTTTACTTCTCCCAAAGAGCACCAGTCAGCCCGACTGACTGGGCTTTTATCAGGAACTAGCAAATTGTGTTGCTGGATGGGCGCTACAGATAGGACAATTTAATGACCACCGAGATAAAAGTGTTGCTGGGTGTGAGAGTTGTTCTTAAAAGTCCAGATGTTGACCTTGCTGAACAGCCCTACAGCTGCTCTGACAATGGGCTGAAAATAACCCCTGGGTGTTACCATGGTTATCAGGTCTGTACTGACAGATGCTCATTAGAACAAACAGGCACACAAACACACATTCACAGCTGATAATAGGTTCTTCTCAGAGGAAAAGTTGAACTTCTGCTCTGCTAGACTCAGATCTATGAAAGATTTCTGTACCCTGTCGACTCAGCAAAGTTCTTCTTAACAACATGTGATATGGACAATGTGTGACAATATATATATTTTTTGTTGTTTTTTTTAAAGTGCCAAAATGATTCTGTTTACTAACCCAAACTTACTCACTGCAGTAGCATCCTAAATAAATGGCCCCTCACACTGGCTATTTTATGGAAAATCCTCAGAATGGTCATCTATCTTTGCCACCATGATAAGCCAAAAATTCCACATCAAATGCTGGGCCAAACAAAGCGGCCTCAGGGCTACACCTGCTTCCAATTTGGGTTCATTTGGGAGAATACCTATCTGGACTATTTATTAAAGGCACCGGACTTTACCCAAAATGGTTGCTTCAAATCAAAATGGCCAACTTAATGATGAATTTTGACCATAGTTTTGGAGATTTTTTTTTTTTCCTTTATCTTTTAAATATTGACATTAACAAATTTTGTGTTGGTCCACATTGGCAATATGGATCCCTTATAAAACGTAGTTGCAGCTCGATGGGGGAAGAAAATCTCATGTAATTTGAACATTACAGCTTGATTTTTCACCATCTTGAGGCTTCATGTCAAATATGTGACAATTTTGTTTAACTATTAAAATTTGAGAGGGTACACAACTTCTCAATGAAGAGTTCCAATGTAGTTTGCTCACCACATGCCCCACTGAACTGCCTACAGTAGTGCTATTCTCCAAATTAAAAAGACTAATTTTTCCTTTTTGTGCTTACTTAGCATCATCACGACTGCTTACAGCCAGTAGTAGGCATATTTTAATGGCAGACATGCTGTAATTGATACAAAAAATGAATTCAGTAATTCGACATGAGTATAAAGCCCCTTTCACATATACCTGAACACTGTTAAAATCCTGGGATTTCAACGGGCAGGCCTTGTATGTGAAAGCGATTTCCCGGGTCGAATAACATAGAGATTACGCGAATATTTTTCAGGTCATCTCTTAGTCTAATGTCCGAAGACGTAAATATCATGGCGGGCCGATTGTCACTTCCTCTTTCTTTGAAGTAAGACGAAAAGTGGTAAACAAACAGCGCAATTCTCAACATAGCAAGCCGGAAATAGCTGAATTTAACTGAAAACAAAGAAATTTAATTGAAACTGGTATGTAGAGCCGTGGAAGAGAGTCTGTTGTTCATCTTTGGAAATGTGTGGTTCATTTTGTTGCCGATGTTCGGGTCCGTAACTGCAGACACAAGGTTGTACCCAGGGGTGAAAGTGGCAAGAATTTTTTGCCGGAACTCCCAGACGTGAAGGTCGCCACAGAGCCAGAAGTGGTTGTTTATTTATTTATTTTCATTTTTTGTGGGGGTGGGGGGGGGGGGGGTCAAACCTCCTAAAACTACTGAAATGCAAAGAAAACTGTTTTGGCACAGTTATTTCTATAACATACAAAAACTGATTTTCATTCAAAATTGTATTTTTTTCAATGATTTGCAAAATAAAAGTTAACAAAAACGGCAATAACCCCAACCTCCATCTCCTAATTTTTATTTTCCCTCATTTCCTCACATACTAAATGCATAATCTCAACTTTAACTACTTAAAAACATAGGATGTATATTAAAATTGAAGTTAATGTAAACATTTACTTACTTTTTAAAAAATAATAAATATATAAGTAAAATACATTCAGAAAAATAAGTACAAATGACTTATATTATGCAGAGTGAAATGGAATAATATTTTGAAGATCGCGCAAACATTGACTTTTTTAAATCATACGGAAATGAATAAGTAGCCTAACATAAATGAACAAATATAAGTAAAAGTGCACATTGACAGCTAAGATGTTCTGAACCTCCATATCAGAGCAAATAAACTAAATATAATAAATAAACCTCCTCAACTCTTTCCCTGCTCTTAAAGATTTGATCCATTTTCTTTTGCATTGCCCTTTTTTTGATGCATCAATTCAATGAACTTTTTTTTTTTTTTTTTTTTTTGCTGTTCCAGAAAACATGCACATTTGAACCAATCAAAGCTAACTATCTCTGCTGATCACATGTCAGTATGTCAGCCAATTGAACGGATAAATGAGTCCAAGCGTTTTGCTTTGGTGTGTGCATTCGCACATTGACGTGACTCCTCGTCATACTCTGATAACTGCAGCAGCTGGGGAATCCTCCATGCTGACCGTGGAATAAAATAAACAATGAATATCAGTGGAAACGGATTACGCAACACAAGCACTTTACTATGCTTGTTGTTAATACTTGTGTATGCAAATCTGATGTTGGTAGATTGTTTTCTTCTTGGAGATGAAATGCATGTGTGGCAGCTTAGCATTTTTTTTTACATAGCGTTTTGACAGTTGCCGTCATATTTTCGGAATCAAAGCATCGTGTACCAGAACAGCATTCCGTCCCTGAATCTTATACCGGAACTGCGTTCCGGCCCGCAATCTTATACCGGAGCTGCGTTCCTGACCGTTCTGGCCCACTTTCACCCCTGGTTGTACCTCAAAGCAGAAAACAACGGGGGGATACGTTCAAGTTAAATACAAACAAAAATACACGTGATCGTGGAAAAGGGGGAATAACACGATGGTGAAATTAGGTCAATGGGACTCAATAATACTAACCTAAGCGGTAGGCAGAGAGCCGATAAGACAACAAAACAAATACACTCAAATACCAGCACAATGTAGGGGATGTCAAAACAAGGGCGGCAGACGAAAAAGCTAGCAAATGCACAAAATTCGAGGGTACAAGGTGTCGAATGGCGCCCAGCAAGTTACGATCTCGGCACCCTTCTATTGGATCGCCTGGGCTTAAATACAGTCTTGATGAGCTTAAATTGGCTGCAATTATGACATCGGGAACGCTCCCACAACTGGCTCTGTACCAAAACACGATTTGACCAACATTGTGACAGCCGATGCCGACCAAAAATGACCTAATGTCGGATTTATAAAATCGCGCCAGCAGCCCTCCCCGCACAGTGGGCAACACGGGACAAGTGTGTGAAAGTGTCCAACCCGTGTCATTCCCGGGATATCTCTACCTGCGTGAAAGCAATGACGCGAGTGAATCCCGCGTCACTTTACACCGGAATCTTCCGGGATATGTTTGTGAAAGGGGCTTAAGTGTCACCATCAACTAGAAAAGAGTAACTACATGAAACAAGAAGACAAAAAAAATAAACCTACAGTAACTGGCAATGACTCTAAACTTTTTAAGGGGAGATAGTTAATCTAAAAGTGCCTCTTGACAATACGCGAGAGTTTTGTCATAGTGAATATATAAAAGCTAGAGGCACTATTACACTATTGGAAGCATTAGCATAGAGTAGTGGTTGTGAACAGTGAGACAGGTGTTAATGATCCTCTGAGGACTCACATATTTATTCATGGATTCACTTCAGCCTAATTTCCACCCTCTATCCAAATGTGTGGTGATAGGCTGCTCAGTTTTGATGTAGCCTTACTGGTCGTCAGGTAGTGTGAGCAGACACAATGTGTCAAGTGAAATTTTCGTCATCGTTTCACGTTGGGAGGCTCCTGTCTTGATTGTTTGTCTTCTAAGGAGAGCCGCTGATAGATTTAGTTCATCATTGATCTATTGAGCTCTACTGTGTTTTTCCATGTTTTCTAAAATTAATGCAAATCTTATTTCTGTCACCTCACCACTAAGCCGAACTAACAAACTGGTGGTTTGTGCAATTTTGCTGTGTGCTATAAATCTGTTGGTTTATTGGCAAAGGAAGAGCTCATGAAATTATTCTGTGCATCCAGGATTGTCCTTTTTCTATGTAGATTTTTCACAGAGTTGTTGAAAAATCCATGAACAGTTTTCCAAATTGAAACAGCATTATGAGACAAAGCCTAAAAATTCTGAGATGAGACGATCAAAAATTAACTTTAAGTACATTTTTTTGTGTATCTGTACTTTACTTGAGTACAAATATGAAGTGGTACTTTTTACTTCACTTCATTTTACAGAACATATATGTACTTTTTACTCCACTACTTTTCAAATTGTCGTCTGCATTACATGTTGCTTTAGTTATTTTTCCTTATTGTGAATTGATAGTTTTATTTTCATGCCTCCGGCGCATCGATAAGCTCTGTGCAACTATACCATAATTGAACACTAGAGGCAGCAACATGAGTACACACAAGATTAGGCAGGTGAACAAGATACTGACCAATAAAAACCAACAGTGAGAGTAGTGCGCCTTCAGATGGGTGCTGAAGACTAGGTGGGAGTATGCACCTGATAGTTGCTTGCAATCTGCCATTAACTCATTTGCTCCCAAAAATGTATAAATATGTTCTATTTTTAATTGTTACAGTGTCCCAAAGACGTATTTGTACTCCTTTTACATTTTTTTTTTTTCACAAGAGACATTTTTGGGTTCTGATTCAACTTAGCTCCAAAGCACAACGCTGAACATCCATTTTAAAGCAATAAAACTGGCCACAGGAGGGCAGTATCGCATTTGGTAAGACCCGCAACCCGATTTAACGGAGCGAACGGCTGGCCGCACGGCCGGGGTGCTGGCGGAAGACGACTGAATGGACGTCCTGGATGCCAGGCGGTGACGACCGAGCAGAACAACCGGGAGGACGCCCGGGATGCCAGGCTCTGAACGACCGAGTAGAACGACCAGGACCACCACTGCTTAGATGTAGATATAACAAAAGAAGGTACACATGAAGTGATGGACACAATGTTTGAAGGCAAACAAAAAGGGGAAATGACACCCATTAGAGTCCACAACAACCAAAATACTAACTGGTGATGAGCAGACGTGTGAGGGAAGAAAATGCTGATTGTGTTTGCTAGTCTGTAGAAGAGTCAAATGAGACGACTGGTAGTGCTCAGGCTATATCAGGGGTCAGCAACGCAAGATGTTGAAAATACACCCAGACTGGTCGCCAGCCAATTGCAGACTTCCTTATACAGGTCAATAGTTACCAAAAAGTACAGATATCCATTTTTATGTTTAAACTGTCGTCATTTTCAGTTTGCATTACATTGAGCTGATATTGTGCGCAAAGAAAGAGACTGCATATACATTGATAAAAATGAGTGTGTATGATTTTGGTTGACACATGGTACAGTAGACAGATGGATTTGGCCTCGCACTTTGTATTCATAGATTCAGTGTGGTCTTCATTTTGCCAGATCATTGTTATGTCTGTTGTGGTGACTCCTCCCAGGCTGCGGCGTGGTTTATTAATATGAATGAAGAAGATCTGCATAATTACACGTGCTCTTATCATAACAAAAAAAGGCCTACTGTATATGTACTGTATACACTGTAATTTAAAGAAGCCTTGCAGCCAATCGAATATGGGAGTGTAATGTCCCCACAAAATATGAACAAAGACAATTGTAATCTACTTTATGTTGTTGTGCAATGAGGCAAAAAATAAAAAATCTCAACATCTTTTCAATCCACTCCCCTTTTCTTTCTTTCCCTTAATGTATGTTTTTCCTCTTTATCCCACATCTTTCTTCAAGCTTTCCACTCTTTCCTGTTTTTTTTTTCTTTCTTACTTTTATGAGAACCCACTTTCCCTATTTGTTTCCGATTCCCTAACACTGGAGTTTTTCCATTTCTTTCTTCCTGCTTTCTTCTTGTCATTTTCCAGCTTCTTCCTTTCTTTGCTGCCTAAACTGTTACGATATAGAGTTGTACCTCTACATACAAGGTTAATTCGTTCCAGGACCTTGTTTGTTAGTTGAAATGGTCGTATGTCGAGCAGAATTTTCTCATAAAAATACATTACAATTCCATTATTTCGTTCCACAGCCAGAAAACCTACACTAAATCCTTAATAAATACTGCTTGGACTACTGCAAATAGCAATTAAACAGAATAAAGTATGAGTAAAAATCAGAATAATAATATGATAATAGTGATAATAATAATGATACCTGTAATGATGTAACGAATCAGGTTCTAATGTGGCGGATATGTTTTGCGTGGTGTACCTGAACTCACCGTGTGGCTTTTTAATTTCACTTTAATGTTCAGCAGCGGCGGACAGTAGGAATGCTGTGTTGCATACGTTCTGAAATAAATGATTAAAAACCTAACAAAGCTGGTGATCTTTCGGGCGATCTTACAATCATAATAATTCTCACCTTAACTTATAAAGACTGGCAAACGGAGGTCAGAGGAGGACCGTCGAGATTGTAGACGTTCTACGGCCGTATTGTCAAGCCAGTTCACGGACGAGCACAGATTTTTCTGTCATTTCCATCTTCATTTCATTGGTAAGCCTCTCCATGACTTCGTAAGTAGAAACAAATTCATTCATTCATTCATTCATTCATTTTCCATGCCGCTTTTTCCTCACGAAATGGCGAGTCAAATTTTACTTCCGTTGTCGAAAAGATCGTGTGTCGAAGCGATTGTATGTCGAGGTACCACTGTACTGGTGGTGGGGTTTGTGTGCCAGCAATAATCATACGACTTGAGCTTTCTGGGGATCTATGGTCGTGGTAGGGTTACCCATCACAAAGTATGGCTCAAAGATCCTCTTCTGATATAGACAAAACAATGGAAGAAAATTTCCCTTTCCCAGATGTGGATAACTGGGATCCATCCCTTGAGCCAAGCTGGGAGGTGGGGCTTGATTGCGAGCACCTAGTGCGCCCCATAGAGAAATGTGTGCCCCCTTTTTAAATGATCCAAATCTGAGACTATGGTCTTCAGTTGGAGTTGTCACAGTTAGCGGCCCAGCAACCAAAGGACAACAACCATAGGTGGTTGACAGGAACCACAGGCGCAAACTCAGAGTGATCCCACGCTACTTCGCGCTTCAAACTTTGCGCGCTCACTCCATCGCAGATATTTTTCAATTTAAAAAAACAAAAAACAAATAGAGATGAGCTGTCTCGAGCCAATAGCGCAGTCTAACGCTCGCTCTCTCCCTCTCCATAATATTTGTTCGTCAGAGAGTGAACTGGAGTTGCTTATTAAAGTAAACGATTATTGACAGATGGTTAAGCTTTACTCTTGCCAGAGACTCGACCTTCAAAGCGCCTCATGCATCAATCCTCGTTTAACTTGTTAAATAGTTGCTGTGGCAACTCATTGTGTGTAAGTGAGCAGCTGTAGCGGATTTGAGTGGACACTCAATGAAGCATTTAATAAAGACAGGCATTTTTTTTTTACTCTTTTTAGATGGATTGGGCGTCTACTTTTTTTCTGGTTTAAAAATAATTCTCTGAGACAGCAACATGTTTAAAACTTATTATAATCATTACATTTAAATTGCTTAAAAACCTTTATTAAAATACTTTAGGGAAAAAGGTGAAAGAAACATGTCTTATAAGTATCTCTTTCCAATGATAGATCTGAATAAATACATTGATTTAAAAAAAAAAAAAAAAAAAAGTATAGTATGTGTATATATATTAGGGCTGTCAAAATTAACGCGTTAACATGTCCCGCTCAGACAGTATTCTGCCTTTTGGTAAGTTTTACAGCAAGGCTTTTTCTGCTGTCTAACAGCGAACTCTTGTGGTCGCTTTGCGACATGGTTTATTCTTTTCTTGCCTGTTCAATATGGCTGCACAACGTCTCTGTTGTGCTTATATGATCCTTGGACAAGATTTGTCCGTAAGTATGGTTGTTGTAAAGAATGTACATATTATGTTAATTAGCGAAAAGTTATATTTTTTGTATGAGACACTTTTTGTTTATGTTTACCTGTATAGCGTGCTAAGCTAACGTTGTTGCCAATGCAATGCTTGTGTACTTTTTTTTTGTAGTTTTAGGACGGTCTAAAGAGGACAATGGTTTTAGGCCATTTTATTAATAAATCAGATGAAAAAGGAAGAAGTCTGATTATTAAGGCGTTGTTCACTAGCTGTCTAGCTTTGGAAAAAGTAGACGCTTCGGAGTGAGGACAGCATAGACAGATTTAAATGACAGTAGAGTGAAATGCCCACTACAGTCCTTATGTACCGTATGGTGAATGTATATATCCATCTTGTGTCTTATCTTTCCATTCCAACAATTTATTTTACAGAATATATATATAATTCACAGAAAAATATGGCATATTTTATAGATGATTTGAATTGCGATTAATTGCGATTAATTACGATTAATTAATTTTTAAGCTGTAATTAACTCGATTAAAAATTGTAATCGTTTGACAGCCCTAATATATATATATATATATATATATATATATATATATATATATAAACTAACTATAAGATTTTTTTGTCTTCCTCTTCAGACCAGCTGTAGCACCCCCCACCCAAAAAAAAAAAATATATATATATATATATACTTATAAAAAAATCATCATCGTCTCGCCCACCCGGGCGGTATGGTCTCTCCTTTCAAGCTCGGGTCCTCTACCATATACTGTATATATATATATATATATATATATATATATATATATATATATATATATATATATATATATATATATATATATATATATATATATATTTTTTTTTAATTATTAAATTTATTAGGATCATGGAAGCTTCCACTTGGGGAAAATATATACATACATTATATCCTGTATATACAGAATATAATAAAAATATACGGTACTGTGCAAAAGTTTTAGGCAGGTGTCCTGCCTAAAACTTTTGCACAGTACTATATATATATATATATATATATATATATATATATATATATATATATATATATATATATATATATATATATATATGTACTGTATACTGTAAGTATATAGATATACATATATATACTGTATACTGTATGTGTATATATATATATTGTATGTATATATATACTGTATATATATTGTATGTATATATATACTGTATATATATATATATTCTTTTTTTTGGGGGGGGTTGGGGGCGCTACTTCTCAGTTTTTCACTTATCGCGGCGGATTCTGGTCCCCATTAGCCGAGAAAAACGAGAGATCCCTGTATACTCTACTATGAAAATACTAAATCTAACAAAAAACACAAACCAAAAACAATGTAACAAACCAACAGTGTTGTTAATCTTACTTTAAAAAAGTAATTAATTACAGTTACAAATTACTTCTCCCAAAAAGTAATTGCGTTAGTAACTCAGTTACCTGAATGTTAAAGTAATTAGTTACTTGGCAACGTAACTGGTGATAATTTTCCTTTTTTTTTTGGTAAAAAAAAAAAGAAAACAGATCACACAATGCGAAGTTTAAAGGGTTGTGGGGACAATTGGCCCTAGCCCAATTCTTTACCCTAAACTTAACGAGACACTGGGGGATTGCGGATATTGCGATAACTCGATAGTAACCTTTGCTATGTGTGGAAGTCATTTAATGTTCTGAATCAACCGCGAAAGTTGTTAAAATTGCTCCCGTTTTTGCATTAGTTCCCTTCTGTTTACTTTCGACATGTGTTAGTTTTAAAACAGTTTCATCATTTAAAAACAGATTCAAGTCAAGATTTTGCCGATTTAGGAGCATTTTAGATAAAAGGTTACTTAGGTTCGCAAGGAAGGTTGTCTACAACAGAGCTTTCCTAAGAGGTCTACTGCTTTAGGATGGCGGCTGTTTACTACACATCTAGTTCTTTAGATATATTGCTAATGCCACTGTGTCTGTCATTTGCATTTAGTTCTATAATATGATTTCTACCGTAGCATTATGTGGGCATAGTTTTTAGGCTATCGGCTACAGTCAGGTATTATTGGAGCCACCTAGCATCACGTTTGCAATGGCGTCCCCACTCCTGCTCTGCTCTCTCGTCTCCGCGAGTCTGTCTCTCTCAGACTTTTCTTGCGTCAGCCAACATAGTAACGAAGTGTAGCGCACGCCTTTCCCCAATCAGTAACGGTAACAGCGTTGCCAAGATGAGAAAAGTAATTAATTAGATTACTCACTACTGAAAAAAATAGCGCTGTTTGTAACGCTGTTATATTCTAACACCGTTATTAACAACACTGCAAACCAAAAGCTAAAGCAATAAACTAAACGAACTTTTCTACACTAACACAGACAACAAGCCAAACTTGCTGAACATGAGAGCCAGCTTGGAAGATGACTGGAGTAAACAGGTGAAATGAATGGGTAATTGCAAGGAAAACACTTGGACAAGAAGCAAAGGGAACAGATACTAACCAAACATTAACATTTGAGATATGGACACTTCAAACCTGGGCCTGATAAGAGGAGTTTAAGTATCTTGGACTATTGCATACAAGTGGCAAGAATATGGGGTAAAACATCAAAGGTGGATTGGGGAATCTGTATTAGTCTGTCATAGTGAGGGTGGATGCAGTTGGCCGCAAAGAGTTCCTTCCGCAGGTCAACTGGCAAGAGCTCAGAGTAGAGCCAGTGGTCCTCTGCACTGAAACAACCATGTGTTGGCTTGGATAACTTCCTGGTGAGGTGTTCCAGGCACGACCCACCCATAGCAGGCCCAATTGAAGACCCAGGACACAGTGGGGGTAATAATTTATCATACTACTATTTTTGTAGGCAGGAAAATGCGACGTAAATGTATTTTTGTGCCAGCGCGGACCACGTGTTTCGGAATTTGGTAGACCAGTCCGCACCAACATAGGCAGCCAAGTGCAGTGATTGTGTATCCCTGCGGACATGTTCAGTGCAAATGTGGTTTTGTGGACAAAAGGTGCACTTTTACTATGCAGCCAAAGACAGGTCTTAAGTTTCATTGCAAAGTAAACTGTTGATTTTTCTTTCTTTGGTTAGCGGTTGTTGGACAATAGTCACAGTATGTCCTTGATTGGTTGCCAGCCAGTCAGAACTGGTTTTATTTCATTTCATTTCATTACAACAGTTCATTCATTTTCACATTTTGGTCTACTTTTCAGCGTTTGTTCTTTAGCTACAGATTCTTTTATCTGGTCTTTCATTTCTTTCATTACCCCTATTTCCTATTTTGCCCTTACCTTTTTGCTTTTTCCCTGTTTTCTCTTTCCATCCTGCAACTCTTCACCTCACAGTGCAAAAGGTTCAATGAGGAAACGATATAATTTATAGTACACTCAAACAAACAATGTCACATACAGTGATGATAATTATCTAACCCACAGGGGGTTCACAGCTTTGGATCTGCATTTAATACCGCTTCACAATTTCCCCTGCACTGGAGCACACACACACACATGCATATTTTGTAACAAGACAATCTAAAAAATACATGCCTTTTTATCAAACTGTACCTGGATGTGTGTACATTTGGAGCAAACAGTCAATTTAAGAAACACAGCTTTGGATCTGCATTTAATACCGCTTCACAATTTCCCCTGCACTGGAGCACACACGCACATGCATATTTTGTTACAAGACAATCTAAAAAATACATGCCTTTTTGTCAAACTACCTGGATGTGTGTACATTTGGAGCAAACAGTCAATTTAAGAAACAAACAAACAGAAAAAAAAAACGATAAAAATGATACAAGCCAAACGTGCAAAAATAATCCTGTACACACATCCCAAAGCACATGTCTGCCGGCCACGTACGTACACACACGCGCACACGCACCCCTACACACACGGGCGCTGGCTAACTATGTCCTGTGGTCTGTGAGCGCTGATAAGGGTTTAATCCTGATTGGAGCCTGAGTAAAAGGCTTTGTTATGAACACTAAATAGACTGGCCCTCGGCGAGCACACTGGGACACCGCTGATAACATATACCCGTGCGCACTGACACACGCACAAATGCACACATGAAAACACACGCACTCACGTTTACATACAGTTGGCCCATATACCCACTACATATCCCAACACAGGCCATATACTGTATACTTAACAATCTCGGAACAGGATAGCACTCATATCCTACAGCCACATGCCTGCAGACACATTCTGTATATGCACACTTGATGACTTCATATGAGTGTGCCTGTATGTAAATGTGTGTGTGTTGTAGTTTATCAATGGCTTGATAAAGCTCTGGAGAGAGCAGTAAGTGTTGGCAGGCTCCAGACTGAATAGGCTGTAAATAGACTACTAATAGAGCGAGAGATTAGAGGAGTGGTGAGGAGGAGGACAGTAGAGGAGAGATACCAAAAGAGAAGATGTGAGATGACTAGTAATGTCAGCAGAGCCACGCCTTATCTCACAATGTCATCAGAACATTGGGAAGATGTCACAATGGCACACCTGTAGCAGTAAACTTTGCACTACAGTTATTGTTCTTCACAAGTTTGTACTACAGTACTCTCAGTGACAAAACATGGCGCAGGCTATTGTCCTGTCTTTAGTATAGAGATACTTAATACAAAATACACAAATACTAGAGGAATAGAAGCGTAAATCCTTTCCTGTAAGAATTTAGTCAGTTTTTTTCTGCCAAAATGGAAGTAGTGCAAAAGTAATTATGAAGTGAAGTAGGGCTGCAGCTACGTATAAATTATTTACGTAATCTATCAACTACCGTATTTTTCGGACTATAAGTCGCGCTTTTTTTTTTTCATATTTTGGCTGGGGTTGCGACTTATACTCAGGAGCGACTTATGTGTGAAATTATTAACACATTATGATATCATTTCACATGTTATTTTGGTGTTTTGGAGTGACACTGATGGTTTCGTAAACTTGTTAGCATGTTCTTTATGCTATAGTTATCTGAATAACTCTTAATAGCTATGGCCACGGTCGCATTCTGCCTTTGGCAATGTGTGTTCAATTGCATT
The DNA here is from genome assembly GCF_030265065.1 of Corythoichthys intestinalis. Taxonomy (NCBI): domain Eukaryota; kingdom Metazoa; phylum Chordata; class Actinopteri; order Syngnathiformes; family Syngnathidae; genus Corythoichthys; species Corythoichthys intestinalis. Next base: position 44,540,074 of record NC_080398.1, read on the forward strand.
AGTGACTTTTTTTAACATTGAAATGCATGCTTCTACTCTGTGGCGCTTTCACGCCCACGTGGGGGCGCACTCGCACTTGTTTACGTGAAGAGAGCTCACACGCCAGAAGAAGACGGACAGCTACGTAGCTTTGAGTGAGTGGGTGAGTTAGCGAGAGAGAAACACGGCTACGTACCTACGTTCATTGTTTATGCTTTTAAAATATCTCTACAGAGGCAACGCCTGTGTGTATCATCTTTTCTGTTGTTGTGTGTTTTCCACCCGCGATCGGACACTTAGAGCCAGTTGTGTGGGTGTTTGAAAGATGTGCTAATGCTAGCAAACGCATGCTAACCGTTTATGTCATTGCTGTAAAACAACCTAATTATCATTTATTTACGTTGATGCGAACCTGTTTGGTATCGAGGACCAAATTGATTCAGCAAATTATACGGACGTCCAGCATCGTCATTTGGGAGTTCGCTGTATAGCCAGGACCGAGCCGTAGCGTCCTGGTGAGGACAGTACATTCGCATTTCGTTGTTCATGCACGGTACACTGTACATTTATTCAACATGTTGTTCTCTATTGTATTTGTATATGAAATTGCCTTTCAAGATGACATATCTGTTCTTTGTGTTGGATTTTATCCCCCAAAAATGCGACTTATATTCCGGTGCGACTTATATATGTTTTTTTTTCCTCTTCGTTGTGGTGCGACTTATACTCAGGTGCGACTTGTAGTCCGAAAAATATGGTAGTTAGTTCGAATAATTGAGTACTCGGATTGGGAACATTTAATGCATTGCAGAATACATTTTAGGAGATGTAAAACAAAGGCTTGCTAAAACTGCACTTTTAAAAGAACATTAAATCTGAATACAAAATAAAATTTCCAAGTGTTTCTTCTTCAAACTATGAAGGATTGCACTTTCATTTCACAAGAGCAATAAACGCTACAGTGACTATGTAGTCTTGGGATCCCGCCAGAGGAGTTGGTTGAAGTGGCTGGGGAGAGGGAAGTCTGGGCTTCCCTGCTAAAACTGCTGCCCCGTGACTCGATCCCAGGTTAAATGGTATATAATGGATTAATGGAGATCTAAGTACAACAAAAGAACAATTGGCTAACTTGTACAGCAAAAGTAGCTTAAATGATATAAAATGCTAAGGTTGTTTATTTATTTATTTATTTATTTTTTAACAATGCTTTTAACAAATCGTTCAAACACATATTGCCACATGAAATAGGTAAATATACCTATACACTAAACTACGAATGCATAAGAAAAACAAAACAAACAAACAAAAAAAAACGTATTAGCTCAAACAAAAATTTAACTTACTGTGTATCACAAAAGTGAGTACACCCCTCGCATTTCTGCAGTATATCGTTTCATTGGACAACACTGACAAGATGACACTTTGACATAATGAAAAGTAGTCTGTGTGCAGCTTATATAATAGAGTTAATTTTATTTTCCCCCTGAAAATAACTCAAATATAGCCATTAATATCTAAACCCCTGGCAAGAAAAGTGAGTACACCACATGGGAACTACGTACATCCCTAAATGTCCAAATTGAGTACTGCTTGTCATTTTCCCTCCAAAATGTAATGTGACTCGTTACAGGAGTGCTGTCAGCATTGCTGCAGACATTGAAGGTGGTGGTGGTGGTGGGGGGTCATTCCCACCACCATGCTTGACTGTAGGCATGACACACTTACTTTGTACTCCTCACCTGGTCGCCGCCCCACATACTTGAGACCATCGGAACCAAACAAATTAATTTTTGTGTCATCGGACCATTGGACATGGTTCCAGTAATCCATTTGCTTTGTTGACATGTCTTCAGCAAACTGTTTGTGGGCTTTCTTGTGTACCGTCTTCAGAAGAGGCTTCCTCCTGGGGTGACAGCCATGCACACCAATTTGATGTGGAGTACGGCGTATGGTCTTAGCACTAAAAGGCTAACCCCCCACCTCTTCAATCTCTGCAGCAATGCTGACAGCACTCCTGTAATGAGTCACATGACATTTTAGCGGGGAAAATGACAAACAGTACTCAATTTGGACATTTAGGGATGTACGTAGTTCCCATGCGGTGTATTCACTTTTGTTGCCTGGGGTTTAGATATTAATGACTATATTTTGAGTTATTTTGAGGGGAAAATAAATTAACTGTATTATATAAGATGCACACAGACTACTTTTCATGGTGTTAAAGCAGGGGTGCCCAATCCCGGTCCTCGAGAGCCCCTATCCAGCGTGTTTTCCCTCCTCTAACACACCTGAATCAACTAATCAGGATCGTTATCAGGCTGCTGCAAAGCTTGCTGATGAGCTGATCATTTGATTCAGGTGTGTTAAAGGAGGGAGACACGGAAAACAAGCTGGATAGGGGCTCTCGAGGACCGGGATTGGGCACCCCTGTGTTAAATTGTCATTTTGTCAGTGTTGTCCCATGAAAAGACATACTTAAATATCTGCAGAAATGCTAGGGGTGTACTCACTTTTGTAATACACTGTATGTTGGTCTTAACAGGAAGCAGATGGATTGAGCCACGTTAAATGAATTATGTCATATTCACTGTTGCCACTAAGGGCAGAACTAAATGCTAACACTTTCAAAACAAACCATTACAACACTACTCTAATTAAACGAATCCTCGAAGCAGCATAATTTGATACAAAGCTTTTTTCTAGTTGAATTAGTCGAGTTAATCGATTAAGCGTTGCAGCACTAAAATGAAGTATTACAATTTAATCTCATAATATTACAATGTATGAAGTAACTCTTGTAATATCATGACTTTAATCTCGTAATATTATGACTTTTCTCTCTGAATATTACAATGTATGACTTCTTGGCAGATAATTTCCCGCGGCACACCTGGCCATTTCTAGTGGTACAACACAGGATGGGAAACACTGCTTTAGAAAACACTACTTAACATGTAATGTTATAATTACATTACATTATTTCAATACAGTAGGTCATGACATAAAGGGGCCGGTCTGTGGAATGAAACTCCAGTGCTGAAAATCGGTCCCACTCCGGCTCCTGTATACAGTAGCCTGGTACACCAGACTCACCGCTGTTCCAGCTATACAGTCTGGCGACCAATGAGCGGATCAAACTTCCAGGGCAGAGCAAGCCACAGCAAACAGACAGCGGAGTGGACCAATCAGCAACGGGCAGACGTAACGTTGGTAAAGCGACAACTCGCGCGGCGCAAGCGGACAACGGAGAAGTTTATTTAACATGGCTAGCGCATGACATCCTGTTGTCAATGACTTGTGTCTATGTGTTTTTGTTCATTTAAGACTGATTTTACCGTGGATTGGAACATATTCTCAGCTCTCCTGTTCGTCATCTCGGTTGTTGTGGAGATGACTTCTGACGCGGAAGAGTGACGTTGCTCGTTTATAACACGTCAAGCAATTAAACAAATCTGATTGGACGGATCATTTCATACTGGCTCGAGAGGCCGTTAATGGGCTGGGTCCCAGACTATTCTCACAGTGGAGAACAAAATACAGGGAGAACAGTCTGGCCGTGCCATGCAAGTATACGGTATATCCGTAAACTGAAATTCCAACATTCTCTCCCAATGATGGATATATCCTTCAACTGCATTTCTAACGATCCCTCTCAAAGACGAATATACCTTTCAACTGAAATTCCGACGTTTCCTCCCAATAACGGATATATTCGCCAACTGGAGGCGTTGAGTCATGTGCTCTCATTTTGTTATTTATGTTGATTGACTGTTTTGCATTTTATTATGAATCAGGAGATATTGTGTAAATCAGCATTGAAAATTAATTAATTAATTTTGTTGCTGTTGTAACTAAATCAGTTAAAATTATTTCATTTATTTTCATTTATATGTGTTCCCCACTTGAAAACAATCACCCGGGTCTGGGTTGGATCTTACTATGTCAGAGGAGCGCCGAAGTCCCCTCAACAATGCACTACCAGCCGCTGGTAGGTGGCCTTCGGATTTAAAAAAAAAAAAAAAAAAAAAAAAAAAAGAAAGAAATAAGGGAAACAAGACAATAGACCAAGAGGATTGAAGGAGTTTTTCAACTAGTCTGTATATGTTAGGGCCCGGTCACTCCGTCCTGAGACCTGACCCACTTCGGCAGGTGTGCATTTTCTTACGGGTGGAGTGGCCACAGGCGCTGGCAATAGCAATCAGCCATCTTTAAAAGCCAGTGAATACCGCCACCTCATTGCCCGATCAACTCGTCTGTTTCTTCCGTAAGTTGCATCTCTTGTCCTTTGACAATACGATCTGATTACTGGTTAAACACTTGTTTTGCCTCTCGCCCCAGGACCTGTTTTATGCGCGCCACTTGTTGGATTCTACGCCTGCCTCCTTCCGAGCATCATCGTCTCACATCGGCTAAATTACCCCGTGCAGAATGATCTACATCCGCCCTCTGCCTTGACTCTCGCTCCAGTCACGTTTGCTGTCGTGTGATCGCTAATAAAATATTACTTGCCACAATCCGTTTGTCTGCTCTGGGATCCCCTCGTTCTCACGCACCCTAGCAGTATAACCTCCCTCTTCATTTTTTTTTTAATAACAATTTTCTTGAGCTTTATTTTATGGTTTCACAAAGAAGGATAATCAAAAGAGAAAAATGAAAATGATGAAAATAGACCTAAGAAAAGCTCCAAATAATTTCACTCCAAAAGCAGTAATCATAAAACTCTAAAACAATTTAGTAAAACATTTCATGATTAACAAGTCTCTTTTTTCTCCTAAACGCAAACTGACTGTGCTAAAAATGTTCCCCACAACATTGCCTTACGGTATTTAAAAGTTCTAAGATATAAAGGTTTAACTGTTGGATGTATTAGTTCTATTTTCATTGCTGTAATATTAAGGTGAGAGACATTATCTGTTCTTATAGCCTGAATGCTGATGGTCAAGCCTACATGGAAAGTCTGGAATAGAAGAAAATTGCTCCCTGAGGAAACGGCATTATTTTTGCTAAAAAAAATAACACAAAGTTCTACAATGTCATTTTTGATATCAGACTGTATGTTCACTGCTCAAAGTTTCTCTTCGGGGGTGATAAGGTCATCCTGCTCCTATATTTCTCTCTGCAACATCTGCCCATAACCTTGTTCAATGAACCTCGGTCATTAGAGAAGAGGTCAAAGCTGCTAGTGGAGATCAGAACGTGAAAGTTTGCTGCTCTGTCGCCATTAACAAACAGTGCAGTAAGGTATTTTGTTGACTACAAGTTGTCTGCTTGGTCCAATTTTTTTACTGTCCTGACTTGACACCGAGAATGCCAGCTGCACTCTGCGATGCCCTTTCAGTGCTGAATGCACTCACTTATGATGAATGTTCACCTTGCCAACCGTTCACTCGCTTGATTTTTCAGGCACGCACTGACTCAGTCCACAGGTTTCATGTTTTTTTTAAGGACATTCGCAAACATTGGCATGCATGCAACACACGTCTTTATTTTGATGGAGAAATAGAGCTTTTGAAAAGTGCTGACACATGGGTACCATTTGATCTCAGGTGATGCGGGGTTCAGTCAAACATCCAAAACGTCTCGCTTGCACAGTTTGCTATTCCTGCTCACTCACTCAGTGTAAACTATGAAGCTTCAGAAGCAGTACGAAGCTACATAGTGTTGTAGTGCCTCGGGCTGTATTGTCCTGCCAGCTCCGAAAAAAGACACATGCCTTTCAGTGGAGATGTAACATACATAGGAAAAAAAAAAGAAACACCCCTAAAGCACAGTCTACCGCAAGATGGAAGTGCTTTTTCTATCTTGACGTATTGAACTGCTCAACTAACAGTATTTATTAACTTATCTTCCCTCACAGTTCTTAGGTTTGGGTTTGAATCCCGGGTTTGACCTTTTGTGTGGAAATGTCATGTTCTCCCCTTTCTTGCATGGAGAATCTCAACATACGCTTGCTTCCATCCACATTACCAAAAACACATTATTTGCAGGATTTACGGACTATGAGTTGTACCTGAGAGTCCATTCATTTGAAAAAATAAGGACACCCCATGAAATATTTAGTTCTTAACTAAGAAATGTTCACATATCAATGTCTGATCTTGTTTTTCTTCATCTCTGGGAAAAAAAGTGATTGAATTGCAGGTAAACAACAAAAATCAACATCGTTTTACTCATAAACCAAATATATAAACAAAAAAGCATATTCTAACAGAGGAAAAACTTAGGACACCCTACCACCTAATAGCTAGTGTTACCCCCTTTGGCTGAAATAACTTCAGTGAGACGCTTTTTGTAGCCATCTACCAGTCTTTGACATCGATCTGTAGTAAGTTTGCCCCACTCCTCAACACAGAATACTGTCAGCTGTGAGATGTTTGAGGGGTTTCTTGCATGTACAGCCCGTTTCAAGTCACCTGCACAGCATTTCAATGGGATTAAGATCTGGGTTATCACTCGGCCATTCCGGGACTCTCCATTTCTTCCCTTTCAGCCGGTCCTTGGTGTACTTACTGGTATATTTTGGGTCATTGTCATGTTGCAGGGTCCAGTTTTGTTTCAGCTTTAATTTTTTTCACAGATGATCCTGAAGCACCATCTGATACATGTTAGAATTCATGGTGGATTCTATGATGGTGTGCTGGCCAGGTCCTGATGCAGCGAAGCATCCCCAAACCATGACACTTCCACCTCCATGCTTCACAGTTGGTCTGAGGTTCTTTTCCTGGAATGCTGTATTGGGTTTATGGCAAACACGTCCTCTGTTCTGGTGTCCAAATAATTGAATTTTAGATTCATCTGTCCAGAGAACATTATTCCAGAAGTCCTGGTCTTTGCCTACATTCACTCTCGCAAACTTCAGTCTGGCCTTCATGTTCTTCTTGGAGAGCAGAGGTTTCCTCCTTGCACACCTCCCATGAAGGTTAAACTTGTGAAACCTCTTCTGATTGTAGAGGCATGCACTTTGACATCAACAGTAGCAAGAGCCTGCTGTAGGTCCTGTGATGACATTTTATGTTTTTTGGAGACTTCTTTTAGCTTCTTGCGGTCTGCTCTCGGGGTGAAATTGCTTGGGCAGACCTGGGTATGTTGGCAGTTGTTTTGAATGTCCTCCATTTGTAGACTATATTCCGGACAGTGGAATGGCTGATTTTATATTCTTTTGAGATCTTTTGAAATCCCTTACCAGACTCATAAGCGTCTACAATCATCTTTCTGAAGGACCTCAAACAGCTCCTTTGATCTCACCATGGTGTTTTCTCTCACTTCAGCAATCAGGGGCACACCAAACTAAATGTGAGGTTTAAATAAGGCAAGCCTCCTTCAAAACATTGGGTAATGACGTTCTAATCATGTGCACCTGATGTGATACACTTGTGTGTGATTTTAGCCATTTTAAATGGGATTGAATGTGGGAGTCTCCTAATTTATTCCTCAACAGAAATTGCATTTATTTAAAATGACCCACTACACAAAGTTACAATATTTATATATATATATATATATATATATATATATATATATATATATATATATATATATATATATATATATATATATATTTTTTCTGCTTTAATTGTTTAATTCTATTACTTGAATCTCTCAAGATAATTGAAGAAGAAAAAGGTTAAAACTGATATTAAATATCCAAATGACCAAATATGTTAGAAAACGCAGGCTTCTTAGGGTGTCCTTATTTTTTCACAAAACTGTAAGTCTCACCAGCCGACAAATACGTAACGACAAAAAAAAAAAAAAAACTCCTAAAAAATCACTAGAGTATCTCTAAGCTACATATTGTGTGGGAATGTTATGTTGTTATAGACATTATAGTAGTGATAAAATGGAGAACAGCATGCTAAGTGGACATCTGTTAGCATAAGATTCATTTATCTTTAAAGACGGTTTTCCTCATGAGGGTCTCGGGGGTGCTGGAGCCTATCCCAGCTAAGTATATACAGTAGGCGGAGTACACCCTCAATGCGTTGCTAGCCAATTGCGGGGCACAAGGAGATGAACAACCATTCACACACAAACACACTCACATCTAAGGACGATTTGGATCGATCAGTCAGCCTACCATGCATTTTTCTGGGATGTGGGAGGAAACCAGAGTGCCCGGAACATGCAAACTCCACACAGAAAGGCTAGAGCCCAGGATTGAATCCTGGATATCAGAACTGTGTAGTGGATGTGCTAACCACTCAACCATAATGCTGCATGTTAATGCAACATATTAACAGTTATTCAGATAGCTATTGCCTACAAAACACAACACAACTTATTTACCAAACTCTCGATCTCCTAAACCCATTAAAGTCATCATTTTCTGTTTCACTTCTGAACAACTCTTTGAACTGTGAGCACCTGTCTTGAATAGATCGGAAGCACAGCCAAAACAACAAAAAGAGTGATTTATTGGAAGGAAAACATGGTAATTTGGAAAATGCATAGATGGCTCTTCAATAACTGGAGCGGCATTACTATGGCGGTCCTCTGAAGGAACACTCTTTGCGCCGCTTATTACTTCATTAGTTTTACACCCGGCAGGAAATGTTGATGTAACCCCATTTTCGAGCGAATTCCAGATCACAAGTGCCATTTTGTCCATTTGTTTATATCACAACAATGTTTTGGAACAAATGATGGAGAAGCATCGGAAGAAACTTATAGTTTTTCTGTTTAAAAGCTGCATTTTAAGTGTTTAATGAAGGAATGAGATGGTACATCACAACCAACACAACAAGTTACGTCAAATCTATTTATATAGCTTTTAATCACAACAAATGTTTCAAAGGGCTTCACACAGCTGCAATTGACAAACAACATGACATCCACTGATCTGAACATCCAAAAGATAAAAAGAAATAGCATCAAACCTCAAACCGGCAAACCGTATCGTTGCGCTCTGCATAAAGTGTCAACAGTAAAGATAGATTAAAGGTAAAGTTAGTAGAGGTAGTCAATTGAGTTTTCCGATATTATCAGATAGTTGATAATATCGGCCGGTAAAAGCATTTTAAAATGATATTGAATGCTATTGAATTGGATTTTTCGTTATCGTATTTGGCCAATAAGCATGTTGCCTTCAAAGTGGAAGTAGACGCTTTTTGCCTTCTGCCTTTATACAAGGCTGGTCATAGCTTAGCATGGCAATTATACTTATTGACAATTAAATGTCTCCAAACTAAGATGCTTGGGATTTGGTATGTGAGCAGACCCTTTGCATTCATGGGGTGAAAATTAAATGAACAATAAATAATTGAAAAATAACGAATTGTAAACTCATTAAATATAACTACTGTGTTACCAGAAAGAAACAATTACTAAGAAAACTAGCAAAGTAATAAAATTAGGGCTGTCAAACGATTAAAATTTTTAATCGAGTTAATTACAGCTTAAAAATTAATTAATCGTAATTAATCGCAATTAATCACAATTCAAACCATCTATAAAATATGCCATATTTTTCTGTGAATTATATATATATATTCTGTAAAATAAATTGTTGGAATGGAAAGATAAGACACAAGATGGATATATACATTCACCATACGGTACATGAGGACTGTAGTGGGCATTTCACTCTACTGTCATTTAAATCTGTCTATGCTGTCCTCACTCGGAAGCGTCTACTTTTTCCAAAGCTAGACAGCTAGTGAACGACGCCTTAATAATCAGACTTCTTCCTTTTCATCTGATTTATTAATAAAATGGCCTCAAACCATTGTCCTCTTTAGACCGTCCTAAAACTACAAAAAATAAAAAGTACACAAGCATTGTATTAGCAACAACGTTAGCTTAGCACGCTATACAGGTAAACATAAACAAAAAGCGTCTCATTGTCCTCTTTAGACCGTCCTAAAACTACAAAAAAAAAGTACACAAGCATTGCATTAGCAACAACGTTAGCTTAGCACGCTATACAGGTAAACATAAACAAAAAGCGTCTCATACAAAAAATATAATATTTCGCTAATTAACATTATATGTAAATTCTTTACAACAACCATACTTACGGACAAATCTTGTCCAAGGATCATATAAGCACAACAGAGACGTTGTGCAGCCATATTGAACAGGCAAGAAAAGAATAAACCATGTCGCAAAGCGACCACAAGAGTTCGCTGTTAGACAGCAGAAAAAGCCTTGCTGTAAAACTTACCAAAAGGCAGAATACTGTCTGAGCGGGACATGTGCGTTAATTGCGTCAAATATTTTAACGTGATTAATTTAAAAAATTAATTACCGCGCGTTAACGCGTTAATTTTGACAGCCCTAAATAAAATACAAAAATCTGTTCAAAAGCCCATTCTTGGGAATTGTCATTGCATTGGCATGTCCTATGACTGCCTGCCTGTATTTGTAATGCTTTGGTCGCCCCTTAGTGGCTCTTTGGGACAACTACTGAAAATGTGATTTAATGTTGAAAGATCCCTTTAATTTGATTATGGACATTTTGGCTCATTTCAATTTAGATTACTTAGATGGGACATTATTTTCTATAACTTCACTTGAAGCTGTTCTTTTATTTTTCACAGAATGTTTAATTTATTTGGAAAACCTTAAAGTTGTTACATTTATCATTAGTAAAGCATCCAAGTGGGGTATCACAATACAATTTGCTTTTTTAAGTGTATTATAATACTAAGGGGCTCTGAGATATCAATAGAAGCGTTATGTGGCAAGATAACAAATATTAATAAAGTTAACAAAAAAAAATAAATCACATTCATGAGCAGTTATCGAAAATAGATCGAAAATTACGAATATTTCCGAAAGTATTCCGGAAACAGCCGAATGGGGCGGAGACGTCAAACAAGGAAACAAAAGGTCTAGGCAGGTGCCATCATTGTTTATGGACGAGAGAGTTGCGTTCGTGTTTTATCAAAAAATCGCTAAAATGGTTCAAACCTATCATGCTATGTGGTGTACAAATAGCCATTTGTCGCAATGTAGTACCCATGAGTTCCCGAACGCGAGAAAAAGAGCTGGACTACACAGACAATGAGTAAAGTTTGTCCGTGCTAAGAGGGCTAATTTTGCAGACCCAGCCTCCGGCACGGTTTTGTGTAGTGCGCATTTTACACCTGAAAGCTATTCGAACTATGGACAAATGAAATCAGGTTTTGCTAAGAAATTGCTGCCGAAAGCAGATGCGGTGCCCACCATACACGCGCAGCCACCTGAATGTCCCGAGATAATAAAGAAACAGGACGATGACTGGCTCTGATGAGACCACCCCACCACCCCAGGCAAAGCAAAGGAGGGAAATGGCCAGAGTGAGTACTCTTTTATAATAAAAAACAGATCACGCATTGGATATATGTAGGACTGGACACATGTATAAATTATCGCTCGTAAAATATATAGAACAAATCCTCTAATCCCATTCATATTTGTGTCTGTTGGCAGAGCGAAAACTTATGATAGCACAATAAATGATAATTATTCGATACATTTACTTTATTTTGCGGTCACGGTGTATCAGCTTCACAAAAAAAATGCAAAACAAACCATTCGGTGTTTCCCACACGATCTGTTGCCGGTGTTTCATCAGTGTGATTGCTCCATGATCCTTTCATTAGGCTGCATTGGCTTTCGTTTGGGCTCAAACTGATAACCCAAAACACCAAAGAAAGGTTCATAACTTTCCTCGTCACCATTAGAAGAACGTTCGTTGCGTCGGATTCGTCGCTGCAACTAGAAAAAAAAATTGTCCGCCATCATCGCCGCCATTCAATACTAAGCACTGAGCCGGTTGTTTCCTTGTTGTGACATCACGCACACAATATGCTAGATTTCCGGGATCTTGGGCGCTGGTCGTTTTAGCTTGACAATCGATCCAAATTTCTATCATTTTCTTGGTGTTACGATGTGTGTAAATACATGAAGTGGCATGATATGAATCCAAAAGGCATGCGTTTATGGATAAATGATGGAATATTAGCATTTCCCCAGGGGTGAAAGTGGCTAGAATTTCTTGCCGGAACGGGGGGGGCTCCTAAAACCACCGAAATGCTAAAACTGCTTTTGGCACAGTTACAAATATAACACACAATAAAACAACAGGTTTCACTGTGGTTTGCACGTTCCCCTCACACTTCTGAGATCAACAAGTGTTCAATCACTGGCTCCAACCTTCCAGTGTGGAGTTTGCATGTTCTCACCACGCCTGCGTTGGTTTTCTCCTGGTGTGCGTGAAAGCAGGGCTAAACTAAACAGGAAACAGGGCAAGCTGGAAATAGCTAAATTAAACTGAAAACATAACGAAATTATACGTTCAGTTCGGGCCAGGGTTCTCGCTAACTTTTAAAAATAAATATATATTTATATATGTCTACTAAAACGATGTATGAATGTTAACTAAGGAATACTTGTTATCAAATAAATAATTTGGAAAAAAGAGAAGGCGCTGTATGGTCATTGCAGAGCCAGAGCGTGCCATGCGCCCTCTTTTTAATATTCACCTCTGCAAGACGACAAAACCGCGTCTCTTTATTTATATCTAGCCAACTTTTCCAGCATTATTTCGTTGTGTAAATGTATTTATAATGATCATAAAAATATGTAGACTATTTCAACATATAGAAAAGTTGCGTTTTTTACTCTGCCAACTGAGAATTACAAAAGACAAGCGTTTATGCATAGGCATTGTCACCAAATGTGATCACACAAAATGCAACCAGTCCGTTTTTCCAAGCAGCAAGCAGTGCTTTGTCCATGTCTGACTGGCGCATCCCTTCCCTCTCCTTCTCCTCCTGAGTCCTCACAAATAATAAATAGAATTTTGAGGTTTTTATCAGGCTCGGGCCTGCAAATAAAATATAACATTTGTTTTTTTTCCGAGCTCAGGCCTACAAATAAAACAAAACATTTTGGGGTTTTTTTCGGGCTCGGGCCTGCAAATCCGGTTAATTGAATGGGGCCGGGTTGGGCTACAATACCCGCGGACCCGGGTCGGGTCGGGCTGGATTTTTCAGCCCCGATCTTACCACTTGATGACCTTAAATTGGTTGTAGTTACAACGCTCCCTCCAGAACAAAACACGACACGATTTGACCAACATTGTGACAACCAATGCTGACCAAAAATGACGTAATGTCCAGGTTATAAAATTGCGCCAGCAGCCCTCCACGCACAGAGAGCGCCAGTAGGCAACACGGGACAAGTCCGTGAAAGCGTCCAACCTGCTTCATTCTTGAGACATCTTTTCATGTGAAAGCAATGACGAGGGCAGATCCCGCGTCACCTGATACGGGAATTTCCCTGGATATATGTGTGAAAAGGGCTACAGGCAACGCAACTTGTCAGATCGAGATGTTGGGAAGAACTATGTAGAATAAATGAATAATAAAAATCAGTGAGAACAGACGACGCTAAACAAGCTCTTTATTAGGCTTGTTGTTAACACTTGTGGATGTAAATCTGACGTTAGTAGATTGTTCTTATTGGTGATGCGTGTGTGGCAGCGTGGCAGTTTTTTTTTTTTTTTTAATGCATTTTTTTTTTAATGGGTTTTAACAGTTGCCGTCATATTTTCGGTATCAAAGCACCGTATGCTGGATCGACGTTCCGCCATCGTATTTCATGGCAGAACGCCGACCCGGTGCGTTCCGGCTCACTTTCACCCCTGCCTTTAATACATTAAGTGCACGAACGCATATATCGGGATTGGTTTGATATCGGTATCGTATTTTTGGAGTTTGACAAAATCAGGATATCTATTACAGTGCCTTGCAAAAGCATTCGGCCCCCTTGAACCTTGCAACCTTTCGCCACATTTCAGGCTTCAAACATAAAGATATAAAATTTTAATTTTTAGTCAAGAATCAACAACAAGTGGGACACAATCGTGAAGTGGAACAAAATTTATTGGATAATTTAAACTTTTTTAACAAATAAAAAACTGAAAAGTGGGGCGTGCAATATTATTCGGCCCCCTTGCGTTAATACTTTGTAGCACCACCTTTTGCTCCAATTACAGCTGCAAGTCGCTTGGGGTATGTTTCTATCAGTTTTGCACATCGAGAGACTGACATTCTTGCCCATTCTTCCTTGCAAAACAGCTCGAGCTCAGTGAGGTTGGATGGAGAGTGTTTGTGAACAGCAGTCTTCAGCTCTTTCCACAGATTCTCGATTGGATTCAGGTCTGGACTTTGACTTAGGCATTCTAACACCTGGATACGTTTATTTTTTAACCATTCCATTGTAGATTTGGCTTTATGTTTTGGATCATTGTCCTGTTGGAAGATAAATCTCCGTCCCAGTCTCAGGTCTTGTGCAGATACCAACAGGTTTCTTTCAGAATGTTCCTGTATTTGGCTGCATCCAGCTTCCCGTCAATTTTAACCATCTTCCCTGTCCCTGCTGAAGAAAAGCAGGCCCAAACCATGATGCTGCCACCACCATGTTTGACAGTGGGGATGGTGTGTTCAGGGTGATGAGCTGTGTTGCTTTTACGCCAAACATATCGTTTTACATTGTGGCCAAAAAGTTCAATTTTAGTTTCATCTGACCAGAGCACCTTCTTCCACATGTTTGGTGTGTCTCCCAGGTGGCTTGTGGCAAACTTTAAACGAGACTTTTTATGGATATCTTTGAGAAATGGCTTTCTTCTTGCCACTCTTCCATAAAGGCCAGATTTGTGCAGTGTACGACTGATTGTTGTCCTATGGACAGACTCTCCCACCTCAGCTGTAGATCTCTGCAGTTCATCCAGAGTGATCATGGGCCTCTTGGCTGCATCTCTGATCAGTTTTCTCCTTGTTTGAGAAGAAAGTTTGGAAGGACGGCCGGGTCTTGGTAGATTTGCAGTGGTCTGATGCTCCTTCCATTTCAATATGATGGCTTGCACAGTGCTCCTTGAGATGTTTAAAGCTTGGGAAATCTTTTTGTATCCAAATCCGGCTTTAAACTTCTCCACAACAGTATCTCGGACCTGCCTGGTGTGTTCCTTGGTTTTCATAATGCTCTCTGCACTTTAAACAGAACCCTGAGACTATCACAGAGCAGGTGCATTTATACGGAGACTTGATTACACACAGGTGGATTCTATTTATCATCATCGGTCATTTAGGACAACATTGGATCATTCAGAGATCCTCACTGAACTTCTGGAGTGAGTTTGCTGCACTGAAAGTAAAGGGGCTGAATAATATTGCACGCCCCACTTTTCAGTTTTTTATCTGTTAAAAAAGTTTCAATTATCCAATAAATGTTGTTCCACTTCACGATTGTGTCCCACTTGTTGTTGATTCTTGACAAAAAAATTAAATTTCATATCTTTATGTTTGAAGCCTGAAATGTGGCGAAAGGTTGCAAGATTCAAGGGGGCCGAATACTTTTGCAAGGCACTGTATTTGGTTAAAAGTCATTATCAGACAACTCCAGTCAATAGCATTTGCTGTATTTGGGTTTTATTTGTGTTTACAGATTTATCTATATATTTTTTTTCTTCTATTCTATCCAACAATGAAACCCCTGTCCCAGTCCCGGGAGCTTAAATAGTATGATCATGCCGTCATCATTTGTTAAACAGAAAATAGTATACACGTTGGACATTAGAAATCGATTTTTCTTGTTTTGTATTTTTTTTTTTTTTTTGGTCACTTATCTTTTTTTTTTTTTTGTAATTTTTTCGACGATAAATCCCACAACTTTTTTTCCCTGCTTATAACCCTGCAGTCTACAGTCCAGTGTGACTACGGTAATATGTGGATTTTAAAGGCTAATGTCTTTGGTGTAAGTATCCATCCCGTAATACACAACGGACATGTCGGCTTTATAGTGTAGTGCGACCTACTGTGTTTATGGCCACATAGTTTTTCTTGTACAATTTGGTGTGTGCGGCTTATAATCAGGTATGCCTTAAAGTCGTAAAAAATCATGGTAAAATAGTGCCATGTTTTCCAGAAAAAGAAAGGGGTAAGTGATTTGTAAAGTTAATCGGTGCTAATGAAGCTATTATTTTGAAAAAAAAAAACAAAACAAAAGAAGTTGGACCCATTAACGTTCAATTTAAGTTTTGGCGGCCGTGGTAATTTTAATCCATTATTTTATTATTATCTATTTATTCATTCATTTGTTTATTTATATACAAGCTCATCAGGCATACAGGTGAACTGGACCTTACTCCAGCTAACTTTGGTGTTGAGGGGCTGGTCTCTGGACTGGTCAACAGTTAATCGCAGGGCTCATATAGTAAAACAGTAACTCATATTTCGTGCCATTTTGAGATTTCAATTATCCTAACTTACATGTTATGGGAGGAATCCAAGGAGGTTTATCAGAGGAAAAATATAGCCATTTGCCAGGATTCAAAATCAGAATCTCACAATTGTGAGGCAGATACACTGACCCAAACTTATTTTCATCTCGGCCAAAGCCTGCCCTTCAAAAGAATTGGTTGAGATGAATTATGTAATGTTTATATAATTCTGCTGATGGGCAGAAGCAGCTTTGACTGAAAACCTCACTTGATATACATGCATGGAAAACAGTGGTGATCTCCAATTGTGAATATTGATGCTTGTAATATCTATACTTTATTGTCTGTCTTTGTGACATACTGTCAAGTAGGAACACCAAGGATGCACCTCCTAGTCATTTCCACATCCCCTGCTTTCTGCTTCTGACCCACCTTCCCTCACAAACCTCCCCCGGTGTAACCTTGCGGGGTAAAGCTCCATTGACATCTGCTTCATAAGTATTCAGTGCTCAGTGCCTTTGACATTAATCAGCCTACAGTACATTATCTCCACTCTCCCTCCTTTTTACCTCCTCTCATCCCTACCATCACCCCTCTTTCACCTCTCCTCCAATCCCCTCCTATCATCCTCCTCAGCTTTCCATGCACTGATTTGTTATCGTGGCTGAGAAAAATGCGCGTTTATTCTTATTCAAATACATGCTCTAAACTTTTAACTTGTTAGCTTACTATTGGCTTGGTCATGTAGGACGGGAGTCCAAAAAAGTCATTATATTTGCTATGTTGCTCACATAAAAACCGAGAGAGGTCTACTAAGCTATGTCTTATGCATGCATTTTGAATAACCTTTTGCAAAAAATTGCAACTTCAAAGGCAAAGAGAATTTGGAATCTATTGACTTGGTTTACATTTGATTCAATAGAACAATCCTCGTAGTACAATGTCATGTCATGTCATCATCTATCAACTAGAAAGTAGCCTGCTAGCTAAGAAATGGACAAACATGGATCACCAACACACATCTGTTAACCCATTGGCTGCCATTGACAATGCCAGACGTCCAATCAATTTTGCCTGGCAGGGGGCGAATGAACGAATGTACCGTATTTTTCGGACTACAAGTCGCACCTGAGTATGAGTCGCACCCGCCATAAAATGCCCAACAAAGACAAAAAAAACATATATAAGTCGCACCGGAGTATAAGTTGCATTTTGGGGGACATTTACTTGATAAAATCCAACACATAGAAGAGATCTGTCATCTTGAAAGGCAATTTATTATGAGAATACAATAGAGAACAACATGCTGAATAAGTGTACAGTGCATGAACAACGAAATGATAATATACTGTCGTCACCAGGACGCTACGGCTCGGTCCTGGCTATACAGCGAACTCCCAAATGAGGATGCTTGATGTCCGTATAATTCGCGGAATCAATTTCGTCCTCGATACCAAACAGGTTTGCATCAACGTAAATAAATGATAATTAGGTGCTGTTAAAGCAATGACGCAAACGGTTAGCATGCGTTCGCTAGCATTAGCACCAGTGTTGTTAATTTTACTTTAAAAAAGTAATTAATTACAGTTAGAAATTACTTCTCCCAAAAAGTAATTGCGTTAGTAACTCAGTTACCTGAACTTAAGAGTAATTAGTTACTTGGCAAAGTAACTAGTGATAATTTTCATGTTTTGTTTTTTTTTTCTCAGGAAAAAAAAAAAAAGTCACACAATGTGAAGTTTAAAGGGTTTTTGGGACAATTGGCCCTAGCCCAATTCTTTACCCTCCACTTAACTAGACACAAGGGTATTGCGATAACTAGATAGTAACCTTTGCCATGTGTGGAAGTCATTTAAAGTTGTGAATCAACCGTAAAAGTTGTTAAAATTGCTCCCGCTATTGCATTAGTTCCCTTCTGTCTACTTTCAACATGTGTAAGTTTTAAAACTGTTTCATCATTTAAAAATAGATTTAAGTCAAGATTTTGCCGATTTAGGACCATTTTAGATTAAAAAAAAATTTTTTTTTAATGGTTCGCTAGGAAGGATCTCTACAACAGAGCCTTCCTGAGAGGTCTATTGCTTTAAGATGGCGGCTGTTTACTAACGCATGTAGTCCTTACACATGTTGCCAATGCAGCCGTGTCTAACACTTGCATCTAGTTCTATAATATGTGATATGTACCGTATCATGTGGGCGTAGTTTGTAGGCTACAGTCAGGTATTATTGGAGCCACCTAGCATCGCGTTTGCAACGGCGTCTTCCCGACTCCTGCTCTGCTCTCTCATCTCCGTGAGTCCGTCTCTCTGACTTTTTTTATTCAACCAACTTAGTAACACATAGTAACGCACGCCTTTCTCGCCTCAGTAATGGTAACGGCGTTGCCAAGATGAGAAAAGTAATTAATTAGATTACTCACTACTGAAAAAAATAACGCCGTTAGTAACGCCGTTATATTGTAACGCCGTTATTAACAACACTGATTAGCACATCGTTCAAACAACCACACAACTGGTTTTAAGCGTGGGTGGAAGACACACAACAACAACAGAAAAGATGATACACACAGGCGTTGCTTCTGTAGAGATATTTTACAAGCATATACAATGAACGTAGGTTCTCTCTCGCTGCTCGCCCACTCACGCAAGCTGCGTAGCTGTCCGTCTTCTTCTGGTGTGTGAGTGGTATTCTTCACGGAAACAATTGCGAGTGCGCCCTCACGTGGGCTTGAAAGCGCCACAAACTAAAAGCATGCATTTCAATATAAAAAAGTCAATTATACAATTGAACACACATTGCCAAAGGCAGAACGCGAACGTGGCCATAGCTATTAAGAGTTATTCAGATAACTATAGCATAAAGAGCATGCTAACAAGTTTACCAAACCATCAGTGTCACTCCAAAACACCAAAATAACATGTGAAATGATTTCATGTGTTAATAATTTCACACATAAGTCGCTCCTGAGTATAAGTCGCAGCCCCAGCCAAACTATGAAAAAAACTGCGACTTATAGTCAGAAAAATACGGTAAATGCAGTGCAGACACAAAAGTGAGCCAAGTACAGTAGTGCGTAAACTCAATTACACAAATCATGAATCTACTGTTTTTCGACGCCAATGTCAAAATAAAGGCATGTGATTTTGTATGTACAGCAGACATGTCCAAAGTCCGGCCCGTGGACCAAATGCGGCCCGTGGTCAAATTTCATCCGGCCCACAACCTCTGTCATAAAATCAATAACGTCTGGCCCGCACACAGACCTAATAAATTGGTCAGCAGTACTGCCACCAGCATATGAAGTACTGGTGTCAACAATAATCGATGCGGCGATGCATCCCGATGCGGGCCATGGACGATGCGATTCGATGCGGGCAACAAGCCGAATCGATTCAGCACATATTAAAATATATAAGTTCGTTCAAAAATCTTCCAGTGATGCAATGGATTTGGTTTCCCCATTTGTATTATTATTCTCATGTTTACCTGTAGAGGGAGCTACTGTACAAGAAATGCAGGGGGGACGAGGAACCCAAATCTGCTTCCTCACGGGAGTAACGTCACAGACATGCGCAATTGCGCAGTGCCAGTCGAGAAAGCAGAGAGATAAGACATAACAACAATGGCTGAAGCGGAGAAAGAGGGAGCGCGAAAGATTATTGACGCACCAAAGGCATTGAAACCAGGCATATGGAGACATTTTGGCTTCTATGAGGTTGGTGGGAAACTTGACCAAACTTATGCGGTGTGTAAAAAATGAAAGGCTGCTACTGTGTGTAAAAAAAAAAAAAAAAGAAAGCCCTGGTCTCATTCAAAGCACTAATTAAATGCTGTGATTTTTTTTTTTTTTTTTTAATATATATTACTATTTTCATTTGACTACAACCAGGAATGACACAAGAGCCTATAAAAAGTTGTTTAATGTCTGACCGCTTGTGTTGCCTCATGATTCACGAAAAATATGCTTTGCTTTAGCATTTTAATGCATCCCAGGCTTTAATGCATCGTGATGCATTGCCGAACCGAACCGAATCGAATCGTGGCCCTCTGAATCGAATCGAATCGAATCGTGGCCCTCCGAATCGTAATCGAATCGAATCGTGAGGGCAGTGCCGATGCACACCTCTAATATGAAGTAGCTTATACATTAAATGCTGCTCCTCATGTACCCACTAAAAGGCAGCAGTACTCTAAGCAACATTATCCCGTGTGACTCTTTACTCCCAATTTTCTAAAATGGCGACAATCAACAAAAAATATAAAAAAGAATAGGTGGAAATTGGACAATTTCTTCACTAAAATATGCAACAACTGTGTCTGCCTATTTGCACAGAGACAGTTGCTGTTTTTAAAGGGTTTAATGTGAGGTGATATTACCAAACAAGACACGCCGACATGTATGACAAGATTACAGGGAAGATACATAGCGAGAAATTGAAGCAACTTGAAGTTAGTTTAATTTTACAGCAGCAGTATTTCGCAAGAGCCCGAGAGATGAAAGAGAACGCCACAAAGGCTAGTTGCGAGATTGTTGAAATTATTAGTTTAAAAAATAAATAAATAAATAAAGCAAATGTGACACACAGAATGGCTTGCTAAAGTTTGCTTAAATATATTGTTCTACGTAAAGGACGTCAGTCAAGATCGGCCCCCCACATTTTTACCACACCAAATCTGGCCCTCTTTGCAAAAAGTTTGGACACCCTTGATGTACAGTATATATGAGATACAATGTGCCTGTCACACAGATCAACTCCACGGACCAGATTGGACCCCCTGGTGGGCCGCTTATGGCCAGGAGGCCGTACATTTGCCTTAAACAAATAGCCTTTGTCATGAGGGAGACAATCAACTTCAATAATGTGTTTGCAACGAAATTCCTGCCGTCGCCGATAATACGATACAGTTCAGTCTTTGTCACAATTTTTTGTGAAGCAGTAAAATCTAGCTTCAGCTGCTTAACCGACGTGGCTCCATCCTTCACGTATAACTTCTTGCCTTGCCTTTCAATGATGGTGAAGTTGTGCTTGTATATCCAATTTGTAAAAGCCAACTTTCCCACTTGCTCCTCTGTAATCGCCATCTCTATTTTCTGTAACTTTTTACTGGTAACTCAAGTTGTTTGTGTGTGTGCCTCGCATAAAAGCTACGTTAGTGTGTGTGGAAAATAAACTTCTAAGGATTTGTCAGTGGTGTGTCGTGACGTAACTCGCATCGTTGAGTCCGTGTTATTTCCTTGTTCCATAAAGAGCCATGTAAAGGATGGACTGAAAGGATCTTTTACAGGCAAGGCAACGCAAATTTATTTATATAGCACAATTCAACACAAGGAAATTCTAAGTGCTTTACATACCATGAAGATCATAAAAATCACATTAAAATCATTAGAACGTAAAAACAAAGACAATCGAAATAGGAAATAAAATTAGCCTGTACATAAAAATCACATTTAATCACGAATAGAATGAAAAACAATTAAAAAACAAATTTAAAAAATCCTATTACTACCGCTAATAATTGAATTCAGCAATGGAGATAAGCACAAGAGGAATAGAAAGCAAATAGATTGAAATATATAGACAGTTATGGATATGCAGTGCTAAACAAAAGCATTTTTAGCCCCGATTTAAAGGAGCTAACAGTTTACAGCACTCTCGTTCCATTGCGGCAAACAATGACGTGACATCACTGTCTTATCCTTGGTATCTATCGAAACCAAGAGTGTAGGTTTGCATAGGGATGGTAAGGACAAAACACTACCAACTTTTCAGGATGCTCAAATTGTCCCCACCAACTTTTAAGCAAACTTATTCGCATTATATAATGACTTCAGATAATTTAGATTGTCTTCCCATATGCTGTAAGGATAGAATAGACCCTACCATTATTAAGTGAATTATTTTCATTATGTTATGATTTACATTGACCTCTTTTCACCTGCTTAATGTGCCAGTCCATTTTTTCCATCAGCAGCCATCGTAAGTAATTTAAAAACGTAAATGTTGTGTAAGTGGGGAACACACCACTAATTTTGCTACCGAAAGGCTGACATGCATTACAGTTAGCATAACATTAATCTGTGCGAATTGTGCAGACTTATTGTACGCAAAAACATTTAATCTTAAGAAAAACCTGTTTGTCAGAAATGTTCTTACTTCCAGAATAGATATGGTTCAAAAACATTATCTGAAAGCAATTCTTCCTAGATTTAGGTGAAAAATCGCCAACCCTTAGATGTATGGGTTTAATAACAATATATAGTTATATTTATTTAAAGTAAGTGGAATAATCTGACGCATTAATCTGTTAACTAGCCTTTAACACTCAAAACAAGATAGAGAAAAATTTTCAACTCGATTAAAGAAAAAATATCAGATTAAGACGTTAGAAATTTGCAGTGTGAAAGTTTGTATAAGTCAATACAGATTTTTGCATTGATCATTTAGCCTATCAATTAATTAGGTTCATATTTGTGAGAAGTGTAGCCCTGACCCTCGTACACCCAATGTGTTTGGTTTTATTAATCTCCCGTCCCAACCAAAAAGTGTACATGCAGGTTATGGTGTTATATCGTCCCTACCAATATTGAGACAAACCCTACGTCCTTGATGGAAACCTAATTTAAGTAACAGCAGCACAAGTCATTGTGGTAACGGCAGTGGCATTGTAACGATAGAAATAGTATTTCATTTGATTACTCGTTAGGTAACACAATATATTCAAATGCCGCAAGTCTCAACACTGGCTGTCTCAGTACAAGTTAGGTTTTGATTAGGCTGGAGCGTATGACGTGGCACTCGCGAGGTTTCCGCCCCTATCGCCATGTTGGAAGCAAGAAGTTCGGTGTAAGAACTCCGGGAAACATAAACAGTGAGGCATTCTGGTCGCTCTTTAAAAATGATTGGAAATTATTGTTCGGTAAAGAATTGCAACAACCGATCAAATAGAAAGGAGAATGTACAGCTCGACTGAACCCCATTGAGTTTCTTCAGGATCCCTACATGGAGAAAAGGCGAGGGAAAGCTCATATCTGAACTTACCAAACGTCGAAGAATGGCATGGGTGGCCTCGATCAGAAGTAAGGGCATAACGTTTGATTCTCCAGTTACACGCAGAGTTTGCTCTATGCACTTCCACCCCGGTAAGTTAATTTTGTTTGTCTACGCAAATTTAGGTAACTTTATGCCCTAAGTCGGCCTGTAGCTATAGCTACAGCTAAAGCACTAGCATGCATACATGTGCATTGTCTTCATAAGACATAATTCCCGTCGTTTCTAAATGAAAAAGCTGTAACATGTTGCCGTGAGATAGTGGCAAAGAATTTGTAGAACACAGGCTACATTGTCTGCAACAAATGTTTTCTAAAACACAGCATTGATTTTTCACTTAACTATCACAGCTCAGCACAGCACAAATTCAGATGTTCATGACAATGAAAATGTAAACACACATTGCCTACCTTTGCAAGAACGATGGTGTTGCCGTTTGCTACGGTCATAGTGTGCAGGTCCTGCACCGATCCGCAGCAAAACTGTTCGTAGCTTTGTAGCGATTTGTAGTTTCGGAATTGCTGATGAGTGTAGTAACTTACACCAAACACTAAATACAGCATGATGTCCATTTCACGTAGTGGTGAAAGCTTGTCGACATCTTCATTCCATTTGTGTTCGGCTTGCTCGTAAGGGTCAACATTGTTCACATCCCTAAGTTTGCTCACATATCTGTCCTTCGCTGTGGTAACAAGTTTGTCTCTGTATCGAACTGGCAAGTTTTCCTTACTTTTTTCCATCTTTGGCACTCGTAGTTGAATTGTATTTGCCGTTAAGTTTAAATGTCCCGTGATGCAGACGTGCTTCCAATATGGCTGCGTTGTCGCAAATCTCGCATGATCCCGTGTTGCTGTGACGTAAACGCTCGAGCCTAATACAGCTCTTGTATTGACTTTCATCAGACTGCAGTTATCTTTAAATACTGTCCGACAGGCTACAGCAGGACATAATGTAACCACATAAATTAGGGTGACCAAACGTCCTCTTTTGCCCCGACAAGTCCTACTTTCACGCAGTATCCTCGTTGTCCGGGCGGGTTTTATAAATTCATAAAAATGTCCGGTTTTTATGATTTATTTTACGGGACCAACTTGAAGAGAATTCCTACGGCCGCTAGGGGGCAGTGCTTGCGTGTGTTGACGTTGCTCCTACTAGTAGAGGCGGGAGAAGGAGTAGATCTTCTTCTTCTTTTTTGTTGGCAGTTCACCCTTTGTTTCATGGGGAATTACCACCATCAACTGACGGTTTGGCGAGAGCTCAGACTACAGTAAGGAGTTCAATAAGAAGTTCTAAAAGACGTGGCTCCATACACCTTTCTGTAAGTTTCTCCTGTTAATGTCGATCACGTGTCTTCTGTTGAACATAGGGTTATATGTGTACACAGAGATGCAGTATATTGTATGAGTCTTGTAATTGTTCTGCGTTAGTTAGTGGTTGAATGCTAGTATAGCTAAATAGCTGTGTTGCTTATGAAGTTTTTTTACGATAAATACGTATATAATGGCAACTGTTGACTTCTGTCGGAGATTTGTACTGGTGTAATCTGTAAAATCCCGTTTGTTGTTGCATCTTTGCGCTGCCGATGGTAGTTAACTTTTATAGCAAAGTCTGATTTTGCCTTGGCTCCCGTATTCGCTAATAGGGTAGCAATCAGTCAGCTCAGCTGCGCTAGGCATTATGGGCAATGTAGTTTTGAATTTGAACTGCTGCATTTGGAAACATGCTGGTTGAATCGCTTGTCAGTTTATTTCAGTTATTGTTTGTGTACAATTTAGAACATTGTATGAGAATAAAAATTGAGTGGGAATAACATTTTGTCAACGACAGTTGTCGTGATCGTAATTTTAAAAATTTATAATTTTTGTAATTTTTTTTTTTTTTTTAGGAAGAATAGAGCCAGTTGAGTAAAAAAAAGTGGGAGATATACGCATCTTTGAGTGATCTTCGAGTAAAATTCAAGTATCTTGAGGCCGGGCCGAGTGTCCTCTTTTTTGGAAATCAAAATATGGTCACCCTAACATAAATGTACCATGTTCAGTGGAACCCATAACGAAAGAGACAATTTGTCATGACCACACTTAAACAGTTGAGAGAATCTACATAAAAAAAAGCAACCAAGTATTGAGTACAGTACATGTTGCTTCTGTAATAGCTGTAGCCTTTTGGCGTAAAACGGAAAACACAGCCTATGTTGGTCATAGTTTAAATGAAACCTGGTGTGTACATGAGCAAAGTAGCTGACTGAGCATCTATCCATCCCGAAGGAGTAGATTAGAGGACTAGATGAGGACACGTCGAAGTGTGTAGCTGTCACACAGATTATCTTGGAGGTGTGATGTATGCCTCCACCGCTTGCTAACAAGGGATTATAAAGCTTCACGTAATCCTGGATGGGCGGGCTGGCTCAGGATTTTCACTGTTACTGCATTAGCATTAAGCATTAATAGTGGCCGGGCATTAGTGTTAGCAGCTCATAGTGTCCCTGAATACATTAACAGCTAATAATGCCATGCTGTTAGATTAGCATTACTTTATTTCAATACCGTAGCATGCATTATGCAGGACTGTGAGTACAATGCAACAGAGGTATATGTGGTGCCAAACCTGTGATCACCACCTCTGTGTGTGTGTGTGCGTGTGCTTGAGCATTAGATCATAGAGTCACAACAGAAGGTTAGAGCAGACATTAGACAAAGGACAATGAAGGTTCTATCATGTGAGGGCTTTACAACAGTGTGCATCTTACATTTGCTAAAGCAGAGCTCACCAAACAGGATATCCTGCATTATTGTTTCATAAGCAGGGGTGCAGATAAGTGGTCTGCATGTGCGCATGCGTACTGGACATAGACAAACGCGCTGGCCCTCAACGGCTTCCATACGCTTTTGCGTACCGATGGCTGACCACTGTATTTGCAGCGGACACGAGAAAATAACCTCTCAAAATGTCGAAGAGGCAGGCCACACTGAGTAATTACTTCCGTGTTCCCCCACCCCCGTCAAAAGACAGACAGACGACAGAGACGTCACCGGAGCTACCGAAAAAAAGGACTTTTGCTGAAAAGTGGCTACAGGAGGTACCATGGCTAGAAGCAAATGATGCTCGCACGGAAATGCGGTACAAAATGTGTCGTGAGAATCCCAATGTCGTCGATAAGAGCAGCGCATTTTATGTAGGGTCAAAGAATTTCAGCCATCCAAACTTTGAAAAGCAGGAAAAAAACAGAGAGCATGTGGCAATTAAGCAAACTATCGATGTCAAACAGGACCCCACTCACCCTATGGACAAGTGGCGGAAAGGGCGGAATAAAGGTAATGAACAGCGACATGCACTGACAAACGTGTTTTTGCCCACATTTTACAAAGCTAAACATGCACGTTCAATGAGGTCTTATGAGGAGGACATCCCACTTTTAAAAAGGCTTGGAGTTAATATGGGAGCCGCATAATGCCCTTTATTTTGAATTGGTGCTTTTTATTTCTTTACATTTCACTTCAAAGTAATGGCAATTTTGTTGTGCCAGTTGATGTTAATCAAGCATTAATTGTTAATATAATTAATTAAAGTTAATTGGCTCTAAGTAAAGCTTGTCATAAATTTATTGCATCAGGCGGGTCGGCTCTCAAACTCAATGAGGACCAAGTCACATCTCCAGGTCCTCCTCTGAGAACCTGGGCAAAAAAATTATGTGCACCCCTGTTTATAAGCCATAACATGGTCAACTTTTGAGAAAGGATCAACTCAACACACGCAACTGAAGATGGATGGAGGTGCCTAATAAGGGAAGGCCTTTGTCTGAATATATTTTAATGCCATTATAACAATATATGCATTCAGGGTTTCCCCAAAGATTTTTTGAAGCTGTGGTGGTGGGCTGCATCAGAGTCAGACCAAAATATTTAATTAGCTATTTCAGAATGTGACTTCGCCCATCACATTCTGCGGTGCCCTTCATTTCCGAAGTTATTTAGCCCTCACGTTCAGAGGAGTAGAAGTAACCAAATGGCTATGACAAGTGTTGGATTTTAATGTTGAGATAACATTTAAAAAACTGAATGATGGAGATGCAGATCAGGAAGGTGCACAATCCAGGGAAGGAGAAGTCTCAACTCAGGAAAAAAAATCAAGCACAGGGAATCTACCTGGGACCAAACATGGACAGAAATGGCAAAGTTCAAGCCCTGGCTGTACCACACAAATGCAGGTAAGTTTTAAGAATTGTGCAACTATTATTTTTAATAATCATATTTGTATTTTTCACAGTAATAGGGTGGTAGGTGGGTCCCACACTTTTTCTATATGGCGTGGCTCCCGGGGTGTGGCCTCCCCTCTGCCTTGGCTGCCGGCCGCGGGAGTGGGTTGGGGGGTCGGGTCTCCGATCTTGCATCGCCCTGTGGCAGTTCCTGGGCGTTCTCCTGCCTCCGCCTTCCCCTGTCTTCTCTGGCTGGGCATCCGCCCTGCGCTCCGTCGCGGGTCGCTGGCTGGGCGTCGGTGTATCAGCGGGGTGTCGCCTGCACCGGCGGGGGACCCTGCCTTGCCTGGGGCTTGGTGGGCCGCTGGGGGTCCCGTGGCGTGCCGTGCCGGTTGGGGGGCTGTGGCTGTGGCTCGTGGCCCGGGTGGGCGGGCGGGGGTGGGTGTAGGCGTGGGGTTGGTGATGCGTCCCCTCCTGCCATTCCTGAAGGCCGGTTGATGGGCGCGCGGGTGGCCCGGGGGACCACCCTGGGTCCCGTGGGGGGGACGGTGGCTCCTTTGCTGGGCGGCGGGAGGAGGGATGGGCTGCGCATAGTTCGTTTTTAATTTGGTAATAAAGATTTTCCCATTGTTTTTTGAGATGTAGGAAGAAAGTGAAAAAGAGAACGGGAAAAAACATGCAAATTCCATATAGAAGAGCGAGAGCCTGGGATTGAACCGTGGATCTCAGAACTGTGAAGCGCCGCGTCAACCAATCATCCACCATGCTGCCCCATAAATACACAGTACACTACAAATAAATTGAATAGAGTATAGCAACTCAATTGAGTCAAAAGACCTGTGGTGTGAAGCCAGCCTTAAGTGCAGTTAAAGTCTGCAGATCTTGATGATTGGGGGTCCAGCTGAGAGAAGAAACATAAAAAAACAGGAGAACAAATAAAAGAAAGCTCTACAGAGACAAAAAGCAGAGGGGAGGCGAGGGGCCCATATATCTCAGAAAGAGGTATAATCATGCAGCTATTCAACACAATCATTATCAGGCTGCAGTCTGTACCAGCGGGAGTCCGAGGATGATCTAAACCACCCACAGATACACCCCCAGAAAGCCCCTGACAGACACAATGTCATCTTTAGTCACAATTTTTAAATCTAAGCTTTCCTCCTGCGACAATCAAATCAGCTTTTACATTAATGCCACTCATTCTCTTTCCGCTGGAGGCGTTTAGTACTAAAAAGGTGGGCTGACCAATCAAAAGGCTTAAATTATCCCAAAGTAAATATGGTGTTGAGTAATAACGCGTTAATTACCTGTGGTTAATGACACGACAGATTAAGCCGAGACAAAGGCCAGAACATGTGTTTGCGTTACAAGATCCAGACTATTAGAATGCATGTGTGTGTAAAGAAAAGGAGGGAAAAGGAATTACACTGTAATTGCCTTGTCCATCCATATCCGCCCACAGAGCCATGTGGGAGCCGGTGGGCTAAAGTGGCTGCCACTGCTTTAGAAATAGCCGCGCGAATGGCTGGAGGGAGTTGTAAAATACTCCATTGTCTCCACAGTCGCATCGCTCGGCCTTTAGGGAGCCATTTACTCACTCGGCCCAACAAATAGAGGCCACAGTAATTCTTACTTTGAGCACAATTGTTGGATTTTCAGAGAAATATATTGCAGGGAGTTTGGACGAAGGAACTTTTTAGAGACCCGCCGTCAAAGATCCTGCTTTCTGTAATACCCCAGAAATCCTACCCGCTTGGTCCGCTGAACAGGAAGTGTTATAGGCGATTGCTTTTGCCTCGTTAAAAGCATACCTTTAGATTGGGTATTTTCAGTCACACAGCGTTGGTTTCACAGTCTTTGCTGAGCAAATAAACAACAAAATATATGACAGCTTGTGAAATGAACAATCTTAAAAAGATAATCAGCTCAAGCCAATGCATGAACATCATGAGACTGACAACCAATTACAGTGGAACCCCCCAAGTGGAATCTCCCAAAGTGGTTGTATCTAAAGTTCAACCAAAATGTCGTATGAAAATGTGCCTCAAGGTAAAGCAGAACTACGAAGCATCATCAGACGATCTTGTGTGATTTTGAAATAATAACTCCACAAGTACTAATTTTCCTATTTGTGGGGTCAAGAGTAAACATGAAAATATCTGTATACTGTATATTTGCAGACTGGAGCCAAATCCACAATAAAGAGGTGGGGTGTATGTCACATTTCAGGAAGGAATTTTATTTGATTAGAAACCAAGCATTAAACTTTACATTATAGCAGTAATAAAATGGAATAGTGTACCGCACGTAACACGTCACTTTTGCTCATTAATATTCATGATGTTAGCAACTGTTGCTAGAGGGGTCAAACTTGTGTTTGTCCCTCATGCTAGATGCATGTTAATAGTGTACGAACGAGATGTTTACTGAGCTAAATCTACCAATTCTGTCCGAAAATGATGTCACTGGTGCCAAAATCACTGGTGAAGATGTGGAAGAACATACATATGTTCAGTTAAAGAGATGGCTTGAGTGTCGAGGGCTGTAAAAGATGGGGAAAAGAGCCAACCTAAACCAGACGTAGCTTTTTTATCGACACCTTTTTTTTCTGTGCATTGCCTTACGCCACTGACAGTTAAATTCTCCTGTTTCATTAAGCTATTCCGTACCACCATGTGCCCTGTCTTTCTTATATATGATACAGTGGTGCAAATAAGTATTTAGTCAGCCACCAATTATGCAAGTTCTCCTACTTGAAAAGATTAGAGAGGCCAGTAATCGTCAACATGGGTAAACCTCAACCATGAGAGACACAATGTGGAAAAAAAGACAGAAAATCACATTGTTTGATTTTTAAAGAATTTATTTCCAAATTAGAGGGGAAAATACATATTTGGTCACCTACAAACAAGCAAGATTTCTGGCTGTCAAAGAGGTCTAACTTCTTCTAATGAGGTCTAACGAGGTTTCACTCGTTACCTGTATTAATGGCACCTGTTTTAACTCATTATCGGTATAAAAAACACCTGTCCACAATCTCAGTCAGTCACACTCCAAACTCCACTATGGCCAAGACCAAAGAGCTGTCAAAGGACACCAGAGACAAAATTGTAGACATGCGCCAGGCTGGGAAGACTGAATCTGCAATAGGTAAAACGCTTGGTGTAAAGAAATCAACTGAGGGAGCAATTATTAGAAAATGGAAGACATACAAGACCACTGATAATCTCCCTCGATCTGGGGATCCATGCAAGATCTCACCCCGTGGCGTCAAAATGATAACAAGAATGGTGAGCAAAAATCCCAGAACCACACGGGGGGACCTAGTGAATGACCTACAGAGAGCTGGGACCACAGGAACAAAGGCTACGATCAGTAACACAATGCGCCAGCTGGGACTCAAATCCTGCACTGCCAGACGTGTCCCCCTGCTGAAGCCAGTACACGTCCAGGCCCGTTTGCGGTTCGCTAGAGAGTATTTGGATGATCCAGAAGAGGACTGGGAGAGTGTATTATGGTCAGATGAAACGAAAATAGAACTTTTTGGTAGAAACACAGGTTCTCGTGTTTGGAGGAGAAGGAATACTGAATTGCATCCGAAGAACACCATACCCACTGTGAAGCATGGGGGTGGAAACATCATGCTTTAGGGCTGTTTTTCTGTAAAGGGACCAGGACGACTGATCTGTGTAAAGGAAAGTATGAATGAGGCCATGTATCGAGAGATTTTGAGTGAAAATCTCCTTCCATCAGCAAGGGCATTGAAGATGAGACGTGTCTGGGTCTTTCAGCATGACAATGATCCCATACACACAGCCAGGGCAACAAAGGAGTAGCTTCGAAAGAAGCATTTCAAGGTCCTGGAGTGGCCTAGCCAGTCTCCAGGTCTCAACCCCATAGAAAATCTGTGGAGGGACTTGAAAGTCCGTGTTGCCCAACGACAGCCCCAAAACATCACTGCTCTAGAGGAGATCTGCATGGAGGAATGGGCCAAAATACCAGCAACAGTGTGTGAAAAGCTTGTGAAGAGTTACAGAAAACGTTTGGCCTCCGTTATTGCCAACAAAGGGTACATAACAAAGTATTGAGATGAACTTTTGGTATTGACTTAATACTTATTTTCCACCATGATTTGCAAATAAATTCTTTAAAGATCAAACAATGTGATTTTCTGTTTTTTTTCCCACATTATTTCTCTCATGGTTGAGGTTTACCCATGTTGACAATTACAGGCCTTTTCAAGTGGGAGAACTTGCACAATTAGTGGTTGACTAAATACTTATTTGCCCCACTGTATCCTCTGGTTGTCTTACGTCTCTGACTGTTGTAGGGGGTAATTTATATTGCTATTTTTGTGTAGCGATCGCAAATGCTACACAGTGACAGCCAACGAACACTTTGAATTTTTTCCTTAATAACAAATCTTAATTATACTATTAATCTATTTACACTTACCCCTTACTAAGGTTGTTTCTTTACAACAGAAAAGGTAAATCAGTTAAATCTAAAGCCTACCTGTTGGCATGAACAGGCTTACTACAAAAAGATCAAGGCTAATTTATATAAATATCCAAATAAAAAAAATAGGCCTAGACGTCTCTTGTGATATATAGATATAATATTTATTTTTTTTCACGTCATTCATTGTCAGACAGAAGCAGCACGGCAAAATGCCACGCTAAAAAATAAGTAAAAATATCAAAATGGCTTACCCCTTCAGGGCAGGCAATGGATCTATAGGACCAAGGCCCCCAACAAAATCTTGACTGCATATGAAGGTGAATGGCTTCACCTTGCTGGCATTAAACTGGCCTTTTGGACGTCCGCACAAGAAACTTTTGAAGAAAACATCCTTCATATGTGGACGGTCGTAACGACTAGAGTCGTTTCTACAAGTTCCATAGCAGCAGTGTTTAATCGGCATGTTCTTTTTTGAAAGATTACCAGCAGAAAACAAGCAGTACTCGCAAGGGTTCAATGCGAGCGCGCTTCTATGTTGACCCCCTTCTGGTTTACGATGGTGACGTCACACAGCCTTGCTGTCTAAATATAGCATTCGTGCGGTACGCTATACAACAGGCTGAATAGTTGTCTGTTAATGTAACATATTAACAGTTATTCAGATGACTACAGCCCTAACAAGGCGAAATAACTCATTTATTGCCAAACTCACAATCTCACTTCAAATCACTAGCAAATCACTTTTCATCATTTTTGACTTTTCACTTTTGAACAACTCAAACTAGGGAAGTAGAGTGCACACAATGAACACTCTTCCTGTGACTGTATGTGTGACATACATTTAAAAGTGAGTCGAAATCGCAGGCTCAGACAAATCATGCAAAAAGTTTGATTTGTGGTCTGGAAATTACATTAATCAGCATTCCGTGTACCGTAATACTGTACTTCTTTCATATCATACACTTTTTTATTTGGAAGAAAAAAAATCATTAAAAAAGGGTGCATACTATCAACGAGTACAAGCAAAAAAAAAAAAAAAAAAAAAAGTCACATTGTATCATCATCATCAATGCGTTAACAGGACAGATTGATAGTGGCATCGTAATGCAAGCCTCATTCATGTTAGAGTGCAGACTGTTGGTTACAGAAACCAGGTGTCTTGCTATGAATTAATTTTGTTCCGCCAAACTCCTCTTACTGAATTCCTTTTTGCGCACTAACAGAGCCCACCAGCATGTATTAAATCCAGCAGTAATAATATCCATAACAACACTGACTTTTACTGGTGAGTCAATGTTAAGCTGAGTAGACAAGGACAAAAAATAACTTACATTCAAGCACAGCCGTTATGCATTTTGTTGAACATCAATGGAAAAAGGCCCCCCTCATCAGGCGTAATTAATCAAATGCTGTCACCAATCTGTAAGCATTTACATCAGTGCAGTGTGCTGCTTACTATATGTCACTCAGGTAGTTTGAATATGTGTGTGTTTCAGTGAGTCACCTACACCATCTGGGGTATATAGGAGAGAGAGCAGGAGCATGGTGAGACGCAAAGGGGGTTCTCTCAAAACACACAGACAAGTGCCTCCCCCGCATGCTTCACCACACATACACACACACGCACACACACACACACACACACACGCACACACACACCGGTTTATGTGTTCATTACAAACATAATCACAGCCTACATCTCACACCTGTGTTCCTGTCTTGGTTACATGCTTGGAGGTGTGTTTGTGAGCACATGCGCGGTGGATGGTAATCTATCAATTCAGAGAGGCATCACATGCCATCATACATATACTGTATATAAAAATAGTTTTGTGATTGTACACAGCTGATGAATCAACTATTTTATTGGATTCTATAATACTGTAAAAAGATGAAGATACCTGCAGGAAAAATAAATGCATGGCTGTCACTGACTAGAACTCTGCCTGAAAATACTAAAACACAAGTTTTCAAGTTTGGGTATGTACAGTATGTACCATTGATTTGTGCATACCCAAACTTGAAAACTGGTCAGTTTTGAGCCGAACACAATACAAAGGAAACCTAACAAGGGTGAGAGGTTGTATTCATCTACTGGTTGCCAGTCAAAAGGCATCGTACAGTGTATGGTACGGTGTAGACTAATGACTACTCACACTCAAAAGCATACTCCAAGGGCATAGGTTTGGTCTCAACATTGGTAGGGACTATATGTCAGCATAACCTGCATATACATTTTTTGCTGGGGATGGGACAGTAACAAGACCAAACAGATTAGTTGAGCGGGGGTTTGGGTTACATTTCTCAAAGATATGAGTCTAATTAATTAATAGGCTAAATGATCAATGCAAAATTAATCTGTATTGACTTATAATAACGGTCATGTGTATTGATTCAGGTGATACACCGTTCAATTCAAACCTTTGTTTTCAAAAACTATTTAAAAAAACATTTTGAAAACTTCCAGAATAAATATCTGGATTTAATTTATGGAACTTCATGTTAGCCTACATTGTCCTTTACCATAAGAGTTATACGTTGCTTTATTTAGTTGTGTCTTTCACCTTCTTCCCCCTTGTTTTAATCTCTAAAGTGCATCAGTGTGCTGAGCAACTATGGAAAAAACTACATTTATCACAGTTAATGAACGTTTATAGAAGAAAACACCTCTCTCTAAGCAGCTTCCTTTGCAGGTTAGCAAGTTCACACAGTTTAATGTTACGCTAAATCTGATGCAAGTCGGACTTTCAGTAGCAAATTTGGTGGTGTGTTCCCCACCTCCACGAGACTGGCGTCTTTTCACATTACTTACAGTGGCTGCTGCTGGCCGGAAAAAAACTTCTAATATGCCTCGATGAGAGCAGAGGAGACAGCATGTTGTCGACACATATATGTCGGGTCTGTGAGTGCATATGAGTGTGTGTGTTGGTCAAGTCATCAGCCAATCAAAAGTGTGTTTAAGGAAAAAAGACCGGAACATTCAGCAAGAGAAAAGGGGTAATTAAATTAAATCACTTAATAATGGAAGGGTCAATTCAGAGGTTGCGCTAGACTTTTTCGTTGTCTGTCATTTTAACTGACAGTGTCATAAAAATCCGGTCATAATCTATTTTTACCCGTCACTTACATTTTAAAAATGATAATAATGACATATTCAATAGTATTTAGTTTTCATTCATTTTTAATTAATATTCTGTCCGAACAAGCTTCACAAGAGGCAAACAGACAGCAGAGTGCACCAATCAGCGAAGGGCAGACGTGCCGTTAGCAAAGCGACGAGGGCAGGACGTGGGACTTGCGCGCGGAAGTAAACATACGAGGAGAGCGGAGTTTATTCAACATGGCTAGCGCGAGACAGACTGTTGTCAATGACTCTTGTCGATGTGTTTTAGCTCATTTAAAACTGAATTTACCGCGGATTGGAACATATTCTCGGCTCTCCTGTTCGGCATCCGTGTTCTTGTAGAGACGACTTTCGGTGCGCAAGAGTGACGTTGCTCGTGAAGAACACGTCACGCAAATAAACAAATCTGATTTGTCGATTGATTTTGTACCTACTCGAGAGGCCGTTAGTGGGCTGGGTCCCAGACTTTTCTCTCAGTGTTTGAAAAATACAGGGAGAACAGTCTGGCCGTGCCAGGCAAACACTCAGTTGCCTTGACATTTTTCCGAGTAAGGCCAACGACGTCATGTATCAAGAGAGACAATAGCTAATTAATATGCTCACTCGCCACCCTGTGGTCTGGGATGTGAATTGCAACCTTTCAAAACGACAGATGGACTTCCATTTTTTCCGTCACCGTTTTAAAAAACCGGTCAACGACAGAAAATATTCGGTTAACGCGACCCCTGGGTCAATTCTGTCCTTACAACATATTGGAAGACAATGTAAATGACCTATACAACTGAACTTATTTTATAATTTAAACAAGGTAGCTTGAAGGTTGGTGGGGACTATTTTAGCATCCTGAAAAGTTGGTAGTGTCCCTACCGTCCCTATGCAAACCTACGCCCTTGGCATACTCTGATTTAATGGGCAGATAAAGACTTTGTCGGATTTCGGTGTAATTTGACGTATTTAAACTTTGGACGATTTCGTCAAAACGACTATGTCATTTCTAACACGTAAGTGCGAGAATTTGCGTTTTTGTTTGTTTGTGTTTTAGCACTCTGTCAGTGCTGCCTTACCAAACCCGGAAGTGTGAGGTCATTTACAGAAAGCAACAGGAGACATGGCCGACTTTATCTATGGCAGCACCAGCGATAATGATTTTTTCAGCGAAAGTAGCCGTTCAGGATCGCTTTTTGTGACGTTAGTGATGCCGGGGGCTCCCAGGAAAGATTACTTACAATTAATCCTTTCATGTCTAAACCTGAGGCGTCAGATGATGACGAATTACTCAGTACAGCAGACTTTGGTGATGACACCGATTGGCGGCTCGACACTTCACGCCTATATTTCTAGCATCATGATTTCTCTATGAGCCTTTCTTTCCCCAGTCTTTCTGTGATATTATGATCAGTAATTGCAAACAAAGATGTGTAGTTAAATAGGTCTAGTAATAAATGTATCAAATTCCCATGAATAGACAACCTTTCAGCTGTCCTATCTACTTACGAAAGGCCAGCAAACACAATAATAACTAAAAAAACTAAACCCCCCCCCCCCCCCCAAAAAAAACAGGTCACACTTTAACGAACAGGCAGTAGGATTTGCCCTCCTATATCAACACAATTGCATCATATTTTAGAATTTGAAAAGCCAGTAATCTACTTACATCTTTGAAAAAACAAGGTTGTATTCTCATAAGCTTTCAAAGCTGTCATAGCTGAAATGTTGAAAACAAAGAACCAATCAAGCAGTCGGGGACAAGTTCTTCTGCTGGACTGTCACAAAAGATGTCCAAATCCTTTCAGAAGATGTTTTTTTGGGCCACTGATCGAGTCTTTAGCCTTCGTGTGAGCAATTCATTGCTACACATCGAGATGGCATGATGAATATCGTGAGTAAAACCCAGAAAATCTTTGCAATACATGGCGAGGATAGCGTAGTGTCATGGTTTAAGTTTGGTTCTATGCCCTAGTGCAGTGGTCTCCAACCCGATCCTCAAAGGCGCGCTGTGGGTTCAGGATTTCATTCCAAACAGACAAATGACAACACTTTTTCACCAATCTAGTGTTTTACAAGTGCAATCAGTTGATTGCAGTCAGGTGCTGCTTGTTTTAGCAGAAACCTCATTGGTTCAACTATCTGTGCTGGATCGACAGGAACAAAAAACACGACCCACAGCGGGCTGAAGTTCCTGAGTTTCCCAGCAAATTTAGATTATCTTTTGTTTGATCCCCTGGTCTTTTGTTTGAACTTTGTAGTTTGGTTAACTATTATTAAAGCATTTTTGAGTTCCCCAGCATCCTGCCTTGCCTCACTTGTTGTTTTCCCTGCGATTGGGTCCGCCCGCCTCCAAAATGTGACATTATTGCTATAATTCTGTAAAAGATTGCTGGCGAGGCCTTCTATAAATTACGTCATTCAGTAGTGGCTGGTGTTCTGTCGATTTGCGCTACCTCGTTGAAGTAATCTCCCGATTGTTGATGGCAGCTTAACATGCAACAAATCTACCTTATGTTTTGACATATCTATTTAGATATATTGTTATATTAGATATTTAGATACTCCCACTGTTATCCCATTATAATGTCAATATTCTATCTTGGACAATAAACACCATTAGAACCCAGGCAACCCACGTGTTTACTACCTATCATACGTTAACTTTCTTACGCTGTTATATCAAAATATAATCAATATTCTTTTGTGCATACGTAATTGCTTAACTAGGTTAGTGATCAAAAGACACGATAAAATGAATATACTTAAAAAAAATCTTACTTGCAGCAACAACAAAGGAACGACATCGTAGTCAAAGTAGTACATCAACTCGATGGACATTTGACCTGTGATAACCCTTCGGGGTGTGGTTGCCATGCACATGCTCAGTAGCGCTTTGGATGTCAATTCGAGGGAGAGCGCAAATTGAAAGAACACACTCAGCCAGGCACGTCCATTGTTGCTAAGGTGTTGCTATGGCAGTAACACAAAAACTACACGGTCAATTCAAACATTTTTTGTAATATGAGTTTTGACACAGAGAATGATGCATTCAATACAATTTAACCGAGTAAAAAGCTCATGAAATGAACTCTTCATCTGCCCTTTAAAACAAAGGTGCACGGCCAAAAGGTTCGAATAAAGATACTATGTACATTACAAATGAGTACTACAGGGTAAATCTACAGTTACAACAAAATTCCAAAAACACATTAAAACGGATTTGGAGACAGTTTGGTGCCTGCCAAAGCTCAATCACGCAGTTGTGCCAATTAGAAAGCCTCCAAAATGCATACTTGCAAAGACACAACTTGCTGTTGACATGAGAAAGAAATAGTGTAATTTAGCAACAATTCAATTACCCTGCAATTTAGGAGAGTCATTAAGTAAAATACGAATGGAAAACATGCTCTCTTTACATAGACATTAGTCCTATTCGTATACCTGCGTGTCACTCAAAAGTTAAGATTGTCATTTTTATATTGTCTCTCATTAGAATTTGCAGCTTTAGCTTAAAGAAATGTAAAGAAGTGGCAGATGTGTGTAGAACTCTAAGACTGTTGCCCTGTGACGATGAATCATCATCTTCAAAAACCTGTAATAAAGTCATTCAAGTTGCCACGGTTCAAGAAACATCATACAAGTCGTTCTTTTTAGTGAATCTGGCAGTGGAAAGTCCCCTGGCAGCATTACCTCTGGATGAAACGAGACGCTAGTGGCAGTCTGGCAAAGCATTAAAAGCATTAACACTCAATATGAGCGGTAAACAGACACTAAAAGTTTGCTCTGCTAGGAAGAGACGTCAACATGCCTTCAATTTACTGCCGTCTCAAGGCGGGAGAGCGCTCAGCTCGTGAGAAGGAAGCAGCCTTCACAACCGGAGCACAATGA
Source organism: Corythoichthys intestinalis (assembly GCF_030265065.1). Lineage (NCBI taxonomy): Eukaryota > Metazoa > Chordata > Actinopteri > Syngnathiformes > Syngnathidae > Corythoichthys > Corythoichthys intestinalis. Next base: position 44,578,962 of record NC_080398.1, read on the forward strand.
CCTTGATCAGGGGAACACTTCAGAATGCACGGCCGCTTGGAAGAGTGATGTCTCTCTGAAAGAGCGTCATTCACAGGGTGAAACGTGAGGATGGCAAGAGGCAGGGCTTCCCTAGGACACTTTGCACAGACGTTTCATTACGCTGGTTCTTAGAGAGAAAGGCTCTGCAGCTGTGAGGTTTTCAGAAGAAAGAATCTCCCACCAGTTGAACAATGTGGAATGGAATTACATTTTTTATTGTATACAATGAAAAAAAAAACTCATGAAGGGCTTGACACATGCCCAGTGAAAATTATCATGGGAATCATCACAGGAGACATCTGCACATCACACACTTCTTTCTCAATCAAGCATGTCTGTACATAATGTTGTTGTAGATGATTTTGCACTTCACTTTGACTAGTACGGCATTTAAAATTATTGTCTGTAAGATGCTACTGATTTGCATATATTGATGATTATTTTCATGTCTTATGTTTTTTTCCCATAGTGCATTTTTTTTAAACATGCGTGATCACTAGCAGCAGCAGGGACTACATTCTTTAAATTAAATACAAGTGGAGAATAGTGGGTTCCTGTGTTATTCTCATAGGCAGAGTTTCACTTTGCGGCGGGGGTGGGGGCAAAACATGTTCATGACCCCGAAACGCAGTGCCAGCAATGAAATTAACTTACAAGATGTATGCTCAGATAGTAGCTTAGCACATGCTCGTACATACAGGCATCCCAGCTATGTGTGCGTGCGTGCGTGTATGAACGCGTGTTTTTCTTTCTTACCAGGTGCAAGTAGACCCCGTATCCTTTTTGAATGAATATTCAAGCCAGGAATATTCATAATCATATGTTGAAAATGATTTTTTTTTTTTTTCCCATCATTTTTGAGGGGAATTCTAAGATCGTTGTCCATTGAATGTGGTACACCCGGTGATGGCTCTGTTGTATATTTAACAACTTTAGTGGGGCAAACTGAAACTTCGCTCACCATTTTGCTGGTGCTCTCCGGCGTTTCATGGTCCACATCTTGAATCCTTGGTTCTCACTCGGTAGTTGTTGTTGCTTTTGAAAGTTTAGGTTTGAAAAAAATTACTTGTTATAGTCTTGCATATTCTGTCCTCAGGTGGTTTTGGCTAAGCAAAGCAAATGACCGTCTCCAAGGTGCTAGTCACATGATTGGTTCAAAAAAATAATTTTGACCCATGATAAAAATATATTCTATGTTCATTTCATTCATTTTTGTTGTTTGTTTTATTGCTCTACAACTTTTATAGACACCATTTTACCGGCAAAGTCTTAATTTTAATTCATATACAGTGGTACCTCGACATACGATCGCTTCAACACACGATAGGTGTGTAACGGTACACAAAAATCTCGGTTCGGTACGTACCTCGGTTTTGAGGTCACGGTTCGGTTCATTTTCGGTACAGTAAGAAAACAAAATGCAACATATAAATGTGCTAGTTTTTTATTACACACTTTTGTGCTTTCAACAATAGGAACATTAGCCTATACAAAGCTAGAATTCTGCTAAAAAAGTAGCGGGTATTTAAAGATAATCGAACAACAACTTGCCTTTCAAACACCGCATATTGGTCAGCTTTCTTTCTGAAAGAAAGCAGAAAAAAGAAGTCCTGTGCTAAAGAGAAAAGCAATCCCAATGACAAAGATTTTAACATGTATTTTACAAATGAAATGCCTCAATGAAACATTTTTTTCTTATGAACGGTTTTTAAAAGCTTTATTGGTGGATTTTTTCAAGTTAAAGCGCCACACAGAAATTAATCAATTTAATTGTGTAAGCAGGATGTGTGTATTATTCTTATTATTTAATTACAGGTGTTTTAGCTCATTTCAATTTATTTTGTTTAAATGGGGTATTATTTATTTTATTATGTGTTTATATTTTACAAATGTGATGTAGTATTCACTTATATTGTATATTTTATGTTGTATAACTTTAGTTCCTATGTGAATATTAGTTCCTACTTGTTTTGTTGTGGTAAGAGGGTTTTGTATTGAACACGGGGCCGTGTTGGATATAGAGAAGACAGCAGTAAACCAACAAGGACAAGTCAACTGTGCCCCGATCTACCACTCAAGAGATCTGATGGACTCGAAAAGTAGGTTACGATTGCATATTAGTTTGAAAATCGACCGGATCCACCGTATTTTTACACGAGTGACTTCCGGCCCGATCCTTGCTACCGGTAGTAGTATTGACGCAGGAGGGCCGCGTCTCGCGTCAAATAATAAATTCTGCCGTTCTTTTTGCGTGCGCCGTGTTGAGCCGCTTCTGGGACGCATCTAACACGCGGCCGCACTGCAACTGGTGTGCATTGGCTGATTGACTCTAACACCCGCGTTTCACTGCGTTCTCGAGGCGGCCACGTTGTCGCGCCATTTCTGGGTTATACTGTCCTAACGTGTTGGTCCTCATTATAGTAAAGAAGACGGTGTAAATATAATCTACACAAAGAAACTGTAACCCGATCGACTCACAGCCTCGAAAAGTAAGGGTTATATTACGTCAGAAATTCGTTCGGTAGGCGTCCATTCCGAACTGAGCACCACGACCCGAAACGGTTCAATACTATTACATGTACCGTTACACCCTTAACACACGAGCTTTTCGACATCTGACGTAAAATTTGACTTGCCATTTGTTTCTACATCCGACGATATGTTCGAAATGCGACGACAGGACAGCACCGCCGACGGACGCGTGGCTGATTTTCTTGTGAGGGAAATGAACACAGATTTCAAAAAGGTTGGTACAGGTAGTGAAACAAGGAAAACGATGACAAATTGAAATGAAGACGCAAATGATAGAAAAATATGAGCGTGGGGTGCGCATCCGTGAACTGCCTCAGCAATAAATCTCCACGGTCCTCCTCCACCCACCGTTCGCCAGTCTTTATAAGTTGAGTTGACAGTTATTACTGTGGTAACATTGCCAAAGAATTTGCCAGCTTCGTCAGGTTTTTAACATTTATTTCAGAAGCTATCCAACAAAAATTGCCTACTGTCCCCGGCAGTTGACGGTGTTCTCAAGAAAACACTGAAAGCGAAACTAAACTCTCAACTGCACCGCTCTCTCTCTCTGTCAAGTCAGTCACACGGTGCGTTCAGGTACAGAAAAAAACGTCCGCCACATTAGAACCCGATTCGTTTCATTATTACTGGAATTATTATTATTATTGTTATTGTATTATTATTCCGATATTTATTATAATTTATCGGTTTTGCTATGTGTAATTGCTATTTGTAATAGTACCAGCCATATTTATCAAGGATTTAGTGTAGGTTTTTGGGCTGTGGAACGAATTAATGGAATTATAATGTATTCTTATGGAAAAATCCTGCTCGACATACGACCATTTCTACTTACAAACAAGGTCCTGCAATGAATTAACTTCGTATGTAGAGGTACCACTGTATAGGAAAGTTAATCACATGCAATGCCCCCCTTTAATCCCGGCATATGGTTATTTTATGAAAACATTTCACTACATATAACTGAACACATCTCTAAATGCTTTAAAATGATTTTGAGTGTCATTGCACTATTACTACTACTACTATTACTAATAAAAATATGTAGATAAGACATTTTGGTACATAATAACTAATGCCCAAAAAAAGACTCAAAAAAGGAATAAAAAGAATTTCTACGCTATTCATAGTCACATAGAATCTGAATTTTTTACCTCATGGGTTGCGGGACGTCAAAAATAAATAAATAAATAAACAAATAAATAAATAAAAGACCTTCCCTGCCCACCATGTTAGTTTAGTCAGTCCGGCCTGAGGCTAGGAAAGACTTTGAGACAGAAAAAGAACATGGTGACACTTTGTAGGATTCATGAGGCAAGTTGGCAGGTTCAGACCACTCTGGCAAATTGAAAAAAGGGTATCATCAGACAGACCAAGGGCAAAATAAAAAGATTAACTGTCATGATATGCAGTGAAATGAAATAAAATGTAGGATTAGCTGGCTCATTCCTATGACATAAGCAAAACATATTTGTGCAGCTACAGTTGCTTTACCTTTGTTGGTTTTACAGTATCTACTATTTCTCTTGTCTTTGAACAAGTAGAAACCACCTTTTTTCTGCTTAACCAATATTTGTTTTGATTCCATGGAGTGGTTTTTATCTCTCCAGGTTTCTTTTAATTCATTGCGGTACAACACAACAATTGGCTAACTGGCTACTTACCTAATTGGCATTATATCATTAATATCTCACAAGTAACATGTCCCAACGCTGGATGCTCTCTGTGAATTTCCTGCAAACCTCCACAGTGGTTGACATTAATAGACAAGTGCAGCAGAGCAGGCGGCATGGCCTAGAGCCAAGTGTCCCTTCTGCTCATACAGCCGAGGCCAACAGCCAATTTAAGCCGTGTTCAGGTTGTGGGCCAATTAGAGCCATTGGGCAGAACGCTGGACAAGTATGAGATATTGGTCATCGTTTTTTTGCCAAACCTGCATGATATTAAACCCATGGTTGGTCAGCTGCTGGCCTTCTGCTCTCAAAGCAGACTGTGTATTGTATTAACAAGTATCTGATTTAGCATTCAAACTATCAAATCAAATATTGTATGTTCGGTAACGCCCATAAATTATCAGTAGCTCGCCAAAATCTGTAAATGTGCTCAAACGTATGTTTAGCTTCACGTTCATGTGCTGCCTCTACTGTCGCCTCATCCTGTTTGGAGCGACCAGGTCGAGGCTTTCAGCCAAGCGAGCAGAGAAGGGCCATCAGTCATTGGTCTGAGCCAAGAAGACCCTCTGCTCCGCTGCCGGAGCCAGACAGTGGGGTCAGACTAAGGTCAGGTGGTCACGCCTGGGGTCAAATGTCAACAGACTCCCTTGGTGAGCAGCTCTAATAAATGTCACCGGCGCACGTACACCCCAATGACTGGCAAGGCTGCACGGTGGTGAGCAGTGACTGTGACTGGTACTATGTGTTGGGTCAGACCGTCATTTATCATATGACAGGCTCTTCTGCGATTAAACAGCAAGAGCAGCTCTCATCATCTTCACTTGGTGTCTGAGATTCGATTGTCATGACCGGCAAGACTGAGGTGTCCGCGAGCAGGTCCGTCACTGTATCTAAGTTTACGTCCTTGTGTCACTAATAGTGTATGGAATCTGGTGGATTCAACACAGTTCGATGAAACGTTTAAAAATAATTTGGTCTTCTTCTAGACTAGGGGTCCCCAAACGCCGGTCCGTGGACCGGTACACGGACCGGTACCGGTCCGTGGCGCCTTTGCTACCGTGCCGCGCAGATATAATAATGTATTAACGACTGCATTCTGGCCAAATTAACTTTGGCGTGTGCCCCTTAACATACCAATATCCCTGTCTACTCTAGATATAATGCTACGGAATAAAATGTCGTCAGAGAAATCCATTGATTGGACTGCTAGCACCATGTTTTGTATATCTATGTGCGCTTGTCCTCGATAATGACGTATGACGTAGGGCGGGAGCATCACATTTGTTCCCGGAAATAATTAGCCCCCACACTAGAATGACTGAAAAACAGACGTCTTTGGACAGATTTTTTTTACGGGGAAAAGAGCACCTGACGAGCCAGAAGATAAGCCTACAACCTCGAAGAAAACAAAATCTATGCTACTTCCTAATCACTAAAAACCCAGGAACTGCGAAGGAGTGGATTCGTGACCCGTTTGTGAATAAACCGAGTGATTCGAGCATAACTGTGGAAAAGGAATATCAGCTTGTAGAAATCGCAAATCCCGGCGACCTTAAACGTATATTTGAGACAACAATTCTACCGAGATTCTGGATTAAAGTCATTTCGGAATATCCTGACATCGCTAGAAGAGCACTGAAAACTCTGCTACAATTTCCAACAACGTATCTTTGTGAAGCGGGCTTCTCTCACTCTCCCATCTCGGGACCATCTCATCTCAACGAAAAAAGCTCAGAACAGGTAAGCTGTATTTTCCCTGCACTTAACACGACGGGGCTAAAAACAAATGTTATTTTATATTTGCTGTATTTTTCTGCCGCACATTGCCGGGGTTCTGACAAATTTGGCATGCGCTTAACGTTAAAAAGGACTGCGAATGCAGCGATTCCAAAGTACACACTACAAACTTTCTTTAAAGAAAGGAATATTAACCTAAGCTTTTTTTACCGCCACAAAACCTTTGGGAGCAAAATTTTGTAAGGGTGCAAAATTTGACAGAACACCGGTCCATGAAAAAAAGACCCAAATCACACCGGTCCGTGGTGCAAAAAAGGTTAGGGACCCCTGCTCTAGACCTCCTGCCTGGCATTTGGAAACTCAGCATCCTTTTGGCAATATACAAATTTTAATTTTGTTAATTATAGGAGTACTTGAAGGGCCAATTACTTTTTCAGGTGGTGGGAGGAGTGATCTAAATCACACGCGCACTTTTTTTTTAAACAGCGTGTAGCCAAAGTGCCAGTTTTAAAATGAGCGAATAATTTACCACAAAATAAATAAGTTGGTTCAGTTTGTGATCGGTCTTTATCTTAGATTAACAACAAAATTTATGTGACTGGTTTAATAATAGTTTTCAATTTTTCTGTCAGTCAACTGTTAAACCATTTGTAATATCAGCATATTATTTGGAAGAAAAGCAATGAAGTGATATTACACATCTGTGTGGATTTTTTTCTACCTAAACCGTTTTCCTCATCGTATGCCAAGTCAAGTATTTCTTCAACTTTTGTCAATTATTAATTCAAGTGACAATGATATTACAGTGGTAACTCGACATACGATTCTTTTGACATACAACGTAAAATTTGACCCGTCGTCTGTCTTGACATACTGTATGACAGCATGCTCGAAATGAGACAATTTACGACGAATTTCATTGTTTTCCGCTTAAGATGGCAGCATGTCGGATTTTCTTTTGGGAGAAATCATCATGGTCTCAAGAAGGTTAGTGCAGGTGGTAGTAGTGGTGCTGCTGCTTTTCTTGCTCACCAGTGCACTGCAGTTTGCTGCTTGTTAAAGTTAATGATGAGTGACAGCTGATGCACCTTTGGTGTTGCCAGAGAAGCCAGGGAGTGCTGACTTGAAAGACGCTGCATCTGTCAATTATTGTTGAACTTGTTAAACACTTGCATGTTCTCTCTAAGTGTTCTCAGCAGCCTGAGCGGATTTGAGTGGCCTCACTCAACGAAGCACTTAATAAAGGTGAGTATTTCTCCACTTTATCCTTGTTTAAAAATAATTCGGTGGGACAGTAACGTTTAAAACTTATAATTATTACATTTGAAGTGTTTAAAAACAATTTATTAAAATATACATATGGTGGAAAACACAGACAAGGCTGAAAAAGAGGTTTCTGCTCTTGCATCCCTCTTTAAAATAAACTGCTGTATTTAAGTCAAAAGAACTGTTGTGTTTGATAGAACAATATGTCCATATGCTGCAATAACAGTTTCATGGCGCATTAAGCCCCCGAAATATTTTCTATTTGTCTGTTTTACCTTAGACACCCCCGTTTACAGACACCGTGCAACCGCTTTTGTTTCTACCCAGCCATAAAAAGAAGGTAAATTATTATATTTATTATTCAAAATGTCTTTTATAATTAACTTAGAATCATTAATTGATGTCTAATATTTAGTTTATAAATTATTCACTCGCATATTTTAAATGTTTAAACAAATTATGTCACAATGAAAAAGAATTGTGTCTGTAAATAGGCCATGGCTATCTACTACCTCATAACTATCGCTTTATTTATTTATTTTTTGTTACTGTCGCATTTGCCCCGATATTTTAGATGATAAACAATCGATCCGAACAAAACAAACAAACAAGCAAAAAAAAAGTGTTTCAAAGGTAAAAATTTGAAAAAGAGAATCTCGACCACTCCTTCATGTCTGCGATTTCTGCATTGCGACCCTTGTTATATTACTGTGTTTCACCCATAAAATCTCAAAAAGCCTTGCTGTGGCCATTCACAGCTTTGTCTTGACACTCGGTGAGACATGCTTCACTGAGTTTTTGGATCAAGACAAGTTAAGTACGTGATAATATCTCGTTAAAATCATGGTGTCTTTAATTATGCTCTCTCATGCTCTCACCTCGAGTTCGGTTTAGGGTTAAATTTTTCTTGATTTTTTTGTTAAATGCCCTTCTGTTCAAAATTTTTCTTCCCCCAGAAAATTGAGATTTTAAGATTTCAAATGATGCATATAGGACAATTTTTATAAATTTGGCCAAATTGGGGGTCTCTGAGCGAAGAAGTCACCTGAGTATTCTCCGCCATATATTTCTTTTGAAATTATACTTTGGGGGTAAAAAAGGGAAAAAAACATATCTTTTATAAATCTCTTTCCAATGCTAAATCTGAATTGGTATCAGATCGGGACTTGGTATCGGCAGATTCTCAAAATCAGGTGACTCGGACTCGGGGGCAAAAATATGCGATCGGGACATCCCTAGTCATTTTCCTTGTTATGGTTCGTATACTGTATAGTCATTTAAGTTAATTGAAGACAGCACTGTCTGTGTGGAGTGTATAGCTTTACCCTGTGCTTGCATGAGATTCCTCTGGCAACTCCAACTTTCTCCCGCATTGCCAAGCCAAAGTTGTCTGAAGACTAAATTTGGACACCACTGTGCTGTCCCCAACAGTTTGTACAATAATTCAAAGTAGTGCTATTAATTACTGTCTGAGGCAAGTAAGGCATCAATGATCTAAGAAATCCAGCACTTCTACTAGTAGCTTGACTTCAGCAAAGATAGTGAAGAACTTGCAACAGCTAAATGATCCGGACTAAAACCCCACAATGTGAAACAAAGGTCCATGTGATGACTTGTGCATGCTCACATAAATCAGAAGCAGATAAAAGATGATGAATGGAGATGCAGCATGAGGACGAGGGAGAAGTGTTTGATGCTTATCTTGTTCTCCTTCCTTCAGGTGGCCTCTCTCAATAACACATCAGCCATTCAAAAAGCATAACGGAGCAATCAGCCAACAATTTAACCTCTCCCCACATGCTCACATAACAACACGAGTGGCAGCGTGGCAATTCACAAAGCTTCTACTCCTCAAATTTCCCAACAAATGATAACTTTCAGGCCCCCCAGCGATAAAGTAATTTCTCCATCTCCTGTCGAGGGGGGTTTAGGAGACGACGGAGGGCTGCGATAATCTCATAAACAGAAGCTGTGGAGATACGGGCCATCTATTATGAGTGGGAAGAGTAGCGCAGATAGAAGCATTTATTATGGGCGACAGCAGACGATGCATTCTCATTGTGTGATACTAGTGGTGACGGACACACAGCCATCCATCTTCAAGGGAGCGACAGATGGGAAGCGAGTGAGGTACGCGCACAGTGAGCGGGGAAGGGCGAGACTGAGGGACAAAGTTAGAGTGCAAGCGAAGAGACTTAAACGGGATTATTCTTTTGCAAACAGATTTCTTCGTAGTACTTTATGCATGCATTCACATAACACAGGGAATTGCTCGTCAGTTTAGTGTGGCCTCAAGCTTCACCTACTGTACATATACATTACAAATTTTATTACCAGTGTGTAATATTTTATTGCTCATTCCACAGCTCACCAAGCTTTTGTGAGGGTGTCGTAACGAATATTGATCACAAAATGTACTGCTAGTAAACTAGTAAAATGTGGCATCCACTCATTCCAGATAGGAGGGCGTTTTGAGTACAAAATTCTGAAGAAATAAGCCTTCATTTCTCTGGTTTTCTGCTACATATTCATCTATAATAGGTAATAAACTATCAAAGGTTTGATGAGCTCAGTTTACAGCTCAATTGTACATTTTTTGTTAAATTATTTATTTAATATTTTATAATATATGTGGCATAATCACAGTGATAGGGTTGCTGGTAACAGGGTTGCAGATCAGTACCAATGTTAGCTTTTTCTCAGGAGTAGAAGTTAGCTCTTTATTTAGCAGTCCTGGGAACTCTCAGGCTATTCTGGATACTGGGCGAAGATACTCATTCAGATGCTTACTGTTTTTTCCCGTTCTATAATGCAGTGTGGTGGAAATTGTTCAAAAACAGTCAAAACTGCTTAATATTTGTTTTGGGTTTTTCTCTAAACGATGATTAAAAGTACAACAATGCACAGTACAGTTGCGTATTTGGAGTAATCATTTCTTCTTGATGTGATCAGCCCAGAGGAGAGCCCCGCACTTCTGTGTCCTGGGCGATGAATAATATCTGTGACACTGCCTAATGGGCAGCTTTTGGCCTAACGCGGAATCGTGGATCAGTGCGTTATGGGTGTGTGTTAGTCTGCTAGAGTATATAATACACAGTGGTTTATACATAATGTGAATAATAAAAACAGTATATAAGTTGTTCATATAAGAAGGTGGTAAAAAAAGGATAATGGTGACAACCATTAAAATTTAGAAGGAAATTATAGAAAAATATGTGCGTGGTGTGTGCGTCATTGAATGGATCGACAATAGGACTGAAATATGCCTACGATCTCGACGGTCCTTCAACTGCAATCTCCTCCCGCCTTCGTTTGCCAGGCTCTTTAAGTTAAGATGACAATAAAAAAACGTCCCCCCCCCCCCCACATTATTAAGATGATATGTTGTTATGATTACTTTTATTATTATTATTATTACGCTTTGTATTTAGAATTTATTTGTTTTGCTATGTGTAATTGCTATCTGTAATCGTACCTGCAGTATTTATTAAGGATTAAGTGTAGGATTTTGAGCTGTGGAACAAATCAATCAAATTATAATGTAATCTTAATGGGAAAATCCTGCTCAATATACGACCATTTCGACTTACAAACAAGGTCCTGGAACGAATACCACTGTAGAGAAAAGTTAATCACATGCAATGCCCCATAATGTATGTGTATATATATATATAATATATATATATATATATATCATGGAAGCTTCCACTTGGGGAAAATATATACATACAGTATATCCTGTATATATATAATATAATAAAAATATACAGCACTGTGCAAAGGTTTTGGGCAGGTGTCCTGCCTAAAACTTTTGCACATTATATATATATATATATATATATATATATATATATATATATATATATATATATATATATATATATATATATATATATATATATATATATATATATATATATATATATATATATATATATATTAGTGCTGCAACGATTAATCGATTAACTCGAGTATTCGATTAGAAAAAAATATTCGAATTAAATTTTGTTGACTCGAGTATTCGTTTAGTTAAATTAGGGTTTGAATGGTTTATTTCGAAATTGTTGCATTTAGTTTTATTGATTAGGCTGGATACACTGCCCTCTGGTCTGCCTCTTTTCACATGGCTGAATCCAACCGCTCCCTGTTAAGACCAACGTAAGTTAAGTTTTTGTTTGAGCTAATATTTTTTAATGCATTCGTAAATCGTAATTTAGTTTATAGGCATATTTGGCCATTTTTTGTGGGAATATGTGTCTGAACCATTTGTTTAGAGCATTGTAAAAAAAAAAAAAAACTTTAGTATTTTGTAGCATTTAAGCTAGCGGACTTTTTCTATGTAAGTTAGCCAATTGTTCTTTTGTTTTACATTGATCCTCATTTTTTAAAATAAACTTATACCGTTTGGGGTTCAGCTATGGTATTTTAATTTTACATGTTCCTTATCCGATTACTCGATTATTCGAACTAACTAGTCCATCGATTAATCGACTACTAAAATATTCGATAGCTGCAGCCCTAATATATATATATATATATATTAGGGCTGTCAAACGATTAAAATTTTTAATCGAGTTAATTACAGCTTAAAAATTAATTAATCGTAATTAATCGCAATTAATCGCAATTCAAACCATCTATAAATTATGCCATATTTTTCTGTAAATTATATATATATTCTGTAAAATGTTGGAATGGAAAGATAAGACACAAGATGGATATATACATTCAATATACGGTACATAAGGACTGTAGTGGGCATTTAAATCTGTCTATGCTGTCCTCACTCCGAAGTGTCTACTTTTCCCAAAGCTGGACAGCTAGTGAACGACGCCTTAATAATCAGACTTCTTCCTTTTTCATCTGATTTATTAATAAAATGGCCTCAAACCATTGTCCTCTTTAGACCGTTGTAAAACTACAAAAAAAGTACACAATCATTGCATTAGCAACAACGTTAGCTTAGCACGCTATACAGGTTCACTAAACATAAACAAATTGCGTCTCATACAAAAAATATAACATTTCGCTTACTAACATAATATGTACATTCTTTACAACAACCATACTTACGGACAAATCTTGTCCAAGGATCATATAAGCACAACATTACAACATATGCGTCAGCCCGAGACGTTGTGCAGCCATATTGAACTGGCAAGAACACAATAAACCATGTCGCAAAGCGACCACAAGAGTTCGCTGTTAGACAGCACAAAAAGCCTTGCTGTATAACTTACCAAAAGGCAGAATACTGTCTGAGCGGGACATATGCGTTAATTGCGTCAAATATTTTAACGTGATTAATTTAAAAAATTAATTACCGCGCGTTAACGCGATAATTTTGACAGCCCTAATATATATATATATATATATATATATATATATATATATATATATATATATATATATATATATATATATATATATATATATACTTTTTTTTTTTTTTTTTTAATTATTACATTTATTAGGATCATGGAAGCTTCCACTTGGGGAAAATATATACATATCCTGTATATATATATATATATATATATATATATATATCATTAATTGATGTCTAATATTTAGTTAAAAAAAAAGACTTTAAAAAATGATTCACTTGCATATTTTAAACTTTTAAACAAATTACGTCACAATGAAAAATTTGGTGTCTGTAAAAAACTCATGCATATCTACCTCATAACTATCGCTTAATTGTATTTTTTTTTGTTTGTTACTGTCGCATTTCCCCGATATGTTCAATAATAAATAATCGATCCAAACAAAGTAAAATTGAAAAATAATATTTAAAAGGGTAACTATATGAAAAAGAAAATCTCAACCACTCCTTTTTGTCTGTGATTTTTACATCGTGACCCTTGTTATATCACCATGTTTCACCCATAAAATCCCCAGAAAATCTGGCTGTGGCAATTCACAGCTGTGTCTTGACACGCTACATAGTTTTTGGATTGAAACAAGGTGAGTACGCGATAATATCTCGTTAAAATCGTGGCTTCTTTAATTCCGCTCTCGTGTGCTCTCGCTTCCAGTTAGGGTTTTGCTGTTTAATTATTAGGGCCCGAGCACTAGGCGTGCGAAGGCCCTATTGTAATGCAAAGGATTATTAGGGCCCGAGCACTAAGCGTGCGAAGGCCCTATTGTTTTGCAAAGGATTATTATTATTATTATTATTAGGGCCCGAGCACTAGGCATGCGAAGGCCCTATTGTTTTGCAAAGGATTATTAGGGCCCGAGCACTAGACGTGCGAAGGCCCTATTGTTTTGCAAAGGATTATTATTAGGGCCCGAGCACTAGGCGTGCGAAGGCCCTATTGTTTTGCAAAGGATTATTTATTTATTTATTTTTTTTTTTTTCAGGGCAAATGAAAACGGCCAATTTGGAGGCCTGAACATGCGCGAAAAGTCACCAAATTTTGCACATACGTTCGGAAAATTGTAAATTTCGATAATTTAACAACGTTGCAAAAAAATGTAACAAAATGGCTCAGTGGCGCCCCCTTGAAATTTTAAAATTGGCCTATAACATTAGGGTTTGTCAGCGTAGAGCAATGAAATTTGGGGAGTCTATACCTTGTCTAAAACCGCTTCAAAAAAGCATTGGCACCCATATTCCAAACCCAACAGGAAATCGGTTATTTTGGATCGAATATGAAATTTTTATCGATTTACAGGGTGCACATTTGAGACCTTTTCGCCGAGGGAGTTAGTTGGATCATCTTCAAAATTGGTGAGACTGTTCAGGAGACATATGAGATCTTAAGTTTCTAAAATGGTGTGTTTTCATTCACGGGTCTGACCTGGGCGTGGTGCCAAAGTCGGCCATTTTTTCGGCAAAACACCGAATTCAGTAAATGGCTAATAATTCCTTTACACAACTTTCAATCTTTTTCATATCTGCCATGTACATGCGGTATCCCAGCCTGAACACGACTGCATTGAAATATTACCCATTAGGCCTAGCGCCCCCTAGTGAGAACAGGAAATGCCTTTTTTTACAAGACAGGTTCCTCCTCCAAGGGAAAAAAATCTGTTGACCTCAAACCTGCATCAGGGGAGCCTTAAGACCTGTGTTCAGGTGCCTGATGAAAAATATTGAGGTTTCGTTGAAGCGGAGGGGTCCAAACATGAAAGTGAAAATGATCGTCAACAATTTGTCTCGCAAAATACTTTGAACAGTCATAACTCAGCAGATATACAACATATCTGCGCCAAACTTCCCATGCTTGTTAAGAGTCATACCCTGAAGCGTCCTGTAGGGGTCATTTGCATCAACTCTACAGTGCCAACTAGTGGCGACAGAAAGGAGTTTTAAAAAAGGCTTTTCCTATTGGGTTTTTTCAACGTAGAGCAATGAAATTTGGGGAGTAGATACCTTATGCCTAACTGCTCAAAAAAAGACTCTTGCACCCATATTCCAAATCCAACAGAAAATCGGGTATTTTGGATCGAATGTGAAATTTCTGTCCATTTCTAGTACAGTTTACATTTCGAGGCCTGGACATGCACGAAAACTCACCAAATTTTGCACATACATGCGGCTTTGTGTGGATTTCAATAATCTTGCAACGTTACAAAAAAATGTAACAAAATGGCTCAGTGGCGCCCCCTTGAATTTTTCAAAAAGGCGTTTCCTATTAGGTTTTTTTAACGTAGAGCAATGAAATTTGGGGAGTCGATACCTTGTACAAAACTGCTCCAAAAAGTCTCTTGCACCCATATTCCAAACCCAACAGGAAATCGGGTATTTTGGATCGAATGTGAAATTTTTATCAATTAACAGGGTGCACATTTGAGACCTTGTCACAGAGGGAATCAGTTGGATCATCTTCAAAATTGGTTAGACAATTCAGGAGACATATGAAATCTAAACTTTTTAAAATGGTGTGTTTTCATTCATGGGTCTGACCTGGGCGTGGTGCCAAAGTCGGCCATTTTTTCGGCAAAATGACAAATTCAGTAAAGGACTAATAGCTCCTTGAAACAACGTTCAATCTTTTTCATATCTGGCATGTATGTGCGGCATCCCACCCTTAACACGAGTGCATTGAAATATTACTCATTAGGCCTAGCGCCCCCTAGTGGGAACAGGAAATGACTTTTTTACGAAACAGGCTCCTCCTCCAAGGAAAAAAAATCTATTCACCTCAAACCTGCATCAGGGGAGCCTTAAGACATGTGTTCAGGTGCCTGATGAAAAATACTGAGGTTTGGTTGAAGCAGAAGGGTCCAGCAGGAGAAGTAAAAATGACTGAAGCCATTTCGTCTCACCACAAGTTTTGAACAGTCATAACTTCTACAACATATCTGCGCCAAACATATCGTGCTTGTTGAGTCATAGTCTGAAGGGTCCTGTAGGGGTCATTTGCATCAACCCTACAGCGCCAACTAGTGGCAATAGAAAGTCACTCATTTTTTAAAATATATGTCCAGTTCTTTTCAGGTTGGTCATTGTAGTTTCAAGACCTTTTAAAATACTTATTTTACGGCCCATGTCCACATGTCTCTGTCTGTTGCTGTGATGACCCTTTATTCGCTCCTTTTTTGTAGTCCTCTGTCCAATAGGGTTTTTTATCTCTTAGGTGTGTGAATGTAAAGAGGCAACTTTCGCGCATGTTAGGTTCTAATGAGATGATTAGAGAGGACGATCTGCCACCACCCTGACCTGCACACTGTCCGAGTTGCATGACGTCCGAGTTGCGCTAGATTGCGAGGGCCCGTTCAGTCCTGCTTGCAGGCTTAGTTATTATTATTCTTTTTTCAGGGCAAATGAAAATGGCCAATTTGGAGGCCTGAACATGCACGAAAAGTCACCAAAATTTGCACATACGTGCGGGTTCGCGTAAATTTCGATAATCTTGCGTCGTTTTGAAAAAATGTCAAAAAATGGCTCAGTGGCGCCCCCTTGACCCTTAAAATTTTCAAAAAGGCCTCTCCTCTCAGGTTTTCAACGTAGAGCAATGAAATTTGGGGAGTAGATACCTTATGCCTAACTGTTCAAAAAAGCCTCTTGCACCCATATTCCAAATCCAACAGGAAATCGGGTATTTTGGATCAAATGTGAAATTTTTATCGGTTCACAGTTGGAGTTTACATTTGGAGGCCTGAACATGCACGAAAACTCACCAAAATTTGCACATACATATAACTGCATAAATTTTGATAATCTACGAAAAAATTTAACAAAATCGCTCAGTGGCGCCCCCTTGAAATTTTCAAAAAGGCCTCTCCTATTAGGTTTTTTCAACGTAGAACAATGAAATTTGGCGAGTCGATACATTGTGCAAATCTGCTCCAAAAAGTCTCTTGCACCCATATTCCAAACCCAACAGAAAGCCGGAAATTTTGGATCAAATGTGAAATTTTATCGATTTACATTTGAGACCTTTTCGCTGAAGGAAACATTTGGATTGTCTTCAAAATTGGTCAGACTATTCAGGAGACATATGAGATCTTAAGTTTTCAAAATGGTTTTCATTCAAGGGTCTTACCTGGGCGTGGTCCCAAAGTCGGCCATTTTTGGGCAAAACACCAAATTCAGAAAATGATTAAAAACTCCGTGATACAACGTTCAATCTTTTTCATTTCTAGCATGTATATGAGATATCCCAGCCTGAACACGACTGCATTGAAATATTACCCATTAGGCCTGGCGCCCCCTAGTGGGAACAGGAAACAGCATTCTTTACGAGAGAGGATCCTCCTCCAAGGGAAAAAAATCTATTGACCTCAAACCTGTTTCAGGGGAGCCTCAAGACATGTGTTCAGGTGCCTGATGAAAAATATTGAGGTTTCGTTGAAGCGGAGAGGTCCAAACTGGAAGTGAAAATGACCATCAACAATTTGTCTCGCCAAAAATTTTGAACAGTCATAACTCTGCAGATATACAACATATCTGCGCCAAACTTCCTGTGTTTGTTGAGAGTCCTACCCTGAAGGTTTCTGTAGGGGTCATTTGCATCAACTCTACAGTGCCAACTAGTGGCGACAAAAAGAAGTTTTAAAAAAGGCCTTTCCCATTGGGTTTTTTCAACATAGAGCGAGGAAATTTGGGGAGTAGATACCTTATGCAAAACTGCTCCAAAAAGTCTCTTGCACCCGTATTCCAAATCCAACAGGAAATCGGGTATTTTGGATCGAATGTGAAATTTTTATCGGTTCACAGTAGGAGTTTACATTTGGAGGCTTGAACATGCACGAAAACTCAAAAAATTTGGACATAAATGCGGCTTTCCATAACGTTCAATAATCATGCAACGTTACGAAAACATGTAATAACATGGCTCAGTGGCGCCCCCTTGAAATTTTCAAAAAGGCCTCTCCATTTAGGTTTTTTCAACGTAGAGGGATGAAATTCGGAGAGTCG
This sequence comes from Corythoichthys intestinalis, assembly GCF_030265065.1. Lineage (NCBI taxonomy): Eukaryota > Metazoa > Chordata > Actinopteri > Syngnathiformes > Syngnathidae > Corythoichthys > Corythoichthys intestinalis. The sequence continues at coordinate 44,596,563 of NC_080398.1, forward strand.
ATACCTTGTACAAAACTGCTCCAAAAAGTCTCTTGCATGCATATTCCAAACCCAACAGAAAATCTGGTATTTTGGATTGAATGTGAAATTTTTATCGATTTACAGTGTGCACATTTTACACCTTGGCACCTAGGGAATTAGTTTGATCATTCTCAAAATTGGCGAGACTGTTCATGAGGCATATGAAATCTTAAGTTATCAAAATGGTGTGTTTTCATTCATGGGCCTGACATGGGCGGGGTGCCAAAGTCGGCCATTTTTTCGTCAAAACACCGAATTCGGAAAATGACTGATAACTCCCTCATACAACGTTCAATCTATTTTAAATCTGGCATGTGTGTGAGGTATACCAGCCTGAGCAGGACTGGATTGAAAATTTACCATTTGTGCCTGGCGCCTCCTAGTGGGAACAGGAAATGCCCTTTTTTACGGGACACACTCCTCCTCTAAAGGGAAAAAAATCAATCTACCTCAAACCTGCATAAGGGAAGCCTAAAGACCTGTCTTCAGGTGCCTGATGAAAAATATTGAAGTTTCGTTGAAGCGGAGGGGTCCAAACAGGAAAGTGAAAATGACTGTCAACAATTTTTCTCTCCAAAAACTTTGAACAGTCATAACTCGGCAGATATACAACATATCTGCGCCAAACTTCCCGTGCTTGTTGAGAGTCATACCCTGAAGGGCCTTGTAGGGGTCATTTGCATCAACCCTACAGCGCCAACTAGTGGCAATAGAAAGTCACTCGTTTTTCCAATACATGTCCAGTTCTTTTCAGGTTGGTCATTGTAGTTTCAAGACCTATTAAAATACTTATTTACGGCCCATGTCCACGTGTCTCTGTCTGTTGCCGTGACGACCCTTTGTTCGCCATTTAAAGGAAATATTTTTTTTCAGAGACTCAGGAAGCTTATAGAGCCACAATATTTGGCACACTTGGTCGAATTGGCTCAGTTAGAAGATTAATTTTAGTTTTGAATAAGGGCTTGGCTGCACAGCTCAGTAGTGGCTCCTTTTTTGTAGTACTCTCTCCAATAGGGGTTTTTATCTCTTGGGTGTGGGAATGTAAATAGGCGACTTTCGAGCATGTTAGGTTCTAATGAGATGATTAGAGAGGAGGATCTGCCACCACCCTGACCTGCACACAGTCCGAGTTGCGTGACGTCCGAGTTGCGCTAGATTGCGAGGGCCCGTTCAGTCCTGCTTGCAGGCCTAGTTATTATTATTATTATTATTCTTTTTTCAGGGCAAATGAAAATGGCCAATTTGGAGGCCTGAACATGCACGAAAAGTCACCAAAATTTGCACATACGTGCAGATTCGCGTAAAATTTGATAATCTTGCGTCGTTTTGAAAAAATTTTTAAAAATGGCTCAGTGGCGCCCCCTTGACCCTTAAAATTTTCAAAAAGGCCTCTCCTCTCAGGTTTTCAACGTAGAGCGATGAAATTTGGGGAGTAGATACCTTATGCCTAACTGTTCAAAAAAGCCTCTTGCACCCATATTCCAAATCCGACAGGAAATCGGATATTTTGGATCAAATGTGAAATTTTTTCGGTTCACAGTTGGAGTTTACGTTTGGAGGCCTGAACATGCACGAAAACTCACCGAAATTTGCACATACATGCAACTTTGCGTAAATTTTGATAATCTACAAAAAAATTTAACAAAATCGCTCAGTGGCGCCCCCTTGAAATTTTCAAAAAGGCCTTTCCTATTAGGTTTTTTCAACGTAGAATGATGAAATTTGGTGAGTCGATACATTGTGTAAAACTGCTCCAAAAAGTCTCTTGCACCTATATTCCAAATCCAACAGGAAGTCGGAAATTTTGGATCAAATGCGAAATTTTATCGATTTACATTTGAGACCTTGTCGCTGAAGAAAATAGTTGGATCGTCTTCAAAATTGGTCAGACTATACAGGAGACATATGAGATCTTAAGTTTTCAAAATGGTGAGTTTTCATCCAAGGGTCTGGCCTGGGCGTAGTCCCAAAGTTGGCCATTTTTGGGCAAAACACCAAATTCAGAAAATGATTAAAAACTCCGTGATACAACGTTCAATCTTTTTCATTTCTAGCAAGTATATGAGATATCCCAGCCTGAACACGACTGCATTTAAATTTTACCCATTAGGCTTGGCGCCCCCTAGTGGGAACAGGAAATGGCCTTCTTTACGAGACAGGCTCCTCCTCCAAGGGAAAAAAATCTATTGACCTCAAACCTGTTTCAGGGGAGCCTCAAGACATGTGTTCAGGTGCCTAATGAAAAATATTGAGGTTTTGTAGAAGCGGAGAGGTACAAACTGGAAGTGAAAATGACCGTCAACAATTTGTCTCGCCAAAAACTTTGAACAGTCATAACTCGGCAGATATACAACATATCTGCGCCAAACTTCCCGTGTTTGTTGAAAGTCATACCCTGAAGGTTCGTGTAGGGGTCATTTGCATCAACTCTACAGTGCCAACTAGTGGCGACAGAAAGAAGTTTTAAAAAAGGCCTTTCCTATTGGGTTTTTCCAACATAGAGTGAGGAAATTTGGGGAGTTGATACCTTGTGCAAAACTGCTCCAAAAAGTCTCTTGCACCCATTTTCCAAATCCAACAGGAAATCGGGTATTTTGGATCAAATGTGAAATTTTTATCGGTTAACAGTAGGAGTTTACATTTGGAGGCTTGAACATGCACGAAAACTCACAAAAATTTCGACATACATGCGGCTTTGCATAACGTTCAATAATCTTGCAACGTTACGAAAAAATGTAACAAAATGGCTCAGTGGCGCCCCCTTGAAATTTTCAAAAAGGCCTCTCCATTTAGGTTTTTTCAACGTAGATGGATGAAATTCGGAGAGTCAATACCTTGTACAAAACTGCTCCAAAAAGTCTCTTGCATGCGTATTCCAAACCCAACAGGAAATCGGGTATTTTGGATTGAATGTGAATTTTTTATCGATTTACAGTGTGCACATTTTACACCTTGGCACCTAGGGAATTAGTTTGATCATTCTCAAAATTGGCGAGACTGTTCATGAGGCATATGAAATCTTAAGTTATCAAAATGGTGTGTTTTCATTCACGGGCCTGACCTGGGCGGGGTGCCAAAGTCGGCCATTTTTTCGCCAAAACACCGAATTCGGAAAATGACTGATAACTCCCTCATACAACGTTCAATCTATTTTAAATCTGCCATGTGTGTGAGGTATACCAGCCTGAGCACGACTGGATTGAAAATTTACCATTTGTGCCTGGCGCCTCCTAGTGGGAACAGGAAATGTCCTTTTTTACGGTGACACACTCCTCCTCCAAGGGAAAAAATTAATCGACCTCAAACCTGCATAAGGGAAGCCTTAAGACCTGTCTTCAGGTGCCTGATGAAAAATATTGAAGTTTCGTTGAAGCGGAGGGGTCCAAACAGGAAAGTGAAAATGACTGTCAATAATTTTTCTCTCCAAAAATTTTGAACAGTCATAACTCGGCAGATATACAACATATCTGCGGCAAACTTCCCGTGCTTGTTGAGAGTCATACCCTGAAGGGCCTTGTAGGGGTCATTTGCATCAAACCTACAGCGCCAACTAGTGGCAATAGAAAGTCACTCGTTTTTCCAATACATGTTCAGTTCTTTTCAGGTTGGTCATTGTAGTTTCAAGACCTATTAAAATACTTATTTACGGCCCATGTCCACGTGTCTCTGTCTGTTGCCGTGACGACCCTTTGTTCGCCATTTAAAGGAAATATTTTTTTTCAGAGACTCAGGCAGCTTATAGAGCCACAGTATTTGGCACACTTGGTCGAATTGGCCGAGTTAGAAGATTAATTTTGGGTTTTGAATAAGGGCTTGGCTGCACAGCTCAGTAGTGGCTCCTTTTTTGTAGTACTCTCTCCAATAGGGGTTTTTATCTCTTGGGTGTGGGAATGTAAATAGGCGACTTTCGAGCATGTTAGGTTCTAATGAGATAATTAGAGAGGAGGATCTGCCACCAGCCTGACCTGCACACAGTCCGAGTTGCGTGACGTCCGAGTTGCGCTAGATTGCGAGGGCCCGTTTAGTCCTGCTTGCAGGCCTAGTTATTAGGGCCCGAGCACTAGGCGTGCGAAGGCCCTATTGTAATGCAAAGGATTATTATTATTAGGGCCCGAGCACTCAGCGTGCGAAGGCCCTATTGTTTTGCAAAGGATTATTATTATTATTATTATTATTATTATTCTTTTTTCAGGGCAAATGAAAATGGCCAATTTGGAGGCCTGAACATGCACGAAAAGTCACCAAAATTTGCACATACGTGCGGCTTTGCGTAAATTTCGATAATCTTGTGTCGTTTTGAAAAAATGTCAAAAAATGGCTCAGTGGCGCCCCCTTTACCCTTAAAATTTTCAAAAAGGCCTCTCCTCTCAGGTTTTCAACGTAGAGCAATGAAATTTGGGGAGTAGATACCTTATGCCTAACTGTTCAAAAAAGCCTCTTGCACCCATATTCCAAATCCAACAGGAAATCGGATATTTTGGATCAAATGTGAAATTTTTATCGGTTCACAGTTGGAGTTTACATTTGGAGGCCTGAACATGCACGAAAACTCACCAAAATTTGCACATACATGCAACTTTACGTAAATTTTGATAATCTACAAAAAAATTTAACAAAATGGCTCAGTGGCGCCCCCTTGAAATTTTCAAAAAGGCCTTTCCTATTAGGTTTTTTCAACGTAGAACGATGAAATTTGGCGAGTCGATACATTGTGCAAAACTGCTCCAAAAAGTCTCTTGCACCCATATTCCAAACCCAACAGGAAGCCGGAAATTTTGGATCAAATGTGAAATTTTATCGATTTACATTTGAGACCTTGTCGCTGAAGAAAATAGTTGGATCGTCTTCAAAATTGGTCAGACTATTCAGGAGACATATGAGATCTTAAGTTTTGAAAATGGTGAGTTTTCACTCAAGGGTCTGACCTGGGCGTGGTCCCAAAGTCGGCCATTTTTGGGCAAAATACCAAATTCAGAAAATGATTAAAAACTCCGTGATACAACGTTCAATCTTTTTCATTTCTAGCATGTATATGAGATATCCCAGCCTGAACACGACTGCATTGAAATATTACCCATTAGGCCTGGCGCCCCCTAGTGGGAACAGGAAATGGCCTTCTTTACGAGACAGGCTCCTCCTCCAAGGGAAAAAAATCTATTGACCTCAAACCTGTTTCAGGGGAGCCTCAAGACATGTGTTCAGGTCCCTGATGAAAAATATTGAGGTTTCGTTGAAGCGGAGAGGTCCAAACTGGAAGTGAAAATGACCGTCAACAATTTGTCTCGCCAAAAATTTTGAACAGTCATAACTCGGCAGATATGCAACATATCTGCGCCAAACTTTCCGTGTTTGTTGAGAGTCATACCCTGAAGGTTCTTGTAGGGGTCATTTGCATAAACTCTACAGTGCCAACTAGTGGCGACAGAAAGAAGTTTTAAAAAAGGCCTTTCCTATTGGGTTTTTTCAACATAGAGCAAGGAAATTTGGGGAGTAAATACCTTATGCAAAACTGCTCCAAAAAGTCTCTTGCACCCATATTCCAAATCCAACAGGAAATCGGGTATTTTGGATCGAATGTGAAACTTTCATGGGTTCACAGTAAGAGTTTACATTTGGAGGCTTGAATATGCATAAAAACTCACCAAAATTTGCACATACATGCGGCTTTGCATAACGTTCGATAATCTTGCAACGTTACGAAAACATGTAACAAAATGGCTTAGTGGCGCCCCCTTGAAATTTTCAAAAAGGCCTCTCCATTTAGGTTTTTTCAACGTAGAGGGATGAAATTCGGAGAGTCGATACCTTGTACAAAACTGCTCCAAAAAGTCTCTTGCATGCGTATTCCAAACCCAACAGGAAATCGGGTATTTTGGATTGAATGTGAAATTTTTATCGATTTACAGTGTGCACATTTTACACCTTGGCACCTAGGGAATTAGTTTGATCATTCTCAAAATTGGTGAGACTGTTCATGAGGCATATGAAATCTTAAGTTATAAAAATGGTGTGTTTTCATTCACGGGCCTGACCTGGGCGGGGCGCCAAATTCTTCCATTTTTTCGCCAAAACACCGAATTCGGAAAATGACTGATAACTCCCTCATACAACGTTCAATCTATTTTAAATCTGGCATGTGTGTGAGGTATACCAGCCTGAGCAGGACTGGATTGAAAATTTACCATTTGTGCCTGGCGCCTCCTAGTGGGAACAGGAAATGCCCTTTTTTACGGGACACACTCCTCCTCTAAAGGGAAAAAATCAATCTACCTCAAACCTGCATAAGGGAAACCTTAAGACCTGTCTTCAGGTGCCTGATGAAAAATATTGAAGTTTCGTTGAAGCGGAGGGGTCCAAACAGGAAAGTGAAAATGACTGTCAACAATTTTTCTCTCCAAAAACTTTGAACAGTCATAACTCGGCAGATATACAAGATATCTGCGCCAAACTTCCCGTGCTTGTTGAGAGTCATACCCTGAAGGGCCTTGTAGGGGTCATTTGCATCAACCCTACAGCGCCAACTAGTGGCGATAGAAAGTCACTCGTTTTTCCAAAACATGTCCAGTTCTTTTCATGTTGGTCATTGTAGTTTCAAGACCTATTAAAATACTTTTTTACGGCCCATGTCCACGTGTCTCTGTCTGTTGCCGTGACGACCCTTTGTTCGCCATTTAAAGGAAATATTTTTTTTCAGAGACTCAGGGAGCTTATAGAGCCACAATAGTTGGCACACTTGGTCGAATTGGCCCAGTTCGAAGATTAATTTTGGTTTTGAATAAGGGCTTGGCTGCACAGCTCAGTAGTGGCTCCTTTTTTGTAGTACTCTCTCCAATAGGGGTTTTTATCTCTTGGGTGTGGGAATGTAAATAGGCGACTTTCGAGCATGTTAGGTTCTAATGAGATGATTAGAGAGGAGGATCTGCCACCACCCTGACCTGCACACAGTCCGAGTTGCGTGACGTCCGAGTTGCGCTAGATTGCGAGGGCCCGTTCAGTCCTGCTTGCAGGCCTAGTTATTATTATTATTATTATTATTATTATTATTATTCTTTCTTCATGGCAAATGAAAATGGCCAATTTGGAGGCCTGAACATGCACGAAAAGTCACCAAAATTTGCACATACGTGCAGATTCGCGTAAATTTCGATAATCTTGCGTCGTTTTGAAAAAATGTCAAAAAATGGCTCAGTGGCGCCCCCTTGACCCTTAAAATTTTCAAAAAGGCCTCTCCTCTCAGGTTTTCAACGTAGAGCAATGAAATTTGGGGAGTAGATACCTTATGCCTAACTGCTCAAAAAAGCCTCTTGCACCCATATTCCAAATCCAACAGGAAATCGGTTATTTTGGATCGAATCTGAAATTTTTTCGGTTCACAGTTGGAGTTCACATTTGGAGGCCTGAACATGCACGAAAACTCACCAAAATGTGCACATATGTTCAACTTTGCGTAAATTTTGATAATCTTTGAAAAAAATTAACAAAAAGGCTCAGTGGCGCCCCCTTGAAATTTTCAAAAAGGCCTGTCCTATTAGGTTTTTTCAACGTAGAATGATGATATTTGGTGAGTCGATACATTGTGTAAAACTGCTCCAAAAAGTCTCTTGCACCTATATTCCAAATCCAACAGGAAGTCGGAAATTTTGGATCAAATGCGAAATTTTATTGATTTACATTTGAGACCTTGTCGCTGAAGAAAATAGTTGGATCGTCTTCAAAATTGGTCAGACTATTCAGGAGACATATGAGATCTTAAGTTTTCAAAATGGTGAGTTTTCATCCAAGGGTCTGGCCTGGGCGTAGTTCCAAAGTTGGCCATTTTTAGGCAAAATACCAAATTCAGAAAATGATTAAAAACTCCGTGATACAACGTTCAATCTTTTTCATTTCTAGCATGTATATGAGATATCCCAGCCTGAACACGACTGCATTGAAATATTACTCATTAGGCCTGGCGCCCCCTAGTGGGAACAGGAAATGGCATTCTTTACGAGAGAGGATCCTCCTCCAAGGGAAAAAAATCTATTGACCTCAAACCTGTTTCAGGGGAGCCTCAAGACATGTGTTCAGGTGCCTGATGAAAAATATTTAGGTTTCGTTGAAGCGGAGAGGTCCAAACTGGAAGTGAAAATGACCGTCAACAATTTGTCTCGCCAAAAACTTTGAACAGTCATAACTCGGCAGATATGCAACATATCTGCGCCAAACTTTCCGTGTTTGTTGAGAGTCATACCCTGAAGGTTCTTGTAGGGGTCATTTGCATCAACTCTACAGTGCCAACTAGTGGCGACAGAAAGAAGTTTTAAAAAAGGCCTTTCCTATTGGGTTTTTTCAACATAGAGCGAGGAAATTTGGGGAGTAGATACCTTATGCAAAACTGCTCCAAAAAGTCTCTTGCACCCGTATTCCAAATCCAACAGGAAATCGGGTATTTTGGATCAAATGTGAAATTTTTATCGGTTCACAGTAGGAGTTTACATTTGGAGGCTTGAACATGCACGAAAACTCACAAAAATTTCGACATACATGCGGCTTTGCATAACGTTCAATAATCTTGCAACGTTACGAAAACATGTAACAAAATGGCTCACTGGCGCCCCCTTGAAATTTTCAAAAAGGCCTCTCCTTTTAGGTTTTTCTAACATAGAGTGATGAAATTTGGAGAGTCAAAACTTTGTGCAAAACTGCTCCAAAAAGTCTCTTGCACACACATTCCAAATCCTACAGGAAATCGGGTATTTCGGATTGAATGTGAACTTTTTATCGATTTACAGTGTGCACATTTTACACCTTGGCACCTAGGGAATTAGTTTGATCATTCTCAAAATTGGTGAGACTGTTCATGAGGCATATGAAATCTTAAGTTATAAAAATGGTGTGTTTTCATTCACGGGCCTGACCTGGGCGGGCGGCCAAAGTCGGCCATTTTTTCGCCAAAACACCGAATTCGGAAAATGACTGATAACTCCCTCATACAACCTTCAATCTATTTTAAATCTGCCATGTGTGTGAGGTATACCAGCCTGAGCAGGACTGGATTGAAAATTTACCATTTGTGCCTGGCGCCTCCTAGTGGGAACAGGAAATGCCCTTTTTTACGGGACACACTCCTCCTCTAAAGGGAAAAAATCAATCTACCTCAAACCTGCATAAGGGAAACCTTAAGACCTGTCTTCAGGTGCCTGATGAAAAATATTGAAGTTTCGTTGAAGCGGAGGGGTCCAAACAGGAAAGTGAAAATGACTGTCAACAATTTTTCTCTCCAAAAACTTTGAACAGTCATAACTCGGCAGATATACAAGATATCTGCGCCAAACTTCCCGTGCTTGTTGAGAGTCATACCCTGAAGGGCCTTGTAGGGGTCATTTGCATCAACCCTACAGCGCCAACTAGTGGCGATAGAAAGTCACTCGTTTTTCCAAAACATGTCCAGTTCTTTTCATGTTGGTCATTGTAGTTTCAAGACCTATTAAAATACTTTTTTACGGCCCATGTCCACGTGTCTCTGTCTGTTGCCGTGACGACCCTTTGTTCGCCATTTAAAGGAAATATTTTTTTTCAGAGACTCAGGGAGCTTATGGAGCCACAATAGTTGGCACACTTGGTCGAATTGGCCCAGTTAGAAGATTAATTTTGGTTTTGAATAAGGGCTTGGCTGCACAGCTCAGTAGTGGCTCCTTTTTTGTAGTACTCTCTCCAATAGGGGTTTTTATCTCTTGGGTGTGGGAATGTAAATAGGCGACTTTCGAGCATGTTAGGTTCTAATGAGATGATTAGAGAGGAGGATCTGCCACCACCCTGACCTGCACACAGTCCGAGTTGCGTGACGTCCGAGTTGCGCTAGATTGCGAGGGCCCGTTCAGTCCTGCTTGCAGGCCTAGTTATTATTATTCTTCTTTTTTCAGGGCAAATGAAAATGGCCAATTTGGAGGCCTGAACATGCACGAAAAGTCACCAAAATTTGCACATACGTGCGGCTTCACGTAAATTTCGATAATCTTGCGTCGTTTTGAAAAAATTTCAAAAAATGGCTCAGTGGCGCCCCCTTGACCCTTAAAATTTTCAAAAAGGCCTCTCCTCTCAGGTTTTCAACGTAGAGCAATGAAATTTGGGGAGTAAATACCTTATGCCTAACTGTTCAAAAAAGCCTCTTGCACCCATATTCCAAATCCAACAGGAAATCGGGTATTTTGGATCGAATGTGAAATTTTTTCGGTTCACAGTTGGAGTTTACGTTTGGAGGCTTGAACATGCACGAAAACTCACCAAAATTTGCACATACATTCAACTTTGCGTAAATTTTGATAATCTACAAAAAAATTTAACAAAATGGCTCAGTGGCGCCCCCTTGAAATTTTCAAAAAGGCCTCTCCTATTAGGTTTTTTCAACGTAGAACAATGAAATTTGGTGAGGCGATACATTGTGTAAAACTACTCCAAAAAGTCTCTTGCACCTATATTCCAAATCCAACAGGAAGTCGGAAATTTTGGATCAAATGTAAAATTTTATCGATTTACATTTGAGACCTTTTCGCCGAGGGGAATAGTTGGATCATCTTCAAAATTGGTCAGACTGTTCAGGACACATATGAGATCTTAAGTTTTCAAAATGGTGAGTTTTCATCCAAGGGTCTGGCTTGGGCGTGGTCCCAAAGTTGGCCATTTTTGGGCAAAACACCAAATTCAGAAAATGATTAAAAACTCCGTGATACAAAGTTCAATCTTTTTCATTTCTAGCAAGTATATGAGATATCCCAGCCTGAACACGACTGCATTGAAATATTACCATTAGGCCTGGCGCCCCCTAGTGGAAACAGGAAATGGCCTTCTTTACGAGACAGGCTCCTCCTCTAAGGGAAAAAAATCTATTGACCTCAAACCTATTTCAGGGGAGCCCCAAGACATGTGTTCAGGTTCCTAATGAAAAATATTGAGGTTTCGTTGAAGCGGAGAGGTCCAAACTGGAAGTGAAAATGACCGTCAACAATTTGTCTCGCCAAAAGCTTTGAACAGTCATAACTCGGCAGATATACAACATATCTGCGCTAAACTTCCCGTGTTTGTTGAGAATCCTACCCTGAAGGTTCTTGTAGGGGTCATTTGCATCAACTCTACAGTGCCAACTAGTGGCGACAAAAAGAAGTTTTAAAAAAGGCCTTTCCTATTGGGTTTTTTCAACATAGAGCTGGGAAATTTGGGGAGTAGATACCTTATGCAAAACTGCTCCAAAAGGTCTCTTGCACCCGTATTCCAAATCCAACAGGAAATCGGGTATTTTGGATCGAATGTGAAATTTTCATGGGTTCACAGTAAGAGTTTACATTTGGAGGCTTGGATATGCACAAAAACTCACCAAAATTTGCACATACATGCGGCTTTGAATAACGTTTGATAATCTTGCAATGTTACGAAAAAATGTAACAAAATGGCTCAGTGGCGCCCCCTTGAATTTTTCAAAAAGGCCTCTCCATTTAGGTTTTTTCAACGTAGAGGGATGAAATTCAGAGGGTCGATACCTTGTACAAAACTGCTCCAAAAAGTCTCTTGCATGCGTATTCAAAACCCAACAGGAAATCGGGTATTTTGGATTGAATGTGCAATTTTTATCGATTTACAGTGTGCACATTTAAGACCTTGGCACCTGGGGAATTAGTTTGATCATCCTCAAAATTGGCGAGACTGTTCATGAGGCATATGAAATCTTAAGTTATCAAAATGGTGTGTTTTCGTTCACGGGCCTGACTTGGGCGGGGTGCCAAAGTCGGCCATTTTTTCGTCAAAACACCGAATTCGGAAAATGACTGATAACTCCCTCATACAACGTTCAATCTATTTTAAATCTGGCATGTGTGTGAGGTATACTAGCCTGAGCAGGACTGGATTGAAAATTTACCATTTGTGCCTGGCGCCTCCTAGTGGGAACAGGAAATGCCCTTTTTTACGGGACACACTCCTCCTCTAAAGGGAAAAAATCAATCTACCTCAAACCTGCAAAAGGGAAGCCTTAAGACCTGTCTTCAGGTGCCTGATGAAAAATATTGAAGTTTCGTTGAAGCGGAGGGGTCCAAACAGGAAAGTGAAAATGACTGTCAACAATTTTTCTCTCCAAAAACTTTGAACAGTCATAACTCGGCAGATATACAACATATCTGCGCCAAACTTCCCGTGCTTGTTGAGAGTCATACCCTGAAGGGCGTTGTAGGGGTCATTTGCATCAACCCTACAGCGCCAACTAGTGGCAATAGAAAGTCACTCGTTTTTCCAATACATGTCCAGTTCTTTTCAGGTTGGTCATTGTAGTTTCAAGACCTATTAAAATACTTATTTACGGCCCATGTCCACGTGTCTCTTGTCTGTTGCCGTGACGACCCTTTGTTCGCCATTTAAAGGAAATATTTTTTACAGAGACTCAGGCAGCTTATAGAGCCACAATAGTTGGCACACTTGGTCGAATTGGCGCAGTTAGAAGATTAATTTTAGTTTTGAATAAGGGCTTGGCTGCACAGCTCAGTAGTGGCTCCTTTTTTGTAGTACTCTCTCCAATAGGGGTTTTTGTCTCTTGGGTGTGGGAATGTAAATAGGCGACTTTCGAGCATGTTAGGTTCTAATGAGATGATTAGAGAGGAGGATCTGCCACCGCCCTGACCTGCACACAGTCCGAGTTGCGTGACGTCCGAGTTGCGCTAGATCGCGAGGGCCCGTTCAGTCCTGCTTGCAGGCCTAGTTATTATTATTATTTTTAATGCCCTCCTGTTCAAAATTTGTCTTCCCCCAGAAAATTGAGATTTTAAGCTTGGTCTCAGAGCGGACCTTTAAAGTGCATGTGACACGAAAAGGCATGTTTATTTCATAATACACGCGATATTTTATGCTCCTGAATGATATGGACCGCTTGGATGTGTGTGGAAGCGATCGGTATATTTATTTCGTTTTTTGAATCCCGCGCCATGAAAATGAGTGACTTCCGGCTTCGGTCTTGCATTGAGGAGGAGGGCGCTGTGACGTGTACAGTAGAAGACGTCCTCTTCACTATACAGCGTACTGTTGTGTATGAGGACGAAGGATTCAGCTGATTTTGCGGATTAATACGTTTATTTTTCGCATCACGCCAGCCAAACGGCTGCAGAAAAATCATCCTGTATGAGGGAGAGGCGTATGTGCCTTTTTGGAGTTTCAAAAGGTTCCCATTCACCGTGGATATTTACTGTGGGACCATTGGACTTACGAGGAAGTGAGTAAACATCTTGTTTTGTATTATGTCAAATATACAGCGATTACAAAGTAAACACTACAAACTTTCTTTAAATAAAGGACTACTTACGTTTGATCATTGATAGGCATGTAAAAAGCTCTCCTCATGCACATTAGCAGAACGTTAGCTGCACAACAACTGCAGCCACCCTCCTCCGGGGAACGAACTGTAAATTGCTCTCCGCCGGGCAGTTTGCCGATCCGCGAAGACAATCGACAACCCAGTCGTCATGTCAACAAATCCAGGCTAGTTATGTGTGATTTTCCGCTTCGAAGACTTTGAAACATCACTCTGTTCGGGTTAGCATGTCGGCTAGCTGTCACGCCTTTTGGTTTGTTTACATTCTCCGAAGCCGGGGAAGGGAAATGACATATGTCCGATTTAGGTGTCATAAAATATCGTTCGGGAGGTGCGACAGTAAAAGTGAAGTCGAGAGTTTTGACCATTATGGAGTAATTTTGCCATGTCGTCCTGAATAAATGCATTTTTATTATTTCATATTCCATTTAGCACAAGACTGTTATTTGTCATGACCATGCCATTTATTTAGCAATTGGGGAAAATACTTGGATAAAAAGAATATCCTGTAAAAATATTGTAGTAAAGAGACAGAAACAAGAAATTTTGCAGCTCTCTTCGTCGCGTTTTCCTCGTTCTGAATAATTCCCCCTCAATGGGCTGAATAGTAAAACCGATGAGCCCAGTCTACCGCTGACGTCATCCACCTGTTGGGGACGCTAAAGCCCTATAATGGTAGGCGTGCCTAACCGGCAGATTTAAAGACTCATTTCTCTTCATCTGCACTTTGCTAAATTGTTGTATATAGTCGAATCGTCTCAAAATATGATTCTAATTCACATAATAATGCCATTTAAGACTTTTTTTCTCCTGTCGTATGCTCTTTAAGTCACCTGAGTGTTTTCCGCCATATATATATTCTTTTTTTTTTTTTTTTTTTTTTTGTCTCAGGAAAATAATATTTCTGCTGAGAAATTGCATTCTAGACTATTTTGCGTGTGAATTGTTTGAAATTTGAGAATTTGGGATGCAAAATTCCCTCCAATTTTGGAATGACCCAAAAACAATAAAAGCCACCCCTTAAGTGGATGACTCACTATGGGTGTATGTATCTATACGTAACGCTTCAGCTTTGAGCTAAACTAAAACCATTACATCTTACCACACACTCTTAAAGTTAATTTCAGCATTGACTCAATAATCAATCTCTACAGGTTCCTGGCATCCATTTAACAGGATAAAATTGTTGTCTTGGCAAATTGACTGCAGAATCTTCTGCAAATAAGTCATAAAACACACTTGAAAGGAGACAGTGGATAAGTTGGCAAACATGATAAGAGCGAGAGAGGGAGTGTGATGATGGAATAAGTCCAGGTAATATTATTATTTGTTTAATTGTGTCTGTTCCATTCATTGAGGTTTGAGCATGCACAGTGGACTGTGGAGACCAAAAAAAGGTCTAAAAACAGCTTGTTATCGGTGTGGAATGACAGATGAGAAGCAATTAGAACGAGCCATATGGATGATCATATGGTAATGTTATAATTAGCTCCGTTTTGAAATAGAACACTTGCATAAAACAAGAGGAAATGTAAACAAAATGTTAGTTGATTCACAAATGGCTTTTTAAGGAGTGATTTGAAACAATTCACTGATAATACAAAGTAAATTACAATTCACAATGCAGCGTTCACTTCACTACCTTCAACTAATTACTACATAATCTAATTGTTGGTTTATATCGGGTTCATTTGTCATGTCAAAGACTCAAAAGAATTATTTCTCCAGGGTGCAAACAACACATATCATTTTTTTCCCTTCTCCTTGGTTTACATCAGAAATGTGTCCTGCCTACTGTTGTGTTAACGTTTGAAGAAAATAAACTCATTCCCACACCACTGAGATGAAGAACGGCTCTTTTGTTTAGGTCGCCATAAAAATGTAATTAACACATTTTATGTGAGCAAGTTATAGAATGTGCCGTATGACTCCAATTATGATCCCAGTTGTTTGGAGGTGTTTTATCCTTCTTTTCCATTACTCTCATCTATTTATCAAAGCCATTGAAATCACAGATAAACATGAAAACCGAAGAAGGGGGAGATGCAATCAGTTCTTGTTAAGGTAAACAATGATTCATTTAAGTTGAATAATTCACTGAGCACCTTCAGGACATTGCTATTCATCAAAGACATGTAGGATATGCATCGCTTTTCTCTCTTTTAAATATATCTGTTTTATATTCCTGATACAGTAGGTGGTTTTCTATTGCGGGAATCATTTTTCATTTGGCCAGACAGTGTAAGAACATACAGCCACAAACATTCCTGGCAGGGATATAGCACCAAAATACAGAGCTCCATGCAAACGTCTCTTCTCAAAATAAATAAATAAATAAATAAATGATAATAATAATAATAATAATAAATACAGTAAACTGTGTTACTCATGGCTTAAAAATGTGTTTTGGGAGATGATATCAACACTATCGTTAGTTTCAATTGGCTTGGTGAGAGATGCGAAGCTTTGAAACTTCAAATCAATACCATAAAAATTTGCTTTTTATTTTGGACCAATTACATTCAGTTATAGAACATGTTTACGAGGGAGTGCCGTGTTTATGTTGGTGCACAACAGTACTGTATATGATAACCTTGGAAACAAAACAACCATATGCTCCTCTATTTGTGTCCAACTTTTCTAATTGACTACCATTTCATGTCTCAGAGGGGGAAAAATATCAAGTAATTGTGCCTTTGTTGTTTATCTACATGTGTGTTTTCCGCTTTATACAGTGCTGGCTAAAAGTACTGGCACCCCTGCAATTCTGTCAGATAATGCTCAATTTCTCCCTGATAATGATTGCAATTACAAATGCTTTGGTCGTAATATCTTCATTCTTTTGGTTGCAATGAACAATCACAAAAGAGAAAGAAAAAAAATCTTTATCATTTTACACAAAACTCCAAAAATGGGTCTGACAAAAGTATTGGCACCCTCAACCTAATACTTGTGAGCACAACCTTTAGACAAAATAACTGCGAACAACTACTTCCGGTATCCATCAGATTCTTACAATGCTCTGCTGGAATTTTAAACCTTCTTCTTCTTTGGCCAACTGTTCCAGGTCTCTGAGATTTGAAGGGTGTCTTCTACAAACTGCAATTTTCAGATCCCTCCACAGGTGTTCTATGGGATTCAGGTCTAGACCCATTGCTGACCACTTTAGAGGTCTCTAGTGCTGTCTCTCAAACCATTTTCTAGTGCTTTTTGAAGTGTGATTTTGGTCATTCTCCTGCTGGAAGACCCATGACCTCTGAGAGAGATCCAGCTTTCTCACACTGGGCCCTACATTATGCTGCAGAATTTGTTGGTAGTCTTCAGGCTTCATAATGCCATGGACATGGTCAAGCAGTCCAGTGCCGTAGGCACCAAAGCAACCCCAAAAGATCAGGGAACCTCCACCATGTTTGTCATGAGGGGACCGTGTCCTTTTCTTTGAAGGCCTCGTTTTTTTTTTCTTTCTGTAAACTCTATGTTGATGCCTTTTCATTCAGACAGCGACGGATAGTATGCGATGACACTGTTGTACCCTTGGACTGCAGGACAGCTTGAACTTGTTTGGATGTTAGTCGAGGTTCTTTATCCACCATCCGCACAATCTTTCATTGAAATCTCACATCAATTTTTCCGGCCACATCTAGGGAGGTTAGCCACAGTGCCATTGGCTTTACACTTATCGATGACACTGCGCACGGTAGACACAGGAACATTCAGGTCTTTGGAGATGGACTTGTAGCCTTGAGATTAACCATGCTTCCTCACAATTCGGCTTCTCAAGTCCTCAGACAGGTCTTTGGTCTTCTTTTTTTTCTCCGAGCTCAATGTGGTACACACAAGGACACAGGAGAGAGGTTTAGTCAACTTTAATCCATTTTAACTGGCTGCAAGTGTGATTTAGTTATTGCCACCACCTGTTATGTGCCACAGGTAAGTAATAGGTGCTGTTAATTACACAAATCAGAGAAGCATCACATGCTTTTTCAAAGGTGCCAATACTTTTGTCCAGCTTATATTATTATTGGAGTTTTGTGTAAAAATGATAATGATTTTAAAAAAATGTTTCATTCTGTTTTGTGTTTTTGCATTGCAAGCAAAATAAATGAAGGTATTTCTACCAAAGCATTTGTAATTGCAATCATTTTAGGAGAAATTGAGCATTATCTGACAGAATTGCAGGGGTGCCAATACTTTTGGCCAGCACTGTATCTAGTCTCTGTCCAATATCAACCATGTAAGTTCCATATCTTCCAAAAAAAAAAAAGTTATCATATTTAATGCGCCATGAACACTTGGCTACTTCTTCATTCACATTGATTTGACCACTTTGGGGCAACTCAAGCAACTGGAGAAAAATGAAAAGGATTTTCTTCTTCTAACCTGCAAGCCAATTTTCAGCTAAGGTCAGCTCTGTACAAAAATTCCCTGACTAGCAATGTAAAGCAGAACAATAACTCAGCATGCTGATCTTCAATCCATCAACTTTGACAGATTGATAATGACCTACTGCATATGACAACCGTACTTACTATAGTCTTGTGTATCTGCTGCCGTTAAAAAACATAATAATGAGTGATGTGTGGTTTTATAATTCCTGTTTCTACGGTATTCTACGAAAACAAGATCATTTTTACTTGTGTCTTCAAAATGATACAGAGAGAGTGACCTTTGCATAGGTTAGCATGCCATTTCTGGTGGCTTAAACCTAAAGATGATTTACTTGCAACAGAGATATTCCCATGTGTCGTGCAGCTCCTGCATCCCCGACATCTGTAAAAGGTCATGGCCAAGTGAAACATACGGCAACATTTTCACACAACAAACACGAGCAGAAACCCTAGAGAGAAACCTCGCTGTTTGTTACCCTCCATTAGAATCCCCTACATAACTTTATGCATCTGCAGTGTTTGACCAGATCCAATTGAAGTTTTTCCAACATATGTTTAATTCTTATTACAGAAATGTAAAACAATTGCAGTAATTACCTCAAATGTGTGCTTGACTCACTTCCTGTTCCGGTTGACTATCTGTCCATGTAAGCTGTTGCTCAATTCAAACAGCCAAGTACTGTCAGCATTGCTGCATTTTCCTTTCCTTTTTTAAATTTTTTAAATTGGTCAATGGGCCAGCTACGTTCAATCAATAGAGTCAATTGAGCAAGAGGCAGTATCAATAAAATATTGATGATGGCCTGCATGGAAGTCAAATTTATTGGTTTTAAATACATTTTTTAAGACCGTACAAATATAATTTAAGACTAAAACATGTCACAACAATTTCTGATTAATTTTATTTCACTGTAATTGGTGTTTTACTCCTCTCACGTGCGACTCGAAGGCTTTGACCGTGATCGTTTATTCGCTGACGACCCTCCCAGTTGAAACGGATTGGATGTCTATGCACATCAGTGGCAGCCAATGCCAGGCAACATGTTCATTTTGGGGCATTTCACGTCATTTCCTGTTGATTTTTGATTAATTCCTATTCCTGTTGAGGCATTTATGGCTCACTTCCTGTTGATTTTGGGGCATCGACTGGTCACTTCCTGTTGATTTTGGGTTAGTGAAAAGGAAGGGACTGAAGAATGTGCTCAAATGAATAGGAAGTGACTCAAAATCAACAGGAAGTAACCTGTAAATGCCCTAAAATGAATAGGAAATAAGTGACCTGTAAATGCGCACAAAATCGAATGCGAATGCTGTGGTTTCGGTGATGGCTCTTGACGTCCAATCCGGTCAAAATGAATTGGATGTCTAGCGCTATTAATGGCAGCCAGTGAGCTAACACTATTCTAATGGAAGATTTTGGGAGCAACCAATTGGTTCTTTAAAAAAAAAAAAAAATTCAAGCAGTGACACCTTTTTAAAACGATATAACGATTCTTGGTGGGAGCATATTGATACTCTTTTGGGCTACAAAGTACCACGATATAACGTTTTCGATATATTTTCACATCCCTACTTTGCACCGGGCACTTTTGATATTTTAACTAAGGATCAACCATCTCTTAAATAAACCATCTTCCATCCATTTTTGACTAATTTGACAATCCCCAATCTCTGCATTTTCCCGCACACTTCTACAACTGCGAATAACCAGGAAAAGGAAACTCAAGTCCCTGACGTACTCTGAGGTTGCGGCCAATTTACCATATAATACACAATACAGTGGTATGAAAAAGTATCTGAACCTTTTAGAATTTCTCAGATTTCTGCATAAAATCACCACCAAATGTGATCTGATCTTTATCAAAACCACACAGTTGAAAATACAGTGTCTGCTTTAACTAAAACCACTCAAACATTCATAGGTTTTCATATTTTAATGAGGATAGCATGCAAAAAATGACAGAAGGGGGGAAAATAAGTAAGTGAACCCTCTTCCTAAGGAGACTTAAAGAGCAAATGAAACCAATTTTTACCAAACATTTTAAGTCAGGTGTATGCCCAATCCCTGATGAGTGGTTTAAAGCTGCCATGTCTACTCTAATACAATCATTCAATGGAAGAATAAATTCAAAAGTTTATCAGGATGTTTTGCTGGAAAACCTGAGGCTGTCTGTCAGACAGTTGAAGCTAAAAACAGGATGGATGCTGCAACAAGACAATGATCCAAAACACAGAAGTAAATCAACTTCAGAAAGGTTTCAGAAGAAAAAAATACACATTCTTGAGTGACCAAGTCAAAGTCCAGACTTGAACCCCATTGAGATGCTGTGTCATGACCTAAAGACAGTGATTCATGGCAGACATTCCAGGAATCTGACTGAAGTACAGCAGTTTTGTAGAGAAGAATGGGCCAAGATTAGTCCTGTCGATGTGCCAGACTACAGGCCAGAAGGGGGGGTGGGGGGGGGGGGGCACAAACTATTAAATGTGATGGTTCACTTACTTATTTTTGCCCCCTTCTGTCATTGTTTGCATACTATCCTCATTAAAGTATGAAAACCTATAAATGTTTGGGTGGTTTTAGTTAAAGCAGACACTTTTTTTATCTGTGTAATTTTGACAAAGATCAGATCACATTTAATGGTAATTTTATGCAGAAATGTGAGAAATTCCAATAGGTCCACATACTTTTTCATACCACTGCATACAGTATTAATCTAAAACCGTCATCTTTAGTCCACGACCATTAAAAATAATAATAATAAATACATAAATAAAAATATTCCATTTCCGTAATTTCCCGAATATAACGCGCACTTTTTTCCCCAAAATCATCAATCAAAAAGGTACAGGGATGGAAACAAATATATATGTATGTATGTAAATATATATGTACTGTATATATATATATATATATATATATATATATATATATATATATATATATATATATACAAAGACCAATCTTTTTTTATTGACACGGCCATGTTGTGTTGACGAAACGTACGCGGCGATCCGTTGACGACCATTACGGTACGTGACATCACCATTTTGTTTCGGTTGTGGCGAGCTAGGGAAGGAGTCGGAGTATCAAACAACGGAGCTAATCCGCGTTGCTTTATTGACATTTAGGCTGCAACAAAATATGGTAGTAATGTCAGTCTCACATGCAACCCACGGAATATAACTATCTTTCCGGCTGTTCCCTCAATAAAATACCTCCCCCCGGGAACTATACAACGTGCCAACATAAGTTCCGCCGGTGAATTTTGTTCTCGCTACAGGGTAATACTTCACTCTGATTGGTCGAATGATTTCGTCTGTGTTAAATTCTGCTTTTTCCCTCTTCATAAAGTACAGAATTTAGTTTCTTGAACTCATTTGAGTCAACGTTTATTGCAGCTCCGCAATTTGGACCGTAACAAATGTAACACAACACAGATTTTCTGTGTCCGTCAACTATATCTGTTCCCTCGGGAAACTCAAATCCAAATAACAATAGTTCCTATTGTTACAGTCTAGTCAACAGCGATGCACTCTTCTGATTTCCGACCTAAATCACCACTTTTATTTTACCATATCGATCCATGGAAGAAACATTTATTCATCATGATGAAACGAGCAAGTTATACAGCAGCCTTTAAAAGAAAAGTCACATCTGTTTTGTTTTCTCCTGGATTCTGGTAAGTTGAAGAAGTTGTCAGATCATATTATTACCGTACATGTTGTCAGTTTACGGTAATGTTTTAAACTACCAATGTGCTATGCTTGTGCTGTGTTTCACCAGTCAGTAAAATGACATTTCTGTATCTGTACACGAGCTCTGTTTTCTTGTGTTGTTGTGTTTATTGGTGGTAAAATTAGGGTGCGCGTTATACACGGGTACAATAATTTCCCCTAGATTTTACAAGTAAATTTGGGGTGCGCGTTATACACGGGAGCGCCTTATATTCGGGAAATTACGGTAGACGTTTTAAGGTAGACTACAGTGATTTCCCTGGCATTAAACGCATCATTTGGAAATTTAATACCAACTGAAATTCATTCATTCATTCATTTTCCATGCCGCTTTTCCTTACGAGGGTCGCGGAGGTGCTGGAGCCTATCCCAGCTAACTCGGGGCAGTAGGCAGGGGACACCCTGAACTGGTTGCCAGCCAATTGCAGGGCACAAGGAGACATACAACCATTCACGCACACACTCATACCTACGGGCAATTTAGAGTGTTCAATCAGCCTACCATGCATGTTTTTGGGATGTGGGAGGAAACCGGAGTTCCCGGAGGAAACCCACGCAGGCACGGGGAGAACATGCAAACTCCACACAGGAAGGCCGAAGCCCGGGATTGAACCCTTGATCTCAGAACTGTGAGGCAGACGTGCTAACCACTCAGCCACCGTGCCGCCCCAACTGAAATGTTCCTATTAAATTTAAGACAATTTAGGATCTTGATTATCCGGATTTTAAATCTAAGACATTTTAAAGATTTTTAAACACCCGGCAGACTCCTGTTTATATAACAGAAGATGCACTGCAGTGGATCATTTCTATGACTCTACCTCATTTTCCCCTTGTAGATAGATAAATAAAACAGAGGAGGCATGTGATGCCTCAGGGGGCTCAAGTGAACAAACTCTTCTATCTGATTTCAATGTTATGTACATCAGACACAACATAAAAACGCTAAAACTGAAACAGCTTACTGCTTTATTTTAAAAGCACATTCGATGAACATAAAAAAATGTATAAGATCAAGTAATGGGTTCATTGGGGGTTCATGCCATCACTTCATAACAGAAGTGTGTTTAGAAGCTCTTTGTCCTCTGGGGGTTAATAAAGCTGATTTAACAGTATTGACAAAATATGAGGACATTTCCACACAAGTGTATTGGAATAGTTATGATTGGTCCTGCTGATGGAACATCGTGGCTGGCACTGTAGCGCCTCAGGGATGCATACATTTAGGGTGTGTGTCTATTTTATTTTTTTCCTACTGATATTGTGAGGACCTAAATCAGTTCAGATTGTTTGCATTGTTGCAGTTTGTCCCACTTTTCGAGACAAAAACTCTTTTCTAACGCAAGTTATTCATTTTTATGATGAAGCCTTAAAGCTTTGGGGTGTATAGAAGAGTTAAGCTCTTGGAAAGGAATATAAATAAATGACATGTCTTCTGAAGTGATGAAAAAACAAATGTGTGTGTGGCTGTAATGTGTGTGAGGGAGATATAAAACCGATTGCTAGCGTGTAAGATGAAACAAAGCAATACTCGTGGTTGGAATCAAAGAATGAAATCTCAGATAATAATGGATACACTCAGAGGTGAAGAAGAGAGAGGACGAAGAGTGCTATTTTCTTTTTTTCTTCCCTTTTGACCTATTTGTAAGCCGTGCAGCGCAGCTCCCCATTTTTTTCAATAAATAATACAAAGGACACACACACTGAAAAGAAAAATTGAAGAAAGAAATACAAAGTACAAGACCAGAAGTCATACATTTACAATAATTACCATGAAGTAAGTCAGGGTAAACACATTGATGAAGGATATCGGAACAAGTAGTTGTAAGTTTTATGATCATATATCTTTTCAATGAACACAACTTTTTAAAATAAAATATTTGCAATATTAGAAGGAAAAAATGCATTTTTCAGAAAAAATTCCAAACTGGCAAATAATTGTACATTTCAAATGATCCATTTCCTGATCAAGAATAAAGGAGATCTACCAGAGAAGTAGTTGCAATACTTATAAAATGTGTGGATTTCAGGATAATTTGTAATATTACGAGTGAGTTGGATTTATTTTAGATAGTAAAAGCCAGCCAGCCAAAAAAAAAAAAAAAAAAAAAAAAAAAAAAAAATCAATTAAGTAGGACTTTCTTCAATAAAATTAAATCCAGCAAAAACACAAATAATTTTTGTATGTAGTAAAAACAATTGTTTTCAGCAATCATGAATAAATACAAAATACTATTTTAAAAAATTTATAAAAGAATTTTGACTAAGGAAATGAAAAACTGCGATTCAATCACAACACTCAGAATTTTTTTGTTAATTCTTGTTTTGTTTAGCCAAGCAGCATAAAATGTCAACAACAAAAAAAAAAGAAAAAAAAAAAAAAATCAAATTCTATACACATAATCAATTTGTACAGTGTGATAAAGTGAGCAAAATAAGTATTTAAACACAGCGATTTTGCAAGTTCTCCCACTTAGAAATAATGGACGGGTTTGAAATTTTCATGCTAGGTTCTTGTCCAATGTGAGAGACAATCTAAAAAAAAAATCCAGAAATTACAGTGTATGATTTTTATTAAGAATTTATTTGTATTATACTGCTGGAAATAAGTATTTGAACTCTTGAGAATATTTGGTACTGTAGCCTTTGATTACAATTACAGAGGTAAAACATTTCCTGTAACTTTTCACCAGGTTTGACCAGACTGCAGCAGGGATTTTGCACCACTGTTCCACACAGATCTTCTCTAGATGAATCAGTTTTCTGGGCTGTTACTGAGAAACACAGAGCTTGAGCTTCCTCCCCCAAAATTCTATTGGGTTTAGGCAGGGGTGAAAGCGGGCCAGGACGGTCAGGAACGCAGTTCCGGCATAAGATTCAGGGCCAGAACGCAGTTCCGGTATAAGATTCAGGGCCTGAATGCTGTTCCGGTACACGGTGCTTTGATTCCGAAAATATGACAACAACTGTCAAAACGCTATGTAAAAAAAAAAAAAAAATGCTAAGCTGCCACACTATTTATGATTGATTTTATTCCACGGACGGCATGGAGGTTTCCCCAGCTGCTGCAGTTATCCGAGTCTGACGATGATGAGTCACGTCAATGTGCGAATGCACGCAGCAAGGCAAAATGCCTGGACTCATTTATCCGTTCAATTGGCTGACATACTGACATTTGATTAGCAGAGATGGTTAGCTCCGATTGGTTCAAATGTGCATGTTTTCTGGAACAACACCAAAAAAAAAAAAGCTTGTTGAATTGATGCGACAAAAAAAGGGCAATGCAACAAAAAATGGATCAAATCTTTAAGAGCAACGAAAGAGTTGAGGAGGCTTATTTATCATATTTAGTTTTATTTGCTCTGATGGAGAGGTTCAGAACATCTTAGCTGTCAATGTGCACTTTGGATTTATATTTGTTCATTTATGTTAGGCTACTTATTCATTTCCTTATGATTTAAGAAAGTCAGTGTTTGCGCGATCTTCAAAATATATTCCATTTCACTCTGCATAATATAGTCACTTGTACTTATTTTTTGAATGTGTATTACTTATATATTTATTAAATATTATTATATATTATATTATATATTATTATATATTATTAAAAAAAGAAGTAAATGTGTACGTTAACTTCAATTTGAATATACTAGTATATCCGATATTCTTAAGTAGATCCAATATTCTTAAGTAGTTAAAACTGAGATTTGGCATTTAGCTTGTGAGGAAATGAGGGGGGAAAAAATTAGGAGATGGAGGTTGGGGTTATTGCTGTTTTTGTTAACTTTTATTTAGCAAATCATTGAAAAAATTTTGAATGAAAAATAAATAAATACAATTTCTGGCTCCGTGGCGACCTGTTTACGTTAACTTCAATTTGAATATACTAGTATATGCAATATTCTTAAGTAGATCCGATATTCTTAAGTATTTAAAACTGAGATTTGGCATTTAGCTTGTGAGGAAATGAGGGGGAAAAAAATTAGGAGATGGAGGTTGGGGTTATTGCTGTTTTTGTTAACTTTTATTTAGCAAATCATTGAAAAAATTTTGAATGAAAAATAAATAAATAAAATTTCTGGCTCCGTGGCGACCTTCACGTCAGGGAGTTCAGGCAAGAAATTGTAGCCACTTTCACCCCTGGATTTAGGTCTGGAGATTGGCTGGGCCCTTCAGAACCTTGGAATGCTTTTACGAAGCCATTCCTTTGTTATTCTGGCTTTCTACTTCGGGCCATTGTCATGTTGGAAGACCCTGTCACGACCCATTTTCAATGCTGTAACTGAGGGAATGTTATTCCCCAAAATCTCACAATACATGGCCCTGGTCATCTTCTCCTTCATACAGTGCAGTCGTCCAGTCCCATATGCAGATAAATCACCCCCAAAGCATGATGCAACCACCTCCATGCTTCACAGTAGGGATGGTGTTCTTGGGATGGTACTCATCATTCTTCTTCCCCCCAACACTACGAGTGGAATTAAGACAAAAAGTTCCATTTTGATCTCATATAACCACATGACTTTTTTCCATGTCTCCTCTGGATCAGTTAAATGTCAAGTCATTGGCAAACTTAAAACGGGCCTGGACATGTGCTGGTTAAAGCGGGGGAACCTTGCGTGCCATGCATGATTTTAAACCATGACGTCATAGTGTATTACTAACAGTAACCTTGGAAATGGTGGCCCCAGGTCCTTTGAGGTCATTAACTAGCTCCTCCTGTGTGATTCCTCACCATTCTTAGGATCATTGAGACCCTATGAGGTGGATCTTGCATGGAGCCTCAGACCAAGGGAGATTGACAGTCATGTTTAGCTTTTTCCATTTTCTACTAATTGCTCCAACGGTGGATCTTATATCATCAAGCTGCTTGGCAATTGCCCCGTAACCCTGGCCAGCCTTGTAGAGGTCTACAATTCTGTCTCTGGTGTCTTTTGACAGCTATTTGATCTTGACCATGTTAGGAATTGAAGACTTCCTGATTATAAGGGGTGGACAGGTGTTTATATGCAACTAACCGCCTCAAACAGGTCAAAAAGTCAGACTAAAGAAGTCCACCTCCACTGCACTTATTCATTGGACTTTTTAAAGGCAACTAACAGGTCTTTGAGGCCCACAACTGTAGCTAATAGACAGGTGTTCAAATACTTATATGCAGCAGTACAATATAAATAAATAGTTAAAAATCACACACTGTGAATTCTGGATTTTATTTCTTTAGATTGTCTCTCACAGTGGACAAGCATCTACCATGAAAAATGTCAACCCGCCCATCATTTCTAAGTGGGACAACTTGCAAAATAGAGTGTTCAAATACATATTTTCCCCACTATATGTAGTTACACTGTCAAACAATACACTACATTAAAATAATTGACTAGATTAATTAGTGATTTTATCATTTTTGAAAATTGCCATAATTAGACCAAACGTGCAAGTGATTGTCTACACATTCTTAAAAGTTACTCAGGTTATGAAAATAGGAAATGGCACAATTGCAAAGGATAGTCACACCTAGGGAAAAAGCCTGCAAAGTAGTGTAATCAAAGTCAGACCATCCACAATCCTACCTGAATAATAATGTATACTAATCTCATTGCTTTATACGATTACAATAAAAGGACTCAGACTAAATAATGTAACAAAAATAATGGGAACCTTTTCAATGTGATGCAGTGCAGTTGTAAAGCCTCCTCATTTCTCTGCCAGAATCTCATTGTAATGCTTAACTCAACTCGATCTGCTTCATTTCGGCGCTGTCCTCCAGAAAGAGCGAATAAATGGATCAATCCAGAAGACAAATAAAAATGTCACCTGGAATGTTTCCACAAGTCTCTTACTTACTCCATCACTCTTTTATCCTTTCCTTCATTTTTCTCTTGGCCCTCTCTGGCAAGCACGCCCCCTCGCCGCGTTTTCCCCGAAATATGTCCCTCTTTATCGCATGTGACGTGGCGGGATAGGTCTGTCCGGGCCAGGTAATGATTTTTTTTGGTTCTTATTTCAGTGTTGCAAGGGATCCGCGTGGTGCTGGTTATCAGACCATTTATTACCCTGCCAGCTCACCACTCAGCTGTCTGACTAAATGCAATCTGCCCTGATTCACACAATTACCCCAAGATGGCGAGAGGAAGAAGAATAGCCCTCTCACTGCGGGTCACCGGGAGTTTAAGGAAATATACAAAGACACTTCAGTGCTTTGCCAAATCAGTCAGGCACTTTCTTCAAGTGTACAAGCATAGTGGAATAGATATTTGAGGTAGTTACAACATACATAACAGTTAGAGGTTTTAGTCTCGAGGCTATTTATTTCTACTGAGTGCTGCACTTCAGTTTAACTTGCTGCGGTTCGGTTGGAATGCTAAATTCTAATAAAATGAATAAGTAATGTTAGATTTAATTCCATAAAAGATATCTATATTTTCCCCAAAAAAATCTGAGAAACATTCACTTCCCTCGGTAGGTGTTACTGCTTTTATCCACAACAAACATTAAATGAGGTAAGCAGGTAACATTTATATTCCATGAACATTTTTAAATTTTACATCCTTTTTATGCTATTTTGATGAGAGGATGTACCCCTTGGTTCACAACATTCCCGTTCGGCATCTAAGTTTAAAAAAGCACTGTGTTCTAAGATGTTGTCATGCTGCACTTGACGTCTCTGTGGATTTTTTAAGATCTAATGATCACTCACAGTCTTCTAGCTTCCAAAAACTTACATGCTAGGTTGATGATGATACGAAATTGCTTTATTGTGGTGTATCCCAATTTTTTACTCAGTTTAATAGGCTCCACCCACCACTCTAATGAGGATAAGTGAAATAAAGAATGGATGAGGGATGGATGAATGATTTGCACGGTATAGGAGTATTGATCATTTATTTCCAGTCATGGACAAAATTATTGGCACCTCTGGAATTTTTCCAGAAAATACACAGTTTCTTCCGGACGTTAACACAATTACAAATGTGTTCAGTATGAATGTGTTTATTTTTGGGATTTGCATTGGGAAAACACAAAAAAGCTGAAGAGAAAAGCCAGTATGTACACAATTTTACACCCAAAGCAAAAAATGGACAGGACAAAATTGTTGGCACCCTCAACTCAATATTTGGTTGTGTATCCTTTAGAAGAAATAACAGAAAACAATCGCTTCCTATAATCATCAACAAATTTCGTGTACCTCTCAGATGGAATTCTGGACCACACTTCTTTCGCGAACTGTTCCTGGTCTCTCAGATTTGAAGGGTGCCTTCTTGTAACAGCAATTTTGAAATCTGTACATAGGTGTTCAATGGTATTTAGATCCGGACTTATCGATGGCCACCTCAGAATTGTCCAGCGCTTTCTCCAACCATTTCTTGGTGCTATTTGAGGTATGTGTTGGGTCATTGTCCTGTTGGATCACTCATGATCTCTGACGCAGACCCAGTTTTCTGATACTACACCCTACATTGCGACCCAAAACATTTTGATAGTCTCCAGATTTCATGACTCCTTGCACATTGTCAAGGCACACAGTGCCAGAGGCTGCTAAACTACCCCAAAACATCATTGGACCTCCACCTTGCTTGACTATAGGCACTGTGTTCCTTTCTTGGTGGGCCTCATTCTTTTTTTATGGCACTGGGTCCCTTGACACTGTGCAAGGAGTCGTGAAATATGTAGACTATCAAAATGGTTTGGGCCGGAATGTAGGGTGTAGTGTCAAGAAAACTGGGTCTACGTCAGAGGTCATGCGTGTTCCAACAGGACAATGGCAAGGCAAGGCAAATGTATTTATATAGCACAATTCAACACAAGGCAATTCAAAGTGCTTTACATCACATGAAGATCATAAAAATCACATTGAAATCAATACAACGTAAAAACCAAGACAAAAGATCGCATTTAATCACAAAGAGAATAAAAATAAACAAATAAAAATAAAACAGAAATAAAAATAAAACAAAAACTACTGCTACTAATAATTGAAATCAGCAATGGAGATAAGCACAAGAGGAATAGAAAGCAGGTAGATTGAAATATATAGCCAGTTATGGATATGCAGTGCTAAACAAAAGTGTTTTTAGCCCTGATTTAAAGGAGCTAACAGTTTGAGCATACTTCAGATGTTCAGGTAACGTTCCAGAGGTGAGGAGCATAATAACTAAATGCTGCCTCACCCTGCTTGGTTCTTGTTCTTGGAACATGCAGAAGACCGGTTCCAGACGACCTTAAGGGTCTAGATGTCTCATAGGAATCTAACAAGTCAAGCATGTATTTTGGTCCAAGGCCATTAAGTGTTTTGTAGACGAGCGGTAGTATTTTATAGTCTATCCTTTGACTCACTGGAACCCAGTGTAGCGATTTCAAAACCGGTGTAATGTGGTCCAGCTTCCTTGTATTTGTGAGGACTCTGGCTGCAGCATTCTGTACTAGCTGCAGCTTCCTGACTGATTTTTTATCAAGACCTGTAAATATACCGTTGCAATAGTCCAATCTGCTGAAAATGAATGCATGCATAAGTTTTTCCATGTCTTGTTGAGTCAGAAGCCCCTTAATTCTGGTTATATTTTTTAGGTGGTAAAAAACGGATTTAGTGACGGACTTTAGATGGCTATCAAATTTTAGTTCTGAGTCAATAATTACGCCAAGGTTTCTGACTTGATTTGTAGCTGTAAGTGACATTGTGCTAAGTTGCCTGCTTATCTTTGACCTTTCCTTTTTTGGCCCAAAAATGATCACCTCTGTCTTCTCCACATTTAACTGGAGAAAATTCTGGCACATCCATTCATTGATTTGATGAATGCATTTACTCAGGGAGACTATGGGACTGTAATCATGTGGAGACACAGAAATGTACAGTTGTGTGTCATCTGCATAGGCGTGGTAAGAGATGTCATACTGTTCCATTATCTGAGCTAACGGAAGCATATAGATGTTAAATAAGAGTGGTCCAAGAATTGACCCTTGAGGGACTCCACACGTGAATTTGGTTCGTTCTGACTGATAGTTTCTGATTGACACAAAGAAATCCCTATCATGTAAATAGGACGTGAACCACTGAAGAATAGTGTCAGTAAGCCCTACCCACTGTTCCAGTCTGCTGAGTAGTATGTTGTGATCAACCGTGTCGAATGCGGCGCTGAGATCCAATAGTAACAGAACAGATGATTTGCCTGCATCGGTATTCCGCCAAATATCATTTAGGACTTTGATAAGCACGGTATCGGTGCTGTGTTGTGGCCGAAATCCAGACTGAAATGAGTTAAAAAGATTGTTTTGACCCAAAACATACCTTAAACAGCTCCAAGAAATGGTTGGAGAAAGCGCTGGAGAATTCTGAGGTGGCCATTGATGAGTCTGGATCTAAATCATAGTGAACACTATGGAGCGATCTCAAAATTGCTATTGCAAGAAGGCACCCTTGAAGTCCAAATCCTATCTGAGAGGTGCACAAAACCTGTTGATGGTTATAGGAAGCGATTGCTTTCAGTTATTTCTTCCAAATGATGTGCAACCAAATATTGAGGTGAGGGTGCCAACAATTTTGTCCAGCCTATTTTTTGAGTTTTGTCTATACTTGTGTCAATTTGGACTTTTTTCCTCAGTTGTTTTGTGTTTTTCCTATGCACATCCAAGAAATAAACACATTCATACTGAAAACATTTGTAACTACATTAATTTCTATGAGTAATGCTGTATTTTCTGGAAAAATTCCAGGGGTGCCAATAATTTCGTCCATGAGTGTATTTACTCTGAATGCACAACTACAACCCCAAGCAAAAAGTATGGAAACACCAGTCTCGGACAAACACTCACTCAGATATTCTAACATGTAGAACAAACACAGATAAAAAGCTAGAAAAAATAATGAATTAGTTCAAAAATGCAACTCCTTAGCATTCAGAAACACTAAAAGAAATGAATAAAAAAAACATTGTGGTTGTCAGGAAATGTTACTTTTATAGAGCAAGTGCAGGGAAATACATATGGAATCACTCCATTCTGAGGAAAAAAATATGGAATCATGAGAAACAAACAAAGAAATAACAATCAAAACACATCTCTAGTATTTAGTAGCACCGCCTCTGGCTTTTATGACAGCTTGCAGTCTCGGAAGCATGGACTTGATGAGTATTCTTCATCAATTTGGTGCCAACTCACTTTGATTGCAGTTGCCAGATCATCCTTGCAGGTTGGAGCCTTGCTGTGGACCTTTTTTTTTTTTTTTTTTTCCCAATTTCCACCACATCTTTTTAATAGGGTTGAGATCTTTGCAGGCCATGACATTGACTGGATGAGTCTTTCTCCAAGGAATGCTTTAACAGTTTTAGCTCTGTGGCATGATGCATTGTCATCTTGGAAAATGATTTCATTATCCCCAAACATATTTTCAATTGAAGGGATAAGACAGCTAAGTCTAAAATTTTAATTTGAACGTGTGCATTTATTGAAGATTTAACCACAGCCATCTCCCGAGTGCCTTTGCCTGACATGCAGCCCCATATCATCAAGGACTGAGGGAATTTTGATTTTTTTCTTCAGGCAGTTATCTTTGTAAATCTCACTGGAATGGCACCAAACAAAAGTTCCAGCGTCATCACCTTGTCCGATGCAGATTCTTGACTCATCACTGAAAATAACCTTCATCCAGTCATTCACAGTCCACGATTGCCTCTCCTTAGCCCATTGCAGTCTTGTACTTTTCTGTTTAAGTGTCAATGATGGTTTCCTTTTAGCTTTTCAGTATGAAAATACCATTTCCTTTAGGCGATTTTGCACAGTTCTGTCACATACCTTGACTCGTGCTTCCCCCCATTTCTTCTTCATTTGTCTTGTTCTAAATCTTCTGTTTTCAAGACATATGGCCTTTAGTTGTTTGTCATGACGTTTGGATGCAGGCCCGGATCTAGGTTTACCCACCAGAGTGGGCACTAAGAAATCTTGAGGGGGCACGCCCAATGCAGGCTTTTTTTTACCCTCTGCATTTCTCCAGGCTTGGGACCAGCGCAAGTAGGACACTGGCTTGTGTCCCGTTGAGGCTGCCTTAATTAATTATTATTATTTTTTTCATTCATCTACTTATTCTCGCAATCGGCGTGATGTCACAATGACGTCATCTTGCATTGCAATGTGTCGCCATTTTGAGATGGGACACGCACAGTTAAACATCCGTAGACAAACGTTGTCTGAAATTCCTATATTTCAGCTGTGTTTTGCGTCTTTTTTTCATAAAAACGTCTTAAACATGACTTATTATTATCACGAGTCACTGCCGACGGACGCGAGGAGGCGATACAACTTAAAATTAGTGTGTATTGGCGTGCAAATCTGCCCATACAAAGTCGCAGCTGGATAAACAATCCAAAGGAATTGCCTGCAGTTGAGTTCGGATACATCTACAACTACCTCATAAAGTCACCCAGTAAGTTGACCTTCATCAATTACGTGGAATATGTACTGTGTGGAACTAAGAAAACTGGTGGTATATACGGAGTGATTATTTCTGCCATAACCGGTACCGTGAACACGTCACTGGAAAATAACCAATTCCTACCAGGCCAATAATATAACGACTGACCGATCAGAGCAGTTCACGACAAAAGAAAAATAACGCATTGCGAGTTGTCGGTTACGGTAATAATAACCACTGCCTAGTCTATTAAATCATAGCAGCTAATTGGGGCAAAAAAAAAATCGATTAAAGTTTACTCACCAGTAATAAAATGTCGGCTGCAAACGTAAGTGTGACTGGATTAAGATTCCCACTGGCAAGAATGGTCCACGGAAGTCTTCTTTTACTGTTCCTCGATTGATTGCTTTCCTCCATTTGCTTGTCCTTTTCTTCTCACGAGGAAGAATGAAGAACTTCAAATGCGACTCCGAACTCTTCATTGTGTTACAACTCGCAAAACGGCAACTTTTAGTCATTCCGATGGAAAAAAAGACCGCAAATAAGACAAAAGTTCAACACGTTTGTACTCCAATGCACGACAGAGCAACTGCTTGTGACTCGTGTTTTGCCCCTATTTCAATATGGTGACGCTTTGTTGTGGCTGATGACGTCATTAATGCCCGGATGTCCGTCTGCGAGAATGTGTCTGGAGAGAGAGTAAGCGCGCGGATAAAAAACGAGGTTGGAAAAACAGCTTGTTTTGGTTATTGCTTGTTCGGCGTGGTTGCGGCCAACAGTAACCGTTAATCCTGCAATAAAAAAGTAGGTGAGACCAACTCTCCGTGCTTCTCTATATCCAGTGCGACGCTAAAATAGATATTCCCGACATTTTGATTGAGTAGGCACGACTCACGTCGGGGTGGGCCGGCCCCCCCAAACATCCGGGCCCGTTTGGATGTTTACCTGTATGCTTAACTTTAACAACCTCGCCATGCTGTTTGTACTTGGTCCAGATTTTTGAAACAGCTGACTGTGCACAGCCCACATCTTTGGCAACCATACGTGTAGCGTTACCTTCTTCAAGAAGTTTGATAATCATCTACTTGGTCTCAAGAGAGATCTCTCTTTTTAGAGCCATGATTCTTGTGAATCCACTTGGTGTGATAACTGCACTGTTTTTAACTGCTGACTAACGAGCAGATCTAATCTGAGGCAGGGGGCCAATTAAGGAAAGGAAATTGACTAGGTGTGTCTGTATTTTCTATTCAAAATGGAGTGATTCCATATTTTTTCCCTCAGAATGAAGTGATTCCATTTCCCCCCTGCATTTCCTCTATAAAAGTAACATTTACTGACCACCACAATGTTTTTTATTTATTTATTTTAGTGTTTCTGAATGCCAAAGAGTTTAACTTTTGAACTAATTCATGATTTTTTTCAAGCTTTTTATCTGAGTTTGTTC
This sequence comes from Corythoichthys intestinalis, assembly GCF_030265065.1. NCBI lineage: Eukaryota > Metazoa > Chordata > Actinopteri > Syngnathiformes > Syngnathidae > Corythoichthys > Corythoichthys intestinalis. The sequence continues at coordinate 44,630,882 of NC_080398.1, forward strand.
TACATTATAAAATGTCTGAGTGAGTGCTCGTCCGAGAATGGTGATTCCATACTTTTTGCTAGGGGTTGTATTTTAGCTTGCTAGCTGAGACATTTCTACTTCAGAAAACCGAGAACCCCTGTGGACAGGTGATTCATTGGTTGACAACATCAGGGTACTGACACCATGGCTATGTTGACCCTCCCCCCCAAAAAAAATCCGAATTGCATTTTTTTTTTGTTTTCCCAATTTTTTTTTGTGTTGTCATTCACATTGGGGGAAAAAAAAATCTCATAGGTGAATGGAATGCATCCATGATTTACACGCATGCACACACCAAGATGTCGTCACATATTAAAGTATTTACTAAAGTCAAGAGGTCTATGCCGTCACGCTTTTGTGGCGACTATAATGATTTTTATAATGATTTTATTCTACCAGAGTCAGCATTTTTTGTTACCTTACATACCTTCATGAGTGGCATCAAGCAGGAAATGGTATTTTCTGCACCTTCACCTGACATTGCTCCGTCACGTCTGTTGTTTCTTTTGTCAAACAGTGTAGACATTTTTCACATGTTGATGTTGGATGTACAGTCATAGTGCAGAGGTGTTGGATAGAAATTTGATTTAGAGCAACATATAGATAAGCCCAGATCCTATTTGAAAAAAAAATCAGAATAGGACCATTCACATTGCATGTAAAAAAAATCAGATACATATCACATATGGCCATAAAAATCGGATTTGACCTGCAGTGTGAAAGTAGGGTATTTGGGAAAAGAATTTTTATTTTTTATTTTTTTAAATAGCCAAAAAAAACACAACAACTGTATTTTGTACCTTAGTGAGCCAAATGCTTCCAACTGGTGGAGAGTGAGCTAATGAATTCCTTCTCTAAGGATTTATTACAAAGATTATACATTTAGATTATCTACTTGTAACCGGAGCAGATCCCCTCTTAAATGACCAATAAATCTTTTAATTCATCATCACACAGTGAATAATGCAGCGCGTCCACTGGGTCAGAGAGTGACAGCGATTACAACTTCCACCATGTGGAAAATGAACATATTCATTTGTTTGAAAGCTGCTCAGGCGGGAAGAATCCATTCAGAGTCATATGGCCTGATTTGGTCAAGGTGTGCACATAAAAGCGGGTGAATATTTGATTGCTGGGTAATTTTGAATCTTTTATAGTGCTTTTGAAAGGCAGGTGCAACCTGCGATTTGACACCAAACCAACTGCCTTTATAAGGACATATTAGCGTAAGCAAAATGACAGGTGGCATGGAGGGTTTAGAGCACAGGTGTCAAACCGATTCCAGAAAGGGCCAAGTGGGTGCTGGATTTTGTTCCAACCAATACTGTGCAGAGAGTTTAACCAATGAACTTCTTACTGAAACAAGCAGCACCTGACAAAGTTTAACTGATTACACATGTAAAAGATCTGATTGGTGAAAAGGTGTCCTCTTCATTGGTTGGAAAGCAAACCTGCACCCACTTGGCCCTTTCTGGAATCGGTTTGACACCTGTGGTTTAGAGTGTTTTATCCAGGGGTGAAAGTGGCTAGAATTTCTTGCCGGAACTCCCTAACATAAAGTTCGGCACTATGCCTTTGCGTGGGTTTTCTCCTGGTACTCCCAAAAACATGCCTGAAGGCTAATCAAACACTCTAAATTGTCCCTAGGGATGACTGTGTGTGCCTACTTGTGCCCTGCGATTGGCTGGCAACCGATTCAGTGTGTACCCCGTATACTGCCCATAGTTAGCTGGGATTGGCTCCAGCGCCCCTGTGACCTTCCTGAGGATAAGCGGCTCAGAAAATGAATGAATGAATTTGTAGGTTTCACACATGTATTAGGCTGCTGCATTACACTGGAACAAGGCATAAATGAAAAACTGATTTCCATTAAAAAAAAAAAATAAAAAAATTCACTGATTTACAAAATTCCTCATAATTCAAATTTGTATATTTCCTCAAATCTAAAAGCAAAACCTCAATTTTAACTATTCAAGAACATAGGATGTATTTTAAAATTGAAGATAATATAAACACTGACTTTTATTTATTTTTCTTAATAATAAAGATATAAGTAACATACATAAAAAAAGTACAAATGACTTACATTATGCACAGTGAAATGGAATATATTTTGAAGACAAAGCAAACATTGACTTTTTTTTTTTAATCATAAGGAAATAAAGACGTAACCTTACATAAATGAACAGAAAAAGGTTCAAAGTGCACATTAACATGGAAGATGGTTTGAACAACCCAAATAAAATAAAATAAAATAGGATAAAATAATTCAACTCTTTCCTTTCTCTTAAAGATCTGATCAATTTTCCGTTGCATTGCCCCTTTAATTCAATAAGCTTTTTCCCTCCTATTTGTTGTTCCAAAAAAAGGTGCATTTGAACCAACCACAGCTAACTAGCCATGCTGATCACATGTCAGTATGTCAGCCAATGGCGTACCGCAAGCAACACGGCACTTCTGCTCATTAATATTCATGACATTAGCTACTGTTGCTAAGTAGGGACAAGCCACCGTTTGTCCCTAATAGGAAATGAATGGAAATCGTGTAAGAAGGAGATGTTTACAGAGCTAAACCTAACAATTCTCTCCAAAAATGATGCGCCCGCTGCCAAATTCACTGGCAAAGATGTGGAAGAACATATAAATGTTCAGTTAAAGAGATGGCTTGAGTGTCGAAGGCTGAAAAAGATTAAAAAAAACGAGCCAACCTGAGCATAGCCTTAGCTTTTTTTTTTTTTTTTTTATCGACGCGACTAATAATGACATTCTCCTGTTTCAACTAGCTATCCTTTACCATCAGCCCTGTCTTTCTTATATATCCTCTGGTTTTCCTACGTCTCTGACCGTTGTTGGGGGTAATTTAGTTAGCTTTGTGTAGCGATCGCAAATGCTACTCAGTGACAGCCAACGAACACTTTTAATTTTTTCTTTGATAACAAATCTTAATTCTATAATTTATTTACACTTCCCCCTTACTAAAGTTGTTATATACATACAGTATATATAAACAGAAACGGTTACAGTGGCAGTCAGATACTATTGTAATTCTTTTCAGGTCATTCATTGTCAGACAGAAGCAGTACGGCACAACGTTACGCTAAAAAAATAAGTTAAAAATATAAAAATGGCTTACCTCTTTGTCCTCTGAAAGACCATGCCAACCCAACAAAATGTTTACTTCATATGAAACGTGAATGGATTCACCGAGCTGGTGTAAAGTCCACGGAAGTTGCTTCGGTATTCACATTTTTTTTTGGTTTCCGGAAACGTATGAAGAAAACATCCTTCACGTGTCGTAATGTCTAGAGTCGTTTCTACAAGTTCCAAAAAAGCAATGCATGATCGCCATGTTCGTTTTTGAAAGATTACCGGCGAAAAGTAGCACAAATTACGTTGTTTCTATGCGAGGGCGGGTCTATAATGTCCCACTTCGGCTTTACTTCCGCTTTACGATGCGACGTCACGGTCTAAAAATAGCATGCGTGCGGTACGCCATTGAACGGACAGCAGAGTCCAGTTTTTTTTTTCCTGCGTGCCCTGCAGTGCATGTGCACTTACTGTGTGTGCACGGCGGCGCGACTTGTTGTTAACACTTTTGTATGTAAATCTGACGTTAGTATATTGTTCTTATTGGAGATGCTTGTGTGGTAGTGTGGCAAGGTTTTTCTTAAACATGGGGTTTTGATAGTTGCCGTCATATTTTCGAGATCAAAGCACCATATGCCAGAACGGCGTTCCACCATCGTATTTCATGGCGGAACGCCAATCCGGCACGTTCCGGCCCACTTTCACCCCTGGTTTTATCTGAGATGTTTCGCAAGATTGACCGTTGTCACATTTTTGCGCCATTCCACAAATCAGGTCTTGGCTGTTTGTGGAGGTGAAAAAGTGCCATAAGTGACGTGACTCCATTTATGCTAACTGGCAGTGGTGTAACTGCACGTTGCACAGCGAATTCGCTGCACATGGGCTTGACAGGGGATGGCGTCACAAGGAATCACTAGGGCAAAATTACCTGTTCTTTTTTTTTTGTTTGTTTGTTTTTTTAACGTACACCTTTAAATTTTTTCATTAGGAAAGTCAATGGATTGTTTCCAAATAATTTAATTGTCGATTTTCGTCGGCAGTTATGAGCAGTTCTGTTTGAGTCCTAGTTTGTGTGTAATGTGAGGCTGTGTGTGCCAGTGATTAGAGCAAGCGAAAGAGAGAGTTCATTGCACAAAGTGTAAGAGTTAGATTGCCTTGTGTGTTTTTAGATTCAGCGTGTCTCCGTCAGAGGTGAGTAAATGAAGCCAATTGTATTGTTTGTATTCTTTGTTGATGGGACGTTGCTACTTAACATGGAGTGCTAAGCTGGTTATTGATTATATTAATCAGTGTGTTCAGTGTCAATTTGTATTGTGTTTTGGAGACGCATATTATCACTTGAGTTATTGTTAGATAGTAAAGTTGTCGTATTTCTTTTTATGAAGAAACCACATGTAGAGTGAGGAAAATAAGTATTTGAACACCAAGCGATTTTGCAAGTTCTCTCACTTAGAAATGATGGGCGGGTTTGCAATTTTTGTGATAGGTACTAGACCACTGTGAGAGACAATCTAAAAAAAATCCAGAAATCACAGTATTTTGATTTTTTTAAAAAATGATTTATTTGTATTATACTGCTGCAAATAAGTATTTTAACATCTGTCTATTAGCTAGAATTGTGAGCCTCAAAGACCTGTTATTCACCTTTAAAAAGTCCACCTCCACTCCACTTGTTCTCCTACAGTAAATAAGTAGAGTAGAGGTGGACTTTTTGATCTGTTTGATGCGGTCAGCTGCATATACACACCTGTCCACACCATACACCCCAAAGAACAGTCCAAAGACACCTGAGACAGAATTGCAGACCTCTACAAGGCTGGAAAGAGTTATGGGGCAATTGCCAAGCAGCTTGGTGATTGATGATATAAGATCCACCGTTGGAGCAATTACAGTGGTACCTCTACATACGATCACTTCGACACACGATCTTTTCGACATCCGACGTAAAATTTGAGCCGCCATTTGTTTCTACATCCGACAAGTTGCTCGAAATACGACGACATGACAGCACTGCAAACGAACGCACGGTGGATTTTCTTGTGTGAGAAATCAACACAGTTTTCAAAAAAAGTTGATACAGTTGGAGAAACAAGGAAAAAAGTGATGCTTACCTTTGAAATGAAGATGCAAGTTATAGAAAAATATGAGCTTGGGGTGCGCGTCCCTGAACTGGCTCAACAATACAGCTCCGTGGTCCTCTTCCGACCACCGTTCGCCACTATTTATAAGTTAACGTGACAATTATTATTGTGGTAACATTGCCTAGGAAATCGCCAACTTCGTCACGTTTTTATCATTTATTTAAGAACTTATCCAACACAAAACGCCCATTGTCTTAAGCAGTTGACTGCTCTCAAGAAAACGAAAGTATTATCTCTACCGCACCGACCTATCTCACTGAGACGTCAGCTTCGCGGTGCGTTCAGGGACAGTAAAAAGTGTCCGCCATATTAGAATCCGATTCGTTACATTATTTACAGGAATAATTATTAATTATTCTTATTATTATATTATTCTGAATTATTTATTTATAACTTATTTGTTTTTCTATGTTTAATTGCCATTTGTAACAGTGCCAGCAGTATTTATTAAGAATTTAGTGTATGTTTTTAGGCTTTGGAACGAATTAATGGAATTATAATGTATTCCTATGGGAAAATCCTGCTCGACATACGACCATTTCGACTTACAAACAAGGTCCTGGAACGAATTAAATTCGTATGTAGAGGTACCACTGTATTAGAAAGTGGAAGAAGCTTAACATGACTGTCAATCTCCCTAGGACTGGTGGCGGGGAGGGGGGCGTGGCTCCATACAAGATCTACCTCGTAGAGTCTCAACGATTCTAAGAATGGTGAGGAATCAGCCAAGAACTACACAGGAGGAGCTGGTCAATAACCTGAAAGGAGCTGGGACCACCATTTCCAAGGTTACTGTTGGTATTACACGAAGACGTCATGGTTTAAAATCATGCATGGCACGGAAGGTTCCCCTGCTTAAACCAGCACATGCCCAGGCCTGTTTTAAGTCTGCCACTCAATTAATTAATTCCACTCATAGTGTTTGGAGGAAGAAGAATGATGAGTACCATCCCAAGAACACCATCCCTACTGTGAAGCATAGAGGTGGTAGTATCATGCTTTTGGGGTGTTTTTCCGCACATGGGACTGGACAACTGCACTATATTGAGGAGAGGATGACTATGGACATGTGTTGTGAGATCTTAGGGAATGACCTTCTCTCAGTTAAAGCATTGAAAATGGGTCGTGACTGGGTCTTCAAACATGACAATGGCCCGAAGCAGACAGCTAGAATAACCAAGGAGCGGCTTCATAAAAAGCATATCAAGGTTCTGGAGGGGCCTAGCCAGTCTCCAGACCAAAACCAATAGAAAATCTTTAGCGGAAGCTCAAACTCATTGTTTCACAGTGAAAGTCCAGAAACCTGATTGATCTAGAGAAGATCTGTGTGGAGCAGTGGTGCAAAATCCCTGCAGCAAACCTGGTAAAAAGTTAAAGGAAACATTTGACCTCTGTAATTGTAAACAAAGGCTGCTCTATCAATTATTGACATTGATTTTCTCAGGTGTTCAAATACTTCTTTACTTATTTACCAACATTCATCCATTCTACAAATAAAACACTATTTTCAATTTTCATGAGAACACGGGACAAAGCGCGTCCCCTGTAAGATTAATACGGGACACATACTTTTGTTTCTGAATACAGGACGATTCCGATTTTTAAGGACAGTCCAAGAAAAACTGAGCGAGTATGTTAACTTGCATTTTTGTGACTGCTTTTTGCTATCCTCTAAAGCATGCCTATTGTGTAGAATTTTTCTGGCAATATTTTTTACACACAATTGGCCTGTTAGAAACGCTCACTTTGATGCCACAGCAGCTGCACGCCCAAATATTTCAACTCAAGGCCTTTTATGAGACCATCATCACTTTGCTGTGCTAACGTACGCTACATTTTGGTTCACCAGTACAGCTCGAGTCATCAAAATTGCAAAGAAACAGGCCACATTTCTCCCCTAGACCAGCATTTTTGTATACGTGTGTGCGTGTGCATTTGTTTTTGTGTGTTGCTGTTGTGCCTGATGAGAAGAGCTGTTCAGCAATATTTAGCTTTGCTTAGGAACCGAGCAGCTTTAGCACAAAACACAGTGAAGCTTACCCTGACCGAAGACAAAAAAACAAAACAAAACAAAAAAACACATACACACTCTAGACACCCACCCACTAGCACCCTATACACACACACACACAACAAACAGTGTGAACCAGGGGGAACAAAATCATGCATATGAGAAAAAAAAATATCAGAGAAATATACTGTAGATCAAATAGAAGAATCAAAGCCAGGATCGAAATGACACTTGAATTATTAATTTGATGAGCATTCAAATGACATTTATGACCGTGATTTGTTTTGTGTTGTGTCAATGCATGTTTGTGTTTGCCATGACAATCCAAGATAAGTGTGGAAAAACAATGGGTTGTTTGGATGTCCAAGCTCAAGCTGGCCAGCAACAGCTGCTGTGCTGTCATATGCACCATACGCTACATTCCAACCCTTAGCTACACAAAAACACACACACACAGACGCACACGTAAATCCACGTACACATACAAAGAGCAGCTGGACAGCGGCTTCACGGCGTACAAGACTTGTGCAGGCATCCATCATGGACAACCTCCAAAGAGCGCTGAGTACATCTTCCTCTCACATGTCTTTCTAATCATTAATATAAACCAGCATTAACTATTTATCGTCTGTCTCTCCTCGCTTTTCTCGGGATAAATAAAACATTCTTGAAAATTTCAAATGATTTATCTCGCCCCCTTGTGCTCAAATTGAAATTCAAACATGATAAAAGCACCAGCAAATGACTTCATTACACTTAATGTTGAAAAGTATTCTACAATATACTGTATTAATCCCTTGGCACTCATTTGAATACTTTGAAAATATAACAAAACTTTAACAGCATATATTGAGTGGTTTACATAATGAGCGTTTTAATTTTGTGTCTTAAAAACACATCACCATTTTAATCAAATTTAATGACAATATTCCAATGAAGGGAAAATGAACTAGCCCAAAACTGACTGCTGCTTCATAAAGTCATGACAGCGTAGTTATTCAGCGAAATGAACTGTAGTATACCGTATGTGTGGACATGGCTTGTGCATGTTCATATAACCTCTAATGATGAAATATGTTGCTAATGTTGTTATCTCGGTTGGCTGACAGGTGATTTAGAGGTGTGTGTGTGAGTGTGTTTAATTGGACCTCCCTGAGCTTGTCTCCAGGTGATGGACCTCATCTGCTCTTTCTCTGATTAAGGACAACAGATGGACTGGTAGCAACACACACACGCACACCCCCACACACATGAACAAACGCACACTTAAGGCAGTTTTAATTTAACTGTGAAATAAGAATAGTTTTATTTAGTTGTACAGTTTTTTGGCTGGGTGGTGGACAAGTGGTTCGCATGTTGGCCTCACAGCTCTGAGGTTCAAGTTTAAGGCTACGTCAGCACTAGGACAAAGAATTTTGTCCAGGGAATTTTGCTAACTATTTTTATACCTGTCCGCACTACGTTTAAGGTGCGTTTAAGGCCCCCACGCTTCTGCAAGATACGCCTGCATTTGGGCAAACTACGCATGTGTAGAAAGAAGCAGCCTCATGTGTTATGTCATTACCCGCGTTGTTTACCTCTGACCCGGAAAGTCATTACTCGCCAGCGGGAAATTTCGAAATTACTACACCTTCTAGACCAGAGGCCGGGAACTCTGTTTTGTGATCACAGTTTTTTCCGTGAACGCAATTCAATGCATCACGCGGGAACGAGAGTAAGGGAGGGCACGCTCGGCTTTTACGAGCAGTCTCCGAGTTGAGATTGAAATAAAACTTTAAAAAAAAACAACAAAAGCCTGTCATCGTTACTTGGTATGTTAACATCGATGGTCAGTTGCGCTCTCACCACTTGGAAAATAACAAATAGAAAAATATGGTGTGGTGCTGCGTATATTTCCTGGAAGTAAAAACCGAACCAGGGGGGCTTGTGCATAACAGCGGTGCTCCTGGAAATGGCGACAATTTTGACAGGCAGAAATGTCATCCAAATGAAACTGATCTAGCGCGTCTGTGACTTGGGGTACCACGCAGTTCACTTTTCAGGGTTTAATTTTCCTCTACGCATTTTATATACTCCAGTTCGGTCGGCATTGAGTTGGGAGGGGCCAGTCTTGCAGCTAGCTGGTCGGAGACTTAACGTGGGAGACGAGCTCTGTAATAAAACGTTCATCTCTGCGTAATCAGCAATGGGAGGACCACAAATGGGCACTGAATTGAAGCATATTATTGGGACGTACATTTAAAGGTTCAAGAAAAATGTGTGAATGCATTATCAGCTCTTCACATCGAGCGAGCTGGCTAGTACCACATTTAAAATTACGGGTTGGCGGAGAGGCAGATGAACTCATCAAAAGAGCCAGAAATGACCTGAGATGACATAGGTTCCTGTTACCTATTCTACACTTAGATGATAAACTGTAAACAATGACTGTGCGAAAGAAAAGAGGAGCAGGAATGCCATGTCTTGATCGTCTGCCTCCATTGTTTACAATACCGTCATGGCGTTGTAAAAATGGCGATGGCACGCTCCATGACGTGACTTCCTTAGCATCCGATTGTTGTACGGAGACACTAGTCTATGTTAAGCGGCGGGTAGTATTTGCCTTGCCTGGCATGGCCAGACTGTTCTCCCTGTATTTTTCAAACACTGAGAGAAAAGTCTGGGACCCAGCCCATTAATGGCCTCTCGAGCAGGTGCAAAATAAATCGACAAATCAGATTCGTTTATTTGCGTGACGTGTGCTTAACGAGCAACGTCACTCTTGCGCGTCGAAAGTCGTTGCCACAACAACACAGATGGTGAACAGGAGAGCTGAGAATATGTTCCAATCCACGGTAAAATCAGTTTTAAATTACCAAAAACACATTGACACGAGTCATTGACAACAGTCTGTCTCGCGCTAGCCATGTTGAATAAACTCCGCTCTCCTTGTATGTTTACTTCCGCGCGCAAGTCCCTCGTCCTGCCCTCGTCGTTTTACTAACGTCATGTCTGCCCGTCGCTGATTGGTCCACTCGGCTGTCTGTTTGCTGTGGCTTGCTCCGCCCTGGAAATTGTATCCGCTGAATGGTGGCCAGACTCAATAGCTGGAACAGCGGTGAGTCTGGTGTACCAGGCAAATATTAGCCGGCTAACTTACCTGTGTAAGTTCTTGCACGGATGAGAGGCACATTAGTCTAGCTGACTTGCCGTTAAGACTAACCAATTACACGTTTATGGCCATCATCCGTCCTTGTGTAGATGTAGCCTAAGACTGACATTTGGCCTTTTCTTGTGCTTGTGTGGATTTTCTCTGGGTACTCTGGCTTCCTAGGGGCCGTTTACATGGTGACGCTGCAACACCAAGATGCAATAATTGTGTTGTGGAATGGCCACGCCTTTACACGGTGACGGCGAAAACGGAAGGCGAAAACCTAAACTTTTGATTCCAGTCTCCAAAGTGGAACAGTTTGACTGCGGGACGAGCTCTCGCTCCAATGACGTCAGCACTTGCACACGTCACTGCTAGTAAACGTTCCAAACAGCAAACATGGTGGAACGTCAGCTTTAATGTATTGTTTCTATGATATTTTTAATTTAAATATATTTAATGTTTGCGGTTATGTGCCTTTTGCAGCAAAAGAAAAAAAATCACTCGGACGTTACTGCTTCAAGTGGGCGGGTATGTTGCCTTTTGAGCTGAGGAGATTGTTGTCAAAGAAGTGCATCATTGGCTGTCGCCTTCTAAAACTACACTGCCCCCCAGGGCCTGGCATAAATACTACATAGTTTTCACGCAGAATTGCAACATGGTTCGAATGGAGACGGAACCAAGACTGAACCATGTAAATGTAAACATGAAATGTGTCGTATTCTTGGAGCGTCACCACCTGTACGGCCCTTTAGTCTTCCACTTTTTGATTCATTGACTCATCATGCATTAACGTCTTGCAAACCTCAACTCTCCAACTGCTTCCCCGGTTATCTGATGTTCTAGCCAAGTAGTAGAAAGAGGCAGGAGCTGCAAACGTGAGCAGGAAGCAACTTTCTGGTTGAATACAATGTCAGAGTGCTAAGCGGTTCTTTTAGATAAGTCCATTTCCAAAGTATTTTTGGAAATACACTTAATTTTCTCATTAAAAGAAGAGCAAAGAACATCACGAAAAACTTTTTTGACAGCAAACAATGTTTTGCTCTTCTGCGAACCAATACCTCATATTCTGTCTTAATGTGGATTGATCATCGTTTGATGGCGAGCCAATCAGGGGAAATAGACAATGTACTGTAATATTTTTACTAACAGTACATTCAAACCTTTGAATAATTTAGCCTTTATTCTTCAAATTTATGTTTTCAGGAGGTAAACACCTCTAAACAGACAACAATAGATAAAAAATAATCACCATGGATCATTTGCTTCCAAGTACTGTAATAAAAATTTCTCCTCCTTACAGTACTTCATCAGAGTTACTTCTTTTATACTTACTGATGATGCTAAATACAGTGGGGCAAATAAGTATTTAGTCAACCACCAATTGGGCAAGTTCTCCTACTTGAAAAGATTAGAGAGGCCTGTAATTGTCAACATGGGTAAACCTCAACCATGAGAGACAGAATGTGGGGAAAAAAACCCAGAAAATCACATTATTTGATTTTTAAAGAATTTATTTCCAAATTAGAGTGGAAAATTAGCATTTGGTCACCTACAAACAAGCAAGATTTCTGGCTGTCAAAGAGGTCTAACTGCTTCCAACGAGGCTCCACTTGTTACCTGTATTAATAGCACCTGTTTTAACTCATTATCGGTATAAAAGACACCTGTCCACAACCTCAGTCGGTCACACTCCAAACTCCACTATGGCCAAGAGCTGTCAAAGGACACCAGAGACAAAATTGTAGACCTTCACCAGGCTGGGAAGACTGAATCTGCAATAGGTAAAACGCTTGGTGTACAGAAATCAACCGTTGGAGCAATTATTAGAAAATGGAAGACATACAAGACCACTGATAATCTCTCTCGATCTGGGGCTCCATGCAAGGTCTCACCCAGTGGCGTCAAAATGATAACACGAACGATGAGCAAAAATCCCAGAACCACACGGGGGGACCTAGTGAATGACCTACAGAGAGCTGGGACCAGATGTGCACCACCAGGGACTCAAATCCTGCACTGCCAGATGTGTCCCCCTGCTGAAGAAAGTTCATGTCCAGGCCCGTCTGCGGTTCGCTAGAGAGCATTTGGATGATCCAGAAGAGGACTGGGAGAATGTGTTATGGTCAGATGAACCCAAAATAGAATGTTTTGGTAGAAACACATGTTCTCGTGTTTGAAGGAGAAAGAATACTGAATTGCATCCGAAGAACACCATACCTACTGTGAAGCATGGGGGTGGAAACATCATGCTTTGGGGCTGTTTTTCTGCAAAGGGACAAGGACGACTGATCTGTGTAAAGGAAAGAATGAATGGGCCATGTATCGAGAGATTTTGAGTAAAAATCTCCTTCCATCAGCAAGGGCATTGAAGATGAGATGTGGCTGGGTCTTTCAGCATGACAATGATCCCAACACACAGCCAGGGCAACAAAGGAGTGGCTTCGTAAGAAGCATTTCAAGGTCCTAGAGTGGCCTAGTCAGTCTCCAGATCTCAACTCCATAGAAAATCTGTGGAGGGAGTTGAAAGTCGGTGTTGCCCAACGACAGCCCCAAAACATCAACGCTCTAGAGGAGATCTGCATGGAGGAATAGGCCAAAATACCAGCAACAGTGTGTGAAAAGCTTGTGAAGAGTTACAGAAAACGTTTGGCCTCCGTTACTGCAAATAAAGTGTACATAACAAAGTATTAAGATGAACTTTTGGTATTGACCAAATACATATTTTCCACCATGATTTGCAAATAAATTCTTTAAAAATCAAACAATGTGATTTTCTGTTTTTTTCCACATTCTGTCTCTCATGGTTGAGGTTTACCCATGTTGACAATTACAGGCCTCTCTAATATTTTCAAGTGGGAGAACTTGCGCAATTAGTGATTGACTAAATACTTATTTGCCCCACTGTACATTAATTCATGTTATTTCTCTTGGAATGAAGGAAACATACATGGGTCACATTGGGTAGTAACACTCACTGAGGTGAGGGACGTGAGAACTCTAATCTTTTCGAGGAAGTTAGCACCATGCACAGACTTTTACCAAGATTCATTTTTGCAATACTTAAATTAGATATATTGTAAAACAGCGTCTATATTTTAATAGTTGTGCAGATCTTGAGGATAAAAAGGCTATGTATTCAAACATACTCATCAACCAACATATGATTATGATGAAAGTAAGCATTGCATACACTGTAGCTGTGAAACAAAATTGAAAATAAACAGAGGTCACGTCTTTTCTCCTCTTTAATTATTTGTTTTAAATTCAAGAGGAAAGTTTCTTCTTCTTGCCCTTGTTATGTAACAAGGGCTACCAGGGGTTCATCTTTGCAGAAGTGACCCGAGATCATTCTCATAGTTCTTACAGTGACAAAAAAAGATAAATGTATATATTAAGACTTTAATACATGGAATCTAACCTAAATTTACAAGAGAAAATCTCACATTACTTGGAACTTCATCTTGCATAATGTGAGGAAACTTCTATTCTGCAAGCATCAAGTTTTTCTTTGTTTGCATTATACCAAATGGACCCATTTGCTGCACGAGGGGAATTTCTGACTAGTGAACAGGAAAGTTATTGTGACATAGAAAAAGAGTAGACACAAACCAACGCTGTACTGGTTGCTCAATCCACCACTGCCTTTGAACTGAATGTATTATACATCAGAAAGTGTCTAGTCTTGATTTGAGGAGACTTGCATCCACAATAACTACACAGCGTGTGTCGCATGTCAAAGCCTTATTCATCTTCACTTTTTGTTTTGGTTTTTGTGTCTTTTGCTTTTCCCAACAAATGGCTGAAAAAAAATATTTACCTTTACAATTTTTAAAATGTTTTATGATTGTGGCTGACAGATTTCACATTGGAATTAGATTGTTTCTGTTATTTTCAAAGGTGATTTAAAAATCCAAAACAAAGATGACAAACCTTTGGTTCAGGTTTTGCAAGTACACTGTAAATAACAACCCTGAGTGTTTCTCTGTTATTACAGAGATTGTTTTGTCAGTATTTTGACGCCATTTTGAGCTTGTATAGCGTATATGAATAGTTAATTCATAAGTAGTTTGCAGTGTTTCCGGGGTGTATTCGGTCTCTCATCCACAGTCATCTTGAAAAGCCTGGCTCCCCTAAAGAGGACAAGTGCTGCAGAAAATGGAAGGCTTTTACTGTATTTTCTGCTCTACAGTGTTATAGTATAAAAGCTTGGTAATACAAACTTGAATGTGTTTGACTTTGACAGAGATTTGCAAATCCTGATTATAAGTAGAGTTGAGCGGTGAATACAACTGTGATAACAATATTTCCCATCCCTTTCAAATATGCAGATTTTCTCCAAAATGACAGTGATGAAATAAAGATAGAAAAAGGACAAAAAAGAAGGGTTTGGGATGGTAACAGGTTCAATAAATCATCCGGGCCAGTCACCGCTCCCTGGAGAGGAGGGATGGATTAAATTAAGCACTCCTCACACCCCCTTACCCAGTCTCTTTCTCTCTCTCTCTCCCCCTCCGCCTTATAAATGTAGTCAGCTGATCGTCAGACGACACACGCACGGAGCAGCTCGCCGCACAACGCGGGAGAGGAGAGAGGAGAGAGGGAAGCATCCGAAAGAGAAGAGGAGGTGCAAATGGATGCAATCATCTTGAGGACTACTTCCACGGAGACTGTATGGGACTAAAGGTTTCCTCAGCAAAGCTTTCGAATTCCATTTCCCCCCTCCCTCTTTCTCCTCTCCTCTTCTTTGAAGACAAACGCCGATCCATCTCATTCTTTACCGCACGTGAGGTTGGCAGCAAGTGTACTTCCGCTCGTGTGCTGCACATGAAGCCGAGCGAGGGGAACTGTCCGGTGCTGAACTTGCTCCCGAGGAGCCAGTAGTGGAATTTCTTCAGAGCAATTGGTCTAAAATTAGAGCCCTCCGCAACTATTTAACAAGCTTGCTCCTGGTGGTCGGTCACGCTGGCCACGCCGGTCTGCTGGCTTTGCGTGTGTGCGGACTCGTGTGTCTGAGTGCGCGTGTGAGTGTTGCACCACCATGCCGAGGTCTTTCTTGGTGAAAAAGGTGAAACTGGATGATTTCTCCACCGGGGATGATTTGGAGAGCGCCTACCGGCCCAGGACGGAGCTCAGCCTGCGGCTACATGACAAAGGTAGGTCAGGCTCAGCTTTAACAGGTGTTTTGGCTGTTGGTCCACAACAAGGAGGAATACTAATGTGCACTGCAAACACAATCCATGCTGGAATGTACTAAATATATTTTAGCAGATTTACATTCTGATGTTTTCCAATGATTCTGATGAAGATTTTATTTTTTTTATTTTTTAAATATTTGACTAAAGCTTCACCTCTTCATTTGACTCATAACAATATGGACAACAAACTTGCTCAGTGGCCAGACTGAGGAATGTAACCACAGGCATGCAACATTTTTAATGACTCGGTCACATCTGTTCCATGTAGTAATAATAATAAATATAAACTAAATACTGTAACAGCTGTAACAGCACATCTATTTAAAAGTTATTTACAAGTGGATGTCGGTAAGAAGCTCACAGAAACAGACCTTTTGAAGATTAATTTTTTTTTTTTTTTTTTTTAAATCTTCATCTTCTAGTCAACACCCCACCTTCCCAATGCATTCCATCTTGAAAAGACTAAGTAAGATTCAGAGATAAAAACAGGGTTCAGTTGGTTGTTTACGTAAACATACCTTTCAACTTTGGACTTTGTGGGTCATTTAAAGTACATGTTCATTCAAAAATATACTCAACAGGCTTCAAACAGTGTCATTTAGGATCCATGTGTTTAAAAAGCAATAGACACATGCCATGCAGTGGACACTACAAATTCAAAGTTCTCTGTGCATTCACAATTCGGAATGTTCCAGAAAATATGCGGGTAAATTTGTTTTGCACCACTGTCATACATGACGTCAGCATATCGTGTTAGACTTTCTTGTAGAAAGTCCTAAATTCAGACCTGCTCATTATGATTGAAAGGGAAGATAAGAGAAATGGAAGAATTGAAAAACAATCGAAAACGACGTTATGGCTTATTGTCAATATTAAGGTCATTTCTAAAACTTCAACCGTTCATTGACCAACAGTAGTTATCACATGTTACCTGATATCTTTTATCAACCATCATTAATTCAAATAGTTGACCATATGTGCAGTGTCTGTGTCAATCACTTTTCTGTTGTTGATTATCTAGATATGACTCTCCCTGTATATCTGGAAGACCTGTACCTGCGGTAATTTGAAATAAGCGCCGATAATGGCCAAAGGTCTAACACAGAAATTGGAATAAGATACTGTATAGTTTAGTTGAATCGTTAATGGTGTAATAGCGCATTCGCCGAAATTGGCATCCACACTGTTTGAGCTTTGCGACTGACTGGCGAGCAGTCCAGTGTGCAATCTGCCTTTTGGTCTGAGACAGATGGGATTGGCTCCAATTTCCTGCAAGCCAAGATAAGTGGTATAGAAAATGAGGTGTTTGAATTAGGGCTGTCAAAATTATCGCGTTAACGCGCGGTAATTAATTTTTTAAATTAATCACGTTAAAATATTTGACGCAATTAACGCACATGTCCCGCTCAGACAGTATTCTGCCTTTTGGTAAGTTTTACAGCAAGGTTTTTTGTGCTGTCTAACAGCGAACTCTTGTGGTCGCTTTGCGACATGGTTTATTGCTTTCTTGCCAGTTCAATATGGCTGCACGACGTCTCGGGCTGATAATGTTGTGCTTATATGATCCTTGGACAAGATTTGTCCGTAAGTATGGTTGTTGTAAAGAATGTACATATTATGTTAGTAAGCGAAATGTTATATTTTTTGTATGAGACGCTTTTTGTTTATGTTTAGTGAACCTGTATAGCGTGCTAAGCTAACGTTGTTGCTAATGCAATGCTTGTGTACGTTTTTTTTTTTTTGTAGTTTCACTACGGTCTGAAGAGGACAATGGTTTGAGGCCATTTTATTAATAAATCAGATGAAAAGGGAAGAAGTCTTATTATTAAGGCGTCGTTCACTAGCTGTCTAGCTTTGGAAAAAGTAGACGCTTCGGAGTGAGGACAGCAGAGACAGATTTAAATGACAGTGGAGTGAAATGCCCACTACAGTCCTTATGTACCGTATGTTAAATGTATATATCCATCTTGTGTCTTATCTTTCCATTCCAACAAATTATTTTACAGAATATATATATAATTTACAGAAAAATATGGCATATTTTATAGATGGTTTGAATTGCGATTAATTGCGATTAATTACGATTAATTAATTTTTAAGCTGTAATTAACTCGATTAAAAATTTTAATCGTTTGACAGCCCTAGTTTGAATGTATATTTCAATATGTTCAACTTTAAACACCTGGCTTGAACATTAGTTGTGTTATCAAAAATAGTAACAATTATCCTTGACTGGACTTATGTTATAGAGGTAATTTTTCCTGAGTTTGATGTTATGCGACCCTGATGGATGGATGGATGGATGGATGGATGGATGGATGGATGGATGGATGGATGGATGGATGGATGGATGGATGGATGGATGGATGGATATTGATTGTGTCGGAACCCTGGGGTATTAGAACAACATTTTTATAAGGATTGTTACTTATTTTTACACGTGTGTGGTCATTTATATGTTATACAATTTTTGTATAATTTTACTAACAGATGCAGAACTATCAATGACAGATTTTAATCTATCAGATATTGCCTAAAACGTTTGAGCAAAACATAAAATTAACCAATGTGCATAAGCTTTTAACGCGCTTCACATTCCGCAATTGTTGAAGCCCTGCCTGGATATGAAGCAATGCCTATAAATGACATAATAATTATCAACTGTAAACAAAACAAAACAAAACAAAAATCGGTAACACTTTATAATAACTATCCGTTTTACTAGTTAATAGATAATTAGTAAACTGTTGATAAATGATTTATTGTTGATTTGTGAAGTATTTGTTAACAGTTTGTTAAGCATTTACATGGTGTTCCAATATGGTTGACCCCATTCTAAATGCCCATGCTAGTTGATGGATCTTAATAAAACTATATACACTTTATGTTGAAGATGTTGAAGTTTTATTGGTTAAATATACAAAGAAAAGTACAAATATTTGTTGGTTCTATGGCAGATTTTCATAAATGTGCAACATGAGCGCTGCCTGCAAAATGCCTTATCAAAATGGCCTTTTCTTTTGAAGTGAACGGCATTTCTTAACCTGAAAAGATAAAAATGCCAAACGTTACACACAAAAACTTGAAACGTTTCTACACAAACTGTTTCAGATTAAGAACACCCTGTAAATGCTTAACAAACTGTTAACAAATACTTCACAAATCAACAATAAATCATTTATCAACAGTTTACTAATGATCTATTAACTAGTAAAACGGATAGTTATTATAAAGAGTTACCAAAAAATCTCTTTGCCCCCACCTTATGCTCTTTTTGGCCAAATAAGAAACCACCTCACCTAAGGATAATAACAAAATATGAAGGCATAATCAATCATTTGTCACGCATTCATTTTCTCAAGCATTTTCTAATTCTAGTAATTTGCGATTAATGTATTATGCTCACTTTCAGTAAACCCTGTTAGATTTTCCACAGAGAGTGATTATCTGACTCAACAAGTTTGACTTGTGATTGATGAGTGTGTTAGAGTCTCACTTGAATGCAGAGAATGTTTTTAGTGCTTGTACTCTTTAGTCAGCCTCCTTGCTGTACATCCTCCAGCAGCAGTGTGACTCATTGTTGTGTGCTGTGAACTTCAATACACCCTTGAACAGACGTCTCCATGCATCCTCTCCCTCCCTCCACCCGGGCGCCACTGACACGTTGTTGCATCAGCGTGTGGCTCCGGCGCCTGACCCTCACTTGTGTTTGCGCGTCAGCAAAGATATGATAAAAAAAGAAAGGAAAAAAAAGACAGAAACCTGTCAGTGGCGTATTCATCATGTCGAGGCTAAGAAGCCCTTTTTGGCTTCAATTGCGACCTGCAGTCTTCCGCTACCCTTTTCTAGTTCTTCCACTCCCTCTATCCTCAAAACCTTCACGTGGCCATAGCACTCACTGCAGTGCAGGATTTAGCCTCGGCGAGCCACTGTGCGTTAGCAGCAACTTTCTGCTCGGATGAAGCAGAGTTGGGAATAATTGATATCCCACTTGTGTTGCTTTGTGTGTAATGGGACTGTGCGGATAGGAGGGGTGCCCTGCAGATATATACTAGTCATGTAGAGGTTGCCTTTTCAGCTGAGTAAGACTGTAGCTGCATAAAACTACTTCATGCAGAGTCTAAACAATAAAATCAAAACAAACTACATCAGTGATTTCATTTTAGAGATTATGGTGCAAATGTCATACAGTGTAACACAAAAGTGAATACACCCCTCGCATTTCTGCAGATATTTAAGTATATCTTTTCATGGGACAACATTGACAAAATGACACTGAGACAATTAAAAGTAGTTTGTGTGCATCTTATATAATAGAGTTAATCCCCCCCCCAACTAACTCAAAATATAACCATTAATATCTAAACCCCTAGCAACAAAAGTGAGTACACCCCTTTGAAAAAGCCCGCCCGTCTCATCAGACCACAGGACATGGTTCCAGTAATCCATGTGCTTTGTTGACATGTCTTCAGCAAACTGTTTGCGGGCTTTCTTGTGTACCGTCTTCAGAAGAGGCTTCCTCCTGGGGTGACAGCCATGCACACCAATTTGATGTAGAGTATGGCGTATGGTCTGAGCAGTAACAGGGTGACCCCCCCACCTCTTCAATCTCTGCAGCAATGCTGACAGCACTCCTGTAATGAGTTTTGGAGGGAAAATGACAAGCAGTACTCAATGTGGACATTTAGGGATATACGTTTTTTTCAAAGGGGTGTACTCACTTTTGTTGCCAGGGGTTTAGATTTTAATGGCTATAGTTTGAGTTATTTTGAGGGGAAAATAAATTAACTCTATTATATAAGCTGCACACAGACTACTTTTCATTGTGTCAAAGTGTCCTTTTGTCAGTCTTGTCCAATGAAAAGATATATTTAAATATCTGCAGAAATGCGAGGTGTGTACTCACTTTTGTGATACACTGTAAGTGCTCTGCATTTATTGCTGTAGAACTTTACAGCTTTTCTCTTTGTTTGGTCACAATAAGAAGGTTGAACCAGTTGATGAATGGAAATTTATTTTGTTTTAATAATGTTGATTAGACTATCTAGCTTGATAGGTTGTGGGTTTTTTTTTTCTATATGAGTTTTGCATGCTTCAGTCATGTTCTTGTGTGTTTTGTTCAGATACTCTAGCATGTTGAGTTGATTGAGGATTTGAGAAGGATAATCACTAGGAAACAGGTGAATGGGTACTTTTTACAGTTACTCTGACAGAGTTTATCTTTTAATCACTAATGGGAAATGTACACCACACATGAAACTATTATGCCATTGGTTAAGTATGAGAGGAGGTTGTAATTAGACATGTGCTGATTACTGATTTCAAGGTATACCGTGGTATGAAAACGTCAAGGTTTTAAAAACGCAAACATTTTCCGTCATACCCTCCCTAAGGTATTAGCTATGTTTTGTGTCCTCAAAATGTAGGCAGAAATCCCTCGCTTGCAGCTTTGAGGCTTAACCCTCCCCCACCAGTTGTTGCTCAGTGTCGTGCTATGCTGCACGATGGTTGGAGGAGGTGAAACTCCTGAACTTTTTCCCCAATCAAAGAAAACGAAATCGCCGGTATGGGAACACTTCGGCTACAGAAAAGACGGCCGCGTCTTAGAGGAGTAGGGCCACCCGACACGTAAAACATGTTTGCGGAGGGTGGCAGCCGAGGAGGCAATACCTTCAATATGATTTCGCATTTATAGAAAATTAAAGGTTTGTAAACGCTGTCATGAACGTTTCCCAAGAGCCACGACTTAACTCTAGCGTGTTTAGTGTGTCTAGCGGTGGTAAAACGTGTTTTTTTTCCCCCTCTGTCTGTGTAAAGAAGGAGTGTGTGCATAATTTGAACATGATACGAGTCATACACAGGGGCTCTTTACGGAAAATATTTTTTTAATATAACAATTAATTAATATTATATACTATATAATACTAATATACTATATTAATTATTATTTTTGTTCTGATGGTAATAATGTTGAGCTGTGGCTGTTGGTTTAGGCTCACTTAAAGGACTGGATTTATTTTAATTTTATTTAGAATATTTCAGTTATTTTTGTTGTTGTTTTTTTTTTTCATTTATTTTAACTTAACATTATACTTATGTTTGAATTTGCTAATATGTCTTGAAAAATAAAAATCCTGTTTAATGGGAAAAAAAGTCTTTTAAAAGTTCTTTTATTTAACCTACGTATATACAGTGGGGAGAACAAGTATTTGATACACTGCCAATGGGTATTCCCATTGTCCATCCATCCATCCATTATCTTCCGCTTGTTCCGGGGTCGGGTCGCGGGGGCAGCAGCTTTAACAGGGAAGCCCAGACTTCCCTCTCCCCAGCCACTTCAACCAGCTCCTCCGGCGGGATCCCAAGGCGTTCCCAGGCCAGCCGAGAGACATAGTCTCTCCAGCGTGTCCTGGGTCGTCCCCGGGGCCTCCCGCCGGTGGGACATGCCCGGAACACCTCTCCAGGGAGGCGTCCGGGAGGCATCCGAACCAGATGCCCGAGCCACCTCAGCTGGCTCCTCTCTACGCGGAGGAGTAGCGGCTCGACGCCGAGTCCCTCCCGGATGACCGAGCTTCTCACCCTATCTCTAAGGGAGAGCCCGGACACCCTGCGGAGGAAACTCATTTCAGCCGCTTGTATCCGGGATCTTGTTCTTTCAGTCACGACCCAAAGCTCGTGACCATAGGTGAGGGTAGGAACGTAGATCGACTGGTAAATCGAGAGCTTTGCCTTTCGGCTCAGCTCCTTCTTCACCACTACGGACCGGTGCAGCGTCCGCATTACTGCAGACGCCGCACCGATTCGCCTGTCAATCTCCCGCTCCCTCCTACCGTCACTCGTGAACAAGACCCCAAGATACTTGAACTCCTCCACTTGGGGCAGGATCTCATCCCCGACCCGGAGAGGGCACTCCACCCTTTTCCGACTGAGGACCATGGTCTCGGATTTGGAGGTGCTGATCTTCATCCCAACCGCTTCACACTCAGCTGCGAACCGCTCCAGCGAGAGTTGGAGGTCACGGCTTGATGAAGCCAACAGCACTAAATCATCTGCAAAAAGCAGAGATTCAATGCTGAGGTCACCAAACCGGACCCCCTCAACGCTTCGGCTGCGCCTAGAAATTCTGTCCATAAAAGTTATGAACAAAATCGGTGACAAAGGGCAGCCTTGGCGGAGTCCAACCCTCACTGGGAACGAATTCGACTTACTGCCGGCAATGCGGACCAGACTCTGACACCGGTCGTACAGGGACCGAACAGCCCTTACCAAGGGGCTCGGTACCCCGTACTCCCGGAGCACCCTCCACAGGATTCCCCTAGGCACACGGTCGAACGCCTTCTCCAAATCCACAAAACACATGTAGACTGGTTGGGCGAACTCCCATGCACCCTCGAGGACCCTGCTGAGGGTGTAGAGCTGGTCCACTGTTCCACGGCCGGGACGAAAACCACACTGCTCCTCCTGAATCCGAGATTCGACTTCCCGACGGACCCTCCTCTCCAGCACCCCTGAATAGACTTTACCAGGGAGACTGAGGAGTGTGATTCCTCTATAATTGGAACACACCCTCCGGTCCCCCTTTTTAAAAAGGGGGACCACCACCCCGGTCTGCCAATCCAGAGGCACTGTCCCCGATGTCCACGCGATGTTGTAGAGGCGTGTCAGCCATGACAGCCCTACAACATCCAGAGCCTTTAGGAACTCCGGGCGGATCTCATCCACCCCCGGGGCCTTGCCACCGAGGAGCTTACCAACCGCCTCAGTGACTTCAACCCCAGAGATCGAAGAGCCCACCTCAGAGTCCCCAGACTCTGCTTCCTCAAAGGAAGGCGTGTCGGTGGAATTGAGGAGGGCTTCGAAGTATTCTCTCCACCGACTCACGACGTCCCGAGTCGAGGTCAGCAGTACACCATCTTCACTATACACAGTGTTAATAGTGCACTGCTTTCCCCTCCTCAGACGCCGGATGGTGGACCAGAATTTCCTCGAAGCCATCCAGAAGTCGTTTTCCATGGCCTCACCGAACTCCTCCCATGTCCGAGTTTTTGCCTCGGCAACCGCCGAGGCCGCAGTCCGCTTGGCCAGCCGGTACCTGTCAGCTGCCTCCGGAGTCCCACAGGCCAAAAAGGCCCGATAGGCCTCCTTCTTCAGCTTGACGGCATCCCTTACCGCTGGTGTCCACCAGCGGGTTCGGGGATTGCCGCCACGACAGGCACCAACCACCTTACGGCCACAGCTCTGATCGGCCGCCTCAACAATGGAGGTGCGGAACATGGCCCACTCGGACTCAATGTCCCCCACCTCCCCCGGGACAAGGGAGAAGTTCTGCCGGAGGTGGGTGTTGAAACTCTTTCTGACAGGGGATTCTGCCAGACGTTCCCAGCAGACCCTCACAATACGTTTGGGCCTGCCAGGTCTGGCCAGCATCTTCCCCCGCCATCGGAGCCAACACACCACCAGGTGGTGATCAGTTGACAGCTCCGCCCCTCTCTTCACCCGAGTGTCCAAAACATGCGGCCGCAAGTCCGATGACACGATTACGAAGTCGATCATCGAACTGCGGCCTAGGGTGTCCTGGTGCCAAGTGCATATATGGACACCCCTATGTTTGAACATGGTGTTCGTTATAGACAAACCGTGACGAGCACAGAAGTCCAATAACAGAACACCACTCGGGTTCTGATCGGGGGGGCCGTTCCTCCCAATCACGCCCCTCCAGGTCTCACTGTCATTGCCCACGTGAGCGTTGAAGTCCCCCAGTAGAACGAGGGAGTCCCCAGAGGGGGCGCTCTCTAGCACACCCTCCAAGGACTCCAAAAAGGGTGGGTATTCTGAACTGCTGTTCGGTGCATAAGCACAAACAACAGTTAGAACCCGTCCCCCCACCCGAAGGCGGAGGGAGGCTACCCTCTCGTCCACCGGGGTAAACCCCAACGTACAGGCGCCAAGCCGGGGGGCAATAAGTATGCCCACACCTGCCCGGCGCCTCTCACCATGGGCAACTCCAGAGTGGAAGAGAGTCCAACCCCTCTCGAGAGGATTGGTACCAGAACCCAAGCTGTGTGTGGAGGAGAGTCCGACTATATCTAGTCGGAACTTCTCTGCCTCACACACCAGCTCAGGCTCCTTCCCTGCCAGAGAGGTGACATTCCATGTCCCAAGAGTTAGCTTCAGCAGCTGGGGGTCGGACCGCCAAGGCCCCCGCCTTTGGCTGCCGCCCAACTCCCTACGCACCCGACCCCTTTGGCCCCTCCCACAGGTGGTGAGCCCATGGGAAGGGGAACCCACGTTGCCTTTTCGGGCTGAGCCCGGCCGGGCCCCATGGGGACAGGCCCGGCCACCAGACGCTTGCCTTCGAGCCCCACCTCCAGGCCTGGCTCCAGAGGGGGGCCCCGGTAACCCGCGTCCGGGCAAGGGAAACTGGGGTTCAATAATCTTGCTCATCATAAGGGGTCTTTTTGAGCCATACTTTGTCTGGCCTCTCACCTAGGACCTGTTTGCCATGGGTGACCCTACCAGGGGCTTAAAGCCCCAGACAACATAGCTCCTAGGATCATTGAGACACGCAAACCCCTCCACCACGATAAGGTGATGACTCATGGGGGGGTATTCCCATTGTGAATGTATCAAATACTTATTTTCCCCACTGTATCTCAAAGTAACACATTTCAGAGCTGTATTAGCAATACCGTGAAACCGTGATATTTTGGCTTAACGGTTTCATACCGTCAGAATCTCATACCGGCACATGCCTAGTTGTAATATTATATTGCACTACAATATTGGTCACTGATTTATTGTGATATTGTAGCACATACATGCTCACACATCATTGTTAAAAACAACAACAAAAAAGATGAAATACCTCATGAAAACTGAACTGTATTTCATATTGGGTTATTTCACTTGGTTACATGAGCAAACCCCAAATTTAGGAACGGCACTTAATATTATGCCGTAGGGAAGTAAACTACTGCAGTTTACGATCAGGTGAGAGCACCATTATGAAAGCACTCTTTGAAACAGTGTGTATCTCATTACATTGTGCAAGTTGTCACAATGTTGTAGCTCATCACTGTATATTTGTATTTTTAGCATATAGTGTCTAGTATACATCTAATCGATCTTTTATATATGTAGAATGCCAGGCTAGTACCCTTAATACATGAAAATATGATATTTGGCTTTAATGATATATAACGGCAGGCAACTTTAAAGATTCATAGAAGGTATGTATATATATTGGAATAAAATTATCTGGAGATCCAGTTGTCTTTTTTGTTGTTGTTTATCATGCTCCAAGTCCTGACATGTTCTCAGTTTTTTTTTTTGTCAGAATGTTTGAGCCATAAAAGTTGTCAGAATGTGTTGCCATGATGTATGGCTGGCTGCTGTACTGTATTGACATACTTGCAGAGTACATACTGTATTAAACTGGATCTCGGTGCTGTACAGCAACAGTCACTTTTATGATCAATTGCATTTTTCATATGAAGCAGCATAATATAGAGTAGTTATTTAAAGTTCTTAAAATCTAGGATTAAACCAAATCAATTGAGATTATTGAATAGGAATATCAAATTTGTCTGAATCTGATTGATGTGTGCATACAAAATTGGTGTAACTTAAATGGTGGTTAAATTTACAGGATAAAGCAATCATATACTGTATGTGGCCATAAACAGTAAGCAGCATGGTGTCC
This sequence comes from Corythoichthys intestinalis, assembly GCF_030265065.1. Lineage (NCBI taxonomy): Eukaryota > Metazoa > Chordata > Actinopteri > Syngnathiformes > Syngnathidae > Corythoichthys > Corythoichthys intestinalis. The sequence goes on from NC_080398.1 coordinate 44,657,172, forward strand.
AAGTGATTAGCATGTCTGTGCCATAGATTTAGGATTCAAATCTTTCTATGTTGAGTTCATAGTATATGTTGTCCCTTAGCTTGAGGAGTTTTATTCAGGTACTCCAGCTTCCTCCTACATTCCAAAAAATATGAACTCATTGGCAGAGGTGGGTAGAGTAGCCAAAAATTGTACTAAGTAAGTGTAGCGCTGCTTCAAAATTATATTACTGAAGTAAAAGTGGTCATCCTTTAAATTTATTCAAGTACAAGTAAAAACGTATTTGGTGAAAAGAATACTCAAGTAATGAATAACATTGTGAGTAACTGCTTACTAATTCGTTGGATTTTTTTTTTTAAACAATGGTATTTTTTATCTCAGCACAATGTTATCTATATGAACTGTTATTACAATGATACTGTACAATAACCCATTACATAACCACATTAAGCCACTGAAATATATTTTGAAAAAGAAAAAAATATATATAATAATTGAATTCCGGCGAGAGAAAAAAATGACACAAATAAAGCATAATTTGTCCAAAGAGCATGAGTGCCCTCTAGTGGAGAAAATAGCTCCTAGCTTGAATAGTGAATACTGTAGTTAAAAGAAAGGTTGAAATCCAGACTTTCGAGTCTTGTTGAGAGCAGCGCTCTGTGTCAAATACTTCATTTTTAAAGGTGCTTTAAAGACGCCACATGATTGAGCAGGCTGGCTTGATCATAGAACGGCAAGCTTGCGTCTCATTGGTATATTGTAGTCATGTGATTATTGTTGGGACATCTCATTGGTGAAATTGGTAGAGCTACTCTTGGCATCACTGGAAAAAAATAAATAAATCATATATGTAGAATAAAGAGGAAAAAATGTAACGACTCCTGTGTAGCCCAAAGTAGCGGAGTAAGAGTAGCGTTTTTTCTTCACAAATTTACTCAACCAAAAGTATGGCTTTGTAAAAGTACTCTTACAAGTACATTTTTGTCAAAATGTTACTCAAGTAAATGTAACGGAGTACATGTAACGCGTTAATACCCCCCTCTTCTCATTGGGCTGCCATTCATTGAGATAAACATCTGTCCAATGCATTTGAACTAGGAGGGGTGACAGCGAAAGATCACAGTTCAAATGGATCGGTGGGAGGAGGAAGATAAGTGTTATAGAAAATGAATAGACAATCATTATGCTTATTAACGATACGATATGATTCTTTGTTGTAAATTGCAGTACAGTGACTCAATGGTTTTGACTTTTCCACCCAAGCACGTTTGTGTTGGAGTCTGTTGCTGCATCAAGAATGCCATGACAAACAACTTATTTATTGCCATTTAACACGCATCCTATAACATAGTGCAGGAGTGTCCAAACCGGTCCTCAAGGGCCATTGTGGGTGCAGGTTATGTTTCCATCTGATCCAGTACAAACAGTTAAACTACTGAAGTTTCTACTGAACAAGCAGTTTGAGCTGGATTTCAAAATGCAGAGGTGGGGCTAATAAGACTGAATCTGAAAAAACCTATCACAGAGGCAAGCAGAAAAATGGAATGCGACTTATGCTGTCGGTTGTACTCAATTTTGAGTTCACAAACAGTCATGGCATGCAGTTGACTCAAATGAGCGCACCGCTGAACAATCACTACCATTTTTGTTGGAAAAATCTAATGAAAGCACATGGTGTATTATCAAGTACAGAAACTTTTTTTTGAAGAGAGAGACATTTCTAAAAGTCCCTTTGAATGTAGAGTTAGATCTGCTTTTGACTTGGACTGGCAGCTAGTCAGAGCACTTTTGGTGGTCCCTGATGCCTTGAACGAGACTTTACTTTGCCATGGAGTCCTTTACAGCAGCCTTTTTGTCAGATATATAGTAAAAAAGACGAGAATGCATAACATCTTCCAATACTACCAGGAGTTGCCTTGCGTAGTGTGATTTGATGGCACAGATTGTATCAGAGTGGAAAGCCAATTGTTATCACAGAAGACCAGACAGACTTGCCATGTAACATGTACATGGCAAAAATCAGGCTGACTTGCCTGGCTTGTCCTCTTGATAAGTTGGATCTGAAAACCTGCAACCACTGTAGCCCTTTGTGAAATAGTTCGGTCACCCCGGGCATAGTGCATACATTCACACACAAACCAAAGCAAAACTATGCAACTGTTAATTAAAAAAAAAAGTTTTAAAAATTGCACAACCTTCGGCCTTAAGCAACAAATGAGTTCTCAAAACAGTTGACTTTGCAATATGGTAATCTACGTATATCGTGCGCCCGGGGGTAGGAGGTTATACTCTGCCCTCACCGTGAGTGTCCCTGCAATGCTTTGACAGTATCATGAAATCTCTGTAAACATAAAATGTTACAAACATAGCATGACAAATCATAAGGAAGTTACAGTATACACTACCGTTCAAAAGTCTGGGGTCTAAACGACCCCAAACTTTTGAACCGTAGTGTATCATATGGGATTTTACATTATGTACACTACGGTTCAAAAGTTTGGGGTTGCTTAGACTCTAAACTTTTAAACGGTAATGTATTCTGTATATACTGTATATTTTGTGTGAAAGTGTCCACTTTCACCAACAAGTCTTGCAGAAGTATTTAAAATATGCACTGCTCTTGTTCTAATGGTGGGTGGAAAGTTGTGAACAACTATGATGACCATATTATGTTATACATTATGCTGTACCATCAATTGAACAGTCTCTCCATTGACATTGTGCTATTCACATTATGATGCACAGTAGCAACCAATGAGAACAGGTATTTATAGTGAACACATCTCTTGCAGATGCTCCTCACACCTTTTGACAATATTTCCTGCACTGCAGACAAGCCAGAAAAGCTTTCAGAATAATTCCTGGTTAAAAAGCTCCAGATATGGAAGCACATTTATCAATCAGACTCTGTTCAGCGAAAATAATCATCTGTTTAAATTCATGCAGTCGATATCAAAAGTTAACGGTGCAAGGTTTATTACAACAATGCTTGTTTTGTTCCACTGCACAGCAAGCTACGCTAGTTTAGGGAGGTCCTTTATCCACTACAGTGAAGTATGGACGTTTGCTGCATTTAACACGTTTGTCAAAACTGGACATTATACCAAATAACAGCATTTGGATGTGGCATGTGGCTGTCGGTCACAGTAAGGAGGTCAATACCAATTTGAGAGGAGACAGTGCAAAAAAGGACTGTGACAGCAAAGTGGACACTGCGGCATACAGTATAGCACAAGATGCCGTGAATAAAACTCTCCTAGAAAAGTTAGCGTCCAGTTGTGTACAAGTGTTTCCCCAACTGTTATTAAGACCAATACCAATGGAATGGTTGAGTTTTCCCCCATTTTTTTCATCAGTTTGTGCATCTTGTGCCATTCGATATAGAAGAACCTGTCAAGACAAAGGCTGTGACTTATGAGGTATCAATCTTTTGTCACGCTCTCGCAGACTCAAGCTTTTCGGGCACACCTCAGAGCCATGCACTGAACTGTTACTTTGTTACTCTAGAAAAGCACATTATTCGTAACAGAGAGTTAATTAGGAGAAAGCAGCAAAAAAGAAGGGGATATGGGGGCACAGAAAAAAGGAAATGGGAGAGTGAGCAAGAAGAAGCGCAAACAAAGAAATACATTGAACGCCTACACTAACTTTGAATATGTTGGTGCTATCGTTAGGTATTTGTATTTCCTGCTGACCCCATGTAAGGGGCCTGATGGTCAACGAGAAAGAGGAGGGAGGGGGAGTCAGAAAGATAAGTGATTGGGATGGGAGGGGTGAAGTATACAAAAATCAGCCATGTGAGGTGTAGAACCCAATATTTGTGTGAAACACTTGTGAGTGTGGATATGTTGGCATACTATTCTATGCTGCCTGATCGCTAATCATAACACCGAGTTTCTCTACTTGAGTGTGTCTAATTGCACCTAGACATGCGTGAATCCCATCAGACCTGGCATAGTCCTGCAGACAGGCGGAAATATAACAGAGAGTTAAAACTTATAATAACACTGGGCTCAATTTCTGTGCCCTGGGCAAATTCTGAAAAATGCGCGACTGTGTGAAAAGGCCTTTCAGACGGGGTGGGTAATTGAAAATAAAAACACTTGACTGTTAACCCTCTTGTTATAGTACAAAGTCAAATTGACCTGTTCTGGGTCAAGACTAAAGATCAATTTACCATATTTTTCGGACTATAAGTCGCACCTGAGTATAAGTCGCACCAGCCATAAAATGTCCAAAGAAGAGGAAAAAAACCATATATAAGTCGCACTGGAGTATAAGTCGCATTTTTGGGGGAAATTTACTCGATAAAATCCAACACATACAACAGATATGTCATCTTGAAAGGCAATTTAATATAAAAATACTATATCGAACAACATGCTAAATAAATGCACAGTATGATAATGTTACATTATGCATGAACAACGAAATGTGAATATACTGTCCTCACCAGGACGCTACAGTTCGGTCTTGGCTATACAGCGAGCTAAACTCCCAAATGACTAGGCTGGACGTCCGTATAACACACAACAACAAGATAAAAGATGATACACACAGGCATTGCCTCTGTAGAGATATTATACAAGCATAAACAATGAACGTAGGTTCGCAGCCGTGTTTCTCTCTCGCCCACTTCTGACGTGTGAGAGCTCTTCTTCGCGTAAACACGTGCGAGTGCGCCCCCACTTGGGCGTGAAACACACACAAACTAAACCAAAAACTAAAAGCATGCATTTCAATATAAAAAAGTCAATAATACAATTGAACACACATTTCCAAAGGCAGAACGTGAACGTGGCCATAGCTATTAAGAGTTATTCATATAACTATAGCATAAAGAACATGCTAACAAGTTTACCAAACCATCAGTGTCACTCCAAAACACCAAAATAACATGTGAAATGATATCATAATGTGTTAATAATTTCACACATAAGTCGCTCCTGAGTATAAGTCGCACCCCCAGCCAAACTATGAAAAAACTGCGACTTATAGTCCGAAAAATACGGTATTAAAAAAATGAATAAATAAAAATAAAAAAATCTCAACCGAACTGCAAAAAAAATTCTAAATTACAGTGGTACCTCGTCTTACAAATTTAATTCATTCCAGGACCTGGTTTGTAAATTGAAATGGGCATATGTCGAGCGGGATTATCCCATAAAAACATATTATCATTCAATTAATTTGTTCACTGGGCCCAAAAACCTACACTAAATCCCTAATAAATACTACAGGTACAATTACAAATGACATACACACATACAATTATACATAGCAAAACAAATAAATTATTAAGTACAAATTGAAATAATAATAAAATGATAATAACAATGTAACGAATCGGGTTCTAATGTGGCGGTTGAGTTTTGCATGTTGTTCCTGAACACACCGTGTGACTGACGAGCGTTTGAGAGATTGAGAAAACACTTTCCCTTTTTGTGTTATTCCGTTGTTGTCGTAGGCTACGGCGGACAGTAGCCGTGTTGCCTTGCACAATTTCTGAAATAAATGACTATAAACCTGACAAAGCAGGCGTCTTCCTTGCCGATGTTACAAAAACAATAATTGTCACCTTAACTTATAAAGACTGGCGAAAGGAGGTCAGGGGAGGACCGCAGAGATCGTAGACATATTCTGGCTTGATTGCCACGCCAGTTCACTCATTATTTTTTTAATCATTTCCATCTTAAATTCAATGGTCCCTTTTTCACCACCTTCACTAACCTTCTTGGGACCCATGTTGAAAATCCGCAGTGCTGCCGTCTTGCGGGAAAACAAAGAAACCACGACACTGTTGTAAATCGTTGTATTACGAGCCATATGTTGAGACAAATGAAGAGTAAAATTTTATGTTAGATGTCGAAAGGATCATGCGTCAAGGTGTTCGTATGTCGAGGCACCACAGTAGTTTGTTATATACTGTACCTTCAAGTGTACAAGAATGTCTGTGTCTCCCCATTGACATTGTGCTACTCAAATCATAATGCATAGTAGCTACCAATGAGAACAGGTATTTATAGAGAATAAATCTCTTGCAGATGTCCCTCACACCTTTTGACAATATTTCCTGTGATGTAGACAAGCCAGCAAAGCACTCAGAATAATTCCTAGATAAAGGGCTCCAGATATGGAAGCACATTTATCAATCAGACTCTTTTCAGCGAAAATAATCATGTATTTAAATTCATGCGGTCGATATCAAAAGTTCACGGTCAAGGTTTATTACAACAGATGCTTGTTTTTTTCACTGCTCAGCATCATCTTAGCTACTCTAGTAGTAGTAGGTCCTTTTTCCACTTCAATTAAGTATGTAAGGAAGCCATGCTGCATTTAACACATTAGTCGAAACTGGACATGCTACCAAATAACAACATTTGGATGTGGCATGTGGCTGTTGGTCACAGTAAGCAGATCAATACCACTTTGAGAGGAGACAGTGAGAAAACGGACTGTGACAGCAAAGTGGACACTGCGGCAAACAGTATCGCACAAGATGCCAAGATTAAAACTCTCCTGGAAAAGTTAGTGTCCAGTATGTGTACAAGTGTTTCCCAACTGCTATTGAGACCAAGACCAATAGAAAGGCGGGTTTTACGCCATTTTTTTCATAAATTTGTGCTTCTCGTTTTCACGTTTGATATAGAAGAACCCGCCAACACGAAGGCCGTGACTTATGAGGTGTCAATCTTTTGTCACGGACTTGCAGGCTCAATCTTTTCGGGCACACCTCAGAGCCATGCGCTGAACTGTTACTTTGTTACCCCAGAAACAGACATTTTTCATAACAGATTTACAGCGTATAATAACATTGGTCTCAATTTCTGTGCCCTGGGCAAATTCAGTAAAATGGCGAACTGTGTGAAGAGGCCTTTTAGACCGGTTGAGGGTGATTGAAATAACCACTTGACTGTTAACCCACCTTTTATGTTATTTCAAATTGACCTGTTTTGGGTACCACATTTCTGATCCTGAAAAACTAAAGATCGATAAAAATAAATAAACAGTAAAAAATTAAAAAAAAAAAAAAACACTCTCAACCGAACTGCAAAAAAATAGAGTTGTCTTCTAAATGACGAGAAATGGTTTACTTTAGTAGGATCCAAACACAGACTTTGAAATTAGAAGTATTTATTACAAAAAACGAGAAGAAAGGAAGCATGCTAAAACACGCAAGAGAAAAATGCAACACAAAAAGGGCACGAACCGAGTCGGCGAGAGAACTAAGGGGAAGGCAACAATGGCCAGAAAAAGCTGAATCACATAACAGCAAAGTCCAACAAAAAAATTACTAACAGCAATGTGATAAAAAAAAGAATACAACCATAACAGGCAAGAGAGCTCTAGACGATGCACACAGCGGTAAGCAAGTAAAAAGTAATAGTCTGACACTCGTATACTGTGACAGCAGTCTTTAAATAAGGAGTTGCTCCAAATGCACCACAGGTGTGTGGCACAGCCCCGCCCATCCAGCTGAATCATGTGCCGGAATGGAAAGAAAAGAACTGAGAAGGCACATAAACATGACAATTTACTGGGGACGGGACATTAATAACACCAAACAGATTGGGTCAGGGATGCATTTCTCACGAATATGAACCTAATTGATAGGCTAAATGATCATTGCAAAATAAATCTGTATTGACGTATACTAACTCTCATATGTATTAGTTCAAGTGATACATCGTTTGATTCAAACCTTTGTTTTCAAAAACTACAAAAGAAACATTTGGAGAACTTCCAGAATAAATGTCTGGATTTTTTTTTTTGTTTAGCAAATTTAAAATTGCAGTATCTGAACAGAATTTAAATTACATTAACATACACAGTAATCTCTTAACTATACAGGAATTCAAAAAAATAAACAATTGTCTTAAGACCAGTCAACATTGTCCGTCTAAATAAAGAAATTAAATACAACTGAAAAGTTAGGGAATACGAAAAATAAATAAAAAATGGAACCTTCCGTCAGGTAAAACACTACTGCTTTTGTCCACAAACCAACCAAACATATATGGGCTGATTCAAGACCTCATAAATCAATTAAAAATGAAAATTGGGTAGAAGGGGGTAAACCTCAGTTCACTGCATTTCTCACAGTTGAATTAATTTACATACTGAAGGACACTTCTCTCTAGGCAGCTTCCTATTCGAGTTTTGCAGGTTAGCAAATTCATACAGTTTAATGTCATGACAACTCTGATGCAGGTCGGACTTTCGGTAGGAAAATTAGTGATGTGTTCCCCACCTCCATAACATTGACATCTTTTTACATTACTTACAGTTAGAGATGTCCCGATTGATCGGCATCCCGATCGATCGGGTCTGATCACGTCATTTTCAAAGTATCGGAATCGGCAAAAAAATATTGGACATGCCTTTTTTTTTTTTTTTATATACAGTAGTGTGCAAAAGTTTTTGGCAGGACACCTCCCTAAAACTTTTGCACAGTACTGTGTATATATATATATATATATATATATATATATATATATATATATATATATATATATATATATATATACATATATTATTATATATAAATCGTTTTCTAATTGTATTTAACGTTATGGACATAATATGTCACACTCATCCTGAGTCTTTAGTTTAGGCTTAAGGTAGGGTTATCAAATTTATCCCGATAACGGCGGTAATTAATTTTTAAAAAAATGTATCGCGTTAAAATATTTAGCGCAATCAATGCATGCGCTGCACGACCCACTCATGCATTGTCGCGCTCAAACTGTAATGGCGCCGTTTTATCTATATAGAGAGCTAAAAGGCAGCGTTATATGAGTAGGGTGAATTTTGGTAGCCTTAGGAGCCTTTTTTTAATTGGCTAAAGCCTTACAATCCCTCTCCCTACAATTAGAAATATCGTGGGAAGCAATGTGGGGAAGCAAGGTAGCAATTGATCTTTTTCTTAACACCCTATGTTATTTCCCAACGCAGAGAAGATATATGAATTGGTAGCACTACGCACAGTCATGGTTGCTAAAGGCGTGTTATATCCACCCATCATGCATTTGGGCATGGCTTCAGTATCATTTACTGAAAGCTCAACAAATACACTAGATGGCAATATTTAGACACAATATACAAAGTCACAAGTCTTTCTATCCGTGGATCCCTCTCACAGAAAGAATGTTAATAATGTAAATGCCATCTTGAGGATTTATTGTCATAATAAACAAATACAGTACTTATGTACTGTATGTTGAATGTATATATTCGTCCGAGTTTCATTCATTTTTTTCTTAATGCATTGACAAAATGTACTATATGATCGGGAAAAATTATCGGGAATGATTGGAATTGAATCGGAAGCAAAAAAAAGCAATCGGATCGGGAAAATATCGGGATCGGCAGATACTCAAACTAAAACAGTCGGGATCGGATCGGGAGCAAAAAAACATGATCGGAACAACCCTACTTACAGTGGTTGGTGCTGCTGCTGCTGGCCAAAAAAATAATCTAATATTCCTCGTCTTTGAAGGGGGCGGAGGCAGGGGCGGACTGGTAATCTGTAGCTTCTGGAGGATCACAGAACGGCCGGTGCTCTGGATGGCCGGCGGCCACCATACACACGTCACTGTTTTTATCCCCCTATCCTCAATGATTGTCTACAGTTCGCACCTAATCCGACAGGTGGCAGCATAGCACCTGGCTGTTAACCGCCAATCTGATAGGAGGAGAACGAAGAAGTGGGCCATTGCCGCAAGGCGCTGTGACTCCGAAAGACTTGCTGTGGCCCACGAAGGGGCAGGATAGAGCGATAAGAGCTTTGGTGGACTTTCTAGTTGCCACCGGGCTGAGATGGAATGAAGAGGGTTACTTGTTAGGGATATTGGCAATTGTTGTCCACCATGTAGCTACAATTTAAATGAAATAAATGGCAACTAAAGGGATAGTATTTTAGCTGTAAAACAACGTATGCACACGCAGCAGCAATATTAATTCAGAAGAAATATAAAGAAATATTAATAAAATGAATGGTTTTACTTTAGAGTTTAGGTAGTTAAATTGATATGATATATATTTTTAATCATTTATATAACGTTTTGTTTTCTGGTTAATACTTTCCAATGAAGGTTATGTATACAGGATTTGTCTTGAAATGTTTATTGTATTTTCATTGAAATTTATTATTTGTGTGGCAAGATTAATTATGGCATAAACAATGAAGTCATTTTATAGACACAGGGGACAGGTGTTATTATAATCAATTGGATATATAAAACTTGCTTTAAAAAATAAATTCTTTCATTTGTTTATTCAGATGGATCATAGAGCTAGGGCAGAAGATGAATCCAACTCCAGTTCAGCCTTGCAGTACTTTGAGCGCCCCAAGTCAGACAGTCACAGTCTAGACACATTTCCTTCATTTTTCTCTCAAAGTGCATGAACTTGAAGCATTTTACAATGAAACATAAAAAAAAAAAATTCTCCTGGGGGGCATGCCCCTGGACGACCTAGAGGGTCTGTGTTTCCCTTCGTACAGCGATTCTTTTGGGCTGGGCTGAGTCAAAGTCCAGAGCTGCTTTTTAGTCCCAGTCCGCCCCTGGGCAGAGGAGGCGGCATGTTGTTGTGTGTGTGTGTGTGTGTGTGTGTGTGTGTGTGTTGGGGTTCATGTCCTTAGCCAATCGTGTGTGCTTGTGAGAAAAAATTGGACTGGCACATTCAGCAAGTGAAAAGCAGTAAATGTCAGCCCGAACATAATGAAAGTAATTCACTTAATAATGGTAGGGTCAACTCTATCCATACAACATATGGAAAGACAATCTAAATTACCTATATAACTGAAGTAATTATATAATGCAACTAAGGTTGCTTAAAAGTTGGTGGGGACAGTTTGAGCATTCTGAAAAGTTGGTAGTGTCATGTCCCTATGCAAGTCTAGGTCCTTGGTTTTGTTCGTTCCTGATATATGGACATAAGGGAGGGTGAACTCAAACCACTCAAACCTACACTTCTTCACACTTTCCTTTGTAACTCTTGTGTGGGTGAAATGAAGATGTCTGTCTGTTTAGTTTAGGTGATACCCGATGAAGAGATATGATGCCAACTACAATTGTAAAGCTCAGAAAGGGGGAAAAATGTGTGTGGCATGCAGAGGGTTAAAAGTCATGTGTAAACCTTGGTGAGCAGAGTCCAAATGAACCAATGAGGCTGAGGTTTAAGGAGTCAAACTAGTTTTTCTGATTGGTCAAACTAGCCTTGCATGTAAGAATATTGAATGCAACATTTGGCAGAAAAGTGCAGCACTTGGGACTCCTAGCAGCCAAATTGTACAACTGCACGTTTTTTTAAAACCGCTACAAATTACATTACCAACAAATGCGAGTAATTTTTTTCTACAAATTTTTTAATTTTTCTAGTTTTATTTTTTTTTAACGCTATCTACTGTAGTTTTGGCTTGGCTTTCTTGGGTAACTAGAAACAGTGACACTGGAAAAGCACCAAGCGAGAGTAGCGCCAGGGGCTATAGAAAAGGCGCGTTTCTTCTCTTTACAATTTTTGTGTTAATCTTTTCATCATATCAAAAAGTCCAAATCGTCATAGAATGCATTTACAAAGCTGTCATCAGGCGGGAATGAAAAGAATGACACAATACAAAGTACAAAGTCTAAACTGCATTGTTTTCTTCTGCTTTCACAGCTGGTTACATCAGCGACTACATCAGCCCGTCAGTGTACGACGGCGAAAGCGACGGAGGGATCAAGGTGCCCTCACCGGACCCCCTGTACGACGGCATCCACAGTGACTACGGCGCCCCGGACTCGGAGTCTCCCGACAGCCCGGGATCCGAGCTCACCGACGGCTACATCAATGGTGACGCCGCGGTCAGCGACGGGTACTCAGTGGACGCATTTTATATCACGGACGGCCGTTCGAGGAGGAAAACCATGGGCAGCCCTCGCAGCATCCAGAGGCACACGTGCAACGAGTGTGGCAAGACCTACGCCACGTCATCCAACTTGAGCCGACACAAACAGACGCATCGCTCACTGGACAGCAAGCTGGCCAAAAAATGTCCCACCTGCGGCAAGGTGTACGTGTCCATGCCCGCCATGGCCATGCACCTGCTCACGCACGACCTCAAACACAAGTGCGAGGTGTGTGGCAAAGCATTCAGCCGGCCGTGGCTCTTGCAGGGCCACATGCGCTCGCACACGGGCGAGAAACCCTTCGGCTGCGCTCACTGCGGGAAAGCCTTCGCTGACCGCTCGAACCTGCGCGCTCACATGCAGACGCACTCGGCCTTCAAGCACTTCAAGTGCAAACGCTGCAACAAGACCTTCGCGCTCAAGAGTTACCTGAACAAGCACTACGAATCGGCCTGCTTCAAAGGCCCATTCTCCCCTCTCGGGCCATTGGATGCATGACCCCCCCGACCCGATTGTAAAAACAAAAAAACAAAACAAAAAAGAACTACAAACCTAAATCGCCATTATTCTTACAGACTGACCCACATGATCAATTTTTTGGTTCTGACCTCGCTTTCTCTTCCATGCTCACATTCTGCACCTCGCTTTGCCCTGCAGCCAATTAATGGTGATGACGATAGCACAATTTTTCTCCTCCAGATGAAGGATTGAACTGTTGTACGCATGCACATCCCGACAAAACAAACTGTTCGCTTCTTTTTGCTGTTCTGGATAGAGATGATAATATCACAAACATGGCTTCTATCCAGCGCCGAGACACAGTACCGGTACAGACTTATTCATGGATGATGGTACAAACAGCAAGCTAACAGCTGCTGGGTTTCTCTCTGCACTATAATGCATATAGAAAGAGTTTTTCCTTTTTCTTTTGGAGGAATAATAGTAATAATTATAGTAATAACAATGATGATAATAATAACAATGTTCTTCTGCACCAAGTGACCATATTCTCTCCACTACTTAGGTAGTATTTAATTATTTATTATTTGTATACTGTGTATGTTTATATGTTTTTATGTTGCACTTTATTTTATTTATTTCTCCCCTTTTTCTACCACTACAGGCCAAAGCATATGCCACTTTTTTTTTTAGTTATATCTTTTTTAATTATGTTGTTTAACCTTTTCTAAAAAATTTTTTTGTTTTTTACATTTTGTGCATGCAAAAAAATATCTATGCCAACATCATACAAAGCTTTTTGTTTGTTTGTTTTAATGCCAAATTCAATACACAAGGGCAATATTTTTCTCTTGGAGCCTCTGTAGGACATTTTTCAGAGCAATAATCACTCTAATGCATGGTATTTTATGATGAACTTATGAAGTATTACCTACTACTGTATAGCAGTTTTTAAAATCAGGTATGTTTTACTTCACCTATAGTCATAAAAAAAGACAAATATTGCAGACATCAGGGAACATGCCAATGTAGTATTAGCGAAACAAAAAGAAACAAAAAGTCTTTCCTCTTGTTATGCACTGCCTGCCTTTTAGTGAGTAGAACTAATGTAGGATTCTGGGGGAAAGGAGCTGGGATCAGCGGCTTGCCACTCTGAAGCCTGTTGTTACTGCACTCCTGGACAAATAAACGTGTTCAGCACCCTTCTAGAAAAATTCGAGTTGTGCAGGTGCATTCACCTGACGTGAAGGCTGCCGCATGCTATCAATGTAGTGGCATTGTGGTCAACTTTAAATGCAATGCATTATTCAACCACACATAATGTGGGCATTTTTCGACCGCGAAAAAAGCGTGCACTTATGGCTGGATGGCCCGGCACCTTCACGTTTACACCCCCCACTTATACATTAGTCCTGCTTATTCTGCAGCAGGGCCCATGCATTTCTACTGAGCCAACCAATAGGATTAACCCACAAGTCATATAAAGTAGGGCCCAGAACAATGCATGGTGCCAGTGATGATCCATATGGCTGATAGCAGTGTGGCTGAACCCAGCTCTCTAAGCCCCAAAAACATCCGCTGTAGATTCCTGGAGCTTCCCTGGAGACACTGTGAGGACACACACAACTGCACAAAAAACATTTGTGCTCAGTAATGACGATTGGTGTTACATAACCTTCCAAGACGCACACACACAGACTCGGAGCGACCCGGAGAGAACATCTGTGCAGTCTGATTAAACTCCACACCGTAGTCAAGCTTCCAACAATTGGAAATAATAGGTTTAATATGAACGACTGATTCTCTTACAAAGGACTTGTGATAATTGCAGCACTTCCTCAGGCGTGTGTAACCTTTATTTAATCACACTTTGAGATGAAGATCCCGAGTTTAACAAGAAGATTATTCAATTAGTGATTTGCCTTTCACTACACATTATTTTAGGGTTATAAGGATAAAAGAAGAGTTTGCACTGAACATGCACTTATGCCCTACTTTTTCCTTCATCTCAGACATAAACTAACAGCTCTTGAATGAAGACAAACACTTCTGAGAATGTTGTGAAGGCAGCAGTTTCGTATAAAGCCGTTACATTGCAGCACTCGATCTAATCTTGAACTCTTTGAAAAATGAGCCACAAAAGCAAAAGTATTTTTAAACAAGAATTAAAAAAAACTGACGGTGAAGCAAAAGCAAAGCAAAAGATGAAGAGAAAAAAATAATCACAAAAGCAACACAGATTAAGATAAGGTTTGCGTATTTGTCAAGTGTGAAATCGGTGCAATATCAAAAAAAAAAAAAAAAAAATGAAGTTAGTGAATTACAGTCATGTTAAAAAAATTAGGACACCTAATGAAATATTCAGTTCTTTATGAGGAAATGTTAATATAACAATGTCTGATCTTATTTTTCTTTATCTCTGGAAAATAAAGTGATTTCATTGCAGGTGAACAACAAAAATTAACATTGTTTTACTCATTAAACCAAATATATCAACAAAAATGCATATTCTGAGGAAAAAGTTAAGACACTCTACCACTTAATACCTAGTGTTACCCCCTTTGGCTGAAATAACTTCAGTGAGACATTTTTTGTAGCTATCTACCGGTCTTTGACATCGGTCTGAAGAAAGTTTGCCCCACTCCTCAACGCAGAATACTTTTTTTTTTTTTTTTGCATGTACAGCCCATTTCAAGTCACCCCACAGCATCTCAATGGGATTAAGATCTGGGCTTTGACTCGGCCATTCCAGAACTCTCCATTTCTTCCTTTTCAGCCAGTCCTTGGTATATTTTGGGTCATTGTCATGTTGCAGTGTCCAGTTTCACTTCAGCTTTAATTTTTTTCACAGATGATCTTCAAGTACCCTCTGATACACAATATATTTCATGATGATTCTATGATGGTGAGCTGGCCAGGTCCTTCTGCAGCTAAGAATCCCCAAACCATGACACCTCCACCTCCATGCTTCACAGTTAGTATGAGGTTATTTTCCCAGAATGCTGTATTGGGTTTACACCAAACATGCCCTCTGTTCTGGTGTCCAAATACTTCACTTTTAGATTCATCCGTCCAAAAAACATTATTCCAGAGGTCCTGGTCTTTGTCTACATTCACTCTGGCAAACTTCAGTCTGACCTTCATCTTCTTCTTGAAGAGCAAAAGTTTCCTCCTTGCACAGCTCCCATGAAAGGTTAAACCTGCAAGGTCTCTTTCTGATTGTAGAGACATGCACTTTCACATCAACAGTAGCAAGAGCCTGCTGTAGGTCCCGTGATGACATTTTAGAGTTTCTGGAGACCTCTTTTAGCATCTTTGGGTCTGCTCTCGGGGTGAACTTTCTTGGACGGCCAGACCTGGGCATGTTGGCAGTTGTTTTGAATGTCCTCCACTTGTGGACTTTTTTCTGGACAGTGGAATTATAGTCTTTTGAGATTTTTTGAAATCCCTTTCCAGACTCATAAGCGTCTACAATCTTCTTTCTGAAGGCCTTAGACAGCTCATTTGATCTCACCATGGTGTTTTTTCTCACTTCAACAGCCAGGGGCACACCAAACTAAATGTGAGGTTCAAATAAGGAAAGCCTCCTTCAAAACACTGGGCAATGAAATGACATTTTACAGAAAGTTATAAAAAAATCTTTTTTTTTTTTTCAGTATTAATTGTTTAGTTCCATTACTCGAATCTCTTTGGATTAAGATATTAAAATTTATATTAAATATCCATATGACCAAATATGTTGAAAAACACATAGGCTTCCATAGGGTGTCCTAATTTTTTCAGATGACTGTAGGTGTGATTAGAATAACAAGAATATTATTTAGCAGCACACTAACCTCCAAACAAACGGAAACAATCTGTCGCCTCTCTCATTTGTTTTGAAAAATATTCCTTTATACAGTATTCTTTCACTCCAGGCCCATCTGTTGCCATCATGAACATTACAAGAGTAAACCAAAACAGTGATTACTGTTGAGATTTTACAAAAGCACACAAAAATTCACCTCTCCTTATTCGGGTCGTGGATAAGATCTGAGAGGCAAAAGGCTTAACTGCACGTTATCATGTTCATCAATGAATTGTGTCCTACTGACATCCATGGCCATGTTATCGGAGCTCAGATTTCATGACCTGTTTCCTGATCCAATTCATTAAAATCATGCTAACTACCTGAGCAACTATTTGCACATGGCTTGAGCAGATGCGTTCCTTAAGCTACTTTAACACGGCAGGGCATGATGCCCACATACGTATGTAGCCATCTACATGCAATTCGTAAGTGAATACTAGAGACAGATGTATTATTGGCCAGACCGATTATTGGCGCCGATATTTGGAAATTTGACGTATATCGGTATCTGCCTTTTTATTTTTTTATTTCTTAAATCAGACCAGCCGATATGAAAAATTCCATTTAAAACTTGGTTATATATTTGTTATTTCTATGATTAGTTTGTACGTTAGTCTAGACCTTTTTTATATTTGTTGTTATATATTTTCTATAGAAAATTTTCAGAGAGCTATGTAACCTTTTATTCAACTTTATAAGAGATCTTTCTGAGTCGAGGAAATTCAGGCACTTTTGGAGCTATTATTTTTTATTTGTGTGATTCAATAAACATGCTTTAGGCATTTCAATAAAGTTCAGTGTTTACATTATTCAGTTTTTATGCCAATTTTTGCACTTTTACTGCAAATGAATATCAGCTACAAGAATCGGTTATCGGCCCCTCTAGTCATTAATAATCCGTATCGGTCCTAAGAAACCCACAGCGGTCAATCTTTAGTGAATATATTCTTGATGTGACACGCAGCCGAACTCTAACACCTTGGCATGTGTCACAGTGTTTAAGCATGGTCCCTTTGGGAGGTACTCCGTTCTCTACTTTGGTGGCCAACTTAATAGCTTCATATATGGTATCATGAAGAAAAATGTATTTCCTGCGCCATCGTCCTCTCATTTGCGCCTTTTATTTGCTTTGTCAAACAGCAGTGATGTTTTTCACCTGTTGATGATATATAGGTCAGACACGTACGGATAGTTTGCATTCTGCAGACGCATTACATATGTATGCGATTTTTATCCACGTATGACTCAGCTTTGGTCAGATTTGAAATAATCAGAAGTGGACTTTTCACACTGCATAAAAAAAAAAAACAGATACATGTCACATATGGGGAAAGAAATTGAATATGACCTGCAATGTAAATGTAGTCATAAACTGAAATTCTGCCACCAATTGTTGTTCACAGACACAACTGAACAGTCTGCAAAATTCCCAAACAGGGATGCATGAAAATCTCAGTATTCCAGCACACAAACGCTATCCACTGACATAGAGCCCTGTATCTTGGTCTTGATACCTTTTCATTGCAATTATCTTCAAATCTGCATAATGCGTTTACAAACAAATCTCTTTACAATCCTGTGATCTGTAGTCTTTGATCACTGTGAAGGTACAGGTATTTGATGAAG
Source organism: Corythoichthys intestinalis (assembly GCF_030265065.1). NCBI lineage: Eukaryota > Metazoa > Chordata > Actinopteri > Syngnathiformes > Syngnathidae > Corythoichthys > Corythoichthys intestinalis. Next base: position 44,674,977 of record NC_080398.1, read on the forward strand.
TTGAGTGTCTCCATGTTAGCTCCGAATCGTTTGCTCTCTAGGCACTTCCATTCTAATCATGTCCACCTTCAAAGAAAGTAGCACAATGAAACTAACTAGAATTCAGGTAGAGAAGAATTGAAAACTTGTACTAGCTTAACCTCTCTTCTTTTTTCTTTTTTGTATTTCTGAGCTTAAGGGCGCTACGTTGACCGAACTAATCACTTATTGGACAAGGGTTTGTAAAACGACTGAGGCGTTTTTACCGCTGTACAGTGATATCTGACACACTTTATCTCGGGAGATTCTGGGCTCTCTGGTGCAGAGTGAGAATCTCCTGGGTCTCTTGAGCCAGTATTTAGACAATGTAAGCACAATGAACACAAAGCATTTTGTGGCACTTCATAATAAAGAACTATCTTAACCAACAACGATCCTTTGTTGTCTTAGTTTTCCTTTCATAGATAAGAAAAAAAAGGTTGTTGAAATATAATTTTTAAGTTGCATAAGTATATTTAAATGAATTCATGATTGAGTTCCAGCTTTTGTCTAAATAGAAGAGCCTTCTTTCTGGACATATCTATACAATATTTGCAGATCCAATATTATACAGTGTGTTTAAAAAGATACAGAGATATAGTGAGGGGGCACAGTGGGCTCATTAGCACTCTTAAGGCTGCAAGCTGCCCGCCAGTAATGGGCTGCTTTTCTTTGCTTAAACAAACACTGCAGTTTTCTAAATCAATATGTGGACATTTAGCAGTGGGTAGCCAGGGTGACGTAAAGTCCCCTTTCACTTTCAAGTCTATTTCCCTTTCCGTTAGCTCAGTAGAATGCTTGACCTTCATTCATTCATCCTCTAAAAGGGGAGAATACTTGAAACCGAGTGATATTTAGTGGATTCTCAAGGTGTGTTTCGCAGTAAATGAGGGACTCCAGTGCATGGCTGCAATCTGCAAAGGGGCTGTTAATTAACCCTTTAAAGGGCACTTATTAACTCTTTGGCTGTCATTGGATATGGATTGGACGTGTAGCGCTATCAATGGCACTGAATGATGATCATTCAATGCTGGCCATCCCAGTTAAAATAGATATGTATCACTGCCAATGGTGGTCAATGAGGAAATATGAAAAATAATAATAATAAAAAGTCAAATTTAAGTGGTATTGGGGGCTACAACCAAAGTGTATTTCTGCTTGTATTCATTTTTATTTTATTACTTATTGTTGTTGTCCGTCCATCCGTCCATCCATCCATCCATCCATCCATCCATCCATCCATCCATCCATCCATCCATCCATCCATCCATCCATCCATCCATCCATCCATCCATCCATCCATCCATCCATCCATCCATCCATCCATCCATCCATCCATCCATCCATCCATCCATCCATCCATCCATCTTCAACTCCACTTATCCTTGACAGGGTCACAGGGTGCTGGAGCCTATCCAAGCTGATTTTGAGCAAAAGGCAGACACCTTACAGTATATACACCCTAAACTGTTCAACAGTCAATTGTAGGGCTTTGTTGTATGTATCTAATGTATTTTTTTTTTGACCAAAACAAGTCACTTGCTCTACAAAGTATCAAGTACCACCAACACAAACAAGGAAAGCGGTATTGGTTTCATGCTGGTCAGTTAGCTTATTTGGTTCATTTCATATAAAATTATGGTGCAACCCCAAATGTTGTTAGTATTTTATACAGTAAATTAACTAATGTTTATTTGAAAATTAAATAAGGACAGGTAGTCTCTGGATTACGACTTACCTGAGTTACGTGATTTCGACTTTTTTTTTTTTTTTAGTCGCGTAACTGTCTCGTCAGCCAATTCTCAGCATTGATGGTAAGTACAGAATATTATATGTCATTCAATGTTGCTATTTATTATGTGCAATTAATCTAAATGGTTGATCTCTACTGTAATTCCTATGAATAGCTGGTATTTCATTACACTACAGCAGAGCAGAGATGGGTAGATTAGCCAAAGATTTTACTCAAGTAAGAGTAGTGCCAATAATATTACTCAAAATAATAATACTCAAGCAAAAGTAGTCATCCAAAAAATGTACTCAAGTACAAGTAAAAAAGTATCCAGCGAAAAGAATTCATGTAATGAGTAACAATGTGAGTAACTGATTTTTTTTTCTTTTCTTTTATTAAACAATGGTATTTTTTTTCTCTCAGCACAAACTCATCTATATGAACTGTCGTTATAATGGTACTGTACAATAACCACAGCAAGCCAAAGAAATACAAAAAAAAAAAAAAAAACATTGAATTCCGACAAGGGGAATAAAAAAGACAGAAATAAAGCATAATTCTTCCAAAGAGCATGAGTGCCCTCTAGAGGAGAAAATAGTGTGCAAGTGTTGAAAAATCATTGAAATGAAGCTCAGGCTCATTGGCTACCATTGACGGTGATAAACGTCCGAACCTTTTTGACTGGGAGGGGCGAACGAACGTTCATTCGCACCCTCCTAGTCAAAAAAAAAAAAAAAATTGGATGTCTATAGACCCTACCCACGTGACGTCACAACTCCTTCCTCCTGACTGGTGCCGCCCAATTGTCCGTCAACACATCATGTTTCCCTGTTACGGCTACGTACATTCCTCCTATTTACGACGTGTTTTTCTGCTCGTTAACATTAATAATCAAAATGGTGAAGGCGTGTGTGGCGGTCGGTTGCAATAACAGAGAAGATAGACGGAGAAGACGGAGAGACTTGAAGTTCTACCGGATTCCGAGAGACCCGGAGAGAAGAGAGCGAGATGGGCTGCTGCAATTCGACGAGAAAACTGGGCTCCAAACGATTACCACAGATTATGTAGTAGTCATTTTATATCTGGTAAGATGCATTTAATATATATTTAGAGGGTTTTGGGCTGACAACCACAATTAAGATCATTGCTAGGCTAATCGCTAAACCATATAAACATTAAAAGCCCTAACTCCATTGACAAACGACATGAAATACATTAGACTTGACAGTGGATGTTAGCAATAACAAAAGATTTTGAATTGAAAATTTCGTAACTCACCTTTCCAAGCACAAGATAGATTCCTGCCGAATTTTCGTGGACGAGGACCTGTTTCACCCAACCAGCAACGAAGTATTTATAAGCCTCCAAGCTCTTAAAGTTTTTCAAACTTTTGTGAGAATAGGCTGATTTTGTGTGGACAAGATAGTTGTACAGTTCAGGGTAGCTAGCAGATGTCAGGCAAATACGGCGGAGACAGCGGGTCGAAAAACATCGATTTAGGCATCAAATATGGATCTGGCGAATGGATAAACTGAAGCTTTTCCACATAATGCCTTTTATGCAACGCATCAAGTGAGTTTACGGCATCCGAAAGCACCGGGTCTTCCATGAAATGCATTATAAATTGCTCGATCAATTGAGACCATTGATAATACAGACACAAAATGACGGACAAGTGGGCGGAACCATACAGCGAGCACGTGATTTTGTGACGTCGGTGGGTAGGGTCTATTACCGTCAATGGCAATGAGAGTTAAACGTGTCAGAAACTGATTTTTTAAAACCTTTAATATCCCGTAGTTTTCAAGCCGCTACTTTTTTCCCTCATTTTCAATCCTGTGGTTTATAGTCCAGGTCAGGCCCGGAGTGACTAATCGGGAGCTTCTGGACGATTCCAGAAGGGCCGGCCGGCCAGATGGGCCGGTCCGCGTTTTATTAAAAAAAAAAAAAAAAAATTACACTGTTATCATTTTTTGTTTGGTATTTATTTATGACAGTGTCACTGAGTATAACTTACATTCTGTTACCGCTGTCCCTGTGGGCCGTCTTAAAAAAAAAAAAAACAGTATTATTTTTTTTTCCAGACTCATCCTCACGTGTGCAGACGAAAAATACAGCATGCAGCTCCGCCCCCTAATTGTAGTCTGTATTGAGCCAAATTAGCTGCTATCTCGGTGCTCGGATGGATAAAAAGAGCAAGGGTGGCGCTGAAAAATAAGAATTAAAAAGAGAAAAGCACTCGTGAAAGAATCGGCAAAATGCGCGAAAATAGCTAATTTTTTTCATGCAACGACCTTGCTGCCTCAAACTACAGAGGATTACAACGAAAGTGGTAAGGCCAGATGGCGAATAAAATGCAACTTGCACCGTGTGATACGACAATATGTAATTGTGGAAACTTTGGCTTCTTGTAGCACCTCACAAGGGATATGTAGCAGCAAGCATTAGCCATAATGAACACACCACAGGTGCAGAGCTGGAAGGTAGGATTGCCATGTCGTTCAGCGAGTGAACATTAGAATTAATATAATCAATTACGTGGCGTTTTTAAAGTGGAAATGGAAAATGGATAATAGTATCATTAGAAGTTGTTACAATGTGCAATACGTATTCTTTATTTTTCATATTGTTATGTTGCTATGTTTGTTTTATCTGTAAGCACTCATTTTGTTAATATTTGATGTTGCAGAAAAGGTCTTATTTATTCATTTATTTTGGGGCTGCCAAAATTATCGCGTTAACGGGCGGTAATTAATTTTTTTAATGAATCACGTTAAAATATTTGACGCAATTAACGCACATGCCCTGCTCAGACAGATTTAAATGACAGTACAATGACATGCCCACTTGTTAATTGTGCTTTATGGAGTTTTGCCGCCCTCCGCTGGCGTTTGGGTGCGACTGATTTTATAGGCTTCAGCACCCATGAGCATTGTGTAAGTAATTATTGACATCAACAATGGCGGGCTACTAGTTTATTTTTTGATTGAAAATTTTACAAATTTTATTAAAACGAAAACATTAAGAGGGGTTTTAATATAAAATTTCTATAACTTGTACTAACATTTATCTTTTAAGAACTACAAGTCTTTCTATCCATGGATCGCTTTAACAGAATGTTAATAATGTTAATGCCATCTTGTTGATTTATTGTTATAATAAACAAATACAGTCCTTATGTACCTTATGTTGAATGTATATATCCATCTTGTGTCTCATCTTTCCATTCCAACAATAATTTACAGAAAAATATGGCATATTTTATAGATGGTTTGAATTGCGGTTAATTACAATTAATTTTTAAGCTGTAATTAACTCGATCAAAAATTTTAATCATTTGACAGGCCTAATTTATTTTTCAAATGTATCATTTAATATAGTTTTTTTTAAAATCCATTTTTAAATTTGTTCAAAATATGTTGTGTTGCACTTGTTAAAATAAAGCCACCTTGTTAAACAAGCATGACCTGCACTGAATTGGAATACACAGAATTACAGTACACGGCTTTAGAGAACACTGAACTTAACACGTGTATGCATAATGACATAATTTTAAATGAGTGGGCCGGTCTGAGGCATGAAATTCCAGGGCCGAAAATGAGTCCCACTCCGGCCCTGGTCCAGGTAACACTTTATTTACAACCGCCTCATATGACTGCCATAAGACCGTCATTATTATGTAATGACACTATCATGGGCATTAATGAATGCTTATGACTGTTGTCATTTAGTGTCATCCGGCAAATCATTTCACTAACTCCATTTATGTCCAGCTTGGATCTTCTACATCCATTCAAAAGTCCAATCATTTGCCGGATGACACAAAATGACATTCATTAATGCTCAGGCCAGTGTCATGTCATAGTTATGATGGACTTACGATAGTCCTATAGCGCCACTGTCAAATAAAGTGTTACCTAATATTATAACTAGCAATTAATGAAACAACTAGAAAATTAATTGAAGAAATAGTTAGCACAGAACATGAATTTTTATTGTAATTTACATTGTAATTTATTTTTGAAGCACTGCAATGCATGCTAGGAGGCATGTTGGACGACAACTATGGATTAACAAAACAAAATAACAAAGTAAGTTTTTTTTTTTTTTTTTTTACAAAAAGATGGGCCAATTGATTTCTATGAGTAAACATCCTCATATTAAATAACCTCATCAATAATTTCATTGCAAAATTATGTCTTTAAATGTTTCATGAATAAAAATTAAACTATTTAAAATAGGAAAAAAAAAACCTGCCGAATTTGACCTCTGTGAGTTATCATCCAAATGAAAAAATATCACAAATAGCTATTTTATTGTAACGGATGTGTTAAAACTCATAAACGGGTCAATACGACCCATCGACGTAACAAGAGGGTTAAAAACCTTCACATCATGTCATTAATTAGTTCCCCTCTTGTGGCTGTATTTTGATACCTAATGAATTCCAAAATTACATATTTTCGATTTTATTTTGACAATGAGACAAAGGTTTTGTTTTGATAAATCTTTTATGTTTATGCTGGCGCTCTCGCCACCAGACAATGTTGCTTGTTGCAGGAAATGAAATAATCTTGTAGCTTTCTGAATTGTTGATTTTCATGGCTTTTCATTATATTTATTATTTACCAAAGCCTGACCCCGAGGGGGCTACATGCCTTTCTTTTTTGTGACATAATGATCCAATGTGACTGCATTTTTTTTTCCATAGAAAAAAAACCCCTCTGTTGTTGCTGCTGTCAACACGTGCAGCATCTGACGCTAAAAACAATCTCCGCTATCTATAGGAGCTGAGCTGCTTCTAAAATACACAATGCAGCAGCACTTTGCAGCTTTATCAAGTCGGGTACATCTCGCGACTTCAACTAGAAAATTGGTTTCACAGCAGTGCCGCTGCACACCTATGAATCACCTTCAGCACCCCCACCACACACTTCTTTTGATCCCTCTATCTCCCCCCTCCATCATCTTCATCCTCATCATCACCTCTTCCTTTACCCTTCCGTGCTTCAAACCTCTCTTCTCTCTGTTGCCAAGTTGAACCAGGCCATCGGGTCTTTGAGGACCTGCAAGCCATTTAACTCCTGCTAGATAATAAGTCTTAGAATATAGCTCCCCTCAGATAATAAGCTTTATCGCTTGATTGCTCTGCACTCTCCCCACTGTCTTTAGATTCCTGTCCAGGGACCAAGTCAAGCGAATCACACACCATTTCCTTCCTGGCAAGTCAAATTAACACTGCACGTCTGGGTGTGTGCGCGTGTGTGTGATTACGAAGGATTGAGCGAGCGCCAAGGGTACGAAATAAAATCCAACAAGTAACGGTTAAGTAACAATACTGAGGACACCTGTATCATTTAACAGCTCCACAGGTGTCTCATTAAACAGTTACTTTATGGGGAATTTATATGTTTCATTGCCTCATCAGCAGTCACCTCTTCAAGAATCATGGAAAGATGTAAATTTTGTGAATACTTATGCAGCAGTATCATCATTGATTTAGAGGACACAGGCAAAAAGTAGACACTCAAGTGAAAATTATTAAGTCAGGGTCATGTGGGGCGTGAAAGGGCAAAGATGTGTAATAATGTGATGTCATGGTGATGACCACCACTTGTATGTGATCAGTGCAGGATGAGGGAACAGCAATCTCATGATTATGTGACCTTTCCCAGCAATTTCCCTTTAGGTCCACTCAAGCGCCCTTCTTTTTTTTCTTTTCTTTTTATTTAATCGAAGACATAGAACAAACAGTTCAAAGGACTTTTACTTACATTTACAGAGTGTTTACCGAGTGTAACCTCTGTTGACAATGTCCTCCAGAAGAACTGAAGTTTTCCATGAGTTATGTTCATAACATTAATATCGGATGGTGTCAGTTATGCATGTGTGCATGTGCAATTTTGGGAGATCTGTAAGGGCCTTATGATCTTGGATTCATTTCAATTAGATTTACCACTGATTTTTGCATTGTTATCAAAGATGCACATTTTCACAAAATATTCATTTCATATAATTTTCAATGGCTTTTTAAAATAAATAGGTTTAATTAATTGAAAGATAAGTATATCCAAAGAAGACTTAAAAACATGTATCCAAAAGAGAGTTTGAACATCTGCACCACATTTAAGAGGTCCTGGGTTTTAATTAGTCTCTGCTCAAGCCTTTCCGTGAAATGTGTACATGTTCTTCCTACAGTGAGGAAAATAAGTATTTGAACTCCCTGCTATTTTGCAAGTTCTCCCACTTACAAATCATGGAGGGCTCTGAAATTTTTATCGTAGGTGCGTGTCCACTGTGAGAGAAATAATCTAAAAAGAAAAATCCAGAAATCACAATGTATGATTTTTTTTAACGATTTGTGAGATACAGCTGCAAATAAGTATTTATACACCTTTCTATCATATAGAATTCTTACCCTGAAAGACCTGTTAGTTTGCCTATTAAAGGTCCACCTCCCCTCAATGTATTATCCTTAATCAGATGCTCATGTTTGAGGTCGTTGGCACCTGTTCACCCCATACGATCAGTAAGACTCAAACTTGTAACATGGCCAAGACAAAAGAGCTGTTTAAAGACACCAGAGACAAAATTGTTCACCTCCGCAAGGCTGGAAAGGGCTACGGAGCAATTGCCAACCAGCTTGGTGAAAAAAGGTCCACTTTTGGAGCAATCATTGGAAAATGGAAGAAGCTAAACATGACGGTAAGTCTTAATCAGAGTGGAGCCCCATGTAAGATATCACCTCGTGGGGTCCCGATGATCCTCAGAAAGGTGAGGAATCATCCCACAACTACACGACAGGAGTTGGGCAATGACCTGAAAAGAGCTGGAACAACCGTTTTCAAAGTTACTATTAGTAATACACTAAGATGTCATGGTTTGAAATCATGCATGAAGAGTCCGCTGCTGAAACCAGCACATGTCAAGGCCCGTCTTAAGTTTGCAAATTACCCTTTCGATGATGCAGAAGAGTCATGGGACCACGTTTTGTGGTCAGATGAGAGCAAAATAGAACTTTTTGGTCACAATTCCAATAACAGTGCTTGGAGGAAGAAGAATGATGCGTACTATCCTAAGAACACCATCCCTACTGTGAAGCATGGGGGTGGTAGCATCATGGTTTGGGGGTGTTTTTCTGCACAAGGGACAGGACGAGTGCCCTGTATTAAAGAGAGGATGACTGGGGCCCTCTATTGGGATATTTGGGGAACAACGTCCTTCCCTCAGTCAGAGCTGGGTTTTGGCTAGGTCTTCCAACATGACAATGATCCGAAGCACACAGCCGGGAAAACCAAGAAATCGCTCCATAAGAAGGTTCTAGCAGGGCCTAGCTTGTCTTCAAACCTAAACCCAAATAGAAAACCTATGGAGGGAGCTCAAACTCAGTGTTTTTCAGCGACAGCGCAGAAACCTGACTGATATAGAAAAGACCTGTGAGAGGAGCGGGCCAAGATCCATCCTGCAGTGCGTGCAAACCTGGTTAAAAACTACAGGAAACATTTGGCCTCTGTAATGGCAAACAAAGGCTCCTACACCAAATATTAACATTCGTTTTTTTTTTTTCCAGATGTTCAAATACTTATTTACAGCTGTATCACATAAATAAATCATTACAAAATTATACATTTGTTTTCTAGATTTTTCTTTTTAAATTATCTCTCTCACAGTGGACATGCACCTACGATGAAAACTTCAGACCCCTCCATGATTTCTAAGTGGGAGAACTTGCAAAATAGCAGGGAGTTCAAATACTTATTTTCTTCACTGTATGTCAGCACGAGTTTTCTCTGACTTTCATTCACATTCCCAAAAGATATATGCTTGCTTTCACTAGAGACTTCAAATGTTCCACGGACATGACTGTGAGTGTGAATGGCTGTTTGTCTAATAGTTCATGCTATAGGGGGATCTTTGTTGACATATTTCTGGCATATGCACAGTTAGTTGGATGGAAAGAAGTACTGCTGCAACGATTAATCGATTAACTCGAGTTATTTGAATAGAAAAAACATTCGTTTAAAATTTTGCTGCTTCGAGTATTCGTTCAATTAAAGTAGCGTTGTAATGGTTTGTTTTGAAAGTTTTTGCATTTAGTTTTATTGATTTGGCCATTAATGCATTCGTAATTTAGTTTGTAGGCATATTCAGCGTTTTATTTATTTATTTATTTTTTTGTGGGAATATGTGTTTGAACCATATTTGTAAGAGCATTGGAAAGAAAAAAATGTTAGCATTTTATACCATTTAAGAAAAAGGACCAATGGGATGTAAGTTAGCCAATGGTTCTTTTGTTGTACTTAGATCCTCATTTATTTATTTATTTTTTTAATACTGTTTGAGGCTAAGCTTAGGTATTTTAATTTTTTTATGCTCCTTATCCGATTACTTGATTATTCAAACTAACAAGTTCATCGATTAAAGGACTACTAAAATAATCGATAGCTGGAGCCCCAGAAAGAATTCACAAATATGATTGGAGGTTGTGAACACACGACAAGAGCGGGTGAAATCTCTGATACATTAAAGTAACATCTGAAGACCAGAGGAGGTTTAAAGAGAAGCTTAAAATATTTATTGGCAACAAAATGGAAGAAATTCAGAGCCCGTATGAGATCTGGGATGATGGATTCTTATCATTCTTACCATCATCTCAAGCTAGAACAGTTTCCAGAATAGTACTATCAGGAATAATAAAGGTTGGTGAAACCTTTGTATTTTTTTCTTTGTATTACAGAATTTGCATTGTTTGTGATTCTTCAGTTGCCCCTCGTGTGCAGAATGTTAGAAGCAACAAGGTATAAAGGACAAGGCTGCAAGATTTTCACCACATTCCAGGCTATTTGTAGAGATGACTGCTGTCATCAGAAGCATCAACAAGTGTTGTTCACAGTTCCGATAGAGGTGTGGATTTTTCTGTCCAGTAGGTTATTTAATCATATCAGAATAAGTATTTCTTTAGGTTTACTGTCGTACACGCTTGCCACTTTTAGATCCCCCTTGATGGCGACAACAGTGGGCTGGCAGATGAGCATGCTAATTCCAGAGTTACTTGTCAGAAAACAGCTATGTTCCCAGGGAAAAGCATTTACAGGAGAATATTTTCAGGAGCAACGGGCATAGACGCTGAACAAAATCCCAACAGCATCGCTCCTTCTGCAAGAGATTTGTTGAAAAGGATGTCAAAGCTGCAAAGAGCTACGTCGCACTTTAAAAATAGCAGCCACTTCTCGTTTGGGTGGCAACAGGCCTGATACATTGGAGAATTGGTTTTGTTTAACTGGTTTTCTTTTCCCCGTACTGCTAACGAGATGTGTGCTGCTAACATTCATATTTGTACAGTGCTCATTGTTTTCCAGCTAACGGGAATATGGTTCTTATGGCCTATTTTAATTTATAATTTGTTCTTGAACTGAAATGTTGAGGAAATATGTAGTGCTACTAGTGATTGTAAATACATACATTAGGTAGAAGTCATAAACAAATATGTAAATGTAGATATCCCTTGGTGTGAAAGAGTTTTACGGGGTAGAGATGATTTGCTTCACTGTTCCTTCTCTGTCCAGAATTTTGACATTGCTGTCCTTCATGGAATGTTCTTTCTCTTTGAGATGCAAATTAACTGCAGACTCTATACTCAAAGAGGTTGCTCTCCTGTCCTGTTTTTGTAGCTTTTCTTGGTCTCTCCAAATGGAGAGTTCACTGCACTTCTCTTGACAATGCACTTAACTGAGCTTTCTTCCTGGTACTTTGTACTTGTTTTGGTCTGAGGGCGCTGCTGGGTTTGGAGTGCATGGGAATGTTACGCTTAGAGAAAATCCTTCTCAGTTTCTCTGTGAGGGACCACCACATTTCACATTCTATTTTGTACTCTGCGCAGCGGCCCATCTTTTACTTGTGGATTTGTAAATAGAATCAGTTACGATACCCTGAGATAGTCAAAAGCTTACACATGTGTACTCCTCATTCTGTTTGGCTTTCTGTGGTTGGCATTTATCCTTAATGGCTTTTGAAAACTTGTGTTCTGAGGGGAGATGGGACTTAAAGAGTATTGCATGGTTCATAGTGTTTATTTTTTTGGTGGTGGGAGACTTCAGTATTGAGATTTGCATCCTTTTCTTAGTGCACACCCACACACCCATGCACACACCTTTTAATAAACACACCGACGCAGTTCCTCTGTCTTAGGGCATGAAACAGTTACAGTCCTAATATAGACAAGATCCTGAGGGAAACATGGGTGGTGCCATCTTGGAAAGTTTCTGCTTCGAACCTCTGATTTATAAAAAACAGTCAGTTGCGGTGAAGTTAGCAGTGTGTTGACGAAGTTAAAATTGCAAAATCAAACCAGAGGAACCCACAGAGTCTCCGAAAATGGATTCAGCACGACGTAGATGAGACTCCGAGACGTTCTGTGCGTGAACTCATATCACTTCGTTGATCATTTGTAGACAAAAGTATAACAACCTGTCAGCCTGTGTTGACGTGAGGTGTAGATTTAAACGCCGGCCACTTGAGTAAAAAATGAGTTGAAATTACAAATACTGGAATATTAAATTTGCCGAATGCAGGAGGCCTGACACTGATTTTATTGTTACAAGGACATACTACAAGGTATGTACATATAAACAAAAATATTATGTCCTTTTCTATTGCAGCGGTTGATCGCAATAAAATATTTGGACAACATGATTCCATTTCTTGTTTTATTTAAAACAATTGGTACATGCGCAAAACAGGTCAATAAATCACAATTGATATCAGAAAGCACAGCTCGCCAAAACTTTCACCCGACATCATGGAGACCATCGACTGCCTCCTGACGGGCTTTCTCCCGCTGCCCTCAGTAATTCCAGCTCCAATAGCGTCTCTTAAAGTTTCTGCAGTTAAAAAGCTCGTAGTTGGATTTCGGGACCGAGGTGACGGTCTGCCGCTAGGCAAGCCACCGTCTGTCCCGGCCCTAGCCTCTTATCCGCCAATGGGTAGAACGCACGTTGTCTCTATATATGTCCATCAACGTACAGTAAGTGTTGTTGTGAATGTAAGGCACATCAACTTGTTTTCCCTTGCCTAACAGTGTTTTCACCTGTAAAAAAACGAACAAAAACTTGTAACACTTGCATTTATGCTTTGACATAATTGTGCCATTATTTTCAAATTGTCCTTTTTAAGGGATTTTGATGAGTAATGTTACTCCAGTTCCAGTGTTGTTTTGGATGGAGAAATTCTGAAACGGAAGTTACTTGCAGACTTGCAGAAGTAAAGCGGAACTACCTCTGAAACTTCTCTATCGGTATGTTGAGTAAATGATTGCACTTCAACTATGCTTAAGGTACAGAATCATGCATCAACCTATTAGAAGTGAAGAAACCTTTAGTATGTCATTGTCTTCAACAATAAATCGGAAGTCCAGTTGGCTTTTTTTAACTTTAGAAAATGAAAAAGGCATGGATAAAACTTAAAAAAGAAAAACAAGCCAACGAATGTACTTGCTGAAAATTCTGATTTATTTGATTTGATTTGAATAAGCAGCACAGTGGATGACTGTTGAGTATGATGCCTCACAGTTCTGAGATCAAGGGTTCCAACCCAGGCTCCAGCCTTTCTGCGTGGAGTTCGTTCTCTCTATGCCTGCGAGATTTTTTTTGTTGCAAGTACTCAGGGTTTCCTCCTACTGCCACCACAAGGGAAACTGGAGGAAGGTGCGCAAACACCGCCCGTCTGCACCGCTACAGAGAAGGAGAGGGTGGTCAGGATGGCAGAGGAGAGAGGTGCCCTCTCCCTTCCTTGATGGAAACATACAACTCCCACTTCACCCTCAGCAGAACCATTTCAACCATCAAAGACAATTCACACCCTGGCTTTGACCTCTTCAGCCTCCTGGCACTACAGGTGTACAAGGTCAAAAACAGATTCACCTTACAGCTTTTTCCCCAAAGTCATAACTATCCACAACTCCCATAAGCATTGACTGACCATTCACCATGCAAATGTCCAAGATGTGTAGTAATTACCTTCATGTGCAATACAAGTAACGTGCAATTCACCATTTATCATACCATGTGTAATACAGCAATCTCCCCACTTCTGTCTCCTACCTCTATGTTTACATTGCTTTCTGATTATATTTATATCTTGCTTTTTTTTCAATAAATAAGGTGAACTTTTCGCTATAAGGACTTCTAATACAGACAGAAGCTTACTTTTTTTTTTCAACGCAGTTTACCAGCACTATCACACACTTATCCAATCTATGCACAAGCTTCTGTATTCCCTCAGAATAAAAATCTTTGGACTGACGTCTCAGCCAGTCGCTCACAAAACTTTTGACTTCATCGTCACATTCACAGTTTGTGCAATTTTTCCAGACATTTTTTCGGCTGAAACATGTGGCACCATACGTAGTTGACATTTTTTCTATGAATTTCAACTGGTTTGCACGCTTCAGCAACCAAAAACTTGATAACTGACTGCTGTTCAATCTCGTGTGGCGGAAAACACTCAGGTTCGCTCTGAGACCCCCAATTTGGCCAAATTTCAAAATGTCCTATATGCATGTGTGATACATCATTGGAAAGCTTACAATCTCAATTTTCTGGGGAAAGAAAAATTTTGAACAGGGCGGCATTTGAAAAAAATAAAAACATTTTAAACAGCAAAAGGAGGTGAGCGCACGCAAGAGCATAATTAAAGATGCTATGATTTTAACGAGATATTATCTCGTACCTCTTTACGATCCAAAAACTCCACGTAGCATGGATCACCGAGTGTGAAGACGCAGCAGTGAATGGCCACATCCGGATTCTTGGGGGATTTTATGGGTGAAACATGGTAATATAACAAGGGTCGTGATGCAGAAATCGCAGACATCAAGGAGTGGTTGAGATTTTCATTTTCATATGTTTACCTATTTTAAACGTTTGTTTTCAATTTTTCTTTGTTTGGATCGATTATTTATCATCTAAAATATTGGGGAAATGTGACAGTAATGGAAAAAAAATACAAGAGATAGTTATGAGGTACTGTAGATATCTGTGACTTTTTTACAGACGCAAATTTTTTTCACTGTGACGTAATTTGTTTAAAAAGTTTAAAATATGCGAGTGAATAATTAAATTATTATTATTTTTTTAAAAACTAAATATTAGACATTAGACAACTAATAATTCTAATGTAAAAATGAAAGACATTTCCAATAATAAATACAATTACTTACCTTCTTTTTATGGCTAGGTTGAAACAAAAGCGGTTGCGTGATGTCTGTAAACGGGGGTTTCCAGGGTAAAACGGACAAATTAAAAATAGTTCGGGGACTTAATGTGCCATGAATCTGCTATGGCAGCTTATAGACATATTGTTTTATCAAACACAACAGTTCTTTTGGATTACAATACAGCAGTTTATTTTAAAGAGGGGTGCAAGAGCAAAAACTGCTTTTTCAGCTTGGTCCGTGTTTTCCGCCATGTACTGTATATCTGCAAAATAAATTAAATCCAAGTGAAGTACAAGTAAAACAGAAAAAAAAACGCTTCAATTGGTGGTAGAAGTCCTTTTAATGAAAAATTCACCTTACTTATTGAATGAACCTTGTATAAAGTCAATAAAGGCATTTTATTCTATTCTAAACCTGGCAAGAATGATAAGGCACTTGTTTGAGTCAGGTAGCCCAGGCTTTAACGCCAGGCCTAACCAGATTATCAAATAAACACCACGGCACTCGAAGCAAACTTTATAATAAAGAGTGAAATAGTCCTTATCCTACTGAAGAGAGAGCAACCACAGTGGGCCATAAACGGAGATGAAGCAGATACAAACCAAAGCAAAGTCATAGGCGTCCGAGGGCGAAACATTGCTGCTCTGACAATCAGTCACAAGGCTACTTAATCTGCAAGGGAAGTTAGCGGCATGCAATAGCCACATGAGAAGAAAATGGGAACCTCTGTTACCAGTGGTTCATGCCTGTTAGGGTTGATTTATGCCTGGCAACCAGTTTGGGGTGTAGGCTATAGGCTCCAGCACACTCTACGTTCCTTGTAAGAACAAGCGCTACAGATAATGAACGAATAAATGGTCTGAACGTTTTATTGTGTAGCAAACCTGTCCTGAACACAACTCGGTATCAATACTATATTACCTTTAAAGTGAGTACTGCAGCTGTCCTAGCTTCTCCAACATTATTATTGCTCATGAAAATAGGTGCCGTCAACATCCCTATTACAACCAAGTGTGCCATCAAAATGACTTTCATGGTTTTACTTTAAGATGAAATTAGAAATGCATGGCCTTAGAGAAACAGAACACATCCCAATGGGCAAACACTGTATTTTCTCATGCATTCCAATAAGCAAGTGAATAATCACAACTAGAGTAGACATTCATGAAGGCTGCAAGGCACTGACAAAACATGTCATAAATACAAACCTAGCAAATAATTCAAGGTTTTAACTGACCACTATATATTGTAGCTATATACAGTAGTTGGTGTGATTGGTAAATTTCATGGCTTTCAGCCTTTTGAAAATACAGGTGCAAAGGGGTGCAAATGTTAAAATCAGGGGTCACTAAGCTTTTTGCAACTCAGCTCTATTTCTTGGATACTGTTTAAGGGCACACACCTTTAAAATATCAAATTTTGTCAAATGGAAAGACATCGCCTAGTATGCTTTCATGTGAAAGACAGTTGTTCTAAGTATATAATTATGCAACTGGAGAATGTCTTAGGTGTCTGTTAATAGAGAAAATAATGTTTAAAAACAAAAAAAGGCATCTCTTAGGAGCATAGCCGTATTGTGACATCAGTTATACACAAGCCCTGCACACTAATAGACTCATTGGCTGTTTACATGATGACGCTGCGACACCAAGAAGCAACGATTATGTTGCGGAATGGCCTCGCCTTTAAAAGGTGATGGCGAAAAAAAAGGCGATTAAGCAAAGTTTTGATTACGGTCTCCGAAGCGGAACGATTCGATTACGGGGATTGTTTCGCAACCTTATGAATGGAACGCTCTCACTCCGATAATGTCAGCACTCGCACACGTCACTTTAGGCAGGCGCAGTGTTTGCTGTTAGTAAACATTCAAAGCAGCAAACATGGTGGAACGTCGGCTTCAATGTACTGTTTTTATTTTATTTTTAATTCAAATATATTATATGTTCGCGTTTTTGTTCCTTTTGAAGCAAAAGATAAAGCTGTGTGAACGCCATTGTTTCGAGTGGGCGGATATGTTGTCCTCCGGGCTGAGGAGGTTGTTGTTAAGGACGTGCATCAATGGCTGTTGCCTTGTAAAACTGCACTGCCCCCTAGGGCCTGGCATGAATACTCCATTGTTTTCATGCAGACTTACGACGTCGTTTGAATGGAGACGGAACCAAGACGGAACCATAAATGCAAACATGAAATTTGTTGTATTCTTGGAGCGTCACCATGTAAACGACCCCTCAAGAACAGATGCATGTGATGATACTATTGACGATGTCACGAGGAAGGGCAGGCAATCCCGGATACTCCTACTGGGATTGGATTGGCTAAAATAGTAAAGGCATCGATAAAATGAAGAAAAACTTATATTTACTTCCACATCATACACACAAAATATCAATTAATTTCATTCATTTCATTTCATCTTCCCCCTCAAAAAACAAAAAACAAAAAACAAAGTCGCGAGTACTTCGAATACCAATAAGAAACAGACAGCCGCGGCTTAGAGGAGGAAGGACAACCGCTGTGCAAGACATGCTTGCGGAGAGTGGTTGCAAGGGGGGGGGGGGGGGCAACACCTCAAACATGATTTCACATTTACGTGACCATCATCCGTCAATTTACACAAAATTAAAGGTAAGTAAACGCTGTCATGAACGTTCCACCAGCTTAAAGAGTTCAGCGTGTTTAGTGTGTCTTGCGATGTGAAAACAAATATTATAACGTAAGCTTGCTAACAAGGCAGATATAATGGCTAGTTAGCATGCCAAGACGGCTAACTAGTTTCCTCTCACCTCACCGCTCAAAACTTAACCCAGAAAAGGTGAACGAGCTCACATTCCTTCATCATAACTTGGACCGAGAGAGAAATATGTTGAAAATGAACAAGTCTTTAAAAATGTTGAGATGGAGCTTTAAAGTCAGTAGAGTGCCTGCACTATATACACAGTATATATTTTTAATTTTATTTAGAAGTGTTTTTACTTTTCTGTGGCAAATAATTATTTTATTTTATTTATTATTTTATAAGTTGTATTTATTTTAATTTTATTAATTTTGTTATTTTATCTATTTAACATTATATTCATGTTTCAATTTTCAAATATGTTGTGAAAATTTTAAAAATCTTGTTCAATGGAAAAAAGTTTTCTTTTTAACCTACACATCCCAAAATAACATTTTAAAGCTATACCGTATTTTTCGGACTATAAGTCGCAATTTTTTTCATAGTTTGGCTGGGGCTGCGACTTATACTCTGGAGCGACTTATGTGTGAAATTATTAACACAATATTATATCATTTCACATGTTATTTTGGTGTTTTGGAGTGACACTAATGGTTAGGTAAACTTGTTAGCATGTTCTCAATGCTATACTTATCTGAATAACTCTTAATAGCTATGTTACGTTAACATAATGGCCACGTTCGCATTTCTTTGTTCATGCATCATGTAACATTATCACACTGTACACTTATTCAGCATGTTGTTCTCTATTGTATTTTTATTTTAAATTGCCTTTTAAGATGACATATCTGTTCTATGTGTTGGATTTTATCAAGTAAATTTTCCCCAAAAATGTGACTTACACTCAAGTGCGACTTATATATGTTTTTTTCCTCTTCATTGGGCATTTTATGGCTGGTGCGACTTATACTCAGGTGCGACCTATAGTCTAAAAAATACGGTAATTGCAATACCGTTATACCGTGAAACTGGTATTTTTGTTTAAGGTTATCATACTGTCAAAATCTCATACCGGCACATGCCTATTTCCAACTGATCATTTGTTTGCTTTATTTTTCATGGAACAGATTGGCTCATCTGGTTGCGTCGCGATTGACCGACGAGCGAACCAAGAGCAAGGCAGCGTTGACCCAAGCGCAGGGAAATAGAAGAGAGACGCTATACTTTATTGACAACTATTCTGGAGTGCAAACTAAGGGCTGATTTATGCTTTTGTGTTCCGGTGACAGTGGAGCGATGGCGTAGACCCAACATCGTCATTGCGCATTCAAAGTTGTTAGTCAAGGGAACACGTTGCTCTGTAATTCACCGCCATGCCAGTAGAGGGGTGTGCCTTTGTCTTTGTATGGTTTTGGGGGACTCTTGTTGAATTCCTTTAGCTTTCCTCTGGGTATTAACAGCAATGGCAACGGAGATGAAACGTATGTAAGTGCCGCTGCAGCTAATCAATATTGGACAACAAATGTCGCAGCGTAGGTGACACAGAAGACATTTCCAAATGTTTGAAAACGGCGTCGTTGTTGCGCTGAACCGGAGCAAAGTTCTGAACGGACCAATCACAGTCTTTTGACGTTCACGTCACGCGCATTGACGTAATGCGTAGTCAGGATTTTTGTGAGATGCACATCAGGCTACTATGGCTTAGGGTCGTAAATCGGGTGTGCGTTAACGGCTTAAGGCCGAGTTATACTTCCGCGTTAGACCTGCGGCGTCAAGTAAGACCCGATTTACGACCCTGCGCCGTAGCCTGACGCGGTCCTATTGATTTTTCAAACCCTAGCGTCACGTCAACGCATATGACGTGGCGGAAATGGACTGTGATTGGTTCACTCAGACTGTTGTTTCCGGTTCAGCGCGAAATCACCTCCATTGTAAAACATTTTTCTAGACACAAAAATGGACCAAGTCGACTGGAGTATCATTGAAGAGCAAGTCTCGTCAAGACATCATAAAGTTTGCCAAATGGCAAGGTCAGTGATTGAATAAAAAAATGGAAGAACCACCGAGACGTGTGTTCGGAATCGAGTGGCCACACGAAGCGATGACCCAGTCGCCCAAAAACTGCCAGCTTTTTATCACTTTATGTCGTATTTTTGGTTGGTGCACTTCATCATTTATTGTGTACATATGTTTGCTGTTAGTCTGTGACTTATTTACGTGTCACACTTCAAGTATATGATAAATAAAGCACAGGTTTGGTGTCAAAAGAGTTGTTTTGATCTTTAATTTTCAATAACAGACAGTTCACACACGATACATCATCACTGATTGAGAGTGCCTCGGTGCTTTTATGATAACGTTAACATCAAGGCTTCCAACGCAGTTTGGGAAGTTCCACTGACGCCAGAAATCTGCTATGTCTTCCAACTGGCTGGTTGTAGAACACGGCAAACAAATCGGGCTGGAGGGCTTTGCAGACCTCGGACAAAACGCTGGACGCAGTGCTCAATGTCAGTTTGAAGCTAGCCGCCACAGCTCGCTGGTTTTCACCAGAGGCTAGAAGAACTCTATGCGGCATCAAAAGGTGGACAGAACGCCTTGAAACCGTCTTCTGCGTCGCCTGCGCCTCAACATTTGTAGGATAAACATTTATTCAATGTTGATGAGCTGAAGATCCACATTCAAGTGTTCCATTTTGCATGGTTTATTTTTCTCCATTAAACTAGACAAGAGGAAGTCAACAAGCATGCCCCAAAACCATACAAACATAACACAACACCCCTCTAGTGGCTTGGCAGCGAATTACAGAGCAACGCGTCACCTGGCCGGAGAACCATTGAATGTCGAATGACGCCATAGTCGCTGCGCCGTCACCGCAACGTAGGACCGTAACTCAGGCTTTAGGTCTGCCATCACCACTACGCAGAAGAATAAATCAGTCTTTAAAATAAAGTAACAAAAAGCAAGAAGAATAAAATTATTCATGACTAAGAAAGTATTATTATCTGTGTTTTGGTTATGATTTTGGTTTGCTCCCTTGTATCTTGTTCAGTCTTGGTTCCTTTGTCTCTTATGACTCCCCTATTACTCTCACCTGTTGTTGTCTGCTGTTAGGTTTTGTGTTGGTTTTCTCCTAGTGTGACTTGTCCCTGTGATTGCCCATTGATTTCACCTGTTCTGCCTCCCAGTGTATCCTCCAATCTGCATCCTCCTGTGCTCACCTGTTCCTCGTTGTGTCGTTACCCCTTGTCTGTGTGTGTGTATATAAGCTCCCAGTTTCTTTTTACTCCTTGTTGCGTTATTGTCTATGTCAATGTCAATTTCAAGTCTTGTCCAAGCCCTCGTGTACCAGTCCCTCCGATTAAGTAAGTTTTGGTTTGAACATTGCCTTTTTGATCTCCAGTCCTTTTGGTTGTACTTTGTGCTTTTGGTTAGTTATTATTAAAATGTTTTTTTGAGTTCACCGCCACCTGCCTTGCTGCTTTTTGTTTTCCTGCAATTGGGTCCACACCACCTGCCTTCCCACGTTTCCCTGACAGTCTGCACTTTGTGTGTGATTTTTCATTTGTTACTTTGCCTTGTCGTGTTGCGCTGAGTGTTTTTTTTTTTTTTTTTTCATTAAATAAGTACTTTTGAGTTCTGCATCACCCCTGTCTGCCTCATTTGCCTCCTTGTTGCCCTGCGTTTGGATCTCCCCCTCCACCATAATAATAATGTAACAGCTAAGAGAGGAGAGCAGTGTTGTGATTAGGGGAGTGACAAAATATCGAAATGGTGATACATCTTGATACTTTATATTCCAAAAGGTTATCGATATGCTCCTGCAAAGAATCGAGGTATCATTTTAAAAAGGTGTCAATGTTTAAAAAAAAAAATAAAGGACCCAACAAGATGCTACCAAAATCTTCCACCATAATAGTGTCTCAATTAACTCTAAGGCTGCATTGACGGTGCTTGACGCCCAATCCATTTAGACTGGGAATGTTGGTTCATTCGAAACCAGAGCTTTCATAGTCATTCTGTCCGATTTTCAGGGCATTTACAGGTCACTTGCTGTTCATTTTAGGGCATTTACAGGTCATTTCCTGTTAAGTTTGAGTCACTGCCGATTCATTTGGGTAATTCCCGGGTCATTTCCTGTTCTGTAACTCAAAATAAACAGGAAGTGACCAATGAAATACCCCAAAATCAACAGGAAGTAACTGAAAATCAACAGGTAAATGACCTTAAATGGCCCCAAATTACCTCATTACCTGGCATTGGCTGTCACTGACGGCCATAAACATTCAATCTGTTTGAAGTGGGAGGGATGGCAGGGACGTCTACTAGTGATAAACTCATTCCACTTCACAGCAGAAGCTTGTTTTTCTGTTTATTAGTTGCATGTACAATATCCTAGAATGATTTCCTGACCGATGTATCGATAATCGTTGTATCACCGTATCGTCAGATCATCGTTATCGTGAGCTTTGTATCACAAATCCTATCGTATCGTGAGTAACAAGAGGTTCCCACTCCTAGCTGTGATTACGCAAATCTTTCGGAATGATTGCCAAAAAGTTCAACCTTCTTTTTATTAGATCATTACGTATGCTCCCACACGTTTGGAATATTTTGTGTAGTACATAAAAAACAAGGAGGGAGTCTTGTCATCATGAGTAATAGCACGTCTTGCATGGCTGCCTTCACACCTGTATGGACACAAGTCAGAGGGTGGCCAAGCAGGTGATGGATGATACTCAAATACTGAGCCATGATGCCAGTATAATCTTGTCATTGTGCTGCATTTGCCATGATATTTTTCTAGATGAGAGATGAAAACAACATAATAAGAGCGATTATCGGTTATTGGGGTCATGCACGCATAGACACGCACACATACACACTTAAAAATAACAGTAATTATTCATCATTGCTCAAAAATTTATAGGCCTCTTTATTTGACTTGGAGAATGGATGGGAGCACGGGTCTGCCTGCGAGCTGTGTAGCTAAGCAAATACTCCCTCCGTGAGAAAGAGAGACACAGACAGAGAGAGAGAGCAGGAAAGAAAAGAGGGAATGTGGGAGGAGAATAGGAAATGAGATTAAAAGGCAAACGACAGAACGAGAGAGCAAAAGAGAGAAAGCACTTGGGGAGTTGAGCCGAAAGAGAACGACAGAAACAGGCGAGTGAGGGAAAGAGGAGGAGGATGGAGGGATGGAGGTAGCTCAGGGGGGAGAGGAAGGAGACTTGACCCAGATTGGAAGCCTAACAGCAACAGCAGCAGCAGCCGAGTGAGCCGGTGAATGTTTAATAGCTTTGACACACACATGCACACACACATGAAGACAACATACGCACGCACACTGTTGACTGGGACTCTTGTTGCTGGAGTTCAGTTCAGACCTGTTGAATTGCAGTAATGGTGGATGCGAATGGTACATTGGCAAGATAATGGAAAAAGCGTGCAGTGGTTTAACTAGAAATTAAAATCAGATGCCCTATTATTGAAATGTGAATATAATACAGGGTGTCCATAAAGTCTCTCTACCATTTCAAAAATTTATTAAAAATGCAATTGATTAGATATTCTATTCTGATTTGTTCTATTGTCTTCAGCATTTATTGATTTTTTTTTTTACGTCTTTTAATACATATCTACATGGGCAGCATTAGTTGCACGAAGCACATCAAGACGGTACTTGATTTCTTGCCATGTTCGCTGTAGCATAGCCTCATCAGTTGTGGCAATAGCATCAGTAATCCTTCGTTTAAGGTCAGTAATGTCCCTTATCTTTGTTCGATACATGATATCTTTAACATAGCCCCATAGAAAGAAGTCCAGGGGAGTGATATCTGGTGAACATGGCGGCCAAGGAATTGGCCCATCCCTTCCAATCCACAACTGAATGACATTCAACCAACCATCATTTTTTAGCAAGACGGTGCACCACCACATTGGGGGCTGCATGTTTGTGGGTTCCTCAATCAAACATTTCCAGACCGATGGATTTGAAGGGATGGGCCAATTCCTTGGCTGCCACGTTCACCAGATATCACTCCCCTGGACTTCTTTCTATGGGGCTATGTTAAAGATATCGTGTAATGAACAAAGATATTACTTCTTTAAGCGAAGGATTACTGATGCCATTGCCACAATTGATGAGGCTATGCTACAGGGAACATGGCAAGAAATCGAGTACCGTCTTGATGTGCTTCGTGCAACTAATGGTGCCCATGTAGAAGAAGAAGAAACTTCAATACACGCTGAATACAATAGAACAAATCTGATAAAATATCTAATCAATTGCATTTTTAATAAATTTTTGAAATGGTAAAGAGACTTTATGGACACCCTATATATACGCTTGACTTTGAAGGGATTTTTTTTTTTTGATGGAATGTCTTTTTTTTGAAGGGATGCACAGTGGTACCTCGACATATGATCGCTTTGAAACGATCTTTTCAACATCTGACGTAAAATTTGACTCGCCATTTGTTTCTACATCCGATGACATGCTCGAAATACGACGACATGACAGCGGCGCAGACGGATTTTCTTGTGAGAGAAATCAACACAGGTTCCAAGAAGGTTAGTGCAGGGGGTGAAACAAGGAAAAGGGTGACGCTTACCATTGAAATGAAGATGGAAATGATAGGAAAATATGAGCGTGGGGTGCGCATCCGTGTACGATCTCCATGGTCCTACTCTGACCTCCGTTGTGGTAGCATCGCCAAAGAAATCGCCAGCTTTGTCAGGTTTTTATGATTTATATCTGAACTTGTGCAACACGACACGCCTACTGTCCGCTGCAATTGATGGTGTTCTCAATAAAACATTAAAAGAGAAAGTAAAATCTCAACCGCACAGGGGTGGCGTGGCTCAGTGGTAGAGAAGTTGTCCCCCGAACCAGGGGTTGTGGCTTCAATTCTCCGTCCTGGTGAACTCGTCAAAGTATCCTTGAGCAAGATACTGAGTGCCACGTTGCTCCTGGTGCTGCGTCACCAGCAGGTAATGGGGATGTAGTGTAAAACACTTTGAGAGCCTTGAAAGGTCGAAAAGCGCTATACAAGTATAACACCATTTACCACTTCGCCCTCTCTCTGTCATGTCAGTGACGTGTTGCGTTCAGGTACAGCACGAAAAACACGTCCGCCACATTAGAACCAGATTCGTTTGATTTTTTATTATCCCGATTTTTATTAATAATTTATTTGTTTTGCTATGTGTAATTGCCATTTGTAATAGTACCAGTAGTATTTATCAAGGAATTAGTGTAGGTTTTTGGGCTGTGGAACGAATTAATGGAATTAAAATACACTCTTTTGGGAAAATCCTACTCGAAATACGACCATTTCGACTTACAAACACGGTCATGTAATGAATTAACTTCGTATGTAGAGGTACATTATTTTTCATGACAGAACACGTATGTTTGTGTTGTCTCCGATATGTTCCAAGAACAAGAACAAAGCAGGGTGAGGCACCATATTATGCTTCTCACCTCTGGAACAAATTAAAACGCTAAAAATGCTTTTGTTTACCACAGCATATCCATACCTGTCTACATATTTTTAACTTAAGCTATTTGCTTTTTATTCCTTTTCTGCTTTAATTCCATTTCTGATTTGTATTTAATGTGATTTCCATGTCTAATTTCATTTCCTGTTTTGACTGCCTTATGTTTTTTTTTTTTTTTTTTAATGGTATTTTTATGACCGTCATGTGATGTAAAGCACTTTGCTTTGCCTTGTGTTGAATTGTGCTATACAAATAAATTTGCCTTGCCTTGCCTTGTCTAGAATATTTGAATAATAGTAAACTGGAATCTGCATACACATAGAACAGAAATATTATTGGCCACCTAGACTGAAGTAGGATTTTCTTTTTGCAGTATTAATCATATTTTCTGGCACACAGGCTAATATATATTTTGACCCAAATCCATATAATTAACAGTTGCATGAATTTCTTGCCACTTAAAGCATACAACACAACTTATCGGAATGTAAGAAATAGCCTTTAAAAGCATTCAGAAAGGTCACCAGTCAATGTAGCCATGGCATTTGTGAATAATAAACATGCAAGTACTGTATATACACAGTACAGTGAATATGCAGTACGTTCACAAAAATTATCCAGTGTATACAAGGTGCAACGAACTAGTACTAAACACTTTTAAATCCATATATTTTCCGTAGGAGTTGTCCTTATCATCGTGAGTGAGCTGGCTATGGGTGAAAGTTGAGGTACAGCATAAGAGTTTTTCATGTGTTTCTATTTTTTTTGTTATTCTTTGAACGTGAATTTCATGTCCATGTTTGTTCAACATCTATTATTTCAACATATTGTTTTTAATGCAGCACAACTACACTAGAATAGACAATAGAATAATACTTTTGATAGCAAGACTATTATAGCAATTACTGTACAGTCAAGTGGGAGAGTACATAATAGGAAAAAAAATAATCTTTTCTTCAAAAAATGTGGCATCGGTACAGTATCGACATCGGCGCATACCACAAAGCCGAGTGTTGGCCTCGGTAGCGGGAGCAAAAAAATAGCATCCGCGTGACTTTACTTCTTATACTGAGTGACACTTGAAGCTAAAACATACTCTTTGTATGTTTTTAGGAATTATAGATGATTGTGATTCTCCTCCTTCTTTTTCCCTCCTTTCAGAAGTCAGCACTTGGTCATGTTTTCAGCTCCAGTGAGTCACCCCTCTATGTGCTTGTGTGTATGTGTGAGTGTGGCTGCTATTTCAGCACTTTCCAGCTCTATTGATTCAAACAAGCCTGCAGGGGAGAAAGCAGGGCCCTTACAGCAACACAGACACACGCATGCTTACGCACGCACACACTCGGAAGATATGGTGTCAGTCAGATAAATGATGCCAAAACACTTTGTTATCAACATACACAATAAAGTAGTGTGAGAACATTTTGGCATTTTCTCATGTCCAGTGTGTGCAGATGCTGCATAAACATAATGCATATTTATGTCATTGCGCGCATGTTTATGCCAACCTCACTCGCCAGAGCACAGATACAGTGGAAAAGGGCATACATTATTAGATGACAAGCTTTAAGTGTGATAATGACTAAGCTTTATAATGTGTTTAGAGAAAAACATCAATTTACAACTTGCGTTCAAAGTACTTTGACCAGCATTAACATATGATTCAGAAGAGAAAATTCCACATTGGTGCTTTGATGCACCTAGCCAAGGTCACCAACACGCATACAGTAAATAGACACACATTTGATAGCCCCATTCTAATAGTTATCTGTATCATGACACACACAAACGCTTGAGCGCAGTGTACGCAGCAGGTGGAGGGTCAAACCCAGCAAGTCATGTCACACCTTTGCAGTGTGGCGTACTCCTCCGCCACTGACCTCAGCTGAAAATAGAACCAGGAAGTCATTATTTCGGGATCTCATTTCCAGCCACAGCAGGACGAAACGCAATTAGCAAAACGTCTCTGTCTCTGTGACCGCCACCTACCGCCGCCACTGCCACCCGTTTGCACAATTCTAGTGGCCATTTGTGAAAACAGGATGCACTTTGCGACAATCCTGTTTAAAAATCAACATTTTCTTAGCCATGCATCCCCAAATCCAAGGGCGTAGGTTTGGTCTCAATATTGGTAGGGACGACATTCCAGCATAACCTGCATTTACACTTTTTGCTGGGGACGGGACATTAAAAAGACCAAACAGACTGGGTGAACGGCGGTCAGGGCTACATTTCTCATCAATAAGAATCTAATTGATAGACCAATTAATGCAAAATAAATCTGTATTGATTTATACTAACTTTCACAGATTACAGATTATTGTGTCAGATTCTTCCACTTACTTTTAGTAAACATTACCATTTGTTCTTATTAAACCCAAATATCTAAAAGTTGGTCATTTTTCACCTAAATCAAGAAAAAAATGCTTTCAAATATTGTTTTGAACAATGTTTATTCTTGAATTAAGAACATTTCTGACAACAAGTTTTTTAAGCTTAAATATTGAAGCTTTTTGCTTAAAATAAGTCTGTTTATTTTCAGATAGCTTTTTTTTTTTTTTAATTTTATTTCAAGAAATCTGAGTAAAATTTACTTGTAGCACTGGCAGGTAATTTCACTTATTTCTAGTAGATTTACCCTAAAAACAAGGGAATTTATGTTTTTCTTTTTTTTAGTTTTAAGGAGATGGGTTTTTGCAGTGCATAGTATTGGTTCAGGTGATACACCGTTCGATTCGAACCTTTGTTTTCAAAAACGACTAAAGAAACATTTTGAAAACATCCAGAATAAATTTTGGGACTTTACTGGCAAATTTAAATTGCAATATTTGATCACAAATTTGTGTATTAACATACAAAGAAATATAAATTTGTTAATCATCTCTTTACTATCCAGGAATGCAAAAAAATAAACATTTGTTTTAATACCACTCGAAATGGTCTATCTAAATAAATTAAAAAAAAAAAAAAAACTTCTTTGTCAGGGAAAAACAAATAAATATAATGGAGCCTTCCTTCAGTAAAAACACTACTGCTTTTGTCCACGAGCACAGCCAAACTCAACAAAAAATGAAAACTCCTTTGGGCTGCTTTAAGCTTATATAAGGAAAATTAAAATTAAAACTGGGAAGAAGGGGGTAAACCTTGGTTCACTACATTTCTTGCAACTGAGCAGAGTTCACTATATTTCTCAGTTTAATTAAGGTTAACATTGTAAAATACACGTACAGAAGGACACTGTTCCTGAAGCAGCTTCCTACTCAGGTTAGAAAGTTCACACAGTTTAATGTAATGGTGAATCTAAACCATGATGTAGGTTAGACTTTCAGTAGCAAAATTAGTGGTGCGTTTCCTACCTTTACGACAATGACTTGTCACATTACCTACAGTTGCTGCTGGCTGAAAAAAAAACTTTTATATTCATCCACTTCGAAGCGGTTGGAAGAGGCGGCATGTCGAAATGTATCGTAATTCTGTACTGTGAGAGTGTGCGTGGGGGGTGGGGAGTCATCAGCCAATCAAATGTGTGTTTGAGGGGAAAAAATGGACTGGCTGATTCAGCAAGTGAAAATGTGGTAAATATCTGGAAAGGTAAATAATGACAATAATTCACTTAATAATTGCAGGGTCAATTCTATCGTTACAACATATGGGAAGACAATCTAAATAGACTATATAACTGAACACATTATATAATGCAAATAAGGTTACTTAAAAGTTGGTGGGGACAATTTGAACATCCTGAAAAGTTGGTAATGTTTTGTCCCTACCGTCCCTATTCAAACCTTCGCCCTTGGGGACGATATGACAGCATAACCTTCATGTCCACTTTTTGCTGGAGACGGGACATTAATAAAACCAAACAGATTGGGTGAATGGGGGTCAGGGCTACATTTCTCACCAGTATGAACCAAATTAATTGATAGGCTAAATGAATAATGCGAAATAAATCTGTATTGAGTTATACTAACTTTCACACTGCAAATTTATAACTTCTAAATCTGATATTTTTTCGTAAATCTAGTCGAATAGTTTTCTCCATCTTGTTTTGAGTGTTAGACTAGTTAACAGATTCATGGGTCAGATTATTCTACTTACTTTAAGTAAATATTATTGTTTGTTTTTTATTAAACTGATACATCTAAAAGTCGGTCATTTTTCACCTAAATCAAGAAAAAAAATCTTTCAAATAAGATTTTGAACAATATCTCTTCTTGAATTAAGAACATTTCTGACAACATTCAGTTTTTTTTGAAGATTAAACATACAAACCTCTTGCTTAAAAGAAGTCTGTTAAGCTTATTGTCAGCTAGGTATTTTTCTTATTTCAAGAAATCTAAGTGAGTAACGCTTACTTGATGCAATTGCAGATAATTGCAGTTATTTCTAGTAGATTTACACCAAAAAAGAGGGAATTTAATTTTTTCCCCCCTCAGTTTTAAGGAGGCGGGGTTTTTCAGTGCATATGTATTGGTTTAGGTGGTGCACCGTTCGATTCAAAACTTCCAGAATAAGTGTCTGGATTTTATAAGCAAATTTTAATTGCAATATTTGAACATAAATTATATTAACATACACAAGAAATACAAACTTGTTAATCGTATCTTAACTATCCAGGAATGCAAAAACTAAACAGTTCTGCGCATGCGCGTAATGTTAAAAATGGCCGCGAATGCAGCGGTTTCAAAGTAAACAATACAATCTTTCGATATACAAAGAAACATTTACTTACATTTGATCATGGACGGACATGTAGAAAAGTTCTCCTCAGACACATCCTGCCATGTGGCTGCACACAACTCAACTGCACACTGTTCTCTTACATATTTTTTTTATTTTTATTTTTTTACAATTTTTTTTTACAATTTATTTCTAATTTTCCACACAAAAACACAAACACAACATTCCCCACCACCGGATAACACCAACACCAAACATAAAGAAAAATACAACTAATGAGCACCAAATCGGCCTGTGTTCCCCTCTATCATAATGAGCCAGAGATCCATATTATACCCCTTTTTCCCTGTAAGTCAGCCACTTCCCACAGTTTTTCCAAAACAAATATTCTTTTATCTTTAGCCTATATAATAGCCGTTCCATGTCGAGTATTTCATCCACTATTAGCAGCCATTGTTCATATGTTGGAGATTCAGTTCTTAACAAGTTCTTTGTTATGGCCTTTTTTGCAGCCACAAGGAGAATTTTCACAATATACTGCTTTATCTGTCCATGTCTTAAACCCGTCTTACATGTCTTAACATGTCTAAACATGTCTTAAATCTAATTTTCCAGGTATCGTTCTCTTACTTTTAACGTCTTTGCCGTGTCTTTAAGCATTATTTATGCCATATTCATGTTGCACTTGTATTTTATGATGTAACTTGTTTATTTAGCACCTTTGGATAACATTGAGAGTCTAACTGAATGTAAAAAAAGTGCTTATTCACCACCAGAAAAGCTTCAGGACAAAAATATCTTTAGGGTGAAAATTTGACAGCAAACCAGCTGTGAATGCGCGTGTGAGTGTAGGGGGCGGGGGTCAAGTGATCAGCCAATCAAACTTGCGTTTGAGGGAAAAAATGGACTGGCACATTCAGCAAGTGAAAAGAGGTCAATGTAAGTCTGAACATATTGAAAGTACTGTAATCCACTTCAAAATGGTAGGGCATCGACTTCATAATGTATTGAAGGGACAAGGAATGCGGGGCCGATAAATAGGGGGCCTGCATTGTTGGCGAGGCTGTCAAAGCTGACCGAGTGGAATCACAGACAAAGAGCTTTTTTCGTTGAAAATTCTTGTGAATAAATTCTTAAATCCCTTAATTCTTTATAGATATGGAGTAAAACAGTCTCGATTCTTGGTTATAAGCAAATAAGAAAAAAAAATCGTGCAGTGAGCCTTTATTTTACGTCAATATGTCGAAGGACGATGCTAGTCCCGTTAGTGAATGTAGCTGGCGGCCGCCTTATGTAAACTGAGCTTTTCTGGTGAAAATTCTTGTGAATAAAGGCTTATATCCACAAATTCTTTATAGATATGGACGTAAAACAGTTTTGATTCCTGTTTAAAAGGAAAAAATAAACGTGCAGTTAGCATTTATTTTACGTAAATATGTCGAAGTACAATCCTAGTCTGTTAGTGAATGTAGCTAGCGGCCGCCTTATGTAAACAGAGCTTTTCTGGTGAAAATTCTTGTGAATAAAGGCTTAAACCCCTGAATTATTTATAGATATGGACATAAAACAGTCTCGATTCTTGGTTAAAAGCAAAAATAAATAAATAAATACGTGCAGTTAGCATTTATTTTACGTAAATATGTCGAAGTACAATGCTAGTCTGTTAGTGAATGTACTGTAGCTATGGGCCGCCTTATGTAAACGGAGCTTTTCCGATGAAAATTCTTGTGAATAAAGGCTTAAACCCCTGAATTATTTATAGATATGGACATAAAACAGTCTCGATTCTTGGTTAAAAGCAAAAAAAAAAAAAAAAAGTGCATTTAGCATTTATTTTACGTAAATATGTCAAAGTACAATGCTAGCCTGTTAGTGAATGTAGCTAGCGGCCGCCTTATGCAAACAGAGCTTTTCCGGTAAAAATGTTTGTGAATAAATGTTTAAACCCCCAAATTCTTTATAGATATGGACGTAAAACAGTCTCGATTCATGATTAAAAGCAAAATAAGTAAATAAATAAATAACTTGCAGCTAGCATTTATTTTACATAAATATGTCCAAGTACAATGCTAGTCTGTTAGTGAATGTAGCTAGCGGCCGCCTTATGCAAACAGAGCTTTTTCAGTGAAACTTTTTGTGAATAAATGCTTAAATCCCCGAACTCTTTATAGATATGGACGTAAAACAGTCTTGATTCTTGGTTAAAAGCAAAAAAAACGTGCAGTTAACATTTATTGTACGTAAATATTGTGAACTATGACGCCAATGCGGTAGCGGCTAATAACTTCCATTTTTTTTTTTTTTCACAACGTTTCAAAGTGCATGCATGATACGAAAAACATAATAATTACCTTGAATCATCGAACAAATCACTCCTGAGACAATACGTCCTGTTCGTATGCGGTAAAGCGTTCGTACTTATTCAACAGAAATCCGGCATTAGATCGCTGCGTGCGTGTGTTTCTGAATAGCTAGCTCCTCTTGATGGGGGCGGCCCCCTACTTGAATGCGAGGCGCAGTGCATTACTGATCTGACCCGTCAATAGCATTATGAAGTCTATGGGTAGGGTTAATTCTATCCTTACAACAAAAAATACAGGGACTGATTTTTTACAAATATTTACATACATATATTTACTAAAGATTGAAGTAAGCGAAAGCTTTAGCCAAGCCTTACCGAGAAACTAGAAATGATTAATTTGTTGGGTTTTTTTTTGTTTTTTTGTTGTTTTTTATTTTAGGTGTAACACCACCACTGAATGGTACTATTGACAAAATGTGACAATGACCACATAACATGTTCAATACGGAGCAAACTGCCTTTTGAAACCTTACCTCTGCCAACTTCCATATCCCTCTATTGTAGTAAGTATATCACTTGTCTTCTGATTTATCGGGTTTAGATTTTATTATACACCAGGTTTTTTGTTTCACTTCTATGGCAGCTAGGGATGATAAAATGTTCCTGAAATCACTGCCTCTACAGTTAATAAAGGTTTTATGATGGTCACATATTGTACATCAATATGAAGCACATTGCTACAATGCACAGAATGTTGAATAAACTGTTTCTATATGTTGTTTCTGTTTCATCAGGTGTACATTCAAATCAATGTTCATATAAAATTAGTGTTATTTCAGAGAATCTATTTTGCAGTCTGGCAGTGTCATTGAAAATCAATGCATAAATAGATTGCATCACAAATGAATGTTTGAGGCTGAGTGTGTGTTCCTAATATATGATGATAAACTTCTTAGTCACAGAGAAGAAAGCTGTCTGCTAATCTTCAGTTTTTCACAGCTTTGGTTAGCCATCCTCTCACCACGTTATCAGTACCACCTGCAGTCAATATCTACAATGTAAAGGGGAAATGTGTATAAGTCAGCCAGAGTTCCTCTATTGAGCAACTTCCAATATTGGCAGGAAAATGATGCGTCACCATCTTGGAGAACACGACACTGGAGATGGGCCTAATTATTTTCCCATCCGCTTGCTCTCTTGTTTTTGTGTGATTTTTTTAAATTTTTTTTTTTTTTTTAACAAAACAATTAAAATCCATTTTTCACTCCGTCCATTGCACAACACGGAAGAGAATATAGAAAGCTTAAATTCTGTTTTTGTTATTGGATTGAGTCGCTCGCCAAACTGATTGTTTCCCCTTTGCGAGATGTACAAAGCTCCTGATAAGATGCTGACAAGCTGTGACGGATGCTTTTATTCCTCCTCATATTGTGCTGACATGCAGATTCTCTAGAAAGTATAATGTGTCTATTGCTGAACACAAACTCTAGCAATAGGTAAACAGACACACAATACCATTGCATTGAGAGTGCCAATTTGTGCGTGTGTCATCTTTCTTTGCTTGCAGAATGTGCCGCATTAGGAGTTGTTTTGTGGAGCCCAGTGGACCCTTTTCTCTTCACAGTTCATAACTTCACTAGTTGGCAATATTTTCTATATTACAGTCACAAACACCAGGAAGCAGAAACACTCTGGTCCATTCATTTCACTAAATAGGAAAGATAAAAACACTCTGTGTGGTATACTGTAGATGGTTGACTGATTAATGCAGGTAACTGTCCTAAAAATATCCAGTGCTTTGTGACTACAGATGTACAATTGTTTGCAGTTAATGTGAAAAAAAAAGTTGAAACCTTGGCTAATTATTCCGCATGCTGTTTCAACAAGTCTTAAGACAATATTTCTCAGAAATTACAATTACTCCACTATCATCCATGAACTACAGTTTTTGTTAAACATGTTAAAAACTGTCTGTTTGACCTGAAAGTGAAAGTACGTAGGTATAAGAAGTAATTATTAAGATTTTGGGGAAAAAAAGGGGGAAAAAATAAAAAATCTGGCCCCATCTTATACCTCTGAAAAAACACACATCTTGTAGACTTCTAATAGATTGACCATCCCAAAACATAACATCCAAGGTTTCCCCTAGGATTTTTTTAAGTTGCGGAGGTGTTGGGCTGAATTGGAGTCTGACAATGTGCCGCGGCGAAATTGTTTCATATCATGACAAATAAAAGATTTTTTTTCAACATTATTTTTTTTCCAAGAAGAACCATAACAAAGACCTATTTGCAAAGTTTGCATTTTGCCTGCACTTGATTTTCCTGGATTAAAAAAAAAAAAAAAAACATTCTGAGGCCGCTTTCAGAGGGGAAATCAGCAATCGTTGGTCACATTTACTGTACAGTCAGTTTGAGGCATACTTCCAGTCTCCCTGCAGCCGTTTCCTCAGGTCTGTCTTCACCCACACAAGAATAATATTTTAAAAAGAGATCTGGGAAATGAAGACATACAAGCATCTCTAACTGACATTGTACAGTTCTGTACATTGTACAGTTGACCAAATGTCGTATTGTGTTAATTGCAGAGAAATCTCTCTCACAGTTCACTACTGAGATGGGCGTTGCCAACGCAATGGGCGACTATTGTGCTCGAGCAAGGGTACAGCCCTCCCCATTCATCAGTCAGTGATGCCATCTTTGCCATCATGCTGACCTGGTCCATATTCTGAAACACATTAAATGGATTAGCCATTAGGACTACACTGTTTCAATCCCATGTTTTCACAGATTTCATTAAATCAATTCAATTTAAATTAAAACTGTTTTTTTGTGGGAGTTACTTTTCTGATTGTTTTAAACTTACTCCCTAGTGCAAAATGATATTGAAAAAATAATAATGATTTGTTTCAATGAGATGAAAAATATTTATTTTGCCCTCTATTTTGTAATTTTTGGATAAGGAATCTGCCAATTTATAAAAATGAACCTTTTTAAACACCGTAGCTTTAGTTAAAACAAAACAAAACAAAACATAACAACTATGATTAATAAAAAACAATAGTTGCACAATTCTCAATACTCACCTTGATTTTTGTGGTACAGCCAGGGCTTGAACTTTGCCATTTCTGTCCATGTTGCGTCCCAGCCAGATTCCCTGTTGGCTCAGGTCTCCTTCCCCGGACTTAATGCACTTTCCTGATCTGCATCTCTAGCTGTGATCTTGCCTCATTCCGTTTTTGAAAATGTTATGCCAACATCAAAATACAATGATAGTCATAACCATTTGGTTATTAAAAATGTTAACCCAACATTAAAATACAACGCTTGCCATAACCATTTGGTTATTTCTACTCCTTGGAAGGTGAGGGCTAAATACATTCGGAACCTGGGAGCATGAGTAGCACGTTCCAAAATATTTAATTAGCACGCTAATTAAATATATCAGAATGTGACAGTCTAAATAACCACAAATATAATAATCTTTTTGTTAAATGAACCTCCTCTTCAGGAATATTTCTCTTTCCAAAATACTTCAAAATACTCATCTGAAATTAAAATAAGTGATGTCAGCAACGAACTAATGTAGTGCTAAGATGCGACGATTCAAGTTAAAGATGCCATAAAGAACTTAAACGTTACGCCGATGTCCATATTAAGTTTGTTTTTATTGTCTTAATCCACCATTACATTCATTAAGTTGAAATACTTTTCTGCGCATTTTTATGCCTATTTCCAACTTTGCGCTGACAAACTCAGGCACAAATAAACAACAGGAGAACCGATGTGATTTTCAAAATATGGTGTGCAAAGGAACAATTTGTATTTCATGTGTTATTTCAGACGACTTATGGCAAATAGTGCGCAAATAATGAGCTGTATATACAGTATATTCTTTTAGACGTCCTTTTAAATTATACACATTAGAAATTAGAATGTATCTTTAAATCTTAGGAAAAAAATTCCCATTTACAATGCGTGGCAGCTTTTATTTTGGTGTGGCGTCGCTGTGAGACGGTGAGGTTAGGTTCAAATTGGGGCTTTGCAATTATGACAAAAATCAAAATAACGATTTACAGAATCTTCTACCAAGAATTTTCATTTGTGCTACTACAGTTTTGGAGATGTTTTCTTTTTTGTTTTTTCAGGTCATCCAAACTCTTCCAGTCCCTCTCCCCCCTACTCCAATTGACCCGGAAATGTTACCTTTCATTTGGAGATTTGGACCTGATAGGGTGCTGGATGAAATCTGCATGACCTAAAAAAAAGATAATTCATGATAACTGCAAAACCCTGGCAGCACAACTTTTTACAGCACAAAACAGCACAAACCAACGGCACCACTGCGGTTCAATTTTGCCATAGATAGAGGGCTGCGTGACGTCATCACTACAGAGTAAAAAAATAAAAGCAGAATATCTACAAAACTGTTGCACCACAAACAAAAGTTTTTACAGCACTTTAGCCGGTTTAGATCAAAATGGGGGTCTGCTGGTGAATCTCAGATTCACCTATAAAAGAAAATACCGTAATTTCCCAAATGTAAGGCGCACCCGTGTATAATGCGCACTCCAAATTTACTTGTAAAATCTAGGGAAAATTATTGTACACGTTTATAACGCGCACCCTAATTTTAGCACCAATAAATAGAAGAATACAAGAAAACAGAGCTGGTGTACAGATACAGAAATGTCATTTTACTGGCAGGTGAAACACAGTTCAAAACATTACCATAAACTGACAATATTTATGGTAATAATATGATTTGACAACTTCTCCAACTTACCAGAATCTAGGAGAAAACAAAACAGATGTGACTTTTCTTTTAAAGGCTGCTGTATAACTTGCTCGTTTCATGATGAATAAATGTTCCTTCCATGGATTGATACGGTAAAATGAAAGTGAGAACTTAAGTCGGAAACCCGAGAGAGCTCATCGCTGTCGACACGACAGTAACAATAGGAACTATTGTTATTTGGGTTTGAGTTTCCCGAGGGACACATATAGTTGACGGACACACACAGGAAGTCTATGTTGTTACGTTTGTTATGGTCCGAGTTGCGGAGTTGCAATAATATTCAACTCAAATGAGTTCAAGAAACTAAATTCTGTACTTTATGAAGAGTGAAAAAAGCAGAATTTAACTCGGACGAAATCATTCGGCCGATCAGAGTGAAGTATTACCGAAACAAAATTGTGACGTCACGTACCGTAATGGTCGGCAACGGATCGCCGCATACGTTTATCCAACACAACGTGGCCGTGTCAATATATATATATATATATATATATATATATATATATATATATATATATATATATATATATATATATATATATATATATATGTATATGTATATGGTGTTATGGTGTTACAAGTTGATTTCAACGAAAAAAAGTGTGTGTCATATTCGGGAAATTACGGTAAGTAAAAAAGTCAATATCTCAAAAACAATTTCTTTCAATGGCCCATACGCATTTCAATGGCCTAAGGAATGGAAGCAGGCTTCGTATAAGTCTCAGACAGAGAAAGGAAAAAGACAGAGACATTTTACATTGGTAGATAAACCATAGTGTATGTCTGTTTTTTTATCGCTACCTTTTCAAGTCTATCAGCATTTATGTGTTGTTTCCTTCCTTCAATTTTGACAATTTGTAAAGCTGTAGCACACATACATTATGTACACTTATGTTCAAAATGACACACATTTGAACAATAAAAAGACCTGACACAAAACAATTGGTGTTCAAATGTCCGTCTCGTCTGAACAAAATGTAAAGTTAGTAGATTAAATTACCCTAATTTGCCTAGCAACAGTCCACTAGTTTCAATGCTATGAATGCTAACGTGTTTACAATTTTCATAGCAAATCACTCACATACAGTACTGTGCAAAAGTTTTAGGCAGGACACCTGCCTAAAACTTTTGCACAGTACTGTATATTTTTATTATATTATGTATATACAGGATATACTGTATGGATATATTTTCCCCAAGTGGAAGCTTCCATTATCCTAATAAATTTAATAATTAAAAAAATATATATACAGTACTGTGCAAAAGTTTTAGGCAGGTGTCCTGCCTAAAACGTTTGCACAGTAGTGTATAACTCAACAAACTTAATTGCAAATGCGTACACAAGCATATCTTGCTGAAAAAACTTAAAGCCTTACATGGGCCAAACAAGAGAGCAGCTGTCCTATATGAATATCAGATGAGTCTCCTACTCAGTCATAAGCCCTTTTCACACACACATATCCACCGAAATTCCCATGTAAGGTGACGTTGTATTTAATCGCGTCATTGCTTTCACGCATGTGGAGATGTACCGAGAATGACGCAGGCTGGACACTTTCTCAGACTTGTCCTGTGTTGCCCACTAGCGCTGTTTGTGCGGGGAGTGCTGCTGGCGCAGTTTTATAACCCGGTCATTAAGTCATTTTTGGTCGTCATCGGCTGTCACAATGTTAGTCAAATCATGTTTTGTTCCAGAGTGGGCGTTCCTGACGTCATAACTGCAGCCAATTCAAGCTCACCTAGACAGTATTTAAGCCCAGGCGATCCAAGAGAAGGGTGCTGAGATATTAACTAGCTGGGCGCCATTCGACACTTTTGCTGCCCTTGTTTTGAAATCCCCTACGTTGTGCTGGGATTTGAGTGTACTGTATATATATTTTTTTGTCTTATCGGCTCTCTGCCTTCCGCTTAGGTTAGCATTATTGATCTCTGTCGACCAACTGTCACTGACTCATTGAGCTATTCCCACTTTTCTGTGATTGTGTGTATTTTTGTTTGTATTTAATAAACCCTTGAACGCATCCCATCTATGGTTTTCTGCTTGGAAGTACAACCTTGTTTCCACAGTAGTGGACCCTAACATCGGCAACAAAATAAATGACATATTTCCAAAGGTGGATGATGGACTCTCTTCCTCGGCTCTACGATCCCGTAGCAATTTAATTTCATTATGTTTTCAGTTTAATTTAGCTATTTCCAGCTTTCTATGTTGATAATTGCGATGTTTGTTTACCACTTTTTGTCTTACTGAGAAGAAAAAGGAAGTGACGATCGGCCCGCCATGATATTTACGTCATCAGCCATTGTGGCGGGAATTTAACGTCTGCTTTCACACACACCACTTCCTGGGAAAGTCCCGGACATTATACTAAGACGGGACCCGTGAAATGTCCGTGTCAGTCGACCTGGGAAATTGTTTTCACATATAAGGGCTACGCGTATAAATTCCGAGATTTTCACAGCATTTCAGTGTGTGTGAAAGGGGTAAAGCCAAAAGGACAGTCCATGCTGCCACCAGAGGGCAGTGTATCCTTCATAATTAAACAAAACACAATACGTTTGGACTTTTTGGATAGTTATTTTTTAAAGTGTTAAATCCGATTTGCGCGGAAATTCGGGTAACGTTGCCAGCGGAGGAACGGAACTTGTTTGTAACCCGGGGACTACCTGCTTTCCTGTGTAAAAAAAAAACAACAAAAAAACTGGGAAACAAATACTTATGCTTATAGTCATTTACAGCTACCTTTTGTAAAATGTTTTAAATTGTGCAGCGCACTGTCCGTATGCAATCATATTATGGTGCTTCAAGGGATGACAAAGCTTTGAAAGTGAGTGTGAATGGTTTGTTTCATATTCACCCTATTTGATGACCAGTCCAGAGTGTACTTCAACTCAAGCCTAGTTTACTGGGGTCAGCGCCAGGAACTCTGGTAAATTAAGCAGGATTGAAAATAGATTGGTGGCTGAACTGTTATTACTGGAGAGTTCTAAATCCACATCTTTAAGAAAGACTCAAATGTTAACTCACTCCCAAATTTGCACTTAAGTGAGAAAATAAAGACAATACAAAACCAAAATGGCTTCATTAAGTGGTGTTGCAAGAACAAACAAGCTATTGTTGATTTGTTTGGCCAAAATTTAAGCAGCGTCTTGAACTTAATATTGATTTAGTCATCATTTTCTCGCATCTCCAGTAACATACCTGATAGGTGCTGTTAGATGATCTTAGTATAAGATCCCATGGCTTGTTTAATATATATTTACATTTTCATTCCATATAGATCGCCAGATCTCCATTGTATATTGATTCAGTACAGCTCCGACTGGAAGTAAATCTTGTTCTTCATTGCATCAAATAAATGGCCTCAAGAAAACAAATGCACATGTAGATGCCAGAACCTCTCCTTATAGCCTCTGGGCTTCCTGTTCTAGTTGTCACAGTTCATCTCTTTTATATTTGATACTGTTACTACCTTCCTGATGCATATTTCAAGAAGTTCAAACTCCTGCCATGTATT
This sequence comes from Corythoichthys intestinalis, assembly GCF_030265065.1. NCBI lineage: Eukaryota > Metazoa > Chordata > Actinopteri > Syngnathiformes > Syngnathidae > Corythoichthys > Corythoichthys intestinalis. The sequence goes on from NC_080398.1 coordinate 44,715,414, forward strand.
TTCCTTACCGCCTCACTGTCTGTCACACATCTCACATCCCTTGCATCTTTCCCTTTTTCCCCATGCTTGTTGTGCCGCCATGTTTATCTAGTTTAAATATGTCTACCTTGAGAGACATACTCTTTCTCATCCCCACCTGTCTCTTAGCACCACAGATGATTCATAAGATAGAAGTGTAAGCCTGTGTCCATGTTGACAACTCGTGTGTGGGTGTGGGTATGCATGCATGTTTTTCCATGTTTTAAAAGTAAAAGTGTGTTGATAATTTTGACACACCATTGTGAGTGTCTAGAAAATTGCATTAATGGGTGTTAACAGTTAAGCAACAGTAATGCCTACAAAGCAGCCCTTTGTTAAAGTCAGTGGGCGTCTTCTGCTGATAACTATCATCACGAAGATAAACCCATGAAGATGTGTGTTATGTGGTCAGTTTGTGTTACAGGGCTTTCATCTTTAATAGCACCAAAAGACTGACATTGTGCACTGTGCAGATATGACAAATTCCAGTTATAAAAAAGTGACAGTAAACAAGCTCTCCATCTTGACTTCTCAAAATGTCACCTCACAGATGTGATGCTTCTTTTGCCATTTTTTTTTTTTTTTTTTTTTTTACTTATAATGGAATCTTAGCTATCACAAATATCAGACAACCAACTGTGTCACAGGATGTTTCTGTATCTATCCTCAAGCTCACTGATGCTCCATTTTCATTTTGTTCCGTTAAAAGATTAATAAAGGACAGTTTTTTTGGAGTGGACTGTCAAAGGCTTCTTTTTGAGTAAAATAGATTTCAAACCGTCACCTGTTGGCTTTAAATATACACGCACACACATATCCAACCCATTATCCATCCATCCATCCATCCATCCATCCATCCATCCATCCATCCATCCATCCAGTATCTCCTTATTATTTAATGTTTTCGGATGTGGCATTAAAGAGTACGCAGGGGAATCCCAAAATGACACAAGGATAAAATCCAGTCAGGTGTGCGCACAAATTCAATCTCCATACCTCTGAACTGTGAGGCCGCTGTGCTAACCAATCAGTCAATGCTGTGGCCTAAAATCTATTCACAATTCACCCCTTACTCATCTAAATACAGCGGTATCTCGACATACGAACGCATCGACATACGATCCTTTTCGAAATTCGACGTAAAATTTGCATATCATGGTGGAAAATAAGTATTTGGTCAATACCAAAAGTTCATCTCAATACTTTGTTATGTACCCTTTGTTGGCAATAACGGAGGCCAAACATTTTATGTAACTCTTCACAAGCTTTTCACCCACTGTTGCTGGTATTTTGGCCCATTCCTCCATGCAGATCTCCTCTACAGCAGTGATGTTTTGGGGCTGTCGTTGGGCAACACGGACTTTGAACTCCCTCCACAGATTTTTTTTTATGGGGTTGACATCTGGAGACTGGCTAGGCCACTCCAGGACCTTGAAATGCTTCTTACGAAGCCACTCCTTTGTTGCCCTGGCTGTGTGTTTGGGATCGTTGTCATGCTGAAAGACCCAGCCACATCTCATCCTCAATGCCCTTGCTGATGGAAGGAGATTTTCACTCAAAATCTCTCGATACATGGCCCCATTCATTCTTTTCTTTACACAGATCAGTCGTCCTTGTCCCTTTGCAGAAAAACAGCCCCAAAGCATGATGTTTCCACCCCCATGCTTCACAGTGGGTATGGTGTTCTTCGGATGCAATGCAGTATTCTTTTTCCTCCAAACACGAGAACCTGTGTTTCTACCAAAAAGTTATATTTTGGTTTCATCTGACCAAAACACATTCTCCCAGTCCTCTTCTGGATCATCCAAATGCTCTCTAGCGAACCGCAGACGGGCCTGGACATATACTTTCTTCAGCTGGGGGACACGTCTGGCAGTGCAGGATTTGAGTCCCTGGCGGCACATTGTGTTACTGATAGTAGCCTTTGTTACTGTGGTCCCAGCTCTCTGTAGGTCATTCATTAGGTCCCCCCGTGTGGTTCTGGGATTTTTGCTCACTGTTCTTGTTATCATTTTGACGCCACGGGGTGAAATCTTGCATGGAGCCCCAGATCGAGGGAGATTATCAGTGGTCTTGTATGTCTTCCATTTTCTAATAATTGCTCCCACAATTGATTTCTTTACACCAGGGATGTCCAAACTTTTTGCAAAGGGGGCCAGATTGGGTGTTGCAAAAATGTGGGGGGCCGACCTTGGCTGACGTCCTTTACGTAGAACAATATATTTAAGCAAATTTTAGCAAGCCATTCTGTGTGTCACATTCGCTTTATAATTATTTTATAATTAATAATTTCAACAATCTCGCAACTTGCCTTTGTGGCGTTCTCTTTCGACTCTCGGGCTCTTGCAAAATACTGCTGCTGTGAAATTAAACTAGCTTCAAGTTGCTTCAATTTCTCGCTGCCTATCTTCCCTATAATCGTGTCATACATGTCAGCGTGTCTTTTTTGGAAATGTCACCTCACATTGAACTCAACAGCGACTGTCTCTTTGCAAATAAGGCAGACACAGTTGTTGCGTAATTTAGTGAACAAATAGTCCAATTTCCATCTATCCTTGAAGCGTCGGCCGTCGCAGTCAACTTTCTTCTTTTTTTTGTTAATTGTCGCCATTTTAGAAAATTGGAAGTAAAGGGTCTAACGGGGTAATGTTGCTTAGAGTGCTGCTGCCTTTTAATGGGTAAATGTGGAGCAGCATTTAGTGTTTAAGCTACTTCATATGCTGGTAGCAGTACTACTGACCAATTTATTAAGTCTGTGTGCGGGCCAGACGTTATTGATTTTATGACAGAAGCTGGGGGCCGGATGAAATTTGACCATGGGCCGCATTTGGCCCCCGGGCCGGACTTTGGACACCAAGCGTTTTACCTATTGCAGATTCAGTCTTCCCAGCCTCGTGCAGGTCTACAATTTTGTCTCTGGTGTCCTTCGACAGCTCTTTTGTCTTGGCCATAGTGGAGTTTGGAGCGTGACTGACTGAGTTTGTGGACAGGTGTCTTTTATACCGATAATGAGTTAAAATAGGTGCCGTTAATACAGGTAACGAGTGGAGCTTCGTTAGGCCTCATTAGAAGAATTTTGACCTCTTTGACAGCCAGAAATCTTGCTTTTTTGCAGGTGACCAAATACTTATTTTCCACTCTAATTTGGAAATAAATTCTTAAAAATCAAACAATGTGATTTTCTGTTTTTTTTTTTCACATTCTGTCTCTAATGGTTGAGGTTTACCCATGTTGACAATTACAGGCCTCTATAATCTTTTCAAGTAGAAGAACTTGCACAATTGGTGGTTATCTAAATACTTATTTGCCCCACTGTACCTTTTAGTATTTCCTTGTAACAGCAAAATCCATGTCAGCCTTTAGGCATTGGGCAACGGTAATATTATTTGTAATTTCACCTCATTTTGGTCACTCAAGTGGCCGGCATATCAATCTACACCTGACGTCAACACAGGCTGACAGGTTGGTAAAATTTTGTCCAAGAATGCTCAACGAAGTGATAAACATGCAATCTTTTATGTAGATCCTGAGGTTTAAAGCCCATCCTTAACCTAGTGTCTGCAGCTGGTTTCGATTTTAGGTGTATGGCAAGGTTGATCCACACTGGCGCTTTGAAGCTGGACGCTGTTCCAAACATTCCACTTCCAACCATATATATAAGCGTTTCCAGGAGTTCAGGGACAGCACAGAAAGTCTCGGAGTCTCATGTACGTCGTGCTGAATCCATTTTTGGAGATTCCGTGGGTTCCTCTGGTTTGATTTTGCAGTTTGTCAACACACTGCCTCCTTCAACCACACTTCATGTTGTTCTGTCTAAACCAGAAATTCAGAGCAAAAATGATAAAAGATGGAGCCGCCCATGTTTCGCTCAGGAAACTTGTCTATTTATCCCAACCCCCCCAAAAACTCGCAATGATAGCTTTTTCCAATATCGTTCAGGCCCAGTTATAGTAAAGTGCTGTTGTCATGTTTGTGTGTTCTCAGCTCTTTTTTCTTTATTCAGCTCCTGATTGAGCCAGTCTGGCGGGGTAACACAACACACCTGTGCTTGATTGGGAAAGCTCAATATTTAAGGAAGCCTGTCACCATCTGCTAGTGTCGGACTATTGCTTGCTACCTGCCTTGCTTACCGCTGTGTTCTCATCGTCGTTCTTCGTGCTTCCCGACATTCTACGGTCGTGGTCTGGTTTGATCATTTTTACGTTTGTGCTCTTTTGGACTTTGTAGTTAGGATTTTGTACTCCGTTATATTCGCGCTTTTCCAGCGTGCTCCCTTAGTTGTAATTTGTTACACTCGCGTTTTCCAGGGTGCTCCCTTTGTTGTACTTATTAAATACAAGCATTCACTCTTCCTGATCTTCTGGTCTGTGTTTGGGATCCTCATCAAAGGCTTGCCGTTCATAACAGAATAGTCCGACCACATGGATCCCACGGACTTAGAAGGTCTTTGCCGTGCTCTAGCTGATCACGACCATATGATTAGTCAACACGAGCAATCGTTACGCAAATTAGTGGATGTGATAGGCTCGCTCACCACAAGAGTTGCGAATATGCCTTTACCTGTAAAGCCCGGTGGTACAATTGACACTGCCGCGGCGCCCGATCTACCCGCCCCTCCTCCGATGAGTTCGCTGGCGTCTTTTCGGGAGCCGATGTTGCCACACCCTCATTGTTATGAGGGAGAGCCAGGTGCTTGCCGACAGTTTTTACACCAGTGCTCCCTTATATTTGACCAGCAGCCTTTTACATTTGCGAGTGATAGATCCCGTGTAGCTTATGTAATGAGTCTCCTCATCGGTAAAGCGGCTACATGGGCCATGGCGGTGAGCAACACAAGGCCCGCGGTCCGTGATTGTTTTGAAAATTTCGAGACGGAGTTCGTCAAAGTTTTTGATCATCCGGTTAGAGGCAAGGAGGCAGCCAGCCGCCTGTTGGATTTTTTTCAGGCCGATCTGACTGTAGCAGACTACTCTGTTCAGTTTCGCATTTTGGCCGCGGAGTGCGGTTTTGGAGAAGCGGCGCTGTGTGGGATTTTTTCGGCGTGGGCTGTCTTCTGCGGTGAAGGACGAGTTGGCGGCCCGGGATGATTCGTCGAGCCTGGAGGACCTGATTTCCTTGTCCGTGCTTTTGGACAATCGTCTGAGGGAGCGTGAGAGGGAACGAGCCATGGAACCTCGGGGTCGTCGTTGGTCATCGCCGCGGAGCGGCCCGACTGCGGTCCGTGCAGATGGCTTCGTCGAGCCGCCGTTCGCCTCTACGCCGACGCGGAGTCCAGTCCTGACGGGAGGGGAGCCTACACAACTCGGTGGCGGGCGCCTTTCTGCTGCGGAGCGACGGAGGCGGTTGGAGGCAGGCTTGTGTCTATATTGTGGCTCGCCGGGACACCATATCGCCGCCAGTGACGCTGTTCCTTCGCATCGACCTGGAGCTTCAGTTCCTGGTGTTCCCCTCGCCCGAGGGGGGCCGAGGTTCGTACATGACAGCAATCCGTCAAGTGAGTTGCCCCGCAACGAGACAAAGGAACCCAGAGACCCCCAAGGTGTTATGAGACTGCAACTGCCGGGTGAATTGTCATATGGTGGGGTTAATTTTAAGTTTACTGCTCTGATCAATTCGGGGGCAGATGATTGTTTTGTAGACCAGAGTGTTGTGGACGCTCTTGAATGTACATTAATAAGACTTGCTAGACCGAAACGGGTTTTAGATCTCGATGGGCGACCCCTGGCAGATGTTAGGTTTATTATGCCTCCGCTCAAAACAAAACTATCGGGCAATCATTTTGAGGTCCGAAGCTTTTTGGTTATGCCGTGTAAATCTGCTCCAGTCGTACTGGGGCTCCCCTGGTTGAAAGTACATAACCCCAATATTGACTGGGCTAAGACGAAAGTTGTAACCTGGAGTACTTTCTGTTATGCACACTGTTTAAGGTCGGCGTGTCTACTTCCCGCTCAAGCACACGCGGCTACCGAGCCAGTTAATTTGGTCAATGTCCCTTCTGATTATCACGATCTCAAACACGTTTTTAGTAAAGAACATGCTATGACCCTGCCGCCGCACCGTCCCTACGACTGTGCCATTAACTTGCTGCCCAATGCCCCACTGCCCAATTCAAGGTTATATCAGGTCTCTAAACCGGAGCAGGAGGCAATGAGGGAATACATCTCCTCTTCTTTAGCTGCTGGCCTTATTCGCCCTTCGTCTTCTCCTTTGGGGGCGGAGTTTTTCTTTGTCGGCAAAAAAGATGGGGGTCTTAGGCCGTGCGTTGACTACCGGGGTCTCAATGAGATTACTATTAAAAACAAATGCCCCCTACCGTTATTGGATTCGGCTTTCACCCCATTGCAATCAGCCACCATTTTCACAAAATTAGATTTGCGCAGTGCTTACCACCTGGTCAGAATTCGTGAAGGAGACGAGTGGAAAACCGCTTTCAAAACACCGCTCGGGCATTTTGAATACCTGGTCATGCCTTTCGGGCTGACTAACGCACCTGCGGTGTTCCAAAGCCTCATAAATGATGTGTTACGCGACATGTTGAACGTATTCTGTTTTGTGTATCTGGATGATATTTTAATCTTTTCAAGAAGCCTGCAGGAACATCAGCAACATGTCCGCCTGGTTTTGCAAAGACTTCAGTAGAACAAACTGTTTGTCAAAGCAGAGAAGTGAGAGTTTCACCGGGATTCAATACAATTTCTGGGGTTTATTGTGGAAAAGGGACAGCTCCGGCCTGATCCCGCTAAAATTCAGGAAGTAGCTGAGTGGCCGACTCCAACATCGCGTAAGCAACTCCAAAAGTTTCTCGGGTTTGCCAACTTTTACAGACGTTTCATTCAGAATTATAGTATGATGGCCGAGCCCCTTACTAGATTGACCTCCAACAAAAGGCCATTTACGTGGTCTTCGGTGGCAGAAGCCGCATTTGTAGGCCTTAAACGAGCATTTACGAGTTCACCTGTCCTGGTCCAATCTGATACTGATCTTCCTTTTGTGGTCGAGGTTGACGCATCGAGTTCTGGAGTGGGGGCCATCCTGTCCCAGAGGTCTACGGTCGACCAGAGACTGCACCCATGCGCATTCTACTCCCGCCGCCTCAGCCCAGCGGAAGCAAACTATGATGTCGGCAACCGGGAGCTACTCGCCATTGTGCAGGCTTTGCAGGAATGGAGGCACTGGTTGGAGGGGACGGAAAAGCCGTTCCAGATACTCATGGACCACAAAAACTTGGAGTACCTTCGGGCTGCCAGACGCCTCAATTCTCGCCAGGCCCGTTGGTCATTGTTCCTCACCCGCTTTAACTTTGTAATTACTTACCGTCCAGGGTCAAGGAATGGAAAGGCTGACGCACTATCAAGGGTCCATGAACCGGTGGAGGAGGGTGCTTCAGAGGAGCCAGTCGTACCTGACAACCTGATTGTTGGGGCGCTACGGTGGGAGGTTGAGTGTCTGGTGGAGGAGGCCTTGCGGGGTGTAACGGTGCCTGGAGGCTGCCCCGCTGGAAAGTTATTCGTTCCAGATGCTCAACGTGCAGGAGTGCTGAAGTGGGGTCACACTTCCAAGTTCGCCTGCCACCCAGGTGTGTCCCGCACGTTCTTCCTCATTTCCCAGAGGTTTTGGTGGCCGGATATGCGCAAGGATGTCATGGACTATGTCGTTGCTTGTACCATCTGCGCTCGAGGCAAGGCGGTTCATCGTCCTCCAGCTGGGTTGCTACATCCACTCCCTGTTCCATCTCGCCCTTGGTCCCATGTGGCGCTGGACTTCATCACTGGACTCCCGCGCTCCAAAGGTCATTCTGTCATCTTGACTGTGGTGGACCGGTTCTCAAAGTTGGCACACTTTGTCGCACTCCCAAAGTTGCCCTCAGCTCTGGAGACTGCTGACCTGTTGGTGGCGCACATATTCCGGGCTCAAGGCATTCCTGCTGACCTCGTCTCTGATAGGGGGCCACAGTTCGTCTCAAAAGTTTGGGGAGCGTTCTGCAAGGCATTGGGGGCCACGCCGAGCCGGTCTTCGGGTTACCCCCCGTAATCGAATGGACAGACAGAACGGGTCAACCAGGAGCTAGAGGCCGCTCTCCGCTGTGTTTGTCAACTGCATCCAGCCTCCTGGTCATCACACCTCCCGTGGGTGGAGTATGCCCACAACCCCCTCGTTTGCTCAGCCACCGGGAGGTCACCATTCATGACCGTATACGGATTCCAACCTCCATTGTTCCCGTCGCAGGAAGCAGAGGTAGTTGTGCCGTCTGTCCAGGTCCACCTGAGGAGGGCCCATAAAGTCTGGAGGAACACAAGGGCTGCACTGGTCCGCACGGCAGCACGCAACCGCCAGATAGCTGACCGCCACAGAAGGCCTGCTCCGGTCTATCGTCCAGGCCAGATGGTCTGGCTGTCGTCGAGGGATTTGCACCTTGCTGGGACTTCTAGGAAGCTGAGCCCTAGATACGTTGGTCCGTTTGCTGTGGATGCTGTGGTCAATCCGGTCTCTGTCAGGCTGAAGCTTCCTAGCTCCATGAGGGTCCACCCAGTTTTCCATGTGTCCCTGCTCAAACCGGTCTCCACCTGCCCCTTGAACCCTCCGCCAGTGCCTCTTCCTGCTCCTCGCGTGGTCGACGGTGGGCCGGTGTATACGGTGCGTACCATTCTTGATTCTAGGAGGCGGGGTAGAGGGGTGCAGTACCTGGTCGACTGGGAAGGTTATGGCCCTGAGGAACGCCAGTGGGTGCCCCGCTACTGGATCCTCGATCCGTCGCTTCTGCGGGATTTCCACTCCGTTCATCCCACGAAACCAGGTGGTCCGCCAGGGGGCGTCCGTTGAGGGGGGGTTCTGTCATGTTTGTGTGTTCTCAGCTCTTTTTTCTTTATTCAGCTCCTGATTGAGCCAGACTGGCGGGGTAACACAACACACCTGTGCTTGATTGGGAAAGCTCAATATTTAAGGAAGCCTGTCACCATCTGCTAGTGTCGAACTATTGCTTGCTACCTGCCTTGCTTACCGCTGTGTTCTCATCGTCGTTCTTTGTGCTTCCCGACATTCTACGGTCGTGGTCTGGTTTGATCATTTTTACGTTTGTGCTCTTTTGGACTTTGTAGTTAGGATTTTGTACTCTGTTATATTCGCGCCTTTCTTGCGTGCTCTCTTAGTTGTAATTTGTTACACTCGCGTTTTCCAGCGTGCTCCCTTAGTTGTAATTTGTTACACTCGCGTTTTCCAGCGTGCTCCCTTTGTTGTACTTATTAAATACAAGCATTCACTGTACCTGATCTTCTGGTCTGTGTTTGGGATCCTCATCAACGGCTTGCCGTTCATAACAGCTGTGAAGAGTGCAAAGAACCACTACGTTGGAGAGACTCAGCAGCTGCTGCACAGGCTCATGGCAAGATATTGACGTCAGAGTGACATGTGCATAAGAAAAAAGACAGGACATTCATTTGTCGACAAAAAAATCCACATTCTGGACCTGCATGGAGAAGCTTTTTTCCTTTAATTTTAAGATGATTCTGAATTATACGAGCAATATCTCAGAAATGTTCAGCATTCCACACCTTATCGCAAAACATGTCAATATGAAAGTCTACAAAAATCAATGCCACCAGTATATGTTTTCGTCCCGGCAAAATCATCAACATATTATGTTACTTGAACAGCTAATTTTCAATTCAGTGTAATTCACCTCCACAAATCTAATCAATAATAAGTGCATGCACTCAAACTGTTGCTGCTGGTGCACTTTGCATCTATAACCTACTTAAGCAGTTAAATCTGCAGTGGACTCCAATTCTGATGAGTTCCACAATAAGCTCCTCTGCTCCCCTATCGGCTTTCTGCTCAGCATTTGTGTTCACCCGCGTGCGCGCAATCTCACGCAGGCGTGCCACATAGAAAACACAGGCCTGAAAGCTGACAAGCAGGGATGCTAATAAACACACACAGACACGTTGGCACACAAATACACACACGTGCAGTTAGAATGCAACTGGGAGGCTTCTCCCTTGTCTTGCCTGGAGAGGGAGAAGCTTATTATGGAGCTTTATTGAAGGCTTCAAAGAGTTTAAATTAGGGTGGAGAGGAGGGATTAGAAGACAAGCAGGAGAAAGAGGAGGAAAGAGGCAGAGCTGTAAGTGAGAAGAAAGAAAGGAGGCAGACAGAGCGAAGGCGGAAAGTGGTACAAACGAGAAAAGGGGCCACGAGATGAGAGGACTGGAGAAGAATGTCGAGGGCATAGTAGGAGGATACAAAAGGGTTTGCTGCCTCATGGTGATCTTTGACTAGACCACATCTGATGGCTTCTCAGTGGTTATTTCTCAAGTGAGAGTTAACATTTGTGAACGAAAGAATGCTAAATGTATTCTTAACGGCTTGGATAAATTCAAAGACAACGTTCTCCTTTATCAATTGATATCCACTGGGACCACAATGAACAACTTGATTGGACACTTCCTTAAGTAGGCCTACTAAATATTAAACAATCCCATGTGAAATAAAATTCAACTCGCACAACGAAAACCACGGTGCCATTCCCACCCAGTATATCAAAGATCTCTACCAAGGAGGGGAAAGATGTGTTGGCTGGACTTGTTGAATTAAAGCAATTTGTGTGGAGTCTAGAAGTACATTTTCAATGGCTAGCTTTCCTGGTGCTAGCAACAGAGAACCATGCTGTGGAATATCATTCTTTTAAAACCCTGTCTGCCTAATAACCCACAGTTAGCCTTAAAGTAGGGTTACCAAACGTCATCTTTTGCCTGGACAAGTCCTACTTTCACGTAGTGTCCTCGTGGTCCGGGCGGGTTTTATAAATTCATAAAAATGTCCAGTTTTTATGATTTTTCACGGGACCAATTTGAAGAGAAGCAGCAGTTGACATGGCTCCTACGAGAATGGAGGGAAGTAATAGTTCTTCTTGTTTTTGTTGGCAGTTTGCCCCTGTCATGAGGCATTAACGCCATCTACTGGGTTGACGATTTGGCCACAATGCCTGAATTTTTTTTTAAAATTATAAATACGTATGTAATGGCAACTGTTGACTTCTGTCGGAGCTTTGACTGTAAAATCCCGTTTGGTGTCGCATCGGCGCACTGCCGATGATTGTAAACTTTTATAGCAAAGTTTGATTTTTGCCTCAGCTAGCTATCAGTAAGCTAAACCGCGCTAGGCATTATGGGAAACGTAGTTTTGAACTGCTATGTTTGGAAACCTGCTGATTAAATAGTTTGTCAGTTTATTTCGGTTTTTGTTTGTGTGCAATCTACAACATTGAATGAGAACATCAATTGAATGGGAATAACAATTTGTCAAGGACAATTGTCGTGATAGTAATTTATAAAAATGTTTAGTTGGCACATAGCCTACTGTGTGTATGTGTATTGACTGGACTACATTTCTATGGGTCTGCATTATATATGTATATATATATGTATATATATATATATATATATATATTTTTTTTTTTAAGTCATTATTTTTTTTCAAACAGCATTTTTCCATCCAGAGTGAGGGGGCACACTTTAAATATATTAAAGTGATATAGGCATCTTTGAGTGAACTTCGAGTAAAATTCAAGTATCTTGAGGCCGGGCTGAGGCTGGGCTGAGTGTCCTCTTTTTTAGAAATCAAAATATAGTCACCCTACCTTAAAGTGCGAACGACAGGAGAAAAAAAGTCTTAAATAGGATTATTATGTGAATAAGAATCATATTTTGAGACGATTCGACTATATAAAACAATTTAGCAAAGCGCAGATGACGAGAAATTAGTCATTTAATCTGCCGGTTAGCCACGCCTACCATTATAGGGCTCTAGCGTCCCCAACAGGTGGATGATGTCAGCGGAGTCACGATTTCATTAGATTTGGTATGCAGCCCATTGAAGGGGTTTTATTCACAACGAGGAAAGCGCGACAAAGAGAGCCGCAAAATGTCATTGTTTCAGTCTCTCTACTCCAATATTTTTACAGGATATTCTTTTTATCCAAGCATTGTTCCCCAATAGCTAAATAAATGGCTTGAGAAGGACCAGTCAGCCCGTTGAGGGGGAATTGTTCAGAACGAGGAAAAAGTGACGAAGAGAGCCGCAAAATGTCATTGTTTCAGTCTCTCTACTCCAATATTTTACAGAATATTCTTTTTATCAAAATATTTTCCCCAATAGCTAAATAAATGGCATGGTCATGACAAATAACAGTCTTGTGCTAAATGGAATATGAAACAATAAAAATGCATTTATTCAAGACGACATGGCATAATTACTCCATAATGGTCAAAACTGTTGACTTCACCTTTACTGTCGCACCTCCCCAACTATATTTTATGCCACCTAAATCGGGCTCATGTCATTTCCCTTCCCCGGCTTCGAAGAATGTAAAACACCCAAGAGGCGTGACAGCTAGCCGAGATGCTAACCAGAATCGAGTGATGTTTCAAAGTCTTCGAAGCGGAAAATCAAACATAACTAGACCGGATCATTTTATATGAGGAATGGGTTGTCGATTGTCTTTGCCGATTGGCAAACTGCCCGGCGGAGAGCAATTTACAGCTCGTTCCCCTGCTACTACCGACAGGAGAGCTCGTCGGGGAAGCAGCTGGACAATGACCGCCGAACAATCAAGCCGACATCGGAGGAACGTGTAGCTGCCAAATGGTCAACACGAATATGGCAAAAAAATGCTTTACTACACGGTGAAGTCGTAAACAGCAGGAGGAGGGCAGCTGCAGGTGTTGTGCAGCTAACATGTGCAGCTAATGTGTATGAGGAGAGCTTTTTACGGCACATGCTCATTCATGATCAAACGTAAGTAGTCCTTTATTTAAAGAAAGTTTATAGTGTTTACTTTGTAATCGCTGTATTTGCGACTATTTTTAACTCAAAGTTGCAATTTCTGATCGGTCGGAAAATTTGACAGAACACCGGGCACATGAAAAGGGGAATAAGCCGAGTATAGTGCTCTCCCGGCGGGGGGATGTGCGACAAGCCGCCGGTCGTCAGCCGAGGGGACAAAAAGCATGTCAGCCACAAAATGCAAGCCGCCTACATATTAAAATGATCCCAGTATTTGACATCATACAAAACACGATGTTTACACACTTCCTTGTAAGTCCCACAGTAGTAGGGCTTGTTTTGGCCAATATCCACCGGTGAATGGTAACCTTTTGAAACCCCCAAATGGCGCACACTCCTCTCCCTCGTTACAGCAAGATTTTTCTGCAGCCGTTTGGCTGGCGTGATGCGAAAAATAAACGTATTAATCCGCAAAATCAAATGAATCCTTAGTCCTTCTCATACAAAGGTATGGCTGTATAGTGAAGAGGACTCCTTCCTCCGTACACGTCACAGCGCCCTTTTTCTCAACTCGAGACTGTTGCCGAAAATCACTGATTTTCATGGCGCGGGATTCAAAAAACTAAATAAATATAGCGATCGCTTTCTCACACATCCAAGCGGTCCAATCATTGGGATGTAGGTGGAAGCGATCAATATATTTATTCAGTTTTTTTAATCCCGCGCCATGAAAATGAGTGACTTCCGGCTCGAGTCTCAGGTTAAGGTAGCAGGCGAAGGTGACGTCAGCAGCAGAGATTATTTTAACAATACAGCCATTACTATAGCATGCAGAAAGACTGTGGATTCAGCTTATTTTGTGGATTAATCAGTTTATTTTTTGTGTCACGCCAGCCCAATGTGCTGCAGGCTTTTGTTGCTACACCAGGGAGAGTGGTGTGAGGCTTTTTAGACTTCCAAAAGATCTTGTTCATCACAAAGTATGGGCAAAACAAGTCTGACAATCTAGAGACCATTGGACGGATGACGAAGTGAGTAAGTTACGTTTTTTATGTCATGTCAAATACTGGGATCATGGCAAACGTTTTAATGAGGAGTTGGCTTGCATTTTGTGGGTGACAAAACTCCATCCACCGAGAAAGCCACTTGGCCGACGACCGGCAACTTGTCGCACAACATGGTCTAAGGCAAATAAAGGCGTGCCCGGTAATCGAGCGCTTTCTTCGGGTTGGCCCCGAGCACCCCCCCCCCCCCCACACTCATCTCTGGTTCTCGATTGTGTAGACTACCACCCCTTCGGTCCTCTTCCCGTGCCCGCCTACAGAGCGCTTTCCCCGTCATGGCCCCGAGCAGCCCCAAGCCCGACAGTTTTCGGCATTCATTGCTTTCTTGCGTCCCCGGCGACGAGCACTGCCCGCCTGCCGGGGCCGCAGCAGAACGATGAGCCATAACTTGCTCGCCGCCGAGGGTTGGCCGAGCGGTGAAGACAATCACCCCCACCGCCATGTGTGACATGAGTCGGGGTGGTTTTGTGTGATTTTTTGCTTTCGAAAAGGACTTGGAAGAGACTTGGAAGAGAAGGCCTAGCTGTCATGCTTCCTGTTTTGTTCACACTCTTTCCTCCATCCTCCGAAGCTGGACTAACTCCGGTGGCATAGAATACCATTCTGAAGGTCTAAGAAGTCGGCAGTTTTGACCGTCATTTAGCCCTGTCGTACTGATGAAATGCATTTTTAATATTTCATATTCCATTTAGAACAAGACTGTTATTTGTCATGACCATACAATTTATTTAGCAATTGGGGAAAAAAAAACAAAAAAACTCAGATAAAAACAAATATCCTGTAAAAATATTGGAATAAAGAAATTAAAAACAATGAAGATATTTTGCTGCCCTCTGTCGCATTTTCCTCGTTCTGAATCTTCCCCATTGGGCTGAATTCGAAATCAGCGGAAATCGTTACTCTGCCGACGTCTTCACCCAGATGGAGGAGCTAGAACACTAAAATGGCAGGCTGGGCTAAACGGCAGATTAAAAGACTCATTTTTTGTCATCTGCGCTTTGCCAAATTGTCGTCTATTGTCGAATCGTCTCAAAATATGATTTTAATTCACATAATAAATGCTATGTAAGATTTTTTTTATCGTGTCGCAGGCACTTTAAATAATTTTTCTGTAGTGGCCCTAAGGTTGTTGTCGTGACAAATCGTCATGTACCTGTAAAGAACTTCCACAAACTTCGCCTTGAGAATGCTATCAGTAAGAAACAAAGTTAAGGATGCACTGGACAATGCAGGACGAGTGCACGCCACTACACTAGGGAACTCAAGTTGTCAGAGGATGGGAGAGTCGTACTGGAACTCAAAGTGTTATTGGATAATAGAACAGTCATGCTAGTAGGAACAGACTCTCAACAATGAAAACATTCACTTTGTAACAAGAAAGCATGAAGCTCGTTAGCCCATAAAAATCCATAAAAAAGTGCCCTCATTATTAAAGCCACAGGGTTCAAAAGGAAAGATAAAGTAGCTGCTTAAAGTCCAAAAAATACAGTAAGGTTTGGTTGTTTATCTTTTCAAACCTAACTGGGCACTGTCTCAAAATGCTGATTGCAGAACTTACAGGAAATAACATCCAATTTGCTCCTAACCTGACTGAACTGAAAACACTAGCGATTATGCACATTATTCATTTTTATGGAAATACAGCGTCCTTGTTTGGGTTTTGTATCCAAATGAGCTGTATTTTGTAATAGCACCAACTGCCTTGAACCAGAAAATGGGCCCACGGCCTTGGAAGATTTCCTTTTTGCTGGCACTGTACATGTAATTGATTTATTTTAAGTACAAAAAAGAAAAAGGAAAATGCACTTGCCAATTGGTGCTGATTGTTTCATGTCGGGTCCTGTTGTGTGCTGTTTGAGGAGTTGGCAGCACACCCTCAGTTGTCTTATCAGTATCCCTGTTGGCAAGATGCATCATATTGTTATGAAACAAGATTGGCAATCAACTCAGGGATACCCAGAAATAGCAATTTGACTGGGAGGTTATTTGTAAAAGTAAACCATCATTATTGGACTTATAAAGATAACATTTTTATTTACTGTATCTATATATACATTAATAAATTCCTCGGCTGTTCCCTTTCCTGTTGTTTCAACTTACTCATTGACATGCAGAAAGTCCTCACTTAAAAGTTAGTATGACTATCAATAGCCTTATCTCCGCATTGCAGACTATTAAACATTGATGCGTTGTTATTGTAAAAGCTGCAATCTGGAACATTTACACGAAATGGCCTCAAATAAAACGACGGTAGCTTCCAACTAACAACACAAATTGTCTGATACGCAACTGATTTGTCTGCAATAAACACTTTGAAGGAAACCATGTTGTTTGTGGCGAAGAGGAGTCCTCTCTAATCATAATATTTGATATCATTGTTCGTGGACTTCCCAAAATTAAGTATTTCACCCACATTA
This sequence comes from Corythoichthys intestinalis, assembly GCF_030265065.1. Taxonomy (NCBI): domain Eukaryota; kingdom Metazoa; phylum Chordata; class Actinopteri; order Syngnathiformes; family Syngnathidae; genus Corythoichthys; species Corythoichthys intestinalis. Next base: position 44,731,693 of record NC_080398.1, read on the forward strand.
TCTACATTTGTTTGGGATGTATTTTGTTGTTGCTGCGGTGTCTTGTTGTTGTGTGTTTGCAGTTCATTGCCGTTTCTCAATTCCAAGTATGGCAAGTGCGAACTTGTGAACTTTTGACTTGGACTTGGCAAGTTCAGGTGAAAAGAACAAACTCTGAAGAATGGAAGGACAGTGGCCATTTGTCACTACCAAGTACTGCCAGTTCAAACCTGTTGTTGTTAATAAAGTTTTTTTTTTTTTAAATACTCCATTACAAACTTCATTCTAGAATGTTAACCTCGCAATGTCCGCACAATTCTGCCTCGATGCATTCTCAAGTGAGTAAGGAGAAGTACGCATGTTAAAGGGAACCACAAACAGAAGCACTTGTAGTTTTTAAAAAAGGTAAATGTTAGTTTGAGTTATAATTTGATATTCAAACCCTTCAATATTTTCGTTTTTATATAAAATTTGGAAAAATTTGTTTAACCAGTAGGTCACCATTGTTGTTGACGACGCAATGCACTCTCGGTGGAGACGTCACTGGGCAGCGTTGCCATACTTCCACAGTGTCACTCGTTAGCTACATAAACACGTTGTCATTTCTGCCCTTCCAATTTGAACCCGAGCGGAAACAGTGATGAAAAACGATCAGCAAAAGCAATTAAATAAAGGTCTCCAGCAGGGTTCGAATCCACGTTTCCCGTGCGACAGACAAGCGCGGTTACCACGGGACTATACTTCCGCGTGATGTTGGCGTCACGATTTTCCTTATAAAGCAGTCTCAACCCTCATGCATTGTCTGTTTGGTAAAACCTGACAGGGAAACACAACTGAAAAGAAAGCGCGGTTGGCTTAACCACGGAATTAGAAAACGCGGCTCACTTCAGACAGCAAGCAGACAACAATAACATAGGGATTGCGTAAAATGGTTTATTGACCACTCAAAAAACACTCGATTGCGAAAAGGGAGACACAAAAAGGGTCTGATACACTAGGTCGGGATCAATTAAAAAAATAAATTAATTAAAAAAAAAAAAACGAGGGAAAACCGCAGTGTGAGGCAGACAGATGAAAAAAACAAGGGAATGATGTAACCAGCAATGAAGGGATATACAACCTTTCAAATGGCAGCAAGTCAATATCTTTGCAAGCCGCCTAGGATCAGTTTAAAGACACTGTTAATGTGCTGGAATTGGATGCAGGTTAGGAACTCATCCCACATATCTGTAGCAAAACTGATCAGAAACAGAATGTGACAAAATCATGCCAGTCCTCATACTAGCTTCGCTTGCTAGCTAGCAAAGCTATTCTCCCAGTCCAGTCTAACCACGTCATCACCCCCAGCGTGCATTGTGTGCGTAAAACATGGCGCCCTCAGTAGGTCAAAATATGTACTTAATATTATAGATTTTTAAATCAATGGGAATAATATACTAGTATGTGTTTCTAATAACATACTTTAGTAAAAGACAACAATTGTTGCTTATTAGAGTCATTATACAAGTCTAAGTCTGGGATTTCCTTTAAGAAATCTTGTCTACTAATTAGTTTTGCATTTCCACATGTTCTCGTTTGCCACTTGCATTTTGTTAACCAGTCATTTTTGGTTCTGCCCAAATGCATCTTGTCTTCAAAAGAAAGAACATCTTCCACCCCTTGCCTTGCTTCCCAACTTCCCAGTTTGATATGATATTCTATTTTTCTCTTAGCTTTAGTACATATACAACTTTTGTCTACATTCTCAAATAAAGGTGATGGGGCGGCATGGCTCAGTAGTAAAGTAGCCAGTCCCTAAGCCAGAGGTTGTGGGTTTGATTTTCCCACCTTGGTGACCATGTCGAAGTGACTGTGTAAGCCCATTCACCATGAAGATGGAGTTCACTCCCCACCCCTTTCTTTCTCACCACCAGTCCCAAGGTACCACATGTATGAATGTATCAACAATGGGAAAAGCTGAAACTGCCGAGGCAAACCCCTTATTTTCCATTAACACTAATTGTAATATTCTAGGACTCATGCATTGCACTGTAGTGTATCCGGGCACCTGGAAACTCCTCTGTCAAGGGGATGCCAAAAACACATGATTTTTTTTTTTTTTTTTTTTTTTTTTAAAGCATCTCTCGACCATACAAACGTCCTTTATTATGATCTTTGGATTCCAGGGTTCGACAAAATTTGTAATTTCTGGGATGACGTTAAAGTACCGGTAATACCCTTTAACAGGCCGATCACACTACGTGATGTAAAGGTGATCTCATACCACCTTTTGAACACTCTCTGGTGGGTTTGAGGAACAGTATTATTGGTTTTCCACATGGTCAAAAGACAAATAGGTTGAATATTTGCGAAATATGGATTTCAGCATGATAAGTCACTTTTCTCATTGGGAAATAACTTCTATCCGGTTTTAGTTTGTCATCCACATTTTTGAATTAGACTACTGCAGTGATACAATTTCATTGCATCGCAGGAAGGGGGATGAATGGGGGTGTGCGAGGGAAAGATGGCGTGGAAAGAAAGAAGGAAGAAGAGGATGGGGAAAGACACAGAAGATGAAAAAATAGAAGAGAACAAACACAAAGGAACAGGACTACTTTTTTTGCCAGAGATACTCAGCACAATCATGTGTTGTTGTTTCACCATCAGCCCGGTCCCCATGACAACTGTCCTGGATTCCAATGCATGCCATCCCTTATAACAACTCGCATTTATATTAAATCAACTCAAATCAGACATGGCATAAAACAGGGCAGATTAAATCAAATGTGTCACATTCATACACTGCGAGCCAAAGTCTGAAGCTGCAAATTTCTACTTTATGCTATTTATTGTATGTGTTAAATTCGTGATTTATTAGACAATAAATAGCAAATGAACCCAACTTGCCGTGTGTTCTCCCAGGTTCTCCTCACTTTCATTCCATCTTACATTTAACACATTTGTCTCCAACATAGTTGCAATATCCTTGAAAGAAAATAACAGAGACGCTAGAGTCTGTCTTTACTCTCCTCAGTAGTGTCAGCCTCGTTCTATAATAGAGATTGTAATTACAGAAATGTGAGAAACAATGTAGTCTAGTTCTACACTGGCCCTACACCACTGCAAACTCCAACTATAACAAAACATACACAATGGATATACAAAGTCTACATAACCTATTCAAAAGGTTGTTGTTTTTTACGTCAATAAATGACACATGAATGAACAATAGTTTGTTTATGCCAAATATATCTGGCTTCATAAAGTCATCCAACAATGTAAATTTGAATCGCACTAGCACAATATCATCAGAGTACATGTTTCATAGTTAGTAACAACAACAACAACAGCCATAACCAAAAGGTGAAAAATATGCCAAAAAGATAGACAATATTTGAATGAAATCGTGTACAGTGGTACCTCTACATATGAAGTTAATTCGTATGTTGTAAGTTTAAATGGTCATATGTCGAGCAGGATTTTCCCATAACAATACATTATAATTCCATTCCACAGCCCAAACACCTCCACTAAATCCTTAATAAACACTGCTGGTACTATTACAAATGGCAAATACACATAGCAAAACAAATAAATTATAAATAAAAATTGGAATAATACCGTGTTTTTCGGACTATAAGTCGCAGTTTTTTTCATAGTTTGGCTGGGGGTGCGACTTATACTCAGGAGCGACTTATGTGTGAAATTATTAACACATTATGATATCATTTCACATGTTATTTTGGTGTTTTGGAGTGACACTGATGGTTTGGTAAACTTGTTAGCATGTTTTTTATGCTATAGTTTTCTGAATAACTCTTAATAGCTATTGCCACGTTCGCGTTCTGCCTTCGGCAATGTGTGTTCAATTGTTGTTTTCCAAAATGTCAAGGTTCGCAGTGAGTCAGCAACAGGCACACTTTTGCGAAATAGACAATGTTTATTGATTAGAAATTGCAAATAAATGAAGTTTATTGATTACAATCCCACAAAGGCAAGCAATAAACAAGCATAACACAGAATAACCACAACGCTAGGTCTAAATTGTCACTTGTCATCACCTAAGACCCCCACGATGCAGTTAAAACACACACAAGTACAAGAAACAATGGCGCTAGATATATTAGTTGTCGAAGCTAAAACACCCCCACGCCACAGTTAAAGCACAATGAGTTCCCTGGTAATGAATCAAGCTCCTACCTGTTGACAATGAGCGGAGAGCCAAACGCTCCTGGTCTGAGTATCCAAGGAACAACACCGAGCGATCACACGTTAATCCACCACAGACTCTGGCGTGGCCCGGAAATGTCCGGCCCTTTATTGGCACATGCCACGTGAGAACAAAGATGGCCAGTCCCTGCTCTCAGGAGACACACTGCCTGCCCAAAAATGGTAATCTTAACATGTTTTGCTCAACCTCTTAAGGAGATGAGTCTCGTGTCCAAATATGATTGGTTCACTCGTTGTACTTTTTAGCAGCAGATGGTTTGTATCAGGTATCTTGGTAACCATAGCAATGAGCTAAACCGCGTCAAAGTGGCCGGCATAACCTGATAAGAAGTTGTACAGTCAGTCCAAAAGAATGTGTGCACATCAAAAACAGCAAGACACAGTTAGTTACTCTTAAAGGCACTCTCAAAGGCAGTTATTGCTGTATAAACGTGCAGTTATTGCTATATGTGTGTAGTTATATATGAGGATCCAGTTCGGGTCACACAAAAGGTCACAAGAAAGGTCATATAAAGGTTACAAAGGTTACAAGTGTTTTTCTCCATTCAATTGTATTATTGACTTTTTTTTATATAGAAATGCATGCATTTAGTTTGTGGCGCTTTCACACCCACGTGAGGGCGCACTCGCACTTGTTCACGTGAAGAAGACCGCTGACACGCCAGAAGAAGACGGACAGCTACGCAGCTTGACTGAGTGGGCGAGTTAGCGAGAGAGAAACACGGCTGCGAACCTACGTTCATTGTTTATGCTTGTAAAATATCTCTAAAGAGACAACGCCTGTGTGTATCATCTTTTCTTTTGTAGTTGTGTGTTTTTCACCCGCGATCGGACACTTAAAGCCAGTTGCGTGGTTGTTTGAACTATATGCTAATGCTAGCGAAGGCATGCTAACCATTTGTGTCATCGCTGTAACAGCACCTAATTATCGTTTATTTACGTTGATGCGAACTTGTTTGGTATCGAGGACGAAATTGATTCCGCAAATTATACGGACATCAAGCATCGTCATTTGGGAGTTTAGCTCGCTGTATAGCCAGGACCGAGCCGTAGCATCCTGGTGAGGACAGTATATTCGCATTTTGTTGTTCATGCACTGTACACTTATTCAGCATGTTGCTCTCTATTGTATTTTTATATTAAATTGCCTTTCAAGATGACAGATCTGTTCTATGTGTTGGATTTTATCAAGTAAATGTCCCCCAAAATGCAACTTATACTCCGGTCCGACTTATATATGTTTTTTTCTCTTCATTGGGCATTTTATGGCGGGTGCCACTTGTAGTCCGAAAAATACGGTAATATAATAATAATAATTCCTCGAATAATGTCACGATTCGGGTTGTAATGTTGGGGATGTTTTTTGCTGTACCTGAACGCATCGTGCGGCTGACCTGAAAGACAGAGGGAGCGGTAATGTTGAGAGCTTACTTTCACTTTCAATGTTTTCTTGAGAACACAGTCCACTCCGGTGGACAGTAGGCGTTGCACAAGTTGATGGAATAATGATTAGAAACCTGACGAATCTGGTGATTTCTTTGACGATGTTACCACAATAATAATTGTCACCTATAGCGGATGATGTTGAGGAGTCTCGTCGCCCGTTGAATAGAGTTCGGGTTGCCGTAGGCCGCACGTGTCTCTTCTAACTCTCTCGTGAATCTCGTCACTCAGCCGGAACGCACACGGCTAAAGAGTTCCCCCCCGGAACACAACATTCTCCACATAAGTTCCACGGGTGAATTATGAACATATATACTGAAGGGTCACCACCAGTGTTGTTAATAACGGCGTTACAATATAACGGTGTTACTAACAGCGTTATTTTTTTCAGTAATGAGTAATCTAATTAATTACTTTTCTCATCTTGGCAACACCGTTACCGTTACTGAGGCGGGAAAGGCGTGCGTTACTATGCGTTACTAAGTTGGTTGAATAAAAAAAGTCTGAGAGAAACTGACTCACGGGGACGAGAGCAGAGCAGGAGTGGGGAAGACGCCGTTGCAACCGCGATGCTAGGTGGCTCCAATAATACCTGACTGTAGCCATAGCCGACAAACTACGCCCACATGACACGGTAGATATCATATTATAGAACTAGATGCAAATGACAGACACTGCTGCATTGCCAACATGTTTTAAGGACTACATGCGTTAGTAAACAGCCGCCATCTTAAAGCAGTAGACCTCTCAGGAAGGCCCTGATGTAGAGATCCTTCCTAGCGAACCTAAGTAATTTATTATTTTTTTTTTAATCTAAAATGCTCCTAAATCGGCAAAATCTTAACTTAAATCTATCTTTAAATGATGAAAAGTTTTAAAACTTACACATGTTTAAAGTAGACAGAAGGAACTAATGCAATAACGGGAGCAATTTTAACAACTTTAATGATTGATTCACAACTTTAAATGATTTCCACACATAGCAAAGGTTACTTGCTAGTTATCGCAATACTCTTGTGTCTAGTTAAGTGGAGGGTAAAGAATTGGGCTAGGGCCAATTGTCCCCCAAACCCTTTAAGCTTCACATTGTGTGACCTGTTTTTTTTTTTTTTTGTTTGTTTTATTTTTTGGAGAAAAAAAAATATATATCACTAGTTACTTTGCCAAGTAACTAATTACTCTTACATTCAGGTAACTGAGTTACTAACGCAATTACTTTTTGGGAGAAGTAATTTGTAACTGTAATTAATTACTTTTTTAAAATAAAATTAACAACACTGGTCACCACACACCATAACTTATAAAGACTGGCGAACAGTGGTTGGAGGAGGACTGTGGAGATGTATTGTTTAGCCAGTTCGCACCCCACGTTCATATTTATCTATAATTTGCATCATCATTTCAATGGTAAGCGTCACCTTGGCCTTGTTTCACCACCTGTACCAACCTTTTTGAAACCTATGTTGATTTCTCTCACAAGAAAATCCGCTGTGCGTTCGTCTGCGGTGCTGTCATGTCATCGTATTTCGAGCATGTCGTCGAATGTAGAAACAAATGGCGAGTCAAATTTTACGTTGGATATCGAAAAGATCGTGTGTAGAAGCGAACGTATGTCGAGGTACCACTGTATATGTGATGTTAAAATAGACTACTCCATATATAATCGCCTCAGCTTGCGTTTTTTCTTGAAAGAAAGACATTGGAATGATAAGCTGAAAAGCTCAGTAAATGAACACTATCCAGAGTTAGTTCTGTGAAATAAGTAGAAACATTTAAAAGCTCAGAATATGGCCCAATCTCCTACCATCTACTACTTTCTTCAGTTTTTGTATTCAAATGATGTTAAGCACTCTTCTTAGTTTTATTTTGGCCGGATTCTGCTCGTTTTAAGCCAGGCAATCTTTTTGCAATAAAGAATTTTTTAAAATTTTATGAATGAATGATTCCAAATTGATTTACAGGGAAGTTTTTGGTTTGAAATTCAACTGAGGACAATTGCATGATAAAGACTATGAAGAGACTCAAGGGACATTTTTTCTGAACCTATAATATTTTAATACAACTGTTGTATTTTGGATCTCATCAGACTCACAACAGACAATCAAACTTGACAAAAATCTATCTCTAGTTCCTTTATGGGTACTCATTTGCATTTTCTAGATGACACCTTGCAGAGGCAGGAGGTGCGAAGTATGAATTTGTGACGTGCATTCCATTCAGGTTATATCTCCTGCTTCATTAGATGTGGCATTTGCATGTGCTTACGCTTTGTCCATGTCCATTTGTACACTGCAGATGTTTGTAGGTCTCTGTCACATCCAACAAGCCTGAGCGGGATCTCCCCGTTGCCCTCAACACACCCCAACTCGGCCGTGCTTTACGCTCGCCGCTTCTCTAACCATTGGTGACGGCTGTTCTTTTTAAAGCGGAGTGGATCAGAATGCACGCGGAGTGGCTCTTAATTATGGATGGCCTGTTTATCCTCCCAGGAGCACCCAGGGAGGGAAAACATCCATTCCAACTTGGCCCAGTGACGCCTTCACGGCGGTGATATGACGAGAGTCCCCGCTCTTAACTCCGCCTGCAAACACCTCAAAGCAGGAGACGCACAGAGCATGGCTAATTTTACAAGGTCGTAGACACACAGACAGGGACACAATTCCAACTGGAGTCCATGTTATGTGCAAGTCTGGAATTTTAATTTATGAAACTTTAAAAAAAATCTGTAATTGAGAGTGTCTATACAGCTCATAAAAATACACGGATCATACACATTGACAGTCAATTCACCACCATGACACATACATTATAGCATGAAGCCATGTCAGTCATGCGGAAATACTTTAAACATAGGTAACAACTTTGGGTGACCAAAAATTATGCTCAACTTGGATGACGATGGAAGCAATCTATTCAACAACACTGAGGTTCAAGCCCTATTACAAAACAGAAGTGTGGCGCGTCGACTAATGAGAGGTAGAGGTAAGATCGGGCCTAACAAGCCTGACTTGACCTAGGTCTGTGGGTATTAAAGCCCGTCCTGGCCCGAGCCCAATGAATCAACTTGATTTGCAGGCCCAAGCCCGAAACAAACCCGAAATGTTATGTTTTATTTGTGACGACTCAGGAGAAGGAGGAAAGTGAGGGGATGCGTATGGCAGGACTGAGTCGATAGGTAAAAGTTGACCCAACATTGATTAGTGTTTGGGCCATAGTTTTAAAACCTTCGCTAGTAACAACTGAAAATGGTTTAAGGTCCTGACAGCAAAAGTCAATGCACTTGTCTATGATAGGGTGACCATATTTTGATTTCCAAAAAAAAGGACACTCAGCCCGGCCTCAAGATACTTGAATTTTACTCGAAGTTCACTCAAAGATGCCTATATCACTTAAATATATTTAAAGTGTGCCCCCTCACTCTGGATGGAAAAATGCAGTTTGAAAAAATATATATATAGAGGGACCGTCTGCTTTGGTCAGATGAGACCAAGATTGAGCTTTTTGGCAACAAACACTCTAAGTGGGTCTGGCGTTTCAAGAAAGATGTGCATGCTGAAAAGCACCTCATACCCACTGTGAAGTGTGGGGGTGGGCCAGTGATGCTGTGGGGCTGTTTCACTTCCAAAGGCCCTGGGAACCTTGTTAGGGTGCATGGCATCATGAATGCTTTTAAATACCAGGACATTTTAAATCAAAATCTGTTGCCCTCTGCCCTAAAACTGAAGATGGGTCGTCACTTGGTCATTCAGCAAGACAATAACCCTAAACATATGGCCAAATCTACACAGAAATGGTTCACCAGACACAAAATCAAGCTCCTCCCATGGCCATGTCAGTCCCCAGACCTTGTTTTGTTGGCAAAAGGGGGTTGTACAAAGTGTTAACACCAGGGGTGCTAATAATTGTGACACACATTATTTGATGTCTTCATGTGGGATTTTTTCCCCACCAATTGAATGCACTTGTATTGAAGGTTGGATTTTTCCTCTTTTTTTCGATTAAGGTCCCACATTATTTGAATTAAAATATATATATATTAGAAGCTAAAAACACATCTTTTTCAGGGGTGCCAATAATTATGGAGGGCACTGTACATTATATAAACTAAACATTTTTATAAATTACTATCACGACAATTGTTATTCTCATTCAATTGATATTCTCATTCAATGTTCTAGATTGCACACAAACAAAAACCGAAATAAACTGACAAATTATTCAACCAGCATGTTTCCAAACGTAGCAGTTCAAAACTACGTTTCCCATAATGCCTTGCGCGTTTTAGCTTACTGATAGCTAGCTGAGGCAAAAATCAAACGTTGCTATAAAAGTTTACAATCATCGTCAGCGCAAAGATGCGACACCAAACGGGATTTTACAGTCAAAGCTCCGACAGAAGTCAACAGTTGCCATTATATGCGTATTTATCGTAAATAACTTCAGGTGTTGTGGCCAAATCGTCAACCCAGTAGATGGCGGTAATGGCTCATGATAGGGGTAAACTGCCAACAAAAACAAGAAGAACTACTCCTTCCCTCCCTACTACTAGGAGCCATGTCATTGCAGGCAGGCGCTGCCACCCAACGGCCGGGGGGATTCTCTTTAAATTGGTCCTGTGAAAAATCATAAAAACCGGACATTTTAATGAATATATAAAACCCGCCCGGACGATGAGGATACTACGTGAAAGTAGGACTTGTCCAGGCAAAAGAGGACGTTTGGTCACCCTGGTCTATAATGTCCTGCTTAGCACAAAGAGGTGCGGTCCTCAAAAGAAATGACAATGTTTGACGATTATCATTTCTGCCAGTACAGTTTTTTTTAAATGCCTGCTCAGTGTCGAGGTGCCAGTCTTTCGGCTTGCGTATGAGAGAGCAAAGCGCCACAGTCGTTACATTCAGCGAAGCCAACACAGGTTTCTGTAGCATCTTCAACAATCAATTTGAAGTCTTTCCACACCCCACTGTTACCTGTGCGTTTTTTCAACTCCTCCGTCTTCAGTTTGGTTTTAACTTTTTGCTGCTCCATATCGAAATACCAGGTCAAAAATATGTAATGGATGCAAAGGGGAAGGTTAAAAAGAAGGCGGGGCCACGCAATCACGTGCGCAGGGCATGCTTTGGCTCTGCGGCTCCTGTTTGCAATTACCATACAGTGCCTTCTCTGTTTTATCTAAACTATTTATTTTATACAAGTATTCATTAGTTTAACATCCAGATATTGTTTTAGTATACATAATATATAACTATATTTATTTTTAAAAAAGTCAGCGAGAGAGAAGGGCCCGGCCCGTTCGGACTCGGGCTTAAGATCTTACCTCTAATGAGAGGTAAGCAATGGCTTAATAAAGTGCCCCTTTGGCATTCATGTCACAGCTTGTGGTGTTCTCAGTTAGCTCACATTTCTTTTTAATCACAACATTTCATACATAGTTAACCTAAGCGGAACAACATTTTATTATGGTTTTCTTACTTCTTTGTCTCATAGGAATCTATGCTTTGCATTCAGATTGAATTGCCGGATAACTGAAAATGCTACATTTAAAGTGCCCTATGACAGCAAAAAGCATGTTTAGTTCATATTTCTCGTGGTAGTTTATGCTCCTGAATGAAATGGACCGCTTGGATGTGTGTGGAAGTGATCGATTTACGTATATATTAAATTGTTTTAACCCCGCGCCATGAAAATGAATAACTTCCTGTTTTGAGGAGGAATTCGAATGTGACATGACACGGATCAGCATCTCACAATACAGCATTGCTTTATAGCCTGCAGATGGACTGCAGATTCAGCTAATTTTGCGGATTAATTTGTTTATTTTTTGCATTACGCCATCCAAATGTGTTGCAGGGTTTTGTTGCTGCACCAGGGAGAGAAGTGTGAGCCTTTTTGGGTTTCAAAAACCCCCAAACCGAGATTGGCCAAAACAAGTCCGACACCTGTGGGACCGTTGGACTTACGAGGAAGTGAGTAAACAATGTATTTTGTATTATGTCAAATACTGGGATCATGGCACACATTTTAATATGTAGGTGGCTTACATTTTGTGGCTTACAATGCTCCTTCTCCACCAAGAATGCCACTCGGCCGACGACCAGCAGCTTGTTGCACACCCCCATTGGTCCTCTTCGCGTGCTCGCTGGGAGAGCGCTATACTAGGCTTATGCTCGTGCTGTTCTCCCTATCATCCAAACTTCCAGTCCCCTTTGCCCTCTTCGTGTGCCCGGCAATAGACCACTATCATCAGGTTGGGCTCGGGCAGCTACGCGCTCCTCTGATGTCAGCCGATTTGTCCGGCAGTCATTCTCCAGCTGGTTCCGATACCAATCAATGAAGACAATCGACAAAATCGCCGCCGTGTGATATGACCCGGGGTAGTTTTGTGTGATTTTTCGCTTCAAAAGGCGGAAATAAGGCTTTAATATAACGCTCGGTTTGGGTTAGCATGTTGGCTAGCTGTCATGCCTCCTGGTTTGTTTACGCTCTCCGAAGCCGGGGCAGGGAGATGACAAAAGCCGGACTAACTCCAGTGGCATAAAATATCGCTCGGGAGGTGCAAGAAGTCGATAGTTTTGACCATTATGGAGTATTTTTGCCATGTCGCAGTGAATAAATGCATTTTGAATATTTCCTATTCCATTTAGCACAAGACTGTTATTTGCCATGACCATACCATTTGTTTAGCGATTAGGGAAAAATACTTAAATAAAAAGAATATCAATACTATCAATGTCAATGATCAATACTTAAAATTGTCAAGTTCCTAAATTGTAACAATTATTTGTACTCATGTCCAGACGAGAGAGCACCCTTAATAAGAGGCATCGTGAATATGGTAAGAGAAGAATATTCAGTGGAAGCACACAATAGAAACTGACTCATTTTCCACGTAAACCCTGGAATAGTGAGTTTCATTTTCACATGGCCCAAAATCGCTGGCTGTGCCCCCCAGGTACAATATTTCGCGGCTTTTAAATTTTACACTTGTATAACGATTAAGCCTGGTAAAAAGTGGCACGTTCAAGTCACCGGATGAAACCTTTGTCATTTACCATATTATTAAGATTGCAAAACAGAATTTAAAAAAAAAAATATTTGTAATGACTTTTTACACTTTTTAATATAGGTCAATATGACCTGCCTTATAACAGGAGATGTGGATTTTGAAGTCATTGGTGACAATGTTTCTGTTCTATTTCTCCAGTTACATCTCTGTTAGTGTAACTACAGCTATCATTCACCTACTTGGCATTAAATAATGAAGCTGTGTAAAACAAACTCATCTTGCAATGTTAAGAGAAAAAAAAGAAGTGCTGCTTTGCCTTTTTAGAGAAATGTGGTTCCTGAGAGGGCCTATCACATCCACAAAGGCCCAAACCAATCAAGTCAGCCCTCTGATGACTGAAGCTCAATTAGCTTTTTCCTGATTGGCTCTAGAGGTATAAAAAAAAAAAGAAAAGAAAAAAAAAAGAGCTGAAATTACCCCAGTGGGAGGTTAGAAGATGGCACTTTTCAACTTCTTTATATGTTTCTGTTAATGTCCTCCAACTCTTAAATGTGTGTTTGTGTGCACAAGTGTGTGTATGCAGCGAAAGCTTCTGTGAAGTTTTTAATTAGCAAATGCTGTGACACATCGTGGCAATGTGTGGTAGACAGTAAGCAGATGTTTATTGTTTTTAATAGTTTAATGGCGGAGATCTCCATTGGTGCCGCACGTTGCCTACTGTGTTTGCACTCTCAACTACACAAATGACGCATCTCCTTGCTTTTGCTCTCCACTGTGCTGAAGGCACTTTGATTCATGTCCTTGGGCATACGACTTCAACTTATACACTAGTAATTGCCTTGAGAAGATGTCATAGAAATGTATAACCTAGTTAAAGGGCACATTTTTGCAGGCAGTGGCCAATGAAGCCAAAGGAAGACTTAGTTTAGCACTGAAGTTACTGTTTACATATAATTTAGTGTAGTTGCCATAGATGTTTAGAAATAGTTGCTTAATAGAAATTCTGTTGTAACCTTTCTTATGGTAAACCTTAGAAATATATTTTTAAAAATTGAAACATTTGGATATATTACTTATTGTTAGTTAAATTATGTTTCCATATTTGGCTTTATATAAGGGATACACTTGAACAATGTGCATCATAAAAATTTTTTTTTGAAAAGCCGATGAGAAGAAACAGCAGACTGTAACATTCTAAATCATGTTTAGATGCTGTTTCCTATTTTTCCTTTGGACCGACCACAATATCTTCCGAGTACAGTTGTGCATTGAGCAATGAGTTCAGTTCCTTCAGTGACCATGCTTGTAAAAAAATAAAATAAAAAAAATAAAATAAAATAAAAAGAAAGCACAATTAATCTGTTCTATGTCCCCTACAACTGTTTGTAACATGTTTTAATTAGATTTATAACCAAGAAAGATAGCAATTCACAGCATTGTACTTTATATTTAAAGAACACAGTTAATGGCATACTGTATTTACCTGGAATGCACAGAATTAATCAGTTTGTTCATCTTTGATTTCATGCATCAATTAATTTTCGAACGAGAAGGCACACCTGACTATAAGCCGCCTCACTGTATTATGGGATATTTACACCAAAAGATATTAACAGTTACTCTGTGAGAAATTAAAAGTAACACTTTATTAGATAGCACCAGTTTAAGGCTGTCATAAGACCAAATGAACCACCATGAAGCTTTGAACCAACTGGCTGCAAAGCTTCATTGCTTTAAGAAACTTCATTTGGCCATCCCTGCTCCCTTGGGGGAGACAGTCAACATGCTTCCTAGCATGCATTGCAGCGCTACAGATGTAAATAACAATCAAAATTCATGTTCTATGCTAATTATTTCTCCAGTTACTGTTCCAGTTGTTTCATTAATTGCAAGTTATGGTATTGGGTAACATTTTATTTGACAGTGGCGCCATAAGACTGTCATAAGACAATCATAATTATGAAATGACACTGTCAGGAGCATTAATGAATGCTTATAACAAATGTCATTTAGTGTCATCCAGCTAATTATCTCACTTTTGAATGGATGTAAAAGATCCGAGCTGGACATAAATGAGTTAGTGACATAATTTGTCGGATGACACTTCATGACATCTGTCATAAGCATTCAGTAATGCCAGTGATGTGTGTCATGTCATAATTATGCCAGTCTTACAGTGCTGGCCAAAAGTATTGGCACCCCTGCAATTCTGTCGGATAACGCTCAGTTTCTCCCAGAAAATGATTGCAGTTACAAATGTTTTGGTAGTAAGAGCTTGATTTATTTGATAATGAAAAAAACACAAGAGAATGAAAAAAATTTTTTTTAAATCATTATCATTTTACACAAAACTCCCAAAATGGGTCGGTCAAAAGTATTGGCACCCTCAGCCTAATGCTTGGTAGCACAACCTTAAGACAAAATAACTGCGAACAACTGCTTCCGGTATCCATCAATGAGTTTCTTACAGTGCTCTTTTGGAATTTTAGTCCATTCTTCTTTAGCCAACTGCTCCAGGTCTCTGAGATTTGAAGGGTGCAAGGGTGCCTTTTCCAAACTGCCATTATCAGATCCCTCCACAGGTGTTCAATGGGATTCAGGTCTGAACTCATTGCTGGCCACTTTAGAAGTCTCCAGTGCTTTCTCTCAAACCTAGTGCTTTTTGAAGTCTGTTTTGGGTCATTGTCCTGCTAGAAGACACATGACCTCTGAGAGAGACCAAGCTTTCTCACACTGGGCCCTAAATCATGCTGCAAAATTTGTTGGTCGTCTTCAGACTTCATAATGCCATGCACACGCTCAAGCAGTCCAGTGCCAGAGGCAGCAAAGCAACCCCAAAACATCAGGGAACCTCCTCCATGTTTAACTGTGGGGACTGTGTTCTTGCCTCGTTTTTTTCCCTGTAAACTCTATGTTGATTCCTTATCACAAAAAGCTCTCCTTTTGTTTCATCTGTCCAGAGAACATTCTTCCAAAACATTTTTGGCTTTCTCAGGTAAGTTTTGGCAAACTCCAGCCAGGCTTTTTATGTCTCTGGGTAAGAAGTGGGGTCTTCCTGGGTATCCTACCATAGAGTACCCTTTTCATTCAGACGCCGACAGATAGTACGGGTTTACACTGTTGTACCCTCGGACTGCAGGACAGCTTGAACTTATTTGGATGTTAGTCGAGGTTCTATATCCTCTATCCCCACAATCTTTCGTTGAAACCTCTCATCAATTTTTCTTTTCCGTCCACATCTAGGGAGATTAGCTTTACACTTATTAATGGCACTGCGCACTATAGACACAGGAACATTTAGGTCTTTGGAGATTGACTTGTAGCCTTAAGATTGCCCATGCCTCCCCACAATTTTGCTTCTCAAGTCCTCAGACAGTTAT
This sequence comes from Corythoichthys intestinalis, assembly GCF_030265065.1. Lineage (NCBI taxonomy): Eukaryota > Metazoa > Chordata > Actinopteri > Syngnathiformes > Syngnathidae > Corythoichthys > Corythoichthys intestinalis. The sequence goes on from NC_080398.1 coordinate 44,747,713, forward strand.
TTGGTCTTCTTTCTTTCCTCCATACTCAATGTGGTACACACAAGGACAAAGGACAGAGGTTGAGTCAACATTAATCCATTTTAAGTGACTGCAAGTGTGATTTAGTTATTGCCACAGCCTGTTATGTGCCACAGGTAAGTAACAAGTGCTGTTAATTACACAGATTAGAGAAGCATCACATGATTTTTCAAATGGTGCCAATACTTTTGTCAGGCCCAGTTTTGGAGTTTTGAGTGTAATGATAATGATTGAATTTACTTCCCCATTCTCTTTTGTGTTTTTTCATTCAAGCAAAATAAATGAAAATATTACTACCGAAGCATTTGTAATTGCAATCATTTTCTGGGAGATATTAAGCATTATCTGACAGAATTGCAGGGGTGCCAATACTTTTGGCCAGCATTGTATGACAGTTTTACGCTGCTATCAAATACAGCGTTACCTATTAACCCTAATAAATAAACAAATAAGCCGCATTGCATTATAAGCCGCAGGATTCAAAACGAGGGAAAAAAGTAGAGGCTTATAGTCTGAAAATTACGGAATATCAATTGACTGTATGCTGCTTCTTCTGGTGTGCGTGCACGTTCTCCACCAACACACGGCATAATACTGTACCTACCTAGTATATACATACATTATGCACAAAAAATCACAATCTGTTCTTTCTGCAGAACATAAATACAGCTGAGTATTGTATAGCCATATCACTTTCCAAAATTACTGTCTAGAAACTGGAATTTGGATGCAATTGGTCAGTTTTATGCTCATGCACATACTGTATTCTCATCTATTCTAACAAATAAACTACCGATTTCTCATGAGAATATACTCCATTATCAGAGAACAAAGTATTTTGCTGTTGCAGGTCAGTTTACATCGAAGTTTTTTTTTCTGCTGACAACAAATGTCGGGAAAAACATACACGCGCACCTTTAGGATACAAAGAGATGACCAGGATGCAGCTACAGGTATATACTGTCAATCTATAACACAGGAAAACTACTGTAGTTTCACCCTCAGTATGAACACACACTCACATGGATTACGTTACCGTAGCGCCCAGGGAGTACTCACACCAATAGTGAAAGGACACTGGGAAGGACTGCACACACACACGCACACACACCCCAATCACGCACACACGGCTTCTCGTATACATTCATACACAGGGGAACAGGATAAAAATACAGTGCTGACAAGTCAATTAATCAGATGTGAAGGTGCTGAGCAGAACAATCCTTTACAAGGCCGCACTTGAACACACACCAAGTGTGTATGTGGCAAGTGGGACTCTCTAGGTTTATTCACATGCACCATAAATTGTTGATTGGAAAAGCATTTTAAAGTATATTTTATTATCATGTTGAAAGGCCGCTGGAAATGGGATCATAAATATCCATTACTCATTTCATGGAGTTGGCATGTTAAATTAATGAAACATACACAATGAAACTTTTTTTAAATACTTTGGACAGCAATTTATGATTATTAGAATAATAAAATTCATGATAAAACTTAATTCTTGATAAAGACAATAATCACAAGATAACCAGACTAAATTTCTCAATTTCCCAATTAGTTTTTAAATGAAGAATTTACTGGTTCATAATAATGTAGTGAAGTACTGTACGTATATGTAGTAAGGTATAGTATAATGTGCCGTGTAGTTAGGTATTGCAAGATCATTCTTGGCCTTCTATCTTATTCTCAGGCTGTACATCGTAGATTTAATCCCTAAATTGGGAACCATTAGTTTCACACAACAGTAACAACCCGAATACCCTTCAACGCACATCCAGTTTATAGAAAGAAGGTGCCTGAAATTTCAGGGCGCAAATCCAAAAGACAAAAATTAATTCAAAAAGACTTTCTAATCAGCTAAATTTTTCAAGGTATATGGGGAGAACCCAGGCAAAGGTAGTGTCCTGAGTCTAACAGTCACATCGCAGACTGATTTGTTTCAAACTGCTTTGGCCAAAGTCACTGATATAGTCTATTGGTACATTTGCCAGACTTTGGTGCTATCAATTTCAAACTGTTTGTAATTCCCTCTCGAGTCGAAATGACGAACCAAGCTGTTTCTCTTTTACGGGCTTTAATCACAGAACTTGAATTGTCTTGACAATGCCGTGACTATGCCTTGACAATGCGGTGACAATGCCTTGACAATGCGGTGACAATGCCGTGAGAGCTCATTGGCCGCTTACTCCAGAGGAAATTAGTTCAGCTTCAATTCTTCGATGCACTATGCACTTGAGATGTTTCCTTGTTGATCTTAACCAGAGGTACTGAAAAGTTGTCTGTACTCTAATAGTGTTCATCAGATAATAAGCCGATGTAACGCTTAATAGTGCCCCTGTCAACTCGCGGCAGTGAACTTTAGTTCCCACCCCATATCAAAGAAACTAGATACTTAACATTACACTCCCAGATCAAAGAGTCAATTATTTATTTCTTTATTCTGCCTTAATGGCAGCTACACTCCCACCAAATCACTTGTGATTTCACTCTAACCTAGGTAACACTGGATGATCAGAACCATTGCAAGGAAATGTGATTGCATTACCCCGGTTCAATCAAAGTGACCGTCTTATGGATGGGTCTCTCCAAGTAGACTGGCTTTCCAGTGCGTTTCCCTTGTTTCTCCAATGTCAAGTCACTGGTCAGCAATCGCAGCTCCCCGACACACCCAGGTGCAGGTAGAACATCATGCCTCAGCCGACCTCCCACCCTGAGGATTCCCTGTTTGTCTTTCTCAAATCGTCTTTTCAGACACTGGAGTCGATGATCTGCGTGATTCAAGTTATTAGGCAGACACGGCTCCGGTTCCTTGAATGCCTCTGGCATTTCACGCTGTCCATTTGCTTTTGTCTTTATGGCCTTCTCCGTTATAGAATTGAAACGAAGGTCATCTTGAGAGAAATTACCAACTTCCACATTCCTCTTGCCGAAATCTGATTCAAGTACCTTCTGCACATCTGCAGCAACAATGGCTTCCTTGACTTGAGTTCTGCATATGTATTGTACTTGCTTCGTTAGGTCACCAGGTGACTGTAAACTTGGTGTGACCTGTCTTACAACACTTCTGTGGCTGCTTTCAATGGCGTCAGTTCTGTGGCTGCTTCCAATGGCATTGCCATAATCAACACAAGGGTTGACGCAGCCAACTATGCTCCAGCCAAGGTCGGTCCTTATTGCGAACGGCTCATCATCCTTGCCTGATACAATTTCTCTTGGTAACAGGGCTTGAGAACAGTTGTATCCTATGAGTAAACCAACGTCACATTCTATTAGAGGAGCGATTTCTTCAGCAAGGTGCTCTAAGTGAGACCATGCTCTTGCTGTTTTGGATGTGGGAATGTGGCCTAGACTAGCCGGAATAAATTCTCGTGAATACGTCATGGGAAGAAGAATTTTCTTTGAGGAATAAAAGCCTCTGACCTGCAACCCAACTAACTTGTGACTTGGAGTTACAGTTTGCTTGGATGCAAGGGCTGAAAGCTTTAATTGCACAGGCTCCATCTGTGCATCAAGAGTTTCTGCCCTTTCTTGTAGGATGAAGGTGCTATCGCTCTGACTGTCTAGAAGAGCGTAAACTAGAACTTCAGTTTCTGGGTTACGTGTTGTTGACAGCCAAAATGGCACTATTGTGGATGCATATGTGCTATCCCTATTGCCCATCACTTGATTTGATGTAGCTGTGCTTGTTATCACGTTAGTTGTAGACTCTGATTCACTATGTTTAGGCTCTTTTGACCTTTCCTTTTCTATTGAGGTTTTTACACTCTCCCTTTGTCCATCAACTTGGACCCTTTCATCCGTCTTGGTGCGGTCTTCGTGCAAGCACGTGGGATGTCTGCCCTTGCAAACGTTGCAAACACTTCTACTTTCGCAGTTCTTTGAGTTGTGTCCTGGCCTTAAACATGCAAAACACAATTTATTTGTTTGCACAAACTTAACTCGCTCTTTGACAGGTTTCTCCATTAACTTCCTACATGTCTGAATGCCATGGTTTGTCTTCTCACAAAACATGCATCTCTTAACATCGCCCTTTTGTCCTTCAATGTGTGGTTTCTCTTCCGATGCACTTGCTAGCACCCTTGCACCAACATTTTGGACCTTAGATGGCTTTGTTCTTTCAGAATCACTCTTCAGAGCATAAAGTGAAGTCATCGGATTGCAAGCAATTTTGGCTTCTCTAGACACAAACTCAGCAAAACTGCTGAAATTTGGAAAGGTTTGTGTTTCCTCTTCATATTCTATGACCTTTCTATTCCACCTGGCAGTGAGCCAGTCAGGTAGCTTACTGAGCATTCTTTGATTTTCACTGCAGTCGTTTAGAATTTCAAGACTCTTAATATCGCTCATTGCTGCTTCACACCCTAGAAGGAAGTCTGCAAATTCCCTCAATTCAAAGCTGTCTTTGGGTCCTATCCTTGTCCACGAATTTAGCTTGTCGCGGAAAGCTTTAGCGACCACAAAGGAATTGCCGTATCGTTCTTCCAATATTTGCCATGCTGAATCATAGGCTTTCTCTGTGCCCACCAGGAAATAGCTCTCAATTGCTTTCCTTGCAGGTCCTGCAACATACTTGCGGAGGAAGTAAATCTTTTCATTTACAGGAATGTTCTTCCGGCCTATGAGGGTTTGGAATGACATTTCCCAGTCCTTGCATCTTATTGGGTCTCCGCTAAAGACAGGTGGCTCTGGCACAGGAAGACGGCTTGCATTTATAGACTCTGCTATTGCTTGGGCCAGCATAATCGTGCTTGTGCTCGTAATTGTCTTGAAAAGTAGAACGAGCAACTTCATGGCTTGTAGATGGGAATTCTCTAGCAGGGTCTGAATAAGTGTTGTGCCTTGGAAGGACGCTCGGTTTAGGTGAAGGCTTTGATGACTTGTGGCTATGGAGAAGATCCAATATCTCTTCATCTATGACCGAGTCTTGTTCATAAACCTGCAGTCTTGCCTTTGCAGCATTCATTCTTTTAGTTGCTTCCAAGCGTTTTAACTGTCTTCGCTTCTCCTCTAACAACTTATTTCTTTCCGCATTTTCTGCTTCTTGTTGTGCTAGCTTCCTCCTGTTCTCCGCCTCAAGCCTTTCAAGCTCTCTTTTTTCCTGTTCCATTTCTTCTAGAACCTTCAAGGTGGCTTTAGTTGCAGCTAACTCTGCTTCTGCTTCTTGTTTCCTTGTGGAAGACTGACTTGATCGTCTTGAAACAGATCTGGAGACTGATCTGCTCAACATGGACACTCGGTCTTGTGATGAGAACAATGAGCCAGCATTACTCCATCGTGCTTATACTGTAGGTAAACACTGATCTCTGTTCCCGTGCAGTAACACATTCACCCGTTCTGTAATCTGCCTTGACACAGCCTCGCAGGTGTCCACCCGACGGCGGGTGTCTCTGTTCGGGACACTGTGTTGACGAACATCCTCATAGCGTTCTTTTACTTCCAAATCAGCCGTGTAGATTTTATTCTTGAGCTCTTGTAGAACATTGCTTGAGTGAGGTGAAGAGAGTACCTTTTTGGCCTGTTTAGCAAGAACTTTCCATCTCTCATAGGATTTGTCAAAATAACGCTGAAGTTTCCTTATTTTTTCCTAATGGAGTTCCAGACCTTCAGCTTCACTGGTTTCTGTATCAACTTCATCTTCCTTTGCAGGGCTTGCTTCTAAGAGTTCATCGTGTACAGACTCTTCTTCATTTCTAGGAGTACCATCTGGGTCTTGGATTTCAGTTGCAATGTCTTTGTCATCCATTTTTAGGATATAATTTAAATGAAATTTCGAGTTTTAATATATTAATTCAAATGAAACTTCAGAATTAAGAAATCACAGCAATTGTAAATACGATTAACTGGCTTGATTTGGTTGCAAATTAAAGTGACTTGTTGGATAAATTGCTTTGAAACAATTCAACCTTTCATCTTTATGTTCAAAGACACTAAAATTAGACACTGTTACCCACTCCATCTGTGATATGCTTGAATCATGAAATCAATTAATTCTTATTGGTATTATATTTGCAGGAAAAACAAACTTTTTTAACCCTTTAACACCGAATGTTTCAGCGGCGACAAAATTAAGCATATCATCTTTGAAGCCTCGTCACTCTGTAATTACGTCAGCCACGTGCCGCTGGTTGTAGTGCGGTAGTTGAGGTCCACGCCCGTTTTTACTTGAAGTCAAAGGACCGAGTAAAACGGGAGATAATGTCATTTGAGTTTTGTAGTTTCATTGCCCTCATAAATAAGCATTAAAACACTGCATGGGTCATGTGCTTATGTCCATATTTCCATCATTTCTTGTCATTTTTCAAAACCGAAAGCACCACAAAAGACTACACATCCCAGGAGCCATTGTGAGATCAAGAAGGATTGAAGTAATGTGAACATTTTTTAAAAAAATTGCCGAGCGAGACGCCACCTATGGAGAAGTAACCGAGGTAGCGAGCGACGGCCAGTTGGATTGAACGAGCGACTGAAACGTGCTGACTGAATCAAAAACTAAATTTAGCGCAAGCAAATGCATTATTTCATCAACTCAAGGAAGAGGATGAGCCATATTTGTCGTTGTTTTTTTCGGATTAGTCGGCAAGAGAAGTAACAGCAGCACGCAAACGGTGGAAGAGTGGGCTATGTGCCTTTGTGTTGAATTGTCAAATATAAAACTATTCATTCTTATTTTTTTCTGTTGTATGTTTATCCTAACAACTTGAATAAATTTTATCAAGCTTCAAAACGCTGCGTCGAGCATGTATAGTTGTCAATGGGACATCAATATTACAAATTTTGGAAAAAAAATTGGGGGATTTTTTTTTTTTTTTTGTCTTTTTGGGTCCAAAATGTTGATTATAATTATAAAGGCGTGCCTGGGTGTTGTCTTGGGATCCTCCCTCTGTGGCATTTTTGGGTGGTCAAGTTCGTGCATCATCCTTCGTGGCTGGGACGTGGTTGCCACGGCTACCGACTCATGTCTTGAAGTCCAAGGCGCCGCGCTATCAACATGTTGTCCCGGCATAGCCGGAGCGTTCTGACCCCATCGAAGAGTTGTTGACGTCTTCTCCTTATCTTATCAGGCGAGGGCTGATAAGTTGGTCCCCTTTACTGTGTCAAAGGGCATGGAGTGAAGTCTGCCTAAACTATGGTTAAATGCTTTACTATAATGAATGCGTTAGACTAATGCAAACAATTATATGGTGTGTGCGAGAAAGGTAACTATTCCCTTCAGTCACAATTACAGAAGAAGTATTTTGTTACAGGAAGTTGATGTGACCATGTTTCCTCATAGTTCTAACACAAGCCAAAAATTGAGGATTAAGCAATTATTTTAAGGAGAGATTCAAGAGCATTTAAGAGCGACTAAGTGCACCGAGTCAGTGTTTAGTGCAACATCTCTTGAGCACTGTTAAGAGCAGTCCAAGAGCAGGAATGACAGAGATGTGTACACTCCCTGGGGAAGAGCTGTCAGGTCATTGGATCATTGCCGCAGTGACACATAAACACACACGCATTGTGAAACAATACACTGTTTCGAAAATATGCTGTCGTAATGGATGCGCACACAGTGTCAAACTCTCAAACAGTTCAGTGTTGACACACTCTTGTCACGTCGCTCCGGTGCTGTTATTCATTATGGATCCTTTGCAGTGCATTGACACCCAAATACAAACACTGTTAAAGGACTTCTTTGCATCCACTGAGCTGGATTAGAAGTGACACTGTATTTCAATAACATGAGAGAGAGTGAGCAAATCTACAGTATGGGTTGTAACACTCAGCTGCGCACAACTGCAAGGAGAAAACAGCTTTTTGCCATTTGATGGATGCTTCCTAATCCTGTTTGTTGCGGGATATTTGATGTGGACACTTTTGTCACGTCGGGTCCCTACACAACAACGGGACTAATATGTTTTAAATTGGCTTGGGCCCTGGGGTAGGAAACTTGACTTCCATTGTTTGTTTGGGATGTAGTACGACAAAACAACCATTTTGTTATAAAGGACCGGGACCCCACAAGCCCACATCATATTTATGAGAACAACAACACCTAGTCAAAATGTAGTGTGAAGATGAGGGCTGGGATCCAGTTACATTTTTGTATTCTGTAAGTGGGACAAATAATGAAATAGAAATAGTATTGTATGTTTTGTCACACCAACACCTTCATTAGTGTGAAAACATTCATGTGATGCATGTTTATGTTAGTGTTACAGGAAAGATACAGTATTTTATTATTAACCAACAGTACATACTATATTAAGCAGTTATGCAGATAAAGATTAGTCTCAGACTTTTGTGTAGATTCTTGCAAGAATTTTACCCATAATGAAAGAAAAATATAAAATGCAAGGATGTCACTCCAGAAAACAAATTGTTTTCTACCCTTTTAACAAAGGCACAACGTAGAAGTGACCTTTTATTTCAGGCAACCTAAGGCAAATCTGTGCACTTAAGATGCTGTCATATCAGCATTTTGATATGAAACACCTAAGAGGTGGTCAAATTACACTGGGCAACACATTTTTTTTTAATTGTTTTAGCTCTGACAGCTATTTTTGACTATTTTTTGAGTGCTGCTTTCAAAACTGATATCAGTTTTTTCTATGTCACGTCAGACTTTCTTTAAACTATAAGAGTCCAATTTTCTTATCAAATATGGAAAACACCCACACCTGCCCTTGTTTTAGATATAGAAATAATAACAATGACAACATACAATGAAATAAGCACACAACCGGCATGAATTCAACATTTATACTGACACTTGTATGTTTTTACCAAGTATATGGCTAGATGTGTGAATGAGCAAAAAAACAGTAAATGGGTAAACTGTGGATAAAAACTGAGGTCAGTTTTGGATTCCGCACCACAAAATGAGTTGAATTCAGCTTTCCCAGTGTAAAATGGGCAAAGGTGAAGTGGTCGTTAAACCCAGATTTTGACAGATTTGTGAATAACATCAGAGAGCATAATAATAACAACATTTGAGACAAACAAGGCTGAAAAAGTTATCTGAACCTTTTGGAATTTCTCACATGTCTGCATAAAATCACCATCAAATGTGATCTGATCTTTTTCAAAATCACACAGATGAAAAAAACTGTCTGCTTTAACTAAAAACACCCAAATATTTATAGGTTTTCATATTTTAATGAGGATACTATGCAAACAATGACAGAAGGGGAAAATAAGTAAGTGAATCCTCTGCCTAAGGAGCATTTGAAACCAATTTTTACCAAAAAATTTAAGTTAGGTGTGTGCCCAGTCACTGATGAGTGGTTTAAAGCTGCCCTTCCCACTATAAAAAACACACCTGATTAGAATTGTCCTGATGAGAAGCATTATCTGATGTGCATCATGGCTCGGTCAAAGGAGCTGTCTGAAGACCTGCGATCAAGGATTGTTGATTTGTATAAAGCTGGGAAAGGATAAAAAAAAACATTTCTAAAAGTCTGGATGTTCATCAAACGACAGTCAGAGTAGTCTTCTGCAAATGGAGAGAGTGTGGCACTGTTGCTTCTCTCCCAAGGAGTGGCCGTCCACCAAAGATGACGCCAAGATTAGAATACTCAGACAGGTAAAAAAAAAGAACCCTAGAGTGTCTGCTAAATATTTACAGAAATCATTGGCAAAGTCCAATATCTCTGTGCACACATATGTAAAACTATGGCCAAGAATGGTGTTCATGGGAGGACTCCACGGAAGAACCACTGCTGTTTAAAAAAAAAAAAAAAACATCGTTGCTCGTTTAATGTTCGTAAAAAGGCACTTGGACACTCCACAGAAGTTTTGGCCAAATATTTTGTGGACTGATAAAAACCAAAGCTGAATTGTTTAGGAGTAACACACATTGTCATGTGTGGATGAAAACTAGAACAGCTCACCAACATCAACATCTCATCCCCACTGTGAAGCATGGTGGAGGGAGCATCATGATTTGGGGCTGTTTAGCTACTTCAGGGCCTGGACAACTTGCAATCATAAATGGAAGAATGAATTCAAAAGTTTACCAGGATGTTTTTCAGGAAAACCTGAGTCCATCTGTCAGACAGTTGAAGCTAAAAAGATGATGGATGCTGCAACAAGACAATAATCCAAAACACAGAAGCAAATCAACTTCAGAATGGTTTCAGAAGAACAAAATACACATTCTGGAGTGGCCAAGTCAAAGTCCAGACTTGAACCCCATTGAGATGCTGTGGCATGACCTAAAGACAGCGATTCACGACAGACATCACAGGAATCTGACTGAACTACAGCAGTTTTGTAGAAAAGAATGGGCCAAGATTAGCCCTGATCTGCCAGGCTGATCTGCAGCTACAGGAAGCGTCTGTTAGATGTTATTGCTGCCAAAGGAGGGGCCACAAAATATTAAATGTGATGGTTCACTTACTTATTTTTCCCCCTTCTGTCATTGTTTGCATGCTATCCTCATTAAAATATGAAAAGCTATAAATGTTTGGGTGGTTTTAGTTTAAGCAGACAGTGTTTTTTCATCTCTGTGAAGATCAGATCACATTCGATGGTGATTTTATGCAGAAATGTAAGAAATTCCAAAAGGTTAAGATGCTTTTTCATACCACTATAGTCAGAGTACAGTCCAGTCCAGTCCAGTACAGTACAGTACAGAATTCTAGCTCTTTGAGTACATCTTATAAAAAATGAGAGGTATACAACAAAAGTTGCATTGCTATTTGTGTTCATTATTTTCTTGCTGTATGTTTTGAATTTTATGTATTTGAATGTCAGCATAACATACAACATGAACGTGGATACATGAGATTTACATTAGATTGGATACACATACAGTATGTAATTGTAATTATGTACAGAAGTACACCGCAAAATCAAATGCAATTTGCGCCACGCCGCAGAGACATGCAAACAGTTCAGACAGAAATGGGGGCGACCTTTTCTGATGCCCTTGCATATCATCCGGGGACATAGTTGTTTACGGACAAACAGAAAGCGTTCAGACTTGTTTACCAATTAAACAGTAGTGACAGATGTGTTTACAATCAACAAACGCTGCCATCCTCTGATGAGTTTAATATTCATACCTGCTCTCTCTGGGAAAAACCTGTGTAAAACAGCAAACTCACTTTGAATACCAAAAAATGCATCAGGGCTCGACCACAAACATAATAAAATGAGTCAATAATGTCAATTTTAATCTAATGAAATAGCTGTGAGCATGAGCTCAATCCTACACAAGTGTAGTTAATTTTCTGCCACCATCAGGGAGCGCGTGTCATTCTCTTTGCATCATTAATCAAAAGAATGCATAAACAATTATCACACTCGCGATGACACTTTAACAAAGTCTACAATGTATAACGAGTGCATTCAAATTTAAATCTAACACCTCAACTGTCTGTCATGGACGTGTGTGCCGGTGCGTGTTGGTACGCCGACTAAAGCGTGTTTGTCAGTTGCAGGTTTTTTTGTGTTGTTTTGTCTCTGCAGCAAACGCCTCAATGGGCTGTCTGTCTCTTTGGATGGAGCTTGGCATGACAAATTGACAGCTTTACACACACAAAACACACACATAGAATTACTATATGAACCACTGTCTGTGTATTCAGGATGCAGGTATAGGGTTTCACAGACTGAGTGACAGTTTGCTTTCAGACAAGAGAAGCATGCACTTGATGCTTGAGGATGTTAAAGAGTTCACTTTCTATAACAACACACACGCACCTACATACACACAACGGCCTGTGTCCAATGTTGCATTCAATGACTGAACTGCAGAGAGAGCTGCGTAAAACAAAGGAACAAAAGGAGGTAACTGGGGTGCAGCGGTTACCCACACTTCTCTGTGACTGTGGTGGTTTAAGCTGTGGATTCATCATGAAAGGAACACTCACAGCATTCTCATGCACATGCTTTGGCTAGACATGTATTCAGACACCCTATTTTTCCTGAATATACCAGCATATGATGGGAATTTTGCCAAAAGTATGTTTTCCTTTAGAACATTTTGCTTTGTCTCGAATTTTGGTTAATTACTGGGCTATTATGTGTTAACATATTGTAGTTAGCAGACTTTTCTAAGGCAAAACAAAGGTATTTTTTAATGTTTTATGTTTAATTGAGAGCAGTTTATGAGTCTTGATTTTGCCCCAGGGCCCAATTTATATAGGGGAATTTCTAAGTTAAAAAACAAGATATCGTGCAAGCAAATGACAGAAAACTATTGCATGATTCATAAAACTCCAGTTCAGCGAGCATTCTTTGTTTTTGTTTTTTTTGCCTTTTCCTTGCCTCTTTTTTGATGCTTAATTCGTTGTATGATGATTAAGAAAAAGATGAACTGAGAATACTAGCGGATCTTTGTTTATGATGACTTTTGATTCCCACTATGGTAACTAAACCTGAATTAGTATGCAAGTAAAAGTACTAAGCGATGTAATCCAGTCTTGTTATTTTTGTCAGAAGTGAGTAATCTAATTAATTACTTTTCACATCTTTGCAACGCCGTTACTGTTACTGAGGATGTGAAGGCGCGCGTTACTACAATTTGTGTGAATGATGTGGGAGACACAGAGAGAGCAGTGCGGTGGGGTGGAGGAGGGAAGGGGGTTGTGACGCAGTTGCAAACGTGATTCCAAGTGGCTAGGGGCGTTAGCATAGCATTCGCGTCCTGCTATGATTAACATTTAGCATGGCAAGCGTCATCTTAAACTCTCGAGCAATTTTTTTTTTTTTTTTTTTTTAACATACAGTTTGTGGCGTTCAGGTGGGTACAATTAATTGAATTGAATTTTAGACTGTATCCCTGTTGAGTATGTATTATCATCACCAAGCGGCTGTTGCCCTTGTAGAAGCTACAATAAGAAGGAATCTGACCTTTTAGCCAGATTGCCGGAATCTCGTCAGCCGAACCGCTAGGACCGCGCAAGCGCAATTCCACTGACCTGGGCCAGGTCATTTGTGCCAGGTCTTGTCGGAATGGGATCTGGTACTTCTTGATTTTGTCCTCAATGCGTTCCGGGATTTATTTGGACCAATCTGGCACCAATTTGACAGGCTTTGTTTTAATCGGTTTGTAGACTTGACCATAGTTGTGGAGTATTACATTGAACAGCACTTGTTATTGGCTGTGACCACTAGGTGGTGGTGTTGTACCATATACGGTCAAATCTGAGTGTCGCCATTAAGATAACATGCAGGTAGTCCCCAGGTTATGACGTACCCGACTTTCGACTTTGCGATACCGGAGTCTCGAGTCTTTTTTTTTTTTTTTTTTCTTTGAATAATGTTGATTTTTGTTTTGTGATGCAATCTTTTATTTTGGCGCAGGTAGTGTAGAACAGGTAGTACTTCTGCAAGGGAGAAAGAGCGCATGTACACACAAAGAAGAATGTATTTGCGCACACGAAGAAGAGCACATGCACACACACGAGGAAGAACCATTTGCTTCCACAAAGAAGTCGCACAACCAAGTGAGAGAGGGGAAAGAGCTGCAAGTCTGCACGCACATTTGTTGCTTGCGAAGCATCCACAGAGGCAACACCAGTATATAACACCTTTTGTACTGTTTATTGTGCGTTTTCAGTTGTGGTCGAATACTTGGGGCGGGTTGAATATGATTGTTTTTGATGATGTGCGGACGCTAGCTGACACATGCTAATCGTTTGTGTGGACTGTTATTGCTTTATCAGCAGCTAGTTATAAACGCAAATTTAAATTGCTGTTATTGAAGATGAACCTAATTACATTTCATTTTTCTTTTAGCTTCATTCTGCAAGTGTTGATGTCATGAGCAGCTGAATAAAGTCAGCAAACCACACAGATGTCATACAGCCTCCTTTCGGAGTTTAGCTCGCTGTCTAGCAAGGACTTAGCTCCAACATCTTAGCGAGGACAGTACAATGATGCATAATACAGTGGTACCTCGGCATACAATCGCTTCGACACACGATCTTTTCGTCATCCGAAGTAAAATTTGACTCGCCATTTTTTTCTACATCTGATGACAAGCTCGAAATATGACGATTTATGACAGTGCCGCAGTTGCAAGATGGACACACGGCGGATTTTTTTTTTTGTGAGAGAAAACACGGGTTCCAAGGTTAGTGCAGGTGGTGAAAAAGGAAAAAGGTGACGCTTACCATTGAAATGAAGATGGAAATGACAGAAAAATATGAGCTAATGTGCGTATCTGTGAACTGGCTCGACAATACGGCCGTAGAATGTCTACGATCTCGACAATCTTCCTCCGGCCTCCGTTCACCAGTCTTTATAAGTTAAGGTGACAATTATTTTTGTGGTAACATCTCCAAACAAATCGCCCGCTTTGTCAGGTTTCTAATCGTTTATTCCATCAACTTGTGCAACACAACACGTCTACTGCCTGCCGTAGTTGATGCCAGCAACAAAACATTAAATGAGTAAGTAAAATCTCAAATGCACTCTCCATCAGCAGCACGCAAAAAAGGCCTGCCACATCAGAACCCGATTCGTTACATTACACATTATTATCATTATGATATTATTCCTATTTTTATTTATAATTGTTTTGTTATGCTATGTGTAATTGCCCTTTGTAAAAGTACCAGCAGTATTTATTAAGAATTTAGCGTAGGTTTTCGGGCTGTGGAACGAATGAATGGAATTATAATGTTTTCCCTTGGGAAAATCCTGCTCGACATACGACCATTTCGACTTACAAAAAAGGTCCTGGAACAAATTAACCTCGTATCTAGCTGTACCACTGTACATGTTTTTGGATCGATTTTTTTAAATTTAGTGTATTTTGGGGTACTTAAAGGGTTCATTCCGACTAAGCCAGAAATTTGCGCCAGCGTAGGAACGGAAATTGTCCGTAACCCAGGGACTACCTGTACACAATGGGACTGTCAGTTTGTCCAACTCAGTATCTAAGTCCTGCACACAGTTAGTTGTTCAATGTGCCCAAGAATGTGTTTTTTGCAATAACTTAATTTTATGTTCTGTAAAATGTGTTTTTTACTATATTTTTTGTTTTACATATCAAGCCTGTTGAGAAATGAATTGTTGACAGCATATGGCCTACTGTAAATTACACTTGTGTTGATGTGAGCAATGAATATACAGTAGCCTGAATGAATGCAAATTGTTTTCATCAGCATTTACCGTTGATATTACGTGAAATTGATGCTTGTAAGTCTCTCAGCACGGCAAGCGTATATTTTGCATATTGAATTTAAGGCCAATCTCTTTGTGTTCCGGGACTTGTGTGCGACTAGCCATCCCTTGGCGATCATAAGTACTTTGCATTCCGGTACTTTATGATTTACAAATTAAGCACTGATGGCGGCATTACCAGAAAATTATGGCAACGAATAAAATGTTATGTTGGAATCAAGTCTCTTTTAAAAGCAGATTTAATTGAATATCTGCTTGACCGCAGTGATACACACGTCAATCCGAAATATTACAAATTTTTAAAAGTCACCTATTGTATATCTGTATACCTCCCATGTACTAAGTGATGCTGTAACTAGCTCGGTTGGTCTGAACCGGGAATTAAAAGCTGATCTCATTTAAAATACAGCAAAATGATAAAAAACTAAATATGATGTAAATGCAGTGTGTGAGCTGTAGCAGTCATATAAATTATCATTTCTCTATTGCCTGGTAGCTAAGAGCAGAATAGAGACCTTATTTTTTTAGTTACCATAGATCAATTGATGATGATACTAACATTTCTGGATGTATTTTTTATTTTTATTAGTTGTAGATCTATGGATGATGATACTAATATTTCTGGATGTATTTTTTTATTTTTAATAGTTGTTGTAAAAGCCCAGTGTTGATATTATGGTATATTGCGATTTGGACATCTGAGCATACAGGTTGTTTCACATGTGCATTTTGCATAGAAAGAAAAATACATTTGGTTTGATTGGAACACATTTCTGAATGAAATTGGGCACTTTATCCTATAGTGCAAGTCAGTGTTTGTAGGAGAAACTAAAATGCTTCTTAATCCAATTTATATGCCTGTTTACAAGCGGCAACATCTCAAAGTTTAACCTCATTACACTGAGATGCTAGGTAGATGTCATACTTCTTATGTTATGATTTCAGCTAGACTTAAGTGTTTACCTGTTGTATAAAAGCATTAATCTAATAATATTTCGAACTTCTTGGAAGGCATGTAAACTCTGAGAATGTAATACAACGCATAATTGGATCGATTGCCTGGGAAAAATTATTCTTCTCACACAAATGGATGTCAGTGCATTTAAAAAAAGAGGAGGGAGAACAACAAATGTGCCTTTGATCATGACTTTAATTTTAAAGCAGATCATTTGTACGGAACCAGGAACTCCAGGGGCAGAAAACCGGTTAATTAAGATCAATAGGATCTGCAACATGTTCCAGTTTGTGAGCATGGAGAACACAGCGCTATAATTTGAATGAGTGAGGAGGAAGAAAACTCAATGCCTTTTTATTCCAGGCCTACACTAGTCCTTTTTTTCTCCAAGACTTCCAAAGTGCGATTGTGCAGCAGTAGGTGGTCGACTTAATCTAATCCTTAGCTATATGACACAAATTAGACTTTGTTCAGAAGGAACTCAATATGTTCAATATATACAACAATAGTCAATGCAGATAGGACACCAGTGTGGTGGTGCGACTTATACTACAGTGCAATTTACAGTATATTCGTATATTACCCTTCATTTTGCATCTTTGTAGCTGCTGCGTTATACCCAGGTGCAATCGAAAGTATGAAAAATACGGTATCTACTTTCAATATATTTTGCAATTATTGATATTGTGATTAAGATTGAACCTATTCCATCTCATTTTGGGTGAGAGTTAGGTCACCCCTTGGACTGGTCACCAATAAATCAGTACACATAAGGACATATAATCATTGGCACTCACATTGACACTAATGGGCCATTTCAATTATGCAATTAAACTAACAGGCATGTTTTGGTGATGTGGAGGAAGCTACAGTGGTATGAAAAAGTATCTCAACCTTTTGGAATTTCTCACATTTCTGCATAAAAATCCCCATCAAATGTGATCTGATCTTTGGTAAAATCACACAGATGAAAAAACAGTGTTTGCTATAACTAAAGCCACCCAAATATTTATAGGTGTTCATATTTTAATATGGATAGTATGCAAACACAGACAGAAGGGAGAAAAATAAGTAAGTGAACCATCACATTTAATATTTTTGCCCCCCTCTTTGGCAGCAATAACTTCAACCAGACACTTCCTGTAGCTGCAGATCAGTCTGGCACATCAATCAGGACTAATCTTGGCCAATTCTTCTCTACAAAACTGCTGTAGTTCAGTCAGATTCCTGGGATGTCTGGCATGAATTGCTATCTTTAGGTCACGCCACAGCATCTCAATGAGGTTCAAGTCTGGACTTTGACTTGGCCACTCCAAAAGTGTATTTTGTTCTTCTGAAGCCATTCTGAAGTTGATTTACTTCTGTGTTTTGGATCATTGTATTGTTGCAGCATCAATCCTCTTTTTAGCTTAAACTGTCTGACAGACGGCCTCAGGTTTTCCTGCAAAACATCCTGACAAACTTTTGAATTAATTCTTCCATTAATGATGGCAAGTTGTCCAGGCCCTGAGGCTGCAAACAGCCCCAAATCATGATGCTCCCGCCGCCTTGCTTCACGATGAGGATGAGGTGTTAATGTTGGTGAGCTGTTCCATTTCTCCTCCACACATGACGTTGTGTGTTACTCCCAAACAATTCAGCTTTGGTTTCATCAGTCCACAAAATATTTGGCCAAATCTTCTGTGGAGTGTCCAAGTGCCTGTTTGCAAACATTAGATGAGCAACAATGGGTTTTTTTTTAGATAGCAGTGGCTTCCACCGTGTAGTCCTCCCATGAACACCATTCTTGGCCACAGTTTTACATATAGTTGATGTGTGCACAGAGATATTGGACTGTGCCAGTGATTTCTGTAAATCTTTAGCAGACACTCTAGGGTTCTTTTTTTTACCTGTCTGAGTATTTTGCGCTGAACTCTTGGCGCCATCTTTAGTGTACTGCCACTCCTTGGGAGAGAAGCAACAGTGCCATCTCTCCATTTGTAAACAACTTCTCTGACTGTCGATTGATGAACATCCAGAGTTTTAGATAGATAGAGATGGTTTTGTATCCTTTCCCAGCTTTATACAAATCAACAATCCTTGATCGCAGGTCTTCAGACAACTCTTTTGACCAAGCCATGATGCACATCAGAAAATGCTTCTCATCAAGATCAGTCTTATCAGGTCTGTGTTTTTTAGTGGGCATGGCAGCTTTAAACCACTCATCAGTGACTGGGCACACACCTGACTTAAAATGTTTGGTAAAAATTGGTTTCAGTTGCTCATTAAGTCTCCTTAGGCAGAGGGTTCACTTACTTGTTTTTCGCCCTTCTGTCATTGTTTGCATTCTATCCGCATTAATGTATGAAACCTATAAATATTTGGGTGGTTTGATTTCAAGAAGACACTGTTTTTACATAAGTGTGATTTTGACAAAGATCAGATCACATTTGATGGTGATTTTATGCAGAAATGTGAGAAATTCCAAAAGGTTCAGATACATTTTCATACCACTGTAGAGTAACCAAAAAACAAGCAAGCACAGGAAAACAGAGCCAAGATTTGAACACAGAATGTAAAAAAAGTATGAATCATGTGATCATTAGTTACCATAAAAACCGTGTGACTTTTCCTGCCACATCTCTTTGCCTTTCGTCTGATCATTTTTTCTCTTTCTGATTATTTGCAAATGAATTCTGCTTTTTGACTTGTGGTCTTGCTCCTAAAAAATACCCCAAAAAACCAGACTAATTTATATGGGTTATGTTGTTCTGTCCATCAGCCAGTTTCTATAAGTAAAGCATTTGAAACAGTAAGTCAGTGTACACTCCTGGTATGTAGGTGACTTAAGTACTTTCTTTCACACGTAAAAACACTTGAATTGGATGAAGACTTCCAATTTTTCAGCCGTACATTGCAATTGATCATGAGCACAAGTGACAAGGCTACTGAAATAAAATAGCAGCTTGCAGAGCAAGGTCTGAAAAGGTTCAGACAACAAAAACAATTGGATTCTCACTGCCTGTTCTCCTTTTGCCAACAACACATTTACATTAGCTTGTCAAAAGCCCAGTGCAACATGTCCCGACCTCCCAGCTTGCTTTGCACATTGCACTGCTTCCCCATGAGGGCTCCTGTGGCGACCTTGGATGAAAGAAGAAGAGCAAAGAGAAGAGCTGACTTGGAGCTTTTCTCTTGTCCTACTGTATAGTCTAGTGTTACACGATGACAGAGGGAATGAGAGGAAGAGGAGGAGGAGGATCGCGCTCTGACCTTCACCCTGTGCTCATGTCTGTCCCACCTTGAACGAAGCTTTCTCCAGGCTAGATGTCGTTTACTCTGTTTTCTGCTTCGTTTCTCCTCCCGTCTTTATTCCACCCGCCTTTTTCCCTCCTCCTCAGGCTACATATCACATACATTACCCTGATTCTCCTCTAAACATACTTCCTCTCATCATCCCCCTCCCTTCATATGACCGCTTGCCCTCCACGCTACTCTCTACTTTTTACCTTCTCTGGCTCCTTCTCCTTCTCAAATCAGACCCCCTTTTCCCAGCTTGTCCTCTACCTCACTTCCCCTCCTCCCTCCCTTCCTTTTTCTTTCCCAGTCCCAGGGCTCATTTAACAATGTCCACAATCACCTTACATGATCCTCAGAGACGGGCCAATAAAAAGTAACAGTACTTGCATATAGTTGCAAGTCTGTATAAGATTGAATATTCACTATATCCACTACTTTAGGAGATTAATAATAAGCATGTACAACAGACACACAGCAATGTACGTATGGTGCAATGATTCATTTCTTTTAGTTTATTGCAGATCTGTCCTCTTTTCCTGCAAATAAATTGATATTCAAGCTGTTGGTCTAGTACCATCACTCCGACAGTCACTAACTTTTCCCTTCCCTTCCTCCTGATTCATTTTTTGGGTTTGTTTGTTTACAGATCTGTCACTGCCATTTTTTCCCTCTCCCAATCTCATTCCGGCTGCTTTGAAGTCGGCTCATACCTGCTGTCACGTACCACCTGTTTCTTTCCCAGACGGTCAGCACCAGATTAAAGTACGCTACAATGGACGTGGGACAGAGCTGAACGGAGCGGGACTGGCCTGAAGAGATGATGGAAATCTTATTGATGTGATTATTCAAGGTCGTGGGGGTGCGTGTAAACTGGATTTTTGAGTTACAGGGGTAACTTTGAGTTCAGCCTGAGTTTTGAATTTATTTATTTATCTGTATATTTTAGCATCAAGGAAGGTAGTTTACATTGCCATTGACTATATCGCCATTGTGTTTCTGTCTCTTGATTTGATCAATAGTAGTCATTTATACATTTATCCCAGCTAACTATTTTCATGAGGTGGAGTAAACATAGAACCAATATTAATAATGTGGTTTTGTAAAAAATGTATTAAATTGTTACTATCCTTTTACATTTTTTTATATATTTAAATCATACTGCATAGACTTCACTATCAGTTGACAGGACACGGGGCTCAGGGCTGAAGAGCAGGGGGCATATTTTCAAAAACTTAAAATTCTAATATTTTCAAAATCAAAGCCGCTAGCGACCTAAAACCAAAACAGGCACCTCCCTTAGGCATATATGAGTCTCCATGAGCAGCGACATAAAAAAGTTCAAAGTCGTTCTCTAATAAAATCACGATTAATTATTTTGTAGTACAGCCAAACTTAAGTTGCTAAAAAATGCCAAACATTTTATGCTAGATGCACAAAAATCACCAAATGCAAAGACCAATAGCAATATTTAACATATCATATCGTTTTTAAAACAGTCTAGATTATTGGTTAAAAGCAAAAAAACGGGCATTTATCGTTCATTTTACGTAAATATTTCAAGCAAACGTTACGGTATTGTGTAATCCAACATGGCGGCCGTCATGAAACAAAGAGCTTTTTAAGATGAAAACTTTGGAAAATAAATGCCTAAATCGTGGAATTTCTTTAGATGTGAATGTAAAACAGTCTAGATTCTTGGTTAAAAGCAAAAAAAACGGGCATTTATCGTTCATTTTACGTAAATATTTCAAGCAAACGTTACGCTATTGTGTAATCCAACATGGCGGCCGTCACAAAACAAAGAGCTTTTTAAGATGAGATTTAGTAAATAAATGCCTAAATCGTGGAATTTCTTTAGATATGAACGTAAAACAGTTTAGATTCTTGGTTAAAAGCAAACAAACGGGCAGTTATCGTTCATTTTACGTAAATATTTCAAGCAAAACTTATGGTATTGCGTAATCCAACATGGCGGCCTTCACAAAACAAAGAGCTTTTTAAGTTAAAAACTCTTGTAAATAAATGCTTAAATTGCGGAATTTATATAAATATGAAGGTAATACGGTCTAGATTATTGGTTAAAAGCAAAAAATGGGCAGTTAACATTCATTTTACATAAATAATTCAAGCCAAAGTCACACTAATTTCATCCATTGATTTTTTTTTTTTTCACAATGTTTCAAAGTAAATGCATGGTGTTATTTATTAATATGAACTACCTTAAGTCATCGAACAAATCTTTAAACATTCTTGCCTGCTTGTATGCAGTCAAACCATCGTCCTATTTCCACCTAAATTCGGCGTTAGAACGCAGCGTGGGTTTGAGTTTATCACCTTAAAGCCAACTCAATGACCCGCCTGGGTCGGCCCCCTACGGGAAGGCATGGCACAATGTCTGTGGGAGCTGTCTTGTTAACGGATAGTGGAGTCTATGATTGTTACTATCCTTTTGATATTTTCATATATTTAAATCAGAATGTGTGTTTATATTCACTGATGATTGTATACAACGAATGACCTACATTTTAGGTACACCTACATGATGTCATGATACTGTATGCGCTGAGTCAGGTCATCGTTTTATAAAAAATGTTTATTATTGCAGATGTATAAACAAGCTTTAATAATGCTCTCAATATGTTTTTATTACCTCGTTCAGTTAAAAGAAGATAATACAAACACAAATGGCTCAACATAAACTGTTCAACTTTTTAGAGTTATTTTGGGAAGTTTGAGACGATTTTATCTACTACTTTTTATTTCCTTCTGTCTGACATCATTCGACTTTGCTCTTCTGTGGTTTCCATTCCTCTGCACCTCATGCTTCCTCTGATCCAAAGCACCTGGTGAGTTGAAAGGTTACCTACTACTTTGACCTGGACAACTCAAGAATCCTGAGCAGAAACATGAACGTTGCAACACACTCAAGTGAAGGCTAGTTTGGGCATGTGTTTTCTCCCATGGTTCATGGGCAAAAGAGAGAGTGAGATCCCTGTTTGATCCTTGGAACAAAGCGTGAGGGGAGGGAAGCTGAGGGAGTCAGCAGGAGGGCGGCAGAAAGGAAACAGAGAGAAGCGAGTGATGGTTAACTGAAAGGTGGACAAGATACAGATACAGACAGGACACAGAGAGGGAAAGAGAGAGAGGGAGGAGACAGAGATGGGTTATGGGGGATCAGGCCTCATGAGAAGAGCTTTGTTGAAGGGGGTTTGAAGATCACCAGTGGCTTTGTCAATCCAAGCGAAAAGGAAAAGAACAATCTGTGCAGTTTACTTGTGCCTGCAACAAGTGGATCATGCTCAAGGATTTCCATGTCTCCATTTGTATTAAACGGCAACCTGTCCATCCAAAAGCTATTCTCCGCTGAACAATCACTCATTAGGCGAATAGGCTTATGCAAAGTAAGCCCTGATTGCACAAGGGGAATGCTCATTGGAATGACAGAATGTTTGTCGTCCATCTTTTCACCAACAATAAAGTTTAGCTTCCATAAATGTATTCACAAAGTCACATTATTATTTTGTCCTGAAAACCGTGACAAAAAGCTGACAACAGCATAACATTTTGGGAGACAGGACTGAATTAATTCACTTAGATTTTACTGCAGAGCAGTGTAAGAAGCAATGATAGACGTTAATACAACAAAATATAAGACCGGGTGTCTGCTGCCACAGTAATAATTACAGGACACAGATGCATTATGCTGTGGATATAAGGAAAATGCTCACTGCACTCACTATTCATTTCTCGTTCTTATTTGGGACTATGTGGAATCGCCAACTATACCAATTCGAGTTTACAAGGTAATTTTGATTAAATTAGGTGGATATACAATAGTATCTGTGAAATAGGCTTTGTTAAATGATTATATCTTGGAGAAAGTAACTCATTCCTCAGCCTCCCAAGTAAGCTCTTTTGTGGAATACTGTAGAGGAGGAAGTGAAGGGAGAATGAAGCTTGGGGTCGAGAGACATCAGTGTAAAGAAGAGGCTGAGCTGAAAT
Organism: Corythoichthys intestinalis; assembly: GCF_030265065.1. Taxonomy (NCBI): domain Eukaryota; kingdom Metazoa; phylum Chordata; class Actinopteri; order Syngnathiformes; family Syngnathidae; genus Corythoichthys; species Corythoichthys intestinalis. Next base: position 44,771,090 of record NC_080398.1, read on the forward strand.
GCAAAGCCCTCAATTTACCAGTCGATCTAGATTGCAACCCTCACCTATGATGTGAGTTGTGAATGAAAGAACAAAATTGTGTATACATGCAACCGAAAAGTGAAAAGACTTGCTCTGAACGTATGTCCGGCTCTTCCTCTAGAAGACTGTGTATATCCTGGAAGGGCTCAGAGTTCAGCTGATTGTCATCTGTATTGGAAGGAGGCAAATGAAGTGGTTTGGGCATCTTTCTAGGATAAATTCTGAGTAGGGTTGGGCATTGTTTGAAATTGAACGATTCCGGTTTCGATTCCGGTTCCGAACGATTCTCGATTCATTATTATTTATATGTATTTAAAATGTATTTTTATTATTTATTATTAATAAAATTAATATGAAATTTATGAATTATATGAACTTGTCACAGGGTTGTTTTTAACTTGTATATAAATTAGGGCTGTCAAACGATTAAAATTTTTAATCACAGCTTAAAAATTAATTAATCGTAATTAATCTCAATTCAAACCATCTATAAAATATGCCATATTTTTCTGTAAATTATTGTTGGAATGGAAAGATAAGACACAAGACGGATATATACATTCAACATACTGTACATAAGTACTGTATTTGTTTATTATAACAATAAATCAACAAGATGGCATTAACATTATTAAAATTCTGTTAAAGCAATCCATGGATAAAAAGACTTGTAGTTCTTAAAAAAAATAAATTTTTGTACAAGTTATAGAAATTTTATATTAAAACCCCTCTTAATGTTTTCGTTTTAATAATGTTTGTAAAATTTTCAATCAGAAAATAAACTAGTAGCTCGCATTTGTTGTTGTAAATAACAATTATGGTGCTGAAAGCCATAATCAGTCTCACCCAAGCGCCAGCAGAGGGCGGCAAAACACCAAAAAACACAAGTAACAAGTGGAAATGACACTTTGCTGTCATTTTAATCTGTTTGAGCGGGGCATGTGCGTTAAATGCGTCAAATATTTTAACGTGATTAATTTAAAAAATTAACGCCCGTTAACGCGATAATTTTGACAGCTCTAATATAAATATCAGTCTTTGGAATCGAATGTGATGAAGTTTCTTTCCACAGGAGTGAACTTTCATAAAGATGTTTATTTTTTCATAAGTTCACGGAGAAAACATTCAATTTGTTGTAGATGAGACAAAATACTAAGGTTTCCTTATTTGTAAAACCGATTCAGTTGTGTTTAAACACACATGCAATGTTTATGTTGCAACAATACCAGTTCGGCCAGTGAGTGGCGCTGTAGGAGTGTGTACGTATAATGCGGAGAAGAAGAGATGAGAGCGTCTGGCCAGGATGCTTTGTGATGTGATGCTATATTTTCACTGCTACGAGGTCATTAAAAAAGTAATCGAATGTTTCATAGGGGTAGGAACCTCTTGGTACTTGACGATACGATACGATTTGCGATACAAAGCTCACGATAACAATGACCTCACCATATGGTGATACAACGATTATTGATACATTGGTCAGGAAATCATTCTAAGATATTCTCCAAAACAACTAATAAACAGAAAAACAAGCTATCTTCATCCATCTGCTGTAAGTTTATCACTAGTAGTACCACTAGTTCAATCCATTTGAACTGGGAGTCTTTCAGCCACTTCCTGTTGATTTTGGGGCATTTTATGGGCAGTGTTGTCAGTAACGCGTTACTGTAATCTGATTACTTTCTTTCAGTAACGAGCAATCTAACACGTTACTTTTTCCAAGCCAGTAATCTGATTAAAGTTAGTTTCCTCAGTAACTGTGCGTTGCTATTTTGTTTTTGCCTCATACTGTATGTAGAATGAAGAATACTGTAGTCATGTACGAAGAGCATTTGAATAGAAAATACAGCATTTGAGTTTGGGAGTGACATCACATCTCACGTTTTCTCATCGTAAAAAAACGGGTCACGTGCAGTACCATGCTGTATGCGCGCCGTCTGCCACATAGCCTGGCTACAGGATGCTAACAGTAAAGGAGCCGGAGAGATACAACAAACGGCTGCATTTGCTCACTGGAGATACAGCCATTACTTCACATATCCGTCCAGTAAGGATGACAAAAATATCTCCGTGCGTTGCAAACTCTGCGCTGGCTCAGATGCACTGTCGACCGCTATATACTCGACATCCAATTCAACAAGGAAGCACTTGGAATTACAGCACAACGCGTCGCGAAAAAAACTCAAAACAAGACGACAGGTGACGAGATAGCCAGCAACTAGCCTTTATAATATGTGTAATTATGTACATTTTATAGTTAGAGTTTGTAATCGCAGGCAGAGTTTTACATTTGTGGGACTGGGGGGGAGAAGCATGTTGAAGACTGAAACGAAAGTCAAAAGTGTGGAAACACTTCATAATTTTTGCGTTTTATATATTTTCACTGCTATTGTAAATTCTCACTGAAGACATCAAAACTATGAACGAACATGTGCAATGGCAAAAAAAGTGAAATAACTGAAAACAGGTTTTGTATTCTACATTCTTCAAAGTATCCACCTTTAAAGGTGTCTCCAAACTTGCCTCCTCTGGTGTAGTTTTGGCTAAGCAAAGCAAAGGATAGTCTCAAGGTGCTAGTCACTTGATCTGTTCGAAAAATGATTTTGACCCATTATGAAAACTGTACGTTGTAGGATTTTTGTTCATTTCATAAATTTTTGTTGTTTTATTGCTTTACAACTTTTATAGACAACATTTTAATGGCTAGGTCTTTATTTCAAAGGGGAAGTTCAGAATTTTTTACATTGGGCTTCATCTTGGAGTTAGCGGGGATTTAATTAGTCGTTGGACTTTATTTAAACAAATTTCGTGCAGTTTGTCAGTTATTTGTTAGTTTTAAGGCTCCAGGATGGCTAAGTTAGGGCGAGTCAATGATGGTTGAAATCAACTCCATCGACTAATTAAACCCCCGCTAACTCAAAGATTAAGCCTTATGTGAAAATCTCAATTACACGTGATGAAATGTTTCTGTTATTTTTATGTTGAGGCAGCAAAAGGAGAAAAATTGGTAAAAAGTAACTGATTAGTTACTTTTAAAGTAACTTAGTTACTTTGATAATAAAGTAATCAGTAAAGTAACTAGATTACTTTTTTGAAGTGTTATCAGTAATCAGTAATTAAATTACTTTTTTAAGTAATCCATGACAACACTGTTTATGGGTCACTTCTTGTTGATTTTGGGTTACAGAACAGGAAGTGACCCGGGAATGAATAGGCAGTGACTCAAACTCACCAGGAAGTGACCCGTAAATGCCCCGAAAATCGGAAAGGTTTCAAAGGAACGTTCATTCGCCTTCCGGGTCCTAATAGATTGGGTGTCGAACACCGTCAATGGCAGCCATAGAGGTAAAGGAGACACTATTACGGTGAAAGATTTTGGTAGCAACTTGTTAGCTCCTTATTTATTTGTTGTTTTTAAACATTGACATCTTTATAAAACGATATCTCGATTCTTGGCATGAGCGTATCGATAACCTTTTGGGATGCAAAGTATCACGAAATATCACCATTTTGATATTTTGTCACACCTCTACATATGGCTGCTTCTTTCTAAATAAGCAACACAGCAGATTCCAAAACAAAAATCCTTTTAATACTGTTGAGTTTAACAAAGGGCGTGTACTGCTTTAAGATGGCGGCTGTTTACTAACACCAGCGAGTCTGTCATTTCGCATCTGGTTCTCCTTATATGTTCTAACGCTGCTGTGTCTGTCATTTCGCATCCAGTTCTATATACATGTGATATCGACCATAGCCCGATGTAATAAAACGATTTATTCACATACTATTCCATCCATCCATCATCTACTGCTTAATCTGGGGTCGGCTCACTGGGACAGCAGAAGACGGACGTAATGTATTGGTTTACTTACCTGGTTCTGACAGCACAGCGTGTCAATTACGTAGCACTCAGCTAGATATGCACTTGTCACATGTATTCCTGGAAGCCGGTCGTGCTTAATTGGTCATGCAGCCACCTTTGCATGATATAGTTGTGTTGCAAATGATGCACTGAGCTGACTGGTCTTTTTTTTTTTGTTGTTGTAAAGTTAAGCCAAACTTTTGAGTGCTGCCGCACCGTGTCCATGGTTGTAATCAAGTTGCAATGCGCAAACAGGCTTCTTGTGGCTTCTTTGTGGTTTTTGGCAGCAATTTTTTTTTTCCACTCGACGGTCAGGGCATCGAAACATAGAATCGAAATTTTAAAAATTCGAAGGGTTACGGGAGCATCGGTGTGTTAGAACCGGATCCCATCAATGCTCCATGTTCAACCTTAATACCGAGTGCCTCTCTGATAATGCAATTTGGGCATCTACCACCAGAGGATGCCTGACAGAGCTCGCAAGACCCGCTAGAAAGTATATGTTTCTCGTCTTGCCTGGGAATGTCTTACGTTCCACTAGAAAGTGCTGGAAGAAGCGGCTGGAGGGAGGAAACTCTGGGCTTCTCTAGGAAAGCTGCAGCCAAAGTGTCCCAACCCCAATAAGTGAACTACAATACACCCTACCTTGAGATTGAACAACCCATTTCACAATCTTTGTTCACATTTCCAAGACCTGTAATTGGAAATCGCTTATCTTCATTTGTCAGAAATGAGTGACTACAAACTGTTCACCTGCGTGCCTCATAATGTTGAAAAAGCAGTTTGGATAATGGATGAATGTGTAGTTGCATAATAATTAATGTATTCCGAAACTATTATTTGCAGTTGTCATCAATCATGCCGCATGACGATGCCATTGAATTCTTTCATTCTCACAACACAGTGTGCATGACATTTTACTGATGCAAGTGAAATCATTTTACACGGAGGTCTGCGATTAGCAGGTCCTGCTGTGAAAAGCGCTTGAAAAGTGCTGAAACAAATAAAAGGAGGCAGCCGGAGGAGACGAGAATGCGGGAGGAGAAGAAATCAGAAAGCCGGAGGTCGAAGCAGCGACCTAAAAAAACAATCCGTTTAATCTTTGTAAGCACAATTACATTTGTCTCCTCAAACTTACTCTCTCAGTTTCTGTAAATACATACTGTCTAAGCTATAATCTACAGCAACTTGGAATCAATTTATGTCTAATTTAAATTTGATTTAGTTAGGTGCACATTATAAATGTATCCCGTCGAAGGCTGTGGTGTATATAATATGACTGCATCACCTTCATGCACTCTTGCACATGATATTATGTACACAGCAAAGCAGCCCCCTTCCACTCCAATCTCCCTCTCCTTTGCCCTTTAATTTCATCACCTTTGCTGTTAAAACTATGGATTTTAATGGAGAACCATTCATGTTCATGCTGGAGGTATCTAATTATTAGATGGAAAAACAATGGAGCATATAAATCTATTATTAACCCACACACAGATAAACAAAAAAGCATAAATTGCATTCGAAAAAAAATCCAACAGTGATACGAATGAATGCTCACTGACTCCTTCCCCACCAACAAACACTCAACAAGCCACATTCCACCTGACATTCATCTGCGCATGGTAAACCGCTTGTTCAAAGCAAGTCTTAAAACAGCAGGAAAGCATTGTACTTCGTGTTTTTCATGTATAAGCCCCGAGTGGGAATTGAGAGGAAAGAAATAAAACCCTTCTCCCTGTTAAACCTCCATGACTACAAACTCTCCTATCTTCATATTCTTGTCCTCTAACATGTTTGTTCTGATCCAAAAAACATGGCCAAGAGAAGTTTGTGACACAGCTTATTCTCAGAAGAATCTCAAGAGGTTTCTGTCAAATGTAAAAAAAAGGTCAATCGCAAATTTCCTCATTTAGAGGCCATTCCTCTTCCCCATTAAATCACTTGGTGCGTCATGAAATGAAAGGAAACATGAAATAAAAATGTTGGTTACTGAAATTATTTAACTTTTTGAATGCTGTTTTCCGAAAATTTCTAGGTTCGCGGTGAATCAGTAACAAACACACTTTTGCTCAATAGACGATGTTTATTGATTAGAAAATGCAGAATAAATGAGATTTATTGATTACAATCCCACAAAAGCAAGCAAACAGATATCAAAAATAAGCAAACAAATGGTAACGTGATGCTAGATTGGAGTTTGTCAATCTCAGAATCCCCGCGTTAAGTTACAGCACAACTAGTTGTCCCTTAGAAATGAAAATCGCTTACCGTGACAAACGAGTGGGAAGCCAACAACACTCCAGTAAAGCGTCAAAAGGACAAAAGCTGGGCGATCCGTACTTAATCCACCAGCGGACTTCACTGGTCGCCCGGAAATGTTCGGTTTTTGTAGGGATGCGCCCCCCGGAGGCGGAGAGGCCAACTTCCGCCCCTGAGTGGCGCGGCCCCGTCCAATCACAAACACTTAAGCTACTTTTGGTTCAACCCCCTTGAAAAAGGGCTTTTCACATGGGATAAATGAGCTGTGCTGCACCAGATGCAACAAATGGTAAATATTATGGGTGCAAAACAAGTTATCTCTATGGGACCCAGGCGTGCAACTATGGGACCCAGGCGTGTACTATGCTGCAAAACAATCTTGTGAGATTCTCAAGCGCATCTCCTAACTATGGGAACAAGGTGAAAAACAATAGAAGTTGTAACAATCTATGTCACAGAAGCAATCATACATCACAAAAGCATGATGTAATATTTTCCCCCATCAAATGCCAAAACACATTCCGGAAGTTGGCACAGCGCTTAAAAGATTAAGATCATGTCTTCATTTAGGCCACTAATTGGGTAACTACGGTATTTAAGGGTATGTAAAAATTTTCTAATTAATTATTTAAAAATATGACTGGTATTGAGCGGCATTTGCTCTTCTATATGGAGGACTAGGAGTGCATAAAATAAATAAATAAATACACAATTAAATAAATTATTAAATGTGTCATTAAAATGCTTCAATTTCAATATTTATTTCAATATTTATTTATTTCAATTTTTATATATTTCAATTTATATTTATTTATTTCAATTTTTATTTATATATTTGAATTTTTATTTATGTATTTCACGATGTATTTATTTCAATTTATATATACTCATTTATTTCAATTTTTATTTATTTCACCATTTGTTTCCATTTTTATTTATTTCAACATTTATTTAAATTTGTATTTATTTCATAATTGATTTATTTATTTCACTTTTTTTTTTTTTCCATTCTTGCACTCTTGTTCCCCTTTTACCGCATGAAATAATTTTATTCGTTATTGGCTCATCAAACTCGGTGGGCTGGTGTGAACTATACAGGGTTTGAGTTGAGCGATTCAAACCAAATGGCTCTGGAGTCAAGCTATTGCTCCTTTATTCGCAACATGGCAGCGATTGGTGAGGATCTGCATGAGCTCTCTCTCACGATAAATCACTGTGTTTTGCAAACCTCATGCTCAGGGTCCGAATTTCCTGCGTCAACGTGTTCTAACATGTACATTATTAAATCCCGAGAAAGCCCTTAAATGCATAAGTGGGTAAACTATTGTCTTCCTATAATATTTTATGTGTGTGTCTTTCATGACTATTGTTACTATTGTTTGTTCACAATTTAGCCTACTTCATACAGTGCTGGCCAAAAGTATTGGCACCCCTGCAATTCTGTCAGATAATGCTCAATTTCTCCCAGAAAATGATTGCAATTACAAATGCTTTAGTAGTAATATCTTTATTTAATTTGCTTGCAATTGAAAAACACAAAAGAAAATGGAAAAAAAATAAAATAAAATCATTATAATTTTGCACAAAACTCCAAAAATGGGCAGGACAAAACTAAACTCCCTTTAAAAAAATCATTTGATGCTTCTCTAATTTGTGTAAGTAACAGCACCTTTTACTTACCTGTACCTTCCGAGAGTACAACAGTGTAAACCTGTACTATCCGTCGGCATCTGAATGAAAAGGGACTCTATGGTAGGATACCCAGGAAGACCCCACTTCTGACCCAGAGACATAAAAAAAAGCCAGGCTGGAGTTTGCCAAAACTTACCTGAGAAAGCCAAAAACGTATTGGAAGAATGTTCTCTGGTCAGATGAGACAAAAATAGAGCTTTTTGGGAAAAGGCATCAACATAGGGTTTACAGGGAAAAACAAGGCCTTCAAAGAAAAGAACACTGTCCCCACAGTCATACATGGCGGAGGTTCCCTGATGTTTTGGGGTTGCTTTGCTGCCTCTGGCACTGGCCTGCTTGACCGTGTGCATGGCATTATGAAGTCTGAAGACTACCAAAAAAATATTTGCAGCATAATGTAGGGCCCAGTGTGATAAAGCGGGGTCTCCCTCAGAGGTAATGGGTCTTTCAGCAGGACAATGACATACTTAAAAAAGCACTAGAAATGGTTTGAGAGAAAGCACTGGAGACTTCTAAGGTGGCCAGCAATGGGCCCAGACCTGAATCCCATAGAACACTTGTGGAGAGATCTGAAAATGTCAGTTTGGGGAAGGCACCCTTCAAATCTCAGAGACCTGGAGCAGTTGGCCATAGAAGAATGGTCTTAAAGAGCATTGTAAGAAACTCATTGATGGATACCGGAAGCGGTTGTTCGCAGTTATTTTGTCTAAAGGTTGTGCTACCAAGTATTAGGCTGAGGGTGCCAATACTTTTGTCCGGCCCATTTTTTGAGTTTTGTGTAAAATGATAATGATTTTAAAAAATATATATATTAGGGCTGTCAAAATTATCGCGTTAACGCGCGGTAATTAATTTTTTAAATTAATCACGTTAAAATATTTGACGCAATTAACGCACATGTCCCGCTCAGACAGTATTCTGCCTTTTGGTAAGTTTTACAGCAAGGCTTTTTGTGCTGCAGCACAACAGCGAACTCTTGTGGTCGCTTTGCGACAGGTTTTTTTTTTTTCTTCTTGCCAGTTCATATGGCTGCACGACGTCTCGGGCTGAAGCCTACGTTGTAATGTTGTGCTTATATGATCCTTGGACAAGATTTGTCCGTAAGTATGGTTGTTGTAAAGAATGTACATATTATGTTAGTAAGCGAAATGTTCTATTTTTTGTGTGAGACACTTTTTGTTTATGTTTAGTGAACCTGTATAGCGTGCTAAGCTAACGTTGTTGCTAATGCAATGCTTGTGTACTTTTTTTTTGTAGTTTTATGACGGTCTAAAGAGGACAATGTTTGAGGCCATTTTATTAATAAATCAGATGAAAAAGGAAGAAGTCTGATTATTAAGGCGTCGTTCACTAGCTGTCTAGCTTTGGAAAAAGTAGACGCTTCGGAGTGAGGACAGCATAGACAGATTTAAATGACAGTAGAGTGAAATGCCCACTACAGTCCTTATGTACCGTATGTTGAATGTACAGTGGGGAGAACAAGTATTTGATACACAGCCAATGGATTTTCCCATTGGCAGTGTATCAAATACTTGTTCTCCCCACTGTATATATCCATCTTGTGTCTTATCTTTCCATTCCAACAATTTATTTTACAGAATATATATAATTTACAGAAAAATATGGCATATTTTATAGATGGTTTGAATTGCGATTAATTGCGATTAATTACGATTAATTAATTTTTAAGCTGTAATTAACTCGATTAAAAATTTTAATCGTTTGACAGCCCTAATATATATATATATATATATATATTCTCTTTTGTGTTTTTTCATTGCAAGCAAAATAAATGAAGATACTAGTACCAAAGCATAATTGCAATCATTTTATTGGAGAAATTGAGCATTAGCTGACAGAATTGCAGGGGTGCCAATACTTTTGGCCAGCACTGTAAATAGCTGGTATTACTGTGTATGTAGTCTCTGTGTGTGTTCATTTATATAGCTACATATTGATTAATTGAAAACATTACTCTTTTGCTTCCTTACCCAAGTTGTCATGGCTGTTAGATACACAGCTGAAATGGTCCTACAGATGCTGGATGATCGTGAGGCAGTAATAAGGTTGGAATAAGAGTCCGATATTTCTGATGATGAGGACCCGGACTATTGTACAGGTGGGAGTGGGTGTTGTCCACCTGGAGATCCAACTGAACAGCATCAATCTGACTCAAAAGATTCAACATATGTGTCCCCTGAAGAAAAAAGTTTCCAAATCATGGCCAACAGAATGAGTTGGTAGGGCTCTTACTGTAGCAAGTTACCTCGCATCCAGGGCAGAACAAAGAGCCACAATACAGTATCCTCAGAAGTCGGTCAGGGCATGCACATGAGCTTAGTCCCAATGTCTCAACAAAAAGATGCTTGCATGCAAAGATGCTCTTCATCACTGAAACTATAATATAATATTAGATGAAGTCTATTGCTCTTCTTGTAATTTTCCAGTTCAAGTTAAAAAGTGAAAAATAGAGATACTTCAAGCATGAAATCATTTTTTTGTGGTCCTAAATAATAATGTTGAATATTATACAAATGATTATTCTTTGTTTACACATTGATTCTAGTATGGGTCATTTTGTCTCACTTACGGAAGAGTGTAGGGTTCAGTCACTTGTGCATCTAAGGGTTAATGACTATCACACTAAAAATGATTTTGTCAGACTTGTTGGTCTATAAGAAGTTGATGGATAAAATGACTTCTTTTCCTTTCGGCTTTTCCCTTCAGGGGTCGTCACAGTGAATCAGTTGACTCTATCTAACCCTGTCCTCTGCATTCTCTGCTCTCACACCAACTACCTTCATGTCCTCTTTACATACCTGTCAACTCGAGGCCGTTGGCAATCTTAGAAATAGTGACGTATGCCCTTAAAAATTGGTGACTAATCTTACAACGTTGTATATAGCGTGCAATATGAAACAAAAATAAAACCAAATTTTTAAAATAATATGAATTTATTGGTAATATTGTAACATATAACCTGGTGCAATCAAAGAACAATCAATATCTTCAGCTACATCATGATTACTAAAATTTATTTATTTTTATTTTTTAATTAAAAAAAAAAAAAAACTAACTAAAACATAGTAACCTTTGCAATGTTTGGAAATCGTTTATTGTTGTGAATCAACTGTTAAAGTTGTTAAAATTGCTACTGTTTTTGCAATAGTTCCCTTCTGTCTACTTTTGACAAGTTAAAGTTTTAAACGGTTTCATCATTTAAAAATAGATTCAAGTCAAGATTTTGCCGATTTAGGAGTATTTTAGATAAAGAGTTACTTAAATTCGCTAAGAAGGTTGACTACAACAGTGCCTTTCTGAGAAATCTACTGCTTCAAATTTGCGGCTGTTTATTAACGCCGCCATCTGTCATTTCGCATGTAGTTCTATAACCATGGCGTATAATCTAGGCGTAGATTGTAGGCTGTCGGCTACAGTCAGGAAATATTGGAGCCGCCTAGCCTAGCATCGCGTTTGCTACAGCGTCACAACAAACACTTTTCTCTCTCAGTGTCTCTGACTTTTCTTGCGTCATTCAACCAACGTAGTAACGCACATTGTCTCGTTGCCAAAACGGTGACAAAATCCAAACGGAGAAAAAAAACGTAATGCATGAAGAACGTACAGATTTTGAACGTACGGTGTACACATTTAAAAATCAGTGCTCACTTGTACAAATTACGCCGAAACCGTACAACTTGACAGGTATGTCTTTAACTACATCCATAAATCTAACAAGCCATATATAAACAGTATAAATTATTGTATGTATGGTAGGCACATCAGTTTGAACTAAATCCATCCCAGCTCAAAGTTTTAGAAAAACTGTCATTTTTAAAAAAATTTTTTTTTTTAATAAAAAGACTAAAGAAGACATTTTTCTTGTCAGACCTGACTCATCTGAGCTTAAAAGTTCTCCTTCCTCTTTATTCATTTTTTTTTTTTTGTTAACTTCTTTGAGCTGCAAGATTGCATCACCGTATTCAAACAAGCAATCCCGTCGCTATTAATTCTGCGGCCTTGCAGTGCTTTTAGCCGTCTAGACTGGTTATCTGCCTGTGGTTCAATCTTTTTTTTTTCTAATTAGGTTTCTGGTCCAGAATGCTTTGGTCAGCTGGCAAGAAGAAGAAAAAAATTGCCTCCATCCGCAACAGAAATATCACATTATTTCTGTGGATGTTTTTAATAGTACAAATTAGCATACAGTACATCATCACAATGGGACTTTCACTTGCCAACTAAATTAACCCAAGGCTGTTGTTTTTTTTTCACTGTGCATTCCATCATGAATGACAGGAGGAGCTGGGGAAAAAGATGATGACCCTGAAGAGGATCCAGGGTGAACCAGTTTGAATTGTTAAATGTTAGTGTAGGGAAGACATAAATGTCAATGTTCCAGTAATACTTTCCCCTACTTTCACTCCATTCTGAAACAATTTCACCAGCAGTTTTGCAAAACAGAAGACAGGTAGAAAGAGAGGCATTTAAAAAGACTACCGTAATTTCCCGAATATAAGGCGCACCCGTGTATAATGCACACCCCAAATTTACTTGTAAAATCTAGGGGAAATTATTGTACCCGTGTATAATGCGCACCCTAGTTTTAGCACCAATAAATAGAAGAATACAAGAAAACAAGTCTGTGCTGTTATGGGCCGAGTTGCGGAGCTGCAATAAACGTTGACTCAAATAAGTTCAAGAAACTAAATTCTGTGCTTTGTGAAGAGTGAAAAAAGCAGAATTGAACACAGACGAAATCATTCGGCCAATCAGCGTGAAGTATTACCGAAACAAAATGGTGACGTCACGTACCGTAATGGTCGGCAACAGATCTCCGCATACGTTTCTTCAACACAACGTGGCCGTGTCAATAAAAAAAATCGGTTTATACATATATATAATATATATATATTTCTGTCTCCATCCATGTACCCGTTTATAATGCTCACCATGATTTTACAAGTTGATTTTGGGGGGAAAAAGTGTGCGTTATAGTCGAGAAATTACGGTATTAAAAACTTATTCTGTAGCTATTGGCCACATAGCATTTTTATCGCATAAACCGAGGAACATGAGATGGTACTGCAGCCCAAAGAAGTTGCTCAGACACACATCCTTGTTTGAAACACTCAGTTTTGATTTTTTTTTTTTTTTTTTTTAAACCTGTCCTGTTCAGCTGCTTGACACGGAGAATGGGAATCTGAGTGTCCTATTGGTCTGAACAGCTTTAATGTATAACTTTAGAGTATGATATACAGTGGTACCTCTACATGCAAAGATAATTCGTTCAAGGACCTTGTTTGTAAGTCGAAATGGTCGTATGTCGAGCAGGATTTTCCCATTTGTTCCACAGCCCAAAAAACTTACATTAAATCCTTAATAAATGATGCTGGTTCTATTGCAAATACCAATTACACAGAGCAAAGCAAATAAATTCGGAATAAAAATCGCAATAATAATAATAGTAATAATAATAATACCTGTAATAATGAAATGAATCGGGTTTCAATGTGGCGGATGTGTTTACGTAGAGTACCTGAACGCACCGCATGGCTGACTTGAGTGAGACAGGACTTTCTTTTCATTTTTCATGTTCAGCTGCGGCGGACATTAGGCATGTTGTGTTGCACAAGTTCTAAAATAAATGATTAAAAACCTGAAGAAGCTGGCGATTTTTTGGCGATGTTACCACTATAATAATTGTCACCTTAACTTATAAAGACTGGCGAACAGGTCGGAGGAGGACCATCGAGATCCTAGACATTCTACAGCCGTATTTTCAAGCCAGTTTACGGACGCGCACACCTACCTCATATTTTTCCATCATTTCCATCTTCATTTTAATGGTAAGCCTCACCTTTTTTCCGCTTTTTCACCACCTCCACTAACATTCCTGGAACCCATGTTGATTTCTTTAACAAGAAAATCCGCCGTGCATCCGTCTTGCGGGAGAAGAAACTGCAGTGCTGTCATAAATCGTCGTATTTCGAGCATGTCGTTGGATGTCGAAAACATCGTGTGTCGAAGCGATCGTATGTCGAAGTACCACTGTACTTCTATTGTGATTATTATTCATAGTGTTTCGTTTATTGGGAGAAAGCAGCAAAGCGGAAGGGGTTATGGCGGGACAGAAAGGCAATTAAAGAAAGAGACAGAACGGAAGACAAGAACAAACACAACAAGAAATGCATTCAACGCTTACACTAACTATGAAAATAGTAGCGCTATCGTGAGCAGTTGTATTTCTGGTTGACACCATGTGAGGGGCCTGACGACCGAGGAGAAAAAGGAGGGGGGATCAGAAAGTGATGTGATTAGGTGGGGTGGAGCATACACAAATCAGCAATGAGAGGTGTAGAACCCTGTATTGTGTGAATCCCTTGTAAGCATAGATATGTTGATATCCTATTCTATGCTGCCTGTTCGCTAATCCTGGCAGCGATAGTTTCTCTACTTGAGTGTGTCTACTTGCACCTTGTCATTCGTGAATCCCATCAGACGTGTGATAGTCCTGCAAACAAGTGGAAATGCTGCACAGGGGCCGCCCTCAGCCAGTCAGGGGGGGTTGAGACATCGCGTCCCTCATCCAGCAGCTGAGGCAAGGGGGCCACCGTCATCCCCCAGGGACCCAGAGTGGTGCGCCGGACTATCCCGCCCCCATTAGCCGGCCTTCAGGGAAGTGATGAGGCAGCCCCCACTCCCGCCCCGACCGCCAGACCGCCCGCCCACCGAGCTCGCAAGCCACCGCCGCATCCCCCCAACCGACATGGCATACCACAGGACCCCCACAGCCCACCAATAGAGTTTTGAGATTTCATTTGATTTAGACCAATCCAAACCACATTATTATTATTTTTTTTTAATATTTGGCCCAGGAGACAGACCATTCCAGTAGCAGAGGTGTAGGAGAAGGAGAAGACTGCTATCTGCTTCCTTAAGAAAGGAAGAAAAGGGGCAAACAACATTTCAGAGTACGACCAATTGCCCTCCTATCTGTATTTAATAGATGTGACCCGGCACAGCAAAATGGATCACAGTGACCCATTTTTCAAAACTAAGGGTTTTTGTCATAGTCAAAAAGAGTACGGTCTCAGTTTTCCAATGGCATATTGCATACAACGATAAAAAACTTTTAGTTGGTTTATACCCGCATCTTCGATTTCACTAAAGAGAAAACGGAGTCAAAAATGGCACTTCATTTGTCCGTAGGGTAACCAAATAACAACCAAGGTTTTTTGTTTTTTTTTTAATTCTTGTTTAGCTGTAATAAACATGAACAGCAGCATAGCACAGGACTAGAATGCGAACGTGTTTTGGATCCAGCTAGTCTGCTCCTATCAGCAGATTCCCTATGAACCATAAAATTTGACCCCTAATACAAAGACGGAACCCATCAAACACAAGCTCTAAACTTCTAAGGCTAGATTTATACAGCAGGTCTTAATGCACAATTCCAATTTTTTGGCAAATCTCTTTTTTGGCAGGCCCGTTCAGACTGCCTTTGTCCATTGAGCCCATTCAAATATCACGCATGTGCACTAATTCGCTGTCCGAGATGCTCTGAGCAAACTGACTTGCATGCGCAGGGCCATCAAAACAAATGACTACACGCTCAATGTCATTCAAGGGTGATCATATTTTGATTTCCAAAATGAGGACACAAATACCAGAAATTAGTAATCCCCGTTTAGTCTTATATTCAAAGTTTATATGGATTGATAGCATGCACGCACACACATACGGACAGTTTGCCCCGACTTTCAGCTGTGTAAGCAATCTTGAAATATGGCTCATTTGGATCACAGAAAGAAATTCGAGCATTTTCAGGCTTATCCCCCACACATTTTATTTTTTTACGACTATTGTCAAGCCCGCCTCTTCCCTAAAAAATGCGTTCAAGCTAGGCGCTAACGTTAATGCATAGCTCCATCACTACCGTAGCGCCGTCTCTCTTGCTCTTTGCTTACGATTGCTGCGTGAAATCTGATTTGTGAGACTTGACAGTTCAGACTGCAGACACATTCCGTAAAAATGTGGTCCAGATTGGATTTTAACCACATACGAAAGTGACCTAGATCGGATTTGAAATGGTCCACTTTTATGCGAATTTTCCCATTCAGACTCTCAAGTCAAGCCTCACTCGAGTCAGAAAAACACGAAAAAATTGGATTCATGCATTAAGACCTGCGATATGAACCTAGCCTAAGTATCTGTTTCCTCAAATGAACTCTTAATAGAATAGCGGCATATTAGGATTATTAATCAATACTGTTTGGAAAATGTAAAAAAAAAATGGTACTGAATTCTTTTTTTAGTGCTGAAAAAACATGTTATTGTATCGATACTGTTAGCTCGTGCAACAGTAGTCAGTAGTTCCCAATAATTGCACAAAGGCATTGCTGACAATGACTGGTCTCCAGATCTGAATCTAATCACGTGCCACCAGGAAGTCATTTATCGTCACATTTACTGCCACCGCATGGCACAAATGAATGTCCTGACTGCTGCCATGATCCTCGTGCTGGGAGAAGATCCCTGCAGGAGACCATCCATTGTCTCATCAGGAGTTTACCAAAATGTTGTTGGGAGGGCATTCAGACACACAACTGAGCAACATTATAAGCAGCAGTTGGATTATTTTAAATTCTGCACTTTACCCAGTGCAATTTCGGCTCATTCATGTCTTGAGCATCATGTAAAGTTCAATTCAGCATGATACTGCTCCAGCACTCTGACCACGTGGTGCCAAAGTATGCAAGGTGCAGCGGGAAAAAAGAGGAAGATCATTAGAAGAGGCTTCTATCAGTGAGTGGGACTGTATTGCCTTCCTGTCAGACAAGAGCAGTCGAGTGCAGAATACGAGCTGGTAGCATGGTGAGTCAGCCAGCAGCTTTACATTTAACACATGCCAACGCTAGCGGGACTCAACTGCATCACAACGGGGGTGTTTTCTCTCACTCACTTTCTCTGCTAGCTTCTCTCTTCTCTTTCTCATTCTATTCTTCTTATTTCAAGCAATTACCCATTATTTCAGCCAACTCAAACTCGACATTCTTGCTTTCCACCCCCACGCCCTTGTTCTTTCTCTCTCTATAGGCTCCCAGTGGTCTTGCTGAGGGGCATATGCTGTTGCATGGAGAGAAGGATGTCAGCTTGGATTTCAGCACTGTCACAACAGGAGCACACACATTCACACATGCACACCAACACACACTTGCAAAGGAAGCAAATGGCCGTTAATAAATACTCTGTCACACACACACACACACACATACACACCCACACACACAAGACTACAGTCACAAACACCAGCGTGAACATGAATCATGTGGCCACTTGTACAAGACGAACACATACTGAGAAAAGAGTCTCTCCAGGGTGTAAAATGATGCTTCTCAGTAAACTGCTGGACAGGCAAAAAAACAGTCTTTTTATTTTTTTTTAAGCGGGTGAGAGGATAGAAAGAGGAGGGGAAATGGGAAAGAGTAAAAAGGAAAAGGGCCTTTTTGACCTTAGACAAACACTTTATTGGCTCTATTTTTGTTGAAAGGCGGGCATAGAGCAGGTAAGTACACATTTACAGACTCTTCAATCCTTTACATTAGAGATGATGAGAGGTTAAAGGAGAGCAGGAGTGGTAAGCCTGACTTTTAACAAAAACTTAGAAAATAACCCTTTTCAAACATGATGATTAGATAAGATTTGAGATGACAATTTGTTGAAAATCGGCAATTACCAACCTACACTCTGCAGAAGTAAAGTGATTACTAAGGTTAATATTTCTATGATAAACACCTCTAGGCCATACATATAAAACAATCAAAAGATGATTCCTTCTTGCTGTGCTGTCAAATATATTAAAACACTTGTGCCGTAATCCGTGGAAATGAATATACTGTAATGGGGAAAAAAGATGAATGTACTGGAAAGCACAAAAGCGTGTTTTGAGCTCATGTAAATGACCTGTGAGAGAATGTGTTTTGTTATGACACAAGGTAACAAAAGTGGCAGAATTTGTAATCATAAATCTGAATGCAGGGGGAATTCTGATTGGCTGCCTACCAATTAGGAGTGGCACAAAAAGTCAGTCAAAAAGGAACAAAAAATTAACTGCAGGTGCTCCAAGGGAAAAATAAACCAAAAAAAGACAATTGGCAAACTTGTACACCAAACAAACACAATTGTACACTAATGGCAATGTCCGCAGTTTCCACAGTCCAGGCTTCAGGGACATCATAGACCAGGGGTCTTCAAATACAAATCTTGAAGGTCCACAATTATTCTTTTCATACAAGCATGGGTCCATTTATTGATGTAAGGCAGGTCAAAGGTGGTGTTATGGTGATATGGTGTTACACTTGTAGGTGGTTTTCTTTTGAACAAACAACAATACATATAACAATACATTGCACATTCTGATTCAATACAAATAAATTAACAAAACATTTTCTTGACTTAAAATAAAAATAAAACAAAAAAAACATGCAAGTACAATGTTTACACATGTACACTAAATCATTGACAAGATCTGTCACACTGCTGGACAGAAAATAAAATGTGCAAGTAGTACAGTACATGTTCACATGTACAGACCTTAAATGACAAGCTCTGTCATTAAGGTGCAAACATAATATTTATTGATAGTAACTTTAACTGTAAAACACTGCTCGATGAGAGAAATGGCATTTGGGGGTCAGCTCGGTTTTGGATTAACTCACATCATCAGCCAGTACTTCAGTGCGTCTTGGGGGTGATGAATCTGAGAGTGAGATTTGATTTTTGTTTGTCATTTCCTCCTTTTCTTTTCCTTCGAACATTGCTGCCATCACTTCAGTCATACACTCTTTTATTATTTCTCCATCAGAGAACGGCTTATGTTTGGCCAACACACACGACACTCTGAGTGAGCACTCCGTTGCAATTTGTCGTTGTGTCATTGATTTAACATCAACCTTCCTTGCTCTTGATATGACTCCTTACACCTGTTAATTTTTTGCTTTCTCAGTTGTGATTTAGGAGGAAACTTCTCTTCAAAATATCTGTGCTCTTTAACATAAGTGCCGGGTGCGACTCGTGTTTCACACTGCTGCAGTCCGTCCATTTTAGCTAGCTAGTAGCATGCAGGCTCTCTCAGCCAATCAGCGCATCCATGCAGGCTCTCTCAGCCAATCAGCGCATCGTTGTCTTAGAGTTGATAACAGAAGTTTCTGACTGTGAATCATATTGCCTCTGCAAAGCCCTTTGAGACAACCTTGTTGTGATATAGGGCTATACAAATAAAACTGAATTGAATAGAAGTGGGAAAATGGAAGATATTTGACTAAAAATGAAACAGAATTTAACGATAGAATAGTTGCGCATAGCGATAGATCAGCAATTCATACAAATAATATGTTTTAAAAAGTTTTTTTTTTTTTTTTTTTTTTAATATAGTGCCGTTTGGTCTGAGTCCGCATAGAGGTGTGCCTTGGACCGGTCGTCGACCTCGGTCAGCTAATTGAGGACCCTGGTCAAAGACTGTATATTGACCTATAATTCTACTGCATGGTGAGTATCCAATAATATTTCACAGTTTTTAATTGGTTAAGAATTCTGGGGCAATTGTAACGTGTCATGAATTTCAATTTTTAAGCCATTGTAAGCAAGAAGAAGGCGAAAAGCGAGGGGAGGGAAAAATGTTCTACACAAAATATCATTATAGGAATCTTTAAACAAAACACATTTTTTTGCACAAAAAAACACATCGTTGTGCACACAGGCCACATACCTGTGTGTAAATTACATAATTTTGTGGTAAGTATTTCACATTGGTATTTCCCCAATAGATACATGTAAAAGTGGAACAAATTCATTCTTTCATCTTCTGTACGGCCTATCCTCAGGAGGGTTGTGGGGGTGCTGGATACTTCCCAGCTGACTATGGGCAGGAGGTGTTGTACACCCGGACGTTAACAACCACCAGCTATGAAGAATTTAGAGTGTTTAACTAGTCTAGCATGCATGTTTTTCGGATGTGCTAAGAAGCCAGGGTACCCAGAGGAAACTCAACGAGAGAACATGTAAACTTCCCACAGGAAGGCCGAAGCCCTGGATTAAACCCTTGAGCTCAGAACTGTGAGGCGGACGTCCTAACCATTTAACACTGTGCTGTCACTGGCACAAATCTAATGCCATATTCAAACTTTGAGATGTGCCATGTAAGTAATAAGCAACAACCCAAATAATGCCAACGGAGCTCTTTGTATATCGCGCCTAATGCCCTTACATTAAAATTCTCCCTCTCTCCCCAGACACGCTAACAATGACCTTAGCCCAGTGAAGCATGGTCACATGGGCCTGAGCAGAATCCCATTACTGGCACCCTTCATGTGTAACATTACTGTTGTGTGTATGTGTATGAGGATGCTTGTATACATGCATGACATTGCCCTTTCCACCATTATTACAGAAGGTGCAAAGAAGACAAGCACAAACAACTGAAATTTAAAAATTTAAGTGTGCTCTTTTCAAAAACATGCACACACATGCACAAACCAGTTGCAGACTTATTCCAACGTTCTTGTTAATCCCGAACATTTTTTTCCCACTTTTCCATCTGGGAACAAAGCTGATTAAAACAGCACTTGTGTGGGTATAATGGGTGGGTGGGTGATTGGGGGGAGCCTCTGAAGCAATCTGCAGCTCCAGTTGAAAGCAGCACTAACATTTTTATGAAGTACTGTATGTATTTTTGTCTTCTTTCACATGAGGTTTTTAAACCCACAGTTGAAAGTACAGTAGGACCATTTGCTGTAGTTTAAATACATTTATAAGCGATGAAAAGCTTCTGCTCTAACACCACTAGAGAATGCAGACTCATAAAAGAGGAATGATTAATTTTGCCAATAAAGTGAAAAGCCTTGCCTTGGCATTATTTTTACCATAAAAAATAAAAATAAAAAATCAGAGTTCAACAATGATCAAAATAATGTAACTTGAACACTTTTTAGAAGCCTACATCGTGAACTGCCGACACTTTCGGCCTATGTACATTTGAGATGAAAATTGGACAAATTTCGCTTGATCTGCATTTTAGTCCAAATAATGAGTTTTCACTGTGGGTGTAATGAACTTTGTGGCTATAATAACATTAACCAGGAAGCTAAAATATTCACACACCAAAAATAACCTGTACACTGACACGTTTATTATAATGATATTTGACCACTTCTAGGACTTAATGACCATGACATTGACTTTAATAGAAGAATGATTGTGATTTTATAAGATGCTGATGAAAATCTGAATCAGCCTTTTGGTGGCCATCTGTGGTTTTTTTATCTTGCTAGACATGACGGCGATTTAGGTTGTGGAAAGCAAATTCAGACACAGTAACAAAGTGAAACAAGAGTGTACAAAAATAAAGACTTGAAAAAAGGGGGAAGGTTATGCAAAGGTTTAGCAGTTTGGGAATTTAGGATCAGTGGTCGAGGGTTGCTGAGCTCCTGGCCCAAAAAGATCAATTTCCCTTTTAATGCAATTTAATTCCTGGGGATACATGTGTGATGTGATATGTCCACGACCTTGCGCACACAACACATTACAGTGGTATAAAAATGGATATGAACCTCTTGGAATTTCTCAGGTTTCTGCATAAAATCACCTCTTTGTCAAAATATCACACAGATGATAAAACAGTGTCTGCTTTAACTAAAACCACCAAAACATTTATAGGTTTTCATATTTTAATGAGGATAGCATGCAAACAATGACAGAAGGGGGAAGAATAAGTAAGTGAACCATCACATTTAATATTTTTTGCCCTCCTTTGGCAGCAATAACTTCAACCAGACGCTTCCTGTAGCTGCAGATCAGTCTGGCACATCAATCAGGACTGATCTTGGCCCATTTTTCTCTACAAAACTGCTGTAGTTCAGTCAGATTCCTGGGATGTCTGGTATGAATCGCTGTCTTTAGGTCATGCCACAGCATCTCAATGGAGTTCAAGTCTGAACTTTGACTTGGCCACTCCAGAATGTGTATTTTTTTTCTTCTGAAACCATTCTGAAGTTCATTTGCTACTGTGTTTTGGATCAGTGTCCTGTTGCAGCATCCATTCTCTTTTTAGCTTCAACCGTCTGACAGAAGGCCTCAGGTTTTCCTGCAAAACATCCTGATAAACTTTTGCATTCGTTCTTCCATTAATGATTGCAAGTTGTCCAGGCCCCGAGGCAGCAAAACAGCCCCATATTATGATGCTCCCTCCACCATGCTTCACAGTGGGGATGAGGTGTTGACATTGGTGAGCTGTTCCATTTTTCATCCACACTTTGTGTGTTACTCCCAAACAATTCAACTTTGGTTTCATCAGTCCACAAAATATTTTGCTAAAACCTCTGTGGAGTGTCCAACATTAAACGAGCAACAATGCTTTTTTAGACAGCTGTGGCCTCCTCCATGGAGCCTCCCATGAACACAATTCTTGGCCATTGTTTTACATACAGTTGTCGTGTGAACAGAGATATTGGACTGTGCCAGTGAATTCTGTAAGTCTTTAGCAAACACTCTAGGGTTCTTTTTTTACCTGTCTGAGTATTCTGAGCTGAACTCTTGGTGTCATCGTTTGTGGACGGCCACTCCTTGGGAGAGAAGCAACAGTGCCAAACTCTTACCATTTGTAAACAACTTCTCTGACTGTCGATTGATGAACATCCAATCTTTTAGAGATGGTTTTGTATCCTTTCCCAGCTTTATACAAATCAACAATTCTTAATCGCAGGATTTTCAGACAGCTCTTTTGACCGAGCCCTGATGCAAGTCATACAATGCTTTTCTTCAAGAGAATTCTTACCAGGTGTGTGTTTTATAGTGGGCAGGGCAGCTTTATACCACTCATTAATGATTGGGCACACACCTGACTTAAATTGTTTGGTAAAAATGGGTTTCAATTGCTCTTTAAGTCTCCTTAGGCAGACGGTTCACTTATTTTACCCCCTTCTGTCATTGTTTGCATGCTATCTGTGGTGGTCCTAGCACACACTCCCCTCTACTGGCTTTTATTGTTGTTACACTTCCTGTTTTTATGTGGCATGAGTTCAACCTAGGCAGGCTGGGTGTGGCAGACCTGGGAGTGCACCTGCAGCTCATCGCAATCAACACTGGTTATAAGGCGCGGCCTAGGCAGCAAGCAGGTGCCAGATGATTCCACCAGTCAACATTGGTACATCGGCCAACTACACCTGTAGTTATTGACGATCGTTTATTGAACTCTTGAATTATCTTGTATTTTGCCATCAGGACACCCACTCACCAAGCCCTCGCAGCCGCAACCACAGTCTGAGCCTCAGCCACAGCCGCAGCCACAGCCATAGCCATTGTTCAATAAAAAACCTTCACTCCACTTCCGTTTCCTGGTCGCACTTTGGTCCACATCGACTTTTCCAACTTTGCCCCAACACTATCCTCATTAAAAAATATGAAAACCTATACATTTTGGGGGGTTTTAGTTAAAGCAGACGCTATTTTTACATTTGTGTGATTTCGACAAAGACCAGATCACATTTGATGGTGACTTTATGCAGAAATGTGAGAAATTCCAAATGGTTCAGATACTTTTTAATTCCACTGTATATGAGCAGCAAGCACACATTTGCCTATTATATCATGTTATAGGTTGGTAATCTCGTTTAAAACTTAGTTTAAGATAGGGGCGTGACAAAATATCAAAATGGTGATATATCGTGATACTTTGTATCCAAAAAGGTTATCGATATGCTCCTGCCAAGAATCGAGATATCGTTTTAAAAAGGTGTCAATGTCTTCAAAAAACAAAAACAAAAAAAAAACAAAAAAATGAACCAACAAAAGTTGCTACCTAAATATTCCACCATAATAGTGTCTCAGTCAACTCTAAGGCTACATTGGCAGTGCTCGATGCCCAATCCATTTAGACTGGGAATGTTCGTTCATTCGAAACCAGAGCATTCACAGTCATTCTGTCCGATTTTCAGGGCATTTACAGGTCTCTTGCTGTTCATTTTAGGGCATTTACAGGTCATTTTCTGTTGAGTTTGAGTCACTGCCTATTCATTTGGGTGATTCCCAGGTCATTTCCTGTTCTGTAAATCAAAATAAACAGGTAGGGACCCAAAAAATACGCCAAAATCAACAGGAAGTAACTGAAAATGAACAGGTAAATGACCTTAAATGGCTCAAAATTACCTCATTGCCTGGCATTGGCTGCCACTACCGGCCATAGACATTCAATCCGTTTGAAGTGGGAGGGATGGCAGCGAATGAACGAATGGGTTCATGAAGTTCATTCGCTGCCACCCTCCCAGTTCAAATGGATTGGACGTCTATTAGTGATAAACTCATTCCAATTCACAGCAGAAGCTTCTTTTTCTGTTTATCAGTTGTTTGTAGAATATCCTGCAATGATTTCCTGACTAATGTATCGATAATCGTTGTATCGTCATATCGTCAGATCATCGTTATCGTGAGCTTTTTATCGCAAATTGTATCGTGAGGTACCAAGAGGTTCCCACTCCTAGTGTAAGATGTCAAAAATTAAACTACATACAGTACTTTTTTAACTGCTTGTTTTCGAAATTTCGACTGCTAATATAAACCAAACCCCAAAGTGACACCTATTGGTGCTCCCTAAAGAGGCAGTTCATTTCAGGTAACAGCATATTTTTCATTGTATAATGATGGTATGCAGCATTTTCATGGTTTGTCAAGCACAAACGTCCTTGTAATTGATTTGCTTTCTTAATAAATCATGTTGGTGCTGAGAGTCACTGATAGATAAGTGTGAGAAAAAAAACAACAACAACAAAAAAAAAACAACCTTTTACTAAATTAATTTTAAGTAGCTGTGTTGTACTAAGTATCGGACCAATTAGTATGATATTGATATCTGTTAACAGTTAAGAAGTTGATCAAGAAAGGCCTCATAATAGACTTCAAGATGTCTCATGAACTCACAATGTTGTCACAAGGTCATACAATAATGTTGCAAAAGTGTTTGTATAAAATTTTCACACATCATGATGAACTGATGAGCAGCCCTTGTTAATGGTAAATTGGCAATCAAAATAAATAATTACTCTCATCAGGAAAAAACTGCCAAAACAAGCAACTCTGTTTGTCTGTATCACTATTGCTGAAGAACAGTACCACTCATTTGTCCTCTGCATCTAATGAAAAACATTTATGCTGAATGCTTTGCTTTCGCCATTAATAGGCTTATAATTGTCCAAATGCTATACATCGATACAGAGCCCTTACAGTAGGACATTTTCGAATACACTGTATCTTTCAAGGGCTAATTTGTCATAGAATTAATTTGTTCAATGCAAAGTCACTGCCTTAAAGATTTTGCTCCAAAAACAAAATCCAGCTGCTGACTTTAAATCCTTTGAGTTTTCAGACTGAAGTGAAGCACTTTATTGCTATTTTTGACAGTTTGTGTGACATTGCATAACTTGTGTTGCCTTCACTGTGTGAGTGTCAATGTCATTACATGTGGGAATGGATATAATTGCAAGAATTCCTGCAGAGGCAGTCTAAATGTATTTTGTCATGTTGATGTGGCTCGTCTCAGGTAATAGAGACTCAATGTGCAATCTGTAAACAAAAGTGTCATTCAGCATGTGCCGTAAATTGTCATAAAAAAAAAAAAAAAACATTATTACAGCTGTCATTAGTTGAATGAATGTGGAACCAGGCAGAATAAGGTCCTATTTTTTATTTACTTGTTTATTTTATTTTGTTATCTGCATGTAAAATATGTTTTCTTGCCTTAGTTACAATTGGTGCAAATTTTAAAGGTTCACTTTCAGAGTTTTTTAAGTGTTTCTTAGTGCATTTTTCATTCACCTTAGTAAAATTATGCTTTAAATACAATGTAGATACTCTTGGGTAACAGTCAATTTGAGCAACAGCATCATCCAATCCATTATCCATGAATATTGTTCCCCTGTTGTCAAATTCCACACAATAGGGCAATACAATCATCCACTGGCAAGCAAATCTGCCTCAGTTCTAAGGTTCGACTATCAACTTCGGCTTTCCTGCGTAGAATTTGAATGTTCTCCCTGCTCTTGCATGTGTTTTCTGTGGGCCCTCTGGCTTTCTCCTGAATTTCAAAAACCTGACATTAGCTCCACTGAAGTCTGTAACTTGTCTATAGACAGAATCCTGTCTTGAATAAATATATCACAAGGTATAGAAATTATGGATTGTGTACTATGGTTCAGTTTTTTGCGCTCTTTTCGAAATCTGTGGTTGACTGGTAACCCGTCCAGTTCATTATATCCACCCTGTATATATTTTAAGACATAAATATTCAGCATCGATATTCAGGCCTGTTCATCAATTCCTGTGGGAATCTAGGCTGAAAAAAGGAGTAAAGAAAGAAAAGAAACCAACAACAGGATGGATGGATAAAAACGACAATGAAATGAAGGTTGGGCCAGTTCGAAAGGTGTGATGAAAGAGGCAGGATGAGTCTCTAATGAGTTTTTTTTTTTTTTTCCCAGCTCAAACTTTCAGTGGCTCACAGTGACCTTAATAAACCGATGACACACACACACACGCACACACACACACATACGCAGACAGTATGATGAAAGTGTTACCTCAGCATTTTCCCGCTAAATGTACTCATTAGCCTAGTTGCACATGGCTGACTGGGAAAACAACAAAGTCAGCTGCAGAGAGCAGCGAGCATTCATCTGAGAGGCTGTCAGAGATTGTGACAGAGAGCAGAGGTCTCATGGCTGCATTATTTTCTCCAAGATTGACTCACATTGCAAAAATATCTCCTTTTTGTTGATTCTTCATGGAGACAGCAACTTCTATTTAACATGTTATCCCTGCATCTACAGACTAGGGTGAGAAGCTTGACCATATCTAGACTACGCCTTAAAATGAGATTTGGAATCATTTTCAAATAAATGGCAACAACATTACCTACTGTTAAGAATGGAAGCTGTTAAAAATGTGCCGCATTATCCTGTTATAAAGGTAGACTTCTTGATACAGCTCTTGTAGTTAATGTAATTAGATTCTGCCAGTGTATTCAATGAAGTGCTCAATGAGTTTGTGTATAAATAATGACCCGTTGGATTTCAACTAAATGACTCAAGCTTCACAATTAACAATTAGTTGCAGCTTATTGCAGCGTGGCATACCCGAGCGCAAGCTTATAATGAGGGTCGTGCTTGTTGACCTTAAGGCAAAGTCACACTTAAGGCAGGAAATGACCCGAGCAGCGTGATGATTACAGTTCATTTCAATTGAGAACCTCGGGGAACGAGGCCATTCAACAATGTTAATGGTTCCTTCGGCAAGTTGAATGTGTGTATGGTGCAGATAAAAACAAGATATTCAATGTTCATATTGAGGGACATAAGTCACACACCCATGTAGACTACACTCGACTAAATCAGTTTAAAGTGATATCTTCCACTGAAAACATAAATTTGATCATGCCATTTTTGACTGAACTGAAATATATATTTTCAAATGCAACAGTTTGCCAATGTTTTACATTCTATTTCCATTGGCCCTGAATTAAATTGGACAGGTTGTTGAATATTTAACCCACCACCAGACTGGAAGATCTTTGTTTACATATTTCAACACATGCAAAGTTGTTTGGGTGGCAAGAACACAACAGGCAGCGAAAACGTGACAAAAAGTTAGTGGGCGAAATCTCTGATATATAAACACTTCAATGAATGAGGACCAAAAGAGTTTTAGAGAGAGGCTTAAAATATGTATTGGCGACAAAATCAAAGTAAATCAAAACCCAGATAAGATCTGGGATGATGGAAAAATGGTAGTCCATATCACCTCTGTCTTGGCTACAAATCTGCTGGGGATACATGCATTCCTGTTTAAAAAAGCGCAGGTCCCTTCACTGCTGAAAAATTAAAGGTTTTCAAAAATCTGGAGGCATATGATTATTTTGTTTCAGTAAAAGACGGGCCAATTTCTTTGAGGGAGCATAAAGCCGTGATTATGCTTAAAGTGGATTGTATACTATGCAAATTAGATTTTTTTTTTTTAACTTCTCTAAATAACAAAGAATTAGTCACTAAAATTTACCATGAACAAAGTGAGCCTCACAAACCCTGTGAGCATCATCAGGAATCCAGGTTTTCTTCGGAGCATCCGGTCTTTAGTCATATTTGCATACTTTGTCAGATTAGCATACCTGTATCCTTATGTAGCACTTTCAACACATTAAATGGCACTCAAAGCGCTATATAGTAATACTCATAATTAATGATACACGATAATATCAGTTACCGATAATTATCAGCCGATAATGGCCATTATGACGTCACGCAGATAATCCAGATAGAAAAAAATCAACCGATAATGCAATCCGATAATTATATACTTGATTTAGCCTCAAAATGTGCGCAACTGAAGAATTCAGCACCGCTGCCTCCTCAATCCCTCCCCTCTCTGAAGCCCCTGAGGGAGGAGGGGTTGAGGAGGCGGAGTTACACAACAGAAGCAGTTTGAGATAATGGCAGCAGTCACTGGCTTGGCTGGATTTGTGTTAAAAAAAAAAAAAAAAAAAAACGACGCTCTCGCCATCTGCAAAACATGCACAGCAGAAGTTTCACGAGGCGGAAAAAAGCCTCCTCATTCAGCCCAAAGCGGGTGGTAAACTCCATCTAATGCTAAACACCGGCACGAAACCGATAATCGACAAGTAGCCGTCTTCCGACGGAGCCCGCCGCTCTGGCCAGTCCTTGCAGGCCGCCGCCACCTCACCCTAGGCGGGGCGGGTTTCTCGAGCATTCCCCCACGCTGTGCGCCTCCGTCCGGAGCAGAGCCAGGCCCCGAATATGCCGCGGCGAGCCGGCCGAGGCGGGCGGATAGCCGTTACGAACGTAGCTGCCTCCGCCAGTCCGGTTCCATTCATCGAGCCAGACAGAGGCCTGGCGCGGGTGCCAATTCGGCAGCCAGACGGACTGAAGGGCACAGGCGGGAGATTTTTTTTTTTTTACACAAGGATAAATTCATTAATGCTGCTGTTATTTTCGGCTTAACAAAACTCAGGCACACGCACGGAGATGCGAGCTACAACTCTGGCCTAATAATACTGCCTTGTATCAGCTGAGCTGCCGTAAAGCAAGTGTCGTGAGTGCCGCAAATGTAAACAAAGCGCTGTACAATGGATACATGACTCTCCCTCTTTTGAGTTAATCATTTTCACAGTGTGCAACAAAGCATATAACATTAGCAATCACTTTTCAAATTATTTAACTTATTTGTCTGCTCAGTTACAGTCACAGTAGATAATTAAAACTTATTGGCACTCATTAACACTTCTCAATTTAAAATTTGCTTTCAAAAAATGTTTTGAACCATACCTATTCTTGAATAAAGAACATTTCTGACAAACACCGTTTTTCAGGTTTAAGTATAATAATTTATTGCTTAAAATAAGGCTGTTCAGTTTATTTTCAGCTAGCTATTTTTCTTCCGAGAAATCTGAAATACACTTGAAGCGCTGGCAGATAGTTTCACTTATTTCTAATAGATTCACACTTAAAATTGACTAGTTTTAAGGAGGTGTGTTTTTGCAGTGTAGTAATGTTATATATGTTAGGAATGGCTTACTTTCGAAGGCATTTTTGTGCAACTTAGGTATTTACTCTGTAAGTAATTGTTGCCAAAAGTTTACCATTACATAATGTCATACAATCTGTTATTATTCAGATGTAGAATTTACTACTTGTTCACATTTGATGTTGAAAAAAGAGCAATAAATTATATTTTTGCACAGTAATATTTTCTCTTGTGTATACTTTAAAATTTTACATAAATCTTTTCATAGAATTATCGGCTTGACATTATCGGTTATCGGTTGGAATGAGGAGGAAATTATTGGTTATCGGTATCGGTTGAAAAACGCATTATGGTGGATCACTACTCAAAATACTTGTTAAAGGGAACCTCAGACTTAAAGACTTGTAGGCTCTAATAAGCCACAAT
Organism: Corythoichthys intestinalis; assembly: GCF_030265065.1. Taxonomy (NCBI): domain Eukaryota; kingdom Metazoa; phylum Chordata; class Actinopteri; order Syngnathiformes; family Syngnathidae; genus Corythoichthys; species Corythoichthys intestinalis. The sequence goes on from NC_080398.1 coordinate 44,800,932, forward strand.
TGTTCTTTTTTACTAGAATATCTTATCAGAAACACATAAGATATTGCCATTGATTTAAAAATCTATAACATTTAGTACATGTTTTGACCTATGGAGAGGGCCATGTTTTATTGACGCTTGGGAAGACAATGTAGATTGTCATTGTCACTCGACGAATACTACCGGGCTACTGCAATTCCTTCAACGCGGCGAGACGTCCAACACATGCGCTCATCGGTTAAAAGTAGCGAGTACTTACTATTTGTGTTTTTATTGAGTCTTTGATTACCTTTTCATTGCCTCAAAATACTTTTTGCATGTGTTTCCCTCTCATACTTTTAAGCATTTTGTTTTCTTGTGGTAGCTTTAAACCAGATTGTTGATCTGTTGACCACATTAGTCACGTAGCATATTTAAACCATGATATTACTACGTTTAGGTATTTTCTTACAGCATCTTTACTATTTTCTGTCTGTATACATCTAAACAAAACAAGCTGAAAGTGAACGGTAGTACTTTGGGTGTCAAATTCACCTCTTGTAGGACGTTTTGGCGGAACACCATTTTTTTTCTCCTACTCTTGTCATGTCTCATCCTGTCTTTCCTGTTCATTTCATTTTTGCTGCTCATTTTGTGAAATATCGACAGTGCTGTCATGCTCATTAATGTTCCCCTTGTGTTCAAATTGAAAGGGTTGAACAGATGACATTTTTATGTCTCTAGAGTCATACTCTTGAAGCCCGGCAGCGTAACCAAGTGACGTCACCACCCTGCGATGTCAACAACAATGGCGACCTAGTAGATAAACAAATTTTACAAATTGTATAAAAATGAAAACTTCAAGAGGAGTTTCAATATCAAAATATTTTAACTCACAATAACGTTTATCTTTTAAGAACTACAAGTATTTCTTCTATCCGTTGATCCATTTAAACTGTAGTCCTAGTTGTGCACTAACCGCCAATAATTTCCATTTTAAAATGAAGATTGATAAAGATTCATGTCATTTTAAAATATGACGTATACTTAATGCAATGACAGTCATCAAAGGTATTTAAAAAAATAATAATAATACAAACTGCAGTACTGTAAATGTATCTGCATTTTAGTACGGAAAAGGTGGTGGTCACACAACTTTATGAAATGCAGTTCAGTGTACGCCAGACATGGTTAATCTGCTATTACATCTATAAATTAAGGGCATATTCACACCTTCCCTGTTTGGTCTGTACTAGGAATGTCCCCGATCCGATCCCGTGATCGGATATCGGGCCGGTCGGGCTATTTTTCAGAGGATCGGAATCGGGTGAAAAGGATTGGGTTTTTAATGTCAAAAAAAATATATAGACAGATTTTTTTAAAGGCTATAATGTAATAAAATAATCCAGAAGTATAATTGCATTGCCGAAAGAAACAAAAATATTGATGTTTTTGTTTTGCCCCTCCCTCCTGAGACCTGGGTCACTTTGGGCAGGCGTGCATGTTTTTATTCTGATTGCAGGTTGGACGTCAGACGGTTGGAGCGGCCACAGGTGCTGGCAATGACAATCAGCCACCTTCAAAGCCAGTGGGCGCTGCCACCTCGTCGCCTGGTCAACTTGTCTGGTTCCTCCGTCAGTTGTTTCTTGCATTACTTGGGATAATTCCCTCTGATCTCTGACTCATGACTTGTTTTTGCTCTTGCCCCAGGACCTGTGTTATGCGTGCCCATCGTCGGATTCCACATCTGCCTCCTTCAGAGTTTCCCCGTCTCACGCTGGTCCAGCTAACCCGAGCAGAGCGATTTTCACCCGTCACGTTCTTCCTTGGGGTCACTAATAAAGGACTGCTCATCAGAACCCCTGTTTGTCCGCTCTGGGATCCCCTCCTTCTTGCGCTCCCTAACACGTTTTATGCTCCGCAACACTCTTCGAAAAAGCAGAAGAGGAAGTATTGTAAATAGTACAGTACTGTAACATATTTGGAACTTTTGTTCAAATAGAAAAAAAACCTTTTTTTTCCCAGTATTAGATCGGGACTGGCAGGACTGGCCATGATCAGGTGACTCGGATTCGGACTCAAGTGCAAAAATATGCGATCGGGAAATCCCTCGTCTGGACCAAACCAACAAAGTTCGTGGAGTGAACCATTTGGGCTAGAGTGAATAAAAACCAGTGAACTCGCCATAGTGGTGGTCTCGGTTCGCTTCCAAGTGGACTGCAGTGTGGTTTGCTATAGGTGTGAAAGCGACCACACCGTTGACAGCAATTTAATGTGCTAATCTTACAGAACACAGGGTTTAATCTACTGATTGGGTACAACTTTTTTCTTTTGTTTTCTGTGGTCCTTTTTGGGGGGAATTGAGGCCCCCAAAGGGCAGTACACTCAAATACATTGCAAAATTGAACCATCTGTCTTGCTAAATCCCCCTCCAAATGTAAACTACAGGTAAACGCGAAAAACGTAAATAATAATAATAATCGCCCTAAACTTTGTTTAAAATTAAGTGGTTGTTGTTGTTAAACAGGCTATAAATGACACTGATAATAGCTGCATATAGAGTGGAAAATGCTGAATTAAAACGGAGAGTCCCCCTTTCCCAGTGGTATACTGATTTTGATATATTAATTTAAAAAAAAAAAGGCACAAATAGACAGGCACTTTCTTGTTTATACCTCAAGCAATCATCTTTGTTCATGTGAGGTGTCAATAGGAGGATATGCTATTGCATCATGTACGCTTCAAGGTATATGTACTAAGACTGCAAAGCTGTTTGAACTGCCCTCTCTCTTTGTAATGTGTCACCCACTCACACAAGTCCAAAGGGCACAGAGTAGATGACAAAATCACAGGCAGAATCCACAGGGTGGAGATCTTCATGAGATTCCCCGTTGTCGAAGCTTGGGGCTCATGTTAAGAGTCATGACCCTCACACTTTCAAAGGATCAACAAAAAAGTGCAGGACAGAGAGCAGGGAGAAACAAAGATGGTGTTCACCGAGAAGCTTCGTTATGTCTGCTACAGTTTCACTCGCTTGGAATGAAGGTGCAGTAGAGCATCGCATGACAGCAAATGAGGTCCTCAGAGATTCATTGTCCTTCAGCGTGTTAGCGAAAGGCTGAGGTGATTTGGGCAACAGGGGGTTCTCGCTTCCAACTAGTGGCTGAAGGCTTCAATGACTTTAGGGCTGGACCAATGTAGTCTGGGAACACTTACAGGTAGACTTTGAAAAGTTTAAATCCTCCGGGGCTGAATGTGAACATAATTCAGTTTCACAGCGAGACACTTTTGATGTAAAAATAGGAGGAGGAAGTGAGGCTAGTGCAACACAAACTGGCCTGGAAGTGAAGACAGACACACTGTATAATCACTTTGGCTGCTTGTGTTGTCTGCAACCTGCTCGCCTTCTGCTTCAACAGCAATGATGCAGCGTCCTCCCCTCAAACATTTTCAAACTGCATTAGTTCCGTAAATCATGGCTATCCAATAGAAAGCATAGTTCTCCAATGTTCTAACTACAATTTCCCTTTTTTAAAAACTTAATTTAAATGTTTTGCACTTTGATATTTGACAATGTATGTAGTTTACCATGTCAAAATAAGATTAGAAAATAAAAATAATGTTATACCAAATTTTGAATATTTTCATTTCAAGAAATTTGAGATTCGAGAACAGTTTTAAAATAGGCCATTCGTTTAAGGTGCGTTTTATACTCTGATGAGCCTTATAGTGCAGAAATATGGTAAATATATTTCAACTTTTATGCCCCAATAATGTTCTTATTAGGAGTGGGAACCTCTTGGTACCTCACGATACGATACGATTTGCGATACTAAGCTCATGATAACGATGATCTGACGATATGGTGATTCAACGATTATCAATACATTGGTCGGAAAATCATTCTAGGATATTCTACAAACAACTAATAAACAGAAAAAACAAGCTTCTGCTGTGAATTGGATTGATTTTTATCACTAGTACACGTCCAATTCATTTGAACTGGGAGGGTGGCAGCGAATGAACATTCGTTCTGCCATTCCTCCCACTTCAAACGGATAGCACGTCTTTGGCCGGTAGTGCCAGCCAATGCCTGGCAATGAGTTCATTTTGGGCCATTTAAGGTCATTTACCTGTTAATTTTCAGTTACTTCCTGTTGATTTTGAGGTATTTTATGGGTCACTTCCTGTTTTTTTTAGTTACAGAACAGGAAGTGGCCTGGGAATCCCCCAAATGAATAGGCAGTGACTCAAACTCAACAGGAAATTACCCGTAAATGCCCTAAAATGAACAAATGACCTGTAAATGCCCTGAAAATCGGACAGAATGAGTGTGAATGCTCTGATTTCGAAAGAACGAACGTTCCCAGTCTAAATGGATTGGGCGTCGAGCACCGTCAATGCAGCCTTAGAGTTAACTGAGGCACAATTATTGTGGAAGATTTTGGTAGCTACTTGTTGGTTTATATTTATTTATTTATTTTTTAGACATTGACACCGTTTTAAAACGATATCTCGATTCTTGGCAGGAGCATATCGATAACCTTTTGGGATACAAAGTATCACGATATATCACCACTTCGATATTTTGTCACATCCCTAGTTGTTATACCATCATTTACTACTATTAAGACCCAATAGCTTTTTAAAAATCAAGTTATGAATGTTATGCTAAATTTTGTTTGAAAAAACATCAGTGTGCTATGAACGATCATCAGGTGTGCTGAGGGATATGACAAAAACTATAATTTATCAGTTACATATAAGATATATCTTTGTTTAGCCACTTATGCTTGCAACATATAGTAAATATATAGTAAAGACTTATATCCTGCTAAATTCCCGTGTAAGTTGACACAGGATTTACCAATGTCATGGGTTTTAAACATGGGGAGATATACCGGGAATTACCCGGGTTGGACACTTTCAGACTTGTCTTGTCTGGGCGACTCGGCGTTCTCTGTGCGGGGAGCGCGGGAAGAGGGATTTTAGAACATGGACATTACCGTATTTTTCATACTATAAGTCGGTTTTTTTCATAGTTTGGCTGGGGGTGCGACTTATACTCTGGAGCGATTTATGTGTAAAATTATTAACACATTCTTATATCATTTCACATGGTGTTTTGGAGTGACACTGATGGTTTGTTAAACTTGTTAGCATGTTCTTTATGCTATAGTTATCTGAATAACTCTTAATAGCTATGCTACATTAACATACCGACCACCTTCGTATTTCGTTGTACAGTACATGCATCATGTAACATTATCATACTGCACACTTATTCAGCACATTGTTCTGTATTTTATTTTTATTTAAAAAAAACTGCCTTTCAAGATGACATATCTGTTCTATGTGTTGGATTTTAGCAGGTAAATTTCCCCCCAAAAATGTGACTTATACTCCGGTGCGACTCATACATGTTTTTTCCTCTTTGTTGAGCATTATACGCGACTTATACTCAGGTGCGACTTGTAGTCCGACAAATAAGGTATGTCATTTTTGGTCACGTCAGCAACAAAATAAACCACACATTTCCAAACATGGACGACGGACTGTCTCACCCTCGGCTCTAAGATCGAGCAGCAATTTAATTTTGGTATGTTTCCAGTTTAATTTTGCTATCTTTCCTTTTTGCCATGTTGATAATGGCAATGTTTGTTTACCACTTTTCGTCTTTCTACGAAGAAAGAGGCAAAAAAGACGATCGGCCCACCATAATATTTACGTCATCAGCCATCGTGCTGTGACCCGGGAATTAAACGGCTGCTTTCACACATGCTGAATCCTGGGTAAGTCGCTGACTATACACTAGGACGCGACCCGGTTAATGACATTGTCATCTCCGTGTCAGTCGACCCAGGAAATTCCTTTCGGACATAAAGGCTATCAGTTTAAATCCCGGGATTTAACCAAACTTTAGCGTATGACTGAAAGGGGCTTAACAGACAAAACAATCAAATGCCCTTTCACTACCATTGTCAATAATGTATTGCAGTAACCATTCATTTCATGATGTGCTGTGAAATTTTTTGGGTCGAAAATATAGGTATAAAATGGCTTACTGGTAAGTAAAAGTTGTGGAAAAGTGGTCTGGTCATCAGTTGATATAACTTGTATTGATCGGAGACCTTATATTAATGTCATTCTTATGGTGTGACTTTGAATATTAAGACAGAGAAATATTTTTGTAAAGTTTTTGGTTGTGACTGAGGAGTGAAAGGACATTCTCAGTCTGAGAATATGAGTGGTTATTCAGAAGTTTAGTTCATACATATTCATTTCATCATAATGTGCTGTATATATCAACTATGAGAGCTGAAGATACAAACAAGCTCCTTGTGAATGTTTTTAATTGGCCCGTTCTATTTCCATTTCAATAAGATAGCCCCTCCCCTTCCTTTATAACTCCTTCCCCCTCCCTTGCCGTCCCCTTTACCTTTCCCATACGTTCGCTGTCCCATATTTGACATGTTGCTGCTTTTATCTCTTCATGTCAACGGGACTATTAACTTCAGAATTTGCAGCAGTATATGAAGGAATAGGATGTGTGTGTGGGGTGGGGGGGGCTTTGCGTGTGTTAATGACAGAAAAGGAGGATGCTGACTGAAGCTGAAAACGTAAAAGATGAGCATAGTGATGGCTCTGAGTACAGACAGTTACACTGAAGGCACAACATGTCGAGTATGACTTTATTTTACAGTAGTTAATTAAGTTGGATTGCATTACATTGCAACAAAGGCATAAAACATGACCAAGTTGACCTTGATCCACAAATACCTCTGCTAGGGCAGCCTCTTGCTCTCTATTATTTTACTTATAAGTCATTTTACAACAACATTATCATTTTTTTAAGTATTTCAAGAGTGTTTTAAAGTTTAAACTAGGGCTGTCAAAATTATCGCGTTAACGAGCGGTAATTAATTTTTAAATTAATCCCGTTAAACGCACAAATGCCCCGCTCAAACAGATTAAAATGAGAGCACAGGGAAAAGTGTACTTGTTGTGTTTTTCGGAGTTTTGCCGCCCTCTGCTGGCAATTGGGTGCGACTGATTTTATAGGCTTCAGCACCCATGAGCATTGTGTAAGTAATTATTGACATCAACAATGGCGGGCTACTAGTTTATTTTTTGATTGAAAATTTTACAAATTTTATTAAAACGAAAACATGAAGAGGGGTTTTGATATAAAATTTCTATAACTTGTCTTTTAAGAACTACAAGTCTTTCTATCCATGGATCGCTTTAACAGAATGTTAATAATGGTAATGCCATCTTGTTGATTTATTGTTATAATAAAGAAATACAGTACTTATGTACCTTATGTTGAATGTATATATCCATCTTGTGTCTTATCTTTCCATTCCAACAATAATTTACAGAAAAATATGGCATATTTTATAGATGGTTTGAATTGCGATTAATTACGATTAATTAATTTTTAAGCTGTAATTAACTCGATTAAACATTTTAATCGTTTCACACCCCTAGTTTAAACCAATTAATTTGTACTTATAAGACCATTAGAAAAGTTAAAATGTTAGCCCACTGACAAATGTGTATTGTTATGATGGTGACAGTTTGACTTTGAAACAGATTTAATTTACATTAACCCATACAGAGGTGACCAATTTACAAGATACGAACCTTCGCTTGGCACGAATGCTAGCGGGTGGCAGCAAAAAAAAAACTTAACTCACTTCAAAACAAACTATTCTTTGGCTGACAGCGACCAATTCTTGAAGACAGACAGGCTTATAACTAGGGGTGTGACAAAATATAGAAATGGTGATGTATCGTGATACTTTGCATCCCAAAAGGTTATCGATATGCTCCTGCCAAAAATCGAGATAAGGTTTTAAAAAGGGGTCAATGTTTACAAAAAAAAAAAGAAAAGAAAAAAAGCAAACAACTAGTTGCTACCAAAATCTTCCACCATGATGGTGTCTCGGGTAACTGCACGGCTGCCATTGACGCTCCTCAACGCCCAATCCATTTAGACTTGGAACGTTCATTCATTCGAAACCAGAGCATTCGCAGTCACTCTGCCCGATTTTCGGGGCATTTACAGGTCACTTGCTGTTCATTTACAGGTCATTTCCTGTTGAGGTTGAATCACTGCCTAATCATTTGGGTGATTCCCAGGTGACTTCCTGTTCTGTAACTCAAAATAAACAGGAAGTGACCCATAAAATACCCTAAAATCAACAGGAAGTAACTGAAACGTTCAATCCGTTTTAAGTGGGAGGGACCCTCGCAGCTCAAATGGATTGGACGTCTACTAGTGATAAACCTATTCCAATTTGCAGCAGAAGCTTGTTTTTCTGTTTATCAGTTGTTTGTTTAGAATGATTTCCTGACCAATGTATCGATAATCGTTGTATCGCCGTATTGTCAGATATCGTTATCGTGAGCTTTGTATCGCAAATCGTATCGTATCGTGAGGTAACAAGAGGTTCCCACTCCCCCACTTATAACTGTTTATTGCCTTTAACTATTGAAATCACTGTCAAATTATACACCATATGAGATGTACACATTGTGATTTAAAAAAAAGTTGAGTGTGAGTGAGGAATGTTTCCTAACTTAATGCTAACACAATGCAAAATGCTATAAGGAGGGTCATAAAAGCTTTGTTTCAGTGACTCAAGTGCAACAACGTACAGTGGTAGGCAAAGGTTTGGGCAACCATGATAATTTTTAAGATTTTCCTTTGTAAATCACTGATTGTAACAAAAAAATCAGTTAAATATATGATATATCAGATGAACACAGTAATATTTGAGAAGTGAAATGATGTTTACAGGATAAACAGATAGTGCGTAATAATTATTTAAACAAAAATAGGCTGGTGCATAAATTTAGGTATATCTACAGAAAACATCATCAATGTTTAAGGGAGCCTTTTATTGCAGAAATATCAGTCTTTAAATGCTTCCTATAGTTTCCAATGAGGTTCTGGATTTGGGTTCAAGTCATTTTTGACCACTCTTCTTTATAAAATATCTCCAGCTCAATCAGATTTGATGGCTGCCGAGCATGAGCTGAAGTGGACTGGAGTGATGGTCTGGGGAGGCATATTCCTGGAAGGACGCACAGACCTCTACAGGTCAGATAATGGCACCCTGACTGCTAGGTATCAGGATGAAATCCTTGGACCCAATGCTGGTGCAATGGGACCTGGGTTCCTCCTGGTCCACTAAAATGCCCGACCTAATGCTGTTAGAGTATGCAGGCAGTTCCTGGAGGATGAAGGAATTGATACTATTGACTGTCCCCTACGATCACCTGACCTAAACCCAAAAGAACACCTGTGAGACTTATTTAGGTCCATAAGGCGCCGACAGGGTGCTCCTCAGAGTCTCCAGGAGCTCAGTGATGCCATAGTTCAGATCTAGGGAGGAGATCCCCCAGAACACATTCTGTCGTCTCATTAGGACATGCCCCGACGTTGTAAACCATTTGGACAAGCATGTGGGGGCCAGACAAACTACTGAGAATCATTTTGAGTTGCTACAGTTACATTTTGGCATAATGGAACAGTCTGCTGCATCATTCATTTCCCCCCTCTTTATGGCATTATTTTGTTACTAATACATCAGCTACTTAATAACAGGAAATATTTTCAAGATCATTTCCCCTGTTTAGAACTGATGTGTATTCGAAGTGTTCCTCTATTTTTTTTGAGTAATTTATTTAAAGAGACATTAAAGTCATTTTTCAATATTTGTCACTCTTTCATGCATAAGATCGAACATCGAAATGAGAGTGTGACGAGTGTTATTTTTGTGGTTTTTTATTTGACTGCATTAACCTTTGATGGAATTCTCTCTGCAAATGACCTGTTTGGAAATTGCTCATGGTGTGACGTCATACAATGCCTGTATTACACGGGTACCTGCCTCTTTATCCTTCCTCCACTCTAACTAATATCGGCCCAAGACAGTGGCTATTTTCTGTTTCTAAACTTAGCCACACCAGCCATAAAGTATGTACTGTACTTTCCAACAGTATGTATCAAGCATAAAAGCCACATGATGTGTTTTTTTGCAACATCAGCTATTTTATATTCAGCCGAATAGTCGAATAATCGGATAAATGTCACTTTTTTTGTCAATTACCTTAACAACTTAACTTGAAGTTGTTTTAGGCATGTTGTAAGTAACAATGAAGACAAAACAGATTACTATTTCCTTAAAAAATGATATTTTATTACAGCTTCCTGACTGTAGTCTACAACTCTAGTACTGTTTTAAGTACATAAAAAGTGTTAATGTTTTTAATAACGGTTCTGAGTATAAAACATAAAAATAATTTCTCTGTACACAAATCAGACAAAAGTGCTGTTTGTTCAAATAAAAACAAGTGCTGCTGATTGACATTTTTTTTCTTGTGGGCAAAGCGCAGATATTAATCGTGTCAATGACTGATTTATTTTCTTTAAACAAACTAAATAACAAAATCAAATAAGGAGCAGACGGACTGTAATGAGTCAATATTCTTTATCAAACAGTTGTTCATAAATACAATCCAAATCCAATTTCAAAGCACACTCTCTTGTATGAGAATTCACAGTTTGAATGGGAGGTTGAGTTGAAAGGAGACTCCAAGCTATTATATGAATGGGTTTGTGTGTGGTTTCATTATAAAAAAGAAATGAGAAAACTTTACTATCTAACAATTACTCAAGCGCTAATATTAGGGGCGCACGATATCCATTTTTTGAAACCGATACCAATATCGATAACTTCCTGCTCCTCAAAGCTGATACCGATATCGATAACCGATAATAAATATATAATTTTTCGAATGTATAACACCTGGAGGTTTAAAAAAAAAAAAACTAGTGGTGTATTCAACATAGATTTGCCTTTGATCCCACCTGATTTTTCATAATGACATGAACAAAACAGTGCATTTCACTTCTGCATTGCCCGACAGCCAGCTAAGAATGAATGCACTTCCATAAAGCACAAGGCTTGGTCTTTTCTTGCTTTTATGGGAAGACACTCGTCTTAATATTGTGAAAGTACAACAGAAAAATACACATATTCAATACTCAATATACAACAAACTGCACAATACACTTATATACACAAGTATTATGTGTATAGCATAGCACACTAGCTTGAGCTACTAAAGCATTGGCTGGCTTCTATGACACAACAACTTATGAAATTATGTACATATGACCCTTCACCACAGAAGTAAACATATATTGCACACCCATATGTTATAGTAAACATAAAATACTAAAAGACATACAGTATATTTCCAAGGCGGAAACGTAACAGAAAGCATTCACGTTTGTCAATGCTACTGCTAGACACCGCAATGTGTAAGTGAATGAACCAAACTACTGTAACAAAAATTAGATGCAGCGAATTATTCTGACCAGCAGGTGGCAGCAATCAACTGATTTCCCATACTAGTGTGTACACTGTAAAGCTAGCACAGTACATATTATCAGTCTTATTAATAATGTTATTGGATTTATCGGGATGACGTCATAATTCCTATTATCGGACCAATAATTATCGTGCACCAGTAGCTAATATACTGTACTTCTCCAAAACACAATACAAACCGACACTTAAAACACTGATTAGTACAATTGCTTAGCGCTCCATGCTAAGTAGTAAAATCCCATCAAAAAAGAATACAAACAATACAATTGGCCTGATTTACTCACCTCTGACGGAGGCACACTGGATTTAACAACACAAAAGACAATCACTTGATACTTTGTAATATTATTGATTCAGCAACTCAACCTGAGTACAGCAGTGAACTCTCTCTCTCTCTCTCTTGCTCTAATCAATAGCGCGTGTAGCCTCACATTACACACAAACAAGGACCCATACAGGATTGCTTTTTGTTGCCAGCAAAAATCGATTATCAAATTAGTTGGCAACTAATTTATTAAGTGATTTAATCGATTAGTTGTTGCAGCCTTAATTACTGTATATTACTTAGGAAAAAAGTTATTCATCATACCTACCTATGTGTGCTACATAGTTTATGCAGGTGTGGTTTGGAGACAAAAGTTCATTCACCCATTAATGTTTTTACAAAGGGGAAATCAAAATGTAGTTTTAAATCAGCAAAGGATTTGAAATAAAAAGCTGCCAAAGTGGTGTTGTTTTGTTTTTCACATTGTTTTTCAGGTTTTGGCTTAAAGCAACCCCCCCAAAAACATAATTTTCGAGGAAGGGGATAGAGAACTATATTTATAGTTATATATCTATTTATTTTGCCTAATAGTGTTAAATTTTAAGTTGATTAGTTCCATAAAATGTTAATATTAATATATTTCAAGAAAATATTTTTCACATTTAAAAAAGTTTTGTGTTGTGTATTGAATCATGGGTAAGAATCGTGATATGACTCATGTTGCGACTTTTTCAATCATTACAGCTCTAATTTAAATATAACTTCAGTGCCACTTTAACAACTAAAAAAGTTTACATTAAAAAATAAGAGAAAATAAAACTTAATGTTATTATGGTTTCAGGATTCTAATAATAAAGTTGATCCCTACGTATTTGGATGAGGGAAGACCAGGGAACAGATGATCTTTGATTTTCATCTTTTTCTTTGTGTTTCTTCTATTCTTTTTTGTCATTATCAGTCCTCTATCACTTTATTTATCTTCCTCACTTTATGTGAATGTTGTTCACGGTTTCTTTAATTGTCTCCTGCTCCCCCTGCGCCTTGCCTCATATTTCTGCCTTCTATCTTCCTTTCTTGTGTTGTATTTTCTCCCACTCTCATTCATCCCCCTTGTCTTTGTTCGCCTTTGTGCGCTCTGCCACTCTCCGTGCCGCCCCAGGCCCAGACATATGGCGCTCTCCTCTCTGCTATTGTCATCCATTAACACCGTTGTCAGTGGGAATTACCCACACATAGCGCAACATGCGAGGCTATGCTTTGGCTTCTGATGTCAGACAGAAGAGAGAACAAGGCGGGGAAAAAGGAGTGTGGCGTCTGAAAAGGGGGCAAGAAAAGAAATGTGATATGCTGCGCGTTGCATAGTACCTCAAACAAGAGTTCCCTTTCAAAATGTGTGGTGAGGAATTAGGATTACATCATTTCCATGCATATAATGGGTACTTTTTGGGGATTCCCCCCTACTTCACCCTGTGTGGAAAATCATAGCACGAACACACACATCCAGACAAAAATGTGCGCACAAAACTTTTGCACTGCTGCTTTTGTTCTAATTAAAGTGTTTGGATGATGGAGATTTGGGTGTGATGTGTCGTACAACAGACCTTGGGTTATGTGTATGTGTGTGCGCATGTGTGGTAGTGCATGAGAGAGATAACAGCTCTATAATAATCAGTCCGTGGGGACCAGCAGAGCAGGCGTCTGTGACAGCTTGTCCGCCAGTACAGCGTCAGATACACAAACACATCATCAGCATTGATCAAACCTCATTGTGGTTACATCTGATCCAATCTTAAAAGTACTATTTTAAGATGTTTCCCCGCACTATTGTTGCCATGCAATGGGAAGTGAGTAGATATGGAAACGGCAGCACTAATATGAAGTGTGTGAATGAAGACAAGCATTTTATGACATGACGACAACACAAGGGTAATCAAAGATTGCAGTGGTTGCAGCAATGATGATGATGCAGGATAAATGCCACTTTTTACAGGAAAAAGAATATCATGGTAGATTTACAGACAGATTGATAGTCAGCTATGAAGGCAGACATCCAGCCTAAGGTGATACATTTGCATCTTTCCTTCACCGCCTGCACGTTCTGATTCTGTTTGAAGTTCTCTTTTCTGCGATGGGTTTTGTTAAGTCTTTTCAAGTTTGTTCTCCCTTTTTTCTTACTTGTCAAGACAAGATTTCTTTAATCTTTTCTTCCCACTCTGTCGGCAAGGGAAAAATATAACTGTTCCTTCAGATAACAGGAAATGTGGAAGAAATAACTATTGCAATAATTTGAGTTTGCGTTGATTGGATGGTTTGGTACTGGAGGAAAAAACGGGATGTTTCCACTCATTCACATTGTGACAGACCTGACGAGTGGGATGCACAATTGTGGAGTCTTTTTGATGGTCTTGCTTTGTTCTCCCTTGTGGGGGTTCACTCAGGGTTAGCCCGTTTCCAAACTGAAAACTGCAGTTTGAGGGTGAATGGTCTGTGTGTGGGATTGACACAGGGGCGTTACCAGGGAGGGCAGGGGTGGGCAGTGCCCACCCACGGACACGCTCTGCTCACCCAAGGAAAACTGGATTTAGTACTAACGGCACTCTGGGCACTGTGTTTGGTAATGGTATCCCATTCATATAGAACTGATGTGTTCTAAGTTTTAACCTTTGCGTTGTTACCTCCTCTTTCACCTCAGAAAAAAAAAAAAAAAATGAAATGAAATGTTGGTTTTGTTCCTAGGGGGCACTACATACATTTACGCATATTTTGATATATATATATATATTTTTTTTTTTTTTACATTTTATTATAGTTTTCACCAGTGTTCACCTTGCTGTTGAGTTTGGTGAGTTTTGAAGCATTCTGAGGGGGTCAAAGTAGGGCTCAAAGCGTCAGCGGGACAAAGAATGACTGCTAGGGGGCGCTACATAGTGTATTTGGAATTTGTCTTTACACGGTATCAAAGATTGCACCTGTCTTGACATGCCTGCCGATTTTGGTGCATTTTGAAGCATTCTAAGGGGGTCAAATTGAGCTCAATAATAATAATAATGATAATAATGATAATAATAATAAAACCGAGGAACCACAATAGGTTACCTAAAAAAAACATTGTCACCTGCATGTCCATACTGTTCAGTTATGGATGTGTTCTAAGTCAAATAAAAGCAAATCAACTTTTATTTATTTAGACCAAATCACAACAACAGTTATCTCAAGGAGAAAACAAAACATGTTTTAAGGTGCAATAGCCCTACGCTGGATTTCGACCTACTTGGCCTCACATCATTGCCAGATCAACAACTCAACTCAACTAGTTTGTGACTCTCATCATGGTGATACTGAGCTCTGTTTTTTCCCCTAGATCCTGTACTGCTTGTCTGCCAGAACGCCTGCCTGGCCATACACCTGTTCGATCACTAAATTGCCCACTGGATTGCCTCCAGTCTCTGTGCTTGGGTCCCCCGTTACCCCAGAACCTAAAAATATACACTATGTTGTTTACAGTCTAAAAATTGGTCATCTTTAAAGTGGAATTGGTTGTTCCAAATAAAATATTTTTATTCTGGCCATACATTGTGGTTTCTGCTACTTTGGACCAGTTCTGGCCCAAACTATTTTGAGTTTGGGGGGATCTGTTTAATGAAATTGCGCTAAAATTTGCATTACATCTGGCCTATGTCCACTCCAGTTATATTTTGGTATCTGAGAATCTGGGCTACATCTGGCCCAGTGCCGGCCCAGAATGGATAACATGTGTGCCATATACAGGCCATACAATAATGTTGTGTCTGCTAATTTGGAGCAGTTCTGGCCTAAAACTGTTTGCTGATCCGACAAGTAAATCCATATTGAGTTTGGCCCATTGCTCAAAAAGACACTGGGGCAGATCAGCTTTACGAAATTGGACTGAAATTTTCAGCACAACTGGCCCATGTTGGCTCCAGTTATATTTTGCTATGTGGGTTCGCTACTCCAGTCCAACACCTCTAATCAATCTTTAGTGAAATCAAAGATAGCTGCTTGAGTCTATGTTAAGCAGCCACCAAATTAAACCTCAAGTTGATCTCTGTTCCCATTTCTCTTGAAATCCATAAGTTTTTGCAAGAAAGCCACACACTGCAAGCCCTTGCTCTTTTTTTCCATCTATAAACCCATGCATTTCCATAATCTAAATAAAAAAAGTTCCCATCGTGAAAAATCCTTAGAAACCGTGACATTGACATTGGTGTTTCATCACCAACCAGTTTAAGAGTCAGGTGAACTATAAACTCAGCAGGAAAAAAAATGTTATAATCGTCATTGACTTTGCTGAAGAGATCTTCAAATCCTTTACCACTTGAGTTAATCTCATAATAATAGAGGTCTATTTTCCAGCTCGTGGTTTGCTGACGGAGGGAATCATCATGCTGGGGGGGAAACCAAGCATTGACACATCAAATTAGCAGTGCCCTCACTGCACACACTACACATGAGTGAATTATATAAAAAAACAATACCAGTGTCACAAACACACATGGGCAATCATAGCGGTCGGCAGTAGGAAGGACACTTCAAGAAGACAGTCATTTTATGGAGACACTGACAGTGACACTACCATTAAATCCTTGCCAAGAACAACTCTAACCCTATACTTGCCAGTACTATTGTAAATGGCATGGTGAATGGAGCCGCACTATCAGTTCAACAAATTAAAAATGTTTCAATATGTGCTTCAAAAAAGAATAAATCTACTTTTGATTAATATTTAATTCAGTCAGGCACAAATGTCAACATTTTTTTTTAATGATTTTTAATTGTGAAGCTATATGTTTTTCATAGTGCATCTTGATACCAAGAATTAGACATTCAGCCACCACTGCTAAATAATTGTTTACATCCTTAGTTGTACACATAGTGCTCAGATTTGCAGTCTACCTATTCTGGTCACTATTTCTACAATGTGCTTAGCGCTCACTGACTTGACAGTGGGTGCATTTACATGGGTCCAAAAATCCTATTCATTGTCCAATTGAAAGGCTGATACGATTAAAAATGTCTTATATAAACACCTTAGCCAATCCGATTCACCCAGATCGTATTGTATTTTGAATCGGATTGTAATAGGTAGTCTTCGCCAATTGATAATCCATGCCCCATGTAAACTGCTGAGTGGAGTTGATTTGGTGGATAGAGAGGATTGTTCGGTTTGTTCACTCGCTCCTACTACATAAGAGCACGCGGGTGAAGTAGGAAGTGCACGTCTTCTTCTCCTACGCTGCCTTCATGTGATGTTGCAACTCGTAATTATGGTAAATACCACTTGTTGAGTGGAAAATTGCATGTGAACACCCACCTCATCAAGTCATATTTTCTACAGGAAAGCTGGGATTTTTTTAAGATACCCGAGTTCACGAGATGGGACGACCATTTACTTTTCAAAATGGCGGAACGCAAACAAGAAGTTGTAAACGGTAAGAAACTATAAGTTTGTCATCAGTTTGCACATTTTTTTTGACGCCAGCATTAAAATGTAGTGTACACATTTTTCTTTAACCAAGTGGTTGCCAAAACGTCCAGTTACAAACAAAACTTATGGTTTGCATTTTGATGCAATCTCTTATTGTAATTGATGAATTAACAAGTCTAAAACTTTTGCCCAAAATGAAATCTGTGTCTGCTGTGTATGTTTTGTTTTTTGCTACGACAACAAAAGCACATGAGTAGGATGGACTCGGAACTACCAATTAGCAAGTAGAAAGGACCATCTTTCCCAGAGCATGTCATAAAGAACATCACAATCGGATTCAGATGGGGTCATGCAAACGTAGATTGAACGTGAATCGATTGATTGATTGATTGATTGATTGATTGATTGATTGATTGAGAGCAATAACAACAAAAAACAACAAGAATGGAGAAAAAAAAAATACAGTAATGATGATTATAACAGAAATAATAACAATACATGCATGTGTAGCTCGAAAAGGAGTAGGAAGAAGCCGAGCTTTTTTTGGGTCCCACCCCCATTTCACTCCAAAAATTCCATAAGAATGCAGTCACTTCCCAATATCGTCATCATTATCACTATCACCACGGCCATCACTACCACCGCCATCATCGTCGTCACCACCGCTGTCCCCATATATTAACCATGCATCAAAATATATTTAATAACAGCTTTACCGGTGCTGATGGTGATAACCATTGTTCTTGAAATGTGTGTTATTCATTATTTAATGTAGTTTGTGGGCCTGCTGCCAAAGGGAAGCAACCCCCAGGCAACAGGACCACTCTTTACTTAAACTTTATAGATACAGATCAAATTCTATTCACTTAATGCGATTGATTTCAATCAGATTAAGGAAAACTACCCATGTAAATGTAGGCTACCAAGTAAAGGGTGAACATACTGTATAACAGCCACTAATAACAATCTAAATTGTTCCTGGTGAACTGAGCAAAGCTAGTGTAAAAGCTGCACAAGTCTATTACTGTATAAGAGAGCTTCTTAGCCAAGGTCAGTGTATGCATTTGGGTGTCCATGCATATGCGTATAACGCTTGTGTGTATGTGTGAGAGAGAGAATGTCAAATACAATACTGCAGCCGCACCACAACACAGTAAAACCATTAAGCTTTAGACAGAAGTGCTGACTGTAGATTAGTGGCACTAAATCTCAGTCGGGCATTAAGAAGTCACTGTGCTTCCTAAACAGCATACTGTATGTACTGTATATGTCAATGTTTGACACTTCTAATGAAGCACTGATACCCAACAAATTGTAACACCCTTTTTTCCCCCAAAAAAATAAAACAAATGGGTTGTAAATATGCCTACTCTGAAATTATTATTATGATTTTTTTTTTTTTTTTTTTTAATAAATCAAAGTTGAATTTGGCAGAAGCCATATTCTTAGCTGTTCTACTTGAACAGCATAATACTTACTTGCTTTGAAATTTTTCATATTGTCAATGCTTTAAACGTTTTATTTTGGGGAAAACAACATTGAGATTTGATTATATTTTTAAGAAAATTAATCGTTGTTCAAGCGAAACATTTGTGTTTTTGACAATATCATTGATATTGAATTTAAAAAAATAATACAACACCCCACTTAAAGTTTGCAATTGGTATCTGACATACACTAACTGCCAGATACTTTAGTTTTGTTTCACATTTTCTGTAGTGCACTGTATTTCTTTTAGCATTTTTCATACCTTCCCCCAATCATTATTTCAAATTACCCAGTTCTATTCCCTTTCTGCTCCAAATGTTGTCTTTTCATACGTAATGATTGCTTTTTATTGGCACTGTTAGATGTGAAATTATTTGAACATTACAAATCCACATTTCAGCTATGTTTTTTGATTACTACTTTTCAAAGAGTGGAGGCTTTAGTGCCATCTTGTGGCAAAGTAAAATACCAATAATATATGCCAAGAACTGTGAATACAATGGATTGGTTTTACAGCGAATAGCTGATGGTATGGTCCACAGAAAAAAGTGTACAGCTAAAGTGTTGTTCTACGTTGCTACGCGAGTGACAAAATATTATAGTCACAAGAAGGCAGTGTTTGTGTCTGTTTATGTACGTAGTTTTTTACACGACTCATGTATTCAAACTTATTAGATTGTACTGTACAAGTATATTGCAAGTGCAAGTGCATATGAATTACACTGCCGTACACTTTGAAGTGAAGATGAACATTATAATAAGCGATCACAAATCTATTATCACTATTTTGACTAGTTGGTTTAATAGAGGACCTGCTTTAGACAGGGCCTCTATAATTTTTCTAGCAAGTGTCTGGGTGGCAGTGGTTTACCTTCACAGGCTGTACATCCTGCCTGGCAATTTTCTGTTAGTGATCAGATGTTTGGCAGATCATTCATCTCAAGTTCACTCCGACAGCTCAGCCAGGAGGGAAGGAAGAAGCAAAAGACAAAAGAGAGAGTGGAAGGAGCAAGTTGGAAGGCATTTGGGGAGAAAGCGGCAGATAAGCAGCGTGCGTGAGCCTCCTAACCACCAGCTGACACTCTTCATCTGTTGTTGCTGTGCCCGTTTCACCATTTGAGCTCTGTGGGTTTGTCTGAATACATCAAAAAAGACAGAAGTAGGGGAAACAAAGACTTTTCTTCGAGAGATGCTGCCATTATCTTTCTTACTTCCTCTCATTTCTGTCTGTGTAATATTATTCCCCCTTGCTTAGCTGCTTTTATCACCCCCCCCCCCTCCCCCATCATCATCATCCAGCAAGACCATAACCCACAAATTCTGTATTGCGCTTAGAGTTGGAAGTTGGGAGCAAAAGGCAGGAGACAGACAAGATAAAAGCTGTTTCCTGATTCTTCAGCTCTCAGCTACTCCGCTGTCAACTGAGAAGACAGCTAGTCAAGACGCAGAACTTCCTGCCCCAAGTAGCCCATGCAGCAGCTGTCGCTACCAGGCACAAGAAAAAGGTGGTGATAGGGAGATGGACAGGTAAGCACATACTGTACATGATAAACACAGAGTCCTACATCCTCTTGTGGCCCTTGGGCACAGGATTATTGTTTACAGTCTGTTGTATATTTTGTGTGAGAGAAAAGGATCGCCCATGCAGACATGCAAGGAGTCCTACATCTTTTGTGAGTCAGGGCCTTGTTCATGGGCAGCTCGACAGTAGGGAGTAATCAGACTAGCAGCTCTCTTTTTACTCCACATAGGCCAGACTATCTATTGATACATACAGTGTATGATTGTTTATTTTTTTGCAACATAAAATGCTGCTCTTCCTACTAATATGTGTCTATCACATAGAATATTTATTGTCATCATACAGAGCACAACAAGATTTAAAGCTTTGCTATCACATGCATCACAGGAGACAAAAGCAAAAGTACAATAAGGCTAATACTAATATACAGTGTATATGAATACCGTTTTTTCGGACTATAAGTCGCATTAGCCATAAAATGCCCAATGAAGAGGGAAAAAAAAAACATGTATAAGTCGCACCGGAGTATAAGTCGCATTTTTGGAGGAAATTTACTTGATAAAATCCAACACATACAACAGATATGTCATCTTAAAAGCCACTTTAACATAAAAATACAATAGAGAACAACATGCTGAATAAGTGTACAGTATGATAATGTTACATGATGCATGAACAACGAAATGCAAACGTGGCCGGTATGTTAACGTAACATAGCTATTACATATACAGCTATACATAGAAGAGTTATTCAGATAACTATAGCATAAAGAACATGCTAACAAGTTTACCAAACCATCAGTGTCACTCCAAAATACCAAAATAACATGTGAAATTATATCATAATTTGTTATTAATTTCACACAGAAGTCGCACCCCAAGCTAAAGTATGAAAAAAAACTGCGACTTATTGTCCGGAAAATACAGTATGTCTATATGGCTGACTACACTAATTTGCAAACATCCCAAGTCTCCCAGAAGCTCAAGGAGTCTCCCTGATTTTGATAGTGGCTCCCTGATGCCCATGAATCTCCGAAATTTCCCTGGATTTTGCGACTTTTCGAGGGATTGTTTTTTTTTTTTTTTTTTTTTTTTTTTTTTTTTTTTTTTAACCAATGCAAGAGGGAGTGTGCATGCTGTCTGTTCAAAATGAGTGAGTGCTTCCTCTGTTCAGGGCAACTGCTTGACAAAGAGCACGGCGATTGGTTTATTCAGCAAAATTAGCCAATTAGCTTTTAGTGTAGGCGTGTACTGTCTTCAAAAGTCACGGAAATTATCGCTCTCAGTCAGAGCAGTTGGCGAGATGGCAGAGGACGAATCCACTGAAAATAGAAGAAACAAAAATATAAAACTCACAAAAGAATCTGTTAAAGTGAAGAAAAATGAAACCAAGGCGAGGTGAACTGTGTGCACGGCATCCGGCATCCAACTTGTGTGCAGAATATTGTGCAAATTGTCTGTTTTGCTGTGGTTGACCCCAGAGGGAATAAAGCCGTAAGGGTAAATGGACAGTTACAATACTCTGCTGCAATTACTCTGCTCAGTTTCATTCCCCGGTGTTGTAAATATGCACCAAGATATTTTTGGATACTTTGATATCATTATTTTTGCATGGTGCTACTTTCCACCTTGCAGCTCTAAAACTCCTTTACCATCGCAGGAATAATAAAATCTTATCAGCTCACAATGTCCGGGATGTTAATCAAGTTTTTAAACCAGGGCCATTAAGAACATAAAGTACTTTACGTTTTGTTGGATTTTTTCAAAGAATCTTCATGATCATAGAAGTTATTCAAGCCTTCTCCGTAATATATTACTTTCCCTTTTTTTTTAATATGAAAAAAGACAACAGCAGTCAATATCACACTCACACATTTTTCCTCTCAGATTTCATCTTTAGAGGACACGTTACATCTTGTTGTATATTGCCCTGCAAATTGACTTATTTAGTGAAAGTGTCTCCATGTAGACATCAAGTAGATGCTGAAGTGTTATTCTTTACTATCCTCTACAAAGGCAGCAAATATTCACAAAGCCAGACTGCAGACAGGTGGTCTCATGGCTGTCTGGCTGAAATGTCACTACCTCAATTTAATACCATAAATATCACATATAGCATCAATTACCAGTGCATCTCCATGAAGACAAATCTCTATGTTTTAAATTGTTTGACACAATAACGCGTTTCCGGCCATCAGATCAGTCATAATAAACCATTATACTGATAATTATGTCGAACAACACCCAACACCAGAACTACTAAGGATATAATCTATTGACAGGTGCTGTCTGTCCTTGTTCAAACTCTGAGTATTACGATGTGGTAGAGCTAGAACAATTCTATTAATGGCAAAATGGTGAAACAAAATTTCCAATCTATTGGCTACTGATCACAAAAATTAAAGGAACATTTTGTTCCTTTAATTTTTGTGACCAGTAGCCGAAAGATTGGATACTTTCCCACCACACACCTAATGCCCATCATACAGTGGGGCAAATAAGTATTTAGTCAACCATTAATTGTGCAAGTTCTCCTACTTGAAAATATTAGAGAGGCCTGTGGTTGTCAAAATGGGTAGACCTCAGGAAAAAAAAACAGAAAATCACATTGTTTGATTTTTAAAGAATTTATTTGCAAATCATGGGGGAAATAAGTATTTGGTCGATACCAAAAGTTCATCTCAATACTTTGTTATGTACCCTTTGTTGGCAATAACGGAGGCCAAACGTTTTCTGTAACTCTTCACAAGCTTTTCACACACTGTTGCTGGTATTTTGGCCCATTCCTCCATGCAGATCTCCTCTAGAGCAGTGATGTTTTAGGGCTGTCATTGGGCAACACGGACTTTCAATCCCCTCCACAGATTTTCTATGGGGTTGAGATCTGGAGACTGGCTAGGCCACTCCAGGACCTTGAAATGCTTCTTACGAAGCCACTCCTTTGTTGCCCTGGCTGTGTGTTTGGGACCATTGTCATCTTGAAAGACCCAGCCATGTCTCATCTTCAATGCCGTTGCTGATGGAAGGAGATTTTCACTCAAAATCTCTCGATACATGGCCCCATTCATTCTTTCCTTTACACAGATCAGTCGTCCTGGTCCCTTTGCAGAAAAACAGCCCCAAAGCATGATGTTTCTACCCCATGCTTCACAGTGGGGATGGTGTTCTTCAGATGCAATTCTGTATTCTTTCTCCTCCAAATACGAGAACCTGTGTTTCTACCAAAAAGTTCTATTTTGGTTTCATCTGACCATAAGACATTCTCCCAGTCCTCTTGTGGATCATCCAAATGTTCTCTAGCGAACCGCAGATGCATGTGTACTTTCTTCAGCAGGGGGACACGTCTGGCAGTGCAGGATTTGAGTCTCTGGCGGCGCATTGTGTTACTGATAGTAGCCTTTGTTACTGTTGTCCCAGCTCTCTTTAGATCATTTACTAGGTTCCCCCCGTGACGTTCTGGGATTTTTGCTCACCGTTCTTGTTATCGTTTTGACGCCACAGGGTGAGATCATTCATGGTGCCCTAGATTGAGGGAGATTATCAGTGGTCTTGTATGTCTTCCATTTTCTAATAATTGCTCCCACAGTTGATTTCTTTACACCAAGCGTTTTACCTATTGCAGATTCAGTCTTCCCAGCCTGGTGCAGGTCTACAGTTTTCTCTCTGGTGTCCTTCAACAGCTCTTTAGTTCTGGCCATAGTGGAGTTTGGAGTGTGACTGACTGAAATTGTGCACAGGTGTCTTTTGTACCGATAATGAGTTAAAACAAGTGCCATTAATACAGGTAACGATTGGAGCCTCGTTAGACCTCGTTAGAAGAAGTTAGACCTCTTTGACAGCCAGAAATCTTGCTTGTTTGTAGGTGACCAAATACTTATTTTCCACTCTAATTTGGAAATAAATTCTTTAAAAATCAAACAATGTAATTTTCTGTTTTTTTTTCCACATTCTGTCTCTCATGGTTGAGGTCTATCCATGTTGACAATTACAGGTCTCTCTAATCTTTTCAAGTAGGAGAACTTGCACAATTGGTGGTTGACTAAATACTTATTGTCCCCACTGTAACTTACTAATATGCCGTTTAACGTTAGCAGGAAATCTTTAGACTTTGCTAATAACTATTACTGTGCTTTTTCTAATCAGTTGTAACTTGCCAATTGCAGTCATCTTGTTTTGGAAAAGAAATGTGTATATGGTTTCTTTATTTACTCACATTCCCCAACCTTCAGCGAGTTTTTCCCTTTAGCCCTAACATCTTGATGAAAAAACACCTGAGTACACATATTCCGTCTGTCACACAACTAAACGCAACACATCACGCATCGTGCTGCAAATACACTTCCTACATGCGTCCCTTTAATTATTCACCAACAAATCCTCAGTTTGGTCATGTTCTGAGTACAGACAGCAAACAATGACACTCTAAGTGATTTATCTTGTATTTTCCACATATAGCTCTGCGCATGTCTGACATGATGGCATGACGTGACTGCACATACTCTCCCTGCTAATTGACACCACGGTTGGGCCTAGAATGGGGCCACTTTGAGTGTGTGTGCTAGTTGTGGTGACAAGTCATTTCATGACAATGCCTGCTGAGGCTGCAAGTCAAGCTTTGTTCAAGATGTCCTTTTCTATAGGAGCTCCCCATTTTTGCAAGTGGACTATCATTTGGTATAGAGCCACTGCAGTCATTTGCGTTCGAATAGTTGACACTAGCATACTATAACTGATGCTACAGTGGATGACAAATATTTGGGGTGATGTCGTTTTCCATTGTCGATATCCATAAGAGCTGATAACACCATATCACTATTATAAAATGGTGTGGAGGATCCTGTGGTGATTCTGATAATTGGCGGAGCAACAAGTTCAAGATCTTGATTTTTTTGTTTTCAGTGTCTCTGAGAGGTTATTACATACAGTATTTATTCCTTCCTGGTCTGACTGGAAAACAGCCCAGGACAAAAATCATCAATGTGATCAATGACAATCACAAACTGTATGATGGTGAAATCAAACACAAACAACACCAATCCCATGCTGTGCAATGTGCAAGCAGATGACACACACAAAAAAAAAGAACTGATTTGTCCGTTTTAAACAGGCCAGAGTTTTTTCTCAGATATTCCGATTCGTTTTGTAAATGTGAATGTGCATCTGAACTCTAGTTCGAATCAACCAAACAAACTACGGTCTGCTCAAAAATCATGAGTCTCGGTCTGTTTAAGCGCACCCTGCTTCGCTTGTGAATGCAAGTGGACCAGGGTGCGCTTATGCTACTTTACGTGCAACGTCACATCTTAGAACTGTGATGCTCCAGGCTGTGACGCTACATGCAGTAAATCCTTGGAAGCGGAACTACAGTGCGCAGTTGCATTTGATACACAGAATTGGGTTCCAATGTGGCGGTTGTGTTTTGCATGTTGTTCCTGAACGCACCATGTGAGAGGGTAAGGGGTGGGGTACTTTCACTTTCTATGTTATATTGTTGTTGGCATTGCCTACGGCGGACAGTAGCCGTGTTTTGTTGCACAAGCTCTGAAATAAAGTATTAAACACCTGACCTAGCTGGCGAATTCCATGTCATTGTTACAGTATTAAGGAACTATTAAGGAATGCCTGCACAAGAGCCTTAATTTTTCAGTTTTTCCTCCCCTTTTTCCGGCAGGGATTGGAGAGGGGGGATAGTTCGGTTGTCGCAGTGCGAACGCTGAACCTTTCCAAGAAGTCATTTGCAAGTGTTGTTGCGAGGTAGCTCTCCAACCAGACCCTGGTCCTCTTTGTCTAATGTGATAGTGCCCTTACAGACTCTGGTTACCTAAATACAGAATTTGATAACAAATATGGAGGGTCCTTCCTTTCCCATCAAAGAAACAGTGGCGCTTGTCTCATTGTTTCTTTCTTTCTATTCCACACCAACATCATTTTCATTATTTGATGCGAGCCTCTGCCTGAGTAATTTTCAACCTGTATCTCTCGTGTCAGCTTGTAGATTGTGGGCTCCAGTATTATGTTGTAGGCAATGTGTTTTGTATCCTGTATGTGAGTGTCCGTCGTAAAACCCGGAGGGCTTGTACCAGGAGCCTGGCCCTCGATCCCTGCTTTTGTTGTGCCATCTTTTTGCCTCTGAGCCCCCACGTGTGTGTGAGCATGTGTGTGCCGTAGGTGAGTTTGTGCATGTGTTAATTGTGGCTACATGCAGCGTCCTTGTGCCAAGACTCCGCTTCTCTCGATGTGCTTCTATTGTGTCTGTTCCGGTGTTTGGTGGCTGTGGGCATCTGGCCGCTTTAGAGGACAATGCAGTGCAAGACAATGCTTGGAGAATTGATGAGATACTCTGCAGTACAGAGGGATGATGCAGCTCGCGTAGACTTAAAGCTCCAGGACTCCAAATATCAACAATGCTTTATGCTGCGTTCTTTTGTACCCGAGATGTGAGCTCTTTATTGCAACAAGAAGAAGCTGTTTAGTTACAGTAAGTGCTGAAATAGCAACAGATATCAATCTCACAAGCACAAGCAATCCTGGTACAGTTTTCATCCAGCTAATTCCCGATGACCTCCTTGATTCAACAGGAGCCAACTGGCAACTTGAGGTATCCAAAATCTATTAGTCATTCTTTCTTTGTCACTCCATCTATCTCTCCGCCTCCATAAGCCATCAGTGTTTTTGGTCGGCATCCAAATCAATCCTGTTCTGACACATGACCTGAATCATTCATCTCTCCCTGCTGTCTCTCTCTATCTTTTCACCTCTCTAACAGTAGGAGTGTGTAGCCAGCTGCCAGCCAGCATCAGTCACATTGTCAGCGCCCGCCTGGCTCTGAGGCTGCTCTTGGCTTAGAGGGCAAGCTCTGGCTCAAGAGTTTCCCTTAGTGTCCGACCCTAAACTGCTGAGATGCAGCTCGAACATTTAGCATATTTAGCCTTGTAACATTCCTGGAGTAGTTATTACATGCTGGGACAGCACAATTTTGATGGAGAAAAAAAATTGTGATTCTGATAAATTTTGTTTTTGCGATTAGATTTGCAATTTTTACATTTCATACTTTAAAATGCATAAAAGTTGAATTTCTTAATAAAAGAAGTCATTACATTTACAAAAGTCATGAGAATCCATGACAAGGCACGGCTCCAATGTGACGAGGTGGCCACTATAGCATGTGGCACAATGCAGCTCTACACCGCTGATGCTTCAAAGCATCACGGACGCTCAGGTGGGTGACAAGGATTTATTTGTATTACATTGTTTACTATACAAGCCTGCAACACAGTGCAAGAGGACGAATGGCGAAATCGTGGTTGGTCTCATGCAGTTGTAATTTCACGTTCCTCTTGATTCCGTGTATAAATAGAATAACTGCTGCATTGGTAAAACAACAGTGTGATTGTAGAATGAAATACACGATATATTGCACGAATAGGAATACAAATAGCTTAACTTACATTTTCCATGTAATACATTTTATCAAACCAAACAGCATGAAACAATGAAAAGAATCTCATTCACAGGGTATTGAACTCACCACATGCGGTCGTAATGTAACTGCTTACACAAGCTCTTACTGATTACACAGAAAATGAACATAAAGTAATGCTAAAATAACACTGATAATAATAACAATAACAATACTGACAATAAGATGCCCACGAACACACAGCACGACGCATTGCCGACCCCTGAGGAGTGAGAAGCTCCTCGAGTGTTTTTATGGCAATATAGCAGCGCTGTGCACCATTTGTTTTTAGCAACCAGTGCAGTGCAGACAAACTTGTTTACCACTACAATTTCGGATTGGCCACCAAAGCCAGGAAGGCAAGGCTTGACGCGATTGCCAAATAGGTTTGTCACAAATGTTCCCTCTAAACTGCGCGATTGCGCATTCGCACAAGACAATCTATGCAGCGCACAAAATAAAATTCAACAGAAACCTATTGTAGTGTCACTGTCAGCGCCGCAGTGATGTGTCAACGCAACACTCATATTAGTGCATTCGATACGGCAATGCGATACTCTATTGGTGCGTTCAATACACCAATGTGACACTCCCATTTGGTGGTGAAAAGTGTGCTGATTTATTGAAGCAACATTCTGTTGCCAATGTTCGCAAGCGCTATAGTATTAATTAATATCTAATTTTAGAACTGATATCATTTAGTTATATAGACCAACAAAATTGTTTTCTGTACCATTTTGCAACCTAACTCAATGGACAACAGGTGTCCAGCCAATTATACGATACAATTCACTTGATTTACGCTGCGCAGCCAATCATAGCAATGACAGTGTTGTGCATATGTGCCCTGCCCATATGCACCGTGCAAGTTAGCTGGTTAACAACAGTGCAGTGGAGCCAAGAGACGCAAATGCTAAGCCCTTATCATGGCAAAACGAACAGGCAGCGATATCACACTAATCAAGCCAAAGCAAAAAAGAAATGCACTTCTTTTAAGTTGGAATGGCTGTCGGAGTATGTGCAAATAGAAGAACGAGTAGTGAAAATAAGTGAGATTTTTTCTGCGTTTTTTTTTTTGGGGGGGGGGGGGGGGGGGGGCTTTTTAACCTGTCCTGTACACACAGCAAAATTATAACGTCTCAATCAGATACATTTTTTTTTTAATCTAGTCAAATACTTTTTTCTATCTTCTTTTGGGTGTTGAAGACTAGTTAACAGATTAATGCGTCTGATTATTTCACTTACTTTAAGTAAATATTAATACTTGTTTTTATTAAGTCCATACATCTGAAAGAAAGAAAATGCTTTCAAATAAAGTTTCGAACAATATCTATTCTTGAATTAAGAACATTTCTGACAAACAAGCTTTCTTCTCCGATTAAATACACTAACTTTTTGTTCAAAATAAGTCTGTTAAGCTTATTTTCAGATAGCTATTTTTCTTTTTTCAAGAAATGTGAGCGAAATTTACTTGAAGCACTAGCAGATAATTTCACTTATTTCTAGTAGATTTACACTGAAAACAAGGGAATTTAACTTGTTTTAAGGAGGTGTGGTTTTGCAGTGTAGCTGCTCAGATATAAAGAATAGGAATCTTGATTGTGCTTATCGTCTGAACAGTTTTAATGTGGGAGTTTGATATACTGTACTGTACTCCTATTGTGGTTGTTCATTACGTTTTATTTATTAACCCATTCTACAACAAAGCAGGACTCATCCAATGGTTAAAGCAGGACTCTCACATAGTATAACATGGTACACATCTAATGAACGAGATTTTTGTCTTTTTCATTTTAAGTCGGCCAAATCAATTATATTAAAAGTAAAATAATGAAAATTGCTGCTGTAATGTCATTCTCTTACTAAGCCACGTAACTTGCTATGATCCAAGGTTTTGAACAGGTGTGATACTGGTGTGTGACCACAGTGTACACATATGGTGTTGCTCACCGTGGTCCACAGTGTGTTTAGGGAGCTTGTGTGTGTGCTCAGACACTTGAAAAATTAGAGGGAACATTGTTTGTCACTGAAATGTAAAAAGGGTCAAATTAAAAAAATTTATGTTGATGTGATGTAGGTTAATGATTTGGTTCTACTATATGTCATGTATTATGTAATGACCAGTATTTTACCTTCTGAACTCGACATACAGACACCTAAAAACAATACAATACACACAATACAAACTTGGTGGATAATATTTGGAAGAGAAAAGAGGGTTGTGTTGACTTTGAATGATATGATAATATCAAAATTTACGTGGTCCCTAGAATTTGAGTTTGAGACCTGTGAACTTATCAATTAAATATTCGTTTATATCAATAAATTATTATCTTACATCATTGTTTGAACAGATCATCTGCTACAATCTCTTTGAACTTCATTTAGAAAATTTGTGTTTTCTTTTTGTTGTCGGAGTCACGATGGAACCATCTTTACATTCTACAAAGTTATAAATAAATGTTACACTCTGTCATTCAAATGTTCTAAAAGTTCCTCATTTTTCATTCAAAATATGAGAGGAAAAAAGACCGAAAATAAAAAATTAAAACAACACTTGCGTTTTATTTTCGCCACTAAAATCCTCCAATATTAATTGGGTCTATAAATAAACTGCTGCAACAGTAATTTGTCATGAAAGGGCAAGTGGAAGGATTCACATATACAGACCAAAAGAAAAAGATAAATAAATGGCTGGATACTTGAACAAGAGATTGAAAAAGAGATGAGAACTTTTTAAATTTGAATAATATTTTTGCTTGAAAAACACTTTTAGCGTTGCAAAGAGCTAAATTTCACTTCCATCATGTATTCTGTACAGTGTGGATGATTTATTTGTTTCATTCTGTCCAAAAGAACCGCTGTCAGGAATATCAATTTAAGATCATGTTGTTTTCCACTGATTGTAGTTATTGTTTCATTTAAAGCAGAAATTGGGTGACAGAAATCTTGAGTACAAATGTTTGGTACTTTACCCTCTTCTGGTGTTAATAGACATACTGTAAGTCTCCCTTTTTCAAAATGCAATGTGAAAATAACACCTGGATACACTTAAAGTTGGAATATTGCACCCTGTATAATTCTATGTATGTAGAAACAGGTCACCAAAAACCAGCAACACTTGGAGGTATGCATATGTTTGTTGGTGTGAGACAGAAAGTGTAATCATTGGCGTACAGGGTGTTGCTTCAATAGGGATATGCTGCAACATGCCATCTAATTAAGAATGTCCTCTCCTTAGTGAGGCTGGTTCCCCAAACCCCGGCAGCCATGATTAAAAGAGAAGCTCTCAAAGGACGCGACGCTCTTCCAATCCACTCCGGATACTTCCTGGATGCCATCCATACGCAATCAACCATCTCATCTTGACCAGAACGGACGCTCTTTCAACTCCCGTCTCACTCTGGGTCCTTCTCAAGTGTGGTTGCTTTTCTCTCTCGTTTCCTTCATCTGTTTACTGCCTTTTTCCCTCCCTCTCTCAACTCTACTTCTCCCCCCAAACAGCCGTTCTCTTCCCTCCCCTTTCACTTCTCCAACCCTTCGTCTGCCAAGGCTTCACATCAAAGCCACTGATTGGTTTCTGACTGTTCAGCAGGCAGCATTTAATCCCGCTTTGTGTAGAAAGACCAAAAATAATCAGCATGAATATGGAAAAACCTGCTTCGGTGGTAATATCCAGCCCAGTAATATCCATATCAGTCAAACTAACTTGGCTTCATTTGACTTGCATACAAAGGGAAGGCCACACTTTCCTCCAAAGTCCCCTTGGCTCAGAGTCACATTGTGTGGATAAATATACCAACTTGACAAGGTTGTTGATTCAGGGCTGACATTGAGTCATGCTCACAAAGCAACAATTTAATACTTTAATTCTCTTGTTTCCTTGGCACTATCTACACCTTCTGATGTACAGTCCCTTCACCTTGGTTTGACTGCTCCATACAACATTACTGCCCAAGGTTGTTTCTTGCTTTAAAAGTTTTCATTAGAAAGTTTAACTCATTACCACTTGCCCTTGAGTTCTAACATTTACAACTGGAAAAGAAAAGTTATTCAAAATGTATTACTTGTCAAATTATATTTGTGAAGTAGTTTTACCACAGGTTTGTGCACTTTCCCTACAGTCAGGGATACCTAAAAAGCAGATAATAACAACTATCTGAGACGATGAACGATTCATTGAAGAAATCAAATGAATTTAACGTAATCATAGTAAAATAGGTCACATCTTCATATCTCTGTCTGATGCTGTATTAGCAACCTGCTGTATACTGTGCATTTGTTTGGATTTTTCTTGAGTGTGCGTGTAGTATAGACTTTGCTGTATATTTTCGTAAAAATATATGTATCCAAGCATGCTCATTAACTGCTCTAAAGATCATCAGTCAACTAATTTGGATTTTTAACATATATATATTATATTTATTACAGTATAATCTGCAAAAACAAATATATCAACTACTATAGACTTCATAATGATATTGACGGGACACGGGGTACGGGCAGATTAATAGGGGGCCTGCATTGTTGGCGTGGCTGTCAAAGCTGACAGCGTGGAATCACAGACAAAGAGCTTTTTTCATTGAAACTTCTTGTGAATAAATGCTTAATACCTTGAATTACTTATAGATATGGACGTAAAACAGTCTCGATTATTGGTTAAAAGCAAAAAAAAAAAAAAACATGCAGTGAGCATTTATTTTACGTAATTATGTCGAAGTCTGTCAGCCAATGTGGTGGCCCCCATATGTAAACAGCTTTTCCGGTGAAAATTCTTGTGAATAAATGCTTAAATCCCTGAATTCTTCATAGATATGGATGGAAAATAGTCTCGATTCTTGGTTAAAAGCAAAAAAAAAATCAATATTGATTCTTGGTTAAAAGCAACAACAACAAAAAAGGGGCAGTTAGCATTTATTTTACGTAAATATGTCGAAGAATGATGCTAGTCTGTTAGACAATGTGGTGGCAGCCTTACTACAAAGAGCTTTTTACGTTGAAAATTCTTGTGAAAAAATGAAAAATATAATAATTACCTTGAATCTTCAAACAAATCACTCCTGAGACAATCCTTCCTGTTTGTATGTGGTACAGCTTTTGTACATTTTCAACATAAATCCAGTGTTGGATCACTGCATGTGTCGCTGCGACCACTGCGAATAACTGAAGCGGATTGTTGGATGGCCCCCTACTTGAAGGTTTGGCGCAGTGAAGGTCGAATGACCCGTCAATATCATTATGAAGGCTATGCACTTGCATATGAGTAGAGAACTCAAATAAAACTAGATATCAAGACAAAATGGGCGATTTCACTTAGGAACAAGAAATGTACATTCATAAAAGTGCATGGATTTAAGAAAGTTTGAATGAAGCGATCAGTGCACATGATGTTGTGAAATATATTTGGCTTTGACCAATACAACTCAATTAAGGATAAAAAAAATAATAATTCTATGAAAATATCAGGTTTCTGAGGTCTTGCTTGGATTCAGTTTGTCAACTTTTGCCACGCTGTTTCCTGTTGCTGTTGAAATGAATAAAATATAAATTATTTTATGAAGCATAAAATGAAAGATGTACACAGACTTCCTACAGATGAAGAGGGGATGGACGAAAATATATATTTCCCTCTCAAAGATTGATAAAAGGGAGATATTTCTGTAACTCCGGGCTAATTCTGTGAGTAGCGCCAGTTCTCGCCAGGGATTTACAAGGCTGGCTTCAAAACAATTAGTTGGAGAATGGGAGCCATTTAAAAGACAAGGAGACAGATCTTAATACAGCTGTGGGCATTTCCCCGCGGAGGACTCATTTTTACAACCTCCTTACTGAATCTCTCTTCCTCACTAGCGCTAATACTCCAAGCCAATCTCCTCTGTCTCATTTCACACTGAAGAGCATTTTATGAAAGCTACCATTGGAGGAAAGAAAAGAGGTGGAAAGGCGGCACAAAAAGAACCAAGTAAGTTTTGCAGACAAAAGCAATATGGGGGGCGGGGGGGTTCGAGCGTCAACAGTGAGGCAAACAACAACACATAAGAGACACAGGACCAAACACACAACCAGGGAGCTGCAAGATATTAAACATCCATCTCTCTTTATGAGGACTGTCTTCCTGCTGCCTTGTGTATAGTGAGGACCAATCAGTGAGTCCATCTGTCCACGGGGGCCAATCAGTGTTCACAGAAGGACTTACTCAGCATGTCTTAGTATGCAGGTAAACGACATGGCTACGTCTTCTCTTCTGTGCAGTTACTCCAAGGAGAGGCTGTTGCTACTTACAGGGAACAACCCAGTTCTTGTTAATTAATGTGCTTTGTCAACCCTGAATTTAATCTTGGCCCAATATTACTTTATTAAGAGGCTTTTCAGAAGAGCAGAGCCTGACATGACGCTATTCATATTACATGCTCTCACTAGAACATAATTGTAAGTAAGAAGTCAGAACTCATTGACATTCACGCATAACCTTGTGCACTGCACAATCATGGCAGATATGCTGATCTGAACTTAAACTAACCTTCAAATCTGTGATTTAATTTTCACATCTAGACAGTCATAGCTTAGCAGTGTTCACAGTGACCCCGTTCATAGCAGTTTAGAAACCCATAAACAGATTTGATCGCTGAATTCTAAGTAAGTGCATGAAAATTTTTGAGAACACGTTCACATTGAAGTGTTTGTAACAGTATTTGAGGTAGCAATACAAGCAGTACTTAGACTCTTCCTCTTTTGCGATAACTTTATGAAATTTTATTTGTCAAGTTGGTGAAGAAAATGCAATTTTCTCATTTTTCACTGGATATTGAAACAGGCTTTATACTTGTAATTGAATCCACTCCACATTTGGCTGAAATGAATTAGAAGATAAATTGTCAAGTGTAGTACCACAGGGTGTGTAAATAGATTTATTTTCTGCTACCAATAAAAATGGTGTTGACTAGAATGAATTATCAAATACAGCAAAACAATATCTATGCGGCTACTACTCTTTCATTGTACTGAACCTAACTTTACATTTCAGTAAAATATATTTGAATGTAACTGGGACTCAGGAAAGAAATGACAATAATGTTAGAAAGCATCACAGTGATCGTTATCATGAAACATTATTTGTAATAAGATTAGAATACCTTGAATGGATATTGTGAAATCCTTTACCACTGGCTTATCATATCAAACAGTGCTGCCTGGAAAAGCTGTGTCAAAGTAGACATCTAAGTGGATAGTGCTTAGCCCCTTCATAACATCAAGTTGGTCATGAAACCGGACCAACAGTACTACTGCATGCTGCAACAAATGCAAGCTAATTTGGCTCAATTGGCTGAGTTATGCTTCTGCGGCAGACCTACAGTGCCTTGCAAAAGTATTCGGCCCCCTTGAACCTTGCAACCTTTCGCCACATTTCAGGCTTCAAACATAAAGATATAAAATTTTAATTTTTTTGTCAAGAATCAACAACAAGTGGGACACAATCGTGAAGTGGAACAAAATTTATTGGATAATTTAAACTTTTTTAACAAATAAAAAACTGAAAAGTGGGGCGTG
Source organism: Corythoichthys intestinalis (assembly GCF_030265065.1). Classification (NCBI taxonomy): domain Eukaryota; kingdom Metazoa; phylum Chordata; class Actinopteri; order Syngnathiformes; family Syngnathidae; genus Corythoichthys; species Corythoichthys intestinalis. Next base: position 44,836,026 of record NC_080398.1, read on the forward strand.
CAATATTATTCGGCCCCCTTGCGTTAATACTTTGTAGCGCCACCTTTTGCTCCAATTACAGCTGCAAGTCGCTTGGGGTATGTTTCTATCAGTTTTGCACATCGAGAGACTGACATTCTTGCCCATTCTTCCTTGCAAAACAGCTCGAGCTCAGTGAGGTTGGATGGAGAGTGTTTGTGAACAGCAGTCTTCAGCTCTTTCCACAGATTCTCGATTGGATTCAGGTCTGGACTTTGACTTGGCCATTCTAAAACCTGGATACGTTTATTTTTTAACCATTCCATTGTAGATTTGGCTTTATGTTTTGGATCATTGTCCTGTTGGAAGATAAATCTCCGTCCCAGTCTCAGGTCTTGTGCAGATACCAACAGGTTTTCTTCCAGAATGTTCCTGTATTTGGCTGCATCCATCTTCCCGTCAATTTTAACCATCTTCCCTGTCCCTGCTGAAGATAAGCAGGCCCAAACCATGATGCTGCCACCACCATGTTTGACAGTGGGGATGGTGTGTTCAGGGTGATGAGCTGTGTTGCTTTTACGCCAAACATATCGTTTTGCATTGTGGCCAAAAAGTTCAATTTTGGTTTCATCTGACCAGAGCACCTTCTTCCACATGTTTGGTGTGTCTCCCAGGTGGCTTGTGGCAAACTTTAAACGAGACTTTTTATGGATATCTTTGAGAAATGGCTTTCTTCTTGCCACTCTTCCATAAAGGCCAGATTTGTGCAGTATACGACTGATTGTTGTCCTATGGACAGACTCTCCCACCTCAGCTGTAGATCTCTGCAGTACATCCAGAGTGATCATGGGCCTCTTGGCTGCATCTCTGATCAGTTTTCTCCTTGTTTGAGAAGAAAGTTTGGAAGGACGGCCGGGTCTTGGTAGATTTGCAGTGGTCTGATGCTCCTTCCATTTCAATATGATGGCTTGCACAGTGCTCCTTGAGATGTTTTAAGCTTGGGAAATCTTTTTGTATCCAAATCCGGCTTTAAACTTCTCCACAACAGTATCTCAGACCTGCCTGGTGTGGTCCTTGGTTTTCATAATGCTCTCTGCACTTTAAACAGAACCCTGAGACTATCACAGAGCAGGTGCATTTATACGGAGACTTGATTACACACAGGTGGATTCTATTTATCATCATCGGTCATTTAGGACAACATTGGATCATTCAGAGATCCTCACTGAACTTCTGGAGTGAGTTTGCTGCACTGAAAGTAAAGGGGCCGAATAATATTGCACGCCCCACTTTTCAGTTTTTTATTTGTTAAAAAAGTTTAAATTATCCAATAACTGTTGTTCCACTTCACGATTGTGTCCCACTTGTTGTTGATTCTTGACAAAAAAATTAAATTTCATATCTTTATGTTTGAAGCCTGAAATTTGGCGAAAGGTTGCAAGATTCAAGGGGGCCGAATACTTTTGCAAGGCACTGTATGCCATCAAGGCAGACCCGATTTACGACTCTCCTCTGAAGCCTGACGTACAGCTCCACAAAATTCTGACTACGCGTCGCGTCAACGAGTGGTGACGTGACACAAATGAACTGTGATTGGTCCGCTCAGACTGTTGTTTCCGGTTCAGCGCAAAATCACCGCTATTTACAAACATTCTTGTGCTAACGAGCGCCCTCGCAACACTCTTTTGTGTCGCCTGGCCTCAACATTTGTATGATCAACATTTGTTGTTCAATGTTAATGAGCAAAAGATCCACATCCAAGTGTTCCATCTCCGTTGGCATTGCTGTGTAACCGGAAGAAAACTAGAGGAAGTCGACAAGAGTCCCCCAAAACCGTACATACGCAACGCCACACCCCTCTAGTGGCTTGGCGGTGAATTACAGAGCAACGCGTTCCCTTGCTGCAGAACTATCGAATGCTCGTTGACACTGTAGTCGCTACGTTCACTGTTCAATATAAAACCCTCCAACCACAACAATTCACATAGGAACTAAAATTATACAACATCAAATATATAATATAAATGAATACCACATCACATTTGTAAAACATAAATATATAATAAAATAAATAACAGCCCATATAAATAAAATAAATTGAAATGAGCCAAAACACCTGTAATTAAATAAAAAGAATAAATCCTGCTTACACAATTAAATTTATTAATTTCTGCGTGGCGCTTTGACTTGAGAAAATCCATCAATAAAGCTCTTCAAAACCATTCATAAGAAAAAAAATATTCATTGAGGCCTTTCATTTGTAAAATACATATTAAAATCTTTGTCATTGGGATTGCTTTTCTCTTTAACACAGGACGTTTTTCTTCTTTCTTTCAGAAAGAAAGCTGACGAATTCGCGAGGTCCAAAAGGTAAATGGTTGTTCTATTCTTATCTTTAAATACCCGCTACTCTCGCGCGATCTTGCAATCCTCGCGTGAACCGAAAGAGCCGCTCCACAGATGCTCTGCTCGTAAAACGCGTCCTATGGAAATTGACGGCGAGCGTCAGTGGTTTGTTGTCGTGCCGGAATCGCTCATGCGCTGTAGACGTGCCTGGTGTGTTACCAGGGTCAGGCTTAAGAGTTGGGGATTGTTTACCCAATCCCTTAATGAATTTAACACAGAAGACCAACTTCTGACCAATCAGTCATCCGATTATTACTAGTATATGCCAATGTCAACGAAATAAAGTGTATTCCTATTGCTATGTAATCCTTCAAAATTCTCCCCAAAATAAGCAGCACAGTATTGTTAAGTATGTAAATATATTTTGGTGCAATCCAAAGCTCAGAGCAGACTCATCAACACACAGGCCATTTGTAAAGTTCCACTTAAAAAAGCGTGGACGTCCCTTTGCTATCAGCATGAAGAAAATTGAAAAGTCTTTAAGCAAAGTGGGCCGCAGTTGTCACCCACTCACAAATGCCCCATTCAAGTCTCTGTATTCTGATTTTAATTCAGAATTTCTGTATTATTTGCATGTTAAGGTGTCTCTTACACTGGGGAGCAATTAAATGATAAAGCGTGGCTGTTACAGGTTTATGTAAATTCCCTCTGCTTGAGGCTTGTATTGAGAGAAGGCATGGAATTACAGCAAAGTAAATAACTTCAGGTAGCGCATATTATTTTTTACTTGTAATTCTTTTCTTCATTTAAATATTCATTTATTCAGTAAGGGCTATTTGTAAGCAAGCTCCTTTTCCAATGATGCACTGATAATAAACAAATTATTAAAATAATACAGGTGCAATGCAAAGGGTAAATGAAAAACCTTTCCACGATAAAATATTAGAATTTATTCAAGGGAATCAACTTACATCCACTTGTAGTTATAGGAAACAATTGGGTGCAAAATATTAAAACGTTTTGGGGGTGGGGGTTTCCCGACCTCTATCCTAACTTTTGGCATGTTAAGGGGTGGACTAAATAATTGTGAGCACGTGTGAAGTAACCAAATAACTTGAAGTATAGAGAATGCGTTTTGAGCATTGTAGGTATTACGCAACAGTGCAGCAGCTTTAGGTGAAAAAAAGGGGTTATTCCTGTTCTTACCTTTTAACTTCTTAAATGATGCGTGTTTATCATAAACTGAGTTAAAGGTTTTAAAAGAAAACATAGGATCGGGGCAAACCAATTATGGAATGGAAAAACTTCTTTAAACACTTCTTTAAAGCCCTTCAAGCAAAAAAAAACAAAAAAAAACAAGAATTAGATTTTTCTCACTGAATTTTTCTGACACAAGACATTAAAATCCCTAAAATCAGGTGAAAGGTCTCCAGAGGTCTTAATGTTATGTGGCTTATTGTTTAAAATGTCCACAAAGATGGTCTCCTCAAGGTTAAATGGGATCAGGCAGATTTAGAACAAATCAAACATTAAAGAAATTTAAATTTAGTTATGCAGAAAAATTCAATTACATTATATGTGTTTTTTCTCTCCATTTTTCATGTGTTTCGTTTTTTGACAAAAAATTTTACAGTATGATGATTTTCTTGACCCAAGTAATGACTTGACTCAACTTGCTTGATTATGGTAGCCACTCACCTTGACTCTACAGTGAAGTAAGACGTGAGGGCTGATGTCATGACTTGAGATATATTTACAGCTTGTGCATAGAGTATGTGACTACATCTCAATGCAGGCATGGACTGCATGGTACTTCAACAAAAAGCGACGTGTCAAATGCAAATTATCAAATTTTTTCAATTCTCATTGTGAGTTTTTTCCCCCTCTTTATTCTTTATTGCTGAGCTGTTTTACGAAATGTGGAACTTTAGTAACGTGACTAGTAACTCTTGGAAATACAGGCCACGATGCCTGTTGGGCAAAAAAAATTGTGGGCAAAAAAAAGGTATTTTCATGCTTAGAAAGTAACCGTTATAACTTTTTTTTTTTTTTTTTTTTAATAAATTATTGCCCTCTGTTAATTCTATAAATGTGGTGTTGGTCAAATTTTGAGTTCATTGTTATTCCCTGACAAATATTTTGCTATCCGTAGAATAAAATGCCCTGTTGAGCAGGCATGCTTTTGTGATTAATCAAGATACTTTCAGCAAGGTTAAACATCAAATTATGAGCATTTGTACAAGCTTAGTAACAGATACTTAGAGGAACAATAGCATATTGCAAGTCAGACTGGTGTGAAATATATTGCCTGTGACAAAAATGCCGAAGCACTTGCGCTACAGGTGGGCACTTTTCCTCACACTTGCCCTGCGACAGCCCTGTGTGCGCTTTCAACCTTCATCTTTCCAGCTCATCTACTCCGAAAGGATGGCTTGGTATTTCGCTTTCAAGTCACCTCTGAAACACAAATGAGAAAGGTGATGCACCCTCTGCCTCACACTAAAACAGAGAGGCAGCGGTGCTCTTTGACAACTTTAAACTGGCTTAAGATCAATAATGCAACCCGAGCTACAGTGGAGTGATGCAGTGAGCTGACAGCACTGACTGACTTAATTGGTTTAGACTGTCATCACAGACACTGTAGATGTTCACCAGGCGGTCTCTCCTACACGTTTGTCCTCTTAGCATGTTCTTAATGATACAGTGTGCGTTAGTAACTTTGCAGGGAAATCTATTAAATGCTCCCCAAAATACACACATTCGTGCTGTAGAGTAAATGAGAATTATACAGTACTTGTGACTAAATTGATCTTGAAAATCCTTTCCCTTACCTGGCAAATCAATTTTCCCAATTTGCTGGAAATTCTTTTGCAGAGCGTTTGAATGCAGCTTGCAGCATTGCCAATACATGCTGTAGTTTCTGGCTGTAGTGGACCTTTATATTGTGAAAGAAAAATATAGATCAAGAAGCGTATTTGCCCCAGGCTATACTACTGATATCAATGATACAAAGAGTGAAAAAGATGTGCTCTTTTTTTTAAAATCAATGTCAGTGCTGATATGGTTCCAGACATGAATTAAAATAAAATAAATATTTTTCCTCACATAATTTTTCACATGAGTAACCCCTGAGCTTGTACAATTTGTTATTTGACCCCAATATTTGGTGAAAATAGTGGGGTGGTGTTGCATGCCTTGGCTACTGTACTCTCAGTAAATGTGTTGGAAGTCATTTACTGCTCGTAGTTTTCGATTAAGATCTAAGAACAAGGTGACCAACAAGCACAGCAAACAAGTTTTTGAGTGAAACGAAGCACCTCAAGCAGAACGGTAACTGTGACTGATGCTGATATTGATTGCTTTTATAAAATGGAAAACATTGTGTTAATGTTTACAAATCTAAACCTATTACATGTGCCATGAGCGACACTTACTGTCCCGAGTTTTTTTTTTTTTTTTTTTTTTTTTTTTAAGAGCATCAAATTTGATACAATCTCTTTATACATATTGTGTTTGAGTGTGAAAGACACTTACTTTCATGCTCGGTTTTCTACTAAAAAAAAACTGTCCTACTCTCAAATCTAAAACACGCACTGATGCCCTCTACAGGGATCTGTTGACCATTAATGCTGTTGACAATCTTCGTATTGACAAATTCCATCAACCCAACGTCAGCTTAAACCTGTGGAAAGACTTGGAGTGGATAGACAATCAATAATAGTAGTGAGAGGTTGGGTTCTAGTTGATGACTACAGACATGAGTTAATGCTTTAAAAACATCATTAGGCAACCTAACTTACTTTCAGTATTTTCTTTACAGCCTCCTATGAGACTATCATACAACATTGTCCAGCTCATAATGTGCATGTTCCAGCTGACATATGTCAAGGATGTTCAGTCATTAATATTTGAGGTGACAGTTAGAGAGCCTTTGTATGTGCAATTCTGATTTTACAAGTGCTGCTTGCACCGTTTTCCTAGAAAGCATGGGCAGGCAAATACTGTACAACCAGACTACTTAACAGTCAGACACCTGGTAATCCCTGTGTCTATACAACTGTTGACACGCACTTTAAAGTACAGTATATATATCTGTGTACGTGTCTCAAGCTGCGGAGGAATCTACGGGAGATAGTTGGCACCACCACGTCAGCACCAAGCAGTGAAGTATTGATCTGTTGCTTCTCTAACTTTGTTTTCCATCTCCCCATCATCGCTATTTATATCAGTCATGTTGGTAGTCCGGCCAATAGTTTTGTTTTCATACCTGCAGCCCAATACCTAAAAGCTTTGTATGTGTGTGTGCTTGTCTGTGAGTGTTCATGAAAAATAAGAAACTGCTATTCCCTCAAAGAAACAATCCATTAAATTTTTTAGGTGATCAGAATGTTTTGTTAATATTTTTAGCAGGTATCACAAAAGCAACTTAAATGTACTTGAGTGCATTCTACAAAATTTGGATGGGAACACAAAAGTGGGTAGAGCTATTTTGTATGTAGCTGTACAATATAGTGAAAGGGCTAGTGCTGCCGATTTAAAACCCTCGGTAAATAAGCCCTATTCACAGTGATGTTACTGAATTTCCGGAGATAGGTGTGTATCTCCAGTATTACTTCAATGGTTATTGTGGGCACTACTCCATAATCCGACACAAGTCATTTAAATTTGAAACATACAAGTTAACATTATTACTTTTTTCTGTCTGACTAGTGAAAGGGCCAGTGCTTCCATTGCCACAACTAACCATGAACCATTGCGTGGGCGACACATAATAAATACCGTATTGGCCCGAATATAGGACGGGTTTTTTTGCATCGAAATAACACTGAAAAAGAGGGTGTCGTCTTATATTCGCGGTCTAGACATTATACCCATTCACGACACTAGATGGCGCCAGATATCTTTGAAGTGATGTTCTGTCATGACAGATATCAGCTACTCTCCACATTCACGACGCTAGATGACGCCAGATATCATTGAAGCGGTGTTCTGTCATGACAGATCTCAGCTACTCTTTTTAGTTTAACCAGTTTGCATTATTTTATTGCAATGCTTATCCTTTTTCAGATTTGTTTCACGACTACAGTTACAGTTAGACTTCACTTTGATGGTTAATGCAGTTATTGCAATTTTGTTGTTTTATCACAATAGATTGGTTTATTTACATTTCAAAAACCAGAAGCCATTCATTTACGAATGTGATTGCATTTTAGTTTACATATTTAAATGTTCAGATATTAAGATTTGAATGAGGCAAAATAACATGCTTTTTCTCTAAAATATATTGTTATAATCATTTGTTTCGGATGTACTGTATTTTCTGTATGAAAATTAATTTGGTGTTCAAAAAGTCTTTTTTCAAACTTGAGTCTTGAAAAAGAGGGGGTCGTCTTATAATCAGGGCCGTCTTATATTCGGGCCAATACGGTAAAAGTCGCTACAATATGAATATCCATTTGATAGACAGACACACAGACAGAGAGATATCAAATAAAATAAAATACTTTGAAATATTAAAGTATTAAGATATTAAGGTATGAACACAAGGACATGGCATACTATTAATGTAAAGTATTAAAAGAAATAAAGAGTTATAAAAGAAAAATAAAAGTGTTTAGAGATTGTATAAAAAAATTAATCCAATTGGACACTGAGTATGGGAGGTTGATGGCTTCATGATTACCCATGTCAACAATTAATGGTTCGCCACTGATTACAGGTATATATCTGATCTTCTGGGAGGGCAGAAGTTTCTGTTTCCTGCTCAGTGGTGCTGCCATCATTGTCCCACCTGTCTCTGAGCAGACTTGAAAGGGCTTACAGGTGTGGTGTGTGCTCACTGCCTTGCTCAGGAGGTTGCAGATGCATTTTTAATGCGACAGCTTCAAAAGTAAGTGCATATGTAATCGTTCACCTTTTCAAATTAAAAGCAAAAAATCTGTATTTAGCGCGCAGAATATATACTTGTTCTCTTTTATCTTTAAGGTTCACATGGCGGGAGGCACAAAAATTCACCGTAAGTTACAGGTCAACAAAACGACAGCCTGCGGGCAAATGTACTGTATATGGAACAGTTTTAAACCTGTGATCGTCTTTGGCAGGTCTTGGAGAGATCTTAAGAAAAACAATGCCATTTCACTCGCCCCGGAAAATTTCACCCGAACACTTGAGATCGCTGAAGTACATCAAAAGTAGGATCATGCATAGTTATATTACTGATCCAAATAACATGTGTTTGTTCTTTTAAGAAAGTACTTTAAAAATGTAACTTTTATTTCAACATTTTTAAAACACTTTTTAATAAAATTATTTTTATTGTTACTGTTTACCTCGTATTGCTTATCACCTCCTTTCCTGTTTCAAGGTGTACCATGGTATTAAAATGTCACTGTTTTAAAACTGCAAAAAAATTCCTGTTATACCGTCCCAACGGTATTAGGTGTTTTTTATGTCCCAAAAATGTAGGAAGAAATCCACCGCTTGCAGCTGCAAGCCTCAACATCTCCCCCAACCGGTTGTTGCTCAGTGTCAATGAAACAGCTGTGCTACACAATGGCTGGAGGAGTTGAAACTCCTGAACTCTTTCCCCCATCGAAGAAAACAAAATTATTGGTATGGGAATAGTTCGACTAGAGAAAAGTTACAACGGTCGCGCCTTAGAGGAATAAGGCCAACTGACATGTAAAACATATTTGTGGAGGGTGGCTGCTGAGGAGGCGATACCCCAATATGATTTCGCATTTATGCAAAATTAAAGGTCAGTAAACTCTGTCATGAACGTTTCCCACCAGCTATGAGAGTTAACTCCAGCATGTTTAGTGCTTATAATGGTGGCAAAACGTGGCATTTTTTCACTCTGGCAACTTTCTGTGTTGAGAACGAGAATGTGTGCATCATGTAAACATGATACGAGTCATACACACATGCTTTATATGTAAAATAATCCAATAATTTTTGTTTTGATGATAATAATGTTGAGCTGTGGTTGTGGGTTTAGGCTCACCTAAAGGATAAATATTTCAGTTATTTTTTTTGTGTTATTTTTTAAAATTATTTTTAATTCAACATTATACATATGTTCCAATTTGTTGATGTTTTGAAAAAAAAAATCATGTTCATGTTTTTTTATTTTCTTTTTCAACCCAAATATCTCAAAGTAACACATTTTAGAGCTGTAATTGCAATACCGTGATACTGTGAAACCATGATATTTTTGCTGAAGGTTATCATACCGTCAGAATCTCATACCTGCACATGCCTAATCTCCCGCATTGCAACCAACAAACATTTACCTGACAGCTACAGTTGTTATGGTTCTTTAGGATTGAGCAACAGAGTGAAAGACATAGACAACTGTGCAGAGCTCAATATCTCCACCCTCAGGTAAATGCGCGAATCTGCCAACAGTTTGACAAATAAAAATCCAACCTTGAAGTTCACCATCTAAGTATACAAATACCAACAGCAGATATTGCAGGTATGTACATTATTGTTCTCCATAAACTACTTTTCTAACCCTTGGGTAGACGACAGATGCTTGAAACACAGGGAGCAAGGGGTTGTAAGCAAGTGAAAAAGTGTGTGATGTCAGTCTTGTTGCAGTTTCAGCATCCTGTTTGTCAGCCTTTGTCTGTTTAATTGTCAAAATTGGCATTTGGTGTTATAATAATAACACGAGGACCCATTCATATACAAAACAACAAAAATAAAACATGGAGTAGCGAAACAACATAGTCTTGTATTTGTATTTTATCTGACATACATAAGCACCTAATAGGCTACAGTGGGCCATTTGAACTATTGATATACTGTATATGTTCTTACCAACTCTAAATGTTCTGAACTCATGGTTAGAGTGGCCATCTCCTTAACAAACTACATTTTCATAAGCTTAAATGAATGCAAAAATACAAAAAAATACAAATAAAATTCTTAATAGAACTGTTATGTAAACAGTTAGCCTAGCAGTTAGGAAAACAGGTGCGTATAAAAATGTTTAAAACACAACATGATATTGAAGTGACACAAGAGGGTTTTTTTTTCCCATATTGAGCAGAACAAAATATTTCACTGCGTTTATATTATTTAAGACAAAAGTGTTCCAACAACTACTGCCGAGTCTAACGTGGCAATCAGCTAACTAGTGTGCTAAGACGAACAGCATCAATTGAACTAAACTCAGCCCCTGTTAACAGTTGCCCTGACAACAAAAAATGTCTCGTATGTTGCAGTGGCCTCTAAAAGTTGACAGCAAATCAGATGTTAAAGTAAAATAGCACTTTCCCCAAGTGCCTAACAATGCAAACATGTAGCTGCTACTTAATGCAGTGAGTACTCACAAACATACTGAAGTGTGTTGCATTCGGGTCCAACTCCAAAAAGGGGGACAAATAAATACTCTGCTTGAGGCTGTGCAGAGTGCAGAACGAGGCATTTAAATGGAGGACTGTCCTTCACAATGCAGAACATATGGTACACCTAAGTCATACTTCTATCCATAAGCGGATTTTAAAGGGGGGCAGCCTCCCTCCTGGTGGCTGAAAAGTGTCATTGCATAAAATTGACTCTCATACAGTGGGGAGAACAAGTATTTGATACACTGCCAATTATCAAATACTTGTTCTCCCCAGTGATTTTCTTTTTGAAAATATATATATATTTTTAAGCTACTTATTTTTTGATTGAATAATAAAGACAAAAACGTCCTAGCCAAAATGTGGCCCAAACACAAATCAACATTAATTTAATCAAAAAAGTTGCTTCAATCAAAAAAAAAAATTGACTCCAATAAAAAAAAAAAAAAAAATTCAATCAGTGATAAAATAGCTTTTGCATCCATTTTTTTTTTTTTTTTTTTTTTAGTTTCAAATTTATTTTTGCAAACACATTTTTTTTTTATTGAAGCAACTTTTTTTTGGTTGAAAATATATATTTTGATTGAAGCAACTTTTTTTTTTTTTTTTTTGAAGCAACATTTTTTTGATTGAATAATAAAGACACAAATGTACCTCCATATGGCTCCGCCTAGGGGATACAATTTTAGACTGGGGTAACTACATTGGCACGACACCGGCAGGCGTACCATATTCAATGGATGACGATCTTGGCAAAAAGTATTGCCGACTCAGCCTGATTCAGAATTCCCCTCAAGAATGATGAGGGGGAAAAAATGCTCATTGTCATCTTCTTATTATAAATATTCTTGTAAGTTAATTTTTTTGCTGACACCGCGTTTTGGGGTCATCAACATGTTGAGCCCCCCCTGCCCCAAAAGTCAAACTCCGCCTATGCTTCTATCCCAGCTAGCATTGTGCCACTGTTGAAGTCTAGTTTTAAGAACCCTAAACAAATGATAGGTTTTTTGTTTTTTGTTTTTTTTTAACACAGTGGGTAATGTTGGTTACATGAAGCCTGCCTGGTTGTGTCATGTGAGTTTCTAAACCAATTAGAATGACTGCTGTGTGTCAGTCTGGATCAACTCAGTACCAGTGTTTACCTTACTTAGTCTGATTTGACTGGAACACTGCGTACATAAATCCCCTTTGGTGCTGGTTTAATTGCCAATTTAAAGAGGATGAAAATAATCAAGTAATTTAATTCGTGCAGATTTGAGGCCGTTAGCAACAAAATCTCTATGATCAAGTAGCCCCTCATAAAAACAAACAGTAAATAATCCCTAGAAGCTTTGCTTTAAGCTGCAAAATGCACACACATACACATGCACAGAAAAACACATACTGTATTTGAATACTGAAGCAGAAACAAATACGTGCGCGACACTCACACATAGGGTGAGGTGTCTGTGCATGTACCTCTTCTGGCAGCAGATCAACAAACAGAAGCCTGTGTGTTTAGGTGCGTGTGTGTGTTGTGTAAAAAGTAAAAAGAACAGCTTCTTGGACAAATCCAGTCTAAATAATCATCCCGTCCTGGCTGTTCAGATACCAACACTGTGTCCCATGTGGCTTCATTACTGTTGCTGCTAATTAGGCAGCTCCAAATAAACACCATCTTCAGCCTTCATTACCACAAACATAGCAGCATCAACACATGCTCCAACCGTATAGCTCTGTCCATGCTGGTATGGATAAATATGCAAATCTATTATACCTTGTTTAAAATGTCGAAAATGAATATATAATATGATGCACTGGACATTTTATTCACAGTTGGGGTATATGTGCAACTTCTGTATTCTGCAAACCAGAATGAAGTACTTCCTTCCTGCACGGGTAAATTACAGAACCCTATTTTAGGAGACCTGGACAAAGCACTTGTAGGAACTTTAAATGTCTACATACAATATCTTTTGCTAAGACGTCTCAAAGAGCAACCAAGGATGATAATATCCTATGTTTAGGCTTTAATTTCCAACGCATCATCCTATAATTAAATAATATTCTAAATGTCTTCAGCTTTTGCCTACCAACTTGTAGTTTTGGTAGTTATCGCATGCAATTAGAAAGTACATTCTGTGACATTGTATTATTTTAAATTCCAGATATAGTCAAGATTTGATCACACTGTGACTACATAATTTCACTCTATATCATCCTGTAGTGCAAAGGCACATTCCAATACATTTTGTATACTTTTCAGCATATTCATTATCTCACTGTATGATTTTGATTCACCTGCAATGAATTTTGATGTTGATGTCTATGTGAAGTAATGAAAGTAAAAGTATCAATAACATGACAATTAAATGTTAATTATGGTACAGTAGTGATTTATTTTTGACAATGACATCTAATATGAATATTAAATAATAAAACTGCTTCAATTTTTGTATTCTAAAGCTATCAAAACTGTCATTTGTTTTGTTTTAAATTTACAATAGTGGTGACTGAATGTTTTTTTCTCATTCCTGAAAAGGACAACAAAAAAGTCAATTTTGTTGTGGTTACAGAGCTTCCTTATCAAGTTAAATAATCATGTAAAAATGTACTGTGATATTTGTTACTGTACTATCAAAATGTCACAAATTTGAATCGATATATCAAGTGTAAGCAATTGCCAATTGGATAATGAAATTATAAGAGTCAAAAGCAATCTACTCTGAGATGCTGATGTACAAGTGCTTTGCTACATGGGCACTCCACACATCCCCAACTCCACTCCAATATTACCTCACAAAATCACATGATGCCAAAACCCACCATTGTAGTATTGTGTTAAACAGATTAAGATTTGCTACAAATAAATTGGAGCAAAAATATTTAATTCTAAAATAAGTGTTCTGAGGAAGTAAATTCAATTTCAACAGTTAGTGACATATTTTTGTATTTTCTGTACAATTTTCCTTAAGTTTTTTTTTTTTTTTTTTATCTAAACAAAACAGTTGCGTAGGCGTTGCTTTAAAATGTGCTCGCTGAGCTCAAGTCTCACTAGATTTGCAAAAATATCATATGACATCTTGATAGTTTGAGCTTTGAGGGGCTCCAAAGGCACATTTTTGCTGAAAATTTTGTCAGTTCCCAAACTGTGGGGACATTCATATTTTAAGCTTTCCAATTTATTCATTTCAACTTTATCGTCTTGCTACAAAGATGATCAGCAATATGTGCACTTCTTGGAACCTTGTCAATAACGAATAGTGATTTTGTAGCAACAGACAAGAGGGCAAAAAACAAAAAAGATCTACTTTAATTGATTGGAGTCTACATTTAGTGTAATTACAAAAGCACAGAGTTTGACTGGAATTGTAGTGAATTACATCTGAAATATGGAAGCAAACTGCTTTGAAGTCCAGTAAGGGCAACACATACGTTCTTTTCAAAATGTGTCTGCCAACATGTGTCTGTGAAATAATGAGCAGCATATAAAACATAATAGTATGCTGAAATCTCAGGAACTCCAATTTATTCCTCCATTATGACTCGGAGTTCAACGCAAAGCTGAGTGGGGAAAAAGCTTTTGATTATGAAGCTGTTAAAAACTGGAGCACAGTGTAAACAACAGGAGCCCGCTAGACTGAACATTTTCCTCCATCAAAACAGAATTGATTCTAGATGTGCATACAAAGAGATTTGGGCTACAAAATGCTTGGGATGTATAAACGTTTGAAGACTGCAGAATGGCAGTTTTTGCACTGGGTTTAGCTTTCACTAGGCGGGAGAGAGATAATGTCAGGAGATTTGATAAAATGCTGCATAACCTTGTGGCTTAAAGGACACAACACCTCTTTTTCCTTTTACCTTTTGAACCTCAATCTTATTTTCTTCAACACTTTGTCCACACTTTGCCCTTGAGCACCATATGAAATTAAAATGAAAACTCCCATTTGTAAATTTTATAGTCATAGTCTGATCTGACCACTTTATATTAGATGTTTAATAAAACAAGCAACATTCTCCCAATCACTTTAGAGTTCTGTCCATTAAAGGGGTGGACCTACTATTTAGGCCCACACAGTCTGTTTGCCTCTTATGAATGAACACAAGTATCTAAATTAAAGCGATTAAAACGTTTAAATTTTGACAGGGTATTGGATCTTAAGGAGGTGCGATGCATGTTACGAAACTTCACTCCCAATGTCGTCATGCTGCTGCTGAGCTGCCATCTCCAGCCTTTTAGTTCAGGGTTAGCACGCTCAATTTCCATGCTGACAGCACGGTCGAAGTGTAGTGATGTCTCCACCATCAAAAGACAATAGCACTTCTTCAATTGGAAAATAAATTGATGAAATGTGGGTAATATTTGACTGAACTATTCATGGTTGAGCTAATTGACGGATACTAATTCTTTCACCAAAGTAGTGACACAAAAGATCAATGGTTTTGAAAAGTTTTCTTTAAATCAGCACTGCTTATGTTTGTAGGTTAGGCTTCACAACAGAAAAGTAAAACATTTGCATCAGTAATCCATTCAAATATCTATATTTGTCGCACACATAAACATACACAAACGCATGCACACCCAACCATACATGTATATATCCAGATGTGCTATTGCAGCTAATCTGGACTACCCTGGAAATAGCATCTGCATGATCAACTTCTAATTTTACATAGAGTCTGTGGTATATACTATTAAAAAGAGATGCTAAATACTTTAAATGTGATTACTGAATCTAAGTTATCTTTTTTAAAATGTCTTAGAGGCAGCATTGTAAACTGATTTATTACATAATCTGTAGGAATCCCAAAGCATTTAAAGGTGAATCAAGAGACACAGAGTCAGAACAACTGAAGTTTTTTGCATCCAAAATCAGTCATACTGTAAACTTCACACAATCAAATGTGAAAATACTAAATCTGAAAGGCAAGAGAAAACTGGTTCACTATAGTAAGCAGGGGTGAAAGTGGGCCGGAGCGCACCGGATCGGCGTTCCGCCAAGAAATACGATGGCGGAACGCCGTTCCAGCATACGGTGCTTTGATCCCGAAAATATGACGGCAACTGTCAAAACCCAATGTTTAAAAAAAAAAAAAAAGAAAAAACCTGCCACGCTGCCACACACGCATCTCAAATAAGAACAATCTACTAATGTCAGATTTACATACACAAGTGTTAACAATACAAGCCTAATAAAGAGCTTGCTTAGCGTCATCCGTTTTCACTGATTTTTATTATTCATTTATTCTACGTAGTTCTCCCCAGCGTCTCTCTCTATCTGACAAGTCGCATTGCCTGTAGCCCTTTTCACACATATTACCAGGGAATTTCCCGTATAAGGGAATGCAGGATTTACTCTCGTCATTGCTTTCGTGCATGAAAAGATTCCGAGAATGAAGCCGGTTGGACGCTTTCACAGACTTGACCTGTGTTGCCCACTGGTACTCTCTGTGCGTGGAAGGCTGCTGGGTGATTTTATAACCTGGAATTTAAGTCATTTTTGGTCAGCATTGTCACAATGTTGGTCAAATCCTGTCGTGTTTTGTTCCGGAGGGAGCGTTCCCCGACGTGTAACTGCAACCAATTCAAGGTCTTCAAGAGGTAAGATCGGGCCTAAAAAAATCCAGCCCGACCCGACCCGGGTCCGCTGGTATTAATACCCGACCCGCCCGAGCCCGATCGATTAACTTGATTTGCAGGCCTGAAAAAAACCCCAAATGTTATGTTTTATTTGTAGGTCCGAGCCCGGAAAAAAAAACTAAATTTTATATTTTATTTGTAGGCCCAAGCCCGAGAAAACCCCCCTCAAAATTATATGTATTATTTGTGAGGAGGAGAGGGAAGGGATGCTCCAGTCAGACCTGGACAGATCACTGCTTGCTGCTTGGAAAAACGGACTGGTTGCGTTTTGCGTGATCACATTTGGTGACAATGCCTGCGCATTAAAGCCTGTCTTTTGTAACGAATTCTCAGTTGGCAGAAAAAAAACGCAACTTTTCTTAATGTTTAAATAGTCTACATATTTTTATGATCATTTTAAATTCATTTGCACAATGAAACAAAGCTGGAAAAGTTTGTAAAATGTAAATAAACATGCGGTTTTGCATCGCAGAGGAGAAAGAGTAAAAAGAGGGCGCATGGCACGCGCTGGCTCTGCAATGACCATACAGCGCCTTGTCTTTTTTTATCCGAATTATTTATTTGATAAGTATTCCTTTGTTTAACATCCATACATCGTTTTGGTATACGTAAATAAATATATATGTATTTTAAAAATTTAGCAAGAACCCCGACCCGAACGTAATGATTGGCATTTTAATTTCGTTATGTTTTCAGTTTAGTTTAGCCATTTCCAGCTTGCCATGTTTATAGCCCTGCTTTCACACACACCAGGAGAAAACCAACGCAGGCATGGTGAGAACATGCAAACTCCACACTGGAAGGCCAGAGCCCGGGACTGAACCCTTGGTATCAGAACTGTGAGGGGAACGTGCTAACCACTGTGAAACCTGTTGTGTTTTATTGTGTGTTATATTTATAACTGTGCCAAAAGTTCTTGCATTTTGGTGGTTTTAGGAGGTTTAAGCGCCCCCCCACACACACACAATAAATAAATAAATAAATAAATATTTTTTTTTTTTTTTTTTTTTAAAGGGGGCTCTGTGGCGAACTTTATGTTAGGGAGTTCCGGCAAGAAATTCTAGCCACTTTCACCCCTGGTAGTAAGTCATGCCATTCCATAAATGATATCAGAGCACTGTGACCATTGGTGCTGGCCTCTCCAAGAGTAGTTATTCAGGAATGCTGTCTCAGGTACTTCCCAGCCAATAGCCAGACCTCAGTAGCAATGTAAATATGAAGTATGAAAAATGCTCCCAAAGAAAGAAAGAAATTAGTCAAACTGCCACGGAAGCTAGTATCCTTAATTATTATTAGTATTAGTATTAATATTGTGCATGAAAGGCAGTTCGACTCAAGATCAAGGAAAACTAAGACTCAGATTATGACCATTTTGACATTGGCTTGAAAACGAAGCCGCAAATGCAACACAAATGAAATGGCTTCTCTATGGAACACAGTGCAAAGTCATTTCCCTCCCACATCCCAAAACTCAGCAAGTGAGTGGTGGACGACATTTCCCCGGGCTCACTCTTTGCTTCACACGCACAGAGTCAAGGCATGTGCATGGAAACACATGCAATCTTGTCCATCTCGGTTCTCTCACTGTCTAACTCCCACTTGTGCCCTTTAATATTCTCCAAGTCAAACTATTTTAGGTGGCTTTCATTTCTGCTTATATCAAGAATTACTGAAAGTCTCCAAAGGACATCACAACACGACTTGGAAGCTTTCTATTTGAGATGATTATCTCTTAGTTCAACTTCAATATTTTGTCACTTTTTAACTTGAAAATTGCTACAGAGAGTCAAGTGAGATAATGAGACAAGTGTTTTAGATGGGGTATGTCATGTGACAAGTTTGATTAATACTCAGTCTGACAACATTGTCAACATTTAGCATGTGGTTGCGACCAATGTGACATGGGTACTTATTGTCAAAGTGTACCATGCTTGCCGGTATTTTTTCGGCTTAGTATTTCATTTCGAGCACCATGATGACCATTTTTCCTCGCCCCTAGGCCCGTGTCAGGGGCAGAGTTTGAGGGGTTGCTGGCAGTGCAGCCGCACACGGGCCCAGATCTCTAGTGAGCCTGGTTTGCAGGCATAAATGGGGCCCAGGTGGGTGAGGGGCTGTAAATGACGTATGATGATGAGCAGATCTATAATATAGGGTTGAAGAGGGTGGCATAAAATCTGGACCTGCACCTCCCTCTCTCCGTTTTCCTGGGTAAAAGATGGATAGCTAGAGTGTGCAGGAGTCCTTGGCTGAACTGTAGAACTGCTGATGTGGCGCCGGGCCCACAAACAGCATGTCTCTATCTGTCTCCCTGTGATGCACCCTGCTTCACACAGGCCGGAAAAAAAAAATCCATGAAAAATATCAGTCAACACGATGTAGACGAAAAATTCATTTTCTCAATGTGGATGAGATTTTTAATAAATGTACATAGAACACATGATCATTTTTAATGTATTATATTTACTGTAAATGCACAGAGGTGTCTTGTTGACTATACAGGTTTCTTTCATGCTCCACAAGAACTAGATTTATCATGAGTTGTATATGTGATGTTGTTCTGGCTTCTCAGTAAAATACATGTAAAGATTTTTACTATACGGGAGTTTATTTCCTTTTACACTTACACACTTTTTTGACTAGAGGAGAGAACCCATGCACAAAAGATTCAAAATGTACGGTAAACGTATGCCCAAAATATGAAATGTATATTATCATTAGAAAATACAGTGGCCACAAATCTGCTCTAAGCACTGCAAATTCAAACAAATGTAGATTACTGTATGCACTTTATCCCACCATTTTGGTTTCTACTGCAATTCATTTAGTCAACAACAAGGACTTAGCTGGCCAAGTAAAACAATCCATAGCAGCTCAATTACTTTTCAAGTAAAAAATGTCTGTGCATGTTACAGCATGGATCACATCGTCCTTTATCTGAGACTGCTTATCTTGCAGCATCATTATTGGTCCATCAAGTCTCCTATATAATCAGCATCTGTCTAAGTTGTCCCACATTCTAACACCAAGCCTCCTGCCACCACTGAGTGAAACACACACATTCTTGCTTAGATTCACACCTACACACAAACAAAAGTTCACGCAACATCACTCAGCTGACCTGAATGATGTTGGGATTGTGGATTTCTCCTGTGCCCATGTTCGAGTGACTCATCTATCCTTCCACTGCTTCATTACAGCCTGCAAGGGCAAACGCTATCTCCCGCTCCTTCTGCCGCCCCAGCTGGAGGCAGAGAGATGGAGATATCTACAGTAGGTAGAAAGTGTGATATCGCTCTGTCTTTAGTATCGTCCCCCTACCTTCATCTTGCTCTTTTCCCTCGTCTCTATATTTATCTCATGTCTCTACATCTATAGCTTTATATCTCTGTTTTGAATCGTGCTTGCGTTCCTTCTCTTCACAAGCCTTGAGTGAGTTTGGAATTGTTTAGGTAGCTAAATGTCGACATTTGAATCCCCTAAAGATATATAATTGACTCCAGAGCAAAAAGCTCTCAACTAAGGAGCAAAAAAGTCCTTTGGAGTTGAAAGGTTACGCCTCACTGTCCCATATTGCTACTGTAGATCTAATTCCTTACACACAGTCCCAAAATCCGGGAGGAAGAGGTTTTCAAGAAAGATGTAAGCTATAACTACCTATGTTTTAATCTGTTTGGGATAAAATAAGAGTGAAGCTTTACAAAGATATCAAATGTAAAAGAATACAATAGGAGTTGTATTATTTTTTTAAGCCATAGAGCTAGATTATGTTCTGCTCAGAGGCACAGCTTTTTGGAGGGGGGGGAAATGTCTTCTGAGGCCCTAGGGTAAGGCATAAATAATGGATTGCTAAAACCTCTTATTCTCTCAATTTTATATGGCTAGCTGTTATCAAAAATAACCGGATCGGTGACGCATTCAGATTTGCACGCAACAGAGTGGTTTCTAGTCTGATGAGGACTTACTGGGCAAAAAGTACAACTAAAAACCCCACTTTCCAACATATTCTACTAACTGTAGTAGTGCAATGCTATCATGAAATGAAGTCAATAACATTATAAAATGAGGTTACACAATAAGAAAAAAAAAAGCAAAACTGCAACATAATACTTTATTCAACTACTTATGTGAAATGCCATAAGAACATTAAAGTTGGAGTAAAAAATCACACTGATATTTGAAAGTCAAACTAGTTTAAGACTGAAACCACAGCCTATCAAATGAGACATCAGCAAATTTTGAGACAAAAGCTCAGATGTGGCAAGGAAAAGGACAAACTCAAAACCCCATCAAAAGAAAAATAAGAAACTGAGATGGGACCTAAGATGGAGGATACATTTTCAGGATGACCAGGCTAAACAGGATGCTGAGTCGGCAACACTTATGACAAGGGTGCTCATACATTTTTGCGCCAAAAGCTACTTTTCGAGGAGACAACCTCCCGCAAGCCACATTAACAGTGGGGGTTGAGTTTTATTTATTTTTTTTTTTTATTTGTTGTGTGAGCAACATATGAGGTTATGTTGCTCACACAACATCATTAACTCATTTGCTCCCAAAAACGAATAAATACGTTCTATTTTTAATTGTTTCAGTGTCCCAAAGATGTATTTATACGTCTTTTACATCCCCCCCCAAAAAAAAATTTGGCTCCAAAGCACAAAGCTGAAAATCCATTTTAAAGCAATAAAACTGGCCACTGGAGGGCAGTAGCGCATTTGGTAAGACCAGCAACCCGATTCAACGGCAACGAATGGCCAAGCCGCACGGCCGAGCACCGGCGGAAGATGACCGAATGGATGCCAGGCGGCGGACGACCGAGCAGAACAACCGGTAGGACGCCCAGGATGCCAGGCGCTGGACCACTAGTGCAGCGGACGATGCCTTTGAGTCCGTTCTCCTCTCGAGCAGAGCCCACAGAGACTCAAAAAGATTCAACTTTATGAGACAGACGGCGATGAGGGAAAGGTGTCGCGGCCAGCACAGCGTCATCTTTCAGTTAGTTATGTGTAAATAATTGTTACTTTGCTATCACAAGTTCTATTTGTCTGGTTGTTGATCTTATTTTGTAAAAGGAAAACATTATTCAGATGTTTGGGATGTAACTAAAGCAAAAAATAGCTGTGCTAAAGTCAAAGTTATGTTTGAAATGTATGCTTTCACAAAAGCTAAATTTCTCCGTTTTTTTTCATCAGAAAACTGGAAAATTGCTCAAACTAAGCTATTTTCTAATGCTGATTTCTAAAGAATGGAAAAAGATAAGAACTAACCTTTTTTTCTGCTGAAAGAAGAGAGTCTAATCTTTCTTTTGTTGGGTTCCATATTTATATACCAATAGACAGAATTTTCTGTGGGCATTGCAAAATCAGTCAAAATCCAGTAAAGGCTGGGAGCGAAGGGCCTTGCTCCGGTGAAAATGGCTGGGAGTGAATGAGTTAAGGACATGCATTTTTAAAAAATAGTTTTTATTTTTTTCATGCCGCGAGCTAACCACACTAGCGTTGCGATCAACTGGTCAATCGCGATCGCAGTAATGTGCACCCCCTGACTAATGGTATTGAATGCTATGGGAGGATCTTTTGTGCAGTGTTGCCAACTCCCCAGTAAGGTAAGCAGCTATTGACTATCCTAAAAGTCACTAGATGACGCCATCACCTAATTAGCATAATTCACATTTTGCATGTAATTGTAATGGACGCTGTAGGAGAGAGGAATAACGTCATGGAAGAAGCAAAAAGTATGTAAAAAAAAATGCACCAGAAAAACTTGCTAGATTTGTTGCTGGTCGGTTTTGACAAAAAAAAGTCACCAGATTTAGCGAGAAAGTTGGCCAAGTTGGCAACACTGCTTTGTTACGTTATTGTTTACATTTCTCAAATTGCATCATAGTAGTGTGTGGCAAGAACCACCGTAATTTACAGGTAATTCAGTTATTTTGCACAAAGTTTGCAATTGGGTTTGTGAACATCCACAACTTGTGTCAATAACGACAATTTAACCCGCAGTTTGTCACGTCTTCACTGCCATCATTTCGAAACAACTGGGCATGCGCCGACAATATGTCAATAAAGATCCACCTACAGAATGGTATCTGAAACAACATGAAATCCTATCTAACTTAATGAAGTGCCTAAGGAAGAGGAACACCACGGAAAACTGAGTCTATTTTGATGTAGTAACAGAAAAGCAGGAAAAGTCACTCAAATCACTCTCCTAACTGCTTAATACAATATAACTGATGCAACGATAATAAAACACAGACTTTAGGCCGCAAAGTGAGCTATGTACAGTATGAATTGGACTTACCTTTCATGCTCAAACATGAATTCAAGTCTCACAAATGTTAATTGTGAGTACGATGTTTATTTATAATTTCAAAAACCAGCACATAGTGGAGCCGGTCTTATGCTGACCCCTGGCTATAGGAGAATACGGAGAATATGGAAAAAATGATGACACAAAGAGGCCGTTTTGTTGCCAGCTGGAAGGAGTTTGAGTTATTCAACAACTTACAACAACAACTTACATTAGCGTGACGTGAATAATAATTCTGTCATCACTAGACATGACTCTTAACTGTACAGTTGAATTTGATTTCAATTTTGATATTGTTTTATATAGGGCATTAATTTATTTTATACTGCGCACAAGGTGAGAATGTTCAAATAATACTTAAAACATTGACTGTTTCATGATGGTGAAAGTTCAGCTAAAAATTCATTATGCGTTACCTGCACCTCTTATCCTTAGTGGGGTCGTGGGGGTGCTTGAGAAGGTCTCAGCATCAGTGTCAGGTGCTGGTATTTCAAGGAGGGGAAGCTGAATTTACATAACACCTATTGATATAGTAATAAAATCACATGAGTAGACGACATGTCAGCCAACCTATCTACTTATGACAGGCCAACAGCAAAAAAAAAAAAAAAATGTCGCACTTCAACAAACTGGCAGTAGGAGTCCCCCTCGTTTATATAAAAAAAAAAGCCATTAATGTTCTACTTACGTCTTTGGAAAACCAAGGTTGCATTGTTGTAGGTTTTCAAAGCTGTCGTGGCTGAAATGATGAAAACAATGAGCCGATTGGGGACCTGTATGCATGCTAACAAAAACGGTCCAAACCTTTGCAGAAGTTTTTTTTTGGACCACTCGTAGAGTCTCGAGTCTTCCTGTGAGTAATTCATATCGCTACACATAGAGATGGCATGACGAATCCCGCGAGTAAAACCCAGAAAATGTTTGCAATATATGGCGAGGATAGCGTGGTGCTATATTTCCGTGTTCAGAGTGGTGGCGAGGCTTCCTGGAAGTTACGTCACGAGGTAGGGGTCGGCAGGACGGCGCGTCCCTCGTTGCTATGGTGTTGCTATGGCCATAACTCAAAAACTACGCGGTCAATTATTATTATTTTTTTTTTATGTGACTTTTTGAGAGAGCGAATGACGCATTTAATACAATTCAACTGAGTAAAACACTTAAGAGCGAAATCTGAAAAGCTCTTCAGTTCCCCTTTAACAAAGAAAATGTCGCTTAGAATGATTAGGAAAGTAAAGTTCAAGTCAGAACAACAGAATGAAGATTGAAAAATTCTTCCCACGGATGTTAAAAAACAAGATCGCTGATTCTTTCCTTTTGCTGTCAATAAAAAAGGGATTCAGCCTCAGACAGATCATCCAGTCATCATGCAGAGAAGCAGAGCGTCTGGGTCAGCCAAACTCCGCCCACTGACCATAGACCTCCAGTGACGCAACGCCTCCAGTGGGTGGGACAAACCTAGCCTTTAGCAAATGACTCGTCTCATTTCGTAGTAGTGGAATAATGCACTCTCAACTCTGGAGACGCACAGCGTCCACACTGTTTAAAGGACTGTGAAGCTGCGCAAATAAACGAAATGTAAGCCGCGTCGTAACCAGTGGTACAAAAGCTGATTCTGAACAAAAGTTGAGCGTGTTGTAGCACATATTTCGTCAATGATATATGGCGGAAAACACAGACAAGGCTGAAAAAGCAGTTTCTGCTCTTGTACCCCACTTTAAAATAAACTGCTGTATTTTAAGCCAAAACAACTGTTGTGTTTGATGGAACAATATATCTATGCTGCCATAACAGATTCATGGCACACAAAGCCCTCGAACTATTTTTAATTTGTCCGTTTCACCCTGAAAACCCCCGTTTACAGACGTCGCGCAACCGCTTTTGTTTCAACCCAGCCATAAAACGAAGGTAATTAATTATATTTATTATTCAAAATGTCTGTCGTTTTTAGCTTACAATCATTAATTGATGTCTCACATTTAGTTTAAAAAAAAAAAAAAAAAACGACTTTAAAAAAAAATTCACTCACATATTTTAAACTCTTAAACAAATTATTTCACAATGGAAAAAAATGGCGTCTGTAAAAAAGTCACAGATATCTACCTCATAACTATCACTTGTATTTTTTTGTTACTGTCGCATTTTCTCCGATATGTTAGATGATAAATAATCGATCCAAACAAAGAAAAATTGAAAAAAAAATGTTTAAAAAGGGTAAATATATGAAAAAGAACATCTCAACTACTCCTTGATGTCCGCGATTTCTGCATCGCGACCATTGTTATATTACCATGTTTCACCCATAAAATCCCCCAAAAATCCAGCTGTGGCCATTCACAGCACGTGTGATACATACACTCAGTGATACATGCTACATGGAGTTTTTCGATCGAAACAAGGTAAGTACGTGACAATATCTCGCTAAAGTCATGGCGTCTGTAATTCTGCTCTCGCATGCTCTCACCTCCAGATAGGGTTTCGCTGTTTAAAAAAAAATTTTTTTTTTTCAAAATGCCCTCCTGTTCAAAATTTTTTCCCCCCAGAAAATTGAGATTTTAAGCTTTCCAATAATGTATACATTGTACATGTATATCGGAAAATTTTGAAAGTTTGCTAAATTGGGAGTCTCAGAGCGGAACTTCAAGTCACCTGAGTGTTTTCATATATACATATCCATATACACACAAGAGTGCATTTGATCACTTATTTTTTTGACGTTTTAAGGGAAACTTAGTTTCCCTTGCAGTTTTAGAGCAATCACATCTGCTCAGCATACTTTTTTCTTTTTTCCAGCCAATCCCAAGGCACAAAGAGACAAACAGCCATTGATTCAATTTAGAGTGTATGATTAAACTATCATGCATGTTTTTGACATGTGGGAGGAAACCAGGGTGCTTGAGGAAAACCTGTACAGGCACAGAGAAAGAGAACATGCCAACTCCAAAGAGGACGACCTGGGTGTGGGTTTGAACCCTTGATCTCAGAATTGTGTGCTTAACAGTCATGCAGCATGAAATGTATTATTTCCATTATTTGTTTTTCGATGAGAAAAGGTCCTTAAAATATCAACAACTCAGAGAGTAATCGTTTTCCTGAAATATTATGTGTTTAACGATATATATCAGCAGTTAAAAAGTTGCATGTATAATTACTTAAAGTATAAACTTGCTTTTGATCTTAATCTAGGTTCTTTTATCCCAACATCCACAGGCACCTAAACCTCATTACTCTAATGGACAACCATTTCGACAGCGAGAACCGATAAAGCTGAATCAATGCCAGTGATCACTTGCCACCTTGATAAGTATAATAAGCACACTGAAGAAGAAACGACAGAAGAAGCATTATCATTGAAGAAACTCTTTCAACTAGTTCAGTCATGATAAGAAGAAAAATAAGTATTGTACTTTTAATTTTTCAGTCAGAATAGTCATGTGTGGTTCTGTGCTTATTCACAGTATGATGCTGATTTAAATACACATTAAAACTTCAACACAGCAAACTAGTAGTGCAGTTAAGCTGGTCGAGACGTTCGACCCTGGGCTGTTTGCCAGCCAAATGCAGGCTATATACTGACAACATCTATTTACTCCTACTGTACATTCATAGCATATGATTAATTAGGAGTCTTCAGTTGCTATAGCAGGCAGGGTTTTGACTATGGAAGGACGCTTTCACAGACCAAGGTCTGAGCCAAGACACCATCAGCTGACAAGACAGCTATTTGTTTTGTTATGGCCGCCATGTTGTATCCGTACAGAGTATTGAAAGTTTACATACAAATGGTCAGGTAATTTTCCACCAACTGCGCGTTTTTTGTCAATTTAGACAATTGGTAATGTAGACAATTATGCGTCCATGCAAAAAAATTAGCCTTTTATGTGTTTTATTTTATCTAACATTTCAATCTAAAAACGACCAGGGCCAGCTAGTCGGCAAGACGTGCCTCTGTGCTGAGGCAATAGTAACATCGGAATTCAACCTAAATAAGGTGTGATTGTATGCAGAAAAATGCTAATTTTGCTTTTGTTGAGTAAAATTAAGATGATTTGCATGCTTTCCTCAAGTCTTAAGTTTCTAATGTGAAAATTGAGTGATTTATTAGCTGTTGAAAACTTGAACTAAATAATAATAATTTAAGGTGCTATTTTGGGCAAATACTTATAAGATGTGTTAAATATTGCTATTGATCCTGGAAATATAGGTGATTATCTTTAAGCATTTGGTGATTTTATGTGCATCTAGCGTTAAATTTGAGAATTTTATAGCCATTTTAAGTTTTGTTATACTTGTATAAAAAATAATTAATCGGGATGTTATTAGGGAACGACTTTAAATTTTTTGATGTCGCTGCTCATAGATGACTCATATATGCCTAAGGGAGGTGCCTGTTTTGGTTTTAGGTCGCTAGCAGCTTTGGTTTTGAAAATATTTTGAAATTTAAGCTTTTGACAATAGGCCCCCTACGGATGGGCCACGAGCCCTGTGTCCCTTCAACAAATTGTGAAGTCTATGGCCAAGATTTGATCCAGAATCTCTCAGTTGTGCTAACCACTAGGATAGGATAGGATAGGATATCTTTAATAGTCACTGACACACAGTGCATTTTCACTGGCCTGTTCCAATCACAGCAGAAAATAAACTCTCCTTAATCTTGTGTGTGTCCAAAGTCCACTTCTGATCTGCGAAACTAATAAGACTACAAGTCTTTCTAAAAGGCCCAATTAGAGGCTGTTCTAACAAGGCTACCAGGATAATTGCAACATTTGTTTATCATATGTTCCAAGATCTTTTACAGATATGTTTGTGTATATAATAAAGTTAATTTATTTTCCCCTCAAAATAACTCAAAATATAGCCATTATTATCTAAACCCCTGGCAAAAACAGGGGCTTATTATATAAGCTGCACACAGACTACTTTTCTTTGTGTCAAAGTGTCATTTTGTCAGTGTGGTCCCATGAAAAGATAGACTTAAATATGTGCAGAAATGCAAGGGGTGTACTCAGTTTTGTGATACACTGTAATTGTGCCATCCTACACACACTGATTAGCAACAGGCTAGCAGCAGATAGCAGGGTTTAGGGTGTGTTACAGCCACAGCAGTACAGTAGTTGTAGTAAATAATATTAAACATCATCATAATTACAATCATCATCGTAATAACAATATCAAAAACAAGTTGTTTCATGCGCAGGATTTTAGCTTTAGTATTTTTTTTGAGCACCGGACAGATGAAAATGCAGGGATAGGGGAGAACACGCCTTCCATAACACCAGCGGTAACATGGCTACATAAACACCCGGTCTTTGTGGTGGCACAGGCTTCGTTCCACATTTGCATTCGTGAACATGTTGTCCTCCCATGTCGTGATGATAGCAGATGGATGTGGTCTTTCCAAATTGTTTTTTGAGGGATTGTGATGAGTGATGCCACTCCAGCTTCACTGTTGTTTTGGATGGAGAAAGTCTAAAACGGAAATTGTGAGCAGAAATGCAGAAGTGAAACAGAAGTACCTCGGAAACTTGTCAATATAGAGTTGGAATAAGACATTTTTGTAAGCTAGTGCAGCGAGAATTTTCTAAAGTATAGGTGTCTAAATCGTGGCATTTTGCATCTAAAATATGAAAGCGTAAATAAAAATTTCCATCCACTCATACGTGTCATAGGCAGAGTTTGACTTTTGGGACTGGGGGCACAACATGTTTATGACCCCGAAACGCAGTGTCAGCAATAAAAATAACTTAATAGAATATTTATAGTAATAAGTTGAAAATTAGCGTTTTTTTGTTTTGTTTCCCATCATTCTTGAGGGGAATTCTAAATCAGGTTGCTTAGGACAGCTATACTTTTTGCTAAGATCATTATCTATTGAATATAGTACCCCTGCCGGTGTCGTGACAAGTAGTTACCCCCGTAAAAAAATTGTGTCACCTGGGCGGAGCCACTGCGCTGCACTGATTTGCTTGATTTCCGTGATTTGGTGATGTAGTTATTTATGAGGTTTTAAAACATAGCCCATCCATCATTAAATGGAAGGTTTTTGGGTTCGTTTACTAGGCGGTGATTCCTTAGACAAGCAGAAAAACACGCAGTAATACGAGGAATATACATAGCGGTAATATGTAAACGCGATGAGCTGACGGACAATATGGCGGCACAAGTCAGTGGGGCGGTGTTGTGACGTCACGGGAATGGGATCTATAGGAAAGTCAATTACATGCAATGACACTTTTCGGCCACACAAAGGGGACCTGGTCCCCTTGCCCCCTCAAAACTCCGCGTATGACACATGTATGAGATACATTTGCTGATAACCCTCTCCAATTATAGTTCTTAAACATTTGTGTTGCTGACAAAGTCAGTACTTGGAGTGCACAAATGAGCTCCTAAAATGTTTAAGTATTATTTAAGTAATATAGTATTATGGTATAGCATACTTTTCCCCCTTTTTTTTCTGTTACTCCGTTGTAATTTAAAAAAAAAAAAAAAAAGTTGTTTTTCATGAAGAAAAATGTAGTTGCAGTGTCAGTTTACAGCGCTGCCTTCGTGTTGCGTCACCGTCACACTGCAGTGACATCATCAAGCTCCTACCTGTTTTGGGACAGTGCGGAAATACAAATTCTGGGCGGATTTGTTTGACGACTGTATTAGTTCTTCCTTCCCTTTTTCATTTACTTGGCCCTATCCTCCCATGTGAGGCAATACCCTGCATTAACTATGCTAGTACTCGAAGTGAACAAACGACGTAAACAGTAGGCTTAAAACTTTTTCCTCCGGGCGCCATGGGAGAATCGGACCCTACCGGGGCCTTGAGCCGCAGGCGAAGGGCTACATTTGCGGCGGGGAAAGGAGTGAGTATGCAGCCGATGAATGAAAAGTGTTCGTCTGCGAGTCAACTCTCGTTAGCCGCCTGCAGAAAGACAGACAGCGAACCGGGCAAAGTTGACCGCTTGTTTGAAACAACCGGGCCCACCACCAAATGTGACAAAAAGAAACGGAAGAATGACATAAACGAAAGATTAAGGTGAGAAAATAAGATAAAACCAAAGCATATTGCGTTTGTTTTTAAATTAAGCCACTGCCATGACGCCAAACTGTGTAGGCGGGAAGCTATTAATGTACAAGTTACCTCGTTTGATCGAGTTCATATTGTCACCTCGCTTGACTTAAAACACATAGGCCAGAAAGAATGGACTGCTAATTTAAATGATTAGGTGCATTATGCAAACGATGCCATTGTGTCCAATCAGATGTAGTCACTTTCAAATTCAGGACATGAGTAAAATGTGTAAATCATAACAATTGCCAGTTGCTGTTTCAACAGTACCACAATTACTTTAAATCAAATCTGACATAGTCCCAGTGAAATAAATAACACATTAATCTGTTTTTATTTTCAACTCAATCAAGCTGCCACAAGACACAAGAATCCCTGCTGACTTCCTCGAGTGGGTACAATAACTACAGAGGGATTCTAAACTGGTGTGTGGTGATGCTGGTAAGAAGACACGTAACATGCAAGCCACAGATACGACTCTATGTGCATTGTTTAATGTGTATACTGCTTGAGTTGCAGTTAAAATCTAGCCCTCCCGTCAGACTGAAAGAGACACACCCAAGACTGGTTGCCAGCAGATCACAGAGCACGTAAACAAAAATGCATTGACAATTTAGGCAAGTACTATTGAAATTGGATGGAAGATTAATTTACCCTACGAGCCTGTTATTGTGGAAGGAAGGTGAAGTTAAGTGTCCAGAGTAAATAAACACAGGGCCCATCCTGACCGTTACGAATCAATTTATTTGAATAACTGATGACAAAGCCACAAGAAAATCCACTATTAAAATAAACAGTATGGACAATAAGGGTTCTCCAAACAGGGTTCTATGCCGCTTATTCCGATCATCCATGATTGAGATCTCTGGAGGCGTGGTAGGATTTGTGGGTGGGGGGGCTCCACCCAACAAACTCATCCCATAACACCAAGTGTGTGTTTGTCAAATTTTGCAGTTATTTGGTTGTTGAAGTATTTTGACTCGTTTTAAGCCATCTTTCAGTTGCATGTCTAGTTGAAATTTGCAGAGTACCTGTAGAATAACTGGCAATGCATTTCCTGTCAAGGTTCTGTTAAGCTTAATGAATACACTGTATCACAAATTTTAATGGCAAAATTATCACAAACAAATATTAAGTATATTTTTTGGGGCAGCTAAACAATCACTAGTCTCCAAGAACACTCACTTTTTTCTATTCCCTGTCAGAATTGGTCTTTTGCCAATCTACACACTGTATAAATATGCATCTTGGTAAGGTGTTTTATTTTCAATCAATAGTCCCCTTAAAGTGCTCTGACTAAGTTTCACTGGTCCGATATACCCCAGTTAAGATAAAAAGACAATTTTTGTCCTCACAACGCAGATTACTTCCAGGTATGGCACGATGATTGCAAACAAAGCGAATATGTCAACACATTTTACAGTATTTCGTCTTCTCTGCTCAAGGAAGGGACTGAATGTGAGATAATAGGAGCAGGGATGAGGCTGTAGCAAAGCCTGCCTGCTGCTAATCCAGCCTTTGAACATGGATCGTTGTGTTCATCACAAGAGGTTTTCCCTTCATTCCTACTGAACTTCTGTCCCATCCCCAGGCATGGAGCCTTTGTGTGGGGTAATGAGATATCACCATCCATTCACAAATAGAGAGAATGAGCAAGAGAGATAAAAAAAAAATGACAAGAGAAAAGTGTGATGAAGTGGAAGAAAAAGTTTGAGGAGGGAAAGAACATTGAAGAAACGAAAGATATATTCCATTAATGGGGAAAAAATGACAGAACAGGTGAAAAGAGTAATTTTCCAAAAGAAATACAATATTTTTCAGACTATAAACCGTACATGGATTTATGGCTTTATCGGGCGAACGAGCATCATGCTCGCGAGTTGAGAGGGAAACATCCTTCATTTTATTTGGCTGCCTAAAGCGTAATGGTGACGTTGACACTGGTGCAACTACCGACTCTTACTTTATCCAACAACACTCTGACTTTCCAAGTGTAGTAGCTCACAGTTGGAATGCATTGTGGGGTGCACCTTTAGTTTTTCTGCTAGGATAGCTCTGTGAGATTTCTAGCTACATGTTGATTTGTTGGCAAGAAAAGACCCTTGCAAACAAACCCTACAGATGAACAATTTCACCTGAACATGGTTGGTTTGACATATTTTGATAGAACAGATAGCCAAAGTTTGTGACATGACTCTCTGTTGCTAGTACCAACTTAGGCAACAAAGTTAGCCGACAGAGGGCTAAGCGCAGGCTGTTTTCATCAAGCTTGGGATTTTATCTCCTTAGAAGACTCCCTCTATTGGTTGGTGTTATTGCAGAAGAACAACATAGGGGAAGGAAGCAATGCTTGGTTTAAAACAGACATGTCCAAAGTCCGGCCCGGAGACCAAATGCGGCCCGTTGTCAAATTTCATCCGGCCCCCAGCCTCTGTCATAAAATCAATAACATCTGGCCAGCACACAGACTTAATAAATTGGTCAGCAGTACTGCTACCAGCATATGAAGTAGCTTACACACTAAATGCTGCTCCTCATTTTCCCACTAAAAGGCAGCAGCACTCTAAACAACATTACCTCTTGTGACCCTTTACTCCCAATTTTCTAAAATGACGACAATCAACAAAAAAAAAGTTGACTGCGACAGCCGACGCTTCATGGATAGGTGGAAATTGGACTATTTCTTCACTAAAATACGCAACAACAGGGTCTGCTTCTTTTGCAAATACAGTCGCTGTTTTTAAAGAGGTCAATGTGAGGCGATATTACCAAACAAGATATTACCAAACAAGACACGCTGACATGGGAAAACCCATTGGCAGTGTATCAAATACTTGTTCTCCCCACTGTACGACAAGATTACAGGGAAGATACGTAGCTAGAAATTCAAGCAACTTGAAGCTAGTTTAATTTCACAGCAGCAGTATTTCGCAAGAGCCCGAGACTCGAAAGAGAACGCCACAAAGGTTAGTTGCGAGATTGTTGAAATTATTAATTAAAAAAAAAAAAATAATGAAGCAAATGTGACACACAGAATGGCTTCCTAAAATTTGTTTAAATACAGTGCCTTGCAAAAGTATTCGGCCCCCTTGAACCTTGCAACCTTTCGCCGCATTTCAGGCTTCAAACATAAAGATATAAAATTTTAATTTTTCGTCAAGAATCAACAACAAGTGGGACACAATCGTGAAGTGGAACAAAATTTATTGGATAATTTAAACTTTTTTAAAAAATAAAAAACTGAAAAGTGGGGCGTGCAATATTATTCGGCCCCCTTGCGTTAATACTTTGTAGCGCCACCTTTTGCTCCAATTACAGCTGCACGTCGCTTGGGGTATGTTTCTATCAGTTTTGCACATCGGGAGACTGACATTCTTGCCCATTCTTCCTTGCAAAACAGCTCGAGCTCAGTGAGGTTGGATGGAGAGTGTTTGTGAACAGCAGTCTTCAGCTCTTTCCACAGATTCTCGATTGGATTCAGGTCTGGACTTTGACTTGGCCATTCTAACACCTGGATACGTTTATTTTTGAACCATTCCATTGTAGATTTGGCTTTATGTTTTGGATCATTGTCCTGTTGGAAGATAAATCTCCGTCCCAGTCTCAGGTCTTGTGCAGATACCAACAGGTTTTCTTCCAGAATGTTCCTGTATTTGGCTGCATCCATCTTCCCGTCAATTTTAACCATCTTCCCTGTCCCTGCTGAAGAAAAGCAGGCCCAAACCATGATGCTGCCACCACCATGTTTGACAGTGGGGATGGTGTGTTCAGGGTGATGAGCTGTGTTCCTTTTACGCCAAACATATCGTTTTGCATTGTGGCCAAAAAGTTCAATTTTGGTTTCATCTGACCAGAGCACCTTCTTCCACATGCTTGGTGTGTCTCCCAGGTGGCTTGTGGCAAACTTTAAACGAGACTTTTTATGGATATCTTTGAGAAATGGCTTTCTTCTTGCCACTCTTCCATAAAGGCCAGATTTGTGCAGTGTACTTGTTGTCCTATGGACAGACTCTCCCACCTCAGCTGTAGATCTCTGCAGTTCATCCAGAGTGATCATGGGCCTCTTGGCTGCATCTCTGATCAGTTTTCTCCTTGTTTGAGAAGAAAGTTTGGAAGGACGGCCGGGTCTTGGTAGATTTGCAGTGGTCTGATGCTCCTTCCATTTCAATATGATGGCTTGCACAGTGCTCCTTGAGATGTTTAAAGCTTGGGAAATCTTTTTGTATCCAAATCCGGCTTTAAACTTCTCCACAACAGTATCTCAGACCTGCCTGGTGTGTTCCTTGGTTTTCATAATGCTCTCTGCACTTTAAACAGAACCATGAGACTATCATAGAGCAAGTGCATTTATACGGAGACTTGATTACACACAGGTGGATTCTATTTATCATCATCGGTCATTTAGGACAACATTGGATCATTCAGAGATCCTCACTGAACTTCTGGAGTGAGTTTGCTGCACTGAAAGTAAAGGGGCCGAATAATATTGCACGCCCCACTTTTCAGTTTTTTATTTGTTAAAAAAGTTTAAATTATCCAATAACTGTTGTTCCACTTCACGATTGTGTCCCACTTGTTGTTGATTCTTGAAAAAAAATTAAATTTCATATCTTTATGTTTGAAGCCTGAAATGTGGCGAAAGGTTGCAAGATTCAAGGGGGCCGAATACTTTTGCAAGGCACTGTATGCCATCAAGGCAGACCCGATTTACGACTCTCCTCTGTAGCCTGACGTACAGCTCCACAAAATTCTGACTACGCGTCGCGTCAACGAGTGGTGACGTGACACAAATGAACTGTGATTGGTCCGCTCAGACTGTTGTTTCCGGTTCAGCGCGAAATCACCGCTATTTACAAACATTCTTGTGCTAACGAGCGCCCTCGCAACACTCTTTTGTGTCGCCTGGCCACAACATTTGTATGATCAACATTTGTTGTTCAATGTTAATGAGCAAAAGATCCACATCCAAGTGTTCCATCTCCGTTTTCAGTTTTTTATTTGTTAAAAAAGTTTAAATTATCCAATAAATGTTGTTCCACTTCACGATTGTGTCCCACTTGTTGTTGATTCTTGACAAAAAAATTAAATTTCATATCTTTATGTTTGAAGCCTGAAATGTGGCGAAAGGTTGCAAGATTCAAGGGGGCCAAATACTTTTGCAAGGCACTGTATATTGTTCTACGTAAAGGATGTCAGCCAAGGTCGGCCCCCCACATTTTTACAACACCAAATCTGGCCCTCATTGCAAAAAGTTTGGACACCCCTGGTTTAAAAGAATGTCGGATTAATTGTGTTCAAGTTAAGAGATTTTTAATCCACCAAATCTTTCTGTGTAATATCTTTCTATATAACTGTCTCATATTAAATCTTGGACACCTGTGGCTTATAGTCAGGTGTGGCGTAAATGTGCATTAATGTTATTAAGTTAAATTTGGTTGGTGCAGTTTATGGTCAGTTGCAGTCTGTAGTGCAGAATTCACGGTACATGTAACTTTCATTTGTTGTTTCAGGTACTTAGTAATGCCCGACTCTTCCTAGAAAACCTGTTAAGGTAAGCACATTTGCTTGGATCCAGTCTTTGCTATCATACTTCTGGATAATCTTTTCATTCCATTCCATTTATTAGGTTATTGGACATCACGCACACTGATGCATTAATATTTCAGTTGGAAAGGTTAGATGAAATGTCCGTTTCTACAATATGTTACAAGCCACTAGTCCAAATAAGCTGTGTAGTTAAATGTTCGATAACAAGGGGTGGTGTAATAGGCATATTGAATAGTTTACTGCTAGCAGTTCTTTAAAGGTGAAGCGACATCAATCTTCAAGATGAAGAGAAGTACCGTCAGATAACTGCATTGAGTCAGTAGTTCAATGACATCTCTGTTTGGAGTTTAAACGAGTTTCACATGATTTACATGCTGACCATACAATTGTATGCTGAACTCAAACGTGTGACGTGCATTACTCATACTGTATGTTTAATCTGTACAAAGCAATATCACACTTCATGATGGCAGTTTTTTTATTTAGCCTAAATGGCCCCTGCATTACTCAGTAACATTTTTTAAACCTCCCAACTCAAATAGTGATCCTTACTTTCCTCTGATAATGACAATATAATACTGTTAATGACAATATACTGTAATACTGCAAGGGCTCGAAGTTAACATTTTAGGTGAGTGCTTTAATTTTTCGCTTGCCAATGGCAAACATTTACATTTTACAATTTATCTAACTTTGGGGTGCTTAATCCAAACCTATCCTTATTTTTTTCTGTGAGTCCCCCCCCCAAATGAATCATTTTTGAGGAAAGAAAAAATATTGCAAGGCAATATTTTTTAACAAAGTGGGTATATACCGTAGCTGGCAGTTCGAAACTGCACACACCGGAGACCAACAATGGTGGCATGTGGTGTACTGCACTGCTGCCAAAGTGTTCCAATATGTGAAAATCAGTAAACTATGACAAACCAATGCAAGAAAAATCTATATAACTATGCAAAGGACTGAAACCTTAAACGCGTATAGGGAAAATATATGCAGAATCTGTAAATAATATACTCATAAGAACGACTCTGAAATGGAGTGCACCTCTATAGCGCTTTTCTGACATATATTCTGATTGATAAATTATCAAAAATGCTTTATACAGTATGTGTTTGCCTGGCGCATTAATGCTGGATGTTATATTTTTTAAGTTGGAAATTGAGTAGTTATCAAAATCCTTCGCTGTTGCAGATGGTAGAACACAGATCACGGTTTGTAACATTTGACCCATTGTAACGTCATCCTGGATTGCTAAAGTTAAGCTAGCCTGGTATAGGAGATGTCCTATTTTCATCACAAACTAGGCAACTCTGGTGGGTTTTTTTGTTTTGTTTTTTTTTTGTTTTTTTTGTTTTTTGGATCTTCCTTAGCCCATCTTCATGTACTTCACTGCAGGGATGGGCTACTCACTCTCTCTCCCTTAAATAAACGGTACAAATACATTTTGGACCCACTGATCCACTTCCCATTCAAATAACAAATTGAGGCACCACCTATTCATACACGGCTCTTTCTTTTTTTCACTGCCGATTTGTGCGCTACTTGAAATGTATATTTTTAAATTTGCTTTCAACAGAATTGGGTAAGTATTATACGAGGGCTGCTTGCTTAACTTTGAGCCTTCAGTGAAGCTTAAGTGTAGTGTTCCAAACTAGTGTTGTCCTGATCCGATACTCAGTATTGGTATCAGCTCCGGATATGGCTATTTTTGGAGTATAAGGGAGTATCGGATTTACCGGTAGTTACAAGATTGGATTAAATCCCATATTCACGTTTTTCACACTGTTGTACTTTTTGGCTAATGCAAATCAAATCACTTGGTAAACATGTCCGCTGTGTAGGACTACTTCTCTTTAGACACCAATGATTGAAAAAGACCTTTGTTGAATATTGATAAAGGGGGCATTTCAGGAGGTACCAGCAGGGCTCACTTTAATACAGAAAAAAAACATGATTTGTCTTTCACAGCGGAGTCACCTCACAAAGGTAGCGCCAGCATTTTTGAAGTGCCTTTTACTGTTATTTCTTTTGTGATACTGAGTTGTATTATACAGTAGATTTTGAATTTAAACTATTTGGGATTTTATATATTTATTAAGTATTTTGAATAACTTGGTTGGCAGAGAAAGTTTGTTGCAATACAGATAATTTTGTAAACCAAAATAAAAGGATATATGTAATATTGTTTGTATTTTATTTTTTTCTTTTTTGGTGTTGTTTTTAATGATCCAAAAAAAATATTCTGTAAAACAGATCGTGAAATAATCGGATCGGAAGTCAACTTCAATTCCAACCCTGGTTAGAAAAAAAATCATTAAGAGACACATGTCGCAGTAGTTGGAGTGGTTTGATTTCAATAAAAAAATTCTTAATAAAATTTTGCTTCAACAGATATGGGATTCTGGTGGACCCGATTCAAGTGGTTTCCTTATTCTTGAAGGACCCCTACAGCTGGCCTGCGGTGTGCTTGATAATTGGTAGGTATTAC
This sequence comes from Corythoichthys intestinalis, assembly GCF_030265065.1. NCBI lineage: Eukaryota > Metazoa > Chordata > Actinopteri > Syngnathiformes > Syngnathidae > Corythoichthys > Corythoichthys intestinalis. Next base: position 44,873,714 of record NC_080398.1, read on the forward strand.
CCTAAGGGCAAAATTTTTCATCAAGGGATCATTGACAATACTGCTGCTTGATTCTTCTAACATTTGTGACCTGGCATACCAAAATGAGTTGGAAGTAATCCAGACAGATTTCAAGATAAAAGACAACTGTAGTACATTTGGTCCAAAGTTTTGGAATTAAGATTTCATAAATGGAATATACTTAAAGGGGAAGTTCAGAATTTTTGACATTAAGCTTAATTTTCGAGTTAGCAGGGGTTTAAAGGGATCCTCTATTTTTAAGACAAGTAATTCTTAAAAGATAAATGTTAGTATGAGTTATAATAATTTGATATTAAAACCCCTCTTAATATTTTTGTTTTAATAAAGTTTGTAAAATTATTTTAAGTGGTAGGTCTCCATTCTTGTTACGTCGCAGTGCGTGACGTCACCGGGCCCGTTGCCGAAATTCCAGCGTGTCACTCGTTAGCTTTCCCAACATGTCGTCGGTTCTACCCTTCCTATTTGAACCAGATCTGAAAAGTGAGGAGCAGGACAGCACTGTCGGTCGCTCACAAGACGAGCTTCAGGGGAAAATGCGTGCAGCAATTACCTGATAAGACAAAAGTTGGGCAAAAGTCTCAATGACAACAGAGCGAGAGAGCCTATACTGTTGGGAACTCCGGTTGGGAGCGAGAGTAAACGCTGTTGGGAACTCCGGTTTTATTAGCAGATATTCAAGTTAAGCATATTGCGTTTTCAAACTTATCCCAATATAATTATGTAGATTGTTAGCATCCATAGCTGTCGTGTACTTTATATACAGTACAGGCCAAAGAGCACAACATATTTAAGTACAAAAGAACAATTGTGGTTTATTAGAGCCTACATGTATTTAAGGTAGAGGATCACTTTAATTAGTCGGTGGAGTTGGTTTTAACAAATTCCATGCAGTTTGTTTGTCATTTGTTAGTTGCAGGGCTCTGAAGTGGCCAAGCTAGTGCGAGTCAATGGTCCTTCCTGTTAATATCCAATAAAACCCACATTGCAGTTTTATTCCTTTATTCTTTGCTCTCAACCGCCAACCACACTTTTCCGGCAACAACCACCAAAAACACAATAATGGGCGCATTCACTTACGTCACAATTATGCGCTGCAAAACCAAATGCCAACACCGAATACAAACAATAACCATAAACCATTAACGAATTCAACTTAACACTTCCTAGCATGCCAATAAAAAATAACATACTCACATGAGAATCACTGATTACCAATGCAATTAATAGTGTTGGCTATGTTTTCAGGATGAAGTTATCTAAACTTACCTTTGCATGTCAATAATTGTCGTATGAACAGCAACATTTTTAATCCAGCAGCTCTGCAGGGAACAGGCTGTCTAGGCAAGCAGGGCGGGGTGATATCACATTGTTTTTTTCACCGCTAATTTTTCATGTCGTAGCCAGTAGCAAGTAACCACAGTTTATATTGTTCCTCGTTCTTCATATGGAATTTGTGGAAACATTTCTTCTGTCTTCACATTTCACCTTGTTGCCATCCTTCAGTCAAGACTCAAATGGCCGAAACACTCCTCTCTAGTGTGGTCGCATTACACATCTAAAAAAAATAGTATGCAAAACAACAATTCATACAATAGTATGAATTACGACAGTTTGGTGTGACATTGTTTTGGCCGCACTCGTATTTCGAATAATGATCTTTATAGAGGTGCAACAATTAATCGATTAATTGACAACTAATCGATGAGCAAATTAATTCACTATTTTGATAACCGATTAATCGTTTAGGACCTTCTTCACCTTAAACTTGTGTAAATTCTTGAAATTATAACAAACGGTATGTATATAACTTCTCAGTTGTATATATTATGAGATTTCTTCATTTTTGTTAAGTCAAAGTAGGATATGAACATGAACTGCTTTTTGGAAAACAACAATTAACATTTTTGCCAATATTCGGACAGCTTACTGTCTAAACTAGTTTCTTAATGAAGCTGCAACAACTAATCAATTAATAGCATAGTTGCCAAAGAATTTGATAATTGATACAGTTGAAGGAAATATTCATCCATTTTGTCTTCATGGCTACTTACAACATTCCGAAAACAACTTCAAGGTAACTCGTTTAATTAATCGTCCGATTAATCGATTATGAACATAATCGTTATTTGCAGCCCTAGATCTGTATTTTGAATGTATTTAATTGTTAGATCTGTTAATATCGTTTTTTTTTTTTTTTTTATTGGCAAGCTAGGAAGCACCATTGACTTGCACCAGCTTAGCCCTGCAACTAAGTTTGTTGAAACCAACTCCACCAACTAATTAAAACCATGCTAACTCAAAAAATAAGCCTTTGTCAAAAATTCTGAACTTCCATTTAAAATATGTCTTCTATCAATTCATATTTGCTTTAATTTATTCTGAAATAAAAATCACAAAGTGTTTGTCGAAGGTAGATGCAGGGGTTAATTTGTGCCGGATCACGCCGTAACAAGATCCAACACCTCTTGATTTTAGCCTCCCTATGTTCCGGGACCTATTTGGGCAGATCCGGCACCTCTCGTGTATAGAAAATAATAATAATATGTCGCGCGGCGACTTCCGTGGCTCGTTCAACAACGCGCCCTCGTGCAACTCTCCTTTTCACTCTCTTTCTCTCCCTCTCACGCGCGCCCACTTCTTCTTCTACGCCAAATTGGCAATGCCGGTCACACTGAAACGGGACAGTGACCCCTTGGGGATGCCGCTAACAATGTTGTTTATAAAAATTTAACGTCATTTGAAGAGTCGGAGATTTGTTGATGCACTGAAAGGTTGGACCAACAAATCACGCTCCTGACATAAAAACAAACAAAACTTTGAAAATTTACGGCATCTAGGGAGCAAGCAGCCAGGATCAAACGGTATTTCAACATGCCAAAAAGACAGTTGCATTTGCTGTCCTGTTTCGAAAAGAAGGAAGATGGTTAAAAATGAGTCAGAAAAGCTACACCGGAGCAAAAGGCGGGAACCGCGACTTTAGCTCGCTTACAGAAAGATATGAGAAGGAGAGGAGTGGGCACTGAGCGGAGAAAAATGTGGGACATCCACCAACAGGTCAGGGATGGACAGCAGCTCAGTTCAAGGTGAATGCAATAAAGTAGGCGACACCGTTTTGAATTATTTTCAATTTATTTGCTTACATAGACGTATACAATAATTACAACTGTTCTTGGGACAAATTATTATAGAAGTATAATGAATTTATGGATAAATATGTTATAAATATGATAAATATGTTTGTAAACCACAGACGTGAGGAACGAATATAACGGCGTAGTGATACATTTGGTGATGAGTCCCTAGCTATGCACATCATCTAGCCATGTTATATCGTGATTAATACACGGCAACTGACCAATCAGAGAGCTTCCTCAAACTCACCCGTTATTATAATAAAAAATAATAATGGGAGATTTGTTTCATTTATTGTAACCTCAGATATTTTTATATTTTACTTTTTAGTTTGTTTTACAAGTTAGACCTGTTGAGAAACTATTTGCTGTCTGTGTACTGTAAGTCCCACCTGTGGTTATGTGGGCAATTGTCCGTGCTGTGCAGAGTGTAGCCTAAATAGTTGTAAATTGTTGTCATAACATTTATACCATGGATATTATCTGAAATTGAGGCTTGTAAGTCCGACAGCATGGCAAGTGGGCATTTGCGTGTTGTTTTCAGCACCATTTTCTGCGTGCGTTCAGGGACCTATGCCCGTCTCGTCATCCCTGCGCTGTCATATGCACTTTGCGTTTGCACCTTATCTCAAAACATAGCAAAACAATTGCTCATTTCCTTACCGTTTTTGTAAATATCAACATATGGAATCTGTAATTAATTTGAAAATGTCCTTTTTCCCAAATTTGTGCTTATTCTAATAATTCTATGTCGCTATGAGTTCAATTTGGCTGGGGAATGTGTAAGGATTTGCTATATTACTGCAATTCTATTAAATCTACTATCTAGTTAATTGCCACTCCGAAATACCATATTCATCCAAGACAGCTTGAGTCCATGGTCAAAGCACAAGCTGTCTTTTCTCTTGTCACAAACACATAATTTTCCACTGATTGTTCAGGTGAAAATAAAAAACGAATTCAGAAGATTTAGTGGCTCTCTCCAAGAAGAGGTTGCTGACCGTCAGAATCAGCTGTATGGTTGCTATTTGGATGGTGCTGCAAATGTATGGCACACATGTACACAAACGTGCTGGTACTTCTGTGGTGGTAATAGACACGAAGGCAGAGAATGACAATAGCTCCGCTGAACTTGAAAATAAGCCTGAGGATCAAGGGGAATGGCAAAATGGTTCAGGTTTGGACATTACTGAGCAACCAGATGATGACGAGGATCAAGAACCCTTGGTTGTTGGTAACGTTCAATCACACTGTTTAAAAAATAATTTTATAAGTTAAATAAAATGCATAAAAGTCATTATTTCATGGCCAAAGCATACAATAAAGTCTTCTTCAATATGCCCTGAGTGTCTGTGTCAAATGGTTATCCAGCTTCACTAACATGCTAATTTCTATGGAGAAGGGAAGGGTTGTTGTAAAGTATAAAATGCACGGACAACCCAATTTCAAATCACAAATTCCCTGAGCTGAAATCACAAAGCATAATGGTTGATGCTGTATGTCATTGTAAAGCTGAGACGATTCTCTTTTCGCTGGAACCAAAACTTCAGTTTTGAAAAACAGACCACTGTCACTCATTATGCTGTGCCTGATCATATTTTTGTATTGAAATATAGTGAGTCCTCAAAAGATCCTTGATTTGGCATATATTTGATTATTGGCATGGCGAATTACGCTTAAGAAATGTAACCTTTTGTAATTAAGCTGTACTGTACACTATTAAATTAGCAATGAACTGTAATAGCACAGATACCAGGAGAAAGTGACTTAACTAGCCTTGGTCAGGACCTGAACAGGCACATACCGTATATATTTCTTCCGATGCATAATGTGAACGTCTGCAGTGGTGCAGCTCAATTTGTCTCAAGAGGGATGCCCACTTGGCCTATATTCTGATACACCGCATAGATACAATGCTATGCTGCAATGGACAAGAAGCAACATATTCTGCTTTTAAGCCACCTGATTCTCTTTACTCAACTTTTCTCCCACTCCCATTTCCCGAGTACAGCTTTTTGTCTTAGAATAAAAAATCTAACTGATTTTTTTTCTTTTAAATGCAGTTTATGCTATTAATTATTCATCACAATTAAGCCAATACATTAGAATGCACATCCAATTTAGAATTTCACAAGTGTGATGTGGATTGCTATAGTAATTAAAATGTCTAGGTTTAATAAACCTTCTGCAGTTATTAGAAATATAAGAAATTAATTACTTTGTAATAAAACTTGTGGATTTTTGTATGCATTGATTAGATGTGTTCTGTGGAACAGAAATGGTGAAATTACTTTTTGGCTGTATTGCAGTAGAATTTAGAGTGATCATCTACTAGTATGTCTTTGTGAGACCAAAGCCAAGAGCAATTGTGGGCACGTTACAAGGCAAAAAAAATGTGCTGTGTAGCACTATTTGTAACTGTAATTGTAATATATTTTCCAAGTCAATCTACTGTACATGCTCTTATATATGTATGGACAGTTGTGTCATTTGTTTACTGTCATTGTTTTCAACAGTGTCCAATGCATTTATCATGGTGGCTCTTAATACGGAAAGACAGTTGTCAAAGGTAAGTGCATAAAAACCCTGCATTCTTCAATTTACCTTTAAAACCACACATGGACTGAATTTATTATATCAGCCATTTGATACTAGAAATTTTCTAAAACGCCTTTTAATACTGAATAGCTCTTCCTGTTGTTAATAGAACAATGTATTTTCAGCGACTACATTGACAATTTAGTCATACTCTGTTACGAAACATTATACACCTTTTAAAAGTTTACCTTTTTTAAGTCATATGTTTTATACTCCAGTAGTCTGATCAATCCCACTGTTTATTGATAAATGGAAGGACAATACTGAATGTTTCACATCAGTTACAAGCAACCTTGCTGACCTTGGGTCTTTCTCCTACTGCCCAGGGGTCATTCAGTGAGGGCGTTGGCTGTCTTGTCCATTGTATTAATTTGGGTGTCATGTTGACATTCCCTGCTGCAGTGGTGCTCTTCGTGCCCTCCACGACCCCAGGTAAAATGTTAAAATACCATTTCTCAACTAGATAGCGGTTTGGCATGCTAATTGAGTGGAGTGTTGCATTGTTATCGGTCCTCTGAGTACCTGCAACATTACTACATTATGTATGAAACAAAATAATGTCATTGCATTTGTCATTGTCTTTGTCTTTAAAAGTATCAACCAACCTATTTGAATGTGCTTCAAAAGATCTCTTATAAGCTAGACATAATTTGAGCTAGTGAATGGTAATGGACCAGTTGGTCATGACTGGATTGTATCCAGCTGACAGAAAAAACAGAGTTTAACAGAAGGAAAGGGTTGCCAAAGACTGTATGGTTTGCAGGACAGGGTCATCAAGGGGTCACTGTGTTTTGCATGTCGAAAACTGGCGACACATTGGAACCATAGAAATGATATGCGAAAGGCATCCCTACCATATACTGTAGCACTACGTATTCAGTACATACAGTAGTTTAGGATGTATGGTGTGACAAGATTTTAAGACTTGTGCAAAATTTAGTAAAAAAAAGACTAATTTGAAAAATCGTGAAAAAGGCGCATTAAAAAGTATTATCTTAAATGTTGCCATTGGCATACTTAAAAAAAGTTCAGGTACTGGTTTCATAAAAGTTACAAACTGGTTTTCCCTCTTCAGGGCCTCAGACTGTTTTTTATTAACTAGAAGCACAGAATCCCAGGACCTGATTGTAATTGGGTGAACAAGATCATTTATTTTCTGAAATTTTAAAGGTGACAGTGGGGAGAACAAGTATTTGATACACTGCCGATTTTGCTGGTTTTCCCACTTGCAAAGCATGTAGAGGTCTGTAATTTGTATCATAAATTCTCTTCAATTGTGAGGGACGGAATCTAATACAAAAATCCAGAAAATCACGTATGATTTTTAAATAACAAATTTGTATTTAATTGCATGAAATAAGTATTTGATACATCACAAAAATCGAACTTAATATTTGGTACAGAAACCTTTGTTTGCTATTACAGATACCAAACGTTTCCTGTAGTCTTTGACAAGGTTTGCACACACTGCAGCAGGGATTTTGGCCCACTCCTTCATGCAGATCTTCTCCAGAGCCTTCAGGTTTCGGGGCTGCTGCCGGGCAACACGGACTTTCAGCTCCCTCCATAGATTTTCTATCGGGTTCAGATCTGGTGACTGGCTAGGCCACTCCAGGACCTTAAGATGCTTCTTACGGAGCCACTCTTTAGTTGCCTTGGCTGTGTGCTTTGGGTCATTGTCATGCCTGAAGACCCAGTCACGACCCATCTTCAAGGCTCTCACTGAAGGAAGGAGATTATCAGCAAAGATCTGGCGATACTTAGCCCCATCCATCCTCCCCTCAAAACGGTGCAGTCGTCCTGTACCCTTGGCAAAGAAGCAGCCCCAAAAAATGATGTTTCCTCCTCCATGTTTCACGCTTGGGATGGTGTTGTTGGGGTTGTACTCATCCTTCTTTTTCCTCCAAACACGACAAGCCGAGTTTAGACCAAAAAGTTAAATTTTGGTCTCATCCGACCACATTACCTTCTCCCATTGCTCCTCTGGATCATCCAGATGGTCAGTGGCAAACTTCAGAGGTGTCTGGACATGCACTGGCTTCAGCAGCGGGACCTTGCGTGCGCTGTAGGATTTTAATCCATGACGGCGTAATGTGTTTCCGATGGTTTTCTTCGAGACTGTGGTTCCAGCTCTCTTCAGGTCATTGACCAGGTACTGCCCTGTAATTCTGGGCTGATCCTTCACCTTCCTCATGATAAGTGTTGCCCCACGAGGTGAGAGCTTGCATGGAGCCCCAGAACGAGGCAGATTGACCGTCTACTTGAACTTCTTCCATTTTCTAATAATCACTCCAACAGTTGTTACCTTCTCACCAAGCTGCTTGCTTATTTTCCTGTAGCTCATCCCAGCCTTGTGCAGGTCTATTATTTTATCCCTGATGTCCTTACACAGCTCTTTGGTCTTGGCCATTGTGGAGAGGTTGGCGTTTGTTTGTTTGAGCATGTGAACAGGTGTCTTTTATACAGGTAACAAGTTCAAACAGGTGCAGTTACTTCCGGTAATGAGTGGAGAACAGGAGGGGTTCTTAAAAAAGAACTAAGGGCCGAAATATTTACTTGCTGGTAATGTATCAAATACTTATTTCATGCAGTTAAATACAAATGTATTATTTAAAAATTATACAATGTGATTTTCTGGATTTTTGTATTAGATTCCGTCCCTCACAGTTGAAGTGAACTTATGATACAAATTACAGACCTCTACATGACTTGCAAGTGGGAAAACCAGCAAAATCGGCAGTGTATCAAATACTTGTTCTCCCCACTGTAGTGATGAAATAACCCAAGGTTACCGGGAACTTGCCAAATAGAACAATAATAGTTAATATTTTTATATTGGACGATATACCGTTTTGTGTGAGTGTGTGTGTATGGGTGCAGGTGAGCGCCATATGCTCTAAACTAAATGACCCGGAATTGGATCAAGTATAAAATAACATGATCAGGACATCCCTACTTTGCTTGCTTTAATGTCAGACCATATTTTTACAGATTGGCATTTAAGGTGTGGCAGATGAATACAACAAAATAAAATGAGTCCACCAATACAGAAACTTTGTTTTTTCTGTGTAATATAAAAAATGAAAATACAGTAGTATCTCGACATACGAATTTAATTCGTTCCAGGACCCGGTTTTTATGTCGAAATGGTCGTATGTCGAGACGGATTTCCCCATAAGAATACATTATAATTCGATTAATTTGTTCCACAGCCCAAAAACCGACGATACATCCTTAATAAATATTGCTGGTGCAATTACAAATAGCAATTACACAAATAGGACATTTAAAAAAGCGTTTTTATTGTCATCTTAACTTACTGGCGAACAGAGGTCGGAGGACACAGTGGGTGAGGAGGTAGAGGAGGATAGGGCGAGCTGTGTTCGGTCTAATGCCAGCACACCATGCTCATATTTTTCTATGATTTCTTTCTTTATTTCAATGGTAAGCGTAACCTACTTCCTTTTTTCACCACCACTACTACTACCTGCACTAACCTTCTTGGGAACCATAGTGATTTCTCTCACAAGAAAATCTGACGTGCTTCCGTCTTGCGGGAAAACTATGAATTTGCGATACTGTCGTAAGTTGTCGTTTCTCAAGCATTTCGTCATATGTCGAGACGGATGACAAGTCAAATTTTACGTCGTATGTCACAAATAATTGTATGTCGATACGTTCGAATGTCAAGTAGTACCACTGTAATACCCGTAGCAGTACGGTTGTTCTTCCTTTTCCTGTTTTTCTTTCAAAATACTCCAAAGGCTTGTTTTTAAATGCAGAGTGCTTGTTCTCCAAATGGTGAAGTAGTTTTGAAGGCTTCATTGCCTCATTTGAAAGCTAGTCACTCCATATTATGCAGAATAGGCTAGTGCATGGGTATCACCTGTCACAATAAATTCATATTAAAAAAGGTCTCCTTATAATGTCTGTTAACTGCGCCTTTTTTTCGCAACGGTTTTGTTTGTTACACATTTTCCTTGCTTGTAGGTTTAATAATGGCGCTAATGTATGCGCATGACCGAGACAAGCGTCACGATGTGTCACTATGCAGGAGGCGAACATTATGTCGGAATCTAGTGATATAAAAAATAAAACATTGTTAATAGATAAATATAATAAATTAAACTAAAGTAGTCTAAGTTCGGACATCCTGTATGACAGTGCATAAGTTATGTACGGCATAAAGGAGCTTGGGAGTATTTGATGACAAATTTGTCCTAAAATATCTGCCCCTAGCAGTGTGTCATTTTCAGTGTTTAAACATTATTTTCCCCATTATGATAATTCTAAGAAATTCCTCATTTGCATATTTCGCAAAAGGGTAATTTATATTAAACAATTGCAATACTTTTAAATCCATAGCTTTCTGTTATTCACTAGCTACCTGCCTTTTTCAAAAAGTGAAGTTGTTGATGCACTAGTCTGTAATAACTTACTTGAGGAATTGGCCTTCCTCCATGGTCATGCCTTCCATGACCTGTTATAGCAATACGTTAGTCTCCAAGATGTGCAGGTCTATGCTTCCTTTGCTGCATTGGACGTCAGGCTCTTTGCAGTTTTGAGTGTTTGTATGAGTGTGTCTGCTGTTTATAGCCCTCTCAAAAACCTGTGTACAGAGAGTACCATCCTCGGGCTGGGTGCACATACACAGGCTTTTAAAGTTGTTTTGCCCTTCACCGTAATCAAGTGACAGATGTAAATAACATCCTCATCAAGGTTACTGTATCCACCTAACACCCCAAAGTTTCACACCATTAACATATTCCAGTATGATGAGTACAGATTCTTGGCATTGCTCCTGTCCTTTAGTCATCGCTCTAGTGCAGCCATGTATAATTTTATGAGACATATTATGAAGGCGATAATGGGTTTCTTGCAAATGCATGGTAATGTGGTTGTTCTATTGCATGCATTGCTCTGAGATGTTGACTTGGCATTGAGATTAGTTTAATGTCCAAACACCATAAATGGCAGAAAGTGTCGCTTCGGCTTTTGGTCCCTTCACCCCTCCCCTCTGGTCCTGTCCTCTCCTCTTACTGGGAGGTGAATGAGTAAAGGAGTCAGCCCATCTGTCTGTTCTCCTCCTAGCTCTGCTGTTCGCACAGGAAGGACAGTACAAGAGGGCAGGTGTGTGTTTGTGTGTGCCTGGGCTGTGTGTGTACGACCACCAGTATGTGCACACACCTGCATCAACGTTGGCCAATTGTAAAAAGGGAAAGAAGAACAAAATGCAGTCTTTGCTTATGCTAAAGCATATCCACTCCAACATTTCATAGGTTTTTAGCTTAAGTTACCATTGATCTTTCAGTCTTGCACAACCATTTTCTTTTAAATTGTGACATTTCAGAGAACATTTCTGTCACTGGTAGTTTATGATTGAGATAGAATGATTACGTCATCATTGGTTGTGTGTCACTATGATTACCAGTAGCTGTCCGAAGGCTATGTTAACCAGATAGACAGATGGGAAACAAATAGGATCGGCTGTTATTTGACGCCAGGTATTCTGACCTGCACTTCACCCTGCTGATACAACAATCATTATTTGCAATCTTTACTGCATGTGTGCAATTTTATTATTGCATTAAATTGTGTGAATGTGACTCACTTGCAGCCAGACTAAAACTTCATCTTTAGTGTCACAGCTCGTGTTCTGTACTTCTCACTGTGCTGGTCAGTGCATTGAATGCTAATGTGCCTCCTGTCATCCTCTCTTCCTCTTCTTTAGCTGGAGGTGCGATCGTACTCGGTACTTACACCATTCTCTTCTTAAAGCTGTACTCCTACAAGGAAGTCAACATGTGGTGTCGGGAGCTGAGCACCATTAAGGCCAAGAAACTGGCGAGGTCACTGTCTTGTAAGTTAAAGAACATTCTTGGAGTACCAAGTGGCCAGTGTTCTTGTAGTGACATCTACTGCCAGGCATATATTATTGCAGCATGTCTTAGTCTGTGTTCAGTGATAGCACGTTATTTCCTTTTCGCCATAGGTCCATCATCTCAGTACTCTAATGGAAAGGACCATAAAGTTTGTTACCCTGGTAACCTCACAATGAGAGGTACAGAAATTTGTCTGAACATTATTTTTGTTCCTGTTTGATTGCCTAATTTTCCTGTGAAACAATATTCAAATTGTTTGTGTGTATGTAGACCTTTACTACTTTACCTTTGCTCCGACTCTGTGCTATGAGCTCAACTTTCCCCGCTCTTCCAAGATTCGAATGGGTTTCCTGCTCAGAAGACTTTTTGAGATGGTATGAGATATTTAATCCAACAGCAATTATTTATTATTATCTTTTATGCGACTTAATTTCAGGAAAATTGGGCTGCATACATATTTGGACCTTAATTACTGTTTGAGGGAAAATAAAAGCTCATGCACGCTATCTGTGGTGCACTTGTGAATAGTTTGAAAAATGTTGCCGGGTAAGAATGAATAAAATGATTTGCCTCTGTGTTTGTACGCAGCTATTCCTGATTCAGATGTTAGTGGGTCTAACTCAGCAGGTGCACTTGCATTATAATCACTTCAACGTCTCTTTATAAAATTAAAATCATGGTACACTTGTAAACATTTTAAAACACTGCTTTCACTTATCTCTTCTAGTGGATGATTCCCATCATTCAAAGTTCCATGAAGCCACTGGAGGTGAGAATTGACTCTAGCAAAGCATTTTATGACTGCTTTAAGCATAACCTGGTCTCCCTTTTTCCTCTTTCATTGTAGGACATGGATCTATCTCGGATGACTGAGAGACTCTTAAGATTGGCAGTGAGTAACCCATATAAACACAAGATATAGCTGTTGTACTTGAGTTTTGCAGATAACAGAGGGTAAGCTGTTAATTTTCGTATTATTTCACACCATATACTATTCTCATGTTTACTGTATGTGGATCCCTGTTTCTCTTCAAAGGTTCCGAACCACTTGCTTTGGTTGATGTTTTTCTACTGGTTCTTTCACTCATCTTTGAACTTCACAGCAGAGCTTCTACGCTTTGGAGACCGACAGTTCTACAAAGACTGGTGGTAAATATTTGCATCCGTGGATAAATTTAATTTTTATTTTGCATGAATTTTCTTCAATGTAGTAATGCATCATTGTAAATTGTGCCTGGTGAGTGACATTTGATCATTTTGCAAAGCCTAGGAGGTATGAGAGGGAATTAGAAGTGCCTGATAGAAAGCGTTTTCCGTCAGTATTAATGAAAGTGTCATACTCACTGATCCACTATTTAGGCTTTGTAAAACCTCAGTATCCTTTTTGCCGACTCATCTTTTAGGAACTCTGAGTCTGTGACATATTTCTGGCAGAACTGGAACATCCCCGTTCACAAGTGGTGTCTCCGGTGAGTTATTCACACACTTAAACTTGGAAACAGAGCAGCCAAATTTGTCGCAGTAAAGTCAAGGAAGCATTTGGTTTGACGCAAGCAGGCTGTACATAACACCAAGATGTGTTTGGAAGATGAAAAGAAAGAACTAGTCATAAGTACATCACACAAAGCAAGAAATATGAACACATCAGGAAGAGGAACTACTTCACCTTCATCTTCAAAATGCAAATATGATTTTATTTATTCCATCACTACTTTAATTATTAACAAAGTCAAGGTACAGTGATCCCTCCTTTTTCATGGTTAAAAGGGGACCAGAATCCCCTGCGAAAAGTGAAGAACCTCGAAGTAGGGTTTTATTACTGTACCTGTGTGATGCATGGGGGAACTTCGCACACCTCCTGGATGTTTTGTAGGTCGACCCACGAGCAAAGAGGGTGTATAACGGAGATTTGATTCTTCATTTGAGAAGGTAAATTTCCCCAGTGATGTTGGAGGTTTGTAGCAGGTTTTAGGTGCTCTCAAAGCAGGTAAAATGATGAAAGGTACCACTGAAAATGACCCCGGAGGACCAGGAGGTGTTTGGAGGGGATTTAGTGCTCCATTTATGGGTAAACGTTTGTGAAACTACTCGTGAGGTGTTGGAGGTTCGGCGCGAGCTTTAGGTATTCTCAAAGCAGGTAAAAATGATGAAAAATAATGCTAAATATCCCTTCAGAGGTCCTGGAGATGTTTGGTGTCGATACAGTGCTCTGTTTTTGGGTTAAAAAAATGGCAAAAAAAAAAAAAAAAGTTAAAATGTCCCTGTTGGTTGTGGAGGTTTGTCTCAAAGTAGGTAAAAAAACGGAGAAAAGTTCAGAAAGTGACCCTGTGACACGAGATAAATCCACTCAAATTTGTTCTATGATTTGTCAATCAGCATAGGCGATGGTACGCAGCCAATCAGCGCATGAGATAAGGCCACTTTTATCCGTGGACTCGTTCGTCGATCATAATGGGGGAGGCTGCGATAGTTCTCACGCGATGAAGTTACTCTCATTGGCGGTCTCATCTGCTAAAGAGGCTGCAATGGTGCTCATTGGTGTCTAATGTGTCAATCAAATAGCAGAAACCAATCGCACATCTTGTATGAGTGCCTGTAGGTACAAAGCCCCTGAGTCATGCCTACCTTGCTGTGAAACAATGTCTCCTGCACCCCAAAATTATACGATTATTTTTTTTTTTTTTGTCCGTTTTTATTTTTTATTATGAACACTTTTTAAAACCCGCGATGCACTGAATCCGTGAACCGCAAAATCGCGAGGAATCACAACTTAAAATATCTCCTTTCCATCCTCCAATAGGGAAAATAAAATAAAATTATTATTATTATTAAATTAACAGAAATATGTCAAGTAATTTGCAACCCTGTGTTCTGATGCATGTGAATAGATTATTCTCAGTGTTTAAATAAAAATAAGAGCCTTTTGACTTTATCCTGAATATTAGCTGCATGTAAACGTAGCCAGTTTCTTAAATTATAGTTCACAAAATTATGCGTTAATATCCTATGGTAAGGAGAATTCCTGTGATTTACCGTTTTCAATGTTGCGGTCCGCGAATGCGGAGTCAAGGTTGGACCCCAAAATAGAGCTTAGATCTTGAGCCCGAACCCGACCCGACCCGAATTTCAGGCCAGGTCAGGCACAAAATGTCAATTATTTACATACGGGTCGGGCCGGACTTCTCTCGCTAACTTTTTTTTAATAAATATATATTCATATATTTATACTAAAACGATGTATGGTTGTTAAACTAAGGAATACTTGTTATAAAATAAATAATTTGGGTAAAACTGAGAAGGCGCTGTGCATGCCTGCGCATGTGAACGCCGTGGCCCCGCCCTCTTTTTAATCTTCCCCTAACGCCCTAGCGCCCTCCGCGAGTCCGCATCCTGGTATTTCCTTTTCGATATGTAGCAGCAAGAAGTAAAAAACAAACTAAAGACGGGGGAATTGAAAAGGCAAACATGCACCGCTGCGCTGTGGGAGTGGGGCATGGGAAGGCTTCAAATTGATTGTTGAAGATGCTATAGAGAAACCTGTGTCTGCTTTGCTGAATGTAAACAAATGTGGCGCTTTGCTCTCATACGAGAAATATATTTAACAAACTTATCCAGCATTATTTCGTTGTGTAAATGCATTAAAATGATCATAAAAATTTGTAGACTATTTAAACATTGAGAAAGCTTATGTTTTTTTTCTGCCAACTCGAAGAGATTAAAATAAATGTCAAATCCACTATCTGCCTGATAGAACAGACACACAAATATAAAAGATATAAATGTTTATTGAATATGGATCTTACTGTCTTGTTTAACTGGGAGAATTTGTTAAAAAAGACAGGCTTTAATTTGTTATCATTATGCACAGGCATTGTAACAAACGTGATCACACAAAACGCAACCACACATCGCATCCCCGCATTTTCTCCTTCTCCCGAGTCCTCTCAAATAAATAAAACAATTTCAGGTTTTTTTTCGGGTTCAGGCCTACAAATTAAACATAAAATTTAAGGGGTTTTTTTGGGGGGGGGCTTGCGCCTACAAATTCCGGGGGATTTTGGGCTCGGGCCTGCAAATCAAGTGGGTCGGGTCAAGCTTGATTTTTTTTTTTACGCCCAATCTAACCTCTACCCCAAAGCAGGCAACAACAACAGAGGTATTGTTCCCAAGGATTTATTAAACACACAAAAAAGTATGTGATTGCAAAAAAGAGGTAACGAAAAGGGTCAATAAAACTAGCCTGAGGGTAAACCAAGGTGAGAGGCAAGGTGCCACAAAAGCAGGACATAATCAAATATTGCACTCAAATACCTGCACAAGGTAGAAGATTCCAAAACGATACTGGCAGACAAACAAAAACTAACGCAAGGGCGCATCTACCTAGAATACAACGAGTAGCTCAAGAACACAAAATATCAAAGGGCGATTAGCAAATCAATAACTCGGCAACCTTGCTTGGATCACCTGCATTTAAATATACTGCTGATGAGATGGCATGAGATGCAGGTGCGACGTCAGGAACTTTGCCTGGCTCTGTAACAAAACACAATCTGACCAACAGCAGAATGTGATAATCAAGGCCTATAATGTTGATTTTTTTTTCTTGCAGGCACTTTTACAAGCCATTGCTGAGGAGAGGTTTTAGTAAGATGGTGAGCCAGTCAGCAGTCTTCTTCTTGTCAGCATTCTTTCATGAGGTATACATCTGAGTCCATGAACTAATCCTTAACTCATGCAAACATTAAGAAGCAGATGTAAACTTTCAACCGTTCATTGCCATCTGTCGTTTTTCCCTTTCGCTATTTTAGTATCTTGTGAGTGTCCCTCTGAGGATGTTCCGTCTGTGGGCCTTTATGGGCATGATGGCTCAGGTAATCTGATTCTGAACCTAAATAATGTTCCGTAAATGTTTGTATAAACATCGTATACGTACCTTACATATCGGTTTTTCAACTATGTGATTTGATTTAAAAGTGTTTAACTGACTCTGTTATTTATTGTTTATTTATATTTCACAATTTCATCACAAGCAAATTTGTGTAATGTTGTAATTTTGGTATACATGGTTACCCATATGTCTGTTAGAAATGTGTCTACTTCCTTACCTTGATGTGTGTTGCACGTTTAAATCCCCAATTATGGTACCTTGCCCACCAGACGTGCATAGCAACACATTTGATCTCTAACGTCAATCTTTGTTTTATTTATTCTTCATTAGCTCCCACTGGCCTGGTTTGTTGGACATTACCTGCGGGGTAACTATGGCAACGCAGCAGTGTGGATTTCACTCATAATTGGTCAACCATTCGCCGTCCTAATGTATGTCCATGACTACTACGTTCTGCATTACCGGCAAGAGACTGACTAATTTGAACGTATTTGATTCTTCAACAGTGTCTCTGTATGTTACATGCAAACAGAGACACTCATGGCCAACTATTCTGTCATGACAGCCGTAAGATACGTTAGTTTTATTGACTTTAATTTGGTTCAATAACTTGTTTTAGTTAAGGATGACTCGCTCAAATGTTTATGTCACAGTTCAAAATTATCTAGGTTGTTGAAAAGCCTCTCATACATACATGTTCAAATTCAGCTAATGTGGCCTCTCATACTCTACATACATCAGGGGTCTCTAAACCGGTCCTCCAAGGCTGCTGCGGGTCCCGGTTTTTGTTCCTACCGATCGAGTCGAGACAGATTAACCAATAAGGTTTCTGCTAAAACAAGCAGCACCTGACTCCAATCAACTTATTACACTTGCAAGACACCAGATTGGTGAAAAGGTGTCATCTTGTTTTATTGGAATGAAATCCTGCACCCACTGCCGCCCTTTGTGGAATAGTTTGGAGACCCCTGCTCTACGTCCATCTGGTTGGCAGATCCTCATGAGAGTCATGTGGATGCTGGAGCCACTCTAGCTGACGATGGGCTTGGAGGCAGGGTACACCGTGTTACGGCTGCAAGCCATTGTAGGGTACCCCCTCTAATGGCTGCAAGCCAATCGCTGGGCACATGTGGATAATTCAGCTTTCACACTCGCCATCAAACCTACGGACAATTGTGAATGTTCGATCAGCAGACCGTGCATGTTTTATAGGAAGTTGGAGGCAACTGGAGTACCCAGAGAAAAACAGACGCAGGCATGAGAAGAACATACAAATTTCGCACAGGAAGGACATAGCCCAGGGTTGAACCTTGGTCTTTGTACTGTGAGGTAGTTTTACCCAGTTACACTAACCCTCTCACATATTGGGCCCAAAATGACATTCTATCTGCTGAGAAAAATACCTCCACCCCCAACCCCTACTCTTAAGAAAGATAGGGATGTTAAGGGGGAAAAAAACTTAGATGCAAGTATCCTTATGCAATTTGCTGTCACTTTAATTTAGTAGAAAATTGTACTTACTACATTTAATGTTGACACACCTGAAAATTTTGTGATCTATACTAAATTTAAACACTATTTTGCGACTTTTTTTTTTTTTTCTTTTCATGAATGCACCTATGTATTTTCATACATTTACACAAGAGCGTGATGTTTTTGTCGGTCTGTTGTTTTTTTTTTTGTTTGTTTGTTTGTTTTTTGTTTTATTTCCCTTTTTTACTGTACTTAATGCATTTGTGGGTACCAAAGTGAATAATGCTAAATGTCAATGGTGATGACATTTAAAGTGCCTTGTGAGACATAACAGTTGTCAAGGGGCTTCGTCAAAATGTTACTGTGAAATGATTAAACTAAAATATGTTTTTGAAGTACAGTTTTTAATTCGTTTTGTCAATGTTGAGACAAAACGTATGTTGCTGTCAAGTGAAGTAATAAATGTGAATTTACTATTTTACAGTGTTTATTCTTTTTCATAAACAAGTTTTAACACTTATATTAATAGTGTCTGGTTGCAGTACGACTCTTAATGTTTAGAGAATAATGATGTATGATTGGTAAAACAATGCGGACATATTTCAACTCTAAACCAATCAGTACCATTCCAATTGACCTAAGTGAACCTCGTGTTTTGGTATGTGTTGATAGCAGCATGACATGAGGACGTCTGCAAGTCTGCTTTTCTTCACATCGGCAGTGATTTAAATAGAAGACCTTCAGAAAATCAAAAAGCATTTCAAGATGTGTGTCTGCGTTTCCCCTTCTTCCAACATTAGGTTAAACAATGGACCGTGCAAATTAGAATAGAGAGGTCACAGCAGACTACATATATCATAGTGAGAATCTGCCTCAAATTGTTACTGAAAATCGCAATTGTATCTCCAGACCAAAGAAAAAAAATGCTCTGTCAAAGAACATGGCGTATTTGGAATAAGTAATTATGTATTTTAAAAATAATAAATATATGCCCGGACATCTTCAGAACATTTCTCATCCCTGACAAAAATCTGTTGAATATGTAAATAAATAATTGGCAATGGTACTTATTACTTTTGAAACTAGTGAAGCTTTATTAAAGTTAAGAAATTCTTTGAAAATAGCACCTCTGAATTGTTGACAATGTGCTAGTCCTTCTAAAAAAATTAGCATATTGTGATCAAGTTCATTATTTTTTGTAAGGTACTGATAAACATTACTTTCATTTATTTTAGATTCATTACACACAACTGAAGTAGTTCAAGCCTTTTATTGCTTTAATATTGATGATTTTGGCAAAAAAGTCAAGAAAAACCAAATATCCCTATTTCAAAAAATTAGCATATTTCATCTGACCAAAACAAAAAAAGTTTTTTAATTAAAAAAAAAAATCCACCTTCAATTAATTATATCAGCTATGCACTCAAAACTTTTCGGGAATCCTTTTGAAGAAATGACTGCTTCAATGCGGCGTGGCATTGAGGCAAGCAGCCTGTGGCCCTGCTGAGGTGTTATGGAGCCCCAGGATGCTTCGATAGCGGTCTTAAGCTCATCCACAGTGTCCGGTCTGGTGTCTCTCATCTTCCTCTTCACAATATCCCACAGATTCTCTATGGGGTTCAGGTCAGGAGAGTTTGGAGGCCAATTGAGCACAGTAATGCCATGGTCAATTACCTGTTACACCATTTACCAGTGGTTTTGGCACTGTGACGGTCGTGCTGAAAAATGAAATCTTCATCTCCATGAAGCTTTTTAGCAACTGGAAGCATGAAGTGCTCCAAAATCACCTGATAACTAGCTGCATTGACCCTGCCCTTGATAAAACACAGTAGACCAACACCAGCAGCTGACATGGCACCCCAAACCATCACTGACTGTGGGTACTTGACACTGGGCTTCAGGCATTTTGGCATTTCCTTCTCCCCAGTCTCCCTCCAAACTTCGGCACCTTGATTTCCAAATGGCATGCAAATTTTGCTTTCATCTGAAAAAAGTACTTTGGACCACTGAGCAACAGTCCAGTGCTGCTTCTCTGTAGCCCAGGTCAGGCACTTCTGCCGCTGTTTCACGTTCAAAAGTGGCTTGACCTGGGGAATGCGGCACCTGTAGCCCATTTTCAGCACACACCTGTGCACGGTGGCTCTGGATGTTTCTACTCCAGACTCAGTCCACTGTTTCTGCAGGTCCCCCAAGGTCTGGGATCGGCCCTTCTCCACAATCTTTCTAAGGGTGCGGTCACCTCTTCTGGTTATGTAGCGTTTCCTGCCACACGGTTTCCTTCCCACAGACTTCCCACTGAGGTGCCTTGATACAGCACTCTGGGAACAGCCTATTCGCTCAAAAATTTCCTTCTGTGTCTTAGCCTCTTGCTTGAGGGTGTCAATGATGGCCTTCTGGACAGCAGTCAGGTCGGCAGTCTTGCCCATGATTGCGGTTTTGAGTAACGAACCAGGCTGGGAGTTTTTAAAAGCCTCAGGAATCTTTCACAGGGGTTTTGAGTTAATTTGTTGATTCAGATGATTCAGGTTAGTAGCTTCTTTAGAGTACCTTTTCATGATATGCTAATCTTTTGACATAGGGATTTTTGGGTTTTCTTGACTTTTTTGCCAAAATCATCAATATTAAATCAATAAAAGGCTTGAACTACTTCAGTTGTGTGTAATGAATCTAAAATATATGAAAGTAATGTTTATCAATACATTGCAGAAAATAATGAACTTTATAACAATATGCTATTTTTTTTTTAGAAGGACTATATAATCTAGGGTTTATGTGGTGGTATTTTGTTGTATGTGTCCTTGATGTGTGTAACAAGTGGACAATTAATGTGTCACTTCCCAGGGTCACACAGTGATCCTGATTTTCAAATTTGCCACATGATCACACGTAATCAAGCGGTGAGTGTTGATTTTAGGTTAGTATTTTAGAATTCATTGTTTCACCTGAATTTCATCAATACACTGTATTTTAGGTTGGTTTTTGCTTTTAAACATTTTCCATTCATATTGGACTATAGGCTGTTGATTCAAGCAATCTTTCCCCAAACATCTGAACATTCCATCAAATTTAGGGAAAAAATGTCAAACAACTGCAGAAAGAGACAAGTGAAGGACAGACACCTCCATCTATCGGCCTTTCATCCCTGACAAATATATCAAGTCATGCATCATTAGAACAGACGGAGAATAGTAAAAGGTGCAGAAACTTTACCGTCAATCGTCCATCATCAGCTAATTCCTGACATGAAGAGTCTTTCAGTTCTCCTTGGTTGACTCACACGCTGGAACGTCAGTGTTGACCGTCACACTCCCATACAAATATACGTCACCCCGTGATCCACCTGTCATCTCTATATGTGTATACTCTCAGATTAATGATTCCAAACTACCCCCTTCGTTCTCTGAATTCATTTGCTTTGGCTAACCTTTTTTTGACATGTAGACCTTTACTTCTTTTCTGTCCCCTAAGTTCTACATCTCTCTGCATTGGTGCTCAGTAACAGGTTGATCCATGGCCCCCCTCCAGACATCCGTTATCCGGATGTTTCCAAGGAACGCTGCCAAACTGTGAATGATGATGATCCTCTTGACAGGAAACCAGGAGACACAAACCTGTCGCAGTCTGTCACATGGGATGTAGCAGAGGCCTGAGGGCCATGATATGAAATCCACAGGCACTATATGGCTACAATATTAGTATATAATATGGAGTAAATACATTTCTTTCATTTAATGAATAATGAGCCACTGCGGTCGTTATTAGACTGGAGAAAAAGAAAAAGATACTAAAGACCAATTAATTGATAGGCAATACATCCAAATAGTGAGTTTTGCATTGCAAAGGCTGTGTAGGTGTGGGTGTCGCTCAACTTCCTTTATCCAATATTAATTCCTTTTTTGTTGCATTCCAGACTAAAGGGGAACCAACAGCTTCTGTATAGGCTGTTAATAACAAAATAATGTATGCTTTCCATTTTGCCTGTATTGTTTATAAGTTAATCTTCCAATACCACTCAATCAACAATTTCCTAATGATCAGCTTATACATATGTCAAATGGCTGTTCCCGTTGTTGAGTTTTGAGGGTTATGCACTTTATGAATCTCATTTACAAGTTCTTCTGGTTGTATCTAATATTGGGGCCTATTACCGTAATTTTCGGACTATAAGCCGCTACTTTTTCCTTCATTTTGAATCCTGCGGGTTATAGTACAGTGTGGCTTATTTGTTGATTTATTTGGGGTAATAGGTAACACTTTAGTTGACAGCAGCATCATAAGACTGTCATTATTATGACATGACATTATCATGGGCATTAATGAATGCTTATGACGGTTGTCATTTTGTGTCATCCGGCAAATTATGTCACTAACTCCATGTATGTCCAGCTCGGACCTTTTACATCCATTCAAAAGTGAGATAATTTGCCATAATATAATATAATGCATATTTTAAATATTTTGTTACAAACATAAGCTCTGCAGGGAATGAATACATAAATATTTATGTATTCTCTCTATTAACCAGTTGATTAATTGGTGGAATGTTGAATTTAAATATGGCTATAATACATCAACAATATGATTTATTATGATGTGAACAAATTTGTAAAAATGTCAAATTGATTCCTAGTCATAATGGCAGTAGTGAAATAATTTACATCTTTAGAAATAAACTTTTCTTGAGTTATAATCAGGGGTGAAAGTGGGCCAGAACGGTCAGGAACGCAGTTCCGGTATAAGATTCAGGGCCGGAATGCTGTTCCGGTACACGGTGCTTTGATTCCAAAAATATGATGGCAACTGTCAAAACACTATGTATAAAAAAAAAAAAAAATTTTTTTAAATGCTAAGCTGCCACACATGCATTTCATCTTCAAGAAGAAAACAATCTACCAACATCAGATTTACATACACAAGTGTTAACAACAAGCATAATAAAGTGCTTGTGTAGCGTAACCCGTTTCCACCGATATTTATTATTTATTTTAGTCCACGGACGGCATGGAGGTTTCCCCAAATGCTGCAGTTATCTGAGTCTGACGATGATGAGTCACGTCAATGTGCGAATGCACGCAGCAAAGCAAAACGTCTGGATTCATTTATCTGTTCAATTGGCTGACATACTGACATGTGATCAGCAGAGATAGTTAGCTCTGATTGGTTCAAATGTGCATGTTTTCTGGAACAGCAAAAAAAAAAAAGTTGTTTTCTGAAACAGCAAAAAAAAAAAAAAAAAAAGGTTGAATTGATGCGACAAAAAATGGGGAATGCAACATAAAATGGATCAAATCTTTAAGAGCAACGAAAGAGTTGGGGAGGCTTATTTATCATATTCAGTTTTATTTGCTTTGATGGGGAGGTTAAGAACATCTTAGCTGTCAATGTGAACTTTGGACTTATATTTCTTCATTTATGTTTGGCTACTTATTCATTTCCCTATGATTTAAAAAAAGTCAATGTTTGCGCGATATTCAAAATATATTCCATTTCACTCTGCATTATATAAGTAATTTGTACTTATTTTTCTGAATGTATGTTACTTATATCTTTTTTTTTTTTTTTTTTTTTTAAAGTAAATGTCTACATTAACTTAATTTTTAATATACATCCTATGTTCTTAAGTAGTTAACATTGAGATTTGGCATTTAGTATGTGAGGAAATGAGGGAAAATAAAAATTAGGAGATGGAGGTTGGGGTTATAGCTGTTTTTAACTTTTATTTTGCATATCATTGAAAAAATACAATTTTGAATGAATCAGTTTTTGTATGTAGTTGAAGAAGTTTGCCCCCCCACACCCCACCCACCCCCACCCAAAAAAATTAAATAAAATAATAATAATAATAATAAAAGAAATAATAAATACAATTTCTGGCTCCATGGCGACCTTCACGTCGGAGAGTTCCGGCAACAAATTCTAGCCACTTTCACCCCTTGTTATAATGCTAAACATCAAAATTGTATGAATCCCCATTAATGATAATTCTTTTATTCATATACTAGTATATGTATATACAGTGGGGCAAATAAGTATTTAGTCAACCACCAATTGTGCAAGTTATCCTACTTGAAAAAATTAGAGAGGCCTGTAATTGTCAAAATGGGTAAACCTCAACCATGAGAGACAGAATGTGGAAAAAAAAACAAAATCACATTGTTTGATTTTTAAAGAATTTATTTCCAAATTAGAGTGGAAAATAAGTATGTGGTCACCTACAAACAAGCAAGGTTTCTAGCTGTCAAAGAGGTCTAACTTCTTCTAACGAGGTCTAACAAGGCTCCACTCGTTACCTGTATTAATGGCACCTGTTTTAACTCATTATCGGTATAAAAGACACCTGTGCACAATCTCAGTCAGTCACACTCCAAACTCCAATATGGCCAAGACCAAAGAGCTGTTGAAGGACACCGGAGACAAAATTGTAGACATGCACCAGGCTGGGAAGACTGAATCGGCAATAGGTAAAACGCTTGGTGTAAAGAAATCAACTGTGGGAGCAATTATTAGAAAATGGAAGACATATAAGACCACTGATAATCTGCCTCGATCTGGGGCTCCATGCAAGATCTCACCCCGTGGAGTCAAAATGATAACAAGAACGGTGAGCAAAAATCCCAGAACCACACGGGGGGACCTAGCGAATGACCTACAGAGAGCTGGGACCACAGTAACAAAGGCTACTATCAGTAACACAATGCGCCGCCAGAGACTCAAATCCTGCACTGCCAGACGTGTCCCCCTGCTGAAGCCAGTACACGTCCAGGCCCGTCTGCTGTTTGCTAGAGAGCATTTGGATGATCCAGAAGAGGACTGGGAGAATGCGTTATGGTCAGATGAAACCAAAATAGAACTTTATGATAGAAACACAGGTTCTCGTGTTTGGAGGAGAAAGAATACTGAATTGCATCCGAAGAACACCATACCCACTGTGAAGCATTGGGGTGGAAACATCATGCTTTGGGGCTGTTTTTCTGCCAAGGGACCAGGACGACTGATCTGTGTAAAGGAAAGAATGAATGGGGCCATGTATTGAGAGATTTTGAGTGAAAATCTCCTTCCATTAGCAAGGGCATTGAAGTTGAGACGTGGCTGGGTCTTTCAGCATGACAATGATCCCAAACACACAGCCAGGGCAACAAAGGAGTGGCTTCGTAAGAAGCATTTCAAGGTCCTGGAGTGGCCTAGCCAGTCTCCAGATCTCAACCCCATAGAAAATCTGTGGAGGGAGTTGAAAGTCCGTGTTGCCCAACGACAGCCCCATAACATCACTGCTCTAGAGGAGATCTGCATGGAGGAATGAGCCAAAATACCAGCAACAGTGTGTGAAAAGCTTGTGAAGAGTTACAGAAAACGTTTGGCCTCCGTCATCGCCAACAAAGGGTACATAACAAAGTATTGAGATTAACTTTTAGTATTGACCAAATACTTATTTTCACTATGGTTTGCAAATAAATTCTTTAAAAACCAAACGATGTGATTTTCTGTTTTTTTTTTCTCTCTCCTCCACATTCTGTCTCTCATGGTTGAGATTTACCCATGTTGACAATTACAGGCCTCTCTAATATTTTGTTGACTACATACTTATTTGCCCCACTGTAACTCCTACACTTAGTACGGTCACAGGTGAGCTGGAGCCTTTGCCAGCTGACTTTGGAGAAGGTATTTTTGGAAAGTGTGAAAAAACTTGAATACATGTCAAAAACCCACGCTCACACAGAGATTAAATGCATGAATACTAGTTTACTTAACTGAAGAAGGTTGATAGCCTAGATTTGAACCAGCTGCTTCTGAACTGTGAAGCGGATGCTATCCAGTAAGCCACCATGCTGCATAAATGTGCATGCATTGTGACAAAAGTGAAATATTCAATGGGCATGCATGTCCAATCCAGATGTAAACAGATACTCACACTTCCTGTCTGAGGTCCAAACGGGGACTATTTAGAATGCGTAAGAAGGAGGGAGGAGTGGAGAAAGACAGAAGAAAAACACTGAAAGACAGGATGGCACACAATAGAACACTTTGGTGAATTAAATGTGGAAACAATGCATGGAGCTTCATAAACGAAAACTACAGAGGCACACGATGATGAAATTTGCCTGAACTTGCAGAGGGCAAAGCATCAGGTGTGAACAAAGATGAAGATGCAAAATCCTGCTTGTAAAACATCATTGCTTCAAGGATTTGAACCCAGCGTCGGCACCCCATGAGACTTCTACTGGCCTACTTGTGTTTTGTCGCATGGTAAGTCTAAATATGATACTGTACTTTCTCTGCTTTCATTGTCTTGGCTTTGGCAAGTCTTGTATAATTGTGTAATAATAGTAATCAGAGTTACCCTAGGATGTCAAATTATTTGGGTTTTTCTATAAATAAATAAAGTTGTGGACATGCTACAGTATTTTAGTCCAATCTGCACATTCTATTCCACAACAAATAGACTTTTCCTGCAGCCAGAACATTTATGGCACTTCAATCAAAGTTATTACAGCAACAAAATGTGGCCATTGCCTTAAGGGGCTCTCTAATATGCAATAATTTCATGCTGGACAGCGTGAGATCTTTGTTCCATTTCTCGTTTGCTATATTCCTCTAGGCACAGGCATATAGAGACTCCCACGCTGCTGGAATTTATTTGTGTTGTGCCTCTGAGCCCTCTGGACTCTTCCCTGTGTCTCTTTGGTTCTATTGCATCACCACTTTACTTGCTATATTATTTACAGCAACACGCTGACAGTTTTGAATGTATTGATGTCGTATACACTTAGCAATAAATACATAGTGATTCCATTAAGAGGGCACACATGCATTCTCCCTAAAACTGTAAATACACTCAGAGACTGAATGCTATGATCAAACTTGCAAAGCGTTTTTCCCATTAATTACAGTGAAACCTCTTAACTTTGATACACTCTGTTAAGTGATACTTGTTGATTTTTAAGCTCTTCCCGTTTTAAAATAATTCAATCCATTACATTTAATGTAAAATAATAATAATAAAATAAAAAAGCAAAAAACAAAAAGAAGATCCTTAATATACTCTAGCATCAATTGTAAAGGGCATAAAAAAACTAGATGAAAGTTTTAATCAACATTTGTGGTAACATTTTCAGCTGTCATACTGGTGTAAGAAGAAAAAAAAACACTGTGTGAAAACAAATGAAATAATTTGATTAAACCCAAGCTACCTGATGATTAAATGAAAATCTCATGTAAGACAGGAAAAAAAAGAACTAGTAATACGTGTATATGCTGTATATACTTTTTAAACAACTCTTACATTTAACTTCAGTATGAAAGACTCAATTCCAGAAGCTGCTTTATTCCATGAAAAACACTGTAGATCGTAGGTATAATAAGAGACTTGTAATTTCTACTTGGGATGGCTACAAAAGCAGTAATTTATAGCTGAAGACTTACTTGTGCTCTGCAATGGGTAAAGGTCACTGTGATGTATTACTTATCACTGTTATTTGTCCCTGAACATTGTTTCTCTTGTTGGTCTTTACAATGAAGAAGTGTAACCCAGTAAAAATGAAAAATTACATATATGACAGTAAGTGAATACCATTGTGAATTTTGCTTTTGTCTCAAAAGCAAGTCACATTACTCACACCTCACTTAGACAGTGCAACATGTTATTCTTATCAATTCTAGTGCATTACTTTGTCTGGATGATGTGAAATAAACCAAAATATATTGAGCATATATGCATTACGTAAGCCTTTTTCCCCTTACCACAGGGTACCACATATCTTGCTCTTATACCCTAATATGTGTAGACAATCATTTGCTGCGTACGACTGTTTTTAAGATGAGTTCATATCCAAATATTTCTCTTGATGAGAAATACAAATGACTACCATATTTATATTCCTTTCATTCTGTTGCAATAAATAACATTATAAATAGAGAGATAAATAAACTGTGGATGGGCTTTATTTACATTAGTAGTGGAGC
Source organism: Corythoichthys intestinalis (assembly GCF_030265065.1). Lineage (NCBI taxonomy): Eukaryota > Metazoa > Chordata > Actinopteri > Syngnathiformes > Syngnathidae > Corythoichthys > Corythoichthys intestinalis. The sequence continues at coordinate 44,901,667 of NC_080398.1, forward strand.
CTACTTTTGGGAGAAGGGTCCAGCTGCGGCCTGTATTACGACCCAAACCCTTACCCTAACCTTAAACCTGAACCCTTTTTCCACGTTGGCACCAAAAATCCTAACACCTAACCCCTTTTCACTAGAAAGGGGCGTGGAAGGACAGGCTGGGAAGCCGAGTACTGTGAGCTGCAGCTAGACCTACTTGGACTTATAGTTTTTAGGGTTGGGAATCTCTGGCATGAAGCCGATTCGATATGTATATAGATACACAGGTTACGATTCGATTAAAAAACTACACATTTTTTAGGCCGAGCGATTCGATACAATTCGATACAGTTTAAGATTGATACGGTTCGATACAGAGTGAAAACGATACGATAGTAAACATTTGTTGTGTGTGTTTGTACAGTATTTTGAAAATATAAAAAAGACCACATTTTTTAATAGCAAAATTAAACAACAACATTTCATACCAATGTTATTTTTTATTTTTTTTATGAGAAAAGAAATAAGGCTTACTATATGACCGTCATTTTGTTGGATGGGATTGATAATACAATAAAACTCCAGTGTCAGACAACAAAAAAGTGCAGTAATTTAATTACTGTATTTCCTGGTGTTTTGAACACAATTTAAGTGCAAACTTTTAACGTAAACAACTTACAAGCAAAAAAATATATGCAGCAGCTCTTGAAAAAAAGAATTAAACCTGTTAGTGTTATCATAAATAAATAATGAATTATGCTTTACCACTGGTATTACTGGGGGAATAAAAACATGACATTTTAGACAGACAGGTCTATAATCATTACTTTAACCTTATACACAGCAAAGTCATTCACTTATGCCTGTGCTTCCACATTTTTTTATTCCTCATCACTGTCTATATCTCTTTTGAAGGGCAGATTTTTCTTGAGGAAGATCAACTGATCCACATGTTCATGTTTAAGTAGACTGCGGTTCATGGAAACAATATCTCCAGCAGATCGTGCTGCCCTTTCCACCATTGTAGTGGGTTATTTTTCAGGGTTAAAAACTCACGATCTCTGTACCACTTCACACTAGCTCGGTACCATGCGAACAGATCTGGCTGCCTTCGTCAATTCAAAGTCCGACTTTTGTTTTCCTGGGTGCGTTGAAAATCAATTGCTGCACGTCGTTGGCGTGGTGCGCAAACTGTCCATTGTTTTAGCATGTTGCTTCGTTGCCACTACTAGTTTCGTTTTGGGTTGTGAAGAAAACGCTACGGAGCGTGCGTTACAGTGGTTTTGTTAGCTCTCGCGTTGTTATGACACGCCCGTGACGATCGGGTAATGACGGCGACTACTAGCGGTTCTGCCGAAATGAATGGGAAGTTGAGGCAACCACGAAGGCGGTCACAATCTAAGTGCGCTGTGTGGTGAATGACACAAGCGCAGCATGTGAGGTAAAAGCTAAATTATTATCATATTAAGCAATGGATTGAACTAGGCATTAGAAGCCAATTCTTGTGCTCGCGATAGCCGAATTCTATCTCTACTATCGGTTCATTGAATATTTAATGGCTAGTTACTGTCGAATGGTAACTTTACTATCGATACAGCTGTATCTCTCACCTGTAAAACCGGATATCCGGTCATATCGGTTTATCGTTCTCAAGCTTAATAGTTCTCCCTACGATGCAGTACTGTTCCACACCACAAGAAAATGGTAGACACAAATGAAAACTCAACACAACTCAAATTTATTTACAGCATATAGAACGAACAATTTCATTTCAAATTAAAAACAGGCATCGGTGGATGAAAAATTTACTTGCACTGTGTCAGATTTTATGGTCAAAATGCTCCCATTTAAGAGTAATGTGGAGCCCAGATACCAGGTTTTGGAATCAGAATTTTAAAACTATTCCATTTTAACAAAAAAAAAAACAACAACAACAACATACCTCAACATTTTAAAAATTGACAACAAGCTGAAATTTTGCTATAGCCGATACAAGTGATGTGCTTTCGGGGGCTACACAAGTATTATGTGGGGTGGAATGCATGAAAGTAGAATTACTGTGTAGTGTGTAATATAACTGTTGTACCAGTTCAATTACAATTATCCATCAATCCATCTTTCCAAAATGTAATTTATCATACATTAACAAATTGTAATCAAGAGTAAATGTACAGTTAGAACATAAGAAAACAGTCTGAAAATTATCTAATCATTCACATAGTCTGAATGTATTATTTATCCCATTTGCAGGATTCACACTTATATTCTTTTATCATGATTATTCTCATTAAGGTGCCCCTCAACATCAGCAGCTTTCATCATTATCTGCAGTGTCCATCATGATCACCATGAGTGCAAACAGCACAGCATCCTGCACTCTCACCAACACTCCACTTGTTGGCCATGCTGACATGTTCACTGTCAGCAATTCAAGTGGCATGGAGGCATATCTTCAAAAACTTGCTCATTTGGATGAAGGACTTTACAATGACTTCTGTAAACTTTGGATTACGCTCATGGTCATAAACTCCCTCATTTTCCTGGTTGGTAATTTATATTCAGAAACTTTTGCCGTGCGTATATTGTTTCGTATTATGGTTAACTGTTGACAAGCTCTTTTCCTATGTCAGGTGGGCATGGTGCTCAACACGTTGGCTCTTTATGTCTTCTGCTTACGCACCAAGCAGAAGAGCTCCTCAGTGATTTACACCATCAATCTAGCTGTGACTGACCTGTTGGTCAATCTCTCTCTGCCAACACGCATCCTGCTCTACTACAGTGGAGGAGCTTGCCTCATCTGCTCCTACTTGCATATCTTCAGCTACTTTGTCAACATGTACTGCAGCATCCTCTTCCTCACGTGTATATGTGTGGACCGATACCTCGCGATTGTGCAGGCGAGTCTAATAGCTGTAGATGGAGAATAATCTTAATATTTAATCAGTGAAAATGGTTGTTTTCATTTTTTTATAGGTTGGAGCATCGCGTCGGTGGCGTAACTCCAGTGTGGCCAAATGTGTGTGTATCTCAGTGTGGCTGTTTGCCATTGTGGTCACCTACTCCTTCCTATCCACCGCATTCCAACGTACAGGTTGCTGCCTCTCAAAGCTCCTCTTCCTAACTCTGACTGAGTTCTTTCTACCCCTCGTCATCATTGTGGCCTTCACCTTGCGGATCGTGTGGGCGCTTGCCGATCACAGCCAGATGCAACAGAGCAGGTAAAATAAATGAGATTATCAAATAAATGTTGTTTACAAGTATTAAAAAAAACTAATTAATAATTACTTCTATGTTGTTGAGTAGTTTCGGCATGCCCGATTGTTGACTGAATGAAAGATCAAAAGGCACGATCTGGATAGGCTTAAATTGTGCCCCTGTATTGTTGACGTTGTGCTGTCCATGATACCCACAGGACTTTAAAACAAAGCTTATCAATCAATAAGACCTTAACAAATATTTGGATAAAACAAAACTATCACTTACAGTATTCTCCACACTATAAGGCACATCGGAGTATAAGGCGCACTTTCAATAAATGTCCTATTTTAAAATAGCTTCCATATACAGCGATCCCTCGTTTATCGCAGTTAATGGGGAACAAAACCCAGCGCGATAAGTGAAAAACCGCGAATTAGCGCCCCCCTATTTTTTTGTGTGTGTGTTTAATGTATTTATTCATTTTTAGCATTCGAAAGATACATATAAGACATGTCTTTTTACTCTTTTCCATTCCTGTTAAACATGTTACTGTCCCACCAAATTATCTTTAAACAAGAACACAGTAGAAAAATGCTTGTCTTTATTAAATGCATCATTAAGTGAGTCCACTCAAATCTGCTCAAGCTGCTCACTTACACACAATAAGTTGCCACAGCAACTGTTTAACAAGTTAAGCGATGATTGACGCATGCCGCACTTTGAAGTTTCTGCTTCCAAACGTCTCTGGCTGGATCAAACCTTAAAGTCTGTCAATCATCGTTAACCTTAATAAGCAACTCCAGTGCACTGCCTAACCAAGAAAAGCAGCAGGAGCGAGAGTGAGCGACTACGTGATCGGCTTGGAACAGCTACTAAAAAATTCTGCATTTATTTATTTATTTTTTTTAATTGAAAAAAAAATCTGCGGTGGACTGAGGGCACAAAGTTTGAAGCGCGAAGTATCGAGGGATCACTGTATCGGTAGTAGTGGTTGCGTATTACATCCACTAGATAGAGCTGTGCTAAAGTGAATGCCATGCCATTGTTAACCAATATTGATCCATATTTAAGGCGCATTGGATTATGAAGTGAACTATTGGTTTATGAGGTAATTGAAGGCTTTTAGGTGCGCCTTATAGTGCCAAAAATAGAGTAATCAATATTAATCAATGCCATTCAGTTATAAACAGATCAGGGAATAAGGTTTTTTGAAGTTAAAACACACACTAAAAAGGAGAGAAATGGTACACAAGGTGATAGTGAGATTGTGTCCATGTTTATCCGTGCAGGAAAAGACGGAGAAGGGCTGTCCAGCTGCTGACCACAGTTCTGATTATCTTCACTGTTTGCTTTACACCATTCCACATACGGCAGGTGGGTGAGAAGATCTGGACTGCTATCATCAAATTCGGTTATTAAAAAGGGATATTGCATTGGCTGTCCACTTTGTAGGTGGTGGTTTATTTCTATCCCGATATGCCTCACCACGCGATCATCTACCATTTGACTGTCACGCTCAGTAGTCTGAATAGCTGCATGGATCCGGTGGTCTACTGCTTTGTGACTAACAACTTCCGGGTAAGACTAGGTTGTACAATACTGTGATACATTCATGTTACACATGTTGTCATAGTAGCAGAAGGGTTGATGCCATCATTCTTATTGTCGGTTGCAATCAAAGTGCTGTCCTGCAACATTTTATCAAAGTGTTTCCATTGAGACTATTTTCTTTAGGAAATTTTAACATTGAAGCAGTAATGTGAAGTAAGGTTGGCCAACCATGTTTTTGAATAATATCAATGGCTAAACAGTTATAAGCATATTTTCATTATTTTTTTTAACGCAATCCTTCCAGATTCTTTGTTTAACCCATAGCAACGCACTTGTCAACGAAAATGCTTTTCTTCAGCAATCTTCGGAAATTACGTCACACCTAGATGTGCGAGGGAAGTCCGCCATAGAACAGTATTGTTTGTTGCATTGCTTCTCGGTAAGATGCCACAGCGGTGTGGGGCGATGTTTTGTTCTCACTAAGACGAAAAGTTGTATGAGTGGCCAAAGGATAGCAGGGCACGTAAATGGACATCTTTCGTTTGCACAAAGCGAATGAATTTCACACCATCATCGAGTAGTGTTCTCTGCTGCAAACACTTCGAAGATGCCTGCTTCCTTAACCGGTCTGCTTATGATCAAGGATTTGCCAAAAAGTGTGATTTTTGGATAGATGACTGATGACTTTGTCAAAGCATAGCTGCCTACTGTTGTGGAATGAACAGTATAAGCTAGCGACGTTAGCCGAAAGTTACCTCGTGGCAATCCCTGATCATAGTTGTTGCGTCCGCTAGGTTAGGCGTGTTTAAATTGTGCGTTATCTACGATCTTGTCCGAAAGGGTTAATCCACTGTCAATCGGGAAACTGGTGTGGATGTGCATATAAACGGGTCGGCGCCGCGGTAATTCACGGTCACATTGCAGTAAGAGACACACACCGCCGGTGAGTTTGTGCACATTTATTTGTATTTGTATTATGTATTTCCACCTTCATGCTTCAAGCATTGCATTGCATTTGTGCGGTTCGGTGTTTCTTTCACGGTGATCGCTAGATAGCCTTCTAGTTTGTTTCGCGAGAGCCGCTGGCAGGTGACAATTTAGCGTGTTGGCAGTGAGTTTGCTTGTGTGAAAAAACTACATTTCCTCACGCCGTTAGATGCCACTTCCTGCCGAGAGCTGTGCCGAGCTAGGTTCTTACTTTTCCATAAGAACTGCTCCATGTGGTAATAAAGAGACAAAGTTGTCAGCACGTCGTGTGTTCGATACATTTGTAAACAAAAAGCTCATAACAAGACACTATGCACGATCCGTTTAAGAGACGCTGGAGTAGGAGGCGAGGAGGAGATCAGCGAGAAGCAAAACTTCACGGTCGAATGTGGCGGCAGTCCGCTATTATTTTGTTTTCTTATTGTTGCCACAATAAAGTGGAGAAAGCCATCGACGACTCATCTCCTTCTTTCCCCCCAACGTTTTTATATTATTATTTTATATGCACGAGAGCTGCCGGATCTGCCAAAATGAACATGAAGTCTGATTATTATTTTTTTTAACAATGTCATCAGATAGACAAAAACATAAAATTATGTGCAAATGCCTGCAACTTCAAATCATGAAAATAATAACAGCCTATATCTTACCAATGTTGCAATCTCAATGGGTCTTGTATCCATTCCATGTCAGGTAGTCTAGGCACATTGTCTGCATCCTGATTAGCGTCTTGCTAATACATGTTAGGTCCAACATAAAATTCCAAGCACCTCTTCCTCCTCCAACTCTTCAAAAACTTGGATCTCCTCCCTTGCGCTCGATCTATCGCTTATATCGCTGTTTGAATCATTGTTTGTAGGGCTTTGTATGGTGGCCGTATGTATGGAGCTGCCATCGCTGTTCCCGGTGTGACGTATCACTTCCGGGTTCGTCCCCTTTCAGGCTCGAACTTCGGAAACGCGATTATTTTGTCAAGTATACAACATATAAATTATTTTTTCATGCTTTATTTGTTGGACAATGTTTAATTACTTTACTTGTGACCCTATTTGGCATGTGAAGAAATTACTTCACATTACTGCTTTAAGTCCTATCAGAGGTTAACAAGAAGTGATTGAATTGCAACGTAGCATTACCACAGCACAAATAAACATTTACAATTCTTCCTTTCCTACTGCTCTGTATATATTTTTAATTTTACGGTAATTTGTATCATCAATAATTAATTGTGTTTTTCACAGAATCACTTGGTCATAACAGACTCCTCCCTTTCATTCACAGGCGACTATGAGGAATATTTTCCAGCGGAAAGAGGCAGAGCAAAGCAGCGGCGACATCATCAGCATGCAGCACAGTTCTAAGGAGGTCGCCAACGCTGTCCCTAATATTGTGATTATGATGCAAACCATTCCCCCCTCATCAGAGAAAGACGCTCAGGGAATTCACACATTGTAAAATCACTTGAGGAATTAGCAGTGTCATCTATGGGATGGTCACTGTATTGGACTTTGATGGACAGCATTGATGTGACAAATGCAACTCATCACTGAGTTGACGAAGACTCACCACACTCGTCTGATATTTTACATTTTAGGAGGAAGCAAAGAAATCATGTGTTACCATTAACATAGGAATGCAATGGAAGTTAGATCTGATGGAAGACCTTCTGTTTGGATGAATATTATTTATGACTTTGATTACTTCAGGAGAGTTCAAGTCAATGTCATCAAACAATTACCCATTTTGTACAGCAGATGGCAATATTTTTCCGAAGCCATTATGAAACTCAACAGTACTGTAAATGGCTCGGCACTCGATTACGGTCACATTACTTAAATTAAAGTGCTGGTCTTGGCGATATTTCCCAAGTCCCACCCCAACCAGCCAGTTCGAAAACGAGACAAGACCATAACTTTGAGCGTCGAGACCGAGACAAGATCCTGACCAACCTTGAGTGTTACAAAACTAGTGTCATTTGAGAAGTCAGAAATGAGGTTTAATATTTTACTCAAGTAGAGATTGCCTTGCTTGAGGATGCAAATGAATAACTGTAACTGAGATATTCACAAATAAATGCGTGCTGTGATTTTGGAGGGGAAAACTATACACTGTATATCTGTAATGATGTAGAGATAAATAGATTCGATTATAAATTATTGTTATTATTAAATTGCATTTAACAATCATAAAGGTAATCATTTTAGAACAAATCTTTTTGTTTTGGAAACACATTGAAAATTCAAAGTTTTCTTTTAATTGATTGATACTATTTTAGCAAAGAAATACTTTGGTTAAGGAGCTTGAATACAAGGTCATTAAAAATGTAGGCGCACAATGCATATGGTACGTATTTTACAGTGCGTCATTTTTTTCCTCCAGATTTTTCAAGAAACAAAAAAAAAAAAAAAAAAAAGCAATTTGATTATTTCAATTATTTTAAGAGGATACTGATATTTGACTTACATACGTTCACTTAACCTTAAACTGGGGGGTGGAGCCTTATATTTTGAAGGACTGTTAATTATGGCTCATTAAAAAAATACTTTAAAAAAAATAGTACTTAAAAACGGAGTTCTTAAAAAAAATACTCCGTTTTATTATCATTTTGTACCACAAATTTACTTTTTCAAAGAAAAAAGCAACTTGCCACTTGATAACATTTTTTAATACTTACTTTTACTTTGACTTCCTTTTCCTGTTGAATGTCCATCATATGGGTACATTTGATCCATTCCCAACATTTTATGTCGTCACCTTCCGGAAGTGAAGAGAGTGATGACGCAACTCGTTCGCTGTCTTGACCACGCCTCTCTTTGTTACTGTGGAAACCACTGAGGTTGAGGGGGTGTACTACAGTATGTACTGTACTTGAAGGTAGAGCGTTGAGCGTATTCATTTTGCAGCCAAAGGTTAGCCGAGCACGCTACGCTAACCAAAACTGAGAGCTTCGCTGTCCGCGGTATCGAAGACAGTTCGCGACTAGCATGTGGCGCCTGTTTGTGGAATAACATCCCAGGTATCTATCTGCATCTTTATCGTTTTCATATAAGTTTGGAATTGTATAAGTTACACTCCTAAAGAGCTTCAAACGCTGCCAACACAGTGTGGTGTAGTGGTTTTGTCGCCCAGCTGGACTTGACTCATACCTTAAATGTTTTTTGTTTTGTTTTTTTAGCTCTGCCTGTTGAACTCTTGCAAGTGTTGAATGCACACGGAGGAATAAAACTGGTACTATGTTTCAACATCGACAGGTAAAGACGTGGTTACAGACTGACAAAAAAGCATGTCTCGACTGGCTCAACAATGTCCACTAATTCCATTCATTCCAAGGTTGGAAGAAATAATTTCCCTGTAGTTTACCTAAGAAAAGGGGGTGCTGTATGCACATTGCTCTATACACATTAGGGTTGGAACTTGAAGGCAACCATGGCCCCCTACCAAACTGGCGCCCAAATGTTAGTCAGGGTTTCCTGAGTCGGATCGAGTCCGTCTGTTCTTCTGTGGTTTGGGCTGGATTTCAAAATCGATGCTAGAGGTGTGCCTAACAATCACAGACTGAGTCTGAAAGAACCAATCACAGAAGCAGAGATAATACAAAAGCGCAATGCGACTCATGCTGTAGATTGTGGTAAATCTGTAGTTTACAAACAATCTTGGCATGCAGTTGAATTGAATGAGAACACTGGCGAACATTAGCTGCCGATTTAGTGAGAATTGTCGTGTATTTTCGTGTACAGTACTTGTTTTTGAAAAGAGAACAAACGTTCTGAAAGCAAGTTGGATTGTATACATACAAAGTTTGTTTTGGTGTAGGAAACTGTAGTCAACTCATGTGACCGAACTGTGAAAAAATGCAAATGAAATAGAATTTTCGTACAATAAGTCATGTGAAAGCCATCATTAACGATATACAACTGTAATGGACTTTGGATGAAAGTCATATTCAGCAGTGAATCGTTAAACTGCATTGGACAATGTGATGATGCTGAAACTTTTGTTTGGTACAGTTCCATTGAGATGTTTAAAGATGACTGCCTGAAGAAGAAACCCAAATTACCACAGTCATTTATAATACTGGGCTGCATGTCCAGGAAAGGTACTTGGGTGATGGCTGTTGTTACATCGTCAATATAATGCAGAAGTTTATACATATGTTTTGAACACATTTCTTATTCTATCATTGAAAAGATGTTTGCAGATGTCATAGTCATAGTCATTGTCCAAGAGCAGGGGTGTCCAAACTTTTTGCAAAGGGGGCCAGATTTGGTGTGGTAAAAATGAGGGGGGCCGACCTTGGCTGACGTCCTTTACGTATATATTTAAGCAAATTTTAGCAAGCCATTGTGTGTGTCACATTGTATTTTTTTTTTTCTTTAATCAATAATTTCAACAACCTCGCAACTAGCCTTTGTAGCATCCTCTTTCGCCTCTCGGGCTTTTGCGAAATACTTCTGCTGCGAAATTAAACTACCTTCAAGTTGCTTCAATTTCTCGCTACGTATGTTCTCTGTAATCTTGTCGTACATGTCAGCGTGTCTTGTTTGGTAATATCGCCTCGCATTGAGCTTTTTAAAAACAGCGACTGTCTCTTTGCAAACGAGGCAGACACAATTGTTGCGTGTTTTAGTAAAGAAATAGTCCAATTTCCACCTATCCTTGAAGCGTCTGCTGTCGCATTCAACTTTCTTTTGTTGACTGTCGCCATTTTAGAAAATTGGAAGTAAAGGGTAAAACGGGTTCATGTTGCTTAGAGTGCTGCTGCCTTTTAGTGGGTAAATGAGGAGCAGCGTTTAGTGTGTAAGCTACTTCATATGCTGGTAGCAGTACTACTGACCAATTTATAAGTCTGTGTGCGGGCCAGACGTTATTGATTTTATGACAGAGGCTGGGGGCCGGATGAAATTTGACGACGGGCCGCATTTGGCCCCCTGGCCGGACTTTGGACATGGCTGTCCAAGAGGATAATTGTTAGATTTTAAGTAAGGTTATGCTTTTTGTCATTGAACAAAAACTCTCATGGACAAAAGGTCAATGTAATGGCCTTTAAATAGTTCTCAATTCAATTCAATTGAAAATCTGTGGTGGACGTTAAAGAAAATGGTTCATGATCAAGTTTCAGTTTATCTGGCAATCGCAATTACGCAATTAGGAAGTTGGAGCCAGGCTGATGAACAGTCTATGCCTTAGAGTCTGCAAGCTGTTATAACAAGTATCACTGCAACGATTAACTCGAGTATTCGATTAGAAAAAATATTCGAATTAAATTTTATTGCTTCTAGTATTCGTTTAATTAAAGTGGTGTTGTAGTGGTTTATTTTGAAAGTGTTTGAATTTACTTTAATTGATTAGGGTGGATACACTGCCCTCTGGTCTGCCTCATTTCACATGGCTGAATCCAACTGCTCCCTGTTAAGACCAACGTAAGCTAAGTTTTCATTTGAGCTAATGTTTTTATGCATTCATAGTTTAGTTTATAAGCATATTTAGCCATTTTTTGTGGGAATATGTGTCTGAACCATTTGTTGAGAGCATTGTAAAAACAAAACGTTAGCATTTTATAGCATATTTGGAGCTAGCGGACTTTTGCTATTTAAGTTAGCCAATTATTCTTTTGTTGTACATAGATCCTCATTTTTTTAATACTGTTTGAGGCTCAGCTCAGGTATTTAAATTTTTCATGTTCCTTATCAGATTACTCGATTATTAGAAATAGTTAATCGATTAATTGACTACTAAAATAATCGATAGCTGCAGCCCTAATAACAAGCACACGTGTGCTATTACAGGCTGAAGGGTTCCCTCTACTGGCTAACTCCTAACTATAGTTCTGCAAATTAATGAATCAGCCCTGATACAAAAAAAACAAAAAAAACAGGTTGTGCATGGAAGTATTAGTCGTGTGCTTATTTGATCATTCCATTATTTTTTTCCTCAAGATTGAATGATATACATATATATGTCATAACATATCATATCATAACATTATTTTTCATGACTTTGTATGCGATTTTACCAGGTTTGAACAACTATTTGTGTTGACCCCACCCAGGATTTCATTTTTTAACCATTCTGGTTGGTCCTTTTCTCATCTTTTCTGCAAAATCTCATTAATATTCAGCTGACTGGATCCAATTTGAACATTCAATATTTAAATTAAATGTTAAATAATTGAATAAATATTGAAATAATATTTAAACTCTCTCACGTCGGTGGAAAGCTTGTGGATGTCGGCAATGCATGTGGTGACATTGACACATCGCGGAGACATGGACTACGTAGTGCTTCAATGACATCAAGCTTTGCTATTTCAAAATTATAAAAAAAAAAAAAAAAACCAAATATTTACTCACTTGACTCTTCATCTCAAGGGGATTCTATGCGCAAAAGTAGTTAATTATAATCTGATAAATTATATAGTTTTAAACAAATTTTATTTTTTTTCATGAAATTGTTTGATTATTTATGAATGGTGTATGGAGGTGAGAACATTTAAGCCTTTGTTGGATGCATTACAGCAGGGGTCTCCAAACCTGTCCTCGAGGGCAGCTGTGGGTCCTGGTTTTTGTTCATACTGATCAAGCACAGACCTTTTAACCAATGTGGTTTCTACTAAAACAAGCAGCACCTGACTGCAATCAACTGATTACACTTACAAAACACCAGATTGGTGAAAAGGTGTGGTCTTGTTTTGTTGGAGTGAAATCCTGCACCCACTGCGGCCCTATGTGGAATAGTTTGGAGACCACTGCATTACAGTAATAAATTTACAACACCAAAATCAGTTTTTAAAAAAATGCGATGTACTATTTTGACAGTTTTGAGGCACTTAACCATTCAACACGATGAGAAATTGGCTCAAAACCTTTGACTGGGGTGTAGATTTTAGCAGTTTTTTTAATTGCTTTTATGATATCATCTAAATGTGCAAAGGTCTTAAAGGATATATTTCCGTGCCATCTTGGGATAGATGGACTATAAAATGTTAATGGCATGAATTGACTTCTTTCTTAGTCTTACTGACAGCCTCATTTAATAGATGTACACGAGTGGCAATTGTAGCTGATGTTAAGATATTCTAAAACGGAGGAGTGCAGATCAGCGCAACACAAATACAGCACTCTTTTACCGTATCGCATTTGCCAAAGGTTGATTGTTTATCTAGTTAAAGTATGAGTTCACATCTTGCCTTAAATGGCTCATGTGTCAGTGTGCTTACATAAAAATGGAGGTGGTCTTTTCATTACAATTTCTTTACCATCCCATTTGTTTTCCCACAGGTTGCAGTCTATCCCAAGGAATGTGCACACATTTTCTGCTAAAAAGGACACAGAAATCTTGCACAATTCAAAACTTTCCATCACCCCATGCAGCCATTGTAAGCCCAGTTACAGAATAACTTCAAAATTCCACCCCGCACACCTCTTGGTTTTGATCACGCCGAGAACACTGCTGCCTCTCCACAGAGCCAAAATCGTTTTCACTTAGCAGATCTTTACTAAACAGGATGGACGGGAGAAGAGCTTCAGCAACAGCCATTTCCGGGTAAGAGGTGCATTAATGTTAAAATTATTGCAAGTTTTTGGAAAAAGAAAAAAAAGTCTCTTCTTTGTTGAAAAGCGTTAATTTTTAAAGCGGTCTATTGGAATGCGCGGTTAATTGTTTTTAATTGGGGATGGCGTGGCTCAGTGGTAGAGTAGTTGTCCCCCAACCCAGAGTTTGTGGGTTCAGTTCTCTGCCCTGATGAACTCGCCTAAGTATCCTTGAGCAAGATACTGAACCCCACATTGCTCCCGGTGCTGCGTCACCAGTAGGTAGATGGTGATGTAGTGTTAAGCACTTTGAGCACCTTGGAAGGTGGAAAAGCGCTATATACTGTATTTTTCGGACTATAAGCCATGGTTGTTTTCACTTTTTGGCTGGGGGTGTGACTTATACTCAGGAGCGACTTATGTGTGAAATTATTAACACATTATGATATCTTTTCACATGTTATTTTGGTGTTTTGGAGTGACACTGATGGTTTGGTGAACTTGTTAGCATGTTCTTTATGCTATAGTTATCTGAATAACTCTTAATAGCTATGGCCACGTTTGCGTTCTGCCTTTGGCAATGTGTGTTCAATTGTAATATTGACTTTTTTATATTGAAATGCATGCTTTTAGTTTGTGGCGCTTTCACGCCCACGTGGGGGCGCACTCGCACTTGTTTACGTGAAGAAGAGCGCTCACATGCCAGAAAACGGACAGCTGCGTAGCTGTGAGTGAGTTAGCGAGAGAGAGAGACACTGCTGCAAACCTACGTTCATTGTTAATGCTTTAAAATATCTCTACAGAGGCAACGCCTGTGTGTATCATCTTTTCTGTTGTTGTTGTGTGTTTTCCACCCGCGATCGGACACTTAGAGCCAGTTGTGTGGTTGTTTGAACGACATGCTTATGCGAGCGAACGCATGTGAACCGTTTATGTTATTGCTGTAAGAGCACCTAATTATCATTTATTTACGTTGATGCAAGTCTGTTTGGTATCGAGGACCAAATTGATTCAGCAAATTATACGGACGTCTAGCATCATCATTTGGGAGTTCGCTCTATAGCCAGGACCGAGCCATAGCGTCCTGGTGAGGACAGTATATTCGCTAGGGATGTCCCGATCCAGGTTTTTGCACTTCCGATCTGATACCGATATTGTTTTGCACTTCCGATCCGATACCGATACTGGCCGATACCGATACCGACCTATCTGAGCATGTGTTAAAGTTTAAAGTTATTTAATATTTAGCCTCCTTACTTAGTTGTCAGACTCATGTTGAAAAAGGTTTTAGTACTCTTGATAACAACTAGCCAGCTGAATTAGGTGAGTTTGAATAACACCCAACGGTTGGTAACAAGAAACTGACCTGTTTATTCAGTGACAAACACAAAACATTATAAATAACAAACAGAAATTGCATAGTCAGTCAGTAAAACGTGCAAATAATATTGTAAACTGTCTTAAAAAAGCAAAACACACCAACAACCTCAGTGGAAAATCCCCCAAATCCCCCAAGCTATTAGATGCTTTTAATGTTTCATGCATTAGTTACAAAAATTGTATAAAAAGCCTCTCAGGTTTAAATAAACGACTATTTCAGTATCAAGTTAACGTTTTAAAACAGTAAATAAAATTCTCAAGTCCCCATTCTGTATCAGCAGCTTTAAACTACATTCAATTCATTTAATTTTGTGAATCAACTGTTAAAGTTGTTAAAATTGCTCCCGTTATTCCATAATTTCCCTTCTGTCTACTTTCGACATGTGAAAGTTTTAAAACTGTTTTGAAGATAGATTCAAGTAAGATTTTGCCGATTTAGGAGTATTTTAGATAAAAAGTTAATTAGGTTCGCTTGGAAGGTTCACAACAGCCTACTAGGGAAGTCTTCTGCTTTAAGATGGCGGCGGTTTACTAACGCATCTGGTTTTCAATACTTCAATGTTGCTAACGCAGTTGAGTCTGTCGTGTAGCATCAGGTTCTATATACATATGATATCTATTATCTCCAGTAAAACGACGTTCACGTAGTTTGTAGCGGCTGTCAGCATCAGTCAGGTATTCTTGTGTTTTTTATCCAGCAGCATGAGTTGAGCTAAAGCCGTGAGTTGAGCATTGGCATTACCCAGGTCTAAGACAAGTTATGTTTACTTTCGGGACGCAATGCGGTAGGTTTCTCATTGCGTCCCGAAGACCGCGCTGTGTACATTATTAGTTCCGCTTTACTTGAAATATTTCAATAATCGGAATTTGGATGTTTGTGAATCGGTCTCTAATCTTCCACGGCCGAATCGCGCGTTGGATGGTGCGTCTTTACTCACGTGAGATAATGGCTCGTCATCCAGAATGAATTCTTCGGCAATGTCTCTTGTTATTCCCTGGGCTTTAGGACTGTCGAGTGCCAGTTTGTCACGCATAGCAAAAGTTTCTGCCAATGTTAGTTGCGTAGGACCTTTCTTTTTGTCTTAGGTTTTCTTAACATACTCCTCATATTGTTTGTGGTGGTATTTCGCTAAATGCTTGATTAGGTTGGTTGTATTAAAACTTCTTACAGCTTTACCACTACGCTTGACTTTATTGTGGCATATGTTGCTCTCTGCCTCTTCGTCTTTGTCGTCCTTTAAGGTGAAATGATCCCACACAGCTGACATTTTTACCGATTAAGTCTCTCGGTAAATTGGGAGACGGTAATGTAAATGTAGTGTGTTGAAGGTGTGCCGTAAAATGCGGACCGGATTTTAGGGAAACCGAAGCAAAAACTGGAATGGATCATGTAAATCGATGCGCTGGAAAACCCGGACCGGAGTTTAAAAAAAAAACTGGATCAGAAGTCTGGATCAGAATTTTTCCCGTGTTCCGATCCGATACTGATGCGCATTTTTTTGCCCATATCGGCGTCCGATCCGATCCAAATATTGGATCGGGACATCTCTAATATTCGCATGTCGTTGTTCATGCACTGTACACTGTACATCCATTCTGCATGTTGTTCTCTATTGTATTTTTATATTAAATTGCCTTTCAAGTTGACATATCTGTTCTATGTGTTGGAATTTATCAAATAAATTTCCCCCCAAAATGCAACTTATACTCCGGTGCGACTTAATTGTTTTTTTTCTCTTCGTTGGGCATTTTATGGCTGGTGCGACTTATACTCAGGTGCGAACTGTAGTCCGAAAAATATGGTAAGTATAACACCATTTACCATTTTAGTAGCTTTGTCGGACAATAATGGACTCCTAGCGCTATACCCTTTGCAACGACTAGAGGGATAGGGATAAATTAATTTGGGGACATAAGAGAAGGGCCTGGTAGTGGAAGGCTCAGTGGTTCTTACTGTATTAAAGTGGATTCAATTAGTGCCGCAACGATTAATCGATTAACGCGAGTAATTCAATTAGAAAAAAGCTTCGAATCATATTTTGCTGCTTTGAGGATTCGTTTAATTAGAGTGGTGTTGTAACTGTTTTGAAAGTGTTTGCATTTAGTTATATTGATTTGGGTGGATACACTGCCCTCTCGGGGCAATAGGGAATATGACATAACTCATTTATCATGGCTCAATCCAGCTGCTCCCTGTTAAGACCAACATAAGGTAAGTTTTTGTTTGTGCTAATGTTTTTTATGCATTTGTAATTTAGTTTTTAGGTACATTTAGCAGTTTTTTGTGGTCAAAGTAAATGTATTTGTTGAGGAGGATTTTAGAGGTTTTTGAAGTGCTCATTCCATCTTTTTAGAATATTCTAAATAAATAAAAAAAATGGGAGAACTGGTAGCTCCAGACCTGGACGAGAAGAAAACACCAATGGAAGTCGACAGCGATAATGAAATTGCAGATGAAGCATCATGCAAAAGCAAAGGCACAAAGATCCCCCTGCACCGCTGGGTAATGCATGGAGCAGTGATGTTTGGCCGGGAATACTGCTATGCTATGGAAACCGCCCTGGTCACACCAGTGTTGCTCCAGATAGGTAAGAATACGTGAGCACTTTTAACAAACCTTTAAAGTACTGTATGGTCCAATCTTTGTATGAGTGAACTGGTAACTCATTTGCCTCTGGCAAAAAATACCAGTCTTTTTTTTTTTTTTTTCAAGTTTCAATATTGCACTGTTAGTAGGCTGTCAAGTTGTTTGTTACTTTGGTACTAAGTGAGCTCCCACATATTTTTTTTAACCCCTTCATAGGCCACTCAAGCAAACCCTGGAAATTGCAAAGTATAGCTATAGAAACAGGATGTTCTTTTTTTTTTGTTTCACAGAATTTTGTAATCATTATGAAATTTATAAAAATTACTACTTTCACCAAGTGGTTATTTGCGATACCGTTGCCCTTCTATCAATTCGAACCAGTCTGGCCATTCTCCTTTAACCTCAGGCATCAACAAGGCATTCTTGCCAGCAGAACTGCTGCTCACTGGATTTTTCGGACCATTTTCCGTAAACCCTAGAGATGGTTGTGTGTGAGGATCCCAATAGATCAACCATTTCTGAAATACTCAGACCAGCCAGTTTGGCACCAGCAACCATGCCATGTTCAAAGTCACTTAAGTCACCTTACTTCACCATTCTGATGCTTGTTTTGAACAGTAGCAGATCGTCTTGACCACGTGTACAGTCCTCAATGCATTGAAATACTGCCATGTGTCTGACTGATTAGAAATTTGCGTTAACAAGCAGTTGGACACTTGTGCCTAATAAAGGGGCCTATGAATGTAGTTCTCATACTTCTCATACTACCGTATTTGAGTGTAACTTTAACTTCCAACTCCTTTGTTTTGATTGGCTGGAGGAAGTTACACTGTGAGGTTTGTGTATATTCATATTGAACTTTTAAGTAACTGAAGAGGATTCATTCATTTCACACTTTTAAATAAAACAAGCATTCATAATTGTTTTTAAACAAAACACACTGCAACCTTAGTTTTGCCTAAGTAAAATTCTTAAATCAATATTTGTCTTGTCTAAATGTGGCTACTGCTCCCATAAGTAGTCAGACAATGCAGAATTTACTGGAATTTCCCGTTTTTCCATCTTTTTCCCCCCTCTCTCAAGTTTTCCAGTTTTTTTCCTCCACCATTTGGGTCAAAATAAAAACCCTTTCTCGGAGCTTCAGGTACCACAGTATTTAGTATGTGCTTACTTAGGTGTTAATGCTGCAGCGTCCTTATACTATTGTCAAGGATGTTACAGTTGATAGACTATTTTCGTATGTTTTATAACAGATTGCATTTGCTTGTTGTTCAAAGAATGTGAGAGGCTTTGTTTACACTGCGTATCAAGCAACTTAGTAAATTGCAAGGCTTCACTGTCAATCCAGTAATCCTAAGCATTTATTACATAATTAATTTATTGCAGTAGCTGCTTTTAGCAATGTCCAACTCAATATAACACTTAAAATTCCTTGCAGTGGTAATGGGATAACAGCAGCAATGTTTGGGAAATGGACTGGCATAGCGGATGTGTTTCACTACAGTGTCATGTAACCTGCATGCCCAGCAATAGCTATCAGCAACGTCAATGGTAAATGGAACAAAGGCACCTTTTCCTGGTATGTTAAGAATGTTTAACACAGCACATTTCGGCGTCACCGTCTTTCTCCGTGTTTGCAATATTGATAGAAAGATTAGGTTTAAAACCCTATTCATAGAGGCATTTACATTTTCTAAGCATCCAGCTTTGCACTGCTGTTCTGTATATGTTGAAAATGCAGATGCAGTATGTTTTTTTTGTGTGTACTTTTCTTAGGCTTATCCTAAAGTTGTGTAATCTTATTTGCTTTCTGACTTGTTTGGCAAGACAATTTACAGATGATGAAAACATGTTTTATTGATCAACACTGCAGAAAATTGTAGTCGATTGTTATTTTGCTGAATATTTTGTAGTTGTAGCTGAACTGACCATAGAAGATCGTGATGTTTTAATATGAAAGCAAAATAGTTATTTGCCATTTCTAGCAAAGGACTAGGCTCAAGGATTGCTTCAAGACATGATTATCTTATTGCTGAGTGACAGAATTATTTACGATTAACATCATTTTTTGGTCTATAAGGTGCACTTGACTATAGAATGCACCCGTCAAATATGCCAAAAAAAACTATTTCTTTGTAGATAGGCCAAGCTGGACATCTGTGGTAATAAGATTTGAGACTTTTCACCATTCAGTTGATTGAGGAAGAGTCTTTTGATCAAGGATATACAATCTGCAGGTTTCCACGTTGTACTTTGTGATATTTTGACCATAAGACTTGCACCTCATTGGAATTTAAAAGACCAATAAACACTGGACTGCAAGCTGCAATATTCAAAATGGGCTAAATAAGTAGCATCTTATTGTCTGAAAATGATGGTAGTTAGTAGTTACCCAGTTATTTGTCTCACTTGGTTTCAGATGCTAAATCAACCAAGTAGATAGATGTTTAACAGTAAGTCACTTTTTATAAGTTCATGCTTCCCCGCTCCAGAATTGCTGCCATTGCATTCATCGTTTGGATTATTGATGTGCAAAGTTCACTGGTGTTAGGAGCCTCATTCAGTTGAATTATTAGCAGCTTTTAGGTATGCATCTGTGAAATCCTTAATGATTTCAGAAATGTACGCTGTGCCTTCTTTGAAACATGGAGGAAAATTGGCTATGTCTAGAATTTGTGCAGGGTACAATAAAATATCAAGACTTTCAAGTTGTTCGAGACGGAGTTGTACTGCCAGTGTCAGAAAGCTTGGTGTCAAGTCGCTGGTCACAGGTCTTGCAAAAAAATTCATATGCTATATCAAAGCTAAAAACACCCGTTGGACTTGTGAAGTGGCCTTCAACGAGCCCTAATTTGACCACTTTTGAACATCTGAAGAGGGAATGGAAACATGGCATGTGGAGTGTACGCTAAGGATGCAACAATACTCGGTTTTATATTGAATCGTTCTATACGCCGTCTTTGATTCAATACGCAAAAAAAATTCGATCCAAATTTAAAGCTCCCAAAATGTATTTTCCGAATGTATTTTTGTTGTCTCTATCGCTAAAATGTCCGGCGCAGCTTTGCCTTGAAAAAACAAACTCTGCCGCTAGCAGCCCCCTTCCTCCACTCCTCCCCCAAAGTGCCTGAAAGGTGGGAGGTGTGGCGCACGAGGATCATTGCTTGTGAAGAAAGACAGAAAAAGGAGGCGGTTTGCTGGCTTCAATGACGTACAGATCCGTTGTTTGGCAGCATTTTGGGTGAGCTGATATGCTATCCTTACTACCTAACTATCTCACGGTTACATGATGAACTATGAGTGGAACTTAAGAGCGCTGTACTTAAAACTCATACTGTTTATGAAAGTCAATTGTCAAATGCTGGTGTTGTGCAGTAATGAGCAGATGATTGTTAACTTTTTTTAATGCCCGACAACACTCGCGCGCACACACTAGATATCAGCAAATAGCTACCGACTGTAGATATGCTACGATAGACCCCCCCCACACACACACCACCACCAAGTCCCATGCCATTGGCTGCGTGAGCCCAGAGTGATCATGGGACGCGTAGTCCATATACTACATCGATCAATTAAAAACTGCCATGACTGAATGGAAGTTAAGCAGGCCAAATAAATTCATACCAGTGACTATAGATAATGCTGCAAATATTGTTTATTCAGTACGTAACACAGATGGACTCGGACCACGAATAGGATGCCTTGCTCATGTGGTAAACGTACCTGCCAGGAGAGCAGTAGCAATCAACAATGTGCCCCGCCTCACTTTACAAACAGTAAAGATTGTTCTCAACACTTTTATACAAAATTTCTTCAGATCAGTAAGAAGTAAGCACATAAATATTATGCACTATAATGCATGTTTATTTGATGGCATTGTTATTTTTGCTTGTTAGCAAAATAAAACAAACAAACAAACAAACAAAAAAACTTGTATTTTTTGTTTCAGAGCATTAAATGTATTGAATCGAATCGAAAACCGTGTCCCTCGTATTGAAAATCGTCCCGAACCGTGACTTAACTGTATCGTTGCATTCCTAGTGTACACCTGTCACGTCAGAGACAACTGGAGCAGTTTGCTCTTGAAGAGTGGAGTAAAATATCTGCTATAGTGTGTGCACACCTTGACTAGAAATACAGAAAATGTTTGACTTCTGTCTTTGACATCAAAGGTTACATTGTACAGGACTGAGATCAATTTCTGTGATCTGCCAAATACTTATTTACTGCATAATTATAGAAATACATTTCACATTCTGTCTCTCACAAAAGAAGTCTGCCTTATGAGGAAAATTACACTTTTTGACTAAGAAGTAAGACTTTTTTTTTCCTCTGTGAGTGGAATAACTATAAATAGTTGCTATCAGAGTCATTTTTGCTCCACTGTATTTTGTTATTTCTTCAGTTCATTTTTGTTCAACACAAACTGTTTTTCAGATATTATTTCTACAACAGCTGTTTTGTGCAAAGTAAAGTTGAACTTGTTCTAGTCATGTCCACAATGGCTTAACTGTTTCGCTTGTTTTTAAGAATTAGTTACCAAAGAGCACAGTATTTGAATATTGGGGGGGGGGGGGGGGGGGGGGGGGTGTCATTATTTGGTTATAAGTCCTGGTTTGTTTAGGATTTGCTGTTAATAAAGCAGGACATTAATTTCATCACATAGAAATACATAATAATGCTTGTTCGTCTCAATTTAAAGAATCACCATGGACAAGTTTATATCCTTGTGATAAAATTGTAAAAGATGTATTTTTTTGAGTAAATGAATCATCTATTTGTCATAAAATGAATGTGTAAAATTTACTAATCAGAACAGCAAAATGCAAGGGTGCCTTTGCTGAGCCCACTCCATACTTTGCAACCCTAGCTGCAATTGTGTTTACTTAAGATGGTAGAGAAGACCACTGCAGAGGAAGGCAGCGTGGGTAACATGTTCTTCCCGTGAGAACCAGCCAGCTAACTGGCTAGGAATCCAATGGAGACGAAAACAAAGATCCACTTCTCAACAAGGGATGGAAAAACTTTGCTGTTAAAAAAAAAAAGAAGAAAAATTCCAGACAGCCCTACATAATTGTGCACTTAAATCATACAAAAAAATGTACATTATAGTTCTCATTGTGGGTGACTAGTTGTCACCTAAGAATAGTCATTGGTTAGACAAAGCTACCATCATTTATGCATGTGCTATTTGTGCTTTTTTGTAGATACAGTGCCCTCCATAATTATTGGCACCCCTGGTTAAGATGTGTTTTTAGCTATTTTCATATATATTTTTTTTTTAACTCAAATAATATGGGACCTTAATGGAAAAAAAGAGAAAAATCCAACCTTCAATACAAGTGCATTTATTCAGTGGGGAAAAAACCCAACATAAAGAAATAATTATTTGACATCAAATAATGTGTGTCACAATTATTAGCACCCCTTGTGTTAATACTTTGTACAACCCCCCTTTGCCAACAAAACAAGGTCTGGGGACTGAGATGGCTATGGGAGGAGCTTGATTTTGTGTCTGGTGAACCATTTCTGTGTAGATTTGGCCATGTGTTTAGGGTCATTGTCTTGCTGAAAGCGCAGTGACGACCCATCTTCAGCTTTCGGGCACAGGGCAACAGATTTTGATTTAAAATGTCCTGGTATTTCAAAGCATTCATGATGTCATGCACCCTAACAAGGTTCCCAGGGCCTTTGAAAGCGAAACAGCCCCACAGCATCACTGACCCACTCCCATACTTCACAGTGGGTATGAGGTGCTTTTCAGCATGTACATCTTTCGTGGCACGCCAGGCCCACTTAGAGTGTTTGTTGCCAAAAAGCTCAATCTTGGTCTCATCTGACCAAAGCACACGGTCCCAGGCTTCAACTGGGACCCAGGCTTCAACTGGGAGCGTGTGCTTTGGACATTTATACCAGGACATTTTAAATCAAAATCTGCTGCCCTCTGCCCGAAAGCTGAAGATGGGTCGTCACTGGGTCTTTCATCAAGACAATGACCCTAAACATATGGCCAAATCTACACAGGAATGGTTCACCAGACACAAAATCAAGCTCCTCCAATGGCCATCTGAGTCCCCAGACCTTGTTTTGTTGACAGAATGGGGGTTGTACAAAGTATTAACACCAGGAGTGCTAATAATTGTGACACACATTGTTTGATGTCAAATAATTATTTCTTTATGTGGAATTTTTCCCCACTGAATAAATGCACTTGTATCGAAGGTTGGATTTTTCTTTTTCCATTAAGGTCCCATATTATTTGAATAAAAAAGAATTATTAGAAACTAAAAAACACATCTTAACCAGGGGTGCCAATAATTATGGAGGTCGCTGTAGGAGGTTGTTGAATGTAAATGTAAGAAGACAAACATAACTACACATCACAAAGTATCTTCCAGTGTCCATAGTGATTTACTCAAATGTAAATCAACAAACCCTTTCGTTCAATAGCTGCAGCTGTTCTAAACGACTGCATAACGCTACCTGATAAAGAAGCATTTCATCAAAACGAATAATTTTACAATCATAGCCCTCAACTGTTTCTGCCCTGTAATGAATAATAAACTAATAAGTATCCTTTGTCAAAGTCAACTGTTGAGTGTCCTGTGACCTCTCTTTGAATAGCAGTTTATTGAATGAATCGACACTTTTGTGTTTTTTTTTTTTTTGTCTTTGTTCATCCCAGGCTTGCCTGAGCAATACTACAGTCTAACATGGTTCCTCAGTCCTATATTTGGTCTCATCCTCACACCTGTGATGGGATCAGCCAGCGACCGCTGTACGCTGCGATGGGGTAGGAGAAGGCCATTCATTCTGGCTTTGTGTGTTGGTGTTCTTCTTGGTATGGCATTGTTCTTAAATGGATCATTAATTGGTGAGTTCAAAGTTTATTATGCCAAAATGATCTCCCGGCAGATTACTCTTTCAATTTATGTTTTCCGTGATTTTTTTTCAGGTCTTTCCATAGGTGATCGCCCTGATAGTCAGCCACTGGGTATCATCCTTACAGTCTTGGGGGTGGTGGTACTCGACTTTTGTGCTGATGCGTGTGATGGACCCATCAGAGCTTACCTTCTTGATGTTGCAGACACAGAGGAGCAAGATATGGCACTAAATATCCATGCCTTTTCTGCAGGTAATAATTTTGCGCATGACTTCAAAGAATGTATGTGTGAAATCTCTATAATAGTGAGCTTCAACCGGTGAGTCTTACAACCCAGTGTTGTATTTGGCAGTCCTTTTCATTTTCGTCTTTTGGACGATAATACTTATTAGTATTAGTCATATTTTAGTCATCTCAAAATGTGTGTCTTCGTCTAGTTTTTGTTGACGGAAACACAACTATTTTCGTGTAGTTTTAGTGGACTATTACTAAAAATGTTTTCGTCTGTTAAATTAAAACATTTTACTCCAAATATAAATAAATGACCATTGGCAGACGAGCACATATTGTAGTGTTTACTCTGCAAAGACAACCCCACCTTGGTGATGATACTTACTCAGCAGGCAAACAGTACATTATTTTCAATTAATTATACCCACCTGGACGCCACGAACTGAAAGTAAAAAAATTTGTCCAAAAGTATAAGAGGACGCTCATTGTTAGCATTAACCTAATGCTTACGCGAATGCTATGCTAACACTACGAGTTACAATAAATGTGTGATGATCATTCAGCACAGACCTTTAAAGGCTAAAGAAACATTGCATATTCTCTCTGGCCAACAAAACAAATCTTCCCGTGTATGCAAGCCTGCATGGAGACTGGAGACGACACATTGGTGAGTCGGGAAGGGGGAGGGGCGGGGCACCTCACGAATGACACAACTAAACACTGCTGCGGTGCTACATTGTGAACATGTGACGGAAACTATGGCACATTTTCACCTCGTTCTCGTCTCGTCAGATGAAAACTGGCATTCGTCTCGTTATGTTTTAGTCTCCCAAAACACGTTTTTAGTTCGTTATCGTCTCGTCATCGTCATGAAAAAAGTTTGTTGACTAAATATTGTTGTTTTCCATCATCGTTGACGAAAACACTGCTACACCCATAATGAGTCGTGAAGAAAAAAAGGTTTTTTCTGTGGGGATGGCTTCAAACGCCAAACGGGGCAGAATTTTATATCGCTCCTATGCAAATGAGCAACTCGTCCCAGCCTCCAGGACTGTTGCATCGAATCGCACGCTATGGAAAAGTACAGAGTGTAAACAATAAATACCTAGGTCCCCCTTATAGCAATAGCACACTTTGGGAACAAACTAAAAGACTAATACAACAGCAATAATTAATATTATTCATGATTATATGAAAATATATTCCTTCTGTCGCAAACTGACAGGTATTAGAAAATGTGCACATACAATGCAATGTACGCTGTATTTATTGTCCTTTTGCAGTCCTTTTTTTGCAATTATTAAATGTAATTGAAATGTTACTCCTTTTTTGATAGTCTTTGGTGCATTCCAACGTTCAAAAAATTGTATTTTGTAATTTTTTAAAATTGCCTTAAAAGCAGTGCGTCACTGTGAACTGAGGACTCCTTTTACAGTAAAATATTTATTGGGTTGTTTTTTGTTTATTGTCATCATCATCGGTATCATTGACAGTTACAAGATAGCATTGTGATAGGATTAATTTACCTGAAGAAAAGACAAGGGGTGACGGGAGAAGCCTGGGCTTATTAAAATATCGAATGTACCTATGAGGTTAGACTGGCCTTCTATTTGTAAAATATTGCCAAAGGTCTAAAGGTTATTGCTATGGGTAAGGCACCTGACTTAGTGTCCATAGCATGATGATTTGTTGTTATGTCCTCTCAGGGCTCGGTGGCGCTTTGGGCTATATGCTTGGCGGCCTCGACTGGACTGGGACAGCTCTTGGTCGAGCCTTTAAGGCACAGCAACAAGTGCTCTTCTTTTTTGCAGCCATCATCTTCATTTTCTCTGTCATACTGCACATGTTCAGTATCCCAGAGAAACAGTTAGTGGTATCCAATCAGCTTGATACCAGAGGAAGAAGGGATTCAGCCAGTCAATCATCATACCGACTGATTAGTCAGACACCACTGCTTCTTGACGTCATCGCTGAGGAAGAATTGCCTTCTCGAGAGAATAACCAAGTAGATTCTAAGATCGAGGAAACGGACTTCCACGTTATGGAGCGAATGCGGAGTAAAAGTGATTCAGTCTTAGCCATGCCAGACACAACAATCAAGCTGGATCCTGACCTTGACCTGCAAGCCCATCTTTTGTTGCCAGCGGCGCAACAGGCTTTACCTGAAATCCAGGAAAGTCTAGAACATTCATTCAAGCCGTTGAATCAGAGCATTGATTCTTTGAGTCCCGAGGGACCACGTAAATTTACAGATGGAATGGTGTTTGTGGAATCCGGAGATTCTGCCCATACTGAGTTCAATGGTCAGATTAATGATCCTACTGAACTTAGTCCTGCCTCTGACGCCTCAGATATGAAACCAAAGGTAAAGTAGGTCCCCTATTTTCTTATTTACTATGTGCTCAAGACATAAGTTCAAGGAGGTATTATGTTTCTAGAGAGCTGTAATTGCTTTTGTTTCTTTCCTGTTGATCAGACCAAGCTGATTAACGGTGTTGGTGTCAATCCTTGTATGTCCCCCACTGATCACTGCAATGCAAACAAGAGCTACACCTCGAACAAAGCGCAAATGAGGCTCTCCAGCGCCACAGCTTCTCCACGGCCACACAAACATACGTTCTACCGACAAGTAAAACACATTATTTAAAGTCTTTCACAAAGAATTTTGAAAAACTGAAAATCTGGTTTTCAATTTGTTTTGTCCGTTTCTTCAGCCTTCTTTTACATTCTCTTATTATGGGCGAGTGGGGTCCCAACGTCACCGATTGCGACGGACAACCACCTCGGACCCTCAGCCAGTCACCACTTCCCGCAGTCTGAATGATCTCAGTGATCTGCAGCTGCATGCAAACAGGCGGGAATTTCAACTGTCGAAAAGTAGTCTGTCTTCAGAGGATTCCATCAGCAATAGCGGCCCCACCAGGGGAGCAACTGTAAGGCTGCTCTGGTTGTCAACGCTAAAGGTGAAGGATAATTTTGTAATCCCCTAAATGGGAATCGCCATATAATAATTTATTTTTATGTCTGAAATTATATTTCCTGGTGTCTTCTGGTTCCATGATATGTAGATGCCAAAGCAGCTGTGGAGGCTGTGTATATGTCATCTACTCACATGGTTCTCCTATATAGCTCAAGCAGTCTTCTACACAGATTTCATGGGACAAGTCATTTACCATGGAGACCCCAAGGTCCACGCACATGCATGAAGAATGCTTTTATGAAGGGATATGGAAAACTTTTGAATATATATTCAATCTTTTGTTATTGCTGTCATCATTAGGCACCGGCTAATTCCACAGAGTTCCAGAATTACAACAGTGGAGTCCAAATGGGGTGTTGGGGGCTTGTGGTCAATGCTGGTACTGCAGCTGTCTGCTCTGGTATTATCACAAAAATACAAAATTCAAATCATCTCCAAAATGAAAAGTAATCAATCACGCTTGCACTTCCCTCCTTCTCTCCTCTCTTTTTTAACCAGCCATCCTTCAGAAGTACTTGGATAACTTTGACCTGAGCATCAAAGTCATCTACATTTTGGGGACTCTGGGATTTGCAATTGGAACCGCAGTGATGGCCATCTTCCCGAATGTGTATGTTGCCATGGTGATGATCAGTAGTATGGGCATCATCTCCATGAGCATGTCCTACTGTCCTTATGCTTTACTTGGACAGTACCATGAAATCAAAGAGGTATTACTATTTGTGCAATCCTAGTTTAGTTACATACAGGTGTACCTTGACTAACAAGCTTAATTTATTTTGTGCTAACGCTCACTCAACTTTCTTCTAATTTGATTGAAGAAAGTTTTTTGAACAAATGCTTCAAACGTTAATGTACTGTACTGTACTACTCCTCTTCCGCTTTTTTCGGGAGTGTTGAGTATAAAACCGATATAATTTTGCTTCCTTTTGCAATGCCATTGTATTTCTGGATTATTTTGTTACTTTTTAGCCCTTAAAAAAATATACAGGTATATACACTCACCGGCCACTTTATTAGGTACACCTGTCCAACTGCTCGTTAACACTTAATTTCTAATCAGCCAATCACATGGCGGTAACTCAGTGCGTTTAGGCATGTAGACATGGTTTAAGACAATCTCCTGCAGTTCAAACCGAGCATCAGTATGGGGAAGAAAGGTGATTTGAGTGACTTTGAACGTGGCATGGTTGTTGGTATCAGAAGGACTGGTCTGAGTATTTCAGAAACTGCTGATCTACTGGGATTTTCACGCACAACCATCTCTAGGGTTTCCAGGGAATCGTCCGTAAAAGAAAAAATATCCAGTGAGAGGCAGTTCTGTGGGCGGAAATGCTTTGTTGATGCCAGAGGTCAGAGGAGAATGGCCAGACTGGTTCGAGCTGATGGAAAGGCAATAGTGACTCAAATAACCACCCGTTACAACCAAGGTAGGCAGAAGAGCATCTCTGAACGCACAGTACGTCGAACTTTGAGGCAGGTGGGCTACAGCAGCAGAAGACCACGCCGGGTGCCACTCCTTTCAGCTAAGAAGAGGAAACTGAGGCTACAATTTGCACAAGCTCATCGAAATTGGACGATAGAAGATTGGAAAAACGTTGCCTGGTCTGATGAGTCTTGATTTCTGCTGCGACATTCGGACGGTAGGGTCAGAATTTGGCGTCAACAACATGAAAGCATGGATCCATCCTGCCTTGTATCAACGGTTCAGGCTGGTGGTGGTGGTGTAATGGTGTGGGGAATATTTTCTTGGCACTCTTTGGGCCACTTGGTACCAATTGAGCATCGTTGGAACGCCACAGTCTAACTGAGTATTGTTGCTGACCATGTCCATCCCTTTATGACCACAATGTACCCAACCTCTGATGGCTACTTTCAGCAGGATAATTCGCCATGTCATAAAGCTGGAATCATCTCAGACCGGTTTCTTGAAAATGACAATGAGTTCACTGTACTCAAATGGCCTCCACAGTCACCAGATCTCAATCCAATAGAGCGTCTTTGGGATGTGGTGGAACGGGGCATTCGCATCATGGATGTGCAGCCGACAAATCCGCACCAATTGTGTGATGCCATCATGTCAATATGAACCAAACTCTCTGAGGAATGCTTCCAGGACCTTGTTGAATTTATGGCACGAAGAATTGAGGCAGTTCTGAAGGCAAAAGGGGGTCCAACCCGTTACTAGCATGGTGTACCTAATAAAGTGGCCGGTAAGTGTATACTGTGTATATATACAGTATATAAGGCTTATATTCAGTGGTACCTCTACATACGAATTAAATTCATTTCAGGACCTGGTTTGTAAGTCGAAATGGTCGTATGTCGAGCGGAATTTTCCCATAAGAATACATTATAATTCGAATAATGCGCTCCGCAGCCAAAAAACCTGCGTCAAACCCTTAATAAATACTGCAGGTACAATTACAAATAGCAATTACTCATGGCAAAAGAAATACATTATGAATACGAATTGGAATAAAAAAAATATATAATGTAACGAATAACGTTCTGATGTGGCATTTGTAGTTTGCATACTGCTCCTGAATGCACCGTGTGACCGACGACAAATGGAGAGAGGTGCAGTGGAGTTTTTACTTTCTCTTTCCATGTCCTGCCGTTGTTGGCGTCGGACAAGCGGACAGTAGCAGCGTTGTGTTGCTCAAGTTCTGACATAAATGATTAAAAACCTGACAAAGCTGGCGACTTCATTGCTGATGTTTCAATAATAATTATAATGAGAGTCATTCTTGAGATCGTAGACATATTCCGGCCGGACTCTCGAGCCAATTCACTGACGTGCACACCAAGCTCATATTTTTCTATCATTCCCTTCTTAATTTTAATGGTTGGCATCACCTTTTTCCTTTTTTCCCCACCTGCTCTTTCTTGGGACCCATGTTGATTTCTCTCAAAAGAAAATCCGCCGTGCGTCTGTCTTGCAGGAAGGCAATGAAATTGCGAGCTGTCATAAATCGTCGTGTTTCGAGCATATCGTCATATGAGAGACAAATGACGAGTCAAATTTTACGTCGGATGACGAAAGGATCATATGTCGATGTACCACTGTACTAGTATATACAGTATATGGCGGACAACACAAGACTGAAAAAGCAGTTTCTGCTCTTGCAACCCTCTTTAATTTAAACTGCTGTATCTCAAGCCAAAAGAACTGTTGTGTTCGATTGAACAATATGTCTATATAAATCCGGCTGTGGCCATTCACAGCTGTGTCTTGACACTCGGTGATACATGCTACATGGAGTTTTTGGACCAAAAAAAGGTAAGTACGCGATAGTATCTCGTTAAAATCATGGCGTGTTTAATTTTGCTCTCACCTCCAGTTAGGGTTTTGCTGTTTAAATCTTTTATTTATTTATTTTTAAATGCCCTCCTGTTCAAAATTTTTCTTACCCCAGAAAATTGAGATTGAGAGCAGAACTGCTGTGTTTTAGAACAATATACATACATACATACATACAATATACATGCTGCCATAGCAGATTCATAGTGCATTAAGCCCCAAACTATTCTCAATTTGTCCGTTTTACCCTGGAGACCCCCGTTTACAGACGTCACGCAACTGCTTTTGTTTCAACCCAGCCATAAAAAGAAGGTATTTATATTTATTACTCAAAATGTCTGTAATTTTTAGCTTAGAACCATTAGTTGATGTCTAATATTTAGTTTGATTAAAAAAAAAAATTTTTTTTAATTTAAAAAATTTATTCATTCACATATTTTAGACTTTTAAACAAATTACGTCACAATGAAAAAAATGGTGTCTGTAAATAAGTCACAGATATCTACCTGATAACTATTGCTTAATTTTATTTTTTTGTTACTGTCACATTTTCTGAAACTAAGCTGAAACTTTTGAATCAGAGAAACGGTGATATAAATTTACATTCTCTTATGTCCTACTGCTTTTCTCAGTTCATCCACCATAGTCCAGCCAACACTAGAAGAGGTTTTGGTATTGACTGTGCTATCCTATCGTGCCAAGTAAGTCAATTTACCCATTCCAAGCTAAAGGGTTTCTTGGTGTTACTCACCAGTGCACAAAATATAGAAGAAGCCCTCACATTGAATACCTCTGTGGTTGTATAGTTCAGAATGTTGTCATCCAGCATTCTGAAACAGTTTGTGACACAGCTGTATGCCTTCAAACAATTATAATTCTAAAGTCTATGATTTTTGTATTTGTCTAGGTGTATATAAGCCAGATTTTGGTTGCATCGGCGTTGGGAGCGGTCATTAAGGCTGTTGGCACAGTGCGAGTCATTCCAATGGTGGCCTCGTGCAGTTCGTTTCTCGGATTTCTCACCGCCCTTTTCCTTGTTATTTACCCCGACGAGGAGCCGGAGGTTGCAAATGAGGATTCCAGGGACCGAGAGTTGGCCTGTTGG
This sequence comes from Corythoichthys intestinalis, assembly GCF_030265065.1. Taxonomy (NCBI): domain Eukaryota; kingdom Metazoa; phylum Chordata; class Actinopteri; order Syngnathiformes; family Syngnathidae; genus Corythoichthys; species Corythoichthys intestinalis. Next base: position 44,933,372 of record NC_080398.1, read on the forward strand.
CCAGTAGGGCTGGACCACAACGTAGAAGGCAGTGGAGCACGTTTGGCTCTGCAGAACACAGCAGACAGAGATGGTTTTAAGACTACTGAGAAGCACTCTATTGTCTGACTGTGAATGGGACACAAGTGCTGTACGAGAAGGAAAAAGTAAGCAATTAAGCAATGATGGAACCTGACTGGGAAAAATAACTACATCATTATGTGGATTTGCACAGATTTGTTTCATTTGTTTGAGTGGTCTGCACATCCCATTGCTACCTCAGGCCAAACAGGCTTACGTGGCAGCTGAAAGAAAATTGGGGAATGAAGCATTTTTAGTGAACCTTTGAGAAGCATGCACAGCACTTTGTGTCTTTTCCCTAAACTGGTGATTCTGCAGTACTGTGTTATATCATGCCTGCTTACTACTTCTTGGACAATCCTAATGTTGTAAAAGTTTCACTTTGGCCTCACCTACATTATCTATTGTTTTCCCATTATTGAAATGTCCAACCTCTAGATTTCATAATAAGCAGGTTTGTCAGGTGCCGTTTCAGTTTCTGATCACAATGCAAGCATTCAAATAAGCTAATAGAGACATGTTATCATTTGTTTCTATCATTTGTTGATGAGAGCACTACGCTCTATTATTGCTGTGACCAAAGTGGCATTTATTGCAATGTGAAATGATACGTTTAAGCCAGTTTTGAGCTGCACATACATTGTGAATTACACTCATGTTCAATTCCTTGCTTACACCCGCAAGTATCCTCACGGGAATCTGTGTTCTGATTGACTTGATTTTTTTTTTTTTTTTTTTTTTACCTCTCATTGTGTCTTATAATTGTATTTCTGGCTTAGTATAATAATGCGCTTTAAATAGAAACTGGGCCAATCATTCAGCCTGAGAAAAAAACATTTAATGCCATTAGATATCCAAGGTGATATTTAAGTCTTAAAGCTACTATGCAGAACTAACTGTAAAGTGCCTTTTAGTCTAGATGTGTCTTGTTGTGCAGTTACTAGTTTTCAATTAATAATTCAGATTGTGCAATACTCAGCAATCCTTGTTCGACTCAGGAAATTTCTTTATGTTAATGTTAAAAAATAAAAGCATTCATTGTAGTGAGACTGATTGTTCTACCAGTATAACTGGCACATGGAAGTCTGATAACAGGTTGTGTTTGTGTGGTGTTATGTTTATGTCAAGACCTTTAAGATGTAACTATTCTGTTCCATTTTGAGCTTATAGGTAATCACCAATGTTCAGAGTGGTTTTCTTTTTGCTGCTGTAAAGATTTTTATATTAAAGAAATTTAAGATGTTTTAAAAACCAATAGATGGATGAGGAAAAAACACCTGGAGTGTCTGTTATTCATTGACAAAACATTTTATCTGCACACATCTTAAGGCCTTTGTTTCCTTGACTTTTTAGCATACTGTACCATATCCTAGGTTTATGAGGATCCTGATATGACTTTATTTTATAGAGTATTTGTTGCACTCTGCAAACTCAAAGGTGCTTTACAATGATTAAAAAAATACATTTACAGTTTTTCTCAATTGCATTGGTACGTTTGTCAGATCAGAATTGAAATTCTCGAAACTACATCTTCAATCCTCACATGTCGCACAAGTAGCAAAACAACATGGATTTCCTGCAAAAGCCGTTTTTTGTGTGCAAAATAGTGTATCGCTCAAAATTTAATTTCTGAGTCAATGAACATGTCAATGCCATCAGAATGACAAGTCCTTGTTTCATTGTTTACAGACAACACTAACTGCTTAGTCATGATCTTAATTGTGCAGTTACTCTGGTCAAAGACACTGATTCTGAAGACTACGTTAAGTTTTGATGAAAATTGCAAGTTACACCTTTGTGTGTGGGAGATTGATTGCAAGAAACTGGACAACTTTCAGTTTACACTTTAATTGTTTTTACAATTTCTTGACAGACCATGTCACTGCGATACAGAAAGCAAAAGACAGCACTGAGTATAATAGGAGAAAAAAAACAAAAATCCAAATTAAAAATGTAAACATACAACAATCGGCACAACTAAACTTTTGAGTTCTACATGTTGCTGACTGTAGCTGATAGCCTACAAACTACGCCCACATGATGCTACAATAGATATCACAAATATATAGAACTAGATGCGAAATGACAGACACGGCGACGTTAGCAACATGTACAGAGAACAAGATGCGTTAGTAAACAGCCGCCATTTTAAAGCAGTAAACTTCAGAGGAAGGCTTGGCATAGTCTTCAAAACTCTATTATGAGGTCTATGGGCTCTGTTGTAGAGAACCTTCCTAGCTAACATAAGTAACTTTTTATCTAAAATACTCTTAAATAGGCAAAATCTTGACTTCAATTTATCACTAAATGATGAAACTTTTAAAACTTTCACATGACGAAAGTAGATGGAAGGGAACGAATGCAATAACGGGAGCAATTTTACCAACTTTAACAGTTGATTCACAACATCAAATGACTTCCAAACATGGCAAAGGTTACTATGTCGTTATCGCAATATCCACAATACCCCTGTGTCTAGTTAAGTTTAGTTTAGTATAAAGAATTGGGCTAGGGCCATTTGTCCCAAAAACACTTTAAACATCACATAGTGTGACCTGTTTTTTTTATATTATTTTTATTTATTTTTATTTTTTTTTTTGAGAAAAAAATAAATAAAAATGGTCACCAGTCACTTTGCCAAGTAACTAATTACTCTTGCATTCAGGTAACTGAGTTACTAACGCACTTACTTTTTGGGAGAAGTAATTTTTAACTGTAATTACTTAAGATTAACAACACTGGTGGTGAGACTATTCAATAGAGACCCATGATCATCCACTTTTGCCATCATGACAGATGCAACTGATAATGTTGGAAACAGCACAGAATTATACAAAATCATTTGCATGGACGCACAAAAACATCTGCAACTTGCTAAAAAAAAAATGAGAAACTGCTCTTTCGATGTGCACTTGTGATACGATGTTGTGAGGATCAAAAAAGTAGTTTAGAGAATTTCAGTTCTGATCTGAAAAACTAAAGCAAGTAATTGAGAATAACTGTCATGATAGAAGAGCAAAAAATCCCAACGCGCAGAAACACATCAAATTTTGATTGTCTTAGTATTTGTCGCCCTCTGCTGCTTCAGTTAAACAGCAGGCTGTTGATGTTTTTCCCCCAAAGTTTGAAGCCGATTATGTCCAGGTACCACTCGGAAATACAGTATGAAAATTTCAGGCTCGTATAAAATGGTGCCCAACTTTTTAATTTAGAACCTTCAATTTCAGACCTTATAAGCGGCGTTGTGTCATGAAAGTAACTCGCTGATCTAGAAGCAATAATGCGCATCGTCTTACGACGACAAAGCGGAAGAGGCATTTTCCTTTCTTGGCGCGTCAGTCATGTAGTGTAGTTGGACGCTTGATCATGAGGCGCTTCACTGGTCTTGATGAAGAGGTAAGTGATGCACACGTTCTCCCGCACTTCACTTTAATGTCAAAATTTTCTTGTCGATTTTTAGTTAAAGCTCAGACTCTTATTGAATCTCACATGAAGAATATTGCAAGGAATAAAAGGCATCTGTATTATTTTAAAATTTAATTACGTATTGGTTATGTTAAATTATATTATTGTTGTAGTCATACTTTATGGTATTTTTTAAATCAAAATGTACTATTGTTGAAAAGCATTGTATGTTGATAATGGTTTCATAGTCTATGGTTCATTTTAAAAACTTTAAAGCCGAAATAAGAATGGCTTTTTATCAATTAGAAACTACTTTCAATAATCCATAACTATTAATTAAAGTGGCTTAAAACTAAAAATGTTTGCTGGGTATTTGCCATAGAAAGTATGTAGATCATAAAAATGTGTTTTTCATATTTGCCACTTATTAAAAGCAGTTCTCAACATATTGCATTACAGTTCACACCATTAAAAAAACTACCTCAGATATTAACTGGTGTCTGATGAGAAGTCTAGTGTGTTTTAATACATTTAATTATTTAGTTTAATAATAGTGTGCGTTCAACACTGTATCAACTGTTTGTAATATTTGTCCTTATATGTAGTAGTCATAAGACTAGTCTTAAAATACATTACGTGGTACTATCATGTTGAACACACTTGACCACAGGCTGCTTTTGTTGACCTGATGTGTTTCAGTGCACATGCAGTGTTAAAACATTGAAAGCAAAAGTCATCTTACTATTATGTTGAACACTCTTGACCTCAAGCTGCTTTTATTGACCTGATGTGTTTCAGTGCACATGCAGTGTTAAAACAAAAAGCAAAAGTCACGCTGCCTTTTCACAATGTATCGTTCTCGATGGTATTACAATGGATAAAGAACTGTGGTTTCAGTCGGCTCTACAGCATAAAGCATAAAATGTGTGAATTATGAGACGTTATTGTGCAGCTGTAAAAGTAATATGATTTTATGCCCGTACGTCTTTCTCCTCACCAGCAAGGAAAGGCACTAAATTAAAAGGTAAATGATAGTTCATTTGGCTGACTTCAGTGCAGCAGTTGGGGTTCAGTTTCTACACAGTCTTTGCTAGTGTGATCGTGAATACACTGCTGGCCAAAATTATTGGCACCCATGCAGTTCTGTCAAATAGTGCTCAATTTCTCCCAGAAAATGATAGCAATTACAAATGCTTTGGTAGTACTCTTATTTTATTTTGCTTGAAAAAAAAAAAAAAAGAATGGGGGGAAAAAAAGGATCATTATCATTTTATACGAAACCAGACAAAAGTATTGGCACCCTTTGAAAAATCATGTGATGCTTCTCTAATTTGTGTAATTAACAGCACGTGTTACTTACCTGTGGCACATAACAGGTGGTGGCAAAAACTAAATCATGCTTGCAGCCAGTTAAAATGGATTAAAGTTGACTCAACCTCTTTCCTCTGTCCTTGTGTGTGTTCAAAATTGAGCATGGAGAAAAGAAAGAAGTCCAAAGAACCGTCTGAGGACTTGAGAAGCAAAATTGTGAGGAAGCATGGACAATCTCAAGGCTACAAGTCCATCTCCAAAGACCTGAATGTTCCTTTGTCTACCGTGTGAAGTGTCATCAATAAGTGTAAAGCCCATGGCACTGTGGTTAACCTCCCTAGACATGGACGGAAAGGAAAAATTGACGAGAGATTTCAGCGAAAGAGTGTGCAGATGGTGTATAAAGAACCTCGACTAACATCCAAACAAGTTCAAGCTGTCCTGCAGTCCAAGGCTACAACAGTGTCAACCCGTACTATCCATCACTGTCTGAATTAAAAGGGAATCTATGGTAGGATACCCAGGAAGACCCCACTTCTCACCCAGAGACATAAAAAGCAAGGCTGGAGTTTGCCAAAACTTACCTGAGAAAGCCAAAAACGTTTTGGAAGAATGTTCGCTGTTTAGACGAGTCAAAAGTAGAGCTTTTTGGGGAAAGGCATCAACATAGAGTTTACAGGGAAAACAAACTTCAAAGAAAAGAACATGGTCCATACAGTCAAACATGGCGGAGGTTCCCTGATGTTTTGGGGTTGCTTTTCTGCCTCTGGCATTGCATTGCTTGACTGTGTGCATGGCATTATGAAGTCTGAAGACTACCAACAAATTTTGCAGCATAATGTAGTGCCCAGTGTGAGAAAACTGGGTCTACCTCAGAAGTCATGGGTCTTCCAGCAGGACAATGGCCCAAAACAGACTTCAAAAAGCACTAGAAAATGGTGTGAGAGAAAGCACTGAAGGCCAGCAATGAGTCCAGACCTGAATCCCATAGAACACCTGTGGAGAGATCTGAAAATGGCAGTTTGGAGAAGACACCCTCCAAATCTCATGGGCCAGGAGGACTTGGCCAAAGAAGAATGCTGTAAAATTCCAGCAGAGCATTGTAGGAATCTCATTGATGGATACCGGAAGCGGTTGTTCGCAGTTATTTTGTCTAAAGGTTGTGCTACCAAGTATTAGGCTGAGGGTGCCAATACTTTTGTCCGACCCATTTTTTGAGTTTTGTGGAAAACGATAATGATTTAATGTTTTTTTCATTCTCTTTAATGTTTTTTCATTGCAAGGAAAATAAATAAAGGTATTACTACCTATCCATCCATCCATCCATCCATCCATCCATCCATCCATCCATCCATCCATCCATCCATCCATCCATCCATCCATCCATCCATCCATCCATCCATCCATCCATCCATCCATTATCTTCCGCTTGTTCCGGGGTCGGGTCGCGAGGGCAGCAGCTTTAACAGGGAAGCCCAGACTTCCCTCTCCCCAGCCACTTCAACCAGCTCCTCCGGCGGGATCCCAAGGCGTTCCCAGGCCAGCCGAGAGACAGTCTCTCCAGCGTGTCCTGGGTCGTCCCCGGGGCCTCCCGCCGGTGGGACATGCCCGGAACACCTCTCCAGGGAGGCGTCCGGGAGGCATCCGAACCAGATGCCCGAGCCACCTCAGCTGGCTCCTCTCTACGCGGAGGAGTAGCGGCTCGACGCCAAGTCCCTCCCAGATGACCGAGCTTCTCACCCTATCTCTAAGGGAAAGTTCGGACACCCTGCGGAGGAAACTCATTTCGGCCGCTTGTATCCGGGATCTTGTTCTTTCGGTCACAACCCAAAGCTCGTGACCATAGGTGAGGGTAAGAAACGTAGATCGACTGGTAAATCGAGAGCTTTGCCTTTCGGCTCAGCTCTTTCTTCACCACTGCGGACCGGTGCAGAGTCCGCAGTACTGCAGACGCTGCACCGATTTGCCTGTCGATCTCCCGCTCCCTCCTACCGTCACTCGTGAACAAGACCCCTAGATACTTGAACTCCTCCACTTGGGGCAGGATCTCATCTCCGACCCGGAGAGGGCACTCCACCCTTTTCCGACTGAGGACCATGGTCTCGGATTTGGAGGTGCTGATCTTCATCCCAACCGCTTCACACTCAGCTGCGAACCGCTCCAGTGAGAGTTGGAGGTCGCGGCTTGATGAAGCCAACAGCACTAAATCATCTGCAAAAAGCAGAGATTCAATGCTGAGGTCACCAAACCGGACCCCCTCAACGCTTCGGCTGCGCCTAGAAATTCTGTCCATAAAAAATATTAACAAAAGCGGTGACAAAGGGCAGCCTTGGCGGAGTCCAACCCTCACTGGGAACGAATTCGACTTACTGCCGGCAATGCGGACCAAACTCTGACACCGGTCGTACAGGGACCGAACAGCCCTTACCAAGGGGCTCGGTACCCCGTACTCCCGGAGCACCCCCCACAGGACTCCCCGAGGCACACGGTCGAACGCCTTCTCCAGATCCACAAAACACATGTAGACTGATCGGGCGAACTCCCATGCACCCTCGAGGACCCTGCCGAGGGTGTAGAGCTGGTCCACTGTTCCACGGCCGGGACGAAAACCACACTGCTCCTCCTGAATCCGAGATTCGACTTCTCGGCGGACTCTCCTCTCCAGCACCCCTGAATAGACTTTACCAGGGAGGCTGAGGAGTGTGATCCCTCTATAATTGGAACACACCCTCCGGTCCCCCTTCTTTAAAAGGGGGACCACCACCCCGGTCTGCCAATCCGGAGTACTGTCCCCGATGTCCACGCGATGTTGTAGAGACGTGTCAGCCACAACACCCCTACAACATCCAGAGCCTTTAGGAACTCCAGGCGGATCTCATCTACCCCCGCAGACTTGCCACCGAGGAGCTTTCCAACCGCCTCAGTGACTTCAACCCCAGAAATTGAAGAGCCCACCTCGGAGTCCCCAGACTCTGCTTCCTCAAAGGAAGGCGTGTCGGTGGAATTGAGGAGGGCCTCGAAGTATTCTCCCCACCGGCTCACGACGTCCCGAGTCGAGGTCAGCAGTACACCATCTTCACTATACACAGTGTTAATGGTGCACTGCTTTCCTCTCCTCAGGCGCCGGATGGTGGACCAGAATTTCCTCGAAGCCGTCCAGAAGTCGTTTTCCATGGCCTCGCCGAACTCCTCCAATGTCCGGGTTTTTGCCTCGGCGACCGCCGAAGCCGCAGTCCGCTTGGCCAGCCGGTACCTGTCAGCTGCCTCCGGAGTCCCACAGGCCAAAAAGGCCCGATAGGCCTCCTTCTTCAGCTTGACGGCATCCCTTACCGCTGGTGTCCACCAGCGGGTTCGGGGATTGCCGCCACGACAGGCACCAACCACCTTACAGGCCACAGCTCTGATCGGCCACCTCAGCAATGGAGGTGCGGAACATGGCCCACTCGGACTCAATGTCCCCCACCTCCCCCGGGACAAGGGAGAAGTTCTGCCGGAGGTGGGTGTTGAAACTCTTTCTGACAGGGGATTCTGCCAGACGTTCCCAGCAGACCCTCACAATACGTTTGGGCCTGCCAGGTCTGGCCAGCATCTTCCCCCGCCATCGGAGCCAACACACCACCAGGTGGTGATCAGTTGACAGCTCCGGCCCTCTCTTCACCCGAGTGTCCAAAACATGCGGCCGCAAGTCCGATGACACGATTACGAAGTCGATCATCGAACTGCGGCCTAGGGTGTCCTGGTGCCAAGTGTACATATGGACACCCCTATGTTTGAACATGGTGTTCGTTATAGACAAACCGTGACGAGCACAGAAGTCCAATAACAGAACACCACTCAGGTTCTGATCGGGGGGGCCGTTCCTCCCAATCACGCCCCTCCAGGTCCAGGTGAAGTCCCCCAGGAGAACGAGGGAGTCCCCAGAGGGGGCGCTCTCTAGCACACCCTCCAAGGACTCCAAAAAGGGTGGGTATTCTGAACTGCTGTTCGGTGCATAAGCGCAAACAACAGTTAGAACCCGTCCCCCCCACCCTAAGGCGGAGGGAGGCTACCCTCTCGTCTACCGGGGTAAACCCCAACGTACAGGCGCCAAGCCGGGGGGCAATAAGTATGCCCACACCTGCCCGGCGCCTCTCACCATGGGCAACTCCAGAGTGGAAGAGAGTCCAACCCCTCTCGAGAGGATTGGTATTGGAACCCAAGCTGTGTGTGGAGGAGAGTCCGACTATATCTAGTCGGAACTTCTCTGCCTCACACACCAGCTCAGGCTCCTTCCCTGCCAGAGAGGTGACATTCCATGTCCCAAGAGTTAGCTTCTGCAGCTGGGGGTCGGACCGCCAAGGCCCCCGCCTTTGGCTGCCGTCCAACTCCCTACGCACCCGACCCCTTTGGCCCCTCCCACAGGTGGTGAGCCCATGGGAAGGGGAACCCATGTTGCCTTTTCGGGCTGAGCCCGGCCGGGCCCCATGGGGACAGGCCCGGCCACCAGACGCTTGCCTTCGAGCCCCACCTCCAGAGGGGGGGCCCGGTAACCCGCGTCCGGGCAAGGGAAACTGGGGTTCATTTATGTTGCTCATCATAAGGGGTCTTTTTGAGCCATACTTTGTCTGGCCCCTCACCTAGGACCTGTTTGCCATGGGTGACCCTACCAGGGGCTTAAAGCCCCAGACAACATAGCTCCTAGGATCATTGAGACACGCAAACCCCTCCACCACGATAAGGTGATGACTCACGTGGGGTATTACTACCTAAGCATTTGTAATTAAATGTGATGACATAACTTACTTATTTTTTCTAGGCGGCCTCCAATTACTACCTAAGCATTTGTAATTGCAATCATTTTTTGGGAGAAATTGAGCATCATCTGACAGAATTGCAGGGGTGCCAATACTTTTGGCCAGCAGTGTACTTGTCTCTCTCTATCTACTTTGTGATTGGTTGGCGACCAGTCCAGGGAGAACAGTAGTTCCTCTTTCTTGTTGGCAGTTTCCCATGGCCTTCAACAGGATAACTGCGTACAGCGATATAGGATGAAAATTAATTAGAATTTGTCACGTTTAGGGGAGACACAGAAAAATAAATTTCATGCTAGGCTCTTAAGAAGACTATTCATTGAAATGTGATCAACAAAGAGAACAATGCACAAGTCCAGCTGTAGCTTTGAGTAAAATGGACAGTCATGTGCTTCCATTAAAGCGCAATGTGGTATAAGAATATGTAGTGATAGAAACTGCTCTGTTTAATGTTCATGTTGTAATGCATGCATGTCTTATCGATGTTATGGTGAAATCATTTTTTAAATATTTTGAGTAGCATAGCAAATAGCTACAACTTGCATTATCAGATGCTGATGAGGAAAGCCTTTGTCTGTTTTATAGCCACTCTGAAAAGAAAGTGTGCACACAGTATAATCGTAGTAGAAAATAATCTGTGTTTACACCACCACAACAGATTTGAAATCAAATGTGTTGGCTTTAAAGTCCCCAATCCAATACATCTCTTACAGTTTAGTTTAATTACACAAAACACAAAACCTCTGCCTCATTTTTGATGAACACTAATCAGGATGGTGGCAACATGACTTCCTATAGTTGCTCTAGTAGAAGATGTAAAATGTTTCTGAAAACACCGTTGTAGATGATTTCTAGCAAAAGAACATGTATTAAATGTAAAAGGTTGTTTAAACACTTTAACATTACACATATTTGTAGATTTATTACGAAGCGGATGTGAGAACTCCGGTGAGCAATGTCGGACTATCTACCTTCTCCTATGCTCGAGGCCTGTGTGGTGGTGGGAGCATCCAGTGAAAAACAACAGGAGGTCTGCCAGGTATTTTCCACAACTAAAACATGAACTAATGATTGGCCAGAATAATGTAAAAGTGCATGACGACTTTGCTTGAAGGCTGTGGATGGAAGTCAGGAAGACATCCTTTTGGAGCCAGAGGTCCTCTATGTCCAAGCGCCTCCCTTTGTCAGTAGGCCTCAAACTGCGAGCAAAGCAGTGAGGTCACATAGAAGGAAACATCGTTCCTTACTGAGGAAGAAGGGGAAGCGATCCCCGTCTGTTGCAATGGCCACTCAAGGTGCGAGATGGTTTTTGTTCATGAAATATCTAAAACTATATGTACCGTACTCACTAAAGGGTAGGAGGATCGATTTGGGGTGAAATTCCAGAATGAAAGGAAGGTGAACATGCTGATCTTTCTTTAAAGTTTATATTTCACATCTCCAGCAGTTCAAATTTTAAGTATGTGTTGCATTTTCACAACTGGTTTTCAAACTACGTGCTGAACTTCTTTGACCTGAAAGTTGTCAGTCGTGTTTGTTGCATGACTTACAAATTTCAATGACATCTGCTGTTTGTCTTTATTCATGCTTTTGTCCTTTAGCCCATCACAATTGTCCAGGTAAAGAGGCGACAGACGGGAGAAAAGGCAGTGACGACATCACTGTTCCCAAAGATATTGACCTCACAGCATTGCCTCAACTTTGCTTCCCTGGTAATAAACATTGACCTTCTTCTACACACAACGAAACGGACATTATACTCAATATGTATCTAAAGCACTTAAAAACACGTGTTGTACATAATCGTCAATGATAATGATGATACTCAAAAAAATTAGATAATGAAATAAATACAATACCATACAAGACCACACAACATTATACCATAAAATATTTACACTCAATTAAATGTGATGACATAACTTACTTATTTTTTCTAGGCGGCCTCCAAGTAACCAATGTAAAGCTGGAGGAACAGTTCCACTTCCTGGTTTTCACTGATGTCTTTGGCAACAAATCCCACGGAGTAGTAATGCAGTGTTCTCATCCCATCCAGGTTGGTATCTTTAAACAAGATCAGACACATGCGAGGCCATAGGAAGTCGAGTTGCATGACATTTGCTTTGCGTTACAGGAGTTGAGGTCCTCATGTCAGAATGGAGCTGGCTCAAAGATTTACTGTGCTTACAGTTTCTGTGTGATATCCAAGTATCCATACTTTACGGCCCTGAAAGACTGTCTGTCATGGTGAGTTGGAATAAAGCTCAACCAAGGACTGACATACCATTGTGTTCAGAAAAAATTATGTATATGTATATCAGTCTAAAGTGTGGAACATTATGTATACATTGAGTACGGTATATAAATGAGAAAAATGCTTGATTGAACTTTTCTGTGTATCACAAAGTCATTTTTACTTGTGTTAGCATTGTTTCAGAGATACTTCAAATCAGGGTTGGAATTACTGTAAACCGTCAGCTTCTATAAACGCCCTCTCACCTCTTATTACTTCAAACACACGCCATACGTCATCAGTCCACTCAATAACATTAATATGTACGGATGCACCATCCACATTTTTTCACTTCGGATCCGATCTTGTTACCTGAATTATGATACATGTTGATACTCTGTTTTCTGTAATATCATTTTTTGTTGATTTTATATGAGGCCTTACAAACTTCCATTAATAGGAATGTAAGAAACAGATCAGGGAATCTTGTTCAGAAGAAAAATCCCAAATGGCAGAAAACCTTTTCCAAACAGAGACAAGTCTCATTACATTATTCCACCGCTCACTGAGATAGACCTCTTTTCAGGCAATCCATTCCACATTCTCCAGCCTGCTAGCTAAGCAGACAGCAGAGAATTACTTGTGGAGTCATTTAAACTTACACCATTTAAGGTGAAGTAGATATGGCTCATGGATAGTAAATTTTCACAGATTGAATCGGCCTGATCCTGTCTGTGAGTTAAACTGCTATCAGAACTCGACACTGATACTGTATCGCCTCAATCCTTATTTACAGCATTTATTGAGCTGCAGCCTGTGACGTTACTGTACGTACAGTGCCTTGCAAAAGTATTCGGCCCCCTTGAACCTTGCAACCTTTCGCCACATTTCAGGCTTCAAACATAAAGATATAAAATTTTAATTTTTTGTCAAGAATCAACAACAAGTGGGACACAATCGTGAAGTGGAACAAAATTTATTGGATAATTTAAACTTTTTTAACAAATAAAAAACTGAAAAGTGGGGTGTGCAATATTATTTGGCCCCCTTGCGTTAATACTTTGTAGCGCCACCTTTTGCTCCAATTACAGCTGCAAGTCGCTTGGGGTATGTTTCTATCAGTTTTGCACATCGAGAGACTGACATTTTTGCCCATTCTTCCTTGCAAAACAGCTCGAGCTCAGTGAGGTTGGATGGAGAGTGTTTGTGAACAGCAGTCTTCAGCTCTTTCCACAGATTCTCGATTGGATTCAGGTCTGGACTTTGACTTGGCCATTCTAACACCTGGATACGTTTATTTTTGAACCATTCCATTGTAGATTTGGCTTTATGTTTTGGATCATTGTCCTGTTGGAAGATAAATCTCCGTCCCAGTCTCAGGTCTTGTGCAGATACCAACAGGTTTTCTTCCAGAATGTTCCTGTATTTGGCTGCATCCATCTTCCCGTCAATTTTAACCATCTTCCCTGTCCCTGCTGAAGAAAGACAGGCCCAAACCATGATGCTGCCACCACCATGTCTGACAGTGGGGATGGTGTGTTCAGGGTGATGAGCTGTGTTGCTTTTACGCCAAACATATTGTTTTGCATTATGGCCAAAAAGTTCAATTTTGGTTTTATCTGACCATAGCACCTTCTTCCACATGTTTGGTGTGTCTCCCAGGTGGCTTGTGGCAAACTTTAAACGAGACTTTTTATGGATATCTTTGAGAAATGGCTTTCTTCTTGCCACTCTTCCATAAAGGCCAGATTTGTGCAGTGTACGACTGATTGTTGTCCTCTGGACAGACTCTCCCACCTCAGCTGTAGATCTCTGCAGTTCATCCAGAGTGATCATGGGCCTCTTGGCTGCATCTCTGATCAGTTTTCTCCTTGTTTGAGAAGAAAGTTTGGAAGGACGGCCGGGTCTTGGTAGATTTGCAGCGGTCTGATGCTCCTTCCATTTCAATATGATGACTTGCACAGTGCTCCTTGAGATGTTTAAAGCTTGGGAAATCTTTTTGTATCCAAATCCGGCTTTAAACTTCTCCACAACAGTATCTCGGAACTGCCTGGTGTGCTCCTTGGTTTTCATAATGCTCTCTGCACTTTAAACAGAACCCTGAGACTATCACAGAGCAGGTGCATTTATACGGAGACTTGATTACACACAGGCGGATTCTATTTATCATCATCGGTCATTTAGGACAACATTGGATCATTCAGAGATCCTCACTGAACTTCTGAAGTGAGTTTGCTGCACTGAAAGTAAAGGGGCCGAATAATATTGCACGCCCCACTTTTCAGTTTTTTATTTGTTAAAAAAGTTTAAATTATCCAATAAATGTTTTTCCACTTGACGATTGTGTCCCACTTGTTGTTGATTCTTGACAAAAAAAATTAAATTTCATATCTTATGTATATGTTTGAAGCCTGAAATGTGGCGAAAGGTTGCAAGATTCAAGGGGGCCGAATACTTTTGCAAGGCACTGTATGTGACTGTACAACAGAGCAATCACAGAACATTATTTATTCTAGCAATTCTTTTTAATTCTTGTATTTGTATTTCTACCCTCCTGTTTCACGGCCAGTCTTCTGACAGAGCTCCAAGATGGTTGTTTTTTGGACATTGAGGAGAAGGTCAAGGAGTTTACAGCCAAATTGACCCTGGTGCCGATTCCTCCTCCTGGACAACTTCACTTGGTACCTCTAACAGCCATAATAAAAATGTCTCTTTGCTTACCTTCACTGTGATGCACCACACATAATACTGTATTGTCCTCTCTAGGTGTTTACCTTGCATCCTTTGACCATCGAATTGCCATCAAGAGAGGATAAAGATTACCCAGCCGTAGATTTAGACCTTCATCTACCTTTCCTCTGCTTCCGGCCACGTCCCCTCCTGCAGGTACTACATACATGAAGACCTCCTTTATGCTTCTTCTGAAAGTATGCTGAGATGGAAATGTCACCTTTTCTTCCCTGTGCAGGTGTTATCTTGCCTCCTCCAAGAGCAAAGGGTAGTGCTTTTTTCCGCCAACTGGGCCCACTTGACACTAGTAGCAGAAAGCTTGTTGCTTTTTTTGCAGGTACATTCATCAATGGTGACATTAAATTGAATTATGTTCACTGATTATACTTTTTTGTTTGTAGACATTTTAATGCTGAAATATTAATACAATTGATGGTTGCCAGTTCACGCCATACCATCGACCTTGATGGGCCAATGACAGATGCGGAGGAATAAGGATAAGGAGTGCAAACATGAAGTTTGAAACTTTAAAATAAATACCGGTAAAACAATGATATAAGTGAATAAAATAAAAGAAAATTAATAAAATAAATAAATAAATCCTAAAATAAAGTAAAAATGAAAATAAATAATATTAGAAATGAAAAATAATTGTTAAAGTTAAAATAGAAATGTATTGAAATAAATATTGAGATGAATACTGAAATAAATGAAAACAATACTAGAAATAATCGCATTCTAATGAAAAATGCAGGTAATTCTTTAATATGCATTTATTCATGTTTCTCCATCCTTGGTTGATACAATATGACATTAGAAAGATGAGATTATTTTCTTTTGGATTATAACAAAACTTCCTCTTTGAGAAATAGGTCACTGTGACTCATTTTGAAGTATTGGGTCACCTATTTGATAAAAGAGTAGAATTTTTTGTGCCCCGCCTTTGGCTGGGGACCAGTTCAGGGTGTACCCCACCTGCTTGGGTTGTCAAAAAATATTGAAGTATTGATACTGAAATGTGTCTGGATATGATACTCGATCGTAAAAGTATAGATATTCAGCCCATCTTGTTGCCGCTGCATGTCCCCCACCTCGTCACCATGAAGACAGTATAGGTCCTCACACGTTTATTATCCCCTAATATTTTTCTATTTAGTGACATTTGTTTTATTAACTAATGTAATCGTTCTTGCACTACCACAGGTCACAAAAACAAACTGTTGTTATGGGAGAGATTTGATTTTGCACTACTCTTGATGGTAATGGTAATGGAGGATATTTTTGCTTTTCATTGTTAGTAGAAATTTTTTTAAAAACTTTTTTTTCTATTTATGTAGTATCGAACATTTCAAAGTTAACATTTTTAATATCGTGACAATACCACCGATAATCTGTACAGATGGTGATGATGATAATCATTATTTTGTATTCAAATGTGTTGTTTTTATTTCCACTTGTTTCACAAAAAGGTCACACCAGTATACAGTAGGTCCCCTGCACCCCAAAAATATTATTATATTCTGTTATTAATTTGCCATGTGGTGTTTTTGCCTTATCTTGTCCTTGCAGCCTTTGACATGGCAGCATCCTTATGTGCCAGTCCTGGCCAGTGGCATGTTGGACTTCCTCATGGCACCGACCTCCTTCCTCATGGGTTGTCACCTCAGCCATTTTGAAGAAGTTGCAGCAGTGAGGATAAATAGTTGGTGCAATTAAACTGATGACAAATTGTTATGAAATGAAAGTTTGTGTTGTTTCTGCCAACATAGGAGACAGATGATCTAATACTCATCAACATTGATAATGGAAGTGTGTCAACTTCATGTTCGGAAACTGTTGACCTACCCGAGATACCCCTACTTGCTGCAAACTGCTTTACACAAAGGTAAATGGAATATTGATAGATGCTACTACATTTGCATTATGCCCTTTGAAAAAGAATCACTATGGGTTTATTTAGGTGTCAATCCCTGCGGATCCATTTTGACTTGGACCAGTGCAAGCGTGCAAGCTGCACTGATATTGAGCATCAGCGTGTTCAGAGACGAGCGTGGCGCCGCAATCTAAACCTTGACATCCAGAGACTCACCACTGAGCTCATTGTCAACATATTCAGGTTGTTGCTGGGTTTTGTTCAGGGGTTATCATTTCAAAATAGAACGAAGCATTACCATAGCCTTCAAAATCTTATTGGAAATCATAATTGCAGTACAAAAAAATAGCATATTCATCTACAATGTGAAGAGAAAATAATAAATAAACAATGATTATTTTTCATTTTAATTCCTTAAGCACTCATGTTTGTCTCAAACATTCTACACTGATTTTGGGACTGTTAAAAGGAAAAGTGAATTTATTTCCCGTAGTATTTTGATTAACGTAGTCTTCAACAACCTGACATAACAACCATATACTGAAAACCATCAAAAGTATGGTGTGATGACATAAATCATCTGAATACCCTGACAATACTTACTAGTACTGTCACGTAATAATATAATATTTCTATGTGTGGCTTTTGTAGGGATGTTAGCAGCCACTTGAACTATGAACACCGTGTTTTTAACAGTGAAGAGTTCCTGAAAAGCAGAGAACCTACAGAACAACTTTTCTACAAGAATGTAAATGCTTTTCTGTTCTTACCTACTAGTATATGTGCCAAACAATATTTGGTAATACTTTATTTGAATGCTTCATATGACTGTGTCTTGCACTTCCTGAACATAGGATTTTTTAAAATTGTATACTTTTATTCTTGCAAGCCACTTTCGAAATTTTTACTTGTGCAATATTCAATGCCTTCACTGTCAACTGCTGCTACTTCACTTCAATTATTTGCACTGCCTGAACATAGGACTACCTCATACATATTTTATATCTATTTAGATTTTATACTTTTACTCTTGCAAGCCACTTTCGAGATGTTTTACTTGTCCTGCACTGTAAAGAGAGATGCTCCACAATTTCATTATACAATCGTGTAATGACAATAAAGGGCTATTCTATCCTAAAAAATAATCATGATATGATACCTATAATGAACATGAATGCATGCTTATGACAGATGTCATTAATTGACCTAACTCAAAGACTTTTGAAACACTTGTATAGCTTATATACTGTATTCTTCCTAGTTGGAGTCATTCATACGTTTGTGTTTGGGTACGGCTTTGTCACAGGTTTTGGAGACGCACATCTTCCATTCTTTCCTCAGAGACCGTCTCAACAGAAAGATGGACAATTTTGCTCGCATGGAAATCAGCACTCGATCAGAGATGCAAAAGTAAGTGTGCTTTATTGGTATGGTATTTAGTCTTATCGAATTGTAAATTAACATATCCATGATGAAATTTCCACAAAAATCGTGACCGCTTGCTTGCGTGCTTCCTTGAGTTGTTGCTTGCCATGTCGCTCTTACTAAGTCCTGCTACGAGAGAAGTTGCCTCTCATCACGTTCACAAAGCCTCACTCGCCTGATAGCTAAGTTCTGTAGACATGAGAAACATTAAAAAGCAGCATCCACATTGTAACAAGCTATGGTAACAAGAAGAGATTTGGCACTTGACCGGCCTTGTTTGCACACAGTGAGCGGACACGCCAACAGCGTTTAAGACCTGTTGGGCGGCCTTACTTTTCCAAATTTTCAAGCCTTATTATGTAAACACAGTTAGCAATTTGTTGTTATTAGTTGAATTTTGGCACGCTTGTTGATAACACTTTTTTCTTTGATGCAATCAAATAATTTGATGTTGACCTCCACTGGAGTGTACCTTTAATCATAACTGAAGTGGGTCACATTGCACTTCACCATATTCTATCTCATTATCTCATTGCCTCTTATTTATAGTGTACCGTATTTCACAAGTCACTATGTGCGAAGCTGCTTCCAACCTTCAATACAAGTTCCCTCTCTGCCTTGAAGAACCACCTCTAGTTTTGCCGCTCCATTCAACCCTTATTTCATTTATTAATTTAAAAATATAATGAACGATTAGTCTACAGAAAACCCTAGCCCTTATTATCTAGAGGAATTGTTTTGTTAGGGCAAATGTAAATGTCTGTATCCTGAACCTGTTACCCCAGGATGAAGGCATCAGTGGAAAGCCCACGAAGGCCCACCATGCAGGAGATTCAAGCTCGTAGAAAGAGCTCCCTCCCCGAGTTTAAGCTGTTTACTAGACAAGGAATGAGCCTTCCCAACCTGGGAGATCAAGACCAAACCATGAACTTTCAAAGAAGTTCCTTACTCACCAGAATCATCATGTGCGAACCTGGTAAGACTGAAGTCAACAATCTGAAAAGAACTGCACATGAAGTGATTGGTTGCAACAACCAGCATCATTGTGTTTCTACATTCTGTTTTTATCCTAGTACAAAGTAGGTCTCATAAGCCTATAAATATATTCAAGCTCCCAGAATTCCCAGAATCTGTGTCCTTCCATGCTGTTCAAACTTACTACGCTGAGCTGATTCATCTTCTTAGCAAAGCGATCGACTCAGTCAAAAATGACGACTCGACTCTTCTAGCCAGGTATTTTTATTCTATTATCTACAAGCACAAGGCACTAATGCAAATGGTGAATAACGGTGGCCATTGAAAATTAATTATTGTGTCTGGATGACCTGATTATTGATGATGGTTTCTTGTTTTGTTGTATCACTCCAATATTAGACTAAGTGGAGATTTTTTTTCCACTTTAAATCTCAGTTAATTAATTGATAGTTGGAAATTCACGGACAAACACCACACATTTGGCTCAGAAACATCCTTTGGAATGCTTTTTTTTTTTTTTTTAATTCAAAGTAGGAACATGAGATACAGTGTATCACAAAAGTGAGTACACCCTGCACATTTCTGCAGATATTTAAGTATATCTTTTCATGGGACAACACTGACAAAATGACACTTTGACACAATGAAAGTAGTCTGTGTGCAGCTTATATGATAGAGTTAATTTATTTTCCCATCAAAATAATTCAAAATATAGCCATTAATATCTAAACCCCTAGCAACAAAAGTGAGTACACCCCTTAGAAACTACGTACATCCCTAAATGTCCAAATTGAGTACTGCTTGTCATTCTCCCTCCAAAATGTCATTTGACCCGTTACAGGAGTGCTGTCAGCATTGCTGCAGAGATTGAGTAGGTGGGATGGTGGGGGGGTCAGCCTATTAGTGCTCAGACCATACGCCGCACTCTACATCAAATTGGTGTGCATGGCTGTCACCCAGGAGTAAGCCTCGTTTGAAGACGGTACACAGGAAAGCCCGCCCCTCTGATCATAGGACATGGTTCCAGTAATCCATGTGCTTTGTTGACATGCCTTCAGCAAACTGTTTGCGGGGTTTCGTGTGTACCATCTTCAGAAGAGTCTTCCTCCTGGGGTGACAGCCGTGCACACCAATTTGATGTAGAGTGCGGCGTATGGTCTGAGCACTAACAGGCTGGCCACCCACCTCTTCAATCTTTGCAGCAAAGCTGACAGCACTCCTGTAACGAGTCACATGACATTTTAGAGGGAAAATTACTAGCAATACTCAATTTGGACATTTAGGGATGTACGTAGTTTCTAAGGGGTGTACTCACTTTTGTTGCCATGGGTTTTGATATTAATGGCTATATTTTGAGTTATTTTGAGGGGAAAATAAATTAACCATTACATAAGCTGCACAAAGACAACTTTTCATTGTGTCAAAGTGTCATTTTGTCAGTGTTTTCCCATGAAAAGATATACTTAAAGGTCTGCAGAAATGTGTGGGGTGTACTTACATTTGTGATATACTGTATAACAGGCATGTCTAATATGGATGGACTCCATGCAGCACACACACTCAAGTGAGAACAATGACATAGTGAAACTCTTCAAAGCGTAGTTGCTTTCTGCTAAGATTACGTAAAGTTACCACCCATGACACAAGGCCTTTATAATTGCAACGATTATCCAAGTATCAGTGTGGCGATCAAAGGATCCATATCTGATTCAATCAGCCATTTGCAGAATAGCATGCTGGTCCATGCGGACTTGCGCAACACTTGCACTTTGAGACATTCATTTCATATTTGTTCACACACACACACACACCCACGCACACACCCACACCCCCCCCCCACACACACATACATATATATATATATATATATATACATATATATATATATATATATATATATACATATATATACAGTGGGGAGAACAAGTATTTGATACACAGTCAATGGGAAAACCCATTGGCAGTGTATCAAATACTTGTTCTCCCCACTGTATATATAATTCATTCATTGATTTTCTGTTCTGCTTAAATGATGAAGCCTAAAACAAAAGGGTTAGGTTAGCAAGTAATTCCAAGAAAACAGGAATAGAAGAGCACGGCAGACTCTTGTTGTTTCAATAGGGAAACTTTCTCCATAAATGTTAATTTTATGATACCAGCTCATTGAATGGAATGAATAGAATGGTCTCTAAAACACATACCTTTGTCCTTTTCTAGCGGTACTTCAGACACAACTAGAGATTTTGTGTAATTACGCCCAAATATACTCAATGTATATTTGAGAAAAAATTGTTTTCCTAATAGCGTGTGGGTGGAGCAATACCAGCTATTAATTGAACAGTACAATACTTATTGCTTTTGAACTTTGCAGGCGAGATACCCCCAAATATGGGCTCAAGAGTGTCCTCATCCAAATAAATAAATAAAACACTTATCCAAACCTATCTCCATATTTGAACATGTTATGTGAAAAGTGCCCAAAAAAACCATGTTCTGACGTATCTGTTTAGGGTTATCTTTATCATTCCTAGGTATCTTTCAAAGATAAGAAGACAGAAAAACCTGTGGCTCCTGAATTCCAAGAAATTAAAAGAGGTTTCTCGTTCTTGTCCCCAAGATACTATTACCTGCGTGGTTTTACTAATCTGCTCTGCTCACGACGTCTCAACGCTCTGGGCGACTTCCATACGCTCTACAAGACAGACACAGCCATCTTCCCCACACAAATGGTTACATGGCTGGTGGACTCACTCATACAGGAAGAACAGCAGCAAGCCAACAGATGGCCTGAGCTCAAAAGACTCATCCACAAGGTCAGTATCATCCCTTCTTCATTAGGTCAACATTAAAAGGATTACATAACTCTAATGATGATTATCAGTTTAAGATGAAAAATGAAAAACCATCATCACAACTTGATGATGACGTAAAGAAGTTTGAGCTCCCCCGGAAACATCTTGATCAAGAAAACTTTGTGCGTTGCATCCAAGAGGCTGGGATCGTTAAGGACGTTGCAACCATACATCGCTTATTCGATGCTCTCACGGGTGGTAAGCAGTTTCTCTAGTTGTCATTACAAAAGTGCAATGAAATTTCCTCCCATAATCACATATTACATGGAGTACAGGCCGAGCTGCCTGCCAGATTGCAATGTAAAGTGCTCCGGAAAGTGTGAAAAGAAACAATATGGGGGTGGTGTAATTTAAAACTGACCTTTACTCCCCTACAAAGGAAGAGGAATGACAGGTTTGAAAAAGAACAACAGCAACAAAAGCACACATTCACCAAGTACACGCAGACATCATTTAGGGCAAGGCAGGGTTGGTCCACGGTGCGTCACGAGGGTCTGGGCAGGCGCATTAAGTGATGAAGGGAAGCAGATTGGAAGACGTCTACAAGGGCAATTCCCATTTCATGCAAACATTCCAATTAATGATTGATACTGTGACAGGGATAAATATGTTTTTCAACCACTGGCATGCTAATTACTTAAATGTCAGATTGGCATTCATGGTTGGCATTTAACCGAATGGTTAACAAACAGTCCTCAAGAGGAGGGAGACATTGAAAACAAGCTGGATAGGGGCTCCTGAGGACTGGACTTGGGCACCCCTGGTCTACTCTATTTTGGTATTGAGATTCAAGCAAGTTATAATGATCTTTACACACATAATGTGTGTACACATGTAATGTCATGTCATGGTCATACTTTATTGATCCCACAGTAGGGAAGTTAGAGCCAGGTTGATTTGACTGTAAGGCAGTGTTTCCCCACCTACAGTATATTAAGCCAAGACTCAGGGTTTAAAATAAATTGTCACACCACCCCATAAAAAAATTACCAAAAAAATTAACTTTCTCAGTCTCAAATCATGGCCTTTTAATTGAACAGGAGATTATTCTATGATATAAATGACCGCAGGTGAAAGGATATCAAATTCCTCTGCCTGGTCACTATACATCCCTAGCATAGATAGATGGGGGAAAGTTGTAGTTATTGTAAATATGTAAAGTTATTTGTGGAAATGAAATGAAAAAACGAACGTGGTTTCATTTTTTCACTGGTTGAGAATCGCTGGGTCAAGGCATTTCATTTTGAAGTAATCACAATTTTAAAGTAAAGATTTTGATGAGAATCTTTTGTTGTAGCATGTCAAAACTCTCTTACTATAATTTTGTGTCTCAATCTCCTAGACAACCATTACGTATATTGAAACATCAGAAAGTGTATTTTTTATATTAACCCAGGTCACTTCATCTTCTAGGCCAACATGTTTTCATATTTAAAATAGTATTAACTCAAGCAACTATTACAGTGCACTGTTGGTCACTGTTTTATTTACTGTATAACATTATTACTTGGATTGTTTTGCTCACTCAAGCTACTTGTCGGTGTCCGCACTCAACTCTGCTGAGTTTGCCATAGATAGGTTATATCAAACTTTGATTATTCACATTTGCCACACATTTTTCATGCCGGCATATTGAGGTATACAGTAGAAGCATTCAGAGCGAAGAATAGAATTATCCAAGCTGATTTCATGAATAAAAACCTTTGTATTTATGTAATTTACAGTTTGTTTGTTTTTAATAACTTATAATTTGTTTATCACTGTCTTACTGTATAATATGTTCCATTCTAATTTGCGCTGTGCGTGAAGTACAATTTATAGACTGTGAATTGTACTTCTTACGGATACACATAGCAGTGGACTCTAAATGCTGAAATGTACAGTATGCATAGACCGTTTAGTTACTCACTCGCAACAAGGGTTCTAATAGAGAGCAAATTGGTCACACAGCATGATTACATCACTATAGTGCTGCCATAACCTTCTGTTAATAAAGCAGAACTGAAAGTGGGCCTCAATATAGCAACAGAAAACACTGACACAGTGATGATATTTTCATCTGCTATTTGTATGAAATTGATTCAGTACAGTGTGGATGATATCATTTCCTCTGTCTCTGAGAGCCAAACTACGTTTATGAAACAAATTCAAGGAATGTTAATTTGTTAATGGAAACATGTTAATTTGTCTCTTAAGGTGGTATGAGGTCATTTTCTGAACAATTGATTTAAGGTTTAATTTGTTTTTAATAACTGCATGGGCAGGTAGACCAAATATTCACGTGGGCATGTAAGTTGCCCACCCCTGATTTTGACTCTGAGCTCACTGTGTGCACTCATGTTTCATCGATTTAACACAATTATTTATGTTTATGTTTATTCGACACTTTCCCAAATTCATCAAACATTCAATTACGAATAATTGAGAACTCTAAATTGTCAGTGTCTGTACCTTTGTTTCTTCAAATCCAAGCTGTAATGAAGTATTGCTTGACATACCTGTGCTATCGTGCAATCTCCCAACACATTTCCATGGTGATTGATTAAGTATCACTTTTGCAACCATGCCAACTAACAAGCAAAACACAAACCAAAAAACAGTCACAACAACATCTAACGCTTGCCTTATTGATTTTAATATTATTAAACTTGAAGCACTGTTGACTATTTTAACCACGTAATACAAATTTGAGCCACATCATCATTCTAGTCAGTTACCATTAAATAGTCCTAATATTGATTTGCAGGATACCAGGCAGATAGTAAATTTCATCCCTGCGGCCCTGCCCAATGAAAAACACTGAATTTTGCATCTTGTGAGTTTTTCCCTTCTATTAACACAAGTCAATCAATTTATATTTTGAGTTGGTAGAAGTCATCAGTATTATACAAGAGTACATCATGTGGAACAGTTACTGTAATGACGGGGAAAATGCTGAATCTGAATCTAGTAAGCTTTTGTGTGCCAAAGAAAATAAAAATCAACAGATGAAAAACTACGGCAACAAGAGGTTCGAACATTACTAATTGGACAGACTGAAAGTGGAATTTAACACCAACATAAGAAAGAATTAGTTGCAAAAACGGGTGTCTTACTTATTTAGGTGAGTCAAAGCAAGTGGACGCGGAGCTCTTCAAAGCGTTCTACACCTTCTGGAAGGAAACTGAGGCCGATGCTCAAGATGTCAACCTTCCCACTGAAGTAATTGATCACTTGGACCACAGCGAGTGTGTCTACAAGTTATCGTCCTGCGTCAGGACCTCTCATGGCGTGGGTAAAATCGCCATGACCCAGAAGCGTCTCTTCTTACTTCCAGAGGGTCAACCAGGCTTCCTAGAAATTGCAACGTTTAGAGACATAAAGGTAGTGCATTTGTAGTTTAAAAAGCTTGCAAAATATGTTTTCGTCTCTGGAATCTGTCTATCCACCTCTTATGTGCAGGAGGTAAAGATTGCATCGGCTCCTTTTCTCCTGGTACGTATTCCTTCTCTACGCATCCGGACTTCTGGTAGGCCGGAGCTGTTTGAGGCCAACCTAAAGACTGAGACCGATCTCTGGAATCTAGTGGTCAAGGAAATGTGCGCTGGACGTAAAATGGCTGATCAACACAAGGTAAGGAGAACAATAACGTGGAAACCCAGCAGGGTCATGCAAGGGCATAGGTTTGGCCTCAACATTGGTAGGGACGATAAACGCATGTACACTTTTTGCTGGGGATGGGACATTAATAATACCAATTGGGGGCCAGATTGAGTGAACCGGGGTCGGAGCTACATTTCTGACAAATATGAACCTAACTAATTGATAGGCTAAATGATCGATGCAAAATAAATCTGCACTGACTTATACTAACTTTGAAATGTCTTGGTTAAAGTTACACCATTCGATCCAAACCTTTGTTTTCAAAAAACTACTAAAGCTAAAGAAGCATTTTGAAAACTTCCAGATTAAATGTCTGGATTTTATTAGCAAATTTAAATTGCAATATTTGAACTAGGGCTGTCAAAATTATCGCGTTAACGGGCGGTAATTAATTTTTTAAATTAATCACGTTAAAATATTTGACGCAATTAACGCACAAATGCCCCGCTCAAACAGATTAAAACGACAGCACAGTGAAATGTGTACTCGTGTTTTTCGGAGTTTTGGCTCCCTCTGCTGGCGCTTGGGTGCGACTGATTTTATAGGCTTCAGCACCCATGAGCATTGTGTAAGTAATTATTGACATCAACAATGGCGGGCTACTAGTTTATTTTTTGATTGAAAATTTTACAAATTTTATTAAAACGAAAACATGAAGAGGGGTTTTAATATAAAATTTCTATAACTTGTACTAACATCTATCTTTTAAGAACTACAAGTCTTTCTATCCATGGGTCGCTTTAACAGAATGTAAATAATGGTAATGCGATCTTGTTGATTAATTGTAATAATAAAGAAATACAATACTTATGTACCCTATGTTGAATGGATGTATCCATCTTTTGTCTTATCTTTCCATTCCAACAGTAATTTACAGAAAAATATGGCATATTTTATAGATGGTTTGAATTGCGATTAATTGCGATTAATTACAATTAATTAATTTTTAAGCTGTAATTAACTAGATTAAAAAATTTAATCGTTTGACACCCCTAATTTGAACATAAGTTATATTAACATACAATATAAATACAAACTGGTTAACTATCCAGTAATGCAAAAAAATAAAATAAGCCTAGTCAGGGAATAACAAAAATAAATGAAAATGGAGACTTCTTTCAGGTAAAACACTCCTGCTTTTGTCCACAAGCACTGCCAAACTTGACAAAAAAATGAAAGCTCCTTTGGGCTGCTTTAAGACCACATAAATAATATAAAAATGACAACAACAAAATTATAGTGGCTGCTGCTGCTGGCCGAAAAAAAAACTTCTGATATCCCTCCTCTTCGAAGGGGGCGAAGGAGGCGGCATGTTCTCGACATGTTGTATCAGTCAACAGCCAACCAAATGTGTGTTTGAGGGGAAAAAAATGGACGGCACATTCTGCTATTGAAAGGTGTAAATTTAAGTCTCAACATTATGAAAATAATTCACCTAATAATAGTAGGGTCAATTCTATCCCTACAGCATATTGGAATACAATCTAAATTACCTTTATACAGTAACTGAAGTCATGAATCATGGTATCATGAAAATAAGGTTGCTTAAAAGTTGGTAGTGTTATGTCCCTACCGTCCCTATGCAAACCTACTTGCGGGTACTTAGCCCTTGGGGTCATGTATTATTGATATACAGTGAAAGACAATTCAGCTGATGTCATTTTTAGGACCCTCAATACATGACCCAGGCCTTGACTAATGTGCTGCTGATGGATGCTGTGGTGGGCTGTCTGCATAACCAAAGCTCCATCAATGCTGCCTCAAAGCTGACCTATTTTGATAACATCAAAAATGAAGGTAACAGTTTATTTCCTTGCTACTCTGAAACAGCGGGACAACATATGGAGTGGAGGGGCGTGCACAGGGCCAGGGCGGCAATTCCAACAAAGAGCAAGACTATGCTAAAAACATTATCTTAGGAACTTTTTAAATGTAGTAATGCAAACTGCAAAGTCTTTATAGTGTATGTTGAGGAATGCAGGAAGTGTATGATGAAGTGCATATTTAAGTTACAGTGGGGCAAATAAGTTTTTAGTCAACCACCAAAAAGTTCTACTTGAAAAGATTAGAGAGGCCTGTAATTGTCAACATGGGTAAACCTCAACCATGAGAGACGGAATGACGGAAAAAAACCCCAAAAAATCACATTGTTTGATTTTTAAAGAATTTATTTGCAAATCATGGTGGAAAATAAGTATTTGGTCAATCCCAAAAGTCCATCTCAATACTTTGTTATGTACCCTTTGTTGGCAACAACGGAGGCCAAACGTTTTCTGTAACTCTTCACTCTTCGCTTGGTGTAAAGAAATCAACTGTGGGAGCAATTTTTAGATAATGGAAGACATACAAGACCACTGATAATCTCTCTCGATATGGGGCTCCATGCAAGATCTCACCCCGTAGCGTCAAAATGATAACAAGAACGGTGAGCAAAAATCCCAGACCCACACAGGGGGACCTAGTGAATGACCTACAGAGAGCTGGGACCACAGTAACAAAGGCTACTATCAGTAACACAATGCGCCGCCAGGGACTCAAATCCTGCACTGCCAGACGTGTCCCCTTGCTGAAGCCAGCACACGTCCAGGCCCGTCTGCGGTTCGCTAGAGAGCATTTGGATGATCCAGAAGAGGACTGGGTAAATGTGTTATGGTCAGAAGAAACCAAAATAGAACTTTTTGGTAGAAACACAGGTTCTCGTATTTGGAGGAGAAAGAATATTGAATTTCACCCAAAGAACATCATACCCACTGTGAAGCATGAGGGTGGAAACATCATACTTTGGGGCTGTTTTTCTGCAAAGGGACCAGGACGACTGATCCGTGAAAATGAAAGAATGAATGGGGCCATGTATCGAAAGATTTTGAGTGAAAATCTCCTTCCAATCAGCAAGGGCATTGAAGATGAGACATGGCTGGGTCTTTCAGCATGACAATGATCCCAAACACACAGCCAGGGCAACAAAGGAGTGGCTTCGTAAGAAGCATTTCAAGGTCCTGGAATGGCCTAGCCAGTCTCCAGATCTCAACCCCATAGAAAATCTGTGGAGGGAGTTGAAAGTCCGTTTTGCCCAACGACAGCCCCAAAACATCACAGCTCTAGAGGAGATCTGCATGGAGGAATGGGCCAAAATACCAGCAGCAGTGTGTGAAAAGCTTGTAAAGTTACAGAAAACGTTTGGCTTCCATTATTGCCAACAAAGGGTACATAAGAAAGTATTGAGATGAACTTTTGGTATTGACCAAATACTTATTTTCCACCATGATTTGCAAATAAATTCTTTAAAAATCAAACAATGTGATTTTCTGGGGGGGGGGGTTCCACATTCTGTCTTTCATGGTTGAGGTTTACCCATGCTGACAATTACAGGCCTCTCTCATATTTTCAAGTGGGAGAACTTGCACAATTAGTGGTTGACTAAATACTTATTTGCCCCACTGCAAGTGTGATTTATTATATGCAAATAACAGCGCCCATAACGTATGAAGTCTTGCTGTTTTGAGGAGTAGTTATTGAACCCAAGGAAAAAATTGAAATGAATTGTTGGAAATGTGTTCTGGCTGGACTTTTGCTGCAAAAAGGGCTTTAGTACTGTATATTTGTTTCCGATCATTCACTGAATGCGTGTCTAATTCAACTGATCCAGACATTTTAGGCAAAAGTGTTTGTTAAGACAGATTTGGGAAAGATTTGCCATGCTTTTGATCATATCCTGTCCATTTCAAAAGATAGAAGACCAAAGCTATATTGATTTTATTCTGGGACGTGTGTTGGTTTCCAAATCTAATGAATGTTATTATTTTAACTATTGTTGATATTGCCAAAGTTTTTTTCTTTTCCCTCTCTCTCCGCACAGTGCCAATGATGGTGCCTAAAACTACATCCGAGACACTAAAACACAAAATTTACCCATCATCGGACCTATCAGAGCCACAGACTGTTCATGTGCTGCTCTACACTCCAGGTACTGTTTGTTGTGATTCCCATGAATGTAATGACGATACTGATGAACAAACGCTATTCTTAAGTTGTTTGGTAAATTCTGTGCACTCTACAGTGTATCACAAAAGTGAGTACACACTCGCATTTCTGCAGATATTTAGGTATATCTTTACATGGGACAACACTGACAAAATGACACTTTGACCCAATGAAAAGTAGTCTGTGTGCAGCTCAAATGATAGAGTTAGTTTATTTTCCCCTCAAAATAACTCAAAATATAGCCATTAATATCTAAACCCCTGGCAATAAAAGTGAGTACACCCCTTAGAAACTGCATCCCTAAATCTCCAAATTGAGTACTGCTTGTCGTTTTCCCTCCAAAATGTCATGTGACTTGTTAGTGTTACTAGGTCCAGGTGTGCATAGGGAGCAGGTGTGTTCAAATTTGTAGTGGAGCTCTCACACTCTCTCATACTGGTCACTGAAAGTTCCAACATGGCACCACATGGCAAAGAACTCTTTGAGGATCTTAAAAGACGTATTGTTGCGCTACATGAAGATAGCCAAGGCTACAAGAAGATTTCCAACACCTTGAAACTGCGCTGCAGCACAGTGGCTAAGATCATCCAGCGTTTTAAAAGAGCAGGGTCCACTCAAAACACGCCTCGGGTTGTTCGTCCAAAGAAGCTGAGCACACGTGCTGAGCATCACACCCAAATGCTTTCTTTGAAAGATCGTCGCAAGAGTGCTATCAGCATTGCTGCAGAGATTGAAGAGCTGGGGGGTCAGCCTGTTAGTGCTCGGACCATATGCCGCACTGTACATCAAATTGGTGTGCATGGCTGTCACCCCAGGAGGAAGCCTCTTCGGAAGACGGTACACAAGAAAGCCTGTAAATAGTTTGCTGAAGACACGTCAACAAAGCACATGGATTACTGGAACCATGTCCTATGGTCTGATTAGACGAAGATTAATTTGTTTGGTTACAATGGTCTCAAGCATGTGTGGCAGTGACCAGGTGAGGAGTACAAAGATAAGTATGTCATGCCTACAGTCAAGCATGGTGGTGGGAATGGCATGGTCTGGCTGGTCATGGCTGCATGAGTGCTGCAGGTGTTGGAGAGTTACATTCCATTGAGGGAAACATGAACTCCAACATGTACTGTGAAATACTGCAGCAGAGCATGATCCCCTCCCTCCAGAACCTGGGTCACAGGGCGTGTTCTAGCATGACAATGACCCCAAACACACCTCCAAGATGACCACTGCTTTACTGAAGAGGCTGAGGGTAAAGGTGATGGACTGGCCAAGCATGTCTCCAGACTTGAACCCAATAAAACATCTTTGGGGGAATCCTCAAGCAGAAGGTGGAGGTGCGCAAAGCCTCAAATATCCGGCAGCTCCGCAACGTTGTCATGGAGGAGTGGAAATGCATTCCAGTGGCAACCTGTGAAGCTCTGGTCAACTTTATGCCCAGGACAGTAAAGGCAATTCTGGATAACAGTAGTGGCCACACAAAATATTGACAGTTGGCATGTTGTATGTTAATATTGACAACTTTCAATAAGGGGTGTACTCACTTTTGTTGCCAGGGGTTTAGATATTAATGGCTATATTTAGAGTTATTTTGAGGGGAAAATAAATGAACTCTATTATATAAGCAGCACACAGACTATTTTTCATTGTGTCAAAGTGTCATTTTGTCAGTGTTGTCCCATGAAAAGATATACTTAAATATCTGCAGAAATGTGAGGGGTGTACTCACTTTTTACTTTTTCACTGTATATAGCCCCTTAACTCACACAGAAGTTGTTAAGAAGGCCTTCTACTCTGCTCACTCAACCTGGAATCAGCTTCAGCAGGATCTTAAGTCGTCTATGTTTGCTCAATATTTAATTTTAAATATTTTCCTTTAGGTTTTTTTTTTTTTTAATAAATAGGATTAAAATAAATAAATTAAAAATGTCATGTTTTGTTCTGATGTCTGTTGCCATTTTTTTTTTTTTTTTTTTTTTTGTAATAACAAAAAAATAATTTCCCCATTTCTCCTAAATATATTCGTGGCAAAAACTAATATGCTATCTCTGTGGAATATGAATGAATTTGACAGGTGACCAATTCTTCCAAACAGAGCCACTTATTTTAGCGTATTTCAATACATTAACTCTTTGTGTGCCCTTGACGAATATAGATGTCCAATTTATTTTGACTGGGAATGGGGGGTGCCAGCATCTATTGGCATTACTCGGTGTTTTCGATGTCACCCTGTCCGCTTCTTTTACTAATTATCAAAGTACATACTCTGTGAATACTACACATAGCTTGGTTTGCAATGAATAAGTTAGTTTTTTTCTACTTGTTTAATGAAAGGATGTATTTTGACAGGTCAGCTGACATGTGATGACTCCAACGATGAAATGAATCCCAAGTTGTGGGTGGCCCTCAGTGCAGGCAGAGTTGTTGTATTTGATGCCGCTAGCTGGTCCATGCTCCAGGACTCCATCTATCTTGGTGAATCTCAGATAGTGAGTGCAAAAGGCTGTCCACAAACAATATATGTGTGTGTGTGTGTGTGTGTGTGTGTGTGTGTGTGTGTGTGTGTGTGTGTGTGTGTTTGTCTTTGCTACATTGTGGGGACCAACACCTGACAGCCCAGTCATAGTGTGGGGACCAAAAAACTTGTGGGGACCAAAACCCTGGACCCCACAATTTTTATCATTGATATAGTGATAAAATGACTAGATAGACGTTCTGTCAAAATTTCAGCGCTTTACCCACAATACACGAAAACCAACTTTTTTGTGTGAAGTGTGTGTGCTCAGTGCTGCCCCTGTAGACAGAACATGGTACTGCATCTACACACAGTTACGCACACTTTCACACACTTGTCTTGTTTTTATGCCATTGTGTGGACATACACAGAACAAACTTGTCTTGTTTTTATGTCATTGTGGGCACACACAGATCACCCAGTTTTTTATCTGTTGTGGGGACACATTGCGCAACTACAATAATACAAAAATCCCTCTCAGGTAAAAGCTTTAATATATACAACACTTTGAGTTATATAAATTATGTGTATTAAAACTTATACATTCATTCACAAGACACCTTCGCGTTTTTTAACAAACTTTTGCGGATCTTTCCCAACAGATGAAAGCGTAAAATGATCCAATTTTTCAAGCCATGGGTGAAAGGTGTAGGTGGTTCATTACCATTTTATGCTTATGAATACACGAGATGATATCTCGAAAATGTTTCATGCACATCTCAACGTTTATTCAAATAACTAGTCAGTTTTACCATGTTTGGAGTTTACCTTTAATTCTGAATGAAAACTGATCCTTTTTGGAAACTGAAAGCGTAAACAATCGGAAAAACGATGTTTCCTTTATCCTAAATTTGCTAACCATCTAGGATTTTAGAAGTTTTAGGAAGTTTGAAATTCTCAAATTCTGTTCAGTGACGGACTTTAAGCAGAAGCACTTATTTGGATTTTGTTGTTTTTCAATGTCTTAAATTAAAATGTTCAATCTAAACTCACTGAAGCACTTCATTACGACAAGCAATTTCTACAAAGTATGGCATCAAATGCGATGCAATGAAAAATATGGGTCCTAGATTTTGTGCTGGTGCATCCAAAAAAAAAGTTAGGCACACCAATGCAAGCAATGCAAAACGTGTGGAGCCCTGCCTCACAAAACATTCAGATTTTCCAGACTGGCATCTTTTCCTACCACTGGAGCCAACTCATAATGTGATCAGTTGACAGCTCCACCTCTCTCTTCACCCGAGCGTCCATGACATTCAGCCGCAGGCCTAATGACACGACTACAAAGTCATTAATTGAGCTGCGGCCTAAGGTGTCCAGGTGCCAAATGGACATATGGACTTCTTTATGCTTAGACATTGTATAAATATTGATATGCAATGAGCGCAGATTTCCAGGCATTAAAAACCACTCAGGAGCTGATCTGGGGGTGTTTGGGGTTACTCTCAATCATGCCCCTCCGGGTCTTGCTGTCATTCAGGTGAGGTCAGGTGTGGGGACACGTGCAAGGAAGACGCTTCGCTGCGTTCACCCTCGCGCTCCACTCAGCGGCTGATCTCCTAGCGTAGGTCCGGGCGCCTTCCCGGCCCGGTACCCTTACATTCGCAAGATTCTCTTCCAGCTACTACACAGCACCCTCTGTTCCAGAGTACAGAGCCGGGATGAGAACAAGGTGCAGTGGAATGCTGCGGAGCTCCAAAAGTCTCCACAAAGCGTCTCTACTCACTGACTCCAACGCCTTCCTGAAATTGACATAGGCAGCTAATACTTCCTTCTCATATTCAAGAAGTCGCTCTGAAAAAACGCGAAGTGCTAGGATGCGGTCGACAGTGGACTTCTTTGGTGTGAGCCCAGACTATTCAGGACGCTGGTGATCGAGTAGCTGCTGACGTATCCTGTTCAGAAGTACATGTGTGAAGACTTTGCCGGGCACTGAGAGGCGGGTGACCCTGTGGTGGTTGCTGGACTCTCGAATGTCACCCGAGCTCCAAACGGAGCAGATGAGTGCCTGCAACTCCCGCAGGGCGGCGTCGGCCCAGCTTTAAGCGTCTATCCGTAGACACCGCAGTTGCCTGGTGCACTCCCATCCCCCAACTGGCCAACAGCCTTTCGGACATCCTCAAGGGTTGGCACAACAATGTTGACCAGTGGGTCAGGCGTCAGGCATGCAATGCCCTTGGCGGGGAGCTCTCAGCTGGGAGGCTCGGCCCCACGCAGCTCCTCAAAGTACTAAACCCAGCGCCACGGGGCGTCCTCTTCCGACAGGACTGTGCCATCAGCAGCTAGAACCACCGTGCAGCTTGGACGGGAGGCAGAGGAACGCAGCTCGTGGATGACTTAGAAAACCAGACGAGCGTCGCCGGAATGTGTGTCCTCCTGCTCCCCATGAACTGTGCAGATGGGCTTTCTCCTCAGCTGCCTGTAGGGCTCGGAATTGCGGTCAAGTCTTGCCTTGCGGCTCTCGTCGATGATGTTTAACGTCGCTTCCGAAAGCCCACTCCGATGGCCCCGGGCAACTTTGGGATGCTGTCACTAGCTGTCGCCCGGACACAGTCCCTGAAGCCAGTCCACATATCCTGCGCCTCCCCCACAACGCCCAGTCGCCCAAGCCATTCTGTCAGGTTTTTGGAGTGCGCGTCTGCCACCCGGGGGTCCCGCAGGCTTCCGACATCCAGCCGAATTTGGCTGGCCGTCGCGCAATGCGGCATGCCCCTAGCTGTAGCTTCAGTGTCGCTACCAGCAACTGATGGTCAGTGCTGAAGAACTGGCCACTCTGGAAGACACGACAGTTCCGTCCACGAGTACATGATCGAGCTCCTTCGCAGTTCGGCCAGTATTA
Source organism: Corythoichthys intestinalis (assembly GCF_030265065.1). Taxonomy (NCBI): domain Eukaryota; kingdom Metazoa; phylum Chordata; class Actinopteri; order Syngnathiformes; family Syngnathidae; genus Corythoichthys; species Corythoichthys intestinalis. The sequence goes on from NC_080398.1 coordinate 44,968,000, forward strand.
GAATACCAGGTCCGTAAATTCGGCCTCGTGAACCACGACCCTCCAACCCGAAGACCGCGACTTACTGCAAAGTCGAGCAGCCTCTCGGAGTTGTCGTCACAGATTCCCTTGGGGACACGTTCCAGAGCTGTGAGGACCGAGACATGACTCCTAGCAGTCCCATGACGTACGAGTGACAGTGTTGAAGTCGCCAAGCATGATCCTTGTGTCTCTCTTTGGAACAGCATCCATCGCCGATTCAAGCTCAGTGTAGAAGGCTCCCTTCTTTGGAAGCTCACTTTCCCTGGTTGGAGCGTACACTGCAACAAACGACATAACGCCCACCGAGTGAGCGGGTCGCACCCTCATGGTACGCTCTGAGACCAGCATGACCTCCCTGACCTGCGAAGCCCCCCTGTTGGCCACCACAATGGCCAAACCCTCGGTGCGCCGACCTTCGGCTCGACCCGACCAGTCATAGGTGTAACCACCTACCTTGATCTGGCCACTGCCTGGTCGATGAAGGCGACTACAGCGATGCCCAACCTGGCAAGCTCAAAAGACAAGGCAGACACGCTGGCATCATCTTGGAGTGAGAGCTTGTTCCAGGCGTCCATCCAGCGTCCACCCATACCGAACGCCTCAGAATCAGCCGAGAGCGTCGAGGTCCAGTGGATGACTCCTCAGCGCCACTGCGACGCGAGGCGTGCCCTCACCAACCTGGTTACTGGCCCCCTCATCAGCCGGCGGGGGTCCGAAAGGCTTTGCGGCGAGAATTTAATAGGGTGGGGGTGCAAACCCCACTCCCCGAGGCTCCGGTGGCAGGGCCCGCCACAGCCCTTCCAGCCCGATTGGACCGCCAGTCTAAAACTAGGTCTCCTTTACTAGTGAGAAAACAAAAGATGTGGGTGCGAATTGCAGGTGGATCTACTGTAGCTGGCCTTGGGATGACCGACAAACTAGCAGAGGAAACAGTATGGTATGGGATGCTGAAGCTGCTGTCCCTGTGACCCGACCTCAAAGAAGACCGATGGATGGCTGATATGATTTGTATTTAACACCATGGTGTTATAATGGTGTTATATATATATATACATATATATTTGATTGAGTGAGTTAGCAGCCAATGGTTGCCCTGCCTGTCAAAATTGATTGGACATCTGCTGCTGTTAATGGCACAGAAACATGATCGTTTGCTTCTCACCCTTACAGTTAAAAATAATAATTTATTTTTCTTATCAATGGCAGCCACAGAGTTCAGTCCAATTTCTGGGGCTAATTGCCAAATGAGTTGTTGTATTTATTTGAAATACAGTGAAGATGAATGGGAAAGTGGCTGTTTTCCCCCAAAACATTCAGATAAACACTATATGTTTTCATACCCTCCACAAAAGTCTGCCTACCTTGCCAAGTCAACCAGAATAACCACGTGGAGAAAGAATAGAACTGCTTTTGAAAAAAAATCTTAAAGTAATCTTAATCGGGCAGTATGTTATGTATGTATACTATGTTGACGGGAAAAAAACACATCATCTATCTATCTATCTATCTATCTATCTATCTATCTATCTATCTATCTATCTATCTATCTATCTATCTATCTATCTATCTATCTATCTATCTATCTATCTATCTATCTATCTATCTATCTATCTATCTATCTTAGCGGTAAGACGTTGGATGGAGTCTTATTTCCCGTGCTCGGCGGCTCATGTGTTTCTTGTAACTCGCTAGGAACTCTGCTGCTCTCTGTGAACTCTGAACTCAGCCGGAACGCGCGCGGCTCTAAAGTGTCTGTCACGTGACTGTGACGTAGCCGGTAACGCGCTCGGCCAAATGGACACACAAGTACGATGGGTGAATAATGTCAAACAACAAAGGGTCACCCCACAGGTCCCCCCAGAATTCACCCACACAGGACGCCAGGCGCAACCCGAATCAAAAGAACGGAATGCATGAGTTGCTCTGCCGGGGCGTCAGTGGAAAACGACCGAACAGACGGTCAGGCGGCCGTCCAGGACGCCGGATGCGGGAAGTCTGAGCAGAACAGTCTGGAGGACGCCCAGGATGCCAGGCGGCGGGCGACCAAAAGCGACGACCAGGATGCAAGGCGGTGGACGACCGAGCAGGATGATCGGGCGCCCGTCCAGGACGAGGAGCGCGTCGCGCAGCTCCGCCCAGGCGAGGCCGGAGAAGCGGACGCCAAGAGAGGCGGCACGCGTTGCTCAGCTGCGGTCGAGGAAGAGGTCGAGACGTGCGACGTCTCGGCGGAAAGACTATGAAGTGCTGTGCTCTGACCGCCGTCGAGTACCCGAGCGCGGCTACCACGTGGTAGAAGCGGATGGTGTCGTTGGAAATACCACGGAGGACGAACTGCTCCTCCGCGAACGCGAACAACGCGGCCGCAGAAGACTCATTAAACGTCGCCAGCTCGAAAAAGCTAGCGTCCGCCATTGCTTAAAGTGTTCAAAAATGCCTCTGAGACTTCAGCGAGGCTCGTCGGGGTCACCAGGGTAAGCGGTAAGACGTTGGATGGAGTCTTATTTGCCGTGCTCGGCGGCTCATGTGTCTCTTGTAACTCGCTAGGAACTCTGCTGCTTTCTGTGAACTCTGAACTCAGCCAGAACGCGCGCAGCTCTAAAGTATCTGTCCGTGACTGTGACGTAGCCGGTAACGCGCTCGGCCCAATGGACACACCAGTACGATGGGTGAATTATGTCAAACAACAAAGGGTCACCACACTATCTGTCTGTCTGTCACGACTTATTGCAATTAACTCCTAGCATGCGACTGCTATGAGTGATAACCTTGATTTTTGTGCTTTACCCAACATACCCTTTTTTATTCAGTGTTATTACAGGTTTTACCAGAAATTTGAGTAAAAGCAAACAATTTTTTGAATTTATATATATATATATGTGTGTGTGTATTTTAAGACGTGCTTTTGGAAATGAACTCTTCTTATGTAAATTGTGTTTCCTGAAAAAGGTCACTCAAATATAATTATTAACAACCACACATTAATTAAAGTTACAGTGAGACCCCTTCAGACCCGCAGTTTTACTGATGGGGAAAAAAATAATACAATCTGCCCTGATTTTTACTCAAACACCACAACAAAGTGCAATTTTTTGGTTTGGTTATTTAAAGTTTTTATTGGTCATTTTTTATGTTAATGTGTTTTTGATGACAAACGGGCACTTTACGTTATTCGTTTTGAAAGAGCCAAAAATAGCAAAGAGGGCTTCTCACTACTCATGATTTGATTTCAATGGGTAAAGTTTCATACAATCATCTCCCAGAAGTGACAATTGCAACTGAATTCACTGTATTTATTGGTTTAGAGATGCGCACGCATCATGTCCTCCTGCAGCAAGTCTGAAGGGGTTAAAACATATTGACGTTCACAGCTGGCGCGGGAAGACTGATTAAGCACCGCCCAATGCATTGCAGATGAGAACAATTGAATGAGAGGAGGAAGTGCAACTTTTGGAAAGTCACCCTGATTAAAGTACATATACTACCTGTTTTAACGCAGAGGTAAGTGTTATTTTGACCCAATATACACTCTCCTTGATTGGAGTGATGGTATAGTTAAAAATAAAACGTTTAAAATAAGCAGCTTCGTTGTGATGGTAGCATTTAGCACATAATTGGCCTTGCTCTGAGGCGCACGTAATTTAACCAACTAATTTAGCATTGTAGCGATAGCGATTTATATAAGCATATAAGACAACTATGCTATGCAGTTAGTGCAGAAATTCAGTGCCGGTATGTATGTGCTGCAAGGACTTACTTTAGTGAGCTAGCTTAGCATAGTAGCCAAAACGTTTTTATTGAAGCACCTCTATGCAAACTAGCAATATGCTATGTAGGACATTAACGTATACCCTCTTGCGTGGACAAATTTAACAAGATAGTTTTGCATTATAGTGTAACTCTTTTATAAAAGCGCTAAGAAAGCTATGTAATGCAGCTACATTGTTTAAAGAAAATTACAAATTGGTGTGGCAGCAGGCAGAAATTTAGCCTATAATACCAATAATGTGTAAAATCATTATATTTTATTTTTTAGAATTGGCAATGCCTTCCCTGAGAAGCAGGAAATCACCAAAACAGGATGCCATTGAACATGCTTTAATGGGTCTGGATAAGACTCTCGAGTTGGAGAAGAAGTACATCAGTTCTTTTAAAGGTACTGTATGGTATTAAAATGTTCACTGAGATATACTGTAAGTTATTGTTTTTGTTTTACTGTATCCGAGTTGACTTCTTAGCGTTTTAGTTCAAGTCAGACGTGTCTAAATCTCAAAGAGTATTTATTTAGATTTTTTTCAAATTATTTAAATGTGGCCTTGCATTATTTTTTTCGGTGATATATATATTTTTTAATCGCCTTATGTCAGCGGTCGGCAACCCGCGGCTCTAGAGCTGCATGCGGTTCTTTAGCACTGTCCTAGTGGCTCCGTGGAGCTTCTTGAAAAATGTCTGAAAAAGATGGGGGAGGTAAATATATTTTTTGTTTTAATATGGTTTCTGTAGTAGGAAAATCATGACACAAACATTTATTCAATTCATTAATATTGTGATGAAGTTCAAAGTTGAGGTAGCATCGTACAACAGAGTAGTCACGTGGTGCGTCATTCTCAATAGGATGCACTGCAGGAAAAATAAACATTTAATGATAAAGGCTCATGATCTATTTGTAGCCAACTTAGTCATTTTGGTCATTGGCTAACATATCTAATATAGATTCGTACAGCATGTATTGCCTTCATTATAAGGCTAATATGTAATTTTTTGCGGCTCCAGACATGTTTTTTTTTTTTTTGGTTCAATATGAGTCTTCATGAGTCAACATTTTGGGTTGCCAACCCCTGCCTTATGTCATTTTATGAGGTGCGCAAGGCAATTTTTGTGGAAATTGCTTAAAATTTACCTTTTCAAGCAACTTTATGTAGTAACTTCATGCTCCTGAAAACAGCCAAATTCTCATCGTGGCTGACTGTATTGCTGGCTAACCCTATGCATGTAACAGTGCCAAAAATTGGAAATCCGTATATGGTTAACTTTAAATGACCATTGGGTATAGGCATGGGCCAAAATCAGTTTCTTACCGTATGATAACCTTGAGTACAAATATTACGGTATCAAAATAGAAATCTAAAATGCATTATTTTGATAATTTGTTTACATTATTCATGTTTTCTCAAACAATATGTAGAATATTTTGTACTGAAAAAAAATGCTCAGACCAAGTTTAAATTGTTGAATCGAGAACTAACAATATTGCATCACTGGTGAGCTATTTTTAAAACTGTCGACTACTTATTTGTTTTTTGGGGGGCAGGGCACCTGATGACGACGGGCACCATATTGGTTACCGCTGTTCTACAAACATAAAAACTAAAAACCACTATAACAAACGTAACTCTTATTCCCTGCCCGAAACACTGGGATCCCAAGCTTATGCCATTTTAGCAGTGCATATTTGTTAACAATTGACTGTATGCTCGTGTCGATGTATTCACATTATCAACATTCAACAGTATGTTGTGCTAACCGACCCATTTACAGTACGTCATCAATGTCATCGACTACTTGGGACGGCTCTATACGCAATTACATTGAACAACTGTGTTGTGTGCCTAAGATTCGTATTAACAAAACAGCATGTCCTTCGGCTTTGAGAAGCTGATTTGATTCCTGCGAACTGTCAACACCATAAGCTCAGCGAGAACGTTTGTTAGGGTTTAAAAGCAGCCAATAATATTGAAATAGCTCATCTAACAATCGGATAATTAGACATTTTAAAACCTTGGTATCCTTTGAAACTAGTTATCAGCCCATGTCTGAATATATGTTTTTTTTTTTGTTTTTTTTTAATATAAAGGGTAGTAACAATTTTGTCCACATTTATCTCCTATACTGCGATGTATCGTCAAATGTTCAATCTTAATTCTATTTTTTTTTTTTTTTTTTTTTTTTTTTTTTTTTCCCCAAACACCAGGCTATTCAGGTAAACAAATTATTTTTTCACTAATTTTCCTAATTTTCCAAACAACGGTTTGCACTAAACAACTTGATAACAAACCAATCCAGTTGTACACAGATATTACAAAAACAAAAGTATATATTTCAACAAATCCAGAAACAGCAGAAGCATATGTACCACAAATAGAATGTTCTGCTGGCTGTTGCAGGACGTTAATGATAAGATCATCATACAAGAGTGATATCTGGAATATGAAATTTTTTTACATTAACTAGTTCTACCTTTTTTTTTTTTTTTTAATCTTAATTAGGCCTGAACGATATTGGAAGAAACATTGCTGCGATTTTTGGGGGGATTGCAATATATTGTGATATTAAAAATACTTATTTATACCTATTTTTTTAGCATTGGAAAGAGATATTAGACATGTTTTTCACTTTTTTCCCCCAAAGTATGCTTTAAAAAATGTATCTAAATATTTTAAAAAATGGGTTTTAAGCATTTCAAATGAAATAATGATGATCAGTTTTAAATGTAACTGTCCCACCTAATCATTTTTAAACAAGAATAAAGTACTGTAGTAGACAAATGCTTTGCTTTAGTAAATGCTTCTGTTTATCTACCTTGGCTGCAGAATCACTTTTGGCGTTCATTTCCAAGACACAACAGGTGTACAAAGAAAACCCCTTAGAAGACCGGCTACCTCGAACGTTTCCACACACACACATTCATTCCAACGCACGCTTCCTTCTTGCAAGAAGTGCTTAACAAGTTAAACAATGACTGAAACATCTGGTGCATTTGAAGTCCGCTTCAGTGGCAAGATCAAACACAACCATCGTTAACTTTAATAAGCAACTGTGCAGAGGAACATAGAGCTGGGAGAGGGATGGAGGGAGCACGAGTGACACTAAAGCGATCAGCTCGGGACCGAGAAAGCATGAACCAACATAAATTTGTGGATTAAAAAAAATAAAACTATCGCTCATATGCACTTCGCGATGGAGATGTTTAAATGATATATCGTTCAGGCTTAATCTTAATACATTGCCCTGTTATTGTATCGTGACCAGGAATTGTCAAATCCTCAAAATGGGGTGACTCCGATTTAGGTGCAAAAATGTGATCAGGGCATTGTAGAGTAAATGGTGGTACAAATGATGATCTTGCTACTCTTTTTTTTTTTTTTTTTTTTTTTTTTTTTTTTTTTTTTTTTCTTTTCTTTTCCATAGTAATTGTGTCAAAATTATGAAGATGAAGCTACAAACCTTTGTTTTTGTTCATACAAGGTCGAGGAGTATTTACCAAAGCCCCTTTCAGGAAAGAAGATTTTGTGGTGGAGTACAGAGGAGAATTAATAGATTGGGATGAATCCCAAAAGAGAAAGATGGACTATGGAACAGGAAGAGTCTTTGTCTTTGATTTCCGCTGGCAAGAAAAAACTTGGTGGTGAGGCTAAGATTGCAGTTATCAGATTTTTATTTTTTCATGCATTCAGTGTTTTAACTGTTCAGGTGAAAATCAATGCCATAAGACATAAATTGTCTTGAGAAAAATCACTTGATCTCTGAGGATATATATGTTATTATATATATATTATAATATGACCCAATTGTGCATTTCCCTTCCCCTTTTAAATGTGTATATACTGTATATTCTATATATTTTATATATATATTTTTTCATATTGTCTTTTAAGCATTGATGCTGCCAAAGAAGATGGCAGTCTCGGAAGACTGGTCAATGATGACCACAAGCACCCAAATTGTAAAATGAAGATGATTGTGACAGAGGGCAAGCCTCACCTGTGTTTATTTGCACAAAGAGACCTTGACATTGGTGAAGAGATAACTTATGACTACGGACCAGCGGACTGGCCTTGGAAGAAAAAGGTTTGTCAAATAAGTATCAGACATAAAAATAACTTGCAACAGAGCTTTGGTCCCTCAAATGTTGGGGTTTCCAGTTTGTTTTCATTTTATGGTAAACAGGTTGACTGTTTGTAGGCTAACCACAAACTAATTTAAAAGTTGTTTTCCTCCTTATCACATGATCACATCAATAGAAATTGTATGTCTCCATTTGCGGATCAGGACAAAGGACAATCGACTGTGACGAAAACTGCTGAGAGTGAAATTTCCAGGACCAGAGAGCAGCCTCCACAATCTAAAGACTCGGATATGGAGGTATGCATAGCATGTGCTTTAAAGCTGCAGTTTGTCTCATATTGGTTAATGGTTTATATTACTTCTCCACTTGTTGATTAGGTTGGAGGAAGCCATTCCACTGTGACTGAATATTCTGAGGTTGGGGTCTCCAGAACCAGAGAGCAACAGTCTCCGAAATCTACACACGCTGCAATGGAGGTATGCATCGCTTGTGCTTTAAAGCTGCAGTTTGTCTGACTTCAGCCAATTGTTCGAGACTTGAAATACAGTCCAGCCCAGCCCAGCTTAGTGTGTGTGTGTCAGGTTTTACAATGTTTGTGGGGACCCCGTAAAGTTATTTATTTAGTTTTTAAAAATACTATTTAATAACCTGTTTCATCATGAGTTTATTGAAATAATAACAGAAGTTGTATATACCCTTAGTCTTAAATAATCTACAACATTACCAGCCACTGCAGCTGTTAATTTGGGAGACGTTTAGGACATGTCGGGCACTGATGTGGTCCCTAACACGTTATTGTTTTCATTAAACCTCAAATGAATAAAATGCTAGTCAAAAAGAGAACAAATGCATCACGATAAAAGTGATTTTGAATCGGCCATAGTGAGTGGATTCAACTGAGTTATGGATTTTTGTTGTTGTATATGGCCTAATCTTAAAATGCATAGAGATATACATTTGATGTTTGTTAATGAATTATATTCTCAACTTGTTGATCAGGATGGAGGAAGCCATTCCACTGTGACTGAATATTCTGAGGTTGGGATCTCCAGAAACAGAGAGCAACAGTCTCCGAAATCTACACACGCTGCAATGGAGGTATGCATCGCTTGTGCTTTAAAGCTGCAGTTTGTCTGACTTCAGCCAATTGTTCGAGACTTGAAATACAGTCCAGCCCAGCCCAGCTTAGTGTGTGTGTGTCAGGTTTTACAATGTTTGTGGGGACCCCGTAAAGTTATTTATTTTGTTTTTAAAAATACTATTTAATAACCTGTTTCATCATGAGTTTATTGAAATAATAACAGAAGTTGTATATACCCTTAGTCTGAAATAATCTACAACATTACCAGCCACTGCAGCTGTTAATTTGGGAGACGTTTAGGACATGTCGGGCACTGATGTGGTCCCTAACACATTATTGTTTTCATTAAACCTCAAATGAATAAAATGCTAGTCAAAAAAAGAACAAATGCATCACGATAAAAGTGATTTTGAATCGGCCATAGTGAGTGGATTCAACTGAGTTATGGAATTTTGTTGTTGTATATGGCTAAATCTTAAAATGCATAGAGATATACACTTGATGTTTGTTAATGAATTATATTCTCAACTTGTTGATCAGGATGGAGGAAGCCATTCCACTGTGACTGAATATTCTGAGGTTGGGATCTCCAGAACCAGAGAGCAACAGTCTCCGAAATCTACAGACGCTGCAATGGAGGTATGCATCGCTTGTGCTTTAAAGCTACAGTTTGTCTGACTTCAGCCAATTGTTCGAGTCTTGAAATATAGTACACCCAAGCCCAGCTTAGTGGGTGTGTGTCAGGTTTTACAATGATTGTGGGGACCCCGTAAAGTTATTTATTTTGTTTTTAAAAATACTATTTAATAACCTGTTTCATCATGAGTTTATTGAAATAATAACAGAAGTTGTATATACCCTTAGTCTGAAATAATCTTCAACATTACCAGCCACTGCAGCTGTTAATTTGGGAGACGTTTAGGACATGTCGGGCACTGATGTGGTCCCTAACACGTTATTGTTTTCATTAAACCTCAAATGAATAAAATGCTAGTCAAAAAGAGAACAAATGCATCACGATAAAAGTGATTTTGAATTGGCCATAGTGAGTGGATTCAACTGAGTTATGGATTTTTGTTGTTGTATATGGCCTAATCTTAAAATGCATAGAGATATACATTTGATGTTTGTTAATGAATTATATTCTCAACTTGTTGATCAGGATGGAGGAAGCCATTCCACTGTGACTGAATATTCTGAGGTTGGGATCTCCAGAACCAGAGAGCAACAGTCTCCGAAATCTACACACGCTGCAATGGAGGTATGCATCGCTTGTGCTTTAAAGCTGCAGTTTATCTGACTTCAGCCAATTGTTCGAGACTTGAAATACAGTCCAGCCCAGCCCAGCTTAGTGTGTGTGTGTCAGGTTTTACAATGTTTGTGGGGACCCCGTAAAGTTATTTATTTTGTTTTTAAAAATACTATTTAATAACCTGTTTCATCATGAGTTTATTGAAATAATAACAGAAGTTGTATATACCCTTAGTCTGAAATAATCTACAACATTACCAGCCACTGCAGCTGTTAATTTGGGAGACGTTTAGGACATGTCGGGCACTGATGTGGTCCCTAACACATTATTGTTTTCATTAAACCTCAAATGAATAAAATGCTAGTCAAAAAAAGAACAAATGCATCACGATAAAAGTGATTTTGAATCGGCCATAGTGAGTGGATTCAACTGAGTTATGGAATTTTGTTGTTGTATATGGCTAAATCTTAAAATGCATAGAGATATACACTTGATGTTTGTTAATGAATTATATTCTCAACTTGTTGATCAGGATGGAGGAAGCCATTCCACTGTGACTGAATATTCTGAGGTTGGGATCTCCAGAACCAGAGAGCAACAGTCTCCGAAATCTACAGACGCTGCAATGGAGGTATGCATCGCTTGTGCTTTAAAGCTACAGTTTGTCTGACTTCAGCCAATTGTTCGAGTCTTGAAATATAGTACACCCAAGCCCAGCTTAGTGGGTGTGTGTCAGGTTTTACAATGATTGTGGGGACCCCGTAAAGTTATTTATTTTGTTTTTAAAAATACTATTTAATAACCTGTTTCATCATGAGTTTATTGAAATAATAACAGAAGTTGTATATACCCTTAGTCTGAAATAATCTTCAACATTACCAGCCACTGCAGCTGTTAATTTCGGAGACGTTTAGGACATGTCGGGCACTGATGTGGTCCCTAACACGTTATTGTTTTCATTAAACCTCAAATGAATAAAATGCTAGTCAAAAAGAGAACAAATGCATCACGATAAAAGTGATTTTGAATTGGCCATAGTGAGTGGATTCAACTGAGTTATGGATTTTTGTTGTTGTATATGGCCTAATCTTAAAATGCATAGAGATATACATTTGATGTTTGTTAATGAATTATATTCTCAACTTGTTGATCAGGATGGAGGAAGCCATTCCACTGTGACTGAATATTCTGAGGTTGGGATCTCCAGAACCAGAGAGCAACAGTCTCCGAAATCTACACACGCTGCAATGGAGGTATGCATCGCTTGTGCTTTAAAGCTGCAGTTTATCTGACTTCAGCCAATTGTTCGAGACTTGAAATATAGTACACCCAAGCCCAGCTTAGTGGGTGTGTGTCAGGTTTTACAATGATTGTGGGGACCCCGTGAAGTTATTTATTTTGTTTTTAAAAATACTATTTAATAACCTGTTTCATCATGAGTTTATTGAAATAATAACAGAAGTTGTATATACCCTTAGTCTGAAATAATCTTCAACATTACCAGCCACTGCAGCTGTTAATTTGGGAGACGTTTAGGACATGTCGGGCACTGATGTGGTCCCTAACACATTATTGTTTTCATTAAACCTCAAATGAATAAAATGCTAGTCAAAAAAAGAACAAATGCATCACGATAAAAGTGATTTTGAATCGGCCATAGTGAGTGGATTCAACTGAGTTATGGAATTTTGTTGTTGTATATGGCTAAATCTTAAAATGCATAGAGATATACATTTGATGTTTGTTAATGAATTATATTCTCAACTTGTTGATCAGGATGGAGGAAGCCATTCCACTGTGACTGAATATTCTGAGGTTGGGATCTCCAGAACCAGAGAGCAACAGTCTCCGAAATCTACAGACGCTGCAATGGAGGTATGCATCGCTTGTGCTTTAAAGCTACAGTTTGTCTGACTTCAGCCAATTGCTCGAGTCTTGAAATATAGTACACCCAAGCCCAGCTTAGTGGGTGTGTGTCAGGTTTTACAATGATTGTGGGGACCCCGTGAAGTTATTTATTTTGTTTTTAAAAATACTATTTAATAACCTGTTTCATCATGAGTTTATTGAAATAATAACAGAAGTTGTATATACCCTTAGTCTGAAATAATCTTCAACATTACCAGCCACTGCAGCTGTTAATTTGGGAGACGTTTAGGACATGTCGGGCACTGATGTGGTCCCTAACACATTATTGTTTTCATTAAACCTCAAATGAATAAAATGCTAGTCAAAAAGAGAACAAATGCATCACGATAAAAGTGATTTTGAATCGGCCATAGTGAGTGGATTCAACTGAGTTATGGATTTTTGTTGTTGTATATGGCTAAATCTTAAAATGCATAGAGATATACATTTGATGTTTGTTAATGAATTATATTCTCAACTTGTTGATCAGGATGGAGGAAGCCATTCCACTGTGACTGAATATTCTGAGGTTGGGATCTCCAGAACCAGAGAGCAACAGTCTCCGAAATCTACAGACGCTGCAATGGAGGTATGCATCGCTTGTGCTTTAAAGCTACAGTTTGTCTGACTTCAGCCAATTGTTCGTGTCTTGAAATATAGTACACCCAAGCCCAGCTTAGTGGGTGTGTGTCAGGTTTTACAATGATTGTGGGGACCCCGTGAAGTTATTTATTTTGTTTTTAAAAATACTATTTAATAACCTGTTTCATCATGAGTTTATTGAAATAATAACAGAAGTTGTTTATACCCTTAGTCTGAAATAATCTTCAACATTACCAGCCACTGCAGCTGTTAATTTGGGAGACGTTTAGGACATGTCGGGCACTGATGTGGTCCCTAACACATTATTGTTTTCATTAAACCTCAAATGAATAAAATGCTAGTCAAAAAAAGAACAAATGCATCACGATAAAAGTGATTTTGAATCGGCCATAGTGAGTGGATTCAACTGAGTTATGGAATTTTGTTGTTGTATATGGCTAAATCTTAAAATGCATAGAGATATACATTTGATGTTTGTTAATGAATTATATTCTCAACTTGTTGATCAGGATGGAGGAAGCCATTCCACTGTGACTGAATATTCTGAGGTTGGGATCTCCAGAACCAGAGAGCAACAGTCTCCGAAATCTACAGACGCTGCAATGGAGGTATGCATCGCTTGTGCTTTAAAGCTACAGTTTGTCTGACTTCAGCCAATTGCTCGAGTCTTGAAATATAGTACACCCAAGCCCAGCTTAGTGGGTGTGTGTCAGGTTTTACAATGATTGTGGGGACCCCGTGAAGTTATTTATTTTGTTTTTAAAAATACTATTTAATAACCTGTTTCATCATGAGTTTATTGAAATAATAACAGAAGTTGTATATACCCTTAGTCTGAAATAATCTTCAACATTACCAGCCACTGCAGCTGTTAATTTGGGAGACGTTTAGGACATGTCGGGCACTGATGTGGTCCCTAACACATTATTGTTTTCATTAAACCTCAAATGAATAAAATGCTAGTCAAAAAGAGAACAAATGCATCACGATAAAAGTGATTTTGAATCGGCCATAGTGAGTGGATTCAACTGAGTTATGGATTTTTGTTGTTGTATATGGCTAAATCTTAAAATGCATAGAGATATACATTTGATGTTTGTTAATGAATTATATTCTCAACTTGTTGATCAGGATGGAGGAAGCCATTCCACTGTGACTGAATATTCTGAGGTTGGGATCTCCAGAACCAGAGAGCAACAGTCTCCGAAATCTACAGACGCTGCAATGGAGGTATGCATCGCTTGTGCTTTAAAGCTACAGTTTGTCTGACTTCAGCCAATTGTTCGTGTCTTGAAATATAGTACACCCAAGCCCAGCTTAGTGGGTGTGTGTCAGGTTTTACAATGATTGTGGGGACCCCGTGAAGTTATTTATTTTGTTTTTAAAAATACTATTTAATAACCTGTTTCATCATGAGTTTATTGAAATAATAACAGAAGTTGTTTATACCCTTAGTCTGAAATAATCTTCAACATTACCAGCCACTGCAGCTGTTAATTTGGGAGACGTTTAGGACATGTCGGGCACTGATGTGGTCCCTAACACATTATTGTTTTCATTAAACCTCAAATGAATAAAATGCTAGTCAAAAAAAGAACAAATGCATCACGATAAAAGTGATTTTGAATCGGCCATAGTGAGTGGATTCAACTGAGTTATGGAATTTTGTTGTTGTATATGGCTAAATCTTAAAATGCATAGAGATATACATTTGATGTTTGTTAATGAATTATATTCTCAACTTGTTGATCAGGATGGAGGAAGCCATTCCACTGTGACTGAATATTCTGAGGTTGGGATCTCCAGAACCAGAGAGCAACAGTCTCCGAAATCTACAGACGCTGCAATGGAGGTATGCATCGCTTGTGCTTTAAAGCTACAGTTTGTCTGACTTCAGCCAATTGCTCGAGTCTTGAAATATAGTACACCCAAGCCCAGCTTAGTGGGTGTGTGTCAGGTTTTACAATGATTGTGGGGACCCCGTGAAGTTATTTATTTTGTTTTTAAAAATACTATTTAATAACCTGTTTCATCATGAGTTTATTGAAATAATAACAGAAGTTGTATATACCCTTAGTCTGAAATAATCTTCAACATTACCAGCCACTGCAGCTGTTAATTTGGGAGACGTTTAGGACATGTCGGGCACTGATGTGGTCCCTAACACATTATTGTTTTCATTAAACCTCAAATGAATAAAATGCTAGTCAAAAAGAGAACAAATGCATCACGATAAAAGTGATTTTGAATCGGCCATAGTGAGTGGATTCAACTGAGTTATGGATTTTTGTTGTTGTATATGGCTAAATCTTAAAATGCATAGAGATATACATTTGATGTTTGTTAATGAATTATATTCTCAACTTGTTGATCAGGATGGAGGAAGCCATTCCACTGTGACTGAATATTCTGAGGTTGGGATCTCCAGAACCAGAGAGCAACAGTCTCCGAAATCTACAGACGCTGCAATGGAGGTATGCATCGCTTGTGCTTTAAAGCTACAGTTTGTCTGACTTCAGCCAATTGTTCGTGTCTTGAAATATAGTACACCCAAGCCCAGCTTAGTGGGTGTGTGTCAGGTTTTACAATGATTGTGGGGACCCCGTGAAGTTATTTATTTTGTTTTTAAAAATACTATTTAATAACCTGTTTCATCATGAGTTTATTGAAATAATAACAGAAGTTGTTTATACCCTTAGTCTGAAATAATCTTCAACATTACCAGCCACTGCAGCTGTTAATTTGGGAGACGTTTAGGACATGTCGGGCACTGATGTGGTCCCTAACACATTATTGTTTTCATTAAACCTCAAATGAATAAAATGCTAGTCAAAAAAAGAACAAATGCATCACGATAAAAGTGATTTTGAATCGGCCATAGTGAGTGGATTCAACTGAGTTATGGAATTTTGTTGTTGTATATGGCTAAATCTTAAAATGCATAGAGATATACATTTGATGTTTGTTAATGAATTATATTCTCAACTTGTTGATCAGGATGGAGGAAGCCATTCCACTGTGACTGAATATTCTGAGGTTGGGATCTCCAGAACCAGAGAGCAACAGTCTCCGAAATCTACAGACGCTGCAATGGAGGTATGCATCGCTTGTGCTTTAAAGCTACAGTTTGTCTGACTTCAGCCAATTGCTCGAGTCTTGAAATATAGTACACCCAAGCCCAGCTTAGTGGGTGTGTGTCAGGTTTTACAATGATTGTGGGGACCCCGTGAAGTTATTTATTTTGTTTTTAAAAATACTATTTAATAACCTGTTTCATCATGAGTTTATTGAAATAATAACAGAAGTTGTATATACCCTTAGTCTGAAATAATCTTCAACATTACCAGCCACTGCAGCTGTTAATTTGGGAGACGTTTAGGACATGTCGGGCACTGATGTGGTCCCTAACACATTATTGTTTTCATTAAACCTCAAATGAATAAAATGCTAGTCAAAAAGAGAACAAATGCATCACGATAAAAGTGATTTTGAATCGGCCATAGTGAGTGGATTCAACTGAGTTATGGATTTTTGTTGTTGTATATGGCTAAATCTTAAAATGCATAGAGATATACATTTGATGTTTGTTAATGAATTATATTCTCAACTTGTTGATCAGGATGGAGGAAGCCATTCCACTGTGACTGAATATTCTGAGGTTGGGATCTCCAGAACCAGAGAGCAACAGTCTCCGAAATCTACAGACGCTGCAATGGAGGTATGCATCGCTTGTGCTTTAAAGCTACAGTTTGTCTGACTTCAGCCAATTGTTCGTGTCTTGAAATATAGTACACCCAAGCCCAGCTTAGTGGGTGTGTGTCAGGTTTTACAATGATTGTGGGGACCCCGTGAAGTTATTTATTTTGTTTTTAAAAATACTATTTAATAACCTGTTTCATCATGAGTTTATTGAAATAATAACAGAAGTTGTTTATACCCTTAGTCTGAAATAATCTTCAACATTACCAGCCACTGCAGCTGTTAATTTGGGAGACGTTTAGGACATGTCGGGCACTGATGTGGTCCCTAACACATTATTGTTTTCATTAAACCTCAAATGAATAAAATGCTAGTCAAAAAAAGAACAAATGCATCACGATAAAAGTGATTTTGAATCGGCCATAGTGAGTGGATTCAACTGAGTTATGGAATTTTGTTGTTGTATATGGCTAAATCTTAAAATGCATAGAGATATACATTTGATGTTTGTTAATGAATTATATTCTCAACTTGTTGATCAGGATGGAGGAAGCCATTCCACTGTGACTGAATATTCTGAGGTTGGGATCTCCAGAACCAGAGAGCAACAGTCTCCGAAATCTACAGACGCTGCAATGGAGGTATGCATCGCTTGTGCTTTAAAGCTACAGTTTGTCTGACTTCAGCCAATTGCTCGAGTCTTGAAATATAGTACACCCAAGCCCAGCTTAGTGGGTGTGTGTCAGGTTTTACAATGATTGTGGGGACCCCGTGAAGTTATTTATTTTGTTTTTAAAAATACTATTTAATAACCTGTTTCATCATGAGTTTATTGAAATAATAACAGAAGTTGTATATACCCTTAGTCTGAAATAATCTTCAACATTACCAGCCACTGCAGCTGTTAATTTGGGAGACGTTTAGGACATGTCGGGCACTGATGTGGTCCCTAACACATTATTGTTTTCATTAAACCTCAAATGAATAAAATGCTAGTCAAAAAGAGAACAAATGCATCACGATAAAAGTGATTTTGAATCGGCCATAGTGAGTGGATTCAACTGAGTTATGGATTTTTGTTGTTGTATATGGCTAAATCTTAAAATGCATAGAGATATACATTTGATGTTTGTTAATGAATTATATTCTCAACTTGTTGATCAGGATGGAGGAAGCCATTCCACTGTGACTGAATATTCTGAGGTTGGGATCTCCAGAACCAGAGAGCAACAGTCTCCGAAATCTACAGACGCTGCAATGGAGGTATGCATCGCTTGTGCTTTAAAGCTACAGTTTGTCTGACTTCAGCCAATTGTTCGTGTCTTGAAATATAGTACACCCAAGCCCAGCTTAGTGGGTGTGTGTCAGGTTTTACAATGATTGTGGGGACCCCGTAAAGTTATTTATTTTGTTTTTAAAAATACTATTTAATAACCTGTTTCATCATGAGTTTATTGAAATAATAACAGAAGTTGTTTATACCCTTAGTCTTAAATAATCTACAACATTACCAGCCACTGCAGCTGTTAATTTGGGAGACGTTTAGGACATGTCGGGCACTGATGTGGTCCCTAACACATTATTGTTTTCATTAATCCTCAAATGAATAAAATGCTAGTCAAAAAAAGAACAAATGCATCACGATAAAAGTGATTTTGAATCGGCCATAGTGAGTGGATTCAACTGAGTTATGGAATTTTGTTGTTGTATATGGCTAAATCTTAAAATGCATAGAGATATACATTTGATGTTTGTTAATGAATTATATTCTCAACTTGTTGATCAGGATGGAGGAAGCCATTCCACTGTGACTGAATATTCTGAAGTTGGGATCTCCAGAACCAGAGAGCAACAGTCTCCGAAATCTACAGACGCTGCAATGGAGGTATGCATCGCTTGTGCTTTAAAGCTACAGTTTGTCTGACTTCAGCCAATTGTTCGAGTCTTGAAATATAGTACACCCAAGCCCAGCTTAGTGGGTGTGTGTCAGGTTTTACAATGATTGTGGGGACCCCGTAAAGTTATTTATTTTGTTTTTAAAAATACTATTTAATAACCTGTTTCATCATGAGTTTATTGAAATAATAACAGAAGTTGTATATACCCTTAGTCTTAAATAATCTACAACATTACCAGCCACTGCAGCTGTTAATTTGGGAGACGTTTAGGACATGTCGGGCACTGATGTGGTCCCTAACACATTATTGTTTTCATTAATCCTCAAATGAATAAAATGCTAGTCAAAAAAAGAACAAATGCATCACGATAAAAGTGATTTTGAATCGGCCATAGTGAGTGGATTCAACTGAGTTATGGAATTTTGTTGTTGTATATGGCTAAATCTTAAAATGCATAGAGATATACATTTGATGTTTGTTAATGAATTCTCAACTTGTTGATCAGGATGGAGGAAGCCATTCCACTGTGACTGAATATTTTGAGGTTGGGATCTCCAGAACCAGAGAGCAACAGTCTCCGAAATCTACAGACGCTGCAATGGAGGTATGCGTCGCTTGTGCTTTAAAGCTGCAGTTTATCTGACTTCAGCCAATTGTTCGAGACTTGAAATACAGTACAGCCCAGCCCAGCTTAGTGGGTGTGTGTCAGGTTTCACAATGTTTGTGGGGACCCCGTAAAGTTTTTTTTTTTTTTAAATACTATTTGATAACCTGTTTCATCATGAGTTTATTGAAATAATAACAGAAGTTGTATAAACTCTTAGTCTGAAATAATCTACAACATTACCATCCACTGCAGCTTTTTATTTGGGGGACTTTCAGTACTTCCTGGCTCTCCTGGGGTCCATTGCACACTATATTGTTAGCAAACAAAATGGATAAAATACATCAAGATAAAGCGACTTGGCATCAGCTATACTGAGACAGTCAAACTGATAAAATAAATGTTCTCATGGATTGCTAATGCTTAAAAATTGGTAGAAAATCTGTAGCAAGTACAGTGAGGTGCAGAAGTATTTGCACTCCTTGTGAGTTCACCCCTTAAGTAAATAGAGGATTAAAATGTCATTCATAGATGCATTTCCACTTATGGAGATATAGTTTAAAAAAATAAATTTAAAAAACGCAACTGGCATTGTATGATTTTTCTATAATTCAATTATAATTTACTGGGGTTCATAAGTATTTGCCCCCCCCCCCCCCCCCCGAGAAAATCAGTGCTAATGTATAGTGCAGAAGCAATTACAGAGGCTAGATGCTTTCACATATGGAAACGGGGATTTTGGCCCATTCCTCCACACAAATCTTCTTTAGATCTGTTGGGTTTTGAGGCTGTCGTTGAGAAACAGTTTCAGCTCCATCCAAAAATTTTCTATTGGGTTTAGATATGGAGTCTGGCTTGGCCACTCCAGAACCTTGATGTGGTCTTTACCCAGCCACTCCTCGGTCAGCTTGGCTGTGAGCTTTGGATCATTGTCATGTTGGAAGGTCAGGTGGCGTGTGGGTGGTTTCTCATGGAGTTAACCTGGACTTTTTTTTTTCAAGGTAGACTGACAACTCTTTGAATGTCATTACTAAGGCTGTCCCAAACGACGAGCTGTCCATTTACCTCCATATTCACTTCAAGCCGGTAGATTTTTGTTTCCAGTACTGCTATCTTCTGGAGCAGTTTGTGGCAATCATCCATTGACAGGGGAGGCATGTTGCTGCTACTTAGCTTCCGTTAGCCGAATTCCTCAGTTCCAGTCGCGATAAGGCAGGCTTGTGTTCCAGTAAAGACAAAAAAGCACTCTAAAAAGGCTCAAAAATGCTCAAAAAGCCTTTGTTTAAATATAAACAAGATTAAAAGAAAATTGCAAGACTTGCTGAGTAATTTAGAGGTGATTAAAAATGATTAAAAAGATGATTGAAGCATGAGAAGCAGGAGCAAAGCAGAGAGATGTCTGCAGGGTAGCGAAGCAGCAGGAAGAAACAAACCCAAAAACATAGTAACCTTTGCTATGTTTGGAGGTCATTTAATGTTGTGAATCAACCGTTAAAGTTGATAAAATTGCTCCCGTTTTTGCATTAGTTCTCTTCTGTCTACTTTTGACATGTGAAAATTTTAAGATTGTTTCATCCTTTAAAGACGGACTCAAGTCAAGATTTTGCAGATTAAGGAGTATTTTAGATAAAAAGTTGCTTAGGTACGCTCGGAAGGTTTACTTCAACAGAGCCTTTCTGAAAAGTTTACTGCTCTAAAATGGCGGCTGTTTACGAACGCTACCGCGTCTGTCATTTCGCATGTAGTTCTATATGCATGGGTTATCTAGGCGTAGATTGTATGCTGTCGGTTACAGTCAGGAAATATTTAACCCGCCTAGCATCGCATTTGCTACAGCGTCTCAACAAAAACTCTTCCCTCTCCGTGTCTGACTTTTCTCGCGTCATTCAACCAACGTATCAACGAACATTCTCGTTGCAGAAACGGTGACCAAATCCGAACGGATGAAAAAAAAAAAAACGTAATGCACGAAAAATGTGCAGATTTTGAACGTAACGTACGGCTTACACATTTAAAAATCAGTGCTCACTTGTACAAATTACGACGAGACCGTACAACTTGACAGGTATGAAGAATTAAAGTGCACCGTCACAGTTAGGTTGTAGCACTCTGTAGCACGGGACGTCCAACTATCAGTGGTCAGGGCGAAACTATGTGCTTTAGCAAAATCATCTTCGATGGCTTTGCTTGCCATTTCATAAATGTTGGGGATTAGGTTGTTGGAGAAATATGTCCGCGAGGGAACAATATAACGCGGGTCAAGCGTGGCAAATAAATTAACGAAGCCCACTGTGTGTTTTCACTGGTGTCATCTTTGGGGTTGTCCTGCCCTGAGAAAGTGATATCTGTGTGAGAAAGTGATATCTGTGGGTGATGCCGGCTGAGGTGCCGGAGTCATGTCATAAAAGTGTTGCCATTAGCATGGGGAACAAGCGCTGAACAAAGCTTGCATTTTTTTTCTCTCAATAGTTTGTCTCCCTCCGCATTGTAGTCCACGGGGAAACCAAAATGTTGCCACACCGCAGATTTGAAAGACGCCGGTGCTTCCTCAAAATTCGGTCCCTCCACTCCTCCGCTCCCCATCGCTATTTGTTTTCTTTCTTGTTTCACTTACACTTCTCTCGTAAGCGCTCTCTGCATCTATTACACAGGTGCTTGACAGCGATCCGACATTTACTTGCGGGGCGGGAATTTCTCCACAGCGGTGCTTCATGTCACACACAGGCACACAGAGGCCGATCAATTCATTCCACAAGCGTTCAGAATACATTAATTGCAAAACCGAAAAGGCGCGGTTCATAAAGGCGTATTGAACCGTACTGGGCGAACCATACGGTTCGGCTTTGAACCGCAAACCGTTGCACCACTAGTGACTGCGCTTCAAGTGTTCGTTCATAGCCGATGTGCTACCATGGTATGTGAGCCCAGCTTAGCAAAGAGTACACACGGTGGCACCCTCCATATTTTCCTTGAAATAATTCCAGGCTCTGGCTATTCTGGTCCGGTTTTTGGGCTTTTTGCCACTTTCAGGTGTTACCAATTCTGCCCTTTTGGTAATTGGCGGTGTTTTTAACTCCTCGCCGTACTGACAAGTGAACCAGTGATTCACTTGGTTCGTTGTCGTCTGTTCGTCTGATTTCCTCCTCCGGAAGGCGGCGGCGTGCATAAAAACACCGAGAGGCGTCGGATAGCTCTTTAGATACTTTTATTGACCAAAACAAAAATGTGGGGGATGCAGCCACTCAACTCCGCGATACCCACAAACTTTTCCAACTCCCTCTCTCTCGCTCCCTCTCTCTCGCTCATCCACTTTCTTCCTATTTGCTCAATCTGACATTGGCGGTCACATTGAAATAACAGCGGCCCCCTTGGAGGTGCCAGTAACAACCGCTTGCATCGCGAGCGCCCGCCATTCTAAACTTTATCCGCATTAAAAAAAAATTTAACCCGTCATTACCCGTCGACGCAATTACGTCATCGATGACATCGACTAGTCGGGACGGCTCTAGTTATAACTATTGCTGATTCTCAGGGGTACAAATACTTATGAACCTCAATAAATTACAAATAAATTTAAAAAATTACACAATGTGAGTTCCGGATTTTTTTTAGATTGTCTGTATAAGTGGAAATGCATCTATGATTGAAATATCAGACCTCTACCTATTTTGTAAGTGGATGCAAATACTTCTGCTCCTCATTGTAAATATTGTCAACCTAAATCTCAACTTGTTGACAGGACGTACAGTTGAATGTAAGTGAATCTCCGGAATTTGAGATGTCAAGCACCACCGAGCATTCCTCTCTAGGACCTACGAAGTCAGAAGTGAAGGTACTTTTTGTTTTTCAATGTTGGATATATACCGTTTTTGATATTGGTGTGTAGACCTCTTTCCTCTGTGACAGTATTCAGCAATTCATGGTTTCTTTGTTCTTTAGAAATTGGATTCAAACCATTCTTTTCCCATGGACAAAAAAAACCTGCACAATATGGGTTTGGTTAACTACACTGATTCTGATGAATCCCAGGAGCTATCCATAAATCTTTACCAAAGTACTATCCCAAAGCTCAGGAGAACTAAATGTATGCAGGTCAACAGCACACTTAGCCGTTATCAGGTATGTATTAGGTAGAAGTGTGCAAAATTTCCGATTCTTAGATTATTCGCGATTCGGCCGTGGAAGATTCGAGAACGATTCACAAACATCCAAATTCCGATTATTGAAATATGCCAAGTAAAGCAGAAGTACGACACACTCAGCGCGCCGCGCGGTCTTCGGTACGCAATTAGGGACGGAGCGAGAGTAGCTAAACAACCTGCTTCTCATTACCCGGCCCCTCGGGTAACGCCAATGCTCAACTCACGGCTCTAGCTCAACTCATGCTACGAGATAAAAAAAAAAACAACAACATACCTGACTGCTGCCGAAAAGCTGCTACAAGCCACATTATGTTACGGTAGATATCATTTATATAGGACTAGATGCATTATAGCTTCGGTATCGTTACCAGCACATCTAAAAAAAAAAAACTAGATGCGGGCGTTAGTAACGGCCGCCATCTTAAAGCAGTACACTTCCCTGCAAGGCTGTTGTTGCGAACCTTCCAAGCGAACCTAATTAACTTTTTATCTAAAATACTCCTAAATCGGTAAAATATTGACTTGAATCTATCTTTAAAATAGTTTTAAAACTTTTACATGTTGAAAGTAGACAAAAGAGAAATTATGGAATAACAGGAGCAATTTTAACAACTTTAACGGTTGATTCACAACATTAAATTAATTGAAAGTAGTTTAAAGCTGCTGATATAGAATGGGGACTGGAGTTTTTTAATTTACTGTTATTTTTGTATATTTGTTTACTGCTATATGTTAACTTGATATTGAAACAGTAGTTTGGTTTAGCCTGAGAGGATTTTTGAACAATTTTGGAACTAATGTACAAAAGTAATTTAAAAAAAAAAAAAAAAGAGTGGGGTGCATCAATAATCGTTTTATAATCGAATCTGAGCCTCTGAATCGTAATCGAATCGTTAGGTGCCCAAAGATTCCCAGCTCTAGTATTGGGAATTGTGTTGAGTCTTTTCATTGGTCGTCTGCCTTCTTTCCTTTATAAGTTTTTTTTTTCTAGGTGGGAAATGAAATTGACGGTAATGGAGAGCTTCTTTACTCCACCTCAGAGGACAGTGGAGATGAATATATTCCAGGCACAAGTGAGGAATCAGATGAGAGTGAAGGTTTGCAATGTGTCGACTCTCTCGTTAAGAAGGATATCATCAAAGATTTGTTTCACCTTACAAATACCTCAAAAGCCTCCTCGATGCCATCTGTTATGCACGTTGATGGACCATCTCCTCAGCATATACCCAAACGTCAGTCCACCAAACGGAAACAAAAGTCACCCAAAAAAGGAAAAGGTAAGTTTCCTGAGATGTTTTTAATGTTGATTTCAATGTTTATTTCTCTAATTAACTTTTCAGATATACTGTATATATATTTTCATTTATTTTGGAAATGATATTGTGATGTGCTAGTACATTTACAGTGCTTGGGCTAGTTGACTGTGCACTACGCAACAGCCATATTTAGAACAGCGTGTCATGGACTAAATGACTTGACTAATTTGAAACAAATTTAATGATGAATGTTTGTTTTTGTAAAGGTCGACAACCGGTTAAAAAGAAGCCATGGAAGAAAGAGGTCTTGGCTGTTGAGAAGCATATGATGTCATTCATCACTACCTGCCGTGTTCCACGGAAGAGCGACTGCGATGACTGCCTTAAAAAGGAACAAGTAGCACTCAAAAACAGGCATTGGTCAGCAGTAAAATTTTACATTAAAAACAAGATCACAGATCTCAAAAGGAGAGTTTAGGGGGATGTAGGGGTTATATATGGTGACCCTTTTTATATTGCTATTTGTGCTTTGTGACCATCTCTACAGACCTCCGTGAAGTTGCCCCATCAGATGAAAATTTATATAAAAATGATGGCAATAGTTTGTGCGTTTTTTTTTTTTTTTGTGTCCTGCTATTGTTGCAATATTTCTCTTATAGGTTTGAGGTCAATCAACCTCCCATTTTGATTTAAAAAATGGTGTCAATTGTTTGTGCTGTAAAAAATTGTCGTTTGTGCTGCGATCGTTTTATAGATATTGAGATATTAATTTCGAGTGAAGACGTCATAACTCCCATGGCTGACGGAGCTTATCAACTCTCAATAACAGAGGGCTGTCCAAACAACTAGCACGAACGTATCAGGAACGAATGGCACTTCTGGTCCATTTTGCGGTTAATGAGGAGCTGAGGGTGACGTCATCACTCGTAATTCAAATCTCAAGCCCCCCCATTCACTACAAAATGGACCCGAATTCGTTTCTGCTCGTTATTGACACCCTCGTTATTGAGACTTGATACGCTCCGTGAGCCATGGGAGTTATGACATCCTCACTGGAAATTAATATCTAAATATATATAAAATGATACCAGCATAAACAACATTTTTTACAGCACAAATGATTGACATTTTCATATAAATTTGCGACTGATGGGGTGGAGGGACTTCACGGAGGTCTGTACAGATGGTCACAAAGCACATATAGCAATACACGAAGTGTCGTCCTTTTTTTTAACTTCTGTGTCATCCTTTTGAAGTTGTGCTGTGGCAATTGGGGTTCTTGCTTTTGCCAGTTTGCAATCGCGCTTTAGAAATTGGGGATCGTGTTGTGGCAGGTTGCATTCGTGCTTTTCTTTTGCAAAGTGTTTGGTCTTTTGCATTTTGCCTCACACCTCTCGGCCATGGTAGATATACACAAACTTAACTATCAATGGCATAACTGTTTGCACTTGTTTCGTCTGTTTTGAAGCGATACAGCAGTTAAGAGAGAATAAAGACGATGACTTACCTTGTGCATGTTGCACTTCACTGTTACTGGCTAAAACTTTTCGAACTATAACCCCCCCCTTCGACTTGCGGTTTACGGTCAAGTGTTGCCTATCTATGGATTTTTAGAACCTAAAGTGCACTCCTGCGGCTAAAAGTCGAGTGCAGCCTATGTAAACAACCAATTATTTGTAAATATTGCTGATTGTTTGAACCCCAAACTTTTGAACCGTAGTGTACAGTCTGAAATTCCAGTAAATTTTTATCCAACATAAGGTAGAATTTAAACTGTAAATGTATCGTAATTAATGCAGTGATATACAATGATCCCTCGTTTTTCGTGGTTAAAGGGGATCCCCCATTATAATCGAAATCGGCGAAGTAGATGTGTAGCTTATTTACATTAAAAAAAAAAAAAAATCTTTTTTGTGTGTGTTCAATGCTTTTACTCAGATTTAGCATTGGAAAGAGTATAGTTTACTATAACAGTATAATTCTTTAAATTCTTCATTGACTGAGTCCTCTCAAATCAACTTGCTGTTTAGCAAGCAAATATCAGCGATGGACTGAGGGCGCAATGTAGCGAGGGATCACTGTAGTTCTTATATGGCTATGCAGTGATTTATTTGAGCAATGCTAGAACAACCTGTGCAAAGTTACTACAGAAATTGAATATCAGAAGTCCAAGACAAAGAATAACTTAATGCCAAGAGGAAAAAAAAAAAGTTTTAAGGCACATTCCATTAAAATATTATGTGTCAGTTTTGACACATCAATGGTCACTGAAGAAAATGCACATATAAAAAAAAACTTAATACTACCTGGTCAATTAGTAGTTTTACGGCATGTTCTTCGGGTGACATAGAGTGGTTCCACAAAGTCACAATGATCTGACATTTGTGTGGGTGGTGTGCATTATTACCGTCCCCAGAAGTAGGCATGATCTGACGTTTTTCTAACTGGTACCCAGAAAGGGAGAAAAACAGATGGTGCGCATAGTTACTGACCCCAGAAGAAGGTATGATCTGACGTTTGTGTAAGCGGTACCAAGAAGAGAGGAAAAAGCGGTCAGTGTGTAAAGTTACTGACCCCAGAAGTAAGTATGATCTGAGGTTTGTGTAAGCGGTACCCAGGAAGGGATAAAAAACAGGTATTGTGTATCGTTATTGACCCCATAAGTGACGAAAACGAAAAAATGTCCCCATAAGTCGGTCTGTAGTCAGGTCGATGCCTCTATACTTTGTCTAAATGGAAATTTAAAGTGATTTTTGCATTGTACAATTTTCGAGGATGCTCCCTGATTTTTTTCAGCTCTCTACGACATTCAGAAAGGGTGGTCCCCATAATGCACGGTCTTGTCAGGTGTCCCTACAATGACAGAAAAACAAGGCTGTGTGTGTGTGTGTGTGTGTGTGTGGGTGGGTGTGTGTGAGAGAGAGAGAGAGAGAGACACAGAGACATATCCCTCCTCTCTCCCCATATACTACTGTAACCACTGATACCAGTGTGGGCTATCTATGAGTGAGTGAGTGAGTGAGTGAGTGAGTGAGTGAGTGAGTGAGTGAGTGAGTGAGTGAGTGAGTGAGTGAGTGAGTGAGTGAGTGAGTGAGTGAGTGAGTGAGTGAGTGAGTGAGTGAGTGAGTGAGTGAGTGAGTGAGTGAGTGAGTGAGCTCTATGTGACTAACAACACTGAAGAGCTTCTTTATATTATTGCAGGTACGTGTCTGAACTTGTGTGAAATATTGCTTGAAATGTGAATGACTGCTCATGACTGCTGAAGTGAGAATGGTACTGCGAAATATAACACTACATATTGTTTTCAATTTTTAAAAAATGCACAAAGCAAGCCTATCCACTTTTCCATGTTGATAAGAGTAATAAAATAAGTCAAGGGGCATTTATAATAGATAAAAAGTTGTGCTCAATGTGCGATTGATCGCGAGTTAACTATGACATTTGTGCGATTAATCGTGATCAAATATTTTAATTGCTTGACAGCACTAATATATATATACAGTATATATTAGGGCTGTCAAACGGTTAAAAATTTTAATCGAGTTAATCACAGCTTAAAAATTAATTAATCGTAATTAATCACAATTAATCGCAATTCAAACCATATCTAAAATATGCCATACTTTTCTGTAAATTATTGTTGGAATGGAAAGATAAGACAAGACGGATATACATTCAATATACTACATAAGTACTGTATTTGTTTATTATAACAATAAATCCACAAGACAGCATGAACATTAACATTCTTTCTGTGAAAGGCATCCACGGATAGAAAGACTTGTAATTCTTAAAAGATAAATGTGAGTACAAGTTATAGTAATTTTGATAGTTTGTATATTGTGACTAAATATTGCCATCTAGTGTATTTGTTGAGCTAAACTTAATGTTTGAATCGAGTATTATTTTGCATAGCTATTTTGATTGGGAATGCCAGATCTCTTTGCATTGAGCGCTTTTCATTTCGTGAACATTATTTTATTTTTGAGAGATAGGAATATTATTTTTGTTGTGCTTTCACTAAATGATACAATAGCGACTTAAATGTTCTTAACTGCCCAAATGCATGATGGGAATTTGAGCAACCATGAGTCACAGTGGTTTCTGCAAATGCTATATCTTCTCTGCATTGATTACAATACATGGTGTTAAGAAAAAGATCATCTCCAGTTCTTCCCCATGTTGCTTGCCACAATAGTTATAACAGTTGTGGAAGAGATGCCACCGCTTATTCCATTAAATCGCGCAGCTCCAATAATTACCTGCGTTACCAATTCGCCCTACTTGGTAATTGGTGGTGCTATGGACCGCCAATTCATGTTGGCTTGTTGTCTTCGGTTGGCTCGGTTCGTCCGACTTCCTCCTGAGGAAGACGGCGGCGTACATATAAACACCGAGAGGTGTTGGATTGCTTATTGTGGCTACTTTCATCAACAAAACAAAAGCATGTGGGGGACGCAGCACTTGAACCTGCGCTAACTGCGCACTTTCTCTACTCTCTCGATCCCTCTCTCGCTCGACCACTTTCTTCCTCACTGCTCAATCTGACAATGCCGGTCACATTGAAAATAACAGCGGCCCCCTTGACGGGTGCCGGTAACACCTGCGTCCACTCCACTTGCTCGTCTCTGCCCTTAGCTCTCAATATACTTCAAACGGCGCCATTGTAGTCTGTTCGCGGCAATGCTTGAATGGGTCGTTCCGCGCATGCTTTAATTGCGTTAAATATTTTAACGTGATTAATTTGAAAAATTAATTACCGCCCGGCGGCACGGTGGCTGAGTGGTTAACACGTCTGCCTCACAGTTCTGAGATCAGGGGTTCAATCCCGGGCTTCGGCCTTCCTATGTGGGGTTTGCATGTTCTCCCCGTGCCTGCGTGGGTTTCCTCCGGGAACTCCGGTTTCCTCCCACATCCCAAAAACATGCATGGTAGGCTGATTGAACACTCTAAATTGTCCGTAGGTATGAGTGTGTGCGTGAATGGTTGTATGTCTCCTTGTGCCCTGCGATTGGCTGGCAACCAGTTCAGGGTGTCCCCTGCCTACTGTCCGTAGTTAGTTGGGATAGGCTCCAGCACCCCCGCGACCCTCGTGAGGAATAAGCGGCATGGAAAATGAATGAATGAATAATTACCGCCCGTGAACGCGTTAATTTTGACAGCCCTAATATATATGAATGTATGTATGTATGTATGTATATGTATATACAGCGTATATATATATATATATATATATATATATATATATATATATATATATATATATATTTAAAAAAAAAAAATATATATATATATATATACAGTGGGGAGAACAAGTATTTGATACACTGCCAATGGGAAAACCCAGTATGTTATTTATGTATTGCCACTGTATTTATATATAGTATATATATATATATATATATATATATATATATATATATATATATATATATATATATATATATATTTTTTTTTTATATATGGCGGAAAACACTCAGGTGACTTGAAGTTCTGCTCTGAGACCCCCGATTTGGCCAAATTTCAAAATTGTCCGATATGCATGTGTGATACATCATTGGAAAGCTTAAAATCTCAATTTTCTGGGGGAAGACAAATTTTGAACAGGAGGGCATTTAAAAAAGAAAAAAAAATTAAACAGCAATACCCTATCTGCAGGTGAGCGCCCACGAGAGCAGAATTACAGACGCTATGACTTTAACGAATTATTATTGCGTACTTACCTTATTTCGATCCAAAAACTCCATGTGGCATGTGTCACTGAATGTCAAGACACAGCTGTAAATGGCCACCGCTGGATTTTTTGGGAATTTTATGGGTGAAACATGGTAATATAACAACGGTCGAAATATTAGACATCAATTAATGATTCTAGGCTAAATATGACAGACATTTTGAATAATAAATATAATAAATTACCTTCGTTTTATGGCGCGGTTCAAACAAAAGCGGTTGCACAACGTCTGTAAATGGGGGTTTCCAGAGTAAAACGGACGAATTAAGAATAGTTCAGGGGCTTAATGTGCCATGAATCTGCTATGACAGCATATAGACTTACTGTTCTGAGCAGAAACTGCTTTTTCAGTCTTGTGTTTTCTGCAACACTCAGGTGACTTGAAGTTCCGCTCCGAGACCCTCAATTTGGCGAAATTTCAAAATTGTCCTATATGCATGTGTGATACATCATTGGAAAGATTAAAATATCCATTTTCTGGGTGGAGAAAATTTTTGAACAGAAGGACATTAAATTTTTTTTCTCTTTTTAATTTAAACGTCGAAACCCAAACTCGATGTGAGAGCATGATTTAATGAGATATTATCGCGAACTTACCTTGTTTCGATCCACAAACTCCATGGAGCATGTCTCACCGAGTGTCAAGACACAGCTGTGAATGGCCACAGCTGGACTTTTATGGGTGAAACACGATAATATAACAAGGGTCGCGATGCAGAAATCGCAGACATCAAGGAGTGGAACAGTGAATAATTTTATAAAGTCCCTTTTTTAAACTAAATATTAGACATCAATTAATGATTTTAAGCTAAAAATGATGGACATTTTGAATAATAAATATAATTACTTACCTTCTTTTTATGGCTGGGTTGAAACAAAAGCGGTTGCGCGGTGTCTGTAAACGGGGGTCTCCAGGGTAAAACGGACAAATTAAAAATAGTTCGGGGGCTTAATGCGCCATGAATCTGCTATGACAGCATGTAGACATATTGTTCTATCAAAGACAACAGTTCTTTTTGCATAAAATACAGCAGTTTATTTTAAAGAGGGGTGCAAGAGCATAAACTACTTTTTCAGCCTTGTCTGTGTTTCCCGCCACGTATACATATTTTGTTCTGCTGGAGGTTTCCATGGAGAATGTAACAAGGTATTAAACTGTCCCCAACAGAATTGTATGCTAGGGTTGGTCCACGACCAGGTTTGGATTGGCTCCCAAGATTCAGTCATCTACATCATCGACACTCACAAACTGTCCTGTAACAAACAGTTAACTGAACACAGACATGAGGTGACTGGACTCGCGCTAGATGCAGGAGATCATTACAGCAGGTAGACATGTCCAGATTCTTCAATAGTATTTAATGGTATTTGGAACCTTTTGTGTTGATGTAGGAGTACTCAAGATTTTAATGTGGGAACAAAATGGTCCTTGACATTTCCAACTTTAGTTGTGATTACTTTATCAAATGACAGAAAAGTACAATTTAGACCATTTAGTAGAAATGTTATTCAGCCTATTTGGTAGACCAATAAAGTGTTAACTGTGCTTTAAATCCTGAAGTAATTTGCCAAATTTAACTGTTTTGTCCTTAAATCGGTTTCTTAATTACAATGTACTAATTTGAAAATCCATGAACGAATGAATGAATGTCATTTTGAGTCGATATTTTAATGCTCGTTCTCTGCAGTTCCGACATGTACTCGTGCAGCTCTGATGGCACAATCCTGCAGTGGGATTCGTCTAGCCTGAAGGTGAAGAGACAATTTTACGTCAACTGTACGAGTCTCTCCTCTATACAAATCCATGGCGATACACTGTGGTGCTGTAAGTGCATTTAATAATACTCTCCACACACAGTAGATAAAACCTTTCCTAATGATTTGTTGTGTCTTGTTTTATAGGTTGCGATGACAGCATTGTGGAGCTAAAAAATAGCGGGATGCCACAAAGACGGCTACAGCTGCCTGAGCACTTACGAGTTACAACAAGTAGATTCAGCAGCTTTATTGTCATCCCAGAGGTGAGTCATTCTCATCTCAAATAAAATAATAGGCAAATTATTCATCTAACTGATCTTCACAAAATGATGAATCCATTATTTTTTAATTGATGTTGTTCAAAATCAGTCATTGAAGACTATAATTAACTAGTAGAGAGTGCAATGTATTCTGTTGGCATCTTTCAACATCCAATCACAACCACTGGGCTATTCCACATAACATGACTTGAAAGGGCTTTTCTGCGTGTGTGTATTACAGCGAGGTGAGCTTTGGACAGGCTTGGCTGACTCAGGTGATCTCTATGTGTGGTTTGCTGATGGCCATAAAGCTGCTTTCAAGAAGATCTCCCTTACTGGCTCCATAGGGGTAACTTGCATGATCCGAGTCAAAGACCAGGTGAGCCTTTTTAATTATTTTGTATGACTCATTGGAACAATGACAACTGGTATTAATGGCATTCCTCTCCCCTCACCTTAGATCTGGGTGGGTTGCCATGGTAAGAGTGGTGTGGGAGGTCATAGTGACGGTCAGCTGAAAGGCCAGCTGGTCATTGTGCACCCACAGACTTTAACAGTGGCAAAGGAGCTGCAGGCCCATTCGGACAGCATCCAGACACTCTGCTCTGCCGAGGACCGCTACGTCCTGAGCGGATCTGCGCAGCGTGACGGCAAAATTGCAATCTGGAAAGTAGAGTAGGGCAATGAATGGAAAATAGAGGGGATAAATTAGAGAATGAATAACAGTGGTACAAGCCAGACATTACAGCTCTTACATGCATACTCCAATGATAAAGCAGAAAGTTGCCGAAAATGTGTTTTAGTATAATTGAATTGAAGCTGCAAAGAACAATAATTAGGTGTGATGAAGTGAAAACATTGTCATTGCTTTTGAAATTCCCACTTATTTTCCCTTCCAGATATTTTTGTAAAGTTAACTAAAAAGTACTTTACTCAGACTTACCAGATATTTCCTGTCTAATTATTTTTGAGAAATAACTGATTTGTGCATTCCTTATGGTTTACCTTAAGCATGTGCTTGTTTTTATATGTGCCAATTCATAAAGAACACAAAAAATAATGATTTGTTTTAATCTGTTGTATTTTCTGTGTGCTTGTCCAAACATATACATATTTTATTGCTGCTTTATTGTTCTGTTTATGTCTGTGGATGTTGATGGGAGGACGCAGGGCCATGGGAGGACGTACGTATTCATTTTTTGAACAAAATATCGGCACTTTCTTCCATTCGGGCAAGAGGGAGCAGTAAAACTCGCCGCTTGTATTCCGAACTGAGATATGCAACCGCACAAGAACATTGACAACCAAATATATTATTTAAATATAGGCTAGATGGCTCATCAACTCCGTCAGCCATCGATGTCATTTGCCGGCCATCTTAAGGACAGCCATTTGTGCCACATAACTTTTAAGTCAATGGAGTGATTGTAGATTGCTGAAGTTTCAACCAATTTATAAACGGATTTATCTTTCATAAACACCGGAGATGAAGGAAATACTGCATAATTTAAAACATTACATACTTACTGTTTTAAGATGGCCGCTTGTTACTTTTACCCCACGTATGTTACCTGTGACATCTAGTCCTGTATAAATGATTACTATGAACGAGGCCGACCGACTATTTGTAAAATATATTTGTGTGTATATATATTTTTATATATATATATTTTTTTTCAAATTTGAATTTTTCTACTTACTGCAAAATAATACCGTAAAAGAATACAATCAGAAAACAACACAAAACAGCATGTGGTTCTGAATGTAACGTGCGACTTCCTCTGACGTCATCTTCTTGCGACCGGTACCCGCGCCATGAATTTCCATACGAAGTAATTCCAATAAGAATATCATTTTATTCACCTCGGTGTTGCACGCTGTGTGTGATAACCAATGGTGCCATTCGTGCCGGTTGCCGCCGTCTTACAGGAGACCTGTGAGGGAGGCGAAACTGCTGATTGACGCGTTTTCCTCTCAGCCACAAGGTCAGCATTTCACATTACTTAACAGCTAAGACCACCTCTTTGCACGTCCTTTTTCTTACTTGTCAAATATGGACAGGTGTCGCTTACACACCTCCTGAAACAATTATTCAATCGATTGTTGACAAAATAATGGGTATTTGCGTTGCACAACTAGTGGTTCGTAAAGGCATGACATTACGTGATAGGCTATAGGCATTATTTTTGTAGTGGTTGATGACAAAACCAGGACCTATGTGAGACGTAGGTACAGGCAAAAGTACTCACACTCTGTACTTGTATAATGTTTTTATATTACGGATTAAACTTTTAAATAAAAAAAAATAAATAAAAGTACACATAAGAGATTAATTTTGTATTGCTTATGGTGAAATATAAACAATAGAGACAAAAACGTCTGCAACGAAGTATTTGGCGTTTGTTATTGCCTGTCACTACAGGCAGGTGTTTATATTGTTACACGTGAAGTCAATTTTATCTTCTGTTCATACTGATTCAGTGCCATTTATTTATGTAGACTCACTATGTTGTCCTATGTCATTTTAGATTATTTTTGGAATTGTACCCTAGGGTGCTGACTCGTGAGAGCCTTTTCTCTTTTTTCTGCTGTGGTCTTGCCATTGGAGCCCCATGGCCACTCGTTTCTTGGGCAGATATGTCCGCCTGCTCTGCAGGGGTTCTCCCCAGACCTCGGCTGCCTGCTTGCCTCTATCGGCCGCTGTTCTGGCTAAATTGCAGAGGGCTCAGTGTCGGCCATGGGAGCGGTCAATGTGTGAGAGACGGGTGCTGCCAAAAGACGACGTAGATTTCAACATGCCAACTCGCACTAAGCTGGATGACATGTTGGAAAAGGCTGCAGTGCCCGAGGATGTCCTTCATGCGTGGGAACAACATGGAGGAAATGGTAATCAAGCCGCACGTACTGTTTTGGCGTGGGCAAAGATGGTGCAGCGGACACAAGGGAAATTTCACTCAGAGCTTGTCAAGGACCCAAGGCTGCGGGACATGATGGATTCTATAAGTCAGCAGGTAAGGAGGTTGAGTGCCCAGATGTAAAAACTGCCAAGACAAATTGCTCATTAATCTATTTTCCAGATATCAACAGTTTGGAACGGCACTCTTGTGTCTGTCTTGCGGGCTCTTTGGGTGATCGGGGTCCTTAACACCGATCCGGTATTGGGATCCGTCCAAACAGAGGTCCTGTGGCGAATCCGCCGGTTAAGTTACAAGCAGCTAGGCTTCCTGGTGGAGTGGGGCGCTGGCAGGAAAGCACAGCAAGATATGACCATAGTGACTGCAGCCCTAAAACAACTGGAACTGCGTTGGACTGAAATCTCTGATGCCAAAACTGTCAGCGCGCTGATTTCCAAAGGACAACATGTGTCACCTGTCTTGATGGACAGACTAGAGGACAAGGTATGACAACGAGTTATAGTGACATGAAAATAGTTGAAGGATACACATCTTGCCCAAACTTTTGTATGCCACTGTGTTAATGTTAAACCATTGGTTTTGAAACACAAAGTAAACACTGAATGATTCCCACAGTACTTCCTTATTGTCTTAACAAAATCATCAACTAAATGTGCAATCCACTGCTATTTCGTGAAATCTTTTCATTTATTTCAAGAGACACAATGCCTATTAGGTGAAGAGGAAGCCTGCACGTGAAATCATTCATATGCTCTGTTTTCTCTAATAGTAGTCGCACGAATGCTTTGCATTTTGGAGACTCACTGTGTGGGACTGGATTTTTACTAAAATACTGTATTGTGAAGATGACTAATGTTATTGCAGTTTACAGAATTACTTACAGTGTGAAACTCTTATTCCTATATAAATTATTATATATATTTTATAGTACAGTACTGTCTCCAGTGACAAACATGCACACACCAAAAAGAGCTGCAATAAATTAATAATTACGCTGATGTTTTTTTTTTACACCTTCACTTTATACCATTACTATGTCTTTTACTGAAGTTTGTCAAGTGTTTAAGTGCTTGCTGCGAGGCTGGAGAAGAATAACAGCATATCCATCCATTTCTGAGATTGAGAGAGGAGATAGTCAAGGAATGCAGACTGTGTGTAAATGCTCTGCTCCACTATATTATTAATTGGACAATCTGCTATGTGAAGTCGGTGTCCTGGCGTGAACAATACAGTACTTGAAAAGAACTTTCATTCCTGTTTTTCAATCTAGGCTTTGGAGCTCGCTGAAGGCTTTTCAGCAGCAGAAATTTGCAAAGTGTGCGTGTCTTTAGCAGTGCTGGGCCGACGGTCTGTGCCCCTTCTCAGGGCTTTGTCCTACCACCTCCTCCAGAGACCCTCATCAGAATTCACCACTCCGCTGATACTGGATATGGCCTTTGCATATGGTAATGACACTTCCAATGTATGGACTTACTGGAAAGCATCACATTATTTTGAATTCTGGTACATTAAGCTTTCTTAGAAATGCTGCCTCTAAAAATGTAACAAGAAAAATAAAGGTTTACTTGCCAGCTAACACGTCATTGTTCTTTCTAGGTAAACTGAGTTTCCACCAGTCCCAAGTGTTTCAGCGAATGGCTTCCGAGTTGCTGCCCAGAGTCTCGGAACTGACCTCCACCGATGTCACCCGTTTTGCAAAGTCAATGGGCTTCCTCAAATGGGTTCACATCCTGCTTTTTGAGGCCTTTGCAGAAGTTAGTTTTTCCAACCTCACACCTGACAGAATTGAAACAGCACTTTTCAGCTAGTAAAGTTTCATGGTTGAACATAGGGGTGGGCGATATGGCCTTTAACATGTATCACGATAAATGGAGCAGATTTATCTCGATAACGATAAATGACGATAAAGTCGTCCAAGCGGACTGTTATATAATTTGAAAATCTGAATCAATGCATGAAATACAGATGAACAGTTTCTTGTTGATTTAGTTACCAGCATTCAATTTGATATATTTAACAAATGTACATGCAGTCTAGACATTAGGTTTATACAAATGAATTGTAAACAATAAGAATTTAAGTATGAGCATTTATAACAGAGTGTATGGCTTGAACAATGTACAATGCCAAAATCGATATGCCTGTGCAAACATGTCATT
This sequence comes from Corythoichthys intestinalis, assembly GCF_030265065.1. Classification (NCBI taxonomy): domain Eukaryota; kingdom Metazoa; phylum Chordata; class Actinopteri; order Syngnathiformes; family Syngnathidae; genus Corythoichthys; species Corythoichthys intestinalis. Next base: position 45,005,133 of record NC_080398.1, read on the forward strand.
GTAACACAAATGACTTGCAGCTCGAACAGTACACTTCAAAAAGACAATTTATTGTTAATGGCTGCTGTGACATAATTATTCAATACAAGTGTTTACTTTATGGTTTCAGGGTCTCCCCCCCCAGTGCATTTTTTAATAAATGCACACATACATGAACCCCCAAACAGACAGACGGACAGACACACATTAAAGCTATATTGATCTTCTGCAAATGAAACACTTAAGATTTTATGATAGCAATAATGACACAGAATTAAGCACATACAGAAAAATAGCTGGGGCCATTTGTGCTTTATGCTGAATGCTTTACCATCACAAAAGCTATCAGAGAAATCACACACAGTCAGATACAAAATAACGCGACATAGTAATTGCTAGATGCAGTCCATGCCCAATCCACTCATTAAATTCAGCCGTTTCGACAAGGTTAGAGCCGCTATCCGACTCCATCACGTTCATTTGTAGCGTTGGCCGCTAGCGGCCGCTAGCGTTAGCGGCTAGCGTTAGCCTGTGGCCTGGCTACCGGTAGAAAGCACTGAAAGCACCATCTCCGGAAATTGTGAGAACAAGGGAGGACAATTGGTGAAAGCCCGTCTGGATGCCACCAAGAGTCTATTAAATGTCGGGTGAATGTTTGGCGAACCTCCCTTAAGCCACACTCCATCACGTTTTGCTTGTAGCATTAGCTGCTAGCGTTAGCTTACCGGGCTTCTGTTTGATTGGCTTCCTGATGATCACGTGACTCCCTACGTAAGTACATTCACTGCTTTCTTAAAGGGGAATGAGCATAGACGAACAACAGAGTCAAAGCGGGATGAAAAGACTATTTTCTTGTTTTATTAATTTACCGAATTTACCGACATGGTCAAAATTACGTCGGTCATCGTGAAGAATTTCGGTGACGGTAAATTTTCGGTTTACCGCCCAGCTCTAGTTGAACATGACAACATTCTCTTTGTGTCTAACTACTTATTTTTACCTTTTTGCACAGCACTACATGGAGTACTGCAAGAAGTACAGCTGTCTGCAGCTATGTAACATACTCATGACGTTTGCCAGACTGGGTTTCCAGCCTAGTAAAGGAGAAGAGTTCTATTCCAAGGTGATGATGTAGCAACTATTTGGTATCACACTACAACAAGGATGCTCTTATGAATTTGAGAAATGAATAATTTATTATGAGAAAAGTTAAGCATTTATTTTAAAATGTGCATCACTTACTGTAGGTCTAGGAGAGCTCACAAATGTGAATGATCAGCATGATGGTGCTAATGTTAATGCGAGGTGTATTTAGTCATTGTCATTGTGTAAATGACCAACACATTTTTTAATAACGCTGTTTGTATTTTTTGTGTTCAGGTTCATCCCGTGCTGGAGAATTCCCTCCCAGGCCTTGAGCCTTTCCTTCAGACGGATGTCGTATGGTCTTTGTGCGTGTTACAGCAGGCCAGGCCTCAGTATCTCATCCCGCTCCTCCAGCAGGAACACGTTGCTAAGCTGTCAGGTGAGAAACACCTCAAAAGTGAATAGCACCAAAATACAGTGTATCACAAAAGTGAGTACACCCCTCTAGGGATGGGAATCGAAATCCGATTCCAATTCGGAACCGGTTCCAAGTGTTTCGAGGCCTCGACATCACAATGAAAAAGCCTTAACGATCCCATTAACGATTCCTAAAGACCCGTATTGCGTCGTGACGTGTCTTGTTGTCCAGACGCATCAAACTAGCATGGCGCCAAGAACCACTCGCTCCAAAGTTTGACTACACTTCACCAGGAAAGAGTGTGAAAATGAAAGGTTACGACGGGTAAGCACGAGCATTGCAGCCATAAACATAACAATGACAGCACGTAGGTTCAAACGCTCGAAAGTTTGTCTTCACTTCACGAGGAAAAATTACAACAAAGCGACTTGCAGTCATTGCAAGGTGGAGATTTGCTGACTTTATTCAACCATCACTTGAAGAGTGAAACTAAGAATAGAAATGAAACAAATCAATTTCGTCCCCAATAACAAACAGGTTTGCATCAACGTAAATCAGCGATGATGAGCTGCTAATAACAGTATGGTTAGCATTCGTTCGCTAGCATTAGCACATCGTTCAAACCACTACACAACTGGATTTAAGTGTCCGATCGCGAGTGGAAACACAACAACAACAACACAAAAGATGATACATACAGGCGTTGCCTCTGTAGATATTAACATTAACAAAGAACGTTGGCTCGTAGAAGTGTTTCCCTCTCTCACTAACTCGCCCACTGACTTGGATGCGGCATTTCTTCTTTTGGTGTAAGCGCGCTCTTCTTCACGTGAGCGCGTTCTTCTTCAAGTGAGGAAGCGCAAGGGCGCCCCCACTTGAGCGTGTAAGCGCCACAAAAACTAAAAGGCATGCAATTCAATGTAATGGTAAAATAATACACGTTAACCCAGCAGTCCCCAAACTGCGGCCCGCGGCCCAAATACGGCCCGCCTCCACATTTGGTCCGGCCATTTTGAATTTTTTTTTTTTTTTCTCAATCGTGTTATTTATTTTCTGGCCTTTCCTTGAAGAATCCAGAGAGGGTTATTTGGGTATTATCTATTTAATTAATAGTGTTTTTATTATTAATTATTATTATTATTATAAAGAATCCAGAAAGGGTTATTTGATTGTGGCTTTCTGAAAAACAATAATTTTCTACATTTATGCACTTCTGCAATCGTCACACTTTTTCTGTTACAAACTGACCCCTGGCCCCTCATCAGAGAAGGCAAAAGTTATGTGGCCCTCACAAGAAAAAGTTTGGGGACCCCTGCTTTAACACATATTGCCAAAGGCAGAACAAAAACCTATCTGCCAATATATACCAATATTTTTTATTTCTATTAGATAAATGTTTCAGTAAAATGTTACACATTCTTGTGTATTTGCCACTTATTGCCACAGTTAACATTGAGGCTTTGGGCCTCTTTTGATCTCGTTGTGAGTTTGTAAGGTTGTGACTTCTGATTAAACAAACTCGATGCCAATCAAAACGTTTGTTCTTCTTTTCCCCCAAATTAGAATCGATAAGAGAATCGATAAAGAATCGAATCGTTAAGCAATATCGATAATGGAATCGGAATCGTAAAAATCCTATCAATTCCCATCCCTACACCCCTCGCATTTCTGCAGATATTTAAGTATATCTTTTCAAGGGAAAACACTGACAAAATGACACTTTGACACAATGAAAAGCAGTCTGTGTGCAGCTTATATAATAGAGTTCATTTATTTTCCCCTCAAAATATAGCCATTAATATCTAAACCCCTGGCAACAAAAGTGAGTACACCCCTTAGAAACTTTGTACAGTGGGGTAAATAAGTATTTAGACAACCACCATTTGTGCAAGTTCTCCTACTTGAAAAGATTAGAGAGGCTTGTAATTGTCAACATGGGTAAACCTTAACCATGAGAGACAGAATGTGGAAAAAAAAAAACGAAAATCACATTGTTTGATTTTTAAAGAATTTATTTCCAAATTAGAGTGGAAAATAAGTATCTGGTCACCTGCAAACAAGCAAGATTTCTGTCTGTCAAAGAGGTCTAACTTCTTCTAACGAGGTCTAACAAGGCTCCACTCGTTACCTGTATTAATGGCACCTGTTTTAACTCATTATCGGTATAAAAGACACCTGTCCACAAACTCAGTCAGTCACACTCCAAACTCCACTATGGCCAAGACCAAAGAGCTGTCGAAGGACACCAGAGACAAAATTGTAGACTTGCACCAGGCTGGGAAGACTGAATCTGAAATAGGAATAACGCTTGGTGTAAAGATATCGACTGTGGGAGCAATTATTAGAAAATGGAAGACATACAGGCCCACTGATAATCTCCCTTGATCTGGGGCTCCATGCAAGATCTCACCCCGTGGCGTCAAAATGATAACAAGAACGGTGAGCAAAAATCCCCGAACCACACGGAGGGGCCTAGTGAATGACCTCCAGAGAGCTGGGACCACAGTAACAAAGGCTACTATCAGTAACACAATGCGCCGCCAGGGACTCAAATCCTGCACTGCCAGACGTGTCCCCCTGCTGAAGAAAGTACACGTCCAGGTCCGTCTGCGGTTCGCTAGAGAGCATTTGAATGATCCAGAAGACTACTGGAAGAATGTGTTTATGGTTAGATGAAACCAAAATAGAACTTTTTGGTAGAAACACAGGTTCTCGTGTTTGGAGGAGAAAGAATACTAAATTGCATCATAAGAACACCATACCAACTGTGAAGTATGGGGGTGGAAACATCATGCTTTGGGGCTGTTTTTCTGCAAAGGGACCAGGACGACTGATCTGTGTAAACGAAAGAATGAATGAGGCCATGTATCGAGAGATTTTGAGTGCAAATCTCCTTCCATCAGCAAGGGCATTGAAGATGAGACATGGATGGGTCTTTCAGCATGACAATGATCCCAAACACATAGCCAGGGCAACAAAGGAGTGGCGTCGTAAGAAGCATTTCAAGGTTCTGGAGTGGCCTAGCCAGTCTCCAGATCTCAACCTCATAGAAAATCTGTGGAGGGAGTTGAAAGTACGTGTTGCCCAACGACAGCCCCAAAACATCACTGTTCTATACAAGCCCGTCTCATCAGACCATAGGACATGGTTCCAGTCATCCTTGTTGACATGTCTTCAGCAAATTGCGGGCTTTCTTGTGTACCGTCTTCAGAAGAGGCTTCCTCCTGGGGTGACAGCCATGCACACCAATTTGATATAGAGTGCGGCGTATGGTCTGAGCACTAACAGGCGGACACCCCCCCCCCCCCCCCCGCCTCTTCAATCTCTGCAGCAATGCTGACAGCACTCCCGGAGTGAGTCACATGAAATTTTGGAGGGAAAATGACGAGCAGTATTCAATTTGGACATTTAGAGATGTACGTCGTTTCTAAGGGGTGTACTCACCTTTGTTGCCAGGGGTTTAGATATTAATGGCTATATTTTGAGTTATTTTGAGGGGAAAATAAATTAACTCTATAAGCTGCACACAGACTACTTTTCATTTTGTCAAAGTCATTTTGTCAATGTTGTCCCATGAAAAGATATACTTAAATATCTGCAGAAATGCGATGGGTGTACTCACTTTTGTGATAGACTGTATGTGTGCCACTATTAAGTATATTTTATATGAATTTTGGCAATCCTTGCAGATGGCAGTTCACTTCGAGTAGGGAATTACAGACTAAAGCTCCTTCACCTCGCTGCCACATTGCACTTGGAGCATCCTGGATACTCTTCTTCCCACATGGACCCTCTGCCTTTCCCGGCTAGTACCTCAGTGCTCTCCCCACTGCAGAGCAGCCTGAGAGAGGCTTTGGACACTTTGGTCGAGGGAAAGGCAGAGATGCATCGTACAGGTGTCAACACTGTGTACGGATGGACTATTGGTAAGGAGGTCAAGTCATTGAATGGTTAAGTGCATTACTTTTAGAATTAAATGCTTTAAAGGCGTGCAACTGGGTGGCATCAAGTAAACTGTGTATCCCGCTCTTGTCCAAACTCATCTGACCATAATGAGATCAAGTGCTATAAAAAAAATGATGTATGACTTGTAAAAGCTATACTGTTGTCTGTAGTTGTAGATACCTTTTATTCTTGTGAACGGTATCTACAAGCTACAAATATCTGTAAGCTTTGTAAAAAGAATTTAATTTAATTTTAATTTTTTTTAATTTAAGAATTTAATGCTTCATGTTTTACAAGCGCAATGTAATGTGTTTCTTCAATTTAGAATGTGAAATGGTCGTAGATAATGACAACAGGCCCATTGACTTATCCCAGCTAAGAGCGCCTCATCTTCCGACTGGCGGTAGAAAGCAAGCACTACCTGAAGGAGCGCGGCGGTGAGTTAGGGGTGGTGTGGAAAAGCAGAAAACTGCCCACTCCTATTCCATTTGGTGTTTGCATCCATGTTCTCTTCGTAGTCTTTATTTTGTAAAGTCATTATGCTTTCTGTGTGATGTTCAGGATCGCATTTGTAGCATGGGAATTCCCCAACTTTCTCTCAAAGAGTAAAGACCTTCTGGGACGGTTCACCATGATGAAGAGACACTTGCAACTGTCTGGCTTTATCATAGTGGAAGTAAGTGTGTTTGTGATGAGCAGCTTGCTTGACCAAGATCTAAAAAAAAAAAATATTTATAAATATGCAATTGTGAAGCAATAAATTAGTATATTTTGGTAAACTTCAAAAAGTTAAACTCATAGTTCATGATTTTATTTTATATAATTATTTTAACACAAAATTCACTACCCCAAAAAATAAAAATCCTACCACATAAACCATCTACATAGTCTTTTGTTGTTGTTGTATTTCAAGGTTAGTCCTCTGAAATGCATGTGTGTGCTTAACATTACAATTGAATTATACATGCACTATTATTTGTTAACAATTTTCTAACTAATTGAGATGCCTTATTTATGGAGTTTATCTGGGTTTATGTTTATTAGTAATATGTCACATTCTCTGGTTAAAGATAGCTATTCCACATCTGGGCTTCCCTTTCCATTAGTGGTGATAGTCATGGCCGGCGCAAGCTATTTTGGTGCCCTAGGCATAAATGCTTTGTGGTGCCGCCCCCCCAGGCCCCCATCAACCAATACAAGACAAAACATTCAGGGATTATACGGTGAAATATTGTTTTGAACCATGGTACAAACATTTTCTAAATTAATTATAGTATTGTGCAGGCCCATATTAAAAACACAGATACATGAAAACTTTAATATTATCCCTTTATAGACATGGACTGATAGGGCACTATATAAACATTCTGGACATAATGTGGAAACAATGAATACGAAAGGGGAAATTACATATCTTTAAGATTGTTTTTTTTTTTCCTAATTAGTTTCACCAGTAGATGTCGCTCTTGGCCTCTGAACCTCTCGAAAATGACTACGGCTTCTTACTAATGGAAAATTTTCGGTATCAACATAGTCGTTGCATAAAACCACTACCGGTATGTCTCGTAACATTCCATTTAATTTTCATTGTGCAATGAATTTGCAAGTCACATCATTTCCACCACAGCGTTTTGGAGTGTTTGTTTTTTTGGTTGTGCACACTAATAAACCGATCATAACCCGATTTCTGGAGTTACCAGATTATTTAAGTGGTCATGTAAAGAGCATGATCCGCTATCCTTTATCTGATAAACACCGCTATTTTACATCTCTGAGCATGTGTACAAATGGAAAAACGGATGTCGCTAGAGAGGCCTTAGGGACGCCAAACTGATTCGCTTTCAGCCTATGGGCCTACTCTGCAGTTAGCAAGCTTGTGTAACGCAATCGCCACACTCGCATTTGAAGAGGTTCAGTGGGACAACTTCAAGCAAGCATGGGTTTTTGGTAGACATGGAGGAAGGCCTATGCTGAGACCAAGAGTTTTACGTCATGTCCTTGGAAAGAAATCGAACTATTGGCTTAATGTAAACCGGGTTTTTCCTGATTATCACATCACTGAAGTGCACGTAAATGCGTCAAATCTCATTATTGTCATTACCTGGTTGTTCCCAGTTATCAGATTATTGTAGTCATGTAAACGTAGCTGATAATAAATAAACAATTGTTTAAAAAGAAAAAAAAAAAAACATTCTTACCTGCAAGTGATGCGCGGGCATCATCTCGCTGCTTTTTCCTCTTCCTTTTTTCCGCCCCCGACTCTTGTTGTCTTTTCGATGACATTTCCTTTCAAGAATAAACTTCTGCCAAATTTGCGACTGAAGCATAATGGAGCAAACCACTAGGGAATTGGGGGGGGCACCAAAGGTAGACTGATGAGAGGGCCGCACAGGAGATTCTTTTTTTGTGTAAATAATGAGCCTATGTTACTTATATTTGTATTACTTGCATTTATCAGTTATAAGTTTTATTTTAAATACTACATATTGTTATTATTATAATTACTATTTTTTAGGATTTTTTACAAACTTGATATTTTTTTGGTGCCCCTTCAGGCAGAGTTGGTGCCCTACGCGCAGTGCGTGTTATGCGTATGCAGAGCGCCGTGTCTGGTGATAGTACTCCTTTACAAAATTTGTTCAAATTGTCAATATATTCCCTAACGATCCAACCCCTCATATGAAAACATGGAAACAAATATTGCTGCTGTGACTAATTAAAACAAAAGTCATAAAAAATTACAGTAGTCATGCTTTGTTAATACATGACTGTGTGAACAAGGGACTGAGGTTGAGTCATCTTTATAAAGTTCTAATCCTAATTGTCACACAAATGTAAAAAGGAGTGTCAAGTAAAACAAGCATAAATTATGTAATCATCACTTTGATAATGTGGCAGCAAATGTGCGCAGAGGGTTTTGCTGAGACTTTCCTTCATCATCATTATCGGAGTCAACTTATAGTCAATAAGTTGACATCTAAGTCCTAGCTAAAGTATCTAGAATCTAGACACTGGAGCTAGGACGTAGATGTATGACCTGACTGATCTGATTCTGTGGTTATTATAGCTCTTTTTTTAATTGCTACCAACTTATCCTTTCCATGTTAGCATCACAAAATGTTTAAATGTGCGTGTCTTTTTTTAGGTCCCTTATTACGAGTGGTTGGAGTTGAAGACGGAGCATCAAAAGTTGGCATATTTAAAGGATAAGATGGGCAAAGCTGTGGCTGAAGACATGGCCAAGTAAACTGGCTAGACTTGATAACAGTTGCAGACTCAACTTAATTACCCCCCCCCCCACCCCCCCACCCCCCACACACACACACACACACACACACACTCAGACCATGTTCATTTGCAGAACTGTGCAGCCTTGCAGAGGAGTGCTCTTGCACCAAACAAGAAATATATATATATACATATATATATTTTGACTGTTGTTCCCGTGGCAACATGTGGGGTTTTCCCTGTTTCCATAGAGATGGTGAGCGTGAGTTCTGGAGTCGGAAACCAAGCAGCGAGGACTTCAGTCGTTCTTGTTCCAAAGCTCAAAGTTTATGCATCTCTGAGAAAAAAATGAATCAATATGGAACATTTGGCTAAGGTGTGCTATATAGAAACATTCAATTGATGCTAATAATGTAATGAATGCAAGCAAGTCATCAGTAATGGAATAAAAGTTTTATTGTTAACTTTCTTTTGTGTTATTTTTTTGTAGTAGATGCAGATATTGCATTGCTTTACTTTCAGAGAGAAAGAGTGAGTCAAAGTCACATAAAAACTTAATTGACATTTCGGAAATTTTGCTTTGAGTTAACAAAAGTTGGAAGAGGCATTAGTACTGTGTCACAGGCATGGTTGTATACTGAGGGATTTCCACTTGTTTGTGGTACTGGTGACCTGATGTGAAAAAGTAATTGACCCGACTTGTTAAATCTGTATCTGTTACTAACCAAAGTTTTGGCAAAACTGACTTCAATTTCACTGGTCACACTCAAATCTGATTGTCACCACTTATGTTGAATCAACAAATCACTTAAATATAACGTCAAACAAAGCGAAATGGTTTTTCATGGCATTGTATAGTACCAGGTGAGACCATGTCCAAACTAGAGGCGTCCCGACTAGTCGATGTTGTCGACGTCATCGATGACATAAATGCGCCGACGGGCACAACGGGTTTAAAAAAAAAAAAAAAAAATACAAGCCGATAAAAATCAGAATGGCAGATGCTCGGGATGCAAGCGGTGAAAGCGGTATAAAGCCAAAAAAAAGCAGACCAGAGTGACCAAAGCCTGGAATTATTTTAAGGAAAATAAGGAGGGTGCCACTGTGTGTGGTCTTTGCAATGCTGCGCTCGCATACCACTGTAGCACGTCGGCCATGAACGACCACTTAAGCGCCGTCACCCAGGTGTAATTTCGGAAGACGACAAACAACAAGCTGGCGGATCGTAATTCCATACACTGTAACTAACGCCTTTTTTTAATTGAAGTTTTATGTGCGTCATATTAATAGGTTTTTTTCTTGTACTACACGTATTTATTACTCTGCTGCTGCTCCCGAAAGCTGTAGGTCTCGAGTCTCTTGACGTTGTATTTATTAGGATCATGGAAGCTCCCGCTTGGGGGAGGGGGGGGGGGTAAACAAACATATATATATATGTGTGTGTGTGTGTGTATTTTTTTTAATTAAAAAAATAATATATATATATAGTTATAAGTATTTGATACACTGCCAATGGGGAAAACCCATTGGCAGTGTATCAAATACTTGTTCTCCCCACTGTGTGTGTGTGTGTGTGTGTGTATATATATATATATATATATATATATATATATTAGGGCTGTCAAACGATTAAAATTTTTAATCAAGTTAATTACAGCTTAAAAATTAATTAATCGTAATTAATCGCAATTCAAACCATCTATAAAATATGCCATATTTTTCTGTAAATTATATATATATTCTGTAAAATAAATTGTTGGAATGGAAAGATAAGACACAAGATGGATATATACATTCAACATACGGTACATAAGGACTGTAGTGGGCATTTCACTCTACTGTCATTTAAATCTGTCTATGCTGTCCTCACTCCGAAGCGTCTACTTTTTCCAAAGCTAGACAGCTAGTGAACGACGCCTTAATAATCAGACTTCTTCCTTTTTCATCTGATCTATTAATAAAATGGCCTCAAACCATTTCCCTCTTTAGACCGTCGTAAAACTACAAAAAAAAAGTACACAAGCATTGCATTAGCGACAATGTTAGCTTAGCACGCTATACAGGTTCACTAAATATAAACAAAAAGCGTCTCATACAAAAAATATAACATTTCGCTTACTAACATAATATGTACATTCTTTACAACAACCATACTTACGGACAAATCTTGTCCAAGGATCATATAAGCACAACATTACAACGTAGGCGTCAGCCTGAGACGTCATGCAGCCATATTGAACTGGCAAGAAAACAAACCATGTCGCAAAGCGACCACAAGAGTTCGCTGTTAGACAGCACAAAAAGCCTTGCTGTAAAACTTAACAAAAGGCAGAATACTGTCTGAGCGGGACATGTGCGTTAATTGCGTCAAATATTTTAACGTGATTAATTAAAAAAAATAATTACCGCGCGTTAACGCGATAATTTTGACAGCCCTAATAAATTATATATATATATATATATACTGTATATGGCGGAAAACACTCAGGTGACTTGAAGTTCCACTCTGAGACCCCCAATTTGGCCAAATTTCAAAATCGTCCTATTTGCATGTGTGATACATCATTGGAAAGCTTAAAATCTCAATTTTCTGGGGGAAGAAAAAATTTGAACAGGAGGGCATTTAAAAAAAAAAAAAATTTAAACAGCAAAACCCAAACTAGGGGGCGAGAGCACACGAGAGCTGAATTAAAGACGCCACGATTTTAACGAGATATTATCGTGTACTTACATTGTTTCGATCCAAAAACTCCATGTAGTATGAATCAGCGAGTGTCAAGACACAGCTGTGAATGGCCACAGCCGCATTTTGGGGGGATTTTATCGGTGAAACATGGTGATATAACAAGGGTGCAAGAGCAGAAACTGCTTTTTCAGTTTTGTCTTGTGTTTTCCGCCATATATATATATATATGGTTTTTTTATAAAAATGAAATAATATATATATTTTTGAGACCTACAGCTTTCGGGAGCAGCAGCAGGGTAGATAAATACGTGAAGTACACATACAGTATGGCGAAAAACACAGACAAGGCTGAAAAAGCAGTTTCTGCTCTTGCACCACTCTTTAAAATAAATTGGTGTATTTTAAGCCAAAAGAACTGTTGTGTTTGATAGAACAATATGTCTATATGCTGTCATAGGAGTTTCGTTGAGCATTAAGCTCCTGAACTATTTTTAATTTGTACGTTTTACCCTGGAGACCCCCGTTTACAGACACCGCGCAACCGCTTTTGTTTCAACCCAGCCATAAAAAGAAGGTAAGTAATTATATTTCTTATTTGAAATTTCTTGCATTTTTAGCGTAGAATCTTCAAGTGATGTCCAATATTTATTTAAAAAAAAAAAAAACTTAATAAAATTATTCTCTTGTATATGTTAAACTTTTAAACAAATTACATCACAATGAAAAAAATAGTGTCTGTAACTTTTAAACAAATTACATCACAATGAAAACGTGTCTGTAAATAGGTCACGGATATCTACCTCATAACTATCGATTTATTTATTTATTTTTTGTTACTGTCGAATTTTGCCAGATATTGTAGATGATAAATAATAGATCCAAACAAAGAAAAAGGGTAAATATTTAAAAAAGAAAATCTCGACCACTCCTTTATGTCTGCGATTTCTGCATTGCGACCCTTGTTATATTACCGTGTTTCACCCATAAAGTCCCCCAAAGGTCTACCTGTGGCCATTGACAGCTGTGTGTTGACACTCGGTAAGACATGCTACACAAGAGTTTTTGGATCCAAAAAAGGTAAATACGCGGTACGCGATAATATCTCGTTTAAATCATGGTGTCTTTAATTATGCTCTCTCGTGCGCTTACCTCGAGTTGGGATTTAGGGGTTTCATTTTTTTTAAATTTTTTTTATTTTTTTATTAGTTGCCTTCTTGTTCAATTTTTTTCTTCCCCCAGAAAATGGAGATTTTAAATTTTCCAATGATGTATCACACATGCATATAGGACAATTTTGAAATTTCAAAAATGAATTTCAAGTCACCTGAGTGTTTTCCGCCATATATTCGAATAATATAATAAAATATATACAGCATGAAAACACTGACCTGCTTACTGTCCATGATTGCACTAATCTTCCTTTCTTTATATTATTAAGTATTATGTATATACGTACAGTAGTATACCATAATATTAATACTATATGTTTGCCAGCAACATTTGACCTCATTGTTTGTGATTTACAGAGGCGTAGAAAGGGTCCCCGGGGGCCCCAGGCAACAAGCAAGATGGGGCCCTTCGAGCGTGTGCAAGTAAGGGGAACAGTTGGACTTGTAGCAATAGCATATTTAATAAAAGTATAATAACGCCTCTTTATCATAGAGCGTTTTTTAGGACACTCAAAGTGCCCGGCTTCTACTACATTAGGACATAAAACTACAGTAACACAGTACACTCACCGCTGTCTTGCTTCCTTTTCTCCTCTTCTGCTTTTTTTTCTTTCTTTTGTTGCTTCCAGAAGGATAACTTCTCTTCATTTTTGATATACGCCAATTAAAAAAAATATTGCTGCTCACTCTCACTCTGAGTCACGTGGGGGGGGGACTGTAGAGCAAGTGAAGGAGCCCCTTCAGGGAACTCAGACACAAGGCTTTCACTTGCTTTAACGCTTTAAAGCTGTGTGTGCCAAATCTGTTGGCCTCTGGGGGCCCCTGCTGGCTGGGGGCCCTAGGTAATTACCTGGTTTGCCTAATGGGACGCGACGCCTCTGGTGATTTATTACTATCATTTGTTTATTATTTATATGTTAATAAAAAATGTGTGTTCCAAAATATTTTTTGTGAATTAATAAGCATCAACAAAGAATTGTTTACTAAACTAGTAAAAAAAAAAAAAAAAACATATATACAGTGGGGAGAACAAGTATTTGATACACTGCCAATGTTGGCAGTGTATCAAATACTTGTTCTCCCCACTGTATGTATATATACATATATACAGTGCCTTGCAAAAGTATTCGGCCCCCTTGAACCTTGCAACCTTTCGCCACATTTCGGGCTTCAAACATAAAGAATAAAAAACTGAAAAGTGGGGCGTGCAATATTATTCGGCCCCCTTGCGTTAATACTTTGTAGCGCCACCTTTTGCTCCAATTACAGCTGCAAGTCGCTTGGGGTATGTTTCTATCAGTTTTGCACATCGAGAGACTGGCATTCTTGCCCATTCTTCCTTGCAAAACAGCTTGAGCTCAGTGAGGTTGGATGGAGAGTGTTTGTGAACAGCAGTCTTCAGCTCTTTCCACAGATTCTCGATTGGATTCAGGTCTGGACTTTGACTTGGCCATTCTAACACCTGGATACGTTTATTTTTGAACCATTCCATTGTAGATTTGGCTTTATTTTTTGGATCATTGTCCTGTTGGAAGATAAATCTCTGTCCCAGTCTCAGGTCTTGTGCAGATACCAACAGGTTTTCTTCCAGAATGTTCCTGTATTTGGCTGCATCCATCTTCCCGTCAATTTTAACCATCTTCCCTGTCCCAGCTGAAGAAAAGCAGGCCCAAACCATGATGCTGCCACCACCATGTTTGACAGTGGGGATGGTGTGTTCAGGGTGATGAGCTGTATTGCTTTTACGCCAAACATGTCGTTTTGCATTGTGGCCAAAAAGTTCAATTTTGGTTTCATCTGACCAGAGCGCCTTCTTCCACATGTTTGGTGTGTCTCCCAGGTGGCTTGTGGCAAACTTTAAACGAGACTTTTTATGGATATCTTTGAGAAATGGCTTTCTTCTTGCCACTCTTCCATAAAGGCCAGATTTGTGCAGTGTACGACTGATTGTTGTCCTATGGACAGACTCTCCCACCTCAGCTGTAGATCTCTGCAGTTCATCCAGAGTGATCATGGGCCTCTTGGCTGCATCTCTGATCAGTTTTCTCCTTGTTTGAGAAGAAAGTTTGGAAGGACGGCCGGGTCTTGGTAGATTTGCAGTGGTCTGATGCTCCTTCCATTTCAATATGATGGCTTGCACAGTGCTCCTTGAGATGTTTAAAGCTTGAGAAATCTTTTTGTATCCAAATCCGGCTTTAAACTTCTCCACAACAGTATCTCGGACCTGCCTGGTGTGTTCCTTGGTTTTCATAATGCTCTCTGCACTTTAAACAGAACCCTGAGACTATCACAGAGCAGGTGCATTTATACGGAGACTTGATTACACACAGGTGGATTCTATTTATCATCATCGGTCATTAAGGACGACATTGGATCATTCAGAGATCCTCACTGAACTTCTGGAGTGAGTTTGCTGCACTGAAAGTAAAGGGGCCGAATAATATTGCACGCCCCACTTTTCAGTTTTTTATTTGTTAAAAAAGTTTAAATTATCCAATAAATGTTCTTCCACTTCACGATTGTGTCCCACTTGTTGTTGATTCTTGACAAAAACATTAAATTTCATATCTTTATGTTTGAAGCCTGAAATGTGGCGAAAGGTTGCAAGATTCAAGGGGGCCGTATACTTTTGCAAGGCACTGTATGTTACATTAGTCAACTAATTGTAAAAATAAAATAATTTTTTTTTTTTTTAAAGTCTGCTGACTAATCAGGAGAAAATTAGTCGTCTGGGACAGCTGTAGTCCAAACCTTTGAAACAAATACTGCCATCAAAGTTGCTTAACAAAATAACCAGCTGTGAGGTCAAACTGTTAACTCCATAGGGAAAAATATGAATTGCAATGTAAATATTTTCCCTTAAAATTTTACCAAGGGTTCATTGAAGGTTATTACATTTAATTGTACTGTGAGCTTTTTAGCATGTGCGGCTGTAGAGACAATTGTATGGTCGGCATGACTTCTGCACTCAGTGCTCTGTAACTAATACTGTCGTGGGAAGTTTTGGGTTGCCATAGAGACTGCCCTTGCTGATCATGCAGCTCAGCTTTGCAGCCTCCTCTTTCTCTTTCCATTAGCGCCTATGTATTCTGCACTTGTTATCTGCCAATGTATTTAAAAAAAAAAAAAAAAAAAAAGGAGGACGCAGAAGATAACAGATGCTCTCTCTGGCCTTAGGGGCTCATTAAGGATGCAGTCCAAGGGGTGGGAGCCTAATTAGTTTGCGCATTCTCCTTTTAGTGTTTTAGGAGTTTCTCTTCTCCCAGTTTGTCTTAACATTTCACTTCTCCATCGTTGCCTTATTTTTGCAGTAATTTCCTTCACAGAGGATGGCAGCACTGAGAAGGATGCAGGATATCTGCTGACATCATCTCCCAAGATCCAGTCACAGTTGCCTGGAAGAGAGAAGGGAGGGAGAAAAGGAAGAATCGGACATGAAGAGACTGCAGAGTCGATATGCATATAAACACTTACACAGTCCTTCGTAGTTAGATTTTGAAAAGCCTACCCTTAAAATACATAAAAGTAGCATCGCTGTGCTGCACCTCCATAGCAGGAAACAAATCCTACTCACTCATCCACAAACAGAAATTGTCAAACACGTGCTGGAGGGGAGATGCGAGTGTTGGGTCGCTAAGTGCTCTGCTCCCTCCCCCCTGTTTCTCCATCGCCAACCCTCCCTTTCCTTCCTCCCCCTTGTTCACCTTGTCTGTTCTCGCTTTTATTGTTGCGTCAGAGCCAAAGCGAGGCAGCCACGAGAGAAGCATGCCGGGGGAGAGCGCTCACAGATCCGTCCCTGCCAACGAGCATCCAGGACAGGGAGAGAATGACACCGGGCTTCCTGGACCAGGTAGGACCTCTGGAGCTTATGGGAATTCTGACAAGGACATTACAAAGATTGTCAATACAATGGAAGACTGGGATTTGAACAGAAGGACTGTGCTATTTCTTATAAGCTCCTTCTGCAGCTTTTAGGCAGTGATGCACTTGCATGATCTTAGTCATTCGACCACATGGAGCCCCACATGACTTAGTCCGTTGCCAACTTCGTCATGTTTTTCTTGCTTCTCTAGCCATTCTGCACCCCTCCCCGCCCTAACCATGCCCTCGGCCCATTGCCTCATCTGCTGCTCCAATGCCTCCATGTCTTCATGCGCATGCAGCCTCATCCCCATCCTTCATGCAGTTTTTTGAACTGTCAGATGTGCGCACTAATTTGGATCCACCCTCCCACATTGACTGCCTTTGCTGGATCATGACACAGCAACATTGCAAAAATGACACAGACGCGCACACGTTGACACACACTCCACCATCAGCAGCAATAACAACAGTGTTCTTGACAGCTGGATGCTAAAACTTTGGGACTACTATGGCAATTCCCTCACAAATGTTACCGTGTATTTGGTAGATATTGTGATCACCAGAAAATTGGAATAAATCAATCTTACTGTGTAGCACCGCAATGTTCAGATACAGGTACAGCATCATGGAATCCCAGTATTCTGTAAATATGTGAATGATAATGGTGCTTGGTACATTGCTGTCACATATTAATGTGCAAGCAAATGTTATTTCCTGTTCACAACTCTGACTACTTCCATGTTTTCCCTTCTTGAAACGTAACACAGCTATTTCCTGAAAACTGTACCTATTTGCATTCTTTTGGCGTTACCTAGGCGAGGTGAATCGTAAAGTATGAACTCATGGGCTGCCACTGACCACGATAGAATGGATCGATGTATGTCACTGTCAATGGTAGTCAAAGAGTTAATTGAGACCCTTTCACAAACATATCCTGGTAAATTCCAGTGTAAGGTGACAAGGGATTTACTCCTGTCATTGCTTTCCTGCATGTAGAGCTACATCGGGCAGGAATGACGCGGGTTGGACACTTTCACAGATCCCGTGTTGTCCACTGGCACTCTCTGTGCGGGGAGGGCTGCTGGCGTGATTTTATAACCCGGACATTACGTGATTTTTGGTCGACAGCGGCTGTCACAATGTTGGTCAAATCGTGTTTTGTAACAGAGCCTGTTGTGGGAGATTTCCCAATGTCGTAACTGCAGCCAATTCAAGCTCATCAAGACTATTTAAGAACAGGCGATCCAAGAGAAGGGTGCCGAGATATTAACTCGCTGGGCGCCATTCGATACCTCTGCCGCCCTTGTTTTGAAATGAAAATGGTTGTGCTGGTATTTGAGTGAATTTCTTTTCTTGTCTTATCGGCTCTCTGCCTACCGCTTAGGTTAGTATTATTGATCCCCGTCGACCTGTTGTAACTGACCCATTGTGTTATTCCCCCTTTTCCACGATCACGTCTTTTTGTTTGTATTTAAAGGGCAACTGAAGAGCTTTTCGGATTTTGCTCTTGAGTGTTTTACTCAGTTGAATTGTATTAAATGCATCATTCGCGGTCTCAAAAAGTCACATTAAAAAAAATAATAATAATTGACCGCGTAGTTTTTGAGTTATGGCCAGAGCAACACCATAGCAACGAGGGACGCGCCGTCCTGCCGACCGCTACCTTATGACATAACTTCCAGGAAGCTTCGCCACCACTCTGAACACGGAAATATAGCACCATGCTATCCTCGCCATATAATGCAAACATTTTCTGGGTTTTACTCGCGGGATTCGTCATGCCATCTCGATGTGTAGCGATGAATTGCACACAGGAAGACTCGAGACTCTAGGAGTGGTCCAAAAAAACGTCTCCTGCAAAGGTTTGGACCGTTTTTGTGAGCATGCATACAGGTCTCCAATCGGCTCATTGTTTTCATCATTTCAGCCACAACAGCTTTGAAAACCTACAACAATGCAACCTTGGTTTTACAAATACGTAAGTTGAGATCCTTAATGGCTTGTATGATTCTAAAATGTAATGCACTTCTGGTGATAAACGAGGGGGACTCCTACTGCCTGTTTGTTGAAGTGCGACATTTTTTTGTTGCTTTTGCCCTGTCATAAGTAGATAGGTTTGCTGACAGGTCTACTCATGTGATTTTATGACTATATCAATAGGTATTATGTAAATTCAAATGTTACCAGCACCAAATAGGTCCTTGGCTCATTGTTTTTTGGCCTGTCACAGGGTAAATATAAAGCCTATATATTAAACAATCCTCTGCCAGGCCCTAATGTATCAAATACATCTCAATAAAACAATAACTATTATACTTCAACATCAAGGTCTCCCTATTTGAAGAGGGAACAATAGCATCAAATAGATGCTGCTTTGACTGCGGCATTATTATTTGATCACCAAGAAATTATTATTAAATTAAAATTAGGATTCATCCAATATTTTCATGCTGCTGTGATTTTTTTTTCTCCAGGAAGCCAAACATAAAAAATTAAGCGGTTGCAAAAAAAAAGCGTTGCAAGTCAGTCGCCACCCAGTTTCCCAAAATCAAGAGAGAGTGGGTCGAGTCATATGATGACCCAAGTGATGCAGTGTCCAGCGATGACGACTGAAGAGATCCTATGAGGCCTGCCATCTTCCATCTGCGACATCAGATGATGATGACTTAGGAGAAATAAATGTAGCAAATTTTGATGAGCTGAAATCATAAACTAGTCATATATACAGTACACATTTTAAAAAGAAAAATCTACCTTCACATTTTAATGATAATGCATTATCTTTGTATAGAGAACACTTAATGCTACAGAAAAGAGTAAATACATATTTCCCACTGCCACTTTCATTTTTCAATGTTGCGCTAGTCCGTTGTTATCCTAACTTTGTGTTGCTTACTAAATTTATGTTCTTTGATGTGTGCCATTGTGTGTTTGGTATAACTTAGTTTATATGTTGTGTCACAATCTGACAGCGAAAGCTGATGCTGATCCAACATAAATCTGGTATCATTTATTATTGTGGCCTATAGAATTTTTTTCAGAATGTAATATAATTACAATATATTATATACCAATAGAATACATTAAACAGTCAACAAAATGTGTCAATGTTGTTTACAATTTATGGTTTTATTTTTTTAAATGTAATTCATGCCCCTGTCAGTGCTTCAGCCTCCTTAAGTTTGGCTCGCACGTCTGGGATCTCTTGACGACACAGGTATACTCTTGGAAGGGTAATTACTTGACGATTTACAGCAACACCTGGAAAATAAAATCGTTTTGTCATTTATTTTGAAAAATCAATAACATATCATTCATTTAGCCACATTTGGGCTACCTTTACCATATCTAGATCAGTAGGAGCTGTCCCATTACCTAATATCCAGTTTTAGCTATGTGGAGAGCGTGGAAAAATATACAAGCATGTAATCGCATTCTCTCTAATAAAAAAAAAAATCACGATGCTGGATTTAGGCTTACCACTCACTCTCCCGTTCGTGACGTGTCGAGCTGTCAATTAGCGTCATGATGCCATCTGCTGTGTCAAGTAAATTGCCGTCATCTGACGCTTCAGGTTAAAACATGTAGGGATTAATTGTAGTTCATCTTTCCTGGGAGCCTTTGCCATCAGTAGCATCATGAAAGAGCGACCCTGAATGGTTACCTTTGGTGGAAATATCACTGACATCGTTGTTGCTGCTATGCTAGCTGTGGGTAGTCTTCTGTTGCCTACATCACACTTCCGGGTTTGCGAAGGGACCATTAACGGAGTGCAAAAAAACAACAAAAAAACGCAAATTATCCTTGCAATTACGTGTTGATAATGTCATGGTTGTTTTGACGAACTTGTCCAAAGTTTATATTCATAAAATTACACGAAAATCCGGAAAGGTCTTCAGTTGCCCTTTAATAAACCCTTGAACGCATCCCTCCATTGTTTTCTGTTTTGAGGTACAACCTTGTTTCTGCAGTTGCAGACCCTAACATCGGCAACAAAATAAACCACACATTTCTAAAGATGGATGATGCACACTCTTCCTTGGCTCTACAATCCAGTAGCAATTTATTTTGTTATGTTTTTAGTTTAATGTTGTTATTTTCAGCTTGCAATGTAGATAATTGCGATGTATGTTTACTGCCTTTCGTTTTACTGCGAAGAAAGAGCAAAGTGACGATCGGCCCGCCATGATATTTACGTCACCAGCCATCGTGCTGTGACCCGGGAATTTTAATGCTTGCTTTCACATGTGCCTTGTCCCAGGAGAGTCCCGGTCGTGATACTAAGATGCAACCCACCAAATGTCCGCGGAATCTCTGTGTCAGTCGACCCGGGAAATTGCTTTCCATTTAAATCCCGAGATTTTAATGGTGTTCTGGTGTATGTGAAAGGGGCTTTGGTGTCAAGTATGTAGTTAAAATAATACCGGATAACGGATAACGGATGAATGTTCTCCAAATGGCACTAAGAGCAATATCATATAGAAAATTGGAACTGATGGGAAATGTGTACAATCGTAGAAAAAATTCGGTTTTCCTACAACACTGCAAGTCTCTCATACTGTATGTGAATTGCCCAATAATCACTGATTTTTTGATTTTTTGCAATTTTGGGGTATGTTTATTGTTTTGGGATAGTTCCTGTTTGTTTGAATCAAAGGTTGATCAAATCTGACAAGCTGATTTTATGGGATATGGTAAGATAGAGCACAATCCATGTCAAGTGAATGGAGTGCTTTATGTCATGCTTTACACAGGTATGAGATGAAAGCTCTGAGGAATATGCTCCAAACAACACTGCCTAGGTTGCAAGTTTGTTCGTTCTTACACCTTTTCCCTAAGAATATTACACTATCTTTAAGGTTATCCATCTTTAACTATTATTGGTCGCAAAAAATGAATAAAGAAAATATTTTTAAGCTCAATGGCATTACATATAGTTAATACTTGATTATCCCCTTACATGCACAATCCTTCACTGAATACATTTGAATGCATTAATGAGTGAATGTGCAGTGATTGCTTTTATTTTGTTTTTTTCTTTGCCTAAGCACTAGCTGACTCTGCTCAGGCCCGTCATGAAGGCACTGCAGCCTTAGTGACGCTGCTCCACATATTGTTCCACTGTCTTTCCCCCAAAGGAGCCGCACACAGCTATTTAAGAGACTGAAGCTGAGATATGGCAACTAACATTTCAAACATTAGTATGGAGGGCATTCATTCTGTCCTATGTCATGTTTCATTGGGCTGATTGATCACGTTTCGTGCATGTTTATTAGCAGGAGATCACTCTCATTAGAGCCAAGTCTCCATGGCATGACTCAGCTTGCACACAAACACCCTTTAGTTTATTGTTGGGGTGGAGTTCAAGCAGAGATGGTAAGTGCTGATGCTTGCACCCGTCACAGCCATGAGCAGCCCTCAGGAAGCAAGCTGACAATGATAACTGGCAGAGTGACTG
This sequence comes from Corythoichthys intestinalis, assembly GCF_030265065.1. Lineage (NCBI taxonomy): Eukaryota > Metazoa > Chordata > Actinopteri > Syngnathiformes > Syngnathidae > Corythoichthys > Corythoichthys intestinalis. The sequence continues at coordinate 45,026,966 of NC_080398.1, forward strand.
TGTGTGTGACAGTGGCTGGCACAGAGCTGTGCCACTTTTGTGTCGAAGTGGCCAATCAGCATGCAGATTGAGGTCATGGTAGAGACGGCCTAGTTAAAATGAAGTCTCTGTTCCCTCTGTGTTACAGAGAGGGGACTTGCATCACATCCACTTGGGATATTTTAAATTAATAGTCAATTGTATTCCTAAAACTAAACAATTGATACAGAAATATGGCTCTTTTTTGTGTTTGGACAACAAGAATTTCCGAACTATAAGCCGCTATTTTTTCCTCCCGCTTTGAGCGCTGCGTTTTATAGTTCAATGTGGCTTATTTATGGATTTTTACAGGCTTATACGTGACATGTATTTCGGCGTAAATATTCCAAAATACTAGCAAGACATCTATAGTTTATATAGTCCAGTCATATATGTAAACAAATACAGTTTTCTTGTCGAATTTGGATTGTGCTGCTTATAGTTTGTGTGCCGCTGGACTCATCAGTTAACAGTTATCATCAAAGATCAAACCTGTTCCCTACAAATGTTAATGTATGCTTTCTGTAATGTTATGTAGCAATAAACAAGTGAAAAGTTTCAGTCACAGCCTTAAATATGTAAAGCGATTTTTTTTTTCCAGGTAAAAGCAGACACCCGTCCACAGCTTCTACACCCAGTGACAGTGGCTCCTCCATTTCTGACAGTGGTTCAAGCCCTTCTCCCAGCACTCCCCAGAAACTGCTACTGTCACACACTTCTCCATTTGGACCCAGACTATTTCATGCAACACCCAACTCCACCGGGACTCCAAGACCTCAACCTGAAGGGTCTGACCATCGGCACAACCTGTCAAGATTGTCTGGAAAATTAGGTGGTCATGGACCTTGTGGCCGCCTTGTCCCTGTTAAAATGGAGAGAATCAAAGTCAGTGTTAGGCCTGTAAGATATACTATGTTACTGTCCCATCCAAAGATGGGAGATATTAATATGTGTTTGATGCCCTCAGGTCCTGACTGGTTCTGAAGTGGAGAGTGATTATCCAGAGCCACAGACCATGGACACAAGGGTGGTGATGGGCCAAGAGACATTCCTCAAACCATCAGAAATCTTGAAAGGGACACACTGTGGACAGGCTAACCCCTCATCTGTCATGAAAAGCTCGGCTGAAACTCAGACAAAAGCAAACAAGGCTCAGATTGAAGTGAGTGATGAAAAGTGCAAAATTGTAATTCTGAACAAAGAAGATAAGAACACAGAGCCTGATTTACCCTCAACTCTGCACATTTCCCCTGGAATCAATCTTGCATTACCCTCTCCCGTACCTTCCTCATGTCTGGGTCATGTCACAGATGACGACAATTTGATAAAAAAAGATGAGGGTCAAAGCCTTTCTAATGTTGAAGTGCCTTCCCAGTCTGTCCGTGAGCAGGCCTGTCCAGTAACTTTGTCCTTTTCTGAGCCAACTTATTCTGTCGATCCACTCCGAGTAGGTGTGCCCTCATCCCTTGACCCTGACTTGTATTATACCGCCCCTTCCACTCCAATCAAGATGGTGTCACACTCCTCACATCTTAAACATCATTCATATCCAGGCTCTCCTGCTTTTGTTCACTCGCCAGGCTTACCCTCAGACAGTGACGACCTCTGCTCCCCTGTAACCTCCCCTTCTGGCTCTTACATGACAGCTGAGGGAGGAAGCTGGACCTCCTCCTACGCATCTTCCAACTCCCCTTCCACTTCTCCTAACATGCTGCTTGCAGATGACACACAGGAGGCCCGGGCTTGTTTTGTGAGCTCCTTGTCTGAGATTGGAGATGAAGTTGGTGAGGACAAGTTGCGCACAAGTCCAGAGCATGAGGGGGAGAGAGTAGGGGAGTTATATATTAACACCTCTGATAATATAATTAATCCACGACTTGGGGTAACCGATGCAACAATACTTGAAGAAGAGGAGGCTCAACTTGATGACAATGAAGCCAAGATTTTGAGAGAAAGTTGTCGTCCTCATTGGGTTACTGAGCATACGCCACCACCAAGGAGTAGTAGCAGCCATACTAGTGACTCTCAGGAGGATGGTGGAGAGTCTGAGAGTTCTCTCTGTCCGCTGGAGGAGACCAGTGCAGGGAAGGGAGAGCACTCCAGATCCATTCATGCTATTCTCGATCTGCAACTAGACCCATGTTTATCCGAGGTCAATTACGGACAAACAGTTAATCAACCAGCGAAAAAGACCTCAGCTGTCACTCCTGATTTAGCCACATCCAACCGTAGTCCTGATTCACCAGTTGCTCACCTGGATTCTTTCTGTCATGAAGCCTATGGTAGACTCGGCCCCAGTTCTTTTATGTTTCCTCAGGCAGCTTATGCAGAGAATTTACCAGATGAAGAAAGGATGATCCCTGTCTCTCTTATCCCATTTCCTCCTCACACAAGCCTTATTTTCAATGCTGATTCTTTTGAAATCACCCTCTTTCCCACAGAAGATGACAATGACATAGTTATGGATAGAAATTCAGGCAAGGATGTCGATGCATATGCTGCAGGTGAGGAAGAAGCAGATGTTGAAGATGATGATGAAGAAGATGACGATGACTATGCTTATGATGATGTCAATGGTAATAAATCTGTGGAAGGTGGGCATGATGAGGACGATGAGGATGATTATGATGATAATGACTTTCCTGACATTGGTGAGGCAGTTGAGGAAGCTAAGGTGGAGTTGAAAGTGGTTGAAGAGGAAGAAGATGAAGAAGAGCAAGATGATGAAGAGGGGGAATATGTCAGGAAAGTAGTAGAGGGTGCTACTGATGAGGACAGCTCTGTCTCCTTTATTCATACACTGTCAGAGACATCTATAAATGAAGGTATGGATGATTTCTTCTGTTTTCAAGATGATACGGATGACTCATTAGACTCTGCCTCCTATAATGGGGAGGAAGATGAACGCCTATACAGTACTGAGAGGCATGCACAGTCACTTGAACCAACTACTGAAATGCAATCAAAATCAGAGGAAGGATATGACACTGCAGTGGGTCTATCGGTATCTTTGTCTCCAAAGCAAAGTCCAGATTTGATAGTGAATCACTTTGATAAAAGTTGTCCTTCTGCTGACATGTCTGCCGAGTCCAGTGAAATAGAACACAAATCAGCAGAAGTACCAGGCTGTTGCAATTCATTAGCTCAAGCAAAATCTGCACAAATGGATGGCATTTTTGCCAAACCATTAACAGGTTACCATCAACACGATTCCACCAGCAAAGTCAATGGGACTACGAGTAAGATAATAGGAGATTTTGTTTCTCTTGAGGAGTCCAAACCCAGTCCTTGGGATATCTCTCACAACAACCCTGATGCCCACTCATACCACTCCCCTTTTCTTGGGACACAAGCAACTACGGACCCAGACAATCCAGTTCTTCAAAAGGAATCCGCATACGTGGATGGTATGACAGATGTTAGCTTGAAACAGCCAAGTGAAGGTGCAGAAGAAGATCCCATTCCAGAAAGGGATTCATATAAATTACTCATTAATCATAGTCATTATCAGTCAGGAAGTCATGTAGCTTCAGGAACAAGTAGAATTGTATCATCAGAGTGGTCATCTAATAGACCTCCTAAACTTGAGGGAGAGGACCTGATCAAGAGGAATGTAAATGTCAGGACCGAGATACGCAGGGTTGACTGTAGAGCCTCTGATTTGGGTTCCTTGAGTTTTGATATGACCACTGCTACTAATGACTTAAATAAAGGCGTCCCTCCTCTCTCCTCTCCTAAAGATACAAGTCCCAACCCCAGTAATATCCCTATTTGTACCTCTCCTGAGGTTATTTTCGGACTTGCAGACAACTTGCCCATGACTCCTGAACATTGCTCTGCTGACTACGGCCAGGAGAACTTGAGTACTGATGAGAGGGTACTTGGTCCGTTAGGATCCCCTCACTCTCCTCTAGCCATCTCACCCAAAAGGGAAAATTCAGAAACAGACACAAGAAAAACCATTGATCCAGAAGAAAGGATTTGGTGTGATGATAAGGCTGAATTTCATTCGGGATCTGTATCTGAATTTGAAGTTTGGGGAGCAGGAGAGTCTCTGTCTTTGTCTCTGGGGAAGAAGTATGAGTTAGAGGCAGAGCGTGTACTCATGTGTGACACACAAGGCCGAAGGACACAGACTAGTGTGAATCCTCTGCTGGGAAGTGAAGCATGCCAAAAATATGACAACGCTCATGGTTATGTTCAGGAGAGAAAAGATAACAGAATAAATGGAAAAAGGCATCAGGCAGAAGATAAAGAACTGATAGCAGGTGGGACTTCTGAGTTCAACATGGTTTGTTGGAAGTCCATTGAGGAGATCTCAGAGGCTGGTGGTGGAGAGAGGAGATTCCCCCGCAATGACTTCAATGATCTAAATCATGGCAATGATGGAGATAACACAGAAATGCAAATACAAGTAACACGAATGGACTCTAATAATAATAATAATAATGACTCTACCTTTGATATACAGCTAGTAGCAATGAGTGAAGGTCTGAATGCTCTGTCAGAGGCAGATAGGCCTGAATTTGGGAGTGTCAAGGTCAGAGAATCCGTTTCTAATATTCCGCTAGAAGAGACGCCATTAATAGTTTCCATCACAATGCCTAATGACCAAGAAGAACCATTGAACGGTGCTATGAAGCAAATATCAGACAAAACACAAACACCGTCCTCAAAGGAAGGTCACTATAGCTTGCCCTTAAATAACACCTGTTTAGGCAAATCTGCATCAACCCCAAATCCAGAAAAAAGTCCAAATCAACGGACAATCACTCCAGATGCTATCACAGGATGTTTTTTACTAAATGGATCCTTCGGTTCCTTTATTCCTACCAAATCTAAATCTAATGCATCTGCACCCATTCACGGTGCAAAAAAAAGTTTGCAATCAGAACTGGATGAGACAGTGGTGGTTCCTGAAACTGGAGCTCCCCCAAAATGTAATCCCAACCATCTGATTGACAGACATGATGCACCACAGTTTACAGCTGACTCTAAAGGACAGCATAATGTGAGTTTGAACTCAGGGATAGACGAAGAAAGAAATACCAAAAGACTGACTAAGAGATGCACACAGAATGATAAAAAGAAAAAAGAAACTCCCTCTTTCCCACAGCCTACCCTGGAAGATTTTGCACATGGCTCTGCTAAGGGTGCACTTTGCCCAGAGAAAGCTGGTGCTGCTAAGAAAGGACGAAGACAGAAAAAACGAAAGGCCTTGGTCACTAGTTTGGACTGCAGCCCTGAAATTCCTGATGATGAAAAGAACTCTCTTGCTACCAAACACACTTTAATAGATGGAAGCTCAATGGCGATTGGCGGCCTTTCAAAAACTAGTAATGTTAAAAAGGCTAACAATATGTCATCAGCTCAGTTTCATGAGAAAAAGGACAAATCTGAATCACTGGTTCGAAATGAAAAATTGCAAAATAACTTGAGCCGCAACTCTGACAAACCTACTCCAGAGAACCTCAATACCGTAGAAGACATTAACCAAGATTCACACCAGGAACAAGTAGGCCTTGACAACAGAGCACAAATCCTTGACAACAGACAAGAAGTGCTTGATAACAGGCCACTGACAAATTATGGGAGAGGAATCAGAGTGGACATAAATGATAACAACATAGATGAGGATCAGAACTCACCATCTAACATGCTACTCACTTCGTTTCCTTCTTCTGCGTCGCCTGTATCCCCTTCCTCCTACATCCCTCTAGCTTTGATGGAGCCACAACATGACCTTCCAAAACCTGTGCAAGAATCCCAACCCGCACTTTTAGTCCACCAATTGCCTTGTCATGAGACACTTTACTCCACATGTCTGACAAGTCAGCAAACACTTTTTCCCCAATTTCCTCCCAATGACGAAAACACTACTATCACCCATCCTGAACTAACTGAACCCGTTCCAAACATTTCTTTACCCCCACATTCATTTGTGTCATCCCAGTCAACTCAGGACTTATCTTCAATCCCTTTACCCCACACCACCAAAAATGGTTGCCCAAAGGATGTTCACAAAGGTAAGAAGAATGACATGTTTTGTAAATAATAACCTAAAGTACAAACTATAGCTCGAAAGTCAATCAATTAGTGATCATTTCTTATATTTCCAAAAAGATTCCAGTCAAGCTGAGAGATGCACTGACAGCGAGGAGGGTTGTAGAATCTCTCCATGTGTTCAAAAAGCATCAGGAAACAAAAGTGGATCTATGGAGAAAACAGCAACAGCATCCCAACAAAAGGAAACCTACCAATTCTCTTCTCATCAGTCAACCAACAAAGAGTCACACTGTTCAGTTAACCAAAGCCACACAATTTCTGAAGACTTCAAAAACAGTTGTGAGTCTCTCATTTTTATGAAAATGCTCCATTGGAATTAACATTGTATTTGGTGTGTTACGATCAGAGTTGGGTAATAATGCGTTACATCTACTCCGTTACATTTACTTGAGTAACTTTTTGAGAAAAATGTACTTTTAAGAGTAGTTTTACTAAGTCATACTTTTTACTTTTACTTGAGTAGATTTGTGAAGAAAACCGCTACTCTTGCTCCACTACTTTGGGCTACACAAGAGTCGTTACATTTTTCCTCTTGATTCTTCATATTAGATTTATTATATATATATTTTTTGCTAACAATGTCAAGAGTAGCGCTACCAATTTCACCAATGAGACGTCATATCAATAATCACATGACTCCATTATACCAATCAGATGCAAGCTTGCCGTTCTATGATTATGCCAGCCTGTTCAATCACGTGGCGCCTTTAAAGCACTGTAAAAAGTGAAGTATTTCACATAGAGCGCTACCCTCAACATGACTCGAAAGTGCAGATTTTAACCTCTCTTCCAGTCTTTATTTGGCTCCGATTGACCATGGAAAACCGGAGCTATGATGCTTTTATTTCATAATAGTAACTATGAAGGCACTATTTACTATTCAAACTAGGAACTATTTTCTCCACTAGAAAGCACTCATGCTTTTTGGACGAATAACACTTCATTTCTGTCATTTTTTTTCTCTCGCTTGAATTCAATGATTTTTTTTTTCTTTGTTTAATGTGGTTATGTAATGGGTTATTTTACAGTGTCATTGTAACAACAGTTCATATTGATAACTATGCTGAAAAAAAAAATCAAATATTTTTTTTACTTGTACTTGAGTACATTTTTAGATGACTACTTTTACTTTTACTTGAGTAATATTATTTTTGAAGTAACGCTACTCTTACTTGAGTACAATTTTTGGCTACTCTACCCACTTCTGGTTAAAATGCATCATGAAATCTGTCAAGAGCTTAGATCTTTATTTCTGCCATTTATCGCATGCCATGCCCATGACAGTCTATGGTCGTTATTACCTCTTTGTAAAAGATGTGAAAATACACATTTTTGAGTGAGTGGGTGATTGATTAAAATGTCAATCCCTATCACAAATATTAAACAAAAAGATTGCTCCTTTTAAAATGTTTTAGGCTCTCTAGTTGCCTCTTGTAATGACTCAGAGAGTGAAGGCTCAGTCCCTGATCTGGAGGAAGAGCCAGTGAGACCTCCTCAACTACAGGTGAGTCTAGAAAGTGTCTTGCCTCTGTTTTTTCTACTGTTCTAAGATGTATTCATTTAGGTTTTTTTTGCTTATTACTGAGGTTTGCAAGTAGTGACAAAGTACCGATTGGGAATGGTTTGTTATGTTTTGAATATCTTAATGAAATAAGGAAAATATGAGAAACAATTGAAACACTCACAGAATAATCATAAAAAAAACATTCTTGACATTTTGTCTTTCTCTCTGCCCCACTTAATTTTCAACTACTTAATTAGGTTGAACAGTATTATTGAGCTATCATATGTAGGAAGAAAGGGAGAGTTGTTTCCTGGTGCTTTGTTTTTTATCTTTTTTAAAAAAAATTTTATTTTTATTATTTTTTTTAAGTCATTGAAAAAAATACTCTTGGCCTCTCCTCCTGCAGTCCTTCTCATCTGCAGATGAAGTCCCAAACAAACCAAAACAGAGCCGGAGTGAGAAGAAGGCGCGCAAGGTCAGTCTGGCAACGTTTATTTTAAAGGGAACCAATTGTTCTCTTTTACTAAAATATGTTATTAAAACTAGGGCTGTCAAACGATTAAAATTTTTAATCGAGTTAATTACAGCTTAAAAATTAATTAATCGTAATTAATCGCAATTAATCGCAATTCAAACCATCTATAAAATATGCCATATTTTTCTGTAAATTATATATATATATTCTGTAAAATAATTTGTTGGAATGGAAAGATAAGACACAAGATGGATATATACATTCAACATACGGTACATAAGGACTGTAGTGGGCATTTCACTCTACTGTCATTTAAATCTGTCTATGCTGTCCTCACTCCGAAGCGTCTACTTTTTCCAAAGCTAGACAGATAGTGAACGACGCCTTAATAATCAGACTTCTTCCTTTTTCATTTGATTTATTAATAAAATGGCCTCAAACCACTGTCCTCTTTAGACCGTAGTGAAACTACCAAAAAAAAGTACACAAGCATTGCATTAGCAACAACGTTAGCTTAGCACGCGATACAGGTTCACTAAACATAAACAAAAAGCGTCTCATACAAAAAATATAACATTTCGCTTGCTAACATAATATGTACATTCTTTACAACAACCATACTTACGGACAAATCTTGTCCAAGGATCATATGAGCACAACATTACAACGTAGGCGTCAGCCCGAGACGTCGTGCAGCCATATTGAACTGGCAAGAAAGCAATAAACCATGTCGCAAAGCGACCACAAGAGTTCGCTGTTAGACAGCACAAAAAACCTTGCTTTAAAACTTACCAAAAGGCAGAATACTGTCTGAGCGGGACATGTGCGTTAATTGCGTCAAATATTTTAACGTGATTAATTAAAAAAATTAATTACCGCGCGTTAACGCGATAATTTTGACAGCCCTAATTAAAACATATAAAATATTGCCATTGATTTCAAAATCTATAATATTTAGTACATGTTTTGCCCTATGGAGGTTGCCATGTTTTATGGACGCTGGGGGGGATGACATACATAGATTGTCGCTGTCACTCGACGAATACTACCAGCTTACTGCATTTCCTTCTGCGCGGCGAGACGTCCAACACATCGGTTAATAGCGGCGAGTCCTTACTATTTGTGTTTATATTGAGTCTTTTATTACATTTTCATGGCCTCAAATTACTTTTTGCATGTGTTTCTCTCTCATACTTTTAAGCCTTGTGTTTTTATGTGGTAGCTTTAAAGCAGATTGTTGATCTGTTGCCCACATTAGTCACGTAGTATATTTAAACCACCCTTATTTGATATTACTATGTTTAAGAAATTTCTTAAGGCATCATTAGTATGTTCTGTCTGTATGCATCTAAACAAAACAAGCTGAAAGCGCACGCTAGTACTTTGGGTGTCAAATTCGCCTGTTGTCGGGCATTTTGGCAGAACACCGTCCCCCCCCCCCCTACTCTCGTCTCATCTCATCCTGTCTTTCCTGTTCATTTGGCTCTTGCTGCTCATTTTGTGAAATATCAAAAGTGCTGTCATGCTCATTAATGTTCTTCTGTGGTTCAAACTGAAAGGGTCGAACAGATGACATGTTTATGTCGCTATAGTCATACTCTGGAAGCCCAGCAGCGTAACCATGTGACGTCACCACCCTGCGACGTCAATAACAATGGTGACCTACTAGTTAAACTAATTTTACAAATTGTATAAAAACGAAAACATGAAAAAGGGTTTCAATATCAAATTATTTTAACTCATAATAACCTTTATGAACTACTAGTCTTTAAAAATGCCAATGAAAGGATATCAGGGAATGTCTTCTGCTACTTTTTTTCGCAGGCCATGTCTAAACTGGGCCTAAAGCCAGTCCACGGTGTGACCAGAATCACCATAAGAAAGTCCAAGAGTATCCTGTTTGTCATTAGCAGACCAGACGTGTTTAAAAGCCCTGCGTCAGATATTTACATTGTGTTTGGCGAGGCCAAGGTAAGTCGTTTCTTGTCTTTGTTTGCAAGGATTGCATCGTTTCTGAGTCTTCTTCTCTCTCCCCTTCCCAGATTGAGGATCTTTCTCAGCAAGCTCACAAAGCTGCCGCAGAGAAGTTCAAGGTGCCTGTGACGTCCACTCCCTTGGCACCCCCACTTCCCCCCAGCCTCAGCATTAAGGAAGAGAGTGAAGAGGAGGAAGAGGAGGTAGGAACTGTGTAACAGTCATTGGTATGGGGGAAAGTCAAGGAACTTTTCAGCCTTTCTTACTTCAGTGCTGTCTTTTAAGGTGGACGACAGGGGTCTGGAGCAGAGGGACATCGAGCTGGTGATGGCCCAGGCCAACGTGTCTCGGGCCAAAGCCGTCCGTGCATTGAAACACAACAAGAACGACATAGTGAACGCTATCATGGTGAGGATGGCATATGGCGAATAAACAAATGAGTCATAGCCAGCGTGGGGGGCTGATTAGATGAGAAACAATAAAGGTCAATGACAAGTAGAATGTCTGCCCAGAAACAGTTGAGTCCTGTGCATCATCATTGGTTGTATTTCGCTCCACTAGATGTCAGTAAAATGTAAACTTCACTAGATGTCAGTATAATGTAAACTCCATCAGCAGAAATTTTGAACAGATAACCATTGTGTATGCCGTTAAAACTATAGTAAACTCAAAATTACACACACAACACACCACACCTCACCACACCCTTTACAGAATTAAGTTCAATTATGGTTGCCCAAAGTTGTTTGCTGTAGTACTGGTCGACCTAAGAGAGGCAACGGTGTCTTAGTTCAATTTTCAATGTACAATTTGGGGTGTTCTCCTGTGAACAGGCCTGCAGTCCATCCGTCTGTCTGTCCGTACAGCCATCCATCCCACATTTTTTCACCCATTGCTTTGGCTTACCCCCTAACAAAACAAAAACAAGCTAGTTCTGGTTATTACAATTTGTTATTTGACATATTTCTCTCCCTCTTTATTCCAGGAGCTGACCATGTGAATGGTGTGGGTGATTTGAAGTTGACCTATCCCTGCTTGACCCAAAGCCTAAACACTACTCTGTATCGCTGCTACTGTATGTTGCATCACCAATAGCTGCTTAAGAAATAAAGTTTGTTAGAATGCAAGCTTTGCTGAAAGAAATGCACTGATCCCTCCAGAACATAAAACGCCCTGGCCCTTGATCAGCTTTACATTCTGTTATCAGATTCCTCAACAGCCCTACCCCCGTTATTTTTGCTTGTCCCACACAATGAGCATGTTAAGCATACAGTAACTTACTTCACCATGCATTCAATCTATTACAACAACAATCTGTATCTGAAATTCTTTTGGCAAAGAAAGTTTAAAATTAAACTTTTCTGCTACTAATGACTAGTCCAACGTGTACTTAAATATTTTGTCCTCTACAAAAATCTTAACTGCTGTTAAAACCGCACACATAAAACTGTCCATTAAAGGCCACCCTACACCTGAATAACTACCGATTTATATGTTTGATATATTCATTCAGATGAAACCAAATAATTCTCATTCAAATCAAAATTCTTCCACTTAGTTATCTGTGAATGTCAAGAAACTATAAGACAATACAAACTACTGCAACACATCCTGGGGGGGGAAATGTATTTTATTGTATTATTGGGATAATGACAGTTCTTACAGCTCAGGGATGTGTATCTTACACTTACTGGTTCAAACATGAATGTAATACACAGTGTAATAGAAGAGCTTTGGTAAAGCTCTTTTGAAAATATAGTAAGTTTGGCTTGTGATTCTATATTGGAACTTGCACTTACAACATTTATCATTCTTAATCTAACTACTGCCACGATATCATTCCGTTTTGTACAACAGCTGCTGATGGGATTCATCTTTCTTATTTTTTTTCCCCCTTTTGAGTTATTACACAAAGCATATTATTAAAAATAGATGACTATTTGGTTTTGAAGACAAAACGAATTACACTAATGATATTTCTTCAATATTATAATCTTGTTTGATCCAGAACCACAACATATTTGTAACGGAAAAACTATCAACAATAACATCAAATGGGAAAATGGGTAACAATGGCGATAATACAATGAAGTACTTTTAGTTAAAAGTAGTTCCAATATGTAGTTAAAGAGAAAATGTGATGCAGCAGGAAAAACCAAGGATAGTTTTTTTTGCAAAATTTAATTAAAGGGAAGTCACAATTGTTCTGTTTTAGTAAAATATGTGATTAGAAACACATAAAATATTGCCATTGATTTACAAAATCTATAATATTTAGTACATGTTTTGACCTACAGAGGTCGCCATGTATTAAGCGCGCACTGGACGCTCGGGGTGATGACGTAGTTTGTCACTGTCACTAGACGAACACTACTAGGTTACTGGAATTCCTTTTACGCGGCGAGATGTCCAACACATTCGCACATCAGTTAAAAGAGGCGAGTACTTACTATTTGTCTTTTTATTGAGTCTTTTATGACATTTTCATTGCCTCAAAATACTTTTTGCTCGTTTTTTTCCTCTAATACTGTTTAGCATTGTGTTTTCTTGTGGTAGCTTTAAAGCAGATTGTTGACCACATTAGTCACGTAGCATATTTGAACCACCCTTATTTTATATTACTAGGCTTAAGTATTTTCTAAAGGCATCTTTAGTACGTTCTGTCTGTATGCATTTAAAAAACAACAACAAAAAAAGCTGAAAGCGCACGGTAGTACTTTGGGTGTCAAATTTACCTCCTGTAGGATGTTCGCAGGTGTTGCACATTTTTGCAAACCGTTTTTTTTTTCTACTCTCGTCTCGTCTCATTCTGTCTTTTCTGTTCATTTTTCTTTTGCTACTCATTTTGTGAAATATCGACAGTGCTGTCATTCTCATTAATGTTCCTCTCGGGTTCAAATTAAAAGGGTTCAACAGATGACATGTTTATGTCGCTTGAGTCATAGTCTGGAAGCCGAGCATTGTTACCATGTGACGTCACCCCCCTGCGATGTCAACAACAATGGCAGCCTACTAGTTACACAAATTTTACAAATTGCATAAAAAAAAAAAAAAAAAATTTTAAAGCTTCCAAGAGGGGTTTCAATATCAAATTATTTAATTACATAATAACGTTTATCTTATAAGAACAACAAGTCTTTTATTTGGATCCCTTAAACATTATTGATGGATAACAACTATTGTTGACCGTTACAGTACTAGTAAAACATACAGTGCACACATATGTGATTCTTGGTTGACAAGTGAAAATACCAAGCTTGTTGAATCATCGTTTTTTTCCCCTTTACATCAGAAGAATCATGTCAACAAACATTCCTTGTACCGATTAGTTTGTTTGCATACAAATCCAGGCCTTAGTGAGTCCCTTTAAGTTAGTAAACAGGGCATCTCTCTCTCTCTGAACATGTTACCATTTATAAGTCCCTCAAAGGAGGAAGATGTTTCCACAGTCCAATGCAGAGTGGTACTAGTATGGTTCTCCAAAGGGCAAAAAGTTGGTACTCCGCTGAGAACTCTATTGTAATGCAGCTCACATATTTCCCAAAAGCCAAGTTGTGGCATCTTTAAGAGGGAGAATTAGGGGCTTTAGCAGGGAGGACGTTGTTTTCAAAGTGTCCTTGATTGGTAATATTTCCAGCTGGAAAGTATCTGGCGACCACGAAGGAAGAACCGTCAGAAGCAATGGCTTTACCGACACCCAGCGTCGTAGTGTTCTTCCACACCATTGCTGTGAAATGGCCTATAGGAGGAAGGCATAGAAAAATCACAAAAGTAATTAAGATATTTTGCTCTTAAATAGTGACACCAAACCACAGTGCAACAGCTCATTTGAGTAATTATTCCATTTTTTATAGGGCTCGTCTTCATCATGGATGAGCTGGAACCAAGGGCGTAGGTTTGCATAGGTACGGTAGGAGCATAACAGAAGTAACTTTTCAGGATGTTCAAATTGTCCCCACCAAAATTACAGCAACCTTATTTACATTATATACAGTGCCTTGCAAAAGTATTCGGCCCGCTTGAATCTTGCAACCTTTCAACACATTTCAGGCTTCAAACATAAAGATATGAAATTTAATTTTTTTGTCAAGAATCAACAACAAGTGGGACACAATCGTGAAGTGGAACAACATTTATTGGATAATTTAAACTTTTTTAACAAATAAAAAACTGAAAAGTGGGGCGTGCAATGTTATTCAGCCCCTTTACTTTCAGTGCAGCAAACTCACTCCAGAAGTTCAGTGAGGATCTCTGAATGATCCAATGTTGTCCTAAATGACCGATGATGATAAATAGAATCCACCTGTGTGTAATCAAGTCTCCGTATAAATGCACCTGCTCTGTGATAGTCTCAGGGTTCTGTTTAAAGTGCAGAGAGCATTATGAAAACCAAGGAACACACCAGGCAGGTCCGAGATACTGTTGAGGAGAAGTTTAAAGCCGCATTTGGATACAAAAAGATTTCCCAAGCTTTAAACATCTCAAGGAGCACTGTGCAAGCCATCATATTGAAATGGAAGGAGAATCAGACCACTGCAAATCTACCAAGACCCGGCCGTCCTTCCAAACTTTCTTCTCAAACAAACTGATCAGAGATGCAGCCAAGAGGCCCATGATCACTCTGGATGAACTGCAGAGATCTACAGCTGAGGTGGGAGAGTCTGTCCATAGGACAACAATCAGTCGTACACTGCACAAATCTGCCCTTTATGGAAGAGTGGCAAGAAGAAAGCCGTTTCTCAAAGATATCCATAAAAAGTCTCGTTTAAAGTTTGCCACAAGCCACCTGGGAGACACACCAAACATGTGGAAGAAGGCGCTCTGGTCAGATGAAACCAAAATAGAACTTTTTGGCCACAATGCAAAACGACATGTTTGGCGTAAAAGCAATACAGCTCATCACCCTGAACACACCATCCCCACTGTCAAACATGGTGGTGGCAGCATCATGGTTTGGGCCTGCTTTTCTTCAGCAGGGACAGGGAAGATGGTTAAAATTGACGGGAAGATGGATGCAGCCAAATACAGGAACATTCTGGAAGAAAACCTGTTGGTATCTGCACAAGACCTGAGACTGGGACGGAGATTTATCTTCCAACAGGACAATGATCCAAAACATAAAGCCAAATCTACAATGGAATGGTTAAAAAATAAACGTATCCAGGTGTTAGAATGGCCAAGTCAAAGTCCAGACCTGAATCCAATCGAGAATCTGTAGAAAGAGCTGAAGACTGCTGTTCACAAACACTCTCCATCCAACCTCACTGAGCTCGAGCTGTTTTGCAAGGAAGAATGGGCAAGAATGTCAGTCTCTCGATGTGCAAAACTGATAGAAACATACCCCAAGCAACTTGCAGCTGTAATTGGAGCAAAAGGTGGCGCTACAAAGTATTAACGCAAGGGGGCCGAATAATATTGCACGCCCCACTTTTCAGTTTTTTATTTGTTAAAAAAGTTTAAATTATCCAATAAATTTTGTTCCACTTCACGATTGTGTCCCACTTGTTGTCGATTCTTGACAAAAAATTAAAATTGTATATCTTTATGTTTGAAGCCTGAAATGTGGCGAAAGGTTGCAAGGTTCAAGGGGGCCGAATACTTTTGCAAGGCACTGTAAATAGGTCATTTAGATTGTCTTCCCATATGTTGTAATAATAGAATTGACACCACCATTATGAAGTGTAATACTTTAGTTTTACATCTTTTCACTTCGTGAATGTGCCGGTGTTCTGTCAAAATTTTCACCCCATCAGAAATTGCAACTTTGCGGCTCTGCGCATGCGCGTAATTTTAAAAACGGTTGCACAAAATATGACAGAACACTGGTCCATTTTTTTCCTCTCAAATGAACATGTGATTGGCTGATAACTTGCATTTATTTAAAATGTATTTATTTTTTACATTTAAAAAATATATATTTTTATTTGCAGCCTATACAGACATTTTTCAGATAATCATACATTCAGCATAATTGAGGTAAATAGTTTTCATTTTTTGTTGTGTTTGACTTCGCTTGTGGACAAAAGCAGTAGTGTTATACATGAAAGAAGGCTCCATTTGTATTTATTTTTGTTATATCTTAAGAAGTTTCTTCAGTTCTGTTTAATTTATTTACTCATTTCGACAAATGTTGACACATTTTTATTTATTTATTTATTTTTTGCATTCCTGGATAGTTAAGAGATCATAAACATGTATGTATTTATTGTGTATGTTAATAGAATTGTAGTTTTGTTCAAATATTGCAAATTAAATTTGCTTATAAAATCCAGACATTTATTCTGGAAGTTTTCAAAAGGTTTCTTTAGTAGTTTTTGAAAACAAAGGTTTGAATTAAATGGTACACCTGAACCAATACACATGAAAGTTAGTATGAGTCAATACAGATTCATTTTGCATTGATCCTTTAGCCTATCAATTGATTAGGTTCATATTCATGAGAAATTTAACTTTGACCCCCATTCACCCAATCTGGTCTTATTAATGTCCTGTCCACAGCAAGAAGTGTTGATTCATGCAGGTTATGCTGTCCCTACCAATGTTGAGACCAAACCTACGTCCTTGGCTGCAACCCATCCCGATTGAAAGGTGCACCCCGGGCTGGTTGCCAGTCAATCACAGATATGTGTAGGCAATCGTTCGCAATCATCCTGGGAACCAGCAACCCTGCTGATTTTACTACTGGGCAGAGGCAGCAGAGGGCGCAATTGATCCATGATTGCAATACTGTAAGATAAAACAACTTCCTATCTGAGTGCATTTCAGTTGTGAATAGAAACATTTATTCGTTCATTTTCCAAGCTTAAAATCATAATATTGCATGTAAAGGTAGTACAAGTTTATACAGTACTGTATCTTATGGAAGATAATAGACCAGATAGACAAGCTAAGATAGACAAAATAAGACGGACAAGATAAGACTAAGATTTCCCCCCCCACCTTTTCGATTACAAAACTGGAAGTCAATTGGTTATTGGAGCAAGCATAGTAAACACAGACTGCAGACCGGCGTTTTAGCTGACTAAGGCCACGCTTAGACAGAAATGCTCTGAAGCAAAAACGCAAAAGTAGTGTTTTGTTGTCTTTTTTTTGGGAGGGAAATCTGTGTGCACCCTGAGACGCAAAATTGCATTAAACTTCAGTTGCGTTGATGTAGTAAGCATGCCTTGTTTTTGCAGCCCTTTTAATTTTCGTCTTAGTCTTAGTTATGTTTCAGGCATCTCAAAATGTGTTTGTCTTTGTCTAGTTTTTTGTTGACGTAAAATTAATTTTGTCTAGTTTTAGTCTGTTTACTAAAAATGTTTTCGTCTGTAAAATCAAAATATTTTACTTAAAAAATAAAGGTTCCCAACTTTTTCGAATGAACATTGACAGACGAGCACATACTGTAGCATCTATACGGACAACAACTTAGTGATAATACACACTCAGCAGAAAAACAATGCATTATTTTCAGTTAATTATACCCACCTGGTCGCCACGAATTGTATTAAAAAAAAAAAAAAAAAAGTCAGAGTTTAAGAGGACGCATTAGCCTAATGCTAATACAAACGCCAATGCTAAGCTAACGCTATGGCTTACATTTCGTGTGTGATGGGCACTCAGCTTAAACCTTTAAAAGTGTAAGCAACACTTAATTCTGAACAAGATAAAAAAAACAAATATTTCTGTGTGTGTCTCAAAACAAGCAACAGAGAGGACCCTGGCATGCGATGCGACTGACACAACCAGACACTGTTACGATGCAGGCTAACTACACAGAAAATGTCACATATTGAGAGCATATAACGGAAGCTATGGCGCATTTTCGTTTTGTTCTTATCTTGTCAGACGAAAACTGGCATTAGTTAGTTATGTTTTAGTCTCCCCAAACATGTTTTCGGCTAGTTACCATCTCGTCATGAAAAAATTGGTTGTTGACAAAATGTTATAGTCATCGTCATCGACTCATCATTGATGAAAACAACACTGGCTGCCACCAAACTAATTTTTGCATTTTGAACCGATTGGACGCTGACGTTTCATCCTGCTCCCTCAAAACGCCATGTCATCTCAACTAGGGCTGCAGCTATCGAATATTTTAGTAATCACGTAATCGACTGAAAATTCTATCGATTAATCGAGTAATCGGATAAAACATTTTTTTAGGTAAAGAGCAATTATAAATATACATCAGGAAAAAAAAGCGTAGTTTTTAGCAACGTCGGCGTAGTTTGTAGCAGCTGTCGGCTGCAGTAAGGTATCTTTTTTTTTTTTTTCAATTGCTTCGTCCTCTACGCACATGACGTCAGCGCGTTGTCCCCCATTAAAAGTAGTTCGGGCAAAACGTATGCTTAGAGCTGGCAAAATTAAACGATTCCTCCAGGTGAATAAAATTACTCGGATCAGTTTTTAAACTCGAATTACTCGAGTTGCTCAAGTATTCGTTTCAGCTCTAATCCAAACAACATGGAATTCTGGGGATGTTCCCAGGCCCCCTTTTCTGTTGTGTAAACGGCCCCTAAATTAGCAAATCAATATGCCTGCATTGCCTAAATGTTGGGTTGCTTTAAAGTAAGGAAAGGTTTACAGTTCCAAGACTGCTTCCATATAGTATTTTTGTTGACATATTCACATTTCTCAGTAGCAATGTGTAGGCCAAACTTCCTTCTATTGAGAGAAAAAAAAAACTATTAAACAAATGTGAATTCTTTTAAACAAATTTTTACACGCAGGAATCCCAGTTCAAACATCATGTCTCGGTAAATCTTTCCTTCATTAGGCGAGTATGAGTCAGCACTGGATTGCAAACTGTCGGATACTGGAAGTGACACAAAGGCTGGGAATGTGATTTGCCGTCAATTTGTCCATGGCGTGTGTCTGAGTAAGATGCTGGGATTCTGACTGAGGCATGAGCCGCCTGACATCAGCATAGCAATGACGACCTCGTAAGTATCCCGGTTAATAGCTGAGTAAACTAACGGACACTTCAAATAGATTCACAACAGAGACAAATTCATGTCATATACAAATACATATACATACAGAGGTGGGTTGTAACGCATTACATGTACTCAGTTACAGTTACTTGAGTAACCTTTTGAGAAAAATGTTCTACTAAGAGTAGTTTTACTAAGCTATACTTTTTATTTTTACTTGAGTAGATTTGTGAAGAAAAATTGCCACTTTTACTGCGCCAATTTGGGCTACACAAGAGTCGTTACATTTTTCCTCTTTATTTTACATATTAGATTTATTATTTTTCTGCGAGTAGAAATGTCCCTGGTAAAATAACGGGGTAGCTTCACCAGAGGGCAGTCATGCTCTTTGGACAAATAATGTTTCATTTAATTATTATTTTTTTTTCTCTCGTTGGAATTCAAGGTTGTTTTTTTTTGTATTTCTTTGGCTTAATGTGGTTATGGAATGGGTTATTGTACAGTATCACTGAATGACATCTGTCATAAGTATTCAATGATGCCCATGATACTGTCATGTCATAATTATGACTGTCTTATGACAGTCTTACGACGCTGCTGTCAAATAAAGTGTTAGCCATTAACCCAAATAAATCAACAAATAAGCCACACTGGACTATAAGACGCAGGATTCAAAATGAGGGAAAAAAATAATGGCTTATAGTCTGAAAAAAGTCTAACATTAAAACAATGGAATATATTGTCTATTTCTAGACTGAACTGGTCTTCTTTATGTATATATTTGGATTCATAGCTGTAATGGAGACAAGCAAGTTCTCCATTAGTTGTGAGACCAAGCAGCAACCGTCATCGAGGGTTCGCCTATCCCGGTAAGACACAAAGCGACTTGGAGGACAATTATAATATCAGCTGTTACTAAGCAACTATACTTTCACTTTGATTTGCACGTTGTGGCGTTGTCATGTTATGAATTGTAACATTTATAGGGATGAAAGGTAATTTAATCTTAGGTTACAATAGAAAAAAATTAACATAACTCATTTGCATACTTATCAGTCTCATTTAGATAAACTACAGTCCCTGACAAAAGTCTAGTCGCTTATCCATTTTGTAGAAACAATTGCTAATAACCTTACTTTTACCTATTCAATTGGTTTCAGAAATGGCTCATATGAAAGCTAAGACCCTCCCAAATGATGTTGAATATACAAAAATATATTTGTTTCACTGAGAAAAGATCATTTAATGAAGACATAAAGGTAAAATTTTGGCAAGACAAAAGTTTTGTCGCCTACAGAAAGTAGTGTGAAAATTGAACAAAAAATGTACTTCAAATACACAAATATGTTACATAACATAAGCGGATTAAGTAGCGGTGCTGTAGAATTTGTCCCTTTTTATGGTAAGAAATGTAAGAGGCAGCTAAGATTTGTTGATATTTCAGACTATTTATGTTTCCTTCCACCTTGCAGACAATTAAAAAACCGTGTGGCATTTGCCAAGGCCCGCAGCCTGTCAAAAGGATGGACACTGGAAAAGTGGCAAAAGGTGAATTTTTCTGATGAATCTTCCATTGAATTACACCACAGTCACCGCAAATATGGCAGGAGACCTACTGGAGCCCGCATGGATCCGAGATTCACTCAGAAAACAGTTAAGTTTGGTGGTGGCAAAATCATGGTCTGGGGTTACATCCAGTATGGGGTGTATGAGAGATCTGCAGGGTGGAAGGCAACATAAATAGTCTGAAGTATCAACAAATCTTAGCTGCCTCTTACATTCCTAACCATAAAATGGGACAAATTCTGCAGCAGGATGGTGCTCCATCGCATACTTCAATCTCTACCTCAAAGTTCCTCAAGGCAAAGAAGATCAAGATCCTCCAGGACTGGCCAGCCCAGTGACCAGACATGAACATCATTGCGCATGTCTGGGCTAGGATGAAAGAGGAAGCATGGAAGACGAAACCCAAGAATGTTGATGAACTCTGGGCAAGACTGCTTTCTTTGATGTTCCTGATGTCTTCATCAATGAATCGTATGAATCCTTGCCGAACCGCATGGATGCAAAATTAAATTTGGATCTCACAGCACCACTACTTAATTTGCTTATGTTATGTAACAAGTTTTGTATTTGAAGTACATTTTTTGTTCAATTTTGACACTACTTTCTGTAGGCGACAAAACTTTTGTCTAGCCAAAATTTGACCTTTATGTCTTCATTAAATGATAAATCTTTTTTCAGTGAAACAAATATATTTTTGTACATTCAACATCATTTGGGAGGGTCTTAGCTTTCATATGAGCCATTTCTGAAACCAATTGAATAATTAAAGTCAGGTTATTAGCAATTGTTTCTACAAAATGGCTAAGCGACAAGACTTGTCAGGGACTGTACTCTGAACTTTCAAATACGGTGGAGATGCAAACCGGTCGGAAAGGCCAAAATTGTGACAAAAATATGTAGCTTGATTATCTTTATTTGTGTGCAAGGTTTCGACTGCTAAATACAGCACAGACCTATGGCAAGTTTAAACTAGAAATTAAAAACGTTTGTCAGTCTGATTCTTGGTTAGCTAGCTACTTACTTGTTCACGATGGGTTCTAAAACATGGGACCAAATGACTTAGGCAGAGTGCTATGTTGTTTTGTCTTGCTTTTCTCATATTTTTGCAATACAAACGTGTGTTCACTCAATGTTAATTGGGAAACAAATACAAGAAAAGGACAGGAGCATCTGGTGTGCTGAATTGAATTTCAATAAAAAGGGCCATATTTTACACTAAAAAAATCAATTTCTGATTCATTGAGACAAGTACACACGTGCTGATTACTGGCTTTATAGTTACAGTGGTATGAAAACTACACGGTTTCAAAGCCACAATCTTTTTTTTCGTCAAACCGTCCCTATGGTAGCCTATTAGCTATTTTGTTTGTCCCAAAAATGCAGGGAGAAATCCCTCGATGCAGCTGTAAGGCTCAACCCTCCCGCAACAATTGTTGCTCAGTGTGAGTGAGTAGGCTGTGCTAGACGATGGCTGGAGGAAGCGAAACTCCTGAACTTTTCCTCCCATCAATGAATATGAAATCGCTGGTGTGGGAATACTTAAAACTTAAAAGTTACAGACATGTAAAGCATGTTTGTGGAGGGTGGCTGCCGAGGAGGCAATACCTCCAATTAATTTTGCATTTATACAAAATTAAAGGTTAGTAAACAGTGTCATGAATGCTTCCCACCAGCTACGAGAGTTAACTCCGGTGTGTTTAGTGTGTCTAGCGGTGGTAAAACGTGTTTTTTTTTCTCTCTCTGGCATCTGTCTGTGTTGAGAAAGAGAGTGTGTGTATAATGTAAAAGTGATACGAGTCATACACACGTGCTTTTTATGGAAAATAATTCATTTATTTTTGTTCTGATGGTAATAATAGTGAGCTGTGGCTGTGGGTTTAGGCTCACCTAAAGGACTGCATTTATTTTAATTTTATTTAGAATATTTCAGTTCTTTTTATTATTATTATTTTTAATTTCAATTTAACATTACAGTTATGTTCCATTTTGCTAATGTTTTGAAAAATAAAAGTCCTTTTCAATTGATTTTTTGATCTTTCTAACCCAGATCTCAAAGTAAAATTTTAGAGTTGTAATTGCAATACCATGATACCGTGAAACCTCAATATTTTGGCTTAAGATTATCATACGGTCAGAATCTCATACCGGAACCTGCCTGAAAGATAATCATTCAGGCATGCAAACTTGCTACCTTTCGGTGAAATTTCGCCGTTTTGAAATCAAAATGGGTCATTCTTCTGAATCACGTAGATCCGAGGAGAAAAAAATGGGGCGGGGCTGTCAACGAGCGAGTGAAACCGTTAACTTCAAACCCATTGTCCATGCTCAAAACTACCCTCTAGTCAAGGGGTGGGCAAACTATTCCACAAAGGGCCGCAGTGGGTGCGGGTTTTTGTTCATACCCATCATGAGTACAGCCTTTCACCAATCTGGTTTCTTACAAGTGCAATCAGTTGATTGCAGTCAGGTGCTTCTTGTTTCCACTGAAACCTCATTGGTTAAACTGTCTGTGCTGAATCAGTTGGAACAAAGACCAGGACCCACTGTGGCCCTCGAGGACCGGTTTGCCCACCCCTGCTCTAGTCCGATGACCTAGACCTATTACCACCACTCTCTTCTTGTGACAACAAATGACTGACAATAGTGAGAGACGGGAGCACAGTTATCACCAATCAGCAATGAGGAGGCCGAACCCCTCTCCATCCCAGCTTCTCGCCCGGACCCTTTGGAAATTGCGGCAAGGTAAGGGATTAATGTCAAAAATTGTTATTTTATTAAAGCTAATAGTTTGAGTGATGGCCTATAATAGTCTTCATAAATCATTTAATCGTGTCGTCCGATCAATTCCTGCGCTTGTAATGGTGTCTATAACACAAGTATTCGCTTAATTTCTTGATAACTGACTTCAGATAGTCCTCGATATTTCACCGCCTCGTAGAACGCAGTTACTCGAGGTAGCTATAACTGCGGAGGGGCTAACTAGCGCCTTTCACACAGGGCTTTGCTAGTAAAGTTAGCAAACGTCAGTTGGGATCTGAATTGTCGCCAGTTGGCGTTGTGACGAGTTATTTAAGGCCCCTTTGTAAAGCGCTTGTTAACGATAAAAAAAAAAAAAACAAAAAACAAAAAAAAAAACATGAGCAATGAGGCCCCTTTACACTCTCCGATAATTACAGAAAGGGAAGAGTTTTACCTTGTTGTGGAGGTTGTTTCATTTGTTTAGCCATCGAGAGTTTATCAAACCGGAGAGCTCCGTTACAGGTCGCATTTGAAAGTACCCCCATTCCCGCGCTGTTCGTACACACCCCCGTTCATAAAACAGCCTACAGGTGTACTTCTTTTTATCCAGTATGATGCCCTATCAATCGAAGTTAAGGACCATGGGACTAATTGCTTTGGTTGAATGCAAATAAAGTTATGATCACGACAGTTAATGCTTTTGAAAACTTGTAATTTTTTATTCTTTCCATCTATCTAACACATAATAGTTAAGTGTGGAATTTATACTGTACCTGTAAATTCATATTTTATGCTGTACAGCTGTTCTCTGCTTAATGCAAATGGGACATACTGTATATTTTATAATTTAAGATTTTGTATAATTTGCTACTTAATGCGTCTTATATGTTCTGATTTCAGGATGAGAGATTTAGACTTGTATATGTTAAATGATTATGTACTGTGTTTAATTCGAGATGTCTCTGGTTGCACTATGACATGCACTTTTCTGCGCATGCCGTGTGTTCATGTTACTTTGTCACCTTTTTCACCCCTAAGCTGTTTGCATGCCTGATCATTTTTTAAATATCCAATATATAACTTATGTGACTGTATTGTGGGGTGGTAAACCATGTTATTTTACAATATACAGAGTGATTAAAAAAGAAGGTCTTAAAATCATCAAGCGATATGTCAAAAACAAAAAAACATTAATTTTGTAATGTTTTTTGTTTTTGACATTTCGCGTGATGATTTTAGGACATACTTTTTGAACCACCCTGTATGTTCTGCCATGTCTAAATAAAATTTGGACAGTGTAGGGCCTTATCACACTAAATAACCACTTAAATAAATTAACCTTGAAAAAACAGTTAGAGCGTAACCTTGTGCCTTGCACTTTGCAGAGTTACTCAGTTGATGTGAAAAGATAATTAAGAGTGACGTGTTGTGAGATCCTCACCAGTGCCAGAAGTAAAACCAGGAGAGTTGAAGTTGTAGTGTTTCACTTCATCGTACCAGCGGTCTGCCACATCCTTTCCTGCACGCAGAATAACCTCAGTTTAAGTCGCAGTCAAATCACTCTTCTGTCACACGCCATAATCAAAATGACAGCATTGTCACTGAATCTTTTTAATCAGCATAAATCCCTACGGGGTGCATTTTTATTTACAATGCTGTACTTTTGGTCACCCCATGCTGCAACATTGGGGATGCTTTATGACTCACAGCGCCGCATTTTTCAGTGCTGAATCACACTATCTGAGCTCTAAAAATGGAAGAATATAAAAAGAGTCAAGCCTTTCAATAGAATTATCTGCATTGGCACTCTAAAAGTTTGCAATTGCAACCAATGCAAGTCTGCCAAACATATTTTAGATGGGTGCTTCTTATCGAGTAGGGGTTACAGTAAATCAGTAAATGAATTTTGTCCCATTTTGCCTCAGCATTGGGCAATTTACTGTACATACAGCCAATATTCAGATTCAGGACAAGAGGACACTTTTTTGTGTGCATGCTTTACATGCACACACTGCAAATTTATAACGTCTTCATCAGATTATTTTCCTTAAATCGAGTCGAATAATTTTCTCCATCTTGTTTTGAGTTTTAAAGGCTAGTTAACAGCCTAATGTGTCAGATTAGTCCACTTACTTTAAGTAAATATTACTATTTGTTCTTATCAAGCCCATACATCTAAAAGTTGGTTATTTTTCACCCAAATCAAGACAAATTTGCTTTCAAATAATGTTTTGAACAATACCTATTTTTGAATTAAGAACATTTCTGACAAACGAGATTTTTAAAGATTAAATATACTAATTTATTGCTTAAAATTAGTCTATTACGCTTATTTTCAGCTAGCTATTTTTCTTATTTCATGAAATCAGTAAAATTTACATGAATCATTGGCAGATAATTTCACTTATTTGTAGTAATACACTGAAAACAAGGGAATGTAACTAGTTTTAAGGAGGAGTGTTTTTGCAGTACAATCATAGTGGGTTGTAAATCATTCGTCATGTTCCTTACATTTTCTTGTAAATCTCCCCATCTTGGTACTTTCTACAGCCAATAAAAGACTTAATGTTCAAGTCTTTCACTACACTTATTAAGTCATGAATTTCCTACTCACTACAAAAGTGCTTGCTGTTTTTTTAAGACAGCAGCAACTACTTTCTTGTACTCAAAAGACCAAGATTCCTTGTAAATGGAGCATGCTCTACGACGCCGGCTCCACGCAGGGGCAAGAGGGGGCAGTACTCCCTCAAATAAATGTCTTGCACCCCTCAAATCAAAATTTTAGAAGTTCAAAAAGCACATTTTTAATATTCTCACAAAATTAACAGATTAACAGATTAATCTGCAGTAGTGGGGAAAACATCTGCCAAAAGGGGGACTCAAAGACGATAAAGTATCATCAGTTCTCTTTCATCTCTCTTTGCCTCCGCTGTGTGTGTATTCACAGGATGGCCAGCACGCGCGCACAATAGAGTGCGCACAGCCCCCAGTTAACATCCAGTCACTGTTAGTATGTTAAAAGCACCTAGACATCCCCAGACAATGTGGTGTCAGTTTTCAGCGCGGCCATGGAGCGTGAAGACTTTGAAGAAGCTGCGTTTTCTCAGTCACAACAGGTTCAGAAATCATGTCCAATTCACGTGACAAACTGAAGACAAATGATGATCTTGGTCCATGAAAAGTCCATAACAAATAACTTGGACATGGATGATTTTGTCAGTCTTTGCAAAGGGAAGTAGCTGACTGTTGTTGTCAAGTAGAGTGGAGTGAAGGGAGATTTTGAACTGTTTGTTTACAAACACAAAAAAGAAAAGAAAAAGAAGATAAAATGTTCTGTTCTATATCCGTTGAGTTTTATAAATTAGTTTGAGAAATATTTTTTTTCCATTGTTATTCTTAAGGCTAACTTTCAATTCTCAGATTATAATTTTTTTTTAGAATTAGGTCATCCAGTTGAGATATATGTTATGTTAGTTTATAAAATCTGGATGAATGATATTTTATTGTTCAGTTTCCCCACTTGGGGGATTGCCACCTTATTGTGGTCAGGGGGGATGTGTGACTTAAGAGCTATACCAGCAGGAGCTTAGTCCTCAGGTGGGATAACCACATCGAATAGGTTTGAAGGTAGAGGCCTGACTAAGTGTGATCCACTTCTCTAGGTTGGGGTTGGACACAGCTAACAACCCAATTAAGTGAAGAGAACGCTGATACTATAAGCCCTGGAGGGGTTGGGGGGGCATGAGCATGATGTGTACATATAATGGCCCCTACACATTTCGGATACATGCCAGCTTACAACCGGCCCTGATGCTCAAAAGCAAGGGGATTTGGCGAAAGTGTGTTGAGATCACCAGATTTTCGCGTTAGAAAAGGTTTAACCCATTTGGAATACTCGGGTTTTAAAAAAAACAAAGTACTATAATATTTGGGTTTTAGAGTGCCCCCAATAGCAGGCGACTGCGTGCCGGATCCAGCCTCAGCTCGCCAGATCTGAATAGCAATCACACCCGCTTAATGTCAGTGCGCCAGATGCGGCCCAGCACTATGACAGTCCAAATGATAGGTTACGCACTGTTCCGGGGCAGACCATGCAGACTGAAAGCGCTGAAACTCTGAAATTTAACGGTTAACATGTGACGTCACTGTCAGCATGCACCTGAAAGGCAACTAAACAGAAGAGCAAGTAGGAGTCACAACACATCAGCGAACGGCAAATTTGTATGGTAAGTGCATTATTCAAAGTAATAATCACATTTTGAAGTCACTGCTTGACTGCTAAACAGGTTATTCAATCGAGTGTTAATAAAATGGCGGGGGTATTCAAGTGATCTGCCATGTCTGCAAGTTAAGTAATTCAAAATTTGTTCCATAACAACATATGGAGGGAGAAAGCATTTATTCTGTGTTGCTGTAAATTTTCAGTGTTTGAATACTAATTTTCAAACTAAGCCCTTCCTTTGTCACTTTGCCTTAATTGTCGCCTTGATTGCACAGATGGGTGAGCCTGGGACCAGGTGTTGCTGATCGTCAGCAGCTTACTTAAACCGGAACTTAAAATCTTTCAGCTAGCAAAGAACCAAGCTTATTTTTGTGTTTTTCCTACCTAGATCCTTTACTGCTTTCCTGGCAAAACGCCTGCCTGCCCATTCACCTGTTCTATCACCAAACTGCCCACCAGATTCTTCAGACGCTACCTTGCATTCCCTCTCATTGTCAATGAATTAGGTCCCCCGTTACCCCAGCACCTTAACAAATACAAATTGTTGTCGAATTTGTTGTAGTTGTGTTGCTTGTTCCAATTAAAACATTTTGTGAAAAAACAATGTTTTATTGTTATGTTGTTGTATGTTGCATTAATATGTTAGCATTAATAAATGGCATGAAAAAGAAGTGCTGTCATTATTGCTTTTAATAAAAAATTGAATTTGCAATATAAACACATTACAGTATGAGCCATTGAACAAAATGGACCGCAAATTTTTTTAATACTAATAATGGTTTTGATACAAATCTTAGCCTAGATTGGGTAACATGTGTGCCATATCCGGGCCATACATTAATGTCGTGTCTGCTACTTTGGACCAGTTCTGGGCCAAAACTGGTTGCTGATCCAGCAAGTGACTCCTTACAGAGTTTGGGCAATTGTTCAAAAAGACACTGGGGTGGATCCGTTTTACCTAGTTGGGCCAAAATTTGCTGTATATATGGTCCATGTCCGCTGTAGTTATGTTATGCTATCTGGGACATTTAGTATTTACATGTCCTTGCATAACTGGGTTACTTCCAAAAACCCAATTTTGAATGGGTTAATGGCCACATGTAAACATGGCCATTGATGTACCTGATTGGTCGTAGGAGGCCCATGCCAGGTTCTCCCCACAGCTTCCCCTACTGGATTCTTCACTGTGTTTTAGGATGCGTGTGCTAGCCAGACTCTCAGCATATCTTTTAATGAAGCAAAGACGTCAAATATTACTGTTTCAGTCATAAAAAAACATGACATGACAACAACAGAGATCAGACACTTAAGAGTTACGGAAATGGCGGAATACAATTTGAGTGTTTTATTGTAGTTTCAGAGGGTGAAAGATTTCTATGTGTTTTTAAAATATCAAAGTGACAGACACACACAATGATTGATCTGTTTTCGGATATAACTGTCGAAAAATACCTTTTGAAATGTATTGTTTTCATTTTAGTTTTTAATCTAGTAGCATTTCGATAGATTCACCGAGACCCGTTATCTTTTCATATACTTAAAACTTCTTAAAACACATTTCCGTATTATTCTCCAACATGCTCTTAATTATGTGTTAAGCGTGACAAGTGCTTGTTCAATGTTAATGTCATGCAATTAAAGGTTATTAATGTCAACTACAAAAGAAAATATCCTTGAGGAACACAAATGACTCTTGTGCAAGATGTGGTTGCTTTACCACAGAAACAATGAATAAGAATCAACAGTCAGCTTTTTTTCTTGATGCTGCATAGTTGCAACATAAACTGTGAAGAAAACAAAGGATATTTCACAATAGCGTGCGGGTATTACATCCATCACGGTGGTCCAAGTTAGTTTGACAGTGTTCCGATTTCCCCCAAGTGTGACTTGAGTGGATGTTTGCGTGTGGACCCACCGGGCAGCCTCTCTACTCAGCTTGTTGCTCAGCTTGAGTGCTGGAGCCTGGTGCTTTTTCCTGTACTCGTTATGGCTCTGCAGCACCTCCTCTGCAAATTGCTTTGAGGCTGAGATATATGCAATAGTAAGAAGAGACAGCAAGGAATGTCAGACATCGGACTGGCAGAAAGGAGACATGACTATTGAACACCAATTTCACTAAATGTTATTGTAGAATCCATAGAAGAGCTTGAGTGCGGTCGTTTAAAGGCCAGACAGAGATTACCAGTGAATGTCGCCCAAGTGTGGTGCCATCACTCACTGCTCTTTTCTCCACACTTCAATACAATGGGCACATTCAAAGAGTAATGTGCAGCTACACAAATGGCAGGGGTGACTCTCAGCCAGCATGGAATTACAGGCTGCTCGACTCAAAATGGAAAACAAGTAATTTGATTTACATTGTGGACACATCTTAGTGAGAAACTGCACCTACCTGACTTCCCCATGACAAACACAGTAGATGTTCAGTTAGTCCGCAAACACGCCTTCTCCTGATTTAAAAAAGAAAAAGTAGTCTATTCTTTTGTGTTGTTGCCTTGACACTCACTCTTTCACCCCCTTGCAGCTGTTTTCAATGCAAATACTCCAAACCAGCTGATATGCCTCATGTTTCAAGACTAACTAGCCTTCCACTCTGATGTCGGCCCTCCTTAAACTCTGTTGGTATGCTAATTTCCCCCTGGGCTGCTTATCTGAGAGGAACACCTTACTACATATCGCGGATAACTTCACGTGCCTGTTTGTCAAGTTGCACACATCTGCCCTGAATAAGTCTTTATGACCCAAGAGAACACACCCTCTGGCTGTCTTTCCATTGATAGAGGAGCCACCACTGTTGTATGACATCATCTCTGGGAGATGTATGCCCTTATATGGCTCTAAGTTTTGAGTTGTCACTGTCATTGGTTATATTACAATTCAGGATTTGCATGACAGTTACATACAACGGATTTAACAAAGGTCCTCAAAGTGTGCAGTACATATTATTTACCTATTAAAAAAAAACCTGAGAAAGGGAAAATTATATTTTTGTGGCTGCTAATACATATATATAGTTAACCCATATTGAACTCACTTTTTTGTTAAAAAAAAAAAACAAAAAAACAACAACAAAAAAACCTTGATTTCTGTCCCATTATTTTATAAAATTTTAATACTAGTGCAGTGAAGCGGTGAAAAGACCATTTGCATGCAGTCCATAGTAAACTTGTGATTAATCTGTTTTAATGCAAAAATGATATTATATTTGAAGTTTTAAATAGACCTTTTAGAACAGGAGTTGACCGATGTGCTTGCCTTACAATATTCAAATTTAGGCCTCATTAGAAACAGGAGTTGGACAACTTTACACTTGTAAAGATGAATTAAACATACATTCATCCCAAAATACCTCAAATAAACGCATGTCTGCTCACAGTTCTGAGATCAAAGGTTCAAAGCTCTGGTCCTGCGTGTTTTTTTTTTTTTTTTTGGTACAATCTATCATACTTGTATTTTATTTTATATATCTTGATTTTATGTACTTGAAATATGTATTTACATGTAAACTTAAATGAAATATAGCATTTTTTGTAATTGGTTTAATATTATTTATGAAATAAAATTGAAAAATGAGATAAAATAAATAAACTCTTCCCAAGCATTTATATCAGTGCTTCTCTATTATTATCTGTTATGCCCCCCCCAGGAAGACATAAACGTTCCCCGCCCCCCCATCTCTCTGCCGCCACTATAAATATACAATAGTATCATTTGTATATAAAATACTTATTATTATAAGTACACCTCTGCATATCAACGTGTTCTTTTTAATATTAAAGAAAAAAGTAATATAGATCAACTTACAAAAGTGTAAAAAAAAAACAACTGAAAAATATCATTTAATAAAATCAATAAATAATAATAAATTCAAATTGATTAGCAACATTAACTCACGAGGACAATGTGCCAAACAATTGGACCGAAAAAAACAAAAAAAACTAATCGAACAAAAACGACAATTTCATTGGACAGAGTTTATTTTTGCTGCAGGCAGTATAAGCTCCTTTCTTATGGTTTGGGGTTATTTTGCACTGAGCAACTTGGTATGATTGACCTTATATGATGGTGACAGTGCTCACTGGTTTAGTGATGTAACACTGACAAAGCAGGAGGATTGTTGGCAATATTCGGCATGTTTTGGCTGAAAAGAAATATTTCCTGCTGTCCGCCGCAAACATTTTTAGACAAGGTAAACAGACTGGCCTTTCCTCATCTCCCACTGTACTAAAAGTCAAAAGCCAAACGCCAAATGCTACATACGCTTCATCATATTTCCTTGTCTTAGCTTTTCATATCTCCAGTGCTCTTTGCTGTGTGCTCTTGTTTGGTTCAAAAATATTGCGCACATGCTGAAAATGAGAGCGACACTGCTACCCACTGACTGGATGTGCAATTACACTTTATTCTAGTACAGAAAAAAAGTATGTTCCCAAAGATCACATGCGCCACCCCCAGCATTGCTCTGCACCCCCCTGGGGGGTCCCGCACCACTATTTGAGAAGTATTGATTTATATACTTCATCTGTGCATTTTAGGGTGATTTGTGCCAGTCAGTCCACCTCAGAAAGCACCATTTTGAGTTAAACACCAAAGGTACGTTTTGCCTGAGATCGTGGATTTTACCCTAAACCTCCTGTGCCCGAAGATGGTAAGCATCGGGCAGCCGCGAGAGGAGCCTGAACCGCCGTGCTGGAAGTGCTAAAAAATGTTCACGTTCGTCCGTTCCACACGTTCATTTACAATTTATCTGCTCATTGCAGCCCAATAAATGACAGTGAATTTCACAATCTACCTCAGAGTGCCACATTTTGGGCTAAAATAGCCAAATTTACATTGCGCCTGACAAGGGGAATCCTCCGTGTTTTTCTTGCCCAAATATAGTGCATCTGTGGTGGCCAGAGAGCTGGAGCTGGAGGTTCATCACTGTGTCGTCATCCAAAACATGCTCGAAAACGACCATGACGGGTTTACAATCTTCACCCTGCCTCAACGTGCCCATATTGGTCATTAAAATAAAAAATTAAGTTTCGTCTGAGAACCGGTATTTCACTCTGACGGCCAATGGGAAGCACACATTGTCTTGTAGTCCAAATTATGGAGATTGGGAAAGGACATAATTAATCGCGTGTTAAAAAATATTCACAACATTGAAGGGGTTTTTGTTAATGCCGCTATTAACGCGTTTAACTGACCGTATTAAAAAAACAAAAAAAAAACTTTAAACCCATTAACCCTAACTCGAGGTGAGAGCATGAGAGAGCATAATTAAAGACACCATGATTTTAACGAAATATTATCGCTGACTTTCCTTGTTTCGATCCAAAAAACTCTGTAGCATGTGTTGAGAGAAATGGTGGAGGAAATGTTTTGTATTCATAAATTTGTCTTCAGTTGATGTTGAAATAATGTTACTATTGCTTGTTATTATTGACATATTATCTTTTCGCCACAAGATGGCAGGATGGGACTTAATTGTCTAAAGTGCTACTTTTATTACTGCTTTGTATTCGACTTTGATGACTTTGATTTGTGGGATTGCCTGTGAAGACAGCAATGAAAGAGGATGTATCCGCATGTCAATGGAAATTAAACATGCCAAGTTTTGGCGAAAAGACAACTTATTCTCCGTCAATTCTTCCTACGAATGCAACGTTGAGCTCAACCACCTCAACAGCATGTCTCACCGAGTGTCAAGACAAAGCTGTGAATGGCCACAGCCGGACTTTCTGGGGATTTTCTCCGTGTAGCATGTCTCACCGAGTGTCAAGACAAAGCTGTGAATGGCCACAGCTGGTCTTTCTGGGGATTTTATGGGTGAAACACAGTAATATAACAAGGGTCACAATGCAGAAATCGCAGGCATCAAGGAGTGGTCGAGATTTTCTTTTTCATATATTTACCTTTTTCAACGTTTTTTTTTTTTTTTCCCCCATTGTTTGGATCGATTATTTATCATCTAAAATATTGGGGAAAATGCAACAGTAACAAAAAAAAAAACACAAAAAAAAATAAAATTAAGCGATAATTATGAGGTAGATATCCGTGACCCATTTACAGACATTTTTTTCGTGACGTACTTTGTTTAAAAGTTTAAAATATGCCAGTGAATAATTTTATAAAGTCGGTTTTTTTTTAAAACTAAATATTAGACACCCATTAATGAATCAAAGCTAAAAATGATAGACATTTCAAATAACAGATATAATTACTTACCTTCTTTTAATGGCTGGGTTGAAACAAAAGCGGTTGCCTGGTGTCTGCAAACGGGGGTCTCCAGGGTAAAATGGACAAACTAAAAAAATTTTCCGGGCTTAATGCGCATAGACAGACAGACAGACAGACAGACAGATTCAAATAAAAGTATTCAAATTTGATTGGCTAAAATAGTATGTAGCATTTGGGAAAATGATAAAATATCTGCCACTATTGAGTACTCTATTGCTCTATTAAGATGCCACTTCCTGGAAATACTGGCTTTTATTTACGTTTTTATCCAATACACATCACATCATATTACACATTTCAATTCTGTGTTTTTTTCCTGCATTGTATTAAACAAGATACTTTTTACTGGGATGCACATTCAAAAGGTGTTGTCCTTCCCTCGGCCAGTAGTCAACGCCTCAGCCTGGAGGATTTGCATAATTGAATACTCTGAGTGACTGTCTTCCACATGAAGATCATTTATACTGGGCCTTATCTTGCACTTTAATCTTAACATTTACTGTACAGTAATCAGGAGACGTGGTGAACCAGTTCATCATCTTTTGTTCATTGAATTCATTCAGGTGCAATGCTGGCTGCTGCCATCTAGTAGTAGTCTGAACCTTTAAATTTGAAATCAACTGATGCCTCGTGACTGGTTGTGTCTACTCCTTTCAGTGCAGTGGACATCACTATTATGGGGGCAGGGACTGGACCTGAATGCAAATCGGGGGTAATTCTTATTTAATTTTTTAAAATCCTAATGAAGAACCACTAGAGTTTCCATCCATGGTTCATGAAAAAAAAATTGAAAGATATGGCGAAGTGATGAATCAGTGGGCCCCAAAATATGAACGTACAGGGGTCATGTCACTATGGTGATAACCGTGCACCCGTTCTCACCGCTAAACTTCTCGACTGCAGTAACATCCTCACCTCCTTGGAACGCTGATCTGATGAACGACGCTCACGCGGTCCTGCATTGCTCCTTGTCCATTTGGCCTCTTTTGAGGTGGATTTTCTCAACAGGGATGGCCCATTGGATGGTCGAGCAATGCCAGGAGCTTCCCCAGGAAACCATCCGGCAGAACAACTGCGTGTCCACCGAAATTACACTTCACGCCAACCGTGAAAGGAAGTATATGCGCCAATTCAGATTTAGATTAGGTGAAGAAAGAGTGGTCAAAATCCAAGATCAGTACTCCCATGTCCTCACAAAGGTGAATGCGAGCGGTCCGGTAGCATTGCCTCATGGCTACACCTAGCTTGTCAATGCCTTTTGAGTGGCCCCTGCTTCTGTGCTCGTTTTCATCACTGTAATCACAATCACAGCTAGTACGAGGTTCAGAAGAAAAATGGGCCAGCCTACGAATAGGCGATAATCAATTGGCTCTGTTAATTGGTTTCTAATGAAGCTTTACAGCGGGGTAGATAAATTCACTGATATTTTTAACAGTCATGAATGCCTCTTAAGTGTGCTGCATTTGTTCCTTCCTGTGTGTCATGATCACTTATGGAATGTTCTTGCACTTGTTCTGCCCTTGACTATTGTAAACCAGGCTCTCTTTGATGTCTAATTCGATCAATCATTGTGAATTCCGTTTCTGCCACAATATAAAGTAATAGAGAATACAGATCAACAGCCGTTACGTAATGTACGTAATTGTATGATACCTACAATGAGGCTACAACGATGAGTATGATAAGAATGCCAGAAAAAAGATGTGTACTAGAATTACAAATCCTGAGGTAATTTAAGAATTTAGAGTGTTTAACCAGCCCACCATGCAAGATTTGGGTATGTAGGAGGGAGCCAGAGTACCAGGAGAGTACATACGCAAGCACACAGAGAATGTGCAAACGCCATAAAGGAAAGCCAGAGGGATTGCAAGGGATTGAACCCTTGATTTCAGAACTGTGAGGAAGATATGCTAACCACTCTTCCACTGTGCTGAGGCTTCAAATAATTTTTGGTTTAACCCTTTAACACCTAAGCCTATTTTGGCCGAATTTGGATGCCTTTAATGTTGCCTTTATATTTCAAACAAAAAATTGTTCACAATGGCCAGGTTGGGTTCCTTTTTTCAGGACACCATAACCTTCATGTCCAAACTGTTGTTTTCCTCACTTACCAATTATAATCAACATTTTGGACCCAAAAAGACAAAAAAAAAAAAAAAAATCCCAAAATCCTTTTTCAAAGTTTGTAATTGTTGACGTCCCAGTGAGAACCAAACATGCTCGACCAACCGTTTTGAAGCTTGATAATATTTATTTAACTTGTTAAGATAAACATTTAATAGAAAAAAATAAGACTGAATAGTTTTCAATTCATCACAAACAGCAGGAGTGGTCATAGGCGTTTTGGGCCTTTACACATACTATGGTCACAACAGGTTATATACAGTGCAAAATGAGGAAAAAATATATAATATATATATGTATATATGCTGTACTGTATGTATATATATCATCTAACACAAAAAGGGTTTGGAGGATATCTCTTTGTGAGTTTAGGTATTGTACCCATCACCTTATCAAAAGTATATACATGTAATGAAGCTTCTTGAACACACATCTATATACAAATTGAAAAGATTAATAGTGAAGAAAAAAATCAAATATAACGTTGAAAAAAAATATTTTCAAAATATCGACAATAAACTAGTAAGTTCAGTTTTTTCAGGACTGCGACACAAAGTTTCCTCTTGAACAGGACACGGAGCTACGTCTGCGTCACACTAACGTCACACAGCCTACTCTTCCGCCATTTGCGCACTGCTGTCAGCCTGTCGCTCTTCTAACTTGCCGACTCATCCGAGGAAAACAATGACAAATACGGCTGATCGTCTTCCTTGAGTCAATGAAATAATGCATTAGCTTGCGCTAAATTTAGTTTTTGATTCATTCCACACGTTTCAAAGTCGCTCGCTCAATCCAACCGGCCATTGCTCGCTTTGCATGCCTCCCTTTCCTCAGATGGTGCCTCGCTCGGCAATTAATTAAAAATATTCACATTAGGTTCGTCCTTCTTGACATCACAATAGCTCTTGGGATATGTAGTCTTTTATGCTGCTTTCAGTTTTGAAAAAGGACAAGAAATGATGGCAATATGGAGATGGACACATGGTCCATGCAGCGTTTAAATGCATATTTATGAGTGCAATAAAACTATAAAACTCAAATGACATTATCTCCCGTTTTACTTGGTCGATTGACTTCAAATAAAAACTGGTGTGGACATCAACTTCCACACTTTCAAATGAGACCAACCAGCAGCACGTGGGTGATGTAATTACAGCGTGACGCAGCTTCAAGGACGATATGCGTAAACGCGCCGCTGCCGACATGTTCAGTGTTAAAGGGTTAATTTGTCTGTATTGAAACTTTCATTCAGAGCTTTCATCATGACTTTCATTTAATAGTTTATGGACGATCGAGGGTTCACTTTATCATTCACTTGGTGCATGCCTATGATGCACTTTGTCTTCATGACATCATAACAGTAGTTTCTTTGTTTAATAATTTTCAAAGGTCTACATAACATTGATACAACATTTACACAATTTACAAGACAAATGGGTGAAGCTGACTGCTTTCTTAAAGGCCACGAAGAACATCCACCAGCCTGAAGCAATGGCATCAAAGCCGTTTTGGGTAGGCTTGCAGAAAAGATCAAGATGCCAGCTCGCCTAGGATGTCTGATCATGGTCTGATCCTGAGAGAGGAGCTTATTTTCTTCATCACAAACTTTTCCCTGCATATTAATCCCTTCACTAAGAAAGTGTGCTCCCCCGTTTATCTGGATTTTCACATAAGAATGGACAACCAACTTAATCTCCCACCCCTACTTCTGTCAATGTCCATGCATCCGCCCTGTTGCCCATTATCTATCTTCTTCTACATCACATCCTTCAGCGACCCAATAAACCCTTAGATATGAACCTTAGTCCAAATGCAGTTTTTGTTCACTATCCAGGATGAAAACAGATCTGCTTTAAACAATGACTGCCCCTAAATGGAATCTGAATTTGGACCCAGCAAATGCCTCTGACAGTCTGGTATCAATTTGTCATATTTTTCGTAATGCAAATGCTTCTTCACCTTGGACAAGTCTTGAGAATTCCTTCCTCAGTGTCCAACTTTATTGCTTTGTATTTTATCAATGCAATACTTAATCTCTTTTTCCTGAAGCAAGGCTGTAGGTTTGGTCTCAACATTGGTAGGGATGATAAAACAGCATAACCTGCATGTACACTTTTTGCTGCGGAAGGGACACTAATGAGACCAAACAGAATATTGAACTGGGGTCAGGGCTACATTTCTCACAAATATGAACCTAATTAATCGGAAGGCTAAATGATCAATGCAAAATAAATCTGTATTGACTTACACTAACTTTCATGTGTATTGGTTTAAGTGATACAATGTTCAATTCAAAGCTTTGTTTTAAAAAACTACTGAAGAAACATTGTGAAGTGCAAGTCCCCTTATTAAAAAAATGGGGAGCTATCCAAGAATGGGTCTACTCATTGGGGACACTGGAGCAGCACTAGACTCAAACTAAAGTATTGTAATACAAAAGTGATCTGAGAAAAAAAAGGTTACTATGTTTTTTTTGTTTTTTTTTTAAATGAAAAAAAAATATATATATGAAAGGTGTAACACCAGTTACTTTGCCAGGTAACTAATTACTCTTACATTCAGGTAACCGAGTTACTAACTCGATTACTTTTTGGGAGAAGTAATTTGTAACTGTAATTAATTACTTTTTAAAAGCAAGATTAACAACACTGGTCATAAAGATGAAGTCTGCAGAATGAAAAGTGATGAAAGCGTAGATTTAATTCTGAACACAATTTGCCCGCAACTATTGCTGATCACTTCTCAGAATTGGCAAAAGAGATGTTCCCTGACTCAAAGATTGCATCGGTAAATTTTATCAATTGATCTTTTTAATTTATAATTGGACACACTTATGAACTACCTTCAAGTCAAACTACAGTAAATTGTGAGCTGAAGTGCCATGAAGTGCTGTCAAGACATGACAGAAATTGCCAAAAGTGCTACATACAATTATAACAAACGTCACTGTTAAATTTGAGTAATTATGATGTAGCTGAAGATATTGATTGTTCTTTGATTGCACCAGTGTATATGTTATAATATTACCAATAAATTCATATTATTTTAAAAATTGAGTTTTATTTTTGTTTCATGTTGCACGCTATATACAACTTGTTTATTGATTCGTCACCAATTTGTAAGGGCATACGTCACTATTTGTCATACGTCACACGCGTTGACTCGACACAAAGTCAGAAAATTAAGAAGAAGCAAGAGAGGCTACGGCGGAGGGTCGAAAATTGGGTCTTCCTTGGCGGCGAAGGTCTGACGCGGAAGCATAACTCGGCCTTAACCCTCAAGGAGTCTTGCTTTTCTTGGCAACCTTGATTGGAAGCTTTCTAATGCCAGAAATGTGCTGTTGTCCACATGGTTAGCCTTACAACAACCTGGTGATTTAGTTACCATAACCCTGCCCTCTGGCTTGGATCTATTCTGTCCTATGTGATCCAACTTGTCAAAGCCTGGTCTGAGTGCTGAGTCACCATGGATTCTCCAATGAATTCCTCAACATCAGTTGAGGAAAGGGCTTCTCAAGTCGGCCACTTCATGGTTCTAAATTGAGCCGCATCAAGGATGCAGTATAGCCGCATTCGGACCGTAGACACCCGAGTACTCAGTTCCCATAACTACAGGGGTTGCGTGTAGTTATTTTCTTGGTTTCACATGCACTAGAGCAGGGCGGTAAACCGAAAATTTACCGTCACCGAAATTCTTAACGATGACCAACGTAATTTTGACCATGTCGGTAAATTCGGTAAATTCATCCCGCTTTGATTCTGTGTTGTTCGTCTATGTTCATTCCCCTTTAAGAAAGCAGTGAATGTGCTTACGTAGGGAGTCACGTGATCATCAGGAAGCCAATCAAATAAAAGCCCGGTAAGCTAACGCTAGCAGCTAACGCTACAAGCAAAACGTGATGGAGTGTGGCTTAAGGGAGGTTCACCAAACTTTCAACCGACATTTAGTAGACTCTTGGTGGCATCCAGACGGGCTTTCACCCGCTGTCCTCCTTTGTTCTCACGATTTCCGGAGATGGTGCTTTCAGTGCTTTCAACTGGTAGCCAGGCTAACGCTAGCTAGCGGCTAACGCTACAAATGAACGTTATGGAGTCGGATAGCGGCTCTAACCTCGTCGA
The DNA here is from genome assembly GCF_030265065.1 of Corythoichthys intestinalis. NCBI lineage: Eukaryota > Metazoa > Chordata > Actinopteri > Syngnathiformes > Syngnathidae > Corythoichthys > Corythoichthys intestinalis. Next base: position 45,066,915 of record NC_080398.1, read on the forward strand.
AACGGCTGAACTTAATGAGTGGATTGGGCACGGACTGCATCTAGCAATTACTATGTGGCGTTATTTTGTATCTGTCTGTGTGTGATTCCTCTGATAGCTTTTGTGATGGTAAAGCATTCAGCATAAAGTAAAATCCAACGGCAAAACTTATAATGACCGAGAAATGGCCCCAGCTATTTTTATTGTGCGTGCATTTATTAAAAAATGCACTGGGGGGAAAAAAAACCCTTAAACCATAAAGTAAACACTTGTATTTAATAATTATGTCACAGCAGCCATTAACAATAAGTTGTCTTTTTGAAGTGTACTGTTCAAGCTGCAAGTCATTTGTGTTACAATTACATGTTTGCACAGGCATATTGATTTTGACAATGTACATTGTTCAAGTCATACACGCTGTTATAAATGTTCATACTTGAATTCTTATTGCTTAAAATTCATTTTTATAAACTTAATGTTTAGACTGCATGTACAATTGTTAAATACAGTATATCAAATTGAATGCTGGTAAATAAATCAACAAGAAATAGTTCATCTGTATTTCATGCATTGATTCAGATTTTCAAATTATATAACAGTCCGCTTGGGCGAATTTATCGTCATTTATCGTTATCGAGATAAATCTGCTCAAATTATCGTGATACATGTTTAAGGCCACACTGAAAAAAGTGATTTTGGAGAGTGGTAAATATAATCTATCCAAACTGTATAAAATTTGCCTAATCTTCCTTGTCACCCAAGGAATTATAAAATAATGGGTAAATTTCACACATACTACCTCTTCGTTAACAGTAACAACTATCACATGGAAAAATAGGGTAACATATACCCCAAAGAACTGTGGTCGATAGGTGTCAGGCGAAATGCAATGTCCAAAACCTTTTCAACTAGAAAAAAATAGCACAATTCCCAATTGTAACACCAGACGCATTTTTTTAATGAAAATGATGTAAATCGTTTGTGCTACAACAGTTTTTTAGACACAGTATTATGGTTTTTATTGAGATATTAGTTTCCTTAGCTTAGCTCTCGCGGCTAATGGAGCATACCAACCCTCTCAATAACAGAGGGTTGTCTTAACAACTAGCACGATTAAAACACAAATTCGTGTCAGTTTTGCAGTAAATTGGGGGCGTGGGGTTCAGATATTAATATCGAGTGATGACGTTCCTCTAAGCACCTCATTTACTGCAAAATGGTTCTGAAGTGGTGCCATTCGTGTACGTCCGTGCTAGTTTTTAGGACACCAATCTGTTAATGAGAGGTTTGGTAAGATTTATATAGTAATATTATCTTATAAATCTTATAAATCAACTATTAGTAATTATCAGGTATGGCGGCACGGTGGCTTAGTGGTTAGCACATCTGCCTCACAGTTCTGAGATCAAGGGTTCAATCCCGGGTTTCGGCCTTCCAGATGTGCCTCACAGTTCTGAGATCAAGGGTTCAATCCCGGGTTTCGGCCTTCCTGTGTGGAGTTTGCACGATCTCCCCGTGCCTGCGTGGGTTTCCTCCGGGAACTCCGGTTTCCTCCCACATCCCAAAGACATGCATGGTAGGCTGATTGAACACTCTAAATTGTCCGTAGGTATGAGTGTGTGCGTGAATGGTTGTATGTCTCCTTGTGCCCTGCGATTGGCTGGCAACCAGTTCAGGGTGTCCCCTGCCCTGGGATAGGCTGCAGCACCTCCGTGACCCTCGTGAGGAAAAGCGGCATGGAAAATGAATGAATGAATTATCAGGTATTACCTTCTAGCAATGGAGATAAATTTTACCCAATTTCATTGAGTAGGTATGTGTTGAATATATACATATACACATTAGGTAAATTTTACCCAATTTCTTTAAGTATTTCATAGCTTTTTATTTCAATTACATTATACTCAGTATATGGAATTAAATCTACCCAAAAAAAGTAGATGCAAATTGTTACCTCAACTTTATTGGGTAAATTCTATAGGTTAATTTTTACAGTGCATATCGCCCAGCCCTAACATGCACCACCTTTGTGTACTTTATTTTCACAAATTGTATCATGTTTTTGTGTTCTCTCAATTTCATTTGTATTTCCGCATTATAGTGGAGTGATCATTTGCGAAACAGAGGAGTTTGAATGCACCTTGGTTGTAAGAAAGTGAGATAAAGCTGGCTACACACGAGAGAAAAAGCAAAATAAAAGTTGGGAAGATTAAAAGACAAATTGGCTGTTCCGTGTTTTAGCTGCAACAATAGTTCCCGTAGTCGACTACATCGAATGTCTAACGACAAGAATGGAATACTGCACAGGTTTAGAAAAAAGACGACGGAGCCAAAGGCAGGTGACATTTCTTCGTTTCATGGGGGAGGAAAGGAGAGCAGACAGTAGAAGACAAAAGAGGCCATGTGTATTAAATATGTTTGTGCTGATACTACAGGATAGTTTAAAAAATATATATATATTTTAAATACTGTAAATATTGCAGTTCGCTATATCCATATCGCTATGGCAAGGGGTGTAGCTTCTGAAATCTGCGATTCACCAAACATGGACGTAGTAGAGTTCTTACGGCCCTGCAGAAATACCCGATCGCAGAGTAGGAGCTAAAGTGGTTATAGGAACTCGAGGTCCTTGTCCCTAGTTCCTACATGTGCGAACACAGCCGATGTCATCGGCCTCCAAATGGTTGTGCGAACTGCAGATCGTTCCTACAGTGCGAAAACCCCTTTTATAAATAAAGCGCTGCACTTGAAAATCTGACATATTGAGGTAGTAGTTGGTATTTCCCAGTCTGAAAACACACTCTACTAACTAGACCACCTTATTAATCCCATTGTAGAAAATGTTTCAAGCCTTCAATTTTCCAGAATGAGGCATGTTTCTCCTTGTGCTATTTTCATGTGAGATATCCATCATTCCCAAATACAAAACAGGTTCAAACAACATGCGGTATGCAAACCTTTGTGATGGATCACGTTGTCACTCTTACTGTTTCTACACATTACACTGTGTATGAAAAGTGTCAGCTTTATTATTCATTGCTCAAGTAAAAATGTCAAGAAATTGCTGCATTTTTAAACTAAAGTTCCAAGTATGGATGTACTGTAAGATTACGTTAATTTGGTTTAGATTGAATGCATTAAGATAAAAAAAAAAAAAAAAAAAAAAAAAGTTCATTTTGTTCTTTAAATTAGCCAATTAAATTTAATGAACCACAGGAAAACAACATCCATTCATCTTCCTACTCCAGGATAGGGTCACCGTGGCAGTAGCTTAAGAAGAAAAACCCAAAGTTCCATCTTATTACTAACTTTGTCAAGCTATTCCATGAGAGTAGAAGTACTTGTCAATGGCAATGAGCGTTTAGATTCTAAATGAGGAGTATACTCATGCCATGCTCATGCATTACGTTTTTTTGTAGTGGTGAACATTATTCACTCAGAGCTGATTCAGAACATACTTACCCATACATACATGTTGCATTTTGATCATTCGAACAGTAACAGGAAAAAGAAAAATGCAACATTTTTGACCAAGTATATTATTTCTCACGTCGAAAAATATATCGCCCTACCAGTCAATCAGCTTATCTAGCAGCACAGTTCTCACAGGCAGCATCTTTATTGCACCACATACTGCTTGTACATAAAATACTATTGAACATTCAGTTGACAGTGAAGAAAATGTTTAGACTAGGGCTGTCAAAATTATCGCGTTAACGGGCGTTAATTAATTTTTTAAATTAATCACGTGAAAATATTTGACGCAATTAACGCACTAGGCCCGCTCAGACAGATTTAAATGTCAGTACAGTGAAAGGCCAACTTGTTAATTGTGTTTTATGGAGTTTTCCGCCCTCTGCTGGCGCTTTGGTGTGACTTGCATATGTTATGTGGCGTAATGTCGCCCTCTGCTGGCGATTCAGTGCAGCTGATTATTTGGGTTTCGGCGCGCTTTTCTGACGTGATTATATGTCGACGCGAACTCACACTAATAGACAGTGCTATTCAGACCAGCTAACGTCCGCATCCAGTATAGGGAATGGGACGTACTACGTCACTGTTTGGACGCGCCTCCATGCTGGCAATATGATTTACTTCCGGTTCGGCAGAGTCAATGCGGATTGTAACGTGTGGTAGTGCTAAGCTAACTCTTTCGGTGTTTTAGAAAGAAAATATGGGTGCTTATTGTTGCGTTACCGGGTGCAACAGCATCTCCTACGACAAAAAAAGGGGTTAGGAAAAATGGACTCACTTTTCACCGTTTTCCTGCATGGAGGACCAAATATCAGATCACGAAGGTACGACGGATGGCTGGATTGCAGCGGTTCGTCGGAAAAGCATTTCTTATGATCATATTTCTGCTGGAATGAGAGTGTGTTCCTGTCATCTCTACTCTTGTAAGTTGAACGATTTATCCACTTTTGGTTTCAATACGTTTTTCTTTTTTTACACCGTTGTGTAAATCTGCCTCGGTAGCAATGCTCGCCTACTACGACTCACCTACCTGTTGTGTTCCTAGGTAAACCTGCTGACAACACATCCCGATTTGTCACCATCTCTCTTCTTGGATCATTTGACAAAGAAAATTTGTTCAATGGAGTGGTTCCATTTGTCCTGTGTCGGACTCAAACAAGCCCCTGCTGCAGACGCCATCTGGGTCTGCCCTTCTCGTCGATGAACTGCGGGCTTTTAACTTGTGAAAATGCAAGAACTGTAATGCACATATTTATTCTGCCTGGCTATTTAACTATGGCCAGTGACGTATTAATATTATTATTATTATTATTATTATTTTTTTAAACCACTTTGACAAAGACACGTTTCATTGTAATGTTGAATTTATATATTCTATTATTATTTTTAAATTATAATATTCTTATTTGCACTTATGGAGACTTTAGACTGTCAATTCAAATAGTGTTGGAAAAGTTGCAATATCTAAAATAGAAATGCAAGAACTGTAAAGTACATATTTTTACACCTTTATTTACCTAAGGCCACTGGATGTTTTTTAACTGCTTTGAAAAAATACAGGTTTTGTTGTGATCTTGTATTTATATAGTATATAGCTTTTTATAATGTATTATGTATTATAATATTTGCTGTCCCCTGCCAGAGTGTGGGCCATTTTGTACTAAAAGGATTTTAAACTGTCAGTTCAAATACTGTGTTGGAGACTAGTACTTGCAATACTTAAAATGGAAATGCAAGAACTTTAAAGCACATATTTATCCTGTCTGGCAATTTACCCAAGGCCAGTAAATAGTGTTTTAAACTGCTTTGACAAAGACACGTTTATTGTGATCTTGTATTTGTGTATTACTTATAATTATATAATATTTGCTGCCACCGTCAGAGGGTGGGCCTTGTTTGCACTAATTTAAAGATTTTAAACTGTCAATTAAAATATCGTATTGGAGAAATGGCATTACTTGAAATAAATCTATTGCAACTTATCAGTCCCAGTTCTTGTCTACAACACTGTCCAAAAATTGTCAATGCATATTCCAAATAGAATAACAAAATTAAGTCACCTGACTTTGTAATTATTACACCTGTTTATTATGAAGACCTGAAGTAAACAACAAGCAGTTACAGTTTGTCAAGAAGTTGTTCAAGTCATGTTTTGGTATTCATATTTTATTGACTTTTCACAGCAACACTTGGGATCGTGTTTGTAAGAGCAAAGCAAACTGAAGTTTCAGCGTGCACTCTTCGCCTTTCCAACCTCTCATAACGCTCCGATGTGGTGCGCTTGACCTCAGAATAACCCAAGAAGAGATATGGTGACCAATCGGGATGTGTTGTCAGCATTTCATATGCAGGTTTTCCTAGTAACACAACAGGTAGGTGAGGAGGAGGAGTAGGTTAGCATTGCTACCGAGGCAGATTTACACAACAGTAAAAAAAACACACAAAAAAAACCATATTGAAACCAAAACGGATAAATCGTTCAACTTACAAGAGTAGAGATGAGGGGAATACTCTCATTCCAGCAGAAATATGATCATAAGAAATGCTTTTCCGACGAACCGCTGCAATCCAGCCATCAGTCGTGCCTTCGTGATCTGATATTTGGTCCTCCATGCAGGAAAACGGTGAAAAGTGAGTCCAGTTTTCCTCGCCCTTTTTTTAGTCGTAGGAGAAGCTGTTGCACCCGGTAACACAACAATACACACCCATAATTTCTTTCTAAAACACCGAAAGAGTTAGCTTAGCACGACCACACGTTACAATCCGCATTGAGTCTGCCGACCCGGAAGTGAATCATATTGCCAGCATGGAGGCGCGTCCAAACAATGACGTAGTACGTCCCATTCCCTATTCAGTGGCAGTTCTCATAGCCCATCACACTGTTTGTGTCTAATACATGCATCGCTTGTGAGTTAAATTCCTCCTTTGTTTATATTCATGAGCATTAGACAGTTATTGATGATGTGTATTTGAATTTGTTCACATATATGGTGAAATGCAGTTACATTGTTAGATGCTTGTGAGCTAATTGGCCAGTGCTACTGCTCAAATGGACACGTGTGTGTACATTTTATGTTATTTTGTGATTTATGCAAGTTATTGACACATTGCCTTGTTATTTTCAGTTTTACAAAAATACAAGAAACGTGCTCCTGTCAAAAAGAGATGACTTCAGTAAAGCCCATGCAACTTTGCCACACCGTCTGATCTCTTTTTGGAACTTATGTTCGCTATCTGTCAATTTGTGTACTCACACACATTGAGGACAGAATAGGGCTACTAGTTTATTTTTTGATTGAAAATTTTACAAATTTTATTAAAACGAAAACATTAAGAGGCGTTTTAATATAACATTTCTATAACTTGTACTAATATTCATCTTTTAAGAACTACAAGTCTTTCTATCCATGGATCACTGGAATGTTAATAATGTTAATGCCATCTTGTTGATTTATTGTTATAATAAACAAATACAGTCCTTATGTACCGTATGTTGAATGTATATATCCATCTTGTCTTATCTTTCCATTCCAACAATAATTTACAGAAAAATATGGCATATTTTATAGATGGTTTGAATTGCGATTAATTGCGATTAATTACGATTAATTAATTTTTAAGCTGTAATTAACTCGATTAAAAATTTTAATCGTTTGACAGCCCTAGTTTAGACATAAATTGATGTTAATTGAGTTACCGTATTTTTCGAACTATAAGTCGCACCTGAGTATAGGTCGCACCAGCCCAAAAATGCGCAATGAAGAGGAAAATAACCGTATACCGTAATTTCCCGAATATAACGCGCACTTTTTTTCCCCCAAATCAACTTGTAAAATCATGGTGCGCATTGTAAATGGGCACATGGATGGAGACAGAAATATATTATATATATATATATATAAACAGATTTTTTTTAATTGACTCGGCCACGTTGTGTTGAAGAAACGTATGCAGCGATCCGTTGCCGACCATTACGGTACGTGACGTCACCATTTTGTTTTGGTAATACTTCACTCTGATTGGCCGAATAATTTCGTCACTGTTAAATTGTGCTTTTTTTCACTCTTCATAAAGCACATAATTTAGTTTCTGGCACTCATTTGAGTCGACGTTTATTGCAGCTCCGCAACTCGGACCATAACAAACGTAACAACACAGACTTCCTGTGTGTGTCCGTCAACTATATCTGTCCCTCGGGAAACTCAAACCCAAATAACAATAGTTCCTAGTGTTACTGTCGAGTCGACAGCGATGAGCTCTCTCGGATTTCCGATTTAGGTTCTCACTTTCATTGTACCGTATCAATCCATGGAAGAAACATTTATTCATCATAATGAAGCGAGCAAGTTATACAGCAGTCTTTAAAAGAAAAGTCACATCTGTTTTGTTTTCTCCTAGATTCTGGTAAGTTGGAGAAGTTGTCAAATCATATTATTACCGTAGATATTCTCAGTTTATGGTAATGTTTTGAACTACCAATATGCTATGCTTGTGATGTGTTTCACCATTCAGGAAAATGATAGTTCTGTATCAGTACACGAGCTCTGTTTTCTTGTATTCTTCTCTTTATTGGTGCTAAAATTAGGGTGCGCGTTATAAACGGGTACAATAATTTTTCCTATATTTTACAAGTAAATTTGGGGTGCGCATTATACACGGGTGCGCCTTATATTAGGGAAATTACGATAAGTCGTATATGTCACATTTTGGGGGGAAATTTACTTGATAAAATCCAACACCTCCCACATCCCAAAAACATGCATGGTAGGCTGATTGAACACTCTAAATTGTCCGTAGGTATGAGTGTGTGAGTGAATGGTTGTATGTCTCCTTGTGCCCTGCAATTGGCTGGCAACCAGTTCAGGGTGTCCCCTGCCTACTGCCCATAGTTAGCTGGGATAGGCTCCAGCACCTCCGCGACCCTCGTGAGGAAAAGCGGCATGGAAGATGAATGAATGAATGAAAATCCAACACATAGAACAGATATGTCATCTTGAAAGGCAATTTAAAATAAAAAGTACAATGAAGAACAACATGCTGAATAAGTGTACAGTATGATATTGTTACATGATGCATGAACAACGAAATGCGAACGTGGCCGGTATGTTAACGTAACATAGCTATTAGGGGTTATTCAGATAACTATAGCTTAAAGAACATGCTAAGAAGTTTACCAAACCATCAGTGTCACTCCAGAACACCAAAATTACATGTGAAATAATATAATAAAGTGTTACTATTTTCACACATAAGTCTCTCCAGAGTATTAGTCGCACCCCCAGCCAAACTAAAACCCTTTATTAAGAAAACGATATGCAACATGGAATGTAATTATATTTTTCTTCTTTAGGACAAATCGTGTGGGTGAAACATGGACCATCCGACTCCCTCTTCCACGTGACTAATTAATGAAGAATCCACAGTCCCTGTCCCTACTCTGAAAGGGCACATCATTCTTTTCCAACTTAGGGCCATTATCTCAGATTTATACTGCTGATTATCATCCCAGCTGCTTCACACTCAACCCTCCGTGTCAACAAAACCGTGTCATCTGCAAAAGGCAAAGACGCCAGCAAACTGACACTGTCTGCCTCGTCTGGAACTTAAAACTCCAAGTCAAGGGTGTAGGTTTGCATAAGGACGGTACGGACATACTGTATAACCCTACCAACTTTTCAGGATGCTAAAATTGTCCCCACCAACCTTTAAGCAACCTTATATGCATTGTATAATGAGATCAACTGTACAAGTAATTTAGATTGTCTTACCACATGTTGTAAGGATAGATTTGACTCTACCATTATTAAATAAATTATTTTCATTATGTTAGAATTTACATTTCCCCATTTTCACTTGCTGAATGCTAGCCGGTGTTATTCCTATGTGGATCTGGCGAGCTGAGGCCGGATCTGGCACGCAGTTACCTGCTATTGGGGTATGTACTGTACATAAAAAAATGTAAAAAAAAAAAAAAAAAAAAATGGGGGTGGATGCCGCGAGCTACACACACTAACATTGCGATTGACTGGTTGATCGTGATTGACCAAATGAGAACCCCTGATTTAGCATATCAATTAATTAGGTTCATATTTGTGAGAAATGTTTCCCTGACCCCCGTTCACCCAATCTGTTTGGTCTTATTAATGTCACACCCCGGGCAAAAAGTGTCGCTACCAATGTTGAGACCAAACCTACGCCCTTGCTCCAAGTGAAGCAGACCCGTGCGGTCCATAAGGCGAGGTAGGCAAATGCCTAGGGGTCCCAGCATCCAAAAGGGCGTCAAAAAAAAAATGTTCAAATAATATTTGAGGATAGCAGTATTCAGAAAATTATACAACACAATAAAACAAAAGAACAACAAAACATATCATAATAAGTCTTTAAATAATAATGAAATCATTTTTCTAGTGTGCCTTCTGCCTGTTTCACTATTTCCTGTAATGCGGTAGTTTCACCACTGACCCTAGTCTCATTCACCACCCAGCAGAACAGCGAGCTACCTGAAGGTGCAATTTTTAGCCTGCGCAATTTAGCGACATTACGGTGGCGAGTCAACGTCATGAAAAGACAAAAGCCCTCCGGGTCGCATTTTAGACAGGAGAAAAAGAAAGAAAAGGAGCATAAACGTGAAGTAAGACAGAGGTTTGTTGTGATGAAAAACTGTTTTTTCATCAGCATAAGCACGTTGACTTAGTGCAACTGCAAGCTAGTGGTTATTTACATAGAGTTTATATGACATACTGCTAAAGCTAAATTATTCTGTATCATTAGCCAGGCTGTTGTTTTACAAATATTTTCAGTATTCAGACACCTGTGGATTAGTTTAAGTTAAATTTACTCCCCATCCCATTATAGAAGAAGTTGGACAAAGTGTATGGGGGACTAAAATTTTCTTGCTTATTTTCATGTGATGTGAACCACTTTTACCTTGTGTTAAACTGTGCTTTTCAAATAAAATTGCCTTGCCTATAAGTGCCAAGGTTAATTAAATAAATACACCACTAAATATGCAATTAATAATTTCAAAGTTCTGTGGTTTCAGGGGACTAAAAGTGTCATGGATTTAAACACATTTTTTAAAATTAAATATATTATTAATTCATTAAAATGGCGATCGCATTCATGTAAAAAAAAAAAAAAAAATCAATATATATATTTTTTGCTATCATATATTATTTAATTCATTATTATTGGATGGTCCTGTGTAGTTGCAGTGCTTCAAGAATTTATTTTCTTTGAACTACGCCCACTAAAGATAGTTGCCGTATCCAGTAGACAGGTACAGCAGAATGCAAGAATTTAGGCGCTATTATAGTTATGTCATGCTGGTTTCACAATCAACAGCTATTTGACTAATATAATGTAACATTCCACTTTCTTCTCTTTGTATATGCTCTTCTGAAATATTTTCCTTCCACTTCTGTATATCCTGGGCCATCTTTTATAGCCAGCTTATCCACATCAGCACCAAGTCCAAGCCCACCAAGCCCAGTACCTTCCGACACACAAACTGCCAGTGGAGAAAGAAGTGCACCTTCCAAAATAACTGTCATATGATAGTCAAGTGCAATAGATGCTTTTGCATCAGTGAAGACAGTAAGGTTATCGGTCGAGGTAAAAAAAAAAGTTTTAAATAACAATTGTAATTTATTTATGTTTTTGAAGTGTTTTTGTTTGGGTTTTTTCAATAGTTATTAGAGCACTTTTCTTTTAATTTCTGCACTTGTTCGTTGTTGTCTTTTTTATATGATGAATTGCAAAGAGTTATGATAAATTGCAAAGAGTTAATCTGCTTGTTCAGTGTGAGTGTTTATATATAACCTACCCACGTGACGTCACAACTCCGCCCTCCTGACTGGTGCCGCCCAATTGTCCGTCAACACATCGTGATTACCTGTTACGGCTACGTACATTCCTCCTATTTACGGTGTGTTTTTCTGCTCGTTAACATTAATAATCAAAATGGTGAAGGCGTGTGTGGCGGTCAGTTGCTATAACAGAGAAGATAGACGGAGAGACTTGAAGTTCTACTGGATTCCGAGAGACCCGGAGAGGAGAGAGCGAGATGGGCTGCTGCAATTCGACGAGAAACTGGGCTCTAAACGATTACCACAGATTATGTAGTAGTCATTTTATATCTGGTAAGATGCATTTAATATATATTTAGAGGGTTTTGGGCTGACAACCACAATTAAGATCATTGCTAGGCTAATCGCCGACAACATACACGTATGTATGTAGTGAGAGTGCTATCGCTAAACCATATAAACATTAAAAGCCCTAGCTCCATTGACAAATGACATGAAATACATTAGACTTGACAGTGGATGTTAGCAAGAACAAAAGATTTTGAATTGAAAATTTCGTAACTCACCTTTCCAAGCACAAGATAGATTCCTGCCGAATTTTCGTGGACGAGGACCTGTTTCACCCAACCAGCAACGAAGTATTTATAAGCCTCCAAGCTCTTAAAGTTTTTCAAACTTTCGTGAGAATAGGCTGATTTTGTGTGGACAAGATAGTTGTAAATATCAGGGTAGCTAGCAGATGTCAGGCAAATACGGCGAAGACAGCGGGTCGAAAAACATCGATTTAGGCATCAAATATGGATCTGGCGAATGGATAAACTGAAGCTTTTCCACATAACGCCTTTTATGCAAAGCATCCAGTGAGTTTATGGCATCCGAAAGCACCGGGTCTTCCATGAAATGGATTATAAATTGCTCGATCAATTGAGACCATTGATAATACAGACACAAAATGACGGACAAGGGGGCGGAACAATACAGCGATCACGTGATTTTGTTACGTCGGTGGGTAGGGTCTATATACAGTACGTGGTGAAAAGGGGGGCACCGCCAGCCAATATGTTGCCTATGTTGCCTAGGGTACCAGATTGGTCAGGAACGGCCCTGAAGTGAAGGTTCATTAACAGAATTTTTGATAAAATACACATAACACACATGAAAGAAGTCCTGTGTCCAACTGTTAAACATGCCAGATGAAGGTTGTCAGTATATTGACATGTTCTTGCTCACAGTCCGAGACCATTAAATTCCTAATGAAGTCATCACAGCGGGAGTGCTTCGCATATCAAATGTAACAGCAAGACTTGACCTTTTTGTACTTGCGCAGACGAGGAAAATACGTCTGATTTAAGTTACATAAGAGGCCATCTCGCCACGTCTTCTATAAATGTAAAATTTTCATAGGGAAGAAAATACAGTACTGCAAACTAGCTAAGATGTAGAAATATTTTAATCGTCATGTTTTTATTTTGTATCTCATGACCCTTTTTTTTAAAATTCCAATCATCAATACATTTTAAAAATAGCTTGATTTATGGATGTCACTTTTTCTCATTTGGATTATAGGAGAATTGGATTTTGGACAATTTATAGTCTTCAGTGAATGTAACAGGCATGTTTTTGTAATTTGTGAGGAAAAATGGGTGTCCTAATTGGAAGACCTCGGACTGTAATTGGAAAAAGTAAATTGTTTTAATGGTTTGTTATTTCATACATCTGTAGGGTTTCACTGTAGTGGAAGACATTCTCAAAATTTTAGTCCATGGTGTTAAATCCAGCGATTGCCTAAAAATGTGCTAGCGCAGTGCCTCCTAATGCCACTAGATGTTGCTGGTAGAAAATACAAATGCAAAATTGCAGTGTGAGGCGATCTGAACCATTAGTCCCTCTGAGCACTGCTAATGACCACTTGGAGTCATCCGTTGAGGAGGCACGACGGTCTGCATGTTAAAAGTCAAGCTTCTTGAGTTCTCATTAGCTGCTTGGCATATTCTACCACATTTGTTAGTCCTAAACTGCCCTACATTACAGGCAAAGCGCATAATGATTAGACTGGACATCTGGAAGAAGACATATTACATTGTGACATTCTGTCAAACATTTAAAACTAATGCACTTGCAATAAATGTGTGCATTCTGTATTTTATTTGTGTATCCCAGCAAAAGAAAAAGTGTATAACCAGGCAGACACTGTTACAGTAGCCTGAAGTTCATTGGGCCATGCAAATATTGATTCATTTAGTGATTTTATGTCTTCCTAGTACTAAATCTCATCCTTCTCTACCTCCCCATCACCTTTATTCTCTGTATTTGTCTCATCCTCTTCTTCCTTCCTCACAATATTTAATTTTAATTTCCCCTTCTTTGCCCAAAGCCTTCAATAAAAATCTCCCAGCATATCCGTTCTATTAAAAAAGAGTGAGAAACCAACCAAAAGGGGGCCAGAAATTATGTTCTACTGCTGCCATTGCTGCAGTGAATGTGGATTTATGGCAGCAGAAATGTGAAATAACTCCTAACACCGGCTATAAGTGCACTTAGATGCATATAATTCCTCTTTAGCAGTCCCAGAAGGAAGGTGAAGACTTTTTAATAACTCCTTCCATTCACCTCCACCCTCATTAGGAGGTCTGGTAGAATGAAAGTGGATTGATCTAAGTAGATATATACAGAAAAGTGAGGGGGCTGTATTTTTTTTTTTTAAACACCCTTCCCTTGAACGAAATGTTGGAGGCTTTTCTCCACAACTTGGCACATCAAAAAAAAAAAAAAAAAAAAAAAACTTTAACGGCGTCATTAATTCGAAGGAGACAGAGGATTCTTGTGGGTTAAGAGGAGTTAATCACCTGCCAATCAAACTTCATCAAGTTGCCTCCACGGATCAAGCGCCCTATTATACAATTCGAACCATATTTACAGTGCAGATGGACAGACTCAGAGATGGGGGGCAGAGGTTACATTTGGAGAGAGAAAGAGCAAGAGAGAGAGAGAGAAAGGCCATTTCAGTCAATAAAGTTCCTAATGTGTTTAAAGCAATTAGTGTGTCCGGGGAAGAGCACAGTGCATGCTGGATATTAACCTCAACAACCTTCTTTATCTGCTCTATAATTAAATTATCCTCACATGCTTCTTCTCATCATACACAACGGCACACACACACCCACACACACGCACATATAAAGTGTGTATGCACTGAGTCTAGTCCTAATTATTTGGAAATATTTTTTTTTTGTAGAAAAATACTTCTCTAAACGTACACCAAAACTTTGCAGTTGAGCGTAGTCCAAATGTGTGATGTCATGCGAGAGTTCGGAGAATCTTGTGCATAATGAACGTATTTTTTGCATTTTGCTTTAATTTAGGCTTTTTATGTGCGGCATAAAGGACTCCACCAAAGGCATCCATTGAAATGCATGCCTTTTTTACTTTACCACTTCCATTAATAAACAAATTAGCACCCTAATTATAAAATGGGCTGCATGTGCTCAATTGGAAAGCCACTGAAATCAGTGATGATTTTTCGCCAGTCACCTGGGCAGCCACCCAGGCTGACTTTCTCACAGGGGTGAGAGCAGAACAAGTAAAAAAAACAAAAACAAAACAAAACAAAACAAAACTTCCATTCATTATTTTTGACATGAGTGCTCCTACCCCTGGCCCCTGTGTTCCGTCCCGCCCCCTCAGCCGCAGCATTATGGCCACACACATTCTCTTCAGAAACATCTGTGAATTAGATAACATGACTGGCATGCAGACAGTGGCGGAACAAATTTGAACATGGGCTGGATGTGATGAGCATAAACAGGACCCCCCGACTTGAACATACAAATGGGGTGGGGGGGTTGCTAGTGGACAATTATCACTGGCCCCTCCACACTTTTGCGGGCCCCTCAAGGCGATCATCCTGTGTGTGTGTGTTGGGGCTCGTCCAGACAACCAGCCAAGCTGCTTGCAGAAATGCTGTAACACTTAAACACTATATTACAGCTGGCGCATCATCCTACCTTTCACTTTGACCCTCCGCTTGCCCCGGCCCGGGTACGATCACAACCCCTGCACCCTTGTAAGTTCCGCCCTTGCATGGGCATGTAAAACGCGCTGATGTTATTTGCGGCAGTAAGGTTCCCAGAGAGCAGACCGACATTGTATGAATCTTGATTTTCCATCAAAATTATCAGTATGGTTGATATCGAAGTTTTCGGCAATAAACAATGTTGAATCAAGGTTGCAAATCCCGATGGCACATGTCAGTGACGTTGAAACAACATTGTTATATGCTATGTCAGACAATGATTGGGTTAACATTGTTTAATAGTTGATGAACTAATGTTGATAAATAGTTGACTTACGACTGACCGGGAAATATGAGTGAAAAGTCATCGAATTATGGATGAGGTGGAGTTTTGGTCGAAAAAGAGTTGTGTTCTTGGTTAACGGGAAGATAGCGACTCATCTTGAACGAACTCCACTGGAAACGTCTCATTTAAGGATCGCTATTTTTAAAGGTGAGCCTGCTGCGCTTTTACAGAGCATTTAACAGGAATGATGTCTTACAGTAAAAAGAACCACGTTTGTCATTACTACTTGTATAAAAAAAAAACATTGCCTGACACAATGTGACAAACTTGCCATAATTGTAAGAAACTGCGTTTGCTGTGATTGTCATTCAAGCGAAGTCCTACTCACAGTGGTATGAAAAGGTATCTTAACCTTTTGGAATTTCTCACATTTCTGCATAAAATCACCATCAAATGTGATCTGATGTTTGTCAAAATCACACAGATGAAAAAACAGTGTCTACTTTAACGAAAACCACCCAAGAATTTATAGCTTTTCATATTTTAAGGAGGATGGTATGGGGACAATGACAGAAGGGGGAAAATAAGTAAGTGAGCCATAACATTTAAACATTTCTGGGAGTGAGAATAGGCATAAGGTGCGCATTTCGAGCATAGGACGGCCACCTGTTAAAATGTGTGCGTCCATGAACGAATGTAAGTACATCCATATGAGTCAGTGTAAAGTGCTTAGTTTTCGCCACTTTTATGACCAAGATGACCGCACGTGCACGCAACGCGCATTCGCACCCCCCCACTTTTGTGTTTATTATACTGCGCAAGTATGTATGTGTGTCACGTGACGAGTGAGAGTGGGCGGCGATCTGTCCTGTTTTTAATTGGCAAAATTAAGAGATGTTATCCTTCTGGAAGCGAAAAAAGAAAGACAAAAACAGCAGAAGAGGAGAAAAGGAAGCAAGACAGCTGTGAGTGTACTATGTTACTGTAGTTTTATGCCCTAATGTTGTAGAAGCAATGCAGACTAGTATTAGTAGTAGTATTTTTATGTCCTAAACCAATTAACTGCCTTGACATGTTGTAACTAGCTTGTTAGCGTTGCTAACGGCATTGCAGCATGCTCGCGTTTCATCATACATAAAGATGTTACCTAGAACATAAAGTCAGTGTTTATAATCAACATGCACATTTTGATCTGGGGAATTTTTTCAGAAGGTGTCAGTCTCCCACAGGGCAGCTGTGGTTACAATAGAAGCTTACATCCACTGAGTGTGTGGAGTGAATGAATAATGCAATGGGGGGTGGGCACTTTGAGTGTCCTAAAAAGCGCTCTATGAGAGCAAGGTGTTATTGGACTTTTATTAAATATGCTATTGCTCCAAGTCCAACTGTCCCCCTTACTTGCACATGCTTGAAGGGCCCCATGTTGCTTGTTAACTGGGGCCCCCTGGGTCCCTTGCTACGCCTCTGAGCCTAGCTGTTTCTTCTGTCTGTGATTTTAGCAGGATCTGTAAATAATAGGTATATTTGAAAGCAACAATAGGTCATGGTTGAAAATAAAGGAAAGCATAACATTAATTCAGCGTTGTTCCAATAATTTTTAATAATCGAAATGATGTTTAGGTTTTGTAAGGATTTCAACGTTGGAACATTAATCGAGGGTGCATAAGTGATGACAAATCAAGGTCGGGTGTCAACATTATTCGACGATATAAGATCGACAGCAGAATGTTGATTCAACATCTGTCTCCTGTCTCGGAAAATATCACATACAGTATCTATTTTTAACTGTGTTTTTTGTGCACACTTCATTAACAATTAATGCATAATGAAACAAATACACACATAAACAATATATTTTTATGCATGTAAGTTGAACAGAGAGACAAAAAATCTTCATGTATGTTTTTTTTTTTTTTTTTTAATTCGTGGGCATACAATGGGCTGTTTGATTGTATTAGGTAAATGGAATACATACATTTAATTCAATGTAGAAGGTTACGTCTTCATTGGTAAACAATAAGTACTGACCTTGATGATGGGCCTCTTAAAGGACGTTTACCAGAATGCCACACATCATTCTCTGACCCTGATTTTTTTATTTTATTTTATAATCTTGCTTAGTTCGAGAATTTACACAAGAAAAATATTTCATTCATTCAGCTTGTTCATTGAATCCATTTTTCTCTTTGGTTACACGCAAACACATTACAATCTCATATCAAATTTGACTGTGCAGCTCCCCTCAAGCCTCTTATTCCCAGTCTTCATGTTGTGTATTTAACATAAATTTTTACGTCCAACTGGCATAACTAATAAGCACTTCAAGGCAATTTAATGAAGTTTAATAGATGTCATACTAAATGCTCCGTGCAAAGCTGCTGAGAAATCTTGACACTACAAAGGCTAATTATTGCTTCTGAAAATGGGTAAGCAGCCTTGAATTTTATGCATAGGATCCTCTTCAGCACCAGAGAGAGTATTTTGGGTTAAAATGGTCATCGAGTGTATTATGTATTAGCAGTTCACTCCTTTTTGGCTTGATGTGGCTGAAAAGGTTAGAAAATAAAATCCATAAATGTTTTATTCTGAAACTGTCTAGGCAAAGTGCAGAGCTGCTGATCAACAAAAATATGTCTGTTTAAAATTGCAAAGATGTATGTCTACAAGCAACTTTTACATTTTGCACAGAAGAGAAAAAATATTTAAAGAAAGAATTAAAAAACAATTGCCTCGAGGCACTTGACCCATTTTCCAATACTGTATTTTGAATTGTCCATCCATCCATCCATTATCTTCCGCTTAGTCCGGGGTCGGGTCGCGGGGGCAGCAGCTTTAGCAGGGAAGCCCAGACTTCCCTCTCCCCAGCCACTTCAGCCAGCTCCTCCGGCGGGATTCCAAGGCGTTCCCAGGCCAGCCGAGCGACATAGTCTCTCCAGCGTGTCCTGGGTCGACCCCGGGGCCTCCTGCCGGTGGGACATGCCCGGAACACCTCTCCAGGGAGGCGTCCAGGAGGCATCCGAACCAAATGCCCGAGCCACCTCAACTGGCTCCTCTCAACGCGGAGGAGTAGCGGCTTGACACCAAGCCCCTCCCGGATGACCGAGCTTCTCACCCTATCTCTAAGGGAGAGCCCGGACACCCTGCGGAGGAAACTCATTTCGGCCGCTTGTATCCGGGATCTTGTACTTTCGGTCACGACCCACAGCTCGTGACCATAGGTGAGGGTAGGAACGTAGATCGACCGGTAAATCGAGAGCTTCGCCTTTTGGCTCAGCTCCTTCTTCACCACAACGGACCGGTGCAGAGTCCGCATCACTGCAGACGCTGCACCGATCCGCCTGTCAATCTCCCGCTCCCTCCTACCCTCACTCGTGAACAAGACCCCAAGATACTTGAACTCCTCCACTTGGGGCAGGATCTCATCCCCGACCCGGAGAGGGCACTCCACCCTTTTCCGGCTGAGGACCATGGTCTCGGATTTGGAGGTGCTGATCTTCATCCCAACCGCTTCACACTCGGCCGCGAACCGCCCCAGTGAGAGTTGGAGGTCACGGCTTGATGAAGCCAACAGCACCACTTCATCTGCAAAAAGCAGAGATGCAATGCTGAGGCCATCAAACCGGACACCCTCAACGCTTCGGCTGCGCCTAGAAATTCTGTCCATAAAAATTATGAACAGAATCGGTGACAAAGGGCAGCCTTGGCGGAGTCCAATCCTCACTGGGAACGAATTCGACTTACTGCCGGCAATGCGGACCAGACTTTGACACCGGTCGTACAGGGACCGAACAGCCCTTACCAGGGGGCTCGGTACCCCGTACTCCCGGAGCACCCTCCACAGGACTCCCCTAGGCACACGGTCGAACGCCTTCTCCAAATCCACAAAACACATGTGGACTGGTTGGGCGAACTCCCATGCACCCTCGAGGACCCTGCTGAGGGTGTAGAGCTGGTCCACTGTTCCACGGCCGGGACGAAAACCACACTGCTCCTCCTGAATCCGAGATTCGACTTCCCGACGGACCCTCCTCTCCAGCACCCCTGAATAGACTTTACCGGGGAGGCTGAGGAGTGTGATCCCTCTATAATTGGAACACACCCTCCGGTCCCCCTAAAAGGGACCACCACCCCGGTCTGCCAATCCAGAGGCACTGTCCCCGATGTCCACGCAATGTTGTAGAGGCGTGTCAGCCATGACAGCCCCACAACATCCAGAGCCTTTAGGAACTCCGGGCGGATCTCATCTACCCCTGGGGCCTTGCCACCGAGGAGCTTACCAACCGCCTCAGTGACTTCAACCCCAGAGATCGAAGAGCCCACCTCAGAGTCCCCAGACTCTGCTCCCTCAAAGGAAGGCGTGTCGGTGGAATTGAGGAGGGCTTCGAAGTATTCTCCCCACCTACTCACGACGTCCCGAGTCGAGGTCAGCAGTACACCATCTTCACTATACACAGTGTTAATGGTGCACCGCTTTCCTCTCCTCAGACGCCGGATGGTGGACCAGAATTTCCTCGAAGCTGTCCGGAAGTCGTTTTCCATGGCCTCGCCGAACTCCTCCCATGTCCGAGTTTTTGCCTCGGCGACCGCCGAAGCCGCAGTCCGCTTGGCCAGCCGGTACCTGTCAGCTTCCTCCGGAGTCCCACAGGCCAAAAAGGCCTGATAGGCTTCCTTCTTCAGCTTGACGGCATCCCTTACCGCTGGTGTCCACCAGCGGGTTCGGGGATTGCCGCCACGACAGGCACCAACCACCTTACGGCCACAGCTCCGATCGGCCGCCTCAACAATGGAGGTGCGGAACATGGCCCACTCGGACTCAATGTCCCTCACCTCCCCCGGGACAAGGGAGAAGTTCTGCCGGAGGTGGGTGTTGAAACTCTTTCTGACAGGGGATTCTGCCAGACGTTCCCAGCAGACCCTCACAATACGTTTGGGCCTGCCAGGTCTGGCCAGCAACTTCCCCCACCATCGGAGCCAACACACCACCAGGTGGTGATCAGTTGACAGCTCCGCCCCTCTCTTCACCCGAGTGTCCAAAACATGTGGCCGCAAGTCCGATGACACGATTACAAAGTCGATCATTGAACTGCGGCCTAGGGTGTCCTGGTGCCAAGTGCACATGTGGACACCCCTATGTTTGAACATGGCGTTCGTTATGGACAAACCATGACGAGCACAGAAGTCCAATAACAGAACACCACTCGGGTTCTGATCGGGGGGGCCGTTCCTCCCAATCACGCCCCTCCAGGTCTCACTGTCATTGCCCACGTGAGCGTTGAAGTCCCCCAGTAGAACGAGGGAGTCCCCAGAATTTTGAATTGTTTCATGCATAAGTGTGCCCTGGTTGTGTGTTGTCTGTATAGGTTTTTTTTTTTTATTTATTGCAATAAAGTTTGCGAGTGAATTAGTTCTGCAACTGGTATGTTTTAAAATTGGTCACAGTGTGACATTTCACCTTATTATGCAAGTACCTGCCCATTTTGTCTGTTCTCCACAGCAACTAATATCGGGAGTGCTGAGCACTGAGAAAAGCCATCTGGAGGTTGCCACTTCCTGGTTGTAAAAGTTGCACCATTAAGCATCCAGTATATAAATAAATTATTTCAAATTTATAAATGTGCATTTGCTGTGG
Source organism: Corythoichthys intestinalis (assembly GCF_030265065.1). Taxonomy (NCBI): domain Eukaryota; kingdom Metazoa; phylum Chordata; class Actinopteri; order Syngnathiformes; family Syngnathidae; genus Corythoichthys; species Corythoichthys intestinalis. The sequence goes on from NC_080398.1 coordinate 45,088,103, forward strand.
CTCATAACAAAACTTTTGTCGCAAAACTGGTTCTTCTCTATGTCACTTTTTTTCCGATGCGACCTCCTCGCCAAGAGGACCAACTAAAACCTGGTAAAATAATATCAAAGGTCATGAAAAAGAAATGTTAAAAAAATATATTTTGTGCCTTTCAAGTTAATGTCAATTTGCTTATATTCGTTGTTGGCGTGAGACCTCGTACTCAAACACCACGCGTTCATTTTTTTTTTTTTAACAGTTATCTGACTCCAAGAACAGTGACTTAGGTTCATACTGCAGGTCTTAATGCACGAATCTGATTTTTTTTGTGTTTTTCCGACTAGAGTGAGGCATTAACTTGACGGTCTGAATGGGACAAGTCGCATAGAAGTGGACCATTTCAAATCTGATCAGGGTCACTTTCGTATGAGGTTTAAATCTGATCTGGTCCACAGTTTTCCAGAATGTGGCGGCGGTCGGAACTGTCAAGTCTCCCGAATCAGAATTCATGCAGCAATTACGTCAGCAAAGAGTGAGAGCAGCACGCAAGACATCAGCGATGTAGCTGTTCATTAGACTTAGCCCCTGGCTTTTACTACGCAGGAGGCGGGTTGACCACTGTCATAAAAATAAAAAGAAATACAATGAAGAAAAGGATAAGCCTGATAATGCTCGGTTTCTTACTGTGCACCAAATGAGCAATATTTCAGTATTGCTTACGAGACCAAGTCAGGGCAAACTGACGCACACACATAAGGATTATGTGTGCGTCATGAACGCACAGTGCATAGTTATTTGTTTTGATGCTTCTGCACATGCGAGTCAGTTTGCTCAGCGCGTGCTGGACTGCGAATTAGTGCGCATGCTTAATACTTGAACAGGCTCAATGAACAAAGGCAGTCTAAACGGGCATGCCAAAAATATAGATATGACAAAACATCGTAATTGTGCATTAAGACCTGTAGTATGAACCTAGCTTTACATAATCCGAAGAAAAGTAATAACAATGACATTCCACAAAGAAGGCCATTTATTAGAAATGGAGAACAGTAAAAAACAACGAGAATAACAATGAAAACTGTCAGGCAGGCAAACAGGAAAAACTGGGCCCATTCCAGCAGCACGTCTTTCGGCATCCTGAGAAGCAGAGGTGGGTAGTAAAGCATTACATGTTCTCCGTTACATTTACTTGAGTAACTTTTTGAGAAAAATGTACTTCTAAGAGTAGTTTTACTAAGCAACACTTTTTACTTGAGTAGAAAAAAAAAACGCTACTCTTACTCCGGTACTTTGGGCTTAACAAGAGTCGTTACATTTTTCCTCTTTATTCTACATATAAGATTTTTTTTTTAAAAATTTTTTTGGCTTTTTTTGAGTAGCGCTACTAATTTCCCCAATGAGACGTCACAACAAAGATCACGACTCCATCGCACCAATCAGACGTAAGCTTTCCGTTCTATGATCACCCAAGCCCGTTCAATCACGCGTCTTTAGAACACCGTAACAAATGAAGGATTTGACATTGTGCGCTGCCCTCAACATGAATCGAAAGCGCTGATTTAAAACTATCAGTTTTTATTTGGCACCAATTGACCACAGAAAACCAGAGATATGATCCTTTTAATTTCTTAATAGTAACTTGGAAGGAACTATAGTATTCACTATTCAAACTAGGAACTATTTTCTCCACTAGAGGGCAGAGCACTCATGCTCTTTGGACGAATAATGCTTCATTACCTTGGTCTTTCTGAAGGAAAGAACAAGGTTATGTTGTTGTGCAACTTTATTACCTTGGTCTTTCCAAGGGAAAGAACAAGGTTATGTTGTTGTACAACTTTATTGTACTTTTTATTATTATTATTATTACCTTGGTCTTTCTGAAAGAAAGAACAAGGTTATGTTATTCTACAACTTTATTATTATTACCTTGGTCTTTCCTATGGAAAGAACAAGGTATTGTTATTCTGCAACTTTATTCGCCTTATTATTACCTTGGTCTTTCCAAGGGAAAGAACAAGGTATTGTTATTGTGCAACTTTATTATTCTTATTTATTATTATTACCTTGGTCTTTCTGAAAGAAAGAACAAGGTTATGTTATTCTACAACTTTATTATTATTATTATTATTATGCAATGGTTTCTCCGCGTTTTTTCGGCGCGCCGCGCAGCCCGAACCGTACCACCGATCGGCACCGTTCAAGTATCGACACGACCGGAATTTTCGCGCGACGATGGGAATTTTTCAAACGACCCCGAAAAATTTTTCGTTCGCCCGTAAACGGCAATTTTCCGATTTTTTACAACTTTTTCAAAACGCTACTTGTCCTACAATTTTTGACCAAATCACATAATTTGGACATCAAAAATTCCGGGACGGTGGGGGGCATAAAGATTGTATACAGAATTTGGAAAAAATTTACGGTTCTCCGGATATTTGCCAAAAACTATCCCATTCATTTCCAATGGGAAAAGTTCCCATTCACTTTCAATAGTATTTCCAATGGACTTTACATTGCATTGATGCCATTGACGGCCATGCATGTCGAATCTATTGATGCCAATGTACTTGGATTCATTTGACTATATGGATGTCGATGCCATTGACGGCCATGGACGTCCAAAATTTTTCCCATTCATTTTCAATGGGGAAAAAACTAAATTTCCCCAAATCAACAGAAAATGACCAGATATTAATAGGACGTATACCCCAAACGTCCCCAACTCCATTGACGCTTATGGGGGGTGCTGCCATTGACGTCCATGGACGTCCAAAAATTTTCCCATTCATTTTCAATGGGGAAAAAACTAAATTTCCCCAAATCATCAGAAAATGACCAGTTATCAATAGTACGTCTCCCCCAAACGTTCCAAACTCCATTGACGCTTATAGGGGGTGCTGCCATTGACGTCCATGGACGTCCAAAATTTTTCCCATTCATTTTCAATGGGGAAAAAACTAAATTTCCCCAAATCATCAGAAAATGACCAGTTATCAATAGTACGTCTCCCCCAAACGTTCCGAACTCCATTGACGCTTATAGGGGGTGCTGCCATTGACGTCCATGGACGTCCAAAAATTTTCCCATTCATTTTCAATGGGGAAAAAACTAAATTTCCCCAAATCAACAGAAAATGACCAGATATTAATAGGACGTATACCCCAAATGTGCCCGATTGCATTGCTGCTTATGGAGGGTGATGCCATTGACGTCCACGGACGTCCAAACTTCCCATTAATTTCCAATGGCATTTCTTCATGTTTGTTCATTCTATTGATGCCAATGTACTTGGATTCCATTGACGCTTATGTAAGTTGATACCATTGACGTCCATGGACGTCCAAAATTTTTCCCATTCATTTTCAATGGGAATTTTTTTTTTTCCCCCAAATCAACAGAAAATGACTAGATATCATTAGGACGTGTCCCCCAAATGTCCCCGATTGCATTGCCGCTTATGGAGGGCGCCGCCATTGATGGCCACGGACGTCCAAATTTCCCATTCATTTCTAATGGCATTTAATTATGTTTTTTCATTCTATTGATGCCAATGTACTTGGATTCCATTGACGCCTATGTAAGTTGATACCATTGACGTCAATGGACGTCCAAATTTTTTCCCATTCATTTTCAATGGGAAATTTTTTTTTTTCCCCAAATCAACAGAAAATGACTAGACATCATTAGGACGTGTCCCCCAAATGTCCCCGATTGCATTGCTGCTTATGGAGGGTGATGCCATTGACGTTCATGGACATCCAAACTTCCCATTCATTTCCAATGGCATTTCTTCATGTTTGTTCATTCTATTGATGGCAATGTACTTGGATTCCATTGACGCTTATGTAAGTTGATACCATTGACGTCCATGGACGTCCAAAATTTTTCCCATTCATTTTCAATGGGAATTTTTTTTTTTTCCCCAAATCAACAAAAAATGACCAGATATCAATAGGACGTGTCCCCCAAATGTCCCCGATTGGATTGGCGCTTATGGAGGGTGATGCCATTGACGTCCATGGACGTCCAAACTTCCCATTCATTTCCAATGGCATTTCTTCATGTTTGTTCATTCTATTGATGCCAATGTACTTGGATTCCATTGACGCTTATGTAAGTTGATACCATTGACGTCCATGGACGTCCAAAATTTTTCCCATTCATTTTCAATGGGAATTTTTTTTTTTCCCCCAAATCAACAGAAAATGACTATATATCATTAGGACGTGTCCCCCAAATGTCCCCGATTGCATTGCCGCTTATGGAGGGCGCCGCCATTGATGGCCACGGACGTCCAAATTTCCCATTCATTTCTAATGGCATTTAATTATGTTTTTTCATTCTATTGATGCCAATGTACTTGGATTCCATTGACGCCTATGTAAGTTGATACCATTGACGTCAATGGACGTCCAAATTTTTTCCCATTCATTTTCAATGGGAAATTTTTTTTTTTCCCCAAATCAACAGAAAATGACTAGACATCATTAGGACGTGTCCCCCAAATGTCCCCGATTGCATTGCTGCTTATGGAGGGTGATGCCATTGACGTTCATGGACGTCCAAACTTCCCATTCATTTCTAATGGCATTTCTTCATGTTTGTTCATTCTATTGATGCCAATGTACTTGGATTCCATTGACGCTTATGTAAGTTGATACCATTGACGTCCATGGACGTCCAAAATTTTTCCCATTCATTTTCAATGGGAATTTTTTTTTTTTCCCCAAATCAACAAAAAATGACCAGATATCAATAGGACGTGTCCCCCAAATGTCCCCGATTGGATTGGCGCTTATGGAGGGTGATGCCATTGACGTCCATGGACGTCCAAACTTCCCATTCATTTCCAATGGCATTTCTTCATGTTTGTTCATTCTATTGATGCCAATGTACTTGGATTCCATTGACGCTTATGTAAGTTGATACCATTGACGTCCATGGACGTCCAAAATTTTTCCCATTCATTTTCAATGGGAATTTTTTTTTTTCCCCCAAATCAACAGAAAATGACTAGATATCATTAGGACGTGTCCCCCAAATGTCCCCGATTGCATTGCCGCTTATGGAGGGCGCCGCCATTGATGGCCACGGACGTCCAAATTTCCCATTCATTTCTAATGGCATTTAATTATGTTTTTTCATTCTATTGATGCCAATGTACTTGGATTCCATTGACGCCTATGTAAGTTGATACCATTGACGTCAATGGACGTCCAAATTTTTTCCCATTCATTTTCAATGGGAAATTTTTTTTTTTCCCCAAATCAACAGAAAATGACTAGACATCATTAGGACGTGTCCCCCAAATGTCCCCGATTGCATTGCTGCTTATGGAGGGTGATGCCATTGACGTTCATGGACGTCCAAACTTCCCATTCATTTCCAATGGCATTTCTTCATGTTTGTTCATTCTATTGATGCCAATGTACTTGGATTCCATTGACGCTTATGTAAGTTGATACCATTGACGTCCATGGACGTCCAAAATTTTTCCCATTCATTTTCAATGGGAATTTTTTTTTTTCCCCAAATCAACAAAAAATGACCAGATATCAATAGGACGTGTCCCCCAAATGTCCCCGATTGGATTGGCGCTTATGGAGGGTGATGCCATTGACGTCCATGGACGTCCAAACTTCCCATTCATTTCCAATGGCATTTCTTCATGTTTGTTCATTCTATTGATGCCAATGTACTTGGATTCCATTGACGCTTATGTAAGTTGATACCATTGACGTCCATGGACGTCCAAAATTTTTCCCATTCATTTTCAATGGGAATTTTTTTTTTTCCCCAAATCAACAAAAAATGACCAGATATCAATAGGACGTGTCCCCCAAACTTCTCCAATTCCATTGACGCTTATGAAGGGTGCCGCCATTGACGGCCATGGACGTCCAATTCTCCCAATCTTTTCTAATGGCTTTTACTTTGTTTAGTGCCATTGACTGGCATTATGGTCCATTCTATTGATAGACCTGAGTGGGGCTAAGATTTGTATCTCCACAGAGGAAAGACCAAGGTGTAATTTCTCCCGAAATTGCAGTTTCTAGTTATTATTATAATTCATCTTATTCTCCGCGTTTTTTCGGCGCGCCGCGCAGCCCGACCCATGGCACCGATCAGCACCGTTCAAGTATCGGCACGACCGGAATTTTCGTGCGACGCGGGCAATTTTTCAAACGGCCCCGAAAAATTTTCCGTTCGCCCGTAAACGGCAATTTTCCGGAAAAAAAAAAAAGTTTCAAAATGTATCTAGTCCTACAATTTTTGACCAAATCACATAATTTGGGCATCAAAAATTCCGGGACATTGAGGGGCATAAAAGTTGTATACAGAATTTGGCAAAAATTTACGGTTCCCTGGAAATTTGCCAAAAACTTTCCTATTCATTTTGAATGGAAAAAAAACACGCGCTTCACAGCCCGAACCGTTAGACCGATCGGCACCGTTCAAGTATCGGCACGACCGGAATTTTCGCGTGACACAGGAAACTTTACAAATGGCCCCGAAAATTTTTCCGTTCGTCCGTAAACGGCAATTTTCCGTGAAAAAAAAAAAAGTTTCAAAATGTATCTAGTCCTACAATTTTTGACCAAATCACATAATTTGGCCATCAAAAATTCCGGGACGGTGAGGGGCATAAAAGTTGTATACAGAATTTGGAAAAAAATTACGCTTCCTCGGAAATTTGCCAAAAACTATCCCATTCATTTCGAATGGGAAAAGTTCCCATTCACTTCCAATGGGATTTCCAATGGAATTTACATTGCATTGATGCCATTGTCGGCCATGCATGTCGAATCTACTGATGCCAATGTACTTGGATTCAATTGACTATATGGATGTCGATGCCATTGACGGCCATGGACGTCCAAAATTTTTCCCATTCATTTTCAATGGGGAAAAAACAAAATTTCCCCAAATCAACAGAAAATGACCAGATATCAATAGGACGTGTCCCCCAAACTTCCCCAATTCCATTGACGCTTATGAAGGGTGCCGCCATTGACTTACATGGACGTCCAAAATTTTTCCCATTCATTTTCAATGGGGAAAAAACTACATTTCTCCAAATCAACAGAAAATGACCAGATATCAATAGGATGTATACCCCAAACGTCCCAAACTCCATTGACGCTTATGGGGGGTGCTGCCATTGACGTCCATGGACGTCCAAAATTTTACCCATTCATTTTCAATGGGAAATTTTTTTTTCTTCCCCAAATCAACAGAAAATGACTAGATATCAATAAGACGTGTCCCCCAAATGTCCCCAATTGCATTGCTGCTTATGGAGGGTGATGCCATTGACATCTAGGGACGTCCAAACTTCCCATTAAATCCCAATGGCATTTCTTCATGTTTGTTCATTCTATTGATGCCAATGTACTTGGATTCCATTGACGCTTATGTAAGTTGATACCATTGACGTCCATGGACGTCCAAAATTTTTCCCATTCATTTTCAATGGGAATTTTTTTTTTTTCCCCAAATCAACAGAAAATGACTAGATATCAATAGGACGTTTCCCCCAAATGTGCCCGATTGCATTGCTGCTTATGGAGGGTGATGCCATTGACGTCCACGGACGTCCAAACTTCCCATTCATTTCCAATGGCATTTCTTCATGTTTGTTCATTCTATTGATGCCAATGTACTTGGATTCCATTGACGCTTATGTAAGTTGATACCATTGACGTCCATGGACGTCCAAAATTTTTCCCATTCATTTTCAATGGGAATTTTTTTTTTTCCCCAAATCAACAGAAAATGACTAGATATCAATAGGACATGTCCCCCAAATGTCCCCGATTGCATTGCCGCTTATGGAGGGTGATGCCATTGACGTCCATGGACGTCCAAACTTCCCATTAATTTCCAATGGCATTTCTTCATGTTTGTTCATTCTATTGATGCCAATGTACTTGGATTCCATTGACGCTTATGTAAGTTGATACCATTGACGTCCATGGACGTCCAAAATTTTTCCCATTCATTTTCAATGGGATATTTTTTTTTTTTCCCAAATCAACAGAAAATGACTAGATATCATTAGGATGTGTCCCCCAACCTTCCCCGATTCCATTAACAATTATGAAAGGTGCCGCCATTGACGTCCATGGACGTCCAATTCTCCCATTCATTTCTAACGGCTTTTACTTTGTTTTTTGCCAATGACTGGCATTATGATCCATTCTATTGATAGACCTGAGTGGGGCTAAGATCTGTATCTCCACAGAGGAAAGACCAAGGTGTGTAATTTCTCCCGAAATTGCAGTTTCTAGTTATTATTATTATTATTTATTATATCATCATCTTATTCTCCGCGTTTTTTCGGCGCGCCGCGCAGCCCGAACCGTACCACCGATCGGCACCATTCAAGTATTGACACGACCGGATTTTTCGCGCGACGCGGGGACTTTTTCAAAATCCCCCGAAAAATTTTCCGTTCGCCCGTAAACGGCAATTTTCCGGAAAAAAAAAAAAGTTTAAAAATGTATCTAGTCCTACAATTTTTGACCAAATCACATAATTTGGGTATCAAAAATTCCGGGACGGTGAGGGGCATAAAAGTTGTATACAGAATTTGGCAAAACTTTACGGTTCCCCGGAAATTTGCCAAAAACTCTCCCATTCATTTCTAATGGGAAAAGTTCCCATTCACTTACAATGGGATTTCAATGGAATTTACATTGCATTGATGCCATTGACGGCCATGCATGTCAAATCTATTGATGCCAATGTACTTGGATTCTATTGACTATATGGATGTCGATGCCATTGACGGCCATGGACGTCCAAAATTTTTCCCATTCATTTTCAATGGGGACAAAATACAATTTCCCCTAATCAACAGAAAATGACCAGATATCAATAGGACGTAAACCCCAAACGTCCCCAACTCCATTGACGCTTATGAAGGGTGCCGCCATTGACTTCGATGAACGTCCAAAAATTTTCCCATTCATTTTCAATGGGGAAAAAACTAAATTTCCCCAAATCAACAGAAAATGACCAGATATTAATAGGACGTAAACCCCAAACGTCCCCAACTCCATTGACGCTTATGGGGGTTGCTGCCATTGACGTCCATGGACGTCCAAAATTTTTCCCATTCATTTTCAATAGGAATTTTTTTTTTTTTCCCAAAATCAAAACAAAATGACCAGATGTCAATAGGACGTGTCCCCCAAATGTCCCCAATTGCATTGCCGCTAATGGAGGGTGATGCCATTGACGTTCATGGACGTCCAAACTTCCCATTCATTTCCAATGGCATTTCTTCATGTTTGTTCATTCTATTGATGCCAATGTACTTGGATTGCCGCTAATGGAGGGTGATGCCATTGACGTTCATGGACGTCCAAACTTCCCATTCATTTCCAATGGCATTTCTTCATGTTTGTTCATTCTATTGATGCCAATGTACTTGGATTCCATTGACGCTTATGTAAGTTGATACCATTGACGTCCATGGACGTCCAAAATTTTTCCCATTCATTTTCAATGGGGAAAAAACTACATTTCTCCAAATCAACAGAAAATGACCAGATATCAATAGGACGTATACCCCAAACGTCCCCAACTCCATTGACGCTTATGGGGGGTGCTGCCATTGACGTCCATGGACGTCCAAAATTTTACCCATTCATTTTTAATGGGAATTTTTTTTTTTTCCCCAAATCAACAGAAAATGACTAGATATCATTAGGACGTGTCCCCCAAATGTCCCCGATTGCATTGCCGCTTATGGGGGGTGATGCCATTGACGTCCATGGACGTCCAAACTTCCCAATCATTTCCAAAGGCATTTCTTCATATTTGTTCATTCTATTGATGCCAATGTACTTGGATTCCATTGACGCTTATGTAAGTTGATACCATTGACGTCCATGGACGTCCAAAATTTTTCCCATTCATTTTCTATGGGAATTTTTTTTTTTTTCCCCAAATCAACAGAAAATGACTAGATATCATTAGGACGTGTCCCCCAAATGTCCCCGATTGCATTGCAGCTTATGGAGGGTGATGCCATTGACGTTCATGGACGTCCAAACTTCCCATTCATTTCCAATGGCATTTCTTCATGTTTTTTCATTTTATTGATGCCAATGTACTTGGATTCCATTGACGCTTATGTAAGTTGATACCATTGACGTCCATGGACGTCCAAAATGTTTCCCATTCATTTTCTATGGGAATTTTTTTTTTTTTTCCCAAATCAACAGAAAATGACTACATATCATTAGGATGTGTCCCCCAAACTTCCCCGATTCCATTAACAATTATGAAAGGTGCCGCCATTGACGTCCATGGACGTCCAATTCTCCCATTCATTTCTAACGGCTTTTACTTTGTTTTTTGCCAATGACTGGCATTATGATCCATTCTATTGATAGACTTGAGTGGGGCTAAGATCTGTATCTCCAAGAGGAAAGACCAAGGTGTGTAATTTCTCCCGAAATTGCAGTTTCTAGTTATTATTATTATGCAATGGTTTCTCCGCGTTTTTTCGGCGCGCCGCGCAGCCCGAACCGTACCACCGATCGGCACCGTTCAAGTATCGACACGACCGGAATTTTCGCGCGACGATGGGAATTTTTCAAACGACCCCGAAAAATTTTTCGTTCGCCCGTAAACGGCGATTTTCCGATTTTTTACAACTTTTTCAAAACGCTACTTGTCCTACAATTTTTGACCAAATCACATAATTTGGACATCAAAAATTCCGGGACGGTGGGGGGCATAAAGATTGTATACAGAATTTGGAAAAAATTTACGGTTCTCCGGATATTTGCCAAAAACTATCCCATTCATTTCCAATGGGAAAAGTTCCCATTCACTTTCAATAGTATTTCCAATGGACTTTACATTGCATTGATGCCATTGACGGCCATGCATGTCGAATCTATTGATGCCAATGTACTTGGATTCATTTGACTATATGGATGTCGATGCCATTGACGGCCATGGACGTCCAAAATTTTTCCCATTCATTTTCAATGGTGAAAAAACTAAATTTCCCCAAATCAACAGAAAATGACCAGATATTAATAGGACGTATACCCCAAACTTCCCCAACTCCATTGACGCTTATGGGGGGTGCTGCCATTGACGTCCATGGACGTCCAAAATTTTTCCCATTCATTTTCAATGGGGAAAAAACTAAATTTCCCCAAATCATCAGAAAATGACCAGTTATCAATAGTACGTCTCCCCCAAACGTTCCGAACTCCATTGACGCTTATAGGGGGTGCTGCCATTGACGTCCATGGACGTCCAAAAATTTTCCCATTCATTTTCAATGGGGAAAAACTAAATTTCCCCAAATCAACAGAAAATGACCAGATATTAATAGGACGTATACCCCAAACGTCCCCAACTCCATTGACGCTTATGGGGGGTGCTGCCATTGACGTCCATGGACGTCCAAAAATTTTCCCATTCATTTTCAATGGGAATTTTTTTTTTTCCCCAAATCAACAGAAAATGACTAGATATCATTAGGACGTGTCCCCCAAATTTCCCCGATTGCATTGCCGCTTATGGAGGGTGATGCCATTGACGTTCATGGACGTCCAAACTTCCCATTAAATCCCAATGGCATTTCTTCATGTTTGTTCATTCTATTGATGCCAATGTACTTGGATTCCATTGACGCTTATGTAAGTTGATACCATTGACGTCCATGGACGTCCAAAATTTTTCCCATTCATTTTCAATGGGAATTTTTTTTTTTTTTCCCAAATCAACAGAAAATGACTAGACATCATTAGGACGTGTCCCCCAAATGTCCCCGATTGCATTGCTGCTTATGGAGGGTGATGCCATTGACGTCCAGGGACGTCCAAACTTCCCATTTATTCCAATGGCATTTCTTCATGTTTGTTCATTCTATTGATGCCAATGTACTTGGATTCCATTGACGCTTATGTAAGTTGATACCATTGACGTCCATGGACGTCCAAAATTTTTCCCATTCATTTTCAATGGGAATTTTTTTTTTTTCCCCAAATCAACAAAAAATGACCAGATATCAATAGGACGTGTCCCCCAAATGTCCCCGATTGGATTGGCGCTTATGGAGGGTGATGCCATTGACGTCCATGGACGTCCAAACTTCCCATTCATTTCCAATGGCATTTCTTCATGTTTGTTCATTCTATTGATGCCAATGTACTTGGATTCCATTGACGCTTATGTAAGTTGATACCATTGACGTCCATGGACGTCCAAAATTTTTCCCATTCATTTTCAATGGGAATTTTTTTTTTTTCCCCAAATCAACAAAAAATGACCAGATATCAATAGGACGTGTCCCCCAAACTTCTCCAATTCCATTGACGCTTATGAAGGGTGCCGCCATTGACGGCCATGGACGTCCAATTCTCCCAATCTTTTCTAATGGCTTTTACTTTGTTTAGTGCCATTGACTGGCATTATGGTCCATTCTATTGATAGACCTGAGTGGGGCTAAGATTTGTATCTCCACAGAGGAAAGACCAAGGTGTAATTTCTCCCGAAATTGCAGTTTCTAGTTATTATTATTATTATGCAATGGTTTCTCCGCGTTTTTTCGGCGCGCCGCGCAGCCCGAACCGTACCACCGATCGGCACCGTTCAAGTATCGACACGACCGGAATTTTCGCGCGACGATGGGAATTTTTCAAACGACCCCGAAAAATTTTTCGTTCGCCCGTAAACGGCGATTTTCCGATTTTTTACAACTTTTTCAAAACGCTACTTGTCCTACAATTTTTGACCAAATCACATAATTTGGACATCAAAAATTCCGGGACGGTGGGGGGCATAAAGATTGTATACAGAATTTGGAAAAAATTTACGGTTCTCCGGATATTTGCCAAAAACTATCCCATTCATTTCCAATGGGAAAAGTTCCCATTCACTTTCAATAGTATTTCCAATGGACTTTACATTGCATTGATGCCATTGACGGCCATGCATGTCGAATCTATTGATGCCCATGTACTTGGATTCATTTGACTATATGGATGTCGATGCCATTGACGGCCATGGACGTCCAAAATTTTTCCCATTCATTTTCAATGGGGAAAAAACTACATTTCCCCAAATCAACAGAAAATGACCAGATATTAATAGGACGTATACCCCAAACGTCCCCAACTCCATTGACGCTTATGGGGGGTGCTGCCATTGACGTCCATGGACGTCCAAAATTTTTCCCATTTATTTTCAATGGGGAAAACACTAAATTTCCCCAAATCATCAGAAAATGACCAGTTATCAATAGTACGTCTCCCCCAAACGTTCCGAACTCCATTGACGCTTATAGGGGGTGCTGCCATTGACGTCCATGGACGTCCAAAAATTTTCCCATTCATTTTCAATGGGGAAAAAACTAAATTTCCCCAAATCAACAGAAAATGACCAGATATTAATAGGACGTATACCCCAAACGTCCCCAATTCCATTTACGCTTATGGAGGGTGATGCCATTGACGTTCATGGACGTCCAAACTTCCCATTCATTTCCAATGGCATTTCTTCATGTTTGTTCATTCTATTGATGCCAATGTACTTGGATTCCATTGACGCCTATGTAAGTTGATACCATTGACGTCCATGGACGTCCAAAATTTTTCCCATTCATTTTCAATGGGAATTTTTTTGTTTTCCCCAAAATCAACAAAAAATGACTAGATATCATTAGGACGTGTCCCCCAAATGTCCCCGATTGCATTGCCGCTTATGGAGGGTGATGCCATTGACGTCCAAAATTTCCATTCATTTCCAATGGCATTTCTTCATGTTTGTTCATTCTATTGATGCCAATGTACTTGGATTCCATTGACGCTTATGTAAGTTGATACCATTGACGTCCATGGACGTCCAAAATTTTTCCCATTCATTTTCAATGGGAATTTTTTTTTTCCCCCAAATCAACAGAAAACGACTAGATATCATTAGGACGTGTCCCCCAAATGTCCCCGATCGCATTGCCGCTTATGGAGGATGATGCCATTGACGTCCATGGACGTCCAAACTTCCCATTCATTTCCAATGGCATTTCTTCATGTTTGTTCATTCTATTGATGCCAATGTACTTGGATTCCATTGACACTTATGTAAGTTGATACCATTGACGTCCATGGACGTCCAAAATTTTTCCCATTCATTTTCAATGGGAATTTTTTTTTTTTTCCCCAAATCAACAGAAAATGACTAGATATCAATAGGACGTTTCCCCCAAATGTGCCCGATTGCATTGCTGCTTATGGAGGGTGATGCCATTGACGTCCACGGACGTCCAAACTTCCCATTCATTTCCAATGGCATTTCTTCATGTTTGTTCATTCTATTGATGCCAATGTACTTGGATTCCATTGACGCTTATGTAAGTTGATACCATTGACGTCCATGGACGTCCAAAATTTTTCCCATTCATTTTCAATGGGAAATTTTTTTTTTTCCTCAAATCAACAGAAAATGACTAGATATCATTAGGACGTGTCCCCCAAATGTCCCCGATTGCATTGCCGCTTATGGGGGGTGATGCCATTGACGTCCATGGACGTCCAAACTTCCCATTAATTTCCAAAGGCATTTCTTCATGTTTGTTCATTCTATTGATGCCAATGTACTTGGATTCCATTGATGCTTATGTAAGTTGATACCATTGACGTCCATGGACGTCCAAAATTTTTCCCATTCATTTTCAATGGGATTTTTTTTTTTTTCCCAAATCAACAGAAAATGACTAGATATCATTAGGACGTGTCCCCCAAATGTCCCCGATTGCATTGCCGCTTATGGAGGGTGATGCCATTGACGTTCATGGACGTCCAAAATTTTTCCCATTCATTTTCAAAGGGATTTTTTTTTTTTTCCCCAAATCAACAGAAAATGACTAGATATCAAGAGGACGTGTCCCCCAAATGTCCCCGATTGCATTGCTGCTTATGGAGGGTGATGCCATTGACGTCCACGGACGTCGAAACTTCCCATTCATTTCCGATGGCATTTCTTCATGTTTGTTCATTCTATTGATGCCAGTGTACTTGGATTCCATTGACGCTTATGTAAGTTGATACCATTGACGTCCATGGACGTCCAAAATTTTTCCCATTCATTTTCAATGGGAAAATTTTTTTTTTCCCTAAATCAACAGAAAATGACTAGATATCATTAGGACGTGTCCCCCAAATGTCCCCGATCGCATTGCCGCTTATGGAGGGTGATGCCATTGACGTCCATGGACGTCCAAACTTACCATTCATTTCCAATGTCATTTCTTCATGTTTGTTCATTCTATTGATTCCAATGTACTTGGATTCCATTGACGCTTATGTAAGTTGATACCATTGACGTCCATGGACGTCCAAAATTTTTCCCATTCATTTTCAATGGGAATTTCTTCTTTTTTCCCCAAATCAACAATAAATGACCAGATATCAATAGGACGTGTCCCCCAAACTTCCCCAATTCCTTTGACGCTTGTGAAGAGTGATGCCATTGACGTCCATGGACGTCCAAATTTCCCATTCATTTCTAATGGCATTTAATTATGTTTTTTCATTTTATTGATGCCAATGTACTTGGATTCCATTGACGCCTATGTAAGTTGATACCATTGACGTCCATGGACGTCCAAAATTTTTCCCATTCATTTTCAATGGGAATTTATGGGACGTCGGCGTCATCCGCACGTTGGACTTCGTCGACTGGACGTCGGCGTCATCCGCATGTTGGACGTCGGCGACGTTTGCTAGTTGGACGTCGTCACCGTCCGCTCATTGGACGTCGGCGCCGTCCGCTCGTTGGAAGTCGGCGCCGTCTTTATGTTGGATGTCGGCAGCGTCAGCACTTTGGACGTCGGAAGCGACAGCAATTAGGACGTCGGTGACGTCCGCTCGTTGGACGTCGCCAAACTTTGGACGTCGGCGTCGTCCACTCTTTTGACATCGTCACCATCCGCTCGTTGGACGTAAGACGGCGCATTCTGCACTTTTGACGTTTGCTTGTTGAACGTCGTCATTGTCCCACGTTGGACGTCGGCACCGTCCGCTTGATGGACGTCGGCAGCGTAAGCACTTTGGACGTCGGTGACGTCCGCTCGTTGGACGTCGGCGCCGTCAGCAGTTTGGAAGTCGGTGATGTCGGCTCGTTGGACGGCGCATTCTGCACTTTGGACGCCGGTGACGTCCGCTCGTTAGACGGCGCATTCTGCACTTTTGACGTTTGCTTGTTGAACGTCGTCACTGTTCCACGTGAGATGTCGGCACCGTGCGCTCGATGGACGTCGGCGTCATCTGCTCTTTTGAGGTCTTGGACGTCGGTGACGTCCGCTCGTTGGACATCGTATTCTGCACTTTTGACTTTTGCTTGTTGAACGTTGTCACTGTCCCACATGGGATGTCGGCGTTATCTGCTCTTTTGACGTCGATGACGTCGGCCTCTCACGCTAACTTTTGACGTCGGCGCCGTTTGCTCGTTGGACGTCGTCACCATCCGTTTGTTGATCGTCGGGGACGTCGGCGTCATCTGCTCTTTTGACGTCTTGGACGTCGGCTCGTTGGACATCGCATTCTGCACTTTTGACGTTTGCTTGTTGAATGTTGTCACTGTCCCACGTGGGATGTCGGCATCATCTGCTCTTTTGACGTCGGTGACGTCAGCCTCTCGCGCTAACTTTTGACGTCGGCGCCGTTTGCTCGTTGGACGTCGTCACCATCCGTTCGTTGATCGTCGGCGCTGTCCTCTCGATGGACGTTGGCGTCATCCGCTCTTTTTACGTCGGCGACGTCCAATCCACTCTGAGGTATACGCATAAAGTAGGAAACTGACCGGGGATCGAACCACCATCCTCTCGTACCAAGGTCAGCGATATTAACACTGAACTATCCATCTGCTAAATGCAGTGTTGTGTGATATGTATATAAAGTTATCATGTATGTGATACAGGCATTGACAAAAGCTAACTTGGTATTGACAGAGGTTCGATCCTGCGACCTCCCGCATCAAAGTCATTTTCAATTGGAATTTTTTTTTTTCCAAAAATCAAAAGAAAATGACTAGATATCAATAGGACGTGTCCCCCAAACTTCCCCAATTCCATTTACACTTATGGAGGGTGATGCCATTGACGTCCATGGACGTCCAAAATTCCCATTTATTTTTAATTATGTTTTTTCATTCTATTGATGCCAATGTACTTGGATTCCATTGTAAGTTGATACCATTGACGTCAATGGACGTCCAAAATTTTTCCCATTCATTTTCAATGGGAATTTTTTTCCCCCCCAAATCAACAAAAAAACGACCTGATATCAATAGGACGTGTCCCCCAAACTAGTCCAATTCCATTGACGCTTATGAAGGGCGCCGCCATTGATGGCCATGGACGTCCAAATTTCCCATTCATTTCTAATGCCATTTAATTATGTTTTTTCATTCTATTGATGCAAATGTACTTGGATTCTATTGACGCTTATGTAAGTTGATACCATTGACGTCCATGGACGTCCAAAATTTTTCCCATTCATTTTCAATGGGAATTTTTTTTTTTTCCCCAAATCAACAGAAAATGACTAGATATCAATAGGACGTGTCCCCCAAATGTCCCCGATTGCATTGCTGCTTATGGAGGGTGATGCCATTGACGTTCATGGACGACCAAACTTCCCATTCATTTCCAATGCATTTCTTCATGTTTGTTCATTCTATTGATGCCAATGTACTTGGATTCCATTGACGCTTATGTAAGTTGATACCATTGACGTCCATGGACGTCCAAAATTTTTCCCATTCATTTTCAATGGGAATTTTTTTTTTTTCCCCAAATCAACAGAAAATGACTAGACATCATTAGGACGTGTCCCCCAAATGTCCCTGATTGGATTGCCGCTTATGGAGGGTGATGCCATTGACGGCCATGGACGTCCAATTCTCCCAATCTTTTCTAATGGCTTTTACTTTGTTTAGTGCCATTGACTGGCATTATGGTCCATTCTATTGATAGACCTGAGTGGGGCTAAGATCTGTATCTCCACAGAGGAAAGACCAAGGTGTGTAATTTCTCCCGAAATTGCAGTTTCTAGTTATTATTTATTACCTTGGTCTTTCTGAAAGAAAGAACAAGGTATTGTTATTGTGCAACTTTATTATTACCTTGGTCTTTCCAAGGGAAAGAACAAGGTAATGCTGTTCTGCAACTTTATCGTACTTATTACCTTGGTCTTTCCAAGGGAAAGAACAAGGTTATGTTGTTGTACAACTTTATTGTACTTCTTTATTATTTCTTTATTACCTTGGTCTTTCCAAGGGAAAGAACAAGGTATTGTTATTGTGCAACTTTATTATTATAATAATTATTATTATTATTACCTTGGTCTTTCTGAAAGAAAGAACAAGGTATTGTTATTGTGCAACTTTATTGTACTTATTATTTATTCATCTTATTCTCCGCGTTTTTTTGAGCCAACGCACAGCCCAAACCGTAGCACCGATCGGCACAGTTCAAGTATCGGCACGACCGGAATTTTCGCGTGACGATGGGAATTTTTCAAACCGCCACGAAAAATTTTCCGTTCGCCCGTAAACGGCAATTTTCCGAAAAACAAAAAAAGTTTCAAAATGTATCTAGTCCTACAATTTTTGACCAAATCACATAATTTGGGCATCAAAAATTCCGGGACGGTGAGGGGCATAAAAGTTGTATACAGAATTTGGCAAAAATTTACGGTTCCCCGGAAATTTGCCAAAAACTTTCCTATTCATTTTGAATGGAAAAAAAACGCGCGCTTCACAGCCCGAACCGTTAGACCGATCGGCACCGTTCAAGTATCGGCACGACCGGAATTTTCGCGTGACACAGGAAACTTTACAAATGGCCCCGAAAATTTTTCCGTTCGTCCGTAAACGGCAATTTTCCGTGAAAAAAAAAAAAGTTTCAAAATGTATCTAGTCCTACAATTTTTGACCAAATCACATAATTTGGGCATCAAAAATTCCGGGACGGTGAGGGGCATAAAAGTTGTATACAGAATTTGGAAAAAAATTACGCTTCCTCGGAAATTTGCCAAAAACTATCCCATTCATTTCGAATGGGAAAAGTCCCATTCACTTCCAATGGGATTTCCAATGGAATTTACATTGCATTGATGCCATTGACGGCCATGCATGTCGAATCTACTGATGCCAATGTACTTGGATTCAATTGACTATATGAATGTCGATGCCATTGACGGCCATGGACGTCCAAAATTTTTCCCATTCATTTTCAATGGGGAAAAAACAAAATTTCCCCAAATCAACAGAAAATGACCAGATATCAATAGGACGTGTCCCCCAAACTTCCCCAATTCCATTGACGCTTATGAAGGGTGCCGCCATTGACTTCCATGGACGTCCAAAATTTTTCCCATTCATTTTCAATGGGGAAAAAACTACATTTCTCCAAATCAACAGAAAATGACCAGATATCAATAGGACGTATATCCCAAACGTCCCCAATTCCATTGACGCTTATGGGGGGTGCTGCCATTGACGTCCATGGACGTCCAAAATTTTACCCATTCATTTTCAATGGGAAATTTTTTTTTTTCCCCAAATCAACAGAAAATGACTAGATATCAATAGGACCTGTCCCCCAAATGTCCCCGATTGCATTGCTGCTTATGGAGGGTGATGCCATTGACGTCCAGGGACGTCCAAACTTCCCATTCATTTCCAATGGCATTTCTTCATGTTTGTTCATTCTATTGATGCCAATGTACTTGGATTCCATTGACGCTTATGTAAGTTGATACCATTGACGTCCATGGACGTCCAAAATTTTTCCCATTCATTTTCAATGGGAAATTTTTTTTTTTCCCCAAATCAACAGAAAATGACTAGATATCATTAGGACGTGTCCCCCAAATGTCCCCGATTGCATTGCCGCTTATGGGGGGTGATGCCATTGACGTCCATGGACGTCCAAACTTCCCATTCATTTCCAAAGGCATTTCTTCATGTTTGTTCATTCTATTGATGCCAATGTACTTGGATTCCATTGACGCTTATGTAAGTTGATACCATTGACGTCCATGGACGTCCAAAATTTTTCCCATTCATTTTCAATGGGATTTTTTTTTTTTTCCCAAATCAACAGAAAATGACTAGATATCATTAGGACGTGTCCCCCAAATGTCCCCGATTGCATTGCCGCTTATGGAGGGTGATGCCATTGACGTTCATGGACGTCCAAACTTCCCATTCATTTCCAATGGCATTTCTTCATGTTTGTTCATTTTATTGATGCCAATGTACTTGGATTCCATTGACGCTTATGTAAGTTGATACCATTGACGTCCATGGACGTCCAAAATTTTTCCCATTCATTTTCAATGGGAAATTTTTTTTTTTTTTCCCAAATCAACAGAAAATGACTAGATATCAATAGAACGTGTCCCCCAAACTTCCCCGATTCCATTAACAATTATGGAGGGTGCTGCCATTGACGGACATGGACGTCCAATTCTCCCAATCTTTTCTCATGGCTTTTACTTTGTTTAGTGCCATTGACTGGCATTATGGTCCATTCTATTGATAGACCTGAGTGGGGCTAAGATCTGTATCTCCACAGAGGAAAGACCAAGGTGTGTAATTTCTCCCGAAATTGCAGTTTCTAGTTATTATTATTATTCAATAATTCTCCGCGTTTTTTTGAGCCAACGCACAGCCCAAACCGTAGCACCGATCGGCACCGTTGAAGTATCGGCACGACCGGATTTTTCGCGTGACGATGGGAATTTTTCAAACCGCCACGAAAAATTTTCCGTTCGCCCGTAAACGGCAATTTTCCGAAAAATAAAAAAAGTTTCAAAATGTATCTAGTCCTACAATTTTTGACCAAATCACATAATTTGGGCATCAAAAATTCCGGGACGGTGAGGGGCATAAAAGTTGTATACAGAATTTGGCAAAAATTTACGGTTCCCCGGAAATTTGCCAAAAACTTTCTTATTCATTTTGAATGGAAAAAAAACGCGCGCTTCACAGCCCGAACCGTTAGACCGATCGGCACCGTTCAAGTATCGGCACGACCGGAATTTTCGCGTGACACAGGAAACTTTACAAATGGCCCCGAAAATTTTTCCGTTCGTCCGTAAACGGCAATTTTCCGTGAAAAAATAAAAAGTTTCAAAATGTATCTAGTCCTACAATTTTTGACCAAATCACATAATTTGGGCATCAAAAATTCCGGGACGGTGAGGGGCATAAAAGTTGTATACAGAATTTGGAAAAAAATTACGCTTCCTCGGAAATTTGCCAAAAACTATCCCATTCATTTCGAATGGGAAAAGTCCCATTCACTTCCAATGGGATTTCCAATGGAATTTACATTGCATTGATGCCATTGACGGCCATGCATGTCGAATCTACTGATGCCAATGTACTTGGATTCAATTGATTATATGGATGTCGATGCCATTGACTGCCATGGACGTCCAAAATTTTTCCCATTCATTTTCAATGGGGAAAAAACAAAATTACCCCAAATCAACAGAAAATGACCAGATATCAATAGGACGTGTCCCCCAAACTTCCCCAATTCCATTGACGCTTATGAAGGGTACCGCCATTGACTTACATGGACGTCCAAAATTTTTCCCATTCATTTTCAATGGGGAAAAAACGAAATTTCTCCAAATCAACAGAAAATGACCAGATATCAATAGGACGTATATCCCAAACGTCCCCAATTCCATTGACGCTTATGGGGGGTGCTGCCATGGACGTCCATGGACGTCCAAAATTTTACCCATTCATTTTCAATGGGAAATTTTTTTTTTTCCCCAAATCAACAGAAAATGACTAGATATCAATAGGACCTGTCCCCCAAATGTCCCCGATTGCATTGCTGCTTATGGAGGGTGATGCCATTGACGTCCAGGGACGTCCAAACTTCCCATTCATTTCCAATGGCATTTCTTCATGTTTGTTCATTCTTTTGATGCCAATGTACTTGGATTCCATTGACACTTATGTAAGTTGATACCATTGACGTCCATGGACGTCCAAAATTTTTCCCATTCATTTTCAATGGGAATTTTTTTTTTTTTCCCCAAATCAACAGAAAATGACTAGATATCAATAGGACGTTTCCCCCAAATGTGCCCGATTGCATTGCTGCTTATGGAGGGTGATGCCATTGACGTCCATGGACGTCCAAACTTCCCATTAATTTCCAATGGCATTTCTTCATGTTTGTTCATTCTATTGATGCCAATGTACTTGGATTCCATTGACGCTTATGTAAGTTGATACCATTGACGTCCATGGACGTCCAAAATTTTTCCCATTCATTTTCAATGGGAATTTTTTTTTTTTCCCCAAATCAACAGAAAATGACTAGATATCATTAGGACGTGTCCCCCAAATGTCCCCGATTGCATTGCCGCTTATGGGGGGTGATGCCATTGACGTTCATGGACGTCCAAACTTCCCATTCATTTCCAAAGGCATTTCTTCATGTTTGTTCATTCTATTGATGCCAATGTACTTGGATTCCATTGACGCTTATGTAAGTTGATACCATTGACGTCCATGGACGTCCAAAATTTTTCCCATTCATTTTCAATGGGAATTTTTTTTTTTCCCCAAATCAACAGAAAATGACTAGATATCATTAGGACGTGTCCCCCAAATGTCCCCGATTGCATTGCCGCTTATGGGGGGTGATGCCATTGACGTCCATGGACGTCCAAACTTCCCATTCATTTCCAATGGCATTTCTTCATGTTTGTTCATTCTATTGATGCCAATGTACTTGGATTCCATTGACGCTTATGTAAGTTGATACCATTGACGTCCATGGACGTCCAAAATTTTTCCCATTCATTTTCAATGGGATTTTTTTTTTTTTCCCCAAATCAACAGAAAATGACTAGATATCATTAGGACGTGTCCCCCAAATGTCCCCGATTGCATTGCCGCTTATGGAGGGTGATGCCATTGACGTTCATGGACGTCCAAACTTCCCATTCATTTCCAATGGCATTTTTTCATGTTTGTTCATTTTATTGATGCCAATGTACTTAGTATCCATTGACGCTTATGTAAGTTGATACCATTGACGTCCATGGACGTCCAAAATTTTTCCATTCATTTTCAATGGGAATTTTTTTTTTTTTCCCAAATCAACAGAAAATGACTAGATATCATTAGGACGTGTCCCCCAAACTTCCCCGATTCCATTAACAATTATGAAAGGTGCCGCCATTGACGTCCATGGACGTCCAATTCTCCCATTCATTTCTAACGGCTTTTACTTTGTTTTTTGCCAATGACTGGCATTATGATCCATTCTATTGATAGACCTGAGTGGGGCTAAGATCTGTATCTCCACAGAGGAAAGACCAAGGTGTGTAATTTCTCCCGAAATTGCAGTTTCTAGTTATTATTATTATTCAATAATTCTCCGCGTTTTTTTGAGCCAACGCACAGCCCAAACCGTAGCACCGATCGGCACCGTTGAAGTATCGGCACGACCGGATTTTTCGCGTGACGATGGGAATTTTTCAAACCGCCACGAAAAATTTTCCGTTCGCCCGTAAACGGCAATTTTCCGAAAAATAAAAAAAGTTTAAAAATGTATCTAGTCCTACAATTTTTGACCAAATCACATAATTTGGGCATCAAAAATTCCGGGACGGTGAGGGGCATAAAAGTTGTATACAGAATTTGGCAAAAATTTACGGTTCCCCGGAAATTTGCCAAAAACTTTCCTATTCATTTTGAATGGAAAAAAAACGCGCGCTTCACAGCCCGAACCGTTAGACCGATCGGCACCGTTCAAGTATCGGCACGACCGGAATTTTCGCGTGACACAGGAAACTTTACAAATGGCCCCGAAAATTTTTCCGTTCGTCCGTAAACGGCAATTTTCCGTGAAAAAAAAAAAAGTTTCAAAATGTATCTAGTCCTACAATTTTTGACCAAATCACATAATTTGGGCATCAAAAATTCCGGGACGGTGAGGGGCATAAAAGTTGTATACAGAATTTGGAAAAAAATTACGCTTCCTCGGAAATTTGCCAAAAACTATCCCATTCATTTCGAATGGGAAAAGTCCCATTCACTTCCAATGGGATTTCCAATGGAATTTACATTGCATTGATGCCATTGACGGCCATGCATGTCGAATCTACTGATGCCAATGTACTTGGATTCAACTGACTATATAGATGTCGATGCCATTGACTGCCATGGACGTCCAAAATTTTTCCCATTCATTTTCAATGGGGAAAAAACAAAATTACCCCAAATCAACAGAAAATGACCAGATATCAATAGGACGTGTCCCCCAAACTTCCCCAATTCCATTGACGCTTATGAAGGGTGCCGCCATTGACTTACATGGACGTCCAAAATTTTTCCCATTCATTTTCAATGGGGAAAAAACTAAATTTCTCCAAATCAACAGAAAATGACCAGATATCAATAGGACGTATACCCCAAACGTCCCCAACTCCATTGACGCTTATGGGGGGTGCTGCCATTGACTTCCATGGACGTCCAAAATTTTACCCATTCATTTTCAATGGGAAATTTTTTTTTCCCCCCAAATCAACAGAAAATGACTAGATATCAATAGGACGTGTCCCCCAAATGTCCCCAATTGCATTGCTGCTTATGGAGGGTGATGCCATTGACGTCCTGGGACGTTCAAACTTCCCATTCATTTCCAATGGCATTTCTTCATGTTTGTTCATTCTATTGATGCCAATGTACTTGGATTCCATTGACGCTTATGTAAGTTGATGCCATTGACGTCCATGGACGTCCAAAATTTTTCCCATTTATTTTCAATGGGAATTTTTTTTTTTTCCCCAAATCAACAGAAAATGACTAGATATCAATAGGACGTTTCCCCCAAATGTGCCCGATTGCATTGCTGCTTATGGAGGGTGATGCCATTGACGTTCATGGACGTCCAAACTTCCCATTCATTTCCAATGGCATTTCTTCATGTTTGTTCATTCTATTGATGCCAATGTACTTGGATTCCATTGACGC
Organism: Corythoichthys intestinalis; assembly: GCF_030265065.1. Taxonomy (NCBI): domain Eukaryota; kingdom Metazoa; phylum Chordata; class Actinopteri; order Syngnathiformes; family Syngnathidae; genus Corythoichthys; species Corythoichthys intestinalis. The sequence goes on from NC_080398.1 coordinate 45,113,132, forward strand.
TTATGTAAGTTGATACCATTGACGTCCATGGACGTCCAAAATTTTTCCCATTCATTTTCAATGTGAAATTTTTTTTTTTCCCCAAATCAACAGAAAATGACTAGATATCATTAGGACGTGTCCCCCAAATGTCCCCGATTGCATTGCCGCTTATGGGGGGTGATGCCATTGACGTCCATGGACGTCCAAACTTCCCATTCATTTCCAAAGGCATTTCTTCATGTTTGTTCATTCTATTGATGCCAATGTACTTGGATTCCATTGACGCTTATGTAAGTTGATACCATTGACGTCCATGGACGTCCAAAATTTTTCCCATTCATTTTCAATGGGATTTTTTTTTTTTTCCCAAATCAACAGAAAATGACTAGATATCATTAGGATGTGTCCCCCAAATGTCCCCGATTGCATTGCCGCTTATGGAGGGTGATGCCATTGACGTTCATGGACGTCCAAACTTCCCATTCATTTCCAATGGCATTTCTTCATGTTTGTTCATTTTATTGATGCCAATGTACTTGGATTCCATTGACGCTTATGTCAGTTGATACCATTGACGTCCATGGACGTCCAAAATTTTTCCCATTCATTTTCAATGGAAATTTATTTTTTTCCCCCAAATCAACAGAAAATGAGTAGATATCATTAGGACGTGTCCCCCAAATGTCCCCGATTGCATTGCTGCTTATGGAGGGTGATGCCATTGACGTCCACGGACGTCCAAACTTCCCATTAATTTCCAATGGCATTTCTTCATGTTTTTTCATTCTATTGATGCCAATGTACTTGGATTCCATTGACGCTTATGTAAGTTGATACCATTGACGTCCATGGACGTCCAAAATTTTTCCCATTCATTTTCAATGGGATATTTTTTTTTTTTCCCAAATCAACAGAAAATGACTAGATATCATTAGGATGTGTCCCCCAACCTTCCCCGATTCCATTAACAATTATGAAAGGTGCCGCCATTGACGTCCATGGACGTCCAATTCTCCCATTCATTTCTAACGGCTTTTACTTTGTTTTTTGCCAATGACTGGCATTATGATCCATTCTATTGATAGACCTGAGTGGGGCTAAGATCTGTATCTCCACAGAGGAAAGACCAAGGTGTGTAATTTCTCCCGAAATTGCAGTTTCTAGTTATTATTATTATTATTCAATAATTGTTGACGTTTTTTTCGGCGCGCCGCGCAGCCCGAACCATACCTCCGATCGGTACCGTTCAAGTATCGGCACGACCGGAATTTTCGCGCGACGATGGGAATTTTTCAAACGGCCCCGAAAAATTTTCCGTTCGCCCGTAAACGGCAAATTTCCGGAAAAAAAAAAAAGTTTCAAAACGCTACTTGTCCTACAATTTTTGACCAAATCACATAATTTGGACATCAAAAATTCCGGGACGGTGGGGGGCATAAAGATTGTATACAGAATTTGGAAAAAATTTACGGTTCTCCGGATATTTGCCAAAAACTATCCCATTCATTTCCAATGGGAAAAGTTCCCATTCACTTTCAATAGTATTTCCAATGGACTTTACATTGCATTGATGCCATTGACGGCCATGCATGTCGAATCTATTGATGCCAATGTACTTGGATTCATTTGACTATATGGATGTCGATGCCATTGACGGCCATGGACGTCCAAAATTTTTCCCATTCATTTTCAATGGGGAAAAAACTAAATTTCCCCAAATCAACAGAAAATGACCAGATATTAATAGGACGTATACCCCAAACGTCCCCAACTCCATTGACGCTTATGGGGGGTGCTGCCATTGACGTCCATGGACGTCCAAAATTTTTCCCATTCATTTTCAATGGGGAAAAAACTAAATTTCCCCAAATCATCAGAAAATGACCAGTTATCAATAGTACGTCTCCCCCAAACGTTCCGAACTCCACTGACGCTTATAGGGGGTGCTGCCATTGACGTCCATGGACGTCCAAAAATTTTCCCATTCATTTTCAATGGGGAAAAAACTAAATTTCCCCAAATCAACAGAAAATGACCAGATATTAATAGGACGTATACCCCAAACGTCCCCAACTCCATTGACGCTTATGGGGGGTGCTGCCATTGACGTCCATGGACGTCCAAAAATTTTCCCATTCATTTTCAATGGGAATTTTTTTTTTTTTCCCCAAATCAACAGAAAATGACTAGATATCATTAGGACGTGTCCCCCAAATGTCCCCGATTGCATTGCCGCTTATGGAGGGTGATGCCATTGACGTTCATGGACGTCCAAACTTCCCATTAAATCCCAATGGCATTTCTTCATGTTTGTTCATTCTATTGATGCCAATGTACTTGGATTCCATTGACGCTTATGTAAGTTGATACCATTGACGTCCATGGACGTCCAAAATTTTTCCCATTCATTTTCAATGGGAAATTTTTTTTTTTCCCCAAATCAACAGAAAATGACTAGACATCATTAGGACGTGTCCCCCAAATGTCCCCGATTGCATTGCTGCTTATGGAGGGTGATGCCATTGACGTTCATGGACGTCCAAACTTCCCATTCATTTCCAATGGCATTTCTTCATGTTTGTTCATTCTATTGATGCCAATGTACTTGGATTCCACTGACGCTTATGTAAGTTGATACCATTGACGTCCATGGACGTCCAAAATTTTTCCCATTCATTTTCAATGGGAATTTTTTTTTTTTCCCCAAATCAACAAAAAATGACCAGATATCAATAGGACGTGTCCCCCAAATGTCCCCGATTGGATTGGCGCTTATGGAGGGTGATGCCATTGACGTCCATGGACGTCCAAACTTCCCATTCATTTCCAATGGCATTTCTTCATGTTTGTTCATTCTATTGATGCCAATGTACTTGGATTCCATTGACGCTTATGTAAGTTGATACCATTGACGTCCATGGACGTCCAAAATTTTTCCCATTCATTTTCAATGGGAATTTTTTTTTTTTCCCCAAATCAACAAAAAATGACCAGATATCAATAGGACGTGTCCCCCAAACTTCTCCAATTCCATTGACGCTTATGAAGGGTGCCGCCATTGACGGCCATGGACATCCAATTCTCCCAATCTTTTCTAATGGCTTTTACTTTGTTTAGTGCCATTGACTGGCATTATGGTCCATTCTATTGATAGACCTGAGTGGGGCTAAGATTTGTATCTCCACAGGGGAAAGACCAAGGTGTAATTTCTCCCGAAATTGCAGTTTCTAGTTATTATTATTATTCATCTTATTCTCCGCGTTTTTTTGAGCCAACGCACAGCCCAAACCGTAGCACCGATCGGCACCGTTCAAGTATCGGCACGACCGGATTTTTCGTGTGACGATGGGAATTTTTCAAACCGCCACGAAAAATTTTCCGTTCGCCCGTAAACGGCAATTTTCCGAAAAATAAAAAAAGTTTCAAAATGTATCTAGTCCTACAATTTTTGACCAAATCACATAATTTGGGCATCAAAAATTCCGGGACGGTGAGGGGCATAAAAGTTGTATACAGAATTTGGCAAAAATTTACGGTTCCCCGGAAATTTGCCAAAAACTTTCCTATTCATTTTGAATGGAAAAAAAACGCGCGCTTCACAGCCCGAACCGTTAGACCGATCGGCACCGTTCAAGTATCGGCACGACCGGAATTTTCGCGTGACACAGGAAACTTTACAAATGGCCCCGAAAATTTTTCCGTTCGTCCGTAAACGGCAATTTTCCGTGAAAAAAAAAAAAGTTTCAAAATGTATCTAGTCCTACAATTTTTGACCAAATCAAATAATTTGGGCATCAAAAATTCCGGGACGGTGAGGGGCATAAAAGTTGTATACAGAATTTGGAAAAAAATTACGCTTCCTCGGAAATTTGCCAAAAACTATCCCATTCATTTCGAATGGGAAAAGTTCCCATTCACTTCCAATGGGATTTCCAACGGAATTTACATTGCATTGATGCCATTGACAGCCATGCATGTCGAATCTACTGATGCCAATGTACTTGGATTCAATTGACTATATAGATGTCGATGCCATTGACTGCCATGGACGTCCAAAATTTTTCCCATTCATTTTCAATGGGGAAAAAACAAAATTACCCCAAATCAACAGAAAATGACCAGATATCAATAGGACGTGTCCCCCAAACTTCCCCAATTCCATTGACGCTTATGAAGGGTGCCGCCATTGACTTACATGGACGTCCAAAATTTTTCCCATTCATTTTCAATGGGGAAAAAACTAAATTTCTCCAAATCAACAGAAAATGACCAGATATCAATAGGACGTATATCCCAAACGTCCCCAATTCCATTGACGCTTATGGGGGGTGCTGCCATTGACGTCCATGGACGTCCAAAATTTTACCCATTCATTTTCAATGGGAAATTTTTTTTTTTCCCCAAATCAACAGAAAATGACTAGATATCATTAGGACCTGTCCCCCAAATGTCCCCGATTGCATTACCGCTTATGGAGGGTGATGCCATTGACGTCCATGGACGTCCAAACTTCCCATTCTTTTCCAATGGCATTTCTTCATGTTTGTTCATTCTATTGATGCCAATGTACTTGGATTCCATTGACGGTTATGTAAGTTGATACCATTGACGTCCATGGACGTCCAAAATTTTTCCCATTCATTTTCAATGGGAATTTTTTTTTTTTTTCCCAAATCAACAGAAAATGACTAGATATCATTAGGACGTGTCCCCTAAATGTCCCCGATTGCATTGCCGCTTATGGAGGGTGATGCCATTGACGTTCATGGACGTCCAAACTTCCCATTAAATCCCAATGGCATTTCTTCATGTTTGTTCATTCTATTGATGCCAATGTACTTGGATTCCATTGACGCTTATCTAAGTTGATACCATTGACGTCCATGGACGTCCAAAATTTTTCCCATTCATTTTCAATGGGAATTTTTTTTTTTTCCCCAAATCAACAGAAAATGACTAGATATCAATAGGACGTGTCCCCCAAATGTCCCCGATTGCATTGGCTCTTATGGAGGGTGATGCCATTGACGGCCACGGACGTCCAAACTTCCCATTCATTTCCAATGGCATTTCTTCATGTTTGTTCATTCTATTGATGCCAATGTACTTGGATTCCATTGACGCTTATGTAAGTTGATACCATTGACGTCCATGGACGTCCAAAATTTTTCCCATTCATTTTCAATGGGAAATTTTTTTTTTTCCCCAAATCAACAGAAAATGACTAGATATCATTAGGACGTGTCCCCCAAATGTCCCCGATTGCATTGCCGCTTATGGGGGGTGATGCCATTGACGTCCATGGACGTCCAAACTTCCCATTCATTTCCAAAGGCATTTCTTCATGTTTGTTCATTCTATTGATGCCAATGTACTTGGATTCCATTGACGCTTATGTAAGTTGATACCATTGACGTCCATGGACGTCCAAAATTTTTCCCATTCATTTTCAATGGGAATTTTTTTTTTTTCCCCAAATCAACAGAAAATGACTAGATATCAATAGGACATGTCCCCCAAATGTCCCCGATTGCATTGCCGCTTATGGAGGGTGATGCCATTGACGTCCATGGACGTCCAAACTTCCCATTAATTTCCAATGGCATTTCTTCATGTTTGTTCATTCTATTGATGCCAGTGTACTTGGATTCCATTGACGCTTATGTAAGTTGATACCATTGACGTCCATGGACGTCCAAAATTTTTCCCATTCATTTTCAATGGGAATTTTTTTTTTTCCACAAATCAACAGAAAATGACTAGATATCAATAGGACGTGTCCCCCAAATGTCTCCGATTGCATTAACAATTATGAAGGGTGCCGCCATTGACGTCCATGGACGTCCAATTCTCCAGTTCATTTCTAATGGCTTTTTGTTTTGTGCCAATGACTGGCATTATCATCCATTCTATTGATAGACCTGAGTGGGGCTAAGATCTGTATCTCCACAGAGGAAAGACCAAGGTCTGTAATTTCTCCCGAAATTGCAGTTTCTAGTTATTATTATTATTATTCATCTTATTCTCCGCGTTTTTTCGGCGCGCCGCACAGCCCGAACCGCTGCACCGATCGGCACCGTTCCGATATCGAAACGTCCGGAATTTTTGCGCGACGATGGCTTTTTTAAAAAGGGCCCCGAAAAATTTTCCGTTTTCCCGCAAACGGCAATTTTCCAGATTTTTTTTTTTTTTTCAAAATGTATCTAGTCCTACAATTTTTGACCAAATCACATAATTTGGGTATCAAAAATTCCGGGACGGTGAGGGGCATAAAAGTTGTATACAGAATTTGGAAAAAATTTACGGTTCCCTGGAAATTTGCCAAAAACTCTCCCATTCATTTCTAATGGGAAAAGTTCCCATTCACTTACAATGGGATTTCAATGGAATTTACATTGCATTGATGCCATTGACGGCCATGCATGTCGAATCTATTGATGCCAATGTACTTGGATTCAATTGACTATATGGATGTCGATGCCATTGACTGCCATGGACGTCCAAAATTTTTCCCATTCATTTTCAATGGGGAAAAAACTACATTTCCCCAAATAAACAGAAAATGACCAGATATCAATAGGACGTGTCCCCCAAACGTCCCCAACTCAATTGACGCTTATAGAGGGTGCTGCCACTGACGTCCATGGACGTCCAAAATTTTTCCCATTCATTTTCAATGGGGAAAAAACTAAATTTCTCCAAATCAACAGAAAATGACCAGATATCAATAGGACGTATATCCCAAACGTCCCCAATTCCATTGACGCTTATGGGGGGTGCTGCCATTGACGTCCATGGACGTCCAAAATTTTACCCATTCATTTTCAATGGGAATTTTTTTTTTTTCCCCCAAATCAACAGAAAATGACTAGATATCAATAGGACCTGTCCCCCAAATGTCCCCGATTGCATTGCTGCTTATGGAGGGTGATGCCATTGACGTCCAGGGACGTCCAAACTTCCCATTCATTTCCAATGGCATTTCTTCATGTTTGTTCATTCTTTTGATGCCAATGTACTTGGATTCCATTGACGCTTATGTAAGTTGATACCATTGACGTCCATGGACGTCCAAAATTTTTCCCATTCATTTTCAATGGGAATTTTTTTTTTTTCCCCCCAAATCAACAGAAAATGACTAGATATCAATAGGACGTTTCCCCCAAATGTGCCCGATTGCATTGCTGCTTATGGAGGGTGATGCCATTGACGTCCACGGACGTCCAAACTTCCCATTCATTTCCAAAGGCATTTCTTCATGTTTGTTCATTCTATTGATGCCAATGTACTTGGATTCCATTGACGCTTATGTAAGTTGATACCATTGACGTCCATGGACGTCCAAAATTTTTCCCATTCATTTTCAATGGGATTTTTTTTTTTTTTTCCCAAATCAACAGAAAATGACTAGATATCATTAGGACGTGTCCCCCAAATGTCCCCGATTGCATTGCCGCTTATGGAGGGTGATGCCATTGACGTTCATGGACGTCCAATTCTCCCAATCTTTTCTAATGGCTTTAACTTTGTTTAGTGCCAATGACTGGCATTATGGTCCATTCTATTGATAGACCTGAGTGGGGCTAAGATTTGTATCTCCACAGAGGAAAGACCAAGGTGTGTAATTGTACTTTTTATTCTTTATTTATTATTATTCAATAATTGTTGACGTTTTTTTCGGCGCGCCGCGCAGCCCAAACCATAGCTCCAATCGGTACCGTTCAAGTATCGGCACGACCGGAATTTTCGCGCGACGATGGGAATTTTTCAAACGGCCCCGAAAAATTTTCCGTTCGCCCGTAAACGGCAACTTTCCGAAAAAAAAAAAAAGTTTAAAAATGTATCTACTCCTACAATTTTTGACCAAATCACGTAATTTGGGTATCAAAAATTCCGGGACGGTGAGGGGCATAAAAGTTGTATACAGAATTTGGCAAAAATTTACGGTTCCCCGGAAATTTGCCAAAAACTTTCCTATTCATTTTGAATGGAAAAAAAACGCGCGCTTCACAGCCCGAACCGTTTGACCGATCGGCACCGTTCAAGTATCGGCACGACCGGAATTTTCATGTGACACAGGAAACTTTACAAATGGCCCCGAAAATTTTTCCGTTCGTCCGTAAACGGCAATTTTCCGTGAAAAAAAAAAACAGTTTCAAAATGTATCTAGTCCTACAATTTTTGACCAAATCACATAATTTGGACATCAAAAATTCCGGGACGGTGAGGGGCATAAAAGTTGTATACAGAATTTTGAAAAAAATTACGCTTCCTCGGAAATTTGCCAAAAACTATCCCATTCATTTCGAATGGGAAAAGTTCCCATTCACTTCCAATGGGATTTCCAATGGAATTTACATTGCATTGATGCCATTGACGGCCATGCATGTCGAATCAACTGATGCCAATGTACTTGGATTCAATCGACTATATGGATGTCGATGCCATTGACGGCCATGGACGTCCAAAATTTTTCCCATTCATTTTCAATGGGGAAAAAACAAAATTACCCCAAATCAACAGAAAATGACCAGATATCAATAGGACGTGTCCCCCAAACTTACCCAATTCCATTGACGCTTATGAAGGGTGCCGCCATTGACTTACATGGACGTCCAAAATTTTTCCCATTCATTTTCAATGGGGAAAAAACTACATTTCTCCAAATCAACAGAAAATGACCAGATATCAATAGGACGTATATCCCAAACGTCCCCAATTCCATTGACGCTTATGGGGGGTGCTGCCATTGACGTCCATGGACGTCCAAAATTTTACCCATTCATTTTCAATGGGAATTTTTTTTTTTCCCCAAATCAACAGAAAATAACTAGATATCAATAGGACCTGTCCCCCAAATGTCCCCGATTGCATTGCTGCTTATGGAGGGTGATGCCATTGACGTCCAGGGACGTCCAAACTTCCCATTCATTTCCAATGGCATTTCTTCATGTTTGTTCATTCTATTGATGCCAATGTACTTGGATTCCATTGACGCTTATGTAAGTTGATACCATTGACGTCCATGGACGTCCAAAATTTTTCCAATTCATTTTCAATGGTAAATTTTTTTTCCCCCCAAATCAACAGAAAATGACTAGATATCATTAGGACGTGTCCCCCAAACTTCCCCGATTCCATTAACAATTATGGAAGGTGCCGCCATTGACGTCCATGGACGTCCAATTCTCCCATTGATTTCTAATGGCTTTTACTTTGTTTTGTGCCAATGACTGGCATTATGATCCATTCTATTGATAGACCTGAGTGGGGCTAAGATCTGTATCTCCACAGAGGAAAGACCAAGGTGTGTAATTTCTCCCGAAATTGCAGTTTCTAGTTTTTTTTTTATTATTATTCAATAATTCTCCGCGTTTTTTTGAGCCAACGCACAGCCCAAACCGTAGCACCGATCGGCACCGTTCAAGTATCGGCACGACCGGATTTTTCGTGTGACGATGGGAATTTTTCAAACCGCCACGAAAAATTTTCCGTTCGCCCGTAAACGGCAATTTTCCGAAAAATTAAAAAAGTTTCAAAATGTATCTAGTCCTACAATTTTTGACCAAATCACATAATTTGGGCATCAAAAATTCAGGGATGGTGAGGGGCATAAAAGTTGTATACAGAATTTGGCAAAAATTTACGGTTCCCCGGAAATTTGCCAAAAACTTTCCTATTCATTTTGAATGGAAAAAAAACGCGCGCTTCACAGCCCGAACCGTTAGACCGATCGGCACCGTTCAAGTATCGGCACGACCGGAATTTTCGCGTGACACAGGAAACTTTACAAATGGCCCCGAAAATTTTTCCGTTCGTCCGTAAACGGCAATTTTCCGTGAAAAAAAAAAAAGTTTCAAAATGTATCTAGTCCTACAATTTTTGACCAAATCAAATAATTTGGGCATCAAAAATTCCGGGACGGTGAGGGGCATAAAAGTTGTATACAGAATTTGGAAAAAAATTACGCTTCCTCGGAAATTTGCCAAAAACTATCCCATTCATTTCGAATGGGAAAAGTCCCATTCACTTCCAATGGGATTTCCAATGGAATTTACATTGCATTGATGCCATTGACGGCCATGCATGTCGAATCTACTGATGCCAATGTACTTGGATTCAACTGACTATATAGATGTCGATGCCATTGACTGCCATGGACGTCCAAAATTTTTCCCATTCATTTTCAATGGGGAAAAAACTACATTTCCCCAAATAAACAGAAAATGACCAGATATCAATAGGACGTGTCCCCCAAACTTCCCCAATTCCATTGACGCTTATGAAGGGTGCCGCCATTGACTTACATGGACGTCCAAAAATTTTCCCATTCATTTTCAATGGGGAAAAAACTAAATTTCTCCAAATCAACAGAAAATGACCAGATATCAATAGGACGTATATCCCAAACGTCCCCAATTCCATTGACGCTTATGGGGGGTGCTGCCATTGACGTCCATGGACGTCCAAAATTTTACCCATTCATTTTCAATGGGAATTTTTTTTTTTCCCCCAAATCAACAGAAAATGACTAGATATCAATAGGACCTGTCCCCCAAATGTCCCCGATTGCATTGCTGCTTATGGTGGGTGATGCCATTGACGTCCAGGGACGTCCAAACTTCCTATTCATTTCCAATGGCATTTCTTCATGTTTGTTCATTCTTTTGATGCCAATGTACTTGGATTCCATTGACGGTTATGTAAGTTGATACCATTGACGTCCATGGACGTCCAAAATTTTTCCCATTCATTTTCAATGGGAAATTTTTTTTTTTCCCCCAAATCAACAGAAAATGACTAGATATCATTAGGAAGTGTCCCCCAAATGTCCCCGATTGCATTGCTGCTTATGGAGGGTGATGCCATTGACGTCCACGGACGTCCAAACTTCCCATTAATTTCCAATGGCATTTCTTCATGTTTGTTCATTCTATTGATGCCAATGTACTTGGATTCCATTGACGCTTATGTAAGTTGATACCATTGACGTCCATGGACGTCCAAAATTTTTCCCATTCATTTTCAATGGGAAATTTTTTTTTTTCCCCAAATCAACAGAAAATGACTAGATATCATTAGGACGTGTCCCCCAAATGTCCCCGATTGCATTGCCGCTTATGGGGGGTGATGCCATTGACGGACATGGACGTCCAAACTTCCCATTCATTTCCAAAGGCATTTCTTCATGTTTGTTCATTCTATTGATGCCAATGTACTTGGATTCCATTGACGCCTATGTAAGTTGATACCATTGACGTCCATGGACGTCCAAAATTTTTCCCATTCATTTTCAATGGGAAATTTTTTTTTTTCCCCAAATCAACAGAAAATGACTAGATATCATTAGGACGTGTCCCCCAAATGTCCCCGATTGCATTGCCGCTTATGGGGGGTGATGCCATTGACGTCCATGGACGTCCAAACTTCCCATTCATTTCCAAAGGCATTTCTTCATGTTTGTTCATTCTATTGATGCCAATGTACTTGGATTCCATTGACGCTTATGTAAGTTGATACCATTGACGTCCATGGACGTCCAAAATTTTTCCCATTCATTTTCAATGGGATTTTTTTTTTTTTTCCCAAATCAACAGAAAATGACTAGATATCATTAGGACGTGTCCCCCAAATGTCCCCGATTGCATTGCTGCTTATGGAGGGTGATGCCATTGACGTTCATGGACGTCCAAACTTCCCATTCATTTCCAATGGCATTTCTTCATGTTTGTTCATTTTATTGATGCCAATGTACTTGGATTCCATTGACGCTTATGTAAGTTGATACCATTGACGTCCATGGACGTCCAAAATTTTTCCCATTCATTTTCAATGGGAATTTTTTTTTTTTTTCCCAAATCAACAGAAAATGACTAGATATCAATAGGACGTGTCCCCCAATTTTCCCCGATTCCATTAACAATTATGGAGGGTGCTGCCATTGACGGACATGGACGTCCAATTCTCCCAATCTTTTCTAATGCCTTTAACTTTGTTTAGTGCCAATGACTGGCATTATGGTCCATTCTATTGATAGACCTGAGTGGGGCTAAGATTTGTATCTCCACAGAGGAAAGACCAAGGTGTGTAATTTCTCCCGAAATTGCAGTTTCTAGTTATATCTTCATCTTATTCTCCGCGTTTTTTCGGCGCGCCGCGCAGCCCGAACCGTACCACCGATCGGCACCGTTGAAGTATCGGCACGACCGGATTTTTCGCGCGACGCAGGGACTTTTTCAAAATCCCCCGAAAAATTTTCCGTTCGCCCGTAAACGGCAATTTTCCGAAAAAAAAAAAAAGTTAAAAAATGTATCTAGTCCTACAATTTTTGACCAAATCACATAATTTGGGTATCAAAAATTCCGGGACGATGAGGGGCATAAAAGTTGTATACAGAATTTGGCAAAAATTTACGGTTCCCCGGAAATTTGCCAAAAACTTTCCTATTCATTTTGAATGAAAAAAAAAACACACGCTGCACAGCCCGAACCGTTTGACCGATCGGCACCGTTTGAATATCGGCACGACCGGAATTTTCGCGCAACGATGGGAATTTTTCAAACGGACCCGAAAAATTTTCCCTTCGCCCGTAAACGGCAATTTTCCGGAAAAAAAAAAAAGTTTCAAAATGTATCTAGTCCTACAATTTTTGACCAAATCACACAATTTGGGCATCAAAAATTCCGGGACGGTGAGGGGCATAAAAGTTGTATACAGAATTTGGAAAAAAATTACGCTTCCTCGGAAATTTGCCAAAAACTATCCCATTCATTTCGAATGGGAAAAGTCCCATTCACTTCCAATGGGATTTCCAATGGAATTTACATTGCATTGATGCCATTGACGGCCATGCATGTCGAATCTACTGATGCCAATGTACTTGGATTCAATTGACTATATGGATGTCGATGCCATTGACTGCCATGGACGTCCAAAATTTTTCCCATTCATTTTCAATGGGGAAAAAACAAAATTACCCCAAATCAACAGAAAATGACCAGATATCAATAGGACGTGTCCCCCAAACTTCCCCAATTCCATTGACGCTTATGAAGGGTGCCGCCATTGACTTACATGGACGTCCAAAATTTTTCCCATTCATTTTCAATGGGGAAAAAACTAAATTTCTCCAAATCAACAGAAAATGACCAGATATCAATAGGACGTATATCCCAAACGTCCCCAATTCCATTGACGCTTATGGGGGGTGCTGCCATTGACGTCCATGGACGTCCAAAATTTTACCCATTCATTTTATATGGGAATTTTTTTTTTTTTCCCCAAATCAACAGAAAATGACTAGATATCAATAGGACGTGTCCCCCATATGTCCCCGATTGCATTGCTGCTTATGGAGGGTGATGCCATTGACGTCCACGGACGTCCAAACTTCCCATTAATTTCCAATGGCGTTTCTTCATGTTTGTTCATTCTATTGATGCCAATGTACTTGGGTTCCATTGACGCTTATGTAAGTTGATACCATTGACGTCCATGGACGTCCAAAATTTTTCCCATTCATTTTCAATGGGAAATTTTTTTTTTTCCCCAAATCAACAGAAAATGACTAGATATCATTAGGACCTGTCCCCCAAATGTCCCCGATTGCATTACCGCTTATGGAGGGTGATGCCATTGACGTCCATGGACGTCCAAACTTCCCATTCTTTTCCAATGGCATTTCTTCATGTTTGTTCATTCTATTGATGCCAATGTACTTGGATTCCATTGACGGTTATGTAAGTTGATACCATTGACGTCCATGGACGTCCAAAATTTTTCCCATTCATTTTCAATGGGAATTTTTTTTTTTTTTCCCAAATCAACAGAAAATGACTAGATATCATTAGGACGTGTCCCCTAAATGTCCCCGATTGCATTGCCGCTTATGGAGGGTGATGCCATTGACGTTCATGGACGTCCAAACTTCCCATTAAATCCCAATGGCATTTCTTCATGTTTGTTCATTCTATTGATGCCAATGTACTTGGATTCCATTGACGCTTATCTAAGTTGATACCATTGACGTCCATGGACGTCCAAAATTTTTCCCATTCATTTTCAATGGGAATTTTTTTTTTTTCCCCAAATCAACAGAAAATGACTAGATATCAATAGGACGTGTCCCCCAAATGTCCCCGATTGCATTGGCTCTTATGGAGGGTGATGCCATTGACGGCCACGGACGTCCAAACTTCCCATTCATTTCCAATGGCATTTCTTCATGTTTGTTCATTCTATTGATGCCAATGTACTTGGATTCCATTGACGCTTATGTAAGTTGATACCATTGACGTCCATGGACGTCCAAAATTTTTCCCATTCATTTTCAATGGGAAATTTTTTTTTTTCCCCAAATCAACAGAAAATGACTAGATATCATTAGGACGTGTCCCCCAAATGTCCCCGATTGCATTGCCGCTTATGGGGGGTGATGCCATTGACGTCCATGGACGTCCAAACTTCCCATTCATTTCCAAAGGCATTTCTTCATGTTTGTTCATTCTATTGATGCCAATGTACTTGGATTCCATTGACGCTTATGTAAGTTGATACCATTGACGTCCATGGACGTCCAAAATTTTTCCCATTCATTTTCAATGGGAATTTTTTTTTTTTCCCCAAATCAACAGAAAATGACTAGATATCAATAGGACATGTCCCCCAAATGTCCCCGATTGCATTGCCGCTTATGGAGGGTGATGCCATTGACGTCCATGGACGTCCAAACTTCCCATTAATTTCCAATGGCATTTCTTCATGTTTGTTCATTCTATTGATGCCAGTGTACTTGGATTCCATTGACGCTTATGTAAGTTGATACCATTGACGTCCATGGACGTCCAAAATTTTTCCCATTCATTTTCAATGGGAATTTTTTTTTTTCCACAAATCAACAGAAAATGACTAGATATCAATAGGACGTGTCCCCCAAATGTCTCCGATTGCATTAACAATTATGAAGGGTGCCGCCATTGACGTCCATGGACGTCCAATTCTCCAGTTCATTTCTAATGGCTTTTTGTTTTGTGCCAATGACTGGCATTATCATCCATTCTATTGATAGACCTGAGTGGGGCTAAGATCTGTATCTCCACAGAGGAAAGACCAAGGTCTGTAATTTCTCCCGAAATTGCAGTTTCTAGTTATTATTATTATTATTCATCTTATTCTCCGCGTTTTTTCGGCGCGCCGCACAGCCCGAACCGCTGCACCGATCGGCACCGTTCGGATATCGAAACGTCCGGAATTTTTGCGCGACGATGGCTTTTTTAAAAAGGGCCCCGAAAAATTTTCCGTTTTCCCGCAAACGGCAATTTTCCAGATTTTTTTTTTTTTTTCAAAATGTATCTAGTCCTACAATTTTTGACCAAATCACATAATTTGGGTATCAAAAATTCCGGGACGGTGAGGGGCATAAAAGTTGTATACAGAATTTGGAAAAAATTTACGGTTCCCTGGAAATTTGCCAAAAACTCTCCCATTCATTTCTAATGGGAAAAGTTCCCATTCACTTACAATGGGATTTCAATGGAATTTACATTGCATTGATGCCATTGACGGCCATGCATGTCGAATCTATTGATGCCAATGTACTTGGATTCAATTGACTATATGGATGTCGATGCCATTGACTGCCATGGACGTCCAAAATTTTTCCCATTCATTTTCAATGGGGAAAAAACTACATTTCCCCAAATAAACAGAAAATGACCAGATATCAATAGGACGTGTCCCCCAAACGTCCCCAACTCAATTGACGCTTATAGAGGGTGCTGCCACTGACGTCCATGGACGTCCAAAATTTTTCCCATTCATTTTCAATGGGGAAAAAACTAAATTTCTCCAAATCAACAGAAAATGACCAGATATCAATAGGACGTATATCCCAAACGTCCCCAATTCCATTGACGCTTATGGGGGGTGCTGCCATTGACGTCCATGGACGTCCAAAATTTTACCCATTCATTTTCAATGGGAATTTTTTTTTTTTCCCCCAAATCAACAGAAAATGACTAGATATCAATAGGACCTGTCCCCCAAATGTCCCCGATTGCATTGCTGCTTATGGAGGGTGATGCCATTGACGTCCAGGGACGTCCAAACTTCCCATTCATTTCCAATGGCATTTCTTCATGTTTGTTCATTCTTTTGATGCCAATGTACTTGGATTCCATTGACGCTTATGTAAGTTGATACCATTGACGTCCATGGACGTCCAAAATTTTTCCCATTCATTTTCAATGGGAATTTTTTTTTTTTCCCCCCAAATCAACAGAAAATGACTAGATATCAATAGGACGTTTCCCCCAAATGTGCCCGATTGCATTGCTGCTTATGGAGGGTGATGCCATTGACGTCCACGGACGTCCAAACTTCCCATTCATTTCCAAAGGCATTTCTTCATGTTTGTTCATTCTATTGATGCCAATGTACTTGGATTCCATTGACGCTTATGTA
This sequence comes from Corythoichthys intestinalis, assembly GCF_030265065.1. Taxonomy (NCBI): domain Eukaryota; kingdom Metazoa; phylum Chordata; class Actinopteri; order Syngnathiformes; family Syngnathidae; genus Corythoichthys; species Corythoichthys intestinalis. The sequence continues at coordinate 45,129,575 of NC_080398.1, forward strand.
AGTTGATACCATTGACGTCCATGGACGTCCAAAATTTTTCCCATTCATTTTCAATGGGATTTTTTTTTTTTTTTCCCAAATCAACAGAAAATGACTAGATATCATTAGGACGTGTCCCCCAAATGTCCCCGATTGCATTGCCGCTTATGGAGGGTGATGCCATTGACGTTCATGGACGTCCAATTCTCCCAATCTTTTCTAATGGCTTTAACTTTGTTTAGTGCCAATGACTGGCATTATGGTCCATTCTATTGATAGACCTGAGTGGGGCTAAGATTTGTATCTCCACAGAGGAAAGACCAAGGTGTGTAATTGTACTTTTTATTCTTTATTTATTATTATTCAATAATTGTTGACGTTTTTTTCGGCGCGCCGCGCAGCCCAAACCATAGCTCCAATCGGTACCGTTCAAGTATCGGCACGACCGGAATTTTCGCGCGACGATGGGAATTTTTCAAACGGCCCCGAAAAATTTTCCGTTCGCCCGTAAACGGCAACTTTCCGAAAAAAAAAAAAAGTTTAAAAATGTATCTACTCCTACAATTTTTGACCAAATCACGTAATTTGGGTATCAAAAATTCCGGGACGGTGAGGGGCATAAAAGTTGTATACAGAATTTGGCAAAAATTTACGGTTCCCCGGAAATTTGCCAAAAACTTTCCTATTCATTTTGAATGGAAAAAAAACGCGCGCTTCACAGCCCGAACCGTTTGACCGATCGGCACCGTTCAAGTATCGGCACGACCGGAATTTTCATGTGACACAGGAAACTTTACAAATGGCCCCGAAAATTTTTCCGTTCGTCCGTAAACGGCAATTTTCCGTGAAAAAAAAAAACAGTTTCAAAATGTATCTAGTCCTACAATTTTTGACCAAATCACATAATTTGGACATCAAAAATTCCGGGACGGTGAGGGGCATAAAAGTTGTATACAGAATTTTGAAAAAAATTACGCTTCCTCGGAAATTTGCCAAAAACTATCCCATTCATTTCGAATGGGAAAAGTTCCCATTCACTTCCAATGGGATTTCCAATGGAATTTACATTGCATTGATGCCATTGACGGCCATGCATGTCGAATCAACTGATGCCAATGTACTTGGATTCAATCGACTATATGGATGTCGATGCCATTGACGGCCATGGACGTCCAAAATTTTTCCCATTCATTTTCAATGGGGAAAAAACAAAATTACCCCAAATCAACAGAAAATGACCAGATATCAATAGGACGTGTCCCCCAAACTTACCCAATTCCATTGACGCTTATGAAGGGTGCCGCCATTGACTTACATGGACGTCCAAAATTTTTCCCATTCATTTTCAATGGGGAAAAAACTACATTTCTCCAAATCAACAGAAAATGACCAGATATCAATAGGACGTATATCCCAAACGTCCCCAATTCCATTGACGCTTATGGGGGGTGCTGCCATTGACGTCCATGGACGTCCAAAATTTTACCCATTCATTTTCAATGGGAATTTTTTTTTTTCCCCAAATCAACAGAAAATAACTAGATATCAATAGGACCTGTCCCCCAAATGTCCCCGATTGCATTGCTGCTTATGGAGGGTGATGCCATTGACGTCCAGGGACGTCCAAACTTCCCATTCATTTCCAATGGCATTTCTTCATGTTTGTTCATTCTATTGATGCCAATGTACTTGGATTCCATTGACGCTTATGTAAGTTGATACCATTGACGTCCATGGACGTCCAAAATTTTTCCAATTCATTTTCAATGGTAAATTTTTTTTCCCCCCAAATCAACAGAAAATGACTAGATATCATTAGGACGTGTCCCCCAAACTTCCCCGATTCCATTAACAATTATGGAAGGTGCCGCCATTGACGTCCATGGACGTCCAATTCTCCCATTGATTTCTAATGGCTTTTACTTTGTTTTGTGCCAATGACTGGCATTATGATCCATTCTATTGATAGACCTGAGTGGGGCTAAGATCTGTATCTCCACAGAGGAAAGACCAAGGTGTGTAATTTCTCCCGAAATTGCAGTTTCTAGTTTTTTTTTTATTATTATTCAATAATTCTCCGCGTTTTTTTGAGCCAACGCACAGCCCAAACCGTAGCACCGATCGGCACCGTTCAAGTATCGGCACGACCGGATTTTTCGTGTGACGATGGGAATTTTTCAAACCGCCACGAAAAATTTTCCGTTCGCCCGTAAACGGCAATTTTCCGAAAAATTAAAAAAGTTTCAAAATGTATCTAGTCCTACAATTTTTGACCAAATCACATAATTTGGGCATCAAAAATTCAGGGATGGTGAGGGGCATAAAAGTTGTATACAGAATTTGGCAAAAATTTACGGTTCCCCGGAAATTTGCCAAAAACTTTCCTATTCATTTTGAATGGAAAAAAAACGCGCGCTTCACAGCCCGAACCGTTAGACCGATCGGCACCGTTCAAGTATCGGCACGACCGGAATTTTCGCGTGACACAGGAAACTTTACAAATGGCCCCGAAAATTTTTCCGTTCGTCCGTAAACGGCAATTTTCCGTGAAAAAAAAAAAAGTTTCAAAATGTATCTAGTCCTACAATTTTTGACCAAATCAAATAATTTGGGCATCAAAAATTCCGGGACGGTGAGGGGCATAAAAGTTGTATACAGAATTTGGAAAAAAATTACGCTTCCTCGGAAATTTGCCAAAAACTATCCCATTCATTTCGAATGGGAAAAGTCCCATTCACTTCCAATGGGATTTCCAATGGAATTTACATTGCATTGATGCCATTGACGGCCATGCATGTCGAATCTACTGATGCCAATGTACTTGGATTCAACTGACTATATAGATGTCGATGCCATTGACTGCCATGGACGTCCAAAATTTTTCCCATTCATTTTCAATGGGGAAAAAACTACATTTCCCCAAATAAACAGAAAATGACCAGATATCAATAGGACGTGTCCCCCAAACTTCCCCAATTCCATTGACGCTTATGAAGGGTGCCGCCATTGACTTACATGGACGTCCAAAAATTTTCCCATTCATTTTCAATGGGGAAAAAACTAAATTTCTCCAAATCAACAGAAAATGACCAGATATCAATAGGACGTATATCCCAAACGTCCCCAATTCCATTGACGCTTATGGGGGGTGCTGCCATTGACGTCCATGGACGTCCAAAATTTTACCCATTCATTTTCAATGGGAATTTTTTTTTTTCCCCCAAATCAACAGAAAATGACTAGATATCAATAGGACCTGTCCCCCAAATGTCCCCGATTGCATTGCTGCTTATGGTGGGTGATGCCATTGACGTCCAGGGACGTCCAAACTTCCTATTCATTTCCAATGGCATTTCTTCATGTTTGTTCATTCTTTTGATGCCAATGTACTTGGATTCCATTGACGGTTATGTAAGTTGATACCATTGACGTCCATGGACGTCCAAAATTTTTCCCATTCATTTTCAATGGGAAATTTTTTTTTTTCCCCCAAATCAACAGAAAATGACTAGATATCATTAGGAAGTGTCCCCCAAATGTCCCCGATTGCATTGCTGCTTATGGAGGGTGATGCCATTGACGTCCACGGACGTCCAAACTTCCCATTAATTTCCAATGGCATTTCTTCATGTTTGTTCATTCTATTGATGCCAATGTACTTGGATTCCATTGACGCTTATGTAAGTTGATACCATTGACGTCCATGGACGTCCAAAATTTTTCCCATTCATTTTCAATGGGAAATTTTTTTTTTTCCCCAAATCAACAGAAAATGACTAGATATCATTAGGACGTGTCCCCCAAATGTCCCCGATTGCATTGCCGCTTATGGGGGGTGATGCCATTGACGTCCATGGACGTCCAAACTTCCCATTCATTTCCAAAGGCATTTCTTCATGTTTGTTCATTCTATTGATGCCAATGTACTTGGATTCCATTGACGCCTATGTAAGTTGATACCATTGACGTCCATGGACGTCCAAAATTTTTCCCATTCATTTTCAATGGGAAATTTTTTTTTTTCCCCAAATCAACAGAAAATGACTAGATATCATTAGGACGTGTCCCCCAAATGTCCCCGATTGCATTGCCGCTTATGGGGGGTGATGCCATTGACGTCCATGGACGTCCAAACTTCCCATTCATTTCCAAAGGCATTTCTTCATGTTTGTTCATTCTATTGATGCCAATGTACTTGGATTCCATTGACGCTTATGTAAGTTGATACCATTGACGTCCATGGACGTCCAAAATTTTTCCCATTCATTTTCAATGGGATTTTTTTTTTTTTTCCCAAATCAACAGAAAATGACTAGATATCATTAGGACGTGTCCCCCAAATGTCCCCGATTGCATTGCTGCTTATGGAGGGTGATGCCATTGACGTTCATGGACGTCCAAACTTCCCATTCATTTCCAATGGCATTTCTTCATGTTTGTTCATTTTATTGATGCCAATGTACTTGGATTCCATTGACGCTTATGTAAGTTGATACCATTGACGTCCATGGACGTCCAAAATTTTTCCCATTCATTTTCAATGGGAATTTTTTTTTTTTTTCCCAAATCAACAGAAAATGACTAGATATCAATAGGACGTGTCCCCCAATTTTCCCCGATTCCATTAACAATTATGGAGGGTGCTGCCATTGACGGACATGGACGTCCAATTCTCCCAATCTTTTCTAATGCCTTTAACTTTGTTTAGTGCCAATGACTGGCATTATGGTCCATTCTATTGATAGACCTGAGTGGGGCTAAGATTTGTATCTCCACAGAGGAAAGACCAAGGTGTGTAATTTCTCCCGAAATTGCAGTTTCTAGTTATATCTTCATCTTATTCTCCGCGTTTTTTCGGCGCGCCGCGCAGCCCGAACCGTACCACCGATCGGCACCGTTGAAGTATCGGCACGACCGGATTTTTCGCGCGACGCAGGGACTTTTTCAAAATCCCCCGAAAAATTTTCCGTTCGCCCGTAAACGGCAATTTTCCGAAAAAAAAAAAAAGTTAAAAAATGTATCTAGTCCTACAATTTTTGACCAAATCACATAATTTGGGTATCAAAAATTCCGGGACGATGAGGGGCATAAAAGTTGTATACAGAATTTGGCAAAAATTTACGGTTCCCCGGAAATTTGCCAAAAACTTTCCTATTCATTTTGAATGAAAAAAAAACACACACGCTGCACAGCCCGAACCGTTTGACCGATCGGCACCGTTTGAATATCGGCACGACCGGAATTTTCGCGCAACGATGGGAATTTTTCAAACGGACCCGAAAAATTTTCCCTTCGCCCGTAAACGGCAATTTTCCGGAAAAAAAAAAAAGTTTCAAAATGTATCTAGTCCTACAATTTTTGACCAAATCACACAATTTGGGCATCAAAAATTCCGGGACGGTGAGGGGCATAAAAGTTGTATACAGAATTTGGAAAAAAATTACGCTTCCTCGGAAATTTGCCAAAAACTATCCCATTCATTTCGAATGGGAAAAGTCCCATTCACTTCCAATGGGATTTCCAATGGAATTTACATTGCATTGATGCCATTGACGGCCATGCATGTCGAATCTACTGATGCCAATGTACTTGGATTCAATTGACTATATGGATGTCGATGCCATTGACTGCCATGGACGTCCAAAATTTTTCCCATTCATTTTCAATGGGGAAAAAACAAAATTACCCCAAATCAACAGAAAATGACCAGATATCAATAGGACGTGTCCCCCAAACTTCCCCAATTCCATTGACGCTTATGAAGGGTGCCGCCATTGACTTACATGGACGTCCAAAATTTTTCCCATTCATTTTCAATGGGGAAAAAACTAAATTTCTCCAAATCAACAGAAAATGACCAGATATCAATAGGACGTATATCCCAAACGTCCCCAATTCCATTGACGCTTATGGGGGGTGCTGCCATTGACGTCCATGGACGTCCAAAATTTTACCCATTCATTTTATATGGGAATTTTTTTTTTTTTCCCCAAATCAACAGAAAATGACTAGATATCAATAGGACGTGTCCCCCATATGTCCCCGATTGCATTGCTGCTTATGGAGGGTGATGCCATTGACGTCCACGGACGTCCAAACTTCCCATTAATTTCCAATGGCGTTTCTTCATGTTTGTTCATTCTATTGATGCCAATGTACTTGGGTTCCATTGACGCTTATGTAAGTTGATACCATTGACGTCCATGGACGTCCAAAATTTTTCCCATTCATTTTCAATGGGAATTTTTTTTTTTTCCCCAAATCAACAGAAAATGACTAGATATCATTAGGACGTGTCCCCCAAATGTCCCCGATCGCATTGCCGCTTATGGAGGATGATGCCATTGACGGCCACGGACGTCCAAACTTCCCATTAATTTCCAATGGCATTTCTTCATGTTTGTTCATTCTATTGATGCCAATGTACTTGGTATCCATTGACGCTTATTTAAGTTGATACCATTGACGTCCATGGACGTCCAAATTTCCCATTCATTTCTAATGGCATTTAATTATGTTTTTTCATTTTATTGATGCCAATGTACTTGGATTCCATTGACGCCTATGTAAGTTGATACCATTGACGTCCATGGACGTCCAAAATGTTTCCCATTCATTTTCAATGGGAATTTATGGGACGTCGGCGTCATCCGCACGTTGGACTTCGTCGACTGGACGTCGGCGTCATCCGCATGTTGGACGTCGGCGACGTTTGCTAGTTGGACGTCATCACCGTCCGCTCATTGGACGTCGGCGCCGTCCGCTCGTTGGAAGTCGGCGCCGTCTTTATGTTGGATGTCGGCAGCGTCAGCACTTTGGACGTCGGCAGCGACAGCAATTAGGACGTCGGTGACGTCCGCTCGTTGGACGTCGCCAAACTTTGGACGTCGGCGTCGTCCACTCTTTTGACATCGTCACCATCCGCTCGTTGGACGTAAGACGGCGCATTCTGCACTTTTGACGTTTGCTTGTTGAACGTCGTCATTGTCCCACGTTGGACGTCGGCACCGTCCGCTCGATGGACGTCGGCAGCGTCAGCACTTTGGACGTCGGTGACGTCCGCTCGTTGGACGGCGCATTCTGCACTTTTGACGTTTGCTTGTTGAACGTCGTCACTGTTCCACGTGAGATGTCGGCACCGTCCTCTCGATGGACGTCGGCGTCATCTGCTCTTTTGACGTCTTGGACGTTGGTGACGTCCGCTCGTTGGACGTCGCCAAACTTTGGACGTCGGCGTCGTCCACTCTTTTGACATCGTCACCATCCGCTCGTTGGACGTAAGACGGCGCATTCTGCACTTTTGACGTTTGCTTGTTGAACGTCGTCATTGTCCCACGTTGGACGTCGGCACCGTCCGCTTGATGGACGTCGGCAGCGTCAGCACTTTGGAAGTCGGTGATGTCCGCTCGTTGGACGGCGCATTCTGCACTTTGGACGTCGGTGACGTCCGCTCGTTAGACGGCGCATTCTGCACTTTTGACGTTTGCTTGTTGAACGTCGTCACTGTTCCACGTGAGATGTCGGCACCGTGCGCTCGATGGACGTCGGCGTCATCTGCTCTTTTGAGGTCTTGGACGTCGGTGACGTCCGCTCGTTGGACATCGTATTCTGCACTTTTGACTTTTGCTTGTTGAACGTTGTCACTGTCCCACATGGGATGTCGGCGTCATCTGCTCTTTTGACGTCGATGACGTCGGCCTCTCACGCTAACTTTTGACGTCGGCGCCGTTTGCTCGTTGGACGTCGTCACCATCCGTTTGTTGATCGTCGGGGACGTCGGCGTCATTGACGTCTTGGACATCGCATTCTGCACTTTTGACGTTTGCTTGTTGAACGTTGTCACTGTCCCACGTGGGATGTCGGCATCATCTGCTCTTTTGACGTCGGTGACGTCAGCCTCTCGCGCTAACTTTTGACGTCGGCGCCGTTTGCTCGTTGGACGTCGTCACCATCCGTTCGTTGATCGTCGGCGCCGTCCTCTCGATGGACGTTGGCGTCATCCGCTCTTTTGACGTCGGCGACGTCCAATCCACTCTGAGGTATACGCATAAAGTAGGAAACTGACCGGGGATCGAACCACCATCCTCTCGTACCAAGGTCAGCGATATTAACACTGAGCTAGCCATCTGCTAAATGCAGTGTTGTGTGATATGTATATAAAGTTATCATGTATGTGATACAGGCATTGACAAAAGCTAACTTGGTATTGACAGAGGTTCGACCCTACGACCTCCCGCATCAAAGTCATTTTCAATTGGAATTTTTTTTTTTCCAAAAATCAAAAGAAAATGACTAGATATCAAAAGGACGTGTCCCCCAAACTAGTCCAATTCCATTGACGCTTATGAAGGGCGCCGCCATTGACGGCCATGGACGTCCAAATTTCCCATTCATTTCTAATGCCATTTAATTATGTTTTTTCATTCTATTGATGCAAATGTACTTGGATTCTATTGACGCTTATGTAAGTTGATACCATTGACGTCCATGGACGTCCAAAATTTTTCCCATTCATTTTCAATGGGAATTTTATTTTTTTCCCCAAATCAACAGAAGATGACTAGATATCAATAGGACGTGTCCCCCAAATGTCCCCGATTGCATTGCTGCTTATGGAGGGTGATGCCATTGACGTTCATGGACGTCCAAACTTCCCATTCATTTCCAATGGCATTTCTTCATGTTTGTTCATTCTATTGATGCCAATGTACTTGGATTCCATTGACACTTATGTAAGTTGATACCATTGACGTCCATGGACGTCCAAAATTTTTCCCATTCATTTTCAATGGGAATTTTTTTCCCCCCCAAATCAACAAAAAAACGACCTGATATCAAAAGGACGTGTCCCCCAAACTAGTCCAATTCCATTGACGCTTATGAAGGGCGCCGCCATTGACGGCCATGGACGTCCAAATTTCCCATTCATTTCTAATGCCATTTAATTATGTTTTTTCATTCTATTGATGCAAATGTACTTGGATTCTATTGACGCTTATGTAAGTTGATACCATTGACGTCCATGGACGTCCAAAATTTTTCCCATTCATTTTCAATGGGAATTTTATTTTTTTCCCCAAATCAACAGAAGATGACTAGATATCATTAGGACGTGTCCCCCAAATGTCCCCGATTGCATTGCCGCTTATGGAGGGTGATTCCATTGACGTCCATGGACGTCCAAACTTCCCATTCATTTCCAATGGCATTTCTTCATGTTTGTTCATTCTATTGATGCCAATGTACTTGGATTCCATTGACGCTTATGTAAGTTGATACCATTGACGTCCATGGACGTCCAAAATTTTTCCCATTCATTTTCAATGGGAATTTTTTTTTTTTCCCCAAATCAACAGAAAATGACTAGATATCAATAGGACGTGTCCCCCAAATGTCCCCGATTGCATTGCCTCTTATGGACGGTGATGCCATTGACGTCCACGGACGTCCAAACTTCCCATTCATTCCCAATGGCATTTCTTCATGTTTGTTCATTCTATTGATGTCACTGTACTTGGATTCCATTGACGCTTATGTAAATGGATACCATTGACGTCCATGGACGTCCAAAATTTTTCCCATTCATTTTCAATGGGGAAAAAACTACATTTCTCCAAATCAACAGAAAATGACCAGATATCAATAGGACGTATACCCCAAACGTCCCCAACTCCATTGACGCTTATGGGGGGTGCTGCCATTGACGTCCTTGGACGTCCAAAATTTTACCCATTCATTTTCAATGGGAAATTTTTTTTTTTCCCCAAATCAACAGAAAATGACTAGATATCAATAGGACGTGTCCCCCAAATGTCCCTGATTGGATTGCCGCTTATGGAGGGTGCTGCCATTGACGGACATGGACGTCCAATTCTCCCAATCTTTTCTAATGGCTTTAACTTTGTTTAGTGCCAATGACTGGCATTATGGTCCATTCTATTGATAGACCTGAGTGGGGCTAAGATTTGTATCTCCACAGAGGAAAGACCAAGGTGTGTAATTTCTCCCGAAATTGCAGTTTCTAGTTATTATTATTATTATTATGCAATGGTTTCTCCGCGTTTTTTCGGCGCGCCGCGCAGCCCGAACCGTACCACCGATCGGCACCGTTCAAGTATCGACACGACCGGAATTTTCGCGCGACGATGGGAATTTTTCAAACGACCCCGAAAAATTTTTCGTTCGCCCGTAAACGGCAATTTTCCGATTTTTTACAACTTTTTCAAAACGCTACTTGTCCTACAATTTTTGACCAAATCACATAATTTGGACATCAAAAATTCCGGGACGGTGGGGGGCATAAAGATTGTATACAGAATTTGGAAAAAATTTACGGTTCTCCGGATATTTGCCAAAAACTATCCCATTCATTTCCAATGGGAAAAGTTCCCATTCACTTTCAATAGTATTTCCAATGGACTTTACATTGCATTGATGCCATTGACGGCCATGCATGTCGAATCTATTGATGCCAATGTACTTGGATTCATTTGACTATATGGATGTCGATGCCATTGACGGCCATGGACGTCCAAAATTTTTCCCATTCATTTTCAATGGGGAAAAAACTAAATTTCCCCAAATCAACAGAAAATGACCAGATATTAATAGGACGTATACCCCAAACGTCCCCAACTCCATTGACGCTTATGGGGGGTGCTGCCATTGACGTCCATGGACGTCCAAAATTTTTCCCATTCATTTTCAATGGGGAAAAAACTACATTTCCCCAAATCATCAGAAAATGACCAGTTATCAATAGTACGTCTCCCCCAAACGTTCCGAACTCCATTGACGCTTATAGGGGGTGCTGCCATTGACGTCCATGGACGTCCAAAAATTTTCCCATTCATTTTCAATGGGGAAAAAACTAAATTTCCCCAAATCAACAGAAAATGACCAGATATTAATAGGACGTATACCCCAAACGTCCCCAATTCCATTTACGCTTATGGAGGGTGATGCCATTGACGTTCATGGACGTCCAAACTTCCCATTCATTTCCAATGGCATTTCTTCATGTTTGTTCATTCTATTGATGCCAATGTACTTGGATTCCATTGACGCCTATGTAAGTTGATACCATTGACGTCCATGGACGTCCAAAATTTTTCCCATTCATTTTCAATGGGAATTTTTTTTTTTTCCCCAAAATCAACAAAAAATGACTAGATATCATTAGGACGTGTCCCCCAAATGTCCCCGATTGCATTGCCGCTTATGGAGGGTGATGCCATTGACGTCCATGGACGTCCAAAATTTCCATTCATTTCCAATGGCATTTCTTCATGTTTGTTCATTCTATTGATGCCAATGTACTTGGATTCCATTGACGCTTATGTAAGTTGATACCATTGACGTCCATGGACGTCCAAAATTTTTCCCATTCATTTTCAATGGGAATTTTTTTTTTTTCCCCCAAATCAACAGAAAATGACTGGATATCATTAGGACGTGTCCCCCAAATGTCCCCGATTGCATTGCCGCTTACGGAGGGTGATGCCATTGACGTTCATGGACGTCCAAACTTCCCATTAATTTCCAATGGCATTTCTTCATGTTTGTTCATTCTATTGATGCCAATGTACTTGGATTCCATTGACGCTTATGTAAGTTGATACCACTGACGTCCATGGACGTCCAAAATTTTTCCCATTCATTTTCAATGGGAAATTTTTTTTTTTCCTCAAATCAACAGAAAATGACTAGATATCATTAGGACGTGTCCCCCAAATGTCCCCGTATGCATTGCCGCTTATGGGGGGTGATGCCATTGACGTCCATGGACGTCCAAACTTCCCATTCATTTCCAAAGGCATTTCTTCATGTTTGTTCATTCTATTGATGCCAATGTACTTGGATTCCATTGACGCTTATGTAAGTTGATACCATTGACGTCCATGGACGTCCAAAATTTTTCCCATTCATTTTCAATGGGATTTTTTTTTTTTTCCCAAATCAACAGAAAATGACTAGATATCATTAGGACGTGTCCCCCAAATGTCCCCGATTGCATTGCCGCTTATGGAGGGTGATGCCATTGACGTTCATGGACGTCCAAACTTCCCATTCATTTCCAATGGCATTTCTTCATGTTTGTTCATTTTATTGATGCCAATGTACTTGGATTCCATTGATGCTTATGTAAGTTGATACCATTGACGTCCATGGACGTCCAAAATTTTTCCCATTCATTTTCAATGGGAATTTTTTTTTTTTTCCCAAATCAACAGAAAATGACTACATATCAATAGGACGTGTCCCCCAAACTTCCCCGATTCCATTAACAATTATGGAGGGTGCTGCCATTGACGGACATGGACGTCCAATTCTCCCAATCTTTTCTAATGGCTTTAACTTTGTTTAGTGCCAATGACTGGCATTATGGTCCATTCTATTGATAGACCTGAGTGGGGCTAAGATTTGTATCTCCACAGAGGAAAGACCAAGGTGTGTAATTTCTCCCGAAATTGCAGTTTCTAGTTATTATTACCTTGGTCTTTCTGAAAGAAAGAACAAGGTATTGTTATTGTGCAACTTTATTGTACTTATTATTTATTCATCTTATTCTCCGCGTTTTTTTGAGCCAACGCACAGCCCAAACCGTAGCACCGATCGGCACAGTTCAAGTATCGGCACGACCGGAATTTTCGCGTGACGATGGGAATTTTTCAAACCGCCACGAAAAATTTTCCGTTCGCCCGTAAACGGCAATTTTCCGAAAAACAAAAAAAGTTTCAAAATGTATCTAGTCCTACAATTTTTGACCAAATCACATAATTTGGGCATCAAAAATTCCGGGACGGTGAGGGGCATAAAAGTTGTATACAGAATTTGGCAAAAATTTACGGTTCCCCGGAAATTTGCCAAAAACTTTCCTATTCATTTTGAATGGAAAAAAAACGCGCGCTTCACAGCCCGAACCGTTAGACCGATCGGCACCGTTCAAGTATCGGCACGACCGGAATTTTCGCGTGACACAGGAAACTTTACAAATGGCCCCGAAAATTTTTCCGTTCGTCCGTAAACGGCAATTTTCCGTGAAAAAAAAAAAAGTTTCAAAATGTATCTAGTCCTACAATTTTTGACCAAATCACATAATTTGGGCATCAAAAATTCCGGGACGGTGAGGGGCATAAAAGTTGTATACAGAATTTGGAAAAAAATTACGCTTCCTCGGAAATTTGCCAAAAACTATCCCATTCATTTCGAATGGGAAAAGTCCCATTCACTTCCAATGGGATTTCCAATGGAATTTACATTGCATTGATGCCATTGACGGCCATGCATGTCGAATCTACTGATGCCAATGTACTTGGATTCAATTGACTATATGAATGTCGATGCCATTGACGGCCATGGACGTCCAAAATTTTTCCCATTCATTTTCAATGGGGAAAAAACAAAATTTCCCCAAATCAACAGAAAATGACCAGATATCAATAGGACGTGTCCCCCAAACTTCCCCAATTCCATTGACGCTTATGAAGGGTGCCGCCATTGACTTCCATGGACGTCCAAAATTTTTCCCATTCATTTTCAATGGGGAAAAAACTACATTTCTCCAAATCAACAGAAAATGACCAGATATCAATAGGACGTATATCCCAAACGTCCCCAATTCCATTGACGCTTATGGGGGGTGCTGCCATTGACGTCCATGGACGTCCAAAATTTTACCCATTCATTTTCAATGGGAAATTTTTTTTTTTCCCCAAATCAACAGAAAATGACTAGATATCAATAGGACCTGTCCCCCAAATGTCCCCGATTGCATTGCTGCTTATGGAGGGTGATGCCATTGACGTCCAGGGACGTCCAAACTTCCCATTCATTTCCAATGGCATTTCTTCATGTTTGTTCATTCTATTGATGCCAATGTACTTGGATTCCATTGACGCTTATGTAAGTTGATACCATTGACGTCCATGGACGTCCAAAATTTTTCCCATTCATTTTCAATGGGAAATTTTTTTTTTTCCCCAAATCAACAGAAAATGACTAGATATCATTAGGACGTGTCCCCCAAATGTCCCCGATTGCATTGCCGCTTATGGGGGGTGATGCCATTGACGTCCATGGACGTCCAAACTTCCCATTCATTTCCAAAGGCATTTCTTCATGTTTGTTCATTCTATTGATGCCAATGTACTTGGATTCCATTGACGCTTATGTAAGTTGATACCATTGACGTCCATGGACGTCCAAAATTTTTCCCATTCATTTTCAATGGGATTTTTTTTTTTTTCCCAAATCAACAGAAAATGACTAGATATCATTAGGACGTGTCCCCCAAATGTCCCCGATTGCATTGCCGCTTATGGAGGGTGATGCCATTGACGTTCATGGACGTCCAAACTTCCCATTCATTTCCAATGGCATTTCTTCATGTTTGTTCATTTTATTGATGCCAATGTACTTGGATTCCATTGACGCTTATGTAAGTTGATACCATTGACGTCCATGGACGTCCAAAATTTTTCCCATTCATTTTCAATGGGAAATTTTTTTTTTTTTCCCAAATCAACAGAAAATGACTAGATATCAATAGAACGTGTCCCCCAAACTTCCCCGATTCCATTAACAATTATGGAGGGTGCTGCCATTGACGGACATGGACGTCCAATTCTCCCAATCTTTTCTCATGGCTTTTACTTTGTTTAGTGCCATTGACTGGCATTATGGTCCATTCTATTGATAGACCTGAGTGGGGCTAAGATCTGTATCTCCACAGAGGAAAGACCAAGGTGTGTAATTTCTCCCGAAATTGCAGTTTCTAGTTATTATTCAATAATTGTCGACGTTTTTTTCGGCGCGCCGCGCAGCCCGAACCGTACCTCCGATCGGTACCGTTCAAGTATCGGCACGACCGGAATTTTCGCGCGACGATGGGAATTTTTCAAACGGCCCCGAAAAATTTTCCGTTCGCCCGTAAACGGCAATTTTCCGGAAAAAAAAAAAAGTTTCAAAATGTATCTAGTCCTACAATTTTGGACCAAATCACATAATTTGGGCATCAAAAATTCCGGGACGGTGAGGGGCATAAAAGTTATATACAGAATTTGGCAAAAATTTACGGTTCCCCGGAAATTTGCCAAAAACTTTCCTATTCATTTTGAATGGAAAAAAAACGCGCGCTTCACAGCCCGAACCGTTAGACCGATCGGCACCGTTCAAGTATCGGCACGACCGGAATTTTCGCGTGACACAGGAAACTTTACAAATGGCCCCGAAAATTTTTCCGTTCGTCCGTGAACGGCAATTTTCCGTGAAAAAAAAAAAAGTTTCAAAATGTATCTAGTCCTACAATTTTTGACCAAATCACATAATTTGGGCATCAAAAATTCCGGGACGGTGAGGGGCATAAAAGTTGTATACAGAATTTGGAAAAAAATTACGCTTCCTCGGAAATTTGCCAAAAACTATCCCATTCATTTCGAATGGGAAAAGTCCCATTCACTTCCAATGGGATTTCCAATGGAATTTACATTGCATTGATGCCATTGACGGCCATGCATGTCGAATCTACTGATGCCAATGTACTTGGATTTAATTGACTATATGGATGTCGATGCCATTGACTGCCATGGACGTCCAAAATTTTTCCCATTCATTTTCAATGGGGAAAAAACAAAATTTCCCCAAATCAACAGAAAATGGCCAGATATCAATAGGACGTGTCCCCCAAACTTCCCCAATTCCATTGACGATTATGAAGGGTGCCGCCATTGACTTCCATGGACGTCCAAAATTTTTCCCATTCATTTTCAATGGGGAAAAAACTAAATTTCTCCAAATCAACAGAAAATGACCAGATATCAATAGGACGTATACCACAAACGTCCCCAACTCCATTGACGCTTATGGGGGGTGCTGCCATTGACGTCCATGGACGTCCAAAATTTTTCCCATTCATTTTCAATGGGATTTTTTTTTTTTTCCCAAATCAACAGAAAATGACTAGATATCATTAGGACGTGTCCCCCAAATGTCTCCGATTGCATTGCCGCTTATGGAGGGTGATGCCATTGACGTTCATGGACGTCCAAACTTCCCATTCATTTCCATTGGCATTTCTTCATGTTTGTTCATTCTATTGATGCCAATGTACTTGGATTCCATTGACGCTTATGTAAATTGATACCATTGACGTCCCTGGACGTCCAAAATTTTTCCCATTCATATTCAATGGGAAATTTTTTTTTTCCCCAAATCAACTATAAATGACTAGATATCATTAGGACGTGTCCCCCAAATGTCCCCGATTGGATTGCCGCTTATGGAGGGTGATGCCATTGACGTCCATGGACGTCCAAACTTCCCATTTATTTCCAATGGCATTTCTTCATGTTTGTTCATTCTATTGATGCCAATGTACTTGGATTCCATTGACGCTTATGTAAGTTGATACCATTGACGTCCATGGACGCCCAAAATTTTTCCCATTCATTTTCAATGGGAATTTTTTTTTTCCCCAAATCAACAGAAAATGACTAGATATCATTATGACGTGTCCCCCAAATGTCCCCGATTGCATTGCCGCTTATGGAGGGTGATGCCATTGACGTTCATGGACGTCCAAACTTCCCATTAAATCCCAATGGCATTTCTTCATGTTTGTTCATTCTATTGATGCCAATGTACTTGGATTCCATTGACGCTTATGTAAGTTGATACCATTGACGTCCATGGACGTCCAAAAATTTTCCCATTCATTTTCAATGGGAATTTTTTTTTTTTTCCCCAAATCAACAGAAAATGACGAGATATCAATAGGACGTGTCCCCCAAATGTCCCCGATTGCATTGCCGCTTATGGGGGGTGATGCCATTGACGGCCACGGACGTCCAAACTTCCCAATCATTTCCAAAGGCATTTCTTCATATTTGTTCATTCTATTGATGCCAATGTACTTGGATTCCATTGACGCTTATGTAAGTTGATACCATTGACGTCCATGGACGTCCAAAATTTTTCCCATTCATTTTCTATGGGAATTTTTTTTTTTTTCCCAAATCAACAGAAAATGACTCGATATCATTAGGACGTGTCCCCCAAATGTCCCCGATTGCATTGCCGCTTATGGAGGGTGATGCCATTGACGTTCATGGACGTCCAAACTTCCCATTCATTTCCAATGGCATTTCTTCATGTTTGTTCATTTTATTGATGCCAATGTACTTGGATTCCATTGACGCTTATGTAAGTTGATACCATTGACGTCCATGGACGTCCAAAATTTTTCCCATTCATTTTCTATGGGAATTTTTTTTTTTTTCCCCAAATCAACAGAAAATGACTACATATCATTAGGACGTGTCCCCCAAACTTCTCCGATTCCATTAACAATTATGAAAGGTGCCGCCATTGACGTCCATGGACGTCCAATTCTCCCATTCATTTCTAACGGCTTTTACTTTGTTTTTTGCCAATGACTGGCATTATGATCCATTCTATTGATAGACCTGAGTGGGGCTAAGATCTGGATCTCCACAGAGGAAAGACCAAGGTGTGTAATTTCTCCCGAAATTGCAGTTTCTAGTTATTATTATTATTCAATAATTCTCCGCGTTTTTTTGAGCCAACGCACAGCCCAAACCGTAGCACCGATCGGCACCATTGAAGTATCGGCACGACCGGATTTTTCGCGTGACGATGGGAATTTTTCAAACCGCCACGAAAAATTTTCCGTTCGCCCGTAAACGGCAATTTTCCGAAAAATAAAAAAAGTTTCAAAATGTATCTAGTCCTACAATTTTTGACCAAATCACGTAATTTGGGTATCAAAAATTCCGGGACGGTGAGGGGCATAAAAGTTGTATACAGAATTTGGCAAAAATTTACGGTTCCCCGGAAATTTGCCAAAAACTTTCCTATTCATTTTGAATGGAAAAAAAACGCGCGCTTCACAGCCCGAACCGTTAGACCGATCGGCACCGTTCAAGTATCGGCACGACCGGAATTTTCGCGTGACACAGGAAACTTTACAAATGGCCCCGAAAATTTTTCGGTTCGTCCGTAAACGGCAATTTTCCGTGAAAAAAAAAAAAGTTTCAAAATGTATCTAGTCCTACAATTTTTGACCAAATCAAATAATTTGGGCATCAAAAATTCCGGGACGGTGAGGGGCATAAAAGTTGTATACAGAATTTGGAAAAAAATTACGCTTCCTCGGAAATTTGCCAAAAACTATCCCATTCATTTCGAATGGGAAAAGTCCCATTCACTTCCAATGGGATTTCCAATGGAATTTACATTGCATTGATGCCATTGACGGCCATGCATGTCGAATCTACTGGTGCCAATGTACTTGGATTCAATTGACTATATAGATGTCGATGCCATTGACTGCCATGGACGTCGAAAATTTTTCCCATTCATTTTCAATGGGGAAAAAACAAAATTACCCCAAATCAACAGAAAATGACCAGATATCAATAGGACGTGTCCCCCAAACTTCCCCAATTCCATTGACGCTTATGAGGGGTGCCGCCATTGACTTACATGGACGTCCAAAATTTTTCCCATTCATTTTCAATGGGGAAAAAACTAAATTTCTCCAAATCAACAGAAAATGACCAGATATCAATAGGACGTATATCCCAAACATCCCCAATTCCATTGACGCTTATGGGGGGTGCTGCCATTGACGTCCATGGACGTCCAAAATTTTACCCATTCATTTTCAATGGGAATTTTTTTTTTCTTCCCCAAATCAACAGAAAATGACTAGATATCAATAGGACCTGTCCCCCAAATGTCCCCGATTGCATTGCTGCTTATGGAGGGTGATGCCATTGACGTCCAGGGACGTCCAAACTTCCCATTCATTTCCAATGGCATTTCTTCACGTTTGTTCATTCTTTTGATGCCAATGTACTTGGATTCCATTGACGCTTATATAAGTTGATACCATTGACGTCCATGGACGTCCAAAATTTTTCCCATTCATTTTCAATGGGAATTTTTTTTTTTTCCCCAAATCAACAGAAAATGACTAGATATCAATAGGACGTTTCCCCCAAATGTGCCCGATTGCATTGCTGCTTATGGAGGGTGATGCCATTGACGTCCAGGGACGTCCAAACTTCCCATTCATTTCCAATGGCATTTCTTCATGTTTGTTCATTCTTTTGATGCCAATGTACTTGGATTCCATTGACGCTTATGTAAGTTGATACCATTGACGTCCATGGACGTCCAAAATTTTTCCCATTCATTTTCAATGGGAATTTTTTTTTTTCCCCAAATCAACAGAAAATGACTAGATATCAATAGGACGTTTCCCCCAAATGTGCCCGATTGCATTGCTGCTTATGGAGGGTGATGCCATTGACGTTCATGGACGTCCAAACTTCCCATTCATTTCCAATGGCATTTCTTCATGTTTGTTCATTCTATTGATGCCAATGTTCTTGGAATCCATTGACACTTATGTAAGTTGATACCATTGACGTCCATGGACGTCCAAAATTTTTCCCATTCATTTTCAATGGGATTTTTTTTTCTTCCCCCAAATCAACAGAAAATGACTAGATATCATTAGGACGTGTCCCCCAAACTTCCCCGATTCCATTAACAATTATGAAAGGTGCCGCCATTGACATCCATGGACGTCCAATTCTCCCATTCATTTCTAACGGCTTTTACTTTGTTTTTTGCCAAGACTGGCATTATGATCCATTCTATTGATAGACCTGAGTGGGGCTAAGATCTGTATCTTTACTTCATGTAATGCTTCATTACGTTTTTTTTCTACATATTTTTTTTTCTCTTTGGTTTAATGTGGTTATGTAATGGGTTATTGTACATTATCATTATAACAACAAATCATACGTGCGTACGTATACGTTTGTGCTGAGAAAGAAAAATAGCACTGTTAAAAAAATAAATCTCTGCTGAGAAATGACAATGTCTGACAGCGGATCGGAGCAGTGTCCAGAGGTGTTGCCAGTCTTGGATTGGGCTGGAGAGTTTGTGTGCACTCGTTGTCAGGGGTACGGGAGTTATAGTTCCACTGGAATGCGGCCCCACCTTTAGAGGTTGTCGAATGCTTTTATCTTGTGTCATGCTGCCTTGGCGAGGTTGTCATCTTGGAGCCGTCCAGGGCAGGAACTCGTTTGTTGTTTTCCAATGGGATGCTCTCAGGGCCGTCGTCTTGGTTACCACCTCTCAGCCAGTCGGTTACATTATGGTTTTATTATCTTTATTTTATAATTGTACTAAAACAACAGAAGTAGGCCTGTCTACAAGTATCGATTAGCAGGTTAGCAAAAATACCATTTTTGTTCTTTTTTATTATTATTATTATTATCCAATAAAAATCATGTCTCGTCAACCTTTTAAGCACAAAACAAACAAATGAAAAAGTAATTACGATCATCTGACAAACACCTTGTCAACCCACAAGTTCAAAGCCGTCTGTCTCATCAAGCTGGGCGGTTACTTTAATTAAGTCACCAGGCAGCATGTAAGCACTTATAATAATTAATACATGCCTTTGGGATACTTAACCATGCATCACTTCACAGGAAATACAGCAATATGCTATGTTGTAACCCATGATGACATACAAAAAGTACTGCTATCTAAGGAGTTATGAAATTGTTATGAAGAAAAAGAGCACCAAATCATAGCCAGAACATTTTGAGCAAGTCCATTCCATTTTGACGTTTTTATTATGTATTGGTTTTGCTGCAAGCAGTTTCACTTTCACAGGGTTTGTGAGAAAACAACTTCATTTTGACCTTAGGGAATCCTTTGCTTTTTCTTATTCATTTTAGAAGATACATGTTGAAATGAAAATAATGTTTCTTGCCGCAAAACTCGCATGTCAGGGGCTGACGTTGAAGGGCACACTGTAAACACCAATAGGTTACCAGAACTAAAAAAAACTAAGGCATTCGATTGCCACAAAATATTTTAAGTTTAAAAATCTAAACATATTGCGTTTTCAAAAACTTGATTTACTTACTACTTGAAACATTTGGTTTAAGTTAAAAAAATGTTCATCAATGTTCATCTTGCGGACTGCAAGAGGGTGTAGAGCAAGGGTTCCCAAACTTTTTCCTGTGAGGGCCACATAACTTTTCCCTTCTCTGATGAGGGGCCGGGGTCAGGTTGTAACAGAAAAAGTGTGATGATTGCAGGAGTGCCTTAATGTAAAAATGTATTGTTTTTCAGAAAGCCACAATCAAATAACCCTTTCTGGATTCTTCACGGAACAAAAGTAAATAAAATAAAAATTATAATATAATATAATATAATATAATATAATATAATATAATATAATATACCGTATTGGCCCGAGTATAAGATGGCCGTGATTATAAGACGAGCCCCTCTTTTCAAGACTCAAGTTTGAAAAAAGACTTTTTGAACACCAAATTATTTTTTATACAGAAAATAATTACAGTACATCTTAAACATATGATTATAAAAATATATTTGAGAAAAAAAGCATGTTATTTTGCCTCATTCAAATCTTAATATCTGAACATTTACATATGAAAACTAAAGTGCAATCACATTCGTAAATGAATCGCTTCTGGTTTTTGAAATGTAAATAAACCAATCTATTGTGATAAAACAACGAAATTGCAATAACTGCATTAACCATCAAAGTGAAGTCTAATTGTAACTGTAGTCTTGAAACAAATCTGAATAAGGAAAAACATTGCAATAAAATAATGCAAACTGGTTAAACTTGAAAGTAGCTGAGGTCTGTCATGACAGAAAATTGCTTCAATGATATCTGGCACCATCTAGCGTCGTGAATGGGTATAATGTCTAGACCATGAATATAAGACGACCCCCACTTTTTCAGTCTTATTTCAATGCAAAAAACACCTTATATTCGGGCCAATACGATAATATAATAAAAAATAATAATAACACTATTAATTAAATAGATAATAACCAAATAACCCTCTCTGGGTTCTTCACAGAAAAAGCCAGGAAATAAATAACACGATTGAAAAAAAAAAAAAAAAAAATGTTCAGGGGGCACGACCAAATGTGGAGGTGGGCCGTATCCGGCCCGGGGGTCGTAGTTTGGGGACCTCTGGTGTAGAGTGTGTTCTTTAGGGTCGTAATGTGTGTAAGCCTAACCCTAACCTACAATGCGCTACGTCTTGCAAGCTGCAGACAGATACACTAGTCAACAGTGGGATGGAAACGCTGCTCTTCATCATCGCGTTAGCCGGACCTTCTCGAGTGCACCAGGCCGACTTGCTTTTAATTGTTCATTTATTTATGAGTCAAGATATGGGGTGTTTCGCTATGTGTTTATTGCTTCTTTTTGTTTCTGAATTGTGTGTTTATCTTCTGTTTTTTAAGAGTGCTATAAAACTTGTAAAGTCAACTCTTGCTATTTTTGGCTCGATTTTTTTCTCCTCATTACACAAACTCTAGGAGTTAGTCAAACTTTTTTCTAGAACTTTTGAGTTTACACCAGTCAGTCCATTTAAGTATTTTGAACATCCAGGTTTACACTGTACACAATGTTTGGACATCTTAATATTACTTCTGTTTCTGTGGATTCCTTCAGAATCAGAATATTAAATTGGGTCTAGGAGCACACTTCAAAAAAAACCTGCTGTCTCCATCTGGCTTGTAGCACAGAAATGTAAATGCAGTAGTAAATGCATATTACGCCCCATAATACTGATAAGTGGTATAGAAAATGGATGAATAGTATACTACATGCTAAATAGCATTTGGACAATCTGAAAAGTACTGTTGTTAGGTGGTTAGTAAGCAGTTCTGAATGCAACCTGTACTTTCTTCACCCTGCCGAGCAATTTAAACAAGTATCCATCCCATGGCATCAAACATAATTAATTAGGCAGTGGATTGGAATGAAAACTGGATGCATTAACAGCTCACTGATTCCATTTACAGTGTACATCTCGTACAAAAAAGGGATGTACCGAAAGCAAAATTCTTGGCCGAAACCGAATATTAGAAACACTTGGCCGAAAAGCCTAATAATACGCATGTATACAATTCATTTTTTTAATTTCATTAAAAAAAAAATTCATTGGTGTACCCCTCCTACTGCCCATAGTTGGCTGGGAAAGGCTCCAGCACCTCTGTGACCCTCGTGAGGATAGGCGGCTGGAAATGAATGAATTTTCTCATTAATGTTCTATGCCTTGGCACTATCCCAATGAAACCGTTTCACTTATTCCTTACACTATTACAATTTCTCCTAATCCTTAAAATGAGATTCGCTGTTTTCTTGCGCAACAAGTGGAATCGATCGAAAGCTCATACGTGGAGATTAAGAGGGGCCGGGTGGCATAGCTCCCTATGGTGGCCGAAAATATCATTGCATGTAATAGGCTTTCCAATACATTAATTTAAAGTCAAGACTTTGCCGGTAAAATGTTGTCTAAAAAAGTTGTAAATCAAATAAAACAACCAAAATGAATGAAATTAACAAAAAAATATATAATCGGTTAAAATTATTTTTCAAACACATCATGTGACCAGCACCTTAGAGACAGTCATTTACTTTGCTCAGCCAAAAAAAAACACCTGAGGACAGAAGAGGCAAGATAATTTTCATACTTTTTTCAAACCTAAGCTTTCAAAAGCAACAACAATGACTGAGAACCAAGGATCGAAGATGGGGACCATGAAACGCTGGAGAGCACTGCCAAAATGGTGAGCAGATCCAGTTTGCCCCACTAAAGACGTTAATTGTACAACAGAACCAAAACCGGCCGTACTATATTCGATGGATGACGATCTTGGCCAAAAACATAGCTGTCCTAACAGCCTGATTTAGAAACCCCCAAAAATGATGGGAAACAATAAAAAGCTCATTTTCAATGTATTATTGTAAATGTTGTTGGATGGAATATTCAGTCAAAAAGGATGCAACGTCTACTTCACTAGGTAAGACAAAAATGCGCGCGCTCACACACACAGCAGGGATGCCTGTATGTACGAGCATGGGTTAAGCTACTATCTGAGCATATACTCTATCTTGTAAATTAATTTTATTGCTGACACTGCGTTTAACATGAACATTTTTGCTCTGTTGTGAACGGCAAGCCTTTGATGCGGATCCAAATCACAGACCAAGAAACAGAAATAGTGAATGTTTGCTTGGTAGGCTGATTGGACACTCTAAATTGTCCGTAGGTAAGAGTGTGTGCGTGAATGGTTGTATGTCTCCGTGTGCCCTGCGACTGGCTGGCAACCAGTTCAGGGTGTCCCCTGTCTACTGCCCGTAGTCAGCTGGGATAGGCTCCAGCACCTCCGCGACCCTCGTGAGGAAAAAGCGGCATGGAAAATGAATGAATGAATGAATGTATTTAATAAGTACAACAAAGGGAGCACGCCAAAATTGCAAGTATACCAATTTACAACTAAGGGAGCACGCCAAAAAAACGCGAGTCCTTAAATAATGAGCGCTCCAAATGCGCCATAGGTGTGTTGCAACGGCCCCGCCTATCCAGCTGAATCAGATGCTGGAATGAAAAAAGAAATGAGAAAGCATATAGATATGACATGCTCACCCTACAACAAAAATCAATCTCGGCCTATGACCGGGCTAGTGGGTCGAGTCCTAGCGCCGACTAAGCTAAGCGAAGTCGCTCCCACCCGGATTAAAGGGCGACTGGCCGAGGAGTGTGAAAGTTGCAGAAAAAAATCTGACAAAAAGAGGAAGTGGTCGCACCATAAAAGTGTTGTACTAAACCAGAGCAAATGCACATGTACAGTATGCATTTGAATACTACTTAATTTGTATACTGTTCGCTTGATTAAACTCCAAACTACTCACGCACGGGCTCAAATGCACCGTACTCGTTGTGACGTGGGACATCAATGGAAAGCAAGTTCAGAACAAGCGTGTAGCAGTGATTAAAACACATTTATTTTCCTTTATTTAGTAATTTAGTGTAGATATTTCTTTGATACCTCAAAATACTTCTATTGCGGACATGTTGGCCGTGAGCCAGTAGTGTTAGCGAGACAGTGTCAGCCAGCGTGCTGCTGCTTGTTATGTTTTGATTACGTATACACATGAGGACTCAGGTTTTTCACTCAATTTGGTGGTAAATTTTCGGTCCTCAAAACTGAAAAAATGCTAATGAATTTTTAGCTTTTTCTTGGACGATAGATTTTGGTGCCAAATGTGATCTAGCATAGTTTGCACATTGATTAAGATTTTTTTTAGCTGATCCACAATCATTATAAAGTGTATAAGTGTATCTTTTATGCATAAAGTTTTCTAGAAAAAGTAAGTTTTACAAATGTTGAGTCTTGCCATTTTCTCAATAGAAGATCGGTGCAGTAATCGTAGCTGACCTAGCGAGTCAGTGTTACTTTTCCAACCTGTTCTTTGGCGTTCATCTCATTTCATGTTGTTTAGGTGTTTATTTCAGTTGGCAAGCCACCTTGTTTAGGCTTTACTGCAATCATATAAGCTGAAGTGCAAAACAGAGGTTTTTCAGCAACACTAAAAAATAATACATAAATGAAAAATTATCAAATTTACTGAGCCTGCAGATTGGAGTTTATACAGTACTGCAGCTGTCTTCCAAATCTCACTTCTTCCCTTACCACGTAACTCAGTTTAACCTAGGGCTGGGCGATATGGCCTTAAGCACGTATCACGATAAATTGAGCAGATTTACCTCGAAAACGATAAATGACGATAAATTCACCCAAGCAGACGGTTATATAATTTGAAAATCTGAATCAATGCATGAAATAGATTAACCGTTTCTTGTTGATTTATTTGCCAGCTTTCAATTTAATATATTTAACAATTGTACATGCAGTCTAAACATTAAGTATACAAAACTTTATTGTAAACAATAAGAATTCAAGGATGAACATTTAAAACAGCTTGTATGGCTTGAACAATGTACATTTTCAAAATCAATATGCCTTTGCAAACATGTCATTGTAACACAAATTACTTACAGCTTGAACAGTACACATCAAAAAGACAACTTATTGTTAATGGCTGCTGTGACATAATTACTCAACACAAGTGTTTACCGCAAGGTTTCAGGTTTTTTTTTTCCCCCAGTGCATTTTTTAAATACATACACACACACATTAAAGCTGCATTGATCTAATGACACAGAATTAAGCACATACAGAAAAATAGCTGGGGCCATTAAACAGTTATATTATAATTTTCACTGTTAGATTGTTAGATTGATTCACTTCATGCTGAATGCTTTACCATTCCAAAAGCTATCAGAGAAATCACACACAGACAAGAGATACACAATAACGTGATAAACTAATGCTGCATTCCGGAGAAGTGGGAAGTCGGATTTATCCCACTCGGATGGTTCCAGTTCTGACCTCAAAGCGTTCCAAGCAAATGTAAACAACAAAGATGGCTGATCGCGACGAGGTGTTTTTTATTTTGGCCATCCAAAGACATTTTGACCTCCAGCGAACCTGCCTTCCGATAAGCGATCAAATGGTAGAGGAAAAACGGCAGCTGCGTTATAGCCCACACTGTAAACTTTTTTAGTTACATCCTTTGCTGATCGTCAATATAAAAACATAGCACAACAAAGTTATTCACTGTATGAGAAAAAAATACATGGCGTCTCAAATAAACTTGATTTACTTCATTATTGTGTTATCTTTCAATACGTTTTCATGAGCGCCATTTTGTCCAGTGACGTCAGATCAGGGGTCACGTTAACAGAATATTTTCCGTCGTTGACCGATTTTTAAAAACGGTGACGGAAAAAACTGAAGTCCATCCGTCATTTTGACCGGTTGCAATTCACACCCCAGACCACAGGGTGGCGAGTGAGCATATTAATTAGCTATTGTCTCTCTTGATGCATGACGTCGTTGGCCTTACTCTGAAAAAATGTCAAGGCAACTGAGTGTCCGAAGTTTCTTCAAAAAGCCCCAAAATGACGATGGTGTTGATAAAAGAGGTGAAAAAACAGGGACTGCACAAGCGGGCACGCAATTCAAGTCCATGCGCACCAGGAGGAAAGTGTGAGACTACGTTCAGGCCACAGCAGGTGAACTGTTAATTTCATTGTTCCATATGCTACATATGGTAGGCTACCTACCTACTGGGGCCTCAGTGACGTTTCTTATTCTCGCTATATGATTATACAACTTTAACATTTGTTAATAATACGCTCTGTGTGTAGTATCATCCATCGCTTTTCCTTTTTAAATGGGCACTTATAAGCGAACGCAAGACGTAACAACGGGAACATTTTGTCACGGATTGGGGCACACATGGCTGGACTCAAATGCACGAGACAAGAGATTAACACTGTCCAATAAACATTTAATTCAGGAAAAGGGACGTGATGACAAAATTCAAAGTTCCAACACAAACAGTCAAAGGCAAAAACATAGCAAGGCAAAAAACTTAACTTCAAGGTTGGCTGTGGCGTAGATTCCAAATGATCTCTAAACACTGAAAACGCACTGGCAAATGACAACAGACAAGAAGGGTTTTTAAGGAGTGCATCTAATAGGAACCAGGTGCAGGCACTCAGGTGATTAGGGGAGGATGACAAAGCTGACTGAAGTGAACAGAGAGTACCCTACCAAAATAAAACAGGATATGAAATGACTAAATCAGTACCGCTGACGGCGGCTTGTAACACATTTTTAAACAGGCATTTCACGGGAGAGCATTTCGACTCTTCGGCCAATCATATAGCGAGAGCGAGTGGATAGTGAGGGGACCGCGCGCGGCTCTTAAGTGTCTCTGTCACGTGACTGTCGTAGCCGGCGCTTGAACCTACACCGGTAACGCGCTCGGCCAAATGGACACACAAGTACAGAAGGTGAATTATGCCAAACAAAGGGTCACCACAATGTCATTATCATCATTTTAAAAATTTAAGTGACGGGTAAAAATAGATTATGACCGGATTTTTATGACCCTGTCAGTCAAAATGACAGACAACAAAAAAGTCTAGCGCAACCTCTGCGTCAGATTGAAACAACTTGGAAGTCGGGGTAGTTATTTTTCTCCGACTTCGCGACTTGGACCTCCCAGTTCGAGTGGCGTTCCAATGATATTTTCCTACTCGGAGGTCGGAAAAGTGCGACATCCCACTTTTCTGGAACGCAGCATAATTGCTAGATGCAGTCCGAGACCAATCCACTCATTAAATTCAGCTGTTTCGACAAGTTTAGAGCCGCTATCAGACGTTCCTTTGTAGTGTTAACCGCTAGCGTTAGCCACTAGCGTTAGCCACTAGCATTAGCCACTAGCATTAGCCTGTGGCTTGGCTACCAGTAGAAAGCATTGAAAGCATCCTCTTTGGAAATCGTGAGAACAAGGGAGGACAGCGGGTGAAAGCCCGTCTGGGTGCCGCCAATAGTCTATTTAATGTCTGGTGAAAGTTTGGCGAACCTCCCTTAAGCAACACTCCATCACGTTTGCTTGTAGCGTTAGCCGCTAGCGTTAGCCTACCAGGCTCGTTTGTTTGGCTTCCTGATAACCACGTGACTCCATACGTAAGCACACTGTCTGCTTTCTTAAAGGGGAATGAACATAGCCGAACAACATAGAGTCAAAGCGGGATGAAAAGACTATATTTTTCTTGTTTTATTAAATTACCGAATTTACCGTCATGGTCAAAATGACGTCGGTCATCGTAAAGAATTTCGGTACCGGCAAATTTTCGGTTTACCGCCCTGCTCTAGTTTAACCACGGCACTATGTGTGATATAGTGCACATTTCTGCTACAAAACAGTAGAGTGTATTATCTCTTTCAGGTGAAATCCTTACATCTGCGAAATTCATCTGGATTGACTTTCTAAAGACAGCATAGTTCAAGTTAGTGCTATACCTGACATTGTGATTTTCTGTACTGACAATCATCAAATAAGATTCTTGTGTAATTGCTAATTATTTGGCTATATAACTACCCCAATAGCAGGGGACTGCGGCGTCAGCTCGCCAGATTCACATAGCAATCACACCCGCTTAACGTCAGTGCGCCAGATGCGGCCCGGATCAGCACTGTGACAGTCCAAAGGATAGGTTACGCCAGGGGTCCCAAACCTTTTTTGCACCACGGACAAGTGTGATTTGGGTCTTTTTTTCACGAACCAGTGTTCTGTCAAATTTTGTACCCTTATAAAATTTTGCTCACGCTGTGGCGGTGAAAAAAGCTGTCTTTTATATTCAGTTGGACTCTCAATGTTATTCAACGGTGCTCAAAAACTATTTACATCATAAATATACATGTGCATCACGAAAATGGCGTAAATTAATGCTTAACGACATGGCGAAGTCGTTAAGTGAGAGAGCTGCGTGCAGTTGTTGTCTGCAGCTATGGCAAACGTAAGTTAATATTCCTTTCTTTCAAGAAAGTTTGTAGTGTGTACTTTGGAATCGCTGGATTCGCGGTCATTTTTAACGTTACGCGCATGCCAAATTCGTCAGAACACCAGCAATGTGTGCCAGAAAAATACAGCAAATATAAAATAACATTGGCTTTTAGCGCCGTCGTGTTAAGTGCAGGAAAAATACAACTCACCCGCTGAATCAGTGGGAGGCCTGAGCTTGTTTCGTTGCGACGAGATGGTCCCGAGATGGGAGAGTGAGAGAAGTTTGCGTAAACATGAGCACATCACCCCCATCCTTCACACCCTACACTGGCTCCCTGTTCACCTCCGCATTGAATTCAAAATCCTCCTTCAAACCCATCACTGTCTACACGGTGTAGTCCCCACCTACCTCACCGAACTCCTCACACCAAATACTTCAGCCAGAACCCGGTCAGGCCAACTGCACCGTCTACTCCCGCCCAGGACTCGGCTCAAGACTATGGGCGACAGCGCCTTTGCAGCTGCTGCTTCCCGTCTATGGAACGCCCTCACAGACCACCTCAGAGCCCCGCAGACAGTGGATGCATTTAAAAAAGGACTAAAAATTTACCTATTTCGAAAAGCTTACTCTGGCTAATTTTATCTGATTATCTTACTTTTATCTGATTTGTATCTGATTTTATCTGTGTTTCTGACTGTTTTGCTTTTACTCTTTAATTTTTAGTCTTTTTTATTTTTTTACATGATAATGTGCACTTTGAAATTTGTTTTTCAAATGTAAAGTGCGTTATAAATAAAATGTATTCTTAGTTTTATTATTATTAAGCCCGCTTCACAAAGATACGATGTTGGAAATTGTAACACAGTTTGCAGTGCTCTCCTAGCGATGTCAGGATATTCCGAAATGACTTTAATCCAGAACCCCGGTGGAGTTGTTGTCTCAAATGTACGTTTAAGGTCGTAGTGATTTGCGATCTCTACAAGCTGATATTCCTGTTGCACAGACATGCTCGAATCACTCGGTTTATTTGCATACGGGTCACGAATCCACTCCTTTGCAGTTCGTGGGTCTTTATTGATTGGGAAGTAGCATAGATTTTGTTTTCTTCGAGGTTGTAGGCTCATCTTCTGGGCACATCTTCTGCCTCGTCAGGTTCCCTTTTCCCTGTAAAAAATCTGTCCAAAGACGTCTGTTTTTCAGTCATTCTAGTGGGGGGGCTAATTATTTCCGGGAACAAATGTGATGGGCGATGACCTACGTCATACGTTATTATCGAGGCCAAGCGCACATAGATATACAAAACAAGATGTACTGCTAACAGTCCAATCAATGCATTTCTATGCCGACCTCCTATCCTGTAGTTGTATATCTAGAGTAGACAGGGATATTGGTGTTTAAGCGGCACAGGCCAAAGTCAATCGGCCAGAATGCGGTCGTTAATAAATTATTTATTATTTCTGCACGGCCCGGTACCAAATGCGCTACGGACCGGTACCGGTCCGCAGCCTGGTCGTTGGGGACCCCTGGGTTACGCACTGGGTCCGGGGCGGACCTTGCAGACCGGACGTGGTCAAACTCCCTCTTAACGTCAGTGCGCCAGATGCGGCCCGGATCAGCACTATGACGGTTTTGCCTTAATTATCGCTTTAATTGCACAGATGGGTGAGCCTGGGACCAGGTGCCGCTGATCATAGTCTGCAGTTTACTTAAACCGGTCCTTGACATCACATCATCGCCAGTTCAACATCTCACCTATAGGTATATGACTTTCAGCTAACAAAGAATCTTGTAATCCTGATACTGAGCTCATTTTTGTGTTTTCCCCCCATAGATCCTGTACTGCTTGCCTGGCAAAATGCCTACCTGCCCGTTCACCTGTTCTATCACTAAACTGCCCACCGGATTCTTTGGACACTATCGAACACTCCCTCTCACCGGCATTGAATTAGGGGCCCCTGTTACCCCAGAACCTTAACAAATACAATTTGTTGCTTACAGTCTAAAAATGGGTCATCTCATCTTTAATGTTGAGTTGCCTGTTCCAATTTGAATATTGTTGTGAAAAAACAATGTTATGTTGTTATGTTGTTGTATGTTGCATTAATATGTTACCATTAATATATGGCATGAAAAAAAGTCATTATTGCTTTTAATAGAGAAATTTGATTTGCAATAAACGCACATTACAGTATGATACACTGAACAAAATGGGACTCCAAATTTAATACTGAAAACGGTTTTGATACAAATCTGGCCCTGATTGGGTAACATGTGTGCCATATCCGGGCCATACATTAATGTCATATCTGCTAGTTTGGACCAGTTCTGGCCCAAAACTGGTTGCTGATCTGGCAAGTGACTCCTTACTGAGTTTGGGCCATTGTTCAAAAAGACACTGGAGCAGATCCGTTTTACACGGATCTGCTCCAGTGTCTTTGGGCCGAAATGTTCAGTACATCTAGCCTTTGTCCGCTCCAGTTATATTTTGCTATCTGGGTAGCTAGAGATATTTAGCTGTGCACATCCAAGTAACCCCCGCAAAAGAAAAAAAAAAAAAGGCTTTGATATGACCCTGGTTGCATTATCAATTTTCCTAATTTCATTTTTAAAATTGTATCATTATTGTTTTTATTTGTAAGAGCCATGAAGATTTAACTGATAAACAAACAATGTGCGGACAAAAATATATACTGGACTGTCTCAGGAAATTAGAATACACAATATTCTAATTTCTTGAGACAGTCCTGTGTATATATACAGGACTGTCTCAGGAAATTAGAATACAGGAACACACAATATTCTAATTTCCTGAGACAGTCAGGAAATTAGAATATTGTGTATTCTAATTTCCTGAGACAGTCCTGTATATATACACAGGACTGTCTCAAAAAATTAGAATATTGTGTATTCTAATTTCCTGAGACAGTCCAGTAATTCTTGGATATTCTGTATTTGGATTTAGCTTTGTGGGCGATCCAATAAATGAAGAATAATCCTACCAAACAATTTTCACTTAATATTACTTAAAAAACAAACAAAATAACAACCCATTTCAATCTTGGATCGACATACTGCCACAGGGGACATTTCTCACACAGTATCCAAGGGAGGTGATAGATTTGTTCAAAAGCGTATTCAATAAGGGTGTAACGGTACATGTAATTGTATTGAACCGTTTCGGTACGTGGGGCTGGGTTCGGAACGGACGCGTACCGAATGAGTTTCTGATGTAATATAACCCGTACTTTTCGAGGCTATAATGAGGACCAACACGGTAGGACAGTATAACCCACAAACGTCAATGGAGCATCAACGTGGCCGCGGCGAGAACGCAGTGAAACGCGGGCGTTAGAGTCAATCACCCAATGCACACCAGTCGCAGTGCGGCCGCGTGTTAGATGCGTCCCAGAAGTAGCTCAACGCGACGCACGCGAAGAGAACGGCAGAGTTTATTATTTGACGTGAGACGCGGCCCTCCTGCGTCAATACTACTACCCGTAGCTAGGATCGGGCCGGAAGTCACTCGTGTAAAAATACGGTGGATCCGGTCAATTTTCAAACTAACATGCAATCGTAACCTACTTTTTGAGTCCATCAGATCTCTTGAGTGGTAGATCGGGGGACAGTTGACTTGTCTTTGTTGATTTACTGCTGTCTTCTCTGCTATGATAATAACCAACACGGCCCTGTGTTCAATACAAAACCCTCCCACCACAACAAAACAAGTAGGAACTAATATTCACATAGGAACTAAAGTTATACAACATAAAATATACAATATAGTGAATACTACATCACATTTTTAAAATATAAACACATAATAAAATAAATAATAGCCCATTTAAATAAAATAAATTGAAATGAGCTAAAACACCTGTAATTAAATAATAAGAATAATACACACATCCTGCTTACACAGTTAAATTTATTAATTTCTGTGTGGTGCTTTAACTTGAGAAAATCCACCAATAAAGCTTTTGAAAACCGTTCATAAGAGAAAAAAAATGTTTCATTGAGGCATTTCATTTGTAAAATATATGTTAAAATCTTTGTCATTGGGAGTGCTTTTCTTTTTAGCACAGGACTTCTTTTTTCTTCTTTCTTTCAGAAAGAAACCTGACCGATATGCGGGGTCTGAAAGGCAAATTGTTGTTGAATCATCTTTAAATACCCGCTACTTTTTGAGCAGAATTCTTGCTTTGTACAGGCTAATGTTCCTATTGTTGAAAGCACAAAAGTGTGTAATAATAAACAACTAGCACATTTATATTTTGCATTTTGTTTTCATACTGTACCGAAAATGAACCGAACCGTGACCTCAAAACCGAGGTACGTACCGAACCGAGATTTTTGTGTACCGTTACATCCCTAGTATTAGGGGCAGTTTACATGGCGACTCTGCGACACGAAGACGCAATGACTGAGTAGCGAAATTGCCTTGCGTGCATATGGTGTCGGCGAAGACGCAAGGCGAAAACGAAAAATTCTGAATCCTCCAAAAGTGGAAGAATTTGATTGCGGGGGATTGGGGGGGGCTTGCTTCGCATGCATATCAAAGGCTACTGCCGCGCCGGACCCACGCCGATAACGTCAGCACTCGTACACGTCACATTGGGCGTGCGCAGTGGTGCTATTTAACATTAAAAATTGCAAATGGCGGAACGTCGGCTTTAATTTACTGTTTTAATAATATTTTAAAATTTATATATGTTGAATGTTTCAATTTTTGTTCCTTTTGGAGCAAAAAGAAAATGCCATTGCTTCGAATGGGCGGGCATGTTTTCTTCTAGGCTGAGGAGCCTTGTGGGGTCAAAGTGCATCATTCGCTGTCACCTTGTAAATCTGCTCTGCCCCATAGGGCTTGGCTTGAATACTACATCGTTTTCATGCGGAATTGTGACATTGTTCGAATGGAAATGAAACCATGTAAATGCACATTTGAAATTTTTCGTCTTCTCAGAGAGTCACCATGTAAACTGCCCTTTCAACACTATTAATTGGTTAATAATATGTAAAAATAACAGACAATGTGAGGAAAGAGCAACATTGATTTGGGACAAAAAAAATCTGAAATCAACCAGATTTGCAATTAGTTTCCACCCGACAGCAGGGACATTGTCAAAGAATGAATGTTCTCTGTAAGTACAGAATCTTATCTTGGATTCCCAGAACCTTGTGCTGCTGTAGTCAATATTGTGTCCAATTTTGGTACTTTTACATTTAACCTGATTGCCAAAAAAGTTGTGGTAAAGACAAAGTTCTGCAACGATGAAGAAGCAGCACAAGAAATGTGTTGCTGAACGTCAAAAAGTGCTGCAGCAGAGCTCCACTCCACTGATATCCATTTCATTCCACTCACTGTGTGCTCCCTCTATTTCGGTGGTCATGGATCAGAGGGGACCAGTGATAACAAACAAAAAAAATAATAATTTGAAGTAGAAAATGCATGACCATAGCCTTGGGGAGCAGAAGGACAGCAGTGTAATGGAGGCTGCATGTGTGTGAAATAAACTATTTCGCTCAGAGACAAAATGAGGTCGGGGAATTGGACAGGGCGCTGATGCTCCAAACTGATGAAAATGCCTCGTACGATGAAAAGAACAGCCAGTAAAAAGTCCTGAAGTATGAAACTGGAGAAAAAAAATGGTGACCTATTAGGGAATCAATCAAAAGGATTTCTTCGTGAAGCCGAGGTCGAACACCAGTTTAAACCTCAGTCGAGTAACTTCCCCACTTTGTCTGATGGGAATTGTGTGAGTGTTTCAAGTCAAAAACAGCCGTTCTTCCCAAGGCCCCCATGTTAGAGCAGCAGAGGTCGCAACATTCAAAGCCCACCTCATCCACCCTCCATCTTTCTGGTTCGCGCACACATAAACACACTCATGTTCCGACCAAAGTGGGAGACAGTCATTGTGGAGATGGATGGAGGTGGTAAATAGGGGTGTCATGGCACTTTGATGGAATGAGGCAGAGGAGAATTCATCCTGTGCTTCCTCCAGCTTGTGCCCTCCTGCTGACAGCATCTGGAAATAAGGCCCTCTGTGTCTGTATATACACAACTATGTATGGGTGTGTGTCTTTATGTGTGAAAGGAGAGAAGGGCACATCACTCGCTCACTTGTATCACCTATTTGTGTGCCTGCGTGTGACTACGTATGTGTGTATGTGTATGTGTGTAGTTGTCAAACTTGCCTTTGTGCCTTTTTCCCTCCCAGTGTTGAGCATCTCCTCGGTTCTGGGAATTGGATGAAAGCGGCCCAATCTGGAGGAGAGAACTAGCGATAAGCGGGAGACAGCGTGAGAGAAATCGGATAGAGGAGAAAACATCCTTCCTGTTCAGCTTCATGTTCATATCAGGTCTGAAATAACATCCCGTCGAGTCGGTGGTCAGTAAAATGGTGTTAGATCCTGCAGAGAAGCTAACAGGAATTTTTTTTGCAAAAGGAACAAATGATTGCTGGTTATGCCTGTCTTTCCTCCTAAAGGCAACATGTTTTCATCATTGGAATTGTCAGAAATAGAGTGGAAGGAAAAGGAATATACAGTGGGGCAAATAAGTATTTAGTCAACCACTAATTGTGCGAGTTCTCCCACTTAAACATATTAGAAAGGCCTGTAATTGTCAACAAGGGTAAACCTCAACCATGAGAGACAGAATGTGAAAAAAAAAAACATAAAATCACATTGCTTGATTTTTAAAGAATTTATTTGCAAATCATGGTGGAAAATAAGTATTTGGTCAATTCCAAAAGTTCATCTCAATACTTTGTTATGTACCCTTTGTTGGCAATAACGGAGGCCAAACATTTTCTGTAACTCTTCACAAGCTTTTCAAACACCGTTGTTGGTATTTTGGCCCATTCCTCCATCCAGATCTCCTCTAGAGCAGTGATGTTTTGGGGCCGTCGTTGGGCAACACGGACTTTCAACTCCCTCCACAGATTTTCTATGGGGTTGAGATCTGGAGACCGGCTCGGTCACTCCAGGACCTTGAAATGCTTCTTACGAAGCCACTCATTTGTTGCTCTGGCTGTGTGTTTGGGATCACTGTCATGCTGAAAGACCCAGCCACGTCTCATTTTCAATGCCCTTGCTGATGGAAGGAGATTTTCACTCAAAATCTCTCGATACTTGGCCTCATTCATTCTTTCCTTTACACAGATCAGTCGTCCTGGTCCCTTTGCAGAAAAACAGCCCCAAAGCATGATGTTTCCACCCCTATGCTTCACAGTGGGTATGGTGTTCTTCGGATGCAATTCAGTATTCTTTCTCCTCCAAACACGAAAACCTGTGTTCCTACTAAAAAGTTCTATTTTGGTTTCATCTGACCATAACACATTGTCCCAGTCCTTTTCTGGATTATCTAAATGCTCTCTAGCGAACCGCAGACGGGCCTGGACGTGTACTTTCTTCAGCAGGGGGACACGTCTGGCAGTGCAGGATTTGAGTCCCTGGCGGCGCATTTTGTTACTGATAGTAGCTTTTTTTACTGTGGTCCCAGCTCTCTGTAGGTCATTCACTAGGTCCCCCCATGTGGTTCTGTTATTTTTGCTCACCGTTCTTGTTATCATTTTGACGCCATGGGGTGAGATTTTGCATGGAGCCCTAGATGGAGGGAGATAATCAGTGGTCTTGTATGTCTTCCATTTTCTAATAATTGCTCCCACAGTTATTTCTTTACACCAAGCGTTTTACCTGTTGCAGATTCAGTCTTCCCAGCCTGGTGCAGGTCTACAATTTTGTCTCTGGTGTCCTTTGAAAGCTCTTTGGTCTTGGCTATAGTGGAGTTTGGAGTGTGACTGAATGAGATTGTGGACAGGTGTCTTTTATTCAGATAATGAGTTAAAACAGTTGCCATTAATACAGGTAACGAGTGGAGCCTTGTTAGACCTCGTTAGAAGAAGTTAGACCTCTTTGACAGCCAGAAATCTTGGTTGTTTGTAGGTGACCAAATACTTATTTTGCACTCTAATTTGGAAATAAATTCTTTAAAAATCAAACAATGTGATTTTCTGTTTTTTTTTCCCACATTCTGTCTCTCATGGTTGATGTTTACTCATGTTGACAATTACAGGCCTCTCTAATCTTTTCAAGTAGGAGAACTTGCACAATTGGTGGTTGACTAAATACTTATTTGCCCCACTGTATAGTACTAGTAGCAGACAACATGAGT
The DNA here is from genome assembly GCF_030265065.1 of Corythoichthys intestinalis. NCBI lineage: Eukaryota > Metazoa > Chordata > Actinopteri > Syngnathiformes > Syngnathidae > Corythoichthys > Corythoichthys intestinalis. The sequence goes on from NC_080398.1 coordinate 45,167,036, forward strand.
AACTTGGTCAACATGGCTTGTATTTTTGTTAAAAATGTTGGATATTTTTTTCCCTAAATCGGACCAAAACAAGTAAAATATCCTTTTTACTCACATTGGTTTTCCTAATTTACATTAATACATACTTTTACATACACATACATTATGTCAATTATTAAATTCTGTGAATGTAAACTGTGGTGTATGAGTTAGACCTGAGATTGTCAGGTAATTATTCCAGAGTGCACCCACTGGATTAAAAGATGATAATGATTAGTACTAAATATGCAGGAAATTTTGGAAAAACATTTATACAACATTATTCAAATACAGATCAAGACAAATGACTTCAAAACCTTTTCCATCATTATGACCTGTAACTTGTAAATCTCAATTTAATTTGTGTTTGCGTAAATGTACACAACTTCTTGTAGTCATTCAGCACACATCTGAGAAGATAATCCATGACGATCAATTGGAGTGCAACATTGTCATGGAAAAATACTTACACCAAATTTGGATTGGATTAATGTTTGGTTGGTAGTTGTATTACATTTAAAGATGCTACCCTATGCAGGGATTCTTCGGGTTACGATGTCCTTGAGCTACGGCGTTTTGACTCTACACCCATGCCTCGACCGCCATTTCGTCCCCAGCTAGTGCATAATATTTGTCGATATACTTTACTTCACAAACAGTTGACGAGACAGCTCCTACAGACATTACGCCACAGCTGGGCCAAGCAAAGTGTCGTGGCAGCTTTCACTGCGATAAACTCAAACAAACCCTGCGTTCTAACGCCGGGTTTAGGTGGAAACAGTACAAACGTTTTAGTGCATAGAAGCAGGCAGGAGTGTTTCGAAAGGGATTTGGTCAAGGATTCAAGGTAATTATCATATAAAATAGAACCATGCATGCATTTTTAAACGTGAAAAAAACAAATGAATGGAAAAAAATTAGCGTAACTTTAGCTTGAAATATTTATAAAATGAGTGATAACTGCCTGTTTTTTTTTTTTTAATTTGATTTTAATCAAGAACGCATAGACTGTTTTACGTTCATGTCTGTAGAAATTCAGGGATGTACGCATTTATTTACATGAATTTTCAACTTAAAAAAGCTCTTTGCTTTGTGATGGACACCATGTTGGATTTCGTATCCATATACAATAGCGTAACTTTACATTCAAATAATTAGGTAATTTTCGGCCAACTGCCGGTTTTTGGGCAAAAAACTAATAACTTAGACATTTTTGCGTCCATACAAAATAACTTAGCTTTTACGTGTTTTATTTTAGGTAAAAATTAAATCTAAAAACAATAAGGGCAAGATAGGATCGGAATTCAACCTAAATAAGTTATGATTGTATACAGAAAAATGCTATTTTTTCTTCTGTAGTGTAAAATTAAGATGATTCTGGATGCTTTCCTCATGTATTAAGTTTCTGATGTGAAAAGTGAGTGATTTATTATCTGTTGAAAACGTCAAAATTGCACAAAAAAAGGTGCTATTTTGGGCAAAAACGTTTTTCTCTTTCCACTCTTTCCCTTTTCCACCCTCCTTTTTTCAAATTATGGCCTCAAAGAAGACAGCTGGGTCTTCTAGCAATGCTGGTGCAGCCAAAAGAAATGTCATTACCATGGAAACGAGGCTTAACATCATAAAAAGATCGGCGAAAGGACAGACACTGATGAACATCAGTAAACATATGCTGCGTTCAGACCAAAGTTAAACCGTCACGCGAAAACACCTTGCCCATCACTAAAAGCAGTTTTCTGGTCACACAGACCTTATGTTGCCATCAATTCAACGAAACCATACAACATCCGGTTGACGTAATGTAAAAATAAGTAGAGTAATGTAACGAATCGGGTTGCATGTACAGTATGTGAGGGTGACCAAACGTCCTCTTTTGCCTGGACATCACACTTTTTACATTTTGTCCGTGGCGTTCGGTTGGGTTTTATAAATTCATGAAAATGTCGGGTTTTCAGTTTTTTTCACAGGACCAATTCGCGTGTATTGAAATTGACTGACACTTTGCACAGAATTCTACGGTACTGTGCTGCCTGTGATGTGTTCCCTGAGTGACTGCCCAGTGGTTGGTTCTGTTGTGCTCAGTAACAGAGAAAACAGATGTCGGAGATGTGTACCATCATCCCCAAAAGTGCTAAAACAAACAAACAAACAAACAAACAAACAAACAAACAAACAAACAAACAAACAAAGACTAAAGTGACAGTCCCCCCCCCCCGCCCATTAAATTTGTATTGTTGTGAGGCTACGGTTTGATTTAATTTAATTTTACCGGAAAGAGAAAAACACTTTTTATTAAAGCTGGATTTTCTACACAAGAGGTATTATTTAAAACATGATTTCAGGTTATTCATTTGTACAGTAAGAATTGAAAAGACAGCTCTGTATTATTTTGCTCAAGGAGGATTCACTAACACAGAAGAGGCATTATTAATTTTTAAAAATCATAATTTCATTCAAGTTTTATTTTTTACGTTATTATTTTTCAGTTATATTTGGTATAATAAAGCCTGTTGAGGAACCTCTGAGATTTTGAATTTGTCTCTTTGGTTGTATAGCTATTTTTTTTTGTTTATTTTTCTATCCGGACGGAGGAGTCACACTTTAAATATATTAAACTGATGAGGCATCTTTGAGTGAACTTGGAGTTAAATTTAAGTACATTGCTACTTCTACATTCGAAGTCAAGTTCCAGGACCTTGTTTGTTAGCCGAAAGGGTCATATGTCGAGCACGATATTCCCATAAGAATACATTATGATCCCATTAATTCGTTTCACACCCTGAAAACCTACACTAAATCCTTAATAAATGCCATTGGTACTACAGCAGATAGCAACTACAGAGAGCAAAACAAATAAGTTATTAATAAAAATCTGAAAAATATAATTATAGTAATAATAATACTAATAACTGTAATCATGGAACGAATGGGATTCTAATGTGGCGGATGTGTTTTATCTACCTATTTTGATGTAACTGTAGACGTTAACAGTGAAATCTGATTTACGCTGGAATTTGGGTTTAGTAGGAACGGAACTCCCTCATTTGTAACTCAAGTTCCTTGTGATGAATGGGATGGATATCTTTTTGTGAAGTTGACCATTTTAGATGGCTCCACTAAAATGACTGTCATCACTAATAAGCTTTTGCCGTTATTGAGCAAGGTCATCAATGTGTGTTGAGTAATAAAAACCAAAGTGTTATAGCTAAAAACAGTAGGAGTGAAGTCTTACAATGATTACCCTTTTCTCCTCAATCATTGCATTCAAATGCCGTATGCCCAGCTATCAACCTTTGTTTATTGCTTTTGCACAGTATTGGGCATTTGTATTTTGATGTGTATGTTCAAGTAAGTTTTCAGCCCGAGCTGACTTTTCTACTTGATTAAAAATTAATGCAGCCTTCTGCTCTGTGTCACTTGTGCTGCTGCTCCCTCTTATTCACTGCTTGCCCTCCCTCACAAACCTTCTCTATTTTCTCCAGGTCACCTCTATATATCACCCCTCAACACGCACACAACCGAGGATTCTGCGTGTACGTGTGATGTATACTGTACGTGCTCTGATCTACTCTTTTTTTTCCCTTGCTCTTATCAGCCTTCCCATGACCCATCTACTGTGCCTTTCCCTTTCTTTAAAAAGAAAAAAAAAAACATATTTCATCAAAGGCTTGCTTACAGGTAAAACTCACGATGATCTCATTATGTGTTGCTAAGCGCACAGACTTGAAAGAGCAGTTTTCAAACAGACACACACACACACTCATACACATGGCTAACAGTGGCTTAGGACAAGAAAATCAAAGAGACGATCCCGGCAGAAGGCTCATGTATAATTCTTAAAACTAAGGCAAAGTTTTTATAACAATCTAATGATTTCAGGCTGTAGTGAGACGGCTGAGCAAAAGGCTGTTACTTTGCATAAATATACTGTGCGGGTCTGTCTCCTCTTTGTCTCTGTCCTGTTAGTAGCTGTATTAACCTGGGGTGTCCCTACTCTCCTGATCAGTGTAACCCCATTAACTCCGATTAAGTCTCATTACCACACTCGTGAGGATTGTTACTGCTTGCTTTATCTAATTTCTGAAACACCACACTGTGCTTTTCTTCTCACCCAGGACAAGGAACCTTATTTCGAAAATGGAACATCTTTGATTTGAATGACATACATAAAATGTAACCAAAAGTCACACAAAGTAAAGCGAATATACAGTGGGGCAAATAAGTATTTAGTCAACCACTAATTGTGCAAATTCTCCCACTTGAAAATATTAGGCCTGTAATTGTCAACATGGGTAAACCTCAACCATGAGAGACAGAATGTGGAAAAAAAAAACAGAAAATCACATTGTTTGATTTTTAAAGAATTTGTTTGCAAATCATGGTGGAAAATAAGTATTTGGTCAATACCAAAAGTTCATCTCAAAACTTTGTTATGTACCCTTTGTTGGCAATAACGGAGGCCAAACGTTTTCTGTAACTCTTCATAAGCTTTTCACACACTGTTGCTGGTATTTTGGCCCATTTCTCCATGCAGATCTCCTCTAGAGCAGTGATGTTTTGGGGCTGTCGTTTGGCAACACGGACTTTCAACTCCCTCCACAGATTTTCTATGGGGTTGAGATTTGGAGACTGGCTAGGCCACTCCAGGACCTTGAAATGCTTCTTACGAAGCCACTCCTTTGTTGCCCTGGCTGTGTGTTTAGGATCATGGTCATGCTGAAAGACCCAGCCACGTCTCATCTTCAATGCCCTTGCTGATGGAAGAGATTTTCACTCAAAATCTCTCGATACATGGCGCCATTCATTCTTTTCTTTACACAGATGAGTCATCCTGGTCCCTTTGCAGAGAAACAGCCCCAAAGCATGATGTTTCCACCCCCATGCTTCACAGTGGGTATGGTGTTCTACGGCTGCAATTCAGTATTCTTTCTCCTCCAAACACGAGAACCTGTGTTTCTACCAAAAAGTTCTATTTTGGTTTCATCTGACCATAACACATTGTCCCAGTCCTCTTCTGGATCATCCAAATGCTCTCTAGTGAACCGCAGACGGGCCTGGACGTGTACTGGCTTCAGCAGGGGGACACGTCTGGCAGTGCAGGATTTGAGTCCCTGGCGGCGTGTTACCGATAGTAGCCTTTGTTACTGTGGTCCCAGCTCTCTGTAGGTCATTCACTAGGTCCCCCCGTGTGGTTCTGTGATGTTTGCTCACTGTTCTTGTTATCATCTTGACGCCACGGGGTGAGACCTTGCATGGAGCCCCAGATCGAGGGAGATTATCTGTGGTCTTATATGTCTTCCATTTTCTAATAATTACTCCCACATTTGATTTCTTTACACCAAGCGTTTTACCTATTGCAGATTCAGTCTTCTCAGCCTGGTGCAGGTCTACAATTTTGACTCTGGTGTCCTTCGACAGCTCTTTGTTCTTGGCCATAGTGGAGTTTGGCGTGTGACAGACTGAGGTTGTGGACAGGTGTCTTTTATACCGATAATGAGTTCAAACAGGTGCCATTAATACTAGTAATGAGTGGAGTCTCGTTAGACCTCGTTAGAAGAAGTTAGACCTCTTTTAAGGCCAGAAATCTTGCTTGTTTGTAGGTGACCAAATACTTATTTTCCACTCTAATTTGGAAATAAATTCTTTAAAAGTCAAACAATGTGGTTTTCTGTTTTTTTTTCCACATTCTGTCTCTCATGGTTGAGGTTTACCCATGTTGACAATTACAGGCCTCTCTAATCTTTTCAAGTAGGAGAACTTGCACAATTGGTGGTTGACTAAATAGTTATTTGCCCCACTGTATGCATTTGAATATTGTTTTATAGTTATGTGTGTTACCATAACTGTTTGTGGCGCATTATGGGTTGGCTTTAAAGTCCCCCTACTGCATTTTTCCCCCCACGTTTATTAAATCTTTTCAAAGAGTATTAAAAGAAATCAATTATTAAGACTCACACAGAACCAAAACTATTGAAATTGTCCAATAAATTATTATTTTTTTTAATGGGTTGCCTTTGCATAGTAGTAGAAACCGAAGATGTAGTCAAAGGAAAATATTCTGGTAGAGTGCATATGACTCACTGGAAAACAGTGGTCGAGACTCGTTTACTTGATCGTGTGACAGGTCGGAATATGAAATTGAGAGCCGGTCAGAGGGGAAAGTTAGTCCCCTAAGAAAATGATTCCAGGGATATTTTATTGTTCAAACCAGAGGTAGAAATTCACCATAAGACCTAATTTATACTTCTGTGTTCAGTTGACGACGGCGCGACGGCAGAGACCCTATGTCCTCATTAAGCATTCAAAGTTCTGCGTGAAGGGAACACGTTGCTGTAATGCACGGCCAAGCCACAAGAGGGTTGTGGCTTCGAAGTTTTCTTCCGGTCATAGCAATGGCAACGGAGATAGAACCTGTGTATTTGCAGTTGCAGCTAATCAATATTGAATAACAAATGTTTGTTGATACAAATGTTAAAGCGCAGGCGACACAGAAGACGTTTCCGAATATTTGAAAACAGCGTTGTCGTTGTGCTGAACCGGAAACAACGTTCTGAGCAAACCAATTACAGTCCTTAGACGTTCACGTCACTACGCGTTGACGTGACACGTAGTCAGGATTTTTGGGAGGTGCACGTCAGGTTACGGTGTAGGGTCGTAAATCGGGTCTGCGTTAACGGCGTAGGTCTGCCATCACCACAACACAGAAGCATAAATCAGCCTTAACGCAGCGTGAGTGAGTGGGCGAGCTAGAGGGAGGGAGAGGGCTAGAGTGCTTAACATGGAAGCAATTTTGACTGCCATTCGGATCTTGGCCGCCTAAATGGTAAATGTTTTACAACTACGCCTATCACTTTTACACAACTGCATGGATAGCGATCGAAAAACTAATAATTTATGATCTGAAAATGTTAAAACCATGATTTTTTTTTTTGCTGGTACACTTTTGGTGATGCCGGGCCAACAATGTCGGCTTTACCCTTGTTGTTTCAGTTCCAATGACATTGCCACTTGGTCAAAGCAATCTTCAGTAAAAATTTTTTATCAAAACAACAATACATACCGGCTGGCCCACTCTATGTGCTCAATCCGGTCAACTCATTGTTTGGTCGGACCGATTAAAAATAGGGGCTTACATCAGCAGTGTTAGGGTTGGAGCAATTTCTTACACAACACGTATTAACCATTGTTAACCATTGGCCCTGAAGTGCAAAACACAACAGTAATTCAAAAAACACAACGGCAATTCAAAAACACAACGGCAAATCAAAAAACAAAATTATATTAAGGAACCGGTAAAAGTAGGTAGCAGTCAAAAAGTACACTCATCACTGATTGTACGAATCTTTCAGAAAGGGTCGGTATTGATAAATTAGGAAGTTACTATATTATAACTTACCACGCTTCTGACATGGTATTTCCAAAGACGCGAACGTGGCTGCCGCTATGTCTCTTGCAATGTTAGTGATTGCTTCATAAGGAAATATCTCATCTGCATATTGTACCATGTGACTTGTGGTTTTCCTGGAGCGATTGACAGTAATTGTAGCAAAAAAACTCCCTAGAATGGGGAGCTCGAAGCTCACGTTGCTGAGGAAAAAGTCCTCAGCAGTGGGAGTGAAAGTGTGGAATAGAGTGACAATTTGACACACAGTCTACTCTAATTACAGGAGGCAGCCAGAGAGGAAAAAAATCAGAAGTGTGTGGTCCATGAATCAATTACTCGATACCTTTACTACCACAGGGATTTCAGTTTTATTGTGACATCTTGTCTGAGTGTGGCTAAACTATGATAGGACACATAATTGGATTAAAAAAATGTTAATTCATTGCAAGAATCCCATCAATTGCTTTGGCAGCACAGTCTTGTACTGGTCTATATTTTGTAACCAACTGACTTATTAAACTAGGAAAAGGAATTGGTTTAGACATTAGAGCAGGGGTAGCCAACTCCGGTCCTCGTGGGCCCCTTTCCAGCTTCTTTTCAATGTCTCCCTCCTTTAAAACACCTGAATCAAATGATCAGCTCATCAGTAAGCTCTGCAGGAGCCTGATAACGATCCTGATTATTTGAGTCAGGTGAGTTGGAGGAGGGAGACATGGAAAACAAGCTGGATAGGGGCCCTCAAGGACCGACGTTGGCTACCCCTGCTTTAGAGGTTCTATTTATTACTTTGCAAGCAAATAATTATTGTGGATTAGATTTACGTCACAGCTTCTACATACTCTCCACAGGATTGATCAATTTAAGCATAATTACAAAACATTCTTATTTTACGGAATTATTTGTATGAAATCATTGCTTGAAATGAGAGAGAGAGAGAGAGAGAGAGAGAGAGAGAGAGAGAGAAAAGGAGGCAATAGTCAGGAAAAACTCTTGTAAGACATTGTGAAAAATCAATCAATTTCAGTCAAAATTGAAAACACAAAGTTTCACACAAAAAGAAAAAGTAACAAATCCATCCAAACATTGCGAAACAAAATACGAATCAACAATAAAAACATATCTGAGTAAAAAAAAGAATGACGTAAAATGTCAAGACAAAACTGATGAAAATTTGACCAATGAAACAAAAGAGAAAAAAACGGCGCAATTCTACACCTGATTAATGCATAATACGAAAACTGAAATGATATGATATAATATCATATAATTACGATACAATATAAGTTCATGTGACGCTCTTATATCCTGATTTCTTTCAAACTGCTTCTCTGACAAGTTCAATTTTACAACGAGTTGGCTCAGGACCCATGTAAAACTGGAATCTTCTCTCATTGCTCCACTTTTACAGTTAGAGCATGTGTGTGTGCGTGGGCGTGTGGGGGTGTGTGTGTATAGAGGTGTGTTATAAGGATAGATTGGATCTGACCCATTAACTTTATAGCCCACTCATTGAGCATCAGTGCAGTTGGGGTCAGTCAGGAGATTTCACTGTAAAGCCCTAAAACGCATCACACTAATATACTGCAGAGAACGAGCACAAGCACTTGCACAAGAGAAGGGGAGGACGAAGGTAAATTAGTAAGGTGGGGAATTTGAACAGTAGCATGCTTCCTTCCTATCTACTGCCGGGAAAGCACAGATTGCAAAACTGTTCCCAAACCTTGTCCAAAGCCAACAAAGTCGACGATATCATCTACTGCCAAGCTGCCAGCTGGACTTGATTTTCTTCTGTAATCCATTTAAAGCACTCAACAAGAAAAGAGCTTTTTTTCCCTCTACCTCCCCGTGTTGACATTTTTAGAACAAATGAAGGGTGTAAATACAGGCTCTGTTTTACAAGTTTGCCTTGGGTAAAAATAAATTTTACACATGAAATCTAAACTCAATCTAAATGGCCGGAGGGATGCTCACATACACACACAAGCACCAGATGCAGTACGCCAGTCACTTTGCTCTCAAACTGAGCTGTATCTTTGTTTTTCCCCTGCGGCACTGCATCTCCCTGCTCGGTCACACCTAAGACCCACTAATGCACAGTAATACAGCTTGCAAGATTCCTGATAGCGCATTGAGAAAAACTGGGGATTAAGAAATATCTCATCTGGAGTTTTGCCGCATCTTGAAAAGTTGGTTTCACATTTTAGCAATAGTAGCATTTAGTATTTGTATGCATGCATTCAGTAAACCAAGTCATCTAAAAAGCACTCAACACGCAATACAATACACAAAGATAAAATTAATTGTAAAGATATTGAAAGGGGTGGTTGCACATCTTTAAAATATTTTTTCATTATTAGTTTAACTAGTAATAATGAAAACACATTACTGGTACGAGGGTGCAAATCACCAATTTCATGATGATGCGATAACAATTCTTTGAACAATAATACAATATTTGCTGATACGTATTGCAAAGTCTGCTACAATTTAATTTAAATTCGATTCAAGGGCCTTGGATCAATTTAACACAAAAGTTAAGACACATTTAACACAGTCAGGTCTATTCCACCTAAAAAACAAAACAAAAAAATGTGGATGTTTTTTGAAGAATATAAGGTATTTAAATGGAAACCATTCTTCATTACCAAAAGTTGTATCTAAAAGCTGATAATAATTACTGATGTTTCGCATTTTCATCGATTTTGATTTGAGTTAACGAATTAATGTATCGATTCAAATCGATTAATTATTACACACCTAAATATTGGTGCGTGATTAATATGATCTGTGTAATAAAATCTACTACTTCTTATACCCTTAATTTGATATGCAAGAAACCATCGCACCGAAGAACAAAAAGGTGACTTATGAGGTGTCAGTCATTTGTAATCAGTGTTGTTCAAGTTACTTTTGAAAAATAAAAAGTTTTAGTTACTTCTCTGACAAAGTAACTGATTACTAGTTATATAATTATAAAGTTACTTTAAGTTACACCTATAGGTTATCCTGTACATATAGTATATATATATATATATATATATATATATATATAAAACACAGACAAGGCTGAAGAAGCATTTTTTGCTCTTGCACCCCTCTTTAAAATAAACTACTGTATTTTAAGCCAAAATAACTGTTGTGTTTGATAGAACAATATGTCTATATGCTGCCATATCAGATTTCATGGCGCATTAAGCCCCTGAACTATTTTTAATTTGTCCGTTTTACCCTGGAAACCCCGGTTTACAGACGTCGTGCAACCGCTTTTGTATGAACCTAGCCATGAAAAGAAGGCAAGTAATCGTATTTATTATTCGAAATGTCTGCCATTTTTAGGTCAGAATCGTTAATTGATGTATAACATTTAGTTAAAAAAAAACGACAAAAAAAATTATTCAATTGCATATTTTAAACTTTTAAACAAATTACGTCCCCAAAAAAATTGGCGTCTGTAAAAAAGTAATGGATATCTACCTCGTAACTATCGCTTAATTGTTTTTTTTTTTTTTTTACTGTCGCAATTTCTTCGACACGTTGGATGATAATCGATCCAAAGAAAAATTGGAAAAAAAAAAAAAGTTTAAAAGGGTAAATATACGAAAAACAAAATCTCAACCACTCTTTGATGTCTGCGATTTCTGCATCGCGACCCTTGTTATATTACCATGTTTCACCCATAAAATCCCCCAAAAAATCCAGGTGTGGCCATTCACAGCTGTGAATCTTGACACTCAGTGATACATGCTACATGGAGTTTTTGGATGGAAACAAGGTAAGCACGCGATAATATCTCGTTAAAGTCATGGCGTCATTTATTCTGCTCCCACGTGTCTCACCTCCAGACAGGGTTTTGCTGTTTAAAAAAAAAAAAAAAAAAGTTTTTTTTTTAAAAAAAATGCCCTCCTGTTCAAAATATTTCTTCTTTCAGAATATTGAGATTTTTTTAAGCTTTCTAATGATGCATCACACGTGTGTATCGGACAATTTAGAATTTTGGACAACTTGGGGGTGTCAGAGCGGAACTTGAAGTCACCTGAGTGTTTTCCGCCATATATATAGTATGTGTATATACAGTGCAGCAAATAAGTATTTAGTCAACCACTAATTGTGCAAGTTCTCCCACTTGAAAAGATTAGAGAGGCCTGTAATTGTCAACATGGGTAAACCTCAACCATGAAAGACAGAATGTGGGGGAAAAAAAAAAAAAAAAATCACATTGTTTGATTTTTAAAAAGAATTTATTTGCAAATCCCGGTGGAAAAAAAATATTAAGTCAATGCCAAAAGTTCATCTCAATACTTTGTTATGTACCCTTTGTTGGCAATAACGGAGGCCAAACGTTTTCTGTAACTCTTCATAAGCTTTTCACACACTGTTGCTGGTATTTTGGCCCATTCCTCCAAGCAGATCTCCTCTAGAGCAGTGATGTTTTGGGGCTGTCGTTGGGCGACACGGACTTTCAACTCCCTCCACAGATTTTCTATGGGGTTGAGATCTGGAGACTGGCTCGGCCACTCCAGGACCTTGAAATGCTTCTTACGAAGCCACTCCTTTGTTGCCCTGGCTGTGTGTTTGGGATCATTGTCATGCTGAAAGACCCAGCCACGTCTCATCTTCAATGCCCTTGCTGATGGAAGGAAATTTTCACTCAAAATCTCTCGATACATGGCCCCATTCATTCTTTCCTTTACACAGATCAGTCGTCCTGGTCCCTTTGCAGAAAAAACAGACCCAAACCATGATGTTTCCACCCCCATGCTTCACAGTGGGTATGGTGTTCTTCGGATGCAATTCAGTATTCTTTCTCCCCAAATACCAGAATCTGTATTTCTACCAAAAAGTTCTATTTTGGTTTTATCTGACCATAACACATTCTCCCAGTCCTCGTCTGGATCATCCAAATGCTCTCTAGCGAACCGCAGACGGGCCTGGACATGTACTTTCTTCAGCAGGGGGACACGTCTGGCAGTGCAGGATTTGAGTCCCTGGCGGAGTATTGTGTTACTGATAGTAGCCTTTGTTACTGTGGTCCCAGCTCTCTGTAGGTCATTCACTAGGTCCCCTTGTGTGGTTCTGGGATTTTTGCTCATCATTCTTGTTATAATTTTGACGCCACGGGGTGAGATCTTGCATGGCGCCCCAGATCGAGGTAGATTATCAGTGGTCTTTTATGTCTTCCATTTTCTAATAATTGCTCCCACAGTTGATTTCTTTACACCAAGCGTTTTACCTATTGCAGATGCAGTCTTCCCAGCCTGGTGCAGGTCTACAATTTTGTCTCTGGTGTCCTTCGACAGCTCTTTGGTCTTGGCCATCGTGGAGTGTGACTGACTGACTGACTGACTGACTGACTGAGGTTGTGGACAGGTGTCTTTTATACCGATAATGAGTTAAAACGGGTGCCATTAATACAGGTAACGTCTGGAGCCTTGTTAGACCTCGTTAGAAGAAGTTAGACCTCTTTGACAGCCAGAAATCTTGCTTGTTTGTTGGTGACCAAATACTTATTTTCTACTCTAATTTAGAAATAAATTCTTTAAAAATCTAACAATGTGATTTTCTGTTTTTTTTCCCCCACATTCTGTCTCTCATGGTTGAGGTTTACCCATGCTGTCAATTACAGGCCTAATCTTTTCAAGTAGGAGAACTTGCACAATTGGTGGTTGACACATATATGCACATGTGAAACTTGTGGGGTTCAGTACCCTTAGCAAAGTTAAGAACCACTGATCTAGAGCCTCTTTCAGATTTATATCCTGGTAAATTCCCTTGTAAAGTGACGTGGGATTTACAGGGTTGGACACATTCAGACTCATCCCGTGTTGGCAAATCGACACTCTCTGTGCAGGGAGGACAGCTGATGGGATTTTATAAGCCGGACATTACGTCATTTTTGGTCGACAACAAATTAAACCACAAATTTCCAAAGATGGATGATGGGCTGTCTTTTCCTCGGCTGTATGGTCCAGTAGCAATTTAATTTCACTTTGTTTCCAGTTTAATTTAGCTATTTCCAGTTTGCCATGTTGATAATTGCGATGGTTGTTTACCACTTTTCATCTTACTGCGAAGAAAGAGGAAATGACAATCAGCCTTCGCGCTGTGACTCAGGAAATAAACGCGTGCTTTCACACATGCTGCATTGCAGTGAAAGTCCCAGACATTGTACTTAGATGTGACCCGGTAAATGTACGTGTCCTCTCCGTATCAGTCAACCTGGAAAATTGCTTTCACACATAAGGGCTACTCGTTTAAATCCAGGGAATTAACCGGAGTTCAGGTATGTGTGAAAGGGGCTTAGTTCTCTCAATTGGCTTCATCAAACACCACTCCTAAACTCTTGTTGGTACAGTAGACAGTCGAGTGTGATGTGATTGGGATATGAATTAAAACCTCCAGATATGAACTGATGGTTGCAAGTCAGAAAAGAGTGGAGTGGTAATTCTTGGTCGGGTAGGAAATCGTGCCCCAGGTGGAGTAATGCAAGTATTTTGAGGTCTTGCTTACAAGTGAGGGAAGGTCAACTGATGGATCGGTGCAGCATCTGCTGTGATGCTAACTCTGCATCGGTCCGTTATAGCGAAGCAGAAGCTGAGCCAAAAGACCTGCCATTCCCTATGGTCACGAGCTGTGGGTCGAGACACAAAAAATAAGATTGTGGTTATGAAATGAGATTTTCCGTAGGGTTTCTCCCTCAGAGGCTCTCCCCTAGAGATTGGGTCAGAAGCTCAGTCATCCGGGAGGAGCTCTGTGTGGAGACCCTGCTCCTGTGCAATGATTTGGAGCCAGATGATATTGTCGGTCATGTGATTAGGATGCCTCATAGATGAATCCCTGGAGAGGTGTTTCTGGCACATCTCACCGGGACGACGCCCTCAGGGACTGTAGAGCCTCATCGGTTTGTCAGCTGAACTGCAGTTTTTCCTTCATGCAACATTGATATATTTATCTCAATCGACATAGGAATGTACCCAGCTGTGCAAGGATAAAAATCTCCATACTATGGTTTTGTACTACTGTACACTCATTACGTACAAAGTGTTATAGTGTGTACTACACAATCAGCTCCAGCTACTTTGGCACTGTGATCACATACAAACTACTTGATAGACATAATGCATTTCAATCCTTAAAATCAGGCCTAAAAACTCTATTGGTTATGAGAGTATATTCTTAAGTGCATTTGCTGTTCAAATACGCAAATATGCCTTATGCTTTTTATCCATTTATTTGTGTCTGTAGTATATGTATTTCAACTTCCTATTTTAAGTTTGTGTTTTTAATTATGTCTTGCGACTTTCATTTATCTTATTTGTGGTGTGTTTTTTTTCCCGTATCTCTTAGTTGACTGCTTTTGTTTTCAACTTGCCGATTTTTATGTGATGTGATGCACTTTGAATCACCTTGTGCTGAATTGTGCTTTGTGCAAATAGATTTGCCCTGCCTTCAGTAAACATGCAAAATGTCTTCATTTACCAATAGTCCCCAACCAATCTTACTCCTCATGAGATGTGCGTCTGTATGTCTGATGTATTGCAAGAAATAACAGATTCATGATCAGATTATGATGCCGCATTGAAATGGTGTTGCAGTCATCTTCTCGGCTGTGACCTTGTTAGGGCCAGAGCACCAACTGGCGTGAGAGTCCTATTGGAATGCAAGGGCATATTATTTCTTCTTCATGGCAAATGAAAACGGCCAATTTGGAGGCTTTAACATGCACGAAAACTCACCAAAATCTGCACATAAATGCGGCTTCGCGTAAATTTTGATCATTTTTAACGTTGCAAAAAAAAGTAGCAAAATGGCTCAGTGGCGCCCCTTTGAATTTTTCAAAAAGGCCTCTCCTATTAGGTTTTTTCAATGGAGAGCAATGAAATTTGGGGAGTCGATACCTTGTCCAAAACTGCTCCAAAAAGTCTCTTGCACCCATGTTCCAAAACCAACAGGAAATCTTTTTGGATTGAATGTAAAATTTAAATTAAGTTACAGGGTGCATACTGTATCTCAGACAGTGGCACCTAAGGAGTAAGTCTGATCCTCCTCAAAATGGGTAAGACTGTTCATGAAACATACGAGATCTTAAGTTTTCAAAATCGTTAATTTTCATTCAAGTGTCTGACCTGGGTGGGGTGCCAAAGTCGTCAATTTTTTGGCAACACGCCGTATTCAGTAAATGACTAATAACTCCCTGATACAATGTGTTTTTTTTTTCATTTCTGGCATGTACAGTGCTGCTCGAAAGTTTGTGAACCCCACAGCGATGGTCAGATTTTTTGTAAAAAAAACTAAAATAACCTTATTAAATGTTAAGTTATACCCAAATCCACAATACTGACATTCCAAATAATGGACTGAAACAAAAGAAATAGTTATATTGTCATTCTTTATTTAACAAAAGTGGTTGATTTAAGAAAAACTCAGATATCATGTGTGCAAAAGTATGTGAACCCCTTCAGTTAATAGGATATTGCGCCTCCTTTTGCAGAGATTACCTCAACCAAATGGTTTCTGTAGTGACTAATCAGCCTCTCACATCTACTTTGGGGGATTTTTGCCCATTCTTCCTTGCAGAACGCAGTCAGTTGAGAGAGGTTTGATGGGCGTCTGGCATGAACTGCTCGCTTCAGGTCCCGCCACAGCATTTCAATGGGATTTAGGTCAGGACTTTGACTGGGCCAGCCCAGAACACGAATCTTCTTCTTTTTCAGCCATTCCTTGGTTGTATTGCTGGAATGCTTTGGATCATTATCATGTTGCATGATCCACCTTCTGCCAAGCTTTAACTTCAAAACAGATGGCGTCAGGTTATGTTCTAGGATTTGACAATATTCCTCAGAATTCATGATTCCCTGGACTATGTGGAGTTGTCCAGGTCCTGAGGATGAAAAGCAAGCCCAGATCTTGACATTCCCACCTCCATGCTTCACTGTTGGGAGAAGGTTCTTTTGGTGGTATGCAGTGTTGACTTTTCGCCAGACATGGCGGTTTTGGTTGTGACCAAACAGTTCAATTTTGCACCTACATCAGTTGATGAAAACTCTTTTTAATTTAGTCTCGACAACACAACTGTTAAAAAAACAAAAAAAAACTACTGAATTGATTGATTAGGAAATCAGGTTGAAATAATAGAAAATTCCAAAATGTTGAGGGGGTTCACAAACTTTTGAGCAGCACTGTATGTGAGGTATCTCATCCTGAACATGACTGCAGTAAAATATTCACCATTAGGCCTGGCGCCCCCTGCTGGAAACAAGAATAGTCCTTTTTTACTAGACAGGCTCCTCCTCCAAGGGAAAAAAATCAATTAGCCTCAAACCTGCATCAGAGGAGCCTTAAGACATGTGTTCAGGTGCCTGATGGCAGATATACAACATGTCTGCGCCAAACTTCCCGTGCTTGTTAAGGGTCGTACCATGAAGGGTCCTGTAGGGGTCATTTGCATCAACCCTACAGCGCAAACTAGTGGCAACAGAAAGTCGCTCATTTTACTTGTACAGTACATGTCCAGTTCTTTTCAGGTTGGTAATTGTATTTACAAGACCTTTTGTAATACTAAATTTTAAGGCCCATGTTCACATGTCTCTCTCTGTTGCCATGACGACACTTTGGCAACTTATAGGGCCACGAAATTTGGCACACTTGGTTGAATTCGTCCAATTAGAAGATTCATTCTGGTTTTAAATAGCGCGTGGCTGCACAGCTCAGGAGCACCTCCTTTTTTGTAGGACCCTCCTCAATAGGGTTTTTCGTGTGAAAATAGGTGAGTTCCGAGCAAGTTAGGTTCTCATGAGATGATGAGAGGGGGACGATCTGCTACTACCTTGACCTGCGTGACGTCCGAGTTGCGCCAAACTGCGAGGGCCCGTTCAGTCGAGCTTGCTGGCCTAGTTTGTCTTTGTTTCACATGCGCCTTTACCATACCGCAGTTTTAAAATTCCCTTTGAGTAGTTTTCCAATAGTTTTCCTGCCTGCATGCCTGAAATTTCTGGCTTCCCTATTATCCAGAACACAGCACCACAACACAGCTGCCCTTCTTGTTCTTTTTGACGTCAAATCACACTTTGCCGCGCATTATTTCATTGTGGTCTTTTAATATTTAAACCCTCTGCCCATGCTCTCCAATGAATAATTGCTACAGTTTGCCATGTATTTGATATCACATTTATCTGGGGAGCATGTGCCTTGTTAGGCCTCTCATCATGGGGAACCTTTCATCATTGCACTTACTACAGCTAGGTATAGTTATCAACATGTAGTTTTGTCACATACAGTGGAACTGAAGTGCAAATCAAGAGCAAATAAAAAACACTGCAAATCACAAAACACAACAGCTAATAATAATAATAATAATAATAATAATAACAACAACAACAACAAAAAAACAACGAAAAATCAACAGATCAAATTAAACAACACAATGGTAAATTGACTGCAAACCATAAAACACAACGACAAAAACAACAACAACAATAACTGCAAATAAAAAAAAAATGCGAATCAATAAGGTTGTCAAATTTGTGTGTGATTGACAGTGTTGTTAATAACGGCGTTACAATATAACGGCGTTACTAACGGCGTTATTTTTTTCAGTAATGAGTAATCTAATTAATTACTTTTCTCATCTTGGCAACGCCGTTACCGTTACTGAGGCGGGAAAGGCGTGCGTTACTATGCGTTACTAAGTTGGTTGAATAAAAAAAAGTCTGAGAGAAACGGACTCACGGGGACGAGAGCAGAGCAGGACTGGGGAAGACGCCGTTGCAACCGCGATGCTAGGTGGCTCCAATAATACCTGACTGCAGCCATAGCCGACAAACTACGCCCACATGACACGGTAGATATCATATTATAGAACTAGATGCAAATGATAGACACTGCTGCACTGCCAACATGTTTTAAGGACTACATGCGTTTGTAAACAGCCGCCATCTTAAAGCAGTAGACCTCTCAGGAAGGCCCTGATGTAGAGATCCTTCCTAGCGAACCTAAGTAATTTTTTTAAATCTAAAATGCTCCTAAATCGGCAAAATCTTAACTTAAATCTATCTTTAAATGATGAAACAGTTTTAAAACTTACACATGTTTAAAGTAGACAAAAGGGAACTAATGCAATAACGGGAGAAATTTTAACAACTTTAACGATTGATTCACAACTTTAAATGACTTCCACACATAGCAAAGGTTACTAGCTAGTTATCGCAATACCCTTGTGTCTAGTTAAGTGGAGGGTAAAGAATTGGGCTTGGGCCAATTGTCCCCCAAACACTTTAAGCTTCACATTGTGTGACCTGTGTGTGTGTGTGTGTGTTTTTTTTTTTTTTTGAGAAAAGAAAAAACATATCACTAGTTACTTTGCCAAGTAACTAATTACTCTTACATTCAGGTAACTGAGTTACTAACGCAATTACTTTTTGGGAGAAGTAATTTGTAACTGTAATTAATTACTTTTTTAAAGTAAAATTAACAACACTGCATGGCACTAAATGCGTTAGTAGACAGCCGCCATCTTAAAGCAGTAGACTTTTTAGGACGGCTCTGTTGTAGAGAACCTTCCTAGCGAACCTAAGTAACTTTTTATCTTTTTTTAATCTTTTTATATAAATACTTCTAAATCGGCAAAATCTTGACTTGAATCTATCTTTAAATGATGAAACAGTTTTAAAACTTTCATATGTCGAAAGTAGAGAGAAGGGAACAAATGCAATAATGGGAGCAATTTTAACAACTTTTTACAGTTGATTCAGGGTAAAGGGTAAATTAGGGTAAAGAATTGGGCTCGGGCCAATTGTACCAAAAACCTTCACAAAAAACTTCACATAGTGTGGCCAATGTTTTTTTTTTTTTTTTTTGAGGGAAAAAAAAAAAGGTAATTATCACCAATTACTTTGCCAAGTAACTAATTACTCTTACATTCAGGTAATTGAGTTACTAACGCAATTACTTTTTGGGAGAAGTAATTTGTAACTATAATTAATTACTTTTTTTCAGTAAGATTAACAACACTGGTGATTGAATTCCCATAAAATAATTTGTTTTACATTGTCATACTTCTGTAACTTTTTTACTTCTGTTTTTTTGTGAGTGTGCATTCTGTAACTTCATTATAGTCTGTATGTATTCTGATTGAGTTTATATTTTTGTATTGTTCAATTTAAAATAAAAGTTGGTGTTGTTCTTTTTTATGTGGCGTAGACATAGTTGTGCCTTCTATGTTGTGGCAGGGTAGGTGAAGCCATTGCAGACCAAAGTGTGACCAGGAAGCAGATGAAGAGTGATGTGATATTTATTAGACAAAGACAAGGTTTTGGGTGGCTGGCAGGGGTGATGTGTCAGTAAATGTTTGTGGCAGGTGGCTTAGTACAAACAGGAGACTCAGCTGAGTGGGTGTCCTGAAGGAAAAGACAGAATTAGTCAGGGTTCAACAACAAGAGTAAAAAACTACAAGCTTACCTCGAAATTCCATTATCTCCATGTGCGCTACTCCGATGCGGACCGCTTGCGATGCCCAATGCCCACTGCATAGGTCTCTCATGGGGTCTTTACACCCTGGTGGCTCTGAATTTCAAAACAGAACGACAATTCAAAAAACACAGTGGCAAATTAAAAAACACAACGGCAAATCACATAAAAAAACACATTAAAAAACACAAAGGCAAATCATATAACAAAAAAAACAATTAAAAAAACATAACGACAAATCCAAAAATGAAATTACATTAAGGAACCGGAAAAGGTAGATAAGTACCAGTCAAAAATTACACTCATCGCTGATTGGACGAATCTACCGTCAAAGGTAGGTACTGATAAACTAGGAAGTTGTTCCGCATCTGGCGTGGTATTTGGAAATTAGCATTAGCCAACGTGGCTTCCGCTATAAATCCATCCATACATCTTCAACCGCTTTGAATTACTTTTATGTTGGACATACCTATGAAATAAAATATGCCAGCACCACAAGGTGTTTCAGACTTTCCTATTGGTGCGTTTGATGTACCAACGCGATGGTTTCCTCCGGTTCCTTAGTTTCATTTCATTTTTGGATTTGTCGTTGTGTTTTTCAATTTGTTTTTTTGTTATGTGATTTGCCATTGTTTTTTCTGAATTGTTTTATATGTTATGTGATTTGCCGTTTTGTTTTTTTAATTTGGTTTTTAGTTATATTAATTGCCTTTAATTTTTGATTTGTCGTTGTGTTTTTTTATTTGTTTTTTTGTTATGTGATTTGCCGTTGTGTTTTGAATTTGCTGTTGTTTTTTGATTTGCCTTTGTATTTTTTTAAATTAGTTTTTTGTTATGTAATTTGTTGTGGTTTTTTTGTCTTTTTGTTATGTGATTTGGCATTGTGTTTTTTAATTTGTCGTTGCGTTTTTTTGATTTGCTGTTGTGTTTTTTGATGTGCCGTTGTGTTTCGGACTTCAGGGCCACCGTACCCGAGGACTCTAGATGCACATGGGCAAAACAGAGACCACGTGATCGAATGAACACAAAGTTTATTATTGTGATAGTATTTTCAGAAAGAAACACACATATATGGGCCAAAAATGCACAAAGGCCAATTGTACAGTTTAGCCACAGTTAAATTCCATTACCCACCCACCCCACAAATCAGAGCAGACATGCACGCGCATGGTCTTAAGTATTGGCGGCGGAAACAAGCTTCAGTAATCCAGCACAGAAGTGTAGCTCACTTTTTACCGTTTATTTTTCCCCGCCCTCAATCGTGATGTCAGTAGCCCACCAATGGGAGCGTCGCCTTGCCGCATCAAACGCACCAATTGGAAGGTCGCGCTGACGCATCATTGCAGAACTGACAGTATTCCTAGTGACACTGCAATAGTTTTAGGAATAATGTCATTAATTTTAGTGATTTCAAAATATATTTTATTGTTTGGAGATACACAAGCACTATACATTCTATGCAAATGATCTATATACATTTTGTTTTGTGTAAATTTTATTCAAAAATAGTAAAAATTAGATGCATAATACTTTTATAAACATTATTTACTTTGAAAAAACAGATATTGCTACCGTTCTGTTTCCTGTTTGGTGCGTGCTAAACGGTAGGGCTTGATCTGGCCGCAGGTTGACGGACCAGAAAATAGACCCCGTTCATAATTTATTTTTGATGAACCGGAGAGGCCGGACTCCGGAGCTGAGCGGATCATGTGGACCACCTCGTATTGATTACAGTACAAACGCATTTGTTGCATCATTCAGAAGGCAGCTGAGTGCAGCGCAACGCAGCGCACATGGATCGAGTGGAATTTAGTGGTTCGTTGGCCGATGTACCAACAGTGCTCAGGTCGCTCCTTAAAAGCAATGGTGATTGCTGATGGAGCTGTAGATACGCCACACCCCGCCTGCCAAGGTTGAACTCATGCCACATGTCAAAAAAAGGAAGTGTTACAACAATAAAAGTAAAAGTTGAGGGGAGTCTTCGCAAGGCCCACCACATTCTAGTTTGATACTCAAGCGCTTTGGAAATTTCAAGCTAGGTGGTCACTGACATTTGTGAATTTTGACTGTGTTAATTTCTGGAATCATAAGGATTGTTCAGCATTGTTTTTAGATACGTCGGTATCACAGACCCATGTCGGGCCGGGCAATACTGAATATGTAATCATAGGACAAAAAGCCCAAACATGTCTTCCCTTTCGTCCAGTCAGCCACTAATCTACTTTCTCCAAATTTCTTATTTTTTCAGGAAGACACAGAATGTCGAATCAGAGATGATGTAGTTTGACACCATTAACCAGCTTTTGTAGAAAGTTCATTTTGTTTTGCCTTCTGATTTGCCATTGTGTTAAGTGATTTGCTGTTGTTTTGTTTCGATTTGTCTTTTAATACGCAGAATTTTTTGTGTTTTTTTTTTCTGTTGTTTTTGGAGTCGTCTTTATGTTTTTGATTTGTAGTTTATTTTTGTGATCTGCAGTTGGTGTTTATTTTTGAGGGGGGGTTGTGATCTGATTGTGTTTTGTGATTTGCTGTTGTGTTTTGCCATTAGCCATTTTTTTTTTTTTGTACTTTAGGGCCACTGTAGTCACAGAATGTTATTTATTTATTTATTTATTTATTTACAAGGGTGACCCCCAAAAAAGTTTACACTGTCATAATACAACTTACATGCCGTGTTTATTCAGTTTAGAATTAGAATTTAATCACATATTATACATTATTGTAAAGAACATGTACAGTACACTCTATTTTTCAATGTGTCCTCCCTTAAGTGTCACAACAGCCTCCAGGCGCCTGTGGAACGCTTGACAGGTCTTCTTTATGTAGGATGCTGTCATCTTTTCCCAAGATCTAAGAATGGACCTCTCCAAGGCTGCCACAGAAGGGTATGGCTTCTTACAGGCACTGTCCTCCACAGTTGCCCATATGCGATAATCAGGGGATTGAGATCTGGACTCTGGGGTGGCCACATATCCTTGGACCAGAATGCCTGCAAGTTGGCATCCAACCATTCCTGAGTCCTTTTGGAGGTGTGTGCTGGTGCACCGTCCTGCTGGAACACATAATTCCCATCCGGGTAGTTGGCAAGGATCCATGGCTTGACTTTATCATTCATAATAGCCAGATATTTGTCTGTGTTGATGCGCACTCCTGAAGGAATGAACACTGGAGGCATCTTCTTTCCATCTGATGAGATGAGGCCAAAAACCATGACAGAAGATGGGTGTTTTGTAGTGTTGGTATACTTTACATTATCAGGGACATCTGAAGGACCACCTCCAATCCATCGGTCATTTCTGCGGTTGAGGATTGCATTCACAGTAAAAATCTTTTCATCTGAGAACAAGATCGCACGACCTGTTGCAGCATGCTTGACATCGTTCAACAACACCTTGGACCGACTGAACCGATTTTCTTGTTGCGCCTCAGTAAGCAGTGGAACCTTTACTCTGGCCCTGGACTTCATGTTCAGATCATTCTTGATGAGCCGTTGCCTTGATGAGCGGTTCACATCAAGCTCACGTGCCATCTCTCTCATGGACCTCACAGGATTTGTCTTGATGCGCCGTTTGACCTTGTCAATCAACTTTTTGGTCTGCACAGATCGGGCACGTCCAGACCCAGGTTTTTGTGAGGCTGTTCCAGTATCTTTCAGCTTCTTTTTAATTTTGTAGACTGCACATCTGGATATTCCCAGATTTGCTGCAATCTCAGTAGGTGTCAGACCGGCACGCAGCAATTCAGGTACAGCTAGTTTTCTTCATTTTCAGCAGAAGCACAGGAATTGTAGAGACGAGAGATTACCAGCTGCATTGAGTGACCTTAATGAATCACTTAAGCATGACAACCTATTTAGATATGTTTCAATGGCTTTTAAACAAGCAGTCACTGAGTGTAAACTTTTTTTTGGGTCACCCTGTATTAAGGCTAATAGCTTTCCTAACTAAATGTCAGATATAGCACAATTCATTCATTTTGATGACAGCACAATGGTAAGTGTAACTCACAATGGTAAGTCATGAGTCTAAGGGAGCTTTTGTTTGCATGGACTTACAAGAACAAGTCCTCAACCTCCACATTCATTTTTTTCCCCCATTAACGTCATTTAAAAGGATCACAGCTTCTTTTCATCTAGGTTTTTGAATGTCAGAAAGACACCCACGCTATTTGAGGCATTTTGCATTGTTTGGTGGTGAGTTTAATAGGGCTCAAATACAGCAGAGGTTTGATGTTTTGTCCTTTATTGATTTTTGAGCTTAACCGTAGAGTGGGAAACAAAAACAATTGGTAGGACACAGTATACAGTAAGGAAATAACACCACTGAGTTGCTTGATTGATCGAACTTAACAACAACACTGAAACTTCTTCTTTGTTGGTGTTTGCACTCACTTAATGATACAATTTTAGGACTACATTTGCATTTTGCATTTTCCCACTTATAGAAAGTTTCCTGAGCGAAAATTGGGCGGCGCCATCTTTGACATTTTATGCTCCGGACTTCCGGTTTAGACAGAACACCATGAATTGCGGTTGAAGTAGACAGTCGATAGTTTTAAATTGCCAAATCTAACTAGAGGAACCCACGGAATCTCCAAAAATGGATTCAGCATGACATAGATGAGACTCGGAGGCCTTCTGTGCTGTGCTTGGTTATATGAACTCCTGGAAGCTCCTATAAATATGCTTGGAAGTGAAATGTTTTGAGCAGCATCCAGCTTCAAAGCGCTATTGTGGCTCTACCTCGCCATACGCCTTAAATCGAGCAGACAATATGTTAAGGATGTGCTTTAAAGCTAAATGATCTATCTAAAAGATTGCATGTTTGTTTTTATCACTTCATTGATTGTTTGTGGACAAAATTCTAACAATCTGTGCAGCCACGGGGTGGAGACTGATACGCCGGCCACTTAAGTGACTAAAATGACAAACAATGTTATAGTTGCCGAATGCAGAAAGGCTGTCGTGGATTTTGTTTGTTGTTACAAGAAAATACTATAAGGTCATTTTCATCTAGTAAGGTTATAGTTGTGATACCGTATTCATCACACATGTACATATAAACACAAATAGTATCTCATTCTTTTTTATTGCAGACATTGATTATTAAGTTGCGCATTAAGTTGTCTTCCCTAGCCTAATAACGTTTTCCACCTGTAAACAAATGAACAAACACCGTGTAACACCTGAATTTATGCAATTAGGGTTAAAAACCCGTGTATGACCTGTAATAGATGGGTGTTTTCCATTGTTTTTATCGTCAAAGCTAATGCAGAGCTAATGATGTCTCAGCTGTGACGTAACACAGGATTGTAGTCAAATTGAACATGCAGTAATTGTACCTGTTATTGATTTGTGGTGGTGGCACTGTCTTGGTTCCACATCTGCCTTCAAGGACCCAAAATTCCCATATTCATGTATTAAGACACATTCAACTGGATGCTTTGGAGCCTTTCAGGACCCTGATTGCGTTTCCATCTACTGCCATTAAATCAATAAAATACAAAACTATTTTGGTTGTGGCGACTCTTAGCCATTTCTTCATGTTGTCCTCCCATGTCGTGATGATGGTCGATGGATGCTGCATTTCCAAATTGTCTTTTTTGAGGGATTTTGTAATTCCACCCCACAGTTCCACT
Organism: Corythoichthys intestinalis; assembly: GCF_030265065.1. Taxonomy (NCBI): domain Eukaryota; kingdom Metazoa; phylum Chordata; class Actinopteri; order Syngnathiformes; family Syngnathidae; genus Corythoichthys; species Corythoichthys intestinalis. The sequence goes on from NC_080398.1 coordinate 45,192,537, forward strand.
GTTGTTGTGGATGGAGAAAGTGTAAAACGGAAGTCACGAGCAGAAATGTGGAACTAAAGCGGAAGGATATTTCATTGATCGCATGCAGTAGATTTTTTTTTTTTTTTTTTAATCCTTCCCTTGAAAATGCAATATAATCCCTAAAATCAGGTGCAGTACTCTTAAATAAGAAAAACAATCCCCCATCATTGTTTAATTTAGGGTTATGAATTAGAGGGGGAAAAAGCACACTTAAAAACAACTTAATGTTCAAATATATTTTTGTACACACTTCGACAATATTATTAAATATCCTTAAAGTCTCCCAGTTAATTTGATTTTTAAGTACTACCTGTTACGTACAGCCAGTTTCAGCCAATGATAATACAGTATACAGTATGTGCCACTTCTGGGTCTATTGGATTTTATCTGTCAATTGAATGATACTTTACAGTAAATTGTTCAGTTACAAACTATAAAGACAGCCAAACTGATTTAATGGCTTTCAACTTTGTTTAAAACCTGTAAAATCTCGATCTATCTGTCTTCAGATTAAACTCTCAACTTTAAAACCAGATTTTTTTATTGTCTCATTGCCCCTCTTAATCATTTTAAATGTTTTTTTTTTTTTCACCATGATTTTATATGCTGTCGTCTTACATTTTCCTCTGGCTGCTTCATTTATTTATGAAATACCCACTTGCCTTTGTGCAGGAAATGGGATGTATAAATAAAACTGCCCTGCCTAATAGCCAATTAATTGCTGTTCAGGTCGCAGGCTAATTACAGTGCAAGAAAGCACAGCCGCGATAAATTTAATCCCCTCCACCCAACCGCCGTATTTGAGTCACATACACACTAATGTGGACCTTGGTAAAGCAGCAGAGCGGAGGGAGTAATTACAGTGTAGGACAGGTCATGAGGTCAGCATTTCACCTCAACTGGAGAACACTGGATCATTTTGGACCATTTGGGAAATAAAAGGCCATCTTCCGCTTCGAGACTAAGAGCAGAATTTATCAGCGGGCAAACATAAAAGTACAGATTAACCTACTAATTAGTGGGCTTCCCTGCAAAGTGTTAATTTGTCATCAGTGACCAATTGTAAGGATTTGCTTGCCCTCTTCTACAATGTACAGTAAATGTTATTGCCTTTGCCTACATGTGTTCAAGTAGTCATGCTGTTTGGGGAGCATGCTAAGTGGAAAAGAGGAAAACATTGTGTCCATATTGTGTTTGTTTTCTAATGTTCACGGTTAATCTCTCTAGGAGTTCCAGATATGAGGCAATTATAAAGAACACAGTGTTATAAAAACAGTTCACGTTATACAATTGTATTACGCAAAACTGGAAAAAGCAAGTGTGGAGAAGTGAAAATGTTTTTTCACATGTGATGTGTTGGGTTTCCCAGAAAAGAAATGAAACCAGACGGACACACACAAAGAGGACTTACTTACATAGTTGTTTGGGTTGAGGGCACAAATGCACCTCCCACCTTTTGCCCCTGAATATCCCGGTTGGGAAAGACTTCACCCTTAGCCCAACCTGCAATGGGAGGAGGGAAAAGGCAAATACAAAACCGCCGCCAAAATCTGTGAGTCAACAGACCAACGTGGTAGTAGACAACATACAAAAGACACCACTAATAGACAGGATTTGACTTTTTCCAAAGAGAAAAGAAGCTACTTTTTCAGGATAATTTTGTTTTATCTGCTTTGAATCAGAGTTGAAGCTCAGGCCAATGTCAAAAGAAGTGAATTCAGTGAATGTGACTCTGCATCCTCTGGGAGGAGGACCAGAGGTCACCTCGGAGCAGGAACCCTTGTGCATTTTTGGGACAGGAGACATGGGACGCTCATTGGGCCAGCGTCTGCTGCAGACCGGCTACAAGGTCATATACGGCAGCCGCAGACCTCTCGGCTGCGGCCCTGTGCCTCATGGAGCTCAGGTAACACGTGTGGCTGCCAGGCTGCCTTAAGCAGTGAGCAGCAAGCGGGTTCGAAATATGTTCTGTCTACCTCGGTTTAAAAAACACAAAAATTTATCAGCTGAGTTAAAGGTCACTGATAATGAAAATGTTTTTCTGTCTGCTGCTTCAAGAGTATTTTTTTTTTCATAGCAGCATTAGTTTCACACCAAATCATTGTATTTACTTTCAAAATAAACTCTAAATACAACTCTTAATATTGTATTACACTTATGATACTAATTAAAAAAGACACTCATTTGAATGACAGTACTGAAAAACACAAGGTCACCCCTCTCTCCAAAAAATGCTGCAAATTGAATAGGCGTCATTTCTTTTTTTTTTTTTTTTTTTAATTTTTGGTTCGTTTTTGTTTTTGGTTCGTTTGTAACATGATGTACATTGTTCTGAAAAGAAAAATAAAATTGTAATAGCTACAGTCGCCTTCTAGTTTGGAAAAAATAAAATAAAAAATCAAACAAGAAATGACACCTATCCAAACCTGTGGTCTCTCTTTTTTTTCTGGGTCACTCCGGGAAAAAAAAAAAAAAAAAAAACAATTAGAAAAATAACCGTCGTCGTAATTGAAATACTGCATAATGAAATATATGTATGAGAAAGTATTTGTTAACGTATACAAAAATAATTTTGAAAAATGAATGAGTCTACTTTTTGGCTGTCAAAAAGCGGAATAATGCAACTTCCGGTGGACCATGTGACTTGTGGAATATTCCAGTGAAAAAACTAAAGAAAATAAATCAATGTAATATACACCAATGTGTTCTGTTTTGTGTGTGTAATGTAGGTGATGAGCTATGCAGATGCAGCGCAGTTAGCCACTGTGGTCTTTGTGTGCTTACACAGAGAACATTATGACCTCATAGAGACACTCATGACACAACTGAAGGGAAAGGTATTGATCCACACCAACATCATAATACTGTAAAAGGAAAAATCTGTTGCATTCCAGAAAATATTGTTTATTACCGTAGTTTCCTCAAAACCTTTTAGTGTGGAGAGTTAATTAATGCATTCAAAGAAAAGAATGAATGGGAGGATTTGTTGCGTATCCAATTTCACATTCAACATTTGATCATGAGGTTGAATAGTACATCTTATAGGATTTCCATCTGTTGCATTTCTCTTAAAAATTACATTTTTTTGGGAAAACATATCCATTTACCATTAACCGGATTTTCATTAGTTGGTTTGTTTTATCAGGTGCTTTATGTATTCAAGTAAGCCTACATAGAAATATACCAAAAAAGATGTATAGGTTTTAGAGTTAGGATTTATAAAGATGATAAACTGGCCATGTTGTGTGTGTTTACAAGGTAAGAATAGAAATATTTAGTCGGTGCTTTGGTAGTAGCAGGTCATCATGAATTGTACCGATAAACCTCTAAACATCTTTTCCTACGAGTGCTATTTCCTGCTAGGGGTTACATCATCTTACTCATTCTTGCGCTCAGTCTGACTTCTATTTGATTATCATTCACCCCACTTTTTGGTCCTGAGGTGCTGGTGGATGTCAGCAACAACCCTGAGAAGAATATGTACCCGGAGGCCAATGCTGCATATTTGCAGAGGTAGGAGTAACTCAAGCATGCATCTTTAATAAAGCCAAGTTTGAATCAGAAACCACATTTGCTGTCCAGACTACTTCCTGATTCTCATGTGGTTAAAGCCTTTAACACCTTGTCCGCCTGGGCTCTTCAGAATGGACCTGCCGACGCATGCAGACAGGTACAGACTTTGGTGTGATTGAAGCTACGAAAACAGTAACACAATAGTTGTCATTTTTTTCTCAAGATAACACATTCTGGTACAAATAAAATTTCTACTTCAAGATGTGTTACTTTAAAATGTTAAGAGTATTGATTTCGGTATGATTTGTTCAGCAATTCCACTGGCATAGCAGCGCTCCAAGCCTTTGGCATGTGTCTTATGTGTTCCCACAGTAGGGTGCTGACCAACAAGTTAAAAATAATGGAAAGAATCTCAGTCCAAATTATATTATTAACTCATTTTGAAGTTCGGATCAAACCAATTCCAAGCGACAGCAGCCAAATTTGACGAGTCGGCCTTGTGTCTTTGCTGCAAGAGCCACGTCTGATGTACCCTTGAATCAATTAACTCAAAGTCACTCTTGGATCTAAGTGGCCCATCACACGTTTTGCTTTTCCGCTCAGTACTCCAAAACCGTGGCATATGTGGGTATTTTTTGTTTCATATTCATCCATTTGAACAGTCCCAAAGGACCGCAAAGCACATATGTGCATGTGTGTGAGTGTTTGTTGGTCTTTTCGGAGCATCATTGGGCCATTGTTGTACATTATGAGCCTTCTTCAACTTTTTTCTTAAGTATGAACCAATTATTTTATTCTTTGCACCCAAGGGGCAATAATCCATTAATATAATTTAAAAAATATAAATGGCCTACTACAACATTTTTTACACTGTAAGACCAGTCTCAAATTCAAAGGGTTTTATCGCACAATTAATGTGCCTTTACAAATCTTACCTACAAGTTTTCAGTAACATTTTGAGAAAGGGATTCATTTACCATTACACTTTTTTATTTATCTATTTGTTAAATACAGAATATATCAAGGGTGTAGGTTTGTATAAGGATGGTAGGGACATAACACAACCAACTTTTTAGGATGCTCAAATTGTCCCCACCAACTTTTAAGCAACCTTATTTGCATTTTATAATGACTTCAGTTATATAGGTCAATTACATTGTCTTCCCATATATTAAAAGGATAGAATTGACTCTACCATTATTAAGTAAATTATTTTCATTATGTTCAGACTTACATTTACCTCTTTTGACTTGCTGTATGTGCCAGTCCATTTCCCCCCCTCAAACACATTTGATTGGCTGATCAGTTATACAACATGTCGACAATATGCCGCCTCCTAAGCCCCGTTCGAATAGGAGGAATATTGGCCTTTTTTTTTTTCTTTCCCCCAGCCAGCAAGTAATATAAAAAGACGTCAATGTTGTGGAGGTGGGGAACATACCACAAATTTTGCTACTTAAAATCCAACCTGCATCAGAGTTAGTTTAATAGTAAACCTCTAACTTTCTAACCTGCAAAACCCGAGTAGGAAGCTGCTTGGAGACAAGTGTTCTTCTGTATGTGTTTTTCTACTTTTAACATTAATTAAACTGTGAGAAATGTAGTGAACTAATTGAACTAGTGAACTGTAGTTCCCAATTATCATTTTTTATTTTATTTATGTGGTCTTAAGCAACCCAGAGGAGCTTTCATTATTTTTTAGTTTGGTTGTACTTGTGCACAAAAGCAGTAGTGTTTTACCTGAAGGAAGGCTCCATTTTCATTTATTTTTGTTATTCGCTAAGACGTTTTTTCAGTTATATTTAATTTCTTCATTTAGACAGACAATGTTGACTGGTCTTAAGACAAATGTTTATTTATTTATTTATTTGCATTCCTGGATAGTTAAGAGGTTATTAACAAGTTTGCATTTATTGTGTACGCTCATAACATGTAGGTTATGTGCAAATATTGCATTTTAAATTTGCTGATAAAATCAAGACATTTATTTTGTAAATTTTCTAAATGTTTCTTTAGTAGTTTTTGAAAACAGAGTTTGAATCAAACGGTGTATCACTTGAACCAATACACAGGAAAGTTAGATACGGCAATACAGATTTATTTTGCATTGATCATTTAGCTTATCAATAAATTAGGTTCATATTCGTGAGAAATTTAGCCCTGACCCCCGTTCACCCAATCTTTTTGGTCTTATTAATGTCACGTCCCCAGCAAAAAGTGTACATGCGAGTTATGCTGTTATATTGTTCCTACCAATGTTGAGACCAAACCTATGCACTTGGAATATATATATATATATATCTACTGAGAGCATTCTCCCAAAATTTTCAATGCCTAAACTCAGACCGAAGCTTAAAGTGACTGAAATTGGATTTTATTTTTTTGTTTTGTTTTGAGCTATGTGTCTTTAAATCTGAGATGGGTTAGATTTTTCAGTCCAGTTACCCAAAATCGAACTCATTTGTCAAGTAAGTTATTTTGTATTGCTCAGCAATAGCATGAAATAGTAGGAGTAAGGCGTAGATGGAGTCGATGGACAGCAAAGTGTTACAACTACTGTAATGTAGGTATTTTTGGAGACGAAACAATTCATAGGCAACTTTAAGGGATCAACCGTAGCGACTGGCTTCATTTCGTATTTTCAAATGGAAGCTGGCTTGACCTCAGTCGTAAAAGCAAAAAAGGAGTCGGAAAGTCAGATTTAAGAAGGCAAAAAGGTCCAATATGCAAAGTGGTCATGGACGGAAAACACATTCGTTTTACAATGAGCTGAATAATGTCACTGGCAATAAACCCAGAATATTTCGGCTGTTTGTGACATCTTATATTATTATACTTCTCCGCACACGTGTCACTTTTGCTCAGTGCGTTGTGGACAGTGGGCTTCAATGCATGCATGACACTTTATGGCCTCAATGGAAAATGGTAGTCTGGACGACCACACAAAAAGATCAGATCACCCCCCCGCCCCCCCACCCCAAATACAAGATTTGTACATCAAGACCTGCGGTCTGAATGTAGCCCTAGTAATTGTGGACTTGCGTGGCCGTGAGCTACAAATAACAGTTAACAGTTTTGCCATAATATTGGTCAAGGCTTAATCTCATGTTGCATTGTCAGCTCCATCTTGATGATGTAATTATGATAAGGTGGTTAAATCATCTAATTAAGAATTATGCTGGTTTGAACATACCCCCCAATGAGATCATGAGATTATAAATATATCATATTATTATAAGTACTTTGCTATTGATTATCAAAATCCAATCAATTTAAAAAAATAATATTTAATCTTGAACATACATTATTTAGTGATGCCTGTTTAAAAATATATTTATGCCTCTAGTACATGCTATTGTTGTTTTTTCTTTCTTTTAAATGTTTTTCTTTATAGTGTATTATTCTATATATTACATTATTTTTTATGCTTTTATTTTTTTTATTGGGGTGGTATTACTATTTTATATATAACCATAAGTATACATTATAGGCAAAAATATTTCAATACATTTTTAATTCAACCTGCTTGAGCTACACTGTAAATGCAATGTAGATTATATACAACTTAATTAAATATGATAAGGGAACCAAACTCAATTTTTATCGAATGGTGTGAACACTAATTTTTATAAGTAAGTAGTAATTTGGGTCTGGACAACATGCCTAACTTGATGTATCTCAGTTAAATTAAAATGAGAAAAAAATACATTTTTTGTACCTAATGTTCTTTGGGGGTTGTTTCAGACATACACAGATCTGCGTCATTTATTTTGTGCTTTTCTGATACCAAAACATTCCCACACAAGTCCACGGTGAACTACGCCGTCAGTCAGAGCTCTCCTCAACACTTTCACTTTACTTACTTCACATCGATTTGGTAATTTAATATTTTACTCTTTTATAAACTGTCATGTTGCCCTGTTGTATATGGCAACGTGACATTTTATAAAAGAGTAAAATATTCTAGCGACTGTTATTTGTCTGTTCCGCCGCACTAGATGACGGGTAGTTGTGGCAACCGCGACTGAGAGTAGTGGTTGCAGTTGTTATGTCATGTGTGTTCTGTTCATTAAAGTGCGCTGTTCTTGGGGTCTTGTGGTGAATGGGGCATAAGAACAGCAAGTGTTTAAAACAAAACTCAGTCTTTGTCATTCTTCTCCCCGTCGCACAATATTTACTTAACCAATCAATATGAAGTAAGTAAAGGTGTTGATGAGAACTCTGGTCATTCTACTGACTCTTTATTTCACACAAAGAATTAGCCAAACATTCGGCAGCGTGTCAAGGGCTAATGCTTCTTGTGCTTTAAATGCATATACAAGTATAACACCATTTAACACCATAAGAAATTTCCTAGATTGTCAGATGTCTGATTAAGAGAGCTAGACTTTCCTGAAATAAAGTTAAAATTATAACCAGACTACATGAATCATATTTTGATTCTGCAATTCCCACCCTGACATAGAGTATCTATCTACCTATCTATGCCCTTAATCTTACAGGTATATATTTGTGGCAAGAGTGCAGAGGCGAAACAGGCTCTAGCAGAGGTGGCCACCAAGATGGGCCTAACGGTTTTGGACAGGGGGTCCCTATCAGCTGCCCAAGAGTTGGAGGACTTCCCTCTGCAGCTGTTCCCCGAGTGGAGGCTCCCTCTCCAAATAGCCTTCGGCCTGACAGCCTTTTTCTTTTTCTACCTGCTCATCAGAGACGTCATCTACGCTTATGTGGATGAGGGGAAAGACATCTCCTTCAGAATTATGGTGTCCTTGGCCAACAAGGTCAATTTCTTTGTTTTGTTTTTAATTTAGATAACATATCGAAGTAAACGTCATGTGTAAAACAAAGTAAATGACGTGTGGTTGTGTACAGGTGTTTCCTATTGTGTCGCTCATCATGTTGGCCTTGTGTTACCTGCCTGGTGTTATTGCTGCCTTCCTTCAGCTATACAGAGGGACCAAGTACAGGTAAGACATCACAATATAAAATTCCTTTTTTTCCCCTTTTCTTTTGAATGGCGTTTCTTCAGCGCGCTGCACAGCCCAAACTGTTTGACCGACTGTCACCGTTTGAATATCCAAATAATTGGAAATTTTGAGCGCCGCAGGGAATTTTTCAAATGACCCGCTAAAATTTTCAATTCGCCTGTAAAGGCAGTTTTTTTTTTTTTTTTTAAAGAAAAAAAAAATCAAAACGCTACCTGTCCTAAAATTTTTGACCAAATCGCATAATTTACATTTAAGATTCCATTAATTTCTAATGGCAAACATTTCCCCTTCATTTTCAATGGCAGGAAAACATAGTTGATGATTTTTGATCGAAAACTTACCGTTACTGCCCATTGACATTCAACTGGTGCCCATGTAAGTTGATGCCATTGAAAGCCATGCAACAGGACGTGTCCCTGAAATGTCCCTAAATTAACAGGAAATTACCTTATATTAACTGGCCGTGTCCCCAAAATGTCCCCATGTCAACAGGAAGTGAATGGATATCAACAGGACGTGTCCTCGAAATGTCCCCAAATAAACAGGAAGTGACGTGATATCAACAGGAAGTGTCCCTGAAATGTCCTCAAATCAATAGGAAGCGACCTGATAGATCTGTATCTAACACAGCAAAGCCCCATCGTAATGTATCCAGAAATTGCAGTTTCTAGTCATGGAATACATTTTTAGTTATGGACTATAGCATACTCCATCCTGATGAATGTAATCTACAGTACAACATATGGCTCTTTCAGTCGCTTTCCTGATTGGCTGGACCGCTGGATGCTGTGCAGGAAGCAGCTGGGACTGCTAGCTCTCGCCTTTGCTTTTCTACATGTACTCTACACGCTCATCATCCCAATTAGGTGCGTTATGCCAAGTCTCATTTTTATATTTCACTATAAACTTCAGATTTTATCATCTCATTTGTGTATTGTTTTGCAAAAATATAAACACAAAAGTATATGTGCCACTGTGTAATTTGTACAACATTTTGTGCAAAATAGTGACGTGCAGACAATGACTACTAAAACAATGAAACCTTCCATATCAGGTCTTTTTTCTCTAGATAACATTCTCAATTTAGAATATTGGTACTTTTGAAAGAATTCTTTAGTCATTGGAGTGGTAATGTATGATATACTGCAGATTACCATTGTTTACAAACAAAATGCTTCCTGGATAAAAGTAGTAAGACTTAATTAAAATTTCGGTCATTAAAAATTAAATCAGAGGTAAAAAATGTCAATTGGCTATAGTTTTTGAGATACAGCATCTGGCTGGAAATGTTAAAATTTGGGGTGTCACACGATTAAAATTTTTAATCGGAGTTAATTACAGCTTAAAAATTAATTAATCGTAATTAATCGCAATTAATCGCAATTCAAACCATCTATAAAATATGCCATATTTTTCTGTAAATTATTGTTGGAATGGAAAGAGGAGACACAAAATGGATATATACATTCAACATACAGTACATACAGTAAGTACTGTATTTGTTTATTATAACAATAAATCAACAAAATGGCATTACCATTATTAACATTCTGTTAAAGCGATCCATGGAGAGAAAGACTTGTAGTTCTTAAAAGATAAATGTTAGTACAAGTTATAGAAATTTTATATCAAAACCCTTCTTAATGTTTTCGTTTTAATAAAATTTGTAAAATTTTCAATCAAAAAATAAAGTAGTAGCCCGCCATTGTTGATGCCAATAATTACTTAAACAATGCTCATGGGTGCTGAAGCCCATAAAATCAGTCGCACCCAAGTGCCAGCAGAGGGTGACAAAACTCCAAAAAACACAACAAGTACACATTTCACTGTGCTGTCATTTTAATGTTTGAGCGGGGCATGTGCGTTAATTGCGTCAAATATTTTAACGTGATTAATTATAAAAATTAATTACCGGCCGTTAACGCGATAATTTTGACAGCCCTAGTTAAAATTCAAGCAATTTCAATGAAAATCGGTATTTATTGGTTATTTCTGGGTAAATATATCTACCTAAATGTCTACCATTTCAGAATATAACTGTAGGCAAGAGCTTTGACATAATATGCTCGTTTCAATGTATTGCATAGATCCTGGTGTTTTGGAAGTGGACGCAATACATTAATGTTGACACATTTCATAAGCAGTGGCACACAATGAAACAGTATATCCAAATTGAGCTATTTGTAAAACTGTTATGATTTAATTACACCAATGCACCTTTGTTATCAAGCTTTAGCAGTAAAGACAGTGGTACCTCGACATACGATCGCTTTGACACACGATCGTTTCAACATTCGACGTAAAATTTGACTCATTATTTGTTTCTACATCCGATGAAATGCTCGAAATACGAAGATTTCTTTGTTTTACCAGAAGACGGACAAAAGGCGGATTTTCTTGTGAGAGAAAACACCGGTTCCAAGGTTAGTGCAGGTGGTGAAAAAGAAAAAAGGTGACGCTTACCATTGAAATGAAGATGGAAATGATAGAAAAATATGAGTGTGGTGTGCACATCCGTGGACTGACTCGACAATATGGCCGTAGAATGTCTACGATCTCGACGGTCCTCCTCCGACTTCCGTTCGACAATTATTATTATGGTAACATCACCAAATAAATAGCCAGCTTTGTCAGGTTTCTAACCATTTATTCCATTAACTTCTGCAACACATTACAACTACTGTCCGCTGCAGTTGACGCCTGCCACAAAACATCAAAAGAAAAAGTAAAATCTCTACCACACTCTCTATCTCACTGTCACGTCAGCCACGCAGTGCGTTCAGGTACAGCACACAAAAAACGCCCGCCACATTAGAACCCGATTCGTTACATTATTACAGGAATTATTATTATTATTATAATATTATAATATTATTCCGTTTTTTATTTACAATATATTTGTTTTGTTATGTATAATTGCCATTTGTAGTAGTAGCAGCAGTATTGATTAAGGATTTATTGTAGGTTTTTGGGCTGTGGAACAAATTAATGGAATTATAATGTATTCCAGTACAACCATTTCGACTCACAAACAAGGTCCTGGAACAAATTAACTTTGTATGTAGAGGTACCACTGTATCTTGCCAACCAGCACTAAAATATTTGATTTTTTAATCCATGTCACCATAGCAAGTAGAGTATGACTTTAGACATTTCTATCTCCTAAGCAGACCAGTGTTATATACTGTACATAAACACAGACAAACAAACAAAAAAATATTGAAATCTTGTCTAAATGTGGTCAGCGGGAAGTACTGTTTCTTTTGCTTGCTTGGTTAAGTGTGCAATGTGTAAACGCTGCAACACGCCACGCTGCTCATTCAGTCACTGACCCTCAGTGAAACGTCAATTAATGATAAAATACTTGACAGTTAATTATACAAATAAATTACAATATAAAAGAAAAATGTTTATAAAATTAAACATTGACTGGTAGTACAATTTTCAATTTATTTTCTACTAAATACTACTTCAATATATACTTCGGTGTTCAAGCTAAACTAAAAAATTTCCTTCACGACTGTGATGTCTGACTTATACTCAGTATTGTATCAGAAAGGAAATGAGTGAAATCAAAAATAACTTAATAAATAGGTGAGAATATCAATGAATTTATTTTTTTCAAATCTTACAGATATTATGTGAGATTCAGGATTTCGCAATACACCATCACACAGGTAAGACATGTTTTTAAAGCCTTGTTGTGTCTTGTAAGAAGCATATGCTGATATTTTTCAGTACACAAACCCTTTTCTTGTGTTCAGGTCAAGGAGAACCAAACTGCAAAGTTCGATACAACTTTGGCCTGGGGATCGGACGCTTACCTCTCTTTCGGCATTCTGGGATTTGGCCTGTACGTTTTGCTGGGAATAACTTCTTTGCCTTCAGTGAGCAACGCTCTCAGCTGGAGAGAATTCAGCTACGTACAGGTAGTCACTTAATGTTTGTGTACACTACATTTGAATGTGAGCTGACCTTAAATACAAAGGTCCAATGTGTCCTGATGCTGTGCAATCGTTGAGCAAAATCCATGTGCTCTGTTTACTTTCAACACTGGCAGTTATAACTGCAGGAATATGTCAGTGGGTTTTTTTCCAGAAGCTGTTACTTCTCCTAACAGACTTCTCATTATGCAACTGTCTGTGCCTGCATGTGTGGGTTTGCATTTGTGTGTAACAACATAATAGAATATTATGTGTCTGCGAGCACGACGTTAGTTCAGTTGGAAGCTTCTCCCATGAAGCAAACACGTCCCAAAGGCGAGCTTGTGTCACTTCATTAGACAAACATTGACTCACAAATGAACCCTTTAAAGGGCACCAACAACAATGCTGCATCATTCAAATTCAAACTTAGGGAGGAGAAATTTGTCACCTTTTTCTATGAGTTCATATTGCTCGTAATTATGTGTTTATAAATTGGCTGGGATTTTTAAATGCCCCGTATTCATGATCTGAGATCTTAATCATATGGCACTTTTTTTGGACATTTTCATTTATTATTATTATTATGAGACTTTGTTTTAACCCCTTCAGACCTGCATTTTTTCTGCTGGGCAAAAAAACAATATTACATTGTTTTTAATGAGAAATGAGCACTTACGTTTGCCATTTTGAAGTTGTGTTTTGTCTCAGCCATTTTCAAAGCGCCAAAAATAGCAAAGAGGGCATGCTAAACCTCATGATTTGATTGCGATGGGTAAAGTTCCGTCCAATCGGCCTTTAGAAGTTTATTGATTTAAAGACGCGAATGCATCATGTTCTTCAGCAGCATGCTCAGGTCTGAAGGGGTTAAACTTTATTCTGTTCTTCCTAGTTATTTATTTTATTTCTTTTCAGTCGTGTTCTAATTTTTGATTTGTCCCATTAACATTTTTACATTTTTCCAAATAATGAAATTATTGTAACTTCAATAATCATTGTAATTTTAATCTCTTTGTATTTTAACTTGCTTCAGTTTAATCATATTTTAGCATATACTGGTAGTCCCCGGGTTATGACGTACCCGACTTAAGTGATTTCGACTTTACGACGCTGGAGTCTTGTTCGACATTTTGTCTTGTTGATTTTTTTTTGTGTGTGTGTGTATGTAAAGGGGGCTGGAAGATATGACCCAAAAGCTCAGCAATAAGAAGTCTGTAATCAGATGCAGGCCGAAGGCATGTTTATTGAACAAAGAAAGGGAAAACCGGTGAGAAGTGGTGGCTCTGTAGATTTCCTGACTCTGCTGGAAGGCCAAGTTGGTTTGGTGATGCTGTGGAGAAAGTACCCTAATTTTCGGACTATAAGACGGTACTTTTTCCCCTCATTTTGAATCCTGCGGCTTATAGTCCAGTGGGGTTTATTTGTTGATTTATTGGGTTAAAAGGTAAAATTTTATTTTATTTCTGCCGTAAGACTGTCATAATTATGACATGACACTATCATGGGCATTAATGTATGCATATGACAGATGTCATTAAGTGTCATCTCGCAAATTATGTCACTAACTTTATATCCAGCTCAGATCTTTTACATCCATTCAAAAGTGAGATCATTTGCCGGATGACACAAAATAAATATCTGTCATAAGCATTGATTAATGCTCATAGTAGTGTTATGACAGTCTTGTCAAACCAAGTGTCACCAAATAGTACCATAACTGGCAACTAATGATACAACTGGACCAGTAACTGAAGAAATAATTAGCACAGAACATGAATTTTGATTGTCATTTACATTTTTAACACAGCAATGCATGCTAGGAGGCATGTTTTACGACAACAGTGTTGACAGCAAGTGGAAGCAGAGGTTGACTGTATCCCTCAAGGGAATAGTGATGGCCAAATGTAGCTTCTTGAAGCAATGAAGCTTTTCAGCCAATTGGTTCAGAGCTCCGTGGTGGTTCATTTGGTCTTATGATGTCGCTGTCAAATAGTGTTACCGGTTAATATCTTTTGGTGTAAATACCCCATAATACAGTGAGGACAGCTGCGGCTAATAGTCCAGTGCAGATTATCTATGAACAAATGCTGTTTTTGTGTCAAATTTGGTGGGTAGTGGCTTATACTCAGATGCAGCATATAGTCCGGAAATTACGGTAGAAAAAAAAAAAGCAAAGTTAGTTTGTAGAGTGGCCTATAGGCCCATACGTGGTTAAGCCCAGGGGTTGAAAGAAGTGTAGAGCAGTCTCTTATAGTGGCAGGCAGTTGATTGCAGAGTGGAGGCAGGTTTGTAGATTGTGACAGGTGTGTAGAGCATTGAGGAGGGGGAGGCAGTTGTGCAGGTGAAGAGGACTGATCCGTAAAAGTGTAATTTTCTGAGTGTAGCTTTTTCATCATCGCTTTTCGCATCGATGGTTAAAAAGGTACACGGAGAAAGGACTTTCAACATCTTCTCCAGCCACCTCTCAGCATGGTAAATACAGTATCTTTTTATTTATTTATTTTTTACTGAATTTTGTTAATATGACATACAATACATGTTTTTGTATAGTTATTTTGAGATTTAGGTTGTATTTTGGGGTACTTAAAGGGTTAATTCCGATTTACGCAGAAATTTGTGTTACGTCGCCAGAATAGGATGTAGGAAAGGAATTCGTTCCTAACCCGGGAACGACCTATAGTTTTATTTTCCTACAGCATGATGCCATTTCTAATATTTATATTCATCTCTGTTTATTTTATTATTGTGTAATTACTTTGTGCCACAATTTTGGCTTGTAAAGCCTTTTCTGTGGTACATTTTGATCGCTTAATGGACAATCAGTAATTTCAGGCAACCGCTCATCAAATGATAAAGTGCCCCTGCGGCTGTGCTCCATTTAAATTTGCACTCACTTATTAAACTAAAAGTAAACTAGACTAAATGTTTCACACCTTTCTGTAGCCAAGAGATTTGGCAGTCGCTGAGTATGAACTAGAGGATACTAATACATTGTTGGACCTTTCAGACAATTTACTATGATGCTACATGAGCCATCTTGGATCTAGGCTTGCACCGTGAAAGACTGTAAGCCACAACTTGCCTGATGATTTATGAAACTCCTCTCTCTGTGCTGAAAATAATTAGAAAAAGGCACAGTTGGTGTACACTTTCAATCTGCCTGCTGGTAATATTTTAAAGTGTGGTTTAAAAAAGAATAAATTAAAAAAATCTATGCTGACAAATTACTGACACTGCACTGAGATTCTCATGATGTGGAAAATTACAGAAACTGCTGGTGCTTGTAAGACATACTTTTAATATAATTACGTAACATTTCTTATCATGTCAAGCTTTTTTTGATTAGGATTATCATTACATACGTTATGTATATAAACTATATAGTATAGTTTCATTTAGCACAATCTTTGGTGCACATTTATTATTGCTTTCATATTGTTTGACTTTGTGACCACCCCACAAATAGTGAAACCCACGATGTGTAGTACCCCTCAAATGTATATATATATGTGTGTGTATGAGTACATGTATGAAGGGCTGTACAAGACATTTTTCATTCTGGCCCTCTCACACACATACATACTCCTCTCACATACATACTGTATATATTCACTCTTACACACATATATTCTCCTCTCACATACATATATATTCACTCTCACACTCATACATTTTCATGCTCACGCTCATACATTTTCACTGTCACATTCATACATTCTCCTCTCGCATACATACATTCTCCTCTCACGTCACATATATTCTCCTCTCACATTCATATATTCTCCTCTCACATACAAATATTCACTCTCTTACACATACATGTATTCTCCTCTCACATCCATACATTTTCCTCTCACATATGTGTGTGTGTATATAAATAAATAAATAAATAAATTTAAAAAAAATATATATATATATATATATATATATTCACTCTCTCACACACACATATATTCTCCTCTCACATCCATACATTCTATTCTCACTTACATATAGAAATATACATTCACTCTCTTACACAGACACACACGCACATATATTCTCCTCTCACATCCATACATTCTCCTCTCATATACATATAAATTTTACTCATACACATACATACATTCTCCTCTCACAAAATATATTTTCATTCTCACACACACATATGACAAATTGACTAGCTTCAAACTTTAATAGCTGTGAGGTCTTTTGACCGTATGACCCCAAACCAGTGCAGGGTTGAAGTACTTTACTTGGAGATCAAGGCACACCTCTTAGTTGTCCAATTTATCTATTCATAATGTTTTTATGGTTTTTAAAATTTATTTAGTAACTTCAAACTTCAATATCTCCTAGACCATTTGACTTTTTGATCAAAAAAGTTGCAGGGTAGAAATACTCTCTTTTAGGTTGGACCACACCGCTTAGTTTTCCAATTTAGCTCTATTCATTCATTTAATTTTATTTTTATTCACTTGAATAGCTAATTGTTCTTGTGACCTTTTCAATCATTATCAGTGCGCATTCATAGAACTCTCCTTGCTGTTTGTGGAACATATGTTTTTTTATCATTAAAACAGCTGGACATTTTCCATTTGTTGCTGTAAATCATAGCACAAATAAAATATGATCTGTCAAAATAATTGACACAATTATAGAAAGTGAGTGCTTGATTTTACAATAGTGTCTTAATTAGTCAGGCAGCCATCATTAATTTTTTTATTTGGAAAAATACAAGTAAATAAATGTAAGTCTTTAGCAGGGTTCGAACTCGTATAGTCCAAGCGACAGCCTAGCGATTTTTCCAATGCGCCATTCTCCAGCATGATGTCAGGTCTGTGATTTTTTTTGATTTTTTATTATCTGATTGAAAATAAAGTGTGGCTGGCCTGACCATGAAATCAGAAAACGCGGCTCAGTTCACCCGGCAGTGTTTCCCTTGCCGGGATTTCCAGTTTCCAAAATGTTGGTGCGTCTGATATCACAATTACTGCCGTGACGATCCTCGCAGTTTGGGCACGTGTCACGTTAGCTCCCGCTTGGACTGCATACCGTCCACCTTCCTTGCTCAGCAATTCTCAACTGGGTCTCATAGGTTTTTGGCCAAGACTAATAGTTTATCCACCATTGCAGGCTTGAGACAAGAACGTTAGCACGTAACAATGATCCCACTTGTACTAAAAAGCCTCTGATGGGAAGCTGGTAGCAGGAATGCATAGATACTTGCATTTTAAATGGTCCCACATGTTCGACGGATTACTTCTTGTCGAGGCAACCACAGCGAGGCACTGTCGACAGGGCTGTTTTTTGTTCCTTATCATCTTGTCGATAGCCAAAATACTTCCAAAACTACTTTTTGAGACAGTCTTCCCTCGCTTCCTTCAACATGTTGCTTGCTTGTTTTCAGTTTGAGAATGGCCCCTCCTCCCTCTGCTCTGCTGTTCGGCCCCTCCTCCCTCCACTCCGCTGTAGCAGGGGGAGGGGGAGGAGCCGATGACTGCGGAGCTGGAGGGACAGAGAGGCTGTGCGCTCTCCTTCCCTCTCCTTCCTCAAAACAAACGTTTGTGGATTTAAAAAAAAAAGAAATGAAAAAACTATCGCACGTCCTTGCGATGGGACTATTGCGCATGCGCACATCGCGATGGCGATGTTTAAACGATATATCGTTCAGGCCTAATACACACACACACACAGAGTGAAAATGTATGAATGTGAGAATAAAAATGTATGAATATGAAAGTGAAAATATACGAATGTGAGAGTGAAAATATATGAATATGAGAGTGAAAATGAATGAATGTGAAAGTAAAAATGTATGAAAGTGAGAGTAAAAATGTATGAAAGTGAGAGTAAAAATGTATGAATGTGAGAGTGAAAATATATAAATGTGAGAGGAGAATATATACGAACGTGAGAGGAGAATATATATGATCGTGAGAGGAGAATATATGCGTGTGAGAGTGAAAACTATGTACTGTATGTGAAAGGAGAATGTATATGTGTGAGAGGGCCAGAATGAAAAATGTCTTGTACGGCCCCTCATATACATGCACGCATGTACGTACACAAACTCAACGGAATGTACCCTCATTTTGTCGTTTGCTCCTCTGTGTGTGGCTGACGTTCTATTGACGCACACGTCACGTATTCCACGAATGTTTGCTTCTTCCTTCTTCATGTAGCGAACATTAGATTGATGGATGCTATATTGGCGTGTGACTGCGCCGTAGAATTGCCCCTATTTCAACGTATCGAGAAGCTTCACGTTTTTGGTAATTGTCATCATTTTGCGATAACGTTTCGATTCTCCAGAGTCACTTGGCGATGGCTGGCATTGTTTGGGACCAATTTAAACTTTAAAACATCACTAAATCTCTGAAATAAGCAACTTTTTCACACAAGTGCTAGAAATGGGTGATGCAGAGAAGCGTTTCAGCCAATAAGCGTACAGGCCACTGATGTCATAGCAGCCAATCACAGGCCTCGATTTCATTCATGGGGCATCCCGTGTAGGCTCTTGTTGCTTCCTGAGACTCGTTCTTGATGTGATGTGTTTCACTTCAGCCTCGCGCGCTTTGTTTTAATTTTTTACGATTCTTTTTTTTTTTTTAATTAATATTTTTGAAACGTCTGCGATGTACAGACCACGTGAAGTGTGAGAGTTAATCTTTTTTTCCTACATAACTTGATGTTTAAAGGGAATCGGGGGGTACTTTACATAAACATTCCAATGCAACTGGACTGCTTTATACACTACCTCTGGGAATGGCAATAAAACTCCCAAAGTCTCAGAAACTAAGATGGAAAAATATTTGTATAAATGTCCAGATTTTATTAGCATTCCAAAACAAGTTATTTCTTGTTTTTTTGTGCATTTCTTCTGCATTTATTGTGGGTTGTTTGGCCTTTTCCTACTTTGATCAATGCAAAATATAATCCGCCTCCCTAACTAAGTCATTCATAATGTAACTGGGTCATGTGAAGCTCATCTTCACATTCCACACCCCTTCTCTTTACTCCAGTACGAATTAGAGACGTATTTTAAATGTTAATGTTATTCCTCAAATGAAATTTAAAAGCAATACCTTATCCTTGGTCACTGGCATGAATAGACAAGCACATTTTTGTGTGTATTTTGGTATGTGAGTGCATGTGCCAACAAAAAATCAAAGGTTAAAAGGCCAATGCTTTACACTGTAGCCATCTGAGCCCATGAATGTGTTTCTGTTTTTGATGACTGACTTTCCTGTTTTCCAGTCCAAGCTGGGCTACTTGACTTTGTTCCTCTGTACGATTCACACTGTGCTGTACGGGTGGAACAAGTTTCTGCGGCCCTCCGTGTACAAGTGGTACACACCACCTGGCTTCATGCTGAGTCTGGTGGTGCCCTGCGTGGTACTGGTATTAAAGATGCTGCTCCTCCTGCCTTGCTTGGACCGGAGAGTCACCCAAATTCGACGAGGCTGGGAGAAAACCAAGCACCATGAGGAGAAAACACTTTTAACATAGGGCAGCGTGCCAGAAAACAGAAGGTGTTTTGGAAATGTTTCATTAGGGGTAGTGTCCCTCCAGTTCTCTCAAATGTAGTAGTGTTTCAATTGTAAACTGAATGTGTATAAATAAATTACAATTTCATTTTTTAGTGCTGTTTTTTGAGGTACTTTTTTCAAGGTCTGTTTTTTTTTTTTTTTTTTTTTGCTTTTGCTGATTCACTCTGTTGTATACTTGCTGTACTTGCTGTTGTTGTATTAAAGTCAAATTTGCAATCTCAGTGATCACTGTTATGCTACCTTTTCCTAAATCAACAAAATTCACCTAAGCAATTTTCAAATTTGACACATCCCCATTTCTGTTTTATTACTCTTGAATATGAATTAAAGTGAGAGTGGTGAAGGATGGGTACGTGCGTTGAACTTTCGTCATTAGGTATCATTTATGCTTGCGCCTAATCAGTTGCATATATCATGAAAGCACAGAGAATACGATGAAGTGAAGAATATATTGGCTTACAGTAAATACAACAAAAGGAATCTTATGCTGCAGTTGAAGTAGTAAAAGGTTAATTGTGTATATCTGATAAGCAGAGTTGGAAATGTACATATAGTAGTTTTTAGAGAGAAGACCCACAGGGTTTTATCTTTGAACCATCCAATTCATTATTGATCCATACTTATTATGAAAGATTTTCACTACAGTGCACTTTGAGATTTGTTTTTCAAATGTAAATAAAATGTATTATTATTATTTACAAGAAATGACGTGGAAAGCATTTGATTGTCCGGGATCTCATCAAATCATGGTGATGTACATATGTACTGTGGTACTTCCACATACGGATTTAATTCGTTCCAGGACCTGTTTTTTTAATTCGAAATGGTCACATGTCGATTGAGATTTTCCCATAAGAATACATTTTAATTCGATTAATTTGTTCCACAGCTCAAAAGCCTACGCTAAATCCTTAATGTAAATACTAGTACAATTCCAAATAATAACTACACACAGCAGAACAAATAAATTATAAATACAAATCAGAATAATAAGATAACAATAATAACGATTATGTAACGAATCGGGTTATAATGTGGCGGTTGTGTTTTGCACGCTGTTCCTGAACGCATTGTGTTAGATTTATTTATTTATTATGTATTTATTTATTTAATAGGGACAGTGCTCAGTGATGAACATCTAAAAATGTAAATATACCAGATTGTAGCAAAATTTTTTAAATTTACATCTGTAGTCCCTAGGCAGGTAACACAAAGACAAAAAGACAAAGGACAAAAGATTACAATAAAACGGTACAGTACAATAGATTACTAAGAACTTAAAAGTCAGTGATTGCAGGATGACAGAGTGAGAGAGCAGCGGAAGTTTTTATTTTCTGTTTTCATGTTGTTGCTGGCGACAGTGGACAGTAGCAGTATTATGTTGAACAAGTTCTAAAATAAATGATCAAAAACCTAACGAAGCTGGCGACTAGTTACAATAATAATAATTGTCACCTTAACTTCTAAGGACTGGCGAACGGAGGTCAGAGGAGGACCGTCAAGATCGTAGACATATTCCAGCCGTATTGCCAACCAAGTTCACTGATGTGCACACCATGCTCATATCATTTCCATCTTAATTTCAGAGGAAAGCTTTTTTCCTTTTCTCACCACCTGCACTAACCTTCTTGGGCCCCATGTTGATTTCTCTAACAAGAAAATCTGCGTCCGTCTTGCGGGAAAACAACGAAATTGTGACACTGTCATAAATCGTATTTCGAGCATGTCGTCATATGTCGAGACAAATGACGAGACAAATTTTACGTCGGCTGTCAAAAGGATTGTATGTCGAGGTACCACTGTACTTGTTTGCATTCAAGTCAATGCGTTTAAATTTAAGATTTGACATAGTCGTTTGTTTGTACTGTATGCTGTTCCGGTATGAGTTAAACCATTGTGAAATGCACTTTCAATTAAAATTATACAATGGTTAGAGAACTGCATATCTATTACTGTGACTCAATGACATCGTGTCTGTGAACTCGAATAAACTCCCTGAAGAGTTGTGTGCGCGTCTGCTCGGTCTCCAGAGTTCATCTGAAGTCTTTTTGTGAGAAACGCAGACTTCCCCACTTCTTCTCCACACTCATTTTAAGGCTTCAACATCTCATCCTATCATGGCAAGAGGAGCATTTCAAGTGCCTTATCAGAGGACGACCTGAGCAAATGTTGTACTTCTTGAGAGAGTAGATGGTGCGAGTTCTTGGGAAGCAAAAAAACTGAAGAAAAAGAGTATAGCGTGTTTGAGATCAAACTTCAATATATATGCACAGCAGGTGCATGCGTTTAGCTTTTACATGTGTGAATGCATTAATAACATAAGTAAGGCACTCACACATACGTACACCTGGGTGAATGTAAACTGAATAGTTTCACAAGTGGAAAAATATCATTCAACTATAAAAATAAAGCAAGAATGGAAATATTAATGACCTCAAAAAACATAAAATATTTAAATTTAATGTTGCGCATTGTGCTATTGGGGGGAATTCTGATTCAGTGAATAACACCGAAGAAAGAAGCATAAATTTTTCAGCAGGACATGGTTTCACAAATGAAAGATGAAACAATAGGGATTGATTTTTCACAATTTTGGAGCCTCCTTAACATTTAACATTTGGCGTTGATCAGTTTGATAAATATTGTTGTACAGTAAATGTGAAGAAAAGAAGTATAACAAAATTCATAACCATTTTTCAAAGTGTGTAGTTTAAGCCGCTTTAGGCACATCACACTGCCGGCAGCAGCTTTCTCCGTAAATTGTATAATCTGATAAATACACTTGAGCCTCTTATGATTTGAAGAGTAGATGTTACTTAATTATTAAAGACAAGATCGAGGATGTAAAAAACACCCTCAAGGTTGTTTTGGTCTCTGTCGGTTATTAAACTTTTGCACATTTCACACATTAGTCCTTGGTGAATTCTTCATTACAACTCATGATGTGTATCTTTACCCACAATGCAGCAGTTTATTTACTTTTCCTAGCAGGCCATAGATAATCGTGTTATGGGTATCAGAGTTGTCTAGGTGTGTGAAATTTCAACACGAGTAGAAATTATAATATGTAAGCCATGTTGTTTCACAGTTTCTCTCTGCTTTATTAGATTCATCGCTTCCCTGGGCAATATTTGAATCTCGTTTACATCTCAGTGCACACATACCCCCCCACCCCAACACACATACGCACACACACACCAAAAGATGGGATATAAAATAGCCTGAAATCAACATCAGTTCTTTGGTAAATGGAAGATAATACAAGAGTGGGGGAGAGCTTATGAAACATCACAGATTGTGTGAGCAGATAATGTTATTAGATACCGGATAACTAAGTTTTTTTTTTGTTTTTTTTTTTTTTAACCATAAATGCTCTGCCCTGGGGCGGACGAGGATCTGATAAGGACAGCTGCTCCATTCCCCTCACTTCTCACTTCTGCTTGTACGCTATCTGATTAACAGCTATTCCCTGCGACTCCACACCTGTCCACCAGCTGTCACTGCTGAGCACCTCTGTCAGTTACATAAGATGAAATCACCTGCTGGTTCAGGTCATCTGCTTTCTTCAGCTTTTTGAATTTGTATTTATTTTATTTCTTTTTTTTTTATTTTATTTTTTTATCATTCATCTTTGAAGAGGATGACAGTATTGCCTCCAACTAAAACACACACGTTTAGTTTAGAATGTGGTTCATTGTTGGGAACAATTGCATTGAATCAAATAAACAGTGTGTGAAATACAGCTTTAGAAAAAAAAAAAACAGTGGTCTTGTGGTACAACTTGCCTCCCTGTGCAGGATAGGTTGTGCCTTTATAGAAAATACACTTGTCACTACAAGTTGAAGCCTTTCAGTGGAGCTTAGCTTCGACTGCTAGCTGCTGACATAGAGAGACCGCTGTAATCCACACATTGCTAAGCAGAAATCTGGTCTGACTTTAAAAGGTTGTGATGATTCTGTGAAAATGTGTAAAGTAGAAATCCTGAGCCTGCTGCTATACTGGCATTGTGGGGATATTGAAAAACATGTGAATCTTTAGAAGGTATTGACTAATCCAAGAATAACTACCGGTGTTCTGCCAAAATATTCTACACGGCGAAACGTTCTACCAATGCCCAGTGCGCTTGCGCACGCATGCACGTATCAGTTAAGAACAGTACTTATTTTTACCTTTCTATTGCCTCAAAATCTTTTGGTGTGTTTTCTCTCTGATAGTTTTTAAGCATTGTGTTTTCTTGTGGTAGCTTGAAAGAGCATACGACACGAGAAAAAAAGTCTTAAATGGCGTTATTATGTGAATTAGAATCATATTTTGAAACGATTCGACTATATACAACAATTTAGCAAAGCGCAGATGACGAGAAATTAGTCTTTTAATCTGCCGGTTAGCCACGCCTACCATTATAGGGCTTTAGCGTCCCCAACAGGTGGATGACATCAGCGGTAGACTGGGCTCATCGGTTTTACTATTCAGCCCATTGAGGGGAATTGTTCAGAACGAGGAAAACACGACGAAGGTAGCCGCAAAATGTCATTGTTTCAGTCTCTCTACTCCAATATTTTTACAGGATATTCTTTTTATCAAAGTATTTTCCCCCAATAGCTATATAAATGGCTTGAGAAGGACCAGTCAGCCCGCCGAGGGGGAACTATTCACAACGAGGAACACGCGACGAAGAGAGCGGCAAAATGTCATTGTTTCTGTCTCTTTACTTCAATATTTTTACAGGATATTCTTTTTATCCAAGTATTTTCCCCAATTGCTAAATAAATGGCATGGTCATGACAAATAACAGTCTTGTGCTAAATGGAATATGAAATAATAAAAATCCATTTATTCAAGACGACATGGCAAAATTACTCCATAAATGGTCAAAACTGTCAACTTCACCTTTACTGTCGCACCTCCTGAACGATATTTTAAGACACCTAAATCGGACATATGTCATTTCCCTTCCCCGGCTTCGGAGAATGTAAGCAAACCAGAAGGAGTGACAGCTAGCCGACTTGCTAACCCGAACCGAGTGATGTTTCAAAGTCTTCGAAGCGGAAAATCACACATAACTAGCCTGGATTATTTGACATGACGACCCGGTTGTCGATTGTCTTTGCGGATCGGCAAGCCGCCCGGCGGAGAGGAATTTACAGTTCGTTCCCCGGAGGAGAGTGGCTGGAGTTGTTGTGCAGCTAACGTGCTGCTAATGAGCATGAGGAGAGCTTTTTACATGCCTATCAATGATCAAACGTAAGTAGTCCTTTATTTAAAGGAAGTTTGTACTGTTTACTTTGTAATCGCTGTATTCGTATTTGACATAATACAAAACAAGATGTTTACTCACTTCCTCGTAAGTCCAATGGTCCCACAGTAAATATCCACAGTGAATGGGAACCTTTTGAAACTCCAAAAAGGCGCATACGCCTCTCCCTCTGATGGGATAAATATACCCGGAATATATGCCCCGGATTGAATTAGCATTATTGCATTGTTTCTCTTAGTTCCCTTAGTGACGGTACCGTATTAGAGCTTTGCCACTTTGGCGCCTCTGTGATGTATGACTTTTCTTCCTCGTCACTTTGACGTATCTGTAATGCGTGATTACAAAGTATGACTTTGCTTCCTCGCCACTTTGACGTATCTGTTATGCGTGATTACAAAGACATGTGTAACAAGGGGCGAGTAGCGCGTCCTCATTTGAGATAAGGGACGGACATCTCGTAACAAGGGGCGAGTGGCTCGTCATAAGGGACTGACATCTCTGACCTCATTCCTGACGTCATGTATCCCTATATAAGCCGAGGACATTTTCCTCTCGGGTAGAAGTTTTTGTAGCTGCAAGACGCTGAACACTGTTTTAGCATTTCTGGAGACCCAAGAGTCAACTACGCCTGTATTCCTCTGCAACTCTACTGAGCGTAGGCTTTCTGCCCGATTATCAATCGGTAAGAGTTTTGACTGTTCTTGTGTGCTTTAACAGTAGCGCGGGGATTTTAGAAGCAATCTAGCGCTGGCGTCATTGTTCTTGTTTTCTTCCTTTTTCTATATTAAACATTGTATTATTTGCAAAAGTGTGCCTGTTACTGACTCGCTGCGAACCCGGAAATTTCGTAAAACATTTTGGCGTTGTCGGCAGGATAGTATTACTAGGACAGTATTACTAGGATAGTATTACTGGGATTTTGTTAATACTAAGTGAGCCGTAACAGAATAACGATGTTTAAGAAACTGCGAAGAACGATGTTTAAGAAGCTGCGAAAATTTATTGTGGAAGAATCCGAGGAGTGTATCGATGGAACGGTAGTAACTCCTGGTTGGGAAAAAGAACCATGGAACGGAATCGCGTCGTGTTTGCGCGAATGCGGTGGTCGTCCCGAATCATGGAAAGATTCGCTAGGGGACAGTACTGCGCACGATGTTAAAAAGGTATTGTCGTCCGTAGGGATCCCGGCTAAAGCGTTGTTGGGTGGGGTCCAACGACGCATGTGGGTCTGCGCTACGGCGTGGAGGATTCAAACGGAGAAATTAGAGGACGCTGAACGAGAGGCGTCACAACTAAAAGTACAATTGGACAATTGTCAAAGTGAACAAGGCATTTTAGAGGAAAAAATTAAATTGCTAGAATGCCAACGAGATCGGTTACACCATATGTGTGAACAAGCGGTTCAGTACGTGGGGCGTTTACCAGCTCGGGAGCGCAAACTCTCTCGAAGGCGCGCTGATCCCGTTAAAGTACGGGCATTTGTGGCGTCCTCGTTAGAGAACACCAGTTCGTGGGATCCCGAAACGTGGGATGGGGATATTTGGAATGCGCAAAGCCATGGGAATTATCAGGAACGTCCCATATCCCGACGACGACAGGTGGAACATATTCTCCCACCGATTCGCGAGCAAATGGTTGATCAGGATGGCGCTCCGCTGCTAGACAGGGATGGTCAACCTCTTTATCAGGAAAGACAACGTGAACAGCCTGCTCCTGAGGTATATAAGTCTATCGAAGATTATACTTCCGAAGAGGTGATTCATTTGAGTTCCAAATTTCGTCAAAAACCTGACGAACCTTTGGACTTGTGGATTGTTAGATTATTGGAAGAAGGAGCATGGCAGGCTGATATTGACATACATGACGGACATCGATTTTCTGGAATGTCCCGCGATCCCGTGGTGAATTCCGAATTTCGGTTGTACGTTCGTGCACTGGGAGACGAGGTTCGTGCTGTGGGAAACGTGTATGCTCAAGCCGTGTCGGTGCGCTATCCCTCTCCGTCGGATTGGCCCCCTCTCGACCGGGAGTGGCAGACCATAAGGGAAGGGAAACAGCGCATGTTGCGCATGTGTGTTCGCGAGGCTTTGAGGAATGGGGAAGTGGAGATAGTTCAAGATATCCCGGTCCCGAAGTCGGTGCGTGATGCTATGATCAAAACTGCGCCACCGGCTTATAAGTCACTGGTTTTAACCCTGATGGTAGGAAATCCGAATCAAACGCTTGGTGAAGTGTCAAGTATGATGTCCGAATTAGGGAGTTTAGGGAACTGGGAGGTCATCCGGAAGGAGGCTCCTCGCCAGTCAACTAGTCCTCCTCCTCCTCCCATGCGAGACTATCGAGTCTATCCAGCGGCCGGAGGGCCGTCTAGGAGAGACCTGTGGAACGCTCTTTTGAAGGCGGGAGTGCCGTTTAGAGAGATAGACGGTCTCCCCACTCCGGAACTGAGAAAACGGTGCAAGAAAAAGGGGATTAAGGTCAGTTGTGTAGAAGCATCCTTCGGAACATCACTGAAGAAAATGGAGGAGGTGCTGCGGTCGGTTTTAAGAGAGGAGGGGCGAGAAGTTCCGACAGCTCCACCCCCTCCACCCCTAGAGTCGGAAGACTCCTCCTCTACTTCTGAGGAGGACGAATCAACAAGGGTGCGGTCAGTGAAAAAGAGCAAGCGAACCAAGGACAAACAACATCGACAGAAGAGAAAGGAACAAAGGGGGGAGAAGGTTTCTTCCCTCTATCCTAGCCTCTTGGATTTGGAATAGGATGGAGGCCAAGCCCCACCTTTTTCCATCAGAGCTCATCATTCCAATTGGTCAGGTCATGACACGCGACCTCATGTGAAAATGAAGATTCATTGGAAGAATTCGGAAAAGTCCAAGCTCTGGTGGACACAGGGGCGGAGGCCACACTAATTTCTAAGATCGCGGAAACCGCCGAATTACCTGTTCGAGCTACGCCAGGTTCGGCTGGTCTTGATTTACGAGCCCTTAAAACGAGCACTTTAATTCCCGCGATACCTAAAGTAGTTTCAACTGGACTAGGACTTAGACGTCCCAAGGGACACTACGGGCACATTTTACCTGGGTCTGGATTGTCACGTAAAGGGGTAACCATACTTGCGGCAGTCATCGATGCCGATTATCAGGGAGAATTGGGGGTTGTAATGTCCAATTTAACCCCTGAACTGTTCATTGTGAAATCCGGCGATAAAATCGCACAACCTTTAGCAAGGGAATGTGAATAGGGTGTAGGTTCAACTCCCCCTTTCAATGGGACAATTGCTAAAAGCTATCTATTCGGTGGAATGGATCATCGGAATGGACAAACTTCAGAGTGCCCAATCTTTGTCCATTCCGAAGCATTTTATTCTGTTTTCTTTTTCAGCATGGTGATTGATGTGTGATGTGGAGGCGGTTGATGGGAACGTCTGCGGGAAGATCGCGGAAGATCGCACCGCATCGATGGTGTCTGATCATGGGCTAACATCCGTTGCGTCCTTTCTGCATGGTGGATGATGAGCTCTGACTCGCTGGGGAGTCCATCACTTGATATCTAACACGATTGACTGAGAAGTCACTAGAACGATGTTGTTCAACACCGGAAGAGACGTGGCTCACGGTCTCTCACCTGTGGGACTATGGTTGCCCGCATCTGTCGTGCCCCATGAAGAAGCAACATCCTTCCCAACTGTCGTGGGACAAGACAATGGGGAAAGAGGAGAATATCTTACTTATGACTTAAGTGGCTGCGACACATCGGACAAAGTTATTGCATGTATGAAAGAAGTAATGTATCATGAAGCATGTTTTAATGCGACACAGGCATTATGCGATTGGCATGTGGAAAAACCTCGAGACTTGCTACCACATCCACAGTTGCCTATAACACCATTTTCGGGTTGTCTAAATGTACACTTTTTCACTTGGAATAACCAGACCTACAAGTTGACTAATTTTACTTGGGACCAGCGATTGACTACGGCCCAGTGGGAAGCCTTAAAACTACTTAGACAGTAACGCTGGAGCGCTTTAGAGGCGCCCTAAACCGTTCCACGTTGCTACAAAAGATGATTGAGGAACACAGGTCTACCATTTCCAAGCTTAAAGTGTCCACATTTATAGCCTGAAATGAGGTGGTATATCGCCAGCAGATTGTATAATTAAGGGAATGATGGATTCAATCCGGGTCAAGGGGTGGAATGATGGGATAAATATACCCGGAATATATGCCCCGGATTGAATTAGCATTATTGCATTGTTTCTCTTAGTTCCCTTAGTGACGGTACCGTATTAGAGCTTTGCCACTTTGGCGCCTCTGTGATGTATGACTTTTCTTCCTCGTCACTTTGACGTATCTGTAATGCGTGATTACAAAGTATGACTTTGCTTCCTCGCCACTTTGACGTATCTGTTATGCGTGATTACAAAGACATGTGTAACAAGGGGCGAGTAGCGCGTCCTCATTTGAGATAAGGGACGGACATCTCGTAACAAGGGGCGAGTGGCTCGTCATAAGGGACTGACATCTCTGACCTCATTCCTGACGTCATGTATCCCTATATAAGACGAGGACATTTTCCTCTCGGGTAGAAGTTTTTGTAGCTGCAAGACGCTGAACACTGTTTTAGCATTTCTGGAGACCCAAGAGTCAACTACGCCTGTATTCCTCTGCAACTCTACTGAGCGTAGGCTTTCTGCCCGATTATCAATCGGTAAGAGTTTTGACTGTTCTTGTGTGCTTTAACAGTAGCGCGGGGATTTTAGAAGCAATCTAGCGCTGGCGTCATTGTTCTTGTTTTCTTCCTTTTTCTATATTAAACATTGTATTATTTGCAAAAGTGTGCCTGTTACTGACTCGCTGCGAACCCGGAAATTTCGTAAAACACCCTCATACAGAATGATTTTTCTGCAGCCGTTTGGCTGGCGTGATGCGAAAAATAAACGTATTAATCCGCAAAATTAGCTGAATCCTTCGGCATAAAATACTGCGTGTATTATGAAATAAACATGCTTTTTCGTGTCACATGCACTTTAAAGCAGAGTGTTTATCTGTTGACCACATTAGTCACGTAGTTTATTTAAACCACCCTTATTTGATATCATTACGTTTAAGTATTAAGGCATTTTTAGCACGTTCTTCCTGCATGCAACTAAACAAAACAAGCTGAAAGTGCACGGTAGTATTTAGGGTGTCAAATTAACCATTTGTAGCACATTTTGCCGGTGTAGATATTTTGGCAGAACACCAGAAGTACCCTGTTTGTTACTGCTGAGGTATGCCGCCCGCAGCACACAGTTTGCAATAGCCAAAGTTACTGTTTACATTGACTGATGCTGGGCTGTGAAGTGTGTAAACACACCAATCATGGCTGCCACAACTAGAGGGCAATGTACACAAATCTCTACTCGGATTAGTCAATACACAGGGGTGAGAAGAAGAAAGCAAGAGACTATGTTAACCACGAAATACTGCTTTCAAGCGTCAGATCATATTAAAAAGAGCAGGTTTGTTCTCTTGTTTACTAGCTCTGTGTGGAATATTCTCATCATTCCGAAAAGGTTTTCCTCATTTTGTTTCTGGCCATCAGTGTTTAATGGAGATACTCAGTAGTATATCTGTACTTCTCTTTTTTTTTTAAAAGTACGGTACTGTATTTTAAACACACATTAAGAAATTTTGACATTTTTATGGCTTGTTAAAAAATAAATAAATAAAAAGTTGGGTCTCTAGAGCAGGGATCCCCTACTACTGGTTCATGGTGCATTTGCTACAGGGCCGCAGAGCAATAATAAATAATATGTTAACGACTGCAATCTGGCCTGTGCCTGTTGACTAATCCGTATGGAGATTTTTATATGTTGCCCTTTGGTGGTTTGTGGCTAAAAGCTAGCAAACAAAATTTCACAATTGGAGAAGAACTTATTATACCTGCTGTCACGTTGTTGTTGTTGTTTATTGTCATCATCATCAGTATCATTGACAGTTACAAGATAGCATTGTGATAAGATTAATTAATCCAAAGAAAAGACAAGGGCTGACAGGAGAAGTCAGGGTTTATTAAATCCCGTCCCCATTAAATCAAAGGACGCAAATCTTCACATGATAATGTAGACATTTCACATTGTGATAGAAGTGCAATATTTTAAAAAATATATATATATTTTTACACATGATTCATATCATATCATTGATTTGACGTGGCACTTGGGTCAATACGTCAATCATCCGTTTGCTCACTGATTTGATGGCCAGACATAGGCATTGGTTCGATGTAGGTCGCATTGTTGAAAAAATCTTGTCCAAGGTACTTAGTGACCAGTTGAGCAGTTCCATGGCACATAAATTTGATACAGATTTAATCAGAACTAGACAGCATTCGCGTATGTAAGCAGATGAATAATGTTCTGTCTTTGCAACAGAGCTGATTGTTAAGGCATGTTATGTCTGTGCGTTTATGTATGTGTCTATTTGCGTTCTGCTGCTGGTCAGATTTTGTTTTGGTGCAGAGCCGACTGTGGGGGCGTGCCGATATCGCACTTGCAGCCAATCCCTAGCCTGGAACTCCAGACTCACCGCTGTTCCAGCTATAGAGTCTGGCGACTGTTCAGTGGATCAAATTCCCAAGGCAGAGCAAGCCACAGAAAACAGACAGCGGAGTGGACCAATCAGCAACGGGCGGATGTGACTTTGGTAGAGCGACAATAAACTCTGGCGCGAGGACGTAAACATACGAGGAGAGTGGAGAACGGAGAAGTTTATTCAACATGGCTAGCGCGAAACAGACTGTTGGTTTTAGCGACTCAATGTGTTTTTGGTCATTTAAAACTGAATTTACCAGCTATTTACCAGTAATAGGAACATATTCTCGGCTCTCCCGTTCGCCAACTGTGTTGTTGTGGAGACGACTTCCGACGCGCAAGAGTGACGTTGCTCATAAAGAACACGTCACGCCAATAAACAAATCTGATTGCACGGACGATTTCGTTGAGGTTCGAGAGGCCAATAAGGAGCTGGGTCCCAGACTCTATAGCTGGAACAGCGGTAAATCTGGAGTTCTAGGATAGTGGTAGCATATAAACGCAGGCCATCCGGGAGAAGGGTGCCGAGATATTATTACCTTGCTGGTTGCCATCGGACATTCTAGTAGTCTCGAGTTGGTTATTCGCGACTGGCTAGTTTTGCCTTGTCTTGGTTTTTGTTTGTCTGCTACTCTTGTTTGTATCCTCTACCTTGTGCAGGTTTGAGTGTTTTATTTTGTCTTTTTGGTTCTCTGCCCATCGCCTTCTTTACCCTTGAGTTAGTATTATTGAGCCCCGTCGACTTGCTGTCATGGCCCCTTTTTGTTATCATTTTCCGCGATCGTGTATGCTATTTTTGTTTGTATTAATAAACCCTTGTTCCAATCCCTCACTTATTGTCTGCCTCTCGGTCCAACCTTGTTTCCAAATCTGCGGACACTAACACCTGCGAGGAAATTTGCCGTCAAGTTTTAGGAGAGGCCGCTGTTAAAAATGGGTTGATTCAGTGTATGGTAAGTTACATTTGTACTTAATGTTCGTTTTTCGTCCTGTCGTGTTATTTTATATTTACTGTAACATTCTGGCAAACATTGCTGGTCTGTGAGAAAAGGCCCACAACACACTGGTCAGTGGTGCAAAGAAGATTGGGGACCACTGCTCTAGAGTGCCTGGCCACCCATCAAATGACAATTATTAGAGAGGTAAATCCTTCCTATCGGTGAAAACGTGTATGGTGAATTTTCAACACATTGAGGTCAGACAAGAGAGTCTATCTGGACAAAGTTAATGAGATGATGAATTGAAAAGAAGGAGCTCTGAACACAATTCTTTGAGTTAAAACAATGGTAATTTATTGAGTAAAAGCTTCTTGTCAAGACATGCAGCTGTTCTACATAAAATGAAACATGCAACTGAGAGTGCAGAGCAGTCCGTGTATGAGGGCTATTTTGGCCCACCCAGATTATGCGGTCCATATCTGCTCAAAAAACATATGGTGCCTATATATCTTACAGCTCTACCATTTGTCAATCATTGAAGGCTGTCATCATCAGCGCCTGTAAGGCTGTGTCCCCCAAAGAAACTGTTTTTCTAAAGACGATAAAGTCAGGAATTTCATATTTTTGAGAACTTCCTTGTAAACCTAAAAGTCACAGGTCACATCTTTTTCACATTGACTGGCATGTATACATTTAAGTACAAACCTAAGGATAATACAATCTTTTGGACACCAAGGTTCCTTCATTAGCAGTCGTGTACTATGAAACAAGGAATTATACTTTGTGATTTTGAGGTGTCCGAGCCCGAGACTTTTTGTCATAAGTATGCATATCATGGAATAATTCACTGGAATCCGTTTGTCTGGCTGGCTTTATTCAGAGACTGAATCTCACTTTCATTAAACTTGCTGGGAATGTGGAACTTGAGCACGGGAAGAATTTTAAAATATATTTTTTAAAGCTATTGCTTAAGAAAAGGCCTTAAAATCAGTAAAAATATGAGCTAAATCAGATAATTATTTCTTCCTTCTTGACAACCAGGCATCACCATCACCACAGGAACCAATTGCTCTCCACTCGTTGAAACAAGTTTCATGCTGTAGCTTAGGGGGTGTGATTGAAGCGAGAGTAGGTGTTCTAGTTTAGATAATAACTACCCACACATCCAAAATCTGCCTGTATCACAGCTGGAGCACACTATGACGTAAAAGCCACATTCACAACGAAAGTGGGAGATAACTGTTAGGGGGAAATGTGAAGATGCAAAAATCAGGCCAGACCAAGTGAACAAGACATGTGCATACATATTAACTCCCTCGATGTGCGTTCAAATCCTGCATTCCACAAACATGCATTCAGGGCAGGCCCTAATTGAAGACTTTAAAGTGTTAATA
This sequence comes from Corythoichthys intestinalis, assembly GCF_030265065.1. Lineage (NCBI taxonomy): Eukaryota > Metazoa > Chordata > Actinopteri > Syngnathiformes > Syngnathidae > Corythoichthys > Corythoichthys intestinalis. Next base: position 45,226,678 of record NC_080398.1, read on the forward strand.
GTTGTGAAAGGTTGTTCGCATATGCAGTACAGAGGATGAATTGGTAAACAGAAGTTTTCTCTTTTCTTTTTTGATCATCGATCGCAAAGTTTTTTAGTTTTTTTTCCCATCAGTGCCACAAACGAGTGTTTCCTATTTACTGTAACAAAGTACTGTATGTTCTTGTTTTGGAAGATAGCTCTGCGTGGCATTGGATAGAAAATTTTAAGGAGGAGATGACAACGACAGCGCTTCAATGAGACTGAACTACAAATCAACTGATTCATAGAACCACTACCTACCATAATGTTTTTACGCTCTGTTTGCGAAACCTGTCAGCTTGTAGTACCAATTTAAACTGTGTGAAGTGTGTTTAATCAAACCAGCTGAGGGTGAGTGTGGTGAGCGCTTTATTCTAATTTTGTGTGTGCAGTGCCCTTGAGAGGGAGGAAGATTTGGGCAATGAGAACGAAGCAGCTTTGGGGATGCTCCACTTGGAGGGAGGATAGGATGAAAATGATTGCTTCTGTTCATCAAAACAATGTGTGTCGTCGAGGGATAGAATTCTATTTTTGACATATTCAGTTGAAAGAGGAACAACAAGCACATACAATCTCTCAAAGCTCACAAAAAGAAATCCTAATATCCTCGACTGCATGTCCCTATGCCTGAAGTTACCTTGTTCAAAGGCAAAATCAAACTTTAACTTGTCTAAAAGATCTAATAATGTGCTTTACCTACCCTGTAGACACTCCACAATACTGAATGATTGCGCAAATCCAATCAACACTACTCACGAAGAAAGTTAATTCAAGTCTTTTCCACCACTTATCGAAATGAGTTCATCTGAGATGAACCCACTGGTCAGACGGTTACAGGTTTGTGGCCGTGGCCTTGCCAGTCTCCTCACTCGGAGTCCTCTCCCAGCCTTGACGGATGCGGGTTAGAGTTCGATCCACGCACGGCAACAAGATTAGCATTTTGAGCACAAGCACAACGGAGGGCACCACCAGACAAAGCATGTAGCCCGGAGGCGTGTACCACTTGTATGTAGATGGGCGCAGGAATTTATTCCAGCCGTAAATGTAGCCATGCGCTGTACATATGAACAAGGTCAGGTGGCCCAGTTTAGACTGAAAAAATAGAAAGCAGAGGCATTTATTAATTACAGAAATATAACAAATAACAATATTACACCTTATGCAACAAATTTACCTTTGTAATTGTGGCCAATACAACTTATGATGCTGCAACTTCGAGTCTTTCCATTATTGAAAAAAATAATTTTGGCAATAATAAAATAGGCAGAAACAGTGAAAAAGTATACATTTAGACTTTTTAGGTCCTACTGAGTATTGGAGTTTGGCCAAAAGTAGTTAAGCATTTTTATTCAAGCGGGGAAAATCTATGCATGCATTTGTACAAATAATCTACTGTATTACACGGTGGAAATGTGGCTTGTCAGACGTGTTTTTGTCGATGGTTAAAATTACTCCCCTGCTGACTTCATGAATGGAAACTGTCACATTAAGTTTTATAGTAAAACACTCGCTTAAAGTTTTTTTTTTTTCCCTGAAGCTGTTACAGAATAATTGTTTTCTGGGCCCTAGTGTCTTCTGTTGTCTGGTTATTGTTAATCACTTATAGAGAGTATCTTGAACACAATGCTCCCTCACAGCAAGCAGACATAATTGTAGTACAGTTGCATCCTCAGATGATAATAAAGGATTTTATTTTTAATCACAACTGAGAGCTGCGAAGGCTTTTGCATCGTGAATATTAAAATCTGACGCATTCCCTTGTTGACAACCGTGATCACAACGATAATCTATGCAAATCGACCTCAGATGTGTCGTCTCTTTCTCTCCTTCTCAAAGGATCAATTATCTTGACCTCCATCACCGAATATCTTTTCCCATCAGTTCATCTGCGCATGCGACCTTATCACATACACACTTACTCGTGACCTGTATTAGCAAATCTGCTCACGTGGGATTGTACCTGCTCTCATAATTCAGTTTAATGAATAACTTAACATTTAAAATGCTGAGCTAAAAGCAACCACTCATCCATTGTGTGTGCCCGTGTTGGCGAGTTACTTAACCAGTCACTTGGGAAGAAAGAGCCTGTGACGCATTTGCTTTTACAGCACTTTAATAACTTAGATAAAACTTGGAAATAATTACCAATACATTTTATCAAAAGGGCCCTAAAAGAGATTTCACTGATAGGGGGCACGGGATAAGGACAATGGCACTTTCTAACTTTGTATTTTTAATAGAGATTGTATTGTCTTATCTCATTAAAAAAAGGCAAGACAATCTTTACAATCTTTGTCTCTTTCTATGCTTGTCCCCATCCCTGATGCTTCATGAATTAACAATCACCTATGACAGGGATGCCCAACCACCGGGCTGGGGACCGATACCGGTCCGGGTTGCATTTGCAACCGGGCCGCAGAGAAAACAAATAACAAATTATTTGTTAATGACCACAATCTGGCCTGTGCCTCTTGACACATCAATATGCGTGTCTACTCTATTGACTAATCCGAGTAGGGAATTGTGTACGTTGTAAAACAGTGGTTGGCAGCCATTACTGGGGTGTTTGAACACCTATCGCAGCCCAGCGTCAGTCAATGTAAACAGTAACGTTAGCTGCTGTTGGCTGTGTGCTGCAGGTGGCGACATCTTTGGACATACTTTAACTAAGTCAATTCTGCATAATATGTGGCTATAAGCTAGGAAACAATGCAACAAAAGCAAATGCACTGAGAGCATCGTACTCGTGGCAAACTCTATTGCTAAAACCAAGAAACCTTTCACAATTGGAGAAGAACTCATTATGCCTCCGACCAAGGATATTTGCCTTCAGTTTTAGGAGAGGCACCTGTTAAAAATGGTTAATTCAGTGTATTGTGAGTTACATTTTCCAAGCGCTTAATGTTCGTTTTTAGCCCAGTCATGTTATTTTATATTTACTGTAATTTTTTGCCACACATTGCCTGTCTTTGAAAACAAAAAGGCCCACATTACACCTGTCTGTGGTGCAAAAAAAGATTAGGGACCACTGACATTACTCTTACTATACTATGGACGTATTTTTCAGTTCACATAATTACATGTTTACAAAATGCTTTTATTTTCCCAGTCTTTTAAAAAACATGCACATTCCTAAAGAGAAAAAAATAAGGAGTTACCATATGTTTAGGGTTTTTTTCCCCCACCCAGGAGCCCATAGTAAAAAAAAAAAAAAAGATAGTAAAAATACTACCCCCACTGCATCCCTTTTGTTACCAAAAAAGATATGCATGAATGCTCTGACCTGAATGAAGCTGAACTCCCTCCAGCTGAGCGAGCCTCCCACAGAGGGCAGTGATGTCAGGCCGAGTAGAACATAAAGGAAGAAGCCCAGAATGCCCAGGACGTAGAAGGAGTCTGTTCCCCATGCTTCTGTATAATTAAAGTCAAAGGGGGTGGTTTTGTTGTTCTTCATCTGTGGGTAGCGAGAGATGGACGAGAAGAGCTTTAACGATGGGGAACATTTCTCTTGAAAATGTGTAGATCAGCTTGTACAGTACTGTTAAAACCACTATACTGTACCTCATTCACCACCCGGGAGATGAGTTTATGTCTGACCGAGTAGCGAATAGGAATAATGAATGTATAGATGGCATGGAGAAAAGCAAAGCCCAGAGCAACCAAGCCCATTTGCTTCCTACAAAGCATCCAGCGGTCCAGCCAGTTAGGGAAGCGCCTGGACAAATAAGTTGGCATGATGTAATTTCAAATAATGCACGTGAGGGGGCAACTTGTTACTCTCAAATGATTTGATACAGTACTTGTACTTGGTTCCTCTGTAGAGCTGAAAGAAGGCGGCTATCACACCAGGCAGGTAACACAGTGATAGCATGACAAGCGACACAATGGGAAACACCTGAAAGATGGTAGGAAACACATCTTAGAAGCCCCTCCTAGCAAACGCTCAGGCAACGTCCAGAAATATACATACATACATATTATTTTCAAAGTTTTACTTTTAAAAAAGTAAGAAGGTTTTGCTAACCCTAACTCAAAAACTAACTAGGCCAAAAGAAATTCCAGGCCATCAGTAGTATGGAGAAAGTCAATTATTGGAAAAGGCCTAGTAACATAGATCCAACAAGCAATCCATTTTTATTTACCTTGGTGGAGGAAAATGGAGGTAGATTCTGGTCGACAATTACGACTAGAGTATGTTACATATTGAGTCAACTATTCACATTCACACATGGGTAAAAGTGGGCCGGAACGACCCGGAAGGCCGTTCGGGTATAAAATTAAGGGCTGAACAGGGAGACCAGTGCTTTGATTCCAAAAATATGATGGCAACTGTCAAACCTCCATGTTAAAAAAACAAAAAAAAAACAAAAAAAACTGCCAGGCTGCCATATACGCATCTCCAAGAAGATTATCATCTACTAATGTCAGATTTACATACACAAGTTTTAATAAGCCTAATAAAATGCTGCTGTAGCGTCATCCGTTTTTACCGCGTGTATCTTAGTCCGATGAGACAGTCGACTCGCTTTGTTGTGCCGATGAAAGCAAAAAAACCCCAACCCTGGCTCAACTCCACTTGTCTGTTCAAATGGCTGACATACTGACATGTGATCAGCATGGATAGTTATCTCAGATTGTTTGAAATGCACGTTTTCTGCAACAGCAACAACAAAAAAATTCTGCAACAGCAAAAAAAATAAAAAATAAAAGAACAGCCTGGTTGTATTAATGAGATAAAAAAAGGGCAATGCAACGGAAAATTGATCAGATCTTTAAGAGAAAGGAAAGAGTTAAAGAGGATTATTTTTGGGGAGGTTCAAAACATCTTCCTTGTTATAATGCCTGACCCCATAAATACTGAACAAAAAAATCTTTTTTTTTTTTTTTCCGAAAATTTTATGTGGTCCTTAACATATAATATTTTAACAATTTCAAAAGCACTGCAATGAGGTCCAGAAATGCTGTTGTTGTTGTTTATTGTCATCATCATCATCATCGGTATCATTGACAGTTACAAGATAGCATTGTGATAAGATTAATTAACCCGAAGAAAACACAAGGGCTGACGGGAGAAGCCTGGGCTTATTAAATCCCAAACGCAAATCTTCACATGATAACGTAAGCATTTCACATTGTTCACAAGTTTTTTTTTTTTTTTTTTTTTTTAATACACATGAATTATCATCCTAAAAGTCATTGATTTGATGTGACACTTGGGTCAAGCAGTAAATCATCCGTTTTTGCTGATTGATTAGGTTAGAGTGAATTAGATGCTTGTCTGAAATATGATACATTTGGCAATAGAGTTAATGAGCGCTTTGGACTTATTTTTGTTCATTTACCCATGTGCGGCTACTTATTTATTTCCTTATAATAAAAAAATAAATAAATAAATTTAAAAAAATTGCATTATCTTCTATATATAATCCATTTCTCTATGCATAATGTAAGTCATTAGTACTTATTTTTGTTAATGTATGTTACTTTTTAAAAATAATATATAAATCAATTTTTACATTATCTTTAATCTTAATGCACTGCACATCCTATGTTCTTATGTAGGTAAAATTAAGGTTTTGCTTTTAGATACGAGGAAATGAGAGAAAATAAAAATGAGGAGATGAGGTTGGGTTTATTATATGGTGTTTGTGTTAACTGTTTTTGCACATAATTGAAAAAATATTTTGAATGAAAATTAGTTTCTCATGTAGCCTAATGCATGTGTAAAACCTGTTGTGCATTATTGTGTGTTATAGGTATAACCACCAAATGCAGTTTTCTTTGCATTTCTGTGGTTTTAGGAGGTTTGACCCCCATGAAAAAAAAAAAAAAAGTGGCTCCGTGGTGACCTTTAAGTCAGGGAGTTCCGGCAAGAAATTCTAGCGACTTTCACCCCTGCGTTCACAAATCACTAAGTGGAAAGAGAAGGCAAATAAAGGCAACTATACCGTCAGTGACATCAGGCAGATATACAGAGAGCTAGAAAATGTTGAAAAAAAGTGCAAGGCAAGATGAAAAATATGGCTAATTTGATTTTTTAAATTATTTAAAGAATGGCATGCTTCCCCACTAACAAGCAATAATAATAATGACAATAACTAAGAGAATGACAACACCTAGTATCTATTACCTTCATGCTTAAGACAGTTGCTCAAAGTATCCAAGTATGCAAATAGCTGTTATTGAAGATAATAATGTTTAAACAAAAAAAAAAATGGTGCTGCATACATGCACAGCCATTTTGTGACGTCAGTTATATATAAGTGCATGTGACAATGGGTAAAACTGGCATCATGAGGAAAGGGCAGACAAGCTGGAACAAGCTAGGAACACTTGGCTAAAATAGTATCGACATTGATTGTCTGTCTGCCTGGGCTAAGGATGGCCATATTCTAATGGGCGGCCCTTTCCTAGAGGCATTGGATTTATTTCTGTTTTCTCCACTATTAGTTATCGGTTCAAATATTTTAAATTTGGATTTTTTTATCCATCCCTTTACCATACCGACATGTGAATGCTCTGATGCAGCTAGATTTTTCTTGTTTTCTCCCATCTAGACGTAGCGAAAAGGCCGTTCTCATCTCAGTCCAGAAGAATTAAATGGACTATTAACTTCTGCTTGCATAGACCTTGTTGTTTTGCATCCTGTAAGAGTGACCATTCGTAGTCAGTGTGTGGACCTAACTTTGGGTTTTAACTAGGGATATGCAATACATTGATATAAAAATTTGATTAAAATGTTTTAATTTGATAGGGAATCAGACTATATATTACATATCGAAATAGTTCAAATGTTCTCCTTATGTAGCTTTAATCCAAATACAATAATCCTGTTATTATATCATATTTATATGTTTATCTTTTATAATCTGAGGATTTTTTTTTTTCATGACCCAGGTAAAGAAGACAGTTTATTCATTTTTGCTGCAGTTCACTGATATCACTGGTTTCAATACAATTAATAGTTACGTCATATTTGGCTTTGACTTGGACTGAAGATTTGCTCTCACTTTGCAAGGAAAATATGGTGGAATATTTCGTATATTCAGCCTAAATATATCGGGACATGACTTTTAACCCATATTGCATAGCCCTAGTTTAAATATCGATAGACCAGTCGTGATTGACTTAAGGATCTGAGAAGACGTGGCCCTACAAAACAAAACAAAAAAAACAACAAAAAAATACACATACGCACCAAAATAAGAAACTACACTGTATGACTTGTAAGCTTTTTGATGTTTCTGCAATAAAAGCATCAACAAGTCCTTACCTTGTTGGCCAAGGACACCATAATCCTATAGGAGATGTCTTTCCCCTGCTCTACATAAGCATAGATGACGTCTCGGATGAGGAGGTAGAAGAAGAAGAAGGCGGTTAGGCCGACAGCAATGCGGAGAGGTAGCCTCCACTCGGGGAACAGCTGCAGGGGGAAGTCTTCCAACTCTTGGGCTGCAGATAGAGATCCCCTGTCCAAAACTGTTACGCCCATCTTGGTGGCCACCTCTGCCACTGCCTGCTTTGCCTCTGTACTATTGCCACACAGGCAGACCTGGAAAGAGATGTGATGTATAGAAAAAAAGAATGATTGCTTATTTAGTCATTTTGATATAATTAAAAGAACACACTAACCCACACTCAAGAGCTCTTCAAATTAATGAATAGAAACACTGATTTCTATCTTTTCAAAAAAAAGGTATCAATTTTTTCTAGTACTGCGGAGACAAGCCATATTGGCCAACAATGTTTGTTTGCTCATAATTTAACAAAAGGGCTATGTTAAATGTATGAGTCAGATTAGTCATGTTGACTATTGCTGTTAGAAATACAAGTACCTAATGTTCACATATAATATGTGCTGTAATGCATTTAGAAAACAGTACATTGGTATGAAAACGTATCTGAAACTTTTGGAATTTCTCACATTTCTGCATAAACTCACCATCAAATATGATCTGATTTTTGTCAAAGTCACACATATGAAACAACAGCGTCTGCTTTAACTAAAGCCACCCAAACATCTATAGGTTTTCATATTTTAATGAGGATATTATGTAGTACTAATCTTGGCCCATTCCTCTCTACAAAACTGCTGTATTTCAGTCAGATTCCTGGGATGGCTGGCATGAATCGCTGTCTTGCCACAGCATCTCAATGGGCTTCAAGTCTAGACTTTGACTTGGCCATTCTGAAGTTGATTTACTTCTGTGTTTTGGATCTTACTCTTGTTGTAGCATCCATCCATTTTTTTTAGCTTCAACTGTCTGACAGAAGGCCTCAGGTTTTCCTGCAACACATCCTGATAACTTTTAACTTCATTCTTCCATTTATGAATGCAAGTTGTCCAGGCACTGAGGCAGCAAAACAATCCCAAATCATGAAGCTCCCTCCACCATGCTTCACGGTGGGGATGAGGTGTTGATGTTGGTGAGCTGTTCCATTTTTCCTCCACACATGACGTTGTGTGTTACTCCCAAACAATTCAACTTTGGTTTCATCAGTCCACAAAACATTTTGCCAAAACGTTTGTGGAGTGTCCAAGTGCATTTTGCAAACATTAAACAAGCAACAATGTTTTTTTTTAGACAGTGGTGGCTTCCTCTGTGGAGTCCTCCCATGAACACCATTCTTGGCCATACTTTTTCATATAGTTGATGTGTGCACAGAGATATTGGACTGTGCCAGTGATTTCTGTAAGTCTTTAGCAGACACTCTAGGTTTTTTTTTTTTTTACCTCTCTGAATATCCTGCGCTGAATTCATGGTGTCATATTTGGTGGAAGGCCACTACTTGGGAGTGGTGCAACAGTGCCAAACGCTCTCCATTTGTAGACAACTTCTTGTCAATTAATTAACATCCAGACTTTTAGAGACGGTTTTGTATCCTTTCCCAGCTTTATACAAATCAACAAACCTTGGTTGCAGGTCTTTAGACAGCTCTTTTGACCGAGCCATGATGCACATTAGACAATGCATCTCATCAAGACAATTCTTACCAGGTGTGTGTTTTACAGTGGGCAGGGCGGCTTTAAACCACTCATCAGTGACTGGGCACACACCTGACATAAATTGTTTGGGAAAAGTTGGTTTCAATTGCTTTTTAAGTCTCCTTAGACAGAGGGCTCACTTATTTATTTTTCCCTTTTCTGTTATTGTTTGCAAACCTATAAATGTTTGGTTGGTTTTAGTTAAAGCAGACACTTTTTTCATCTGTGTGATTTTGACAAACATCAGATCACATTTGATGGTGATTTTATGCAGAAATTCCAAAAGGTTCAGATACTTTTTCGTACCACTGTATGTTTGCAGTGATAGTCATAAAGGGAAACACATATGTGTAGATGACATACATAAAACCTGCTGAAAGACTGTTTGAATGATTGAGGATAAGCAGAACAGAATGAATGTATTTCCTTAAAAAAAAAAAAAAAAAAAAAAAAGGGGGATATGAAACATTTTTTAAATGAAAAAACATTTACAAGGGTGACTATTTTTCATGAATCTTTTTTTCATGAATATCTTTATGACAGTGTCTTACAGCCAGTTGCCAACTTCCTTTCTGTTTCAATCATTCGGGCCATATTGTCTTTTCTTGAAAAAAAAAAGCCATGCAAAGTGAGTGGAAATAGAAATGTTTTCATATTGCTCCCTGTCTGACTGTTGTTTTGCACTATTGTGATATTTAACAGATTTCACTTAAAATAGTCGAAAGCTGCCATCCACACATGACACAGTGATACTCTCTGGTGCCATAGCTTGAGTGTTTATATGGCGTATCCTTAATCTGACAAAAACTCTATAAGGTGTCAACAAATACCAAACAGTAGGTGTGCCACGTAATAGATAATCCAATTTCTATGACACCATGTTGTAAATTATTATCACTTGCTGCTCTGCGATAAGGTGATTAAGATGTTGCTATGAAGAGGGGAAGTATGTGTGAGGGGGTGTGCGTGCGTGTGCATGTGTGTCTAAGAGTTTGACTGGCAATTCAACTGAGCAGTTTTCCCCCCAGGTGGATAAGTGGACCGAGCAGCCAGCTATGTTGCCTTACTGCACCATAACAGCAGGGGACAGCCAGACAGACTAAATCTCTATCTGATTGTAAATGTGACACAAGCACAAAAAAATAGAAAGTGTGCCTGACCAATCATAGTGCTATCATTCATCCTTATGTGTATGTACTTTACTTTGAATAATAATTAAATAATTGTTCCTAAAATGCTGTGTGGAATTGAATATTGATTTATCATGTTTGGTAGCAACTCAGAAAAAATAGTGGGCATGACTTGGTTCCCAACATCAGAAGCCCTGTTGATTCAATTTAAACTACAGAGAGTTGATATCTAAAGTGATTCCTAACCACTGTGCTGTGGCACATAAATGAGCCATGAGCGATCATCGTGCGTGTTGTGGAAAATTGTTATGATTATTTGTTAGTCAGTGGTAGTCTGAAAATTATGGTGTCTGGTGTTTTATCCTGTTGCATATGCACTGAGGTAGTTTCTCCTAATTCCACACTGTGCCCCAAATCAATGTGAACACAGTGCCAGAGACATGTTGTTATTGTTTTTGTTTTTTTTAACCTGTCATCCACATTTTAATAACCCTTTTCCATCTGCGCAATTGAGGAGCTGGTCTTGAAAGCTGATCGCGAACTACCCTGTCTTCCTCTGTATTCTATGTTTCAATGTCATTATGTTTCTTGAGCGGGTTGTAACGGAAAAAGGAATTTCCCCATTTTGAGATTAATAAAGTATGACCATAACCATCACCATTTACTACAGATAATGTAGCTGTGGGTGACTGATGGTGTAGTGGTATGTATGGCTGACTATCCACTTAGTGATAGAGTGAATGTAATTGTAAATGGTTGGCTCGCTGATTCGATGAGCATGTCTAATTCTGTGTAAAGGTGTGTTAGATTAGGTGTTGGACATGAGCAAGCTGGCTCGTTTTAAACAGGGTGCGCTATGTTATTCTGGGCAAGTACACAGCCAACTCTATTTGCGCCAATCAAAGCGGCTCTTCTCATTCCCTTTGAAAACAAATACCGTAATTTTCGCACTATAAGGCGCACCTGACTATAAATCTCACCCTTTACATTTGACACGAAAACAGCATTCGTTCATAGATAAGCTGCACTGGAATATAAGCCGCGGCTGTCCTCAATATATTATGGGATATATACACCAAAAAATATTAACCGGTCACACTTTGTTTAAAAGCAGCATTATACGACTGTCATAAGACCAAATGAACCACCGTGACGCTTCGAACGAATTGGCTGTAAATCTCCATTGCTTCAAAAAGCTTCATTTGTTTGGCTGGGGGTGCGACTTATATACTCTGCAGCGACTTATGTGTGCAATTCTTAACACATTTGTATCATTTCACATGTTATTTTGGTGTTTTAGAGTGACACTGATGGTTTGATAAACATGTTAGCATGTTCTTTATGCTACAGTTATTTGAATAACTCTTAATAGCTATGTTACGTTAACATATCGGCCGCATTTTGTTGTTCATGCATAATGTAACATTATCATACTGTACACTTATTCAGCATGTTGTTTTCTAGTGTATTTTTATTTTGAATTGCCTTTCAAGATAACATATCTGTTCTATGTGTTGGATTTTATCAAGTAAATTTCCCCCAAAAATGCGACTTATAGTCCGGTGCAGCTTATATGTTTCTTTTTCCCTCTTCATTGCGCATTTTTGGGCTGGTGCAACTTATACTCAGGTGCGACAAAAATATGCGGGGCATATAATGTCCATACATGACAACAAACTGTTAACAAGTACTTAACAAGTCGAAAATATATAATTTATTAACAGTTTAGTAAAGACGTTTTACCTAGTTATAACGTATAGTTATTATAAAGTGTTACCCAAAAAACAGTATAACGATGTCTAAAAAAACTATTTATTTGTTTATTTATTTTTACATTAGTTTGATATTGATATTGTTTATACATCTTGGTAGTGAATGAGTTAAGAATAATAAAAATGTTACTGAAAACATTGTCCATACATTGAATGATTGTCTGATGGCGGTAATTTGGGCTGTGGTTATTCCAGGATTATTCATCCACCCCATCACGCCACATGTAATGGTTGAGGGATACCGCTGTTTCAAAGAAAATACAGCACTGCAGTGGTATCAGCATGTGAAGGGATATTTGTGGACGTGTGTATTTTTGTGCATGTGCATGCGGCTTGTTTGTGTTGCAGAGGATTTGAGGCAGATTCAGGTTCGGTCTCCAGAGGTTGCCTGTAAGTTTGTGTTTCTCTTTGTAGCTGTGAAGCGGAAGCTACAATAAACACTGGTCTATCAACTTTGTAACATTATAAAGTGTGTTGGTTTGTGTGTTTTTACAAGTAGTGCCCTCATTTTTTTTCTAGCATTGATATGGAAACATGAAAAAAATCAATAACATGAATCAACGCAGACGGAATCAATAAAGGCTTGCTCTCATCTAGTGTTTTCTCCCTATGGGTGAGTAGTGTTCTATATGAATTTTGGTCTTTATGAAAATAGATTGCACAGGAACATACCAGCAATATAATAGTATATTCTATATTTCTAGGGCTTGTCGCTAATGGAATGAATACAATTGACCTTGCAGTGCCTCCCCTTTACAATACCCTAGGTGCCAATGGATTTTCACATGCATGCTGCCTCATTTTTTTTGTTTTCCATTCAGCTCACATTTTGAAGTATTTTTTTTTTCTTTCTTCACTCACCTGTTTTCCTGTCAGAAGACCATTCTGCAGAGCCCAGGCAGACAGCGTGTTAAGGCCTTTCACCACAGTTGCTCCAGGGACCAGTCTGGAGAACACACAGCAAAGACTTTAGCTGACATTTTTCAACACCCCTCTCAAAAGAGAGGGAGGGAAACAGAACTAGAGGAGTCTGAATGTCACAAATCAATGTCTCCACTTCGACTAAATCGAAACTCAGCGGGCTTTCCTGCCAAAGGACATGGTTTCATTTTTTAAGATTCAGTGGGTGCCTTTTGATGGCTCGCATTCTAAGTGGGCTTTCAGGACACTTCCGCCAGATTTTTTTTTTTTTTCACAAAGACAAAACTTCTAGTCTTTCACTCAGATATTCAACACATAAACAAGAATATAGTTGTAGACGATAAATAGAGTTTGATGGAATAGAACAAAGGGCATAGGCGGAGTTTGACTTTGCGGCAGGGGGGGCAAAACATGTTGATGACCCCGAAACGCAATGTCAGCAATTAAAATAATTTACAAGATATATATGAGGATAATAGCTCAACTCACGCTCGTACATACAGGTATCCCAGCTGTGTGTGTGTGTGTGTGTGGGGGTGTGTGTGTGTGTGTGTGTGCTTGCGTGAGTGAGTGCGCTCGTTTTTCTGTCTTACTGAGTGGAGAAGTACACGCTGCATCCTTTTTGACTGAATATTCCAGTCAGGAATATTTATAATAATACGTTGAAAATCTTTTTTTTGTTTGTTTGTTTTTGTTTCCTATCATTTTTTAGGGGAATTCTAAATCAGGCTGCTCAAGTCGGCGACAACAACAGGGGGGTATCCCCCCCAGCCCCCCCTTAAACTCTGCGTATGACAAAGGGATATGATGTCCTTACTGATAAAAGTACCAAATTATGAAGTGTACGAAAGCAATATGAATATTTTACTGTACCTGTAGTCCCTGGGTTACGACGTACCCGACTTACGTGATTTCGACTTTACGACGAGTTTTGTCCGCCATTTGTCCTCAGTCGTTTTTTGTTTTTTGTTTTTTTTTGTCGCATAACGGTGTCTTGTCCGCCATTTTGTCGCCAGTCGCGATTTTTTTTTTAACTTTATTTCATTAAAGTGACACATAACAGTATAGTAGTAATAATTGACATTTAGGGCGTATTTAGGTGTACTTAAAGGGTAAATTCTGACTTACGCGGAAATTCGGGTTACATCGCCAGCATGGGAACTGAGCTCGTTCATAACCAGGGGACTTCCTGCAGTTGCTTGTACAAAAGTTTGTTAACTGTATGCACTGAAAACCCGTTATATCTTTTTATCCATTATCAACTAAAAATATTTTCCAAAACTATTTATCCAGATGCCACGGCAACCAGCTGGTTAGCACATCACCTCATAGTCATGAGGTTGTGGGTTCGCATGTTCTATCTTTGCCTGTGTAAGTATGTTCCCAGATACTCTGCATTTCTGCCATATTCCAGAAATACGCATAGTGGATGAATCGATTCTAAGATTCTAAACGGTTTGTAGGTGTGTATGTTTGTTTTTCTTCATGTTAGTTGTGATTGGCTGGCAACAAGTTCAGAGAGCCTCACACTGGGTCAGGCTCCAGCACACTTGCGAACCGAGTAACAATTATTAGCATTGGTGTTGCTTTAATAAGAATTATTAGCATTTGTGTTGCTTTGGGTTTGCATGGGAATTTTTGTTCTACTAATTAAAATCCGTTTTTATTCTCGTAAGTTTAAGACTTATTTTTAAGACTATTTCCTTAATGTTGAAAATTATATACATTAACTAGTTTTTCGCCATACCATTTTATTTTCCACAATATTCTGAGCCCTAAATAATACATTCCAGTAACAAAATATAAGAATAATATTTAAAACACACAAAGTATTTTCAAATATATATATATATACATATATATATATATATACAGTGCCTTGCAAAACTATTCGGCCCCCTTGAATATTGCAACCTTTCGCCACATTTCAGGCTTCAAACATAAAGATATGAAATTTAATTTTTTTTGTCAAGAATCAACAACAAGTGGGACACAATCGTGAAGTGGAACAACATTTATTGGATAATTTAAACTTTTTTAACAAATAAAAAACTGAAAAGTGGGGCGTGCAATAATATTCGGCCCCTTTACTTTCAGTGCAGCAAACTCACTCCAGAAGTTCAGTGAGGATCTCTGAATGTTCCAATGTTGTCCTAAATGACCGATGATGATAAATAGAATCCAAATGTGTGTAATCAAGTCTCCGTATAAATGCACCTGCTCTGTGATAGTCTCAGGGTTCTGTTTAAAGTGCAGAGAGCATTATGAAAACCAAGGAACACACTATGCAGGTCCGAGATAGTGTTGTGGAGAAGTTTAAAGCCGGATTTGGATACAAAAAGATTTCCCAAGCTTTAAACATCTCTAGGAGCACTGTGCAAGCCATCATATTGAAATGGAAGGAGCATCAGACCACTGCAAATCTTCCAAGACCCGGTCGTCCTTCCAAACTTTCTTCTCAAACAAGGAGAAAACTGATCAGAGATGCAGCCAAGAGGCCCATGATCACTCTGGATGAACTGCAGACATCTACAGCTGAGGTGGGAGAGTCTGTCCATAGGACAACAATCAGTCGTACACTGCACAAATCTGGCCTTTATGGAAGAGTGGCAAGAAGAAAGCCATTTCTCAGAGATATCCATAAAAAGTCTCGTTTAAAGTTTGCCACAAGCCACCTGGGAGACACACCAAACATGTGGAAGAAGGTGCTCTGGTCAGATGAAACCAAAATTGAACTTTTTGGCCACAATGCAAAACGATATGTTTGGCGTAAAAGCAACACAGCTCATCACCCTTAACACACCATCTCCACTGTCAAACATGGTGGTGGCAGCATCATGGTTTGGGCCTGCTTTTCTTCAGCAGGGACAGGGAAGATGGTTAAAATTGACGGGAAGATGGATGCAGCCAAATACAGGAACATTCTGGAAGAAAACCTGTTGGTATCTGCACAAGACCTGAGACTGGGACGGAGATTTATCTTCCAAAAGGACAATGATCCAAAACATAAAGCCAAATCTACAATGGAATGGTTCAAAAATAAACGTATCCAGGTGTTAGAATGGCCAAGTCAAAGTCCAGACCTGAATCCAATCGAGAATCTGTGGAAAGAGCTGAAGACTGCTGTTCACAAACACTCTCCATCCAACCTCACTGAGCTCGAGCTGTTTTGCATGGAAGAATGGGCACGAATGTCAGTCTCTCGATGTGCAAAACTGATAGAAACATACCCCTAGCGACTTGCAGCTGTAATTGGAGCAAAAGGTGGCGCTACAAAGTATTAACGCAAGGGGGCCGAATAATATTGCACGCCCCACTTTTCAGTTTTTTATTTGTTAAAAAAGTTTAAATTATCCAATAAATTTTGTTCCACTTCACGATTGTGTCCCACTTGTTGTTGATTCTTGACAAAAAATTAAAATTTTATATCTTTATGTTTGAAGCCTGAAATGTGGCGAAAGGTCGCAAGGTTCAAGGGGGCCGAATACTTTTGCAAGGCACTGTATATATATATATAAATATATATATATATATATATATATTTTTTTTTTTTAAATAAATAAAGATTATGAATTTTCACAGCCACTAAACATTAAGAAAGCCAAATGAGTTTTATTATTATTTTGTCTGACTTAAACTATTAAATACTTGAAACATTTGTCAGAATATGTACAGTATATGAGACTCCATAAGAATCTGTTACCTCTGCAAATAGGCAGCATTGGGTTCAGGGTACATGCCTTTCTTTAGGTTATTACTGAGATCCACCAACACCTGAAAAAGAGAAGAAATCTTTTTTTATTTGCATATGTTACATAACATTGAGAATGCTGCTCTAAGACACGATACAGGTTCATTTATATTAATTAATTAGCATCCTCCAAGTACATAGAGTTGGCAACACAGACTTGAGTGAAGCTTTTCAATGAATGTGATTAGTATAGATTCCAATTAGTTCAGATCCCAACTTCAATCCTTTCCTTTTAGTGACTAATGCATGTGTCTTCAAGACACACACACAAGTGCAATATTTTTCATAAAAAATGTGCTAAAAGTACAACATAATATATAGTACTGCTATTAGATATAAAAGGGGCATGACATTTTCACAGCAATATTTAGCATACAGCTCTTACCTGTGAGCTTAAAGTACAGTTGTACCTCTACATACGAAGTTTAATTCGTTCCAGGACCTTGTTTGTAAATTGAAATTGTCTTATGTCGAGCAGGATTTTCCCATAAGAATACGTTATAATTCCATTCATTTGTTCCACAGCCCGAAAACCTACATGAAATCCTAAATACTGCTGTTACTATTGCAAATAACAATTACACTGAGAAAACAAATAAATTATTTAAAAAAATAGGAATTGTTATATAATAATAGTAATAATAATACCCGCAATAATGTAACAAATCGAGTTCCAATGTGGCGAATGTGTTTTGTGTCGTGTACCTGAATGCACTGCTTGGCTGATGTTACAGAAAGAGAAAGGACATTTTACTTTCACTTTTCATGTTCAGCTACAGCGGACAGTAGGCATGTTGTGTTGTACAAGTTCTGAAATTAATTAATTAATTAAACATTTTACAGATTAAAAATCTGGCAAAGCTGGCAATTTTTTTTGCGATGTTACAATCATATTAATTGTCACCCTAACTTATAAAGACTGGCGAACAGAGGTCGGAGGAGGACCGTCGATATCGTAGACATTATACGGCCTTATTGTCGAGCCAGCTCACGGATGCGCCCACCACACTCATATTTTTCATCACCTTTTTCCTTTATTCACCACCTGCACTAACATTCTTGGAACCCATGATCGACCCATGAAAATCTGCCATGCGTCGGTCTAGCAGAAAAGCAAAGAAACTGCGACATTGTCATACATCGTCGTATTTTGAGCATGTCGTCGGATGTAGAAACAAATGGCGGGTCTAATTTTACATCGGATGTCGAAAAGATCGCGTGTCGAAGCGATTGTATGTCGAGGTACCACTGTGCTGTAATAATCAAATTGTGTATTACTCACTATTTGGTTACATAGGCACAACTTTATGGCCCGTTATTGAATTATTGTTGTAATTGTGTAGAACTGTTTTCTCTCATCTTCCTAAATTAAGCTGATTTATGAAATCCGATTAGTATGACTAAAGCCACAATAGTTGTTACTAAATTAATACTCATCCTGAACGGTGTTGTCTTGGTGAAATGTTTTCAAAAAGCTTTT
Organism: Corythoichthys intestinalis; assembly: GCF_030265065.1. Lineage (NCBI taxonomy): Eukaryota > Metazoa > Chordata > Actinopteri > Syngnathiformes > Syngnathidae > Corythoichthys > Corythoichthys intestinalis. Next base: position 45,244,738 of record NC_080398.1, read on the forward strand.
GAAATGTATCTCAATTTAATTGTAGTTAATCTTGTGGCTGCTGAGGGTACAAAGGAGCTATAGACAGTTTTCATCTAATGCTCCTTGCATCCTAAATATTGTGAATGAGCAGCAAATCCTTCATATTGTTCATACAAAATCAAAATGTGTTGTATGGTCGTTAAGTCAACATTAGCACTATGGCATCATTACAGAACACATCAATTCACCTTTCCTTCCAGATACGGTGCCAGTGTCTCCATGAATGTGTAATGTTCTCTGTGAACACAAATGAAGATGAGTCGAGCTGCCTTGGCTGCCGCCTCATGGCTCATCACCTGCACGCCACAAACATTCACCATGTTAAATCACGATTTACGTGCACAATCATCCATTCTTGCTGATAGCAGCTAACCACTTCATACGTCTCACCCGGGATCCTTCAGGCAAAGGGCCACAGCTGTGAGGTCTTCGGCTGCCATATGCAACCTTGTAGCCGCTCTGCAGCAGGCGCAGGCCCAGGGAACGTCCCAAATCTCCTGTCCCAAAGATGCATAGCAGCTCCTGCTCCTGAGTGGTGGCCATTCCTGCTCCTCTTCCTCCAAGTGGATGCAGGGACACGCTCTCTATCTTACCTTCTTCTATTACTCCACTTGTCACGGTCATGTTGAAGAACTCTTTGGATTGTCGGCATTACCCCAGTGTTGTTATATACTATTGCTCTGTAACATAAATCTGCCTCACCCTCATTGTCTTGAGGTGAACTGCAACATGTGACAACCAAGTTGTGTATTATGCCTTTGCGATAAAGGTTGAGCCAGGTCAGGTTGTTTATTACACTACTATCAACATCTTCAGTCACGTGTGTCGGAGTGTGTGGAAGAGCATGTATTATCTCATGAGATGTGACTAAAAACCCCACCCTACAATCTACTATGTTTTCAAATTTGTTTTAAATGTGCAACAAGAAAGCAATAATTTTATGTCTTCGGACTTTGAACATCAAATAAGATGCAATAAAATTGTCATCAATTTTAGATTTATACACTTAAAGGTACCTCTTCACTATCTAATGAGATTCAAAACGTTTCCATCAATAATTCTGCCATTACAAAGATAAGCAGAGAGTTCAGAGAGCAGAAAAGTCTGCCTGGATTTAGATTCTCGATCAGTAATATTTTGAATCTGTGAGATTCATTCAACATAGCCTATAACTTTATGTAAGGATTCATGCAATGGGGGTGATCCCTGACATACACAGGCACGGTATAGCGATGAACAAAATACTTTTATTTGTATCCAAAATAAGATAGTTGCGCTTTCTGCAAATGGTAGTTGAGTAGGCGTGAGACGATGAAGCGCGGGAAGGTGGCAGACGTAAAATCCAACGAGGGGCGCGTGAAAACAGGACCTGGGGCGAGAGCAAATACGGTGGGGCAAATAAGTATGTAGTCAACTACCAATTGTGCAAGTTCTCGTACTTGAAAAGATTAGAGAGGCCTGTAATTGTCAACATGGGTAAACCTCAACCATGAGACACAGAATGTCGAAAAAACAACAGGAAATCACATTGTTTGATTTTTAAAGAATTTATTTCCAAATTAGAGTTGAAAATAAGTATTTGGTCACCTACAAACAAGCAAGATTTCTGGCCGTCAAAGAGGTCTAACTTCTTCTAACGAGGTCTAACGAGGCTCCACTCGTTACCTGTATTAATGGCACCTGTTTTAACTCATTATCGGGATAAAAGACACTTCGTCCACAACCTCAGTCAACTCCACTATGGCCAAGACCAAAGAGCTGTTGAAGGACACCAGAGACAAAATTGTAGACCTGCACCAAACTCGGAAGATTGAATCTGCAATAGGTAAAACGCTTGGTGTAAAGAAATCAACTGTGGGAGCAATTATTAGAAAATGGAAGACATACGAGACCACTGATAATCTCCCTCGATCTGGGGCTACATGCAAGATCTCCCCCCGTGGCATCAAAATGATAAAAAGTATGGTTAGCAAAAATCCCACAACCACACGGGGAGACCTAGTGAATGACCTACAGAGAGCTGGAACCACAGTAACAAAGGCTACTATCAGTAACACAATGCGCCGCCAGGGACTCAAATGCTGCACTGCCAGACGTGTCCCCCTGCTGAAGCCAGTACACATCTAGGCCCGTCTGCGGTTCGTTAGAAAGCATTTGGATGATCCAGAAGAGGACTGGGAGAATGTGTTATGGTCAGATGAAACCAAAATAGAACTTTTTGGTAGAAACACAGGTTCTCGTGTTTGGAGGAGAAAGAATACTGAATTGCATCCGAAGAACACCATACCCACTGTGAAGCAAGGGGGTGGAAACATCATGCTTTGGGGCTGTTTTTCTGCAAAGGGACCAGGACGACTGATCTGTGTGAAGGAAAGAATGAATGGGGCCATGTATCGAGAGATTTTGAGTGAAAATCTCCTTCCATCAGCAAGGGCATTGAAGCTGAGACGTGGCTGGGTCTTTCAGCATGACAATGATGCCAAGCACACAGCCAGGGCAACAAAGGAGTGGCTTCGTAAGAAGCATTTCAAGGTCCTGGAGTGGCCTAGCCAGTTTCCAGTTCTCAACCCCATAGAAAATGTGTGGAGGGAGTTGAAAGTCCGTGTTGCCCAACGATAACCCAGAAACACCACTGCTCTAGAGGAGAGGAGATCTGCGTGGAGGTATGGGCCAAAATACCAGCAACAGTGTGTGAAAAGCTTGTGAAGAGTTACAGAAAATTTTTGGCCTCCATTAATGCCAACTAAGGGTACATAACAAAGTATTGAGATGAACTTTTGGTATTGACCAAATACTTATTTTCCAACATGATTTGCAAATAAATTCTTTAAAAATCAAACATTGTGATTTTTTTTCCCACATTCTGTCTCTCATGGTTGAGGTTTACCCATGTTGACAATTACAGGCCTCTCTAATATTTTCAAGTGGGAGAACTTGGACAATTAGTGGTTGACTAAATACTTATTTGCTCCACTGTATGTCGTGAGCCTGTGATCAGAGGAATGCGACATACAACTGACATAGAAAAAAGACACGTTGATCAGGCGACAAGGTGGCAGCATCCACTGCTTTTTAAAGAGGTCTGATTGTCATAGCCATCACCTGTGGCCGCTCCACCCTTCTGATGTCCAACCTGTAATCAGAATAAAAACACACAAACCTACCCAAGGTGAGCCAGGGCTCAGGAGGAAGGGGCAGAGGCCCTAACACTTTATCGTACAAAATTAAAAATAAAGACATCTGTTGTGTCGAAAGATAGTTCCTTAAATGTGCAAAAAAAAAAAAAAGTTTTGGCGAAGTGTACGATATATACTTTATATATAATTTTCGGACCATATGGCGCACCTGACTATAAGCACGGCATTCACAAAATTCGACAGGAAAACGGCATTCGTTCATTTATAAGCCGCACCAAACCATAAACTGCAGCTGTCCTCACTGTATTATGGGATATTTGTCATCCTCTGAAAAGGGAAACAGAGGTTATTAGGAAGCGTTACATAAGTGATAACACTTGTGCGTTATTCACACAGGCCTATGCCTCACCATTAAACCCTACAACAGCTCCAGTGGAAGAACTTGTAAATAGTTTCAATTCCAGTGTGATGACTGTAATTGACACTATTGCCCCGGTTAAGACAAAAACTTTGTCAAAGAAGAGGTCACCCTAGAGAAATGCCATACTAGCTTTAAAACAAAAGCAAGATTGTAGACGAGCAGAACGCAGATGGCGAAAAAACAAACCCCAAGTTTTTTATGATATCTACAAAGAGAGTCTTCGCAAATACAACCAGGAACTGAAAAATGCTAGCCAGTCATATTTTTCAGAGATCATTAGTAGAAACACCAACAATACTCGAACACTACTTTCTGTTGTTGACAAACTGAAAAACCCACAAGCATCAATACCACAGGAATTGGCATCGGAGGTGTCCTGTAATGATTTCGCAGCATTCTTTACACACAAAGTACGAAAGATTAGACAGACTGTGTGCAACTCCAGATTAACAATTGCTACACTAAATGCCTCCCAAAATGTCCCCCACGCCAATCTTAGACAGTTTAGCCTCTTGGACTATGCCACTTTAACAGAAATTGTGTCAAAATTAAAGCCCGTAACATGCTACCTTGACATCCTTCCTTCAAACTTTTTCAAAACTGTTTTTCATTGCATAGCCCCAGACATACTTCAGATTATAAATACTTCTCTCCAAACAGGAGAGTTTCCACAGACTTTAAAAACTGCAGTAATAAAACCTCTCCTAAAAAAACCTAATCAGGATGCCTCAACCATTAGCAATTACAGGCCAATATCAAATCTGACATTCCTGGGGAAAATTATCGAAAGGGTTGTGTTCGAACAGATCCAGACTTTTATGATGCAAAACAATGTTTTTAACTCATTTCAGTCTAGATTTCGGCCACAAAACAGCACCGAGACCGTGCTTATCAAAGTCCTAAATGATATAGTGTGTAGGGCTTACTGACACTATTCTTCAGTGGTTCACATCCTATTTACATGATAGGGATTTCTTTGTGTCAATCGGAAACTATCAGTCAGAACGAACCAAATTCACGTGTGGAGTCCCTCAAGGGTGAATTCTTGGACCACTCTTATTTAACATCTATATGCTTCCGTTAGCTCAGATAATGAAACAGTACGACATTTCCTATCACGCCTATGCAGATGACACACAACTGTACATTTCTGTGTCCCCACATGATTATAGTTCCTTAGTCTCCCTGAGTAAATGCATTCATCAAATCAATGAATGGATGTGCCAGAATTTTCTCCAGTTAAATGTGGAGAAGACAGAGGTGATCATTTTTGGGCCAAAAAAGGAAAGGTCAAAGATAAGCAGGCAACTTAGCACAATGTCACTTACAGCTACAAATCAAGTCAGAAACCTTGGCGTAATTATTGACTCAGACCTAAAATTTGATAGCCATCTAAAGTCCGTCATTAAATCCACTTATTACCACCTAAAAAATATAACCAGAATTAAGGGGCTTCTGACTCAACAAGACATGGAAAAACTTATGCATGCATTCATTTTCAGCAGATTGGACTATTGCAATGGTATATTTACGGGTCTTGATAAAAAATCAGTCAGGAAGCTGCAGCTAGTGCAGAATGCTGCAGCCAGAGTCCTCACAAATACAAGGAAGCTGCACCACATTACACCGGTTTTGAAATCGCTACACTGGCTTCCAGTGAGTCAAAGGATAGACTATAAAATACTACTGCTCGTCTACAAAACACTTAATGGCCTTGGACCAAAATACATGATGGACTTGTTAGATTGGTATGAGACAACTAGACCCCTAAGGTCGTCTGGAACAGGTCTTCTGCATATTCCAAGAACAAGAAACAAGCAGGGTGAGGCAGCATTTAGTTATTATGCTCCTCACCTCTGGAACAAGTTACCTGAACGTCTGAAGTATGCTTAAACTGTTGCTCTATTAAATCAGGGCTAAAAACGCTTTTGTTTAGCACTGCATATCCATAACTGGCTATATATTTCAATCTACCTGATTTCTATTCCTCTTGTGCTTATCTCCATTGCTGATCTTAATTATTATTATAAGTAGTAGTTTTTGTTATATTTTTGTTTTATTTTTATTTATTTATTTTTATTCTATTTGTGATTAATTGCGATCTTTTGTCTTGGTTTTTACGTTGTATTGATTTAAATGTGATTTTTATGATCTTCATGTGATGTAAAGCACTTTGAATTGCCTTGTGTTGAATTGTGCTATATAAATAAATTTGCCTTGCCTTGCCTATTTACACCAAACATCATTAACCGGTAACATTTCATTTGACAGCTGCGTTATAAGACTGTCATAAGACTGTCATAATTATGTCATGAGACTGTCATGAGCGTTAATTAATGCTTATGACAGATGTCATAGTGAGATCTAGCAAATTATCTCACTTTTGAATGGATGTAAAAGATCCACACTAGAGTTATTGACAAAATTTTCCGGAAGACATCTTGCATTCCTTAACACCCATGACAGCGTCATGTCATAATTATGACGATCTTATGATAAAGTGTTACCAATTAACCCATAAAAATCCACAAATAACCGGCACTCGAATGTAAGCCGCAGTTTTCAAAATGAGGGTAAAAAGCATTGGCTTACAGTTCGAAAATTACATTATATAATTTGTAGTTCTAAGGTAAAAGCAGATTAACATTGTGTTTATCTACTGCGTTTATCCATGTGTTGTTGCAGCACTAAAACAAAACAAAAATGAGTTAGTCCTCTATTACAAGTGATTAAAATTTGCACTATCTGGGAGTTCGCTATACCAGGCTATGGCCATGTGTTTTGTGGATTTGGAGAAGGCGTTCAGCCGTGTGCCTCGGGGAGTCCTGTGGGGGGTGCTCCAGGAGTACAAGGTACCGAGCCCCTCGCTAAGGGCTGTTTGATCCCTGTACAAACCGGTGTCAGAGTTCGGCCCGCATTGCCGACAGTAAGTCGAATTCATTCCCATTGAGGGTTGGACTCCTCCAAGGCTGCCCCATGTCACCAATTCTGTTTTTAATTTTTATGGACAGAATTTCTAGGCACAGCCGAGGCATTGAGGGTGTCCGATTTGGTGGCCTCAGCATTGCATCTCTGCTTTTTGCAGGTGATGTGATGTGGTGATGTGTTGGCTTCATCAAGCCCCGACCTCCAACTTTCACTGCAGCGGTTCGCAGCCGAGTGTGAAGCGGTTGGGATAAAGATAAGCACCTCCAAATCTGAGACAATGGTCCTCAACTGGAAAAGGGTGGCATGCCCTCTCCGGGTCGGGGATGAGATCCTTCCCTGAGTGAAGGAGTTCAAGTATCTTGGGGTCTTGTTCACCAGTGAGAGTAGTAGAAAGCGGGAGATCCACATGCGGATTGGTGCAGCGTCTGCAGTGATGCAGACTCTGCACCGGTCCGTAGTGGTGAAGAAGGAGCTGAGCCGAAAGGTGAAGCTCTCGATTTACCATTCGATCTACGTTCCTACCCTCACCTATGGTCATGAGCTGTGGGTCGTGACCGTAAGAACAAGATCCCGGATAAAAGCAGCCAAAATGAGTTTCCTCTGCAGGGTTTCCGGGCTCTCCCTAAGAGATGAGATGGTGAGAAGCTCAGTCATCTGGGAGGGAGTCGGTGTCGAGCCGCAACTCCTCCGCTTTGAGAGGAGCCAGTTGAGGTGGCTCGGGCATCTGGTTTGGATGCCTCCTGCATGCCTCCCTGGAGAGCTGTTCCGGGCATGTCCCACCGGCGGTAGGCCCCCGGGATGACCCAGGACACGCTGGAAAAACCATGTCTCTCGGCTGGCCTGGAAACGCCTTGGGATCTTGCCGGATGAGCTGGTTGAAGTGGCTGGGGAGAGGGGCTTCCCTGCTAAAGCTGCTGCCCCCCGACCCCGGATTAAGCGGTAGATGATGGATGGATAAAATTTGCACTATGAATCTCATCTAAATACATTGAATGTATATAAATGACAGCACAGCGGTCAATAATATGTATTACATTTGTAAACATCTATTCCATTTTAAACATTGTATGTATATTTTAATGAACATAGCAATATATCATCCTTGAAAGGATCCTCAGTCATCATAAAAAATTGAAAAAGTAGTTGATCAAAAAATATTGTGTTTCATCATAAAATAATGTTTAAATTCCCTGTGCGCTCAATTAAGCTAAATTGTGACCCTGCTCGAGAGGTATTTAAAAAATACATTTATCCTTTATGTTGTTACAATTTGCAAAATAAAACTGCATTGTGCTCTAGAGAAAGGTGTTGTGCTATTCTGACCTCATCCTAAAGTGATTGAAGTTGAGGATTTATTAGACATGTGCCTGCATGGGTTTTTCTCTCATGTGATGTCCCAAAAATATGCATGGTAGATTTATCAAGCACTATGAATTATTGCTTGTCTTTATGTCCCCCTGCGAATGGCTGCACAAGTTAAGGCTCTGCCGAATCTCCTACCGGTAGTCACCTGGGATCGGTTCCAACAAACCCACGACACATGTGAGGAAGAACAGTAATAACTTGTGAATGTGTACAATGTGTTTCATGCAGTGAGTCTTTTTTTTTAACATTGTCACTTGTAATTTATGAATATTGCTTAGACTGGAATCAATTTTCCCATCTGGCAAATAGGAATTCTTGTGCTTTCCAGGGCCGCCTTCTTCAATTCCCTCACGCTTCCACTCAACACTGTGACATGCCCGAGATCTGGGCCCGCAGATTCATTATCATTTCAAAACCCACTCTCTCCTAGCCAAGAGGCTCAGAAAAGAATTTGTGCAAATTTAGTACTTGTGTCCCCATGGCGAATGCATTTGCAAAGTTGTGACATGACACAGACGCAATGGTGCAGAAATGAAGCGTGGCACATATGTAACTGCTTTGTGTGCACACGACTGTGCCTGACTTGATCGTGTGTGCGCGCATGCATGAGTGCCCTAAAGTGGGCCAAAAGAGTGCATCCCAACAGTGTTGCATTTGATCAACTTTACTGACAATGTGCTCCTTTCGTTGGGACCACAAGGAACATTTGCATATAAAAGCTAAATTAATGGCATGCATATAGTGTATTACCCCAGAAGCCTTTATACTGAAGTCCATAACTAAAGCATTAATGTCAACCTGAGGGAGGTACGTAGCAAAACGGAAATCTTTTAATGTTTAACCTTTAAGGCTTTTGTTAACTTGTAGCACTATTCACATAGCACTGATAGATCAATTGACTTGACTCATTTATGGCTCTACCTCAGGGCCATCTTTCTTTTCTTCAGTTACACTTTCCCAAAAATGTCACCTTTTTCTTTGTTTTTGAGGCCACTCTTCCTTACAATTTGCTGAGCAAACTCAAAGAAAGTCGAAAAATACAATAGTTCTATTTTTGTCTTTTGAGTCATATGTAATTCTGAAAATGTCGCACTATGTCCAACTGAATAGATGGAGAGATGTAAGAACAGACAGACAGAGTGACTGACTGACTGATTGACCGACAAACAAACAGACAGACAGACTGACAGTCTTCCCCAAGGGTAGATTATTTTTGACCATGGTTTGGTAATTTTGTGCACAGGCGCAATGCTGCGAGAAGCAGCATAGGCTGGGTATGATGACTCCTTCACCCCAATCAACGGGCTTCTTTGCATTCCCTTCAAAAGCAGCACATTGGTTGGTGTAGCACAGGGGTGGCCAACCAGTCAGAGACTAAGAGACACTTTTTTCTGTGTTACTGCAAAGAGCCACATCGTACACATTGGCACACATGAACATCATGAGAGAATGACACTGTAGCTTATTCTCTCTATACCTGATGGAAGCAGAAACTGGTTTGTTCAATAAAATATTGCCTCTTGCTTTGTGTGAAAAAATACAACGACCGACTGGGCAGAACACCTGAATTATACCAGAGACATCCCTGCAGTCAAATTGGCACATAAGGACCACCCTTTTCCCCACTTACTTGCACCCCACTTCCACCCCCGACTATGCCCTGTGATTGACTGGCTCACCAGTTGAGAAACTACAAACCTCTTCATCCAGTAAGTTTGGATATAATCTAACTTATCCTTAAACTTCAACTGGATAAGCAGAAGAAACTGGATGGAGGGATGTTGAAATATCTACCTTCCATGAAAGGTTTTGAATTGTTATCAAGAGTGTGGGACAACCTTCCCTGCTGGGACAGACGTGTATGTCAAATGTAACAGTTGTCTTACACTCTAACTACATCTTACAGGCAGTGTCTTCCTGTGGGAAGATAACAGCGCAAACACAAGCGAGTAGGACTGAGCACTCTGGGAAAGAAAGCCTTGTGTGGTGAGAGTGTAATTGCATATACTTAAACTTCTCTTAACCTCTTCCCGTGTTTGAAATAAAAATATGGAGCATTTCCAAACGAAAGTGAACGCTCACTGCTGTGATGGATGAAGTGCTGGTGAAAGTTTTAGCCAAGTGCCTGAAGTCACTGCATCAGGGTCCCTGTGTGTGTGTGTTGCATCTTTCAGTGGCTCTGAAGAGAGATCAACACTGTGCTCTTTCTCAGAATGTATGAAATGTAGGTACCAAATTCTCATTTTGGTATTAAAAACTGACTTGCTAAATGTTTGTTTCTTTCCACAGTGACAATGTCACAAACATACAGAACACACTTGTAAATGAAAGCAGTACATAGCAGTACATAATAAAATCCCAAGGAATATCAAACAGCAGTGCGATTCTTTTTTTTTTTGTCTTTTAACTGACATGAGAGATTAGCGTAGGAGACAATGAATAATTCTCTTTCCCATTACAAACCTACAGTAACACATCTTATCAGCTCCAACAAGATGTATTCTTGTGTTCTCTTCAAAAGAACACAAAACAAAGAAATGTAGAATGGTTTTGAATTTCTGAATTTTCTAATTAAGGAGGAATAACAGCACTTTCATAACCATTGACTTCTCAGATAAAGGCAGACAACTGGAATCTTGTCCTAGGGCCTCTGACTTGAGTTGCATATTTAACAACTTGCAATTTGATTCAGAAAACTACAGACTTGGACACGACCTGCTTGGGCTCGGATAGTAAGGCTCAACTTGGAACTGATTTGGAAGCATTGCAAGGCGGAGTCATTCCAGGAATCACCTAAAATCATCTAGAACCCCAAGCTACGCCCCCCCCAAAAAATCAATCCGTCTGAAGAAGCGGGAAAAAAAAAGTTTAGTGTTGTATCTTTAAATTTTAGCACTAAATTGATCAGTTTTTGCAAATGTTTTGAGCACTTATCTTCAGGCGTTAATTTGGGCTGGATCCTGCCGGAACAAGATCCGGCACCTCTTGATTTTGGCCTCCCTGTGTTCCTGGACGTACTTGGGCAGATCCGGCATCTCTCGTGTATAAAAAACACTAATAATATAAAAAATATTAATAAAAATTTAAAAAAATAATGTTTTGTAATAGCCTCAAACGGGGGGAAAGAATGAGAGGAGTCGTTGATGGCTTTCTCCACTTTATCGTGGCAACTATAAGAAGACAATAAACAAAATAACAGCTGACTGCCACCACTTTCGACCGTTAACTTTTGCTTCTCGTCCGTCTCCCCCTCGCTTCCTACTACCTCACAGCTCTCCAGTCCCAGCGTCTCTTAAAGGGACTGTGCATAGTGACGGACATCACATTATAAAATAAAATCATAACATGCATAAATTAATTTACTGAACAAATCCCAAGAATTGCATGTTGTTTATAAAAATTTAACTTCATTTGAAAGAGTTGGAGATTTGTTGATGCACTCAAAAGCTGGACCAACAAATCATGCTCCTGCCATTAAAAAAAAAAAAAAAAAAAAAAAAAAAACGGTATTTCAACATGCCAAAAAGACAGTTGCATTTACTGTCTTTTTTCAAAAAGAAGGAAGATGGATCAAAATGAGTCAGAAAAGCAACAGCCGGTGATGAGGGCACCTGCAGCGATCATACTCACGGAGGAGGCATGCTAACAGCAGGAGACTAGTGCCGCAGCAGCTAACCAGGTTCACGGACAGCCAGCCAAGCCGGGCAGTAGGGTGCTACTGGCGCAGCTGGTCAGGTTCAGCGCCACCCGGAGTTGGGGCCAGCTACAGCGCCAGCAGTCAGCCAGGTGGACCACCAACAGCCGGAGCAACAGGCCAGTCCATTGGTCTATGGGAAATTCGGGTTTGGGCTGCACAATTTGTTAGGCGGTGGAACTTTGGGGCCAGAGAAGACGGGGGAGGTGGAGGGTTGGGATAAACTCGCAAAATAGTGGATTTGTGTTATTTTAATGTAATTTTTGATTCTTTTTTTTTATTTTATTTTTTTTATGTTTTACAAGTTAGACTGTATGTTACTCTAAGTCCCACCTGTAGTTATGTGAGCAATTGCCCGTGCTGTGCAGAGTATAGCCTAACTAATTGTAAATCGTTGTCATAACATTTATACCATGGATATTATCTGAAATTGAGGCCCACAGCATGGCAAATGGGCATTTGCGTGTTGTTTTCAGCACCATTTTCTGCGTATGTTCCAGGACCTGTGCCCGTCTCATCATCCCTGCGCTGTCATGTGTACTTTGCGTTCCGGCAGCCTTATGGTTTACAAATTAAGCACTGCTTATCTTATATAGTCCACACATTTGAAATAAATAAAAATTATATAGCCTTTATTGGTTAATGAGAAATCACTAGTACGCATATGATCATATTATTCATCCAAAGCAACTCAGAATATGGGCGAAAATCTGACTGCACCTATCGCTTTCCAGCCGTCAATCCCAGGGAACATACAGTATGTATTGACACAACCAAATAAACATTTACATTTACATTGACAGCATCAGAGTGGAAAGTCAAGTGAGTGAACACTGTTACCTCTAGTGACCAAAATGTCATTTTAGTGTTTTGTTGGGATTGTATTAATTAGATTGTTTTCATTTTATAAACCATATTTTGCGATTATAATTATAGTGACCAAATGTGCGGCAAGAAGCTGCAGTCAGTCAGTACCTCAACTTTGTTACCATGCTGATCTAACAGGCCTGCAAGCACGTCATTATTTTTCACCAATATGTGGTGTTCGTTAGGACATTGTATCCCACAGGGCCCTTTTAATGAGATCAAATGCCATCCACTCGTTAGCAGATTTAGACCTGTGCCCTGTTAAATTCATAATGAAGCGAAAATATGAGCATAGATGTTATAATTACACAATTTTCTGAATCTCTTAAAATCGGGCCACCTATTCTCTTTTCCCTCATCCAGCAGAAAGATATCGTACCTGTGATGACTCTGAGTTCCTCATTCCTGTTGCCTTGCACTTCTGTGTCAGCGCTTTCTCCCAGCGTCAGCTCTTTCACTCCAGTGAAGGTACGGCTGAGGAGATAGAGCGAAAAATCCTGTAGGCCCATTCAGCCTCGTAATGGGCTGAAGATTACCCTGCAGTCACAGGGGAAGATGAGCGGTGTGGACACTCGCCATTTGCAGAGCACAGCTGTTTGTCAAGGATATGATTATACAGAATGACATGGATACATGTGAGATTTTAATCTCTAATCTGTCAGTGCAGCAGCCAAAATGCCTTTGTTCACTTGCATTCATTCATGGGTAAAAAGAATGTCATGAGCTGGAAGCAGGGCAAGTGAGAGGAGGCGAACAGACAATCATGGTCTTCTCCAAGAGGAAAGCACCAAGCAATTGTCTCACAGAGTAACTTCTATGGTTAAACAATTTTCAACTGTTACTTTTAAATATATATTCAGAAACAATTCATCCTTAAGGAAATAATAACAAATAGAGATGCCCCGATCAATCGGGATGCCGATCAATCGGGTCAGATCACGTCATTTTCAAAGTATCAGAATCGGCAAAAAAATATTGGCCATGCCTTTTTTAAATATATATATATATATATTTTTTTTTTAATTAAATCGTTTTCTAATTGTATTTAACGTTACAGACATAATATGTTACACTCATCCAGAGTCTTTAGTTTAGGCTTAAGGTAGGGTTACCAAATTTATCTCGAAATCGGTGGTAATTAATTTAAAAAAATAAAAAAGTATCACGTTAAAATATTTAACGCAATTAATGCATGCGCTGCACGAACCACTCACGCACTGTCACGCTCAATCTGTAATGGCGCCGTTTTACCTATATAGAGAGATAAAAGGCAGCATAAAATGAGTAGAGTGAATTTGGCAGCCTTTGAAGGCTTCTTTTAATTGGCTAAAGCCTTACAATCCCTCTCCCTACGATTAAAAATATCATGGGAAGTAATGTGGGGAAGCAAGGTAGCAATTGATCTTTTTCTTAACACCTTATGTTATTTCCCGACGCAGAGAAGATATATCAATTGGTAGCACTACGCACAGTCATGGTTCCACTTCCCATCATACATTTGGGTTGAATGGCTGCAGTATCATTTACTGAAAGTTCAACAAATACACTAGATGGCAATATTTAGTCACAATATACAAAGTCACAAGTCTTTCTATCCGTGGATCCCTCTCACAGAAAGAATGTTAATAATGTAAATGCCATCTTGAGGATTTATTGTCATAATAAACAAATACAGTACTTATGTACTGTATGTTGAATGTATACATTCGTCCAAGTTTTGTTCATTTTTTTCTTAATGCATTCAGGCATGAAAATGGGTCAGGGGTTAAAAAGGTGAGAACGGTGTGGAGGAAATATGTTCCAGTACACTGTACACCCCAACAAAATATTGAGCTCTGTCGACCCACACTGTGTTTCAGCAGGGCCGTGCAGAGACCGGTGGAGGGGCGGGTGCTCGTAGATCAAAAGGGGCTCATGAACAAGTATTTAATACACCTTAAAACAACATAACTTCAATTTTAACCAGCTTTAGATAATAATTGGCTGCGACTGTGACATACTTTAATTGGGAGGGAGGCAACAGTGAATAGAAATCAAAACTGTCATCAACACGTTCTGGCTGTGACTCAGTCAGTCTGCCTCTTTTCTTCCTTCAACCTCTGCATCAAAACTTCCTTCCTCAACTTGTTCATCTGAGAACAAACCACATCAGATGGTCACTGAGCCACCAACAGCACAGGTTTCTTAAAACTATTATTTCATTATTATCCATACTTAACAACTCTAGCACCTAATGATTAATAAAGCAATGACATAAAAATCTTATAGAAAAATAACATTGTAATTGTGTTTATAATTGTATTTAATACCCAACCATCCTTGCAAACTTGTTCTTACCAGGTCTGCTATTCACCCAGCTGATGAGGTATCCACTGCCTTTAGAAGCCTCATCTAACTCCTTTTTTTATCCCTCAATCTCCCTTCCGTACGATGCATGTCTATGTAATGAAATATAAATATTTAAAAAAACAAAAAAACAGACTCCCCGGTGGCTTTTAGTTTTAAAGCTTTCTTAATTTCTTTCTCTCTCAATAACGATGGAGGTAGATTTGTGTTTTTATTATTCAATCAAAAAACAAAGTTACTTCTATCAAAAACAAAGTTGCTTCAATCAAAATACAGTATATACTTTTAATCCCCAAAAAGTCACTTCAATAAAAAAAAAAAAGTTTTTGATTGCAAAAATAAATTTGAGACAAAAAAAGCATTTGAAAACTATTTTTCTTGATTGAAACAAATTTTTCCATTGAAGTAATGTTGTTTTGCGTTTGGGCCACATTTGGCTATGACATTTGTGTCTTTATTATTCAATCAAATAAGTTGCTTCAAACAAAAAAATATATATAAAAAGAAAAACTTGGCACATGTGTCAATCACCGTTTACCAAAGCCTGAGAGGGTTTGAGTAGACTCACTATGAAGCATTTAATAAAGCCAAGCATTTTCTTACTACTTTATTCTTGTTTAAAAATAATTCGGTGGGGCAGTAACATGTTTAGAACTAACCATAATTCTTACATTTTGAAGTGCTTGAAAACCATTTATAAATGATACTTTGGTGAAAAAAGTGAAAAAACATGTCTTATCATGTCGTATCTTTTTTCCAATGTAAAATCTGAATAAATGCATTGAACACGCACAAAAAAATGGGGGGGGGGGGGGGGGGCTACTTCGCGGTTTTCATTTATTCCGGCGGGTTCTGGTCCCCATTAACCGCGAAAAACGAGGGATCCCTGTATTTCTGAAAAGCTTTAAGAAGCAGGACTCATTCCCACAACTCGTCGGGCCGGTGTTGTGCCGACAAATCCAAGCCGAAAATAACGCGTCTCCGGCGGACGACGGGAGCGATGTGAGGCGCCCCCTCCATCCGAGAGCATGCCGCTTAATTTGACTCAACAGTGTGTTTCTTCGTTTATATTCCCGCTAAATACACAAGCTTGACGCCAATTTAACGGGAGCTATTTTTTTTCATGGGAGATTTGGCTACCTCTGGCAGTGTTCAACGCAAGCTGCAACGAATGGCAGTAACTTTTTTATATCGCAAAATGTGAAAACGATTGAAACCATTACTCACCAAATTCAATCTGCTGGCAAATACAGGCAAGTGTGTATGCTGCGCTCTGGTCTGCCCCGGTGTGGATAAGGCCTGCTTTTTTTTTTCGCAGCTTTGCAATGCAACCAAAGGCTCTCCGAGCACTCCATGTACAGTAAGGAGTGCGCGCGTTTGGAATAATGGAACGCAGCTTGGACCGATGATTGGTTCTTGTCAGCGAAGCATCTAGAAGGATTTGGTGACTGTGTTCTTAAGTGCTCAGTTTACGTACTAAGTTAATCACATGATGATAATAATAATAATAATTAAATAAAACCTCCCGACCCCCCCCCCCCCCAAAAAGAATTTCTCCTCGGATCTACGCAATTCACGTAGGTCGCCCTTTTTGACTTCAAAACGGCGAATTTCGCCGAAAGGTGAGAGATTTTCATGCCTGTGCATTGCCAAAATGTATATGATCGGGAAAAATGATCAGGAATGATTGGAATTGAATCGGGAGCAAAAAAAAAAAAAAAGCAATCGGATCGGGAAATATCGGGATCGGCAGATACTCAAACTAAAACGATCGGGATTGGATCGTGAGCAAAAAAAAACATGATCGGAACAACCCTAAATTAACAAATGTATTTCCCAGGGTCCAATTGTGACAGTCATTTTGCAGAACATCATCACAACATAGCACGCTGAATATCTGAAGAATGAAACATCTGAAACATTTTCATCATGGCAGCAATGTGCCGTGGACTGGTAAAATTCGATTGCAGGTGCAAATGTTGAGTAAGGAAAGGAAAACTCTCAATAGGTAAATCTTTATTCAACTCCTCCATATTTCTCTTTTCCGACAGTTAACATTCTGAGCTCCAAACATCGAAGTCAGCACTTATCCTGTAAAGTGGAGAATGAGGCTGTCTGAACTCAGAGATGCTGTGACACGCTGCATGTGTGCTGACAGAAAATGTATGCGCACACTATGCGGCTGTCATATGAAAGCCACCCACTTTACCAGAATACTAGGAAATTTTCCTGGTATTTTTTTTTTTTTTAATGTCCAGTTGCCTCTCTGGTGGCAAAAGTCAATTTACAGTTAATAAATGTTCACTAATTATACGCCTATTATTTTCTCTGGTCATTGATTTGTAACATCACTTGTCGCCATGCATAGCTTTTATTTAAAAATGCAATAAATGTGAGATGCATAGATACTGTATGTGCCTTAGGCCTATTAGTCTTTGAAGGAAATTAGGCAAAACAATAAATATGCCACTGCACTGACAGTTACTGTACAGTGTGCTATATTTCAAATAAGTAAATAAATAAATAATTCTTCCATGTAGAACAGGTATAACTGCCTCAATAAATACAATGTGTTTCTTTTTGTTGATGTATGGTTTGGAAATTCACCAGGGCGATTGATTGGTGTGAACACAAAAGTGTTTTTTTTTTTTTGTTTTTTTTTTTTTTTTTGTTATCTTAATATCCTTCACATAATTTCCTCAGTGACCAAATGTGCATGCGATTTTTAGACATTTTTAAATAATGCACCAAGCCATTACCTCCATACAATTTCCATTTCAAAAATTGACACTAGGGCTGTCCCAAACGACTAATTTTCTCCCGATTAATCAGCCGACTATTTTTGCGATTAGTCGACTAATCTTTTAATTTTTTTCAATTTTTTTTTTTGTTACTAATTTAGCAATGAAATTTTTGTTGATGCTTATCGATTCACAAAAACATTTTGGAACACTTAAATTCTTTATTAAAGTACAAATAAACAGATAAATAACAATAATAAATCACAAACAAAGTTCAAATGCTGATAGAATTAAGTTGTGCAAAAGAATGGAATGTAAACAGATTCAGAACACTGACTTCACCTTTCCAACATGATTCAAAACAATTCTTAAAAAAAAACCTAGCATTAATATTATAGTATACTGTAGTACTATATATAATAGTATAATAATAATTATTCATTGCCAATAAGACTTTTCATATAGAGTGTCATCTTAAAGGTATTCTTAGTGTAGAATCTGAAGTATGTGGGATTAACTCCAGAAATCGTTATCTATATGACAAACATGACATGCTTTTATTTTGAAATGTTCACCGGAGGTACGCTCGCTAAACCGCTAATTTATGCTTTACATTCCACAAAAAAAAACACTTTTTGTCATTGCATGTGGTGTCAGTAATAGATTTTTTGTCCTTTTGCAAATGCTGTTAACCAGCGATTTTTCATGTTTGAAGTGTCACCTTTTAACTGCAAGTTTTGGACAAGGCTGCCTGTTTTATAGCCAGCTAAAGTAGGTCTTTTTTCCCATTCACCTCAATGTAGCAATGCTAACGTCTATAGTGTTTAATATAGATGTGTTTTCTTATTTCGTATGTCTGAACTTTGATTCTACAGCGTGTTGATGACAGAGAAGAACTGGAGTCTCATCAGTTCAATCTCATCAGCATGCATGCACAAATGTACGCGCGCGCGCAGCGATAACACTCAGCCATGAAAATGAGCGCCCTCATTTTTATTTACCATGCGATAAATGGAATCATTGCATATCGCGACAGGCTGAGCAACTTCAATAAAACATGTTATTAGTTAGTTAGATGGACTTACAATCTCCTGTCGTTATCATTCACGGCCGACGTGCAGCCAAGCTTGGCATTGAAGAGACAGGACACAACAGTGTTTGTTTCTTTAAAAATGAGTCAATGTTTTGGACTCTCTGGTGCACTTTTTTGGCTTTGTGCCGATTTCCCCACTTGCATACCAAGCGTCCGACATTCTGAACTTTCCACGCATATATTTGTTTTTAACCCTTCATTAACCGTCGACAGGATGTTGTGCTCGTCGACGGATTTACGTCATCGATAGTCGGGACAGCTCTAATTGACACGCCATGTGGTAATACATTATTCACGTGCACTCGCATGTTTTTTTTTCACCTATTCAGCCAATCAGGTGAGTCGAACAGAAAAGAAGCGCCTCTTTCATCTAATTTATTTTTAAATTTACTGAGAGCGTTCCATAGTGGAGGGATCTCCAACCACCGAAAATTCTCTATAGACCGGTAGCGTACCGGTCTATAGAGAATTTTCTGCCGGGCTGCACAGAAATAATAAATATTTTATTAACGACCGCATTTTGGTCGAATTAACTTTGGCATGTGCCTCTTGAATCACCAATATCCAGGGGTGAAAGTGGGCCAGAACAGTCAGGAACGCAGTTCTGGTATAAGATTCCTGGCCAGAAAGCAGTTCCGGTATAAGATTCAGGGCCAGAATGCTGTTCCGGTACACTGTGTTTTGATTCCGAAAATATGACGGCATCTGTCAAAACGCAATGTAAAAAAAAAAAAATCCTAAGCTGCCACACATGCATTTCATTTCCAAGAAGATAACAATCTACCAACATCAGATTTACATACACAAGTGTTAACAACAAACATAATAAAGTGCTTGTGTAGCTTAATCCGTTTCCAACAATATTTATTAGTGATTTTATTCCACGGACGGAATGGAGCCTTCCCCAGCTGCTGCAGTCATCTGAGTCTGACAATGATGAGTCACGTCAATGTGCGAATGCACGCAGCAAAGCAAAACGCCTGGACTCATTTATCCGTTCAACTGGCTGACATACTGACATGTGATCAGCAGAGATAGTTAGCTCTAATTGGTTCAAATGTGCATGTTTTCTGGAAAAGCAAAAAAAAAAAAAAAAAAAAAAAGTTGAATTGATGGGACAAAAATGCAATGCAACATAAAATGGATCAAATCTTTAAGAGCAACGAAAGAGTTGAGGAGGCTTATTTATCATATTTAGTTTTTATTTGCTCTGATAGGGAGGTTCTGAACATCTTAGCAGTCAATTTACACTTTGGACTTATATTTGTTCATTTATGTTTGGCTACTTATTCATTTCCTTATGATTTAAAAAAGTCAATGTTTGCGCTATCTTCAAAACATATTTCATTTCACTCTGCATAATATAAGTAATTTGTGCTTATTTTTCTGAATGTATGTTACTTACATCTTATTAAAAAAAAAAAAAAAAGTAAATGTTTACCCTGACTTCAATTTTAGTATACATCCTATGATTTTAAGTGGTTAAAACTGAGATTTGGCATTTATTATGTGAGGAAGTGAGGGAAAATAAAAATTAGGAGATGGAGGTTGGGGTTATTGCTGTATTTGTTAACTTTTATTTTGCAAATCATTAAAAAAATACAATTTTGAATGAAAATCAGTTTTTGTATGTGTTATAGAAATAACTGTGCTAAAACAGTTTTCTTTGCATTTCAGTAGTTTAAGAGGTTTGACTCCCACCCCCAAAATGAAAGAATAAATAAATAAATAAATAAATAAAAAAAATTTCTGGCTCCGTGGTGACCTTCACGTCGGGAAGTTCCGGCAAGAAATTCTGGCCACTTTCACCCCTGCCAATATCCCTGTCTAGTCTATAGATGTAAAAATAAAACTGGATTGGATGTTGTCATGGAAATTCATTAGAGCTAGCATCTAGCATCAATTTTTAATTCACTTTGCGCTTGTCCTCAATAATGACAGTGGTGCATTAGGTTTTTCCCAGAAATAATGAGCCCACGCACTTGCGAAGATAACATCTTTGAAAACAGACATCTTTGGACAGCCGGAAAAGGATCTCGAAGAAAAAGAAAAATTATTTTAACAGACAATACCAGGAAACCAACCTAAAAAACGGGTTTATCACAACAGGTGACTCTTAGCCACCAAGTCCGCTCTGCATAATATGCAGTCAAACGAGGCAATGAAGCCTTCAAAGCTGCTTTGGCACATAAGAGATTAAGCTCCCTGTTAATGTGGATTTTTTTTTTAAGAAAAAAGCGCGAGCACGAAGGACAGAAACAAGTGCCACCACATCAACAAAAGTGTCTGTACCGAGAACATCTTACCTCATGGCGAATCGTTTTGCTAAAGCCAAAAAAAACCTTTCACGATTGGTGAAGAATTGGTGAAAAGTCTGCAACCAAGGAAATTTGCCGTATTTGCCAATCTATGGAGGTAGATTTGTGTCTTTATTATTCAATACAAAAAAAAGGTGCTTCAATCAAAATATATATTTTCAATCGGAAAAAAAGTCACTTCAATCCAAAAAAAAAAAAAAATGTTTTTAATGCAAAAATAAATTTGAGACTTAAAAAAAAGTATTTGAAAACAATTGTTGTTTGATTGATTTTTTTTCCCGATTGAAGTAATATTGTTTTGAGTTTGGGACACATTTTTGGTAGGACATTTGTGTCTTTATAATTCAATAAAAAAAAAGGTTGCTTCAAACAAAAAAATAAATAAATAAAAAAGAAAATCACTTAAATCAATATCTTCTTTGGTTGAAGCAATCGTTTTTGTGTAGGACATATGTGTCTAAATCATTTAATCCCCAAAAAGTTGCTTCAATCAAAAAAAAAACAAAAAAAAAAATTCAATCAATGAAAACATTCTTATGCAAAAAGATTTTTGAAAAAATATTTTTATTTGATTTATTTATTTATTTATTTATGATTGAAGTGGAAAAGTTTTGATTTTGAACTACCTTTTTTTGTAATGATGCTGAAAAAGTTTTGAACTTTTTTTTGATTGAAGTAGAAACAGTTTTTTATTTTGATTGAGTCAATTTGACACAAATGCCCGTCGTCCACCTGAGGTGCACTATTTTCGGCTTGGGCTCGAGCTGACTGCTCGCGCCAGCCCGACGAGCGGTGGGCAGGATTCTTGCTTCTTGAAACTCCTACTCAGAAATAGTCCGTTGTCGTAGCCACTTGTCACTCAAACATGTGTGACCAGTAGCGAAGTGCAACATTATTGTCAAAAGGATTCAATCAAAAAACGTGCGTTCAAAACTTTTTGCACTTAAAAAAAAAAGTGAGTTCAAAATTTTTTGCACTTAAAAAAACTGAGTTGAAAACTTTGCACTCCAATAAAAAAAAAAAAAAAATCAAATAAAAATTATATTTTCAAAAAAAAATCAAATATTATTTTTGGGGGAGGGCATTTTTATTTTTGCATATAAATTATTTCTTTGATTGAAAATATTTTTTTTGATTGAAGCAACTTAATGGGAGGATTGAATGATTTAGACACAAATGTCCTACACATAATACAGTCAAAACACAAAAAGGATTTGCTTCAATCAAAGAAAACATTTTCAACGAAACAAATTTTTGACTCTCAAATATATTTTTTTTTGCATTCAAATACAAATGCTTTTTTCTATGATTGAATTTTTTTTTAAAAATTCCTTTTGAAAATATTTTTTCTTTTGTTTGAAGCAACTTATTTTATGATTGAAATATAAAGACACAAATGTCCTACCCAAAATATGGCCCAGACTCAAAACATTAATTTAATCTAAAAAGTTGTTTCAATCAAAAAAAGCTTCACTTTAATTAAAACAAAATGCAACAAAAAAAAAAGAATTGTTTTCAAATGTTTTTTTTTTTTTTTTAAATCTATCTTTGCATTTGAACTTTTTTTTTTTTTTTTTTTTTTTTTTGATTGAAGTGACTTTATTTTCAATTAAAGCACTTTTTTTTTTTGATTGAATAATGATGACACAAATCTACCTCCATACCCATACTCCCATCACACATAAATGGAACCATCTCATCTCATGGAAACGAGCTCTGGCCTCCCACTGATTTCGCGTATCGTGAGTTACATTTTCCCTACACTTAACATTCGTTTTTAGCCACGTCGTGTTATTTTATATTTGCTCTATTTTTCTGCCAGTCATTGCCCATCCATGAAAAAAAGGCCCGCTTCACACCGGTCCATGGTGCAAAAAGGAGAAAACCTATCATGGTGAACATCATACTGTATGTGTGTCTTTTCAGAATTCTGCTAAAGGGATATCCGTAGGAAGTTTACAGGCTGGTATCCTTGTGGAATGCTCAATCCTGCACTGCGGTGCTGCCAGTAAAGGTCACAAATGAGACTTTTTGTCTGTTTAACTGTGCTTACGTGACTTCTTCCATTACAGCAGGATGATTCGACACAGCACAGGAAAATCTCACAGAGGCAAATTCATTTTGACATTTCCAAAATGGAAGCACGAGCATGTGTTAGACATGATCACCTCCCACAGCACATCCCTTTTAAATGTCGCAAAATGTCTGCAGGTAAGAACAAAATACTCCGTTGGTTTAAAAACTCTCCCTGGGTTTCTTGTGGAAACCCTTGGAGGATTATTGTCTTTATAATTTATTTATTTATTATTCCTATTGTGCGTGTGTGGAGGTGCTCAAGTGTGTGTGTCACTAACACGATATCCTTTGTAAAAAGCCCATGTATTCCGAAAAAAAAAAGCCTAAAACTTACACACAAATGGTAGTGTGTATATTATAGTTAACTACTGTTTAGGTGTTGCATGATTTTTTTTCTTTAAGTCCAAGCACTAATGTGTCGAAATTCGAGTAAAGTACAGTACTTACTGATGATGTAATTGAAATTTTATTAAGCTGATGCACGTGACAGAAATCAACAAGGGTCCCAAGAAAGTTAGTGAAGGTGGTGAAAAAAGGTGATGCTTACCACTGAAATTAAGATAGACATGATTGAAAAATATGAGCGTGGTGAGCACGTCAGTAAGCTGGCTCCACAATCCGGCCAAAATATGTCTACAATCTTGAGGACGACCCTAATTATTATTATAATTGTAACATCGGCAAGGAAATCGTCAGTTTCGTCAGGTTTTTAATCATTTATTTCGGAACTTGTGTACCACAACACAGATACTGTCCACCGTCGCTGACGCCGACAAAAACAGAACATAGAAAGAGAAATTAAAATCTCTGTCGCACCTCTCTCATCAGTCACACGGTGGGTTCAGGAGCAGCATGCAGAAGACAACCACCACATTAGAACCCAATTCTTTATATTATTATTAGGGCTGTCAAAATTAACGCGTTAATGAGCGGTAATTAATTTTTAAAATTAATCCCGTTAAAATATTTGACGCAATTAACGCAATAATGCCCCGCTCAAACATATTAAAAGGACAGCAAAGTGAAAGGTGTACTTGTTGTGTTTTTCGGAGTTTTACCGCCCTCTGCTGGCGCTTGGGTGCGACTGATTTTATAGGCTTCAGCATCCATGAGCATTGTGTAAGTAATTATTGACATCAACAATGACGGGCTACAAGTTTATTTTTTGATTGAAAATTTTACAAATTTTATTAAAACAAAAACATGAAGAGGGGTTTTAATATAAAATTTCTATAACTTGTATTAGTTATTATTTTTTATTTATTTTCTATAAATTTTTATAAATATTTATATATTTTATTTATTTATATATTTATATATTTTATTTTTATTTATCTTTTAAGACCTACAAGTCTTTCTATCCATGGATCGCTTTAACAGAATGTTAATAATGGTAATGCCATCATGTAGATTTATTGTTATAATAAAGAAATTCAGTACTTATGTACCATATGTTGAATGTATATATCCATCTCGGTCTTATGTTTCCATTCCAACAATAATTTACAGAAAAATATGGCATATTTTATAGATGGTTTGAATTGCGATTAATTGCGATTAATTACGATTAATTAATTTTTGAGCTGTAATTAACTCGATTAAAAATTTTAATCGTTTGACACCCCTAATTATTATTATTATTACTATTCCTATTTGTATTTATAATTTATTTGTTTTGCTGTTTGTTTGCTGTTGTGTAGACTGTGGAACGAATTAATTGAATTATTAGTGTATTTTTGGGGGGAAATCCCGCTCGACATACGAACATTTCGACATACAACCCAGCTCCTGGAATGAATTAAATTCGTATGTAGAAGTACCACTTTATCTTGCTCAGTACAAGGGCGTAGGTTTGTATAGGGACGGTAGGGACATAATACTACCAACTTTTGAGGATGCTCAAATTGTCCTCACCAACTTTTAAGCCACCATATGTGCATTATATAATGAGTTCAGTTATATGGGTAATTTATATTTTCTTCCCATATTTTGTAAGGATATAATAGACCCTACCATTATTAAGTCAATTATTTTCGGTTTGTTCAGACATGTATTTATCTCTTTTCACTTGCTTATTGTGCCAGTCCATTTTTTCACCCTTAACCCTTGTGGCATGCAGGTACATATTATGTACATTTTCATGTGTTTTGTATTTTCAATCAAAGAGAAAGCATTGAAAAGTAAACACTTGGAAGCTCAAATTTCCCCCAGGTTGTGAAAACATGTGAATCTTCGAAATGGCATTGTGCTGTGATTTATATGTTATTGCATTTGGGAGCCACCCACGTACTTGACACAAAGCATGCAATGTACATTATTTGGACGCATAGACATCCATTATAATTCATAATCTTTTATATATCATAAACCTGGTGTATTTCAATGCATTTGCCGGGATTTTGGTATCTGTCTCTTCAGTGTCGTGCAGTCTATTGTATGTGAAGTAAAAATTTTGTTGAGTGCTTAGACCACTACAACAGCAGGTGGCACCAAAGCCCAAATAACAATTTTGCCTGTAAACGTGCACCGTACACTGGATACGCATGCACGCGCGCGTAGACGCGCATGCACGTGTGCTACAATTGTTTTGCATTGCTTTGCAGAAACTTCTGCAATGCAAAACAATTGTCGCGCACGTACCTTGCTGTTGCAAAATCGAGTGTCGTGAACTTGCTTGTGTGCCTCTTGGCAAGGCCAAAGCACTTGTGGGCGTGTTCACCCGGGCGCTGCTTCAAAGGTAACGATCTGAATGAACGCCGTGGGAAAAGTAGGGGACTGACCACTGTCGGAAAGGCGGATAATTCAAATGAAAACTCGTTCGACTCTCAACTATTATTGGTCGGCTGTTTGAATTGTAAAATCCGATTGGATCTGATCGTGACCTCTTAGGCCAAATGTATATAAAGGGCCAACTACCCAGCGACCATTTCCTACCAACCCTGACCTGTGCACGATGGAAAGGAAATTCTCAGCCGATGAAGCACGGCGTTTAGTTATGGAGGAAATATCCGAACCGGAGGATTTTTTTCCTCCGACACCTCGGAGTATTCCGATGACGATTTTGTCCCTGATTGCTCGGCAGAAGTGGGACAAACAGAAGAGGATTCTGACGACGATGAACCGGGTGACGATGTAGAGGAAGAGGAAATGGAGGTGGAAGTGGGTGACGAGAATGTGGAATACGTGGGTGGACAAAACATCTGGCGATCTAAAAATAAAAAATCACGTGGTCTAGATCAGGGGTTCCCAACCTATTCCACTAAGGCACACTGTGGGTGCAGGATTTCATTCTTACCAAACAAGATGACAACACTTTTTCCCCAATCTGGTGTTTTACAAGTGCAATCAGTTGATTGCAGTCAGGTGTGGCTTGTTTTAGCAGAAGCCTCATTGGTTCAACTGTCTCTGCTGGATCGGCTGGAACAAAAACCAGGACCCACAGTGTGCCTTGAGGACTGGGTTGAAAACCCCTGGTCTAGATCACATGAAGTAGGCGGCCACTTTGTGCCTCCGGCACTACCCAACATCGGGCCAACTTCATAGCCATTGCCCGTATCAGTAGCCCCGTTGCCGAATTCAATTTATTTCTGACCGACGAAATTATTGACCTCATAGTCGCAATGACTAATTTACAAGGGCAGAGAACAATTATGCGCTGGAATACGATCACCGCACAGCAACTGCGTGCATACTTAGGGCTTCTAATTTTAGCTGGAATGTTCAAATCCAAAGACGAGTCTACAAAGAGCCTGTGGGACAAGGAACTGGGTCGTCCGATGTTCGCTGCTACGATGTCCGCCTTCAAGTTTGGCCTCATCAACAGAGCCCTGCGCTTTGATGACAAGTTGCACCGGCCACAACGTCATCATCAGAGCAAGCTCGCACCGATCGAGGATGTGTGGAGCAAGTGAAAAGCCGTTTGCCGATTATGTTTTACCCCGGCAGGGACATCTGCGTGGATGAGCAGCTGGTCTTGTTTCGGGGCCGCTGCTCGTTCAAACAATACATCCCGAGCAAGCCTGCCAAGTAATGAAAGTGTGGGCAGCGTGTGATGTCGCTCCGACGCGCTGAATTTGGAGGTTTTTGAATTTGGGGTAAATAAATAAATTAAAATCTACATATGTATGGATAGACCTGTTGCCACTGGACATTTTG
The DNA here is from genome assembly GCF_030265065.1 of Corythoichthys intestinalis. Taxonomy (NCBI): domain Eukaryota; kingdom Metazoa; phylum Chordata; class Actinopteri; order Syngnathiformes; family Syngnathidae; genus Corythoichthys; species Corythoichthys intestinalis. The sequence continues at coordinate 45,271,900 of NC_080398.1, forward strand.
AGTCACTGAAAGTAAAAAAAAATATTCATAAATGAATGAGTTATCACACTTCAAGTTCATGTCCAAATAATATACACTTAACATGAATTATGTGAGGTTTTTGGGGAAAATGCTACTGTCAAAAAAATTGGCATGTATTTAAAAAAAATTGTTACCACTTTTTGACTAATTCAAGGCTTTAATTAGGCCATATGAAATATTGACATAGAAATTTTATGTAAATGTATATACAGTTCAGTTAGGTTTCTTTATAGTCACTTTTAGGACTTGTACTGTCCTAAGGGGCGGGGGGAATCAATAAATAAATTAAAAACTATATATGTATGGATAGGTCGAATGCCACCGAACATTTTGAATGATTGGAAGTCAAAAAATATTCATGAATGGCTGAGTTATTACACTTCAAGTTCACGTCCAAATAATGTACATTGACATGAACTGTGCGAGGTTTTTGGGGAAACTGCTATTGTCAAAAAAATTGGCATGAATTGAAAAAAAAAAAATTCACCATTTTTTGACTAATTCAAAGCTCTAATTAGGCCATATAAAATATTCACCTAGAAATTTTATGTATATGTATATACAGTTCAGTTAGTTTTCTTTATAGTCACTTTTAGGAACTGTACTGTCCTAAATGCCATGCGGAATAAATAAATAAATTTAAAACTATATATGTATGGATAGATCTAATGCCACCAAACATTTTGAATGCTTGGAAGTCAAAAAATATTCATAAATGGCTGAGTTATTACACTTCAAGTTCACGTCCAAATAATGTACACTGACATGAAATGTGCGAGGTTTTTGGGGAAACTGCTATTGTCAAAAAAATTGGCATGTATTAAAAAAAAAATTGTCACCACTTTTTGACTAATTCAAAGCTCTGATTAGGCCATATGAAATATTCACCTAGAAATTCTATGTATATGTATATTCGGTTCAGTTAGTTTTCTTTATAGTCACTTTTAGGACTTCTACTGTCCTAAGGGGTGGGGAAAATAAATTAATTAATTAAAAACTATATATGTACGGATAGGTCGAATGCCACTGAACATTTTGAATGATTGGAAGTCAAAAAATATTCATAAATGGCTGAGTTATTACACTTCAAGTTCACGTCCAAATAATGTACATTGACATGAATTGTGCGAGGTTTTTGGGGAAACTGCTATTGTCAAAAAAATTGGCATGTATTGAAAAAAAAATTGTCATCACTTTTTGACTAATTCAAAGCTCTAATTAGGCCATATGAAATATTCACCTAGAAATTTTATGGAAATGTATATACAGTTCAGTTAGTTTTCTTTATAGTCACTTTTAGGAATTGTACTGTCCTAATGGGTGGGAGGAATAAATAAATAAATTAAAAACTATATATGTATTGATAGGTCTAAAGCCACTGAACATTTTGAATGCTTGGAAGTCAAAAAATATTCATAAATGGCTGAGTTATCACACTTTAAGTTCATGTCCAAATAATGTACACTGACATGCATTGTGTCACTAAAAAAAACGCATGCCACGAGGGTTAAACGCACGTTTGATTGGCCGATGACTTGACCCCCTACACTCTCTTCTCACCACACATACGCACACTCATACAACCCCGCCGACAGAAGCACAACATGCCGCCTCCTCCACCCCGTTCGAAGAGGAGGGGTATTAGTTGTTTTTTTTTTCGGCCAGCACAAGCCACTGTACATAAATTAAAAGACGTCAATGTTGTGGAGGTGGGGGAAACACTACTAATTTTGCTATTAAAAGTCCGACCTGCATGAGACTTTAATAGCTTTAATCTGTATGAATTTGTTAACTTGCAAAACTACTGGAGTCAGGCCAGCCTCCACAAGGAACAATGGAGTCAAGCTAACCGTCCCTCATTTGGATCATTGTCTGCATTATGTTTATTACCTTAATGTGGCTTCAGAGTGCAAGTCCAATGGGTCCACTTCAGAGGGCCACTGACATGAACATGAACTGAAATTTTAAAAAAAAATTCTGCGAAATGTAATCACACATCAGAATTTCTTGAGAGTACTTTGGTTCGAGTCTTTGGATAGTCTAGGACAGGGGTTTTCAACCCAGTCCTCAAGGCACACTGTGGGTCCTGGTTTTTGTTCCAGCCGATCCAGCAGAGACAGTTGAACCAATGAGGCTTCTGCTAAAACAAGCCACACCTGACTGCAATCAACTGATTGCACTTGTAAAACACCAGATTGGGGAAAAAGTGTTGTCATCTTGTTTGGTAAGAATGAAATCCTGCACCCACAGTGTGCCTTAGTGGAATAGGTTGGGAACCCCTGGTCTAGGATGCCTCAGATGTAGACCGGTCCTTGGATATCTCAGAATTTTATCATGAAATTTTGCCCAAATCAGTTTTATATATAACATTACTTTAGTTTGTGTCAAGGGGTGCTTCACTGTCCACCAGAAGTGGACCCATTCTTAGAAAGCTCTTTTTTTTTTTTTTTTTTAAATAAAGGGACTTGCACTTCAAAATGTTTCTTCAAAATGTTCGATTTTTTTTAATCGAATGTTGTATTACGTGAACCAATTCACATAAAAATTTGTATAAGTCAATATATTTAACTTGGATCATTTCGCCTATCAATTAGGTTCATACTCGTGAGAAATGTGGGCCTGATCCCCGTTCAAGAATCTGTTTGGTCTTATTAATGTCCCGTCCCCAGCAAAATTGCATGTACATGCAGGTTATGCTGTTATATCCTCCCTACCAATGTTGAAACCTGTCACGGATAACGCGGGCTGACAGGTGGTGTGGACCCAAATGCAGGGAAGCAAAAATGCAGCAAGGCAGGTGGCGGTGAGCTCAAAAATGTTTGAATAATCACTAACAAAAACACAAAGTACAACCAAAAGGACTGGGGATCAAAAAGGCAATGTTAAAAAAAAACTTAGGGGAGAGTGGGGTAAGATGAGCCACTGGGTAAATTGACCCACCCTTGTATCTAGGCAACCGTGCTATTTGTGGTCATGTGATCACAATGGCAGGAAGCCCTCACCATTGCCATCTTGCTGTGGTGAAAGGAAGCACACTGGAAAAGAGGTAGGCCTATTTTTACAAGAAAAAATGTTTTTTGACTGTCAAAGTAAATTTTCAGCATTTTAGGTAAAATGAGAGTTATGTCAAACAAGATTATCTGAGAATAAAATTATATGTTACACATATTAGTGTGTTTGTAAGGTGTAAAAACGTGAATCACTTACCTCTAAATTAGTCCAGTTTTTTAAGCTAGCCTGCTTTTCACAAAATGGTGGCTATGGGGCAAATTGAGCCCAAGGCTTCGGGGTAAATTGAGCCAGTGGTTCCACTTACCCCATAAGGCACTGAAATTCAGATGAAACCTTGATGTAATAAACACTATTTTTCTGAAGTACGCTCAACGGATTTGCTGTGTTTATCATATTTTAATCATCATAGAGGAGAAAAAAAGAGGTAGCATGCCAATAACGTATAAGAGGAAAACAAGCAGGGGCTCGACACCCTTGGAAGAGCTGGAGAGAGCAGTCAATGAAGTCAAGACTGGAAAGTCCATCAGATCAGTGGCAAATTAAATAAATATTGACAGGTCAACATTGAGAAGGTACACGAAAAAACAGAGCTGTAAAGGAAGTAAAAACAGTTGGATACAGTGGAACGGCAGAAGAAAAAAGGGTTTTCTCAGAGGAGATCGAGAAAGAGCTTGCAGACCACATCAAGAAGCTTGCGGAGCAGTTTCATCCAGGGTCAGTAGGTACCTCCACCAGATCAGGCTGGGTTAACGAATATACCTTTTTTGAATTCCTTCAACATTTGGTTAAGCAGACTATGTGCTCCCCTGATCTGCCACTGCTGCTGATCTTGGACAACGATGAAGCACATATTTTTCTGAAGGCTGTGGACTTAGCGAAATCAAGCAGTATTGTTTTGCTCACAATTCCACCACACACATCCCATCGACTGCAGCCTCTAGATAAGTCTGTGTATGGTCCATTTAAGACCTACTACAACAGAGCCCTAGATGATTGGATGAGATCCCACCCAGGCAAAACAGCCAGCATATACGAGATCCCTGGCTGTGTGAGTGATGCTTTCATGTCAGCAATGACACCAAGGAATATCTCCTCTGGTTTCAGATCCACTGGGATTTTCCCTTACAACAGAGATATATTTTCTGATTTTCACACTTTGAGCCATCCATGGTGTCAGACAGGCCCATCCTGGAACAGCAGTCTGCAGCAGCAAGTGATGAATCCATGGTTTCATTCTCCAACAGTACTGCTGAGCTACCTGCACCAAGCTTTGCACATGGGTTTTCTCTGCCAATTTCACAGGAGTTCTAAAGAGAGTGATATTGCAGTTCCATTAGAAGACACTACTGAGAGTTCCAGCGATGAACGTGAACCAGATGACTCAGACCTGTTGGTTGACGACTTTGTAATTGTAAAATTTGCATCTAAACGCAGGTACCATCATTACATTGGCTTAGTCAACAGCCTTGAGGGGAATGAAGTTAGTGCCCGATTCCTAAGAAGAATCCCAGGGGTCACTGGCAATAAGATACCCTACTTATGCTTTCAAGGAGAATGGTGTGGCATCATTCCCACGGAGTGATGTGCTGAAGAAGCTGCCCCGACCTCAATAGGCTGGAGAAACTGCAAGAAGGGACCAAACAATTCATATTTCACTGCAACCTGGACAGTTGGAATATTGAGTAGTTCTTTTGAGTAGCTAGATAGTACTGATACAGCAGGTTTTTGTTTGTGGTGCGTTGTTCTTAGTTCAAAACTGATTGTTACAAAAAAAATGCAAAGGTTGACTTAAAAAAAAAAAAAAAACTTGTTGGTTAGTTTACACGTTATGGCTCAACCTACCCCTCGATGTGGGTCATCTTACCCCAGACCTGGGGCAAATTGAGGCACAATACCATTTTTTTTGGATAGGTCATTATTTTGTGAAGCTTTGTCAGAAATTCATTCTGATGATTTCATTTTATAGTAGACATCCTGAAATAAAGGAATATGTTTTCATTTTGTCTCTATGTAGTTTTTTCCTTGAATCCAGAACCAAATAAGTAAAATTTGGCTCATCTTACCCCACTCTCCCCTACTTAATCGGAGGGACTGGAACATGAGGGCTTGGACGGGACTTGACATCGACACTGACAATGACGCAACAGGGAGTTAAAAGAAACTAGGAGCTTATATACACACAGAGACGATGGGTAACGACACAACGAGGAATAGATGGGTGACACAGAAGGATGAAGGTTGGCAGATACACTAGGAGCATTCACAACAGGTGAAATCAATGGGTAATCACAGGAACACACAAGGAGGGAACCAACTCAAAAGCTAACAAGAACAAACCTACACCCTTGGCTCTTTTCCTCTATTACAGTTTCTCCCTCATTTAAAAAAGCTATTTATTTACTCACGTCCACAAGTAAGAAACGCACGATTAACAAGTGGTCAACATCATGCTATAAACATCACTCTGGAGTAATAAAGTCAATGAAATGACTAATCTTATAGTTCACAATTGGTAGTTATACATCTGTGATATTTGACTATTTCTAATCACGCACAGAATTTGCTTTGATTCATTCATTCATTCATTCATTCATGCTTCCATTCCTTTTCAAGAATTTAGTATTATAATAATAATAATAAGAATATAATAATAAGAATAATAAATAATAGTTCGTTAAAAATCATCTAGTGAAACTAATCTTGTTAAAGGCACATAAGTGAAATGTCTCAAAGGTTTGAAATGTTTCAAATATGCATCCTATGCACTTTATGAATGAGATTGTGGACGAGATGCTTGGCTGAGCATGTATGCTTAGAACTGGGCATTTTTTCTTACAGATTGGAAAGGTTAATTGCTATGTGACCAAACTCAGAGCAGTGACTTCTGACCTGTCGGTGGTCATGTGTGGCCTTGTGATTGCTTTTCAGAAAAGGAAAATGCATAATTACTTTGAATACCCTTGCTGATACCCTTCAACTTTCATAGAGTGAGCAATCCTCTGCAGCAGAGGCTGGCATGCATTCCATTTGAGAACATTGCTGGAAAATAAATAAATAAATTGGACTTGACGGATGTTTTGTGCATAATTTATTTGTACTACTTTAAGTGGTTTTAGGTGGAGACTAAGGTTGAAAAAAACATATTCCAAGACTTCTTTATAGATTGCACATTAGAGTCACTGATGAGTAGAGTCTACCCGAGCTGAGTTTAAATGAGAAGTGAGGTCCACCCTGGACTGATTGCAGTCCAATCAGGGGGCTGATATAGAGAAACAACCACTGACACTCACAATAATAAAAAGGAACAATTTAAAGTTCTAAATTTTCACAACATTCATAGATTTTTAATTTGGGAAAAGGGAAACTTGAGGACTGATGTGAAGCCAGAACCTGTACATATTAATACTATGAACGCTCTGTTGCCCTGTCACAAGAACAAGTTAAATGTAAAAATGCAAGGGCAATGTGTGATGTAAGTGTTGGCAAGTCAGTAGCTTAATGTTCCCTGAAGTGAAGTGAAGATGACGTTTTTGTGTGTATACATAGTGCGTGGGGGTGTGCGTGCGCGTGTGTGTGTGTACACACTTGACACTTTGAACATAAATCCCTCTGGCATTGTCCTGGTCAGAGAGTAATAGAATACACCTTGTGTCAAGTAGGGTTCATGCCCCCGATGATTTATGACTTTGACCTCTGTGACCCCGCCCCCTTTGATCGTAGTCCTTTGATCTCTATTGTGATGACAGATGATTTATGACACCGCCCCCCTTCCCCCCTTTGATCGTAGTCCTTTGATCTATATTGTGATGACAGATGATTAATGACCCCGCCCCCCTTTGCCCCTTTGATCGTAGTCCTTTGATCTATGTTGGTGATGACAGATGATTTATGACCCCGCCCCCCGGACCCCTTTGAACGCAGTCCTTTGATCTATGTTGGTATGATGTCATTGATGTGGTTTTGGTCATGACAGATGTTTTACAACTTTGAAGTTTAGCGCATGCGCGTTCCGTGGTATGGGTTATGTCCGTACATGTCCCCCCTTGAAAAAAGGTAGTGTATGTGTGAGGGGGCGTGTTTAGCGCATGCGTGCTATGCGTGGTATGGGTTATGTCCGTACATGTCCCCCTAGAAAAAAACGTAATAGGTGTGGGGCCGTGTTTAGCGCATGCGTGCTCCGGGGTATGGGTTATGGATCTAATTTGGATTGAGTTAATTAAAGGGGTATTTTTGATGGATCTAATTGGGTTTAATTAAAGTTTTTTTTATTTTTTTTTGATGGATCAAATTTGGATTGAGTTAATTAAAGGGTCTTGTAAGGTTTTGATGGATCTAGTTGAGGGGTTAATTAAAGGGTTTAGGGTTAAGGTATGACTTAATGGTTTGTAATTAGAGGGTTTATTGTGGTGTTGATTGATCTAATTGGGGAGTTATTTAAACGGTTTTTGGATGGGTCTAATTTGTGTAGTTAAATTAAAGGGCTTATGTGTGGTTTTGATGGATCTAATTGTGTAGTTAATTAAAGGGTTTTGTGTGGTTTTGATGGATCTAATTTGGTGTGAGTTCATTAACGTGGTTTTGTATGGTTCTGACGGATCTAATTAGATCTAGTTAATTAAAGGTTTTTTGTTGTTGTTTTTTTTCGGTTTGGATGGATCTAATTTGGGGGGGGGGGGGGGGTTAATTAAAAGTGTTTGTGATCATGGGTGTGTCTTAATTGGGTGTATGTCCATATATGTCCAAACGAGACGTTGTCACGGTTGTTAGGATATGTGCGGTCATGCCTCTCTACAAAAAAAAAGGGGGGGGGGGGGGGCGTGTTTAGCGCATGCGTGCTCCGGGGTTTTGGGAAATGTACGGACATGCCCCCCCCCCCCCCCCAAGAAAAAAAGTAATGGGGGCTGGGGGCGTGTTAAGCGCATGCGTTCTCACGGATGTTGAGACATGTCCGTACATGTCCTAACGAAGAATCGGAAGTAGTAGGGCGTGGCTAGCGCCTGGGCTAGTCGTAGCCAAAGCGATGTCCCCTTTGACCCGTACCTATTTGGAAACAAGGGGGGTTATGGGAAAGTGTGGGTGGGAAGGGGTAACTTATCTAGGCATGTTCATGCATGTCCGGACAAAGCCCCCATGGGAGGGTGTGGTCTGTGTGTAGGCTAGTTTTGTAGCAATGCTGAGTGAGTATTTTTCCGGCGAATCTTTTACCTTCTGGATGAAGTCTCTTCTGTCAGGTTTGTGGTTCTATAATAAGTTTTAAGAAGTCTTGCACGAGTTCAATTTCAAGCATTTGTGAAACTACAGTTTTTATATCAGAGTAACTTCATTCCATTTACTCAAAGTACAGCGTCTTTCAAGTATGAAGTTTGCTTGATCATTTCACCACAGATACTACAGGCAGAGCATTGACTTCAACTCCAGACAGCTTTTTGCTGCAACTATAGGTTGGTACTAATGTATACATATATACACTTAGGCAAATAACTATGTATTTCAACCGGATTTAAATCATTCTGTTTCGCAAAGTTAGCATGCTCTCTATATCTTTAAAAGTAACCAAATAAGAGTTGGTGACATACCAGTTTTGTTGCTGAAGAGTCTTTTCTCCCCAACTTCTTCCTTGCGATTCCGCGGGCCGACTGATTCGAACCATGTCTCAAAAATCGACGCGAATCTCCGCCCCTCTTCCATAGCATGGAAGCATAGTGTTCTGGTTATTATGCAGTCGACCTAGCATACAGTTTCAGAGGTTTGCACTGGTGAACGGTTAGGAGTTTACATTCGAGTTTTCTCAACAGACTGTAATATATTTGATCCAAATAAATACCAAATGCTCTAAAATACTGTATATAGTGTTCTTATTCTTCAATCAGTTAATATACACATCTTTGATGTGAAAGATGTTATAGAATGTATAAGGTGATAACTTGTAGAACATGAAAAGCACAACATAAAATGTTAAATATGAACTACTACTGCATCCGAAGTGTTATGTAGATATTATGTGAATGTTCATACTTGTAATTCTTGAGGTTTGAGGATTTACTTCCTACTACAAAACACATCGTCTCTAAACTCGGTACATTTTGATATTTATGGAAATGTAACTATTTCGTTGTTAGTACGTTTATAAAGAGTTTAGTAAGCGAGATGATTAAAGTTATACACTACATGAGACAGTAATTCATTTAATTTTAGGGAGAAGTAATTTTTAACTGTAACTCATTACTTTTTAAAAGCAAGATGACCAACAGTGGTTACAAGTTAACTTTTTGTGTTTAAGAATGACAACTGCCATCTTGATATTACAGTGAGCAAACAATAGGATGATGTACAACTCAGTTTCATTGCAAACGTATTAGTTCAAGAGTGTTCCATTTAAAAGACCCTCTAACATAAGAAAAACAAATGGGAACTAATATTCACTTTGAAACTAAAATTACATGACATAAAATGTTGAATATAAAAGAATGCTACTTGTAGTTCAGCGGGTTGGACTATTTATACATTTATGTTAATGTAATTATTTCCTTGTTAGTAAGTTTTTAAAGAGTTTAGTAAGCGAGATGAATAAGTTATACAGTACATGAGTTACTAACTCATATAGTCTTTTTGGCAAAAGTATTTTTTAACTGTAACTCATTACGTTTTTTTTTAAAGATTAACAACACTGGTTACAAGTTAACTTTATGTGTTTAAGAACGACAACTGCCTTCTTACTATTAAAATGAGCAAAACAATAGGACGATGTACAACTCAGTTTCATTACAAGCGTGTTAGTCCAAGAGTGTTCCATTTAAAAGACCCCCTATCTTAACAAAAACAAATAGGAACTAATGTTCACAAAATTACACAGCATAGAATATTGAACATAAAAGAATGCTACATCTAAAGAGTTATATGTTAGAATATTTTTAAAGAATTCAGTAAGCGCAATGAATAAGTTTAAACAGTATCCAGACCAAATTGACAGCCAGCTGAGTTATACTAGCCATCTCCACCCCCACATATTTTTAAAGAATTCAGTAAGCGCAATGAATAAGTTTAAACAGTATCCAGACCAAATTGACAGCCAGCTGAGTTCTACTAGCCATCTCCACCCCCACCTGCAAACACATACAACGTGATAAAAGATACATCTGAAAGTGTCAATTTCAACAAGGGGCAAAAAAGCAGGTTTCAAAGACCTAGAAAATTATGTATTTAAAAATATCTGCAATGATACTATTATCTTGTTATTTCAAAAGATTTTATGAACATTACTTTAGTACAGTACGCATTTGTTTTGTGCATATATTAATTTCACATGCTAAAGAAATGTTTGTACGCCTGATACAGTTGGTATACCTTCTCTTACAAAATCATCTAGTAATTGCATAATAAGTGCTCTTATGCAAACGTGTTCATTTGAAAAGTGCAACAAGCAACAAATACAGTACCTCCAAAAGCATACTGCACATATCTGAACAATGATGAAGGAGGGGAATATGTTGGACCATTTTTAACCTTCTGTCTGTTTGTATTCCAAAAGCTACTACTTACACACACTTATCTCATACCTGAGTCAATCCAAGTTAATTAAAGAAATATTCAGAACAGTATATGTTGCGTTAGCAAGTTTGATAAAAAATAAAAAACATTCAAATAAGAGTTAGGTAGTTACATACCGGCTTTGTCAATGACCATACGTGTGCGCAGTTTGAAGAGGAGTCACGTTTCTCATTGGTTCTCTCATTGGTTATTCAAAATCATTCTAAAGTACTTCAGCCATAAAACTATTCATTTAACTTTCTGCCAATAATGCAATTCAGTGCAATTGAGGTGGCACTGTCATGACTGAATGTCAGACTGTCATGCCTCATTGTGTGAAGTTTGCTCGTTCTTCCCCACTCCATGTGTGGGGTTTACGACGGGTGCTCAAGTTTCCTCCCACATTCCAAAAAACATGCATGTTAGGAGTATTTAACGCATCAAATTGGCCACATAATTTTTTGGGTTGTCTGGAAATTAGTCTGGTAACCCTTCCATTTTGGAAGGATCTTAGTGTTCGCGGCATGCTCGTAAGGCCTCCTATTTTTACCCATTACATACTTTCCTGAAGACTTAAAGATTGGCATTATTTTTTTTTTCTTCCTCAAAACCCTGTTTGTTTGTTGTTTTATTTTTTTTAATAAGAGCAACTTTATGTATCTTTAATACATCATAATAAAATATGTCCACACCATTTAGCAGTCTAAATTTGTCTTTTGAAAACTTCAGCTGTACACTCACTGACGTCATGCTATTGGCTCCGGCCATCCTGTGTGGACTTTGCATGTTCTCCCCCTGTCGATGTCGATGTGAAACTCTAAATAAGCTTCATAAGTCACATCGACTTACCTCTTTTTTCACTAGCAGGCCAAAGTGTTCCACGGTGTGTCTGTGGTTTAAAAGAAAAAAACTACAGTAAACATCAGTGAATCAAGAACTCTTGTGTCACCACGTGTGAACAATCCGTCATCCTCAGTGTACCTTTTTATACCATCCGCCAACAACGATGGCAGGTACAGTATTCTATTTTTTTCCTTAATTTTATTAATACGTCGTATAATACATGTTTTTGGGTAGTAGTTTTTAGGTTTAGGGGGTATTTAGGGGGACCTAAAGGGTTAATTCCGATTTATGCGGTAATTTGGGTTATGTCGTCAGCGTAAGAACGGATCTCGTTCGTAACCCGGGGGACTACCTGTAATTTGTATTGTATTGTGTGAGAAAATTGTATTCATGCTTAAATCACAACCATTATACATCATATTTTGCATGCTTATGTTATGCTTGCATGAGAACATTGTAGCATAGAGCATCATTGTTATATTAACCGGCTTGAGTGTGCCTTCCCATAGCCTTGACTATCGTAGACTGTATCACAATATGCCCAAATATGGACTGTTATGTTCCTGTGCTTTCCAATATGCCCTGAATGAATACAAAGGGCGACTGTGGCTTATCATCGTTCTAGCCAGAGCCGGTGTTCAAGGTCGTATCTTGAGGTGTTTTTCCCCCTACTGGAGATGTTTTTCTGTGGAAAACCACCAGAGTTGATACTTAAGTTTCAGTCTCGTTTTCATAGGTATCGTTTCACAGTAAGCATCCTTGGGTAACGCCCTTTCAACAGTATAAATGTCCAACCTCTATTGTACTTATGGGTGATCACAGCAGCTCCTGGCAGAATCACATCATTTTGTACCCCTGATATATCATGTTTATAAAGTCTTCGAAGCAGGCAATCTTTGGTTGGTCGTATTCATTTCTCTCATCGAGCTATCGAGGTAACACTTGTCTTGGAGTTCAAACCTGAATTTCCCTGACATATTGTACTGATTTTTTTTTTGGTTGTTGTTGTTGTTGTTGGAGACTAAATACAAAATGGAAAAAGATTCACTTAAAATTAGAGAAAAGTAAAAAATAAATGCAAAATTTCAAAAAATGAACATGCAAAATGAAATGAAAAATAACTAAATATTACATTGATAAAATGCAAAGTAACAAAAAAAACTTTGACTATGTTCAAAAAAGAATACGTGGGCAGACCGCATTCATACGAATGGCTGGCTGTCAAGTATATACGGAGGCAAGTTGATGATAAAAACGGCCCCTTTTGAATTTTCAACAGTGTATATTCTATAAGAGGCACTTTATAATGTCTATGTTGAGCTTTATTGGTATGTGCGTGGCGTATTATATATTTTATCTAGGTGACGAGCTATTTTCTACTTTTTAAGCTGACTCTGCTAACTGGGAATGTATCGCCAGGGATAAATTCATTAAGTCGCTACCTCTTTAAATTGTCAACTCTTTCAGAGGCCCTTTGTGACGTTCACACTCATCTATATTTGTGACTATTGGTACATGACTGGCTTTCACGTGCTAATTAGCTCGATTTTGTAAGCTTTGAGCTAAGGTATCACCTTCATGGAAGAGTAGCAGGTCGATGCATGACAACCTGTATTGTTTACACCAAAATGTTTGACATTATTATATTATAGAGATCTGTATAGATTGAAAAGTGATGTCAACAAACAATAAACACAAATTTATAATACAAAACTAATTTCATGTTATTTTATTAGGTCAAATTTTCATGAACTGCTTCTGCTGGGGACTGCTGCTGGCTGTAGGCCAAATGTAGCCCATTTTTCAAATAGCAAAAAACATATTAAATAGGCCTTTTATTTCATGTTTTGACGGCTGACCGTTGCCATCCATTTTTTCTGCTGCTCTAATTCTTTGCGGAAGCCATGCTGCACAACCAACAATCAAAGGCCGCTGATCCATAAAATGTTAGGTGTAAACAATGAACCACGACACCAATTTCATCAATTGTTCAATAAAAAATGTTTTTCTTTATCAAGGGGTAATAACTTGTTATTGTTATACATTACACAATGAAAATAATACAATTTTGTTCCTGTCTTGTGATCATTGTATTTGTGTTGCTTGGGTCCAAGCTAAATGAAAAATGCCTCTAAAAAGGTACAGGTTTGGTTTTGCTAAAATTAGAGGCTATATTAAAAATTTGAGTTAAGCAGGAAATGTTTGTTAAACGTAATTTCAGGTCAAACAGTCTATAAAATAAGGAATATGTACACACACACACACACACACACACATATACATATAAGCATTAGAACGTACAACAGTAAAGAAAAGTGGAAAATATAATTTAAAAGTCGTGACCTCAAACGTTTTGGGAAACAAAAGTGGTTTTATATGTCAATGCGACAAAACAAACTAGGATGTGCCATTTAGAACTTGGGAATAAAATATGTTATACATAGTGTTAGCTTTAATATATTACCACAGGTAGGTGAATCAAGGAAATCTAGACATTTTCTGGAAAAACAGCATTCTTGTTGTGAAAAAAGAAAAACTTAAGTCATCCTGCATTTCAATGTAAAAGTTGATTTCTCATGGAAATGCCAAACAAACATGAAACTTTCACTCCACATCGGAAAGTTCACTTCTGTGTTACAGTTTACATAGTTTTCAGCTGATGCCTTACCCCTCCAAATGTAAAACTAGCATTTGAATATATGTTATAATGCAATGACAAAATCAAATCACTTAGATACATGATTATATCCATTTTCCCATAAATGTCGCAACTACCGCTGTCAGTTTCATTGAAAACCACTACAGTTCTGCTTGTGCTTGGAACTACCCGAGGCTCCGTAATCCCGGAAAACCCAGAAGTAAAATCGGATAATCGATCCCTATGGGGGTGTCGCCACTCTCTTTATACGGCTCTGGGTATGACTGTGGTTGCACGTCTCATTGTGGCCTGCGATTGGCTGTTAACCGATTCAGGCTGTACCCCGCCTACTGCCCGTAGTAAGCTAGGATAGGCTCCAGCACATCCGCGACCCTCGTGAGGCTAAGCGGCATTGAAAAGGAATGAATGTGTTTTTATTTTAATGATTAATTATTTTATGAACTTATTTTTAATGATTAATTATTTTAAAATTTTAAATGATCAATTTATTTTTATAAATGATTATTTTAATGATTTGTCTTTAAAAATGTAATCTTTTTTTTTTTTTAATTATTTCTATTAAATTATTTCTATTAAACTGTGATTTAAAATTCAATTTTAGGATTCCTTATTTCAGCAGGTGGAACACCTGTAAGGTCTGAGTTACGTCTGTTTGCCAGAAGTGGGTAGAGTGGCCAAAAATTTTACTCACGTAAAAGTAGCGTTACTTCAAAATAATATTACTCAAGTAAAAGTAATCGTCCAAACAAAAAAAATGTACTCATATACAAGTAAAAAAAAAGAATTTTATATACCGGGCAAATACTGTAAAAAAACTGGTCTGTCCAACAATCTCAGCTTGTGTTATGTGCACCTTTATCTTAATACATTTTCTAAATGACCACAAATCTGCTGCATTATATACATTGGTTAAATATTAATATGTCATTGGCTCTCTATTGAGGTACCATCCAGGCATACTCCATTTTATCAGCTGTGAGATTTTGGTGGCATGCCCTGAGAGCCCTAACTAAGTCTTTAGCGCAGTCTTCGGATCCACGACTCTTGCGCCATTCCTTGGATGGCAACGGTCAGCCGTCAAAACATGAAATAAAAGGCCTATTTAATGTTTTTTGCTATTTGAAAAATGGGCTACATTTGGCCTACAGCCAGCAGCAGTCCCCAGCAGAAGCAGTTCATGAAAATTTGACCTAATAAAATAACATGAAATTAGTTTTGTATTATAAATTTGTGTTTATTGTTTGTTGACATCACTTTTCAATCTATACAGATCTCTATAATATAATAATGTCAAACATTTTGGTGTAAACAATACAGGTTGTCATGCATCGACCTGCTACTCTTCCATGAAGGTGATACCTTAGCTCAAAGCTTACAAAATCGAGCTAATTAGCACGTGAAAGCCAGTCATGTACCAATAGTCACAAATATAGATGAGTGTGAACGTCACAAAGGGCCTCTGAAAGAGTTGACAATTTAAAGAGGTAGCGACTTAATGAATTTATCCCTGGCGATACATTCCCAGTTAGCAGAGTCAGCTTAAAAAGTAGAAAATAGCTCGTCACCTAGATAAAATATATAATACGCCACGCACATACCAATAAAGCTCAACATAGACATTATAAAGTGCCTCTTATAGAATATACACTGTTGAAAATTCAAAAGGGGCCGTTTTTATCATCAACTTGCCTCCGTATATACTTGACAGCCAGCCATTCGTATGAATGCGGTCTGCCCACGTATTCTTTTTTGAACATAGTCAAAGTTTTTTTTGTTACTTTGCATTTTATCAATGTAATATTTAGTTATTTTTCATTTCATTTTGCATGTTCATTTTTTGAAATTTTGCATTTATTTTTTACTTTTCTCTAATTTTAAGTGAATCTTTTTCCATTTTGTATTTAGTCTCCAACAACAACAACAACAACCAAAAAAAAAATCAGTACAATATGTCAGGGAAATTCAGGTTTGAACTCCAAGACAAGTGTTACCTCGATAGCTCGATGAGAGAAATGAATACGACCAACCAAAGATTGCCTGCTTCGAAGACTTTATAAACATGATATATCAGGGGTACAAAATGATGTGATTCTGCCAGGAGCTGCTGTGATCACCCATAAGTACAATAGAGGTTGGACATTTATACTGTTGAAAGGGCGTTACCCAAGGATGCTTACTGTGAAACGATACCTATGAAAACGAGACTGAAACTTAAGTATCAACTCTGGTGGTTTTCCACAGAAAAACATCTCCAGTAGGGGGAAAAACACCTCAAGATACGACCTTGAACACCGGCTCTGGCTAGAACGATGATAAGCCACAGTCGCCCTTTGTATTCATTCAGGGCATATTGGAAAGCACAGGAACATAACAGTCCATATTTGGGCATATTGTGATACAGTCTACGATAGTCAAGGCTATGGGAAGGCACACTCAAGCCGGTTAATATAACAATGATGCTCTATGCTACAATGTTCTCATGCAAGCATAACATAAGCATGCAAAATATGATGTATAATGGTTGTGATTTAAGCATGAATACAATTTTCTCACACAATACAATACAAATTACAGGTAGTCCCCCGGGTTACGAACGAGATCCGTTCTTACGCTGACGACATAACCCAAATTACCGCATAAATCGGAATTAACCCTTTAGGTCCCCCTAAATACCCCCTAAACCTAAAAACTACTACCCAAAAACATGTATTATACGACGTATTAATAAAATTAAGGAAAAAAATAGAATACTGTACCTGCCATCGTTGTTGGCGGATGGTATAAAAAGGTACACTGAGGATGACGGATTGTTCACACGTGGTGACACAAGAGTTCTTGATTCACTGATGTTTACTGTAGTTTTTTTCTTTTAAACCACAGACACACCGTGGAACACTTTGGCCTGCTAGTGAAAAAAGAGGTAAGTCGATGTGACTTATGAAGCTTATTTAGAGTTTCACATCGACATCGACAGGGGGAGAACATGCAAAGTCCACACAGGATGGCCGGAGCCAATAGCATGACGTCAGTGAGTGTACAGCTGAAGTTTTCAAAAGACAAATTTAGACTGCTAAATGGTGTGGACATATTTTATTATGATGTATTAAAGATACATAAAGTTGCTCTTATTAAAAAAAATAAAACAACAAACAAACAGGGTTTTGAGGAAGAAAAAAAAAATAATGCCAATCTTTAAGTCTTCAGGAAAGTATGTAATGGGTAAAAATAGGAGGCCTTACGAGCATGCCGCGAACACTAAGATCCTTCCAAAATGGAAGGGTTACCAGACTAATTTCCAGACAACCCAAAAAATTATGTGGCCAATTTGATGCGTTAAATACTCCTAACATGCATGTTTTTTGGAATGTGGGAGGAAACTTGAGCACCCGTCGTAAACCCCACACATGGAGTGGGGAAGAACGAGCAAACTTCACACAATGAGGCATGACAGTCTGACATTCAGTCATGACAGTGCCACCTCAATTGCACTGAATTGCATTATTGGCAGAAAGTTAAATGAATAGTTTTATGGCTGAAGTACTTTAGAATGATTTTGAATAACCAATGAGAGAACCAATGAGAAACGTGACTCCTCTTCAAACTGCGCACACGTATGGTCATTGACAAAGCCGGTATGTAACTACCTAACTCTTATTTGAATGTTTTTTATTTTTTATCAAACTTGCTAACGCAACATATACTGTTCTGAATATTTCTTTAATTAACTTGGATTGACTCAGGTATGAGATAAGTGTGTGTAAGTAGTAGCTTTTGGAATACAAACAGACAGAAGGTTAAAAATGGTCCAACATATTCCCCTCCTTCATCATTGTTCAGATATGTGCAGTATGCTTTTGGAGGTACTGTATTTGTTGCTTGTTGCACTTTTCAAATGAACACGTTTGCATAAGAGCACTTATTATGCAATTACTAGATGATTTTGTAAGAGAAGGTATACCAACTGTATCAGGCGTACAAACATTTCTTTAGCATGTGAAATTAATATATGCACAAAACAAATGCGTACTGTACTAAAGTAATGTTCATAAAATCTTTTGAAATAACAAGATAATAGTATCATTGCAGATATTTTTAAATACATAATTTTCTAGGTCTTTGAAACCTGCTTTTTTTGCCCCTTGTTGAAATTGACACTTTCAGATGTATCTTTTATCACGTTGTATGTGTTTGCAGGTGGGGGTGGAGATGGCTAGTAGAACTCAGCTGGCTGTCAATTTGGTCTGGATACTGTTTAAACTTATTCATTGCGCTTACTGAATTCTTTAAAAATATGTGGGGGTGGAGATGGCTAGTATAACTCAGCTGGCTGTCAATTTGGTCTGGATACTGTTTAAACTTATTCATTGCGCTTACTGAATTCTTTAAAAATATTCTAACATATAACTCTTTAGATGTAGCATTCTTTTATGTTCAATATTCTATGCTGTGTAATTTTGTGAACATTAGTTCCTATTTGTTTTTGTTAAGATAGGGGGTCTTTTAAATGGAACACTCTTGGACTAACACGCTTGTAATGAAACTGAGTTGTACATCGTCCTATTGTTTTGCTCATTTTAATAGTAAGAAGGCAGTTGTCGTTCTTAAACACATAAAGTTAACTTGTAACCAGTGTTGTTAATCTTTAAAAAAAAACGTAATGAGTTACAGTTAAAAAATACTTTTGCCAAAAAGACTATATGAGTTAGTAACTCATGTACTGTATAACTTATTCATCTCGCTTACTAAACTCTTTAAAAACTTACTAACAAGGAAATAATTACATTAACATAAATGTATAAATAGTCCAACCCGCTGAACTACAAGTAGCATTCTTTTATATTCAACATTTTATGTCATGTAATTTTAGTTTCAAAGTGAATATTAGTTCCCATTTGTTTTTCTTATGTTAGAGGGTCTTTTAAATGGAACACTCTTGAACTAATACGTTTGCAATGAAACTGAGTTGTACATCATCCTATTGTTTGCTCACTGTAATATCAAGATGGCAGTTGTCATTCTTAAACACAAAAAGTTAACTTGTAACCACTGTTGGTCATCTTGCTTTTAAAAAGTAATGAGTTACAGTTAAAAATTACTTCTCCCTAAAATTAAATGAATTACTGTCTCATGTAGTGTATAACTTTAATCATCTCGCTTACTAAACTCTTTATAAACGTACTAACAACGAAATAGTTACATTTCCATAAATATCAAAATGTACCGAGTTTAGAGACGATGTGTTTTGTAGTAGGAAGTAAATCCTCAAACCTCAAGAATTACAAGTATGAACATTCACATAATATCTACATAACACTTCGGATGCAGTAGTAGTTCATATTTAACATTTTATGTTGTGCTTTTCATGTTCTACAAGTTATCACCTTATACATTCTATAACATCTTTCACATCAAAGATGTGTATATTAACTGATTGAAGAATAAGAACACTATATACAGTATTTTAGAGCATTTGGTATTTATTTGGATCAAATATATTACAGTCTGTTGAGAAAACTCGAATGTAAACTCCTAACCGTTCACCAGTGCAAACCTCTGAAACTGTATGCTAGGTCGACTGCATAATAACCAGAACACTATGCTTCCATGCTATGGAAGAGGGGCGGAGATTCGCGTCGATTTTTGAGACATGGTTCGAATCAGTCGGCCCGCGGAATCGCAAGGAAGAAGTTGGGGAGAAAAGACTCTTCAGCAACAAAACTGGTATGTCACCAACTCTTATTTGGTTACTTTTAAAGATATAGAGAGCATGCTAACTTTGCGAAACAGAATGATTTAAATCCGGTTGAAATACATAGTTATTTGCCTAAGTGTATATATGTATACATTAGTACCAACCTATAGTTGCAGCAAAAAGCTGTCTGGAGTTGAAGTCAATGCTCTGCCTGTAGTATCTGTGGTGAAATGATCAAGCAAACTTCATACTTGAAAGACGCTGTACTTTGAGTAAATGGAATGAAGTTACTCTGATATAAAAACTGTAGTTTCACAAATGCTTGAAATTGAACTCGTGCAAGACTTCTTAAAACTTATTATAGAACCACAAACCTGACAGAAGAGACTTCATCCAGAAGGTAAAAGATTCGCCGGAAAAATACTCACTCAGCATTGCTACAAAACTAGCCTACACACAGACCACACCCTCCCATGGGGGCTTTGTCCGGACATGCATGAACATGCCTAGATAAGTTACCCCTTCCCACCCACACTTTCCCATAACCCCCCTTGTTTCCAAATAGGTACGGGTCAAAGGGGACATCGCTTTGGCTACGACTAGCCCAGGCGCTAGCCACGCCCTACTACTTCCGATTCTTCGTTAGGACATGTACGGACATGTCTCAACATCCGTGAGAACGCATGCGCTTAACACGCCCCCAGCCCCCATTACTTTTTTTCTTGGGGGGGGGGGGGGGCATGTCCGTACATTTCCCAAAACCCCGGAGCACGCATGCGCTAAACACGCCCCCCCCCCCCCCCCTTTTTTTTTGTAGAGAGGCATGACCGCACATATCCTAACAACCGTGACAACGTCTCGTTTGGACATATATGGACATACACCCAATTAAGACACACCCATGATCACAAACACTTTTAATTAACCCCCCCCCCCCCCCCAAATTAGATCCATCCAAACCGAAAAAAAACAACAACAAAAAACCTTTAATTAACTAGATCTAATTAGATCCGTCAGAACCATACAAAACCACGTTAATGAACTCACACCAAATTAGATCCATCAAAACCACACAAAACCCTTTAATTAACTACACAATTAGATCCATCAAAACCACACATAAGCCCTTTAATTTAACTACACAAATTAGACCCATCCAAAAACCGTTTAAATAACTCCCCAATTAGATCAATCAACACCACAATAAACCCTCTAATTACAAACCATTAAGTCATACCTTAACCCTAAACCCTTTAATTAACCCCTCAACTAGATCCATCAAAACCTTACAAGACCCTTTAATTAACTCAATCCAAATTTGATCCATCAAAAAAAAATAAAAAAAACTTTAATTAAACCCAATTAGATCCATCAAAAATACCCCTTTAATTAACTCAATCCAAATTAGATCCATAACCCATACCCCGGAGCACGCATGCGCTAAACACGGCCCCACACCTATTACGTTTTTTTCTAGGGGGACATGTACGGACATAACCCATACCACGCATAGCACGCATGCGCTAAACACGCCCCCTCACACATACACTACCTTTTTTCAAGGGGGGACATGTACGGACATAACCCATACCACGGAACGCGCATGCGCTAAACTTCAAAGTTGTAAAACATCTGTCATGACCAAAACCACATCAATGACATCATACCAACATAGATCAAAGGACTGCGTTCAAAGGGGTCCGGGGGGCGGGGTCATAAATCATCTGTCATCACCAACATAGATCAAAGGACTACGATCAAAGGGGCAAAGGGGGGCGGGGTCATTAATCATCTGTCATCACAATATAGATCAAAGGACTACGATCAAAGGGGGGAAGGGGGGCGGTGTCATAAATCATCTGTCATCACAATAGAGATCAAAGGACTACGATCAAAGGGGGCGGGGTCACAGAGGTCAAAGTCATAAATCATCGGGGGCATGAACCCTACTTGACACAAGGTGTATTCTATTACTCTCTCTGGTCACGTATCCTGCCAGGTTGTTTCAGAGATTCCAACAAAGAGCTGGAGGAATGTCAAAGGGTGTAATTAGTCTATGACTTACTCTGCTTTGGATTGACATTTAATTGTACCTAATGTGTGTTTTTGGCACAAACGTGTGTGTATTTTGAGCCACACGTGATCCATTGGGTCTGAGCAATGCTGCCTTTCGCCACAGACAACACACACAACCACAGGACAATTGTGTTCTTGTTGAGAAATAACATATATTAGAGGTGTAATGTACACATACAGTATGTCACGGTTAAAGTTTGTTCTATTGACTAAAACTAAAAAGAAGCTGTTATTAAAGTGCAAAATAAACAAAAAAAATCAAACTTGTGAATTTGTGTTTTTATTGTTCTTTCATTCTTTAATTCACAGTTTATGTGCAAAAAAAGGACAACACACCCTTTTTTGTAGGGATTGAGTGAGGTAACAGTTAAACTACCAACACTACCACTACCATTTTCAATGTTGGATTACACATAGTTGATTGTAAACCATCATCAGTTAACAAAATCACATAAGATTTATTTATGTATTGGCTAAAGTAAAATAAAAACTGCAAATACTTCAAAAACTGAAAAAGCATCTCATGAAGTCGTGCAAAAATAAATACTTCTAAATCACTTCTAAAGTGTTAGTAATACTGTGTTTGATAGTTCCCACTCTGTACATTCGCCATAACTTTCCTAGTTAGTCAGTTTGTCTTCTTTTTTCCCGTAATGTTGGTTGTTGGTTTTGGCACATTACCGCTTCCGCTCCCTGGAGGGAAGGAGGACTAACCCCAGGGGTCGCGTTAACCGAATATTTTCCGTCGTTGACCGGTTTTTTAAAACGGTGACGGAAAAAACTGAAGTCCATCCGTCATTTTGACAGGTTGCAATTCACACCCCAGACCACAGGGTGGCGAGTGAGCATATTAATTAGCTATTGTCTCTCTTGATGCATGACGTCATTGGCCTTACTCGGAAAAATGTCAAGGCAAATGAGCGTCCGAACTAAGGCTACGTTCATACTACAGGTCTTAATGCATGAATCCGATTTTTTCGTGTTTTTCCGACTCGAGTGAGGCATTAACTTGACGGTCTGAACGTGACAAGTCGCATAGAACGGGACCATTTCAAATCCGATCTGGGTCACTTTCGTATGTGGTCTAAATCCGATCTGGGCCACATTTTTCCAGACTGTCGCGGCGGTCTGTACTGTCCAGTCCCACAAATCGGATTCAATGCACCAATTACGTCATCAAAAAGCGAGAGACGGTACGGTAGCTCCGGTAGCGATGCAGCAGTGTGTTATTAGCGCCTAGCTTGCCTTGAACACGGCTTTTTAGGAAGGGTCGGACTTGACAACAGTCATAAAAAAATAAAAGTAGGTTTGAGGATAAGCCTGAGAATAATCAGTTTTCTCTCTGCTCCATATAAGCAATATTTCAACATTGCTTACACGGCCGAGAGTCGGGGCAAACTGCCCATATGTGTGTGTGACATGCACGAACAGTGCGTGCATGCTATCGATCCATATACTTTCAATATAAGCCTAAACGGGGATTATATATGCCTGTTATTAGTGTCCTCTTTTTAACAGCAACAAGCCTATGGCTACGTTCATACTATAGGTGTTAATGCACGAATCCGATTTTTTGTCATATCTACGCACCAATTCACAGTCCGACATGTGCTGAAGCATCAAAACAAATGACCATACAACCACACATGCTGGCTGTCATCCGTCATTCCAGGGATATCATATTTTGCTTATTAAAAAGAGGACACAAATAACAGGCATAAATAATCCCTGTACAGGTTTATATTCAAAGTGTATGGATCGATAGCATGCACGCACTGTTCGTGCATGTCACACACACATCCGAGCAGTTTGCCCGACTCTCGGCCGTGTAAGCAATGTTGAAATATTGCTTATATGGAGCAGAGAGAAAACCGATCATTCTCAGGCTTATCCTCAATTTTTTTTTTTTTTTTAATGACTTGTCAAGTCCGACCCTTCCTAAAAAGCCGTGTTTAAGGCAAGCTAGGCGCTAATGACGCACAGCTGCTTGATGTGTGATGGCGCGGTGTGGATTCTCTGTTAAACTTGTTCGGACAGAATATTAATTAACGATGAATGAAAACTAAATACTATTGAGTATGTCATTATTAACATTTTAAAAATTTAAGTGACGGGTAAAAATAGATTATGACCAGATTTTTATGACCCTGTCAGTCAAAATGACAGACAACGAAAAAGTCTAGCGCAATCTCTGACTAACCCCAACATTTACAGTTTTTTTTTTTTTTTAAATTATTCATTTTTTTAAACTCATAATATATTCGCCCTCTGACTGTGTGCACCGAACCATGATGCCTGTACTGTCACGGTACGGGACGAATACAAATACTGTTACCCTCCTAATACCGTATTTTTCAGACTACAAGTCGCACCAGCCATAAAATGCCCACCGAAGAGAAAAAAACATATATAAGTCGCACCGGAGTATAATTCGCATTTTGGGGGACATTTACTTGATAAAATCCAACACATAGAACAGATCTGTCACCTTGAAAGGCAATTTAATATAAAAATACAATAGAGAACAACATGCTGAATAAGTGTATAGTGCATGAACAACGAAATATACTGTCCTCACCAGGATGCTACAGCTCGGTCCTGGCTATACAGCAAGCTAAACTCCCAAATGATGATGCTTGACGTCCGTATAATTTGCGGAATCAATTTCGTCCTTGATACCAAACAGGTTTACATCAACGTAAATAAATGATAATTTGGTGCTGTTACACAATGACACAAAAGGTTAGCATGCGTTCGCTAGCATTAGCACATCGTTCAAACAACCACACAACTGGCTTTAAGTGTCCGATCGTAGGTGGAAAACACACAACAACAACATAAAAGATGATACACACAGGCATTGCCTCTGTAGAGATATTTTACAAGCATAAACAATGAACGTAGATTCGCAGCGTGTTTCTCTCTTGCTAACTCGCCCACTCAACTCAAGCTGCGTAGCTGTCTGTCTTCTTCTGGCGCCTTCACGTAAACAAGTGCGAGTGCGCCCTCATGTGGGCGTGAAAGCGCCACAAACTAAAAGCATGCATTTCAATATAAAAAAGTCAATAATACAATTGAACACACATTGCCAAAGGCAGAACGCGAACGTGGCCATAGCTATTAAGTTATTCAGATAACTATAGCATAAAGAACATGCTAACAAGTTCACCAAACCATCAGTGTCACTCCAAAACTCCAAAATAACATGTGAAATGATATCATAATGTGTTAATAATTTTACACATAAGTCGCTCCTGAGTATAAGTCGCACTCCCAGCCAAACTATGAAAAAAACTGCGACTTATAGTTCGAAAAATACGGTATATACTATATATACAGTATATAGTGGCGACTCAACTGCCGGACTAAGCATTGGATGGATGGATGGATGGATGGATGGATGGATGGATGGATGGATGGATGGATGGATGGATGGATGGATGGATGGATGGATGGATGGATGGATGGATGGATGGATGGATGGATGGATGGATGGATGGATGGATGGATGGATGGATGGACGGACAGTATATATATCAAATTAGAAGCAAATTGCCCTATCCACAGCAGATGTGGCCATGTATCTTCCTCTGCTTATTGCTAATATGCTCTGGGTCACAGGAGCTGCAGCATCAGCAGGAAGATAAGACTTCTCTTTCCCCAAACCAATTCATCCAGGACCAAGAGGCATTACCATGCCATGTCTTGAGTCATTGATAGGACTTTCCCCCAGTGGTACATGCTTGGAACACTACAAAAGGGAGCCACCCACAAGGAATCCTAATCAGATGCCCGAACCAACTCATCTGGCTCCCCTCAATGTAAAGGAGCAGTGGCTAGACCAGTGGTTATTAACCTTGTTGGAGCTACCAAACCCCACTAGTTTCATATGCGCATTTACCAAACCCATCTTTAGCATAAATTAAAATAATGATTTTTTTTTTTTCAAGACATTCTTTTTCTACTGGTGCACAAAATGAACCGTGCAGAACAAAACTAACATAGTGTTCCGAGTATCAGATTCGCCATCTTTAACGCAGCTGGTTTTACAAGTGTTTCACCAATAGTGTGTGGCTTGCCCTGCTGTGTGATCAGGTACGTAACTTCATATGATGGTAATAGGTACAAAAAAAAGCAGGCAGAGTGGCCTCATCATCGAATCTGACTCTCTTCACCTTGAATTCAGCAAGCGTGTTCTTATATTCCCCGTCTCCATGCAGTTTCTTGAAGTGTTCCTTTAATTTTGCCAGTGCGAGTCTAGAATTGCTCAACTTGACATCGCAAATCATGCAGCCAGGATGTTGACTCTCATCCCCTTCCATGATACATGAGAATCCACATTTTACATAATCGTCTGACCACTTTTTTTTTAACGCGACATAGTTATTGTGAATTAAAATATGAAGAAAGTAATTGCACTACGTACTTTGGTGATATTAGCAGTTTCGATCACTCCTGAGTGCACCAAATTCCTCGCAGCACTGATTGGCCAAGCAATGTCACGTGATCATCTGCAGCCAGTGATGGCCAAGCGGGGCATGCCATCGCGTATAGACATGATGAGTCGATGTGTCTTGACCTCAGTGGCAGAGGCACCACAGACGCACCAAACCCCTAGGGTTCGATCAAACCCAAGTTGAGAACCACTGGGCTAGACTGCCAGATCACCAAGCTTCTCAACCTACCTCTAAGGCAGGGCAAAGGCACTCTACGGAACAATCTAATTTTGTCCACTTGCATCCGGGTGCTTGTTATTACAGTCACAACCCACAGCTCGTGTCCATAGATGAGGGTAGGATTGTAGATTGACCCGTATATCGACTGCCATGCCTTTTTGCTAAGCTCCTTCTTCACTATGTCAGATCAATACAGAGTCTGCATCACAGCAAACACTTCACCCATTCGCCTGTTGATCTCATGCTCCAATTCTTTTACCACATTTGAATAACACTGAGATAAATGAACTCTTCCACTTTGGGCAGGACCTGATCCCTTACCTGAGGAGGCAACTCCACAGTTTTATGACTGAGAATCATTGTCTCAGATATGGAGCTGATTTTCATCCCAACCACTTCACACTCAGCTGCAAACCGCTCAAGTGAGCGTTGGAGGACAGTATCTTAGAATAAAGATCAGATGATACTATTACTAAAATACAAAGAGTGGAAAAAACAGGTAAAACGAGAGTGGTATTGTAAAACCCAATACTGTACATACTGCATTGTTATGACAGCTGACTGGATCATGTCTGGTCCGGAAATATATGTTTTGACTGACCCTTTCATCTGCAGTTACAGATGTAAATTGAAAATTGCAGCATCAGTAATGGGATTGACCCATGACGCGTGCAATTAGACACACTCAAGTAGAGAAACTCAGTGTCATGATTAGCAATCAGGCAGCATAGAATAGGATGCTCACATGTCCACACTCGCAAGGGTTTCACACAAATATAGGGTTCTACACCTCACATGGCTGATTTGTGCACACTTCACCCCTCCCAATCACTTATCTATCTGATTCTTCCCCATCCCCCTTTTTCCTTGGTCATCAGGCCCCCCAAATGGTGTCAACCGTAAATACAACTACCTAACTTTAGCACCAACATATTCAGTTAGTGTAGGCATTCAATATATTTGTTTTTGTTTGTGCTTCTTCTGTCTCTCTCTCACATTCTTTTTTTCTGTCCCCCATAACCCCTTTCTGTTCGCTGCTTTCTCATAATAAACGAGGCACGTTGAATGATAACAATGGGAGTATGTCATACTCTCATGTGATACATTAAAACTGTTCAGACCAATCGGACAAAAAAAAAAAAAAAAAAAATGCAGAAAAAGTGGCATTAGTCGCCACACATGAAATTTATTTGCAGATTCCCACACAATGCATTAGGTACGAGTTGAGAATAAACAGATGGAAAATTGGTATTGTGTTGGGGATGCTTTTATCCTTTTGGAAAATTGTTGTTGACCTATTTTGTTGTATTTTAATACATGTGATTACCATTTTTACATCCTGAAGACTGCTAGAAAATGTTATTATTCCGGTAGTCATTCTAAATATTCCTTTATATACATGTATTGTTGTGCTTGCTTTCACCTCTCAATGTCAGTGCCAATGACGATTGTGTGAAAGCTGTCATAGACATCAGGATCCGAAAATAGACAATTCCCAAAGGGGGGAGAAAGGGGGAGCGAGGGAAAGATGCTTGAGTAGGCTCACATTTGAGAGACAAAACGCTGCAATTCTGGGTCACTGGCAATGATAAATTATAAATAAGGGCTTACAGTAAACAGGCACACATTCACAAACGCACATTTTACACAACACCTCGAGGAGATTGTGAAAGCCTTTTGCCATAAGGTTCTCAATGAATAATATTTGCCAAACATTTTTTTCATGGAGAATTATTCGTTCATTCATCTCCTGAACGCTTATCCTCACGAGGGCTGTGGGAAGTGTTAATCTTGCTTTAAAACAGTAATCAGTTACAGTCACAAATTATTTCTCCCAAAAAGTAATCCAGTAAGTAACTCATTGTAAGAGTAATTAGGCACTCAGCAAAGTAACTGTTCAACGTTACTTTTCATGTTCTACTCATTATTACATGATATCTATATGTCTTTCACATCAAAGATGTTTATATGAACTGATTTAATTGAACTGATTTTTTTCAATATTAAAAAAAAAAAAAATGTAGGTGTAAAGAACCCGGAAGTTCGTTTCACCCCTGAGACAGCAGCAAGGAGGAGGCTTGACGAGGCTTTTCAGTTCGCACCACTTGGTTTATTAAAAAAAATTAAAATCACACAAACGGTTGTCTTAAAAAAAAGGGCTTGCATCCGTCCCATCTTGGGCGGTGTGGCGTTCGTACCCCCCTGGGCGGACAGCGCTGCTTCATGGCTCAGTTCAGGAAATCCAAAAAAAAAAAAAAACATCGCTGCAAATAACAAAAATCCCTCCACCTGAGCAGGACTCCAGGACTCCTGGGGGTTGAGTCTTTCAAATCCCTGCTGGGCCACCCTCAAAGTCTCTTTAAAAAGAATTAAGAACAGTAAAATAAAAAAAAAAAAGGTTCAAAAAAATATAAAACTCGCCCACCGCTCTTTTAATGTGGTAGCTATCAAGGGGCTGGGAGGTAGCGTCCAATTGTCCCCCTTGCAGTCCTGGGAGCTGCAGGCAAGCGTGGTGTCGAGCTTTTTTGCATGCCGTGCGTCATACAACTGCCAGTGCCCCTTGCTCGTGCCGACCCCCTCCGCAGAGCGGGTGGTCTGTCCTGTGCTCTCCCGATGCCACATTTATGGCCGCTCATTTTTCCTCTCCACCTAGCCAGGTGCCAATTAAGGCAATTGGGAGCACCTGGAGAGCAAGAGTGCAGACACGCCCATCTTGCCACGCCCCTCAGTCCCAGCTATCCGTTACATAGATCACACTTTTGACATCTTTATTTTAAATTTCACCTATAAAAGAGTTATGAAATACAAACTTTAACTTTCAAATGCAGTCCGAAAAAAAGCCTTTTTGTTTTTCCTGTTGTACTGAACACGCACCGAACCGTGAACCCCGTACCGATGTACATACTAAACCGCAACTTGTGTGTTTTGTTACACCCCTAATATATATAGCTGTATATTTCAATAGGCAGGTGAGGCTGTAAATCTCCTTCCTTTCCTACCTTTCATCTGATTGTTTTGATTATAAAAACATCACACAAGGTTCATGGATATGTCATTCAAGAAAAGTTTAGGGCAAGTGACTATTTTTGGTAGCCTAATAAAAAAAAAAAAAATTATTATATTGTAGCGTATACAAGGGCAAAATCAACTCGGTGATGATAATGGACACTCAGCAGGAACATAGTACATTATTTTCAATTTATGGTACCCACCTGGGTGCCACGAATTACATGTGAAAAAAAAAAGTTGCCCGAGAGTTTAGGATGACGCTCGCCATGCCAAATGCTAGTGCTAACAAGAAAGCGAATGCTTTGCTAACGCTCTGAGCCACCTAACCAATCATCAATTTCCTCTGTCAGCAAAGAGAGAGACAGAGAAAAAAAAATGATATACTAGTATATACTAGCAATGGTAATTGACCTAAAGACACACAGTTAACAGTACCATAGAACACTGATGTACATTTAAGACCCTCCCTGAATACCTTGTGACCAAATCAAATGTTTATAGCACAATTCAAATATATACAGTGCCTTGCAAAAATATTCGGCCCCCTTGAACCTTGCAACCTTTCGCCACATTTCAGGCTTCAAACATAAAGATATAAAATTTTAATTTTTTGTCAAGAATCAACAACAAGTGGGACACAATCGTGAAGTGGAACAAAATTTATTGGATAATTTAAACTTTTTTAACAAATAAAAAACTGAAAAGTGGGGCGTGCAATATTATTCTGCCCCCTTGCGTTAATACTTTGTAGCGCCACCTTTTTCTCCAATTACAGCTGCAAGTCGCTTGGGGTATGTTTCTATCAGTTTTGCACATCGAGAGACTGACATTCTTGCCCATTCTTCCTTGCAAAACAGCTCGAGCTAAGTGAGGTTGGATGGAGAGTGTTTGTGAACAGCAGTCTTCAGCTCTTTCCACAGATTCTCGATTGGATTCAGGTCTGGACTTTGACTTGGCCATTCTAACACCTGGATACGTTTATTTTTGAACCATTCCATTGTAGATTTGGCTTTATGTGTTGGATCATTGTCCTGTTGGAAGATAAATCTCCGTCCCAGTCTCAGGTCTTGTGCAGATACCAACAGGTTTTCTTCCAGAATGATCCTGTATTTGGCTGCATCCATCTTCCCGTCAATTTTAACCAGTTTCCCTGTCCCTGCTGAAGAAAAGCAGGCCCAAACCATGATGCTGCCACCACCATGTTTGACAGTGGGGATGGTGTGTTCAGGGTGATGAGCTGTGTTGCTTTTACGCCAAACATATCGTTTTGCATTGTGGCCAAAAAGTTCAATTTTGGTTTCATCTGACCAGAGCACCTTCTTCCACATGTTTGGTGTGTCTCCCAGGTGGCTTGTGGCAAACTTTAAACGAGACTTTTTATGGATATTTTTGAGAAATGGCTTTCTTCTTGCCACTCTTCCATAAAGGCCAGATTTGTGCAGTGTACGACTGATTGTTGTCCTATGGACAGACTCTCCCACCTCAGCTGTAGATCTCTGCAGTTCATCTAGAGTGATCATGGGCCTCTTGGCTGCATCTCTGATCAGTTTTCTCCTTGTTTGAGAAGAAAGTTTGGAAGGACGGCCGGGTCTCGGTAGATTTGCAGTGGTCTGATGCTCCTTCCATTTCAATATGATGGTTTGCACAGTGCTCCTTGAGATGTTTAAAGCTTGGGAAATCTTTTTGTATCCAAATCCGGCTTTAAACTTCTCCACAACAGTATCTCGGACCTGCCTGGTGTGTTCCTTGGTTTTCATAATGCTCTCTGCACTTTAAACAGAACCCTGAGACTATCACAGAGCAGGTGCATTTATACGGAGACTTGATTACACACAGGTGGATTCTATTTATCATCATCGGTCATTTAGGACAACATTGGATCATTCATACATCCTCACTGAACTTCTGGAGTGAGTTTGCTGCTGAAAGTAAAGGGGCCGAATAATATTGCACGCCCCACTTTTCAGTTTGTTATTTGTTAAAAAAGTTTAAATTATCCAATAAATGTTGTTCCACTTCACGATTGTGTCCCACTTGTTGTTGATTCTTGACAAAAAAATTAAATTTCATATCTTTATGTTTGAAGCCTGAAATGTGGCGAAAGGTTGCAAGATTCAAGGGGGCCGAATACTTTTGCAA
The DNA here is from genome assembly GCF_030265065.1 of Corythoichthys intestinalis. Lineage (NCBI taxonomy): Eukaryota > Metazoa > Chordata > Actinopteri > Syngnathiformes > Syngnathidae > Corythoichthys > Corythoichthys intestinalis. The sequence continues at coordinate 45,303,554 of NC_080398.1, forward strand.
GGCACTGTATATTTTTACACTGAACTCAGACTGTTCAATAACTTCTCTCCACGTTAGGGATAGGAATTGGTACAATTTTTACGATTCCGATTCCCTTATCGATACTGTTTAATGATTTGATTCTTTATCGATTCTCTTATCAATTCTAATTTGGGGAAAAAGAAGAACAAACGTTTTGATTGGCATTGAGTTTGTTTAATCAGAAGTCACAACCTTACAAACTCACAACGAGGTCAAAAGAGGCCCAAGGTCTCAATGTTTACTGTGGAAAATGCACAAGAATGTTTAACATTTTACAGAAAATTTTTTCTAATAGAATTTTTTTTTAAAAATTGGTATATATTGGCATATAGGTCGTTGTTCTGCTTTTGGCAATATGTGTTAAACTGTATTATTTACCATTATATTGAAATGCATGCCTTTTAGTTTTTAGTGTGCTTTCACGCTCAAGTGGGGGCACCTCAGCATGTACAGTAATGGGTTTTACCACTCTCGTTTTACCTGTTTTTTCCACTCTTTGTATTTTAGTAAAAGTATCTTCTCATCTTTATTCTAAGCTACTGTCCTCCAACTCTCACTTGAGCGGTTCGCAGCTGAGTGTGAAGTGGTTGGGATGAAAATCAGCTCCATATCTGAGACAATGATTCTCAGTCATAAAACTGTGGAGTTCCCTCCTCAGGTCAGGGATCAGGTCCTGCCCCAAGTGGAAGAGTTCATTTATCTCAGTGTTATTCAAAGGTGGGAAAAGAATTGGAGCATGAGATCAACAGGCGAATGGGTGCAGTGTTTGCAGTGATGCAGACTCTGCATTAATCTGACATAGTGAAGAAGGAGCTTAGCAAAAAGGCATGGCAGTCGATATACGGGTCAATCTACAATCCTACCCTCATTATTGGACACGCCTGTGGAGCAGCGAAGTGTCTGGAGAGCAACGCAATACAGTCCGTAAATTTCGTGGCCGGTCCGAGGGTCCGAAAGATGCGATGGCCCTCACTGCCCAGGCTATGGATTAGCATAGCCCGCCTTCACGCATCGCTAGCGCCGGCTAGCCCGATGGCTTCTATAAAAGTCTCGAAGGACTCTATCCAGCGGGGCCACGGGATTGGCGGCTCGCCAGGCAGGGCGAGGAACGGAGGAAGAAGCAAGAGTGGAAGCTCCATCTTCGTCGCCAATGTTATGTTCAATCAAACGCTCGGAAACTGACTCTGTGCTTACTGCCGTTTATTGTTGGTCGCCATTATCTTATCACCACACTTTGTTGCCAACACCCACTTTACGGCCGTGACGTCACGCCGTCGTAACATTGCCCTGTGGCTGTGGTTACATGCCACAACGAGCCTATGTTCTTTGTTAATGTTTGTAAAATATCTACAGAGGCAATGCCTGTATGTATCATCTTTTGTGTTGTTGTTGTTGTGAGTTTCCACTCGCGATCGGACACTTAAATCCAGTTGTGTAGTGGTTTGAACGATGTGCTAATGCTAGCGAACGCATGCTAACCATTTGTGTTATTACCGTATTAGCAGCTAATCATCGCTTATTTATGTCCTTATTTATTTATAGCCCGTGTATAACGCGTACCCTAATTTTAGCACCAATAAATAGAAGAATACAAGAAAACAGAGCTCGTGTCCAGATACAGAAATGTTATTTTACTGACTGGTGAAACACAACACAAGGATAGCACATTGGTAGTTTAAAGCATTACCGTAAACTGACAATATGTACGGTAATAATATGATCTGACAACTTCTTCAACTTACCAGAATCCAGGAGAAAACAAAACAGATGTGACTTTTCTTTTAAAGGCTGCTGTATAACTTCATGATGAATAAATGTTTCTTCCATGGATTGATACGGTATAATAAAAGTGGTGCTTTTGGTCGGAAATTTAGAAGAGCGCATCACTGTTGACTAGAATGTAACAATAGGAACTTTTGTTTTTTGGCTTTGAGTTAACCGAGGGACAGATATAGTTGACGGACACAGAAAGTCTGTGTTGTGTTACGTTTGTTACGGTCCGAGTTGCGGAGCTGCAATAAACGTCGACTCAAATGAGTTCAAGAAACTAAATTCTGTGCTTTATGAAGAGTGAAAACAGCAGAATTTATATGGAGGTAGATTTGTGTCTTTATTATTCAATCAAAAAAAAAGTTGCTTCGATCAAATAAAAAGTTGCTTCAATCAAAATATATACTTTCAATCGAAGAAAACGTCACTTCAATAAAAAAAAATGTGTTTGAATGCAAAAATAAATTTGAAACTCAAAAAAATATATTTGAAAACTATTTTTCTTTGATTGAATTTTATTTTTTTGATCAAAATCAAGTTTTTTTTAATTGAAACACCATTTTTGATTGAACTCATGTAATTTTCCGTTTGGACCACATTTTGGCTAGGACATTTGTGTCTTTATTATTCAATCAAAAATTAAATTGCTTCAAACCAAAAAATATATATTTTCAAAAGAAAAATCACTTCAATCATTTTTTTAAAAAAATCAATTGTAGAAAAAAAGGTTTGAATGTGAAAAAATATTTGAGACTCAGAAATTCGCATTTGAACACTTTATTTTTCATTCAAACTGTTTTCTTTGATTGAAGCAATCCTTTTTGTGTTTGAGCCATATTAGGGGTAGGACATTTGTGTCAAAATCATTCAATCGCAATAAAAGTTGCTTTAATCAAAAAACTATTTTTAATCAAAGAAAAAAATCATTTGCAAAAGCTTTTTTTTTTAAAATATATTTTTTATTTGAAATATATATTTTTTTTATTGAAGTGTCACTTTTTTTGAAAAGCAAAAAGTTTTAAACTCTTTTGTTTTCAAAGTGGAAAAAGTTTTGAACACACTTTTTTTTTTTGAAGTGGAAAAAGTTTTGAAGGCACTTTTTTTCGATTGAATCATTTTGACACAAAGATTCTCCTTCAACGCTAGTTCCGGTGTGTTTGATTGGCAGGTAGCTAAGCCAATGACATAAAAGTATGAAGCAAGCATAATGGCCACCAGGGCTCCATCCAGCCATCGGAGTCTGTTGGAGTCTAAGCCGAATATAGGGCACCGGTACGGGCGTGTGACATCGGCATTTCACCGGAGTACGGTGCCCTGTTGCTTAATGTGATTTAACACGGCGAACTTCACCCGCTGCCCTGACGTGACGGTTGGCAATTGGTTCCAACCGGAGTGTCCGCGACGCGCCAGTACGGGAGTGGTCGGCGAGTGACCCGACACTAGCCTGCCCAGTAAGCGAGTGGACTTTTCATTTGAAAATATATATTTTTTTGTTTGAAGCAATTTATTTTTTGATTGAATAATAAAGACACAAATGTCCTAGCCAAAATGTGGTCCAAACGGAAAATTACATGACTTCAATCAAAAATGGTGTTTCAATTAAAAAAAACTTGACTTTGATCAAAAAAATAAAATTCAATCAAAGAAAAATAGTTTTCAAATATATTTTTTTGAGTTTCAAATTTATTTTTGCATTCAAACACATTTTTTTTAATTGAAGTGACGTTTTCTTCGATTGAAAGTATATATTTTGATTGAAGCAACTTTTTATTTGATCGAAGCAACTTTATTTTGATTGAATAATAAAGACACAAATCTACCTCCATAAATTTAACACAGACAAAATAATCCGACCAATTAGAGTGAAGTATTACTGTGTAGCGAGTGTTGAGGGAACAGCCGGAAAGATAGTTATATTCCTCGGGTTGCATGTGAGACAGACATTGCTACCGTATTTTGTTGCAGCCTAAATGTCAACAAAACAACGTGGACTAGCTTCGTTGTTTGATACTCCGCCTCCAACTCCTTCCCCAGCTCGCCACGACCGAAACAAAATGGTGAAATCACGTACCGTTGTGGTTGGCAACAATAAAAAAAAAAAAAAATCGGTCTTTATATATATAATATATTTTTGTCTCCATCCCTGTACCCGTTTATAATGTGCACCATGATTTTTCAAGTTGATTTGGGGGGAAAAAAGTGCACGTTATATTCGGGGAAATTACGGTAGTTATTCTCTTCTCCTGACTGACGGAGGGTCATGTTGCAAAGGCTGCTCTTCTTCCTTGGCCCAGCCATATCATCACATAGGGCATTGCATTCCACTGTTGGCATGGTGGTCCCACAGTGCTGATGAAAAGGAGGTTTGCTGCATTTTTTTGTAGTTAATCGACTTCTATTGTCAGTAATGATATTATTCATTGAGCTGAACCCCTGCTCACAATCAGCATTGCTGGCTAATAGTATGTCCACTGCCTTGAGCAACTTTTTCAGTTTGTTCGGAATGTTTCTTCCTCCGATTGCCCTGTACTCAATGAATCCAAGGTGGGCCTCCTGTTCATTCACATGTAGGGTACAGCACAAAGCCCTCACCTCATCTTCTCCAAATCGAGGATTTTTGTGGTTCCATGTATCAGGTTTGAGGACAGCCATATTACTGATAAGGCTAATGTAAGCCTCTCTCCACTTTGCTGTGACACTTGCCTGAGCTCTGTTTGCCGTGGTTGTGAATAGTCTTTCTTTCATGTTGTCTGTCACTGCTTGGATAAATTGAGTAGAGTTAATGATGGGACTTTTTCCAATCTTTAACTTCTCTCCCTTGAATTCCATCGCTTCCTCGGCCTGGCTGACATCAACTTTATGTCTTCCTGGGTACCTATCAAGGCTTTCTATGCGTCTGACATACAATGTCGTGATGTCATGTGCCCTTGAGAGAGTAATATTCCTATTTTTGGAGACTCTCCGACAAGTTCTTGAGGTCAGTCAGAACATCAACCATTATTGCAAGATTTTTCACAAAGTTGATGGAGCACAACTTAGAAAGTAGGCCTTTAAATTTGGCCCTCTTTCTGCTGTCCCTTATACTATCCTCTGATGCTTCACGGAAATGTTGTGCTAAGGCTGGAAAAGAGTCCCAAATTGCAGAGACAGCCCTGAATGAAGAGGCAACCCAGCAGACACTAAACTCTCATCCAATGCTCCTTAGAGTGATGTGAAGGTTGTGAGCACATTCACTGAGCTCCCGCTTGTTTTTTGGTGATTGGCTGTATAATGCATACAGGCTGTCAAGGAAGGCTTGGAATCTTTGGTTCCCCCTGTCTCTTTCAGTGCCTGGTCCACAGCGAGCTCCAACCTGTAATTGAGGCAGTGCCAAAGTACAATGTCTGAGAAATCATCCTGAAGCAGTTTCCCAACACCTGCGGGTAGATAGATAGATACCTTCAACGTCATTCAACATATACAGGGAATAATGTAGTTTAACAAAAGTTCATTCCACTGGCTTATTATACTCTCAAGTCACTAGTTAAAATAATGCTAAATTACAACAATACTAATATCACCACTAAATAAATACAACAGTCAGCCCATAATGAGCAAAATATTGCACAACCAAGACATTAGTAGCATGTAAGAGAAGGCAGTACCCTGAAGTGAATTTTAGATTTCCTCTGTGGGTTCCTTTAAGAGCGGTGATGTTCTAATTTGTGGGTTAGGAGATATTGCATTTATAGGGGGAATATTAATTACCTGACTTTACTCCCAGCATTACACTGGCCCCATCACTGCAAAATCCGATGAGCACTTCCTGTAGCAACTCAAAGGTGAAGTCATTCTTCAGCAAACAGTCCATCAGTTTTTCTTTGCCGCATGCAGAATATCCAGTTCAACCAAGTCCAGTAGAAAGACAACGGGCTCTGTCTCTCCATCAACACTAGCCCTTAGAAACATAATTATTGTTGATTTGTGCCCAATAGTGGTTGACTCAACAACCAATATTGTGATCTTGCTCCTGGTCTCAATTATTTTTTTCAGAGGTTTCCGTTTCATTTGTGAAGACACATGATCAGTGATATCAACACAGACAGTTTTGCTGTGCAGAACACGCCCCGAATCAGATGAATTAGCCAACTGAAGGTCTATCAGACTTTCATACTCTGAGAAAGGTTTGCTGTTCTTGGCCACATAATAAGCTGTCCTAAATATTTTTGGCAGTACTCTCAAATGCAGACTGCTGACTTCTGGCATTCAAATTGAGCAGTCTGTCTTGATTTGCTGTATGAATTATTAGGGCCCGAGCACTAGACGTGCGAAGGCCCTATTGTTTTGCAAAGGATTATTATTATTATTATTATTATTATTAGGGCCCGAGCACTGAGCGTGCGAAGGCCCTATTGTTTTGCAAAGGATTATTATTATTATTATTATTATTATTATTATTCTTTTTTCAGGGCAAATGAAAATGGCCAATTTGGAGGCCTGAACATGCACGAAAAGTCACCAAAATTTGCACATACGTGCGGCTTTGCGTAAAATTCGATAATCTTGTGTCGTTTTGAAAAAATGTCAAAAAATGGCTCAGTGGCGCCCCCTTGACCCTTAAAATTTTCAAAAAGGCCTCTCCTCTCAGGTTTTCAACGTAGAGCAATGAAATTTGGGGAGTAGATACCTTATGCCTAACTGTTCAAAAAAGCCTCTTGCACCCATATTCCAAATCCAACAGGAAATCGGATATTTTGGATCAAATGTGAAATTTTTATCGGTTCACAGTTGGAGTTTACATTTGGAGGCCTGAACATGCACGAAAACTCACCAAAATTTGCACATACATGCAACTTTGCGTAAATTTTGATAATCTACAAAAAAATTTAACAAAATGGCTCAGTGGCGCCCCCTTGAAATTTTCAAAAAGGCCTTTCCTATTAGGTTTTTTCAACGTAGAACAATGAAATTTGGTGAGTCGATACATTGTGCAAAACTGCTCCAAAAAGTCTCTTGCACCCATATTCCAAACCCAACAGGAAGCCGGAAATTTTGGATCAAATGTGAAATTTTATCGATTTACATTTGAGACCTTGTCGCTGAAGAAAATAGTTGGATCGTCTTCAAAATTGGTCAGACTATTCAGGAGACATATGAGATCTTAAGTTTTCAAAATGGTGAGTTTTTATCCAAGGGTCTGACCTGGGCGTGGTCCCAAAGTCGGCCATTTTTGGGCAAAACACCAAATTCAGAAAATGATTAAAAAATCCGTGATACAACGTTCAATCTTTTTCATTTCTAGCAAGTATATGAGATATCCCAGCCTGAACACGACTGCATTGAAATATTACCCATTAGGCTTGGCGCCCCCTAGTGGGAACAGGAAATGGCCTTCTTTACGAGACAGGCTCCTCCTCCAAGGGAAAAAAATCTATTGACCTCAAACCTGTTTCAGGGGAGCCTCAAGACATGTGTTCAGGTCCCTGATGAAAAATATTGAGGTTTCGTTGAAGCGGAGAGGTCCAAACTGGAAGTGAAAATGACCGTCAACAATTTGTCTCGCCAAAAATTTTGAACAGTCATAACTCGGCAGATATGCAACATATGTGCGCCAAACTTTCCGTGTTTGTTGAGAGTCATACCCTGAAGGTTCTTGTAGGGGTCATTTGCATCAACTCTACAGTGCCAACTAGTGGCGACAGAAAGAAGTTTTAAAAAAGGCCTTTCCTATTGGGTTTTTTCAACATAGAGCAAGGAAATTTGGGGAGTAGATACCTTATGCAAAACTGCTCCAAAAAGTCTCTTGCACCCATATTCCAAATCCAACAGGAAATCGGGTATTTTGGATCGAATGTGAAATTTTCATGGGTTCACAGTAAGAGTTTACATTTGGAGGCTTGAATATGCATAAAAACTCACCAAAATTTGCACATACATGCGGCTTTGGATAACGTTCGATAATCTTGCAACGTTACGAAACAATTTAACAAAATGGCTCAGTGGCGCCCCCTTGAAATTTTCAAAAAGGCCTCTCCATTTAGGTTTTTCTAACATAGAGTGATGAAATTTGGAGAGTCAAAACTTTGTGCAAAACTGCTCCAAAAAGTCTCTTGCACACACATTCCAAATCCTACAGGAAATCAGGTATTTTGGATTGAATGTGAACTTTTTATCGATTTACAGTGTGCACATTTTACACCTTGGCACCTAGGGAATTAGTTTGATCATTCTCAAAATTGGTGAGACTGTTCATGAGGCATATGAAATCTTAAGTTATAAAAATGGTGTGTTTTCATTCACGGGCCTGACCTGGGCGGGGCGCCAAATTCTTCCATTTTTTCGCCAAAACACCGAATTCGGAAAATGACTGATAACTCCCTCATACAACGTTCAATCTATTTTAAATCTGGCATGTGTGTGAGGTATACCAGCCTGAGCAGGACTGGATTGAAAATTTACCATTTGTGCCTGGCGCCTCCTAGTGGGAACAGGAAATGCCCTTTTTTACGGGACACACTCCTCCTCTAAAGGGAAAAAATCAATCTACCTCAAACTTGCATAAGGGAAACCTTAAGACCTGTCTTCAGGTGCCTGATGAAAAATATTGAAGTTTCGTTGAAGCGGAGGGGTCCAAACAGGAAAGTGAAAATGACTGTCAACAATTTTTCTCTCCAAAAACTTTGAACAGTCATAACTCGGCAGATATACAAGATATCTGCGCCAAACTTCCCGTGCTTGTTGAGAGTCATACCCTGAAGGGCCTTGTAGCGGTCATTTGCATCAACCCTACAGCGCCAACTAGTGGCGATAGAAAGTCACTCGTTTTTCCAAAACATGTCCAGTTCTTTTCATGTTGGTCATTGTAGTTTCAAGACCTATTAAAATACTTTTTTACGGCCCATGTCCACGTGTCTCTGTCTGTTGCCGTGACGACCCTTTGTTCGCCATTTAAAGGAAATATTTTTTTTCAGAGACTCAGGGAGCTTATAGAGCCACAATAGTTGGCACACTTGGTCGAAATGGCCAAGTTAGAAGATTAATTTTGGTTTTGAATAAGGGCTTGGCTGCACAGCTCAGTAGTGGCTCCTTTTTTGTAGTACTCTCTCCAATAGGGGTTTTTATCTCTTGGGTGTGGGAATGTAAATAGGCGACTTTCGAGCATGTTAGGTTCTAATGAGATGATTAGAGAGGAGGATCTGCCACCACCCTGACCTGCACACAGTCCGAGTTGCGTGACGTCCGAGTTGCGCTAGATTGCGAGGGCCCGTTCAGTCCTGCTTGCAGGCCTAGTTATTATTATTATTATTATTCTTCTTTTTTCAGGGCAAATGAAAATGGCCAATTTGGAGGCCTGAACATGCACGAAAAGTCACCAAAATTTGCACATACGTGCCGCTTCGCGTAAATTTCGATAATCTTGTGTCGTTTTGAAAAAATGTCAAAAAATGGCTCAGTGGCGCCCCCTTTACCCTTAAAATTTTCAAAAAGGCCTCTCCTCTCAGGTTTTCAACGTAGAGCAATGAAATTTGGGGAGTAGATACCTTATGCCTAACTGTTCAAAAAAGCCTCTTGCACCCATATTCCAAATCCAACAGGAAATCGGATATTTTGGATCAAATGTGAAATTTTTATCGGTTCACAGTTGGGGTTTACATTTGGAGGCCTGAACATGCACGAAAACTCACCAAAATTTGCACATACATGCAACTTTGCGTAAATTTTGATAATCTACAAAAAAATTTAACAAAATCGCTCAGTGGCGCCCCCTTGAAATTTTCAAAAAGGCCTTTCCTATTAGGTTTTTTCAACGTAGAACGATGACATTTGGCGAGTCGATACATTGTGCAAAACTGCTCCAAAAAGTCTCTTGCACCCATATTCCAAATCCAACAGGAAGTCGTAAATTTTGGATCAAATGTGAAATTTTATCGATTTACATTTGAGACCTTGTCGCTGAAGAAAATAGTTGGATCGTCTTCAAAATTGGTCAGACTATTCAGGAGACATATGAGATCTTAAGTTTTCAAAATGGTGTGTTTTCACTCAAGGGTCGGGCCTGGGCGTGGTCCCAAAGTCGGCCATTTTTGGGCAAAATACCAAATTCAGAAAATGATTAAAAACTCCGTGATACAACGTTCAATCTTTTTCATTTCTAGCATGTATATGAGATATCCCAGCCTGAACACGACTGCATTGAAATATTACCCATTAGGCCTGGCGCCCCCTAGTGGGAACAGGAAATGGCCTTCTTTACGAGACAGGCTCCTCCTCCAAGGGAAAAAAATCTATTGACCTCAAACCTGTTTCAGGGGAGCCTCAAGACATGTGTTCAGGTCCCTGATAAAAAATATTGAGGTTTCGTTGAAGCGGAGAGGTCCAAACTGGAAGTGAAAATGACCGTCAACAATTTGTCTCGCCAAAAATTTTGAACAGTCATAACTCGGCAGATATGCAACATATCTGCGCCAAACTTTCCGTGTTTGTTGAGAGTCATACCCTGAAGGTTCTTGTAGGGGTCATTTGCATCAACTCTACAGTGCCAACTAGTGGCGAAAGAAAGAAGTTTTAAAAAAGGCCTTTCCTATTGGGTTTTTTCAACATAGAGCAAGGAAATTTGGGGAGTAGATACCTTATGCAAAACTGCTCCAAAAAGTCTCTTGCACCCATATTCCAAATCCAACAGGAAATTGGGTATTTTGGATCGAATGTGAAATTTTCATGGGTTCACAGTAAGAGTTTACATTTGGAGGCTTGAATATGCATAAAAACTCACCAAAATTTGCACATACATGCGGCTTTGGATAACGTTCGATAATCTTGCAACGTTACGAAAAAATTTAACAAAATGGCTCAGTGGCGCCCCCTTGAAATTTTCAAAAAGGCCTCTCCATTTAGGTTTTTCTAACATAGAGTGATGAAATTTGGAGAGTCAAAACTTTGTGCAAAACTGCTCCAAAAAGTCTCTTGCACACACATTCCAAATCCTACAGGAAATCGGGTATTTTGGATTGAATGTGAAATTTTTATCGATTTACAGTGTGCACATTTTACACCTTGGCACCTAGGGAATTAGTTTGATCATTCTCAAAATTGGCGAGCCTGTTCATGAGGCATATGAAATCTTAAGTTATAAAAATGGTGTGTTTTCATTCACGGGCCTGACCTGGGCGGGGTGCCAAAGTCGGCCATTTTTTCGCCAAAACACCGAATTCGGAAAATGACTGATAACTCCCTCATACAACGTTCAATCTATTTTAAATCTGGCATGTGTGTGAGGTATACTAGCCTGAGCAGGACTGGATTGAAAATTTACCATTTGTGCCTGGCGCCTCCTAGTGGGAACAGGAAATGCCCTTTTTTACGGGACACACTCCTCCTCTAAAGGGAAAAAATCAATCTACCTCAAACCTGCAAAAGGGAAGCCTTAAGACCTGTGTTCAGGTGCCTGATGAAAAATATTGAAGTTTCGTTGAAGCGGAGGGGTCCAAACAGGAAAGTGAAAATGACTGTCAACAATTTTTCTCTCCAAAAACTTTGAACAGTCATAACTCGGCAGATATACAACATATCTGCGCCAAACTTCCCGTGCTTGTTGAGAGTCATACCCTGAAGGGCCTTGTAGGGGTCATTTGCATCAACCCTACAGCGCCAACTAGTGGCAATAGAAAGTCACTCGTTTTTCCAATACATGTCCAGTTCTTTTCAGGTTGGTCATTGTAGTTTCAAGACCTATTAAAATACTTATTTACGGCCCATGTCCACGTGTCTCTGTCTGTTGCCGTGACGACCCTTTGTTCGCCATTTAAAGGAAATATTTTTTTTCAGAGACTCAGGCAGCTTATAGAGCCACAATAGTTGGCACACTTGGTCGAATTGGCCCAGTTAGAAGATTAATTTTAGTTTTGAATAAGGGCTTGGCTGCACAGCTCAGTAGTGGCTCCTTTTTTGTAGTACTTTCTCCAATAGGGGTTTTTATCTCTTGGGTGTGGGAATGTAAATAGGCGACTTTCGAGCATGTTAGGTTCTAATGAGATGATTAGAGAGGAGGATCTGCCACCGCCCTGACCTGCACACAGTCCGAGTTGCGTGACGTCCGAGTTGCGCTAGATCGCGAGGGCCCGTTCAGTCCTGCTTGCAGGCCTAGTTTTTATTGCTTCTTGATGTGCTTTCGAGTCCCTGTGTTCCTTCATTTTTTTGCGAAGTGAATTAAGCTGGGCTTCCCTTGATTTGCCATTGGTGCCTATTTTTGCGTTAGTCCACTGTACAGCAATAATGACCCCCTTGGATGCTTGGGGACCCAGTTGCTTCACGTTATGACAGGAGGTGCAGGTTATATACCCATTTTGAGCATACAGCCATTTATTTATTAATCTGAACTGTTCATATTGCTCTTTTTTTCCACACAGATGGGTAGGCAACGGCAGTATGTCTAGCTGCATTATTTGTACCTGCATGTAATTGGGAGGGTTGTGCGGTTTCTTCTAGTTGGGTCTCTGGCTCCTTCTCCCCCTGCTGTGAATCTGGATTACTTTTATCATCTCTGGGTGTTGTCTTAGAAACTTTATTTGCATCAGCCTTTTACTCATCCTCTTCTGCTTCTTCTCCTTTCTCTTAGATATATCAAAAAATTTCCATTGCAGTATCCTGTTTTGTTGCACTTAATTTCAAATGATTCAACAAGTATGGTCACCTCTCTCGTTTTTTTTTTTTTTTTTTTTGCACACATGCACATTACAACCAATCAGAGCTACCTATCCATGCTGATCACGTGTCAGTCTATCAGCCAACTGAAGGGACAATTGACTCCAGAGTGTTTTGTTGCGCGCAGCCAAAACCCTGCGCGCATACGGAAATCGACGCGACTTGTCAGATGCAGTGAGATGAAACCGCAGGGGTGAGCAACGTGAACATATTCATAATAAACATAGGTGGAAACGGATTACGTTACACAAGCACTTTATTATGCTTCTTGTTAACACTTGTGTATGTTTCTTCCTGGAGATGCATGTTTGGCAACTAGCAGATTTTTTTAACATAGTGTTTGGACAGTTGCCGTCATATTTGCGGGATCAAAGTGGCGTTCCGGGCAGTTCAGCCTAATAAACTCATAGCGGAACTCCGATCCGGCCCGCTTCAGTCCACTTTCATCCCTGGTTATAACCCCCAAAAATGTGTTTTCAGCAACATTTTCAATTTATACACCTTCAATTTTAAGTAAGAATTCAGTATCAATTTTTACATTCCCAAAAATAATTGCTTTAGTTTTACTTATATTCAATGATAAATTATCTATATCCATTCATAGTTTATTTAAGCTTAGTTCCTTGTTCACAGTAGTTACAAGATTAGTTTAACTGTCACTACTGTAAAAAAATATCAGTGTCATCTGCGAAACAGAATACGTTTCATTGCTTGAGATACATTATCATATCATTTATATACACAGAGAAACGTTGAGGCCCCAACACTGGGAAATCCCACATGAAATACCCAGTTTGTCTGATGTAAAAGGGCCTATTTCTAATTTTTCAAGTAAAATTGAATTATTGTGTCATAGGCCTTCTTGAATAATGGGTGAAGTGATGCAATATGCTGGCAATATGCTGGTACATTGGTACATGACAGAACCCCCCTCTCATGGGACGGCCCCTGAAGTCCCAAGAATTGAGCCCACCATGGGCTACTAATTCCCTCGACCAGTCTGAGTCCATGGCCTCATCCACTGAGAGCATCAGCTCAATTTCCTCCTCGCCAGTGGAGGAATCAACTACCGATGGCACAGGGTAAGGTTCAGGGTAAGAGTCAGATGCAGGCATGAGCTGAGAGCAAGCTGCTCTAGGTCGACCCCGCCGGACAGACGGTTGGTCCGGATTGAGGTGGTGGAAGTCTGATATGAGGGTCCAATCTACAATCCGCCCAGCAGTGACCCACAGCCTCTCCTCAGGACCATATCCTTCCTAGTCCACCAGATATTGGAGGCCCCTGCCCCGGCGGCGTGACTTGAGCACGCGGCGAACTGTGTAGACATGACCCCCGTCCACCAGGCGAGGAGGGGGAGGTGGTGCTGTATTCGGGAGCTTTCATGGACCGGCTTTAGTTTGGAGACATAGAAGGTTGGGTGAACCTTCATAGACCTGGGTAGTTGGAGTCAGACAGCTGATGGGATGATGATCTTCTCGATGGGAAATGGACCAATGAACCTGGGTGCCAGTTTACGTGATTCCACCTGGAGTGGCAGGTCCCTGGAAGAAAGCCATACCATCTTGCCCACCTGGTATGCAGGAGCTGCAGTCTGTCGTCGGTTGGCTCTGATAGCATAACCAAAAACAGACTTAAAAGAGCGGTATGGGATTGAGACCAGATTCAGCGACATCTCCTTACACAGGCTTGGGCGGAAGGGCAGGAAGCATCTACCTCTTGGCTGGCGAAGAGGTTGATAGCCGAAGACCGTGTGAAAGAGAGACAGGCCGGTGGCAGAGCTGGGAAGGGAGTTGTGAGAGTATTCCACCCACAGCAGGTTTTGCGCCCAAGAATGGGGGTTGCGTGAAGCCATGCAGCGGAGGGATGTATCAAGCTCTTCGTTGAGCTTTTCCGACAGTGTTTTCTTCAGAAGGAGGGAGTCCGGTGACAAAGTCCATTGATATATGGGACCAGGGTTGTTTGGGGACTGGCAGAGGTTGGATCAAGCCGGCTGGGGAACGGCTGGTGGTCTTGTTCTGGCTACAGGTGAGGCATGCTTTCACGAAGTCTTGGACATCTGTTCTTAACGATGGCCACCAGACACCGTGTGACACCAGGGTGACAAGCCAGGTGGGAGTTGTGGCCCCACTGGATCACCTAGGACCTCAGATTATCAGGAACAAAGAGGCGATCAGTGGACAGGCGCTAGGGCTAGGCTGATCCCAGATAGCTTTTTTGACCTCCTCCTCAATGTCCCAGGTCAAAGTGGCAACTAGGCAGGAATCCGGGAGAATGGGCTTGGAATCCTCCACTAGTGCTTCATCCTTCTTCCTTCATCCAACCAAAAATGTAAACCTTTAACAATGTTGAACCAAGTTTCAGATATGGCAATAACGCCAAATTGGCGAGAAATTTGTTGCAAGTCTTCCACTCAAAGGGCTGAAATGATTCAGTAAGGCTAAAATGATGTTCAAATTACATTTTCTTGGAGTGATTTCAAAAGTCAAGAAATAGAGTGAGGTAAAACAAGCAGTTTCAGGAAATGTCAGGCACAGAGATGTTTTTTTTCTGTGTGTTGGGTCACTTGACCCAGCCCCATGACCTTTCTAGTATTTAATTTGTATACATGATTCTACTATTGAAAATGTATTTTTGAAAGCTTTCCCTTTGAATTGATTTTGATATTATATTTGATATTAAGATTAGCCGACTGAGTTATATTTTTACATTATTACAATAGTCAAGTTGCAATTTTTGGGGGCGTGCGATATGATTTTTTTTTTCTTTTTGTGTGTGTGTGTATACAGAGCTTGTTATTGTTCATTAGTATGTTTTATATGAGAACACTGTAATATACTACGACTCACCCTTCTGCTCATCTGATATTTTTTCTTATGATTGTCTTGATGTACGCAGGCTCCTGACTATAAGCTTTTAGTAGCTTCTTAAGGAGACCTGACTCACACATAATCTTGGCTCAGCTCTATGATATAATGTTTTTACTTTGTAAATATGAATGTGTGTGTGAAGAAATTGAATTGAATTGAAATGAGCGCCGTAGGGTGTGAGTGGCTTAAAATGTGTGAGTGACACGTTCAATGTGTGAGGGTTTATTTTTGGGAATTAGATTTTTTTTTTTCTGAAAAGCTGAGGTGCCCCCAATGGCTCTTATGTATTTGCTGCAATTTAAAATTTGAATTACATCACCGGGAAAAACATTATCTAGTCTTCAACATTTCAGGAAATTAGCATCGCTTCATTTTCTACATCTTAACCTTTTCATGGTTTGTGAGCTGAATCCCATGCATTCCAGTTTAACTGGATGGTGAGAGGCAGAATACATGGTGGACTGGTCAACCGCAGAGGAATCTATGGCTGGGTCAGCCATGTTTTTGGAAATTTAATGGAAGGACCATACCTGGCAAAATCCCAAGCAAGCTCAAGAAAACTCTCAGAGGCAATTGAGCCGATGGACTTTTTTATGCTAAATTTTGAGAGTGCAGTTTCATCAACTCTATCAAGGGATGCACTTCAGTTACTTCTTGACGACAGATGTATCTAGTCCATTTCAAAACACCCTGCCCCCGTCTTGCCTTCCTTTTACTGGCCTTGTGACACCATTCCTAACGGAGCCAGTTTTAATCCCTCTCTACCTCCCTTGAGCTCATTTCACTTATTTTGAATTCTCCTCTCTCTCTCTAACAGTCTCCAGCAGCTTCTGGCAGCTGGGTCTGTGTGTATGTGCGTGTGTGTAAGAGAGAGAGAGAGACCTACAAGAGCTTTTCTAAATCCTACGTAAGTGTAAAGCTTTTCTGTGGGAGAATTTCATTTCATCAACTCTCATCCTCCACACAGAGAACAGGGATCGGAGTTTCCTAGTTATGAATCCAATAACTAGTGCATGTGTGTGGATGTGTGTGTTCATGTGTGTACGAGAAGGAGAGAAGGAGGCTCATGGCCTGTTTATAGGAGTGAAGGTTACGGTACTCCAATAAATTCAACGTGAAGGTTAAAGAGAAAAGGACACAGAAAGGTGAGGACAGGTGTGTGTGCATTTGAGGACACTTTATAAATGTGTGTCAAGAAGCAAGCTTGCTCATATGCCAATACGAGCCTGTTATGCATAGATATAGACGATAAGTGTGACACATTGCCACCTTGACTTTGCCTTTCACAGATGTGCACAAATACATACACATACATGAGCCACACTCCCAGACAGTGCATCTGAATAGTATATAGCACATTGAGCTTGAGAGCTGAGGTCAGTCCTAAATCATTAAAGGTCACCATGGCGACCAGATTGAATTAAAGGCCTCCTTGACAGTCCTAGCGATGCACATTAAAACACACACACCAGCAAACACTTGCACATTAATCAAACGGACCGAAGCTGCAATGTGCATTGAAGCAGCTTTCTTGTCCAAATAGTAAGAGCAGAACTAAACATTGAATTAAAGATAGAGGAGCGCAGACTTCCAGAAAACAGCCTGTTAGGAAGCATTTGGGACAGATTCAATTAAAGCGTAGGCTGGTCTGGAGCATTGCACTGGTCTTCTGGCTCCATCGTCTGCCGCCACCAAGAAGGCGGGCACCAGTGGGGTCTGCCTGTGCTTAATTAACTGCAAATATGACTCTCTGTTGATATGAAAATATGACTGCATGTGCTGTAAAATAAAAGTATGAAAACAAAATAGCAGCTTTTTCCTCATCAACATGGCATACCAACAGCAACACCACATAGCTCAAAATAATGATTTAACTAAGGCATAGAACTGTTCATGTTAGGGGTTCCAATAATGTTGGATGGTTTGTTCTAGAAGTAAAAGCATTTTGGAAGAGCGGGTTATTCAGTGAGCAAAGGGTCAGCAATTGAATCCTTGCTCTGACTATATGCTGTCAAAGTGTCTTTGGTCAAGACACTTAACGCTAAACAATCTAAGGTCTAAAACCTAGTGTGAATTTCTCATCAGTACAGTGGTACTTCGACATACGAAAGCATCGACATACAGTGGCGCGGGAAGTGGAGTGCTAAACGGGCTGCAGCACCCCCTGGTGTTGGGTAAATTTTATGCTAAAAACAAATCAATAAATATAACATTGAAACAATAACGTATTTAACTTTGGGGATTAATTATACAGTACCAGGTTATGTTGGACCAGGTGCTTTTTGAAATGGAAAAGTTGACATAGGAGGTTTTGACATGGCGCAAAAAGGAATTAGCGGAATTTTCTTTACAAAAACTGCGAAATGTTCTAAAATTCTATTCGAGGTAGAAAATGAAGACAATTATGATGGTTTATAATAGTGCCTCGCGACGAAAGATTAGCTGCAGATTGAGACCGTGGAGAACTTAGTAGATTGTAATGTAGCCATATTATTGTTTCTTGCTGCTGTTGAGCTGTCACTGTTCAGAGCGCTCTTAGATATTAGTGTGTGATTATTTGATTGTTGCGAAAAGTGGATGTTACATTTAGGCTTGTTGGACCTTTTAGTTTTCAAATGCGTTTGTGTCTCATTGCGCCATCGTGCTGCAGGGATTTGCTTTACAATACACGAGCGCTCTTATTTCCAATACAAAAACTCCAACACACACTGAAGGTGAAATAGAATGCTGTCTTTGTAGTAGCCTAGTGGTAGTACGTAAACTATCTAGCATGTGTCTGTACTGCCATTGTGCATGCCTTGTATGGAGAAAAAGCGTGAGCATGACAAATTTGGACTGAAACGGCTGGGATGGGAAAAACAAAACAAGATCCTCAGCACCCCCGGCTGTGATCCTTTCGACATCTGACGTAAAATTTGACTTAGCATTTGACATATGACGAGATTCTCGAAATACGACGATTTATGACAGCATCACAATTTCATTGTTTTCTCGCAAAACAGCAGCATGGCAGATTTTCTTGTGAGCGAAATTAAAATAGTGCCCTTGTCCTGTCCCATGTGCAGAAAAACACCACCCAAAGCATGATGCTACCACCCCTATGCTTCACAGTAGGGATTGTGTTTTTGGGATAGTACTGATCCCTTCTTCTTCCTCCAAACACAGTTAAGGCAATTATGACCAAAAAGTTCTATTTTACTCTCATCTGACCACAAAATATGCTCTCTGGATCATCCAAATGGTAAATAGACCAACTTAAGACGGGCCAGAACTCCCGTCATGTAGTTCTGGGCTGATTCGTCACCTTTATAAGGCTCATTGAGACCCCAAGAGGTGATATCTTCCATGGGGCTCCACTCCGATTGAGATTGACCATCATGTTTAGCTTCTTCCATTTTCTAATGATTGCTCCAATAGTAGCACTGTAACACTTATATACTTCCACGGATCATCATACGTTATTAACGACCGACCCTCGACAACCCCTCTTACGCCCGAACCACAGGCCCCCCAGACGCCCAGGCCTGGAAGCGGGTGCACTGCCACTCCACCCCTAAGTTCTTCCACTGCAGTCAATGACAAGACTAAAAAAGTCTTGAACCTATTTACATCACTAGAAGCTATGGGGAAGCTTTTCTAGGCCTCTAAGGCTAGGTTCATACTACAGGTCTTAATGCACAAATACGATTTTTTTGTCATATCTGTTTTTTGGGCGTGCCCGTTCAGACTGCCTTTGTCCATTGAGACCATTCAAGTATTACGCATGCGCACTAATTCGCAGTCCGACACGCACTGAGCAAGACGACCCGCATGCGCAGAAGCATCAAAACAAATGACCACACATGCTGGCTGTCATCCGTCATTTCAGGGATATCATATATGCTTTTGAAAAAGAGGTCACAAATAACAGACATAAATAATCCCAGTTTAGGCTTATATTCAAAGTATATGGTTCGATAGCATGCATGCACTGTCCGTGCATGTCACACACACATACGGGCAGTTTGCCCCGACTCTCGCCCGTGTAAACTAGGGTGACCATATTTTGATTTCCAAAAAAGAGGACACTCGACCCGGCCTCGAGATACTTGAATTTTAGTCCACTCAAGTCCACTCAAAGATGGCTATATAACTTTAATATATTTAGAGTGTGCCTCCTCCGCCTGGATAGAAAAATTCAGTTTTATTTCGAGAAAAAAAAAAAAAAAAAACATAGGCCTATTGCCATATAGTATATACTACACACTATATGGAAATATTTTTTACTCAACTGGTTACTCAACATGCTTTATTCTTCCTAAAAAATAATAATAATAATAATCAAACCATTTAAAAAAAAAAAATAAAAAAACATATACAGTGCCTTGCAAAAGTATACGGCCCCCTTGAACCTTGCAACCTTTCGCCACATTTCAGGCTTCAAACATAAAGATATAAAATTTTAATTTTTTGTCAAGAATCAACAACAAGTGGGACACAATCGTGAAGTGGAACAAAATTTATTGGATAATTTAAACTTTTTTAACAAAAAACTGAAAAGTGGGGCGTGCAATATTATTCGGCCCCTTTGCGTTAATACTTTGTAGCGCCACCTTTTGCTCCAATTACAGCTGCAAGTCACTTGGGGTATGTTTCTATCAGTTTTGCACATCGAGAGACTGACATTCTTGCCCATTCTTCCTTGCAAAACAGCTCGAGCTCAGTGAGGTTGGATGGCGAGTGTTTGTGAACAGCAGTCTTCAGCTCTTTCCACAGATTCTCGATTGGATTCAGGTCTGGACTTTGACTTGGCCATTCTAACACCTGGATACGTTTATTTTTGAACCATTCCATTGTAGATTTGGCTTTATGTTTTGGATCATTGTCCTGTTGGAAGATAAATCTCCGTCCCAGTCTCAGGTCTTGTGCAGATACCAACAGGTTTTCTTCCGAATGTTCCTGTATTTGGCTGCATCCATCTTCCCGTCAATTTTAACCATCTTCCCTGTCCCTGCTGAAGAAAAGCAGGCCCAAACCATGATACTGCCACCACCATGTTTGACAGTGGGGATGGTGTGTTCAGGGTGATGAGCTCTGTTGCTTTTACGCCAAACATATCGTTTTGCATTTTGGCCAAAAAGTTCAATTTTGGTTTCATCTGACCAGAGCACCTTCTTCCACATGTTTGGTGTGTCTCCCAGGTGGCTTGTGGCAAACTTTAAACGAGACTTTTTATGGATATCTTTGAGAAATGACTTTCTTCTTGCCACTCTTCCATAAAGGCCAGATTTGTGCAGTGTACGACTGATTGTTGCCCTATGGACAGACTCTCCCACCTCAGCTGTAGATCTCTTCAGTTCATCCAGATTGATCATGGGCCTCTTGGCTGCATCTCTGATCAGTTTTCTCCTTGTTTGAGAAGAAAGTTTGGAAGGACGGCCGGGTCTTGGTAGATTTGCAGTGGTCTGATGCTCCTTCCATTTCAATATGATGGCTTGCACAGTGCTCCTTGAGATGTTTAAAGCTTGGGAAATCTTTTTGTATCCAAATCCGGCTTTAAACTTCTCCACAACAGTATCTCGGACCTGCCTGGTGTGTTCCTTGGTTTTCATAATGCTCTCTGCACTTTAAACAGAACCCTGAGACTATCACAGAGCAGGTGCATTTATACGGAGACTTGATTACACACAGGTGGATTCTATTTATCATCATCGGTCATTTAGGACAACATTGGATCATTCAGAGATCCTCACTGAACGTCTGGAGTGAGTTTGCTGCACTGAAAGTAAAGGGGCCGAATAATATTGCACGCCCCACTTTTCAGTTTTTTATTTGTTAAAAAAGTTTAAATTATCCAATAAATGTTGTTCCACTTCACGATTGTGTCCCACTTGTTGTTGATTCTTGACAAAAAAATTAAATTTCATATCTTTATGTTTGAAGCCTGAAATGTCGCGAAAGGTTGCAAGATTCAAGGGGGCCGAATACTTTTGCAAGGCACTGTATATATTTATTAGGGCTGTCAAACGATTAAAATTTTTAATCGAGTTAATTACAGCTTAAAAATTAATTAATCATAATTAATCGCAATTAATCGCAAACCATCTCTAAAATATGCCATATTTTTCTGTAAATTATTGTTGGAATGGAAAGATAAGACGGATATATACATTCAACATATTGTACATAAATACTGTTTGTTCATTATAACAATAAATCCACAAGACGGCATTAAAGTTAACATTCTTTCTGTGAAAAGGATCCTCGGATAGAAAGAATTTTAATTCATAAAGATAAATGTGAGTACAAGTTATAGTAATTTTGATAGTTTGTATATTGTGACTAAATATTGCCATCTAGTGTATTTTTTTAGCTTAACTTAATGTTTGAATAGCGTATTATTTTGCATAGCTATTTTGATTGGGAATGCCATTGCATTGAGCGCTTTTCTTTTTGTGAACATTATTTTATTTTTGAGAGATATGAATATTGTTTTTGTTGTTTTCACTAAATGATACTGTAGCGATTTAAATGTTCTTAACTGCCCAAATGCATGATGGGAATTTGAGCCACCATGAGTCACAGTGGTTGCTGCAAAGGATATATCTTCTCTGCGTTTAGTACAAAACATAGTATTAAGTAAAAGATCATCTCTAGCTATTCTTCCATATATTGCTTGCCATAATAGTTAAACAATTGTGGAAGAAATGCTACTTCGTAACCCATTAAATAACGCGGCTCCAATAAATGTCTGCGTTACCAGTTCATCCAGCAAGGAAATTGGTAGTGCTATGGACATCATTGGACCAGTGAATCATGTTGACTCATTGTCGTCAAATGGCTCAGTTCGTCCGATTACCTTCTGAGGAAGACGGCGGCAAACATAAACACCGAGAGGCGTTAGATGGCTTTATGTGAATACTTCTATTAAAATAATAAAAGCATGTGGGTAACAGCAGCACTCGGGCCTGCGCTAACTGCGCACTTTCTCTACTCTCTCGCTCCCTCTCTCGCTCGACCACTTTCTTCCCCCCTACTCAATCTGACAATGCTGGTCACATTGAAAATAACAGCGGCCCCCTTGGCGGGTGCCGGTAACACCTGCATCCACTCCACTTGCTTGTCTCTGCCCTTAGCTTTCAATATACTTCAAACGGCGCCATTGTAGTCTGTTTGCGGCAATGCTTGAGTGGGTCGCTCCGCGCATGCGTTAATTGCGTAAAATATTTTAACGTGATTAATTTAAAAAATTAATTATCGCCCGTTAACTCGTTAATTTTGACAGCCATTATATATATATATATATATATATATATATATATATATACGTATATACATAAAATGCAGACCCATGGAAATGTAGTCCAGTTAATACGCACACACAGTAGGCGATGTGCCAACACAGAATTTTTATAAATTACTCGACACGACAAGTGTCGTTGACAAATTGTTATTACCACTCAATTTTTATTCTCATTAAGTGTTCTAGATTGTACGCAAACAATAACCGAAATAAACTGACAAGCTATTCAACCAGCATGTTTCCAAACGCAGCAGTTCACTGATTGCGATTGCTGTTAGCGAGTACCGGGCGAGGCAAAATCAAACTTTGCTAATAAAAGTTTACAGTTTAAAGTTTCATCGGCCGCGCAACGATGCGACACCAAATGGGATTTTACAGATTACGCCAGTACAAATCTCCGACAGAAGTCAACAGTTGCCATTATATAATACGTATTTATCGTAAAAAACACTTTTAATTGGGTAGGCGCTCCTATTTAAAATATAATACTAACATTCAACCAAATACACGAACGCAGAACAATTAATACAAGACTAATACAATGTACTGCATCTCTGTGTACACATATAACCCAATATACAACAGAAGACACGTGATCGACATTTACACGAGAGAAACCTACAGAAAGGTGTATGGAGCCATGTTTCAAAACTCCTTACTGTAGTCTGATCTCCTGCCAAACTGTCAACCGTCATTAGATGGTGGTAATTCACCATGAAACAAAGGGTAAACTGCCAACAAAAAACAAGAAGAAGATCTACTCCTTCTCCCGCTCCTACTAGTCGGAGCCATGTCAACACAGGCAGGCGCTGCCTCCCAGCGGCCGGAGGGATTCTCTTCAAATTGGTTCTGTGAAAAAATCATAAAAACCGGACATTTTCATGAATTTATAAAAACCCGGCCGGACCCTCCGGAGAGCACGTAATAAGAGGACATGTCCGGGCAAAAAAGGACGTTTGGTCACCCTTGTGTAAACAATGTTGAAATATTGCTTATATGGAGCAGATAGAAAACCGATCCTTCTCAGGCTTATCCTCAACCCATTTTTATTTTTTTTATGACTGTTGTCAAATCTGACCCTTCCTAAAAATCCGTGTTCAAGGCAAGCTAGGCGCTAATAACACACAGCTGCACCGCTACCGTAGTGTCTCTCTCGCTTTGAGAGACTGGACAGTACAGACCGCCGCGACAGTCTGGAAAAATGTGGCCCAGATCGGATTTGAACCACAAACGAAAGTGACCCAGATCGGATTTGAAATGGTCCTATTCTATGCGACTTGTCACGTTCAGACCGTCAAGTTAATGCCTCACTCGAGTCGGAAAAACACCAGAAAATCGGATTCGTGCATTAAGACCTGTAGTATGAACGTAGCCTAAAAGTCTGCAGTTAAAGCACATCCTGTTCCTTTCGTATCTAATCCATTGCACTGGTGCTTAAATCAGAGTTGTGTTATTGTACCAATACTGTATGTATGGACCTGACTGTATGTGTGCATAACTTAACCTTAGAGCAGAAATTCAGGTGGCCCCTATTCACACGATTCCATGATGGATGTCCCCAGCAAAATGATCAGATACATGCACATACACAGCAAACGGACTTCAATGACTTTTTACCCAGCAGATTGCTTCTACGCTTATGTCAATGTCCAGTGCGGCAAGCTGGACAGTGGCACTTACCCCAGTCCTAGCTGAGCCACTCCTCCATCATTTTTTCTTTCTCCATCAAGCCTCTATCCCTCTACACTGTGTATCCACAGAACTAACTAGCTGCTGCATACGGTTTGAGCAGACAGCCCTGTTTATGTTTGACTTTTCTTTTTTGAGATGGTTTTTCCTTTCCTATGTCACAAAGTGCTTGCTCATCATTCCGTTGGTTTTCTTGTAGAATTAGTATGACAGTATTTGAGAGGAGATTGGTTCTTGACCTACTTAATGTGTTAAGTGGCGTGAGATAAATTTGATTGGCCTTGTCTGGTGGAATGAACACACAGGTGAACAATGTAGCAGAGTCACAGTTGAGTAGGATCTATTCTCTCCTATTCTGAATAAAATGTGTACTCCAAGGACAACATTCAGTGGTATCTCTACATATGAATTTAATTCGTTCCAGGCCCTGCTTTGAAATTGTCCTATGTTGAGCGGGACATTCCCCATAAGAATACATAATAATTCAATTAATTCATCCCGTAGCCCAAAAACCTGCGATAAATCCTTCATAGAGAATGAAAGGACAATTATAAATAGCAATTCAAATAAATTATAAACACAAATCAGAATTATAATAATAAATCGGATATATAAAAAGCATTTTATTGTCACCTTGTCGTGGTATTTTGGTAATTCACCTGTAGAACTATAGTTACGGTACGTTTTTGGATAAGGAAAAAGCCAGAGGTTGTAAGTTTTTACATGTGTCCATGCTGGTTGACGCGTGTGTAGCGTTGCTGCTGGAATGTCAATAAAGCATCGCAGTTTAGTTGCTTATTTGGACACACCGCCTCAGACTCCTGTCCTTGCTCCGTGCTACAAACTTCACTTATAGAGACTGAGAGAGTTCAGAGGAGAGGGTGAGTGGAGGTCTCGTTATCTTTAAGCCATATAAGCAAAAGATGTTCCATCTCCTCCGAATTAGCGCTATGAGGTTTAGAATTGTTATCCCTTTGGATGCTTTAACCATTTTAATGGCTTTCATCTGCTTGAAGGCCATCGAGATTGTAGACATATTCCGGCTAAATTGTGTCGCTTATATTTTTCTCACATTTCCTTCTTAATTTGAATGGGACGCGTCACTTTTTTTTCTTTTTTCACCAACTGCACTAACCTTCTTGGGACCCATGTTAAAGAGAGGATGACTGGGCGCCTGTATTGTGAGAGTTTGGGGAACAACCTCCTTTCCTCAGTCAGAGCATTGAAAATGGGTCGTGGCTGGTTCTTCCAACATGACAATGGAGTGGCTTCGAAAAAAGCATAACATATTCTGGAGGGGCCTAGCTAGTCTCTAGACCTAAACCCAATAGAAAATCTTTGGAGGAAGCTCAAACTCCGTGTTTGTCAGCGGCAGCCAAGAAACCTGACTAATTTAGAGAAGATCCGTGTGGAGGAGTGGGCCAAGATCCTTCCTGCAGTGTGTGCAAACCTGGTGAAAAAGTGCAGGATACATTTGACCTCTGTCATGGCAAACATAGGCTACTGTACCAAATTTTTAACATTCATTTCCTCAGTTGTTCAAGTACTTATTTGCAGCTGTATCACATAAATAAATCGTTCAAAAATCATACATTGTTAATTCTGGATTTTTGTTTTTAGATTATCTCTTTCACAATGGACATGCACCTACTATGAAAATTTCAGACCCCTCCATGATTCCTAAGTGGGAGAACTTGAGAAATAGCAGGATGTTCAAATACTTATTTTCTTCAAAGTAAATCTGTTTTAATTTCTTTACTGGTTAACTAATTTGGATTTGAAGGTACAAGATTGCGTTTTACGCACATTCATTTCAAATTCTGGTTCGGTAACTTCGATACTCGCTAGAATGATGAACATTCTGTCAATGTCCATATATTTAGTTACTATTTTTTTGTGTACTTAGTTTTTCAATTTCCCTGGAAAAAATAATGCACACATAGCTTCTGAGGAAATGGTATGCAATGAATTTTTCTTCAGCAGATTGCTCCAGATGAAAACAAAGACAATGCTGGTCGGCTCCTAACACCGCTGTCCCCTGACTCAACAATGCCAATTACAAGCAGATAAATGTGGACCTCTATACGCACAAAGCACCAGCCATAGGGGACTATGAGAAAGACAAAGAGAAACAGATTAGTAACATACTACAGTACATGGATCCTGATAAGACAGGAGGAATAGAGAGAAGAGGAAGGGATGCTGACTACAAAATGGTGATCCCTTGGCTGTCTAGACCTACTGTATAGCATCGTAACCAGGAGATGAGCCAGGACCAACTCAGGGAATCCCTGGCCATAAGCTTTATCAAAAAGTAACGTTTTAGCTTTACTCTTGAACAGAAACCTCCAGACTGCATAAGGAAGACAGTTCCATGTGCTTTGTATGTAAGGAAGTGGACGCTGAAATAAATTCTACATTTCACAGGAATCTACTGCAACCAAGTTAGCACAGAAAAATATGATCTACTGTTTTACCTACTATATTTTCTGGTTTTCTTTAAAATTTCTGCAACAGAATTTGGACTAACTAAAGGGTCTTTACTTACTCGATCAATTTATTTGCAAACGCGTTGCAATAATTCTGCCTCATCCTACTGTTTGAACTTTTTTTCGCTCCACTACTTCACTTGGCTGAGCACTCGCTCTCATCTCCTAAAAGCACAAAGCACAAAGATACTCCAAATCAGCAATTAAGATACTATTGTATTTGGGACTCTTGTACTCATCTTCTCATTACTTTACCGTTCTTTGCACTGTCTCAAAGCAAGACTCTTCAAGAATCAGCCTTTTTTTGCTCTACAAATCAAACCTAAAAGGACAAGAAATAGAGAACACGGAAAGATGCAAAATAATAATTAGTTATCACAGCAGACTGTGGTTGTCACACAGTTTTAAGATCTTAGTTAAGCTTTTCCGAGTTAGAATCATGCCAAAACTAAAAAGAGGAAAAAACATAATCAAAAACAAATAATCATTCGAAAGAGAAATAAGTGTAGTTTGCAAATAAAATGTGTGATTCAAAAAAGGCAAAAGTGTGGTTTGCAGATAAAAACAATCATTCATAAAAGAATGAGTTTGCACCTGACAGTTGTTTGCTTTGGTGACAATTTTAACGTGCCACGATCCCCCTAAGGTGATTAATGTGTTAAATTCAGACATATTAAACACTGTTATTCAACCCACAAGCAAGACCATTCTAAGAATATAACGATTGTGTAGTGACACCCCGTCTCGCATGGGATCGATAAAACTGGAGTGCAACTTCCGGTTTTGACGTGTCTAGTCCTGTTGGCCTTTGAATACTAAAAACCGCCATCTACTGTTAGGGAGAGGATATATGGCAGCCTCATGTCGTGAAATTAGAAAGCAGTTCGATCTACAAGCAAATAAAAATTGATCTGCAAGCAAATCAAAACTCCTAACTTTTCCTCTGCATAGATTGCGCTGAGAAATAAAACTAAATTAACATTTAATGCATTTACATAACTGAAGGGTCTAAATCAGGGGTTTTCATTCCAGTCCTTAAGGGCCGCTGTAGGTCCTGGTTTTTGTTCCTACCAATCAAGCAAAGACAGTTTAACCAACCAGGTTTATGCTAAAAATAATTAACTAATTAAAGTACATGTTACAATGGAACAGTTATCAGTGCCCAGAATACAAATTCTAGCGTCTTATTTCACTCCCAATGACCCAGGCATAGACTTCATAATTGTATTGCTGGGTCACATCCATCAGCCTTTGCCCAATGCCTTCAAGTAGCGGGCCGTCCTACTGTCCGCTTCAGTTTTTCGCAGTCGGTCACAGTTAGTCGACACATGCAGCGATCCAACCCCGGATTTAGGTTGAAAAAGTACAAAAGCTGTACCGCATATAAACAGGAAGGATTGTCTCAGGAGTGATTTGTTCGTGGATTCAAGGTAATTATTATATTTTCCGTACCACGCATGCATTTTGAAACGTGAAAAAAAATCAATGGGAGAAATTAACTGCTACGGACTAGCATCATTCTTCGACATATTTACGTAAAATAAATGCTAACTGCCCTTTTTTTGCTCTTTTAACAAAGAATCAAGACTGTTGTACGTCGGCATCTATAAAGAATTCAGGGAATTAAGCCTTTATTCACAAGAATTTTCATCGGAAAAGCTCTGTTTACATATGGCGGCCGCCACACTGACTAACAGACTCGCATGGTACATTTACATATTTAAGTAAAATAAATGCTAACTGCATGGTTTTTTTTGTTGTTGTTGCTTTTAACAAAGAATCGAGACTGTTTTGCGTCTATATCTATAAAGAATTCAGGAATTTAGGCATTTATTCACAAGAATTTTCAATGAAAAAAGCTTTTTGTCTGTGATTCCACTTGGTCAGCTTTGACGGCCACACCAACAATGCAGGCCCCCTATTAATCGGCCCCACGCTCAGGGTCCCGTCAATATCATTAAAAAGTCTATGACCCAGGATAAAACAAAGTACAGTGGACCCTCTTGATAAGAGCACAATCAGTTCCACGGCCAAGCCCGTAATGTGAATGTGCTTGTATCATGAATGTATTTTTTCCATCCATTGCACCATCCATCCATCCATCCATCCATTTTCGACACACCGTATCCTTGTCAGGGTCAGAGTGCTTAAGCCCAACCAAGCTGAATTTGGGCAAAAAGCACAGTATACCCTAAACTTGTCAGCAGTCAGTCGTAGGATAGCCAACTATATTCAATAATGTCCTGTGTCCTCGAACTTGGCGTGCTAATAAACAACTGCAACATACGAAATAAGTTTATGTTTATGTTAATTGGTCATCACTCATTTAACTGTGTACTTCATCCACTCCTCTCTGTCTCTGTCACCCACGTGACATACAGTATGAGAAATTCATTGATGTTCGGGTTTCTAAGCACTACTTTAACTACGTCCATGACCCTAAAGGCATCACTTAAAGTGAATCCTCGCTGTGCGCTTGGGGGGCACATAGCTAGGCCAGAAAAGATTTCCCCAAAATGAGCTATGACCACTGCGATAGCTTTCCCTGCTTTCATCTGCCCGCCTGCTTGTTGTGTATTAGGGTGAGTAGGTGGACCCTCTGCTCTCTCTAAAGCCACATTTAATCTCAAGCATCGATGCTTTGAAGTACCATAACTAAATAGGAGCATACTCTTGAGTGTTCTCTTTTGTTTGACTTAAATTAGCTGAACAAAGTGTATTGCCTCGTGTCCAATGGGATGGACCAAAGGAATCATGAGCAGGACTCATCTATTATTCAGTAAGCGCTGCCGGTATTCAACTAAATAGTCAGAGTCGCCTTATCAAACCCCCTGTCTGTCGTCAAAAGCAAGAAAAACATATTCATGTTTTTCTGCCACCCAGGCGCAGCAGTGTTTTGATCTGGCTCATAGCATTATTAATGAGGATTTACAAAGGTACACAAGTATATGAGTGACACTGGAGGTGGATCACATCTACACACAAAAACATGATAATAACTAGAAGAAGAAAGAAAATAATGTACAGTGTAAAACCTACTGTACAAAGGAGTGTACAGTTTAAAAAAGGTTTGTTCTACATAATCCATTGGTGTAAATGTAAGTGGAAAGCAGGGGTTTTTCTATTTCTACTCCACGAATGGGAGGCAACCAATTCACAGTGTATTTCATCTCATGCTGAAAGTCAGTCAGGGTAGGCTCCAGCACACCCATGAACCTAGCGGGCTTATGCAGTACAGAGAATAGATTACACTGGGCTAAAATCAAAATGAATCCTGGATAAATGTAATGAGACTTTATTAAATTTTAGTTACTTAAAAAGAAAAATGAGGTCAAAAGTGTCAATTGGCTGCAGTTTTTGAGATACAGTATCTGGCCGAAATGTTAAAATGCAAGCAATGTGTATTATTTGATTTCTGTATTGGAAGTAGACAAACTGCAATAATGTAGACACTTTTCATAAGTTGTTGGCACACATTGATATACTGTATTCATCTCATGTCTAATGTAGCAACTTGTAAAACTGATATTATATAATTACATCAATGTATCTTTGTAATAGCCTAACATCAAATATCTTGAATACGAGCACTGAAATCTTTTATTTTCCAATCCATGTCACGACAGCAAGTATGATTTATCAATTTTTATATCTGAAGCAGATATTTTTCTACATTTTTTAGGTCAGTGTTATTTATGACTTAATGCTACACTGAACATGATAGGGATGCACCTAAATCAGCGGTCTCCAAACTTTTCCACATACAGTGGGGCATATAAGTATTTAGTCAACAACCAATTGTGCAAGTTCTCCTACTTGAAAAGATTAGAGAGGCTTATAATTGTCAACATGGGTAAACCTCAACCATGAGAGACAGAATGTGGAAAAAAAACTGAAAATCACATTTTTTGATTTTTAAAGAATTTCAAAATTAGAGTGGAAAATAAGTATTTGGTCACCTGCAAACAAGCAAAATTTCAGGCTGTCAAAGAGGTCTAACTTCTTCTAACGAGGTCTAACGAGGCTCCACTCGTTACCTGTATTAATGGCACCTGTTTTAACTCATTATCGGTATAAAAGACACCTGTCCACAAACTCAGTCAGTCACACTCCAAAGTCCACTATGGCCAAGACCAAAGAGCTGTCGAAGGACACCAGAGACAAAATTGTAGACCTGCACTAGGCTGGGAAGATTGAATCTGCAATAGGTAAAATGCTTGGTGTAAAGAAATCAACTGTGGGAGCAATTATTAGAAAATGGAAGACATACAAGACCACTGATAATATCCCTCGATTTGGGGCTCCATGCAAGATCTCACCCAGTGGCGTCAAAATGATAACAAGAACGGGGAACAAAAATTCCAGAACCACATGGGGGGACCTAGTGATTGACCTACAGAGACCTGGGACAACAGTAACAAAGGCTACTATCAGTAACACAATGCGCCGCTAGGGACTCAAATCCTGCACTGCCAGACGTGTCTCCCTGCTGAAGAAAGTACACGTCCAGGCCTGTTTGCGGTTTGCTAGAGAGCATTTGGATGATCCAGAAGAGGACTGGGAGAATGTGTTATGGTCAGATGAAACCAAAATAGAACTTTTTGGTAGAAACACAGGTTCTCGTGTTTGGAGGAGAAAGAATACTGAATTGCATCCAAAGAACACCATACCCACTGTGAAGCATGGGGGTGGAAACATCATGCTGTGGGGCTGTTTTTCTGCAAAGGGACATGGACAACTGATCTGTGTAAAGGAAAGAATGAATGGAGCCATATATCGAGAGATTTTGAGTGAAAATATCCTTCCATCAGCAAGGGCGTTGAAGCTGAGACGTGGCTGGGTCTTTCAGCATTAAAATGATCACAAACACACAGCCAGGGCAACAAAGGAGAGGCTTCGTAAGAAGCATTTCAAGGTCCTGGAGTGGCCTAGCCAGTCTCCAGATCTCAACCCCATAGAAAATCTGTGGAGGGAGTTGAAAGTCAGTGTTGCCCAACGACAGCCCCAAAACATCAGTGCTCCAGAGGAGATCTGCATGGAGGAATGGGCCAAAATACCAGCAACAGTGTGTGAACAGCTTGTGAAGAGTTACAGAATACGTTTGGCCTCCGTTATGGCCAACAAAGGGTACATAAAAAAGTATTGAGATGAACTTTTGGTATTGACCAAATACTTATTTTCCACCATGATTTGCAAATAAACTCTTTAAAAATCAAGCAATGTGATTTTCAGTTTTTTTTTCACATTCTGTCTCTCATGGTTGAGGTTTACCCATGTTGACAATTACAGGCCTCTCTAATATTTTCAAGTGGGAGAACTTGCACAATTATTGATTGACTAAATACTTATTTGCCCCACTGTAGGGCCGCAGATTTCACTCCAACAGAACAAGACCACACCTTTTCACCAATCTGGTGTGTTATCAATTGATTGCAGTCAGGTGCTGCTTGTTTTAGTACAAACCACATTGGTTAAAAGGTCTGTACTTGATCGGTATGAACAAAAACCAAGACCCAAAGCGGCCCTCGAGGACCGGTTTGGAGACCCCTGACCTAAATGATTCTCTTGGCCGAAAAAAACGAATGTTAAAAAAAAAAAAAACTGAGGCTAAAAACCAAACAGCTAATTCAAAATATTTTTAAAAAGGTATTTCACATTTATATATAAAAACATAATTCAGCCAAATATATATATTTTTAATGTTATTATTATTATTATTTTAAATATATAAATTTTTAATGGTTAGAATTTTAAAACTTTTAATTTGATAATATCTTTTTAGTACTGACATTTTAACAATCCACGATAGAAAATAAGATACACACAAAATTAAGTGTTTAACTTGACCCATTATACATTATACACCAGCCATGACAGTGGGAGACAGTACTTCAGATCAGTGTCACGTGAACAGACGTGAATGTGATAAAGCTACTTTCTATTACAAAAAAAGAGGCTTTGCCAGCTTTTATGCAGGCAATATACATATTAAAATTGTTACATAATGTATAGTGGGTCAAGTTAAACACTTAGTTTTGTGTTTATCTTATTTTCTATTGCAGATTGTTAAAATGTCAGTACTAAATAAATAGTCATGGCTGCTGCTGTATTCCCACATTCAATATTTTTCGGACTCAAAGTCATAGTTTGTTTATTTTGTTTTTTTAGTTTTCCATGGGTGCGACATTTAAATTAGTAAAAATTACCCCGACTAAAATCCCATCCCAGAATTCTTTATTTTAATCTTAGTAACTCATCTATAATATGCAAACTGAACTGAAAATAATTTGCAGTTTAATATAATACCAAAAACTTCATTTTGCTGTAAGTCGCCATTGTTGATTAGGTCACAATGTGCTCGGCGTTGTGACTTAAATGGTGCTTCCATCTTTATCGGCTATCTGTAGTGATGAGCTCAACCGTTCAGCCCATCCAATTTGGGCCAATGCGAAACACAAAAAATGAAGACTGATCGAGACAGAAATAAAATTGCAGACAACATACTGTAGGAATTTTAGTTGCTCAATTGTGTCTCTTTGGTAAACGTTCACCCTTGCCGACGCAGATGGACAGCATTTGCTGCACTTTATTTCTGTCGCCGTCAATGGTAGGCGACTTGTTTGACATTAAAACTTGCATACATACGTATGTACAGTACTACATTTGCTTTGAGCCGTCGTTTGTAACCCGAAAGACCATCACCACCACCTTTCATAAACTGAAGGTGACGTTAAGCCTCAGAATCATCCGGGTTAAATGTAAGGACTTTGGAAAGCTGGTCTCATTCAACCGCAGCCTTCCACTTTTTCCTCTAATTTTCGTATTTATGAAACAGACGCAGGCTTACCTCGCTCTCTTTATGTCCTCTTGACTAAAAACTGAAACTAAAAGTCGTGCAGTATGGTATTGTCAGACGAATTTGACAAGTAAGCACATCAAGGTATGCCATTGTCAACACCTATTGAGCCTGTTCTCGATTCTATTTTTATTGCAGCGACTATTTGTTGTGACTGTTATTATTGGTCTGTTTCGCCTGCAAAGGTTGATGGATAATTTTTTAGAGCACAGTTATTGAGAGTTGTGTTGTTCAGTAATGAGCGGCCTGTTTGCTGCGTTCAATAAAGCCAGCTGTTTCCTGGAGTCGTGGGGTCTATGAGGCACGAGATCAGCTAAGGAAAGTCGATTCTTAGGTTAAATTGTCTTTCACGATGTATTGTCGGTTTATAGTGTTGGATTATATCAGTGCGATTTATATATGTACATTCCTTATTCATTATGCATTTTGGGCTGGTGTGATTCATAATCCGTAATGACTAAAGCCCCTTTATGTATACCTAAACACCATTAATATCCTGGGATTTAAACAGGCAGCTCTTGTGTGTGAAAGCAATTTCCCGGGTCGACTGACACAGGGATTACGCCAGACCCGGCGGCATGGGCGGGCATTAGGGGGCCGGGCCCGCCCTCAGAGACTGCTGTGCCCGCCCCAGCTCGATTAAACTGTACTGTGTCATTTTTTAAAAATCTTCCACAAAACACACACTTGGAGAGGACAAACCCTCTATTCATCCTATCTTGATCTGTCGTCATTCAATTCAACCAATCTGAGCATCGAACGAAGGCAATTTCTAGCCAATCACAGATAAGGGGGGGGGCGGGCCGAGTCACCGGCCATTGGGTGCTCATGTTTATCAGTGCATGTTATGTTTACGCTGAAGCATTTTAGTTGAATAAATGCACACAGAACTGCACCATTGTTTTCGCATATCTGTAAAGTTTTACGGTTTCGGCGTAGTTTGTACAAGTGAGCACTGATTTTTAAATGTGTACGTCGTACGTTCAAAATCTACGTTTTTCGTGCATTACGGTTTTTTTTTCTCCGTTTGGATTTTGTCACCGTTTCGGCCCCGAGACAATGTGAGTCCGCGTTACTACGTTGGTTGAATGACGTGAGAAAAAAGTCAGACACTGAAAGAGAAGAATGTTTTGACACTGTAGCAAACGCGATGCTAGGCTAGGTGGCTCCAATATTTCCTGACTGTAGCCGACAGCCTACACTATACACCTAGATATCACACGCTAGAACTACATGCAAAATGACAGACGGCAGCGTTAATAAACAGCTGCCATTTTGAAGCAGTAGACTTCTCAGAAAGGCTCTGTTGTAGTGAACCTTCCTAGCGAACTTAAGTAAGTTTTTATCTAAAATACTCCTAAATCGGCAAAATCTTGACCTGACTTTATCTTTAAATGATGAAACAGTTTTAAAACTTTTAGATGTCGAAGGTAGACAGAAGCGAACTAATGCAAAAACGGTAGCAATTTTAACAACTTTAACAGTTGATTCACAACATTAAACGATTTCCAAACATAGCAAAGGTTACTATATATTTTTTTTTTTAATGAAAAAAAACATGAACGGTAACACCAGTTACTTTGCCAAGTAAGGAATTAGTCTTACCTTCATGTAACTGAGTTACTAACTCAGTTACTTTTTAGGAGAAGTAATTTGTAACTAATTAATTACTTTTTAATAGTAAGATTACCAACACTGGTCATAAAGATGAAGCCTGTAGAATGAAAAGTGACGAAAGCCGAGATTTCATTCTGCCAATTTGTTGCCGAACACAATTTGCCTGCATCTATTGCTGATCACTTCTCAGAATTAGCAACAGAAATGTTCCCTGACTCAAAGATTGCATCAGTGAGTTAATTTTATCAATTGACCTTTTTAATCTATAATTGGACACACTAACAAACTACCTACAAGTCAAACTGAATTGCGAGCTGAAATGCCATTTAGTGCAGCCATCAAGACATGATAGAAATTGCCTAAAGTGCTACGTACAATTATAACAAAAGTCACTGTTAAATTTTTGAAATCATGATGTAGCTTAAGATATTGATTGTTCTTTGATTGCACCAGGTTATATGTTACAAATTCATATTATTTTAAAAATTGAGTTTTATTTTTGTTTCATTTTGCACGCTATATACAACGTTGTAAAATCAGTCACCAATTTGTAAGGGCATACGTCACTATTTGTAAGCTTGCCAACGGCCTCAGGTTAACAGTTATGTAATTTCGTTTGTCTTATAGAATTTACGATGAACTATCACTTGTGACTTCAGTGACAGAAAATATTTCAGTGCACTGATGTAGTACTGTACGGGTAATAACGTTGAACGTTGAAGAAGTGGGCCCCCCCCCAAAAAAATATAATGCCCCCCTTGTAATTTCTTTCTGCAGCCGGGTCTGGATTACGCTGACGTTTAATGGGTCGCGTCTTAGTGTTATGTCCGGGACTTTCCCGGGACAAGGCGTGTATGAAAGTACGCGTTTGATTCCTGGGTCACAGCACGCTGGCTGATGACGTAAATATCATGGCAGGCCGATCCTCATTTCCTCTTTCTTCGCAGTAAGACGGAACGCGGCAAACAAACATCACAATTATCAGAATGGCAAACTGGAAATGGCAAAATTAAACTGCAAACATAACGAAATTAAGTTAAATTGCTACTGGATCGTAGAGCCGAGGAAGAGAGTGCATCGTCCATCTTTGGAAATGTGTGGTTTATTTTGTTGCCGATGTTTGGGTCCGCAACTGCGGAAACAAGGTTGTAACTCAAAGCAGAAAACAACGCAGGGAAGTGTTCAAGGGTTTATTAAATAAAAACAAAAATACACGCAACCGCGGAAAAGGGGAAATAACACAATGGGTCTGTGACAGTAGGTAGGCAGAAAGCTGATGAGACAGCAACAACAAAAATACACTCAAATATCAGCACAACGTAGGGGATTTCAAAACAAAGGCGGCAGACAAACAAGCTAGCAAATTGCCCAAAATTCGAGAGTACAATGTGTGGAATGGCGCCCAGCAAGTTAATATCTCGGCACCCTTCTCTTGAATCACCTAGGCTTAAAAACAGTCTTGATGAACTTGAATTGGCTGCAGTTACGACGTCGGGAACGCTCCCACAACCGGCTCTGTAAGAAAACACGATCTGACCAACAGAATGTGACAGCCGATGTCAACCAAAAATGACCTCATGTCTGAGTTATAAAATCGCGCCAGCAGCCCTCCCCGCACAGAGAGTGCCGAGTCAGCAACACAGGTCGAGTCTGTGAAAGTCTCCAAACCGCGTCATTTCCGAGATATCTCTCCATGTGTGAAAGCAATGACGCGAGTAAATCCCGCGTCACCTTATACGGGAATTTAGTGGGATATGTGTGTAGAAGGGACTTTATAGTCCGAAAAATACTTTAAGGCTTTTCATAACTTGGGTCAAGTGAAGTTGCTACCAAGCACACAGGCTCTGAATACACCTCAGTGAAATGTTCGCTGATAGGCTCCACTCGTTTCATTGATATTGTTTTTACTCTGTGGTCTCTTAGCTTATTTGCTTGGAAAATGACAAGTGAGTGTGGTAATTACAGATGCAACGGAGGAGCTTGTCTCTTTAGTCAGCTGCTCAAAGGAGGCAAGAAGAGAGATCTACTTGTGGGAAGTGACATGTAGAGCATGTAATACGTGCTGTTCCACTGTAAGAGCGAATAGAGCAGAGTCACTACACCCTCAATCGACAGATGTGTTTCCTCTAATAGCAATAGAATTGCACGTTACTGAGCTTTTGCTTTTTTGCTTGCGCTTAATCAACTTCCAGTCTTGTTGATGTTATTTTAACTTTTCTTTTGTTACATTTCGGCCAGAAACTTTCGGCCAGCGATTTTTCGGTACGTCTCTAGAATATGCAGTTATGAATATGCAATGTTCATCCATTACCTGTACATTGTGTCTTCATCAGGGTCCTAGGTTAGAAGGACCTTTCCCAGCTGACTTTGGGCCAAAGGTGGGGTTCACCATGGGCTGATTGCCAGCTTGTTGCATGGCCCACACATACAGAATGTATAAACACATGTTCTAAGTCACGCCTATGGATTTTTTTTTTTTTTTGTCTAATCAACCAAAAATTCCTACTTTAAAAATATGGTAGAAAAGAGAAGAATTTAAAAACAATGCCAAACATTTTCTGTTGTCCTATTTTATTACTCATAGTTTCCTTGAGGTAATAAGGTTTTGCTTAATCAATTTTACAGGAAGTAAACAACCATCTTCGATGTTTTCATGGTGAATGACTTACGATAAAGTGGCCAAAATCTAACTATGGAACTTAACTTGCATTCATATTGACGCCATCGTGAATCACCATTATTTTCTGTCTACAGAATACAGTATATGATGATTACCTTTCTTGTAGCATATGAATCACCAAGGAGGGGTGTAGATAGTGGATGAAATGCATAGCTTTCCAAGAGCATTAAAATGGCTTCTTAATGTTCTGTACTTCAGGAATTGCATCAGCGTACAGTAAGCATCAAAGAATTAATTATCGTTAGCATGTGTGTTGCTTTTTCCTTGGCTTTTTGTTGTGGTTTTGGAACAATAATTCATAAGAAGGTCTAGCCTCAACACTTGACAAAATGTGTTAAGAGAAGTAAGAAGGCAAGAACATACACTGAGAGATATTGGACAATAAGCAGTGAGACCACCTTACTCTTAAAATTTAATAATACAATATTCTCCCTGTTCCTGCTTGGCTTTTCGCCGGCTACTCCAGTTTCTACCCATATCCCAAAAACATGCATATTTGTAAGACTGGCTGTTTGTCTCCTTGTGCACTACGATTGGCTGGTAACAGATTCAAGGTGTTCTGTGGTGGTCCTTGCCCTGACTCCCCTCTACTTTGACTTTTATAGTTGTTCGAGATGTGCATCGGCACTGCCCTCATGATACGATTCGATTACGATTCGGAGGGCCACGATTCGATTCGATACGATTGGATTCGATTTGATTCAGAGGGTCACGATTGGATTCGGTTCGATTCGGCAATGCATCGCGATGCCTTAAAGCCTGGGATGCATTAAAATTGTAAAGCAAAGCATATTTTTCGTGAATCATGAGGCAACACAAGCGGTCAGACATTAATCAACGTTTTATTGGCTCTTGTGTCACTCCCTGCTGAAGTCAAATGAAAATACTTTCAGATATATATATATTTTTTAAAAAACACAGCATTTAATTGGTGCTTTGAATGAGACTAGGGCTTTCTCTTTTTTTAATCAGCGGTTGCGCTAGACTTTTTCGTTGTCTGTCATTTTGACTGACAGCGTCATAAAAATCCGGTCATAATCTATTTTTACCCATCACTTACATTTTTAAAATGATAATAATGACATATTCAATAGTATATAGTTTTCATTCATTTTTAATTAATATTCTGTCCGAACAAGCTTAACAAGAAGCAAACAGACAGCGGAGTGCACCAATCAGCGACGGGCAGACGTGCCGTTAGCAAAGCGACGAGGGCAGGACGAGGGACTTGCGCGCGGAAGTAAACATACGAGGAGAACGGAGTTTATTCAACATGGCTAGCGCGAGACAGACTGTTGTCAATGTCTCAAGTCGATGTGTTTTAGCTCATTTAAAACTGAATTTACCGCGGATTGGAACATATTCTTGGCTCTCCCGTTCGCCATCCGTGTTGTTGTCGAGACGACTTTCGGCGCGCAAGAGTGACGTTGCTCGTGAAGAACACGTCACGCAAATAAACAAATCCGATTTGTCGATTGATTTTGTACCTACTCGAGAGGCTGTGTCCCAGACTTTTCTCTCAGTGTTTGAAAAATACAGGGAGAACAGTCTGGCCGTGCCAGGCAGACACTCAGTTGCCTTGACATTTTTCCGAGTAACGCCAACGACGTCATGCATCAAGAGAGACAATAGCTAATTAATATGCTCACTCGCCACCCTGTGGTCTGGGGTGTGAATTGCAACCTGTCAAAATGACGGATGGACTTCAGTTTTTTCCGTCACCGTTTTAAAAAACCGGTCAACGACAGAAAATATTCGGTTAACGCGACCCCTGCACACAGTAGCAGCCTTTCTCACAGTGCAACATCTGAACTCCTGTGCAAAATCAACAATAACAGTCACTGTATTTTACTCACAACGACCCATCAATAAAAATATTCAAGTAAATATTAAAGAAAACGACAAACCGGTCAACGACAGAAAATATTCGGTTAACGCGACCCCTGCACACAGTAGCAGCCTTTCCCACAGTGCAACATCTGAACTCCTGTGCAAAATCAATAATAACAGTCATTGTATTTTACTCACAACAACCCATCAATAAAAATATTCAAGTAAATATTACAGAAAACGACAAAGAAAATATTGTAGTGCAGCAGCATCTTTATCGCAATATCAATCCAGGGATCAGTTCAGTTGCAAACAAAACATCAACTAAATGGCGTGCCGCAAGCAACACGTCACTTCCGCTCATTAATATTCATGGCATTAGCTACCGTTGCTAAGCTGGGACAAAGCTAGGACAAGCCACCGTTTGTCCCTAATAGGAAATGAATGGAAATCGTGTACGAAGGAGATGTTTACAGCGCTAAACCTACCAATTCTCTCCGAAAATGATGTGCCTGGTGCCAAATTGACTGGCATAGATGTGGAAGAACATAAAAATGTTCAGTTA
Source organism: Corythoichthys intestinalis (assembly GCF_030265065.1). NCBI lineage: Eukaryota > Metazoa > Chordata > Actinopteri > Syngnathiformes > Syngnathidae > Corythoichthys > Corythoichthys intestinalis. Next base: position 45,343,900 of record NC_080398.1, read on the forward strand.
AAAAGATGGCTTTAGTGTCGAAGGCTGAAAAAGACGAAAAAAACGAGCCGACGTAAGCATAGCTTTAGCTTTTTTTTTTATCGACGCGACTGACAATGATATTCTCCGGTTTCAACAAGCTATCCTTTACCATCAGCCCTGTCTTTCTTATATATCCTCTGGTTGTCCTACGTCCCTTACTGTTCCTGGGGGTAATTTAGTTAGCTTTGTGTAGCGATCGCAAATGCTACTCAGTGACAGCCAACGAACACTTTTAATGTTTTCATTGATAACACATCTTAATCCTATAATTTATTTACACTTCCCCCTTACTAAAGTTGTTTTTCATATATATATATATATATAACAGAAACGGTAACAGTGGCAGTCAGATACCATTGTAATTTTTTTCAGGTCATTAATTGTCAGACAGAAGCAGTACGGCACAACGTTACGCTAAAAAAATTAAGTAAAAATATAAAAATGGCTTACCTCTTTGTCCTCTGAAAGACCATGCCAACCCAACATAATGTTTACTGCATGAATGGATTCGCCGAGCTGGTGTTAAAGTCCGCGCAAGTTGATTCGGTTTTCACATTTTTTCCTCCCGAGTTTTTGGTTTCCGGGAACGTATGAAGAAAACATCCTTCATGGTCGTAATGTCTAGAGTCGTTTCTACAAGTTCCAAAAAAGCAATGCGTGATCGGCATGTTCGTTTTTGAAAGATTACCGGCGAAAAGTAGCACTTTTTACGTTGAGTCTATGCGAGGGCGGGTCTATAATGTCCCACTTCGACTTTACTTCCGCTTTACGATGCGACGTCACGGTCTAAAAATAGCCTGCGTGCGGTACGCCATTGCAATGTAGAGCAAAAATAAAATGTCGGCCTAGCCCACTACATATGTGCAATCAACTTAGAAATGCAATCAGTAACTACCACATAACAATAAAAAATAATGAATTAAAATGAAGTGCAGCAGCATTTTAGCAGTCATAACAATCTGTTTCAACGTGAGGAAATATCAGTTTTTTTGCAATCGAGAGAGCAGAGATAGTAGAGGTTAGATCGGGCCTAAAAAATCCAGCCCGACCCGACACATCCCGCTGGTATTGAAGCCCGACTTGGCTTGGAGTGACGCGAAAAAAAAAACGCAGCAGCAGCAATTTATTTTCATTTCTTTGAGTTGGCAGAAAAAACGCAAGTTTTGTTAATGTTTAAATAGTCTACATATTTTTATGACCATTATAAAAGCATGAAATAAGGCTGGGAAAGTTTAATATAAAAAAAAAAAAACATGCGATTTTGCAGACACACAGAGGAGAAGATTCAAAAGGATCACATTTGTGTTGGCTTTGTGTGCATAAAAAAGTGTCTTTCATAACGAATTCTCAGTTGGCAGAAAAAAAAACGGAAGTTTTCTTAATGTTTAAATAGTCTACATATTTTTATGTTCATTATAAAAGCATTTACACAACGAAATAACGCTGGGAAAGTTTAATATAAAAAAAAAAAAAAAAATGCGATTTTGCAGACACAGAGAGGAGAAGATTCAAAAGGATCACATTTGTGCTGCCTTTGTGTGCATAAATAAAAGTGTCATTTGTAACGAATTGCAAGCGCCACAGTGGTGGAGAAGGAAAAGCGGGCGGCGCCACTGCTACATGTGTGTGCACAAGCAAATGTACAATACAGAGAGCCTGCTCTCGGTTTTATCCCAGTTTTTTTTTTTTTTTTTTTAATAACTTATCAGTCCGGCGCGGCAGCCCGACCCGACCCGACCCGAACGTGAATGCTTAACATTTTGGGCCTGACCCGACCGTTAGGGTTCGGGCACAAGATCTAACCTCTAAGAGATAGGACATAACATAACAATGGCTGAAGCGGAGAAAGAGGGAGCGAGAAAGATTAGAGGGAGCGAGAAAGATTATTGATGCACCTAAGCAGACATCTGGAGACATTTTGGCTTCTACGAGGTTGGTGGGAAACTTGACCAGAGTTATGCAGTGTGTAAAAAAATGAAACATGAGAATAATAATACAAATGGGGAAACCAAATCCGTTGCATCACCGGAATTGCACAGGGAAGTTTTTGAACGTACTTATATATTTTAAAATGCGCGGAATCGATTCGGTTTGTTGCCCACATCGGGATGCATCGCCGCATCGATTATTGTTGACACCACTAATAGTTGTAACACTTCCTGTTTTGACATAATCGGCAGTTTGGGTGGGGGAGACCTGGGAGTGCACCTACAGCTAATCAGCAATCACCACTGCTTTTAACGAGTGGCCTAGGCAGCAAGCAGGTGCTAGATAATTCTGCCAGTCAACAATGGTACATCGCCCAACTGAGCATGTCATTTTGGACCCTTGTTGTTGAACTCTTGACTAATTCTGTCTTTGCCCTCAGGACACCTACCCAGCTAGGACTCCTGTTTGAACGAAGCCACTTGCCACAGCCATTTACTGACTCATCACTCCCGCATCCGTGGAGATTAAGGGGGGGCCGGTGGGGCGTACCCCTCACCCCCTGGTGGCCGAAATATGTCATTGCATGTAATTGACTTTCCTATACAGTGTATATGAATTTAAAATTAAGACTTTGCCGGTAAAATGTTGTCTATAAAAGTCGTAAAGCAATAAAAGAACAACAATGAATGAAATGAACCAGAATTTTTTTTTTTTTTCAAATAGGTCAAAATTATTTTTCTAACAGATCATGTGGCTAGCACCTTAGAGACGGTCATTTGCTTTACCTAGCCAAAACTACTTCAGGACAGAATAGGCAAGATGGATAATGACTTCTTTTTTTTTCAAACTAAGCTTTTAAAAGCGACAACAACTACTGAGTGACAACCAAGGATTGAAGATGTGGATCATGAACAATGTTGGGAATAACGCAGTTATAAATAACACCGTTACATAAGGGCGTTATTTTTTTCAGTAACGGGGTAATCTAACTAATTATTTTTTCCGCCGTTACAATGCCGTTACACTTACTGACGGTCAAAAGCGGTGCGTTACTTACTTTGAATAAATTGAAGAAACTACCAGCCGTAGCGAGTCTACTCTGCTCTGTTTATTTGTCATCCAAGACTTGGGGTTCAGGTTCATGGCAATGAAAATAGTAAACACACATAACCTACCTTTGCAAGAACGATGGAGTTGCCGTTTGATACGGTCATAATGTGCAGGTCCTGCATCCATCCGCAGCAAAAGTGTTCGTAGCTTTGTAGCGATTTGTAATTTCGGAATTCCTGATGAGTTTAGTAACATACACCAAACAATAAATACAGCAGAATGTCCATTTCACGTAATTGTGGAAGCCCGTCGACATCTTTACTCCATTTGTCGTCGGCTTGCTCGTAAGGGTCAACATTGTTCACATCCTTAAGTTTGATCACATATCTGTTCTTCGCCTTAGTAATGAGTTTGTCTCTTTATTGAACTGGCAAGTTAAAGTTTAATGCCCCGCGAGCCAGACCTGTTTCCAATATGGCTGCGCTGTTGTCAAATCTCACGTGATCCCCATTCTGTGACGTAAACGCTCCAGCCTAATAGCGCATGTACTTCAGAGCCGGTGTTTTTACACACAAACCTGAACAGCGCGTGCGGCAAACACACACACGCAAAACAGATGCAGAGGGATATGATGGCAGAGCATTCAGAGGAAAATTTGTCCCTTACGAGGTGGAGATATAAACACTATTTCAAGTTGGTCGAAATTAAAGGAAAGAACGTGCATGTAAAGTGTAATTTATGTCCCGGTGCGAAGCTTTTGTCGACATCTGTGGTAAGCAATTCAAATCTGTTTATTTTTGTTGCACTTCAAGTGTTGGAGAAATCTGTTGCTGGTGAGGTGCAATAAATATTACAAGGTTCTATAACACAACTACCTGTCTGTTCTTCTCTATTCAACTGACTCGAATACTGCTCAGAAAATTTCAAATTCTTTGACATACAACAACTTCTTTTTAAAGTAACGGAAATAGTTACTTTCCCTGGTAACTAGTTACTTTTACTGTAGAGTAATTCAGTTACTAGCTCAGTTACTTTTTGCAAGAAGTAAGTAACTATAACTAATTACTTTTTTAAAGTAATGTGCCCAACGCTGATCATGAAACAGCAAAAAGCACCGCCAAAATAGTGAGCGGAGTTTCAAAGTTTCCCCCACTAAAGACACTAATTGTACCAGAGACCACCACTGGGCATACCATATCCAATGGACACCGATCTTGGCCAAAAGCATAGCTGCCCTAAGCAGTCTAATTGAGAATTCCCGTAAAAAATGATGGCAAGCAAAAAACATTTTCAATGTATTATTCCTGCCTGGAATATTAAATCAAAAAGGATGCCGCCTCCTGTTTTCCTTGCCAGCAGTTTTAAACTAACCACGGTAAGGATTCTTTTCGCAAGGGTGCGAGTGACTGGAAAAAACTTAGCAGTAAATTGGGTATCTGCGCGGATCGCAAAAGTCGGCATCTACTCCTCCACAAGGTAAGACAGAAAAACACGCACGTACCCCCCACACACGGACACACACACACACATAGCTGGGATGCCTGTTTCACGAGCATGGTTAAACTACTAACCGAGCATACTGTACATCTTCTAAATTCATTTTATTGCTGACACTGCGTTTCGGGGTCATCAACATGTTTTGACCCCCTGCCACAAAAGTCAAACTCCGTCTATGCACCCCCACCAGCCAACCAGCACCTTGTCTGTGTTTAATAAATATCACTTCACTCTTCATCTGCTTCCTGGTCACACTTTGGTCTACATTGGCTTCACCTACCCTGCCATAACATGTACCCCGCCGTCTGCCCATAGGTTCCAGCACCCCCTGTGACCCTTGTGAGGATAGGCGGCTTGGATAATGAATAAATAATGAACTTAAGATATACAACAATACTCTATTATTTTAGTTTGAAATATTTGAGATTGACCGCCTGTAAGCAATTAAAACGTAAAAAAGGTTTTAACATAGTTTAAAATGACAAATGAGTCAATTTCCATTATCGAACCATGACGTGTCAGAGATAATGAAGTGGAAACGGAATGATTATAGGGATGCTTTATATTTATGACACTCTGGACAATTAAAACTGTCCCATTCTACTCTGATTTAGGAGTGAAGTTAAAGTGTAATTGCTTGCAGTGGGTCACTTAATTTAACAATTGTAAGACTAATACACTTTTCATGACACGAATGAGGTGAATATTTGTTTTCATGTCTTAAAATTGATTGTGGTTCCCCTACTATTGCACCAATATATGCAGTAGATCTGCTCATTTCACGCAAAACTAGTTGAACTGCATTACAGGACAAGCTCCCACACATTCAATGAAATTGTAAATATTTACTATACGTGTGTAACGATACACTCACTGTTTATGCCTTTAACATCTGGGCGTGATGTCAGGGAAAACATTCGACAGTTTCTCAAAAGGGACATTCCTTACACCGCATTGAAAAAAATGCATGCATAATGTTTGACTTTAAAGGACCCATTGTAATTACAAAGCAAAACTACAGTAATTTTGAACCAAGTTCAAACACGTACAGTGAAGTACAGTTCTGAATTACAGTAGATATTAAATATGCATTAGAATGGTAATACACACAACAGGACATTTTACCATTAATTGGCTAATTGACTCAAGAGATCAAGCATTCATTTGAACACTATGTGGTCTTCAGACAAGTCTCTTGATATTTTATGCTATTTTATGCTAACCAAAGCTGAAACTAAAATCCCCTCTTCCATCTTGTATACTTTTTGTCCCTATTATTTTCCTTTGCCCATGATATTCTTTTCTGTACCCAAATATACCTCCGATAAATTGCGGCACTAGCAATTACATAGAACCCACCGGTAAATTTAACTTCCATTTACATTTAGATTACGGAATATTTCAATTCTTCCACATCGCAGTGTGAAACCAATATGTGCACGGCTGCGGCCATCCTGTATGGAGACGCACACAACTGTGACATTTTTATATTGCCACCAATGCATTTGTGTGTGTGCAGAGACAAAGCTGCTGGCGGAGTGAACATACAGCTTGTTGCCTTTAAACACACACAAACACACAGCAATAAATCTCAATGTTCACACATGGACGGAAGCACATATGAGAGTGGTTAATTCTAATTTTACTGCCCACATTCAAATTACCCACAGCTGATGTTATCTGAGCATCTATAATATAGCTGGTCCAATGCTGTGCTCATCATTAATATTAATACCTATTGGATCCAGGGGATAATTAAATCAATCAATTGCATGTTTGAACTGTGGCACTCATAAAACGACACTCTATTGGCAATTTTTTAACTAGCTTGTATAACACAGGGTACGTCCTGTAGAAACAAATATTCACACTCCTATTGACACCATGGACAATCTTGTCTCACAATTAAGTAATATGCTCCCCTGTGTTGTGCTGTGTCTTCATCTAATTATTTAACATTTTTTTTCAATACAGAGGTCATTGCACTCCTACCTTCGATGCACTGCAAAACAAGGTTGTTGAGTTTGCTTCTCAATGGGTCTCTTAACCCCTTGTCTTCAGTGGGCTTATATAGGAAAAAGAAGGACACCCCCATTTTGTGTGGTATTCTCAACAAAAAAATGTAAAAAGAAAAAAAAAAAAAAAAAAAAATCTCTTGCCTTCCTTGCCCATATTCAACAGTTTGGTATGAGAACACTTTCTTGCTAGTATAAATAATACATACAAATACTAGGCAATGCCTTCTTGTTTATTTAGTAATAATATAAATCCGCTGTCTTATTGTGATTTTAAAAATTAAAAAATACATTCACAAACAAAAATACATTTGTTATAAATGGCAAAATATTGCTGTGAATATCAAAAACATATTCATTAGTTTACGGAAGCTGTCATAAATGCCAGAGTAATTGCAAACTTAAATGCACATGCCGTAACACTACATTTGAACATAGCACACAACAACACTCATAGACATACAGTATACTGTATTGCTCTGTGGGAACAATGACTATTAATGAAACTTGCAGGTTGGGGACCTTGTATGCCTATTGTTATTGCTCTTAATGAACTGTATCTACACCAAATAGGACTTAGTATTGTTGCGGGACAACATAGTACTACAATAACAGAACACAACTCTAAATTAAGACTAGCTAATTTACTATAAAAATGCATGAAAACAATCATGCAAAATGTGGGCCACAATATTGCTCAACATCTGAAAGTTTACTGTCCCTGTACAGAACATGGTGTTTTTTTGTTTTGTTTTTGTTTTTTAACACATTTGAAGGTAGTACTTAACATCTCGGTTGATGCTGAAAATATAGTGTTTCATTTGCCTACCCTTTAGCCCACCTAGGTTCACTAAAGTTTGGAGTAGGAATGATCTGGCCCCATGATTTATAAGTGACCAGTCAAGGTTATCGTCTAGTTTAGGACTCTGTACAAAGTCAAATGGGATAAGGTCAGGTTTGCTGCAAACCTGAGCTGAACAAGAGCTTTGTGAAATGGATGGATGGATTGACATTACAATGTGGGACAAAAATCATATCACCTGCTTGTAGAAGGTTTTCTTTTCTTTTTTTCTTTCTTTTTTTTTTTTTTTTTTTTAACATATTTGAAGGTAATTAGAGTACTGAAGGAATAGTATCTTTCCTCAGATTTACTGTTTGACTGTTTGTATTACTCTAATGTACTCAATATAAAATAAATATCATTTATATCATAGTTTAAAGAAATATATATTATATATATACAGTGTATATTATTTATCTAATATATAAATATATTATCATTATTATAGGGCATAAGAGATACATGACTCCTTCTGACCATGAAAGCCCAATGCGTGCATCATACAGCTGACTGAGCAAGATTAAAGCTGACTGCAACACCAAATCCTTCTATTAGCTCTTCAGGACAGTCCAGAACAATTGTCTGGACGCCCTGTACTACCACAACACCTGATACCAAAAAGAACTCTAAGTGTGATAGCTCAGCACCTCTCAGACGGTGAGGCGCGCCGAACCTCCCACCTCAGCTGCCTCATTAAACATGACCCAGCAATGGTTACACAAGAACTTGACCACCCAAGTCTGCAACAGAGGAAGACCCAAGCACACCCTTCTTCCTGCCCACATCCCGCCCCGCGACAGCCTTCAAAAAGACAATGTTTAACTAATCGTTGTCATTTTTTCTCGTGAATCTTTTGTTGACTTTTGATATTGCGACACTGGAACCAGTCTACCATTCGACTGGATCTGTTGCTGTTTTGCCTTGGCGTTTGATCGCTATCGACCTGAATAAATTGCCAACTTTTGTTTCGAAGCCTTTTTCTAGCTTCAAAATTGAGTCAGTGGAAGGGGTTAAGACTAAGGTGAGTGTGCGGAGTTTGGCCTTTTGGCCGGGTTCTCGGATCTCCAGCCCGGGTCGTTGGAGCTGCGCCAGTGCAGGTCTGGGAGTTCGGCTGGCATAATTCCGGCAATCTGGCTAAAATGTCAGATTCCTTCACTACTTAACATCTCGGTTGATGCTGAAAATATAGTGGTTCATTGGGCGACTACCCTTTAGCCAACATGGGTTCACTGATGGTAGGAGTAGGAATGATTGGGCCCCATGATTTATAAGTGACCAGTCAAGGGCATTGTCTAGTTTGGTTCTCTGTACAAAGTCAAATGGGATAAGGTCAGGTTTACTGCAAACCTGAGCTGAACAAGAGCTTTGGGAAATAGATGGATAGATTGACATGACAATGTGGGGCAAAAATCGTATCATCTGCTTGAATTGTGATGAAGTACATGAGATAAAGCCACAAGATGTCAAGGGGGATGGTGGTATTCTCCAGCATTGCCTGTCTAGTTATGACAAAAACCCCATAGGGACTCTTTGGAGGGTATCAGTGACACACATGTATAGTCACCTACACACTACCCGAGCTTCTGTATCCCAATAGTGAAACTGACTCTTAAGCACTATGCCTACGATAGCAATATGCAGCCCAACTGTAATATTTCAGCAGCTTATAAGTAGAGACAAGAAAGGAAGAGAGCCAGAGGCAGCGACTGGGGAAAACAGATACCACCATGGTTTTTGCCTTCTCTCTTTTTCTCTCTGTGTCTCCCACCCACAGAGCCAGACCCCCACACCCTGCCGCCCTCCTTTTTCTGCATATATTGTACTGCATCATTTCCAGCAGTAATGAGTGCAGCTCGAGCAGGGAGAGTGCAATGAAGAGGGGTGGTACTTTAGGGAATTAGGGTGTTTAAAATATAAAGGTTTCCTCTTGTGGATAACCAGGGCAAATATACACCCACCTTCAGTTCCTATTCATGTTTATTCAAAGATAACCAATTAGCGTTCATCTGTCACCAGTTTTATGGTCTCTGTAGAACATTATCAAAAACTGAAGTGAACCTTTGCTTTCTTTTTCATCATTTAGCAACCTAGCTGTCTGCATTGTTAAGGATGCACAAAGTACAATGATTGTACCGATACTATTTTTTGGCTCCCAATACCGGCTGTTTTGTATTTGCTGTTACATTTTTTAAAAATGTTTGCTTTATTTATTTATTTATTCATTTATTTATTTTAAATACAAAATGCTTTTATACTTTCTTGAATGTAAATTAATCATGGCTTGGTCAGACACTGCTTTAACCTATTAGCTGCCATTGATGTTGATAGTCGTCCAAACAATTTGAAGTGGGAGGGTTGGCAGCAGAAAGAACCTTTGTTCATTCGCTGCCACCCTCCCACTTCAAATGAATTAGATATCTACTTGTAATATACTTATTTAAATTAAAGGCAGAAGGATGACTAGATGTCTACCATCATCATGGAAAGGGTGCCGGTAAGGGTAGCCATTTTGGGTAGGGCGACCAGCGGGTGGAAAGTAGATCTCAAATATTATATATTGCTCAGCTTCAGCACGTTGTTTCTTAATGCTAGTAGTTATTTTAGTGCCATATCGGTACTTGTATCTGTAACGGTGCAACACCGACTACGAAACTAAGTTAAAAAGTTGCGTGGGAATGTACGTATTTACTTTTCCTTGATGGATCAATGTTTTTATTCCAAAAATGGAAGCTATAACTATATGTTTATATTTGTAATTGCATGGTTTTGCAGTAGTGTAGTGCTGTACGTTAGTTTATTCATTTTCTTCCGTGAAAAACAACACTATGGTGTTGAAATGCGTTGCTACGACATTAAAAACTACCGAATTATAGTGTTTTTTTAATACTATTATATGGAATTCTGAAAGTCGATCTAATGTTGTTTCTAATGAATGTAACACTACCCGATCTAGTGGTTGATGTATTGCATTTATGCCCTTTAAAGAATTAGTTTTCTCATTTACATTCCAGTGGAAGCATGCATGCTGCTGTACACCCCTGCTTCCAGTTGATTGCATTAATATTTGAGTTCAGACTAGCAGCAGAGAAGGTATTCTAAAGACATCATTGTACAGAACACCCACAGTCAAATGTTGGCATTATAATTAACGTAAGAAGGAAGAAAAAGGCTTTCAATTCCATGGCTGCCGTTAACTTCATTTTCAGAGTATATGAATGATTAGGACTTAATATGAACCTTTTCCAGCTACATAAAGGAAATGTTCTTTCTTGCACGACTTTAAAGGCACACTATTGTTCCAGTAATTCAATTAAATCTTACCACAATGCCTGCATATCTTTCTCTGTACTTGTAGCTCTCATCAAATCAGTATGACAGGAGTTGTCAGACACTTAAAAAAAAAAAAAAACTCTTTACTTCACATCCTCCCTCAGCAGTTCTGTTTAGAGCTTGGGGGCAGCAAACTATTCCACTTAGGGCCGCAGTGGCTACTGGATTTCATTCCAACAAACAAAGACGACACCTTTTCACCAATCTGGGGTCTTACAAGTGAAATCAGTTGATTGCAGTCAGGTGCTGCTTGTTTTAGCAGAAACTTCATTGGAATAACTGTGCTCGTTTGGTAGGAACAAAAACCAAGACCCTCAGCAGCCCTCGAGGACTGGTTTGGACTCTCATGGTTTAGAGCAACTCGGATGACCGATCTGCAAATGAGCCACATTCTTTAATGAGGGATATGACACTGCAAACAGGACTTTGTATTATACTTAGCGTGATACATGGCTGTCGGAGAAAGTGCAGCAGTACAGCAATTTGCAATTTATTTGAACCAAAGTCAAAACAAGAGCAAGAGGAAACTCCCTAACCAGTTGTAGAATCACGGATGCAGCAGGATATTTGTGGAAGGATCATCATGAAATTTATGTTTGTTCTTTTTGCTTGGTTGCTAAAACAATCAGTGGTGCGCTAGTTGCCACAGACATAAGCTGGAATGCTTTGCCCTCACGTCCTGATGTTAATATGATATGACCAGTTGGGCGTCCGACAACAGTGCAGCTTTGCTCAACTTTGATATTATAGCATTTCTGTCAACTGTTAGAAAGGAAAATGTCAGTTATTTGCTCAGAAAGTCAGTGTCTGGTTTGTTTTATTTACATTTGGGTAAACCTTAAAACCTTAATAGCTTGCCTCAAGATAGCTCACAAGACATTTTACTTGGTTGTCTTAATATCATGTGCTGAAGGTTATCATAGCTGACTCTAGGTGAGAGGTCCAAAAGACATATAGAGACAATCATATAACAGATTTTTTTTTTTTTTTTAAAGAGGTTTAAAACGCATCTAATTGATCTCTAAACTTATATATTCTTTTTAGTTTTACTTTTTTCTTATTAAAGTTATTTTTATTAATATTATTCATGGCATTTTACTCATATTGTGTATTGACATTTTCGTTAATTCTGATTTTATATTCATGTGAAGGACATTGATCAGCATTTTTCGGTAATGAAAAATGTCATATACATATTTGATTTGATAGACCATTCACTGTATCATCCAGACCTCAGCACAATTTCCACACACACAAAAAAAGGAAAACGTATGGCATACTCATACTCCTCAATAACATCTACACATGAATGAAACATGTACAGAGTTACAGCTGCTTCCTCTAAACCAGTCACGAAGAAGAAAATTAGAATGACTATTTTCCCTAAAAAAGGAATGTAAAGGGAATTCGACAAAGTCCATAATTCATTGAGAAACTCATTAAACATTTATTGTTAACATTCATCTCAAAGAGTCAAAGTAGTGCTTATGTGTTATGGTTTTCATTGATTGAGAGGTTATGAAAAAAGGCAAAGATTGTTTTATCAATAGAAAGAAAGAAACTTTGTGAGAATACAATGACACATTGAATACAAAACTTCTCCATCTATCAGTTTTTTTACACCACTTGTCCTCATTTGAGTCCCGGCAGCGCTAGAGGATATTCCAGCTGACATTGGGCAAGAGGTGGAGTACATCCTGGACTGGTAAAAGATTAGAAAATGAAGAGATGAAGAGAACTTAAATCAGATTCCTCTGAGGTGTATGTTGATCATTTTTCAGTGTGACATGTGGTCTTGCATTACATGCCCTCAATAACCATTACATCGCACATTGTTTGTGTGTCAAAGAGCAGGACTGTTCAGTCCAGATTCATTCTTCATCTTTTCTTGTATAGTACTTGAGAAGGTGAAGGAATCCCCGATGAGTACAAAGACAAAATTGAGAGGCATCGCACACTCACTGGCTCGCAACCTTGCTTTGAATCGCATATGTGTGACTGCGAGGCGACTTGCTGAAGCTGTAATGTCAGCTTCAAAGAGCCGAGACTTTGGAAAGCTGGCGACTTGGAAGGGACTTGCCCTGACCTTGAGCACAAGATAGAGATTTGGCACAGAAGTATAAGGACTACAAGGCCACTCAGTGTAATAAGCTTAAAAAAAATGTGTTCCCCACAAGAGCCAGCCATTGTTGGATTTTCTTCATTATGGTTACAGGTTAGCTGACTTTGGCTATCAAGGTGCACCCAGAACTGGTTGCCAGCCAATCACGCCGAGAAACATGTAAAATGTATTTTTCTGCAGTGTCGTATTTCTTACAAGGTTTGTGTGGCTCAGCTTCAGCAATTTGACTCTCCTTTATTTGAAATCACAGGCTATGTGGGCATAGAAGTTAATAAAAGACAGTTACACAAATAACCTGTCATTGTGGAGATGGCATGAGTTATCCATTTATCCTGAACAATTTTCACTGAAAGTGACAATTTCTGTACAGAAAAGAAAACCCTTTAAAAGTTCTGTTTTTGACCATTGTGACTCATTCTATAAAACTAAGCTTTAAAAAAAACAAACTCCTTTTCAATTTACGAAGTCTAACAGACTATGATTTGCTGAGCCTGTGTGTGCAGAGTAATATAAATCTTGTTGGTATGCAGTTTCAGATGACTTCCACCAACAAGTCACTGGTTTAAGATGCATATAGTACAGTAGCTCTTTGGCCACATTATGCATAATACAACTACGCAATGTAATGATAGTCCAAATAACAACTTTGTGAAAAATTTAGCCTTAGCAAGTTAAGGTAAATGAAAATGAGAACTTCTAATTTAATAACACATTTCCTGTTCAATACTGAGGTCAGTTTAATCACAGTTTGGTTACTTACATAAAGGATACAATGGGAAATTATTTGTCAGATTCCATGGGCATGAACACAACATTCTGAGATTAGCAGCAGCTGTCTCTCCTGATCCTAATCGATTCAAACATTTGATTTTCTTAGATTGTGATGAATTTGTTGTCCCCCAAAATATCTTTAATCTTATTATATTTATACTATTTTCTTGAAACAATTCAAGTTTATTCTTGTGTATGCAATAATTTGTATGTTTAATATAATCAAAATTGAGGATTAAAAGTAAAGTTAAAGGTCTTTGTGTGATTGTTCAAGTAAAGTGGTCCTGCAACTCTACTTTTACATACGAGAGCAAATTTACATAATAAGCACACGCATCTATAGTCTCCCAGCCAGTAAATTGGCAACTGGTTGGGTGATTTGTTCTTGCTAAAATGTCCAAGTGACACGTACACACAGTGAAGTGTATGAGCCATGTCTTCATGAATAAAAATGCTTGTCTTGCACTGTATAATATGATAAATGGACTTTACTTTGAAAAAAAAAACAACAACAACAAAAAATACAAACTGGCTGCTTTAAAAATGTAATTTGTGTTACTTACATTAATTAAATGCAATTTAATTAATTATTTCAAGCTTTAAGGACTCAAATTAACCTTAATATATGGATTATAGTAAATTGTTGATTTTGGGTTGCAGTACTCAATTAACTTGAATGAATTACATTACAGTAATTTATTTATTTTTGAGTTTGCAGTACTCAAAATAACTTGAATGAATTACATTATATTACTTTATTTATTGTGAGCTTCCAGGACTGATGTGATAGTTAGCTTTACTGCTGCTCATTCATCATATGCAGGTGAACTTTTTTGTTTAATATCTGAAATAATTTTGCAATGGAAACAGCACACAAAAATGTAATTATATGTTAAATTTAACATATAAAATGTTAATTCATATGTTAACATATGTTATATCATATGTTAAATATGTTATAACATATTTTCAAGCAGTAATGACCCTACTCCCCCAAATAAATGAGAGAAGAACTCAATGGATTAATTTTGCGGAGTACTATTTTAAAATGCTCAACAATGCATTTAAGACACAAGACACTTGATACGCTGCTGAATGTTTCATTAATGCTTGGTGTGAAATGAAAAAGCAGTGGTATTACCTTATATAGTATTAACAGAGCTCTCGACAACACTTTGACATCAATTTGGTAAGTAAATGCCGGTGTGTGGTTGCCCTCACTACCCATCATCCATTGCGTTGGAACAGATAAATAACAGTCGCTATAATATTTTACTCTTTTGTAAACTGTATGCCAAGCAACGCGACAGTTTATAAAACAGTAAAATATTCACATTCCAAATCGATGTGAAGGTGCTAAAGAGATCTCTTGTTGACAGCGCGGTTCATCATGGACGTGTGGGGGAATGCTTTGGTGTCAGAAAAGTATGAAATAGGCGAGGCAGATCTGCGGATGTCTGAAAGAACGCGGATAGAACACTGGATACAAAAAATTATTCTTTCTAATTTGACCTAAAGCGACACTAGGCAACTTTTCAACCTTTACAAAATATTTTCATAATATTGATTATGATATGTTGACTGACAAATAGTTGAATGACACCGCCTTATATAGACAGTTTATCTTGAGGGGGTCTGTATCACTTTCCCCGGCACTAATTAACTTTGAGGAGGGTGGCAGGAACCCTGCCACTCAAAAAAACTACAAATGTGCTTACTGCTTAATGACATACGTCACTTCCCCCTTCCCCTATTCATTACAAAGGCAGAAGATGATACGAAAACTTTCGTGCGAAATCTGCAACGATGGCAGAGCAACAAGAGTGACAAAAAGTTTTGTCTGAGGAGGAAAAAAAGGATAAAATGACACTCAAGAATAAACATTGGCCAGGCTTTCACTCGCTGACGTGACGCCCCCCCCCCCCCCCCACTCCCCCGACCGTCAGCGCTGACGAGTTCGGGTAGGGAGGGAGTTAGCCACATGCTTGCTAACCGCCATATGCTATTGTTTTGCCACAACTGGATTCATTACCTCATTAATATTCATCCTTTACACGAGGGGTCTTTTTTTCACGGGCCAGCAATGTGCGGCAGAAAAATACAGCATGAAAAAAAAAAAGCATAAAATAACACGACGGGGCTAAAAACAAATGTTAAGTGCAGGGAAAATATAACTCACCCGCTGAATCAGTGGGAGGCCTGAGCTTGTTTCGTTGAGACTAGATGGTCCCATCTCAGCATTATGGGAGACAGTGAGACACGTAGTGTGTTCCTTATGTGCAGTCTGCTCCGTAACTTTGTCTTGGTTGCCATCATTGCAGAGAAGCCCGCTTCACAAAAATACAATGTTGGAAATTGTACCAAAGTTTTCAGTGCTCTCGTAGCGATGTCATGGTGACTTCTTAATTCTCTCCAGCAATTGCTCCTCTATGTCGGCCGCTATATCAATGCACCTTGTGACGGTGTTAGCAGGAAGAGGCACCCATGCAACCTTTTGAACAGCAGCCTCTCCCAAAACTTCACAGCAAATATCCTTGGTCGCAGGCAAAATAAGTACTTCTCCAATCGTGAAAGGTTTCTTCGATTTAGCAATGCAGTTCGCCACGAGGTACTTAGTGCATTCGCATTTGTTGATGGGGTGGCCCTCACTAATTGTTTCTGTCGTTCGTGCTTGCTATTTTTTCTTTCAAAAAATTCTAAAGCCTTACCTTTTATTCCAGGGTGCTTGGTCTCTATGTGCTGGAGCAGCTTTGAAGGCTTCATTGCCTTGTTTTCTAGCTTTTGACCACATATTATGCAGAGCGCATTTGGCACCCGACAGTCACCTGCTGCGACAAACCCGTATTTTAGGTAGGATTCTTGGTATCGTCTGTTTAAAGATTTTGTTTTCTTCGGGGTTGTAGGCTCACCTTCTGACTCGTCAGGTGCCCTTTTTCCCCTTAATAAATCTATCCAAAGACGTCTGTTTTTCAGTCATCTTCGCTAGTATGGGGGCTAATTATTTCCGGGAACAAATGTGATGCGCCCGCCCTATGGCCTACGTCATACGTTATTACTGAGGACAAGCGCACATAGATATAAAAAAACAAGATGTACTGCAAGCAGTTCAATGGATTTCTATGACGACATTCTATCCAGTTGTAGTATTATATCTATAGAGTAGACAGGGATATTGGTGTGTTAAGGGGCACAGGCCAAAGTTAATTCGGCTAGAATGCAGTCGTTAATTAAATTATACACTATTTCTGTGCGGCCCGGTACCGGCAGTTGGGGACCCCTGCTTTACACAGCCACTGGAAACAGAAATGTTGTTTAATCCATCTGCAGATCTTCTGTAGATGAGGATTTTATGACATTATGCGCTCATACGCTGGTCCCCATGAGAAACGCATTCTTCCTCAAGGCAAAATTACCATAACTGTCCACCGGAGTCGCTAGAATCGACCAAAACTGAAAAGTTACCAAGTGTTGTTTTAACTGAGATACATCGAGTTAGGCATGTTTTCCGGCTCCAAATTACTACTTACTTACCCTATTTGCCCGAATATAAGATGGTGTTTTTTTTGCTTTGAAATAAGACTGAAAAAGTGGGGGTCGTCTTATATTCGCGGTCTAGACATTATACACATTCACGATGCTAGATAGTGCCAGATATCATTGAAGTGATGTTCTGTCATGACAGATCTCAGCTACTCTCAAGTTTAATCAGTTTACATTATTTTATTGCAATGTATTTCCTTATTCAGATTTGTTTCGAGACTACAGTTACAGTTAGACTTCACTTTGATGGTTAATGCAGTTATTACAATTTTGTTGTTTCACAATAAAGATTTGAATGAGGCAAAATAACATGATTTTTCTCTCAAATATATTGTTATGATCATTTGTTTCAAAAGTACCGCAATCATTTTCTCTACAAAAAAATAATTTTGTGTTCAAAAAATTTTTTTCAAACTTGAGTCTTGAAAAAAAGGGGGTCATCTTATAATCAGGGCTGTTTTATATTCGGCCCAATACGGTATTAAACATTTGTGTTCCTAATAAGTTGGGAAAAATTGAGTTTGGTTCACCTATTATATTTAAGTTGTATAACCAGATTGCAGACCAACGCTGAAAAGATGATGGATCAACATTCCACTGTCGATCTTATATCGTTGAATCAACGTTACTTTTGCACTCTCAATTAATGTTGTTTCAACGTTGAAATCCTTACAAAACCTAAACGATATTTCGATTATTAATATTATTGGAACAACGCTGAATCAATGTTATGTTTTCAACCAAAACGCCAGCTCATCCATAATTCAATGAGTTTTCAATCATATTTCCCGGTCAATCATGAATCAAGTATTTGTTAACATTAGTTTAGCAACTTAAAACAATGTTAACCCTAACCCTAGAACAACGTTGTTTCAACGTCACCTGATGTCGAAAATTTCATTGCCAACCATACTGATGGTTTTGATGGAAAATCAACGTTTATTTAATGTCGCTCTGCTATCTGGAATATTAGCATTTGCAGTGTGGGACACCTTAAAAATATACTTCTCTCAAAAAGAACAAAAATAGGCTGCTTAAAGCATGATAAAAATTCTTAACAAAACTTTTAAATTGTGAATCAATGTTTTTAATAGCTTGGCTGCACCTCCTATAGTTTCAGCACCCTGTTCATGAACAGCTCCCTGAATTCACACTCCCTCATCTTAAAACACATAAGATCATTGAATTCTTATATCATACTAGTCATTTAAATCCTAAACGCGACACACAGACTCACAGCTGGGTGGAAAGTAATACTTATAATGCACACTGAGAATCATCGCATCCACACGTGCTGAAACGGGATAGCTCAAGAAAAGGGAGAGGGGGGAGAGATGAGGGGAAGAGAGAGAGAGTATATATATTTCTTCCGTGGGAAAGAATTTGATCCACATCAGCCTGCCTTGATCGGCTGGAGCTTCGATCATAACTCCTGTGGATGGATTTACGCCTCCACCACCTCGCGCACCTCTGGATTTAATTCATAGCACGGGGACATCTTAAATCTGGTGCCAATCAATAGAGACCATCAAGAAGCAGAGGAGAGTGTCACACCTCCTCCTTTAATATCTTTCCGTGCGTGGAGTAGGAGGTGCACGAGTGCACCAACCCGAG
The DNA here is from genome assembly GCF_030265065.1 of Corythoichthys intestinalis. Classification (NCBI taxonomy): domain Eukaryota; kingdom Metazoa; phylum Chordata; class Actinopteri; order Syngnathiformes; family Syngnathidae; genus Corythoichthys; species Corythoichthys intestinalis. Next base: position 45,362,630 of record NC_080398.1, read on the forward strand.
AGGAAGAAGGCATGAGGGGTAAAGAGGTGGGGGGGTGAGCTTGGAGCCCCCTCCAAAAAAGGCGCGCATTCATTCATCACAGCCTGACCGAGGACAGCATGCCAAACGCGGCACACTCCAGAGGCTTAGCTCGGTCCCAAGTATCGCAACCCTCTTTTGCACATGTGTGCACGTAGTTCTCATTCCTACTCTCCATGTGCACACTTGCAGCTAAGTAGCGGGCGGGGGTCGTGAGGAGCAAGTCCGTCCTCACCTGCGCCGACTTTGACGCACTCCGGGACGACACAGGGAAGCGACGCAGAGGCGGCCGTGCATGGGCCCCGAGCCCCGAGAGTCCCGCGGGATGGCGTGCGGCGCCTGTTACTACCTAGTGATCAGCTCCACGCATCTGAGCAACGGACACTTTCGACGCGTCAAAGGGGTCTTCAGGGGGCCACTGTGCACCACAGGAGTGTGTGAGTCACCGGTAGGAACCCACTCGCACCTTTTTAATCTTTATGTACCTTTTACACTTTTGCATGGGGCTTATTGAAAATATTTTCTCATAGTAAAGTAGTTGTAAAGTCTTATTTCCACAGGCAATTCCATTTAATGACATTGTTGATGAGTGAGCTGTCCTCTTTTTATTGCTGTTTTTTTTATTGTTATTATTGTGCGGGAAATAGGAATGTGAATGCCACAATTGGGTATTCAGGAAGGAAGTCATAGTCTTATATGCTAATTCTCCCTCCCAAGGCTATGAGAATTAAACAAATGGAATTGCATTAGATAGCTTTCGGGTGGAGATGAGGTGCTCTGTTGTAAATAGCACTAATTACCTGAGGTGTGTTACGAATGGAATGTGTGTTGCTTCGTGCATGTTTACTAGAAAAACTCCATACCTTTACACATTGCCATTGGTCTTTTCAACCACCACAATGATATTTAGAGTCAAACAAGCTGTGTGGGTGTACTTGTGTGTGTAAATTAAAGAATCTCTTATGGCATACCTTTTGCACTATTTGTCAGCATGAAACGAGACTGAGTATTACTTAAAGGAACATTTTTTATGCATACTTAGCTGAAAAGAGCAGCTGGTATACATCCGTATGTGTGGGTGCGTGTTGCTGAAGTCATTACCATTCTGTCATGTTTGGCCCTGGCTCACACGAAGGAAGCAGACGCAGGGACTCTGGCAGACACGTTGCAAAAAGTTGTTCAGAACACCTGGGAACTTTTTTTCTACTGAAGCTTGACTATTCGGGATGGAGGTTGGGGTGACATACAGATATGCACAAATGCTGATGCTGTATTGTCAGAACAGCTGACAAAAAGTGGTCTTATAAGAAAAACAATAAGATATTACAATGTTCATTGTGTTGTCTTTGTGAATGTTCAACACAAACTATTTTGGACATTGGACCAAGCTGCTGTGATTTAGTCCAAAGAAATCCAGAGCAAAGCAACATTACTGATACAGTGCTTTTCACAGCACGGATTTATACTGTACATGAAGAAATTAAATGAATCTGTTTCGGCATCAAAATATGGTGATCATACAACCTTTAGTAATTGTATGAGCAATGTTTTAAATGTGCACAATGTATGATGCACTTCAATTATTCATGAAATAGACATCGACATTAAAGAAACATGTTTTTTTGCAAATACTTCTAAATGGGCTCTAAATTCTTATCTTTAAGTCAGTGCTTTCATTTTGCATGTACACTTGTAGAAGCTACAATTACGTGTGTCTTCAGTGTTGCCAACTTAGAGATATTGTGCTATTCCAAGTGACTTTTCTGACTCTATAGTGACAGTTTAAAAAAATAAATAAATAAAAAAGGCAACTGGGCACTAAACATGTGCCGATTACTGGTTTCAGGGTATACCGTGGTATGAAAATGTCATGGTTTCAAAACCGCAAAAATTTTCTGTTATACCGTCTCTACGGTATTAGCTGTTTTTTATGTCCCAAAAATGCATGAAGAAATCCCTCACTCGCAACTGCAAGGCTCAACCCTCCCCCACCGGTTGTTGCTCATTGTCAGTGAGTCAGCTGTGCTACACGATAGCTGGAGGAGGTGAAACTCCTGAACTTTTTCCCCCATCGAAGAAAACGGAATCGCTGGCATGGGAATACTTCAGCTACAGAAAAGTTACAGGCAGCCACGGCTTACAGGAGGAGGGGCCAATCGATATGTAAAACATGTTTGCGGAGGGTGGCTGCCGAGGACACAATACTTCCAATATGATTCCACATTTATACAAAACTAAAGGCTAGTAAACACTGTCATGAATGTTTCCCACCGGCTACGAGAGTTAACTCCTGCATGTTTAGTGTGTCTAGCGATGGTAAAACAGGTAGTGTTTTTTTCTCTCTTGCAACTTTCTTTGTTGGGAAGAGAGTGTGTGTATAATGTAAACATGATACGAGTCATATGGAAAATAATTCAATTTTTTTGGTCTGATGCCGTAATGTTGAGCTGTGGCTGTGGTTTTAGGGTCACAGAGAGGACTGCATTTATTTTAATTTAACATTATAATTGTCTTTTTTTGTTTTCGTTTTTTTTGTTGTTGTTTTTTTTAAACCCACATATCTCAAAGTAACACATTTTAGAGTTGTAACTGCAATACCGTGAAACCATGATATTTTGGCTTAAGGTTGTCATACCGTCAGAATATCATACTGGCACATGCCTACTGGGGACATTGTCACCTCATTATAGTAACATTTTTATTAACTGTATGGCGGATGGAACATTGGGATTTGGACTGATCATGATTTCAAGAGTTCGGCTAAAATAATGCACATAATGTCAGCATACTTTAAGTACTAAAAAATAAATTCACTCATTTTGTTTTTCTTTTGACATACTGCCATAAAATTGTTCCAACTATAATTGTGTTTAACGTTTGAGAAAACAAATGGACATTTTATTTTATTTTTTTTTTTCTTGCTTTTGTTTGCTGAGTGCCCTTAATGACAAGCTATTTCAACAATTATACCCAATATAATGATATCCAAAGCAAGAACTTTTGAAAAAATCTGCAAGGAAATGCCTGTTTTGATAGTCATTCAGTTATTAAGCAATATGTTCACAATAGCGATTGTTCTTTATACTACTTCCAATAACTGCTTCTTTCATATAACCAAAATATTAGACACAGCTCTCATTATGTCTAATTTCATCTTGCATTCTGGCGGCCATTATTTTCCGTTCATTTTGTTGCGCTTGACTCATGGTTAATCCATCACAATATGCAACATCTTTCTTGACAAACTTACATGTGTCGAAATGTCAAGTTTCAAATATTGAAACGTGACACGCTGTATTAACTCTGCGTTTCATCTGTCTGCCTTCACCTCTCCAGTCGCTCTTTTGATGTCTCATCCGTCTGTTGCTGCGCTACCTCATATCTTTTCCTCCGCGTGCTTCTGTTTAGTACATGCAAGCAATCACGCAACATCCAATCAAATGTCGAACATATATCAAGAGATATTCATTTCTTTTTCTTTATATATTGGAGCATAGTGACAATACAGTATGTCCTATAACTGGAGTGTTTGTGCTAGTGACAGTATCTCTTAAGGTATATGACATACTATGGCAAAGCAAGTAAGCAATAGAGCATTAATAGATTCTGAACACTTTCTGATTGTGAAATAAATAAATATATATACACTGCTGGCCAAAACTATTGGCACCCCTGCAATTCTGTCAGATAATGCTCAATTTCCCCCAGAAAATGATTGCAATTACAAATGCTTTGGTAGTAATATCTTCATTTATTTTGCTTCCAATGGAAAAAAAGCATAAGAGAATGGGGAAAAAAAGATTATCATTTTATTAGGGCTGTCAAATGATTAAAATTTTTAATCGAGTTAATTACAGCTTAAAAATTAATTAATCGTAATTAATCGCAATTAATCGCAATTCAAACCATCTATAAAATATGCCATATTTTTCTGTAAATTATTGTTGGAATGGAAAGATAAGACACAAGATGGATATATACATTCAACATACGGGACATAAGGACTGTATTTGTTTATTATAACAATAAATCAACAAGATGGCATTAACATTATTAACATTCTGTTAAAGCGATCCATGGATAGAAAGACTCGTAGTTCTTAAACGAAAAATTTTAGTACAAGTTATAGAAATTTTATATTAAAACGCCTCTTATGTTTTTGTTTTAATAAAATTTGTAAAATTTTCAATCAAAAAATAAACTAGTAGCCCGCCATTGTTGATGTCAATAATCACAATGCCCATGGGAGGTGAAGCCTATAAAATCAGTCGCACCCAAGCGCCAGCAGAGGGCGGCAAAACTCCATAGACACAACAAGGGAGCGTTTCACTGTACTGTCATTTAAATCTCTCTGAGCGGGCCATCTGCGTTAATTGCGTCAAATATTTTAACGTGATTAATTTAAAGAATTAATTAACGCCCGTTAACGCGATAATTTTGACAGCCCTACATTTTATACAAAACTCCAAAAATGGGCCAAACAAAAGTATTTGCACCCTCAGCCTAATACTTGGTAGCACAACCTTTAGACAAAATAACTGAGAAACAACCGCTTCCGGTATCCATCAATGAGTTTCTTACAATGCTCTACTGGAATTTTAGACCATTATTCTTTTGTCAACTGCTCCAGGTCTCTGAGATTTGAAGGGTGCCTTCTCCCAACTGCCCTTTTCAGATCTCCCCACAGGTGTTCTATGGGATTCAGGTCTGGACTCATTGCTGGTCACTTCAGAAGTCTCTAGTGCTTTCTTTCAAACCATTTTCAAGTGCTTTTTGAACTGTTTTGGGTCATTGTCCTGCTGGAAGACCCATGACCTCTGAGGGACACCCATCTTTCTCACACTGGGCCATACATTATGCTGCAAAATTTGTTGGTCGTCTTCAGACTTCATAATGCCACGCACACGGTCAAGCAGTCCAGTGCCAGAGGTAGCAAAGCAACCCAAAAACATCAGGGAACCTCCGCCATGTTTGACTGTGGGGACAGTGTTCTTTTCTTTGAAGGCCTCGTTTTTTCCCCTGTAAACTCTATGTTGATGCCTTTTCCCAAAAAGCTCTATTTTGGTCTCACCCGACCAGAGAACATTCTTCCAAAACGTTTTTGGCTTTCTCAGGTAAGTTTTGGCAAACTCCAGCCTGGCTTTTTTATGTCTCTGGGTCAGAAGTGGGGTCTTCCTGTGTATCCTAACATAGAGTCGCTTTTCATTCAGACACCATCGGATAGTACAGGTTGATACTGTTGTACCCTCGGACTGCAGGACTGCTTGAACTTGTTTGGATGTTAGTCGAGGTTCTTTGTCAATCTTTTGTTGAAATCTCTCGTCAACTCTTCTTTTCCGTCCACATCTAGGGAGGTTAGCCACATGGCCATGGGCTTTACTCTTATTGATGACACTGCACACGGTAGACACAGGAACATTCAGTTCTTTGGAGATGGACTTGTAGCCTTGAGATTGCCCATGCTTCCTCACAATTTTGCTTCTCAGGTTCTCAGACAGGTCTTTGGTCTTCTTTCTTTTCTCCATGCTCACTGTGACACAGACAAGGGCACAGGATATAGGTTGAGTCAACTTTAATCCATTTTAACTGGCTGCAAGTGTGCCACAGGTAAGTAACGGGTGCTGTTAATAACACAAAGCATCACATGATTTTTCAAAGGGTGCCAATACGTTTGTCTGGCGCATTTTTGGAGTTTTGTGTCAAATGATAATGATTAAATTTTTTTTCGCCATTCTCTTTTGTGTTTTTTTCATTGCAAGCAAAATAAATGAATATATTACAACCAAAGCATTTGAAATTTCTCTTCTTGGAGAAATTGAGCATTATCTGACAACAATTGCAGGGGTGCCAATACTTTTGGCCAGCAGTGTATAAATAACTTGAAAAATGGCCAGTTGGCACAGTTGTCCAGTCTAGTGGTTATCACAATGTGCCTTATGATTGGCTGGAGTGTAGTCAAGGGTGTACCTGTTGTCTCATTCAATTAAAGTTAGAATATGCTCCATCCCACATGTAACACTGACGAGGGCAAGCGTTATAAAAAATGGGAGAATAAAGAAAAGTGAATCCTTGCCAAGAGAGCAAACTAACTTGATGTTTTGTAAGTCATTACCACATCATTCACTTATATCTTTTATGTTGACTCTTTTTCTATCCATGCTCATGTATAGAGAAAGTCAGGCATTCAGTTCAGAGAAGTGGGCTGACAATATTTCAATGTGAAGCAGAAAATAAATGTTGCATAACAGATCTCAGACTGACAACTGTTATAAAGAGAAATTTGGCTTAACACGTGATTAAAAAATTTCTTTTTTTTTTTTTCGAGTACTGCTACTGCACACTCCGAGCTGAAGGGGATGACAAAGAGCGCACATGCTAGTAATGGCTAACTAATAAGCTACATGCAAATATAAGTCAGCAATTAATTAATCAGAACTGATACAAGAAAATCAAAAATCTGGCCTGAGGATATATAGATACTTGCCCATGTTGCATAAGTAGCTATTGAGTTTCAAGAAGATTGGACCGCAGGACTTAAAAGTTTGTGATCACAAGAAAAAGATCAACAAAACTAATTGAGTGGCGACTTGACTTGCCTTCCGACTGTAAAACTGTAACTGATAAAAAAATTTAAAAAAAAGTGATGTATGTATGTATATAGATAGATAGATAGATAGATAGATAGATAGATAGATAGATAGATAGATAGATAGATAGATAGATAGATAGATAGATAGATAGATACTGTATATATATATATATATATATATATATATATATATATATATATATATATATATATATATATATTAGGGCTGTCAAACGATTAAAAGTTTTAATCGAGTTAATTACGGCTTAAAAATTAATTAATCGTAATTAATCTCAATTAATCGCAATTCAAACCATCTATAAAATATGCCATATTTATGTGTAAATTATATATATATTCTGTAAAATAAATTGTTGGAATGGAGAGATAAGACACAAGATGGATATATACAGTGAGGAGAACAAGTATTTGATACACTGTAAATGGGAAAACCCAAAGGCAGTGTATCAAATACTTGTTCTCCCTACTGTACATTCAACATACGGTACATAAGAACTGTAGTGGGCATTTCACTCTACTAATTTTTAAATCTGTCTATGCTGTCCTCACTCCGAAGCGTCTACTTTTTCCAAAGCTAGACAGCTAGTGAAGGACGCCTTAATAATCAGACTTCTTCCTTTTTCATCTGATTTATTAATAAAATAGCCTCAAGCCATTGTCCTCTTTAGACCGTCGTAAAACTACCCAAAAAAAGTACACAAGCATTGCATTAGCAACAACATTAGCTTAGCACGCTATACAGGTTCACTAAACATAAACAAAAAGCATCTCATACAAAAAGTATAACATTTCGCTTACTAACATAATATGTACATTCTTTACAACAACCATACTTACAAACAAATCTTGTCCAAGGATCATATAAGCACAACATTACAACGTAGGCGTCAGCCCGAGACGTCCTGCAGCCATAATGAACTGGCAAGAAAACAATAAACCATGTCGCAAAGCGACCACAAGAGTTCGCTGTTAGACAGCACAAAAGCCTTGCTGTAAAACTTACCAAAAGGCAGAATACTGTCTGAGCGGGACATGTGCGTTAATTGCATCAAATATTTTAACGTGATTAATTTAAAAAATTAATTACCGCGCGTTAACGCGATAATTGTGACAGCCCTAATATAACTATATATATTTTTTTTTTTTTTTAATTAAAGTTTTCATGAGCATTGATTTAGCATGTAAAAGAAATTTCTGTAGCACTAATGTCTAAAATAACCTTTGATTGAATGCAGCAAACAGTCATTATCACAAAACGCTTTCCCATTTATAATTGTATTTTAAAAGGACTGGAAACTGACTGTTAGATGCAAAGTTTTTTACTGATACACAAAAGTATAGATTCCTGAATTGACCTTTTTTCCCCCCACACCAAACAAGTTGATGTTCTTTGTCTTTTGCTTTCATATAGCCTTCTTTTCATCTCATTCTTTAATGATACTGCTGCAGTGATTCATTTCAAGATTAATATTCAATGAAAACAGTGGAAGACAATATTTATGTATTTATTGTGGACTGTGCCACCTCTGAATTGTAATTGAAGAACGATACGCAATAATTTCCTGGCATGAGGATGCTTTACTTAATTCAGCAGGAAGAACAAACAGGATGGATGATTATCACAGAGTAATGAGGCATCAAGCACCTATTTAGTGTGAGGTATCACTTTAGTGTTATGAGGCGGAAGAGGGCTTCACTCACTGCATTTGGAATTCTATCCTAGCTGTGGTTTGGAGGAGATAAGGACATGTCCACGCTGATGAAGACAAATCTACATGTGCAAAGCTTTGAAAGTCAGATAAAAGCTGAATAAGAGGTTAGAACAGACAATGAAGGTCAGACAAATATACACGCATCCATATTTACCCATATCCGTGTGGACACAGCTCAATTTATGTGCCTGTCAGAAGGATAAACAGTGCTGTGGTCAAGTTGTTCTGATGGAATATCTTGTGTTTGCTGAAATATTGGACCTTGCTTGGCAAGACATTTTGTAGACAAGGTGAGACGGGATTTTCTTTCTTACTGGAGAGGAAGCAAACAAATTAAGATGAAATATCTCTGATTCAATCCAACAAGGGTTAGGAGTAGTTCCCTTCGTTTAGATTCAATCGTAATTCTGATCGTACCAGACATTTCGGTCTGATGAGTTTTGGGTTGAAGATTTCTCACTAACATTAATAGTATTTTCCAAACTTCACTCAGGCAACACACATCATTTTCATTGGAACACTGAACACACATACACTGAGATGTTGCAAAATTATTTCTAGTAGATTAAAATGGTGATGACCTCGTCTCATGCTATTCAGAAATGTCCTTAATCAGTGTGTGTACCCTGCTATGGCCTGTCTTATGAATGGAAGCCGGTGGATACACTGGCTAATTACGTACCTTCTACAGTGCCTTGCAAAAGTATTCCACCCCCTTGAATCTTGCAACCTTTCGCCACATTTCAGGCTTCAAACATAAAGATATGAAATTTAATTTTTTTGTCAAGAATCAACAACAAGTGGGACACAATCGTGAAGTGGAACAAAATTTATTGGATAATTTAAACTTTTTTAACAAAGAAAAAACTGAAAAGTGGGGCGTGCAATATTATTCGGCCCCTGTACTTTCAGTGCAGCAAACTCACTCCAGACGTTCAGTGAGGATCTCTGAATGATCCAATGTTGTCCTAAATGACCGATGATGATAAATAGAATCCAAATGTGTGTAATCAAGTCTCCGTATAAATGCACCCGTTCTGTGATAGTCTCAGGGTTCTGTTTAAAGTGCAGAGAGCATTATGAAAACCAAGGAACACACCAGGCAGGTCCGAGATACTGTTGTGGAGAAGTTTAAAGCCGGATTTGGATACAAAAAGATTTCCCAAGCTTTAAGCATCTCAAGGAGCACTGTGCAAGCCATCATATTGAAATGGAAGGAGCATCAGACCACTGCAAATCTACCAAGACCCGGCTGTCCTTCCAAACTTTCTTCTCAAACAAGGAGAAAACTGATCAGAGATGCAGCCAAGAGGCCCATGATCACTCTGGATGAACTGCAGAGATCTACAGCTGAGGTGGAAGAGTCTGTCCACAGGACAACAATCAGTCGTACACTGCACAAATCTGGCCTTTATGGAAGAGTGGCAAGAAGAAAGCCATTTCTCAAAGATATCCATAAAAAGTCTCGTTTAAAGTTTGCCACAAGCCACCTGGGAGACACACCAAACATGTGGAAGAAGGTGCTCTGGTCAGATGAAACCAAAATTGAACTTTTTGGCCACAATGCAAAACGATATGTTTGGCGTAAAAGCAACACAGCCTGAACACACCATCCCCACTGTCAAACATGGTGGTGGCAGCATCATGGTTTGGGCCTGCTTTTCTTCAGCAGGGACAGGGAAGATGGTTAAAATTGACGGGAAGATGGATGCAGCCAAATACAGGAACATTCTGGAAGAAAACCTGTTGGTATCTGCACAAGACCTGAGACTGGGACGGAGATTTACCTTCCAACAGGACAATGATCCAAACATAAAGCCAAATCTACAATGGATTGGTTCAAAAATAAACGTATCCAGGTGTTAGAATGGCCAAGTCAAAGTCCAGACCTGAATCCAATCGAGAATCTGTGGAAAGAACTGAAGACTGCTGTTCACAAACACTCTCCATCCAACCTCACTGAGCTCGAGCTGTTTTGCAAGGAAGAATGGGCAAGAATGTCAGTCTCTCGATGTGCAAAACTGATAGAAACATACCCCAAGCGACTTGCAGCTGTAATTGGAGCAAAAGGTGGCGCTACAATTATTAACGCAAGGGGGCCGAATAATATTGCACGCCCCACTTTTCAGTTTTTTATTTGTTAAAAAAGTTTAAATTATCCAATAAATTTTGTTCCACTTCAAGATTGTGTCCCACTTGTTGTTGATTCTTGACAAAAAATTAAAATTTTATGTCTTTATGTTTGAAGCCTGAAATGTGGCGAAAGGTTGCAAGGTTCAAGGGGGCCGAATACTTTTGCAAGGCACTGTACATCGTGTGAAAGAGGAATTAAAAGGGGGACCAATCACAACAAATGTTATGGACAATACATAGTACATTGCAGCACCATTCAAAACTCTAATTAATACAGTTAGTGGAATAAGAATTAAACCAGATTATCAATCAGCCCCAGGAGTGCATCATGTTCTTCAAAAGTAGCAGACCAGTAGTGACGACCAAAGACCAATTGAAATGTTGCCTATTTTTTGCAACAGCTCATTTGAGTCATCCTGGTTTGATAAAAATGGATTGTAACTGTGTCTGGCTGTCACAATAAAGCAGAGGTGTGTAGAGTAGGGGAAAAAAATACTCAAGAGTGACGTTATTTCCAAATAATATTACTGAAGTAAAAGTAGTCAGCCAAAAATTTACCTTAATTACAAGTAAAAATGTATTCAGTGAAAAGAATACTCAAGTAATGAGTAACATTGTGAATAACTTCTTAGAATGTCTGATTCTTTTAAATAGTGTTTTTTTTTTTTCAGCACGTCATCTATATCAACTATTATGCTGCACTATAACCTAATACATGACCAAAAAGATGACACAAAAATGGTTAAATTCAGACCAAAACAACATTTGAAGCATCACCAGTCCTTTAATCTTAAAACATTAGTAACCATTTTATCTTGTGCCTTATAGAGATAACAATGTCAACCATTAGTTTTTTGGGACCTCATTACCAAAGTATTTTGAACCACTTTTGGAATTTTTTTTATTCTACCCCTTCACACCCGTTTTGCACTGTGTAGTGATCAAATTTTGACTGAAATTGAATATAATTTTCCTGTGGATACAAAAAAAAAAAAAAACGTCCAAAGAGCATGTGCAACCTCGAGTGCTCTAGTAAAGAAAAAACATTGTCACCTTTGATAAGTATAATGTAGCATATAGTTATTGTTGCGACATCTCATTGGTGAGAATGAGAAAGCCTCTGTCGGCATCTATGACAAAAATAAAGTTAACATATAGGATAAAGAGTAAAAATGGAACGACTCTAGTGTAGCCCATAGTCGTGGAGTAAGAGTAATGTTTTTTCTTCACAAATCTACTCAAGTAAGTAAAAAGCATTGCGTTGTAAAACTACTCTAAGAAGTACATTTTTCTCAAAAAGTTACTCAAGGAAATGTAACTGAGTAAATGTAATGCATACCGACCCGCCACTGCAGTAAAGTAAAGTGTGCAGATACATTTTTGCCAATTTACTGCCTTCAAAAAGCACTGCCAAACATGGCCACTTGCTGCTCACACCAGAAATGAATGGCAGCCAAGCGCGAAACTAGCTGTTAGCCACTAATGCTAGAACCTACCGTATCTATCAATCACAAAATGCAAGTGCTTTGTAACAGAGTAAATATACATGATTCCGAGAGTTCACTTGAAAAGTTTGTAACTTGCATGGATGTTTGTTTATTTACAATAATGGCCTGAAGGCTGCCACAATGGTCTCTAGAATGGTTGTCCTGTACATTAGTCAGAACTTTTATCCCAGACAATAGTAGGCGATTTAATTACCTGACATGTTTCGGTGAACACTTCCGCCTTCGTCAGAGGGTCGCTGGTGTTGGTGTGGCGCATCTTTATCAGCTGATGAATGAAGGCAAGACTCACCTGTCAGATTGACAGGCGAGTCATGCCCTCTGCTGACTATTCACTCTTCCAGGATGCTGTTCCAGGTCATAGAATGCATGTACGCCCCCTCGTCCCTGTTGATGGTCCTCGGGCCCCGCTTGCGAATCTCAATGGCCCCCCTAATCCAGCGCTGAGTTTTGGCTAATCTCTAAGTGTAGGCTAAATGAACTCAATACAACTGTCCTGTACATTGTAAAGCATCTAATTCTCTGACTGTCGATTGAGGGAAATTCAGACTTTTAAAAATGTCTTTAAAAACTTTAAAAAAAAAAAAAAAAAAGGTCTTCAGACAGCTCTTTTGACCGAGCAATGATGCACATCAGACAATGCTTCTCATCGAGACAATTCTTACTAGGTGTGTGTTTTATAGTGGGCAGGGCAGCTTTAAACGACTCATCAGTGATTGGGCACACAGTCTCCCTTTGGCAGAGGGTTCTCTTACTTATTTTTCCCCCTTCTGTCATTGTTTGCATGCTATCCTCATTAAAATATGAAAATCCATAAATGTTTGGGAAGTTTCAGTCAAAGCAGACGGTCTTTACATCTGTGGGATTTTGACAATGATTAGATCACATTTGATGGTGATTTTATGCAGAAATGTGAGAAATTCCAAAAGGTTCAGATACTTTTTCATGCCACTATAAAACAAAAACAGAGCTCTTATAAAATTTTCAAAACAATTAATATCCAGGTCTACAGTAGACAGTTACTGTTCATCAATAATTTGGGATATTGTGATAGGTCTCACTTGGACGTGACTTAACTGTAGACCTTCTAATTACCTGTGTTCATTAAAATCAGCAGTGAGTCAGTCTTTAAAATCTCATTGGCACTTTTAAAGCTTTGTATTGAGGAAAGAAGGTGAGACAAAAGATACACAATAGGACAGAGGCACTCTGAATGAATTCATACACATGTGCCTTTTCGAGTGCTCCCTCAGTAGAATATTATATAGACTTGTGTGTGCATACTAAGCTGAACATCCGCTTTGATGTATATTTAACTGCCGTTGCAGAAAACAGATGAATCGGTGCCTGGTGTCAGAATGAGTGCCAATGCTTCAGCGGTGTGTGTGGGTGTGTATGTGTACGTGTGTACGAACATGCATTTGAACCCATGCGGTTCCAGGGAGGAGCTGAACAGTGTTTATGGAAATGAGCTGGTGTTTAAACATGTACCCCCAACAATTATGTTGAAAAAAACATTTTTGCAAAGCAAAAAATAAATAAATAATAAAAAATAGAAATGAACACGAGCATGTGGGAGAGAGCGTACTACTTGAGGAGGCAGAGGCAATGAGATTTGGATACTTTGCTAACTGCTTCAACCATAAATCTTTGTCATACAGCACTATATAAGAGATAAGGTGAAATATTGGGAGATTTTGTTTGATGCCTTAAAGTTAAAATATGTTGTAATTGCATAACATGAGATGTATTTATTGCTGTATGTTTGTCTGTACGCCTGAAAAACATCTTATTTGATTAAAACTTGTGGTGGGGGACTTTGATTCAATTAAGGGGTGTTTGAGCACCCCCCCAAATGAGCTAGAATTGTCTACTCTGTATAATTGAAATTCTTCCTAGACTATTGTATTTTTTTCCCTTAGAGAACTGGATTAAACACATTCAGGAGTGCAAAAAGATTCAAAGTGAAATAAAAGCTTGAAAACATTACTTGAACGGGGGAATGAGAGCAGTAACCCACAAGAGAGACTTGTATCTCTCCATCAACTAAATGCCATTATCACATTTTTGTCTATAGAAGAACTCAAAGCCATGACCCTCTGGTCCCAAGTGCTGACAGATGATCTTTTGCCACTTCGTATGTCTTTTTCAGTAGGCTGGTACATGTGTCGCATCACGTGACTCTCTGCCCATTTCCATACATGCAGTGGTATAAAAAAGTATCTGAACCTTTTGGAATTTCTCACATTTCTGCTTAAAATTACCATCAAATGTGATGTGATCTATGTCAAAATCACACAGATGAAAATACAGTGTCTGCTTTAACAAAAACGACCCAAACATTTATAGGTTTTCATATTTTAATGAGGATAGCATGCAAACAATGACAGAAGGGGAGGGGGATAAGTAAGTGAGCCCTCTGCCTAAGGAGACTTAATGAGCAATATAAACCAATTTTTACAAAATATTTTAAGCAGGTGTGTGCCCAATCACTGATGAGTGGTTTAAAGCTGCCTTGCCCACTATAAAACACACACTTGGTAAGAAATGTCTTAATGAGAAGCATTGTTTGGTGTGTATCATGGCTCGGTCAAAAGAGCTGTCTGAAGACCTGCGATCAAGGATTGTTGATTTGTATAAAGCTGGGAAAGGATATAAGACCATCTCTAAAAGTATGGATGTTCATCAATCGACAGTCAGAGAAGTTGTCTATATGTGGAGAGTGTTTGGCAATGTTGCTTCTCTCCCAAGGAGTGGCCGTTCACCAAAGAGGATGCCAAGAGTTCAGCACAGAATACACAGAGAGGTAGAAAAGAACCCTGGAGTGTCTTCTAAAGACTTATAGAAATCACTGGCACAGTTCAATATCTCTGTGCTCACATCAACTATACATGTATGTAAAACTATGGCCAAGAATGGTGTTCATGGGAGGACTCCACGGAGGAAGCCACTGCTGTCCAATAAAACCGAGCAGCTATTGAGTCCATCCTCACCTACTGCATCCCAACGTGGTATGGAACCTGCTCGGTAGCGGACAAAAAATCTCTGCAGAGGGTGTTGAAAGCAGCGGAGAAAATTATTGGCTCCTCTCTGCCACCTCTGGAGGACATTGCTGCTGCGCGACACCTTAAAAGAGCTAGGAACATTATTAAAGACTCTTCCCATCCTGCCCATCACCTGTTTGAACTGTTGCCCTCTGGCAGGAGATATAGGGCGATGAGGTCACGTACAACTAGACTCAGAGATAGTTTTTTTCCTAGGGCCATCCGCGTTCTTAATACTGAACAGCACTAATTCCTCATGATGCTGCTATGTAGCGACTTTTGCACAATAATTTATTCTTGTCTTTTATTCAGCGATATGTTTTAGTTGTGTGTTATTTTATAGTCTTGTGTTTTATGGTTCCACGGAGTAGCTTTCCAATTTCGTTGTTTGCTCTGCTTGCAATGACAATAAAGGAATTGAATTGAATTGAAAACATAGATGACACTTTAATGTTCGCAAAAAGGCACTTGGGCACTCCACAGAAGTTTTGGCAAAATATTTTGTGGACTGATGAAACCAAAGTTGAATTGTTTGGAAGTAACACACAACGTCATGTGTGGAGGAAAAATAGAACAGCTCACAAACATAAACACCTCATCCCCATCGTGAAGCATGGTGGAGGGAACCTCATGATTTGGGGCTATTTTGCTACCTCGGGGCCTGGACAACTTACAATCATTAATGTAAGAATGAATTCAAAAGTTTGTCAGGATGCTTTGCAGGAAAACCTAAGGCAGTCTGTTACTCAGTTGAAGCTAAGAATTGGATGGATGCGGCAACAAGACAATGATCAAAAACGCTGAAGTAAATCAACTTCAGAATGCTTTCAGAAGAACAAAATACACGTTCTGGAGTGGCCAAGTCAAAGTCCAGACTTGAACCCCATTGAGATGCTGTGGCATGACCTAAAGACAGCGATTCATGCCAGACATCCCAGGAATCTGACTGAACTACAGCAGTTTTGTAGAGAAGAATGGGCCAAGATTAGTCCTGATCGATGTGCCAGCTAACGATGTGTGTGCTAGCGATCTGCAGCAACGGGATGCGTCTGGTTGAAGTTATTGCTGCCAAAGGGGAGGGCACAATATATTAAATGTGATGGTTCACATACTTATTTTTCTCCCTTCTGTCATTGTTCGCATCATATCGACTTAAAATATGAAAACCTATAAGTTTTGGGGTGGTTTTAGTTAAAGCAGACACTGTTTTTCATCTGTTTGATTTTGACAAAGATCTGATCACATTTGATGGTAATTTTCTGCAGAAATGTGAGAAATTCCAATAAGTTCAGATAATTTTTCATACCGATGTATAATATCAACTTCAGAATGCTTGTTTAGTTTTTATTGCTCTTTCCAGTCGTAGCATTGAGACAAAAATTCTTAACTATTCAACTAATGTCCATGACCTTGTAGAAGTTGACAACGTTTGGGTACGCGGAAACTTTTTCATGCCGCTGTAAATAACCACTGGGCCACACTGTTTGATTTCTGCTGTGTAGGATGAAATGCAGTTTATACAGCCCAATGTACTGTATAAGAAAAACTGAACTCGCCGGCAGTCAGTTTGTAACTAAAGGCATTGTTTACTGCTGCTGATTTGTATTTTGCACAGTGCCTTTCAGGTAGATAACACTTCAGGGTTAAATTTAAAGAGTTTATACAAGGTTGAAATGAAATAAAAGCAGCCATTAAGTTGTTTTCTTGAACACTGGAAAGGTTGTTATAGAATCAAGGTCTGTAATGCTGCAGTCACTCACAATCACCAAGAAACACGCACACACGCGCAGCAAAGTAAAAGCATTTAAACATGGGCAGGTAAGTGTGGCTGAATACTTCAGTATGACTGGCTCATTCCTGCTGACCACTGCAAAGTGTTCTTGCTGATCACCACTTATGTCCTCCATCACACTCAATGTGACCACGTGCGTACGTGAATGCACGCGCACGCGTGTGAAGGGGAGAAAGGTGGATAATTGGGACGGATGGGTGAGCTGGGACAGAGTGAAAGAGGGGGAGGGAGCCAATGAGACGCTTTGCATTGATTTTAACACTCTCTCAAGCTCTTTATTGACATTTCATTTAGCTAATGAATTCATTAGTGCTTCATAGCATAATAACCTCCACTTGATAGCTAGGATGGTTCCCCTGAGGAAATACGCTATGTTTACTATATGGCCCTTCACCGTTTTCTTTTCCAAACTCAATCTGGGCTTTCTTTGATTTGATTTTCTCCCCCGTGTCCTGGTTTCTTAACTTTTACCTCACATGTTTAACTCCTGCGTGTTGCGAAAAGATACAATAGTGCAAGTAGACACAACAAGCCATTCACTATTAAGTTATTTTGAGTTTGTGTTCTGCTGTGTGTGACCCTTACTCATCTGCAGATGTTATTTATTTACTTTACTGATGGATGACTCACTCACATTTATCAATTTGTCCTTTGACCTGCTGTTTACTGCTGAGCACACGCACGCATCTGCACTGAACTACAGGACTTGAAAGACCATTTGAGCCTTTTGATAAATTATTTCTCCTACCACAAGGAGGGCAGGGTGTGCTATAACAGAGGGGAGGCACAGTGGCAGTACACAATATGTCATCAAATTACATGTACAATGTTTACCAACCATTGTGAGAGTGTTAACAACACGTTTGATATACTAATTTTGGGTTTTAAATTGCATGTTTAAATGCACTTGAATGCAGTGAATGCAGAAGGATTGTTTTCTACTGATGCTCTCTTGGAATTGTTCCCTATAATAATATATGAGCAGTGTGCAAGAGAGAATATAGTTTATTATCAGTCTGGGGGGCAAAAAGTTGGACTTTATAAGAAAAGAAGAAAAAAAAGATATAAAAGTTTTATGAGCACTCAAAAGGCACCTTCGCTCCAGGCCGTTAATTTTGGACCCCTCCTTGGTCATTGGACTTTCACCTTGAAGCCCTGCCGTGATGCTCTGAGAGAACATACGTTATTGTTTTATTGTTGTTATTTTGTTTTAATTTCAGATTAATTTTGTCATATTATTTTTGTCTTGTGTGAATTAATGCTGCAGGGATTCGGAAACATCCCCGCTGGCATCCATTATTATGTATTTCATCAACTTGAATGTATTGAACACAGCACATTAAATCATATCTCTATCAATATTAGAGTGCATGTGACACGAAAAAGCATGTTTATTTCATAATACACGTGGTATTTTATGCTCCTGAATGATATGGACCGCTTGGATGTGTGTGGAAGCGATCGCTAAATTTATTTAGTTTTTTTAATCCCGCGCCATAAAAATGAGTGACTTCTGGCTTCGGTCTTGCATTGAGGAGGAGGGCATTGTGACGTGTGCGGGTGAAGTCGTCGTCTTCACTAAACAGCCGTACTGTTGTGTATGAGGACTAAGGATTCAGCTGATTTTACGGATTAATACGTTTATTTTTCGCATCACGCCAGCCAAACGGCTGCAGAAAAATCTTGCTTTATGAGGAAGAGGCGTGTGCGCCTTTTTGGAGTTTCAAAAGGTTCCCATTCACCGTGGATATTGGCCAAAACAAGCCCTACTACTGTGGGACCATGGGACTTACGAGGAAGTGAGTAAACATCTTGTTTTGTATTATGTCAAATATTATTACAGCGATTACAAAGTAAACACTACAAACTTTCTTTAAATAAAGGACTACTTAAGTTTGATCATTGATAGGCATGCAAAAAGCACTCCTTGTGCACATTAGCTGCAGGTTAGCTGCACAACAACTGCAGCCGCCCTCCTCTAGGGAGCGAACTGTAAATTGCTCTCCGCCGGGCGGTTTGCCGATCCGCAAAGACAATCAACAACCCAGTCGTCATGTCAAATAATCCGGGCTAGTTATGTGTGATTTTCCGCTTCGAAGACTTTTAAACATCACTCGGTTCGGGTTAGCATGTCGGCTAGCTGTCACGCCTCTTGGTTTGTTTTCATTCTCCGAAGCCGGGGAAGGGAAATGACATATGTCCGATTTAGGTGTCATAAAATATCGTTCGGGAGGTGCAACAGTAAAGGTGAAGTCGACAGTTTTGACCATTATGGAGTAATTTTGCCATGTCGTCCTGAATAAGTGCATTTTTATTTTTTCATATTTCATTGAGTACAAGACTTATTTGTCATGATCATGCCATTTATTTAGCAATTGGGGAAAATACTTAAAATATTGAAGTAAAGGGACAGAAACAATGACATTTTGCAACTCTCTTCGTCGCGTTTTCCTTGTTGTGAATATTCCACCTCGACAGGCTAGGAACAGAAACAATGACATTTTGCAACTCTCTTCGTTGCGTTTTCCTCGTTGTGAATAGTTCCACCTCGACAGGCTGACTGGTCTTTCTCAAGCCATTTATTTAGCTATTGGGGGAAAAATACTTGGATAAAAAGAATATCCTGTAAAAATATTGGAGTAGAGAGACTGAAACAATGACATTTTGCGGCTCTCTTCTCGTCGCGTTTTCCTCGTTCTAAATAATTCCCCTTCAATGGGCTGCATAGTAAAACCGATGAGCCCAGTCACCCGCTGACGTCATCCACCTGTTGGGGACGCTAGAGCCCTGTAATGGTAGGCGTGGCTAACCAGCAGATTGAAAGACTAATTTTTCGTCATCTGGGCTTTGCTAAATTGTTGTATATAGTCAAATCATCTCAATATATGATTCTAATTCACATAATAATGCTATTTAAGACTTTTTTTCTCCTGTCGTATGCTCTTTAAGCCTAATTTATGATCCTATGTTGCAGTGACGGCGTAGCGACGGCGTAGACCCTACGTCGTCAATGAGCATTCGAAATTCTGCATCAAGGGAACACGTTGCTCTGTAATTCACCGCCAAGCCACTAAACGGGTGTGGCGTTGTGTTTGTACGCTTTTGGGGGACTGTTGTCGAATTCCTTTAGTTTTCTTCCGGTTAGACAACAATGGCAACGGAGATTGAACGCTTCAATATGGATCTTCAGCTAATTAACATTGAAAACAAATGTTGGTCATACAAATGTTGAGGTGTAGGCGATGCATAAGATGGTTGCAGAGGTGGTCTGTCCGACCTCTAAACCAGTCGAGGTTGAGAACCGGCAAATTTACAACACTGGTTTGCCCACTGTGTCTCGATGCGGAAATGCACTTTCGATAATTTTGCATTTCAACAGACTGGTTTGATGACCTAGTTCGCCATATACAGCCTTTGCTATTGCACTAGACAACGCACAGCATGTCTGTTGATGCTGCACAAAGACTGGCAGTCACATTACGAATTCTAGCCTGAGGTGGAATCGTTGGAAGCCTTGCTGGTAAACACGTTACCATAAAAGCACCGTCACATTCAGAAGGCGATTACTTCAACTACTAAGCTGTCCAGGGCCCGTTTCACCAGAACTGCCTTGGCTGTTCAAAATGACCTGATGGCTTTCTTTCAGTCACCTCAAGGAATAGTGCCACGGCAAAATGAAATGGCGTGCCGAGGCAGTCTCAGTCAGTGATGATGTATCAAGTGTGTAAACTGTAAACGAGAATTAAACGCCTGTGCTTTATTCTTCATATACTTGAAGTGTAAACGTAAATATGTCACAGAAAACATATGTACAAAATAAATGGTAAAGTGCACCAACCAAAAACACGACATAAAATGATAAAATGCTGGCAGTTTTTGGCCGGCTGGTTCACCGCATCGTGTGGCCATTGGTTCTTAACACGCATATATTTGTCTCAGAGATTCTTCCATTTCATTATGTATTCGCTGACCTTCAGCCCTGCATTTTCAGCAATCTCCTACCATGAATTGCTTACCTTTTGGCAATCTTCATAATGCCTTGACGAAACATTATACAGGTGGTCGTACTTGCGGATCTCTTTGATGATCCTCTCGTCGGCTTGGTCCATTTTTGCGTGTAGCGCAAGAATGTTTGTAAATGGTGATGATTTCACGCTGAAACAATCGGAAACAATGTTCTGAACAGACCAATAACAGTCCATGGACGTTCACGTCACCACGCCTTGACGTGACGCGAAGTCAGGAGTTTGTAGAGGTGCACGTCAGGCTCCGGCGTAGGCTCGCAAATTGGGTCCGCGTAGACGACTTAGGTCCGCTGTCACCTCTACGCAGAAGCATAAATCAGCCTTTAATGTTCATTGGATACTATGTTTTTTAAATCTAGTGCTTTTTAATCAGTATTTTTATTCAAAATACACACAAGTTTGCATTAGCTACAACCTTTTCATGGTCTATTGTAAAATTTTGATCATATCTGCAACACAGTGGCATGGTGTGCACCCTATATTCTGTAACGGGTGTTAAACCCATCTTTGTCACGGGCAACATCATAATTATGGTTTTTTTTCGGAGGACCATTATGTCTACCAACCAATATAAATGTAAGATGGCGTCATCTTATTAAATATACACAAAAAAAAATGAATAGTAGCCAGGGCTCCAGTCTTTATCTTTTCATTTGGAGCACTGTTGCTCCTAACCTGAAATTTTAGGGTCACTGGTAGAAAATTAATGTAACTCGACTCACAGAGTAAATATTCACATTTCCCCTCATTTACACTATATTGCTGATGAATACAGTACGTTAGCAGCTCATTTGTGCATTCTCGCCAAAAATTATGTGTGGAGTGAAAGTATGTTAGCAAGAAATTCAAGAACAACAATGACTCCCCACCCCAAAATTGAAATGAGCAAAATTACTTGTTGTAAAGGCATAAGTAGATGGAAAACTTTAATTTTTTTTTTTCCAAAATACAATTATTAAACTATGTATTTAGAACACATCATGATACCTGGTTTTGAAATTAGAAGCCATTTAAAATATGCTGTTCAATAGCTATTTACTGATTTTAAAAGGAAGATTGATAACTTGCAAAATCCCAATGATTTTGTAAGTTTTTTTGTTTTTTTTTTTAAGCGGGAAACATTGAGTTGATGCAAATTATTTGCTTTTGTCCGCCAAACAAAAATCACACGGTGGGCTGGACCTTGAGTTTCACACATGATTGAGGGCTATACAAATAAATTATACAAATAAAATTGAATTGAATTTGGTATATTTTACAAATCAAACTATAACAATCACTTTATGAAACTAACAGAGAAGTAAGCAGCAGTATGCTAACTTCATAGTTTAGTTTAAAGAATAGGTCAAGTATTAGCAAATCTTTTTGTTGTTAATGACTTTAATTGAGAAGAAATAGAACAATTCTACAGTATACTATGGGAACCTCTTAGCTTCCTAGCACAAATTGGATAAGGTGACCTATAAAGCTAAAATATGATCACTACCCACTTATAGTTTAATATTGTTGCGGCCCTAGGGCAGGGGTTTTCAACCCAGTCCTCAAGGCACACTGTGGGTCCTGGTTTTTGTTCCAGCCGATCCAGCAGAGACAGTTGAACCAATGAGGCTTCTGCTAAAACAAGCCACACCTGACTGCAATCAACTGATTGCACTTGTAAAACACCAGATTGGGGAAAAAGTGTTGTCATCTTGTTTGGTAAGAATGAAATCCTGCACCCACAGTGTGCCTTAGTGGAATAGGTTGGGAACCCCTGCCCTAGGGATTTTCATGCCAACACCAGACCACTGTAATAGTGATTGGAAACATGCACACCTGGACACACACAGCAGATGTCCTACCTCTCAGTTTACACATTACCTTGGGACAGATGTTTGCTTGTGTGGTCATTAGTGATCGCAGCATGAGATAATTACCTGGAGTCACACCAGCACATACAAACAAACTCTCTCTTTCGCAATTAACGTGTGTTTGATAATTACGAGACGCTTGGCAAACCATCTGGAATAGCAGCTCAGGTTCAAAGTGAATGAGACACTCAAGAACTAAATCGAACACACACAACACTAGAGTTGTTAGATTTTGCTGATCAATAAAATCATGCGTATCGCTTATTTTCTCTCAAACCCGATTTTCCGATATCGATTACGATTTCTTGGCAAAATAAAGATAATGACAAATAAAAGTATTAGGAATGTCTTCTATTTAAATTTATTTTTTCTTAATTAGAACTGACACAATTTCACTTGCAAAAACGAGTGGAATCTATAGCAATCACAAACCATTCTCTTGCTAACTGCTATACGGTGATGGAATGTAACGAGGTAAAAGTACTTCATTACTGAAAGTACATTTTTTGTGTATCTGTACTTGAGTACTAATATGAAGTGGTACTTTTTACTTTGACTTACTACATTTTACAGCACATATTTATACAGTACTTTTTTGTATCATATACTGTATTGGCCCGAATATAAGACGGCCCTGATTATAGGACGACCCTCTTTTTCAATACTCAAGTTTGAAAAAAGACTTTTTGAACACCAAATTAAGTATTATACAGAAAATAATTACAGTACATCTGAAACAAATTATTATAACAACATATTTGAGAGGAAAAGCATGTTATATTGTCTCATTCAAATCTTAACATCTGAACATTTAAATATGTAAGCTAAAATGCAATCACATTCGTAAATGAATGGCTTCTGGTTTTTGAAATGTAAATAAACCAATCTGTTGTGATAAAACAACAAAATTGCAATAACTGCATTAACCATCAAAGTGAAGTCGAACTGTAACTGTAGTCTTGAAACAAATCTCAATAAGGAAAAACATTGCAATAAAATAATGCAAACTGGTTAAACTTGAGAGTAGCTGAGATCTGTCATGACAGAATATCACTTCAATGATATCTAGCGCCATCTAGCGTCGTTAATGGGTAGAGCGTCTAGACCGCAAATATAAGACGACTGCCACATTTTCAGTCTTATTTCAATGCAAAAAACACCGTCCTATATTCGGGCCGATTCGGTAAATAATTTTTGCATCTGGAGTAAATACTACCGATTTTGCCTGACAAGAAAATCCCAATTATTTTCTCTCAAACCCGATTTTCCCAAATCGATTAGGATTTCTTGGCAAAATAAAAATAATGACAAATAAATTATTCAGAATGTCTTCGATTTAAACTTGTTTTTTTTTTTTTAGAACTGAAATTGACAGTGAATTTAACCTTGTTAATACACACAGAACAATCCCTTAGGATTAAGAACATTTTATTCATACAAAAGACTCCGACTCTGTTCTTAATTAAAGCGATAATGAAATTAGAAAGTGCATATATCATTTGAAACAAAATCAAACATGAGAAAAGGTAGTCTGTAAACCAAATTGTCTGTCAGCAAGTTAGTCTGCCAATCAGCATGCCAGCCAATCAATCAAGTCAGTCAGATGAAGTAGGTAGGCAGCCAGGCTCAGGGTGATGCGCTGTCACATTTCTCTTACTTACATAAATTAATAATTAGTGCAAAACTGTCACTCAATAATAACAATATGCAAGGTGGAAATCACCTTGTTTAAACAAACACAAATATGTACCCGAGTGAAGATCACAAACAGAATGATCCCTTAGGTTTAGGATCACCTCATCTTTACAAAAAACATGAATGGGCCACTAAACAATGTGCATATAGATTCAATTTTCAAATGTAGACCGATTCATTTGGTCAAAATATGTTATTGTATTAAAAGAAAAAAACATCAGGCATGCTTTTAGTTACTGTAATCTAGTAGAAGCAACTGACAGGAAAACGAGACAGACACAAACACACACGCAATTACTTTCTTACTTGTGGTATTGTGATGGCTATCAATCAAAACAAATTAACCATCAGCCCAGCAGGTGTAGAAAAAAAGGTTGGTTCAATGCACCTTACTTGAAGTCTTGCAAGCCGTACACAGGTGCTCTCATTCTTAGATGAATGAGTATCTTTCTTTGGTTCAGTCACATGGTGTTATCAGTCAGTGTATGTGTATATTAAAAAAAAAAAAAAAAAAAAAAAGCACAACGATATTTCCGAAATGAAAGTGATGTCCAGAGTCACGTAGTGTAGTGTGTGTGTAAATGTGTGTGGTTGAAAATCCGTATCGTCTTCCTACCAACTCACTGGGCTCTCCCAGACCCAGCAATCTCTTCCTGTTATAAATTTTCATCGCAGTGCCCCAATATCAAAATAAAAGTTTTTCTATCATAAATAACCAGAAGTAACCGGTTATTCCGGCCTTATTCATTCTTCACAATTTTACAACGAAAAAATCTGTAGCTCCGAAAGCTATAGTGCAATATACACTCAACCAGATGTGGCGCAATATTAATGGCTGTCGTTATGTTGTATATAAAAGTGCAAAGACGAATTAAATGTTGAGCGTTTCAAGGCTGCATGTTTTATTTGACAATCCACTGCAATCCTTCTACAAGTACAACCAGGGGTCGCGTTAACCGAATATTTTCCGTCGTTGACCGGTTTTTTAAAACGGTGACGGAAAAAACTGAAGTCCATCCGTCATTTTGACAGGTTGCAATTCACACCCCAGACCACAGGGTGGCGAGTGAGCATATTAATTAGCTATTGTCTCTCTTGATGCATGACGTCGTTGGCCTTACTCGGGAAAATGTCAAGGCAACGGAGCGTCCGAACTAAGGCTACGTTCATACTACAGGTCTTAATGCATGAATCCAATTTTTTCGTGTTTTTCCGACTCGAGTGAGGCATTAACTTGACGGTCTGAACGTGACAAGTCGCATAGAACAGGACCATTTCAAATCCGATCTGGGTCACTTTCGTATGTGGTCTAAATCCGATCTGGGCCACATTTTTCCAGACTGTCGCGGCGGTCTGTACTGTCCAGTCCCGCAAATCGGATTTAATGCAGCAATTACATCATCAAAAAGCGAGACACGGTACGGTAGCTACGGTAGCGATGCAGCAGTGTGTTATTAGCGCCTAGCTTGCCTTGAACACGGCTTTTTAAGAAGGGTCGGACTTGACAACAGTCATAAAAAATAAAAGTAGGTTTGAGGATAAGCCTGAGAATGATTGGTTTTCTCTCTGCTCCATGCAAGCAATATTTCAACATTGCTTACACGGCCGAGAGTCAGGGCAAACTGCCCGTATGTGTGTGTGACATGCACGAACAGTGCGTGGATGCTATCGATCCATATACTTATAAGTAATATAAGCCTAAACGGGGATTATATATGCCTGTTATTTGTGTCCTCTTTTTAACAGCAACAAGCCTATGGCTACGTTCATACTACAGGTCTTAATGCACGAATCTGATTTTTTGTCATATCTGCGCACTAATTCGCAGTCTGACATGCGCAGAAGCATCAAAACAAATGACCATACAATCACACATGCTGGCTGTCATCCGTCATTCCAGGGATATCATATTTTGCTTATTAAAAAGAGGACACAAATAACAGGCATAAATAATCCCTGTACAGGTTTATATTCAAAGTATATGGATCGATAGCATGCACGCACTGTTCGTGCATGTTTTTTTTTTTAATGACTTGTCAAGTCCGACCCTTCCTAAAAAACCGTGTTTAAGGCAAGCTAGGCACTAATGACGCACAGCTGCTTGATGTGTGATGGCGCGGTGTGGATTCTCTGTTAAACTTGTTCGGACAGAATATTAATTAAAGATGAATGAAAACTAAATACTATTGAGTATGTCATTATTAACATTTTAAAAATTTAAGTGACGGGTAAAAATAGATTATGACCGGATTTTTATGACCCTGTCAGTCAAAATGACAGACAACGAAAAAGTCTAGCGCAAGCTCTGATTTACAACAATACTTTAAGTACATCACAAGAAAATACACTTATATGCAATTAATGTCCAAAGTTGACTGTCGTTGTTGCTGTTCTTGTTGTTTAAGACGACGCACTCTTGTGGGAGGAAGCCAAAATGCAGAAGAAACTATGGCGGCTCAGATTACCCAAAATGTTGTGGTTTTGTAAAGGTACCAATTTGAATGTTTTTAACGTCGTTTTAATCAGAAATGTCTCTTTCAGTTCTAAATTGATTAATTGAACAGCCTTACACAACACATAATCTTGCAGTCACAGATGTGACACAGGTTTACAAAATAACACAAAACATGTTATGGAGAATTGAGGGGTCATCAACTTTTAAAAAGTGTATAGCTTTTTGAATAATGCGAACACACATATACACTTATGAAAAAAACAGTTTGCTCAAATTACAGTACCTTCAATGAAATATTAATATTAATAATGAATGATATTTATCGATGTGAAGATATTGTACATGATTTTGCACAATAACTATCAGAAATTATCTAACACGGTAGAATGACAATGTCAATATTAAAGACGTTATTTCTATAAATCTCTTAAGGATCACTTATCCAATATTCCAGAGAAATCCCAATTTTACATCGCCATTAAGCTTTTTTTAGACAGGTCCGTGAAGTACTCATGTGTCCCCGGGGCGCTATGCTGGTGACCGTCTCCTTCCTCCACATTTGTCTGTTTCTCTTCTTTTTGTTTCTCCAGCAAATTCATTTCTCAGAAGTGCAACCTTTGACTCCTAATGTGTAGAGCAAGCCTAGATTTGGAGCCGTTGTGTGTTGTGTAGAAACACAATAAATATTGCTGAGGCAGGCAGGGGAAAGCAATTTGCCATTCAATAATTTTCATTTGTCTTTTATGTATTTTTCCTAGATTCATGTATCCATGTGAACACACTGTATAAGGATGGATTTGGGAATACATTAGCTCCTACATGCACTTGCAAGAGACTGTGTTCAATATCTTTGCACCTGTGTATTTTAAAGCTGGCGGTATGTGAATTTGCACAGCTGAAATGCAGCCTGGGTTAAGAGCAGCTCAGACAAAATAATTATCTGGAGTAAGGATGATTCACTGATAGAGGGAGACGCTGTGAACCAGCACCCTCTGGTTGAGTACAAGCCAACAAATTACTCCCAATCCAAGGGGCTCCCTCTGAATGAAGAAACTTGGAATTCATCCTTAGTTTGATAATCAAATCTGATTTTTTTTCCTCACTCATCCATGCACACATTCACACACAATGTGCAATTTTAGGAACATACAGTAACTGGCTAAAAGATGTGCAGGCATTTACAGATCAAAGAGGTTTTTATTGCATTTAAGTCTCACCTCCTTAAAAACTGATGACATACGATCAAGACTTTCATGGATTGCATTTCTTTGCTGTACGCTGAATGTTTTTGCTATGGAGCTTTTGCGCCGCTGGATGTAGCACGACACTAATGTGGGATGCTGTAGTTCAAAAGCCTATCTAAAAAGAAGCAGAACAATTTTTCAAAATATGGCATGCACATTCCAAATTGGCTTATACCCTTAAAATAGTCATTCCCCAAAAAAATGTATCTGAAGGTGTGAGTTGAAGAAAATAGGACACTTTCATTTATCATGGTGGTGCAAAAAGTTAATTTATCCTCAGGATTCTTCCCACAATTTGATTTTACTTTGAAATAACTTGCCTTCTCAGAATATGCCCTCTGATTGACTGGTAACCATTTGGGATAGTCTCCAGTAAACCACAATGCTAATTCGGAGGAGACGGCATAGCCGTGAACTAGGAATACAGACTCAATCCTACCAAGTGAACAAACAGAAATTCAATAAAAGAGCCCGACAAGCATGAGTACCAACTAGGTGCATGCATAACGTAATGTCTAAGTTAATAAACAAAAAAGCGAGACGAAATGTTAGTGAGAAAATAAACAATCAGAAAATCAATAAATTTAAAACAAAGGTACATCAATGGTGCCACAAAGAGAATAGCAAAACACATCAAAGACAAAAATCTAGCTTGATATTGTAATTGGACGGGAGAAATGAGACAAACACAGTGACGAAATAAGACCAAAAAAGTAGCGTCCAGAGAGTGGAATCCAGATGCAAGTTAGGATGATTAAGAGTAGAGATAGAACTGTTTTAACTAGTGCCATCAGCGTACTGGGTAGAGAGCCAAGTAATGAGAACATGAAAATGAAGGTAGAGTAGGAGATGCAAGTGTGGTGAACCAGGAAATAGCAGTGATTAGCAAGGGTGAAGTCAGCAGGGCACTAAAAAGCATGAAAAACAGGAAGGCAATTGGTCAAGATGAAATTTCTGTGAAACTATGGAAGCATCCAGCAGAGGTTGAGTTGCTATTGAGGTTTTTGACTAAGTTGTTCCACAGAATTCTGGTGGGTCAGATGATTCTCGGTGAATGAGTTAGTGCTTATTCCTAAGAACAACAGTGATGTGAAGGAACTATAGAAGGAAAAAGTTGATGAATCATATAATGAAGTTGTGGGAACAAATGGTAAAGGCTAGACTGTTTTGCAAGGAATAATATGGTTTCATGCCTAGAAGGAATACCGCAGATGTATTGTTTGTCCTGAGGAATTTGATGAAGAGGTACAGAAAATACAAGATCTCATCCCTAACCTAGAGGACACGCCTGAGCTCTTTCCAACTAAGAACAATGGCCTCAGGCGGCTTGATGAAGGCAACAGAACAACCTCGTCTGTAAAAAGCATGAATGCAATACTGAGGCCACCAAAATAAAACCCCTCAACATCTAGGCTCCACCACTACATTGGTCTACCAATCTTGAATCACTGCTCCCGATGTCGACATGATGTAGTAGAGGCATGTAAACGATGACCCCCTTAATATCCTGAACATTTGGTAACTCTGGTCGCATCTCGTTGACCTTCAGCCTAGGAGCTTTTTAATCCACATCTGCCACTCCAACCCCAGAGATAGGGAAGCTCTCATCAGTCACCAGACTTTGCTGCCTCATTGGTAGCTGTTTCAGTGAAAGTAAGTAAGTCTTAGAATTATACGGCCCACTGACTCACGGCGTCCTAAGTTGAGGTCAGGGCTGCCATATTGCCAATAAACACAGTGTTGATGGTGCACTGCATCCTTCTCCTGAGAGGCCTGATGGCTGACCGGAATTTCGTTGAGTCATACTTCATGGCCACATCATCACTTATCATCAGAGGTCCTTGAGGCGTACTTTGTCTAGAACCTGTTTGTCATGGTCAACCCTGTCAGGGTCACAAAGCTTAGTTAACTTAGCTCCTGGATCATTATGCAACACACCACAATAAGATGAAGGCTCAGGGAGGGGACATTAAAACATTGTTTACAGTTTTGACTGGTAATATATGTGAAGGGCGCAAAAGTAGGCACACCATTATTTAAAAAAAAAAAATATATATATATATATATATATATATATACAATAATCACTCCCTCGATTGTTTTTTAATCGAAAAAAAATGCTATTATTGTATACCCTTTTTTTGTCCTGTACAGTTATTAGGCACATTTGAATGGTAAATCTGAGTGTCATTAAAGGCTGGAACTGTTTTAATGTGCCACATGGGTGTTTGGTGTTCTCCTATTTTGTTTTTTATATTGTGTTGTTTGATTCAGAGAATGCAACTTGGACAGAAAAGGGTTAAAGGGACAGAAAGAAAGAACAGCGTGATTTGTGATACAAAAGCATGATTGAATCGACAGTACATGCTACTTAAAGTGCCTTTGACAGCAAATTACATATTTCTTTCATATTTCACGCGGTACTTTTCATATTTCACGTGGTATTTTATGCTTGTGAATGATATGGACCGCTTGGATATTTTACTTATTCCATTTTTTTAATCCTGCACCATGAAAATGAGTGAGTCTCTGGTTGAGGAAGAATGCGAATGAGACGTCGCCTGGGTCAGCATCTCACAACACAGCCATTGCTTTATAGAATGCAGATGGACATTTAGCTGAATTTGCAGATTAATTTGTTTATTTTTCGCATTACGCCAGCCCAGTGTGCTTCAGGCTTTTGTTGCTGCACCATGGAGAGTGGTGTGAGGTTTTTTTGATTTCCAAAAGATTTTTGTTCACCGTGATAGGCAAAACAAGTCAGACAACTGAGGAGCCATTGGATGGACAAGGAAGTGAGTAAGCTTCGTGTTTTATATTATGTAAAATACTGGGATCAATAATTAATAATTAATAAGAAGGTGGCTTGCATTTTGAGGGCGATAATAATACATTTTCGGCGTTTCCCTTTCTCTCCCTGGCGACGAGTACTGCCTGCCCGCCGCCGTGGGCTGGCCGATCAGTGAAGACAATAAACCCCGCCGCTGTGTGTGACATGACTTGGAGTAGTTTTATGTGATTTGTCACTTTCTGCGTTTCCCTTTCTCTCCCCGGTGACGAGCACTGCCTGCCCGCCATCGTGGGCTGGCAGGTCGGTGAAGACAATCAACCCCACTGCCGTGTGTGACATGAGTTGGGTACTTTTGTGTGATTTGTCATTTTCCGCATTTCCCCTTCTCTCACCGGTGACGAGCACTGCCTTCCCGTCGCAGAAAAAACTTGGAAACGCCGCTTGGTTCGGGTTAGCATGTTGGCTAGCTGTTACCCCTACTGCTTTGTTTACGCTCTTTCCTCCATCTCCGAAGCTGGAGCAGGGAAATGACAAAAGCCTGACTAACTCCAGTGGCATAAAATACTGTTCGGGAGGTGCAAGAAGTCGACAGTTTTGACCATTATGCAGTAATTTTACCCTGTCGTACTGAATAAATGCATTTTAAATATTTCATATTCCATTTAGCACAAGACTTATTTGTTATGACCAAACCATTTATGTAGCAATTGGAGAAAAATATTTGGATAAAAAGGATATCCTGTAAAAATATTTGAGTTGAGAGATTGAAACAATGACATTTTGCTGCTCTCTGTCGCAATTTTCGTCATTCTGAATCGTCCCCCTCAATGGGCTGAATTTTAAATCAGCTGAAGTCGTGACCCTGCAGACGTCATCCTTCAGCTGGCGACGCTAGAGCGCTATAATGACAGGCGGGGCTAAACGACAGATTGAAAGACTAATTTCTCGTCATATGCGCTTTGCCAAATTGTTGTGTATGGTTGAATCGTCACAAAATATGATTCTAATTTACATAATAATGCTATTTAAGTTTTTTTTTTCTGTCACCGGCACTTTAATATAAAGTCGTGTTACTATGTCGATACTGGAGGGGAAACTTAGGGATAATAATGAAACAAGGTAAGCATAAAGTGCAGGATTGAAACATGAGCAGAAAAAAACAAATAGATAATGACAGAATTATTTAGAAAACAGTTTAAAAAGGTAGGTTTTTAACAGTTTTATTTGTGTGTAGGAATGTGTGTACGAGTACGGATGAATTTAGGGAGTGAGTTCCAAAGGGAGGGGTCAGCAACGAGCACTGTCCCCCCAAAGTTTGCTGTGTAATTGTTATGTTTATTTTGGCACCCTAAGGGTGATGGGTAGCCAGTGCAGGCCGTGAAGTACAAGCGTTATGTGATCTCTAGAACAAGTTTGGGTGAGAAGGCGTGCAACAGAGTTCTGAATCTATTGTAATTTATTGAGGAGAGAGGGAAGATAGATCAGATAGGAGGGGGATAGGATGAGGTGAGTGTGTAATGTAACCCAGTATTAGGATAAATCACCCGTGAGTATTAGAGTCGACATTCAACTTTTAGCTATGTGATTGCTGATCCTGGTACCAGCAGTTTTATAGTGCAATATGTGTCTAGTGCAGGGGTTGGCAATCCAAAATGTTGAAAGAGCCATATTGGACCGAAAAAAATAATAAAATATGTCTGGAGCCGCAAACAAATTAAATAAACCACATAATAGCCCATTTCAGACTTATATCTATGTACATTCCCATCTAAGGTGACACTGGATTTACCCGCGTCACGGCTTTTAGACATGGAGAGATGTCCCGGGAAATACACTTTCAGGCTTGTCCTATGTTGGCGACTTGACACTCTCTGTGCGCGGAGGGCGGCTGGGGGGATTTCATCACCCGGACATTACATAATTTTTGGTGGGCATCGCCACAAAATAAACCACACATTTCAAAAGATGGACGATGGATTGTCGCTTCCTCAGCTGTATGATTCAGTAGCAATTTAATTTTGTTATGTTTCCAATTTAATTTTGAGATTTCCAGTTTGCCATGTTGATAATTGCCATGTTTGTTTACCGCTTTTCATCTTACTGCGAAAAAGAGCAAATGACGATCGACCCGCCATGATGTTTACGTCATTAGCCAAATCGCTGTGACCTAGGAATTAAACGCCTGCCTTCACACATGGCACGTCCCAGCTAAGTCATGGACATTAAACTAGGACGCCACCCGGTAAATGTGTCATCTTCGTGTCACTCGACCTAGGAAATTGCTTTCACACTTCAGGGCTGCCCGTTTAAATCCTGGGAATTAACCGGAGTTCAGGTATGTGTGAAAGGGGCTAATGAAGGCAACACATGCTGTATGTATCTACAGTAGATTCATGAATAAATGTTTATTTCCTTGCGGTGCATCCTATAGAGAATGACGCACCACGTTTAACTTCATTACAATATTAATGAATTAGACGATAGTGTCATGTTTGTCCTACTACAGATACCTTATTTAACAAAATATATATTTCCCTCCCCTATCTTTTTAGACTTTCAAACATTTTTGAAAAAGCTCCAGGGAGCCTCTAGGGCAGGGCGGGTTGCTGACCTTCGGTCTAGTGGCACATAATCATGCATATATCCACGCTAACGAACCAGTATACCTTATACTGTATCACGCCCTATAGTACACTAATGATGTTTGGTGCGCATAGAGGAATATTCCCTCATTTTGTCATATTCCCTCATACTAAATTTTTGGAGCTACACGCTCAAAGGTTGTGATCATGAAGTGGTGGTGCTTTTATAACAATCTCGACTGGCTGGAGGAATCAAAACACATTTGTAATCATTCATTCTGTTTGTCCCAACCAGCCTTAACATGAGCCACAATGGAGTCAACAATCCTCTGCAATTACCATGAGCTGCAGCAGGATTTTTTTCTTTTGTCTTTTAGCAGATCGAAGATGCTAGGCACTCTTCTTAGCTCTGAGCAGAGCAAGTGTTTGCTGTGCACAGCAGGGACAACAGCTTCAGTGGTCCGCATGTCGCCCCCAGCAAGCAGCCACCAAGACTTGGCTTCCTTCTTCATATGGGCAGGCAGCCTGCTCTTTCTGTCTGTTTGCATATGTCACTCTGCCTTGATTGTGTTTAAATATGTTACTGCAGTGCACCGGTGCATACTGAGAGGAGTACTCTTGGGATTAGTCATAACACTAAAATGGGAAAGCAGGTGGAGAGAAGACAAATTGAAAGGGAAACCCCGTACTTGAGAATAAATGTGTTTGCGCGTGAGTGTCATCATTTCATGGGTATTCATTACTTCCTCCACTTTTCCTCTGCCATCAACCCACAGGCAAGCCATAAGCACATACTCTGGAACTGCTTCTCTTTGCTACTTATTTTACCTCCCTGACATTTCTCCTATTTTGCTTTCTTTCTATGCTTATGTTAGTCAGTTACACGTGTGTTTTGTGTGGGGGAGTCTGAGAAATGCATATGCAAAATCCCTGTGATCTACAAAAAGCTACACTGACTTCTTATTCTGAGCCAACTTGTCTCATCCTCCTGAGGTGTGACGAAAAGGTTAACATGTTGGAGAAGCTAAAAAAGAGCAACTAATCCGAATCATAAAAAAATCACAAAACAAGCCAAAATCTTGCTTGTTTGGACGTAGACATATTTGTGTGTATACAAAAAAATGACAGCATGTTATTTATGTAAATGAGTGTCATCGGCCAAAGAGGAGGCAGAATTCCCATGCCTGATGAGTGGCTTAATGATTCATCAGCCTAGCTGAGGCAGGCATCAATAATGGATGACAGAGTGGGACATGCAGGATTGCTCGCCCCTTGATTAAAGTGTTCCACAACCCAACGGCTCACTTCTTCCCGCTTCTCACCCTTCGTCTGCGAGAATAAATAAGAAAGTGCCATACATAGGCAGCCTCATACACCCATAAGCACTTCCTTCTCAATTTATTTCCATATAGCTTAATGTCCTCGCACATACCAGTACTTAATAAGTTCTCATCCACTCCTTATCTCTTGGCCCTGTTTCTTTGGTCTTAATCCAATCATTCCGAAAAGAAAAGAAGGATAAAGAGGAAAAGCGGTACTAAGGAAAATAACATAGAGTAAAAAAGAGCAAGTCACAAATGAATGCTTTACGCAGCAACAGAAACCTCTCTGGAGATGGAATATGAATACGCTGACAAGAGGGGAGCTTTTACTGCTGCTTGTGGGTGTCAAATCTTCGACTATTAGGAGACATAAACCTCTAAACCCAGAGCTACACGGCCATACATACTAATGCAGCCATACACAGTGCTGGATAGAAGTTAGGGACCATATCGAGATGCAGCATGAGAAAGAGGGAAAGAAAAAAGGAGAAAAGAGAGAGCTGCTGAGTGAGTCTTGGTGGGATTTTAGTCCCTGAGCCAGCACAAGGTCTTAACTGCTTCAATCTCTGAGCGCAGGCTCTAACAAAGTTGGACTGTTGTGCATCGCAGAGCGTGTGCAGTGGCTTTGTGAGCGTGTGTGTGTCTTATATGAGTTCGAGCACAAGAGAACATTTCTTTTCAGCTTTCGCTTCTGTGGTATCATTAACCATCGACACACACTTCACCAATGTGCTAAAGAAAAGATTGCTCACTCTTACCAAACCCACTCGTTAAAGCACAAACAGACCCCATGGAGCAAGTGCGTCACACACCCTCACGCAAATATTTATATGCAACACGTAGCAAAACCCAGTCCAAATGTTGAGCATACAATATTGTTTTCCGTTGTCCTATTCGCATACGCACTTAACATAAATGGTACAGTGGGGCAAATAAGTATTTAGTCAACCACCAATTGTGCAAGATCTCAGAAGAAGAGACAGAATGTGGGAAAAAAAAAACAGAAAATCACAGTTGATTTTTAAAGAATTTATTTCCAAATTAGAGTGGAAAATAAGTATTTGGTCACCCACAAACAAGCAAGATTTCTGGCTGTCAAAGAGGTCTAACTTATTCTAATGAGGTCTAACGAGGTCTAACGAGGCTCCACCTGTTACCTGTATTAATGTTTTAACTCATTATTGGTATAAAAGACACCTGTCCACAACCTCAGTCAGTCACACTCAAAACTCCACTATGGGCAAGACCAAAGAGCTGTCGAAGAACACCAGAGACAAAATTGTAGACCTGCACCAGGCTGGGAAGACTGAATCTGCAATAGGTAAAACGCTTGGTTTAAAGAAATCAACTGTGGGAGCAATTATTAGAAAATGGAAGGCATACAAGACCACTGCTAATCTCCCTCGTTCTGGGGCTCCATGCAAGATCTCACCCCGTGGCGTCAAAATAATAACAAGAACGGTGAGCAAAAATCCCAGAACCACACGGGGGGACCTAGTGAATGACCTACAGAGAGCTGGGACCACAGTAACAAAGGCTGCTATCAGTAACACAATGCGCCGCCAGGGACTCAAATCCTGCACTGCCAGACGCGTCACCCTGCTGAAGAAAGTACACGTCCAGGCTTGTCTGCGGTTTGCTAGAGAGCATTTGGATGATCCAGAAGAGGACTGGGTGAATGTGTTATGGTCAGATGAAACCAAAATAGATTTTTTTTTTTTTTTTTTTAGAAACACAGGTTCTTGTGTTTGGAGGAGAAAAAATACTGAATTACATCCAAAGAACACCATACCCATTTTGAAGCATGGGGGTGGAAGCATTTCAAGGTCCTGGAGTGGCCTAGCCAGTCTCCAGATCTCAGCCCCACAGAACACCTCCCTGTGGAGGGAGTTAAAAGTCCCTGTTGCCCAATGACAGTCCCAAAGCATCCCTGCTCTAGAGGAGATCTGCATGGAGGAGTGGGCCAAAATACCAGCAACAGTGCGTGAAAAGCTTGTAAAGAGTTACAGAAAACATTTGGCCTCCATTATTGCCAACAAAGGGTACATAACAAAGTATTGAGATGAACTTTTGGTATTGACCAAATACTTATTTTCCACCATGATTTGCAAATAAATTCTTTAAAAATCAAACAATGTTATCTTCTGGGTTTATTTTCCACAATCTGTCTATCATGGTTGAGGTTTACCCATGTTGACAATTACAGGCTTCTCTAATATTTTCAAGTGGGAGAACTTGCACAATTAGTGGTTGACTAAACACTTATTTGCCACACTGTATTTGTCCATTCACATAAGCATGTGTTGTATATTACATCTCATGTGCTGTTTCAGGGGAGAGTTAAATACCAACTATAGATTACTCCAGTGTAACACTTCAACAAAATATGATTAAAAAGCTGCAGACTTCATAGAAGGATGTTATAAAGGATGCATAATTCCTCGATTCATGAACCTCAGCAAATGTCCTCACTCACCCTTTTTAACTGCTCTCAGCCCCCTCGCTTCCATTCCAAAAGTTCCTGAGTTGGCGCGATTTAGCTGAGTGTTAAGAATGTTGCATGTAATCTCTAAATCGCATTAATCTTGTTTCCCAAATCTCCTTTGCTTCCAACACTGATTACCTTCATCTTCTTAACTTGTCTTCCTTTTTCATTTGTGTCATCAGTCTCAGATGTCAGATTTAAATCCCAGTTTGATCATGTTACTAGACATGGATGCAATCCTCTCTGAGGCCGTCAATCAGCAAAAGATAGATATGGTGCCTCTTAGAAAACACAGATTCACAAATGAAAAGTTTTAAAGTATGACTTTTGTGTAAATATCAAGAGAGTGTCCTTCAATTTCTTACTATCGGAGATTACATTTTGCACAAGAGGAAATAAGGACAATGAACAGACAACTACTGTCAAGAGCCAGAGCAAGAAAAAAAAGACAGTCAATGAGCACCAACCTTGCAAAATATTGACTTTTGAGATGGAGCTGGAACAAAAAAAATGACATGAGAAGACGTAGGGCCCTATTTTCATAAGTGGCGCGCATTCGTTCATGCGTAAAATGCAGCACATTTTGATTTCATGTCAGCAATAACCTCACTGCAACTAGTATTTTGGTACAGTATTTTGCCATTTGGCAGACCGGTGTCCTTGAAGCATAGACTCCACCATCAGTTGACAAGACAACTCTCACAGACACTGAACCCGTAGGGGGTCGACCCAGGCAGAACGTTGAGTTGGCTTTCACTGTGATAAACACACGCTGCGTTCTATAGCCGGATTTAGGTGGAAACAGGACGAAGGTTTTACTGCATACAAGCAGGCAGGAGTCTCTCAAGAGTGATATGGTCTAGGGTTCAAGATAATGATTATATTGAATAGCACCATGCATGCACTTTGAAATGTTGTGAAAAAAAATCAATGGATAAAATGAGTGTAACTTTGGCTTGAAATACGTAAAATCAACGATAACTGCATGTTTTTTTGCTTTTGACTAAGAATCTGGACTGTTTTCCATTCATATCTATAGAAATTGCGCTATTTAATGGATTGCGCTATATTTTACAAAATCCATGTTGGATTTTGTAAAAAAAAAAAAAATTATTGCTATTTCTGTCA
Source organism: Corythoichthys intestinalis (assembly GCF_030265065.1). Classification (NCBI taxonomy): domain Eukaryota; kingdom Metazoa; phylum Chordata; class Actinopteri; order Syngnathiformes; family Syngnathidae; genus Corythoichthys; species Corythoichthys intestinalis. The sequence goes on from NC_080398.1 coordinate 45,401,021, forward strand.
AAAACTTATGATATGTTAAATATTTCTATTGATTCTGAAAATATAGGTGATTATCTCTGCCTTTGATGATTTTGGTGCATCTACCATAAAATCTGAGAATTTTATAGCCATTTTAAATGTTGTTATACTTATATAAAAATAATCAGGATTTTATTGTGGAATGACTTTGAATTTTTTGATGCCACTGCTCATGGAGACTCATATATGCCTAAGGGAGGTGCCTGTTTTGGTTTTAGGTCGCTAGTGGCTTTAGTTTTGAAAATATTTGAATTTTAAGTTTTTAAAACAGGCCCCCTACGGATCAGCCCCGTGTCCCGTCAACTGATAATGAAGTCTATGCTTGAGGACACACCATGCGCATATTACATATTGGTTGCTGAAAGGTGCTCTAATATGACACCTGTAATCATTGTTTTTTTCTGGAATGTAATAGGAGTGACAATTCGATTCTATTTGAACGTCATTGGCTATTGTCAACACGAGAAGTTAACTGGGATTTTGGCTGCGAGTCGAAACTCCAATGCTCATAAATGAACTCCAGACCCTCATTTTGGTCGATGGAGACTGCAGAAACAGGAAATCTGCATTTCAATTTCTCAAATGAAATTCAGCATCTGTGCCATATTATCGCTCCGGCACTACCATGTAACATTTACAATGTATACTGAATAAAGATTTTGTTGTATTTTCTAAAGCTATTCTGTATTTTGGTTGAAGAATTACTCCATGGCTAAGATAGTGAGCCCAAAGAAAAATGGAAATTTGGTGCTACCAACCTGATTGAGACCTGAGGTAAACATGGTGGGAGATGTTTGAAAATGGGCTTTTTTAAATAGTTTTTTCAATGCTAATGATCTGTTTAACAAACTTCAACTGCAAACTGGAAACCAAATTAAGGATCCAAACCTTGATATGACAGTCTGAGGTGAGCGTATCGGTAAATAGGCTTGGGACAGTATCAGATTCGGTATCAGAAATGACTTTTAAAAATTATTCACTCGCATATTTTAAACTTTTAAACAAATTACGTCACAATGAAAAAAAATGGTGTCTGTAAAAAAGTGACGGATATCTACTTCATAACTATCGTTAATTGTATTTTTTTGTTAATGTCACATTTTCTCCGATATGTTAGAGGATAAATAATCGATCCAAACAAAGAAAAATTGAATAAAATGTTCAAAAGGGTAAATACATTATATGAAAAAGGACATCCCAACCACTCCTTGATGTCTGCGATTTCTGCATCGCGACCCTTGTTATATTACCATGTTTCACCCATAAAATCCCAATATATTCATCATTCATCATTGTTTCATTCCAGTTTTTTTTTTTTACTTTATTATTGTTCTATTATTTTAGGAATAGGAATAATAAAGTCTGTTGCGTAACCTGTGAGAATATGAATTTGTGTCTTAAGTTATATATCTATTATTTTGTTATTAAACTGAATTTTCTATCCAGAAGCAGGTGGCACACTTTAAATAAATAAAAGTTATAAGGCATCTTTGAGTGAACTTTGAGTAAAATGTAAGTATCTCAAGGGCGGGCAGAGGGTGCTCTTTTTTGGAAATCAAAACATGGTGACCCTAAGTTATATCAAACCATATCTTATGTTTCACCCTTACCAATGCTAACCTGTTGCTGGTTGCAATCGCTATTTGAAGACAGTGTTATATTAATAAAGTAATGTACCTTGACTTTGTCAAACAGTGATGGGTAGTGGTCCCATAAAATGTGCATATTTTCTACCAAAATGTACTGCCGTTTTTTGGAAGTGCGTTCGCAAGATTCCTCCAGCACGCGCCAGTCTTCACCTTTATGGTATCCAAACAATTCACACACAGCCGACCAACTTCGCCGAAAAGCTTTATTCAGCCATCAGCCTTCGGTTCGCACCTTTTTTCGGCACTTGCACACTGCTCATTGCTCAGACTTAGAAGCGGGAAGTGACTGGCTACAAGTTTGGCTGTCACAGACAACTGGGACTGCGGGGTGTAGGAATAGCCTGCATTAGGGTAAGAGAACCTTGTGTCTACTCGTAAATCATTTTGAAAATATTAACAAAGAATTGATCAAATAAACATATTGTTTCTGTGAGTTCACTAGGCAACATAACATCACCTGTCCGTGGAATTGCTCTTGCATTTCCTCATACTTTGCCCGCATTGACTTCCTCCATCAACTTAAGAGAATCGGTTTCCTCTTCTGCAGTTTCAAGGACTGGCAGTGACTCACTGAGATGGGTAGAGTAGCCAAAAATTTTACTCAAGTAGGAGTAATGTTACTTCTAACTAATATTACCGAAGTAAAAGTAGTCATCCAAAAATTAAATCAAGTTCAAGTAAAAAACTATTCGTTGAAAAGAATACTCAAGTAACGAGTAACATTGTGAGTAACTGCTTACAATGTCTGACTTTTATTTTATTTATTTATTTATTTTTTTAAATAATGGTATTTCTTTTCTCAACACAACTTCACCTATACGAATTATTAATTATTGTTATTATGCTGTATTATAGCCCGGTGGTCCCCAATCTGATAGTTTATAGCCACATATTATGCAGAATGGATTTGGTTGTAGGCGCCTCTTCTGGCTCCACAGGTGGCCTTTTCCCCATAAAAAAGCTGTCCAAAGATGTCGGCACCCGCAGCACACAGCCAACAGCAGCTAACGTTACTTACTTATGCCGGACTGCGATCGGTGTGCAAACACCCTATAGGAATGGTAGCCAACCACTAGAGGGCAACATATGTAAATCTTTACTCGGATTAGTCAAGGGGCACAGGCCAGATTGCGGTCATTAACAAATTATTTATCATTACCCTGCGGCCTGTTAGCAAATGTGCCACGGACCGGTACCGGTCCCCGGCCTGGTGGTTGGGGATCCCGGGCTGAGCATGACTGTATTGTGACAAAAATGAGACACAAAAATCATCAAATTCAGACCAGAACACTACAGCACATTATTTGTCCAAAAGGCATGAGTGCCCTTTAGTGGAGATTAAAAAAAATGTTATCTCTGAATGGTATATCGGAGTAGGGCTGCAGCTATCGAATATTTTAGAAATCGACTGAAAATTCTATCGATTAATCGAGTAATAGGACTGAAAATTCTATCGATTAATCGAGTAATAGGATAAAACAAATAGTTTTAGGTAAAGAGCAATTATAAATATACATGAGAAAACAAGACATTTCATCTAATATTGAACCATTTTTAGTCAATCATTAGCCACGTTTACATGCTGACTTTTATTCATACCGATTCAAATCATTCCGAATGGAAATTTCAGATCAGCTGTTTACATGTCACTTCATCTATTCCGATCCAGCGTTTACATGTGACTGCCTTTATTCCGAAAGGACTTTTGACAACTGCAGTCTGAAATGCGCAGATTAATCAAAACAAAGCGTCACGTTGCAAAACATGGAGATCGATCGTCGTAGTGCTGCTGTTTTAACTTTAACCCACTTGTTGTGTTTGTGGGGTCGTATCCGCTTCTGCTGTTTTGCTCTTTTGCCTTGTAGTAGCCGGTTTTCCACCGGTTTCTAATCTGGTCACCGCTCCGGTCTATTCCGGCTTCGTGTAACCTCTCGTGAACTTTTTTAAATAGTTCACTGTTCCTTGTTTTACGCCCGTCTAAGCGAGCAATTATATTCAATTCTTTTAAAGTTTGAATTAAATACAATCTATCATTTATTCGGTTTGAACATCTAAACCGATTGCAATTGGAATATTTGGCTCCATGTAAACGTGGCTAATGTACATCGAAAATAAAAACATTTGCCACGTTTACATGGAGCCAAATATTCCAATTACAATCGGAATATTTGTTCAAACCGAATAAATGTGTTCCATTTAAACACCTCATTCGGAATGAACAGGCCCAAACCGAATGGAATTTCATTCCGATTCACAGGGGTGGAATATTCCTTTTCCCAAACCGATTAGAAGTAAAATTATATCATGTAAACAGGGAAGCGGAATGGTGTCTGGTTGCGTTCTTTCTGCACATGCTCCGTACTGACGTGGTGACGTCACTTTGTGACGTAAGTAACGTCACTTGCAACATGGCTTCCAAGCACAGCGCACCTAATTGGAGTCCGGCGGAAAGTTTATATCCATGAATCCCTCCACCAGCCCACACAACTTTTTAAATGAACGGCGTGTCATTCTGAAGTTTTGTTTCCATTCGAAAAGTTAAAACAGCAGCTGATCTGACGATCGATCTCCATGTTTTGCAACGTGACGCTTTGTTTTGAGTAATCTGCGCATGTCAGAGGCAGTTGTCAAACGTCCTTTCGGAATAAAGGCAGACACATGTAAACGCTGGATCGGAATAGATGAAGTGACATGTAAACAGCTGATCTGAAATTTCCATTCGGAATGATTTGAATCGGTATGAATAAAAGTCAGCATGTAAACGTGGCTATTGTTGAAAACAGCCAACAATTGCATCTCAGATGTAACTAGAATAAAAAAATTAAAAAAGACTCATTCACTGCTTTCACTCAAAAAACTTTTAGCTCTTATAAAAATATTTAAAATATACATATGTATATATTATTAGATATATATATTAGGGCTGTCAAAATTATCGCGTTAACCCGCGGTAATCAATTTTTTTAATTAATCACGTTAAAATATTTGACGCAATTAACGCACATGTCCCGCTCAGACAGTATTCTGCCTTTTGGAAAGCTTTACAGCAAGGCTTTTTGTGCTGTCTAACAGCGAACTCTTGTGGTCGCTTTGTGACATGGTTTATTGTTGTCTTGCCAGTTCAATATGGCTGCACGACGTCTCGGGCTGACGCCTACGTTGTAATGTGCTTATATGATCCTTGGACAAGATTTGACCGTAATTATGGTTGTTGTAAATAATGTACATATTATGTTAGTAAGCGAAATGTTATATTTTTTGTATGAGACGCTTTTTGTTTATGTTTAGTGAACCTGTATAGCGTGCTAAGCTAACGTTGTTGCTAATGCAATGCTTGTGTACTTTTTTTGGGTAGTTTTACGACGGTCTAAAGAGAACAATGGTTTGAGGCCATTTTATTAATAAATCAGATGAAAAAGGAAGAAGTCTGATTATTAAGGCGTCGTTCACTAGCTGTCTAGCTTTGGAAAAAGTAGACGCTTCGGAGTGAGGACAGCATAGACAGATTTAAATGACAGTAGAGTGAAATGCCCACTACAGTCCTTATGTATCGTATGTTGAATGTATATATCCATCTTGTGTCTTATCTTTCCATTTCAACAATTTATTTTACAGAATATATATATATATATAAAATTTACAGAAAAATATGGCATATTATTTAGATGGTTTGAATTGCGACTAATTGCGATTAATTACGATTAATTAATTTTTAAGCTGTAATTAACTCGATTAAAAATTTTAATCGTTTGACAGCCCTTATATATATATATATATATATATATATATAGATAGATAGATAGATAGATAGATAGATAGATAGATAGATAGATAGATAGATAGATAGATAGATAGATAGATAGATAGATAGATAGATAGATAGATAGATAGATAGATAGATAGATAGATAGATAGATAGATAGATAGATAGATAGATAGATAGATAGATAGATAGATAGATAGATAGATAGATAGATAGACATACATATATATATATATATATATACAGTGGGGAGAACAAGTATTTGATACACAGTCAATGGGAAAACCCATTGGCAGTGTATCAAATACTTGTTCTCCCCACTGTACATATATATATATATATATATATATATATATATATATATATATATATATATATATATGTATGTATATATATACTGTGAATATGGCGGAAAACACAGACAAGACTGAAAAAGCAGTTTCTGCTCTTGCACTCCTCTTCAAAAGAAACTGCAGTATTTTAAGCCTAAACCAGTGGCGCCTCCAGAAATTTTTCATAGGGGTGGCCAGATGGGGCCACTTAAAATTTTGGGGTGGCCAAAACTAAAGCCATAATTTCAGGTTTTCATTATATTATTGCAGTAAAAAGGTCAGGGGAAAACTATCAGAAAGACTTAAGGACACGGCTACTGATATACTTTGGTGTATTGTGTAATATTTTATGTTAATAATGATTTAATGTGCATAGTCCGTAACTGTCCAGTCAAAATTTTGAGTTCCACAACAATTCTGTTTTATTGTGTTATGTATATATTAGGCATAAGGTGTACATTTAATTAGGGCTGTCAAATAATTAAAATTTATAATCGAGTTAATCACAGCTTAAAAATGAATTAATCGTAATTAATCGCAATTCAAACCATTCTAAAATATGTCATATTTTTCTGTAAATTATTGTTGGAATGGAAAGATAAGACACAAGGCGGATATATACATTCAACATACGGTACATAAGTACTGTATTTGTTGAATATAACAATAAATCCACAAGATGGCGTTAACATTATTAACATTCTTTCTGTGAAAGGATCCACGGATAGAAAGACTTTTCTTCTTAAAGGAAAAATGTGAGTTTGTATATTGTGACTAAATATTGCCATCTAGTGTATTTGTTGAGCTTTCAGTAAATGATACTGTAGCGACTTAACTGTTCTGCCCATGATGCATCACAATGCATGATGGGAAGTGGTGCAACCATGACTGTGTGTGGTGGCTGCAAATGCTATATCTTCTCTGCATTGGATACACTACAGGGTATTAAGAAAAAGATAAACTCCTGTCATTCTTCCACGTCGCTTCCCACAATATTTATAGTTGCTGTGGGAGAGATGACAAAGCTTTTGCCAATTAAAAGCGTGGCCCCAATGAATGCTTTTATCTACTCCACTCACTTGACACTGCCTCTTATCTCTGTATAGAAGTAAAACGGCGCCATTGTAGGCTGTTTGCGGCAATGCGTGAATGAGTCGTACTGCGAATGCGTTAATTGCGATAAATATTTTCACATGATTATTTTTTTTAAATTTATTACCGCCCGTTAACGCGATAAATTTGACAGCCCTACATTTAACAAAACAAAATAAATGCATTCATTTGGGATGAAATGCATAACTGATGCTACAACAATCTAAGGATATACTGGCAAGCGGGGTGGCCAGTGGGGTGGCCAACCAATTTATAGGGGTGGCCATGGCCACCCCTGGCCACCCCCTGGTGGCGCCACTGGCCTAAACAACTGTTGTGTTTGATAGAACAATATGTCTATATGCTGCCATAGCACATTCATGGCACATTACGCCCCTGAACTATTTTTAATATGTCCGTTTTACCCTGAAAATCCCTGTTTACAGACGTCGCGCAACCGCTTTTGTTTCAACATAGCCATAAAAAGAAGGTAAGTAATTATATTTATTATTCAAAATGTCTGTCATTTTTAGCTTAGAATCATCCATTGATGTCTAATATTTAGTTTAAAAAAAGAAAACGACTTTCAAAAAATTATTCACTCGCAAATTTTAAACTTTAAAACAAATGACGTCACAATGAAAAATTTGGCGTCTGTAAAAAAGATATCTACCTCATAACTATCGCTCAATTGTATTTTTTTGTTGTTGTTGTTGTTACTGTCGCATTTTCCCCTATAAATAATTGATCCAAACAAAGAAATTTTGAAAAATCAATTTTTGTAACTATATGTAACTATAAGAAATAAGTAACTATATGAAAAACAAAATCTCAACCACTCCTTGTTGTCTGCGATTTCTGCATCGCAACCCTTGTTATATCACCATGTTTCACCCATAAAATCCCCCAAAAATCTGGCTGTGGCCATTCACGGTTGTGTCTTGACACTCGGTGATACATGCTACATGGAGTTTTTGGATCGAAAAAAGGTAAGTACGCGATAATATCTCGTTAAAATCGTGGAGTCTTTAATTCCGCTCTTGCGTGCTCTCGCCTCCAGTTAGGGTTTTGCTGTTTATTTATTTATTTTTTTAAATGCCCTCCTGTTCAAAATTTTTGTTCCCCCAGAAAATTGAGATTTTAAGCTATCCAATGATGTATCACACATGCATATCGGACAATTTTGAAATTTGGCCAAATTGGGGGTCTCAGAGCGGAACTTCAAGTCACCTGAGTGTTTTTCGCCATATATACTGTATATATATCATTATATAATATATACCGGTATAAATATTGCTTACCTAAAAATGCCATTACGCTTGATAACACATATCACTTAAAAGTTAGGTGTTTTTCCTACGTGTTTCAATTGAATTTCTATTTGTGTCAAGCTATTTTCAAGTTATAGTTAAGTTTTAAGTTAGTTTAAACTGTAAGTCCTGAGAGGATTTTGAGTTTTTGCAGTGTTCAAAATAAATGTATGATACCTGCTGTATTGGAGCACGTTAGGGACCAGTGCTACTTGGTGTTTTATCCAGCAATGACTACTGAGCTAAAATTGACAGTTAACATTATTAAGTTTTTATTTTACACCCTCATCACTCCACAGCGCTATGTTTTCACAGATTAAATAAAGCTTGCGTGTAAGACACGTTAGCCACGCATCGACAGTGGTCATAATGAATAGAAACCTAGCCCTCCGCAGGGCTAACGTTACGTGAGCGAGTGACAGTAACGTTAATCTTATTTATTAGCGTTTATAAGTCTACTGCTTTAAGATGCTGGCTGTTTATTAACGCCTCTGACTTTGTCATTTCGCATCTATTTCAACATACATGTGATCACTATGAGACGCATCAGATGCTACCTGCTACCACCTTAGCATCATGCGGGTTAGTTTTTAGCAACGCCGGCGTCGTTTGTAGCGGCTGTCATATGTCAACTCCAGTACACTGCCTGACGAACCAAGAGCAGAGAGAGGGAGGGAGGGAGGGAGCGAGAGCGAGACTACGCGATCTGCTTGGGACAGCTCATTTGTATATGTTTTTTTTTTTTCAATTGAAAAAAAAATCTGCGATGGACTGAGGGTGCGAAGTTTGAAGCGGGAAGTAGCTTCACTGTATATTTCGTTTCCGGGACGCAACAACGTTCAACGTTTGATCCGCATTAAACATAAAAGACCAGTTTGTGCAGAAACACAATATCTGAGCAACCTACCCATCTAAAAGTTTCCACTTTTGTGTAGAAATGGACTTCAGTTGCATACTTTTCCCTGTCTCAGATCAGCTATGGAGGGTGCATCAGGGGAAAACAAGAGCAAAAACAGGCTCCATGCTGAGCATAATTACAGTATACATGTTCTGTCTGAGAGACCAAGAGACAAGCTCACGGCTACATCCTTTACACTCGCTGTCCTTTGTCTTCCTGTAATTGCTTTTATAGTGTTCGCCTTAATGTGCTCAGAGAAGAGCAACGAAAAGCAAAAATTGCCTTTCACAGAAACAAATACAAGTCCCTAAAGAGCGTAGTGAGCAAGTCGAGGGAGAAAATGATAAATATACAGTAAAAATCGCAGACCACAGTCTAGTGTATTTCAGGAATTTGAATACTTGTTTTGCACAAAGGAAAGTGGATCCACTCTGACTAAAGAACCACGTGTAGTCACAATGTCCCATGAGAAGTAGACTTTAGTACGTAACAGAGCTGATCAATGATCAAATACACTACATATAGAAGGCACCTGTGGAAGAGAGATAAAAGGGGATGTTCTGATGGATGGAAAAGGAGGCAAAAGGATAGGGGAATAGATCCACGGATCACAAGAAAGGTTCTTTGGACTTACATTTTGATGGACAGAGGATTAAATGTTGATCGCGAGCTGAGTGATCTTTTTGGTGAGGGCCATGGGACTTATCATGGATTTATGATTTGGGCTTCAGCCCAGCATAAAAAAGGAAAAGGCGCAATTATTTTTCCCCCTTCTCTCACTCCTGATGAAAAGCACAGAGTCTAGACTCTAGACAGATTCAATAGATGAACTATAGCAATCATTTCTTTGACAAAGGTAATATTGCTTGGTTTTGATTCGTACTGTCAGAGTTAGTTAATTCAACAATACATTTATTATTGTTTGTAGTTCACACAGGCTATGTGCTTGGAAGTTATCTATTGTTCTCTTTTTGCCTTCCATTGGACTAATTGTTGACAAAAGTATTACATTATAAATGAAGAATGGAGAAAATGATTGGGTAATTTTCAGTGCTGGGAATGTTACTTTAAAAAAGTAATGAGTTATAGTTACTCACTACTTCTTCCAAAAAGTAACTGAGTTAGTAACTGAATTATTTTATAGTAAAAGTAACTAGTTACCAGGGAAAGTAACTATTTCCGTTACTTTAAAAATAAGTTGTTGTATGTCAAAGAATTTGAAATTTTCTGAGCAGTATTCGAGTCAGTTGAATAGAGAAAACCAGACAGGTAGTTGTGTTATAGAACCTTGTAATATTTATTGCACCTCACCAGCAATGGCTTTATCCTACACTTGAACTGTAAGAAAAATAAACAGATTTGAATTGCTTACCACAGATGTCGACAAAAGCTTCGCCCCGGGACATAAATTACACTTTACATGCACGTTCTTTCCTTTAATTTTGATCAACTTGAAATAGTGTTTATATCTCCACCTCGTTGTGGACAAATGTTCCTCTGAATGCTCTGCCATCATATCCCTCTGCATCTGTTTTGCGTGTGTGTGTTTGCCGCACGCGCTGTTCCGGTTTGTGTGTGAAAACACCGGCTCTGAAGTACATGCGCTATTAGGCTCGAGCGTTTACGTCACAGAATGGGGGATCACGTGATATTTGACAACAACGCAGCCATATTGGAAACAGGTCTGGCTCGCGGAGCATTAAACTTTAACTTTCTAGTTCGATAAAGAGACAAACTCGTTACTAAGGCGAAAAACAGATATGTGATCAAACTTAAGGATGTGAACAATGTTGACCCTTACGAGCAAGCCGAAGACAAATGGAGTAAAGATGTCGACGGGCTTCCACAATTACGCGAAATGGACATTCTGCTGCATTTATTGTTTAGTGTATGTTACTAAACTCATCAGCGATTCCAAAATTACAAATCGCTTCAAAATTACGAACAGTTTTGCTGCGGATGGGTGCAGGCAGATGCGTCGCGTCCCATTAGGCAAACCAGGCAACACAGCACACGCAGTTTTACTGCACTGTCGCAGCGACAAGAGCGACAGCACCAGTAAAAGCCTTGTATCCGAGCTCCCTGAAGGGGCCCCTTCACTCGCTCTGCACCCCCCCCCCCCCCTTCCCTCACGTGACTCAGAGTGAGAGTGAGCGGGGATTTGTCTTTTTTTTAATTGGCGTATATCCAAAATGAAGAGAAGTTATCCTTCTGGAAGCGACAAAAGAAAGAAAAAAAAGCAGTAGAGGAGAAAAGGAAGCAAGACAGCGGCGAGTGTACTATGTTACTGTAGTTTTATGTCCTAATGTAGTAGAAGCCGGGCACTTTGTTTTTTTTTTTTTTTTTTGTTTTTTTTTTTTTTGACACAGAGAATGGAAGTCTAAGTGCCCGGATAGTCTGAACAGTTTTAAAGTTTCACGTTGAGAGTTTGACATACTCCCATTGTGATCATTCAAAATACATCATCATCATTTATCATGACAAAGCAGCGAACAGGAAGGGGTTATGGGGGGACAGAAGAAAAGAAACACAAGAGAAGAAAGAAAAGAAACACAAACAAAAACAGGAAATACAATGAACATCTAGACTAGCTACTAATATGTTGGTGCTATCTTCAGCTAGATGTATTTCCGGTTAACACCATGTGGGGGCCTGTTGACCAGTGAAAGAGTCGGACAGGGGTGGGGGTGTCTATAAGCTAAGTGATTTAAAGGGGTAGAGTGTACACAAATCAGTTCTGTGATCTAGAACCCAGTAATCGTGTGAATCCTTTGTGAATGTAAGCCCGTTGGCGACCGAGCCTACACTGCCCCATCGCCAGTCCTGGCACCGGGAACCCCACCCGAGCGCGCCCTATCACATCCCGCCGCACGCGAGCCCCACCAGGCGCGCAACAGCCACGCAGACGAGCAGAGACGCCACGCGGGCGTTTTTTTCTGCGCAGCCCATCCCTCCTCCCACAGCCCAGCAAAGGAGCGTCACCCCCCCGGGATCCAGGGTGGTCCCCCGGGCCACCCACGCACCCTTCAACCGGCCCTCATGGATGGCAAGAGGGGACGCACCACCAACCCCACTTCCACCCCCACCCCCGTCCGCCCACCCGGCCCGCGAGCGACAGCCGCAGCCCCCAACCGGCACGGCACGCCGCGGGACCCCCAGCGGCCCACCAAGCCGGGCACTTTGAGTGTCCTAAAAAGCGCTCTATGAGGCTGAGGCATTATTATACTTTTATTAAATATGCTATTGCTCTAAGTCCAACTGTCCCCCATACTTGCGCATGCTCGAAGGGCCCCATGATGCTTGTTGCCTGGGGCCCCCCGGGACCCTTGTTACGCCTCTGGGTGCAGGACCTGCACATTATGACCGTATCAAATGGCAACACCATCGTTCTTGCAAAGGTAGGCTATGTGTGTTTACTATTTTCATTGCCATGAACCTGAACGCACCCCAAGTCTTGGATGACAAATAAACAGAGCAGAGTAGACTCGCTACGGCTGGTAGTTTCTTCAATTTATTCAAAGTAAGTAACGCACCGCTTTTGACCGTCAGTAACGGTAACGGCTTAGTGACGGCGGAAAAAATAATTAGTTAGATTACCCCGTTACTGAAAAAATAACGCCGTTACAAAACGGCGTTATTTATAACGGCGTTATTCCCAACACTGGTGATTTTACACTTTCAGAAATAAACAGCTCTATTTACTTGAACGGCGTAAATCCTATGCGCCGTGCAGTGTAACTCTTCACCAGAGACGTATTCTGTTGGTGTTAGCAATTTCGCAGACAAGTGGAGCCCCGAGGACATGAGAGAGGGCGGTCTGTGACACTATGGAATGATCGCTAATTTCAATCATACTTAATCAAAGCAGCTCCTCCCATTCTTTTTAAATGTGGCACACTGACAGTGTCGAATTGGCAAGGTGCAGACAACTATTTTTTTTCCCCACAGAAAGCCAACCAGTGTCTGAGATATTCATACACATTCGAAAACGTATGGGAAAAAGTGCACATATGCAGAATTTCTACTTGCTCGATGATTTTGTTTTGTTGTCTGTCCTATTATTCTGAATTTATAACTTGTGCATTCAAATTGTTCGCGGTGATAAAATGTTATGGTTGATTGCGACTGAATTGATGGGCGTGATGCTAGCTGTAAGCAATCGACTAATGCCGTGCAAGTAAATAAATACTGTGGTAATATCTGCATGGAAAATTGGAAAATGGCATTTCCAGCACTGCTAAATGACATTGTCCATGACAACGGACGGTACTGCGTGAATTAGGAGGGAGAGAGCATTCAGGAACAGTGAAGATTAAGAGGAAGTAGAGGACTGTGTTGGCGTATTGTGTGCTGCAAAAATTCTCTGTGACAAATTATGGTTGGAGGGTAGACATCAATACTGCCATCTCCAAAGTATTATCTTTAGCAATTTAGTAATCTACCTTTTCCGAGCAAATGACAGCCACCATGATACAAAATGCCACTTATGCCTTGTCTGATTGACAGCTCGTTGAACTCCTCCCTGAGATGTGTCATGAAACCGTGATCTTTGCGACAGCAAGCATTGCTCAGGGAGGCTCTCATCTGTGTCATACTTGTAGTGTGACCACTCGACCGGTCCTAGATGAATAAACAGTTTTATGACACCATGCCTTGTAATCAGATACAGTAAGTGCCATGAATCTAAAAAACAAAAAACAAAAAAAAAACCTTTGCATTCTGAGTTTGGCAGAAATCTGTTTATAAAGAACTGACTCCAAGTAAACCACAATAGGTTACATGTAATCATGTAAAAAGCTGTCTTGGGAAAAGGTCACAAATTTTGGGCGTATGTGTGTTGAATTTGATTTTCCTGTACAGACCTGTTTTCCATTTGTTTCGTACCCTGGTCTTGTGTTCTGTATAGAGATTTAAGCCGACAGTATCCTGATTTTGGCCCAGCAGAAACATTATGGAAAAACGTTGCCTGTCATGGCCAAGGTCTCAAGTCGGCTCACCTTGTGTGGTTTGAAATAGATACAGCGGACACGCGTGATATGAGCACAATCAGTTCCATGACAAAGCTGGTAACGTGAATGTGATCATCATATTATGAATGTATTTTCTCCATAATAATTTAATTCCACTTAATGCGAAATAATCTGGAAAAGAAATTAAAAGTATAAAAACAATGTTATTTATATTCAAGCACCTACCACATTGTAGAGCTTGAACACTTATACCCTTGACAAAGATCGCTAACACACACACTCTTTTGTAATTTTTATTTTTGTTTGTTTGTTTAAATTCCGCGCATTCTTTTCTTTTCCTCACCACTGTCTATGGACACCATTTTTCAGGGGTATATGCTTAATGTTCCGTTGTAAGCGCAAATGATTCGGATGCACTTCGATACAAAATTAGACAAATAGAATGAGCGAGGGGTAGGCAGATGGAGGATTCTGCGAGACGCCCATATGCCTCCTAGCGGAAACAAGATACTTGGGAAAAGAAAAATAGAGAGCTCGCAGCCACCTGGCGCGATGCCGAGGCACTCAGATGCACCAAGCGTGATAGGCTTTTCTGGATTTCGGTTGCAACGTGAAAATTTTAACATAATGAGACTCATTTTTTCCCGTGATGATGTCATGCCTTGAGTTAGGTTGTGTTAGGATTTGTCCCTAGTGTGTCTTGTCATGTGTTTACCCATTGAATTCCCCTGTTGTGGCCTGAACCTTGTGTCTTGACCAATCCGCTGCCTCTTGTATCAACCACCTGTCTTTCATTGTCGCTTTCATGTATTTCCCAAGGTCTGCTCAAGTCTATTTCGCCGTCATAGCCCCATTTTCCTGCATCCTCTGTTTAAGTACGTTTTGAGGCCTTTTGTTTGTGCTTTGTGTTTTTGTTGTTTTATTAAAATATTTTTGAGTTCCTCGCCACCCTGCCTCGTCTCCCTGCCCCCGTTTCCCTGCTTTTGGTCCCACCTCACTTTCCATGTCCTGACAGATGATGCTCGTGTCAGGAAAAACTTGTAAGGTGAGGTGCTCGTATAATGAGGGTCCGCTGTATTTTTATTTGTATAATCATACTCCCTTGCTTAGATTCCCTGCTTCTGTGAATTGGGTCCACACTCCCATCTTGCTTCTTGAGTCTTGTGGCAAGTGGTATGTATGCAGCTGGCTATGAGCAGAACAAAAGTGCTGGGGGAAACAGGATGCCAGACTTTGGGGGATCGGACTGGTCACTCAGGCGGGCTCCCACGAGGTTAGGTTGGGTTTGCGTCAGCGACAACAACCACACAAAGCCGTCCGTACCAGGAGCTGGCAAATCAGGTGACTGGCTTGGCGGTCTGTGGCACCCTGCTGTTAATGGAGCCAGAGACAAGGGCAACTGACAAGGCGGTTCATGCCACCAAGCTGTGACAGAAGCTGGTGATGAGGAAGATTGGCACAAACAGAGTGTCAGAAAAACAGGAGAGACTTCTGATGGTGGCCGTGGGACACACATCACTGGAACAGGAGAGGAGTTCAAGGGCAGCTAAGGCACAGCGCAGGAAAGGGAGCCTGCTGCAGCTGGGGCGTCAGGATCAGGACCTGCCGCAACCAACGTGCAGGAGCTGGAGTGAGGGAAGACGGCCATAGAGGTGGCAGTGCCAGAGCTGGAGCGGGGGAAGGCGACCGCAGAGGTGACTGTGCATTACTGGTCAGGTTGTAAAGTTATGTATGCTGCTGGCTAGGAGCAGGCAGGCCCGAATTACAGAGGGCGACGGTAACAAATCAAAGCTGCAAGTAAAAAGAACTTATAAGGGCAGGGAAACACGACGGTTGACGGGACAGATAATACAGAACTACACACAAGACCTAACAAAGACTGAACAAAAACCGGGAGCTTATAGACAAACAAGGGTTAATGAGACAATTAGAAACAGGTGGGTGGCACACTGAGGCAGCTGATTGGTAAATACACAAGGAACAGGCAACAACTGGTGACATGAATCACAAGGACGAGACACACTGATGAACAAACCAGAATAATACCAAACCAAAACACACTAGACAAACACAATCCATGACAGCAATTCTATTAGTGATAAATCTTACATACAATGTGCTGGCACTTAGACGTGATCTGAGCAGGCGTACATTTAGATCAACTTTCCGCCACCAAATTGTGATTGCGCCAGGCGCATCTCCAACAGTTTTCCCTCTGCTGTGCTGGCATGTGTTTCAGAGACCAGTCTGCCAAATTGGCAAACATGCAATGAGTCTTGCACTCGCACAAAAATCCAAATCCGCTGGCATTTTCACCCTGACGCAGATGTGCTCTCAATGAAAATACAGCCCCAAAATTCTATGCACCATTCAGTCAAATACACACATAGTGTAAGATAAACATCTGTTGAATTATTCAGGTAAATACAGAAGGAAAATATCTGTCAAACATTTACTCACTCATACCTTATCAATAGTGTGTGTGTATTACACAATGTAGATAAATATGTTTAGGATTAGTTGTATTTTGTTATCACAAGACATTGACGATAAGTTGTATAAAAAGTATACAACACTGATGAAAGGATTACATTCGCAACACCAGTGTCATACTTTAAAAATGGGTCAATCCACTAAATCTCAATTTCTGATGCAACATTAATACGATGTTTGATGTGAAATCTTGAATTATCCAGAACAATTGACACTTCAAATCCAAACGTGTTAGAAAGCAAAGGCTTCTCAGGGATTTATCGTTAAGGCCTTTCGGTAATGCCTAATTAGAATTCTTACACTGCATCCATGATTTATGTAGTTGTAATCAATTTTAATGTAGTTACACAATGCAAAAAAATAGAAAATTAAGTATCCTGTACCATGAAATAGTGTATTCTTTCCAGAGGACCCAGATGCAAAGTTTGAGGATCAAATCTGAGGAGGCGCACTCAGCTACAAAGGGCAAAATGTGCATTAGCAAATATAATCTGCTCATCATTTATTTATACAATTTGTTTCATGCATGTGCAGCTCCATCTCTAAGGTCAAGAAGAAGCACAACATTTTCCTGTAAGTCTGGCAAGAAACAACAAAATAGAAAAAGAACAGATAAGCAACAATAAGACTTGAGCAGCCATCACATTTGTGTTTTTTATAGACATTGAAGCCATTTTGAAAATTATTGAAAAATCGAGATGAACCTCTGAGTGACAATCACATACCATTTGTTTATCTGTGACAGAAAAAAAAACTGCCACTGTCACAGTGAGCTGTTTCCTGACTCCGTGTTTACAATTAATGTACACACAGCCCGAAGAAACATTCTGGCTGGATTTATGCACGTGGAACATTTATCGCACTGACTGAGTTTCAAATTTTCATTGACTTTCGCTTCATCTTCCACCTCGGCTGCTGGGAGCTGTGAGACAAGGACGGAAGATGGAAATGTCTTTTTTCCATCATTCTGTCAGTGTTTAAACTTGCAGTCCCAAAATGTATTCTTCTGCACTGGGACAAGAGAAGCAAAGCCCCACCAGCACCAACAAATGACATGCTTATTACTTTGTGTTAGAATTGATTCAATTGCACACAAAGATAAATCCACAAACTAGTCTTGTAAGCAGGGTTCAAAGTGGGCTGTAATGGTCCGGAACAAAGTTCCGGCATAAAATTCCGGGGCGGAACGGAGTTTTGATCCCGAAAATATAACGGCAACTGTCAAACCTCCATTTAAAAAAAACAAATAAAACTTCCAGGCTGCCACACATGCATCTTCCAGAAGAAAACAATTTATTAACATAACATTTTCATACACAAGTGTTAACAACTTGCCTAATAAAGTGCTTGTGTAGCTTCATATGTTTCCATCGATAATTATTATTTATTTATTCCACGGAGAGCATGGAGTTCTCCCAGCATGTGTCTGACGAGTCGCGTCGAGGACTTCATGTGTGCATGCGCTCAGCTAAGCACCTTCCCTGGACTGGACTCCCATTTGTCCGTTTATTGGGTGAAATACTGACATGTGATCAGCATGGATAGTTAGCTCTGATTGGTTCAAATGCACATGTTTTCTGGGACAACAAAAAAGAAAAAAAGAACATGTTTGCTAAAATAATGCAATCAAAAAGGGCAGTGTAACGGAAAATTGATCAGAGCCTTAAGAAAAAGGAAAGAGTTGAAGAGACTTGTTTTCTCTGACGGGGAGGTTCAGAACATGTCAACTGTAATACCTGACCCCAGGAATAATGAACAGAAAATTCAGATTTTTTTTGTCAATTTGGAAGCTTTTTGTGGTCCTTAAACATTATAAAAACATTTACGATATTTTTCTAATTAATTTGTGTATATACATGTTCTCTAATTTGTATCATAAATGATATACCGTAATTTCCCGAATATAAGGCGCACCCGTGTATAATGCGCACCCCAAATTTACTTGTAAAATCTAGGGAAAATTATTGTACCCGTTTATAACGAGCACCCTAATTTTAGCACCAATAAATAGAAGAATACAAGAAAACAGAGCTCGTGTACAGATACAGAGATGTCATTTTACTGACTGGTGAAACACAGCACAAGCATAGCACATTGGTAGTTCAAAACATTACCGTAAACTGACAATATTTACGGTAATAATATGATTTGACAACTTCTCCAACTTACCAGAATCTAGGAGAAAACAAAACAGATGTGACTTTTCTTTTAAAGGCTGCTGTATAACTTGCTCGTTTCCTCATGATGAACAATTGTTTCTTCCATGGATTGATACGGTAAAATGAAAGTGAGAACGTAAGTCGGAAATCCGTGAGAGCTCATCGCTGTCAACACGACAGTAACAAAAGGAACTATAGTTATTTGGGTTTGAGTTTCCCGAGGGACCGATATAGTTGACGGACACAGGAAGTGTGTGTCCTTACATTTGTTATGGTCCGAATTGCAGAGCTGCAATAAACGTCGACTCAAATAAGTTCAAGAAACTAAATTCTGTGCTTTATGAAGAGTGAAAAAAGCAGAATTTAACACAGACGAAATCATTCGGCCGATTAGAGTGAAGTATTACCGAAACAAAATGGTGACGTCACGTACCGTAATGGTCGGCAACGGGTCGCCGCATACGCTTCTTCAACACAACGTGGCCGTGTCAATGAAAAAAAAATCGGTTTTTATATATATATGTAATACATATATATTTCTGTCTCTATCCATGTACCCGTTTATAATGCGCACCATGAGTTTACAAGTTGATTTTGGGGGAAAAAAGTGCGCGTTATATTCGGGAAATTATGGTATTAAGTTTTTATGGTAAAACAAATATAACTAAAGTGAGATTAAACATAAGATTTTAAACAAACTGTTAAACAAAGGTCCAGAAATGCTTGTCTCAAATGTGAAACATTTGGCAATATAGTTAATATGCACTTTGTACTTTTTTTTTCCATTTACTATTGTTAGGCTACTTATTTATTTCCTTATTAATTGAAAAAAAAAAAAAAAAAGTCAATGGTTGCGTTTTCTTCAAAACATATTCCATTTCACTGTGCATATTGTAAATCGTTTCTACTTATTTTAGTTAATGTATGTTACTTTTTTTTTTTTTTTGCAAATCATTTTTAAAAAAAAAAACTATTTTGAATGACATCAGTTTCTCATGTATGCCTTGTTACAGTGAATGCAGTAGCCTAAGGCATGTGTAAAACCTGTTCTGTTGTATTATGTGTTATAGGTCTAACTGTCAAAAACAGTTTGACCCCCCCCCCCCCCCCCCCCCTCCAAAAACGGGGGGAAAAAATCTGGCTCTGTAGCGATTTTTATGTCAGGGAGTTCCGGCAAGAAATTCCAGCCGCTTTCACCCCTGCTTGTAAGCCACCTCCTCCTCCACTCCCCCTTTAATTCGCTTCTATGAAGCATTCGTCAGTAGGAACCACTGCATCGACTCAGACATGCTGATAATGACAGTCTTAAGTATGATCCTTGACGCAGTTTGGTACAAAATCCATAACACCCAAGATTGTGACACTGAAGACTGTACATTACGGTACTTGTACAAATGACCCACAGTTTCCAAAATGTACTCATAATGGGGAGTAGGATTTAAGTGTCACACCTGCTGAAAATGGATGGTTTTTTTTTGGTAGTTTGTTTTTTAGAGGAACATACATAGTTTTTGTAATAATGAGCCATGATTTCAAAGCCTAGATTTGCTGTTTTCTTATCTTACATTGTCATCATTATTGGACTGAGAGGAAGAAATCACCTATAGACAGACAAACAGAATTAGCCAATAAATAGTTTTTATAGCATCCATCCATTCTTTGAGACACTTCTCTTCACCAGACTCACAGGAGTTACGGTATGTACTGGACATTTGCGCTGTGATTAAATAAAGAAATATCATATATACAGTATATGTACTGTATATATTAGGAATGTCCAGGATCCGATCACGTGATCGGAAATTGGCTGATCGGGCCATTTTTCTGAGACTCGGAATCGGGTGAAATCAGGTTTTTAATTTCAAAGGGAAAAAAAAAAATAATGGCTAAAAATAATCTAGAAATACAAAGAAACAAAAATATACATGTTTTATACTCAACACTCCCGGAAATAGTGGAAGAGGAAGTACTGTAAACATGTTTCATGTAACGTGTTTGGAATTTATGTTCAAATTAGGGTTAGGGTTTATATATATATATATAAAGTGAAACTAAATGTACAGGCAGTCCCCGGGTTACGAACAATTTGGCTGGCGATGTAAACCGAATTTCCGTGTGAGTCGGAATTAACCCTTTAATTACCCCTAAATACAAAATAATTCTCCAAAAACTTGTATTATACTGTATGTCATATTAATAAGATAAAGTAAAAATAAGATACTGTGAGTCACGTTGTATTAAATGCCGTTATATTGAGTGACTATTCGGGCTTTAAAAAAATAATAATAATAATTAAAATTTAACTATTTGCCTTGCAGAGAGAAAAGGGTGCTTTGAAAAGAATAGGGTGGCAGGAGAGGGGGGGGATATCATCAGGTCGCCAGTGTCGCCTCTCTTAACATGAGCCCACCATCCGAACTCAAAAAACCGAAGAGTCGGCGCCGGTGGAGAAGCAGCAGCAGCATGAGAACAAGGAAGTGGGATCTGACGCCGTTAGGAACTGCAGGATGGCGGCAACGCTGCTCTGGGAGGAGGGGATCCTGACAAGGCAAGAACTAGGAACTGTTTACGCGACAAAAAAAAAAAAAAACTGACTGGAGACAGAATGGCGGACGAGACTCCGGCGTCGTAAAGTTGAAATCACGTAAATCGGGTAACCCGGGGACAATCTGTATATGGAAACGAAAAAGTGTATTTCACTAAAAAGGTACTATAATTTTCAGACTATAAGTCTCACCTGACTTATAAGCCGCCACCCACCAAATTTGACAGGGAGACGACATTTTTTCATATGTAAACCGCACTGGTATATAAGCTGCAACTGTCCTCACTGAATTATGGGATATTTATACCAAAAGATGTTAACCGATAACACTTTATTTGACAGCGGCATCATGAGACTGTTATAAGTACTTTGAATCCTTGAACCAATTGGCTGCAAAGCTTCATTACTTCAAGAAGCTTTATTTGGGCATCACTGCTCCCTTGGGGGAGACAATCAACCTCTGCTGCCACCTGCTGTCAACACTGTTGTTGTCTAACATGCCTCCTAGCATGCATTGCAGCACTACAGACGTTAATAAGAATCAAATTTCATGTTCTTTGCTAATAATTTTTTCAGTTACTGTTCCAGATGTTACATTAATTGCAAGTTATGGTATATGGTAACCCTTTATTTGACAGTGGCGCCAAAACACAATCATAATTATGACATGACATTGTCATGAGCATTAATGGATGCTTATAACAGATGTCATTTAAGGTCATGTGGCAAATTATCTCACTTTTGAACGGATATAAAAGATCCGATCTGGACATAAATGGAGTTAGTAACATAATTTGCCAGATGACACTTAATGACATCTGTCATAAGCATTCAGTAATGCCCTGGATAGTGTCATTTCCTAATTATGATGGTCTTATGACAGTCTTATGACGCCACTATCAAATAAAGCATTACCTATTAATCCAAATAAATCAACAAATAAGGTGCACTGGAATAGAAGCCGCTGGATTCAAAATGAGGGAAAAAAGTAGCAGCTTATATTCCAAAAGTTACTGTAAATACAATTAACTGTACTGAGGCATGGTTAGTTTCAAAAACACCTAAGTTCCATATTTTTAAAGTTGAACCACTTGCCGAGGCATTACAGTGTTACCCTTGTCTGACTTTGTCTAACAGGACCCTGAGTGGGCTCATTTCATGCTGTACATATGTATATATATATATGTATATATATATATATATATATATATTGAAAAAGCAGTTTCTGCTCTTGCACCCATATGTATATATATATATATATAGAGAGAGAGAGAGAGAGAGAGAGAGAGAGAGAGAGAGAGAGAGAGAGAGAGAGAGAGAGAGAGAGAGAGAGAGAGAGAGAGAGAGAGAGAAAAAGCAGTTTCTGCTCTTGCACCCCTCATGAAAACAAACTGCTGTATTTTAAGCCAAAAGAACTGTTGTGTTTGATAGAACAATATGCCTATATGCTGCCATAGCAGATTTATGGTGCACTAAGCCTCCGAACTATTTTTAATTTGTCCGTTTTACCCTGAAAACCGCCGTTTACAGACGTCACACAACCGCTTTTGTTTCAACCTAGCCATAATAAGAAGGTAAGTAATTAGGGCCCGAGCACTAAGCGTGCGAAGGCCCTATTGTTTTGCAAAGGTTTTTTTTTTTTATTATTATTATTTTTTTTTTTTTTCAGGGCAAATGAAAACAGCCAATTTGGAGGCCTGAACATGCACGAAAAGTCACAAAAAAAGTGCACATACGTGTGTAAAATTGCAAAAAAATGTAACAAAATGGGTCTTTTTTTTTTTTCCCTTTGCTACTCAAATGTGACATGCAAAAAAGACATGCAAATTTTCCAGCATGTATCACCCAACTGTAAATTCATGGACAGTTATAGTTTGGTTGTAACATAATGAATAGGATTTTTGTTTGAAGAGTGTTGACATACTAGTATATTAAAGTTAAAAATAAATTGCTCGTTAGCAAAGCTGATAATAAGCTGTAGTGCAGCTGTGCCCGAATTTACTGTATATTGTTCGGAGGTTTCATACTTTTATTATCACTGTGTATATGTACAGAGCAAACTTTATGCTACTTTTTTTTTTTTTTGCCAACTCCCAACTAGTTCAGAGATAAAATAGTTTACTAGAATTTTACATCTGTCATTTTGAACCTGTTTGGACTGTTTTTGGCAAACATGCAAAACAGTTTCAGACAGAAGCACAGAGACAAGACAAAGACATTTGCTGGTGAGGGCATGCAGACACTCACACATCCGTCAAATAAATAACTAGGAGGTAGTGGCCATGAAGGCATAATAAAGGCCGTCGAGGAAGATGCATTAGGGTTGTAAATATCAGCTCATTATCGCTCTGCTGTCTTGTTTGGCACTGTGTGTGTGTGCATGTGACTTTGTCGAATGGAGATCTTTAGGTCATTACTGTAGCAAATGTGTCATTAGCTCCATAGGACATAGCCCAAAAAAAAGCATTCAACTTCTGTATATATAAATGTGTGTCTGACAGATACGGATAGAAAATAGAAAGAGATTAAGAGAGCAAACAAATTTGCCAGAGCAAACGGAATTGTTTCTATTCATTACAGCGTCCAGGCTTGGATGCTAATTATGGATTAAGATAATTAAATGCCTAATTGGGCTTGATAAACACATATAAATGGCGTGCTGAATTGTTGCGACAAGGCACAGAAGCAATTAGGAGATGTCAGAATTCAATAAACGTCATCTAGTCTTAGTTTATCTTTTGAAACAATTTGGAAGCAGCTCGTAAATGGCAGGTTTTAGGTCATGTTTTCAATCGTATTGAAAAGAATAAAAACAAAATACATCTTTCAGAATGAGGAAGGGGCAAATATGACTTTCAGATAAATGGACTCACTGTCACAGTCTAACCACCACTAATGATTTCCATACTTCTTCCCACACAGAACTCTAATGTTAACCATATTCAGTTAATTTCAAATTAGAAAAAGCAAATGTTGTAAATTAAAAGTGACTGAATAATCACAGGTGAAAACCGTGGGTGTTGTTTTATTGTTTTATTTCCAATTTAATATAGTGAACATTTTTGTTTTTAAATACCATAATTACCCAATTTTCCCCTCAATATAACTCAAAATATAGCTTTTAATATCTGAACCCCTGATAACAAAAGTGAGTACACCGCATGGGAACTACGTACATCCCAAAATGTCCAAATTGAGTACTGCTTGTCATTTTCCCTCCAAAATGTCATGTGACTTATTACAGGAGTGCTGTCAGCATTGCTGCAGAGATTGAAGAGTTGGGGGGGGGGGGGGGGGGGGGTCATTTCCACCACCATGCTTGACTGTAGGCATGACACACTTATCTTTGGGGTTTAGATATTAATGACTATATTTTGAGTTATTCTGAGGGGAAAATAAATTAACTCTATTATATAAGCTGCACACAGACTACTTTTCATTGTGTCAAAGTGTCATTTTGTTAGTGTTGTCCCATGAAAAGATATACTTAACTCATTTGCTCCCAAAAACGTATAAATATGTCCTGTTTTTAATTGTTTCAGTGCCCCAAAAACGTATTCATACGTCTTTTACATTTATTTATTTATTTTTTTGACAAGAGGCATCTGTAGGTTCTGTTAGACCTAAACTGTAATTCACAATGGTCAAAACTCCTTTTAAAGCAATAAAACTGGCAACAGGAGGGCAGTAGCGCATTTTGTAAGAACTCATCTCAGGCCAAGAAAGGAAGTGAGGAAAAAGAGTCAGGAAACGGAAGTCGGAGGGATCTTGTGAAGATGCGTGAGAATTTGAGAAAAATGTGGAGAACGATCGGAAAAAAAGGCAAACGACACTGGAGGAGTGGTTTGATAAGAAAACGGAACCATCGTCGAAGGTTTCAAATAAAAATCTATTTGATGAGACAGACGGTGACTGCCATTACAGAGTCAGGTTCCACACGTGTTCTGCGGAGCTCGCGTTGCGTTACTCCTGAGCCCGAGGTTGAAACCAACGATGAAGATGATGAAAAAAGTGAGACTGATCTTGATCCGGACTCATCAGATTACTGGGAGCCACTTCATTCAACAGGGCACAGCCAAGAACCTTCCCCGTTGTTATGTGCGCAATTAGTTCAACAGTTCAGTAGTTTAGTTATGTGTAAATAAATTGTTACTTTGCGATCAAAAGCTGCATTTGTCTTGTTGTTTATGTTATTTTGTAGAACAAAAACATTATTCAGATGTTTGGGATGTCACAAAAGCAAAAAATAGCTGTGTTAAAGTCAAAGTTATGTCTGAAATGTATGCTTTGTTTTTCATCAGAAATTGGAAAATTGCTCAAACTAAGCTGTGTTTTGTTGTTGTTGTTTGTTTGTTTGTTTGTTTGTTTGTTTGTTTGTTTGTTTGTTTGTTTGTTTGTTTGCTTGCTTTAGCATAAAAGAAATCTTGTCTCCGTGTCCCTTTTGAGGCACTGTTTTTTTGGGGGGGTTAGAATCACATTAGCATGAATGTCAGTAGCGCATGACAGAAATTGAGAACAGTGCAAGCTCAATTTCCAGTAGCATTTGATGAACATCTTTCTCCGGGGTTCTTCAGACTAGGTAAACGCAGACTTTATACAATACAAAAATAATAACTGATAAGACTGTGTACTAATGTGAATCCTTCATTTGCTGAAAAGAAGGCAAATGATTGATGTTTCACTCTGTGAAAAAGTTTCAAGTTGTTCCATCCGGTAAATGCCATGTTGTTTTAAGACTTGTGTATCAGAGATTTTTTTCAAACATCAGTTTGCTATTGTTAACGTTTGATTTTGAATGTCATTCAATGTTTTTGTTTTGAAAAGGTAACACTGTTATATTAGGGTTCCATAAAGCACACCAAATGTATAATTGTTTCATTTTCACACAAAAATATAAAATACCAAAAAAATCCCTTTGCAAAAATGTCTTTTTATCTTGGGGAAAAAAAAAATAGTTGAAGGGAGAAAATAATAGCATCCATAATTCACTTCGCACAGAGCCACAGTCGTCTTCAGCTGTGTAAAATTAAATTCAGCTTTTGGTGTGTGTTCTTCCAATTTACAGGTTTGAACCAAAATAATTGATTGGCAAAACCTTTCAGGCATTCCTTGAGTCAAATCCTTAGAGCTAAGTTGAGTGTCAGGCAAACAATTCCGAGGTGAGCGACCAGAGCAATGTAGAGATCGACCTACTATGATGAATAAAATATATGGACCTCAATGTCACCCAGACCTGGGTCACTGGGGTCCAGTTCTGGAGCCAGGTCACGAGGTGCGGTTCGATGACAAGTGTCTGCTATGAGGGCCAATCGGGTCAGGTGCAAAGTGGGCTGGAACCATGGCTTTCACATCAGCTTGGACATAATTTTTAAGTGAAGCTGATGTGCTTTTTCACTTTCACTCATAACTGCGTTATGTGTGCGTCAGCACTTTTCCCATAGCAGCAAATTAAACAATAGCCAAATCTGTATATAGCAGTTAAAAAAGATCTCTTAATTTATGTATGAATTTATTCCACTCTCCTCAGTAATTCTTTTCTTAGTGATACATTAGAAAAGAAAGAATCTGATAAACCCCTAGCTTCACGTATGTATTATGCATGCAGAGCTTTGTTTCGTACTTTTTTTTTTTTTTTTTTACAAGTTTGGTTAAGAGTATAACTTTAGCCTTTATCGCAATTCGTAAAAAGTATAATTGTGAGAAATCCTATCCTCTGCATCGTTTCAGATTCACCAATGCTGCCAAAGTGCTTTAATTGTCACTTAAAACTACTATTCAAGCTGTACACAGCAAGACATTGTCATTAACTTACTGATGGAGAGGGTAGTGGCAGAGGAAAAGTCAACTTTTATTGTAATTGGATATTTCTGTTTTGTGTTTACTACCAGCATTTTTCGGCAAAAGAGAACGCGTACACAAAGGTAATGAAGATGTATGAAGGTGTTGAAAAGGAGGATGCATTCTACATTGCACACTTTCAATCTGCTGCACAACCAGAGGTCTCTCGCGGGATCTTTTTCATGAATATATTGTATATCATTAGTTTGCAATGCGCACATAGACGAAAAGGCAGACAGGCCATGGGTAAAACACTTTAAGCGTGACTTTCTTGCTGCAACAGATTAAATTACATCCTTCCAGTTTTGCTTGATAAGTCCGCCTATTTGTGGCATGGCTGGAGTCAAAAGCAAACATGGCACTTCTCTTCCAAAGTGAGGACAAGCTTGAAAACACATTGACATCATTCAGGCCCGTGGACATGAGTTGTGCTTTTTCCTCTTCAAATCAGGCTGACAGACGTGTGAGACTGTGCATGCATTAGCGTGCACTGAATGCCATATTTGCATATAGCTCTTGGTGCATGACAGTAGAGGAGAAATCATATTTAGGGTACAAATTTAGCGCATCAAGTAGTAGCACAGCAAGTTGTGACTTTCATCACTCCTTTTGTCATGAACATCCAACCAACTTCTCTACAGATAATTACGCAATTATACTGTGTTAGGTTCTGCAACCCAAACAGAGGACAAATACACACACTTGCTCCTCTCAATCTCATCACAAAGGCAGCACTCAGAGAAAGGCCGTTCTGGGTGATTGGATCATTTCCCGGTCATGGCTTTAGGTCTGCAAGAAAGATCGATAAAGCCCACACACACACACACGCCAGCATGCAGGATCAATGTATATTACTTACCTTTCTGTGGAGAATTCTGTCAGCATGCTCAGCCAGTCTGACAGCCAATGTTCTACATGGCAAAAAGCATTGAGATACATCTTTTGATCATGTAGATTTATGGGGCAAATATTGATTTTTGGTATCTTAAATTTACAGGAAAATGGACACTTCCTGTCCCACTATGAGGTAGTACAGTGCTACTTCGACATACGATCGCTTCGACACATGATCTTTTCGACATCCGACGTAAAATTTGACTCGCCATTTATTTCTACATCCGACGACGTGCTCGAAATACGACGACATGACAGCACCGCGGACGCACGGCGGATTTTCTTGTGAGAGAAATCAACACAGCTTTCAAAAAGGTTGGTACAGGTGATGAGACAAGGAAAAAGAGACGCTTAACATTGAAATGATGATAAAAATAAGAGCGTGGGGTGCGTATCCGTGAACTAGCTCAACAATACATCGCCGCGGTCCTCCTCTGACCACTGTTCGCCAGTCTTTATCAGTTAAGGTGACAATTATTATTGTGGCAACATCGCCAAAGAAATCGCCAGCTTCGTCAGGATTGTACCGGTAATCATTTATTCCATCAACTTGTGCAACGCCTACTGTCCCCTTCAGTTGACGGCGTTCTCAAGATAACATTGAAAGTGAAAGTAAGCTTTCCCTCTTTCTTGTCACATCAGCTGTACGGTGCGTTCAGGTACAGCAAAAAATGTCCGCCACATTAGAACCCAATTCGTTACATCATTACAGCCACAAATGACAGCCACTAACCTAGCTTCCTACGCTATACAAAACAGGAGAAAACGGGTTGAACAGATATGGCGACTTACCCTTACTTGCTTCAGTGCTCTTATTTACAGTGGTGAACAAAAACGATCCAATAATGAATAAACACAAAAGACCTCACCGAAAAAGCGGGAGTGTATCAAACTAGCGATCAAATGCAAACGAGAGTGAATGGCGAGCAAACAGCTGGCAAGGAGGACCGCGGCAAAATGCTGTCAAATGCGACCTCCTAGAGCGTTGTCAGTGACAGGTTTATGAAGCTCGGCGCCTTTTTCTTGGCCAATCAGCGGCGGCGACGTCGTCGGTCCGTCCTGCGTCGATCAGCTGTCTTCACAGTGGGAGGGGAAGCAGCCAGCTGGTGGGGGCGACGATCAGCTGACTGGAAGAATCTCAGAAAATTAACTATTAAACGGCCAGGGGCCGTCACACCCCCCACCTTAAAAACAAACCTATACCCTACATAACCGTAATAGTTAGCGGTAGCAGGTTCGACCCCAAATACACTTCCAAATTTCAGAGGGCCAACGACGATAGGGTCTTTTAATCGAGTTAGCAGGATTTCGTGGCTCCACAAGATCCAACCCCACGTCACCAACTACGGCCTGGTTTTCCAAATTTGTGGAACTGTCAGTCCCCGGCAGGGCAGCTTTCACACACAAATCTTGATTATCAAGCTGAGCCCTTATTACTTTATCATTGTCCACATCGTATTTTACCTCAGCTCCCGCAGGTAGCAACTTAAAGCGATCCATTTTTATAGTAGATACCTTTGGTGCTGTTGGCGACAGTACTAACTCGCATATGGGGTCATCGCTTACATCCGGAATTGGGAAAACTTTTTCTCCCACAAGATCATTCCCCAATTTTAGATGAACCCTGTCAACAGGTAATTGTTTACGCACGGCGACCTTTACAGGGCCGACAACTAGTGGGCAATTCAAATATAGTTTATGCAATGTCACCCGAAATGGAATCATTCCAACTCCCAAAACTAACGTGTCTGTTTTACACGACGAGACAGCCGAAAAAGGTAACACAGAGGCTAAGACGAAGGACTGGCTTGCACCAGTGTCACGTAAGATTTCTATTGGCACAGAGTTGCTGCCATCAGCTAGTAGGGATACTTGGCCTTCAAAAGTGAATGGCTTATACAACTCCATAATTTTGTCAGTACTAACCCCCTCTGCTGCTAAATTGAATTGCGCAGAGGTTTGTTGGACACAACCCATGGTTTTGGGCGGACTAGGAATCCGCCGTTGCTCTTTCCTTTGGAGGACGGGGCAGGTTGCTATTCTATGACCCCTCAGGTGACAATAAAAACACTCCCCATTAAAATGAGAAACCGAACTAGGCCGCGAAGAACCACTAGGCGGCACTTTTTGTCTTTTTAACGCGGAGTTAATCGAAACTCGATCGTGGCGATCAGCAGACCACACACCCCTATGAGTTAACACAAATTCATCTGCCATAACGGCAGCCTTCGACACGGAATCTACCTTTTGTTCATTTAAATACATAACAACATTTTCGGACAGACGATTTGAATTCCTAGGGGAGGACTAATTTGCGCAGCTGCTCAAACGTAAAAACTTTGCTCGCCACACTCCAACGATTTAACAGAACTGCCTTCTCACGAGCAAATTCTACAAAAGTTTGAGTAGGCGCTTTTTTTACACTCCCGGAACTTTTGTCGGTATGCTTCAGGTACAAGTTCATATGCTTTCAATATCGCAGCTTTCACAGTGTCATAGTCCATACGCTCATCCATGGAGAGACACGAACACACCTCCTGCGCTTTTCCTACTAATTTACATTGGAGCAAAATGCTCCGCAAATTTTTCGGCCAAGCGAAGCTGAGGCGATACGCTCAAAGGAGTTAAAATACGAGTCGACATCACTCTCGCGAAACGTAGGAACCAAAGCAATGTACTTGCTGGCGTCAAATGGGTTGGGCTGCGTCATGGGTGCATGCGTGGCTAAGGGGGTGGATGTGGATGGGGTTCGCTCCAGCTCCAACTGGGAAGCGAACACAAAATACCACGGCCAACGAGCACGGGTATCGCACACTGCGAGGTCAAAAATAAACAAAAAGCGAACACAAAACACCACGGCCAAAAGAGCACGGGTAACGAGCAATGCGAGGGGTCCAAAAATGACCCAAACGAAAAGAACACAAAACACCACGGCCAAAAGAGCACGGGTAACGATCACTGCGAGAGGTCCTAGGTCCGACTCCCGGAAGAGCCACCAATTTTATGTTACGTGCCAAGGACGGCTCGCGAAGGGCAAAACATAAAACAAGCCACACAAATGTGCGAGTGGACACAAATTTATTTACACAACAATCAAACTCGCAATGAATATGTACAGAATGCCGACGAAGCGTGACTTCAGGGTAAGCCCAGGCCAAAACAACAAACCAAAAGGAACTACACTTAAACCCCACCCGCTAACTAAAACCTGATCATGTAAAAGGAACAAAGAAAAGACAGCTTCTAACCTAACTTCCTACTCTATACAAAACAGGAGAAAACGGGTTGAACAGAAGTGGCGACTTACCCTCACTTGCTTCAGTGCTCTTATTTACAGTGGTGAACAAAAACGATCCAATAATGAACAAACACAAAAGACCTCACTGAAAAAAGCGGGAGTGTATCAAAGTAGCGATCAAATGCAAACGAGAGTGAATGGCGAGCAAATAGCTGGCGAGGAGGACCGCAGCAGAATGCTGTCAAATGCGACCTCCTAGAGCGTTGACAGCGGCAGGTTTATGAAGCTTGGCGCCTTTTTCTTCGCCAAGCAGCGGCGGCGACGTCGTCGGTCCCTCCTGCGTCGATTAGCTGTCGTCACAGTGGGAGGGGAAGCAGCCAGCTGGTGGGGGCGACGATCAGCTGACTGGAAGAATCTCAGAAAATTAACTATTAAATGGCCAGGGCCGTCACACTTGGCCATAGTTTTACATAGCTTTTTACAAATCAACAATCCTTGATTCCATGTATTCAGACACCGCTTTTGACCGAGCCATGATGCACATCAGACAATGCTTCTCAAAAGACAATTCTTACCCGGTGTGTGTTTTATAGTGGGCAGGGCAGCTTTGAATCACTCATCAGCAGTGTTGTTAATCTTACTTTAAAAAGATTCAGTTAACCAAAATAGTAACGCACGCCTTTCCCGCCTCAGTAACGGTAACGGCGTTGCAAGATGAGAAAAGTAATTTAGATTACTCACTACTGAAGAAAATAACGCCGTTAGTAACATCGTTATATTCTAACGCCATTATTAAAAACACTGCTCATCAGTGATTGGGCACACACCTGACTTAAATTGTTTGGTAAAAATTGGTTTCAATTGCTCTTTTAGTCTCCTTAAGCAGAGGGTTCACTTAACTTTTTTTCCCCCTTCTGTCATTCTTTGCATGATATCCTCATTAAAATATGAAAACCTATAAATGTTTGGGTGGATTTAGTTAAAGCAGACACTGTTTTTATATCTGTGTTATTTTGACAAAGATCAGATCACATTTGATGGTGATTTTATGAAGAAATGTGAGAAATTCCAAAAGTTTCAGATCCTTTTTATACCACTGTATTTTCGTTAACCTAAATTATTTTTCTTTAACCCTTTTTAGGCCAAGTGACAATTTAAAAAAGAAAAAAGAAAAAATAAATAAAAAAACATTACATAAATGACATAAGGGCCACACACATGGACATCACATTTAACTGGAATGGCTCCAGCAAATCTCAGGAACAACATCTGAAGCCTCAGTCCAGAAGATTGCAGTCCTAGGAACAGCTAAGATATTGCGCAGAACCCTTAAACCCACAGGCCTCTGGTAAAGGAGGAGGAACTTAAAGATGACAGAGATACCATCCCAGAAGGGGTGAGAGGGATGTTTTTTTTTGTTATGTTTTTTCTTTTCTTTCTTTCTTTATTTTTTAAATATAAATAGGTGTGGGAGCGTATAAAATTATTAATTAATAACATTTTGTATGTTTTTTGTTTTTGTTTTATTTGATAGTTTTGTTAACTCATTGCCTGCCCTCCTATTGATTCAAGGAAAACCATTGAATTTCCCCTTAGATGAAACATTATTAATCCCTATATCTATCAATCCACCTATGTATCCACCTGTCTGTCTGTCCGTCCGTCCGCCCACCCGTCCATCCGTCCGTCTGTCCGCCCGTCCATCCGTCCGCTATTCATCTCTGTATAACGACGTTATAACGTCCTATTGATTTGGAGCATTAGAAGTGAATGCCTATCTTTAAATCCCTTTCACGATGCAAGACGTTCATTCATCCAGTAATTCCTCAACATTGTTACACAACACATTACAGTGGTACCCATACATACAGAACTTAAATCGTTCCAGGACCTGGTTTGTAAGTCGAAATAGTTGTATGTCGAGTGGGATTTCCCATATGAATACATTATAATTAGATGAATTCGTTCTTCAGCCAAAAAAAACTTACGCTAAATCCAACATACTGCAGGTAAAATTACAAATTGCAATTATACATAGCAAAACAAAAACATTATGAATGCAAATCGTAATAATAATGTATAATAATGTAAGGAAACAGGTTCTAATGTGGCGGTTGTGTTTTGCATGCAGTTCCTGAATGCACCGTTTGACTGACAAGAGAGTGAGAGAGGTGCGGAAGAGTGAGTTCTTTCTCTTTTCACGTTCGGTTGTTGTTGGCGTCAGCTATGGCAGACTGTAGCCGTGTTGTGTTGCACAAGTTCTGAAATAAATTATTAAAAACCTGACAAAGCTGGCAACTTCCTTGCCAATGTTACAATAATTGTCACCATAACTTAATGACTGCCGAACGGAGGTCGGAAGTGGACTTTCGAGGTCGTAGACATACTTCGGCCATATTGTCGAGCCAGTTCACTGATACGGACACCGCGCCCATATATCATTTACATCTTAATTTCAATTGTAAGCATCACCATTTTTTTCTTTTTTTACCACCAGCACTAACCTTCTTGGGACTCATGTTGATTCCTCTCACAACAAAATCCGCCGTGCTGCCGTTTTGCAGGAAAACAATGAAATTGTGAAGCTGTTGTAAATCGTTAGATTTTGAGCATGTCATATGTCGAGACAAATGACGAATCAAATTTTACATCGGATGTCGAAAGGATCGTATGTCGATGTGATTGTACAGTGCGGCAAATAAGTATTTAGTCAACCACTAATTGTGCAAGTTCTCCCACTTGAAAATATTAGAGAAGCCTGTAATTGTCAACATGGGTAAACCTCAACCATGAGAGACAGGATGTGGGAAAAAAATCCAGAAAATCACATTGTTTGATTTTTAAATAATTTATTTGCAAATCATGGTGGAAAATAAGTATTTGGTCTGTACCAAAAGTTCATCTCAATACTTTGTTATGTACTCTATGTTGGCATTAACAGAGGCCAAACATTTTCTGTAACTCTTCACAAGCGTTTCACACACTGTTTCCGGTATTTTGGCCAATTCCTCCATGCAGATTTCCTCTAGAGCAGTGATGTTTTATGGCTGTCGTTGGGCAACACGGACTTTCAACTCCCTCCTTGCCCCGTGGCGTCAAAATGATAACAAGAACAGGGAGCAAAAATCCCAGAACCACACGGTGGGACCTAGTGAATGACCTACAGAGAGCTGGGACCACAGTAACAAAGGCTACTATCAGTAACGTCATGCGCCACCAGGGACTCAAATCCTGCACTGCCAGACGTGTCCCCCTGCTGAAAAAAGTACACCTCCAGGCCCGTCTGCGGCTCGCTAGAGAGCATTTGGATGATCCAGAAGAGGACTGGGAGAATGTCTTATGGTCAGACGAAACCAAAATAGAACTTTTTGGTAGAAACACAGGTTCTCGTGTTTGAAGGAGAAAAAATACTGAATTGCATCCGGAGAACACCATACCCACTGTGAAGCATAGGGGTGGAAACATCATGCTTTGGGGCTGTTTTTCTGCAAAGGGACCAGGACGACTGATCTGTATAAAGTAAAGAATGAATGGGGCTATGTATCGAGAAATTTTGAGTGAAAATCTCCTTCCATCAGCAAGGGTATTGAAGATGAGATGTGGCTGGGTCTTTCAGCATGACAATGATCCCAAACACACAGCCAAGGCAACAAAGGAGTGGTTTCGTAAGAAGCATTTCAAGGTCCTGGAGTGGCTTAGCCAGTCTCCAGGTCTCAACCCCAAAGAAAATCTGCGGAGGGAGTTGAAAATCCGTGTTGCCCAACGACAGCCCCAAAACATCAGTGCTCTAGATGAGATCTGCATGGAGCAATGGGCCAAAATACCAACAACAGTGTGTGAAAAGCTTGTGAAGAGTTACAGAAAACGTTTGGCCTCCGTTATTGCCAACAAAGGCTACATGACAAAGTATTGAGATGAACTTTTGGTATAGACCAAATACTTATTTTCCACCATGATTTGCAAATAAATTCTTTAAAAATCAAACAATGTGATTTTCTGGATTTTTTTTTCCATATTCTGTCTCTCATGGTTGAGGTTTACCCATGTTGACAATTACAGGCCTCTCTAATATTTTCAAGTGGGAGAACTTGCACAATTAGTGGTTGACTAAATACTTATTTGCCCCACTGTATGTCAAGGTACCACTGTATTGCATTGTGAGAGATACAGTGGCATGAAGAACAGTGAATAACTACTTCTTCCACAGGTTGATAATTACCCTGTGTATTTTATTTTGTGTGTGTATGTGTGTGTATTATTTCTGTGAGATTTTTCCATTGTAAAATATTTAACCAGGATTAGTAAAGAATTGCTCCGGGCTTTCTGAGCAGGCACATTGTCATTGTGAAGCAGCCACGAGTTGTACTGCCACGATGCTCGTCTCTTTTGATGCATTCAACAAAGCAAATGCCGCAGGATCTCTTTGAATATACTGGTTGATCGGCACGCACAGTGAAGCCAAAAACCCATGTATGTTTGTAGTTGGGATTTAAATAAATCTTTACTTGGAACTTTTCTAGCACATCTCACACAACAACTTTTAAGACAAAAGACTAATTAAGTCGGAAATTAAGTTATTAAAAAAAAAAAACCGATATGACTAAAGGTATGCTTGGATGAATCTAATGTTGAAGACCCAGAAGTCCATCACCAGTCAAAATCCTATCGGAAGTCTTTCCCACTGTCTCAATACATTTTCCAATGAGTGTACCCGCAGATTGAAAGAGACAATAGAAAGTCATTTTCGTCATCTTTTTTTTTTTTTTTTTTTTGTTAATTAAAATCACCTTCATATGCACATCAGGGATCATTAGTCTCAACGGTAATAATACAGTAATGTAGAGCTGTGATATAGACTGTCACTGTATGACCCGGCCTCGCTTCATAGAGAAGGTGCTAGATAGAAGGAGAAAAGGGCAAATGAGGGCCATAAAAGGGGTGTAACGAGTATGGCAAGAGGATGAAGTTGAAAAAAGAAGTATAGAAAGAAGTGACAAGCTCAAATTAAATTCCCATCATGTCAGCGTAGAACAGAATTCAATAGTGTTTATTGGCAGACCCTAGCCTTGGGGAAATTACATTCTGAAGCGGAGCATGGAATGAATACACACACACACACGTATACCATTCGGACACATAAACACACACACATACATATACTCTGCACAATCCTGCATATTTTCAGACCAAGGGAGGAAAAATTCAGTGGCAGATGTGAAAACGTAGACGATTGATGCGTCCCCTGGGGTCCACGTGCCATTTGTGGACTGTCGGTACTTGTTCTTCCTACACATCTGTTGTGGATTCTTTTCTTCACCAAAAAACTCAACTGGGACATACATGCATATCTACATACGAAAGGTCCAAGTGCTACATTATGCATGATCCATAGTGCTTTTTAGTTTATTTCTATCATTATTTTCTCTGCAGATTTGACTTTGATTAAACCAAAGCTGTATTTTCTGGGTCAGGAAGAAATAAAGTCATTCCATTGTCAAAGAAAAACGAATGATATAATATGTTGTGATGGAGGGGGCGACATTTTTATAATACAAGAATATGGTGCTAATCTCATGCTGGGGGAATTGTGATGGTCAAGCAATAAAACGGTAAATTCTATCCCAAAGGACTATAGGCAAAAGGAAGACTACTGTCCTGGATTAGTTGCCAGTCGCTATAGAGACAATTATTCATATCCTTTCACTAAGTTGGAACTGTCAGACTCACACACCAAAGAAAATGTGCATTGTGTTGAAGAAAAAAAAAAACAGTTATGCAATCCGCTTGACATTTTCCAATAGACGTGTAAAGTTTGAAAATGTTAAAAGGGATAGAAAATACCTTGCATAAATAGTCTTCCTGCGAAAGACAGTTGCTCAAAGTTTTTAACAATGCAAACACCGAATTTATTAGCCCTCCGATAATGGAGAAAATAATGTTTAAACACAAAGAAAAGACACTGCTTACAAGCGCCGCCATTTTGTGAAGTCAGTTATACCCACGCACGTAAACACTGATAAATTTTAACACAGTGGCATGGCTATTACTGACGTCAAGAGGAAGGGTAGATAATCTGGGATACTTGCGTTTGATTGGCTAGTACTGTCCTATATGTGTGTGTTCTCAGTTCCTTTTTTATTCTGTGGTGAGCCGTTACTGTATGTATGGATCCCAACACAGACAAGACAAGTTTGTTTAATATTTATTACGAAAAGACAACTAAGGGAGCACGGCAGAACACGCGAGAAAACTACGAAAAAAAGGGCACAAACCGAATCGGCAAGAAAACTATGGGGAAGGCAACAATAGCCATAAAAGGCATAGCAAATAATAGCTGTCCAACAAAAATATTAGCAAAACAACAAAATTATAACAATGAATGCAACCGTAAAGCAGGCAGGAGCTTTCAAGTTGACGCACACAGCGGTAAGCAAGCAAGCAAGCAAGTCCAACACTCGCAGATGGTGACAGGTGTCATTCAATATTGAGCATTCCGAATGCGCCACAGGCAGTGTTGTTAATAAAAGCGTTACAATATAACGGCGTTACTAACGGCGTTATTTTTTTCAGTAATGAGTAATCTAATTAATTACTTTTCTCATCTTGGCAACGCAGTTACCGTTACTGAGGCGGGAAAGGCGTGCGTTACTATGCGTTACTAAGTTGGTTGAATAAAAAAAAGTCAGAGAAACGGACTCACGGGAACGAGAGCAGAGCAGGAGTGGGGAAGACGCCGTTGCAACCGCGATGCTAGGTGGCTCCAATAATACCTGACCGCAGCCATAGCCGACAAACTACACCCACATGACACGGTAGATATCATATTATAGAACTAGATGCAAAAGAAAGACACTGCTGCATTGCCAACATGTTTTAAGGACTACATGCGTTTGTAAACAGCCGCCATCTTAAAGCAGTAGACCTCTCAGGAAGGCCCTGATGTAGAGATCCTTCCTAGCGAACCTAAGTAATTTTTTTTTTTTATCTAAAATGCTCCTAAATCGGCAAAATCTTAACTTAAATCTATCTTTAAATGATGAAACAGTTTAAAAACTTACGCATGTTTAAAGTAGACAGAAGGGAACTAATGCAATAACGGGAGAAATTTTAACAACTTTAACGATTGATTCACAACTTTAAATGACTTCCACACATAGCAAAGGTTACTAGCTAGTTATCGCAATACCCTTTTGTCTAGTTAAGTTGAGGGTAAAGAATTGGGCTAGGGCCAATTGTCCCCCAAACCCTTTAAGCTTCACATTGTGTGACCTGTTTTTTTTTTTTTTTTTTTTTTTTTGAGAAAAAAAAGTATATATCACTAGTTACTTTGCCAAGTAACTAATTACTCTTACATTCAGGTAACTGAGTTACTAACGCAATTACTTTTTGGGAGAAGTAATTTGTAACTGTAATTAATTACTTTTTTAAAGTAAGATTAACAACACTGCATGGCACTAAATGCGTTAGTAGACAGCCGCCATCTTAAAGCAGTAGATTTTTTAGGACGGCTCTGTTGTAGAGAACCTTCCTAGCGAACCTAAGTAACTTTTTATCTAAAATACTTCTAAATCGGCAAAATCTTGACTTGAATCTATCTTTAAATGATGAAACAGTTTTAAAACTTTCATATGTCGAAAGTAGAGAGAAGGGAACAAATGCAATAATGGGAGCAATTTTAACAACTTTTAACAGTTGATTCAGGGTAAAGGGTAAATTAGGGTAAAGAATTGGGCTCGGGCCAATTGTACCAAAAACCTTCACAAAAAACTTCACATAGTGTGGCCAATTTTTTTTTTTTTTTTTTTTTTTTTTTTTTTTTTGAGGGAAAAAAAAAAAGTAATTATCACCAATTACTTTGCCAAGTAACTAATTACTCTTACATTCAGGTAATTGACTTACTAACGCAATTACTTTTTGGGAGAAGTAATTTGTAACTATAATTAATTACTTTTTTTCAGTAAGATTAACAACACTGGCCACAGGTGTGTCACACGGCCCCGCCCATCCAACTTAATCAGGTGCTGAATAAAAAAAAAGGAACTGATAACGCACACAAATATGACAAATACTTGTTAGGAGCTACGTTTATACGTTTTTAAATATGTTTTAGTTGTTTCCCTGACCCTTCTGTTTTCACGTTTCTGTCCATTGCCATCAGTGTTGTCACAGATTACTTGAAAAAGTAATTTAGTTAGTGATTACTGATTATGCCTCAAAAAAGTAATTAGTTACTTTACTGAGTACTTTATTATCAAAGTAACAGTTACTTTAAAAGTAATTTATCTGTTATTTTTTCCCAATTGCTGCCTCAGCATAAGAATGACAACAGAAAAATGTCATCGCATCTAATTGACTTTCCGATAATTGAATTTAAAGGGGAAGATCAGGATTTTTCACTTAAGGCATAATCAGAGTTAGCAGAGGTTTAATTAGTCGATGGACTTGATTATAACCACCAATGACTCGCGCTAGCTTAGCCACTCCGGAGCCCTGGAACTAACAAATTACTGACAAACTGCATGGAATCTACTGAAATCAACTCCACCGACTAATTAAACCCCGCTGACTCGAAGATTAAGCCTAAGGTCAAAAATTCTGGATTTAGGGTTTATCGGTTAGGGTTAACAGTAGTGTTGCAACGATACCATTTCTTTGGCCCCGATGCCTATACCTGGCTGTGCAATATCAGCCGATACCAATAGCATACCGATACCACACTAATACAAAGTGAATAGTCTACTAAACCCTATTAGACAATAGTTAAATAAACCTTTGGCTCTCAAAGGCCAAAATAGTGCTACATTTGTGAAATTATAACATGTATAATACTAGCCCAACAGTAAGAAAGTAAAAATTAATTCATAATGATAAACTCTGAATGAACTGAATAAACTTTTTTTTAAACCTCTCAAAGGCCAAACAGTGCAACTTTCATAAAATTATGAGTAATAATACTTGACCACAGCATCCTGTCTCTCTATTAGCCTCCTTCTCTGTGCCCCAGCAGCAACATACATGCTTACTTACAGCTTACTACTACAGTACTTTTGAATAGGCTTGCCACCCATCCTATGAAAAAAGGAATCGTTCGTTTAAAGGTTGCGTTTCGTATTGAAGCAATACGGAATATATATAAATAGATATATTTCTATGCATTTTAGGAATTTGGGGACGTCCCTATTTTTCATCGCATGTACGGCTTTGGGCAGGAGGGAGGAGTCTCTTATTTTTATTTCTGAAAGGTGGCAACCCTACTTTGGAAACAGGTCCCAAATTACTGTGCCGTTTGTTTCAGTAAAAGACAGTAAAAGTAAAGTCGACGTAGTGAACTGACCAGAGATTGTTGCACCGGTCCAGCGCCCTTCCTCTGGACAGCCATCCTGCTGTTGCGGGCTCAAACTCTTTGTGTTCGTTCAAATGTTTCGTCTTCAAAAGTTTTATCAGGCTCAAGGTATTGAAACTGGCCGATTTAAAGTGCATGTGACACGAAAAAGCATGTTTATTTCATAATACACGCGATATTTTATGCTCCTGAATGATATGGACCGCTTGGATGTGTGTGGAAGCGATCGCTATATTTATTTAGTTTTTTGAATCTCGCGCCATGAAAATGAGTGACTTCCGCCTTCGGTGTTGCATTGAGGAGAAGGGCGCTGTGACGTGTACGGTTGAAGGCGTCCTCTTCACTTTCCAGCCGTACTGTTGTGTATGAGGACTGTGGATTCAGTTGATTTTGCGGATTAATACGTTTATTTTTCGCAACATGCCAGCCAAACGGCTGCAGAAAAATCTTGCTGTATGAGGGAGAGGCGTGTGCGCCTTTCTGGAGTCACCGTGGATATTGGCCGAAACAAGCCCGACTACTGTGGGACCATTAGACTTACGAGGAAGTGAGTAAACATCTTGTTTTGTATTATGTCAAATACGAATACAGCGATTACAAAGTAAATACTACAAACTTTCTTTAAATAAAGGACTACTTACGTTTGATAATTGATAGGCATGTAAAAAGCTCTCCTCATGCACATTAGCTGCACGTCAGCTGCACAACAACTGCAGCCGCCCTCCTCCGGGGAACGAGCTGTAAATTGC
Source organism: Corythoichthys intestinalis (assembly GCF_030265065.1). Lineage (NCBI taxonomy): Eukaryota > Metazoa > Chordata > Actinopteri > Syngnathiformes > Syngnathidae > Corythoichthys > Corythoichthys intestinalis. Next base: position 45,442,312 of record NC_080398.1, read on the forward strand.
TCCCTGCCGGGCGGTTTGCCAGTCCAGGAGGACAATCGACAACCCAGTCGTCATGTCAAATAATCCGGGCTAGTTATGTGTGATTTTCCGCTTCGAAGACTTTTAAACATCACTCAGTTCGGGTTAGCATGTCGGCTAGCTGTCACGCCTCTTGGTTTGTTTACATTCTCCAAAGCCGGGGAAGGGAAATGACATATGTCCAATTTAGGTGTCATAAAATATCGTTCGGGAGGTGTGACAGTAAAGGTGAAGTCGACAGTTTTGACCATTATGGAGTAATTTTGCCATGTCGTCCTGAATAAGTGCATTTTTATGATTTCATATTCCATTTAGCACAAGACTGTTATTTGTCATGACCATGCCATTTATTTAGCAATTGGGGAAAATACTTGGATAAAAAGAATATCCTGTAAAAATATTCAAGTAAAGAGACAGAAACAATGTCATTTTGCAGACAGAAACAATGACATTTTGCAGCTCTCTTCGTCGCGTTTTCCTCGTTCTGAATAATTCCCCCTCAATGGGCTGACTGGTCCATCTCAAGCCATTTATTTAGCTATTGTGGAAAAATACTTAGATAAAAAGAATATCCTGTGAAAATATTGGAGTAGAGAGACTGAAACAATAACATTTTGCGTCGCGTTTTCCTCATCCTGAATAATTCCCCCTCAGTGAGCTGAAAAGTAAAACCGATGAGCCCAGTCTCCCGCTGACGTCATCCACCTGTTGGGGACGCTAGAGCCCTATAATGGTAGGCGTGGCTAACCGGCAGATTAAAAGACTAATTTCTCGTCATCTGCGCTTTGCTAAATTGTTGTATATAGTCGTATCGTCTCAAAATATGATTCTAATTCACATAATAATGCTATTTAAGACTTTTTTTCTCCTGTCATATGCTCTTTAACTCCACCTCTCAAAACTTTCAGGCTGCAAATCTTGCATGCAGTTATTGTACTCAACGGAGATGATAAATAATGAAATATGTCCAGACTGCCGACATTTTACTCTCGTAGTTTGTTTTTCCTCCATATGAAAAAAAGGCTTCGGCATTGGTCAAGAGTGGTTATTGGCCGGCTTTCATTGGTCTGGAGCAGGCCAATAGCGATAGCTGCTTGGCATACAAAGTTTTCACGTGTGATCACACAACACAAAGACAGAGTGTAGTGAGCGTCAGGTGGAAAAAAAGGCTGCGGTCAAATGGTATAACACTGGACCGGTAAATGGTATCGGCGCCGTCTTTGTTGGTACTCGCCGATACCGATACCACCATTTCAGGCCAGATCGGCCCCCCGTGCCGATACTAGTATCAGTATCGGTGCATCTTTAGTTAACACCATATCAGTGCCAATGTAAAAAAAAAAGCAAATTGACTGCATAATAATCAACAACCAGTGTTGTTAATAACGGCGTTAGAGTATAACTGCGTTACTAACGGCGTTATTTTTTTCAGTAGTGAGTAATCTAATTATTACTTTTCTCATCTTTGCAACGCCATTACCGTTACCGAGGATGTAAAAGCATGCGTTGCTTTGCGTTACTACGTTGGTTGAATGACGCGAGAAAAGTCTGCGAGGCACGGAGAGAGAAGAGCGAGAGTGGGAAGATGTGAAGGGAGTTGTGACGCCGTTGCAAACGCGATACTAGGCTAGGTGGCTCCAATGATACCTGACTAGCCGACAGCCTACACATTATGCTCACATGAGGCTACGCTAGATATCACATGTATATGAACTAGATGTGAAATGACAGACTCAGCTGCGTTAGCAAATGTATAGAGAAGTAAATGCGAAATGATACACTTGCCAGAGTTAGTAAACAGCCAGCATCTTAAAACAGTACACTTCTCAGAAATGCTCTGTTGTAGAGAACCTTCCTAGCGAACCTAAGTAACTTTTTACCTAAAATACTCCTCAATCGGCAAAACCTTGACTTGAATCTATCTTTAAATGATAAAACAGTTTAAAAACTTTCTCGTGTAGAAAGTAAACATAAGGCAACTAATGCAACAACGGGAGCGATTTTAACGGTTGATTTCCAACATTAATTAACTTCCAAACATAGCAAAGGTTACTATCTAGATATCGCAATATCCACAATACCCCTGTGTCTAGTTAAGTTTAGGCTAAAGAATTGGGCTAGGGCGACTGTCCCAAAAACCCTTTGAACTTCACCTAGGTTTTTTATTTTACATTTTTTTTATTTGAATGAAAAAAAACATAAAAAGTAAAACTAATTACTTTCCCAAGTTACTAATTACTCTTACATTCAGGTAACTGGGTTAGTAACGCAATTATTTTTTGGGATAAGCAATTTGTAACTGTATTTAATTACTTTTTTAAAGTAAGATTAACAACACTGTCAACAACACACAAATAGAACTCAGAAATACGCCGTACACACACGTGGCCAATTTGGCCACAAAACGTGGTAGCAACTAAGCATTTTACACTCAATCGGACTTACAACATATACCAAAGATGCTAAGCCAACATGTTTCCTCACCCCATAAATGTGCAACACAAATATGATGTAAACAATGCTTGCTAAGTTGGAAGGATGACAACCCGGCTTTGCATGTAGTGGTCCAACCTGTCGCTGGAACCCTCCAGACTGAAGGAAAAATACTCACGTTCATTCATGGAGGTACACTGATCAACTTTCCCTCACACAACTCAATAGGTGGCTGCGCTCGGCTCGAATGTGCTCCCGAGCTGACACAAGCCTTTCACAGTCACAAAACACTTAGTACGTGTGACTTGAGACCAAAACAGGATGTAACTGTGAGCGGTTACCATGGATATGAACACGTAGCGGGAACCTTTCAAGTATTTTCCATTCAAAATGCTCTTCGTACATGACTACAATATTCTTAATTCTACTTACATTATGAGGCAATAACAAAATAATATGCACAGACACTTAAGGAAACGAACTTCTATCAGATTACTGGAAAAATGAACGCGTTACATTACTTGTTATTGAAAGTAATCAGGAACGCGTTTCTTAGTAACATGTTACTGACAACACTGATTGCCATTACCCTACACTGCAAATTTATAAGGTCTTAATAAGATTATTTCTTTTAAATCTAATCAAATAATTTTCTCCACCTTGTTTTGAGTGTTAAAGACTAGTTAACAGATTAATGTGTACGATTATTCCATTTACTTTAGGTAAATATTACTATTTGTTCTTATCAAGCCCTTAGATATAAAAGTTGGTAATTTTTCACCTAAGTTAAGAAAAATTTGCTTTAAAGACCAAATTTGAAGTAATTTCATAACATGCCAAATAGGGTCACAATTAAAGTAGTTAAACATTGTCCAACAAATAAAGCATGAAAAAATAATTTATATGTTGTATATTTGACAAAATAATCGCGTTTCCGAAGTTTGAGCCTGAAAGGGGACGAACCCAGAAGTGACACGTCACACCGAGAACAGCGATGGCAGCGCTCCATACGGCCACCATACAAAGCCAAAACAATGATTCAAACAGCGATATATAAGCGATAAATCGAGCGCAAGGGAGGAGATCCAAGTTTTTGAAGAGTTGGAGGAAGAAGAGGAGGTTGGAATTTTATGTTTTGACCTCACATGTATTAGCCAGACTCTAATCAGGGTGCAAACAATGTGCCTGGACTACCTGACATGGAATGGAGACACGACCCATCGAGATTACAAGATTGGTAAGATATAGGCTGTTATTATTTTCATGATTTGAAGATGCAGGCATTTGCACATAATTTTACGTTTCTGTCTATCTGATGACATCCTTTAAAAAAATATATATATATCAGACTTCATGTTCATTTTGGCAGATCCGGCAGCTCTCGTGCATATAAATTAATAATATAAAAACGTTGGGGGGAAAGAAGGAGATGAGTCTTTGATGGCTTTCTCCACTTTATTGTGGCAACAATAAGGAAACAAAATAATAGCAGACTGCCGCCACATTCAACCGCAAAGTTTTGCTTCTCATCATCTCCCCCTCGCCTCCTACTACTCACAGCTCTCCAGTCCCAGCGTCTCTTAAACGGATCGTGCATAGTGTCTTGTTATGAGCTTTTTGTTGACAAAGGTATCGAACACACGACGTGCTGACAATTTTGTTTCTTTATTAACACATGGAGCTAACAGTACGAACACAGCTTGGGGTTCTCGGCAGGCTGTGCGGAGCGATAGATAGAGCCTGTGCTTCTCTATCACACTCCCGCGTCACGTGACCAAAACAAGAGTAACGTTGCGTGCACTTCAGGGTACCTCGAAAAACATTATATCAGAATATTACATGCAGTTACGAGTCGACATTACAGTATAAAATATAATAATAATGGTGCACTGAGAAGCTGGACCAACAAATCACACTCCTGACATTTAAAAAAAAAAAAAAAAAAACTTGAAATTTGTGGCATCTTGGGAGCAAGCAGCCAGGATCAAATGGTATTTCAACATGCCAAAAAGACTGTTGCATTTAGTATCTTTTTCAAAAAGAAGGAAGATGGTTCAAAACGAGTCAGAAAAGCACATACAAAAGAAAGAAAAATAGGAAAGTCCCACAGCATGGCAAGTGGGCATTTGCGTTTTGTTTTCAGCACCATTTTCTGCATAATGTAATGTCCGTAACTGTTTGCGGGCCCGTGAAGAGGCCATCGGACAGCAGAGTGGGGACGTAGCGGGAAGTGAGGAGAAGAGTGCGGCGTGAGAGCAAAGTTGGCGGTCCCATGCTGCAGCAGTCCGCTGTTATTTTTGTCATTTGTTATTTAACTGTTGCCACAATAAAGTGAAGGAAGCTATAATTTACTCCTCTCCTTTCTATTTCCCTATTCGGGCTATTACAATATGTTCCGGGACCTGTCCACATGCCGTCATCCCTGCGCTGTCATATGTACTTTGCGTTCCGGCACCTTATGATTTACAAATTAAGCACTGTTCCACAACAGTTGGCAGCTCTGCTTTGAAAGTCATCAGTCATCTATCCAAAAATCACACTTACTTTTTTGCAAATCCTTGATCATAAGCAGACCGGTTGAGGAAGCAGACATCTTCGAAGTCTTTGTAGCAGAGAACACGACTCGATGATGGCGTGAAATTCATTCGCTTAGTGCGAACAACAGATGTCCATTTACGTGCCCTGCTATCCTTCAGCCACTCATACAACTTTTCTTTAGATTGAGAACAATACATCGCCACACACCGCCGTGGCATCTTACCGAGAAGCAATGCAACAATACTGTGTGTATGGCGGACTTCCCTCGCAGTTCTCGGTGTGACGTCAATCCCGAAGATTTCGAAGATTGTCGAAGACAAGCATTTTCGTTGTCAAGGGCGTTGCTATGGGTTAAACAAAGAATCTGGAAGGGTTGCGTTAAAAAAAATAACGAAAATATGCTTATAATTGTTTCGCCGTTGATATTATTCAAAAACATGGTTGGCCAACCTTACTTCACATTTGGCCTTTAAAATAATGTCCTGACCAATATCTATTCTTGAATTAGGAACATTTTTGACACATTTACTTTTCCCACCTTCAAATAAGAAACATTCCAAATCACTTTTATTGACAGGGTTCATCTCTAACTTCCGAAGAGAATTGATTATTACCGTATTTTTATGTTAAAACAAGTACCGTAACACATACAGCATTTTAATCTGAGAAAACAAGTGTTTCAAATTTATTTCACGATTTACATAATTGAGTTCTGTTGCTTAGAATGGGTGATTTAAGCTTTTTTAAGGTTTATTTCCTAGATTTATTGCTTAGATTAAGTTGGGTTTTTTTTTTTTTTTTTTTGCTTGTTCTAAACAAGTTGCTTAGAGTGAGTGTTTACCTGTGTACTTGATGTGTTGCTTGATATAAGTGATTGAGTCTTTTTTTAAAAGATTTAGTTTCCTTAATTTGCTGGTTAGAACAAGTGATTTTTTTGCTTATTTTACACAAAATGTTACTTAAAATGAGTGTTTAAAGCCTTTATCATTAGAACAAGTGATTTTTGCCTATTATACACAAAATGTTTCTTGTAATGAGTGTTTAAAGCCTTTATTAAGATCAGATATGTTCAAAGTCCGGCCCGGGGTCAAATTTCATCCGGCCCCCAGCCTCTGTCATAAAATCAATAATGTCTGGCCCGCACACAGACTTAATAAATTGGTCAGCAGTACTGCAACCAGCATATGAAGTAGCTTACACACGAAATGCTGCTCCTCATTTACCCACTAAAAGGCAGCAGCACTTTAACACTTTATTGCCAAATGTCACATTTGATACACCTAAAATTTCATGATTTTGAGACTAATTTAGAATTTTGACATTTCTTTTTGAAAAAAAAAAAAAAACAAACAAACAAAAAAAAAACAATGGATGCAAGTCAACACATGCATTTGCAGGTTCTATGAGGGGAAAAAATGATTTAGCATGAGTTATAGATATTAGAGCGCTTATTACACATTCATTTTGACTTTTCTTTTTACAAATTTGAAAAAATGGTTTCATTAGGACCTTATTTTTCAAATGTTGGGATTCTCTGATAATTGCTTCATATTGCAGGTATTGAAGGGCTAAGCAACATTACCCGGTGTGACCCATTACTTCCATTTTCTAAAATGGCGACAATCAACCAAAAAAAAGAAAGTTGACTGTGACGGCCGACGCTTCAAAGATAGGTGGAAATTGGACTATTTCTTCACTAAAATACGCAACAACCGTGCCTGCCTCATTTGCAAAGAGACAGTCACTGTTTTTAAAGATTTCAATGTTAGCCGATATTACCAAACAAGACAGGCTGATCTGTACGGCAAGATTACAGGGAAGATTTGCAGCGAGAAATTGAAGCAATTTGAAGCTAGTTTAATTTCACAGCAGCAGTATTTCGCAAGAGCCCGACAGTCGAAAGAGAACGCCACAAAGGCTAGTTGTAACTTGTAAGATTGTTAAAATTATTCAATTTAAAAAAATAATAAAGCAAATGTGACACACTGAATGGCTTGCTAAAATTTGCTTAAATATATTGTTCTACGTAAAGGACGTCAGCCAAGGTCGGCCCCGCACATTTTTACCGCACCAAATCTGGCCCCTTTTGCAAAAAGTTTGGACACCCCTGATTAAGATAAAAATATTGATTTATTGCTTGAAATAAGTCTGTTAAGCTTATTTTCAACTTCATGGAAGCGAGCTATTTTTATTTCAAGAAATCTGAGTAAAATTTATTTGAAGCACTGGCAGATAATTTCACCTATTTCTAGTACATTTACTCTGAAAACAAGGGAATTTAACTAGTTTTAAGGAGGTGTGTTTTTGCAGTGTATTACTTCCACCTGTGTTTGCATGCCTCTCATATCAGCTCCCCCTCTGCCGCCTAGTTGTGCCTTATTGTCTCATCATGTTGTGTGCATGAATTTAAGATGCCCTGTCATAGTCTCTCTTTTTTAGATCGTCAACGTTGCATGGATCTCTTGTCCGTGTTCATGCCCACCTCATTGTATGTCCATGCATGTCTGTAAGTTTAATTTGATTCACTGACTTTTGGGAGTTTTTGTTAAATTCCCATCCACCTCGCCTGCCTCATTGGTCCCCTCCACACTGGGATCGCTCCTCGTTAAGCAAATCGTAACAGTACCAGCACTGATAAAATGTCTGCCCGCATTAAGGGCGGCCTCATCCTTGATACTACTGGCTTTTGTGTACATTTTTCTCAACTAATACACATTAAAACAATCAAATTTAGTGTTTTTTCAATTTATCGATCAAGATTCTGTTGGGTGTTACAATTGTTGTATTTTCCTTTAAGTGACATCAGAACGTGTACAACTTTAGTTCAACAACACAACGTGACAACTTTTAATGATCAATAAAATAAAACATTTGAAGATAATTATTAGGATTTTGGCATGAGACAGAGTACTCTCAAAACGGCAAGGCACATCCAGACAAAAAAAAGAAAAAGTACAATTTAAAAATCTTCATTGACTCAAAAAGTCAAATTACTACTTAAAGGCAGATATCAATTCAATAAATAATTAAATAACATCTTCATTTGGATCATCAAAAAAAAGTATCAGCTTCATTTTGGGCTATGTCATGAACTTCCGTTACATAAAAACAAGGAGAAATGGTAAAAAGTAAACAAGCAGAGGAGCCAGTAATTGTAAATAATGCTTGTCCCGATGCACATTGTGGACTAAATAGCACATTAACAAGTCAAACCTGTCATAAAATAGCAGCGAAACAGACACTATCAGATAATGGTGTACGGATACTGTACCGTGGGTGTGACGGGTTCAAGCCTCCTTGTACTTGCATCCAATGCATTTGCCAAATCACAAGCCCAGCAACAGCAAAGTACTTTAGTGGAATGCCGTTTAATGGCTATTTGCAGAGCACATGTCGGGGCAATTACCAGGAATGCCTGCAGGATGCAGATTTGCTGCAAATGGCTAACGTTCTGCTCTAAGCCTTTATGTTATTGTCGCTTTATTGCCTCCATTTCTTCTCGCCTCTCGTCTTTGTTCTGCCTTGTTCTTTCTGACATTTTTTGTGTATGTGCGTGTGTGTGTTCTTCAGGAGCGTGCCGAGCGAGCGTTGGGATGCTCTGGGGAGGATCTGAAGTCTCTTTTCTACTGCGAGTTATGCGACAAGAAGTACCTGCGCCACCAGGAGTTTGACAACCACATCAACTCCTACGACCACGCACACAAGCAGGTACATGATGAGACGCTGCGACTTGTGGCACAAAACTTGCGAACACAGACGGGCACTTCTTATGATCCCTCTGTTGTGGAACTGTGTGAATGCTTAACTGCTTTTCATGACTTCTTTGAAAGTACTAGTCTACACTCTTACAAGCACACACACACACACACACATTAGATTCCAATTTCAATCAGCAGAAACTAATAAGAAAACGAGAGCGATGAAGAATAATGAAGGGCAATTAATATTTGATGTGAACAGAAGGAATAGACTCTCATACACGGAAGCACATGGCCTTGAGACGAGATCTTATGAGTTCTGAAGTGCGAGAGCGACGACGTCGGTGATGAGGAATGCGCCTGTAGGCAGTGATGGAGTATTGATGTGGATTAGAAGGATGGCCTTTTGCATTGGTGAAGAAGTGGCAGAAGGTCAAAACGGTGCCAATGCTCAGAAAACAGAGTGAGCAAAATCCTTTAGTCCTTGGGAATACATTTGAACTTGAGTTTGTGTTACTAATTTGCAAGCCTAATTGCTTCTCGTATACAGGATGTATCCAGACACGTTTAAAGGGTCTTCTAGGCATACATGTGGATGAAAACTGCCAACCTGCGGGGATTATTGCTATCTTCAAGGGCAAACTTAGCAAAACCTGTACCGTATTTTTCGGACTATACGTCGCACCAGCCAAAAAATGCGCAAAAAAAGGAAAAAAAGATGGCGGAAAAAAATAAGGTGACTTGAAGTTCCGCTCTGAGACCCCCAATTTGCCCAAATTTCAAAATTGTTGGATATACATGTGTGATACATCATTGGAAAGCGTAAAATCTCAATTTTCTGGGGGAAAAAATTTGAACAGGAGGGCATTTAAAAAAAAAAAAAAAAAATTTTTTAAGCAGTAAAACCCTAACTAGAGGCGAAGCACGCGACAGCAGAATTAAAGACGCCACGAATTTAATGAGATATTATCACGTACTTAGCTTGTTTCGATCCAAAAACTCATTGTGACGTAATTTGTTTAAAAGTTTAAAGTATGCGAGTGAATCATTTTTTTAAAGTCGTTTTTGTTTTTTAACAAAATATTAGACATCACTTAATGGTTCTAAGCTAAAAATGACGGACATTTTGAATAATAAATATAATTAATTACCTTCGTTTTATGGCTGGGTTGAAACAAAAGCGGTTGCGCGATGTCTGTAAACGGGGGTTTTCAGGGTAAAACGGACAAATTAAAAATAGTTCAGGGGCTTAATGCGCGATGAATCTGCTATCGCAGCTATAGACATATTGTTCTATCAAACACAACAGCTGTTTTGGCTTAGAATACAGTAGTTTATTTTAAAGAGGAGTGCAAGAGCAGAAACTGCTTTTCCAGTCTTGTCTGTGTTTTCCGCCATATATATGTCGCACCGGAGTATGAGTTGTATTTTTAGGGGTATTTGATAGAATCCAGCACCAAGAACAGACATGTCATCTTGAAAGGCAACTTAAAACACAATAGAGAACTACAGGCTGAAAAGGTGTACAGTATGCTAACATTACATGACGCTGCAATTTAGATCGGGCCTAAAAAATCCAGCCCGACCCGACCGGCCTGCAGGTATTAAAGCCTGATGCGGCCTGAGCCTGATCAATTAACTTAATTTGCTTGCCTGAGTCCGAAAACCCCCGAAATTTTATGTTTATTTGTAGGCACGAGCCCGAAAAAAATATATATATGTATATGTTTTATTTGTGATGACTCTGGAGAAGGAGGAAATGCGGGGATGCGATGCGTGGTTGCGTTTTGTGTGATCACGTTTTTGACGACGAGGTGCATATATGCATAATGATAACAAATTAAAGCCTGTCTTATGTAACAAATTCTCCCAGTCAAACAAGACTGTAAGATGGGTATTTAAAAAACATTTATATCTTTTATATTTGCGTGTCTGTTCTAACAAGCAGATAGTGGATTTGACATTTATTTTAATCTCCTCGAGTTGGCAGATAAAAAAGTTCTCAGTTTTAATAGTCTACACATTTTTATGATCATTATAAATGCATTTCCACAACGAAATAACGCTGGAAAAGTTTGTTAAATACCGTATTGGCCCGAATATAAGACGGCCCTGATTATAAGACGACCCCCTCTTTTTCAAGATTCAAGTTTGAAAAAAGACTTTTTGAACACCAAATTAATTTTTATACAGAAAACAATTACAGTACATCTGAAACAAATGATTATAACAATATATTTGAGAGAAAAGGCATGTTATTTTGCCTCATTCAAATCTTAAAAACTGACTAAAGTGCAATCAAATTTATAAATGAATGGCTTCTGGTTTTTGAAATGTAAATAAACCAATCTATTGTGATAAAACAACAATAACTGCATTAACCATCAAAGTGAAGTCTAACTTGAACTGTAGTCTTGAAACAAATCTGAACAAGGAAAAACAGCAATAAAATAACGCAAACTAGTTAAACTTGAGAATAGCTGAGATCTGTAATGACAGAACATCACTTCAATGATATCTGGCGCCATCTAGCGTTGTGAATGGGTACAGTATAACGTCTAGACCGCGAATATAAGACGACCCCCTCTTTTCCACTCTTATTTCAATGCAAAAAACACCATCTTATATTCGGGCCAACACGGTATATTTCTCGTATGAGACCAAAGTGCCACATTCGTTTACATTCAGCGAAGGCGACACAGGTTTCCGTGAGCACCTTCAACAATCAATTTGAATCCTTTCCATATCTCACTCCTACTGCAGTTGTTTGCTTTTCAATTCCCCTGTCTTTAGTTTGTTTTTCACTCCTATAGCTGCTCCATATCGAAAAGGAAATACCAGGATGCTCGCGGAGGGCATCGCAGGGCGCTGGGAGGGGAAGATTGAAAAAAGAGCCACTGCGTTCACGTGTGCAGGCAGGCACAGCACCTTCTCTGTTTTAACCAAATAATGTTTTTTTATTTAACATCCATACATCGTTTTAGTATAAATATATGAATATATATTTATTTTTAAAAAGTTAGCAAGAGAGAAGTCGGCCCGACCCGACCATAAATACTCACACATAAGTCGTTCCAGAGTATAAGACGCACCTCTGCCAAACTATGAAAAAAAAAACTGACTTATAGTCCGAAAAATACAGTAATTAAGTAAAGTGAAAGTGTGGTATATGGTGTGAGTAATAAAAATATACATTGCAAAATATATGCAAACAGTATATGCAAAATTTCCTGTAAACTGCGCATAGATTATTCCTTAAGGAATAACCTTTCAAACCATTACAAATATACTGTCGATGTCCGTTATTGCTTCAGTCGCTTTATAACTATTGAGAGGTAACAGAATACACAATCATATAAAAGCTGCTGTTGCACCCAAACTCTCCACACAAACACACACCTGCTAATGGCCCCCATCCATACTAACAATCATGCACTCAGACCAACACATACTTCCAAAGTACTATTCATATTACCTCTTACTTCTACTGCCCCTGTCATCTGAACTATCCCTATTCCTTTGTTCCTTTACTCCTGTGTTGCTTTCTCCCATGTTCTTTTATGGCAAACTCAATGCACGGCTATTACATCACCCCTTGCTGACAATTTAAAAGGTACAGACACAACCTTTATTCGGTGCATTCCGGAAAAAAGAGTCTTGTTTAGTAAATTGAAAAAACAAAGAACTTTTTTTCTCCTGTGGAATAGCGGAGGAAAAAACGTGAATAATAGCCAGTCTTTCGAGGAAGTGGACATCCTTAGTGCCAGCAGACATCAATGCTGCTGCTATGTGAGCCAATCATATAAGTGGATCCCAAATATCCTTTCCTTCCTGTCAGTAATACCCATTGTCCCATGCACCTGTGTTTGAGTCTCTCAGTATCTATGTGTGTGTGGATAACTGATGTCACAAAGTGGCCGCACTTGTAAGCAGTGTGGTTTTTTTTTTGTTTGTTTCAATATTATTTTCACCATTAACAGAAATCTAAGAAATTCACCATTTCCGTACTTACAGTGGGGCAAGTAAGTATTTAGTCAACCACCAACTGTGCAACTTCTCCTACTTGAAAAGATTAGAGAGGCCTGTAATTGTCAACATGGGTAAACCTCAACCATGAGAGACAGAATGTGGAGAAGAAAAAAAAACAGAAAATCACAATGTTTGATTTTTTTTAAAGAATTTATTTCCAAATTAGAGTGGAAAATAAGTATGTGGTCACCTACAAACAAGCAAGATTTCTGGCTGTCAAAGAGGTCTAACTTCTTCCAACGAGGTCTAACGAGGCGTTATCTGTATTAATGGCACCCGTTTTAACTCATTATCGGTATAGAAGACACCTGTCCACAAGCTCAGTCAGTCACACTCCAAACTCTACTATGGCCAAGACCAAAGAGCTGTCGAAGGACACTAGAGACAAAATTGTAGCCCTGCACCAGGCTGGGAAGACTGAATCTGCAAAACGTAAAACACTTGGTGTAAAGAAATCCACTGTGGGAGCAATTATTAAAAAATGGAAGACATACAAGACCATTGATAATCTCCCTCGATCTGGGGCTCCATGCAAGATCTCACCCCGTGGCGTCAAAATGATAATAAGAACAGTGAGCAAAAATCCCAGAACCACACAGGGGGACCTAGCGAATGACCTACAGAGAGCTGGGACCACAGTAACACAATGTGCCGCCAAGGACTCAAATCCTGCACTGCCAGACGTGTCCCCCTGCTGAAGCCAGCACACGTCCAGGCCCGTCTGCGGTTCGCTAGAGAGTATTTGGATGATCCAGAAGAGGACTTGGAGAATGTGTTATGGTCAGATGAAAGCCAAATAGAACTTTTTGGTAGAAACACAGGTACTCATGTTTGGAGGAGAAAGAATACGGAATTGCATCCGAAGAACACCATAGCCACTGTGAAGCATGGGGGTGGAAACATCATGCTTTGGGGCTGTTTTTCTGCAAAGGGACCAGGATGACTGATCTGTGTAAAGGAATGAATGAATGGGGCCATGTATCGAGACATTTTGAGTGAAAATCTCCTTCCATCAGCAAGGGCATTGAAGATGAGACATGGCTGGGTCTTTCAGCATGACAATGATCCCAAACACACAGCCAGGGCAGCAAAGAGTGGCTTCGTAAGAAGCATTTCAAGGTCCTGGAGTGGCCTAGCCAGTCTTCAGCTCTCAACCCCATAGAAAATCTGTGGAGGGGGTTGAAAATCTGTGTTGCCCAACGACAGCCCCAAAACTTAACTGCTCTGGAGCAGATCTGCATGGAGGAATGGGTCAAAATACCAGCAACGGTGTTTGAAAAGGTTGTGAAGAGTTACAGAAATCGTTTGGCCTCTGTCATTGCCAACAAAGGGTACATAACAAAGTATTGAGATAAACTTTTGGTATTGACCAAATACTTATTTTCCACCAAAATTTGCAAATAAATTCTTTAAAAATCAAACAATGTGATTTTCTGTGTTTTTTTTTTCCACATTCTGTCTCTCATGGTTGAGGTTTACCCATGTTGACAATTACAGGCCACTAATATTTTCAAGTGGGAGAACTTGCACAATTAGTGGTTGACTAAATACTTATCTGCCCCACTGTAAATGCATTGATGAACAATCATCTTTTACAGTCATGTATACTAGGTGTTGTCGGTCCTATTAACTAACTGACCAACAAACACATTTTTAAACATAACTACATTTTTTAAAATGATTATTTTATATTCCAGTAGTACTATGCACATGTGAATTTCCCGCAGGCAAACATGCATCCACCCCTACGCACGCACTGACACACATGTGCGCACACACGCAGACAGATAAATAAAATAAAAACAAAGACTTTTAGTCATGACTCAAGTATGATTGCATTATTCCAGTTTGGACAAGATGAGGCCAATGGAGCGTTAAAGAAAGGCCCAGCAGCAGGTTTTCTCCTGTACTGAGCTTTCATTCCCATTTTTGCTACACAAGATCCACTTTGGCCTAACAAGCTGAAAGTTCCACTGTTAGCACACTCTCCGTCAGCTTTTTGTTCTCATGCCAAGTCATACAATCAACACAGAGACGCCATAGCTGCGCGCAGGCAATCTCTTTACCAAGCCAGCCCGCCTCACGCTTCCAGACACCCACACTGCGCCATGAAATGAACGTTAAATAAGACTGTTCCCGCGCTGTCATTGTTCTTTGAAAATGAATTGAAGCAACTGCAGGCCAATGTTAATGCTTTGTTTTAGCCAGAGGCAGGCAAAAGAAACAAGCTGCATGAGGCACTGAGCTGACAGTAGCCACTGGCATCGGGAGAACACACACACAATCCGCACAGTGGCATGCGTGCTCACTGCCGAGCAAGCAGACAGCAGATGAAATTCCATCTGAAGACAGCTTCCCTGCAGGAGTATTGGCTTAGGAGAATGGAAGCTGATTGCATTTGCGCTGTCTCCTCGCCCTCACCATCGATTCAGGGTTAAACATGTCTGCAAAGAGCCCTTATCAGCATTTACCGCTAATAGCTGAAATTACTCATTACAACAGAAATGCGTTCATTTAAATAAAGAATAATTAAGCCATCCGCATGGACATATTCAAAAAGATGTGAGACACCAAACAGCCTGAAGCTGCGCACATCTGAAGGAATATCAGTCGGCGGGGATTGAGTTTGACAGCAACTCTGCAAGACGGACTCGTTGGTAAAGCACAGGGTGTGCTATATCCACTTTAAAGACAAAAGAGCACTGTTTAAAAAGAGAATAGTGCACCTGCAATGTTGTTGCCAACACTAAATATAGTGAGGGCATTCTTTTTTACGAGAAAATGATAAACTGACACTGTGACTTAAGCAGAATTGAGCATCTTTGGATATTCGTTCTGGCTTTAATCAACATAGACAAGCATGCCAACTCTGATCTTGTCCTTTGCCTGTCTTCCTCCTCTTTCTTTTCCATCCTCTTTGGGTCATTATGTAGGCTCCCTTGGTTGAATATGGTTAACATTACTCACAGTCCTGTCATCAAAGAACCTCAAAGCTTGACACCAAAAATCAAATCAAACATCCCTACGACAGGATAATCACACAACAGGTTGACTTGCCCATACCCTGGACATCAGTGTGATTTAATTAGCGGTGTCAATATCTTATTTGATTGACAGAGAAATATTGATTATCTCCACCGTATACAGTGGGGCAAATAAGTATTTAGTCAACCACTAATTGTGAAAGTTCTCCCACTTGAAAATATTAGAGAGGCCTGTAATTGTCAACATGGGTAAACTGCAACCATGAGAAACAGAATGTGGAAAAAAAAACGGAAAATTACATTGTTTGATTTTTAAAGAATTTATTTGCAGATTATGGTGGAAAATAAAAATTTGGTCAATACCAAAAGTTCATCTCAATACTTTGTTATCTACCCTTTGTTGGCAACAATGGAGGCCAAACGTTTTCTGTAACTCTTCACAAGCTTTTCATACACTGTTGCTGGTATTTTGACCCATTCCTCCATGCAGATCTCCTCTAGAGCAGTGATGTTTTGGGGCTGTCGTTGGGCAACACAGACTTTGAAACTCCCTCCACAGATTTTCTATGGGGTTGAGATCTGGAGACTGGCTAGGCCACTCCAGGACCTTGAAATGCTTCTTACGAAGCCACTCCTTTGTTGCCCTGACTGTGTGTTTGGGATCATTGTCATGCTGAAAGACCCAGCCACGTCTCATCTTCAATGCCCTTGCTGATGGAAGGAGATTTTCTCTCAAAATCTCTTGATACATGGCCCCATTCATTCTTTCCTTTACACAGATCAGTCGTCCTGGTCCCTTTGCTGAAAAACAGCCCCAAAGCATGATGTTTCCACCCCCATGCTTCACAGTGGGTATGGTGCAATTCCGTATTCTTTCTCCTCCAAACACGAGAACCTGTGTGTCTACCAAAAAGTTCTATTTTGGTTTCATCTGACCATAACACATTCTCACAGTCCCCCGCTGGATCATCCAAATACTCTCTAGCGAACCGCAGACGGGCCTGGACGTGTACTTTTTTCAGCTGGGGGACACGTCTGGCAGTGCAGGATTTGAGTCCCTGGTGGCGCATTGTGTTACTGATAGTAGCCTTTGTTACTGTGGTCCCAGCTCTCTGTAGGTCATTCACTAGGTCCCCCCGTGTGGTTCTGGGATTTTTGCTCACCGTTCTTGTTATCATTTTGACGCCTCAGGGTGAGGAGGGAGTTGAAAGTCCGTGTTGCCCAACGACAGCCCCAAAACATCACTGCTCTAGATGAGATCTGCATGGAGGAATGGGCCAAAATACTAGTAACAGTGTGTGAAAAGCTTGTGAAGAGTTACAGAAAACGTTTGGCCTCTGTTATTGCCAACAAAGGGTACATAACAAAGTATTGAGATGAACTTTTGGTATTGACCAAATACTTTTTTTCATCCATGATTTGCAAATAAATTCTTTGAAAATCATTGTGATTTTCTGGGGGGGTTACGGGTTTCCACGTTCTGTCTCTCATGGTTGAGATTTACCCATGTTGACAATTACAGGCCTCTGTAATATTTCCAAGTGGGAGCACTTGCACAATTAGTGGTTGACCAAATACTTATTTGCTCCACTGTAGAATCCATAATAGTATTGACTGGTCAATTCGGCCAGCCACTGCGCAACGCCTTCAAGCAGGGGGCCCATCCCACAATCCGCTTCAGTTATTCGCAGTCGGTCACAGCGACATATGCAGCAATTCAATGCTGGATTTAGGATAAAAGTACGAAAGCTGTACCGCATACAAACAGGAAGAATTGTCTCAGGAGTGATATGTTTGAGGATTCAAGGTAATTATTGTATTTTTCATACCATTCATGCATTTTGAAATGTTGTGAAAAAATCAATGGGAGAAATTAGCCGCTACGGCATTGGCATCATAGTTCGCAATATTTACGTAAAATATATGCTAACAGCCCGGTTCTTTGCTCTTTTAACAAATAATCGAGACTGTTTAATGTCCTTAATGTCCATATCGATAAAGAATTCAGGGATTTAACCATTTATTCACAAGAATTTCATGGTAAAAAGCTCTTTGTTGTGGTAAGGCGCCACAGTGACTTAAAGACGAGCAGCACTTTTGACATATATACATAAAATAAATAATACTGCCCGTTTTTTTTTTTTTTTTTTTTTTTTTTTTTTTTTGCTTTTAACCAAGAATCGAGACTGTTTTACGTCCATATCTATAAAGAATTCAGGGATTCAGGCATTTATGAAGACGAGCAGCACATTCGACATACAGTGGTACCTCTACATACGAAGTTAATTCGTTCCAAGACCTTGTTTGTAAGTCAAAATGGTGGTATGTCGAGCAGGATTTTCCCATTAGAATACATAATTCCTTTAATTTGGTCCACAGCCCAAAACATACACTAAATCTTAAAAATGCCAGATTGTTTGCATGTTACGTGTTTTAGATCCCCCTGTTGGCGAGTTGCAATTTGTTGTTTTTCTGATCAGGCATATTTTCACCACCTAAAGAGAACTAAGACCTCCGTTCTCATAGAATGAAATTAAAAAGGCAACGCGTTGATGAAAAGAAAGTTTTGGTCCGATTAATTCAGGACAGGCATCATTATTGTTCTAACCGGACTATCTGCAGTGGTATCCATTCTTCTAGTCAGATCAGCTCAATGCTTTTTTACAAAATCCTTAATAAATACTGCTGTTACTATTGCAAAAAGCAATTACAAGAGCAGAACAAATACATTATGTATTTTGCGAAGTGTACCTGAAGGCACCACGGGGCTGACAGCAGACAGACGGCAGAGTGAGAGAGTGCAGTTGACTTTCTCTTTTCACGTCCTGTTGTTGTTATTAGTTGGCAACGCGTATTGTGCACAAAAATATCCGCCGTGCGTCAGTCTTGTGGGAAAACAATGCAATTGCGACGCTGTGATGAATCGTCATATTTCGAGCATTTCGTCGGATATAGAAACAAGTGGCATGTCAAATTTTACTCGGATGTCGAAAAGATCGTGTGTCGAAGTGATCGTATGTCGAGGTACCACTGTATTTACTTAAAATAAATGCTAACTGCCGTTTTTTGTTTGTTTGTTTTTTTTGCTTTTAACCAAGAATCGAGACAGTTTTATGTCCATTTCTATAAAGAACTTGGAGATTTACGCATTTATTCAAAATAATTTTCAGCGTAAAAAGCATTACCTTAATTACCATTATGAAGTCTATGTCCACCAATTATTGTCGTCATTTTTTTCCCTTAGATGGACCAATGCTGTGAAATTTTGTTAAGGTGTAGCACTAAACCAAATGCAGTTGTAGATCAAGATAAAACTACAGATTCAAAATCTACCTGTTCAGCTTCCCAGGGAATTGAAATGATAGAGCCCTGTTTGTCTAATACGAACTTGAAACAAAAATATTGAGCCCTGAGGTTTTTCCACTTTCGTGAGAGGAATTTATTTTCTATTTTTGCTGTTTGAGTCATGCATCCTCCCACAGGACTCGTGAATTTCAAATACTATTCCCATCATTATTTAGGCTTTCTGGTTTTTCACTGTTTAGTTGGTGTAAACGGGGAGTTATATGTGTGGCTTTCTTTAAAGGATATTAATTTTTATTTTGTTGCATCATTCTTGTTAGAACACAGTATATTGCTGAATGCTGTTCTTTGTTCAATGTCTTTGAACGAAGGATTCATATATGGTATGTGGCGACCTTTTTTTTTAGTATTGTAACAGGTCTTCCGTTTTGTGACTTCGTAAAGCATATAGATAAAATAATATAAATGGTTCCTGGAGCAATATTGAATAGTTTTACAAATGTATTCTGTTCCCATCTTTGTGTCTAGTACTGAATATGCCCCCAGTGAATTTTAATGCAAGGCACCATATTTGTAACAAATGTGTTGTCAAGTTGTTGACCGGGCTTCCCTCGCACCAATCGGATGTTATTGAATGATACGCTGGATCGTTGTTATTTTTATATTTCCTGTCATCAAAAGAACGTTCTGCATTAACAAATTAGCTATGCAAAAGTGCGGCAGTCCTTGTAATTGTTTGCATTTCGTCATGATAGCTCAGAATCCTGTACAAGCAGTGACTGCCAGGGGCATTTCCTACAACTAGCAGATTTTCCTCGCAAAGACGTAGGGTCATAACTCCGCTGCCTGCTTATCAAGAAGCAGCAAATTATGACATTCCAGCAAGCTTTGCCAAGATTGCAGTAATACAACAAGTAGAAAAGCAAGGCTGGGTCCAATTTTTCTTAATAAACCTTGTTTTTATTCTCTGCTGATAACTAGAGTTACACTTTGGGTCATTCTGCATGAACGCGGATGCAGTCTGTAAACAACACAGACTCACTATAGTTTTACTGTCCCAAGCTTCATTAAATCTCAAAACGATTGTCATCACAATTATAATAGCTCCTTACTATCATAACAACAAAGTACCTAATGGAGCTGGAATTATATATTGTATAATAGTATTTTTTTTAATTTACTTCATTATTACTATCATATTTATAGTTTTTCTTCACACACACACAAAAAAAAAGCCAGTTTGAAGAGTGGCCCTGTCACTTGAGCAGCCACAACACATAGGGCAGGTGTCGGGAACCTGCAGTATGGCTCGCTAGCCAGATATGGCTCCTTTGACAGCTCCATCTGGCTCGCAGACGGATTTTCTATTATTTGAAAAAAAAAAAAAAAGTTTCCTTATGTAATGGGAAGGGCGCTAGGACCTCAGGGAAAACCTGGCGGGCGTAAGGGCCACAGGGGAAGTGTTAAAAAGAGCAACCAGTAAGGGGCACTCACATTTTTTCCTTCGGCAAGCCAGTGATCAGGCGATGTCTGATGATGCGTGGGGCAGTCGGTTGAAATATTAGCTATGCATCTGTAGCGTGGTGCAGACAGGGATTAAATGCTTCAGTCTGTTGCTACACATTTAATTTTGTTTTATTTTCATTTTTCATGTACAGCTGAAACAAGAAAAAAAAAACAACGTCCGTCTCGCATTGCTGCACACAGACGGCTCATTTCTTATTCGCGCTAAAATGCAAATTCTTATATAATCATATTAAAAAAAACATACAAGTTTTTGTGACAAAATATTTAACTTCTGCATTTTAGACACTGCTAGCATTCACTTGTCGTCCGCTCGCCATTACGAACACATCTGCAGTCATACATAAACATACGTAACGATTAACTTCTT
This sequence comes from Corythoichthys intestinalis, assembly GCF_030265065.1. NCBI lineage: Eukaryota > Metazoa > Chordata > Actinopteri > Syngnathiformes > Syngnathidae > Corythoichthys > Corythoichthys intestinalis. The sequence goes on from NC_080398.1 coordinate 45,463,209, forward strand.
TCTGAACTATAGTAACACAGTACATATCACAATCATACTTCAAAAAAAAAAAAAAGCAATCCACTAATATACACAGTCAAATGATACTCTTTTTCACACCTGAAACAAGAAAAAAATATTTTTAACAACAACAACGTCCGTCTCGCATTGCTGCACATACGGCTCATTTTTTATTCAGTCTAAAATGTGAACACGTATTGCCCATGCACACCAAAAAGCGAACGCTGCCCCTTGCTGGTACAAAACCTTAAGTACAACAGTCTTTTCACGCTGAAACTTGTGTGTATATTTTCCAAAAACACAACGAAATAAGATGAAACATTTTAAACATGAGTGGGTGACTCAATCTGTGGACACAACAAAATATTAAAATAACTTTTAATATTATTTATTATTTAATTGAATTAAATTATCATTATTTTTATGACTTATTAAAATGAATTCAGACTTATTGTACTTTAAAAGTGTTGAAATTACATAAAATGCACACATTACTTGTATTTTTAGTTTTAAACTTATTTTATGGCTCCCACAGAATTACATTTAAAAATATGTGGTGTTCATGGCTCTCTCAGCCAAAAGGGTTCCCGACCCCTGACATAGGGCAATCCCATAAAAATTATTAATGGAGGCAGGGCCAGAGTGGCACTCATTTTCAGTATGGGAATTTCATGCCACCGACCGTCCCACTTTATATCATGACCTACCGTATTGTAAAAATAATCGTGCTGTCAAGAAAGTAACTTTTTTAACCGAGATTAATCGCATGCTGTCAATAGTAAACTTGCGATTAGTTGCATTTTTTTTTTTAATGTATAAATTATATTTTAATTTTTACATACACCTATTAGAACAGGAGTTGATCAATGTGCTTACCTTACATCAAATTTAAGCCTCATTAGAAAAAAGAAAAGTTTTACTTTACACTTGTAAAGATGAATTAAACATGAATTTTTGTAAAAAGGGAGGCACGGAAGAAGAGTGGTAAGCATGTCCGCTGACAGTTCTAAGATCAAGGGCTCAAGCACAGGTTCAGTGTAGAGTTACCCTTTTATTTTTGGGTACAATCTTTAATCTTACATACAGTGGGGCAAATAAGTATTTAGTCAGTCAAGTTCTCCTACTTGAAAAGATTAGAGAGGCCTGTAATTGTCAACATGGGTAAACCTCAACCATGAGAGACAGAATGTGGGGAAAAAAAACAGAAAATCACATGGTTTAATTTTTAAAGAATTTATTTCGAAATTAAAGTGGAAAATAAGTATTTGGTCACCTACAAACAAGCAAGATTTCTGGCTGTCAAAGACGTCTAACTTCTTCTAACGAGGTCTAACGAGGCTCCACTCGTTACCTGTATTAAAGGCACCTGTTTTAATTCATTATCGGTATAGAAGACACCTGTCCACAATCTCAGTCAGTCACACTCCAAACTCCACTATGTCCAAGACCGAAGAGCTGTTGAAGGACACCAGAGACAAAATGGTAGACCTGCACCAGGCTGGGAAGACTGAATCTGCAATAGGTAAAACGATTGGTGTAAAGAAATCAACTGTGAGAGCAATTATTAGAAAATGGAAGACATACAAGACCACTGATAATCTCCCTCGATCTGGGGCTCCATGCAATATCTCACCTCGTGGCGTCAAAATGATAACAAGAACAGTGAGCAAAAATCCCAGAACCACACGGGGGGACCTAGTGAATGACCTACAGAGAGGTGGGACCATAGTAACAAAGGCTACTATCAGTAACACAATGCGCCGCCAGGGACTCAAATCCTGCACTGCCAGACGTGTCCCCCTGCTGAAGCCAGTACACATCCAGGCTTGTCTGCGGTTCGCTAGAGAGCATTTGGATGATCCAGAAGAGGACTGGGAGAAGGCTTTGAGGTCAGATGAAACCAAAATAGAACTTTTTGGTGGACACACAGGTTCTCGTGTTTGGAGGAGAAAGAATACTGAATTGCATCCGAAGAACACCATACCCACTGTGAAGCATGGGGGTGGAAACATCATGCTTTGGGGCTGTTTTTCTGCAAAGGGACCAGGACGACTGATCTGTGTAAAGGAAAGAATGAATGGGGCCATGTATCGAGAGATTTTGAGTTAAAATCTCCTTCCATCAGCTGGGGCATTGAAGATGAGACGTGGCTGGGTCTTTCAGCATTACAGTAATCCCAAACACACAGCCAGGGCAACAAAGGAGTGGCTTCGTAAGAAGCATTTCATGGTCCTGGAGTGGCTTAGCCAGTCTCCAGCTCTCAACCCCATAGAAAATCTGTGGAGGGAGTTGAAAGTCTGTGTTGCCCAACGACAGCCCCAAAACATCACTGCTCTGGAGCAGATCTGCATGGAGGAAAGGGCCAAATTAGCAGCAACAGTGCGTGAAAAGCTTATGAAGAGTTACAGAAAACGTTTGGCCTCCGTTATTGCCAACAAAAGGTACATAACAAAGTATTGAGATGAACTTTTGGTATTAACCAAATACTTATTTTCCACCATGATTTGCAAATAAATTCTTTAAAAATCAAACAATGTGATTTACTGGGGGTTTTTCCACATTCCGTCTCTCATGGATGAGGTTTACCCATGCTGACAATTACAGGCCTCTTTAATATTTTCAAATGGGAGAACTTGCACAATTAGTGGTTGACTAAATACTTATTTGCCCCACTGTATTATACTGACTTCTTAAAGGCTCAGGAACCTTTTGCAGGTGTTTTGAATTATACATGTGGCAAGTGAAACTGCCACATGTATAAACTGAAGCTTTTCATGGTATTCATTTTCAAGTTTGTGGTTATAATAAGCTGAAAAATCTTCAGCATCGGAATAGTTACGAGGAACTGCTCAAGATGAACCATTACATGCAAATTGCCATATTCAATTTTGTTGGTTTAATCTTTTATGTTAAATTGCCAAAATAAACAACTTTTACTTGATATTCAAATTTTGGGGGGGGGGGGGGGGGGGGGTACTGTATATACAGTACTTTAAATGTGATATATCATTGGTTATCAGTGTTTTCATATTATTTATGACATAAAATTACAAAAAACATAAATGTGAAAAATAAAATGAACTCACCCAAACGGCTGTCTCCCACAGCACTTATGCAGTTCGAACATATGTGCATTTCAGGGTAGTTCGCACCCATCAGTCCACCTCAGAGTGCAATGTTTTGGGTTAAAATGCAAAAGACTGTTTTGCCTGGGAACGTGGATTTCACCCCAATCTTTGTGCCCAGAAATAGTCAGCTTCGGACAGCTGCGACACACGCACCAAGTGCCTGGAGCCTCCATGCTAGAGGTTTTAGTGGTGCTCTCATTAAAATTATTTCATTCTACATATTCATTCACAGTTCTGTGGAGTATCTGTGCATTGAAGTAATAAATGACAACAGTGCCACATTTTGGTCTAAAAAAGACAATATTACGTTTCGCCTCCGTGTGCTTTTGCCAGCCTATAGACCCCAATCACCAACGTCACCCAGTCACGTGATCGCTGTATTGTGCCGCCATATTTCCGTCATTGTGCCACCATATTGTCCTTCATTGTATGTCCATATTGTCATTGATCGTAGTTTCTAAAGGTGGATTCACTTGCAAATTATGGAAGCCCCGGTGCTTTCAGACGCTGTAAACTCATTGGATGAGTTGCATAAAAGCCGTTATTTGGAAAAGCTTCGGTCGATCCAGTCGCCAGATCCATATTTGATGCCCAAAACGATGTTTCCTCCCGTGCGTCAGAGCTCGTCCCGAGACCACAAAATTTCCAATCATACTCCAGTTTATGTCACGATGAGGAGTCGGGTACCCAAAACCGGCACATGTCCGAATATAAACCGACATTTGGTCAGCTGAGCGTCACCGTTGTCACGATTGTAAAATGAAACTTGATCGACAACGGGCCGGTGTGTGCCGAAAAATAGCTGCCCCGCGTGAAATGTTCCCCCTGACGGGAGCGCTTATTTATTACGCTTTATTGACGTGAAAACATCAAATGTTTTCATGGACGCATCACAGTAATTGACTTACGACTGTAAGATCAGTTTTAAATAATTAAATTACATAAAATATTAGTACTGTATTTTGGTAACAAATCGTGGACTGGGCCACATAACCATCTTTGAACATAAATGCATTAGTCTACAGGTTTTCACGACCATATTGGGGATGGTGTGGCTCAGTGGTGGAGTAGTTGTCCCCCAACCCAGAGGTTGTGGGTTCAATTCTCCACCCTGATGAACTCGCCTAAGTATCCTTGAGCAAGATACTGAACCCAGCATTGCTCCTGGTGCTGTGTCACCAGTGGGTAGATGGCGATGTAGTGTAAAGTGCTTTGAGTACCTTGAGAGGTACTGTAGAAAAGCGCTATACAAGTATAACACCATTTACCATATTCCAATGACAATCACACAGGTATGACATTTATTAGTTCAAGCAGAGTAAAATAATACATATTAACAGTAGAAGAAAGTCGTTTCCGTGTGGGCGCTCCCATCAGGGGGGACCTTTCACGCAGGGCGGCTATCTTTCGGCACAACACCTGTTGTTGCGCTCACCTTCTTGCTGCGCGACCGTGGCGACGAGCTTCGTAGTCTCCGTCTGATGACTATGTCTGCGATCGTGTTGGCATCATACTGATGTTTTCGCCGCTGTCTAATGGCTGTCGACACAAACGCATCATGGACCGAGATAAAACAAACCGTACTGCTTTCGAGATTTGCCCTTTTAACAATGGGCACACAGCAACTACTAAAATGGCCGTTTATCTTCTCTATTACTGCAACCAACCGCCACACATGCCTTCACCATTCTGATTAATCAATGTTAACGATTGTCAGGAAGGTTTTTGGGTTCGTTTACTCGGCAGTGATTCCTTAGACAAGCAGAAAAACACGCAGTAATAGGAGGAATGTACGTAGTGTAATATGTAAACACGATGAGCTGACGGACAATATGGCGGCACAAGTCAGGGGGGCGGAGTAGTGACGTCACCTGATTGGGGTCTATAGGGCGTCTCGGGCAGCCAACACGTCAGTAGGTTCATCGCTGTACTTTCATCCAAACATGCTTGAAAACAACCGTAATGGGTCGCGCCAATAGCCAGGCGGGTTCACGCTCCCTCACGCTGCCTCAACGTGCCATATTTCGGCCATTAAGACCAAAAATTAAGTTTCATCAGGATCAAGTGAACAAGAGGATCTTCTCTATTTGAACTAGGCTGGCGGCATTGGGAGCACGTCACGGGGTCTTGAATTCCAAACTTCGGGATGCTAGAAGGGCCATAATTTATCGCGCAAAGGGGGGTTGCGTTAATGCTGTTATTAACGAGTTTAACTGACAGCTTCATTAAAAATGTATATTTGGCCTGGCCGAAACGTCAGGCCGGCCCACTGAGAAGTGTACCGATCCTCCCGATTAGCCACTCCGGTCCTGCATGGAGGCAGCAATTCATGCACAAAATGTCACACATTCATCAATTAGTGTGTAGATTCATGCATGTGCCACATGCAGGAGACTTACTGTATCGCCAAACATAAATACAAAAATATTGAGTTATAATGAGTTACTTTACTCTTTTTCAGTTATATTCCCAATAAAGTGGATTTATCAGAGTAGTTAAATGCAACTTTATTTTTTCTTCTGCTTGATTGTTTTTGTGAAGACAAAATGTTGCCTTGTGTTCCTGGTTAGCATGGTTTGCTACTACAGCCACCACTACTCAACATGATATTAAGCTACAATTTGTTCGGTACATTTAGCTTTATTGCTTGGGACAAACTAATCCAGTGAGTCACATGACTGCACGCAAAGGCACTGCACTCCCACACACAAAGAAGTGAAGTTTTTAAAGTGACTCATTATGTGAAGTATGGCAAAAACAACACCTCTGGCCTCACATTCAATCTCAATGTTTACCTGACACTAAAAAAAACAACAGCAATGTTTTCAGTAAAATGACCCTGCTTTCTGTGCAATCTCTGCCTGGTAGAAGTAGAAGACATTTCTCTAACAGTAATATATTGAAATAGCCATGAATAACTATATAGAAAAGATTTGGATTTGATTGTTGTCCCTCTAGTTTTTGTCTCATGAATCTTGAAAAACTATTTTTGAGCCATTTTGAACGGAATGCTGCAAAGTGCCCACTGTCTTGCATTGGGTCTTATTAGCAGGATGAATGTTGTGGCTAGTGTGTAGCTATTTAAGCAATACAACCTGAGGTGCTTCCGCATTAGTGTCTTCAGTGAGCTGATAGTGTGATGTTTAGCATCAAGTGATAATATAAAAAGACAAGCGCTTCTGTAAGGCTCAGCAGAGATTAACCTGACGTCTGTCATGTCTTGCATTAGATCTAGGTGTGAAAGAGTGGGAGTGTATACTTTAAATAGATCCAATGTCTGAAGGCCTAATGTGATGTGTTCATGCAAATGCGTGTGATAAATTCTGCCTGATAGGTGCGAATGAGTAGCACAATATGAAGAAAAAAAACATCATAATCATATTGGTGGGTACTGAATGCTACCATGAATATGCAAACACCAAACTGTAAAGTTTAAAGCCATGAATGGATTTTAGTGCACTTGGAAGCGTGTGACAAAGAGCCTAGAGAGAGGAGGGATGTTGATGCACAATGCCGCAGCTATTCCCAAACTCCCGAGTCCCTCCTTAGCCTTTCAATGCAGACAAGCACACAAAGACAGGCACACTAACATGCACATGAACACACCTGCCAAGTGTGGATAAAGGACGGATTACAGTGTGTCAGAAAGGGAAATCGCAAAAGAGTGGCGTGAATCCCTGAGAGAATTGACAAAACTGCACTGGCAAACACATTTTACATACATAAACACATGTACACAAAGCTCGGCTAATTGTTTTTTTTTCACAGCACTGTGAAACATTCAAGGGGTGAGCCTTGAACACAACATGGTTTCTCTAAATAGATTCAATCACAATCTTTGTTTTAATGCATACATTGTATATGTTTAAAGTATACAAATAGAATATAATATTATAGCATATCTTAGACCAGTTAACACAATTCTATATGAAACTGAGAGTCACTTCTTTTGTAGTGATTAATGTGAAGGACTATCCAGTTTGACACACTTATGAAATAACATTTCTCAAATTACATTTAATATAAATTTGTGAAGACTGACCTTGTTAAAAATTCTCACAATCATTGGGAAAAATATATGCAACACTTTTTCTGCATACTCGGCAGACAACACGTTGGTGACCTGAACCTACGGGCATAGATTTTGAACAATCTTGATTGTTATTTGTCGAAATATGTGCAGATTAAGGAATGTATAGGTAAATAGACTGAAAATGTCAAATTAATTTGAAAGGGGAAAAAAACTAACATTTTGTTTTGTTACAAGTGCTCTTGACTTTCATTTATTTAAATGGAAATTCATCATTAATTTAAAAAAGATAATAAAAGTAATAGTAATGTTGGGTTGTTCACCTATGTTGAATTAACTACTACCACGTGAATGTGCCCGATGGACAAGCGCAGCAAGGGAAGCTTTGGGAGGCAGCAGCTGAACAAGCTTTTCTGAAAGTTGCAAATGCTGGACGGTCCTTCTGTAGAAAGCTGGGATGATGGCCCTTGGACGAGAAGGAGGCTTGTGTGATGGTCACTAGTCAGGAAGAGCGTAAGGTGGCTGGGTAGCATCCACTGACCAACCATCACCACTGCCAAGTAGAATGGGACATGGCAGACGAAAACCTGCCCATTGCGTCCTTTATTTTTTCAATGACCCTTCTCGTCCTAGTGAAAAATTTCTTGCCGAAAAACGTAGCTCTTGAAGTCTATTTTAATGTGGTCAGTCCATTTTGTTGCCTTTTAGTCCAGAATTGTACCCCAGATGCAGAAATGTAGGAAGGCAAGGCAGGATTGCAGGGCTAATTAAAAATATTATTTATTTAAATGTTTAAAAATGCCCAAAACTAACTACAAACTAAAGAAACAAAAAAGACTAGTGCTAAACTTACTTTAGAACAATGCTTCTCAATTACTTTCTGTTATGCCCCCCTCAGGAAGACGCAAACGTTTTGCCCCTCCCAACAACTCTCAGCCGCCACTGTAAATAGGCTGTATACAGTTTATCAAAAAAGTGAGTACACCCCTTGCATTTTTTTTTCAGATTAAAGTTAGAGTTAATTTATCTTCCCCTCAAAATAACTCAAAATATAGCCAATAATATCTAAACGCCTGGCAACAAAAGTGAGTACACCACTTAGAAACTACGTACAGACCCAAAATGTCCAAATTGAGTACTGCTTGTCATTTCCCCTCCAAAATGTCATGTGACTCATTACAGGAGTGCTGTCAGCATTGCTGCAGAGATTGAAGAGGTGGGGGGGTCAGCCTGTTAGTGCTCAGACCATACGCCGTACTTTACATCAAATTGGTGTGCATAGATGTCACCCCAGGAGGAAGCCTCTTTTGAAGACGGTACACAAGAAAGCCCGCAAACAGTTTGCTGAAGACATGTCAACAAAGCACATGGATTACTGGAACCATGTCATATGGTCTGATGTGACGAAGATTAATTTGTTTTGTTCCGATGGTCACAAGCATGTGTGGCGGCAACCAGGTGAGGAGTACAAAGATAAGTGTGTCATGCCTACAGTCAAGCATGTTGGTGGGAATGACCCCCCCCCCCACACACACCTCTTCAATCTCTACAGCAATGCTGACAGCACTCCTGTAATGAGTCACATGACATTATGGAGGGAAAATGACAAGCAGTACTCAATTTGGACATTTAGGGATGTACATAGTTCCCATGCGGTGTACTCGCTTTTGTTGGCAGGGGTTTAGATATTAAAATATCTGCAGAAATGTGAGGGATGTACTCACTTTTGTGATACACTGTATGTGGTTGATTGTCCTGCTGTCTGGGGTTCCTAAAAATATTATTTCAGGTTTTTAGGTATTGTTATATTATAAATGTGGGAACATATTAAACCTGTTTTAAAATCGCTGCTGTGAAATCTGGTTCGTTTAATTTTTAGGGCACTTTCACATTAAATCAAGAGGACAAGGGTCCGGCTGGAGAGCTACCTCACAACAACTTGCAAATGACTTTTTGAAAAGATTCAGTATTCACAATGCGCCAACCGAACTTTCCTAAATAGCAAGTGGACAAATTTAGAAGAGGAAATACCTCCCCCCTTGGAGGGCGTAGAGTGTCATAGCGTGACGCTGTGACGTTGCACGTAATGTAGCATAAGCGCATCCTGCTCCATTTGCATTTACAAGCGAATGATTTTTGAGCAGACCAGAGTTCGTTTGTTTGGTCAGAACTAGAGTTCGGATGTGTCTCCACATTTACAAAACGAAGCGGACTATCTCAGAAAAAGAACTCTGGTCCGTTTACAAAGGACCAAATTATGCTAGTGTGAAAGCGCACATTATATAGTTAAAACGAGTGACTTCAGAATCCAATCGTTACTCCTCTTATTATTCCGAAATAAAAACATGTGACATGTGAAAAACCAATTTGTGTATGTGAAAATTATACCCAAGAGTCTACACTGGCACATTTTGGCTGCCGTCGCTTTCTTCGAAAAAGTATTTCTTTTAGGTGTCAAATATGTTTATATACAACAGGTTGATTTTTGTACGCAGATGTGTGCCTTTCAGTGGCAAAAATGATATGTATACCATCCCAAGCCCAATTCCGGTCACCATCCATTTGTGCATAGCCCTAGATTTTAAGGTTGTTTTATTGTCTTTCGGTTGTGCTAATGGACTTCAGCCTTTCTTTCATCCAGAACTGCTTTTACCCTGTGAACACCCCCTGTGAACAAAGCACATGGATTACTGGAACCATGTCCTATGGTATGATGAGACAGGAACAAACTGGCGGCCTGTAGAAGATTCCAGGAGACAGGTAGTTACTACAGAAGAGCTGGACAAGGCTTTAAACCCTCAGCAGGATCGGTGTCCACTCCTTTGTTCAAGGAGGAACAGGTTGAGCACTACCAGAACCCAACAAAACGACCTCCAGCAGGCCACTGCTGTGAATGTATCTAACCAAACAATCAGAAACGGGCTCCATGAGGATGGCCTGAGGGCCTGACATCCTGTAGTGAGCCCCGAGCTGACTGCCAATCACCGTTGAGCTCGATTGGCATTCGCCATAGACCACCAGAACTACGCCACTAGCTCTGTGCTCTTCACCAGTGAAAGCAAGTTTAACCTGGGTAAATGCGTCAGACGTGAAAGGGTCCGGAGATACCATGGAGAACGTAATGCCTTCTGTAACATCATTTAGCATGACCGGTGTGGTGGTGGGTCAGTGATGGTCAGGGGATGCATATCCCGAGAACGACACGCAGACATCTACAGGTTAGAGAATGCCACCCTGACTGCTATTATGTGTCAGGATGCCTGTAGTATGCTTTTTCCATTTTTTGAGTATAACTCCAAATCCATGGGCCGATGCATTTGATTTTCATTGATAATTTCTGCATGATTTTGTTGTCAGCACATTCAACTTTGAAAAGAACAAAGTACAGTATTCAATAAAAATATTTCATTCATTCATATCTAAATTTGTGTTACTTTAGTGTTTCATTTATTTTTGAGCAGTGAATAAATATATGGCGGAAAGCACTCAGGTGACTTGAAATTCTGCTCTGAGACACCCAATTTGACCAAATTTCAAAATTGTCCAATATGCATGTGTGATACATCATTGGAAAGCTTAAAATCTCTATTTTCTGGGGGAAGAAAAATTTTGAACAGGAGGGCACTTTTAAAAAAAAATTTGCAAGAGCAGAATTAAAGACGCCATGATTTTAACGAGATATTATTGCGTACTGATTGTGTTTCGATCCAAAAGCTCCATGTAGCATGTATCATCGAGTGTCAAGACACAGGTGTGAATGGCCACAGCCGGATTTTTGGGGGATTTTATGGGGGCAATATGGTAATATTACAAGGGTGGCGATGCAGAAATCACAAACATTAAGGAGTGGTCGAGATGTTCTTTTTCATATATTTACCCTTTAAAATGTATTTTTTTCCCGATTGTTCTTTGTTTGGATCGATTATATATCATTTAACATATCAGTGGCCTATACTACGAACTGAGTTCAACCTCCCCAGAAGTAATCCAGTTTACCAGTTGTAACCGGAGTTGACAAAACCTGGTTGTCTAGTTTGTGGTCAGTCGTGCTACGACGCTGATTATGAGGTTGATTAGTCGAACCTGTGTCAACCCAGTCAGAGTTACTGCGCGTTCACATAAAAGTGGGCGGAGACCAGAGTCAAACACTACTTGTGACGATGGCACGGGCACCTTACTTCACGGAGGAGGAATGCGCGATGATCATGCGGAGTTATGAGGAATTAAAATCCACCCTCACCGTGAAATAGAACACCGTTTCAGCGCGTAGAGCGCGACGGGTCTGTTGACAGCGAATTTACAGATCGTGTGATTTGTGAATGCGTCAATATGCCAGTTTACTTATGTCCATGCAAAGAAATAAAGCCTGCTGTCAGGACAATAAAATAAGATTTGGTACGTTAACAGTAAGAAATAATTTATCGCGCATCACCACATGAAGCAGGATAATTGTATGTTTAGTCCCATTGACTGTATGAATACGTATGTCCTTTTTTTTTTTCCTTAGTTTGGGCCTAAAAAAATCAAGCCCGACCCGACCCGAGCCCGATCAATTAACTTGATTTGCAGGCCCGAGCCCGACCCAACCTCCCACCCCCTCCAAAATTTTATGTTATCTTTGTGAGGACTCAGGAGAAGAAGGAAATGCGGGGATGCCATGCGTTGTTGCGTGAATTAAAGCCCGTCTTTTGTAACGAATTTTCACAGTTAAACAAGACTGTAAGATGAGTATTCAATAAACATTTATATCTTTTATATTTGTGCGTCTGTCCTATCAGTGGATTTGACATTTAATTTAATCTCTTCGAGTTGGCAGAAAAAAACGCAAGTTTTCTCAATGTTTAAATAGTCTACATATTTCTATGATTATTATTAACTCATTTACACAACGAAATAACGCTGGAAAAGTCCGTTAAATATATTTTTTGTATATGAGAGCAAAGCTCCGCATTCGTTTACATTCAGCAATTTCAACGATCAATTTGAAGCGTTTCCATACCCCACTTCGAATCGCACGGCATTCTTACGCAGATATTCAGCATCACCATTGGAATGCATATATTGTCCCTGGCGAAAGAGCGCACGGAGAGGCACACAATCTGCCCGTTTGTGAGGGCCTGACTTCGGCGGGTTACATTATAGTGACGTCCGCCTCGATCAGTTGGCACAGGTAAAGAATTCCCTCAGCTGAAAATCTACATCTTTCATGGAGAACATCTTCCGGGTACGCCAGCGGATTCTGGCGGTCTCCAAAAACCCGTGCACTCTGAAGAGAGCCCCTCACAATCCGCGCGCCAATGTCGTATGGGTCGTCCAGGTACGCTGTCATTGTCAGGAGGACACGTCCGCGGAGGAGTGCTGTTTAATTATAGCGTGGTTAATTAGAATTCTGGGTTTAAGCAAGATCTAACTCTGAGACGACCAGGTTTGGCGTGTGGCGTGTGTTGCCATGGCAACACTTCTCGGTTCCAACATATCCACCTTTCGTAGTCTCGTTTAGTTGCAAACTTAGGTCGCACGTGATGACGTTACTCTCGAAGTTACCCTGCTAAGCCAGAAAACTGGCTTCGTACCACTGGGAAAATGTGACAGTAACAAAAAAAATACAATTAATCGATAGTTATGAGGTAGATATCCGTGACTTTTTTACAGACGCCATTTTTTTTCATTGTGACGTAAATTGTTTAAAAGTTCCAAATATGCGAGTGAATAATTTTTTTTTTTAGTTTTTTTTTTTTTTTTTTTTTTTTTAATGAAATATTAGACATCAATTAATGATTCTAAGATAAAAATGACATTTTGATTAATAAATATAATTACTTACCTTCTTTCTATGGCTGTGTTGAAACAGAAGCGGTTGTGCGACATCTGTAAACGGGGGTTTCCGGGGTAATATGGACAAATAAAAAATAGTTTGGGGGCGTAATGCACCATGAATCTGCTATGGCAGCATATAGACATATTGTTCTATCAAACACAACAGTTCTTTTGGCTTAAAATACAGCAGTTTATTTTAAAGAGGAGTGCAAAAGCAGAAACTGCTTTTTCAGTCTTGTCTGTGTTTTCCGCCATATACAATCTAGGTTCCCAATTCCAGATAACACATTCTGGAAATGTCAAGCCATCCAATTAACTTCTGTATATACCCGTTATCCTCTAGTGTCTGTACGTAGAGTGCAACCCTTCACTCAACACATATTGCTTTATTTTGCTTTTAGAGGAGTAACTTATAGTTTTTAGGAAATGTTCTAGTTTTTGTAAAAAACTGATTATATCATGACTCTACATGTATGGTACATTGGAGGGGAGGGGGGGCTGTCGCAAGGGTGAACCTGGAATGAATGTTTCTAACTCGCCACTGTTATAGTTATTCTCAGTCAGTTGAGAAAAGAATCCAAAATAGATGCAACTATATCAAAAGTTGGAAGTTTTAAAATATTAGAATTTAAAAAAAACTGAAAATAATCTTTTTTTTTTTTTTTTTAAAGAAAAAGAAAAAGCACCCCTAGAGTCCAAAAAACACGGACACATCATTACAGTATGCCCATCAATCATATCAACTGTGTCTGTAATTGACTATTCATCCGTTTGCTGTCATACAAGGTATTGATCGAAAGATGCTTTTGCCTAGTATGAATGAAGTTAATTGGGCACAAGATTTGAAGGGTAACAACTTCAAATACTAACTGCAGTTTAAAAATCGAATGAATAACTCCCTTGCTCCTTATATTCACTGCAGAGGCTGAAGGAACTCAAGCAGAGGGAGTTTGCTCGCAACGTGGCTTCTAAGTCATGGAAGGACCAGCGCAAGCAGGAGAAAGCTCTCAGGCGCCTGCACCAGCGAGCACAGCTGCAGCAGGAGCACCAGCGGTGAGTGTGTTTAGCTGTTTGTAGCAGTCTTGGGTGCGTGTGTGTATGTGTAAAATAAGATCAGGACTCCAAAGAGGTTAGAGTGCGTCACATCCATTCAATGTTTCTTAGATTTGATGGATGCACCCACAGATGTGGGAGCACTCAGTTGCCCTCGATGGGCCGCAGGTGAAGTAAATATAACATGAGGACACTGGCTTTCTTACAAAGGTGTTTTAGGGCCACCTTGAAAAGGAAAAACTAATTATTCAAATACAATCTCATCTAGAATTAGATTTTTTTCATATGAAAATATTTGCAGGAGTAAAGTTTTTCGCAATTAATTCACAATATAATAGTGGCCTTCAGTTTTATTTTTAGTAAAACAGACAAGCATGTTAAACCATAGCTCTCAATTTACAATAAAATACGGTTAGAAAGTAACACCGCCATATCTATTAGAGAAGTATGTTACTGATGCTCAATGCCATTACCGTAATTTCCGGTCTACAAGCCGCTACTTTTTTCCCTCATTTTGAATCCTGCAGCGTATGCAACGATGCGGCCAATTTATCAATTTTTCTAACGACCGCCAGGAGCGCTCGAGCATAAAATGTAACCGTAAAACACGTGGAATATATGTGTCGAGGAAGACACTAGTTTGCACTCTTATCCGTATTTTAACTTTGTTCTTTGTGCACGAATAAAAGTAGCAGACCCTCATCTTTGTGCATTAGTAAAATTAGCAGACCCGCATCATGGAAAATGCTAGAAGAAATGGATATGACGTGCCGAGTTGAATTGAAGGCTTGGATGAGAGATCGTTTACCAAAATTGGCCGCACGCGAAGAGCAACTTTTGCACAAGTCTGACAGCGTGGAGCAGTGTAAAAAAAATTCCATCATCACCAACGGGTTTCGAAAAGCCGGTCTGCTGCGTGACGAAGAGGACGACACACGCTCAGGAGTGAGCTTGAGTAGTCAGCTAAGTGCCGTTTTGCTGGCGCTCTTTGGAAAGAAAAGTTAAGGTATTGTAACGTTGACAAAGAGTCACCCGCTTAGTTGGGTTGCAATTCTTTATTCTGGAAACTCGTGGAACAACACACGACTGCTGTCTGCAGCAGTCGACGGGCACACACCCCGACAACAACAGGAAGGCACGTCTCTCGCTCTTACGCACCTCCCTTACTCCCGTAAGTCACGTGCTATATTTATAACCCGATTCGTTAAGTATGTTATTAAAACTCAGAAAGCTCTGTGTATTTCTTTATAAATATCTCATGTTACTATGTGGGCACGCGCGGCTTATAAACAGGAGAGGCTTATGTATGTACAAAATGTTTTTTCCTTTAAAAATGTACTGGGTTAGGCTGGTAATCAGGAGCGCTCAATAGTCCGGAAATTACGGGGTTTGCATTATTTTGATGATTAAAAACATTACTAAATAAGATGTTCTCTTCATTTTCAAAAATATGACTATTATGATCATATTTTAGACATTAGCAATTTCGCTTCTAATCATAAATGTATCTTCCTAATTCAATGATTAGAATTGAAAATTAGTGAGTTATATTTTCTCAGAGAAACTGAATGTAAACTAAACTGAATATGTTGTATATTGACTGTCATTGCAGTGGCCAAGAAAGGACTTATGAGCTACGGAGTGCTGTCAGGCTAGTTAGCCAGCAGCAAGACAGAAGCAGAGAACACAAAGCCAGCAGCCCTGTGGACAAATTTGAACCCTTCAAACACACACACAGACACCCAGCCAAACACCCCGGTAGATCACCATTGAGCCACCAGCGAGAAAATCCATGCTGGCCTCCCTCCCAAACACCACTGGCCACTCCAGTCGAGTCCCCGCTAATCACTCATCCAGAGTCCGATAAAGGTCTTACCGCAGTGAATCAGCAGCCTCGTGTGGGCTGCCAGCTGCCTCTGGAGGGGCGGGGGCGAGCTGGAGGCAGACGTGGGGTGTCCTTCTGTTTCTCGCGCAGGGGGCCACGGCTGGAGCCATCGGCCTCTGTTTTCTCTGACCAGGAGGAGGAGGAGCGAGAGAGGCGAGAGAAAATGAGAGAACGGATTAAGGGTATTTTGGAAGACATAGAAAGGGAAACTGAGAGTATTGGTCAATCAAATTGCACAGAGGGTTCTGAAATTCTAGAGACTGTGAAGGATAATCAGAGCATTGATTTATTATGTTCACCATCGCATGCGGTTAGTGGATTAGAGATCAATCAGACATCAGGAACAAGTGTTGGTGAACAACTGTCTGTTTTGGGTAAAGATGGCTCAACCTGTGTGCGATGGCCTGTCAGTTTGCTGAAGTTCACCAAGTGTGAGCCATGTATCTCTTATAGTTGCAACCCAAACTGCTCAAGGCAATCTCAAACAACAGAACAACATGCACAAGAACAGCTATGTGATCTCCCGGATGAATCAAATGCATGCAAGCCTGCTATTCTTACACCAGACACTCATTACTGTTTACAAAAAGAGGCAAGCCTATCACACGAGCTGAGAAAAGCTGAGGAAAATGTCAAGACAGAAGCACACCCGTTTGTTGAGAACAAAAACCTTTCATCATCAGGGGGAGCATCAGAAGGGTTGTCACGCATGCTAAGTGTAGAGCATTGTGTGAGAGCGCCCTCCTATCCATTTGACCCCACTCATCGTGACAGCTCTGACACAAACCCTCCAACTCCACTCGGAGACAGATTAGCAGGCACAGGAGGGCTCAGGGAGCAGGCCATCACAGCCCTAACCTGTAAATCACAGACTGTCACCAAACATGGCATTGACCCGCCCGGGTGTGAGAGCGAGACCATGTGCGAGCATGTCAGTGATCCTCATCCACAAGGATGTGTTTCACATAGAAAGACCAAACACAGCACAAAGAAGCCCAAGGTAAGAAAGAGAAAGCCTGGTGAAAAGAGAAAGGCCTCAAAGCGCAAATCAGTAAGGTGTAAAGTGAGGAGTGTTGTCTCTGCAGTCTCCAATGTGAGTGCCAGAGAAGAAGAAACTGGAGGGAGTTGGGGAGAGAGAAGAGGAAAACAGGAAATAGAGGGAAGAGGAGGGATGAGGAGAGATGAATGCTGTCTCTTAGGGAGAGCTGAGGCCGAGCCACTTTATGTCTCCGTCAAGAAGAGGAGAACTCATAGGAACAACTGCTTGGCATCCCAGTTCCTACAAGGCAGGGAGCCAGGGGAACGCACTCGCACCTTTTCCCAGTTTGCAAGACACATACCTGACACAGAAGAGGAGACATTTCCCCAGAGATCTCACTGCTCCTTACACCCTTTCTCACCAGGATATAACACAAAGCTGTTTTGGGAATCGGGTCACCATAGCAACCCCAGGAGTTTCATTGACTGCAGTTACCCTGACAACAGCTGTGGTGGCAGCCCGGCGAGAAAGAGAAAACTCCTCCACGGGGACCGGAGATTCATTCACAGTAACAGAAGTAGTTTGAGACGCTATGATGAGACGGACAAAGGTAGGGAAAGAGGTAGGCACATAGATTCCAGAGACAGAAGTTTGCTGTCAGAACAATGGGAGTGGGTTGGGGAGAATGTTAGGCTAAATTCTGGAGGGAGATGGAGAAACAAGCCTTTAAGATGGGAGTGTTGGAGTCAATCTAGCCCAAGTCCAAAGGGCAGGGAGATGACAAGCAGGAGAACAAGCATCGAAGACATGGATTGGGACAAGTGGACACTGGGAAGCAGTGACAGCTGGGAAGAAAGAAGGACACACAGGTCCACTTCAGCCCCTAGAACTGGTACTGACAGCAGGTGGAGCCCCAGCTATGCATCGGGTTCTTCTGGGGTAGGACATTCCAACTTAAGGTATATGACTAGCCCCGATTGGTGGATGAGTAAGCGTACACACAGCCCACCAAGGAAGTTTCACACATTCGAGTCCAGCAGAAGTTATAGCCCACGGTCCTGTAGCCCGTCCAGTAGGAGTAGCAGTGTTTCTGAGCTCAGTTGGGATTGGAGCAAGAGCAGCACCTGCTCTGATGCAACATGCAAGAGGCTCACATCCGAAGTGAAAACAGCAAGTGACTTCAAATCTCATTCACCCAACCTAACTTTAACTGCTAGAGAATCTTCATCAGACCTCAAGGCACGTCACAGAGACAGCACCAGGTCTCAATATGAAGGGACCGTGTCACAGTTGGACTGTGAAAATACAACTTCTGTTACTTTAACCAAAAACACAAGCCATTCATGCAAAACTGATACAGTGCCAGAGAAACCAGTCCGGACATTACCACTCCCCCTCATAGGGAAGCTTCCTGCAATACAGAGAAAGGCCAGAAGGAAAAAAGAAAAGTTAGAGAAGATTCAGAAGAAGGATAGCGATGGGGAGGTGTGTTTGAAATTGGCTAGTAGACATATTCTGGGTTTGGCTGAGTCAAACCAAAGCAGTATGCCAAATCTGTGTCCAGGAGAGATTAGGAGTGATGACAAGGAGGCAAGTGGAGAAGCTGCTCAGCCAATCAGCTTTAGTGTAGAGGAGATGGACAAGTATCGTGTCTTACAAGAACAGGCAAGAGAGCACATGCAAAAACTTTTGGAACAGAGTGAAGAGTATAAAGATTTGAATGTGGAGACACACTTAACACCCACCACACAAACAGACTGTTGTGGGACTTCAGAGGAGGCCTACATCCCGGCACCATCACTTGAGCTTCCGCAGAATCCTCACCAGGTGCCAGCAAGTCACAACCTCCAAGAAAGACTATTGAAGATGAACCCTCATGAGGATTTTTCTCAGCCTGTGGCTTTGGGTCTCCCTAACCTCCCTCCTCTTGCACTAACGCCCCCTTTGGCAAGCCTCCATCATTTCATTTTACGGCACTCGGCCTTCTCCCCATCTCATTCCCCTGCATCACATCACGCTCTTGATGTCCAACCAGCTCAGCTCACTCACTCAGTTAGCCACCCACTTTCAGGCCTTCCTCATTATCTTCACCCTCTCTCCTCTCTTTTCCCCTCCATCCTCTTTGCTCACCACACCATCCCTTTCCTTCCTCCTCCTCCGCCTCCTCCACCAGTGTCCGGCTTCCACGCAAACCCTCTCACGCCTCTTTCCCCACTAGCCCTGCAGCCTCCCAACAATCTGCGGCCTTTCATGGACAGAGCATGGCCAGTGAGGTTCCAACAGAAGGCCTTGTGACACTTGCAGAGGCGCTGCCATGTTTATTAATTTTCCATGGCAATAGAGAGCATGCTATTGGAAATAGGGTTGTACCTGGCCTTGTATGGAATCAATTCAAGCTTCTCTCCACGTGCACAGTGAGCCCCCCCCTATTGACCGTTTTTCAATTGAAAATGTGTTTCTCCATTAATCCCCTGCCGTGTAGCTGCCCACAGAGAGACAACTGACTTTGATCATTTGCTTTCTCGATCATTTGAGCTTATAAAAAAGGGAAAGGTACACCTGCTATTCAAAGACAAGCTGCGCTTGGTCATTCATCCTCTTTGTATGTGGCAAGCTACCTTTTGAAGTGTAGCCTTCATGCCCTGACAAAGAGGCACGAAAAATAGCCTAGCTTCTTTTGCCTTGACTCTATTTCACACAAGTGGTAAAAGTACGACTTTCAACAATCAGAAATGAGTTACTGAACTTCTTTTCAGACAAACTGTAATAAAGGCAAGCACTACTCTAACTTGTTCAAATGCGAATTTAGTAGCATTTAGTCTTTAATTCAGGTTAAAAAAAAAAAAAGAAAGAAAGAAAAGAAAAACTAAGACATATACTAGTATACAGTCAATATACACACAAATGCTGTATTGAAAAGGGGGAAACTACTTTAAACTACTGTTTATCTATATTTGTGCATTTGAAACGTCAGATCAAATTTATGAATGTAAAAAAGCCTAAACTGTAAGACAAAAAAATACTAAATTCTTGTAAGAAACACATTGCGCTATAGCTGTACTGTATATGAGCAGCTGGATTTCAGTAGTGTCACCTGTAGATGTTTTGTCTTTTTTTTGTACTTTGTAAATATTCTGACAGATTTTGTGTTAATGTCAGCAAACAAGATTAAAGCTCATCCATAGGTCACTGTCTACTTCAAACACTGTATATGGTTTTGGTGGTTGGATTTTCATTCTCTTCCATATGTATTTATGAAAGTTGTTGCAGCAGCAGTCTGATCTGTACTAAATTAAAACATTTAAAAAAGAAAATCAGTCATACAAGTTTTTTTTTTCTGTGATGATAATTACTGTTATGAAGTGTTAGTAAAAGCGCTTGACAAGGCTACACTGTTGGTGTATATCTCAGATGCCTCGGGACATAAACTGGGTTTTATTTATCTCGGGATATATTTTAAGAGATCTGGCAAATGGTGATGGGGGAGGAACACTGATTGGATATCAGTAAACTTCAAAGTGTGCAAATTCTGCCTCTACTAAAATAATAATCCTCATTTTTGATTGACAGCTAGAGAGGTATCAACTAAACATTTTTTTTCTTCTAATTGTTAAAGTCACCTCTTGCATTTGATCTCTTAGTTGAAAGTGGAATAACTAAAGTTAAATGCCCTGGATGTTGTACAATTTCAGAACCAAGATTTATTCATACAACATGTTTCATTGATTCAATCAGGGGTCGCGTTAACCGAATATTTTCCGTCGTTGACCGGTTTTTTAAAACGGTGACGGAAAAAACTGAAGTCCGTCCGTCATTTTGACAGGTTGCAATTCACACCCCAGACCACAGGGTGGCGAGTTAGCATATTAATTAGCTATTGTCTCTCTTAATGCATGACGTCGTTGGCTATTCTGTCAGAATATTGTAGCGTCACCGGGGTCTGGCGGCGGCACCGTGATTGACACATCAACGCGAGGTTCTTATTGGTGCACGCGGTGTGCCAGCGCGTCATCCAATTGGTGGACAAGATTGCCGCCTGTGTATAGACCCCAATCACATGACGTCACAACTCTCCCCCCCGACTGGAGCCGCCATATTGTGTGTCAGCTCGTCGTGTTTACGCATTACCGCTACGTACATGCCTCCTATTATGGCGTGTTTTTCTGCTCGTTAACATTAATAATCAAAATGGTGAAGGCGTGTGTGGCGGTTGGTTGCAGTAACAGAGAAGATAGACGGAGAGACTTGAAATTCTACCGTATTCTGAGAGACCCGAAGAGGAGAGCGAGATGGACTGCTGTAATTCGACAAGAAATCTGGGCACCAAACGATCACCTCAGACTATGTAGTAGTCATTTT
Source organism: Corythoichthys intestinalis (assembly GCF_030265065.1). NCBI lineage: Eukaryota > Metazoa > Chordata > Actinopteri > Syngnathiformes > Syngnathidae > Corythoichthys > Corythoichthys intestinalis. The sequence goes on from NC_080398.1 coordinate 45,484,460, forward strand.
ATATCTGGTAAGATGCATTTAATATATATTTAGAAGATTTTGGGCTGACAAACACAATTAAGATCATTGTGTGACGTTGTTGATTGGGGTCTATATAGTTGCCTCTTTTTCTTTGGGGGCGGAGTTGTTGTTTTGTTGGTGTTGTTGGCGGTAAGCAGAATAAAAAGAGGGAGAAAAATACCGACTTCCGTGTCTAAGCAAGCGTTACAATATTAATTAAAAATGAATGAAAACTAAATACTATTGAATATGTCATCATTATCATTTTAAAAATTTAAGTGACGGGTAAAAATAGATTATGACCGGATTTTTATGACCCTGTCAGTCAAAATGACAGACAACGAAAATGTCTAGCGCAACCTCTGGATTCAATGTTAAAAATTGTTAAGTACTAGCCATATCTGCGATGCCACTCACAGCTTTACAGTCAAGTGATGTCATCATCATTACCTCGCAGTATTAACTCTTACCTGGTGGTTTGTTGGCTCCGATGGTCTGGGAAGATTCTGGCCAGACCTGGCAGACCCGAACGTATTGTGAGGGTCTGCTGGGAATGTCTGGCAGAATACCCTGTCAGAAAGCGCTTCAACACCCACCTGCGGCAGAACTTCTCCCTTGTCCCGGGGATGTGGGGGACATTGAGTTGAAGTGGGCCATGTTCCGCGCCTCTGTTGTTTAGGCGGCCGATCGGAATTGTGGCCGTAAGGTGGTTGGTGCCTGTCGTGGTGGCAATCCCAGAACCCCCTTTTGGCCCGTGGGACTTTGTAGGCAGCTGACAGGTACCGGCTGGCCAAGCTGAATACAGCTTCGGCGGTCACCGAAGCAAAAACTCGTGGGAGGAGTTTGAAGAGGCCATGGAAAGCGACTTCCGGATGGCTTCGAATAAATTCTGGTCCACCATACAGTTTCAGAGGAGAGGAAAGCAGTACACCATTAACACTATGTATAGTGGAGATGGGATACTGCTGACCTCGACTCGGTACGTCGTGAGTCAGTGGGCAGAATACTTCGGAAACCTCCTCAAATCCACCGACACACCTTTCTTTGAGGAAGCAGTCTCTCCTATCTCTGGGGTTGAAGTCACTGAGGTGGTTGGAAAGGCCCTCTGTGGCATGACTCCAGTGGTGGATGAGATCTGCCCGGAGTTCCTAAAGGCTCTTGATGTTGTGGGGCTGTCGTGGATGACACGCCTCTACAACATTGCGTGGACTTCAGGGACAGTGCCTCTGGATTGGCAGACCGGGGTGGTGGTCCCTCTTTTTAAGAAAGGGGACTACCACCCCGGAGGGATCACATTCCTCAGCCTCCCCAGTAAAGTCTATTCATGGGTGCTGAAGAGGACGGTCCGTTGGCAAGTCGAATCTCGGATTCAGGAGGAGTAGTTTGGTCTGCATTGCCAGCAGTAAGTCGAATTCATTCCCAGTGATAGTTGCCCTTTGTCACCAATTCTGTTCATAATTTTTATGAATAGAATTTCTAGGTGCAGCTGAAGCATTAAGAGTGTCCGGTTTTGTGGCCTTAGCACTGTATCTCTGCTTTTTGCAGATGATGTTGTGCTTTTGGCTTCATCAAGCCGTGACCTCCAACTCTCACTGGAAAGGTTCGCAGCCGAGTGTGAAGTGGCCGGGATGAAGATCCGCACTTTCAAACCCGAGACCATGGTCCTCACCCGGAAAAGGGTGGCGTACCCTCTCCGGGTCGGGGATGAGATCCTGCCCCAAGTGGAGGAGTTCAAGTATCTGGCATGGCTCAGTGGTAGTGTAGTTGTCCCCCAACCCAGAGGTTGTGGGTTCGATTCTCTGCCCTGATGAACTCGCCTAAGTATCCTTGAGCAAGATACTGAACCCCTGCTCCTGGTGCTGCGTCACCAGTAGGTAGATGGCAATGTAGTGTAAAGCGCTTTGAGCGCCTTAAAAGGTGGAAAAGCGCTGTTATACAAGTATAACACCATTAACACCAAGTATCTTGGGGTCCTCTTCATGAGTAGGAGCAGGAGATCGACAGGACTCTGCACCGGTCCATAGTGGTGAAGAAGGAGCTGAGACAAAAGGCAAAGCTCTCGATTTACCAGTCGATCTACATTCTTACCCTCACCTATGGTCACGAGCAAAAAAGAAAGAGCAAGATCCCGGACACAAGCAGCCGAAATGAGTGTCTTCAGCAGGGTGGCCGTGCTCTCCCTTAGAGATAGGGTGAGAAGCTCGGTCATCCAGGAGAGACTCTATGTCGAGCCGCTACTCCTCCGTGTAGAGAGGATCCAGAGGAGGTGGCTTGGGCTGGTTCGAATGCTTCCTGGACGACTCTCTGGAGAGGTGTTCCGGGCATGTCCCACCGGCAGGAGGTCCCAGGACACGCTGGAGAGACCATCTCTCAGCTGGCCTGGGAATGCCTTGGGATCTCGCCGAAGGAGCTGGTTGAAGTGGCTGAGGAGAGGAAAGTCTGGGCTTCCCTGCTGCCCTCTCGACCCAACCCCGGATTCAGTGGTAGGTGATGGAGGGAGGGAGGTGTATTCCAGCGTAATATCCAGTTTGACCAAATGGTGTCCATTGATTGAAGATAAAAATGTGAGGCATAGGCTATTTTAATACTTCGCTCCCGTTGCAATGTAGTACTTGTGTACTTGACTGACAACAGAAATGATGCTGTCCATCCATGGTGGTCGCATAGGTCAATGACATTCTTCTCTCAAAAGATGGTGCACATAATGTCCACACAGCCCCATTCAAATGCTAGATTAAAAAAAACAAATAAATAAATAAATATCGCTCCTATCCTCACCCATTGTATTCAAAATAAAATACACGTGTGCACCTTAACTGGGAGTGTGGCTTTGATTAATCATATTCCAACTCATGTGAAACTGAAGTCAATACACACCCAAAATTAGTGTCAGCTCTTCTAGCAGGCTTTGCCTGACATTTTTTTTTTTTTTTTTTGCAGACTAAAGAAAGTTTTGTGCATGCATTGACTGTTTTTTTGAGCCACTGGTAGCTATTGTAATCCCTTATATGAGGCTTCCATCTAAAAGGCCTGAATTCTGGTCAGAGAAAAACACCAGGGCATGATGACACAACTGAACAGACATTCAAGAAATTATGGCCGTGAAGTTCCATGTTCCACCATGCTTTTGTTGTGTTCTAATTTTTAGATCACAAAAACGTGGCATTTGAAAAGGGGTGTGTAGACATTTTATACATAAAATGTTTATATACTGTATATACTTGTCGCCCAATAGTTTCTTGTTCCGTGCCAATGTTTGGCCTTTTTTGAAGCACTGTTTTGATGAATACAGTATATGGCGGAAAACACAGACAAGACTAAAAAAGCAGTTTCTGCTCTTGCACTCCTCTTTAAAAGAAACTGCTGTATTTTAAGCCAAAACAACTGTTGTGTTTGATAGAACAATATGTCTACATGCTGCCATAGCAGATTTTACAGATTTTACAGATGTCGCGCAACTGCTTTTGTTTCAACTCAGCCATAAAACGAAGGTGAATAATTATATTTATTATTCAAAATGTCTGTCATTTTTAGCTTAGAATCATTCATTGATGTCTAATATTTCATTTAAAAAAAAAAAAAAAAAAAAAAAACGACTTAAAAAAATTATTCACTCGCATATTTTAAACTTTTAAACAAAGTACGTCACAATGAAAAAATGGTGTCTGTAAAAAAGTCACGGATATCCACCTCATAACTATCACTTAATTGTATTTTTTTGTTACTGTCGCATTTTCTCTGATATGTTAGATGATAAATAATCGATCCAAACAAAGAAAAATTGGGAAAAAAAACGTTTAAAAGGGTAAATATATGAAAAAGAAAATCTCGACCACTCTTTGATGTCTGCGATTTCTGCATTGCGACCCTAGTTATATTACCATGTTTCACCTATAAAATCCCCCAAAAATCCAGCTGTCACCATTCACAGCTGTGTCTTGACACTCGGTGATACATGCTACATGGCGTTTTTGGATCGAAACAAGGTAAGTACGCGATAATATCTCGTTAAAGTCATGGCGTCTGTAATTCTGCTCTCTTGCATTTTTAATACATTTTTTAAATGGTAAAGAGACTTTACGGACACTGTATATTCTTATTGGAGACTTTTGGTGACTATGAATTTCCCTTCAATTCTGAGAGATGTGAGCATATTTGCACAAGACGGTAGAATAACAGCACTTGCCATATAGCAAGTACCCATTTAAACGTGAGTACTAAGTGTAACACTTAGTAGGGGTGGTTATTACAGGTATGTAAATTAGTCGAATTTTGATGTCACAATTCAGCAAATTCAGAACAGCTTGCTCCTAGACACAATTCCAGAAATACGCAAATAAGAAAGGATTTACTTGTTTAATTTCATGCTTGATGGTTCGGGTAGGCACACCAGAGACTTGAGGATTGTATTCAAACAATTACAAAATCAATTTTCTAATCTAAGTCCGCTTTAAGTAATTTAGGCACTTTCTTCTGATTATGACCCTGCGTAATATGTGTGTCCGTACGTGCGTTTGTGTGTGCAAATTTAGGGAGAAATAAAACGAATCTTTATCTTTTTCTCAGAGACAGGGGATCAAACGGACTGTGTGAAATATAGAGCAGCAATAATTAGCAGCTGTTACAGCATCAAACCTCCTCATATCCACCAGCCTTTCACTGACACACTCTGCTCAGGCCTTATCCTCGAATTTAATTCCCAGATTATTTTTTTCTCAAGCATCTTCCATGAGCAATCACTGCAAAATGATACAACAGCCAACCTACGTACTGCAGGGTTGACCTCCATTTTATTCTCGAGAGAGAAGTGCTTAAAAGAGGTAAACACGATAAAGGCAAGATTTGAGTCGAGCTTGCTAATAAAGTGGCATCCACGGTGAAGGAGCTCTTCTTGATAAAAAAATAAAGGAAGAAAAGAAAGAAAGAAAAAGAACACACACGACGAGAGCAACCCACTGGCCACATGGGGTAATTAATCACAGCGGTTTCTGTCACTGACTGATTAAATCATTTCCAAAACCTAGAGATCTGCCTGCTTGCGTATTGATGTGAGTGAATATACTGTACGTATGTGTATGTGTGTGTACAAGAGTTGATTTATGCTATTGAGCAAATGGTTTTCTCCCTCAATCTCTCCTGTGAATTAATGAGGTATAAAAACTAAGGCTGACACTCAGTCAAATATTCCAACAGCCTCTGTGAGCTTGAAGCAGGAAGTATTGGCAACAGCCCAGTGATTGTATTATGGATACGAAAAAAGAGGACAAAAAGAACCCTTGTGGCTACTGAGGCAACTCATCAACCTAAATTATGACGTGGGGAAAAAAACCAAGTCTTTCGCCCTCTATTTTTGTTTGTGCTCCTCTAAGCCGCCTCTTTGATTCAAGCAGGTCAGTGGCACCGCATTCATCTCCCCCGGCTGTACTGCGCAGAAGAAAAGGCACAATTACGCTTTGTGCGCTCAAATTCTACAAAATAGACACCAGCATCATGATGACAACATTCTGACAATAGTGCTAAAAGGCTCCAGACCTTCATGGAACATTGTGCAGTGGTGGTACATTACTTATCTGTGCGTGTGTGCTCCACTTGACATTTACCTCAGTACGTAGTAGGGGATAGCATACAATAACTCGCTTTTTTAATACAACTCTGCCTGTGGGATGAAAGTTCCTTCAAAAATGCAATACGACAGTGTATGCCAGTGACTTTGGTGTCCTCATTAGAACCAGTCACTCATAAAAATGTAACAGGACAATTAAACACCGCTCTTATTATAGGTTTCCAAGCATTGTACAAACATGTTTTCTTAATTCTATACCTTTTTGTACTGGTTACTTTGGCATATCCTACACACTAATTGAACAAATACAGTACAGTGGTACCTCAACATACAAATTTAATTGGTTCAGGGACCTGGTTTGTAAGTCAAAATGGTCGTACACTCAAAAAAATGACTCCGGCAGGTTGTAAAGTTTACTAAAAGACTATGTTCATTTTCACCAAGAACACATCATGTTTCCAAGGTGAGCATGATTAGATCATGCAGTCCATACATAAATATTAACAATGAATGAGTAGCTAGATTAGATCATGTTGATGCAACATAATTTTGACGTGCCTTTCCAACCAATTGCAATAGTCTCTGTTGTGGTTCTGATTGAGCAGAGGACCCAAGTACAGTGATGACAGGCAAAACTGGCAGTGACAACACTTTATTGGCAGGTTTGGCGGAAGGTGTTGAAATAGTCAGGTGAGTCTTTGCGATAGATGAGCAGATGGGCAAGCAGGTGTTCAGGCAGGCAAGTATCGCAGGATCTAGGGAATAAAAGAAAAATTAGCTAAATGGCATTTTTCAGGTCTTTTTGACTGAGGCTGGAGTCACCAACTCTTTGAGCTGAGTTGTTGATCTGGCGATGAGGTGAGGCCAGGCACTGGTTTAAGTAGGCTGTTAACGACGATCACCTGCACCTGGTCCCAGGCTCACCCATCTGTCCAATCCTGCAATCAAGACGCGCACACACACACACACACACAAGGAGGAGCAGGGCTCAGGGGGCAGGATTCCTAACAGTCTCGTCATTTCTTGCGAGATTTAAAAGTAGGGTTGCCAACTCCCTGAAAAAATAAGTGACATCTCATTGGTAGAGCCGGCCGGCCCAATAACCGTCACCATTTAATTATTATTTTGTTTGTGAAAAATGTTTTTTTTTTTTTTTTTTTAATTAGATGGGGCTTTGCAAGGCACAGGCCCAGCTAGTAAAATTCCTCAACTTTATTTTTATTTATTTCTTTCATAATCTTATTGTCCACATTTTTTCGGCACACTGGAGACTCCAAACGGTTTGACCGACCGGCACCGTTTAAATATCAAAATGACCGGAATTCCATTCATTTTTAATGGCAAGCCTTTTCCCTTCATTTTTAAAGACAGGAAAACATAGGTGGTTGTGATTTTTGACCACTTACCATTACAGCCCATTGACATTGAACTGGCGCCTAAGTAAGTCAATACCACTGACAGCTATAGTGGGGAGAACAAGTATTTGATAAACTGCCAATGGAAAAACCCATTGGCAGGGTATCAAATACTTGTTCTCCCCACTGTATGTACGTCCATGCCATTGACTATCATGAATGTCAGTAGCCACGTTTACATGCTGACTTTTATTCATACCGATTCAAATCATTCTGAATGGAAATTTCACATCAGCTGTTTACATGTCACTTCATCTATTCCGATCCAGCGTTTACATGTGACTGCCTTTATTCCGAAAGGACGTTTGACAACTGCCGTCTGACATGCGCAGATTAATCAAAACAAAGCGTCACGTTGCAAAACATGGAGATCGATCGTCAGATCAGCTGCTGTTTTAACTTTTCGAGTGGAAACAAAACTTCAGAATGATACGCCGTTCATTTAAAAAGTTGTGTGGGTGCGCTGTACGTGTGCTTGGAAGCCATGTTGCAAGTGACGTTACTTACGTCACCGAGTGACGTCACCACGTCAGTTCGGAGCATGCGCAGAAAGAACGCAACCAGACACCATTCCGCTTCCCTGTTTACATGATATAATTTTACTTCTAATCGGTTTGGGAAAAGGAATATTCCACCACTGTGAATCGGAATGAAATTCCATTCGGTTTGGGCCTGTTCATTCCGAATGAGGTATTTATATGGAACACATTTATTCGGTTTGAACAAATATTCCGATTGTAATTGGAATATTTGGCTCCATGTAAACGTGGCAAATGATGCCAATGTACTGGATTCCATTGAGGCATATATAAATTGATGCCATTGACGGCCATTTACGTTAAAATTAGGGCTTTCAAACGATTACAATTTTTAATCGAGTTAATCACAGCTTAGAAATTAATTCATCGTAATTAATCGCAATTCAAACCATCTCTAAAATATGCCATATTTTTCTGTAAATTATTGTTGGAATGGAAAGATAAGACAAGACGGATATATACATTCAACATACTGTACATAAGTACTGTATTTGTTTATTAAAACAATAAATACACAAGATGGCATTAATATTATTTACATTCTTTCTGTGAAAAGGATCCACGGATAGATTCTTAAAGGATTAATGTGAGTTTGTATATTGTGACTAAATATTGCCATCTAGTGCATTTGTTGAGCTTTCAGTAAATGATACTGTAGTGACTAAACTGTTCTGCCCAAATGCATGATGGGAAGTGGGGCAACCATGACTGTGTGTGGTGGCTGCAAATACTATATCTTCTCTGTGTTGTGTACAATGCAGGGTGTTAAGAAAAAGATAAACTCATGTCATTCTTCCCCACTTTGCTTGCCTCAATAGTTATAATTGTTGTGGAAGAGATGTCAAAGCTTTTGGCAATTAAAAGCACGCTCCAAATGAATGCCTGTATCTCCTCCACTCACTTGTCACTGCCTCTTAGCTCTGTATATGCATAAAACGGCGCCATTGTATTCTTTTTGCGGCAATGCGTGAGTGAGTCGTTCCGTGCATGCGTTAAAAATTTTAACGTGATTAATTTTTAAAAATTTATTACTGCCCGTTAACGCGATAAATTTGACATCCCTAGCTGTGCCTTATGTTGGCTCAACATGTGTGCTTTATGTTAAAAGTAGTGTTGCACCGATACCATTTTTTGGCCCCGATACCGATACCTGGCTGTGCAGTATCGGCCGATACCATACCGATACCACCCCGTTTATATACATATATATATATATATATATTTTTTTTTTTTTTTTTTTTTTTAATTTATTTTTTTTTTTCTATAAAGAGCTACATAATTGGATTTGAAATCATTGCTATCAAGGCTTTGTCAGGCTGTTGCTTACCTTTGCAAAATAGGAAAAAGACTAGTACACAGTATAATACTAGCCCAACAGTAAGAAAGTAAAAATAAGTTCATAATAATAAACTCTGAATGAACTGAATAAACTTTTTTAAACCTCTCAAAGGCCAAACAGTGCAACTTTCATGAAATTATTGTCACATTCTGCTGCTGGTTAGATTGTGTTTTGTTGCTGGGCTGTTAGTGGGGGATTTCCTGACGTCGCACCTGAATCCAATGCAGGCTCATCAACGCAGCATTTAAGCACGGGTGAGCTCAGAGAAGGCTGCCGAGATATTTGCTTTGCTGATCGCCATTTGACATCTCACACTATAGTCTCTCTACATTTGCTTGTTACGCCCCTGCATTGGGTTTTTTCTGTTAGTGTGCTGCACTCGTTTGTAACCTCTACCCTGTGCAGGTATTTGAGTGTTTTTATTTTGGCTTTTTGGCTCGCTGCCTATCGTCTTAGTTAACCTTCGAGTTTGTAGTATTGAGCTTCGTCGACCTGCTGTCACGGACTCCTTTTGTTATTTCTACTATCCCGCGATCGCGTGTTATTTTTTGTTTGCAATCATTAAACCCTTGTACGTATCCCCCACTTGTTGTCCGCTTCGAGGTCCAACCTTGTTTCCGCATTTGCGGACACTAACAATTATAAGTAATAATAATTGACCACAGCATTCCGTCTCTCTATTAGCCTCTTTTTTCGGGAGGGCGGGGAGTCCCTTATTTCTATTTCTGAAAGGTGGCAACCCTACTTTGGAAACAGTTCCCAAATTACTGCAGCATTTCTTTAAGTAAAAGACAAAGTAAAGTTGATGTAGTGAACTGACCAAAGATTGTTGCACCGGTCCAGCGCCCTTCCTCTGGATAGCAGTCCTGCTCTTGCAGGCTCAAACTCGTTGTGTTCGTTCAGGTTTCGTCTTCAAATGTTTTATCGGGTTCGAGGTACTGAAACTGGCCGATTTAACTCCATATCTCAAAACTTTCAGGCCGCAAATCTTGCATGCAGCCATTGATTTTAATTGACGGGATTTCTATTTTGAAATACTTCCCGACCGCCGCCATGTCGGCGCCGCCAAGCGGCCTTGTCATTGGTCAGGAGTGGCTACTGGCCCGTTCTCATTGGTCTGGAGCAGACCAATAGCGATAGCTGCTTGGTGTTTACGTGTCGTCACACAACACAGAGACAGAGTGTAGTGAGCGCCAGGAGAAAAAAAAAGGCTGCGGTCAAATGTTATAATAATGGACCGGTAAATGGTATCGGCGCTGTCTACCGATACCACCATTTCGGGCCGGATCGGCACCCCCTGCCGATACCAGTATCGGTATCGGTGCATCTTTAGGTAAAAGAACACAATTGCTAAATACTGAAGGAAAGCAATTTAATCAGGTGCAAATTACTGTATTTCTTTAATGTCGGTTCAACATGTATTTTGGGGTCGAACAGGAGTGCCTTATTTTGGCTCAACAAGAGTGCATTATGTTCGCGCAACATGAGTGCCTAATGTTGGCTAGACATGTGTGCTTTATGTTAAAAGGACACAATTGCTAAATGCTGAAGGAAAGCAATATTATCAGGTGCAAATTCTTTCATATTTTTTTTATGTCAGTTCAACACCCCATTTTTTTGAGTGATAGATCGAGTGGGATTTTCTTCTAAGAATACATTATAATTCGATGAATTTGTTCCACAGCGCAAAAACCTACGCTAAATCCTTAATATATACTGCTGGTACAATTACAAATAACAATGACACATAGTGAAACAAATACATTATGAATACAAATCAGAATACCGTATTGGCCCAAATATAAGATGACCCTGATTATAAGACGACATCCTCCTTTTCAAGACTCAAGTTTGAAAGAAGACTTTTTGAACACCAAATTCATTTTTATTCAGAAAATAATTACAGTACATCCGAAATAAATGATTATAACAGTATATTTGAGAGAAAAACCATGTTATTTTGCCTCATTCAAATCTTACAATCTGAAAATTTAAATATGTAAACTGAAGTGCAATCACATTCGTAAATGAATGGCTTGTGGTTTTTGAAATGTAAATAAACCAATCTATTGTGATAAAACAACAAAATTGCAATAACTGCATTAACCATCAAAGTGAAGTCTATCTGTAACTGTAGTCTTGAAACAAATCTGAATAAGGAAAAACTTAGCAATAAAATAATACAAACTGGTGAGTAGCTGAGCTCTGTCATTACAGAACATCGCTTCAATGATATCTGGCGTCATCTAGCGTCGTGAATGGGTATAATGTCTAGACCACTGAGATCTGTCAGGACAGAACATCGCTTCAATGATATCTGGTGCCATCTAGCGTCGTGAATGGGTATAATGTCTAGACCGCGAATATGAGACGACCCCGTCTTATTTCAATGCAAAAAATACGTCTTATATTCAGGCCAATACGGTAATACCAATATAATGATAATTTAACAAATTGGGTTCTCTTATGGCAGTTGTCTTTTGCATGCTGTTCCTGAATGCACAGTATGACTGACGAGAGAGAGAGGTGCGGAAGAGTGGGAAGTTTTTACTTTCTTCTATCAAGCTGTTGGCGTTTACTACGGTGGACAGTAGTCATGTTGTGTTGCACAAGTTCTGAAATAAATGATTAATAACTGGAAATAAAAAAAGCGTTTTTATTGTCACCTTAACTTGTGGAGACTGGCGAACGGAGGATTGTCCAGCCAGTTCACTTACACACACAACACATTCATATTTCTCTATCATTTCGTTCCTAATTTCAACGGTAAGCGTCAACTTTTTTCCTGTTTTCACCACCTGCACTAAGCTTCTTGATTTCTCCCACAAGAAAATCTAACATGCATCTGTCTTGCGGGAAAACAAAGTATTTTGTGCATGTCGTCATATGTCGAGACAAATGACGAGTCAAAACTTATGTCGGATGTCAAAAGGATCGTATGTTGATGCGATCGTATGTTGAGGTACTACTGTACTGTGTCAGCATATTAAGTGGTCAGATGATGGAAAATGTTTTTGTTGATATAGTTTCCACAACGTTATTTGATAAAACAAGGTTGTTGTTTTTTTAAACATAGTACAATACATAATCATTTGGAACATGTTGCATGCGTCTCTGATGTTTTCATTATAATCGGCTAGCATTTTGTCTTATTTCATTGGAATCTCAAACAGTGGATTATTGCAAATTAGGTATTTACACTTTTTCCCTATAATTTACATATTATTCTGTGTGTAATTATGGTTATGGACATACAAATTGATCAAAGTCTGCATGAACAGTAATTGCCCTATTTAGGACTGTGGGAAAATGTGGGACTTAAACAGAAACAGTAGTCATAAAGAAGTCAAAAGTCAAAAATAAGCACCAACTCATTTTTTAAACGGAATAGAAATCCTGCCTGAATGCTTTTGTAGATCCACAAAGTTGACACAGAACTGTTTAATGTTAAAAATGCATTGTAAATCACCTAAATTATTAAAGCCTTCAATTACCCGATTATAGCAAAACATAATACCAGTTTCCACTCTGATTGCTGCAGAGCTCCCACTTCTCATTCACAAAGTGAATTTAAAATGTGATTAATATCAACGTGCACACATAATGGTTAAGAGGTGTCTTCTGAATGATATATCCCCAAAACATGATACTTTGTTAACATCACACAGCTTACTTTAGTGAATTTTGAAGCCCCACTGAGGTGCAGCTCAAAGAGTAAAACACTCTTGTATCACGAAGCACTGCTTCTGCTGCAGCACAAACACAAGTTGAATGGCTCCAGGATGTTTAAAACTTTTATACCAAAAAGTCATGACTCAGAATACAGAACAAAAAATAATAACAACACACACAAAGAAAACGCCATGACACTATGAAGTAAACTATTTATGTTGTCTTGAATCTATCTGTACTGGTTATATTTGAATAAGACTATTATTTTGCAGACAGCAAATTGTGTATTTTACAATGGATTTAAGGATTATAGGAGGCTGTAGGCTGGGCGATACTCTTAAATGTAGCAGTAACCCAAGGACATGACGCTGTCAGCATACTACTTACACTCATTTGCACACATTCGTGAATACACACAGTACCGTACATGTACTGTATGGAGGTGTATCATAGTATTATACTAATAGTAAGAAGTATTGCTTGCTGTTAAAAATAATTTAAAAAAAAAACAAAACAAAAAAAACATGACAAATTCCCTGGTCATGTTATCTCTGAGAGACAGCTGTTCCCACCGAAGATTACAATGTGGATTAGCACACATGCATGCACACAAAAACAGCATGCACAGTGTCGAAGCAGAAATCCATAAACACATTTTATCCTCAGACAATAGAGTGGGTAGCGCTGAAAAATGACTTTCTCAGCATCAATTTAGAGATGTAATGAGGTCCTGAAGAATGCAAAGTTTGTTTCTATTCCCCAAAAGTTCTGTTGGTAACATATAATTGACTTTGACTTTGTGACATATTGATTGGAGAAAATGAACAACATATTTTCCCAATAGGACCACTTTGAGACAAATCCAAATGAAATTTAATGATCACCTTAAGCTTTAGTGCTGCGAGAGTATGAACCCATCAAGTCAATACATCAGCTCCAAGGACTGCAAATCTTTTCCGAGGTTAAATGCACTTCATCCATTCAGCCGGCTAATCCATCCCGTACAGGAAATGTTCTCCCAGCATATACGAAAGGTCACATGATTAATGACTTCTCACAGCGGTTGTCAGGAAAACCCTTGGGTCACAAACCCACGGCTTCAATTATATCATTAAAGCACTTTGAATGCACAGTCACGGCCGGAATCTCACAGATGACTGACGTGCACTTCCTGCCCATCAGTGGTCAGCTCAGAGAATGGCCTCTTCTCCGCTTAGTCTCTTTTGTCCAACATTTCAGAACGCTGTCACTAAAAAGCAGCTGGCAACATATTTGAAAGGCAGATGCCCTTTGCATGGAGTTGAAGCTTGAAATTGAAAGAAGTTCAAACTAGAAACGGCCATTCTGTTCCCACTAGAAGGAGACATATTATGTATTTATTCCAAAATTTAAAGGTTCACAGGCATCCTTGACATTATGTTGTCACAATATGGCAACGGTCAAGAATTTAGAATCTTATCGTGTTGGAAGCTTCTGAAACGTTTTTTTCTGTGTGGCAAATCTGTGGCTCCCAGTCTGCAGCTCTGCTACAGTGTATCACAAAAGTGAGTACACCCCTCGCATTTCTGCAGATATTTAAGTATATCTCCTGTAAACAGTTTGCTGAAGACATGTCAACAAAGCACATGGATTACTGGAACTATGTCCTATGGTCTGATGAGACGGGCGGGCTTTCTTGTGTACCGTCTTCAGAAAAGGCTTCCTCCTGGGGTGACAGCCATGCACACCAATTTGATGTAGAGTGCGGCGTATGGTCTGAGCACTAACAGGCTGACCCCCCAATCTTCAATCTCTGCAGCAATGCTGACAGCACTCCTGTAACAAGTCACATGAACTTTTGGAGGGAAAATAACAAGCAGTACTCAATTTGAACATTTAAGGGTGTAAGTTTTTTCATAGGGGTGTACTCACTTTTTGTTGCCAGGGGTTTAGATATTAATGGCTATATTTTGAGTTATTTTGAGGGGAAAATAAATTAACTCTATTATATAAGCTGCACACAGACAACTTTTCATTGTATCAAAGTGTCATTTTGTCAGTGTTGTCCCATGAAAAGATATACTTATCATATTAGCCCGAATACAAGACGGCCCTGATTATAAGACGACACCCTCTTTTTCAAGACTCAAGTTTGAAAAAAGACTTTTTGAACACCAAATTAATTCTTATACAGAAAATAATTACAGTACATCCTAAACAAATGATTATAACAATATATTTGAGAGAAAAAGCATGTTATTTCACCTCTTACTATCTGAAAATTTAAATATGTAAACTAAAGTGCAATCACATTCGTAAATGAATGGCTTATGGTTTTTGAAATGTAAATAAACCAATCTATTGTGATAAAACAACAAAATTGCAATAACTGCATTAACCATCAAAGTGAAGTCTAACTGTAACTGTAGTTTTGAAACAAATCTGAATAAGGAAAAACATTGCAATAAAATAATGCAAACTGGATAAACTTGAGAGTAGCTGAGATCTGTCATGACAGAACATCGCTTCAATGATATATGTCGCCATCTAGCGTCGTGAATGGGTATAATGTCTAGACCGCAAATATAAGACGACCCCCTCTTTTTCAGTCTTATTTCAATGCAAAAAACACCATCTCATATTCGGGCCAATACGGTAAATATCTGCACAAATGCGAGGGGTGTACTCACTTTTGTGATACACTGTATGTTAGTATGGTTTCAGCAATGTAGAGCAGAGGTCAGGAACCTACATCCCGCGAGCCATACCTGGCTCCTCATGAGTGCATCTGGCTCTCCGCCAACCAGTAATTTTAAATGTGGAACCTGCCGGCTCGTTTGAAATGAACAAGCTTTGATTAGCTGATGGTCCATTCACACATTTTTCCTGGACCGTCAAATGTACGTCGCAATAATATGCTTCAATTCAGTTCCCATTGGTGGTCCTCCCGTCGCAGATTGCAGAGAGATGGGCCTGAAAACAGAGCTCGTCTTGTGCGTTAAGTCTTCGCTTAGCCTCCCAAATCAATGCCGAGCGAACTGGAGTATATATAGCCTGGAACTCCAGACTCACCACTGCTCCAGCGATTGAGTCCGGCGATTGTCCCGCGGATCTTATTCCCAGGGCGGAGCAAGCCACAGCAAACAGACAGCGGAGTGAGCCAATCAGCGACGAGCGGACGTGATGTTGGTAAAGCGACAAGAAACTCTCGCGCAAGCGGAGAACGGAGAAGTTTATTCAACATGGCTAGCGCGAGACAGACTGTTGTCAATGACTTGTGTCAATGTGTTTTGGTAATTTAAAACTGATTTTACCGCGGATTGGAACGT
This sequence comes from Corythoichthys intestinalis, assembly GCF_030265065.1. NCBI lineage: Eukaryota > Metazoa > Chordata > Actinopteri > Syngnathiformes > Syngnathidae > Corythoichthys > Corythoichthys intestinalis. Next base: position 45,500,296 of record NC_080398.1, read on the forward strand.
ATTCTCGGGTCTCCCATTCGCCATCTGTGTTGTTGTGGAGACGACTTCCGACGCGCAAGAGCGACGTTGCTCGTTAAGAACACGTCATGCAACTAATCGAATCTGATTGCACGGATGATTTCGTTTGGCTCGAGAGGCCATTAAGGAGCTGGGTGCCAGACTATTCTCACAGTGTTTGGAAAAATACAGGTAGAACAGTCTGGCCGTGCCAGGCAAGAGTATATAGAAAAGGCGTAGGGGAAAATTAAATCACAAAAGTGAACTGTGAGGTACCTCAAGTCACAGAGGCATGCCATCCATTTTACTTTCATGATTTTTTCACCTGTCAAAATTGTCGCCACTTTCAGGACAGTGAGACTCACAAAACAGTTGCCCCGAGAGGCTCCGACTGTTATTTCGGCCACTGTTATTTTAAGTTCCCTAGTTGTGTTTCCACTTCCAGGAAATATACGCAGCACCGCATCATGTTTCTATTTGTTATTTTCCAAGTGGTGAGTGCGCAACTGAGAAACAATTGCAACATTCCAAGAAACAATGTGAGGCTTTTGTTGTTGTTTTCTAGAAATTACTTTCAATCACAACTCGGCGACTGCTCGTAAAAGCCAAGCTTTGGCTCTCTCTTGCTCCCGCATAATGTGTTCAAATGTGCTAACGAAAAATTCTGTGATCACAAAACAGACTCGGACAACCTGGCAACAGTATATATACATATACACTGTAAGGCACTCGTGGAAACATTCTGAAATATCTTGGATGTTTTGGCTCTCTCTGTCCAAAAGGCTCCCGACCCCTGATATATAGTTTTGTACACAGATTTCATTCAGGGATTTTATTGTAATAAAAATGGCATGAAGATAATTACATGGCTGAGCAAATACGCCACAGTGTTAGACTTGTGTCCGTACGAACAGAAGGACTGTGATTTTGCCACCACCCTCCGACCCGAGGACACAGCGCTGTGAGCGACCACAAGAGCAGGGCAGAGGTGAGGGTGCAAGTCGGGCATTAAATCACATGCACCTGTGTTCAAGTCTATCAGTGTGTATGTGCGTAGGTATAACTGATGTCACAAAATGGCTGTGCAAGTATGTGTTGTAATTTTTTGTTCACCTAAATATTATTTCCTTCATTATCAGGGGTCTAACAAATGCACGATTTTCAAACTTAAATACTTTAAACACCCATATTTCATATGCAGATCATTTGTTGTTGTCTGGCAAGATGTCATCTGTCCAATTAGCTTTTAACTTAAAAGCTAATAGAGATTTGGATCGGATCAACCGCCAATATGCGCAAAAAAAAAAAGCGCATCGGTATCGGATCGGCCGACACGGAAAAATTCCGATCCAGACTCCCGATCCGTTTTTCAAAATCTGGTCCGCATTTTACCGCACACCTTCAGCACACTAGCATTACCCTCTCCCAATTTACCTCCGTGGTATCTCCTACATTATGACTGCAATGTAAATTTAAAGTTTATCGGTAAAAATGTCAGCTGTCACCTGAGCATCTTGAAACGCTTGTCTTTGTCAAAAAAATCTCCCCATCATGCTGGGACTGCATCCAGGGCAAACAGCTGAAGGGAGTGTGTAGAATAGATAGGGATGGAGCAACAAAGTTTGGAGAAGATTGGGGAGAAGAAACCATTTTTGGTTTAAAATAATATTATTTTCACTGATTTTTTTCAAAGCCTTGGTACAGTTGTTCAAGAGCAGAGAACTGATGTTGAGTTAATAGTTTATTTTCCACTGAGGTTGTTTGTGTGTTTTGCTTTTTTAAGACAGTTCACAATATTATTTGCACGTTTTACTGACTGAATATGCCATTTATGTTTGTTATTTATAATGTTTCGTGTTTATCACATAATAAACAGGTCAGTTTCTTGTTACCAACCATTGTGTGTTATTCAAACTCACCTAATTCAGCTGGCTAGTTGTTCCCAAGAGTACTAAAACCCTTTTCAACATGAGTCTGACAACTAAGTAAGGAGGCTAAATAACTTTAAACTTTAATACATGCTCAGATAGGCTACTATCGGTATCGGCCAGTATCGGTATCGGATCGGAAGTGCAAAACAATATCGGTATCGGATCGGAAGTGCAAAAACCTTGATCGGGACATCCCGACTTTTAAGTACAGTTGTACTGGTACCTCGACAAATGATCTTTTCGATACCCGACATAAAATTTGACTCACCATTTGTTTCTACATCCGACGACATGCTCGAAATATGACGATTTATGACAGCTCCGCAGACGGACGCACGGCGGATTGTCTTGTGAGAAAAATCAACACATGTTCCAAGAAGGTTAGTGCAGGTGATGAAAAAGGAAAAAGGTGACGCTTACCATTGAAATGAAGATGGAAATGATAGAAAAATATGAGCGTGGTGTGAGCATCCGTGAACTGGCTTGATGATACGGCCGAAGAATGTCTACGATCTCGACAGTCCTCTGACCTCCACCTCTGGTAGTCTTTATAAATTAAGGTGACAATTATTATTGTGGTAACATCGCCAAAGGAATTGCTAACTTCGTCAGGTTTTTATAATTTATTTCAGAACTTGTGCAACACAACACGCCTACAGTCCGACACAGTTGACGCCAACAACAAAACGTTAAAAGAGAAAGTAAAATCTCTTCCGCACATTTCTCTGTTACGTCAGCCACGCGGTGTGTTCAGGTTCAGGTTTCTTGTGAGAGAAATCAACATGGGTTCCAACAATGTTAATGCAGATGGTGAATAAAGGTACAAGGTGAGGCTTACCTTTGAAATGATGATGGAAATAATAGGAAAACATGAGCGTAGGTTGCGCATCCATGAACTTGCTCAACATTACGGCCGTAGACGATTATTGATCTCGGCGGTCCTCCTCCGTGCGCCAGTCTTTATACGTTAAGGTGACAATTATTATTAATGTAACATGCCAAAGAAATCGCCAGCTTCTTTAGGTTTTTGGTCATTTATTTCAGACCTTGTACAACACAACATGCCTACTGTCCGTTACAGCTGAACATGTAAAGTAAAACGTCCTCTTCAGTGCGTTCAACTACACCACGCAAAAATACATCTGCAACATTAGAACCCAAGTCGCTACATTATTACAGGTATTATTATTATTACTATTATTATATTTTTTATCCTGATTTTTATTCATAATTTAGTTGTTTACTCTGTGTAATTGCAATTTGAAATAGTAACAGCAGTATTTATTAATGAGTTAGTGTAGTTTTTCGGGCTGTGGAACGAATTATTGGAATTATAATGTATTCTTATGGGAAAAACCTGCTCGGCATACGACCATTTCGACTTACAAACAAGGTCCTGGAAGGAATTAACTTCGTATGTAGAGGTACCACTGTATAATGTATTCTTATGGGAAAATTTGGCTCGACATACAACCATTTCGACTTACAAAAAAAGTTCTGGAACTAATTAACTTCGTCTGTAGAGGTACCACTGTATTCTCATAATTTTATGAATTGTTCAATTTGATCTTTTTTTTCCCAAAGACTTATCTGTTTATTTGCTATTCGACGAACGCAATCGGAAGCCATGTTTTGATGAGTAGCGGCACAGACACTGATTCTTGAAGAGGATTTTTTTTAATTAGAGTGTAAGAGAAGGAGAGAAATAATTAAAGGAAGTCCCAGACTTCAAAGAAAATCAACTGAATACCAGTAAAAACAAATGATCCACATATAGCCATACAACTAAATGATACTGATGAGACCATTAAATAAGTGAGTCTAGACAGGAGTGGCCAAATGGGATCAGTTTTATGACACAATTAAATCAACCCATGCAGGACTGACCAGTCAGAGAAAATAGGTCATCTCAGGTTTTTGTATATATGAAGTGGTTTTGTGTGCTGTAGTCTTTACTGAGAGATGCACATTAATGTAATCTCATGCAATTGTGAAAGATTTTTTTGTGACCAGAGCTGCTGTCAGATCTCATCACCAAACACATTTTCCTTTACAATTACTGAAGTTCCAGAATTTAAATAAGGGTGTTGGATGCGCAGGACAGCAAATTTTAATACAAATTTAAATCCGAAAATTTAGTAGGCCCATGCAAAATATAGCATTTTGACTAATATTCATCAGTAGTAACTTGTAAGGTTGATAGTAGTAGTAGTAGTAGTAGTAGTAGAAGTAACAGCAGTATTAGTGGAAGAAGTAGGCGTCCAAACCATTTGAACTGAAAAGGACTGCAAGACTGGATGTACTGGATGTTGCTGTCAACTGGCAGTTTCAAGTACTTGCTCACAAATTAGCTATCTATAAAATGCAATTGTGTATATGTGAGGGACCTGTTGCCATTGAAATGCATTTACTTATATAATTGACAAATTTTTGCATTTCATACAAAAATATTACTAACCCAAAAGTTAATGGGTTCTTCCTTGGCCCTTCATTTTACATCATTAAACATATAACCTACTTGTGGAAGCTGTGAAAAAGAAAATGTCTGCAAAAATATTTTTTCACCAAGGTTCACCTCCCTACTCTCGTTTCCAATAACTACCGTAGTTTTATTGTAAGCCTCTAGGCTCTTATTGTTTTCCTTAAAAGCCTTCAAGTGGAATGTTCCTTTTTAAATAAGTTGCAAATGCAGATCTCAACCCACTATAAACAACATACTTGCTTTTAGCGATGAAAAAGCTAGTGCATTTGGGGTGTGTGCAAGTGTGTTGACGCCTTTGTGAGACTGCCTGTGACTGTTAGCGATTAGCACTCAGCATGTTGTTACCACAACATGTGCATTCCAGAGTTGATAATCCAGGATTATTTCCCCCTCTATTTACTGTATCTCGTCAAGGTGGATTATTATTATTATTATTATTTTTTTTTTTATAAAACACACACACTTTTAGATAATTATGTACTTAGAAATCATGGTATTATAAACATACATAGTGAAATGGAACACGGATGTGATCATGTGGGATATGTGATACAAAGTAGGATGTACAGTGTGTTTTAATGTAAAATAACATTTTGGGCCATTCTAGCTGTATCTTCGCTAAAGATAAAGAAATCCCTCCAGGCATGCAAACTGGTTAGGGGTGAAAAAGGTGACAAAGTAACATGGACACACGGCATGCGCGGAAAAGTGCATTTCATAGTGCAACCAGACACATCTCGAATTAAACACAGTACATAATAAATTAACATATACAAGTCTAAATCTCTCATCCTGAAATCAGAACATATAAAACGCATTAAGTAGCAAATTATACAAAATCTAGATTATAAAATATACAGTATGTCCAATTTGCATTAAGCAGAGAACAGCTGTACAGCATAAAATATGAATTCACAGGTACAGTATAAATTCCATTCACTTAACTATTATGTGTAGATAGATAGATAGATAGATAGATAGATAGATAGATAGATAGATAGATAGATAGATAGATAGATAGATAGATAGATAGATAGATAGATAGATAGATAGATAGATAGATAGATAGATAGATAGATAGATAGATAGATAGATAGATAGATAGTATTGGTATTATTATTTTAATGTATTCGATTGATAGGGCATCATACTGGATAAACAGAAGTACACCTGTAGGCTGTTTTATAAACGGGGGGCAGGTGTACAAACAGCGCGGGAATGGGGGTACTTTCAAATGCGACATGTAGCGGAGCTCTCCGGTTTAATAAACTCTCAATGGCTAAACAAATGAAACGACCTCCACAACAAGGCAAAACTCTTCCCTTTCTGTTAATGATCAGAGAGTATAGAGGGGCCCTTAAATAACTCGTTGTCCAAAATAACTGGTGAACATTCAGAACTTTACTAACAAAGCCCTGAACATGACTTGTATGGAAGGCACTAGTTCATCACTCTAGTTACCTCATTGCTCATGATTTTTTTTTTTTTTTTTAAAACGTTAACAAGCGCTTTACAAAGGGGCCTTAAAGTGAATGTGACACGAAAAAGCATGTTTATTTCATAATACACGCGGTATTTTATGCTCCTAAATGATATGGACCGCTTGGATGTATGTGGAAGGGATCGCTATATTTATTTAGTTTTTTTTAATCCCGCGCCATGAAAATGAGGGACTTCCGGCTTCGGTCTTGCATTGAGCAGGAGGGCGCTGTGACGTGTCCGGGTGAAGTCGTCCTCTTCACTAAACAGCCGTACTGTTGTGTATGAGGACTAAGGATTCAGCCGATTTTGCGGATTAATACGTTTATTTTTTCGAATCACGCCAGCTAAACGGCTGCAGAAAAATATTGCTTTATGAGGGAGAGGCGTGTGCGCCTTTTTGGAGTTTCAAAAGGTTCCCATTCACCGTGGATATTGGCCAAAACAAGCCCTACCATTTGACTTACGAGGAAGTGAGTAACATCTTGTTTTGTATTATGTCAAATATTAATACAGCGATTACAAAGTAAACACTACAAACTTTCTTTAAATAAAGGACTACTTACGTTTGATTATTGATAGGCATATAAAAAGCTCTCCTCAAGCACATTAGCTGCAGGTTAGCTGCACAACAACTGCAGCCGCCCTGCTCCGGGGAACGAACTGTAAATTATTCTCCGCCGGGCGGGTTGTCGATCTGCGAAGACAATCGACAACCCAGTCGTCATGTCAAATAATCCGGGCTAGTTATGTGTGATTTTTCGCTTCGAAGACTTTGAAACATCACTCGGTTCGGGTTAGCATGTCAGCTAGCTGTCACGCCTCTTGGTTTGTTTATATTCTCCGAAGCCGGGGAAGGGAAATGACATATGTCCGATTTAGGTGTCATAAAATATCGTTCGGGAGGTGCAACAGTAAAGGTGAAGTCGACAGTTTTGACCATTATGGAGTAATTTTGCCATGTCGTCCTGAATAAGTGCATTTTTATTATTTCATATTCCATTTAGCACAAGACTTATTTGTCATGACCATGCTGTTTATTTAGCAATTGGGGAAATACTTGGATAAAAAGAATATCCTGTAAAAATATTGGAGACAGAAACAATGACATTTTGCAGCTCTCTTCGTCGTGTTTTGCTCGTTGTGAATAGTTCCCCCTTGACGGGCTGACTGGTCCTTCTCAAGCCATTTATTTAGCTATTGGGGAAAAATACTTGGATAAAAAGAATATCCTGTAACAATATTGGAGTAGAGAAACTGAAACAATGACATTTTGCGGCTCTCTTCATCGCGTTTTTCTCGTTCCGAATAATTCCCCCTCAATGGGCTGAATAGTAAAACCGATGAGCCCAGTCTCCCGCTGACGTCATCCACCTGTTGGGGACGCTCGAGCCCTATAATGGTAGGCGTGGCTAACCGGCAGATTAAAAGACTAATTTCTTATCATCTGCGCTTTGCTAAATTGTTGTATATAGTCGAATCGTCTCAATATATGATTCTAATTCACATAATAATGCTATTTAAGACTTTTTTTCTCCTGTCGTATACTCTTTAAATAACTCGTCACAACGCCAACTGTCGACAATTCAGATCCCAACTGACGTTCGCTAACTTTACTAGCAAAGCCCTGTGTGAAAGAAGCTAGTTAGCCCCTCCGCTGTTAGAGCTACCTCGAGTAACTGCGTTCTACGAGGCGGTGAAATATCGAGGACTATCTGAAGTCAGTTATCGAGAAATTAAGCGAATACTTGTGTTATAGACACCATTACAAGCGCAGGAATTGATCGAACAACACGATTGAATTATTTATGAAGACTATTATAGGCCATCACTCAAACTTTTAGCTTTAAGAAGTTAACAATTTTTGACATTAATCCCTTACCTTGCCGCAATATCCAACGGGTCCGGGCGAGAAGCTGGGATGGAGAGGGGTTCGGCCTCCTCATTGCTGATTGGTGATAACTGTGCTCGTCACTCTTGTCAGTTATTTGTTGTCACGAGAAGAGTGGTGGTGATAGGTCTAGGTCATAGGACTAGAGTATAGTTTTGAGCATGGACTACGGTTTTGAAGTGAACGGTTTCACTCGCTCGTTGACATGCCCGCTCTCCCATTTTTTTCTCCTCTGATCTACGTGATTCAGAAGAATGACCCATTTTGATTTCAAAATGGTGAAATTTAGCCGCAAGGTGGCAAGTTTGCATGCCTGGCCTCTTACAGAAAATCACAAATGATCGGTGTGGTAGACGTTCTTCAAGTGCACGCTTCACATTCCGCCCTCTTTCCAAAGTCCACAAAATTTACCAAAACCAATTCTAAAACATGTCTTCGCTTGGCGCACACACGCTACTCTAATTTTGTACAGCGTTTTAAAGTAGGGTCTATAGTGTTTTGTTTTTCATTTAGCTAACAAACCATGGGACAGCATTATATTTATTGCCAAAACTTTACGACCAATAATTCATGGACAAAAACTTTGCTCTACTAGAACTCTATTAATCATCAAATTGGCATGATACGACACATTAACAAAAAAGAAAGAAATATTTAAAGCAAAAATGTTTACGGGTACCACCATCAACGGCAAAATATGTCAGTTTATCCTCAATTACAATTAAGGCCCAAGTGGAATGGAAACTGAAATTCTTCTACTTCTTATTCCTCCAGTGAGGAACGGGGTGTCCTGTCCCTGTGCGTTGAGCTGACCATATGAACCAGGATTTACCCAATGCTGTTGATCTTGTGCCAGCTGCTCTGCATCCTCCTCGGCAACTCCATGTTGGTTGAGGTCGCCCTCAGTGATGGCAAGCTATCAGGTGAGAGGCTTGCCTCGTGGTCGTCTCGAGCCTGCGGCCTTTGGGTCAAACTGGAGGATGCCACTTGTAGGATGGTCTGGAGGCAGACGAAGGACATGGCCGAACCAGCAGGCTCTAAGCACTTCATTGGAGACTTACTGGGACCACCTGATGTTCTCGAGGGTTCTGAGAGCCATGCTATCAAAGCCATCGATTCTTGCAGCGAGAGTGTCATTCAGTGGCCATGTTTCTGAGCCATAAAGCAGGAGGGGAGAGTATGGCGAAGTTTTAAATCTGGAGCTTAGTCTTGTGTGAGATTGTCCAGTTTCCAGAGTGTCTGTCACTTTGCATTAAGAGTGTGGCTGATGGAGCGACTGAAGTCTGAGGTGATGTTGGTGTCACTAGGTCGGGAGGGTGTCGGGGCGAGGCAGAGTCTTGTGCAGGTTGACTCAGAGCTTTAGCTTAAGATGAGCCACCAGCAGACAATGGTCTGCGTTGTCAAGCTGTGTTCCTATGTACACCTGGCAGTTGGTGACAAAGAACTTCAGGTGTCATGAAATTTGGATGTGGTTCAATGCCTTCCTAGTCCTGCCATCTGGGCTGTACCACATCCAATGATGGAATACTTTCGCGGGGAAATCAGCGACACAGAGGTTGTTATGGTGGCAGAAGAAGAGAAGGCGGTTCCCAGTATCGTTTGTTGCCCTGTCAACAAAGGTGGTGCCGACAAGTGAGCCAGGGTACCGATCACTGCTGGATAGAGTGGTATTGGTGTCAGTGAGAATGATGGTGAAGTCGGGTGGGGGAGCTTGGTTGACAGCCTGGTGAAATTGGTCAAAGAATATGTATTTCCCATCGTCATCAGTGACATCTGTGGGGGTATAGGCGACAATCACTGTCATCTTCCCATGGTGATGGGGGAAGCGAGCAGACAGTAGTCTGTCCAGCTGATGAGGGACCTAGGGAGGGCTATTGGAGTGTCAAAAGTCATGCCAAAAATGCAGGTTGGACTCTTGGGGCCACTCCACATTGTCAGTCTGGCTATTTTCTGTGGTCAGTTTTGTAATAAACAGTTTATCCCTCTACAGGAAAGTCTGTTGGTGGGGATGCCACCTCATAGCATACTGCCACGCTGGGGTCTTTGTCTATCTACAACCTACGCTGAAGACCGGTCCACCTTGGCTAACCCTACCAGCAGTGTTGTCAGTAACACGTTACTACTGTAATCTGATTACTTTCTTCAGTGACGAGTAATCTTACGCGTTCATTTTTCCAAGCTAGTAATCTGATCAAAGTTAGTTTCCCTAGTGCCTGTGCGTTACTATTTTGTTTTTGCCTCATAATGTATGTAGAATGAAGAATACTGTAGTCATGTACGAAGAGCATTTCTCATGGGGTGGGGTGGGGGTGGGGTGGGGGGGGTGGGGGGGGTGGGTAACGTGCATTACGATGCTGTTTGAGGCTGTCTGCCACGGCGGTCAACAACATAGCATTCTGACGAGGCAGCGAGGCTGACAGTGAAAGGCAGGATATATATCGCAAATGGATGCCTTTGCTAACTGGAAATACAGCCATTACTTCACATTTATGTCCAGTAAAGATGACAAAAATATCTCCGTGCGTTGCAAACTTTACGCTGGCTGAAAAAGACTGTCGGCCGCTAAAAACTCTACATCCAATTCAACAAGGAAGCACTTGAAATTACAGGAAAATGCAACAAAACTCAAAAAAGCCTACAGAAAACAAGACAGCCAGCACTTCTACAGTTTGTAACCAGCCTTTATGCACATTTTATCGTCAGTGTTTGTAACCATAGGCGGAGTTTTACTTTTGTGGGGCTGGGGGCAAAGCATGTTGATGACTGAAAAAGTCAAAAGTTTGGACACACCTAAACATTTTTACGTTTTATATATTTTCCCTACTATTGTTAATCCTCTCTGAATACATCACAACTATGAACGAACATGAGGAATGGCAAAAAAAAGCGAAATAACTGAAAACAGGTGTTATATTCTACATTCTTCAAAGTGTCCACCTTTGAGGTGTCGCCAAACTTTTGGTCAATACTGACTGGATATATACATATATATAAAACTGTCCAAGCTCAGTTGTTGTTGGTTGCGTTTGAAAGCTTAGGTTTACAGAAATTCTAAATATCCATCTTGCCTCCACAGGTGTAGTTTTGGCTTAGCAAAGCAAAAGCTAGTGTCTTAGGTGCTAGTCACATGATCTGCTCGAAAAATGATTTTGACCCATTATGAAATACATTGTAGGATTCTTGTTCATTTCAATATTTTTTGTTGTTTTATTGCTTTACAACTTTTATAGACAATATTTTAACAGCTAGGTCTTTATTTTAAAGAGGTTCAGAATTTTTTACATTAGGCTTTATCTTGGAGTTAGCGGGGCTTTATTTAGTCGTTGGAGCTGATTTGAACAAATTCCGTGCAGTTTGTCAGTTATTTGTTAGTTTCAGGGCTCCGGGGTGGCTAAGCTAGCGCAAGTCAATGGTGGTTGAAATCAACTCCATCGACTAATTAAACCCCCGCTAACTCAAAGATTAAGCCTTATGTGAAAAATTCAATTACATGCAATGACATTTTTTGTTGTCATTTTTATGTTGAGGCCGCAAAAGGAGAAAAAAATGGTAAAAAGTAACTGATAAGTTACTTTTAAAGTAAGTTAGTTACTTTGATAATAAAGTAATCGGTAAAGTAACTAGATAACTTTTTTGAGGAGTAATCAGTAATTAAATTACTTTTTTAAGTAATCTGTGACAACACTGCCTACCAGAAGCAGGCACCTAACAGTATCGTGTCCAGGATCACTGGAACACACAAGACACATCGCCACATCAAGGCCAGAACCATTCAAGGGGGAAACTGAAATTAAGAAGCCTTTAATTTTTAGGATCTGCTCTTACAAAACACAATAGTATGGAGCATGGATCACATTATGACGAATGCTACTAATTACAACTACTCAATTGTCTCTATATGACATCGATTAATCAACTTTGGCTCAGCTTTTAACAAATTATAGCTGACTACAAAATATTTTTTTGTCATTCGAGACCTAGCAGAACATGTACACTAATGTCCAAAAGAATGATGATGTAAGAACACAATGTGTCAACAATGGTTCTCCAAAGACCAATTGTAACTGAAGATCTATTCAATTTCTATATGTTCATACCATCATTACATTTTTTTATTACTCTGCCCTCGGTCTCAAAGAACCACAAAACCTGGGGATACAGACATGCTGTATTGTATGGTAGGTGTCCTTTCCCTGTGATTGAATGTGTGTCCTTGTGTGGAAAGCACATTCTCCTCCTCTCAGGGAGTAAAAAAATAACACTCTAGTGGTGCTGATGCTGATGTACAGGTGAGAGAATAGCCAAGGATTTAGAGATTACCCGAGGCTTTGTGCGTCCACCATGGCCCATTCACAATAGGTCAGCTCAGAATAACTAGAAAGGGCTGACCAACCGTGTTCAGTCACCCCTGGAGTCATTAATCACACAACTCTGCAGATGAGGGCAGCACAGACGCTTGCACACACATGAAAAAAGCAGACACACCAGAGCTCGATGTAATTATGTAGGCAAATGCTGGATGACAGCCTCGCTGCAGGTAGTCAGTGCTTAAAGCCTCCACTCCAGCTACATTATCATACACACACAAATGAGAATATTGTTGCAAAACACCTCAGCGCACTAACAACACATCACATCATGTTAGGTGGTGATAAGACGAAACTTGTATCACACATCTGAGACTCAGATCTGCGTATTTCCTCCTGAGCTTTATTTGACATCTCCCTAGACACAAACAGAAACTACTGGAGCGGCGCAGCTGAACATTCATATTCCCAAACAGGATACTCAGCTTGCCGCCAGAACGTAATCAGGACCAGAATCTCAGATAAAGTTCCCATTTACAGGTTATGGAATCTTCAAAGAGACTTCTCAAGCATGACTGTCTGTGTTTTTGCTTGTGATATGCAACGTGAAATGTTCAGTAGTAAATCTGCAATTGTTGTGGGCCAATACTTGCGGTTTTCATCCTGACATCTCTCGTATAATTACTTCTCTTCCCCCATTTACATTACTCATGTTTTAATTTTGCCATGATACAATAAGTGTTTTCATGGTAGGTGCTTGACCACTGTGAGAGACAATCTAAAAAAAAAAAATCCAGAAAATACAGTGTAGGATTTTTGTTTAATAATTTATTTGTATTATGCTGCAGCAAGTATTAGAACACATGAGAAAAGCAATATTAATATTTGGTACAGTAGCCAATGCTCTAACTGATGGAATGTTATTTACCCAAAATATCACAATACATGGCCCTGGTCATCCTCTCCTGAATACAGTGCAGTCGTCCTGTCCCATGTGCAGAAAAACACCCCCAAAGCATGATGCTACCAACCTCATGCTTCACAGTAGGGATGGTGTTCTTGGAATGGTACTCATCATTCGTCTTCCTCCAAACACTGAGTGGAATTAAGACTAAAAAGTTCCATTTTAATCTGATATGACCACATGACTTTCTCCCTTAACTCCTCTGGATCATCCAAATGGTCACTGGCAGACTTAAAACAGGCCGAGACATGTGCTGGTTTACGCAGGGGAACCTTCCGTGCTATGCATGATTTTAAACAATGACATTTTAGTGTATTACCAACAGTAAACTTGGAAATGGTGGTCCCATCTCCTTTCAGGTCACTGACCAGCTCCTCCTGTGTAGTTCTTGGCTGATTCCTCACCGTTCTTAGGATAATTGAGACCCTACGAGGTAGATCTTGCATGGAGCCCCAGTCCGATTGAGATTGAAAGTCATGTTTAGCTTCTTCCATTTTCTAATAATTGCTCCAACAGTGGATCTTATATATCACCAAGCTGCTTGGCAATTTCCCCGTAACCCTGTCCAGCGTTGTAGAGGTCTACAATTCATTATCTGTGTCTTTGGAGAGCTCTTTGGTCTTGACCATGTTAGGAATTGGAGTCTTCCAGATTGCATGGGGAGGACAGGTGTTATTATGCAGCTAACCATCTCAAACAGGTTAAAAAGTCAGACTCAAAAAGTCGACCTCCACTCCACTAAGTCACTAGACTTTTTAAAAGGTGACTAACAGATCTTTCAGGCTCACAATTCTAGCTAATAGACAGGTGTTCAAATACTTATTTGCAGCAGTATTTTACAAATAAATTGTTAAAAAAAAAAAAAAATCATATAGTGCGATTTTTTTTTTCTTTAGATTGTCTCTCACAGTGGACAAGCACCTACAATAAAAATTTCAAACCCGCCAATCATTTCTAAGTGGGAGAACTTGCAAAATGACAGTGTGCTCAAATAATTATTTTCCTCACTATAAAGGCTGTATTCCGGACAGTTGGGAAGCCAGAAAGCATACTGTATCACTTGAAATTTCTGATGATCTTTAATGCTTTCATGCAGGCAAAATTATATAATTTTAAAACAATAATAAAAATAGCCTAATTTGTGATGTTAGATGTAATTTCAGTTGACTCCATTATAACAGACTAGTGGATGTGTTGGACTACTTCTCTAGACACCAAACTACTTTGTAGAGACTGAGTCAACATCACATTGACTTCCTGTAAATCAATCTGAAGAAAAGCTTGACAATTAATTGTGCTTATGCTTGGCACAGTTTTTAAAAGATGTCTTACTTGTCCGCATTTGAGAAGTTTGTAAATACTTTTACCATTTGCTTTCCAGTTTTGCTGAAAACAGTTTATTACATTTTGACACTAAATTTGTAATAAATTATGGTCGGGCAGTCTCTTGTAAGGAAACGTAAAGAAAAGAATTCCCAATTTTATTCAAGCATTTTGCCATTGTCAGCCCTCAATATGGATTCTACTGATCTTAAAGTGTCACCGGGTGTTATTAGCTGGTTGTAACAGCAATAACAAGCAGAAGACTCAGAGAAAGGTATTTTAGTGGAAATCCTTTGAAGTGTGCAAGATGAAAGTCACTTTTGAATTTTGCTGTTATGCTCCTTGTTAGAGAACAGCAAGTTGTGCAAAAAGTGAAAAACTGAACAGACGGGCAAGAGGTCGAACTCAGTTCACCTCTGAATATTGAAGCGCATTTGAGGTTAATCCTAAAATTTCCCCAAAAACATTCTGTCAGTAGGGTATTTTTCGTATACTTCAGACATTTATCATATTAAACCACTGCTGACTGACATTCTCTTTTGACAAACTGTGCTTCACTTAAATCCGTTTGTGACCTCAACCACTTCTTTCCTCCTTTTAGGTGACACAACTTTCACTTTGGCATTACAGCAGCACTTTAAAGATAGTGAAGCCTTTGCTACATTCTCTGACCTTGAAGATTTAGGTCTGTATTTACTTGGGTAAAACGTGTGACAATAAGCAGTTGGTTTGCTTTGCAGTTGGTTTTATTACTACACCAGCCAAGTGCAGTGACAGTATTCTAGAGATGTTTCTATGGGAGATGTGAGTAAAGGACATCTGTGATTGGGCTCAGATGTTACATACCAGAGCAGCCAAGCCACCCTCTTTCAAATGGCAACACCTGATCTAACATGACTCCTAGCGCAACAAGTCTAAAATTGCACAAGGAACAAAAACTATAGCCCCATGTCTTTTGCATTGGTATGTTATAAATAAGTAAGTGAATATGAATTTAATATAAAAATACAAAAAGGTGATGTTAACTGTCAACCAACGCAGTGTTTTTGAAGTATACTTTCACAACTATTTTTTTTTTTTTTTAAAGGCTTTTCAAATTTGTTAAAGAGGAAAAAAATGTCAAAAAAGAACTTCACATTTAGGTAAAGTGACAGCCAGGTTTTAATTGACTTACTTGAATTCAGTTCTTGGATGAACAAATTTGTGACCATTGGAAAGGCACTTACAAGGGAACATTAGACATTTATGTGAGAAATGTAATATTAGAATGACCCTAGAAAACTAGTTGTAGTATACTAGTTTCTTAGAAAAAAAAAACAAACTAAAAATAAATGTGGTCAGTGTTCCATAGGCATATCCTCATCCACCTCTTCCTCATCACTAGCAGGTTCATAGTCTTCATCAACACCCAAATTTGTCTCTTCGCCATCCAGTTCTCCTCCTAGCTCGCCTAGCAGCTGCTCAACATGCTCCAACATGGGTTGGTCGTCACAGCATAGCTTGGTGTGCAGCTGCAAAACACAAAAATGGTGGCATGAGCTTCCAGTCTAGAAAACACATTCCTGTAAATATCACATCAGAGAAGAAAAGGTTCAGTTTATTTGGCCAATCAAATGCTGGTGACCAGATCTTTGCATGTACATGGTTTTTCATCGATTTATACAGTGTATCACAAAAGTGAGTACACCCCTCGCATTTCTGCAGATATTTAAGCATATCTTTTCATGGGACAACACTGACAAAATGACATTGACACAATGAAAAGTAGTCTGTATGCAGCTTGTATAATAGAGTTAATTTATGTTCCCCTAAAAAAACCTAAAAATATAGCCATTAATATCTAAACGCCTGGTAACAAAAGTGAGTACACCCCTTAGAAACTACATCCTTAAATGTCCAAATTAAGTACTGCTTGTCATTTTCTCTCCGAAATGTCATGTGACTCGTTAGTGTTACTCGGTACAGGTGTGCATAGGGAGCAGGTGTGTTCAAATTTGTAGTGCAGCTCTCACACTCTCTCATACTGGTCACTGAACGTTCCAACATGGCACCACATGGCAAAGAACTCTCTGAGGATCTTAAAAGACGTATTGTTGCGCTACATGAAAATAGCCAAGGCTACAAGAAGATTGCCAACACCCTGAAACTGAGCTGCAGCACAGTGGCTAAAATCATCCAGCATTTTAAAAGAGCAGGGTCCACACAGAACAGGCCTCGGGTTGGTCGTCCAAAGAAGATGAGAGCACGTGCTGAGCTTCACATCCAAATGCTTTCTTTGAAAGATCGTCGCAGGAGTGCTGTCAGCATTGCTGCAGAGATTGAAGAGGTGGGGGGTCAGCATGTTAGTGCTCAGACCAGACACCGCACTCTACATCAAATTGGTGTGCATGGCTGTCACCCCAGGAGGAAGCCTCTTCTGAAGACATGAAAGCCCACAAACAGTTTGCTGAAGACACGTCAACAAAGCACATGGATTACTGGAACCATGTCATATGGTCTGTTGAGACGAAGATTAATTTGTTTGGTTCCGATGGTCTTAAGCATGTGTGGCGGCGACCAGGTGAGGAGTACAAAGATAAGTGTGTCATGCCTACAGTCAAGCATGGTGGTGGGAATGCCTTGGTATGGGGCTGCATGAAACATGAACTCTAACATGTATTGTGAAATACTGCAGCAGAGCATGATCCCCTCCCTCCAGAAACTGGTTCGCAAGGCAGTGTTCCATCATGACAATGACCCCAAACACTCTTCCAAGATGACCACTGCTTTACTGAAGAGGTTGAGGGTAAAGGTGATGGACTGGCCAAACATGTCTCCAGACTTGAACCCAATAGAACATCTTTGTTGGATCATCTAACGGAAGGTGGAGGTGCACAAAGTCTCAAATATCCGGCAGCTCTGCAATGTCATCATGGAGGGGTGGAAGAACATTCCAGTGGCAACCTGTGAAGCTCAACTCCATGCCCAGGAGAGTAAAGGCAGTTCTGGATAATAGTGATGGCCACGCAAAATATTGGCAGTTGACCTGTTGTATGTTAATATTGACAACTTTCACTAAGGGGTGTACTCACTTTTGTTGCCAGGGGTTTAGATATTAATGGCTATATTTTGAGTTTCTATTATATAAGCTGCACACAGACTACCTTTTATTGTGTCAAAGTGTCATTTTGTCCCATGAAAAGATATACTTAATTATCTGCAGAAATGTGAGGGGTGTACTCACTTTTGTGATACACTGCATATGACCTTCTCCATTCTATCGTGTTTGCATGCACATGTCCCTGATCGTGTAGTGGCACAGGGCTTTCCTCTACTTGGGCACACGGAACGGAAGATCCATTCCAGCTCAATGTGAGTGCGAAAGGTTGTCCTTGCCTTGTAAATTCACAGGCGACCTGTTCAGGGTGTAGTATCTCTTTTGCCCAAAGTCACCTATGGTAGGCTCCAGCACCACGTGACCCCGACTAGGTTTACCAGTGTTGAATGAATGGATGGATGCTGAATACACATCACAAGGCAAACAGTAGGGAAATTTATCTATTGATTCATATGTGCTTATAGACTATGTAATTTCTTTTTTCTTCCACCTGTATTCAAAAAGTGTATCACTGTGTGTAAATACAGTTAAATGCAAAAGTATCTGAAGCTTTATGAATTTCTCACATTTCTGCATTAAATCATCATCAAATGTGATCTGATATGAAAAAACTTTCTGATTTAACTAAAATCAACCAAACATTTATAGGTTTTCATATTTTTAATAGGATAACATGCAAGCAATGACAGAAGGGGGAGGAATAAGTATCTGAACCATCACATTTAATTCCTGGTTGCCCCCTGCTGATTGCAGGTCTTTTGAGCGAGGCATGGTGCATGCACATCAGAAAACGCTTCTCATCAAAACACAATTCTTACCAGATGTGGTTTTTATAGATAACAGCGCAGCTTTAAGCCACTCCTCAGTTATTGGACACGCAACTATTTAAAAAAAATACAAAAAATTAAAATATAGTATTCATTGCTCTCAAAGTCATTTGGCAGAAGGTTTAGTTACTTAATCCTCCCCCTCTTCGGCATTGTTTGCAGGTTATCCTCATTAAAAATAGGAAAACCTACCAACGTTTGGGTGGTTTTAGTTACAGCAGACACACCGTTTTCATCTATGTGTCTGTTAAGTAGTGATGGCCAGTGAAGCTTTTTTAGAAGCTTCGAACCATTTGGGCAAATTGCTTCGAAAATAGGTTTGGTACATGAAGCTTCATTACTAGTGACCTCTACTGGCAAAAACCAAAACTGCAGGGGCTTTCAATGCATTTTTCCTTTGAAGTTTCAAGTTTGATGCACACAGGAAAGCTGATTTTGATGTGCCATTTCGTCAACCTCTGAAAATAATTAAAAAATAAAAAGTCAATTTTGTTTTTTTAGAAAACGAAATTCTCATTGCATTATATTTATAATTAATTTCAGGGACAGAAATGAGTGATCCATTTAACTCAGGATGTAGCCAATTTTAGCAAAAGTGGACAGCTTCTTGAGGAAAGGTTGAATAAAAAAAAGGAAATATTTGTCAAAATAGGACTTGCACGAACAAATAAAGATTAATGCATTACAAATATTGAGTTATGAATGTGTTTTGGGGGGGGCGGGGGGGGGGGGGTCACGACGGTATGCTTGTGTAACTATGGCCGGGATATATGGATATATATATGGTGGGATGGAGAACACTCAAAGGTTTTTATTGAGGTGCATAATTATTAGCAAGGCAACGGTTTACGGTTCAAAGATGAACCATACGGTTCGCCCTGTACGGTTCAATACGCCTTTATGAACCGCGCCTTTTCGGTTTTGGAATTAATATTCCGAACGCTTGTCGAATGAATTGGTCGAGCTCTGAGTGCCTGTGCGTGACATGAAGCACAGCTGTGGAGAAATTCCCACCCTGCAAGTAAATGTCCGATCGCTGTCAAGCACCTGTGTAATAGAAGCCGAGTAACGCACTCTCTCGCTTACGAGCGAAGTGAAAGTGAAACAAGAAAGAAAACAAAAAGCTATGGCAAGCGGGGGAGTGGAGAGACCGAATTTTGAGGACGCACCGGCTTCTTTCAAATCTGCGGTGTGGCAACATTTCGGTTTCCCCGTGGACTACAATGCGGAGGGTGAGAAAATATTGGGAAAAAAAAAAAAAACAATTTGCAAGCATTGCTCAGCGATTGTTCCCTATGTCAGGGGTCCCCATCTGCCGGGCCGCGGAACAGTACCGGTCCATGGCGCATTTGCTACCGGGCCGCACAGAAATAATAATTTAATAACGACCGCATTCTGGCTGAATTAACCCTGTGCCCCTGCTTAACACACCAATATCTCTGTGTACTCTAGAAATAATACTACGGGATAGATTACAATGGTGTCATAGAAGTCCATTGATTGGACTGCTAGCAGTACATCTTGTTTGTGTATATAATATATCTATGTGCGCTTGTCCTCGATAATAGCGTATTACTAGGCCGCGGGCGCAGCACATTTCACACGAGCGAAGATAACTGGAAAACAGACGTCTTTGGAGATATTTTCACGGCGAAAAGGATATTTTTACGGCGAAAAGGGCACCTGACGAGCCTACAACCTCGAAGACCCACAAACTGCTAAGGAGTGGATTCGTGACCCGTTTGTGAATGAACAGAGAGATCGCAAATGACGGCGACCTTATTAAATGTACATTTGAGACAACAACTTTACCGAGGTTCTGGATTAAAGTCATTCTGGAATATCCTGACATCGCGACAAGAGCATTGAAAACCTTGCTACAATTTCCAACATCGTATCTTTGTGAAGCGGGCTTCTTAATTAATGTTTAGCGACAAGGCGAAGTCGTTAATGGTGAGCGCGGTGTGCAGCTGTTGTGTGCAGCTTACATGGCAGGATGAATCTGAGGAGAACTTTTCTACAAGTCCTTCCATGATCAAACGTAAGTTAATATTCCTTTCATTCAAGAAAGTTTGTAGTGTTTACTTTGGAATCGCTGCATTTACGCATTTTGCGGCTATGTGTAACGTTACGCGCATGTGCAGAATCGCATCGTAGCAATTTTTGATGGGTTGCAAAATTTGTCAAAACACCGGTCCGTGAAAAAAAGACCCAAATAACACCGGTCCGTGGTGCAAAAAAGGTTGGGGACCCCTGCCCTATGCTAATGGCAACACTCATAACATGACTCTGGCACCTCAGCAGTAGTTCTGACAAATTTTGCAACCCATCAAAAATTGCTACTTTGCGGTTCTGCGCATACACGTAATGTTAAAAATGGCCGCAAACGCAGCGATTCCAAAGTAAACACTACAAACTTTCTTTAAAGAAAGGAATATTTACTTAAGTTTGATCATGGAAAGACGTGTAGAAAAGTTTTCCTCAGACACATCCTACCATGTTAGTGGCACACAACAACTGCACCCCGCTGTCTCACTGTTAACGACTTAGCTGTGTAGTTAAGTATTAATTTACGCCATTTTGGTGTTGTACATGTATGTTTATGATGTATCTAGTTTAGTTAGCACCTTTGGATAACATTGAGAGTCCACCTGAATGTAAAAGCGCCACAAAAGCTTTGGGAGCAACATTTTATAAGGGAGCAAATTTTGACAGAACACCGGTACTTTCAGATATCACTTTCTCAGAGCAGGACAACCCCGAAGATGACACCAGTGAAAACACACGGCGGGCTTCGTTAATTTATTTGCAACGCTTGACCAGCGTTACATTGTTCCCTCGCGGACATATTTCTCCAACAACGTAATCCCCAACATTTATGAAATGGCACGCAAAGCCATCGAAGATGATTTCGCTAAAGCACATAGTTTCGCCCTGACCACTGATAGTTGGACGTCCCGTGCTACAGAGTGCTATTACCTAACTGTGACGGTCCACTATAATTTATACCTGTCAAGTTGTACGGTCTCGGCGTAATTTGTACCAGTGAGCACTGATTTTTAAATGTGTACGCCGTACGTTACGTTCAAAATCTGTACGTTTTTTTTTTCTCCGTTCAAATTTTGTCCCCGTTTCGGCAACAAGACAATGTGCGTTAATACGTTGGTTGAATGACGCGAGAAAAGTCAGAGACACGGAGAGGGAAGAGTGTTTGTTGAGACGCTGTAGCAAACACGATGCTTGACTAGGTGGTTCCAATATTTCCTGACTGTAGCCGACAGCCTACAATCTACGCCTAGATATCTCATGCATATACTGTAGAACTACATGCGAAATGACAGATACGGTAGCGTTAGTAAACAGCCGCCATTTTAGAGCAGTAAACTTCTCAGAAAGGCTCTGTTGTAGTGAACCTTCCTAGCAAACCTAAGTGACTTTTTATCTAAAATACCCCTAAATCGGCTAAATCTTGACTTGAGTATCTTTAAAGGATGAAACAGTTTTAAAATGTTCACATGTTGAAAGTAGACAGAAGGGAACTAATGCAAAAACGGGGGCAATTTTATCAACTTTAACGGTTCATTCACAACATTAAATCACCTAAAAACATAGCAAAGGTTACTATGTTTTTTTTTTTTTCCCCATTAAAAAAAAAAAAAAAAAACATGAAAGGTATCACTTTGCCAAGTAACTTTTTTACTACTGTGTGTGTATTTCAGTGATAGTCACTACACTAGCCAAAGAGCTAAGAGGCATTTTAATAGTCGAAAATGTTTACATTTCAAGTGTTTATTTCATTTTCTTAAGAGCAAAATAAAAGCTTTTTTTTTTTTTTCTTTTTTAAATGCAAAACGAAACCAAACCTGTGATCCCAAAACCGAGGTTCAAACCGAACCGTGGGCTAACTAAACCGTTGCACCCCTAATAATTATCTGAACTTTTTCTTTTTTTGCTCACAACTTCTCTTGTAAAATACTTGCTCGCAAGGTATACAGTACTATAGATGATGCTGGAGTGCATAAAGATGTTTTGCTAACTGAAAGAGATCAGGGTACATGTTTGATGGTTCTGCGAGTAAATGAGTGGGTTTTCTGCTCTTCCCAGTGGTGGATCAGTAAAGAATCGTCGCACCTGTTTTGTTGCATCTGCTGAGGCATTGACCCTCTGGTATGAGACACATCTCTGTCCAGAGTATCTATACTGAACTTTAGTTTTGTTAGCGATGTAACTTTTTTAAAATGAAATGACTAATGTTACGTTTCAAGCTAACATCACTCCTGTTATCCTGTTAAGTATTAAGCGGTCAAATTGTGGTCAAATTTCAACCACTCCCTTCATTTACAATTCCACTAATACAGAACATAATTAAATCCCCAATAAAATTTGCATTACACCATTGAATTTACAGTGATATGAAAAAGTATCTGAACCTTTTGGAATTTCTCACATTTTTGCATAAAATCACCATCAAATGTGATCTGATCTTTGTCAAACTCACACAGATGTAAAAACAGTGTCCGCTTAAACTAAAACCCCCTAACATTTATAGGGTTTCATATTTTAATGAGGATAGCACGCAAACAATGACAGAAGGGGGATAAAATAACTAAGTTAACCATCACATTTAATATTTTGTGCCCCACCCCCTTTGGCAGCAATAACTTCAACCAGGCGCTTTAGACGCAATCAGTCTGGCACATTGATCAGGACTAATCTTGCCCCATTCTTCTCTACAAAACTGCTGTAGTTCAGTCAGATTCCCAGGATGTCTGGCATGAATCACTGTCTTTCGGTCATACCACAGCATCTCAATGGGCTTCAAGTCTGGACTTTGACTTGGCCACTCCAGAACATGTACTTTTTTCTTCTGAAACCATCCTGAAGTTGATTTACCTGTGTGTTTGGATCATTGTCATGTTGCAGCATCCATCCTCTTTTTAGCTTCAACTGTCTGACAGACGGCCACATGTTTTCCTACAAAACACCCTGAAAAACTTTTGAATTTATTCTTCCAATAATGATTGCAAGTTGTCCAGGCCCTGAGCTAGCAAAACAGCCCCAAATCATGATGCTCCCTCTACCATGCTTCACGGTGAGGAAGTGGTGTTGATGTTGGTGAGCTGTTCCGTTTTCCCACCACACATGACGTTGTATGTTACTCCCAAACAATTTAACTTTGGTTTCATCAGTCCACAAAATATTTTGCCACAACTTTTGTGGAGTGTCCAAGTGCCTTTTTGCGAACATTAAACGAGCAACAATGCATTATTTTAGACAGCAGTGGCTTCCTCCGTGGAGCCCTCTCATGAACACCATTCTTGGCCTTAGTTTTACATATAGTTGATGTCTACACAAAGATATTGGACTGTGGCAGTGATTCCTTTATGTCTTTAGCAGACACTCTAGGGTTTTTTTTTTTTTTTTTTTTTTACCTCTGAGTATTCTGCGCTGAACTCTTGGCCGTCATCTTTGGTGGACGGCCATGGGAGAGAAGCCACAGTGTCAAACTCCCTGCATTTGTAGACAACTTCTCTGACTGTCGATTGATGAACATTCAGACATTTAGAGATGGTTTTGTATCCTTTCCCAGCTTTATATAAATCAACAATCCTTGATAGCAGGTCTTCAGAAAGGTCTTTTGACCGAGGCATGATCCATATCAGACAATCCTTCTCAACAAGACAATTCTTACCAGGTGTGTGTTTTATAGTGGGCAGGGCAGCTTTAAACCACTCATCAGTGATTGGGCACACACTTGACCTAAAATGGTAAAGATTGGTTTCAATTGCTTTTTAAGTCTCCTTAGGCAGAGGGTTGACTTACTTATTTTCCCCATTCTGTCATTGTTTGCATGCTATCCTCATTAAAATATGAAACCCCATAAATGTTTAAACATTGTTTTAACATCTGTGTGATTTTGACAATGATCAGATCCCATTTGATGGTGATTTTGTCCAGAAATCTGAAAAATTCCAAAAGGTTCAGATACTTTTTCATACCACTGTACGTATCC
Organism: Corythoichthys intestinalis; assembly: GCF_030265065.1. Lineage (NCBI taxonomy): Eukaryota > Metazoa > Chordata > Actinopteri > Syngnathiformes > Syngnathidae > Corythoichthys > Corythoichthys intestinalis. The sequence continues at coordinate 45,524,607 of NC_080398.1, forward strand.
ACGCATTGCTAAATATAAAACTGTGTGTGATATTCAAACTTTTCACCCTCTAGCCCCAAGCAAACATTTTATACAGTAGCTTATTATAATCCTTTTTATCTAACTCTGACCTTGAGCTTCAAAATCTTGTCAGGTACAGTACTGTGATGTTGCCATTTCCTTCATTGATTAAGTCTTTGTATCCCTCAGTTGCCACGAAATCACACTGGGCCACTGAATTTAATAGTGCAACATTAAGATGTCAGCAAACAGCCACTTGGAGCTAAGGAAAGTGTGCAGCCCTGGTGTTTTAAGTCTCTAAGTGCCGGTTAGAACGGCTGAATTATCCAAGAGCAGCTTGCAAGCTGTCAGCGAGGCCGACACAGCTCGCAAAACGCTGGTAAACAGTTTTTTCCCCTTCATTTGGCAAATTAGCATGTTAGGTGAGACACTGCAACATGGAGGAGGAAAAAAGAACATCTATTGCCTCTGCTTGTGGACTGCGATATACAATACTCAACCTAAATAAAGTAATTCCAGCAAATTATTTAAAAGCTTTTTAGAATCCATTTGTCATATGACCGTAGAACTACAAAATACCGCCATGAATCTGAACTTTTTTTTCAATGTGTATACACAGAAAGTTATTGTTCGAAACAAGATCCCTTAATACTGCAACGTTTCAAAAATGTGTACGTAGACTGATGAAAAACTAGAAAAGCTACATGTTAAATTAGACATGAAGTCGACCACAGGTCAGTTAAAAATCTCTATTACTCACTGAGAAAGGGATAAAAACAAAATGTTTAGCTCCGAAAGGGGAGTGTAGTTATTTACATCTAGCACTTGACGCACATATGGCCATGCAACGCACGATCAAATTTGCTCCGTCAGTGAAATATTGCGGGCAAAAGCCAAAAAAAGTTACTCACGTAGCCAACAGATTTATCTCTGTAAAATACTCCGCTTGTGTGTAATTACTGAACTCAAAGGGGTGGGGGTTATAAAACTGCTTCCCCTGCCACTGAGGACAGGAAGCACAACGCTATAATTCTCAGCGTGTAAATGCAGAGTAAGCAGAGCGTCTGCAGAGATTTACGCTAACGACCTTTTAGAAACAAACTACAGTGAAGTTGCAATAGTCCATCGTAAAAGAGTAGTATCTAGTATACAAGTGCAGGGTCACAAGGCCAGAAGATTGGACACGAGTTTGTGCGACTGCCTTGCGAAGGCAGCAGGCTCCAAGCAACATCCTGACACACAATGTCAGGGGAACTCATTTGGACTGTAACTCTGTCCTTTTGCAGTGTGTGTGTGTTTAAGAGGATGTTTTCTACACAGGTTGCAGCTCCTGAGGGGCAGAAGAAGAGGGATGAATGCATACCTCGGTCACAAAAGTCTGTCACACTGCCTAGCCTCCTTACCACCACACAAATTAAACACACTGGTGAAGGACACTAACACAATTGACTGTCGCTAATGCCTAGAGATGTCTATCCTCTTCAAATAAAAGTTGTCTGTGCTCACAGACATATTATCCGAATACAGAGAATAATTGCATCTTGCAGCCTTGCATGAGTCTTACTCATATCATTTCACTGGTTGCATAGGGGACATCATGTACAGAGAAGATAGCATGCTAAGATTACGTGTATAATGCTAACATTATACACTGCAAAAACACATCTCCAGAAAACTAGTTAAATTCCCTTGTTTTCAGTGTAAATCTACTAGAAATAAGTGGAAATATATGCCAGTGCTTCAAGTAAATTTTACTAACTTTGATTTCATCTTACAATACAGCCATTAGCCATAGCATGCAGAAGGGCTGCGGATTCAGTGGATTTTGCGAGAGGTGTGTGAGCCTTTTTGAGTTTCAAAAAGTTCCAGTTCACTGCGCGGAGAATGGCCAAAACAAGTCCGACAACTGTGAGACCATTGGACCGACGAGGAAGTGAGTAAACTACTTGATTTGTCTTATGTCAAATACAAGGCTCATGGCACACATTTAATAAGGAGGTGGCTAACATTTTGCGGGTGACAATACTCGGTGTCCACCGAGTACAGCGGTTACAAAGTAAACCCTACAAACGTTGGATAACACTAGAAGACCCATGGGTTTTGGTGCTCCCTAACCCTTACCAATGGTATCCCTTTTTGGGATGTTAGTCCAATGGGTTTTGGTGCTCCCTAATATTACCAATGGTGTCCCTTTTTGGAACATCCTGGGATCACCCCAAGACTGTCCCACTTGTTTTGTAAATGGGGCCATTACTGATGCACCGCAGGGGGGCACGTGAGGTAGGCCCAATCTCATTTCTATTTTTCTACCCCTTCCCCCTACCCCTTGGCCATTCAAACGGAGCAATAAGGGGTAGGGCTTGAAACGTCAGCCCTAAGAATTGGGACACCCCTTCACACTCACGTACGTCATAAGTCCGTTCGGCCAGTTGTTACGTAACCAAAAGATAAAAATGTTTTTCAGCATGTGCATCTTTCGTGGCATTCCAGACCCACTTAGAGTGTTGCCAAAAAGCTCAATCTTGGTCTCATCTGACCAAAGCATATGGTCCCAGTTGAAGCCCCAATACCGCTTGGCGAACTCCAGACGTTTGCGTTAATGATTGTGAATGAGGAAAGGTTTTCTCCGTGCATGCCTCTCAAACAGCTTGTTGGCGTGTAGACAGCACCTCATACCCACTGTGAAGTATTGGGGTGGGTCAGTGATGCTGTGGGGCTGTTTCGCTTCCAAAGGCCCTGGGAACCTTGTTAGGGTGCATGGCATCATGAATGCTTTGAAATACCAGGACATTTTAAATCAAAATCTGTTGCCCTCTGCCCGAAAGCTGAAGATGGGTCGTCACTGGGTCTTTCAGCCAGACAATGACCCTAAACATATGGCCAAATCTACACAGAAATGGTTCACCAGACACAAAATCAAGCTCCTCCCATGGCCATCTCAGTCCCCAGACCTCAACCCCATTGAAAACCTGTGGGGTGAGCTGAAGAGGACAGTACAGAGGAGAGGACCCAGGTCTCTGGATGATTTAGAGCACAGGTGTCAGACCGATTCCAGAAAGGGCCTAGTGGGTGCAGGTTTGCATTCCAACCAATGAAGAGGACACCTTTTCACCAATTAGATCATTTACATGTGTAATCAGTTAAACTTTGTCAGGTGCTGCTTGTTTCAGCAGGAAGTTCATTGGTTAAACTCTCTGCACGTTATCGGTTGAACAAAAACAAGCACCCAATAGGCCCTTTCTGAAATCTGTTTGACACCTGGGATTTAGAGAGATTCTGCCAAGAGGAATGGCTGAGGACCCCTCTTTCTGTCTTTTCCCATCTTGTGAAACATTATAGGAGAAGATTAGGTGCTGTTTTGTTGGCAAAAGGGGGTTGTACAAAGTATTAACACCAGGGGTGCTAATAATTGTGACACACATTATTTGATGTCAAATAATTATTTCTTCATGTGGGATTTTTTCCCCACTGAATAAATGCACTTCTATTGAAGGTTGGATTTTTCTCTTTTTTTCCATTAAGGTCCCATGTTATTTTGAAAAAAAAAAAAAAAATATTAGAAGCTAAAAAACACATAATTATTATAAATCCAATAATTATGTAGGGTACTGTATATCGATCGCTTCTTCACACATCCCAGTGTTCCATTTCATTCAGGAGCATAAAATACCGCGTGTATTATGAAATAAACATGCTTTTTTTGTGTCACAGGCACTTTAATTCACGCCATATTCGTGTTGAACATGTATGTTTACGATGTTACTTGTTTATTTAGCACCGGTGGATAACATTGAGAGTCCAAATGAATGTAAAAGAGGGCTTATTCACCCCCACAACAGCTTTCTGAGCAAAATATTATAAGGGTGCATAATTTGGTAGAACACCAGGGGCTGGCCGATCGGTGAAGACAATCAACCCCACCGCCATGTGTGACATGAGTCGGGGTAGTTTTGTGTGATTTTTCGTTTTCGAAAGGCGAGAAAAAGACTTGGAAACGCCGCTCGGTTCGGGTTGGCATGCCACCTATCTGTCACGCCTCCTGTTTTGTTTACGCTCTTTCATCCATCTCTGCAGCCAGGGCAGGGAAATTACAAAAGCTGGACTAACTCCGGTGGCATAAAATACCGTTTGGGAGGTGAAAGAAGTCGGCAATTTTGACCATTATGCAGTAATTTTGCCCTGTCGTACTGAATAAATACATTTTTAATATTTCATATTCCATTTAGCACAAGACTGTTATTTGTAATGACCGTACAATTTATTTAGCAATTGGGGAAAAATACTTAGATTAAAAAGAATATCCTGTAAAAATATTGGAGTAGAGAGATTGAAACAATCATGACATTTTGCTGCTCTGTGTCGCTTTTTCCTCATTCTGAATCTTCCCCCTCAGTAGGCTGAAATCTAAATCAGCTGAAATCGTGACCCTGCCGACGTTATCATCCAGCTGGGGACGATAAAGTGCTATAATGACAGGCGAGGCTAAACAGCAGTTTAAAAGACTAATTTCTCATCATCTGCGCTTTGCCAAATTGTTGTATATAGTCGAATCATCTCAAAATATGACTTTAATTCACATAACGGGTTTTAAGATTTTCTTTATGCTGTCACAGGCACTTTAATCAAACGTTTGTCAGAAATGTTCTTAATTCAAGAATAGGTATTGTTCAGAAAATAATTGTAAAGCATTTTTTTTTTCTTGATTTTAGGGGGAAAATTATTTTTAGGTGTATGGGCTTGATTAAGAGCAAATATTAATATTTACTTTAAATTGAATAATCTGACACATTAGTTAATCTGTAAACTAGTATTTAACACTCAAAAGAAGATGGAAAAAATTATTTGACTAGCTTTAAGAAATATAATCTGATTAGGACGTTACAAATTTGCAGTGTACAGTTTGCACAAGTGCATGTATGGAAAATTTTAAACTAAATGTTTAAACCAAACTAACGAAATGGTTGGAAAATCTCTAGGTCACTTCTTATTGATATCAGGTCACTTCCTGTAGATTTGGGGGCATTTCTGGTTTGCTTCCTGTTCATATCAGGTCACTTCCTTGTTGGTTTTTGGGCATTTCTGGTTTGCTTCCTGTTCATATCAGGTCACTTCCTTGTTGGTTTTTGGGTATATCTCAGTTAGTTCATGTTCATATCAGGTTATTTCCTGTTGATTGTGGGGCATTTCCCGGTCACTTCCTAATGATATCAGGTCATTTCCTATTGGTTTTGGGGCATTTCTAGGTGAGTTCCTGTTGATATCTGGGCATTTTTCCCAGAATTATTTTAGTAAAAATAATGAATGCTAAATTGCATTTTTTTAAAAAAATAATTTGGCTGAAGTTGAAGTTAAACAATTGAAACCGCTCAAAAATATATTTTTTTCTGGGCTGTAGTTCAATGTCAACAGGATTTATTGGGAAATCTTGGTCAAGAATAATGATGAAGCTAGATTTTCTGGGGACTGTCAGTGGTACCTAAAATGATTTGTTTGTGGGGTGGAGTTCAATATGAATAGTAGCCAATAGAGAGTTTTTCTGTGAGTTGACCATGGAGTCAAAGTACGTCAAAGAGAACACGGCTCACCTGGGCCCTCACGTTACCATCTAATTATGTGCCATTACAGCCCTTTTTAGATATACGAAGAAGTCTGGTAATATAAGGTATTTGCCCGGCGAACGCAGGTGAAATGCAATTTGCCGGCTCAACTGACAAGGACACTAGCAGGAACTTTACTGGCTCGCAACCCTGTTACAAGTCTGGTACATTACTGGTTCACGATGTCGAATGCAGCAGATAATGCTCCACTTCAGAGTGCAGAGGGTGATGACATACTAGCTCTCATGTGACTACCACACGCTGCACTACAATCCTCATTTTTCTTCACCCTAAGAAAAAGTAACATTTGACAAGCAACATAGGAAGAACTGATTACCTAACTTATTAACAAATTAGAATCGACAACAAGCCAGGTAAGTACCACTACAATTAACTCTTGTATAAACGGGGATGAGCTGGTAAAGTATCGGTACATTTCCCTATGTCTGAAAGCCATGAGCAAGGTAGATTCCAAGTCATCTTACCTAGAAATAATATGGTATATTAGTACGTCTGAAAGCAGCTTAAAGTGCATGTGACATGACAAAAAAGATCTTAAATTGCATTAAAATTGGAATTAAAATCATATTTTGAGACGATGGACGACATACAACAATTTGGCAAAGCACAGATGACGAAAAATGAGTCTTTAAATCTGCCGTTTAGCTCCTCCTGCCATTTTAGTGCTCTGGCGCCTCTATCTTGGTGATGACGTCAGAGAATGAGCGATTTCATCGGATTTAGCATTGAGCCCAATGAAGGAGGAAGCGTTTTTCAACGATTCCGGTTCAAGTGTGGAATTTTCGAACGATACTATTGATCCTGAAGAAGTATGTCACATACAGCCATATATGTTTAAGTGGTATTTGGAGGAGGAGGAAGATTCCAAACGAGAAAAAGGCGAGAGAGACAACAAACACGAGGCTGATGACGAGAGCAGACTGCATAATGTCATCATTGTTTTTATTGCTCTACTCCAATATTTTTACAGGGTATTCTTTGTATCTAAGTATTTTTTTCACGATTGCTAAATAAATTGTATGGTCATGATAAATAAGTCTTGTGCTAAATGGAATATGAAATATTAAAAATGTATTTATTCAGTACGACAGGGCCAACTTGCTGCATAATTGTGAACACTGCTGACTTCTTAAACCTTCCGAACGGTATTAACCCCACTGGAGCTAGTCCGGCTCTTCCCATTGCCCTGTGCGGATTCTGAGACGGAGGAAAGAGTGTAAACAAAAAAGGTGGGTGAGAGCTAGGCGACATGCTAACCTGAACCGGGCAGCTCTTACAAGTCTACTCCTCACCTTTTGAACACAAAAAACACAGAAAACTACCCCGACTCATGTCACACACAGCGGCGGGGTGATTGCCTTCACCCATCAGCCAGCCCGCGGAGGCGAGCAAGTTTCGGCTTGTCGTTCCCCTGCTGCGGCCCCGGCAGGCAGTCTCGCCGGATGCCTGCTGACATTGCCCTTGGTCCGGCGGTAGGCGACTGCTCGTCGCCGGGACGCAGCAGAGGAATCAAAGCTGAAAATGGCGCATTCTCAGTGGACAAACCGGCTGACGTCGGAGCGCATGGCTGCCCGAGGCCAAGCCGAGTATAGCGCTCTGTAGGCAGGTACGCGAAGAGGCCCGAGAGGGGTGGAAGTCTCGACGCAATCGAGAACCGGAGACGAGAGCGGTGGGCTTCCCAGGCCCAAGTCGTGTATAGCGCTATGTAGGCGGGCATGCAAAGAGGGCCGAGATGGGTGGAAGTCTCGGCACAATCGAGAACTGGAGAGTGGGGGGCTACCCGGGCCCAAGCAGAGGATAGCGCTCTCGAGGCAGGCACGCAAAAAAGGCAGGTGGGTGGAAGTCTAGACAAAATCGAGAACCGGAGATGAAAGTACGTGGCTGCCCGAGCACGGGCGCTCCCGCCTTCATCGGCCAGCGACCATTGTGTGCGACAGAAGCCGGTGGTCGGCCAAGGGAGGCATCTACTCCCGCCTTCTCGATGGACAGGAAGCATTGCCACCCACAAAATGCAAGCCAATTTCTTATTAAAACACGTACCATGATCCCAGTATATGACATAATATCCAACACGTAACTTACTTCGTCATCCGTCCAATGGTCCCTCGATTGTCGGACTTATTTTGCCCATTCTATGCGGTGAACAGGATCTTTTGAAACCCAAAAAGGCTCAAACCATTCTCCCTGGTCTAGCAACAAAAGCCTGCAGCACATTGGACGGGCGTGATGCGAAAAATAAACTATTTAATTCGCAAGATCAGAGAATCTGCAGCCCTTCTGCGGACAATAGTATGGCTGTATAGTGTAGATGATCTCATTCATTGACATCACATTCGCCTTCTTCCTCAACTCGAGACTCTAGCCGGAAGTCACTCATTTTCATGGCGCGGGATTCAAAAAGTTGAGTAAATATATCGATCGCTTCCACTCACTTCCAAGCAGTCCATTTATTTCGGGAGCATAAAATACCACATGTATTATGAAATAAACATGCTTTCCTGTGTCAGATGCACTTTAAGACTTTTAGACAGAAACCGAAATCCTCTGTCAATTATACGCCTTTACTGTTTACCTGGAGGGCTAGCATGGTCATGTGAGTTGTATAAAGAACTCACAGCCCCCCAAGAAAAGAAAAAAAAACACAGATCATAATCCTCATAAGGGACCAGCATACCAACTCAAGGACCAATTTCTCTGAATCAGTTACTGTATTTGCTGTGTGTAAGAGCAGCTTTTATGTCAATAGTGGTAAAATATTAACTACAAGAGAATATAATGGATAGATAAACAAGGTACATCTGTATTCTACTTTAATAACACTAGCTATTGATTGGGGACATAATGCAATAGCCGTGTGTCACAATAACATATGCTTCCAATGGGATTCTAAGGGATAATTAATTTAAATATGTGCTCAGCTTAGACGATCAAAATCCTTGAATAATATTCTGTATTCATTTACATTTTCTGACACTTCTGACATTTCCTTTGCCCTGGAGGAAAAGAAGCTGCTCGGCAACACTGAAAAGGACCACTGCTGAGTCAGTCATGGAGCAATTGAAATGAAACAGAGTTACACGAGCAAATACTAGACTTGATTTGAAGCCTCAAGTAGAAAAATTTAGCAGTCATTAGGCCATCAACGAAAGCAATTTAGAGTACTTTGCAAATGAACATTGACAGGACAACGTTCATTACAGCATTTTCAAAGTTACTGAGATTTAAAGAGCTTTCCAGATAAATCAAGCAGACAGTGAAATTTAATGATCAGTGATGGATACAAATTTCTTAAAGAAATTTTAAGTCTTCATTGGAAAAGCTGAAATAATGGACGATGAAGAGGGTGTGAGGGTGAACACACAGATATCTGTTCAGTCCTCCAGTCACATTTTGGGAGGAGGAAGTCATTAAAGTTTCATGGCATGCACATACCTTGGTCCAACCCATCCCACAATCCTTGCTCATGAGATCCCCTTTCAGGCACATCAAAAAGTAAAGCTTTGACCTCCATTTGCTTTTGTGCCTATTGCAAGCACACACACGAACACACACATAAATGCACACACAAGTATATATTCATCTATTCCATTGTCCTTAGTGACTACATAGCAGATCCTACCTGAATCCTGCCTCTATCTGACTGAGACTTAAATTCCATTTCATGACAGGTAGAAGATCGATTTTACGTGGGCTACTATTCACCATCTACACATAACTCGTTTTCAACCACACAACCACACATGCACATTGCCACACAGACCTCAAATTCAATCCGCTTCTTTCCTCAACTCCTGTCTCATTGTGAAATTGAAAACTGTACGATTAATGTATAAAGCAAGATATAAAGTACTGCCGGGCAAAACCAAAAATACGTTTTCAGAGAGAGAATGTGGCTATACTTTAAGGGGAATGTAGAACTTCAACACAAAGTATTCAAGGACAACAATGAAAAGCTTTTGTTTATCTCTACAGTATGTGGAGTGAAAGCCTGGAATAGTTCGAATATTGACCGTCAACAATGTCCAAACATGCAGCAGTTAAAAAGAAAAAGGAAAAGAGAAAAGAAAAGACAGCAAAAGAAATGAAAAAAAAAATCTATATTTTTGACACGTACAAGGAAAAGTTTGATAATGGGTTGGATAAACACAGGGTAAATTCTTATTGTCATTGCTTGTATTATTATTATTACTGATGTTGTTATTGTACAAGCCCGTTGTTTCATGTATACTGTTTAAGATTAATGACGAGTGTAGTAATTATTATTAGTTAGTATATTACCTAATACCTATATGAGTGATCCCGAACCACCGGGCCGGAGACCGGTACTGGTCTGTGGCGCATTTGTCACTATGCCGCAGGCTGATAAATCATTTGTTAACGACCACAATCTGGCCTGTGCCTCTTGACACATCAATATTCCCATCTACTCTATTGACCAATACTAGTAGATATTTGTCTATGTCGCCATCTAATGGTTGGCTGCCATTACTGGGGTGTTTGCACGCCTATAGCAGTGCAGTGTCAGTTAATGTAAACAGTAACGTTTGCTGTTTACTGTGTGCTGCGGGCGACGACGTCTTCAAACAGTTTTTTTTTTTTTTTTTTTTTTTTTTTTTTTTTACACAGGGAAAAAGCCACCTGCTCAGCCAGAAGAGGAGCCTGCAACCGAGGCCATTCTGCATAATATGTGCCAAAAAGCTAGCAAACAAGGCAACAAAGGCAAATCCACTGACAGCATCACACCTCGTGGCGAACTGTATTGCTATAGCCAAGAAAACTTTCATGATTTGAGAAGAACTCATTATGCCTGCAACCAAGGATACTTGCCGTCAAGTTTTGGGAGAGGCAACTATTAAAAAAGGTTGATTCAGTGTATGGTGAGTTACATTTTCCCAGCACTTCATGTTCGTTTTTAGCCCTGTCGTGTTATTTCCTATTTACTGTAATTTTTTGCCACACATTGCCGGTCCGTGAAAAAAAAGACACACATTACACTGGTTCGTGTTGCAAAAAAAGCAGACGAACTTCTCCCCAAAAAGACTGCTTGATTTTGTGCAACTATGACCAGGCCAAGTGATTAGGACACCAGATTCTGATCATTTGAATGGGTGAGCAAATACTTTGGATAATTTAGGCCAACTTTTCTACGGTTTGGCCTATCAGCCACACGCACATTTAAACAAGGGTTCTTAAAAACTGCGCCCAAAGCAAAAATGTACGAATTCTGTGTTTGTGGACACCAATAACCGAAGATTTAACAGTGGAAACGTCACTGATGTCACACATGAGACCGATCTTTACATTTGGAGTGAATTAGACAGGTGCTTTTTTGCTTCCATTTATTTACAACCACTTGCAGAGCTTCATATTGAAGAACACATGCGAAGGATAGGGGTATTATGGACAATTATTTTTCATGCATTGTTATGAATGTACTTAAAAATGAATGAATGAGGTTGGCTGTGGAAGCTCGTTTTTCTACAAACGTGCAGGTATGGACGTAATAATTTTTTATCGATGTATTAGAGCAGGATATGTGTAGGTAGATATGGCAGTTTTTGTGAGGGGTGTATTCAATTTACCACCAACCAATTTTCCTAAATTGTTCATTTGTGTTCTAGGTTCTAGCAACAAATGGTTCTAATCAAGCAGGTATTGTGTAAAACTCAGTTATGTTGTAAAAACTGCTCTTGTGTTAATTTATTACTGTTCATTTCCGGAGAGGGTGTACTCAATTATGACATGCACTGCATGTGTGTGACAATACAAACAATAACCCAAGTTATTGGACCCAATGGTACATGAATCTGGATAGCTGCTACACTCGTATCCACTTGTTTATCAAAGACCTTTTTCGTTAAATTTTGTTTTAAAGTGATTAACTTTTTTTGAATGAAAGTAGTTCCACACCTCAGTTCTTGTGCAGAGCACACCACAGTAAGACAGAGGATATTGCCAAAACAATGGGGACATGGTACATGTTTGCACATATTTGTCACCAGTCACATCTGAACAGTAAGGAGCCCGATTTCCCACTGAAGGTGCAGCTTGGCAGTAAAGATTTACTACTGTTTGCAACACAAAGCTTTGGCATCAGTTAAAGTAAGGAGATCAGGAGCACCCAAAAAAAAAAAGTTCAAAATGAACTACGACCACCGGACTCCCTCTACTGGCTCACTTGGAACCTACAGGCAACCATAAATTTACATTTACTTCATTTAAGTAATCAGCCCTAAGAGAAAAAAATTAGAAACAGAGCCCTGAGGATCAATGCTAATAAATCCCTAGAATATACCTACTAAATTTCATTCTGATCCTTCCAGAAATAATGGATGAGTAGCAGGTTTAATTCCGCAATTAATCAATCAATCTAATTAATCAGACCTAAGACCCCTTCCCAAAAAAACAAGAAAAAAAAAAAAAGAAACCAACATTTGGGCTCTAAGTATCGCTGAGTACCGTATTTTTCGGACTACAAGACGCACCTGAGTATAAGTCGCATTTTGGGGGATATTTACTTGATAAAATCCAACACATAGAACAGATCTGTCATCTTGAAAGGCAATTTAATATAAAAATACAATAGGGAACAACATGCTTAATAAGTGTACAGTGCATGAACAATGAAATGCGAATATACTGTCCTCACCAGGACGCTACGGCTCGGTCCTGGCTATACAGCGAGCTAAACTCCCAAATGATGATGCTTGACGTCCGTATAATTTGCAAAATCAATTTCGTCCTCGATACCAAACAGGGTCGCATCAATGTAAATAAATGATAATTAGGTGCTGTTACAGCAATGACACAAACGGTTAGCATGCGTTCGCTAGCATTAGCACATCGTTCAAACAACCACACAACTGGCTTTAACTGTCCGATCACGAGTGAAAAACACACAACAACAACAGAAAAGATGATACACACAGGTGTTGCCTGTGTAGAGATATTTTACAAGCATAAACAATGAACGTAGGTTTCTCACTAACTCGCCCACTCACTCAAGCTGCGTAGCTGTCCGTCTTCTTCTGGCGTGTGAGCGGTCTTCTTCACGTAAATAAGTGCGAGTGCGCCCTCACGTGGGTGTGAAAGCGCCACAAACTAAAAGCATGCATTTTAATATAAAAAAGTCAACTATACAATTGAACACACATTGCCAAAGGCAGAACGCCAACGTGGCCATAGCTATTAAGAGTTATTCAGATAACTATAGCATAAAGAACATGCTAACAAGTTTACCAAACCATCAGTGTCACTCCAAAACACCAAAATAACATGTGAAATGATATCATAATGTGTTAATAATTTCACACATAATCCGCTCCTGAGTATAAGTCGCACCCCCAGCCAAACTATGAAAAAAACTGCGACTTATGGTCCGAAAAATACGGTATACCTGGAATGTGCGTGCCAAATTTCATTCTGATCCAGCTATGAAAAACAGAAGAGTAGAATTTTTTATTCTGCGACTAATTAATTTAATAACGCTGAAACAGAAATCCAGCTCCGAGATAAATTCATATACAGGACTTGCCTAACTGCAGACCTTCAGCTTTAATTGTTTTATCTATCCAAATAAGGTGAAAGGTGTAGGAATTCCAACAACTCGTATAAATGCCTTCCAGTTATTCATTGACAAAGATATGGGACACAAAAAAATCATTTTGATATTAGTGGCAAATACTTTGCAGTCCATTTTTCCATAATATAAGACTAATAGTACAGTATATAAAATAATATTATACATAGCGACTAAGCTGTTGAAAAATGGTGTTGCACTTATAAATGAATGTTCCATTGGACAGGACAGTGTGTGTTCATCAACAAATAAGCTATTTATGGGCCACAGAGACATTGCACTGCTTCAACAATAACATTTAATTGGCACATTTCATGAATTACCTTCTTAGCATTGGTCAGATGTAATCTGGCTGCCTCCTTCAGCGATGACCTCTCCTCGTCCTCCTCATCCGTGAGTGCTTTCCCCTCTCTTTCCTGCTGCTCTTTGGCTCTTTCCAACTGCAAGTAACAAACCCAGCCGGAGAGATACCATACCTGGGGGAAAGACAAGGGGCATAATTTATCATTTATTTTAGAAAACAGGAAGCTCTAAATAACATTCTATAATAAACATCTCCCGTGCATTTATGTGAAGTCATGCATACACACAACCTAAAAACAATTGTATCATTTTCAAATTGCCACTGGCAAAATTCAATCTTTAGTTTGAAACAATTATTAACTATTCCCAATATAGATCATATTCTTTGCACATTGGCATTGTATTTTTATTTCAGGCTGTATTTAGAAGCTGATAAAGGCATGAAACCAATGTTTAAAAAAAAAAAAAAAATCTGCATCATTCTGAAATGATTAATGAAAAAAAAATTCATGCCCCTGTGGGTGAACAAGCATAGCTGACAACTCTGAACAGAACTTTTTGCACCAGATCCTAGGATAACACAGCACAAGATGGTTGGCCCCCATATTGTAAATCAGGGGTACCCCACTGGCAGAATGATGTCTGGCCCTAGGAACATTCTTGTTACTTAATAAAGGTAAATATATTTTTTTCCCCACCCGAAAGAGATTTTTCAATAGGCACGCATAAGGGCAGCTATTGTATGTCTTTCAAGCGTCTGCACAGATGGGCAGATCTCTGCGTGGTCACAACTGTTGTACTTTGGTTTTCGTGACTGCATTATGGTGTTGTCTAAAATCATTAAAGTGGATTCTGAAAACCATGTCCTCGTATGAGTGGACAGAGGCTTATCCTTTAATTTTAACTGCAATGGGTTCTACAAGGCCAGCGTGTTTTATGTGGAGTCTGTGCACTTTTTTAAAAGCCAACATTAAGCGACATTACGTACCAAGGCACAAAACTTTTGCTAAAATTACTCATCCTGCCTTTCCTGGGGAGAATCATTGAAAGGTTTTTTTTTTTTTTTTTTTTTTTTTTTTAAACATATTCATGTTTTTATGAAGCAAAGCAATCTTTCATCTCAGTCCAAATTTCGGCCACATCGCAGCAGTGAGACTGTGCTTATCAAAGTCTTAAATGATATTCATTGGAATAGTGACACAGGAACATCATCCGTTCTGGTATCACTGGATCTCAGTGCCGTTTTTGGTACGGTTGATCATAGCATACTACTCGGCAAACTAGAACAGTGAGTCTTTACTTCTAAATGTTATTTACCAGAAAGGGTTCCTTTGTCTTAATCGGAAACCATAAGCCCAAATAAACCAAAATTTCATATAAGTTCCTCAAGGGTCCGTTCTTGCACAACTTCTATTCAACACCTACTGCAAATGCTTCCTCCATATTAGATTATGTACTAGTACTTTAAATTTAAATATCTCCTCTAATACCTAAGCGGATGACACACAACTCTACATTTCACTGTTCCCAACGGACTAGTCTCTTACTCTGAGTAAATCCATTTATTCATCAAATCAGTGCCTGAATGTGCCAGAATTTTCTCCAGCTGAATGCAAGAAAGACAGAAGTGATCATTTTTGACCACAAAAAGGTTAAAGATCAACGCTCACCTTGGCTGAATGTCATTGGCGGCTATAAATCAAGTCAGAAATCTTGGTGTAATTACTAAACCCAGAACTGAACTTAAACAGCCATCAACAGCTTATTGCTACATCTCCGAATAACTGCCTTTGAAAAATTGAATTTGAGAAATTGAAAGAATTAAGGAGCTTCTGCCTAAACAAGAAATGGACACACAAATATAAGGAAAACGGACCATTTTACACCAGTCATTAAATTACTAGACTGATCTCCAGTGAGTCAAAAAGATAATCAAATCTTATTACTGGTCTTCAAAACACTTAACGGCCTTGGACCATTGTCATCAGGAACTGTTTTTTTTCTGTGTGTTTCAAGAACAAGAACCAAGCAGGCTGAGATAGCATTCGGTTATTATGCTCCTCAACTGTGGAACAAATTCTGATCTGTGGTGTGCTCAAATGGTAATTGCCTTTAATTCAGGGCTAAAAGCACTACTGTTTACTATAGCGTATGATTTGAAATTTGAACATTTACGCTAAATGAATGACTACTGTAGTTGAATAATTTTCAGCAAAATCCTGTTGAAATAATAAGATTATAGTATTGCTAATTCATCCATATTGTTTTGACGGGGGGAAAAATGTTATTAATAAAAAATGTCGAGACCCCTCTGGTTGCAGATACTACCCGCACAGTACTTTTTACAAGTAATTAAAATGCTTGTGAATGGGTGTAATTACTCCCACTTTAAAAACACATACCGTACTCATCCCTAGTCCAAGCTACTGTATTTTCATAGTTAATCTGTGAAATGACCAGCTGCCTTTTATTAACTTACTAAGTGTATTCAGAGTATTAAGTCTTAAGTGTTGCTTTTCCAAAAAATTCATTTTGCTTTCACAGTGGGGCACCAGGCTGTCTACCATCATTTTAATGATGTGTGGAAGTGTGGCAATTCTGGAATTGCAATAGGCTGGTGTAATAATTGAATGTTGCAATGGTAGTATAATACAAAAGTTACAACTCAGTACCAATTTGTTCAAAGTCTTGTCAACTTTAGAGGAATGAAACACTTGATTTGAAATGGGTCACCTGAAACCAAAGCCATTAATTGTCAAATATGACTGGTTAAAGATTTGTGGGGGAAAAATATGACTAAAACTAATTAGGCATGATTTGCGCAAAGTCTATATTCAATTAGGCTAGGGTGCACTTAATGGTATCTCTCTGGCTTTACTGTACTTAAATGGTGAGCAACAATTGATGAAGAGCAATTAGTGAACACATATCATGTGCAAGGTCCCTTTGACAAGCTCAGGCTATTGCCTGCAATGTACCAGTTGCTCTACAGCAATCAGCTGTCTTATCTATTCTGCCCACTCGTAGTATAGTATAGTTACTAATCGTTTTTTCTGCCTACATTTAGGTAGATAAAACTAAATTATTTATCAAATATGAAATTTTTTTCTTTGCACTATGCCTTGAGACATATCTAGTCATTGAACAAGTAAATAAGTTTGCCTATTAGTGAACATACTTTGTCTAATTCTGATACACTACACAGGATGCTCTGGCTTATTAGCTATCGAAGTCATCACCACCTACTCATTTACCCTTCTGGCACACTGATTTTTAGATGGCAATACTAAGATAGATGTTCTCTATACATTTCAGGTTGTAATTTGATACATTTAGAGAAATATTAATAATTGTAATACGATTTGTATTGTACTGTTAAAACAGTTTCCTGCTAAAATATACCATTCACCGTTATTTTAGCTTCAAATGTGTCCAGGGTATAAATAACTTGAGGCCTGAATACATGTGAAGGTTACCATATCGTACCATGCCAAACCAAAACATACCATACAATAATGATTAGTATAAACATTAATATACCAACCAAACATTCGGTGTACCACTTATTTACCACTTATTTATTATTTTATTATTTATTTATTACCGGGGCTATTCCAGCAAATTTTAAAGCTGTAATGTTAAGTAATTTCATAACATGCCAAATAGGGTCACAATTACAGTAATTAAACATTGTCCAACATATAAAGCATGAAAAAATAATTTATATGTTCTATATTTGACAAAATAATCGCGTTTCCGAAGTTCGAGCCTGAAAGGGGACAAACGTCACACCAAGAACAGCGATGGCAGTGCTCCATACGGCCGCCATACAAAGCCCTTCAAACAATGATTCAAACAGCGATATAAGCGATAGATCGAGCGCAAGGGAGGAGATCCAAGTTTTTGAAGAGTTGAAGGAAGAAGGAGGTTGGAATTTTATGTTCGACCTAACATGTATTAGCCAGACGCTAATCAGGATGCAAACAATGTGCCTACACTACCTGACATGGAATGGAGACAAGACCCATCGAGATTACAAGACTGGTAAGATATAGGCTGTTATTATTTTCATGATTTGAAGACTCAGGCATTTGCACATAATTTTATATTTTTGTCTATCTGATGACATTGTTTAAAAAAATAATAATCAGACTGCATGTTCATTTTGGCAGATCCGGCAGCGCTCATGCATATAAAATGATAATATAAAAACGTTGGGGGGGGGGGGGGGGAGATGAGTCGTTGATGGCTTTCTCCACTTTATTGTGGCAACAATAAGAAAACAAAATAATGGCGGACTGCCGCCACATTCGACCGCCAAGTTTTGCTTCTCGCTCATCTCCGCCTCGCCTCGTACTACCAGCTACTACTACTTCCAGTCCTAGCGTCTCTTAAACGGATCATGCATAGTGTCTTGTTATGAGCATTTTGTTGACAAAGGTATCGAACACACGACGTGCTTACTTCTTTATTAACACATGGAGCTAACAGTAGCTGGGGCTGTCGGCAGTAAGTGGCGTCTAATGGCGTGAGGAAATGTAGTTTTTTCACACAAGCGAACGGATTACAAAGCACCACTTCAGTGTTGTCCCGAGACTACATTTCCCATGATTCACTGCGTGACTTGAGCCGCTCGCTGATTCGCTGCGAGATTGACTCAATGACAACACGCTCGCTGTCACCTGTCAGCGGCTCTCGCGAAACAAAAACTAGAAGGCTATCAAGCAATCACCGTGAAAGAAACGCCGCTACAAATGCAATGCAATGCTTGAAGCATGAAGGTGGAAAGACATAATACAAATACAAATAAATGTGCACAAACTCACCGGCGGTGTAAACCTGCCGCTGTCAACGCTGTGGGAGGTCGCATTTCACAGCATTCTGCCGCGGTCCTCCTCGCCAGCTGTTTGCTCGCCATTCACGCTCGTCTGCATTTGATCGCTAGTCTGATACACTCCCGCTTTTTTGGTGAAGTCTTTTGTGTTTATTCGTTATTGGATCGTTTTTGTTCACCACTGTAAATAATAGCACTGAAGCAAGAAGGGGTAAGTCGCCATTTCTGTTCAACCCATTTTCTCCTGTTTTGTTTAGCGTAAGAAGCTAGGTTAATGGCTGTCTTTTCTTTGTTCTTTTTCAGGATCAGGGTTTAGTTAGCGGGTGGGGTTCAAGTGTAGATTCCTTTTGTTTGTTGTTTTGGCCTGGGCTTACCCTGAAGTCGCGCTTCATCCACATTTTGTACATATTCATTGCGAGTTTGATTGTTGTGTAAATAAATTTGTGCCACTTGTGAAATTGTGTGGCTCGTTTTATGTTACGCCCTTCGCGAGCCGTCCTTGGGACGTAACACTAGCGAACACAACAACAACTATGCCACGACTATTGCCACGAGTTGGCTTTCGGCTAACGTCGCTAGCTTCTACTGTACATTCCACAACAGTTGGCAGCTCTGCTTTGACAAAGTCATCAGTCATCTATCCAAAAATCACACTTACTTTTTGGCAAATACTTGATCATAAGCAGACCGGTTAAGGAAGCAGGCGTCTTCGAAGTGTTTGCAGCAGAGAACACTACTCGATGATGGCGTGAAATTCATTCGCTTCGTGCGAACGAAAGATGTCCATTTACGTGCCCTGCTATCCTTTGGCCACTCATACAACTTTTCGTTTGAGTGAGAACAAAACATCGCCACACACCGCCGTGGCATCTTACCGAGAAGCAATGCAACAAACAATACTGTTCTATGGCTGACTTCCCTCGCACTTAAGATTTCCGAAGATTGCCGAAGAAAAGCATTTTCGTTGTCAAGGGCGTTGCTATGGGTTAAACTAAGAATCTGGAAGGGTTGCGTTAAAAAAATAATGAAAATATGCTTATAATTGTTTAGCCATTGATATTATTCAAAAACATGGTTGGCCAACCTTAGTTCACATTTCCCCTTTAAGCAAGATGCAGGGTACAGCCTGAATTTGTCACCAGCCAATCGATGGACACATACTGTATACAAACAAGCATTCACACCTACAGAAAATTTAAAGGCAGCAATGACCCTACCTAGCGTTTTTTAGAGTATGGGATGAAACCAGAGTAGCTAGAGAATACTCAAGTAAGCACAGGGATAAAATGCAAATTACACACAGAAAGGCCACAGTTTGAATTGGAACCCAATACCCAAACTCCTGCCTATTACAATGGGTTTTTTTTCGGATGGATGTAAGGAAGGAAGAAAAGAAAGAAAGAATAACTGTCACTTTGTACAAGTCCAAAATACTAGTGCACCTGTGTTGCGCTCAAAAAGAAATCTGAGCAAAATCGAACTGATGTCTACAAAGCCAATGTACATTGGTACCTCGACATACGATCGCTTCGACACAATCTGTTCTACATCCGACGCAAAATTTGACTCACCATTTGTTTCTACATCCGACAACATGCTCGAAATACGCCGATTTATGACAGTGCCGCAGTTTCTGTTAGGTTTTGTGTTGGTTACCTCCTAGTGTCACTGTGATTGCCAATTGATTTCACCTGTAGTGCCTGCTCCTGGTGTATCCTCCAACTGCATCCTCCTGTGTCACCCACCTGTTCCTCATTGTCTCGTTACCCAGTGTCTGTGTGTATTTAAGATTCCAGT
The DNA here is from genome assembly GCF_030265065.1 of Corythoichthys intestinalis. NCBI lineage: Eukaryota > Metazoa > Chordata > Actinopteri > Syngnathiformes > Syngnathidae > Corythoichthys > Corythoichthys intestinalis. The sequence continues at coordinate 45,544,738 of NC_080398.1, forward strand.
TTCTGTTTACTTGTTGCATCGTTGTCAATGTCTATGCCAGTGTGGTTGATATTAGGGATGGAACGATACAGTAAAGTCATGGTTCGGTACGATTTTCAAACGAGGGACAGGGTTTTCGATTCGATTCAATACATTTAATGCTCTGAAACAAAAAACACAAATATTTTTGTTTTTTTTTAAATTCTGCTAACAAGTAAAAATACCAATGCCATCATGAAAACATGCTTTTTAGTTCAAAGAATATTCATGTGCTTACTTCTTACTGATCTGAAGAAATTTTGTATAAAAGTGGTGAGAACAATCTTTACTGTTTGTAAAGTGAGGCGGGGCACACTGTTGTTTGCTACTGCTCTCTTAGCAGGTATGTTTACCACATGAGCAAAACATCCTATTAGTGGTCTGAATCCATCTGTGTTACGTACTGAATTAACAGTATTTGCAGCATTATCTGTAGTCACTGGTATGGATTAATTTGGCCTACTGAACTTCCATTAAGTCATGGCGGTTTTTAATTCATCGATGTGGACTTCGCGTCCCATGATCGCTCTGGGCTCACGCAGCCAATGGCATGTTGGGGGGAGAGGGGGGGTTTAACGTAGCATATCTAGGTTGCTATTTGATGATATCTATTGTCTACGCACGAGTGTTGTCAGGCATTAAAAAAGATAAAAAAACGCCAAAGAAGTCACGTCTGCTCATTACTGCACAACACCAGTATTTGACAATCGACTTTCAAAAACAGGACAAGTGTGAAGTACAGCGCTCTTAATTTGCCGCTCATTGTTCATCATGCAACCGTGAGATAGCTCTCAATGTCATCCCGGGGTGTCCAGCTGTCTATTGTCAAAGCGAGGTTGTTCGTAGCAGCCAAGTTGGCAACAATATATTGGCGGACTCTGTTGTACATATCCGTAAAGACAGTCTTTGTTAAATATGTACGAGTGTGGATAGCATATCAGCTCACCCATAATGCTGCCAAACAGTGGATCTGTACGACATTGAAGCACACACACAAAAATCTGCCACATTCGAACCCAGTTTGTTACATTATTACAGGTATTTATTATTACTATAATTATTCCGATTTTTATTAATAATTTATTTGTTTTGCTCTGTGTTACTGTTACTGATTTAGTGTAGGTTTTCGTGCTGTGGAGCGAATTAATGGAATTATAATGTATTCTTATGGGAAAATCCTGCTCGACATACGACCATTTCGACTTACAAACAAGGTCCTGGAACTTTGTATGTAGAGGTACCATTGTATTTCAAAGGTTCTCACTTTTGGAAACGTTAAAATGCCACTTCAATAATAGGATTCTTGTATTTCCATATGGATAAATCAGAATTTTCCAATGCCCATAAAAATGAAAAGGTTGGAGGGATACTTTAAATTTTGTTACACTGAAGCAATAGCTGGGACATTGCCAAATAGTGGTGAATAATACTGTGAGAGTTCGTGTATCACGACATTATCTTTCCTATTGTGAATAGGATTTTATCCGGAGTGACTGTGATTACCACGACTCAGCCACAGCAAGGCCTGCAGTGACTATGTGGCAGATGCAAACAGTTTTATCTTCTTAAAGAACTAAACAAAACATGCGTGAATTCCACTGAAGCCCTGCAGAAATTGGACCGATGGACTGATAATATTGGGACAGACCGCAGACAGCAGCGTAAAAGCAGCAGGTTCTTGAGCGAAATTTCATGTAAATAAAAGAGGCAGTATAGCCTTTTGAACATAACCAATGTCAACTCTCTATGAACTTGGAAGTGTGCTTGAGACTCACGCTAGGCCACACAACACCTACTTTTCTTTGCTCATTACAACGCAAATATTGGCTTTATTCATTGAAGGGCAAAAGCAGATGTGTAGGGCCCCTCAACCGCTTTGCTAACAAACACATCAGGATGTGCTGTGCTGAATTCAGAACTGCTGCTAAATATGCTTAGTGGGAAGCTACCCCCTGCAGCCACACTCACCAGAACATCAGCAGTGCTGGATAAATAGAGTTCGCACTGCTCTCATGATTACAGCAGCAGCAGGATTTCATTTCCAATCAAGGAAACATTTCCTGAGAAAGACCCCCAAAGAAATACTAGTGCTGTAAAATGGAATCTTTAAAGTGCCTGTGACACGAAAAAGCATGTTTATTTCATAATACACGCAGTATTTTATGCTCCTGAATGATATGGACCGCTTGGATGTGTGTGGAGGCGATCGCTATATTTATTTAGTTTTTTGAATCCCGCGCCAGGAAAATGAGTGACTTCCGGCTTCGGTCTTGCATTGAGGAGGAGGGCGCTGTGACGTGTACGGTAGAAGACGTCCTCTTCACTATACAGCGTACTGTTGTGTATGGGGACGAATGATTCAGCTGATTTTGCGGATTAATACGTTTATTTTTCGCATCACGCCAGCCAAACGGCTGCAGAAAAATCATTCTGTATGAGGGAGAGGCGTATGCGCCTTTTTGGAGTTTCAAAAGGTTCCCATTCACCGTGGATATTTACTGTGGGACCATTGGACTTACGAGGAAGTGAGTAAACATCTTGTTTTGTATTATGTCAAATACGAATACAGCGATTACAAAGTAAACACTACAAACTTCCTTTAAATGAAGGACTACTTACGTTTGATCATTGATAGGCATGTAAAAAGCTGTCCTAATGGTCATTAGCAGCAGCCCGTTAGCTGCACAACAACTCCAGCCACCCTCCTCCGGGGAACGAACTGTAAATTGCTCTCCGCTGGGCGGTTTGCCGATCCGCGACGACAATAGACAACCGGGTCGTCATGTCAAATAATCCAGGATAGTTATGTGTGATTTTCTGCTTTGAAGACTTTGAAACATCACTCGGTTCGGGTTAGCATGTCGGCTAGCTGTCACGCCTTCTGGTTTGTTTACATTCTCCGAAGCCGGGGAAGGGAAATGACATATGTCCGATTTAGGTGTCATAAAATATAGTTCGGGAGGTGCGACAGTAAAGGTGAAGTCGACAGTTTTGACCATTATGGAGTAATTTTGCCATGTCGTCCTGAATAAATGCATTTTTATTATTTCATATTCCATTCAGCACAAGACTGTTATTTGTCATGACCATGCCATTTATTTAGCAATTGGGGAAAATACTTGGATAAAACGAATATCCTGTAAAAATATTGAAGTAAAGAGACAGAAACAATGACATTTTGCCGCTCTCTTCGTCGTGTTTTCCTCATTGTGAATAGTTCCCCCTCGACGGGCTGACTGGTCCTTCTCAAGCCATTTATATAGCTATTGGGGAAAAATACTTGGATAAAAAGAATATCCTGTAAAAATATTGAAGAAAAGAGACAGAAACAATGACATTTTGCTGCTCTCTTCGTCGCATTTTCCTCATTGTGAATAGTTCCCCCTCGACGGGCTGACTGGTCCTTCTCAAGCCATTTATATAGCTATTGGGGAAAAATACTTGGATAAAAAGAATATCCTGTAAAAATATTGAAGTAAAGAGACAGAAACAATGACATTTTGCTGCTCTCTTCGTCGCGTTTTCCTCGTTCTGAATAGTTCTCCCTCGACGGGCTGACTGGTCCTTCTCAAGCCATTTATATAGCTATTGGGGAAAAATACTTGGATAAAAAGAATATCCTGTAAAAATATTGGAGTAGAGAGACTGAAACAATGACATTTGGCGGCTTTCTTCGTCGCGTTTTCCTCGTTCTGAATAATTCCCCCTCAATGGGCTGAATAGTAAAATCGATGAGACCAGTCTACCGCTGACGTCATCCACCTGTTGGGGACGCTAAAGCCCTATAATGGTAGGCGTGGCTAACTGGCACATTAAAAGGCTAATTTCTCGTCATCTGTGCTTTGCTAAATTGTTGTATATAGTCGAATCGTCTCAAAATATGATTCTAATTCACATAATAATGCCATTTAAGACTTTTTTTCTCGTGTCGTATGCTCTTTAAAGTCAAACATAGTCCACTTCTAAAACCTGACTATACTGTTGATTTGTTAGAATTTATAGACTCTCACATAGCTGACATCTCAAAAACTATTCCACAATCACGGACTTTTAATGTGTATTTTCCCATCAAACTTTAGTCTGATATTCAAGGCGCTATAATTTTGAGCATCGTTGGTATATTCATTAGTAGGGGTGTGACAAAAGATCGAAATGGTGATACATCATGATACTTTCTATTCCAAAAGGTTATCAATATGCTTCTGCCAAGAATCGATCTATAATTTTAAAAAAGTGTCACTGTTATATATACTGTATATATATATATATATATATATATATATATATATATATATATATATATATACAGTAGAGCTGAAATGAAATGAATACTCGAGCAACTCGAGTAACTCGAAAACTGATCCGAGTAATTTTATTCACCTCGAGGAATCGTGTAATTTTGCTCTAAGCATCACGTTTTGCCCAGACTACTTTTTAATGCAGGACAACGCGCTGATGTCACGTGCGTAGAGCAAGAAGCAATTTAAAAAAAAATACCCTACTGCAGCCGACAGCCGCTACAAACTACGCCAACGTTGCAAAAAACTAGCCCGCATGATGCCACGCAGAGCATGCTACAGTGGTAGCAGGTAGCGTTTGAATCGTCTCATAGATATCACGTGTAAGTTGAACTAGATGCGAAATGACAGAGTCAGCGGCGTGAGTAAACAGCCGCCATCTTAAAGCAGTAGACCTCTCAGCGCTAGTAAATATGATTAACATTAGTCACTCGCTCACGTAACGTTACCCTGCGGAGGGCTAGGTTTCTATTCATTTTGACCACTGTCGATGCGTGCCTAATGTGTTTTACATACAGGCTTTATTTAATCTGTGAAAACATAGCGCTGTAGAGTGATGAGGGTGTAAAATAAAAACTAAATAATGCTAACTAAAGGTGTAACGGTACATGTATTTGTATTGAACCATTTCGGTACGTGGTGCTCGGTTCGGAATGGAGGCGTACCGAACGAGTTTCTGACGTAATGTAACCCTTACTTTTCGAGGCTGTGAGTCGATCGGGTTACAGTTTCTTTGTGTAGATTATATTTACTCCGTCTTCTCGACTATAATGAGGACCAACACGGTAGGACAGTAAAACACAGAAACGTCAACGGCGCGACAACGTGGCCGCCGCTAGAACGCAGTGAAACACGGGCGTTAAAGTCAATCAGCCAGTGCACACCAGTCGCAGTACGGCCGCGTGTTCAACACGACACACGCGAAAAGAACGGCAGTTTATTATTTGACGCAAGAGGCGAACGTCCTGCGTCAATACTACTCGATTTTCAAACTAATATGCAATCATAACCCACGTTTTGAGTCCATCAGATCTCTTGAGTGGTAGATCGGGGCACAGTTGACTTGTCTTTGTTGATTTACTGCTGTCTTCTCTGCATTAATAATTAGTGGTGCACGATAATACATTTTTCAACCGATATCGATAACCGATAATTTCCTGGCCCTTCCACCCGATAACCGATAATGTCACGCCGATAAATCTATTCTAATATGTATGTAAAATTTTAAAGTACACAAAGATCAAATGTCACTGTGCAAAAATGTAATTTAGCGCTATTTTTTTCCACATCAAAATTGAACAAGTAGTAAATTCCAACATCTAAACAATGGCAATGACATTGTGTAATGGTAAGCTTTTGGCAACAATTACTTAGAGAGTAAACACCCAAGTTGCATAAAAATGCCTTTAAAAGTAAGCCATTCCTAACATATATCACATTATTTCTCTGCAAAAAATACCTCCGTAAAACTAGCAGAATTGGACAAAACTGTTGATTGCGCACATTTGGAGGCTAAATCAAAGTATATAATTGTCGGATTGCATTATCGGTTGAATTTCGTTTTATCTGGATTATCTGTGTGACGTCATAATTGCCATTATCGGCCGATAATTATCGGTGACCGATATTATCGTGCATCTCTAATAATAATAACCAACATGGCCCCGTGTTCAATACAGAACCCTCCTACCACAACAAAACAAGTAGGAACTAATATTCACATAGGAACTAAAGTTATACAACATAAAATGTTAAGGGTGTAACAGTACATGTATTTGTATTGAACCGTTTCGGTTCGTGGTGCTCGGTTCGGAACGGAGGCGTACCGAACGAGTTTCTGACGTAATGTAACCCTTACCTTTCGAGGATGTGAGTCGATCGGGTTACAGTTTCTTTGTGTAGATTATATTTACTCCGTCTTCTCTACTATAATGAGGACCGACACGGTAGGACAGTATAACCCTGAAACGTCAACGGCGCGACAACGTGGCCGCCACGAGAACGCAGTGAAACACGGGCGTTAAAATCAATCAGCCAATGCACTCCAGTCACAGTGCGGCCGCTTGTTAGATGCGTCCTATAATCGGCTCAACACGACGCACGCGAAAAGAACAGCAGAGTTTATTATTTGATGCGAGACGAGGCCCTCCTGAGTCAATACTACTACCGGGAGCTAGGATTGGGCAGACCGGAAGTCACTCGTGTAAAAATATGATGGATCTGGTCGATTTTCAAACTAATATGCAATCGTAACCCTCTTTTTGAGTCCATCAGATCTCTTGAGTGGTAGATCGGGGCACAGTTGACTTGTCTTTGTTGATTTACTGCTGACTTCTCTGCTATAATAATAACCAACACGGACCCGTGTTCAATACAAAATTAACCTACCACAACAAAACAAGTAGGAACTAATATTCACATAGGAACTAAAGTTATACAACATAAAATATACAATATTAATGAATACTACATCACATTTGTAAAATATAAACACATAATAAAATAAATAATAGCCCATTTGAATAAAATAAATTGAAATGAGCTAAAACACCTGTAATTAAAGAATATGAATAATACACAGATCCTGCTTACACAATCATATTTATTAATTTCTGTGTGGCGCTTTAACTTGAGAAAATCCACCAATAAAGCTTTTGAAAACCGTTCATAAGAAAAAAAAATTCATTGAGGCATTTCATTTGTAAAATACACGTTAAAATCTTTGTCATGGGGATTGCTTTTCTCTTTAGCACAGGACTTTTTTTTCTTCTTTCTTTCAGAAAGCTGACCAATACACGGGTTCTGAAAGGCAAATTGTTGTTGGATTATCTTTAAATAACCGCTACTTTATGAGCAGAATTCTAGCTTTGTATAGGCCAATGTTCCTGTTGTTGAAAGCACAAAGGTGTGTAATAAACAACTAGCACATTTATATTTTGCATTTTGTTTTCTTACTTTACCGAAAATGAACCGAACCGTGACCTCAAAACCGAGGTACGTACCGAACTGAGATTTTTGTGTACCGTTACACCCCTATAAAATATACAATATAAATGAATACTAAATCACATTTGTAAAAATATAAACATATAATAAAATAAATAATAGCCCATTTAAATAAAATAAAATGAAATGAGCTAAAACACCTGTATTTAAATAATAAGAATAATACACAGATCCTGCTTACACAATTAAATTTGTTCATTTAAGTGTGGCGCTTTAACTTGAGAAAATCCACCAATAAAGCTTTTGAAAACCATTCATAGGAAAAAAAAAGATTAATTGAGGCATTTCGTTTGTAAAATACATGTTAAATCTTTGTCATTGGGATTGCTTTTCTCTTTAGCACAGGACTTCTTTTTTCTTCTTTCAGAAAGAAAGCTGACCAATACGCGGGGTCTGAAAGGCAAATTGTTGTTGGATTATCTTTAAATACCCGCTACTTTTTGAGCAGAATTCTAGCTTTTTATAGGCTAACGTTCCTATTGTTGAAAGCACAAAGGTGTGTAATAAACAACTAGCACATTTATATTTTGCATTTTGTTTTCTTACTGTACCGAAAATGAACCGAACCGTGACCTCAAAACCGATGTACTGTACATACCGAACCGTGATTTTTGTGTACCGTTACACCCCTAATGCTAACTGTAAATTTTAGCTTGGTAGTCATTGCTAGATAAAACACCAAGTAGCACTGATCCCTTATTTGCTCCAATACAGCAGGTATCATACTGAAACGTTGACAAAGAGTCACCCGCCTGGGTTGCAATTATTTAATTTTTGGGAACTTGTGGAACAACCAACACACGACTGCTATCTCCCGCAGCCAACGCACGCGCATCTGCCAGAATGACAACAACAACAGGAAGGCACATTTCTCGCTCTCCCACACCTCCCTCATCTCCGCACGCCACGCGGCGCATTCAAGAATGCATGCAAATATCCCCGCCATATTATAACCTGATATGGTACAATACATTTATTTTGAACACTGCAAAAACTCAAAATCCTATCAGGACTTACTTAACTTAAAACTTAACGAACTTGACACAAAGGGAAATTCAATTGAAACGTGGGAAAAACACCTAACTTTTAAGTGATGTGTGTTATCAGGTGTAATGGCATTTTTAGGTATCAAATATATATACAGTATATATATATATATATATATTATATATATATATATATATATACACAGTGGGGCAAATAAGTATTTAGTCAACCACTAATTGTGCAAGTTCTCTTCAATTGTCAACATGGGTAAACCTCAACCATGAGAGAAAGATTGTGGAAAAAAAACAGAAAATCACATTGTTTAATTTTTGAAGAATTTATTTGAAATCATCGTGGAAAACAAGTTATTGGTCAATACCAAAAGTTCATCTCAATACTTTGTCATGTACCCTTTGTTGGCAATAACGGAGGCCAAACATTTTCTGTAACTCTTCACAAGCTTTTCAAACACTGTTGCTGGTACTTTGGCCCATTCCTCCATGCAGATCTCCTCTAGGGCAGTGATGTTTTGGGGCTGTCGTTGGGCAACACGGACTTTCAACTCCCTCCCGAGGATTTTCTATGGGGTTGAGATCTGGAGACTGGCTAGGCTACTCCAGGACCTTGAAATGCTCCTTACGAAGCCACTCCTTAGTTGCCCTGGCTGTGTGTTTGGGATCATTGCCATGCTGTAAGACCCAGTCACGTCTCATCTTCAATGCCCTTGCTGATGGAAGGAGATTTTCACTCAAAATCTCTCCATACACTAACCCATTCATTCTTTCCTTTACACAGATCAGTCGTCCTGGTCCCTTTGCAGAAAAACAGCCCCAAAGTATGATGTTTCCACCCCCATGCTTCACAGTGGGTATGGTGTTCTTCGGATGCAATTCAGTATTCTTTCTCCTCCAAACACGAGAACCTGTGTGTCCACCAAAAAGTTCTATTTTGGTTTCATCTGACCATAACACATTCTTCCAGTCCTCCTCTGGATCATCCAAATTCTCTCGCGAACTGCAGACGGGCCTGGACGTGTACTTTCTTCAGCAGGGGACACGTCTGGCAGTGCAGGATTTGAGTCCCTGGCGGCGCATTGTGTTACTGATAGTGGCCCTTGCTACTGTGGTCCCAGCTCTCTGTAGGTCATTCACTAGGTCTTCCCGTGTGGTTCTGGGATTTTTGCTCACCGTTCTTGTTATCATTTTGACGCCACTGGGTGAGATCCTGCATGGAGCCCCAGATCGAGGGATATTATCAGTGGTCTTGTATGTCTTCCATTTTCTAATAATTGCTCCCACAGTTGATTTCTTTACACCAAGCGTTTTACCTATTGCAGATTCAGTCTTCCCAGCCTGGTGCAGGTCTACAATTTAGTCTCTGGTGTCCTTCGGCTTCTCTTTGGTCTTGGCCATAGTGAAGTTTGGAGTGTGACTGACTAATATTGTGGACAGGTGTCTTTTATACCGATAATGAGTTAAAACAGGTGCCATTAATACAGGTAACGAATGGAGCCTCATTAGACCTCATTAGAAGAAGTTAGACCTCTTTGACAGCCAGAAATCTTGCTTGTTTGAAGGAAACCAAACACTTATTGTCCACTCTAATTTGGAAATAAATTCTTTAAAAATCAAACAATGTGATTTTCTGTTTTTTTTTCCACATTCTGTCTCTCATGGTTGAGTTTTACCTTTGTTGACAGTTACAGGCGTCTCTCATCTTTTCTTTTTGTTTTGTTTTTAAACCTGTCCTGTTCAGCTGTTTGACACGGAGAATGGAAGTCTAAGTAATCTAAGTAGATTAGTAGTCTCTAATCTTTTCAAGTAGGAGAATTTACACAAATGGTGGTTGACTAAATACTTAGTTGCCCTACTGTATATGTTTTTATAAGATCTAAAAGTTTTTTGAGTGAAAGCAGTGAATTAGTCTTTTTTTTTATTCTAGTCACATCTGAGATGCATTTGTTGGCTGTTTTCAACAATGTACATCAAAAATAAGGACAATGATTGACTGAAAATGGTTCAATGTTAGACGAAATGACGTTTTCTCATGTATATGTATAATTGTTCTTTACCTCAAAAAATATATGTTTTATCAGATTAATCGATTAATCGATAGAATTTTCAGTCGATTATTCGATTATTTAAATACTCGATAGCTGTAGCCCTAATATACAATATATATAATGCCCAATTTTAAAGAATAATGGATGTTAACTCACTGGCTACAATTGACGCCTGATCATTCGCAGCCAGTCTTTCTGATTTTTGGGGAATTGATAGGTAACTTTCTGTTCATGTAAGGGCATTTATAGGTCACTTCTTGTTGAGTTTGAGTCACTGCCTATTCATTTGAAAAATTTAACTCATTGGTTGCCATTGACCGTCACAGACGTCCAATCCATTTGAAGTGGGAAGGATGGCAGCTAATGAACAAATGTTGCCACCCACCTTCAAATGACTATAGGGCACTCTATCTTGCCAGACACCTCCAAGACTATTTTTACTCACTTATAAAACACCCAAAGCCTGCTACAAACCTCCAACACCTCCCGGGGAAATTTCAACAAATTTTCCCTCAAATCAAGCACCACCAAACACCTCTACAACCTCCGAGGGGATATTAAACGGTACATTTCTCATTTTTTACCTGCTTTGACAGCTACAAACTCCCAACATCTCTAGGGAAATTTTAACTTGTTTTTTTTTTTTTTACCCGCAAATGAAGCATCATATCCCTGCTACATGCTCGTGAGTGGAGCACCAAGACATCGAGGAAGTGTGCCAAATTTCCCCAACGCATCACGGAGTGACTGAATAAGGACATGTGAAGTATACAATATGTAAATATTAAAGATACACGATAATATCGGTTACCGATAATTATCGGCCGATAATGGGAATTATGACGTCACACAGATAATACAGATAAAAAAAAAAAAAATCTACCGATAATGCAATCCGATAATTATATACTTGATTTAGTCTCCAAATGTGCGCAACCAAGCAGTTTTCTCCACTTCCCCACCGCTGCCTTCTCAACCCCTCCCCTCTCTGAAACCCCTGTGGGAGGAGGGGTTGAGGAGTACGGCGTCATTGAGGAGGCGGTGTTACACATCAGTGTTGATGCGCTCTCAGTAGCGCGCGTTGCTTTTCCCGTGTGTGAAATGAAATAAACGACGCTCTCGCCATCTACAAAACAGTTCCACGAGGCGTAAAGAAAGCGTCCTCATTGAACACCACTAACCCAGCAGCCATTTAAAACTGCATCACAATGATTTTTGGACAGAATACGAGGCTGCTGCTAGCGTGAATGCTAAAGCTATTGTAAACACAAACTATAAAGGAAGCTACGGGGCTTGTGACGATACAGAGACCCGGAGTCGGGTTGTTTGGGAATGCAGCCCAAAGCGGGTGGTAAACTCCCATCTGTGGCTAAACACCTCACGAGACCGATAGACGACAAGTAGCTGTCTTCCGACGGAGCCCGCCGGTCCGGCCCTAGGCGGGCAGAGCAGAGCCATGCACCGAATACGGCGCAGCGAGCCGGCCGGGGCGGGCGGATATCAGGTACGAACTTAGCTGCCGCCGCCACTCCAGTTCAAGACAGAGGCCAGGCGCGGGTGCTAATTTGGCAGCCGGGCAGACTGGAGGGCACAGGCGAGAGGAAATTCCCGAAATGACCCGAAAGCCAAACCCCTGGATGAAAAAATAATGCAGTTTATACGACCACTATTCTTCGTGAAAGACATGCCGATCACATCAGTTTTACCACGGACATTTACACAAGTGATGTCAAGAAAGCATGTTTATCATGACGGCACAGTGGTTAGTTGATAATTTTAACATGCACCAAACCACACAAAGAAGTCATCCAGTCAGTAATCCATTCAGTACGCTTTAAATTTATGACGTCTTAATCAGATCATTCTTCTTAAATCTAGTCAAATAATTTTTCCCATCTTGTTTGAGTGTTGAAGACTAGTTAACAGATAAATGCGCCAGATTATTCCACTTACTTGAACTAAATATTGCCATTTGTTCTTATTAAGTCCAAACATCTAAAAAAGAAAAAATGTAATTTTTCACCTAAATCGAGAAAAAATTGCTTTCAAATAATGTTTTGAACCATATATATTCTTGAATAAAGAACATTTCTGACAAGTTTTTTTTTTTTTTTTTTTTTTTTTAGGATTATGTATAATTTATTGCTTAAAATAAGGCTGTTAAGCTTATTTTCAGCTGGCTATTTTTCTTCAAGAAATCTGAGTGAAATATACTTGAAGTGCTGGCAGTTAATTTCACTTATTTCCAATAGATTTAAACTGAAAACAAGGGAATTTAACTAGTTTTAAGGAGTTGTGTTTTTGCTGTGTAGTAATGTTATACATTAGGAATGGCTTACTTTTAAAGCCATTTTTGTGCAATTTATGTATTTACTCCAAGTAATTGTTGCCAAAAGTTTACCATTACACAATGTCAGACAATCTGTCTTTATTTAGATGTTGGAATTTACTACTTGTTCATATTTGATGCTGGAAAAAAAGAGCAATAATATTTTTGCACAGTAATATTTTCTCTTGTGTATTCTTTAAAATTTTACATAAATCTTTTAATAAAATTATCGGCTTGACATTATCGGTTATCGGTTGGAACGAGGAGGAAATTATCGGTTATCGGTATCGGTTGAAAAATGCATTATCGTGCATCACTAGAAAATGTATGTAAATAAATATTGTTTACTTTGATCTTTATAACCCTTTAACACCGAACGTGTCGGCGACGACATTTTTACGCATGTCATCTTTGAAGCCTCATCACCCTGTAATTACGTCACCCACATGCTGCTGACTGGTCTCATTTGAAAGTGCCGAAGTTGAGGTCCACACCCACTTTAACTTGAAGTTAATCGACTACGTAAAGCGGGAGATAATGTCATTTGAGTTTCATAGTTTTATTGCACTCATAAATAATCATTAAAACGCTGCATGGAACATGTGTTTATATGTCCATATATCCATCATTTTTTATCCTTTTTCAAAACCGAAAGCACCATGAAAGACTACATATCCCAGGAGCCGTTGTGAGGTCAAGAAGGACAAACCTAATGTAAACATTTTTTAAAAATTGCCGAGCGAGGTGCCATCTAACGAAAGAGAGGCAAGGGAGAGAGCGACGGCCGGTTGGATTAAGAGAGCGACTTTGAAACATGCGCAATGAATCGAAAACTAAATTTGGCGCAAGCTAATGCATTATTTCATCAATTCAAGGAAGAGGATGAGCCGGATTTGTCATTGTTTTCCTCGGATGAGTCGGCGTCTCAGCAAGTGAGAAAGTGACAGCAGCGTGCAAACGGCGAAATAGTGTGCTGTGTGACGTAGCTCCATGTCCTGTTCAAGAGGAAACTTTCTTGAGTAGCATGCCTGAAAAAATTGAACTGAACTAGATTGTCAATATTTTTTTTCAACGTTATATTTGATTTTTTTTCTTCACTGTCAATCTTTTTAATTTGTATACAGATGTGTGTGTTCAAGAAGCTTGATTGCATGTCGATACTTTTGATAAGGTGAGGGGTACAATACCTAACCTCGCAAAGAGATACTCTACAAATCCCTTTTGTGTTAGATGATACATGTGTGTATATATACTGTGTAAGTGTGTATATATATTTTTTCCACCATTTTGCACTGTATATAACCTGTTTTGACCATAGAATGTGTAAAGGCCAAAATCGCCAATGACCATACCTGCTGTTTGTGTTGAATTGTCAAACATAAAACTATCGTCTTATGTTTTTCTGTTGAATTTTTAAACCCTAACAAGTTGAATGAATATTATCAAGCTTCAAAACTGCTTGTCCAGCATGTTTGGTTGTCAATGGGACATCAACATTACAAATTTTGACATATGATTTTTTTTTTTTTTTAATTTTTTGGGTCCATAATATTGATCATAATTTGTCAGTGGAGAAAAAAACAGTTTGGACATGAAGGTTATGGTGTCGTGAAAAAAGGGACCCAATATGGCCATTGTGAACAATTTTTTCTTTGAAATATAAAGGTACACTGCTGGGCAAAAGTATTGGCACCCCTGCAATTCTGTCAGATAATGCTCGATTTCTCCCGGAAAATGATTGCAATTACAAATGCTTTGGTAGTAATATCTTCATTTATTTTGCTTGCAATGGAAAAACACAAAAGAGAATGGGAAAAAAATACATCATTATCATTTACACAAAACTGCAAAAATGGGCCGGACAAAAGTATTGGCACCCTTTAAAAATCATGTGATGCTTCTCTAATTTGTATAGTTAACAGCACCTGTTACTTACTTGTGGCACATAACAGGCGGTGGCAATAACTAAATCACACCTCCAGCCATTGAAGTTGGATGAAAGTTGACTCAACCTCTGTCCTGTGCCCTTGTGTGTACCACATTGAGCATGGAGAAAAGAAAGAAGACCAAAGAACTGTCTGAGGACTTGATAAGCAAAATTGTGAGGAAGCATGAGCAATCTCAAGGCTACAAGTCCATCTCCAAAGACCTGAATGTTCCTGTGTCTACCGTGCGCAGTGTCATCAATAAGTGTAAAACCCATGGCACTGTGGCTAACCTCCCGTGATGTGGACGGAAAAGGAAAATTGAGTTTTCCGAAAGATTGTGCGGAGGGTGGATAAAGTACCTCGACTAATATCCAAACAAATTCAAGCTGTCCTGCAGTCTGAGGGTACAACAGTGTCAACCCGTAATATCCGTCAGCGTCTGAATGAAAAGGGACTCTATTGTAGGATACCCAGTACAACCCCACTTCTGACGCAGACATAAAAAAGCCAGGTTGGTGTTTGCCAAAACTTACCTGAGAAAGCCAAAAACGTTTTGGAAGAATGTTCTCTGGTCAGATGAGACAATAGTAGAGCTTTTGGGGAAAAGGCATCACCATAGCATTTACAGGACGAAAACGAGGCCTTCAAAGAAAAGAACACGGTCCCCACAGTCAAATATGGCAGAGGTTCCCTGATGTTTTGGGGTTGCTTTGCTACCTCATGGGTCTTTCAGTAGGACAATGACCCAAAACACACTTCAAAAAGCACTAGAAAATGGTTTGAGAGAAAGCACTGGAGACTTCTAAAGTGGCCAGCAATGAGTCCAGACCTGAATCCCATAGAACACCTGTGGTGAGATCTGAAAATGGCAATTTGGAGAAGGCACCCTTTAAATCTCAGAGTCCTGGAGCATTTGACAAAAGAAGAATGGTCTAAAATACCAGCAGAGCATTGTAAGAATCTCATTGATGGATACCGGAAGCAGTTGTTCGCAGTTATTTTGTCTAAATGTTGTGCTACCAAGTATTAGGCTGAGGGTGCCAATACTTTTGTCCAGCCCATTTTTGGAGTTTTGTGTAAAATGATTAAGATTGAATATTTTTTTCCCATTCTCTTTTGTGTTTTTTCATTGCAAGCAAAATAAATGAAGATAATACTACCAAAGCATTTGTAATTGCAATCATTTTCTGGGAGAAATTGAGCATTATCTGACAGAATTGCAGGGGTGCCAATACTTTTGGCCAGCAGTGTAACATCAAAGGCATACAAATTCGACCAAAATAGGCTTGGCTGTTAAAGGGTTAATTAAATTTTATCTATTTTTTGGGGAATGGGGGGTAAAATCCTACTTCGCGGTTTTTCACTTTACGCGGGGGGTTTTGGTCCATATTGACCTCGACAAATAAGGGATTACTGTGACACTTGTACTTGTAGAATGATTTCCTGGCCCATGTAACGATAATTGTTATACTGCCATGTTGTAAGATAATCCTTATCGTGTGAGCCTTGCATCGCTAATCATATCTTATCGTGAGGTACCCAGAGGTTGCCACCCCTATTTATTAATATTATTAATATAAATAAAATGTGGATAATTTAAACAAGTAAGCCACAGTATATAATACTTTATGCACCAAATTTTACAGATGGTTGTCTGTGAAAGGTTTGCAGAAATGATGATTGAAGATTCTGAACCAGAAATGAACCCAACCCAGGAATCTGACCAATTAAGAAAAGCTTCACCTGGAGCAATAATAAAGGAAATCAAATAAAGTGCTACTTCTGTCTATCAAAACCACTTGTCATTTCATAGTGGAGATGCATCATAACCCCCATATGGCACTGCAGCGGGAAGAAAAATAGAATCATGAATCAACAACCTTTGAAGTAAGACTTGTGAGGTATTGTGTTTGTACTGCTTTGGCTAAGGCCTTTTACAAAAAAATATAAAACATAATCAGAATGTTTCTGTCCCAATAAGGTTGGGTTCCAACTAATTTAAATACAATATTACATATGTTTAATTTAAAAAAATCGAAATGTGTGCAGTAGGGCTGTTGGATTTTGCCTAAAAAGAACATCACGCTCATTTTCTCTCAAACCCAATTTTCAGAAATCAATTACGATTTCTTGGCAAAATAAAAACAGTGGCAAAGTATTCGAAATGTCTTCTATTTAAAGGTTTTTTTTTTTTATTTCAACTGAAAGTGCCAGTGAATTAAATGCACACAGAACAATCCCTTGGGATTAAGAGCATTTTATTTATACAATAGACTCTAGCTCTGTTCCTAATTAAAGCGATAATGAAAGAAAGAAAGTGCATATTCCATTTGAAACAAAATCAAACATTCAGTCAGTCAGTCAGTCTGTAAACCAAATAGTCTGTCAGCAAGTCACTCTGTCAAACAGCTAGCCATCCAGTCAATCAAGTCAGTCAGGTGAAGTAGGTAGCCAGTCAGGGTCAGGGTGAAGTGCTGTCACATTTCTCTCTGGTTTTACTTACATAAATTAAAGCGCATACGACAGGAGAAAAAAAGTCTTAAATAGCATTATTATGTGAATTAGAATCATATTTTGAGACGATTCGACTATATACAACAATTTAGCAAAGCACAGATGACGAGAAATTAGTATTTTAATCTGCCAGTTAGCCACGCCTACCATTATAGGGCTCTAGCGTCCCCAACAGGTGGATGACGTCAGCGGGAGACTGGGCTCATCGGTTTTACTATTCAGCCCATTGAGGGGAATTATTCAAAATGAGGAAAACGCGACAAAGAGAGCCGCAAAATGTCATTGTTTCAGTCTCTCTACTCCAATATTTTTACAGGATATTCTTTTTATCCAAGTATTTTTCCCAAATAGCGAAATAAATGGCTTGAGAAGGACCAGTCAGCCCGTTGAGGGGGAACTACTCACAACAAGGAAAACGCGACGAAGAGAGCTGCAAAATGTCATTGTTTCTTTCTCTTTACTTCAATATTTTTACAGGATATTCTTTTTATCCAAGTATTTTCCCCAATTGCTAAATAAATGGCATGGTCATGACAAATAACAGTCTTGTGCTAAATGGAATATGAAATAATAAAAATGCACTTATTTAGGACGACATGGCAAAATTAATCCATAATGGTCAAAACTGTCGACTTCACCTTTTCTGTCGCACCTCCGAACGATATTTTATGACACCTAAATCGGACATATGTCATTTCCCTTCCCCGGCTTCGGAGAATGTAAACAAACCAAGAGGCGTGACAGCTAGCCGACATGCTAACCCGAACCGAGTGATGTTTCAAAGTCTTCGAAGCGGAAAATCACACATAACTAGCCCGGATTATTTGACATGACGACTGGGTTGTCGATTGTCTTCGCGGACGGCAAACCGCCCGGCGGAGAGCAATTTACAGTTCGTTCCCCAGAGGAGGGCGGCTGCAGTTTTTGTGCAGCTAACGTGCAGCTAATGTGCATGAGGAGAGCTTTTTATATGCCTATCAATGATCAAACGTAAGTGGTCCTTTATTTAAAGAAAGCTTGTAGTGTTTACTTTTTAATCGCTGTATTCGTATTTGACATAATACAAAACAAGATGTTTACTCACTTCCTCGTGAGTCCAATGGTCCCACAGTAGTAGGGCTTGTTTTGGCCAATATCCACGGTGAATGGGAACCTTTTGAAACTCCAAAAAGGCGCACACGCCTCTCCCTCATAAAGCAAGATTTATCTGCAGCCGTTTGGCTGGCGTGATGCGAAAAATAAACGTATCAATCCGCAAAATCAGCTGAATCCTTAGTCCTCATACACAACAGTACTGCTGTTTAGTGAAGAGGACGCCTTCACCCGTACACGTCACAGCGCCTCCTCCTCAATGCAAGACCGAAGCCGGAAATCACTCATTTTCATGGCGCGGGATTAAAAAAACTAAACAAATATAGCGATCGCTTCCACACACATCCAAGCGGTCCATATCATTCAGGAGCATAAAATACCGCATGTATTATGAAATAAACATGATTTTTTGTGTCACATGCACTTTAATGATTAGTGCAAAACTGTCACTGAGTAATAACAATATGCAAGGTGGCAATTGGCTAGGCAAAAGTAGCAGAATCACCACAAGTAGCCATGTTGTTCTTTTTATTTTAGACGGCTCGCTCTCGTTGGAGGAATCGGAAATGCAGAGGAAACTACGGTGGTTTAGATAAACCAAAATAGTGCGGTTTTAAAAATCAAACGTACCAATTTCAACATTTAACATTTTTAAGTGTTTCGGTTCAAAATCAATTACTAGTCGAACAGCCTTAGTGTGCAGGGAAAGCTATTGTCTCCCCAAGTCATGGCTACGTAAACTGTGACGTGGCATGAAATTTAGCAAAATAAAAGAAAGAAGCGCCTTGACTGAAGAACAAGGAATCAATCATAAACAAAGATGTCCATACATGTCTGATAAATTATCTATTTAGATTGAAAATTCTCATATAACAGGCTCGACATTTAAGCACACGCGAAGATTAAATGGCGAGAGTAAAGTCTTCTATTGTGATTGAAAAAACAAGAGAGGACACAGAGGACATGGTGTGTGCATTAGGAAGAGAAAATATAATGCCATACAAACTGACTAAACACTTTTGACCATTAAAATTGGAGAGTGTGCATTTCCAATTGGCCAACTGCCCACTCGCAGGCAGTGTCACAGCTAAACCTCTATAGTAAGTTTTAAAGTTCAGCCCCCTGATGACTGCTCTCAATCTGTCAGCTGAGGCTGTGTGCATGTGTGTTTGTGTGGGAGGCTGAGCCTGAGGGGGAGTGTGGGAGAGACACTGTTGTGCTCTTTGACACTCAGTGGCGCACCTTCGCTTTCTGCACTGCTCACAGTGGGGATTTCAAGTGGAGAGGGACTACGGAGTTTCTACTAGTGCATAAAAATATTGTGATCCACGCCCCTCTTTAATAAACATACAAACTGCAGGAGTAAGAAATACATAAAGGATTTTGAAAGTAGACATTGCTAGTGCTCACAAACCAACTAAGCTCAAGCAACTTATCACTCAGAAGCATCTTCTCAGTTTTTGTATTACCTCATATACTGTTTGGGTCAAATTTAGGCCTGTTCCCAATTGACATCATGAAAAATATCTCTAAAAAAATAATAAGTAGCAAAAAGCATAAATATCCATACTCTCACAAAAACTCATCCAAAAAATATGAGACTACAATCATGAAAACTACTACGACTACTTACTAGACATCAGCCAAGGGGACACTTAGCGCATATGTTTTCGTTCCTTGCTTTCCCCCTCCCAACTCTTGTCTCTTTTGACTTCAAGGCATTTGTCCTTGTGTTTCTTCCTTAGAGTATTTGACTTGGTGATTATTTGAGCCGTGAGTGACCCTGCTTTGCTTTAAATAAATTATGTAAAAAATGTTTTTTTTTAACTGTCAAGTTGACATAATTTTAATGCCTCGAACATTTAGTTTAATGCTTTTTAAAGTGCGTATGACAGGATTAAAAAAAAGTCTTAAATAGCATTATTATGTGAATTACAATTATATTTTGAGACAATGTGAATATATACAACAATTTGGCAAAGCGCAGATGACGAGAAATTAGTCTTTTAATCCGCCGTTTAGCCTCGCCTACCATTATAGGGCTTTAGCGTCCCCAACAGGAGGATGACGTCGGCAGGGTCACGGTTTTATCTGATTTAGCCGAGTGGCATTTTCGGTGGACATTCAGCCACAAAATGCAAGCCACCTCCATATTAAGACATGTGCCATGATCCCAGTATTCGACATAATACAAAATATTTAATTCTAACATTTATTTAACCTATTCAACCACGAATATAGTGACAATACATCCTAATAAATGACCTATTGAAATGAACATTCATTCATTCATTCATTTTCCGAGCCGCTTAGACGCGAACCCTCGTGAGGATAAGCGGGGGTAACAAAAAATTGTTATTCGTAAACAAAACACAAACTGTATTAATATTTATAAATATAAAAAAAAAACACAATGAATAATGAGTTATTTTAAGGCTAGCTAGGTGCAGAATATGCAATAGGGGAGAAACCCACTGTCATTTTTGTTGTCTGACAATTAGAACCCATTAAAAGTATTAACTTGATCCAAAATGACTGTCATCTTGTCTTGCAAAGTGTGCATGCGACAAATTTGAAGCCAAATTATTATCATTTATTACATCATATTATTCATTGCCAATCAGAATTTTCATCATGGGTATCATTTTAAATGACATGACATGCTTTTATTTTGAGATGTTCACCGGAAGTACGTTTGCTAAGCCACTAACCGTAAGCTTTACACTCAGTAAAAAGAGAAAATGGACTTCTCTTTCATCATACATGTTGTATCAGTAATGGCTTCTTTTTTTTTTTCTTTTGTTCGCATCGCTTGCAAATTCTTTAATTCAGTGAGTTTTCATGTTTGATGTGCCACCTTTTAACCGCAATTTTGCGTTGTGGAGAAGACTGTCAATATTTTATAGCAGACTAAATAAAGTGGTTAGTACATTGTCTTTTTCCAATTAGCCTCAATGGCTAGTAATGGTGTTATGCAATGCTAACATTTTACAATGTTTAATATTGAAAATTTTTCTTATTTTGTATGTTGGAACGTAATTCCACGGCAGGTTGATGGCCAATAAACATCAGTGAAAGCTACTGGAGTCTCATATGTAATCAATACGCACAAGTGCCGAGTGCATGCAGCATATGTATGCATGCATATGTATGCACACACGCACGCGGCAATAAATCGCAGCTGGAAAAATTACCGCCCTCATTTTTATTTATCGTGCAATAAGTTGACTTCTTGCATATCGCAACAGGTTTATATACTCTTATACTATACTTTATACCCACGCTGCTGGCTAAGCGGAGACTTAATGCGCGAGGCGAGCTCTGTAATGCCCATTTCAGTGCAATTTGTGACCACCAATGGGCACTGGGTTGAAGCATATCATTGTGACGTACGTTTGAAATGTCCAAGATCAATGTGTGAATGCACCATCAGCTCATCACAGCTCGTTTATGTCAAGCGAACTGGCCAGTTCGACATTTAAAATTACGGGTTGGTGGAGAGCCAGATGCACTCATCAAAAGAGCCAGATATGGCTCGCGAGCCATAGCTTCCTGACCCCTGCTTTAGATTCAGTGTATTTGATGTGTGCAAGATTTTAAAAATGTCACAGTAAGTAAGGCATGATAAAAAAAAAATTAAATATATATATATATATATATATATATATATATATATATATATTAGGGCTGTCCCAAACGACTAATTTTCTCCCGATTAGTCAGCCGACTATTTTTACGATTAGTCGACTAATCTAATAATTAAAATTTTATTTATTTATTTTTTTTTTTTTTTTACTAATTTAGCAATGAAATTTTTGTTGACGCTTATCAATTCACCAAAAACCTATTGGTACAGTCAAATCATTTATTAAAGTACAAATAAACACGTAAATAACAATAATAAATCACAAATAAACAATGAGTTCAAATGCTGATAGAATTAACTAGCATCCCGATTGAAAAGATGGTCTCTTAAACTGATGGTTTACAACTTTTATTCCATCCTTGATGTAAACACACCGTAAGAGCTACGGTGCACACAAATAAAGCAACTCAATTAGAAATTAACAAAAACTTTTCACCTTTTTCCTTTTAAACCTTATTTATATATCAATGAATTGCCTATATGAATTGCCTTTACCTTATTACCTTATCATTGACAATC
The DNA here is from genome assembly GCF_030265065.1 of Corythoichthys intestinalis. Classification (NCBI taxonomy): domain Eukaryota; kingdom Metazoa; phylum Chordata; class Actinopteri; order Syngnathiformes; family Syngnathidae; genus Corythoichthys; species Corythoichthys intestinalis. The sequence continues at coordinate 45,567,137 of NC_080398.1, forward strand.
TCTCCCTTGAGTGCAATCACTGTATATACTGTATATATTTATGACCTTTTAACCTTATAAAATTTTCTATACCATAAAATAAACCATAACATGAAATAAATCTTTCAATTAGCATTAAGAACAATACTAATAGCACTTATAGGCCCATTGTCAATGAAACATTATTATTTAGTAAGGCGACAGCACCCTCTGGTGTACAAAAAATGGAGAATAAAAAAAAAAAAAAATTACAAACTGCGTGAAGGCGCTTGAGGTGTTTATTCACGGCCGACGTGCAGCCAAGCTTGGCACTGAAGAGACAGGACAGAAGAGTGTACTCTCCTTAGTTTCTTTGAAATAAGTCAATGTTTTGGACACTCTGGTGCGCTTTTTTTGGCTTTGTGCCGCTTTCCCCGCTTGCAAACAGAGCATCCGACATTCTAACTTTCCACGCATATATTTTTTTAACCCTTCATTAACCGTCGACGGGATGTTGTGCTCGTCGACGGATTTACGTCATCGATGACGTCGACTATGTCGACGTCATCGATGACGTCGACTATGTCGACTAGTCGGGACAGCTCTAATATATATATATAAAAGCAGATAAACAACCAACCACTAATTAAGAGTTAGAATTTAGAATTAGAGTTATTCAAAGAATCAAATCATTACATATAACATATGGCTTCAGTTGTCATGCATAATCATGCAATGGGTCAGTGACCATTTGAAACCATTTTAGGTTTTGAAAGGTTGCCTACAGGATTGCTGTAGTTGCATCACACGGTAGCTAAAGTTCTTGTCACGTGATTTTTTTCTTCATGTGGGAGTATGTAAAAGATCATGTTAAGTGACTTTACTACGCACTAACCTCTGTGGTATTAAACATGGAATAATGAAAGCAATGAATTTGTAATAAGGATCGTTGATGAATAATAAAGTGGACTGAGATATTTGTACATATTCACTCAACTCAATGATGCTGAACGTGCTGCAGGCATTGACCACATTGATAATCCCTATTCGCATCGCATCTATAGTGTATATGACCTATGGATGTCTGAGACCTTAATCCCGTCTGAATGTGTCATGTCTGTGATTTGTTAGGTAAAAATTCCACAGTAAATTACCGGCAATGATTTGCCAAACACTCTGATAAAAGTAGTTCAGTGCAAATATGCATGTCAGCGCTTGTAACTTGAAATTGCACGACTTTCCTGTTTCTTCTCTCTTTGCAATTATTTCTCTGTATTAGTGTGGCTTTCTATTTCTGTCTTTGGTAAGGGAGGCTACAGTACAAATTTTAATTAGTAGTCTTGACAGTTTTTAGTGTCCCACGTCTAATGCATGTTATTTATTCATTTATTTTTTACACTTTTGTGTTTTATGGCTAAGAGTGTCGGCAGACATCCTGTCATAGATGGGAAAAAAAAAAGATTAAGCTATATTGTCTTCTGCTGCTGCTTTTTCATCGTGTTTAATGGTGGGTGACATTTTATGTTCAGGGTACATGACCGCCACCTTGCTGTGTTGAGTGTGGGACTGCAAAGTCAGTAAAATAGACCAAATTAGAGACATTGCTTATCCCGTGCAAATGTGCTTTAAGATCTTAGACAACCTGTATAATGAATATTAATCATCAGCAGTCCCCAGGTAATAATTATCCCCTGCGAATAAGGCTTAAGACAGGGGCAAAAAAAGACTGATAGTAAGTATATTACTTGCGACTCAGTTGGATTTTTATACCGATTTTCCTTATCAAAACATTGCATAAAAATTGCTTTATTCTTTTGAATAACCCTGAATGGCAGACCACAGACTCTGAAGTACAAAAAGTCCAATCCATTATCTGTACCACTTATCCTCAGGAGGGTTAGCTGAAGCCTATTCCAGGTGACTATGGGAAGAAGGCAAAGAACACCCTGAATTGTTTGCCAGCCCACGGCAGGGCAAAAATAGATGTACAACCATTCGCCCTCACAACTGAGGACAATTTAGAGCAGGGGTGTCTAAACTATTCCAAAAGGGACTGCACTGGGTGCAGGTTTTCATTACAACCGATCAAGAGGACACCTTTCCACAAATCTGGTGTCTTACGAATGTTATCAATTGATTGCAGTAAGGTTCTGCTCGTTTCAGAAGAAACCTTAATGGTTAAAGTGCCTGTGACACCATAAAAAAAAAAAAAATCTTAAATAGCATTATTATGTGAATTAAAATCATATTTTGAGACAATTCGACTATATACAACAAGTTGGCAATGCACAGATGACGAGAAATTAGTTGTGCATTCTGCCGTTTAGCTACTCCTGTCATTATAGCGCTCTCGCGCCGCCATCTGGGTTATGACGTTGGCAGTGTAATGATTTCAGCAGATATGAATTCAGCCTAATGGAGGAGGAAGATTCAGAACAAGGAAAATGTGACGGAGAGCAGCAAAATATCATCATTGTTTTTATCTCTATTCCAATATTTTTACAGGATATTCTTTTTATCTAAGTCTCTTTCCCTTATTGCAAAATACATTGTATGGTCATAACCACTGGTGTCAAACCGATTCCAGAAAGGGCCTAGTGGGTGCAGGTTTGCTTTCCAACCAATGCAGAGGACACCTTTTCACCAATTAGATCTTTTACATGTGTAATCAGTTAAACTTTGTCAGGTGCTGCTTGTTTCAGCAGGAAGTTCATTGGTTAAATTCTCTGCGTGTTATCGGTTGGAACAAAATCCAGCACCCACTAGGCCCTTTCTGGAATCGGTTTGACACCTGTGGTCATAACTAATAACAGTCTTGTGTTAAATGGAATATAAAATATTAAAAATGCATTTATTCAGTAAAAATGTATTTATTCAGTACAGCAGGGCTAAATTACAACATAATGGTCAAAAATGCCGCCTTCTTAAACCTACGGAATAGTATTTTATGCCACCAGAGTTAGTCCGGCTCTTGTCATTTCCCTGCCCCGGCTTCGGAGACGAAGGAAAGAGCGTGAACAAAACAGGAGGCGTGAGAGCTAGGTGACATGCTAACCCGAACCGAGCGGCTTTTCGAAGTCTTCCTCACCTTTCAAAAACGAAAAATCACACAAAACTACACCGACACATGTCACATACGGTGGCGAGCAAGCTCTCTAGCCAGGCACTTGAAGAGGGCTAAGGGGGGTGGAAGTCTCTACACAATCAAGAACTGGAGATGAAAGCGGGGGGCTCCCCGAGTCCAAGACGAGGACAGCGCTATATAGACAGGCACCTCTTTATCGGCCGACGACCATGGTGTGCGACAAGCCGCCGGTCGGGGCAAGTGGCCTTCTTGGTGGACAGGGAGCATTGTCACCCACAACATGCAAGCCGCCTTCTTATTAAAACTTTTGCCATGATCTTTTGGAAATCCAGAAAGCCTCATACCATTCTCTCCCTGGTTTAGCAAAAAAAACTTGCAGCACATTGGGCTGGCTTGACGCAAAAAGTAAACAAATTAATCCGCAAAATCAGCTGAATCCGCAGTCCTTCTGCATACTACAGTATAGTTATGGCTTTAGTGTGAAAATGATTAGTCCGCTGACGTCACATTCACCTTCCTCCTCAAGTCAGACTCTGGCCATAAGTAACTCATTTTAATAGCGCGGGATTCAAAAAATTTAATAAATATATTTGTCACTTCCATACACATCCAAGCGTTCCATTTCATTCCGGAGCATTTAATACCGCATGTAATATGAAATAAACATGCTTTTTTGTGTCACAGGCACTTTAAACTAGGGTTGTTCCGATCATGTTTTTTTGCTCCCGATCCGATCCCGATAGTTTTAGTTTGAGTATCTGCCGATCGCGATATTTTCCCGATCCGATTGCTTTTTTTTGCTCCCGATTCAATTCCAATCATTCCCGATAATTTTTCCCGATCATATACATTTTGGCAATGCATTAAGAAAAAAATGAATACAACTCGGATGAATATATACATTCAACATACAGTACAGAAGTACTGTATTTGTTTATTATGAAAATAAATCTTCAAGATGGCATTTACATTATTAACATTCTTTCTGTGAGAGGGATCCACGGATAGAAAGACTTGTAATTCTTAAAGGATAAATGTGACTTTGTATATTGTATTGTATATTGAGACTAAATATTGCCATCTAGTGTATTTGTTGAGCTTTGTAAATGATACTGTAGCCATGCCCAAATGCATGATGGGAAGTGCAACCATGACTTGCGTAGTGCTACCAGTTGATATATCTTCTCTGCGTTGGGAAATAACATAGGATGTTAAGAAAAAGATCAATTACTACCTTGCTTCCCACATTATTTTCTAATCGTAGGGAGAGGGATTGTAAGGCTTTAACCAATTAAAAAAAGGCTCCAAAGGCTGCCAAAATTCACTCTACTCATTTTAAGCTGCCTTTTAGCTCTCTATATAGGTAAAACGGCGCCATTACAGAATGAGCGCAACAATGAGTGAGTGGGTCGTGCAGCGCATGCATTAATTGCGTTAAATATTTTAACGTGATACATTTTTTAAAAAATTAATTACTGCCGTTATCGAGATAGATTTGATAACCCTACCTTAAGCCTAAACTAAAGACTCTGGATGAGTGTAACATATTATGTCTGTAACATTAAATACAATTAGAAAACAATTTAATTAAAAAAAATATATATATATATGTGTTCGGACCCGATCGATCGGGACATCTCTACTTTAAACAGTCTGTGCTGGATCGGTTGTAACAAAAACCTATACCCACAACATTCCTTGACGACCGGTTTTGACACTTCTGATTTAGAGTGTTCAATGACATCCAGAACTGAAAGGTAGGTGAACAAATAACAAATTGCTAACGTCAAATGATCTTAATTATAATATTATATATATATAATTTTCTCCTGTCGCTTTCCAGGGCTCTGTTTGGCAAGGAGATTGAGATTGCAATGTATAAACTTGTTTAAAAAGATGTTTGGTCAATTGCTTGCACAACAGAGGGAAACAGCAGTCAATATAAACAGCTGACCCGTGAAGTGAACTGCAATTTAAATTCGTCTGAAAAAATGTGACTACTAAAGCTATTGCTGCCTCTGCCAAAGAAGTTATGTTTGCTCTGTGGGTGGATGATTGTCTGCTTGACTGCAGTCTGCTGGTGGGACCACCCGGAAAATAATAAAGCAGAGAACTGCAGCATGGAACAAGCTTGAATAACAATCTGTGTTAAACTGTATCTATTAGACATTACAAATTACTAATTTAAGTTTTGTCAACAGATGCAGATAAATCATAAAACTATCATAAAGCTGCCATGTCAAACAGATAGGGAAAATGGGAAAATAGTCATGATATGTTCAAAATTAATTTTGTAAAAAGAACTAAAAAGAATGGAGATTTTTCTCTATTTTCGAGAGCACCACTTTACCAATATTAGAAGACAGGGCCTGGATATAACAACTGCTATTCGAGTTTAACCAAAACATCTATGAAGAAGCCACTTTGAACATCTGCCTCACTTATATGTAACAATGTGGTCAATTTCCATAATAAATGGTTCCCACCCCAAACACAGTTTCTTCAGCCATAATTTGGAAGTGAGGCTTTTTAAACCAGTTATATTGCACTATCTGAAACAATATGATGTTGTAAGAAAAGCTGCACTGATACCTTGAGTCTCAAGCCTCCAAAAGTCAAAATGTTTTGTTTATGCGGGTGATCACTTTTTTTCCCCCCTACACAGTGGGACCCCCCTAAGTACGCAACCCGCTTATGCCGGTGGTTGTAATATTACCACCACTGGTTTCTGTACAGAGGTGGCAGAGTGGGTGGTACTATCTGCCCACTCAAAACAGGCTAAGAGAAATAAAGACACCTAGGGACTGCTCAACTCAGAAGGAAAATATCATTGAATTTAAGTTTTTATTTGGGAAATTGGTCAACACATCCTTCATATACAGTGCATACTGTAAATTCATCGATCTGAATGGACAACCCCAATTTCAATGCAGTTGCGACGTTATTTCAATCATAAATAAAAAAACAATTAGAACACAATGATTTGCAAATCATGTTCAACGTATATTAAATTGAATAAAACAATATAGTACTAAAAAGACAAGATGTTTCATGTTTAAACTGATAATAATTATTTGCGAAAAGCAAAAATGGTTTAAGTAAATTTTTTTGGCCTGTAACACCGATGACTAAAAATCTATTATTCTATTTTTGGAACCGGCTGGGGATCGATAGAATTAAAGGTGCGTGAAATTTCCGATTCTTAGATTGGTCGTGATTCGGCTGTGGAAGATTCGAGAACGATTCACAAACATCCATATTCCGATTACTTAAATATGCCAAATAAACTGAAAAAATTAAAACACAGTCAGCGCGGTCTCCGGGACGCAATGAGGAACGGACCGAGAGTACACATCCACAACTAATGACGCTAGATACAAACCATGCATTCAAACATGGCTGACTTAACCAACCAACCTCTCCGTGAGATCAGATCTGCTCCCATAACTTTAAAAGCAGACATGTGGAATTATTTTGGATTCTATGAGAAAAACCTCTAGAAAATAGGGGGTTTCGAAGAATGTTGAAAGCAAGCCGAGATACGTCATCCCATTTGGACGCCGTTTCACTCACACAGCAGTCCTGGCTCTCTACAAGCAGACGATTGTAGAAATCATGTCATCGCTGTTGAATGTAAACAGAGTCGGTGTTACGTGTGATGCACGGACATCTGTAGCCACCGAATTGTTTGTTACAGTAACAATTTATTTCATGACCGATGAGTGGGAGCTGAAAGCACACACGCTTCAAAAAAGACCGATGAACAAGGTTGCTAATATGGTTGAGCTGCTAAGCGGTGCTGTAAATGAATGGAACATCGCAAAAAAAGACTTTTCTGTTGTTACAGACGATGCAGCTATTTTAGTTGTCGCTGCCCAGCTGGGTAACTTTAGCCATCTGACATGCTCCACCCACACGCTGAACCGTGTTTTTTTTCCATTTGCAGGAGTCAATGCACAGCACACAAGAACATGGAATTTTCTCAGTAGCTTAACACACTTGACCTGTCCTGCATATTGGTGAGGTCCGGATGCAAAAGGACTGGAGGTTTATTGTTTTAATTATTTGTACCTCAGGGAAACTGGTTAATGTTCATATGTTCATGTTTACACAACTTAAAGCAGAAAAGAACTTTTTTTAAGCCATTTGTATTGAAGAAGTAGTACACATTGTCTTCATTTATACCCGAGTTCACTTTTAGTTGGATAAAAATATATTTCTGGAGAATGCTACGATTTATTCTGCTGTAGATTGAATGTAGCTTAAAGCTGCTGATACAGAATGGGGACTTGAGTATTTTATTTACTGTTCACTGTACTTGATACTGAAATAGTAGTTTATTTAAGCTTGAGAGGATTTTTGTACTATTTTTGTAACTAATGCACAAAACATTAAAAGCCAATAGCTGGGGGGGTTGTGCATCAATAATCGATTTGTAGTCGAACTGTAGTCTCTGAATCGTAATCGAATCATGAGGTGCCCCAAGATTTCCACCTCTAGATAGAATGATACCTCGTTCAGTTCTTTTGGAGTGTTCTATGCCTAAAACTAGAGAAAACCACAGTGGAAGTTTGGCACAATACTAAGCATGTGACATTTTTGTCCTATGCTACTATTATTGCATACATTTTACAGATAAGCTTATCAAATAATTTCTCTGAGAAAGAGAGGCACCTGACTGGGACGCTGATAAGCCAGGTATCATGAAAATTGTGTTTTTTTCCCCCCCTTAATTTGATTTTTTAAATCATAATAGACAGGTGAATATTTTTGTTTAATATTATTATCTTTACATAATCTTTATATTTAATATAAAATATTTTAAAAATTTAATCTAAAATGCATTTAATTATTCAAATTTCTTTTTGCCCCCGCTGCTGAAAAAAAGCCTATCGGAAACAGTGTTATTATTATTTTTTTTTATCCAGCTAACAAGTGTGTTGCACAGTATTACCCCTAAATATTGTTCAGAGTGGTGATTTTTGTTTTATTCACTTATTTGTTTTTGCACTACCACAGGTCAGCAGAAATGTGTTGTCATGGGGAGAATTTGATTTTGAACTACTCATAAGAGGAATGGTAAAGATGTGATAGGAGATAGAAAGAAGATGGGGAAATAAATCTTAGTAAAGCAAATTACAAAAATTTCTTGGGAAAAACACACACACGCACACACACGCACACACACACACACACACCTTTATGTAAAGTTGTGCTGTTCCTTCCAACATGTTATTTTCGCGCAGCCATAATCGATTCATTTCGTTTTAAAACAGTCTTAGATGAATGAATGCTGTCCATGAGAAAACTTGTTGTATCAAAGGAATATAAACTCGACACAAGAATGTAAAAGATTAATCTTTACACCTCAACATTTCCCTTTTTGGCGGGGGCAGAATACCAAAAATGACATCCGGTGCACCCGCACATAATGCACATACCATGGTATAAGCTTAATTGATAATGTTACAGGTGACGAGGCTTCTTTAGATAAAAGATTTTCAGATAGAGAGCATGAAAAATTCAAAATGCAAAAAATATACATATATATCTCGAACAACTGCTTCTGCAACGTTCATGCCATAGCTACTCAACAAATTGATTTTGCAGTATGAGAGGAATAATGTATGTGGACCAAAAATAATACACTGTACAAATGACAATGTTAAGAATAGTTTGGACTTATTTCAATTAACTACACAGACTTTAAGTAGTAAACATTTTTCTCATTAATCATCACTGAAGACTTTGCAGATCCTAGATAATGTCAAGGTAATAGGTAGCTTGGCAGGTAAGGCTAAGGTAGTTAGCATCATTAACTGTAGACAATCACTTTAGTTTGAAAATAAAGGGGATTAAAATTCAAATATTTCATTTAAAACCAGAAAAGTCTTACTTCAGTTAAAATATGCTATGTCGCAAAGAACAGCTAAGACGTTCTATTAGTTCTTACCTGAACAACCTCATCATCTTCTTCCAGAAGACCCTCCAGTACATCCACTGCCATCTTAAAAAAGACAAGAGATGCAATCAGAATGAAAATTGGAAAGGCCTTTGCAAGGACAAAAAAAATAAACAATCAGAAAATCCCTCCAGCAGAATCACACAAACACCCTGTTGAATCTCCAAGCCAGCCAGATCAATCAGAGTGATCCAAGGATCTGATAAGCATCTAGCCAGACCGCATCCCATATAACCAAGCCTGTAGATACAAAGATGAGACAAGAGGCACAGCCATCGACAGACACGCTCAGCAGTGCTTATTGCGCGGTCAATAGGCACTTTAGCTGCTCTGCCTGATAGCCTTTTTAATCTATTTAATGACATTTGGAGTCAATCCACTGTTTGTTTTCGCCCGGCTCACCACACTGATAAATCTAAATGGCAGTGTGAGCCGTCATCTATATTTCTCACCAGGTGTGCATATTTTTCTGAACAGTTCTTTTTGGCGCCCTAGGGCAACACTTTGAGCTATGAAAGGAGTCAAATGTTCAGTGACCTTTTACTGTCGAGCGTCATTGTTTCAGTCAGCTGCTGTGGGAACGTTCTATTACGGAAAATAGACCTTGACTCAGGTAGGCTGTGTTTCTTTTGCTCTCCCTCTCTTCCTGTGGAGCGTGTGCTCATGCTGTATGTGCACACGTTTTAGGAGCCCTAGGTGATGATTTATTGATTTTTGTCAACTTCAGGTTGGAGGTGACTGTTAGCCAATCACCCGTGATGTAGGGCAAGAACACACATGCACAACACTGTAGTTATTAAATAATAATAATAATAATAATAAATAAAGAGAGCAAGCACAATAAACAACCTTTTGTTATGGCAATCTTAGTTGCTGGCTAGCCTCTGAATTCCACCGCCCTTCCTCCCGCTCTTTAGAGTACTGTTTTCATTAAGCATGTGTGGGTCTGGAAGCAATAAGGAGGTGTGCTGCCAGGATACACAGAGGGAGAGATGGGTTAATTGAGAATCTTGTTAAGAGTGTACAAGTGCCCATTTCAGTTGAGTGATCGCTGGACTAATTATCGGATGAAAACCCCGAAGTTTTTAATTAATTGATGTCTAATTAAAAATAGACAAACAAAAACACCTAATCCCCTAAGATGATAGATGGATTCATGCCCCGTCTCAGAAATACTATATCTCCTTATCACTATTATGTGACACACAGTAATTTCAGGTAGGAACTTGGAAAGTATGAGAGATGGCAACAACGATCTGTCTGGTTGTGAGGGAGCTGTAAAACAGCCATTTTCAGAACAACAAATTAGAGCAAGAGGTATCTGGGAGCTACGATAAGTTGAGCAGCGATAACTGTTTCGTCATCGCCATGTGCCTAGCTTCCTAACTACATTGGTCAACCCTGGGGGCCTGTGATTAAAGATTTAGATCTTCTTAAGCTGCTTTATACTAAACAACAACAAGCAAGAAGATTAATATATCTGTGCCGCTATGGAGGAGGAAGTGGCCCCTTGCTGAGAAGATGGGGCAAAAGGCTGCATCATAAAGAACACAAAGTGGTCAGTGAACAGCAGCATCAAGATAAATGCACATGCCTCAAAGTCACTACGTTCACATTGTCCTCTTTATTTCAGCACTTTTATTACTTAAAAAAAAAAAAAAAAAAAAAAAAAGAGCACTAGTAGGGAAGAACTCATTTTTAATAGCTATTGTGTGCAGTTTGAGCAATCTGGAGGCAATTTGGTTTTACACCACTATTTTACTGTGATGCAGCAGCAGAGAGACGACTAAGACAAATCACTCCACAAGCGAAAGCAAACGATATCTGTAACACACACACAAATGCAAATAGTAATGCTTAAGTAAATAAATACAACAAGGGCAAGTCTCACTCATTGTAAAGTACAATCACCCTGCCTTCGTGAGCTACATTTCAGAACACAAATGTTCAATGACAAAAAAAGTAAACAAGAGTGACAGGAGCTTAGGAGTGAAACATGCCCTCAACTCATAAATATGCTGAAAGACAATTTAATAACTATCAGGGGACAGCCCATATGTCTGCCTGTCTGCACGTCTGCCTGAAGTGAATTAGTGATGCCTGTAACTATAGTACTTTTATTTATATACTTAGGGGTGCAACGGTACACAAAAATCTCGGTTCGGTATGTACTGTACCTCGGTTTTGAGGTCACGGTTCGGTTCATTTTCAGTACAGCAAGAAAACAAATGCAAAATATAAATGTGCTAGTTGTTTATTACACACCTTTCAACAATATGAACATTAGCCTATACAAAGCTAGAATTCTGCTCAAAAAGTAGCGGGTATTTAAAGATAATCCAACAACAATTTGCCTTTCAGACCCCGCGTATTGGTCAGCTTTCTTTCTGAAAGAAAGAAGAAAAAAAGTCCTGTGCTAAAGAGAAAAGCACTCCTAATGACAAAGATTTTAACATGTATTTTACAAATGAAATGCCTCAGTGAATCATTTTTTTTTCTTATGAACGGTTTTCAAAAGCTTTATTGGTGGATTTTCTCAAGTTGAAGCGCCACACAGAAATGAATAAATTTAATTGTGTAAGCAGGATCTGTGTATTATTCTTATTATTTAATTACAGGTGTTTTAGCTCATTTCAATTTATTTTATTTAAATGGGCTATTATTTATTTTAATATGTGTTTATACTTTACAAATGTGACGTAGTATTCATTTATATTGTATATTTTATGTTGTATAACTTTAGTTCCTATGTGAATATTAGTTCCTACTTGTTTTGTTGTGGTAGGATGGTTTTGTATTGAACACGGGGCCGTGTTGGTTATTATTATAGCAGAGAAGACAGCAGTAAATCAACAAAGACAAGTCAACTGTGCCCCGATCTACCACTCAAGAGATCTGATGGACTCAAAAAGTGGGTTATGATTGCATATTAGTTTGAAAATCGACCAGATCCACCGTATTTTTACACAAGTGACTTCCGGTCTGCCCAATCCTAGCTACTGGTAGTAGTATTAGAGAGTAGAGTAGTAGTAGTAAAGAGGGTCGCGTCTCGCGTCAAACAATAAACTCTGCCGTTCTTTTCGTGTGCGTCGTGTTGAGCCGCTTCTGGGACGCGTCTAATACGCAGCCGCACTGCGACTGGTGTGGATTGGCTGATTGACCTTAACACGGCCACGTTGTCATGCTGTTGACATTTCTGGGTTATACTGTCCTACCATGTTTGTCCTCATTATAGTAGAGAAGACGGAGTAAATATAATCTACACAAAGAAACTGTAACCCGATCGACTCGCAGCCTCGAAAAGTAAGGGTTACATTACGTCAGAAACTCGTTCGGTACGCCTCCGTTCCGAACCGAGCACCACGTACCGAAACGGTTCAATACAAATGCATGTACTGTTACACCCTTATATATACTGTATATACACTATGTAGATACAGTGTATATAAATATCATGTAATGGGTGGGATTTCAACACATTAATTATAGTTATTAATGACTATATTTTATTATTGACAGATGGAAAGAAAGATCAAACAGAAGAACAAAAACTAAACAAAAAAAAAATACATTATACATATACTACCTAATGTAAGGAGCGGTGCTATCATGATATTACCTTCCATAGGATGTTATGTGAGAAGGGTGGGGGGAGGGGGGGGGGAGTAACAGAAAGATAAGAGGCAAGATAGGTCATATAGGCGTGTGATAGGGTAAGGTGAGTGGACAATGAGTATTCATGAGTCGGGGCCCTACTTTTTGCTACCTGATCGCTAATCCTGACACCAATAATTATTTACCTCAATGTGTCTGGTTGCACCTTGTCATGCATTTGTTATTCATGCAGAAAATAATCCGCTATGCGGTAAATGCCGGGTATGCATGGCGCTGCCCCCACCAACCGAGGGGGAAGCGGGCAGGCCAGGCCAGGCCAGCCCCCCCCCGCAGTCCTAGCGGTTGGGACTCCGACAGCGCCCCAGCACCCAGGGCCTCAGCCCATCAGAGTCACTGCCAACCAGCCATCAGGAAGAGGACAAAGCGATGCAAACCACCACTCACCGAAACGTACCCCCCTGTAACGCCGCAACCACCTTCTCGACCGGGACCACAACGAGAAACCCATGGACTCCAAGGCGCATGGCAAAAAAAGACCCCCACCTGGGGAGAGGGACACCCCACCACCCCACTGGCGCTAACAGCATGGTGACTGTCGCTGAGGTACCACGAGCACCCGGGTAGATGGGAAAGGATGGGGACAAGAAAAAGACAGGAGGGTGTATATATATATATATATATATATATATATATTACAAATAATAATAATAAATGAATTACAAATAAATATTACAAATAAATTATTGAAAAATCATACAATGTGAGTTTTTTTTTATTATGTCTGTGTAAGTGGAAATGCATCTATGAGTGAAAGTTCAGAACTCTACCTATGACTTGCAATATCACAAGGGGTGCAAATACAGTACTTCTTCTCCTAACTATATATATATATATATATATATTACTGGCAATATCACAAGGGGTGCAAATACAGTACTTCTTCTCCTAACTATATTTATATACAGTGCCTTGCAAAAGTATTCGGCCCCATTGAACCTTGCAACCTTTCGCCACATTTCAGGCTTCAAACATAAAGATATAAAATTTTAATTTTTTGTCAAGAATCAACAACGAGTGGGACACGATCGTGAAGTGGAACAAAATTTATTGGATAATTTAAACTTTTTTAACAAATAAAAAACTGAAAAGTGGGGCGTGCAATATTATTCTGCCCCCTTGCGTTAATACTTTGTAGCGCCACCTTTTGCTCCAATTACAGCTGCAAGTCGCTTGGGGTATGTTTCTATCAGTTTTGCACATCGAGAGACTGACATTCTTGCCCATTCTTCCTTGCAAAACAGCTCGAGCTCAGTGAGGTTGGATGGAGAGTGTTTGTGAACAGCAGTCTTCAGCTCTTTCCACAGATTCTCGATTGGATTCAGGTCTGGACTTTGACTTGACCATTCTAACACCTGGATACGTTTATTTTTGAACCATTCCATTGTAGATTTGGCTTTATGTTTTGGATCATTGTCCTGTTGGAAGATAAATCTCCGTCCCAGTCTCAGGTCTTGTGCAGATACCAACAGGTTTTCTTCCAGAATGTTCCTGTATTTGGCTGCATCCATCTTCCCGTCAATTTTAACCATCTTCCCTGTCCCTGCTGAAGAAAAGCAGGCCCAAACCATGATGCTGCCACCACCATGTTTGACAGTGGGGATGGTGTGTTCAGGGTGATGAGCTGTGTTGCTTTTACGCCAAACATATCGTTTTGCATTGTGGCCAAAAAGTTCAAATTTGGTTTCATTTGACCAGAGCACCTTCTTCCACATGTTTGGTGTGTCTCCCAGGTGGCTTGTGGCAAACTTTAAACGAGACTTTTTATGGATATCTTTGAGAAATGGCTTTCTTCTTGCCACTCTTCCATAAAGGCCAGATTTGTGCAGTGTACGCCTGATTGTTGTCCTATGGACAGACTCTCCCACCTCAGCTGTAGATCTCTGCAGTTCATCCAGAGTGATCATGGGCCTCTTGGCTGCATCTCTGATCAGTTTTCTCCTTGTTTGAGAAGAAAGTTTGGAAGGACGGCCGGGTCTTGGAAGATTTGCAGTGGTCTGATGCTCCTTCCATTTCAATATGATGGCTTGCACAGTGCTCCTTGAGATGTTTAAAGCTTGGGAAATCTTTTTGTATCCAAATCCGGCTTTAAACTTCTCCACAACAGTATCTCGGACCTGCCTGGTGTGTTCCTTGGTTTTCATAATGCTCTCTGCACTTTAAACAGAACCCTGAGACTATCACAGAGCAGGTGCATTTATACGGAGACTTGATTACACACAGGTGGATTCTATTTATCATCATCGGTCATTTAGGACAACATTGGATCATTCAGAGATCCTCACTGAACTTCTGGAGTGAGTTTGATGCACTGAAAGTAAAGGGGCCGAATAATATTGCACGCCCCACTTTTCAGTTTTTTATTTGTTAAAAAAGTTTAAATTATTCAATAAATGTTGTTCCACTTCACGATTATGTCCCACTTGTTGATTCTTGACAAAAAAATTAAATTTCATATCTTTATGTTTGAAGCCTGAAATGTGGCGAAAGGTTGCAAGATTCAAGGGGGCCGAATACTTTTGCAAGGCACTGTGTATATATATATTATTAGGGCTGTCAAACGATTAAAATTTTTAACTGAGTTAATTACAGCTTAAAAATTAATTAATCGTAATTAATCGCAATTAATCGCAATTCAAACCATCTATAAAATATGCCATATTTTTCTGTAAATTATATATAAATTCTGTAAAATAATTTGTTGGAATGGAAAGATAAGACACAAGATGGATATATACATTCAACATACGATACATAAGGACTGTAGTGGGCATTTCACTCTGTCATTTAAATCTGTCTATGCTGTCCTCACCCCGAAGCGTCTACTTTTTCCAAACCTAGACAGCTAGTGAACGACGCCTTAACAATCAGACTTCTTTCTTTTTCATCTGATTTATTAATAAAATGGCCTCAAACCACTGTCCTCTTTAGACCGTAGTGAAACTACAAAAAAAAAGTACACAAGCATTGCATTAGCAACAACGTTAGCTTAGCATGCTATACAGGTTCACTAAACATAAACAAAAAGCGTCTCATACAAAAAATATAACATTTCGCTTACTAACTTAATATGTACATTCTTTACAACAACCATACTTACGGACAAATCTTGTCCAAGGATCATATAAGCACAACATTACAACGTAGGCGTCAGCCCGAGACGTCGTGCAGCCAGTGGCAAGAAAGCAATAAACCATGTCGCAAAGCGACCACAAGAGTTCGCTGTTTGACAGGACAAAAAAACCTCGCTGTAAAACTTACCAAAAGGCAGAATACTGTCTGAGCGGGACATGTGCGTTAATTGTAAGGGTGTCAACAATAATCGATGCGGCGATGCATCCCGATGCAGGGCAGGGACGATTCGATTCGATGCGGGCAACACGCTGAATCGATTCAGCGCATTTTAAAACATATAAGTACGTTCAAAAATCTTCCCTGCGCAATTCCGGTGATGCAATGGATTTGGTTTCCCCATTTGTATTGTTATTCTCAGAGAGAGCTACTTTACATTCAAAGCAAGCCCGTAGAGGTTAGATCGGCCCTAAAAAATTCCAGCCCAACCCGACACGGCCCGCTGGTATTGAAGCCCGACCGGCCAGATCAATTAACTATAGATTTGCATGCCCGAGCTGAGTGATGCGGGGGAAAAAAACGCAGCAGCAGCAGCAAATTATTTTCATTTCTTCAAGTTTTCTTACTGTTTAAATAGTCTACATATTTTTATAAGAGTTATAAAAGCCTTTACACAACGAAATAACGCTGGGAAAGTTTAATATAAAAAAAAAAACACGGTTTTGCAGACACACAGAGGAGAAGATTAGAAAGAATCACATTTGCCTTTGTGTGCATAAATAAAAGTGTCTTTCCTAACAAATTCTCAGTTGGCAGACAAAAAACGCAAGTTTACTCAATATTTAAATAGTCTACATATTTTTAAGAGATTTATAAAAGCATTTACTCAACAAAATAACGCTGGGAAAGTTTAATATTTAAAAAAAAAAAAACACGGTTTTACAGACACACAGAGGAGAAGATTCGAAAGGATCACATTTGCCTTTGTGTGCATAAATAAAAGTGTCTTTCATAACGAATTCTCAGTTGGCAGAAAAAAAAAACGCAAGTTTACTCAATATTTAAATAGTCTACATATTTTTATGAGATTTATAGAAGCATTTACACAACGAAATAACGCTGGGAAAATTAAAAAAAAAAAAAAAAAAAAACACGGTTTTACAGACACACAGAGGAGAAGATTCAAAAGGATCACATTTGCCTTTGTGTGCATAAATAAAAGTGTCTTTCGTAACGAATTCTCAGTTGGCAGGAAAAAAACGCAAGTTTACTCAATATTTAAATAGTCTACATATTTTTATGACATTTATAGAAGCATTTACACAACGAAATAACGCTGAGAAAGTTTAATTAAAAAAAAAAAGAAAAAATAACACGGTTTTACAGACACACAGAGGAGAAGATTCAAAAGGATCACATTTGTCTTTGTGTGCATAAATAAAAGTGTCTTTCATAACGAATTCTCAGTTGGCAGGAAAAAAACGCAAGTTTACTCAATATTTAAATAGTCTACATATTTTTATGAAAATTATAAAAGCATTCACACAACGAAATAACGGGAGGAGAAGAAGAAAAAGAGGGCTGCGCTACAGCCCTCTGCGCATTTTTTTTTTTTTTTTTAATAATTTATTAGTCCGGCGCGGCGGCCCGACCCGACCCACCGAAACGTGAATGCTTAACATTTCGGGTCGGGTTTGGGCACAAGATCTAACCTCTATGCAGGGGGGACGAGGAACCCAAATCCGCTTCCTTACCGGAGTAACGTCATAGACAAGCGTAGTTGTAATCGAGAGAGCAGAGAGATAGGACATAACATAACAATGGCTGAAACGGAGAAAGAGGGAGCAAGAAATATTATAGAAATAAGATAGGCTAGGCCTACATTTTACTTTTGTTCTACATTGCAATTTAGTTGATGTTTTGTTTGCAACTGAACTGATCCCTGGATTGATATTGCGATAAAGATGCTGCTGCACTACAATATTTTCTTTGTCGTTTTCTTTAATATTTACTTGAATATTTTTATTGATGGGTCGTTGTGACTAAAATACAGAGACTGTTATTACTGATTTTGCACAGGAGTTCAGATGTTGCACTGTGTGAAAGGCTGCTACTGTGTGTAAAAAAAAAAAAAAAAAAAAAAAAGAGAAAGCCCTGGTCTCATTCAAAGCACTAATTAAATGCTGTGATCTGATTTTTTTTTTAAAGATATATATGAAAGTATACTATTTTCATTTGACTTCAACCAGGAGTGACACAATAGCCAATAAAAAGTTGTTTAATGTCTGTCCGCTTGTGTTGGCTCATGATTCATGAAAAATATGCTTTGCGTTAGAATTTTAATGCATCCCAGGCTTTAATGCATCGCAATGCATTGCCGAATCGAACCGAATCGTGACCCTCTGAATCGAATCAAATCGAATCGAATCGAATCGTGGCCTTCCGAATCGTAATCGAATCGAATCGTGAGGGCAGTGTCGATGCACACCTCTAGTTAATTGCGTCAAATATTTTAACGTAATTTAAAAAATTAATTACCGCGCGTTAACACGATAATTTTGACAGCCCTAATATATATATAAAATACACACCCACACAGTGGTACCTCGATGTATGAAGTATGAATGGATCGACATACGATTTTTTCGGCATCCGATGTAAAATTTGACTCGTCAACTGTCTCGACATATGATGAAATGCTTGAGACACGACAATTTACGACATTGTTACAATTTCATTGCTTTCCCATAAGACGGCAGCACGTCGGATTCTCTTGTGTGAGAAATCATAATGGGTCCCGACTCCCAAAAAGGTTAGTGCAGGTGGTAGTAGTGGTGAAAAATGTTACAGAATAAGTAACAAAGTGCTGGTTCCGCAGGGACTGGATTTTTCAACAAGATAATGAACCTAAACACTGCTACAAATCTACTTAGGCATTCATGCAGAGGAACAAGTAATATTATTGAAAATCTGTGGTCTGATTTGAAGCGAGCTATCCATGCTCGGCAGCCATCAAACTGAGCTAGAGAGGTTTTGCAAAAAAAGAAACGTCAAAAATACCTTCATCCCAAATCCAGAGCCTCATTTGAAACTATTGACTAATCTGAGTAGAGATTGGCCACCATTACTGGGGTGTTTGCAAACATATAGCAGACCAGTGGCCTATACTACGAACCGAGTTCAACCTCCCCAGAAGTAATCCAGTTTACCATCGGGTAACCGGAGTTGACAAAACCTGGTTGTCTAGTTTGTGGTCAATCGGTGCTACGACGCTGATTATGAGGTAGATTAGTCGAACCTGTGTCAACCCAGTCAGAGTTACTGCGCGTTCACATAAAAGGGGGCGGTGACCAGAGTCAAACACTACTTGTGACGATGGCACGGGCACCTTACTTCACGGAGGAGGAATGCGCGATGATCATGCGGAATTATGAGGAATTAAAATCCACCCTCACCGCGAAATCCAACACCGCTTCGGCGAGTAGAGCGCAACGGGTCTGATGACAGCGAATTTACAGATCGTGTGTTTTGTGAATGCGTCAATATGCCAGTTTACTTATGTCCATGAAAAGAAATAAAGCCTGCTGTCAGGACAATAAAATAAGATTTGGTACATAAACAGTAAGAAATAATTGTCACGCATCACCACACGAAACAGGATGATTGTATGTTTAGTCCCCTTGACTGTACGAATACGTATGTTCTTTTTTTTAGTTTGGGCCTAAAAAATCCAGCCCGACCCGACCCGAGTCCGATCAATAAACTTGATTTGCAGGCCCGAGCCCGACAACCCCCCCCCAAAAAAAAAATATTTGTGAGGACTCAGGAGAAGAAGGAAATGCGGGGATGCCATGCGTTGTTGCGTAAATATAAGCCCGTCTTTTGTAACGATTTTTCACAGTTAAACAAGACTGTAAGATGCAAATTCAATAAACATTTATATCTTTTATATTTGTGCGTCTGTCCTATCAGTGGATTTGACATTTAATTTAATCTCCTCGAGTTGGCAGAAAAAAACGCAAGTTTTCTCAATGTTTAAATAGTCTACATATTTCTATGATTATTATAAATGCATCAATTTGAAGCGTTTCCATACTCCACTCCGAATCGCACGGCATACAGTGTTCTTACGCAGATATTCAGCATCCCCGATGGAATACATATATTGTCCCTGGCGAAAGAGCGCGCGGACAGGCACACACAATCTACGCGGTTGTGAGAGCCTGACTCGGCGGGTTACATTTGTGACATCTGCCTAGATCAGTTGGCACAGGTAAAGAATTCCCTCAGCTGAAAATCTATATCTTTCATAGAGAACATCTTCCGGGTACGCCAGCGGATTCTGGCGGTCCCGAAATACCCGTGCCCTCCGGAGAGAGCCCCTCACAATCCGCGCGCCAATGTCGTATGGGTCGTCCAAGTACGCTGTCATTGTCAGGAGGACACGTCCACGGAGGAGTGCTTTTTAAATAGAGCGTGGTTAATTGGAATCCTGATGTTAAGCAAGATCTAACTCTGACACGACCAGGTTTGGCGTGTGGCGTGTGTTGCCATGGCAACACTTCTCGGTTCCAACATATCCACCTTTCGTAGTCTCGCATAGCCGCGAACTTACGTCGCACGTGATAAAGTTACTCTCGAAGTTACCCTGCTAAACCAGAAAACCGGCTTCGTAGTATAGGCCACAGCATAAGTCAATGTAAACAGTAACGTTAGATGCTGTTGGCTGTGTGCTGCGGGCGACACAACTCAGCAATGGAGGACAGGGTACTTCCGGTCATTTTGCTCGGATTAGTCAATCAGAAGTGATTAGAGGTTGTTATTTCTGCAAAAGGTTCTAGTTAATATTGATCATGATTTTGGTAGAGGTGCCTAAATGTATACAATGGCCGTTATTGTTTAAATAATTACTACGTACTCTGTTTATCCAACAATGGGTAATTTATTTGACATCTTTTCTTATTATCCCACCTTTGTCATTCCTTTGAGTAATTTTTTTTTTTTTACTGTAGGCACTTGTATGGCCAGTAGGAATGATATATTATTGCCTGAAACACTGCCTGCAGAGTTAAAGGTTTATGATAGCAACTATTACAGCTTTGAGCAGACGCATTATTTCCCATGGGAAAAGGTATTTGGAATTAGAACAATGTAGGAGTCAAAAAGCAACCTAAAACATATTGCTGTATTATAACATTCTACAAAGAAAGAAAGTAATTCACAGTGCATCGCAACTGTATTCACAGTTTTTCACTTTTTGCTACATTTTCAGGCATGAAAATGGGTCAAGGGTTAAAAAGGTGAGAAGGGTGTGGAGGAAATATATTCCAGCACACTGTATTGTACACCCCAACAAAATATTGAGCTCTGTCGACCCACACTGTGTTTCAGCAGGGCCATGCAGAGACCGGTGGAGGGGTGGGTGCTCGTAGATCAAAAGGGGCACATGAACAAGTATTTAATACACCTTAAAACAACATAACTTAAATTTTAACCAGCTTTAGATAATAATTGGCTGCGACTGTGACATACTTTAATTGGGAGGGGGCAACAGTGAATAGAAATCAAAACTGTCATCAACACTTTCTGGCTGTGACTCAGTCAGTCTGCCTCTTTTCTTCCTTCAACCTCTGCATCAAAACTTCCTTCCTCAACTTGTTCATCTGAGAACAAACCACATCAGATGGTCACTGAGCCACCAACAGCACAGTTTTCTTAAAACTATTATTTCATTATTATCCATACTTAACAACTCTAGCACCTAATGATTAATAAAGCAATGACATAAAAATCTTATAGAAAAATAACATTGTAATTGTGTTTATAATTGGATTTAATACCCGACTATTCTTGCAAACTTGTTCTTACCAGGTCTGCTATTCACCCAGCTGATGAGGTATCCACTGCCTTTAGAAGCCTCATCTAACTCCTTTTTTATCCCTCAATCTCCCTTCCCTACGACGCATGTCTATGTAATGAAATATAAATATTTAAAAAAACAAACAGACTCCCCGGTGGCTTTCAGTTTTAAAGCTTTCTTAATTTCTTTCTCACTCAATAACGATGGAGTTAGATTTGTGTTTTTATTATTCAATCAAAAAACAAAGTTACTGCTATCAAAAACAAAGTTGCTTCAATCAAAATACAGGATATACTTTTAATCCCAAAAAGTAGCTTCAATAAAAAAAAAATGTTTTTGATTGCAATAATAAATTTGAGACAAAAAAAGCATTTGAAAACTATTTTTCTTGATTGAAACAAATTTTTCCATTTAATGTTTTGCATTTGGGCCACATTTTGGCTAGGACATTTGTGTCTTTATTATTCAATCAAATAAGTTGCTTCAAACAAAAAAATATATATAAAAAGAAAAACTTTGCACATGTGCCAATCACTGTTTACCAAAGCCTGAGAGGGTTTGAGTAGACTCACTATGAAGCTTTTAATAAAGCCAAGCATTTTCTAACTACTTTATTCTTGTTTAAAAATAATTCGGTGGGGCAGTAACATGTTTAAAACTTATCATAATTCTTACATTTTGAAGTGCTTGAAAACCATTTATAAATGATACTTTGGTGAAAAAAGTGAAAAAACATGTCTTATATATATATGTATCTTTTTTCCAATGTAAAATCTGAATAAATGCATTGAACACGCACAAAAAATGGGGGGGGTTGGGGGGGCGCTACTTCGCAGTTTTCACTTATTGCGGCGGGTTCTGGTCCCCATTAATCGCGAAAAACGAGGGATCCCTGTATTTCTGAAAAGCTTTAACCCTTTAACACCTAAGCCTATTTTGGCCGAATTTGCATGCATTTGATGTTGCCTTTATATTTCAAAGAAAAAAATTGTTTACAATGGCCAAATTGGGTCCCTTTTTTCAGGACACCTTGAACTTCATGTCTAAACTGTTGTTTTCTGCACTGACCAATTATAATCCACATTTTGGACCCAAAAAGACAAAAAAATTGCAATTTTTTTTTTCAAAATTTGTAATGTTGACGTCCCATTGACAACCAAACATGCTCGACCAACCGTTTTGAAGCTTGATAATATTTATTCAACTTGTTAGGATAAACATTCAATAGAAAAAAATAAGATTGAATAGTTTTATGTTTGACAATTCAACACAAACAGCAGGTATGGTCATAGGCGTTTTTGGCCTTTACACATACTATGGTCAAAACAGGTTATATAGTGTGCAAAATACTGAGAAAAAAATTTATATATATATCATCTAACACAAAAAGGGTTTGGAAGATATCTCTTTGTGAAGTTAGGTGTTGTACCCATCACCTTATCAAAAGTATATACGTACATGCAATCAAGCTTCTCGAACACACATCTACATAAAAATTGAAAAGATTATAGTGAAGAAAAAATATATATAACATTGAAAAAAAGTATTTAAAAAAATATTTACAAGTAGTTGAATTCAAATTTTTCAAGCAAGCGACTCAATAAAGTGTTTTTTTTTTTTTTTTTTTTTTTTGCGCACTCAATAAAGCTTCTTCTTGAACAGGTCACAGAGGGAGCTGCGTCACACAGCCTACTCTTTCTAGTGACGAGATTTGTCGTTCACTTGAGCAAACGAATCCATTCCGGTTCGTTCAGTAAAAAGATTCGTTCAAACAAATCGTTCAACGAATCGTTCGCCCCCCTCATCTCCCTCCCCGCCCAAACGAATCGTTCGGTTACTGAACGGGAAGTGACGTTGCCGAACGAATCACCAAAGACCGCTTCGCAGTATAACTGAACGGGAAGTGACATTGCTTGGTCCCTCCCTCTCTTCCACATTGACCACTCGTCGTAGTTTCAGAAATGAGTGACAGGCGGTATCATTCTGCTTTCACAGACAGCCTCGTCTCCCTCCTGCTGCTGCAAAAGCGAGGGAGAACTTCCGCGTCGTCTGTCCTAGTTCTATGGGCTCAAAGTCATGGCTCGTGCTTGCATTTCGATTTAGGACACGGTTAAACATTTTCCTTTTGTGAGGGGAGTAGGGGGCGGGGGCGCACGGACTTTCTTTAGCAGGTTCTTGATCACACATACATATACAGCATGTTTGCTGTCACGAAAATAAAAATACATCGAAAGTTTAATTTCTGAATATGGAACGACCAACACATCATATTTACATCTCGCTCTGTTGTATTTTTGTTTTTTAGTATTAAGATGATCGTGTTGAATTTTTGCACTGGTATTAATAAATAAAATAATCCGGTCAGCTCCCCTGTCGTCCCCGCATCTCAGATCGTCAAATGCTGACGAGAAATAATTGTTTGCTCTTTACGATGTCGCCTTTCTACTCTCATTAGTCTGTTAAGAAAAATGTAGACATATTGCGACATCTCCCGTGTCCGCGTGCTTTGTTTTTGGGCGCTTGAGTAGCACATGATGGACGGAGTGACATAATTTGTCAAACCAACCAACACCTGACACGAAGAAAAAAAAAAAAAACACTCGGAAAAAAATTACATGTACTGTATATACAGTTTCATTGCAAATCAGTATTATGGTGATCATATTGTTTTTTTGCACTGGTATTAATAAATAAAATAATCCGGTCAGCTCCCCTGTCGTCCCCGCATCTCAGATCGTCAAATGCTAACGAGAAATAATTGTTAGCTCTTTACGATGTCGCCTTTCTACTCTCATTAGTCTGTTAAGAAAAATGTAGACATATTGCGACATCTCCCGTGTCTGCGTGCGTTGTTTTGGGCGCTTGAGTAGCACATGATGGACGGATTGACATAATTTGTCAAACCAACCAACACCCGACACGCTGACACGAAAAAAAAAAAATAAAACACTCGGGGAAAAATTGACATGTATATACAGTTTCATTGCAAATCAGTATTATGGTGATCATACTAAATATTTTTTTCTGTGCACATATGAGGTAAATATCGCTGCCATGAAGCCTCCATATAGTGACAGTTCTCTGCCCGCTTCACTGCCGTCACGCGACCGCAGCTCAGCTTTTGCTTGCCTCGTAGCTACCCGTGTTTTAAATTACTGTAAATTTGATAGTATGTCGTCATAGGCAGTCACGAGTTTGTTGAGAAAAGTACTACTCTAAACAATGCTCGCTAGATTTGTGTGGTGTTTTTGTCTGTTTGAGCAGCATTTGATAGGCTCCACGTTAACAAATATGTGACAAAGTCATTTCCTTTCATTTTCTGATTCATTCACCGCATAGTCATTACTGGAAAATCAAGTTAGCAGCAAGCTAGGTCAGGAACCGGAGGACCGAGTCACTGAACGGGAAGTGACAAAACTCAGTCTTGCCCCCCTGCCTGCACGCTGGCTGCTTATTGGCCACACGTGGACGTGAGTGACAAACGCCCTGATTCTGTTTCCGGTCCCTCCCCTGCCCGCGATGAGGCTGGCGTCTGATTGGTCGTGTGCGATGTCAGAAGACGCTGCCGCTTGCTCAACGCCCTCCCACGCAGCGAACAAGCACCACCTTCATAGAACGAATCAGTGCAGATGATGATTAGTTCGGTCTCGTTCACCAAAACAATTCGTTCAAAAAGAACGAATCGTTCGCGACCGATACAACACTAACTCTTTCGCCGTTTGCGCTCTACTGTCACTTCTACTCGCCGAGACGCCGATTCATCAGAGGAAAACAACGACAAATACGACTCATCTTCTTCCTTGAGTTAATGAAATAATGCATTAGCTTGTGCTAAATGTAGTTTTAGATTCATTCTGCGCGTTTCAAAGTCGCTCGCTCAAACAAACCGGTGTTGTGCATTTTTCGGCACAACACCGGCCGTTGCTTGCTTCGCATGCGTCCCTTTCAATAGTTGGCGCCTCGCTCGGAAATTTATTAAAAATGATCACATTCGGTCCGTCCTTCCTGACTTTACAACGACACTTGGGATAAGTAGTCTCTTGTGCTTCTTTCGGTTTTGAAAAAGGACAAGAAATGATGGAAATATGGAGATGGATACATGGTCCATGCAGTGTTTTAATGCATATTTATGAGTGCAATAAAACTATAAAACTCAAATGACATTATCTCCCGTTTTTCTTGGCTGATTGACTTCAAATAAAAACTGGTGTGGACATCAACTTCCACACTTTCAAACGAGACCAACCAACAGCACGTGGGTGATGTAATTACAGCGTGACGAAGCTTCAAAGACGATATGCGTAAACGCGTCGCTGCCGACATGTTCGGTGTTAAAGGGTTAAGAAGCAGGACTCATTCCCACCACTCGTCGGGCCGCTGTTGTGCCGACACCGGCCGTCAGCTCAAATCCAAGCCGAGAATAACGCGTCTCCGGCGGATGACGGGAGCGATGTGAGGCGCCCCCTCCATCCGAGAGAATGCCGCTTAATTTGACTCAACAGTGTGTTTCTTCGTTTATATTACCGCTAAATACACAAGCTTGACGCCAATTTAACGGGAGCTATTTTTTTTCATGGGAGATTTGACTAGCTCTGGCAGTGTTCAACGCAAGCTGCGACGAATGGCAGTAACTTTTTTATATCGCAAAACGTGAAAACGATTGAAACCATTACTCACCAAATTCAATCTGCTGGCAAATACAGGCAAGTGTGTATGCTGCGCTCTGGTCTGCCCCGATGTGGATAAGGCCTGCTTTTTGTTTTCGCAGCTTTGCAATGCAACCGAAGGCTCTCCGAGCACTCCATGTACACGCAGATGTGCGCGCGTTTGGAATAATGGAACGCAGCTTGGGCCGATGATTGGTTCTCGTCAGCGAAGCATCTAGAAGGATTTGCTGACTGTGTTCTTAAGTGCTCAGTTTACGTACTAAGTTAATCACATGATGATAATACTAATAATTAAATAAAACCTCCCGACCCCCCCCCCCCCCCTCCCAAAAAGAATTTCTCCTCGGATCTACGCAATTCACGTAGGTCGCCCTTTTTGACTTCAAAGCTGCGAATTTCACCGAAAGGTGAGAGATTTTCATGCCTGATTTTGTTATGTATATATTTTAATGGAATAATCTATGCATAGTTTACGGGCTCATGACCGAATAAGAGACTCGTGCTAGGGAGACCCTAAAAGTTACAGCCTCATTCAAAAATGTAATAAATTTTTTTCCCCCTCAAACTTTTACAAATAACATTCCGTAATGACATGGAAAAGGTTTTTAGGGGGAATTCGTTTTGCAATTTTATTGAAAAGTTAAAAAGAAAAGAAAAAAAACTATGAAATTACAAGCTGGAAGGAGCCAAAATGAATGTTTTTGTAAAGAGAACCAAAGTATGACTGACAAAAAACTTCCAAGAAACAAGATGCACTCCCGCAACTTTTTTAAAAAGCTATTACAAGAGGAAGATTGCCTCTTACAAACTAGCACAATTTCTTTATGCCATACATTTTTTTAAGGTCAAAACTTGAATGGTGTGATGGACTCAAATAGTTGCTCTTTCAGTCAAATGGATGCACTCGGTACTCAATTGTTACTGAACAGTGCACTCATTCACATAAGAAATAGAAAGCTTTCACAAATCATAAAATGTCAAAGCCTTGAAATCTTTTAGACACTTGAGATTTGGTGGTGCAGATATTTCACAGAGGTTTTGAATTACTGTAGATAATCTCAGTAAATACACTATTATAAAAATGACACCCTATCTGCAAGTGGCTAAAAAAGCAGGCTTGTTTTTACCCCTTCGAGTTACCATAATACAGTGGTACCTCTACATACGATCACTTCGACACACGATCTTTTCGACATCCGACGTAAAATTTGAGCCGCCATTTGTTTCTACATCCGACGAGTTGCTCGAAATACGACGACATGACAGCACTGCAAACGAACGCACGGTGGATTTTCTTGTGTGAGAAATCAACACAGTTTTCAAAAAAAGTTGATACAGTTGGAGAAACAAGGAAAAAAGTGATGCTTACCTTTGAAATGAAGATGCAAGTTATAGAAAAATATGAGCTTGGGGTGCGCGTCCCTGAACTGGCTCAACAATACAGCTCCATGGTCCTCTTCCGACCACCGTTCGCCACTATTTATAAGTTAAGGTGACAATTATTATTGTGGTAACATTGCCAAGGAAATCGCCAGCTTCGTCACGTTTTTATCATTTATTTAAGAACTTATCCAACACAAAACGCCCATTGTCTTAAGCAGTTGACCGCTCTCAAGAAAACGAAAGTATTATCTCTACCGCACCGACCTATCTCACTGAGACGTCACCTTCGCGGTGCGTTCAGGGACAGTAAAAAGTGTCCGCCATATTAGAATCCGATTCGTTACATTATTTACAGGAATAATTATTAATTATTCTTCTTATTATTATATTATTCTGAATTATTTATTTATAACTTATTTGTTTTTCTATGTTTAATTGCCATTTGTAACAGTGCCAGCAGTATTTATTAAGAATTTAGTGTATGTTTTTAGGCTTTGGAACGAATTAATGGAATTATAATGTATTCCTATGGGAAAATCCTGCTCGACATACGACCATTTCGACTTACAAACAAGGTCCTGGAACGAATTAAATTCGTATGTAGAGGTACCACTGTAATTCGTTTTGGCAAAACCTTCATTTCAAAGTCACACATTAGTTGAGACAAAGAGCTCAATACAAACAGGTGTTTTTCTTCTAACACAGGTGCGCTTCCAAATTGCACTGTTAGACGTTCTTGGCAAATGGATCCATGTGAAAATTTCAAAGCCTTGGCAATGTTTCGCTCGACCAAAGTCACCAATCCAAAAAAATATGGACAAATGGTCAGTTTCTGGCAATCTAATAGGGAGGCTGCCTTCAAACTAAAAACTTTACAAACTGCAAACGTACAAAACTTTTTAGTCTGTGGGTAGACAGTGTGTATGTGTGTCTTCATATTCAATAAGGATTAGTCTCAGACTGTGAGAACCGCGAGAATAATAAAAGATTGCCACTGCCTTTAAAGTCATTTTCCGTCACAAGCTTCCAAATTGCGGAATAGATGAAGAACAAAAATGATGTGCAGGAGGTGTAAATGAATATAAATGCATACATGCTCACGCAGCAAAACACTGATGTTATTATTTATGAAGCAGTCACAAGTGTCTGCAGCTGGTGACATCGACAGCCGGATGAAGACAAATGACATGTCAAAAACTGTGAACTGAGATGCTGTCATTTCACTGATACACCTCACAGCCCGTTCTCTCCTTCTACCGCAGCACGCTGCAATAACCGTAAACCTCTCAGCAAGAATGAGCACAAATTAATCAGTGGATCAGAACAGGAAATAACTGAACAGTGGTTAACATGGTGGAAATCACAGAAAATGACTTCACACACTAATGAGTTTGAGGTTCTGCACTGAACCGACAAGTATTTAGCTGCAAAAATTCATGGTAATTAATATGGAAAATTGATGGGTGATTAAGCGGGCAAGTGTGCCATAATAAAGATATCATGGCACAAACTCATACGACAGCGTCATTTATGCCTCCACTAAGCGTGAATCAAATGAGCAGGGGTGACAAAAATGGTCCCCGCGGCCCATTTTTAGCCTGTGGGCCTGTTCTGAAAATACCTGACCAGAAAATGATTCTGATTTCCTCAGAATTTTATAATAAACAGGTAAGTAAAAAATATGAACACTTGCATACATGTACAAAAATTAAGTGTTTTGTTTCGATACGAAACCATGACCGACCTCATTAATTCATTATTATTGTGAAAAATCATACACTTCTTAGGTGGCTTCACATGAATGAATATCATTGTTGTAATAACATCACTAAAGATAATTTGAGGAAATGTATTATTTTAAGCAACACAATGTAACGTTTCAACCTTTATAAAATATTTTCATAACATTTGTGATGATATGTCGACTGACTAGTTGAATGACACCTCTTTTATATCTTGAGGGGGTCTGTATCGCTTTCACTGGCACTAATTAACTTTGAGGAGGGTGGCAGGAACACGGCCACACAAAAAAACTACAAATGTGCTGACTGCTTTACGGCATACGTCACTTCCCACTTTCCTCATTCATTATAATGACGGAAGTCGATGCAAACGTTTTCGCGCAAATACTGCAAAGATGGCAGAGCAACAAAAGAGACAAAAAGTTTTGTACAAGGAAGAAGAAAAAAAAGGCAGGCTACCAGGATACTCAAGAATAAACATTAGCCCGGCTTTCACTCGCTGGCGGGACAGCCCCACACTGGCGCTTTTGTCCACCGGCGTCGCTAAAATCGACTAAAACTGAAAAGTTACCTAGTGTTGCTTTGATAAGAGTGTTTAACTCCATGAAACAGATTTTAGAACGCATTTTAAGGACAACTGAAGTTGCAACAAAATGCTGTACAAAAATACAATGTACAAAATACAATAGAACATAAAAACAAAACTAAAGAAAATCTAAACAGTTTAATGGAAGGGGGGAATGAATGAACGAACGCACAAATAAAGATTTAATGAATAATTAAAATATGTAAAAAAAAATAACTCAAGTTGTGTTAATTTCCAACAAATTAAAATAGTTTTTAAGACAGATTTTAAAAGTGGAGAAGCTGCTCGTCTAATGTACACCCAGAGGTCATTCCATAGTTTTGAACTAGCAATAAAAACAGCTCCATCTCCTCTAAGCTTTTGCTTAGACTTTTAGCCTTTTTGGCAGCTGGTTCAATTCAAAGTTCGTCTGGAAGTGCACATTTTTCAAATATTATGTCCTACGCAAAGGTAAAGTGGTAACTTAATGCTAAATGTTTGAAAAAAAAAAAAGACCCATGTAAACACATAGCATGCAGTGACACTAACGTTTTATTGCTTTGTGACTGAGATTTTCCTGTTAATAATATTAATAATAAGTTAATAATTGTATTTTTCAATTTGGTTGGTGGTATTGCAAATTGTACAGTATCGGCAGCATTGTACCAATTTCAAATACCCTCTGCATAAGGGTGGTACCATAAAAGAAATAACACATTAAAATTTGATACAGCTCGCCATCATGTTTTTTTTTTATGTTTTTGTTTTTTTTAATCAGCTGTTATGCTTGCTTTGCGTTAAGTGTTGAGCTGAATAGACACACTGAGTAGCAGTTGACATCCACTTTCCATTTTTGCATCAGCCCTACTTTCCGATCTGGAGCATGTGCCAGCTTTTCTTGTGTTTCATTCACACTGACATATTGTAATTGACTGTTTGACCTTGGTGGTTGTCTTTGCTGCACTGAATGTTATTGTAGTTTTTTTCACTCGTGTAGCACGGTAGCTTTGCCCAACACTGCAAATACCAGTCTTAAATTATTGACACAGGACTCTGGAGGGGATAAAGACCTGCCATGACCTTACCACCTTCCAAGCTATTCACTGGAAAGCAAAAGTGCTTGGCTGTTCCACTTCAAAGACATCCAAACAGGTCGACAAAAAAAGCAAAAATGTTTCAGCATAGGATTGGTCAATTTACCTCGTATTCTTCACCCTCGACGAGAAGCTTGACTGTTGTGATGCGAGACTCGTATGGCGGGATAAGGCTCTGTGGGAGAAACAAAAAAAAAGGAGACTGTTGTACTGCAATATCTATGCCGAACATTTACACAACCATGGTTCCAGCGCAATGTCTGATAATGGCAGGATCCAATTTCAAGGTACGGGACATTGTGCGGCTAATCATAACGAAGATGACAGCAGTCCGAGTTTGGATCAAGCTGCTGGAGAAGATAAGGGACACAAAGATGACGCCACTGTGGGATCGTTGTCTCGTCATAAGAACATTTGCTCCATTTATCCATGAAAACTCGGGTCACAATTAGAATTTATTCTATTTTAAAGTGTCTCTTCATAACATTCTTTGGCGACATTATTTTAATTTCCTTCACCCGCAGCCAGATCACACATAAAATTACACAGTTTAGCAAGCATTGGTTCCACTTATAACTTTTATTATCCTTTTTTCATTATCTTCTACTTTTAATCTCTACTTGTGTTTGTGCCTTTGGCAAAATGCATTGTGAAAATCCTTTTAGTCCAAAGTATTTTATAAACCATAGAACATTAAGAGTTGGATGAAGACAGACATTTACAAATTCACCTTTATGTCATCTTCCAAGATGGAGGAGGTGTCGTTCTGTTTCTGGGCAGGCAGCCACTGTCTGACACTCTTCAATAAGTATTCTTTCCCTTCCTAAGAACGGAGGGGGGAAAAATACATCAGTGACACCGTAGTACAATATCTAATTGTTTAATGGATGCTTAACAGATACAATGAAATCCATGGACTGGTTTGTTGTATGAGATCCAGCAAGCAAATACCTGGCCGTGTTGTTCAAAGAGTAATCTGATTCAAAATCATCTGATTTTGAAATCCCTTTTTTTGCATAAACTGCAATGTATTACATCTAAATTACATCTATCCAAATCATTTAAAGTTTTTGGATCAGCCTAATCCAGATCCAAACTTTACAAAATGACCATATTTGGGTAGCAAGTGCTCTATATTAGACTGCATATTACACAGAAGGCTACAAGTTCTGTAAAATAAAAAATACACAAATAAAAATTTAAAAAAAAAAAAACACACACGAAACACCAGCATGTAGCAACGCTAAGTCTACTCATTTGAAGAAACAAAAAGCACATAAAGGCAAATACCCCAATCTCAACATCTCAAGATCAGAAAAAAAGACCATGTCCAACCCACAAAAAGTTTATAGAAGAAAAAAAGTAAAATAATATCCTGCAAAAGTGGAGCGTCCCTTCCTGTGATGATATCATTGAGCCAGCACAAAATGCAATTGTCCGAATGTATTTTTGATACTGTATTAAGTTCCCAATTCATGTAAAAACTGAATCCTTTACCCAATTTCTACAGCTTTTGAGTAGTATTTAGTGTGAAAGAGTATAATTTCAATTGTCTCGTTTCAAATTGAGAACAAATGGATTTTGTACTGCATGGTAAATGTATTTATTTGGCAAGTTGTAACCTTGTTTGAATATCATATAGTTCCTGGAATAAACCCTAAACCCACCAAGCTGCTGGGATCAAAAGTGATCCCAAATCCAAGCAAAAGGTTTAGAAGAAGAAAAAAAATGGGGTTGATCCAGATTAAAACCAAGTTGTATTAACCTATCAAATCTAATTTTGATCCCAAATCCAAGCAAAAGGTTTAGAAGAAGAAAAAAAATGGGGTTGATCCAGATTAAAACCAAGTTGTATTAACCTATCAAATCTAATTTCAGAATCTGTATTTGGTTTTCAGCAAAATATTTTGAAGAATTGATTAAATCTATTCTTAAAATCAGTTTCGATTACCGTAGTTAAAAAAAAACAAAATACAATAAAAATCTGGGTCCTGGGCTTCCTGAAGTATAATTCTGCCAATGGAGTTAGACTGCCCCCTACAGTTAAGAAATTAATGTTTAGGGTTTAATTCCACTCAACCTTTTGAAAATACCATACAGTATATTAATTGTTTGGTTGAGAGTGGCACAGTGGGCAACTGGTAAACACGTACACCTCACAGTTCTGAGGCTGTGGGTTTAAATGAGGCCTTAGTGTGGGGAGTTCGCATGTTCTCCATGGACCTACGTTGGACTTCTCTGGTTACTGCAGTCTCATCCCAAATTCCAAAAACGCTATTTGAGGGTTAACTAACATTTCTAAATTATTTGTGTGTGAACACGAGTTTGAATGTTTGTTTCAATGTTCAGGCATTTAAAGATTTTAGGCCACAGTCTAAATTACATTATTCATTCATTAAACTAGTGTAAATGTATCAATACCCTGTTTCACATGACTGACATAATAATAGTGATAATAATTCCTTATTTTTTAAATGTAATACAGTCAAATTTATTTGTGTGTCTTATTGTCAAAAAGATGACAAGAAGCCTTGATCGTTGGATGTTTCAGGGCACAAATGAGGCATTGCTGTTTGTACATTTAGCACTTGTTTTTGAAAGCAACATTATTTGATACAAATGATTTTAGTCTTTAAATGCAATGAATAGACATTCTGAATGAAAACTAAATGTCATTGCTACAAAGACTAGTCAAAACATTTGAACAAATATTTTGCCGTTGTGATGTGTCTTTGTTTGAATAATTGACACGCTGATATGTCACCAGCACCATTCTAATACAGTTCTACTCTTTCTTATTAATTATAATACGTAAAATTTAAATGTCAAAAAGAGTGTGTGAAAATGGACCTTGTGAAAGGTTGAGCAGAGCTTCATTAGGATTAAATGAAACGCAAATCAAAAATAATTTCGCACTTCTTTTACAGAGAAAGGTCAGCCTGTGACCTTTCACTTGATATGTGGACAACTCACTTCACAAGAAATTTCTTTTAGAACTATTCAATAGTAGAGGTAAATTTGAGAGTAACTTTCTCAAAGCAGCTCTAGGGAGATGAAAAATAAATACTGATCATATAAAATGCATGGCCGATTCCCACTAGTAGTGCATGCCCTTTTTACTGAACAAAAGAAATCATCATCATTTAAACATTACACTTCAAAATGAAAGGATATTCTTGGGACATTCTGCCTGATTATCTCTTTCATTGAAGTTGCATAATTGTCTAACAAAGATCTGCCTGATAATTAGCATTCCCATCCATATGACCCGCTGCGTTTCTGCATGAGTGATAATTTAAGTGTCCATATGCTGATTAATGGAATACGATTCAATTTGCTGAGAATAATTAACTCAGCATATTCCTACTTTAATGTGGTGATAATTCATCCCACGAGTGTCTGCGTACGTGTGTGTATGACCTGACCTGAATTTTCTCTGTACTGAACAAGTAGCTGGCCATGAGCTGGAGCCCTTCAGGGTTGTCAGGGTGATACTGCAATGCTCTCTCAATGAACTCTCTGCACTTGTCAGCAGCTCCTTCCTCCATGCTGCACACACATTGACAAACCTCAGCTCATTAACCAAAGTAGAGACAAGAAGAGAGATTAGAGATGTCCAGATTCAAATTATGTTCTCAATTACCAGAGATCAGTTAGGTAAAGCTCAGCAACAGAGCAGTAAGCCATGCTAACATCCTTCATCGTTGGGAGTTCTGATTCCGCATCTAAAGGTGATGCAGCTGCGGCCTGTGCCTGATTAAATAACATGGTCGGCTTTAAAAACATGTCTTGATCAAAAATGCCTTAAAAATACATTGCATTTTCATGAAATCATAACACCGCTAACATTTAATTAACATCACTGGTAGCACGTCATTCTTTTAAAATCCATTTCTGTTAAAAAGTAAATCCTTCCAGCACCAACATTGTATACAGTACAACCTAGCGACAAAAACGTAGAATGCACCAGGTATGGACGGTTAACCTTAAATGTGGATGATGGCTAAAATTGATTGGCTGATGGATAGTGGCTTCCAAAAAAATAAAAAATGTGTTTGACTCCTCTCGATTGGACAGATTACATAAGAGGTTCTTAACACTTCCTTACTTTAGGGCCCAACTTTGTGCAAACTTTTATTACATTTGTAGTCAATACATAAAATAAATCAACAAAATAAAAATAAATGACTAATAAAAAGAATGATAAGATGAAACTGTAGAAAGGATCATCTATTTTTCTAAAGAAATCCAATTAGCATACATTGCAAACAAATATATTTAACATATGTATTATTATTATTAATAGTAATTGTAGCAGTCAATATTTTTATAAATCAATAGTCAATATAAATTAATTTTTATACCATTAGAAGATCGAAGTCAGCAAGAGTTCAATCAGTGTAGCAACTCTAATGTAGGCTACAGTGCCATGGGTGTGGTAATGGGTGAAAAAGCTCATCAAACCTCATTCCATACAGATGTATTTTACACTTATGTTCGCTATCAAAGACGTACAAATACATCTCTTTTGTCTATTTATTTATTGCAGGAGAGGCTAAATAAGGGTCCAACATCACTTTTCACCATGAGATTAATCTGGAGAGTGGAGACCAATTTTTATGTACCCACAACGGCCAGTAGGAAGCAGAAGTGCGTTGAATGCACTCAGCAAGTGTCAGTAGTGTATTAAAAAAAAACAATTAAAGTATATTGATAACAAACAGAGAAATTGAACTTTAAATCACAGGCCTCCAACATACTGGACATTCTGGGAGGGCGCAAAAGGGTTAAGACCTCCAACAGCGACTGGCTTATTTCATATTCCGTATTCATATTTTGCTCACACGTCTCATGCACAGGCATGGATAGGAAAGTGTACAGAGCCTAGAATTTGGTGCTACGTGCCTGTCCCCGCGCATGGTCCTTGCTTCTCATAGATGGGTATTTTTTATAGGGTGCCATTTGTGTCCCCAGTATAAATTAGGATGTATTTTCCCGAAAGTTGGACGAACGTATTTTTTGTATATTATCAATTACCGTGTAATATAAATTCAACTTTACAGGCTCCTAAATTCTTTTTTCTAATTTACTTCTGGTAAAGGTTTACTGAATTTTGGTAAGTCCCCAGTGTGTTTCATTCAAATTTAGTCTTTAAAATGACTAATATGAGTAGAAAAAAAAATCCCAAAACAATTTTGATTTCATTATCCTGGATAAACTATCTTTAATAATGTGTTGTTTTCAAATTAAAATCCACTCTGTTAAAGCCATATGTATATATCAAAGAAATTAATTAAATTCAAACATTTCAAAAGGTTCATTTGTAAAATTATAAATTTCTCATCAAGTATCCAAAGTCACATTAGCTATTATGCTAGCAGAGCTAGGCTGAGGGCTAACCTTAAGACAAAATGTCCTCTCTGTTAGTGTCCATATGGCAACTTATTTAAAAAATTCCCCAGGTAACAAACATAAATTATTTTGATAGCGACAAGAAATTAGCTGTTGATTACAGACTGTTCATTTGATCAGTATGTCCATCTAATTGACAATGAATTTAACCTTGGAATTGTACTTCAAATCAGTGTGCACTCACGGTAGCCTTTTGTTTGTCCAATGCAGCGAGCAGGACGTGTATTCCTTTGGTGTAGAAATCAATAGCTTCCTGCCCTGTGTGGAGCTGTCCCAGGTACATGTACTTACTGTGGCCTACATCTGGGTTTATCTCCACAGCATGTAAAAAAGCGTGCATCATGAGTCAAGGAGGCTAAAGGCACCCATAGAATTCATGATTACAGAGAGTACTCCACAGTTAAGGATATTCCTTTAGCTTTCTCGGTTTCTCCAAGCTCAGAGGAGATGTGTCCCAGCATTTCAAGAGCCTGGAGGTTGGTGGACTCCAGGTCTAGGGCGCGCTGACAGTAGAGTCCAGCCATCTGAAAGTCAAAGCTGTCCATGCATTCTTCAGTCTGTGCAACACAAAACGACAAGATAAGGTTGACGTAAAGAAGAGTTGGGTACCGATATCACATTAACTCGTTGGCTTCAATTGACAGCGCAAGAGCAGGGGTGGGCAAACTCTTCCACAAATGTCCACGGTGAGTGCGGGTTTCATTTCCAACCCATCAAGAGGAAACCTTTTCACCAGTCTGGTGTCTTGCAAGCACAATCGGTTGATCGCAGTCAGGTACTAGTTGTTTCAGCAGAAACCTCATTGTTTAACTGTCTGTGCTGGATCAGTTGGACAAAGACCAGGACCCACTACTGCCCTTGAGGACCAGTTTAACTACCCCTGCGCTACAGGTCCAATCCATGTTGACTGGGAGGGCTGACAGTGAATGATTGCTACGAGCCCTCCCAGTCAAAATGGCACTGGAACATGAGCATTCAAATGGCACTGGAACATGAGCATTCACAGCCATTCCTCAAAGTTTAAATGAATTGGACGTGAGTAACCTTCTCTAGTAGTTGCTCAACAGAGTACTTGGCCGCTGTTTTCTTCTTTGCCTTTTCATGCATCCTCACTTTCATCCTCTCCTGAGGTGTCAAGTCCACAAAACCGGCATCTAAAGTTGCAAAATAAAAAGGAAGAGTAAGATTGACCATTTGATGCAAGCTTATACTCTATCGGCATCTTAAATTGGAAAATACATTGGTAGAGTAAGATTGACCATTTGGTACACGCTTATACTCTATCATCCGTACATATTACCGGTTTACCGTGGTTTGGACGGTTGCCTTTCCTCTTTGGTTTGGTTTTCTTTTTGCCCTTAGCCTGCCTTCCCATAATTTGGAATGCAATGCCTAACGTTTGAACAATTTAGACTTTCCCTCAGTGAACTCCCAAAACACATGGAAATCAGAACATTAAAAGTGTGCGCATGCGCCAAATGATTGCTTCCTGACAGCTACGGAAAGTGACAGGAGACATACTTAGTTGTCAAGCCATATTTGTTGCCCATAATATTAAAATGTCCAATTGGCCATATTTAATTATTGCCATTGTAATTAAAAAAAAAAAAAAAAAAAAAAAGTCTAATCTTAATGCGACGTGGGATGCAATTTTGAGGGCGGGATTCATATAATGACAAGCGCGTGGACCAATGGCACAATGTGTTTTGAACGCACCCCCAACGCAATGAGAATTTTCTAGATTTTAACCAATGAGGAAGCACGTTACATTTACGCACAGGTTTTTCTGATTCGGTTGTAAATACGAATGACAGAGGCGTTGATATTGATGACATCGCGCAGTTAATACTAAAACCCGACTCGACTTTGTCGCTCAGGTAATTGAACATTTGCGTGATTTTACTACTGACGAACAGTATATTATTCCCGTTGGACTGCAACGAAACTGAATTGCAAAGCAATCCTAGGTTAGCTGACTTGTAAATGCTAATGCTAGTTGCGTTAGCTTTATCCATTAAATCGAATCTGAGTTTAAGAATAGCATCACAATGTATCATACGCGTAGTGAATACACAAGCATGAAACAAGGTAGTCACGCAATCTTGTCAACTGTCGTCATTTTATTTTCGCTATCCAGACCTTGTAACGATTAGCTGTTAGCTTTCCAGCTGTATATTTTTTTTTCTGTAGTTAAGTTCAGTTTTTGTTTTAAGCACCCCTCGAGGTTTTATTTTTAATTATTTTTAAGGCACTGTATATGTAGGCTCCAGGTTAAGGCGTTTGTTTATCATGCTCCCTGCAGGCTGATGGGACCACGTTGATGTCATTCCACGTACCACTCAGCTTCTTGCCAGCCCAGAGAGGAAGACTGCCTTGTTCCACAGGTAGCTTGTGGCCAATGCCACAGGCTCTACCTGCGAAGGAAAGTGGCCCACCAGCGGGACAAAAGATCTTACACGTTAGCTGCAACCAATATCAGTTGACCTGCGCCTTGAATTGCTGTGCATCTGTTTGCATGAAAAGTGGTCATGTCAGACTTAAATAAAGAGGTCGTGGATTTAGTGTGGGGGAGACCAACAAGTGGAGCAGTTTCAGCCTCCATATTTCGCAGATGGACACAAGGTAAGATGTTAAGTCTGTTTATTTCTTTTTTTTTTTTTTTTTTTTTTTTTTTTTTTAAACCTGTCCTGTTCAGCTGTTTGACACAGAGAATGGAAGTCTAAGTGCCCGGATTCTGAACAGTTTTAATGTTTCACATGGAGAGTCTGACATACTCCCATTGTGATCATTCAAAATACCTTTTTATTATGACAAAGCAGCGAACAGGAAGGGATTATGGGGGGACAGAAGAAAAGAAATACAAGAGAAGAAAGAAAAGAAACACATACACAAACAACAAGAAATACGTTGAACATCTAAACTAGTTACTAATATGCTGGTGCTATCGTCAGCGAGATGTATTTCCGGTTTACACCATGTGGGGGCCAATTGGCCAGTGAAAGAGGAGAATGGGGGTGGGGGTGTCTATAAGACTATATGCTAAGTGATTGAAAGGGGTAGAGTGTACACAAATCAGTTCTGTGATCTAGAACCCAGTAATCGTGTGAATCTCTTATGAGTGTAAACCCGTTGGCGACCAACCCTACGCCGCCGCATCGCCAATCCCGGCACCGGAACCCCCAACCCGAGCATGCCCTACCACATCCAGCAGCACGCAAGCCCCACCGGGCGCGCGACAGCCACGCAGACGGGCGGAGAAACCGTGCGGGCGCCAACCCAGGGCCACGGCCCCCACCCAGCCAGCCCGGGGAGGGAGGGCGGGCGGGGGGGTGGGGGTGCCATGCGCAGCCCATCCCTCCTCCCGCCGCCCAGCAAAGAAGCCACCGTCCCCCCCCCCGGGACCCAGGGTGGTCCCCCGGGCCACCCACGCGCCCATCAACCGGCCTTCAGGGATGGCAGGAGGGGACGCATCACCAACCCCACGCCTACACCCACCCCCGCCCGCCCACCCGGGCCACGAGCCACAGCCCCCCAACCGGCACGGCACGCCACGGGACCCCCAG
Organism: Corythoichthys intestinalis; assembly: GCF_030265065.1. Lineage (NCBI taxonomy): Eukaryota > Metazoa > Chordata > Actinopteri > Syngnathiformes > Syngnathidae > Corythoichthys > Corythoichthys intestinalis. The sequence goes on from NC_080398.1 coordinate 45,607,172, forward strand.
CGGCCCACCAAGCCCCAGGCAAGGCAGGGTCCCCCGCCGGTGCAGGCGACACCCTGCTGATACACCGGTGCCCAGCCAGCGACCCGCGACGGAGCGCAGGGCGGATGCCCAGCCAGAGAAGAGAGGGGAAGGCGGAGGCAGGAGAACGCCCAGGAACTGCCACGGGGCGATGCAAGATCGGAGACCCGACCCCCCAACCCACTCCCGCGGCCGGCAGCCGAGGCAGAGGGGAGGCCACACCCCGGGAGCCACGCCATATAGAAAAAGTGTGGGACCCACCTACCACCCTATTACTGTGGCTAAGTCTGTTTATTTCAAATTGAATGCATGTTGTGTCATATAGCGCTCTTGTAATACTCCGGGTTGGCGGATATTTGAATATGAAACTATCCACCTCAGATATCTGTGTGCACTGTGCAGAAAGTGTTTATTGGAAATAGTTTAAAATGATTTGCTCTGTGTCAATCACAGGGTTTGTGTTCAGTGACAGTGAGCACACGGCACTGGAGCAGTTTGAAGGAGGGCCATGTGCAGTAATTGTACCTGTACAGGTATGATCATTTGTAAATCCATATGATATGTATGCTGCCTTAAATATGAAGTCAAATGAAAATGTAAATTTGTTTTCTCCTTGCAGGCTTTCCTCCTGAAGACTCTTCTCTTTAACCGAGAGACTTCAAACTGGAGACATGTGACAGGTACATCAAACTAAGAACCATCACATTCTTTTTGTATGCTTCTTAAATAATGCATTATTTTGTGTGTGCTCTTTAGAAGAAGAGCAAAAAACGCTCCTGTGTTCTGCACTAAGTGAGATTCTAGAATCTGCCTGCTCCAACACCTCCACAGGATTCTGCCTTGTGTCATGGGCCAAGGGACAAGGCCCACATATTCTCACACATACAAAAGCACAGAACCTGTCAGAAACGCAGGATATGCCAGTGCCAGAGAGCAGCCAACCACTGGAGGGGCAGCAGCAACCCAGTGAGTCTAAACAACTGTTGGATTACAAAGTCTGATTTTGAATGACTCTCAAAAAGCAATGCTCACTCCTTCACAGGAATGGGCTCTTTGCACAGAGCACTGTGACGTCACATCTGGAGGCGAGTTTACCTTAAAATCAGAAGATGTAAAAAATGCTGCTTGGTGTGCTGGGCGAGGTTTTACAAAGACAATGTATGTCTATGATGGTCAGTTTGGGCAAGTTCTTTAAACAGCACATTAGGAATAACAAATTTTTTGACAATAAAAAACCAAGCAGACGTTTGTCCGTTTTGGAGAGTTTGTGCAAAGAGCCCATTGTATGTACTGTGAAAGACTAACCATCAAGACTGTAATATGCTTTAAACCCTAGCACACAGTCCAAGCATCTCACTTCTTTGTTCAAATAACAGGTTTTTGTGATTAAAAAAAAAAAAAGAAATCCTTTTTGAAAATTTCTAAAATCAACGTATGAGAACTCTGCTATTATTAGGATATGGCTATGATAAGACATAACTAATAACATTAGAAATTCGATATTAAATTTGAGTCATTGCACATTTGTGAACATTTATTATTCCTTTGAATAATGTCAAATAATTCACCTCTGTACAAGTAGGTTTTTCCTAACATTGTTTGGTTTCTGGCTGAAGCCTGAATTTTTTTAAGGTGGTCATCAATATTTTTCATGAGTTTAATTGTTAATTCTGGAGGGGAAAAAACATGGCAACACCTTAGTGTATCAACGTTGCCTCCATTTAAAAAAGAAAACAACAACAACAAAACTTTTTTTTAGATGTATAATTTACTTGTTACATTTCCAATGTTAAATGTTTTGATTTTTGTCTAAAGTTTTCTATCACAAAAACCTTGCATTTGAGTGTGGTGTGTAAACACTTTATATCTACTGTATGTTTGTTTTCTTGTACTTAGCTGCTTTGGCTGTTGAAGACCTTGGCTTTGAGCGATTTCACAGTGTTCTTCAGTAAGTGACACTATGTTTTCTCTCTAAGATACTTTATCTTTAAGGAGATAAATTCACCAAGTCTCACTTGTCTAAAAGATCTGTGACGTTGTTGGAAATATCCCAAGGATTGTCCACTTTGATTTGTAATTGTCATGTTGAAATCAACTGCTTTGAGGACTCATGGCTTATTCAAATGTGCCACTGGTCAACATATTCCACTCTAATGCAGCGTCTACAAATGCAAGAATGGATTTGATTTTACCATGTTGACCAGTGGGACCAGCTGTTTTAAACCTGAATCTAAATTTTTACTTTTGAGATAATAATGGGTGCCCATGTTAACAGTAAAAGTATTTGTTATTTTTATTGGTAAAGGCTATGCTTAATCACTGAACCACCAAATGAGTGTGCAGATCCAGTCATACATGTGGGGCAGTAAGAATTGCCAAACATAACAACTTCACCGAACATTTCAATGTGTGTAGGTTATGAGAATATAGTGGCTCGGACTGATGAATGATACACTCAAATTTAATGAATTGAATGTTGTCACTGCAGTATTGAGCTGAGATAACAAGGCATGATGCGTGCGCAGAAAATATTAGAAAGGTCACTGCATGTACTTTGTTTTAATCTAATGAAATGTAACATTCTTGGTATTTATGTCTCTTAAAAATGCCTGTGATTGTTTTACAACCTGCAGGAAAAGAGTGTTGATGTCTGTGTCAGATCTCCAAACTGAGGTGCTATCCCTCTTTCACACCTGGGAGGGGTGCTGTGGAGTTTTACTTTTCCTCTACTCTGTCATCCTCACCAAGGTAATGAGAGGGAAGAAAATATACTTAAAATTGTGGAGAGTGAATGTCATTTTTTTATCTGTTGGTCTGCACAGGGCATTGAGAACATAAAAAATGAGATCCAGGACACAATGGAGCCTCTTATAGATCCAGTGCACGGCCATGGCTGGTACCAGAAAACATTTTATCACAAAAAATGATATGGTCAAAATTTTCATTTTTAATTCAATTTTTTTTTTCCTCTTCATAACTGTTCTTTATTTATATATTTTGTAGTCAAAGTCTGGTGAATCTTCTTGTAACTGGCCATGCAGTTGCCAATGTCTGGGATGGAGATCGAGAGTGTTCTGGAATGAGTAAGAAAACAAATATTTAATCCATTTAATGTTATGTGAAACTAAGTCACAAACAGTAAATATTCCTAATTTTAATTAAAAATGCACAGTCTCTTGAGTAACATCACAATAAATACAATACGTTATTGTGTGCTAATTGTCAATCATGTCCACAAGAGGGCAATAGTTTTAAACTCACTTCGAAGTTGCACAATTTAGATTTTTGTTTAATCTCTTTTGTGTCCTGTGCCTTCATGTTTAGAGCTGCACGGAATTCATAAACAGGCATCAGTTGGCTTCCTCACACTCATGGAGTCACTTCGCTACTGCAAGGTACAATGACAGTAAACACACTAGTAAGACATAATACAAACTTCTTAACAGAAATGAGTGAACACAACACACTATGTTTACAGGACTCCACATTCTAATAAACACAACCTCACTGTTACATGTAAAGTAGAGCTTGTGTATTACAGTTTAGGAGTGGGGGGCTTAGAAGGTTTGGATAAGTTTCCAAACAAATGGTACAAACGGCTACTGCCACTTTAACTTATTGACTATAGATAGTTCTAATGTGTTTTAAAATAGTGTTCTATTTAACATGAAAGAGCAATAGCTATTTATTATTGCCAACACAAGCACCAAAAAGGAAATTGCATTTAGTTGATAACAAGATGATCCATACATGCCAGACTGAGTCTAAATAAGGCTATAAGCGAGCTTGTTTTGTGGAGTTCTGCTACATAATAATAATAATAGTAATAATAAATAACTAGAATGAAAAACCTTGGCTACTGATGTTGCAGAGGTGACATAGCTCGACATTAGTTCAGGCAACTTAAGTTCAGTTCCCATTCAGTGAAGGAAAATGTGAGTGGTTGTTTCAACAAGTGACCGACTAGTCAGAGTCACCTGGGTTGGTCGGTGGCTCCTAACAGAATTTCAACTGAATAGTTTATTCAACTAAAACAATAGCATGGTGCAAAGAAATTGTTTCCATTCAAAGTTGGACTTAATATGAATGTAATTATTACTTTATGTCAATCTTTCAAAATTGTGATGATAATAATAACAAATCTATATTCATTATAAACACATTCTCTCTATATGTATATTTCAGGTGGGGACATACATGAAGTCGCCCAAGTTCCCTATTTGGATCATTGGAAGTGAAACACACCTCTCTGTTTTTTTCACAAAGGCAAGTTCAATACACTATTCCATAATTGTCTAAACACATGTCAGGCAGTGTTTAATAAAAGCCAGACTCCTTGACAGGTTAGGAAAACCAAAATATGGAACCCACTTAGCAGATTTAATAAAGTGAGGTAAGGTATCAATGCAAGAGGGAGCACAGTGAGGGAGAAGAAAAAAGTACGTTTAAGAGACAGTCATATATGGCCAGTGCTGTTTCTTGGCTTTCCACGTTTTTTTTTTTCTTTTTCTAAAAGGAGCGTGGCCTACCCCTACAGTTATAACGACACACACAAGCTGAACACAATGCAATTCCACAATCATGACAAAATTGTGACTCTGTATCATCCTTGCGGCCTGCTGTATATGAAAGTTACTGGTTGTGGTAATAATTACTTGTGGCAATTCTGACCACAAAGGCATTCTTCTCAAAAGCGGTTCTGATTTTATTAATGCAGGGTTAAACCCGCAGTCCGTACTGAAGCTCAGAGAGGGCTTCATGAGGCACTGCTTGTCAATGTCAGTCAAATAAACTTTTGTCTTCAACAATTACAGTTAGTCAGGCAGTGTTTCTTTGCTTAACTATCAGAGGAGGGTTTGTAGAAACAAAAGGAAGGAATTTCATTTTTGTGCTGTACAAAGGGAAGACACTTGAGTTTGTTTTAATGAGATGAGTGAACTTATATTTGTTTGGACTAGTCCATCTGTGAGAAGAAATCATGACCAGTGGATCAAATGAATGACAAATAACAGGAGCTGAATACTTCAGGAAGACCACACAACTACCGTAGATGTAAAATGTGTATCTTCACTCTCATGATTCACTTGGACATTATTAAGACTGGCCAACAGGAGTTAATGTATCCATTTTGTGACATTTCCTTGATTTTTCTATATTGCTATTCTTAAGGTTGGGTTCACCCAGACAATGTTATTTTCAATGAAAAGTCAGAATTTTATTGATCACGTGAGTTGTAAAATGAATAGAAAATATAGTGAAGAAGGTTACTAGGTTAGAAATAATTTATTCTTGTAACATTACAAGTTTTAGCTCCTACTATTGCAACTTTTTCTCGTATTACAATGTTTGATTTCATTCTCATAATATTGTGACTTTAATCTCATATGACTATTCTTGTAGCCTTAATTTTATTCTTTTTCTTTCTTTTGTTTCCGGCCTTTTGCTGACCGAATGTTGAGGCAAGGTTACAGCTCTGGCAGCTGAAGTCAAGTGAATCAGAGCAAATATTTGATTGGCTGCTTACTCATCGTCAGTGAAATTTGTCGCAGAAAGATCCACCAAGGCATTTTCTTCACTTTGCAAGCTAATTGACTGGTCAGTAATCAAAATGTATAACTGCCCTGTTGCCTGCCAACTCCACGCAAAGCTTTCAAACTTTGGGCTATGCCCTCTGTGGTTTTGTGGCAGGGGGCTTTATGATTGAGCCATTGTTACTGTAGGAGTTCATATACAGTCATGTGAAAAAAATTAGGACACCCTATGGAAGCCTGTGTGCTTTCTAACATATTTGGTCACATGGATATTTTGTATGAATTTTAACAATATTGAGAGATTCAAATAATATAACCAAACAATTAAAAATGAAGAAAAAAATATATAACGTTTTGTAAAATGTAATTTTAAATAAATGCAATTTCTGTTGAGGAATAAATTAGGACACCCCCACATTTAATCCCACCTAAAATTGCTAAACACACACACACACACGAGTATCGTATCAGGTGCACATGACTAGAACATCATTACCAAGTGTTTTGAAGGAGGCGTGCCTTATTTAAACCTCACACACAGTTTTGTGTGCACTGTTGAAGTGAGAGAAAACACCATGGTGAGATTAAAGGACCTATCTGAGACCTTCAGAAAGAAGATTGTAGACGTAAGTGTGGTAAGGGATTTCAAAAGAATATAAAACCAGCCATACCACTGTCTGGAAAATAGTCTGCAAGGGGAGGACATTCAAAACAACTGCCAACATGCCCAGGTCTGGCTGTCCAAGCAAGTTCACCCAAGGAGCAGACCACAAGATGCTAAAATCCAAAAACCCTAAAATGTCATCACGGGACCTACAGCAGGGTGTTGCTACTGTTGATGTGAAAGTGCATACCTCTACAATCAGAAAGAGACTTCACAAGTTTAACCTTCATGGGAGGCATGTAAGGAGGAAACCTTTGCTCTCCAAGAAGAACATGAGGGCAAAATTGAAGTTTGCCAATGTGAATGTAGACAAAGACCAGGACTTCTGGAATAATGTTCTCTGGACAGATGAATCTAAAATTGAATTATTTGGACACCAGAACAGAGGACATTTTTGGCGTACACCCAATACACCATTCCAGGAAAAGAAGCTCATACCAACTGTGAAGCATGGAGGTGGAAGTGTCATGGTTTGGGGATGCTTTGCTGCAGTAGAACGTGGCCAGCTCACCATCATATATTCCACCATAAAGTCTATCGTATATCAGAGGGTGCTTGAGGAACATGTGAGATAATCTGTGAAAAAAAATTCAAGCTGAAGCAAAACTGGACCCTGCAACATGACAATGACCCAAAACATACTAGTCAATCCACCAAGGACTGGCTGAAAAGGACAAAATGGAAAGTCCTGGAATGGCCGTGTCAAAGCCCAGATCTTAATCCCGTTGTGTTGCTGTGGGGTGACTTAAAACGGGCTGTACATGCAAGAAACCCCTCAAACATCTCGCAGCTGAAAGTATTCTGCGTTGAGGAGTGGGGAGGAGTGGGAAAACTTTCTTTAGACCCGATTTCATAGACTGGTAGATGGCTACAAAAAGCGTCTCACTGAAGTCATTTCAGCCAAAGGGGGTACTATCAGCTATTAGGTAGTACGGTGTCCTCTTTCCTCAGTTAGAATATGCATTTTTGTTGATATATTTGGTTTAATGAGTAAAACAATGTTAATTTTTGTTGTTTACCTGCAATTAAATCACTTTCTTTTCCAGAGCTAACGAAAACCAAAATCAGACATTGATATATGAACGTTTTTTAATAAAGAACTGAATATTTAATGGAGTGTCCTAATTTTTTCACATGACTGTAGATGACACTTGTGCACCTGGCAATAGATCAGTTCCTGCTTAATGGGTGCTTCACAATTACCCTCTAATTGACTGGCAGCGATCAGTCCAGGATGTACTTTGTATTATGCCTGAAGTCAGTTGGGATACGTCAGTTGAAATATACTGAGGCTCCCACCATCATTCCGAATAGGAAAAGCGATATAAAAGATTAATATCTGGATAGAGCTTGCCTTGCACAGCCAGACTATTCTCCCTGTATTTTTCAAACACTGTGAGAAATAGTCTGGGACCCACCCCATTAACGTCCTCTTGAGCAAGGTACAAAATCAACCGTCCAATCAGATTTGTTTATTTGCGTCTGTCAGGGACGCGGGCAGGCAGGCAGGTTGTGTGGACCCAATTGCAGGGAAACAAAAGCGGCAAGGCAGGTGAACTCAAAAAACGTTTAATGATATCTAACAAAAACACAAAGTACAACTGAAAGCACTGAGGATCAAAAGGGCAAGATTCAAACAAAACTTACTTAAATCGGAGGGACTGGTACACGAGGGCTTGGACCGGACTTGAAATTGACGTAGACATAGACATAGACAATGACGCAACAAGGAGTGAACAGAAAATGGGAGCTTATATACACACAAGCAGACAAGGGGTAACGAGACAACAAGGAACAGGTGAGCACAGGAGGATAGGCTAGGAGAAGGCACATCAGGTGAAATCAATGGGCAATCACAGGGACAAGTCACACTAGGAGAAAACAAACACAAAACCTAACAGCGTCACGTGTTCTTAACGAGTAACGTCACTCTTGTGCGCCGAAAATCGTCTCTACAACAATACAGATGGCGAACGGGAGAGCCGAGAATATGTTCCAGTCCGCGGTAAAACCAGTTTTAAATTACCAAAAACACATCGAAAAAAGTCATTGACAACAGTCAACATGGCTCGCGCTAGCCATGTTTAATAAACTTCTCCATTCTCCACTCACACCAATTACTTGTCGCTTTAACGTCATGTCTGCCTGTCGCTGATTGGTCCACTCCGCTGTCTGTTTGCTGTGGCTTGCTCCGCCCTCGGAATTTGATCCGCCGGAAGGCCGCCAGACTCCATCGCTGGAACAGCGGTGAGTCTGGTATACCAGGCAAGGATAGCGCAACTTTTGAAATAGTAATTTATAAGTATGAAGGATCAGTGAGGTGTCCATCAGCAAGTGCCGTGTCATGTCATCGCATGTTAATTTATATGAGCAGCCGAATTGGATCCATGTTCCTATTATTCCCATAAGGGTTATAGCCTTGGAACCTTTTTGAATAACATGTAAGCTCAAACAAACATGCAGTGCTTCCTCGCTTGGTGTGAAATGCCCTCATCCATATTCAGGTCAATTGTGTTTTTTCAACTTCGGTGAAAGGCCCTTCTGGAGTCAGAATCCTCAGATTTCAGATGTGTGGGTCTATGTGTAGTACAGTACATAAGGTCTATGTGTAGTACAGTACATAAAAGTGATCCAGCATTCAGATAGCTATATTTGTTCCTCATAAAGTAACATAATATATTGGTGTCTGGTGTAGTTAACTGGCTGGTTGACTTAGACCAAATCAATTTGCTTTGCTTTTGTTAGGGGGGGGGGGGAGATCCCAGGCAATCATGTTCATCACAACACAACACCCGTAATTAGCCATTGATTAAAAGCTCAGTTACATGTGTCCATGTTGAGGGACTCATGTGTTGATTCACTGATGACCAAACGTCATTATGTATGCTTACCAAATGCGTCAGTTCTCCTGGTGTTAGTGACATGCGTACAGTCACAGTATAGTATCTTCATTAAGTACAGGGAACCTAATCCTGATTAGCGTTTATGTGTGTGTGGCTCAGGTCGATGACTTCTTGTGAGTGAAAGCGATTCCAAAATTCCCATCTGGATCCATTTGTACTCTTGGAGAATTGACCTGAATATATGCGCATACATGTTTACTGACATAACTTTAGATGACTTTCTCTATTCTCTGTCACCATTAACATGCTCAAGCCCATTGAGCCCAAAACCGCTCTTGACAGTAAATCTGCTTTCAGTCCTTGTATATTGCTATTTCCCAGGCATTGTGGTACCAAATCTGTACCTGCTAATGTAGCTTTTAGTCCCAATATAGAGACATTCTCACAAAAGCATAACATCCGATCCCTGCCTCTGATGTGTCAGTCGCTCCTTCTGTCTGCCTTTGGGGAGGGGTGTGTGCTCCCCAGAGCTGTCATCAGTGTGTGACTGTAACCTTTTAGGCCACAGCTTAATAGCATCAGTGCTTTTAATCAAATCTACCTACACAAAGGACATTTTGCCATCTTTCATACACACTTGTTCCCATGTCTGTGTGTGCAAGCGTGAAATGTTTTGTAGGATAAAACAGGATGTTTTCGTGATGCCATGATGGGAAAGTGAAAATGAGAGATAAAAACTATCTAGTATATCTTGTGTTTCTCTCCTAAAGGACTAATTTTACCTTTAGTTTGATCACTTTCTCTTTGAAATTATTAGTCACTGCAGATGTCATCTGTCCAAGTAAAATACTTTCACAAACCTATTCAATGTATTGCTCCCATATGGAAACTTAAGATGAAAGAAGGGATCGGGTCAGAAGGATGTCCTTCAGGTAACAGTGCTGTGGTCACTCAGGAAAAGCATGTGTGTGTGGGTGACAGTGTACATTGACCTTTGCCCTCGCCAGTGAGTGATGGCGGTTGCTGTATATCATCTTGAGAGAATTTAAAGGCGTGTGTGTGTGTCTATGTACAGTAGTCTGGGGCAGTGATTTGCTTGCAGGGAGAAAAGCCTCACTGATGCTCTGTGTCCTGAGAATACTCTGAATACACATACTGCAAATTTTCTTCAAGGATTTGTACAAGCATACAGAGAAAACATGTGCAGATAACAAGGTCGATGTAAAGTTTTCTCCTATATGTTGGCAGAGCAACAAAAGGAAGCTATTTAAACAAAAACTGACGACGAGCATTAGAGTGACCTGGCAGAGAGCTGTGGGTTCCAGAGATTGTTCATTTCCCAGTCATTACAAAATAAGCAACTTTAAAACTAATGGTTTGTCTTTGAGATGGCATTCATTGTGGATCTCACTTTAATAAAGAAGTCATATGTATAGGGGGCCCACTATACTGGACTTAAAGGGGAGTTTAATTATTCGCTGGAGTTGATTTCAACAAATTCATAGCAGTTTGTCAGTTATTTGTTAGTTTCAGGGCTCCGGAGTGGCTTAGCTAGGGCGAGTGAATGGTGCCTCCTAAGCATGCCGGTAAAAACGATAGTAACAGATGTAACACTGTCAAATAAATTCAAAATGCAGATCCTTGTTGGAAATACCCATGCGGCCAAAACAATGTCACACCAAACTGCCTTAATTCATTTCATTAAGCAGGACAATTTTTTTTTTTTTTTTTTTTTAGATGCGTAATGCGACCACAATAGAGGAGTGCTTCGGTCACTCGTTCTCAGCCTGCTGGGGACTCACTTTCATTCCAACAAAAAAAAAAAAAAAATCGGCAGCGAAAAAACCGATGTGATATCACTCCGCCCTGCTTGCCTAGACAGCCTGTTCCCTGCAGAGCTGCTGGATTACAAACGTCGCTGTTCATACTACCATTATTGACATGCAATGGTAAGATTTAATAACTATCCTAAAAACATAGCCAACACTATTGATCGCATGTGTCATCGGTGATTCTCATGCGTGCATATGTTGTTTTTTTATTGGTATGCTTAGCAGGCAGCATTGACTCGTGCTAGTTTAGCCGCTCAGGAGCCCTGAAACTAACAAACTGCGCGGAATTTGTTGAAATCAACTCCACCAACTAATTAAACCCCCATTAACACGAACATTAAGCCTTATGTCAAAAATTCTGAACTTCCCTTTCAACATCAGATTGAACAAATTGGGTATTTTTTTCCCTGGAAAAGTATACTGTAAGGTTGCACGGAATGGCCATCATGCATGACATTGCACCAGACCTCACCCTACCTCGTTGGGGCGCAGTTCAGTAAGCATCAAAGAATATCTACATAACTGTTTCGTTACTTCTGCCTTTATAGCTATTTTATGGCATTGGGTCACTTCTTTGGAGGAAAAAAAAAAACTTTTGCATAAATCAGTTGTTGACTGGCAATTTTCCCCCACAAAACTTGCTATAATAGTAGGTGGACCAGCGTTCTTGAATTAATTCTGTTTGACCTAAAAGCCACATACAATAACAGCATGGTGTCAAAAGTGAAGAAAGAACGGTCTCTTCTAAATATCACGCTTTCAGGAGATGAAGTGTGGGTGATGTAGACGCACAAGGTGGCAAAGAGGTGTACATTAACAGTCATTAATAATCTTTGACAGGTTAGACCAAAGGCCATTGTATAAAGCTGAAAGGCTGTGTGTGTGCTGCATTAGTTGTCCTATCCCCCTGTGTAATGTTCTCTGTTACAGGATCCATCAGAAATGCTGTTGAGCCATTCTATTGTGTCTCCTTGATTTTCTGTTGAGGCAGTCTTTTAAAGTGTACGACTGCTCCTTACGTAAAACACATGCACCGTAAACCTAGATTGGGAAATATGTCCCGTATCAAGTCAACTCAGATGCATTCATAACTTTGGATTTGGATAGAACAAATCTGTTGAGTCTGTGTTGTACTGATCCTGTTTGGAACATGGCAGTTGACAAGATCCCGGCATTGTTGTCTTGAAACAGATCCCTTTGGACTTGCTCCATGGTCACTAAAAAGCCTCTCAAGACATACAATAGCTCTTTGGGCGGACCGGAGGGAAATTACCCACGTAGCTTCCTGCATGTGAAGATAAGGGTTGAACGGGGGGAAAGAGAGCATGGAAGACAAAGAGGAAGTACTCCACATTTTAAAGTACCATTTTGGAGTAGGTAAATTTGACTTGAGTACACATCTCATACAAAAGACAAACCTTAGGCTGCGTGACAGCAAAATTAAAATGTGGTCTGTAGATTTGACTTTTGGTGTTGTTTATTGTGCATGTCAGATCAGAATCAAAATATTCGTTGTCGGCCAAGTATGTCAGAACCACATAATTTGTCTCCAGTATCTAGAGCCACTCTAGTATTGGTACAAAACAACCCACCAACAAATGCATTTCAGACATGAGCTATTTAGCCATGAAGGGGATAAAGGTAGTGCAAAAACATGACCAAATGCAGAGGCAAAGTTTTCTTTTGACTGTCTGACGTCAGCGTCAGTTAAATAGGACATGCTTGATTTTTAGCTTGTGTTTTCTTAACTTTGTTCCTGTGTTGAGAAGTTTGTTGTTGCTCTGTGAAGAGGGTCAAGGGTTTGAGCCAAAATGTTGGACTATGGAGAATGGAATGTCTTCCTCAAGGCCACACACACACACACACCCCTTTCTCTGTTGATGTTATGTCTTTCTAGAAGTGTCAATTTGACAATATCTACATCTGCAACTAGAATATACTTATTCTTTTCAAGCAATTAAATGTTTGCAAATGAGTAATTACTGTTTCGCAGACACAAACACATTCACAAGTAATGTAATGGCACCAAGAAGAGAGACAAACACGTACTCCCTGTGGAGTATGTTAGCAGCATGTCTCACAACTCAGCGGCATCTTCCTCAGGCCTCTAATAAAACATAGATCAAAGACAACCAAGCAGACCTGTCATCACACACAGTCACGTCATTTTGGCTGCCATTATTTCACCTGGTGAGCATGTTCTGAGAGCTCATGGACTTTGTATTATGCCCTCCCTAACATCCATAATGGTAGATTTTCTTGTTTTGCACGTGATCACAATGTGTTGTTTGTGTCCCGAAGACAATCTATCTGATTTTCCTTAATATCAGTTGGACCTCTAGGTTTTTTTAATGCTGCATGAAATCTATAGTTGGTCCCATAATGTTGCAATAAGACAAACAGTCTTAACATTAATATGAAGTTAATGGTTTATCAACATTGTTCGTGTGCCTAGTCCTCCAGTCCAGTGTTCAACCAGTGACTATTAGAACAAAAACTGTTCTAATAATGATCTGCCACCTTTTATATTCCTTGTGGAACAGACACGATTAGGTAATGACAAATCTACCAAGAGATTTATGAAACTTATAATGCTAACAAATCAGGCCCAGCTATAGTATGTGTGACAGATGACCATGTCGACTGCTCTGTTTTTTTTTGTGTTTTTTTTGTATCTGAAGCAAAAGCAGCTGGGAGTCATCTCTGTCCAATCTCCCCCTCTCTCAACCTCCCCAGTGAACACTGAGCACAGTAATAAGTGGACAGTGAAATCTTAGCATCCTTCCCGGATCAAGCTTTAATAAAGGCCAAGCATAACTGAGATGACCAGGGCTCATTTGCCCTACATCAACATTGTGTGTTAGTGTAGTATTTGTCAGTACTTCCTGACTTGTAAAGAGGAACCAGAAATATCTGTGCATCTTCTCTACACACCTCTATGACATTTCTTTTATTAACAAAATGTTTCCTTTTCATTCTACACAGCAGTTTTTCATTTGTAATAATTATTGAAACTGTGTGATATTTTAGCTGTCTTGACATTTTGCCTTGTTTTCTTTGTCACCATTGGGCATTAAAATATACAGTACTGTGCAAAAGTTTTAGGCAGGACACCTGCCTAAAACTTTTGCACAGTACTGTATATATATTTTTTAAATTATTTAATTTATTAGGATCATCAAAGCTTCCACTTGGGGAAAATGTATACATACAGTATATCCTGTATATACATAATATAATAAAAATATACAGTACTGTGCAAAGGTTTTAGGCAGGTGTCCTGCCTAAAACTTTTGCACAGTACTGTATATAAATGAATAAATCATGTAGAATTGTAGATTATCACAAATAGAATTTGAAGCTAATTCAGTCAAAATTATGAGCCAAAAAAGTACAATAAGCTGTAGTGTAGCCTCAAAACTTTTGAAAACTTTCCCGTTCGTGTTTTTGTTTCAGGATATAGAGTAAAACTGTAGAGCTCTACATTGTTAATATCCTCAAGAAGATATCAAAATGAATGACTATCCAAAAATTACAGCCTGGTATTTGCCTACTGCTAATCTTATCTGGGTGAAATTCACCAACAAACAAAGTGCAGAGTTTCTCATGAATGATGTTTATGTGTTGGGCATGATTACCTGATTGTGTGTTTGCAATAAAAACAAGTCAGCAGACGTTATCAGAAAATCAGTTAATAGTCTGGCGGACTTCAGTGATTATGTTGGCCCCTTGCACTGCCGTACACCCACACATGTTCAGCCTACATTAACGGTGCACATGCATACATGCACACGACTGTTTCTACATCGCCAGACACTCAACATCCATTTGTTAATACTTTCCAGTTCCCACAATACCTACGTATGTCTGCTTGCCTGGCCCATATAAGAGCCAGTCAAACATTCTTCTTGTCATAGTGTCAGTCACCTCATTATTTGTTGCCTCTATTTTCAATGTACAATGTGTCTTCCTGCCTATAGGAGATGTCCCTGGTCGGACCAGAGTGTCCATCAGAGCTGGCAAGGAGAGTCTTCCAGTCATTTGATCCTGAAGGTAATCAATTGATGCAAGTATTTATTACATAGCATCATAAGCACGACTAATGAGGTAGTGGCATGGTAAAATCGACGCAGCATTTCTTGCCTATCTGGTGTAAGATGCAAAACCACCCCGTTGCTTTTTTTTTTTTTTTTTTTTTTTTTTTCTTTTATTTCTTTTAAACAATATTTTTCCTCTTCAACAACCAGAACGACTTTTCTCTCACATCTTCACTGTTGTTGTTTAGGTTGGTGAGCTTAGCTCCTCTCACAGCTGAGTCAGCCATCCCACTCTTTCCTCCTTGTCACTTCCAGGTTACTGGGAGAAAGGGCAAAAGGAGTGATGCAATATTATTAAAGAATCAGAAATAATTATTTGGATTCTATTTTTAATGTATGTCAATTTGCTGCAATACACAAAAGAAAAAATGATTCCCGACCAGTATCAACTTTCGTCTCGTTCTGATGGGGTCCCTTACATTTTTCATTTAATGTCAAGGCCTTCTAAGGTTGAAACATTGATGTCAAGCCACTTTGGGCTAAATTCACTGCCACAGCAGACTTGAAAAAAGCTCCCCTAGAGGATGTCTTACCCTTTAAAGACCACATGTGCCATCTTACACCATAGTGGAATGCAATACTCATAAATCGTCAAAAGGCACAAACTCACAACATGATTGAATGCGACGAAATGGCTGACAACTCACTGGTTTGCTGAGACAACCATGACAAAACAGGAAAAACTGCTCACGAAGCACAGCAGACTGACAAAACCTTAAAGGATTGTGATACGCTAGGAAAATATATATGCTTACCCTCCCACGACAGACCCGTCCAGTTTTGTTTCACCCTATTATGTATTGTCAATTTTGTAGCGTTTAGCTCTTTATATGACAGTCAACTTAAGTTTTTCATCTGCACCGTGACTGCTGTGGCACATGTTTTAGACAAGTTCAAAATCTGATCATGCATCATATTTGCTTCTGACTTACCCCCACATTGTCTTCCCTTACCTCCCATTATGTCACTGTGGCTGTTGGGACCAAATCGTATGTGTAAATTAAGCATGGGTTTAGAATTAAATTATATTTATATACAGTGCTGGCTGAAAGTATTGGCACCCCTCCAATTCTGTTGGATAATGCTCAATTTCTCCCAGAAAATCATTGCAATTACAAATGCTTTGGTAGTACTGGAAATATCTTCATGTATGTTGCTTACAATGAAATAAACACAAAAGAGAATGGAAAAAATAATAAATCATTATCATTTTACACAAAACTCCAAAATTGGGCCAGACAAAAGTATTGGCACCCTTTGGAAAATCATGTGATGCTTCTCTAATTTGTATAATTAAAAGCACCTGTTACCTGTGGTACATAACAGGTGGTGGCAACAACTAAATCACACTTGCAGCCAGTTAAAATGGATTAAAGTTACTCAACCTCTGTCCTGTGTCCTTGTGTGTACCACATTGAGCATGGAGAAAAGAAAGAAGACTAAAGAACTGTCTGAGGACTTGAGAAGCAAAATTGTGAGAAAGCATGGGCAATCTCAAGGCTACAAGTCCATCTCCAAAGACCTGAATGTTCCTGTGTCTACCTTGCGCAGTGTCAACAATAAGTGTAAAGCCCATTGCACTGTGGCTAACCTCCCCTAGATGTGGACGGAAAAGGAAAATTTACAGTGCCTTGCAAAAGTATTTGGCCCCCTTGAATCTTGCAACCTTTCGCCACATTTCAGGCTTCAAACATAAAGATATGAAATTTAATTTTTTTTGTCAAGAATCAACAACAAGTGGGACACAATCGTGAAGTGGAACAACATTTATTGGATAATTTAAACTTTTTTTAACAAATAAAAAACTGAAAAGTGGGGCGTGCAATGTTATTCGGCCCCTTTACTTTCAGTGCAGCAAACTCACTCCAGAAGTTCAATGAGGATCTCTGAATGATCCAATGTTGTCCTAAATGACCGATGATGATAAATAGAATCCACCTGTGTGAAATCAAGTCTCCGTATAAATGCACCTGCTCTGTGATAGTCTCAGGGTTCTGTTTAAAGTGCAGAGAGCATTATGAAAACCAAGGAACACACCAGGCAGGTCCGAGATACTGTTGTGGAGAAGTTTAAAGCCGGATTTGGATACAAAAAGATTTCCCAAGCTTTAAACATCTCAAGGAGCACTGTGCAAGCCATCATATTGAAATGGAAGGAGCATCAGACCACTGCAAATCTACCAAGACCCGGCCGTCCTTCCAAACTTTCTTCTCAAACAAGGAGAAAACTGATCAGAGATGCAGCCAAGAGGCCCATGATCACTCTGGATGAACTGCAGAGATCTACAGCTGAGGTGGGAGAGTCTGTCCATAGGACAACAATCAGTCGTACACTGCACAAATCTGGCCTTTATGGAAGAGTGGCAAGAAGAAAGCCATTTCTCAAAGATATCCATAAAAAGTCTCGTTTAAAGTTTGCCACAAGCCACCTGGGAGTCACACCAAACATGTGGAAGAAGGTGCTCTGGTCAGATGAAACCAAAATTGAACTTTTTGGCCACAATGCAAAACGATATGTTTGGCGTAAAAGCAACACAGCTCATCACCCTGAACACACCATCCCCACTGTCAAACATGGTGGTGGCAGCATCATGGTTTGGGCCTGCTTTTCTTCAGCAGGGACAGGGAAGATGGTTAAAATTGACAGGAAGATGGATGCAGCCAAATACAGGAACATTCTGGAAGAAAACCTGTTGGTATCTGCACAAGACCTGAGACTGGGACGGAGATTTATATTCCAACAGGACATTGATCCAAAACATAAAGCCAAATCTACAATGGAATGGTTCAAAAATAAACGTATCCAGGTGTTAGAATGGCCAAGTCAAAGTCCAGACCTGAATCCAATCGAGAATCTGTGGAAAGAGCTGAAGACTGCTGTTCACAAACACTCTCCATCCAACCTCACTGAGCTCGAGCTGTTTTGCAAGGAAGAATGGGCAAGAATGTCAGTCTCTCGATGTGCAAAACTGATAGAAACATACCCCAAGCGACTTGCAGCTGTAATTGGAGCAAAAGGTGGCGCTACAAAGTATTAACGCAAGGGGGCCGAATAATATTGCACGCCCCACTTTTCAGTTTTTTATTTGTTAAAAAAGTTTAAATTATCCAATAAATTTTGTTCCACTTCATGATTGTGTCCCACTTGTTGTTGATTCTTGACAAAAAATTAAAATTTTATATCTTTATGTTTGAAGCCTGAAATGTGGCGAAAGGTTGCAAGGTTCAAGGGGGCCGAATACTTTTGCAAGGCACTGTATGAGAGATTTCAACGAAAGATTGTGCGGATGGTGGATAAAGAACCTCGACTAACATCCAAACAAGTTCAAGCTGTCCTGCAGTCCCGAGGGTACAACAGTGTCAACCAGCACTATCCGTCGGCGTCTGAATGAAAAGGGACTCGATGGTAGGATACCCAGGAAGACCCCAGTTCTGACCCAGAGGCATAAAAAAGCCAGGCTGGAGTTTACCAAAACTTACCTGAGAAAGCCAAAAACGTTTTGTAAGAATGTTCTCTGGTCAGATGAGACAAAAGTAGAACTTTTTGAGAAAAGGTATCAACATAGAGTTTACAGGAAAAAAAACAAGGACTTCAAAGAAAAGAACATGGTCCCCACAGTCAAACATGGCGGAGGTTCCCTGATGTTTTGGGGTTTCTTTGCTGCCTCTGACACTGGACTGCTTGGCCGTGTGCATTGCATTATGAAGTCTGAAGACTACCAACAAATTTTGCAGCGCAATGTAGGGCCAGTGTGAGAAAGCCAAGTCTCCCTCAGAGGTCATGGGTCCACCAGCAGGACAATGACCCAAAAGACACTTCAAAAAGCACTAGAAAATGGTTTGAGAGAAAGCACTGGAGACTTAAAGTGTCCAGCAATAAGTCCAGACCTGAATCCCATAGAACACCTGTGGAGAGATCTGAAAATGGCAGTTTGGAGAATGCACCCTTCAAACCGTTACCTGAAACGGTTGTTCGCAGTTATTTTGTCTAAAGCTTGTGCTACCAAATATTAGACTGAGAGTGCCAATACTTTTGTCCGGGCCCGTTTTTGGAATTTAGTGTAAAATGATGATGATTTAATTATTTTTTTTTTCATTCTTTTTTGTGTTTTTTCATTGCAAGCAAAATACATGAAGATATTTCCGGTACTACCAAAGCATTTGTAATTGCAATCATTTTCTGGGAGAAATTGAGCATTATCTGACAGAATTGCAGGGGTGCCAATACTTTCAGCCAGCACTGTATACATTATAAAGTGATAATATATGACGTGACTTCCCTTAAAAAATATTATTTGCAACATGCATTAGTGACACATATAAATATATAACACAGATTGTTACATTACATGGTCATATAAGCACATCCTGCCAGGACATTGTGTTCACCCAATTGCCTTTTTTCCTAAATATTCTCAAATAAACACATCTACAATCTCAACAAGTGTAGGATTTTCAATAAAGGTTCTTCATATGCATACATTCAAGATCATTTAGTATGCATTTTAATAGATATTATGATATTATATATTATTATTATTAACTAGGGCTGGGCGATATGGCCTTAAGTACGTATCACGATAAATTGAGCAGATTTACCTCGATAACGATAAATTCGCTCAAGCGGACTGTTATGTAATTTGAAAATCTGAATCAATCCATGAAATACAAATTAACTGTTTCTCGTTAAATTTATTTACCACCTTTCAATTTAACAATTGTACATGCAATCTAAACATTAGTTATTTAAAAATTTCTTGTAAACAATAAGAATTCAAGTGTGAACATTTATAACAGCTTGTTTGACTTGAAAAATGTACAACATCAATACGACGACTGTGCAAACGTCATTGTAACACAAATGACTTACAGCTTGAACAGTACACTTCAAACAGACAACTTATTGGTAATGGCTGCTGTGACGTAATTACTCAAAACAAGTGTTTTCTTCAAGGTTAGGTTTTGTTTTTTTCTCCATAGCATTTTTTTAATACATGCCCGCACTCATGCGCCCCCCTCACTGACACAAACACATTAAAGCTATATTGCTTTTATGCCAATGAAACATTTAAGATTTTATGATGGCAGTAATGACAC
This sequence comes from Corythoichthys intestinalis, assembly GCF_030265065.1. Classification (NCBI taxonomy): domain Eukaryota; kingdom Metazoa; phylum Chordata; class Actinopteri; order Syngnathiformes; family Syngnathidae; genus Corythoichthys; species Corythoichthys intestinalis. The sequence continues at coordinate 45,627,253 of NC_080398.1, forward strand.
AATAAAGCAAGCACATACAGAAAAATAGCTGTGGCCATTAAATGGACATATTATAGGCTTCACTGTTGGATTATACTTTATGCTGAATGCTTTACCATCATAAAAGCTATCAGAGAAATCACACACACACACACACACACAGATACAACATAACGCGACACAATGATTGCTAGATGCAGTCCGTGCCCAATCCACTCATTAATTTCAGCCGTTTCGACAAGGTTAGAGCCGCTATCCGACTCATCACGTTCATTTGTAGCGTTAGCAACGTTAGCGTTACCCTGTGGCCTGGCTACCAGTATAAAGCACTGAAACCACCCTCTCCTGAAATCGTGAGAACAAGGGAGGACAGAAGGTGAAAACCCGTCTGGAAGCCGTCAAGAGTCTACTTAATGTCGGGTGAAAGTTTGGCGAAGCTCCCTTAAGCCCGACTGCATCACATTTGCTTGTAGCGTTAGCCGGTAGCGTTAGCCTTCCGTGCTTCTGTTTGATTTCCTGATAACCACATGACTTCATACAAAAGCACACTGACTGCTTCCTTAAAGGGAAATGAACATAGCCGAACAACAAACAGTCAAGGCGGCATGAAAAGACTATATTTTCTTGTTTTATTAAATTACCGAATTAAGCGACATGGTCAAAATTACAGTACATCGGTCACCGTGAAGAATTTCGGTAACGGTAAATTTTCGGTTTACGGCCCGGCTCTATTATGAACACACACGCTTTAGCCTTAATCTGACCAAGTCAGTACGTCTCCCTGTGTTGCGAAAGGAGAAACACTCTCCCACCCTATCCTTAAATTTGCATTTTTCACCCCAAAGATTTGACAAAGTGCAAGGTAAACCTGTCGCAATATGCAATAATTCAATTTATCACACGATAAATAAAAATGAAGATGGTAATTTTTCCGCTGCGGTTTATCGCCCCGTGTGCACGTGCGTGCGCGTGTGCGGCAGAAGTGCTGTTAAAAGTTCAGATTCCCTGTTACCAACTACGCAAAATGCATCTTCGTTCCAGGTCCGGCAAAAAATAGCGCCGGAGCCAATCCGTTCCCATTATATCCTATTGTTCAACCTACACCGGCCGCGTCAGTGGATTGACTGCGGACCATCACTGGCGTGCCGGAGCTCGTCGACTGGTTTAGGCGATTTTCTATTTTTGCTGGGGACGCATCCGTCAAAATGTGCGGCTCCAGGCCTGGAGTCAACAGCCCAGTGTCTTATTAAACACCACGGTTTAAACACCAGCGAACATGGACGAAGAACGTTTCATCGTGGAGGTGGAAAGTCGTGCGTGCACTTCCGGATATTTACAACGAAGTCCGCCAAAACATTGTTACCGACTTGGCTGCTACGAACAACCTCGCTTTGACAACGGACAGCTGAATGGACATGATGAACATTGAGTGGCAAATTAAGAGTGCTGTGCTTCAAACTCGTCCTGTTTATGAAAGTCGATTGCCATATGCTGGTGTTGTGCAGTAATGAGCAGACGTGACTTCTGTGGAGTTTGCTAACTTTTTTAATGCGCGCACACACTAGATATCATGAAATAACAAACTACATGTGCTACGTCCCATGCCCTTAGCCACGTGAGCCCAGAGTGATTATGGGACACGTAGTCCACATACTACATTGATGAATTATAAACCGCCATGACTGAATGGAAGTTAAGCAGGCCAAATCAATCCATGCCAGTGACTATAGATAATGCTGCAAATATTGTTAATTCAGTACGTGACACATATGGATTCGGACCACAAATAGGATGTTTTCCTCATGTAGTAAACCTAGCTGTTAAGAGAGCTGTAGCAACCAACAGTGTGCCCCGCCTCACTTTACAAGCAGTAAAGATTGTTCTCAGCACTTTTATACAAAATTTCTTCAGATCAGTAAGAAGTATGTACATAAATATTATGCACTAAAATGCATGTTTACATGATGCCAATTTATTTTTGTTCGTTAGAAAAAAAAAAAGAAAAAAAACGGAACAAAAAATAAAATTGTTATTTTTTTCAGGGCATTAAATGCATTTAATCGAATCAAAAATTGTGTCCCCCGTATGGAAACTCGGACCGAACCGTGACTTAACTGTATCATTGCATCCTTATGGAACACCATAGCAGAAGTTATGAGGGGAAAAGTTTTCATTTGCCTAAATGCTGAAATTACTAAGTGCAATTTTTTTTATTTTTTTTTTTGAGAAACACATTTTATTCTGCGTTTCTGTGCGGTATTAATATTGTTGTCTTAAGAGGCATGGTCTATTGTTTTTAGTTGTGATTTCTTAAACAGTATTTTTTAATTTAAGAGTAAACATTTATCGCGTTGAAATGGGTGTACTTTATCAATTAATATATACTGTATTCTCACTGTGTTATTGTAAATTGGTTTTTAAAAAAAAAATTGGGGGGACTTGCTTCACCCAATAACACTAGGCACGCTAACTTGGGGAAGGCTCTCTAAGGCTAATCAATTCCTACTCAATTCCTAGTTTTGCTCAGTAGTCCATCATGTCTGCTGTTGAATTTTAAACCTACGGCATATTTACCAGTCTTAAAAAAAAGCAACTTACCCAGCACACAAGAGTCAGTGCAATCCACCAGTTACCATTCTAAAGCAAATCTCTGTACCTCTCAAATAGTCATACACAAAAGCCTTCAATTCCTATTGGTCTAGATGAGTGTTTCATGTCATTTTCAGCTATGATGTCAATGTCCTTTATTTTGTACTAGCAGTTGTGGCTTGAAGTTGCCGGGCATACTGCTTGTGCTGAGTTGTTGGGGCCAAGGTTTGTTAAATCGCGACATAAGAAACCTCGAAATCAGGGCTTCCCCATGATTTTTTTTTTTTTCATGTATACTGGACGGATTTATCGAGCAGTATGGTCTGGCGTTGCTCGGTTGAAAAAGTGAAAATTGGCATTTTCTATGCTAATCTTTTGAGTTTCGAATGCATTTTCCACGCTAAAAGGAGGCCTACAGAGATAAACCTATCTCAGAACACTCCCAGACAAATAAAGTACAACTATGTATGTAACATTATGTCAAAATCCGCCCAGCCGTTTCGGCATCCATAACACACGAACATGCAGACAAAATCGCCTTCATAGAGATAAAGATAGTCAACTGAAACAAATCCCTTATTAATATTTCAGAAAATTTTACTTTTTTTTTTTTTTAATCCAGCGTTTTGTTGTAGAGTACTCAAAGCACCAAGGTATCATCTCACCACATTTTAAATGTGTACATCAAAAGCGTAAAGTTTGAAAGCCAAATGTGACATTGCAATCGCAAGAGAAGTGTCTTTTGCCCAAAAATGGTGCTGTCGCCTCCACAATCAGGTCGCATTTTCTTTGCTAATTTTTGGAGTATCGAATTAATTGTCCACACTAAATGGAAGCCTACAGAGTTCAAACCCATCTTAGACGCTCCCAGACACATAAAGTACAACTGTGTAAAATTTCATCAAAATCCACCCAGCCGTTTCGGAGTCCATAGGGAACGAACACACACAGACACACACAGACAAAATTCTATTAATATGTAAGTATATAATATTATATATGACACTTCAAAGTCTCATAAACATGCAGGAGTTTTATTTGCGACATCTCCTCTTGAGCTTTAACGTTCCTGGTGAAAATGAATGCAAATCTATATTTATTTAGTCGTCGATTTACTTTAGCGCCCCTAAATTTTCTACTTCCACCCCTAAAATTTAAGCTCAGGGCCTCGGTATTCTTAGTAAAAAAATTCTGTCGGGAGCCCTGCTCTCCCAGGAGGTATGACAACACAGCCACAACGGTCTCTGTTAAATGCTTAATGCTGTTTGCACATACGTTTTTGGGTGAGATGGGTTGAGGGAAGTGGTCAAAACAGATAGGCCATGCATCTAAATAAGTGCCTACAGGCTTACATGTTCAAGTTTGAAAGAGCTGCATTCTATATTCGTAGATGGGCCTTCAAAAGCACATGTTAGCATTTAATCATCTCCTTACAGGTAAAATGATCATCATGCCCATGGAATGTAGGTCTGGAAGAAAGGGCAAAGTGTATATGTGTGTTATTTTGACTTGCATCACATATGTTAATTCCCATGTGGAATGTACCGTGTGTGCAGTATGGGTGAAGGACTTATTTTTTTATTTTATTTTTTTTAGCTACAGCTGTGTCCTGGTCCAACTTGGTCATCCGTCTCCCTTTGTGTCTCTCCCTCCAGATAACGGCTTCATCCCAGACTGTCTGCTACAGGAAGTGATGAAAGCCCTTGACCTTGTCTCAGAGCCAGAGTAGTAAGTGCTTGCATTTCTTGCGGCTGGTCTTCGCGGCTGCTCGTATGAGTGTGTGTGTGGCACCTGTAGCTCTTCTAAAGTTCCCACTCCAAAGTCATGGCCAGGCCAGGTCAACGGCCCAGCTCACGTTTCACTGCCAGACTGCTACAAAGTACAGCTAGAGTCGACTCATAGTGAATGTGTAAGATTAAAAAATAAATAAAACTCAGAATCCTCGGCTCAGAGGAAGAACATTAACGACAGGAAGAAAGCCAGCAAGAGGGGAGAACAGTTAAAAGTATTGCTTCAAACAGGAGCACGTTTTCCACCAAGGAGCGTTAAGCCCTGCACTGGGACAGGCATAGCCGGGTGTTTTGACCAATGATGTGCTCTGCAGAGCCCCAGATGGCCAACACATCACAACATATTCGAGCACACCATGGGGGGACTCCTTTCCCTTTACATGCCACACAACATGAGTATAACAGGCCAAAATACATCATGTTGAATAATGTTCCGTTAGTTGGTGGTGATGATCTAAAACAACCCATTTTGTGCATTTATTATTAAGTGAACCAGGGCATGCTGTTCTTTCCATGTGCCTCACAATGTCTTATTTTAGTTTTTCGTGTGATGCTGTTCTGGCCACTTGTGAACAAATGATAGATGTTCTCAGCCATCAAAGAATTAGATGTATTAATGTCTTGCTATTTTAAATTAAGCAAAAATATGTTTTTTGCCTGATATATTGAACAGATGGTGAATTAAAACCGTTAGCGTAACTCTTAAGTTAAATTTGTTTTTTTAACTGACTGCTAATCACAAATTACTCATAGCATATGTACCATTTCTTAAAGGGACCCACGGATAGGAAGACTTGTAGTTCTTAAAAGATAAACGTTAATATGAGTTGATATGAAAAACCCTCTTGATGTTGTCGTTATTATCCAATTTGTAAAATTAGTTTAACTTGTAAGTCACCATTGTTGTTAACGTCGCAGGGCGGTGACGTCACATGGTTACGCTGCAGGGCTTCCAGATTATGACTCTAGTGACATAAACATGTCATCTGTTCAACCCCATTCAATTTAAACCCGAGAGGATTCAATTTGAACCCAAGAGGAACATTAATGTGCATGACAGCACTGTCAATATTTCACAAAGCGAGCAGCAAAAACAAAATGAACAGGTAAGACGGGATGAGACGAGACGAGTGTATGACAAAACCATTCTTCTGCCAAAATGTGTTACACTGGCGAAACGTCCTACAAGAAGTGAATTTAAACCCAAAGTACTACCGTGCGCTTTTACCTTGTTTTGTTTAGATGCATACAGACAGAACATACTAAAGATGCCTTAAAAAAATACTTAAACGTAGTAATATCAAATAAGGGTGGTTTAAATACTCTACGTGACTAATGTGGTCAACAGTAGAGGTGTGCAAAATTTCCGATTCTTAGATTATTCGCGATTCGGCCGTGGAAGATTCGAGAACGATTCACAAACATCCAAATTCCGATTATTGAAATATGCCAAGTAAAGCGGAAGTACAACACACTCAGCGAGCCGCGCGGTCTTCGGTACGCAATAAGGCACGGTGCGAGAGTAGCTAAACATCATGCTTCTCATTACCCGGCCCCTCAGGTAATGCCAATGCTCAACTCACGGCTCTAGCTCAACTCATGCCACGAGATAAAAAAACACAACAACATACCTGACTGCTGGCGACAAGCTGCTACAAAGTACATCCACATAATGTTACGGTAGATATAATTTATATAGGACTAGATGCAATATCGATTCGGTAGCGTGAGCAGCACATCTACAAAAAGCTAGATGCGTGCGTTAGTAAACGGCCGCCATCTTAAAGCAGTACACTTCCCTGCAAGGCTGTTGTAGCGAACCTTCCAAGCGGACCTAATTAACTTTTTATCTAAAATACTCCTAAATTGGTAAAATATTGACTTGAATCTATCTTTAAAATAGTTTTTAAACTTTCACATGTCGAAAGTAGACAAAAGGGAAATTATGGAATAACGGGAGCAATTTTTACAACTTTAACAGTTGATTCACATCATTAAATTAATTGAATGTAGTTCAAAGCTGCTGATACAGAATGGGGACTGGAGTTTTTTATTTACTGTTATTTTTGTATATTTGTTTACTGTTATATGTTAACTTGATACTGAAATAGTAGTTTGGTTTAGCCTGAGAGTATTTATGAACAATTTTGGAACTAATGTACAAAACATTAAAAAAAAAAAAAAAAAAAAAAAAAAGGAAGGGGGTGCATCCATAATCGTTTTATAATCGAATCGGAGCCTCTGAATCGTAATCGTAATCGAATCGTTAGGTGCCCAAAGATTCCCAGCTCTAGTCAACAGATCAACAATCGGCTTGAAAGCTACCACAAGAAAACACAATGCTTAAAAGTATGAGAGGGAAACACATGCAAAAAGTATTTTGAGGCAATGAAAAGATATTAAAAGACTCAATAAAAACACAAATGTTAAATACTCTGTGCTTTTAACCGATGTGCGCATGTGTTGGACATCTCTCCGCGTAGAAGGAATTGCAGAAGACCGGTAGTGTTCGTTTAGTGAGTGACAAATTACGTCATCACCCCGAGCGTCCATTGCGCGCATAAAATATGGCGCCATCCGTAGGTCAAAACATGTACTGAATGTTATAGATTTTTTTATTAGAGCCTACAAGTCTTTAAGTTCGAGGTTCCATTTAAAGAGGCCAAGATTTTGAATGGATGAGGTAAAGAGCCAATGTAACATAAATTGGCACTTTTAGAGTGCTGGACTAAAAAAAGAAAAAGAACGGAAGAAAGAAAATGTCTAAGGAAAATCTTCCCTTCACAGGAGACTTGGTATTTATATTAAGATTATTTTTTGATCAGGTTTTGCCATTCTTGGAACAGCCACCTTTTGGCAATGCAGAGGATAGGCTAGCTTAACTATCGTTTTTTCCAAATCTACTTGGCTCGATCATAATTTGAAGGTCCATTCTGTCAACTGATAGCATTTAAATCATTCCGTTTACTCATGAGCTAATATAAAGAAGGGATTTATAAATTGTACTGTGTATGTCAAAAACTATTAACAATGCTCGCGTTACTTCCGGGGGCAGCAGCGAATGAATTAAAATCCTTATTATTAGTGTAGTTGCTGCATAAGTCATTATTGCTACCATTGATGTCACTAGTATTATTATTTATTATCATTATTATTATTGTTGTCGTTGTCGTTATTGTTGTTGCTTTTGCTGTCATTATCATTGTTATAGTGTTGTCACCGTTATTCGAATAAATTTAAGTCCAGTTATTAAGGTTATAAACATAATACATTCAGGATAAAATAAGGACGTTCGTGCTGATAGTGATAGTTAAAATAAATAGGGATTCAGCAGCGAATGAATTAAAATCCTTATTTTTAGTGTAGTTGCTGCATAAGTCATTATTGCTACCATTGATGTCACTAGCATTATTATTTTTTATTATTATTATTATTGTTGTCGTTGTCGTTATTGTTGTTGCTTTTGCTGTCATTATCATTGTTATAGTGTTGTCACCGTTATTCGAATAAATTTAAGTCCAGTTATTAAGGTTATAAACATAATACATTCAGGATAAAATAAGGATGTTCGTGCTGATGGTGATAGTTAAAATAAATGGGGATTCATATCTGTTTACAGTAGATGAAACATTATGCAAACATGTCTCCACATTATAGTATAGGGCTGACAAGGAGGAGATCTGATGCTAGAGGCTAACCCCATTGGCTCAAGCTCCAAAATCTTGTCTTTTAATGCCTGATGAACTCGTCTAAGTATCCTTGAGGAAGATACAAAACCCCACGTTGCTCCTGGTGCCGCGTCACCAGTACCTAAATGAGGATATAGTGTGAAGCGCTTTGAGGACCTTAAAAAGGTGGAAAGGCGTAATACAAGTTTAACTCCATTTACCATTTAACCAATCAGGGGCACGGCTGCATCTCAGCTGAAATAACCAGGTTTTAAATGGATTTTTTCATATCGCCCGGTCGGATTAAAAAAAGGCGGATACAGATACAAGTCAAATTTCCAAATGTCTGTGCCGATAATCGGTCTATCTCCAATACTAACAGTAAACAACATTTGCTGTTTTTACATATCTGAGGCCAAAACTCATTGAATTGTGTTCACGCTCATGCAACCATGCACAAGTTTAAAATAGGCTGCAGTTACGCTTTACCCCAGTGGTGGCAGTCGCGAGTAAAAAAAAAAAAAAAGTTACAAACTCTGTATAGTACCTCTAACAACATAACTACAACTTCCTAACGTTCTACTTACTAAATTTTGAATTTACGTCTATAATATATAGAATAACAAGCTACCTTGCTCTGTTCTCATGTTTCTATTGTCAGAAAGCTGCTAATATCGAAATCAAATTGGGCCTTTTAAACAAGTTCAATGAATGTTGTGTTGAAATAAGCCTGACTTCCTTAGACTACTGCCAGATAAACGCACAATGTCTCTGCATTGAAACAGATTGACGCAAGGCTATAAATCACAGATGAGAAAACATCAGCTGATTGCATTAGTGCACAAGACACAAAGATGGATTAGACATGAGGAAAAACTGCAACTTGCTCCAAGGAATTGCACGCATTGTCATACCGCATCGAGTCCACTTTTAAATGATCACGTCACGAATACACACACACACATACATCATACTTAACTACACTACACAAGTAGAGGGAGTCCATTCTCTCCCTGCTGCCTTAAAAGGCAATCGAAAAAAGTCTTATTTCATTTGCACCGTAATAACAATAATAACGCTGATCTAACACACAGGAATGTCTGGAAAGAGGTATATTTAGTTGCACCACAGTCTTTGTGAAAACACGCTAGCGCTCACCAAAACATGGTTTCACTGGGCGCTGACGTGATGTTTCCTTGTATTCTTAACTAACTTTTTTCTTTATTTCCCCCATTCCTTCATCAGTGTCAGTCTGGTCAAGAACAAGTTGGATCCAGAGAATTTGGGCATAATTCTCTTGGCCCCATTCCTCTTGGAATTCTTTCCTGATCAGGTATGTGCACAAAGGTGGACACACAAATTCCTTCAATCCTTATTTAGTTGTGCTTAGCGTAGTTAAAAAACAATCAGTTTGAGAACACCTTCACATGAGCTTCGATATCCGTGGCCAAGTGCTGTTTTAGCTAATCAAAGGCTTTTGCGCCAAAACATTCCTGTGGTGTCTCATGTGAAATCTATGCGTGTGTTCACAATCGTGACGCTGCTTGCTAAAGAGTTTAGAGAGGGCTGTTAAGCCTTCGTATTTTATGAGACAGAGATAGAGGGAACTGTGTTAAAGTGATCAGGGCTTTAGGGACTCACCAGAGGAGCTGCAAAGAAATTATACTGCCATTAGCCAAGTGGTCGCACAAGCAGACACACGTGGGATTGGGTCAAGGGTTTGAATTTCATACAAAGGCATACAAACACAAGAAACTGAACACGCGCACAGACAACACACCCTATTTGCATCTTGCACATATAAGCTTAACTCAGCAAAAGTGTCATTGCTGTTCTAGTTTTGGCTCCTTTGTGGTAATTGGAGTTACGCTTTGTTTCAGGGCTTTAAAAATGCACTAAAATGTAACATGCAGGATTGTAAGTTTGCTGCCAGAGCTTTGCAGTCAAAAATGTTCCACTTCTGGGTCTTAACCTCCAGTTGTGCGATTATGTTCTGGCTGGAGAGCCTCTCCAGCATGTTTTTCACTCTGTTTCCCGACCTGTGTTCCAGGATTCAGGAATCCCGGACTCATTTACCGTGTATCACTATAATGGGCTCAAACAGTCTAACCACAATGAGAGGGTAAGACGATGATGCTTCCTTCTCCTAAACAGTCTCTATCCATGTTGCATATCTTCATTACCTGTCTTCACTCATGCACACTCTGTCACAAAGACACACACTGTCGGCGGTACCTTAACCTTCCAGAATAAACAGTAGCTATTGCAAGCCCAATCGCCTGTCCAGTCATCCAAAAACCCATAGCCTTTCCTCCTGTTTGCAAAGCCATTATGGCAGAGAGGCGAGTGCCAACAGCACGGCTGTGATGAATTGTCACCGGCAGGTTTAGTATGACGGATGACTGTCAGTGTGTGTGTAGCGCATCTGTCGCTGCAGACAAACCTGGTAGTCAGGAATATCCCTTTCTGAAGCAACAACTTTTTTTATCATTTGTCATATGACCATGTATGTCTACCTGAAGTTGTCGGAGGTGAACCAACACAAGTCTTCAAATGCAAGGGCATTTTTAAGCACATCACTGCAAGGCGCTTCTTATGTTGCAGTAGCGATTCCTTTTAATCGACACAAATGGGTATAACAGCTCCTAAAAGTATTATTCATATCCCTGCAGCTGGTATATATGTGTATGTCTGCACAAGTGGGTGTGTCTGCTCTAAAATAACACTGAAAAGAGATTGATAGCGCCACTGTCTGTGGCTGGGGTCAGGAAACAAATTAAATCAAGTGATATTGTTTCCCATTGGGACACATTGGATCTATATTTGTTTTTCGACTACCGCAAAGATTTTATTGTGTGCTTCACAAATGTGACAGGTTTATTTGGAAAATGTTCATTTTAGGGTTTTTTTGTTCAAGAAGGGTACATAGGTAGCAATATTTAAAATGTGAGGGACCCCACACAATGAGGAAAAACGTATGTTCTGACTGTGCAACTAGAAGGTAAAATTAATAAGAAGAAGCTTGGCCAAATAGCAAAGACTAGCTACTGGTTAAGGCATTGCAGTTGTCACATTTATTAGGAATGACTTTTAAAAAGATTTATCCTAACTAATAATGCTTTGATGTAGAGCCGTCCCGACTCGTCGACATAGTCGACGTCATCGATGACGTAAATGCATCGAAGAGCACAACATCCTGTCGGCGGTTAATAAAGGGTTAAAAAATATATATCCATGGAAAGTTGAGAATGTCGGACTGTCGGTATGTAACCGGGGAAAGTGGCACAAAGCCAAAAAAGCTCACCAGAGTGGCCAAAACATTGACTTATTTCAATGAAACAAAGGAGGGTACACTGTTGTGTCCTGTCCCTTCAATGCCAAGCTTGCATACCAGGCTGCACATGGGCTGTGAATGAACACCTAAAGCGCCGTCACCCAGTTGTAATTTTGGAAGACGACAGGAGACAACAAATTGGCAGATCTTAAGTCTATCTAGCGAACTAACGACATGTTTTATTGAAGTTTGTAAGCCTGTCGCGATATGCAATGAGTCAATTAATCCCACAGTAAATAAAAATGAGGGCGATAATTTTCACTGCTGCGTTTTATCACCGCTTGCGTGCATACATTTTGATTGTGCGTGTTGATGGCATATGAGACTCCAGTTCCTTTCACAGATGTTTATTGGTCATCAATATGCCGTAGAATTAAAAGTTCAGACATAAAAAATAAGGAAACACATCTACTATATTAAACACTGTAAACGTTAGCATTGCTACTTTGAGACTACTGGGGCAAAAAGACAACCTACTTAACTCTGCTATAAAAAAATTGGCGGTCTTCTCCAAAACGCAAACTTGCGGTTAAAAGGTGACACTTCAAACATTAAAAATAGCTGGTTAACAGCATATGCAAACGAAAAAAATGAAAGAAAGAAAAACAAATCTATTACTGACACCACATGCAATGACGAAAAGTGTTTTTTTGTTTGTTTGTTTGTTTGTTTTTTGCGGAGTGTAAAGCTTACGGTTAGCGGTTTAGCGAACGTACTTCTGGTGAACATTTAAATTACATAAAAGCATGTGATGTTTATCACATAAATAACGATTTCTGGAATTAATACCACATACTTCAGAATTCGGATTCTACACTAAAAAAAACTTTAAAATTACACCCTTTATGAAAAATCTGATAGGCAATGAATAATTATTATAATACTATTATATATAGTAGCATACTATAATATTAATGCTGGATTTTTTTTTAAATAAATAATTGTTTTGAATCATGTTTGAAAGGCGAAGTCAGTGTTCTGAATCTGTTTACATTCAATTCTTTTGCACTGGTTAATGCTATCAGCATTTGACCATTGTTTATTTGTGATTTATTATTGTTATTTACGTGTTTATTTGTACTTTAATAAAGAGTTTAAGTGTTCCAAAATGTTTTTTGTGAATTAATAAGCGTCAACAAAAATGTCATTGCTAAATTAGTGCTTGGGGGGGGGGGGGGATCTATCAAAAATCTATTCGGCTGACTAAATGAGAAAAAATTAGTCGTTAGGGACAGCCCTACTTTGATTTGTGTTAAACCAGTTTAACATTTACAGTAACTCGCTTTGTGAGTCCTTTAAATAATCAGTAAACTTTTTTTCCAAAGTTACAAAAACCCGAAGAAAAAAAAAAAATCTCACATTATTTTTTTTAATCCCTTGATGCTGGCTAAATACCTTACCTTTAGATCTGATATATTGCGCAGTTTTCTCGTGTCGTTATGCAAAACAGCGATCCAAAAAACTTGGAAGGGCTTGCTTATTTTTAAGTTATGCAACTGCAGGTTAAAATTCTGAATTGTCAGATGTGTCATTTTTTTCTTTGTGATTGTATCCTTCTAATGTATAGCCATCATTTTGTGTTTGACTGGATGAGAAGATCACTTGTACGGTGGGATGACACGATACATTCCAGACACGATATGTCCCAGACAATAACACAACTTTCATTCTATATTCCCTCAACTTGTATATGAAAACCCCCTAACACTGTCGCTACAGTGCGGTTAACATGAATAATGTGCTGCCATTTGTTACGCATCCACCCATCCATCCATCTATACATTTTCTATACCGCTTATTTTCAGAAGGATTGTAAGTGTGCTTGTCAATGCTGACTTCAAGCAAGAGGCAGTATACACCATGGACTAGTTGTCAGCTAAATGCAATCTGCATTGCCTAATTTAGTGTTTGTTGGTTTGGCATTTATGTAATTTGTTTGCTTTTTGAAAAATTCAAGGTAGCGCCACTGCGCCATTTTGTTTTGGAGCTTGTTAAGGCTTCAAATTCTGCTGCTACTAGTTGGCGCTACAGAGGTGAAGCAAATGACCCATACAGGACCCTTCAGGGTATGACTCTCAACAAGCATGGGAGGTTTGGCGCAGATATGATGTATATCAGTCAAGTTATGACTGTTCAAAAAATTTTGTGAGAGACAAAATGCCGAGGGTCTTTTCACTTTCCTGTTTGGACCCTGCCGCCTCAACGAAAACTCAATATTTTTCACCAGATACCTGATCAAATGTCTTAAGGCTCCCCTGATGCTGGTTTGAGATGAATTGATTTTTTTTGCCCGAGGAGGAGGGGCCTTTCTCGTAAAAAAGGGGATTTCCTGTTCAAACGAGGGGGCGCTAGACCTAATGGGTAATATTTCAATGCAGTCGTGTTCAGGCTCGGATAGCTCACATGCATAACAGATATGAAAAAGATTGCACCTTGTATCAGGAAGTTATTAGTCATTTACTGAATTTGGCGTGTTTCCAAAAAAATTGCTGACTTTTAGTACCCTGCCAGTCAGGCCTGTGAATGAAAACTCACCATTTTGATAAGTTAGGATCTCATATGTCTCGTGAACAGTCGTACCAATTTTGAGATGATGTTTAAAAAACGGCTCAACTAGAACAAAATGCTTTTATTATGACGAGGGCTTACGTTATCATTCCATGTGTCAAAATTGCATTAAAATCCCCCTGAAGTTTGTACTGACATCGACATACAGTGGGGAGAACAAGTATTTGATACACTGTCAATGGGTTTTCCCATTGGCAGTGTATCAAATATTTGTTCTCCCCACTGTATGTATGTGTTGTGCATACACGCATGTTTCAGGTGGAGTATGCGGAAGGGACCGCTTTGGTGCTAGGATTTGAAGACCCCATGGTACGGACCGATGACACTCCAGTCAAGCGCTGCCTACAGACCAAGTGGCCCTATATTGAGCTGCTGTGGACCACAGAGCGTTCACCATCACTCAACTAGTCTTGTCTGTACGTGAAACGTACCACTACTGCCTCCATCTCCCACACACAAACACCTGCACACACTGCTGTGCTCCAGGGAGATGAAGACCAGTACCACAACCATTTAAACACACATACATGCAGAATATATACACAATATTAATGAATGAGAACTGCACACAAAAGACTGCAACAAACACACTATATGCCTGAGATTAATTCTTTCAGTCGAGATTCAACTCACCTTTAAATGTTATTGTTTTTGTCCAGCACGGCTTGCCATTTGCTACACAGAATGTTTGTCATGTTCAACTGTAGTGTGTCACACAAAGACACATGCCACAGTGCATATAGAGTTGTTATAAAAACTCAACGACTGTTTAAAGGACTGAAAACAAGGAATGACCAAAGCCTTCCACATGAGAACACAGACTTTCATTCTCAAAACGTTTACAAGTATAGGACCAACATATTCACTCGTTGAACTGTGGAGGTTGATTCAATGTTTTCAAGAATATGTAAGACTGCACACTGATAATGTACCTCATGCACCACATTGAGAAGTTGGTCAGGCGTTCATGTATTTATTAACACACTCACAGTTCGGATTATGGAATAAACACTTTTTTGACAAGCTCCTCCATTGTATTAATATGAAGTCTTCTTTGTTCAACATCATGAAACATAAGGTTTCCAGGTCCGTCTGCATCCCTGCGCCGCTTATTTGAGGCATGTGTTTGTGTTCTGTAGAGGCTCGCAAGCCATATTTCACTACATCGTCCGGTTGGTGAGTTAAATGTCTAATACAAATAATGTTTTCTGACATAATACTCTTTAAATGGAAATTGTCCTCTTACCGCAAGTATAAACGGACTGGAGTGGCAATATAGTTGTTGTCCTCGCCAAGAAAAACAAAGTGAGCGAGAGCTAGAGCCCTCCCTTTGGGCAGTCGAGAACAAGTAAACCCGCTAATGTTAACTGAAAAAAAGCACATTGTG
This sequence comes from Corythoichthys intestinalis, assembly GCF_030265065.1. Classification (NCBI taxonomy): domain Eukaryota; kingdom Metazoa; phylum Chordata; class Actinopteri; order Syngnathiformes; family Syngnathidae; genus Corythoichthys; species Corythoichthys intestinalis. The sequence continues at coordinate 45,642,568 of NC_080398.1, forward strand.
GTTTTTTTTTTCATATTAGATGTTATTTGAATTCCAGAACCTGTGTTTTTAGGCTGGCAACCCACTGTATTCGTCACAAATCATTCATTTTGTATCTGACGACAACAAACAATTCTCATAAATAAGGCCATAGATGGGGAATGTTTTGCTTCTTGGAGATGTTTGTGTTTGTTTATGCTCTTTGGTTCACATTCCTCCTTATTGCAACTGTTCCTGTTTTTCAACCAAAGATCCAAGTTGAGTGGTTGGCTTGACCTCTCTGGTGATATATTTTTTGACCGAAGAGCAGAAGGAGCAAATCTGTTTTCAAAAAATGAGTAAAAGTAAAGTAATCAAGTCAACTCAAAATTATTCCTTGTTAAAATGCAGACACCTGTATATGCTACCAAACTACGCTAACAGTACAGTAAGTTTTTGTACTTTGAGTAAAATGACAAGTACAAAGTAGAAGTATTTAAACTTTTTTACTTCCGATCAATTAACATGTAATATGAGGATGGGCAAACAGTAAAAAATTGATAAACTTAATTTGATATATTGCCTTCAAACTGCCTATTGCCAAATCAGCTCAAACCGAAATATGTCAGCTGTGACCTTCTGGAGAACTTGTGTCTTGTTCATGTTAGATTTCATGATGACATAGAGCAGACACTTCACATGCATACTTTTTGCATGAAAGTTACTTGAAGACAAGGTGAAGCGTGCAATTAAATGATGAGGGCAATGGTTCAGCAAGTGAGAGCTGAAGTGTCTCCTTTTTTTTTTTTTTTTTTACTTGACAGACACTAATTCTGCTTAATTCTTCTTCACGCTGCATTATCAGACTGTCAGCGGATTGCATTTTGTTATTAATACGCCTGTAAAGCTCAGTTAAGTAAAACAGACCGTCCGAAGTGGATTTTCTCAGTCCATTATTACTATCATCTCTGAAATATTTTGAAATGAGGTTATGCAGTCAAATTACAGCCACGTTTTCCAACTTAAGCAAATCTTAAAGCCTGCATTAGGTACATTTGCATAAACTAATTACAAAAGCCAATAAATGTGCTTTTACAAAGACAACAGCCACCGGTTAGGGGCCCTTGAGCAAGGCACATTTATCATCGCCCGCTCAAGACGTGCAATGCTGCACACCCTTTTCACTTGACATCTGCCATTGCATGCATGAGTGATATGGTTCTCAGAGTTATATAAATTACATAAAGAGCTAAAAGCAGAGCATTAATATTTTATTATAAAATTCTTGTGTTGGATCTTATATAAAGCAACACTAGGTAACGTTTCAACCTTTATAAAATACTTTCATAACATTTGTGATATGTCGACTGACAAATAGTTGAATGACACCTCGTTTATATCAGGAGGTCTGTATTGCTTTCACCGGCACTGATTAACTTTGAGGAGGGTGGCAGGAACCCTGCCATACAAAAGAAAAATACAAATGTGCTGACTACAGCATATGTCACTTTACTCATTCATTATAAAGACAAAATTTGATGCATACGCTTCGGAGCGAATTCTGCAAAGATGGCAGCACAACCAGAGACAAAACGTTTTGTCTGAAGAGGAAAAAAAAAGGCAGGCTACCAGATTGCGCCATTTTTCAGAGGATCAGAATCAGGTGAAAAGGATCGGGTTTTTTCGTTTAAAAAAAATATATATTTATGTTCTTCTGTTTCATGCTCGTACAGTGCCACAGCCTCTCACCCACCTTCTTATTAAGCTGTGCGCCCAAACTGTGCAGCTTGGGTTTAGCACTTAAAGTTAACGATGACTGATAGGTTTGTAGCTTTGCTCTTGCCAGAGAAGCTTGGTAGCTCTACGATCAAAGGCACAAATGTGTCAATCATCGTTACACTTGCATAAGCGTGCTGTGGCAACTCACTGTGTAAGTGAGAGCCTGTTCGTAGCAGTAAGCGTCAAAGCGCAAGTGGATTTGAGTTAGGCCTGCACAATATATCATTTGAACATCACCATCGCAATGTGCAGTTGCGCAACAGTCATATCGCAAGACGTGCATGTGTTTTTTTTTTTTTTTTTCACATGTTAACTTTTGTTTTACTTCGTAAAAGCAGCAAGTGTGCAGATCCTGGATCCCTTTTATATACAGCAACCCTGGATTAAATCCCATTATATAAATTAAAGATGTCCCCGATCTGATCACGTTATCATAAATCTGGCCGATCGCGCCATATTTCAGAGGATCGGAATCTGGTGAAAAGGATCAGGTTTTTTTTTTTTTTTTTTTTTTTTTTTATGTGTTTATACATTTTTCTGCTTCATACTCGTACAGCGCCACAACTTATCACCCTCCTTCCTGTTGGGCAGTGCGACCAAGCAATTTTTCTTGGTCACCAGTGCAGCTGGCATTTGGTACCTAGATTTAACGATGATTGACAGGTTTGTTGCTTTGATCTGGCCTAGAAGCCTCAGGAGTCCTACCATCAGAGGCACAAATGTGTTAATCATCGTTAAACTTACAGCTCAGTGTAACTGTGCTAACTCATTCATTGTGTAAGTGAGAGGCTGTTCTTGGCTGTGTGTGCGCCAAAGCGTGAGTGGACTCACTTACAGTGTATCACAAAAGTGAGTACACCCCTCGCATTTCTGCAGATATTTAATTATATCTTTTCATGGGACAACACTGACAAAATGACACTTTGACACAATGAAAAGTAGTCTGTGTGAATTTATTTTCCCCTCAAAATAATTCAAAATATAGCCATTAATATCTAAACCCCTGGCAACAAAAGTGAGTACACTCCATAGAAACTACTTATATCCCTAAATGTCCAAATTGAGTACTGGTTGTCATTTTCCCTCCAAAATGTCATGTGACTCGTTACAGGAGTGCTGTCAGCATTGCTGCAGAGATTGAAGAGGTGGGGGGTAAGCCTGTTAGTGCTCAGACCATACGCCGCACTCTATATCAAATTGGTGTGCATGGCTGTCACCCCAGGAGGAAGCCTCTTCTGAAGAGTTTACACAAGAAAGCCCGCAAAGAGTTTGCTGAAGACATGTCAACAAAGAACATGGATGGCTGGAACCATGTCCTATGGTCTGATGAGACGGGCGGGCTTTGTTGTGGCAAAGTGTCATTTTGTCAGTGTTGTCCCATGAAAACATATACTTAAATATCTGCAGAAATGCGAGGGGTGTACTCACTTCTGTGATACACTGTACAGTCCCTGACAAAAGTCTTGTCGCTTATCCATTTATAAGCGACAAGACTTTTGTCAGGGACTGTATATGAATTATATAAATGTTAAGGAAAGTGATTAAAAGTATGGCGTTAAAGGTGATGCAATGAAAAATATGGGTGCACCCACAAGTGCTAGTGCACTTTAAGAAAAATGTTGCAGCCAGTGCAGCCTATGCAAAAAGTAAGTGCCTTGGCAATTTAAATCGCCATGTTCATTTCTTCTAATATCGTCCAGGCCTATCCTAAACAGGTATCTTCTTATCTGGTGAAAATTCTTTAGTTTTAATATCGAAATATACCCCCCCCCTCCCCCCCCACCACCAATTGGCAATGATAGTTTTTCCCAACATAATTTAGGCCTAATTTATGTGGATTCACTCAATGAAGCATTGAATAATGACAAGCATTTTTCTACGTTATTCTGTCTAAAAATAATTCACATTATGAAGGCAGCACGGTGGGACAGTAATATGTTTGGAACTTTTGTTCCCCAAAAAAATTTTAAAAAGCAAACTTTTTTTTTGGTATAGGATCAGGGTTCGCTATTGGCAGATTCTCAAAATTAGGTGACTCTGACTTGGGTGCAAAAATATGCGATCGTGACATCCTTAGAAATTTTGCTTATGTACCAAATGTATTCATTTCAAAATGTGATTTTTTTTTTCCTAATGGGTCCAAACTCAAAGAAACCCTGTTCTAATATACAGTCATGTGAAAAAATTAGACACCCCATTAAATATTCTGTTCCTTATTAATAAATGTTCACATATCAATGTCTGATCTTGTTTACTTGGTCTCTGTTAAAGAAAGAGATTTAATTGCAGGTAAACAACAAAAATTACCATTGTTTTACCCATTAAACTAAATATATCAACAAAAATGCATATTCTAACTGAAGAAAAAGTTAGAACACCCTACCACCTAAGAGCTAGTGTTACCCCCTTTGGCTGAAATAACTTCAGTGAGGCGCTTTTTGTAGCCATATACCAGTCTTTGACATCAGTCAGAAGTTTGCCCCACTCCTCAACGAAGAATACTTTCAACAGTGACTGACTATTGAAGTGAAGAGAAAACAGCATGCTGAGATCAAAGGAGCTGTCTGAGGCCTTCAGAAAGAAGACTGTAGATGCTTATGAGTCTGGTAAGGGATTTCAAAAGATCTCAAAATAACATGAAATCAGCCATTCCACTGTCTGGAAAATAGTCCACAAGTGGAGGACATTCAAAACAACTGCCAACATGCCCAGGTCTGGCCGTCCAAGCATGTTCACCCCGAGAGCAGACCGCAAGATGCTAAAAGAAGTCGCCAAAAACCTTAAAATTTCATCACGTGCAAGGAGGAAACCTTTGCTCTCTAAGAGAAACATGAAGGCCAGACTGAAGTTTGCCAGAGTTAATTTAGACAAAGACCAGGACTTCTGGAATAATGTTCTTTGGACAGATGAATGTGAAATTGAATTATTTGGACATCAGAACAGAGGACCTGTTTGGCGTAAACCCCAATACAGCATTCCAGGAAAAGAACCTCAGACCAACTGTGAAGCATGGAGGTGGAATTGTCATGGTTTGGGGATGCTTTGCTACAGCAGGACCTGGCCAACTCACCATCAAAGTATCCACCATGAATTCTATCATGTATCAAAGGGTGCTTTAGGAACATGTGACATCATCTGTGAAAAATTTTAAACTGAAGCCAAACTGGACCCTGTAACATGACTATGACTTAAAACATACCAGTAAATCCACTAAGGACTGGCTGAAAAGGAAGAAATGGAGAGTCCTGGAATGGCCGAGTCAAAGCCCAGATCTTAATCCCATTAAGATGCTGTGGGGTGACTTGAAACGGGCTGTAAATGCAAGAAACTCCTTAAACATCTCACAGCTGAAACTTTCGTCACAGCTCTATGGAATGGGACGGGAAACCAGCCCCAATGCAAAAGCTGTGATGATAATGATGTCAAATACTGGTAAACGGCTGCAGAAAGCGTCTCACTGAAGTTATTTCAGTCAAAAGGGGTAACACTAGCTATTAGGTGGTAGGGCAGGGGGCGGGAACCTATGGCACACAAGCCAGATCTGGCTCTTTTGACGGCTGCATCTGGCTCGCAGACAAATCTTTAATTATTTAAAAAAAAAAAAAAAAAAAAAAACGGTCACCAGTCATACTCTGGTGTTGTGCAGTAATGAGCTGACGTGACTTTTGCAGGGATGCTCCGACAACACTCCTGCACTACGTATTAGATATCATCAAATAGCAACTTAGATGTGCTATGTTAGATCCCCCCCAAGTCCCATGCCATTGGCTGCGTGAGCCCAGGGTGATCATGGGACACGTAGTCCATATACTACAACCGTCGACTAGAAAGCCGGTTCTCAGAAATTTTAATGGAAAAGTGGCAAACATACTTGTCGTTGTGTCTATCTATCTATTTATCTATCAATGGCATAGGCAACACAGATGAGGCAGAGACACTGTTCAAGTGGGGTTGCTGTATTGCTGTTAGATAGCGGCCGATGTGCTCGTGTGCGTAAAATCAGGAAGTATACTTTCCTCGCTTTCAGTTTCGTGTTCAGCGTTGTCATCTAATTTTAGAAACCGTTTTGAGAAGATGGCAAAAAGAAAAAAAGACAAGGAGTTTTGTACTTTTCAGCAGGACGTAAGGACATAAATGCGGCACCATTTTTTCTCTCGCTTTGGATGAGTCAACAGACATAAGCTATTTATCGCAGTTCAGCGTGATTGCAAGGCTGTGACAATGAAGGGACAATAAAAGGGGAAGATTTATTCAAATCCTTCACTGAGTTCGGTAAAGAAAAAAACTTGTTTCGTTGTGCACTGATGGTGCTACGTGCTGTCAACGCCTGCATGGAGCTTAACCCCACCAAGTATCAACCAGACTACAAAGCCATCAACAAAACCATGCAGCACCAGAAGTCACATTAATGGTAAGAAATACTCATCATTGATGAGCAAAAGCATAACTATGTTATTAAAAAGAATTCAGAGATTTATTGTCGTTTAAAAGTGTTGCAATTACATTAAATGCACACATTACTTGTGTTTTTAGTTTTAAACATATTGTATGGCTCTCACGGAATTACACTTAAAAATGTGTGGTGTTAATGGCTCTCTCAGCCAAAAAGGTTTCCGACTCCTGCGGTAGGGTGTCCTAACTTTTTTCTCAGTTAGAATATGCATTTTTGTTGGTATATTTGGTAAAATGAGTAAAACAATGTTCATTTTTGTTGTTTACCTGCAGTCAGAGGCGTAGCGTCCCATTAGGCATTCGCAGGCAGTTGCCTATGGCCCCCAGCCAGCAGGGGCCCCCAGAGGGCCAACAGATTTGGCACACAATGATTTAGCACACTCAGCTTCACCGCACTGTCGTAGCTACAAGTATTGGGAGTGATTCAATACCATGGAATCATTTCGCAGATTATCTACCAATTCTGTTATCAGTCCTAATTAGCATACATATTTAAGCAAGTCCACTCAGTTTTAACACTGCATTTATATGCAAAGAGTGATTCACCAAAACTTTATGATAAGTCCTTGCTGTAATATTCTATGTTGGTTTTCACAGGCCACCTCATTATTCATGTTACTACTTAAAGAAATGGTGATTTTTCCAAGAAAGTCTATTAGTGGGTCTATCGTATTCCTCCTTGAATACTCTATAAGAAAAATATAACATATATGCATCTAAAATAATTCTTAACGATTTTATCAGCAATTTTAATACTCCTTTTAGCAAAGTTCCTTGGGTATGCGGTATGCCGCTGCGTACGTTCCCATACCAACCAGTCCTGTTATTGTCCTACGTCACAAGCGCTGCATATTCTGACAACGAGAATAGGCGTAAGCGTAAGGTGCGCATTTCGAGCAGAGGACGGCCTCCCCACCTGTTAGAGGATTAATCTGTGCGTCCATGAACGAATTTAAGTATTTCCTCTACATGCCATAAAGTTCTTATGATAAGTTAGACCCATTATCAGCGCGACCGTTTCGTGTTTTTCCTGTTACGTCGGCTGGTTGATCCCACTCGTTCTCGCTGCGTCGAGGAGAGCGTTCTTTACATTATATTTGCATTGCACATTTGCTTTAAGAGGGAAGGTGTTAGTTTAGCATCTTAAAATGATGTACATCCATATGAGTGTAAAGTGCTTAGTTTTCGCCACTTTTATGGCCAAGATGACCGCACGCAGCGCGCACTCGAAACCCCCCACCCCACCCCACCTTCGTGTTCATTTTACTGCGCAAATATGTATGTATTAATGCAATTGGGGGGGCACTTTGAGTGTCCTAAAAAGCGCTCTATGAGAGCGAGGCGTTATTAGACTTTTATTAATTAATTATTAATTTTTGTGGGGTGGCGTGGCTCAGTGGTAGAGTAGTTGTCCCCCAACCCAGAGGTTGTGGGTTCGATTGTTCGCCCTGATGAACTCGCCTAAGTATACTTGAGCAAGATACTGAACCCCACGTTGCTCCTGGTGCTGTGTCACCAGTAGGTGAATGGCGAGATAGTGTAAAGCACTTTGAGCGCCTTGAAAGGTGGAAAAGTGCTATATAAGTATAACGCCATTTACCATTTAAATATGCTATTGCTCCAAGTCCAACTGTCCCCCTTACTTGCACATGCTCAAAGGGCCCCATGTTGCCTGTTGCCTGGGGACCCTTGCTATCCCTCTGCCTGCAATTAAATCACTTTATTTTCCATTGATCAGACATTGATATGTGAACATTTCTTACTACAGACCTGAATATTTAATGGGGTGTCCTAATTTTTTCACATGACTCTATGTACCTTCACTAGCAATTGGGTTGTTCGATTCTCATGCTAATCTACTGCCAATTACTACTAATAGTTTAATTTACAGTATCTTTCATTCGGTTGTTTTTTATTTTTCAAGTATTTAAAATGATGGATGCATTCCCCATGCGGAAAACGCGCCATAAAAGGAGCGGTGACGCACGGTTTGCGCGCTCAGATGTGGTTTGTGCCTGCTTTAATGACCGCAGTGTGTCTGTGAGTGGGGGGTAAAGTTTGGTGCAGGGGGCGGGGTGGGATTGTAGCAATTTGTGGCTGTCCCGTTCCCGTGCACTCGACTTGCTTGCTGGCTTGGAAGAGGTCAGAAGACACAGAAGATCCGGGGGACAAGCGCGGTTATCCAGACTCACTCAAGCCAGCACTTGAAACTACCTCACCTGCACACTTCGGGACCTCCATTTGCTTGCCTCGCAGTTTAACCGGGAACTGGGAGCAACAGGATGGAGCATTTGTTCGTATTCCGGCTACTCAGCCTATTCTGGTGCGCGCCAAGTGAAGTGTGGAGTTTCAACCTTTACGCACAGCATCCCACTGTGTACCATGGACCGACTGGGAGTTATTTCGGTTATTCCGTGGATTTCTATCAGGCCAGCCCCAACAGCAACGCGTGAGTGGCAAATTTGTCTATCACAATATTACTTTACACTTGCATAACAGCATTAGATCCATAGGCGCATTATAGGATAGATCAACATTTTTTACAAGCGGGATAATATACTGTATGTGATTGGTTGATATTGTTTATGATGAAGGTTGAAGAGGTCCACTGCGCTGTTTTGAGGTTTATTTCAAGTATTTAAAGTCTCATCTAGCTAAATGGTTCCCAAATACTGTTTATGGATTGGATTTTACCAGGTTATGATATGCATATGGAACACATGTCAATATAGGAGGTATGATTTTTGTTGTTGTTGATAGTAATTAACTATGATTAAATATCAATATGCACGTTTTATATTTCATTATGACGTTTGCGTACTTTCACAGTCTACAAAAGTCTACATAAACTAAAATATCAAAAATACAACTATAGTGGTATGAAAAAGCATCTAAACCTTTTGGAATTTCTCACATTTCTGCTTAAAATCACCATCAAATGTGATCTGATTGTTGTCAAAATCACACAGATGTAAAAATAGTGTCTGCTTTAACTAAAACCAACCCAGCATTTATAGGTTTTCATATTTTAATGAGATTAGCATGCAAACAATGACAGAATGTGGGAAATAAGTAAGTGAAGTCCCTTCCTAAGGAGACTTAAAAACCAATTGAAACCAATTTTCCCCAAACAATTTAAGTCAGGTGTGTGCCCAATCACTGATGTGTGGTTTAAAGCTGCCTTGCCCAATATAAAAAACACACCTGGTAAGAAATGTCTTGATGAGAAGCATTGGGGATGGCGTGGCTCAGTGGTAGAGTAGTCGTCCCCCATGGGTTCGATTCTCTGCCCTGATGAACTCGCCTAAGTATCCTTGAGCAAGATACTGAACCCCACATTGCTCCTGGTGCTGTGTCAACAGTAGTTAGATGGCGATGTAGTGTAAAGCGCTTTGAGCGCCTTGAAAGGTGGAAAAGTGCTATACAAGTATAACACCATTTAACACCATTGTCTGATGTGCATCATGGCTTGGTCAAAAGAGCTGTCTGAAGACCTGCGATCAACGATTGTTGATTTGTATAAAGCTGGGAAAGGATACAAAACCATCTCTAAAAGTCTGGATGTTCATCAATCGACATTTAGAGAGGTTTTCTAAAAATGGAGAGAGTTTGGCACTGTTGCTTCTGTCCCAAGGAACGGCCGTCCAACAAAGATGATGCCAAGAGTTCAGCGCAGAATACTCAGAGAGGTAAAATAGAACCCTACAGAGTCTGCTAAAGACTTCAGACAGAAATCACTGGCACAGTCCAATATCTCCGTGCACACATTAACTATATGTAAAACTATGGCCAAGAATGGTGTTCATGGGAGAACTCCATAGAGGAAGCCACTGCTGTCTAAAAAAAACATTGTTGCTTGTTTTGTAGAGAAGAATGGGCCAAGATTAGTCCTGATCGATGTGCCAGACTGATCTGCAGCTACAATAAGCGTCAGGTTGAAGTTATTGCTGCCAAAGGGGCCGGGGGGAGGGGGGGCACAAAATATTAAATGTGATGGTTCATTTACTTCTTATTCCCCCTTATGCCATTGTTTGCATACTATCCTCATTAAAATATTAAAACGTATAAATGTTTGGGTGGTTTTAGTTAAAACAGGCACTGTTTTTCCATCTGTGTGATTTTGACAAAGATCAGATCACATTTGATGGTGATTTTATGCAGAAATTTGAGAAATTCCAAAAGTTTTAGATACTTTTTCATGCCACTGTACATCACCTGTAAACTGTCAATTTTCCCTGAGTTATTGCAAAAAACGTGCCCAGTTTCAGTACACAACTATTACCAAAATGCACTTTATATTAATACAACATATAATATTAAAATATATTGTAATCAGACTATAATGCCCAATGCACAACTCATGTCTTGAGTTATCACCAGAATGGAGCTGTCATGCATGATTGTTCTGTCGTTTCTTGCATTAGTTGTGAGAAGGATGTGCATTTGTGTCTCAGGTTCAGTGTGTTGGTAGGTGCTCCAAAAGCCAACACCTCCCAGCCTGGAATCGTGGAGGCTGGGTCGGTCTACTACTGCCCTTGGCCTGGCCTGCCTGACAGCTGCAAACAAATACCCTTTGACAATGCCAGTGAGTTGCCTTCCTTATTTTATTCTAAACTGAGAGCTGTCTTTAAGAGATATCTTGGATGTGTGAAAGAGAGACATGTATATCCCTTTTGAAGCTAAAGGTGACCTCAGTTGTTGTATTTAGAACCAAAGAGTTAATTGTTTTTGAGCTGGCACGTGGTTGTTTGCATGGAAAAACAAGAGCGATAAGACATGTGGCTTTTATCAAAATGATGGCTGGTGGGTTTGCTGTGGCAAAACTGAATAGTTTGATATGCAAAGTATCCAATCAGCCTCTCCTTCATCTCTAACGTTCTATGAGGCAGATGGAGGTAAAAATCCAGAACAAGTGAGAACACAAGAAAGGCGGGGAGTGTAAAGGGGTTGGGGTCTTTGTATGCACATGGGAATTTGGTTCCCCTTTGGAAGAAAGAAGGGATTGGGTGAGGTCTGCTTTTCATTACATCTTGAAAATGTACCCTGTCTCCTTTCCCCTCCTCTTGTGTCTCCTCTCCTCCATCAATCCACCCCCTCTCTTTCTCTCTTTGAGATGACTTAACATCTTCAAAATGAGAGGGCAAAAATGACTTTTTCATGCCTACTCAGCTGGAGGAAGTGGTTTTAAATCAGCATTTGAGCAGCATCAAATACTGTAAAGGCTTTGTAAAGAAAAGTTATGACCCTTCATCCAGAAATAAAAGCCTTGCATGTGTTTTGTAAGCACTGTACTGTGCCAACGTCATAGGCCACTAAGAGCTTTGTTGTTTTAATAACATTTTTACTGCTGTCATTTTGACTTAGTAAAACAGAAGGACATACAGTATTCGGAAAAGGGTGATGCAGAGGCCAAGTAAGAAACCATACATTTTCAGTGATGACCTAGAAAAAGGTGGATTTGACATCATGAAATGTTCTCTACTTTTCAGAATGATAATGGAACTGCCCTTTAGTTTAGTATGCACCAGGAAGTAGCCGTGTCACTAACTATAGTACTTTTTAGCGCAAAAAAATTTCTTTTTATACTTTTCATGAGAAACGCTTACTGTTTTCCAACTGATCTTTTCCAAATTGAATGTCTGCCCTGCACTATGGATCAGCATGTTCTTTATCAATTTGATTAATAAAGTTGCTGTATGAATTAACTTTATGAACACATTTCTGTATTTTAATAATTGCAGTATTGCTGCCATAACCAATAGTAACATAAATGTACTTCTGCTTTTCATATCTGACATCAATTTGGACTTTTTTAGAATGGAAACTACCACAAATTTTGAACTATGAAAGGCACACCTGACTATCAGCTGCATCCTCTCTACCTGTAGTTTTTCATATGTAGGCTGCACTAAACTATAGGCCGCAGATGTCCATGTTGTATTATGGGATATTTAGCTAAAATGACATGCAGCTCACGAGTCTGTATAAAATAATAAATTAGCGCCACTGGACTATAAGTCGCAGAGTTCCCTCTGTTTCCCTTATTTGGGAACAGTCAAACATGGTGGCCTATAGGGTAGCATAACAGCACGACAACTCTGAGGTTCAGAATTTGAACCTTGGCTTTTGCTTTCTTTTGTACTGCATTAATTTTCTTCGCATGCATATTTTTTTCTATTGGTATTCTAACTGTTATAACACCCATTTTAGTAAAAACTTACAGTATGTCTTCCATAGTTGTGGTTGTGATTGTAAGTCATTGGTATATACTGTATGTGCCCTGTAACAGCCTGGCGACCAGTCCATACCCGGCTTATCGTTCAAAATCAGCTAGAACATGCTTCTACTCACCATGATTAGGAAAAGCGCATTTTAAAATAGATGCTTCAAAACACAATAAATCAATACCAAATGTTCCACAAACAACAGTATTCTTATGAACGAGCTGATACGGTGAATGGAAGTTTCCTGGTGGAATATTATCAATATATCAATAATAGAGGATTTTAATCAGCTAGTTTTGGGTTATTTTTACCAAAGTTTAGTTTCTCGAGATAAGTGTTTCGGGTTTAATTACAGATTCTTTAGGTAGCGTAATGAGTCAGGAACAGCAAGCCTGTGCTTGCATGTGTATGTACTAATCTAAATACCAGTGCTTGTATCTCTTCATGCACTACTTTGTGATTGATGACCAAGCTCATGGTGGGCATTTCTAAAGTTGCAGCAGGCCCACTAATATGGGTACAATTTTACAAACCAGACTAGGAAAGAAGCACACTTGTACACAGTAATTAAGGTAAGAGTAGCAAACAGCTGTGTTACTTGTGTGTGTGTGTGTGTTTCACTGGTTATTATCCACTCGTGACTTTCGTATGGACCTGATTAATTGCATGTACCTGCTTGTTCATGGGAGCAGTGACAAAAGACAGTCTTATTTTCTCATGTCAGCATCATGGAGGTTGGAAGGCTGAAGCTGATTAATGTATGTACTGTATGGTCAACAATAATGTGAAAGCAACTCTTCTACAAGATAAAGAACAGTGCGTCTGATTGAATTGTAGTGTGATGCAGTTAAGGTCAGGTCTCTAAACTTCTTCCATATCAAACTGGGTAATAAAAGGATACTTGATGATTCCTTTTTAATCTTGAGCCTTTTGGGGTATCTTATCTTGGTGGATGTTCGAATCAAATGTTCAATGTAGATAGTAAATTATCATGGAAATCCCACATCAGACACATCAAAACCAAAATCTACAAAAACCTGTCACTAATAAACAAAGTGAAATCATATCTTGATAACGGTGCACTCCGCACTTTGTATTGCTCCCTAGTGCTCCCATATTTCACATATTGTATTGAAGTGTGAGGAAACATTTATAAGTCTACCATCAATTCATTAGTCACATTGCAGAAACGAGCGGTACGGATTATACGTAAGGTCGGATTTCTCGATCACACCCATCATTTATTTGCTCACTCGAAACTATTACAAATCAAAGATCTTGTCAACTATTATACAGCTATAATGTTATTTAAAGCATATAATAAATTACTGCCATACAATATACAAAACCTTTTTAAGGTACATGAGAGTATCCATAGTCTGCGAGGCTCTAGAGATTTTATGTTACCAAGATTTTGAACTACTTGCAAACGTTTTCGTTGTCAAAGTTGTCAAAGTATCCAAAAATTATAAATTGTTGTATAAAAATATGGTCTGGTCACAGTATAACGACATTTGCTGACAATGTGTGTTGCTGTTCTTGTCAATTGGTGTATATATTGAAATTATTGTTAATGAGCCAACTTTAGTTGGTTGTCTATTAGTTTACCGGTAGTTGTTTCTGTCTGTTTTTCTTCGCTTTCACTGTGTGGACAGGAGAATCCCACAAAGTAAGGATGCTGGACAATGAGATCAGGGGTGGGATAAAATATGATTTTTCGTCTTCCCACTCCCTTTCGAGTGCAATTGTTTTTGTTGAATTATACTGTGTTTGTTTTTGGGTTTTTTTGTGTGTGTGTGTGCGTGCTAGAAATAAAAACGCTTCATCATCATCATCATCATCATCATCAAATGTTCTCTTTTTTTATTAGTGGAACTGGCGTCACTGATGGTCTGATGGTTCGCTCGCCTGACTTCCATGCAGACAGCATGTGGTCTGTCCACATTCAGTGACAATGTGGATGTCAATCGGCATCTGCATGTGCCCGGTAATTGATTGCTGTCCAAGTCAGTGTATAGCCTGTCTTTTACCGGAAATCAGATGGGACAGACTTCAGCGCCCTGCAGCCATCAACTGAAAAGCCATAAAGAAAATTGATGGTTTCAGTAACAGTGTAAATGGGAGTCTGAATGGTTATCTTTCTCTTTATGTGGTCTGGGATTAATTGGGGACAAATCCAGGGTCTAATCTCGTAACTGGGATAGGCTTCAGCCCCCTTCGTTCCTAAACATCATAAACAGTATAGAAATTGGATGGATTGATGTCAGGCTGTTTTTCAAGTTGAGTGAATTGATTGTGTTCTGAACCAACTAAAACGTGTTCCTGTTCACCAGAATACAAATGCTTGCCCAGTATGGATGTTGCTTTTTTTTTTTTTTTTTTTTTTTTTTTTTTTTTTTTTTTTTTTTTAAATCATCCAGTCAGTCAATGTGCTTTGAATTCCCCACATCCATTCACAAGATCAGAACAATGGCTGGCCGTGATCATGCACATGCATAGTGTGAGTTTGAGTGAACATGTGTTAAAGGAAGGTCTTTAACGCGGATGGGGGTATACATTCCTAAAGAGACCCAGCTGCAATAATGCTGGAAAATATCCACAAACACACACACACGTACACACCATATTACCGATCCTAAAACAATCTAGTTCAGTCAGCGGGGAGACACTTGTGTGTGTTTGTCTCCCAGGTGTTGTTATGTTTTATGAGAACAGCTTTAGCTCTTAAAAAAGAAAAAATTGACATCCTGACAAATGTCTGTTTCTGTGGCACAAATGTTGTTTGGTGTTTATTTATTGTTTTTTTCCCTTTTTTTCTTATTGTGTGTTTTATCAAAGACAAATGCTTTCCATCCTCTCAAAATCCAACAATGAATCCTCAGTGCCAAAATTCATGTCATCTTTTGCTGTCATCAATTAATAATGTTTTATTCATCTTTGCTCTTTCTTTCTGATAGATAACCGCATGATAAAGGTAAACGGAAGCAGAGAACCTCTAGAGTTTAAGTCCCACCAATGGTTTGGAGCATCTGTGAGGACACACAAAGGCAAAGTAGTGGTAAGTAACCACTGGAAATTTGTAATAAAAAGTTTATTATTACTGAAAAATGAAACGCATTTTAGCAACTCCAGGTTTACAGCTAGGTGTAATATAGAGATATGCAGTAAAATTGATTCATGAGCCTTGAGCTGAAATTTCAATATCTTTATGACACTTATTTTTGGGGTGTAAATGTTATGGCAGCAAGTAATGTTTTAATACTGTATGTGCAGTAAATGTAATCCAATAAAATAAAAATACTATATACCCTGCATGATATGATTAAATATTAATGAAAATGAATAAAATATTAGTTATATTCACTCATATAAATACAGTATGGTTATACTAAAGTGATACACATTACACATTCTACGTATTTATTTATTTATTTATTTTATCATTTTCCTGAAAAAGATTTGGTGTATCAACTGAATCTGATAGTCTGCTCCTTTGAGCAGCTCCAAGCTTGAGGTTGCTTTCCAAAACGTAAACTTGATGTATTGTGCAGGCGTGCGCTCCTCTCTACCACTGGCGCACTGTGAAGCTAAGCGGGGAGATGGATCCCGTGGGTACATGCTATGTGGCCGTCCAAAACTTCAGTACCTACGCAGAATACTCTCCGTGTCGGACCAGTGAGTCACTCTACTACGCCGCCTCCACTTCTTATCCACCTCACCTTTCCCTTTCTTCCACCTTTCCATCTGTACTCAGTGGTCATAACACTGGGTACACTTGCAAAGAAGAATGCAATAGCTACTTTTACTTAGTAAACATTATGATTTTGTTGAGCATCAGCCTAACATTAAATTTAATGATGCATCTTTTATCTCAACAGTCTGACTAGAATCTGTTAATTTAGTCTGCCTCCTGGGACTTTTGAATGAATATACAATACCATATAGTAGGCCTAAACAATATATCATTTGAACATCGCCATCGCAATGTGCACATGTGCAATACTCCAATAGCAGAACATGCGATTGTTTTTTTTTTTTTTTTTTTTTTTTTTTTTATGTAAACCTTTTCTTCATAAAAGCTGCAATTGTGCAGAGACATGACTTCTTTGATCTCTTTTATATACAGCAACCTTCATCATTCACAGATAAGTCCCCTTAACCTGGATTTTGGTATTATATGAATACTAGGGATGTCCCGATCGCATATATTTGCACCGAATCGGTGTCACCTGATTTTGAGAATCTACCGATACAGAGTCCCGATCCGATACTGAAAAAGGTTTTGTGTTTTTTTTGTTTGTCTTTTTTTTTTATTTGCTTTGCAGCTCATGCTGCTGAGAACAGCCTCTCACTTACACAATGAATGAGTTGCCACAGCATACTTCAGACTGTGTACCAAGTTTAGCAAAGATTAACACATTTGTACCTTTTATTGAAGAGCTACTGAGGCGTCTCTGGTCAGATCAAAGCTACAAACCTGTCAATTAACTTTAAAACGCCAGCTGCACTGGTGACCAAGAAAAACGGTTTGGTCGCATTGCTTAGCAGGAGGGAGGGTGAGAGCTGTACGAGTATGAAGCAGAAAAAAACGATCCTTTTCACCCGATTCCGATCTTCTGAAAAATGGTGCGATCGGCCTGATTTGGGATCGGATCGGGACATCTCTAATGAATACAATATGGTCATAATTAGTCAATCGAAGTCTTCCTAAACACAGCTATTCAAGTTATCTGGTGAAAATTCTGCTAGTTTTAATATCGCAATGTACAGTGCCTTGCAAAAGTATTCGGCCCCTTGAACCTTGCAACCTTTCGCCACATTTCAGGCTTCGAACATAAAGATATAAAATTGTAATTTTTTGTCAAGAATCATCAACAAGTGGGACACAATCGTGAAGTGGAACAAAATTTATTGGATAATTTAAACTTTTTTAACAAATAAAAAACTGAAAAGTGGGGCGTGCAATATTATTCGGCCCCATTGCGTTAATACTTTGTAGCGCCACCTTTTGCTCCAATTACAGCTGCAAGTCGCTTGGG
The DNA here is from genome assembly GCF_030265065.1 of Corythoichthys intestinalis. Classification (NCBI taxonomy): domain Eukaryota; kingdom Metazoa; phylum Chordata; class Actinopteri; order Syngnathiformes; family Syngnathidae; genus Corythoichthys; species Corythoichthys intestinalis. The sequence continues at coordinate 45,660,020 of NC_080398.1, forward strand.
GTATGTTTCTATCAGTTTTGCACATCGAGAGACTGACATTCTTGCCCATTCTTCCTTGCAAAACAGCTCGAGCTCAGTGAGGTTGGATGGAGAATGTTTGTGAACAGCAGTCTTCAGCTCTTTCCACAGATTCTCAATTGGATTCAGGTCTGGACTTTGACTTGGCCATTCTAACACCTGGATACGTTTATTTTTTATCCATTCCATTGTAAATTTGGCTTTATGTTTTGGATCATTGTCCTGTTGGAAGATAAATCTCCGTCCCAGTCTCAGGTCTTGTGCAGATACCAACAGGTTTTCTTCCAGAATGTTCCTGTATTTGGCTGCATCCATCTTCCCGTCAATTTTAACCATCTTCCCTGTCCTTGCTGAAGAAAAGCAGGCCAAAACCATGATGCTGCCACCACCATGTTTGACAGTGGGGATGGTGTGTTCAGGGTGATGAGCTGTGTTGCTTTTACACCAAACATATCGTTTTGCATTGTGGCCAAAAAGTTCAATTTTGGTTTCATCTGACCAGAGCACCTTCTTCCACATTTTTGGTGTGTCTCCCAGGTGGCTTGTGGCAAACTTTAAACGAGACTTTTTATGGATATCTTTGAGAAATGGCTTTCTTCTTGCCACTCTTCCATAAAGGCCAGATTTGTGCAGTGTACGACTGATTGTTGTCCTATGGACAGACTCTCCCACCTCAGCTGTAGATCTCTGCAGTTCATCCAGAGTGATCATGAGCCTCTTGGCTGCATCTCTGATCAGTTTTCTCCTTGTTTGAGAAGAAAGTTTGGAAGGACGGCCGAGTCTAGGTAGATTTGCAGTGGTCTGATGCTCCTTCCATTTCAATATGATGGCTTGCACAGTGCTCCTTGAGATGTTTAAAGCTTGGGAAATCTTTTTGTATCCAAATCCGGCTTTTAACCTCTCCACAACAGTATCTCGGACCTGCCTGGTGTGTTCCTTGGTTTTCATAATGCTCTCTGCACTTTAAACAGAACCCTGAGACTATCACAGAGCAGGTGCATTTATACGGAGACTTGATTACACACAGGTGGATTCTATTTATCATCATCGGTCATTTAGGACAACATTGGATCATTCAGAGATCCTCACTGAACTTCTGGAGTGAATTTACTGCACTGAAAGTAAAGGCACTGTATATCATAATATATCGCAAACCCCATAAGTCGCAATGTCAGTTTTTTCCGGTATCGTTCAGCCCTACCATATAGTTGTTCATAAGTATTATTTCTCTGAATGGTTCTTCTACACTCAAAAGAATCTTCCTAGTTTGTGGTTCTGAATCTTTTTCACCAAGTACCATGGGAAGTACCACATATATTACCACCTTCATCACCAACACTACACTACAGTATCATAGTAAGCCTAATTGTTCATTAAAAACGAGTTGTTTCATTCTTTGAAATAGCTATATTATTAAATGCTACTGTAACATTATACAGGGTGAAAATTAATAGGAAGATAAATGCAAGCGTATTACACTATAAACTTAAAATACAACTAAACTGTACATTGGCAGGGATACTTTAACTTTGCACCAAAATATATACCTAAACAAGCTACAATCCCAGTAATAAAACATTATTTATTTTAGTGGTTTTGATTTGCTGCCTTGTACAAATGCTAAGATTTGTTTCTAATCATTTGACGCCTGTTTTAAATAACCAACGATACTAAACAATAACATACAGCATTATTTGCCATATTTGTCATGGAGACATTTTATATTACAGGTAGTCCGCAGGTTACAACGGACCTGACTTACGCGATTTCGACTTTACGACGCCTGCGTCTCGTCATTTTTTTTTTTTTTTTTTAATGTGACTTTTGTTTTGTGATGCATGCTTTTATTTTTGCACAGGAAGTGTAGAACAGGAAGCAAGCGTATGTACAGACGTGCCCGCCCGGGTTACATCGCCAGCGCAGTAACAGAACTCGTTCAGAAACCCGGGACTGCCTGTATATCAATTATTTTTTAATTTATTTATGTTCTTATGGTTTATCAAACCATTTAAAATTCCCTAGCCCGCAAGTGACTGAAAACCAGACCACGGTACGTATATTACGTAAATTGACATACCCCTCTGAAAATTGACACAATTCCATGTACTTGATATGTGCATTCAGGACAGCTCTTCTGCATCTTATTAGATTGTGCAAGGGGACCTGATTACGTGTCCATCAAAACAGTTTATCTTATTATGTCCCGCTCTCCTTCCCAGTTGCACCCCGACAACAATTGATAAATAGAGTTGCTACCTTACATCTCACATTCAAGTCCTACCCGACTGATAGTTTATCTGTGTCTTTTTTCTGTCATCTCAAAGGGCTTGTAGGGACTTTCCTTCCCTAACTCAGCTGCACTCACATCGAAGTCAGTCTTTCCCCCTTCCTTGCGGGTGATATGAGCATGATAAGGACAGATGGAGGCTATCAGGTGGCACATCATAAACAGCAGATCAAATGCAGCCTGTACTGTCAGACTCTCTGCTAACAAATCCCTCACTGTTCACACTCAGATATACACGAGCACCCTCCAGTTATCACACAGATATGCATTTTCTCCACATTTTCTATGTGTGTATGTACTAGTTCAAACAAAGCCCCACTTAACACAGTGAACCATGCAGTTCTCCAGAGGGACATAAAACTGTGCTGTATTTCCTATCATATGTCTCATTTCTATGCCTCCACTAACACTTGAATGTTCACCCTCCCTACATCCTATCAATCAAGCTGTGTTTATGCACACGTGCGTTGTTACACATCATCAAGCATCACCTCGGGGTGCCTCCAACGTGGGGAACAATCCATCCTTTTTATTTTCATGCACAGTTAAGCGATATAATTCAAACCAAAACAATCCTTGACCATATTGTTTTTCTTTTTTCTACTTTCTATTAAACTGTTTCATCTGAAAGAGGTAATATACTCCTTAGTCAGATTAGCTTTTAGCTCCAAAAAAACAAACATTTCGACTGATTAAAACAAATGACATGCTGCCTTATTATACTCAATTGTGCATGTGTGTTTTTTCAGATGACCCAGACCCAGAGGGACAGGGCTTCTGCCAGGCGGGCTTCAGTGTGGATTTCACCAAGGTACAGATGAATGCTAACACTAGCACATTATTGGCAAAGTCTCCCTGAAGCATCAAGCACATCCCTTCTTAAAGTTGCAAACTGAGACCTCCCTTTTGAGATTTATAGTGAAAGATGGGGAGCCTGTTTATCCCATGGGGAGCTTCTTATTCCAGTGTGCCTCTTAACACAATAGACTAAATACACATATGTGCATTCTTTCACTGTAAAGTCAGGGAGACCTTTAACCTTCATCTCACGGTCCAACGTAACCCTCCTGTACAGGAAGCTCTCACTCTGCGAAAGTTGTCAACATATATGACAGCAGGAATCAAACACACAAACATATGTGCACACTGGACCACATTTGTTGCCACGCAAAGAGTCACATGTACGCACAAGTTCCTGTCACATGACTGACCGCAAGTAATTGTATTTATTCCAGGAAGGAAGGCTGGTGGTAGGAGGCCCTGGAAGCTTTTACTGGCAAGGTAAATGCAGCAACGCACCCACTATATACTAAACTGATGGAGGGGAACTTCCGAATCTAAATAATTTCAAATTCAACCAAACATCCATCCATAAAGTTCCCAAAAGGTGACTGGAATGTATACAGAGAAATTTAATGAGGGCCTGATGTGTAACTCTAATCCGTGAACCAGTTACAGGTCAATCACAAGATATGTAAAGCAAAATAAGGCAGGTGAGCTAGCCATGAGTTCAACATTAGTTTGGTGATTTAACCACAAACTTTCAAGAAAAATGCATGATTAAAGTCGTAAACAACACAATGACATGCATGGGATGAGGCCTCATTTTGTTGAGTATCAAAGGATAGCATATAATTGATTTCTTCATTTGCATTTTGAGGCCGAACAACTAGAATGCCAACAACACTCGGCCTAAAACACACAGCTACTGTACACATAAGAAATGTAACCAGTAGAAACTAATATTATAATCCATTGGTCAACCATAATGTCCCTCGTAGGACATCACATGTAGGACTTATGCCAGTATTAAGTGTTCAGTAGAAGCTATAAAGTTGAATATGCCGAATCCCATCCATTGCAGTGAACCTTGAGTTATAATCAAAACAACTTGTCGTTTTTTTAGATTGATATCAATCCTAGAGATGATTTTTTTTTTTTCTTCAGTTTCAAGAAAAAAACTAAAAAGTTTTCGCTATGGTGGCAGTGAACTCTACAACAAACACCAGATACGTATCCATTTTTCAAAAAAGCCGAACCTAATATGTGAATTACATGTTGCTTGTAGAGATACCACAATAACTTTGCCTTCTGAAAGTGCTCTTTAACAGATTAATAACATTTGATTTTTTTTTGTTTTTGTTTTTGTTTTTTTGCCACCATGTTTAGCTGTCTCGACATGTAGAATAGTGAATCTGAATTACTATTGCTATCGGATCCATTTTAAAGTGTCATAAGGGAGTTTTGTGAGTATTGTGGTGTATATCAAGAAAAAGCGAACGGACAAACAGAAAATACAATGATATGTGAATAGTGACACAGAAATGTGATTGACCATATATACTGCCTAACTATAAGTAGCATTACAAAATGATGACAGCTTCATTTACCGAGGTGAAATCCTACGATGAAAAGACAAAGGACAGGTTCGCTGTGATTGTCAGATTTCCTTACATTTCGGTGGACGAAAGTTACAAAAAGACAATTTTAAATATATAATTAATTTGCTGTAATTTTTTATTCTAACGAGAGATATGAATGAAAAGTGTTTTAAGTAATGAGTGTGACACAGAACAACCAGAACTTGCCGTCTTTTCTTGTTCTGTGACTAAGGCAATTAAAAGCGTAATGATGTGAAATGAAATGTAAACAAATTCAATTGTTAGTTTATGTTAGTTAATCATGGAGGAAGTCAATGCTTTCAAAACAGCAGAATTTTTACCTAGGAATAGATCTTTTTCAGTTTAAAAAAAAAATCAAAGGTCCATCAGCAATCCCAGAACAAATTGTGTTCAACCTTAAAGGTTCCACTGCATATAGACAGTATTCATGTAAGTGCAGATGATGAGTTTAGCAGTCATATCACTGCATTTTACTCCCACACACGTACGCACACACACGCAATGTTGCATTTGCCAGATAAGCAGCGTCATTGCAAAAATATGATAGAAAGACCTCTTTCCTTACTGTTCCCTTTCCCCTCACCTCATACTTCGGGTCTCGCACTGTGATAGGAAGTGGGTGTTTGGGCTACATAATAATCTGATCTGGGTGGTAATGGAGTGAGGAGGGACGGCAGCTCTGTTCCATGATAAAGTTCTCAGGAGGAGGAGGGTCAGAGAGAAAAGGTGGCGGTTGGGATAGCAGGTCATTAAGCAGATGAGAGTAACATGTTGCAGAAGGCCGCAAGAGAGATGCGAGGTGAGGGCGAGGGTTAAGGATTTAGACATCACAGAAGTAATTCCTGCACGATGGATTGCTTTCAGGATGTGGACTCCAAGCAGATTGCTGAAATGTCATATAATTAGAGTTCACCCTTATATGTGACAGTACTGCCACTACTCCAGGTGCTCTCCTCTAATATATCCTATATGATAGAAATCACTGTTCTGCAGATGCTCATTTATCTCCACTTTCCTTCTGAGGCCCCTTTATGAGCCCTCACTGCATCACGGTACCGCCACAACGCGTCTTCGCTAGACCTGCTGCGTATTCAGCATAAATTGTCACCCAGCGTTTTGTCATAAGTCCATTTAGTCACATGTGATGACATGCCCAACTTTCCCTGCCTCCGTTACTCGATACCGCCATCTTTAAAAGAAAAAAAAAACGCCCGCACAAGTGTAAAGAAACCTTTAGTGTCATTTGGGCAGCATCCCATTTATTCAAGATGACGCAAAGGCAAGCTAGATTACAGCACACATTTTGGCGAAAGGGTAATGATTTTACTGTGATTTAAGAGCCAAAGAAAAAAAAATGACATTGCTCCTATTTCTGTTCGTTGTCTTCATCTATCTTTTTAGTCAGCCGGCCACATTCTGTTTCATGTTGGATGACACAAGGCCATAGACTTCAAAATATATTATATCATTATGAAGTCTATGACAAGGCATTAGGACTTCACCATTGGGAAGCAATGCATTTTGGAGCAGACGCAACAGTTTTCTTTCTTTTGGTAGCTGATGATAGATCATACAGAGCAGTTTTGTTTCTGTTACGGCTCTGGGGACAATGTTTCCATCCTGTCTTATGACAATGTCGAATTCCTCCAACAAAACTGTAAAACTTTTTAGTACTTGTTCGTTTGCATTCCAGTGCCTGAAAAAAGACACTTAGGCTAGGTTCATACCGCAGGTCTTAATGCACAAATCTGATTTTGTCGTGTTTTTCCGACTCGAATGAGGCATTAACTTGACGGTCTGAACGTGACAAGTTGTAAAGAAGTGAACCATTTCAAATCCGATCTGGGTCACAATGTAGTGGTGGTCTGAACTGTCGTCTCCCAAATCAGAATTCATGCAGCAATTACATCAGCAACGAGCGAGAGGAGCAGGCAAGATGGCGGCAATGTGGCTGTTTATTAGCGTTAGCGCTAGGGTTGTTCCGATCATGTTTTTTTTATCCCGATCCGATCCCGATCGTTTTAGTTTGAGTATCTGCCGATCCCGATATTTCCCGATCCGATTGCTTTTTTTTGCTCCCGATTCAATTCCAATCATTCCCGATAATTTTTCCCGATCATATACATTTTGGCAATGCATTAAGAAAAAAATGAATAAAACTCAGACGAATATATACATTCAACATACAGTACATAAGTACTGTATTTGTTTATTATGACAATAAATCCTCAAGATGGCATTTACATTATTAACATTCTTTCTGTAAGAGGGATCCACGGATAGAAAGACTTGTGACTTTGTATATTGTGACTAAATATTGCCATCTAGTGTATTTTTTGAGCTTTCAGTAAATGATACTGTAGCCATGCCCATATGCATGATGGGAAGTGGAACCATGACTGTGCGCTGTGCTACCAATTTATATATCTTTTCTGCATTGGGAAATAACATAAGGTGTTAAGAAAAAGATCAATTGCTACCTTGCTTCCCCATATGGCTTCCCATGATATTTCGAATCGTGGGAAGAGGGATTGTAAGGCTTTAGCCAATTAAAAAAAGGCTCAAAGGCTGCCATAATTCACTCTACTCATTTTATGTTGCCTTTTATCTCTCTATCTAGGTCAAACGGCGTCATTACAGATTGAGCGCGACAATGCGTGAGTGGATCGTGGAGCGCATGCATTAATTGCGTTAAATATTTTAACGTGATACGTTTTTTAAAAAATTAATTACCGCCGTTATCGGAAGAAATTTGATAACCCTACCTTAAGCCTAAACTAAAGACTGTGGATGAGTGTAACATATTATGTCTGTAACGTTAAATACAATTAGAAAACGATTTAATTAAAAAGTATATATATATTTAAAAAAGGCATGGCAGATATTTTTTTTGCCGATTCCGATACTTTGAAAATGACGTGATCGGACCCGATCGATCAGGATGTCGATCGATCGGGACATCTCTAGTTAGCGCCTAGCTTAAACTTGGCTTTTACTACGCGGGAGGCAGGCTTGACCACAGTCATAAAAAAATACAATGAAGAAAAGAATAAGCCTAATAATGCTCGATTTCCTACTGTGCGCTAAATGAGCAATATTTTTGTATCGCTTACATGGTTGAGTCGGTGCAAACTGACGCACACACATAAGGCTTATTTGTGTGCATCATGCACGCACAGCGCGTAGTTATTTGTTTTGATGCTTCTGCGCATGCAGGTCAGTTTGCTCAGAGCTTGTCTCGGCGCGTGTCGGACAGCGAATTAGTGCACATGCGTAAGGCTAGGTTCATACCGCAGGTCTTAATGCACAATTCCGATTTTTTTATACGTTTTTTTAGCGTGCCCGTTCAGACTGCCTTTGTTCATTAGGACCATTCAAATATCACACACTAATTCGCAGTCCGAGATGCGCTGAGCAAACTGACCCGCATGCGCAGGGTACATCAAAACAAATGACAACACATGACAAATACACACACATATACAGACAGTTTGTCACGAATTCCTGCCGTATACTGTAAGCAATCTTCAAATATTGCTTATTTGGAGAAGAGAGAAAACTGAGCATTCTTGGACCTATTCTCAACCCATTTTATTTTTTTTATGACTGTTGTCAAGCCCGCCCTATGCTCAAAAGCCGCGTTAAAGCTAGGTGCTAACGCTAATGCACGGCTGCACCGCTACCGTAGCACCCTGTCTCTCTCGCTCTTTGCTGATGTAATTGCTGCGTGAATTCCGATTTGGGGGACTGTACAGTTCAGACTGCAGCCACAATCCTGAAAAATATGGCACAGATCGGATTTCAACCGCATACGAAAGTGACCTACATCGGATTTGAAATGTTCCACTTTTATGTGATTTTTCCTGTTCAGATCATCAAGTTAATGCCTCACTCGAGTAGGAAAAGCATGAAAAAATCGGATTCGCGCATTAAAACCTGCAGTACGAACCTAGCCTTTGTGATTCAAATGGCAAAAACCAACTAAATAGGGGCAGTGCTGTGTTGGAACGCATAGGTCATAGGCAGGACTTCCACTACTTTTTCATTCTCGTGGTTCAAAAACGAGCAAAAAAAGAGAAAATTAATTCTAATGACAAAATGAATCGTGAGAGAATGGATCACTCCTGTTTAGTTTGTTTGACTGTTCATTTGTTTATTAGTAGGCTTACGCTACCTCCTGGTTCATGGATGACAAGTGAAAAAATGTTTGGCATGCCATTTTTGTCTTAGTCTGCCTGTTTGTTCATTTGTTGTTTTTTTACATAAACCTGGGTCGGTCAAAACAATGCACCAGTATGCCCTTAATGGGCTAAATAGACAGGCTGAGCTATTCAGAACCCAACAAACAATGTTTGTATGATTCAGGGTTCTTGTTTATCAGCTACTTCAATAATGCACATTACAGCATATAAAAGCCACGATAGACTAATGGACTCTCCCTTTGGTGCCTTTGTCTCCACAAGGCCGGCTGCCTCCAGTTAAAATACTTCCTCTTCATGTTTATAAAAGCACTTCGCCTGGATTTTATGGACTGTTATATGCAACAATCATCATTAGCAATGGAGCCCATCACATGTATACTCCTAGACACTTTATTATGTAAACTCTCACAATATCCAATACAGTACCAAAAAAAAAAAAAAAAAAAGAACAAAAATTATAACACCCTGTTCTGATTGACACACACAGAGGCGGCATTTAACACTATATTTATTATTGTGGCTGCAGTTTTCAGTAGTGAAACAATTTTATGAATTATACTTAAACCGATGTATTGTAAACACCTGTCATTATGATGCAGTGCAGTTCTTCACCATCACAGCGACTGCAATATGCACATTCTGAAGTTGTGCCTTATGTTGTGACCAGTGAGTGTATGGTCTCCTCCTTGCTGGCATATTTGTCATTAATCAACTTTAATGGTTAGTTTAATGTGTTGATATGTTATTTTGGTAGATAAAGTCAGTCCAAGTAGGCAATATGAAGCTGCCAGGAGGGTTAAGAGGGCGCCGTTTCCTCTGCCTGAGTCCAAGCACACGCACACATGCACATTAAAAAGGATTTATGGAAGCTTGAGTACGGCAGTAGATAAAATGGTTTGTTTGTTTGACCTGCTGCTCAACAGAAGAGCAAAGGTGTTGTTTGTGTCTCTGCGAGTACGGATAAATCATAAGCCCTCACTGTGGAAAAAGACAGATGTTTTCTTGCAAGTTTTAAGTAAGTTTAGGAATATATTTCCTCTTTGTTGTCTCTACTAATGATGGGTTTTACATTCCCTCGGGGAGCACTCCATTGTTAGCTCTATGCACACAATGCTTCTAACGATGATGCGTGAGCCTAAACAGACATGACAGTCTCACTCTGATTATTTTCCCTGTTTTGTGTATCTCTGTGTGTGACTTTGTGTGTGTGCAGGTCAGGTGATGACAGCAGGCGTAGCCGAGATACTGAACGGCTACTCCTTGAAGGCCGTGCTAAGACGAGTTCCAGGAGAGAAACACACCGCCGCTGCTGAAGATACTCATGATGACAGTTACCTCGGTAATGCGCAAACACTCAATTATCCTCTTATGATTGTAGAATCATCTTCAAAATCAAAATCTTACACCAAAGTGTGTGTCTCTCAGATCACTATCTGATGTGCCAAAATATCAAAATGGTGATCTATCCTGATAGTTCGTATCCCAAACGGTTATCGATATGCTCCTGCTAAGAATCGATAAATCATTTTAAAAAGGTGTCCGTGTTTTAAAAAAAAGATGAACCAACAGGTTGTTACCAAATCTTCCACTTGAATAGTATCTCTGTTACATCAATGGCTGCCGATGACGGTGCTAGACACTCAATCCATTTAGACTAGGACCAGACGAGAGCATTTGCAGCCAGTCTTTCCGATTTTTGGCGCATTTACAGGTTACTTTCTGTTGAGTATGAGTCAGTGCATCTTCTTCTGTGGATATTCCCGGGTCACTTCCTGTTCTGTAACCCAAAATCAACACAAATGCCCTAAAAAAAACAACAGGAAGTGACCCAGAAATGTCCCCCAATCAATAGGAAGTGACTGAAAATCAAAAGCAAATGACCTGAAATGCCCCAAAATGAACTCATTGGCTGCCATTGACGCCCATAGATGTCCAATCCGTTTGAAGTGGGAGGGATGGCCGCAAATGAACGAATGCTCACTAGTTATATTGTAGAATATCGTAAAATGATTTCCTGACCCATATAGCGATAATCGTTGTATCGCCATATCGGGAAATCATCGTTATCGTGAGCCTTGTATTGGAAATCGTATCGTATCGTGAGGTATCCAGACGTTCCCACCCCTGTCTGATACTAGGTTAAAGATATAGACTTAGTTTTCATTTAAACTGGTGAGATAGCAAATATACAGTGGGGCAAATAAGTATTTAGTCAACCACTAATTGTGCAGGTTCTCCCACTTGAAAATATTAGAGAGGCCTGTAATTGTCAACATGGGTAAACCTCCACCATGAGAGACAGAATGTGGAAAAAAAACAGATCATCACATTGTTTGATTTTTAAAGAATTTATTTGCAAATCATGGTGGAAAATAAGTATTTGGTCAAAGTTCAAAGTTTGCTTTCTTTGTTGGCAATAACAGAGGCCAAACGTTTTCTGTAACTCTTCACAAGCTTTTCACACACTGTTGCTGGTATTTTGGTCCATTCCTCCAAGCAGATCTCCTCTAGAGCAGTGATGTTTTGGGGCCGTCGTTGGTCAACACGGACTTTCAACTCCCTCCACAGATTTTCTATGGGTTTGAGATCTGGAGACTGGCTAGGCCACTCCAGGACCTTGAAATGCTTCTTATGAAGCCACTCCTTTGTTGCCCTGGCTGTGTGTTTGGGATCACTGTCATGCTGAAAGACCCAGCCACGTCTCATCTTTAATGCCCATGCTGATGGAAGGAGATTTTCACTCAAAATCTCTCGATACATGGCCCCATTCATTCTTTCCTTTACACAGATCAGTCGTCCTGGTCCCTTTGCAGAAAAACAGCCCCAAAGCATGATGTTTCCACCCCCATGCTTCACAGTGGGTATGGTGTTCTTCGGATGCAATTCAGTATTCTTTCTCCTCCAAACACGAGAACCTGTGTTTCTACCAAAAAGTTCTATTTTGGTTTCATCTGACTTTAACACATTCCTCTTTTGGATCATCCAAATGCTCTCTAGCGAACCGCAGACGGGCCTGGACGTGTCCTGGCTTCAGCAGTGGGACACGTCTGGCAGTGCAGGGTTTGAGTCCCTGGCGGCGCATTGTGTTACTGATAGCAGCCTTTGTTACTGTGGTCCCATATCTCTTTAGGTCATTCACTAGGTTCCCCCGTGTGGCTCTGGGATTTTTGCTCACCGTTCTTGTTATCATTTTGACGCCACGGGTTGAGATCTTGCATGGAGCCCTAGATCGAGGGAGATTATCAGTGGTCTTGTATGTCTTCCAGTTTCTAATAATTGCCCCCACAGTTGATTCCTTTACACCAAGCGTTTTACCTAGGGTTGTTCCGATCATGTTTTTTTGCTCCCGATCTGATCCCGATCGTTTTAGTTTGAGTATCTGCCGATCCCGATATTTCCCGATCCGATTGCTTTTTTTTGCTCCCTATTCAATTTTTCCCGATCATATACATTTTGGCAATGCATTAAGAAAAAAACGAATAAAACTCGGACGAATATATACATTCAACATACAGTACATAAGTACTGTATTTGTTTATTATGACAATAAATCCTCAAGATGGCATTTACATTATTAACATTCTTTCTGTGAGAGGGATCCACGGATAGAAAGACTTGTGACTTTGTGTATTGTGACTAAATATTGCCATCTAGTGTATTTGTTGAGCTTTCAGTAAATGATACTGCAGCATGCCCCATTGCATGATGAGAAGTGGAACCATGATGGGAAGTAAAACCATGACTGTGCGTCGTGCTACCAATGGATATATCTTCTCTGCTTTGGGAAATAAGTTTAAGTGTTAAGACAAAGATCTATTGCCACCTTGCTTCCCCACATTGCTTCACATTATATATCTAATCATAGGTAGAGGTATTGCAAGGTTTTATCCAATTGAAGAACAAAGACTGCCAGAATTCACTCTACTTATTTTGCGCTGCCTTTTATCTCTCTATATACAGTAAGTAAAAGCACAACGAGTGAGAGGGTCGTGCAGCATATATATTAATAACGTTAAATATTTTGACTTGACACATTTTTAAATAAATTAATTGCCGCCGTTATCGGGATATTTTTGATAACCCTACGTTAAGCCTAAACTAAAGACTCTGGATGAGTGTAACATATTATGTCTGTAATGTTAAATACAATTAGAAAACGATTTAATTCAAATATATATATATTTAAAAAAGGCATGGCCGATATTTTTTTGCCGATTCCGATACTTTGAAAATGACGTGATCGGACCCGATCGATCGGGACATCTCTAGTTTTACCTATTGCAGATTCATGCTTCCCAGCCTGGTGCAGGTCTACAATTTTGTCACTGATGTCCTTCGACAGCTCTTTGGTCTTGGCCATAGTGGAGTTTAGAGTGTGACTGACTGAGATTGTGGACAGGTGTCTTTTATACCGATAATGAGTTAAAACAGGTGCCATTAATACAGGTAACGAGTGGAGCCTCGTTAGACCTTGTTAGACCTCATTAGAAGTTAGACCTCTTTCACAGCCAGAAATCTTGCTTGTTTGTAGGTGACCAAATGCTTATTTTCCACTTCAATTTTGAGATAAATTCTTTAAAAATCATACAGAAAACGGCCACCGTTATTGAAACAAAGGATACATAACAATGTATTGAGATGAACTTTTGGTACTGACCAAATATTTATTTTCCACCGTGATTTGCAAATAAATTCTTTAAAATCAAACAATGGGATTTTCTGTATTTTTTTCCCCACATTCTGTCTCTCATGGTTGAGGTTTACCCATGTTGACAATTACAGGCCTCTCTAATCTTTTCAAGTAGGAAAACTTGCACAATTGGTGGTTGACTAAATACTTATTTGCCCCACTGTACACTACGAGGTTTTTCATCTGACACTAAACAGTAATTCTTGAGATTTAGAATGGAATATGATTTTCTGATGCTAAAATACTGTCCTGGCATTTTTGGTGAAGCCTTGACCTGGAAGAAAGGTCATCAGGTTATCCGCAACCCTCCCTATAGCTGTCAACCCTTAACAACAACACTCTTCCATTGTCAGGTCAGCAACGACTGGCCAGGTCACTGCCCTTTCCCTCCATGCTTCCAGCAGCTCTTGTGCTCAAACAAACATGAGTTTCTTTCTGACGCCTACGAATGGCGGGTTTTTCCAATGACTTCTCAGTTCAACCTTTGTCACTGGATTCCACACATATTGAGATGGGAATTTTCCACATCTGACGTCCAGAGTCATAAGCCATGCTGTTCATCCTTTGTCCCAGAAATCTTGGAAACGTTGCTGATATTTAGCCTTTTTCTATTATGCAGCTTCCCATGGCTTTGGTAACTTCACCAGGATAATTTTCTTTTCCTCTTGAGACTACATGATGATGTCATTGTCAGGCCAGGGTTGTGTATAGTACCCCATCAGGGAGTTGGGAGTTTCCTTCCAGTTTCCCATCACCTAGGTGAATGCAGGAGATGCTTGGATGTGGACGCATTTGAAAAGGAACAGGAGAGGCTTTGACTTTGGTGGTTGTTTCTTCGCCTTGCTTGCTCCTGGATATCTGGGACCACGACCATAACTGTATCTAAACCCATTTGTATCTGTGCAATGTAAAGACCAAAAGATATGCGCCATTGCCCCGTTCCCACCACACAACCTGTACAAATTGTCCTCCATCATCCTCAAGCTCTGCATATTCACCTAGATCTCACCAATCCAGGCTCGGAGTAGAAAGAGTATGAGGATGAGTGAGACACATTTTTTTCACACTTCTTAAGTACCTCAAGGTTTCAGACTTCATCATGGATCTCTTCTGAGAAACCTTTGCTGGAAATATGCTCCGCCAAACCCTGTCAGTAGTACAGCATGTTATTGTAGTAGCTCGTAAAAAAAAATTGGTGCCGACTGACTATGCTGGAGCACACTTTCAAACTGTGGTGGATAGTCAACAAGCACTATCAAAATTGGCCGGTCATGTCAAAATCTATATCCAAGACCAAATTTATACTAGATACAGTTTACAGTATATCAGTGTTGTTTTTAGCAGCCCTTTTAATTGTCGTTTTAGTCTTAGTCTTTTGGACGATTATTCTTGACTAGTCTTAGTCATAATTTTAATCATCTCAAAACGTGTCCCGTATTTTTCGTAAGTCACACCTGAGTATAAGTCGCACCAGCCATAAAATGCCCAACGAAGAGGAAAAAAAGTGTCAATGTCACTCCAAAACACCAAAATAACACGTGAAATGATATCATAATGTGTTAATAATTTCACACATAAGTCGCTCCTGAGTATAAGTCGCACCTCCAGCCAAACTATGAAAAAAACTCATAGTCTGAAAAATACGGTATGTCTTCGTCCAGTTTTTGTTGACAAAAACTCAAGAGTAAAATCGTCTAGTTTTAGTTGATGTTTACGAAAAATGTTTTTGTCTGGAAAATAAAATTAAAAAAAAAAACCTCCAAAAATGAATAAGTAAAGGTTTCCAACTATTTCAAATGAACATTGACATGCGTCTACATATAACGTCTACAAGGACAATGCTAACTTGGTAATAATACACACTCAGCAGGGAAACAGTACATTATTTTTAAATGAATTATACACACCTGGTCGCCACAAACTGTATGTAAAAAAAAAAAAAAAAAGTTGTCCGAGCATTTAAGAGAATGCTCGCCTAATGCTAACGCAAACACTATGCTAACACTACGAGTTACATTTAGTGTGTGATGATCACTCAGCACAGAACTTTGAAGGCTAAAGCAACATTGTATATTCTCCCTGGTCAAGATAAGAAAACAAATCTTACCGTATGTTCAAGCTGGAGTGACTGGAGATGACACTGGTGAGTCGGAACGGTGGGGGAGGGGTGCAGCATGTCAGGAGTGACATAACCAGACACTGCTACTGTGCACGCTAACTACACATAAAATGTCACACATTGTGAATATGTGACGGAATCTATTGCGCATCTTCGTCTCGTTCTCGTCTCGTCAGACGAAAACTGGTCTTTATATCGTTTTGTTTTAGTCTCCCAAATCACGTTTTTAACTCATTATCGTCTCGTCATGAAAAAAAAGTCTTTGTTGACAAAATATTTATCGTCGTTATCGTTATTGTCGTCGTTGACAAAAACAATACTGGTCTTTTGCATAGCCTTTGTTTACAATTGCTCTCACTTGTTTTGATATTTTCTTTGCATTTGGCAAGGTCACTCCAAAAGCAACATTTGTGCCTCCATATTTGTCGCTTTACACGATGGCCTTTGTGTGTTGTTACAGTATCTCCTGGTGTACACTGATTGTGTGTTTTTATTCTACTCGTATATTGTTCTGTAAAGTGGGATTACAAACAGTGATTGCCTTTTTTCCATGATTTGGCAATTTGACATTACTGCAATTTCATCTGATTGACTAAAATCGCTCAGACACAATGTATTATAGTGCTTGTCCCATTTTCTTTGGCATGTTCTTGACCACCTCTGAAAGTGTTTTTATGTGGACCAAAATACACTAAAACAGTTTTCTTTTCCCCAAGAGTGGAGCAAAATTGTTCTTGTTCTCCACATTTGCTGTGCTAATAATAGTCGGTATTAATGTTTTCAACTAAAAATCGGAAACAATGTCACTACAAACATTCCTTCACGTGGCAAGGGTAGACGAGAGTAAGTTTCAGTTTCATTAAGTATGTAGCATTTTTCCAGAAAGCACATTTACAATAATACTACTGGCAGTGGAGATGCATTACTTACACCTGTCAAAGCAGGCATACTGCATTGTTTATAGTCTGATTTCACAATGTCTTTGGGAAATGTTTTCCAAATGTTACCAACATGGCTTAATGTGCAAATATTTCAACTTCTAGGTTATTCTGTGGCAACGGGGGAATTTACTGGTGATTCGGAACAAGGTGAGAAAACCATAAACACATGCAGCACCGACAACCACAAGTTGTTTCCTTTGCCCCGTTGATGCTCAAAACAGTGATGTGTGATTGGGTGACACAAAGAGAGTGAGTGCACAGCTGGGTGACAATGTGCGGCTCTGAACTCACAGGCAATAGTGAGTTGTAGTGTGTGTAGTGTAGAACTGTCTCTGAATGTCTGGGTCGTGACCCCGAGGGGACACGTCTTTGGGAATTACTGATAAAGGGATTTCCTGCGCTCCAGTTTGACTGATTAGAATGATTATTGGCAGACTTTGTGGACCTCTGAAGGTTTAGTGTTTCTTCTGGACTTGAACAATGGCTAATGAGCCTGCGCTGGCGGATTTAGTAGGATTTTATTCAAAAAGAAAATGGGCATTACAGTATATACTAGTATACTTTATTTATTGTTGTACAGTGGTATGAAGAAGTATCTGAACCTTTAGGAATTTCTCACATTTCTGCATGAAATCACCATCAAATGTGATCTGAGCTTTGTCAAAATCACACAGATTAAAAAACAGTGTCTGCTTTAACTAAAACCACCCAAACATTTATAGGTTTTCATA
Organism: Corythoichthys intestinalis; assembly: GCF_030265065.1. Lineage (NCBI taxonomy): Eukaryota > Metazoa > Chordata > Actinopteri > Syngnathiformes > Syngnathidae > Corythoichthys > Corythoichthys intestinalis. Next base: position 45,677,410 of record NC_080398.1, read on the forward strand.
TTTCAATGATGATAGTATGCAAACAATGTCAGAATGGGGAAAAAGAAGTACGGTAAGTGAACCATCACATTTAATATCTTGTGGCCCCCCCACCTTTGGCAGCAATAACTTCAACTAGACGCTTCCTGTAGCTGCAGATTAGTCTGGCACATCGATCAGGACTAATTTTGGACTATTCTTCTCTACAAAACTGCTGTAGTTCAGTTAGATTCCTGGGATGTCTGGCATGAATCGCTGTCATTTGGTCATGCCACAGCATCTCAATGGGGTTCATGTCTGGACTTTGACTTGGCCACTCCAGAACATGTATTTTGTTCTTTTGAAACCATTCTGAAGTTGATTTACTTCTGTGTTTAGGATCAGTGTCTTGTTGCAGCATCCATCCTCTTTTTAGCTTCAACTGTCTGACAGACGGCCTCAGGTTTTCCTGCAAAACATCCTGATAAACTTTTGAATTCATTCTTCCATTAACGATTGCAAGTTGTCCAGGCCTTGAGGTAACAAAACAGCCCCAAATCATGATGCTCCCTCCAACATGCTTCACGTTGGGGATGAGGTGTTGATGTTGGTAAGCTGTTCCATTTTCCTCCACACATGACGTTGTGTCTTACTCCCAAATAATTCAACTTTGGTTTCATCAGTCCAAAAAATATTTTGCCCAAACTTCTGTGGCAAGTCCAAGTGCTTTTTTAAACGAGCAACAATGTTTTTTTTTTAGACAGCAGTGGCTTACTCCGTGGAGTCCTCCCATGAACACCATTCTTGGCCATAGTTTTACATATGCAGAAGTTGATGTGTGCACAGAGATATTGGACTGTGCCAGTGATTTCTGTAAGTCTTTAGCAAACACTCTTGGATTATTTTTTTACCTCTCTGAGTATTCTGCGGTGAATTGTTGGCGTCATCTTTGGTGAACGGCCACTCCTTGGGAGAGAAGCAACAGTGCCAAACCATTCCATTCTCCATTTGTAGACAACTTGTCTGACTCAATTGATGAACATCCAGACTTTTAGAGATGGTTTTGTATCCTTTCCCAGCTTTATACAAATCAACAATCCTTGATCGCAGGTTTTCTGACAGCTGTTTTGACCGAGCCATGATGCACATCAGACAATGCTTCTCATCAAGACATTTCTTAGCAGGTGTGTGTTTTATAGTGGGCAGGGCAGCTTTAAACCACTCATCAGTGATTGGGCAATGGGCACACACCTGAATTAAAATGTTTGGTAAAAATGGGTTTCAATTGCTCTTTAAGTCTCCTTAGGCAGAGGGTTCATTACATATTTTTCCCCCTTCTTTCATTGTTTGCATGCTATCCTCATTAAAATATGAAAACCTATAACTGTTTGGGTGGTTTGAGTTAAAGCAGACACTGTATTTTCATCTGTGTGATTTTGATCACATTTGGTGGTGATTTTATGCAGAAATGTGAGAAAATCAAAAAGGTTCAGATACTTTTTTTATACCACTCAGTGTTTCCCCTAGGATTTTTTGAAGCTGTGGTGGTGGGCTGCATCGGAGTCGGACAGCCTCACCATGTCGTGCCACAGCGAATTTTTTTTCTTCATTTTTTCCCCCAAGAAGAACCATAACAAAGATATATTTGAAATATTTCATTAGCCAGGCTAATGTTGTACCTCTCAGCTACAGTACATGTATGTAAAATGCGTAGCTGATTACAGCTACGTTACCCGATGTACTAATGCGACTTTTTTTCTCGTGGCAATAGTACGACTTACATCTCGTAGTGACTCAGGGTTGGCAACCCAAACTGTTGAAAGAGCCATATTTGACCCCCAAAAAAACAAAAAAAACTGATACAGTATGTCTGGAGCCACAAAAAATTAAAAGCCTTTTACAAGCCTTATAATTATCGATACTAGCTATATTAGCCTACTATAGAAATACGTAATTAGCCTTCATGATTAAATGTTTGTTTTCCCTGCAGTGGAGCCTATAGAGAATGACGCACCACGTGACTACTCTGTTGTACTATGCCACCACAAGTTTAACTTCATTACAATATTAATGAATTGAAAGAATGTTTGTGTCATGTTTGTCCTCCTAGAAATCCTATTAAAACAAAAAAATATATTTCCCTCCCCCATCTTTTTCCATTTAAAAAAAAAAAAAAAAGCTCCGAAGCATCGCTAAAGAGCCGCATGCGGCCCGAGAGCCGCGGGTTGCAGACCACCGTCGTAGTCCTCCTTTTTCCTTTTATTTGACCCTCATAAGTACTACATTACCACAACAATAACAGTCCTTCTGTCAATTGACCCATTTAGAGCACTGGGGGAATTCTAATAGCCGTGTAAAGAGTTTTACTTGATTCGGTGAGAAGGTGAATAGTTTTTTCCCCGTTGTTCGTAAACTAAATTTCCACACAAAGGCACGTCGAGGTACCATTAACTTAGCAAGGAGAGGTATGAGAGTCATTTTTCGAGTGTCCCAGAGCTCGCGAAATTTGGGTGGGGGGGCGCATTTATCAGTTTCGTCAGCCGTAATTGTCTGAAGTTGGCGCGCCGGTGTTGTGCCGAAAAATAGCCACTCCACGTGAAATGTCCCCCCTGACGGGAGCGCCCACACGTCACTCGTACAAACAGCCTTTTCTTACCAATCGATGGACACAGAAACGACGTTCTTGTACCGTGAATATGTATCATTTTACTCTGCTTGAACTGATAAATCGTTTACTGTGACCAACGCTCTGAAAATAGAGCAAGGCTTTATTTTGGGCCCCGCCTCTCCGCAGTCTCTCAGCGCAAGTTAGTCAAAGTTTGCATTCCGTCCAAGACGGCCGTCCACCGCTCACTTTCGCCGAAAAGTCCGAGCCAAATTATTGTAATGCCCCGGATATGGGCAAGAAGGAGAGAAGTCTGTATTTGCTTACCCACTTTATTGTGGTAACAATAATAAAGAAAAACAATAACAAAATAACAGCGGGCTGCTACAACATGCGACCGCTATCTCTCGCTATCTCGCTCGTTCTCCCATTCTTCCTACTCGTTCCCCTTGCGTCTCTTAAGGGGGGGCCTGCATAGTTACGAACATTAGGCTACAATACACAATGAATAGGTGTCCGCTGAACTCCTCCCACTCGGCTGCCGCTAGTTTGAAGCGGCCTTAAAAAAATTTTTTTTATTTAAATAAATAAATAAAATACATCTCATTTGCCAGGCGTGGCGGCTTTCATTTTAGTGTGGCGGTGCGCCACAATCTGTTGAATATAGGGGAATCCCTGCCACTGTACTTACTAGTATTTCACATGAGCAGACCTTCCAAAGGGGTTGCAAATTTTTGCAAGTACTATACTCAGAAATTAATTTTCAGCTTGACAGACACAGTTGCATCACTAGTATTACGCTATATCAACCGAAAAAGTGCTATTGTTAAAGACAAGAATAAATTTCGGAGATTTTTGTAACTACATTTTCAGACAACATTGCTGCCAGTACTATTGTCTCCAATTGTCTCGCCTATCTATGAGAGCCAGTCTGCTTAAGAGTATTTAGTGATTTTTTTTTTTTTTAACACCCAATTCAAAGGCCCTTCAGCACAACACATGTGAGAGAGTCTTTATGGTTACACATGCCTTTGGATACAAATGTTGTGGTGCGAAGCTCACTGTCGTTTCGGTCACAGAGTCTTCTTCACAACCATGAAGTGGTCGTAACTTAAAGGTTCCAAGGGTAAGTTGTGCTTTATGGCCTGGTGGTTATACGAAATAGCTGCAGGGCAGAAGAGCAAAGGGTCTCTCTGATCGCTCTAAGACGTAAATTGCACTGCAGCTTTCAATCACTAGTACAGCCGATCATTCATCGTGTTCTCGACGTGTCTCTTTTCACAGTTCTTGCACTGTTTAAAATTTAAAGCCTTTGACAAACCTCTTCCGAGCCCTGTCTTTGACTCTAAGTCTTTTCCACACGTGCACTAATTCAAGCCTGTTTGGGTATTTTTCAGAGCTCCTTGCCGGCGTGCCGAGAGGAGCACAGAACTTCGGATATGTGAGTATGGACACAGGAATGTCAAAAGTGGTGTGTTTTTGCAGGGATTTTGGAGCTAATCATACAATAAGTTGAGGAACCGTGCAATCAAAGTGGCAGCAGTGCATATTTATGACCTCTGAACTCATGTGAAGCCCCCCCAGGGGAAAAAAAGTCTTGGTGCAACAGTCCTCCAAGGACAATATTTTTTTTTAAATATCAATGAATTTCTGTATGACAGAGCATAATGATGATGAAGATTCTGAAACACAAGTGCAAGTCAATTAGCCACTGTTTTGGCCTTCAATGAAGAAAGACAAAATACTGGTCAAAATGTCACTAAAAATGTTGGAGTGCCTTTGAAATTTGCAATAACCTCATAGTTACAGGCATTTCATGGACACATGCAAAGTTTTCAATACCATAATTATAAAAGAATATTCATCAAAATGACTCACTTTATCAAATAATTTGTTATTCTCACTTAACTCATGTAAAGAATGATTTAAAATAATGCGACCACTTATTCTCCACACTGTTATTCTACACACCTAACCCTACCCCTGTACTGGACTGTCTCAGAAAATTAGAATTAGAATACACAATATTCTAATCTCAGGAAATTAGAATATTGTGTATTCTAATTTCCTGAGACAGTCCTGTATATATACACAGGACTGTCTCAAAAAATTAGAATATTGTGTATTCTAATTTTCTGAGACAGTCCAGTATATGGCATAGCAGTGTGTAAGACTGTCTGGCACAAACGAAACTCCTGAAAATCACTGAAAGACTAGTGGTGAAAATGAAGTAAAGACAATTTAAAGACCAAATGAGTAATGAAACATTGTCCAACAAATAAAGCACGAAAAAATAAATTATATGTTGTATATTTGACAAAATAATCGCGTTTCTGAAGTTCGAGCCTTAAAGGGGACGAACCCGGAAATGATACGTCACACCGAGAACAGCGATGGCAGCGCTCCATACGGCCGCCATACAAAGCCCTTCAAACAATGATTCAAACAGCGATATAAGCGATAGATCGAGCGCAAGTGAGGAGATCCAAGTTTTTGAAGAGTTGGAGGAAGAGGAGGAGGTTGGAATTTTATGTTGGACCGTACATGTATTAGCCAGACGCTAATCAGGATGCAAACAATGTGCCCAAACTACCTGACATGGAATGGAGACAAGACCCATCGAGATTACAAGATTGGTTATTATTTTTATGATTCGAAGCATGTCAGGTAAATAAACCACCTACTATTGCCTGGGATAAAAGAAAAGTTTTGACGATTCCCCGATCATGTTGTGGAATGAACAGTAGAAGCTCGCAACGTTAGCTTTTATTCACCTGATATGTTTCAGCAAACACTTCCGCCTTCGGACCCTCTGACGAAGGCGGGAGTGTTCGCCGAAACATGTCAGGTAAATAAACCACCTACTATTGCCTGGGATAAAAGAAAAGTTTTGACGAATTTAATTGTGTAGGCAAAATGAACTCAATACAACTATAATCGGGGACTGCCACGAGTTAGCTTTCAGCTAACGTCGCTAGCTTCTACTGTTCATTCCACAACACGATCGGGGTTTTGCCTCGAGTTACTTTCGGCTAACGTAGCTACCTTGTACTGTTCATTCCACAACAGTTGGCAGCTCTGCTTTGACAAAGTCATCAGTCATCTATCCAAAAATCACTTACTTTTTTGCAAATCCTTGATCATAAGCAGACCGGTTGAGGAAACAGGCATCTTCGAAGTGTTTGTAGCAGAGAACACTACTCGATGATAGCATGAAATTCATTCGCTTCGTGCGAACGAAAGATGTCCATTTACGTGCCCTGCTATCCTTTGGCCACTCATACAACTTTTCTTTAGCTTGAGAACAATACATCGCCACACACCGCCGTGGCATCTTACCGAGAAGCAACGCAACAATACTGTTCTATGGCAGACTTCCCTCGCAGTTCTCTGTGTGACGTAATTTCCGAAGATTTCCGAAGACTGTCAAAGAAAAGCATTTTCGTTGTCAAGGGTGTTGCTATGGGTTAAACAAAGAATCTCGAAGGGTTGCGTTAAAAAAAATAACGAAACTATGCTTTTAATTGTTTAGCCATTGATATTATTCAAAAACATGGTTGGCCAACCTTACTTCACATTTGGTCTTTAAGAGCCTTATCATTCCACTGGCAAGTGTTTAATTGTTACAAATCTAGAAGCAAATTGCATTAATCTGTTACCAAATGAACTTTATAGTGATATTGACCCAATTTCAGTTTTTTGTTGTTTGAATCGCGATTTATAAAATTATTCACTGTCACTTATATAAATTTTGCTGACATCAACACCACAGGAGCTGATTTCCATCCTAAACCTAAGCTCCCCAGTGTTGAACTGGTGAAAAACTCGCTGAGTGCAGCAAAGGGTTCGGAGCTACAAACACATGACTCACCCTGGCGCCTGCAACCTATGGTGCGCCACTGGTTTGACTGTGTGAGAACCAAATAAGAAACCGTTTCCAGATTTCACCACAGTCATTTCAGCCTCTTACATGGCTTCCTCATCCTTCTCCACCGCCACCACTACCGTCACGACAACAGCAAACGAGGAATCTGTCTTTTCGTTGAGGATGTGGAACAATACATTGACTCTGGTCAATTCATGCGGTTTACTGCTTTCAGACGTGGACCTTGAACTCGTCAAGCGTCGTCATGTTTGCAACGCAAAGTGGAAAGAAGCACGAGACAGGCCATGAAGAAACTTGAGTCTTACAGTACCAGACGGCCACTTTTGCATCGACGTGACTCACTCAATGTTGCACTGTGTGTTTAACTGTTGAGCGTTCTTATGGGAACTTGTCCCCAGGGCTGACTGTGTCGATCTTCCTTAATGACACACGGCTTCCGCCGCATGTGGAGAACGCTGACCCCACGTCACCCCGCTAACCCGCCTTCATGCAAACACGACCTCCCTCGCCTTAACCTGCAACCACAGTGCACGCAGAGTACACACGCACTATGCAACACTGAGGTTTAAGCAAGAATGCTGCATCAGTATAGTTAGTGCAATAGAGGATGCAGGTTGGTTATTTTCATGTCCTATATAATCATCCCACTGGGACCAGTTAACATTTAGCACTATGAATTTGATATTTGTGTTTATCTTTACCTCCATTTCTGTTTGTAAATCAATCCTGGTTTAGTGTGTCTTTGTAACATCTGTGATTGGGTCAAGCAGCATCCGTGTGTGTACATGTGTGTGTATGTGTGAAGCCCCCGGCTGTCTCCATGTGGTTGTTATTTTAGGTCTTATGAAGGAATTCTCAGCCTCCCCCTCCATCTCTCCCCACAAGTAGGGTTACTTTTGGGGGGAAGGAGAGAGTGAGGGGGGTTAGTGAAGGGGAACCTAGAGGATGGTCATGAGGGAGGGCAGGATCGAAAAGAAAGGCATGATATAAGCTTTTTTTTGTGCAGTTTTATTCCATTGTTTTTTTTTTCTTTCTTGGTTTACTCTGTGATGAACAAAACTTTCTGAATCATCATGAGTGGTCTTTTTACTTTTGTAGGTGGTGATGATCAACTCATCCAACCTGACTTTCATTCAGAATTTCACAGGAGAACAGGTAGGAGCTTCAGCACATCCCTGTCATTCCTAATGCCACCTGCTACGGTATATGGGAAATTCATTTTGCAGCTATAGTAATCATCAGGGGTATCCTAATGACATAATTTTGCATATGAGTCTGAGTCACCTGATTTTGAGGATCTTCCTATCCCGAGTCCCAATCCAAAACCTTAGTGATGTATTAAGGAGGGAAAAAAAGCACAACTTGTCATTGTTTTGAACAATCCCGACATGATAGCCATATAAAGAGTTACTGCAGCAGTTTTTTGAACCATTCATTTATTGATCTTCTGTGCTGCTTATCCTCACCTGGGTCACGAGGGGTTCTGGAGCCTATCCCAGGTAACTCAGGCCAGTAGGAGGGGTACACCCTGAATTGGTTGCCAGCTATTTGCAGGGCACAACCAGAAAAACAACTATTTACGTACACATTTATACTTACAGACAATTTGGAATGTTCAACCAGCCTACCATGCATGTTTTGGGGATGTGGTAGGAACCCGAAGCACCTTGAGAAAACCACACAGGCATGGGGTGAACATACAAACAACACACAGGAAAGCTGAAGCCATTGATTCAACCCTGTTCTGAGATGTCAGAATTGTGCTAACCTCTCTTCCTCCATGCCGCCTTGTTTTAAACCAAGTAAAAATATATACATAAATCTTTTTTTCCACAACAGTTGTGCTGCACAAAATAGGATTGCAAACAAATTATATTTGAATCTACAGTATGGTGACATACTACATACTGTAGTAATTTGGCCAAATTTCAAAATTGTCCTATATGCATGTGTGATACACCATTGAAAAGCTTAAAATCTCAATTTTCTGGGGGAAGAAAAATTTTGAACAGAAGGGCATTTAAAAAAAAAAATTAAACAGCCAAACCATGCCACCACGCAAGAGCAGAATTAAAGATGCCATGATTTTAACGAGATATTATCGCGTACTTACCTTGTTTTGACCCAAAAACTCCATGTAGCATGTATCACCAAGTGTCAAGACACAGATGTGAATGGCTACAACCGGATTTTGGGGGAATTTCATGGGTGAAACATGGTAATATAACAAGGGTCGCGATGCAGAAATCGCAGACATCAAGGAGGGGTCGAGATGTTCTTTTTCATATATTTAACCTTTTAAACTTTTTTTTTTTTTTTTCAATTTTTCTTTGTTCGGATCGATTATTTATCGTCTAAAATATCGTGGAAAATGCGGCAGAAACAAAAAATTAAAATCAAACCATAGTTATGAGATAGATATCCGTGACTTATATTTACAGACACCATTTTTGTCATTGTGACGTAATTTGTTTAAAAGTTCAAAATATGCAAGTGAATGATTTTTTAAAGTGTTTTTTTTTTATTTTTTTTACGAAATATTAGACATCAAATAATGATTCTAAGCTAAAAATAACAGACAGTTTGAATAAGAAATATAATTACTTACCTTCTTTTTATGGCTGGATTTGAAACGAAAGCGGTTGCGCGACGTCTGTAAACGGGGGTTTCCAGGGTAAAACGAACAAATTAAAAATGGTTCGGGGGCTTAATGTGCCATGAATCTGCTATTGCAGCATACTGTATAGACCAGGGGTCGGCAACCTATGACACGCGTGTCAGCACTGGCACGCGAAGGGTTAACCAGTGACACGCGAGGGCATGGCAAAAAAAAAAAAAATGCGTGTTATGTTCATTGTCGGTTGTAGCTTTATCACTTGCTCAAGCGCCCCATCTTGTGGCCGTTTTATTTATTGGTTCTAAAACAGTAGAAGAAAAATGCAAATAGGAAGTTCTTCAAATGGGATTCAGTGTGTTACATGGCAGCTCCACTCTCACAACTTGAGTGGCATTTGTGTTCTTTAGAGCAACGTCTGTGAGTATTTTGTTGTCAAATTGAGAATTACACTCTTTATATTGTCTTTAGGTTGCATGTTTGAGGGGAAATGTGTTTGATATTTCTAATTAAGAACTACTGAATACAGGCTAATTGTGTTTGCATATATGGATGGCATTTTGTTATTTGCAGCATTGTTGCTGATTGCATGTATTTTTTCATTGTTTTAGTTTCATAAAAAAGAAAAGAGACACATAAAGGATTACTGAAAACATCCGGAGTGTGAACCTTTTCATGTTTAGCTGTTTGGATAGCGGAAGCGAGCCCATTTACAATGTGCCTTTTTACCGGAAATTAAGGCATTTTCAGTTGCGCGCCCTGTTATTTAGGGGCTTTACGGGACCGCCCCTCTCACCCACTCTGCCTGTGGCGTTATATGCGAGCAATAATTGATTTTGAGCACACCTCCAGCTCTTCCCCAATTTCTCGACTCCTGCGCTTGTCGGATTTTTTTTCTCTGCGCGTTTAATTCAGCCCACACTACTAACATGTCACGAAGCCGACCAATCAGAGAGCTGGCGGAAGTACACTGTGTTACCAATTGCACTTTTTGGTAATTGCAACTCTGCACCGTAGGGTGTAGTGGACAGGCGATTAACGTGGCTTGTTGTCGTCGATTCGCCCGGTGCTTATTACTTCAGAGAGGTGGTGATATGTATAAAAACACAGTGACACGTTGGATGGTATTTTGCTGGAGACTTTTATTAACAAAACTAAAACCAGCATGGGACACAGCCACTTTTCATGGCGCTCTTCGCACATCTCTCTCTCAACACCTTGCTCCCTGCCTCTCTTTTTCTTACGCTTAACTAGTAAGCTGGTCATACTGTAGGGGACAGCGGCCCCTTGGGGGTGCCGGTAACAACTGGTTGGCTGGTTACTTTCGCTTGCTCTGTGCATTATGCCTCGGGAGCTGTGTGTGTGTGTCGCATAACAAGTGTCAAACGCAACTACGAGACGAAACATGAAATTCATGGAAAACAGGGCCAGGGATCACATTAAGGTAGTCATCTTTTGTATTTGTTATATAAAATCTAAAATTGTGCATAGAATTCACTGTTAGTGAAAAAGACAAAGTAGTCGCCTGACTTTGAAGGTTAAAACAGTCCGCTCTGTACTGTGAGAGACCTGCACTGAGAGTCACGCTTGTTCGCCTTTTCTTGCTGGGTTGTGTGTGTGTGATATGTTTACATAAGATGATGCTCAAGTTTTGATATTTTCTAAAATATACTTTTATTTTTTAGTTATTTGTTAAAGAAGAATGGTAGTTGTAAGATTTCAACGTATGTTCATGTTGTTTTCTTTGGAGTAAAATTACAGCTCTGTTGGATATAAAAACCCGGATGTGCGTCATTAATCTTGGTGTGGCACACTGATTGACAAGAAAATTTGAAAGTGGCACGCCACACCAAAAAGGTTGCTGACCCCTGGTATAGACGTATTGTTCTATTAAACACAACAGTTCTTTTGTCTTAAAATACAGCAGTTTATTTTAAAGAGGGGTGCAACAGCAGAAACTGCTTTTTCAGTCTTGTCTGTGTTTTTTCGCTATATGCTGTAGATAAATTTGAGAGGAAATAGGAAATTCCACTATTTTGAGAAAAGAAAAGCTCTTAGAAGACCAGTAAATCAATTTTACACAATGCCAGGAAAACTAAAGTGCTTAACTCCACTTTTAAATGTTAAAATAAATAAAAACTATTTAATAACCTGATCTTTTTCACCCGATCCCTATCTTCTGAAAATTAGATCTGGCCATATTTCTGTTCATGCGATCTGATCGGGGACATCTTTAATAATCATTTTCCATAAGTAAAATATCAGATGTCATTTATGATCGTAACATGTAATACTCAATGCTCTGTCCCCCAGATGGCCTCCTATTTTGGCTATTCAGTGGCTGTAACTGACCTGAATGGAGATGGGTAAGTGGACTAATTGCTCCTAGTCGCTTGAATTGCATATACCATGAATATTACTGTACATCCAATCTCAACATTGTGCTTCCAGGACGGATGATGTTTTAGTTGGAGCCCCCCTCTATATGGAGCGGGAGATGGAAAGCAAGCCCAAAGAGGTGGGCAGGGTCTACCTGTACCTGCAGAAGGCCCCGCTCACCTTTACCAAAGCTGTCGCACTCACCGGCACGCACACCTTCGGGCGTTTCGGCACAGCTATAGCACCTCTGGGAGATGTCAACAACGATGGATACAATGGTAAGAAGTGGGCGAAAAGTGTGGGAAAGAAAAGATACAAAGGAAATTAGGATGGATGAAATTAATCTTAGTAACACAAACAAATGCGAGAGGAAGAATAACAGCTCCTCCTCCTCTTCACAATCTTTGCCATTTTTGGCTCGAGGCTGATAGATACGTGGCAGATGATAACAAAAATGTAACCTTATTATTGTGGTATCATTACATCAATGAAAAGAATTGTTAATAGCCAATTTCTTTCTTAGGTTAGCATTCATGAAAGCTTGTTTGGATGATTTGAACTGCAGAGAAAATACATACCGACACCACAAATCCAATGAAGCCTTTTCTCATCAGAATTTCGGAGTGTGTACAAAACAAATGTGGTGACATTAGGAGACAATTAAGGAATTTGAGGATCATGTATTCGTTTTATTCAAAATGTTTCATTTATTGGAACATCTACAGTGTATCACAAAAGTGAGTACACCCCTTGCATTTCTACAGATATTTAAGTATATCTTTTCATGGGACAACACTGACAAAATGACACTTTGACACAATGAAAAGTAGTCTGTGTGCAGCTTATACAATAGTTAATTTGTTTTCCCCTCAAAATAACTCAAAATATAGCCATTAATATCTAAACCCCTGGCAACAAAAGTGAGTACACTTCTTAGAAACTAAGTACATCCCTAAATCTCCGAATTGAGTACTGCTTGTCATTTTCCCTCCAAAATATCATGTGACTCGTTACAGGAGTGCTGTCAGCATTGCTGCAGAGATTGAAGAGGTGGAGGGGTCAACTTGTTAGTGCTAAGACCATACGCGTCACTCTGCATCAAATTGGCTATCACCCCAGGAGGAAGCCTCTTCTGAAGACTGTACACAAGAAAGCCTGCAAACTGTTTGCTGAAGACATGTCAACAAAGCATATGAATTACTGGAACCATGTCCTATGGTCTGATGAGACGGGCGGGCTTTCTTGTGTACCGTCTTCAGAAGAGAAGGCCTTTTCTGAAGACGGTTTAGCTATTAATGGCTATATTTTGAGTTATTTTGAGGGGAAAATTAATTAACTCTATTATCCTGTATAAGCTGCACACAGACTACTTTTCATTGTGTCAAAGTGTCATTTTGATAGTATTGTCCCATGAAAAGATATACTTAAATATCTGCAGAAATCTGTGGTGTGTACTCACTTTTGTGATACACTGTAGAGTTAACACTTAACTAATTAACCGACTTTTGTCGGTAAATTATACGCCTCAAGTCAGACGTGATACAACAGCTTTGAATCTACCGCACCTATAATGAGGCAGCAGTATTAACTTGTTTTTACACCTGCACGACTGTTAAGAATTTTAAATGTTATCTTTGCATTGTAGTATGATGGTTTTCCTTCTGCAAATACATTAAATTCAGAAAAAACTCAAACATTGGGAATATGTTATATGCTGGTGCAAATGTTTGTGGAAATACTGTAGTTAAAAAAAAACAATATATTTTTAGTATAGTTTGAAAGTACATTGATTTAGTCACATCAATCTGTACTCAAATTTAGTGAGACAATCTGTATGCGAGGGCGTAGGTTTGGTCTCAACATTGGTAGGGACGCTATAACAGCATAACCTGCATGCTCTTTTCGGGGGGGTTAAAAAAATATGCATCGGCTGCAAATAAAAATATTTTTTCAATGATAAGAGATAGAAAATACATACATTTTAATTAGGGAATAAATGCACAAAATGCACAGTTGGATTAACGTTAACAGTAGAAAAAGTACAGGAAGACACGTCACTAAACAGCTTTCTACTTGAGTTTTACAGGTTAGAAAGTTCACACGGTTTAATGTTATGCTAACTCTGATGCAGGTCGAACATTCAGTTGCAAAATTAGTGGTGTGTTCCCCACCTTCACAGCATTGACGTCTTTTTACATTACTTAAAATGGCTGCTGCTGGCCGAAAAAAAAACTTCTAATATCCCTCCTCTTCAAAGGGGGCGGAGGAGGCGGCAAGTCAACATGTATTTCTGTTGGCATTGTGTGAATGTGGGGGTTCTACTCATCAGCCAATCAAACGTGCATTTGAAGGGGAAAAAATGGACCAGCACATTCAGCAAGTAAAAGGGGGTAAATGTAACTCTGAACATAATGTAGGGTCAATTCTATCCTTACAACTTATAGGAAGACAATCTAAATTACCTATATAACTGAACTCAATATATAATGCAAATAAGGTCGCTTAAAAGTTGGTGGGGACAATTTGAGAATCCCTAAAAGTGGTGTTATGTCCCTACCGTCCCTATGCAAACCTACGCCCTTGGCTGTATGCAATATAGCTCTTAGCAGAGGTGGGTAGTAATGCGTTACATGTACTCCGTTACATTTACTTGAGTAACATTTTGATAAAAAATTACCTTCTAAGAGTAGTTTTACTAAGCTATACTTTTTTCTTTCACTTGAGTAGATTTGTGAAGAAAAAAACACTACTTTTACTCTGCTACTTTGGACTTCACAAGTCGTTTCCTTTTTTAATTAGATTTTTTTTTTTTTGCCAGCAATGACAAGAGTAGCTCTACCAATTTCACCAATAGGACGCTGCAACAATAATTACATAACCCCATTACACCAATCTGACGCAAGTTTGCCGTTCTATGATCATGCCAGCCTGTTCAATCACGTGGCGTCTTTAAAGCACCGTAAAAACTGAAGTATTTGACAGAGCACTGCCCTCAACTTGACTCAAAAGCGCAGATTTAAATCTCTCTCCCAGTTTTTATTTGGGTCCGAGTGATCACGGAAAACCAGAGATATAATCCCTTTAATTTAATAATACTGTGGTACCTCGACGTACCGCTTCAACACACGATCTTTTCAACATCCGACGTAAAATTTGAATCGCCATTTGTTTCTACATCCAACGACATGACTGAAGTACGACGACATGACAGCGCCGCAGACAGACGCACGGCGGATTTTCTTGTGAGAGAAATCAACACAGGTTCAAAGAAGGTTAGTGCAGGTGGTGAAAAAAAAGGATAAAGGTGACGCTTACCATTGAAATGATGGAAATGATAGAAAAATACGAGCGCCGGGTGCACATCCGTGAACTGGCTCAACAATACGGCCGTAGAATGTCGACCATCTCCACTGGCATTTTATGACCTCCGTTCGCCAGTCTTTATAAGTTAAGGTGACAATTATTATCGTGGTAACATCACCAAAGAAATCGCCAGCTTCGTCTGGTTCATCATTTTATTCAGAACTTGTACAACACAACACACATACTGTCCGCCGCAGTTGGCCGTGTTCTCAACAAATCATTAAAATAGAAAGTAAAAGCTCAACCACACCTCTCCTTCTGTCTGTCACGTCAGCGACGCGGTGCATTCAGGTACACCACGCAAAACATTATTATAAAATATTATTATTATTATTTCATTAATTAGTTTTTTATTATTTATTTATTTTGCTTTGCTATATGTAATTGCCATTTGTAATCATACCAGCAGTATTTATTAAGGATTTAGTGTAGGTTTTCCGGCTGTGGATCGAATTAATGGAATTATAATGTATTTTTTTATGGTAAAATCCTGCTTGACATACGACCATTTCGACTTACAAACTCGTTCCTGGACCGAATTAAACTTCGTATGTAGAGGTACCACTGTCGTAACTATGAAGGAACTACAGTGGTACCTCTACATACGAATTTAATTCGTTCCAGGACCTTGTTTGTAAGTCGAAATGGTCGTATGTCGAGCAGGATTTTCCCATAGGAATACATTATAATTCCATTAATTCGTTCCAAAGCCTAAAAACATACACTAAATTCTTAATAAATACTGCTGGCACTGTTAAAAATGGCAATTAAACATAGAAAAACAAATAAGTTATAAATAAATAATTCAGAATAATATAATAAGAAGAAAAATAATTAATAATTATTCCTGTAAATAATGTAACGAATCGGATTCTAATATGGCGGACACTTTTTACTGTCCCTGAACGCACCGCGAAGATGACGTCTCAGTGAGATAGGTCGGTGCGGTAGAGATAATACTTTCGTTTTCTTGAGAGCAGTCAACTGCTTAAGACAATGGGCGTTTTGTGTTGGATAAGTTCTTAAATAAATGATAAAAACGTGACGAAGCTGGCGATTTCCTTGGCAATGTTACCACAATAATAATTGTCACCTTAACTTATAAATAGTGGCGAACGGTGGTCGGAAGAGGACCATGGAGCTGTATTGTTGAGCCAGTTCAGGGACGCGCACCCCAAGCTCATGTTTTTCTATAACTTGCATCTTCATTTCAAAGGTAAGCATCACTTTTTTCCTTGTTTCTCCAACTGTATCAACTTTTTTTGAAAACTGTGTTGATTTCTCACACAAGAAAATCCACCTTGCGTTCGTTTGCACTGCTGTCATGTCGTCGTATTTCGAGCAATTCAAACTAGGAACTTTTTTCTCCACTAGAGGGCACTCATGCTCTTTGGACGAATAACGCTTCATTTCTGTCCTTTTTTTTTTTTTTTTTTTTTTCTGTACCTCGTCGGAATTCAATGATTTTTTTTTTTTTTTCTTTCTTTGGGTTAGTGTGGTTATTATCTGTATAACAACCATTCATTTAAACAGGTTTGTGCTGAGAGAAAAAAAATATCATTGTTTACAAAAAAAAAAAAAAAAAAAAAAATCTAACAAAAAATAAGCAGTTACTCACAATGTTACTCATTACTTCAGTATTCGTTTTACTGGAAACTTTTTTACTTGTACTTGAGTACATTTTTTAGATGAGTACTTTTACTTGAGTAATATTATTTTTAAGTAACGCTACTCTGACTTGAATAAAAATTTTTGGGCTACTCCACTCACCTCTGGCTCTTGGTTACTCAAGGGCAAGACTAAAGCAATATTTGATCCTCACATTTGGAAAAAGTTGCCCTGCCCCACCTGTTCCTCACTTAGTCGGATGGTGTGCACGAATTCACATATTATTCTCTCACATTTGAAGTCGGTGACTATTTAGATTTTACTTTGTCAAGATTAAACAGTCTGCACAAGTTCATATTTAGAATATCTGTCTTTGTTAAGAATTGTAAAAATAAACAGACATTATGTCCTCTCCTCAGAACCTCCAGCCATTGTTTCAGTTTTGAGGGGTCTCCAAAGCTGAGTGAATTGCTGTTTACAGTTTCAGAGTCATTCAGAGATTTAAATAGGTGTTAAATGGACTGTGACCCTTCCTGTCTGCCAATTTTGGTCAAATGTTTGTAGGTAAATCCAATGACAGTTCTTTTTCTGCAGCTCCTGTACATTCTGGACTATGTTTGGTCTCTGACAAAGGAAATCCCATCAAAAACTTAAACGTGTAAGCCCTCAGTCC
Organism: Corythoichthys intestinalis; assembly: GCF_030265065.1. Lineage (NCBI taxonomy): Eukaryota > Metazoa > Chordata > Actinopteri > Syngnathiformes > Syngnathidae > Corythoichthys > Corythoichthys intestinalis. The sequence goes on from NC_080398.1 coordinate 45,694,496, forward strand.
AGTCAGGAAGTCCTGCGATGAAAGGTTTTCTGCGTGAACACGTTTCCGCCAGTGATGTCCAAGTGTATAGCCTTGTTGTCTGAGCAAGTTATTTTTAACTCTCCACATGTGCCTGTAGATAGAAATCATCTGGGAGTGAGTTTCTGTCCTGGAGCCCAAAGTTAATTTCTCTTTTGTGTGTTTGTTTTATCCTCACATTGATTGGGCCTCACACACATGCACACCAGCCTGTAACTCCACTATCCACTGTGCTGAGGCTTTCTTGATGAACGGATACACATCTGGCTTTTTACATATGACATCCATGCAAGTGATTTATGTTTTATATATTCGTTGATGCGTGAACTTGCGTTTCACCCTGTTAAACTATCAGATCAATATTCAGTCAATCAATAGCAAGGCCTTCACTGACAAGCAACATAAATCACATTTAGCTGTCTGTCAGGATGTGACACGCTCCCAAGGGCTGCAGAGGAGCTCTTAGTGCCATGCATGGAATTGTTTTTAATCTAATGAGTGCACGCCCTTGTCTGCGTGATTTCGTTATTGCGCATGACATCACAATTGTCATGGCGACATGGCTATCATGGTTGTCAATGCATGTCAAAAGTATACCTGTACCCCCACTTTTTCCATCTTCATTTAATTACTAACAGATGTCGTCACAGTGTTTGTACATTCCTCTTAGAAAGAAACATCCAGGTTTGCACTCATCCTCACGTTTTGTTTGGAATCAGCTGTTTCAAACCAGTTGAGTGCAGCTGAGTGTGCTGTCTGTGGAGCAGTATGTTTTTATTTTTAGTCATAGCAATTAACTTTCTGTCACCATCACTCAAACTGATCTTATATGTGATGACTCTGACATCATTCCAGTGGTGATTTTCTATTTTGAGAAAAAAAAAGACCTAATAGACTACGAAAATTACAATGATGTATACTCGTCTCGGTAGCTGTGCCCCAGTTTATCAGGTCCTTTTATTTAAACTCTTTGTTTCACTTTGTCAGTTTGGGAAAAGTTAGAACCTGCTTATAGTTTATTTATAGTACTTATACTTAAAGATTATTATAAATGTACTGTAATTTCTGGACTATAAGGCGCACCTGACTATAAGCCGCCACCCACCAAATTTGACACGAAAACAGCATTTGTTCATAGATAAGCCGCACTGGACAATAAGCCGCAGCTGACCTCACTGTATTATGGGATATTTTAATATTTACACCAAAATATATTAACCGGTAACACTTTATTTGACAGGGGCATCATAAGACTGTTCTAAGACCAAATGAGCCACCATAAAGCTTTTACCTAATTGGCTGCAAAGCTTCATTGCTTCAAGAAGCCTCATTTGGCCATCAATGCTCCCTTGGGGGAGACAGTCACCTCTGCTGCCACCTGCTGTCAACACTGTTGTTGTCTAACGGGCCTCCTAGCATGCATTGCAGCACTACAAATATTAAATTATAATTAAAATCCATGTTCTGCGCTAATTATTTCTCCAGTTACTCTTCCAGTTGTTTCATAAATTGCTAGCTCTGGCATTTGGTAAAACTTTATTTGACAGTGGCACCATAAGACCATCATAGTTGATAATGACATCTGTCATAAGCATTCATTAACGGCCATTATCATGTCATAATTATGACGGTTTTATGGCAGTCTTATGAAACCGTTGTCAAAGTGTTACCTATTTACCCAAATAAATCAACAAATAAGCCGCACTAGACTATAAGCTGCAGGATTCAAAATGAGGGAAAAAAGTAGCGGCTTATAGTCCGAAAATTACGGCAGTTGCATTTGAGTACAAACATCGGCCCTTTTTCAGTTTTTTGGTAGCTACTTGGCTTGATATTCAATATACAGACTGTGGCTGCTACAACTAATTGATTAAAATTGCTTAATTAAATAGTTGCCAATGTATTTGTAAATCGATTTTTGCCAGCAGCTATGAGCAGTCCCATTTAGGTCGTTGTTTGTGTTGTTTGCGTAGGCCAGTGATTAGTGCAAGAGAGAGAGAGTTCACTGCTACACTCAGGTTGGGTTGTTCAATCAATAATACAGTGGTACCTCTACATGCGAAGTTAATTTTTTCCAAGACTCTGTTTGTAAGTTGAAATGGTTATATGTCGAGCAGGATTTTCCCATAAGAATACATTATAATTCCATTAATTCGTTCCACAGCCCAAAACTGAAATAAATGATAAAAACCTGACGAAGCTGGCGAATTTTTTGGCGATGTTACCACAATAATAATTGTCAGCTTAACTTATAAAGACTGGCGAACGGTGGTCAGAGAAGGACCGTGGCAATCGTAGACATTCTACGGCTGTATTGTTGAGCCAGTTCCCGGATGCGCACACCACGCTATTTTTTTCTATCATTTGCATCTTCATTTCAATGGTAAGCGTCACCTTTTTCCTTGTTTCACCACCTGTACCAACCTTTTTGAAACCTGTGTCGATTTCTCTCACAAGAAAATCCGCCCTGCGTCCGTCTGCGGTGCTGTCATGTTGTCGTATTTCGAGCATGTCGCTGGATGCAGAAACAAATGGCGAGTCAAATTTTACGTCTGATTTCGAAAAGATCTTGTGTCAAAGCGATCGTATGTTGAGGTACCAGTGTATTACATAGTGTCGAATGTTAGATTGTCTTTTGTGTTGTTAGATCCAGTGTGCCTCCGTCAGAGCTGAGTAAATGAAGCCAATTATATTGTTTGTATTCTTTGTTGATGAGACGTTACTACTTAGCATGGAGCTCTAAGCTAGTTAGCGATTATGTTAATCTGTGTCTTTAGTGTCCGTTTGTATTGTGTTGTGGAAAAGCATAATAGCACTTATGTTATTGTTATTGATTGTAAAGTTGTCTCATTTCTTCTTATGAAGAAACCCAACACATAAACCCATTCATATAACATAGTCTCCTTTCAACACAAACTCCCATTCAAACTGTAAATTATCATACAAGAGAGCGTGCTTTGAAATTGGATTACGATTTTAATTATTAACAACTGATCAAGAAAGCTGATTCATTACAGTCTGCCTCCTACAGTACTTATTCAATTTTGTTGTTTAGTTTGTTAAAAGAAAATAAATGAGTCATTTCTATCAGTGCTTTGCCCACACCAAAAAAAAAAAAAAAAAAAAAGTCAATCAGCAGCACTTTTTTCATTTGAATGACTTTGTCTGACTTGTTACCAGGGGGGAAAGTGGGCCAGAACGGTCAGGAACGCAGTTCCGGTATAAGATTCAGGGCCAGAACGCAGTTCCGGTACATGATGCTTTGATTCCGAACATATGACGGCAACTGTCAAAAAACTATGTAAAAAAAAAAATGCTAAGCTGCCACACATGCATTTCCTCTCCAAGACGAAAACAATCTACCAACATCAGATTTACATACCGAAGTGTTAACAACAAGCATAATAAAGTGCCTGTGTAGCTTAATCCGTTTCCACCAACGTTTATTATCTATCTTATTCCACGGACGGCATGGAGGTTTCCCCAGCTGCTGCAGTTATATGAGTCTGCAAAACGTAGCAAAGCAAAACGGCTGAACTCATTTAGCCGTTCAATTGGCTGTCATTCTGACATGTGATCAGCAGAAATAGTTAGCTCTGATTGGTTCAAATGTGCATGTTTTCTGGAACAGCAAAAAAAAAAGGTTGAATTAATGCGACAAAAAAGGGCAATGCAACATAAAATGAAAGAGTTGAGGAGGCTTATTTATCATATTCAGTTTTATTTGCTCTGATGGGGAGGTTCAGAACATCTTAGCTGTCAATATGCACTTTGGTCTTAAATTGGTTCATTTATGTTAGGCTACTTATTCATTTCCTTATGATTTAAAAAAGTCAATGTTTGCGCGATCTTCAAAATGTATTCCATTTCACTCTGCATTTGTACTTATTTTTCCGAATGTATGTTACTTATATCTTTTTTATCAAAAAAAAATAAAAAGTAAATGTTTAAATTAACTTCCATTTTAATATACATCCTATGTTCTTCAGTAGTTAAAATTGAGATTTGGCATTTAGTATGTGAGGAAATGAGGAAAAATAAAAATTAGGAGATGGCGGTTTGGGTTATTGCTGTTTTTGTAAACTTTTTTGTTGCAAATCATTGAAAAAATACAATTTTGAATGAAAATCAGTTTTTGTATGTGTTATAGAAATAACTGTGCTAAAACAGTTTTCTTTCCATTTCAGTAGTTCAAGAGGTTTGACCCCCCCCACACACACACACACACACACACACACACACAAAATGAAAGTAAAAAATTAATGAATAAATAAAATTTCTGGCTCTGTGGCGACACGTCGGGGAGTTCCGGCAAGAAATTCTAGCCACTTTCACCCCTGCTTGTTACTGAAAAATTATTTTGATGTTTTACACTCTGAAACTTTATTAAAAACTTTAACAAGTTTTATGTACTTAGAACAGTACAGTTGTAGACAAAAATTAATTCAGGAAGCTGTAATAAAATATTATTTTTGAAAGAAATTGTTAGCCATTTTGTCTTCATTGTTACTTACAACATGCCTAAAACAACTTCAAGTTAAAGTGACATTTATCCGATGAATCATTTAATTAATCGTCCGATTAATTGATTATAAAAAAAAAATCGCTAGTTGCAGCCCTCATATAGACACACACAGTCTCAGTCTAAACATTTTTCATAAAGGGAGAACCCTGCACATGCTGTTGAGTAAAGATGCTTTTGGACACCAATAGGCACACATCGCTCACAGTGTATTCCCTACATACTCTATATGCTGTATACTGTATACACACATGCATACATTTATTCATTCTCCTCAAATCTGCTTCATGTGGAACTACTTGTTTAGACTGACTTAGGCTGAGGGGGGGGCAGAGACAAACAGGATGTCTCAAGCTGTTTATGCACTAGAAGGGAAAGTCATTCAGTTGAGTTGGTTCATGCAAATATTAACCAAACTTAACTGTAAATACAAGGTTTTTCTGCAAAGTAAGGTGCTAGTGTGGTGAAATACAGTACGTGTGTGTTTTTGCACTTCTGTCGACACCATCTGCAGCAGTTAGAGGTAATAGTTCAACCTTTTATGGAAATGTGCTTACCTGCTGTCCTGCCAAGAATTCGATGAGAAGATAAGCGGCGCTCTCAGTTTTATCCTGAAGATATGGGAAGAGAGCCGAGAGACGTTTGGCTAATCTTGAAGACAGAAATCGTTAACCCCACCTTCTGAAAAATTGAAACAATACATTTTTCTCATTCCGCCCATACTCCAATTTTTATTATTACCAAGCATTGGAGTGAAAATGGTTATGGATGATGGGAAATAAGTTAAGAGCTCAGGTAGTGGTAAAAAGAAGAAAGTGATGCGGAAAAAACAATAACTTCCTGCACAGGGCAGAAAAGGAAGTCACTTCTTCCAGTCTTTATACTGAGCTAATTAAGCATCTTGTATTTTCCTGTTACCATGAGAACCACATCAAGAAATAATACACTTTGATTAGAAAAATTGGGGTTTCCTGAGAGGGATTTTGTTGGTTCAGCAAGTAATAAGTTTACTGGTCTGTTTTAGATGCCTTATTTATTTGTATTTATTTTTTTTTGTGTACAGCATTAAATGGGCTCTGCTAATTGCTAAGATAAGTGGGTGGAATCTACCACTTTATTGCGTTATTATCAACGTGAGAGGACCTTTTCAGCGTTTCTCAGCAGTGTGTGAGCCATGTTTGTGGACTTGATTAGGGCAGGCATTTTTAGGATATGTGCATTTTGTGAAAGTACTGGCTAGACTACTGAAATACCTGCAGTGGACTGTCAACGAAAAAATAACAAATAGGTAATCCAATGATTTGAAAGGATGCTGAAGAGCTTATTAGTATCGTCACGGGGGCAGGTAGACGAAGGTCGCTGGAATGTTTTCCCCTGCTTTGATCTCAAGGGGACCAGAACCACGCTGATGTCTAAAACATGTGCATTTGTGTCATCTCTCAGACGTGGCGGTGGGATGTCCGTTTGGTGGGGAGGATCGCGGAGGACGAGTATTGATCTTTAATGGCCACAGAGATGCGACAACGCGAGGCCTGACGCTGAGCCAAGAACTGAAAGCGGCCTCCGCCCCCACCAGGGCTCTGCCCGGTTATGGCTTCGCCCTGCGAGGAGGCCAGGACCTGGACCGCAACCAATACCCTGGTATTAGAACACAATGAGTCAGTCTTGCTCTGCGTGCTGCCTGTGTTTGTATCATCAAAATTCCAACTTAAAGTTGCAAATCCTTCAAATTTTCACTTGCTTTCCAGCTGCTCTTATTACATCCTCCCTCCTTTTCATTCCTGACCTCTACATTTCATCAGTCCTCCTTTTGCCGTGTTCTCCTTTGTTGCCTCCCTCGGCTCGCTCTGCTAAAGTCATCATTTAAAAGGAGAACCGCCAAGGAGCTGTGCCAATGAATAAGATACTCTTTACGGAGAGTTTACATAACAGTTAAAGGATGGATGGATGGATGGATGGATGGATGGATGGATGGATGGATGGATGGATGGATGGATGGATGGATGGATGGATGGATGGATGGATGGATGGATGGATGGATGGATGGATGGATGGATGGATGGATGGATGGATGGATGGATGGATGGATGGATGGATGGATGGATGGATGGATGGATGGATGGATGGATGGATGGATGGATGGATGGATGGATGGATGGATGGATGGATGGATGGATGGATGGATGGATGGATGGATGGATGGATGGGAGAGAGAGCGGTGTCATTCCTTTTCTCCAGTTGAACCTTACCTATTTTAGCCATCATTTGTTTTAATACCCCATTTCATAGTATGTAACTGAAGATTCATTAGGAATTTTGCGTTATTTCTATCCGTCCATCAGTCCCTCCCCCACATCCACTCTCCTTTCTTTCATATAAGATTTTTTCCATTCATGCAGAAGCTATTTTGTTTACTTTTTTTACTTTAAGTACAATCCTCTGCCATTTAATCAAATTGAGAAGATTTTTTCTGTGTAATGCAGTTTATATACAGTATACACATGCTTATATTTGGGTGAACACCGGCCATCACAAACAAAGCTGGGCTGTAAAGTCCCAGTTTTATTAGCTCATTATCTCTCAATCTGCTCTTTGGAAAACCTCACAATTACTTGACCTTTTCTTTTCTATACTTCCATCACCCATTACCGTTTTTGTGTGCATGTGGCCACAATGATGGTGATTTCTTCATTTAACAATGTAGGTACACGCCTAAATACACACATGTTGACAACTGTGACTTGTGATTTGTTTCATTAGTGGTATAGGGAGTGTGTTTCCGGGCTTCTTGTTAAAGTGAGACCTTATGTAACTGCCAATTAGAAATCCTGCAATTAGAAACACTGTGCAATAAATACAAATACAAGGGTAACAGGTTGAAACTCTGGTGCAGGCGGAAGTTGGTTTGATTCTCTGGGTGGCAAAGTAGTAGTCCAACACAAATACATGGAACATTTAAGCGCACAAATGTGTAGCGCAAGACCTGTGTCGCCTGTCATTAAGAACCCGGTAGATGGAATTGAGGCTCACGCACATGGTGAGTCGTTTGTTGGCCAGTAAAGTCACACTGTTCAAAGGAGCAAAGATGTTTGATCAGTGTTATAAGGCCTGTGAGTCACCATTAACGTTCAGTGTTATTACTCACAGACACAGGACAGGATTATAATTAAACTCTGAGCTGCTTTTAGTTTGAGTGGCACCAATTTAGAGTGGTGTTGTGTTTATCTCTGTGGATGTGATAGACTGCAGTTGAAAACCATGGCTGTTAGGGGGGGATTGCAAAAGGTTGCCAATAGTCATTTCAATATGACCAAAGAGCAAAAAGGACTGTTGCCGTTTCTTGACTACATCATAAGTTCTCGCAATTACAGCTGCAGAAATAGCATTCAAACTCATAAGATCGATAATTAATTTGAAAGTGGAATATGTAATGGAAAACAATGAAGTAGTTTCGTCCCCTCAGTTCCTGCTCATCCATCGGGTGTGAAATTACACTGTTAATTGTATGAAGATGACGTATTGAACAATTTGTCAAACAAATGGCAGATTTTGCTTTAACATTTTCCAAACGCAAAAAAACAAAATAAATTCACAAACAATTCCAGTTTCCTTGAGTGACCCTTTTCAGATTAGCATGACCTTGATGACTAAAATCGACACAGAAATAAATAATAAACACACAATTTTTAGCAAACATTGTTTTTATTGCGGTAATGTCAGAGGTTGAAAATAACTTCTGCAACTATGCAAGTAAGTTTCAAATTTATTCCAAACACTTGACAGAATGGTCAACAGCAAACTAATCCAAAATTGTATCGATCCCAAATAATGTGGCGAATAAAGTGGAATAGTGAAAAGCACATCAAATACCAAGCAATTACGCATGCAGGATAGATATTTGCTCATACAGAAAACTTCAATACAACAGATCAATTGCAGTGTGGTGTTATTCCGTCAACTAATAATTTTTTTCATGACGAGACGATAACAAGCTAAAAAAGTGTTTTGGGAGACTAAAACATAACAAAACTAATGCAAGTTTTCGTCGATACAATGTGTGACATTTTATGTGTAGTTAGCTTGATTCGTAGCAGTGTCTGGTTGTGTCACTTATGTGACGTGCTGCTGCTCACCAGTCTCCAGGCTTGCACACACTTAAGATTTGCCTTTAAAGGTCTGTGTAACTCATAGAATTAGCATAGCATTCGCGTTAGCATTAGGCTAATGCTAATGGCAAGCGTCCTCTTAGGCTACGTCCACACTAGGACAGACATTTTTCTCCAGGGTATTTTGCCAACTATTTTTATACCTGTTCACACTTATTAAGGTGTGTTTAAGGCCCCCCTGCTTCTGCAGGGTACGCCTGCATTTGCGCAAACTGTGCATGCGTAGAAAGGAGCAGCCTCATATGTTACGTCATCGCCCGCGCAGCTTACCCCTGAACCGGAAACTCATTACCCACCGGCGGCAAATTTCGAAATTACTACACCTTCTAGACTGTCATTATTTTCTGATCACTGCTTTTTTCGTGAATGCAATTGAACGCATCATGCAGGAGCGAGAGTAAAGGGAGTGCTCACTCGGCTTTTACGAGCAGTCGCCGAGTTGTGATTGAAATAATCCTGACATCGTACTTGGGATGTTACAATAGATGCTCTGTTGCGCTCTCACCACTTGGAAAATAATAAATAGAAGCATATGGTGTGGCCCTGTGTATATTTCCTGGAAGCCGAAACCAGGAGTGCTTGTGCTTGTACAGTTTTGACAGGCAGAAAAATTCATTGGAAAAAACTGTTCGCACACCTCTTTGACTGGGGGTACCACGCAGGTCACTTTTCAGGGTTTAATCTTCCTCAACGCATTTTCATATACTCATGTTCGGTTGACATTGAGTTGGGAAGGACCAGCCCCGCAGCTGGCTGATCGGAGACAACGCAGGAGACGAGCTCTGTATAAAACGCTCATCTGGGCGTCATCTGCGATGGGAGGACCACAAATGGGCACTGAATTGAAGCATATTATTGCGATGTAGTTTGAAGTTTCAAGAAAAATGTGTGGAAAAGAAAAGAGGAGCAGGAATGCCACGTCATGATCGTCCGCCTCCATTGTTTAGGATGCCGACTAAGTCCGCCTCCAAAACATGTCAGGTAAATAAAAACAACCTAAAACACATTGTCTGAGATATAAAAAAAATTCAACTAATCTATCTGAAGGCATGACGTCACTTCCTTAGTATCCGATTGTTGTACGGACACAGCAGTCCATATTAAGCGGCGTTTAATATTACTATTATCCGTGTAACAACTAATCCGGATAATAGGCACACTAGTGTAGCCGACATGCCGTATAGTCCAGCTGATTAAACGTTTAAGGCCATTATCCGTCCTAGTGTAGACGTAGCCTTAAACTCTGGACAACTTTTTTTTTTTTACATACAGTTCGTGGTGTTCAGATGGGTATAAATAATTGAAAATGATCTACTGTCTTCCTGCCGTGTATTATCACCAAATTGGCGTTGTCCTTGTAGACGCTATAATATGTGCTTGTCTGTCAATGTTCATTCGAAATAGATGGAAACCTTTACTTATATATTTATTTTTTGGAGTAAATTTTTTTTAAATTTTACAGACGAAAACATTTTTACTAAACGTCGACTAAAACTAGACTAAATTAGTCTTGAATTTTTGTCAACAAAAACTAGACTAAGACAAACACATTTTCAGATGACTAAAATATGACTAAGAATAATAAGTATTATCGTCCAAAACATTAAGACGTTGGTGTCTGCGTGTTAGGTGAAGGATTCTGACCTTCTAGCCGGACCGCCGGAATCGCTCTAGCCAAACCGCCGGACCTGCGCTGGCACAGATCCAACGATCCAGGCCGGCGAGACCCCGGCAATCCGGCCAGAAGGGAAACCTCCGCGCGTTCTCCTTAGTCTTAACCCTTTGTACTGACTCCATTTTGAAAGGTTTAAAGAAGGCTCGCCTAAACAAGTTGATAATTTATTCAGATCGACATCGATCAAAACGGCAAGGCAAAACAGAAACACTCAGGCGGGGAGGCAAGCTCGTTCCAAGGTCACCGTATCAGAAGTCAACAAAAGGTTCCCGAGAAAAAATGACAATGCTTATTTAAATATTCAGTCTTTTGAAGGCTCTAGCGGGGTGGGCCGTGAGCAGGAAGAAGGGTGTGTTTGGGATTGTTGTCTGTTTGTGGATTAGACAGGAGGATTCGGGAGTTACTGTTGTCCAGGCAACGAGGGTTGTGGATTTTGCCACCTCAGCGTCAAAGGGGCTCTTGGAATCTTGTCAGTCGTGTTATCAGTTGGATTTCGGCATTCTCCGGTGCTATTTGTGTTGGGACAGAGCGTCCCGCCATTTGTTCTAGACTGTCCGGGAGAACTGACTGCGAGAGTTGGTGCGTCAATCTTGCTCATGACACACAGGTTGGGCTTTCGTGATGAGAAGGCGTCGTGTATCTTTTATGCCCTGTATTCTGCTTCTTTTCCTTAAACTGTGGTGTAAGTGCTATGTATTTTATATTGGGTGTGTTAGAGTAATACAAACAGTCAAACCATAAATACGAGAAACGATACTATTCCCTGATTAATTATATTAAGTGCGTTAGAGTAATGCAAACAGTAAGACGGTGCCTACGAGAAAAGGTACTCTCCTTCAAAGGGTTAGTGTGCTACTGTAAAGGGCTTTGGGCATGGTAAAAACACATAGATGCATGCACTATATAAGTACTCTCCATTTAATGGAGAACATACAGACAATATTCAATCAAAGATTGGCAGGAACACTGTGGTTACACTGAAGGTCAGCCACTGCAACATGGTCCGATTCCCTGTGGATTCCTTTTAAGTGCAGCTCAGGGGTGAAAGATAGAAAATGGACAACATTTACCTGCCAGCCATGTCAGTGTTCAATGTGTGTGGTGCTGTTGGGTGGTTGCATTTGTCATCAAGACTCAATTTATTACAAACCTCTCTCAACTTGCAAAAATAGTGCAGATTGGAGAAATGCTCCAGAAATAATATTTGTCAGCTATTCATTGCAGTATAAAGTTGCAAATCATATGGAAAACCAATATCCCAATGCACTTGCACAAATAAGTCACAGAATATCTTAAAATCCCACACAGACACCCTAGACAGAAAAAATCCGGAGCATCTCCTCTGAAACCACCTTCTTTTCCTTCGAGTGTCGTTGACTTTTGACTTTGCCTCATCACCACTGGTCCCCCGCAGTCTCGCCGGCAGTCGGCGCGTCCTGCCAGTGACAGCTTGACAGTCTGTCTAAACTCTGCCTGAAGGTCGTGTTTTCTTAGCAATAGATGGACACAATCAGCTTGAGAGGCTGGGTTACCAGGAGAGAGGGACGTTGAAACACATACACTCCTTAACTTTGTACTGGCAGAAAGGATTGACGCATTAAGGAAAGTACACTGTTATTTTATTATTAGTCTTCCACTTAACCCTCAAATCAAATACTGGTTTTAGGGAAAGATGCCTGCCAATTGCAAAGATGGAGTTTCTTTCTTCCAGAGCTAAAAACAGCCAGAGGGACCCAGAAATTTTAAGCAAGGTGGTTTTGTCCGTCTCAGCATCTGGTGAAAGCACACCTTGCTTCTGATGGCTTTCACAGATTGCAGCCTATTAAAGGCCAAGTACATGAGAACCTACCCCCTCCCCCGTCTTTTCACATGCCCCCTCACCCTGCCCCTCCTTTGCACACCTTTCAAGTGCCCCACAAAAGCCACATCGCGGGGTCCTTTCTTGTCACAACCACACATAGCGCCACCCAACACCCTGGGAGATGGGGGACGGAGCCTAACTATTTAATGTAGTGGTTTCAGCCAAAGGCAGAAACAGATGTGGGCCACTCCAATTTAGTTAGTTCCTTCTTAAATATGCAAGAAAGGCCTTACATGACAAAGGACAACGACATGAGTAAACAGTACTGTAATTCCCCTCGTGCTTGGTTATTAGAGCTGGGAATCTTTGGGCACCTAACGATTCGATTACGATTACGATTCAGATGGTCCGATTCGATTCTAAAACGATTATTGATGCACCCCCCCTTTTTTTTTTTTTTTTTTTTTTAATATTTTGTACATTTGTTCCAAAATTGTTCAAAAATACTCTCAGGCTAAACCAAACTACTATTTCAGTATCAAGTTAACATATAGCAGTAAACAAATATACAAAAATAACAGTAAATAAAAAACTCCAGTCCCCATTCTGTATCAGCAGCTTTAAACTACATTCAATTAATTTAATGTTGTGAATCAACCGTTAAAGTTGTTAAAATTGCTCCTGTTAATCCATAATTTCCCTTTTGTCAACTTTCGACATGTGAAAGTTTTAAAACTATTTTAAAGATAGATTCAAGTCAATATTTTACCGATTTAGGAGTATTTTAGATAAAAAGTTAATTAGGTTTGCTTGGAAGGTTCGCTACAACAGCCTTGCAGAGAAGTGTACTGCTTTAAGATGGCGGCCGTTTACTACGTCTGCATCTAGCTTTTTCTAGATGTGCTGCAAACGCTACCGCTACCGTAGTGCATCTAGTCTTATATAAATGATATCTACCGTAACATTATGTGGATGACGTACTTTTGGAGCAGCTTCAGGTATGTTGTTGTGTTTTTTTATCTCGTGGCATGAGTTGAGCTAGAGCCGTGAGTTGAGCATTGGCATTACCCGAGGGGCCGGGTAATGAGAAGCATGATGTTTAGCTACTCTCGCTCCGTTGCTCATTGACCGCGCGGCGCGCTGAGTGTGTTGTACTTCCGCTTTACTTGGCATATTTCAATAATCGGAATTTGGATGTTTGTGAATCGTTCTCGAATCTTCCACGGCCGAATCGCGAATAATCTAAGAATCGGAAATTTTGCACACCTCTATTGGTTATGGTGTGAAAAGGCCTTAAAACTGTTACACACAGCAAAAACAGACATCAAGACATTGTTTACAGACTAAAGCCAAAGCAATCATTAAATTAATATACGTATCGGAGCATTATGGAATCAATATTAGCAAAACGTCATGGAAAAAATCAGATCGGAAGTCTAAACATCTGTATTGGGACATCCATGATCTGAAATTTTTGTGTCTGGTAACCATTAGTGAAATATTTTAAAATGTATTTTCAACAGTACAGTGGTACCTCTACATACGATCGCTTCGACACACGAACTTTTCGACATCCGACGTAAAATTTGACTCGCCATTTGTTTCTACATCCGACGACATGCTCGAAATACGACGACAATGGCAGCACCGCAGACGAATGCACGGCGGATTTTCTTGTGTGACAAATCAACACAGGTTTCAGAAAAGGTTGGTACAGGTGGTGAAACAAGGAAAAAGTTGACGCTTACCTTCTAAATAAAGATGCAAATGACAGAAAAATATGAGCGTAGGGTGGGCATCCGTGAAATGGCTCAACAATACATCTCCACGGTCCTCCTCCGACCATCGTTCGCCAGTCTTTATAAGTTAAGCTGACAATTCTTATTGTGGTAACATCTCCAGAGAAATCGCCAGCTTCGCCACGTTTTCAGCATTTCTTTCACAACTTATTCAACACAAAACGCCTGCTGTCTGCCGCAATTGACGATGTTCTCAAGAAAGCATTGAAAGCGAAAGTAAACTTTCACCCGCTCCCCTCCCTCTTTGTCACGTCAGCGCCGCGGTGCCTTCAGGTACAGAAAAAAACGTCCGCCTTATTAGAACCCGTTTCGTTACACTATTAAAGGAATTATTATTATTATTATATTATTAATCCGATTTTTATTTATTATTTATTTGTTTTGCTATATGTAATTGCCATTTGTAATAGTACCAGCAGTATGTTTTAAGGATTTAGTGCAGGTTTTTGGGCTGTGGAACGAATTAATGGAATTATAATGTATTCCTATGGGAAAATCCTGCTCGACATACGACCATTTCGACTTACAAACAAGCTCCTGGAACGGATTAACTTCGTATGTAAAGGTACCACTGTATATTGCAAATATAGACATGCTACGCACTAGGCCACTGTGCCTGTAAGTAATCCATACATATAAACATCATTTGTCAACCAAATTTTGATTGCAGTATCCATGTCATTTTACAATCAGAAGGTCGATTGTGGTTTTACCAGTTTTTGCCCCAAAATCCAGTCGTCGATTGTAAAAACACAAATGATTAATCGCCAATGAAAATAGCAGCGTAATTAGTTGCCGCGCTCCATGTGCATTATGGGGTTTTCTTTCTCAAGATCATGTTAACTTAGTTTGGCTGTGTCTGGCCTGGCTTCTCTTTACAATTGACAGATTGTTTTAATCAGTGTTTGTGTGTGTGTGTGTGTGTTTTTCTTTTCTTTTTAAATGGAATCTGCCCCCATCGACACTAAAATATAATTTCGGATTTCTTCCAAACTGCAAGAGGCAATTTAAAAAGTTTTTTTTTTTTTTTTAAGTTCATCCCAAAATCAATGAAAACAACAGATAGTTGTGTTGCTATTTTTTGTGATTTCCTTTGGTGCTAGGGCCTCACAAATATACATGCACGGCTGGCCAAAAGTATTGGCACCCCTGCATTTCTGTCAGATAACTCTCAATTTCTCCCAGAAAATGATTGCAATTACAAATGCTTTGGTAGTAATATCTTCATGTATTTTGCTTGTCCTGAAAAAACACAAAAGAGAATGAAAAAAAAAAAAAATCATCATCTTACACAAAACTCAAAAAATGGGCCGGACAAAAGTATTAGCACCTTCAGCCTAATACTTTAGACAAAATAATCACCAACAGCCGCTTCCAGTATCCATCACTGAGTTTCTTACAATGGTCTGCTGGAATTTTACACCATTCTTATTTGGCCAACTGATGCAGGTCTCTGAGATTTGAAGGGTAACTTCTCCAAACTGCCATTTTCAGATCTCTCCACAGGTGTTCTATGGGATTCAGCTCTGGACTCATTGCTGGCCACTTTAGAAGTCTCCAGTGCTTTCTCTCATACCATTTTCTAGTGCATTTGAAGTGTGTTTTGGGTCATTGTCCTGCTGGAAGACCCATGACGTCTGAGGGAGACTCAGCTTTCTCACACTGGGCCTACATTAGGCTTCAAAATTTGTTGGTAGTCTTCAGACTTCATACTGCCATCCACATGGTCAAGCAGTCCAGTGCCAGAGGTAGCAAAGCAACCCCAAAACATCAGGGAACCTCCGCCATGTTTGACTGTGGAGACCGTGCTCTTTTCTTTGAAGGCCTTGTTTTTTTTTCCTGTAAACTGTGTATATGTTGATGCATTTTCCCCAAAGAGCTCTACTTTTGTCACATCTGACCAGAGAACATTCTATCAAAACGTTTTTGGCTCTCTTGGGTACGTTTTGGCAAACTCAAGCCTGGCTTTTTATGTCTCTAGGTCAGAAGTGGAGTCTTCCTGGGTATCCTACCATGGAGTCCCTTTTCATTCAGATGCCGATGGATAGTACGGGTTGACACTGTTGTACCCTCGGACTGCAGGACAGTTTTAACTTGTTTGGATGTTAGTCGAGTTTCTTTGTCCACCATCCGCACAATCTTTCGTTGAAATCTCTCGTCAAATTATCTTTTCACATCTAGGGAGGTTAGCCACAGTGTGTGCCGTTGGCTTTACACTTATTGATGACAGTGGACACGGTAGACACAGGAACATTCAGGTCTTTGGCGATGGACTTGTAGCCTTGAGATTGCCCATGCTTCCTCACAATTTTGCTTCTCAAGTCCTCAGACAGTTCTTTGGTCTCCTTTCTTTTCTCCATGCTCAATGTGGTACACACAAGAACACAGAACGGAGGTTGAGTCAACTTTAATCCATTTTAACTGGTTGCAAGTGTGATTGAGCTCTTGCCACCACCTGTTATGTGCCACAGGTAAGTAACAGGTGCTGTTTATTATACAAATTAGAGAAGCATCACATGATTTTTCAAAGGGTGCCAATACTTTTGTCCAGCCCATTTTTGAAGTTTTGTGTAAAATGATAATGATTTTTTTCCCATTCTCTTTTATGTTTTTTCATTGCAAGCTAAAAAAAAATTAAGATATTACTACCAAAGCATTTGTGATTGCAATCATTTTCTGGGAGAAATGGAGCATTATCTGACAGAATTGCAGGGGTGCCAATACTTTTTCCAGCAGTGTATACAGTATATATGAACCTTTTTGGAAGGTGTTTGAATTTAGTCTGTAGTGAGTCATGGATAAAAAAACGAGGATGGAATGATACCCGCGCCTCCAACTATGTCCTTGTGCATGTGCATTAACACAAGGACTGTTTGTTGATTAAGATTTTTGAGAGCTTTAAATCAATCCCATCTGTGCCCCTCTTTGAAACACCCCCTCTTGTCCTCTGCTCCCCCCGCAGATTTGATCGTGGGGTCGTTTGGTGCTGGGGAGGTGTCAGTGTACAGGTATTGCAAGACCTTATCCTTGACCTTGTTCATTGAATTCTGGGTTTACCTGTCAAATAGTGATAGTTTTGTGACATATGAATATGTGTTTTGCTCATAGAGCTCAACCTGTTGTATCTGTGGATGCAGCAATGATCCTGACTCCCAGGATACTGAATCCTGATGACAGGCAGTGTCAACTACCGTTCAGCGATGCCATGGTTACCTGGTAAGACTCTCTGTGCCACACTCACATTCATATGGACAATTTAGAGTTTTCATTTAATTGAATATCCATGTTTATTAAATGTGCGAGGAAGCAGCAAACCCACACAATGTTGGGGATTTCATGCAAACTCGACTTGTGCCGAGATTTAACCCCGGGATCTCTCGAACATAAGGCAGACGTACAAACCACTGTTCTTAACCTTATGTTATATATCGTCATCAGTTTTTCAATTTTTTGGGAAAATGGTGTGTCACGAAATGAACCACAATGTAGTCTGTGTATGAAGCTGTAATGTCAATGTATTTTAAATGATCAAGGCTGCTGAAAAATAGATTATGTTTGCAGTCAGGACTGCTGATGTACACATTTTTTATGCAAAACAAAACACAATATTAGCTCATTGTGGTCATCAGCCGTTTTTCTTTGTTGTTTTCGTTTGGCTGCAACCATTTGAGGTTGGAACTTCAGCTCCAAGAGGAATAGTTCAGATTTCCCAGCAGTCTTAAATATGGCATCACTCCTATACGATGCTATGAAGATACTCGACAGCCCTTCACACTGAAGTTAACATGACTGGAGCTGTTTGTGTACGTACATACGAATACTATATAAAAAGAATGTTATACATGTTTATATATGATGTTTTCGGGATCTTATAGTGACCATGCATTATTTTTTTTCTCACATCATGGCTTTGCTGACAGGTGATATTTTGAGTTTTTGAACACAATGAATTACTTTGTACAGTTGCGTAGGAACAATTTTGTCATGCGTTAGGACATTATCAACAGTAACTTAAATGATGTTACTTGCTGTTTTTGTGACCAAATATTTACAGCAATAATATGGCTTTACAGTATAGCAATAACATAAGTTAGAGAGAGATATAACAACTAGTGGCGGAGCAAATGGGAACAGGGCCCAGGTGCAATGAGCATAAACAGGATCCCCGGAGTGTACAGTCCAACTGGGGTGGGGAGGGTGCTTGTGGGAATTTATTCACAGGCCCTTCCAGACAACCGGCCAAGCGGCTGGCAGATATATTTTAACACTTAAACACTATGTTACAGCTTAGCGCATTATCTTAACTTTCTGTTTGACCGTCCCCTGGCCCAACCACGCCAACTTAACGAACGCAAATCGGGCCACTTAGAGGGCCAGGTGCAGTTGCACCCCCAGCGTACCTCTAAATTCCAAACATACAGATTTAAAGGGGAAGTTCAGGATTTTTGACATCGGCTTAATCTTCGAGTTAGCGAGGGTTTAATTACTCGGTGGACTTGATTTCAACAAATTCCGTGTAGTTTGTTAGTTATTTGTTAGTTTCAGGGCTCCGGAGTAGCTAAGCTAGCGCTAGTCAATTGGACCATCTTAGCTTGCCAATAAAAAACAACATATGCACACATGAAAATCATCGACAACCCATGCAATCAATAGTCTTGGGTATATTTTCAGGATAAAGTTGTTAAAATTTACCATTGCATGTCAATAATTGCAGTATGAACAGCAACATTTGTAATTCAGAAGCTCTGCAGAGGAGCAGGGGGAGTGATATCACATCCTTTTTTTTTTTTTCACTGCCGATTTGTTATGTCGTAGCCAGCAGCAAGTAACCAGTTTATATTATTCCTGGTTCTTCATAGGGAATTTGTGGAAACTTTCCTTTGCCCATTACTTCTGTCTGGTTCCACAGCCTCTGAATGCACATTTCGCCATGTTGCCGGCCATCAGTAAACATTCGAGGCAGGTGGGAAGTCAGAGTTTCCAACCTCCGATCTGGAAAAATATAATTGGAAGGCCTCCACTATTTGATCACTTACAAGAAGGCAGGTTTGCTGGGGGTCAAAATGTCGTTTGATGGCCAAAATAAAAAACATCGTGATCAGCCATCTTTGCTGTTTACATTCGCTTGGAACGCTTTGAGGTCGCAACTGGTAACCTCCGAGTGGGATAAGTCCGACTTCCCACCTTCCTCGAATGCAGCGTGAGCACGAGTGGCCGAAGCACTCCTCTCTATTGTGGTGGTATTACGTATCTTTAAAAAAATAGTCCTGCAGAATGAAAGGAATTACGTCAGTTGGTGTGACATTGTTTTGGCTGCACGATTGTTTTGGAACAATGATCTGTGTTTTGAATTTATTTGTGTATGTTGGATCTGTTCGTAGATCTGTATCATTTTTTATCGGCATGCTGGAAGGTCCCATTGACTCGCACTAGCTTAGCAACTCCGGAGCCCTCAAACTAACAAATAACTTGCAAACTGCACAGAATTTGTTGAAATCAACTCCACCAACTAGTTAAACTCCGCTAACTCAAAGAGTAAGCCTAATGCCAAAAATATTGAACTACCGCTTTAAGTTAAACTATAAGAATTGAACTCGGTCATTAACATCTTAGAATGTGACCAATCCAAAGCTATCCCTAATATTGCCACATTACTCCTTTCTCCGTTATCTTCCTAGGAAAGTCAAATGAACCACGTGTGCTTAAAGGAAGGACAATTTAAAAAGTTTCAATTTTTTTTAAAAGGACTTGTGATTTAAAACCAGAAAAGATCAAAGTCTTAACCAAACATGCATCTAATTGGAACTGCTACAGCTGTAATGAATCCCGAATGTGCCTGGAATCATGCTGCTTATACAGGACCATAACACACACTGTGTAACGCATGGACAATTACAACACACGATCACACACACTAGGACAAATACTTCACCTCTATTTTAGCATATCTCGGATCAAATGCATATCCAAACAATATTTCATATAACCTTTAGGGAGTAAATTAATCTGAAACCTTATAATCCTATTTTCAATATATTGTTTTCCCCATGTGGTCAATTTGGATAGTTGAGTGAGGCCCGAGTTGAAAATCTCCCACTGCTTCAGCTACATCTAGCATTGGTCCCAACATATTAAGACTGGAAGCGGGACTGTTTAGACAAGAGAAGTGTGCTGGGCTCGCTGCCATGATGGTGCGGTGGTGTGTGAGTGTTGGCGGCAGCTGAGGCGGGACTAGAGATTTGAGACTGATTGACAAAAAGCACTAAACTGGAGCTGTGTCATAATAATACTCACTTAATTCAAATAAACAGGCTCAAAGTTGGTTCGAAGGTATGGAATCAGATATGCCCTGACATACACACACACACCCTCACAGTAATCAAACAGCAGCAGACAAAAGTAACGAATTGAGGAGACTCCCTCGGGTCAAGAGGTGAACGAATGTTAGGTTTGTTTGTGTGTTGTTGTAACAATAGGCACAAATATGCCACACATTGAGAACATGCAAGGGGATTTTGTATCTTAAATATTGTTCATTAAGCTCGTGTATTTTCTCCCAGCCAATCAACAAAGGAAAATTCAGTGCAACATCTAAGGATTGTTAGGGTTTTTAATCATTTTTCTACATAGGATAAAGATGTAACTGTAAAACCTTTGTTAACTACTAAGTAGAGGTGCATAAGATAGTGTCAGTCGAACGGGTAGTCCTTCCTTCCTTTGTATTGGATTTTTTTTTTTTTTTTTTCCGATTCATATACAGGTAAACTAGTCAAACTTTAGCAGAGGAACCAATGTCGGAGCCCATCCAGCCTATCATCCACCTTCTTTTGTGTCTACCACTTGATTGAAATTCATGACAACAAGCCAGATCTCGTTTTTGCATGTGTTACAACACATGTACAGTCAATCACACATGCACATAGACGGCATCTCTGTTTTTTCAAACCGACATTTTAAAGCAAAGGCTCAATTCCTATTGAGTTTCCATTGGGTGCATCCATGAGAGCAAGGTAATGAACAAAAGTCTTCTCAATTGTTTTTTGCTATAAAGGTTCAATGCCGAAATACAATATATTTTTGTGTATATAAGGAAAACAGTATACTGTATATGCATGCAACACAAAGTGATATATACAGTAATATTTTACATATAGTGTGGTATATAAAGTTTTTTATATACGGTATACTGTACATGTACGTATGTATGTACGGGCGGCTGTGGCGTAGTTGGTAGCTTGAGTTGTCCTGGGACCGAAGTGTCAGCGGTTCAATTCCCAGCTACGACTACCCGCTGTCGAAGTGCCCTTGGGCAAGGCGCTGAACCCTAATTTGCCCCCAATGGGTTGGCAGCAGCACCAATGGTGTGTGAATGTGTGCCAATGTAAGGCGCTTTGGGCATTGTAACAATGTAGATAAATGCGCTATATAAGTACTCTCCATTTACCATTTGCCATATGTACAGTATGTATGTGCAGCATAATCTCAACAAGAGTGTGTCAAAGAGTGATTTACAATCCGATAATGCTTGCATCAAAGATAAAGGCTTGTATTCTGCAGCCCCTTCTACTGGCTATTTCAGAACTTACAGGCAATAATAAGTCTGCAATTAATTATTGTAATCAATTAGCTTTGATACCAAAAAAAATGAAATACCAGTTTTGAGGCTCGACATGTATACATCGCTAGAATATATCTATTAAATTGTAATTCTGATCTATCTACGAATAACAGACTATTAGCAATTTTTATAAGTGTCCTCTCCAACACCAGTAACAACTACAACAAGAAAAAAGTGAGCGAGAACTTGCGACCTTCTAACGGGTTTTCTAATAAGGAAAACTAAAATGGGTAGTAACATTTGTGACCTTCCAACGGGTTTTCTAATAAGGAAAACTAACATGGGTAGTAACATTTTGAGGCTAGTGTCTATTACCACAATTGAGTTCTACATAGTTCTGAGTCTTTGTACTACCCTAATTATTTTCAAACATATTCAGAAGCAAATCTATTATTTTATTTTACAGAATTTAACCATTCACAAGACTCAAAGTCAATCATTTCAAGTGACAACTGCTAGAGCCTGTGTTGCTTATTGGATTATGTGATTATATCATGCAAACATTTACAGTAATCGTTAATTAATCGACCATGCTTGCGCTTCTGCTTTGCATTAATCTTTGTTATAGGAGTTTACGGTAAAAAGGCCGTTTAAATCAGTGGTACATACAACATTTGTTATTGATATTTATTTAAAACACATTTTAATAGGAGCAAGCTGTAGATTCTCTCAGCTATATCATTTTTTTTCCTGCAGTAGTTTGTGGTCTCCCCACTAAAAGTACCGAAACTAATCCCAATTTTTTTTTTTTCAATGCGAACAATGCATTCCAGTTTATTTTTTATGAATTTTGAAAAGAATGATCCAATCAATTGTTGTTTTGATTTTTTTTCTGCTTCCAAGCATGCATCCCTTGGGACTACGACTGGCTGTTATTTACTGTTTTTGTAAAAGCAAAACAGATGGAGGCCCGGCTATAACTATTGGTCACAGCATTTAAAAAAAAAAAAAAGAAAGAAATGCTTATCTAATGTTTATGAAGAGGAGAAGGAGGCTGAAGCTGTGGTGTAAAATGTTTTAAAAGTTCTCACTCATTAAATGTGGCCAGGGTGAGAGGGTACAGTAAGCATGTCTAATAATAACAATGTGTTTTGGTGATAAAACGCAGATGCATTTTTGGGAACAGTGCCATATAGTTTGTTGTCATGACAAAGAAAGTGCCAAGGTTATGTTCTATATGTGCAGTATGCCACACACACAAACATGCACACACCAATTACTAGAATCACTTTGAAGCACACCCACCTTAATACATAAAACACATGCAACACTCAAAATACCACCTGGTCAAAAAAATATTTCAAATTGACTCAAAGGGGGGTATTTTTTAAAGGTTTGTATTTTAGTATGTGCATTTAAAGCATCTGCATCACATATTTATTATATTTGGGAAGCCCAGCTCTTAATTACTGAGCATGGCACCGACATAGGCAAGCTCAATATGTACAATGAACTCATTAGAATTTTTGAAGTGGAACCAAGCAAAAAATGCCCCATGAAGCTTAGCTTTAACTCGGTCATGATTCCACACTTGCTTAGATTATGAGACATTAACAGCTCCCCATGTTGGACTCACTTAACTGTTTCCTTGATTTAAGGAGGTGATAACACACACATGTGCTTATATTGATAAACACATAAATAAAGGAAATGGGGAACAGTTACCTAGGTTCCCATGTCTGTTTATTTAAAATAAAATTCTCAGAGGAATGAACTCCTAATAAATTACCTGGAATAAATCCTTTAGCTTGTATACATTAAACACTATACGCAACATTAACTCTACATCACTTATCTTGCAGCCTGAAGGTGGATGTGTGTGCAGAAGTGAGTGGAGTAGCCATCCCAAGCTCTGTGGGTAAGCAAGTTTCTGCTCAGCCATACATACAATACAGGATGACCCAAAAAAAAGTTTACACTGCCATAATACAACTTACATGCCATGTTTATTCATATTAAAATTAGAATGTAATCACAAATTATACATTATTGTAAAGAACATGTACAGTACACTCTATTTTTCAGTGTGTCCTCCCTTAAGTGTCACAACAGCCTCCAGGCGCCTGTGGAACGCTTGACAGGTCTTCTTTATGTAGGATGCTGTCATCTTTTCCCAAGATCTAACAATGGACCTCTCCAAGGCTGCCACAGAAGTTTGTGGCTTCTTACAGGCACTGTCCTCCACAGTTGCCCATATGCTATAATCTAGGGGATTGAGATCTGGACTCTGGGGTGGCCACATATCACCTTGTCAATCAACTTTTTGGTCCGCACAGATCGGGTTTTCCAGACACAGGTTTTCGTGAGGCTGTTCCAGTATCTTTCAGCATCTTTTTAACTTTGTAGACTGCACATCTGGATATTCTCAGATTTGCTGCAATCTCAGTAGGTGTCAGACCGGCATGCAGCAATTCAGGTACAGTTTAAGTTTTCTTCATTTTCAGCAGAAGCACAGAAATTGTAGAGACGAGAGATTACCAGCTGCATTGAGTGACCTTAATGAATCACTTAAGCATGACAACCTATTTAGATATGTTTCAATGGCTTTTAAACAAGCAGTCAACTGAGTGTAAACTTTTTTTTGGGTCACCCTGTATACTAATACAGTATATACTATATACAGTGGATATACAGTATAATGTGTGTGTATATATATATATATATATATATATATATATATATATATATATATATATATATATATGTAAATTTATCGCGTTAACTGGCGGTAATTGATTTTCTTAATTAATCACATTAAAATATTTGACGCATTTAACACATGCGCGGAATGACCTGCTCATGCATTGCCTCAAACAGATTACAATGACGCCGTTTTTATGCACATTTAGAGCTAAGAGGCAGAGGAAGGCGAGTGGACACAGGCGTTCATTGTACCGGGCTGTTTATTGGCATAAGTTTCGGCAACTCCTTCACAACAAACATAAGTATCATTTAGTGAAAGCACAACAAAAGGCACAAGGCAATTCAAAGTGCTTTACATCACATGAAGATCATAAAAATCACATTTAAATCAATACAACGTAAAAACCAAGACAAAAGATCGCATTTAATCACAAATAGAATAAAAATAAATAAATAAAAATAAAACAGAAATAAAAATAAAACAAAAACTACTACTACTAATAATAATAATTGAAATCAGCAATGGAGATAAGCACAAGAGAAATAGAAAGCAGGTAGATTGAAATGTATAGCCAGTTATGGATATGCAGTGCTAAACAAAAGCGTTTTTAGCCCTGATTTAAAAGAGCTAACAGTTTGAGCATACTTCAGACGTTCAGGTAACTTGTTCCAGAGGTGAGGAGCATAATAACTAAATGCTGCCTCACCCTGCTTGGTTCTTGTTCTTGGAACATGCAGAAGACCGGTTCCAGACGACCTTAGGGGTCTAGATGTCTCATAGGAATCTAACAAGTCAAGCATGTATTTTGGTCCAAGGCCATTAAGTGTTTTGTAGACGAGCAGTAGTATTTTATAGTCTATCCTTTGACTCACTGTAAGCCAGTGTAGCGATTTCAAAACCGTTGTAATGTGGTCCAGCTTCCTTGTATTTGTGAGGACTCTGGCTGCAGCATTCTGTACTAGCTGCAGCTTCCTGAATGATTTTTTATCAAGACCTGTAAATATACCGTTGCAATAGTCCAATCTGCTGAAAATGAATGCATGCATAAGTTTTTCCATGTCTTGTTGAGTCAGAAGCCCCTTAATTCTGGTTATATTTTTTAGGTGGTAATAAGCGGATTTAGTGACGGACTTTAGATGGTTATCAAATTTTAGGTCTGAACTAGTCGATTTTTTGATTGAAAATGTTACAAATTTATTACCGTAAAACGAAAACATTAAAAAAATTACTATAACTTGTAATAACATTGGTCTTTTAAGAACTACAAGTCTTTCTATCTGTGGATCCCTTTGACAGCAAGAATGTTAATGCCATCTTGTGGATTTATTGCTATAATAAACAAATACAGTACTTATGTACAGTATGTTGAATGTATATATCGGTCTTGTGTCTTATCTTTCCATTCCAACAATAATTTACAGAAAAATATGGCATATTTTAGTGATGGTTTGAATTGCAATCAATTACGATGAATTAATTTTTCAGCTGTGATTAACTTGATTAAAAAATTTAATCATTTGGCAGCCCTAATATATACTAATATATACCTACATACTCTATGTACAAGAGATGTTGTTGAGTTGCTTCTCGTCCCACGTCACATCAAGTACAGTGTATTTGAGCACGTGATTGGGTAGTTTGGTGTTTAATCAAGCAAGCGATATACAAATAAAGTAGTATTTAAATGCAGACATTTGCATTTGCTATGGTTTAGTGCAATTATTTTATGGCACAAGCAGTTTTTGTCACATTTTTTCCGTGACTTCCATAACCCCTCCTGTTGCCCATGTTGGTGTATCCTTCAGCAAGATATCGAATCCCACATTGCTCCTGATGCTGCATCATCGATATATAAATGAGGAAATGAATGAGCGTTGAAGCGCTATGAGTACATTAGGTACAAAAGCACTATACAAATATAAGCTAATTTACCTTTGACCATGATTGTTAAGCTCCGCAAATGCAGAAACAAGGTTGGATCTCGAAGCAGACAATAACTGAGGGATTCATACAAGGGTTTATTTGATACAAAACAAAAAAACACGCAATCGCGGAAAAGTGGAACAACAAAATGCGTCCGCGACAGCAGGTCGACAGGGCTCAACAATACTAACTCGAGGGTAACTAAGGTGATAGACAGAGAGCCAAAATGACAGAATAAAACACTCAAATACCTGCACAAGGTAGAGGATACAAACGAGAACAGCAGATGAACAAAAACCCCACATAGGGGCAAAAGAAGTGAATGCATAGAGACTAGACTGCGATGTGTCAAATGGCGATCACCAAGACAATACCTCGGCGCCCTTCTCTTGAATAGCCTACGTTTATATACTATTGTTGATGAGCTTTGATTAGCTGCTGGGGCGACGCCGGATATGGAGGACCAGGAGTGCAAAAATTAAATAACTAAATACACAAATAAATTATTAAATGTATCATTTAAATGCTTCTTTTTCAATATTTCATTTATTTCAATATTTAATTTCAACATGTATTTATTTATTTCAATATTTATTTGTTTATTTGAATTTATATTTATTTATTTTACTTTTTATTTATTTTTTTCACTTTTTATTGATTTATTTTAATTTTTATTTAATTATTTCAACATTTATTTCCACTTTTATTTATGTATTTGAACATTTATTTATTGATTCCAATATTTATTTATTTCAACATTTATATATTAATTTCAATTTTTATTTATTTATTTCATTATTTATTTCAACAATTATTTATTTCACTTTTTATTTATTTCATTCTTGCACTCTTGTTCCGCCTGTGGCCGCATGAAATAATTTTATCTGTTATTGGCTCATCAAACTCGGTGGGCGGGCGTGAACTAGGCGGGGTTTGAGCTGAGTAAGTCATGGCGGCGATTGCTGAGGTTCTGCATGAGCTTTCTCGGGATTTAATAACGGACACGTTAGACTTAGCAGAACACGTTGACACAGGAAATTCGGACCCTGAGCACGTGGCTTAGAAAAGGGTTTATCGTGAGAGGGAGCTCACGCAAACCACAGCAATTGCTGCCATGTTAGAAAGGAAGGAGCACTAGCTATCCAGAGCCATGTAGCTTGATTCTCTCAACTCAAACCCCACCCAGTTTGATGAGCCAAAGACGGATCAAATTATTTCCTGCAGCCACAAGGGGAACGAAAGTGCAAGAATGAAATAAATAAATATTGAAATAAATAAATGTTGAATTAATTAATTAATTAATTAAAAATTTGTCGGAACACTCCCACAGCCGGCTCCGAGCAGCACCTGTATAACATCTTTCCTGCATCTTTGTCCATCAATTCCTCTCAGACCTTAGAGCCGAGTTGCATTTGGATTGGTTGAAAGGTGTCCGAGGAGGTGTGAAGCGAGTCCTCTTCTTGGACACTCAGCAGCCTCAGCTCACTGGTCTCTTAACGTTGGGCCACGACCATCCACAGGCTTGCTTAAGCTACATCATTTACCTGAAAGTGAGCGGACCGGAGAAGAAGCACACTGTCCACTCAAGTAGACCAGCTGTTCTTCTTATTGTCACTTTTGACTATATGTTGGTTCATCTTTCTCCACAGGAGGAAGATGAGTTCCGGGACAAATTGACTCCAATCTCATTGGCTCTGAACTACAGTTTGGCTCCTCCCTCTCGGGGCCAGCAGCTTCCACCAGTCCTAAACTACTAT
Organism: Corythoichthys intestinalis; assembly: GCF_030265065.1. Classification (NCBI taxonomy): domain Eukaryota; kingdom Metazoa; phylum Chordata; class Actinopteri; order Syngnathiformes; family Syngnathidae; genus Corythoichthys; species Corythoichthys intestinalis. The sequence goes on from NC_080398.1 coordinate 45,722,419, forward strand.
AGCAGCACCTTCCTCCAAGAACACGTGAGCATGAACACAAAAGAACAGTTTGATTAGTGGTTAGCACCATGGTTTTGGGTTCGGGTTTCAGATACGAATCTTGGCTCCGGCCTTCCTGCTTGGGGTTTCATGTGGGTTTTCTTCAGGTATCCGACTTCCTCCCATGTTCCAAAGCAAGACTCTAAATTTCCCATATGGGTGGATGTGAGTGTGAATCATGGTTGTCTACTAGTGGTTGTCAACTAGTCAACTGTGTACTCCAAAACTTACCTAGCACAATTCAGTGCCTGTGCCTGTATGGAAACTCAACATTTTTGCTCTATTTGTATGACAAAATCCAGTGTAGCCTTTACATTTCCTCATGATGCCCCTCCTTTTCCTCTCAGGCTTACATTCTGCTGGACTGTGGTGACGACAATATTTGCATCCCGGATCTCCATCTTTCTGCCAGCATGTAAGACCTCGACCGACAAACATGGAACAAATCAAAAAAACGCACAGCCACACACAAAAATCTGTTACTCCTCAAACAATGAGAAAACATTAGAGTTGCGCATTGTTGTTCCCTATACCATGTGGAGATTATAATGTGTGTCCCGTGTGCGGACCAGCGTTCTCTCAGTAGTGCTTCCAGATGCACGCTATCCCCATGGAAACGTTATACAAACATCCTGTCACCCACTACTGACTGACAAATACAGTACATGTACACAAGTTGAGGTCAAGAGCAGTCGATTTCACAAATGCTTGGATTACACGTGTCATATTTTTGAAGATCGCGTGTACGCAGATATTTTTGACTCATTCACTGCCAGCCCAGGTTATCTGTTGTGGTAGTTAGTAAAAGAATGAAATTGTTTTTGAAAGCACCCATTAACAGCAATAGACGCCCGATCCATTTTGACTGGGAGGAGCTGGAAACGATCAAATGGTCATCGATCGCTACCAGTCACTCTCAGTCAAATTGGATTGGACATCTATTGCTGTCAGTGACAGTCATTGGTTAATAATGTATATCTTCAACACACTTGACTTAAAAACCAAAAGCTACACTTTTGAGTTTTAAAAAAAAATCATACATCAATGGGACTAGAAAAATGCTTTCTACTTGAAAAAAAGCTTTTTCTTTTAACAAATCAGAAGCCTGAAAATACAACATAAATGGTCTAGTAGATTGTAGCCCGCAGGGTGCATGCCATATCTACCTATGTTTATATAGCCATGTAGTGTATGTTGCTGGGTTTTTTTTCAACCAATTGCATGCCATGTCATACATTGATAACGAGCCAATTGCAAGCTGGGATATGGTCGACCAGAAGTTACACTTCATAAGATTGGCGAAACCTGAAAAGAGCTAAGGGAGCTTCTCCTTCCATGTCTCATCTATCATTATAATCATTTTCATGTATTATGTAACCGCCCTATTTTGAAAATGTACCAAGTAAAAAGTACAGATGTTAGTGTTAAACTGCTATTAGTAAAATGTAGGCTAATATACTAGCCCTTCCTAAAAATTTGCATATTGTGATAAAGTTCATTATTTTCTCTAATGTACTGATCAGTGTTGTTAATAACGGCGTTACAATATAACGGCGTTACTAACGGCGTTATTTTTTTCAGTAGTGGGTAATCTAATTAATTACTTTTCTCATCTTGGCAACGCCGTTACCGTTACTGAGGACGGAAAAGCATGCGTTACTATGCGTTACTATATTGGTCGAAAAGTCTGAGGGAGACGGACTCACCGAGACGACAGAGCAGAGCAGGAGTAGGGAGGAGGCAAGAAAGTTGTGACGCCGAGCAAACGCGATGCCAGGTAGCTCCAATAATACATGTTGTAGCCGATAGCCAACAAACTACGCCCGCATGTTATGGTAGACATGGTAGATATCACATCTACTGTACATAGATATAACTAGATGCAAAATGACAGACATGGCACTAAATGAGTTAGTAGACAGCCGCCATCTTAAAGCAGTAGACTTTTCAGGACGGCTCTGTTGTAGAGAACCTTCCTAGCGAACCTAAGTAACTTTTAATCTAAAATACTTCTAAATCGGCAAAATCTTGACTTGAATCTATCTTTAAATGATGAAACAGTTTTAAAACTTTCATATGTCGAAAGTAGAGAGAAGGCAACAAATGCAATAATGGGAGCAATTTTAACAACTTTTAACAGTTGATTCAGGGTAAAGGGTAAATTAGGGTAAATAATTGGGCTCGGGCCAATTGTACCAAAAACCTTCACAAAAAACTTCCCATCGTGTGGCCAATGTTTTTATTAGGGTTTTTTTTGGTTTTTTTGTTTGTTTTTTTTTGAGGGGAAAAAAAAAAAAAGTAATTATCACCAATTACTTTGCCAAGTAACTAATTACTCTTACATTCAGGTAATTGAGTTACTAACGCAATTACTTTTTGGGAGAAGTAATTTATAACTATAATTAATTACTTTTTTTCAGTAAGATTAACAACACTGGTACTGATAAACATTAGACTTTCATATATTTTAGATTCATTACACACAACTGAAATAGTTAAAAGCCTTTTATTGTTTTAATATTGATGATTTTGGCAAAAAAGTCAAGAAAACCCAAAAATCCCTATCTCAAAAATTTAGCATATTTCATCCGACCAATACACAAAAGTGTTTTTTTAAATACAAAAAAAAGTCAACCTTCAATTAGTTATATCAGCTATGCACTCAATACTTGGTCTGGAATACTGTTGCAGAAATGACTGCTTCAATGCGGCGTGGCATGGATGCAATCAGCCTGTGGCACTGCTGAGGTGTTATGGAGGCCTAGGATGCTTCGATAGCGGCCTTAAGCTCATCCACAGTGTTTGGTCTGGTGTCTCTCAACTTCCTTTTCGCAATATCCCACAGATTCTCTATGGGGTTCAGGTCAGGAGAGTTTGCAGGCAAATTCAGCATAGTAACCATGGTCAGGAAACCATTTACCAGTGGTTTTGGCACTGTGAGCAGGTGCCAGGTCGTGCTGAAAAATGAAATCTTCATCTGCATAAAGCTTTTCAGCAGATGGAAGCATGAAGTGCTCCAAAATCTCCTGATCGCTAGCTGCATTGACCCTGCCCTTGATAAAACACAGTAGACCAACACCAGCAGCTGACATGGCACCCCAGACCATCATTGACTGTGGGTACTTGAAACTGGACTTCAGGCATTTTGGCATTACCTTCTCCCCAGTCCTTCTCTAAACTCTGGCACCTTGGTTTCCGAATGACATGCAAAATTTGAGCGGCAAGTCCATTGCTGCTTCTCTGTAGCCCAGGTCAGGCGCTTCTGCCGCTGTTTCAGGTTCAAAAGTGGCTTGACATGGAGAATGCGGCACCTGTTGGCCATTTCCAGCACACGCCTGTGCACGGTGGCTCTGGATGTTTCTACTCACGACTCAGTCCACTGTTTCTGCAGGTCCCCCAAGGTCTGGAATCGGCCCTTCTCCACAATCTTTCTCAGGGTGCGGTCACCTCTTCTGTTTGTGCAGCGTTTCCTGCCACACTTTTTCCTTCCCACAGACTTCCCACTGAGGTGCCTTGATAAAGCACTCTGGGAACAGCCTATTCGCTTAGAAATTTCTTTCTGTGTCTAAGCCTCTTGCTTGAGGGTGTCAATGATGGCCTTCTGGACAGCAGTCAGGTCGGCAGTCTTGCCACTGATTGCGGTCTTAAGTAATGAACCAGGCTGGGAGTTTTAAAAGCCTCAGGAATCTTTCACAGGGGTTTTGAGTTAATTCGTTGATTCAGATGATTAGGTTAGTAGCTTCTTTAGAGTACCTTTTCATGATATGCTAATTTTTTGAAATAGGGATTTTTGTTTTTTCTTGACTTTTTTGCCAAAATCATCAATATTACAACAATAAAAGGCTTTAACAACTTAATTTGTGTGGAATGAATCTAAAATATATGAAAGTCTAATGTTTATCAGTACATTACAGAAAATAATGAACTTTAAATATGCTAATTTTTTGAGAAGGACTAGTACTAGTATACTGTACTTCAGTACCAGAAAACATCTTCTCGAATACAGTAACGAAATACCAAAGTTTGGTATTTCCCATCTATGGTTAGTAGTTGATACAGTGGTGTGAAAAAGTAAACATTTTGGAATTTCACACATTTCTGCACAAAATCACCATCAAATGTGATCTGATCTTTGTCAAAAACACACAGATTTAAAAATAGTGTCTACTTTAACTAAAACCACCCAAACATTTATAGGTCATAATATTATATAAATAATATACATTTTAATGAGGATAGCATGTAAACAATGACAGAAGGGAGAAAAATAAGTAGGGCTAGGTTCATACTGCAGGTCTTAATGCACGAATCAGATTTTTTCTTGTTTTTCGACTCAAGTGAGGCATTAACTTGACGGTCTGAACGGGACAAGTCGCATAGAAGTGGACCGTTTCAAATCCGATCTGGGTCACTTTCGTATGTGGTTTAAATCTGATCTGGGCCACATTTTTCCAGAATGTCGCGAGCGGTCTGAACTGTCAAGTCTCCCAAATTGGAATTCATGCAGCAATTACGACTTTTAAGAGCGAGAGAGACTGCGCGCTACGGTAGCGGTGCAGCTGTGCGTTAGCGCCTAGCTTGCCTTGAGCACTGCTTTTTAGGAAGGGTCGGACTTGATAACAGTCATAAAAAAATAAAAATGGGTTGAGGATAAGCCTGAGAATGATCGGTTTTCTCTGCTCTATATGACCAATATTTCAAGATTGCTTACACAGCCGAGGGTCGGGGCAAACTGCCCGTATGTGTGTGTGAGATGCACTGACAGTCTGTGCATGCTATCGATCCATATAAACTTTGAATACAAGCCTAAACGGGGATTATTTATGTCTGTGATTTGTGTCCTCTTTTTGGAAATCAAAATATGATCTCCCTGGAATGACGGCTGACAGCCAACATGTGTGGTAATTTGTTTTGATGCCTCTGCACATGCAGGTCTTCTTGCTCAGCGCGTGTCGGACTGCGAATTAGTGCGCATGCGTAATACTTGAACGGTCTCAATGGACAAAGGGAGTCTGAACGGGCACGCCAAAAAAACAGATATGACAAAAAAATCGGGATTTGTGAATTAAGACCTGCAGTATGAACATAGCCTAAGTGAACCCTCTGCCTAAGGAGACTTAAAGAGCAATTGAAACCAATTTTTACCAAACAATTTTAAGTCAAATGTGTGCCCAATCACTGATGAGTGGTTTAAAGCTGCCCTGCCCACTATAAAACACACACCTAGTAAAAATTGTCTTAATGAGAAGCATTGTCTGATGTGCATAATGGCTAGGTCAAAAGAGCTCTCCTAAGACCTGCGATCAAGGATTGTTTATTTGTATAAAGCCAGGAAAGGATACAAAACCATCTCTAAAAGCCTGGATGTTCATCAATCGACAGTCAGAGAAGTTGTCTAAAAATAGAGTTTGGCACTGTTGCTTCTCTCCCAAGTAGTGGCCGTCCACCAAAGATGACGCCAAGAGTTCAGCGCAGAATACTCAGAGAGGTAAAAAAAGAACCCTAGAGTGTCTGCTAAAGACCTACAAAAATCACTGGCACAATCCAGTATCTCTGTGCACACATCAACTATATGTAAAACTATGGCCAAGAATGGTTTTCATGGGATGACTCCACGGAGGAAGCCATTGGTGTCTAAAAAAACATTGTTGCTCGTTTAATGTTCGCAAAAAGGCACTTTGACACTCAACAGAAGTGTTAGCAGAATATTTTGTGGACTGATGAAACCAAAGTTGAATTGTTTGGGAGAAACACACAACATCATGTGTGGAGGAAAAATGGAACAGCTCACCAACATCAACACCTCATCCACACCGTGAAGCATGGTGGTGAGAGCATCATGATTTGGGGCTGTTTTGCTCTCTCAGGGCCTAGACAAGTTGCAATCATTAATGGAAGAACGAATTCAAAAGTTTATCAGGATGTTTTGCAGGAAAACCTGAGGCCGTCTGTCAGACAGCTGAAGCTAAAAAGAGGATGGATGCTGCAACAAGACAATGATCCAAAACACATTTGTATAAAGCTGGGAAAGGATACAAAACCATCTCTAAAAGTCTGGATGTTCATCAATCCACAGTCATAGAAGTTGTCTATAAAAGGAGAGAGTTTGGCACTGTGGCTTCCCTCCCAAGGAGTGGCTGTCCACCAAAGTTGAAGCCAAGAGTTTAGCGCAGAATGCTCAAAGAGGTAAAAAAGAGCCATAGAATGTCTGCTAAAGACTTCTAGAAATCACTGGCACAGTCCAATATCTCCGTGAACACATCAACTATATGTAAAACTATGGCCAAGAATTGTGTTCTTGGGAGGACTCCACGGAGGAAGCCACTGCTGTCTAAAAAAAAATCATTATTGCTCGTTTAATGTTCGCAAAAAGGCACTTGGACACGCCACAGAAGTTTATCAGTTCAAAAGTTTATCAGGATGTTTTGCAGGAAAACCTGAGGCCGTCTGTCATACAGTGGAAGCCAAAAAGAGGATGGATGCTGCAACAAGACAATGATCCAAAATACAGAAGTAAATCAACTTCAGAATGGTTTCAGAAGAACAAAATACACGTTCTGGAGTGGCCAAGTCAAAGTCCAGACTTCAACCCCATTGAGATGCTGTGTCATGACCTAAAGACAGCGATTTATGCCAGACATCCCAGGAATCTGACTGAACTACAGTAGTTTAGTAAAGAAGAATGGGCCAAGATTAGTCCTGATCGATGTGCCGAACTGATCTGCAGCTACAGGAAGCGTCTGGTTGAAGTTATTGCTGTCAAAAGGGGGGGCCACATAATTATAAATGTGATGGTTCACTTACTTATTTTTTTCCCTTCTGTCATTGTTTGCAGAATGTCCTCATTAAAATATGAAAACCTATTAATGTTTGGGTGGTTTTAGTTAAAGCAGACACTGTTTTTTCATTTGTGTGATTTTGACAAAGATCAGCTCACATTTGATGGTGATTTTATGCAGAAATGTGAGAAATTCCAATAGGTTCAGATACTTTTTGTCTAATTGGCCGGGACAGGGACAGTCAAAGTTAGATTTGATTCCAATGATGAAATGTGAGATTTGGGCAAGGCTACATTTTCGTGCTACTTCAAAGACAAGAGCCCTTTATTTTTCAAAAATTTGCAAGATTTTTTCATTACCTAGCTTGCCAATGGTTCATGTGGCTTTGGCCTTATTGGTTCATTTAAACTTCTGCCTCACCCCTGCATACATGAGTAAGAAAAAAATTAAATCCCATTCCTTATAGGGACCACTCTGAGCTGGTGATTGGAGACGACAATTTGGTCATGTTGACCATCACTGCAGCAAACAGAGGAGAAGGAGCCTACGAGACGGAGCTCCATGTGTTGATCCCATCAGAGGCCGACTACATTGGCGTGGAAAGGAGAGTAGAGGTAAAATAAATCACATACTGTATATGCCACAAACACACGAAATCAAAGATCCTGCCGGACTAGTTCTGAAATTAAAGGCCACAATGAAGCAATTGTTATGATTCATGAGTAAAATATGAAGTATACTAGTACATGCCGTCACAGTACGACATCACTTCCTGTTGAGTCTCGAATATGTTTGTTTGGGCCGATTAAGTGGCACTATCAGGAGTCTACACTTGACTGGCAAAGGCACAGAAAGCTTCCTTTTACGATGCCCATGGTGCATTAGCGGCCCCCGGAAATCGACAGGGTCAAGTGCCGTGCGTGTGGGGGTTGGGGCATGTACTAATGAGAGTGTTATGGGGCTTCTTGATGGATGGGCTCTTTACTGTCGGAGCATTCATCACTCTCTACCACCTCTACTTGCTACAATGTTTCCCTTTTTTGATGCTGCTTTCCTCTCTGGCTTGTTCTCCAACTTCACATAAAACAAAACAAAACAAAAAAAAAACCTCACAAATATGTGCAGTCTTACTTTGCAGTTTTAAGATTATTTTTCTCACACAGAATTCTTTTATTCTCACACATATTTTTGCTTTCACTCCATGTTCAACACAGTTGAATACATGAATACATAAATACAATGACATTTTAAATGCCCCAAACCTCGAAAGTTTCTAACTTGTTTTTTGTTTGTTGTGTTTGTTTCTTGTTTTTTTGCAAATTGTTTTTTTTTTCCTGCAACACATTCCCAAAATTTGAGGAATGCTAAAAAAACACCTGTGTAGAATAGTCCCTGGTGAACAGCTTAATTGGATACAAATACAGTGATCCCTCGTTTTTCGTGGTCAATGTGGACCAGAACCCGTAGCGGTAAGTCAAAAACCGCGAAGTAGCGCCCCCGGAACACCAAAAACTTTTTTTTTTTTTTTTTTTTTTTTTTTGAGTGTGTTAAATGCATTTATTCAGATTTAGCATTGGAAGGATATATAAACATAGTATATAGAAGACGTTTTTTCAATTTTTTACCAAAATATAAATGAAAGATATATATATTTATGTAAATATATAATTTAATAAATGTTTTTTAAGTATTTAAATTGTAATAATTATGATAAGTTTGAAACATGTTTCTGTCCTACTGAATTATTTTTAAACAAGAATAAAGTAGAAAAATGCTTGTTTTTATTAAAGCTGCTCAAGCTGCTCACTTGAGTTACCACAGCAAGTTTAACAATGATTGACGCATGCAGTTTTAGAAGTTTCTGCTTCCATGCATCTCTAGCAAGATCAAACCTTAACGTCTGTCAATCATTATTAACTTTAATAAGCAACATGACCAAGAAAAGCGGCGAGAGTGAGAGACTACGTGATTGGATCGGGACAGCTTTATAAAATACTGCATTTATTTATGTATTTATTTATTTTTAATTGAAAAACATTTGCGCGGGACTGAGGGCGCAAACTTTGAAGCGCGAAGTAGCGAGGGATCACTGTATCATGATTGGGTATAAGATGAGCATTCCCAAAAGGCATAGTTGTTCATATGCAAGTAACTTGAGCATTGGAAAATGAAAAAAAAAAGAGTATTGGAGTATAAAATAAAGTCAATTGGATTAAAAACAGTGCTGTCAATGGCAGCCAAATGAGTTAATATGGCATCAACTTCCTTGTCACCGTCAATATTTTTAGGAGGGAGAAACATTTAACAATCAGGAGACTTTAGATCAGAGGTGTCAAATGTACGGCCCGTTGACCAGAAGCGGCCTGCCAGGTGGTACCATTCAGCCAGCGGAGTTGTTCTGCCTAACAGGCGCATTATAGCTCATTCATAGTGTACATACAAAATCACATGCTTTTATTTTGACACTGGCGCCGTAAAACCACAGATTTGTGATTTGTGTTATCGAGTGCGTGCACTACTGCACTTGGCTGACTTTTGTATCCCCAGTTACATTCGTTCATTCGTCACCTCCCAGTCAAAATGGACTGAACGTCTAGCACCATCAATGGCAGTGAATAAGTTAACAAGCAAGTGACCCAAAAATGCCCTGAAAACCAACTGGAAATGACATCAAATCATCAGGGAGTAACCTGGAGATGCCCCGAAATCAACATGATGCAGCCCGAAAATGTCCAAAAAATGAACAGGAAATGATCTAAAATTTGCAGGAAGTGACCCGTAAGTATCATATAATTACTTGGAAGTGACACAAAATGAACTCACTGCCTATTGACAACGATAGACATCCAATTCACTTATACTGGAAGGACTGGCTGTGATTTCTCATCTTCCAGTGCCATTGACGGCACTTGTATTCGCATTTTGACTGGAAGGACGAATTTACCCCCTCCCAGTCAAAATGGATTGGATGTTGACTGCCGTCAATGGCAGCCAGTTAGTTAGCTTATTTGGCCAAAAATTAACTAGTCTGGCCCACGTGAGATCTAATTGCCAAATTTGCCACACTACAAATTTGCAACATCTTAATCAGATTATTTTTCTTAAATCTTGTCAAATAATTTTCTCCATCTTGTTATGAGTGTTAAAGACTAGTTAACAGGTTTATGCGTTAGATTACTCCACTTACTTTAAGTACCGGTAAATATTACTGTTTGTTCTTATTAAGCCCATACATCTAAAAGTTGGTCATTTTTCACCAAAATCAAGAAAAATCTGCCTTCTAATAATATTTTGAACAAGGTCGTAGGTTTGCATAGGGACAGTAGCGACATAACACTACCAACTTTTCAGGATGCTCAAAATGTCCCTACCGACTTTTAAGACACCTTATTTGTATTATATAATTAGTTCAATTATATAAGTAATTTAAATTGTCTTCCCATATGTTGTAAGGATAGAATAGACACTACCATTATTTTAAGTGAATTATTTACATTATGTTTAGACTTCGATTTATCCCTTCTCACTTATTGAATGTGCCATTCCCCCCCTCAAAAGCACATTTGATTGTCTGATGACTTGACCCCGCCCCCTCCTCCTGCCACGGACGCACATGCACACTCACACAACTCCGCTGACAGAAATGCAATATGCCCCCTCCTCCACCCCTTCGAAGAGGAGGGATATTAGAAGTTTTTTCTCAGCCAGCACAAGCCACTGTAAATAGTGTAAAAGACATCAATGTTTTGGAGGTGGTTGAAACACCACTAATTTTGCTACTAAAAGTGAGACCTGCATCAGAGTTAGCATAGCATTAATCTGTGTGAACTTGCTAACCTCCAAAACTACTGCGGTTAGGCCAGTCTCCACAAGGAACAAAAAAGTCAACCTAGCGTCCCTCATTTGGATCATTGTTTGCATTATGTGCATTACCGTAATGCAACACGGTAGCTTCAAAGTGCAAGTCCCAAAAATGGGTCTGCTTCAGAGGGACACTGACATGAACATGAAAAAAAAAATCTGTGAAATGAAATCACACATCATAATTTCATGAGAGTACTTTGGTTTGAGTCTTGGGGTAGTCTAGGATGGCTCAGATGTAGATTGGTCCTTGGATATTTCAGATTTTTGTTCATTATTTTTTTCCAATATCACTTTTATATTACAATACTTTTGTTTGAGTCAAGGGGTGCTCCAGTGTCCTCTAGAAGTCGACTAATTCTTGGATAACTCCCTGTTATTTTAATAAAAAGAACTTGCACTTCAAAAATGTTTCTTTAGTAGTTTTAGAAAACAAAGGTTTGAATCGCACGTTTATCACGTGAGCAATACACGTAAAAGTTAGTATAAGTCAATACAGATATATTTTGCTTTGGTCGTTTCGCCCATCCATTAATTAGGTTCATATTCGTGAGAAATGTGGTCCTGACTGTCGTTTATTAATCTGTTTGGTTTTATGAATGTCCCGTCCCCAGCAAAAAGCGTACATGCAGGTTATGCTGTTATATCGTCCCTACCAATGTTGAGACCAAACCTACGCCCTTGGTTTTGAACAATACCTATTCTTGAGTTAAAAACATTTCGACATTTTTTTTTAAGATTAAATATGCAAATTTGTTGCTTAAAATAAATCTGTCAAGATTATTTTCAGATGGCTATTTTTCTTACTTCCAAGAAATCTGAGTAAAATTTACTTGTTGCACTGGCAGATAATTTCACTTATTTCTAGTAGATTTACACGGAAAACAAGGGAATTTATCTAGTTTTAATGAGGTGTGTTTTTGCAGTGCATAAATGTGTTCCTCGAATCTAAATGAGTTTGACCCTTGCTTTAAATCAGAGGTTCTTAACCTGGGTTCGATCGAACCCCAGGGGTTTGGTGAGTAAGTTTAAGGGGTTCAGCGAAGGGCCCTATTTTTGGACACTGATTAAATCTAGACAAGGTGGTGTTTTATCACAGGTTTTGGACTGATTTGCCTCCAGTTCAGAGGCTGTATTCAATTTCTTTCAACTGCTACCCATCTATCTAATGAGATGAGAAACTGCTCAATGGAAGGTTAACTCGCACTGAGTATGAGGAAGTACAACAGACCTACGGTCAGCATCGTTTCAAATTTTGACCCATTTTAAAAAACTTTCCAAATGTGACAAAATCTGAAGAAGAATTTGCTTTGTCATTAGCTTTCTAGCTTAGATATATCAGATTTATTTTTTTTTATTTGCTTTGTTATCTAATTCTGAAGTGTGACAGAAGAAACTCCTTGGGGTTCGGTACCTTTAGTATGGTTAAAAAACACTGCTTTAGATGATCCAAGGGAAAACAGACATGCGCCACAAACAAAAATAAAAACACAGAACCAAAGAGGTCCTCTTATTTTTGGAGCATACAGAAGCCTCATACGCTTCGCCCAAGATTAAGCTCTCAATAACAAATTTTTAATCTCACTTTTTGTGTTTTTTTTTTTTTTTTTTTTTCCTTTTCAATATGTGTCCACCCAACTGCTTCCTTCAGTCTCTGTCTCAGTTGAACTGCGAATACAAGATGGTGAATGACTCCAGGATAGTCGTGTGTGACCTGGGCAATCCAATGGTGGCCCAAACTGAGGTGAGTGAATTCACACTGCAAATCCATCAACATTCTTGATTCCCACCATTAAAAGCCAGCACTGGAACTCCTCAGCTTTAACACATACTGATTGATTGTTTCCAATAGTTACCGATCATCTCCTTGACCCTCATTTCATTCCAAAGTCCCCTCGCCTTGACTATACTCACACTGAGTCACACACCAAATGAGGGTGCTGCATATCCGAGGGTGTCAGCTTGTGCAATAAGGATCCACTTACTTCTTGATGACTGACACATGCAGGAAGCCGAAACTTTGTAAAGTAACGGGTCGTCATTTCCTGGAACGAAAATATGGATCTCATGTCATTTGTCACATTAGTATATGTGTGTGTCAAGAATGTAGGATCTTAGCAAAAATGTGTCAGTGGGAGTGTGACAACCAGCATTGTGATCAATCAATTATGTGGTCAGTGGTCATGTTACACTGCTTGGGGAAGCAAGAGAGCATTACGAGACACACAAAATCTTATATGTGTGGGTGCGGGTGTGTCCTAGCCTTCCAGATGAGAGTTATTAACTTTCCCCATGCCCTCTCTGGATGCTTAGGAATCCACAGGCCTGTGCAGAACATACTTGCATGCACCCCCCATGCACATGTTGGGTATATTTGGCCCATTAAGAGCTGTCATCTCTGAAGTTGAGTCATTCCTTCTGCTTCAGGTCACAGATGTGGCTCATCCCCGAGATGGGGAAGTCTGAAATAATGTGATGGAACACAAATGTAATGACCGAGTAGACCTTTTTATTAAAATTAATTGGTAACACACTGTGACAGCAACATTGAGCTCACCTCCACAATGTAATGTTATCCAATACAAGAGGCAGAGGAAAAGTTCTGCTTTCTTGTCCAAAAAAAAAAAAAAAAAAGCCAGTAGTGGACATAATTTAATACCGAAGAGAAAACTTGCAGCGCTTGTATGTTATGTCATTTGATTGTGCAGGTTTACTTTGCGTGGTGTCATGACATGATTATGAAAAGGCATGTTCCATTTTTCCTGATCAGCTAAAACAAAAAGATATTGTTCTGAATGGTTCAGCCGCTTAGTTGGAGATGCAGGTTTTTGATTGAAAGCATATACAGTGGTATGGAAAAGGATCTGAACCTTTTGGAATTTTCTCACATTTCTGCATAAAACCACCATCAAATGTTATCTGATCTTTGTCAAAATCACACAGATGAAAAAAAGTGTCTGCTTTAACTAAAATCAACCAAACATTTATAGGTTTTCAAGTTTTAATGAGGATAGTATGAAAACAATGACAGAAGGGGGGGAAATGAGTAGTTAACCATAACATTTAATATTTGGTGCCCCTCCCCCTTTGGCAGCAATAACTTCAACCAGACTCTTCCTGTAGCTGCAGATCAGTCTGGCACATCGGTCAGGACTAATCATGGCCCATTCTTCTCTACAAAACCGCTGTGATTCAGTCAGATTCCTGGGATGCCTGGCATGAATCGCTGTCTTTAGGTCATGCCACAGCATCTCAATGGGGTTCAAGTCTGGACTTTGACTTGGCTACTCCAGAATTTTGTTCTTCTGAAACCATTCTGAAGTTGATTTACTTCTGTGTTTTGTATCATTGTCTTGTTGCAGCATCCATCATCTTTTTAGTTTCAACTGTCTGACGGACAGCCTCAGGTTTTCCTTCAAAACACCCTGATAAACTTTGCAATCAGCAATGGCTTCCTCCGTGGAGTCATCTCATGAACTCCATTCTTGGCCATAGTTTTACATGTAGTTGATGTGTGCACAGAGATATTGGACTGTGCCGGTGATTTCTGTAGGTCTTTAGCAGACACGCTAGGGTTCTTTTTTACCTCTCTGAGTATTCTGCGCTGAACTCTTGGCGTCATCTTTGGTGGACGGCCACTCCCTGGGAGACAACTTCTCTGACTGTCCATTGATGAACATCCAGACTTTTAGAGATGGTTTTGTATCCTTTCCCAGCTTTATACAAATAAAAAATCCGTGATCGCAGGTCTTCAGACAGCTCTTTTGACCGAGCCATGATGCACATCAGATAATGCTTCTCATCAAGACATTTCTTACCAGGTGTGTGTTTTATAGTGGGCAGGGCAACTTTAAACCACTCATCAGTGATTGGGCACACACCTGACTTAAATTGTTTGGTAAAAAATGGTTTAAATTCCTCAAGTCTCCTTAGGAAAAGGGTTCACTTATTTATTTTTATCCCCCTTGTGTCATTATTTGCATGCTATCCTCATTAAAATATGAAAACCTATAAATTTTGGGGTACTTTTAGTTAAAGCATACAATGTATTGTCATCTGTGTGATTTTGACAAAGATCAGATCACTTTTGATGGTGATTTGGTGAAATGCCAAAAGGTTCAGATACTTTTTCATACCACTGTACAGTATTTAAAGAGGCACTAAAGTCATTTTTCAACATTTTAAATGTTTCATTCATAAGAAATGAGTTATTGCCTTGGTTGATGTATGTTATCTAAAGGAAAACCCCACAGCGCCCCTACTGGTCTAATCACTTGAAGTTCACCGGTTTTCACAACCTTCTCCCATATATAACTCTGTTCAAATTTGGCATGCTTATTAAACAACAATCTTTTCTTTGGCCAAATAAAATAATTTATTAATGGCGAAGTACCGTAAATTGGAGCGATCTACACCTAATTGATGTGTGGATCAGCTGCGAGTGTGTGTCCGGGTGAAGCTGCACAATGTGTGATCAGTAAAAATATGGCGTAATGTGTTATACAAGATGTTCTTGTAATATGTTCAAGTATTCCAATAGCTCCGGAATAATGTTATAAAGATCCATTTAATGCATTAATATTTAAAACGATTTACTGTTTCAACCTACCACTGTGACAGCTTTATTGTCTCATTAATGGTGTTTTTTTTGTGTGTACTTTTTTTTCACTCTGCGGACAGCACACCAGGGTAGATTTCCTCAGTCATCATTTTGACAAAAATTTGGATAGCATGGGAACATGAAAGGATGAAAGCTTTGATAGGGATTAGTTACAACTTGAGCCATATTTTGGCAAAAAAAAAAAATTCATTACAAAACATTTATTGAGCATTGAATTAAACAACATGTAGTTTTAAGGCACATGAAATAAGGTTTCTGTGGATGATTTGCATTTTCTGAATTACGTAGCTCCATGCTGCCAACAGATGCTTGACTTGGATGGATAAAATAGCAACTTTAAAGATTCATAACAACCGCTTTTAGATTGAACCATTGTGACGTCTTCACTTTGACCGGCCTGTACCCATTTGCCCTCTTTGGATCTTCTCCGCCTGGTTCTTCTCCTTCAGCCTTACTAATGCGTTCCATATAGACGGCCTCCCATCTCCACGGCCCCACGGGGCTGATTCTTGAAGCCTGCTTGCTGTCATTTTCACAACCGTATGTCAGCCCTGATGTCCAGTGCAGGACTCACGTGCACATATGTACTACACTGCTGTGTAGTTTCGTGATGACCGCATTCTAGCATGTGTTTTACGTTAGAGGACACGGTGGGATTCGCAAGCATTTTCGTGTGCGTCTTGTCAACACTACAAACTGGATCTTCTACTCGTGTAATAGCACAAGATGATCTAGTTAATTGGGCCTTTCCTGCGTCATTAATGGACACTGGGGTATCATGTGAACTTTAAATGAACACATTCAACATCTTTCGTCTTAACTCTTCTAAATTGACTTTTTTTTTCTCTCCACAGCTGTCTGTTGGTTTGCGGTTTTCAGTCCAAAGGCTTGAAGATGCCGGACCAAAGATTAGCTTCGACCTACAGATCCATAGGTAACACACTTTAAAAATCATCACATATGCAGTAGATCAAATCACATAAAATGAAAAGACGTTTTTAAGACATTGAATTTTTAAGTATTAATTAGCTGCTGTGAGTGATCTCAGAAATACTGCAGCTCTTGAATGTTCAATGTGTGTGGCTTTTGTGTTGATTAATGTCCTAATTTATCACATGCACATTGTTCACAATGGGACGGGCTCAATGCAAGATAATTCCAATAGTTTAGTTATTGAAAACAACAACTGGCTAGAATTATCGTCCACGACATTCCTGTCACTTAGATTAGGTCACAGTTTTATAACATATAGCGGCTGCTGTGTTTTATTTCCTTGACACCCACTGCGAATCTTCACCCCCAACCCTTTTCTCCCTCCAATACAGCTCCAACAAAGACAACCCTGAAAGCAACCCAGTCAGCCTGAATCTGGCCATCGTTGCTAAAGCTCAAATTGATTTACGAGGGTGAGTCCTGGCATTTTTTTCGTCTGTGACATACAAACGATCTGCTTTTATGTTTGAGGATTGTGGAGCTTTTTTGTCTTCTTTTGTTTTTGCTCTGCCACAATGTAATGTGCATGATTAAATTTTTTTTTAAAAATACATCAGCTGTAATCATGTGCACATGGGTTAATTTTGTGCCCTCGGCATGCACAGTGATAGGCGTACAAACATGCAGGCTGAAGACTCAGGACGTTTTTCTCTCGTCTGTTGTAATGGAAAAATGTAATAATAATAAGCGTTGTCAGCTGCCATCAAGCATCAGTCAAAAGTTTGGAGGGGGACAATGGGAAGTACATTGTGAAGACTGGATGCCATGCAAAAATTGTAACCGTAGCTTTTTTTTTTTTTTTTTTTTACATGAATACCAGGAAGGCGAATGAACCATTAGACCATCAGTGACACTCAATCAATAGTCTTATATTTGTGCAAATGTAATACATTAAGAGGACCTGCTGGGTTAAAGTATGTGTAGTGTCTAACCAAGTGTCGCCCAGATCTAATCCAGGTTGAACATTTTGGCAGCATTTTAAATTTAACATGGAAGATCCTATTTAACATATGCTCAGCTGTTTATACCTCTGTCAAATACGGTTCAATCAAGTTGTAATTTGCTGTGTTTATGTGAGATCCAAATAGCTGTTTCATGAGCATCCAGAATTTCCTCTGATTCAAAATGAGCCAAATGTAAACAATTCAGGTGCTAGTTTAATTTTTTTTAGGGGGCTGTTTAAGCCCTGGCAGAGGTCTGCACTCCCTGACCGTTCCCGTTTTCAACATTAATAATCCTCAATCCACAATTTATTTTAACGTATTAACAGCATCTAACTAAGGTTTACTTTTCCTGTTTAATACGCAGTTACTCGATAGTCAATTATCTCAACTTCTGAATTCTTCCTTTTGGTTATAATGAAAACTACAGTGATCCCTTGCGACTTCGGGCTTCAAACTTCGCACTTTCAGTCCATCGCGGATTGTTTAACTTGTTAAACAGTTGCTGTGGCAACTCATTGTGTGTAAGTGAGCAGCTGGAGCGGATTCGAGTGGACACTCAACGAAGCATTTAATAAAGAGCGTTTTTGTTTTTTTTTTTTACTTTTTTTAAATGGATTGGGCGTCTCCTTTTTTTCTTGTTTAAAAATGATTCTGTGGGACAGTAACATGTTTAAAACTGAATAAATACATACATAAATACACTGAACTGGAGCTGCTTCGCGGTTTTTGGTCCCGATTAACCGCGAAAAACGAGAGGGTTCACTGTAATACTGAGCAACAATATGAAATGTGAAATACAAAACTGACCTCAGTTTTTCTCAATGAGGTCAGGAATTTTCTCCTCTAGTTTCCTACTTACTGTTATTACTGCATGCAGACAACTAACAACAGTGGTACCTCGACTAGGGTTGCCACCTTTCAGAAATAAGAAATATGGGACGTCCCCCTCGCGCCCATAGCTGTACAGGCAGAGAAAGAAAGGTACATCCACAAAACTCCTAAAATGCATAGAAATGTATCTATTCATTTATATTCCGTATTAGTTCAATACAGAACGCAGCATTTAATTCCCAATTTTGGACCGTTCCTTATTTTAAGGGACAGGTGGTAACCCTAACCTCGACATACGTTCCTTTTGACACATCCGAGGTAAAATTTGATTCATTTGTTTCGACATATGATGCATATACACTCACCGGCCACTTTATTAGGTACACCATGCCAGTAACGGTTTGGACCCCCTTTTGCCTTCAGAACTGCCTCAATTCTTCGTGGCATAGATTCAACAAGGTGCTGGAAGCATTCCTCAGAGAGTTTGGTCCATATTGACATGATGGCATCACACAGTTGGTGCAGATTTGTCGGCTGCACATCCATGATGCGAATCTCCCGTTCCACCACATCCCAAAGATGCTCTATTGGATTGAGATCTGGTGACTGTGGAGGCCATTTGAGTACAGTGAACTCATTGTCATGTTCAAGAAACCAGTCTGAGATGATTCCAGCTTTATGACATGGCGCATTATCCTGCTGAAAGTAGCAATCAGAAGTTGGGTAAATTGTGGTCATAAAGGGATGGACATGGTCAGCAACAATACTCAGGTAGGCTGTGGCGTTCCAACGATGCTCAATTGGTACCAAGGGGCCTAAAGAGTGCCAAAAAAATATTCCCCACACCATTACACCACCACCACCAGCCTGAACCGTTGATACAAGGCAGGATGGATCCATGCTTTCATGTTGTTGACGCCAAATTCTGACCCTACCATCCGAATGTCGCAGCAGAAATCGAGACTTATCAGACCAGGCAACGTTTTACCAATCTTCTATTGTCCAATTTCGATGAGCTTGTGCAAATTGTAGCCTCAGTTTCCTGTTCTTAGCTTAAAGGAGTGGCACCCGGCATGGTCTTCTGCTGCTGTAGCCCATCTCCCTCAAAGTTCGACGTACTGTGCGTTCAGAGATGCTCTTGTAACCCGAGTGTCAGCGCCGCCCCGCGTTCCGCTCCCACCTCTGACGAGGCTGGGACGCGAACCCGCACGCCGCGATAATTCTACTCGGCAGGCAAGGACGGTAACCACTGCGCCAATAAGCTCGAGCCAATGGCACAGCCGTTAGCGTCCTTACATGAAGGAATCGGCGGGGAGGTTTCCACATTCCACAACGGATACAATGTGGACCCGTTACACTCTTCTGCCTACCTTGGTTGTAATGGGTGGTTATTTGATTCACTGTTGCCTTTCTATCAGTTCAAACCAGTCTGGCCATTCCCCTCTGACCTCTGGCATCAACAAGGCATTTCCGCCCACAGAACTGCCGCTCACTGGATATTTTTTCTTTTTCGGACCATTCTCTGTAAACCCTAGAGATGGTTGTGCGTGAGAATCCCAGTAGATCAGCAGTTTCTGAAATACTCAGACCAGCCCTTCTGACACCATGGCATCATGGATGTGAAGCCGACAAATCTGCACCAACTGTGTGACGCCATCATGTCAATATGGACCAAACTCTCTGAAGAATGCTTTTGAATCTATGCCACGAAGAATTGAGGCAGTTCTGAAGGCAAAAGGGAATCCAACCCGTTACTAGCATGGTGTACTTAATAAAGTGGCCGGTGAGTGTATACTCGAAATACGACGATTTATGACAGAGTCGCAATGTCATTGTTTTCCCACAAGACGGATGCACGGCTGGTTTTCTTGTGAGAGAAATCAACATGGGTCCCAAGAACGTTAGTGCAGTTGGTAGAAGAAGGTAATGCTTACCATTAAAATTAAGAAGGAAACGATAGAAAAATATGAGCACGGTGTGCGCGTCAGTGAACTGGCTTGACAATATAGCTGGAATATGTCTACTACGATCTCTCGCACGACTCTCATTAATATTATTATTATTATTACTGTAAGATCGGCAAGGAAGTCGCCAGCTTCGTCAGGTTTTTAATCATTGTGCGCCACAGCTGACCCCAACAACAACAGCAACAACATGGAAAGAGAAAGTAAAAACTCTGTAGCACCTCTCTCGTCAGTCACACGGTGCATTCAGGAGCAGCATGCAAAACACAACTGCAACATTAGAACCCAATTTGTTACATTATTATTGTTATTGTTATCAAAATTCCGATTTGTATTATAATTTATTTGTTTTGCTATATGTACTTGCTATTTGTAATTGCACCTGCTGTATTAATTAAGGATTTGGCATAGGTTTTTGGGCTGTGAAAACTAATTAATCAAATGATAATGTATTCTTATGGGAAAATCCCAGTCAACATACGACCATTTTGACATACAATCCAGGTCTTGGAACAAATTAAATACGTATGTAGAGGTACCACTATATATCCTTTTCAATAAAAAGAAAAAAAAACATGTTATTGTTAAATAACCATTGCAGTTATGCCTGTTTTTTCATATTTATTTGTGTGTCCTTTTCCATATATATATATATATATATATATATATATGTGTGTGTGTGTATATATATATATAAATAACAAGCATTTATGAGAAAACCAGGATCCTATAGTTCAGAACTTGCGTTGAGAAAAGACAACAGTGGATTGAAAAAGTATCTGAACCTTTTGAAAAAGTAAAACTTTTGGAATTTCTCACATTTCTGCATAAAATCACCATGAAACGTGATCTGATCTTTGTTAAAATTACGCTGATAAAAAAAACAGTGTCTGCTTTAACAAAAACCACCCAAACTTTGATAGGTTTTCATATTTCAGTGGATATTATGCAAACAATGACAGAAAGGGGAAAAATAAGTAAGTGAACCATCAAATTTAACACCCCCCCCCCCCCCCCCCCCCCCACGGCCCTTGGCAGCAATAACTTCAACCAGACGCTTCCTATAGCTGCAGATCAGTCTGGCACATCGATCAGGTTCGGTCAGATTCCTGGAATGTCTGGCATGAATCGCTGTCTTTTGGTCATGCCACAGCATCTCAACGGGGTTCAAGTCTGGACTTTGACTCGGCTACTCCAGAACGTGTATTTTGTTCTTCTGAAACCATTCTGAGGTTGATTTACTTCTGTGTTTTGGATCATTGTCTTGCTGCAGCATCCATCCTCTTTTTTGCTTCAACTGTCTGACAGACGGCCTCAGGGTTTCCTGCTAAACATCCAGACAAACTTTTGATTTCATTCTTCCATTAACGACAGCAAGTTGTCCAGGCCTTGAGGTAACAAAACAGCCCCAAATCACGATGCTCCCTCCAACATGCTTCACGTTGGGGATGAGGTGTTGATGTTGGTGAGCTGTTCCATTTTTCCTCCACACATGACGTTGTGTCTTACCCCCAAATAATTCAACTTTGGTTACATCAATCCAAAAAACATTTTGCCAAAACGTCTGTGTCATGTCCAAGTGCTTTTTTAAACGAGCAACAATGGTTTTTTTTAGACAGCAGTGGCTTACTCCGTGGAGTCCTCCCATGAACACCATTGTTGGCCATAGTTTTACATATAGTTGATGAGTGCACAGAGATATTGGACTATGCCAGTGATCTCTGTAAATCTTTAGCAGACACTCTAGGGTTCTTTTCTACCTCTCTGAGTATTCTGCGCTGAACTCTTGGCGTCATCTTTGGTGGACGGTCACTCCTTGGGAGAGAAGCAACAGTGCCAAACTCTCTCAATTTGTAGACACCATCTCTGACTGCTGATTGATGACCACTCAGACTTTTAGAGATGGTTTTGAATCCTTTCCCAGCTTTATACAAATCAACAATCTTTGATCGCAGGTCTTCAGACAGCTCTTTTGACCAAGCCGTGATGCACATCAGAAAATGCTTCTCATCAAGACAATTCTTACCCGGTGTGTGTTTTATGGTGGGCAGGGCAGCTTTAAACCACTCATCAGTGATTGGGCACACACCTGACTTAAAATGTTTGGTAAGAATTGGTTTCAATTTCTTTTCAAGTCTCCTTAGGCGGAGGGTTCACTTACTTATTTTTCCCCCTTCTGTCATTGTTTGCATACTATCCTCATTAAAATACGAAAACCTATAAATGTTTGGGTGGTTTTAGTTAAAGCAGTCAGTTTTTTCATCTGTGTGATTTTGACAAAGGTAAGATCGCATTTGATGGTGACTTTATGCAGAAATGTGAGAAATTCCAAAAGGTTCAGATACTTTTTCATCCCACTGTATACTGTCTCTGAGTGAATCACCTTTAACATTACGACAACAAAGCAATTATCATTGAATCATTCTTGTTCTTTCTGTGGTAGCATTCGACAAGTTCCGTTTCTATTTTATGCTATTCATCAGTCCATCAATTATTTCCATCACTAGTAACCTTCTGTTGTCATTGAATGAAAAACAAAGAAAAGCAAAATACACATTTTATGTGAGAGACAATCCTGAAAACATTTTAAAACTCTTTGCATTTTGAAGGTTGCACTATTTTCTGGAAGAAAAAAAAAAAAAGCTGAAACCAATATTACGCTCCAATGGGCAAACCTAATGCAATAAGATCTTGTGCCTTTGTCGCCACAGGGTGTCTCACCCCTCTCAGGTGGTGTTGCCATTTCCACGCTGGGAGCCCAAAGAGAAGCCTGTCAAGGAAGATGATGTGGGTCCACAGGTCACGCACATTTATGAGGTAACCTGCACTCACTCAGGCTGCAATAAGAGTGGAACGTACTATCTTAAGTACACGTTGACACAAGTAAAGAGAATTAAAACAGTATGTGAAGTGTAATTACAGTTATGAAGGCAGGTAGATTGGAAAGGCCAGCATGATGGTTCAACATAGGATAATTAGAGGAAAAACAAGGTCAAAACAAGGTCGGAACTACAGATAGATTGAGGGAGGATGGCAGACACACTGGCGACAGTTTACAATGAGTGTGTGTGCGTGATTGTGGGTGTGTGTGTGTCCATGTGCTATACATGTGATGTCTTTGGGTCTTAAAGGGGCCACTGCTTCAATGAACTAGAGCGCTGCAGTGTCTGGCCTTTCCTGCAGCTGATAATGATTTTCATTGGCGGTACTTTTCCCACTTGGCAGCTGCTTCTACTTAAGGAGGACATTTTGTTTCCTTTTTTTAAGGGGGGCTTCTTGCGCCAGAATTCCTGCCCCGCAGCACCAAGATCATGTCCTGTTTGGAGGACTTGCCTCACTGTTAATGACTGTGAGTGTGTCTATGAGAGAATGTGTGAGTGAGTGGAAAGGTGGCTCTGTTGAATTGATGGTTCATTTAAGCTCCCAATTCATTGCTCCGCATCTCGGTGCCAAACAACAGTTGAAGCTCTAGATTAGTCTCGTCTCTGTGTTCAATCCCCACTGAGTGAAGGCCTATTAGTGTTGCACTCTGTAGCCAAAAACCCAGGTGGCCTGTGTCATCACGCCACAGTTATGATAACCCAATTATAGCATATAGTCACTTGAGGCCCACAGCAATAAAACCACTAACTTCTCGACCACTTCTTACATCTCTAGCTCCATAACGCGGGTCCCAGTAGTATTCGGGAAGCCGAGGTTGAGGTCGGCTGGCCTTCCCGCTTCCGTGATGAGAACCTGCTGTATGCAATGGAGATTAAAACTGATGGACCAATAAGCTGTCGGACAAATAGCAGCCTCAACCCACTGGGACTTCAGGTAAGACTAAAGAATGCACATGAGCATATAAATATAGAAAGAAATTCTTTAATAAACTGTAACAACCTGACGTTAAAAAAAATGTATTTGAACTTTAAAGTACTATTTTGTCCTAATTTTATTATATTATTTAATCATACCATGACATGATTTACATACTACTATTTTGTCCTAAATTTATTATATTAATTAAACATACCATCACATGATTTGCATACTACTTATTTAATCAATTTTAATGTTGCCAAAAAATAAGTTTACTCAATAAATACTATACAGTACTATACAAATATTTGTGCCTTGAGATAAGAGTTTACAGTAATTCATTCCGTGAATAAAAGTCAAATCAATGTATCATAAATTCAACATCAATTCAAAATTATTATGATCTTAAAAGTTTTCAATTTCTTATGTCATTTGCGGTGTATGTGTTGTGGTAGTTTGTAAAAGAGGAACATTTATATTGAAAACACCTTTTGACGGCAATAGACGTTCAACCCATTTCAACGAGGAAGGGCGGCATTAGATGGCTTCCAGCAGTTAAAATGCAGTGTTAAGTGTATGTGTTAAGATAATACCGTAATTTTTGGACTATAAGCCGTTACTTTTTTCCTTCATTTTTAATTCTGTAGTTTATAGTCCAGTGCACCTTATTTGTTGATTTATTTGGGTTAGTAGGTAGCACTTTATTTGATAGCGGCGTCATAAGACATAGTCTTAATAGTCATAATTATTACATAACACTATCATGGGCACGACTGAATGCTTATGACAGATGTCATTAAGTGTCATCCGGCAAATTATGTAACTAACTGTATTTATATCCAGCTTGGATCTTTTATATCCATTTAAAAGTGAGATAATTTGCCAGATAACACTAAATGACATCTGTCATAAGCATTCATTAATGTTCATGACAGTGTCTTGTCATAATCATGATTGTCTAATTACAGTATTATGGCGCCACTGCTAAATAAAGTGTGGCCAAATACCATAACTAGCAATTAATGAAAAAACTTGAACAGTAACTGAAGAAGAATAAATTATTAACACAAAACATTAATTTTGATTGTTATTTACATCTGTAGCGCTGCAATGCATACTAGGAGGCATTTTGGACAACAACAGTGTTGACAGCAGGTGGCAGCAGAGGTTGACTGAAGTAATGAAGCTTTGCAGCCAATTGGTTCAAAGCTTCATAGTGGTTCATTTGGGTCTTATGATGCCGCCGCCAAATAAAGTGTTATCGGTTAATATCTTTTGGTGTAAATATCCCATAATACAGTGAGGACAGCTGCGGTTTATAGTCTAGTGCGGAACAAATGTCGTTCTAGCGTCCAATTTGGTGGGTGGTAGCTTAAAGTCAGGTGCGCCTTGTAGTGCGAAAATTACGGGTCACTGTTAAGCTATGTGAGGTCACAAAACAAAACAAAAAATAAATAAAAAATATACCCAGAGGAAAATACACATGGGTCACACTTATTTGAATTAATGTCTTCATTGTTCTTCTTTTTTTTATCTGTCTTGTTCAGCTACTTAGACTCGGAGAATGGGAATGTGGGTGTCATTACGGTCTGAACAGTTTTAATGTATCACATGGGAGTTTTTTTTCCCAATTTATTGTAATTTCTTTTTAATAATTTTTTGAAGTTTTATTTTTTTTTAATTGATTTAATTTTATTTAGAATTATTTAGATTTTTCATTATGTCATGTTTTTTAATTAGCTTGTTTTCCATTCCTATATACATATATATATATATATATATATATATATATATATATATATATATATATATATATATATATATATATTTTTTTTTTTTTTTTTTTTTTTTTTTTTTTTTTGCCTTGACGATCGCAAAATACACAGGGGCAACACTATTACTAGAGTTACTAGAGTTGAATGTCAATGCAAAATATTGTCCCATTGGCCGCGATTGGTGATTGGGCTGAGACCCATGTCCTAAATGAATGTAATTAATTTTTTTTTTTTTTTAAACGCAATTCGTGCATTGAAAGGGTTTATATAAATAAACACTATGGAAAAGAAATGCCTTCAACTATTGACAAAGTATGGATACAATCAACCCACTATGCACCACTACGAGATGCTTATCCATCTATTGCTTTAGGATCTTTACCCAGTAGTTTAGAAAATGTCCTGCCCAGTGTTCTGTCTGCTCCCCATGTTCTGTGCCAGCTGGCTCTTAGAGAGGAGTTTACGTATTAGCAGAAATTACACCTGAAGTATGCATGATGATAGCATCTGCTCTCCAATTCACAAAGGAAAAAAATATGTAGTTATGTTTGCATGTGAAGAACAATGGGACATGAACCAGGATGGATACAGTATACGTGACTTAATTAATGTTGTTGTTTTTTGGCTTAGTTGAATCAGTTTTGGCCACAATAAGAAGGACTTTCTGTGAATCCTCTGTAGATTTCAACCCTCCAAGATACCCCAGAACTTCTGGGCTTCTTGAGGAACACAAGCGCACCCCTTCGCCGGCACAAGCGATCCGCCAGCGCCGCCCACAGTAACAGCGGTAAAACACTGGTGAGAAACACCCGTCATCGTGCGACTTCTCCAGAACATTAATCAAAATGTTCCTGAGGCATTCACAGGTGTGTCTTCCGCAGAACTGCACAAACATCTCCTGCCTGATAATCAAGTGTATTGTGGGCCATCTGGATCGTGGCCAGAGTGCTGTCGTTAAGGTCCGGTCGAGAATGTGGGCACATACTTTCCTGCAGGTCAGTGTCTGGTTCCACATCTTTACTTCATTAACCCTTTGTTTATCTGCTTGAACTAGCTTTGCTGCGTAACTAAACTAAAAAGGTTGAAGTAACATCCGTGACCTTTGCAATACTTGTCGTAAACGTGTCACCCTTCGCCTTGATTGTTGGTCAAATAACTTGCATATTTGTCCTGCAGCGACGTAATGACCCCTACATTCTCAACTCGACTGTGTCCTTCATGGTCCTGGCCATGCCTTATCGGGTGCAGCCCCACACCCTGCCTCATCGCACTATATCGGTAAGATATGAAGAAGGAAAAATTTGAGTTCACTTAAATCTGATATTGAATCTGTATAGGATTATGTCTTTTTTTTGGGGGGGGGGGGGGGGTTTGCCTGTTCTCGCAAGGCTTGTGTAGGCTTTCATTCATTCATTTTCCATGCCGCTTATTCCTCACGAGGGTCGCGGAGGTGCTGGAGCCTATCCCAGCTAACTTCGGGCAGTAGGCAGGGGACACCCCGAACTGGTTGCCAGCCAATCGCAGGGCACAAGGAGACACACAACCATTCACGCACACACTCACACCTATGGACAATTTAGAGTGTTCAATCAGCCTACCATGCATGTTTTTGGGATGGGGGAGGAAACCGGAGTTCCCGGAGGAAACCCACGCAGGCACGGGGAGAACATGCAAACTCCACACAGGAAGGCCGAAGCCCGGGATTGAACCCTTGATCTCAGAACTGTGAGGCAGACGTGCTAACCACTCAGCCACCGTGCCGCCTTGTGTAGGCTTTTTGTAGAAATTTAAGCCTCTTCCTAGACTACAGAAATATTGGAATATGTTGATTAAAGACTCTAAATTGCCTGTTTCAGTGGAAATGCTTGTCCATCTGTCGTAGAAATCAGTTTGTCTGAAAACAAATTGACAAATTTACCGTATTGGCCCGAATATAAGACGGTGTTTTTTGCATTGAAATAAGACTGAAAAAGTGTAGGTCGTCTTATATTCAGGGTCTAGACATTATACCCATTCACGCCAGATAGCGCCAGATATCATTGAAGCGAATGCTGAACTTGAGGAGTAATGTTCTGTCATGACAGATCTCAGCTACTCTCAAGTTTAACCAGTTTGCATTGTTTTATTGCAATGTTTTTCCTTATTCAGATTTGTTTCAAGACTACAGTTGCAGTTATACCTCTCTTTGATGGTTAATGCAGTTATTTCAATTTTGTTGTTTTATCACAATAGATTGGTTTATTTACATTTCAAAAACCAGAAGCCAATACGGTAATTTGACTACTTTGTTTGAACTACACAAGTCCGAAAACTAGTGTTGCACCGATACAATTTTTTGGCTCCTGATGCCTATTCCCACACCTGGCTGTATGGCCAATACTGTACCCATACCACTTTTTTGAATAAAAAATTATAGCCTACTGTATTTTTCAGACTATACTAGTAAGCTGCTACTTTTTTTATCGCTGTTTCTACCCTGCAGCTTTTATAAGGCAGCGGCTTATTTATGGATTTTTTAAAAAATTTTTTATACAAACGAGATTAATATTTTTTTGTTAAAAATAAACCAAAAAAAGGATAATTAGACATATTTTGAAAGAAATTCTGCCATGACATAACTCTCAACCGCTTCACTAGCATTGATAAAGCTTGCCAGAAGCTCTTTAGACTCAGGAAAAAACTCAGGATTTTATAGATAATATGGCTCTATCTGATGCTATATGCTGCTACAAAAGAAAAAAATTTAAATAGATGGGCATCCACCATTTGCTCCGATAGGAGAACACGATGCCAGTGTTGATTAGCCGTTTTCAACTTGCACTCCGTGGACTTTATTGCCACAGTATGCTACAACAAAGTTGCTTTATAAGGACTAGCGCTTCACTATTCAAACTCGGAACTATTTTGTCCACCAGAGGGCAGTCATGCTCTTTGGACAAATAATGCTTCATTTATGGAATTTTTTTTTCTTGTCGGAATTCAATTTTTTTTTTTTTTTTTTTTTGAGTATTTCTTTGGCTTAATGTGGTTATGTAATGGGTTATCGTACACTATCACTATAACAATAGTCCATATGAATAACTTTGTGCTCAGAGAAAAAATAATGCTTCGGTAATGTAATTTTTTTTTTCTCTTATCGGAGTTCAATGATTTTTATTTATTTATTTATTTATTCTTGTCGGAGTTCAATGATTTTTATTTATTTATTTATTTATTTTTTGAGTATTTCTTTGGCTGAATGTGGTTATGTAATGGGTTATCGTACAGTATCACTATAACAATAGTCCATATGGATAACTTTGTGCTCAGAGAAAAAAATAGTTAAAAAAAAAAAATCCAACAAAAATATAAGCAGTTACTCACCATGTTACTAATTACTTGAATATTCCTTTCACCAAATACTTTTTTACTTGTACTTGAGTACATTTTTTGGACGACTACTTTTACTTTTACTTGAGTAATATTATTTTGAAGTAAGGCTACTCTTACTTGAGTAAATATTTTGGCTACTCTACCCACCTCTGGATACAGTACATCCATAGACTTAAAAATCTGTTATGAAGTCTGGTACATCACAATGTCTATGCAACTGTGAGGCAGACAGGCTCACCACTAGTCCACTGCAGTGCCACAACCACAGAATTGAAAGAAATGAACGCACAACTAACCTTTCAAAGTCTAATTGAAAGCACTTTTTTTTTTCAGGCGCAAGAAAAATGGCTCCTTAATTTTGGAATTAAGTGTTGTATGGCAGCACAGTGGATAGTGGTTATTACATCTGCCTCACAGTTATGAGGTTTGGGGTCTCGAATATCAACACCGTCCTTTTTGTATGCATAGACAACTTCGTATTATTATATATCTGACACCAACAGTGTTAATATCTGTTGTTGGCGTATCAAACAGTAATCATCACGGTATCAATAGTTTACCCCACCGCTGCTGTGAATGCGGCTTACGTTAGCTAAGAAAGGATCATCAGTAAGTGCATGTGTTGTATGTGTCCCTTGTAGATGGGCACACCCGTATTATGGGGGACACCAGACGTGTCCTTTGCCGTTCCACTGTGGGTCATCATCCTGGCGATACTGCTGGGGCTGCTTGTGCTCGCTGTGCTGACACTCGCCATGTGGAAGGTTCTGATTTACGACAATTTTCAACCAGGTCAGAGTCACGTGACTGACTATGCTAAAGGATTTTATTTTTTTGTTTTGTTTTGTGCGTTAGTGTGGCTTCTTTGACCGGGCGAGACCACCGGCCGGTGACAACATCTCTGACCAAGAGCAGCTGACCTCCGATCAAACAGGGGATGCCTAAAAGACACATGGAGCAGATCCTAATAAGGAGAGACTGTGGGTTTAAGAGGAATGTGCACCTTCTGACCAATACAAATCCGAACTGAGATCTGGACTTGTTGGACCTTCTGCCTCTCCAGCTGATAAGCTGGCCCGTGAGGGGCGGCTGGCCTCAGCCTGCATCAGGCGGGGACCAAAGATACTCAGCTCTGACCGCACGAAACCAAAGCACACTTCAGTGGAGGGTTTTGTGGATTGTTTGTCCGTGGTGATTGAGGACCACAAGAGAACTGCGTGAGGAAAAAAGTGCTTCATGCATTACGCAAACTTCGGTTAAATTGGACTAAGAGGGGCTTAATCAATTCTCATGTTAATGTGATTTTAAACACTCACCAGCCACAATATTTGGTACAACTGCACAATGTTCTCAATCTGATCAGTACTGTATCCTTCCACTATTTCATGACGGCTCGGGAGCAAGCCAAAAAAATGAAAGAAAAGAAAACGCAAGTCACTAACCTAAAATATTGTCTTATAGCACATATTTGTGATTTAAACTGTAAAAACACCACAAAATATCATCTACAAAAATTAGTTTACGGATTGGAAAAAACGCCACATAAAGTGTTGTTTACGGTGGTATGAAAAAGTGAAAAAGTGTGATCTGATCGTTGTCAAAATCACACAGATGAAAATACAGTGTCTGCTTTAACTAAAACCACCCAAACATTCATAGGTTTTCATATTTTAATGAGGATAGCACGCAAACAATGAGGGGGAAAGGGGGAAAATTAAGTAAGTGAACCCTTTGCCTAAGGAGACTTAAAGAGCAATTGAAACAATTTTTTACCAAACATTTTAAGTCAGGTGTGTGCCCAATCACTGATGAGTGGTTTAAAGCTGCCCTGCCCACTATAAAACACACACCTGGTAAGAAATGTCTTGATGAGAAGCTTTGTCTGATGTGCATCATGGCTCGGTCAAAAGAGCTGTCTGAAGACCTGCGATCATGGATTGTTGATTCTTATAAAGCTGGGAAAGGATACAAAACTATCTCTAAAAGTCTGGATGTTCATCAATCGACAGTCAGAGAAGTTTTCTACGAACGGAGAGAGTTTGGCACTGTTGCTTCTGTCCCAAGGAGTGGCAGTCCACCAAAGATCACACCAAGAGTTCAGCGCAGAATACTTAGAGAGGTACAAAAAAGAACCCTAGCGTGTCTGCTAAAGATTAACAGAAATCACTGGCACAGTCTAATATTAACACATCAACTACATGTAAAACTATGGCCAAAAATGGGTGGTAGTTAAAGCAGACAGTTTTTTCATCTGTGTCTTTTTGGCAAAAATCAGATCACATCACATTTGATGGTGATTTTATCCAGAAATGGGAGAAATTCCAAAAGGTTCAGATACTTTTTCATACCACTGTATCTATATGGTGACCATTTCACCTCTTGTTAAAAGTTGCTCCGGACAGGTTCTAGCTCATGCATAACCTGAATAAAGACGGGGTGACTAAGTTGGACAAGTAGGACAAGTAGTGGTACAAGTGGTTCTTGTTTGTGATAGTCAAAATATTTGCTGTAAATGTTCCAAGGCATTTCTCAAACTTTTCCCCTTGTAAATTAAAAAAAAAAAAAAAAAAAAAAAAACGTTAGGAACACCTATTTTATTACGATGACAGAACTTGTAATGGACGTTATTAGATTGTGCAGGTGAGCCTAATATTGCGACTGATTTGTGTTTGTGTTAATGTGTGTGCAGGCACTGTACATATTGCGTGTGGGCATGTGTGTGTTTAGTAGGGGCCTTTTTAATCCAATATGTTGTTGAGTAATATGTGTCACACACATATAGACGCATTAATATGAAGGCCCAAAGAAAATGTGTGTATTTATGAATGTACGTGCAATATTTTGACATTGCGTGATACTGAAGCTTGTTTACACTGGCATTATTTTATCAGAGCTTAATGGCATATATGTATATACTGTAAGTGAGATGTGAGTACGATAGACTTTAGTTTTGCAATTCAACAAACGCAGTTCTGACAGGTTTGTCAAATAATGTGAGTTGCAAATAAGTTAAAACAAAATATCTTCTAAGGTTTCACTTTCAAGTAACGTTCTGCCTCATTGACTGAATGTTTTTATTTTGGGCTTCACCAACTGTAACTCCGGCAAAGTAACAATACACTTAACATGATAAACCATTTTTTTATGTTGTGTATGTTTTTTTTTCCACAATGTTGAATGTTATGCATATACACGGCAAAGTGTCACATACTATAAGCAGCACCCAAAATTAATCTTGTTTTTCATGTTTGAGTATTTGTTTTTCTTCATTATTCATTTGAGCTTCTCCCCAACCATATGGATAACAGCTTTTCACTCCTACACTTCAGTGGAAGATCTCTTGCTCCCCCTGATGGTAAAAAAAAATAATTGAAAAATAAACGCCAGGTTAGGCAGGGCCTTTTACAAGTGACACCAAAATGATACTTATTGCTCGCCAAGTACACAGAATAATAAAAAGAAAAGATTTATTAAAAACTAGATTGAGGGTTTTAGTCCCCAATAGTGTATTTTATAATACTTTGAGCCATGGTAATATTATACAAAAACATGATCCAAACAAATTTGGTCTAAAGTCATGTTTGAAAACTAACGACATAAACTTTAAAGTTTAATTGCAAATGTACTTATTTTGTTCATGCAGGCCTTTACATTACAGTTTTGCGAATTAATGTAATTTACAATATTACGCTCGATGACAGACAAAAGTAAAAAGAGAAAAAAAAATCCCACTGAATAACATTAGTCTTTATTTCTCTGAATATATTTGATCAAATTCGAAATCAAACATTGTAAGTAAAGATTGACTAACAAACCTCAACACCAGCAAAACAGGGGAACATTATTGATACATGATGACGAGAAGAAGGACATAGGGCATTATAGTTGATATTTAGCCAACAAACCCCCGTCACAAAACTGATTTACAAAGTCGGTGTACAGAAGTTTTGGAAAGAAAGTGCTTAAAATGGGTGTGTTAACAGGTGCAAACACGCAAAACCCTAGATTTCTGTTAAATAGGCAAATTTGCAGTTTGGATACCTAATTGTTTTGTTTTTCTCTTCTTCAACATTTTGGAAGACTTTGGCTATTTATAACTGAAAATGTGTCTCCAGATCTCAAAGTGCAATGCAGTATATATTCAATCAATAAATTAGCCAACCCAATTAGGCCTTTTCACATTTAATGACTATATATATCGGACTTGTGAATTGAGTATTTGTTTGTTTGTTTGTTTATGCCACAAGATCCAATGGTTGAAACTCAGCCAAAATGTCTGTTTCTTGCTTGAAGGGGAATGATAAATTAAGTGTAAATATGCTGGACCCACAAGAGTTTGGTCAAGTGTTTGACTAAATGTTTGTCAAGATACAATTCCAATTCATATTCATATAAAAATAAAGAGCTATCAGTGCCAGGGGTGGGGAATGTATAGTGGTATGAAAAAGTATCTGAACCTTTTGGAATTTCTCGCATTTCTGCATAAAATCACGATCAAATGTGATCTGGTCTTGGCAAAATCACACCGATGAAAATATAGTGTCCGCTTTAGCTAAAACCCCCCAAACATTTACAGGTTTTCATATTTCAATGAGGATAGCATGCAAACAATGACAGAAGGGGGGAAATAAGTAAGTGAACCCTCTGCCTAAGGAGACTTGAAGAGCAATCTAAATCAAGTTTTAACAAACAATTTAAGTCTGGTGTGTGCCCAATTACTGATGAGTGGTTTAAAGCTGCCCTGCCCACTATAAATCACACACCTGGTAAGAAATGTCTTGATGAAAAGCATTGTCTTATGTGCATCATGGCTCGGTCAAAAGAGCTATCTGAAGACCTGCAATTAACGATTGTTGATTTGTATAAAGCTGGGAAAGGATACAAAACCATCTCTAACAGTCTGGATGTTCATCAATCAACAGTCAGAGAAGTTGTCTACAAATGGAGAGAGTTTGGCGCTGTTGCTTCTCTCCCAGGGGAGGCTGTCCACCAAAGATGAGACCAAGAGTTCATCACAGAATTCTCAGAGAGGTTAAAAAAAAAAAAAGGAAAAAAAAGAACCCTAGAGTGTCTGCTAAACACTTTCAGAAATCACTGGCGCAGTCCAATATCTCTGTGCACACATTAACTGTACATGTAAAACTATGGCCAAAAATGGTGTTCATGGGAGGACTCCACAGAGGAAGCCACTGCTGTCTAAAAAAGACATTGTTGCTCTTTTAATGTTTGCAAAAAGACACTTGGACACTCCACAGACGTTTTGGCAAAATATTTTGTGGACTGATGATTTTTTTGGGGAGTAACACCCAACGTCATGTGTGGAGGAAAAATGGAACAGCTCACCAACATCAACACCTCATCCCCACAGTGAAGCATGGTGGAGGGAGCATCATGATTTGGGGATGTTTTGCTGCCTCAGGGCCTGGACAACTTGTAATCATTAATGGAAGAATGAATTCAAAAGCTCATCAGGATGTTTTGCAGGAAAACCTGATACCATCTGTCAGACAGTTGAAGCTAAAAAGAGGATGCAACAAGACAATGATCCTAAACATAGAAGTAAATCAACTTCAGAATGGTTTCAGAGGAACAAAATACACGATCTGGAGTGGCCAAGTCAAAGTCCAGACTTGAACCCCATTGAGATGCTGTGGCATGACTTAAAGAGAGCGATTCATGCCAGACATCCCAGGAATTTGACTGAACTACAGCAGTTTTGTAGAGAGGAATGGGCCAAGATTAGTCCTGATCGATGTGCCAGACTGATCTGCAGCTACAGGAAGCATCTGGTTGAAGTTATTGCTGGCAAAGGGGGGCACAAAATATTAAATGTGTTGGTTCACCTACTTACTACCCCACCTTCTGTCATTGTTTACATACTATCCTCAATAAAATATGAAAACCTATAAATGTTTGGGTGATTTTAGTTAGACTTTTTTTTTTTTCATCTGTGAGATTTTAACAACTATCAGATCAAATTTGATGGTGATTTTATGCAGAAATGTGAGAAATTCCAAAAGCTTCACTAAAGACTTTTTCATACCACTGTAGTTTGAGGAGGTGGGCAAGCTCGGTCTTTTTTTCTGAATGCTGCCATGCCCAGAATCTTCATGTACGATGCTGCACCATCTTAAATATGACACAGACATCGTCTTTTGAATGCTTGTTAAGATTAGAGTTTGTGAATCTGTGTAGCCTACACTACATTTTTACTTGAGGAATTCCTTTCAGCAGTTTGAGGCGCTTTCATCTGTCCATGCTAAGCTAATCGTCTGCTAGCTACACTGTAACAAGGAGCGATGTTATAGGTCACTTGTCTTATTCCTGTGCAATTTAACAATTGTTCATTCCCATGACCAAAAAGGTGCAGATATATTCCCCAAGTTGTAAAATGTAAGTGTCAACAGTACATTTTTGACAAGCTATTGTGGCCCTAAAGTTAAAACAGCATACCTTTTTCTGAGAGTGTATGGCTTTGTATTTAATGTGCAACATCTCAACTTTTGCCACAAGTATGTCTTCTATTTTCAACAACACATTTTATTGATTTATCTCTGCATTGATGCCATTTTAGATTAGTGTCTGCAGAAATAAATTCAGATGGAGAACTTCAACACGGTCCAAACTCACAGACTGCTTCCAACTTCAGGGTGCGGTTTCTGAAACATGACATCCTCTTGGATTTGGTGCGGCTTTAGAAGCATTTTTATCAAACCATACCGCAAGGTAGTGGGGTTACACAATACACAATATAAAGATAGTATTCTATACAATATTGTTGAATTTAGCCACCAAATGTAACTGTCTATGAATGGAAAATGAAATGAAACGAAACCCGTACTCTGTTGACAAATTTTGAGTAGTTGTGTTATACATTTAAGTGAACAATGTGATATTTTGCATGGACAACAGTCAGTGGGCAGTGTTTAGCCTGAGCAGAACACAAACAGAACAGTCAGAATTGTTTTTTAGGTTACAAGAAAACACCTACCGGAGTTAGAAAAGGACAATGGCTATCGAGGTGAACGGGATCATCACATATTATATTTTACACTGTGCAAGGTTGTCAACTCTTGGAGGAGGCCAAATTTAAAGATAGTGTCACATTCATGATTGAAGCAATAACAGGACCACCTTGATGGCTGCTAAAATGGAATGATTGAAGAAAGGGCGCCGTGGCACATACAGTACATAGGCTACGTAAGGGTTATATCTATAGACACACTGTACACATTCTAAGATACAATTTACTGTACAAATCAACATTAGCTGGCTTTCAGTGACTTTCTTTCTCTAAATAGTAGCTCTATCCATCATCAAAAATAAAGGTGAGATAGTTTATCCAATGGTTGTTTACATTCCCTGCCCCGCTATACCATCATTTTACATGGTGGACATGATGAAAAACAGTCAGTTGATTATCCTCATCGAGTATCCTCACCCCACACCAACCGGATGCTTCATCAAAGTGCTGCTGCTCAGAATGTACACAAAGACAAGTGATCAACCACATACATTTACCGTCTCAGTCACACATACATGCATACAGACGTACACAACTTTCCTGAGTATGAACTGTAGGATTTTGGCTCTAGTTTTAAAAGGAAATGAAATACCGGTAGAAAAAAGCCATACGCCACAGTGGCGCTGATGTAGCAGGTACTGTATGTACTTGAAGACAAAATCTTCATTGAGAAAAAGAGGTTTTATTCTGTCATCACCCTTCCTGGTTATAAACCAGGTGAACCTTTTCTATGTAGTATGTCCCTAATAATATAATCATCTGATTTATCAATCTCATGTGCTCCACTGAGCACTCTCTGGATTTTAACTAGTTTAAAAGAGAACATTGTGCTTTTGCCTTCGCCACGCTTACTACTCATCCATATTTTTTTCAAAAACGCATACAGCGGGCCGTCACAATTCAGCTTGGTAATTGAATTACTCAAAATTTGACCTAGAAATTCAAAGAACATATGGTCCAAAGGTCTAACATTTAATTACCTGAATTAAAAAAAAAAAGCTGAGAATTACAAAGTGCTATTCTTGTTGGGAACATTTGTAATCTGAATAAATCAAAAGTTTTACACCTTCCCCTTACCAGTACATACTGTACCTAAACTTTCAGAGCATTATGCCTATTTTCCACTGCACAGTACTTACTTGGCTTGTGAGGTAATAAATATGGGTGATATAAACAACTGCTCAATCATTTTTGAGTACATCATAGTATATCATTATAGCTTATGAAGCTGCATGGATGGAACACACACGTTACCCTACCTTATCGCACTGCCTTATTTACAATATGTCCTTGGCAATCAAGTACTAAATGAGGGATAAAGATGTTCCTTGACTGGTGTAGCAAAAGATATGTTTGAAAATTAAACTACTGAGGACATAGTTTCCCCCATGAAGGATTTTGGACGTCAACACATTTTTCCAGTCTCCTCTGGTAGATTTTCATGTGCTCATGTAAGGATTATTACACATTAATAATAAGTTTCCACAGTATGCCAATGTTGTTCTCAATAAGGAACTGTCGGATGCTCAGGGAAAACTCTTTGTATTTTAGGTTTTAAATACAGTGGGGCAAATAAGCATTTAGTAAACCACTAATTGTGCAAGTTCTCTCACTTGAAAATATTAGAGAGGCCTGTAATTGTCAACATGGGTAAACCTCAACCATGAGAGAATGTGAAAAAAAAAAAAAAAAAATCACATTGTTTGATTTTTAAAGAATTTATTTGCAAATCATGGTGGGAAATAAGTATTTGGACAATACCAAACGTTCATTTCAATACTTTGTTATGTACCCTTTGTTGGCAATAACGGAGGCCAAACGTTTTCTATAACTCTTCACAAGCTTTTCACACACTTTTACTGGTATTTTGGCCCATTCCTCCATGCAGATCTCCTCTAGAGCAGTGATGTTTTGGGGCTGTCGTTGGGTAACACGGACTTTCAACTCCCTCCACTGATTTTCTATGGGGTTGAGATCTGGAGACTGGATAGTCCTCTCCAGTACCTTGAAATGGTTCTTACGAAGCCACTCCCTTGTTGCCCTGGCTGTGTGTTTGGGATGCCATGCTGAAAGACCCAGCCACGTCTCATCTTCAGTGCTCTTGCTGATGGAAGGAGATTTTCACTCAAAATCTCTTGATACATGGCCCCATTCATTCTTTCCTTTACACAGCTCAGTCGTCCTGGTCCCTTTGCAGAAAAACAGCCCCGAAGCATGATGTTTCCACCCCCATGCTTCACAGTGGGTATGTTGTTACTGTGTTTTGTTACTGTGGTCCCAGCTCTCTGTAGGGCATTCACTAGGTCCCCCCGTGTGGTTCTGGGATTTTTGTTCACCGTTCTTGTTATCATTTTGACGCCACGGGGTGAGATCTTGCATGGAGCCCCAGATCGATGGAGATTTTCAGTGGTCTTGTATGTCTTCCATTTTGTCATAATTGCTCCCACAATTGATTTCTTTACACCAAGCGTTTTCCCAACTGCAGATTCAGTCTTCCCAGCCTGGTGCAAGTCGTCTACAATTTTGACTCTGGTGTCCTTCGACAGCTCTTTGGTCTTGGCCATAGTGAAGTTTGGAGTGGCACTGACTGAGCTTGTGGACAGGTGTCTTTTATACCCATAATGAGTTAAAACAGGTGCCATTAATACAGGTAGCAAGTGGAATCTCTTTAGACCTCGTTAGAAGAAGTTAGACCCCTCTGACAGCCAGAAATCTTGCTTGTTTGTAGGTGACCAAATACTTATTTTCCACTCTAATTTGGAAATAAATTCTTTAAAAATCAATGTGATTTTCTGTTTTTTTCCCACATTCCGTCTGTCATAGTTGAGGTTTACCCATGTCGACAATTACAAGCCTCTCTAATCTTTTCAAGTAGGAGAACTTGCACAATTGGAGGTTGACCAAATACTTATTTGCCCAGCTGTATGTATTTTGTGACACCGTTTTTGCTAAACTTTCTCCATAGACTTCATAATTGTCTTGACGGGTCCATTCAGCCAGCCACTGTGCAACGCCTTCAACCAGGGGGCCCATCCCACAATCCGCTTCAGTTATTCACAGTCGGTCGACTCGACACATGCAGTGATTCAACGCCGGATTTTGGGTAAAAGTGCGAAAGATGTCCCGCATACAAACAGAAAGGATTGTCTCAGGATTGATTTGTTTGAGGGTTCAAGGTAATTATTATTTTTCATACCATGCATGCATTTTGAAACACTGTAAAAAAAAAAAATCAATGGGAGAAATTAGCCGTAACAGCATTGGCATCATAGTTCACAATAGTTACGTAAAATACATGCTAACTGCCCGGTTCTTTGCTCTTTTAACAAAGAATCGAGACTGTTTACGTCCATATTTATAAAGAATTCAGGGATTTATGATTTATTCACAAGAATTTCAACGCAAAAAGCTCTTTGTTGTGGTAAGGCGGCACCACAGTGACTTAAAGACGAGCAGCACATTCGACATATTTACGTAAAATAAATTATACTGCCCGTATTTTTTTGCTTTAACCCAAGAATCGAGACTTTTTTACAACCATATCTATAAAGAAATCAAGGATTTAAGCATTTATTCACAGGAATTTTAACGTAAAAAGTTCTTTGTTGTGGTAAGGTGGCGCCACAGTGACTTAAAGACGAGCAGCACATTCGACATATTTCCTAAAAATAAATGCTAACTGCCCGTTTTTTTTGTTTTTGTTTGTTTTTAACCAAGAATCGAAACTGTTTAACGTCCATATCTATATAGAATTGCGGGATTTACGCATTTATTCACAAGAATTTTCAACGTGAAAAGCTGTGTTTCCTCTTGGTCAGCTTTGACGGAGATAGGCCCCGTTAATCGGCCCCGTGTCCCCTCAATACCATTTTGAAGTCTATGCTTTGTCTTCTTACTGAAGCCAATGGTAAATATAAAAGAGATTTGTTCCTCATTGTTGTTGTTTTTTTTTTTTCCAATGATGTTTGAGCTTCCCAGTCTTTTACAGTAATATTTCTGAGGTGAAAAAATCAACCATCCTAAAATGATGACAGAAAATCTAGGCTAAGCACATACTATGCAGTGGAACTGCGGCATTAGATTCCCAGGGTAGTGAGCAGTCAATGGGAGCTGGAAGTCGACAGCTAGCTATAGGATCACTTAGCGGCTGTGATGCCACATACTGTATTTCCCTCTGGAACCCAAAAGAGGGCTTAAAGGACGAGTGTATTTGACTTCCTGACCCTAAATGGTGGTTGAGGTTTCTTCGTGTCTGTGGGATGCATCGTAAGACAAGTGGTTGCAATTGGCTTGCCAACTTCGGTTTAGTGTAGATCTGCTCAAAATGCTTAAGATGTAGGGGTGCAGTGGAAGTCCATTTATGCCACTAAAGGAGCAATCTAGCCAACTATACCCAACAGGGCTAATGGACTCCAAAGGTGCTCTCAAGTTGTAAAAGTCAAGCGTCAGTGGTACAAAAGCATATACGCATTGAGGTACTAACCCATGTACACGCCATGGTCCTCTTTAAAAGTAGTGATGTAATTTTTCAGAGTGCACATTGGTACTATAAATATATTCCAATTTGTAGTAACTTGAATTTTTTCTTCATAGAAATGGTAAATGCAGCCAGACCTAAAAACACCATCTTTAACTACCATAGGAATGTCTGATTATGAAACTGCTGTGACACACAATTTGCAAACGCATCTGTATCAAATTGTCGCACATTGTACTCATTGCTTTTGCAACGAACAATGTACCCATGACTTCATAAGTCAAAATCTGTGGTGTACAGTACATTCATACCTGACCCCTGTGCACACCTTGTGCCTCAATGTTGAGGAACGCACAAACACATAATCTGTGGCAGCACACACACTCAATGGTGTGAAAGACTGAAGATTATAATTAAACATCGAACAGATGTGTGAGGTTGCAAATATCTCTGCCATAATTATTGCCAAATTAATATCACCATGAAATTGATCTTTGACTCTTAAATGTACTACCACTCATCACATAACTCCTAAAAGACACACATGATGGCTTGCCTTTCTACACATGAACATCCGTATTCTGTGCTTGTTCATGTTTGTTTGTCCATGTTGCAAGTACGGCTGTGAACGATGTGACAACTGAGATCCAGCTCATGATGGATGACACACTTATAGGTATCTTACCAGCACTCAAGCTTAACATTCGCACCGCACTCATTTTTGCTTACAGCATTGATTGCACTGATTGCACAGTGTGTGCAGCCACACACTGTACTTTGTTGAAGGTGTCTGAACCTATAGCAGAAATAAAATGGTGATACTTTGTAAACTTTGCTATTTTAAAGTAGTCTGAATAAAGAGAACACAAAGTGAATGAACACAGTACAAACATGTTCAAGATCCCTTGACAGTCTACAGTTTGTTCAAGCATTTTTCTCTGCCGCTGCTCGAGTGGCCCTCTATGCTGATTTTCACCTCCTGAGAGATGATGGAGGGTTTTAGCAGAGTCAACGGAGGTTCCCCCTCTACTCTTTCAGTCTGGTCTCGCTCCGGAGCGGACCAACGTCTCTTGCGAACAGTGGTTCTGTCTGGATCTCTGGACTGTATTTTGCAGAGTGTGGGCATATCTATTTTCTCGGATCTCTGTCTTGTACCTGCAGTTCCAGAGACTGCCAGCACCGATTCTCCAGCAGAGGTCCCCACCACTGATCCTGGATTTAGTCCCATTTCTGTGAGTAACTGCCGTCCGGACGCAGTTCCAACTATCCTTTCGACACCAGAAGCCTTCATGAGAAGACCGCTGTTAATGCCTGTCGTGTTACGTCTTGGACTGTTGTTGACAGTTGAATCTGTGTTGTTTCCAGGGTCAGAGAGTCTTGCGCTCTTCAGCCTTGCCCCCAAAACCTGGCTGTCTGATAGAGAACCATTCCTTAGACCCCGAAGGGTCAAAGACACACAAACATCACCTACGCACAGCTTAGCGCATGACAGCTCAAAGAGCTGCGTGGTCCGGTCAGGACAACAGGACGACCACCCCTGTCCGAATACGAAGAAGGGATACTCCACAAGAACTTCCACACACACCTGTAGAAACATATATTTGTATCTTGAGTATTCTTTTTACTCACTGAAAAGAAAGCAAGAATTTCATATTATATTACCCCAGAAAGCCTATCTGTTAGAGTGGGGAACTGGCTTAAATACAATGGACTTAGTCAACCACCAATTCGGCAAGTTCTCCTACTTGAAAAGATTAGAGAGGCCAGTAATTGTCCACATGGATAAACCTCAACCATGAGAGACAGAATGTGGAAAAAAAACAGAAAATCACATTATTTGATTTTTAAAGAATTTATTTGCAAATCATGGTGGAAAATAAGTATTTGGTCAATACCAAAAGTTCATCTCAATACTTTGTTATGTACCCTTTGTTGGCGATAACGGAGGCCAAACGTTTTCTGTAACTCTTCACTCTTCGCTTGGTGTAAAGCAGTGCTTCTCAATTATTTTCTGTTACGCCCCCCCCAAGGAAGACGTAAATGTTTCGCGCCCCCCCAAACTCTCTGCCGCCACTGTAAATAGTATCATTTGTCTATAAAATTACTATTATAAATACGCATCTGCCAAACATTGTGTCCTTTTTTTCTAATAAAGAAGAAAAGTAACATAGATAAACTTATAATAAAGTATAACTTTATTAACATTGTTTTGTTTGTAACAGAGAAGACTTGATGCGCATCAATTTGCCTGAATTTTTTTAAAAAAGTCACATCCAAACTGTAAAAAAATACACTCAAGGTACATTTTTGACCATTTGATACAGAAAAATAAAATGTAATAAAATCAGTAAATAATAACTAATTCAAATTGATTAGAAACATTCACTCATGAGGACAATATGCCAAAAAATTTGACCGAAAAAACAAAACTGAATAAAAGAATGAGCATGCTAACAATGCTCACTGGTTTACTGATATAACACTGACAAAGTAGGACGATTGTTGGCAATATTCAGCACGTTTTCGCTGAAAAACAATAAAGCGGCTTATCAATGAGATTGGGGTCTAATGTCTTTAAGTGGCGTCTTAATTCATTTGGCTTCTGGCTGTCCGCTATAATTTTTTTAGACACAGTAAACAGTGGTCTTTCCTCATCACCCACTGTATTAAAAGTCAAAGCTAAAAGGCAAACGGCTCGAAAAAAGCGCATTCTCGGCGGCCGAGGTAGAACCGTAGGTGAGGGCGGTCGTCGTGACGATCCCGAGCCGAAAATGGCACTTCTCGGGCGGCGACGTGAGAACCGGACAAGACAGTGGGTCGCTGCATGAGTGAGTCCGGTCGGAAAACGGCTTTCGAAAACGGCGGCGGCGCACTGCTCTTCATATCTGTTTTCTGTGTGTGCTGAGTGGTCTTCCTTAGTTCAAAAATACTGCGCGCACTCTGAAAATGAGAGCGCCACTGCCACCCACTGAGTGGATGTGCAAGTACACTTTATTCCGGTACGGCAAAAAAAAAAAAAGCATGTTCCCCGAGGTCACATGCGCCCCCCCGGCATCGCTCTGCGCCCCCCCCAGGGGGGCGCGCTCCACTATTTGAGAAGTACTGGTGTAAAGAGATCAACTGTAGGCCAACTTATTAGAAAATGGAAGATATACAAGACCACTGATAATCTCCCTCGATCTGGGGCTCCATGCAAGATCTCACCCCGTGGCGTCAAAATGATAACAAGAACGGTGAGCAAAAATCCTAGAACCACACGGGGGGACCTAGTGAATGACCTACAGAGAGCTGGGACCACAGTAACAAAGGCTACTATCAGTAACACAATGCGCCACCGGGGACTCAAATCCTGCACTGCCAGACGTGTCCTCTTGCTGAAACCAGTACACGTCCCAGCCCGTCTGCGGTTCGCTAGAGAGCATTTGGATGATCCAAAACACGACTGGGAGAATGTGTTATGGTCAGATGAAATCAAAACAGAACTTTTTGGTAGAAACACAGGTTCTCGTGTTTGGAGGAGAAAGAATACTGAATTGCATCCAAAGAACACCATACACACTGTGAAGAATGGGGGTGGAAACATCATGCTTTGGGGCTGTTTTTCTGCAAAGGGACCAGGATGACTGATCTGTGTAAAGGAAAGAATGAATGGGGCCATGTATCGAGAGATTTTGAGTGAAAATCTCCTTCCATCAGCAAAGGCATTGACGATGAGACGTGGCTGGGTCTTTCAGCGTGACAATGATCCCAAACACACAGCCAGGGCAACAAAGGAGTGGCTTCGTAAGAACCATTTCAAGGTCCTGGAGTGGCCGAGCCAGTCTCCAGATCTCAACCCCATAGAAAATCTGTGGAGGGAGTTGAAAGTCCATGTTGCCCAACGACAGCCCCAAAACATCACTGCTCTCGAGGAGATCTGCCTGGAGGAATGGGCCAAAATACCAGCAACAGTGTTTGAAAAGCTTGTGAAGAGTTACAGAAAACATTTGGCCTCTGTTATTGCCAACAAAGGGTACATAACAAAGTATTGAGATGATCTTTTGGTATTGTCCAAATACTTATTTTCCACCATGATTTGCAAATAAATTCTTTAAAAATCAAACAATGTGATTTTCTGTTGTTTTTTTTTCCACATTCTGTCTCTCATGGT
Organism: Corythoichthys intestinalis; assembly: GCF_030265065.1. Lineage (NCBI taxonomy): Eukaryota > Metazoa > Chordata > Actinopteri > Syngnathiformes > Syngnathidae > Corythoichthys > Corythoichthys intestinalis. Next base: position 45,767,050 of record NC_080398.1, read on the forward strand.
TGAGGTTTACCCATGTTGACAATTACAGGCCTCTCTAATATTTTCAAGTGGGAGAACTTGCACAATTAGTGGTTGACTAAATACTTATTTGCCCCACTGTATCCTCAGTGTTATTACTGTATGTCTTAAAAACAATATGCTTAACATGTTTACCGCCCATGTTCAACCATTTCAATTGTACAATTGTGAAGACTGACTATTCTTTACCTTAGCGTTCAACACAGATAACAAAACACCATTCAAAAAATGTTCATCTCACCTGAGCTTTAAGTTCCCCGACAGAAAACTGTATGACCACAGCATTAGGACTCTGTCCGGTATCAATTCGTTCAACAGTGCTGGAGTCGATCTTCAGCTCACTGCTGATCTCTGCACTCTGGATAAAGTCCTCAGTTTTGAGGTCCTCCACACGCTTCAGCTCTCCATCAGCAAGCTGGATTATTGAGCCTCGCATAAAGAAAGGAGGGAGTGCCACAGGGGAGGAGGGAGAGGAGATTGCAGAAGAAGCTTGAATGGAAGTAGGGACTGGAGCATTGACAGGAAATGTGACGGGAGCTGGGACTGGAGAAGGAGCTGCCACTACTGCAGGGACTGGGTTTGAAGGCAAGGCTGGGATTGCTGGGGGTGGGGCTACAGCAACGGGAACTTGATTTCCATCTGGACCTATTGACTCACATTTGGACAGGGCAGTGGCAAGATATGCATGAGGCATTGCGGTGGATATTTGAGGCGTCGTGGTCGTGGTCATGGAACAGACAGCACGGCTGGTCTCCATTTCTGTGCTGTTATTTGCACCGCTGACTGGGATGAGCAGGGATTGACCACCTGGAATGACCAAGTGCTGTGGCAGCGCAGCATGGTAGCTAACTGCATGCTGGTTGGCACTGGTGATATAGCCAATGATGGGTGCTTGAGTAGAAGAATAAAGACTGGCTGGGAGCTCTTCAGGGGGTAATGTTGTCTGAATTACTGTATGGGGTGTGACGGACTTCATGACGTCTGATGATGAGAGGGAGGAGAAGGAGGAAGATCTTGATATGGGTTTTCCCAAACAGATGCCTCCTTTCTCAGTCTGAACTAAGGAAATTTTATTTGAACTATGTTCCTGATCAGCACCATGGTTTGGTTGGGCCACAAGTACTAAAGAGGTCTGAAGTCCTGATGAGTTCTGACCATAGTCTGCTGGCACAAGGATGTGTCGTGCCTCATAGCTCTGAACTTGCTGATGGTTTGTTGGTTGTGTGGGAGCATTAATTTGTTTGACCACTTGTTCACCGTTCAGCACAGTCTTAGCATGCACCTCTGGTTTCTTAATGGTAGATCCATCTGCATACTGAACAACCAGCTGGGAGGGAGCGAGTGTGAGCGTTTGAGGGAGGACAGCGGTATGAGGATGAAGCTGTAGGTGGGCTCCAGGTGTCGACACTGCAGCACCACTGACTGTCAGAGGGGTTCTGCTATCAAGATGGATGTACTGGCTGGTGACTTGTGGAGAGTTTGGGAGGGAGACGGGAGCAAGCTCTGTGGGAGAGAGGCCGATTTGAAACTGCTGTTCCCCTTTGGTGCCAGGCGAAATCAGAGCAGTAGTGTAACCATCGAGGTGAGGGCGCTGTCCCATAGGGCTGGTATTGGCGGGAACGACATGAGAGGAGATATAGCTTGCATAGGGCCCGGAGCTTATGAACTGAACATTAGGTCCGAGCTGAGCAAACTGTATGGTTCCTGATGGCTGAGGAATGGCTGTGGGGTAAACTGTGGGCAGCGAAGCCAACGGCACTGCTGATAGGGTAGTAGCTGAGGTTGGAATAGTAGGAGAGGAAGAGGTGGTCGATGTTATGGGACATAGTGGGCTCTCTGAGTCTCTGGACCTGCATCGTTCACTGGCCACACTTGCCAACCAGGCAAGGTTTTCAGTATGGGGAGCAGGATTGTTATGAACAACAGGAGTAGTTGATGTAGCCACTGCGACTGGCCTCTGTTCCAGTGCAAGGATTTCTCGCTTTTTGGGTGGCAGGCATCCATTACTTCGCTCCTGATTTGATTTCATTGTGCAAGGCTGGTTTTGATGTCTCAGTTGGCACTTCTGTTGTCTTCAGAGTCTCAACTCGCTCTCAGTGTTAATGTCTTCTCTCTTTTCCAGGGTGTGATGTCTCTACTTGTGGTCACTGGCATACATTGCCAGGTCTCAATCCACACGCGGTGTAATTGCTACAGCTCATAAAATGAGCGCTATAAACTTCATGTGGAATCATCTCCAATGGATCCACTTCTTCCACAATGTTGGTGGGAATCTAATAACAGATATACAAAAAATGGGTGAGTATATACTGTTTAGTCACATTTAGGCACAGAAATGGTCAATGTGCCTTAAACAATGTTCTATTTTCAATTAGTCGTGCAATGCCAGTTTAGTAAATACAGCTTATCTTCACTAATCATGCAAAGGAAAAGAAAAACGATTTGAATTTCTGCAACATATCTTTCAAAGCTTCAAAAATTATATAACTAAATAAACATTATGTGGAGATTTTATAGTTGCATTTTGTGCTGTATTTGCCTTTCGCAACAGTTTCTGTCTTCTATCAGGTGCACACCCATCGCGATTCTATAGGAACATGCTAGTTATGCAACATTTGTATATTTGATTTTCTTTTTCTCTTTGAAGTTGTATGTATGTGGCAGCTAATACAATTGTGTTTTTCTTGAGTGGCTCTTCCAGTGGACTGCCAGTTAAAAAGCAGACATCAGAGTGACCCACTTCTAAAGCGTGCCTGCTGCCATAGCTGTAATTGTGATATGCTTATTTTCACCACTAGATGGTATAAATACTAAAACAGTACTGAAATTATTATTTACACTATAAAATGGCATTATTGTTATGGTGCATGTTATTCTTTGCATAAATCTTAAAAGTAGTATCCAAGCATCCATTCGCAAACTAGCACTGGAAAAAAATCTGTTTCCAACAGGATTTTTCCATGAGAGAAGGCAGTGCAATGATATCTCACATAAATATATTTTTATATATCGCATTTTAATGGCAGATTGAGATTTCCTTGGCAACTGTCTGTCAGTGAATGTTATGTAGACTGTGTGGTGCTTTGCCTGCAGCTGTGTGAAAGCATTACAACATAGTCTAAGAATGGGTCAAAGTTAAAAGATAAAAATGCAAAGTAACAACCTCAGAACTGGTTCTTTTATATTTTCCAACTCGATGAGCTAGTTAAACTAAACACTGGGTCAGCGCGTGCATTCCAGAGGTGAAATAACAAATATCTGGAGTTTAATTGAGGTACATTTTGGAAAATGTGAAGTTTTGTTACAAAGTTACATCATTGAGAGTCCTACTTCAGACATACAAAGTTACCTAAAATACTGTATCTAGCAATGTCAACAAGGCCAGTCAGCACATAGTCAATATTTAACTGCAGGGATAAATCGACACATTCTATATTTGCATAGTGTAGATCTGTGCACGCACAGAAAACACAAGATCTTGTTACATTTGTTTACTATGAATCGTCAAACGCTACAACACAATATAACAAATTTGCCTTTCTGGCTCTTTCTATTGTATTTGTGTTTTGTACATTGGAACTGCTACAGCTGTCAATCTGTGCAGAGAAATTGGTCGATTTCCAATTTGCGGGCTTTGCAACGGTTTTCAGTTAGAAATATAGGAAATTGAATGCTCATGGCATCACCACTTTATCATAAAAGTTTGAAAAGAGCTTAACCTCCATACAGCATAAAAGCAACCGAAAGTCTAAGTTTGATAACCTGAATAAATGTGATGCTCTGAATGTGTGTCAGTTTGCTTCCACTGCATATTCTTTGTCTCTCACCAATCCCTGTCGAGGCTGGTCCTTGTATTTGAATCACTCATAAAAAGCCAACGAAAACGCAAAAATGAACTGAGTTGCCAGAAGGTACACTGAGGTCGTACATGATGTCATACATGACAGCAGTTCAAATTTCAGAGGCATATTATCTCAAATTCCTATTCACTTGTTCCACTGTGCTTTCCTAGATATTGTTTTTGTAATGTTTTTTGTTTTTGTTTTTTTTAATCTATGGGTCAATGAGCAAGACAGTTAAATTGATCACTAGCTAGCAGCACTGCAGATATTGAGTGTATGACACAAACACACTCGCATGCTATACGTGCACTCTTACATACCATACCATTCAAAGGAGCTGCTCTTTCTTCTTATTGTATAGGAGGTTCAACACACTAGGCAGACACAAGTGTCCTACATAAAATATATGAAGTAATCCAAAGTGGACCATGGTCGGCTATTGTTTGAATGAGTATTACCAAGATAGGACAAGGCTACAGTTTGCCAAAGAACCAGTTAGGAAAAAAACTGAGCAATATATGTGACCATAAAGCCTCATAGATCCAGCAAATGAGACAAAGAGCGTAGAGAAAAAGTGAGGGGGAGGCGAGGAAGCGCGGCATTGTAGGATGACAGATAGAGTAATATGAATTGTAGAAAAGCAGGGAGAGGATTCGGAATGGGGAAGAGGGAGTGAGAATAGGGTAAGAAAGACAGTGCCGCTCCTCCTGACCCATATTGAACAGCGCCTACAGCATCAGCCCCCTGCCTTGTGCTGTCACTGTACATATAAACACACAATCACAGTACACACCATGCAGCATCACTCTATGGCAACAACCCCACCTCATAAACACCTGTAATTACATCATCATTTTAGCACAATACAGCAAGCATGCAAGGAAACACTAAAAAATGCTAAAATGCGACCTGACTTGACATTAAATAGAACTGATAGGAAGGTGTTTTCCACTGGATTATTAACACAGTGCTCACTGTGCACATGGTCACACAGACATCTTTTGATCTTCCAAGTTCCAACCTATTATTAGATTAGTAACTCTAGAAAACATACGCCCCTGTGCAATGCTATGGGGAACAAAGCTTTTAAGGCATGAATGTCACAGCGAGTCAAGACGGCGGGAATGCTCTGGATGGCACCCCGGACTGTCCCTTCTCCGAAGACAAGTGTGATAAAGGGATGACATCAGTTAGAGAGGGGCGGAGGCACAAATGAGGCATTCTCATATGCTGAGATGGAGTGATAGCCCCTGACAAAAACCTGCACAACCACACAGAGTACGTGTAGCCGTTGGTGACTCCAGGTGAAAGGCAGATACATGTCCTCTCTTACGCAGCAGTACACCCTCCAACCCCCGCCTGCGCTTGCATTGATCCTCCGTTTCATAGCAATAACATCTCTCTGCAGCAGGAGGAGACAAGGAAGCAGTGATATTGTATCCAGAGTGACCCGACTTAGTCATAATGCCTCCCACAGAAAAGCAAAATATAATGACCCTGGAGTGACATTTGTGTAGTCAGTAATGCTGATATCCATATCTCACCTGCTAGACTAGACATTTACAGCCCTGTGCAGCAGAGTCTATATTTAGAAAACAAAAACATCATCATTATCAATCTGAGCATGCATGTAACAGCGGGGGGAATTACCGAGAGAGGCATGCATGTGGGATTCTCTGCATATAAATAGAACCTTGCCATAATCCCAGCACGATGCACAAAGCAGATCGATACAATGCAGTGTTTTTTTCCCCCCTTAATATCCAAAAGAGCCATTTTACTGCCCTCCCTCCCTTTTTTTCCTGTGTAAAACTAACGTCTGTGTGTGTGTGTGTCTCTTTAAGAGGCGGACCAGGCCGTGTGCTTGGCTACAGCCAAAGAACAGACACTAGGCTCAGGCTGCATGTCTCCACAATGACTCCGGAGTTCTGCATCAGTGCCGGACACACACACAACACAGACTCGGGCACCCCAACATGCAGGGCCCCTCCCAGAGCAAGCGCCGAACATCTGGGGGTTGAACATTTCTTGCCTCCCTGTTTTTCTTTTGTGGCATGATTGTGTATAGTAGCAGGACAGAAAATACTACTATGCCACAAATCTAAACGCTAAGAGACAAGCCTCCTCCTCCTCCTCCCACCCCCTTCTTCTGCTGGTTAGAGTACTAAGAATAGCTCACCAGTACTTCCACAGCCACCGCTTGCAGAACATGTCCAATGATTCCTCCTGTGCCTCAACGGAGTCTATCCTGGAGACGTGCTTCCTCGAAGCGTCCTCTTCCCGGTTCGCTCCTTTGTGCAGTAGTCGCTCAAGCCTGTCTTATGAGAACACGATTTAGGAGTTGCCCCTCCGTTGCCCTTGCAATCGGCCTGATGGCAGAGGAGGTTCCCCCCCTCCGCCGGCCCCCCCTTTCCTGTGCAAAAGCCCACACCAGGTCTTGCGTGCGAGGCTTCTCCAACGTGTGTTATGCAAGGCCACCAGACCGCCAGCTCCCTCTCCCTCTCTGCCGGGCTGCCTTTCTCCCCCTTCTCTCTGTGACTCTCCCTCCTCTTTCTCCCTGCCTCCCTCCCTCAGTACTCCAATTGACACAGCTCCTCCCCCTCGCCAGCCCCATCAGCCATCAGGTATTCATTCAAAAAAAAAAAAAAAAACACACTACTTGGCTTCGCGCCCAGACTACGCTCACACAGGGAGGGAGGGTGGCAGTGTGCAACAGACAGAGAGAGGAAGGAGGAGGCAAACTTGAAGAGTCAGAGAGGTTTTGCACAGACATACATGGATGTGCAGGAAGATAAAGAGCTATTCACATGGGCATATTCATGGAAAGACACTGGCACATATGCATGCGCGCAAAATTGACGGAGGATTAAATTGTAGAGTGTGTTAGCAAAGCCCCTTTAATGCTTTGCCCTTGTTCATTTTCATATGCATTTCTCCTCTCAAGGCAAATCTATCTTAATCTGCCCTGCAATGATTTAGCCTCTCTTCAACTGGAAAATGACTCAGAGTAACCAAGAACTAGTCCACCCCTTTCTTTGCCCCCAGAGATATTTCCTCTCCATTCACGCAAGAACACGCAGCACAACAAACTGCACAAACAAACACCCACACCCAGCCACTTGGCCCTCTTCGGCCCACTTTCCCCTGCTGGGCATAGGGCAGAGAGAGAGAGCCAGGCACCAGACAGGCACTCTAGTGCCAGGACAGAGTGCTATCTGCTCTTCTGCAGGCGCCACATGCACGGTGGCCCCTCCAAACTGAACGCACGCTGGGGGGCGAGGAGGAAGGGGAATTTAACAGAATCATACACTTACAAACAGACTAAGTAGCAAAACACACGGGAGGTGACATCGCTCGCGTTCAATACATTTTCGATGGAATCAGCAACAGATTTATTGATCGGCAAATCACCTGCGAGGACACTGGCCAAACCGGAAATTGACATCCACACGCCACACTTTGTCAACATTACAGACAAGTTTCCTGAGCGAAATATGGGCGGCGTCATCTTGGAAAATGTCTGCTCCGAACTTCCGGTTTAGAAAGAACATGATTTGCGGTTCAAGTAAGCAGTATGTTGACATACAGTGCCTTGCAAAAGTATTCGGCCCCCTTGAATCTTGCAACCTTTCGCCACATTTCAGGCTTCAAACATAAAGATATAAAATTTTAATTTTTTGTCAAGAATCAACAACAAGTGGGACACAATCGTGAAGTGGAATAAAATTTATTGGATAATTTAAACTTTTTTAACAAATAAAAAACTGAAAAGTGGAGCGTGCAATATTATTCGGCCCCTTTACTTTCAGTGCAGCAAACTCACTCCAGAAGTTCAGTGAGGATCTCTGAATGTCCTAAATGTCCTAAATGACCGATGATGATAAATAGAATCCACCTGTGTGTAATCAAGTCTCCGTATAAATGCACCTGCTCTGCAATAGTCTCAGGGTTCTGTTTAAAGTGCAGAGAGCATTATGAAAACCAAGGAACACACCCGGCAGGTCCGAGATACTGTTGTGGAGAAATTTAAAGCCGGATTTGGATACAAAAAGATTTCCCAAGCTTTAAACATCTCAAGGAGCACTGTGCAAGCCATCATATTGAAATGGAAGGAGCATCAGACCACTGCAAATCTACCAAGACCCGGCCGTCCTTCCAAACTTTCTTCTCAAACAAGGAGAAAAACTGATCAGAGATGCAGCCAAGAGGCCCATGATCACTCAGGATGAACTGCAGAGATCTACAGCTCAGGTGGGAGAGTCTGTCCATAGGACAACAATCAGTCGTACACTGCACAAATCTGGCCTTTATGGAAGAGTGGCAAGAAGAAAGCCATTTCTCAAAGATATCCATAAAAAGTCTGGTTTAAAGTTTGCCACAAGCCACCTGGGAGACACACCAAACATGTGGAAGAAGGTGCTCTGGTCAGATGAAACCAAAATTGAACTTTTTGGCCACAATGCAAAACGATATGTTTGGCGTAAAAGCAACACAGCTCATCACCCTGAACACACCATCCCCACTGTCAAACATGGTGGTGGCAGCATCATGGTTTGGGCCTGCTTTTCTTCAGCAGGGACAGGGAAGATGGTTAAAATTGACGGGAAGATGGATGCAGCCAAATACAGGAACATTCTGGAAGAAAACCTGTTGGTACCTGCACAAGACCTGAGACTGGGACGGAGATTTATCTTCCAACAGGACAATGATCCAAAACATAAAGCCAAATCTACAATGGAATGGTTAAAAAATAAACGTATCCAGGTGTTAGAATGGCCAAGTCAAAGTCCAGACCTGAATCCAATCGAGAATCTGTGGAAAGAGCTGAAGACTGCTGTTCACAAACACTCTCCATCCAACCTCACTGAGCTCGAGCTGTTTTGCAAGGAAGAATGGGCAAGAATGTCAGTCTCTCGATGTGCAAAACTGATAGAAACATACCCCAAGCGACTTGCAGCTGTAATTGGAGCAAAAGGTGGCGCTACAAAGTATTAACGCAAGGGGGCCGAATAATATTGCACGCCCCACTTTTCAGTTTTTTATTTGTTAAAAAAGTTTAAATTATCCAATAAATTTTATTCCACTTCACGATTGTGTCCCACTTGTTGTTGATTCTTGACAAAAAATTAAAATTTTATATCTTTATGTTTGAAGCCTGAAATGTGGCGAAAGGTTGCAAGGTTCAAGGGGGCCGAATACTTTTGCAAGGCACTGTAGTTAAAACTGCGAAATCAAGCCAGAGTACCCTACGGAATCTCCAAAAATGGATTCAGTGCGACGTACATGAGATTGTATGATTGTTCTTCTCACTTTGTTGATCATTCGTGGACAAAATTATATCAACCTGTCAGGCTGTGTTTACGTAAGGTATTGATTGATACGCCGGCAACATGAGTGACCAAAATGAGGTGAAATTACAAATTACAGTGGGGGCAAACAAGTATTTAGTCAAATTTTTAGTAAAATAGTGTTTCAAAAGTTATATAAAGTACAAGTAAAAAACTATTCGTTGAAAAGAATACTCAAGTAACGAGTAACATTGTAACTGCTTGCAATGTCAGATATTTTTTTTTTTTTTTAATAATGGTATTTCTTTTCTCAAGAAAACTTCACATACAGTGGGGCAAATAAGTATTTAGTCAACCACTAATTGTGCAAGTTCTCCCACTTGAAAATATTAGAGAGGCCTGTAATTGTCAACATGGGTAAACCTCAACCATGAGAGACAGAATGTGGAATAAAAATCCAGAAAATCACATTGATTTTTTTTTGTTTTTAATTATTTGCGAATCATGGTGGAAAATAAGTATTTGGTCTATACCAAAAGTTCATCTCAATACTTTGTTACGTACCCTTTGTTGGCAATAACGGAGGCCAAACGTTTTCTGTAACTCTTCACAAGCTTTTCACACACTATTGCTGGTATTTTGGCCCATTCCTCCATGCAGATCTCCTCGAGAGCATTGATGTTTTGGGGCTGTCGTTAGGCAACACGGACTTTCAACTCCTTCTACAGATTTTCTATGGGGTTGAGATCTGGAGACTGGCTAGGCCACTCCAGGACCTTGAAATGCTTCTTACGAAGCCACTCCTTTGTTGCCCTGGCAATGTGTTTGGGATCATTGTCATGCTGAAAGACCGAGCCACGTCTCATCTTCAATGCCATTGCTGATGGAAGGAGATTTTCATTCAAAATCTCTCTCTTTTCTCTCTTATCATTTTGACGCCACGGGGTGAGATCTTGCATGGAGCCCCAGATCGAGGGAGATTATCAGTGGTCTTGTATGTCTTCCATTTTTTAATAATTGCTCCCACAGTTGATTTCTTTACATCAAGCGTTTTACCTATTGCAGATTCAGTCTTCCCAGCCTGGTGCAGGTCTACAATTTTGTCTCTGGTGTCTTTCGACAGCTCTTTGGTCTTGGCCATAGTGGAGTTTGGAGTGTGACTGACTGAAGTTGTGGACAGGTGTCTTTTATACCGATAATGAGTTAAAACAGGTGCCATTAATACAGGTAACAAGTGGAGCCTCGTTAGACCTCGTGAGAAGAAGTTAGACCTCTTTGACAGCCAGAAATCTTGCTTGTTTGTAGGTGACCAAATACTTATTTTTCACTCTAGTTTGGAAATAAATTCTTTAAAAATCAAACAATGTGATTTTCTGTTTTTTTCCACATTCTGTTTCTCATGGTTGAGGTTTACCCATGTTGACAATTACAGGCCTCTCTAATCTTTTCAAGTATGAGAACTTGCACAATTGGTGGTTGACTAAATATTTATTTGCCCCACTGTACCTTCCATAACACAGCAGCAACATGGCTACAAAAACACCCGGTCTTCCCGGTGCCCGAGCTTGGTTCAACATCTGCCTTCATGAACATGATATCTTCTGTCGTGATGATGGCAGATTGATGCGGTATTTCCAAATTCCTTTTTTTAAGGGATTTTGATGAGTAATGTTACTCCAGCTACACTGTTATTTTGAATGGAGAAATTCTAAAATGGAAGTTGCGAGCAGACATGCGGAAGTAAAGCGGAAGTACCTCGAAAACTTGTCTCTAAGCTCAAGCTATTATGCCGTTGACGGCGATGGACGTCCTATCCAGGCAGCGCGATCATTGGAAGCTATTCTAATGAATATATTAATGTGCAAGAACAAAAACAATTCAAAAATGAGTTCAAATATAACTTTTGTTCTCACTAATGTCATGAAGTCAAAAAGTGTCATTGCATGTAATTGACTTTTCGATATATGATTTTAAAATGAAAAATTTTCCGGTAAAATATTGTCTGTAAAAGTTGTAAAGCAATAAAATAACAAAAATAAATGAAATAAACAAAAAAAATTAATAACGTGTCAAAATTATTTTTCGAACAGATCATGTCACAATTGTAATGATACGAGTAAATCGTATCAGCATGTTCAATTAGTAATGTCTGTTCTTCACTGCACACGGAAGTCAAGAGATACGCAGCAAGCTCAAAACAGCTGATCAAAAGCCTGCCAGTGAACAGTAAATGTTGATGCCTCTCTTCTGTTCTGTAACTAAACATCTGTCAGTAAAAAACATCAGCGCTTTCAGTAAGTTATCTTATTCAAGAACCCACAAATACAAAGTAACACAACTAGCACCTTAGACGGTCATTTGCTTTGCTAAGTCAAAACCACCTGAGCAACGAAGAGGCAAGATGGATATACGTATTTTTTTTTCAAACCTAAGCTTTCAAAAGTGGCAACAACTACTGAGCAAGAACCAAGGATTGAAAATGTGTGTTGAGGTGGTTGCAGCTCAACGTTGCATTCGTAGGAAGAATTGATGGAGAATAAGTTGTCTTTTAGCCAAAACTTGGCGTGTTTAATTTCCATCGACATGCGGATACATCCTCTCTCATTGCTGTTTTCACAGGCAATCCCACAAATCAAAGTAATCAAAGTCAAACACAAAGAAGTAATAAAAGTAGCACTTTAGACAATTAAGTCTCATCCTGCCATCTTGTGGCGAAAAGATAATATGTCAATAATAACAAGCAATAGGAACATTATTTCAACATCAACTGAGGAGACATTTATGAATACAAAACATTTCCTCCACCATTTCTCTCAACACCCCCACTTGTTCTCATGTTGATGCCTTTTTAACAACCAAATGAAATTTTACATTTCAAATTCCAAAAATAACACTGTCAAACTTCTTCAATTTTAACTTTGTTACAGGTTTTGTCATGGTATCAGCTATCATGTCATCCGTTTGACAATACGTCAATGTTACTCTTCCCTGATTCACAGTAGATCTAATAAAATGATATTTTATGTCTATGTGCTTGCATCTCTGTCTGTTAACAGGATTTTTGGCAAGAGCAATTGTCCCCTGGTTGTCTTCGTGTACAGTTGTTGGAGTGTACTGATAATGATCAATGCTACCTAGTAGTTGCTCTAAATATAGGCAGTCTTGTATGGTTGAAGCCAGTGCCATATATTCAGCTTCACAGGTAGATAGTGCGACTGTAGCTTGTTTCTTTGTTTTCCAAGAAATTGGAGAACTCTTCTTGCTCAAGAAAACACAGTATCCTGAAGTACTGCGCCTGTCGCTAGTATCAGCTGCCCAGTCAGCATCACTATATGCCTGAATACCAAATTTTGCATTGTCGTCTCTTTTGAAACTAAGGCCCTTTTCGGAAGTACCTTTATCTCTCCCATCTTCATCCTTTTGTGAGTGTGTAAACCCATTTACCCCCCCCCCCCCCCCCCACACTGTTTTCTTGCCTTTTGGCAGTGTTTTCAAGGTAAATGTTTTATTTTCGTTTAGTGACTGAATTTCTTCATCCATGGCTTTTGACCAATCTTTTGAATTATTTGAACTCATGACCTCCTGGTATGTTTGAGGTATACCAACTACCATCCTGTAGCAGTAGTCTACAGTGGTATGAACTCCATCACTATCTCTGACATCTGTTATGAAGTCTTCTAAATGACTCGGTTTTCTCCTCGCTCATGAGGGATATCTTCTACTCTCAAGTTCACATTGTGTCACTTCCTTTGGACTCTCACTATGTGCAGTTGGTTCTACAGGATCTTCAGTTCTGTTTTTGACCTCTACACTTGCTCGATCAGCCCTTCGCAAACCCATCATGTTGCATTCTTCATCTTGATCCATGTCACATGTCTGTGTCTGGTTTTCTATTACCTCCTTGTTCACAAACTTTATCAGCCTATGTTTTTGTACTTGGTTTGTGTCTGGATAGTAGACTAGATATGCTGGACTATTTTTGTCATAGCCAACAAACTGTCCTTGGCCACACTTAGAATCAAATTTTCCCTTGTCTTGTATGTATGCATAACATACAGACCCAAATTTTTGCATTTTGGAAATATTCGGTTTCTTGTTTGTCAACATCTGGTAAGTAGTTTTCCCTGTAAGTCTATTATAACATCTGTTGCGTACCATTGCTGCGGTTTGTACAGCATAGTGCCATAGGTATTGTGGTAGCCAACTTTCGACTAGCATGCACCTACACATTTCAAATAGTGTACGCCATCCTCTTTCAGCTGTCCCGTTCTGGTGTGGGGAATACGGCGCTGATGTTTCGTGTCCTATATCACTTTTTCTCAACAATGTTTGGAACTCATTGCAAGTATATTCAGTCCCGTTATCAGATCGGATGCACCTTAGAAGCAAGAATTTTTTCTGTTGCTAGAACAGTGTCACTTTTCTTTTTCAGGAAATATGTGAAAATTGCACCAGAGTAATCATCTGTGAATAACTGCACATATTTTTAACCATCAATCGATTCTGGAGTTATAGGACCTGCAAGAGCTGAGTGTACCAATTTTAAGGGTGTATCTGCTCGAGTATCTGGGTCTCTATTTCGAGTCTGGATAAATTTTCCTTGTATGCATATCTCACACGTTTGTTCAGGTCTTGTTTCTTTTCCCTTAATCTGCATTCCATCAACTACTTTCTGTAATTTGATCACATCCTCATAATTACAGTGGCCTAATATTTGGTGCCAGGTGTGAATATCATAACATGCGTTGCACTTGTCAGACTCACCAATTGTATGCAAAAAGTACAGCTTGCCATACACATGAATATTGAATTTCGTACCGTCTTTGGTTATCAGTGCGTCTTCACCTTCTTTGAAAAGTACCGTGGCTCAACTCGATGATGTTGCTTTCACCGCAAAAATGTCTTGTGGGTACGATGGTATGAAGAGTGCGTTTCTGAGTGTTGCCTTGCGCTGCTGTCCTCTGTTGTCAATCAGGTAGCACTCTGCATCTCCTCTTTTTAGTGCGACTCCACTGCACTGAGTACCATCTGCCAACTCGACGGTGTGGTTCTCTGGTTTGAATGTCTCCTGGAAGCTTTTGAACTTGGTCACGTCAGTGATGATATGAGATGTCGCTCCCGTGTCCACCATCAGGCCTCGTTCCCGGATGCTGTGTGTATCCTGCCACCTGGTGTCGGGCTGTTCATCTCTCACCTTGAACGCGAAGTCAGGATCTCCATCTTCAGCAATTTTTCTCGCTCCGTCCGGTTTGTCCTTGCGTCTGCAAGTGGCGTCTTTGTGCGTGTCAGTTTTGCAACGACTACGCCATGTCTTTTGTCGACATGATTTTGCACGGTGGCCTTTGATCCCACACTTGAAGCACACCAACTCTGTGTCATCTTTGATCCGGTCACGAGCGTTTGCTTTTGTGGTTTGCTTTGAAGCTCTTGCTTGAGTCTTCATCACTCTTTCGCATGATTCTGCTGCATTTAATTTTTCCGTTTCTTCAAAACTTCGGAGTTTGGTTTTGAATTCTGCAAATGTCATGTTCTCATCGGTACAGTATGCGCCACATGAATTGTAAATGGCTTGTAACTTTCTGGCAGTCCCTTCAAGACCATTGCGATAAGTAGACCATCTCCCATTTTTTCACCTGCATTTCGCAATGCTGTGATGGCGGTCTTAGCTCTTATTATGTAGTCCACTATGCTTTCTTCGGTTCCCTTTTGAAGAGATGTTAGCATGGTGTACAAATTTATAATCCTGGGTTTTCCCTTCCCAGCATAATATTCTCTTAATATTTTCAGAGCTTTTCTTCCGTCATTTGGCGCATCTCTCATTATTAACGAAAGGCTTTTATCATCAAGAAGTTGTAGCATTTCAGCATACGCGTCCGCATTTTTCATTTCATCATTTTCTCTCTCAGCTTCAGTGGTTGGTCCTACCAGCACTGTCTTCTTTAGCCCGATTAGATGAAAATGTCCCAACATTTTAGTTTCCCAAAGTTCAAAACTAGCTTCATCTTCGTCAAATGCCAGTCGAGGTAACCTACTTGTTCCTCGTGGATCCATGTTGCTTGTTAGCTTTTTTCCGCTAATCAGCAGTCCGTGAGCACGCTGTCCTTCGCGACCTTCTACACGGTGGAAACTGACTTTACCTTCGAATGACTCCTGGGCCCATAACCTGTTGAGGTGGTTGCAGCTCAACGTTGCATTCGTAAGAAGAATTGACAGAGAATAAGTTGTCTTTTAGCCAAAACTTGGCGTGTTTAATTTCCATCGACATGCGGATACATCCTCTCTCATTGCTGTCTTCACAGGCAATCCCACAAATCAAAGTAATCAAAGTCAAACACAAAGAAGTAATAAAAGTAGCACTTTAGACAATTAAGTCTCATCCTGCCATCTTGTGGCGAAAAGATAATATGTCAATAATAACAAGCAATAGGAACAACTGAGGAGACATTCATGAATACAAAACATTTCCTCCACCATTTCTCTCAACACCCCCACTTGTTCTCATGTTGATGCCTTTTTAACAACCAAATGAAATTTTACATTTCAAATTCCAAAAATAACACTGTCAAACTTCAATTTTAACTTTGTTACAGGTTTTGTCATGATATCAGCTATCATGTCATCCGTTTGACAATACGTCAATGTTACTCTTCCCTGATTCACAGTAGATCTAATAAAATGATATTTTATGTCTATGTGCTTGCATCTCTGTCTGTTAACAGGATTTTTGGCAAGAGCAATTGTCCCCTGGTTGTCTTCGTGTACAGTTGTTGGAGTGTACTGATAATGATCAATGCTACCTAGTAGTTGCTCTAAATATAGGCATTCTTGTATGGTTAAAGCCAGTGCCATATATTCAGCTTCACTGGTAGATAGTGCGACTGTAGGTTGTTTCTTTGTTTTCCAAGAAATTGGAGAACTCTTCTTGCTCAAGAAAACACAGTATCCTGAAGTACTGCGCCTGTCGCTAGTATCAGCTGCCCAGTCAGCATCACGTGTTTAATTTCCATCGACATGCGGATACATCCTCTCTCATTGCTGTCTTCACAGGCAATCCCACAAATCAAAGTAATCAAAGTCAAACACAAAGAAGTAATAAAAGTAGCACTTTAGACAATTAAGTCCCATCCTGCAATCTTGTGGCGAAAAGATAATATGTCAATAATAACAAGCAATAGGAACATTATTTCAACATCAACTGAGGACACATTTATGAATACAAAACATTTCCTCCACCATTTCTCTCAACAATGTGGACCATGAAAAGCCAGAGAGCACCACCAAAATGGTGAGCGGAGTTTCTATTTGCTCCACTAACGACGCTAATTGTACAATAGAGCCATCACCGGTGTTCTGCCAAATTTTGCACCCTTATAATATTTTGCGGCCAAAGCTGTTGTGGTGGTGAATAAGCCCTCTTATACATTCAGTTGGACTATCAATGTTACCCACAGGTGCTAAATAAACATGTAAGATTGTAAACATACATGTTCAACACGAATATGGCGTAAATTAATCCTTAACAAGACGGCGAAGACGTAAACAGTGAGAAAGCGGTGTGCAGTTGTTGTGTACAGCTAACATGGCAGGATGTGTGATGTTCGTCCATGATGAAACGTAATTAAATATTCCTTTCTTAAAGAAAGTTTGTAGTGTTTACTTTGTAACTTCTGTTTTTTCAGCTATTTTTAACACAAAGTTGCAATTTCTGATGGGGTACAAATTTGACATAACACCTATCTGCGTACCATAGTCAATGGATGACGATCTTGGCAAAAAAAGTATAGCTGTCCTTAGCAGCCTGATTTAGAATTCCCCTAAAAAATAATGGGGGAAAAATGCTTATTTTCAATTTATTATTATAAATATTGTTGTAAGTTAATTTTATTGCTGACACTTGGTTTCGAGGTCATCAACATGTTGTGCCCCCCCCTGCCCCAAAAGTCAAACTCCGCCTATGCTCCTCAACTCCATCAACACACACGCCTTCCCAAAAGGAAGCACCGTCTGAAGACTCTGAAGTGAGCTCAAAGTGTTTAATGACATGTACGGTGAGTGACACTTGAATTTTACTGCTATAAATGTGAGTCAGGTTATGTAACATTTCTTGTTTTCTCATGGCTCATTTTTATGTCATTTTAATATTGAAGAAAAACACGGAAGGTGATGTTCTTCACTGTAAATTGGTGAACCAGCCAGGCGACCTAAAACAAGCTTTCATGTGGCAATTCCAGCAATGAATACCATGCATACAGTCATGGTTGAGTACTGTAAATGTAGATTGCATTGTCAAGCATGCCACTTTGATGTTGGATTTTTTTTTTTCAGTATCATGTGCATGTCTGATTTTCTTCAAGACAATTCAAGCTCACATTCCTTACAGCTTACATTCCTGCATTATTTAACACTCACATACTGTATTTCTATACTCATGCACCGGAATACTGTAGGCTACAGCAGCACACTGCATAAAACCTCTAGTGGCTTCCATCTTTTTCTGAATATATATTTTTAGATTGTTATCTTCTTGCTCAAATTTCCAAATTCGATTTGGCTATAGCTATCAACAGAAAAAATATATTCAAAATCTTGAGTTAAGAGGAAGCGTATAAGTGGGTTACCTTGAAAAAATGTAGGTGTCCAAAGTAAACAAAATCCAGTTATCATCTCTGGCCTTTGGCTGTTGTTTCCTCACCACACCGTTGCTGTGAGATCCTCTTATAAGTGTAGTAGTAGACATGTCCAGACATGTTGCAATAGCCAACAAACAAGCAATAGCAAACATGATGCAAACAGCTAGAAGCAACTTTAAAGCTGCTCAATGAGAAATATGAGCTCAAAATGAATAATTATTAGGTCAGCAAACAGGTAGTTTAGTATTAACAGCAACTCAGGCTACAATTACGCACTCACTTTGCATTTGCATTACAGCATAGCATAGAGGTACAGTGGTATGAAAAAGTATCTGAACCTTTTGGAATTTCTCACATTTCTGCATAAAATCACCATCAAATGTGATCTGATCTTTGTCTAAATTACACAGATGTAAAACCAGTGTCTGCTTTAACTAAAACCACCGAAACATAAATAGGTTTTCATTAGGGCTGTCAAACGATTAAAATTTTTAATCGAGTTAATTACAGCTTAAAAATTAATTAATTGTAATTAATCGCAATTAATCACAATTCAAACCATCTATAAAATATGCCATATTTTTCTGTAAATTATATATATATTCTGTAAAATAAATTGTTGGAATGGAGAGATAAGACACAAGATGGATATATACATTCAACATACGGTACATAAGGACTGTATTTGTTTATTATAACAATAAATCAACAAGATGGTATTAACATTATTAACATTCTGTTAAAGTGATCCATGGATAGAAAGACTTGTAGTTCTTAAAAGACAAATGTTAGTACAAGTTATAGAAATGTTATATTAAAACCCCTCTTAATGTTTTCGTGTTAATAAAATTTGTAAAATTTTCAATTAAAAAATAAACTAGCAGCCCGCCATTGTTGTCAATAATTACTTACACAATGCTCATGGGTGCTGAAGTCTATAAAATCAGTTGCACCCAAGCGCCAGCAGAGGGCGGCAAAATTCCATAAAACACAATTAACAAGTGGGCATTTCCCTCTACTGTCATTTAAATCTGTCTGAGTGGGACATGTGCGTTAATTGCGTCAAATATTTTAACGTGATTAATTTAAAAAATTAATTACCGCCCATTAACGCGATAATTTTGACAGCCCTAGTTTTCATATTTCATTATGGATAGCATTAGGGCTGCAGCTATCGATTATTTTAGTAGTCAATTAATTGATTAACTATTTAGTTCGAATAATCGAGTAATCTGATAAGGACCATAGAAAATTTAAATACTTGAGCTGAGCCTCAAACGGTATAAAAAAAATTTTAAATAAAAAAAAAAAAAAAAAAAAGATCTATGTCCAACAAAAGAACAGTTTGTTGTATTTGTTGTAGTATTTAAGCTAGAGGACTTCTGCTAACTTTTTTACAATGCTTTTAATGTATGGTTGAGACAAATATTCCCACAAAAAATGGCTAATTATATCAATAAACTAAATTACGAATGCATTAAAAAAAAAAAAAAAAACATTAGCTCAAACAAAAACTTAGCTTATGTTGGTCTTAACAGGGAGCAGATGGATTCAGCCATCTGAAATGAGGTACGCTAGAGGGCCGTGTATCCACCCAAATCAATGAAACTAAATGCAAACACTTTCAAAACAAACCATTACAACGCCACTTTAATTAAACGAATACTCGAAGCAGCCAATTTGAATCTTTTTTTCTAATCGAATACTCGAGTTAATCGATTAATCGTTGCAGCACTAGATAGCATGCAAACACTAACAGAAGGGGTAAAAAAAAAATATATATATATATATATAATGATTCTTTACATAAAACAATAACTTTTGTAGAAATATAATTTTTTTTTTACTAAGAAGTATACTATTGTGTACTTTAGCTACTGTATTTTATCCAACCACAGAAGGCAGGAAGGGGGGCCTCCTGGGGAAATCCTTTGCATTAGTAAAATAGAGAATGGAGAACAGAGTGGGTGGCAGCATTATAGGAGCATGTGTTAGCAGAGTGGGAGGTAAACCACCTTGGCGAGGTCCTGTCTGAGAGCAGACCTTCCTCCGGCTGTGGCAGGGCTCAGGTTCGGAAGTAGCAGCACGAATGCTCCAACGCTATGTGGGGAGAATGTGAAAGTGCTTGCTGCTATGGCAACAAGACCGCTCCACAGTCTCCAGTGCACATTAGGATAGACGGCTACCAATGTGTCCGTGGTTCAGTGGCAGGGAGTATGACACGCTGAAAGAGCCTATTGAGCACTTATAATCAGTTAATGGCCACAGTACAAGATCAAGCAATTCACATGGAGGATGACCTCATTTTAGCTGCTTGGAAATGTTACTGTACATTTCATCCCTTTCTCTACTTTGCCTCAGGGTAAGAAGATGGGCACTGTTATTAGCTCTACGAATCAAAGTAAAAACCAGTACAATCCTGATTAGACTTTAAATTTACAGCTTCGCATTTCTAGAATGATCCATACAATTGCAGCGGTGTCCCTAGATCACCTACAGTACTTCAGTGCCAGCCAGAACATGTCAGGACAAAAAGGGCATTACTATTTTGGGGTGTATGAGGTCCTTGTATGAACTGTAAGTAACTCGCTGTAATTTTGTTTTTTAAACACCCAGTGCTTTGTATGCGTGCTATGGTATATTCATTATCTTGACTTCTGTAATAGAGTTTGACTCATAGACTTCATAATTATATTGACGGGTCACATCCATCATATACTGCGCCACACCTTCAAGTAGGGGGCCTGCCCATAATCAGAGGAGTTATTTTCAAAAAACACGCACGCAGCGATCTAACACCGGATTTAGGTTGAAAAAGTACGAAAGCTGTACCGTATACAAACAGAAAGGATTGTCTCTGAAGTGATTTGTTCGAGGATTCAAGGTAATTATTATATTTTTCGATAATGTTTGTGGAAAATAAAATGCTAACTTCCTGGTTCATTGCTCTTTTAAAAAAGAATCGAGACTGTTTTACGGCCATATCTATAAATAATTCAGGGATTTAAGCATTTATTCACAAGAATTTTCAATCTAAAAAACTCTGTGGTGGTTAGGCGGCGCTACAGTGGCTTAAAGACTAGCAGCAAATTCGACATATTTACGTAAAATAAATGCTAACTACCCATTTCTTTGCTCTTTTAAAGTGATCCTCTAACTTAAAATACATGTAGGCTCTAATAACCCACAATTGTTCTCTTGTACTAAAATATGTTGTTAGAAACACATAAAATGTTAAATCAATGGCAATATTTTATAATATTTAGTCCATATTTTGACCGTTAGTTGGCGCCATGGTTTGCTGGCTCGCAGTGATGACGTAACTGGGATCTTTCCAAATGTGTAGCGTGTTCAACAATTGCTTATTGCTGCCTAAACTCGTGAAGTAAAATGTCACGATGTGCTGCTTTTGGATGCAATTTCCAGTCAAATGGAAACAAGCGGAGTGAAGTAAGTGGTCAAGGTGGAATTATTATATTTAGTAAATAAATGTGCATAAGTGGAAGCTTCTCCCCCTTTTTGGTCCCTGTATGCACGTATCCTACCCACCACACGTTAAAACTGGCGCCCGAACATTTTTCCTGGATCCTCAGTCAGGTAAGGGATCCGTCTATTTTCTGGATCCGACGGCCCCACCGCATCTGCAATATTGGTTTCGGATCTGTCCATTTTTTTGATTCGTCGGTCCCACAGCGGCTTTTCGGAATCGACGGCCTGATCGCGGCTACGACATTGCCATGGGATCGGTCTAATTCCTGGATCTTCGAGTGAGTAAAAAACGCGGATTTGGATTACTATTGCTATCTTTTATGTTGACTATTCTTCGTGGGAGTTTTCCCCAAATCATACTAAATGATTAAAGCACTATGGCACGCTACAGTGACGACAGGGACTCTGACGTGGACCCTACAACAATGTTGGAGTTCGTCAGGGAACGCGTGTTTGCATACTGCTGAGCTCCCAAGTGAAGAGTGGTCAAGGTGGAAATATTATTTTTTGTGAATAAATGTGCATAAGTGGAAGCTTCTCCCCTTTTTGGTACTTTTATACACGTATCCTAGCTACCACGCGTTACAATGTACAAGACATGGATTACACAAGGTGTGCTCTTTGGCCTGTACTGTATGTAAAGCACACGACAGCTCTGGATGCTAACAATCTACATAATTACATTGGGATAAGTTTGAAAACGCAATATGCTTACCTCGAATATCTGCAAATAAAACCGTAGTTCCAAACAGCATACACTCTCGCTCCCAACCGGAGTTTCCAACAACAGCACTCTCTCGCATCACCAGTTTTGCCCAACTTTTGTCTTATCAGGTATTTGCTGCACGCATTTTCCCTTGAAGCTCGTCTTGTGAACAGCCGACAGTGCTGTCCTGCTCTTAACTTTTCAGATCTGGTTCAGATAGGAAGGGTAGAACTGACGACATGTTGGTAAAGCTAACGAGTGACACGCTGGAATTTCGGCAACGGGACCGGTGACGTCACGCACTGCGATGTAACAAGAATGGCGCCCTATCACTTAAAATAATTTTACAAACTTTATTAAAACAAAAACATTAAGAGGGGTTTTAATATCAAATTATTATAACTCATACTAACATTTATCTTTTAAGAATTACTTGTCTTAAAAATAGAGGATCCCTTTAACAAAGAATTGAGACTGTTTTACGTCCATATCTTTAAAGAATTCAGGGATTTAAGCTTTTATTGACAAGAATTTTCAACGGAAAAAGCTCTTTGGGGTGATAAGGCAACGCTACAGTGGCTTATATACTTGCAGCACATTTGACATATTTATGTAAAATAAATGCTAACTGCCTGGTTATCTGCTCTTTTAAATAAGAATCGAGACTGTTTTACGACCATATCCATAAAGAATTCAGGGATTTAAGCATTTATTCACAAGAATTTTCAACGTAAAACGCTCTTTGTGGTGATAAGGCGGCGCCACAGTGGCTTAAAGACTAGCAGCACATTCGACATATTTACGTAAAATGAATGCTAACTGCCCCCCCCCCCTTTTTTTTTTTTTGCTGTTAACCATGAATCGAGACTGTTTTACATCCATATCTATAAAGAATTCAGGGATTTAGGCATTTATTCACAAGAATTTTCAAAACATAAAGCTCTTTGTCTGTGTTTCCACTCGATCAGCTTTGACGGAGATGTGCCCCCTAGTAATTGGTTCCGCACTCCGTCGATATCATTATGTAGTCTGACTATTCAGCTATTGACTTCATAAGGTTAATTTTAATTACCACATACATGTTGACTACTATGTGAATTATAAGGACCATAAATGCGTTAGTGGCTATAAATGACCACATAAATGAGTTAGTGGTTTTAAATGACCTAAAATGTTGCATTCACAAACAGCGTTACATCACAAGAAGAGAAAATACTCTGAAACATCCCTACTGCTGTTTTAAATGTGTGTAATCATAGTGGGGGTTTTTTGCGCTGAAAACAAGTTGTTAACGCATTTCAGCGTATTTGAATCCCTTTTAAAGCTCCAGGCCCTTCGTTTTTCCATGACAGGAAATGGTTTTCGACAAATGCCTTGTAATACTGGCTATTCATTGTACTGGAGGATGTTTACCGTTTTATATGCGGAAACGAGTTTGGAAATATTTTGTTATTTTAGGCTGTGGATGTTTTTCAATCTTAAGCGCTCAGAGCAATGTTACAAGTCATGGTTTAAATTTCTGTTCAGAATGACAACGTGAGAACAATCAAGACAGACACTTTTTTTTTTTTTTTCATAACTGTGATTCTGCACAAAATTATTTTTAACAGTTTATGGACATATAACAATATTTTCCTAAATGGACGACAAAACACAATTACTTTCTTTTGTAGATGCTGAAAGCGAAAATAATCCGAACAAACCAGGTTTCTTCCTGACTGAGTCCAAGTGCCAAGCCTCCTTTTCATTCAGCTCAAAATAGAAAGTCAGTGCTTACGCACGTCTCCACAACATAGTTTAGGCAGTGCTCGGGCGGGAGTGATTTGTGGGGGTGGAGTAACAGAATCACAGGGAACCAAATGTATCTGGAAAATGCCAACCAGAGCTCAGTGTGTAAATCATTGACTTTATCCACATGTGAACAGCCGAGGCAACTCCCACTTAGAATAAATCCAGTGCAACATTCAAAGCTTTTGACCTATTGATTTACATGCCATGTCATGTGATCTGACAGTCTGTGTTCATATGAGGAACCCAACCATCACTTAAATGACCTCCGTGACCCTGCTAAGACTGCCCACTTACTCCTGCAACTGCAGTATTACTACTGCATTATAACAGCAGAGGGCAGCAGAATATATAATAGAACTCTACTGTACTTTATAATGCTTTACCATACTTAGACATTCATATATACAAGTACTGTAGAGATGTAGACAAAAAAGATCTGTATAACTGTTATATATCTAATATATACCACAAGGACAGGAAGTGCAATAAAACTGGCATAATTTAAAATCAAAAAGTCAAACATACTGTATTTTTCTATGATGCAACATAATCAAGTTGCAAAAAAACCTTCATCAGACCAAACGACTGTGTTGTTAGAGACGGGAAAATTTAAAAAAAATTTTAAAAATCAGTCCACTGTGATTGTTAAGTTCCTCTCGTTATGAAAAATAAAATTTTAAAAATAAACATTACACTAAGTAAAAATTACGAAAAACAGGTTAGGCCCAAAAGGTTATTTAATACACACACACTTGCATGGGAACCTCACGATTGTACACGCTCATCGAGTTTTGTGCTTGCCTCGCATCTATTTTTGTAACAGCAGCAGAGCCTGGTGTGCCTCTGAAAATGTGCTTTATTCATGTCATGATAGCACTTATTTATTCACTAGCCTAGAAATGAGTTCATTCATAATAGATTAGCAAAGGCAGTACATTATAAATGTACACTGCTTGTATCGGTTCTGGTACAATGACACAGCATTTTAATTAATTCATAAGATTTTATACATAGTTGTAAGGACTGTATGCAGGGGTGAAAGTGTCTAGAATGTCTTGCCGGAACTCCCTCATACAGTGGGGAGAACAAGTATTTGATACACTGCCGAATTTGCTGGTTTTCCCACTTGCAAAGCATGTAGAGGTCTGTAATTTGTATCATAAATTCTCTTCAACTGTGAGGGATGGAATCTAATACAAAAAAAAAAACAGAAAATCACGTTGTATGATTTTTAATTAATAAATTTGCATTTAATTACATGAAATAAGTATTTGATACATCACAAAAATTGAACTTAATATTTGGTACAGAAACCTTTGTTTGCTATTACAGATACCAAACGTTTCCTGTAGTCCTTGACAAGGTTTGCACACACTGCAGCAGGGATTTCGGCCCACTCTTCCATGCAGATCTTCTCCAGAGCCTTCAGGTTTCGGGGCTGCTGCCGGGCAACACGGACTTTCAGCTCCATCCATAGATTTTCTATCGGGTTCAGATCTGGTGACTGGCTAGGCCACTTTAGGACCTTAAGATGCTTCGTACAGGGCCACTTTTTAGTTGCCTTGGCTGTGTGCTTTGGGTCGTTGTCATGCTGGAAGACCCAGCCACGACCCATCTTCAGGGCTCTCACTGAAGGAAGGAAGTTGTCAGCCAAGATCTGGCGATACATATCCCCATCCATCCTCCCCTCAATACGATGCAGTCGTCCTGTACCCTTGGCAGAGAAGCAGCCCCAAAAAATGTGTACTCCTCCATGTTTCACGGTTGGGATGGTGTTCTTGGGGTTGTACTCATCCTTCTTTTTCTTCCAAACACGACGAGCCGAGTTTAGACCAAAAAGTTCAATTTTGGTCTCATCTGACCACATGACCTTCTCCCATTGCTCCTCTGGATCATCCAGATGGTCAGTGGCAAACTTCAGACGTGTCTGGACATGCACTGGCTTCAGCAGCGGGACCTTGCGTGCGCTGTAGGATTTTAATCCATGACGGCTTAATGTGTTTCCGATGGTTTTCTGTGAGACTGTGATTCCAGCTCTCTTCAGGTCATTGGCCAGGTCCTGCCGTGTAGTTCTGGGCTGATCCCTCACCTACCTCATGATCAGTGATGCCCCACGAGGTGAGATCTTGCATGGAGCCCCAGAACGAGGCAGATTGACCGTCAACTTGAACTTCTTCCATTTTCTAATAATCGCTCCAACAGTTGTTACCTTCTCACCAGGCTGCTTGCTTATTTTCCTGTCGCCCATCCCAGCCTTGTGCAGGTCTATTATTTTATCCCTGATGTCCTTACACAGCTCTTTGGTCTTGGCCATTGTGGAGAGGTTGGAGTTTGTTTGTTTGAGCATGTGAACAGGTGTCTTTTATACAGGTGACAAGTTCAAACAGGTGCAGTTACTTCTGGTAATGAGTGGAGAACAGGAGGGGTTCTTAAAAAACAACTAAGAGACGAAATATTTACTAGTTGGTAATGTATCAAATACTTATTTCATGCAGTTAAATACAAATGTATTATTTAAAAATTATACAATGTGATTTTCTGGATTTTTGTATTAGATTCTGTCCCTCACAGTTGAAGAGAACTTATAATACAAATTACAGACCTCTACATGGCTTGCAAGTGGGAAAACCAGCAAAATCGGCAGTGTATCAAATACTTGTTCTCCCCACTCTATGTAGATCGCCAAGGATCCAGGATTTTTTTTTGGGTGGGGGTGGTGCAAACATCCTAAAACCAGTGAAATGCAGACAAAAACGCTTTTGGCACAGTTATACACATGCATTAAGCAACTGCATTATACATACTTTCAAAAGGTGTACATGAGAAACTGATTTTCATTAAAAATTGTATTTTTTCAATCATTTGCAAAACAACAGGAAATAACAAAACAGCAGTAACACCTAGCCCCATCTCCTCATTTTTATATTTCCTCATTTTTACAACTACATGCAAAACTTTAACTACTTAAGAACATAGGATGTACATTAAAATTGTAGATAATGTAAACATTTAGTCGTGTGAAAAAAATTAGGACACCCCATGAAATATTCAGTTCTTTATATAGAAAATTTCACATAGCAATGGCTGATCTTGTTTCTCTTTACCACTGGAAAAGATGGAGATTTAACTGCAGGTAAACAACAAAAATTAACATTGTTTTACTCATTAAACCAAATATATCAACAAAAATGCATATTCTACCTGAGGAAAAAGTTAGAACACCCTACCACCTAATAGCTAGTGTTACCCCTTTGGCTGAAATATCTTCAGTGAGACGCTTTTTGTAGCCATCTACCAGTCTTTGACATCGGTCTGAAGAAAGTTTGCCCCACTCCTCAACGCAGAATACTGTCAGTTGTGAAATGTTTGCGGGGTTTCTTGCATGTACAGCCACTTTTAAGTCACCCAACAGCATCTCAATGGGATTAAGATCTGGGCTTTGACTCGGCCATTCGAGGACTCTCATTTCTTCCTTTTTCAGCCAGTCCTTGGTGTATTTACTGGTACAGTGGGGCAAATAAGTATTTAGTCAACCACTAATTGTGCAAGTTCTCCCACTTGAAAATATTAGAGAGGCCTAGCCAGTCTCCAGATCTTAACCCCATAGAAAATCTGTGGAGGTAGTTGAAAGTTCGTGTTGCCCAACAACAGCACCAAAACATCACTCTTCTAGAGGAGATCTGCATGGAGGAATGGGCCAAAATACCAGCAACAGTGTGAAAAGCGTGTTGTATTGACCAAATACTTATTTTCCACCATGATTTGCAAATAAATTCTTTAAAAATCAAACAATGTGATTTGGGGGGGGGGGGGGTCACATTCTGTCTCTCATGGCTGAGGTTTACCCATGTTGACAATTACAGGCCTCTCTAATATTTAAAGTGGGAGAACTTGCACAATTAGTGGTTGACTAAATACTTATTTGCCCCACTGTATATTTTGGGTCATTGTCATGTTGCAGGGTCCAGTTTCGCTTCATGTTTCATTTTTTTCACAGATGATCCTCAAGCACACTCTGATACACAATAGAATTCATGGTGGAATATATGATGGTGAGCTGGCCAGGTCCTGCTTAAGCAAAGCATCCCCAAACCATGACACTTCCACCTCCATGCTTCACAGTTGGTATGAGGTTCTTTTCCTGGAATGCTGTATTGGGTTTACGCCAAACATGTCCTCTGTTCTGGTGTCCAAATAATTCAATTTTAGATTCATCTGTCCAAAGAACATTATTCCAGAAGTCATGGTCTTTGTTTACATTCACTCTGGCAAACGTCAGTCTGGCCTTCATGTTCTTCTTGTAGAGCAAATGTTTCCTCCTTGCACACATCCCATGAAGGTTAAACTTGTGAAGTCTCTTTTTGATTGTAGAGGCATGCACTTTTACATCAACAGTAGCAAGAGCCTGCTGTAGGTCCCGTGGTGACATTTTAGGGTTTTTGAAGACTTGTTTTAGCATATTGTGGTCTGCTCTCAGGGGGAAATTGCTTGGACGGCCAGACCTAGGCATGTTGGCAGTTGTTTTGAATGTCCTCCACTTGTAGACTATTTTCCGGACAGTGGAATGGCTAATTTTGTATTCTTTTGAGATCTTATGAAATCCCTTACCAAACTCATAAGCGTCTACAATCATCTTTCTGATGGCCGCAGACAACTCCTTTGATCTCATCATGGTGTTTTCGTTCACTTCAACTGTCCGGGGCACACCAAACTAAATGCGAGTTTTAAATAAGGCAAGCCTCCGTCAAAACACTGAGTAATGATGTTCTAATCATGGACCTGAGTTGATACCCCTGTGTGTGATTTTAGCCATTTTAAGTGGAATTGAATGTGTGGGTGTCCTAATTTATTTCTCAACAGAAATTGGATTCATTTAAAATGACATTTTACAGAAAGTTAGAGTTATGTTAGAGTTAAGAAAGTTTTTTTCTGGTTTTAATTTAGTTTTATTACTCGAATCGCTCAAGATTGTTAAAATTGATATTAAATATCTATACGACCAAATATGTTAAAAACACACAGGTTTCCATAGGGTGTCCTAATTTTTTCACGAGTGTACTTTTTTTTTTTTTTTTTTTTTTAATAAAAAAAATATAAGTAGCATACATTCACAAAAATAAGTACAAACCACTTACATTATGCACAGTGAAATGAGATATATTTTGAAGATGAGGCAAACATTTACTTTTTTTTTTTTTTTTTTTTAATTTTAAGGAAATAAGTATCCTCACATAAATGATCAAAAATAAGTCCCAAAGTGCATGTTACACTGTTGCATTGCCCTTTTTTATTGCATTAATTCAACAAGCTTTTTTTTTTCTTTTGTTTGCTGTTCCAGAAAATATGAGCATTTGAACCAATCAGAGCAAACCATCTACGCTTATCATATGTCAGGCTTCAGCCAGTTTTTTTTTTTTTTTTTTTTCTGGTCAGCCTTTTAAATTTTCATCTTAGTCTTATGGACTTAGTCATATTTTAGTCATTTGGAAATTTGTCTTCGTCTAATTTTTGTTGATGAAACATGACTAATATCGTCTAGTTTTTGTCGACGTTTAATAAAAAAAAAATTTGTCTGTAAATTTTTTTTTTTTAAATACTCCAAAAATATATATAAATAAATACTGGTTTCAAACTATTTTGAAAGAACATTGACAGGCAAGGACATATCGTAGTGTCTACAAAGACAACACCAATTGGTGATTATACACACTCAGCAGGAAAACAGTATATTAGTTTCAATTAATTATACCCACCTTGTCGCCACGAACTGTATGTAAAAAAAGTTGTTAGCATTAGCCTATTGCTAACCCAAATACTATGCTAATGTTCCAAGTTACATTTAGTGTGAGATGATCACAGAGATGAAGGCTACAGCAGCATTTCATATTCTCTCAGGCCAAGAAAACAAATCTTACTATGTGTGCAAGGCTACATGGAGACTGAAGATGACACACTAGTGAGTCAGGAAGGGGCGGCAGCTAACTACACATAAAATGTCACAAATTGTGAACATGTGATGGAAACAATTGCGCATTTTCGCCTTGTTCTTGTCTCATCAAACAAAAACTGGGATTTGTCTCGTTATGTTTTAGTCTCCTGAAAGTTTTTAGCTCGTCATCTTCTCGTCATCGTCATGAAAAAAAAACTGTTCGTTGATGAAATATTTTAGTTTTTGTCATCATCATTGACGAAAACAACACTGGCAACTGAGTGGGTTGCTGCGCGAATGGGCACATCGACGCGACTCAGACTCAGATACTGTAACTTAACGGCGTTCCAATACATCGATTATCAGATCCATCGAGATTCGACACGTGCCGATTCGATTACGATTCATAAATGTTCAAAAACGATTATTTTCCATAAAAATGTAATTACAGGAACGCAGCCGCTGCTCGAAGAACGAAAGTAAAAGACACGTCTGCCGCCAGGACACCTATAGGAACGCACATGGCGATGATGGTGGCAATGGACGTTACTGAACGGGAGATTTACTCCTCAGGATTAAACTCTAGTGTTTGGAAGCATTTCGGGTTTTATCAACATGACAATGAAAAGGACATTGACAAATGTTACTCCATATGTAGGACATGTAAAACCAGGATTAAATACAGCGGGAACACAATAAATATGGCACAGCACCTCTACCGTTTCCACCCCGGTTTAGAGGAGAAGAATCCGCCTGTTGTTGTTGCACGTGCTAACCAGCGAACAATAGAAGAAGGACTGTATTACTTATCAGACTTGGAACAATTAAGGAACTATGCGTAAATAATACACTTCACTGGTCCTTGGCATACATCTAATGGTGTTTGATAAACCTCTTCTTCTATCAGCTTTACAGGTGGAGTTTGTTGGCGTCCTGCCCTGGGCCGTCCCGCCGCCGGTCTTGGCCCACGGGATTTTCGGCCGGGGCTTGTCTGGTTGCGTCTGGCTGTGCGGGGGGTCCCGTCGGGCGCGCGCTGGTGTCGTGGGCGGGTGGGGGGGCCGCGCGGGTGCCGGTCCGGGGCCGCGGCCCTTCCCCGGCCGGCCGGGGTGGGGTGGAGTTGGGGTGGGGGCCGGGGGGTGTATGCGGCAGCCATGGTTCCCTCCCAGGTCCGCCCGGCCGGAGCCGCGTCTCCCTGTACCGGGTGCCGGGGAGGTGCCCTCTGGTGCCATACCGCGCGCCCCTCTTGGCCCGGGGGTGGATTGTGGGGGGTGCGCTTCCCTCCCCTTGGTCTGTTTCCGGCCCTGTCCGCCTCCCTAGGCCGCGGCGGCCGCGGCTGCCCCCCGGCCGGCGGGGTCGTTGGCGGGGCCTCTTGGGGCCCGCGGGGCCTAGGGTGAGGCTTGCTGTCCCTTGCCGGTGGGGTGGACGCCCCCTGGTCGCCGGCGCTTGGTGTGGCGCCTGCTCGGGGTGCGGGGTGGGTGCTCGGTGGGTGGGAGGGGGGTGGGCGGTCGCGGAGGCGCCGTGAGTGGTCTGGGGCGGGGATTGATCGGGGCCCTGACGCTTCTTCCGCCCTGGGGCCGGTGGTTCTGGTGGACGGGGCCACGCCCGCGGGAGCCTGCCTCTTAACTCACGCACTTCTCACTTCAGCACTGTAAATATTTTTCACCCTGGCACTTACATGCTCATACATTTCTCCGGGGAGAGTTGGGACGGGGCTTTACAGTCCCAGCCCGACTCCCCCCTGTTTTTATTGCACCACACACCAAGGTTGTGGGATGGTTGGGACCTGTTGGGGGGGGGGGGGGGGCTCACGGCTGCCTCCTCACCACAGGCCCCGCCATCCCTGCACCTTTTTTAAAGGCACCACACACATCATACTCCACAGGAGAGCTCCGGCAAAGGGCGGTGGGACGGGTGGCTGGACAGAAACTCCATGCTGCGGTCCCACTGCCCCAAGCCAAGCTCTCCTATTTTAA
The DNA here is from genome assembly GCF_030265065.1 of Corythoichthys intestinalis. NCBI lineage: Eukaryota > Metazoa > Chordata > Actinopteri > Syngnathiformes > Syngnathidae > Corythoichthys > Corythoichthys intestinalis. Next base: position 45,798,716 of record NC_080398.1, read on the forward strand.
TGCATACATTGCACTACCCTCCCCTCACACCCCCATCACGGTGCTGGGTGATGGCTGCCAGTCGGGAACCTGGCAGCCACAGTAATAGGGTGGTAGGTGGGTCCCACACTTTTTCTATATGGCGTGGCTCCCGGGGTGTGGCCTCCCCTCTGCCTCGGCTGCCGGCCGCGGGAGTGGGTTGGGGGGTCGGGTCTCCGATCTTGCATCGCCCCGTGGCAGTTCCTGGGCGTTCTCCTGCCTCCGCCTTCCCCTCTCTTCTCTGGCTGGGCATCCGCCCTGCGCTCCGTCGCGGGTTCGCTGGCTGGGCGCCGGTGTATCAGCGGGGTGTTGCCTGCACCGGCGGGGGACCCTGCCTTGCCTGGGGCTTGGTGGGCCGCTGGGGGTCCCGTGGCGTGCCGTGCCGGTTGGGGGGCTGTGGCTGTGGCTCGTGGCCCGGGTGGGCGGGCGGGGGTGGGTGTAGGCGTGGGGTTGGTGATGCGTCCCCTCCTGCCATCCCTGAAGGCCGGTTGATGGGCACGCGGGTGGCCCGGGGGACCACCCTGGGTCCCGGGGGGGGGGGGGGGGGGGGCGGTGGCTCCTTTGCTGGGCGGCGGGAGGAGGGATGGGCTGCGCATGGCCCCCCCACCCCCGCGCCCGCCCTCCCTCCCCGGGCAGGCTGGGTGGGGGCCGTGGCCCTGGGTTGGCGCCCGCGCGGTTTCTCCGCCCGTCTGCGTGGCTGTCCCGCGCCCGGTGGGGCTTGCGTGCTGCTGGATGTGGTAGGGCATGCTCGGGTTGGGGGTTCCGGTGCCGGGATTGGCGATGCGGCGGCGTAGGGTTGGTCGCCAACGGGCTTACACTCATAAGAGATTCACACGATTACTGGGTTCTAGATCACAGAACTGATTTGTGTACACTCTACCCCTTTCAATCACTTAGCTTATAGTCTTATAGACACCCCCACCCCCATTCTCCTCTTTCACTGGCCAATTGGCCCCCACATGGTGTAAACCGGAAATACATCTCGCTGACGATAGCACCAGCATATTAGTAACTAGTTTAGATGTTCAATGTATTTCTTGTTGTTGTTTGTGTATGTGTTTCTTTTCTTCTCTTGTATTTCTTTTCTTCTGTCCCCCCATAATCCCTTCCTGTTCGCTGCTTTGTCATAATACAAAGGTATTTTGAATGATCACAATGGGAGTATGTCAGACTCTCCATGTGAAACATTAAAACTGTTCAGAATCCGGGCACTTAGACTTCCATTTTCTGTGTCAAACAGCTGAACAGGACAGGTTTTTAAAAAAAAAAAAAAAAAAAAAAAAAAAAAAGAAGGACTGTCAAAACATCCCCGTAACTCTGAAAGGGCAGAACAAATCTTGTCACCTTTATCGCGAAGGATTTATGCTCATATTCGGCCGTTAACACCATGCTCTGGTATGGTCGCTGGAGCCCGGATACAAACTCCAAAAGCAGAAGTATTTTGCCTGTAAAACTGTTCCTGAACTGTACTACTAGTACATGACCAAAACCAAAGTGCTGGAATCACTGAAGAAAGCATGCAGGACAGCTCTGACATGTGATGCGTGGACTTCAGTTGCTACAGAATCATATGACACAGTAACGGCGCACTTTATGAGTGAGTTGAGCAACGACTGGTCGCTGGCGAGATAGGTCCTCCAAACGAGGGTGATGACTCAGAATGATAACTGCAATGGTAGTGATAGTGAAGACAGCAATGATGCTGAGTAGGAGATGATTTTTTTTCTCCATGTTACACTTACATGTTAAAAATGTAAAGTAAATGTTAAGACAGTTGATTATGTATTTTTTTGGAAAAGTACAGAAATCTGTGAAAAAAATGTTTTGTTTAAAAGAAGTCTTATTTCTCAAGTTGTTTTCCAGAAAACGTTGAATTCATTCCAATAGAGTAAATTTTTTTTAAACTATTGTTAATTGAGAAATAAGTACTGCGTTTGAAATTATTAATGTTTTTGCACTTTCCTGTAAAAAAAAAAAAAAAAGACAAGCGCAGCTTTTTGTTGTATGGGCACGTTTCCATCGTTAATGTTGAATCATTAGGATATTTCAAATAAATTACAGACATTAATTTGTTTGGCTACTTTATTCATTAGTACAGTATGATGCATCGATAATCGTGCTAATCATGATCATCAAAATAACAGTCAACACCATGATCATCGTTCGATAATCGAATCATAGCACCCTGAATCGTAATCAAATCAAATCGTGCGGTGCCCTAGATGGCACACCCCCACTGAAACTGGAGAGATCTTCGTGCTGTCCGTGGAGTAAATAATATCGGTGGAAACTGATTACGCTACACAAGCCCTTTATTTTTGTTGTTAACACTTCCTTATAGGGGTGTGACAATATATCGAAATGGTGATATATCGTGATACTTTGTATCCCAAAAGGTTATCGATATGCTCCTGCCAAGAATCGAGATATAATTCTAAAAAGGTTTTATCATGTAGGGAGTGAATTTTGATGTCTTCTTCAGGCAATCATCTTTGTAAATCTCACTGGAACGGCACCAGACAAAAGTTCCAGCATCATCACCTTGTCTAGAGGCAAGAATCTGCATCGGACAAGGTGTCAAGAGTCAAGAATCTGTATTGGTGTACATTGGAGGTGATGATGCTGAACTTTTGTTTGGTGCTGTTCCAGTGAGACCTTAAACGGCCTAAAATTACCTAATTGCCTGGCATTGGCCGCCACTGACAGCCATAGACGTTAACATTCGTTCATTAGCTGCCATCCCTCCCACTTCAGATGGATCATTCCAATTCACACTAGAAGCTTGTTTTTCTGTTAATTGGTTGTTTGTAGAATATCCTAGAATGATTTCCTGATCAATGAATCGATAATCGTTGTATCGCCATATCGTCAGATCATCGTTATCGTGAGCTTTGTAACGCAAATCGTATCGTATCGTGAGGTACCAAGAGGTTCCCACTCCTACTTGCTAATATAAATCAGACGTTGGAAGGTTGTTTTCTTATTGGAGATTAGATGCATGTGTGGCAGCCTGGCCGATTTTTTTGTAAAATAGGGTTTTGACAGTTGCAGTCATAGTTTCGGAATCAAAGCACCGTTCTGCCCCATTCCGGCCCCAAATTTTTTTTACAGAACTGCATACCGGACCACTTGCACCCCTACCTGTATGTAATACTGCATCACTACTTCTAACTTCACCTCAATGACAGTTATAGTGAAAGATTTGAGAAAAAACAATTATTCCAGGCATCTACTACTCTGATGAGTCATCCATCTACTTTGGTATAAGTGATGTGGAACTATGAATCCAATTTACAAACGCAATGTCGATTCTCACAGCAGCGTAAATAAATTATTGTTTAGGTAATGGGAAGCGATGACACTTGGTTAACCCATGGGAAGATATATTGTACAAAGGCCTGTCATAAATTCGAGCGACGATTCGGTACCTTCTCAGAAATAGCCCTCTAGCACATCCTCACGCTGAATAAGAGCCACGACATGGCAATGTACAATTATTAATAGATTATACCATTTTAATATGGAGAGGCATGTGTGGGAAGTTGTGTGCCCACTATCTGGTTTTGCTCCTTCAAGCGATCTTTTTTTTTTCCATAGAGAGCAAACAGGAGGTGTATTTTCTAATATAAGACCTATGCTTTACGATTGCAATGGCTTGAAACCGCACTGCATCCTGGACAGTGTTTCTACAAAGGATTGCAATGAAGCGTATCAATCATTTATGAATGTACACTAGGGGGAGCAAAATTTCCAAGGATGCAATTTAAATGTTACTTTCTATACACAAGAAAAATTATTTCTTAAAAGAGTTAGTTATGCTTAAATATAAGTATTGCCAATTTGAAACCACCATATGGCAAGTATTGATAACCTTTGATCTGAAATAATCATTTATGCTATGCACTGACAGCAATTTTGTACAACAGGGTCTAAAATGTTTTTGCTTGAATATGCAAATATGTTTGATAAAGACAAGCCATTAAAGCAGTCAAATCACAACACATATGTGTTTAAAAATCAATACTTTATTACAGTTTAATCAAATTTTGTGGTTAAGTGGTCATCTGGACAAAAGCACACACATTTGTGATAGCAGTATCCAAGCTTTCTCTCACAAGAATTTAGTGGGATTTTTTTTTTTTTTTTTTTTTTTTTGTACAAAAAGCAAAAGCAGGCTTTAGGTTGGAACCTCTAAAGTCAAAGATCCCTGACGTCATCCACTTAGTAACAATACTTCTGCAATGACTTCAGTGTATTTGCTGAGAGCTCCATTCTATGGGCATCGTTTTTTGTTTTTTTTTAATCTTTTTTTTTGTGACATGTATTGTTCAAGAGGCAGCCCCAAATAAAATATCAATTAAAAGCAAGCACACTCGCATTTAAACCAGTAAGACTCGTGCCACGCAAAACAAAGATTGTGTTTATTTTAAAAGGACACACCAGTGGAAGTCAACATCAGTGGCACCTCCAGAAATTTTTCATAGGGGTGGCCTGATGAGGCCACTTAAAATCTTGAAGTGGCACAGTGGAAACACTTTTTAAAAATTCTCTAAATGACGTTACCATCTAGTTTAGCCATCAATTTCATTGTAAGGGCCACATAGTCACAACTTTCCCTGTTGGTCCAGGAATAGGTCGAACACCTGCTTTTGCAGAGTCCTGCCTTGCTTTTGTGACCAGTGTTGTTGCTGACTGACACTGTTCTGCTGCTGTCTGATCATCCTCATCACTGTGCTCTATCATTGATGCTGGCTGTGTATCAACGTCATGCTGCTCTGTCTGTTCCTCTCCTCCATCCTCCTCACTATGCCTCTGTTGCTCCCCTGTCGTCTTTCTCTCCTCCTGTGCTAATTTTCTTCTGAAAATAAGAAATGTCTGTTGACTTTTTTTTCATCATCTGAAAATTGACCAACGGCGGCTTGCGTTAACTACGTACTCAGTGACAAGTCGGACACAAAGAGCTGCTTAAACAAGTGTGTAACAGCATCATCTAGCTCTTAAAAAGCACATTACAATGGCATATACTTCCCTTTCTTATACAAAGAAATATTCTGACTAGTGCTGCAACGATTAATCGATTAACTCGAGTATTCGATCAGAAAAAAATATTCGAATTAAATTTTGTTGATTCGAGTCTTCGTTTAATTAAAGTGGTGTTGTAATGGTTTATTTTGAAAGCATTTAGTTTTATTGATTAGGGTTGGTACACTTCCCTGTGGTAGGTCTCTTTTCACATGGCTGAATCAAACTGCTCCCTGTTAAGACCAACGTAAGCTAAGTTTTTGTTTGACCTAATGTTTTTTTAATGAATTCATAATTTAGTTTATCGGTATATTTAGCTGTTTTTTGTGGGAATATGTGTCTGAACCACTTGTTAAGAGTATTGTATAAAAAAAAACAAACAAAAAAAAAATTTAAACTAGTATTTTATAGCACTTAAGCTACCGGACTTTTTCCATGTAAGTTAGCCAATTGTTCTTTTGTTGTACATAGATCCTCATTTAAAAAAAAAAAAATTATACTGTTTGAAGCTCAGCTCACGTATTTTTAATTTTTCCTGTTCCTTTTCCGATTACTCGATTATTCAAACTAACTAGTCCATCGATTAATCGGCTACTAAAATATTCGATAGCTGCAGCCCTGATTCTGATATATACACTGCTGGCCAAAAGTATTGGCTCCCCTGCAATTCTGTCAGATAATGCTCCATTTCTCCCAGAAAAATGATTGCAATTACAAGTAATATCTTTATTGATTTTGCTTGCAATGAAAAAACACAAAAGAGAATGGAAAAAAAATAATAATAATTTTACACAAAACTCCAAAAATGGGCCGGACAAAAGTATTGCCACCTTTTGAAAAATTATGTGATGCTTCTCTAATTTGTGTAATTAACAGCACCTGTTACTTACCTGTGGCACATAACAGGTGGTGGCAATGACTAAATCACACTTGCAGCCAGTCAAAATGGATTAAAGTTGACTAAACCTTTGTCCTGTGTCCTTGTGTGTACCACATTGAGGATGGAGAAGCGAAAAGAGACCAAAGAAATGTCTGAGGACTTGAGAAGCAAAATTGTGAGAAAGCATGGGCAATCTCAAGGCTACAATTCCATCTCCAAAGACCTGAATGTTCCTGTGTCTACCGTGCGCAATGTCATTAATAAGTATAAAGCTAATGGCACTGTGGCTAATCTCCCTGGATGTGGACAGGGAAGAAAAATTGACGAGAGATTTCAACGAAAGATTGTGCGTATAGTGGATAAAGAACCTCGATTAACAACCAAGCAAATTCAAGCTGTCCTGCAGTCCCAAGGTACAACAGCGTCAAGCCATACTATCCGTCAGCGTCTGAATGAAAAGGGACTCTGTGGTAGGATACCAAGGAAGACCCCACTTCTGACCCAGAGACATAAAAAACTTTGTTTTTTCATTCTCTTCTGTGGTTTTTCATTGCAAGCAAAATAAATGAAGATATTACAACAGAAGCATTTGTAATTGCAATCCCTTTCTGCGAGAAATTGAGCATTATCTGACAGAATTGCAGGGGTGCCAATAATTTTGGCCAGCAGTGTACTTACTTGTCTTCTCTCCTAACTTTTGTGTCGTTCACTGGTGTCTCATTGAAGTGAGCTATCCATCGATTTGTGCTACCTAATCGCATGCAATGAACTGTTGCTGTCTACTGTGAATGTGAGGAGCAACGGCTTGCCTGGCTGTGTATTTGGGATGAACTGCATACCTGATGCTACTTCAATCTAACAATGAACTGGCAAGCAGGGTGGCCAGTGGGGTGGCCAACAAATTTATAGAGGGATGTGGCCACCTCCTGGTGGCGCCACTGGTCAACATTAACAAATTGTTTGATTGGTTCAAAGAAAAGTGTTAACAATCCCGCCAAATTTGAGTTAATGAAAAATTGTTGACTATATTTAATAAGGCCAGAAGCAAGAACTGTTTAAATATTATATAAGGTGGCATCCCTCTACCCACCTTTTTAGGCCCGCCCCCAAAAAATCCTGGCAGCTCCGACAAGCACTCAGTTGTTCTCCGCCTGTCCGTGTTATCAGCACTTACTGTATCTTCAAACATTTATCGTGTATTTAGAATTTAAAAAATGACTAGTGAACCTTAACAGTCAAACTTAATTTGACACCGTATTAAAAAAAAAAAAAAACAGACATGAATTTACTGCACATTATGCCTTTCGTCGTCATCAAAACTTGTATTGCTTTTAAATTTTAATATAAAGAGTGCTTCTTGTAACACTTGTATGATCATTGAGCATGTTCATTTTTTTCTGATAACGTTTGCCTGCTGAGATTAAGATTTTATCATGGAATACTTTGGCATCTCATGGTTTCCCGTCGATGAATTGAACCACAATAGCACGCGAAACATTTCCTACAATGTTCTACTTATTTCTCTTAAATTCATGTGGACTACTAGAACATGCCAAGGTGAGAGTTCAAGCTTGCAAAACATTGAGAAAATAAATAGTACAACTTGAGCATCTGCAAAACTGAGCACAGTTAAAAACCTCAACGTTTCAAACTATTACTACAGATACATAATTAAGCTATCATAATACATGGATTAATTTAACTGAAAAGTCAACAAACACTGTCACCCCTGATTTCAAGCAGTATTTTAAAAAGAGGCAAATGTGCTTATGAAAAAAGCAGACGTTATTTTCCCCTCAACTTTAAAAAGTGACATGAATTTGGCACATAGAACCATGCAGCCGTTTGGTCAGACGTGAACCAAACGCAGGTTGTGGCGTACCGATCCTTAAGACCTTCTCTGGCCTCATGAAAGAAGGTTCAGATTTAGTTTCAAATACTTGATGCGGTGCGTTCTGCAGTCGGCCGCGCTTAACGTCTGGGTCATCTAACCCTGGAGCGCTTGACAACAATAGTGCCAGCAACCATGTCATACACAGTCCTGTTGTGCTGGAAGAAGAGAAGCGTCACAAAAGCCGGGAAGAAGAAAGCGATTGAAAAGTTCTTGCTTAGGGCTCGCACGGTTGATCTGTCAGGAAAGATAGAAAGAGGCATCTTAAGAGACCAGGACAGTAATCAAATTACCCCCTTTAATTTCCTTTAGAAAGTTCAAATTAACATCCTAGAGTGGTGCCTCAGTACTTTTAAGACTTAATATTCACGTTTTTAACAACACTAATTTAGTTTTATCCTCACCCCAAAGGCGTTGCGCATTGTTTTGCAACTTGACTCAAACAGCAACACCTACTTCCTGTATTCGAATGATTCCATGTGAAGGGAGCATGTGCAGGATTGCTCCTTTCAAAGGGTCCATTCCAATAGCTGGTTTAACCAACACGTACAGTGTATCACAAAAGTAAGTACACCCCTTGCACATCTGCAGATATTTAAGTAAATCTTTTCATGGGACAACACTGACAAAATGACGCTTTGACACAATGAAAAGTAGTCTGAGTGCAGCTTATACTAGTACACTGTATAATAGATATACAGTGGTACCTCGACATACGATCGCTTTGACACACGATCTTTTTGACATCCCACGTAAAATTTGACTTGCCATTTGTTTCTACATCCGACGACATGCTCGAAATACGACGACATGACAGCACCGCAGATGAACGTACGGCACATTTTCTTGTGAGAAAAATCAACGCAAAAGGTTTCAAAAAGGTTGGTACACGTGGTGAAACAAAGAAAAAGGTGACGCTTACCTTTTAAATGGAGTTGCAAATTATAGAAAAATGTGAGCATGTGGTGTGCATCTGTGAACTGGCTCAAGAATACATCTCCACGGTCCTCCTCCAACCACCGTTCGCCAGTCTTCATAAATTAAGCTGACAATTATTATTGTGGTAACATCCCCAAAGAAATCGCCAGCTTCGCCACGATTTTATCATTTATTTCACAACTTATTCAACTCAAAACGCCGACTGTCTGCCGCAACTGAAGGTCTCCTCAAGAAAACATTGAAAGCAAAATGTGAAACTCTCAAGCTCTACACTCTGTCTCCGGCACGCCAGTCCCGCGGTGCGTTCAGGTACAGCAAAAAAAAAGTCCGTCACATTAGAACCCGATTTGTTACATTATTACAAGAATTATTAATATTATTATTACATTATTCCGATTTTTATTTATAATTTATTTGTTTTGCTATGTGTAATTGCCATTTGTAATAGTATCAGAAGTATTTTTTAGGGATTTAGTGTAGGTTTTTGGGCTGTGGAACAAATTAATGGAATTATAATGTATTCCTATGGGAAAATCCTGCTCGACGTACAACCATTTTAACTTACAAACAAGGTCCTGGAACGAATTAACTTTGTATGTAGAGGTACTACTGTAATTTATTTTCCCCTCAAAATAACTCAAAATATAGCCATTAATATCTAAACCCTGGCAACAAAAGTAAGTACACCCATTAGAAAAAATGTACATCCCTAAATGTCAAAATTGAGTACTGCTTGTCATTTTCCCTCCAAAATGTCATGTGACTCATTATAGGAGTGCTGTCAGCATTGCTGCAGAGATTGAAGAGGTGGGGGGTCAGACTGTTAGTGCTCAGACCACACGCCGCACTCTACATCAAATTGGTGTGCATGGGTGTCATCCAAGGGAGAAGCGTCTTCTGAAGACGGTACACAAGAAAGTGTTGAAGTGAAAATTAGTTAAACTAGTTTTTTTAATTTTATAAAAACGAAAACATTAGGAGGGGTTTAAATATCAGATTATAACTCACACTAACATTTATCTTTTAAGAACTACAAGTCTTTCTGTCTGTGTTTCCCTATGAGGTGACAATAAAAAAGCCTTTTAAAATTTCCATTTATTATTATTATTCCGATGTATATTTTGTATTTATAATTCATTTGTTTTGCTACGTGCACTTGCTATTAGTAATTGTACCAGCCGTATTTATTCAGGATTTAACGTAGATTTCTTGGGCTGTGGAACGAATTAATTGAATTATAATATATTCTCATGGGAAAATCCCGCTCGACATACCACAATTTCGAATTACAAACCAGGTCCTGGTATGAATTAAATTGTCATGTAGAGGTAACGCTCTATACTGTAAAACAATCACATTGCTTAGCACCACTTTTGTTTTTGCTCCACTGATGGATAATTGAAAGCTATAACTAATAAACAATGGACAACTTGTTAATGCTTGATGTTTTTATGGAGGCACACACTTAAGTGTCCTCCCACTCTCTGAAACTAAATGACGCTCCCTTTTAAGAGTGACTTCAATTGAACTTTTCACCTCGTTTTTATACACAGTGACTATCCTCTGAGTCAGCAATGAGTGGTGTGTAATGAAGAGACCACCACTTGCTAAGATAATCATTGCTAAGAGGAATTACTTAGTAATGGAAAACTTGCAACACTTATGTGCCGCAATTTATATGAGCTCAGTGGCGTCAAACAAACGGTTGATGGCCCTGAACCAGCCGCCATTGGATTCAATTCAGCCCGCGGGTGTGTTTTGTCTGCCAGACACTTTTAGATCATTCATTCAGACAACATTTTATTCTGAAACCCATGTTTTTATCTTGACACAAATGATGTAAAGCAGAAGTATTGGAACTTTACTGAGCGAGTCATTTATACGTGCACTTTGCTGGAAAAGAGGGAAAAAAAAAACAGGAAGCAACTGGGTGTGCTCCTGCAGCAGTAATACCTGCATGTATCGTATCATATCATAATATTGTTTGTTTGGTGGTTTCATCTGCAAATGTTTAGTTAGAAACGAGTTCGTGAAGTAATTGTAAATTACTTAAATACTGGGGGGGGTTCAAATCCTATCACAGACAATAAATTTGTTGAACTTACGCAGATAGAGATACATCAGTTGCCGGCACGACAAGGACCCGGTTGGGCTGAACCAGTACGGATGAGTCACATGTCACAACTCTGAGCCCAATAAGGAATTTTCCCGGAGTGGCTCCTCCTGCTCCCCAAATACATACGATCTGCAAGGAAATGTTACTGGTAGATTAACTTGCTATTCAGAGGAAAAAGGTGCTAATATATAGAGTTGTTGTATCCACTTATGACAAGTAAATGTATGGGAACCATGTTGAATATGTATACATCGTCTGTACACTACCTGTTTAATGTGACAATCATAAAGATTTAAAACTATGGTTGGGACTTTAACTGATTAATGACAAAAAAATTAAATTATTTCTAATTAACTAATAAAAAAATACTGCATTTTAAAAACACTGAATTACAATTTTAGGTGCATTGACTAATTATTTTTACATTAGTTAAGCTAATGGTCAACGAAATCGCAAAAGCCAATTTAAAAAAACACACATTTCATTCACAAAAAAAAAAAAAAAAACCAAAAAAAAAAAAAACAATACCTTGGTAAAAATATGGAGTTTTTGTGCAAATATATATAATGTTCTATTCTTGACATACTTCACTTCTATATTTTAGCTTAAGTTACTTGGAGTTTTAGACCTCTAAAATTACCCTTTATTTTTCTGGTTCTTCCACCAGACAAATGAAGATGTGGACTTGTGCTAATGTATTTTTTGTTTTTTTTTTACCATTTAAATGTTGGACTGTTCTAGGAAAAAAGTCCTAAAATGGCACTTGAACTTCAGCTAAATCATTGCTCAGACTGTTTTTCTACTGTTATGAATCAAAAGGCAATTATTACATTTTATCCCTCAGTATACTGTTTGATTCATTCATTCACTAAATTCCTTTTAATTTCAAAATGTAGCTTTTTTGGGACAATTATTGCTATGCGATTAAAAGTGATTAATCAAGATTAATCATAAATAATCTAATTAGTGTTAATATTGTGTCGCACCTCTACTTAAAACAGTCATTTTAAAGTATTTTGATTGTTTACATTTTCGAATATTACTTCCAGGATGAAAATTGTTTGCATCTTATGCAAGCGTAATTAATGTCCTAACTCATAACTCTGGCCTGAAATTGGTTCACCAGTTCAGTGTGTACCCGGTCTCATGGTCAGAGTACTCTGGATAAACTGAGGCACCTCATGGGATAGCAGATTAAAATAGTTTTTTCCTTTAAATGATTGTTACTAGTCTGGTTCATAGCATGCCAGAAAAAAAGGAAAATATTTGATCCCCCCTCTCCCCCACCCCAAACACAAAAGATGTTTGCAAATGTCTTATTTTGATTAACAAAAGTAAGTCTGCTTTCATTGACGACTACAAAAATCAAATATTTACTCTTGAGAAACTGAAATAAATGTTGCACAATTTAAAGTTATTCATTGGCTCTAAACGAGTATCAAATAAGCTGTTGATTAATTTGATCTATTAATGCATGATTAATTCATCCACTGCCATTGACAGTGATAGACATCAATTCCTTTCAAATGTGTTGACTGGCATTAATCAAATTGGATTGGACCTCAATCGGTGTGTGACTCTATCGAGAAAAAGTTTTTAGACTGAAGACTGAAAATAAGAAACATCGGCAATCAAATGAATTGTTTTGAATTAACGGGTAATACAATATCAAAAGTTGTCATGATGCCTTACTTCATAAAAACACACTAAAATCGGGTACACAAGAGCAACCAGCATCATTTTCTGTAGCTCCTCCATTGACGTTTCCTCATCTATTTCATCCACGATAAAATGCATGGCAAACTTGGACACATCCCTAAAAGAAAGAAAAGCAAGGGAAACCATTTGTATGATACACATCAGAAAACACCATTGCCACAACTAGGGGTGGGAACCTCTTGGTACCTCACGATACGATACGATTTGCGATACAAAGCTCACGATACGATACAACGATTACATTCAGGAAACTAATAAACTGAAAAACAAACTTGTGCTGTGAATTGTAATGAGTTAATCACTAGTAGACGTCCAATCCATTTGAAGTGGGAGGGTGGCAGCGAATAAACGAATTTCATTCGCTGCCATCCCTCCCACTTCAAACGGATTAAACGTCTATGGCCGTCAGTGGCAAGCAATGCCAGGCATTGAGGGAATTTTGGGCCATTTCAGGTCATTACCTGTTGCTTTTCAGTTACTTTCTGTTGATTTTGGGGTATTTCATGGGTCACTTCCTGTTTATTTTGAGTTAACAAACAGGAAGTGACCCACGAATCTCCCAAATGATTTGGCAGTGACTCAAACTCAACAGGAAATTACCTCTAAATGCCCTAAAATGAACAAAAAAATGACCTGGAAATGCCCTGAAAATCGGAAAGAATGATTGTGAATGCTCTGGTTCCGAATGAATGAACGTTCCCAGTCTAAATTGATTGGGCGTGGAGCACCGTCAACGGCAGCCACTCCCACTTCTATGGTCATCAGTGACAGCCAATGCCAGGCAAAAAGGTAATTTTGGGTTATTTCAGGTCATTGCTTGTTATTTTCAGTCACTTCCGGTTGATTTGGGGGCATTTTATGGGTCACTTTCTGTTGATTTTGGGTAACAGAACAGGAAGTGACCCAGGAATGAATAGGCAGTGACTAAAACTCAACAGGAAATGACCTGTAAATGCCCTCAAATTAACAGAAAGTGACCTCTAAATGCCCCAAAAATCGGAAAGAATGGGAAGGGGGAATAAAACCAGTCTTAACTGACTGGGCATCCAATGCAGTCAATGGAAGCCATATAGTTAACTGAGACACTATTATGGTCGAAGAATTTGGTAGAAACTTCCTGGTTCCTTTTAGTTTTTTGAATATTGACACCTTTTTAAAACGATGTCTCGATTCTTGGCAGGAGCATATCGATAACCTTAGTATCATGATATATCACCATTTCGATATTTTGTCACACTCCTAGCCACAACATTAACTTACTTGATTCCACTCAGGTGCATAATACTGATGATAATCGATGCTTTGATGAAAAACAGTATAAAGAAGTCCACAATTTCAGCCAGGAGTCTTTGGAGAGGTGAGGGGATGGTGTACTCTCGACCTGGAGAGTGGAATACAAGTCATACTCCGTTATCCAGAAATTAGCAGAGAAACCTACTACGAAAATCTAGAAATAAAATTCCAAGAAACTCAAGATTGACAAGTTTAGCGTAATTGCATGTTTGAATATATTAGAGGTGCACGATAATTATCGGTCCAATAATTATTAGAGGTGTGCATCGGCACTGCCCTCACGATTCGATTCGATTACGATTCGGAGGGCCACGATTCGATTCGATTCGATTCAGAGGGTCACGATTCGATTCGGTTCGATTCGGCAATGCATTGCGATGCATTAAAGCCTTGGATGCATTAAAATTGTAAAGCAAAGCATATTTTTCGTGAATCATGAGCCAACACAAGCGGACAGACATTAAACAACTTTTTATTGGCTCTTGTGTCACTCCTGGTTGGAACCAAATGAAAATACTTTCAGATGTGCATATTAAAAAAAAACAAAAAAACGGATCACAGCATTTAATTGGTGCTTTGAATGAGACCAGGGCTTTCTCTTTTTTTTTTTTTTTTTTTACACACAGTAGCAGCCTTTCACACAGTGCAACATCTGAACTCCTGTGCAAAACCAGTAATAACAGTCACTGTATTTTAGTCACAACGACCAATCAATAAAAATATTCAAGTAAATATTAAAGAAAACGACAAAGAAAATATTGTAGTGCAGCAGCATCTTTATCGCAATATAAATCCAGGGATCAGTTCAGTTGCAAACAAAACATCAACTAAATTGCAATGTAGAACAAAAGTAAAATGTAGGCCTAGCCTATCTTATATCTATAATATTTCTTGCTCCCTCTTTCTCCGTTTCAGCCATTGTTATGTTATGTCCTATCTCTCTGCTCTCTCGATTACAACTGCGCTTGTCTGTGACGTTACTCCGGTGAGGAAGCGGATTTGGGTTCCTCGCCCCCCCTGCATAGAGGTTAGATCTTGTGCCCGAACCCGACCCGACCCGAAATGTTAAGCATTCACGTTTCAGTGGGTCGGGTCGGGCCGCCGCGCCGGACTAATAATTTTTTTTTTTTTTTTTAATGCGCAGAGGGCTGTGGCGCAGCCCTCTTTTTCTTCTTCTCCTCCCGTTATTTCGTTGTGTGAATGCTTTATATTACTCATAAAAATATGTAGACTATTTAAATATTGAGTAAACTTGCGTTTTTTTTCTGCCAACTGAGAATTCGTTACGAAAGACACTTTTATTTATGCACACAAAGGCAAATGTGATCCTTTCGAATCTTCTCCTCTGTGTGTCTGTAAAACCGTGTTTTTTAAAAAATATTAAACTTTCCCAGCGTTATTTTGTTGAGTAAATGCTTTTATAAATCTCTTAAAAATATGTGGACTATTTAAATATTGAGTAAACTTGCGTTTTTTTTGTCTGCCAACTGAGAATTTGTTAGGAAAGACCCTTTATTTATGCACACAAAGGCAAATGTGATCCTTTCGAATCTTCTCCTCTGTGTGTCTGCAAAAGCGTGTTTTTTTTATATTAAACTTTCCCAGCGTTATTTCGTTGTGTAAATGCTTTTATAACTCTTATAAAAATATGTAGACTATTTAAACAGTAAGAAAACTTGAAGAAATGAAAATAAATTGCTGCTGCTGCTGCTACGTTTTTTTTTTCCGCATCACTCGGCTCGGGCATGCAAATCTATAGTTAATTGATCTGGCCGGTCGGGCTTCAATACCAGCGGGCCGTGTCGGATTGGGCTGGAATTTTTTAGGCCCGATCTAACCTCTACGGGCTTGCTTTGAATGTAAAGTAGCTCTCTCTACAGGTAAACATGAGAATAACAATACAAATGGGGAAACCAAATCCATTGCATCACCGGAATTGCGCAGGGAAGATTTTTGAACGTACTTATATATTTTAAAATGCGCTGAATCGATTCAGCGTGTTGCCCGCATCGAATCGAATCGTCCCTGCCCCGCATCGGGATGCATCACCGCATCGATTATTGTTGACACCCTTAATAATTATCGGTCAGATAATAGGAATTATGACATCATCCTAATAAATCCAATAACATTACATATTATGGGGCCTATTAAGGTTAATTTTGGCACGGTGTCTGTTGATCCGGATGTGTGCGGGTTTTTTCCCCACTTTTGCCAGTATGCAAAGTTTTGTTACTGTTCTAGAGACCTTATTTTTCCATCACTGAGTGATGAACCTTACTATGGAAATTAGCAAATGTTTGCATTTTATAGTGTTATGTTTACAAGTTATTGAGAGGCCTTTTGGTTATTGATAGGCTTGCTGTCCTATAAATGCCAGGTTAAGTTGTTTCATGGACCAAGACAACAGAAGTCTCCTCCAATAATGTTCAGGTCATCATGAAAATTCTGGTTACGTCAAAGGCAAATCTATGCTGAATCCACCACTAGTATTTTTGACCTACAGGTGTTCAAAAACAGGTGAATATACATTTTAAAATTATATATAACCGGTTATCGTATCAGTATCGTCCTTAAGGAGCAGGAAGTTATCGATATGTTTCAAAAACTGGATATCGTGCACCCCTAGAATATACTGAATTTTATCCTTCTTTTACCTGGTCTCCGTGCATTTCCATTCTCCTGTGGCAACTGCTGCGGCTGAGTTGGGACTGCAGCCCCGCCCGCAGCTTCACCTTCTCGGCTACTTGAAGAGCCTGAGGGAATCGCATTATGTGTCAGCGGAACACTGGCGTACTGGGTGTTAGAATCGAGACGTGCCGTTGACGTTCCATTGACCGATTGTAGAACACAAGGATAGGACATAGCAGCTGACGCCGCCAGCCAGCTCTGCCAAGTCACATAGCCGGTGGAGTACTGGCACATCCATGCCTGCAACTTCTCGCAATACTCAGCGGTAGTGCAGCTTTCAGGTACATCTTTGTCGTTCTTACGTTGGGATTTTCTCGGTGAATCTCTTTCTAGGCGTCGTTTAAGTCCATTAGGAGAAGCTTTACTCTTATCGGGTTCCATGTTTGTGTTTTCCGCGTCCGCCATGTTGGACAAGGGTGACGCAAGGCATGACGTCATTCCGGAATATCACAAGAGGCCAGAGGGGAGTTGCAAATTCAAACGTGTTGTATGTTTTTTTTTAATTTTCTAAAGTTTTCTTTTAAATACAGATTAAGAGTTAAAATTAAATCAATACGGGTTTTAAAAATTAAAAGTACGATAAAAAGAGCACAGATTCTGTTACTCCCCTATTAGATAAAACATAGTACGGGCCAAGTTGACTGACGACAGCGCACTGAGCGCAGTCAGCTGCAGAACGTCACGTGATACGAGTTATGCGCTGCAGAATTTTTTAGTTCAGAAATACATTATGAAGAGCTTACTCTTACATCTTTTAGGTTGATCAGAACAAATTTATCAACTCAAGTTGAGCCCTCATTGAAAATAGTTTAGACATTTTGTTTGGCCTATCCATCAGTGAAGAACTAGAAGAACTAATTTTGGCAAAATTTCACCCTCACTGTGTAAAACTTTGCAAACAATATAGCTTCTGTTGAAAAATAGCCCTGACCCTTTTATTATTTTTGTTGTGAATTTGCTGACTGTATGTGAATTGTTCACTCCATGTTTGTATATTTGTATTTGTTGTGAATTTAACAAAAAAAAAAAACTTAAGAGCACGCAAATCCCAAGAGTCATCTACTTGTATGTGTCTAGTGCCAACTTTTTAAAACTAATATTAAAATATGCAGGGCTGTCAACAGACTTGCAGGGGCCCGGGGACAAGAGACCATTAAAGGCCACCCACCCCACCCTTGCCATGACAACAAACGCAGTACTTTTAATGCTTTGCAAGCAATGACAGTGTAAATTTTCAAATTGAGATGGACAGTGAAATTTAACAGAGTGTAATGTGATGTGACACAATATAAATAAACAATTTCCATCTATTGTCCTATGGAGGCTACAATACAATACAATTGAGAGTGATATGCCTGCCTGCTAAGCAACAAAGCAGTATAAATAAACATCCTGTGCCTGCCCCCTCCACATCCCTGGGGTTATCAAGCCCTCAAACAATGATGCGCCTAGATTTTTTGACAGCAGTCATTTATAACATCAGTGAAATCCAGTTTTTGAGCAAGCTCAGGCTCAATGGAGAGCATGGCTAGGTTGTTAATGTTGTCAGTGGGTTGTAAACCCAAGATAAATTTATCTGCCGGACCAGAGTCTGTTCAGTCTTGCGCACCTGCTCTCCACAGACTAAAACATATCCCTGATCTCCCATCACCTTCTCTCTCCTCGGCTCAACGCAAGCAGCATGTCTTTTCATACCGCAGCTCAATAGGCTACAAGCAGCCCATGATGGACTCGAATCGGGCTTTGGTCACAGTGATCGCGAATGTAAACGTTCATTGCGACTGTTGTTCACTTACCGACATCACCTGTCCACAGCCAACTCTAGCCCTAATTCTCTGGTTTCTTGTCCCCCTTTTAAAAACTTTTCTGATTTTTTTTTTTTCTTTTTTGCGCACCCGATCTATTACGACTCACCATGTTTAGAGTTTATAACAATGACAGACTAATTTCCCACTTCAGGGCACGTATATAGTATAGCCTTGAGTGCGCCAGAGCGGGGTCAAACCATTCTCTGCTCAAACAGAGCATGTGGGGTGTTGTGTGTGTGTGTGTGGGGGGGAGGGTCAATATTTAATATTTTAAGGTTGTTTTTTTATATATATATATATATATATATATATATATATATATATATCGAGTAGAACATTTAATCAGATATTTAAAAAAAAGATCTGAATAAAGTAAAATTAAGGGTAATTCAGGGGCCCCTATGGTCCTGAAGCTGGGGACAACATACCCGGTTGCCCACCCCCCCATTGACGGGCTTGAAAATATGCAATATATATATATATATATGGCAGAAAACACTCAGTTGACTTGAAGTTCCGCTCTGCAATCCCCAATAGGGCCAAATTTAAAAGTTGTCCAATATGCATGTGTGATACATCATTGGAAAGCTTAAAATCTCAAATTTTCTGGGGGAAGAAAAAATTTGGACAGGAGGGTATTTTAAAAAAATAAATAAATAAGGGTTTTGCTGTTTAAAAAAACTATCTGAAGGCGAGAGCACGCGAGAGCAGAATTACCGACGCCATGACTTCAACGAGATCGCGTACTTACCTTGTTTCGATCCAAAAACTATGTAGCAGGTATCAGTGAGTGTCAAGACAGCTGTGAATGGCCACAGCTGGATTTTGGGGGGATTTTATGGGTGAAACATTGTCATATAACAAGGGTCGCGATGCAGAAATCGCAGACATCAAGGAGTGGTCGAGATGTTTTCACACATTTACCCTTTTAAACTTTTCAATTTTTCTTTGGATAGATTTATCTGAGAAAATGCGACAGTAATACAAAAAAAATACAATTAAGTGATAGTTATGAGTTAGATCTCTGGCTTTTTTACAGACGCCATTTTTTTTTATTTTTTTTTTTTCCCTCATTGTGACGTCGTTTGTTTAAAAGTTTAAAAGAAATTATTCACTCGCATATTTTAAACGAAATATTAGACATCAACTGATTATTCTAAGCTAAAAAGAAATTTTGAATAATATAATTACCTTCGTTTTATGGCTAGGTTAAAATAAAAGCGGTTGCGTGACGTCTGTAAACTGGGGTTTCCAGGGTAAAACTCACAAATTAAAACTAGTTCGGGGGCTTAATGCGCCATGAATCTGCTATGGCAGCATATAGACATTGTTATAACAACAGTTTTGGCTTAAGAGTTTTATTGATGAGTGCAAGTGCAGAAACTGCTTCAGTCTTGTCTGCCATACACACACACACACACACACATACATATATATACATATATATATACATATATATACACATATATATATATATATATATGTATCTCAGGCTATTGATATTAGTAATTGAATGTGGGGAAAACCCTGTAAAAGTTCCTTAATCATCCTAGTCTTAGTTGTCCTTATTTGCTTACACGAAAGTTAAAATGGGATCATTTTCAAACGAAACAGTTTGCATAAAATGTAGAACAAAAATGTTCAATGTCCTTTGTTTTTGTAGTACCTGGTCAGTGGTCACTTAATATTAAAACTGGCATTGAAATCACAAACTAGGCTGTATGCTGTAGTGCTGGCTAGAACCTTTGATGAAATTACTCAAATACCAAATATTGAATATACAGTAATCATGGAATTTTGACCTCAAAGTACATATTTGAAGAGGATATGTTCCCCATGCAGTCAACAAGTGCATGCAGTCTAGCACAACGGGAACCCACTGCCCCAAAGAAGCTTAATTAGGACAAGTGCACTTGCTTTACTTCCAGTCTGTGCATTCAAGACAGGAGCCCTTGTAAGTGTGGGGGTCAAAGTTTTGACCCCAACAAGAGATTTGGCCAGCCAACCTCCTGTCACAAGAATTTACTTTGATAAAAGCATGCTCCCTTGCTTGAACAAAAGCCCATTGTAGAGAATAAAAACCAGCAAGTTCGGTTTTCAGACATCCAAGTCACCCAGGGCGACCTATTCGTGAATGACAAAATCCCTTTTTAAACAAAGTCTGTAGTCGTTTGACAACTAGCCGAAGTAACCAGGTTGGTCGGTTGACCCCAAATTCCTATTAAGCTCTAAGACTTAAAACCTAATTCTTAAAGACTGTTCACATGGTCGGCTCGAAGCCTTTTATTATTTGCTGATACAACGACAATCATTGCTTTTCAATATTAAATTCAAGGGATTTCACCACTCAAGCAATTATTACACAACTGAGGCCCAAAACTTAAATGTATAATTTAAAATCCACGGCGACTCCCTAATGGGGAGAAAGGGGAGAAAAAACAAAAAAACAAAAACTAAGACACACAGTTCCTCAGATTTTATTGCAATTGTTTTAATAGTTCAACATTACAGTTCACTAGATTTAAGCCTCCTTCTCATAGGTCCTCATTGCAACAACATCACCCATGATGCATTTCTGTAAAGAGTATTTACATATTTAAAAAAAAAAAAAAAAAAAAAAAAAAAAAAAAAAAAAAAAAAGGTACAGTCTTTTTGAAAACGTTCAACTTACAGCTGTTAGTTTGCCATCCTGGATCTCTCGTTCCAGCGTTGTAGATTTTCCATCCCATGCCTGCTTCTGCACCAGTTTGCCATTCTCCAACGTAATAATGGTCTGCAAACAGCATTCGCTTTCATTTCTTGCAAAATGACTCGTCTATGCATCCTATTAAAACACACCTTGGTTTGTCGGTCATCTGCCGTGGTCTCATCAAATTCCTCGTTGAGTTTGAACTTTATTTCTTTAGTTTTGAAAGTGCTCTCTGACCTCATTGTAATGAAGCCCGCTTCATCCACACTGATCACTAGGTTGGGTTTAGCCATATTGCCCACCTGGCGGGTGGCAAAGCCCACACCTCCGTTCCATACAAAATTGGGTTTGATTAGCACCACTTTAAAACAAGCTCATCATTAACTTAAACTATGTCATTTTGAAGTTTATCCTTACCAAGAGCCTTCATGTATTCATCAAAGTTGTCGCTGGCAGCCAGCTTCCAGGTTCCAACAAACTGCTCTACCATGGCGGTGTTTGAAGTTGACTTTGTGGCTCAGAAGCCCAAAATACAGCACTCCCTTTCAGTGTAGGATGCAGACAAGAAGACAGATTGACACACTGAGGAAATGTCATATTTGAAGCCCGGTGAGCGCGTGCTTGATGCGGAGCTGCCCAATCAGGAGCAGGTGGTGCTGTTGCCATGGGGACAATGAGATTAAGGGGCTTGTCTTCAAATTAAATTCTGGTGTGTGGGTCTGAAGCGGACAAAGAAGTATTCCCCTATTCTGAATTCTTTTGTTAAATAAATATATTTCGTTAAATTTGGCACAAAAATAACAATTTTTATGGATATTTAAATACTAATTCAATAAACATACTTTAAAAGTGTAATTTTGTCTAGTTTTATGATTCATTGGTTTATTAAGTACTGTATGTGTAGTTAAAATGAAAATTTTAATTTTACTCTGTACTTTACTGAAAGCTTTACTTCCTAAATCCAAATGAAAATGATGATAATTCAAAATATTTTATTTGGAGAAAAATGGAAATGCTCAAACAAAATGAAAATGATCATAATAATGTGTATTGGGATAATATTGTATTGTAAAAAAAAAAAAAAAAAAAAAAATGTTCATTGTCATTATATGCTAGAATAACCTTTTACCAAATAGAATTTAAGTCACATCTTTGGTGTGTCTTGGCATGCATTCACCTTTCTTTTACATTGCTTTTGGTTGAGTCAATGCCACACCTACCGCACACATTCAAACAGTTGGGCTTATTTATTTAATGGCTTCTGATCATCCATCATGATCACATTCCAAACATTTTGTATGAGGTACTGACTTCGAAAAAAGGCGAATTATATCCTATTCATGCGAAAGTTGCAGTATTTTAGGCGAATTGCCTGTCAAATGTAATAAATAATAATAATAATAATAATAATAATAATAATGATAACGTTGCTTCAAAACGTAGTCAGCTCATCTTTCTGTGAGTCCTCGATTTTACCACTGGATGGCGTAAGGAAAGCATGTGTCATACCATGATAGCGCTTCATGAGAGCAAACGCAAGTGCCTCTGATGCATGAATTATGAAATCCATGGTCAAGATTTTTTTTGTAGCTGTCATCTGTACTGACCGCTATGCACCAAAAAGTATTGTGCTGGAGACCATTTTTTGTCCTCCCTTGTGTGTTTAAGATAAGGTAACAAGGTTTTTATTAAAACATTAATTTGAGGCATTTCACAAAACTACTTATAATTCCTATCATATGATTCGGATGACAAAGTGTCATGTATTGCATCTGATTAGCAGTGGCGTCGATAGGCCTATTTTAGGGGGGCTTCAGCCTTCCTAAAATGTTCTTAAGCCCCTCTAAATAATTTGGTGTTGTACTATTAAAAATTAAAAATAAAAACAATAAAATGCTGACATATTTAATATGAAGTTGCCAGAATATTACTTTAAATCAATTATCATATAACCTCTCATTATTAACTTAAATATGATCATAAATCTGTCAGTTTCCCCCTCACTTCATAGTAAGGTAAAGAGTCCTTCAGTGCATCGTTATCCAATCCATTTGACTTGTTCGTATATAGAGAATGCTCACATCACTAAAATTCCAGTCCGCGTTTTCCCTGTGACCTTGCTCGTATCGGCACCGTGTGTGTACCTCTGAAGGACTCAGAGCAGAGCATGAACGTGAATAGATTGATGAAGGATGGACATAAGAAGGGTTTTCTCTGCTGGTAGTAACTGGTATGGCTCCAGCTGCCAGCTAACAGCAGATAGTCCCATGTAATTAATGAACCAAATGCTCCGTATTTTGCGGTCAAAAGTAACATCTCAGCTCTGAAATAACGTTGCTACTTAGCTGCTGCTAGCTTTCACCGCTTGCATCCCAAGCGTCCGCCATTCTCAACTTTATCCGCTTTACCCGTCGACGGTATGTTGTACCCATCGAAGCATTTACCTCATTGATGACGTCGACAACGTCGACTAGTCGGGACAGCTCTAATTTTTTTTGCCTGGGTATGCAGAAGGATTGTCATTAATGTGTGATTGATAGGATCAAATTTAAATATGTATGCGACAATACTTGTACTGATTGTCAGTTACCGTAATTTTCGGACTATAAACTGCTACTTTTTTCCCTCCTTTTGAAACCTGCGGCTTATAGTCTAGTCCGGTTTATTTGTTGATTTATTTGACAGCAGCAACATAAGACTGTTATAAGACATAATTATGACATGACACTATAATGGGCATTACTGAATGCTTATGAAGGATGTCATTAATAGTCATCTGCCAAATTATGTCACTAACTCCATTTATTTCCAGTTTTGATCTTTTACATCCATTCAAAAGTGAGATAATATTCCGGATGACAGTGTCATGTCATAATTCATGATTGTCTTATAACAGTCTTATGGCGCCACTGTCAAATAAAGTGTTACCAAATACCATAACTAGCAATTAATGAAACAACTGGAACAGTAAGTGAAGAAATAATTAGCACAGAACATGAATTTTGTCTGTAATGCCGCAATGTACGCTAGGAGGCAATATTGGACGACAATAGTGTTGACAGCAGGTGGCAGCAGAGGTTGACTGTCTCCCCCAAGGGAGCAGTGATGGCCGAATGAAGCTTCTTGAAGCAATGAAGCTTTGCAGCCAATTGGTTCAGAGCTTCATTTGGTCATTTGGGTTCATTTGGTCTTATAACAGTCTTATGAGGCTACTGTCAAATAAAGCATTACTGGTTAATATCTTTTCGTGTAAATATCCCATAATACAGTAAGGACAGCTGCATTTTATAGTCCGCTGCGGTTACCTATGAACAAATGCAGTTTTCGTGTCTAATTTGGTGGGTGGCGACTTATAGTCAGGTGCACTTTATAGTCCGAAAATTACGGTAATTGGTGACATCTCAGTGTGCACGCCTTGTTGTAACAAGATTGCATTTTGATCATTTGATGTGGATTAAATGCAAATTATGCTATTTAATCCCATGTTAAAAATACAGTATTAATTATTGCAGTACACCACAAGTTTATACGCATTTATGTACTACATTTTTATGCTGCCAGCCATTTATAAACTCATCATGAGTTTGGTAAGTGAAGTTCAGCACATTAGTTAAGCCATTTGTCTTTGTCAGCTATACTGACAGGATTGAGCAGGTAGCCAGCACAAAGTGGGCTGGTACTTGGACAATAATGTCATGAGGTGATGTCACATCATCTCCCATTTGGAATCTGTTCATATGCAGAGAGGTGTGACATTCACTGGTGACTGCAATCAATAGACAAGCTGCATGGATGTTAAATTTCAACAAGGTCACACACTCATTTTGATGTATGTTTTGCACAAATGAGTGGAAAAAACCGTATTCAACAAAAGGTGAATGTTAAATATTTTGAAAAGTTGTCACGGTTACAGTCTTTGTCTTTTAAAGTGGTGCACACTGCCTCTTTAAGCGGTGTGGAGAATTGATTTGTTAAGTCAAACTATTATGTAATCGTCAATGTCAATTAAAGACAATGCATTTGCATAGATATTTATTGCTTCCTTGAAATATCCTTAGCAGCATCTCACATACTGTATGTTACATTTTGTTGTCTTGTAATGCATGAAATGTGCATTACCATCAACAGACAGCCACCAATTACGTCATAATCACGGCGGCTGGGCTTGGCTGATGTGATGGAATGTGGATGGAGACCTTCATCTGCATACGTACAGATGCCTTCCAATGAACATGAACGCTGTCTGGCAATCGCAGAGAAGTCCTTTCCTGCTAGTTTTCATCAACACTTCAAGCCCCATTGATGGCAGAACAGAGGCTACGGACAAAAGCTGTATATACTGTACAAACAGTGCTCTGAGCGGCAGCACACTGACTCATTCTTTAGTGTGTGTGAGAACGGAGGGGGACCCCTTTCAGCTCCTTTGTGTCGGTGTCTGTCAACAGTGTAGTTGCAGGCCGAGCCCATTGTGGCGGCCAGTGTTTCGTATTGACACAGGGCCTCGCTCAGCTTGTTCCCAGGGTCCAACCTGAGGACTCATGAATAATGGAGAGAAGATCCTCCAGGCTAAAGGGAAATTGAAAAGTTGGGCTCGGCTTCTTTTAGAATAGGTAGAATAAGGTCATGCATCTGATCACGTTATAGGTATCTTTGATTTATTTATTTATTTATTTAGATATATTTCTCTTGCACGGATACAGCTCTGGAAAAGGTTGATGCTTAAATGAACATATAAACATATATATGGTACCTGTGATTATCTAAGTCAGGGGTCAGCAACCCGTGGCTCTAGAGCCACACGCGGCTCTTTAGCGCTGCCCTGGTGGCTCTCTGGAACTTGTTTGAACAAGTAAAAAGATTGGGGAAGGAAATATATTTTTTGTTTTAATATGGTTTCTGTTGGAGGAGGAACATGACATTCTTCTAACTCATTAATATTGTAATGAAGTTAAACTGGAGTCGGCATCGTAGAACAGAATCGTCATGTGGTGCGTCATTCTCTATAGCATGGGTAGCCAACGTCGGGCCTCGAGGACCCCTATCCAGCTTGTTTTCCATGTCTCACTCCCCCAACACACCTGACTTAAGTAATCAGGATCGTTATCAGGCTCCTGCAGAGCTTACTGACGAGCTGATCATTTGATTCAAATGTTTTAAAGGAGGGAGAGATGGAAAGCAAGCTGGATAGGGGCCCCGAGGACCGGAGTTGGCTACCCCTGCTCTATAGGATGCACTTCAAGGAAATTTAATTATGAAGGCTCATCATGTATTTGTAGCCAACTTAGTCATTTTGATAGTAGGCTAATATAGCTATTACCGGAATTTCTGGACTATAACGCGCACCTGACTATAAGCCGCCACCCACCAAATTTGACATGAAAACGGCATTTGTTCATAGATAAGACGCACTGGACTATAAGCCGCAGTTGTCCTCATTGTATTATGGGATATTTACACCAAAAGATATTAACTGGTAACACTTCATTTGACAATGGCATCATAAGACTGTCATGAGACCAAATGAACCACCATTAAGCTTTGAACCAATTGGTTGCAAAGCCTTATGGTTTCTAAAAGCTTCATTTGGCCATCACTGCTCCCTTGGGGGAGACAGTCAACCTCTGCTGCCACCTGCTTTCAACACTATTGTCATCCAACATTCCTCCTGGCATGCATTACGGCGCTACAGATGTAAATAACAATCATGTTCTGTGCAAATTATTTCTTCAGTTACTGTTCCAGTTGTTTCATTAATTGCTAGTTATGGTATTTGGTAACATTTTCTTGGATAGTGGTGCCATAATACTGTCATATGACAGTCATAATTATTACATGACAATGTCATAAGCATTAATGAATGCTTATAATAGAGGTCGGTTAGTGTCATCCAGCAAATTATCTCACTTTTGAATGGCCGTAAAAGATCTGAGCTGGACATAAATGGAGTTAGTGAAATAATATGCCACATGACACATATTGACATCTGTCATAAGCATTCAGCAATGCCCATGACAGTGTCATATCATAATTATGATGTTCTTATGACAGTCTTATGATGTCGCTGTCAAATAAAGTGTTACCTATTAACCCAAATAAAGCAACAAATTAGCCGCACTGGACTATAAACCGCAGGATTCAAAATGACGGAAAAAAGTAGCGGCTTATAGTCCGAAAATTAGGGTAGATACATACAGCATGTGTTGTCTTCCTTATCAGGCGTATGTAAGGCTTTTAATTCTTTGTGGTTCTAGACATATTTGTTTTTTCATCGAATATGGCTCTTTCAACATTTTGGGTTGCCGACTCGTGATCTAAGGGTTTGGTAAAAGCAGACTGGAATACAGCAAAAGGCTAATCATTGTTATTATTTTGTCATAATTATTATAGTAATTATGATTTTTGTTTTTTAGGGAACCAAGAAAGAAACGAAAATTCAACTAACCAGATGCCTTGATCTTACCATCTCAGGTTACCAGGACCAACATTTTTGTGACGTGAATGACTCATGTGGCAAGTACTGATTAGAAAGCTTAGTTCCGTCATAAAATACTGAGTCATCTCTTCACAGTCTGTGTCAATTGTATTCAGTAGAGCGCAGACCTTCACCCAGGCTAAACAATCCATTGTTAGAATGACATATCATGATGAGCATACATAAAATGACACCACTCCTGCGGGTCTAGCACCATCTCCTGGATTCTGTTTGTCAAAGTAAAGTAAAGTTTCAAAGTAAAATAAATGTGAACTACATTTTTGTATACAAATCTTTCGTTTTATCATCTTCCCCGTTGTGTAATTGCTTTTTTTTTTTTTTTTTTTTTTTTTGACACAGGAAGAAAACATATTTGTACTGATCTTCATTGCTATTCTAGTTAGCAATCAGTAATGTAGAACTTCAGTGCAGCCCAAATTACAAATGTGAAGGTTTAGTAGTTATTAGCTCTACTCATATTTCAATATTAACCCTTTATAGGGCACAATACATATTAACATTTTAAACACATACAGTGGTATGGAAAAGTATCTGAACCTTTTGGAATTTCTCATATTTCTGCAAAAATTACCATCAAATGTGATTTGATCTTGTCAAAATCACACAGATGAAAAAAGCAGTGTCTGCTTTGACTAAAATCACCCAAACATTTATAGGTTTTCATATTTTAACGAGGATAGTTTGCAAACAATGACAGAAGAGGGGAAAATAAGTAAGTGAACCATCACATTTAATATTTTGTGAGCCCCCATTTGCAGAAATAACTTCAACCAGACGGTTCCTGTAGCTGCAGATTAGTCCAGCTCAATGATTAGGACTAATCTTGGTCCATTCCTCTCTACAAAACTGCTGTAATTCAGTCAGATTCCTGGGATGTCTGGCATGGATTGCTGTTCTTAGGTTCACAGCATCTCAATGTTCAAGTCTGGACTTTGACTTGGCCACTCCAGAATGTGTATTTTGTTGTTATGAAACGATTCTGAAGTTCATTTACTTCTGTGTTTTGGTTCATTGTCTTGTTGCAGCGTCCATCCTCTTTTTGTCTGACAGACGGCCTCAGGTTTTCCTGCAAAACCTCCTGATAAACTTTTGAATTCATTCTTCCATTAATGATTGCAAGTTGTCCAGGCCCTGAGGCAGCAAAACAGCCCCAAATCATGATGCTCCCCCCACAATGCTTCACAGTGGGAATGAGGTGTTGATGTTGGTGAGGTGTTCCATTTTTCCTCCACACATGAAGTTGTGTGTTATTCCCCCCGAAAAATCAACTTTGGTTTCATCAGCCCACAAAATATTTTGCCAAAACGTCTGTGGAGTGTCCAAGTACCTTTTTGCGAACATTAAATGAGCAACAATGTTTTTTTTTGTTTTTTTTTACAGCAGTGGCTTCCTTCGTGGAGTCCTCCCGTGAACACCATTCTTGGCTATAGTTTTACATATTACATATATATGGTGTGTGCACAGAGATATTGGATTGTGCCAGTGATTTCTGTAAGTCTTTAGCACACTGTAGGGTTCTTTTCTACCTATCTGATAATTCTGCGCTGAACTCTTGGCTTCATCTTTGGTGGACGGCCACTCCTTGGGAGAGAAGCAACAGTTTCAAACTCTATCCATTTGTAGACAACTTCTCTGTCGATTGATGAACATCCAGACTTTTAGAGATGGTTTTGTATCCTTTCCCAGCTTTATACAAATCAACAATCCTTGATCGCAGGTCTTCAGACAGCTCTTTTGACCGAGCCATAATGCACATCAGACAATGCTTCTCATCAAGACAATTCTTACCAGATGTGTGATTTATAGTGGGCAGGGCAGCTTTAAACCACTCATCAGTGATTGGTCACACACCTGACTTAAATTGTTTGGTAAAAATTGGTTTCAATTGCTCTTTAAGTCTCCTTAGACAGAGGGTTCACTTACTTTTTCCCCCCTTCTGTCACTGTTTGCATGCTATCCTCATTAATATTATGAAAACCTATGAATGTTTGGGTGGCTTTATTTAAAGCAGACAGATTTTTCATCTGTGTGATTTTGACATAAATCAGATCACATTTGATGGTGATTTTATGCAGAAATGTGAGAAATTCCAAAAGGTTCAAATACTTTTCATACCACTGCATATATATTTTTTTCCCTTTAATAATCATTTTATATTAGTTTTTATATTTGTTTATGAATAAATAGGATAAGCGGTACAGAAAATGGACGAATGGATAAATTAACAAAGTGTTAATAATAACAAAATGAAATTAAAAAGAAATGCACTCTGGTTACGGTCCCCAATAACACTTCATAGTAGTTTGTGTTTTTTCATTTCGTAGTATTTTATCCATTTCTTGCCAATGACAATGATAGACATTGATTTCTCTTAAACTGTGAATGCCTATGATTCTGTGACATTGACAGCATTGTTACTGGGAGAGCTGACAGCGATTATTCGCTATCATTCACTGACAGGCTCTACTAGTCAAAATTTATTGAACATCTATCGCCATCAATGGGAGCCAATGAGTTGAATAAAGTGTGAGAGTACTATACTGTACCCTAACCCTATGTGACATGAAAGGGTTCCACCATCAGGGGACTATCGTTCAAGTCTAGCTACCAAGCAGGTCTAAGCCATCTGCTCAAAGGCTCATACGACCTGAGTGGTGTACCCTCCTTGCTTTTGACTTTTATGACCGCGACATGAGGGAAGATCGAGAGCCCTGCGTGGGTGCTGTGTGTGCCTGTGCGTGTGTGAGACTGACAGAGGTCAGAGTGGTGCCTCTTGCATGTGTGCTTTGAGCTTTTTCATGCATCAAGCTTTGATCTCTTCCTTCATCCCTTTATCCTTCCACGCTTCAGCCGGCTCTGGCTGCTGGTTCGAGGCATACCGACTGCAGTGCAGGAGCAGAGTAAAGGTGGGGGAGAGGGGGAGTGATGAAGGGGAATTTTTGCTGCTTTTCACAGAGAAACCACTTGTTCTGTCAATAAAATGAGAGGCAGAGGGACCCCTGCCCAGGGCGCAATGCCACCGGGCGCAGATTGCAGTGGGCGGGATGGATAGGGCAGTTCTAACAGGATGCACTTACTGTACAGCTCTCTGATTCTCTTTTATGCTCTCTTAGATCCCCCACTAGTGGGCTGAAATTCTTGTGTGAAAAACAACCGCCACAGTGCTTAGAGGGTGACCTCGTGACCTCTGCATGGGAAAGTACAGCGTTCAGCTGCTAGTTATAATAAAGCCTGCCAGATTCATCACAATCCCTGATAAATCACGCCAGTTTCTGTCTCTTAGCATATCACATGTCAACATTACTTTCTGCTGGCCCATTTAATACAGCGTGGTGTTTTTTTTTTTACTGACAAAACTTTAAATAAGGTGTGCTCCGACGTCGCCGTGCAATGTGTCGATCGGCCAAGTTGTCATGTGAATGCATACGCCAGAAAGCATCCTTTATCTTCCCAGAGCATGATAATCCTTAGACACATGCTCCCCCCACACCCCCACCTGCTGAGCTCAGAGTGGAAAACACAGATGCGAAAGCACAGAGCAGAACCCCTAATTGAAGATTAATTGGATAGCGGGGGCACTTACCTTTGTTTAGACATGTGGTAAGTGTTAGGCCGTGACAAGCAACTCGGCCATCTCAGCAGATGACTGCATTTAATATTTCATGACTCACTTTCAGAGGGCGGGTGTATGGTGGGATGTATTGGGGGGTCATAGGGGGGTTGTGTCCTTATTACTGCCCTGTGGAGTAATCAGTGCGTGCTCAAGTTGATGGCAGTGATCGTGCATGTCTGTGACACCCCTCGGTGCACTGGCAAGTGCTATCTAACCTTTCCTGTCAAATGCAATCATCTGCGAGTGCAAATCAATGGAACAAGTGTAACGTTCAAATGTGTTTAATTTTTAACAAAAGACAATCCCAAAGTGAGGGACAACTGTTGTCGTAAAGATTTGTTCTACTTGTAGTTCACTCTCGCTGACCATAAATAGCCTGTAAACAAGTCAAAAAATTAATGGGACACTGGTCTACTTCTAAATTTTACCCATATGGAAAAAATGTAAATCTAACTTATTTGTTCCAAGTTCAAACTCTAACAAAATCTTTACTGTAGGTAAAGGGAAAACCAACCTTCATAGAGGCATTCACATGTAAAAATAATAATGACAATAGTAATAATAATATAGATAAAATAAATAAATAATGACGTAATGTTGATGATAACACTGAATAATGGATTGAATGAAAAACCTACATAAAAACAAAGAAAGAGTTACAATATTAATCTTATCCCCTAAACCACCATGTCAGTTTGAAAATCAGTAGAAAAAAGTCAAATATATTCAAATTCCAACCCCCTCTAATAATTCATAGGCAGTCTTAATTTTAATCATAACTGACTAAGTCATATGGTAGATGTAAATAGCAAATCACAAACGCCTAGTAAAGTGGAAAAAGTGCCAAGAAGTGAGGTACTGCTCACTTACAGAACAAGTTCAAAATGAACTACGACCACCCGGCTCCCTCCACTGGCTAACTCTGAAACATTAGGCAACAAAAACTCTGCAATTAATGGATGTGATTAATCAGCTCTGAGAGATATTATTTTTTAAACAGAGCTCAGTGAATTGATGGGTATACATACAGTAACTAGAATATACACGTTCATTGTGATCTGTCCGCGAATAACAGGGAAGTAGCAATTCTAATTCCACAATTACAGTTTTTCTCAGTTGTTTTAGTACGTTTCTCTGCTCAAACTTAAAATTCTCTGAAACTACTTGTTTATTCCTCACAACATCGCACCACTAGTGCCCATCAAAAAAGCAGTTTCTCATTTCTTTGAGCAGGTTAAAGATGTTTTTGTGCATCCATGCAAATTATTTTGAACAATTCTCTTAGCTGTTTCCTACATTATCAGTTGCATCTGCCATGATGGTCAAAATGGATGGGGTCTCTATTGAATAGTCTCACCACCCACAACATCTCGTCATTACTTCATTGCATGAGCCTTTAAATGCAAAATTGATGAACATGTTGTCAGGATATGTCAACATGTGTATGCTTATTTCCGAGCATTTTTATTACTTATTTTACATAACTTATTTTAACTTGCCAAAATCTGTAATAGTTTGGGACAAAGTGAGTTTCCACCACACCAACATAATCAGGGAATGGTTTGCAACCCACAAACAGAATTGTAATGAAGTTCCTACCACTATACTCTCAATTCCTCAAGCCCATAGAAGAAGTTTTCTCCAAATGGAGATGGCAAGTGTATGATTGCCAGCTTCACAATCAGATGACTCTCCAGGATGTCATGAATGCAGCATGCAGTGACATCACAGCAGATGCCTGCAGAGGGTGGGTAAGGCATTCAAGAAGATTCCCTCCACGCTGTATAGCAAGAGAGGACATCCGTTGTGACATGGATGAAAATTTGTGGCCCAACAGGGAGGAATGTCAAGATGTGTACAAAAAATGGGGGTGGGGGGGGTGGGGGGGTGGGGGGTTAAGACATGCAGCACTCAAGGTTTAGTTGTGCCGATTATCTTATGTTCACATTACTAATATTGCTTTTGTTTCTTTTGCTTGGACATGGATGAAAATTTGTGGACAAACAGAGAGGAACGTCAAGATGTATAAAAAGAATGGGTGAACAATCCTGACAGCATTTGAAGTTTAGTTGTGCTGATTGTCTTATGTTCACATTTCTAATCTTGCTTTTATGTTATATTTCTTTGTGATACTCAGTGCTGTCTTTTGCTTTCTGTATTGCAATAACATGGTCTGTAGAGGTTGTAAAAACAGTAAAAGTGTAAACTGAATCTTGTCCAGTCGCTTGCAATCAACCTCCCACACCCACAAAGGTGTAACTTGCAATTTTCATCAAAACTTATGTACACGATCTTCAACATCAGAGCCTTCTACCAGAGTGACTCTTCAATTGAGAGCATGACTAAGCAATTTGACTGTCTTGTCAGTACACAATGAAACAAGGACTTCTCATTCTGACAGCACTGACATGTTCATTGAACGATAGATGAAGTATTTTGCACAGAAAACTGGCTTTTGCAGGTAATCCATGTTGTTTTGCTACTTGTGCGACATGTTGTGAGGATTGAACAAGTAGTTTTGAGAATTTCAATTCTCTAAGAAGCGCACCAAAGCAATTGAAAAAAATTGTAATTGATGTAATTAATCAGCTCTGAGGGATTTTAAAAAAAAATAGAGCTCAGTAGGTTGATGGCTTAGAAACCTAGAATATATACCGGTACGTTCATTGTGATCTGTCCATGAATAATAGAGAAGTAGCAATTCTACTCCCACAATTAATTCATGTAATTCATCACCCCTGAGACTAGAACTAGAATACACATACCAAATTTCATTCTGATCCGTCAACAAATAATGGAGGAGTAGAAATTGTAGTTAGTGTCCTCCCCATTAAGAACATGAGCAAAGTACCCTAATTTTCGCACTATAAGGCGCATCTGACTATAAGCCGCAGCCCACCAAATTGTGCACGAAAACGGCATTTGTGCATAGATAAGCCGCACTGGACTATAAGCCGCAGCTGTCCTCAATGTATCATGGGATATTTACACCAAAAGATATTAACCGGTACAACCTTATTTGACAGCGGCATCATATGACCGACTGTCATAAGACCAAATGAACCATCATTAAACTTTGAACTAATTAGTGCAAAGCTTTATTGCTTCAAGAAGCTTCATTTGGCCATCACTGCTCCCTTTGGGGAGACAGTCAACGTCTGCTGCCACCTGCTGTTGACTGTTGTCATCCAACATGCCTCTTAGCATGCATTGCAGCGCTACAGATGTCAATAACAATAAAAAATCATGTTCTGTGCTAAATATTTCTTCAGTTACTGTTCCAATTGTTTCATCAATTGCTAGTTATGGTATTTGCTAACACTTTATTTGACAGTGGTGCCATAAGATTGTCATTACACAATCATAATTATGACATGTCTCTGTCCTGAGCATTCATGAATGCTTATAACAGATGTCATGAAGTGTTATCCAGCGAATGATCTCACTTTTGAATTGATGCAAAAGATCCACGATGGACAAAAATTGAGTTAGTGACATAATTTGCCAAATGACACTTAATGACATAAGCATTCAGTAATGTCCATGATAGTGTCATGTCATAATTTTGATGATCTTATGACAGTCTTATGACACTGCTGTCAAATAAAGTGTTACCTAAAAAAATGAACAAATAAACCGCACTGGACTATAAGCCACAGGTATCAAAATGAAAGAAAAAAGTAGCAGCTTATAGTCCGAAAATTACGGTAGGTGAGATTTTGAGGCCTCTCTCTAGGTATTCTAAAAATCTTTCATTTTGGTCATTTTCAACTTTTAATACCATTGGTCAATACATATTGTTTATTTGGGAACATTTTTGTATGCACGCTTTCGGTGAAAGGTGCTAATGAGGCAAATCATTTAGGGGTTTTCATTATTTTATGACAATAGATCTGCTCCTGCACTGGGCAACGGCAAAACCCCGTTCAGAGAACAATGACATTTTACAGTAGTTTGACTATTTTTAAAGCAGTTATACTACTGCCCCACATGATATGTTCACAAAAATCGAGCAGAAATTGTAGCAAAACATTTTTGCTCCTAAAGCAGTTTTATCTTTATCATTATGTCGCATTTTTGTTTAGATTTAAATAGTGTATTTGCATATGAAGAAAAGCTATGTATAAAACCAATTTAGTAGTTGTCGGAAGTGTCACATCCAATGGCAATACTGGTATCGCTCTCCCCCTCCCACACACACTACCATTACCACAAAAAGCGTAACCCAGTAATGACAAATATTTCCCTGTTTCTTTTCACATCACTGCCTTAAAACATTAAACATTTCTGTGTTTATGTACAGGTCCATCTAAAAAAATTGCATAATGTGATAAAGGTCATTATTTTCTGTAATGTACTGATAAACATTAGACTTTCATATATTTTGGACTCATTACACACAACTGAAGTAGTTCAAGCCATTTATTGTATTAGTATTGATGATTTTGGCAAAAAAGTCTCAAAAAATTTGCATATTTCATCCGCCCAATACAAATAAGTGTTTTTTAATACAAAAAAACTCAACTTTCAAATAATTATATCAGCTATGCACTCAATACTTGGTCGGGAATCCTTTTGCAGAAATGACTGCTTCAATGCAGCGTGGCATGGGAGGTACTTAGCCTGTGGCACTGCTGAGGTGTTATGATGGAGGCCAGGGGAGGACTGGGACTAAAAAGCAGCCCTGGACTTTGACTCAGCCCATCCCAAAAGAATGGCTGTATGAAGGGAAACATAGACCCTCTAGGGGGGTCCGGGCCAGGGGCATGCCCCCCGGGAGAATTTTTCATAACATTTTATTGTAAAATGCATCAATTTCGTGCACTTTGAGAGAAAAATGAAGAAAATGTGTCTAAACTGTGACTGTCTGACTTGGGGCGCTAAAAGTACTGCAAGGCTGAACTGGAGTTGGATTCATCTTCTGCCCTCGCTCTATGATCAACCTGAATAAACATTTTTTTTTTTTTTTTTTTTAAAGCAAGTTTTATGTATCCAAATGATTATAATAACATCTATCCCCTGAGTCTATAAAATTACTTAATTGTTTATGCCATAATTAATCTTGGCACACAAATAATAAATTTCAATGAAAATACAATAAACATTTCAAGACAAATCCTGTATACATAACCTTCATTGGAAAGTATTAACCAGAAAACAAAACGATATATAAATGATTAAAAATATATACTGTATCATATCAATTTACCTACCTAAAATTTAAAGTAAAACTATTCATTTTATTAATATTTTGTTATATTTCTTCTGAACTAATATTGGCGCTGCGTGTGCATATGTTGTTTTACAGCAGAAATGTTTTTTCTTAGAAGAGGGATAGTAGGACTAGCATACTGTTACTAACACGATTGCAAACGGGGACATCGAATAGCTGGCACTAGCCCTTTAATTGCCATTTATTTCATTTAAATTGTAGCTACCTGGTGGATAACAATTGCCAATATACCTAGCAGGTAACCCTCTTCATTCCATCTCAGCCCGGTGGCAACTAGAAAGTCCGCCAAAGCTCTTATCGCTCTATCCTGCCCCTTCGTGGGCCACAACAAGTCTTTCAGAGTCACAGCGCCTTGCGGCAAATGGCCCACTTCTTCTTCGTTCTCCTCCTATCAGATTGGCGGTTAACAGCCAGGCATATTGCTGCCACCTGTCGGATTGGATACGAACTGTAGATAATCATAGAGGAATTGGGGGGATAAAAACAGTGATGTATGTATGGCGGCCGCCGGTCATCCAGAGCACCAGCCGTTCTGTGATCCTCCAGAAGCTACAGATTACCAGTCCGCCCCTGATGGAGGCCCAGGATGCTTCAATAGCGGCCTTAAGCTCATCCACAGTGTTGGGTCTGGTGGCTCTCAACTTCCACTTCACAATATCCCACAGATTCTCTATGGGGTTCAGGTCAGCAGAGTTGGCAGGCCAATTGAGCACAGTAATGCCATGGTCAGTAAACCATTTACCAGTGGTTTTGGCACTGTGAGCAGATGCCAGGTCGTGCTGAAAAATGAAATCTTCATCTCCATAAATCTTTTCAGCAGATGGAAGCATGAAGTGCTCCAAAATCTCCTGATAGGTAGCTGCATTGACCCTGCCCTTGATAAAACACAGTAGACCAACACCAGCAGCTGACATGGCACCCCAGACCTTCACTGACTGTGGGTACTTGACACTGGACTTCAGGCATTTTGGTATTTCCTTCTCCCCAGATTTCCTCCAAACTCTGGCACCTTGATTTCCGAATGACATGCAAAATTTGCTTTCATCCGAAAAAAGTACTTTGGACCACTGAGCAACAGTGCAGTGCTGCTTCTCTGTAGCCCAATGCGGCACTTGTAGCCCATTTCCAGCACGCCTGTGCACGGTGGTTCTGGATGTTTTACTCCAGACTCAGTCCACTGTTTCTGTAGGTCCCCTAAGGTCTAGAATCGGCCCTTCTCCAAATCTTTCTCAGGGTGCGGTCACCTCTTCTGGTTGTACAGCGTTTTATGCCACACTTTTGCCTTCCCATAGACTTCTCACTGAGGTGCCTTGATACAGCACTCTGGGAACAGCCTATTCGGTCAAAAATTTCTTTCTGTGTCTTAGCCTCTTGCTTGAGGGTGTCAATGATGGCCTTCTGGACAGCAGTCAGGTCGGCAGTCTTGCCCATGATTGCGGTTTTGAGTAATGACCTGGGCTGGGATTTTTTTAAAAGCCTCAGGAATCTTTCGCAGGTGTTTTGAGTTAATTCGTCGGTTCAGATGATTAGGTTAGTAGCTTCTTTTGAGTACCGTAATTTTCGGACTATAAGCCGCTACTTTTTTCCTTCTTTTTGATACCTGTGGTTTATAGTCCAGTGCGGCTTATATGTTGATTTATTTGAGTAAATAGGGAACACTTTTTGTGACAGCGGCATCATAAGACTGTCATAAGACAGTCATAATTATGACATGATACTATCATGAGCATTACTGAATGCTTATGTAATTAAGTGTCATCCGGGAAATTATGTCACTAGCTTCATTTATTTACAGCTTGAATTTTTATATCCATTCAAAAGTGAAATCTTTTGCCGGATAACACTAAATGACATCTGTTATAAGCATTTATTAATGCTCAGGACAGTGTCATGTCAATAATTATGACTGTCTAATGACAGTCTTATGTCGCCACTGTCAAATAAAGTGTTAGCAAATACAATAACTAACAATTGATGAAACAACTGGAACAGTAACTGAAGAAATAATTAGCACAGAACATGAATTTTGATTAAAATATACATCTGTACAATGCAATGCATGCTAGGAGGCATGTTGGATGACAACAGTGTTTACAGAAGGTGGCACCAGAGGTTGCCTGTCTCCACCAAGGGAGCAGTGATGGCCAAATGAAGCTTCTTGAAGGAATGAAGCTTTGCAGGCAATTGGTTCAAAGATTCATGGTGGTTCATTTGGTCTTACGACAGTCGTATGATGCCGCTGTCAAATAAAGTGTGACCGTTTACTATTTTTTGGTGTAAATATCCCATAAAACAGTGAGGATAGCTGCGGTTTATAGTCCAGTGCGGCTTATCTATGAACAAATGCCGTTTTCGGGCCAAATTTGGTGGGCTGCGGCTTATAGTCAGGTGCGCCTTATAGTGTGAAAATTAGAGTACCTTTTCATGATATGCTTTTTTTTTTTTAGATAGAGTTTTTCTTTACTTTTTTGCCAAAATCATCAAAATTAAAACAATAAAAGGCTTGAACTACTTCAGTTGTGTCTAATGAATGTGAAATATATGAAAGTCTAATATTTATCAGTACATTACAGAAAATAATAAACTTTATCACAATATGCAAATTTTTTTAGAAGGACCTGTATCTAGCCACTTGTGCTTTTGTTGAACCACTATTTGAGAATACCGGTCTTAAACTCTTCTAGCATAGTATGGCAAGGAAACAAGTATTATGAGACAGGTTCACAATGTTGTTGCACGTTGTGATGTGAAGTTCTTAACACAAAATTATTGCCCTTGGATTATTAGACAAAACATTTTGGCAACAAAGTGAAAATGGCTTGATTTTTACAGGCCTGAACTGTCTATTCTCGGGAGCGTTAGTTCCGTTGTAATTTCTATTTTGGTTATATCCAAGGGCTTGCTGTAAACCATCTCTCCTTTGGGATGATAATAATAATGACAATTGGATCGTGAACATCAGATAAGAGTAAATAGAACACGAAGGCAGAAAGAAATGACAATGGAGTGAAGGTTGGGGGAATTTGGGCAACTGGGCTGAAGAGAGCAAAGGAGTAAAAAGAGGCTGTGCTAACAGGTTTGCTGCAGATCACTAGCAGTTTGACTGCAGCAGAGAGTAATGGGGCTGGCAGGGCGGAATCAATTACTGGCCACAACAGATTTTCCCACAGGATCGGAGCTTGGGAAAGCACTGCTTTACAGCACTGCAGACAGCTGGCACTGAGAATCCACTGGGAAGGGAGCCTGGTCGCAAAGAAATGTTTTCATACCAACTTGTAACTCACCAGTTGGCTGTTTTTCTGTTGCTTTATGAAGTACTAACGAATGAGTGAATAGTTTTTATCTCATTTATCATCAACTGCCATAAAGTACCCCACTTGCTTAAAACTTGGCCTACAAGTGCCATGGAGAATGAGGCTACTCATTTTTGGCCTTCGTACATGGTCTGTTTTAAAACAGATTTCACACAGAGGAGGGGTTCATACTTAATATTGCTGGGGACTGTGAGCTGAAGATACATTTCAATTAAGGCTCGAACACCCCCCACACACTTCTCCACACACGCACAACTCTATTGATATGCAAACAATGTTTTTCCTGCAGTGGCACAATGTGTGGCCTTAAAACTAGCCGGCTCCATGGTACTGCTTTCTGTGCGGTGGGACATCACGTGCTGTCTCCTGTTGCGCTTATTTGGAAAGCAGCCTTGTGATCTGCCATCTCTCCTTTGTGGACTTGCTAAGTTAAGTGTTAATGGGGAGCATGCTTGTAAACGCCATGGGCACAGTCATTGTGAGGGACTACTAAAGGCGTGTGCACGATTGTGGAGAAAAAAAAAACTCAACAACTTTGGAATGGTTACGACTCAGTGAAAATGCATCAGGCATAGGATGGCATGGTGCGTCTTATAATTCACTGCGCCTTATGTATGGATTCATATATAGCTTGACATTCCCCTTAGTGACACTCCATCTAGTGAATGCATAACGCAACATCAAACACTTCTACTACATACCTGTCAAGTTGTACGGTTTCAGCGTAATTTGTACAAGTGAGCACTGATTTTTTAAATGTGTACGCCGTACGTTCAAAATCTGTACGTTTTTCGTGCATTATGTTTTTTTTTTTCTCCGTTCGGATTTTGTCACCGTTTCAGCAATGAAACAATGTGCGTTACTACATTGGTTGAATGACGCGAGAAAAGTCAGATACATGGAGAAAGAAGAGCGGGAGTGGGAAGGAGGGAAGAGTGTTGTGACGCTGTTGCAAACGCGATGCTAGGCTAGGTGGCTCCAATATTTCCTGATTGTAGCCAACACTCTTCAATCTATGCCCACTTGATGCTACACTAGATATCATATTAATATAGAACTAAATGCGAAATGACAGACTCGACAGCGTAGTAAACAACCGCTATCTTAAAGCAGTAAACTTCTCAGAAAGGCTCTGTTTTAGTGAACCTTCCTATCGAACCTAAGTAACTTTTTATCTAAAATACTCCTAAATCGGCAAAATCTTGACTTGAATTTATCTTCAAATGATGAAACAGTTTTAAAACTTTCACATGTGGAAAGTAGACAGAAGGAAACTAATGCAAAAACGGGAGCAATTTTACCAACATTAAAGGTTGATTCACAACATTAAATGACTTCCAAACATAACAAATGTTACTGGTACTATGTTTTATCTTTTTTTTTTTTTTTTTTTTTTTTAAATGAAAAAAAAAACATGAAAGGTAACACCAGTTACTTTGCCAATTAAATCCTTTTTGTGAGAATTAATTTGTAACTAATTAATTAATTTTTGTAAAGTAAGATTGACAACAATGGTCATAGAGATGCAGTCTGCAGAATTAAAAGTGACGTAAGCGAAGATTTTATCCGGCCAATTTGTTGCCGAACACAGTTTGCCCGCAACTATTGCTGATCACTTCTCAGAATTAGCTAAAAAAATGTTCCATGACTCAACGATTTCATCGGTAAGTTCATTTTATCAATTGACCTTTTTAATTTATATTTCGACACGCAAACAAACTACCTTTAAGTCAAACTGAATTGCGAGCTGAAGTGCAGCCATCAAAAGACATGATAGAAATTGCCAAAAGTGCTACATACAATTATAACAAAAGTCACTGTTAGATTTTAGCAATCATGATGTAGCTGAAGATATTGATTCTTTGATTGCACCAGGTTATATGTGACAATATTACAATAAATTCATATTATTTTAAAAATTGAGTTTTATTTTTGTTTCGTATTGCACGCTATATAAAACGTAAGATTAGTCATCAATTTGTAAGGGCATAAATCACTATTTGTAAGATTGCCAATGGCCTCGGGTTGATAAGTATGCTACTAGCACTGCGCCTGATAACGCTGTGTGCCCAGTATATGAAATAAGTTTTAAAATAGGCCATTCATTGAATGTGTTGGGGCCTCCACCACAGATGCTAAGTCAATTTTTTTGGTTGAAGCAACTGTTTTGATTGAAGTAATATTTTGCGTTTGGGCCACATTTTGGCTAGGACATTTGTGTCTGTATTATTCAATCAAAAAATAAGTTGCTTCAAACAAATCCCCTAATTTTTTTTTTTTTTTTTGAAAATAATATGCAAAACAAATGACCGTCTGAGGTGCTCGTCACATGATCTGTTCGAAAAATCATTTTGACCCATTGTAAAAATATCTTTTTTTTGTTCATTTCATTCATTTTTGGTGTTTGTTTTATTGCTTTACAACTTATATATATATATATATATATATATATATAGGAAAGTCAATTACATGCAATGACACTTTTAGGCCACCGGGGGGGGCCTGCCCCCCCTTAAACTCCGCTTATGGTCATGAGGTATCAAGGGATTACTCTAATAAATAGTGTGAAGTGTGTGCATGTGAAAATAATTCCCCCAAATGGTATTATCATAACAAGACAGGTTGTTTTTTTTTCTGAAATTGACATGAGCATAATCAGGCAGAGGACAGTAAAAGTATAACTTGAACATTGATGTACAGCATGGGGGGTATGTGGGGCGGTTCATTCATTTTCATTCAAAAACAAAACGCAGGGGCAAGTCATCTTTCTTGCTGGCTCCATCCTATCAACTACTGTACCACTCCTTGACCTTTCATTCTCCAAACCACCTCCAACTATTTAGACCCTCACCTGATCGCAACTCTCCTTCAAACACAAACATTTTGAATGTAGCCAAAGGTGTTTGTATTCTGTAGCGAGCCTTCAAACCACGCCGTAAAATCTAAACACTCCTTGAAGCAATCACGAGGTACAGCTGAGCAGCGAAACTTCGGACGTCATCGTTTTCGGAACCTCGCTTAAATGAAGCGAGCCTCGGTACGCGCTTTGTGGAAATGTCCCTTCATTACTCGACACACGCTTCGAAGGCTCAACGCACCTCGTTACATCACTACTTACAACTAATTTGCTCTCGCCTCAGGTCCTGTTTTATGCGCGCTTCTTGTCGGATTCCACGCCTGCTTCCTTCCGAGCTTCCATGTTTCATGCCGAGCAGAGCGATCTATACCCGCCACGTTCTCTCTTGTGCTTGCTAATAAAAAAAATTACTCGCCACAACCAGTCTGTCTGCTCTGGGATCCCCTCCTGCTCGCGCACCACTAACAGTAGGTGCGCCTTATACTCCGATGCACCTTACAGTGCGGAAAATACGGTAATCGATTTAAATTACATTTCCTATCCTTGCAACGCCGAGGGGTGTTACTACAATTTGGTTGCATGAAACGCGAGTTGACTGATTTTGTCACACATTAGCTGCCTGCCTGGTGACGACGCCGTTGCAAATGTGATGATGATTGGCTTGGTGGGTGGATCATGCCCTGCTTCACTGCACGCGCTGGCAAGCACAACAAGACATCGGGTATTGCGACGGGCCAGGGAATTCCAAAGGTAGCGTTCTCAACCTTGAATTATTTTAAATATTTAATATTGTTACTTGACAGAATATTTAAGGATAGCGTTCTGCTTATTGTGCAGTAGGCCTAACATACAGTTTCAAAGATTTGCACTGGTTAATGGTCAGTTTACATTTGTGTTTTATTAACAGATATTTTATATATATATATATATATATATATATATATATATATATATATATATATATATATATATATATATTTGATCCAAATAAATACCAAATGTTCTAAAATACTGTATATAGTGTTTTTATTCTTCAATCAGTTAATATGGACGTCTTTGATGTGAAAGATGTTATAGAATGTATAATGTAATAACGTGTAGAATATGAAAAGTAACGTCTGTTACTTTGCTGAGTAACTAATTACTCTTACAATGAAGTAACTGAGTTACTAAATTCATTACTTTTTGGGACAACTCACCACTCACTCACTTTCAACATTGTTTTTTTATTTTTAAGGAATGGATTATTATTTATTATTGCGTTATTTTGTGTGTATATGGACAAGTTTCCTGAGCGAAATATGGGCGGGCCATCTTGGACAATGTCTGCCCCGAACTACCGGCTTAGAAAAAAAACCTCATGATTTGCGGTTGAAGTTAGCAGTGTGTTGACAAAGTTAAAACTGCGAAATCAAGCCAGAATCTCCAAAAATGGATTCAGCACGACGTAGATGAGATTGGATGATTGTTCTTATTACTTAATTGATCATTCGTGGACAAAATTATAACAACCTGTCAGCCTGTGTTGAGGTGAGGCTACTTGAGCGACCAAAATGAGGTGAAATTGCAAACTATATTACATTTGCCGAATGCAGAAGGGCTGACACGGATGTTTTTGTTACA
This sequence comes from Corythoichthys intestinalis, assembly GCF_030265065.1. Taxonomy (NCBI): domain Eukaryota; kingdom Metazoa; phylum Chordata; class Actinopteri; order Syngnathiformes; family Syngnathidae; genus Corythoichthys; species Corythoichthys intestinalis. The sequence goes on from NC_080398.1 coordinate 45,842,915, forward strand.
AGGAAATACTACAAGGTATGTACTTAAAAACAAAAAGAGTATGTCATTCTTTTTTATTGCAGATATTGATCACAACGAAACATTTAGACAACACGATGTCATTTCTTGTTTTATTTTAAACTATGGGTGCATGTGCAAAACAGGTTAATAAATCACAATTTATAAAATTATTGGAAAAATAGCATACAAGAATGTGATATCAGACAGCAGAGCTCCAGAGCCTCGCCAAACTTTCTCCCGACATTACGGCCTCCAGGCGCGCTGTCCTCGGTAATTCCAACTCCTTTACCGTGACTTAAAGTTGCTCCAGGTAAAAAGCTCGTAGTTGGATCTCGGGATCGAGCTGATGGTCCGCCACGAGGTAAGCCACCGCCTCCAGCCCCAGCCTCTCAGCCTCCCCCAGGTACAACAACGTAGTCTCGATATATGTCCATCAACGTACAGTAAATGTTGCTTTGAGGCACATCACCTTATCTTCCTGCGCCTAACAGCGTTTTCCACCTGTAAACAAACAAAAAACTTGTAACACTTGTATGTATTGTAACAGGCTAGAAGCAGGAGTAGTTGTAGTCAAAATTATTAAACTTCATGATTACAATCATCATCGTAATATCAATAGCAAAGGCAACAAGTGTTTCATGCACAAGATTTTAGGTTTCGTATTTTTGGAGCACATACCTTCCATAACAGCGGCAGCATGATTACACAAACACCCGGGACCCGCGATACATGTACAGCCTGCAGTTTCGACGACTCCACCCGGTGTTACCAGCACCTATGGTTTGCGGTCAGTGTTGTCAGTAACGCGCTACTTCATTACTCTAATCTGATTACTTTCTTTCAGTAACAAGCAATCTAACGCTTTCATTTTTCCAAGCCAGTAATCTGATTAAAGTTAGTTTCCTCAGTGTTACTATTTTCTTGTTGCCTCATACTGTATGTAAAATGAAGAATACTGTAGTCATGTACGAAGAAAATTTGAATAGAAAATACTGCTCTTGAGTTTGGGAGTGCCATCACATCTCACGTTTTCTCATCGGAAAAAAAAGGGTCACGTGTATTACCATGCTGTGTGCGCGCTGTCTGCCACAGCGGTCAATAACATAGCCTGGCTACCTATCAGGATACTAACAATAAAGGAGCCGGAGAGATACAACAAACGGATGCATTTGCTCACTGGAGATACAGCCATTACTTCACATCGTCCAGTAAAGATGACAAAAATATCTCTGTGAGTTGCAAACTCTGCGCTGGCTCAGAAAGACTGTTGACCGCTAAAAACTCGATATCCAATTCAACAAGGAAGCACTTGGAATTACAGCACAGTGCGAAAAAACCCGAAACAAAGCCGACATGTAACGAGACAGCCAGCACTTCACAGCCCGTAACTAGCCTTTATAATATATGTAATTATGTATATTTTATAGTTAGAGTTTTTAATCATAGGCGGAGTTTTACATTTGTGGGACTGGGAGAAAAGCATGTTGAAGACTGAAACAAAAGTCAAAAGTTTGGACACGCTTCATAATTTTTGCGTTTTATATATTTTCACTACTATTGTAAATTCTCACTGAAGACATCAAAACTATGAGCGAACATGTGGAATGACAAAAAAAGTGAAATAACTGAAAACAGGTTTTGTATTCTACATTCTTCAAAGTATTCACCTTTGAGGTGTCTCCAAACTTTTGGCCAATACTGTATATATACATATATATATACACTTGACACTTGACACTGTTCAAGTTCAATCAACTGTTCAAGTTGTTGTTGGTATCATTTGAAAGCTTAGGTTTAAAGAAATTCTAAATATCCATCTTGCCTGTAGTTTTGGCTGAGCAAAGTCTCCAAGGTGCTAGTCACATGATCTGTTCGAAAAAAAAATTCGACCCATTATGAAAACTTTATGTTGTAGGATTTTTGTTCATTTCATTAATTTTTGTTGTTTGTTTTATTGCTTTACAACTTTTATAGACATTTTAACGGCTATGTCTTTATTTCAAAGGGGAAGTTCAGAATTTTTTACATTAGGCTTAATCTTGGAGTTAGCGGGGGTTTAATTAGTCGTTGGAGTTGATTTAAACAAATTTCATGCAGTTTGTCAGTTATTTGTTAGTTTTAGGGCTCCCGAATGGCTAAGCTAGAGCTCCATCGACTAATTAAACCCCGCTAACTCAAAGATTAAGCCTTATGTGCAGGGGTGCACATAATTTTTTTGCCCAGGTTCTCAGAGGAGGACCTGGAGATGTGACTTGGTCCTCATTGAGCTTGAGAGCCGACCCGCCTAATGCGATAAATTTATGACAAGCTTTACTTAGAGCCAATTAACTTTAATTAATTATATTAACAATTAATGCCTGATTAACATCAACTGGCACAACAAAATTGCCATTACTTTGAAGTGAAATGTAAAGAAAAAAAACATAAACGCACCAATTCAAAATAAAGGGCATTATGCGGCTCCCACGTTAACTCCAAGCCTTTTTAAAAGTGGGATGTCCTCCTCATAAGACCTCATTGAACGTGCATGTTTAGCTTTGTAAAATGCGAGCAAAAACACGTTTGTCAGTGCATGGCGCTGTTTTCATTACCTTTATTCCGCCACTTGTCCATAGGGCGAGTACGGTGCTGTCTGACATTGATAGTTTGCTTAATTGCCACATGCTCTTTGTTTTTTCGTGCTTTTCAAAGTTTGGATGGCTGAAATTCTTTGACCCTACATAAAATGCGCTGCTCTTATCGGCGACATTGGGATTCTCACGGCACATTTTGGCTACGTTCATACTACAGGTCTTAATGGACGAATCCGATTTTTTCGTGTTTTTCCGACTCGAGTGAGGCATTAACTTGACGGTCTGAACGTGACAAGTCGCATAGAACGGGACCATTTCAAATCCGATCTGGGTCACTTTCGTATGTGGTCTAAATCCGATCTGGGCCACATTTTCCCAGACTGTCGCGGCGCTCTGTACTGTCCAGTCCCGCAAATCGGATTTAATGCAGCAATTACGTCATCAAATAGCGAGAGAGTCGTTACCGTAGCGATGCACCTGTGCGTTATTAGCGCCTAGCTTGCAGTGAACACGGCTTTTGAGGAAGAGCTGAGCTTGACAACAGTCATAAAAAATAAAAATGGGTTGAGGATAAGCCTGAGAATGCTCAGTCTTCTCTCTGTTCCAAGTGAGCAATATTTCAACATTGCCTCCACGGCCGAGAGTCGGGACAAACTGCCCGTATGTGTGTGTGACGTGCACGGACAGTGCGTGCATGCTATCGATCCATATAAACTTTGAATATAAGCCTAAACGGGGATTATTTATGTCTGTTATTTGTGTCCACCTTTTGAAAAGCAAAATATGATATCCCTACGTCTGTCATTTGTTTTGATGGTTCTGCGCATGCGGGTCTTCTTGCTTAGCGCGTGTCGGACTGCGAATTAGTGCGCATGCGTAATACTTGAACGGTCTCAATGGATAAAGGCAGTCTGAACGGGCACGCCAAAAAAACGGATATGACAAAAAATCGGATTCGTGCATTAAGACCTGTAGTATGAACGTAGCCTTTGTACCGCATTTCCGTGCGAGCATCATTTACTTCTAGCCACGGTACCTACTGCAGCCACTTTTCAGCAAAAGTCCTTTTTTCGGTAGCTCCGGTGACGTCTCTGTCGTCTGTCTGTCTTTTGACGGGGGTGGGGAACACGGAAGTAATTACTCAGTGTGGCCTGCCTCTTTGATATTTTGAGAAGTTATTTTCTCGTGTCCGCCGCAAATACAGTGGTCAGCCATCGGTACGCAAAAGCGTATGGAACCCGTTGAGGGCCAGCGCGTTTGTATACGTCCAGTACGCATGCGCGCATGCGGACCACTTATGTGCACCCCTGCTTATGTGGAAAACTCAATTACACGCGATGACATTTTTCTGTTATTTTTATGTTGAGGCAGCAAAAGGAGAAAAATTAGTAAAAAGTAACTGATAAGTTACTTTTAAAGTCACTTAGTTACTTTGATAATAAAGTAATCAGTAAAGTAACTAGATTACTTTTTTTAGGTGTAATCATTAATCAGTAATTAAATTACTTTTTTAAGTCATCCGTGACAACACTGTTTGCAGTACAGTGCATTGAGGCACTGGCTTGGTTCTACATCCGCCTTCATGAAGACAAAATTCCCGTGTTCGTGTATGAGAACACATCCAACTTTGTGGCTGTGCAGGTACTGGAATGCCTCGTAGCTTTTCAAGTTGCTGATGGCGTTTCCATCCACTGCCATAGAGTCAATAAAGTACGATAATATTTTACTTGTGGCCACCCTCGTCCACTTCTTTATGTTGTCTTCCCATGTCGAGATGGCAGAAAGATGCAGTATTTCCAAATCGTGCTTTTTTTCAGGGTTTGTAATGGTAAAAAATTGAAAACGGAAGCTGTAGGCAGACATAGGGAAGTAAACTCTAACACCTCGGAAACTTGTCTATAGGCCTATATACTTTTTTTTTTTTTTTTTGTACAAATAAACAAATGCGTGAATTAATCAAATGTTTTCTACAAGACATTGTAAATTTTTGATAATTATGGAAACAGAAATGAACTCTCATTGTGACCCCAATTTGTCAGAACAAGCGGATGACTTTTTGTTTTATAAACTCAGATTTTTGCTCAATGAAAAAAAGAACAACAGTGTTAAAATGGTGTTAAGTAAAGGAAACAGTGATTTGATTGGGATATTGGGAACCTCGTGCAAGGCATAAATAACGAGAACAAAAGCAACATGGAGTAAAATGAACCATGAAGAATCAAAAACAACAACAACAGATTATGAAATACAAGATGTTCCGCAATCCGCATCCAGTGCTTTGTTTTATAAAATTATTCAATGTTCCAACAGTTCAGCTCCAACAATGATTCATGGCGATTTATATTGTTTTGTGCCAGCCTAAAAACATCAAGCTAATTTTTTTCCTACAGCCATTGCGTTGTCGATTTGCTTCCGTGATTGGGACTGTTGTTCTGTTGCGATACCCATTCTCTTTTGAGCCACTACTTTTTGGGCAGACGGCCTCGAGTTCTCCTGAAAAATACCTTGATAAACATCCGAATTACTTTTTCTATTTTTAAGCCCTTTCTACGATGCATCATAGTTGGGATAACGATGTGATGGTCGTGTGCTGTGCCATTTTTCATCTACACACGGCGTTGACTGTTCCTTGCAAACAATTTGACTTTGTTTTCATTTGTCCACTGAAGAATTTGCCGTAGTTCTGTGGAACATCAAAGTTCTCTTTAGCAAACTTCAAATGTGTTTTTTTTTTTTTTCAGGCAGGAATGGCTCCCTCCTTGGTTTTCGCCCATGAACCCCATTTTTGTTTAATGTTTTATGTATGGGACATTTGTCAACAGAGTTGTTGGCATGTGGCCATGATTTCTATAATTCTTCATCTGTGTGACGGCCTGTGTGGTGGGTGGGTACTGCCTGGTGGTGCGGCTGGTCCTCCGTCCTTTCCTCCTCAGGTCTGGGCACTGCCCCATTTGTTGCGTTGACAAATAGTGAAACTGTGTGGCTGGCATGTGCTTTTTCTTGCTCTCTCTTTCTGTACCTCATTTTTCACCGCCAGTATATGACACCTACACGTTGCCTGTGTCAGGGCCTCCGGCCCCTGAGCCCTGCTCCTCCTCCTTGTTTGTGTGTGTGTGTGTGCGTGCATGCATGTCTTGATTGCAGGATTGGGCAGATGGGTGAGCCTGGGACCAGGTGCAGTCGATCATCGTTAGCAGCCTACTTAAGCCAGTCCCTGGCATCACTTCATCGCCAGATCAACTACTCTACTTGACGAGTTTGTGACTCTAGCATTTGCCTTGTTACAAGTATTTCTGATATCCTACTCACTTTGCCTTGCTTACAGATTCTACATTGCCTGCCTGCCTTGACAACTTACCTGGTCACTCAACAACTGCCGCCTGACTTTTTGGACACAGACCATCTTTGTATTCTGCAATAAACATTTGTCAACTCTACCACCTTGCCTTCCTCTCTGCATCTGGGTCCCCCGCTCACCCAGAAACGTAACAGCTTGATCTGGCCAAGAAATGGACCCAGCAGAGACCAACCCGCTCCGTCGCCGAGTAGCTGCCCAGGACGGCCTTCTGGAGCAACACAGTGAGGCGATCACAGCCCTCATGAATCAGGTGCGCGACTTTGCCGAAACCCTTAATCGCCTCCAGGCTGGGCTCTCCTCCCTTCAGGCCTCCGAGCGTGCTCCTCCTGCTCCAGATTTGTCCAACACAGCCCCTTATGCCCTCAGAGAGCCGTTCGTTCCGACACCTGCTCCCTATTATGGGGACCTGGGGACTTGCCGAGCTTTTCTGGTTCAATGTGCACTCGTCTTCAGGCAGCAGCCCCGCTCGTATGCTTCCGAAGAAGCTAAAATAGCATATCTTATCGGCTGCCTTCGGGGCTCCGCGCTCGAATGGGCCACAGCAACATGGGAGGGGCGCTCTCCCGCCTGCTCCTCATTTGGCGCCTTTACGGATGAAATGAAGAGGGTGTTCGATCACCCAGTGCGCGGCAGGGAGGCGGCGAAGCGTCTCATGTCGCTCCGGCAAGGCACAGACAGCGTAGCCGAATTTGCAATCCGCTTTAGGACGCTTGCCGCCGAGAGTCGCTTCAACGATGAAGCACTCCAAGAGGTCTTCCGGGGTGCACTGAATGACTCGATCAAGGACGAATTGGCCGCCCGTGATGAACCAGCTGACCTCGACCAGCTCGTTAGCCTTTCTATCAGACTTGATTGTCGTCTCCGTGAGCGCCGCAGGGAACGTTCGAGAATTCCGGGACCGCTGACTTCTTCGTCTGCCCTGCCACATACCCCGCTCAACGCTTCATCCCAGGGGGGACACGGCTTTCCAGCTGCATCGCCCCCTAGTGCTGGGCCCGAGCCGATGCAGCTGGGCCGTGCACGGCTATCCACCGCAGAGAGGGAGCGCCGGCGGGGCGCCAATCTGTGCCTTTACTGCGGGGGTGATAACCATTTTGTCGCCAATTGCCCACTGCGGTCAGGGAAGAGAACTACACCTCCCAACAAGGTCGGCCCGGTGAGTCATGATCAAACCGTTACCACTGTTCGTTTGAAGCTATCTGCCATGCTTTGTTGGAAAGATCTGTCCATGCCGTTATATGCCTTCATTGACTCTGGTGCAGACGATAACCTGATCGACCGCGCCCTGGTGGATCAGTTAGGGGTCTCCCTGCTGCCCTTAAAAACCCCCATCAAGGCTCGGGCCCTCAATGGCGACTTGCTGTATTGTGTCACTCAGGAGACTGCGCCATTGTCCTTGGTACTCTCAGGAAACCACAGAGAGGTAACAAAGTTTTATGTTTTCGAGAATCTACAAGTGCCCTTAGTTCTCGGCCTGCCCTGGTTAAAGACCCACAACCCCAACATTGACTGGAGGAGGGGCAGCGTTGCGGCTTGGAGTGACTTTTGCCTCAATAATTGCTTAGGATCTGCTGCCGATGTCGCTGTTCCACCACCAGCTCCGGAGCAGGTCGACCTGTCCCTCGTTCCAGCCTGTTATCATGATCTTGCTCCTGTTTTCAGCAAAAGCCGTGCCAAGACGCTACCACCTCATAGGCCCTACGATTGTGCCATCAACTTGAAGCCAGGGGAGCCTCTACCCAGTGGTCGGCTATTCAACATCTCACGCCAGGAACGCCAAGATATGGATGAATACATTTCTGAATCTTTGGCTGCGGGCATAATCCGTCCCTCTTCTTCACCGGTGGGGGCTGGCTTCTTCTTCGTGGGCAAAAAGGACAAGACCCTGAGGCCTTGTGTGGACTACAGAGGCCTAAACAGCATTACAATCAGGAACAGGTATCCACTCCCGCTCATTGACTCTGCCTTTTCTCACCTTCATGGAGCCTCATTGTTCACCAAGCTCGACCTGCGCCAAGCCTACCATCTCGTCCGCATTCGTGAGGGGGACGAATGGAAGACAGCCTTTAATACTCATCGCGGCCACTATGAGTATTTGGTGATGCCCTTTGGCTTAACTAATGCGCCTGCTGTCTTCCAGTGCCTGGTCAATGATGTCCTGCGGGACATGATAGGCAAATTTGTTTTCGTTTACCTGGACGATATACTTGTGTTTTCCGAATCCCCCGCAGCTCACGTAAACCACGTACGGCAGGTGCTCCAGAGACTGCTTGAGAACCAGCTGTACGTCAAAGCAGAGAAATGTGAGTTCCATGTCTCCCAGACCACATTCCTCGGCTTTGTCGTTGCTGAGGGAAAGCTGAAGATGGACCCTGCCAAGGTGACGGCGGTCGCTGATTGGCCCAGACCGACAACGCGGAAAGGACTGCAGCGCTTCTTGGGCTTCGCAAACTTCTATAGGCGGTTCATCAGGGACTACAGCCGGGTGGCCGCCCCCCTCACAGCCCTGACCTCACCATCTACGCCGTTCAAGTGGACGTGTGAAGCTGAAGTGGCATTCAGCGATCTCAAGAAAAGGTTCTGTTCCGCACCTATACTTCGTCACCCCGACCTGACTCGCCAGTTCATTGTTGAGGTGGACGCTTCGGATCTTGGAGTGGGAGCCGTGCTCTCTCAGCGCTCGGAGGATGGCAAGGTACACCCATGCGCCTTCTTTTCCCGCAGGCTCTCAGCGGCAGAGCGCAATTATAGCATTGGCGACAAGGAGCTCCTGGCGGTGAAGCTTGCCTTGGAGGAATGGCGCCACCTCCTGGAAGGGGCGGAGCATCCTTTTGTCATCTGGACTGACCATCGGAACCTGGAGTACATTCGGTCGGCCAAGAGACTGAACTCCAGGCAGGCGAGGTGGGCTCTCTTCTTCGACCGTTTTGCCTTCACTCTGTCTTATCGCCCAGGATCACAGAACACCAAGCCAGATGCTCTGTCACGCCAGTTTGCACCTGATAGTGAAAGACCAGAGCCCAAACCCATCCTATCCCCGACCTGTTTTGTGGCCAGTCTCAAGTGGGACATCGAGTCGGTGGTCAAGCGAGCCCAAGTACAACAAGCAGACCCAGGTGGAGGCCCCAGGAACCGTTTATTCGTGCCCGATTCCGTCAGAGCCCAGGTATTGGAGTGGGGGCACTCAACACCCTTGACATGCCACCCTGGCGTGCGTAGAACATTGGCCTTTATTAGACGGAGATTTTGGTGGCCTTCCATGGAAGGCGACGCGAAAGCCTTTGTGGCTGCTTGTACAGTTTGCGCCCGGAACAAAACCTCCACCAAGCCAAGTTCCGGTCTTCTTCAGCCGCTTCCCGTTCCTGGACGCCCATGGTCGCACATTTCCCTGGACTTTGTCACCGGTCTCCCACCTTCCAAGGGTAACACAGTCATCCTCACAGTCGTAGACCGTTTCTCAAAGACTGCCCGCTTCTTTGCTCTACCCAAACTCCCGTCTGCCAAGGAGACCGCAGATCTGCTAGTCCACAATGTGTTTCGCCTCCATGGCATCCCTGCTGATATTGTTTCTGACAGAGGTCCCCAGTTCATCTCCCAAGTCTGGAAGGCTTTCTGTGCGGCCCTGGGCGTCAAGGTTAGTCTGTCGTCTGGATACCATCCACAGACTAACGGGCAGGCAGAGCGAGCCAATCAACAACTGCAGACGGCCCTGCGCTGTATGTCCAGTACGCTTCCCTCCTCCTGGTGTACACACCTAGCCTGGGTTGAGTATGCGCACAACACGCTCCCAAGCGCTTCCTCAGGTTTGTCACCTTTTCAATGCTCGTTAGGCTACCAACCTCCCCTGTTTCCATCACAGGAGACGGAATGCGCAGTTCCGTCGGTGCAAGCCCACATGCGCAAGTGTGCCCGGGTCTGGAAGACAGCTCGTACTGCCCTGCTCCGCGCGGCCTCAAGCTCCAAGACGCAAGCCGATCGCCACCGCACCCCCGCGCCCACATACACCGTCGGACAGCGGGTCTGGCTCAGCGCCCGTAACATCCCCCTCAAGGTTGAGTCTAAAAAACTGTCGCCTCGGTTTGTGGGCCCGTACGAGATCGTGGCAGTCGTAAACCCAAGCGCTGTTCGCCTCAAGCTTCCTGCCTCTCTTCGAGTCCACCCCACATTCCATGTGTCCCAAATTAAGCCAGTCTCATCCAGTCCGCTGTCTCCTCCGGTGCCAGCTCCTCCTCCTCCCCGGCTCATCGATGGGCATCCCGCCTTCACTGTCCGGGGGCTGCTGGACGTCCGCCGACGAGGTCGGGGTCTCCAGTACTTGGTGGACTGGGAGGGTTACGGGCCTGAGGAGCGCAGCTGGATCCCCGCCCGCCATGTTCTGTGTCGGTCCCTCATCCGTGACTTTCACCGTCGGAACCCTGGTCGGCTGGCTGGTGCGCCAAGTGGCGCCCGTAGGAGGGGGGGTACTGTCAGGGCCTCCGGCCCCTGAGCCCTGCTCCTCCTCCTTGTTTGTGTGTGTGTGTGTGCGTGCATGCATGTCTTGATTGCAGGATTGGGCAGATGGGTGAGCCTGGGACCAGGTGCAGTCGATCATCGTTAGCAGCCTACTTAAGCCAGTCCCTGGCATCACTTCATCGCCAGATCAACTACTCTACTTGACGAGTTTGTGACTCTAGCATTTGCCTTGTTACAAGTATTTCTGATATCCTACTCACTTTGCCTTGCTTACAGATTCTACATTGCCTGCCTGCCTTGACAACTTACCTGGTCACTCAACAACTGCCGCCTGACTTTTTGGACACAGACCATCTTTGTATTCTGCAATAAACATTTGTCAACTCTACCACCTTGCCTTCCTCTCTGCATCTGGGTCCCCCGCTCACCCAGAAACGTAACAGCCTGCGGACCAGGACACACAGTTGTGTCCCTCCACCCCGTGCAGTCAAAATGAACATTGAAACTGATTTCTCCGTCTTTATTATCGTGAGTGTGTTGGTCCGAGCAGAGCAGACGACAGTCACTATATGATACACAGTGGTACCATGGCGATTACTGATTGACAGCTGCTTTTTCTTTGCCTGGTACACCAGACTCACTGCTGTTCCAGCTATTGAGTCTGGCCACCATTCAGCGGATATAATTTCCAGGGCGAAGCAAGCCACAGCAAACAGACAGCGGAGTGGACCAATCAGCGACAGGCAGACGTGACGTTAGTAAAACGACGAGGGCAGGACGAGGGACTTGTGCGCAGAAGTAAACATACGAGGAGAGCGGAGTTTATTCAACATAGCTAGCGCGAGACAGACTGTTGTCAATGACTCGTGTCGATGTGTTTTTGGTACTGTAATTTAAAACTGATTTTACCGTGGATTGGAACACATTCTCGGCTCTCCTGTTCACCATCTGTGTTGTTGTGGAGACGACTTCCGACGCGCAAGAGTGACATTGCTCGTTAAAAGCACGTCACGCAAATAAACGAATCTGATCTGTCGATTGATTTTGTACCTGCTCGAGAGGCCATTAATGGGCTGGTTCCCAGACTTTTCTCTCAGTGTTTGAAAAATAAAGGGAGAACAGTCCGGCCGTGCCAGGCAAGCTTTTTCTGTCTACCAGCAATGTCAGATGTTAAACTGTGATCTTCGAGGCAGTACGCAATGATCAGGCAGGCTCTGTTCTTGTATTGTTACAACTCATCCGTTACAAGACACAATGCGACATCCTGACCAAATGTTGTGTAATCTGACACTGCGATCATCGGGACTAAAAAATTGTATAGTCTTGGGCAGGCATTAGGTAATGCTCTTGATAAGAGACAATTCTAGTCTGTTGTGTGTTTTCTTGTAGCCAGACCAGCTTTAAGTCACACCTGCACTCTTGTCTGATTGATTGGACTCCAGGTAAGATCACACCTAACTGATTCCCTTTTAATGAAGCTATAGTCTATAATTCGACCATATTCACACTTGCCCTGTTTTGATGCAGACCAAACCAAAAAGGTTTATGGTAAGCACCTTTTGGGCTAGTGTGAATTAGGACTGTCAAAATTATCACGTTAACGGGCGGTAATTAATTTTTTTAATTAATCACGTTAAAATATTTGACGCAATTAACGCACATGCCCCGCTCAAACAGATTAAAATGACAATGTCATGTCCATTTGTTACTTGTGTTTTTTAGTGTTTTTTCGCCCTCTGCTGGCGCTTGTGTGCGAATTATTTTATGGGTTTCAGCACCATCCATGAGCATTGTGTAATTATTGACATCAACAATGGCGAGCTACTAGTTTATTTTTTGTTTTAAAATTTCACAAATTTTATTAAAACGAAAATATAAAGAGGGGTTTTAATATAAAATTTCTATAATTTGTACTAACATTTATCTTTTAAGAACTACAAGTCTTTCTATCCATGGATCGCTTTAACAGAATGTTAATAATGTTAATGCCATCTTGTTGATTTATTGTTATAATAAACAAACACAGTACTTATCAGGGGTCGCGTTAACCGAATATTTTCCGTCGTTGACCGGTTTTTTAAAACAGTGACGGAAAAAATTGACGTCCATCTGTCATTTTGACAGGTTGCAATTCACACCCCAGAACACAGGGTGGCGAGTGAGCATATTAATTAGCTATTGTCTCTCTTGATGCATGACGTCGTTGGCCTTACTCGGAAAAATGTCAAGGCAACTGAGTGTTTGCCTGGCACAGCCAGACTGTTCTCCCTGTATTTTCAAACACTGAGAGAAAAGTCTGGGACCCAGCCCATTAACGGCCTCTCGAGTAGGTACAAAATCAATCGACAAATCAGATTTGTTTATTTGCGTGACGTGTTCTTCACGAGCAACGTCACTCTTGCGCGCCGAAAGTCGTCTCTACAACAACACGGATGGCGAACGGGAGAGCCGAGAATATGTTCCAATCCGCGGTAAATTCAGTTTTAAATGAGCTAAAACACAGCGACACAAGTCATTGACAACAGTCTGTCTCGCGCTACCCATGTTGAATAAACTCCGCTCTCCTCGTATGTTTACTTCCGCGCGCAAGTCCCTCGTCCTGCCCTCGTCGCTTTGCTAACGGCACGTCTGCCCGTCGCTGATTGGTGCACTTCGCTGTCTGTTTGCCTCTTGTTAAGCTTGTTCGGACAGAATATTAATTAAAAATGAATGAAAACTACATTATTGAATATGTCATTATTATCATTTTAAAAATGTAAGTGACGGGTAAAAATAGTTCATGACCGGATTTTTATGACACTGTCAATCAAAATGACAGACAACGAAAAAGTCTAGCGCAACCTCTGGTACTTATGTACAGTATGTTGAATGTATATATCGGTCTTGTGTCCTATCTTTCCATTCCAACAATGATTTACAGAAAAATATGGCATATTTTATCGATTAATTAAGATTAATTCATTTTTAAGCTGTGATTAACTCGATTAAATTTTTTTATCATTTGACAGCTCTAGTGTGAATACAAACCACCAAACTCTCGTGCGGACCAAGCAGCCGGTCCGAGACCTCGCCAGAGAGGTGGTCTCAGTTCGCTTCCAAGAGGACCGTGGTGCCGTTCGCTATAGGTGTGAAAGCGACTGGACCATGGTCCAGACCATAGCTGATATCACATACCTTTTTGCACATAACAGTCTTCCGTAGCAAGGAAATGTTGTTTGGTTAGCAGTACCTCGGCTATTATGAGTCATGGTCAACGTGGAGCAATGAAGAGCATAAGGTCTACAGTCCTTGTAAAAGGAACGTGGCATCAAAGGCCTCTGATGTTCCAAATTTCTTACAAACACTAGTAATTGGATAAACAAATCATTATGAGCACGTTTACAGTACTCAGGAGCTCCATAATTGTTTATTTCCTTATTTTACCGTGTTTCCCCGCCCAGACCGTTTTTTCCAATGATTGAACGGTTTTTGCACATGCATACGTTTGTTGCCAAATCCTGGGTCGTTTGCTAAATTGCAATGTGAAAAGGAACTTATCGAAAAAGTTCGGACCAAACGTATTTTGGTGCGGGCCAAAGAAAGCTAACTATGGCCTTTTCTGATGTAAATGCGTCTTTAGGTTTACTAACTTCCATGTACTCCTAACATTTATAATTGTTAAGTTCCAAAAATTTATGAAAATTTTCACTTGTTTGGTATTAGTCTAGGCAGAATCTGTTTATTCTTGTTATGTAGATGAAGATCATTTTGTAACCAAATTCTACAGAAATTTAAGGAATTCCAAAGGTTTACAAACCATTTTTTCCTCCTGTAAATACATGTTTTAGCTCTGAGAATATATCCGCTTAAAGCCTCCTGTGGCTAGACTTTATCCCTATGGGTCATCACGGGGGTTTTCCCTGCTGCGACAATGAGGTACACTGAAGTGGCAATGCCAGTCCAACAATCTGTCCAGACGCTGGCTATCACGTCAGACTTTCCCCGCCTTTATTATTTTGGCTTATCTTTACTATGTGCACACAATCATAGCCAGTGTTGTCACAGATTACTTGTAATTTAAGTAGTGAGTGATAAGAAAGTAATTTAATTGCTGATATCTGACTTCGCCTCAAAAAAGTAATCTAGTTACTTTACTGATTATTATCAAAGTAACTAAGTTACTTTAAAAGTCATTTATAAGTTACTTTTTACCTATTTTTCTCCCTTTGCGACCTTAACATAAGAATGACAACAGAAAAATGTCATCTCATGTTATTGACTTTCCGATAATTGAATTTAAAGGGGGAGATCAGAATTTTTCACATAAGGCTTAATCTTCGAGTTAGCGGAGGTTTTATTAGTCGATGGAGTTGATTTCAACTAGTATTGACTCGTGCTAGTTTAGCTACTCTGGGGCCCTGAAACTAACAAATAACTGACAAACTGCATGGAATTTGTTGAAATCCACTCCACCGACTAATTAAACCCCCACTAATGCGAAGATTAAGCCTAATGTCAAAAATTCTGAATTTAATGTTTTTAATGTAAAACAATACAAATTGACTGCGCAATAATCAACAACACACAAATAAATTGCACAGTGCAATCAACACAAGGCGGGGGCACAACCCGGAAGTACCATACATATACGTGGTCAATTTGGCCACAAAACATGGCGGCAACTAAGCACTTTACACCCAATCGGACTTACAACACATCCCAAAGCTGTTAAACGAACATGTCACCTCACGGCATAAATGTGTAACACAAATATGACATAAACAATGCTTGCTACGTGGCGCAATGACTACCCGCCATTACAACAGCAAAGCTACGAAACGATACGCATGTAGGAGGTGCAACCTATTACCGGAACCCTCCAGAATGAAAGAAAAATACTCACATTCATTTATGAACGTACACAGATCAACATTCCCTCGCACATCTCAACAGGTGGCTGCACTCGGCTCAAATGTGCTCCCACGCTGCCAGCCTGGCCCATGCCTTTCTCAGTCCCAAAACACTAAACAGGAAGTAGCTGTGAGCGGGTACCATGGAAACACGTAACGGGAACTTTTTTCTAGCGTTTTCTTCATTCTACATACATTATGAGGCAATAACAAAATAGTAACGCACAGACACTAAGGAAAGTAACTTTAATCGTATTACTGGTTTGGAAAAATGAACGCGTTAGATTATTCGTTACTGAAAGAAAGTAATCAGATTACAGTAACGCGTTAGTGACAACACTGACTCTTAACCTACAATGAAGTGCGTCAACCTGTTGGCTCCTGCATGTCTCTTTTTTTTTTTTTTTTTTTTGGTAAACAACCGCATGCCAAAAAGTAAACCCACATTCTCCTCCTTTTTTTGTTGGTGGCATGGTGGGTTAGTATAGCGGTCTTCCAAGCAGTTGTCCTGGGTGCAAGCTTTTCTGGAATTTCCCCTGTGAAGAAACACGTGTCTCCATTTCTACAGATGACTGTTTCCAGCGTTTACAGGGAAGCAATCATGGTGTCCCTTTCAAACACTTGTTTTTTGCTATAGTTTCCACTTACAAGCTCCAAAAAGCCTGAATTGACCCATTTTTTAATTCAATTACTGAATCCTGTGAGAGACTCGAGAAACATGGGTGGCCAACCATTATCTTGAATAACACAAACACTTTAACAATTTTGTTGACCACTGTAGTTATTTTGACTGGAATTTACTCGCCAATGAACACATGCATATTCTTATTTTTCACAGTCAGTGTTCAACAACTTCCACCTTGAGATCCATTTTCAAATGTTTGCATTTCCATCCTGCAAAACAGCGTCGCGGACGGCGAAATAAAAGTTGCTTTGTCGTGGCAACAGTCTCTCTGGAGAATCGACGTTGCATTTTTAAAAACATTTGAACCCGTGCCCAACCACTATCGTGCCCAATGCAGACACGCATCTCCTCATTTTCATCAACAACTATTTTCAGTATTTACATGAACACGATAATGTCTACTATTTCAAAAACATCCACTCTGAAGTCTGATTTCAGATGTTTGCATTTCCAGTCATGAAAATGGTTTAGCTCGGCCCTGTTTTCTTTCAGTCGTGCAAACACCTCGTTGCGGTAACCATCATTGTTTTCTTTAAACATTCCAACCGATGTACAAGTGGTCATCCGAATCAGTATAGAATGGTTTGGTTTGATTGTTTATGTTGTGTGAGTAACTTAAAACTTTGTTATGGACGCCTGACGCTGAGATCCCGGTGTCATTTTAACAATATGAGATGGTGTCCTGAGAGGCGGAAAAAAAAAAACACGATTTTGTGAACAAAACAAAGAAACAAGGAAGTCAACACATCTTACCTATCCAAAAAGCACAATGAGAACTGATGCCAACAAAGGCAGGAAAGTAAAGAATGAGAAGTGGGGGTGGGGGTGACCCGCTGTAGGAATGGGTCTCAAGCCTGGTCTTTTCCCTGCCCAATATAGAGCCTGGGTGCTGGCTGGAACCAGAGGGGGCAGCCAGGAAACTGTGCTTCATAGGATAACATTGTTGTATGGAAGCTGTCTGGGAGACGTTTCCCTTTGTGGGACGAACTATTTACAACCAGCATGGGTGGCATTTGCTTTTTCTTGCATAATGCGCCATAGCTCACGGGTATTCGTATGAGAATCCCACACCTTTTGTGCGTGCGGCTTCATTGAGTCGGTCAGCGCACACACTTTAGCAGTTGTTGAATGACAGGTATAAGATATCAGCATTACACGCACACAGGATGCAGGCACGGCTGCGAGCGCCGCTGCTGCCGACAGCCTCAACGGTTGACATAGTAAATCAATCCTGATGGGAGGGCGGGTAGCACGGAGGCCAAGGAGGGGGTGGGCGAAGGGTGGTGGGGGCCGCGGTGGGACTCAGCCGGGCCACTGTCAGACACGCTCAGCCACTCGGCCGGCCAGGGAGAGGGGGACTGTCGACGGGTGGGAGAACACTCGCCGGGAAGCGCTCACACGGAGATTGAGTTACCACGGAATTAGATCAGGGCTGTGGGAAACAGCACCTCCTAAACACACTCGCACACTCGCGACCGCACACACATAAACACACGCAGACGCACCGGCACACACTTGGGCCGCACTCTTTGCACACTATAAAGGGTCACCAAGGGAAACCTGAGGGGAGATGGAGGAAGGCAGCTGGGCACACGCCAGTTTCAAACAAATGCTCGCTTATACCTCTTAGTTTCCTCGCTCGGTTTGAGGAGAAGCTTCTCGCGACCGAGTTCACCCATGGTCAACAGACGCCGCTTGGCTTTTTGGGGGGGAAAAACAGAATAGATTATCACATAAGTCAAGTGGAGACTGAGAAAATGTTTGGATGCGGCGAGGTGAAATGTCAAGGATTCTGCAGGGAAAATCCTAATTATGTTTAATGGGCCAAAGGAATGTCAGCTCTAATGTGAAGGACCTTGACAGTCAGGTGTGAGGAGAGTGGTTTGTGTCTGCATAATGGATACCACATGACCTCACATGTCCATCGGAGCTGATAGTGCTTTGGTACAATAATAGCATCAAAAACAATACTAAAGTCCTCCCAAATATACTCAACACAACCCCACTCTGGAAAAGTCAGTGAAGGGAGCTGATGATTGTTTCGACTAGGTTAAGGGCAAGGAGAGGGCAGACACTAATGGAGCTGAACCTGTCCCATTACTGTCTGACTTTTAGGGTGAGCGGGGAGTGTTTGCCTTTATCTATGGGCACATGTATTGGGACACCTGGCCATAAGGGAAGTGAAAATAGAAGAAAATATGGTTGACACATTGTAGCTGTGTCTAACTGAATTTCTAGTTCATCCTTAAAAGGACTGATGGGACCAACATCGAAGTCATTTGTGCATCAATCTTTCCCGTTGTGTTGATGATAGAAGACATTCCAATATTACACACAGAGATGATGAATAAAGAGCAATCACTGGCCAAGTCTTGTGAAGAAAAGTATTACAATACTGGGGAATCGGACCTAAATGCAGTGATACCTGCAGTGTTAGTGTCAAATTATCAGGTCCGATTCCTTCTTATTGGTGCCTTCATACCATCAGTCGTTCAGTGAATGAGATAACTTTGTAAAACTCTCAGGGAATGAAAAATACAAAATATGTGTTAATCTTATTTCAGTCCTTAAAAAAGGTGGCTGCTCTCTAATATCGAAAGCCTTTGTATACTACATGTTAATATGCAAGCATCAGATGACATTACTTCCCTTCAGGTTCTAGTTCATCCTCTTTAACAAACACCTGCCTTTCGGACCTTTGAAAAACAAAACGTCATCACCAAGTTGGGAGCACAAAATGGTCCAAAATTTCTTGGTTTTCACAGCAATGTAGTTGTGGTTGAATAATGAGTTGATTAAGCTAACAAAGGTTTCACTCAGTATTTTACTTTGTTTGTTGGAAACAGTTTTATTTCCTCCATGTATAAATAACCAATTGTTGGAAGTGGGGAAAAACCATATAAAAGGTGCAGTTAGTCATGTTTTTTTAGTGAAAGTGTGTGCTGACAGGTGGGGGACAGCGTGAATGTTCATCCCCCACTCCACGCACTACATCAACAGGTCCAATGAACCTTGCACGTTGTATCTGTCACCGCCACAACCTGGCTGACATCCTAGCAACAGCATGCCGCTCAGCCCGCAGTTGCTCTCGCTCGTCTGCACTTGTCTGGAAAACAACTGACCTGGTGGACGGAGCGGAGAAACAGCTGCTCTTCTACAAGCTACTGCAATGGAAGACAGCAGGAGGGTCACCGCCACCCCCCTTCACCACCCCCTACCACCCCACTGATGGCCTTACCAGACATGTCAATGCAGGATTAAGCGCTGACATTGTCTTCATCGTTCAATGCAACAGAAGGGGAAATGGAATTTGACTTTTCAATCATAGTGCTAATATTTCTTTTTTACCAGTCTACATTGACTTAGCTTTGACATTTTATTAAATACATAAAAAGAACATTTCTACAAAGGCAGAAATGTGTAAATTTAAAAGTAAAAGGGGGAAGAGCAGTGACCTCACAGTTTTGAAGTTGGTAGTCTGAATCTCATACCATGATAGATTAATAGAAGAATGATTGTCCATTTAGGCATGAATTTTGTCTAAATATGCTCATATCTCACCTAAAGTCTGCTGAGATTTTCACCAGTTGACCTGCGACCCTAATAAGCACAGATACTTTGGAAAATGGATGGATGGCTCAGAGAGAAGACCCCTGCTAAAGAAAAACAAAATTCAAAAAGACAATAATCATGTTCACTTGACAGTAGGCTTTTGCCTAATTCATAGAGGATCATAAAAACAAATTTCAAACTAAAGATGTACCCAGTACCCCCCCCCCCAAAAAAAACAGTTGACCACAAAATAAAGCACATGCAATATTCTTAGCACAACCCAACAACCAAAACACAGTATTTGCTAAGAATGTTACACTTATTAACGCTATCAAACCAACCAGTAATTTTACATCACAAAAAAATATTTGAAAAAATATTGTAGAAATAATAAAGAAAATGTGGAAGATTTTACTTCTGACTAGTTGGCTCAGATGTATTGACCACTACAGGGGCTCCGGTTAGAGAGCACAGGAGACGAAATCAAATACTTTTTTGGGCTAATATGCAGGTGTGCATACATGTACACACATTTAGTATCTGGTGAATATCATTCAAACAGTTAGTCAACATTCACAGACTTCTTATGTGTATAGCTTATTATAGTTGTTCTCGATTGCTTTGGTACGTTTCTCAGATCAGAATTTCTTTGTCAATGAACATGTCAGTGCTGTCAGAATGACTCCTTGTTTCGTTGTGTATAGACAAGACAGTCAAATTGCTTAGTCATGCTGTCAATTGAACAGTTATTCTGGTGGAATGCTCTGATGCTGATGATGGTATACGTACGTTTTAATGAAAATTGCAAATTACGCCTTTGCGTGTGGGAGATTCATTGCAAGAGACTGGACAAAATTCAGTTACACGTTTACTGTTTTTACAATTTCTTAACAGACAATGCCACTGCAATACAGAAAGCATAAGAAACAAAAGCAATATTAGAAATGTGAACATAACGCAATCGGCACAACTAAACCTTGAGTGCTACATGTCTTGATTTTTCCCCCCATTTTTTTCTACACATCTTGACGTTCCTCTCTGTATGGCTTCAAATTTTTATCCATGTCAAAACGCATGTCCTCTCTTGCTCTACAGCGTGGAAAGAATCTTCTTGAATGCCTTATCCAGCCTGTGCAGGCATCTGCTGTGATGTCACTGCATGCTGCATTCATGCCATCCAGAAGAGTCATCTGAGTGTGAAGCTGGCAATCATACACTTGCTATCTCCATCTGGAGAAAAATTCTTCTATGGGATTGAGAAATTGGGGAGTATGGTGGGAGGAACTCCATTACCATTCTGTTGTGGGTTGCAAACCATTCCCTGATTATCTTGGCGTTGCGGAAACCCACATATTCCCAAACTAGTACAAATGTTGGCAGGTTAAAATAAGTTACGTAAAATAAGCAACGAAAATGCTTAGAAATAAGCACACACATGATATTGTGGGTGGTAAGACTATTCAATAGAGACCCATGACCGTCCATTTTGACCATCATGACCGATGCAACTGAAAATGTAGGAAACAGTAGAGAATTGTACAAAAATATTTGCATGGATTCACAAAAACATCTGCAACTTGCTCAAAGAAATGAAAAACTGCTAATTTTATGTGCATTTGTGATACAATGTTGTGAGGATTGAACAAGTTGTTTTTGAGAATTTCAATTCTGATCTGAGAAACGTACCAAAGAAAACCAGTAAACTTTAAACCACATCATTTTAACTGTAAAACAACTATAGTGAACATTGGCACGCTATCTCCTTTCAAAACCACTATATACACTGCTCACTTTAATTATGTTGATATGATGCTAAAAACTACGAAATTTAAAAGTGTGAACGATAAAAATAAAAAAAAAAATTTAAATTAACTGACACAAAAACACATTTAAAACAACTATTCCTCCACCTAGCATTGTGAGGAACATTCACTATCTCTGTGCAGCGCCTTTAACTCATTTTACAAGGCACTCATCTCATCATTGAAGGAGCAGACGCATAAACCAGGAAGCACAGAACTGGAAATAAAAACACGAGCAGTTTCCAAAATAGTTGCTCCTTTTGGGGTTGCATGCAGAAAATACCTGCGGTCTGCAGGGGGCGTCATTGCAATTCTAGGAGCGCCAATTACAATAGTAGAGAATTAGTCGCGTGCATGCGCCACTAGTTATTTGCCACCCTGGGCAACTGCCCAACCCGACCCTGCCAGGAACTGCCACTGGATGTAACCAGTCACATCACGTGATCAGAAATCACGTACGTCATGGAATTTTCAGGTCATCGAAATCAGGAGAAAAGATCAGGTACAAGGTATTTTCTTGTAACTGCAAATATTGGAATTTCCATGTTTTTACTTTTTACGTTTTTTTTATGTAAGAAAATATGCAAACAAAATTTGTTTGCAACCTTATTTTGTGCTGCAGAAATTATTTGCAAAACATATATATATATATATATATATATATATATATATATATATATATATATATATATATATATATATATATATATATGTATATATAGTTTTCTTTTTGTTCTCCTGAATAATTTACAGTGGAAAAAATATGTGATTGGGGTTAAACAACAGGTTGGTCCATTGACAATATTGTAAATTCTTGTAGATTTATCCAGCAGCTCTCTAATAAGGCACACTAAAAAGCAATGGGTTTCTACTGTAAAGGAGTTCAAGGACCAGGTAGTTGACTATTTGCTGAAAAAAAAAAAAATGAGCAGATTAAACCTTTGGAAGTGGGGATGGGGGTGAACTGCCAAGGAGACTCAAAGGACAAAGAGAACAAATAATTCTCCCCGGTTCCACATTGGGACATGTGTTACCCCAGTTTTATGGGAATTGCCTGTATTATTTTTTGCATAATCCTGCTAACTAATTAAATCACAATCACACGGCTGTTCCAGATTTGCTCCAAGACCAGACCATATATTGGCATTGTTTTTGTTTTTGAGTTGAGATATATTTTTTTCTTAACTTGTGGAAAATCATACAGTATCTAGTCAACTACAATGTCCAATATAAAGATGTCAGTCCTAATTTCTTAAAAAAATATATATATTTTTTTTTTTCAATTAGATTTGTTTGAGGTGTGTTAAATTTAAGTTTGCTTTTCAAACCTTATTTGTAAGGTACCATAATTTTCGGATTATGATGCGTACGTGACTATAAGCCACCCCCACCAAATGTCACAGGAAAATGGCATTTGTTCATAGATTAGCCGATCTGGACTATAAACCGCAGCTGTCCTATGTATTATGGGATATTCACACCAAAAGATGTTAACCATTAAAACTTTATTTGACAGTGGCATCATAAGACTGTCTAAGACCAAATGAACCACCATGAAGCTTTGAACAAATTGGCTGCAAAGCTTCATTTCTTCAAGAAGCTTCATTTGGCCATCACTGCTCCCTTGGGGGAGACAGTCAACCTCTGCTGTCATCTCCTGTCAACACTGTTGTCATCCAACATGCCTCCTAGCATGCATTGCAGCGCTACAGATGTATATAACAATCATAATTCATTTTTTGTGCTAATGATTTCTTCAGTTACTGTTCCAGTTGTTTGATTAATTGCTAGCTATGGTATTTGATAACTCTTTATTTGACAGTGCGGCCGTAAAATTGTCATACGACCATCATCATTATGAGATGAAACTGCCATGAGCATAAGTGAATGCTTATGACAGATGTCATTTTGTGTCATCCGGCGAATTATGAGGTAAAGGTAAAACTGAGGTGAGGTCAAACTTATCCCAAACGACTTTGACATTACCGTCATGATTTGAGAAATGGAAGTAATGATACAAAATACACTCAAGCACAAAGCAATACATACTACAGTACAAACAGGCATGTTAGGGCCAATTGTTGATCCAGGGATTTCTCCTCTGTGAGGCAAATGCACTAACCACTAGGTCATCGCCCTGCCAGTATATTAATTCCACCCATCCATCCAATTTGTTGAACTCTTTTACATCCCCTATTACGGTCGTAAGTGAGTTGAACCTTGGTGGCTTGGTCGTCAGCCGATAACATGGCATCTATAGAACAACAACCATTCACATTTGCATTCACACCTCAATTTAGGGTCATCAGTGAGTCCAACAAAACATAAAACTAACAGCAAATCAAAGACTGTAATTTCCGTCTGTTGCGCGGCAATCCCACATGCCTCCTAGCATGCATTGCAGCACCACAGATGGAAATAATCAAAATGTATGTTCTGTGCTAATGATTTCTTCAGTTACTGTTCCAGTTGTTTTATAAATTGCTAGCTATTGTATTTGACAACACTGTCTTTGACAGTGGCGCCATAAACCTGTCATAAGACCATCATAATTATGACATGACACTGCCATGAGCATTAATGAATGCTTATGATGGATGTCATTTTGTGTCATTCGGCAAATTGTCATTTGTTTTGTTTTTTAAAACCTGTCCTGTTCAGCTGTTTGAAACAGAGAATGGAGGTGTAAGTGCCCAGTTGGTCTGAATAGTTTTAATGTTTCCCATTGAGAGTATGACATACTCCCATTGTGATCATTCAACATACCTCGTTTATTATGACAAAGCAGCGAACAGAATGGGGGAACAGAAGAAAAGAAAAACAAGAGAAGAAAGAAAAGAAACACAAACAACAACAAGAACTACATTAAATGTCTACACTAACTACTAATATGTTGGTGCTGTCGTCAGCTAGATGTATTTGTGGTTGACACCATGTGGGGGTCCTGTTGACCAGGGAAAGAGGGTGATGGGGGTGGGGGAGTCTATAAGCTAAGTGAATGAAAGGGCAGGAGTGTACACAAATCAGCACTGTGATCTAGAACCCAGTAATCGTGTGAATCCCTTGTGAGTGTAAGCCCGTTGGTGATCGACCCTACGCCGCCCCATCACCACTCCCGGCACAGGGACTCCCCTCCCGAGCGCGCCCTATCACATCCAGCCGCGTGCAAGCCCCACCAAGCGTGTGACAGCCACGCAGACGAGCAGAGACACCACGCAGGCGCCAACCCACGGCCACGGGGTTCAGCGCAGCCCATCCCTCCTCCCGCAGCCCAGCAAAGGAGCCCCCCGCCCCCGGGCCACCTGCACACCCATCAACCGGCCTTCAGGGATGGCAAGAGGGGACGCACCACCAACCCCACGCCCACCCTCACCTCCGTCCGCCCACCCAGCCCATGAGCCACAGCCACAGCCCCCCAACCGGCACGGCACGGGACCCCCAGCGGCCCACCAAGCCCAGGGCAGAGCTGGGTCCCCCGCCGGAGCAGGCAACATCCAGCCGGCAAATTATCTTTTGAATACATGTAAAAGATCTGAGCTGGACATAAATGGAGTTAGTGACATAATTTTCCAAATGATGCTTAATGACATCTGTCATGAGCATTCGTTATTGCCCATGATAATGTCATGTCATAATTAGGACAGTCTTATGGCAGTCTTAAAATGAAGGAAAGAAGTAGCGGCTTATCGTCCAAAAATTACAGTATTTGATTTGCTGTCAGTTTTATGTTTTGTTGGACTGATGACCATAAATTGAGGTGTGAATGCAAATGTGAAAAGGCTGTTGGTCTATTGATGCCATGTTATCAGCTGGCGACCAAGCAACCAAGGTTTAACGACCCTACGACCGTAATGAGGATGTAAAAGAGTTAACAAATTGGATGGACGGGTGAAATTAATATACTAGCAGGGTGATGACATAGTGGTTAATGCATTTGCCTCATAGAGGAGAAATCCCAGGATTAACAATTGGCCCTATCTCTCCTTTTGTTTGTATTATGCTTGTGTGTATTTTATACCATTACATCCATTTCTCAAATCATGACGGTCATGTCTCAATGAATACTTAGTATTTGCTAAGTTCGAATGTAATTGTGGTTTTGTGTTGGTCTGTGTGCCTGTAATTGTCGAGCGACCACATCAGAGTTTAAACCAACTCCCTCCCAAAGTCGGTTTGGGATAAGTTTTACCTTACCTGTAACCCTAATAAGGATGAGCACAATAAAACACACATGAATAATATCAAAAACCTCTGGCCCAGAAAAATTAAAGTCCAACACTCTTTTAAGTACTAAGTTGAAATTAAAATAAATTTTTTGTTCCGGAAATACATATTTTTTACTGGACAGCTGACAGCATGTTTTTTTTCTTTCAAAAGTATGAAATCCATCATTTATGAATGTTGCACTGGCAAAAGAAGTTGTGTTTGTCTGTGTTTGAATGTGTTTCTAACATTGCAGCCCACATGTGTCTAAACTAAGGGGCCACATGACGCAATTCAGGTCAAAACCTCGGTACTGCCTACATATACACTTTTATGTATAAACATTAACTCAGCATGTATCAGTTACACTTTAGAACAGAGATGTAGAAAGCTACTGTGTTTTATATAGTGTGCCCTTTGACCCTGGCAGATTAGCGGGGTCAAAATGTTCTCACCTTCAGTAGACCACCCGTGTCCCCGAGCAGCGCCGGATGACTGACACGCTTTCATAGGTCGACAGTGAACACGAGTCAGTGTGTATGTTTGTTCATGTCGCTCATAAGCAAAACCTCCGTTCACACTCGCGTGAAGCTTGAGCCTCTAAAAACATTTCTCCTCCTCGTTCCCAGCCGGGAGCTCGCCAACATGCTCTGATTTGTGGATGAATGATTCCCTGGGAAGCTCAGTCAGTTGACCTGTTTGCAGTTTCCTAGGAGAGCCCGGCAACGCCGCCTCACTAATGTTGGGCCTCCCGACCGATTCAGAGCCGTGGTGGAATCACACAGCTGACGGCAAACAATGAACAACACACTCTGCTAATAGGCCGTGTGTCCTGCACAACAGCAGAGAGGCCTACCACTGACGCAGCCCCCCCCCCTCCAAACCGCTCAGCAGGCCAAAGAGGGCTTCAAGCCAAGAGGAACTGTCAGTGGGAACCTCAATCTTTCCACAGGGAATTTTATGGGCATGATTAATTCATTTAACAGCAGTCTAGCTGTCTAGTATTTTGTGATCTCATTTAGATACGTGAGAGAGTCCGAAATATTGGGAATAGCTCTCAAATGATACAGCAACATTCTGTACTTCTGCAAATCACAACTAGATTCATAAATTACATTGAAATTGTTAATGGCTCTGACAGTTTACATCAAAATTATTATCTTTGTCAAGACAAAATTTGACAGCGCGCCTGTATTCAATGTCCTTGTATTGTGCCAGTGGTCATAATGGTGTGACTGGTTTGTGTATAATCCTGCTAACTGCTGAATAGTGAGGGGAAATAAGGCCCTATGAAAACAAAGCTGGTGATACCCAAGACTTGAACAAGTGACAGGCTTCCAAACATAAGAAACGTTAGTTTCTGTATTGATTTAAAATTAACTTTAAAATTTATAAAGTTGCAGAACTCGAAGTACTGTAATTTTCACACTATAAGACGCAGCTGACTATAAGCCGCCACCCACCAAATTTGACACGAAAACGATGTTTGTTCATAGCCGCACTGAACTATAAGCTGCAGCTGTCCTCACTGTATTATTAACCGGTAACGCTTTATTTGACAGCGGCATCATACGACTGTCCGAAGACCAAATGAAAGCTTTGAACCAATTGGCTGCAAAGCGTCATTGCTTGAAGAAGCTTCATTTGGCCATCACTGCTCCCTTGGCGGAGACAGTCAACCTCTGCTGCCACCTGCTGTCAACACTGTTGTTGTCCAACATGCCTCCTAGTATGCATTGCAGCTCTAGAGATGTAAATAACAATCAATATTCATGTTCTGTCCTAATTATTTCATCAGTTACTGTTCCAGTTGTTTCATTAATTCCTAGTTATGGTACTTGGTCACACTTTATTTGACAGTGGCACCATAAGACTATCATAATTACGACATGACACTGCCATGAGCATTAATAAATGCTTATGACAGATGTCATTTTGTGTCATCCTGCAAATTATATCACTTTTGAATGAATGTAAAAAATCTGAGCTGGACATAAATGGAGTTAGTGACATAATTTGCCGGCTGACACTTAATGCCCATGATGGTGTCATGTCACAATTATGACAGTCTTACGACGTCGCTGTCAAATAAAGTGTTACCTATTTACCCAAATAATTAAAAAAATAAGCTTCACTGGATCGTAAGACACAGGATTCAAAATGAAGGAAAAAAGTCGCGGTTTATAGTCCGAAAATTATGGTAGATTCCCCTCCCCACACTCGGTTTTAAATTTTAGCTTCTGATGCCGTAAAGATGAAATCCTTTTTAGAAGATTAGAACTGTGATTTGGAATAGGAGAGGGATAAATCACAATAAATTACTGACGATGAGAATCTGTGGGTCCAACTATAAGATTGATAAATTAGTTTGCTTTCAAATCATTGTGAACTGCAATGAAACAAAGTCAAATTTCATACAGACATATTTAATCAAAATTACGATCCCTAAATCGAATACTACTATCTACCAGTAGTTTGACCCCCTATGAAGGGTCTAGACCCCTTAGGTCATCTGGAATTGGTCTGCTGTATGTTCCAAGAACAAGAACCAAGCAAGGTGAGGCAGCATTTAGTTACTATTTTCCTCACCTGTGGAACAAGTTACCAAAAGGTCTAAAGTGTGCTCAAACTGTTATCTCCTTTAAATCAGGGCTAAAAACGGTATTGTTTACCACAGCATATTCATAACTGTCTATAAATTTAAATTTTTCAAGTAATATGCTTTTTATTCTTTTGTTTGTTTGTTTTGTTTTGTTTAATTTCCAATTCCAATTTCAATTATTGTTTAATCCTCTTGATTATTTAATGTGATTTTTTTTTGTATAACTTTATTAACTGTTTTAATTGACTTTGATTTTAACTTTCTTTTATATTTAATGTGATTTTTACGAATCATTTTACCTCTGTTAAAATAATATTATTATAGTAATAACTGTATCATAGAAAGCAACAATTAAATCCAAATGAATATCATATAGTGCTGACCGACACTTTTTGTTCAACTTCAATCAAAAATAACAATGCTTTCATACTTGACTTGTCATTTTTTTTAGCCTCACATAGCACTCATTTAACTCACTGGTTGCCATTTATGGCGCTAGACGTCAATGGCACTAAAAGATGAGCATTCACGGCCAGCGCTCCCATTATAAATGAATTGGACGTCTAGTGCAGTCAATGGCTATCAATGAGTTAAATACAATGAAAAAATAAATGTGAGACAAAGAATGACTGCTAGGGGGCGCTACATAGTGTATTTACACAGTATCAAAGATTGCAGCTGTCATGATCTGCCTGCTGATTTTGGTGCATTTTGAAGCATTTTAAGGGGGTCAAATTGAGCTTAAACGGGCTGCGGAACAAAGAATAACTGTAATAATAATAATAATTTTTAAAAAAAAAAAAGAAGAACCACAATCGGTTACCTAAAAAAACATTGTCACCTGCATGTCCATACTGTTCAGTTATGGATGTGTTCTAAGTCATATAACATCAAATCAACTTTCATGTGTTTAGACTAAGGCTGTCAAATGATTAAAATTTTTAATCGAGTTAATCACAGCTTAAAAATTAATTAATCGTAATTAATCGCAATTCAAACCATCTATAAAATATGCCATATTTTTCTGTAAATTATTGTTGGAATGGAAAGATAAGACACAAGACGGATATATACATTCAACATACTGCACATAAGTACTGTATTTGTTTATTATAACAATAAATCAACAAGATGGCATTAACATTATTAACATTCTGTTAAAGCGATCCATGGATAGAAAGACTTGTAGTTCTTAAAAGATAAATGTTAGTACAAGTTATGGAAATTTTATATTAAAACCCCTCTTAATGTTTTCATTTTAATAAAATTTGTAAAAATTTTCAATCAAAAAATGAACTAGTAGCTCGCCATTGTGTCAATAATTACACAATGCTCATGGTGCTGAAACCCATAAAATCAGTCACACCCAAGCCCCAGCAGAGGGCGAAAAAACACCAAAAAACTCAAGTAACAAGTGGACATGACAATGTGCTGTCATTTTAATCTGTTTGAGCGGGGCATGTGCGTTAAATGCGTCAAATATTTTAACGTAATTAATTTTAAAAATTAATTAATCCCCGTTAATGCGATAATTTTGACAGCCCTAGTTTAGACCAAATCACAACAACAGTTATCTCAAGGTGCAGTAGCCCTACGCTGGATTTTGACCAACTTGAGCATTGTATCTTTTTTTTTTACCCCCCAGGAAAGACTAATGCCCACCCACACTTGGCATCCTGGTAAAACCACTGTCCCTGACCATATATAAAGGTTAATCATTGTTTCCTGTTTTTTTATTTTTCGACTGAAATAGAGTACTCTCTCCCCCCAATGAAACTCAATTTGCTATTTTTTTACTCGGTTTCCTGGACTCTACACACCACCTTGAATACTGAAAATAATTATATTAAAATTTGTCACCCTTTGATGATATTAATTTGTGTAAAGCTTGGTTGGACCCCTTCAATTTTACATTTTAAATATGATAAAAGAACTCCAACATTCGGCACATATCTCCTTGTAATTGCACGATTTCCAAGTTCGCTGTTATTAATGATAAATGCACTTTCTCTAAGTCTGAACCTGAGACAGCTATGTATTTATTTGTGTCCTATGTCATCTAAATTTTGGAAGGATTTTGAATTGTATATTTGTGAAGAGCAGAGCATACTAATGTTATTAAACCAATATATTGGCACTATATGTATGTATTTGGGGGGGGGGGGTCATCACCCACGTGACACTTTGGACCCCGCCCCCTCGAGGCACGTGAGCCCAGTAAAAGTGACGCTTTGTGGAGTTGCTGTCACTTCTCCACCGCCAAGTGCACTGAAGACATCATGAAGCGAAGCAACAACTACAGCTCGTCCGAGAGCGACCTCGACGACAACATCGAAGTGGAGAAAGACAGCGGCGACGAAAATGGGTTCGTACCCTACTCATTCATGTTAATTTGCAATTTTTCTCTTTCAATGATTCAATTATTTACTGTTGCTTGTAGTCCTGCTGATTCTCACGGCTCAATGTCACCGTCCACTACCACCACTCAAGTTCAAGCCAGAAAACGACGCAGAGGAGTGAGTTATTCTCTGGTCCTTTTTCATTTCTTTCGCTTACCACGGTACTTAAATTGTTTTATTTCTATTTTTCCAGATTATTGAGAAAAGAAGACGTGACCGCATCAATAATAGTCTGTCTGAGCTGAGGAGACTGGTGCCGAGTGCTTTTGAGAAACAGGTAAAATGCCATTAACTTGCTAAGTGGCCACTTGCTCGCTTTACGACGCAGCTCTGAATATGCGTCATAGTCAATCTGTTTTACACGAACACTATTGTAAGGTCACAGTGACAGGAAATCTGTATTTTTTTTTTTTTTTTTTTTTTTTTTTTTGATTTTTTTTTTTTTTTTTTAATTGAATGTATTGTTATTTTTATCTATGTGTAAAAAACTGCATAAAAATCTGCGTCGGAATCGTCGTAAATTGAGGACCCGAAAGGGGAAATTAGCCAGAAACGTGAGCTACTGACAGTTTTATTTTGTCTAATGACTTTAATTCACCCAAATTTGTTTTGATTTTAAATGGTTGCTGTTGTTGTCTGTTGCTTGTTTTGAAAAATGAAATTTAAAAGTACATTACTATCACTATTATAAAAATGAAATAAATAACCCCACCCCACCCCCCCCCAATTTGGGATGAATCATAACACCTTTATCTTCATATTTTTTGTTCGAGCCCTGCAGTAGTAGAATCGTTCACAGAGAAGTATGATCCATCAATGTTATACCATAATTAATGTTTCTTGTTCACTTACTTGGGTCTGTGTGTTTTATTTATTTATTTATTTATTTATTTATTTTTGTCTAATTGGGGACTGCTAATGTAAATGAGCATTTATAATAACTCAAAACAACTAGTTTTTTTAAACTTGAATAAGTCCCCAATTAAATATTAAGCAGGTACCTATATTGTAGCCACAAGCCTTGTTTGGAAAATGATTATTAAATTGTCTTTTCATTTGCTTGGCTATGCAGGGATCAGCCAAATTGGAAAAAGCAGAAATACTGCAAATGACTGTGGACCATTTGAAGATGCTGCATGCATCTGGAGGCAAAGGTACATTCTAAGTTCTGACTGTCACACATTGATTAACTACTCATATGACCGCATCATATGTTGGGCCACCGTTTATCAAGGGGTCTACTCTGTTGAAACTTATAACGCAACTCGCTTCACCTCCTCACAAATCTCCCGTTATGGAAAATTCTCCCATAAGAGGCAAAGTGTGCTTGCTTCGAGCTGTTTGTTATCAAATAGACCAACCATTATATTGTGATTTTTGTCTGATATTGTTACTGCTCCGTATGAACACAGACTTTATAAATGACTAGGTCAACAAAAATGGATCAAGATCACCAACGACACTGTGTACAGTCTAAGTTTGTGACCATTTCCCATTCAGGTTACTTTGAAGCGCATGCCCTGGCGAAGGACTACCGCAGCCTGGGCTTCAGGGAGTGTTTGGCGGAGACTGCTCGCTTCTTGAGCATCGCAGAGGGCCGGGACGGTGGAGACCCCCTCCGAGTGCGTCTAGTGTCCCACCTGAGCAACTACGCATCTCAGCGGGAGGCGCAGGCCGGACTGGAACACTTAGCCTGGGGGTCAGCCTATGGTGGCGCCCCGCCACCCCTCCCACGCCCCCTCCTCCTTCAGCCGCCGCAGGGCAGGACGCCAACATCCAGAGGAAACGGCCGCCCACCCTCCGCACCGTCCCCTGAGACCTCGGCGACGTCCAGACTGCTTCCACCGACAGAGTCTCTCAGAGCGCCCCCTGGCGGCTCGTTGCCTGTCGCTGTGCCAACGTCCAAGCTTTCGCCGCCCCTCCTATCATCCCTCTCCTCGTTATCGGCCTTCCCCCTTTCTTTCGGCGCTTTCCCGCTCGTCTCCCCGGCAGCCCTGGGTGCGCTCACCCCCCCCTCTGCCCTGTCCAAGCCGTACAGGCCGTGGGGCACAGAGATCGGGGCCTTTTGAAGACAACAGCTGGACTGAGGGGCAACAGCTGAGCTCGGACATAACCACGTGACCATCTGTTTTTGTGCTGTAAAAGACAGGTGGACACTATGAACCGGCTTTCTTTTATTGTTTGTAAAGCATGTTATGGACATTATTTCCTACTTGTTTAGAAAAGAGAATGAGCTCTGGACGATTAGATTTGTTTGAATTGAAATTGATAACTAATTTAGCTGACTTGTGTTGGAGGGCCAACACACGTCAATGGACTTTTAAAATTGTCAAGGAGCAACATTATGTATTTAAACTAGACTTTCGCCTACTTATTTCTATCTGGACTATATGGAAAACTAACTTGTTCACCCTGGGACACTTGCCTTTTTATATTTGTAATATTTTTCTATCAATAAATCAGAAAGCAATCATATTTATTGTTCTAGTACAATATCTCATGACACAAGGAGTTTGTTGGACATCAGTAATATTACAAAGTGACACAGCTAAACTGCGCTGGTGTGTCCAGTGTGGGTGGATGCAGGTGAACACTCACCAAAACCCCATAAAAGCTAATAAGAACGTAATGAGGCTTCGTTTATGGAGCGCAGCCGCAATTCCTTCGCTGCGTGCCAGATACGTAACCGAATCCAAGAGTATTGTTAGCCTTCTGAATAGTCAGGAAATCATTAAGAGCCACAGGAAATCCTTTACAATGTTGCCCTGACCTCACCGTCTTGGGTTGGTCCAAAGCGGAGACAATAGTGTGAACAGGAAGCGGACATTTGGAGGGAAGCGCTCGCCAGTAAAGGCAATACGCTCGGCAGCTGCGCCTCGAAATCACCGACTATGAGCGGCACTTTTTCTTGTATTTGAAAGTTCATTTTAGAGGGCAACCCGTTGAACTCAAGTCTTGATACAATAGACTGTTATTCAAGGCTGTTTTATAATGTTGCCTTGTTTTAAATTATTAAACCACATTTATTTGTATTTTTCCCAAATGATACCTGGTTTCCCAGGTTCTACTAGAGTTTTAGGCACGTGTATTACAGTTGGAGCCTTTTTTTTCTGTCCAGCTGCACTCATCATCAGTAACTCAATCGCTGCCATCAAAGGTGATTTTGAAGACGCTCACTGTCGATAGCAGCAAATAAGTTATATTTCCTCTGTAAAAAAATAAAATAAAAACTAGACCAACTCTTGGTAAGTTACCGTTATCTGGCCTCCATTTCAATTCAATTCAATTTTATTTGTATAGCCCTATATAACAACAGGTTTGTCTCAGAGGGCTTTACAGAGTCATTTTGATACACAGTCAGATACAGTAGATGAATGAGATGAGTCCATGTCCTCGGCATCCCCCATCCTTAGACCCTCCATGGCGGCAAGGGGAAAAAAATCAAAAAACCCCACGGGAAAAGAGAAATCTTGGGGAGAACCACAATCAGGAGAGATCCACTCCCAAGACGGACAAGCTAAAGATGCACCAGGACTGATGATGAGTATTAGCAGGAGTTCCAGTTTGTAGAGATGCAGTGGAGTAAGGGAACATGAGGAGGTCCATCTAGCCAGATGAGACGGGGGGCGAGGGGGGGCAACGAGGACGTCCGTCCATCTAGCCAGGGGTCAGGATAGTCAGGCGGCTGCAGCTGAAAAAGTAGCCCCTCCCCAGAGGGGAGGGGGTAAGGGTGACACTGCATGGGTGACTAGTGATGAAAAGACTAGTCAACTCGATATTAGAATTGGAAATCAGAAATAAAGTAGAGACAAGTGGTAAGTAGAGTGAAAAACGGGATAGGACTCAGTGGCTGTACTTCCCCCAGCATTATAGCTCCTAGGGCAGCTTAGACTGAAATGTGAGTCTAGTCTGTTTTCAACTTGCCTGACCATAAGCTTTGTCAAACCGGAGTGTTTTTAGTCTAATCTTAAATGTACAGACTGCGCGGCCTCTTTAATATTAGCTGGAAGCTGATTTCATAAGACAGGAGCTTGGTAACTAAAGGCTCTAGCACCTTCTGTACTTTTAGAGACCCTGGGAACTACCAGCAGACCTGCATTCTGAGAACGAAGTGTTCTGTTGGGGCGGTATGGAACAAGAGCATCTGTGAGATAAGATGCCCCAAACCATTAATGGTCTTAAATGTAAGAAGGAGGATTTTAAATTTAATTCTAAACTCGACTGGAAGCCAGTGAAGGGCTTGGAGCACAGGGGTGATGTGCTCTCTTCTATTAGTTCCTGTTAAAAGTCTTGCTGTGCGTTCTGGACTAGCTGAAGACCTTTTAGTGAACCTTTAGGACTAGCTGCGAGTAAGGATTTACAGTAATCCAATACAGATGTAACGAACACGTAAATTAATTTTTCTGCATCGATTTTAGACAGAATATTTCTAATTTAGCCTATGTCGCGCAGGTAAATAAAAGGCTGTTCTGCAGGTTTGTTTAATATGAGCTTTAAATGATAGGTCTGGGTCAAATAGAACTCCTAGGTTTTTAATTGTGGTGCTGGAGGCTACACTCACCTAGTCCAGAGTGACTATTTGGGAAGTCAGAGAATCTCTCACACTTTTAGGGCCTATTATAAGGACTTCTGTCTTTTCAGGGTTAAGTAAAAGATAATTAGTGCTCATCCAGGTATCCACTTGCCTGATCTAATCAGGTTTAATTGATAAATACAATTGTGTGTCGTCAGCGTAACAATGAAAATTAATGCTATGTTTTCTGATGATATCGCCTAAAGGCAGCATATACAGCGTTTGCTCCCCACGTTTCACTGTTCAAGGCGACACCATGACAGCCGTGGTTTTCTGTCCATGTTAGCGAAGCCTATATAAGGGGTATTTGGGCAGGTAAATCGCGCTCCAAGAAACTGTGAACGTTTACTTTTTTTTTTTTTTTTTTTTTTTTTTTTTAAATCTTATCATGAGACGACAGAATGACTACCGCTGCTGTGGATTGTGTAGGTCAGAAATGTATAGATTTGCACATTTTTTTAAAAATAGAGATTAAGATTTAACTATTGTGTTATTTAAAAAAAAAACACCTCATGGGCAATTATCATGAAGTGATGCTCTTTACCAAACAGACTAAATTGAAAGTTTGAAGACTCAGGCTTGAAACAGATTTATTTTGATGGTGAAATCAAAATAAATAAATAAAATTGCTCGATTGGGTTTGAAAGAGGGGAGGTTGCCCCTTGTAGTTAACTCGTGACAGTAAAGGTAAGTACAGCCATCTAGTGGCACCAATAGGCACTCCCTTTTCCTGTCGTTGATCTGCAGAATTTCCCAGATGACCTCCCAAAAAAGAATTAATGTTTTACTGCTGCCTGTTGGTGGAGAAGGGAACTACATTCCAAGGCAATTTCCCAGTGCGATTATGAATGTTGGCCGTAGCCTCTCAAGCACAAGTCATTTATCATAAATTATTAATCCAGTAATTTTCAACACTGCTGGTCCTCTTCAGTTTGAACTGCTTGCCAGTCAGTTGCAGGGAGGTCTTGCAGCCATTGTATAAATCGATTAGACGCCCAACGTCACGAAATAGTCAATTTATTTATTTATAATTATTCAATAAAAGTTGTACCTATTTTTTTTGTAAACATTTAGTTTTTAACTTACAGTCATGTGACAAAATTAGGACACCCCATTAGATATTCAGTTCTTTATTAAGAAATGTTCACATATCAATGTCTGATCTTGTTTTTCTTTATCTCTGGAAAAGAAAGTGATTTAATAGCAGGTAAACAACAAAAATTCATTGTTTTACTCATTAAACCAAATTTATCAACAAAAATGCATACAGTATTCTAACTGAGGAAAAAGTTAAGACACCCTACCACTTAATAGCTAGTGTTACCCCCTTTGGCTGAAATAACTTTCAGTGAAATGCGTTTTGAAGCCATCTACCAGTCTTTGACATCGATCTGAAGAAAGTTTGCCCCACTCCTCAACGCAGAATACTTTCAACAGTGACTGACTGTTTAAGTGAGAGAAAACAGCATGGTAAGCTCAAAGAAGACCTTCAGAGAGAAAATTGTAGACACTTATGAGTCTGATAAGGGATTTCAAAAGACCTCAAAATAATATCAAAGCAGCCATTCCACTGTCTGGAAAATAGCCTACAAGTGGAGGACATTCAAAACAACTGCCAACAAGCCCAGGTCTGGCCGTCCAAGCAAATTCACCCCAGAGCAGACTGCAAGATGCTTAAAGAAGTCTCCAAAACCCCTATAATGTCATCACGGGACCTACAGCAGGCTCCTGCTACTGTTGATGTGAAAGTGCATGCCTCTACAATCAGAAAGAGACTTCACAAGTTTAACCTTGATGGGAGGTGTACAAGGAAGAAACCTTTACTCTCCAAGAAGAACATGAAGGCCAGACTGAGGTTTGCCAGAGTGAATGTAGACAAAGACTAGGACTTCTGGAATAATGTTCTTTGGACAGATGCAACTAAAATTGAATTATTTGGGACACAAGAACAGAGGACATGTTTGGCGTAAACCCAATACAGCATTCCAGGAAAAGAACCTCAACTGTGAAGCATGGAGGTGGAAGTGTCATTGTTTGGGGATGCTTTGCTTGAGGAGGACTTGGCCAGCTCACCATCATAGAATCCATCATGAACTCTATCGTGCTTTAGAGGGTTCCTGAGGAACATGTGAAATCATCGGTGAAAACATTAAAGCTGAAGCAAAACTGGACCCTGCAACATGAGAATGACCCATAACATACCAGTAATTCCACCGAGGACTGGCTGAAAAGGAAGAAATGAGTCCTGGAATGGCCAAATCCAGATCTTAATCCCATTGAGATGCAGTGGGGTGACTTGAAACAGTCTGTACATGCAAGAAACCCCTCAAACATCTCACAGCTGGAAGTATTTTACGTTGAGGAGTGGGGCAAACTGTCTCGAGACCAATGTCAAAAACTGGTAGATGGCTACAAAAAGTGTCTCACTGACGCTATTTCGGCCAAAGGGGATAATTAAGTGGTAGGGTTCCTAACTTTTTCCTCATTTAGTTTATGCATTTTTGTTGATATATTTGGTTGAATGAGTAAAACAATGTTAATTTTTGTTGTTTACCTGCTATTAAATAACTTTCTTTTCCAAAGATAAAGAACAAGATCAGACATTGATTTGTTAACACTTCATAGTAAAGAACTGAATATTTAATGGAGTGTCCTAATTTTTTGACATGACTGTACATGACAGAACTTCATGAAATACAACTGAAATGTACATGGGCAAAGTCACTGATATTCAGTTTTCAATGCAGTAATTGGAATTAAACAATACAATTTCAAATTACGTTATTCAGATAAGGTTAGATATTTCAACTATTCAAGTTCATTATTTCAAATTTAAGTTTAACACTTCAAATCAAGTTAAGCAATTCCCTCTCCTTTAGCACAAATATCAGCCAATGCACATAGCCTACTATTTTTTTGGTCTCTTGGTTCATTTTTCCTCATGTCCATTTGAGGGATAACCGTTGATCTGTGTTGTGCTGAGCCTTGTAAGGCCCGTTGTTGTGGGCATGTGTACAGAATGCTGTAAAATGATGACATGATGATATGGTGGAAAACATAGACAAGACTGAAAAAGCAGTTTCTGCCCTTGCACTCCTTTTCAAAAGAAACTGCTGTATTTTGAGACACAACAACTGTTGTGTTTGATAGAACAATATGTCTATATGCTGCCATACCGGATTCATAGCGCATTAAGCCCCTGAACTATTTTCATTTTGCCCGGTTTACCCTGGAAACCCATGTTTACAGATGTCGCGCAACCGTTTTTGTTTCAACCCAGCCATGAAAACAAGGTAATAAATTATATTTATTCTTCAAATTTTTAGCTTAGAATCATGAATTGATGTCTAATATTTAAAAAAAAAAAAAAAAAAAAAACTTTAAAAAATGATTCACTCGCATATTTTAAACTTTTAAAGAAATTACTTCGTGATGAAAAAATGGCGTCTGCAAAAAAGTCACGGATATCTACCTCATTACTATCGCTAAATTGTATTTTTTTTTTTTTTGTTACTGTCGAATTTCCCCCGATATTTTAGATAATAATTAATCGATCCAAACAAAAAAAAATTGGAAAAACAAAGTTAAAAAGGATAAATATATGAAAAAAAAAATCTCAACCACTCCTTGATGTCTGCGATTTCTGCGTCACGATCCTTGTTATATTACCATGTTTCACCCATAAAATCCCCCAAAAATCCAGCTGTGGCCATTCACAACAGTGTCTTGACACTCAGTGATACATGCGACATGGAGTTTTGGGATCGAAACAAAGTAAGTACGCGATAATATCTCGTTAAAGTCATGGCATCTGTAATTCTGCTCTCGCGTGCTCTCACCTCCAGATAGGGTTTTGCTGTTTAAAAAACTTTTTTTTTTTTTTTTTTTTTTTTTAAAAATACCCTCCTGTCCAAATTTTTTCTTCCCCTGAAAATTGAGATTTTAAGGTTTACAATGATGTATCACACATGTATATGGGACAATTTTGAAATTTGGCCAAATTGGGGGTTTCAGAACGGAACTTCAAGTCACCTGAGTATTTTCTGCCATATATATTTTTGGGGTTTAGGGTGCCTCGGCCCTTGATCTGGCTCTGATTTGTTCTGCCACTGTGTCTATCGTCATCAAATGAGTCTGATTTTTTTTTTTTTTAATTCAGTAAACGTTTTACTTTTTTTTTTTTTTTTTTTAAGCAAACAGCTGGTAACTTAATGAAGATTTTATGAAAATATACAGAACTTAATGAAATACACCTGGAATCTATTTGGACAATGGTTCCTTCATATCCTGCCAAAGGGAGCCTGGGTGCCATGTTTATCTGTCCTCCCTCCTGCTGAAAAAGAAACGCCATTTGAGCATTATTCATCAGAGGGACAAAAAAAAATTGGACGATCATAATATTGGATCTTTTATTAGGCAGTTGCCACACTCTCATCTCGTTGGACGATCATAATATTGGATCTTTTATTAGGCAGTTGCCACACTCTCATCTCGGCGCAGAAACTGGTTAGATGGCGCACACCATGTTCACACAACCCCAAATCTTTATTAAGCAAAGCTTTCACAGAGAAATTCATGAAGGAGGGGGCAGAAAAACACAAGCAGCGGAGGATGCAGGCAGATCAGTGGTGCCGTGTATTAAAAACAGACTACAAGTTGGGTGTGCTGAATGAATACTATCGCATCCTGCATTGTCAATTCGTGGCTCCTATTCTCTCGTAGCTAAGCAAGCACTCACTTTATTTTGTTCACGTGATAATACTAAGGTCAGAACACATTCTTGGAGTCTTGATGCATGGTACTAGTATGTCAGTACATTCTGGTTTAAGACTCAGTAAGGGAAGTGGCCTTGCAAATCTGCACGTATACAGTAGAAACAGCTGCTGCCATTTTTTGGAAAGACATTCTTAATCCTTATAAAGCACCAATTAAACATGGGGCTCTTTGCAAGTGGACATTTTGTATTGTAATACATTCCAAGCGTGCGTGCGGAAGATACAGTTGGCTTGAGTTGGGTTTGTCTAGTTTGTCTACACTATTACCGCGGCAGTCTACATTCTTCACAAAGACAAAAAAACATTATCGTCATCATCATTGTTGTCAGGAATACATTGCAAATGTCAGTCTACATCCAACTCACAATTCACACAATAAGAGGGGTGGCATCCAACAGAAAACATTGTTCAGTACAGTGCAGTACACAGAAATCGATCGAGATAGATAGATAGGTAGATAGATAGATAGATAGATAGATAGATAGATAGATAGATAGATAGATAGATAGATAGATAGATAGATAGATAGATAGATAGATAGATAGATAGATAGATAGATAGATAGATAGATAGATAGATAGATAGATAGATAGATAGATAGATAGATAGATAGATAGATAGATAGATAGATAGATAGATAGATAGATAGATAGATAGATAGAAGAAAAGCAATATTTACAAAAAAAGATAGATCCCTCTCTAAACTGAAGAAATCCTTGCAGCTGTCAAAGATGAGTGACACTGATTTGACTGATTGATTGCTGAGTGTTGTGATGTAGTGGTGACGTCCTCCACCTGTCTGGCGCTCCAGATTTGCATGTCTGTTCGGGAGACGGTTGGAGCAGGTCGGGGAAGGGGAGGGATTGATGGATGGATGGACCGATGGAGTGAAGGACAATGGAAGTGGGGACTTTTGTGCGCGTTCATGCTGTCAGCTCTTCCCTCATTTCTTTGTTTCTGCGCACCAACTCCGCGTGCCTCTCCTAGGAAAACAGCATCAACACAATCGTCAATACAGTAAGAAACCACGAGATGGCGACATTTCTTTCTGTGTTACATTGTTACAAAAACAGCATTTACTTTCTGATTGTTTGGTTTGCTTAAAAGTGGCTTTATTATGTATTTACGTTCAGCAGCTGCAGAAACCCCTACTTTTGGTTTTGCTATTACTTTATTGGAAGTTAAAGACAATAAATCCAACCTTCACTGTAATAGTACAGTAAATACAATAATAACACATTATTGACGTCAGAGTATGAAAGCAACACTTGGTTACTGTTCAGTTTTGGTTTAATTTGGTTTAATCAATTTTAGCGATGCTGGTGGACAAAAGCTGTAATGTTTTGCCTTAAGGAAGACTGCGTTTCCCATAGGACCAGCTATGGACCAGATAGTGTCGTAAAATCCTCATCTACCGGTCACCTGCAGATGGCTTAACTGACATTTCTGTTTCCAGCAGGTGTGTGAAGGTTGAATAGTAATGAAGTATTGAATCCAGGTGTGGCTAAACAACAGCATATGACAGTTATCAACTGTGTGGCTTCATGTGGGTAACCCCTCCCCACCCGAACTCGTCAGCGCTGTTGAGGTCATTAAGGGGGGGCGTCACACCAGCAAGTGAAAGCCGGGCCTATGTTTATTCTTTAGAGTCTTATCCTTTTTTTCCTCCTCAGACAAAACTTTTTGTCTTTTTTTGCTCTGCCATCCTTGCAGATTTCGCGCGAAAGCGTTCTCATCGACTTCTGTCTTTATAATGAATGGGGAAAGGGGGAAGTGACGTATGCCGTAAAGCAGTAAGCACATTTGTAGTTGTTTTGTGTGGCAGGGTTCCTGCCACCATCCTCAAAGTTAATTAGTGGTCCTACAGAGGACGAATAGGTAAGCCATTTTGATATATTTACTTATTTTTTTAGCGTGGCATTTTGCCGTGCTGCTTCTGTCTGACAATGAAAGACCTGAAAATAATTAAAATGGTATCTGACAGCCACTGTTGTTACCTTTTCTGTTGTAAAGAAACAACTTTAGTAAG
Organism: Corythoichthys intestinalis; assembly: GCF_030265065.1. Taxonomy (NCBI): domain Eukaryota; kingdom Metazoa; phylum Chordata; class Actinopteri; order Syngnathiformes; family Syngnathidae; genus Corythoichthys; species Corythoichthys intestinalis. Next base: position 45,884,807 of record NC_080398.1, read on the forward strand.
AGGGAAGTGTAAATAAATTTTAGAATTAAGATTTGTTATTAATGAAAGAAAGTGTTCGTTGGCTGTCACTGAGTAGCCTTTGCGATTGCTACACAAAAATAGCAATGTAAATTACCCTCAAGAACGGTCAGAGGCGTAAGACAACCAAAGGATATAATATATAGGAAAGACAGGGCATATGGTGGTAAAGGATAGATTGTTGAAACGGGACAATGTCATTGTCAGTGGCGTAAGGCAATGCACACAAGAAAAAGGTGTCAATAAAAAAAGCTACTTCTGGATCAGGCCGTCTTTTTCAGCCCTCGACACTCAAGCCATCTCTTTAACTGAAAATTTGATTGCTCTTCCACATCTTTACCAGTGAATTTGGCACCAGAATTGGTAGGTTTAGCTCAGTAAACATCTCGTTCGTACAGTATTTCCATTTATTTACTATTAGGGACAAATGGGAGGTTGACCAGCCTAGCAACAATTGCCAACATAATGAATATTAATGAGCAAAAGTGACATGTTGCTTGCGGTACGCCATTGTGACTGATTCCCAATGAATGCGGTTTAGACTTTTATTGGTTCATTCAGCACAACCACATACCCCGTTCTAAGGGGTGTGCACACTTCTTCACTTACATCTACTTCCCTTCTGTTTTTTTAGTAATGCTGTCGAATAATTGGTATGTCAATTTTGGAAATTTATTTGTCTTTTCTTTTTCGCATCAGAAAACCTACTATTGTGAAAAGTTCAGCTGCATTTTTTTTTTTTTAAATAAAAATCGGACTGTCATTTTAAAACGTAGTTTTTAAGCTGTTGTTGTTGTTGGTCAATTTGTAGGCTAATGGGCCAAAGACAAACTATGCGCATCACCCTTTCTTGTAGACGCTCCATCATGGCTGCCAGATGAGCGTCACGGTTCTCCTTGATCTGCTCCATCTTCATCTGGAGCTTCTCCTCTGCCATCTTGCTGAAGTTGTTGTTCTCCTCCAGGGCTTTGAACAGCACGTCCCTCTCATGCTCTCGCTTTTCTGCCAAAGCCCTCAGCACCTGTGTTTCTTGGTACTAAAAATAAACAAAACACATTGAGTCCTTTCTACAGGATTGTTAAAGAAAATTGTTTGCCTTCTGCACCTTTCTCCGCTCTTCGGCCGCCTCCAGTTTCTTCTCGATGTCGTCCAAGGAGATGTCCCGTTTGGGTGGAGAAGCCAGGTTGTGGACGACATCTGACACTGGAGACACCGGCTTGAGAATCACTTCAAACGCTTGCCCGGAGGCTCGCTTGTTTATCGGCTTCACCTCGATGTCCGCTGCCAATCATATTAGTTCGGTATGAATTCCGAGAACATCATCCGCGAAGAAGTGGGGGCGGGCGCTTTTATTGCAAATGACTTCCTTACCTTCCAACTCATTCAGGATCTTGTTGCGTGCTTCCGGGTAAAAGCATGAGCAGATGAGCGAGAGGACGGAGAGCTCCTTCATCTTCTCCTTGTATGCTGCGCAAGAGAACGGCAGCACATCATCCAGGTGAGTCATTATTACAGTAAAACAACAATGTCATGAGCCCACAGAAGCACATAATACAATTCCATAAGAGTCTTCTTAATTATTCATTGACCTGTTTTTTTCATGTGGAGAATTATATAACCGTTTGACTTCAATATGATAGCATAATGGGAGCATGAGGCATATGCACTCGAAAGCAAATGAAATTACATATTAAGGTACAAGCAAAACTTTTCTTTTGATGAATGTACTATTAGTTTTACAAAATAATTCTAAATTATGACTTACACATTTACAGAGATATTATTTTACTTATACCTGACAATTGTAATGTGCTGCGTCAAATGTTTTGTTAGAGATCAAGTGGGGTGACAACAGTGAAATGACCTAATGTCATTTAACGCATGCACTTTCAGTGAATGATCACGGCACAAAGGGTTCAAAGGGATTGGATAGCTAATTAATCTTTGTTCTTGCGCTTTGGGCACTCTAATTGTGTAGCTCAGTGGTACTCGAACATTTTACAGCAAGAGCCACCATCTCAATTAAATAACAGTGGTCAAAAAGTCCATGAAAAAAAGCAGTTTGGTTTTTATAAGCGGGCCACAGTTTCAACATTAACACTGTACTTGATGAATACACTGTTGTGAGTTATAAAAAAAGACTGTTTAACATTTATTTCAGTCAATCTTTAGCATACAATTAGAAGGAGCCCATGTACCAATAAATGCTCTTCTAGTAACAGTAATTTAACCCTTTAAAGAGAACCTCGGACCTAAAGACTTGTAGGCTCTAATAAGCCACAATTTTTCTCTTTTACCAAAATACAGTGGGGCAAATAAGTATTTAGTCAACCACTAATTGTACAAGTTCTCCCACTTGAAAATATTAGAGAGGCCTGTAATTGTCAACATGGGTAAACCTCAACCATGAGAGACAGAATGTGGAAAAAAAAAAAAAAACAGAAAATGACAATGTAAATGAAAATAAGTATTTGGTCAATACCAAAAGTTCATCTTACTACTTTGTTATGTACCCTTTGTTGGCAACAACGGTGGCCAAACGTTTTCTGAAACTCTTCACAAGCTCACACACACACTGTTGCTGGTATTTTGGCCCATTCCTCCATGCAGATCAAGAGCAGTGATGTTTTGGGGCTGTCGTTGGGCAACATGGACTTTCAACTCCATCCACAGATTTTCGATGGGGTTGAGATCTGGAGACTGGCTAAGCCACTCCAGGAACTTGAAATGCTTCTTACGAAGCCACTCCTTTGTTGCCCTGGCTGTGTGTTTGGGATCGTTGTCATGCTGAAAGACCCAGCCACGCCTCATCCTCAATGCCCTTGCTGATGGAAGGAGATTTTCACTCAAAATCTCTCGATACATGACCCCATTCATTCTTTCCTTTACACAGATCAGTCGTCCTAGTCCCTTTGCAGAAAAACAGCCCCAAAGCATGATGTTTCCACCCCTATGCTTCACAGTGGGTATGGTGTTCTTCCGATGCAATTCAGTATTCTTTCTCCTCCAAACACGAGAACCTGTGGTTCTACCAAAAAGACCTGACCATAACACATTCTCCCAGTCCTCTTCTGGATCATCCAAATGCTCTCTAGCGAACCGCAGACGGGCCTAAAACTGTACTGGCTTCAGCAGGGGGACACGTCTGGCAGTGTAGGATTTGAGTCCCTGGCGGCGCATTGTGTCACTGATAGTAGCCTTTGTTACTGTGGTCCCAGCTCTCTGTAGGTCATTCACTAGGTCCCCCCGTGTGGTTCTGGGACTTTTGCTCACCGTTCTTGTTATCATTTTGACGCCACGGGGTGAGATCTCGCATGAAGCCCCAGATCGAGGGAGATTATCAATGGTCTTGTATGTTTCCATTTTCTAATTATTGCTCCCAAGGTTGATTTCCTTACACCAAGCGTTTTACCGATTGCAGATTCAGTCTTCCCAGCCTGGTGCAGGTCTACAATTTTGTCTCTGGTGTCCTTCGACAGCTCTTTGGTCTTGGCCAGAGTGGAGTTTGGAGTGTGACTGACTAAGGTTGTAGACAGGTGCCTTTTATACCGATAATGAGTTAAAACAGGTGCCATTAATACAGGTAACGAGTGGAGCCTCGTTAGACCTCGTTAGACCTCGTTAGAAGAAGTTAGACCTCTTTGACAGCCAGAAATCTTGCTTGTTTGTAGGTGACCAAATACTTATTTTCCACTCTAATTTGGAAATAAATTCTTTAAAAATCAAACAATGTGATTTTCTGGGGTTTTTTTCACATTCTGTCTCTCATGGTTGAGGTTTACCCATGTTGACAATTAAATGCCTTTCATCTCCTTGAATCTTTTCAAGTAGGAGAACTTGCACAATTGGTGGTTGACTAAATACTTATTTGCCCCACTGTATGTTATTAGAAACACGTTAAATATTGCCATTGATTTAAAAATCTATAATATCTAGTACATGTTTTGACCTACAGAGGGCGCTATGTTTTAATCACGCAATGGACGTTCGGGGTGATGACATAGATTGTCACTGTCACTCGACGAATACTACCGGTGTTCGGCCATTCCTTACTACGCGGCGAAACGTGCTACACAATGCTCAGGGCGCTTGCGCATGCATTCACACGCATGCGCACATCGGTTGGAAGCGGCGAGTACTCACTATTTTTGTTTTTATTTAGTTATTTAGAACCTTTTCACAGCCTCAAAGATACTTTTTGCATGTATTACCCTCTCATACTTTTAACCATTGTGTTTTTTTGTGTTAGCTTTGAAGCAGTTGACCACATTAGTTGAGTAGCGTATTTATTTTCTGTAGGCATTTTTTTAGTACGTTATTCCTGTATGCATCTAAACAAAACAAGTTTAGAGCGCACGGTAGTACTTTAGGTGTCAAATTCGACTAATGTAGGACGTTTCGCTGATGTAGGATATTTTGGGAGAACACCGGGTTACTGCAATTCCTTCTACGCGGCAAGACGTCCAACACATGCGCTCATTGGTTAAAAGCGGCGAGTACTTTCTTTTTGTGTATTTATATATATCTTTTATTTCCTTTTCATTGCCTCAAAATACTTTTTGCATGTGTTTCCCTCTCATACTTTTAAGCATTGTTTTCTTGTCGTAACTTCATAGCAGATTGTTGATCTGTTGAACCCACTCACGTAGCATATTTAAACCACCCTTTTTTGATATTACTACGTTTAAGTATTTTCTTAAGGCATGCTCAGTATGTTCTGTCTGTATGCATCTAAACAAAACAGGCTGAAAGCGCACGGTAACACTTTGGGTGTCAAATTCGCCTCTTGTAGAACATCTCTCTGGTGTAGCACATTTTGGCAGGACACCGTTTTTTTTTTCCTACTCTCGTCTCGTCGCATCAGCTCTTTCCTGTTCATTTTGCTTTTGCTACTCCTTTTGTGAAATAGCGACATGTCATGCTTATTAATGTTCCTCTCCGGTTCAAATTGAAAGGGTTGAACAGATGACATGTTTATGTCGCTAGAGTCATACTCTGGAAGCGCGACAGAGTAAACATGTGACGTCACCGCCCTGCGATGTCAACAACAATGACGACCTACTAGTTAAACTAATTTTACAAACCGGATAAAAACGAAAACATCAAAAGGGGTTTCAATATCAAAATATTTTAACTCATGATTAGGTTTATCTCTTAAGAACTACAAGTCTTTCTATCCGTGGATCCCTTAAAGAGACAGTGGTTCACTACAGTGAACACTGAACAGCTATACAAAAGTTGGCACTGAGGACCTTTCAACCTTTACAGAGCAAGTGACTATTTTATCTTATTTACCCCTAAGTCCTTTAACCCTTTATAGGCAAATTTTGGACATTAACAAATCATAAAGATTAGCAATTATGATTGTATTTTTAATCTTTTAATTTAGTTTTTATTATTAATCATTAAGGTGTTTTAAAATGTTTTAATGATTTAAAAAATTGAATAATACAATGTTAATAAGAATAATAATAATAAAATTTAAAATGAATAAAAACAGAAATGAACACAAATAAAACTCTAAAGTTGTTTTTTTTTTTTAAATTCATAGTAATCATTGCATGCCATTGATGGCAATAGATGTCCAATTCATTTAAAGCCAGAAACCTGGGTGGGGATGCTCATGTTTCAGCTCCATTGACGGCGCTAGATGTCCAAACCATTTTGACTGGGGGTGACTTCTTTTGCCCCAACCAGTCAAAATGGATCGGATGTACAGCGCCGTCAATGGCAGCCAATGAGTTAAATGACTGTCCTGTAAGGGTTAAAAAACAAAAAAATATTATTCTTGCATGAAACAGTTAAAAAAGTCCAAATACTTTTTGTGACATTTTTATTGTATGAAGTTGTTTATGTTTGTATGCCCTGTGATTGACTGGCAACCAGTTCAGGGTGAACCATGTCCCCTGCTCATAGTTAGCTGAGATATGCTTCAGCAAGCACCCCAGTGACCTTCGTGAAGATTAGCGGTGGGGAAGATAAATTAATTAATGAATTATAATTTTTGCGGGGAATGGTATGTGAGATTTTTGTATTGTCAAATATGTATTTTTGACTCAATAAATGTTGGGAAATACTGCCCTACATGAGTCTGAATGTATCTCATTTCAAACTCCAGTAGGTGTTTGTCAAAATCTGAGTGTTGGAATTTGCCGAAAATGATTGCTAAAAACTAAAATGGTCGACTTGCTGTAAATTTTCAATTTGCATCATTTTATTACAGATATGTCCTGTCGGGCACCTCTCCCATATATGTACCAGGATACACAATCTGACAACAAATGAGTTTCCCGGCAAAAGGTGATTGAGAAGATTAACAACAAACTACAATTCCAAAAGGACTACTGATATTCTGGTGCTACTTCTGCCTGACTTCTGGTAGTGTGAGTTCAATTCCCACTCATGTAAACAGGAGTGTGAAGGCCCTGAACACACAAGGATCACTGTATTCCAAATGAGTGTGCTGCTTGGAACCTCAATAGATTGTTAAATAGCTCCCTGACAGTGTCAATCAAAGCACCGGAAAGGCAATTTTCTATATATCACTTGTATCGAATCTCATTAGGTCCGCTTGCACTCGAGCGGTCGGTTGTCAGAAAGCTGAGCGAGTGTGTTAAGTTACTTCATTTCCTGCATGGTGGGCACTATCATATGATGAGCCAGTCTGTCTTCAGCTGCCGCTTTTCTAAGGTTGGATGTGATGAGTTTGCCAAATACAAAAGTGGCGGCTGCACAAACGGCTCACTTCCCACACGCCCGCCATTACAGCTCATGCCTTCCAGTATATTCTTTTGATTGGATTCGTTGGATTCTTTTCTCAATCCCACTAGCTTGAACCTGGCACCTTACTGATAAAGCTTAAATACTAATTACAGCAACTTTACTTGCTTACTACATGCAGTTAGAATGCATTATGAATCTACATGGCCCTGGAGAGTATTTGGAACAGCCCGCCCACATATGTTCATTACACTAATAAACACTGGTTTGATTTTCCCATCATTGCAATATGGCCCTCTGAAGAATTGACAAGAACTGAAATGGCCCCGGTAGGAAAAAAGGATACCCGCCCTGTGTGTGGGACATTTTAATGTAGGCATGCAGCCAACTGGTTAAGAGAGTGGCCAGTGACATAAAAGACACTTTTGGGGAGAACATCTTGCATCATGTTGACATCATGTGACATGTCCTTTGAGCAAGGCACTTATGACGGCTTGACAGATGTCCACATTATGATCATAAAAAGAGTAAAAAAGATCGTATAGTTTACTTTTGACTGAGTGCTAATAAAAACAGAATCGATATCATACTGTACATCCAAACAATAAAGGCAGTAAAATGCAAAGCTCTCAAAATGGAGCATTGTGTAGTGTTTATCTCTTATTACATCTCATTATCTTGTGCATGTGGGCAGTCTGTGTATGAAGACAAAGGTTCAATCTGATGTAGAATAATTACAAAGGATGAATCCATGCATTATTCGTTTAGAATCCAACCTATCTAAAAACTGAACCTCGTTCAACTGGGAAACAAATGGCACATACCCTTAACAAAGGATGATGCATCAATACAGAGCTCTTGAGAGAGAATTGGTTTCCATTTAAAAGAGCTTATTCGTGATAGATATTGTAAAGTATTTAGAAGAGGGGAAAAAGGTTGGGAGCGTTTGGTAGCCTAGCAATGGAAAAACTGATGACGCCCTCTAAGGCCTCAATGGTGGGCAGCATCAGCATCTTGGGTGGGGTCCGTCTGCATTATGCTGCATATTGTGGCTGATGGAGTGATGGAGCGCCAGCAACTCGATACAATTCTCGCTATTGTCAACATCTTACACGATATTAAGCGAAGCCAAATGCATAATGACTAATTCAATCTGGACGGAGAAACAAAATGGCTAATTGGTCAATGCTTGCGTTTGACGACCACGGAGCTGATATCATGTCATATCAACGACATGGTCAAGATCACAATTCCTTAATATTTGAACACATCATTGTGATCGCGCATCTGTATCATGTAGCGATTCAAAAGTGGTGATTTTCCAAATTAAGCACGATAACCGGCCGGCAGACGACACACACGCCGGTGCATTCATAGAAATAAGGGAGAATCAATAACCACGCAATTCATCCATTTTTTTTAACTTTCAATGTCCTAATGAAAGGAAAACATTTCTTACCGGTCGCTGTTTTGGCCATGACTGCAGGGGCTTGCGTGGAGCGGAGTGCTGCTGCTTCTTTGCTGTTGTGCTGCGTTCAGGTGAACGACGAGAAAGAGAGAGAGGGACTGCTGGACTGAGTCAGCGGGAAGGGGAGGATAGGCTGGCGGCGAGGAGGCGGGCACATACGCACACAAGCACAGGATGCACCCAGTGGATGCACCCTTTGAACCGGTGGATAATGACACTGAAATCGACCATCTGTATACATATATCATATCGTAATTTTCTCCTCCACTGTCCTACAATGATGTCTTATTTCGTTCACATTATAGGTGAGTTAGGATATGGCCATCCAAATGATCACATGTGCCCAAGGGCGTAGGTTTGGTCTCAACATTGGAAAGGACGATATAACATCAAGATATCCAAGGACTGATCTACATCTGAGGCATACTAGACTTCCCCAAGGCTCGAACCAAAGTACTCTCACGAAATTCTGATGTGTGATTTAATTTTAACAGATTTTTTTCTTGTGTCATTTAATGTTCATGTTAAATAAAGGGACTTGGACTCTAAAGCCACCAAGTTGCATTACCGTAATGCACATAATGCAAATAATGATCCAAATGAGGGATGGCTAGTTTGACTTCGTTATTCCTTGTGGAGGCTGTCCTGACCGCAGTAGTTTTGCAGGTTAGCAAGTTCACACAGTTTAATGTTATGCTAACTCTGATGCAGGTTGGACTTTCAGTAGCAAAATTAGTGGTGTTTCCCCCACCTCCACAACATTGACGTCTTGTTACAATACTTGCAGAAGCTGCTGCTGCTGGGCAAAAAAACTTCTAATATTCCTCCCCTTCGAAGGGGGCAGAGGAGGCAGCATGTTGTCAACATGAATCTGTCGGGGCTGTGTGTGTTTGGGGGGTGGGGGGCGGCGGGGGCAAGTCATCCGCCAACCAAACGTGCGTTTAGGGGCGGAGGGGTGGATTGGCACATTCAGCAAGTAAAAAGGGATAAATGTAAGTCTGAACAAAATGAAAATACTTTGCTTAATAATGGTAGGGTAAATTCTATCCTTACAGCATATCGGAAGACAATCTAAATTACATATACTAGTATAACTGAACTCATTACAAAATGTAAACAAGGTTGCTTAAAAGTTGATGGGGACAATTTGAGCATCCTGAAAAGATGGTAGTGTTATGTCCCTACCGTCCCTATGCAAACCTACTCCCTTGCATGTACCTGTGCCTGTGCTCGAATTATCAACGTGTACAGTGTGTGCATGGGTAAAACTGACATCACAGGCTTCGCCCAAAAGCAAGAAGCAGTGTGGGTGTTTTATGTGTTTAAATACGATTTTTTTTTCCATTATAAGAGGTACAAAAGTTGTGAATAGCTCACCTAAACTGAGTAACCGTCGTTTTCATAAAGGTCATTTATACTAGGATTGTCTTTCACTTTAAATATTCACTGTGGCCTTTAGAGGACGCTACAAAAGCGTTAAAAAGCCATTTTAAAGCATTTTGTCTGACTTGGAAAAAAGCAGAACATTGCAGTTTATGGTTAAACATACAGAATGTAACTAATGAAAAAATATGTTCCCCCTTTTTTCTTTTTTTTTTCAGCAAAAACCAGGGGTGAAAGTGGCTAGAATTTCTTGTCGGAACCAACCCATAAATGAAGGTTGACATGTAGCCAGAATTTTTTTTTTTTTGGGTGGCTGGGTCAAACCTCCTAAACCCACTGAAATGCAGAGAAAACTGCTTTTTGGCACAGTTATCTCTATAACACACACACAAAAATATTTTACCCATGCACACATGAGAAACTGAATTTGATTCAAATTTGTATTTTTTCAATGATTTGCAAAATAACAGTTAAGAGAAACAGCAGTAAGGTTGTAGCCTCCATCTCCTAATTTTTAGTTTCCCTCATTTCCTCACATCTAAAATCAAAACCTCAATTTTAACTACTTAAGAATATACGATGTACAGTAAAATTGAAGATAATGTAAACATTAACATATTTTTATTAAAACAATAAAGATATAAGTAACATACCCTAATAAAAATAAGTTCAAATGACTAACATTATGCACAGTGAAATGGAATATATTTCGAATATCACGCAAACATTGACTTTTAAAATTAAAAGGAAATAAATAAGTAGCCTAACATAAATGAACAAAAATTACTCCAACGACCACAATGACATGGAAGATGTTCCAAACCTGAAAAATAAGCCTCTTCAACTCTTTCCTTTCGCTTAAAGATGTGATCAACTTTCTGTTGCATTGCCCTTTTTATTGTATTGATTCAACAAGCTTTTTTTTTTTTTTTCCTGTTCCAAAAAACACGTACATTTGAACAATTCAGAGCTAAATATCCATGCTGATCACATGTCACAGCCCCTTTCACACATACCTAAACACTGTTACAATCCCGGGATTTGAACAGATAGCCCTTATGTGTGAAAGCAATTTCCCGGGTCGACTGTCATGGTAATGATGCGGACATTTACAGAGTCGCGTCGTAGTACAATGTCCAGGACTTTCCCAGGAAGAGGTACATGTGAAAGCAAGCGTTAAATTCCCGGGTCACAGTGCGATGGCTGATGATGTAAATATCATGGCGGGCCGATCATCATTTCCTCTTTCTTTGCAGTAAGACGAAAAGCGGTAAACAAACATCGCAATTATCGACATGGCAAACAGGAAATAGCCAATTTAAACTGATTACATAACAAAATTAAATTGCTATTGGATTGTAGAGCCGAGGAAGAGAGTCCATCTTCTATCTTTGGAAATGTGTGGTTTATTTTGTTGCTGATTCCGACCAAAAATTATGTAATGTCCGGGTTATAAAATTGCGCAAGCCACCCTTCCCCGAACAGAGAGTGCAGAGTGCAACATGGGAAGTCTGTGAAAGTGTCCAAACCGCTTTATTCCAAGGATATCTCTCTCTGTGTGAAAGCAATGACGCAGGTAAATCCTGTGTTACCTTACACGGGAATTTACCGGGTATATTAGTCTGAAAGGGCCTTATGTCAGCCAATTGAATGGACAACTGAGTCCAGGGTTGTTTGCTGTGCTCTTGTGCACATTGACGCGACTCGTCAGACTCGGAAAACTGCAGCTGGGGAGACCTCAATGGAATAAATAAAGATCGGTGGAACGGATTACGATACACAAGCACTTTATTATGCTTGTTGTTAACACTTGTGTATGTAAATCTGACGTTGGTAGATTGTTTTCCTCTTGGAGATGAGATGCGTATTTTGCTGCATGGCAGGCACAAGCACCGTTCCTGCCCCGAATCTTTTACCAGAACGGTATTCAGGACCGTTCCGGCCCACTTTCCCCCCCGGTAATAACCAGTAGTAGGGTTGATTAATAATCCTGGAATTTTTCCAAGAAACCTCTAAACTAGTCTGATCCAATGCTTAATATGGTTTAAATGTACCATACCATCAATGTATAGATTGCAATAGTGAAGAAATGCATCTTGTTATCTTATCTTGACAAGTGCTCTTAATGCTCTGCCTGCTGAGTTTCATTCTTCAGGGCTATGAAACAGGATGCCATATTCAAAGTTGAATTAAATTGCTAAACTACAGAGTATAAAGGTGTATGCTTTATTAAAATGACGCATTACAGTCAAATCAAGACAGGGCAGTTCATTACAGTACTAAGAAAATGTGATGCTCTTAAATACAAAAGAACTGAGTGTAGCACAATAATATTAAGTAAAACCTGCATTCACATTTTAAGTTGAGATATAACAAATTCACATTATAAATTGTGAGGTTGAGTCGTGCTAATTGTGTGGGCATAAAAGTGGTCATTTCTGAAGTGCTCCCAGTGCGTTGAGCTGCTTCTTAATGTAATATCCCACAAGAATCTGAGGCCGCTGCTGGTAGCTGTGGAGGACGTCGTGAGAGCTGATGAGCTGGTCTCCCTTCAGCCGGTCCACTAACGTTGCACATACCACGGCCGCTTTCAACAACAACAAAAAAGGTTTCTTGAGGTTGCGTACAAAAAGAAAAAGACATTTTGCTGCTGTTATTTCTCACCTCGCAGGCCACTCAGTTTGCACATGGCGGCAAAAACAGTTGATTCCATTTCAATATTGCACACTCCAGCTTCCCTGGCTTTTATCAGGTACTTTTGCTTGTCCTTCTCAGTGTACATGCAGAAAGCACCATCCAAACGGCCTTGACCTACACACCAACACTAATGTAAACACACAGTCAATACAACAATGGCCAAATGAGTGCAGCAGACCTTCATAGAAATCCAGTGTGCACATGGTGTTGCCTATCACAGTGTGGAACTGGCCCAGCTCCTCGCTGCACAGAAGCAGCTCCTCAGCAAGGCTGTAGTCCAGGTCGGTGTTGCGGACCACTGTCTCCCCAAGGATCAGCTGTTCGAATTTTGGCATGAACGTGGCGTCCACAGACTGTTTAGTGACGACAACCGTACCAGGCTCAAGCCCTATCAAAAAAGGATGTGTAGTAAATAAATATATTTAATTTTTTAAAATGTGGAATAATCAGTTTTGCTCGGCAAAACGATCATTCCTGCACATTTCAGTGCTGTTTTCCAACCCAAGTTCAGTAAAACTTCCTCCACGTAATTCAAATTAAAATGTAACATGAATGTAATAATGTGAGTTGATCATCATTGTCCTTTACTCGTCTGCTGGCTGTGATAGAGCATAACTGGTCTCTTTTGGAAATTTATAGCTCTAAAATACAACAATAATGGATTTGCTATACCTATTCCAACAAACACTGTAATAATATTGACTTCCAGGCTTACCTATACCACCTGATGTTCCAATGCGTAGAACTGTAACATCCGTGCATTGTGCATGATGGAGAAGCTTTATGAGCTCATGCAGCATTGTGGATATGGATGGGATTCCAATTCCATGCTGCAAAATATAGCAAATCATATTACATCACTTCTAAGAAGATTGCGCTTCATAATATACGATAACAGTTTGCTTCTACTTACACTAACAGAGAGTACAGGACCAACTTTGTACATGGCATAGCGGTCTGTTCCAGCACAGATATTGGGGTAGTCTGATCTAGGGTTTTGCATCCCAAGCTCTGCAGCCATAAACTCAACAAACTCTTTCATTCGCCAAGCGCTGCCACCAACGCACACAAACTGGAGAAAAGGAAGCACAGAAGGATAAGTGAAATGTGCATGCAAGATGCGTTTGTTGTTAAATTCTTACTTTTACGTCACCAAACAGAGCAGGGAGGTCGTGTGTTGCCGTTCCTAGATTGAAGTGATACAAGATGTCTTCTTTCATCCCACATAGGTATGGGTTATGGACAATAACGGGACTTGAAGCCAGGGAAAAGGGAGATGTTAATTTACTGTCAGACAAATGTAAAAGTTTTATTATAGATTATAATTGGTGGAGTAAATTCAGACATGTTTTTTAGGGAGTCGATGTTCTATCTTAACTCAATGGTCACCATTCATGACAATTGATGTCCAATCTATTTTAACTGGGAGGTGTGGCAGCGATCATTCCCATTTCAATTGTATTGGACGTCTTTCGCCGTCAATGGCAGCCAGTGAGTAAAGTGTCCCTTTTCTCTTTCATCTGAAATCTTTCCATATTCTTTTGTATTACATCAGTAACTATGAACATCCAATTTGAGGGCATTACAATATACATTTCACATCATTTACCCATTAGTTTACCACTTATGTATTGCTGCCTAAAAATCATTTAAAACTTTCTCACAGCATTGACTCGATCACAGACAAGTTTCAAAGATTGAAAGCAAAATATTCAACATATAAAACTGAGGATTGCAGTGGGACCTTACCGGCTGGTTCCTTTGTTTTTCATCGTGTCCATCTTCTGTTTAGAAATAATAACCTCAGTGACCAAAATATAAACAATAGTATGTATTTAAATGAATTAATAAAGGAGAGTTTTCTTGACGTTAACAAAGACTCATCGAGACACACCGAGTTGTGAGGATCAAACCAAAATGAAAAGATAAAAGCACATTTTCAAACCATACAATAGCTCTCCACGATTGAGGTTTGTTTTTTCCACATTCAAAACAGTGTCACCTGAATGCACCGCGAACCCGGACGTTCAACTCGGAAAGATGGAGAAAATTCGCAGCGCCTGACCTGACCTCCACTTTCAAGGTGGCTGCTCTTGCCAACAATTTACCGCAGCTGTTTGCATCATCATCTTTTAAATCACTATATACTCGTTTTTACACTTATGTACACCCCCCCCCCCCCCCCCCATTAAAATGGGTAAAAACGGAATTACACTCTGATTATGGCCCCGCAGAACACTCAGAAATTGATTTCCCCTATTTTTCCCCATAGTATTTAACTCACTGCCTGCCATTGACAATGAGAGACGTCCAAGTCATGTAGCTCTTTCAGTGTGAACGTCTAATTTTAATTGAGAACTCACAGCGTCCATTCGGTGGAAACATTTACCATTGTATAGTCTGCCATCTTGTGGGAAACCATTTTATTGCCCTGTGTGAGAATCTAACTGTAGCTCTGAAGTGCACTCCACATACTTGTTCTGCTTTCTAAGCAATCTAGATGAAGTGGCATTTCATTAGCTCAGTCACACCTTGGCATTTACAACAAAAGATCATTGCTCAATTGTTTTTTTAATTGCTTTTCAGAATTAGAGAAATTACTATTACTTTGGAAAAACAATTACAAAAGATTACATACAGCTCTTTAATACAGTCTTGACATTCATTATTGTCATGTTAACAGAATTATTTTTAAGGGGAAAAAAACATGACCCTGTAATGACAAACACCAATATGAACACTTGGTATACAATTGTGGCCAATATGACCCAAAATGTGATGTCCACATATCTGGATACAGGGCCTCAATTAAAATAATCATGTTATTATTTTTATATATTGTTAATGACTGAATAAAACTATGAATGTTTAAAAATAATAATATTAAAATAAATAAAACAAATTCAGTCAGTTATATTCCCAAAGAACACACTAAAGTTAAATACTATGAGATTTAATTAAAAAAAAAAAAAAAAATTAACTAATTGTCTGCCATTGAAAACGATAAGCGTCAAATTCATTTAAACTGGGAAGACTGACTGTAAATGCTAATCTTTCGCATCAAATCAGTCTTAAGTGGTTGAGCTGGCAGCGATAGTCAGTTAAATAAGTGCCCTATTAAGGGTTAAGGCAAACAGTTACGCAGTTTCCATTACAATAAGGCCTGCTGAGGATAATTGTAGAGTTGGGCAGTTGTTTTGTTTTTTTTGCAGAACAAAGTTGTTGGAAAGAAATAGTAATATTGTGAATGAGTACAGCGACAAATTTTCTCAGACACATGATCTTGAAGGTGAAGTTCAGGCTAGATCAGAAAATAAAGCGTACAGTCCAGCGCCTTCCCTCTGTAGACAAAGATTGCTGATGCTTTTGAGAAAAGAAAAAAATAGAAAAGTAGCCTGCAGTCATTTTCAAGTTGATCAGAGCTATTGTCATGCTGCAATTGTTCCCTGTCGCTGCCTGCCAATCCATTATTCTCCCAAAAGTATGGGCACTAGTTCAAGCCACCGCCATTCATTTGCAGGAGCATCCAAATTTCAAGATGGCAGCAGATTTTGACTTTCAGCGACTTCATCTGAAATTATATGTGCTTTCATCGGGATTAATTTGTGTGATATTATTTCAAAAGAGCTAATATACGAAGCATGTTTCTTTTGTGCTTGCTAAAAATAAAAAAACATTATCAAAGCAAACTTCCGGTTTTATGTGAAGTAAATTTCCGTTTTATGGCAGTTCAGAGGTTTTTCAACGTCACGTGAATCGTGACGTGTTTCCGCTCAGATGTAAACATTCCCCCATCTTCGACCTTCTGGTGGCGTCAAGCAAGCACGGCGTCAGGTCCAAGATGGCCGTTGCCTTTTTAGGGGAAGTGCGCTGATGTCACCTTAAAAATCTCTATACTCTTTGAAGTTTTGATGTACTTTGATTTATTGCATAAGATTGAGACATGTGATGAGTCCCAAAGTTATTGAGCTGCTGTGATGAAGCAATAAAGCTCCAGATTTAAAAGCCATCTTTATCCTGTGCGAGAAACACAACCATTAAACATCATATTTTGTATGCTTTTGTTATGCTTGCATTAGAACATTGTAGCATTAATCTGTTGAGTGTGCCTCCCCATAGCCTTCACAATATGCCCAAATATGGACTGTTATGTTCCTGTTTTCCAATATGCCCTGAATGAATACAATGTGGCAACTGTGGCTTATCAGACTTCGTTCTAGCCACAGCCGGTGTTCAAGGTCTCAGCTCAAAGATGTTTTTGTATGGGAAAATACCCAGGTTTATGAGATGATGAGTTTCGTTTCTACAATCTTAGTAAGTTTCGTTTCACGGTGGGCTTCGGCACCGCCCTTTCAACAGTATAAATGTCCAGCCTCTATTGTACTTCTTTGTACTTTCTGGGTGATCACAGCTCCTGGCTGGGTCACATCATTTTGTACCCGAGTGCTCTTGTTCATAAAGCCTTAGAAGAAAAGCAATCCACGGTTGGGGTCGTATTTATTTCTCTAATCGAGCTGTTGAGGTAACACTTCTCTTGGAGTTCAAACTTGCGCTACCCTGATATATCCGTTGTCCTTTATTGGGTGAATTAAGAGGTTAATCACTCCACAGACAAAAGATGGCCAACAAAGTACAAAGCGCAACAGGTTATGGCCCCAGGTGTGACACAGGAGCAGGAAGAGGGCAGAGGTTGGTGTTCGACGGAAACGAAAATAAGTACGAACTGTGGGAGGTAAAATTCCTCAGGCACTTGAGACTCCTTGGATTAAAAGACAAAATACTCTCCGCCGCTGCACCAGACCCGGAAAAGAACGCCGAATGCTATGCGGAGCTAATTCAGTTCCTTGACGACACAAGCCTTGCATTGGTAATGAGGGAAGCAGCAGATGACGGCAAAAAGGCGTTGGAAATTCTCTGGGCCATTACGCCAGCCAGAGTAAAACAATTTTTTTTAAAACTGCCATGCGTACTGAACTGACATCCTTAAAGAAAGAGCCAGAAGAAAAAATTACAGACGATGTAATTCGAGCTGAAAAATCTGTAACTTCCATAAGAAATGCAAAGGAAACAGTTATGGATTCAATACAGCTATGATTCTGAAGAGACTGCCAGAGTCATGCAAGCCTTTTACCATCTACACACCACCAACCAATGAGGATTTAACATTCACACAATTCAAAAGTAAACTACGTAGCTTCGAAGAAACCAAAAAGTTCGACACTAAACCACAAGTGGACAATCTAATGAAAGCGGATATGCGGTCGGTAACCTGTTATTCACATGGAAATCGTGGTCACATATCAAAAGAATGCCGCCAAAAAGCGGCAGCCAAGTGGTGCAGTTACCATAGAAGTTCAACACACAGTGATGAAACTTGCAGGAGAAAAATCAAGAAGTATGATGATGCAAAACAAACAGCGGAAAAACATCAAAGTACGGACGAGGAAGAGACACTTGTATTCAAGTTTGGCCAAAAACGCTTTTCAGAAAAAAAAAATAAATGGACTGATGGTAGTTTGTGAAGCTACCTCGCACATCATAAATGAAGAGCGGAAATTGAAGAAAGCTCTTTTCATACCAATGTATCCATAGAGCATACTATCAGTGAAAGCGGCTTCAACTGATTGAGCCAAATTGAAGATTTGAAGAGGGACGGAACGAACTACAGACTAAAGCTTGAGCGTGGATGAGCATGAACGACTATAGTACATCAGAGCGGTAAACAACAACAACAGTTTCATGAACTAATGTAATGTGAACTCATGTAATTATATAATGTCCAAAGACAATGTAAACCCAACTTGTAACGCCAAATGATGGCATAGTATTTTGGAGCATTGCAATGTGACTGATCTGCTAAAATTACCAAATGTGAATATTGTTGGATACAGTAAGAATAGTCCAGCATATATAAGTGTAACACCATTTACCATTATCTGGTATACAACCCAGGAACTGGAAAAGTGTCAAAACAGACTGGTGAAATTTATCAAAAACAAGGTTGAACAGCAAAGACAAATGCGATTCAGAAATCAGTCAACCAGAATTTCTAGTGAGGAGGACAATTTTGACAATACAAAGACAGGCAAGAAAATCAGACCCAACTTAAAATGAGGACAATAATGTACTACTTAAAGAAGTTACAGAAAATGTGCTTCTTCATTAATTTAGGGACCATGATGACAGTAAGAATCAACACCATCCAATAGGGGAAGAAAACTGCAAACTACTTGGATGACTTCATAACATACACGAATGATACTGATATATTCAACACGTGGTAATTATTTTTTACAGGGCCCTATGTGAAGTTTCACAAACCTATTGGGATGCAATGATGTCAGAAGAAGCATCATCCCGGAAAGACGCAACAGAGGAAGAGATTAAATCCCTCCAAGAAAATGAGACATTTGAACCGATTCCTTTAACGAAAGGTAGAAAGACAAAAAGAGGAAGATGGGTATATGCCATTAAATAAAATGTGGATAAAGGGAAACTGTACAAAGCAAGCTATGTAGCAAAAGGCTACAATCAAACAGAAGGTATAAAATAACGTGAAACATTTGCTCCAACAGCAAACAACATTAATACGAGCATTGACGCTTTCCAAAACAATCTCATAATACATCAGATAAATGTTAAAACTGCATATTTACATACACCTATAGATGAAAACATACTGTTAGAACAACCAGAGGGTTTTTAAAGGACTTCAGATAAAGGAGAAACATCAGAGTACAAGCTAAAGAAATCTCTTTATGGCCTTAAACGGGAAGAAATTGGTTCAGACTTTTTAATGACCACTTGGAATGAGACAATTTTGCGCGAAACCAAGTTGATCACTGTGTATTCAGGAAACGGGATATTATCATTATCTAGGTTGATGATTTAATAATTGCAGCCCGCAATACCGACATACTGAACAAATTCAAAGAAACCATGAAATTGACATTCCACATGAACTATCTAGGAAAACTGTCTTCTTAGGCATAGAGTTTGAACAAGAGGATGGTAGAATCAA
Source organism: Corythoichthys intestinalis (assembly GCF_030265065.1). Taxonomy (NCBI): domain Eukaryota; kingdom Metazoa; phylum Chordata; class Actinopteri; order Syngnathiformes; family Syngnathidae; genus Corythoichthys; species Corythoichthys intestinalis. Next base: position 45,904,114 of record NC_080398.1, read on the forward strand.
GATGGGTGAGAAAAGATATATCCTCAAAATGCTTGAAAGATTTGTAATGTCTGAGTGTAAACCCAGATATACACAATGTGAAGCTAAAATAGAGACGGAGAGAGCTGTAAATGATTTTAGGAAATGATTTTGTCAACCCAAAAGAGTATTGCGAAATTGTAGGCAGCTTGATTTATGCAATGAATTGTACTAGACCTGACATGAAATGGATTGTAAATTCTCACATTTTCAAAACCAAGAAATCACAACCTCCTGGCTGTCAAACACGTCTTATGAACCAATTTTCAAGAAAAGTAATGAAGATTTAAATTTAGTGGAATTTACAGTGATTCGATTGGGCATCTTCTGTGGAAGATAAAAGTACATCGGGTTATTGTTTCAGCTTGACAAAACAAGGACCTGCAATTTCATTGAAATCAAAGAAACAACCCACAGTGGCTCTTTTTACATATGAAGAATAATTTGTTCTCACAGCCACTACCCGGGAAAGCATGTATCTTAGACAATTGTTTAGTGGTATGGATACAAAAGGATTACGCCGGTACACATGTTCAAAAATCTATGGCGACAATCAATGTGCTATTGCCCAGAGTAAAAATCGAGTGAATAGTGATCCAAACATATAGATGTCAAATTTCAGTTCATTCGTGAAGCTCTTACTGAGGTTTAGATATAATTTACTGTTCATCTGAAAATATGATCGTTGACAAATTGACGAAACCTGTGTCAAAGTTCAGAACTTTAAAGTTCAATAGTTCTTGAGAAATTAAAATTGTGATCTGGATGTGTTCTGAGCTGATGAAAGCAAGGAAGGGAGTTTGTGCTATCAGTTGGATTAATATGTGTTATATTATTTTGAAAGTGCCATACTTCCAGTTTTATGTAAATTTCCGTTTTACGGTTGTACACTTTGAAGTTTTGATGCCATTTGATTTAGTGCATAAGATTGACATGTGTGATGAGTCCCACAATTATTGAGCTGTTCCAAAGCTATGATGAAGCAATAAAGCTCCAGAGTGAAAAGCTGTCTTCATCCGTTGTCCGTATTGGGTGTCTTACGAAATTAATCACTTCAGACAGAAGATGGCCAACAGGGAACAAAGCGCAACACCCGGTACCACCCCTGCCTTTCTGGGTGGTGGAAGCAGGCACAACGTAACCCGCTGTCCAGAGCCAAAGTGCCATGTCCACCCATGACCCAGCCCATCAGTCGCCCAAAACCAGACTTTGGTAATAGGACGAGGGAGCACATTGACAATAACAATTACAAATTGCCATTTCTGTTTTTTTTTTGTTTTTTTAATCTGTGACACAGGTATTTATTTCATCCCAATAGAACTTTGGAGGAAAAAAAAAATGTCTATGGAACTTTTAATGAGGAAATGTGAATTGACCTTTTATCTGGAATCGGTGCGATTGCCAACTGATTTGGATATGCCAGCTCACTATTGTTATTAGTCTTTAAAGAATTGCAATTTGCCACTGTGTTCAGAACAATAAATTACTGCAGGATAGTGGGATAGGATAATTGATTTTTTTTTTTTTTTATTCAAATGTGATCAGTGAACTAAAAAGAATGAAGTAAAAAGTAAACAACATACAATTCGACTGAATTAAATGTGTAGAATTGAATTAAAAGAGTAGAAAGTGAAAACGTTTTTTTAAACTGCAAACACTATTTGAGGCAGATGGTCACAGTCAAAACTATAACTAGCAACTTATATGCATGCAATAAAAGTAGTCATAACATTAATAAATAAGGAGAATTCCTATTTTTACATACAAAAAAAAAGTATGAAAAAAATAATAAATATTAAATCAATAACAATATCTTACAAATTACCGCTAATAAAAATACAAAAATATAAATATTTGGACATACCATAAAGCACTTTAGATTTGAAACTATATTTAAATTTCTAACATAAGGAAAACATCACCACGGCAAACTTGAATCCAAACTTGTTTTTTCTTTTACTAAATACAAAGTACAAACACAAACAGTGAACATAAGTCTACACACTTGTTCCAATTACCAAGTTTTTATCATTTAAAACGGAGACTGATGAATCGTTTTTAAAGCTAAAACTTATTGTTTAATATTTGAGCAGAGCAATATAAAAAATAATGTGGTTGTGCCAATCTGAACAAAGCTGCATCTGTTATAAAAGGGTGAGGGGGTGGGGTGGGGGCACAATTTTGCACCTACATTAATTCCCTTTATTTCCACCCACTATGTTTTGGAGGACGGGGGAAATGTGTACTAAAGAAAATATTTCACAATCATTAGGCAAAGTCTTAAAATGATTGATCATGGTATTATTTTTATATATGACAAAGAAATTGAAGACTATGGAACCTGGGCTGATTTGGGAACACCTTGGATCCTCCCAGAAAGGGGGTTGAGGGGGCTGGCTTCCCTGCTGCCCCCAGGACCCAACCTCAGCTAAGCGGAAGAAAACGGATGGATGGATGGATGGATGAATGGAAAAAGAAATTTGGCCATTTGAGCATGGTGTGTAGACTTTATATCCACTGTGAGTAGTGAGAACGTTAGAATTGTAGTTAAGGCTTGTTAAATATGGAGGACCAGGAGTGCAAAAATTAAATAAATGCACAATTTAAAGCAATTTTTAAAGTGTCATTAAAATGCTTCTATTTCAATATCTATTTATTTAATATTTTTATGTATTTATTATATATTTATTTATTTAAAAATAAATATTGAAATAGAAGCATTTTAATGACACTTTTCATTATTTTTTTAATTGTGTATATATTCATTTCATTTTTGCCCTTCTGGTCCTCCATAGTTAAAGAGTCACATGCTAAATGAAATCTCACAAATTCAACCAGTAAGGTCAAATGAAATTCAACAACACAGCAAAGACACACATTGAGGAAAGTAAACAGCGTATAGTGTAACAAAGACTCAGAACTATGGATGACCTGCAAAACAAAATTTGAATTAGAATTAAGGCTGTACAGACACATGCGTTATCCTTCAAAATTTGGAGCAAAAAAAAAAAAGCTAACAAACTCACACTTCCTGTTCTTTTCCATTATTCCTCAGTTTCATTCTCCTCAAGCATCTTGGTTCGCTATGTTGACACAGTAAGCATCAAACGAAATGGTATTTATTGAATATTTTCTTATGACAACTTACTGCACTAGCCAAGACTATGGGGTGGTCCGGTAAATATTCCGGCCTCTTCTTGGATGCAGGACAACTCCAAAGACCAATTAAAACCTCTCTTGTGTAGGATATTCTCTCTGAGAAGACAGTTAAATAGTAACAAACAAAATAGTCAAAAATCTTTTTGACAAGGCAGCCTTAGGTCAAATCAGAAAAAAATAACTCTGGATGTTACCTTTTTTATCTTTTTGGAAATTGACAAGCTTGCAGAACTGCTCTATCTCATCATTTGTCTGTGAAGGCACAAGATTAAAATCACATATAAACATCTCTTTTAAAAAAAAAATCTTTTTGACAACAGAGTACAATAAGCAGTATTTTTCCCAAAATCACCCAAAAAAAAAAAATAAAGAAAACATTTCTAAACAACATCATTTACATGTTAAATGTGGCTTTCAGATCACCTTGACATGAAATTGAGGACTAAAATGACAGCATGAATGCAAAAAAATGAATCTTGGCAACAATTTACTCGCTAGGAAATTCCAACATAATTTGTCGTCTTTTTAGGAAACAAAAACAATGCAAACAGACTCGATCAACACTAGTACAATTTTTGTACCCTGTAACTCCCTTCCCACCTGAACACACCCATTCAAATTGTTTCAACTTTTGGGTCCCAACCAGTAAGATGTATTCCTTAGATTCACTTTGCCACTACTAAAGGAATTATGTAATTTCTTTTCCTCTGTTTACTCTTACTGGCTAAATTTGAAGCATTGTGTTAAATATTGCTTCTTTAAAATGGTTGTACCACGATATATTCTTTATTTGCCCACTGGATACGTCCTGAGGCATTTACCTTCAGATCGACCATGCCCATCAATGACTGTGCAGGAGCAGCTGCATTTAATGTGGGTTCTAAAAAGAGATATACATTAGAGGCAATCAACTTAAAAAACAACGCAGAAAGTTCGCAATATGTTTTACCAGTCAAAACACAGACGTCATCCTTGAGGCAGCGACGCAGTGGTCTTGCAGGCTGTAGATGTCTCATTTTCCTCAACACGTCCATTCGGATGTAAGGTTTAAACGTGATCCAGACTTGTTCAATGGGTCTTTGTGGATGAAGGCGGTTCACTCGGTCTGATCAGCCATTTGCAGTTTATTCGAAGAACAGCGTGCCCATCATAAAATTAGTCTTATACACCATTTTAGTGCCAATCATGAAATTGGTCCATTTTATATGTACCTAATATGTATCCTTAATTTGGATGATTACACCTGTATAAAATTAAGATTTGGTATATGTATTTTTAGGTTTAATATGGTTTCTGTTGGGGTAAAAACATGACAGATTTTTCTAAATATTGTAATAAAGTTAAACCTGAGGCGGCATCGCACAACAGAGTAGTAGAGTGGTGCGTCATTACGGAATGTTGATGAATGATCCATATATATAAGGCACATCGGATTATAAGGCGCACTGTCGGCTTTTGGGAAAATTGAGGGCTTTCAAGTGCGTCTTATAGTTCAGAAAATACAGTAATCGTGAAGGCTGTATTTGTAGCCAATTGTCATTTTTATGGTAGGCTAATATACAGTACATGCAGCGTGTGTTGCCTTAATTATAAGACTTTCAATTTTTTTGCGGCTCCATATATTTTTTTTTTTTTTTGCTCCAATTTGGCTCTTTCAACATTTTGGGCTGCCGACTCCTGTCAAGCAAGGTACTTTAACAATTATAGTTAGTTAAATCTTGGGCGTGCAGCTTATCATTTGTACTTTTGACCATAGTACCTAATGTACATGTAGCATAACGGTAGGTAGGTAGTCTTTTTTTTTTTTTTTCCTTTTGGACATGATTTTTACCCGATCTGAAAATGTATTCGAGTTTCGAATTGACAATTTATTGCCTAGTTGTTTTGTTTCGCTAGTATACCAATCTTGTTTTTTCTTCGACTAGTTTGAACTGATGGGGTCACTAGAGGACCATCAAGATTTTTTGCCATAACAGGTGTTACAAAACGTAACTTTTTTATTTTTACAACAATTCAAGCTAGCTTCTGTAACAGTAAAAACGATGGCTGGAGGTGGGAGATTGGAAATGAGTGATTTCTTTAAGTGAACTAATTTTAGCAGTGCAAAATCTAATGCTTAGCCACATTAGCTTAAGGATAGAACCAATGACATGTTCTCCGTATTAATTGAGAATCAAGTTTTTTGGTGGAAGCTTTGAAATAAGTTTATGGGTTTGCCGCCAAGAATCTCAAATGATAACTTTATCACATGGTTAAACTTAAAAAAATATATATTGTGTCGCCGACTTTTTAGCGGATAAAGGCTTCTTCACAAATTTAAAACAGGTTAGCGTGTCGGCAATTCAGTTTTAATACGAGTTAGCCTGTCTTAAGAGTGAATCTACCACAAGTTTGTTAACTATCGGTGAAACGGTAGTTCATCCTACAAAAACGTCAATTAAAACAACTTCCTCGTGCAATCGTTTCGGCAGAGTATTTCCTTCGCAATCTATAAATTGTACACGTAAATGGATTTCACCTGCGTGATAGACTGCAGCGCTCCACCGAAATCCTCCTCATCCGTTGTTTGCAAGTTGCCCTATAAATCCGGTTACGTTTCAAAATAAAAGCTACGGTGCCGTTTCAAAATAAAGCTATTTTTCAACTCGTGATTTCCTCATATATTAGCTTCGCCAAAATAGAAAACCTTTTCAAAGTAATGAAAACTGCAGCTTTAAATCTTATTTCAGCAAAAGGTTTGAATGTAAATGTTAAAATTGTGGGGGATTTTATAAATGTTTTAAGATACAAAATACTAATTGTAAATAATGAGAGCGATAATGATTGGAATCACTGTATTTTTAATAAACAAGATAATGATACAGATTTAAGTGAGCTGTGTAATAACAGTATACAGTCGAACAACATTTCTTCTGGATACACTCAAATGTTAGATGTGCATTTGTAATGAAACTTTCGTCAGACAATTTAAAAAAAAGAAGTCAAATCAGTGAATTGACTTTACTACCATAAGAGGAAAAAATATGGGGGGGGAAAAAGAGACACCCCAGAATGCAGCACAATAACTTTCCTCAAACCAAGTGTCACATTTAAAGTGTTCAGTCCAGACCAAAAGAACCCAATAGCGGGCAAACACCAAAAGTCACTTTTAAAGAATGATGAGTTGAATCTTTCGAGCACCTATCGGCCTCCCATTGAGTTCATCCACTGCTATTATCGCCTCCTGCCGAGTCTCAAACACTACAGTTGCTGTACCTCGAGATGCTCCACTCTTGTCATACTGCAATACGATGGACCCTGGGATAATGCGATATCCATGGCAAAAATCATAGATTTCTTCTGTTTTAACTTGGAATGGCAGATTAATTAGCTTTACACAGGTGGGCTGGGTGAAGTGGTCAGTCCGAGGACCGCCACTAGTACGAGCGCCGTTTCCGCTTTCAAACTGATCTTTAGAAGAATCATAGCCTCTGTGGGTTGCAGGCCCCATATTCATTGGCACTTTACCAGTTTGAGAGCCCCTGAAGTCAGTGTACTTGCCGTCACCAGCACCTTGAAACTCATTAAATCTTCGCTGTGGCCCGGGAACCGCCTGCGGCCCAGCAAGCAGCTCCCGCATCTGAGAACGCGAAATGCATCTAACAGCAACCACTGTGCCGAGAAACCTTTGCCCATCAAGATCAAGCGCCCTTGCGGCTTCTGCCTCAGAAGAGAACAGAACCAAGACCTTGCCGGTCCCCGCACCTGTATCGTCACGGAGCAAGTGCACGTCCTCTTCAGAGATATTCATCCCAATGAAGAAGTCCATGACCTCCACTTTGCGCACATCAGAGGGCAGATTTTGCAGAAGTACGCACTTCTCTGGGTCGGAATGATCCCGGGAACGGACTGAAGGCCTCTCATTAATCCTTCTCATGTTTCCAGAAGAGCTGTCATGCATGTTCTGAGATTCCATAATGGCTATCACTTTTTCTCTTGAGATTGGCCGGACATGAACCAATCGATTGAAAAAGGATTTTGTCTCCTGATCCAATGCCTCACGATACTCTCGCAGTGTCTTGAATAGTACAAATGCAGACCTATTTTTATTGTCGTCAGAATTTGTGAACAAAATCTGGTCATCGTTGAGTCTTGCGTGGCGGAAAAATCTTTTCATATCATCTATTTCCACTGCAAAGGAGACGTTGTCCACCACAACACAGTACTCCTCACTAGACGATGACACCCTTTGGCCTTCAGGTGACTCTGACCTCGTATGGTGTTGGAAATTCTTTTGACCACGTGGAGGTGATCCACGTCTTTCAAACTGGTCACCCCCTGGGTCTCCACCCCTGGATTGCAATCGTTCGAGTGTCCAGTCCCAATCTTGTTCTGACGATGGGAAAATATCCACATACCGGGAACCAATATATCCCCTATTCCTCTTCATGGCTTCCGCTACTTCATCGGGGGTGGAAAATTTCACGAGACCCATTCCATTGATTTTTCCAGCTCTATTTCTTAACAAGATAATGTCAATGACATGTAAACCTGTGAAAAACTCAACAATGTCTCCTTCACACACACTGAAGGGCATTCCTTTGAGAAAAACACACGAAGACGCTTTGTTTAAGGATCTCTTTTGGCGTGGTGGTGGAGAGATGTCTGCTCTACTGGCTGACCTCTTGTTGGTGTCGGACTCCACAGATCTTCGGGGATGCCTTGATTTGTCCTCAGAATGACTCTTTTGATCCTTCTCTACATTCTTTGTACTTTTTTCAAGTATGTTCTGCATCTCCGTCTTGCTACTGAGCAGCAATGTCACAGGTCCCCCTTTAATTTGTCCACCCGAGCGCGTCATAGCTCTTCTTGCATCTTCGTCGGAAGCAAAAATAATGAACGCTTCCTCTCGCTCACCTCCAATTATATGTACACCACCATCTGGAATTTTGAGTCCAGTGAAGAATTTGCGAATATCTTGAGAACCAGCCGTGATCCTCAATCCCTGTAAACGGATGACGACTGCCATACTGAAGCACAAACAACAGCACCTGCAGACAGAAGGGTATAGAATAATATTATTCCCATCAGAGCTTTTCAGCTCTGCACTCCCTGCCATTCCAATGGATCACCAAAAAAACTAATAAGCAACATGAGCCGAGTTATTTAATTGACAACAAGCCTAAAATGTATTAAAACCCAAAGCTCAAATTGGCCACACTATTTACAAGCACATGAGTGTATAGCTATGGATAACTGCCCACCACAAGATTTGGCTACAAGTTTCTATCCCTTTGCTTTCAATAGACTACAGTATATACAAAAAAAAACTATTGACTCGGTTCAGTTCCAACCTAAATACCAATTCACAAAAAAAATGTCCAGCCAATCTAAAGTGATATGAGAGTTTTGATTCTGGCAAAGATGCGTGGTTGCGGGTCACTGCCCTCTTTTCACTCCATTTGGCGACACTCGGCACTTTGCTCAACTCTCAAAATTGCTACAGTAAGTGTAAACATACACCACATGAAGCATTAAAGTTGTCACTACTGCCTGAAGCAGTTCAGATTAAGAGATGATAAATTAATCAACATTTTAAATTAAATACTGCTCTTACTTCCACCGCATTCACCAAATGTGCCGCTTCAAAGGAAGCAAGAAAACCCTGGTGACAAAAAAGCTGCAAACTCCTCAGAAAGATGTCATCTAATGAAGCCACCACTGCACTGAAATGGTCTTGGTCCACTGAGAACTCAACCGCATCCATCGATGGTACAACAACCCTTTCAACCATGTTTGATGAGCCTCCCGCAAGTTGTTCATTATACTACACAAGCACTTTTCCAAGTCACAAACAAATGCTTTGGGAGAAAGCATCATTTCTGCACCATGCATTCCGATGTAAGAAGCCCACCATCTTAGAGTATCACCCATATCGTTAACCACTGATATACAAGCTACAACACCAAGCTAAACAGAACACGGAAACACAGTATACTACCAGTCATGGTAAATTATACAATCCAATCCATCCCCATCAACAAATGCTGCAAATGTATCATCTTTGAGATTAATGTTTCACATTTTTCCAATGTAAAACATGCCTTAGCCCAATGATGTTTGGGAAACACTATTACACATCACATTGAGAATCATTAGGGGCGTTTGCCGCGTTGTCAACAAATGGTCATGCGATGTATTGGTTGGCAAAGCACTGTTCAAATAACCGCAGAATTGTAGTCAGCAGGTTAGTTATTTCAGTTAAGGGTCGTGTCATGTTGCTTTATAAAATGTGCGTAGATTTACGATAACGATTTTATGTTTTACAACAATACACTAAAAACTAATTGAAAGTTTAGAAAGTGGAACCCACTGACAATGACCATGTTTGCTTTTATCACTTCATATACCATATTTTTCAGACTAGTTTTAGAAGGCGCATTGGTGCATCAATGCATTGCATTTATCAGTGTTTAGTTTATTTATGGGTTTGATTAGTGATGAACGTGTGTCCTGAGAACTTGAAGCCGTACTGAAGCCGTAAAATACAGTTATGCCCCAACAATAGTTTTGAGGTCATTAAATACAGATAAAATAGACATTTAAAATAGAAATACAAATGAAATAATATAAGATTCAAGCTTCTGGCGAGGATTACTACCTGATAAAAATGTTTTTTTTTTTTCCCTAACTAGTCAAATACAGTTAAGTACGGCACTTTCATTTTTTACTACATTTCCGTTGTATCTTTTAAGTACATTGCCATAAATCTGCACAGAATATAAAAATGTTCATAGACATTTAAGGACTATTCCAATTCTATTTAAAGTTACTATGCAAACAAATTGTCATTTTTGTTATACTTAATGAGAATTTTTGGGGGGCTGACTAAATATACTTTTGAGGAATAAAAACTTGTTTTGAACACTTAGGCCTACAATACTACTGTATTTTAAAGTTGAACATTAAGGTGACACTTTCAAATATAGTCATATATAGTAATAATACACTGTCAATTATATTTGGATGGGGTCGTTGGTGTAAAATGTTCGTGGACCGGTACTTCAAGTTTTAGGCAATGAAATGTCAATATTTTGCATTTTCCATCAAACTGGGTATTTTCGCCGTTTTAATAAATTGCATCAGTTTTTTGTCAACCTACCCCATAGACCATTTGCTGCATTACACACTTTAATTGGGGGGGGGGGGGGGGGTATCTCATGAATGAACATATTTTTAATGTTAAGTGGTTGCACAAAATTTTATGAAGGTAGATATTTTTCTTCTGTTGAATGTAAGGCTGCAGCTCTCGATTCTTTCAGTTATCGGTTCATCTATCAATTAGAGTAATCGGATTAGGAACATTTAATGCATCGCACAATAAATTTTAGGGAATGTAAAACAATGGCTCCCTAAAATTGCACTTTCACAAGAAATCTGAATATAAATTAAAATTCCTTAGTGCTTTTTCAAACTATGCAGATTTGCCCTTTCATTTCACAAGAGCAATAAATGTATTTAAAATTAAAATAACAGTTTAGCCTTAAAGTTTTTTTTTTGTTTTTTTTAAAATCAAATTACTCGAGTTAATCGATTACACGTTGTAGCACTAGTTGAATGGCCCTCAACAGAGTAAAAATTAGGGATGTCCTGATCACATATTTTTGCATGCGAGTCAGAGACTAGAGTTAGCCGATTTTAAGGATAGGCCAATAGTCACGTCCCGATGCCTTGGAAATGTAGTGTAAAAATAAATTACATATATATGCACTGGATAATATAAAACGTTCAGTATATTTTACATACTGTATAGATTTTTGTAGTACCCGATATATCTGATTTTGTTCCTTGCAGCTATTAACTCATTCACTGCCGTTAGCAGTTGAAATTAATTTCAACTACAATGGCTGGCATTTAGTTATGTTTTACTGCCACTGTGGGTACGATTCTCCACCCTGATGACCTCGTCTAAGTATCCTTGAGCAAGATACTAAACCCCACGTTGCTCCTGGTGCTGCGTCACCAGTAGGTAGAAGAGGATATAGTGTGAAGCGTTTTGAGGGCCTTAAAAAGGTGGAAAGGCAAAATAAGTAACTCCATTTACCATTACCATTTAACCAATCAGAAAACTGGGTGAATACTAGTGCAGGAGACGGCAGGCAGGAGAGAGGCTCGGCTGCATCTGAGCCGAAATAACCCAGTTTTTAATCTATTTTTTCATATCGGCCATTCGAATAAGGCCGATAACGATATACGTAAAATTTCCAAATATCGACGCCATTAATCCAATTTGACTGGGGGTCTGGCAGCAACTGCCCTCCCAAGCAAAATGGATTGGACGTATATCGCCATAAATACCTCATAAAAAATACTAACTTGGGATAAAAATTATTTCGTGCAACCACCTGACTTCAATAACAAAAATACTTTCATTCATAGAGCTAGGACTACTAACACATTGAAATGGGCATGGGGATTTCTGTGACCATATGTGAATTATGAACCTTAAAACAAAAATCTGGAGCTAAATTCGACTATTTAGAATGGCGGCACAAATCCCATAACCAGTCTATATCACCTTGTTCATTAATGCATGCAAAATTGACATCATCTCTCGACACATTGCTCCCCGGGACCTATTGTAAGCACCCGCCGACGCATTGGAAACACACATCCAAGGTATACGTTGTCAATCCATTCTCCATCCATCCAAGCTATCAAAGAAAGTACTTGAGCTAGCCCCACACTGAAATGGTGTTTCATCGACACACAAAATGGCTTAGCAAAATGCTACCAACGTTAGCCACGAGCCCACCTAGGCCTCTCGCAATAATTACTTCCGGACCAAAACGAGGAGTTCAATATGACAACAAATTAACCACATTAACCAAAATCATGACTTACACAAGCGACAAGACGAACTTTAGTCTAGTAATTGAATAATGTTAGCAATGTTTAGAAGCGCCTGTCTTCACGAGAGGTTCACAGCAGCCTTTGTCAGTCTTCCTCGCTCGGAAATAAAACCCGCATCGATTTAGAATAAAAGCAGACAGCTCCACCAACCGGCCGTGAGGCGCATCGCACAAAAATACAATCCCTTTTAATAGCCTTTCATGGACAGTGGTCACTACATTGGACAGCTATTCAAAAAAATTACGCTTAACCCTTTATCGATAGACCAAGTGACTGCTTTTAGTCATTTAACCATTTCATGCACAACTGATGACTTTTTTTCTGAAATACTTGTATGACATTCATATTGGACATGGGTCTCAAACCTGCAGCCCTGGGGCCCGCAGGACAGTATGTTGCGGTCGCCATTTCATATCTATCGCATGTATTTTGCGACGGATTATAAAAACTACATTTTTTTTTTTTTTTTTAAACAAACAAAAGGAATAAATTAATTAAAGGATGCAGTTTAAGGGGGGGATCAATTATTTAACTTGTAATAAACATAATAATGATAATTTGAAAAAAAAAAAAAAAAGGGGGAAAAATCCCATGAGCAATCAAAGATATAAATAATTCTAAATAAAATAAAATTGATTCAAAACAATAAATAAATACATAAAATAAAATACTTAATAAATTTAAATTAAATATCAAAACATTTTAATGAATTTTTTTAAAATGATGAAAAAGAAGAATTCGAATAATTTTGGCTCATGTGTATTTTGCTCTGGGAATTTTATTATTTATTTTGTCTGTCTGTCAGTCCGTCCGTGTTTGTTTGTTTGTTTGTTCGTGTGTGTTTGTTTGTTTGTTTAATTGTTTGTTTGTTTGTTTGTTTTATGAATATCTTGTGACCTCACATAGCTGAACCTTTTGGCTGCTATTGACGGCAGTAGGTTGTAACTGAGAGGGCTGAGATCATTCAATCACTTCCAGTCCCTTTCATTGAAAATAGATAGGACGTCGATTGCCGTCAATAGTTTTTTTTTAATATCAGTCTCCTTATTTTACTAACTACCATAACACAGATTCTGTGACCAGGACTTGTGGTGAATGAAGCTAATGATAACTTTTGAATAGATGTCCACAATCCACACAAACTGTGTGTGTCCAGACAAACTCAGGCTGTGCCTGTTATAGTTAGGATACAGTCAAGGCCATTAAGACTGTCCAAATAATTAAAATAGAGTAATATTTCATATATGCAACTTTGCATTGCATTTGTTTTAATTGAAAGTTTATATTTGGGGGGGGCATCAAAAAGAGCGGGCCTGCTCTGTCTTAGCTACTATAGCTAGATAACATCATTGATTGCCTTCAAATACGTTTTGCCTTTACTTGCTAAGCATGCTTCTTCAGTTGGTGAAAACTCGATAGGACCGCTTAAGTGTGATTGTTTTTGTGATCCCGGAACTAAATACAGTAGAAAAAAGGTTTTTCAACTGTTTGATTTTTTGGGGGGGACTTTTCCTGATAGGTTTGTCCAAAATGTGATGAGATCATCAAAGTGTATAGATAGACATGACTAAAAATATCCTAAAGCAGTTAATTTGGACTTTTCCTAATAGGTTTGTCGTAAATGTGATGACATCTTCAAAATGTATTGATAGACATGACTAAAAATATCCTCCCTCCAAAAAAAATCTCTTTATTGAACAAACTCTTTCAACATACAAAATATCAGTTGAACGTGAATCATTTAGAATTAATAACCGGTTGATTCTTCTTGTGTTATTATTTTAGACAAATTTGTCAATAACCATGACTTGTATGAATATCAGATCATACAGTATTTGTAACAATTATATTCAGAAAATCATGGAGTTCTAATGTTTGCATGTTAAGTTTTCCATGCTATGAATAGCCCAATCGTTAATGGTATCACTCTTTTGGAATGCAAAATAACTGATTTTAAACAAAAAAATGAAGGGAGGCCTCTGCAACAGGAGTCAATTGGGGGTAATCAGCCACAAGAATATTCCATTCAGTTGTAAAAATGGTGAAGAGTGCCTATACATTGTTTGTTATTATGTCTCATTGAAGGCACAAAAGAAGTATTCTTTGTAGTGGAAAGGTCGTAAGCCTCCTGCTTACTTAAGTGATAGCTTCTCAACCTTGACTTGCCTAGCAAAAACTTATACAGTGGTTTAAACCAGGATAGTGGTTTATGAACGCTAAACCAGTGATCACCAACCTCTGTGCTGAGGTACATTTGTGTACTGAGAGAGGTCATTCACAATAATATAATTTCAATACATTTTTTTTTTAAATTCACTAAAGCGTGTATCCCTGTTCACTTAATTTTGTATGTACCAAGTAGAGATAGACCAATTATATATATAATATATATTATATTATAGGCCGGGCCGATTATCAGCGCCGATATTAGGAAATTTGATGTATATATCGTTATCGGCCTTTCTTTAAAATCTGACTGGCCGATATGAAAAAATCAATTAAAAACTGGGTCATTTTGGCTCTTTCTAGCACCAAGGTAGAGCAAATGGCACAATTAACTTTAATATATAACTGTTATCATTCAGACAATAGAATAAGTTGTTAAACAAATCAGGCTCAGATGTCAAGTAATTTTGTGAGTGAGACAAGATCATGCAAAGCTGCAGGACAGTAACGGTGAGTTTGTACTGTATGAATGATCTGGGGCATTTGAGTATTTTCCCCCAAGAATATCTGTACTTCATTTGAGTATTCATTTTTATGGCAGTTTTTGTTTTACTTAGAAATTTTCGAGAACAGGTATCTTGTGGTAATTCTTACTGTCAAAATTGGCTAAACTGGGATGGCTGGCTGTGAATGCTTATCTTTCAGTGTCACTGACGGTATTATATGTTCAATCCTTTTTGACTGGGAGGGAGCGAATGAACAAATGTTCAGTCAAAAGTAGGCATGTGTCGGTATGAGATTCTGACGATATGATAACCTGAAGCAAAAATATCATGGTTTCACAGGATCATTGTATTGCAATCAGAGCTGTAAAATGTGTTACTTTGACATTTCTGGCTTAAAAAAAAGTACACAAGTATAATGTTATGTTAAAATAAAATTTTAAAATTTTAAAACTGAAATATTTAAAATAAAATTCAAATAAATGAAGTCCTGTAGGTGAGCATAAACCCATAGCCACAGCTCAACATTATTTCATCAGAACAAAAATAATTGAATCATTTTCCATTAAAAGCATGTGCGTATGACTCGTATCATGTTTCCATTATACACACACTCTCTTTCTCAACACAGACAGTTGCCAAAGAGAAAAAAACACATGTTTTACCACCGCTAGACACACTAAACACGCTGGAGTTTACTCTAACAGCTGGTGGGAAATGTTCATGATAGTGTTTACTAACCTTTAATTTGTATAAATGCAAAATCATATTGGAGGTATTTGTATCTTCAGCAACATGTTTTACATGTCGGTTGGGCCTCCTACTCCAAGTCACAACAGTCTGTAACTTCTCTGTAGCCGAAGTATTCCCATACCAACGATTTCGTTCTCCTCGATGAGGGGAAAGTTCAGGAGTTTCATCTCCTCCAGCCATAGTGTAGCACAGCTGATTCACTGACACTAAACAACAAGCGGTGGGGGAGGGTTGAGCCTTGCAGCTGCAAGCAAGGGATTTTTCACTACATTTTAGGGACATAAAAAATAGCTAATGCCGTAGGGACGGCATGGCGGGAAATGTTTGCGGTTTTGAAACTGTGACGTTTTCATACCACGGTATACCTTAAAACCGGTAATCAGCACATGTCTAGTCAAAAGGAATAGCGTACCGCACGAATGCTATTTTTAGACCGTGACGTCATATCGTAAAACGGAAGTGGGACATTATAGACATGCCCTAGCATACAAACTATTATATTTCTGCTAGTTTTCTCCGGTAATCTTTCAAAAATGAACATGCCGATCAAGCACTGCTGATATGGAACTTGTATAAATGCCTCTAGACATTACGACATATGAATGATGTTTTCTTCATACGTTTCCCGAAACCAAAAACTCGGAGGAAAAAATGTGAACATTGGATCAAATTGCGTGGACGATTAACGCCAACAAGGTGGAGCCATTCACATTTCATATGCAGTAAACATGTAGGCAGTCAAAATATATTATAGAATTAAGATTTGCTATTAATGAAAAATTAAAAGTGTTCGTTGGCTCTCAACGAGTAGCATTTGCGATCGCTACAGAAAAATAGCAATGTAAATTACCCAAAAGAACAGTCAGAAACGTAAGACAACCAGAGGATATAATTTATAAGAAAGACAGGGCATATGGTGGTAAAGGATACATTGTTGAAACAGGAGAGTGTCATTGTCAGTGGCGTAAGAAAAAGGTGTCGATAAAAAAGCTAAGGCTAAGCTTAGGTTGACTCGTTTCCTTTTTCCGTCTTTTTCAGCCCTCGACACTCAATCCATCTCTTTAACTGAACATTTGTATGTTCTTCCACATCTTTACCAGTGAATTTGCCACCAGGGTCATCATTTCGGTCAGAATTGGTAGGTTTAGCGCTGTAAATATCTCCTTCGTACACCATTTCCATTCATTTACTATTGGGGACAAACGGAAGCGTGTCCCCTCCTTAGCAACAGTTGCTAACGTCATGAATATTAATGAACGGAAGTGACGTGTTGCTTGCGGTACGCTATTGGACGTCTAGGACCGTCAATGGCAGCAAATTAATTAACAAGGGAGTGAGCCGAAAATGCCCCAAAAATAATAGGAAGTGAACAATGGGATGGCAAAGCATCCCCAGGCAATATCTACATAAATGTAGTATTCTAGTTTATTTTATTATAATTACTTTAGTATAGTAGTTGACTCAGTGCTTTCGAGTCCGACCCACACGACACGAACCGGAGCGTTCAGTATCCACGCCAGGCCAGGCCAGGCCAGGCCAGCTGTGTCCGCGCGTCATGTGACGTTATCGCCGCGACGAGACACACCGAATGCCGCAGAGGGAAATGGAAACGGAGGCATTTTTCTCGCCCTGTCTCATTTGCTTCAACTTGAACCAAGCACGCCGTGGGATGCTTGTCATATGTGTGGACACAATTACTACGGATCGGCACTAGCGTACTCCCAACTGTTGGCTAGTGTGGGTAGCATAACATTGAGTGAGACGCAGCGGAGCCACTGAGCAGAGCCTCACCAGCCGACCATCACCTCCGACAACCGCGGACGGATTTGACGTCGGCACGCATTGGGGCTTGATGTTCAGGGAAGGACGCCGTGTCGGGAATTTCAAAGATGGAAGCGTCTCTTGACCTTAAACACTTTCTAAAGTGAGTATCCCCTCAAAAGGTATGTATTTACTTCACGTTGTGTCGCTTGAAGCGAAACGCACACACAGGCGGAGACAACACCTCCCCCCTGTTACTAGTGTTAGCATGCTGATAATGCCAGATGGACCGTCTTTGATAAAAGAAAAGTGTGCATTTTTGCATAACGACAGGAAAACACAACTCTCAAAACTGTTAATCGAATGCTGTTTTCAAATCTAACGAGAGCAACAATCGTAAAAGGTTCCGTAGTCTTCGTGTTGCTACAGCCATGTAAACTAGTTAGCCGCTCATGCTCGCCAAAGATTAGCCTTTTAGGCACAGAAAGACAATCGATTATCCCCCTTTCACCCTATAACTGAGCACATATACATCCATAATTTGTTCAAGCGTAACACGATGATTTCGGGGGCATGCTTGAGCCAATTCAAGCAAATTGACCACATTGCTGTTCATATTTAGCTTAACCAAGCTAGCTTTACTGGTTTGACCATTTTTGTGTGTGTGTAAATTATCATCAAAACGTAAGTGTACCGTAATATAGGCCTGGTTGTCCGTTAATTACGATCGCAATTGATTTGTAAAATTAATGTTTTCGGTGGAATCAAGCGGTAACCAATGAATTTACTTGTTCCACATTCCACACTCGCTATGAAAATGGACAGGAACTGGCTTTTAAAAGGCCATGTTGGGCTGCACCGAGGCTTCCCGCACAGGCCATGTTGTGGCTCTTTGGTCGTTGTAAATCCTTCAAACAGACGGTGTTCATATATAACATGCCATTTTAAACATTGTAATAACCATGACATTACACTGTGTACTTACTCATCAGACTCATTTTTTCGCTTTACCTACTTCACGGTCCCTATGTTTCACCTTTATTAATCAGTCTGATCAACCGTTGGTTTGTTGTTGTGATTCTAGCCAAACCGCATTGAATAAAACCATGAAAAACATAGTGAAGGCAGCACGAATGAGTGCAGCGGCTTTACTCTTTGCAGCACAGCAATTGATAACCATCTTGAGAGAAGGCTTCAGTGGAATTCAGTCAAACCAACCGTCAGAAGCATGTGCTCGCTCTCTCTACATGCATAAGTTAATGCTACTCAATAAGTTCCTCTACTTGATAAGGCAAAAAGCTTTTTGAAATCATTGGTAGTCTTATGGACACACTACTCAGCTCATTGCAAACTTATTTTTCTTTTTGCCAGGTGTGGCGTCACTTTGGAGGGTTCGTTTCTCTGATTTGGATTATTCTTGGCCAAGCAGCGTCTACAGGCCTACTAATCCTAGAAGGGTTTCTCAATGGACACTCTGCTCAAGTCAGAAATCAGGTATTAGCAGGCAGAAAAACACAGAATTCACTGCGTGCGTTGTTTAGATTGGAAAAAGAAAATATAGACGTGACACATTAAGATTACTTTGCAGGGTCAGAAATGGCCTAGAGTTGGAACGTCATTGTGTGGGGTCAACACAACATTACAGACAATGACCCTACCAGACTAGTATAGTGTTCCGAAATAAATACAATGAAATCAAAACGGTCCTACGGTTATTCGGAATGAATGTGCCTCAAACAATAGGTTTGGACTAGAGCTGTCCCGACTAGTCGACGTCATCGATGACGTAAATGCATTGACGAGCACAACATCCCGTCGACGGTTGATGAAGGGTTAAAAAAAATACATGCATGGAAAGTTGAGAATGTTGGGCGCTCGGTATGCAAGCGGGGAAGGCGGCAAAAAGCCAAAAAAGCGCACCAGAGTGGCCAAAACATTGGCTTATTTCAATGAAACAAAGGAGAGTACACTGTTGTGTCCTGCCTCTTCACGCTGCACGTGGGCTGTGAATGAACACCTAAAGCGCCGTCATCCAGTTGTAATTTTGGAAGACGACAGGAGACAACAAGCTGGCAGATCGCAAGTCCATCTTACTAACTAACGACATGTTTCATTGAAGTTGCTAAGCCTGTCGCGATATGCAGTAAGTCCATTTATCGCACGGTAAATAAAGATGAGGGCGGTAATTTTCACGGCTGCGTTTTATCGCTGCGTGCATGCGTGCATACATTTGTGCATGCATGTTGAAGGCATATGATACTCCAGTTCCTTTCGCAGATGTTTATTGGTCATCAACACCCCGTAGAATTAAAGTTCAGCATACAAAATAAGGAAACACATCTATATTAAACACTGTAAACGGTAGCTTTGCTACATTGAGGCTAATGGGGAAAAAAGACAACCTACTTTAGCCTGCTACGAAACATTGGCAGTCTTCTCCAAAACGCAAACTTGCAGTTAAGAGGTGACACTTCAAACTAGGGCTGTTACAAACGACTAATTTTCTCCCGATTAGTCAGCTGACTATTTTTACGATTAGTCGACTAATCTAATAATTTTAAAAAATGCTTTTTTAAACTAATTTAGCAATGACATTTTTGTTGACGTTTATCAATTCACAAAAACATTTCGGAACACTTAAATTATTTATTTAAGGACAAATAAACATGGAAATAACAATAATAAATGACGAATAAACAATGAGTTCAAATGCTGATAGAATTAACTAATGCAAAAGAATGGAATGTAAAAAGATTCAGAACACTGACTTCGCCTTTCCAACATGATTCAAATCAATTCGTAAAAAAAAATACCTAGGTTTAATATTAGAGTACTATATATATAACAGTATTATAATAATTATAATAATTATTCATTGCCAATCAGATTTTTCATAAAGGGTGTCATTTTAAAGGTATTCTTATTGTAGAATCTGAATTCTGAAGTATGTGGAATTAACTCCAGTAATTGTTATTTATTAGGCTCGAGCGTTTACGTCACAGCAGCACGGGATCATGCGAGATTTGCGACAACGCAACCATTGCGGAAGCATCACGGGACATTTAAACTTAGCGGCAACCAAAGATGGAAAAAAGTAAGGAATACTTGCCAGTTCGATACAGAGACAAACTTGTTACCACGGCGAAGGACAGATATGTGAGCAATTTTAAGGATGTGAACAATGTTGACCCTCACGAGCAAGCCGAACACAAATGGAATAAAGATGTCGACAAGCTTCCACCACTACGCGAAATGGACATCATGCTGTATTTAGTGTTTGGTATATGTTACTACACTCATCAGCAATTCCGAAACTACAAATCGCTACAAAGCTACGAACAGTTTTGCTGGGGATGGGTGCAGGATCTTCACTTTATGACCATAGCAAACGGCAACACATCTTTCTAGCAAAGGTAGGCAATGTGTGTTTACATTAGTCTGTGACCACGGATGTACAAATCTTTTGCTGCATAAAATGTAGCCTGTGTACAAATTCTTTGCCACTCTCTCACGTCAAAATATTACAGCTTTTTCATTTAGCAACGACATGAATTATGTCTTATGAAGACAATGCACATGTATGCATGCTAGTTGTTTAGCTTTAGCAATAGCTAACAACAGGCCGACTTAGGGCGTAAAGTTACTGAAATTTGCGTAAACAAACGAAATTAACTTACCGGAGTGGAAGTGCATAGAGCAAACTCAGTGTGTAACTGGAGAATCAAACGTTATGCCCTTCCTTCTGATCGAGGCCACCCATGCCATTCTTCGACGTTTGGTAAGTTCAGATATGAGCTTTCCCTCGCCTTTTCTCCATGTAGGGATCCGGAAGAAACTCAGTGGTGTTCCGTCGAGCTGTACATTCTCCTTTCTATTCGATCGGTTGTTGCAATTCTTTACCGCACAATAATTTCCAACCATTTTTAAAGAGCGACCTGTGTTGAAATGCCTCATTGCTTATGTTTCTCGCTTCCACAATGGCGATAGCGGCGGAAACCTCGCGAGTGCCACGTCATACGCTCGAGCCTAATATGACGAACATGACATGCTTTTGTTTTGATTTTTCGCCAAACACCTAACTTAAGCTTTACACTCCGCAAAAAAGCACTTTTTGTCATTGCATGTGGTGTCGGGAATAGATTTTTTATTTTTTTCATTTGCAAATGCTGTTAACCAGCGATTTTTCATGTTCGAAGTGTCACCTTTTAACAGCAAGTTTGCGCTTTGGAGAAGACTGCTAATGTTTTATAGCAGGCTAAAGAAGGTGCTCTTTTTTTCCCCATTCACTTCAATGTAGCAATGCTAACATTTACAGTGTTTAATATAGATGCGTTTTCTTATTTTGTATGTCTGAACTTTAATTCTACAGTGTGTTGATAAGAGAAAGGAACTAGAGTCTCATATGCCTTCAGCACACACGCACAAAGGTATGCACGCGCGCGCAGCGATAAAAAGCAGCCATGAAAATTACCGCCCTCATTTTTATTTACCGTGCGATAAATGGACTCATTGCATATTGCGACAGGCTTAGCAACTTCAATAAAACATGTCGTTAGTTAGTTAGTTAGTTAGTTAGTTAGATGGACTTACTCCTGTCGTCTTCGAAAATGACAACTGGGTGACAGTGTAGGTGTTTATTCACGGCCGACGTGCAGCCAAGCTTGGCATTGAAGAGACAGAACACAACAGTGTACCCTCCTTTGTTTCTTTGGAATAAGTAAATGTTTTGTACACTCCGGTGCACTTTTTTTGCTTTGTTCAGCTTTCCCCGCTTGCATACCGAGCATCCGACATTCTGAACTTTCCACGCATATATTTTTTTTACCCTTCATTAACCGTCGACAGGATGTTGTGCTCGTCGACGGATTTACATTATCGATGACGTCGACTTTGTCGACTAGTCGGGACAGCTGTACTTCAGACATGAAAAATAGCTGGTTAACAGCATTTGCAAACGAAAAAAATGAAAAGAAAAAAAAAACTAAAACTGACACCACATGCAATGACGAAAAGTGCTTTTTTGCGGATTGTAAAGCTTACGGTTAGCAGTTAAGCGAATGTACTTCCGGTGAACATTTCAAAATAAAAGCATGTATTGTTCGTCATATATATATATAAAGGTTTGTGGAATTAATCCCACATACTTCAGAATTCAGATTCTATACTAAGAAGAGCTTTTAAATGATGCCTTTATGAAAAATCTGATTGGCAATGAATAATTATTATAATACTAATATATATAGTAGTATAATATAATATTAATGCTAGATTTTTTAAGAATTGTTTTGAATCTCGTTGGAAAGGCGAAGTCAGTGTTCTGAATCTGTTTACATTCATAGTTAATGCTATCAGCATTTGACCTCAGTGTTTATTTGTACTTTAATAAGAATTTAGGTGTTCCAAAATGTTTTTGTGAATAAATAAGCGTCAACAAAAATTTTATTGCTAAATTGGTAAAATAAATAAATAAATAAATAAATAAATAATAATAATAATAATGCGATAAAATAAAAAATTGGAAGATTAGTTGAGTAATCGTAATAATAGTCGACTGACTAATCGGAAGAAAATTAGTCGTTTGGGACAGCCCTAGTTTGAACTCTACCAACCGATAACGTTTGTTGGTGACATCATTACATTTGCCTCAGTGTGGCTTCAAGCACATCTGGCTATGGTACGAGTAGCTCCTCCACCTACGTAACTGTGATTGGTTAGCTAGAATTGTTAAACAAGATACGCAGCTGCTCGTCACACCAGCACCATTGTATCCATTGGGGTGGCTTAGATACGCTTCTGACAAGTAATTGTTTCACGAAAGGAGATTGAATAGTAATTAACAAGAAAACGATAGATCAGCGATGGTACTATGCAAAACTATCGCTAAATGTAGCAACGAAACACTGTCCCTGCTTGAGTGCTACAGAATGCCTTTCACCAAAAGTCTATCTGAAATCATGTTGGAGCAGAGTAATCAACTATGAACAGCAAATCAATACGCGACTGTAGAGCAAAGCCGATGCCGCCGAGCTCTGCGAAAGTGTGTGCCGCCTCGTATGTTGACACATTCCAAACCTGATACACAAACAGAAGTGGCTACAACCTCTCGTGCTTTTCCAGATATTAAACTCCCTGCAGAGGAACGAGACGCACATAAGACAGACAAAGGAAGTTCGTCTGGAAATCATCTTCTAAAGCGTCCTGCTAAGAGCTGAAGTAAGAGCTCACTGACGGCTAGACAAACTCAAAAATTACTACTTGTTCACCAGTGACACATTTCAAGCTCAAAGTTCAACTCATAAATTTTAAAATGAACTACTTCATAGTTCTTTTTTTTCCTCCCAAATGAACTGCTGCAAACTACATTACGTTGCATTTTTTTTTTTTTTATGAATGTGTTATTTCCATACTTTGTATGCTCAAAGAAACAGAAAACTTGTAGGACTTGTGTCATAATAGTGCTATATTTATAAGTAATGTTAAGTGTATTAGAAACTAAAACAAATAATGATATCTTACTAAAAATCAGTCAGATTCCAAGACCATTGAAAATGTTGCTATTTTTACTTTTACAATGATCTCTCCATCTGAAAATCCTTCAGAGACTTTTTGTTAGATGCTTTCATTCTGAATCTAAACGGAAATTTTATTTTCTGTTTTGTTTCTGAAGCTGCTTGAAAATATTTTAGCTGTCTGTTTTTTGTTCATTTCCTTTGTAAGCTACTTCAAAATTGACCGTCCTCTTCAATATTATTAAGCTCAATTGTCATCAGTCTCATAATTCTGCTTAAAAGTGTATTGTCGTGTTTTTTGCTTTGTTTTTTTCTCTCTCAAAGTATGTGTTTTGATGCCGAATGCGGCATATGAGTGTTGGTTGACTGAAATAGGCATTGATCCACCTTTAAATTAGGGCTTGTTCACAGAGGGTTTGGGCAAATTTAACTTTGCTATCTTGAATGACAATGAATAGCTGTTCAAATTCAAAATGCACTCATTAGCACCAAAATGTAGAAATTTCCAGAAAGCCAAAATGTACAGTTCTCCCAAAATTTAGTTCACAAGCTTTCATTCTAAACTTGATTATGCACTGTTTTTACACAGCCCCAAGCAACGTAGTTGCATTGTGCAATTAGCCATTAAACGATGCTATATTTTGCTGTTTATCTGAATTAGGATACAGGGTGTTGGTAGATACAGATATTTCCTTCTATATTATGAGGCATCATGACATCAATAGAACATTCCACTCCCCGCAATTGCCGATTCCATATTCTTCAGGCAAGATCACAAGTGGCAAACATAAGGGTCGTGACCTATTTTTGGCCTGTCACATTATTTTGTTTCCGCCTAAAGCAAACCGTGGACTACTTTTCTCGCTAAATCTGTACTAGCACTGAAAATATGCTTACTTTTTAAACAAAAGGTTTTCAGCAATTCAATCGCATATCCACTGATGTAAAAAATTGAATGATTTTGTAGAAAAAGGCAATGTATCATAGCTTCATAAATTCATTGTTAGTCATAAGCAGAGTTTAAGGGGGTTCCTGGCCCCCCCGGTGGACGAAAAATGTCATCGCATGTAATTGACTTTCCTATATATGATTTTAAAATTAAGAATTTTCAAGTAAAATATTGTCTATAAAAATGTAAAGCAATAAAACAAACAAGAAAAATCCTAATCGTAAATCATAATGGGTCAAAACAATTTTTCGAACAGATCATGTGACTTTTGTAATGATATGAGTAAATCATATCCGCATGTTCAATTCGTTATGTCTGCTCGTCACAGCACACGGAGGTCAGAGAAACGCAGCGTGCTCGAGACAGCTGATAAAAAGCCTGCCAGTGGACAGTTAATCTTGATGTCTCTCTTCTGTTCTGTAACTAAAGATCTGTCAGTAAAAAACGTCAACTCTTTCAGTAAGTTGTCTTATTCAAGAAACCCACAAATACAAAGTTACACAATTGGCACCTTAGATGGTCATTTGCTTTGCTTAGCCAAAACCACCTGAGGAACGAAGGGGCAAGATTTGATAATATATGCGTAATTTTTTCAGACCTAAGCTTTCAAAAGCAACAAGAACTACTGAGCAAGAACCAAGGATTCAAAATGTGAACCATGCAAAGCCAGACAGCACCGCCAAAATGGTGATCGGAGTTTCAAATTATCCCACTAGACGCAAATTGTACAACAGAGCAACACACAACAGTTTCTGCCAAATTTTGCACCCATATAATATTTTGCTCCCAAAGCTGTTGTGGCAGTGAATAAGCCCTCTTTTACATTCAGTTGTTGGAGTGGGAACCTCTTGGTACCTCACGATTCGATACGATTTGCGATACAAAGCTCACGATAACGATCTGACGATACAACGATTGTCGTTACATTGATCAGGAAATCATTCTAGGATATTCTACAAACAACTAATAAACAGAAAAACAAGCTTCTGCTGTGAATTGGAAATAGTTTATCACTAGTACACGTCCAGTATGTTCATTCGCTGCCATCCCTCCCACTTCATACGGATTGAATGTCTATGGCCGTCAGTGGCAGCCAATGCCAGGCAATGATTAATTAAAGTAATTTTATGCCATTTAAGGTCATTTACCTGTTGATTTTCAGTTACTCCCTGTTGATTTTGGGGTATTTTATGAGTCACTTCCTGTATATTTTTAGTTACAGAACAGGAAGTGACCTGGAAATCACCCAAATTAATAGGCAGTGACTCAAACTCAACAGAAAATGACCTGTAAATGCCCTAAAATGAACAGCAAGTGACCTGTAAATGCCCTGAAAATCGGACAGAATGATTGTGAATGCTCTGGTTTCGAATGAACGAACGTTCCCAGTCTAAATGGCTTGGGCGTCGAGCACCGTTAATGCAGCCTTAGAGTTAACAGACACAATTATGGTAGAAAATTTTGGTAGCAACTTGTTGGTTCCTTTATATATATATATTTTTTTAATCCTTGACACCTTTTTAAAAGATCTATCGATTCTTGGCAGGAGCATATCGATAACCTTTTGGGATACAAAGTATCACGACATATCACCATTTCGATATTTTGTCACAACCCTATTCAGTTGGACTCTCAGTGTTATCCACAGGTGCTAAACAAACAAGTAACATCGTAAACTTGCATGTTCAACACAAATATGGCGTAACTTATTGCTTAACGACACACCGAAGACGTAAACAGTGAGAGAGCGGTGTGCAGTTGTTGTGTGCAGCTAACATGGCAGCATATGTCTTAGGAGAACTTTTCTTCATGTCTGTCCACGATCAAACGTAAGTACCGCTGTATTCGCGGCCATTTTTAACAAAAGTTGCAATTTCAGATGGGGTGCAAAATTTGACAAAACACCGGCGGTGACGATCTAAGCAGCCTGATTTAGAATTCCCCTCAAAAATGATGGGAAACAAAAAACGCTTATTTTCAACTTATTATTATAAATTTTCTTGTAAGTTAATTTTATTGCTGACACTGCGTTTCGGGGTCATCAACATGTTGTCCCCCCCCGCCCCAAAAGTCAAACTCCGCCATTGTTGTCAGTCCAAACAAATGTTCTTATATAGACTTTTGGTGCAACTTAAGACACATCATCAGTGTTGGCACCTGGGTTCACTGGGTGTTTCGGGTCTCACAACATACACCCTCGCCCAGGGGACCCAGCCGGGGTTGATCAAGTCCCGGCTTGTGTCTTAAGAGCATGTGACCACACGTCGCCCCGCTTGATCCACAGCCATCTGGACGCCTTCTCTGCTGCGGGACTGATTTTCCTAATGGCTCGCCTGGTGTGCAGTCCCTTCACTCCCAGCATCTTGAGTGCCCTGATGAGTGACTGACCG
This sequence comes from Corythoichthys intestinalis, assembly GCF_030265065.1. NCBI lineage: Eukaryota > Metazoa > Chordata > Actinopteri > Syngnathiformes > Syngnathidae > Corythoichthys > Corythoichthys intestinalis. Next base: position 45,931,214 of record NC_080398.1, read on the forward strand.
GCAAATCCTCTGCACCCGACTTCAATGGGATTGCACCGGGTCTTCCATCCCCTGCTTCGGCATTCGCCTGCCAGTTCCTCATACTTGGCTCTCTTTCTCTCAAAAGCCTTCTCCATCCTGTCTTCCCAGGGAACTTTCAGTTCCAGCAGGAGCACTTGCCTTGTTGTTTCTGACACAAGGACGATGTCAGGCCTGAGTGTGGTCACCGCGATGTTCTCTGGGAACTTGAGCTGTTTCCCTAAGTCGACTTTCAAATGCCAGTCCTGGGCTGTTGCCAGGAGACCACCTGCTTCACCACGGTGCTGCTGTGGTTTCTCCCCAGCTCTGACAAAGGTGATGGATTGCCTTACTGGCTATTTGTGTTTGCTGGTGGAAATCCCTGTGCTGATGGCCTCAGTGATGACTCGCAGCACTTGGTCATGATGCCACCGGTAACGTCCCTCTCCCAGTGCTCGTGGGCAGCAACTCAGGATGTGCTCCAGCGATCTGGCTCTTTGGCAGAGTGGCCACAGAGGGTTCTCAGCCAGGCCCCAGCGGTGGAGGTTGGATGGGCGTCGTAAACCGACTGGATGAGGAACTTGATCCGGTGTGGCTCAGATCGCCATAGCTCTGTCCACAAAATCTTCCGGCCAGCTGCCTCCTCCCATCGGGTCCACGACCCCTGCTGCCGCATTCCTACTGTCCTACTGCAGCGCTCTTCCTCCACCCCTGCTCGAACCTCTTTCTGGATAAGCAGGCGCCTTTCCTTCCCCTGTGCCTTGTTGTAGGAAGGTCTTTGGTTACTCCCAAGTCCTGCTCGTCCACATGCCACCGTTCCCACCAGCTCACTGTGCCGCAGGCGGGACACAGCCTGGTTGACTGCCTCTTGAGCGCACCACTTCCTGCCGGTCTCACTTGTATGCCAGATGAGAAGACTCTGCTGTCACTTGAGTCCTTGTACAGCAGCACCTCTCTTGCTCGGGTGACCATAAACTCCTCCTTCAGACTGCTGAAGGGCAGAGTAAACTTGTTGTTCCTCCCGTACAGTGCGATGCTGCTGAGACTTCGTGGAAGGCCCAGCCACTTCCTCAAAAAAGAGCTAGCTTTTCTCTCGAGGCACTCGACGGTGGTCATTGGCACATCGTAGACCAGCAGTGGCCAGAGGAGTCGAGGCAAGATGCCATGTTGGTAAACCCAGGCTTTGAACTTGCCTGGTAGCCCTGACTTATCCACCGCTGTCATCCAGGCTCCCAACTCCTCTGATGTTGCATGGAGTGCTGTGGTGTCCTTTAAGGTGCTGTCGTAGATCTTCCCCAGGCTCTTGACTGGCTTGTCTCCCACTGATGGAATCTGGGTGTCTCGTATGGAGAAGCGGAACTTGTCTGAGACCTTCTATTTCTTTACCACCAGAGTGGTGAATGTGCCTTCAGTTGTACCGGGCATTTAAAATGAATAATAAAGTGAAGAAACAAAGGTGTTCTAATAATGTTTTTTTTTTTTTTTTTGATGACAGAAGAAAAACAAAAAATCTTCTTAAGACTTGGCGTCATAAGACCATTATTAAAAGTACAGGCAAGGTTTAAAGTAATATTTCAATATTCTTTTTATGTGTCTTACATATCAGAGTAATCACAACTTAGTATGCATCGTAATTAGGTGTGTTGTAGATGTGCCTGACGTAAAAATTTGTTATTGTCAATAGTTAGCAGTATAGTTGTATACTGGTCTTTTATTGCTTTGAATGCAAGTCTTTTTTTGAAACGTCTGGTACAAATCTCATACACATACTGTATTTGTATTTGCTATGTCATAATGGTAATATTTACTGGGTGTGTCCCTGGGTATAACTAATATAATAGTGGCAGAAAGGCTGAGTCTGTGAAATAATGTCCAACTAGGGTTCTTGGATATCCCCATAAAGTAATATACATTCCATACCATTTGTGCTCTCCTCTATGCCAATTTGACAAGTATTGACCAGGCTGCTGCCATACCATAAAATATTAACTTGATAGTTGACTAATCACCAATTATTTTTGGGGATTAGTTGATTAATCGGCTAATTATATAAAATATTATTCTCTTATATTACTCTTGGCTGAACATTCCAGCTGTAAATGTGCATTAGAACCAAAAACTATTAGCTGAGAAAAGTGCTACTATGAATGTTACTATGTAATAGGGCTTGGCGTTATGGACTAGTAAATATATCAGGAGATGCATGATATATTTAGGCTAAATATTGATAAAAATGTATATTCCGATGTTTTCCTTGCCAAGTGAGAGGTTATGTTCGGTGCAAGTCAAAGCCAAATGTGACATGTCACAAGTTTTTTTTTTTTTTTTAACTATTTCAGTGAACAGTGGCAAAATCACATAAATAAATAATCAACCGTTTTCTTCACCTGATTCTTGACAAAATGCTCAGTTGTTCAAATAATACAAGTTAATCATAAATAATGTATAATTACAGAAGTACCTTATTTGAAATTGAAACTCTGAAAGGTGCACATTTCAACTATATCGATATTTACGATTTATTTTAATTCCATATTTCATTTAAAATGATAATGGCATGATTTTTATATCGATTTACAGTATTATCCAACCCTGCTATGTAACTATCAGTGTTTTCCAAAGCAACAGCAGTTTGAAAATTTCATGTTTAGCCAAATTACAAAGATAATCTCAGAAATTGGAGAATATTTAACATTAAGAGGCTCAAAGAAATTTTTGGTCAATTTTTAGGCAAACATGCTCTCTAATAACCAAAATAGCTGTTAATTGATTTGAATGACGATTCGTCAGTTAGTCGTGGCAGCCACAGTGTTAAGCATGCCAATGAGCTTGTTGATTTTAAATAAAGCATACATTGTTTTTTTAACTCTGGGTAAGTATGTAAGTGTTTTAATCATGAACGTTTCCTCTCGCGAACGTTTTTTTTCTGTAATAATACTGTTATAGATTGGCCAACAATATCAGTTATGCAATACTGTCTTTATTTTTACAATATCCTTGCTTTTTATTAAAATAGATATTTAATACATTGTACTAATAAAACATTGTTTTCCGTTTTATGTTTCCATGCTGTTCCTTTATAATCTCAGAGACGAAGGAAGTGGTGCCTCGGTGAGTGCATTTATGATGTTAAATATTGTGATATTCTGTTGTACTCGCAAAATGTAAATACCAAGTAAAGTGGTATTGGTAATTTTTTTTTTTTAAATGCTACGAATTATTTTTTACGGTGAAAAACAATGTTTTGTACTGCACTGTACCGGTACATATTGCAACATAAAACTTAACCGTATGTATAATTTCATATATATGTTAGGGGACTGGTTATCCATGCCAGGCCTACTAGACAGGAATTTTGCAGTGCTTGAGCCACAAGGCGGTTTTAAGAATATCCGAGAGGAAAAAAATGATTCAGACATAGGGACCATTTTGCTGCCAAGGCAGTTTTGTACCCATTATAAATACTGAGCTTCATCATTCCAGCAGTGTCCTCCGTTGCAATTTGGAGTCAGAAATATTACTTTGGCTATTTATTAGAAGTGGGAACCTCAGGGCACCTCACGGTACGATAAGATTTGCGATACAAGGCTCACGATAACGATTATCTTACAATATTGCGACACAACGATTATCGATATATTGGTCCGAAAATATATATATGATATTCTACGATACAACTATTAAAATGAAAAACAGGATATTTCAAAATAGAAAAAATTGGTTTATTGAGTCATTTATTGAACAACGACACCTTTTTGTGTGCAACATTGCTGTAAAATATACATCTACTGCAAATTTTTTACCTGCACATAAAGAGGGAACAAACCACAACCACTGATATTTCTTGAAGAGATCGTGATGAATGGCACCCTTAATTTCTTTAAAATTTTCAATAATTTAAAATCTTTAAAAGTGCTTTAGGTGTCAGTTAGCAGTTGAGCCTAGAGTGGGGCTATGGGATGGGGCATGATAGAATTGGTGGGTCTCTTTTCTTCGTATATGACCTTTGTTGCCACAAGCACTGGTTTGAGCACTTCCACCATCTGCATCAGCATTCGAGATGTATGACTCAGTCAGGTTGTTCCTCACCTTAAAAACAACAAAATAAAACAAAAATATTAGCTACTTGATAGCTTTTGAGTTGAAATCCTGATTTTTTTGTGTTGGAAGTATTGAGTGAATTAAAAAAAAAATGAATTGAATGTATAGAGCTAAATCCTTGCAGAGGCTAAATGTAGTCTATAATAATGCCTTGAAGCTGTTATTGCGTGCGCCTGGATGGTACATCGCCAGTCAATTATTTGTTAGTTCTGGGTTACCCACCTTGAAAGTGCTATTAAGAAATCTGTTGTATAAGTTCATGCACGATTAAATGAGTCTGAAAATAATATTTTAATGAAAATAACGGACCCTACAAATAGTTATAGATGGAGGTCAAGCATGTGGTGCCATTGACGTAAAAGCCTGTTTGTTGTGCATTGATAGTTTGTGCGTTTTATTGTTCTTTCTTTTCTAGTTTCTGTTTCTTCCTGTGTTTTCTTATCAGTGTTTCCCCTAGGATTTTTTGAAGCTGTGGTGGTGGGCTGCATCGGAGTCGGACAGCCTCACCATGTCGTGCCACAGCGAATTTTTTTTTCTTCATTTTTTCCCCCAAGAAGAACCATAACAAAGATATATTTGAAATATTTCATTAGCCAGGCTAATGTTGTACCTCTCAGCTACAGTACATGTATGTAAAATGCGTAGCTGATTACAGCTACGTTACCCGATGTACTAATGCGACTTTTTTTCTCGTGGCAATAGTACGACTTACATCTCGTAGTGACTCAGGGTTGGCAACCCAAACTGTTGAAAGAGCCATATTTGACCCCCCAAAAAACACAAAAAAAACTGATACAGTATGTCTGGAGCCACAAAAAATTAAAAGCCTTTAACAAGCCTTATAATTATCGATACTAGCTATATTAGCCTACTATAGAAATACGTAATTAGCCTTCATGATTAAATGTTTGTTTTCCCTGCAGTGGATCCTATAGAGAATGACGCACCACGTGACTACTCTGTTGTACTATGCCACCACAAGTTTAACTTCATTACAATATTAATGAATTGAAAGAATGTTTGTGTCATGTTTGTCCTCCTAGAAATCCTATTAAAACAAAAAAATATATTTCCCTCCCCCATCTTTTTCCATTTAAAAAAAAAAAAAGCTCCGAAGCATTGCTAAAGAGCCGCATGCGGCCCGAGAGCCGCGGGTTGCAGACCACCGTCGTAGTCCTCCTTTTTCCTTTTATTTGACCCTCATAAGTACTACATTACCACAACAATAACAGTCCTTCTGTCAACTGACCCATTTAGAGCACTGGGGGAATTCTAATAGCCGTGTAAAGAGTTTTACTTGATTCGGTGAGAAGGTGAATAGTTTTTTCCCCGTTGTTCGTAAACTAAATTTCCACACAAAGGCACGTCGAGGTACCATTAACTTAGCAAGGAGAGGTATGAGAGTCATTTTTCGAGTGTCCCAGAGCTCGCGAAATTTGGGTGGGGGGGGCGCATTTATCAAAGTTTCGTCAGCCGTAATTGTCTGAAGTTGGCGCGCCGGTGTTGTGCCGAAAAATAGCCACTCCACGTGAAATGTCCCCCCTGACGGGAGCGCCCACACGTCACTCGTACAAACAGCCTTTTCTTACCAATCGATGGACACAGAAACGACGTTCTTGTACCGTGAATATGTATCATTTTACTCTGCTTGAACTGATAAATCGTTTACTGTGACCAACGCTCTGAAAATAGAGCAAGGCTTTATTTTGGGCCCCGCCTCTCCGCAGTCTCTCAGCGCAAGTTAGTCAAAGTTTGCTTTCCGTCCAAGACGGCCGTCCACCGCTCACTTTCGCCGAAAAGTCCGATCCAAATTATTGTAATGCCCCGGATATGGGCAAGAAGGAGAGAAGTCTGTATTTGCTTACCCACTTTATTGTGGTAACAATAATAAAGAAAAACAATAACAAAATAACAGCGGGCTGCTACAACATGCGACCGCTATCTCTCGCTATCTCGCTCGTTCTCCCATTCTTCCTACTCGTTCCCCTTGCGTCTCTTAAGGGGGGGGCCTGCATAGTAACGAACATTAGGCTACAATACACAATGAATAGGTGTCCGCTGAACTCCTCCCACTCGGCTGCCGCTAGTTTGAAGCGGCCTTTAAAAAATTTTTTTTATTTAAATAAATAAATAAAATACATCTCATTTGCCAGGCGTGGCGGCTTTCATTTTAGTGTGGCGGTGCGCCACAATCTGTTGAATATAGGGGAATCCCTGCTTATGTCAGTTTTCTGTTGGTTTGTGTGCTAGGGACACCATTGTGATTCCTGAATCAAAATATATAGAATTCAAAAATTCAATAATTACTATTTTTTAATATGTTGGGTAAATCCTTTAACATGCACATCCCCCTATGTATCTTGGAAGCTATTCAAACCATTTTTAAACCTAATGTATCAAAATGGCAGTGATTATAGTTTGTGTAGTAAATTAGATGGAAAGTGGTTCTCAAATGATAAAAAATAAATCAGTAAATTAATGTAGGCTTGTTTGATATTCATTCCCATCCAATTTAAGGTCCTGGGTTATTTGATATTATTCAACACCAAATGTCATCAAAATAATACATGAAAATTAAAATATCATTGATATTGCAAAACTTTCTTACCTCAGGTGATAAAAGCGAAGCAGTGATGGCAGGTTGCTGCTAAAGAACCCGGTCACCACTTCATCACCAGCTGCAAGTGGCTGTGCATATTCATTGTTTTTCCAGAACCTTATTATTGTTAGACAGTTCTTGCATACAGCAAAGTCCTTGTTCACCTTCCTTCCATATAAGTGTAAAATCTAAAGTTTGTCAACACGTGTAATTTGTAGGAATAAATTTCTCAGTTTTTCGTCCACCATTCTCGCTCAATTTTTTTTTATCCCACTTGAAGCTTCCTCTCTTCTTCTCTAGACGGACTTGCGCGCACTTTACCTTCACCACCATTCTTGAACGCCCTAGTGGACCGCCAAGGAATTGTTCAACAAACATTGAATGAGCAGTTTACAGCATCCATACTCCATAGTATGGCCAATATGTCAAAAGTATTGATACTTGGTGGGAGCATATCGATTTGGTTGCATAATATCGTGATCTATCGCCGTATCGAGATATTGTCACACTCTTACTATTTATACTACTGCAGCATGTAGTTAGCTATCATGCTTTTCTAAAGAATGCATCTTACCTGTGTTGAAATGTATTTATCAAAATTGTTAAGTCTTCTATGTAGTGTGCAAAATTTCTTTTTTTTTTATTTGTTGGGTCTTTAAGAAGTTCACTTCAATGCAACATTTAATTGTCTGGTGTGAAAAAAAAAAAATCAAATGGAAGGGTTTCTAAAGTTTCCAAGTTATAACTTCTATGTCTCATTTGACTTTAGGTAAAGGTGAAGGGTCTTTCTAAGGCAGCTCTCATCAAAAGTCTGTCTCCTAGAGTCATGCTGTCCAACCAACTTTTGCCCAAAGGGACCAAGATGAAGGTCAATCTGGAAGATCAGACTCGTCAGAAAGTGTCCTTCAGCTTCTCACAGACCAAGAAGCCACTTCACAGCATTTTCGTTATCCCTTCCAGTCCTGAAAAGTCTGACACTGAAACTGACACTGCCTCATCCCAGCCAACTATTGACAAAGGAAGGGCCTCCGACGGTAAAAAGGAACATAAGCAGACTTGTCCAGTGCCAATTTCAACGGAACATACATCTTCACAGGTTCCAAGCTTTGCTGCAAAGCTGAAAATTGACTTGGCAAAAATGCATTTCAAGAAGCAAATACTCAGTGTGTCTGTGACAAGAGAAAAACCAATGTCTGTTTTTCGGGACGAGAAACCTGCTTCTAATTTGCTGGTGATGCCAAAATCGGCAAGTAACAGCGAAACCAAATTCTCATCTTCCCAGCATCAGAACCCTGCAAGTGTCTCCCCCTCTGATGGTTCTCGTCATCACTCTTCTGAGAGCCAGACAACCTCGAGTCTCAAGAAAACTACTTCCTCCTCAGGAAAAGAGGATAACAGTTCCAGTTATGAGCAGGATAAAAATGTATACAAAAGGAAAACCAGGTCACAAACTGAAAGTGTTTCTACACGAACAGACGCTGAAGATCCAACCCCAATGTCTTCCAGACGCAAATCAAGTGACTTCAAAAGTAAAACAAATTTGGAAAGCAGTGGCAAACCAGTAACATCAAAGTCATCGTCAAGGTCACAAGGGGTAGAAAAAGAAAGGAGTTTATCAAAACGGTCTGAGAATCATGAAAGGTCGTCTAGTTATACAAAATCAGACCGTGATTCTAGATACACATCATCGCGTTCACTACGATCAGACAAAGATCGAAGAAGATCTAGATCCAGGTCTAGATCAAGGTCTAGATCTAGAGGCTCTCGTACCAGTTCATCTCACTCAAGATCAGAGAGATCAAGATGCGAAAGAGCATCACGCTCAGAAAGGGCCTATTATCATGATTCCGATCGTAGATCATACAGGAGTTCTCCACGTAGAGACAGAAGACGATCTCGTTCTCGCAATGACAGAAATCGTGACACTTCAGATTCTGAAGATGACCATCGCAAGACGAGGACAAGGACAAGTGAATCCAATAGATCATCCACCTATTCAAAGTCCTCTTCGTACTCAAAATCTGACAAAACAACTAAATCTATAGAATCGTCACATTTGTCAGAGTCAGATAAAAGAAGTCAAACCTCATCCATGTATGAAAGGACTTCAAAGCGGCTGTCAGACTCTGACTGCCAGCGCAAACGCTCTCCAGTTTTAGAATCAAGGCATTATAAAGCTAGCACCCATCATTCAATAGATACCAACAAAAAATCAAATTCCTCTTCTCAACATACCCACATGGATAGTGAAAAACATGAACATGAAAATCACCCAAAAAGCAGCTCTAGTCACACTGAGACTGATCATAGGACAAATTCTCAGGCAAGTTCTAGTTTGGAGGAAACATCTAAAGAAAAGAAAACTCATCTGCTTGATTCTAAACAGACAACCTGCTCAACTGCAGATGAAACCAGTGAACATGATAGACAATCAAAAGACATATTTTATAGCCCCAATGACAAACTAATACATGAAGCTTCTCTAAAACCCTATTCAGTAGAAGAAAATATTATGAACTGTAATCAAGAGAGAAGTCTGACTGACCACCAGAATGGTGAATTGACAGAAACACAATCTGACAAATTAGATGGACCAAAATTAAGTTTTGAAGTGGAGAAAGAAAATGCACCAGAAATGAATACAAACGACAGCAAAGTAAATGCCACCCTAATAGAAGTAAATATTGAGGATCCTCTTCATCCTCAAATCATAGCAAATGATCATTTAAACGAAGCTGCTCAAATTTTAGTAAATAGTAATGATGGCATAGTATGCAACATGAACGAAATTGAATTTTCCCAAGTGTCAAAGCTTGTAATTAATACAATTGATACACTTGCCACAAATGACACTCATAACTCTGAACCACAAAGTGAACAAAGTAATGTTGATGCTACTTCTGAGCAGGCCAAAACAATTGCACCACTGCATTCAGACCAACCATATAAAACTGAGACTCTGATGACTCTTGAACAAAACAGAGAGAACGCTAAAAAGAACAGTCCAACTAAAAAGTCTCGATGGGATATCGTTGGGCAGGATGGCCTAGATTGTGAAGATTCACATGAGACACTTTGTGCTGAACTACCCAAAAAGATCTCTGAACAAAAAATGGAGTCAACCAAAAATCAAAGTCCTCTAGTAATGATTGGGAGCATGCAGGAAATTGAAACACTTTCCACACTTGCGCAAGAGGTGATGAGGCCAGAGAAGACGGTGAGTTACGACCATGGGGAGCCTTCCGATATCGCTGGTGTAGACAATTCTCAAAAAACAAGCTTAGACCAGCCTCTGTGCAACAGTGCCGCAACACAGGTCAACAGTGCCGCTACACAGGTCAACAGTGGTGCACTGATTGAGAGCTGGAATGGAAACAAGGATGAATTTAGAGACACTTTTCCCAATCAGGTAAGCAGAGGAGGACAGAGTGAGGCTAGTGATAGTGACAACTCTGAGTATGACTCTGATTGCAGTGAGGCAATAAAACGATTGCACTCTGTGGTGGTTGTGCCAAAGAATTCTACTGTAACAAGTGAGTCGCATGACACTGGACCCTCCTCAGGCATTCAAAGTATCTCAGACCTCCACACTGCTAATGAAGTGCCCGACGTGAATAGTCATGAAGTTCAATATCAAGTAAGCACTCAACAAAAACTAGAGGGTGTTTCTTTCCACACTGGTACTCTTTGTCAATCTCAGAGTAATATGATTGACAGCACTAGTCACTTAGAGGGATCCAGCTTTACTAATGTTTCACAGCCGTATGTGACTGGTCCTACCAATTTTCACCAAGGTATGTCTAATATCATGCACGACCTAAACAGTTCTGTCCATCACGACCAACTTCAAATCCAGAATTATGTTAACAGCAGAGGTGAACTGTTGCTCCCTCAAAACCAACAATCTGCCAGTGTTGATGCCAATGACAGGATTGGATTTAACCCAAGTTGGAGTTTTTCACAGTTAGAACAGCCCAGTAGTACATATCAACAGCCGGACAGCAGTCATGGACCATCATTACCCCAATCTATACTTCCAGAACCCTTCCATAGCGTCCAGCCGCATGAAAACCACAGTGTCTCGTGGAACCACCAGACCTCAGACACACACGTCCTTGTTTGTAAGGATAATGCAGGTCAAATCCACCCGGACTCACTCACTAATGATCATGATGACTACTGCGGAGCTAAACCACCCAATCTTTTCAAACCAACTGGTGACTACAGTGGACATCCTGGAGTGTCAAGTTTTGTACAAGGTCATGAGATAAGCAGCAACAGCAGGTGCCCAGCCATGCCTGACCCCCCGAGGGAAAATAGCTTTAAGACGCACAGAAGCAGAGGCCCTCCCAAGAAACGACGGCCAGAGATCGAGTCGGATTCGGACAATGAGGCTGAAGCCGGACCTACTGCCAAAAAAGAGCGGCAAGGAGAAAATGAAGCTGCTAAAGAAACTCAAGTCAAAGTTGAGGTAGTCCGTCCGTCGCTCACGTTACAGCAATTTCAAGACTCAAATCGATGGAAAGAGTTTGCCAAGACAAAGAGGATGCCCCCTTATTTTGACCTGATAGAAGAGAATCTGTACTTAACTGAGCGGTAAGATTTTGTGAACAAATGAAAATGCTTAGGTAGTTTCAGACTTTGAAAGTTTTTTAATGTTTACAGAAAGAAGAGCAAATCTCACCGTGATATCAAGAGGATGCAGTGTGAGTGCCCAATACTACCCAAACAAGACCGTTTACAGGGCATGATGGCGTGTGGGGAGGACTGTTTAAATCGTCTGCTGATGATTGAATGGTTAGTCAAGATATTCAGAAAACATATGGGTTGTTTAAATAAAGCTATACATACTGTATATATTTTTTTCTAATTTTTCCAATTTTTTCTTTTACTGTAGCTCCTCACGGTGCTTGAATGGGCACTATTGCTCAAACCGACGCTTTCAAATGAAGCAACATGCAGACTTCGAAGTCATCCTCACCGAAGACAAGGGCTGGGGTCTACGTGCGGCTAAGGACTTGCCATCGTAAGAATTTAATGTGCTAGGATAGCTGTGTCATCTACATTGGTAATATTTTCATATATGTGTTTTTTATCTCGTCACAGAAACACATTTGTGCTTGAATACTGTGGGGAAGTGTTGGACCACAAAGAGTTCAAAGCAAGAGTGAAAGAATATGCACGCAACAAGAACATACATTACTACTTCATGGCACTAAAGAATAATGAGGTAAGTTAAATAAAGGGTCAATCCAGGGTACAAGGATATTTATAATAGAATCAAATTAGGTAATTTATTGTCAATAAGAAATACAGTGGTGTAAAAAAGTATCTGAACCTTTTGGAATTTCTCACATCTGCATAAAATTACCATTAAATTTGATCTGAACTTTGTCAAAATCACACATATGTAAAAACAGTGTCTGTTTTAACTAAAACCACCCATTTATAGGTTTTCATATGTTAATGAGAATAGCATGCAAACAATGACAGAAGGGGGAAAAATAAGTGAACCATCACATTTAATATTTTGTGCCAGACGCTTCCTGTAGCTGCAGATCAGTCCGGCACATCGATCAGGACTAATCTTGGCCCATTCTCTTCTACAAAACTGCTGTAGTTCAGTCGGATTCCTAGGATGTCTGGCATGAATTGCTGTCTTTAGATGCCACAGCATCTCAATGGGGTTCAAGTTTGGACTTTGACTTGGCCACTCCAGAACGTGTATTTTGTTCTTCTGAAACCATTCTGAAGTTAATTTACTTCTCTGTTTTGGATCATTGTTTTGTTGCAGCGTAACTGATAAACCTTTGAATTCATTCTTCCATTAATGATTGCAAGTTGTTCAGGCCCCAAGGAAGCTAAACAGCACCAAATCATGACGCTTCCTCCACCATGCTCCACGGTGGGGATGAGGTGTTGATGTTAGATAACTGTTCCGTTTTTCCTCCACACATGACCTTGTGTGTTACTCCCAAACAATTCAATTTTGGTTTATTCAGACCACAAAATATTTTGCCCAAACCTCTGTGGAGTGTCCAAGTGCCTTTTTGCGAGCATCAAACGAGCAACAATGTTTTTTTTTTGGTTTTTTTTAGACAGCAGTGACTTCCTCTGTGGAGTCCTCCAATGAAAACCATTCTTGGCCATTGATGATGTGTGCACAGAGATATTTGACTGTGCCAGTGATTTCTGTAAGTCTTTAGCAGACACTCCAGGGTTCTTTTTACTCTCTGAGTATTCTTCGCTGAACTCTTGGCGTCATCTTTGGTGGACGGCCACTCCTTGGGAGCGAACCAACAGTGCCAAACTCTCTCCATTTGTAGACAACTTTCTGATTGTTGTTGTCGATTGAGGAACATCCAGACATTTAGAGATGGTTTTGTATCCTTTCCCAGCTTGATTGCAGGTCTTCAGACACCTCTTTTGACCGAGCTAGGTTTGCACATCAGACAATGCTTCTCATCAAGAAAATTCTTACCCAGTGTGTTTTATAGTGAGCAGGACAGCTTTAAACCAACCAGTGATTGGGCACACACCTGACTTAAATTGTTTGGTAAAAAATTGGTTTCAATTGCTCTTTAAGTCTCATTAGGCAGAGGGTTCACTTACCATAATTTCCGGAATATAAGGCGCACCCGTGTATAACGCACACCCGAAATTTAATTGTAAAATCTAGGGAAAATTATTGTACCCGTGTATAACGCGCACACTAATTTTAGCACCAATAAATAGAAGAATACAAGAAAACAGAGCTCGTGAACAGATACAGAAATGTCATTTTACTGACTGATGAAACACAGCACAAGTATAGCACATTGGTAGTTCAAAACATTACCGTAAACTGAAATTATGTACAGTAATAATATGATCTGATAACTTGAACTTACCAGAATCCAGGAGAAAACAAAACAGATGCGACTTTTCTTTTAAAGGCTGCTGCATAACTTGCTCGTTTCATCATGATGAATGTTTCTTCCATGGATTGATACGGTAAAATGAAAGTGAGAACTTAAGTCGGATATCCGAGAGAGCTCATCGCTGTCGGCACGTGAGTAACAATAGGAGCTATTGTTATTTGGGTTTGCGTTTCCCGATATATATATATATATATAGTTGACGGACACAGGAAGTCTGGGTTGTTACGTTTGTTATGGTCCGAGTTGCGGAGCTGCAATAAACGTTGACTCAAATGAGTTCAAGAAACTAAATCCTGTGCTTTATGAAGAGTGAAAAAAGCAGAATTTAACACAGACCAAATCATTCGGCCGATCAGAGTGAAGTATTACCGGAACAAAATGGTGACGTCACGTACCGTAATGATCGGCAACGGATCGCCGCATACGTTTCTTCAACACAACATAGCCTTGTCAATTAAAAAACAAATCGGTTTTGATATATATGTAATATATATATATTACTGTCTCCATCCATGTACCTGTTTATAATGTGCACCATGATTTTAATAGTTCATTTTGGGGAAAAAAAGTGCGCGTTATATTCGGGAAATTACGGTACTTTCCTCCTTCTGTCATTGTTTGCATGGTATCCTCAATAAAATATGAAAACCTATAAATGTTTGGTTGGTTTTAGTTAAAGCAGATGCTGTATTTTCATCTGTGTGATTTTGACAAAGATCAGATCACATTTTTATGTGAATTTATGCAGAAATGTGACAAATTCCAAATGTTCAGATACTTTTTCATACCACTCTAACTGACTTGTCATTATCTTTCTCCAGATCATCGATGCAACACTTAAGGGTAATTGTTCTCGGTTTATGAACCATAGCTGCGAGCCCAATTGTGAGACCCAAAAGGTTTGTTGGCCAAAGAAAAAACATTCAATAATACTGTTGAGTCAACATGCTCGTTTCCTAACTATGGATTTTCTTCCCACCTCAGTGGACGGTCAATGGCCAGCTTAGAGTTGGGTTCTTCACCACCAAGGCTGTTAGTGCAGGAGCTGAGCTGACATTTGATTACCAGTTTCAGAGATATGGGTATTTACTTTATTTATTCACATGTAAAATTGTAAAAGCTTATTTAGATGTATAACTTGAACTAAAATTCCCTTCTGCTTTAGGAAAGAAGCCCAGAAGTGCTTTTGTGGAGCCCCCAGCTGCAGAGGCTTCCTGGGAGGGGAGAACAGAGTCAGTGTCCGAGCAGCTGGAGGGAAGATGAAGAAAGACCGAACTCGAAAGAACGCTCTTACAACAGTCAGTTCACTTATTCCTGGAATCTGTTCAAATGTATTTCTTTGTAATAGATTTAGATGGTGTGTTAGTTTTCTAAATTCATGCTTTGTACACTTTGAAGGAATTGTTAACATCTTACTAATCGTGCTGTTATTCTTCAGGTTGATGAGGAACTGGAAGCGTTGCTTGAGAATGGCGAAGGGCTTTATGACGGGAAACAAGTCGTGTCCTTGTGTAGACTTATGGTTCGCGTGGAAACCATGGAGCAGAAACTCACCTGTCTCAAGCTCATACATGTAACTCAACATTAAAAAAAAAAAAGTTTTCATAGAAGGTGAGACTTGCTTGACGTAATGGTGCATTTATTCCCTGTAGGACACACAGAATCCGTCATGTTTGAAGCAGTTCTTAGATCATCACGGCTTGTCCTTGCTTTGGATCTTCATGGTGGAGATTTCTGAAGCCAAGGGCAATTGTGCCAATAACATCAAACTACAATCGGAAGTGAGACAGTTGATCTGTGCATTGTTTTTTGTAATGTAATTTTTTTTCTTAGAAAGTAGAAAGGATAATGCACAATCTGTTTGTTTCCAGATTATGAAGACTCTGGCTGTGCTACCCATCTCCACAAAGAACATGCTGGAAGAGAGTAAAGTCCTGACCTTTATTCAGCGATGGGCTGAAACAAAAGCGCTCCCTCAGCCCGTTGAGATGGATGGTTATTCCAGCGAGAACACGTCTCGTGCTCAAACGCCCCTCAACACTCCTGATGCTTCCAACTCCAAATTGGGAGCAGAATCTGACAAGGACACTTCGAAACCTGCTGTTTACAGACGTCTTAAAATCATCAGCGAAAACAGTCTGGACAGCGCACTCTCCGATGCCAGCAAAGCATCTGATGGCAAGGAGGAAGAAGAGGAAGAAGATGATGACGAAGAGGAAGAAGCTACTCAAAGTGCGCAGCCTGATGACAAACAGAAGTTAGATGTTATCGATGAAACTGCTAATGAAGTGAAAGAAACAACAGAAGAGCAGGTGAAAGATTTCAAAGTAGAGAAACAGGAAGAGATAGAAATGGCTTCAAATGTTGAACAACAAATTAATCTTAAAGAGGAAAAAGACCAAGCGGAGTTGGGCGAGAAGCCGTGTGAGGTAAAAGTGGACATGAGTGATGAACCAAGTAAGGAACTTGAGGTATCTACCAAACCAAGTGAAGAAGAGC
Source organism: Corythoichthys intestinalis (assembly GCF_030265065.1). NCBI lineage: Eukaryota > Metazoa > Chordata > Actinopteri > Syngnathiformes > Syngnathidae > Corythoichthys > Corythoichthys intestinalis. The sequence continues at coordinate 45,947,330 of NC_080398.1, forward strand.
TTACCATTCAGGCACCATCAGAAACAACAGATATGGAAAGTGACCAGCCTGAAGTTGAGATTCAGAAACCGGAGGTTGGATCAATCCAAATAGGTGTTCCTGATGCTTCAGCTGAACAGCCGGTTACGGACATGGTAGCCAAGACAGAAACACTGGAGACTGATAAGCTGTCTGCTGGCCCTGAGACTCAACCAGAAGAACCTGCCATCACTGTTGCTCCTCCAAGCTCTGACACATCCGAGGTCATTGTGCCCACTGATGACACACCAGCACCTACGGATCCTCCAGTGATAGAAACACCTTCCCAGGATGAAGAGGAAGGTGTTTCCGATGTGGAGAGTGAGCGTAGCCAGGAGCCCCAGGTCAGTGCTTTGGACATTAGCACTATGGCCGCCAGGCTTTTGGCAAGCTGGAAGGATCTCAAGGTGAGTGCAGAATCGAGTTGGTCGATATACTGTCTGTACCCTACTATATCGTTGGGCCCTATGATTAAGAATCAATGGTCTCTGCAGGTTTTTTTTTTTTTTTTTTTTTTACATTTTCAGGGACACCGGTTGATTCTGTTTGGAAGAGGCACCTTTTGTTCATGAATATTTACTTTTTTGTTACATCTAAAACCCAAAGGAATCGTCTTCTTCTCTTTCATTCGTCTTGTACTGTTAGGCGTCGCCACACCGAGTCATCGTCAGCCTATCTTCTGCATCTCTCTTACAACAACTGCCCTTATCTCTTCCATCACCACATCCACTCACCTTCTCTTTGGTATTTCTCATCACTCTTTTCCCAATATACTCACCATCTCCCCTGTGGTTGTATCCAAACAATTAAGTGTGCTCTCTCGTAACTTTAAAAACACCTCACATTGGCTGTTCCTCTGATGAAAAAAAAATCATCCAATTCAAAATGGTCATTTTGAGAGAGAACCTCAACATCTTCACATCCGTCACCTCCAGGTCTGCTTCATCTTTTTTTCACTGACACACTCTAATCTGTACATCATGGCTGGCCTGACCATTTTCCTATAAACCTTACCCTTTATTCTAGATGTGACTTGTTTGCCACATAAAACACCTCAAACCTTCCTCCACCTCTTCCAGCACGCTGGGATTCTTTTTCTTCTTATCCTTACCACACTCACTGTTGCTCTGTTTGGACTGCTGACCAGGTGTTTAAAGTCCCGCATCTTCAGTGTTTCTTCTCTCTGTAGCCTCAATCTTCCTTCTCCTGTAGCATTTAAATCCCAAAGGAATATGGTATTAAAATGTATTGAGGGTTGTAGTAATAGGGCCACTTTAGAGTTTGGAACATTACCATTGTAATAAAGGGGCACGATAGATTAAACACTTCATTGAATTTTGTTTGGGAAAAATCTGGGAATTTTTTTTTAAAGCAACACGAGGTATCTTTTCAACAGTTATATTTTCATTACATTTGTGATACTATGTCGACTGACAACTAGTTGAATAACACCTCTTTTATATCTTGGGAGTCGGGGGGGGGGGGGGGGGGGGGTTAAGCCACACTTAGCCACACAGTTGCTAACCATTATATGCTATTGTTTAGCCACAGCTGGATTCATTACCTTATTACTATTTGTCCTTCATACAGCCGCTAGAAACAGAAATGTTGTTTAATCCATCTGCAGGCGACTGGGAGATTTATTTTTTGTTCATTGATGATTTTATGACACTGTTTGGGTGTGCGCTGGTCCTCATGGGAAATGCAGTCTTCCTTAAGAAAAACACTACCGCTTTTGTCCAACGGCGGCGCTAAAATTTACCTAACTGAAATGTTGCAATTTGTTGCTTTAAGTGGCACTAAAGTTTTATTTTTTGTAATTATTTTTTTTATCACTGTGAATGCCATTTTACCAGGTTTGCACAACAATTTGCATTGAAAGTGCCCAGAATTCAATTTTCCAAGAAAGTTAATCCTTTTGGGGCTTTTTTGCAGACATGTGTTCTCATTAATATGCAGCTGACTGGATCCATTTTGAACACTCTTTGCTCTCACGATTGCTCTTGAAAAAAATTAAAAAGTAGGAAACCGGCAAATTATAGTTATGATAAAATGAAAATAATAAACATCCATTTCTTTACCTCTATTACCTATGCTTAATTCAGAGTCATAGTTTGTTTTATATATTTTTCATGTCCTTGGATTTTGCACTCTTATACATACTTCTGCCTTGCATACCCACCCAATAGTACTCTCAAACCCACATAACAAATTGTGTTGTGTCAGGAAGGGTATCCAATCTAAAAAATTTGCCAAACAAATCATGCAAATGATACACTGTGGCCATCCATGACGGGACAAGCTGAACTTATAACGATGTGTATTTTATGTATTCTTTGACAAGACTTTTTTGCTTGTCTTTTAGGAGGTGTACAGAATACCAAAGAAGACTCAAGTTGAGAAAGAAGCAAATGGTAAGTGAACTCTACGTTTCTCAAAGCACTTTCCTAATTATTTTTGGAGTCACCACATAGTCACTACATTGTCTCAAACCAGATCGAAGTCGAGATCGTGACTCAAATTTGACTCCACGCAACACCTCTGGTAGTCGAGAACGGGAAAGGGAACGTGAAAAGGAACGGGAAAGGGACAGAGACCATGACCGAGATTGGGACAGGGAGCGAGACAGAGAAAGGGAGAGAGAAAGAGATCGTGACAGGGAGCGCGATCGAGACAAAACTCCACGCAGCACCGAGAGACGGAGGCGAAGGTCCACATCCCCACCCTCTTCCTATGAGCGGAGCAGCCGACGCACTGAGGAGCGGTAAAAGTTCCCATCGACGGGAATGTTCGGCCTTGTGCTGGATAGGGTGACGAGCAGTGTGTTTTGTTCTTTGAATCGTTTCAGGTTTGACCCATCAAAGACACCGAGGGGAGTTGGCAGCAAGGAGCGCAACAAGCTGTCTACAGAGGAGCGCAGGAAGCTGTTTGAACAGGAGGTCGCTCAACGAGAAGCCCAGAAACAGCAGCAGCAGCTTCAGGAGCAGCAGCAGCAGCAACTCCAAACTATGGCCTACGACCCCGCGTTGGCCTATGCCTCCACTTCTGGCTTCATCACCTACCCACCCGGATACCCCCTGCAGACATTTGTGGATCCCACCAACCCCAATGCAGGCAAAGTACTACTACCCACGCCGACAGCTGACCCCACCTTGACCTATGAACAGACTACTTCCCAAAGACTTGTCTCAGATCTTGGGCTTCCATCGCCATCATCAACTTCACAACCCGCTCCTGTTTCTAATATCTCTCAGCACATCACCTCCGCCAACCTCACCCCTGCTGACGACCCGCAATACGCCCAGCCTGCCGTCGCAGCCCAGGACTCGAGCGTGTCTGTCCTCTCCGTGCCTGCCCAGGCGGTGCCTCAGGTCCAGGGCCAGCAGAGCTACACCACTCTATGGGACCCCGCCACCCAGCAGGCAGTGACCGTGCAGACGCAGCCGACGCAGCAGTACACCGCGGCCCCGGCGCAGGGTCCCACGCAAACGGCCATCTACTACCAAGGGCAGCCGTGCCAAACTATCTATAGCATCCCTACTGCATACCCTCAGACCAACACTCCAGTCATTCAGGTAGGCTAATAATCATATTACATAATTACTAACCCCAATGGGAAAAACATTTTAAGTCACGCCTAAGTATAAGTCGCATTTTGGAGGAATTTTATCAGAGATCAAGAACAAACGTACCTTATAGTAATATTAAAATGGAGAACAACAGGCTAAATAATTATCTGTTAACGTAACATAAGCAATAATTCATATAGCTATAGCAACACAACATGTTCACCAAACTCTCCAGCTGTCTCAGAATCATTATCAAATCCATTAAAGTCGGAAGACAAAAAAAGTATGTGTGTTAAGAAATGGAATGTTGTGCCATATGAAACAACAGAATTGCTTGAGTCTGTTGCATAGAAGTAATGAAGCATATGGTACAATCTTAATGCAAATTCTTTCCAGTTAGATTGAAAACCAGAATTTATCAGATTGAATGTTTTGTTGTTGTTTTTTTTTTATACAAATATCTAATGTGATTTTTATGTGCTTTTACAGGCATACTCTGACCCTGCAGCCAGCTACCTACATGGGCAAACAGTGTATCCTGGACATCAGCAGAATGTGGTGGTGCAGCAGGGAGGCACAGTCACCACCATCGTTACTTCACAAACTGTCCAGCAGGTAATAAGACCACCTTAATCCAACATACCTTTCTAAATGGTGTCTAGAAATTAGGGATGTAACTATTACATATTTTTGCACCCGAGTCAGAGTCACCTGATTTTGAAAATACGCCGATACCAAGTCCCGATCCGATACCGAAAAAACAATTTTTTTTGTTTGAGCAAAAGTTCCATGTATGTTACAGTACAGTCACTGTACTTTTTACAGTATTTCCTCCATGTTTTTATATATTTTGGCAAGTGTTTCTGGATTATTTTGATACTTTGAACACAAAATCTAGGCGCACAGACCTGTGAGGTGGACGTGCTAACCACTGTCCCACCGTGCAGCCTTCATAATGTGAATTTTTTAAACACAAGAATAACGTTACAAAAATGGTTGTCTTTTTTGCACCTTTGATCATAGCGCTACAGAGCCTTCTCTCGCTAGATGAAAGTTAGAAACGTGTCAATCATCATTAACTTTAAGTATCAAATGACCAAGAAAAAAGTTTGGTCGCACTGCTTAGGAGGGAGGCAAGAGGCTGTGGTGCCGTTTACATGGTGACTCTCTGAGAATACGAAAAATTTAAAATTTTTATTTATATGGTTCCATCTCCATTCGAACAATGTTGCAATCCCGCATGAAAACGATGTAGTATTTGTGCCAGGCCCTGGGGGGGTAGTGCAGATTTACAAGGCATCATCAGACAGCCAATGATGCACTTTGACCCCAACAACATCCTCAGCCCGGAAGGCAACATACCCGCCCACTCCAAGCAATGGCATTTGTCTTTAGCTTCAAAAGGCACAAAAATTGAAACATACAACATATTTAAATTGAAAATACTATAAAAACAGTAAATTAAAGCCGATGTTGTGCCATATTTGCTGTTTTTAACCTAATAACAATAAATCAACAAGATGGCATTACCATTATTAACATTCTGTTAAAGCGATCCATGGATAGAAAGACTTGTAGTTCTTAAAAGTGCAAGATATAGAAATTTTGTATTAAAACCCCTCTTCATTTTTTCGTTTTAATAAAATTTGTAAAATTTTCAATCAAAAAATAAACTAGTAGCCTGCCATTGTTGATGTCAATAATTACTTACACAATGCTCATGGATGCTGAAGCCTATAAAATCAGTCGCACTCAAGCGCCAGCAGAGGGCGACAAAACTCCGAAAAACACAACAAGTACACAATTCACTGTGCTGTCATTTTAATCTGTTTGAGCGGGGCATTTGTGCGTTAATTGCGTCAAATATTTTAACGTGATTCATTTTTAAAATTAATTACCGCCCGTTAACGCGATCATTTTGACAGCCCTAATTTTTTTACATCAAAAACTCGATTCTATTGCTGTAGTTTCTGACTTTTTTGTAACTCCCCTTTTGCCATTTGATTGCGCAAAAATACCAGTACTATTTTATGAAGGTATAAACATATATAAATACTAGTGCTGCAACGATTAATCGATTAACTCGAGTATTCGATTAGGGAAAAAAAATATTCAAATTAAATTTTGTTGCTTCGAGTATTCGTTTAATTAAAGTGGCATTGTAATGGTTTATTTTGAAAGTGTTTGCATTTAGTTTTATTGATTAGGGTGGATACACTGCCCTCTGGTCTGCCTCTTTTCACATGGCTGAATCCAACTGCTCCCTGTTAAGACCAACGTAAGCTCAGTTTTTGTTTGGGCTAATGTTTTTTAATGCATTCAGAATTTAGTTTATAGGTATATTTAGCAGTTTTTTGTGGGAATGTGTCTGAACCATTTGTTAAGAGCATTGTAAAAAAAAAAAAAAACCTTTAGCATTTTATAGCATTTAAGCAAGCGGACTTTTTCTACGTAAGTTACCCAATTGTTCTTTTGTTGTACATCGATCCTCATTTTTAAAAAATTATACCGTTTGAGGCTCAGCTCAGATATTTTAATTTTTCATGTTCCTTATCCGATTACTCGATTATTCGAACTAACTAGTCCATCCATTAATCGACTACTAAAATATTTGATAGCTGCAGCCCTAATCAATACTATGCAATAAAAGCATTTTTCTCAAATGCAATTATATACATTCAGGAGTGGTTATAGTCCAGTTCTTTTTTTCTTTGATTTTGGAAAAGTCCTTTTTTTGATTGTTCACTCCGTCTGGATGTGCATTTTTCCCAAACTTTCCTCCTTTATATGGCTCATTTATGTCCTTAATGTCAATTAGCCAATCGGTATCAATAATGAACTAACACAGTAACATATTATTCCACTAAGTTAATTTTCCCCCCCAAAAACCCAAAACATTTCACTGCGACAACTACGATATGGAAGAATTTCAGAAATAAAATCAATACGTTGCAGTGCTACATTTGGTCACTAGACGGTGTGGTGTACATGTACACGTAGTTCTCAACTGTAATGAGAGCTGTGGTTAATCACGGAAGACTTGTAACCACAGTTGACAAGTACTGTTGCTACAATCTTTCTTATATGAGGCCCATTTTCCATAGCTGGCCAAACAGTAATTCCAGGTGGTAAAGTGAAGTCCACTTTCTTTCCTCCAGGAAATGATCGTACCCAACAATGTGATAGATCTGCCCCCTCCTTCTCCCCCAAAACCCAAAACTATCATTCTACCTCCGAACTGGAAAGTGGCCCGGGACCCTGAAGGAAAAATCTACTATTATCATATTACAACAAGGTGAGTATTGATGTATGTTTCAATAGGGGGCCTTATATTGTATTATAAACTGTCACTATTCATTTCCTTCTCTGATTTCCGACTTACTTTTTTGTCAGGCAAACTCAGTGGGATCCTCCTACCTGGGACGGAAGTAGTGATACCAATCTGGACCACGACTCTGAGATGGACCTCGGTACTCCCACTTATGACGAGAACCCTTCCAAGGTGAGCTTTTACAAGGCGCATAAGAGCTTTGTTCTCAATGTAAAAACAAAAAAAAAATCCTTCTGTGTGCATAAATCCACTGTGTTAAGGATACTTCCTCTTTGCTTTTTTTTTTTTTTTTTTTTTTAATTCGCTTCCCAGAAAGTTAGAGGTTGAATGCGAAACATGATTATAGCGTTTGTTCTTTTGGGCCATTTAGGATGTAGCGTTAGTGATTGCTTTCAGCTGCTTTTTATGGAGGAAAGCAAACGACACATGTACAGGCGCTTTAATGAGCTCCTACTCACATATTTCTTTGTCAAAGACTCGTCTCTAAACTCTGACTACTACTTAACTGGATGTGCCCTTGGCTCACATTCAAAAAAAATTGAGGACAGGATCGTCTCTTCTTGTCTTCTGCTGCCTCATTCGTTTTCCCTTCTTTACTTCTCTCCCTTCCAGGCATAATTGAAAGCATCTGGGTGACCCAGTAGATGTTTTGAGTTTTATTTTTTTTCTTTCTTGTTGTTGTCTCTCACTACTTGGCTTAAAAAAAATCTTGAAAACAAACTTAGATGGATGTTTACCCAAAAAGAAACGCAACAAGGTCATTCAGATTTCTTTCCACAGCACTTGAAGCTGTGACACATGTTCTTGTTATTATAAACTACTTCACTGTACCAGCAGTGTGCTATTTTTTTTTTAAATAATCACTTTTGGCATCTCAGCTGTTCTGGTCTTCTTCACGGCGGTCGGGCCGAATGGAGTTCGTGCCAGGATGTCCATGCTTTGTGTCAGGTGCTGTTTGATGCACCCACTGACCTCCATGACTACTGTTGGGCCGCCAGCTGCCATGTTAGATGGGGGCACAGCTGTAATCTCTGGAGATTTTAATTATAGATGGCCACTACAGCACTGCTTTTTACCTTCCATGCGGTCATAACATCTTCTTTTGCAGCTGAGAAAACGTCTGACGGAAGTTCAAATTACACCTTTAAAGACCTTCGCAAGATTACAAATGAACCTGAGGGTGTGCAGCCTGTTAAATGTTCTGTTTTGTTTTGTTTTGTTTTTTTTTTAAACACAGTTCTCAACCAAAACAGCTGAAGCAGACACTTCCAGTGAATTGGCAAAAAAGAGTAAAGAGACATTCCGCAAAGAGGTGAGCATGTGTTCCAGTTTGCTAATTTGGTCTATGCTTTTACCATCCTTTTTATAACGTCAATTTATGTGTGTTTCCGTTACTCAGATGTCCCAGTTCATTGTGCAATGTTTAAATCCTTATCGGAAACCAGACTGCAAACTCGGCCGCATCAGCAACACGGAGGACTTCAAACACCTAGCAAGAAAGGTACCGTTTAACAGGCCTAACAATTGTCTTTATGGAAACTAAACCACAGGTTCTCAAAGTGTGGTATGAGTACCGCTAGTGGTGCGTGAGGTCAGTTGTATTCAATTTAAACTGAAGAACATTTTAGAAAATTTCTTTTCAAAGAAAATATAAAGAACTTCTCTTCAAATCAGTCCTTTTTTTCTTTTTCATAGAACATTTTTTTTCTCACCAGAGTAAGTCATAAGCTACCATTGACAGTGCTAGATACAGCACTGGAAGTCACTCACAGCAGAGGGTGCGGAGGAACTTTTTTAGCGTTTCCCATCCAAAACCAGCCGTTTCAGTCCAAATTTGTCATGCCAGTGTGTTTTTCTCCATACAGTACAAGGCGTGCACGATGGCAGTTCACACGCATGCTGGATAGTTTATGTATTACTACTACGCGTTCTATTTCACCTAGAGTGTGTGTTGGAGTTTTTGTATTGGAAATAAAATCACCCGTGTATTATAACGCAAATCAGTGCAGCAAGAAGGCGCAATGACATGCGAACACATTTGAAAACTAAAAAGTCAAATAACCCTCAGTTTAACACCCCCTTTTCACAACACCAAAATTCAACAGTAACAACAAACAATAATATGGCTACAATGCAAGCATGTCTTACCTATTTGAAAAAAACGAAGGTAGATAGAATTATCATAATCGTCTTCATTTTCGAGCTCGAATTGAATTTTAGAAAATGTCGCTGTTTTTATTAGGAAAAAAATGCTAATTCGTTTTTGTGCCATGTTAATGCCTCCTGTCAACAGTTAACTTTTCCAACATGACCAGACGCAACGTGTCAGGTGGTGACCATGTTATTATTTAAAAAAAACAAAAAAAAAACACATTTTCTACATGTATATTTAGTCCGACTCGACCATGTAAGTGAAAAACTGCGAACTAGTGTTATACCCCTCCACCCCCCATTTTTGACGTACATTTTTTGGGGTGTATATGATATCAATAATTGTATATAAAACCCTATAAAGCCGTGTTATTATTAAAACATTAAAACATTGTTTGGATGTAAAAAAAAACAATAATATAAATAACATACATAAAATAATGTAGAAATAATTTAAATACATATGGCGGAAAACACAGACAAGGCTGAAAAAGCAGTTTCTCCTCTTGCACCCCTCTTTAAAAGAAACTGCTGTATTTTAAGCCAAAAGAACTGTTGTGTTTGATAAAACAATGTGTCTGTATGCTGCCATATCAGATTCATGGCGCATTAAGCCCCCGAACTATTTTTAATTTGTCCGTTTCACCCTCGAGACCCCCGTTTACAGACGTCGCGCAACTGCTTTTGTTTCAACCCAGCCATAGAAAGATGGTAAGTAATTATAATTATTATTCGAAATGTCTGTCATTTTCAGCTTAGAATCATTAATTGATGTCTAATATTTAGTTAAAAAAAAAAACGACTTTAAAAAATTATTCACTCGACTATTTTAAACTTATAAACAAATTACGTCACAACGAAAAAAATTGTGTCTGTAAATAAGTCACGGACTTAAATAATATATATAATATACAGTGGTACCTCTACATACGATCGCTTCGACACACGAACTTTTCGACATCCGACGTAAAATTTGACTCGCCATTTGTTCCTACATCCGACGACATGCTCGAAATACGACGACAATGGCAGCACCGCAGACGAATGCACGGCGGATTTTCTTGTGTGACAAATCAACACTGGTTTCAGAAAAGGTTGGTACAGGTGGTGAAACAAGGAAAAAGTTGACGCTTACCTTCTAAATGAAGATGCAAATGACAGAAAAATATGAGCGTAGGGTGGGCATCCGTGAAATGGCTCAACAATACATCTCCACGGTCCTCCTCCGACCATCGTTCGCCAGTCTTTATAAGTTAAGCTGACAATTCTTATTGTGGTAACATCTCCAGAGAAATCGCCAACTTCGCCACGTTTTTATCATTTATTTCACAACTTATTCAAAACAAAAACACCTTCTGTCTGCCGCAATTGACGGTGTTAAGAAAACATTCAAAGTGAAAGTGAAACTCAAGCTCACCGGTCTGCCTCTGGCACGTCAGCACCGCGGTGCGTTCAGGGTCAGCAAAAAAACGTCCGCCACATTAGAACCCGATTCGTTACATTAATACAGGAATTATTATTATTATTATTATTATTATTATTCCGATTTTGATTTATAATTTATTTGTTTTGCTATGTGTAATTGCCATTTGTAATAGTACCAGCAGTATTTTTTAAGGATTTAGTGAAGGTTTTTGGGCTGTGGAACGAATTAATGGAATTGTAATGTATTCCTATGGGAAAATCCTGCTCGACATACGACCATTTCGACTTACAAACAAGGTCCTGGAACGGATTAACTTCGTATGTAGAGGTACCACTGTATACGGTAATATACCTTAGTTTTATTTTTTTTTTTTGGTTACTGTCACATTTTCCTCAATAGTTTAGATGATAAATAATCGATCCAAACAAAAAAAAATTGGGGGAAAAAAACCCCTTTGAAAGGGTAGATATATGAAAAAGAAAATCTCGACCACTGCTTGATGTCTGCGATTTTTGCATCGCGACCCTTGTTATATTACCATGTTTCACCCATAAAATCCCCCAAAAATCCGGCTGTGGCCATTCAAAGCTCTGTCTTGACATTCGGTAATACATGCTACATGGAGTTTTCGGATCGAAATGAGGTATGTACGCGATAATATCTCGTTGAAATCATGGCGTCTTTAATTATGCCCTCTCATGCTCTCACCTCGAGTTAGGGGTTTTCTTTTTAAAAAAAAAAAAAAAATTAAATGCCCTCCTGTTCAAAATTTTTCTTCCCACAGAAAAATGAGATGTTAAGATTTCCAACAATTTTGAAATTTGGCCAAATTGGGGGTCTCAGAGCGGAATTTCAAGTCACCTCAGTGTTTTCCGCCATATAGAAGTACATTCATTCTCTGACACTCTCTCATATGATACGTGTGTGTAAGTGTACATAAATACATTACGTAGATGTAAATAAAATGTATATAAATGTTTTTAGAACTCTTTTATTCTAATAACAAGATACTTACAAGAAGATTACTTACAAGAAAAAATCTGCGATGCACTGAGGCCGCGAATGTAGTGAGGGATTACTGCAATCGCTTACTCTTTAAAGGATTAAAGCTCTTAAATGTCAACTTTGGAATAGCTGTCCACTGTATTGACCACTGTCCCTGTTGGGGGTTAAAAAAAAAAAAGGTAAAACTTGCCTTCGTTTGTTTACCGCATTGACCTGTGGCTCATTTTTTCCGGCAGCTAACCCACGGCGTCATGAACAAGGAACTGAAGGCGTGCACCAACCCAGAGGACCTGGACTGCAACGAGAACGTCAAGCACAAGACCAAGGAGTACATCAAGAAGTACATGCAGCGCTTCGGCGCCGTGTACAAACCCAAGGAGGACACCGACGTCTACTGATAGCACACGTCTGCCTTTCGCCTCCCGTGTCCCCCCCCCACATCGCTTTATTTATCATTCTCCTATTCACCCCGAGGGAGGTCTCAGAGTCAGACGGGGGTTACCACAGACTGATTGAGTTTTACTTAGTTATGGGGTTTTAAACGGCTACAAATGAAGAAACAGCCAACTTTGCTCCTTTTGACTCTTTCCACGGTTGAAAATGGATCAATGAACGGCCTGCTTCATTTTCTGGTGCTGCTTTTAACTGTGCAGGTCCAAGCTTCCACTCGTCGAAACGCCTCCCGGACTTTCGAGAGTCGCTTTCCCAACTTTTTCCCGCTGCAGCACCACAACGTGTGCTGCTCATCCATATTTGATGTGCCACGCACTCTCCTCACCTCCTCTTCTAACTGGACCCCAGGCAGAAGAGTGTAGCATTGCAGTTTTAACTTATCCACGTCATTTTTTAATTCAATCTAATGTTTGCATAATGAGCTCAGCCTTTTTATTCCTTGGTGTCATAAACCATGGCAGCCTATTGCATTAATTGTTGATAAATTAAATAGTTTTGGGAATGTTTAAATTAACAAGACACTTTGTAAAATGACTATAATTTCATGGTTCTAAAGTGTAAATATGTTATATTGGTACCAAATGTGTATGCAGGAGCCACAAGTGACCAGCTCGACTCTCTTCAAGATTTCTCACCCTTGCCGGCTCCATGTCAGCACAGGGTAGACAAATTCTTTTTTTTTTCTTTTGTTTTTAAATGTAAAAAGTAATTTTCACCCTACTCGACTGTAAGTATTGTCTAAGCACATTGTCATACCGAGTGTACAAACGTTTTAAAGATAATAAACTGTTTTTTTTTTTTTGTAGACCTGCGGGACTTACAGCGAACTTGAGTGAAGTTTACTCGGGTGTCAGACCGAAACTTCTATTTTATCTTCCTGAGCTTTTCATATAAAAGCCAGCAAAGAGGGATATCATTACAACTGCACTTGCACAGAAGTTGCAGTAAAGTAATTGAATAATTCTTTGTATAACAGCATGATATATTTGGAATTTCTTAAATTTCTGAACAATTTGCATCCTCTTTGGCTCTTTAAGAGCCAATGACAATGATGTAGCTCTTTTCATCCTACTGTGAATTACTGTCAATAATAGCCAATGAGTTAATAATTTGAATTTAATTTGAATACATGCCCGCTTTGTAGTTCTGAGATTGTTGGTTCAATCCCAGGCCTGATCTCCTTGTGTGGAGTTTTCATGGTCTCCCCGTGCTTCCCTGGGTTTAAACCACTCCAGTTTCCTCCCACATTCCAAAAACATGTATTGTAGGCTGATTGAATACTCCGAATTGTCGGTAGTTGCGAACGTGTGAGTGAATGGTTGGTTGTCTGTGTGTCCTGAGACTGGCTGGCAACCAGTTCGGAGTATACATGGCCTCCTACCCAATGTTAGCTGGGATAGGATCCAGCACCCTTGCAACCCTCATGAGGATTAGCATTTCAGAAGAAGAAGAATGAATGAATATTTAGCATAAATGCCCTCCCCAATTGTAAGATGGCCTTTTCCTGAGATAGCAAAGCATGCCTATACCAATATGCCATAGGGCTGCAGCTATAGATTATTAAGTAATCAATGTATCAATTACTTAGTTTGAGTAATCGGATTAGGGACATTGAATGAGGCTTGCTAAGATTTAAATTTCAAAACAAATTCTCAATTTTAAAAAAACTAGAATTGCACTTCCATTTCACAAGAGCAATAAATGCTTTAAAAATAAACTTCCCGAGTTTAGACTAAAACTGTATGAAAATTAATAAATGAGGATTGAAGTGCAACAAAAGAGCTACAGTATTGGTTCGCTTGCTTAGCAAAGGTCCACTTAAATGCTTTAAAATGCAGTTGTTGTTGTTTTTTTTCTTTCTAACAATGATCTTAATACATAATCCCACACAAACTGCGGAATATATGTCGAAACTAAATTAGACATGCATAAACAATCATATTAGCTCAGACAAAAACTTAAAACCATATGCTGGTCTTAACAGGGAGCAGCTGGATCCAACTATGTTAGATGAGTTATGTCATATTCACTGTTACCATTAGAGGGCAGTGTGTCCACCCAAATCAATCAAACTAAATGCTACCACTTTCAAAACCATTACGACAGCACTATAAACAAATTTTCGAAGCATCAACATTTGATTTGGTCTTTTTTCCTAATCGAATTACTCGAGTTAATCGATTAATTGTTGCAAACCTAAGATGCTCTGTCCACCATGCTTCATGATTGGGGATAATACTTGGTGTGTTGTGCCATTTTTCCTCCACACACGGTGTTGTGTATTGAGCAATTCAAATTAGTTTTTAATCCGTCAACGCTGCAGATTTAAGTAGTAGTTCTGTGGAACATAAATCCTATTTAGTAATCTAAAAAGTGGCTAAACATGTCTTTTTTTAAGACTGAATTGGCTTCTTCTTGGTGTTCTCCCATAAACACTCTAGGTCAAGTGGCCCGGTTTCTATTGGCTCAGAGTAAATTATGAAAATATTATTAAATATGACCCTCACAAAAAGTTTGAGTTCAGACTACATTCTGTTGCACCTCACAGCTTCAACACTAGATGGCACTAGTCACTTAAACTGCCTCTCCATTTGCTCGGGTTAAAACCTGACAATTTATTGAAATGGAGGAAACTAGAATTTCAGTTGAATGAAACTATGAATTTTCATGTGACATAAGGTTATATTTTAAAAACTAATGAAAAATGCATACATTTTGGCCAATTTCCTTCAAAAGCTGCTGTGGTTGTAAATATTTACAAAATGTGTGGCTAACACAAACATGCAAAAACAGAAAACAAAAGTTGAGAACTATGTTTAAAATACATAGAGTAGAAGAAATAAAGTACAGTTAAGAGGCATTTTTAGTAAAAAAAATAAAATAAAAGAAATTAGCCTTGGCGACAAAAAATATGGTCCATTACGATGGTTCAAGTTTGTTGTTCTTTAAAGTATGGCCATTCCTTGAAAGAGAAGCAAGGCAGCTGAACTGTATTTATAGACAATTTGTCCAACCGTGAATGGATTGATAAACCTCAATACTTTTAACGATACTCGTGTAACATGTTCCAGCTTTTGCTAGTTTACACATAAAGTCCTGACCTCAACCCAAATGAAATCCTGTGGCATAACCTCAAAAGAGCTATTCACAGCAGGCATCCCAGGAATTTTGCTGAACTGCAACATTTTTGTAAAGAGGAAAGGTTCAAAACTCATTCAGCTTGTTGAGAATGTGTTATCTGCGACTAAAGGAAATGTTTGGTTGAGGTCATTGCCACCTAAGGAGGGTCAACCAGTTATGAAATCATAGAGTTCACTTAATTTTTCCTCTGTCCCGTGAAGTGGTGTAAAATAGTTCGAGACTCATGATAAGGTAAATGCTTAGTAGTAGAATTGTTTAGCAAGCCCGCTCTTGTCTAGATACACCTGAAATCAGATACACAACATTATTACCAGCAATTCAAATATCTGATAACTGACTGCAAAAATTGGTTTCAACACCTAAGGGCTAATTAGTCGCTGTATCGACAAAATAATTCCTAGTCGACTTTTTATGTCCCTGCTCAATTAATGCTAAAGTGAAACATTTCAATTCAGTGTCGAAGGCCTGCAATTGGATATTCTAGTACATTTCTGTGTCAGCACTGTTAACCCTTTCAGGGACGGTGGTCACTACAGTTGTCATTTGTTCAAAAGTTATCTTTAGCTTAACTCATTCACTGCAAGCTCAATGTAACAGAGCATGTGTTATGGCAGTAAAAAAGGGGAATTCATGTTGAAAACGCCAATGGACGGCAATAGACGTCCACTCCATTTCAACTGGGAGGGGCTGGAAGCGATAATTTATGAAACAAGACAAATAAAATAAAATTTCCCAGAGCAAAAAACACACATCCACATTTATTTGATTTCATGTCTTTTTTCCCAATTTATCTGTTTTATTTCTTGAATTTTTTTTTTTTTCAATTAATTTGATTTTATTATTTATATTTTTTAATACTCATTTTTTTTTGTGTGTTACTTTCCTTGCTTATTACAACTGGTTTTTGTTTTCAAAATTGACGCTTCAATTAATTCATTTTACAGTGGTATGAAAAAGTATCTAAATCTTTTGGAATTTTTCACATTTCTGCATAAAATCGCCATCAAATGTGATGTGATATTTGTCAAAATCACACAGATAAAAAAAACAAAAAACAATGCTTTAACTAAAACTACCCAAAAATGTATAGATTTTCATATTTTAATGATGATAGCATGCAAACAATGACAGAAGGGGAAAAATAAGTGAACCCTATGCCTAAGGAGACTTAAAAAGCCAATGAAAACAATTTTTTGCCAAACAATTTAAGTCAGGTGTGTGCCCAATCACTGATGAGTGATTTAAAGCTGATGTGCCCACTATAAAACACACACCTAGGAAGAAATGTCTTGATGAGAAGCATTGTCTGATGCGCATCATGGCTCGGTCGAAAGATCTGTCTGAAGACCTGCGACCAAGGATTGTTGATTTGTATAAAGCTGGGTAAGGAAGGATACAAAACCATCTCTAAAAGTCTGGATGTTCATCAATCATCAGTCAGAGAAGTTGTCTACAAATGGAGAGAGTTTGGCATCGTCGCCTCAAAATATTAAATGTGATGGTTCACTTATTTTGACCATTTGTCATTGTTTGCATACTATCCTCATTAAAATAAGAAAACCTATGAATGTTTGGGTGGTTTTAGTTAAAGCAGACACTGTTTTTTCATCTGTGTGATTTTAACAAAGATCAAATCACATTTGATGGGGATTTTATGGAGGAACTTGAGAAATTCCAAAAGGTTCAGATACTTTTGCATACGTACCACTGCAGATAAAAAAATGTATATAGTTTATTTCCCATTGCAAAATATGCGCGGGCAACCCTAACACCATTACTGAATCTCAAATGGGGGCTGCAAAATTTGTCCCATAGGCCTCAATTGGCCCCCACGGCACAAGTTTGAGACCATTGCCTTATAGGAATGTAATAAAACATTTAAGGAGGGGGGAAAAAACAAAAGTTTTGCATGAAAATGTTAATGTAGAACAGTCACTTTGAGGGGAAAAGTTTTATAATGCATTTTGCAAGCTTGTGCACAAAAAAATGCCCGTGAGGGTCTCCAGCCAGATGTTTGGCCACAATCTGGAATCAATGTGAGGACCTTCATTAGAGACATTAACTCATTGGCTGCCATTGACGACAATAGACAGACAAGTCATTTGAACAGGTAGTGTTGGCAGTGAATGGTCATGTCCAACGAGTACCAATGAAGGCAAGAGACGTCCAATTCAATTTTAAGTGGGAGGAGCTGTCCTTCAGCCCAAATAGATTTGATGTCTTTTGCCATCATTATTAGGTAGAAACATTTTCCATGTATTTTCCCCCACTCATTATTCTGTACAAGTGGCACTGAAATGTACACAAGGGCGTAGGTTTGCAAAAGGACGGTTGGGACAAAACACTTCCAACCTTTCAGGATGTTCAAATTGTCCCCACCAAACTTATAAGCAACTTTATTTGCATTATGTAATGACTTCAGTTATGTAGGGCATTTATATTGTCTTATGTTTTAATTGTTGTAATTGGCCCCACCCTTATTAACTAAATTATTTTCCATTATGTTTAGATTTACATGTACATCTTTTCACTTGCTGAATGTGCCGGTCTATTTTTTTCCTCCGAAACGCACATTTGATTGACTGATGACTTGACCCTCACACATGCGCACATTAGATATTAGAGATATGAGAAGTTTTTTTTCAGCCAGCAGAAGCCATTTTTAGAAAGTAAAAAGACATCATTGTTTTGGAAGTGGGGAAAACTCCATTAATTTTGCTACTGTAGGTCCGACCTGCATCAGTGTTAGCATAACATTAAACTGTGTGAACTTGCTAACCTGCAAAACTCAAGTAGGAAGTTGCTTCGAGAGACATGTCCTTCTCTTTGTGTTTTCTACTGATAACATTAAATAAACTATGAGAAATGTAGTGAACTCTGCTGGAAACCATGGAACTAGAAAAACTTTAGCAAGAAACTGCTTAGAGAGAGGGGGGTGCTGCATAACCTCCTATGTAGCTCACACAACACAACATACACACAACAATCATAATTAATTTTGTACATTAAAAAAAAAGTGTTTTTGGGGGGGATGCCTCGAGCTACCCACACTAGCTTTGTGATTGACTGGTTGATTGTGATCGACGTCATGAGCACCCCTGAATTAGCATATCTAATCTACCTCATATACAGTGGGGCAAATAAGTATTTAGTCAACCACTAATTGCGCAAGTTCTCCCACTTGAAAATATTAGAGAGGCCTGTAATTGTCAACATGGGCAAACCTCAACCATGAGAGACAGAATGTGGGAAAAAAACAGAAAATCACATTATTTGATTTTTAAAGAATTTATTTGCAAATCATGGTGAAAAATAAGTATTTGGTCAATACCAAAAGTTCATCTCAATACTTTGTTATGTACCCTTTGTTGGCAATAACAGAGGCCAAATGTTTTCTGTAACTCTTCACAAGCTTTTCACACACTGTTGCTGGTATTTTGGCCCATTCCTCCATGCAGATCTCCTCTAGAGCAGTGATGTTTTGGGGCTGTCGTTGGGCAACACGGACTTTCAACTCCCTCGACAGATTTTCTATGGGGTTGAGATCTGGAGACTGGCTAGGCCACTCCAGGACCTTGAAATCCTTCTTACGAAGCCACTCCTTTGTTGCCCTGGCTGTGTGTTTGGGATCATTGTCATGCTGAAAGACCCAGCCATGTCTTATCTTCAATGCCCTTGCTGATGGAAGGAGATTTTCACTCAAAATCTCTCGATAGATGGCCCCATTCATTCTTTTCTTTACACGGATCAGTCGTCATGGTCCCTTTGCAGAAAAACAGCCCCAAAGCATGATGTTTCCACCCCCATATATCACACTGGGTATGGTGTTCATCGGATGCAATTCAGTATTCTTTCTCCCCCAAACACGAGAACCTGTGTTTCTACCAAAAAGCTCTATTTTGGTTTCATCTGACCATAACACATTTTCCCAGTCCTCTTCTGGATCATCCAAATGCTCTCTAGCGAACCGCAGACGGGCCTGGACGTGTACTTTTTTCAGCAAAGGGACACGTCTGGCAGTGCAGGATTTGAGTCCCTGGTGGCGCATTGTGTTACTGATAGTAGCCTTTGTTACTGTGGTCCTTGCTCTCTGAAGGTCATTCACATAGTCCACCTGTGTGGTTCTGGGATTTTTGTTCACCGTTCTTCTTATCATTTTGACGCCACGGGTTAAGATCTTGCATGGATTCCCAGATCGAGGGAGATTATCAGTGGTCTTGTATGTCTTCCATTTTCCAATAATTGCTCCCACAGTTGTTTTTTTTACACCAAGCATTTTACCTATTGCAGATTCAGTCTTCCCAGACTGGTGCAGGTCTACAATTTTGTCTCTGGTGTCCTTCGACAGCTCTTCGGTCTTGGCCATAGTGGAGTTTGGAGCGTGACTGACTAAGGTTGTAGACAGGTGTCTTTTATACCGATAAGGAGTTAAAACAGGTGCCATTCATACAGGTAACGAGTGGAGCCTCGTTAGACCTCTTTGACAGCCAGAAATCTTGCTTGTTTGTCGGTGACCAAATACTTATTTTCCACTCTAATTTGGAAATAAAGTCTTTAAAAATCAAACAATGTGATTTTGTTTTTCCCCCCACATTCTGTCTCTCATGGTTGAGGTTTACCCATGTTGACAATTACAGGCCTCTCTTAAGCCTTTCAAGTAGGAGAACTTGCACAATTGGTGGTTGACTAAAGACTTATTTGCACCACTGTATATCATTATTTCGGTTTATATGCGTGAAAAATGTAGCCCTGACCCCCGTTCACCCAATCCGCTTGGTCTTATTAATGTCCCATCCCAAGCAAAAAGTGTACATAAAGGTTGTGCTGTAATATTGTCCCTACCAATATTGAGACCAGACCTACGCCCTTGAATGTACAGTACAATAAATGAAGGGATTAATTCAACGTGAAAGTTGGAAATGAGAGTTGAAAACTACGTTTGAAGACTCAGAAATAATAGGAGCCAATGTTCTAACCTTAAACAACAGGTGTCAAACCGACGATCTGTGGGCCAGGTGTGGCCCCCTTTGTCATTTTGTGTGAGTCATGAGCATCAAATTCATGTTTTTAAAAAAAATAATTGCAATTTAAAATATAAAAGTGTTTTTAAATTAAATAACACGAGAATATTTGCTTTTAAGAGGCTCCAAGAAGAGGATTCGGACAATTTTTCAACAAAGCACTGACCCAATGCTAAATCAACGATTAAAAAGTTTTTGATTTATATGATCATAGATTAGTTGAGTAATCGCGGCAACACTAGTTGGCAGACATACTAGACCCCAAAGGAAACTATAAGTACGATGTGACCCGAGACAAAGATAAATTTGACACTCCTGCCCTTCAGTAGTGTTGTATGTGTTGAATGGTGCGTGACGCCGCCTTGGGTCAAGCAGTCGAGGTTAGAAAGGCAAAGGAAAACATCATTAACTGATTGAAACTGGGAGGAGCATTCCTGCTCTCGATTTTCATTCTGGTCTTATTGCATACGACTGTCACCCTTCAGTGTTGTTTAGAAAATGATCTGATGCATTTAATGTAATCCCTTGATAAGGTACTGCACAGTACAGATTTGACTTTCTCACCCCTATCTGTGTAATCCATCAAGTTCGTATGACTGACAGTGAGAGGCCATTTTTACAATTATGTTGCCAAAGTCAAGTCAAGCAAATAAGGTGCACGAGTGACGAGAAAATGTCCGAAATACTCAATAGAGGTGCTAAAAAAGTCCAGAGGCTAACTGGTGATTCAGACTCACTTTGCCAGTTGAATCATCAGCTTAAGTAACACAGGAAAGAAAGAATATTTAGTGATTTGACGTCATTCGATTTTTTACAAATCATTTATTTACTGAATAACACAAAAATAAGGCACAGTAAAATGAAATATATACAAAAAAAACCCTACCGTGACTGGCAATGAAAACGACCTGAAGCATCTAATAGTGTCGCACAAGCTCGTCTTGGAAGTGAAAACTCAAAATGGTGGTAAAAATAAATACAAAAACCCAACAGGGAAGATGTTCTGTGTGTATGTAATCCCTTTGGACAGCGTGCTACTGTGCGAAATATTTGGGATATTTACAATCACCGTCAAGAAGCGCTCAAAGTAATGTTACTATTAAACTACTACATTCTTGGTGTTATTTAAAAATACCAACAACAAAACAATATAACATGACAAACAACCATAAGGACATTTTAAGTGTTTTATGGCCACAATAATCTCCTTTATGCATGCATTCTACTTTTGAAAATTTTCCTCCTACAATGTCATACGTGAGCTCACGATGAATCTTTCTTGTGTAAAATAAAAATGGCCTTCTATGTAGACATCAAATGTGACGAAAAACATTGTGAATACAAGCATTCATTTTCATAATTCAGACTTAAAAGTTGATTTCTACTTGAGAAACTACAAGAAAAGATTCTTCCTCCATCTTCTGTACCGCTTCTCACGAGGATCGCTTGGATGCTAGAGCACATCCCAGCTAACAATAGGCAGGAGGCAAGGTACTCCCCAAAATGGTTGCAAACCAAGAATGTATAGACAAACAACCTTTCATACTCATATTCACATCTGTGGAGAATTTCGAGTGTTCAATCAGCCTACCATTCATGTTTTAGGGATGTGATAGGAAACCGGATTACCCATAGAAAACCCACGCAGGCATGGGGAGAACATGCAAACTCCACACAGGAAGTCCAGGGTTCTAGATTGAACCCGTGATCTCAGAACTGTGAGGCAGACGTGCTAACTACACATCCCCACCGTGCTGCCTGACTCCTCATGTTTTTCTAAATTGTCTTAAAAATGATAGTGCCAAGAAAAAAAATGCATCGCTACTTGGAATTGTGTAGTTATGTGAGAGTAAATGTGTGAAAACCAGTAAAAGTGAAGTAAAAATGGCAATTTCAGTTCACATTTGCTGCCAAAATGAAAAGAAAATTCATTTGTCAAGTTTTAGAGTTTTAGAATTGTCATCATCAAGTACATATCACACAATTTTGTGTTAGCTGACAAAAGAATGAATAAACAGTCTGTCTGTAGTATGATTGTAGAATCCTAGTGCACGATCTTTCAATAAGAATATTGCTGATAACAAAAGGAAATTGTTACTGGAGCATCTGACTGTTTAACATAATTTTCCGATGAAGGCACTTGTGTGTGAAGATCCTTAAACCAGATTACACTTTAGGAACACAAAACAACCACTGGCACGCTGCATAGTCATAGTGGGTTTGTGTATACGGGTCGTGGGCGGTTGCGGAATCACACCACCGAGACGCCCTGCGCGGGGCTACTGATGGCCGAGACCACGTCGGGCCTCTCGATGCGAGCTAGCGCCGAGCAGAGCAACCCCAGGGTAGAGGTTTCCTTCAGGGCCCAGTTGGAGAGGAGCGTATGCGCGGGGGCCTCACCGCGCCCAAACAGGTCCAGCTGTTCGGCCTCGTACCCCAGAGCCTGGCCCAGTTGCCGCCAGCCACGGCCCGCTCCCTCCTGCAAAAGGCGTTCCACTTCTTCTTGTCTGTGAGGCGGCAGGTTGATGTACAGGCGGGTATCTTGTTTGCTGTCCCTTTTTGTACCTTGGGGACAAAAACACAGCAACGTGATCACTTTGAAAGCCTATTATATACATGGTATCAGTACAGTACAGATACCCCACAACTGGGTGTTGGAATCTGTATCGAGAGCCAAAAAATGGTATCGGTGCAACACTAAACGCCTTTTCACACTAGCATCAGCCCAGTATGAAGAGCGGTCCATGGCAAGCGCAAAATGGGAGGACCAACGTAGCCTGACGTAGACGCTGTCAGGAAGTGAAAAGCGGCAAGCATATTTACTATAGTCCCAAGAATCAATGCATTTATTTTAAGAATTATCTTTTTAAAGATTTATTATAAGAAAGTTCCTATTTCTAGGAGTAGGGGGCATTGTATTAGCCGTGTAAAGCGCTTGTTTCGGTGAGAAAGTGAAAAGATTTTGTTGTTGTTTGTGAACTACATTTCTACACAAACACGCATCGGGGTCCCATTTAGCTTAGCAAGCGGAGGTATGAGAGTCATTTGTTGAGTGTCCTAGAACACGCGAAACTTAAAAAAAAAAAAAAAAGCGCATTTGAATTTCGTCGGCCGTGATCTGTGTGTATCTGCCTGCCGAAACAGCCTGATAGTAGAGATATAAGTATGCCTGTTGTTGACGTCAGCGCGGCGGTGCTTGGAAAATAGAATAGAAGTCTCTATTTTTGGCCCCACACCTTGGCGAAAATTCACTCAAGACTTTCCACTCAGTCCAAAATGACTGCCGCCGAGAATTCCCCTCCCACATACACAATGAATGGGTTGCCGCTAACCCTTCACAAAAGGCTGCCGCTAGCTTGAAACAGCCTTAAATCACAGTAACAGGGTTGCATTTAGCAAGGTTGAAATATCTGTATGTATGTATGTATGTATGTATGTATATATATATATATATATATATATATATATATATATATATATATGTATATATTCGTATATTTGTATATTATATTTTTATATTCTTTTTCTTAAGAGTTGAAGTTACTACTGATCTAGAGGACAAACTCCCTTATGTAAATAAGTGACTAATAATAAATCCAGTCTTTCATGTGATTCTCTGCTTTCTTCTAGTACCGTGATATAAAGGTTATAGCAACGTGGTTGCGTGCATGTTGTGAGACCCACGCTCCAGGAATAATAATTCATATTTGAAATATTATGTTCATTTTTACACCGTTACAAGAGATAGCAATCAAACAAATAATAATAAATTTTAAAAAAATGTCATTTTGACAGGTTTTTTTTTTAGATTCAATTTGGTCATTATGGGTGGTGGGACAAGAGAAAAATGTAAAAGCGAATGCATAAAAAAATGGAAGAACCTCCGAGACAAGTATGTGTGTGCTCGGAAGCAAATGGCCACACGAAGCAGTGACCCAGCCGGCCAAAAACTGCCAGCTTTTTATTCAACACTTTATGTCGTATTTGTGGTTGTAGGACATGGCAAATAAACGGACATAACACTGGACAGCGCAGCTTGCTGGCTTCCATCCGATGCTAGAATTCGTAATGTGACTGCCAGTCTCTGTGCAGTCAAACAGACCAACTCAGCGACTTCCGCACTCTTCTGCGTCGCCTGCGCCTCAGCATTTGTATGATCAACATTTGTTGTTCAACGTTGATGAGCTAAAGATCCACATTCAAACGTTCCATCTCCGTTGCCATTGTTCTCTAACCGGAAGAAAACTTAAGGAATTTGACAAGAGTCCCCCAAAACTGCACAAACACAACGCAACACCTCTCTATTGGCTTGGCGGTGAATTACAGAGCAACGTGTTCCCTTGCCGCAGAATTATCGAATGCTATTTTACGGCGTAGGGTCTACATCCTCGCTACGCCGTTACCGCAACGCAGAAGCATAACTTAGGCTTTAGTCGGAATTAACCGTTTAAGTACCTCAAAGTACCCCCTAAATTTCAAAATAACTATCTAAAAACATGTATTACACGTCATATTAATGAGATACCTTAAAAAATAAGATACCTTGAGATACGCTGTGTTAAATTCTGCTATATTCAATAACTATTTGGGCTTTACTCGCGAGTGAGTCGCCTTGCTGAGAGAAAAAGGTACTGTGGAAAGAGTAGGGAGGCGAGAGAGGGGGGATATCATGGCCGCTCAGGTCGGCTATCTTAACGCGAGCCCACCATCCGAACTAAAAAAAATAAATAAAAAAAAGGGATCGGGACTCGCAAGAGGAGTGGGGGAGAAGCAGCAGCATCAGCATGAAAACAAGACAGTGGGACCTGATGCCATCAGGAACTGCAGGACAACGGCGACACAGCAGGAGGAGGGAATCCTGACATAAAGTACAGCAACAGGAACTAGGTCCTTTTACTGAATGGTGGACGTGACTACGGCGTTGTCAAGTTGAAATCACGTAAGTCGTAACCTGGAGACTACCAGTATTTTAAAAACTGTTTTATAACATTGTTTCCTCTTAGTTTTTTTTTTTTTTTTTTTTTAAACCTGTCCCGTTCAGCTGTTTGACACGTAGAATGGAAGTCTAAGTGCCCGGTTGGTCTGAACAGTTTTAATGTTTCACATTGAGAGTATGACATACTCACATTGTGATCATTCAACATACCTCGTTTATTATGACT
Source organism: Corythoichthys intestinalis (assembly GCF_030265065.1). Taxonomy (NCBI): domain Eukaryota; kingdom Metazoa; phylum Chordata; class Actinopteri; order Syngnathiformes; family Syngnathidae; genus Corythoichthys; species Corythoichthys intestinalis. The sequence continues at coordinate 45,972,607 of NC_080398.1, forward strand.
AAGCAGTGAACAGGAAGGGGGTATGGGGGAACAGAAGAAAAGAAACACAAGAGAAGAAAGAAAAGAAACACAAACAACAACAAGAAATACATTGAACGTCCTGTTGACCAGGGAAAGAGGGGGATTGGTGGGGGAGTCTATATGCTAAGTGATTGAAAGGGGTGGAGTGTACACAAATCAGCTATGTGATCTAGAACCCAGTAATCGTGTGAATCCCTTGTGAGTGTAAGCCTGTTGGCGACCGACCCTACGCCGCCCCATCGCCAATCCCGGCACCGGGACCCCACCTGAGCGCGCCCTATCACATCCAGTCACACGCTAGCCCCGCCAAGCACGCGACAGCCACACAGACGACCAAACTCATTTTTGTTTTTTTTAAAGATTTCATCTGGGGAAAGTAAATTTACTCAGTGTTTGGATAATTTAAAATTTAAAAGGTCGGATGTAAAATGGTTCTAAAATTCTGGAAAGACCCTGCCACCTAATCATTTAAGTACTGGCCTATTTGTCCTCCTTTCTGTACACAGGCTATATTATATCATTTTAAGCAGGGAAAAAAAATCCTAAAATGATTCTGAAAAAAATGTTTTGAAGCTTCACTATAATTGTGTGCTTGTTGGTGGCGTACCGCACCTTTGCAGGGCTGATTGTCTTGCAGACTTTGCGAGTCGAGGAAAACTCCACTGTCACTTTGCAGCTTTTCTCCCTCTGGAGACGCTCCCAGCTCGGCTGCGCGCGCCTTGGACAGAGCCTTCTTCTGTTTACATGATCTCCAGCTGCGGCCAGCACAGGAAACAATGTTAAGAAAACTGGTTAGAGTTCCCTATTCTGTTTCTTTCTTACGTCCATATAAGGACACAGGCTCAAGGACATACCACTTGTAAGCCACGTAGACGAGCAGGCCGAGGACCACCGCGGCCAGCACGGACACGTAAATCAAGATGTTGTTGCTGCTACCCGTCTCTTCCTGGGGAGTGAGTTTGGGTGTCCCCGGGGCAGAACTTCCACCTCCTGGCGTCACCTCCTCCACACCATTCGAGCTCGGAGAGTCGCGGGATAGAATATGGAGTTTTTTATCTGGCGAGAAAATTGTGGAGGAAATGTAAAATGTATTGACGCATGCCTTTCAAAGGAAAAACCAAAGAAAAATTTAAAAACATACAGTAATAAAATAATGGAAATTTAAGAAGGAAACCATTTGTTCATCTTGATGTGCTCAGTCAACATTGACATTGTGCCCCTTCATGTGTGCGCACCTTGGCCACCAAGGGCAGTATAACACAGACACACTTAATACGCAAAGAAGTCTTTCGCAACGAAGGTTAGGTTCATACTGCAGGTGCTAATGCACAAAACCAATTTTTTTCATGTTTTTTCGACTCGCGTGAGTCATGGACGGCCTGAACTGGACAAGTCGCATAGAAGTGGACAATTTTTAATCCGATCTAGGTCACTTTCATATGTGGTTTTGAAGCAGATCTGGGCCACATTTTGCCAGAATGTGGCCGCGGTCTGAACTCACAAGTCTCCCATATCTGAATTCATGTGACCGCTGATGACTTTAATTTGTATTGCTTAGCAACGAGTGAATTCGCTCGATGAGGTAGAGCTGCCAATGCTCTACAAAACCACATAAAAAAAAGTTAACTTTTTTTCCTCATCATCCTACTCCTAGACGTCTGTGCAAGAATTCGTCTACTTCCATAGCTCGAGTTTCAACATAAATCCATCGTCACAGATCTCCATGTTAATTATGCTAGCATATGTTGGCGCCTCTTTCTTGTGATGTATTTTTCTACATCTGTGCATGCGGGTCACTTTACTCCATGCGATTTTGTAACGTGTCCATGATTGGTCTTCTACGTACATATGCGTGACACTTTTCAGGCCGCGATTGTAAATGGTAGTCTGAACTAGAGATAGACAGATTATCAACCAGGCCGATTATCGGCGCCGATATTTGGAAATTTGACGTATATCAGTATCGGCCTTTTTTTTAAAATATGAAAAAAATCCATTTAAAACTGGGTCATTTCGGCCTAGATGAAGCCGTTCCTCTCTCTCCTGCCTGCTGTCTACTGCACTAGTTAGAGATGTCCCGATCCGATATTTGGATCGGATCGGACGCCGATACGGGCAAAAAAATGTGCATCGGTGTCAGATCGGAACACGGGAAAAATTCCGATCCAGACTTCCGATCCACTTTTTTAAAAAGTCCGGTCCGGGTTTTCCAGCGCACCGACTTACATAATACATTCCCGTTTTTGCTTCAGTTTCCCTAAAATCCGGTCCGCATTTTACGGCACACCTTCAACACACTACATTTACAGACGCAGCATCCAACACGCGATTCAGCCGCTGAAGATTCGAGAACGATTCACAAACATCCAAATTCCGATTATTGAAATATGTTTAGTAAAGCGGAACTAATACACAGCGCGGTCTTCGGGACGCAATGAGAAACTGACCGCATTTCGTCCCGAAAGTAAACATAACTTGTCTTAGACCCGGGTAATGCCAATGCTCAACTCATGGCTTTAGCTCAACTCATGCCGCTGGATAAAAAACACAAGAATACCTGACTGCTGGTGACAGCTGCTAGAAACTACGTCAACGTCGTTTTACTGGAGATAATAGATATCATATGTATATAGAACCAGATGCTACACGACAGACTCGACTGCGTTAGCAACATTGAAGTATTGAAAACCAGATGCGTTAGTAAACAGCCGCCATCTTAAAGCAGAAGAAGAAGTATGCTGTTGTGGACCTTCCAAGCGAACCTAATTAACTTTTTATCTAAAATACTCCTAAATCGGCAAAATCTTGACTTGAATCTATCTTCAAAACAGTTTTAAAACTTTCACATGTCGAAAGTAGACAGAAGGGAAATTATGGAATAACGGGAGCAATTTTAACAACTTTAACAGTTGATTCGCAAAATTAAATGAATTGAATGTAGTTTAAAGCTGCTGATACAGAATGGGGACTTGAGTATTTTATTTACTGTTTTAAAATGTTAACTTGATAATGAAATAGTCGTTTATTTAAACCTGAGAGGCTTTTTATACAATTTTTGTAACTAATGCACGAAACATTAAAAGCCTCCAATAGCTTGGGGGATTTGTGGGATTTTCCACTGAGGTTGTTGGTGTGTTTTGCTTTTTTAAGACAGTTTACAATATTATTTGCACGTTTTATTGACTGACTATGCCATTTCTGTTTGTTATTTATAATGTTTTGTGTTTGTCACTGAATAAACAGGTCAGTTTCTTGTTACCAACCGTTGCGTGTTATTCAAACTCACCTTATTCAGCTGGCAAGTTGTTATCAAGGGTACTAAAACCTTTTTCAACATGAGTCTGACAACTAAGTAAGGAGGCTAAATAACTTTAAACTTTAACACATGCTCAGATAGGTCGGTATCGGCCGGTATCAGTATTGGATCGGAAGTGCAAAACAATATCAGTATCGGATCGGAAGTGCAAAAACCTGGATCGGGACATCCCTAGCACTAGTATTCACCCTGTCCTTTGATTGGTTAAATAGTAAATGGAGTTACACTTGTATTGCGCCTTTCCACTTTTTTAAGGCCCTCAAAGCACTTTACACTATATCCTCATCTATCTACTGGTAACACAGCACCAGGAGCAACATGGGGTTAAGTATCTTGCTCAACGATACTCTGACAAGTTCACCAGGGCTTTCTTTTCTGTGGAAAAATTTCAGAGATTTATTTAAACTTTTATCCAACTTCATAAGAGATGTTTCTGAGTCTAGGAAATTCAGGCACTTCTGGAGCTATTATTTTCTATTTGTGCGATTTAATAAACATGCTTTAGGCATGTCAGTTCAAATCAGTGTTTGCATTATTCATTTTTTTTACACCAATTTTTTACACTTTTACTGCAAATGAATATCGGCTCCAAAAATCGGTAACCGACTCCTCTAACTACTAATAATCAGTCCTGAAAAATCCATATCGATCGATCTCTAGTCTGAATGGGAATGCACAATTTCAAGGGATTTCATCATCTATGGTCCATAATATCATAAAATGTTTACAGAATCTGGAGAAATCACAACATGTAAACGGCAAGGAATAAAACCAACATTGAATACATGTGACTTTTGACCTCTTAGGCAGCACCAATGCGTTAAGGAAAATTACCACATGGGCCGAGGAACACTTTATAAAAAAAAAAAAAAATCATTACAATTCGGCACTACATCGGTAAGTGCAACTTAAAACTTTACTATACAATGCAAAAGCCATTTATCAACAACACCCAGAAACCCTGCTGGCTTCTCTGGGCCTGAGTTGATCTCAGATGAACTCACGCAAAGTGGAAAAGTGTTAAGTGGTCGGACGAGTCCACATTGCAATTTGTTTTGGGAAATTGTGGACATCGTGTCCTCCGGGTTTAAGAGGAAAAGAACCATTTGTACAGTTCAAAGTTCAAAAGCCAGCATCTATGTTAGTACCAATGGCATGGGTATCTCAAACATCTGAAGGCACCATTAATGCTGAAAGGTACATACAGGTTTTAGAGAAACAATGCTGCCATCTAAACAGTCTTTTTTTATTGACGACACTGCTCATTTTAGCAAGACAAAGCCAAACCACATTCTGCTTGTGTTACAACAGCATGGCTTGGTCGTGCAGTTACTAGACTGGCCTGTTTGCAGTCCAGACATGTCTCTCATTGAAAATATATGGCACATTATAAAGTGTGAAATACGACAACAGAGAGCACGCACTGCTGAACAACTGAAGTTGTACATCTAATAAGATTGGGAAAGAATTCCACCTACAAAGCTTTACAATTTGTGTCATCAAGTCCTAAACGTTTATTGAATGTTGTAAATAGGGACGTCCCGATCGCATATTTTTGCACCGGAGTCAGAGCCCGAGTCACCTGATTTTGAGAATCTGCCAAGACCCGATCTGGTACTGGGAGAAAAGTTTTGTTTATTTGAACAAAAGTTCCACCATGTTACAGTACTGTACTGTACTGCGAAGTACAAAAGGTATACATTTTTGTATGTTTTGGCAATGCCATTGTATTTCTGGTTTATTTTGTTACTTTTTAGCCCTTAAAAATTTAAATAAATAAAATATTTTTAAAAAAACAATAAAAAATAAATATGGCGGAAAAAAACACAGACAAGACTGAAAAAGTAGTTTATGTTCTTGCACTCCTCTTTAAAATAAACTGCTGTATTTTAAGCCAAAAGAACTGTTGTGTTTGATAGAACAATATGTCTGCACGATGCCATATCAGATTCATGGCGCATTAAGCCCCCAAACTATTTTTAATAAGTCCGTTTTACCCTGGAAATCCCTGTTTACAGACGTCCCGCAACCGCTTTTGTTTCAACCCAGCCATAAAACGAAGGTAATTAATTTTATTTATCATTCAAAATGTCTGTCATTTTTAGCTTAGAATTATTAACTGATGTCTAATATTTCGTTTAAAAAAAAAAAAGACTTTAAAAAATTATTCACTCTCATATTTTAAACTTTTAACAAATTACGTCACAATGAAAAAAATGGCGTCTGTAAAAAAATCACGGATATCTACCTCATAACTATCGCTTAATTGTATTTTTTTTTTGTTACTGTCGCATTTTCTCCGATATGTTAGATGATAAATAAATGATCCAAAAAAAGAAAAATGAAGAAAAAAAAAAAACGCTCAAAAGGGTAAATATATGAAAAAGAAAATCTCAACCACTCCTTGATGTCTGCGATTTCTGCATCGCGACCCTTGTTATATGACCATGTTCACCCATGAAATCCCCCAAAAATCCATCTGTGGCCATTCACAGCAGTGTCTTGACACTCGGTGATACATGCGACATGGAGTTTTTGGATCGAAAACAGGTAAGTACGCGATGATATCTCGTTAAAGTCAAGGCGTCTTTAATGCTGCTCTCGCATGCTCTCACCTCCAGATAGGGTTTCGCTGTTTAATTTTTTTTTTTTTTAAATGCCCTCCTGTTCAAAATTTTTCTTCCACCCGCATATTATGCTCATTAAAATATATAAACCAATAAATGTTTGGTTGGCTTTAGGTAAAGCAGACACTTTTTTCATCTGTGTGATTTGGACAAAGATCAGATCACATTTGATAGTGATTTTATACAGAAATGAAATGTGAGATATTCCAAAAGGTTCAGATACTTTTTCATACCACTGTACATGAGTGAGTCTACTGAAATTCACTCGCGCTTTGATGACCACGCTTTTGATGACCACGCTGGCGACAACAGCCTCTTGACAACGAAGATTAACTAAATGATGATTGACACATTTGTGCCTTTGATCGTAGAGCTACAGAGCCTTCACTTGCCAGATCAAAGCTACACACCTGTCAGTCATCGTCAACTTTAACTAGCAAACTCCAGCTGCACTGCTGACAGAAAAAAAGCAGCAGGAGGGAGAGTTTGGAACACAAAGCAGAAAAACATAATTATATATTTTTTTTAAATTAAAGACCTGATCCTTTTCACCGATTACGATCCTCTGAAAAATGTTGTGATAGGCCCGATTTCTGATCACATATCGGGACATTGTTAAAAAAGAAAAGTTGAAGTAACAAAGTCGTAAACATGACTACGTACCAGCTTTTTTGGAACATGTTGCAGCAATTCTAAGTTAATGTTTATTTGCTAAAGTCAGTAAATTTGATGAATTTGAAGATTTAATATCTTTGAAGTCACACCATAATTTGAACTGGTGTTGAAGGTAATTAAATTATATCGTTCCTTGACTAACTGCATCAAACAGAGACTGATGGCTGAGTGATATGGCGTACAATTAATATCTTGGGATTGATTCAATCCCTTCACAGTAACAATATATTTACTGTGATAAGTACTTTTTTTTTAATGTGTTATTAATATGATATGATTGCACATGAAATAAATCGTGGCCTCGGCAATTTCAAACTTCTAAATTCATGATAAGAATGTAAAGTCAATGAATCTTTCAGCTTTACAGCCTTGATTATTGACCCTTTTGAGAATCTGAACATGCTGCAAAAAAATTTCAGAAACTAGTAGTCCCATTTGAAGATCCAAATACGCAGCCCACCACTGATTGATAGAATCAGTCGGTGAGTTCCCCTGTGGTTTTCAAACCTTTCATTAGCCTTTTTTTCAGCCTCTGTCTCCCTCCTGTGGTTTGACTATTTTTGGCTCAAATGCCACCAGCTACCGTGGTGACCCCTCACAGGTCAAAGAGTCACGACATGTGTACAGATGACCCAATCCTGAGAGCCGGTGTAACCATTTGGAAGCCAGGAAACGAACCGGTGGCCTCGCCCCCTTTTGGCCTTTTGAGCATTTAACCTCCCAGCACTTAACTGGCTCTCTTTTCTTCACTCCTGCTACATCCTGGTTGGGAAGTTTTGCAGTTCTGTTGAGTTGTGGACTCAGATGTTGACCACATGTCTATGTTTTTCCTCAGAAGCCCTCCCACTACTTTTAGATTCTTTTTATCTCACGAAGGCCGCTTACGTGACACTCCTTTAGAGTAATCAAAACTGTTGTTCTGGCTGTTCTTTCACACAAAATCAGCATATTGGCATATGTGTGCGTTAACCTTTTTCAAAGTGTAATCATTATCACTTCTGATTGAAAACGGTCATCTGCGATTCTGCAAAAATGAAAGGACATGGTGGACATGATGGTAACAAACGGTGCTGCAGAAGAAAGTTATTTAAAATTGGTTGTGGAAAGGAGAACGGAATGGAATGAAAAGAAATGTGTGGCCATGACTATTGCTCCTTTAAACTACAGGTGTCAAACAAAAGCTTGTGCTATCATTTCGTGTGGCCCACCCTCATACGGAAGGCTAATAAATGAATAATAAATGAATGAATAAGAAAAATGCAAAAATAAAAAATTGAAAAATGAATTAAAAAAGAGAATTATTATTTTTTTTGGACTAAAAGATGTGAATATATAAAAACAAATGAAAATGGCAAAATTAATTTTAAAAAAAAGTAGGGCTGTCAAACGATTAAAATTTTTAATCAAGTAATTACAGCTTAAAACTGAATTAATCGTAATTAATCGCAATTCAAACCATCTATAAAATATGCCATATTTTTCTGTAAATTATTGTTGGAATGGAAAGATAAAGACACAAGACAGATACTGTATATACATTCAACATACGATACATAAGTACTGTATTTGTTGATTATAACATTAAATCAACCAGATGGCATTAACATTATTAACATTCTCTTAAAGCGATCCATGGATAGAAAGACTTGTAGTTCTTAAAAGATAAATGTTAGTACAAGTTATAGAAATTTTATATTAAAACCCCTCTTAATGTTTTCGTTGAATTAAAATTTGTAAAATTTTCAATCAAAAAATAAGCTAGTAGCTCGCCATTGTTGATGTCAATAATTACACTATGCTCACTCATGGTACTAACCCATAAAATCAGTTGGACCCAAGCGCCAGCAGAGGGCGCCAAACACCAAAAAACAAGTAACAAGCGGACAGTACACAGTACTGTACATTGTACTGTACATTTTAATCTGTTTGAGCGGGGCATGTGCGTTAATTGCGTCAAATATTTTAACGTAATTAATTTAAAAAATTAATTACCACCCGTTAACACGATAATTTTGACAGCCCTAAAATAAAGATAAAGAATAAAAGAGAATACAGTGCTTAAACTTTAAAATAAAAAATAATATAAAAATAAGTACAATATAGAAAATGTACTGTTTCCCTTTTTATTTTTCAATTAAAAGAAATAAACAAAAATGTATTCGAAGAAAATAGAAAAATGAAAAGTAAAAAAGATTAAGAGAATATATATATATTTTTAACTTAAAAACAAAAAATACAAAACACGAATAGGACAATACAGATAGTTCCTGGGTTACGAACGAGTTCTGTTCCTACGCTGGCGACATAATCCTATTAGCCGTGTAAATCGGAATTAACCCTTTAAGTACCCCTAAATACCCCCTAAATCTTTAAATAACTATCCAAAGCATGCATTATACGTCATATTACTAAAATAAAGTAAAAAATAAGATACTGTACTTACCATCAATGCTGAGAAGTCTTACTGCTACGTGACTTAAAACCACGGCTAGGCCCTGCGACGTCAACAACAATGGCGATCTACTAGTTTATTTTTTTATTTAAAATTTTACAAATTTTATTAAAACGAAAACATTAAGAGGAGTTTTAATATCAAATTATCTATTATAACTCGTACTAACATTTATCTTTCAAGAACAACATGTCTTTCTATCCGTGGTAGAGGTGTGCGAAATTTCTGATTCTTAGATTACTCACGATTCGGCCGTGGAAGATTCGAGAATGATTCACAAAATCCAAATTCCGATTACTGAATTATACCAGGTAATGCGGAACAAAAACACAGTCAGCGCGGTCTTCGAGGCGCAATGAAGAATGGACCCAGGGAAGATATCATGTTCAACTAATGCCGCTAGATAGAAAAAAACAATAATACATGACTGCGGCCGACAGCTGCTACAAACAACGCCCAGTTGCTAGTTGCTACAAACATACGGCCACGTAAAGCTATGATAGATATCATATATATGTAGACTTAGATGCGAAATGACAGACGACGGTGGCGTTAGATAATGTACAATGAACTAGATGCAAAATGACAGACTTGCCGCCATCTTAAAGCAGTAGACTTCTCTTGAAGGCTCTGTTGTAGCGAACCCACATACCTTTTTATCTAAAATACTCCTAAATCTGTAAAATCTTGACTTGATTCTATCTTTAAATAATGAAATTGTTTTAAAACTTTCACATGTCCAAAGTAGACAGAAGGGAAATTTTAACAACTTTAACGGTTGATTCACAACATTAAATTAATTGAATTTAGTTTGAAGTTGCTGATACAGCATGGGGACTTGAGTATTTTATTTGCCGTTTTTAACTGTTAACTTGATACTGAAATAATCGTTTGGTTTAGCCTGAGAGGATTTTTGAACAATTTTGGAACTAATGTACAAAACATTAAAAGCCGGGTGGGCTTAGAGGATGGGGCGGCGGGGGGTGCATCAATAATCGATTTACAATCAAATTGTAGCTTCTGAATCGTATTCTTAATCGAGTTGCCCACTTCTAATCCGTGGTACCCTTTAAACAAAAAACATTTTTTTAAAAACACTTGAGACTACAGCCCCTTTCAGACTTACTCCATTACTCCAATGTAATGTAATGCGGGATTTAATCCTGTCATGGCTTGCAGACATGGGGAGATGTACCGGGAATTACCCAGGTTAGACACTTTTAGACTTGTCCCGTGTTGGCGACCCGGCGCTCTCTGTGCAGGGACTCCCTTCCAGGGAGGGCGGGGGACAGAATTTTATTGCGTCATTTTTGGTCAGCATCGGCAACAAAATTAACTACACATTTGGACATTATGGAAGCAGGACTGTCTCTTACTTGGCTCTACGATCCAGTAGCAATTCAATTTCGTTATGTTTTCAGTTTAATTTTGCTATCTTGATGATTGCGATGTTTGTTTACCGCTTTTCGTCGTATTACGACAAAGAGGAACTGACGATCGGCCCGTCAGGATATTTACATCATCAGCCTTCCAGGTGTGACCCGGGAATTAACCGGTCGCTTTCCCACATGCTGGCTAAAATGGTGGACGAGACTTCAGCGTCGTAAAGTCGAAATCACCTAAGTCGGGTGCGTCGTAAACCGGAGACTACATGTATTTGCAATCCTGTTAGAACATACGTAAGAACATAAATTATGTACTTAAGGGGCCATTTACATGGTGACTCTACGAGAAGACGAAAAATTTCATGTTTGCGTTTATATGGGCCCGTCTCCTTTCGAACAATGTTGCAATTCCGCATGAATTCATGCCAGGCCCTAGGGGTCAGTGCATATTTACAAGGCGACAGCAAATGATGCACTTTGACCCCATCAAAGTCCCTCAGCCTGGAAAAAAATATGCCGGCCCACTAGAAGCAATGGCATTTTTCTTGTTCTCTTGTTCAAAAAGGCACAAAAATGGAAACATTCAACATATTTAATCTAAAAATATTATTAAAACAGTAAATTAAAGCCAACATTTGCTGTTTTAATGTTTAGTAGCACCGCTGCGCACGCCCAATGTGACGTGTACGAGTCCTGATGTTATCGGCGCGGTGTCGCGCCGCGGGAGCCTTTCATATGCATTCAGAGATAGCCCCCCTCAATCGAACTCTTTCACTTTGGAGGCAGGATTCAGAATTTTTCGTCTTTGCCGACACCATATGCACGCGAGGCAACTCCGCAACACAGTCATTGTGTCTTTGTGTCACAGAGTCGCCATGTAAACTACCCCTAAAACAAGTAAGTTTGATCCATAAACAAACAGAGGGGTTAAGAGACTGAAAATAAAGGATTTGGACAATTTTTAGATCGAGTCTTTAAATGACTCATCATATCGTATAACAAATCAAAATAGTTATCAGTTCATTTGATAAATGATTAGTCATCAATGAGTGGATTCATCCAGCCTTGGTTGGCCCTCCGAAGGACACCAAAACTACGGGTATATACGATGAGTTTGACACACCTGCTTTACACAGTTGCGGCCAACAGGTTGGATGCTTAACTTTCATATTATACTGCCCGCATTTCGCTCGAAACTTACCCATGCAGAGTGTGTCCGAGTTTGGCATGCAGGGCCTGATCTCCACCTCGCCATCCGTGCACTGGGTGCAAAACTGGCACACTTTGGTGTGAGAGTAGTCTTCGGTGAAGCTTCCCGCGGCGCAGGTCTTGCACAGCGTGTCCCCTTTAGGGCCGCAATCGCGCACCACCCCCTCCCCACGTTTGCATTTGGAACATGGCGCGCACAAGCCGTAGATTGGGAAGTAGAAGAACCCCGTGTCGCATTCACACTGCGTATCTTCGACGGCGGAGCACGCGGCCAATGTAGGGACGCCGCTCGGGCACTGTGAGCATGGGAGGCAAGGACCCAGGTCTGCAGAGGCAGAGAAAGTTCCTGGGAGGAAGGTTACACCAAGGAGATTAGTCTGACATGTGCCTTTTGCTTAGAAAAAGACAGCAATTAGACAGGTCTTCTGTATTGATGTGGTAACATCAGAAGATAATTGCTTACCCTTTGGGCATGGTGTGCATTTAGTATCTTCTTTTCCACACTCCACTAACACTCCAAAGCCCGCAGGACACACAGAACAACATTCGCCCGACTCAGTGAACTGTCCACTGGGGCAAGCGTCACCAAAGACAACCTAAAAGAAAAGGGGAAAAAAGCATAATGATCAAGACCGGCGAAGTATCGAAAAGCACTCATTTGCTTGTTTGACAACTTTTTAAATCTCTTAAAACATAATTTGCTTCTCTCAGTCTGAATAGTGAATCTGGATAGAGGGTGCGAGTTGAAACTCGAGTTAACCCTTTGTAGGATTTTTTTGGGACATCTAACGCCTAACGCCAAAATATAAATAAATACAATTCTGAGTGTAATTGGAGTGTCATTTTCATTTTTTAATTTTGTTTTTATAACCATTTTATTAATTTATAATTTAATTTATATGTAAAAAAAAATATAAAATATAATATAAAAAAAGACGATTAATGATTGTTTAAAAAATAACCAGTCCTGTAGCCACACTTGACCCAAAATGTGATGTCCACGTAGGTGGATGCCGGATCTTAATGGGGTTGTTGTTGTTGTTATTAACCCTTTTAGAAACAGGGCTGACAGTGGACAGCTCTTCAAAAGTTGACATTTACCCTATTTTTTTGTACTTTTTTAAACAATTACTTCTTTTTTTTAATTAAAGTATTTTTTTACATTATTTTCTTAAAACTATAAATTCATACAATATTATTCATAAATTCATTTTCCGAGCCGCTTATCCCCACGAGGGTTGCAGGGGTGCTGGAGCCTATCACAGCTAAATATGGGTAGTAGGCGGGGAACACCCTGAATCAGTTGCCAGCCAATAGCGTACCACACGAATGCTATTTTTAGATCGCAAGGCTGCATGACGTCACCATCGTAAACCGGAAGTGGGTCAACATAGAAGCGCCCTCGCATACGACCCATGTTAGTACTGCTTGTTTTTTGCCAGTAATCTTTCAAAAAAGAACATGCTGATTAAACACTGCTGCTATGGAACTTGTAGAAAGGACTCTATAATTACAACATATGAAGGATGTTTTCTTCATACGTTTCCCGAGGCAAAAAACTCAGAGGAAAAAATGTGAACAATGGATCATTTTGTGCGGACTTTAAAAAAAACCGGTTTATCGCCAGCAACATAAAGCCATTCACCTTCGTATACAGTAAACATTTTGTTGGGGGCCATGGTCCTACAGATCAACAATCCTGATCCATTGCCTGCCCGAAGAGGTAAGCCATTTGATATTTTTACTTATTTTTTTAGCGTGGCGTTTTTCCGTGCTGCTTCTGTCTGACAACAAATGACCTGAAAAAAATTAAAATGGTATCTATTACCTTTTCTGTTGTAAAGTTTTTTAAGGGGGAAGTGTAAATAAATTATAGAATTAAGATTTTATTAATGAAAAAAATTAAAAGTGTTTGTTGGCTGTCACTGAGTAGCATTTACGATTGCTACACAAAAATAGTGATGTAAATTACCCCCAAGAACGGTCCGAGACGTATGACAATCAGAGGATATAATATATAAGAAAGAATGGGCATACGGTGGTAAAGGATAGCTTGTTGAAACAGGTGACAGTTATTATCAGTGGCGTAAGGCAATGCACTTAAGAAAAAGGTGTCGATAAAAAAGCTACCTCTGGATCAGCTCGGCTCTTTTTCCCATCTTTTTCAGCCCTTGACACTCAAGCCATCTCTTTAACTGAACATTTGTTTGTTTTTCCACATCTTTACCAGTGAATTTGGCAACAGGGACACCATTTTCGGACAGAATTCGTAGGCTTTAGCTCAGTAAACATCTCGTTAGTACACGATTTATATGCATTTAGCATTAGGGACAAACGCGAGCTTGACGCGCCTAGCGACAGTTGCTAACGTCATGAATATGAATAAGCAAAAGTGACGTATTGCGTGTGGTACGCCTTTGCAGGGCACAAGGAGACACACTCGTAACTAGGGACAAGTTAGGGCAGTAGTCTCAACTATTTCACATAGGGCCGCAGTGGGCGCAGGATTTCATTCCAACAAAACAAGACAACACCTATGCACCAATCTGGTGTCTTAAAAGTGTAATCAGTTGATTGCAGTCAGGTGCTGCTCGTTTTAGCAGAAACTTCATTGGTTAAACTGTCGGTACTTGATCGGTTGGAACAAAAACCAGGACCCACAGCAGCCCTTGAGGACCGGTTTGGAGACCACTGACTTAGGGTGTTCAATCAGCCAACTATGCATGTTCTGGGATGCAAGAGAAAACCCACAAAGGCACAGGAAGAACATGCAATTTCCACACAGGAAGGCCGGATTGAACCCTTGTTCTCAGAACTGTGAGGCAGACATGCTAACCAGTTGTCCACCAAGCCTTTAAGTCAAAGCAAAAACTAATTTATTGAAATTATCATGAATGAAAACAGAACTACACACTGATTCCAGCCACAAGTAACACTTTAAAGTTGACTTCTTTTTAATAGTATTTAACTCATCGCATGCCATTGATGGTGAAGGGTATCCAATTCATTTAACTCGTTCACTCCCAGCCATTTTAACCGGAGCAAGGCCCTATGCTCCCGGCCGTTTTACTGGATTTTGACTGATTTTGCAAGGCCCGCAGAAAATTTTGTTCTATTGCTATATAAACATGGAACCCACCAAAAGAAAGATTAGACTCTCTTCTTTCAGCAGGAAAAAAAGTAAGTTCATATAGTTTTCCATTCTTTAGAAATCAGCATTAGAAAATAGCTTAGTTTGAGCAATTTTCCAATTTCAGATAAAAAAACTGAGAAAATGAGCTTTTTGTAAACGCATACATTTCAAACATAACTTTGACTTTAACAGTTATTTTTTGCTTTAGTTACATCCCAAACATCTGAATAATGTTTTCCTTTTACAAAATAACATAAACAACCAGACAAATAGAGCTTTTGATAGCAAAGTAACAATTTATTCACATATAACCAGGGGTGAAAGTGGCTTGAATTTCTTGCCGGAACTCCCTGACGTGAAGGTCGCCACGGAGCCAGAGATTTTATTGATTTATTGATTTATTTCGTTTTTTTGGGGGGGTGCGGGGGTTCAAACCTGTTAAACTAATGAAATGCACAGAAAATTGTTTTAGCACAATTATTTCTACAACACATACAAAAACTGATTTTCATTCAAAATTGTATTTTTTTTTAAATTATTTGCAAAATAAAAGTGAACAAAAACAGCAATAACCCCAGCCTCCATCTCCTAATTTTTATTTTCCCTCATTTCCTCACATACTAAATGCCAAATCTTAATTTTCTTAATTCTTACTACTTAGGAACATGGGATATATATTAAAATTGAAGTTAATGTATTTTTTTTTTTTTTAATGATAAAGATATACATAACACACATTCAGAAAAATAAGTACAAATGACTTATATTATGCAGAGTGAAATGGAATATATTTTGAAGATCGCGCAAACATTGACTTTTTTAAATCGTAAGGAAATGAATACCTAAGTAGCCTAACATAAATGAACAAATATAAGTCCAAAGTGCACATTGACAGCTAAGATGTTCTGAACCCCATCAGAGTAAATGGAACTAAACATGATAAATAAGCCTCCTTTATTCTGCTATCCGTGGAATAAAATCAATAATAAATATTGGTGGAAACGGATTACACTACACAAGCACTTTATTATGCTTGTTGTTAACACTTACAGTGCCTTGCAAAAGTATTCGGCCCCCTTGAACCTTGCAACCTTTCGCCACATTTCAGGCTTCAAACATAAAGATATAAAATTTTAATTTTGCCACCACCATGTTTGACAATGGGGATGGTGTGTTCAGGGTGATGAGCTGTGTTGCTTTTACGCCAAACATATCTTTTGCATTGTGGCCAAAAAGTTCAATTTTGGTTTCATCTGACCAGAGCACCTTCTTCCACATGTTTGGTGTGTCTCCCAGGTGGCTTGTGGCAAACTTTAAACGAGACTTTTTATGGATATCTTTGAGAAATGGCTTTCTTCTTGCCACTCTTCCATAAAGGCCAGATTTGTGCAGTGTACGACTGATTGTTGTCCTATGGACAGACTCTCCCACCTCAGCTGTAGATCTCTGCAGTTCATCCAGAGTGATCATGGGCCTCTTGGCTGCATCTCTGATCAGTTTTCTCCTTGTTTGAGAAGAAAGTTTGGAAGGAAGGCCGGGTCTTGGTAGATTTGCAGTGGTCTGATGCTCCTTCCATTTCAATATGATGGCTTGCACAGTGCTCCCTGAGATGTTTAAAGCTTGGGAAATCTTTTTGTATCCAAATCCGGCTTTAAACTTCTCCACAACAGTATCTCGGACCTGCCTGGTGTGTTCCTTGGTTTTCATAATGCTCTCTGCACTTTAAACAGAACCCTGAGACTATCACAGAGCAGGTGCATTTATACGGAGACTTGATTACACATAGGTGGATTCTATTTATCATCATCGGTCATTTAGGACAACATTGGATCATTCAGAGATCCTCACTGAACTTCTGGAGTGATTTTGCTGCACTGAAAGTAAAGGGGCCGAATAATACTGCACGCCCCACTTTTCAGTTTTTTATTTGTTAAAAAAGTTTAAATTATCCAATAAATGTTGTTCCACTTCACGATTGTGTCCCACTTGTTGCTGATTCTTGACAAAAAAATTAAATTTCATATCTTTATGTTTGAAGCCTGAAATGTGGCGAAAGGTTGCAAGATTCAAGGGGGCCGAATACTTTTGCAAGGCACTGTATGTATGTAAATCTGATGTTGGTGGATTGTTTTCTTCTTGGAGCTGAAATGCATGTGTGGCAGCTTAGCATGTTTTTGAACTTGTGTTCCTGGGGGGGAACTGGTTTGGCCGTGCGTGTTTCCGTGCGGGACACTGGAGGGTGCGGGGGAGGCGAGCGGCGAGCCTGCGGAGCGGGCTCTGCTCAGCGAGCAGCACGGTCACAACTTTGCTGTACTGTTTGAATCGGGTTGGGGGGGTCTTACCAAATGCGCTACTGCCCTCCTGTGGACGGTTTTATTGCTTTAAAATGGGTTTTGAGCTTATCTAAGATACATGGGAACCTGCAGATGCCAATTGTGAAAAAAAAAAAACGCAACACACGTATAAATACGTTTTTGGGACACTGAAACAATTAAAAATAAAACATATTTATAAGTTTTTGGGAGCAAATGAGTTAATATGTGAAAACTGGCTGTGAATTATGGAACCCCAAAAGGGTCAAAATTAAATAAATAAAAATAACATTTTGAAATGAATACCATTTTGATAAATAACAGAAAAATTGTGTAACATGGCCCTTAAAATAAGGAAATATTATTATGAAAAAGATTTTACAAGATAAAGAGCGTTTTTCACAAAGAATTTCTTTTACAGTGTCTTTTTCCACAATGGCCTTTTTATTTAATAATGTCGCTTTTCATGAATAGATATATATATTCCTCTTTTGAATTACCGTAATTTCCTGAATATAACGCACACTTTTTCCCCCCAAATCAACTTGTAAAATCATGGTGCGCATTATAAACGGGCACATGGATGGAGACAGAAATATATATATATTACATATATATATATATATATATATATATATATAAACCGATTTTTTTTTTTTTTTAATTGACACGGCCACGTTGTGTTGAAGAAACGTTTTTCACTCTTCATAAAGCACAGAATTTAGTTACTTGAACTCATTTGAGTCAACGTTTATTGCAGCTCCGCAACTCTGACAATAACAAACGTAAACACACAGACTTCTTGTGTCCGTCAACTATATCTGTCCCTCGGGAAACTCAAACCCAAATAACAATAGTTTCTATTGTTCCTGTCGTGTTGACAGCGATGAGCTCTCACAGATTTCCGACTTACGTTCTCACTTTCATTTTACTGTATCAATCCATGGAAGAAACATGTATTCATCATGATGAAAGGAGCAAGTTAAACAGCAGCCTTTAAAAGAAAAGTCACATCTGTTTTGTTTTCTCCTAAATTCTGGTAAGTTGGAGAAGTTTTCAAATCATATTATTACCGTAAATATTGCCAGTTTACGGTAATGTTTTGAACTACCAATGTGCTATGCTTGTGCTGTGTTTCACCAGTCAGTAAAATGACATTTCTGTATCTGTACACGAGCTCTGTTTTCTTCTACTTATTGGTGCTAAAATTAGGGTGCGCGTTATAAACAGGTACAATAATTTGCCCCAGATTTTACAAGTAAATTTGGGGTGTACATTATACACGGGTGTGCCTTATATTCGGGAAATTACAGTAAATCAACAGTTGGAATTCAGAATGCTCAAGTTTCAGTGCCATTGACAGCGTTAGGAGTCCAAAACAAATGAAAGTTCATTCATTGGTCCCTCTCAGTCAAAATGGATTGGACGTCTAAAACCATCAATGGCAGCCATTGAATTAAATGAGTCACAAGTCATAATGTGTGCATGTAAGCGTTAAATGACCAAAAATAACCAATCGCCTTGTAACGGGTCATTGTTTTGGATTTTCATATATGCACTTAGATATTTTTTAGTCTTTTCGGAGGCCTTATTTTTCATGTGGGAAATGACACACTAATAGTTTTTTTTTTTTTTTTTTTTTTTAATCAGGCAATGGGTGACTGGAAAGGGGTCTTTTTTCGCCCCTGTTTAATCTTACCATCTGCCACGGTTTGGCCCCCTTAAAGTGCTGGGAGCCCTTATCTACAAGTGGGTAATGGAGAGCCCAGTGTGAGTTATGACATGGGGGATAGATCAGACATTCCTAACAGATTGTGCAGCGGGGTTTGGCGCCTGACAGCAGAGGCTGGCTTTAATCAGATGGCTTTGGAGCGCTGCGAGGAATAAGAGGGGGTGAGAGGGATAGAAAAGAGGAAGAAGAGCTTCGACACCTCCGGCTCATTGCAAATAAATGACAATGGCTGGACTTTGTGTGATTTCTCTTGAGAAAGACGCGGAAAGCGGGGGAGGCATTTCAAGGGGACACTTCCAGCCTGAGGCCAGGGTGTCACTTGCACGCGGCTGCCCAGCATGCGAGTGTCTGTCTGGGGGAGAGCGAGACCTTTGAAGTCCCTGGCAGCCCTGCAGGTGTGTAGATGAAACTCACTATTTCACTACTCCCCTTCTCCAAGCATCTTAAACATGCACACATTGAAAGGCAGATTGGCCCATTGTGGCCCCGAGGGGGGCCGACGAGAGCAAACAGATGTCTAACAACAACCTAAAGGGAAAAAAGTAACAGCCAAACAAGTCGCTGATGTCTCTCTTTGTCTCTGAAGTCTGAAGAAACGGCAACAACGTGCGTGAACCTGCAGCGCCTCAAACCCAAAGCCCCCCTTTTCAAGTACACACTGTGATCCCAAAGGGCTGTGAGCTGATATGACTGGAGAAAGCGTTTAGAATCGGAGGCTCGATTGAATCCAAAAACAACACCCGGGCTGAATGAGTGCGGGCCTTTCAGAGGAGCCTGATGATATCTGAGCGGTGGCCACAAAACCCAGATCAGCCGTATTAGGGAACGGGGTTGGCGGCATCCGGTGCGAAACAGTAAGATATTTGGATTTGCTAGCGCAGGACTGCGTTTGGAGGACAGAAACCAGATTCAATCATTCTAAAATCTAAATTTTTGACAAATATTTGGAAATAGCGGCTTTGTTGCTGAGTTTGACACGTTTCACGATGTCAGAGTGAGGTTGCAAGTACACCATGGTATGAAACATAGAGTCCATCCAAATTGGGATAACTCATCTGTGCAGCAGACTGGTGACTAAGCTATTATCCACTTTATGAATGGAATGGCGGCTAATGTTTACCAGCAGGATTTTCCAACCATGGGATGAGCATAAAATTTGGTCTTGTGCACATGAGACATTATGTGCTAATTCAGCATTAACATTTGAAATGATTAATTATGACAATTTAAAGCAAATCCTGTAAAATAATATTTGACTGACTGGTGACTCAGCTATTATTCAATCTATGAATAGAATGGTGGCTAGTGTTTACCAGCAGGATTTTCCAACCATGGGATGAGCATAAAATTTGGTCATGTGCGCATTATGCGCTAATTCAGCATTAACGTTTGACGTGATTAATTAAGACAATTCAAAGAAAACCCTGCTAAAATAAATCACGTGTGAGTGTTTTATCCCCCTATTAATAAAATCTTATACAAAAACATTTGTTGCATTCCAATTCATTTTCATCAGAAAGGAGGTGTTTTTCAAGCATGGCCAGATCTAAGCACACATTTAACATTGAAAAACTGTAATTAATGAAATTATATTACTTTTTTTGTTTTCCCCCCCTTCTGTTTTAATTAATTAATTACTTTTAATCATATCAACTTTATGTGCCTCGAGATAAAAGTAATTTTTTTAGGGCTGTCAAAATTATTGCGCTAACGAGAGGTAATTTTTTTTTTTTTAATTAATCCCGTTAAAATATTTGACGCAATTAACACACAAATGCCCCGCTCAAACAGATTAAAATGAGAGCACAGTGAAAGTTGTACTTGTTGTATTTTTCGGAGTTTTGCCGCCCTCTGCTGGTGCTTGGGTGCGACTAATTTTATAGGCTTCAGCAGCCATGAGCATTGTGTAAGTAATTATTGACATCAACAATGGCGGGCTACTAGTTTATTTTTTGACTGAAAATTTTACAAATTTTATTAAAACGAAAACATGAGAAGGGGTTTTGATATAAAATTTCTATAACTTGTACTAACATTTATCTTTTAAGAACTACAAGTCTTTCTATCCATGGATCGCTTTAACAGAATGTTAATAATGGTAATGCCATCTTGTTGATTTATTTTTATAATAAAGAAATACAGTACTTATATACCGTATGTTGAATGTATATATCCATCTTGTGTCTTATCTTTCCATTCCAACAATAATTTACAGAAAAATATGGCATATTTTATAGATGGTTTGAATTGCGATTAATTGCGAATAATTACGATTAATTAATTTTTAAGCTGTAATTAACTCTATTAAAAATTTTAATCGTTTGACACCCCAAAATTTTTTACATGATCACGTTTGTAAGTGTATAAAATACTTGTTCTCCCCACTGTACCTCAAAAGTTCACTCCCATTCAGAATTAATGGAAATGTTTAACCTGTTCCAGCCACATCCCCCAATAAAAACCAATACATTTTTATCATGTATGATTTTTTTTTAATACTGCATACAGCACTTTAAGCATTAACTTTAACTTTTATGTTAACTTTACAAATTTTGACCCACAGGCAAACTGACTAAACGACAACTTGTATCTTGAAAAACTCAGTTACCGTGATTTTCTGATTATAAACGGCTACTTACTACATTTTGAATCCTGCGGCTTATAGTCCAGTGCAGTTTATTTGATTTATTTGGGTTAATAGGTAACACTTAATTTGACAGCAGCATACCATCATAATTATGACATGACACTATCATGGGCATTACTGAATGCTTATGATAGATGTCATTAATTGTCCTCCGGCAAATTATGTCGCTAACTCCATTTATGTCCAGTTTGGATCTTTTACATCAATTGAAAAGTGAGATAATTTTCCGGATGACACTCAATGACATCTGTTACAAGCATTAAAGAGCATACGACAGGAGAAAAAAGTCTTAAATAGCATTATTATGTGAATTAGAATCATATTTTGAGACGATTCAACTATATACAACAATTTAGCAAAGCGCAGATGACGAGAAATTAGTCTTTTAATCTGCTGGTTAGCCACGCCTACCGTTATAGGGCTCTAGCGTCCCCAACAGGTGGATGACGTCAGCGGGAGACTGGGCTCATCGGTTTTACTATTCAGCCCATTGAGGGGGAACTATTCAGAACGAGGAAAACACGACACAGAGAGCCGCAAAATGTAATTGTTTCAGTCTCTCTACTCCAATATTTTTACAGGATATTCTTTTTATCCAAGTATTTTACCCCAATAGCTAAATAAATGCTTTGAGAAGGACCAGTCAGCCCGTCGAGGGGGAACTATTCACAACGAGGAAAACACGACGAAGAGAGCAGCAAAATGTCATTGTTTCTGTCTCTTTACTTCAATATTTTTACAGGATATTCTTTTTATCCAAGTATTTTCCCCAATTGCTAAATAAATGGCATGGTCATGACAAATAACAGTTTTGTGCTAAATGGAATATGAAATAATAAACATGCACTTATTCAGGACGACATGGCAAAATTACTCTATAATGGTCAAAACTGTCGACTTCACCTTTACTGTCGCACCTCCCGAACGATATTTTATGACCCCTAAATCGGACATATGTCATTTCCCTTCCCCGGCTTCGGAGAATGTAAACAAACCAACAGGCGTGACAGCTAGCCGACATGCTAACCCGAACCGAGTGATGTTTCAAAGTCTTCGAAGCGGAAAATCACACATAACTAGCCCGGATTATTTGACATGACGACTGAGTTGTCGATTGTCTTCGCGGATCGGCAAAGCGCTCAGCGGAGAGCAATTTACAGTTCGTTCCCCGGAGGAGGGCGGCTGCAGTTGTTGTGCAGCTAACCTGCAGCTAATGTGCATGAGGAGAGGAGAGCTTTTTACATGCCAATCAATGATTAAACGTAAGTAGTCTTTATTTAAAGAAAGTTTGTAGTGTTTACTTGGTAATCGCTGTATTAATATTTGACATAATACAAAACAAGATGTTTACTCACTTCCTCGTAAGTCCAATGGTCCCACAGTAGTAGGGCTTGGCCAATATCCACGGTGAATGGGAAACTTTTAAAACTCCAAAAAGGCGCACACGCCTCTCCCTCATAAAGCAAGATTTTTCTGCAGCCGTTTGGCTGGCGTGATGCGAAAATAAATGTATTAATCCTCAAAATCAGCTGAATCCTTGGTCCTCATACACAACAGTACGGCTGTTTAGTGAAGAGGACGCCTCCACCCGTACACGTCACAGCGCCCTCCTCCTCAATGCAAGACCGAAGCCAGAAGTCACTCATTTTCATGGCACGGGATTCAAAAAACTAGATAAATATAGCGATCGCTTCCACACACATTCAAGCGGTCCATATCATTCAGGAGCATAAAATACTGCGTGTATTATGAAATAAACATGCTTTTTCGTGTCACATGCACTTTAAATAATGCTCATAACAGTGTCATGTCATAATGAGGATTGTGTTATAGGAGTGTGCCATCTTAGGCCCCCCCACCATTCGATTCGACTACAATTCAGGGTGCTACGATTCGATTATTGAACGATGATCACGGTATTGACAATGATCACGGTTTTCAAGATTATCACGATTATCGATGCATCATACTTTACTAACAAAGTAGCCAAACAAATCTATGACCATTATTAATTAAAAATATGTAATGATTCAACAGGAACGGTGGAAACATGCCCATACAACAAAAAGCTTTCCTTATACTGCTTTTTTTTTTTTTTTTTTTTTTTTTTTACAAGAAAGAGAATTTATTTCTCAACATGCCTATACAAAACAAGATGCTCCTTTTCACAAAAAGGTGCAAAAAGATTAGCTGTTTTGAAGGCAGTACTTATTTCTCTCAACAATACAATAAAATTTACATTTTGGGAATGAATTTCACATTTTCTGGAAACAAACAAAGTGTCTTTAGAAATAAGACTTCTTTTAACCAATATACTTTGTTTTTACAGATTTCTGTACCATGTCGCATGTTTGTAGTGTTACCGCTGTACTTAGTCCTGGTTTTACACGTTCTGCATCTGGAATAACTTTTGTACACCACCAATCAACTTGACATGGAAATACAAGTCGCTAATTAGCATAGCGCTCGGAGCTAACTAGTAACATCTCAAAAACAACATCAATAAAGGCTAAACAGTACAAGAGATAGACGGACACCGGACATAGCAAAACACTAGGGACTTTTTCCAATTAACACTACTTGAACCTACTGACAGACAAGGAGCAACGAACTATCTCTCTTCCGCTCTCGCTCTAAAAAATAACTTGCGCACAGAATTTATTTTCCAGTCTTTTGAAAAGGAGTAAATCTCTCGCTCAGTAACCAGCAGCATCCATCATAATATTGTGCGTGCGTCCGTTAAAGGTGTCCGGGCGGCAGATGTGTCTTGAATTTCGTTCCGCTACAAGCGGCTGTCATAAAGTTATTAGGCAAAATCATCGTTTTTGGACATTTATCAATTGTAATCGAATAGTCCCGTGTAGAATCGCGATGCATCTGATAATCAAATTTTGACACTCCCTTATTGTCTTATGACATTCTTATGGCGCCACTGCCAAATAATGTGTTACCAAATATCATAACGAGCAATTAATGAAACAACTGGAACAGTAACTGAAGAAATAATTAGCACAGAAATTGAATTTTGTCTGTAGCATCGCAATGCATGCTAGGAGGCATGTTGGAAAACAACAGTTGACAGCAGCTGCCAGCAGAGGTTGGCTGTCTCCCCCAAGGGAGCAGTGGTCAAATGAAGCTTCTTGAAGCAATGAAGCTTTGCAGGAAATTGGTTCAGAGCTGCATGGTGTTTCATTTGGTCTTATGACAGTCTTATGATGCCGCTGTCAAAAAAAGTGTTCCCGGTGAATATCTTTTGGTGTAAATATCCCATAATACAGTGAAGAGAGCTGCATCTTATAATGCAGTGCTGCTAATGTATGAACAAATGCTGTTTTCATGTCTAATTTGGTGGGTGGCGGCCTATAGTCAGGGGCGCCTTATAGTCCGAAAATTACGGTACTCATATCTATTTAAATAAATGCATATGTACAGTGTATCACAAAAGTGAGTACACCCCTCGCATTTCTGCAGATATTTAACTTTTCATGGGACAACACTGACAAATTGACACTTTGACACAATGAAAAATAGTCTGTGTGCAGTTTATATAATAGTTATTTTATTTTCCCCTCAAAATAACTCAAAATATAGCCGTTAATATCTATACCCCTGGCAACAAAACTGAGTACACCCCTCATTGAAAGTTGTCAATATTAACATACAACATGTCAACTGTCAATATTTTGTGTGGCCACCACTATTATCCAGAACTGCCTTTACTCTCCTGGGCATGGAGCGGACCAGAGCTTCACAGGTTGCCACTGGAATGCTCTTCCACTCACCATGATGATATTGCGGAGCTGCCGGTTATTTGAGACTTTGCGCACCTCCATCTTCCGCTTGAGGATCCCCCAAAGATGTTCTATTGGGTTCAAGTCTGGAGACATGCTTGGCCACTCCATCACCTTTACCCTCAGCCTCTTCAGTAAAGCAGTAGTCATCTTGGAGGTGTGTTTGGGGTCATTGTCATGCTCGAACCCTGCCCTGCGACACAGTTTCTGGAGGGAGGGGATCATGCTCTGCTGCAGTATTTCACAGTACATGTTGGAGTTCATGTTTCCCTCAATGGAATGTAACCCTCCAACACCTGCAGCCCTCATGCAGCCCCAGACCATGACATTCCCACCACCATGATTGACTGTAGGCATAACACACTTATCTTTGAACTCCTCACCTGGTCACCGCCACACATGCTTGAGACGATCGGAATCAAACAAATTAATCTTCGTCTCATCAGACCATAGGACATGGTTTCGGTAATCCATGTGCTTTGTTGACATGTCTTCAGCAAACTGTATCGTCTTCAGAAGAGGCTTCCTCCTGGGGTGACAGCCATGCACACCAATTTGATGTAGAGTGCGGCGTATGGTCTGAGCACTAACTGGCTGACCCCCCACCTCTTCAAAAAAAAGTCAGCAATGCTGACAGCACTCCTGCGACGATCTTTCAAAGAAAGCATTTGGATGTGACGCTCAGCACGTTCGCTCAGCTTCTTTGAACGACCAACCCGAGGCCTGTTCTGAGTGAACCCTGCTCTTTTAAAACGCTGGATGATCTTAGCCACTGTGCTGCAGCTCAATTTCAGGGTGTTGGCAATCTTCTTGTAACCTTGGCCATCTTCATGTAGCGCAACAATACGTCTTTTAAGATCCTCAGAGAGTTCTTTGCGTTGTCGTGCCATGTTGGAACTTTCAGTGACCAGTATGAGAGTGTGAGAGCTGCACTACAAATTTCAACACACCTGCTCCCTATGTACACCTGGACCTAGTAACACTAACAAGTCACATGACATTTTGGAGGGAAAATGACAAGCAGTACTAAATTTAGACATTTAAGGATGTAGTTTCTAAGGGGTGTACTCAGTTTTGTTGCCAGGGGTTTAGGTATTAATGGCTATATTTTATTTTGAGGGGAAAATAAATTAACTATAAATAAATTAACTTTTAATAAGCTGCACACAGACTACTTTTCATTGTGTCAAATATCTGCAGAAATGCGAGGGGTGTACTCACTTTTGTGATACACTGTACATTACATCATAGACATATACAGTACTGTATGACCATCATCATCAGTCAAGCAACTCTTATTTCACCCTCCTCATTTGTCAGTTTGAGTTTCATATGTGTCTTTTTCATACATTTAATTCTCTTTCCATTTGTAATCCTTTAATTGTTGTACCATCTTTCTTCCAAACGTCACGCTTTATCTCGTCTGGAATCCCAACCACCAATTTATTCATATTTAAAATGAATCTGTTCCAAAGTTTAACCGTTGCCATTACAAATCCTTAATCACAACAAACAGATTAGGTTGGGCTTTTGAGGTTTTTCCATCCCTCCGAGTAGACAATTCTCTATGAAATAGAGATTAACATCAAGCACGGAACTGGTAACAAATGTCCTGCTGTGACTTTCTGTGCACGTTTCAAGGAGGCTTTAAGTGGCTGTGCACGCACTCAAACACAGAGACGCTTATCTACTGCCTTTAGGTCAAGAAAGTCAGAGTTGAAAAAGAAGCAAATGGGGCTGCAGTTGCTTTTTTTCCATTGGTGTCCAAAGAAGTTGCAATTTGAAGGGTTTCCCCACTGGGAATAGACGGACCACCGACGAGGAGCGGAGCTTACAATGTGGGGGCTCTACTGTGCGGCTGCCGGATTCACTCAGTCAACACACACACACACGCATTCACACACACGGTCACACGCAGACTTCAGCTAAGCTTACTGAAACATTTTCTGTGTGCTTTGAAGTGAGTCAAAGCTCTCTTTTTAAGCACACGTGATGGCGCCTTTCTGCAGTTAATCTAATCTGCGTGAAAATAAACATACAAAAGGATGCACTCTCTCTTTCCTCCACGTGACCTATGAAGTACACCATCATGCCAGGGCGACAACAAGACAGGCCTCTTTCAGCACAGACAGCATGCCCAGGTTTGGAAAGGGGGTAAATAGTAGGGTTTCCAAATTTGTGGAGCCCCCTCGAACTCCAACGCCCTTTCATGCTGATTACTGTCATTAGTGTATACAGAGCGCATGAGGGACAAATTAGAGGATGCTTGGATGTGCGGAACTTTGATCGTAAATCACACAGGAGAGACTCATCATTGCAAAAAAAGTAGTTAAATGCCTGAAATTTTACAATCATCCCCTCCCCCATCAGGGACTTCTGCTTAATGTAAATGCTGTGGTAACACACTAACTAACTGAGCCCCCCCGAACGGTCACACACATACACACACACACACACCTACACACTTTATAAGGGCCACAATGTGGGAGAAAATAAGGATAATTGCTCTACTCCGGATATCCAGACCCCAGCGATGCTGACATGTTGGGAGTGAGCCCACGTTTTCACATTGAGATGCCGAAAGTAACAATAAGTGGAGGCCATTTACACCTTGTTGTTTGTAATTGAAAGCGGATTGGGAGTTTGTTGTCATGACTACAGCATCGCTGGGGCCTAATTGTTGTTTGAATGTTTCTTTTCACCTAATAGAACTACTTGGTGTAATGGGCTCATTCTGCTAGTACAGTGGTTGTCCAATTTTTTGCACCAAGGACCACGTCAAAACAAAACAAAACTCACATACGCACACCATGACAATACAAACGGCAGATTACTTCATAAGTCTGTTTTTTTTTGTTTGTTTTTTTCGCATAACACTTTTTCTACAATTGCACTCTTAACTCAGCAACATATTTTAAATATATGGTAATGAACCATATTAATGTGACTTTGATTCAGAGTGGGTGTTGAAAAAAAATCTCTATAAATATTTTTAAGCATGCACTTAATTTACCGTCTCGCTGACATTTTTGGAAGACCAAGCCGTTTGAAAATTTTGCAATTTATAGCTATTTCAAAGTACATGCTTCATTGACTTAATGCTATGTTTATCAAAAGGCACTGACACACAATGGTGTCCCGATTGACTCAGAGTGCGCATCACGCATCCAGGTCTATATATGGGATCTATATCTCAAAAATAATTACTACTATCAGCTAATAAGTAATTGTTGCTACCACCATCGATCTAGTGCGCTCATGCGTGATCTTAAAAAAAATATATCACCCCCTTAATTTCCTGGCATACACTTTACAGCTGTTTTCCATTAGAGCATCACTCTTTAATAAGGAGCATCTAAACAGACCTCAGCCCTGTGCATAAAACAAGGTTATTCACAGGGGTTAAAATGGGACATAGCCCTCTAGAGCCCAGCTCCACCTCTTGGAGTCAAGCTCAAATAAACAAAAAACTACATTCAAACTGGCAGCAGCGTCAATAGACTGTACATAAATGTAGTGCCGCAGACTACAGATAATTTTCGCATGCACAGTCTGCATGTCTCTCTCAAATGTAAGCGCTGACATGTTCAACAAATCAGAGCACAGCATCACCCTCTGCTGGCCCCGCCTTCTTTTATACACAACATCTACTGAGTCAGTCAAACCACCAGTGTTTGTTTTGAATCATCTATGGTTTGAACTTTGAATGTTTCCACTGGTGTCTAAAATGGTGATTAAACCAAAGGAAGTGTATAACGGTAAATTTACTGAGATGAAGTTCTGTAATATTCAACAATTCATCAGGTCAATAAGAAGAATTAAAATGTTAACATGGCTAGCTGCTTTATATTATACGCCTTGTGTAAAGGCAGAACATTAATGGTTATCACAGCTATCTTGAAAGTAGAGTTTGTAGCTGTGTGACTGGCCGGATTGTTATGAATGTTATGAATATTTAGTTAAATAACTGCTGGAAACCCCAATATAAGTGTTATTTTCTGATAATTTTGTTGATAAAAATGGACAAGCATGAAGAAAACAGGGCAAAGACAAAGTCTTGTTTTCCTCACCTGTTAGTTTGCTGTTTCTCTGTGTTAGTTAGCCATGTGTGTTTTTCCTGTTGATGCAGGCTATATTTTTTTCTAGAATAGATATATGTAACTTTCCCTACTGTGACACAAGACTGAATTTTAGTGCTCTAACACCTGTCAAATCCCATATTACCTATACGTGGAGATGAAGGGGGGGGGGGGGGGGTGTGAAAATGTCATTGCATGTAATTGACCTCCCTAAATATGAATTTAAAATTAAGACTTTGCCGGTAAAATATTGTCTATAAAAGTTGTAAAGCAATGACACAAACAACAAAAATGAATTAAACGAACATTTTTTTTTTTTTAAATCGGTCAAAATTATTTTTCGAACACATTATGTGACTTGCACCTTAGAGACGGCCATTTGCTTTGCTTAGCCAAAAACCACCTGGGGACAGATTCTTGGCTGGAATATTCAGTCAAAAAGGATGTGCCGTCTACTTTTCCACTAGGTAAGACAGAAAAACGTTCGCACTCACACACGCACACACACACACAGCTGGGATGGCAGTATGTATGAGCATGGGTTAAGCTACTTTGCGACCATATATCTTGTAGTTAATTTTATTGCTGACACTGCGTTTCGGGGTCATCACCATGTTTTGCCCCCCCCCCGCCAAAAGTCAAACTCCGCCTATAATTTTACCCACTGGTTATACATTTGAGCTGCACAATATATCGTTTGAACATCGAAATCGCAATGTGCACATGCGCAATGGCGATTTTTTTTTTTAAATATGTAAACTTTTGTTTTGCTTCCTAAAACCAGCAATTCTGCAGAGACACGGCTTCCTGGATCCCTTTTATATACAGTAATATTCATCATTCAAAGATGAACCCTCTTGATTAATATGAATGATGAATATAAATACAATGTGGTCATAGTGAGTCAAGTCTTCCCAAGCAGAGCTATTCAAGTCATCTGTGGCCTATACTACGAACCGAGTTCAACCTCCCCAGAAGTAATCCAGTTTACCATCGGGTAACCGGAGTTGACAAAACCTGGTTGTCTAGTTTGTGGTCAATCGGTGCTACGACGCTGATTATGAGGTTGATTAGTCGAACCTGTGTCAACCCAGTCAGAGTTACTGCGCGTTCACATAAAAGGGGGCGGTGACCAGAGTCAAACACTACTTGTGACGATGGCACGGGCACCTTACTTCATGGAGGAGGAATGCGCGATGATCATGCGGAATTATGAGGAATTAAAATCCACCCTCACCGCGAAATCCAACACCGCTTCGGCGAGTAGAGCGCAACGGGTCTGTTGACAGCGAATTTACAGATCGTGTGATTTGTGAATGCGTCAATATGCCAGTTTACTTATGTCCATGAAAAGAAATAAAGCCTGCTGTCAGGACAATAAAATAAGATTTGGTACATTAACAGTAAGAAATAATTGTCACGCATCACCACACGAAACTGGATGATTCTATGTTTAGTCCCCTTGACTGTACGAATACGTATGTTCTTTTTTTTAGTTTGGGCCTAAAAAATCCAGCCCGACCCGACCCGAGTCCGATCAATAAACTTGATTTGCAGGCCCGAGCCCGACAACCCCCCCCCAAAAAAATTAGGTTATATTTGTGAGGACTCAGGAGAAGAAGGAAATGCGGGGATGCCATGCGTTGTTGCGTAAATAAAAGCCCGTCTTTTGTAACGATTTTTCACAGTTAAACAAGACTGTAAGATGCATATTCAATAAACATTTATATCTTTTATATTTGTGCGTCTGTCCTATCAGTGGATTTGACATTTAATTTAATCTCCTCGAGTTGGCAGAAAAAAACGCAAGTTTTCTCAATGTTTAAATAGTCTACATATTTCTATGATTATTATAAATGCATCAATTTGAAGCGTTTCCATACCCCACTCCGAATCGCACGGCATACAGTGTTCTTACGCAGATATTCAGCATCACCGATGGAATACATATATTGTCCCTGGCGAAAGAGCGCACGGACAGGCACACACAATCTGCGCGGTTGTGAGGGCCTGACTCGGCGGGTTACATTAGTGACGTCTGCCTAGATCAGTTGGCACAGGTAAAGAATTCCCTCAGCTGAAAATCTATATCTTTCATGGAGAACATCTTCCGGGTACGCCAGCGGTTTCTGGCGGTCCCGAAATACCCGTGCCCTCCGGAGAGAGCCCCTCACAAGCCGCACGCCAATGTCGTATGGGTCGTCCAAGTACGCTGTCATTGTCAGGAGGACACGTCCGCGGAGGAGTGCTGTTTAAATAGAGCGTGGTTAATTGGAATCCTGATGTTAAGCAAGATCTAACTCTGACACGACCAGGTTTGGCGTGCGGCGTGTGTTGCCATGGCAACACTTCTCGGTTCCAACATATCCACCTTTCGTAGTCTCGCATAGCAGTGAACTTACGTCGCACGTGATAAAGTTACTCTCGAAGTTACCCTGCTAAGCCAGAAAACCGGCTTCATAGTATAGGCCACAGGTGAAAATTCTAGTTTTATTATCGCAATATATCGCAAACCCCCCAAAAGTCGCAATGTCCGTTGTTTCCAATATCGTTCAGCCCTATTATACATACATACATACATACGAAATATGTGTATCACTTTGATGCAACAAAAGTCATTTTCTCTGTCCTAACTAGACTTGAAGCCCTGGTGAGTTTTAAGTGGGCATGTCTGTCACTGAAGGCTTCTGTTATTTACTAAAATTGATTTCATACCAACACCACCAACAACAATAACAACACGTGACAACTAAAGCTCAACCATGTTCATTCTTAAGTATTTTGTAGGTAAAATGAATTTTCAAGTCTCTGGTAATTATGAGTGCGGAGGGGGAGTAGTCATGTGAGTGGGAAGGGGGGGTATCCTTTAAAAAATAAATCACATAAACTTCTCAAAAAAAAAAAAAAAAAAAATTTAAAAAAACTTTTTCCAGTATGAAAACGCCCCAGCAGACTGTTAGTGGCACGACAGGAAGTGTGCCACAAAGCACTGGAAGTATGATAAACTTGTATGTAGAAAACGAATTTTGTCACTTCATTAAAAAAAAATACAGTTGTGAATTAAGTGGAAGACTTATTTTTCTCTTTTATTACTAACTGATAATACAGTGTAGGCAAAATGTGCCACAAAAAAACTCAATTTAATTTAAAAAAAAAAAAAAAAGTTGTACTTACTTTGAGAAGAATAAGCCCAAAGATGAGATGTAGCGCCATCCTCCTCGACTTTTCGTACGATGAGCGATGGGAAAAAAGTCAAAGCCAGCAGACTTTCATCCAACAATGTGTCAAAAACTCGTCAAAAACGTCTGTTTTGCTAACCAATAAATAATTCGCTCATAGTCCAACACTCGTTTTGTCATTCAAGACAGATAGTGACGCGTTCAAAGTCCCTGGGTCATTTCTAAATCGTCCTTTTGGCCGATTGGCACAAAGTTTCTTTTGTTTGAGCTTGCAGGATGCGGTGACCGAGTGTGTATGTGTGCTCTGTTGCTGACTCCCCACAGCACAGGCGAGAAAAGCTGCTGTACGCTCTGCTAAAACATTTTTCTCCTCCCATGCCCTCGGACCTGAGACGGGGCTCCTGATTGGCTGCATCCATCCAGGGGCGTGCTTCGTCCTACTGGTTGCCTGCTACAGTAACTGGACCCATCTTTCATCAATAGATTCATCAATAGACTTTATTCATAATGAGAGGGAAATGCTGTTTTAAAAGTGAAACATGAAAACCTGAAAAAATATATATAAGAAAAAGTTTCCATTCTTTGTATTTGTATATAAATGGTTGTTTGGATCAGCCACTTCATTCAGAGCAAAATTACTACTGATGTACAGAGTAATGTTTCAGAACTGAAACTAGTTTTATTGGACTAATAGAGGATTATACATATGCAAAAAAATTGGGGACCCTTGTCCAGGGGTAATTTGTGCCGGATCCTGCCGGAACAAGATCCGGCACCTCTTGATTTTGGCCTCCCTGTGTTCTGGGATTTATTTGGGCTGATCCAGCACCTTTCGTCTATAGAAAATAATAATAATATAAAAACATTTTTTTAAATAAAATATAATATGTATAAATTCCTTTACCGAACAAATCCCAAGAATTTCATGTTGTTTATGAAATTTAACGTCATTTGAAAGAGTTGGAGATTTGTTGATGCACTGAAAAGCTGGACCAACAAATCACGCCCCGACATTAAAAAAAAAAAAAACTTTGGAAATTTGCGGCAT
This sequence comes from Corythoichthys intestinalis, assembly GCF_030265065.1. NCBI lineage: Eukaryota > Metazoa > Chordata > Actinopteri > Syngnathiformes > Syngnathidae > Corythoichthys > Corythoichthys intestinalis. The sequence continues at coordinate 46,006,213 of NC_080398.1, forward strand.
TTGAGGAGCAAGCAGCCAGGATCAAACAGTATTTCAACATGCCAAAATGATGAAACTCGCAAAAGAATGAGTTTGTGTTATTTATTGTAATCTCAGATTTTTTTTAAAAAAATGTTTTTACATGTTAGACCTGCTGAGAAACTAATTGCTGACCGTGACACATTACATCACATGGTGGTACCTGGAGTTAGCAATGATAGGCTCTAGGATAAGCGGCTCAGAAGACGAAAGAGTGGATAAATTATATGAATGTTGGGGTGTAGCGGTACACAAAAATCTCGGTCCGGTACGTACCTCGGTTTTGAGGTCATGGTTCGGTTCATTTTCGGTACAGTAAGAAAACAAAATGCAAAATATAAATGTGCTAGTTGTTTATTACACACCTTTGTGTTTTCAACAATAGGAACATTAGCCTATACAAAACTACAATTCTGCTCAAAAAGTAACGGGTATTTAAAGATAATCCAACAACAAATTGCCTTTCAGGTCCCGCGTATTGGTCAGCTTTCTTTCTGAAAGAAAGAAGAAAAAAGAAGTCCTGTGCTAAAGAGAAAAGCAATCCCAATGACAAAGATTTTAACATGTATTTTACAAATGAAATGCCTCAATGAATCATTTTTTTCTTATGAACGGTTTTCAAAAGCTTTATTGGTGGATTTTCTCAAGTTAAAGCGCCACACAGAAATTAATAAATTTAATTGTGGAAGCAGGATCTGTATTATTCTCATTATTTAATTATAATTTATTATGTGTGTATATTTTACAAATGTGATGTAGTATTCATTTATATTGTATATTTTATGTTGTATAACTTTAGATCCTATGTGAATATTAGTTCCTACTTGTTTTGTTGTAGTAGGAGGGTTTTGTATTGAACACGGGGTCATGTTGGTTATTATTATAGCAGAGAAGACAGCAGTAAATCAACAAAGACAAGTCAACTGGGCCCCGATCTACCACTCAAGAGATCTGATGGACTCAAAAAGTGGGTTACAATTGCATATTAGTTTGAAAATCGACCGGATCCACCGTATTTTTACACGAGTGACATCCGGTCTGCCTGATCCTAGCTAACGGTAGTAGTATTGACACAGGAGGGTCGCGTCTCGCGTCAAATAATAAACTCTGCCGTTCTTTTCGCGTGCGTCGTATTCAGCTGCTTCTGGGACGCGTCTAACACGTGGCCGCACTGGGACTGGTGTGCATTGGCTGACTGACTTTAACGCCCGCGTTTTACTGCGTTCTCGCAGCGGCCACGTTGTCGCGCCGTTGACGTTTCTGGGTTATACTGTCCTACTGTGTTGGTCCTCATTATAGTAGAAAAGACGGAGCAAATATAACCTACACAAAGAAACTGTAACCCTATCATGTTGGTCCTCATTATAGTAGAAAAGACAGAGTAAATATAACCTACACAAAGAAACTGTAACCCTATTGACTCACAGCCTCGAAAAGTAAGGGTTACATTACGTCAGAAACTCGTTCGGTACGCCTCCGTTCCGAACCGAGCACCACGTACCGAGCACCACGTACCGAAACGGTTTAATACAAACACATGTACCATTACACCCTTATATGAATGTTATGAAGAGTGATTAAAAGTATGGCTTTAAAGGTGATGCAATGAAAAATGTGTGTCCGCCTACATTTTGCGCTGGTGCACATTTACACTAGTGAAACCAATGCAATAAGTAAGTGTGAAACCCTGGCAATATATATCGCAATGATCATTTTTTCCAATATCGTCCAGGCCTAACCCAGACATAGCTATTCAATTTATATGGTGAAAATTCTTCTAGTTTTAAAATTGAAATATAATATCCTACCCCCCCCCCCCCCCCCCAAAAAAAAATATTGCAATGATAGTTTTTTTCAATATTGTTCAGGCCTCAAAGACAACACTGGGGATCACAATTTCTGCTGTTTTTGGTCTGACAGCTGCATTTACTTATTCTTTTGGGTGTGAAATAAAAAAAAACTGATCAATTATTTTTCTCTATCATGTTAAGTTTTTGAACTAAAGGATCTCCATTTTCTTAAAAATATGAAAACCACTGTGCTTTCAGAGCATTAACATGTATCATTGAATTTTCCATCAAAACTTAAAATTGCCATCAAAACCGGTACAATTGAAATTTTAAGTTCAACCACCTTTTTTTTTTTTTTTTTTTTTTAAATATTTATGTATTTATTTCTGACATTGTTTGAAAACTGTGGAGAAAAAAAACTGAAGTGATAGAGAAAAACTGAATTCAAGTTTTGGAATGAAACAGGTGTCACACTTACAACAACAGAGTTTTTCGCTTTTCAAATAAACAGTACAATGTGCCTAGAAATCAAATATAATCAGATGAAATGGAAGCACTCATTTTGTGATTCATACATTTGACTGTGACATGCTGCCACGCGTTTCTAGTTGTAAAAGTGGGCTATGTTGTCCATCACTAAAGTTTGGGCCTGTGATCCCTTGTTATCAAATCAGCGACAAAAGCGAGTCCTCCAATCAAACAGGATACCCCCCTCGACAAGATGTCCATGTTTGATCTTTGCAATTGAAAAGATTAGCCAGCCAATGCAAGCTAAATGACACACCTTGTAAAGTGAAGTGAAGGCATGGCAGGGGGGACTCAGACATCAGAGGCAAACAAATGGGGAGAGCTTTCAGACACAATACAACTTGCACTTCAAAGTGGCAGACCGGGAGAGGACGTTGCCACTGATAAAGCTCCAGCCGTATTTCGGAGTCACACGGAGCTCCATGTAAGAGCCTGTGAAATTGGCATCGTGTCCAATTAATGGTCCCAGAAGAAACAGATTGGAAAGCCTCTCAAAAACTGCACAAATCGTTTTACTTGCTTAACATTTTGCAAAAGATTTTTATTTATGTGAATAAATTATTGACATTACTTTCTTAATGTATATATATATATATATATATATACTATAGACTATAGTAGGCTCTTCAGGTAAAACCAACATGACCAATGTTAAAAAAACAGGGCCATAGTCGGCACACGTGCTCAAAAAAAAAAAAAAAAAACTGAATTTGATTCCTGAAAAGCATATTTGATTTCTTTTTTAAGCTAGAGAATATTTATCCACGATTGAACAAATTTTGCTTCAGTAGTAGTAGTTTTCTTGTTTTCTTTGTAGTTTTCTTAGTAGTTTTCTTGGAAGGCCTCATTTTCCCCCCTGTAAACTCTATGTTGATGCCTTTTCCCAAAAAGCTCTACTTTTGTCTCTATTTTTTTTTTTTTTTGTCTCTTAATTTTTTTCCCGTTTTCTTTTGCGTTTTTTCATTGCAAGAAAAATAAATGAAGATATTACTACCAAAGCATTTGTAATTGCAAATGTATATATTGTGTACATATAATGTACAGTGTATCACAAAAGTGAGTACACCACTTGCATTTCTGCAGATATTTAAGTATATCTTTTCATGGGACAACACTGACAAAATGAAACTTTGACACAATGAAAAGTATATAATAGAGTTTATTTATTTTCCCCTCAAAATAACTCAAATATAGCCATTAATATCTAAACCCCTGGCAACAAAACTGAGTACACCCCTATGAAAAAATGCACATCCCTAAATGTCCAAATTGAGTACTGCTTGTCATTTCCCTCCAAAATGTCACGTGACTCGTTACAGGAGTGCTGTCAGCATTGATGCAGAGATTGAAGAGGTGGGGGGTCAGCCTGTTCGTCCTCAGACCATACGCTGTACTCTACATCAAATTGGTGTGCATGCCTGTCACCCCAGGAGAAAGCCTCTTCTGAAAACGGTACACAAGAAAGCCCGCCCTTCGCATCAGACCATAGGACATGGTTCCAGTCATCCATGCGCTCTGTTGACATGTCTTCGCAAACTATTCGCAGGCTTTTCTTGTGTACCGTCACAAAAAAAAATGAAGGAACCCATAGGAAAAATTTGCTACTCATCTGTCTCGTCTCGTGAGACGAATTTGATCATCTCAAATTTATCTCATTCTCTGCTTATTTGTTTCTGAGTTTGTGATGAGTGATGAGTCAAAATGAGCAAAGACATCATTGAGACAAAGGAGATTGATTTGAGAAAACCAGATTTGAGCAATATTTGAGAAGAGAAATTCTCTTCATTAAAAATGGAGTTACACCTGTACAACACCTTTCAGGCACTCAAAGCGCTTTGACACATATCTTCATCTACCTGCTGGTGACACAACAACATGGGGTTGTCTTCCACAAGGATACTTAGATGCATTCAGCAGGACAGAGAGTTGAACTCACAACCTCTGAGTTGGAGATGAACTCCTCTACCACTGAGCCACGCACGGGCTCAGATGCACTGTTCTCGATGTGATGCGGCACATCAATGGAAAGCAACTTCAGAAAGTGCGTGTAGCAGCGTTGAAGAAAATTTATTATATTTTGGTTCATTTAATAATATATATATATATTTCTTTGATATTTCAATAAAAACTTCCAAATTGCAGACAAGTTGCATGTGAGCCAGTAGTTTTAGTGAGACATCGTCAGCCAGCATGTTGCCTGTTTTGATTATGTCATCAAACAAGAGGACTAAGGTTCTTCACACTATTTTGTGGTAAACTTTCGGTCTTCGAAACCAAAAACCGATAATTCATTTGTAGCGGCCGATAGTTTTCGTTGCCAAATTTTCGTTCACATCTCTTAATTTTTACATTGAACAAGATGAACCAAATGAACCAGATGTTATTTAATTATGTGACCAATTATTACTAGGGCTGTCAAACGATTAAAAATTTTAATCGAGTTAATTACAGCTTAAAAATCAATTAATCGTAATTAATCGCAATTCAAACCATCTATAAAATATGCCATATTTTTCTGTAAATTATTGTTGGAATGGAAAGATAAGACACAAATTCAACATACGGTACATAAGTACTGTATTAGTTTATTATAACAATAAATCAACAAGATGGCGTTAACATTATTAACATTCTCTTAAAGCGATCCATGGATAGTAAGACTTGTAGTTCTTAAAAGATAAATGTTAGTACAAGTTATAGAAATTTTATATTAAAACCCCTCTTAATGTTTACATTTTATTAAAATTTGTAAAAATTTTCAATCAAAAAAGAAACTAATTGCTCGCCATTGTTGATGTCAATAATTACACCATGCTCACTCATTGTGCTGAAAGCCATAAAACCAGTTGGACCCAAGCGCCAGCAGAGGGCGCCAAACACCAAAAAACAAGTAACAAGCGGACAATACACTCTGCTGTCATTTTAATCTGTTTGAGCGGGGCATGTGCGTTATTTGCGTCAAATATTTTGACGTGATTAATTAAAAAAATTAATTACCGCCCATTAAGGCGATAATTTTGACAGCCCTAGTTATAATATTTTCTCGGATTTTGGCATGAGATGAATTAAGATGTGAATGGACATCTCAGAGCAGACACTACTCTTTCTTACAATGAAAAAATCTTGAAAACCCAAAATGAACAATTGCAGACTGGAAGGAGATCAAATTGAGAAATGTTTGTGACTGGCACAATATAAGGTTGCTCCGCGAGATCAGTAAAAGAGGCAGCTTTGAGGCAAGTTGAAGAAATAAAATACTTTGCTCATCCATATCTTTTACTGAGGCATTACTGAGATCGTGACTCCAAGTAAGGAGATAAAATTGAGACACATTTGAGATCGACACAAGTACTCATAGTTGTCTCTTGGTGAGATCTTGAAAGGAGACAACTGTGAGACTTTATTGAAAAATCGTGCCAGTAGAACTATTCTCAAGACCTTCTCATGTAATGCTCACCATGAGACTTCTCATGAGAGAAATTTGAGAAAACTGAGAAAAACATTGGTCTCGATTATTGCTGATTCATTTCTCTGAGATGTAAATGAGACATGAACAAGATCTCATCTTCAATTTTGCTTTGTTATGGGAATCCTTGCTGGGACGGTGGCGTCAAGGGAGTAGACACAGGCTGTGTTGAGGATTGTGGTTGTTCTTTTGCAGGACTTGAACAGCACCAGAATTATAGCATTTCACAGCGTGCACCCCCCAGGCTTGCCCTCAGGTATGGAGGGTTCGAGTCCGGAGAGGGGGCGTTCGGGACTCGGAGACGCCGCCGGTAAGTGGCTGCAAGGTGTCAAGTCCTCCCACTATTGTCAAAAGCCACATCAGAGCGACTGTCGCCCTCTTCACCCTCCTACTCCACTTCCCTTATTCACTGTTTTCTGGCTTGTATTTGACTGGGGGTGGGGGGCAGGTTGGTTTTTATCACCATCCTCCCCCACTCCACATCCCCACACACAATTGTACCCGGGAGGTGTTTACAGGAGGCCGACAGGATGTTCGGCCCACCGTGAGATCAAAGTGTCCTCCTGAAGTAAAACGTGATGTTGCTCACTACTGACCTTTTCAACTACAACGAGCCTAACATCACAGACTCGTGTAAAACCTATATTATGGTGTCTTCCTTTCTTCACACGAGAATAATCGCCCCATTCTTTACTGATAAGGAAAGAGGGAAGGATTTTGCTCAGGATATGGTTTTAAAGCTAAATTGGGGAACAGAATCGATCGCAAGGCATTTAAGGATTTTAAATGCAGACAGTGTTAGGGGTCATGCCAGAGGATATTTTGGCTCTAAGATTCTTGAAAAATAAGTCTTCCCTTCTCTGGTTTTCTACTACATGATAAACTATCAAAGGCTTCATGAAGTCATTTAGATCAGATTTTTTTTTAATGATGTGATTTCTTTGATATTTACAATATTTGGCAAATTCACAGTTATAGGGAATAAATGGAAGCTAGCTGTTACAGTACATTTTGCGGCCCTCATTTGACATCCAATTGTATTATTGGTAATGCCTGCACCTATTTCGCGTTAGGCAATTAAAAAAAAAAAAAAAGTGTAAATAATTTCAAATAAAATGAATTAATTGAAAGATATATATTTTTTCTGGGGGTGGGGGGTCAATTATTTAAATAGTAATAAATTAAATTACAAAAAATAAAACAAAATACATGTGTGTACACTCTACCCCTTTCAATCACTTAGTTTATAGTCTTATAGACACCCCACCCCCATTCTCCTCTTTCACTGGCCAATTGGCCCCCACATGGTGTAAACCGGAAATACATCTCGCTGACGATAGCACCAGCATATTAGTAACTAGTTTAGATGTTCAATGTATTTCTTGTTGTTGTTTGTGTATGTGTTTCTTTTCTTTCTTCTCTTGTATTTCTTTTCTTCTGTCCCCCCATAATCCCTTCCTGTTCGCTGCTTTGTCATAATAAAAAGGTATTTTGAAGGATCACAATGGGAGTATGTCAGACTCTCCATGTGAAACATTAAAACTGTTCAGAATCTGGGCACTTAGACTTCCATTCTCTGTGTCAAACAGCTGAACAGGACAGGTTTAAATAAATAAATTAATTAATTAAAAAAAAATAAAACAAAATAAAAAACAAAAATAAAATAAACCCCACCCAAAAAATAGCCATGATAAAAAATGTGACTAAAATTACAACTACACTTAAAAAAATATAGTAAATTGGAAAAAAATATGTGAGAAAATAAATATCAAATATGAGTGCGCTTTGTGTATTTTGCTCTGTGAATTTTATTCAACAGCATTTATATTTTTAAAAATCCCATGTGACCTCACATAGGTTAACTATTTCATTAGATAGCTTCAAGCCTTTCTTAGTTAAAATTGATAGGACGTTTATTGCTATTATCAGTAGGTGTTTTCAATATTAATTTCCCTCTTTTACCCAGTACCACAACACGTACTCTGTGACCTGGACTGGTAGTGAATGAGTTAACCTCATGATAACTTTGGAATAGATGTCCACTGAAGTGACCACTGTCCCTGAAAGGGTTAAAGCGTTACAAGAATTGAACAATGAAAAGATATTGAATGACACAAATAATAGCCATCCTTCAAAATGAAATAAAAATTTATTTGAGTTTCAATATAATCGGGGGGTTGAAACCAAGGGTGTAGGTTTGCATAGGAACGGTAGGGACATAACTTTTCAGGATGCTCAAATTGTCCCCACCAACATTTAAGCAACCTTATTTGCATTATATAATCAGTTCAGTTATGTAGGTCATTTAGATTGTCTTACCATATGTTTTAAAGATAGAATTGACCCTACCATTATTAAGTGGATTATTTTCATGATGTTCAGACTTAGATATACCCCTTTTCACTTCCTGAATATGCCGGTCCATTTTTCCCATCTAACGCACGTGTGATTGGCTAATGACTTGCATTTATTTAAAATGTATTTATTTATTTTCTACATTTTATCTGCAGCCTATGCAGACATTTTTTCAGATAATCATTCATTAATCATTTGGCTGTGCTTGTGGACAAAAGCAGTAGTGTTTTACATGAAGGAAAGCTACAATTTTATGATTTTTTTTTTTTTTTTCCAGTTATATTAAATGTATTTATTTAGACAAATGTTGAGTGGTCTTAAGACAAATGTTTATTTTTTGCGTTACTGGATAGTTAAGTGATTATAAATAAGTTTGTATTTATTGTGTATGTTAATATAATTTAAAGTGCCTATGACAGCAAAAAGCATGTTTATTTCATATTTCATTTATGCTCCTGAATGAAATGGACCGCTTGGATGTGTGTGAAAGCGATCGATTTATATATTCAGATTTTTTAATCTCACACCATGAAAATGAGCGACCTTCTGGATTGAGTAGGAACGCGAATGTGACGTCACCCGGGTCAGCATCTCTCAATACAGCATTGCTTTATAGCATGCAGATGGACTGTGGATTCAGCTGATTTTGCGGATAAATTTGTTTATTTTTCGCATCATGCCACCCAAATGTGCTGCAGGGTTTTGTTGTTGCACCGTTGAGGGGCGTGTCAGCTTTTTTGGGTTTCAAAAAGTTCCCGTTCACCGGGGACAATGGCCAAAACAAGTCCGACAGCTGTGGGACCATTGGACTTACGAGGAAGTGAGTAAACATCATGTTTTATATTATGTCAAATACTGGGATTATGGCACACCTTTTAATATGGAGGTGGCTTGCATATTGTGGCTGACAATGCTCCTTGTCCACTGAGAAGGCCACTTGGCCAACGACCGGCGCCTTGTCGCACAGCCTCCTCAGTCCTCTTCACGTGCCTGCCGGGAGAGCGCTATACCCGGCTTATGCTCGTGCGGTTCTCCAAATCGTCCAGACTTCCTGCGCCCTCTGCCCTCTTCGTGTGCCCGGCAATAGACCACTATCCTTGGGTTGGGCTCGGGCAGCTACGTGGTCCTCCGACGTCGGCCAGTTTGTCCAGCGGTCATTCTCCAGCTGCTTCCCCGGCAAATGAGCTCTCCTGTCCGCAGCAGGGGAACGACGAGCTGTAATTTGCTCGCCGCTGGGGGGGTTGCCGATCGGACAATCGACAACCCCGCCACCGTGTGATATGATATGGTAGTTTGGTGTGATTTTTTGCTTCGAAAGGCGAGAATAAGACTTCGAAACGCTGCGGATTAGGATGCCAGCTAGCTGTCACGCCTCCTGGTTTGCTTACGCTCTCCAAAGCTGGGCAGGGAAATGACAAAAGCCAGACTAACACCGGTGGCATAAAACATCATTTGGGAGGTGCAAGAAGTCGACGGATCTGACCATTATGGAGTAATTTTGCCATGTCATACTGAATAAATGCATTTTAATATTTCATATTCCATTTAGCACGAGACTCTTATTTGTCTTGACCATACCATTTATTTAACAATCGGGGGAAAAAAGAATATCCTGTAAAAATATTGGAGTAGAGGGATTGAAACAATCACATTTTGCTGTTCTCTTCGTCGCAATTTCCTCGCTCTGAATAATTCCCCCTCAATGGGCTGAATTCTAAATCAGATGAAATCGTGACCATGCTGACGTCATCTTTCTGCTGGGGACGCTAGAGTGCTATAATGATAGGTGTGGCTAAACAGCAGATTAAAAAACTAATTTCTCGCCATCTACGCTTTTCCAAATTGTTGTATATAGTACATATATAGTACTAAAACAGGTGTCGGGAACCTTTTTGGCTGAGAGAACCATGAACACCACATATTTTTAAATGTAATTCTGTGAGAGCAGTACAATATGTTTAAAACTAATTATACAAGTAATGTGTGCATTGTATGTAATTTCAACACTTTTAAAACACACTAGGTTTTTGAATTCTTATTAATAACATTGTCATGCTGTTGCTAATCAGTGATGAGTATTTCTTACCATTAACGCGCTTTCGGGTGCTACATTGTTTTGCTGAAGGCTTTGTAGTCTGGTTGACACTTGGTGAGGTTAAGCTTCATACAGGCGTTGAGAAACTTAGGATGCGTCTCATTTCATGTTCACGAAGAAGTGCAACGAAGTCTCCGTTTTTCCCCACCTTCCACGGAACATCATCAGTGCACACCGTAACATGTTTATCCATCGGTATATCTTTTTTCTTTTGTGAACTCAGTGAAGGACTTGAATGAATCCTCCCCTCTTGTTGTCCCTTTCATAGTCAAAAACCTTGCAATCATGCTGAACTGGGATAAATTGCTTAGGTCTGTTGTTGTCCCTTTCATACTCAAAAACCTTGCAATCATGCTGAATTGGGATAAATTGCTTACGTCTGTTGACTCATCCAAAGCGAGAGAAAAAAACGGTGACCCATTCATGACCTTCACTTGCATTGCCTCAATTTGATTTGACATCATGATGGTACGATCGTGAACAGTTCTTGCCGACAGAGGCATGTCTTTTGTCCGTTTAATTATCTTGTCTTAGTCCGAAAAGTATTCAAAAAGTTCACTGGCAACACCAAGCATGAATGCTTTGGCATACTCCCATCTGTGAATGGCTTTATTTCTCTCACAATTGCTAAAGCGCCAGCAAGCTAGCCGAATTCCAGTCGCCTGGCTGGGTCCAAACACGGAGTTGCTGCTGACTAGCTTGCACTCTTGATAGTAGCTCTTGACATGCTTTTTTCCTGTGTCCCCCGCAGGATATTTCGATGCAAATGTAGTATGGCGGGTGTCGAAGTGCCGCTTTATATTTGACCTTTTCATAGATGCAATTTTATCATTGCATATTAGGCACACTGCAGAACCTGCTCTCTCCTCTGTTCCGTCGTGCTGAAAAGTACAATACTCCTCGTCTTTTCTTTTAGCCATCTTCTCAAAAGGCTTTCTAAAATTAGCTGACAACGCGATTAAAACGAGGGAAGTTTACTTCATGATTTCACGCACACGAGCACATCGGCCACTATTTTCGACAGCAAAACTTTAAACAGTGTCTCTGCCTCATCTGCGTTGCCTATGCGATTTATAGATGGATGGATGGATGGATGGATGGATGGATGGATGGATGGATGGATGGATGGATGGATGGATGGATGGATGGATGGATGGATGGATGGATGGATGGATGGATGGATGGATGGATGGATGGATAGATAGATAGATAGATAGATAGATAGATAGATAGATAGATAGATAGATAGATAGATAGATAGATAGATAGATAGATAGATAGATAGATAGATAGATAGATAGATAGATAGATAGATAGATAGATAGATAGATAGATAGATAGATAGATAGATAGATAGTCGCCGTTTCACGCAATGCGGAAAGGAGTCTAACGAAACTTTTTTTTTTTTTTTTTATAATTAAAGATTTGTCTGCGAGCCAGACGCAGTCGTCAAAAGAGCCATGTCTGGCTCACGAGCCATAGGTTTCGGTCCCCTGTTCTAGAAGTTCAACTCTACAGTGCTCAAGATACAAGAAAAAAGTCATCTTAGTAAAGTATAGTAAAATGTATTTTCAATAGACACAAGAAAAACAATACATTGGTCGAATAATAGAAATCAAAAGGCAGTGCTGGTCCAAAGCATTAACTTAAAATCACACAACACCAGAAACATATACAGAGTGTATTTACAGTAAACCTAGCAGGAACCTGGAGAATTCATAGCAAGGTGAAATGTTACATTCATAACCTTTAGAGCACAATATTCAAAGGGCAAACTGCATTAAAAAAATGTATTCATGCAACAATAAGACTAAAGAAACTGAACAAGGATCAACTCTCAGAGCTCTTGCAAAGGCTTCTCGACTGTTTTTTGTTTTTCTCACGTTGACCCAAACACTTGGGCGCTTTGTCATGACACTGCATAACAACAACCGCGTTCCAACCGCAGCAGAAGAATTCTTCTGAAGCTCTCATTTGGGCCTCAGATGTTTTCTAAACAGCGCAATAGCAGCCAACACTTGACTTCATGTCATTAAAACCATCTTTTACTCATGTGACTCACGCGCGTGTGTGTATGCGTGCTTCAAACAGGAGGCATATGGTGAGCTCGGCCAAATGATTGCGATCAATGTTCATATATTAAACCACTGGCTAAAAAGGCACATTTTATGGTGTAAATAATATTAATGCACCATCGACAAAAACTTTTTAATGCTTTAGCATGTGATTTCAGGATGAACCTAAAATGCACTATAACATTTACGAGTGGACTTCATTTGCCCTACTCTAAGGCCTTATTCAGACTGGCAGGCAAAATTTTTAGCCCATCCAGAATGAAACTGGATGGGTCTTTTGTAGTTTCAACAGTCACAAAGCACGGAAATCTGATTTTTGGAAGACGGCTTGAAACCATAGGCGGAGTTTGACTTTTGGGGCGGGGGGGCACAACATGTTGATGACCCCGAAACGCAGTGTCAGCAATAAAATTAACTTACAAGAATATTTATAATAATAAGTTGACAATGAGCGTTTTTTTTGTTTCCTGTCATTCTTGAGGGGAATTCTAAATCAGGCGGCTTAGGCAATACTTTTCGCCAAGATCGTCATCCATTGAATTTGGTACGCCCGCCAGTGTCGAGCCAATGTAGTTACCCCAATCAAAAATTGTACCCCTGGCCGGAGCCATATGGTGGTAGATTTGTGTCTTTATTATTCAATCAAAAAAATAGTTGCTTCAATAAAAAAAAAGTTGCTTCAATCAAAATACATATTTTCAAACAAAAAAAAGTCGCTTCAATCAAAAAAAAAATATTTGAATGCAAAAATAAATTTGAAACTCAAAAAATGCATGTGAAAGCTATTTTTCTTTGATTATTTATTTATTATTATTTTTTGATTGAAGTCAACTTTTGGGTCACATTTTGGCCAGGACATTTTTCTCTTTATTATTCAATCAAAAATAAGTTGCTTCAAAAAAAATATAGATTTTCAAAGAGAAAAATCACTTCAATCAAAAAAAGAACAATTTCCATCATAGAAAAAAAGTTTTTTAATGCGACAAAATATTTGAGATTGAAATATTAGCATTTGAACACTTTATTTTTCATTGAAAAAGTTTTCTTTGGTTGAAGCAATCCTATTTGTGTTTGGGCCATATTATGATTAGGACATTTGTGTTTAAATCATTCAATCCCCCAAAAAGTTGCTTCAGTCAAAAAAAAAAAAAAAAAAAAAAAAAAAATTCAATCAAAGAAAAAAATCATTGAATTTTTTTTTTCTCTAACATATATACATATATATATGTTAAATTATATCCAAATCAAATGACTGTCTAAGGCGCTCGAAAAATAATTTTGACCCTTAAAAAAAATGTTTTTTTGTTCATTTCATTCATTTTTGTTGCAGTTTTATTGCTTTACAACTTCTATATTATACTGTACATATATATATATATATATATATATATATATATATATATATATATGTGTGTGTGTGTGTGTGTGTGTGTGTGTGTGTCAATTACATGCAGTGACACTTTTTGGCCACCAGGGGTGCCTGCCCCCCCCTTAAAATCCTCTTATGATTGAAACCACATATGGGAGATAGTTTCATATCAGATTTGGTTGTCAATCTGAACAGCTAAAATGAGATTTGATTGTTTGTGACGTCACACGGAATGGATGGCGTCAGGTGTGTCAATAATGTGGCCCAGTGTGAACAGGCCCAGATCTGATTTGGACACTTGCTAAAAATATTGTGAACAGTCCTAAAAATCAGATTTGAATGGGAATCCGATTGGAATCAGATACTGTATGCCCGCAGTCTGAACGCTGCCGATAGTTCCAAAAAGAAACAGTTCAATTAGTTTCACCTGGTGAAGTTCTACTGCATTTCAGGTTCATCCTTAAAATTCACCGTAAAAATGCTCAACCTTTTGTGAGGACTGTAAATAGGTTTGAAAATAAAATTATTTCATTAGCCACATTGTGCCAGACAGCAGCAAAGTTCCTCTTAATTCACATTAATGACAAAGTGAATGTGAATTACGTTCTTGACCATTAAAGTACTTTAAAATGTAACAGCATTACCGTTTTTAAGACAACAGGGCTAAATGCTAGGGCACTGCGGTGGACATCAAGTGGTATTCAGCAGTATTGCATAAGACGGCTCTGAACAAATTTTCAAGTTTGCAGGAGTTTTAACCCTTTATAGGACAAGTGACTGTTTTTTTTTTAGAATAAAAAAAGATGTGGCAACCATATGTGGACATTACATTTTGGCATTCGTGGATGCCAAGGCGTAATTATAATTAATTATCTTTCATTAATCATCATTTTTAATATGTATTTTTATGAATAAATAAAATGATAAATTAATACATTTCTCATAAAAACATTTTTAACTAATAGAAACAGAAATAAACTCCGGTAAATGCTCCCAATATCATTCTAAAATTGATTATTTTTTTCATAGTATTTATTAGGGATGTCCTGATCGCATGTTTTGAGTCCAAGTCACCTGATTCAGCCGATACCTAGTCCTGATCCGATACCAATTTTTTATTTATTTATTGTTATTATTTTAACAAAAGTTTCAAACATGTAACTGTCATAGACTTCATAATTGTATTGACGGAGCACCTTCGTCAGCCACTGCGCAACGCCTTTAATTAGGGGGCTGTCCTAAAGTCCGCTTCAGTTATTCGCAGTCGGTCGCAGTTAGTCACCACATGCAGGGATCCAATGCCGGATTTAGGGTGAAAAAGTACGAAAGCTGTACCGCATACAAACAGGAAGGATTGTCTCAGGAGTGATTTGTTCGAGGATTCAAGTTAATTATTACATTTTTCGTACCATGCATTCATTTTGAAACGTTGTGAAAAAAAACAATGGGAGAAATTAGCCGCTACAAAATTATACTTTGCAATATTTACGTAGGATAACTGCTAACTGCACGTTTTTTTTTTTAACTTTTAACCAAGAATCGAATCGGATCGAATCTTTTACTACTAACCAAGAATAGAATAGAATCATCTGTTTTACATCCATATCTATGAATAATTCAGGGTTTTAAGCATTTATTCACAAGAATTTTCACCGGAAAAGCTCTGTTTACATATGCGGCTGCCACATTGACTGACAGACTAGCATCGTACTTTGACATATTTACGTAAAATAAATGCTAACTGCATATTTTTTGCTTTTAACCAAGAATCAAGGCTGTTTTACATCCATATCTATAAAGAAATCAGAGATTTAAGCATTTATTTACATGAATTTTCACTGGAAAAGCTCTGTTTACATATGCGGCCGCCACATTGACTGACAGACAAGCATCGTACTTCGACATATTTACGTTAAAAAAAAATGCTAACTGCATGTTTTTTTGGTTTTTTTTACTTTTAACCAAGAATCGAGATCGTTTTACGTCCATATTTATAAAGAATTCAGGGATTTAAGCATTTATTCACAAAAATTTTCAACGAAAAAAGCTCTTGGTCTGCGACTCCACTCGGTCAGCTTTGATGGCCACGCAAACAATGCAGGCCCCCTATTAATCAGCCCCCCGCCCCGTCATTACATTATGAAGTCTAGTTTACTATCCCACTGTGCCGCCTTCGTAATCTGAATTATTTTTAAACGAGAATAACGTAGAGAAATGCTTGTCTTTATTAAATGCTTCATTGAGCGAGTCGACTCAAAACCACTCACGCTATAACACTCACGCTGCTGAGAACAGTCTCTCACTAAAACGATGAGTTGCCACAGCACACTTATGTCTGGGCTGCCAAGTTTAACGATGATTGACACATTTATGCCTTTGATCGCAGAGCTACCAAGCTTCTCTCGCAAGATCAAAGCTACAAACCTGTCAATCATCGTTAAATTTAAGTACCAAACGCAAGCTGCACTGGACAGTTTGCCTACACTGCTTAGCAGGAGGGAGGGGGTGGCGCTGTACGAGCATGAAGCAGAAAAACATAAATATACGTTTTAAATTAAAACCTGATCCTTTCACCCGATTCTGATCCTCTGAAAAATTGCGCGATCGGCATGATTTCCGATCATGTGATTGGATTGGGACATCCCTAGTATTTATTGCCTGACAATGGTAGATGTCCAATTCATTCAAACTGGTAGGACTAAATGTGAATGCTCATATTTCAGTGCGAGAGTCGCCCAATCCATTTATGAATTTTGACACAGTCAAAATGGACTGCGCATCTAGAGCCGGCAATGGCAGCCAATCAGTTAAATGAGTGCCCTATAAAGGGTTAAGAGGCATTGGCACAGAAAGTGAAAAAAGTCATGCTTGCATGTGTGTGTTTGTGTCCCTCGTGAAAGGTTTGTACATTCTGACAGCAGTTTTCAAGCTCAAACGCCAAGTTTTTCTGCCTCTTAAAAACAAGGCCACTCTTTGGAATGATGCTGATTAAAACCAGGGGGTACTCCACAATCAAATATAAAAGTCTTCCCAGATAGAAAACAAAAAACAAAAAAAGTGCTGAGTGTTCAGATGGTCTCAGAAGTTCCCAGGCTTGTAAAAAGAAAGCCAAAATAAGCGCGTGGGTGTAGCGCATCTCCGCTCTCATTTGCCGGCGCTCTCGGCGACGGGGTTGTATTCGGTCTCGCCGGCGGACACTAGAGAAATGCGGCGTGTGGACCCCCACAGGCGGCGAGAGAATTGCCCTGAGCGAACCTGACACCGGGCAGAGAGAACACAGCTGTTCAGTTTGTCCTTAGCACTACAACAGTACTGACTTCATTTTTTTTCTTGAAATTGTCTTTTTTATATGGTTATTATCCTTATGGCTCACAAAAGAAGCCATTCTAAGGCACACAATTATCGTGAATAACTGGGCCGCCCGAAACACACAGTTCCAACATTTTACAAGTACTTCACGTTCGGGTTCTCACCTCCTCCGGCTTTCCCGCCCCCACCACTATCAGCTTCCCGTCCTCCAGGCCCACCAGGATGTGACTGCTTTCCTTGGTGACAAACACGCTTCTCACAGGGACTTTCAAGGCCAATGGTGGGACTGCAGCATCCAGGCTGGCAAACAACAATCATACAAAAATAAAGCCTTCGGATGCCTTCATGTGGCATGACAGACAAACAGAACTTCTCAAATACGGCGAATTCGTAAATGCCCAACTGTGATTATGCAAGTAAATACTGTATATGGCGGAAAATACAGACAAGCCTGAAAAAGCAGTTTCTGCTCTTGCACTCCTCTTCAAAAGAAACTGCTGTATTTTAAGACAAAACTGTTGCGTTTGTTAGAACAATATGTCTATATGCTGCCATAGCAGACTCATGGCGCATTAAGCCCCCGAACTATTTTTAATTTGCCTGTTTTACCCTAGAAACCCCGTTTACAGACGTCGCGCAACCGTTTTTTGTTTCAACCCAGCCATGAAAACAAGGTAAGTGATTATATTTATTATACAAAATGTCATTTTTAGCTTTGAATCATTATATGATGTCTAATATTTTGTTTAAAAAGAAAAAAAAACTTTTAAAAAATATTCACTCGCATATTTTAAACTTTTAAACAAATGACGTCACAATGAAAAAAAGGGCGTCCGTAAAAAAGTCACGGATATTTACTAAATTGTATTTTTTTGTTACTGTCGCATTTTTCCCGATATGTTAGATGATAAATAATTGATCCAAACAATGAACAATTGGGGAAAAAAAACGTTCAAAAGGGTAAATATATGAAAAAGAAAATCTCGACCACTCCTTGAGGTCTGCCATTTCTGCATCGCAACCCTTGGTATATGACCATGTTTTACCAATAAAATCCCCCAAAAATGCAGCTGTGTCTTGACACTCAATGATACATGTGACATGGAGTTTTTGGATCGAAACAAGGTAAGTATGCGTTAGAGTCATGGCGTCTGTAATTCTGCTCTCGCATGCTCTCACCTCCAGATAGCGTTTTGCTGTTTAAAGACCTTTTTTTTTTTTTTTTTTAAATGCCCTCCTGTCCAAGCTTTCCAATGATGTATCACTAGGGGTGTAACGGTACACAAAAATCTCGGTTCGGTACGTACCTCGGTTTTGAGGTCACGGTTCGGTTCATTTTCGGTACAGTAAGAAAACAAAATGCAAAATATAAATGTGCCAGTTGTTTATTACACACCTTTGTGCTTTCAATGATAGGAACATTAGCCTATACAAAGCTAGAATTCTGCTCAAAAAGTAGCGGGTATTTAAAGATAATCCAACAACAATTTGCCTTTCAGACCCCGCGTATTGGTCAGCTTTCTTTCTGTTTTTGGCCAGCTGGGTCACCACTTCGTGTGGCCATTCTTTTCCGAACACACACGTACTTGTCTCGGAGGTTCTTCCATTTTTCTATGCAATCGCCAACCTCCAGCTGCGTATTTTCAGCAATCTCCTAACAATTGCTTGCCATTTGCCAATCTTTACAATGCCTTGACGAAACACTGTACAGGTGGTCGCACTTGCGGGCCTCTTCGATGACCCTTTCGCCGGCTTGGTCTATTTTTAGAGTGTAGCGCAAGAATGTTTGTAAATGATTGATTTCGCGCTGAACCGGAAACAACAGTCTGAGCGGACCAATCACAGTCCATTTGCGTCACGTCACCACGTGTTTACGTAACGCGTAGTCATGATTTTGTAGAGGTGCATGTCAGACTACGGCAGAGGGTCGTAAATCGGGTCTGCCTTGAAGTCGTAGGTCCGCCACAGAAGCATAAACCAGCCTTTAGCCGGGACGCGCCATGTGTGGAAGCAGGCGTTTAATTCCAGCGAGAAGGCTGATGACGTAAATGTCGTGGCGGGTCGATCGTCGTTACCTCTTTCTTCGCAATAAGACGAAAAGCGGTAAACAAACATCGCAATTATCAACATGGCAAACTGGAAATAGCAAAATAAAACTGGAAACATAATTAAATTAAATTGCTACTGAATCATACAGCTGAGGAAGAGACAGTCCTTCGTCCATCTTAGAAATGTATGATTTATTTTGTTGCGATGCCCACCAAAAATTACGTAACGTCCGGGCTATAAAATCCCGCCAGCTGCCCTCCCCGCACAGAGAGTGTCAAGTCCCCAACATGGGACAAGTCTGAGGTGTCCACCCCGGGTATTTCCCGGGACATCTCTCCATGTCTAAAAGCCTTGACACGGGTAAATCCAGTGTCACCTTACACGGGAATTCATAGGGGTACAAGTCTGAAACGGGCAACTATATGGCTTATACAAGGCTTTCAATTTTTTTGAGGCTCCAGACATACAGTCCCTGACAAAAGTCTTGTCGCTTATCCATTTTGTAGAAACAATTGCTAATAACCTGACTTTTAATTATTCAATTGGTTTCCTTTTAGGTTTCTAAACTTCACTGTTTTGTGGCAAAAGGTGGATTTTTCCGATGAATCTTCCATTGAATTACATCACAGTCGCCGCAAATATTGCAGGAGACCTACTGGAGCCCGCATGGATCCGATATTCACTCAGAAAACAGTGAAGTTTGGTGGTGGCAAAATCATGGTCTGGGGTTACATCCAGTATGGGGGTGTGTGAGATCTGCAGGGTGGAAGGCAACATAAATAGTCTGAAATATCAACAAATCTTAGCTGCGTCTTACATTCCTAAACATAAAAAGGGACAAATTCTGCAGCAGGATGGTGCTCTATCACATACTTCAATCTCTACCTCAAAGTTCTTCAAGGCAAAGAAGATCAAGATCCTCCAGGACTGGCCAGCCCAGTCTCCAGACATGAACAAGAAGAAAGAGGAAGCATGGAAGACGAAACCCAAGAATGTTGATGAATTCTGGGAGGCAAGACTGTTTTCTTTGATGTTCCTGATGAGTTCATCAATAAATTGTATGAATCCTTGCTGAACCGCATGGATGCAGTCCTTCAAGCCTATGGAAGTCATACAAAATATTGAATTTGGATCTCACAGCACCACTACTTAATTCGCTTATGTTACGTAACTTATTTTTGTATTTAAAGTACATTTTTTGTTCAATTTTCACACTGCTTTCTGTAGGCCACAAAACTTTTGTCCTGCCAAAATTTGACCTTTATGTCTTCATTAAATGATAAATCTTTTTTCAGTGAAACAAATATATTTTGTTTAAGGTCTTCGCTTTCATATGAGCCATTTCTGAAACCAATTGAATAATTAAAAGTCAGGTTATTAGCTATTGTTTCTACAAAATGGATAAGCGACAAGACTTTTGTCAGAGACTGTATTTGTTTTTTTGGTCCATTATGACTCAACATTTTGGGTTGCTGTCCCCTGGTATAGACAATGGCTAGCTACTTTTCTCAGTTGAGAGACCAACTGATACACATCTAAAAAAACAAAATAAAACATTGAATTCACAATAAAACACTTGCAGCTATCGTTGCCAAAGCTGTACCATAAAAGAAAAGTGAAAATCTTAAAAAGTTTATTGTTATATTAACACTTAACTATCTTAAAAGGAACTACATTTAAAGCCCTATTCGCACAGGATTTGTATTATCTGGAGACCTCTGATGATTTGTCTATCCTGTGTTTCTTTTCTTTTTTTTCATTAGTCATTATTGGTACAAATTTAAATTGGCAGTCTTGAGCCTATGTAAATTATAATACAGTCCCATATTGGACAATTTGGAAATTGATCTGCAATACAGCAAGTATCCCCGCCCAATGCCTGTTTTTTTTAATTTTATTTTTTTTATGTGCTTTATACAGTATGTAAAAGTAGCAGCAGACATCTTGTCATTATCAAAATGAGCAGAATAACTGATGTTATAACATTTATTCGGCCCTTTAACTGTTAAAAAAAAAAAAAAAAAGGTTTCAGTTGTTATGTCTTCTGCTTTTTTTAATCGTGTTTGGTGGAGGACATCAGTCGTTCAAGGTGCATTGCTGCTAGTTACTCTTGGGACAGTAATTTGTGTGTTACAGACCAAATAACAGACATTGCTTAGTACGTGCGAATGCCCTATAAGATTACAGACATCCTGTGTAATTATTACAAATCACCAGATGTCCCCAGGTAATAGGAATCCTGTGTGAATAAGGCTTTAACTGTGTTTTCCACCCAATGAATGTTAGAATAGTACGCAGGCATGAAAATGGGTTCGGGGTTAAAAAGGTGAGAAGGGTGTGGACGAAATATGTTCCGGTACACTGTACAACTAGGGCTGTCCCAAACGACTAATTTTCTCCCGGTTAGTCAGCCGACTATTTTTGCCCTTTTTTTTTTCTCGCACTAATTTAGCAATGAAATTTTTGATGACGCCTATTAATTCACAAAAACAATTTGGAACACTGAAATTCTTTATTAAAGTACCAATAAACGCTTAAATGACAACAATAAATTGGGATAAACAATGAGGTCAAATGCTGATAGCATTAACTAGTGCAAAAAAATGGAACGTAAACGGATTCAGAACACTGACTTCGCCTTTCCAACATGATTCAAAACAGTTCTTAAAAAAATATCTACCATTCATATTATTGAATACTACAATATACTAGTATAAAAGTATTATAATCATTGCCAATCAGATTTTTCATAAAGGGTGTCATTTTAAAGCTATTCTTAGTGTAAAATCTGAATTCTGAAGTACAGTATGTGGGATTAACTCCAGAAATCGTTATTTATATGACGAAAATGAAGTGTTTTTATTTTGAAATGTTTACCGGAAATACGTTCGCTAAACGGCTCACAGCTTTACACTCCGCAAAAAAAGCTCTTTTTATCATTGCATGTGGTGTCAGTAATCTTTTTTTCATTTGCTAATGCTGCTAACCAGCGACTTTTCACGTTTTAAGTGTCACCTTTTAACCGCAAGTTTGCGTTTTGGACAAGACGTTGTTTTATAGCAGGCTAAGGGAGGATGTCTTTTTCCCCCATTAGCCTCAATGTAGCAATGCTAACGTTTACAGTGTTTAAGATACATGTGTTTCCTTATTTTGTATGTCTCAATTTTAATTCTACAGCGTGTTGATAACCACTAAACTTCTGTGAAAGGAACTTGAGTCTCATATGCCATCAAAACGCATGTGTACATGCATGCACAAATGTATGCACCCGATGATAAAACGCAGCCGTGAAAATTACCTCCTTCATTTTTATTTACCGTGCGATAAATGGACTCATTACATATCACGACAGGCTTAGCAACTTCAATTAAACATGCCGTTAATACTTAGATGGACTTACAAACTGGGTGACGACGCTTTAGGTGTTCATTCACAGCCGACGTGCAGCAAAGCTTGGCATTGAAGGGACAGGAAAACAGTGAACCCTCCTTTGTTTTGTTGAAATGAGTCAATGTTTTGGCCACTCTGATGCACTTTTTTGGCTTTGTGCCGCTTTCCCCGCTTGCATACCACGCGTCCGACATTAAAAAAAATCTCCCGACCCCCCCCTTAAAAAATTTCTCCTCGGATCTACACAATTCACGTAGGTCACCCTTTTTGACTTCAAAACGGCGAATTTCGCCGAAAGGTGAGAGATTTTCATGCCTGAGTATGTGTAACCAGAATGATGGCGATATCATTGCACTACATTTAGCTCAGTAGTCAGGACGCTTGACTGCCAAGATGACAGTGGGGGCTTGAATCCCAGTTGGAGAGAGGAAAGAATGAGAAAACGAATGCATTGCCATCTCAATAAAGATATATTGATCACACAATACAAACATGATTCTTTTTTTTAACCATGATTTTCAGAATCTGAAAATCAGAATTTACAGTAAAACGTAAGGCGACCAAAGCACTTGACCATATTTACATGTATTTTATGGTTTCCACATCTTTTTTAATGGATTCTGCCAACCACTACGCTCCGTATTTTACTGGAAAAGTCAATGCTGTCTTTTTTTTTTTTTTTTTAAAAACAGTTTAGATAGAACTTGATGTGGTATACTTTGGCTAAGAATTAGTTTCTGTCCAGTGCTGCTTATGGGCTTGAACTCAGGGCCCTATAGTCATAAGTCGTTTAATACTAGAATATTGCTGGTGCAGTGGGCAACGGTCCAGCACCTGCAGCTGGGGTGTCGTGTGGAAAGTGCAATAATAGTGTAAAATATCCAAATTTGGAAGTACAGTAGATATATGAAAAGGGACGTGGAAAGTTGCAGGTCCATCTGAAACCGGGAACTTAAATATTCCTTTCAGCCAATAAATCCACCACTAAATTGGGGAGGTAAACAGAGAATCCAGGAAGAATCCAATAAGACCTTAAAGGATCAAGGAAGTTTGCGTTCTCATAAGAACGTTTAGTATGTTTATTCTAGTCATTATTCATGTTGATTTAGGTTGTAAACTTTTCCAATTTCCAAAACGTTTTATTCATTCTAATGAGGAGCCAACTTTGATCAATTCATACTTTCCACAGCTAAAGCAGTCCAGGGTAATCAACCTTGTCTAAGACTGCATTGCTGATATTTGAGTCTCAACTATACTTTATTCATAAAGCACTTTAAAAAAAAAACAGCAGGTGAACACACAGTGCTGTACAGTGAACATATAATATATCATAGATAGAAAAGTTTAAGGTTGAGGTTTATTGGTATCTACCTGCACAGGTGGCGGATATGTAGTCTGCCCTGCATGGTGCCCAGGATGACGTATTCAGACACCAGGTGCAAGGCACACACCTGCTCCTCGGTGGTGAAGGAAGACAACAGGCAGCCGTTGACAGAGTAAACATGGATGGAGTCCTTGCCCTGTACCAAATGAGCAACCTTTTAGAAAAGCTCTTTCTTACAGTGGTATGAAAAAGTATCTGAACCTTTGGGAATTTCTCACATTTCTGCATAAAATCACCATCAAATGTGATCTGATCTTTGTCAAAATCACACAGATGAAAAAAAAACAGTGTCCGCTTTAAAACCACCCAAACATTAATAGGTTTTCATATTATGAGGATAGTATGCAAACAATGACAGAAGGGGGGAAATAAGTAAGTGAACCATCACATTAAATATTTTGTGGCCCCCCCTTTGGCAACAATAACTTCAACCAGACGCTTCCTGTAGCTGCAGATCAGTCTGGCACATCGATCAGGAATAATCTTGGCCCATTCTTCTCTACAAAACTGCGGTAATTCAGTCAGATTCCTGGGATGTCTGCCATGAATTGCTGTCTTTAGGTCATGCCACAACATCATAATGGGGTTTAAGTCTGGACTTTGACTTGGCCACTCCAGAATGTGCATTTTGATCTTCTGAAACCATTCTGAAGTTGATTTACTTCTGTGTTTGGATCATTGTCTAGTTGCAGCATCCATCCTCTTTTTAGCTCCAACTGTCTGACAGACGGCCTGCAAAATATCCTTATAAACTTTTGAATTCATTCTTCCATTAATGATTGCAAGTTGTCCAGGCCCTGAGGCAGCAAAACAGCCCCATATCATGATGCTCCCTCCACCATGCTTCACGGTGGGGATGAGGTATTAATATTGGTGAGATGTTCCATTTTTCCTCCACACATGACGTTGTGTGTTACTCCCAAACAATTCAACTTTAGTTTCTTCAGTCCACAAAATATTTTGCCAAAACCTCTGTGAGGTGTCCAAGTGCCTTTTTGCAAACATTAAACGAGCAACATCACATAACATTTGATGGTGATTTTATGCAGAAATGTGAGAAATTCCAAAAGGTTCAGATACTTTTTCATACCACTGTAAATTACCATCTGCCTGTTGTTTTCACATACCTTCATTCTATTGGACTGCTCCCCCCGCGATGTCTGCACCACAACGTGACCCTCCATGCTAACCTGGAGTTTAGAGATGTGGGAAGGCTCACCTGGAGGCCTCAATGTCCTCAGGTACTGACCTCGTCTGACTGTGTGCACGATTACGGTCCCATCCTAAATGGTGGAATGCAATAGGTAGATTATAGTACTTAGAACCTAAAAAACTATGTACCACCTACCTACTACCTATGTCTTTCAACATTTCCATCTATGTTGTAGAATGTGAAAAAAACAGTGGTTGACATAAGTGCACGAGCAACACAGCAACAGTCGCCTCATTATTTAATTACATGGTGGTGGTGGTGGGGGGGGGTCTGTTGAGTACGATTTTTATGCTGTTTTAAACTGTAAAATAAAAATCCCAATCCAGTCATTTTTTTTCTCGCACATCAACTTTTTTCTCCACGTTTTTACGTCACCATATCTTTGTATAAAAATAATGATCATGCCTTATTTGTTCATTTTTCCTTGTATGTCAATATTTGAAAATTTATACAAAACAACCACATATGTTAAATACATTATTTTTCATATTTTTTTAGATTTTTTAATCTTATAGTCCAAGAAGAACGAGTACTCGACAAAACACTACAGGCTGAAGGTGGTACACGCTTGCCCTCTACTGGCTAATTGGTACACTACAGGCAAAACAGGCACCAGTAAGTCTGCAATTGATTAATCTTCCGATACAGGAAAAAAAAAATCAGGCAAGAGGATTAATAGTTACTGGCCCATGCAACACACGGTAGCTTCCAAATTCACGACAATTAGTTCACAAATAAAAAAGAAGTCAGTGTCCACAAGAAGAACAAGGACAACAACTACTTGAGTGGCAACTTGACATGCCTTCAACCTGTAAAAAAATAACCCCAAAAATGAGTTGCGACAGCTGTCAGGGCTAAATTTACAAAAAATATGTTTCCCAGTGCTGACTCAGTGATTAGTAAAAATAAAATGTTTGACATTTTACAAGTTAACTCATTTAGTGCCATCGACAGCAATAGAAGGCACTGCGAGCTCCCAGTTAATATGGATTGGTCGTCGATCACCTTTAATGGAATTGAATGATTTTATTTCTGAATCATTGAAACCGTGTTTCTTAGTTATATACCATGCCTGTATTTATAAAACTGTGTTTACAGACCTTTGAGCCTGAGACCGCCATGTCCAGTTCTGTGCTGATGGCCACACAGGTGACTTCCTGGTCATGTCCACATAGCACCTGGACAGGTCGAGGAGACAACGTGCTCGAAAAGCCACCCTAAAAGGAAAAGGGCGTTCAAAAATGAAGATCCTTAACTCCCCTGGATGCACTACAATGTCCCGCCATGTTTTTCCTACCTGCTGTAGAACCTGCCACACTATACAAGATGTATCCCTTGAGCCAGAGATGAGGTAGATACCACATAGATCCAAAGCTAAGCATGTGACAACATCTTTGGAGTAAACATAAACAATTCAAATTTATTTTGAAAAAACATGTCAGGAGCAGATGTGCCTAATCATATGTCCACTGTGTGTATCAGTACATCAGTTTACCAATGTGTCGACAGATCCTGCCCACGAGTTTGCCTTTGCCCAACTGCGTGACCCTAAGACTGCAGTCCCAGTGTCCGCCACTAAACAGCAGACGCCCATCATTCGACACAACCAAAACCTGAGCACTGAGCTCCACGTCGGAAGAGAAAGGCCCGCCTACAAAACGCTGTGTCCTGCAAAATAACAACCAGAATGCATGTGAGTTAGAACCTGAAAGGCATTATTCCAAGGAAATTACAACTATCACGACAAAAAATGACATTTCCAAATGGCTTCGAACCACATTGTTTGAGTTTTTGGGGAATGTGTATTTGTTTTTCATTTTTAAGGTCAATTGAAAAAGAAGTTAAACAGGCTCTGAAACATGCCAGATGTTTCCTCACAGAAAAAAACAGCACGCAGATGTTTTTCGTCCTGTTGACGGTCATTAAATGTGGTAAAAAGGTGATTGTTAAGGGTATATTATTCACTACCAATTTATATTACTGTAGGCTTTCACTGTGCGTGATATGTATAACTCACCAAACATTTGATATTTTGCTTTTGTGACCTGAGATATACAGTACAGATATAGTGAAAGTGGGAATAGTTTGTCTCTGTCCCAATTATATCAAGATTTACAAGTGTAAAAAAACGAGAGGAAAAAAAGTAGACTCACTTAAGATTAGCAATGGTTTGGTCCTTGGTGAAGGTGAAGTAGTTGGCAATGTTCTTGTCATATGGCAGCCAGCTGTGTGTTCCTATTAACCCATTTAAGCTCACTGTCACCTGGCAAGGGACAAAAGGAGGTTTATTAGGAAACTATAACCTAGGTATTTTTTGCCAGATATTTGCTTAGTGAAGGTGTCAAGTTGTACCCTACCAGTACATCTGAACCAGGTATGAGGAAAGACCGGTTCTGGTTCTTTGGTACGACCGCTTGGACCAGAGGGATGCCATCACTCACAACCTGAGGTACACAAACCAGTAAAGGGCACATTTCTTAGAAATAAATCACTGTCTGCAGTAGTGGCGTGCCAATACATTGATTTTTAGCAGTGTTGTCACAGATTACTTGAAAAAGTAATTTAATTACTGATTACGCCTCAAAAAAGTAATCTAGTTACTTTAGTAATTACTTCAAATGTAATTTATCGCCTCAACATAAGAATGACAACAGAAAAATGTCATCTCATCTAATTGAATTTCCGACATTTGAATTTAAAGGGGAAGATCATAATTTTTCACATAAGGCTAAATCTTCGAATTTGTGGAGGTTTAATTAGTCGCTGGAGTTGATTTCAACCACCATTGACTAGTGCTGGCTTAGCCACTCCGGAGCCCTGAAACTAAAAAATAACTGACAAACTGCATGGAATTTGTTGAAATCAACTCCACCGACTAATTAAACCTCGCTAAATCGAAGATTAAGCCTAATTTAAAAATTCTGAATTTCGTATTAGGGCTTTGGGGTAACCATAGACTTCCAATTTGTATTGGCGGGTCGCATCCGTCAGTCACTGCACAACACCTTCAAGTAGGGGGCCGTCCTACAGTCCGCTTCAGCTATTCGCAGTCGGTCGCAGTTAGTCAACACATTCAGCAATCCAACATCGGATTTAGGTTGAAAAAGTACGAAAGCTGTACCGCATACAAACAGGAAGGATTGTCTCAGGAGTGATTTGTTCGGGGATTCAAGGTAATTATTATATTTTTCGTACCATGCATGCATTTTGTAACGTTGTGGAAAACAAACAAGGGGAGAAATTAACCGCTACGGACAAGCATTGACTGTTTTACGTCCATATCTTTAAGTAAGCATTTATTCACAAGAATTTTCACCGGAAAAGCTCTTTGTTTACAAATGGCAGCCGTCACATTGACTGACAGACTAGCATCGTACTTCAACATATTTACGTGAAATAAATGCTAACTGCAGGTTTTTCTTTTGTTTGTTTTTTTTGCTTTTAACCAAGAATCGAGACTGTTTTACGTCCAAAGATGCTAAACGAACACGTCATCTCACGGCATAAATGTGCAACACGAATATGGTGTAAAAAATGCTTGCCAACTTGGAGCGATGATTACCCGCCATTACAATGCCAAAACTACGAAAAAGCAGCGCATGTAGGGGGTCCAACCTATCGCTAGAACCCTCCAGAATGAAGGAAAAATACATTCATCCATGGACATACACAGATCAACATTACATTGCACATCTCAATAGGTGGCTGCACTCGGCTAGAATGTGCACCCGCCTTGGCACACGCCTTTCTCAGTCTAAAAAAACTTAGCGCATGTGACTCGAGAACAAAACAAGTAAGTAATTAAGTAAGTAACAGCCAAGTAACTGTGTGCGGTTTTCATGAAAACGAACACGTAACGGATACCTTTCTAGCATTTCTTTTCAAAATGCGCTTCGTTCATGACTACAATATTCTTCATTCTACATACATTATGAGGCAAGAACAAAATAGTAACGCACAGATACTAAGATAATGAACAGATACTAGTATGGAAAAATGAACGCTTTTGATTACTCGTTACTGAAAAAAGAAATCAGATTACAGTAAAGCGTTAATTAGTAACACGTTCGTGACAACACTGATTTTTAGATTCATCGAGATTCGAAACGTGACGTTTGGATTATGATTTAAAAATGAGCAAAAATGATAACGTAATGACAGGAATACTACCGCTGGTCGCAGAAAGAAAGTAAAAGTGTTTTTTTTTTATTTGGTAGAAGTACAGAAAGCTATGCAATCAAAGTATTTTGGTTAAAAGAACAAGGCATGTTTAATCTTTTCCAGAAAATGTGGCATTCATTCCACCAGAGTAATTTGTATTGTATAGTTAGGAGAAATAAGTGCTGCCTTTGAAACAGTTAAGGTGTTGCACCCTCTTGTGAAAAGGTATACTGACAAATATACCTTGCTGAAAAGTATGAAGTAGCCACAAAGTAAGAAAAAAATCCTGAAAAGTAGTGGGGAAAGATGCATCGAAAATCGTGACCATCGTGATCATACTGTGACAATCGTTCAATAATCGAATCGTAGCACCCTGAATCGAATCGAATCATGGGGTGCCTTAGATGGCACACCCAAAGTCTGCAGCAGGAGTGTCAAACTCATTTTGACGTGGGCCAATTTGTAGTTTTGGTCTAAGAGGGCCATTATATCTGATAATTAGGGCGGCCACGATGAATGGACTTATTGATAATCAAATGAACCGAAAAGTATTTTGATAGTCAATGAAATGTTTAGACTTTATTGACCCCAAATTGTCCAAAACCTTCTTTTTTTGCCTCTTACTGCAAATATTTTTTTTTTCAGTTTTCATTTTAGTTTTATTTTTTATTAAAAAAAAAAAAAGAAAATTCTCTTTATATATGTTCTATATATATAATTTCCCATTTATTTATTCTTTAAAATTTTCATACATTATTTACTGCCAAACACAAATGAAAAAATAAATATTGTCTTATTTTTAAATGTTTTAATATACAGTCTACAATGAGCAACCCTTAAAAAAATAAGAAGAACAAGGTTTATTCTAAATTTTAAAAAAGCACACATACAATAATAATGCCCTAATTTCTGTAGTCCTTGATCACTCATTGAGGACTACCGACATTTTATTTACATTTCTGTTGAGCAAAGAAAAATTGAGTCAATGCACATGATTTACTTTTGCAGAGTACACAGGCCTTGAATTTGAAACCTGTGGTCAACGGCAACCCTTTAAGGAGCAGTCAGGCCTGAATTAACAGTGCATCCTATGATTCAAGTCACAGGAACTTCAAAAGAAAAAAAATGTTTTGATGGGAACATCAGTTGGATTCACTTAATCATCTAATGGCTAGATCTTACCTCCACAAATGAGCGTAGCTTATCGAGGTGATCGAAGATGTTAACCGGGACAGAGTCCAGGCGTGACTGCCGCCGAGACGCGTTTGCAGCCGACATACGTGGCGGGTGAGGTTCCTATTTTCAGTTGAAAATGTGACTCCAGCTTTTCAAGGGGAACATGACTAGAATTCTATTCACAGTTAAAAATGTGAAGGTAGAAGTTATGGGCTCAATTGCAAGTCATACCTTCAGGAGTTGGCAAGGCGTTTGTCCAAAGTTGCTAATCATGCCTTCAAGTGCCTTGCGCTCTGTCTCATCAGC
This sequence comes from Corythoichthys intestinalis, assembly GCF_030265065.1. Lineage (NCBI taxonomy): Eukaryota > Metazoa > Chordata > Actinopteri > Syngnathiformes > Syngnathidae > Corythoichthys > Corythoichthys intestinalis. The sequence goes on from NC_080398.1 coordinate 46,036,897, forward strand.
AATGGCATCCAAATCTACAGCACCTGTTAAAAAGACCATTATGAGAGTATATTTCTTCTCACTGATGACAAAAAGTTCATAGTGGCCATACCTTCATAGGTACAGTAGTAGAAGACATTCAGAGCTTTCACTGCCTCTTCTCCTCTTTGCTTGAAGCCGAAGATCAGGTCAATCCACTCGTGCAGATGACACGACACATACTCACTTTCCTAAAGTTAAATGAGCTGATGTCAGTTTTAAAAGTTATTTTGAATGGGTTGGAGAATAACATTTCACATCTCACCAGAGCTTGCCTGTGCTTTCTGATAAAGTCTTCCCTTGAAGAGGCCCACCGGGGCAACAGAACATCCTCCACTGGATCCTGCGATATCTGCAAGGATCCCAAGTCGAAGCCTATAACAAGTAGAGATTGAATAATATGCCTTGTTTCCAGAACAGATGGTTAATTGAGGTCACAACTAGTACTATGCTGATCCAAATTAATTATTGAAGGTCGTACCTAATCCTCTTGAGCATTTTAATGCCTCACCAAAAGTAATATTATATAGGATTTATACAGTATAGCGCTTTTAGAACACATTACGTTATTCATTCACTCCACACTAGATGGTGACAAGCTACTATAGACCCTACCCACCGACGTCACAAAACCACGTGCTCGCTGTATGGTTCCGCCCACTTGTCCGTCATTTTGTCTCTGTATTAGCATTGGTTTCAATTGATCGAGGAATTTAAAATGCATTTCATGGAAGACCCGGTGCTTTCTGATGCCCTAAACTCACTGGATGTGTTGCATAAAAGGCGTTATGTGGAAAAGCTTCGTTCTATACAGTCGCCAGATCCATATTTGATGCCCAAATCGATGTTTTTCGACCCACTGTCTTCGCCCTGTCTGCCTGACATCTGCTACGCTGATATTTACAATTATCTTGTCCACACAAAATCAGCCTATTCTAACGAAAATTTGAAAAACTTCAAGAGCTTGGAGGCTTATAAATACTTCGTTGCTGGTTGGGTGAAACAGGTCCTCGTCCACGAAAATTCGGCAGGAATCTATCTTGTGCTTGGAAAGGTGAGTTACGAAATTTTCAATTCAAAATCTTTTGTTATGGCTAACATCCACTGTCAAGTCTAATGTATTTCATGTCGTTTGTCAATGGAGTTAAGGCTTTTAATGTTTATATGGTTTTGCGATAGCACTCTCACTACATACATGCGTGTATGTTGTCGGCGATTAGCCTAGCAATGATCTTAATTGTGGTTATTTGTCAGCCCAAAACCCTCTAAGTATATCTTAAATGCATCTTACCGGATATAAAATGACTACTACATAGTCTGTGGTGATTTTTTGGTGCCCAGTTTTCACGTCGAATTGCAGCCGTCCATTTCCCTCTCCTCTTTGGATCCCTCGGAATACGGTAAAACTTCAAGTCTCTCCTTCCATCTTCTCTGTTAGTGCAACCAACAGCCACACACACCTTCACCATTTTGATTATTAATGTTAAGGAGCAGAAAAACACGTCGTAAATAGGAGGAATGTACGTAGCCGTAACAGGTTAACACTATGTTTTGACGGACAATTGGGCGGTACCATTCAGGAGAGCGGAGTTGTGACGTCACGTGGGTAGGGTCTATTGTAGCCAAAGCTGCCTTGGGGCTGACTGACAGAAGGGAGGCTAACACGCGTGATCAGCCCTTGTGACCACCAACAAACATTCACTCTCGCACTATTTTCACACAGGAAATTTGGGTGAAATGTCTTCCCATCGGAGACTAGTTTTGCTGCAATTCAAAGCTTGTCAAAGAAGTAAGTGGTTTTGATCAGTGTGTGCTGGGACTACATATGGCTATGCTTGGTACAAAGCATCAATGGCTGGCATATCAACTTCAGAATTCACCATTCATGTTCTGCAGGATTTCCGGAAAGTAGAAGAACTCCGGTATAAGCTCCTTGACATCAGCCGGGCTTTCTATGCGAGCTTGCCAGGCTGCTGCCACCGAGTGGAACTGTCGGTCTGCACAGTCGAACCTAAACAATGTGTCAGTTCAAAATGTCAAGCAGGCTGGCAACCGACCTCTGGTAAATTGATACACCTTGATGTCGTTCCAACCTGCCACTCTGCAGCTGTATGTGCAACGTGGTGAAAGGCTCCATGCGGATCATGTAGTGCATGACTCCTGCTGCGTTGGAGTAGTGTGTGCCATAGTGGAATTTGTCAGTAGTGCCCGCTGGGTCCTCAAAGCTTTCATACCTGGTGGAAATCATTCAGGGAAGTGTTTTTATACAAACATAAAATATGATTCCATTCTTTTCTTTAAGACAAAAGGCATTGTGGAACCTTGCGTTGAACAAAATCTGTGACTAAGATTCTTATGTACGAGTTTTTTTTTCATTTTTTAAAAATGAGGGTTGTGCGCATTTTCCTTTTCCCAACTACGGCTAAAGTTTAAGTTAAAAAAAAGAAAAAATGAGGCAAAATTCCTGCATTGCGATGTAAAAATGCTTTTCAATAAAATGTGGTGGCACTTGATCCTTTGGCACTTAGTGCCTGCCATTAGCATACCTGATTAAATTGAAAGAAAAGCAAAAGGGGCTCCATGCTTAAATAGAGTTTATTCCTGGTTAACTGGGTATTGCACTTTTCATTAAAAAAAACTCACTCTTTGTTTTTTAGCTGTTTTATAACTTTCATTTCTATGTCCAATATGAAAACAGGAGACTAAGGTTTTAGTTCCATTAAACGGTAATAAATTAATCCAACAGCCATGGTTATTAGCATTACACAGATCCTAGAGCAGCTAATGTGGTGTAAAAGCAAAAACCTCTTTTGATTAAGACCATTTTAATGCATTATTTGTGCACTGGTGAAACTTTCTGGAGGAAATTAAAAGGTATTATTGTATTACAAAGATCATTATTATGATGAACTGATTACAATCCTGCAGAAACAAGGTTGTACTTCAAAGCAGAAAATAACGGAATTAAGGGGGAAAAGCACAATGGGTCTGTGACAGTAGGTCGACTGGAATCAAGAAAATACTAACCGAAGCGGCCCTTCTCTTGGATCGCCTGGGCTTAAATTAGAGGTAAGATCTTAAGCCCGAACCTGACCCAAGCCGAATTTCGGGCCGGGTCGGGCCCAAAATGTCAATTATTATGTTCGGGTCGGGGTTCTTTCTCGCTTTTTAAAATAAATATATATTTATATATGCATCCCAAAACAATGTATGGATGTTAAACTAAGTAATACTTGATCTTACCTCATGCTTAAATACAGTCTTGGTGAGCTTGAATTGGCTGCAGTGACGACGTCGGGAACGCTCCCTCCGGAACAAAACACGATTTGACCAACATTGTGACAGCTAATGTCGATAAAAAACGATGTAATGTCTGGGTTTATAAATCACGCCAGCAGCCCTCCCCGCGCAGAGAGCGCCAGTGGGCAACGCGGGACAAGTCTGTGAAAGTGTCCAACCCGCGTCATTCTCGGGACATCTCTACATGCGTGAAAGCAATGAAGCGAGTAAATTCCGCGTCACTTTACACAGGAATTTCCCTGGATATGTGCGTGAAAAGGGCTTAAAACTAAAAAAACTACCAAGCTAAAAATGCAGCTAAAAGTAGTTTATTCTTAATCTGATGTATGATGTTATGGAAAGAAAAACAAAACAAAACAGTAGCTATAGCTACAGTCTCATTTTATTCTGCCAAAAAAAAAACCTCAAGAAATTACACCTATCCAAATTTAGGGCCTGTTTATTTGGCTTACCCTGTATTGTTAACTATAATCCCTCTATTGTTTTTTAGTTAATTTTATCTGGCAGTTTGTCAGAAACAGACATCAGATGCCAACTTACTTCTCTTTGACGGCCTGTGCATGGCGAGGGTTGACCACACCGACAGGTTTGGACAAGTCTCGAAAAACTGACGGATCTTCCAGGTCCAGAACAGGGGAGGTGTAGTCACAGAGTATCCAGGGGAACTGACCAAAGACAACATAAATTTGTAATTTCTCATCACATTGGGTTTTTGTATATTCACCGAGTCTGTAATCTTTTGTGTGGTCTTACCACAGGATATTGCGATAGGTCATTGTAAGTCCGCCCAGCAATGGTGTTGAGTTGCATCAAATATTCAAAATTGGATATTTCCCTGAAGACCCATTTCTGTGCAAGGCACGATTATCAGATCCATATGATACGAGGCATTTAGCAAAATGTAATCCAACAAGAGAGAATAAAGTGAGATATAAACACCTGTGTGAGGCCTGATGCCTTCAGCAGCTCTTGGGGTGATCGGGATCCAAAGTAAAACAGATTATGAGGGCGCAGCCCCAGAATCCTTGAATAGACTTTATTACGCAACTAAAAAGGAAAAAAAACTGTCAGGAGAAAGCTTAAAGGCTGTATGAAGTGTACATCACCTTCTTCTTAAAGTTGATGAAATAGTGAGCCTGATCGATGAAGAAGAGCTCCAGTGCAGAACGACGCAGGTTGTAGCGCCTCAAATGGACTTCTCGGAGTTGAGACAGAGGCCGTTTGAAGTCAAAACCAATTCCTACAGGGTGGATAATATCATCATATTAGCTTACAGTATCTCAGACTCAAATAACTACAAGTAAATTTCCAAAACACTAGTATGTCTGTACAACAGCAAAATTTGACAAAATCCAGTAAAAGCAATGTATCCATCTAACATTACACTGGTTATATTGGTGCTGCATTGCCTTATTGGTTTAATATTTTTCCTCACTTTTGTACCTAAATAAACATTCTTAAACAACCTGGAGTGGGGCCTTGCTCACTTTGTTGTTGTTGTTGTTCTTGGTGAGGACTAGAGGTGTGCAAAATTTCCGATTCTTAGATTATTCGCGATTCGGCCGTGGAAGATTCCAGAACGATTCACAAACATCCAAATTCCGATTATTGAAATATGCCAAGTAAAGCAGAAGTACAACACACTCAGCGCGCCGTGCGGTCTTCAGGACGGAACGGAGCGAGAGTAGCTAAACATCATGCTTCTCATTACCCGGCCCCTCGGGTAATGCCAATGCTCAACTCACGGCTCTAGCTCAACTCATGCCACGAGATAAAAAAACACAAGAACATACCTGACTGCTGCCAAAAGGCTGCTACAAAGTACAGCCACATAATGTTACGGTATATATCATTTATATACGACTAGATGCAAATTAGATTCGGTAGCGTTAGCAGCACAGCTACAAAAAGCTAGATGCGGGCGTTAGTAAACGGCCGCCATCTTAAAGCAGTACACTTCCCTGCAAGGCTGTTGTAGCGAACCTTCCAAGCAAACCCAATTAACTTTTTATCTAAAATACTCCTAAATCGGTAAAATATTGACTTAAATCTATCTTTAAAACAGCTTTAAAACTTTCACATGTCGAAAGTAGACAAAAGGGAAATTATGGAATAACGGGAGCAATTTTAACAACTTTAACGGTTGATTCACAACATTAAATTAATTGGATGTAGTTTAAAACTGCTGATACAGAATGGGGACTGGAGTTTTTTAATTTAATGTTATTTTTGTATATTTGTTTACTACTATATGTTAACTTGATACTGAAATAGTAGTTTGGTTTACCCTGAGAGTATTTTTGAACAATTTTGGAACTAATGTACAAAACTTTAAAAAATAAAATAAAATTTAAAAAAAAGGAGGGGGGTGCATCAATAATCGTTTTATAATCGAATCGGAGCCTCTGAATCGTAATCGTAATCGAATCGTTAGGTGCCCAAAGATTCCCAGCTCTAGTGAGGACACTAATTAAAATTGCACCTCCTCCGTTATTCGTGAACGGATCACTATAAAATGTGGTAGGGATAATCTAGGGATGATTGCGCATTGACCCTCGGAGCCCGATTTTATTTATTTAAAAATACAGCTGATTAATTACATAAATTAATTACTGAGGATATATTGTTGCCTGTAGGTTCTGAGTTAGCCAGGAGAGAGCATGCATCCTCTTTGGTTGTGCTTTTGATGTCTCTGGGCTGATGCGACGTTCAGGGAGCGAGCCGGATGGTCATAGTTGATTTTGAACTTCTGAAAATTCTGAAATATTTTTCATGTATTGCAGTTAAAGGGAACCACGGATAGAAAAACATGTAGTTCTTAAAAAATAAATGTTAGTACGAGTTATAATAATTTGATATTAAAACCTCTCTTAATGCTTTTGTTTTAATAAAATTTATAAAATTAAATCGGCGGTTCTGCCCTTCCAATTTGAACTCGAGCGGAACATTAATGAGTAGGATCGGCAGGATGATCAACAATCTTGACTTTTACGTGACAAAAATAAGGTAAGGCAGCATTCTCTCGGTCATGGAGGAATTAGGCGTCTTGGTAGAGACAAACTGTGTCAAAGTTTTCGTGTGCTGTGATGCACGGGCTATCTGTAAAAATACCGATAATCAAACTGCTGTGTTTCACTGTATACCTTAATCATATGTAAAGCACACGACAGTTCTGGATGATAACTATTTCCATGACAATATTGGAATAAGTTGGATCACAAAATAGTTTACTGTGAAGATCTGCAAACATTTTTTGACATCAAACACTCTCTTGCTCCATCACTAGAGCAGGAGAGTGCTGTCACTAGCGAACTTGACACATGAACGCTACTTTCATCTCATCCTGTCTTTTCTGTTTATTTTGCTTTTGCTGCTCATTTTGTGAAATATCAATAGAGCTGTCCTACTCATTAAAGTTCCGCTCGGGTTCAAATTGGAAGGGCAGAACCAACGACATCTTTATGTAGTTAAAGAGTGACACTGTGGTCCGGCAGCGTGGCCATGTGATGTCACGGCCCTGCGACGCAAACAACAATGGCGACCTACTAGTTCAAATAATTTTACAAATATTATTAAAACAAAAACATTAGGAGGGGTTTCAATATCTAATTATTATAACTCATACTAACATTTATCTTCTAAGAACTACATGTCTTTCTATCCTTGGTTCCCTTTAAATATCATTACAGCCATACAAAGAACAATATGGTGAACCTTGGTATTCAAATCGATTTGTTCTTCACAGATGATCTGATTCAATTTACTTCGTTACTTTAACTTGAGTAAGTTTTTGAGAAAAATGTACTTTTAGGAGTAGTTGTACCACGCCATAAATCTTACTTTTACTTGAGTAGATTTGTGAAGATGAAATGGTACTCTTACGCCACATGAGTCCTTTATAACAATCAGACGTAACAATACAGTCACATAATCAGACGCAGGTTTGCAGTCGGAAGTCATATGATCACGCCGGACTGTTCAATCAAATGGCGTCTTTAAAGTGACGAATAAATTAAACTATTTGACACGGAAGTAACATTACTCGAAAGCACAGATTTGTTTAAACCTTTCTCCCAGTTTTTATTTGGCAGTGATTTATCTTTACACCGTTAAGAATGCATTTCAAATCATGGAAGGAAATATATCCACTGGAGGGCACACTTGCTCTTTGGTTTCATTTTTCTAGTTTGAAATCAATGATTTTTGATTATTTTTTTGGCCTACTATGGTCATCTAATAGGTTATACAGTGCCTTGCAAAAGTATTCGGCCCCCTTGAACCTTGCAACCTTTCGCCACATTTCAGGCTTCAAACATAAAGATATAAAATTTTAATTTTTTGTCAAGAATCAACAACAAGTGGGACACAATCGTGAAGTGGAACAAAATTTATTGGATAATTCAAACTTTTTTAACAAATAAAAAACTGAAAAGTGGGGCGTGCAATATTATTCGGCCCCCTTGCGTTAATACTTTGTAGCGCCACCTTTTGCTCCAATTACAGCTGCAAGTCGCTTGGGGTATGTTTCTATCAGTTTTGCACATCGAGAGACTGACATTCTTGCCCATTCTTCCTTGCAAAACAGCTCGAGCTCAGTGAGGTTGGATGGAGAGTGTTTGTGAACAGCAGTCTTCAGCTCTTTCCACAGATTCTCGATTGGATTGGTTTAATTTTGAACCATTCCATTGTAGATTTGGCTTTATTTTTTGGATCATTGTCCTGTTGGAAGATAAATCTCCGTCCCAGTCTCAGGTCTTGTGCAGATACCAACAGGTTTTCTTCCAGAATGTTCCTGTATTTGGCTGCATCCATCTTCCAGTCAATTTTAACCATCTTCCCTGTCCCTGCTGAAGAAAAGCAGGCCCAAACCATGATGCTGCCACCACCATGTTTGACAGTGGGGATGGTGTGTTCAGGGTGATGAGCTGTGTTGCTTTTACACCAAACATATCGTTTTGCATTGTGGCCAAAAAGTTCAATTTTGGTTTCATCCGACCAGAGCATCTTCTTCCACATGTTTGGTGTGTCTCCCAGGTGGCTTGTGGCAAACTCTAAACGAGACTTTTTATGGATATCTTTGAGAAATGGCTTTCTTCTTGCCACTCTTCCATAAAGGCCAGATTTGTGCAGTGTACGACTGATTGTTGTCCTATGGACAGACTCTCCCACCTCAGCTGTAGATCTCTGCAGTTCATCCAGAGTGATCATGGGCCTCTTGGCTGCATCTCTGATCAGTTTTCTCCTTGTCTGAGAAGAAAGTTTGGAAGGACGGCCGGGTCTTGGTAGATTTGCAGTGGTCTGATGCTCCTTCCATTTCAATATGATGGCTTGTACAGTGCTCCTTGAGATGTTTAAAGCTTGGGTAATCTTTTTGTATCCAAATCCGGCTTTAAACTTCTCCACAACAGTATCTCGGACCTGCCTGGTGTGTTCCTTGGTTTTCATAATGCTCTCTGCACTTTAAACAGAACCCTGAGACTATCACAGAGCAGGTGCATTTATACGGAGACTTGATTACACACATGGGATTCTATTTATCATCATCGGTCATTTAGGACAACATTGGATCATTCAGAGATCCTCACTGAACTTCTGGAGTGAGTTTGCTGCACTGAAAGTAAAGGGGCCGAATAATATTGCACGCCCCACTTTTCAGTTTTTTATTTGTTAAAAAGTTTAAATTATCCAATAAATGTTGTTCCACTTCACGATTGTGTCCCACTTGTTGTTGATTCTTGACAAAAAAATTAAATTTCATATCTTTATGTTTGAAGCCTGAAATGTGGCGAAAGGTTGCAAGATTCAAGGGGGCCGAATACTTTTGCAAGGCACTGTAGTACATTATAATAATAACAGTTCATATAAATGATGTGCTGAGAAAAAAATACAATTGTTTAAAAAAAATATCACACTGTAGGCAGTTACTCACAAAGTTACTCATTACTTGAGTATTCTTTTCACCAGACAATTTTTTAATCCCACTTTAGTACATTTTTTGGATTACTACTTTTACTTTCACTTGAGTAATATTATTTTGAAATAACACTACTATTACCTGAGTAAAAATTTTGGCTACTCTACCCATTTCTGGTCATAATACAGTGTTTCAAATAATTACTTATTTTTCTCCCTCTCCAGTCTTTCATTCACCATCACTCGTCTGCCATAAAGGTAACAGTGATGTATAATGTTCATTTGTCACTTTAAAAAAATATTTTACAATGTTTTCTATATGTTAAACTACAGTTTAAATTTAGTATTTCGCTGTATTGTTTTTGGATATATTTTATTTCCTATGAGAAATATTGCTTCAGTTTTTGTACCATTTGGTTTTAGTCAGACTTCTTGGAATGGATTAGTCCCAAAAACCAAAGTTCCACTCTACCTCTCTAAATGTGTCAATCACACTCAAGCATTATAACCTTCATAAAGGCAACATATTCAACACAGGCTGTATGGCATGTGCATTTAATGAAGTGCATGTTCCTCACCTTCCTCTGTTTCCTCTTTCTCAATGCTGCCGTCGTAGAAATAAAGGTGGTGCGTGGTAACCTCAAGGCGACCGGGAACCTTGGCTACAATAGTGATGAGCTCACAGTCTTCGGATAAAACCAGCTTTTCTTTTTGGCTCTCATCTTCGACCTCAACGCTGAAGGCGAAAGTAAGGCCATCGTATTGATATTGGATGTATTTCAAGATATTATAAAGATATCCTTTCCAACAGCAATATATGAAGTACACATTTATTCAGACACTCACTTGTTGTTTAAAAAGACAAGATCCTCTTCTCCTAACTGGTCATCCTCCATATCGCTTACTTTGGCTTCTTTGGCTACAGCCAAAGGGAGCGGCTCAGAACGTGGACTGTCCACGCCTGGAAAAATAATTACATCATTTTGGATAAAGAATTTGCAAACAATGAGCAATGTGCATTGTGGACGACTGTATGACATACCCATGTTGTCCCTTTGGGCACTGGCCTCGGTGTGGGGGTCATAGTGGTGGTTGGGAACAAGTTTGAGACGCATTTTGGAATACGTCTCCGCACTGGACAGCATCCATTTGACTTCAGGCTGGATTCTGGAGATCGAACAGAAAAATCATGCTTGTATTATCAATGCAAGAGTATTTTTTTATTTTATTTTTTTCAAATTCAGAGAACTGGTTTCCCACTCAGGGACAAGGTCCTACCTGCTATATAATTTTGTATGGCTAGCGAAAGTAAATCATGAGCACTGACTTCTTATTTTCTTGACAAAAATAAAATTAGAATTAGGGCTGTCAAAATGATCGCGTTAATGGGCTGTAATTAATTTTTTAAAATATTTGACGCATTTAACGCACATGCCCCGCTCAAACAGATTAAAGTGACAGCACAGTGTCATGTCCACTTGTTACTTGTTAAGCTGTGATTAACTCGATTAAAAATTTTAATCGTTTGACAGCCCTAAATAGAATACATTTTTCGTAGTCCTCAATGAAAGATCAAGGACTATAGAAACAGAAAATTTAGCTCTTTTCCCTTTTTAAAAATTAAAAATGAATAAATGTTTTCATTTATTTTTACAATATGCAGTGGTACCTCTATTTACCAACGTCTCCACACACAGTAGAGTAGAGCAGGTTATGACACGCCTCAACAGGAAAATATTGCCTCTTGTTAAGAAAGAAATTTCAGGATATGAAAGGCAAAAATACAGTATGGCTGGTACTCGCGAGTTTACTGAACGCAACATACTTATAGCTGCTCTGACATTGGCTATTGCCTAGCATTCCTCGCATCCAAGTGGGTAAGAGGGACCTCTACTCTATGTGTGTATCCCTGCATCCTCTTCATTCGCCCCTCGTGTTCCGACAGCTTTACATGAGTGTATTATCTTTTAATCTTTATTCTTTTTTTTTTTACATTATGCGCAACTCTTGATTTTAAGTTTATATTGCTATAATTTAATTGTAACATGTATTTGTTACATGTTTGGATGCATTTTTATGCATTATAAAAGATATATGTCTGAATTTTGTGGGGCTTGGAATGGATAACATGGAAAACCCGTCTCTACTTATAGAATTTTCAAGTTAAGAAACTACATCGAGAACCAAGTAATTTCGTAGAGGCACCACTGCATAAGAATTTTATTAAACATTTGAAAAATACAAAGGGAATATTTACTGTTTGTTCCTTTTCTATTTGTTTGTTTGTTTTTTTCATTAAAAAAAACGTATTTGAAAAATGCTATATGTAGATTTAAAAATAGAAAATATAACATTTTTGTTTTTATTCGAAAAAGTCAATAACTTTTAATGAATGAAACTGAAAAAGTAGCTATATAATTGAAAAATTTTGTTTTAATATTTTTTACTTTTTTAATTAAAAAAATGAAGTAAAACAATAGAAAAGATACTGTTTTCCCCTTTTGTTTTTTATGCTAAAAATGTAAATAAAAAATAAAATTATAATTTATACATGTTTATAGTTTTTTTTCCTCTTTGAATTACAAAAAAATATATACAGACATTATTTACTGTTTTTCCCCTTTTTGTGTTTTTTTTAAATTATGAAAATGAATGAATGAATGAATGAATGAATGAATGAATGAATGAATGAATGAATGAATGAAAATGTTTGCAATTAAGAGGTTGACAAAGAGGACTTCGACAACAAAGTCTCTCAACGATTCATTGACCACCAAAATATTTGTTGATTCAATTGATAGTCTATTAATTGTGAATGAGTTCATTCATTGCTACAACCCTAGTTGGCAGATATAACAGCCCTCTAAAGCAAAACAAAACTATGATTTGTCAAAGAAGAGTTTAACACCCCTGATTAACAGTATCTTAAAAATGAAGTCGGAGTAGAATGAAGTTGAAGGCCAGGCTTCAAAAGGTGAGTTGGAAAGTGCTTTGAGGCACAAACAGATTCCAGAGGAAAGTGGCAAAGCGCACGTTTAAAAGGAATGTAAAGCATGTTTGGGTAAAGTGAATAAAAATAACATTGGCTAAGTCCTACTTCTTGGCCCACACTGCTCTCTCGCTGGTCAAGAGCCTTCGCAGGGCCTTCCAGTGCTGCCACACCACCCCCTGGTGGTTAGAGCTCTGCTTTTGCCAGCTGACGTAGCGTCCGTTCTCACTTCGAACACGCTTCAGGTAGGGATCGACGATCAATTCCTGTTTTGAAAGGCAGATAAGTATGGAGGTCAAACACTGCAGTTGACTATGAAATCCTTGTATGTTGCAGCAACCTGAAACTTTGCTTTGCTGTCTGATCTGTCTTTGTCGCGACGGAAGGCTGTACTCATGAGGTCATCGAAACAGGAATTCCAAAAATTGGACATGATGTCGTGACTTCGGCCAAATGTGTCCAGCTCATACTGCTCCATTGTGGGTTGAACCTGCATACATTTAAATAAGCGAAAAAATTTAGCATCACAGTCCCCCAATGTGCAAACACATCTACAACTTTTAAGACAAAAGTCATGTTGACTCATATAATGCCAGCCGAGGTACAGTATATGTTGGGTACTCATAGTGTATGTGTTGTGGTAGTTAGTTGGTAAAAAAAAATCTTTTACCATTACATCAGATATGTCAATTTACCAATAAGCAGAGTCATTCATTTGACAGTTTGTGGTTATGTTAGGAATCCTGCCCCCTAAGCCCTGCTCCTCCTCTTGTGTGTGTGTCTGCCTTGGTTGCAGGATTGGACAGATGGGTGAACCTGGGGCCAGGTGCCGGTGATCATCGTTAACGGCTTACTTAAACCAGTCCCTGCCCTCACCTCATCGCCAGCTCAACTCCACTCCACGAGTTTGTGACTCTAGCCATTGATAATTCCAGATATTTGTATTGCCTTGCTTCAGGTCATTTTGCCTTTGTTCGCAGATCCTGCATTGCTCGCCTGCCTTCACATGGTTACACAATCACACTGCACCCCCCCCCCCCCCCCCCCCACGTCGCTCACATCAGTGACACAAAACATATTCATAGCTCTTTATTTGTAAACAGTCACCCTCTTAAAAATATTCGCCTATGCCATATTTCGACAAATATTTACTCCAGCACCACCCACCCCCACCCTTGAACATTTCCTCAGGATGCTGGTCACCTCCTTCACCATCCTTTGTCAAATGGATTACTCAATTCTGCCCCTCAAATGGAATTAATCACCAATACAGTGTAATGAGAATTTGGTTCAGTATTTCATGTTTTCGAAAATAAATAAATAAAACCCAAAATAAAGTGACTTAGGCGATTATTGTGAGAGGCTGACGAAATAGCACATCAAAATCAGCTTTCCTGTGTGCATCACATTTCAGGGGGAAATATGGCTTGTGAGCCCCTGCAATTCCAGCTTTTGCCAGGAGATATCACTGGTAATGAAGTTTCATGAACTGAAACTATTTACGAATCAATTGGCCAAGTGGTTCGGAACTTCACATGAAGCTTCATTGGCCATCACTAAAGAATACTCATCAAGTCCATGCCTCAGAGACTGCAAGCTGTCATAAAAGCCTGAGGTGGTGCTACTAAATACTAGAGATGTGTTTTGATTGTGATTTCTTTGTTTCTCATGATTCCATATATTTTTTAGAAATGCACGATAATATCGGTCACCGATAATTATCGGCCGATAATGGCAATTATGACATCACACGGATAATCCAGATAAAACGAAAATCAACCGATAATGCAATCCGATAATTATATACTTGATTTGAATTTGAATTTATTGAATTTATTGTCATTGTCATCATCATCATCATCATCATTTAGCCTCCAAATGTGCGCAATCAACAGTTTTGTCCAATTCTGCTAGTTTTAAGGAGGTGTTTTTGCAGTGTATTAATGTGATACTGTATATGTTAGGAATGGCTTACTTTTAAAGGCATTTTTGTGCAACTTGGTTGTTTACTCTCTAAGTAATTGTTGCCAAAAGCATACCATTACACAACCTCATTGCCATTGTTTAGTTGTTGGAATTTACTATTTGTTCACATTTGACGTGGAAAAAAATAGCACTAAATTACATTTTTGCACAGTAACATTTGATCTTTGTATACTTTAAAATTTTACATACATATTTGAACAGAATTATCGGCGTGACATTATCGGTTATCGGGTGGAAGGGGCAGGAAATTATCGGTTATTGATATCGGTTGAAAAATGTATTATCGTGCATCACTATTTTTTTTCCTCAGAATGGAGTGATTCCATATATATTTCCCTGCACTTGCTCTATAAAAGTAACATTTACTGACAAAATTCATGCCCTACTGGCTTAAGAAGCTAACTGCACTCCATGAACGCCTAGCAGCACAAATGAACCAGCTGCTGAGGTCGAGGACCCACCAAGAGTGGCTAACCCAAAGTCGGACAGTCCTCATCATGAAAGACCCCCAGAAGGGAACAGTACCATCCAACTACCGGCCTATCACCTGCCTCAGCACCACATGGAAGCTCCTATCAGGCATAATAGCGACTAAAGTGAGCAGGCACATGGAGCAATACATGCACAGGGCACAGAAAAGGATTGGCAATAACACCAGGGGAGCCAAGCACCAACTACTGGTGGACAGGGCACTCGCCAGGTACTGCAAAGCTAGGAGCACCAACCTGTGCACTGCCTGGATCGACTACAAGAAAGCCTATGACTCAATGCCACACACATGGATACTGGAATGCTTGAAGCTGTATAACATCAACAGGACACTAAGGACCTTCCTCCAGAACTCGACGGGGCTGTGGAAGACAACTCTAGAAGCCAACTCGAAGCCAGTTGCACATGTGAGCATCAAATGCGGGATCTACCAAGGAGATGCTCTGTCACCCCTGCTGTTCTGCATAGGCCTAAACCCCCTCAGCCAGATCATCACCAAGAGTGGTTTCGGGTACCGGTTCCGAAGTGGAACAACCATCAGTCACCTCCTCTACATGGATGACATCAAGCTGTATGCCAAGAATGAGCATGACATCGACTCCCTAATCCACCTCACGAGAATATACAGCAATGACATCGGGATGTCATTCGGACTAGATAAGTGTGGGCGAATGGTATCCAGAAGAGGGAAGGTGACCTCAACTGAAGGGACTGAACTACCTGAAGGCAACATAACAGATGTGCAGGACAGCTACAAATACCTGGGGATCCTACAGGCAAATGGAAACCATGAGGAAGCAACTAGAACGTCTGCCACAACCAAATACCTACAGAGGGTGAGGCAGGTCCTCAAGAGTCATCTGAATGGCAAGAATAAGATCCAGGCCATTAACAGCTATGCCTTACCAGTAATCAGATACCCTGCTGGCATCGTATCCTGGCCACTGGAAGAGATGCAGGCCACCGACATCAAGACAAAGAAGCTCCTTACAATGCACGGAGGGTTTCACCCTAAGTCCAGCATCCTGAGGCTCTACACAAAGCGGAAAGAGGGAGGCCGAGGACTAGTGAGCATCAGAGCCACTATCCAGGAGGAAACTACATCCCTCCAAGAGTACATCATGAAAATGGCACCCAGTGATGACCTACTCGGTGAATGCCTCAGGCAACAGAAACCCAATAAGGAGGAGGACCCTGAGGAGCTATCATGGAAGGACAAGCCCCTGCATGGTGTGTACTACCGACAAATTGAGGAGGTAGCTGACATGGGAAAAACATACCAGTGGCTGGAAAAGGCCGGACTGAAAGACAACACGGATGCACTGATCACGGCAGCACAAGAACAGGCCCTTAACACAAGAGCAATAGAGGCCGGGGTCTATCACACCAGACAGGACCCCAGGTGCAGGCTATGCAAAGAGGCCCCTGAGACAGTCCAGCACATCACAGCAGGGTGTAAGGTGCTAGCAGGCAAGGCCTACATGGAACGACATAACCAGGTAGCAGGCATAGTGTACAGGAACATCTGTGCCGAGTACGGACTAGAGACCCCGGAGTCAAGATGGGCAACACCTCCGAAGGTGGTCGAGAACAACCGAACCAAGATCCTGTGGGACTTCCAGATCCAGACAGACAAACTGGTGATGGCCAACCAGCCTGACATAGTTGTGGTGGATAAACATCAAAAGACAGCAGTAGTGATGGATGTAGCAATCCCGAGCGATAGCAACATTAGCAAAAAAGAACACGAAAAGCTGGAGAAATATGAAAGGTTGAAGGAAGAGTTGGAGAAAATGCGGGGAGTGATGGCAAGAGTGGTGCCAGTTGTGATCGGGACACTAGGGGCAGTAACCTCCAAGCTGGGTGCATGGCTCCAACAGATACCAGGAACCACGTCCGACGTCTCCATTCAGAAGAGCGCAATCCTAGGGACAGCTAAGATTCTGCGCAGGACCCTCAAGCTCCCGAGCCTCTGGTAGAGGACCCGAGCTTGAAAGGAGAGACCATTCCGCCCGAGTGGGCGAGACAACGAATTTTATATATATATATATATATATATATATATATATATATATATATATATATATATATATATATATATATATACAGTGCCTTGCAAAAGTATTTGGCCCCCTTGAATCTTGCAACCTTTCGCCACATTTCAGGCTTCAAACATAAAGATATGAAATTTAATTTTTTTGTCAAGAATCAACAACAAGTGGGACACAATCGTGAAGTGGAACAACATTTATTGGATAATTTAAACTTTTTTAACAAATAAAAAACTGAAAAGTGAGGCGTGCAATATTATTCGGCCTCTTTACTTTCAGTGCAGCAAACTCACTCCACAAGTTCAGTGAGGATCTCTGAATGATCCAATGTTGTCCTAAATGACCGATGATAATAAATAGAATCCACCTGTGTGTAATCAAGTCTCCGTATAAATGCACCTGCTCTGTGATAGTCTCAGGGTTCTGTTTAAAGTGCAGAGAGCATTATGAAAACCAAGGAACACACCAGGCAGGTCCGAGATACTGTTGTGGAGAAGTTTAAAGCCGGATTTGGATACAAAAAGATTTCCCAAGCTTTAATCATCTCAAGGAGCACTGTGCAAGCCATCATATTGAAATGGAAGGAGCATCAGACCACTGCAAATCTACCAAGACCCGGCCGTCCTTCCAAACTTTCTTCTCAAACAAGGAGAAAACTGATCAGAGATGCAGCCAAGAGGCCCATGATCACTCTGGATGAACTGCAGAGATCTACAGCTGAGGTGGGAGAGTCTGTCCATAGGACAACAATCAGTCGTACACTGCACAAATCTGGCCTTTATGGAAGAGTGGCAAGAAGAAAGCCATTTCTCAAAGATATCCATAAAAAGTCTCGTTTAAAGTTTGCCACAAGCCACCTGGGAGACACACCAAACATGTGGAAGAAGGTGCTCTGGTCAGATGAAACCAAAATTGAACTTTTTGGCCACAATGCAAAACGATACGTTTGGCGTAAAAGCAACACGGCTCATCACCCTGAACACACCATCCCCACTGTCAAACATGGTGGTGGCAGCATCATGGTTTGGGCCTGCTTTTCTTCAGCAGGGACAGGGAAGATGGTTTAAATTGACGGGAAGATGGATGCAGCCAAATACAGGAACATTCTGGAAGAAAACCTGTTGGTATCTGCACAAGACCTGAGACTGGGACGGAGATTTATCTTCCAACAGGACAATGATCCAAAACATAAAGCCAAATCTACAATGGAATGGTTAAAAAATAAACATGTCCAGGTGTTAGAATGGCCAAGTCAAAGTCCAGACCTGAATCCAATGGAGAATCTGTGGAAAGAGCTGAAGACTGCTGTTCACAAACACTCTCCATCCAACCTCACTGAGCTCGAGCTGTTTTGCAAGGAAGAATGGGCAAGAATGTCAGTCTCTCGATGTGCAAAACTGATAGAAACGTACCCCAAGCGACTTGCAGCTGTAATTGGAGCAAAAGGTGGCGCTACAAAGTATTAACGCAAGGGGGCCGAATAATATTGCACGCCCCACTTTTCAGTTTTTTATTTGTTAAAAAAGTTTAAATTATCCAATAAATGTTGTTCCACTTCACGATTGTGTCCCACTTGTTGTTGATTCTTGACAAAAAATTAAAATTTTATATCTTTATGTTTGAAGCCTGAAATGTGGCGAAAGGTTGCAAGGTTCAAGGGGGCCGAATACTTTTGCAAGGCACTGTATATATATATATATATATATATATATATATATATATATATATATATATATATATATATATATATATACACACTAACATGTTTGAACACATTGCCGTGACTTTAAGTCTGAACAAGCACATTTTCTTTCTGTGTAGGAAAGCACAAAAACGTGGAGACCTTTTTTTCACAATACTGTACCATATTTACTATACTCCCTCAATGGGTAATTGTAAATGCATTGTATACTTGTACACTGCACTTAATTTTGTGCTACACTGCGCAGGCACACACATGCAGTTAAGCTAAGGTTGGGGATGTCAGTGCAAGTTTCCAAAGCCCAAGTTATTAGAGATGACCTTTCATTTCATTGGACAGTGACAGAGAGCAGTGAAGTCAGCCCAGTTCACACAAAGTTAAAACAAATACCCATTTTTTGAGATATGCAAACAAAAAGACAAGAATAAACTTAAAAATATTCCATTAGCTTCAATATTAAACATAAACTGACAGCTCCTTGAAAAAGATACAACTATGTTTTGATGAACTTGTCATAATATTGTCTTGGAGCTATTTCTGAGGGTTGCGATTGAAAAAATGTCGTCTTATGACATTATCATGCTGTTTTTGTTTCTTTTTTTTTTTTTTTTTTTTTTTTTTAAACAAGAGTAATACAAAAGAAAAGGAAAACAGCGAGTACACTGACCTGCTGCTGGTAAAAGCTTTGCCACTCTAGTGTGTGGCAGTAGGCCTTCAGATCCTGGGCAAAGGTGGTGCTGCCATTAGTGATAGGCAGACTAGGAAGCAGCTGTTGGACCGTTACTGGGTCTGCGTGCTGGTCCAGAAGAGCACGCACGACTGGGACCACTTGGGCGAACATCTCTGCATGCTCAGTGTTGTTGCTCCCTTTTGCATCTTTTTCTGGCCACAAGGGGACACCAATACGTCCAAGCAAGAAGCAGACCTCCTCCCAGCTGAGACACAACACTGTCTGCAGAAGGCTATGCAGCTTCACGAAAGCCATCACACAAACCTGAGTAGACATTAAGTAACATTCATTTAAATTCATACATTCATTCATTTTCCGTATCATTTATCCAGAGTACACCCTGAACTGGTTGCCAGCCAATCACAGGGCACATAGAGACAAACAACCTTACAGAGTCACAATCACACCTATGGAGGATTTAGAGTGTTCACTCAGTCTACCATACACGTTTACGCAGGCATGGCGACCATATAAAAACATTCTAACATTGCTTGTGAACTCACCTTACCTTATCGAACCCTCCATAGGACCTATCTTCCCTGTTTTTATCCTTCAGACACTAGGTGCCCCCACCCCACCCATTATATGGTGTGCTCTGGTGAAAACATACTGTATGTATATAAGAATCATATCACAATAGCACTGCTACTTACACAAAGTAATGTGTATTTAATTATGTATTTTTTGTTTTCTTTTCTTTTTTTTCTTTTCTTTTTCCCTGTCCACCCAAAACCCTTTTCTGTCCATGGCTTTTTCTGGAAAAAAAAAACAACAAACAACCCTTTTCTGTCCATGGCTTTTTTCTGGGGGAAAAAACAAACAAACAAACAAACAAAAAAAACAACAAAATAGAAACAAACACAATGGAAGTATAGCAAACTTCAATGTTGCACATTAAGGGCACCTGCACATTAAACCACGAGGACCAGGGTCTGTTGAAGCGCTACATCGCAACAACACTTGCAAATGACTTTTGAAAAGGTTCAGTATTCACATTGCGCCAACCAAACTTTCCGAGTAGAATCACGTGGAAGAAAGGCGCACTAATTGATTGGACGAATTTACAAGAGGAAATACCTCCCTCGGAGCAGTGGGGAGTGAGGGAGCGGGGTGTGATGCTGCACGTACAGCGGTATTAAAAAGTATGTGAACCTTTTGGAATTTCTCACATTTCTGAATAAAATCACCATCAAATTTGATTTGATCTTTGTCAAAATCACACAGATGAAAAAAACTGTCTGCTTTAACTAAAACCACTCAAACATTTATAGGTTTTCATATTTTAATGACGATGGTATGCAAACAATGAGAGAAGGGGGGAAAACAAGTAAGCGAACTATCAAATGTAATATTTGTGGGCCCCCATTTGGCAGCAATAACATCAACCAGACGCTTCCTGTAGCTGCAGATCAGTCCGGCACATCGATCAGGACTAATCTTGGACCATTCTTCTCTACAAAACTGCTGTAGTTCAATCAGATTCCTGGGATGTCTGGCATGAATCACTGTCCTTAGGTGATGCCACAGCATCTCTATGGGGTTCAAGTCTGGACTTTGACTTTGCCACTCCAGAACATGTATTATGTTCTTCTGAAACCATTCTGAAGTTGATTTACTTCTGCGTTTTGGATCATTGTCTTGTTGGAGCATCCATACTCTTTTTAGCTTCAACTGTCTGACAGACGGCCTCAGATTTCCCTGCAAAATCCTGGTGAACATTTAAATTCATTCTTCTATTAATGACTGCAAGTTGTCCAGGCCCCGAGGAAGCAAAACCGCGTCAAATCATGATCCTCCCTCCACCATGTTTCACGGTGGGAATGAGGTGTTGATGTTAGTGAGGTGTTCCATTTTTCCTCCACAAATGACATTGTGTGTTACTCCCAAAAAATTCAACTTTGGTTTCATCAGCCCACAAAATATTTTGCCAAAACCTCTGTGGAGTGTCCAAGTGCCTTTTTGCGAACATTAAACGAGCAACAATGTATTTTAGACAGCAGTGGCTTCCACTGAGGGGTCCTCCCAGGAGCACCATTCTTGGCCATAGTTTTACATATAATTGATGTGCGCACAGACATAATGGACTGTGCCAGCCGATACTCTGGGAGTCTTTTTTCCCGATCTCATTATTCTGCACAGAATTCTTTGCATCATCTTTGGTGGACGGCCACTCCTTGGGAGAGAAGAACCAGGTCCAAACTCTGTCCATTTGTAGACAACTTCTGTGACTGTCGATTGATGAACATCCAGACATTTTGAGATGGTTTTGTATCCTTTCCCAGATTTATACAAATCAACAATCCTTGATCGCAGTTCTTCAGACAGCTCTTTTGACCGAGCCCTGATGCACATCAGGCAATCCTTCTCATCAAGTCAATTCTAACCAGGTGTGTGTTTTATAGTGGGCAGGACTGCTTTAAATCACTCATCAGTGATTGGGCACACACCCGACTTAAATGGTTTGGTAAAAATTGGTTTCAATTGCTCTTTAAGTCTCCTTAGGCAGGGTTCACTTACTTAATTTTCACCTTTTTGTCATTGTTTGCATGCTATCCTCATTAAAACATAAAAACCTATAAATGTTTAGGTGGCTTTAGTGAAAGCAGACACTTTTTTCATCTGTGTGATTTTGACAAAGATCAGATCACATTTGATGGTGACTGTATGCAGAAATGTGAGAAATTCCGAGAGGTTCAGATGCTTTTTCGTAACACTGTAATATAGCATGAGCGCACCTTGCTCCGCTTGAATTCACAAGCGAAGCAGGGTGCGCTTAAAGCGGACCGAGACCGAACTCTGGTTTTGAGCTGACCAGAGTTCGTTTGTTTGGTCCGAGTTCGGATGCGTGTTCACATTTACAAAACGCAGCGGACTATCTGTGAAAAAGAACTGTGGTCCATTTAAAAAGGTCCAAACAGTGCTAGTGTGAAAGCGCCCCAAAACTCTTCTGCCTACAAAGAAACTCAGATTCACATTGTCCTAGTGTAAGAAGCTTAACAGGACAGGCTAAAATAAATAAACTCCAAACAGGAAGGCTGCAGCCCAGGATTGAACCCTTGATCTCAGAACTGTGAGGCTGACTTGCTAACCACTAAGTCTTTAACCGCCCGGATCTTTTTTTTTTTAAGAATTTAAAATGTTTATTTTATTTTATTTTTTTCTTCTTTTAATCTAACCGCACGGATCTTGAAACCTGTTCAAAGAGATAGTCCACCATCCATTAAGTAATAATAACTGTAAAACATTAGCTATCGTGCTGCTCGATTCAACCATCAGTGGAATCACCTGCTAGACTCTGACTGACCTTCCTGAGGAAAAAAAAAGTCAACAACTTCCAGGTCAATATGAGAAATGAAATAAATCGTTATCCGTTATCCGATTTTGAATTCTAAAACAGATATGGAATGAACGAATGATACACTGATAATTCTTGGATAATGTTGAACAAAGTTATGCTATGTACAAGGTTGCTACATGAAGACATGTTCTGTATGACATGTTCAGTATCTTCACCTCCTTGACTGACAAAAAAAAAAAAACTGTATATTGGAGCATTATTGCCACCTACTGTTCCAGAGTACAGAAGTTAGTTGTCACTCAAAACACACTTTTGCCTTGTCAACTGTTTAGACGGCCACGACAGGGGGGAGCATTGTCAAGATTTCCACTCTGGAAGGCGTATTCAAATTTTTGTGTTTTCAGCCCCCCAAAATGCTGTCGCGGTGTAAACAATAGAGCTCGCTGGCTTTTGGGTTGTCACGTCCGTTGCCGTGTAAACAGCCCCTCAGCCTAACCCAGATCCTGATTATTTGATTCAGGTTTGTTAAAGGAGGGAGACATGGAAAACAAGCTGGATAGCAGCTCTTAAGGACCGGACTTGCAGACCACTGGTCTAACCATTGGCGATCAATAAATGCAGACTATCTTGACTTATATTACTACATTAGCTGCGATCTCAGAAAATTGTTTGCCATCACCTAACAACTCCCTGCCACATTCTTGTGCACCAGGATGAAAAACGTACACATATTGTTTGTGAAGTGCGACAGATTGCCCTATCTAACAAAAGTTACTGAAAAAAATGTTTTCAGAAAATAATTGGACTTTTTACTCCATTCCACAAACAGTTGTAAATCATATTTATTGTATCTATTAAAATTCTACTACTTGTTTAAGTTGTTGGCTGTGTAAAAGTGTCAAAGAGGATTCTTTCTGTTTACTCAACATTTTGAAATACATATTTTATTAGATGGTAGAAGGTTTCATTTGAACAAGTATCTGCAAAACTCCACATATAGCTAGCTATCATAATAATCATAATAAATCCCAAAAAATATAGTCCATGGTGTTAAATCACACTGATGCTGTGTATTTATTTTTAACTAAACATGCCACAAATTAAACTAAATATCCCACGGATGTCGAGTCACAGCACATTTTATTTGATTTACTTTGACAACTGACTTTGCGGGAGTTACCGTTGACTGCACACTAGTTTTTTTTTCCAACCTAAAAGTCACGTTATCGAAAACCTCCCGGTTGCTTCAGTGTGACCACGTGCTCAGTCCCACAATGTGTCAGCAATGGCAGCAACAGTCATAACTCACAGACGCTATGGTTTTACAAGACACTTCCCACGTGAGAGAAGACTAAAATGCGTTTGAACTGAAACCCATACAAGGTCTGGTATTTGTAATCTGCCTCTATCTGGGTCGACCCTTGACGTTAGCTAAACATTGCAGGCAATGAAAGCGAAAGCTGACCTGTGACTGCTGCTGTTGGATATAACCGGTGATGATGCGCAGGCCGATCTGGGACATCTCCTTGAGTTCGGTGCTGCCGGGGCTGCCAGGGGTGGTGTGCCAGGCCTGCAACTTGTCCAGTAGGTTTACCACCCCCTCAAAGATCTGTGATACAGCGACTGTAAATAAAAGGCTCACAGAAAAACAAAGCTCTTTTTCTAAACTATCTATTCATTATAACATCAACAGGATCTTAATACTTTCAAGGACAGTGGTTACTACAGTAGGCAGCAGTGTTGTTAATCTTACTTTAAAAAAGTAATCAATTATAGTTACAAATTACTTCTCCTCAAAAGTAATTGCGTTAGTAACTCAGTTACCTGAATGTAAGAGTAAATAGTTAGTTGGCAAAGTAACTGGTGATAATTTTCATGTTTTTTTTTTTCTCAAAAAAAAAAAAAAAAAAAAACACAGGTCACACAGTGTGAAATTTAAAGGGTTTTTGGGACAATTGGCCCTAGCCAAAGTCTTTACCCTAAACTTAACTAGACACAAGGATATTGCGGATATTGCGATAACTAGATAGTAACCTTTGCTATGTGTGGAAGTCATTTAATGTTGTGAATCACCTGTTAAAGTTGTTAAAATTGCTCCCGTTATTGCATTAGTTCCCTTCTATTTTCGACATGTGTACATTTTAAAACTGTTTAATCATTCGAAGATAGATTTAAGTTAAGTTTTGCCGATTTAGGAGCATTTTAGATAAAAAGTTACTTAGGTTCGCTTGGAAGGTTCTCTAAAACAGAGCCTTCCTGAGAAGTCTACTGCTTTAAGATGGCGGCTGTTTACTAACGCATCTATTTCTTTATTATACATATTGCTAATGCCGTCGTGTCTGTCATTTGCATCTAGTTCTGTATGTATGTGTATATACACTATGTACCGAAGCATCATGTGGGCGTAGTTTGTAGGCTATAGTCAGGTATTATTGGAGCCACCCAGCATAGTAGCATCGCGTTTGCAACGGCGTCACACTCCCTTGCCTCCTCCCCACTCCTGCTCTGCTTTCTCGTCTCCGTGAGTCCATCTTTTTCAGACTTTTCTCGCGTCAGTCAACCAACATCGTAACGCACAGTAATGCACGCCTTTCCCGCCTCAGTAACGGTAACGGCGGTGCCAAGATGAGAAAAAGTAATTAATTAGATTACTCACTACTGAAGAAAATAATGCCGTTAGTAACGCTGTTATATTCTAACGCCGTTATTACCAACACTGGTAGGGAGCAATTCAAATGTTGACAATTAAGACCTTTAACTCTTCAGAGGGCAAGTGACTATTTTTGGTGATTTAAAAAAAATCTTTAAACATTAGCAATTATTATTATGTACTGTATATGGCGGAAAACACAGACAAGGGCGAAAAAGCAGTTTCTGCTCTTGCACCCCTCTTTAAAATAAACTGCTGTATTTTAAGCCAAAAGAACTATTGCTTTTAATAGAACAATATGTTTATATGCTGCCATAGCAGTTTCATGGCGCATTAAGCTCCCAAACTATTTTTAAGTTGTCCGTTTTACCCTGGACAACCCTGTTTACAGACACAGTGCAACCACTTTTGCTTCAACCCAGCCATAAAAAGAAGGTAGGTAATTAGATTTATTAGTCGAAATGTCTATCACTTTTAGCTTAGCATCATTAATTGATGTCTAATATTTATCTTTAAAAACAAAACAAAAAAAACGACTTTATAAAATATTCACTCGCATATTTTAAAACTTTTAAACAAATTACGTCACAAGGAAAAAAAAAATGTCTTTAAATAGGTCACCTATAACTATCGCTTAATCGTGATTTCTCCATTGCGACCCTTGTTATATTACCGTGTTTCACCCTTAAATCTCCCATAAAGTCCGCCTGTGGCCATTCACAGCTGTGTCTTGACACTTGGTGAGACATGCTACACGGAGTTTCTGAATCGAAACAAGGTAAGTACGCGATAATTTCTTGTTAAAATCATGGTGTCTGTAATTATGTTCTCTCATGCTCTCACCTCGAGTTAGGGTTTAGGGGCTTAATTTTCTTTTAAATGCTCTCCTGTTCAAAATGTTTCTTACCCCAGAAAATTAAGATTTTAAGCTTTCCAATGATGTATCACACATGTATATAGGACAATTTTGAAATTTGGCCGAATTGGGGGTCTAAGAGCAGAACTTTAAGTCACCTGTGTTTTCTGCCATATATATTTAATCATTAATTGTCATCGTATTTTTTTTTTTAAATATGTGTTGTATATGTTGTGTATGTGTTAAATATGAATACAATGTTAATAAAAAACTAAATTAATGAAATAAAAATGAATCAAAACAGAAACGCACATGCGAAAAAGCAAAGGTAATCCCCCCGCAGTATTAACTCATTAAATACCATTGATGGATGTACTTTATTTAACATGGAAGGCGCTCGGCGTCCAATCCACTTCGAATGGGAGAGGCGAATGAACAAATGTTCATTCTAGTATAGCACTATGAATGGGAACCAATGAGTTAAATGAGTGCTCTGTAAGTGTTAAGTTTCTCAGCATGTTGACACACCAGAAGAGCATACAAAATCATCATGGCATATAAACTGACACAAACTCAAGCATTTGGACTGAGTATGAGAAAGAAAGTACAAATGATGTGTTTGAGAGGCCCTAGGTTGTACCTTTTCACTCCATAGCGTATGATTATTGGTCCCCT
Organism: Corythoichthys intestinalis; assembly: GCF_030265065.1. Classification (NCBI taxonomy): domain Eukaryota; kingdom Metazoa; phylum Chordata; class Actinopteri; order Syngnathiformes; family Syngnathidae; genus Corythoichthys; species Corythoichthys intestinalis. The sequence goes on from NC_080398.1 coordinate 46,063,554, forward strand.
CAGAAAAGAGGAAGTCCTGCAGTAGCCTGAGGAGTCTCACTAGACTGGGACAAAAGGGCAGGTACAATCCCTGGGCATCCCTCAGGTCGGACAAAGACGATTCCAGCATCATCTCCAGCAGACTTAAGCACAGCACCATGAGAAAAGAGTTGCTATTTTGTAAATTAGTAGCTATACACACAACTGGTATCATCTTCGCAGCTCTTGGCTTGTCAAAGTCAGCAATGTTCTTGTCACACTTTGCGACTATGGCGCTTAGAGGGTTAATTTTCTGTTAAGTAGAACTTGAAATGCTATATTGTGTGAACTTGAACTGTTGTGTGAATTTAGACCTGGTCTTAATCCTGATGCCGTCAAAAATGTGCTTGCAAAAGCATAGTCAGTCAGGCTTTTTAGCTCTGTTGTCTACATGTTGCACTGTCATAAATATAATCCAGGTTTGAATCCCGCTTGGAAGAATTTATTATCTACAGTGAAGAAAATAAGTATTTGAACACCCTGCTATTTTGCAAGTTCTCCCACTTAGGAATCATGGAGGAGTCTGAAATTTTCGTCGTAGGTTCATGTCCACAGTGAGAGAGATCATCTAAAAAGAAAAATCAAGAAATCATAATGTATGATTTTTTAACAATTTATTTGTGTGATACAGCTGCAAATAAGTATTTGAACACCTGTCTATCAGCTAGAATTCTGACCCCGAAAGACCTGTTAGTCCGCCTATTAAGAGTCCACCTCCACTCCATTTATTGTCCTGAATCAGATGCACTTGTCTGAGGTCAGTAGCAGCATAAAGACACCTGTCCACCCCATACAGTCAGTAAGACTCAAACTTGTAACATGGTCAAGACCAAAGAGCTGTCCAAAGACACCAGAGACAAAATTGTTAATCTCCACAAGGCTGGAAAGGGCTACTGAGCAATTGCCAAGCAGCTTGGTAAAAAAAGGTCCACTGTTAGAGCAATCACTAGAAAATGGAAGAAGCTAAACATTACGATCAATCTCAATCGGAGTGGAGCCCCATGTAAGATATCACCTCGTGTGGTCTCAATTATTCTAAAAAAGGTAAGGAATCAGTCCAGAACTACACGATAGGAGTTGGTCAATGACCTGAACAGAGCTGGGACCACCGTTTCCAAGGTTACTGTTGGTAATACACTAAGACGTCATTGTTTGAAATCATGCATGGCACGGAAGGTTCCCCTGCTTAAACCAGCACATTTCAAGGCCCGTCTTAGGTTTGCCTATGACCATGTGGATGATGCAAAGGAGTCTTAGGAGCAAGGTTTTTTGGTCAGATGAGAGTAACATAGAACTTTTTGGTCATGATTCCACTAAACGTGCTTGGAGGAAAAAGAATGATGTGTAATATCTCAAGAACACCATCACTACTGTGAATCATGGGGGTGGTAACATCACGCTTTGGGGGTGTTTTTCTGCGCATTGGACAGGACGAGTGCAATGTATTAGAGAGAGGATGACTGGGGCCCTGTATTGTGAGATTTTGGGGAACAACCTCCTCCCTTCAGTCAGAGCATTCAAGGAGTGGCTCCATAAGAAGCAAAACGAGGTTCTAGCATGGCCTAGTCGGTCTCCAGACCTAAACCCAATTGAAAACCTTTGGAGGGAGCTCAAACTACGTGTTTCTCAGCGACAGCCCAGAAACCTGACAAATCTAGAGAAGATCTGTGTGGAGAAGTGGGCCAAGATCCCTCCTACAGTGTGTGCAAACCTGGTGAAAAACTACAGGAAAGGTTTGACCTCTGTAATTCCAAACAAAGGCTACTGTACCAAATATTAACATTCATTTTCTCAGGTGTTCAAATATTTATTTGCAGCTGTAGCACACAAATAAATCGTTAAAAAAATCATACATTGGGATTTCTGGATTTTTCTTTATGGGTTGACTTTAAATTTCAAGTTCTGTTTTTGTTGTCGTCTTTTTCCAGGGTATGATCAATATAAATTCGTGAGCTGTGTATGAATCAATAGGATGAGAAACTACTTAATGTCCAATTAAATAAGCTAACCTGCGCTTAATGTCATCAGGCGGACGAACGAGTTGGCAGGAAGAACCCAGTTTAGTGAGAACAGAAAACACCTGCCCCCTCTCTCTCCAAATCACGTCCTCGGGCCCCTCCGCCCCACTGCCGCACCAAAGCACGGAGAAGATAATGTTGGTGAGCAGGTTGCAGAGCTCCTCTTCTGGTGTCTGCTAAAAGGTAAACAACACTCAAATTTGTGGTCTCACGGGAAACACTAGAAAGCTTTCAAAGATAAAAGATATGGCCACTATTATCCAAACCTGTGGGTTGGACGTGTTAGAGATAGTGTCTCCTGTGGGAGGGTCCGTTCCGTAGCTGGTGTGGTCCAGAACGTTAGATAGACTGGAACTCTTTCTGGGTCTAAGCGGTGGAAAGGGTTTGCTGTGCTCCAGAGGGGATGGAGTGTTTGAGAGGCTACCTGCTGGGGTGATCATTTCCCCTAAACTACCTAGCTCCAAATCAAAAGGCGGCGACATTCCATACGGTGAGAAGGGCTGGTAATCTCTCCCTTCCTCATCAAAGCGGGATGAAGCAATATCGACCACCATGGAATTGGAGCGGGAGGACGAGTGACTCTCTTGGTCTGCAGAATCGAATGATTTGAAGCTCTTCAGCTGGCCTCCCAGTCCACCGAGCGGCGATTGGGATAAATCAGAGTATCCTTCTGAGATATCTTGCTGGCCGCCATCCTCTTCTTCCTCGTCATCGTCCTCTTCCTGCGATGTGCCGTAATTCAGAAAGATCCCTGTCCGAGCATCCTCGATTAGCAGACTCTGGTCTCGACGCAAAGTAGGCCTCAGGTTTGCCTCACTGGAGCCAGCGATGCTGGCAGCGTAAGACTCGTAGGACTCCTTCACATAGAGCTTGGTGAGAACATCTTGCCAACCGGGTTGCTTGGCAAGCTGCTTCACGTAATCCTCGCCGGTATAGATGAGGTGAAAGAGCTGTTTTCAGAACCATACACGATAAACTGTCTTCTTTCAGGAAAAGTGTTACGCTTTGAAGATGATCTTACAGGAGCATTTCACACTTACCTTGCGGCAAACATCCAGGCGGACTGCCAGGTCAGCTCGGTGGGATAGACACACTACAGCCAGGAGGTCTCTGAAGTTCGGACTCGAGTCTGTGAGGAAGCAATACGATTTTTTATTTGGATTTCAGTCACTGGGATTAATAATATTTACAGTATGTGGCTGCATTCAGTGTGATGCTGCAGATCAACTAGCTAACTCATTGGCTGCTACTGACAGTGACCAGAGTTGGCCTAAAAATGAACAATTTTTAAACTGACTGCACAATAACTGGTGCATTACCACTTACACTGGTATTGGCACCCCTGCAATTCTGTCAGCTAATGCTCTATTTCTTCAAAAAAAGATTGCAATTGTAACGGGTACACAGAAAGTGTATCCGTTGTAGCACTTGGAAACCTCCCCGCCGATTCCTTCATGTAAGGTCGCTAACGGCTGCGCCGTTGGCTCGGGCTTTATTGGCGCAGTGGTTACCGAACTTGCCTGCCGACTAGATTTGTTGCGGCGCGCGGGTTCGCGTCCCAGCCTAGTCAGAGGTGGGAGCGGAACGCGGGGCGGCACAGAACAGACTCGGGTTACAAGTGGGGGCTCGTCCGGGATCGGCAGCGAAGGTTTCGGGGGGAGAGTGTAACGGGTACACAGAAAGTGTATCCGTTGTAGCACTTGGAAACCTCCCCGCCGATTCCTTCATGTAAGGTCGCTAACGGCTGCGCTGTTGGCTCGAGCTTTATTGGCGCAGTGGTTACCGAACTTGCCTGCCGACTAGATTTGTCGCGGCGCGCGGGTTCGCGTCCCAGCCTAGTCAGAGGTGGGAGCGGAACGCGGGGCGGCACAGAACAGACTCGGGTTACAAGTGGGGGCTCGTCCGGGATCGGCAGCGAAGGTTTCGGGGGGAGAGTGTAACGGGTACACAGAAAGTGTATCCGTTGTAGCACGTGGAAACCTCCCCGCCGATTCCTTCATGTAAGGACGCTAACGGCTGCGCCGTTGGCTCGAGCTTTATTGGCGCAGTGGTTACCGAACTTGCCTGCCAACTAGAATCGTCGCGGCGCGCGGGTTCGCGTCCCCGCCTCGGGTTCCCGAGTCTGATCTGTGCCGCCCCGCGTTCCGCTCCCACCTCTGACTAGGCTGGGACGTGAACCCGCGCGCCGCGACGAATTCTAGTCGGCAGGCAAGCTCGGTAACCACTGCGCCAATAAAGCTCGAGCCAACGGCGCAGCCGTTAGCGACCTTACATGAAGGAATCGGCGGGGAGGTTTCCACGTGCTACAACGGATACACTTTCTGTGTACCCGTTACACTCTCCCCCCGAAACCTTCGCTGCCGATCCCGGACGAGCCCCCACTTGTAACCCGAGTCTGTTCTGTGCCGCCCCGCGTTCCTCTCCCACCTCTGACTAGGCTGGGACGCGAACCCGCGCGCCGCGACGAATTCTAGTCGGCAGGCAAGCTCGGTAACCACTGCGCCAATAAAGCTCGAGCCAACGGCGCAGCCGTTAGCGACCTTACATGAAGGAATCGGCGGGACGGTTTCCACGTGCTACAACGGATACACTTTCTGTGTACCCGTTACACTCTCCCCCCGAAACCTTCGCTGCCGATCCCGGACGAGCCCCCATTTGTAACCCGAGTCTGATCTGTGCCGCCCCGCGTTCCGCTCCCACCTCTGACTAGGCTGGGACGCGAACCCGCGCGCCGCGACGAATTCTAGTCGGCAGGCAAGCTCGGTAACCACTGCGCCAATAAAGCTCGAGCCAACGGCGCAGCCGTTAGCGACCTTACATGAAGGAATCGGCGGGAAGGTTTCCACGTGCTACAACGGATACACTTTCTGTGTACCCGTTACACTATTGCAAATGTTTTGGTAGTAATACCTTAATTTATTTTGCTTGCAATGAAAAAAACACAAAAGAGAATGAAAAACTATTAAATCATTATCATTTTACACAAAACTCCAAAAAATGGGCCAAACAAAAGTATTGGCACCCTTTGAAAAATCATGTGATGCTTCTCTAATTTGTGTAATTAACAGCACCTGTTACTTACCTGTGGCACATAACGGGTGGCGGCAATAACTAAGTCACACTTGCAGCCAGTTAAAATGGATTAAAGTTGACTCAACCTCTGTCCTCGTGTGTACCACATTGAGCATGGAACAAAGAAAGAAGACCAAAGAACTTTTTGAGGACTTGAGAAGCAAAATTGTGGGGAAGCATAGGCAAGCTCAAGGCTACAAGTCCATCTCCAAAGACCTGAATTGGAAGCAAAATTGTGAGAAAGCATGGGCAAGCTCAAGGCTACAAGTCCATCTCCAAAGACCTGAATGTTCCTGTGTCTACTGTGCGAAGTGTCATCAATAAGTGTAAAGCCCATGGCACTGTGGCTAACCTCCCTAGATGTGGACGGAAAAGAAAAATTGACGAGAGATTTCAACGAAAGATTTTGCGGATGGTAGATAAAGAACCTCGACTAACATCCAAACAAGTTCAAAGCATTTGTAATTGCAATCATTTTCTGGGAGAAATTGAGCATTATCTGACAGAATTGCAGGGGTGCCAATACTTTTGGCCAGCAGTGTACAACACAACACTAAGGAAACACATCAAGAAACTTCCTACTGTTGTAATAACTTTAATGTAATTTAATAATTAATCATTGACTGCCATTGACGACGATAAAGGTCCAATTAATTTGGACTGGGAGGCCTGGAGGGCTTGATCGCTGCCAAAACTCACAGTCCAAATGGATTGGACGTCTCTTGCCGTCAGTTGTGCCAAAACGTGATGATTCGATGGCAGCCTTTCCAATTCAAATGGATTTGATGTCTACCACTGTCAATGGCAGTGAATATGTTAATGTTTGTATATAATTGCCATTGTTTTGATTGGTTCAAAACATTTTAGAAAATATTTAACAAAATTAAATATCAAAGAATTTAAGACAAACTAAATACCAGGAAACAGAAATGCATGTTTAATAACCTTTTTGATCACTAAAGAGTATTGCACAACAAAAAAATGTGTGTGAAAAGTCAAAACACAGATGCTTCATGCTTCCATGATTTTTAATGATTCACAACAGGGATCCCCAACCAGCGGGGCGGGGACCGGTACTGGTCCTTGGCGCATTTGCTACCGGGCCGCAGAGAAATAATAAATAATTTGTTAACGACCGAAATCTGTGTCTGTGCCACATCAATATGTCTACTCTATAGATATAATAATAAAACTGGATAAGAACTTGTCATTGAAATCCGTTGGAGTTAGCATCTATTTTTTTTATATCTAGTGTATGTGTGCTTGTCCTTGATAATGACGTAGGCGCATCAGATATGTTCCCGGAAATAGTAAGCCCACACATTAGCGAAAATGACTGAAAAACGGACGTCTTTGGACAGCTTTTTTACGAGGAAAAGGCCACGTGATGAGCAAGGGGGAGCCTACAACCAAGTCCATTCTGCATAATATGTGGCTTAAAATTTAGCAAATGAGGCAACAAAAACAAATGCACTGTGAGCATTACACCACGTGGCCAACCGTATTGCTAAAGCCAAGAAACCTTTCACGATTGGAGAAGAACTCATAATGCCCGCAACCAAGGATATTTGCTGCTAAGTTTTAGGAGAGACCACTGTTGAAAAAGGTTGATTCTGCATATGGTGATTTACATTTTCCCTGCACTTAATATTTGTTTTTAGCCCGGTTGTGTTATTTTATATTTACTGTTATTTTCTGTGAAAAAAAGGCTCATATCACACGGATCCATGGTGCAAAAAATGTTAATCGTTCTGTAATTACTGACAACTTTTCATGAAAATATGATCATAATTAAACATTCCAAACACAAAACCATGTTCCATGTCATTAAGTTTCCGATTCACTCCAACTACATTTACTGTATGAACGTTCAAAGCTACACAATAATTCACAAGAATCAGTGTCTGTCTGGCTTTAGTGTCCGGCTTTATTCAGACTACTTGCACATTAATCAAACGTAGTGGGAGGGTTCATGCTGGCCAGAGGAAGAAACACAGGTAACACTTTACAATAATGGTCCCTTAATTAACATTAGTTAGTACATTTTTAGACAATAACTCATGTTTAAGTAACATGACAATAATTTATTTAATCCCTTATCTAACATTTAATAATATATCAAATAACGTAAGTTAATGCATTACTTAATGCATTTTAAGACAATAACTAATGTTTAAGTAACATTACAATAATTCATATAATCCCTTATTTAACATTTAGTGATATATTAATTAATATTAGGTAATGCATTAGTTAACGCATAACCAGACAGTAACTAAAAGTTTGGTAAATTTAAAAATATACTGTATATAGGCCTATATAGGGATAGTGTTTAGGGTTAGGGTTTGTTAACTTAAGCATTTATAATTTCTTAGTTAAGGGACACATATGCTACACTTTACAATAAGGGTCCAAAAAGCATTCAGTAATGGTTAATAAAGGTTTAAGGGGGTGGGGGCTTAAGCATTTATAATTTCTTAGTTAAGGGACACATGTGCTACACATTACAATAAGGGCCCAAAAATATTCAGTAATGGTTAATTAAGGTTAAGTAATACTTACAAGGTATGTTCACGTGAAATAATACCATACTTAAGGTTATGTTATAATATATAATATATATAATACATTACTTAACATCAATTCACATATACATTGGTGCATTAATAAATAGTTATTAATGTATACTGGTACTAGTAAGTGATTGTTATTTTAAAATGAGAAACATTAATCTGTGAGTCCTTGGGTGCTGCTAACCTAACTTTAGTATGGTATTATGTCATGTGAACGTACCTCGTAAGTATTACTTAACCTTAATTAACCATTACTGAATGTTTTTGGATCCTTATTGTAGCACATGCGTACCTTAACTAAGAAATTATAAATTCTTAAGCGCCCCCCCACCTTAACCTTTATTAACCATTACTGAATGCCTTTTGGTCCCTTATTGTAAAGTGTAGCACATGTGTCCCTGAACTAAGAAATTAGAAATGCTTAAATTAACAAACCCTAACCCTAAACCCCAACCCTAACCCTATATGGGCCTATATATATTTTTAATTTTACCAAACCATTAGTTACTGTCTGGTTATGCATTAACTATTGCATTAACTAATGCATTAACTAATGCTTTAACTCATGTTAATTAATATATTAATAAATTTTAAGTAAGCATATTAATATTAATTATTGTAATGTTACTTAAACATTAGTTATTGTCTAAAAATACATTAACTAATGTTAATTAAGGGACCCTTATTGTAAAGTGTTACCGAAACACATATCTATTTTAAATGATTGGTCAACAAACGGCGTTGAAATCGATTAAGTTTAAATGGCCATGGTTTAGGAAAAATAGCGAAAAGGAAAAGTACCACAACAGCTAAAAAAAAAATAGCACCTTCATCAAAATCTTTCATTTTCCCAATAACTGTTGTCAATTGATGTCCCATTGATTTGGGTTACTATTCTTCCCTTTTACTATTCTAACAACCTAATTAAATCTGAAATTAAATACCTGTAGCAAGGACCTGCTCGTACAGACAGCGCACAGTAGTCATGGTTACAGGAATGTCTTCAAGGAAAAACACCAAACCGAGATAGCCGAAGTCCTTTAGTTTGAGGCGCTGCTTGTTGCGCTCGGACACGCGCTCGCTCTTGAGGATTTTGTACAAAACCTGCCAACAAAACGGTCAAATTAGATGTCAAATTGTGTAATAGAGGAAATAAAACACTCACTCTGAAGACCATCTCTCTAGCCCGATCTCCAAAGCTTTGGTTGAGAAGAACACTATAAAGTTGTTCCACTCCCCACTCCAGCAGCACAGCCTGCACATGTTCACGCGGAGGGCTGCTCCGCAAAAGCTCATAGAGCACATCCAAGGCCTTTACCACCTGACAAAGACACGCAAGAAAGAGGTCAAGTGTGAAATAGGGAGAGAACAGGAAAGTATCCTAAAAGACAGGATATTTATGAAACTACAATATCTTTTCAACTACATCTTTATGAAATTTACTCACTATTTCATGGTCAATGGCCCACTACGAGGACAAAATTATGCAGTGGACAACTAATACGCTGGCATCATCATCCAGTTCAATGTGAACAACTGCTATGTGAGAATTTTGCATAGGAAAAAAAAACATGATCAGTACCTGTTGCTCATCTCCCGCACTCACAATGTAAGCAAGGACACTGTGGAGTTCTTCAGCTGTAGGAGACTTGAGGAAGTCTTTCAGCAACGCGAACAGAGATGTCTGAATCATCTGCTTCTCGTCATAAAGACAGCCACCGTCCTTCTCTGTGCTGTGGATGAGATGTGAACTGTGTTAAATGATATACATAGAATTTTCTACAGTCCCTTGGAAGCAGTTCAAAAGTCACCTGTAGTAAGTGCGAATGGTATCCAAAATGTACTGAACTCCATATTTCCTCTTGAGGCGCTGTTTTCCTTTATGGATCACGGACGATATGAACTGGACATGATCTTGGGAAGGAAAATTACATTTGCTCAGTAAGACATTTCAAAATCACCTCCACAAAAAAGAGCATTTTAAAAAGTGTCACAGCCTCAGCTTGCTACAATTTCTTCACCATGTTGCTTAAACCACCAACTGTCATTAACCTCTCAGCCTTTATGTGAACTGATGCATTTACTTTTGATAACATTGATAGACATCAGGAGAAAAACATCTGTTTATCTCACCGTGACAAACAGCAAAATGGCTTCTGGTCCAGATGCGGAAATCAAAGAGCAGATGCTGGTAGAACTGCTGCAGAAGCGGCCCATTTCCCTCGTTAAAAACCTGGTCGAGTAGCAGCCGACATGCAATCAAAACATTCATGTCCATCATACTGCCTGAGACCTGCAGAGTAGAGAAATGAGTATGTTTATGTCCATTTGGTTTAATCATGTACAATGCTCCAGACCTGGCATTTGCTCAAAATGTTAAAAATAAATTTTAAAAAAATATGAAAGACAATTTTAAAAACATGTTCAGATGCACTGGTGCGAATAAAAAAAATAGTGATTTTAAAATGAATTCATTGCCAGAAAAATTAGCCATGTTACTTTGCTCAGCATGGCGCCGATGATGCTAGGCCCGTGGCACTGCAGCAAGCTTTCCTGATTGACAGGATGACGACGGATCATGTTCTTCATCATCAGCAAGAAGGACGCGATACTATTCCTCTCCAGTCTCGCTTCTGAAAGATTAAAAGAAACTATCGGAATTTATGGCACAATGCAAAAACTACTGTAACTGGAAAAATATAGATATTATGATAGAAACTATTGATATGAATGATAATAGAAACTGTTATTAGTGACAGATAAGAAGAGTCATAGACTTCATAATGTACTGACATATCACATTCCCCATTCACTGCGTCACGCCTTCATTTATTACCAGTCGTCACATGCAGCGATCTAATGCCGGATTTAGGTTGAAAAAGTACGAAAGCTGTACTGCATACAAACAGGAAGGATCGTTTCAGGAGTGATTTGTAAGAGGATTCAAGGTAATTATTATATTTTTCGTACCATGCATGCATTTTGAAACGTGAAAAAAACAGTGGGAGAAATTAGCCGCTATAGCATTGGCATATTCTTTGCAATATTTACGTAAAATAAATGTTACCTGCACGTTTCTTTTTTTTTTTTTTTTTTTTTTTTTGCTTTTAACCAAGAATTGAGACTCTTTTGCATCTATAAAGAATTCAGGGATTTAAGGATTTATTCACAAGAATTTTCAACGGAAAAAGCTCTTTGTTTACATATGCATATGGCGGCCGCTAATTTCCTTACTGATTAGCCTCATAGTTTGCAATATCTATGTAAAATAAATGCTACCAGCACATTTTGTTTGCTTTTAACCAAGAATCGAGACTCTTTTACGTCATTATCTATAACTAATTCAGGGATTTAAGCATTTATTCACAACAATTTTCAATGGAAAACGCTCTTTGTTGACATATGGCGGCCGCTATGTGTCTGTGTTTCCACTCGGTCAGCTCTGACAGAGATAGGCCCACTATGAATTGGCCCCGCACTCCGTGTCATGTCAATACATTATGAAGTCTATCAGAGTATCACTAATCATAAAAGAGTCTTAAACCGCTGAGCAAAATCTCACCTGAAGACTTAAGTGGCAGCAGCATGGCAGCCGGGCCTCGCGATGATGTCAGTTCTGGACCGAGCAGTTCTGAGATCTCCTGAGCGCTGTTGTACACCTGCTCTTCCTCGCATACTTGCTCGAGGAGGGGCAGCAGAACCCCTATACCCCCAACCACATTGATGGCATCCTACAGGGGATACAGATCAGACAGAAACCCATACAGTATATATTCCTTTTGGGGTTACACACTGTCCAAGCAGAACATATCTTTGTGCAAATTCACAGCATTAGAGCTCACCATAATGACGTAGCCAAATGGTAAGACCACAATAAAGCTAACCTTAATGTCCCAATTGATGACTCGATGTCCTGTTAGACGTCCGTCATATTGATGATTAGGTGACAAATCTAAGCATATTTGACTCTTGAATGCCTGAAACATAGCAAGGAACAATGCATTTCAGTAAATAATTATGAAATGTAGACCTCGATTTCCCCATGAGAACTTGCAAAGCCTGGTGGTAGAGAAACCCACCAGCGGCTTACTTATATATGAATATGTATTTTACCTTATGACTATTATGAGTTATTATAAGCTATTTATTAACAATACTTAAACGTAGTCTTACAAAAAGGCACAGTTTCGAAATAAGTTTAACAAACAAACAAACAAACCAAAATACGGTGTGATTCAGTGATATGGCAGAGGTTTATTATATACTGACCATAAGATGTTGCCATTGCGCTTTAAACCGTTTCACCAGACATGGTTAGAATGTGGTTAAAATAGGTATATATACTGTATATTTTAATACTTTCCTTTGTAGCACTATTTTAGCCCAGCAGGGGTGCAAGAAAAGTCTGCGGACCCGCCATGCTTATCAAGCTCTGGGGGCACCCTTGGTGCTTAAATTGAACTATTCAGGACATTTTCAGTCGGTTACCTGAGGAGTGTAGTAGAGCACAAGTTTGCCATTAAGATCAGACAACTCTCCATCTGCTTTGAATAAGGGCACGTGATTTGGGCCTTTGATAGAAAGTAGAAAGCAATGCTATGTTACACAAATTTATATACAACTACATGTTTTTTAAGTGGTGAGCTATACCTGCAGTGTACAACATTCTTGTCTGGCCTTGCTGCAGAGCTTCATGGCAGATGAAGGCAGTTCCCAGGAGTCCATCCAGGGAAGAGGGTGTTCCCCACTCTGTGTCCTGCAGCCCCGCTGGGATGGTATGCACCGTGGAGTCATTAAGAGAACCCCAACGGCCCCCTGAGAAGGTGACTGGAAAGGACTGCGAGCGGATTAGGGAGGGGGCGGTGGCCGGAAAGGCAAATTCAGGGGATTGGCTGGAGGAAAGGGATGTGGAAAGATTAGGCGAGGTCGTGGTGGTGGTGGTCCGGTTGCCTGCAGAGCCGATGCAGCAGGAAGTAAAAGGCTTTAAAGAAAATACCAAAAGTAGATATTCTTCATTAGGTATACCCATATTCACGTCAACTCTTGAAGCAGGTGACATACGAAACAAATGTACCATACCTCACTTAAGGATGGAAAGCGAATCTGAGCTGTTTTAGACAACTCTCCATCAATGAAGATATTGACCAAGTTCTGACCAAAAGGACGACGGCCTTGAATGTGGACTATGGCAACTGAATGCTGAAAATACAATGAATAACAAAGTATTTAGCTGAAAGTGATTTGGAAGAGAAAAACTGAAAGCAAATATGAACAACCACAAGACTAAATTTATTGCTGAATCAGGATGTGTATTTCAAGTCTGATCGACCGTGTGCAACAATAAACATGAGTTCTATCAATATACTGTATATTAGGGGTGTAACGGTACACAAAAATCTCGGTTCGGTACGTACCTCGGTTTTGAGGTCACGGTTCGGTTCATTTTCGGTACAGTAAGAAAACAAAATGCAAAATATAAATGTGCTAGTTGTTTATTACACACTTTTGTGCTTTCAACAATAGGAACATTAGCCTATACAAAGTTAGAATTCTGCTCAAAAAGTAGCGGGTATTTAAAGATAATCCAACAACAATTTGCCTTTAGACCCCGCGTATTGATCAGCTTTCTTTCTGAAAGAAGGAAGAAAAAAGAAGTCCTGTGCTAAAGAGAAAAGCAATCCCAATGACAAAGATTTTAACATGTACTTTACAAATGAAATGCTTCATTTAAACATTTTTTTTTCTTATGAACGGTTTTCAAAAGCTTTATTGGTGGATTTTCTCAAGTTAAAGCGCCACACAGAAATTAATTAATTTAATTGTGTAAGCAGGATGTGTGTATTATTCTTATTATTTAATTACAGGTGTTTTAGCTCATTTGAATTTATTTTATTTAAATGGGCTATTATTTATTTTAATATGTGTTTATATTTTACAAATATGATGTAGTATTCATTTATATTGTATATTTTATGTTGTATAACTTTAGTTCCTATGTGAATATTAGTTCCTACTTGTTTTGTTGCGGTAGGAGGGTTTTGTATTGAACACGGGGCCGTGTTGGTTATTATTATTATTATTATTATCAGAGAAGACAGCAGTAAATCAACAAAGACAAGTCAGCTGTGCCCAGATCTACCACTCAAGAGATCTGATGGACTCAAAAAGTAGGTTACGATTGTATATTAGTGTGAAAATTGACCAGCTCCACCGTATTTTTACACGAGTGACTTCCAGCCCGATCCTAGCTACCATTAGTAGTATTGACGCAGGAGGGCCGCGTCTCGGGTCAAATAATAAACTCTGCCGTTCTTTTCGCGTGCGTCGCGTTGAGCCGCTTCTGGGACGCATCTAACACGCGGCTGCACTGCGACTGGTGTGCACTGGCTGATTGACTCTAACGCCCGCGTTTCACTGCGTTCTCGCGGCGTTCCACGTTGTCGCGCCGTTGACGTTTCTGGGTTATACTATCCTACCGTGTTGGTCCTCATTATAGTAGAGAAGACGGAGAAAATATAATCTACACAAAGAAACTGTAACCCGATCGACTCACAGCCTCGAAAAGTAAGGGTTATATTACGTCAGAAACTCGTTCGGTACGCGTCCGTTCCCAACCGAGCACCACGTACCGAAACGGTTCAATACTATTACATGTACCGTTACACCCTAACTGTGTATATATATATATATATATATATATATATACACACACACACACACACACACACATATATATATATACACACACATATTTTTAATTAAAAAAAAAAAATATATATATATATATATATTTTTTTTTTCTTTCTTTTTTTTTAATTTTTTTTTTTTTTTTTTACAATGCGATGCGAGAATGTCCATCTAAAAGTTTTGGACCCTGGTGGTCTGTGTATGCACAGCTCAACCTCCCACATGTAATTTTCGTCCTTAGATCACAAAAATTGAAATCGAATCAACAGCACTAGTGGGTTTCTGACAAGCTATGCACTCCTTTTGACGATAAAGTCATTGATAACTACAGTATACCCGACCACACTTTGGGTCAAACATCCAGACCATTGGACCTTGAAAAAAATAATTTTCCATGATGCAATGCATTTATATTTGGGAGAGGCTGAGTTCCCACTGCACTCACCCAGCGTGAGTCAGCTAGTGGGAGTTCTGGCAATGCAACAGCCATGTAATCCTTCTTAGTGCAAACAGCTACGACCAGCACACCCTCCATTGTGAAAAAGGCTTCCAGTCCAGTTCCACTAGCTGTGAAGAAACTTCATGGAAGACAAGAGATTTAAAAAAACAAAACATACAATACAAATGTTTCGCAGGTCGGCCCTGCCCTTCTACCTGTATAGCTGCTTCCTGCGTGGTCCTTTTCCCATGTCATGTTGACTTGGTGGGACCGAGTTGGCAGGTTTGTTTAAGTCCACCTGAGGGTTATGGGGGAAGTCCATGTTGAGGCAGAGCCAGGCGTGAAAGGCAAAGCTGCTGCCTGACCATCGTTGGACTGTGGGCACCATGATACCCGCCATAGGGGGTGTGAGGTCAAAGTACTGCAAGGCACTATCCCGACCTTCTCGCGCCGCCATCGCCGAGAGCACTTGGATGATGCGAGTGCAGAACGGATGCACACCTTTATCCTGATCCAATCTGAGCAGTTTGAGAAGGCTCCTCAACTCTTCGGGCTTCAAACAAAGTGAGCCCAGGTCTTGCAGGAGCCCCAGCAGAGCATCTGCACACTGCTTGTCCAAGTGCTGGGGCTGCGAGAGCACCTGGAGGAGAGCCCCTACCATGCCTGCCTCTACTGCCACAGTCCGACATGATAGGGACCCGCCGCATACAGTGGCCAGCCACTGTGCTACCAGTAGCTGAAGCTCTCTATGGCCGTGTAACTCAGGGAGCCATTGCAGAAGCAGCAGCAAGGGTTGGTCATTACTAATGCCTAAATGGTGTGCGTGGGCATACTCGCCTTCCACTGCCTGGAGAGGAACAAACACAGAGGTGGCTCGTAATGAGGATGAGATTGAGACTTGGCGACATTGAGACATTTAAAAAGGTCATTTGTGAGAGAAAACGGACTGTTCCCTGTAGGCAATGAGTGGATAATGAGAGGAAAATGCTTTTCACCATGTTCATCAGCTCCTGCAGCAGCCTTTTGGTGGGTTGACCTTGACTCTTGAGCACGTCAAATAGCTGGGAGTAGCCAATCCGCTCCTTGAATGTCTCCTGTGGGACCAGACAAAAATAGCAGTCAAATGCTACTCCACTGAGTATAAAGTTGGCACAGATCCATAAAGCCAATTAGAATACAATGACATTTCCGACATGAATGAAGAAAAACCTTCCTTGGCTCAGACTACTCCTATCAAAACATTATACATATACATACAGTATATACAGTGGTATGAAAAAGTATCTCAACCTTTTGGAATTTCTCACATTTCTGCATAAAATCACCATCAGATGTGATCTGAGCTTTGTCAAAATCACCCAGATGAAAATACAGTGTCTGCTTTAACTAAAACCACCCAGACATTTATAGGTTTTCGTATTTTGGTAAGGATAGCATGCAAACAATGACAGAAGGGGGGAAAAATAAGTAAGTGAACCCGCTGCCTAAGGAGACTTAAAGAGCAATTGAAACCAATTTTTACCAAACAATTGAAGTCAGGTGTGTGCCCATTCACTGATGAATGGTTTAAAGCTGCCCTGCCCACTAAAAAATACACACCTGGTAAAAATAGTCTTGATGAGAAGCATTGTCTGATGTGCATCATTGCTCGGTCAAAAGAGCTCTCTGAAGACCTGCGATCAAGGATTGTTGATTTGTATAAAGCTGGAAAAGGATACAAAACCATATCTAAAAGTCTGGATGTTCATCAATCGTCAGTCAGAGAAGTTGTCTACAAATGGAAAAAGTTTGGCACTGTTGCTTCGCTCCCAAAGAGTGGCCATTCACCAAAGATGACGCCAAGAGTTCAGCACAGAATACTCAGAGAGGTATAAAAGAACCCTAGAGACGGTAAAGAAATCACTGGCACAGGCCAGTACCTCTGTGCACACATCAACTATATGTAAAACTATGGCCAAGAGTGGTGTTCATGGGAGGACTCCACGGAAGGAGCAACTGCTTTCCAAAAAAAACAAAAAAAAAAACTGTGTTGCTCCTTTAATGTCCGCTAAAAGGCACTTGGACACTCCACAGAAGTTTTGGCAAAATATTTTGTGGACTGATGAAACCAACGTGGAATTGTTTTGGAGTAACACACAACGTCATGTGTGGAGGAAAAATGGAACAGCTCACCAACATCAACACCTCATCCCCACCTTGAAGCATGGTGGAGAGAGCATCGGGATTTGGGGCTGTTTTGCTGCCTCAGGGCCTGGACAACTTGCAATCATTAATGGAAGAGTTCAAAAGTTTATCAGAATGTTTTGCAGGAAAACCTGAGGCCATCTGTCAGACAATTGAAGCTAAAAAGAGGATGGATGCTGCAACAAGACAATGACCCAAAACAAAATCAACTTAGGAATGGTTTCAGAAGAACAAAATACAAGTTCTGGAGTGGCCAAGTCAAAGTCCAGACTTAAACCCCATTGAGATGCTGTGGCATGACCTGAAGACAGCGATTCATGCCAGACATCCCATGAATCTGACTGAACTACAGCAGTTTTGTAGAGAAGAATGGGCCAAGATTAGTCCTGATTGATGCGCCAGACTGATCTGCAGTTACAGCAGTACTTCTCAAATAGTGGGGCGCGCCCCCCTGGGGGGGCGCAGAGCGATGCCAGGGGGGGCGCATGTGTCCTCGGGGAACATGCTTTTTTCTTTTTTCTTTTTTTTTGCCGGACTGGAATAAAGTGTACTTGCACATCCACTCAGTGGGTGGCAGTGGCGCTCTCATTTTCAGAGTGCGTGCAGTATTTTTGAACTAAGGAAGAGCACTCAGCACACAGAAAACAGACATGAAGAGCAGTACGCCGCCGCCGTTTTCGAAAGCCGTTTTCCGACCGGACTCACTCACACAGCGACCCACTGTCTTGTCTTGTCCGGTTCTCACGTCGCCGCCCGAGAAGTGCCATTTTCGGCTTGGGATCGTCACGACGACCGCCCTCACCTACGGTTCTACCTCGGCCGCCGAGAATGCGCTTTTTTCGGGCCGTTTGCCTTTTAGCTTTGACTTTTAATACAGTGGGGTGATGAGGAAAGACTACTGTTTACTGTGTTTGAAAATAATTATAGCGGACTGCCAGAAGCCAAATCATTTAAGACGCCACTTAAAGACATTCGACCCCAATCTCATAGATAAGCCGCTTGATTGTTTTTCAGCGAAAACGTGCCGAATATTGCCAACAATAGTCCTGCTTTGTCAGTGTTATATCAGTAAACCAGTGAGCGTTGTTAGCATGCTCATTGCATAATGACTCCACACCATTGCAAAGGAGGTAATACTGAGTGTGAGCAGCAAAAATAAAAATTGTCCTTCTGTCCAAGGACACTCTTTTTTTCCTTTATTCATTTTTGTTTTTTCGGTCAAATTTTTTGGCATATTGTCCTCATGAGTAAATGTTTCTAATCAATTTGAATTTGTTATTATTTACGGATTTTATTACATTTTATTTTTCTGTATCAAATGGTCAAAAATACCTTGAGTGTATTTTTACAGTTTGAATGTGACTTTTTTTTTTTTTTTTTAATTCAGGCAAATTGATGCACGTCAAGTCTTCTCTGTTACAAACAAAACAATGTTAATAAAGTTATACTTTATTATAAGTTGATCTGTTACTTTTTTTCTTTATTAGAAAAAAAGGACACAATGTTAGGCAGATGCATATTTATAATAGTAATTTTATAGACGAATAATACTATTTACAGTGGCGGCGGAGAGTTTGGGGGGGCGCGAAACATTTACGTCTTGCTTGGGGGGGGCGTAACAGAAAATAATTGAGAAGCACTGAGTTACAGGAAGCCTCTGGTTGAAGTTATTGCTGCCAAGGGGGGTGGGGTGGGTGGGGGGCACAAAATATTAAATGTGATGGTTCACTTACTTATTTTTCCCCATTCTGTGATTGTTTGGCATACTATCCTCATTAAAATATGAAAAGCTATAAATGTTTGGGTGGTTTTAGTTAAAGCAGAGTTTTTTAGCTGTGTGATTTTGACAAAGAGCAGATCACATTTGATGGTGATTTTATGCAGAAATGTGAGAAATTCCAAAAGGTTCAGATAATTTTTCATACCACTGTACAGTATTGGAGGTACAATAATTAATTGATCTAGATCAATACATCAATTGGTTAAGCACAATCGAATCGAAAACATCAGTATTGTCATCCTTTACATATGCAGATTTGTTCAAAAGACTTGTTTTAATTGAAATGTCTGAAATGTTTCAGCAACAAAACTGAGAAAACATTAACATTTATTTGTATTTCTTTGTTGCTTTAGGTCAGGGCTTCTAAATTACTGTATTTTTGCCGCCCCTTCCTTTCTGACAATGGAACCCCAATTGTGCAACATTATCTTCGACAAGCAGTTTCTAATCTAACGCTTTAACTGGATCTCATTAGATTGTGCAGGCGGTCAATGGTCATAATGTTATGACTGTGATCACATGATGATGTCTTTACCTTGGCAGTGGGCGAGTTACTCATTATGGCTGTTAGAACTCCTAAAGCGTGCACTGTGATGCTGTCCGAACCTCGCTCCAGCACCTACATCATCATAGGGAAATTAGCTTTATCATGACAATGCAACAAGTCAAAATGTGCGCCGTCCACCATGAAAGAAAGAGTGTGATTGAAGGACAAGTAGAAGATTCTAAGTAGCTCAGTTATTTGTCCACACCAGGGTTATGTAAGGCAACCAGGAAAAAGAAAGGGAGATCAAGACAGGTTACGGCTAAACCCTAAAAAAATTAAATGCATTTTTTATGCATGTGCCACTAAACCAAATACCAGGGAAGTAATAGAAGTCATGCACCAACCACCATCTCATGCACTAAGAAAAACATATACTAGTCCAGTGTAATCAACAGGGAATTCAGCCTCTAACTGGAAATATTATTATGCTGCACAATACAGATGAGCTGTCTAGTTAAGAAAAAAAAAATACTCCACATAAAGGTTTATTGTTTTTTTTTCAGACAAATGCAGAAAAAAACTATTTTCATTTCATCACTGCAAACATTCCATTGCTTTTAAAACACAACTAATCAAATTTTTAGCTGAGTTCAATAGGTTTATCTTACACAACAGAACTCTAAACCATTCTTCAAACATATTGTAGCGCTTTGTATTGATTTAAAAGGGAAAAAAACATAATTGTAGTTAATTGAAATCCCCAAATTGTCTAAATGTGTGAGTGTGAACAATTGTTTTGTCTGTTAAGTGTTTTCTTGCAATTTACTGAGGTGTCAGCTAGCAACATCTCTCCTAATGAACCAAATGAGGACAGGCACAATAGAAATTGGATGGATGGATATAATAGACAAGGTAACCGAGGTGTACTAGTCCTTCTAAAAAAATTTGCATATTGTGATAAAGTTCATTATTTTCTGTAATGTACTGATGAACATTAGACTTTCATATATTTTAGATTCATTACACACAACTGAAGTAGTTCAAGCCTTTTATTGTTTTAATATTGATGAATTTTGCAAAAAAGTCAAGAAAAAACAAAAATCCCGATCTCAAAAAATTTGCATATTTCATCCAACCAATACAAAAAAGTGTTTTTCCACTACAAAAAAAGTCAACCTTCAATTCATTATATCAGCTATGCACTCAAAACTTGGTCAGGAATCCTTTTGCAGAAATGACTGCTTCAATGCGGCGTGGCATGGAGGCAATCAGCCTGTGGCACTGCTGAGGTGTTATGGAGGCCCAGGATGCTTCGATAGCGGCCTTAAGCTCATCCACAGTGTTGGGTCTGGTGTCTCTCAACTTCCTCTTCACAATATCCCACAGATTCTCTATGGGGTTCTAGTCAGGAGAGTTGGCTGGCCAATTGAGCACAGTAATGCCATGGTCAGTAAACCATTTACCAGTGGTTTTGGCACTGTGAGCAGGTGCCAGGTCGTGCTGAAAAATGAAATCTTCATCTCCATAAAGCTTTTCAGCAGATGGAAGCATGAAGTGCTCCAACATCTCCTGATAGCTAGCTGCATTGACCCTGCCCCTGATAAAACACAGTAGACTAACACCAGCAGCTGACATGGCACCCCAGACCATCACTGACTGTGGGTATTTGACACCGGACTTCAGGCATTTTGGCATTTCCTTCTCTCCAGTCTTTCCGAATGACATGCAAAATTTGCTTTCATCTGAAAAAAGTACTTTGGACCACTGAGCAACAGTCCAGTGCAGCTTCTCTGTAGCCCAGGTCAGGCGGTTCAGCCATTTCCAGCACACGCCTGTGCACGGTGGCTCTGGATGTTTCTACTCCAGACTCAGTCCACTATTTCTGCAGGTACCCCAAGGTCTGGAATCAGCACTTCTCCACAATCTTTTTCAGGGTGCGGTCCCCTCTTCTGATTGTGCAGCGTTTCCTGCCACACTTTTTCCTTCCCACAGACTTCCCACTGAGGTGCCTTGATACAGCACTCTGGGAACAGCCTATTCGCTCAGAAATTTCTTTCTGTGTCTTAGCCTCTTGCTTGAGGGTGTCAATGATGGCCTTCTGGACAGCAGTCAGGTCGGCAGTCTTGCCCATGATTGCGGTTTTGAGTAATGAACCAGGCTGGGAGTTTTTAAAAGCCTCAGGAATCTTTCGCAGGGGTTTGGAGTTAATTCGTTGATTCAGATGATTAGGTTAGTGGCTTCTTTAGAGTACCTTTTCATACTATGCTAATTTTTGACAGGGATTTTTGGTTTTTCTTGACTTTTTTGCCAAAATTAAAATAATCAAAGGCTTGAACTACTTCAGTTGTGTGTAATGAATCTAAAATACCGTATATGAAAGTCTAATGTTTATCAGTACATTACAGAAAATAATGAACTTTATCACAATATGCTAATTTTTGAGAAGGACTAGTATGTTAAAACCACTAAAAGCTCTTTTTCAGTACACTGCTGATAAAAATCTCCCCCCCAGTCCTTTCCGAACCATCAGGGATTATTACATAAACAAGGTGACTGCTAATTCTGAATTATGTTTTATGTCAGTCATCAAAACTGTATTCTAATCGGTTTTACTGCTTAAAATGTGCCTGTTTGAGTTGCTGTTTTCATTTTCAGTGTCCAACTATACTGTATCAAAATACGAGTGTTCAAAAGATATACTATGTGCAAAGATAAGGTCAATGTCTCACCCCAAACAACATTTATCATATCATGCTACCTGCTTTATAAGCCTGTCTTCCTCTCTAAAGTTTCCTGTTTAGACAACTCATAGCTGTGAACGAGTGGCGAGAAGGCTGAGTTTCCTGCTGACAGATCAATATCAATACCAAAGGTTTATTTGGGGGGAATACCTGGTCCACTTTGACCTCTGTGAGTAAACTTGTAGTGAGGTCACACTCACTCTTCGGCCTAAGCCTGTTGCTCTGAAAGAGCTACAGGACATACACACAGTACAGTACAAAAGATACAAACAATTAGAAGCAAAGTAGCCTAGTAAGTTTTCAATTTGTCTTAGATTTGAGTGACCGCTTTCACTGAGAAGTCAGACATAAATCTGGCGAACAAATGAGGAATTGCATTTCAGGAATATGAAAAAAGTAAATGAAGAAATATGAGCAAACCAGACATGAATAATAAGCAATTAAGTAGAATCTAACCTTGCTGTTCTGTATTAGCCTGAGGATGTGTTCAAAGCAGTTGTTGTTCAGGAAGACAGCCTGGAGGGCAGGCCGGTCCGAACACTGCAGGATCTCAGGTACTGCAGCTGTAAACCAGAGCACAGAGTAATGTGATCTTTGTCGTCACGTTGGTCATTTAACCTCTATGTCATCTTACTCAGCATTAAGCTCTGAAGCAAGATCAGGCTTTCCTCAGAGTTCTGCCTGTCTTGCAGTTCACTGCTCAGTGGACGGTTCCAGTTAAGGAGCTGAAAAAAACTCTGCAGTATGGTCTTTATGTTAACTTGTCGCTCTGAAGGGCTGCTAAAATGCAGCAAGTGGATCATTGCGGTCAGGCATTGCAAGGTCAGCCGAGGGAGCGTCGTGTCCTTCGACTGATGAACGCCCCTGCAGCACCAAACTTGTAGCACTGAAAAGAGGTCCTCAACAGAGTGAGAGGTGACAGCCAGGAGACCATTATTCTGGAAGGATACATAATCCAAGATGAGCCATGGTAATCGCATTCCCAGACAATAATAAACTCTGATCATGAGGATATAGTAAATATGGCAACAAACCTTGCCCCCACTAATGATAGCTCCCTGAAGATGAACTAGCCTGAGTGTGAGAAGCTCTGGGATTTTCTCACTGTCCTGCAGACTTTCTGTAAATGTGAAATCATACAAGTGGAGAAATACGAATCATGCTTTTTTATAAAAATGAAGATGCCAAACTCAATACAGAAGCACAAAGCTCTTTACTGAGAATGCAAGAGCGTGCAATATTGCATGAGAGTGCAATATTTAACCTATTAACTAATAGATCAATGAAAACTGACCCAGAACCTTTTTTTTTAAATACAAAAGAAGTAAAAATTCTACCTTTAAAAAGGTAATATTTAATACTGACTATTAAGTAACCAAGTGAGTTTAACAATATGCTAGTTATTTTGGTTGTTGTTTGTCCCTCTAATATTTGTTGAATTCATTTAGCATAGATGTGCATAATGCAAAATGTTGTCAAAGGCCAAAATGTCTTTATTATGTCTTCTGTTCATGATATGCATCTTGGTTCTGGGTCAGCGCTGATACAAGTTGAAGAAGAAAGCAGTGGCCATAAGATCATTTATGTAAAGAACAGGTTTATTTCTGTTGGCATGCAAGTCTGATGAAGATCAGAGAGGAGGTCAATTCGTTTGCTCCTCACCGTGGAACAGAGCAGTCAGCTCCTCTGGCAGAGGCAGCGGCAAGAATTTGTACTTGTTCCTCTCCAGCAAGCTAACCTCCTCTCTGCAACATATACACAAGGCTAAAGTCAGGCTCTCCTACTAATGCCGACAAAATACCACTGAGGCTTGACGTCAAAATACACCAAGAAAAGACGTTAAACAGTCCTTCTGTTAAGTAAGATGTATAAAACATATTATGATAACCTTGGTGCAGTTTTGTGTCAATAACTTCCACCTCCAGAAATACACACGTGCTTACCCTGCCAGACGTCTCCTCCACGTCTGATACGGGTCAAAGACACTCTCGCATAGCACTAGTCCGAAATACACAACGGACTGCAGCGTTGACTGCTCCCCCTCACCATTCTTTATCTGATTACATAAAGTATAAAGAGTAAAATGACTCAAATGAACACAATTCACCGCACACTAGTGATTATACACCTGTTTAAAACAAAGCTCTTATTAACTTCATCAACAGGCCCGCATGATACTAAGGACAGCTTGAGCATATTTTGTTTGGGAATCTGCCAAGGACATCACAAAATTTGCTATATCACGATATCTCAATATTAAAACTGTCTCAAGGTCATCATGGTGTGTCTCGGTATATAATAATGAACCGATGTTGCTTAAAATGTTGTTTTGGGTTGGCTATATATGGTGCGTTGTAACGTGCTTAGAAGGGATTGCAAATGTAATCAGTCTACTACTTGTCCAGTATAAACACATCTGATTGGCTGACTGGCTGTAATTAATTTTAAGGCTCGAGTAAGGGTATCACTAATTTTTATGGGCGAGATACATTTTCTAATGTTATATCCTAAGTTATAACATCACTTAAACTTAAAATAATAACAATAAATACAGTCAAATTAGCCAAAACCATTTTGTTTTAGTGAGCATAGCATGACTATTGCTACAGCAATAACACAGTAAGTTACACGAATGTAAACATTAAATGGACAGAGATAGGAGTGCATGGCAACATACAGTGGGGCAAATAAGTATTTAGTTAACCACCAATTGTGCAAGTTTTCCTACTTGAAAAGATTAGAGAGGCCTGTAATTCTCATCATGAGTAAACCTTAATCATGAGAGACAGAATGTGGGGGAAAAAAAGGAAAATCACATTGTTTGATTTTTAAAGAATTTATTTCCAAATTACAGTGGAAAATAAGTATTTGGTCACCTACAAACAAGCAAGATTTCTGGCTGTCAAAGAGGTCTAACTTCTTCTAACGAGGTCTAACGAGGCTCCACTCGTTACCTGTATTAATGGCACCTGTTTTAACTCATTATCAGTATAAAAGACACCTGTCCACAATCTAAGTCAGTCACACTCCAAACTCCACTATGGCCAAGACCAAAGAGCTGTCGAAGGACACCAGAGACAAAATTGTAGACCTGCACCAGGCTGGGAAGACTGAATCTGCAATAGGTAAAACGCTTGGTGTAAAGAAATCAACTGTGGGAGCAATTATTAGAAAATGGAAAACATACAAGACCACTGATAATCTCCCTCGATCTGGGGCTCCATGCAAGATCTCACCCCGTGGCGTCAAAATGATAACAAGAACGGTGAGCAAAAATCCCAGAACCACACGGGGGGACCTAGTGAATGACCTACAGAGAGCTGGGATCACAGTAACAAAGGCTAGTATCAGTAACACAATGCGCCGCCAGGGACTCAAATCCTGCACTGCCAGACGTGTCCCCCTGCTGAAGAAAGTACACCTCCAGGCCAGTCTGTGGTTCGCTAGAGAGCATCTGGATGATCCAGAAGAGGACTGGGAGAATGTGTTATGGTCAGATGAAACCAAAATAGAACTTTTTGGTAGAAACACAGGTTCTCGTGTTTGGAGGAGAAAGAATACTGAATTGCATCCGAAGAACACCATACCCACAGTGAAGCATGGGGGTGGAAACATCATGCTTTGGGGCTGTTTTTCTGCAAAGGGACCAGGACGACTGATCTGTGTAAAGGAAAGAATGAATGGGGCCATGTATCGAGAGATTTTGAGTTAAAATCTCCTTCCATCAGCAAGGGCATTGAAAATGAGACGTCTTTTAGCATGACAATGATCCCAAACACACAGCCTGCCCTGGCAAAGGACTGGCTTTGTAAGAAGCATTTCAAGGTCCTGGAGTGGCCTAGCCAGTCTCCAGATCTCAACCCCATAGAAAATCTGTGGAGGGAGTTGAAAGTCCGTGTTGCCCAATGACAGCCCCAAAACAGCACTGCTCTAGAGGAGATCTGCATGGAGGAATGGGCCAAAATACCAGCAACACTGTGTGAAAAGCTTGTGAGGAGTTACAGAAAACGTTTGGCCTCCGTTATTGCCAACAAAGGGTACATAACAAAGTAGTGAGATGAACTTTTGGTATTGACCAAATACTTATTTTCCACCATGATTTGCAAATAAATTATTTAAAAATCAAACAATGTGTTTTCTGTTTTTTTTTTTTTTCCCCACATTCTGTCTCTCATGGTTGAGGTTTACGCATTTTGACAATTACAGGCCTGTTTAATATTTTCAAGTGGGAGAACTCGCACAATATATATATGTACAGTGCCTTGCAAAAGTATTCGGCCCCCTTGAATCTTGCAACCTTTCACCACATTTCAGACTTCAAACATAAAGATATGAAATTTAATTTTTTTGTCAAGAATCAACAGCAAGTGGGACACAATAGTGAAGTGGAACAACATTATTGGATAATTTAAACTTTTTAAACAAATAAAAAACTGAAAAGTGGGGCGTGCAATATTATTCGGCCCCTTTACTTTCAGTGCAGCAAACTCACTCCAGAAGTTCAGTGAGGATCTCTGAATGATCCAATGTTGTCCTAAATGACCGATGATGATAAATAGAATCCAAATGTGTGTAATCAAGTCTCCGTATAAAAGCACCTGCTCTGTGATAGTCTCAGGGTTCTGTTTAAAGTGCAGAGAGCATTATGAAAACCAAGGAACACACCAGGCAGGTCCGAGATACTGTTGTGGAGAAGTTTAAAGCCGGATTTGGATACAAAAAGATTTCCCAAGCCTTAAACATCTCAAGGAGCACTGTGCAAGCCATCATATTGAAATGGAAGGAGCATCAGACCACTTCAAATCTACCAAGACCCGGCCGTCCTTCCAAACTTTCTTCTCAAACAAGGAGAAAACTGATCAGAGATGCAGCCAAGAGGCCCATGATCACTCTGGATAAACTGCAGAGATCTACAGCTGAGGTGGGAGAGTCTGTCCATAGGACAACAATCAGTCGTACACTGCACAAATCTGGCCTTTATGGAAGAGTGGCAAGAAGAAAGCAATTTCTCAAAGATATCCATAAAAAGTCTCGTTTAAAGTTTGCCACAAGCCACCTGGGAGACATACCAAACATGTGGAAGAAGGTGCTCTGGTCAGATGAAACCAAAATTGAACTTTTTGGCCACAATGCAAAACGATATGTTTGGCGTAAAAGCAACACAGCTCATCACCCTGAACACACCATCCCCACTGTCAAACATGGTGGTGGCAGCATCATGGTTTGGGCCTGCTTTTCTTCAGCAGGGACAGGGAAGATGGTTAAAATTGACCGGAAGATGGATGCAGCCAAATACAGGAACATTCTGGAAGAAAACCTGTTGGTATCTGCACAAGACCTGAGACTGGGACGGAGATTTATCTTCCAACAGGACAATGATCCAAAACATAAAGCCAAATCTACAATGGAATGGTTCAAAAATAAACGTATCCAGGTGTTAGAATGGCCAAGTCAAAGTCCAGACCTGAATCCAATCGAGAATCTGTGGAAAGAGCTGAAGACTTCACTCTCCATCCAACCTCACTGAGCTCGAGCTGTTTTGCAAGGAAGAATGGGCAAGAATGTCAATCTCTCGATGTGCAAAACTGATAGATACATACCCCAAGCGACTTGCAGCTGTAATTGGAGCAAAAGGTGGCACTACAAAGTATTAACGCAAGGAGGCCGAATAATATTGCACGCCCCACTTTTCAGTTTTTTATTTGTTAAAAAAGTTTAAATTATCCAATAAATTTGGTTCCACTTCACGATTGTGTCCCACTTGTTGTTGATTCTTGACAAAAAATTAAAATTTTATATCTTTATGTTTGAAGCCTGAAATGTGGCGAAAGGTTGCAAGATTCAAGGGGGCCGAATACTTTTGCAAGGCATTGTATGTATGTATGTATAATGGCATTTTCATTGTTGTTGTTTTTGGTTAATACAAAAACCCGTGGGATATAGCAGAGAGAGTACTAAAGCCAATCAAGTTTGTCTTAGCCAGCAAAAAAAAAGATTTGTGCAGCCGCACCATCTGTATATCAATCTTCCTTCACTATATAGCAATAATTAATGTGGCAGTTATACCGTGCGACTGTGTGGTTTACATACTGTACATCCCAGCATCTACATATAGCTTGTGAGGTTAGAAGTACAATGAAATTGAATTATTATTCACTATTTGACTTTGTCAAGTACACATCTTCATTAAAACAAAACTGCTATGAACAGTTTCCAATTCCATTTATAAATACCATACCTGATGCAAACAAAAATTCAAAAGCTTGATCGTTTCAAAAACAAAACCAGGAGTCTTCTCTGGATCAATGTTCTCCATGTTTCTAGAAGTTGAATAAAATGCAGTATTAGGAAAGTCTGCAAAATGGCCATCCATGGTAAAGAGCATAGTATATGTGCATAATAAAAGGGAGAACTTCCTGATGCACGGTTGCAGCCTCTTTGCACAATTCATGTCGCAATGTCAGGACAAACAAAATAACTGTAATTTGTCAGCTTCCCTTATAGCAACAATGAAAGCTATCATTTTTATTTTTTGTTTGTTTTTATTCATCTTTGGTAACATCGTCTAAACGTCTCAGCACTACTTCTGTCATTATATTCTATCATGACACTACAATCTACTTTATTTCACACTTATACAAGAAAGACAGCACCACCACTGAGTATCAAACTTACCTGCAGACAATGATGAAGAATTTTATGAGGAGTAGAGGGTGGGGGGTGTTACTGATATGGTCATGGGTGTTTGACAGATGTGATGCACTTTGCCAAAGCTGTGTGCTGAGGAACACCAGGACCTCTTTGGGGAGCAGAGGCACCTCAGAAGTGCACTCCTCCACTCTGGAAGGTGAAGGGATGGGTGGTATAGGGGAGGAGAAAAAGGTGTCCTCACAGAGGAAGTGTTTGGGTATAAAATAAACATTTCAAAACAGACGGTATCTTTGTAAGAAGCCAAAATTCATTCTGCTTTGGGAATGGAGGATGCTAAGCAGTTTATGTCAAAAGATAAGAGCTTCTTACCTCCGCGGCTCGAGTGAGTGCACATCTATGAGCCTTTCAAAGGATGCTACAAATGCATCAAGCCACTGTTGCAGATAACTCACATCTTTCTACAAGGGGAGAAAAAGAAGCAGCAACAATTTAATGCCTCAAAATACATCGGAAATGACTACTTGCAGAATCTTTGAAAAAAAAAAAAAAAAAACAATGCCAGAGCTTTATGAGAAATTCTTTCACCCTTAATTTTAACTGTCATATGCACTGGTGTTCAAGTTTACAGTTTAATGAGTTTATATTTGTATTAAAATGTAGTGGGTCAGTGTTTAATGGCAAGGTGATAGAAGCCTCTATTAAACTAATATGAAAACTAATCCAATTCATAATTTCATGCACTAATGGTTTGAACAGTAAATGTGGGCTAACTGTATCAGTGTAAAATGCCTCACTATAAGGCCAATCAATGAAAAAAATGATTGTGAAATGTCATGATAAATTAAAATTAAAGGACGTAATATATTGATATGCCATTAATGGAACATATTTTACAAGTACTTAAGGTGAAATAAGTCACAAAATGTGTACAAAACATGGTTATGAATGTTTAAAACTTTATAAAATAAATGCATTTATAGTGTTTATATACTGTATTTGTTTGCATTGACAAAATAGACACAAGTAAGATCAGTCCTATTTTATAACCACAGTGGAAATCCTGATAAACAATAGATATGTGATACACTGACATCAGCTAATTAAACAGGCTCAGTCATGTCAAAACCAAAGCAAAACTAGAAAACACCCGCTAACCAAAGTGCCACACCTACTGTCAGCCTTCTGAACTAATTATTTTGACAGAATTTTGCACAGCGATTTAACTGAGAGTGAAAAATGATACTTTTTTTCCTTTTCAAAACTTGGATGTTCAACTCAACAGCATTGTCAACAACAACAATTTGTAACTACGCCATCAAAATTAGTTGCATTGCAACATATGGCTGTTTTCCAAGCATTTAATTCAGTAGTAGGCAATGAATGATAGGGATCAAAAGAATGCGATCCAGGTTTTGAAAAGTGAACAATGTCTGACAATTTCATAGACAACCCAACGCAATGTTTATACAAGAATTGTCCTGGCTGAGCCACCAATTACAGGAAATTATTGCAAGGACTCTGTGGCAAAGAGGGAGACAATATTGTCCTTATTACAAGTCTGTATGCGGTAATTTTAAGCTAGGTTTTGCTGCTGAATGCATACAACAGCTTATTTGCATAGAAAATGTATTTAATAAGCTTTTGTGAACCACATCCTTCCTGTCTTCCCTCCTCACGCGACCTTTGTTTTAGACCCACATAAAGAACACAATGTCTTTTAGGTCATGATTGTAGGTCAAAACTTTCAACAGACTTCTTAATGATTTTTTGCAAGTGAGAACTTGACATAGCCGTAAGAACCAAGGACATGGTATCGAAATAGCGACACAATAGACACCAAGAAATGTTCCTTGATGTGCTGGATGATAGAATAAAGAAATCACTGAGGTTAGCTGAGCATACATAAAGGCTGTGATTGTGAGGAGGGATGTCTTTTAGATGCCTGAGCGCAGACATTAGTTATTTAGGATTGACTCAAAGTATAAATATAGATATATAGTCGATGAAATATTGCATAACACTGCATCTGGAGCTTCCCTTAAGATGACACGCACTCTTTTCGAATTGTTACAAATTCAGCAGTCTGACACAAAGCGTCATTTCATTGTGACTGTATAATGAATTGGCACAGTTCCACAAATAAGTAATGCACAACTAATGCATTTGACATAAACACTGCATCCATGTCTTTTCCTAATTTCTTTATTCTATTGAAGTGTACATTACCAGCTGACATGGACTTAAAAGCCAGTCCATCTTTCATTGTATAAGTCTGGTCATGAGAATCCTGCTACACAGTCTCAGATGTGTCCATGCTGGTCCAGTTTCACAGCTCATTTCTACGCAGCAAGCACCCTCGATTCTTAGTGTCCCAACACAAGGCAACCAACCAGGAAATGACATCTCACTTTAACTTGTTTCCTTCGTACATGACAAGCCCCTTCCTCTTCTGCATGTTGTGAGCAAACATGAGGGACGTCAAAATAACTTTTTAAAAAAGTCCTCAGCACAAACAATGCTGTGGGACCCTATTTACTGGATGACTTAGACGAGCATACATTGACTGAGTTGTGTGTTTCAGAACTAAGTCAAATTAGCCCCCTCCAATTTTTTTCCCAACCCTTTCAGGGACAATGGTCACTACAGTGGAAAGCTATTCAAAATTTGACAATTAAAACCTTTAACACTTTGTAGGACAAGTGAATATTTTGGGGAATTTATTGTATTTATTTATTTTTGACATTAAAGACCTTTAATCCTTTATAAGGCAAGTGACTAGATTTTTTTTTAAGTTAAGACCTTTAACTCTTTATAATGCAAGTGTCTATTTTTGGTCACAAAAAAAACATTGTGGAAAAAAAAATTTAATTTTGTAATTATTCATCACAATTGTGTTTTACTTGATTCATTCATTCATTCATTTTCCATGCCACTTTTCCTCACGAGGGTCACAGAGGTGCTGGAGCCTATCCCAGCTAACTACGGGCAGTAGGCAGGGGACACCCTGAACTGGTTGCCAGCCAATCGCAGGGCACATGGAGACATACAACCATTCACGCACACACTCATACCTACGGATAATTTAGAGTGTTCAATCAGCCTACCATGCATGTTTTTGGGATATGGGAGGAAACCGGAGTTCCTGGAGGAAACCCACACAGGCACGGGGAGAACATGCAAACTCCACAAAGGAAGGCCGAAGCCCGGGATTGAACCCTTGATCTCAGAACTGTGAGGCAGATGTGCTAACCACTCAGCCACTGTGCCGCTTTGTTTTTATTTTAATATAATATAAAAAATATATAGTTACTTTGGGCCCCAAGTACCGCTCTAAAGGTAAAAGATAAAAACAAAAATCATAGTATTCTTATTGCATGCCACTGATGGCGATAGAAATCCAATTCATTTAAACTGGGAGGACTGGCTGATGTTTCATTGCCATTGATGGTTCTAGACATCCAGTCAAAATGGACTGGGAGGTGTGAATGAACGTTCATTCATTCGCCCCTCCCAGATTGGAAGTTTATCGCCATTAATGGCAGCCAATGAGTGCTTTGTAAGGGTTGAAAAATAATACTAATAATTAGAGATGTCCCGATCGATCGGCATCCCGGTCGATCGGGTCCGATCACGTCATTTTCAAAGTATCGGAATCGGCAAAAAAATATCGGACATGCCTTTTTTAAATATATATATTATGGCTGTCAAAATTATCGCATTAACACGCGGTAATTAATTTTTTTTAATTAATCACGTTAAAATATTTGACGCAATTAACGCACATGTCCCGCTCAGACAGTATTCTGCCTTTTGGTTTTTTACAGAAAGGCTTTTTGTGCTGTCTAACAGCGAACTCTTGTGGTCGCTTTGCGACATGGTTTATTGTTTTCTTGCCAGTTCAATATGGCTGCACGACGTCTCGGGCTGACGCCTACGTTGTAATGTTGTGCTTATATGATCCTTGGACAAGATTTGTCCGTAAGTATGGTTGTTGTAAAGAATGTACATATTATGTTAGTAGCGAAATGTTATATTTTTTGTATGAGACGCTTTTTGTTTATGTTTAGTGAACCTGTATAGCGTGCTAAGCTAAAGTTGTTGCTAATACAATGCTTGTGTACTTTTTTTTTGTAGTTTTACAACGGTCTAAAGAGGACAATGGTTTGAGGCCATTTTATTAATAAATCAGATGAAAAAGGAAGAAGTCTGATTATTAAGGCGTCGTTCACTAGCTGTCTAGCTTTGGAAAAAGTAGACGCCTCGGAGTGAGGACAGCATAGACAGATTTAAATGACAGTAGAGTGAAATGCCCACTACAGTCCTTATGTACCGTATGTTGAATGTATATATCCATCTTGTGTCTTATCTTTCCATTCCAACAATTTATTTTACAGAATATATATATAATTTACAGAAAAATATGGCATATTTTATAGATGGTTTGAATTGCGATTAATTGCGATCAATCACGATTAATTAATTTTTAAGCTGTAATTAACTCGATTAAAAATTTTAATCATTTGACGGCCCTAATATATATATTTTTTAATTAAATCATTTTCTAATTGTATTTAACGTTACAGACATAATATGTTACACTCATCCAGAGTCTTTAGTTTAGGCTTAAGGTAGGGTTATCAAATTTATCCCGTTAACCGCGGTAATTAATTTTTGAAAAAATTTATCACATTAAATATTTAACGCAGTTAACGCATGCGCTGCACGACCCACTCACGCATTGTCCCGTTCAATCTGTAATGGCGGCGTTTTACCTATATATAGAGCTAAAAGGCAGCGTAAAATGAGTAGAGTGAATTTTGGCAGCCTTTGGAGCCTTTTTTTAATTGGCTAAAGCCTTACAATCCCTCTCCCTACGATTAGAAATATCGTGGGAAGCAATGTGGGGAAGAAAGGTAGTAATTGATCTTTTTCTTAACACCCTATGTTATTTCCCAACACAGAGAAGATATATCAATTGGTACCACTACGCACAGTCATGGTTGCACTTCCTATCATGCATTTGGGCAGAACAGTTAAACAGCTACAGTATCATTTACTGAAAGCTCAACAAATACACTAGATGGCAATATTTAGTCGCAATATACAAAGTCACATTTATCCTTTAAGAATTACAAGTCTTTCTATCCGTGGATCACTCTCACATAAAGAATGTTAATAATGTAAATGCTATCTTGAGGATTTATTGTCATAATAAACAAATACAGTACTTATGTACTGTATGTTGAATGTATATATTCGTCCGAGTTTTACTCATTTTTTTCTTGCATTGCCAAAATGTATATGATCGGGAAAAATTATCGGGAATGATTGGAATCGAATCGGGAGCAAAAAAAAAAGCAATCGGATCGGGAAATATAGGGATCGGTAGATACTCAAACTAAAACGATCGGGATCCGATCGGGAGCAAAAAAACATGATCGGAACAAACCTAATAATAATCATAATTCATGTATGAAAAGGTTAGAGTACTGACTCAAGTAGTTACCTGTGAATTCTTAAATAATAATGCCATTACCTCTTGCAATTGTGATTAAAATGTGTTTTTATTTGGCCAAATGTTGTTCAGGATCACAAAACAAATTGTTCTTGAATATGGCACTAGTTATACAGTATAACAGGGGTCCCCAAACTTTTTCCTGTGAGGGCCACATAACCCTTCTCTTCTCTGATGAGGGGCCGGGGTCAGTTTGTAACAGAAAAAGTGTGACGATTGCAGAAGTGCCTAAATGTAAAAATGTATTGTTTTTCAGAAAGCCACAATCAAATAACCCTTTCTGGATTCTTCACGGAACCAAAGTAAATAAAATAAAAATGATATAATATAATATAGTATAATATAATATAATTAGGGCTGTCAAACGATTAAAATTTTTAAGCGAGTTAATCACAGCCTAAAAATTAATCGTAATTAATCGCAATTCAAACATCTCTAAAATATGCCTTATTTTTCTGTAAATTATTGTTGGAATGGAAAGATAAGACACAAGACGGATATATACATTCAACATACTGTACATAAGTACTGTATTTGTTTATTATAACAATAAATCAACAAGATGGCATTAACATTAATATTCTGTCAAAGCAATCCCTGGATAGAACGACTTGTAGTTCTTAAAAGATAGATTTTAGTACAAATTATAGAAATTTTATGTTAAAACCCCTCTTAATGTTTTCGTTTTAATAAAATTGGTAAAATTTTCAATCAAAAAAATTAACTAGTAGCTCACCATTGTTGATGTCAAGAATTACACAATGCTCATGGTGCATAAAATCAGTCGCACCCAAGCGCCAGCAGAGGGAGACAAAAACACAAGTAACAAGTGGACATGACACTGCTGTCATTTTAATCTGTTTGAGCGGGGCATATGCGTTAATTGCGTCAAATATTTTAACGTGATTAATGAAAAAAATTAATTACCGCCCGTTAACGCGATAACTTTGACAGCCCTTAATATAATATAATATAATACAATATAATATAATCAGGGGTGCACATAATTTTTTTGCCCAGGTTCTCAGAGGAGGACCTGGAGATGTGACTTGGTCCTCATTGAGCTTGAGAGCCGACCCACCTGATGCGATAAATTTATGACAAGCTTTACTTAGAGCCAATTAACTTTGATTAATTATATTAACAGTTAATGCTTGATTAACATCAACTGGCACAACAAAATTGCCATTACTTTGAAGTGAAATGTAAAGAAATAAACATAAAAGCACCAATTCAAAATAAAGGGCATTATGCGGCTCCCACATTAACTCCAAGCCTTTTTAAAAGTGGGATGTCCTCCTCATAAGACCTCATTGAACGTGTATGTTTAGCTTTGTAAAATGCGAGCAAAAACACGTTTGTCAGTGCATGTCGCTGTTCATTACCTTTATTCCGCCCTATTCCGCCACATGTCCATAGGGCGAGTGGGGTCCTGTTTGACATCGATAGTTTGCTTAATTGCCACATGCTCTCTGTTTTTTTTCGTGCTTTTCAAAGTTTGGATGGCTGAAATTCTTTGACCCTACATAAAATGCGTTGCTCTAATTGGCGACATTGGGATTCTCACGGCACATTTTGTACCGCATTTCCGTGCGAGCATCATTCACTTCTAG
Organism: Corythoichthys intestinalis; assembly: GCF_030265065.1. Classification (NCBI taxonomy): domain Eukaryota; kingdom Metazoa; phylum Chordata; class Actinopteri; order Syngnathiformes; family Syngnathidae; genus Corythoichthys; species Corythoichthys intestinalis. Next base: position 46,099,332 of record NC_080398.1, read on the forward strand.
CCATGGTACCTCCTGTAGCCACTTTTCAGCAAAAGTCCTTTTTTTCGGTAGCTCCGGTGACGTCTCTGCAAAAGCGTATGGAAGCCGTTGAGGGCCAGCGCGTTTGTCTACGTCCAGTACGCATGTGCGGACCACTTATGTGCACCCCTGAATATAATATAATATAATATAATATCATGTAATGTAATATAATATAATAATACTGTATTAATTAAATAGATAATAACCAAATAACCATTGCTCAGTTCTTCACAGAAAAAAGCCAGGACATAAATAACTCTATTGGAAAAAAAAAAAAAAAAAAAAAATTTTTTTTTTTTTTTTTTAACAATTTTTTTTTTTTTTTTTTTTGTTCAGGGGGCCGGACCAAATGTGGCTGCGGGCCGTATCCGGCCCGCGGGCCGTAGTTTGGGGACCCCTGCAGTATAATTTTCTAATGATACCTTAAAAAATAACGACTATGAAGAACACTTTTGTTCATTCATCCAGAAGAATAACCTGGTTGTCACACAATTGTGATGTATTGATCACAAAGGTGTTTGACAGGATTCTTCAACACAAAACTCCCACGAGCATGGATTTATGAACCTTGCTTTGTCAACTGGTTCACAGACATGCTAGAAGAAAAATGTCCGTCCACAAACTTTTCTCACAAATGTACAAACACAGAATTGTTCGAAATTGTTGTTGTAAACCCATGATTGAGAATTCACATCCGATTATCTGTTTGGATTTTTGTTGTCAATTGCTGTTGTAAATTCAGTTCATTTACGTAATGGTGTGAATTTTCTGCCGAATTAAAAATCTGATAACAAAAAGGAAATGTTTGTTGATAAGAGGTTAAATCAGGGGAAGTCCCTTTAGAATCATGATAACCTGCAATTTTCAGACTGCTACTCCCCTGCCATATTTATGGATTTTTGCAGATCAACGAGCTACATATCTTTAGGTGTAAATAACCTACATAACATGTTCAATGTGGACGGTTTATAATCCAGCATAGTTTATATGTGTACAAAAACTGTTTTCTTGTAAACTGTAATGAGTGTGGCTTATTACACCTAACACTTTGAAAATTACAGTAATTTATTAAATAGTAATCTAAGGAAACACTGATACTTTGAATATTTTCCAGTGACTGACCATGTGATCTGTGGTCATGAAAAGGCCAAACTAAAAAACACTATCATTACTGATGTGACATGCCCATTGAGGTGTGTCAACTCCAGTCATGTATTAGCTCTGTCTGCAGCTGCTGCTTGACATTCTGCTTGGCTCCATATCCCTGCTTTAGTGGCAGCAAAGAGCACTTTGATTGTCCTGCTTGCCTGCCCTCGTGCTGGTAAAGAGTTCAGAAACCACAAGCATCATGTGAGCTGCATGTGTTTTTCTAGTCCAGTGTTTCCTAACCCTTATTGGGGCAAGGCATTAATTTCACATTATAAAAATCATTCGACACATCAACAAAAGAAAACGTCACAAAAATTACGAATACTGAAATAATGATGATCTTGTTTTAATTTACTCATGAAATGTATTTAGTCGGAGTGAGACACAAAGCAGATGTTGTGGCACAAAGCCGTGAATTATTTAGATGGATGAATGGCAACAGGTGGCTACACATTTATTGTCCCTTCCTCTGAGAGAATAATACTTCTGCTGCCTGTCACGGTACATTGATGGCATTGGTAGACGAACAAAGATATATTTGTAATTCAACAACAGTAATTTAATAAATTAAGAGAAATTTTATTAGATCATTTCCAAATACACTATCATGGCAAACTAATAGAATCACGGGTCTATCGAAAATATAACAAACAAACAAAAGCCAATAAACTGTGTGTTGCAAATGTAACTGGTTTATTACACTCCTCATTACAAATATTGCAGTGCAGTTCTCAGCTATGAGGATGAACAGAGCCATGATGCCATCTTGGTCACTTTAATTAGTCCCTTGCAACCACTTAGGCCAATAATCACAAGATAATCACCCAGTATTTCTCAGGCTAAAACGTTATTATTATACTAAGTCCAGACTGTCACACAGCCACCGGAAAGATACCCACCCCCTTGCATTAACATTTGGAAAGATCTCATATGGTAAGTCAGCCTATTGATCTGTGAGCGGCCAACAAAAACAAATAAAACACAACATAACCAATAAGATACTCAGCATTTAGTTCCCATTTTGTTTCAAAAACGAGTGTGTTTCTAATTAAGCAGTCAGGAGGAAAAAAAGAATATAAAAAAAATCATGTGTTCTTTTGAAATACACGAGCCATGACTTTAGTGGGTTTTGTTATTAGTTGGATGATTTTTATTTGTCTTGAGATACGAAAACAAAAATGTGATATATGAATGCGCTTCAGAACCCACTGTTACTGTAGATGCCGTTGGCTTAGGTCACACCATTCAGCCATGATCAATAGACTGGTTTTATTGCAGTAGAAGTATAACATCAGTCCGTGGTGCTAATGCATTATAAAGCCAATTTTACATCCACCACTAAATTCAAGAGGAGAAAAACAACGAAGGAAAATAGTAAGATGTGTTTTGAACTTGTCACTACCCAGTCGTGGAGTGCTATCGGATAGTGAGGGATTGCTACTGCGCATGCACGAACCGACGTCACTTCCTCTTCAGCAATAACGGCAGATCTAGATATGTATGTGATAGGCCTGAACGATATATCGTTTAAACATCGCCATCGCGATGTGCGCATGCGCAATAGTCCCATCGCAAGGACGTGCGATAGTTTTTTCATTTCATTTTTTTAAATCCACAAACGTTTGTTTTGAGCAAGGAGCGAGAAAGAGAGTGCACAGTCTCTCATTCTCTCCAGCTCGCAGTCATCGGCTCCTCCCCCTCCCCTGCTAGAGCGGAGTGGAGGGAGGAGGGGCCGAACAGCAGAGCGGAGGGAGGAGGGGCCGTTTTCAAAGTGAAAGCAAGCAATCAAGCAGCACGTTGAATAGGGAAGACTGTCTCCAAAAGGAGTTTTGGAAGTATTTTGGCTATCGACAAGAATATAAGGAACAAAGAACAGCCCTGTTGACAGTGCCTCGCCATGGTTGCCTCAACAAGAAGTAATCCGTCGAACATGTGGGACCATTTAAAACGCAGGTATCTATGCATTCCTGCTGCGAGCTTCCCATCAGAGGCTTTTTAGTACAGGTGGGAACATTGTTACGTGCCAACGTTGTTGTCTCAAGCCTGCAATGGTGGATAAACTAGTAGTCTTGGCCAAAAACCTATGAGACCCAGTTGAGAATTGCTGAGCAAGGAAGGTGGACGATATGCAGACAAATACATAAATTTGGGAGTTAAAATGGTTCTGTTATTCATCAGTTATTTGCTGTTATTCAGTTCAATTATTTACAAGTTCAATTGAGTTTCTGTTTCTTTTATATTTAAATTAACTGTAAATCGTATTTTTCAAATAACTATAGTACAGCTGCACATAAAGTTTTGATACTTAATATTTTTAAAATATTTTTACAACTTTGTTGCAGTTTTGCAGTTCTATATTGTTATATTTTGTGTAAACAACTCAGGGGACTAATGCACTTGCACTTTTATTTGACAGATTTAATATTTAAGTTCAAATATGTTGACAACTTTATTGTTTTACTGAGGTTCTTATTTATTGTTATAGTTTGTGAACAACTCTTATTTGTCATATTTAATATTTTTGTTCAAATATGTTTACAACTTTGTTGTTATTTTACCGAAGTTGTTATTTATTGTTATATTTTGTCAAAAACTCAGGGGACGAATGCACCTGCTCTTTTATTTGTCATTTAATGTATTTGCTGCTGTTGAAGTGTCAAATATTGTGTTCAAGAAATTATCTATTTTGTGCAGACATGGCTTCCTGGATCCCTTCATAATAATACAGCAATCTTAATCATTCACAAATGAAACCGTATTATATGAATACACTGTGGTCACGGTGTGTCATGCAAAGTATTTCCAAACAGCTATTCAAGTCATCTAGTGAATATTTCTTTAAAATTATTTATTTTTATTTTTTTTTACTATCGCAATATAATATCGCAATATATTGCACACCTAAAAAAAATCGCAACAATAGTTTTTTCCAATATCGTTCAGGCCTAGTATGTGATAGATTAAATGATAAAAAATGAGGGATGTCCCGAGTGCATATTTTTGCGTCTTGAGTCCTGATCCCATACGGGGGAAAAAATTCTTTTTTATTTGAACAAAAATTTGCAAACATATTACAGTACTGTACTGTTAACAGTACAGTGGTACATCGACATACGATTGCTTCGACACACGATCTTTTCGAAATCTGATGTAAAATTTGACTCGCCATTTGTTTCTACATCCGACGACATGCTCGAAATACGACAATTTATGACAGCGCCACAGTTTCTTTGTTTTCTCGCACGACGGACGCACGGCAGATTATCTTTTGAGAGAAATCAACATTGTTTCCAAGAATGTTAGTGCAGGTGGTGAAAAAAATGAAAAAGGTGCGGCTTACCATTGAAAGGAAGATGGAAATGATAGAAAAATATGAGCGTGGTGTGCACATCCGTGAATTGGCTTGACAATACGGCTGTAGAAAGTCTATGATCTGGACGGTCCTCTTCCGACCTTCGTTCGCCAGTCTTTATAAGTTAAGGTGACAGTTATTTTTATTGTAACATCGCCAAAGAAATCGCCAGCTTTGTCAGGTTTTTAATAATTTATTTCCGAACTTGTGCAACACAACATGACTGTTCGCACAGCTAACGCCAACAGAACATGAAAAGTGAAAGTAACAAGTCCTCTCTCTCACTCTGTCACATCACCCACGCAGTGCGTTCAAGTACACCACGCAAAACACATCTGCCACATTAGACCCCAATTCGTTACATTATTACAGGTATTATTATTATTATTATTACTATTATAATATTTTTATTCCCTTTTTTTTCATAATTTATTGGTTTTGCTCTGTGTAATTGCCATTTGCATTATTACCAGCAGTATTTATTTAGGATTTCGTTTTGGTTTTCGGGCTGTGAAACGAATTAATGGAATTATAATGTATTCTTATTAGAAAATCCTGCTCGACATACAACCATTTCAGACTTACAAACAAGGTCCTGGAACGAATTAACTTCGTATGTAGAGGTACCACTGTACGTCCTCTTCCGCTTTTTCCGGAAGTGTTGTGGAGGATGGGTGTGACAAAATATCGAAATGGTGATATATCGTGATACTTTGTATCCAAAAAGGTTATCGATATGCTCCTGTCAAGAATCGAGATATTGTTTTAAAAAGGTGTCAATTAAAATTTTTTTAAAAAGGCTGCCATTGACGGTGCTCAGCGCCCAATCCATTTAGACTGGGAAGGTTTGTTCATTCAAAACCAGAGCAGTCATTCGGGCCGATTTTTGGGGCATTTACAGGTGACTTGCTTTTAATTTTAGAGCATTTACAGGTCATTTCCTGTTAAGTTTGAGTCACTGCCTATTCATTTAGGTGATTCCCAGGTCACTTCCTGTTCTGTAACGCAAAATAAACAGCAAGTGACCCATAAAATACCCCAAAATCAACAGGAAGTAACTGAAAATCAACAGGTAAATGACCTTAAATGGCCCTAAATTACACAATGCCTGGCATTGGCTACCATGGCCGTTCAATCCGTTTGAAGTTGGAGGGAATTCGCTGCCACCCTCCCAGTTCAAATGGATTGGACATCTACTAGTGATAAACTCTACTGGTGTCAACAATAATCGATGTGGCGATGCATCCCGATGCGGGCCGTGGATGATGCGATTCGATGCGGGCAACAAGCCGAATCGATTCAGCACATATTAAAATATATAAGTCCGTTCAAAAATCTTCTGGTGATGCAATGGATTTGGTTTCCCCATTTGTATTATTATTCTCATGTTTACCTGTAGAGGTACTGTACAGGCAATGCAGGGGGGACGAGGAACCCAAATCTGCTTCCTCACGGGAGTAACATCACAGACATGCGCAATTGCGCAGTGGCAATCGAGAAAGCAGAGAGATAAGACATAACAACAATGGCTGAAGCGGAGAAAGAGGGAGCGCGAAAGATTATTGACGCACCAAACACATTGAAAGCAGGCATATGGAGACATTTTGGCTTCTATGAGGTTGGTGGGAAACTTGACCAAACTTATGCGGTGTGTAAAAAATGAAAGGCTGCTACTGTGTGTTAAAAAAAAAAAAAAAGAAAGCCCTGGTCTCATTCAAAGCACTAATTAAATGCTGTGATGTTTTGTTTTGTTTTTTTTCATATATATTACTATTTTCATTTGACTACAACCAGGAATGACACAAGAGCCTATAAAAAGTTGTTTAATGTCTGACCGCTTGTGTTGCCTCATGATTCACGAAAAATATGCTTGGCTTTAGCATTTTAATGCATCCCAGGCTTTAATGCATCGTGATGCATTGCCGAATCAAACCGAATCGAATCGTGGCCCTCTGAATCGAATCGAATCGAATCGTGGCCCTCCGAATCGTAATCAAATCGAATCGTGAGGGCAGTGCCAATGCACACCTCTAATAAACTCATTCCAATTCACAGCAGAAGGTTGTTTTTCTGTTTATTAGTTTTTTGTAGAATATCCTAGAATGATTTCCTGAACAATGTATCGAAAATCGTTGTATCCCTATATCGTCAGATCATCGTTATTGTGAGCTTTGTATCGCAAATCGTATCATATCGTGAAGTACCAAGAGGTTCCCACCCCTATTGTGGACTATAAAAAGTATATATTTTTGTTTCTTTTGGCAATGCCATTGTATTTCTGGATCATGTTGTTACTTTTTAGTTTAAATATATATATATATATATATATATATATATATATATATTTTTATTTTTTTTTTTTTTTAAATTAAAAACCCTATTCCGATCCTTTGAACAGTGGTGCTATCGGCCTGATTTCCGATCATGTGATGAGACATCACAATGAAAAAATAAATTTTTCTTTCTTTTTCGGGTGATAATTTTTTTTAAAAAATGACTCAAAATAAGATAGCATCCAACGATAATGCTGTAGATAGAAAAAAATACAATGCCTTTAAAAGCTGAAACAGTTTTATTGTAAATGTATAGAACATAACCTCAAACTATACTCACATATACAAAAATAGGACTCTGTTCAAAGCTTTCGTACATTTTTACAATAACACTGTTTCTTACACAGATCTTATCAAAGACATAATTCAATAAATTAAAAGTGTGAGCAACCTACTTGTCTGGCAGCCTAGGAAGCAACACAAATACCGGTAAGTAAAAAATGGTATTCACACAATAAGCAAAAGTGAGTAACCTGTAAATACCAATTTGAGTAAATGCACGCAGTGTACCTGGCTTCAGTTAGTGCATCTTATCCATGCAGCAAACCATTTATATTTTGGTAAATTATGTTATAGTATCTTACTTACACAACTGTTAAAAAGGTAATTTAGGACTAAAAGGGTCAGGTAATGAACTTGTAGGTCACAATTGCACATTATCACAAAACAATGGAGTACTACACTTTATTAAAATGATGCGTGTACATCCTCTATGAACACAAGTGTTGAATTTAAAAAAGGTTTGCCTTGTGAAGTGAGGTGTTGCACAATTGTAGGAAATCAAGTTCCTTCATCAAATGCAGGGTAGAGTAACTTTATATCTACTGTACTGTTCATGCACAGGTTATACAGGATAAAGGTGATAGGACAAACATTATTAAATCACTTGTTTGGATTGCAAACGCCGCTTTTTTTCTTTTTATTCTTTCCAGTTTGACTCGAAGGATTAGGGGCTACTGCGATCTGTCTGGGTGTGTTTGCTGTATATAAAACAAGGTTCCAGTTCAAAAGTTTTGTTTACTGTCAAACATAAAGGTCTGTTAGTGGAACTCAAGCCTGTCTATCTATCGATGCTAATTTGCCTCAGTCAGAAGAGGTCTTACAAAAAAAAAAGAAGGACAAAAAAGTGGTTTTAGAGCAGCATAAGTGAGCAAAAACATGCACAGGACATGAGGTCCTGAGGGACATTATTGTTCATGTCGTGATTATGTTCCATTCGGTCACAAAAGGATGTGAAGATTAAAAACTAGGCTCAATTAAAACTCCAGCAGTGTTATCAAAGATATTTGTACAAAAACGATATCTGTGAAAGGGAACCCATGGGGTCTTTCTTCCATCTGAAGAAAACCCAAACTAAATTGACACCAAGTATGCCACCAAAAAGTCTTCATTTAGATAAGCACCAAATTGCACACCCTCATGAATACAGTAGTTTCCTCGAATATTGAGCATTTATTTACTCAACTGAACGAAGTATTGGGTGTTTACTTGAAGGGGGCGCCTATGTGAAAAGTTGAGCAAATGCTTGTGTATGGCTGAAGCAAAACACTCGGGTGTCTGTTAATTGGTCGACAGAAAATTGTTACTCCTGTGTTACAATGGGAATGGAATTTGAAACAACCTTGAATTGGTCCTTTCGATTTTTCCTTAAGGCTTGGTTCTATTAATAAAACAAAAATTGTTCATTAAGCTATTCCTTCATAGTCACTTAGAGTCAGTGACATGAAAAAAATCGCAGGTTGTATTTACATACTGTAGCATTTCAAGAACCACAAAAGCAGCAAAGAGTAAATACTTGATCATAAAACAAGATTATATAATTTTGAAATTAGACAAAGATAACTACATAATTAAATGACTACAGGAATGCCTCCTCTCTTTTCTGCCTGGGTATCCTTCCTGCGCTCCGGCGCGGGTCACTGGTTGGGTGCCGGTGGGTCGGCTGGTTATCGCCTGCTCTGGGTGGGGATCCTGGCATGCCCTGGGCTTAGTGGGCTGTGGGGGTCCCACGGTGTGCCATGTCAGTTTGGGGGCTGTGACGGTGGCAGGTGGGTCGGGTGGGCGTTTGGGGGTGGGCATAGGGGCCGGTGGCGCATCCCTTCATCCCATCCATGAAGGCCACTTGATGGGGGTGCGGATGGTCCAGGGGACCACCCTGGATCCAGGGGGGATGATGGAGGCCGTCTTGCTGGGCTGCGGGAAGAGGGATGGGCTGCACTGGCTCACTCCCCACGATTGGCTGGGGAAGGACTGTGGTCCCTGGGGCGGCTCCAGCTCAGCATTTCCACTTGTCAGCAGGAATATCACATGTCTGATGGGATTCATGCATGACTAGGATCATTTAGGCACACTCAAGTAGAAAAACCCGGTGTCTGGATTAGCGATCAGGCAGCATAGAATAGGATGCCATCGTACTCACACTCACAAGGGATTCACACAAATACTGGGTTCTACACTTCACGTCGCTGATTTGTGTACACTCCACCCCACCCAATCACTTATCTTTCTCACCCCTGCCCACCCTCCTCTTTCTCCTTGGTCATCAGGTCCCCCACATGGTGTCATCTGGAAATACAACTAGCTAACGATAGCACCTACAAATTCAAAGTTAGTGTAGGCGTTCAATGTATTTGTCGTTGTTGTTTGTGCTTCTCTCTCTCTTTTCTTCTGTCACCCCATAACCCCTTCCTGTTCGCTGCTTTCTCGTAATAAACGAGGCACATTGAATGATCACAATGGGAGTGTGTCATACTCCCATGTGATACATTAAAACTGTTCAGACCAATCGGACACTCAGATTTCCATTCTCCGTGTCAATCAGCTGAACAGGACAGGTATATTAAAAAAAAAATCAATACAGGAATGCATTGAGTTAGTATAGTTATTAAGCAAGTGAAGTGGTAAGCAATTTTGTACGTTGTATATTTTGAGAACTTTTACAATGCTTTTTTAAGCAGTGCATGTTAACTCTTTCATGCAGAAATTATGATTTTTTTTTTTATTCTTAAATGTGTTTATTACATTCATATAGGAAAGGGGTCTCAAATGTGTGGGCAAGGGGCCAATTGGTGTCTATGTGACAACATTTTGTGGCCCTCATTTGGCATCCAATTGTTGTATTAGTGTCGCTAAATGCATTTTGGGCAATAAAAACATATACATACATGAATAATTTAAATTAAATGTAAGGATTTAATTTAAGGATACCTAAAAAATCCATTATGATTATGATGATGATTATGATGCCACAAGTAATAAAGAAAATATATAAATAGATCTAAATAAAATAAATATAAATTAAAATAATTAAAACAAAATGTATTCATTGGAAAAAAGAAGAAAGAACAAAATTGTTTCTCAGTTCGTTTCTCTTTACACATAAGGGCTCTTCGTATAATGAAAGTCTTTTCCCAATTGTTTATGTGCTCCTTGTTGATGAGGGAAAGTTTAAAATATTCAATGGTTTAGGACTGATGATCTTAATGTTGGAACGTGGTACTTTTTTTGCCCTGGAACCCACATTTCCTTATTAATTTAAAATTGCCACCCATTTTTATATATTGTAAGCCCCAAAGCATAATTGAGTAAAAGTAATTTTTGGCCAAATTGTGGTATCGGCCTAACTTTATGCTCCTTTCAATTCTGTATAATCATGCCTGACTGCTTACATCCTTGGTCAATCATAAAACATTTTAGAAACTAAAACAATATACCGGTAAGTACAAAAAAGTAAAAGTAAAAATTTGTTTTCAGAAAAATATCTTTGTGCTGTTTTCCAAAGCAAGTAGAATATGATTTCGGCAATTATGCTTCGAGGCTAACAATATGTTCAACATAATAACGAATTTTAGTTGATGAGCTGCCATCATTTAAGATATGCTAACCAGGTGCAAAGCTGCATTTTTCCAGAAGACATAGGGACTGAGCACTGCCATTAATAGAAAGAAATGCCGAAAGTTGGCGAATGCTACTAGACTTTATGGAATTATTATGCCCACCTCATTTTAGCTTATAACGAGGAACCATTATTAAAATGAGTAGCTATCTTCAACTTCATAATGATACCTGTATATTGGGAATTGTTCGTGAGGATATTTCCAAAAACAGTATGAAGTTAGTGATTGTTCTGGAGATTATTTGTTGCGTTGATAGAGTACCATTTACAAAATATGATTTTTTAACACATCGCCTGGTCTATTTCTTGACAAAAAAGGTGTTTGTGGTCTCTTCAATGGGGAAAAGTCTACTTTGAAAATTTTCACCAAGAGAAACACTTTTGGTGTTTGTCTCGGAATTTCACCGTGCGATTTCCGACTTATTTTGGAATGCCAGGTCACACGTTTCTTGTTTTCTATTTCGACTTCAGTAATAATAAGATTGATTCCAGTGTCCAAGAAGATTAGTAGTAATCAGTATTTTTTTCCAAATTGTAAAAACGGATATGAAATGAAATTTAGATCCAGATTAAGGAACAAATTCCCCTTTTAAACCACACATGCAAATTACCCAAGAGCTAAAAGTCACACTCTTCTACTGATCTGTCCAAATTGACCACAGTGACCACTTTGATAATAAAAGTAAAATAAATTTCCTTGACTCTTGATCTATTTCACTTGAGCACCCATTTCATACTTTTGACAGGCCTGAAAGGAAGAGATCAAGGATGTTCTTAAATTCAGTTAGAATTGCACAGACTGGCAAAAACAAATGTCCTTGTGTATGACAAGTCAGCGTCCTTGTCAAGACAACACAAGCAACACTTTGGCTAGATCTGCTGCGGTAAGACAAGAGGAGCTGCTGCCCCACTTAATCATAACTGGGTAAGAAGTCTCATCTTGTTTTCCACTGTCCTCAGGCATTGATGCAGATTGCTAACACAACACATTAAAGAGTAATATCATCCAAAGCCAATTTGTCATTCCCCATCATGAAAAAACATGTCATGAATGCAAAATAGTAGTACTTTTTTCCAAGTTAAAGCGATGGAACACGTAGTAGTCCAACTCACAAATGCTAATCAAACTTAAATAGCAAGCAAAAAAACTATTCATAAAATAAATGGCTTCCGGAGTATTGATGATCAGTGTTGTTAATAACGGCGTTACTAACGGCGTTATTTTTTTCAGTAGTGGGTAATCTAATTAATTACTTTTCTCATCTTGGCAACGCCGTTACTGTTACTGAGGACGGAAAGGCATGTGTTACTATGCGTTATTATATTGGTCGAAAAGTCTGAAGGAGACGGACTCACCGAGATGACAGAGCAGAGCAGGAGTGAGGAGGAGGCAAGAAAGTTGTGACGCCGAGCAAACGCGATGCTAGGTAGCTCTAATAATACATGTTGTAGCCGATAGCCTACAAACTACGCCCACATGTTATGGTAGATATGGTAGACATGGTAGATATCACATGTACTGTATATAGATATAACTAGATGCAAAATGACAGACACGGCACTATATGCGTTAGTAAACAGCCGCCATCTTAAAGCAGTAGACTTTTTAAGACGGCTCTGTTGTAGAGAACCTTCCTAGCGAACCTAAGTAACTTTTTATCTAAAATACTTCTAAATCGGCAAAATCTTGACTTGAATCTATCTTTAAATGAAGAAACAGTTTTAAAACTTTCATATGTCGAAAGTAGAGAGAAGGGAACTAATGCAATAATGGGAGCAATTTTAACAACTTTTAACAGTTGATTCAGTGTAAAGGGTAAATTAGGGTAAAGAATTGGGCTCGGGCCAATTGTACCAAAAACCTTCACAAAAAACTTCACATAGTGTGGCCAATGGGTTTTTTTTGTTTTGTTTTTTGTTTTTTGTTTTTTTGAGGGAAAAAAAAAAAGTAATTATCAACAATTACTTTGCCAAGTAACTAATTACTCTTACATTCAGGTAATTGAGTTACTAACGCAATTACTTTTTGGGAGAAGTAATTTGTAACTATAATTAATTACTTTTTTTCAGTAAGATTAACAGCACTGTTGATGATACACTATGTTCGTATAATTTTCTTTGCTTTTTCTAACTGGAACTTAAACACCAGCCATATTAAACATTAGAGCTGGGAATCTTTGGGCACCTAACGATTCGATTACGATTACGATTCAGAGGCCCCGATTCGATTATAAAACGATTATTGATGCACCCCACTCCTTTTTTTTTTTTTTTTTTTAATTTGTTTTGTACATTAGTTCCAAAATTGTTCAAAAATCCTCTCAGGCTAAACCAAACTACTATTTCAGTATCAAGTTAACATATAGCAGTAAACAAATATACAAAAATAACAGTAAATAAAAAACTCCAGTCCCCATTCTATATCAGCAGCTTTAAACTACTTTCAATTAATTTAATGTTGTGAATCAACCGTTAAAGTTCTTAAAATTGCTCCTGTTATTCCATAATTTCTCTTTTGTCTACTTTCAACATGTAAAAATTTTAAAACTATTTTAAAGATAGATTCAAGTCAATATTTTACCGATTTAGGAGTATTTTAGATAAAAAGTTAATTAGGTTCGCTTGGAAGGTTCGCAACAACAGCCTTGCAGGGAAGTGTACTGCTTTAAGATGGCGGCCATTACTAACGCCCGTATCTAGTTTTTTGTAGATGTGCTGGTAACGATACCGAAGGTATGTTGCATCTAGTCCTATATAAATGATATCTACCGTAACATAATGTGGCTTGTAGCAGCTTTTCGGCAGCAGTCAGGTATGTTTTTTTGTTTTTTTTTATCTCGTGGCATGAGTTGAGCTACAGCCGTGAGTTGAGCATTGGCGTTACCCGAGGGGCCGGGTAATGAGAAGCATGATGTTTAGCTACTCTCGCTCCGTCCCTAATTGCGTACCGAAGACCGCGCGGCGCGCTGAGTGTGTCGTACTTCTGCTTTACTTGGCATATTTCAATAATCGGAATTTGGATGTTTGTGAATCGTTCTCGAATCTTCCACGGCCGAATCGCGAATAATCTAAGAATCGGAAATTTTGCACACCTCTATTAAACATGATTCATCCGATTAAACTGCAATACATTTTTGTATGCAATATATCTACTGTCACACACATGCACCATTGTTTTGTTCATCAAGATTGATTACAAAAATATTTAGTCAAAGAACAATTTTTCAAAGACAATAACGAGGTAAAAATGGTTCTTGGGAGACGAAAACATAACGAGATGAATGCCAATTTTTGTCTGACGAGGCGGCGAGATGAAAATGCACCATAGTTTCCGCCATATGTTCACAATGTATGACATTTTCTTACTGAACGAGTAGTCAGACTGCATCGTAGCAGTATTTGGTTGTAGGAATGGAAACCTCTTGGTACCTCACGATACGATACGATTTGCGATACAAAGCTCACGATAACGATTATCGATACACTTGTCAGAAAATCATTCTAGGATATACTACAAACAACTAATAAACAGAAAAACAAACATCTGCTGTATATTGGAATGAATACATCACTAGAAGACATCCAATCCATTTGAACTGGAAGGGTGGCAGCGAATGAACATACTGTACGTTCATTTGCTGCCATCTCTCCCACTTCAAACGGATTGAACGTCTATGGCTGTCAGTGGCAGCCAATGCCAGGCAATGAGGTCATTTTGGGCCATTAAAGGTTATTTACCTGTTGATGTTCAGTTACTTCCTGTTGATTTTGGGGTATTTAATGAGTCACTTCCTGTTCTGTAACCCAAAATAAACAGGAAGTGACCTGTGAATCACCCAAATGAATAGGCAGTGACTCAAACTCAACAGCAAATGACTTGTAAATGCCCTAAAATGAACCACAAGTGACCTGTAAATGCCCTGAAAATCGGACAGAATGACTGTGAATGCTCTGTTTTCGAATGAACGAACGTTCCCAGTCTAAATGGATTGGGCGTCGTGCACCATCAATGCAGCCTTAGAGTTAACTGAGACACTATTATGGTGGAAGGTTTTGGTAGCAACTTGTTGGTTCCTTTTTATTTAAATTTTTTTTTTCCGACATTGACACCTTTTTAAAACGATATCTCGATTATTGACAGGAGCAAATCGATAACCTTTTGGGATACAAAGTATCACGATATATCACCATTTAGATATTTTTTCACACCGCTATTTGGTTGTGTCATTCATTTTACATGACCCGCACCCCACCTCACTGATCTCCTCTCCAGGCTCCAGGCTTGCTTATTTTGAAACACATGGTAATATTTGTTTTCTTATCTTGGCAAGACACAATATGCAATGTTGCGTTAGCCTTTAAAGGTTTGTGCTGACTGATCATTACACGCTAAATGTAACTCATAGCATTAGCATTGCATTCACGTTAGCATTAACTTTAGCGTGAGCGTACCCTTAAACTCTCGGACAACTTTTTTTTACATGCATCGGCATCAAGGTGGGTATGATTAATTGAAAATAATGTACTGTTTTCCTGCAGAGTACGTATTATCAATACGAAGTTGGCATTGTCCTTGTAGAGGCTACAGTATGTGCTCGTCTGACAATATTCATTCGAAATAGTTGGAAACCTTTATTTTTGGATGAAAACTTTTGAATTTTACTGATGAAAACAGTTTTGACTTTTCGTTGATGAAAACTAGACAAAGACGAACACATTTTGAAAAGACTAAAAATATGACTCAGACTAATAATTATTTTCATCTTAGAAAAATTAAAAGGGCTGCCATAACACCACTGACCTGCACTAATCTAATGATCTAATAAGATCATTAGTCAATCTGAACCACACACAGACATTTCACAAACGTGTCAACTCATTTCAAAAGTTCAGATCAGGTTGTGGAACTTTCAGAATAATTGTTTCCTGTTGTATTCGTGAATGCATGAATGAATGTGGTATGGATGTCAAACAAAAATTTTAAACGTTTGCTTGCTTGTAGATAACTGACATTGAGAATTAACAGACCAAATTTGTACACAGTGCGTTTTGATTGAAAAAAATATTTTCTTTTAAGATACCGTCTGCGCTGAAAGTGGAAGGCCACATATCATTTTTTTTAAATGGACAGGATAAAAAGGTACATT
This sequence comes from Corythoichthys intestinalis, assembly GCF_030265065.1. NCBI lineage: Eukaryota > Metazoa > Chordata > Actinopteri > Syngnathiformes > Syngnathidae > Corythoichthys > Corythoichthys intestinalis. The sequence goes on from NC_080398.1 coordinate 46,115,229, forward strand.
ATGCAAAAAGTTGCCCAATAATTTATTTCAATGATACAGGTATAAATAATAAATTATGCTTGTTTGTAAAGGTTGATCTTAATACATGGAATATACATAAACAGTATTTAATTAAGAATGCATATAAAAATATTTTTTTTACTGATGAGCTTTTTTTTTATTCAAAATGAAAAATGTATGTCACACAATATATAAAAATGAATGCATTTAAATAATTCTAGGATGGATCCAGCTAAATTAATGCGATTTCAAAATGACACAAAAGTGAACATAATTTGTGGTCATTGTTATATTTTAACTGGTAGCTGTCGCAAAGGCAAATGGCATTTTTATTATTTAGGCCAGCGGTGCTCATACGTTTTTGCTCCAAGAGCTACTCTTCAAAGAGACAACCTCTCACTATCTACCTTAAACCCTGGAGGGGGAAATAAATTTTATTTTTTCGACGCTACGTATGTGTAGCTCGCACATCATCCTGCAGAGCTGTTTCTTAAACTTGTACTCTCTTATTTAAGTATAGAAGGTAAACATTAAGACTTTGTGACAAAGTTCTTCATCACTGTGAACTACAACCACAATAATCCATACATTTCCTTTAGCTGAACGGCCAACTGTGGGGTACATACTGGTACAAACAAACGGCTCACACTCACACGTATGGACAACTTAGAGCAGTAATGATCAAAGTGTGGTACCAGTAGTGGTATGTTGACTTCCTATTGGTATGTGAAACTGCAGTTCATGTACAGTTCAAGTATATTTAACTTTTGAGTAAAATATATTTGCGTTCTATCTTCAATATTTTTAGACAGTAGTTATTCAAATCCAACTTAATAATTTCAGGTAGTTAAGTTTTAAGGATAACACATCTGCCACATTTTTTATTACTACTTGTAACAGGGATGAGCAAACATTTTCCTCCTAGGGCATACTGAAAGAAAATTGAAATACTACAGCCAGCCATGTTACGGGACTCTTGGGAAATTCCACTACAATAACATTGTAACAATATTGTAGATCTGCTCATCAATGTGATACAAATTTGCCCATGGCACACAGCAAAAAGTAAAACAAACCATGTTTGTTTCTGAAACGGAATCATATTTATTCACTGTTATGAAAAGAACAACTTTAGCTGTAATTACAGTAGAGCTATCTCGACTAGTCGACGTAGTTGACGTCATCGATGAAGTAAATGCGTCGACGAGGACAACATCCTGTCGACGGTTAATGAAGGGTTAAAAAATATATATGTTTGGAAAGTTGAGAATAATCGGAAGCTTGGTATGCAAGCGGTGGAAGCGGCACAAAGCCAAAAAAGCGCAAAAAGTGGCCAAAGCATTGACTTATTTCAATGAAACAAAGGAGGGTATACTGTTGTGTCCTGTCTCTTCAATGCCAAGCTTGGCTGCACATTGGCGCAGTCACCCACTTGTATTTTTGGAAGACGACAGGAGACAAAAAGCTGGCAGATCGTAAGTCCATCCAACTAATTAACGACATGTTTTATTGAAGTTGCTAGGCCTGTCGCAATATGCAATGTGTCCATTTAGCGCACGGTAAATAAAAATGAGGGTGGTAGTTTTCACGGCTGCGTTTTATCGCCGCGTGCATACATTTGTGCCTGCGTGTTGATGGCATATGAGACTCCAGTGCCTTTCACAAAAAATTTAAAAAATGAAAAAAAATCTATTACTGACACCACAGGCAATGAGGAAAAGTGTTTTTTTGTGGAGTGTAAAGCTTACAGTTAGCGGTTTAGCGTACTTACTTCCGGTAAACATTTCAAAATAAAGCACTTCATGTTTGTCATATAAATAATGATTTTTGGAGTTAATCCCACATAGTTCAGAATTCAGATTCTACACTAAGAATAGCTTAAATATGACACCCTTTATGAAAAATCTGATTGGCAATAAATAATTATTATAATTATTATAAAATACTATTATAGATAGTAGTATACTATAATATTAATGCTAGATAATTTTTTTAAGAATTGTTTTGAATCCTGTTGAAAAAGTGCCGTCACAGTGTTTTAACTAGTTAATGCTATCAGCATTTGACCTCATTGTTTATTTGTGATTTATTATTGTTATTTACCTGTTTATTTGTACTTTAATAAAGAATTTAAGTGTTCCAAAATGTTTTTGTGAATTAATAAGCGTCAACAAAAATTTCATTGCTAAATTAGTCAAAAATATATATATATACATTTATTAGATTAGTCGACTAATCGTAAAAATAGTCGGCTGACTGATCGGAAGAAAAGTAGTAGTAGTAGTAGTAGGAGAGCCCTAAATTACAGTAGTAGTGGTCATTTTGTGTTTGCATATCTAGAATTAATTTTATTAGCAGTAGTAGTAGGAGTAGTAATCAAAGCAGTCGCAACTGAAATAAATGTCACAACAACCTCGGCTTTTTCTTAAACTACACAGTGCATCAACAGTTACAGCCATAAAAAAAAAAAAAAAAAAAATGTAGGCGAGGGCCGCAAATAGCCCATGGCCTGCAGTGAGGAGACCCTTACTTGGGCCTTCTAATGGTGCTACCTGGAGAGATCGGGATTTTTTTGAGGGGGTACATGGTGTAAAAAGTAGGAGAACCGGTGATTTAGAGTCTTCAATGAACATACTGTCCATACACATTTTTGGAATGTGGGAGGAAACCATGCAGAGAACTCGGAGAAAATCCACGTAAGTAGTACATGGAGATTCCTAAGAATAAGATCACAGATTTGAACCCCAAACCTCAGATTTGTTAGGCAGACGGACAAACCACTTGCCACATGCTGCATTCTTAAACCTGGTGTCAAATTATTAATAAAAGTGTCAGACCAAACAGACTTGTCCTTGTAAAGATTTAATGTGTGTATTGTTTGCCCAATAAACCGACTTTGTTGGAATTAGTTATTTGCCTTAGTCATAAAACATCACTTTTTAAATACCTTAAACTAAAGACATGTATATGAGGGGGCGTGGCTACAAGAAGCAGGAAGTAACCGGTTCGAGGTTACACCTGCATTTACAGTTTAGGTAGGCTACTGAAAACTGAAACAACACATTTAATCAATTTGCTTAAAATATCGTTGTCGAAAACTACCTTAAACTGCTTTGACGTCTTACCAAACTGATGCCACAAATGGAATTCATAAATGGGGAAGCTAACGTGCAAACAGTGGTATTACTTCCGCTTATAACCCGTCTATGACACAGACACGAGTCACAGCGCACCTGAAGAACAAACGTAACGTGTTTTGCTTATAGATGTTGCTTTTAAAATACGGATGTTAACAAAATAAGCATGGAAGCGCAGCAGGGGCAACAACGATAACAACAGGTGTCCCCGTCAGGTGTACCAGCGTCCCTCACCTTCGTGTAGTACAACATCCACAGCTCGTACAGCCTCTCCTTCGATGCCATTGTTCCTCCTCGCTCCAGGTTGCTCATTAACTCCCGTTTGTGTTGAATTAAAAACTCCGAGGAGAAGCCAACATGGTCAACAATGAACCCGGAGCTGCTTCAACTTGCTTGGGAGGAGGACGCGGCGCACTCCTGCCGTCAACCATTCCTGCCACATTCGCCCTCAATTCATTAATCCGCGTAAAAGTACGGGCATGCGGGTCGGCTTAGAAACTTCTCAAGAGTTGTTCTCAAATAGGCGCTGGACCTGGTGACGGTGGGATTAATGTTGAACTAGCGCGAGCAGGAACCGATAATGCGTGGAAATACTGCGTAGAGAGGAACACCCATGTCCGCGTTAACAGGCGAGCGCCTTCAACAGTAGCTGCTTCCGAGAGAGAGAGAGAGAGAGAGAGAGAGAGAGAGAGAGAGAGAGAGAGAGAGTTTATTTACTACACTATTTCTAAATGGACAATGTGAAAACTTCTTCATAGATTGTAAGAATATTTCAGTGCAACATTTCAGTGAATAAATACAGCAAAACTATATTACTGCACTGTATTCGTGTAAACCAGGTAGGTGTGTCCAAACATTTTTCTCCTACAGCTGCTATCAGAAAAATCGAAGGGTCAACTTGAAATCCTTCCAGTTTCATTTGTAAAATTTAGCATCGGAATCTGGCAAAAAAAAAAAAAATTTCAATGTATTTAATTTTTAAGTATTAACTCATTGGCTGCCATTGACGGCGATAGACGTCCAATCCATTATGACTCAAATGGGTCGAATGATGGCTGCCCACCCTCCTGTCCATCCATCCATCCATCCATCCATCATCCATCCATCCATCCATCCATCCATCCATCCATCCATCCATCCATCCATCCATCCATCCATCCATCCATCCATCCATCCATCCATCCATCCATCCATTCATCTATCCATCAATCCATCCATCCATTCATCTATCCATCAATCCATCCATCCGTCCATCCATCCATCTATCCATTTTCTCCCGCTTATCCGAGGTCTGGTCGCGGGGGCAACAGTTTCAGAAGGGGAGCCCAGATTTACCTCTCCCCAGCCAATTCAGCCAGCTCTTCTTGCGGGATCCCAAGGCGTTCCCAGGCCAGCCGGGAGACATCGACTCCCCAGCCTATCCTGGGTCGGCCCCGCGGCCTCCTTCCCGTGGGACATGCCCAGAAAACCTCACCAGGGAGGCACCCCGGAGGCATCCTAATCAGATGCCCGAGGACCTCATCTGGCTTCTCTCTCAATGTTGAGAAGCACTGGCTGTACTCCGAGCCCCTCCCGGATGACCAAGCTTCTCACCTTATCTCTAAGGGAGAGAGCTCGGACACCCTACAGAGGAAACTCATTTTGGCCGCTTGTATCCGGGATCTTGTTCTTGGGCGGGATCTTGTTCTTTCGGCGACCACCCACAGCTCATGACCATAGCTGAGGGTAGGAACTAAGAACGTAAATCGACCAGTAAATAGAGATCTTCGCCTGTCGTAATCAATGGCAATGAAACATGATCACTCAATGACAGCCTTCCCAGTTGAAATGGATTTGATGTCTATAACTGTCAATGGCAGCGAATGAGTTAAAGGAGCCACAAAATTATCCTGAGTTATAATTATTTGTGTGTCTTTGAAACTTTGCAAAACAAAGAGAAAATGTCTAGTAACAGCAAAAAAAAAAAAAAATCACAACCATAATAGGTCTTGATTATTTTTTATACAAATTTATGTAAATCAAACTCTACACATTTTCCTACATTGTTTTTTTTAAAAATTTACGTTATATATGTTATGTTTACTAGGAGAGAGTAGCAAACAGGAAGAGGTTATGGGGGGGACAGAAAGGAACGTAGACAGAAGAGGGGAAGAACAAACAAGAACAAGAAATATGTTTTTTTTCATGCCTATGCTACCTATGAACATAATGGTGCTATTGTTTGCTAATCATATTTGCCAATGTGGGGGGCATGATAACCCTGGAGAAACAGGAGGGGAGGTGAGTCAAAGGAGACGTGTTTAGGCAGGGTGGCGCGCACACAAATCAGCAAAGTGAGATGTGGAACCCAGTATTTTGTGAATCACGTGTAAGTGTGGATATGTTGACAACCTATTTTATATGCTACCTGATCCTTAATTCTGGCACTGACAATTTCTCTGCCTGAGTGTGTCTAATTGCACCCAGTGAACCCACCCAGATGTGTGATAGTCCTGCAGAAAAAGTGGAAGTACTGCACGGGGGCCGTCTCAGGGCCCTGGCACCGCCCCAGCCAATCATAGGGGGAGCGAGCACGGCCCACCCCTCCGGTAAAGGGGCCAACGCCATCCCCCTATCACCAAGGGCGGTTCCCCAGACCATTCACGCCCCCGTTAACCGGCCCTCGGGAAGGGATGAGCGCCCCCCCGCGCCCGTCTACCTATACCCCCAGCCACCGCCACACCCCCCCAACTGACACAGCACACTGCGGGATGCCCACGGCCCACTAGACCCGGGGCAGGACAAGCCCCCCCCCCACTCAGATTTGTGTCGGGCCCAAGGAGGATGTCCGGGTAGAAAAGAGAAAGGTAGGAAGAAGCAGGAGAATGATGAGATGCCTCCGCGGAGCAGCGCGGGATCGGAGCTCCGACGCCCCCATCCCACCAACCGACAGCCCAGACGAAGAGGAGGCCCTGCCCCGGGAGTCCCGCCATATAAAAAAGTGTGGGACCCACCTACAACCCTATTACTGCCTGCTCCCAGACTTGCAGCCATTACCCAGTACCATGATGTGTTTGTGTGGGGAGGGTAGTGCAGTGTATGCATTAAAATATAAGAGCCCATCTGAGAAGGCAGTGGGACCGCCAGGTGGAACTTCTTCCCTGTCGCACATCGTACCACCCCTCTTCATAGCTCTCCCGTGGAGTATAGTGTATGTGGTGCGTTAAAAGAGGTATGAGAAATGGCGAGGTTGGCAGCAGGGAGGCAATTGTCACGCCACTTCCCCACCCAACCCCAACCACCCTACAACTCGGTGTATGATGCATTAAAATCAAGGGCGAGCCGACCCTGGACTGTACCTGGATTGAGTGTGTAGGTGCCCAAAGTGAAAAATATTTACCGTGCAAAGTGAAGAGTGCGTGAGAGGCAGGCTACTGCTGGCGGGGCTCCTCTCACCAGAACTGCAGGCCACTGGGCGAGAGAAGCGCCAAGGCCCCGACCACCCCCGCCACAAACCATCCCCAGCGCCCACCCTTCTCCGCCCATCAGGCATCCACCTCTCATCCCCAAACAGGCACTGCACCAACGGGCCGGAAGCCAGGGGACAGCCCCCCCCCAGCAGGAGACTACCAGCCACAACCCCACCGACTCTGGGAAAAGGGCAGCGGCGGCAGCCACAGTCCCGGAGAGGCGGGCGGAGCCGCAGACAGGCCCAGGGGACGGACCCACCCCACAACAGGGCCGTGATATGGTACCGGAAGGCACCTCCCAGGCACCCAGGACGAGGAGATGGGGCCCAGGCCGGGTTGACCTAGGAGGGCACTGTGCCCACCTTCCCCACCCCACAGCGGAGAGGGGACCCGATCCCCAAGGGGTACCTTGCAGGCAACAAAGAATAATAATTCTAGGTTCAGCTTTCTAGCGAATGTTGCCCATTGTTTTTCGTAACTGTCCACTTTATTTGTCTGTTTTGCAGATTTTTTTCTCCAGTGTTACATGTTTTATGACTAAATTTAGCCATTGATTCGTGTTGATATTTTGTTTATTTTTCCAATTTAGTAATATTGTTGTTTTAGCTATCTTTAAAGTTGCCAGTAGCGAGTGAGCTTGATTATTTGACATATATATATTTGACATACAGCATTCAGATCCCCAAGCAGACAAAGATTTGGACACAATGGAATCCTGCGGTTCAAATGGGGAGAGAGTTCACCCGTTACCTGCAGCCAGAACTGTTGTACAGATGCATTAATTTCAAGATGTTGTCAGATTTTAACCCCTAAACTAATGGGGTGGGGTGGGGGGTTTGAGTTTAAGTGACTCGCTCAATCTAGTGTAGCCCGCTAGTTCAAATGCTATTAAATGCTAACTTTTTTTTTCTTACAATGCTCTTGACAAATGGTTCAAACACATATTCCCACAAAAATACACTAAATATACCGAATATAAACAAAATTAGGAATGCATTAAAAAAAACATTAACTCAAAAACAAAAACTTAGCTTATATAGGTCTAAACAGGGAGCAGCTGGATTCAGCCATGTGAAATGAGTTAATTCATATTCACTGTTGCCACTAGAAGGCAGTGTATCCACCAAATCAATAAAACTAAATGCAAACACTTTTAAAACAAACCATTACAACGCCACTTTAATAACACGAATACTCAAAGCAGCAAAATTTAATTTGAATATTTTTTTTCTAATCGAATAACTCGAGTTAATCGATTAATTGTTGCAGCACTAAGTAGATGTCCAATACATTTGAACTGTTAGGGTGGTCTGCCATCCTCCCACCTCAAATAGATCGGAGGTCTAACACTGACAATGGGAGCCAATGAGTTTAGAATAACTACGTTATGTTTTCTAAAGGCTATTTTTTAACTATATGTTGTAAATTATTCTTCACTTCTATAAAACTAGGGTTATCGGGACTTCTTCATACAAGGATGTTGAGCGTGCTTTCATTTTTTAAGTCAATAAGAGCTTTGCTCCAATTCTTATTTCCCCACAACATGCAAGAATTTCTGGGGTTTGCACCAGGACAGTGCTGCCCTTTCTTATCAGCCTTTACCTTGTCAGTAGTCAAGCCCCTCCCTCAAAGAGACCTGATGCCACGCTTGAGTCATTGAATCTTCTACTCCTCAGCCGAGCATGTACACCACAAGATTGAGTATGCACAATTCCCACCCTTAAATGGAGTTTATTGCAGTGTGTATATGTAACACAATAGAATATATTGCAGTCAAACATAGAAAGCACCTTCATGATCACCAGTAAGATCCATATTTAATTACTGCAAATGAATAAACAATAAACTCATATTTGTCAATGAAGCTGGCAGTTTCCTCATTTAACACAGAGAACAATAAAAAACTGGTGACTAGTAAGCCAGGAAACAGGTGTAGCATGCATTGGATACTATAAATAATTGAACAGATATAGGGAGAAAACTACTAAATGTTGGATTTGTTTTTCTCCTTATTAAAAGAAACAATAAACAGAATGCTTGGACCTAACATCACAAAATCGTAATTCACTTTTAAATGGAATAAATATACATGCACCCAATGGTGTTTTTTTCCCTTTGGTAACAGTAAAATATGATGTTCAAATGTGATTTATGCCGGGATTGCATCCGTATATGCGCTTATTAAATGAAAAAATAAATTTAAAAAATCTTTATTGACGTGACTTCACTTTAATTTCATTTTGGAATGGAAAACCACCATGGTAACAGTCTTATTCAATGAATATTTAATTCTGGAGCTACAAACTGGAGTTGCCATTTTTAAAGTGAACCCTACCTGCATTTGAGTAATCACACACTATTACATGGGAGAGTTTATGGTACAGACTGGATAAACTGTATTTCCGTGCTGATGGTCTACATTCCGGACTGGTGGTGGGAAAGGGCCTCTCTGTCCTATATGTGGCTCTTGTTTACATTACAGTATGAATCCATTTAGCAGTCATCAAGTCAAACAGCATACCTTCAGTTTCTTAAGCCCTGTATATACAATTTGTACTGTGAAATGTGAATGCACACAAAAACACTCATACTCATAGATTTTAATGAGCACCATATAATGTTAGGCATCCTAATTTTCCTTTGTGGAGGCTTAACGCGCGCAAAATTAATGGTTTGGAATTTGGACATTTGTTGAATTCATCTATCATAATGTTCCACAACATAACTCCGAAAATTGACACAAAAAAAAACATTTCCTGTTTGTGAATGTATTGAATTTGTTTAGATCTCAAAGAGTGCGATCGATTGTTCGTCAGTCGATTACATTACCCTAACATAGGTTTTGTAGTAGAGTGCAGAACTACCGAGCGGCGTGGTGAGTCTAAACATGGAGAACAATAATAATGTTGGGTCTCTCCAGGAACAAGCCTTGAAGAGAAAAGAGAGATTAAAAGCGTTGAGGGACAAACAGCTTCATGTAAGTACGCATAAGAGTCGGGTGGACTCAAAGTTAGTGCTAAAAATAAACATTTTGCTGCGAAGTCATTTGTAGCAATATTAGCCTGGAGCTAACAGGTTAAAGTCGGCCAGATATTGGTGGGACTTTTCGGTCGCATTGAATGTTATAGCGTTAAACAGAGAATCGTAATCGGGTAAAAAAAAAAAAAAATCGGAATTTTAAACATGTCTACATATTTTTAAAAAAATAACTAATTGGCTTCCAGTGAAGGCGGTGGTCGCTGCCGGCCCCTAAGTGAAAATGGATTGGAAATGGATGAAAGGACATGGATCAAAGGCAGTCAAACATGATCGCTCAATGGCAACTGGTTGAAATATATTTGATGTGTATAACGTTAAATGGCAGTGAATGAGTTTAGATTTACAAGCAAAACATAATCCAGATTTCTATATATATATATACAGTGCTGCTCGAAAGTTTGTGAACCCCACAGCGATGGTCAGATTTTTTGTAAAAAAAACTAAAATAACCTTATTAAATGTTAAGTTATACCCAAATCCACAATACTGACATTCCAAATAATGGACTGAAACAAAAGAAATAGTTATATTGTCATTCTTTATTTAACAAAAGTGGTTGATTTAAGAAAAACTCAGATATTATGTGTGCAAAAGTATGTGAACCCCTTCAGTTAATAGGATATTGCGCCTCCTTTTGCAGAGATTACCTCAACCAAACGGTTTCTGTAGTGACTAATCAGCCTCTCACATCTACTTTGGGGGATTTTTGCCCATTCTTCCTTGCAGAACGCAGTCAGTTGAGAGAGGTTTGATGGGCGTCTGGCATGAACTGCTCGCTTCAGGTCCCGCCACAGCATTTCAATGGGATTTAGGTCAGGACTTTGACTGGGCCAGTCCAGAACACGAATCTTCTTCTTTTTCAGCCATTCCTTGGTTGTATTGCTGGAATGCTTTGGATCATTATCATGTTGCATGATCCACCTTCTGCCAAGCTTTAACTTCAAAACAGATGGCGTCAGGTTATGTTCTAGGATTTGACAATATTCCTCAGAATTCATGATTCCCTGGACTATGTGGAGTTGTCCAGGTCCTGAGGATGAAAAGCAAGCCCAGATCTTGACATTCCCACCTCCATGCTTCACTGTTGGGAGAAGGTTCTTTTGGTGGTATGCAGTGTTGACTTTACGCCAGACATGGCGGTTTTGGTTGTGACCAAATAGTTCAATTTTGCACCTACATCAGTTGATGAAAACTCTTTTTAATTTAGTCTCGACAACACAACTGTTAAAAAAACAAAAAAAAAACTACTGAATTGATTGATTAGGAAATCAGGTTGAAATAATAGAAAATTCCAAAATGTTGAGGGGGTTCACAAACTTTTGAGCAGCACTGTATGTATATATATATGTATATATATATATATATATATATATGTATATATATATAAGAGAAAATGTTCAGTGACGGCAAAAAGTCAACAAAAGCCTAGGTCATGTTTATAATATTGGATTATTATTATGTTTTTAATAGATGTTTATTTTGGGAAAACAAAATACTGAAATTCTACAAATGTTCCTTTACTGAAATTTAGCAGAAAAAAGAGAAAATGTCCAGTGATGGCAAAAAAGTCAACAAAAAACACTACTGAGATAGGTCATGTTTATAATTAGGGTTGGGCATCAACCATCGAACATCAATGGGACCCGGTGTTCTGCCAAAATCTTCTACATCGGCGAAACGTCCTACATTAGTCGAATTTGACACCCAAAGTACTACTGTGCGCTCTAAACTTGTTTTGTTTAAATGCATACAGGAATAACGTACTCAAAAAATGCCTGCTGAAAATACTTAAATGTAGTTATATCAAATAAGGACAGTTTAAATACGCTACGTGACTAATGTGGTCAACTGCTTCAAAGCTAACACAAAAAAAATAAACACAATGGTTAAAAGTATGAGAGGGTAATACATGCAAAAAGTATCTTTAAGGCAGTGAAAAGGTCCTAAATAACTCAATAAAAACAAAAATAGTGAGTACTTGCCGCTTCTAACCGATGTGCGCATGCGTGTGGATTAGAGCTGAAACGAATACTCGAGTAACTCGAGTTTAAAAACTGATCGGAGTAATTTTATTCACCTCGAGGAATCGTTTAATTTTGCCAGCTCTAAGCATCACGTTTTGCCCGGAGTATTTTTAATGCGGGACAACGCGCTGATGTCACGTGCGTGGAGGAAGGAGCAAAAAAAAAAAAAAAAAAACTTACCGCAGCCGACAGCCGCTACAAACTACGCCGACGTTGCTAAAAACTACGCCCACATGATGCTAGTGTGGTAGCAGCTGGTGTCCGATCTGTCTCATAGATAGCGCATGCATTTAGGACTAGATGCGAAAAGACAGACTCGGCCGCGTCTGGGCAGCGTTAGTAAACAGCCGCCATCTTTAAGCAGTAAACTTCTCTACGCTAATAAATATAACGTTACTGTCACTCGCTCACGTAACGTTAGCCCTTCGTAGGGCTAAGTTTCTATTGATTATGACCACTGTCGATGCGTTGCTAACGTGTCCTACATACAGGCTTTATTTAATCTGTAAAAACACAGCGCTGTAGAGTGATGAGGGTGTAAAATTAAAACAGTAAAGCTAACTGTCAGTTTTAGCTCAGTAGTCATTGCTGAATAAAACACCAAATAGCACTGGTCCCTAATGTGCTCCAATACAGCAGGTATCATACAATTATTTTGAACACTGCAAAAACTCAAAATCCTATCAGTACTCACAGTTTAGACTAACTTAAAACTTAACTAGAACTTAAAAATAGCTTGACACAAATGGAAATTAAATTGAAACACGTGGGAAAACCACGTACCTTTCAAGTGATGTGTGTTATCAAGCGTAATTACATTTTTAGGTAAGAAATATGTTTGTTTTTTATAAGATCGAGAAGTTTTTTTGAGTGAAAGCAGTGAATTTTTTTTTCTAGTCACATGTTAGATACAATTGGTGGCTGTTTTCAACAATGTACATCGAAAATAAAGACATTGATTGACTGAAAATGGTTCAATATTGGATTAAATGTCTTTTTTTCTCATGTATATTTATAATTGCTCTTTACCTTTAAAAAAATGTTTTATAATAATAATAATAATAATACATTTTATTTCTAGAGCGCTTTTCAGATACACAAAGACGCTTCACAAGAGGCATGGAATTACAGTACGATAAAAAGGTATTAAAAGGATTAAAAACTTAAAAGCACAATAAAAGAGGTAAAAAAAAATATGACAGCTAGGGGTTATGGTGGGTAAGATAGAGTGAACAGGTGTGTTTTCAGTCGAGATTTGAAAAGTGATAGAGTAGATATGTTGCGGAGATCAGGGGATAGGGAGTTCCAGAGCTGGGGGGCGCAATGACTAAAAGCTCTGGAACCAAAAGTGGAGAGGCGGACACGTGGGACGGAGAGGGGGGGGGAGTGGTAGGGCGAAGTGAACGGGTTGGATTGTTTGGATGGAGAAGATCGCAAAGGTAGGGAGGGGCCAAGGCATGGAGTATTTTGAAGGTGATGATGAGGATTTTGTAATTGATTCTTTGTTTGACGGGAAGCCAGTGAAGTTGACGGAGGATGGGGGTAATGTGGTGTGTTGCGGGGGTTCGTGTGATGAGGCGTGCTGCTGAGTTCTGGAGGAGCTGCAGTTTCTGGAGGGACTTATTAGGGAGACCGAAGAGCAGTGAGTTACAATAATCGAGCCGGGTGGTTATTAGATTACAGACCAGGGTGGAAGCGGTATGGCGGGTGAGAGAAGGGAGGAGGTGAGAAATGTTGCGAAAGTGGAGATAGGCTGATCTGGTGATGCTGTTGATATGTGACCGGAAGGAAAGTGTGCTGTCAAGGATGACACCCAGATCCGATTACTCGATAAATCGATAGAATTTTCTGTCGATTACTCGATTACTAAAATATTCGATAGCTGCAGCCCTAGTGTGGATGCATGCGCAAGCGCGCTGAGCATTGTGTAGGACGTTTCGCCGCGTAGTAAGGAATGGCCGAACACCGGTTCTAGCACTCCAATGCCCCCGGAACCGTTCGAATTTTAAAATTTCGATTCCATGTTTCGATGCCCTGACCGCAGAGCAGAAAAAAATTGCTGCCGAAAACCACGAAGAATAAGCCACAAGGAACGCGTGTTTGTGTATTGCAACTTGTTTACAACCATGAACACGGTGCGGCGGCGCTCAAACGTTTGGCTTAAATTTACAAAAAAAAAAAAAAAAAAAAGACCAGTCAGTTCAGTGCAACATTTACAACACAACTATATCATGCAAAGGTGGCTGCACGACCGGCTTCATGGAATACAAATGCCAAGTGCACAGCTTGGATGGATGGATGGAATAGTACGAGAATAAATCGTATTATTACGTTGGGCTATGGTTAAGCCTGTCGCAATATGCAATAATTCCATTTATCGCGCGATATATAAAAATGAAAGCGGTAATTTTTCCGCTGCGATTTATCGCCTCGCGTGCACGTGTGTGCGCGCGTGCGGCAGACGTGCTGTTAAAAGTTTGTTACCAACTGCGCAAAATGCATCTTCGTTCCAGGTCCGGCAAAAACTAGCGCCAGAGCCAATCGTTCCCATTATATCCTATTGTTCAACGTATACCAGCCGCGTCAGTGCTCCGGAGTGACTGTGGACCATCTATGGCGCGCCGGTGTTGTTGACGTGTGGGCGCTCCCGGCAGGAGTGACATTTCCTGCGGGGCGGCTATTTTTCGGCACAACGCTGGATATTTACAACGAAGTCCGCCAAAACATTGTTACGAACTTGGCTGCTACAAATAACCTCACTTTGACAACGAACAGCTGAATGAAATTAAGAGCGCTGTGCTTCAAACTCGTCCTGTTTATGAAAGCCGTCATATGCTGGTGTTGTGTAGTAATGAGCAGACGTGACTTCAGCGGAGCTTGCTAACTTTTTTAATGCGCGGTTGCGCGCACACACTAGATATCATGAAATGGCAAACTAGATGTGCTACGTCCCATGCCATTGGCTACGTGAGCCCAGAGTGATTATGGGACATGTAGTCCATATACTACATCGATGAATTCTAAACTGTCATTTGTCACATGAGGTTAAGAAGGCCAAATCAATCCATACCAGTGACTATAGATAATATTGCAAATATTGTTAATTCAGTACATGACACAGATGGATTCGGACCATAAATAGGATGTCTTGCTCATGTAGTAAACCTAGCTGCTAAGAGAGCTGTAGCAATCAACGGTGTGCCCTGCCTCACTTTACAAACAGTAAAGATTGTTCTCAGCACTTTTATACATTTTTTTTTCATATCAGTAAGAAGTAAGCACGTAAATATTATGCACTAAAATGCATGTTTATATGATGGCAATTTAATTTTTGCTCGTTAGCAAAAAAAAAAAAAAAAAGAAAAAAGAAAATTTTTTTTTTTTTTTTTTTTTTTACAGAGCATTAAATGTATTGAATCGGATCGAAAATCGTGTCCCCCGTATCAAAATTCGTACCGAACCATGACTTAACTGTATCGTTGCATCCCTATGGAACACCATTGCAGAAGCTATGACGGGAAATTTTTTCATTTTCCTAAATGCTTAAGTTATTAAGTGCAATTTTTTTTTTTTTTTTAAACACATTTTATTTATTCTGTGTTTCTGTGCGGTATCAATATTGTTGTTTTTTACTTAAGAGGCAGGGTCTATTGTTTTTAGTTGAGATTTCTTAAAAAGTATATTTGAA
Source organism: Corythoichthys intestinalis (assembly GCF_030265065.1). NCBI lineage: Eukaryota > Metazoa > Chordata > Actinopteri > Syngnathiformes > Syngnathidae > Corythoichthys > Corythoichthys intestinalis. The sequence goes on from NC_080398.1 coordinate 46,130,566, forward strand.
TTTAAGAGTAAATATTTATCGTGTTTAAATGGGTGTACTTGATCTATTAATATATACTGTATTCGCACTGTGTTATTGTAAATTGGTTAAAAAAAATTGGGGGGGCGCAATAATATCGCATATCGCAATAATTTATGAGAATAATTATCGCACACTGAAATTTGTTATCGCGACAGGCCTAGCTATGGTCGATATCACATGTATATAGTACTAGATGCGAAATGACAGACTTGGCGGCGTTCAAAGACTGATATATGTTAAAAAGTTATTATAATTCATAAATTTCATATTAAATGTATTAATAAATAATAAAATAATAATAATACATTTAAAATTCATATATATATATTTTTTTTAAAAAGAGAAGACATTAATATAAACTAATGAATTTTTAAACTATACATTTTTTGACCCTGCCTCTTTTTTTTTTTTTTTTTTTTTTTTTAATCTATTTTTTTTACCCTGCCTGTTAAAAGAATCGGAATCGAGAGTCGTTCGAAACCGGAATCAAAACATGGAATCATGTTGTGACTGTTCTGTGCAACACAATTATTGTTCTACAAACCAAAGACTAGAGAAAGAGGAGGAATGAGCCAGGATGACTTGGATCAAAAAGTTAAAACACAAAGCACTCCAAAATGGAGGAAAGGTAAAAACGGTAAACGTTCCAAAAGGAGGAAAAAGTCAGAATTACTCGGATCAAAATGTACAAACACAAAGCACTCCAAATGAAGGATAATATACAGGATTATTATGAAAGCTATGAAGAGAGCCTGATGTGACTAACTGGAGTAGAAAGACACTTCTGCACAAGACAAGGGAATTATATACACACAAGGTAATAGGGAACAGGTGGAAACAATAGGTGATTAGGTGACAAGAGGAAGGGCAGGTACGCGACTACAAAAAAGGCGAAGCCTTCAAAATAAAATAGGAAGCGACGTGGCATGGCACTTTCTTTTTTTTCACTACAGTTGAAAGGTAATTCGCTGTGATTATTCTTTTTTCAGTGAAGTTTGATGATCTGTCAGTGATTTTTCTTAGGATGGTCAGACTAGAGCAGACACAATCATTAATTTATATCATAATTAATACATCTGAAAATGGGTTATTAACAAGTCAAGGTTTTGGTCACAAATTTACAGCTCTTTTACAGTGATTTCTGGAGAGGTCAATTTGGGCAGATTCACAATATAGAAAGTCATACATACACCTGACACAATGAGTGCCCTGTGAAGTTTTCAACTTATTTTGAGCTTTCTTTGTCTTGTTCTTATTCCCCCTAAAAAAGTAGGAGGGAAGGGGGAAAAAATCAGACAAATCATAAATATAATTTTTTGGGGTGAAAAAAAAAATCTAAGATTTTTATTTTTTTATCCCAGCTCTAATATAAATGAGGAAAAATGATATAAAAAAATGAGATTTTGACTGGACTTCCAAACTCACAGAATTTGAAAATGCGCAGTCATGCTTGTCAAAAGTGTTGGGACATGGCTGGAGGCACTACTTTTGCAGTCAAGCCTGTTCCCGGTTCACAGGAGATTCCGCTGAAGAGGTACTATATGGAAGTAAACTGACTTTGCAAGCCAAGTTTGATGAAGCACTGTTGACATTCCTGGCTTTCCTTTTGTACTCCCCTTAAAGAATGAGTCAGAGCTTTGAATTGTTGTAGCATGTGGGCAGGAAGCGTCTTCAGGAAAATGCATGTTGGGTGGGATTTGATATCCTTTGTTACAAGTTCTTTTTCCAGGATTTGTGCTAGCTTGTTATTTGTTTACTTTCTCGCAGCTTTGGATTGTGATTGATTGAAATGCAGCTGCAATTGTAGTGCGGTTAGCCTCTTGCTGAAAGCCTCAGTGACGCCAGCCTTTTATTTATTTTTTACAGAAGCAATTGTACCTGACTCCTAAATCACAGACCAAACACAGTAACACACAATTCATATTATTTGCTTCATTCTGGCTTCTTTAACGTAGGGCTGCCTGCAAATTATTCTTTTGATCATTGTAGAATAATTGAATAATCAGATAAAGTGTAGTTTTAATACGAAAACAGCAGGATGACAACACTAGTGTTGTGACAATAACAAATTTCTGACTTAGCGACGTTCTCTGCATAAAGTACATTGATACCATTACATAAAAATCACTAAAGACTATAAATAAATTAAAAAAGAGTAGTGAAATCACTGACCTTAACCTGAATATTTGCTGCATGTAATCGTGGCTAGTGTTGTAGATTTATTATATCCACCCATTTAATCACTGCTTATCATGGTTAGATTCGTGAGGTGCTGGAACCTATTTTAGCTGACATTGTGCAACATGCAGACCAACCTGAACTGTTCGCCAGTCAATCACAGGGCACGTTATTTTATAACTAAATCACCTTAAAATGGCACTACTATTAATGTTTTTGTATTTCTTTACTCCCAACAGGGGCGAGAACAGGGAGATGGCGAGCCAGAGCATAAACGAGCTAATTTGGAAGAGGAGACTCCAGAGCATAGACACAGGTTAGTTCATTACATACTGTAACTTTATTTTTGTTTTTTTGTTAGTCGACTGTGATGCAAGGAAGTGGAAGCAATCTGAAGGAACATGACAAGATTTATCTGCAACTCATCTCAACACCAATTATTGGTGACACATTGCACTCTGTTTACTCTGGCTACTATCACATCCTGGTGTTATTAACTGCTCAAATATCCTGCAGCTTGGTGTCATTTGGTATGCACAAGCAGACATCGTTCCTGTCCTACAAGACCTTTTCCATTGTTTATATTTAATGACTGCAAGGTGACGACACCAAGGGAGTGCCACTGTATTCTCCCGGTCCAACAGAACAAATCTCATGTTCAGGAGATTACATGTATGGGTTTATATGGATATAGGCTTATTTTACGTGCTTTATGCAATTCAAAACACCCATTACTAACTCAGTGTCAATATTGCAGTATTAAAAATATAATTACTGAGGAATACACTTTGCCAAAATATGACTTGAAAGGCTATAGTCACCATGGGTTTTGTTAAAAAAATAATAAACAAATACCAAGGCACTACATGTCCAATTCATTCTGACTGGGAAGGCTGACAGCAAGTGATCGCCGTCATCCTTCCCACTCAAAATGGATTGGACGTGTAGCACTGTCAATGGCACTGGAAAAGGAAGATTAACTGTCATTCATCCCAATTCAAATGAATTGGACATAATGTGGTATGAAAAAGTACCTGAACCTTTGGGAACTTCTCACATTTCTGCAAAAAAAAATCACCATCAAATGTGATCTGATCTTTGTCAAAATCACACAGATGAAAAAACTGCTTTAACTAAAACCACCATGGGTTGGGCACACACCTGACTTAAAATGTTCAGTAAAAATTGGTTTCAATTGCTCTTTAAGTTTCCTTAGGCAGAGGGTTCACTTACTTATTCCCCCCCTTCTGTTATTGTTTGCATGCTATCCTCATTAAAATATGAAAACTTATAAATGTTTGTGTGGTTTATTTAAAGCAGACACTGTATTTTCTTCTGTGTGATTCTGACAAAGCTCAGATCACATATGATGGTGATTTTATGCAGAAATGTGAGAAATTCCAAAAGCTTCAGATACTTTTTCATACCATAGTATATCGCCATCATTGGCAGGCAGTGAGTTGATAGTTCTAATGCTGAGTGCGCCGGGTAGATTATACAACTAGATACTTCATAACCACAGGGTACATTTCAGCATTAGATATAGACATCTCATTTTTCTTCCCACAAGGGAAATTAAACGCTCCATGTCAGCAGCAGTATTCACACACAAACCCATAAGATTAACAAAGAACAAACAGACATGGGAGCCTTAAGTTCCATTATACTTTATAGAATTATTTGAATGTGTTAATCCATATTAATGAATTATAATTCACCAAATATAGATGAGACATCTACTGAATTGTGCATTTAATATGTACCGTTATTTTTGGACTGTACACAATAAGTTTTTCTTTAAATTTTGAGCCTTGCAGCTTTAACAACTAAGCTTCTTATTTATTGATTTTTGTGAAGGGGTGCAAAGCAGTTTCATGACATTTCATTAAAAATAAAAATTTCGCTAATTTGGCCCAGCGCATCATGATGAAGTATCGTCATAATGGAACACTCACCCTCATGATTAGAGACTGAACACCACCTAAATGGTAACGTCATCATAATTAGCTGGGCTGCGGAGCGAAATAAATTGAAAATGTTATTTTTAATGGAAAAATATTAAGCTAATTTATTTTTAAAAAATAGTTCCATAAATAAGCCACTTCGTTATAAATTCCGCAGGGTACAAATGGAAAGAAATGTGGCAGCTTATGGTCTGTAAAATATGGTCGTGTTCGATACTAAAATGTTGACACCTGTGGCTTATAGTCAGGTGCAGCTTGTGCATGTATTTTGTAATTTTTAATTTGGGTGGTGCAGTTTATAGCTAGGTGCATTCCATAGTGCAGAAATTACGGTAATTGAAGGCAAATGACAATGTGGTAATACAGCAGTATTAGTATAGTGTACATTCAAAGCTTGCTTGAAGCTCCTCTGCTGCATTTCAACATTATGCTCACCTTTGGCTGCCTTCCACACCACACTGTCCTGATGTACTATCAGTAGCTGTGTAGACATACGCTAGTGAAATAGGAAATGTGCAAGTGCACTTTTAGCATTCAGCAAGGAGACTAGAGTGACATGAAATGTCGCTGTTCTAAGAAGGGAAATGAATATTTTTCTCTTGAATAAACGTTTAGACATTTTGTATTTGTTTTTAGATATGAATCCTACCTCAAGGTTAATTCCTAAAACATTTTACCGACCCTATGACCGTTTTATTTACCAGCTTCTGTCAGGTCAAACTTCATACCAATATTTGTTTAAGTGGCACTCAATCTGTTCCAGGATTCTTGGTCAGTTTCGTTACACTGGCGGCTATTGACGGCGTTAGACGGCTAATCCATTTTGACTGGCTGCTAGCGATCATTCGTCTAGTCCCATCAATGGCATCAGGTAGGTGCCTTGTTGTTGGGGCAAATATTTATTGGACTGAGGGCATAAAGTAATTTATTTAGTGTCGTGATTAGTGTTGTCCGATAATTACTTGATAACCTGTAACCGATATCCCGATGTTGTCCAACTCCGATGTAAAATCGATACCGATATATGCGGCCGTGGATTTAATTTATCATTGCTAATTTTATTGTGATGCCCAACTGGATGCTATACCGTAAATTCCGGACCATTGAGCGCCCCGGATTACAAACCTCACCCAGTACATTTTTAAAGGAAAAAGCATTTTGTACATACATAAGCCTCTCCTGCCTATAAGCCGCGTGTGCCCACACATTAAACTGAAATATTTATAAAGAAATACACAGTTTTCCAAGTTTAAATACCATATTTTAACAAATCGAGTTATGATACAGCGCGTGACTTACAGGTAAGGGAGGTGGGGAAGAGCAAGAGACGTGCTGTCGTTGTTGTTGCGGGTGTGTCTGTGTGTGTGCGTCGGCTGCTAGAGGCAGCAGTCGTGTGTTGTTCGACGAGTTTCCAAAATAAAGAAGTGCAACCTAACTTAACGGGTTACTATTTGTCATCGTTACAATACCTTAACTTTTCTTTCCAAACAGTGCCAGCAACACGGCACTTAGCTGACTCCTCAAGCTCACTCCTTAGCGTGTCGTCCTCTTCATCACGCAGCAGACCGGCTTTTCGAAACCCGTTGGTGATGGTGGATTTTTTTCACGCTGCTCCACGCTGTCAGACTTTTGCAAAAGTTGCTCTTCGCATACGACCACTTTTGTAAACGATCTGACGCCGCTGGCCATCCAAGCCTTCAATTCAACTCGGCACATCATATCCATTTCTTCTAGCATGATGCGGGTATGCTAATTCTTGCCTGGCACGGCCAGACTGTTCTCCGTGTGTTTTTCAAACACTGAGAGAATAGTCTGAGACCCAGCCCATTAACGCCCTCTCGAGCAAGTACAAAATCGATCGATAAATCCGTTTATTTGCGTGACGTGCTCTTAACGAGCGGTGTCACTCTTCCGCGTCGGAAGTCGTCTCCACAACACAGATGGCGAACAGCAGAGCCGAAAATGTGTTCCAATCCACGGTAAAATCAGTTTTAAATTACCAAAAACACATCGACACAAGTCAGTGACAACAGTCTGTCTCGCGCTAGCCATGTTGAATAAACTCCGCTCTCCTCGTATGTTTACTTTCGCGCGCAAGTCCCTCGTCCCGCCCGTCACTGATTGGTCCACTCCGCTGTCTGTTTGCTGTGGATTGCTCCGCTCTGAAAATTTTATCCGCTTAATGGTGGCCAGATTCAATAGCTGGAACAGCGGTGAGTCTGGAGTACCAGGCTATGCTAATTCTACTAATGCACAAAGATGAGGGTCTGCTACTTTTATTCGTGCACAAAGCACAAACTTAAAATACGGGTAAGAGTGCCAACTAGCGTCTTTCTCGACACACATATTCCACGTGTCTTATGCTTGCATTTTATGCTCGAGCGCTCCTGGCGGTCGTTAGAAAAATTGATAAATTGGCCGCATCATTGCATACGCCGCAGGATTCAAAATGAGGGAAAAAAGTAGCGGCTTGTAATCCGGAATTTACGGTAGTAATGATGAGGTGACAAACACCTTAACTAGATGGGTTCACAGGGAGGAGAAAAAGGGCAACTTTATTCCCTAGCCTCCGTTCAATCGGCAAATACACACAGGCAATCATAGGACATATAAGGTAACTCAACCTACAGTATTTTCATTAATTGGACATTTATAATGAAGTTTTCAGTGTAAATGTACTTCAATAACAATACAATACGACAATAACAGTAATAAACAAGAAAACGTGCTGTTGCAGACCAATTGCATTACTCGAATGCTCGCCTTCAACCTCAGACTTGGAATCACGTTTGCTTCATGTCATGACTTATTGAGGTGACCTTCCTTCATGACTCCTAACACAGGCCTCTATTTCCTCATGCATTACCACCCACCAGCACTCCCTGCTGACGGATTTCCTTCACTAAGACCGAGAACTTTATTGCATGAGCACAAGCTAATTACCGGTGCAACGATTAATGAATTAACTCAAGTAATTCCATTAGAAAAAAGCTTTGAATCAAATTTTGCAGCTTTGAGTAGTAATGGTTTGTTTTGGGAGTGTTTGCATTTAGTTTTATTGATTTGGGTGGATATACTGCCATTTAGTGGCAACAGTGAATATGACATAACTCATTTAACATGGCTGAATCCAACTGCTCCCTGTTAAGACAAAATAAGTTTTTCGTTGAGCTAATGTTTTTTATGCATTCATAATTTATTTTATAGGTATATTTAGCAGTTGTTTTTTTGTGGGAATTTGTTTGAAAGATTTAAGAGCATGTTAAAAATAAAATAAAAAAAAAAACGAACATTTTATCACATTTAAGATAGCAGGCGTTTGCTATGCAAGTTAGCCAATTGTTCTCTTGTTGAACTTCGATCCTAATTTAAAAATTTTTTTTTTTTTTTTACAATTTTAGGCTAAGCTCAGGTATTTAAATTTATTTTTTAATGAAAGTGCAATTCTGAATGATTTGAAGAAACACTTTGGAATTTTATTTTGTATTCACATTTTAATGCTCTTTTGAAAGTGCAATCTTGAAATGTTCCTGATCCGATTACTCGATTATTCAAACTAACTTTTTGATAGATTAATTGACTACTAAAATAATTGATAGGTGCGGCCCAAAAACTCATTATGCTGGGCTTTTGCACAGATTTTAAATTCTAATTACCGTAATTTTTGCACTATGAGGCGCACCTGACTAAAAGCCGCCACCCACCAAATTTGGCACGAAAACGGCATTTGTTCATAAATAAGCCATACTGGACTATAAGCCTCAGCTGTCTTCACTGTAGTATGAGATATGAACACCAAAAGATATTAACAGGTAAGACTATATTTGACAGTGGCATCAAACGACTGTCGTAAGACCAGATGAACTACCATGAAGCTTTGAACCACTCGGCTGCAAAGCTTTATTTGGTCATCACTGCTCCCTTCGGGGAGACAGTCAACCTCTGCTGACACCTGCTGTCAACGCTGTCGTTGTCTAACATGCCTCCTAGCATGCATTACAGGACTACAGATGTAAATGACAATCAAAATTTGATGTTCTGTGCTAATTATGTCTTCAGTTACTGTTCCAGTTGTTTCATTAATTGCTACTTATGGTATTTAGTAATACTTTATTTGACAGTGGCGCCAAAAGCCTGTCATTAGACAATCATAATTATGACATGATACCGTCATGAGCATTTATGAATGCTTATAACACATGTCATTTAGTGGTATCTGGCAAGTTATCTCACTTTTGAATGGATGTAAAAGATCCAAGCTGGACATAAATGGAGTTAGTGACATAATTTGCCGGATGGCACTTAATTACATCTGTCATTAGCATTCATTAATGACCATGACAGTGTCATGTCATAATTATGATGGTCTTATGGCAGTCTTATGACGCCGCTGTCAAAGGTTTTACCTATTAACCCAAATAAATCAACAAATAAGCCGCACTTGACTATGAACCGCAGGATTCAAAATTAAAGAAAAAAGTAGCCACTTATAGTCCGAAAATTAGGGTGTGTGTTTATTTTATTTTATTTTTTTGAGTGATTATTTCTTTCTGGGGACACAGTAGTCATATGTGTGGAGTTTATAATCCATTGATGTTTTATGGTTTAAGGGTCTTTACCTCAGTTAATGAATCCCAAGCATCCCAGTTTAGAGACATCCAGTTGGAACTCCAGTCACACCAACTGTATGAAGCTGTGACCAGCCCATGCACAAAGGCTGCAGGCTTGTATAATAACTTATAACTCAGTATGCCAAGTGGTGGGATACCAATATTTTCCAATTTTAATTGCGATGCAATTGAGGCAAAATGTATGGCACCATTTTAATGTAACCAGTATAGGTGCTGTTAACTAATTTGAAGCCTGAACAAGATCATAGTTTAATACAAAATATTGATTGGAATGATGACTTAAAAAATAATAAAGATTAATTACTTCGGAAGTACATTTTCCTCCAATTTTGTCTTGATTCCAAAGATCGATGCTAAAATATTTATGAATGTTGGCCAAATATATTGTTTAACGAGATCCGGGGATAAAAGTCAGATCGGAGAACATGACCAGCATCCCTATTGGTATACAAGGCACAACTCTGTCTGCATGCTGCAATGGACGCATAGGGGGTGGGGCGGGGTGATGAATGTGTCAGCTACGTGCCCCCCCACTAGCTTGGTCTCAACTTGAGAGAAAAGTGTGTCTTCTTGTTCAACACACAGCCAGACGCTGTGTACCTGCAGAGTTCTGGACCTTGTGTGGTCGTCAAGTTGAGCCTGCCAAAAATTCTTCTATGAGACGACATGATGACCTCAGTAATTAGAATGTCAAGGATGGCATTCCTCGGCCGCTTGTTGTCTGTGCCCAGGAGCAGGTGGGATACGTTAACGAGACGGGTTCACAGGCAGGGGAAAAAGGGCCACTTTATTCCCTAGCCCCCAGTCAATCGACAGGCAGCCATACAGGGATGCAGATGGTCTCATTTAAAAAAAAAAAAAAAAAAAAAAAGCCTTTTGCATCAAGCCTACACCTCCCCCTGCTGGATGCTTGACGGCTGCAGGTTTTTTTTTTTTTTATGCGCAAGCGTTTCCTCTTTCTCAACTTTTATAGACATAAGAAAGATCTCATGGCATACAAAAAAAAGTCACAAAAAGTATGAATTTAAAAAATGTAATGTAATGACCTTGTCATTCTGAAAATCAAGCTGATCTACTCGATGAAATTGAAAGACACTCAAAAATATCTTAGATTTTTTTTTTTTCCAAACCAAAATTGGATTGTTTCCTGTGATTCTGTAAAACGTTGTCTCACATTTCTCTTTCTGCTCAGGGATTTGAAGCTGAGAAATTACACGCCAGAGGATGATGAGTTAAAGGAGAGGCAGATCCCCAAAGCCAAACCTGCATCAGGTGTGCATCATCTTTATTTTCATGATATCTATGTTCAGGCAATGGCTTTTGAGTAGGCATGTGCCAATATGTTATTCTGACGATATAACCTTAACCCAAAATCTCACGGTGTCGCAGTATTGCAATTGCAGCTCTAAAATGTGTTAATTTGTGATATCCGGGTTTAAAAAAAAATCAATTGAACAGGTTTTTTTCTTCATTTTCAAAACTTATTAGCAAATTGGAATATAAGTATAATACGTTAAAATAACAATAATTAAAAAAATATTCTTAACAAAATTTAAATAAATTTAGTCCTTTAAGTGAGCCCAAACCCATAGCCACAGCTCAACATTATTACCATCAGAACAAAAATAATTGAATTAGTTTTCATAAAAAGCCCATGTGTATGACTCATTGTATGTTTACATTATACACATACTCTTTCTTTTTATTTGTAATCTATTTTTTTAAATATACATATTATACATATTATTACATATTATTAACATACTCTCATTCTCAACACAGTTGCCAGTGGGAAAAAAAAACACTACGTTTTACCACCACTAGAGACACTAAACACGCTGGAGTTAACTCTCGTAGCTGGTGGGAAACGTTCATAACAGTGTTTACTAACCTTTAATTTTATAGAAATGCGAAATCCTATTGGAGGTATTGCCTCCTCGGCAGTCACCCTCCGTAAACATGTTTTATATGTTGGTTGGCCCTCCTCCTATAAGCCGTGGCTGTCTAACTTTTCTGTAGCCGTATTCCAAGTATTCCAATACCAGAGATTGAAAAATGTTCAGGAGTTTCACCTCCTCCAGCCATCGTGTAGCACAGCTGACTGACTGACACTGAGCAACAACTGTTTGGGGAGGGTTGAGCCTTGCAGCTGCAAGCGAGGGATTTCTTCGTGTATTTTGGGACAGAAAAAATAGCTAATTTTAGGGACGGTATGACGGAAAATTTTTGTGATTTTGAAACCTTGATGTTTTCATACCACAGTATACCTTGAAAGTGGTAAACGGCACGTGTACTTTTGAGTTTATAATAAATGGACCAGTGTATTGCAGGCATCAGGCTATGACAAAGGGGAACAAACCCTTTATAGGGCAAGTGACTATTTTTGGTAACGAAAATACACAACATCAACATTTGGTGTGACCCATTACCAATTTTCAGACTATTAAACGCTACTTTTTTTCCCCACTTTGAACCCTCTGCTTTATAGTCCAGTGCAGTTTATTCAGGGATTTTTACAGGCTAATGATCTGCATGTCTTGTGGTGTAAATATCCCAAAGTAGAATGTGGCCACCTGAGGCTTATTGTCTAGTAAGCTTTATATGTTTGAATGTTAAACATGTTTTGTTTATGTTAAATTTGGTGGGTGCGACGCGACTGATAGTTCTCTCTTTAAATATAACCTAAATATACTCTTATTATAACACTTCAAAGTTGATTGGTATTGGCTGCCACTGTCAGTGATGGAAGTCCAATTTATTTGTATTGGGAGATCTGACTGTGACTGCTCATGTTTCAGCAAATTGATTTAAATGACAGCCCGATAAAAGGTTTCTCCAAAAGGTGATGAAACAAAAATTGGACAATTAGAAAGTGTCCACAAAGTATGCAGTTATTACAATGTAACGTTTAAAAATAGATTTGGATTGAAGAGACATTTGTCTGTTTCCAGTGGAGGATAAAGTCAAGGACCAGTTAAAGGCAGCCAATCCTGAGCCCATCATTGAAGAAGTGGTGTGTATTCTTTTCTTCATTTATTTATTTATTATTGCAGAAACAAATGGTTTAAAAAAAAAAGTCATTCTATTTCCCCAGGATTTGGCTAATCTGGCCCCAAGGAAACCAGACTGGTAAAACCTTTGTGTTTATTACTTTGACTTTGGTATCATTAAAGGTATTCTGTGACTGAAACTGTGGTTTTGGATCTAGGGATCTCAAGCGGGATGTAGCAAAGAAACTGGAGAAGTTGGCGAGGAGAACACAAAGGGCCATTGCTGAACTTATCCGTGAGAATTATTCCCTCCTCCCACTATTCTATAAAAAAAAAAATAAAAAAAAATTCTAACCACTAATTTTATTTTTTGTTTCCAGGTGATCGTTTGGGAGTCAATGAGGAGCAGCTGACTGGAGTGGCGGGAGAGGTACAAGCAGAACACGAAGACGGAGACTGATTTGGAGTTGAAAGAAAAGAAAAAGCCACTTTGAGAATGTGGGGTGTCTAATTTTGGGAACATATTGTTATAGGCGTGTGATTGCAGGCATTGTGGGTTTTTTTTGTATCGTTTGCTACAATCTACCGTATATATATAGTTGAAACAAAAACAACCATGATAACCTTTCATCTTTGTTGTCATATGATGTTTTAAATAAAAGTAATGTACATCTTTTGTTTTTTAAATCGCTGTCTTTTATTGATTCATTGAGCATCCGCACGCTTTTTAAATACATCAGATTTATTAGGAAAACTATCACTCTCTAATTATTAAGTGACTACCATACTGTAGATCATTAACTCATTGCCTGCCATTGATAACAATGGATGGATGGATTTAAACTTGGAGCAGGTAGACTTTTAAGTGATCATATTTTAGTACCAATTATAGCCCTAGACGTCCAATCCATGTATCGCTGCCAGCCTGTGCCTGTCAAAATGCATTGGACATCTAGCGCTGTCAATGGCAACCAAAGAGTTAAACTGATAGCTTGCTACATGTGAATCAAAAGATTTAAAGGTTGGTACACTTGAGCAATAATGAAGAGACAACAGAAAATATTTTTTGCATGACATTCACTTGTGATACCTACTGCCAGCATCCTTAAACTCTTAAAGTGCATTTTCCTTCCACTTCGACCCCAAAGCTCTTCCTCAGTGAGAAGCCTATTGCACTATTCACAATACAAGGCCACCTGCACACTTGACTGCTATTCCCCTTCTTAAATGGCAACAAGATAAGGCTCTTAAGAGAAGCAAAGCATCGAGTCACTTCCATCAGATAGCTCATAAACTACAGTACTATATTTACGTAAGTGCTGTTATGTATACAGTATAACACGTTTGATCTACTACAAAGTACATTGGAAAAATGTAAGTCAACTTCACAAGATAATGTGTATGTGGGAGTCTTAAATGGTGATGAATGGTGATAAAATCCTGAAATTTGTAATATTCTCAAGGAAAGTGAGACCATGGTGGCTTAAGGAAGCACAAAATAATACATGGTGGAGGCTGACATTGCTTTGGCACTCAGAGTGAAGGTACGTAATAAATATACCTGCATGCGCTCAATGGCGGCAAAGGGTGTTCACTTGTCTCTGTCAATGTCTGACAAATTTTGTTAGCCCTTGAGCAGGATATCTGTTGGTTGCTGTTGTAAGGTAACAATGACTGTTTTTGCGTGGCAACGGGAAATCAATTCAGTCGCACTGCCCACCGCCAGATTCGATCTTCCTGGATGCAGGGCCAAGCTCCACCTTGCACACCCGCTGGGCAAACTTCAGTGAGCAGAGTGTCTCACCTACATTGCTCTCTAGAGAAGACACCTTTAGAAAAGAAGGGAAAATATAGGGTAATAAAACTGCAATAAGCAAAAATGGTCAATCACATCTCACTAAATTAATAGATTTTATTTAAAATTTGCATGTCTTTAATGTTTTTTTCCCCTAATATGCATCCCTCAATTACAGTATTTTCTGCCTTAAACGACGCACCTAAAAGCCTTCAGTTTCCTCAAAACAGACAGGGTGCCTTATAATCAGATGTGCCTTATATATGGATCAATATTGATTAATCATGGCATTACATTGCAATTAGCGCAGTTCTATCTCGTGGATGCGAAGCGCAACCCTAACCACTACTGCTGTACATAATAATGAGGTGTGCCCTACATATGACAACAATTTTAAAATAGGCCATTCATTGATGGTGCGCCTTATAGTGTTGAAAATACGGTAATTGATTCATCGTAGTTAAAATTATTTGTATATTTCTTTATTGCTTATGGCAAAATACATGCAGGCATCACAAAAACTACAATTGAATGTCAAATGGGGGCAGCAAAATATGGCCTCACAGACTGCAATTGGCCACAGGGCCTCATGTTTGAGACCCCTGTTCTATATGAATGTTAAATAAACATTTATGAAAAGAAAATTCTTAATTTGTTCAAGAAAAGGTTAATTTATAATAATTTTAGTTGTTCATTTCCATTTACTTTTTCTATTTAAAAAAAAAAAAAAGAGGTGGGCTAGGCTGAATACTGCCCAAAGTAATATAACAGTATGTACAGTGAGGAGCAGAAGGATTTGCACCCCTTGTGATTTTGGAAGTTCACCCACTTAAAAAAATAGGTAGAAGTCTGAAATTTCAATCATAAATGCATTTCCACTTATAGAGGCATAATCCAAACACAAAAATCAGGAACACACATTGTATAATTTTTCAATAATTTATTTGTAATTTACTGCGGTTCATAAGTATTTGTACGCCTGAGAAAATCAGTACTAATATTTAGTTCAGAAGCCTTTGTTTGAAATCACAGAGGTCAGGCGCTTTCTGTAATTCTTCTCCAGGTTGATTTTGGCCCATTCCTCCACACAAATCTTCTCTAGATCTGTCAGGTTTCCGGACTGTCATTGAGAAACACGAAGTTTCAGCTCCATCTTAATATTTTCTATTGGATTGGGGTCTAGAGACTGGCTAGATCACTTCAGAACCTTGGTATGCTTTTTACGCAGCCACTTCTTTGTCATCTTAGCTGTGTGCTTCGGATCATTGCCATGTTGGAAGATCCAGCCACGACTCATCTTCAAGTCTGTGACTGAGGGAAGGAAGTTGCAGCTTAACCCATAAGAACCCAGACCCATTTTTCCTAGAAGGAAAATTATTTGCTATATACTACAGACCAAGTGGACCACATAAAACACATTTTTGATGTTTTTTTCTAAATAAAAGTTTTTCATACCTTAGATCTGCATTGTTACATATTTGCCACATTGGGCGTTAGTAGTAAAGATGCTCTTAATTTAACAGTAAGTAAACGACCATTTTTAGTGCTCAGCAACATGTAAACTGCGTTTTTATTTGCATTTTAACAACATATATCAAAGCTCTGACTTTAATAACAAGATTTAACATAAAATGATTTAGCTTTGCTTAGTGTAATAAAATAAATATTGGAACTGTATCAAAAATAAATAATACTGCTTATTTTGGGGCATTTAACAAGCTACCATGGGTACAGAGAACTGAACAACAAACCTGTAAACATTAGATGTGCAAATACATAAAAATACTGAAGAAAAATAGAACCCACATCATCAGCACCATGTCTGAAAAATTTTCAAACTTCGTTCGTCTGTTAAGTATCGGACAAGCCTTTTAGCCTATCCCAAATGGTAAAACTTGAAACTGTTTTGTTTCTCAGTGAGGCAAAGACACACATCACATTTCTCACAGAGGGTGGTAGTTGCGTAAACTTTGCAGAGTTTGTAGCGTCCACATTTTTTACATTTCAGAGGCCAGTGTGCAACTTGAACTCCAACACGAACCCTCTTGGGGGGTGGGGGTGGTGACGGAGATGGTCGGCCTCTTTGTGCCTGCGTAAGAATGAGGCTAGTGGCAACTTCCGCCTGGAAGCTCTTTTGTCGCAGTGTATTTTTGACACCAAGTAGTTTACAGTCACGGCGGTAGATCAACCCTGCATTAACCAGACCTAACATGATGGTGTGCCAGAACAAGTAGCGGTACCACCTCCGTGACCTCATGTGGTACTTGCACCTTGCAATGCATCCATCAAGGAGATCTACTCCTCCCATGAGCGTTTTGTACTCCCTTACAATGTGTGGCCGTCTGACCTCTAAAAATTTCTTGTCTGCTTTGCTCCAGCGTCGGACGGTATATTGAGGCTCAACTGCTCAGTAGGATGAGATCAAGGTAACAGATTTGTTGTCATACCACTTGACAATGGCCAGCCTTCCTTCTTTTTTTCACCCTGGCATCAACAGATCCTCTTCCTGTCTTGGCAAGACTTTTCTCATCTTCAGGCTGACACCCAGCCAAGCGATTGCCACGCAGAGTTCCCACAAAGTAGATCTTTCGTTGAAGAAGGTTGAGCACCAGCGGTGCTGAAGAAAAAAGATTGTCGGCAAACACTTTGTAATTCTGGTGTGGCGGAAGAGTTTCACAAAGCTTGACCACGACATCACCTCCCATGCCAAGTGAGGATTTTTTCAAAGTGCCACCTTCATAGACCGTAAAATCATAAAAGATTCCTGAGGAAGAACAGCGACTCCAAATTTTAAATCCCCAAGGATGGGGCTTGCCCTTCACATACTGTCTTATTAGACTGTGTGTCCCTCTGAACGACACCATTTGCTCATCAATCGAGTTATGCTCTTCCGGAGTGATATCCAGACGTCGTTTGCGAAACATATCCAACCATGGCTGGATCTTCCAACACTTATCTTCTGCTTGCCTGCTTGATAAGTCAGTGTGGTCAGTGAAATATAAATTGACCAGCAGGTTCTGAAAACGATTACGTGACATGACGTCAGCAACCATGGGACATCTTGTGTCATTTTCCCAGTACGCACAATTTCCTGTCAGTTGACAAAGACCCATTCGCAGTTAAAAACCAATCATGATTTCCAGTTCTTTTACAGTGGTGTTTACATTGTTGTGCTTTTCCAACTTTTGTACACTGTACAAATTTGTTTGTTCTTTGAGTAATTCAAGCATTTCTGTTGTTATGAACTTTCTGAAGTACTCAAGAGGACTACGAAGAATGTCTGGAGGTGTGACATGTGGTCCTTTGAATGTGCACTTCAAAAGGTTTGCTCCTCCAAGAAAGGTGTTTTCTACCTTGGACAGTTCCTTCTGTTTCTTGTTTTTTTGCCTAGGTTGGTTGCCTATTTTATTTTAATTCACTATTGTCTAATTCATAACACTGACTTGACTCGTCACTCTCCATGTCTTGCTTGGTAGGATTGTAAAGAGGGTTATCAGGGACTTCATCTGAGCTATCCATTTGCATTTTTGTGGGATCAGCATAAGATAGTAAATTGTAAAAATTGTTTTGTAACACAAATAAAATACTTCATTATTTTATATTTTTGTTTGGTCAGTACACTTTTGACAAGCAGAACATACAGTATATCAACTGAATATAACAGATACTACTAAATTAATTCGGTGGATTATTACCATTTCTGCTATTGTGACAAATAGGTCACATCAATCTCTTCATTCTGATTTTGGGGCTCAAAGCCCGATGTGACATTTATGTCACAGCGATATTTCCCACTTTGGTTTGATATTAATTTATTCAATAAATATGGTGAGACCAGGTTGAATGTAAGGTAGAACATGTTATCAAAGCATTACAAGTGTCAAATGACTTTGAAATTACCTGTAGTATCAAATAACTTTTTGAAATTGTCTGGTTCCTTGAAGTCAGCACACCAGCAGAACCACCATTTTGGAGAGACTACTTCCTGACAGAGTCACATGATTATCACATGATCATCACAACAGGATGTTCCGTATGTGCCGCTTAGGGTTTTAATGAGTTGAAGTCAGACATAAAGCTTTATATCAAAGAGACTGAGGCGTTCAAAGTGTTTGTGACCCTGGCGCCACCGTGGGTTCTTATGGGTTAAAATCTGACAATACATTGCACCATTCATCCTCTGCTTTATACAGTACAGTATTCCTGTCTCCTTTGCTGAAAAGCAGCCCCAAAGCATGAGGTATCCAGACCCATACTTCACAGTGGGGATGGTGTACTTGGCATTGTACTCATCCTTCATTTTCACCCACACACATGACGAGTAAAGTTTGCACCGAAAAGTTCTACTTTGGTCTCATCTGACCACATGACTTTCTCCCATGACCCCTCTAGATCATTCAGATGGTCCCTGGCAAACTTCAGACAGGCCTTCATATGTACTGGCTTCAACAGGGGAACCTTCTGAGCAATGCATGATTTTAAATCAATGCACCGTAGTGTTCTACTGACAGTAGCCTTTGAAACTGTGCAACCAGCCCTCACTTTTCTCATCATGAGTGATGCCCCACGAGGGCAAATTTTACATGGAGCCCCAGTCAAAGGTAGATTATTACGGTAGTCACGTTTAGCCTTTTACCATTTTCTAACAATTGCTGCAACTGTTGATTTATTCTCACTAAGCTACTTTCCAATTGTCCCATAGCCTCTTCCAGCTTTGTGGAGCGCCACAATTTTTTTCTCTGGTGTCTTTCAAAAGCTCTCTGGTCTTTCCCATGGTAGCAGTTGAATTATGACTGAGTGTGGGGTGCACAGGTGACAATAAAGAGCTCAAACGGGTGGTGGGTGGGTGGTTACCCATTGGGTAAAGGTGGACTTTTTTTTTTAGGTAGACTGACAACTCTTTGAGTGTAATAATTATTGCAGATTCTCAGGGGTGCAAATACTTATGAACAGCAGTAAATAATGCAAATAAATGATTGAAAAATCATACAATGTGAGTTCCGGATTTTTTTTTTTAAAGATTATGTCTCTATAAGTGGAAATGCATCTATGATTGAAATTTCGGACATCTACCCATTTTCTAAGTGGGTGAACTTGCAAAATCACAAGGGGTGCAAATACTTCTGCTCCTCACTGTATATACTGATATATTAACCATACTAATTGCAAAAATCAGCAAATACTATCAAAACAATTGTTTGAGGCAGCCCAACTTGACAGTAAGGTACATGTACCTATTACCCAGCCCTCTATGCTACCCAGCATATAAATGGTTAATTGTTTTACAAATCTATACCTACCTGCACCACCATGGCTGTTTTGCTGCCTTTACCCAGTGAGTCTTGCAACAAGTACGTAAGGCGAGAGTTCCTGAAAGGGATATGAGTTTGTCGTGCTCTCAAAGCCTGGATGACATCCCCGAGAGCCAACAAGGAGCGGTTTATATTCTGAGCCTCCTTCAGCCTCTCGCCCTCTGCACCTGACTTCCATACCCGCTCCGATCCCGCCAAATCAACCAGGTTCAACTTGCCTATAGATAAGTTAAAGAAAATGCCAGTGATGTTGAAATTGCCTTCAAAATGTCATCTGCCTCTATTGGTGGAATGTCAAATGATATTAATTATACAGTTGGTATTTCTGTAGAGATGTTAACGTATCATAACGTGCAACTGACCGGTGGTTTTGGAGCCGGTGGCGAGGTCAGTGCCCTGAACTGTGATGCAGAGAAGAGCATGAGAGCGAGAACTGTGCTGGTTCATCTGAGTGCCAAATGTGATCCTGTTCCTGCGGGCCATAGCTAAAATCTGGACAAAAACAAATTGCATATTGTTAAACTATACCACAGGTGTTAAACTCAATGCAAGATTTAGCCCATCAAATCTTTATACAGTAGGTGGCCCCACAAAAGCAAATAGTGTGTATAGTTCTTGTTTTTTCCTGAATGGATTTGTTCTTTCGATTTTGGCAGCAAAACGACTGTGAATACCATTTTTCATTACAATGACAGACTTTAAAGCATTTATTTTCGCCAAAATGGACAAAGAGTTATTTATAATATACAGTATTAGTTCTCTCTTTAAATAACTAATATATTTGTTGCCACAATTTCCTAGTATTTTTTATTTCAAATCAATTTACGTACAGTAAATACATTGGTGTCCCCCCAAATCTGGCAATTCCTGTAGAAATAACTTTAAATTTTATATTTTATTTTAATGGGGACCAGAACCCGCCACGATAAGTGAAAAACTACGAAGTAGTCCCCCCCCCCCCCCAAAAATAGAAAAGCAAACTTTGTGTGTGTATAATGTATTTTTTCAGATTTAGCATTGGAAAGAGATACATATAAGATGTTTTTTCACTTTTTCCCTCAAAGTATAAATGGTTTTTCAGCACTCCAAATGTAATAATTATGATAAGTTTTAAACATGATACTGTACTACATCATTTTTAAACAAGAAGAAAGTAGTAGAAAAATGCTTGGCTTTATTAAATGCTTCATTGAGTGAGTCCACTTAAATCCGCTCGAGCTGCTCACTTACACACGAGTTTCCACAGCAACTGTTTATCAAGTTAAACAATGTCTGACGCATGTGGCGCTTTGAAGTCCACTTCTTTGGCAAGTTCAAACATTAAACATCTGTCAATCATCGTTAACTTTAACCCTTTAAGGTCTGGGCCTATTTTGTCTGATTTTGCATGCCTTTGAAGTTGCCTTTATATTTCAAAGAAAGAATTGTTTACGATGGCCTGGTTTGGTCCCTTTTTTTGTGACACCTTGAACTTCATGTCCAAATTGTTGTTTCCTTCACTGATCAATTATAAATCATCATTTTGGGCCCAAAAAGACCAAAAATTCCAAAATCGTTTTGTCAAAATTTTTAATATTGATGTCCAATTGACAACCAAATATGCGTAACGAACCGTTTTGAAACTTTGTAATATTTATTCAACATGTTAGGATGAACATTCAACCAAAAAAATTTAGAATAAATAGTCTTATATTTGACAATTCAACATAAACAACAGGTATAGCCATAGGCGTTTTTTGCCTTTATACATGCTCCAGTCAAAACAGGTTATATACAGCAGACCTAACAGTGAAGAACAGTGAAAAAATATATACCATCTAACACAAAAAGTGTTTAGAGGCCATCTCTTTATGAGTTTAGGTATTGCGGCCAATCGCCTGATGAAAACTATGTACATACAGTCAAGCTTCTTGAACACACATTTATATACACAAATTGAGAAGATTGATGTGGGAAAAAATATATATATAACATTGGGGGGAAAAAAGCATTTTCAAAAATATTTACAATAAACAAGTTAAATTTTTTTCAGTCATGCCACTCCGAAAAGCAGTTTCGTCCTGGAATTAGACACGGCTACATCACACAGCTCACACTTCCATGGGGTGTCGGTCCTCTTTCCACCCTTCCATTTTCATTTCACTTTGCTTTCATTGTCACTATAAATGTACATGAAAATAAGTCAGTATTTATGAAAATAATAAAGTATAAAATAAAAATATATACAGCAATAAATAATAATGGAAATCTATATGTATGACAATAGAAAGCTGAATATGTGCTACATCCCTAATCTTCATATAGAAAGAAGAACACCACAAATTATAAATTCCTTCCTGGGATACCCACAGTGCACGTACGACTTTGATCTGATATGCACATTTTATTATTATATACACAAACACACACTTATATTGCATCAAAATTAACTTTGTCTTGCAATATCAAAAGAAACTTTCAAAAGAAACGTTTTCAGCATGAAAAAAAAGAGTGAGTTGGTTTACCTCTGCTCGTCGATGGCATCACCCACGTGTTCAAATCCGTCACTATCTTCACTCGAGGACTCTTCCGAAGAAGGCGATGATGACGAATTTGGACCATCCTCTTCCTCAAGTTGATCAGAAGCACAATTGCTTGCGCTAAATTTAGTTTTCCGTTCATTGTCAAAGTCACACAAAGTCGCTGCTCGATCCAGCAGTATCCAACTGGCCGTCGCTCGCCACCTCGCTGCTTCAGAACACTCCTCCTCCCTCTCGTTCGGTTGAACCTTGCACCGCAGTTATATTTATAAAAATTAAAAAAAAACGCATTTTGTGCTTCCACTGTGACTTCGAAAGGGTTCGTTTGATTTGTGTTTTTTTCATGGAGCTTCCGTTTTGAAAAAGGACTAGAAATGATGGAAATATAGACATAAACAAATGATCCATGCAGCGTTTTAATGTTTTTTTGAGAGGACAATAAAACTATAAAACTTAAATGACAATATCTCACTTTCTAGTTGGTCGATTGACTTCAAATAATAACGAGAGTAAACCGCAACTTCCGCACTTTAAAACGAGACCAACCAACGGCATGTGGGTGACGTAATTAAAACGTGAGGGCGCTTCAAAGACGACGTGCGCTGAGGACGCGCCGGCGCGTCCTTCGACTCTCAAGGGTTAATAGGTAACTCCAGTGCACTCACAGTCTGACGAACAAAGAGCAGGGAGAGGGAGACTATACGCGATTGGCTCGGGACAGCTCATCTGTGTTATTATTAATTCCGCGATGGACAGAGGGCGCGAAGCTTGAAGCGCGATGTAGCGAGGGATCACTGTACGTCACTGTAGATTATGAAGCATGCCTCTAATGCAAAATATGGAAAATTTTCACGAACTAGTAAACACATTTGATCTTGTTCCAAAAATCTAAAATAGGCTAATTGTTTGGCAAGAGCTTGACAACCAATTGTGAAATTGGTCACAGAATTTTAAAATCTTTCAATTTCTCTTTCAAATTTGAATGAATAAAACTTATGATGCTAAACACTTGACTGTTTAATTTCATTGAGCTACCTTCCATATGTTTCAGAGATATTTGCTGTTATAACATATTTGATTTTGATTACGTATACCCTGCAAAAATTGACATATTCATTTATATAACTTTCACAGTCACAAAGGCTATCTGAGAAAAACCAAACCAGACAGAGTTTAACTCCCCTATGATTAATGCAAAAAAAAATTCTGTCACCTTCTTGATATGTTGAAAGCTCTTAACCTCAATGACCCTGAGACCCGGCACGTGCAACTGTCCTGTTCCATCCGGATTGATTTTGATGTCCAGTTTCTCTCCATCCTTGCTCAGTAGATCCCTGACAGCCAAAATATGTCATTAGCCAACAGTCGAAACTCTCATCATGCTTCTTTCTGGATTTATCTGTACCTTAGCACCTCGTTGTAGATCTCCACGGAGCTGACAGTGACAGTGTAAGACCACATGTCCTTTCGTTCCTCTATTTCACTAAATAGGTGTTTCAGGGCCCTCTGGTTGATGCCCGGGTTCTCCACACTGCCCTGAATAGCAAAACAAACCTGTGTTGATTTGGTAAAACGATCGTTGGCATTGGATATGTAGGGGGGGGGCGAAGATACTGTGATGGTTGTAGGTGACCCCTGAGTATCCTTCATTTATTGTAAAAATGAATGAATGAAACAATGTTTAATACAGCATCTCACTTGATTAGTTATTGAACATGTTTTTCTTAGTAGTTCACTTTAAAAAATGACATTTTATACATTAAATAGATTGATTTAAACAAAAATCAAATATTTCATCCCCGCCCTTCATTTTATTATTTCAGAACATGACATCGAAACGATCAAAAGGAATTTTAACAAAGAAGTTATGTCGGTTGGCTTACTGAAAAATATTTTCCAGTGTTTATCGAATTTGATTAATATATAAACTTAACTAGTTCCACAATCAAAATGACTTGATCTTGAAATTAGGGCACAATGGCTTTCTGGAAAATATTTTACCGTGTTTAATGAAATGAAGTACTGAAATAAATGAATGATATCCAAGAATAGAATAGAATAGAATAGAATAGAATAGAATAGAATAGAATAGAATAGAATAGAATAGAATATAACTTTGTGTCATTGCCAAAGCAATTTTACCAAATCAATAAAAAATAAAAATGCTTCCTTAAAAATTGTGATTTTTTTTTGAAAATGTCTTATTTTCTGAAAACATTTAAATATGATTTAGGCTACGTTTCCATTTGGCATATACAGTGTATCACAAAAGTGAGTACACCCCCCGCATTTCTGCAGATATTTAGGTATATCTTTTCATGGGACAACACTAACAAAATGACACTTTGACACAATGAAAAGTCGTCTATGTGCAGCTTCTTTAATAGAGTTCATTTATTTTCCCCTCAAAATAACTCAAAACATAGCCATTAATATCTAAACCCCTGGCAACAAAAGTGAGTGCACCGCATGGGAACTATGTACATCCCTAAATATCCAAATTGAGTACTGTTTGTCATTTTCCCTCCCAAATGTCATATGACTTGTTACAGGAGTGCTGTCAGCATTGCTGCAGAGATTGAAGAGGTGGGGGGGGTCATTCCCACCACCATGCTTGACTGTAGGCATGACACACTTATCTGTGTACTCCTCATCTGGTCGCCGCCACACATGCTTGAGACCATCGGAACCAAACAAATTAATCTTCTTCTCATCAGACCATAGGACATGGGTCCAGTAATCCATGTGCTTTGTTGACATGTCTTAAGTAAACTGTTTGCACGTTTTCTAGTGTACCGTCTTCAGAAGAGGCTTTCATCTGGGGTGACAGCCATGCACACCAATTTGATGTAGAGTACGGCGTATGGTCTGAGCACTAACAGGCTGACCTCCCCCACCTCTTCAATCTCTGCAGCAATGCTGACAGCACTCCTGTAGCGAGTCACTTGACATTTTGGAGGGAAAATGAAAAGCAGTACTCAATTTGGACATTTAGGGATGTACGTCGTTTCTAAGGGGTGTACTCACTTTTGTTGCCAGGGGTTTAGATATTAATGGCTACATTTTGAGTTGTTTTGAGGGGAAAATAAATGAAATCTATTATTTTGTCAGTGTTGTCCCATGAAAAGATATACTTAAATATCTGCAGAAATGCGAGGTGTGTACTCACTTTTGGGATACACTGTAGCACCCTTGTAAACACAAATATTAGTTTCCAATTATAAGGTCAGCTCCAACCATGAATTGTCTTTTGAATGACATTTAATATTTGAGTAAAACCATAAAATCCTTAGGAATCTAATCAAAAAATGAAAAATGTTGATACATTTCGTTGAGCTCTCACAGTACAACTAAACAAAAAAGAGTAGAACACAGGAGAGATATCATGCAGAAAAAAACATCGGTTTTTGCTCAGAACCGCATATCATTACCTCCATAGTATAGGTTTTCCCAGAGCCAGTCTGCCCATATGCAAATATGCACACGTGGTAGCCATCAATACATGAGGTCACAAGAGGTTCAATCTCCTGAAAGACCTGAAGACAGCAAAATGTAAGTGATGGCACAACTTTTCAAACATTTTTTTCCCTTGTTTGCGCTGTTTGTTCATGCTCGGACCTCTTCCTGCGTAGCCTGAGGGTGGAAGACCTTGTCTAGCTCAAAGGTGCGACCCTTTCCTTTACTCAACACACTCAGAGAGGACTCGTTATCGGGGTCCGTGCTGACCACCACGGATGTGCCCTCTTCGCGTTGGTCCTCTTTCAGAACAGGCTTCACACGGCACAGCACCCGGATGTTACCTAGATGACAGAACACACAATACAATACTACACAAGGTCTCAGTAAAATGACCCTCATTGTATGTAGCATCCGTGCACACCTTTTAATTCCACCAGCTGCTCATGCAACTTCCTGCGCAGTGCAACCTCCTTTCTGTATTTTTCCAGAAGGTCTTTGTTAGCCTCTGACATTTCAAAGATTGCTGCTGAAACCTACCAAACAAGGAATGGTGACAACATACGTTTTGTGCTTTTTGGTCCAGTGAATGATATTCAGCAATGTATCATTACACCCTAGCTGTCACTAACCGCTTAATACTACCACTACCAAATATAGAAACAATCGATATTATACAGAAGTACTGTAGAATGTAACAACACAAAATTAATACAGTACATCATCTAGAGAAGTTGAGTACAGTGATCCCTCATTTTTCTTGCTTAATGGGGACTAGGAAATTTGAAAATACACGAAGTAGAGGCGGAGCTTATTTAAATAAAATAAAAAAATATATATATATATATTGTGTGTGTTCAATGTATTTATTCAGATTTAATTAGAAAGGGACATACAGTATATAAGATATGCCCCCCCCAAAGTATAATAATTTAAAAAAATAAAAATGTGTCACCCTCGACAGCACGCTGTCCTTCTGCTCCTGTATCAATGACATTATAGATCAACCTACTTCCACCGTCGCAATATTTCACGCCTCCTCCCTTCTCTCGCCTGCCATACCGCTTCCACTCTTGTCTGTAGTCTAGTCACTTCCCGGCTCGATTACTGTAACTTATTGCTCTTCAGTCTCCCAAATAAGTTCTTCCGGAAACTGCAGCTCCTCCAAAACTCAGCAGCACGCCTCATCACTCAGACCCACACCACTCACCACATCCCCCCATCCTCCGTCAACTTCACTGGCTCTCAGTCAAACAAAGAATCATCTACAAGTGCCTTGTCATTACCTTCAAAGCACTCCATTGCCCGGCCCCTCCCTACCTATGCAATCTTCTCTGTATTAACCCCCCCATTCACTTCGCTCTTCCTCTACCCTCCACCTTTCGGTCCCCAGTGTCTGTCTCGCCACCTTCAGTTCCAGAGCTTTTAGTCACTGTGCCCCCCAGCTCCCGAACTCCCTACCCCTCGATCTTCGCAATATATTTACCCTCTCACTTTTCAAATCCAGACTCAAACCCACCTGTTTACTCTTTCTTAGCCAACATGATCCTCATCTTGGTTTTATCTTGATATCTTAATGTATTTTAAAATTTACTTTTATCCTGCTTATAATCTAATTTTATGATCATTTTACTGTTATTGTTGTTGAGCTATTGTGTTCCCATCTTTCTTGTTAAGCGTCTTTGCGTGTCATGAATAGCGCTCTATAAATAAAAATGTATTATACGTATATGTATTTTTCAATAAATCTTTTTAAATATATACAGAGGGGCAAATAAGTATTAAGTCAACCACTAATTGTGCAAGTTCTCCAACTTGAAAATATTAGAGAGGCCTATAATTGTCAACATGGGTAAACCTCAACCATGAGAGACAATGTGAAAAAAAAAAACAGAAAATCACATTGTTTGATTTTTAAAGAATTTATTTGCAAATCATGGTGGAAAAGAAGTATTTGGTCAATACAAAAAGTCTATCTCAATACTTTGTTATGTACCCTTTGTTGGCAATAATGGAGGCCAAACATTTTCTGTAACTCTTCACAAGCTTTTCACACACTGTTACTGGTATTTTGGCTCATTCCTCCATGCAGATCTCCTCTAGAGCAGTGATGTTTTGGGGCTGTCCTTGGGTAACACGGACTTTCAACTCCCTCCACAGATTTTCTATGGGGTTGAGATCTGGAGACTGGCTAGGCCACTCCAGGAGCTTGAAATGCTTCTTCTGAAGCCACTCCTTTGTTGCCCTGGCTGTGTGTTTGGGATCATTGTCATGCTGAAAGACCCAGCCATGTCTCATCTTCAGTGCCCTTGCTGATGGAAGGAGATTTTTACTCAAAATCTCTCGATACATGGCCCCATTCATTCTTTCCTTTACACAGATCAGTCGTCCTGGTCTCTTTGCAGAAAAACAGCCCCAAAGCATGATGTTTCCACCCCCATGCTTCACAGTGGGTATGGTGTTCTTCGGATGCAATTCAGTATTCTTTCTCCTCCAAACACGAGAACCTGTGTTTCTACCAAAATGTCCTATTTTGTTTCATCTGATCATAATACATTTTCCCAGTCCTCTTCTGGATCATCCAAATGCTCTTTAGCAAACCGCAGACGGGCCTGGATGTCTACTGGCTTCAGCAGGGGGAAATGTCTGGCAGTGCAGGATTTGAGTCCCTGGCAGCGCATTGTGTTACTGACAGTAGCCTTTGTTACTGTGGTCCCAGCTCTCTATATGTCATTCACTAGGTCTCCCTGTGTGGTTGTGGGATTTTTGCTCACTGTTCTTGTTATCATTTTGACGCCACCGGGTGAGATCTTGCATGGAGCCCCAGATCGAGGGAGATTATCAGTGGTCTTGTATGTCTTCCATTTTCTAATAATTGCTCCCACAGTTGACTTCTTTACACCAAGCGTTTACCTATTGCAGATTCAGTCTTCCCAACCTGGTGCGGGTCTACAGTTTTGTCTCTGGTGTGCTTCGACAGCTCTTTGGTCTTGGCCATAGTGGAGTATGGAGTGTGACTGACTGAGATTGTGGACAGATGTCTTTTATACCGATAATTAATTAAAACAGGTGCCATTATTACAGGTAACGAGTGGAGCCTCGTTAGACCTCGTCTGAAGAAGTTAGACCTCTTTGACAGCCAAAAATCTTGTTTGTTTGTAAGTGACCAAATACTTATTTTCCACTGTAATTTGGAAATAAATTCTTTAAAAATCAAACAATGTGATTATCTCTTTTTTTTCACATTCTGTCTCTCATGGTTGAGGTTTACCCATGTTGACAATTACAGGCCTCTCTAATCTTTTCAAGTAGGAGAACTTGCACAATTGGTGGTTGACTAAATACTTATTTGCCCCACTGTATCTTAACATTTTTAAATAAAATACTGTATTATTTTTTATTTTTATTTTTTTATGGAAAAAAAATCTGCGATGGACTGAGGACGCAAAGTTTAAAGCGCGAAGTAGTGAGGGATCACTGTATTATCATGTAGCTCAGAAACTAAACAAACATTCAAATACATCACACTCAGCAGAGATGCTGATTTTTCACTCTGTTAATGTATGCAGATAACTACAGATGTGATTTGCTAGTTCAGCTTGACTGAAAAATGTTTCGATCAACCATTTGGCGGTTTGATACAGTACTGAGTTACTGTACACTAGCCAGCGTTAAGGCCTGGTGCAGATTAGATTGAAAGAGCGGACCATGACGTAATGCAACATAATGTGACATACACTAACATGACGCAACGTGTCGTTGCACAATGTAGCGTAACTGTTCGTAAAAACATCTAACAAACATAACCGTACACATATTGGAACTATATTGCAGTTAATAGACTCTACAAAATTGAGAAATTGTTGACAAAATTTAACGGAAGGAATATTTTTTTTTAATTCTTGTTGTAAATTTAAGTTTGTTAAAGTCTGTATCTCTGTTACCTGTTTTTTTGCCTCCTTTATTGCCGCTCCGTAAAACTCAGAAAAGTTCCGAACTTGGCTCCTCAGGCTGGCGTAGTCTGTTTTCATAGAGCGCAGAGTTGGGGGAAGGGCCGTCAGACGCTTCTGTAAACCTGAAGAAAAATTGAGTTTAATTTAACATACAACACTGATGTGAAAAGATGATAAGGTGAATCGACCGACTGAAGAACTGGTGCTGCAGATCCTCAAAATGTTCTGTCGAGCAGTTCGCAGCAGCCTTCACTGCCTCCTCCTTCCTCTCTTCCAAGTGGCCGATCTCCTTTAGGAGCTCCTCTCTCAGCTGTCCTATCTCCCGCTCATAAGCTGCAATCTATGAAAAGCATTGTTACCCCTTAATTGCACATTTTTGTGATAGAGTGTTACTATAACGCTGTTGTCGCTTTGAAATCTAACGCTATACTGAGCATTAGTATCATTGTAATGGCAAAATATCTGATACCGCGGCTGTAATAGCGGTCATTCTAGCTTGTGTAAGAGTACCTGAAGATACAGGTCATAATAACCCCAGTAATTATTTGTTATATTTGATTAAACATGGTTTACTGTATTTTGTTCTGCAATATCATACAGCGCACATATGGTAAGCAACACCAAAATTGATG
The DNA here is from genome assembly GCF_030265065.1 of Corythoichthys intestinalis. Taxonomy (NCBI): domain Eukaryota; kingdom Metazoa; phylum Chordata; class Actinopteri; order Syngnathiformes; family Syngnathidae; genus Corythoichthys; species Corythoichthys intestinalis. The sequence goes on from NC_080398.1 coordinate 46,160,017, forward strand.
TGCTCTGTACCTTGTGCTGCAGATTGCAGCTGTACTCATCTGACTTCCGGATTTGCTCTTCCAGCTGCTTGCAGCGCTCATTTTGGTTAGATAACTTCTCAGACAGCAACTCGTTCCTTTGTCTGGCTTTGGTCAGCTGCTTCATGGTGGCCGGGGACTCCACCTCAACGGTTTTGGTGACATACTTGGAGAAACAACAAATTGCAGCTGTCTCAGATTTGAACATCACAAGAAAAGACATGTCACGAGCTAAGTCTGGCCCGCAGTGTAATTATAAATTAGCTGCAAGATCAAATCAAATGTTGTATTAGAGCTAGCCAACCAGTGTATACTATATTGCAGGGTTCACTAAATCCGGACCTGAGTGCCACGTTTCCTGTCGTATTTTCCATGTCTCCCTCCTCCACCACACCTGAATCAAAATAATAAGGATCATTATCAGGCTTCTGGAGAGGTAGCTGATGACATAATCATTTGATTCAGGTGTGTTAGGGGAGAGAGACGTGGAAAACACGACAGGAAAAGTGGCACCGAGGTCCGGATTTAGTGAACCCTGCTATATTGCATGCAAGACTAAAACTACAAATCTCTGAATGCTTGGCTTGTGTGTTTTCATGTCTGTTGCGACCGTCAAATTTGAGTTGAAAATTTGAGTTTGACACTCCTGCTATGAAATGACAAATTTATACTGGAGCTTATTATGAAATAGAAGATAGGGAGTGACTTCAAACACCACATTATTGTTTTCTTAACGTATCCATCTCAGATATTTCCATATTAAAGATATCCACCCCAGTTACAATACATACCTTTACCACGGGCTCTCTGCCCCTCTCTCTGTCCAGCTCCAGCTGAAGCTCCCTCACTCTATCCTCTCGTCTTCTCAACTCCTCTCCTCTCCTCCACTCACTCCGTTCGCTCTGCTGCTCCAGCTGCGACAGCTGCTCAGCGCGCTGCTGCAGGGAAGCCTCCAGCTGCTGCACGCGACTCCTCAGATTCTCGTTTTCCTAAGGGAGAGTGTTAGAATCGTTTACAAATGCAGCATTGAAGTACACAAGTACCATGGTTAGCTCCACCTTGATGAGCATGGTGCTGGACTGTGAGGGAATGGTGGTTAGCTGCTGCAGGAGGCCTTGGGTGACAGTCAGGCTTTGCTTTAGAGTTTCATTCTCCGCCGAAAGACACAAGACACGTTTTTCTGAGTCTGTGGCACCCTGTAAGTATGTTCAGAATTAGAATATATTTATTGTTTTTGAGCGGAAGCGCAACAAAATTGATACAACAGCTCCCAAGGTCGGTGCATCAAAAGAAGGGATAATGGGCTTAAGCATGTAGACATCTAAACTTGATAGCACTTACAGTTGCAGTTTTGAGTCTGCACAGCTCCTCTTCACGTTCTTCAATTCCACTTTTAAGCTCATCGATCTATGCAGAAAAAACATAGCAATTTTCGTATATGCAACGAAATATTAGTTATCTTTTTATCTAGTGGTGTACCTACCTGCTGCTGAAAGGCCACTATGCGAGTGTGTCGGTCTCGGTCCTTCTGTTCCAGCTGCGAGCGCAGCAGACGCAGTTCTCCTCTCAATTTGCTGCGTTCCCCCTGGAGGCCGTACAGAGACTCCACCAGGCTGTGAACTCCCGCTTGAGCACCTGCGTCACTGCCACTTTCGCCTGAAATTACACGATTAGTTTTTAATAGCAGTGACATGAACTATAATTATATTCCTTCATATGTGGTATGTATTCAAATTAGGTCAACCAGATATGCAGTGAAGAAAATAAGTATTTGAATATTTTGCAAGTTCTCCTGCTTAGAAATCATGGAGGGGTCTGAAATTATCATCGTTGGTGCATGTCCTCTAAAAAGAAAAATTCAGAAATCCTAATGTATGATTTTTTAAAAAATGATTTATTTGTGTGATACAGCTGCAAATAAGTATTTGAACACCTGAGAAAACAAATGTTAATATTTGGTACAGTAGCCTTTGTTTGCAATTACAGTGGTCAAACGTTTCCTGTAGTTTTTCCACCAGGTTTGCACGCACTTCAGGACGGATCTTGGCCCACTCATCAGTCAGGTTTCAGGGCTGTCGCTGAGAAACGCGGAGTTTGAGCTCCCTCGAAAGGTTTTCTATCGGGTTTAGGTCTGGAAACCGGCTAGGCCATGCTAGAACCTTGTTATGCTTCTTACAGAGCCACTCCTTGGTTTTCCTGGCTGTGTGCTTTGAGTCATTGTCATGTTGGAAGACCCAGGCATGACCCATCTTCAATGACTGAAGGAAGGAGGTTGTTCCCCAAAATCTCACAATACAGGGCCCCAGTCATCCTCTCTTTAATACAGTGCACTCGTCCTGCCCTAAGCGCAGAAAAACACCCCCAAAGCATGATGCTACCACCCCCGTGCTTCACAGTAGGGATGGTGTTCTTGAGATAGTATTAATCATCGTTCTGTTTTACTCTCACCTGACCACAAAAGGTGCTCCTATGACTTCTCTGCATCATCCAAATGGTAATAGGCAAACTTAAGACGTGCTTTGACATGTGCTGGTTTAAGCAGGTTAACCTTCCGTGCAATGCATGATTTCAAACCATGATGTCTTAGTGCAGGGGTGCCCAAGTCTGGTCCTCGAGAGCCCCTATCCAGCTTGTTTTCCATGTCTCCCTCCTTTAACCCACCGGAATCAAAAGATCAGCTCATCAGCAAGCTTTGCAGGAGCCTGACCACGATCCTCATTATTTAATTCAGGTGTGTTGGAGGAGGGAGACATGGAAAACAAGCTGGATAGGGGCTCTCGAGGACCGGACTTGGGCACCCCAGTCTTAGTGTATTACCAACAGTAACCATGGAAACGGTGCTGCCAGCTCTTTTCAGGTCATTGACCAACTCCTGTCGTGTAGTTCTGGGCTGATTCCTCACCTTTCTTAAGATCACTGTGACCCCACGAGGTAATATCTTACATGTGGGTCCACTCCGATTGAGACTGACCGTCATGTTTAGCTTCCTCCATTTTCTAATGATTGCTTCAACAATGGACCAAGCTGCTTGGCAATTGCTCCGTGGCCCTTTCCAGCCTTGTGGAGGTGAACAAATTTGTCTCTGGTGTCTTTGGACAGCTCTTTGGTCCTGACCATGTTACAAGTTTGAGTCTTACTGATTGTGTGGGGTGGACAAGTGTCTTCATTGCTGCTATCGACCTCAAACAAGTGCATCTGATTCAGGATAATACATGGAGTTGAGGTGGACTTTTAATAGGCGGACTAATAGGTCTTTCAGGGTCAGAATTCTATCTGATAAACAGGTGTTCAAATACTTCTTTGCAGCTGTATCACACAAAAAAATTGTTTAAAAAAAAATCATGCGTTGTGATTTCTGATTTTTTTAAAAATTTAGATTATCTCTCTCACAGTGGACATGCATTTACAATGAAAATTTCCTACATGAGTTTTAAGTGGGAGAACTTGCAAAATAGCAGTGTGTTCCAATACTTATTTTCTTCACTGTAGTACAAAGTAATATCTTGGATTTGAAAATAGTTCACCGTTAAGCCGACGGGTACAAACTTATATAGTTTATATGTTATCAATAATAAATGAATCTAAGAACAAATATTAATACAGTACTAACAACATAATGTATGGTTTCTTGTATTATTATTAGGGCTGTCAAACGATTAAAATTTTTAATCGAGTTAATTACAGCTTAAAAATTAATTAATCGTAATTAATCGCAATTAATCGCAATTAATCGCAATTCAAACCATCTAAAAAATATGCCATATTTTTCTGTAAATTATATACAGTACTGTGCAAAAGTTTTAGGCAGGACAGCTGCCTAAAACTTTTGCACAGTACTGTATATTTTTATTATATTATGTATATACAGGATATACTGTATGCATATATTTTCCCCAAGTGGAAGCTTCCATGATCCTAATAAATTTAACAATTAAAAAAAAAAAATCTACAGTACTGTGCAAAATTTTAGGCAGGTGTCCTGCCTAAAACTTTTGCACAGTACTGTATATATTCTGTAAAATAAATTGTTGGAATGGAAAGATAAGACACAAGATGGATATATACATTCAACATACGGTACATAAGGACTTGTAGTGGGCATTTCACTCTACTGTCATTTAAATCTGTCTATGCTGTCCTCACTCCGAAGCGTCTACTTTTTCCAGAGCTAGACAGCTAGTGAACGATGCCTTAATAATCAGACTTCTTCCTTTTTCATCTGATTTATTAATAAAATGGCCTCAAACCATTGTCCTCTTTAGACCATCGTAAAACTACAAAAAAAAAAAGTACACAAGCATTGCATTAGCAACAACGTTAGCTTAGCACGCTATACAGGGTCACTAAACATAAACAAAAAGCGTCTCATACAAAAAATATAACATTTCGCTTACTAGCATAATATGTACATTCTTTACAACAACCATACTTACGGACAAATCTTGTCCAAGGATCATATAAGCACAACATTACAACGTAGGCGTCAGACCTAGACGTAGTGCAGCCATATTGAACTGGCAAGAAAAACAATAAACCATGTCGCAAAGCGACCACAAGAGTTCGCTGTTGGACAGCACAAAAAGCCTTGCTGTAAAACTTACTAAAAGGCAGAATAATGTCTGAGCGGGACATGTGCGTTAATTGCGTCAAATATTTTAATGTGATTAATTTAAAAAATTAATTACCGCGCGTTAACGCGATAATTTTGACAGCCCTAATTATTATATAGGCCTGTTAAACCAATTTCTCCAGTCTGTTGATATTTAAGTGTAATATTAATGAACATTATGGATGCACTTAAAGCCTTTTCACACACATTGTAGTAAGTCAGTGATGCTAACATTATTACTTATGCTGTATTTGCACTCTCCAGAGAGGCCAAGCTTCTCACGTGTAGCCGAACTAGGCACAAAACCAGCAACAACCTTGTCCATGTAAAGCTTAAAAAAGAACACATGCATCTTAATAATCAGACCTTAGACGTAGTCCAGACACACTGTCACCTCTGATCTTTGAATGCAGGACACGCTAATGCTAACGACGCATTGTGTCAGGTTTGCCCTCTCATCATGATGCAGATGGCAGTCATGGAGCATGCAGAACGCTGTGCTTAGCAGTGCATGTAAGAACTCAGCCGCAATTCCTTGAGAAACAGAAATAGCTCATTTAATACTGAACTGATTTCATATGATGAAGGCACAGGCACATTTACTTGCATGTTTCATTATCAGCACAACAAAGCAAATGCCTTACAACACAAGGACACCAACCGCTGCATCTATTTTTAGTCCAACACGAGTACACGTGCCACCTTGCATGTGCCAGACTTGTAAATTGCATTGCAGGAAATGAAACTCTCAGATATTATTCATAAACGGAACCAAACATCTTTCGACTTCACCAATGACAAACCAAGTTTAACCTTGTCCTGCGACTAATAAACATTAATATTCATGAGTTGGACATCACACACAACAGTCCCTGCGGTGATATCACTTCATGTCATGCACTTGTGAAATACTATAAATACGGGCACTACCACAGAGCTGAGAATTATTTCTGCCTCTCTGCTCACAGGTCAAAGAGCCATCTGCTCCAAGCTGATATGCACTATGTGCTCACATACAGTACATACACTACAGTCTAGTCTGTTACATCACTACCATGTTGTCGATGAACTAAAATACATTTAACATGTTTTCACTCTTCATCATTTATTTATGTAACACTTGCCCTCATAAAAGTGACAGGTGATCTTCGGCCTATCCCAGCTGACTTAGGCCAATCGATCTCAAGGAACACGCACACAACCCTATCACAATGAAACTAAGAACAATAGGTGTTTTGCGATTGTTTGCGCACAGACTTCATAATATATTGACGAGACACGGAGTGCGGGGCCGATTAATAGGGGGCCTATCTCCGTCAAAGCTGACCGAGTGGAAACATCAACAAAGAGCGTTATACGTTGAAAGTTCTTGTGAATAAATGCTTAAATCCCTGAATTCTTTATCGATATGGACGTAAAACAGTCTCGATTCTTGGTTAAAAGCAACAACAAGAACAAAAAACTGGTAGTCAGCATTTATTTTATGTAAATATGTGGAATGTGCTGCTATTCTTTAAGCCACTGTGGCGCCGCCTTATCACCACAAAGAGCTTTTTACGTTGAAATTTTTAGGAATAAATGCTTAAATCCCTGAATTCTTTATAGATATGGATGTATAACTGTCTTGATTCTTGGTTAAAAGCAAAAAAAAAAAAAAACGCACAGAAAAAAAAAACGGGCAGTTAACATTTATTTTACGTAAGTATGTCAAATGTGCTGCTAATCTTTCAGCCACTATGGTACCGCCTTATCACCACTAAGAGCTTTTTACGTTGAAAATTCTTGTGAATAAATTCTTAAATCCCTGAATTCTGTATTAGTATTACATATGAACGTAAAACAGTCTCGATTCTTGGTTAAAAGCAAAAAAAAAAAAAAAAAAAAACAGACAGTTAGCATTCATTGTACGTAAATATTGTGAATTATAACGCCAATAACGTAGCGGTTGATTTCTCACATTGATTTTTTCCCCCAACGTTTCAAAATGCATGCATGGTACGAAAAATATAATAATTACCTTGAATCCTTGAACAAATAACTCCCGAGACAATCCTTCCCGTTTGTATGCGGTACAGCTTTCGTACAACCTAAATCCGGCGTTGGAGAATAACTGCGACCGATTGAAGCGGCGTGTAGGACGGCCCCCTACTAGAAGGCGTGGTGTAGTGTCTGATGAATATGACCCGTCAATATCATTATAAAATCTATGGGTTGCGATGGTTCTGAACTTTATCAGAGGAAAATTGTCAAATAATTGACTCTTAATTGATTTAATTGCAGGTTGGAGCAATGCTTACCACGTCTGCCTGAGAGGTCAGAGGTTCAGTGTATTGACTCCGGCCTTGCTTGGAGGAGTTTTTGCATTATTTCCATGCTTGAATAGGTTTTATCTGGTTCCACATTACAAAACAAGTATTTTAGGTTCATTAAATTATCTCTTATATACTCCAGGTGTAAATGAGGTGGGTAAACAGTCCAGGGTGTAGCCAGCCTCCTGCCAAAATTCATCTGAAAGGTTTCTAATCAAGACACTACTTAGGAGAAATTCCATAGAACATGGTCGGAAGAAGCTGAAATATCATCTATACAAGGACTCATTGCATTGAATAGAAAAATGCTGCCCAAGGGAGTTGTGCCATAGTGCAGGCTTTCATGGATGTAGTTTATCTTCCCATAGCTCCTGACATCATGTTCTTCTTAAAGGGACAGACAACACCGTTATCATGTGCACCACAGCAAAAATACTCTTGTTTATTAAATAAAAAAAAAAATTTTTTAATGTTTTTGATTTTTCTGATGTGTAATCCTGGAGAAAAACACAAAGCAACTATTTTTCAGGAAGTGGTCACCTGACATGGGGGCAGATATTTTATCAATGCCAGAAAGATTTTAGTCAATAAAATGTGAGTATCCTAGATTGACCGCCCTTTCCTTATGAAGTCATTAATACCCATTATCACATTCACTTGCGATCCAGTCCATTAGCGTATATGTGCGTTGGTATAAATGACATCGCAAAATGGCTGCGGTCATAAGCGGTGGTATTTGTTTGGGTTTTAACGTTATTTTGTCTTTCCCTTTAAGACAAAGTGACGAATGACTTAATGCTTTTCGGACTCATTCTATAGACTTTTTTATGCGCCATGCTATTTCCCCTCCTCCCTTCCATCTGGCAACCTTTTCTCACCGTCACTCTGCGGGCTCAGCTGCTGGCTGACGGCTTCCTCCAGGTTACAAATGATGCTCTTCTTGTCCTTGAGACGTTGACGATAGGTGGCTCGCAGCGCTTTCATCTGTCGGCGGTGCTGTACCCGGTGCCTCTTGAGCTGGACACGGTACTGCTCGGCCTGCTGCTGCAGTTGCTGGAAATGGGAGTACTGCTCCAGGAAGCTCAGCAGGTGGGACATGACGGCCATCAAAGGGGACTCTCCCAACTGAGCACAAGTGTATTATACAAGTTTGCACCTTATTTGTGAAGAATTGGCTCATTTTTTGTCAATATGTTACCTTTCCTGTTGTCTCCATCTGGCCTTGTGAGGTCCTCTTCTTGTCAGACTCCTGCTTAAAGGATAAAAATGCTGCCAGAGGAGTGCATGCTGGGACTTCATATTGTTCATCGTCATCACTCAGTGACATGTCATCACTATCACTGCTACTACCTGGATCATCATAAATCACATTAACAAAAAGTAAGCAACAACAATAATATAGTATATATCCATTTGTTTATTTGAACACTTACTTGAATCACTGAGGCTAGCACAGGCCTTCTTTCTTATTTTGGGGGTGTGGCCATCTACCTTTCTCCCTGTTTCCATGGAAACAGGTCTTGGCTCCTGAGCACAGCAAGACAAATGAGGGTCAGTTGGTGTGATGACAATATTTACACATCGCACCTAGAGCTTCGTGCAATATTGGTTCATATCCCACTAGGAAACCCCATTTTAAATGTTTTTTTTTTTGGTTTTATGACTCATGCATAACCCTCCCACAAAAATGCTAAATTCTCACAAAGGGACACCCAAGGCTTGTTATAATGTGTCTAGACATACGTCTGTAGCCGCTCCACATGATGCCTCCAAGGCTTCTTCCTCCTCCTTCTTGAAGACAGTGTAGAAGATGTAGACCAAAAGAGAGTAGAAGGCGTACATCTCTACGCTGTGCAACAGTTCCTGTGAATTGAAATCAAATCATACAGCAGACAACATTTTTAGCCATTAGAATATCCTCTGCAATGACATTTCATTCCGTTCCATGATGCTTCAGCTTATTTACCTTAGTATATATCGTATCCAGTCATTTGTATTCCCTTTTCACACTCCTATCCATGACAAGTCTTCTGCAAGCAGCTCCTTCTTTCATGGCAGCAACAGCATCCCAAAGCTGTGCAGCCCATCTGACTCTTTTCCCCTCCTCTTTCTCCTCCTCCTCTGCACTCTTGGCCCATTTACAGGCTGCAGCTGCAGCGAGCATGCTCAGTAAAGAGCTTCGGTCAGCTGCAGTGAAGGATTGACAAGCATATTTCAACTTCTCGATGCTAAAGTGATATACAGTACGTACTCATACCAATGCTTAAATACTGCAAAACAACGCAGCATATTTTAATAGTTGTAAATATATGGAACAATTCAATAACACAACTCAAATGATGTCAAAAGAGTACTGACTGTGCCTGAGAAGGAAAAAAACATCAAATAAAAAACAGTGTTAGCAGATGATAAATATTATCAACATGGTATGAAATGATAAAAAAATTTGTACACTGAAAAATATGCTGATAATGAATGTATACAGTATGGTCAAACCCAGAGCATCCTCTAAGTTTATCAGATGACATTTCAAAACAAACTCCACAGTCAAATGACCAAGAGTTCATATACCTGCGGTCAAAAATTTTTGCCGTAAAAAAAATAAAAATTAAATTAAAATTTAAAAAAAAAAAAAAAAGGGAGCCATAAGAATATCTCAGCAGACCTCACTTAGGTGTTGTCTGTAGTGGACCAAACATACACAAGAACACTGGGGTTCAATTTAGGAGGAAATTCAATTCAATAATGTCACACAAAAAAAACAGTTTAACCAAATTTCTTGGGCCAACATAAAAGAAGTCAACTTAACAATAGGCTTCAATCAAACTGACCCCCAGACACATACTGTATCTGTGGCCATCTAAATAAGGACGGACTCTACTAAACGACCACTTGAGGGAGGTATAATAACAAATTAACCAAATATTGTCAACATAATTAGATAACAACATGGAAAAATTACATACATTAACACCAAATAATAAATCAACTTTAAATAAAAAGTGGAAAAATAACCCCAAACAATCACACTTAAATTTAAATATCCCCCCTCCAGATGGTAGATGCCAGGTTTTGCACAGCGTGGTCATTTAAATTAACTAAAGTGTGCACACTGCACCGGTTAGAAAATACATGTCCAAATAACTCAAAATATAAAATTAATAATGTATTAAATATTTAAGCAACACTCAATTGTGGTGGTAGAGGTATCCACCACATTGTCGTTACTCATGTTATTTATTTTTTCAAATGTATGAGAGTTAATGTCGTTCATACTGTAGCAGCTCACTCAACTGAAGTCTGCATTGGTTCAGTTCTTCAAGGGACAAAAAACACCTAGTATAAATAACCTTCACGTGAAAGACAGTTGCTCAAAATATATAAACATGCAAAAACCACATTTTTTTAGACCTTTGATATAGAAAACAAAAAGTCTAAACATTGCTACAGCCATTGCTGTATTGACTGACACTGGTGAAGTCAGTTATACCAATGCGCATACACACGTAGAGACACAGCACAGGTGCATGTGATAATGATGTCATGAGGAAGGGTGGGCAATCTGAGATACTTGCATTCTATTGGCTGCAATAATACTAGCGTTGATAAAATATCTGTCCCCATGGCAGGTCACTACTTCCTGGAAATACTGGTTATTTACATTTTTCTCCACTGTTATCTGTCATAACCATTCTGAGTTTTTTTTTTTTTTTTCCCCAATACATTAACGAGATTGTTTCGCTAGGATGCCCATAATATAGGTGTTTTTTTTTTTTTTTTTTTTTTTATATATCCCTTTATTGACAGTATGAATGGTTGTTGGTCTCGGCATGTGCAATGTAACTGACTAGTGATCAGTCCATGGTGTGGTTTGGGATAATCCAGTTCATCGAAACGCTCAAAAGGATAAAACTACAGAAAACAGAAATAAAACCATCTAAAAAATTAATACATACAGAAGGGGCAGATGTGCTAACCCAACAACAAAGTGCTATCAATTTCCAATATTTACTAGTGAATAAAAAAAGGAACAAATAGAATGTTGACTACAAACCTACACAAGATTAGGTTTGACCTAAATTCCTCTCTATTGCTGTGTATACAATCATACCTTTTATTCCCTTTTAAAAGCCTTTAACTAGCCACACCAGAATACATTTGGGAGCATGGCTAATGCAAAATGAATAATGTTAAAAAAATAATAATAAAATAAAATTTTTAAAAAAGGTGTGCATCAACAAAGTCCTACATGTTCAAGTGATATCGGTCAGTCACGTCTAATAGAAACTTGTCCAGGGAATTTGTTGAAGTCCAACAGCCTACAATCATGAAGCCTTTCAAAAGCCATTTGATGGTTTCCTCACTGGCAACCAGAGGGATGAGTGAGGCAAAAGTCTGTGATCCAAAAGTAGGTGCTAAAAGTATCGGCAGGCTGATCGTTACACTGGTCAGGGCCCCTATTGGATTTCCCGCAAACAGGCATACCAAGAGACAACAGGACAAGGATGCTAGGCCCATGCAGCGATTCAGGACTGCCAGGGTATCTGCTGAGAGACTGTCCCAAAATCCAGGCAGTAGGCAAGAGCCACACAGGATAATACATGCTGTGATGCGATCTTCACTGAGCCACAAGAAGTGGAAGGCGAGCAGTGCTGGAGCCAGAATCTCACTGGCTAATTCGGCATCTTTCTGCACAAAGGTGAGCTGTGGGCTTGAGTAAGGCAACGCACGAAGTCCTGCAGAAAGTCCAACCAGCAAGAAGCCAACTGAGGGAGCCCTGTGGCGCTACAGAGGGAGTAGGAAAAAAACAAGGTGAAGGATGCATTATTTCCGCTAATCTTTAAGCCACATGCACGACAAATTTACCTGATCACAGTTTATACATAATTCATTCACTTTAACTACCTACCTTGAACAGTTTATACGAGGAGAAAAGAGCTGAGGCACACAAAATTATGTTAATTAATAATATCAGGAAAGAGGACGCCATTAACCCAAAATATGATTGAGTAGTGGTTTTTAAAATAGCCACAAAACTAAATGATATTCTACAAAATATCGTTGTCAAGGAAAAATGTCTACACTACAGAACTTCGCAAAACAGCAGCACGCTTGTTTGGACATGTGACACAGCCAGATATGACCAGTGCGCATGCGCAGAAATGAGGCGTTCAAAGTAACTCGTGAACTCGCCAGTGAGTCTGCTACTTGGCTAACCGGGACCGGAGGACATATGTATTAGTTACTAATTTTCGGGTCACCTGAACAATATTTAAAATATTCATATATTGTTCATTTTGGCGAAACTGTGGAAGGATATGAGATAAACTTCGTTTGCAACTTGACTTTGATATGCCCCTCCTGCTGCTGCTTCTCTCAGATGCTGAGACATTTCTATTTACCTGTAATTAAGCTGAATAAATACTGAATTTCATTTAAAAAGTAGAAGAAAATTACACTCCCGTTTCTTGGATTTAAAGAAAGACAAAGTATCATTTTCAGACTAAGCAGCGAGTTAAAGGGGAGAAATGGCGCCAGTGACTTTGGTGGCTTTGACTGAAGAATGGATAATGAACAAATTGGGATTACCTCACAAACGCCTTGGTAACACTTCTTTATAATTATATGATGATACTTATTTGCGAGTACAGTAGATTTTCAGTAGATCAGTCTATGAAAAAAAATGTTGGATGTCCTTGTTCCTTTACTTACAAATTTGTTGTCAGATAGTATGAATTCAATTGACTGAAACAACGAAAAATACAAGACACAATTCTGTTTTTCACAGGAGATGTTCGTTCACTGAGCCTTCCCGGTAACTATAAGCAGAAAATCGGAAGTCTGGGAAATGGACTGGCCAATTTTGGACGTCTGAAATCTCTAAATCTTGCACACAATTCATTAGTCTCTGTTGAGGTAGGCTTGAAGGTTTGGTATGGTTGTGTTTTGTGAGCGTGTTTTACTCTAAATTACAGAGTATCACAAAAGTGAGTACAGCCCTCGCTTTTCTGCAGATAATTAGCTATGTCTTTTCATGGGACAACACTGACAAAATGACACTTGGACACAATGAAAAGTTGTCTGTGTGCAGCTTATAGAGTTAATTTATTTTCCCCTCAAAATAACTCAAAATATAGCCATTAATATCTAAACCCATGGCAACAAAAGTGAGTACACCCCTTTGAAAAAACGTACATCCCTAAATGTCCAAATTGAGTACTGCTTGTCATTTTCCCTTCAAAATGTCACGTGACTCGTTTAAGGCTGCAGCTATCGATTATTTAAGTAGTCGATTAATCAATGAACCATTAGTTCGAATAATCGAGTAATCGGAAAAGGAACATGAAAAATTAATTACCTGAGCTGAGCCTCAAACGGTATAAAAAATAAATAAATGAGGATCTATGTATAACAAAAGAATAATTGGCTAACTTACATAGCAAAAGTCCGCAACTTTAAATGGCATAAAATGCTAACTTTTTAACAATGCTCTTAACAAATGGTTCAGACACGTATTCCCACAAAAATTGACTAAAATACCTGAAACTAAATAACGAATGCATTAAAGAAAACCCCCCCAAAAATTAGCTCAAACAAAAACTTAGCTTGTTGGTCTTAACAGGGAGCACCTATGTAAAATGAGGCAAACTACAGGGCAGTGTATTCACCTAAATCAATAAAACTAAGTGCAAACACTTTCAAAATAAACCATTACAACACCACTTTAATTAAACAAATACTCGAAGCAGCAAAATTTAATTTTAATCTTTTTTTCTAATCGAATACTCGAGTTAATCAGTTAATCGTTGCAGCACTAGACTCGTTACAGGAGTGCTGTCAGCATTGCTGCAGAGATTGAAGAGGTGGGAGGAGGGTCAGCCTGGTAATGGTCAGACCATACGCCGGACTCTACATCAAATTGGTGTGCAATTTGTGCCTCTTCTGAAGACGGTACACATGAAAGCCCGCAAACAGTTTGCTGAAGACATGTCAACAAAGCACATGGATTACTGGAACTATGTCCTGTGGTCTGATGAGACGGGCGACGGGTCCGGCGTATGGTCTGAGCATTACCAGGCTGACAACCCCCCCCACACACCTCTTCAATCTCTGCAGCAATGCTGAGAGCACTCCTGTAATGAGTCACATGACATTTTGGAGGGAAAATGACAAGCGGTACTCAATTTGGACATTTAGGGATGTACGTTTTTTCAAAGGGGTGTACTCACTTTTGTTGCCAGGGGTTTATATATTAATGGCTATATTTTCAGTTATTTTAAGGGGAAAATAAATTAACTCTACTATATAAGCTGCACACAGACTACTTTCCATTGTGTCAAAGTGTCATTTTGTCAGTGTTGTCCCATGAAAAGATACTTTATTATCTGCAGAAATGCGAAAGGGTGTACTCACTTTTGTGATACACTGTACTTTGTGTCTTATTTTACTTCTTTAGGGTGTGCAACACTTGAAACAGTTAAACGTCCTAAATCTATACTACAACTGCATACCTTCCATTAAGGAAGTGAAGGTCCTCTTTGAGTTGCCAGCTTTGAGGGACCTTGACCTCAGACTCAATCCTATTGCCAAGATTGAGCCACACTACCGACCTTATGTGGTGCATGCCATGGATAACCTACGCAAATTAGGTAAACTCACCCAGACTGCTCTCCACGTTTAGCTTCTGTAGTTTTATGCAAACTCGTTGCTTTCAGATGGATATCCAGTAAAACATTTTGAGCGCCAGGCAGCCAAGAAGCAGTTCTCACAACAAAGGTACACCGCAATCTTGAAGGGCAGACATGACTTGTTTAGGGGATGGGTTTTCTTTGCCATCTCTGCCGGCCTACACTCATATGTGTTGTAAAGCATGTATTAAGGAGGTTAAAAAAAAAAAAAAAGCCGCCACCCACCAAATTTGACACAGAAATTGTATGTATGTATTAATTGAATGTATTATGGGATATGGACACCAAACAATATTAACCAGTAACACTTTATTTGACAGCGGCATCATAAGGCTGTCATAAGACCAAATTAACCACCATGAAGCTTTGTACCAATCAGTTGCAAAGCTTCATTGCTTCAAGAAGCTTCATTTGGCCATCACTGCTCCGTTGGGGGAGACAGTCAGCCTCTACTGCCACCTGCTGTCAGCACTTTTGTCATCCAACATGCCTCCTCGCATGCATTGCAGCGCTGCAGATATAAATAACAATCAAAATTCATGTTCCGTGCTAATTATTTCTTAGGTTACTGTTCCAGTTGTTTCATTAATTGCTAGTTATGGTATTTGGTAACATTTCATCTGACAGTAACGCTATAAGACTGTCATAAGACCGACATAATTATGAAATGACCCTGCCATGAGCATTAATGAATGCTTATGACAGATGTCATTTTGTGTTATCTGGTAAATTATCTCACTTTTGAATGGATGTAAAAGATCCGAGCTGGACATAAATGGAGTTAAGAGACATAATTTGCCGGATGACACTTGATGACGTCCGTCATAAGCATTCATTAATGCCCATGATAGTGTCAGATTTATGACGGTCTTATGGCAGTCTTATGACGCCGCCGACTGTAAGCCGCAGGATTCAAAATGAGGGAAAAAAGTAGCGGCCTGTATATATATATGTATATATGTATATATATATATATATATATATATATATATATTAGGGCTGTCAAACGATTAAAAATTTTAATCGAGTTAATTACAGCTTTAAAATTAATTAATCGTAATTAATCGCAATTAATCGCAATTCAAACCATCTATATAATATGCCATATTTTTCTGTAAATTATTGTTGGAATGGAAAGATAAGACGCAAGATAGATATATATATATTCAGCATGCGGTACTTAAGGACTGTATTTGTTTATTATAACAATAAATCAACAAGATGGCATTAACGTTATTAACATTCTGTTAAAGTGATCCATGGATAGAAAGACGTGTAGTTCTTTATGAAAAATGTTAGTACAAGTTATAGAAATTTTATATTAAAACCCCTCTTAATGTTTTCGTTTTAATAAAATTTGTAAAATTTTCAATCAAAAAATAAACTTGTAGCCCGCCATTGTTGATGGCAATAATTACTTACACTATAAAATCAGTCGCACCCAAGCGCCAGCAGAGGGCAGCAAAACTCCGCAAAACACAATTAACAAGTGGGCCTTTCACTCCTCTGTAATTTAAATCTGTCTGAGCTGGGCCAAGTGCGTTAATTGCGTCAAATTTTTTAACGGGATTAATTTTAAAAATTAATTAACGCCCGTTAACGCGATAATTTTGACAGCCCTAATATATGTATGTATATATATATCACAAATCTTTTTTTTCCTTTTCTTATTTAGATCAGGTGTGCAACACAAAATAAGGTTGCAAAAAAATTATGTTTAAATATTGTTATTTACACAAACAAAAAATAAAGTTGGTCTTTTAAGCGTCTTTGAGCATCTGTAAAAGTGCTCTATAAATGTAAAATGTATTGTTATTTGTTGTGATAGTTATCTTGGTTTTGATTTCCTTGACTTCTTTTTTTGCTGTCACTAGACTTTTTTGTTGTTGTTGCAAAACTGTATCCTATATTTCTTGATCATTTTGTACCTTGTAGCCCTTAACTCATTCACTGCCATCATCAGTTATATACGTCAGCTCAATTTCAACAGGGAAGGCTGCTATTGACTGATCATGTTTCACTGCCATTGAAGGCATTAGACTCTTTTGCTTTCACTGTAAAAAAAGTTGAAACCTTTGGTGGATATGCTAAAAACTGCAGAATGTACCGAATAACATTAATGTTCTTTAGACAAAAGTTATTTACCCCCCTACCCAGTGCAGCATCAAAGTAAGTGATGGTGTCACTGTTACTGCTATAATCAGTGCTTTTATTGGGTTTCCCCCTGTCTTGCTCATGATTTCCAGAAGTCACGATGACAAACAAGTTTTAGTGGACCGCCTAGTCACGAAGTCCCCGCTTCCATCTGACACTGTCCATCAAAGCAGCATTACCTCGAACCAAGATTTAGAAACAACTCATCAGCAGCCAGGTGAAAGATATTTTCCCTTATTGTCCCACACAGCAGCATCACAGTAGCTGTTGATGACAGTAGCTGTTTTCCAGTTATTCCAGCACTAGGTGGCGGCGGAGGGCCGTTTTAAAACAATTTTCAAAGGTCTTGTGATTACGTCAAACAGTGAGCAGCAGAAGTAGTTGCACAATTTGTGATTTTGCAAGTTCACACACTTAGAAAATAGAGGTCTGATATTTCAGTCATAGATGCATTTCCACTCAGAGAGACATAATCTGAGAAAAAAAAAAAAAATCCAGAAATCACATCGTATGATTTAAAAAAAAAAATGATTATATGTCAATTACTGAGGTTCATAAGAATTTGTACCCCTGAGAAAATCAGTGCTAATATTTAGTGCAGAAGCCTTTGTTGTGCAATTACAGTGGTCAGACGCATTCTGTAGTTCTTTACCAGGTTTTCACTGATGGAAACAGGGATTTTGGCCCATTCCTCCACACAAATCCTCTCTAGATCTGTCAGGTTTGGGGGCTCTCGTTGAGAAACACGAAGTTTCAGCCCCATCTAAAGATTTTCTATTGAATTGAAGTCTGTAGACTAGCTAGGCCACTCCAGAACCATGATATGCTTTTTATGCAGCCACCCTTGATCAGATTACTGTGTGCTTCGGATCATTGACATGTTGGAAGATCCAGCCACGTCTCATCTTCAAGTCTGACAGAGGGAAGGAGGTTGAGGCTCAAAATCTGATGACACATTTCACCATTCGTCCTTCGGTTTATCAGTACAGTCGTCCTGTCCCCTTTGCCGAAAAGCAGCCTCAAAGCATGAGGTTTCCACAATCATACTTCACAGTGGGGATGGTGTTCTTGGAATTGTATTCATCCTTCTTTCTCCTCCACACACGACGATAGGTTTGCCGCAAAAAGTTCTACTTTGGTCTCATCTAACCACACGATTTTGTCCCATGACCCCTCTGCATCATTCAGATGGTCCCTGGCAAACTTCATATGGGCCTTCATATGTACTGCCTTCAACAGGGGAACCTTCTGAGCAATGTATGATTTTAAACCATTGCATCATAGTGTTTTACTGACAGTCTCATTTGAAACTGCGCATGCAGCTCTCGTCAGGTCATTGACCAGCTCCTGTGCATGCGGTTCTAGGCTGAGCCCTCAATTTTCTCATCATGAGTGATGCCCCACAAAGAGAGATGTTACATAGAGCCCTAGTCTGAGGTAGATTATCAGGCTCAATTGCTGCAGCTGTTGATTTATTCTCACCAAGCTGCTTTCCAATCTTCCCATAGCCTTTTCCAGCTTTGTGGAGCGCAACACTTTTTTTCTCTGGTGTCTTTCGAAAGAATTATGAGTGACTGTTGAGTTCACAGGTCACAATAATGAGCTCAAACGGGTGGTGGGTGGGTGGTTACTCATTGGGTAAAGGTGGACTTTTTTTTAAGGTAGACTGACAACTCTTTGAGTGTCATAATTATTGCTGATTCTCAGGGGTACAAATACTTATGAGCCCCAGTAAATTTCAAATAAATTATTTTAAAAATCATACAATGTCATTTTTGGATTTTTTTTTTTAAAGATTTATGTCTCCATAAGTGGAAATGCATCACTGATTGAAATTTCAGACCGCTACCTATTATCTAAGTTGCTGAACTTGCAAAATCACAAAGGGTGCAAATACTTCTGCTCCTCACTGTACAACACGACTGACCCCAGCACTAGTTTAAGAAGTGAACCCTGGAGTTACTTACATATCTCTAGAAATCCGTAAAATTAATTCATTTTCCGAGCCGCTTGTCTTTGTCAATATCACCAGAATAAACAAACAGACCGCTTGAACTAATACTGCAAACAACATTGTTTTTGTTTTTAATTTAAGGTAGTGTGTAGACATTTACAGTACTGGCCAGAGAAAGTAAATGAAATCTTGGATATAATAACTGATTGAGCCTTCTTTGATTTGGCTACAATAATATCAACTAAACTTTTAATGTAGTTGCAGATCGGCCATGCACAACCATTAAAAGTATTTTGAAATCCTGGCTAATTTTGGTCTATTCTTAACAAATTTGTCACAGTTCAGCAAAATTCCTGGGATGTCTGGTTTGAATAGATTTTTTTTAAGGTCATGCCAAAGCATTTCAACTAGGTCGAGGTCAGAAAAGAACATACAAACAAAAAAAAGTCTTGACGTTCATCAACCCACTGTGAGACAAACTGGAGGACTGTTGCGTCTCTCCTAAGGAGATAGTCATGTTGTTCTAACATTTTAAGCTCAAGGCCATTGTTCTCCCTGTCCCCATCATTTAGGCACGTTACTGGATGCTTCATTGACGACCGCATGTGCCAATATGCTGAAACAAGTAGAAAATAAGCAGGTACAAAGTTTTCAGTATTACTAAACGTGAAGGATTTCTTTGACCTCTTTGTGCCACATTTATGTGCTATCAGTAAATCTGAATGCCACTTCCAGAAAAGTTACTGTAAGCCCCTGGAGGAGTTGCTCGAGCTCATGGACAAACATTGGGTAGGAGAGAGAACTCTGCAACTTGACACCAACTTCCTGAGTGAGTTCACTTGATTATTCTGTCTAATTGCAGGCAATTTAAGAAAACAAGACAAAAGCTGACGAGGTTTTCTGTCTTTTCTGGACGTAGTTCAGATTGTCCAGATCCTCTCGATGATGGAAAACCATATCTCTAATCAGGAGGCCAAGGTCATGAACTTAAAAAAGGAAGTTGGGGCGTGGTGTGTTTTTGCAGCCACACAAGAACGAGATCACGACGCAGATATGAAGAAAGTCACTGCTAATCTGGTGATGACACACAGACAGCGTTGCAAAATTCTGAAAAGTTACAAAATTGGAAGCTTTTCATGGGATTTATGGAAGCTATAATTTACAAATAAACAAAAACTTTGATGAAACAAGTTCAAAATTAATTACAACCACCAGGCTCTCTCTACTGGTTAACTGGGAAACGACAGGCAGCAATAAATCCGCAATTAATTTATTAATCAGACCTGAGGGGAAAAAAAAACAACTAGTATATAAATTGGGCTCGGAGGATCGATAAGTGTACATACATAAAATGTACCTAACAAATTGTATTCTCATCTCTCCATGAATAATGCAGAAGTAGCAATCTTACTGTATTTAGTGTCCTCCACAAGAAGAAGAACAAAACAAGTGAGATTTTGAGTTGATAAAATCTAGATCACAACAGGATTATTGAATACAACTGAAAATTGTAATCTACTTACTTTGTCATCAAAGTTGTAGAATTACCTGTAGTACAAAAAAGTAAAATATAATACTGGACCACTCAACTGATGCCACAGATTCATAATCCCAGGCAAATGCATGTATGTTTTGATTAGATGACTTGAATAAATTCTAATTGCTGGTTGAATTTAGAATTAAATGGCTTCATTCAATCTGAGTCTGTGGTAGTGACAATGAAATTTAACATCACGGTATAAGTAAAATCATTATTGTGCTGCAGAAACATCTATACCTTCATCATTTTTGAAAGAATGAAATGTATTTTGCCGGCAAATAGATTACAACATACATTAGAATATCTGTATACTAAAGTTACAACAGCTAAACAATCCATAAACATTAGATTCCATGGACAAAACAACAACATAAATATGATAGACCATAGACTTCACAATATATTGACGGGACACTGGGCGCAGGGCCGATTCATAGTGGGGCTATCTCCGTCAAAGCTGACCGAGTGAAAACACAAAGAGCTTTTTACGTTGAAAATTCTTGTGAATAAATGCCCAAATCCCTGAATTCTTAATAGATATGGACGTAAAACAGTCTCGATTCTTGGTTAAAAGCAAAAAACCACGCAGTTAGCATTTATTTTACGTAAATATTGCGAACTATAACGCCAATGCTGTAGCGGTTGATTTCTCCCATTGATTTTTTTCACGTTTCAAAATGCCTGCATGGTACGAAAAATATAATAATTACCTTGAATCCTCGAACAAATCACTCCTGAGACAATCCTTTCGTGTTTGTATGCAGTACAGCTTTTGAACTTTTTCAACCTAAATCCGGCGATAGATCGCTACGTGCGTGTTTGAGAATAACTCCTCTTGATGCTTGGTGTGGGCAGGCCCCCTACTTGAAGGCATGGCGCATTGTCTGTGGGACGCAGAGGTTGCGCTAGACTTTTTCGTTGTCTGTCATTTTGACTGACAGGGTCATAAAAATCCGGTCATAATCTATTTTTACCTGTCACTTAATTTTTTAAAATGATAATAATGACATTGTGGTGACCCTTTGTTTAGCATAATTCACTTTCCGTACTTGTGTGTCCATTTGGCCAAGCACGTTACCGGCTACGACACAGTCATGTGACAGAGACACTTAAGAGCTGCGCGCGTTCCGGCTTGAATAGACAGTTCACAGAGAGCAGCAGAGCTACAGCGGCTGGACACAGCAATTCCAGCTAACAAGACTCTTAACATTGCATACCGCTTCAACATATTCAATAGTATTTAGTTCTCATTCATTTTCAATGAATATTCTGTCCGAACAAGCTTAACAGAGAATCCACACCGTGCCATTACACATCAAGCAGATGAATAAGTAACTTTTTCTTCGCAGTGACAAAAACAGCTGACTGTGGCCCCAGTAGGTAGCCACCGTTTGTCCCTAATAGGAAATGAATGGAAATCGTGTACGAAGGAGATGTTTACAGAGCTAAACCTACCAATTCTCTCCGAAAATGATGTGCCTGGTGCCAAATTCACTGGCAAAGATGTGGAAGAACATAAAAATGTTCAGTTAAAGAGATGGCTTTAGTGTCGAAGGCTGAAAAAGACGAAAAAAACATGCCGACCTAAGCATAGCTTTAGCTTTTTTATCGACGCGACTGACAATGACATTCTCCTGATTCAACAAGCTATCCTTTACCATCAGCCCTGTCTTTCTTATATATCCTCTGGTTGTCCTCCGTCTCTTACCGTTCTTGGGGGTAATTTAGTTAGCTTTGTGTAGCGATCGGAAATGCTACTCAGTGACAGCCAACGAACACTTTTAATTTTTTCATTGATAACACATCTTAATTCTATAATTTATTTACACTTCCCCCTTACTAAAGTTTTTTTTTTTATATATATATATAACAGAAACCGTAACAGTGGCAATCAGATACCATTGGTAATTCTTTTCAGGTCATTCATTGTCAGACAGAAGCAGTACAGCACAACGTTACGCTAAAAGAATGTTAAAAATATAAAAATGGCTTACCTCTTTGTCCTCTGAAAGACCATGCCAACCCAACATAATGTTTACTGCATATGAAACGTGAATGGAGCTGGTGTTAAAGTCCGCGCAAGTTGATTCGGTCTTCACATTTTTTCCTCTCGAGTTTTTGGTTCCCGGAAACGTATGAAGAAAACATCCTTCATGTGCCGTAATGTCTAGAGTCGTTTCTACAAGTTCCAAAAAAGCAATGCGTGATCGGCATGTTCATTACCAGAGAAAAGTAGCACTTTTTACGTTTGGTCTATGCGAGGGCGGGTCTATAATGTCCCACTTCGGCTTTACTTCCGCTTTACGATGCGACGTCACAGTCTAAAAATAGCCTGCGTGCGGTACGCCATTGCGTGCCCGCTTGTGCAGTCCCTCTTTTTTCACCTCTTTTATCAACACCATCGTCGTTTTGGGGCTTTTTGAAGAAACTTTGGGCACTCAGTTGCCTTGACATTTTTCCGAGTAAGGCCAACGACGTCATGCATCAAGAGAGACAATAGCTAATTAATATGCCCACTCGCCACCCTGTGGTCTGGGGTGTGAATTGCAACCTGTCAAAATGACGGATGGACTTCAGTTTTTTCCGTCACCGTTTTAAAAAATCGGTCAACGACGGAAAATATTCGGTTAACGCGACCCCTGGTGGGACGTGACCCATCAATATAATTATGAAGTCTATGGATAGACCGCAACTAAGTGAAATTAAGCAACGACTATATAGAGTCAAAAGAAATATGATTTTTTTTGCATTATTTCCCATTACCAAATATGGCAGTTTAGTTGAAATAATCTTCCAAATAAACCAAACAAAAAAAGTGGATCCTGACCAAAAAGTAATCCAGTATTTCGTAAAACTGCAACAATAAACTTCCCATGGAAAGCTTTCAGAAATAGAACACCATTTGCAAGTGTGTGCACAACTGTCTTCTGAATTGGATGAGTATTTGTCCCATCTACCTCAGGACGAGCTCAATATGCAATTGCGGACTGCCTTGGAGGAGAACGTTGCCCTTCAAAGAGAGTTGCGCATGTCACAACGTATGTATCACCAAATGACAGAAACCCACCTATTTGACAAAATAACCAAGCTGTTCAAAAGAAACTATGAGTGAGAACATCTGGCTACATACAAGACTCACCATACCCATTATCTCACAATATACGACAAAATACGACATCAGTAGCGACATGAGACAGGAAATACAATCTACGACATTCTAGGGTACAATTATTATAAAAATTCTAAATAGCAAAATAAACAATGTTTGTTTTTTTGCATTGTCACAGACAATCGGTCAAAAACCCTTTGTCTTCTTCACAAACTATGAGAATATTTTAGTCCAATATTTCTTAAAGAAATACTGCAGGAACTTTATATTATTGCAACCTTCATGTGAACAAATGAGTGTTTTGACTCATTGCCTGCCAGTTGACAATGATCGATGTCCGTTACATTTAAACTGGGTGGACCGGCTTTGAATGCTCATGTTGACTGCCACTGACAGCGCTAGATGTCCAATTGGTTTAGACTGGGAGCAGCAGATGAACAAATGTTCATTCACCCCCTCTCAGTAGTCAAATAGTTAACTTAGACACTACTCTAGTAGAAAATGTTGGTTTAGTTTTTGGTTGTAACTTGTTCGATCCTCTATTAAACAGTGAGATCTTTTTAAAACAATACAGTATGTCAATTCTTGACTGGTGCATATTGATTAGGGGTGTGACAAAATATCAAAATGGTGATATATTGTGATACTTTGTATCCCAAAAGGTTATCGATATGCTCTTGCAAGAATCGAGATATCATTTAAAAAGGTGTCAATGTCTTAAAAAAAACTAGCTATCAAAATCTTCCACCATAATAGTGTCTCAGTTAACTCTAAGGCTGCCTAGACTAGGGGTGTGACAAAATATCGACATGGTGATATACTTTGTATCCCAAAAGGTTATCGATATGCTCCTGCCAAGAATCGAGATTTGGTTTTGAAAAGGTGTCAATGTCTAAAAAGCAAAACAAAAATTAACCAACATGTTGCTACCAAAATCTTCCACCATAATAGTGTCTCAGTTAACTCTAAGGCTGCATTGACTGTGCTCGACTCCCAATCCATATAGACTGGGAATGTTCGTTCATTCGAAACCAGACCATTCACAGTCATTCTGTCCAATTCTCAGGGCATTTACAGGTCACTTGCTGTTCATTTTAGGGCATTTACAGGTCATTTTCTGTTGAGTTTGAGTCACTGCCTATTCATTTGGATGTCATTTCCTGTTCTGTAACTCTAAATAAACAGGGAGAGACCCATAAGATACCCCAAAATCAACAGAAATAACTGAAAATCAACAGGTAAATGACCTTAATTGGCCCAAAATTACCTCATTGCCTGGCATTGGCTGCCACTACCGGTCATAGACGTCCAATCCGTTTGAACTCGGAGGGTGGCAGCGAATTGCCATCCCTCCCACTTCAAACGGATTGAACGTCTACGAGTGATAAACTCATTGGAATTCCCAGCAAAAGCTTGTCTTTCTGTTTATTAGTTGTTTGTAGAATATCCTAGAAGGATTTCCTGACCAATGTATTGATAATCGTTGTATCGCCATATCGTCAGATCATCGTTATCGTGAGCTTTGTATCGCAAATCGTATCGTATCGTGAGGTATTAAGAGGTTCCTACTCCCAGCCTTGACGGTGCTCGACACCCAATCCATTTAGACTGGGAACGTTTGTTCATTCGAAACCAGAGCATTCACAGTCATTCTGTCAGATTTTCAGGGCATTTATAGGTCACTTGCTGTTCATTTTAGGGCATTGCCAGGTCATTTCCTGTTGAGTTTGAGTTACTGCCTATTCATTTAGGTGATTCCCAGGTCACTTCCTGTTCTGTAACACAAAATGAACAGGAAGTGACCCATAAAATACCCCAAGATCAACAGGAAGTAACTGAAAATCAACAGGTAAATGACCTTAAATGGCCCAAAATTACCACATTGCCTGGCTTTGGCTGCTACAGACGGCCATAGACGTTCAATCCGTTTGAAGTGGGAGGGATGGCAGCGAATGAATCGTTCATTCGCTGCCACCCTCCCAGTTCAAATGGACTGGATGGATTGGATGTCTACTAGTGATAAACTTATTCCAATTCACAGCAGAAGCTTGTTTTTTCTGTTTACTAGTTGTTTTTAGAATATCCTGAAAGATTTTCTGACCAGTGTATCGATCAATCAATCAACTTTATTTGTATAGCACATTTTTTAAAATCTGCCCTATTTTGCTGTTTTTTTACCATAAAACAGCAAAATAATTTAACTTTCAAGCATAAAAATAAAATAAATAAAAGACGAGGTCATAAACAGTCATTGCACATTAAAAGCTGAAGAAAAATAAAATTGTTTTAAGGCGTGATTTAAAATCAGTAAATGAAGGGCCTGTCTAATAGTAAGTGGTAATCGGTTCCACAGCCTGGGTGCCATCATCGCAAATGCACGGTCACCCCTAAGCTTCAGCCTTGATCTTGGGTCTTCTAGAAGCAGGTGGTCAGCTGGTCTGAGGGTTCTGGTTGCACTGTAAGGCTGAAGCAGTTCTGACAGATATGGTGGCGCAAGATTATTCAAACATTTAAAAACAAATAATAATATCTTAAAATGTATTCGGTAATGTACTGGGAGCCAGTGAAGAGATGCTAAATCGGGGTGATATGTTCGCGCCTGCGGGTTCTAGTTAGGAGTCGGGCAGCAGAGTTTTGTACAAGTTGCAGACGGGCCAGTGCAGCCTGACCGACGCCTGCATACAAAGAATTACCAGCCGAGTAATGACAAAAGCATTAATCAATTTCTCCAAATCAGAGCGTGAAACAATAGATTTCCCCTTAGCAATCTAGCGAAACTGATAAAAACAGTCCTGTACAACACAAGAAATCTGCTTCTCAAATTTAAAATCAGAATCAAATTGGACCCCTAGATTTTTGACATAGTTCTTAAGAAACGGAGACAGTGAACTGAGGTCAACATTCAGGGAGGCCTGGCTACTTGGTCTAAACACCATAACTTCAGTCTTGCTGTCATTCAAGCTTAAAAAATTAAGTGAAACCCACGACTTTATATCGTTGAAGCATTCAATGAATTGACAGAAAGTGCCATTTTGCGCCATTGGAAAATAGATCTGACAGTCATCAGCATACAAATGAAATAAAATACCATGTTTCCTGAAAACAGAACCAAGAGGCAATAAATGCAGCAAAAATAAAAGAGGGCCGAGAACAGATCCCTGGGGAACCCCACGTGGAAGCGATGCCTTTTTGGACATGAAATTGTCCATTTTTACACAAAAACTCCGTTCATTTAGGTACGACTTGAACCATTCAAGAGCGACACCTTGAATACCCACACTGTGTTCAAGACGAGAAATTAAAATCTCATGGTCTTCGGTATCAAATGCTGCAGATACATCTAAAAGAACTAAAACAACAAACTTGCCAGAGTCTGTTGCCAAAAGTATATCATTTGATACTCTTAAAAGTGCCGACTCACTGCTGTGGAGGGATTTAAAACCAGACTGGAATGGTTCCGAAATCGTTTTTTTTTTTTTTTTGAAGGAATGGTAGCAGCTAACTATAGATAACCTTTTCTAGTATTTTAGAAATATATGGAAGATGAGAAATAGGCCTAAAATTTGAACAGAGGGTGGAGTCCAGGCCTCTTTTCTTCAATAAAGGTTCTACTGCATGCTTAAAGTCACGTGGCATTGTGCCAGTAAGGAGACTACAGTTAATAATTTTTAAGACGTGTGGGCCAATGATCGATACTCGTCGTATCGCCCTATCGTCAGATCGTTATCGTGAACTTTGTATCGCAAAGCATATCGTATTGTGAGGTACCAAGAGGTTCCCACTCTTAATATTGATATCCTATTGGGATAAAAAATATTATGATACTGTATATCACAATATCGGTATATTGTCACTCAACTACAAGAAACTGACCCACTTCCACCCGCAGAGGCTCAGAGAACGGTGGATGAGCTGAGAATTCAAGTGGAAAAGCCGTGAAGAAAATTGAATGAGGCTCAGAGTGAATCCTCAGGTACTGTATTCTCCTTTTTGGGGGATAAAATAATGTGACTTAAATCATACTTACTTACTTGGTCTGACTTGTTTTGTCTTGCTGCAGGTCTGACTGGAAGTGCAAAAGAGTAATGGCATTCCTGGGATGAAGCATTACTTTTGAAATTACACAGGCTGCCCAAGGGCGTGCCGGCCTTGTAGTTCTTAGTTTTTTTCCCCTCCATCATGTTTGTATTAAGATTCTGCAATCAATGAGCTATTTATTATGTAGAAACAAAGAAGAAGGCAGTGTTTATTTGAAGTTAACCTTCAGAGAGAAAGGTTAAGTAATTTATTAAAGGATGCTTGTGTATAAGTTTGTGACATTGCTGTTATTTTAACAAATGATTTTGGTAGGAATTATTTTGGACTCCTGGATGAGCATCAAGGATGACTCTCCTCTTAACCTCTGTTGTTTTTCCACTTTTGTAGGTCAGGTAGGAGACTCAACAATGATGCAGCCCAGTGAATTTATCAAGATTCCAGCTGCAATGTGACTTTTTTATATACAACACGGTACCTCTTACAGGGGGCATCACTTCAGCCATGTATGTACTCACACATGCGCACACAACGGTGACCAGATCCAACCCTCCTCATTTTGTGTGAAAGTAATTCATGTGCACCGATGTCATATTAAGATATGTACATCCCCCCCACCCCCCGAAAATATATATAAACCGTAATTTTCGGCCTTTAAGGCACACCTGACTATAAGCCGCCACCCAACAAATTTAACACAAAAACGGCATTTGTTCATAGATAAGCCCCACTCGACTATAAGCCGCAGCTGTCCTCACTGTATTATGGGATATTTACACCAAAAGATATTAATTGGTAAGACTTTATTTGACAGCGGTATCATAAGACTGTCATAAGACCAAATGAACCACCATGAAGCTTTGAACCATTTAGTTGCAAAGCGTCACTGCTTCAAGAAGCTTTATTTGGCCATCACTGCTCCCTTGGGGGAGACGGTCAACCTCCTGCTGTCAACATCGTTGTCGTCCAACATGCCTCAGAGCATGCATTGCAGCGCTACAGATGTAAATAACAATCAAAATTTATGTCCTTTGCTAATTATTTCTTCAGTTACTGTTCCAATTGTTTCATTAATTGTTAGTTATGGTATTTGGTAAAACTTTATTTGACAGTGGTGCCATAAGACTATCATAATTATGGCATGACACTGACATGAGCATTCATAAATGCTTATAACAGATGTCATTTATTGTCATCCAGCAAATTATCTCACTTTTGATTTTATGTAAAAGATCCGAGCTGGACATATATGGAGTTAGTGACATAATTTGCCGGATAACACTGAATGACATCTGTCATAAGCATTCAGTAATGCCAATGATAGTGTCATGTCATAAATTATGACGGTCTTATGACAGTCTTATGACGCCGCTGTCAAATAAAGTGTTACCTATGAACCCAAATAAATCAATAAATAAGCCGCACTGGACTATAAGCCCCAGGATGCAAAATGAGGGGGGAAAAGTAGCGGTTTATAGTCCAAAAATTATGGTATACCATATTGTCTGCTCTAAAAGGCGCATCGAAGTATAAGGCAAACCCTCAGTGAATGGCTTATTTTAAAACTGTTTTCATTTATAGGGCACACCACATTATAAGGCGCAGTAGTAGTACTTACAGGTGTGCAAAATTTCCGATTCTTAGATTATTTGCGATTCGGCCGTGGATGATTCGAGAACGATTCACAAATATCCAAATTCCGATTATTATTATTTTACTTATAATGCACTTTAAATTTGAAAGACAAATCTCAAAGTGCACGATTACTGAAATATAAGTAAAGTAAAACAATTAAAGCTGAACTAAAACACAGTCAGCGCAGTCTTGGCGATGGCCATGATCATTTATAAGGCGCCTCGGATTATAGGCCGCACTTTCGGCTTTTGAGAAAATTGAAAGCTATTGGGTGCACCTTATAGTGCGGAAAATACAGTACATAAATACATATGCATATATGTATATATATTTATATTATAGACTGTATGTATATATATTATATACTGTATGTACAGTGGGGCAAATAAGTAGTTAGTCAACCACTAATTGTGCAAGTTCTCCCACTTGAAAATATTAGAGAGGCCTGTAATTGTCAACATGGGTAACCCTCAACCATGAGAGACAGAATGTGGGAAAAAAAACAGAAAATCACATTGTTTGATTTTTAAAGAATTTATTTGCAAATTATGGTGGAAAAGAAGTATTTGGTCAGTACCAAAAGTTCATTTCAATACTTTGTTATCTACCCTTTGATGGCAATAACGGAGGCCAAACGTTTTCTGTAACTCTTCCCAAACTTTTCACACACTGTTGCTGGTATTTTGGCCCTTTCCTCCATGCAGATCTCCTCTAGAGCAGTGATGTTTTGGGACTGTTGTTGGGCAACACAGACTTTCCAACTCCCTCCACAGATTTTCTATGGGGTTGAAATCTGGAGACCTGCTAGGCCACTCCAGGACCTTGAAATGCTTCTTACGAAGCCTGGCTGGGTATTTGGGATCATTGTCATGCTGAAAGACCCAGCTACGTCTCATCTTCAATGCCCTTGCTGATGGAAGGAGATTTTCACTCAAAATCTCTCGATACATGGCCCCATTCATTCTTTCTTTTACACTGATCAGTCATTCTGGTCCCTTTGCAGAAAAACAGCCCCAAAGCATGATGTTTCCACCCCCATGCTTCACAGTGGGTATGGTGTTCTTCGGATGCAATTCAGTATTCTTACTCCTCCAAACACGAGAACCTGTGTTTCTACCAAAAAGTTCTATTTTGGTTTCATCTGACCATAACACATTCTCCCAGTCCTCTTCGGGATCATCCAAATGCTCTCTTGCGAACCGCAGACGGGCCTGGACGTGTACTTTCTTCAGCAGGGGACACGTCTGGCAGAACAGGATTTTAGATGGTAGCCTTTGCTACTGTGGTCCCAGCTCGCTGTAGGTCATTCACTAGGTCCCCCAATGTGGTTCTGGGATTTTTGCTCACCGTTCTTGTTATCATTTTGATGCCGCGGGGTGAGATCTTGCACGGAGCCCCAGAACGAGGGAGATTATCAGTGGTCTTGTATGTCTTCCATTCTCTAATAATTGCTCCCACAGCTGATTTCTTTACACCAAGCGTTTTATCTATTGCAGATTCAGTCTTCCCAGCCTGGTGCTCGGCTACAATTTTGTCTCTGGTGTCCTTCGACAGCTCTTTGGTCTTGGCTATAGTGGAGTTTGGAGTGTGACTGACTGAGCTTGTGGACAGGTGTCTTTCATACCGATAATGAGTTAAAACAGGTGCCATTAATACAGGTAGCGAGTGGAGCCTCATTAGACTTCGTTAGAAGAAGTTAAGACCCCTTTGACAGCCAGAAATTTGCTTGTTGATAGGTGACCAAATACTTATTTTCCACTCTATTTTGGAAATAAATTCTTTAAAAATGAAACAATGTGATTTTCTGTTTTTTTTCCACATTCTGTCTCTCATGGTTGAGGTTTACCCATGTTGACAGTTACAGGACTCTCTAATCTTTTCAAGTAGGAAAACTTGCACAATTGGTGGTTGACTACTTATTTGCCCCACTGTAAATCAATTAATTGCAGCAGCCCCAGTTGGAAGATAATGGCCCTCCTAAGGAAATCGTAACCGTAACGATGTGGCCTGCGACAAAGATGGCTTTGAAACAACTGCACTACACACTGAGCAAGTTAGTCTAGCTTAGAGTAGAGGCTAATAATTCATTTTTTCCCTGTTTCATAGGCTGAGCAAGCCATAACATGACTCATGCTTTCACTTTCACTGCAGAAGTGTTGGATGTGCTTTTGTTTTATTTTCAGTAATGCACTACAAATCATGAACACACAATTAAGAGGTCTAAAGAACAAGTACAAAGATCCACTGCATGCACCAGGGACACAATAGCACATTAAAAAGTTATGAATTCAAAAATAATACTCACATAAAGTTCGTCCACATTAAAGGTGCACAGTATTTGGCATTAAGCACAGGGAGCTTACTCGAGCTACTGCAGCAGACAAAATAATTACACTGATAGCTGCTATAGTTTTGCGGCTGCGACTGCAGGCAAGTGTGACAACAAACACTGTCACTTTTAAAAATGTTTTACAAAAGTTTGGATTTCTTTCCCTTTTACATCAGACAGTATTTAAGGATATAACCGGCATTCCCTGCTTTTTTTCTTCTTCAGTTTTTGTCTTGGATGACAGTACCACACATAAAAGGTTCTCTGGATAACAACTATAACAACATTTGATGGCAGCCAACTTTTTCCATGTATATATTGTATGGATATCAAGCTATAAAACGTTGCATGACTCGAATATTTCTAAGCAAGAAAAAACCGTCCAGTAGTTTGTCCTCACAGCAGGCACAGTAGATCAAATACAACAAAGTTCTACTATCATTTCTGTGCTTCTCAATCAAATGTAATATACATAAGAACATGCACAAGGTACAGCAACATAGAAAGGAATATTAAGCCAGTGTCAGAAATCAGAGTGGCTACGGTTATTAGATCATACACAATCTAACCACAAATATATTAGAGGTACTGTGCAGAAAAGGGGGGGAAATATCTTGAGTCAAATGTTAAAAATACAATCTTGCACAACTTTGCTTCTGTCTGCTGAATTTACAGATTTTAAAACTTTATGCAAAATGGCATTAAAAGAGATGGGGAGAGAAAATAGGGGAATCTCTTTAAATTTACTTGGGTGACAAAATAGATGAGCTGAAGGCATATTAAGAAAAAGAAAGCTCTTATAAAATGAAAACTGAAGTTTATAGACCATTGACAAGTGTGAATAGTTAACAAGCGATAGACACCAGACAGAATATTAAATACATTTAGAAATGAATGCCAATTATCTGGAACACTTTGCCAATTGAAATCTTAAAGTGGGTGTTGTTGTTTTATATGCAAAAAAAAAGTGCAATTACATGTAACCCTTGTATGTTTTTTTTTGTTTGTTTTTCTTGGCTTCCATTGTTCATTGTGCTTGATAAATTTTCTAAGGCCGGATCAAAACAACAGCGCTTCATCATCATTATCATCATCATCAGCGTTGTCCTCTTGGCAGTAGCTCGCTATTAGACAGGAATGTACCAGCTGGTGAAGACTTTGTAAAAATAGATGTAAACAGTTTTCCAGTTCTCACACTTTCATAAAGAGAGAGACACTCTCCGCACGCATACGTACATAGACAAAATAACTGGGTGGGAAAATATTTGACAACCGATTTTGCTTTTCTTGTTTTGAATAATCTTTTCAAAGAGAATGATCCTAGCCAGCAATCCACGTTGATCTCCACCCTTCACATGGGTTTGGCAGTGGGGGGTTTAGTGACCTTCTTTTCGTAGGTCCCTCGATGCTTGTATCCTGAGACGTATCCTGAAGTGTCGACCAGGTCTACTCGTCCGGCCTTCCCTTTACCGCGCCCTGTGTCGTCGAAGCGCTCCTTGTGCGAACCCGTGAACTTGGTGGTGTCTGTCAGTCGGTTGACTGTCGGAGAAGCGACAGCTCTCTGCAGAGAAGTTTTCAGCTCATTTAAGCCCCCACCCAAAACAGTTAAGGATTTGGTTTTACGAGAAATCTTACCGTCACCCCGGCGATGACGGGCGTCTTTCCTTCAATCAGCTTGAATACCTCAGCTTCAGCCTCTTCTCCAGTCTTGTCTTTATACTTTTTTCTGGCAAGCTCACCCAGCGCGACCTTGAACTCGTCATATGTGATGGTGCGACAGGATTTCTTCCTGAGAGAGAAAGTGAGATGTTAATATTACAGAGCCTTAATAGGGAATGTATTTAAATTTTTTTTTTTTTTTTTAAGGTTTTCTTTTTTACATCAGGTTTGCAAAACGATTTGAGTTGAAAATAAGCAGAATGTAAAATTTTAAGCTATTTTTTTTTATTTTAATTGGTACTTTTGACTTGGGGTTCTACAAAAGTCGAACTCTCATCATACGCGGAGTTTAAGGGGGTGCCGGGAGGGCATAGCCCCCCTTGGTGGCTGAAAATGTCATTTCATGTAATTGTCATTCCAATACAATAGCGGTATATGAATTTAAAATTGACTTTGCTGGTAAAATGTTTCTATAAAAGTTGTAAAGCAAAAAAACAAACAAAGAAAATGAATGAACAAAAAAATATTTTTATAATGGGTCAAAACTAGTGACGGGATCTGTCGTTCACTTGAGTAAACGAATCCATTCCGGTTCGTTCAGTAAAACGATTCGTTCAAACGAATCGTTCAACGAATCGTTCGCCCCCCTCATCTCCCTCCCCACCCAAATGAATCGTTCGGTTAGTGAACGGGAAGTGACGTTGCCGAACGAATCCCCAAAGACCGCTTCGCAGTATAACTGAACGGGAAGTGACATTGCTTGGTCCCTCCCTCTCTTGCACATTGACCACTCGTCGTAGTTTCAGAAATGAATGACAGGCGATATCATTCTGCTCTCAGAGACAGCCTCGTCTCCCTCCCGCTGCTGCAAAAGCGAGGGAGAACTTCCGCGTCGTCTGTCCTAGTTTAATGGGATCAAAGTCATGGCTCGTGCTTGCATTTCGATTGAGGACACGGTTAAACATTTTCCTTTTGTGGGGGGAGCGGGGGGTTGGGGTCGGGGGCGCACGGACTTTCTTTAGCATGATCTTGCTCACATATACAATGCTGCTGCTAACAGCCAACGCGGCATGCCTGCTGTCACGAAAACAAAAATAAATCGAAAGTTTAATTTCTAATTATGGAACGGCCAACACATCATATTAACCTCTCGCTCTGTTGTATTTTTGTTTTTTATTATTAAGATGATCGTTTTGAATTTTTGCACTGGTATTAATAAATAAAATAATCCGGTCAGCTCCCCTGTCGTCCCCGCATCTCAGATCGTCAAATGCTGACGAGAAATAATTGTTTGCTTTATGATTTCGCCTTTCTACTCTCATTAGTCTGTTAAGAAAAATGTAGACATATTGCGACATCTCCCGTGTCCGCGCGCTTTGTTTTTGGGGCGCTTGAGTAGCACATGATGGACGGATTGACATAATTTGTCAAACCAACCGACACCCTCTGACACGAAAAAAAAAAAAAAAAAAAAAACACTCGGAAAAAATTGACATGTATATACAGTTTCATTGCAAATCAGTATTATGGTGATCATACTAAATATTTTTTTTTTTCTGTGCACATATGAGGTACATATCGCTGCCATGAAGCCTCCATATAGTGACAGTTCTCTGCCCGCTTCACTGCCGTCACGCGACCGCAGCTCAGCTTTTGCTTGCCTCGTAGCTACGCGTGTTTTAAATTACTGTAAATTTGATAGTATATCGTCATAGGCACAGTCCCGAGTCTGTTGAGAAAAGTAGAACACTAAACCATGCTCGCTAGATTTGTGTGGTGTTTTTGTCTTTTTGAGCAGCATTTGATAGGCTCAACGTTAACAAATATGTGACAAAGTCGTTTCCTTTCATTTTATGACTCGTTCACCGCATAGTCATTACTGGAAAGTCAAGTTAGCAGCAAGCTAGGTCAGGAACCGGAGGACCGAATCACTGAACGGGAAGTGACAAAACTCAGTCTTTCCCCCCTGCCTGCACGCTGGCTGCTTATTGGCCACACGTGGAAATGAGTGACATACGCCATGATTCTGTTTCCGCTCCCTCCCCTGCCCGCGATGAGGCTGGCGTCTGATTGGTCGTGTGCGATGTCAGAAGACGCTGCCGCTTGCTCAACGCCCTCCCACGCAGCGAACAAGCGCCACCAACTTCATAGAACGAATCAGTGCAGATGGTGATTAGTTCGGTCTCGTTCACCCAAACAATTCGTTCAAAAAGAACGAATCGTTCGCGACCGATACAACACTAGTCAAAACTTTCGAACAGATCATGGGACTAGCACCTTAGAGACGGTCATTTGCTTTGCTTAGCCAAAACCACCTCAGGAGAGAAGAAACAAGATGGATATATGTAATTTTTTTCAAACCTAAGCTTTCAAAAGCGACAACAACTGATCGAGAACCAAGGATTGAAAATGTGGACCATGAAATGCCGGAGAGCACCGCCAAAATGGTGAGCAGCGTTTCAGTTTGGCCCACTAAAGACGCTAATTGTACAAGAGAGCCACAACTGGGCGTAGCATATTCAATGGACGACGTCCTTGGCCAAAAGCCAAAGTCACTCACTACTCAGACACTCGAAGGCGAAGGATGCATTTTCTGCGTCCTATATGGTATACTGGGGACGGGTTTCAATAAGCTTCAGCTTCTCCCGTCAGCCCTTTTCTTTTCGGGTTGAATTATGCCTGAAGGGAAAATAAATAAATTAAAAAAAAAAGCATAGCTGTCCTAAGCAGCCTGATTTAGAATTCCCCTCAAAAATGATGGGAAACACAAAACACTCATTTTCAATGTATGATAATAAACATTCCTGGCTAGAATATTCAGTCAAAAAAGATGCGATCTCCTGTTTTGGCTGGCGATACCTTGGTAGTTGCATGCACAGATGTTCGGTATTTGAGGAGAAATTCGTGTAGTCTCTGATAGAGTGTACTTTGCCCTTGTGATGCTTTGAGAACATGTTTGAGGGCCTGCACAAACCTCTCTGCCAAGCCTTTGGTTGCCGAGTGATAGGGAGCCGACTTGATATGTTGAACCCCATTGGCTTGCAGGAATGCAACCATTTCTTTTGACACAAATTGGGGCCCGTTATCTGACACGTTCAGGGGCTCCGAAACGACTAAACAGCTCTCCTAACTTCTCTACTGTCTTTTCCGATGTGGTTGATTTCATGATAGCTACCTCTGGCCACTTACTATGAGCATCGATAGCAACCTGAAACATCTGATGTTCGAAAGGGCCCGCAAAGTCAATATGAATGTGGTGCCAAGGGTCCTGAGGAAAATCCCAGGGATGAAGTGGGGCTGTACGTGGGTTGTTGCGAATCTTCTGGCAAAATGAACAATTTTTTACCGTCTCTTCGATCTGTTTATCTAATCCTGGCCACCAAAAATAACTTCTCGCCATTTCTTTCATTTTAACAATACCACTGTGACACGTTTTGTTATGTATTTCCTTAATCTAAGTCCATGTAAGGCCGAGACTTGAATGGAACAACACTTCTTTATTCAGTGTGCTTCTCAGCATATGTGCCACCGACACATCACAGAGATTCGTTTTATACTGTATTACCACACCCACAGGAAGTGCACACTGTGGCAACAGCAGTGTGACAAATATGTTACAATACCGAGTTTGGCCCATTTTTCAAAAAGCCACAGGGGTGAATCTTTTACGAAATTGGCCCACAATTTGCTGCTCATTTGGCCCATGTCCGTTTCACTTAATATTTTGCTATCTTGGTAGTTGGCAAAGAGCACCGGGGGTTGTAAGTTACATGAAAAACAAAGGAACTTCTTGTGCTATATATTGTACTAAAGTGCAGAGGATGCTTTAGTTATACTGTATGCTTAATACCGCAAATTTTAGAACCAGGAAGTGGGAGTCTCCAGACGTTTTTTCTCAGTGTGAAGCGATGCTGATATTAGTGGGAGTTGAGGAAGAACGAAGAAGGGAGGTACTTGCATATTAGGCATGGAGTGCCATCACACCATGACCAATTTCAAAACCTATCATTTGCAGAACAAGTTCAGCTTGAAATGCGATTGCAATCAAATTAAAAAATAAACAAAAAAACACACTTCAACCGGGGCACTATATCCTTTTGAACTATCTTATGCATTAAAAAGTTCAAACTATTGAAAAAGGAATTTCGTGTCTCTGTAAGAGCACTGTATTAGCCCTTGACAACAGGAGATGGTATGGAGATTGTCTTCTTGCTTTAAAGATCTTGCTTAATGGTATTGCTTTGAATGATTTTTTTTTTATATCAGGTTTATGATTTTCTTTAAGTATCCCAATTTCTGACCTCTTGACTGTAAGACACAATTCACCATCATTTACATGATTAACACTATTACCTTTCCAAAACAAACACTGTAAAGGACTGATTGGACCTTTTCTACAAGATATAACTGAATTTCCTGTACCCGTCAGTGAAAGGCTTTGAAATGTTGATGTTGATGTGATGCTCTCCGTTGTCAATTATATTGTAGTTCCCGTTTGAATGGTGTACACTCAAGTGCAGTTTTGTAAACTATACTTTTTGTGGTATAGGGAACTGATTTCCACTGTTAATCGCGTAAAAAACGTATACCGTAAGATATGAAATTAAAAGTGCTGAACACAATTTCAAACCAATCTTACAATCTTACCCTTTATTGAAAATAATCTGCTTATTGATTGTTTGAAACAAATTCATTGGAAATGTTATGTATTTATGCATCAGATCTGTCAAAACGAGTGTGTAACTAGGTTGAAGTTTGTCATCTATGTGGTTTGTGATTTGATTGCCAACTTGACTTTTCTAAGTCAAACTGCGATGCAAACGAGCCGATTTCGAATCGATGACAATTTCACATCACACCATGCCTTATCATGCAGTTCAATTCAATTCAATTTTATTTGTATAGTCCTAAATCACAACAAGGTTGTCTCAAAGGGCTTTGCAGAGGCAATATGATACACAGTCAGAAACAGCAGATGAAATGAATAGAGATGAAATAAATAAAAGTTAAGTCCTGGGCATCCCCCATCCTTCGACCCTCCATGTCGGCAAGGAAAAACTCCAAAACGCTCTGGGAGAAATGAGAAACCTTGGGGAGTACCACAGGTACCTACCTGCCCAATTTGTGCTTCCCCGCCCCCACTGGCCGACAAACATATTAATATAAACACTTGGCCACCAACACACCCACACGCCAACGGCCAATTACAGCGAAGAGTTAAAATTAAAATATTAAATATTCAAATTTGATCCAGTCAGCCACATATAACTGAGAATCCCTGGAATGGGAAATTACTTTTTCACAAAGTATTATATTTCCTTGGTTTTTTTCTGTATGACATTAAAATTGGTTTGATGAATTGAAACCTTTGTGTGTGATAAATATGCAAAAAAAAAACACAGAAAGGGGGCAATACTTTTTCACGGCACTGTACGAAATTTTCTTTTGTGCCTGTGTCTTGGAAGATTGTATCACTTCCACTTTTCTCTGGCATTTTGGATCAGCGTCAGCATCTCTCAGCGTTCATGCACAGTCATTGTGGAAAGCCGCTTTTACTTGTGGAACCGAATACGTTGACATTTATAAGGTCATCGTGTAACAACTGGCAATAAGTCAGATCTTCAACACTCATGCTCCATTTGAGCATTTCACTCTCCTAGTTGGACTTGTGCCCGTTTCACTTCCACAAAGTAACAAACACAAACATTCATCGCTCTGGAGATACGGCAACCAAACAACAGCCTATGAAGTCCTGCCGTCTCCCAGGGAAACCTGCCGTCATAGCAACAAGCCACAGTAAACAAGGGTGTTAGGGTTTATCATACTTTTTTCTCCCCCAGTGAACTGTTTTGTCTAGGTGACCAATGTTGAATATTTAGCCGTTCAATGCTGGGAATCATTCCTATGCTGTCTGATGACAGATGGGAAGCTAAACTTCCACTGCCGTTTCTGTCTGACCAAGACAAATCACTGTCCCCACCAGATTGATCATACTGGCTTATTGGGAGTATTTATATATCCAAATGGTTAAGCTTTGTAAATAAATGTTAAATCAGCCTCTGAGGAGGTTACAATGAAGACAGATATAGGCTGGATTGAATAGGGAATGGAAAATTATTCCACCTTGGAAAACTGCAGCTGACCTGTTTAATTTACATACTTCAACCATCTGCTGGAACACGACCCATAAGAACCCAGACGGAAGAATTTGTTTAATCCACAGCTTCCAATACGGTTCACTGATGGGGAACCACAGCATGGAAAACAAAGCTACTATAAAACCATGCCAGTAATTAATTGGTCTGCACCAGATTTCTTCAGCCATCAGAGTTTACGTTAAGGCTCCAAGCCTTCGACACTTGAAACCTCAGGAGTCACTTAGCCACATGGTGTTTAACCATTCTTCTTATTTTTTCAACATGTGCATGCAAAGGGCCTTGACACCCATTAAAGGGAAATGCACCACTGCTCAGTCATGCCTGGAGCCAATCAGTAAATGAATGCGAACCCTCTCCATAGTCTGGACCATGCCACACTTAACACAGATGCTACGGTACTGACCTCAAAGTGAGGGAACGCATTTCTTTTAGCGTTATCTTGTGGAATTCAACAAATTGTTGATTTTGGATGTTTTTTTTTTCAAGCAGAAATCTCATATTCCCTTTCTGGGCTTAGCACATACCTGTAACTACCACTGAAGTGCATACAGTTTTCATGTCAATCGTAAGTAATGTTTGAGGTGGCTGCTGACAGTTACGACTCACATATAATGTAGAAAACAGCATAAGTACCGCAAAAACCTGGAGTTTGAGTCATCATGCATGACAGCAGCAGATACTCGTTTCTTGTAGTTAGCAGTGACATCTGTTGAAGTTTGTTATGTGTACTGCTTAGCACTACAACACCTAGCAAAAAGTATGGAATCACCAGTCTCGGACGAGTTCTCACTCAGACATTTTATCATGTAGAACAAAGTTAGATAAAAGGCTTGAAAAAATAATGAATTAGTTCAAAAGTGCAACTCTTTAACATTCAGAAACACTAAAAGAAATGACTAAAAAAACATTGTGGTTGTCAGTAAATGTTACTTGTATAGAACAAGTGAAGGGAAATATACAGTGCCTTGCAAAAGTATTCGGCCCCCTTGAATCTTGCAACCTTTCGCCACATTTCAGGCTTCAAACATAAAGATATGAAATTTAATTTTTTTGTCAAGAATCAACAACAAGTGGGACACAATCGTGAAGTGGAACAACATTTATTGGATAATTTAAACTTTTTTAACAAATAAAAACTGAAAAGTGGGGCGTGCAATATTATTCGGCCCCTTTACTTTCAGTGCAGCAAACTCACTCCAGAAGTTCAGTGAGGATCTCTGAATGATCCAATGTTGTCCTAAATGACCGGTGATGATAAATAGAATCCACCTGTGTGTAATCAAGTCTCCGTATAAATGCACCTGCTCTGTGATAGTCTCAGGGTTCTGTTTAAAGTGCAGAGAGCATTATGAAAACCAAGGAACACACCAGGCAGGTCCGAGATATTGTTGTGGAGAAGTTTAAAGCCGGATTTGGATACAAAAAGATTTCCCAAGCTTTAAACATCTCAAGGAGCACTGTGCAAGCCATCATATTGAAATGGAAGGAGCATCAGACCACTGCAAATCTACCAAGACCCGGCCGTCCTTCCAAACTTTCTTCTCAAACAAGGAGAAAACTGATCAGAGATGCAGCCAAGAGGCCCATGATCACTCTGGATGGACTGCAGAGATCTACAGCTGAGGTGGGAGAGTCTGTCCATAGGACAACAATCAGTCGTACACTGCACAAATCTGGCCTTTATGGAAGAGTGGCAAGAAGAAAGCCATTTCTCAAAGATATCCATAAAAAGTCTCGTTTAAAGTTTGCCACAAGCCACCTGGGAGACACACCAAACATGTGGAAGAAGGTGCTCTGGTCAGATGAAACCAAAATTGAACTTTTTGGCCACAATGCAAAACGATATGTTTGGCGTAAAAGCAACACAGCTCATCACCCTGAACACACCATCCCCACTGTCAAACATGGTGGTGGCAGCATCATGGTTTGGGCCTGCTTTTCTTCAGCAGGGACAGGGAAGATGGTTAAAATTGACGGGAAGATGGATGCAGCCAAATACAGGAACATTCTGGTAGAAAACCTGTTGGTATCTGCACAAGACCTGAGACTGGGACGGAGATTTATCTTCCAACAGGACAATGATCCAAAACATAAAGCCAAATCGACAATGGAATGGTTGAAAAACAAACGTATCCAGGTGTTAGAATGGCCAAGTCAAAGTCCAGACCTGAATCCAATCGAGAATCTGTGGAAAGAGCTGAAGACTGCTGTTCACAAACACTCTCCATCCAACCTCACTGAGCTCGAGCTGTTTTGCAAGGAAGAATGGGCAAGAATGTCAGTCTCTCGATGTGCAAAACTGATAGAAACATACCCCAAGCGACCTGCAGCTGTAATTGGAGCAAAAGGTGGCGCTACAAAGTATTAACGCAAGGGGGCCGAATAATATTGCACGCCCCACTTTTCAGTTTTTTATTTGTTAAAAAAGTTTAAATTATCCAATAAATGTTGTTCCACTTCACGATTGTGTCCCACTTGTTGTTGATTCTCGACAAAAAAATTAAATTTCATATCTTTATGTTTGAAGCCTGAAATGTGGCGAAAGGTTGCAAGATTCAAGGGGGCCGAATACTTTTGCAAGGCACTGTATATGGAATCACTTCATTCTGAGAAAAAATATATGGAATCATGAGAAACAAACAATCTCTAGTATTTAGTAGCACCACCTCTGGCTTTTATGACAGCTTGCAGTCTCCGAGGCATGGACCTGATGAGTATGCTTCATCAATTTGGTGCCAACTCTCTTTGATTGCAGTTACTAGATCATCCTTGCAGGTCGGAGCCTTGCTGTGGACCTTTTTTTTTTTTTTTTTCCAATTTCCATCACAGGTTTTCAATAGGGTTAAGATCCTGGCATGTAGCCCCATATCATCAAGGACTGTGGGAAAATCTTTGTAAATTTCACTAGAACAGCAACAAACCAAAGTTCCAGCATCATCACCTTGTCCAATGCAGATTCTTGACACCTTGTCCAATGCAGATTCTTGACTCTTGACAAGGTGATGATGCTGGAACTTTGGTTTGGTGCTGTTCCAGTGAGATTTACAAAGATGACTGCCTGAAGAAAACATGTCAGGCAAAGGCACTGGGGAGATGGCTGTGGTTAAATCTTTAATAAATGCACAAGTTTACATTGAAATTTTAGACAGCTTTCCTATCCCTTCAATTGAAAATATGTTTGTAATTTTCCAAGATGACAATGCATCATGCCACAGAGCTAAAACAGTCAAAGCATTCCTTGGAGAAAGACTCATTCAGTCAATGTCATGGCCTGCAAATAGCCCAGATCTCAACCCTAGTGAAAACCTGTGGAGGAAATTGAAAAAAAAAAAAGGTCCACAGCAAGGCTCCGACCTGCAAGGATGATCTGGCAACTGCAATCAAAGAGAGCGGGCACCATATTGATGAAAAATACTCATCAGGTCCATGCCTCAGAGACTGCAAGCTGTCATAAAAGCCAGAGGTAGTGCTACTAAATACAAGAGATGTGCTTTGATTGTTATTTCTTTGTTTGTTTCTCATGATTCCATATATTTTTCCTCAGAATGACGTGATTCCATATATATTTCCCTTCACTTGCTCTATAAAAGTAACATTTACTGACCACCACAATGTTTTTTTATCAATTTCTTTAGTGTTTCTGAATGCTAAAGAGTTGCACTTTTGAACTAATTCATTATTTTTTCAAGCTTTTTATCTGAGTTTGTTCTACATGATAAAATGTCTGAGTGAGTGCTCGTCCGAGACTGGTGATTCCATACTTTTTGGTAGGGGTTGTACATACTGTGATATAAAGAAATCATTAGTTTTTTCATTGGCTTGACTTTCACGCAGTCAAAACCATGTGTTTCCATAGCTGTGCGATTCGAATTGAGTATGGGCCTAATATATAGAGTGGTTACTTGAATTATGCCCCCCCCCCAAAAAAACAAAAAAAAAAATTAGACCCGCCCAATGAAATAATCACATAATTCAAATGAATTAAAATATGAATTAGTATTCATGAATAAAAATAAATTATTTTCTTCAATCATTTTAGAAAATGAGTTGCATGTTTAATCAGTTAGTAATGCAAGGCAGAATTCAAAACAAGTGTGTGCAGCTGTGACGTATATACATGTGCACTGTGTGTATGCCGTACCCCTCCCCTCTCCTATATTCAGCAAAAAGTTATGCTGAGTGACAAAAAATGCTAAATTTGCTAAAAAAAAATTCTTTTTGGGGGGGGAATTCTTTTGTTAATGATAACTGTTAGAACCAAAAATGTTACATTATTTTAAATAAAGCCAAGGATGGGGAATATATTTTTTCTTTGAATTTGTTACTTTCCTTGTCAGTGCTTGTTTCTCAAGCACAAATGAGGAGAGGATACCAAAACAGCGTTCTACTCTAGTTCCACTGTACAAAGAAATTTTCTTGTTGGCTGTTGTCGTACAATCAATTACAAAAGAGTGAGTATGTTTGTTCTTACCAAGGCAGTTGGATTTTTGCAGTAATTAGCATACATAATACACAGTACAATTCATTCCTTCCATGCATGAATAGCGTACCGCCTTAGTGCAAATTTTATTTTATTTATTTATTTTTTTTTTATTGTATTTTTTTTTAAACCTGTCCTGTTCAGCTGTTTGACACAGAGAATGGAAGTCTAAGTGCCCGGATTCTGAACAGTTTTAATGTTTCACATTGAGAGTCTGACATACTCCCATTGTGATCATTCAAAATACCTTTTTATTATGACAAAGCAGCGAACAGGAAGGGATTATGGGGGGACAGAAGAAAAGAAATACAAGAGAAGAAAGAAAAGAAACACACAAACAACAACAAGAAATGCATTGAACATCTAAACTAGTTACTAATATGCTGGTGCTATCGTCAGCGAGATGTATTTCCGGTTTACACCATGTGGGGGCCTATTGGCCAGTGAAAGAGGAGAATGGGGGTGGGGGTGTCTATAAGACTATAAGCTAAGTGATTGAAAGGGGTAGAGTGTACACAAATCAGTTCTGTGATCTAGAACCCAGTAATCGTGTGAATCTCTTATGAGTGTAAGCCCGTTGGCGACCAACCCTACGCCGCCGCATCGCCAATCCCGGCACTGGAACCCCCAACCCGAGCATGCCCTACCACATCCAGCAGCACGCAAGCCCCACCGGGCGCGCAATAGCCACGCAGACGGGCGGAGAAACCGCAAATTTAGTGCAAATTTTAGACCGTGACGTCGCCATCGTATCCAGAGGATATAATATATAAGACAGGGCATAAGGTGGTAAAGGATAGATTGTTGAAACAGGAGAATATCATTGTCAGTGGCGTAAGGCAATTTACACAAGAAAAAAACTCTGGATCAGGTCGGCTCTTTATCAGCCCTCGACACTCAAGCCATCTCTTTAACTGAACATTTGTATGTTCTTCCACATCTGGAAGAACCATTGAATAGGCCACCAAGGACATCATTTTCAGACAGAATTGGTAGGTTTAGCTCAGTAAACATCTCGTTTGTACACTATTTCCATTCATTTTTATTGGGGACAAACGGGAGGTTGACCCGCCTAGCAACAATTGCTAACGTCATGAATATTAATGCGTGAAAGTGACGTGTTGCCTGCGGTACGCCATTAAGATTTTTTTTTAAT
The DNA here is from genome assembly GCF_030265065.1 of Corythoichthys intestinalis. NCBI lineage: Eukaryota > Metazoa > Chordata > Actinopteri > Syngnathiformes > Syngnathidae > Corythoichthys > Corythoichthys intestinalis. Next base: position 46,204,850 of record NC_080398.1, read on the forward strand.
CCCTTACAAGGCACTCATTGAACTGATGGTGCTAGGCTTATATTAATTAATAATTTGAAAAAAATGTATTAATTGCTAAAATTTAAAGAAACACTTGGTAGCTTTTCAGTTTTGGTCGATTTTAGCGACGTCTGTGGACAAAACCGGGTAGTGTTATGCCTTAAGGAAGACTCCGTTTCCCATGAGGATCAGCGCTGCATTTCCCATGAGGACTAGTGCACACCTGCAGTGTCGTAAAATCATCAAGCAGTCAAAAATCATTCCAGTTGTGGCTAAACAATAGCATATGACGGTTAGCAACTGTGTGGCTAAGTGTGGCTGACCCACCCCACCCAAACTAGTCAGCGCTGATGAGTTTGGTTGAGGGGAGGGCGTCACGCCAGTGAGTGAAACCTGGGCCAATGTTTATTCTGTATATCCTGGTAGCCTGCCTTTTTTTCTCCTCAGAAAAACCTTTTGTCTCTTGTTGCTCTACCATCGTTGCAGAATTCGCGCGAAAGCGTTCGCATCGACTTCTGTCTTTATAATGAATGGGGAATGGGGGTATGCCGTAAAGCTGTCATTAGATTTGTAGTGTTTTTGTGTGGAAGGCAGTGTTGTTAATAATGGCGTGAGAGTATATCGGCGTTACTAACGGCGTTATATTTTTCACTATTGAGTAAGCGAGAGCTGAAACGAATACTCGAGCAACTCGAGTAACTTGAGTTTAAAAACTGATCCGAGTAATTTTATTCACCTCGAGGAATCATTTAATTTTGCCAGCTCTAAGCATCACGTTTTGCCCGGACTACTTTTAATGTGGGACAACGCGCTGACGTCACGTGCGTAGAGGAAGAAGCAATAAATTAAAAAAAAAAAACTTACCGCAGCCGACAGCCGCTACAAAATACGCTGCCGTTGCTAAAAACTATGCCCGCAGGATGCTAGTGTGGTAGCAGGTAGTGTCCGATGCGTCTCATAGATATCGCATGCATTTAGGACTAGATGCGAAACGACAGACTCGGCCGGGTCTGGGCAGCGTTAGTAAACAGCTGCCATCTTTAAGCAGTAGACTTCTCATCACTAATAAATATAACGTTACTGTCACTCGCTCACGTAACCTTAGCCCTTCAGAGGGCTAAGTTTCTATTGATTATGACCACTGTCGATGCGTGGCTAACGTGTCTTACATACAGGCTTTATTTAATCTGTAAAAAAACAGCGCTGTAGAGTAGGGCTGTCAAAATTATCGCGTTAACGGGCGTTAATTAATTTTTTAAATTAATCACGTTAAAATCAGTGTTGTTAATCTTACTGAAAAAAAGTAATGAATTATAGTTACAAATTACTTCTCCCAAAAAGTAATTGCGTTAGTAACTCAATTACCTGAATGTAAGAGTAATTAGTTACTTGGCAAAGTAATTGGTGATAATTACTTTTTTTTTTTTTCCTAAAAAAAAAAAAAAAAAAAAACATTGGCCACACTATGTGAAGTTTTTTGTGAAGGTTTTTGGTACAATTGGCCCGAGCCCAATTCTTTACCCTAATTTACCCTTTACCCTGAATCAACTGTTGAAAGTTGTTAAAATTGCTCCCATTATTGCATTTGTTCCCTTCTCTCTACTTTCGACATATGAAAGTTTTAAAACTGTTTCATCATTTAAAGATAGATTCAAGTCAAGATTTTGCCGATTTAGAAGTATTTTAGATAAAAAGTTACTTAGGTTCGCTAGGAAGGTTCTGTACAACAGAGCCGTCCTAAAAAGTCTGCTGCTTTAAGATGGCGGCTGTCTACTAACGCATTTAGTGCCATGCAGTGTTGTTAATTTTACTTTAAAAAAGTAATTAATTACAGTTACAAATTACTTCTCCCAAAAAGTAATTGCGTTAGTAACTCAGTTACCTGAATGTAAGAGTAATTAGTTACTTGGCAAAGTAACTAGTGATATTTTTTTTTTCTCAAAAAAAAAAAAAAAAAAAAAAAAAAAAAAAACAGGACACACAATGTGAAGCTTAAAGGGTTTGGGGGACAATTGGCCCAAGCCCAATTCTTTACCCTCCACTTAACTAGACACAAGGGTATTGCGATAACTAGCTAGTAACCTTTGCTATGTGTGGAAGTCATTTAAAGTTGTGAATCATCGTTAAAGTTGTTAAAATTTCTCCCGTTATTGCATTAGTTCCCTTCTGTCTACTTTAAACATGTGTAAGTTTTAAAACTGTTTCATCATTTAAAGATAGATTTAAGTTAAGATTTTGACGATTTAGGAGCATTTTAGATTTTAAAAAATTACTTAGGTTCGCTAGGAAGGATCTCTACATCAGGGCCTTCCTGAGAGGTCTACTGCTTTAAGATGGCGGCTGTTTACAAACGCATGTAGTCCTTAAAACATGTTGGCAATGCAGCAGTGTCTGTCATTTGCATCTAGTTCTATAATATGATATCTACCGTGTCATGTGGGCGTAGTTTGTTGGCTATGGCTGCAGTCAGGTATTATTGGAGCCAGTGCTGATTGGAGCCATCTAGCATCGCGGTTGCAACGGCGTCTTCCCCACTCCTGCTCTGCTCTCGTCCCCGTGAGTCCGTTTCTCTGACTTTTTTTATTTAACCAACTTAGTAACGCATAGTAACGCACACCTTTCCCGCCTCAGTAACGGTAACGGCGTTGCCAAGATGAGAAAAGTAATTAATTAGATTACTCATTACTGAAAAAAATAACGCCGTTAGTAACGCCGTTATATTGTAACGCCGTTATTAACAACACTGGTTAAAATATTTGACGCAATTAACGCACTAGGCCCGCTCAGACAGATTTAAATGTCAGTACAGTGAAAGGCCAACTTGTTAATTGTGTTTTATGGAGTTTTTCCGCCCTCTGCTGGCGCTTGGGTGTGACTTGCATATGTTATGTGGCGTAATGTCGCCCTCTGCTGGCGATTCAGCGCAGCTGATTATTTGGGTTTCGGCGCGCTTTTCTGACGTGATTATATGTCGACGCGAACTCACACTAATAGACAGTGCTATTCAGACCAGCTAACGTCCGCATCCAGTATTCAGTGGCAGTTCTCATAGCCCCATCACACTGTTTGTGTCTAATACATGCATCGCTTGTGAGTTATATTCCTCCTTTGTTTATATTCATGAGCATTAGATAGTTATTGATGATGTGTATTTGAATTTGTTCACATATATGGTGAAATGTAGTTACATTGTTAGATGCTTGTGAGCTAATTGGCTAGTGCTACTGCTCAAATGGACACGTGTGTGTACATTTTATGTTATTTTGTGATTTATGCAAGTTATTGACACATTGCCTTGTTATTTTCAGTTTTACAAAAATACAAGAAACGTGCTCCTGTCAAAAAGAGATGACTTCAGTAAAGCCCATGCAACTTTGCCACACCGTCTGATTTCTTTTTGGAACTTATGTTCGCTATCTGTCAATTTGTGTACTCACACACATTGAGGACAGAATAGGGCTACTAGTTTATTTTTTGATTGAAAATTTTACAAATTTTATTAAAACGAAAACATTAAGAGGCGTTTTAATATAACATTTCTATAACTTGTACTAATATTCATCTTTTAAGAACTACAAGTCTTTTTATCCATGGATCACTTTAAGAGAATGTTAATAATGTTAATGCCATCTTGTTGATTTATTGTTATAATAAACAAATACAGTCCTTATGTACCGTATGTTGAATGTATATATCCATCTTGTCTTATCTTTCCATTCCAACAATAATTTACAGAAAAATATGGCATATTTTATAGATGGTTTGAATTGCGATTAATTGCGATTAATTACGATTAATTAATTTTTAAGCTGTAATTAACTCGATTAAAAATTTTAATCGTTTGACAGCCCTAGTTTTAATATAACATTTCTATAACTTGTACTAATATTCATCTTTTAAGAACTACAAGTCTTTCTATCCATGAATCACTTTAACAGAATGTTAATAATGTTAATGCCATCTTGTTGATTTATTGTTATAATAAACAAATACAGTCCTTATGTACCGTATGTTGAATGTATATATCCATCTTGTCTTTTCTTTCCATTCCAACAATAATTTACAGAAAAATATGGCATATTTTATAGATGGTTTGAATTGCGATTAATTGCGATTAATTACGATTAATTAATTTTTAAGCTGTAATTAACTCGATTAAAAAATTTTAATCGTTTGACAGCCCTACTGTAGAGTGATGAGGGTGTAAAATTAAAACATAATAAAGCTAACTGTCAGTTTTAGCTCAGTAGTCATTGCTGAATAACAAGACACAAGTAGCACTGGTCCCTAATGTGCTCCAGCAGCAGGTATCATACATTTATTTTGAACACTGCAAAAACTCAAAATCCTATCAGTACTTATTTTTTATTTATTTTTATTTTATTTATTTATTTTCCCTTCAGGCATAATTACAGTTTAGACTAACTTAAAACTTAACTAGAAGTTAGAATTTTTTCTCTAGTCACATCTTAGATGCAATTGTTGGCTTTTTTCAACAATGTACATCTAAAATACATTGATTGACTGAAAGTGGTTCAATATTAGATTAAATGTCTTTTTTTCTCAAGTATATTTATAATTGCTCTTTACCTAAAAAAAAAAAAAAAATGTTTTCTAAAAAAAAAAAAAAATGTTTTATCTGATTACTCGATTAATCGATAAAATTTTAAGTCGATTACTCGATTACTAAAATATTCGATAGCTGCAGCCCTAAATCTAATTAATTACTTTTCTAATCTTTGCAATGCCGTTACCGTTACAGAGGATGTAAAGGCGTTACTACGTTGGTTCAATGACGTGAGAAAAGTCTGAGAGACACGGAGAGAGAAGAGCGGGAGTGGGAAGGAGTGAAGGGAGTTGTGACGCCATTGCAAACGCGATGCTAGGCAAGATGGCTCCAATAATACCTGACTGTAGCCGACAGCCTACAAACTACGCCCACATGATGCTACGCTAGATATCACATGTATATAGAACTAGATGCGAAATGACAGACTCGGCAGCGTTAGCAAATGTATAGAGAAGTAGATGCGAAATGATACACTCATTGGCGTTAGTAAACAGGCCGCCATCTTAAAGCATCAGACTTCCCAGGAAGGCTCTGTTGAAGAGAACCTTCGTAGCGAACGTAAGTAACTTTATATCTAAAATACTCCTAAATCAGCAAAATCTTGAGTTGAATCTATCTTTAAAAGATGAATCAGTTTTGAAACTTTCACATGTCGAAAGTACAAGAGAACTAATGCAATAACGGGCGCGATTTTAACAACTTTAACAGTTGAATTAAATGACTTCCAAACATAGCAAAGGTTACTATTGAGTTATCGCAATATCCACAATATCCCTGTGTCTAGTTAAGTTTAGGGTAAAGAATTGGACTAGGGCAAATCGTCCCAAAAACCCTTTAAACTTCACATAGTGTGACCTTTTTTAATGGAAAAAAAAACATGAAAAGTAACACCAATTGTTTTGCCAAGTAACTAATTACTCTTACATTCAGGTAACTGAGTTACTAACTCAATTACTTTTTTGGAGAAGTAATTTGTAACTGAAATTAATTACTTTTTTAAAGTAAGATTAACAACACTGGTGACAGGATACCTGCCACGCTCATTAAAGTTAATTAGTGCCGGTGAAAGCGATACAGAGCCCCTCAAGATATAAAGGAGGTGTCATTCAACTAGTTTTCAATTGACATATTTTCACTAATGTTATGAATATATTTTATAAAAGTTGAAAAGTTACCAAGTATTGCTTTAATTTTTTTATTTACTAAAATAATAGTCACTCGCCGTATAAACGGTTAAAGGTCTTAAGTGTCAACTTTTAAATAGCTGTCCGCTGTAGTGGCAACAGGCTCTGAAAGGGTTAAGTGTTAAGTGTATAAGAGCTGTTCATTACCTTTTATTGATGCCACAAATACACTGCAAACTGCCTATTATAGTCCTGATTGCCATGGGAACCATAACTACTAACACAAGTTTAACCGAGTATGAACAAAATCCACTAAATTAGTGTGAGATTTCCAATTTCCTAGCCTTTTCCACTCCTGCAGTTAGACATGATGATGATTTTCTTCCTACCACAGTCTCCTGTTTCAGTAAATAATGTTACTACTATTGGATTATACAGTACAAATTTACAGGAACAAGTTGTGATACGTCCAACTGTCTAGCACACTTTGTTTGGTTAGTAAATAAAACATTTTCCTCTTTAGTGCAATTGAGGTCACAGTTTATTATTAGAGTCTAGTGCACTTAAATCAAGCAGCAAAGGATGAGCCAATCTGGCCTGGGGAGGTAAAGGAGAAGCCATCCAGCCAGATCTTTTGTTCTGGTTTGAGATAGCAGTTTGGCTTAGTGGCATGTTTGAAATCCAACAAAACATGTCTTGAAATCAAACCATGGATCAGTTTTTTTCCAAAACACTGCTACATGTTTTATCACATCTAAATGTGTTTTCGTTCCCCCTTTCCTGTAATTATAACATGGGCAGTGTTTGTGCCACCTCATTGGACTTTGGGGCATGCGTGAGCATTCAGTGACTAAGTCTGTAGCCGTGAATGCTTCTGCATTACTAATACTGGATAGAAGAAGTCCTTTCATAGTACATTTTTGGTGAACCATATTTATCCAAAATACCTATGGCGGGAAACACAGTCAAGACTGAAAAAGCAGTTTCTGCTCTTGCACTCCTCTTTAAAAGAAACTGCTGTATTTTGAGTCAAAACAACTGTTTTGTTTGTTAGAACAATATGTCTATATGCTGCCATAGCAGATTCATGGCACATGAAGCCCCTGAACTATTTTTAATTTGTCCGTTTTACTCTGGAAACCCCGTTTACAGACGTTGCGCAACCGCTTTTGTTTCAACCCAGCCATTAAACGAAGGTAATTAATTATATTTATTACTCAAAATGTCTGTCATTTTTAGCTTAGAATCATTAATGGATGTCTAATATTTCGTTTAAAAAAAAACTACTTTAAAAATTATTCACTCGCATATTTTAAACTTTTAAACAAATTACGTCACAATGAAAAAAATGGTGTCTGTAATAAAGTCACGGATATCTACCTCATAATTGTAATTTTTTTTGTTACTGTCACATTTTCTCCGATATGTCAGATGATAAATAATTGATCCAAACAAAGAAAAATTGAAAAAAAAAAAATTTTTTAACAGGTAAATATATGAAAAAGAAAATCACCACCACTCCTTGATGTCTGCGATTTCAGCATCCCGACCTTGTCGCCCTTGTGTCACTCATAAAATCCCCCAAAAATCCAGCTGTGGCCATTCACAGCCGTGTCTTGACACTCAGTGATACATGCTTCATGGAGTTTTTGGATCGAAACAAGGTAAGTACGCGATAATATCTCGTTAAAGTTATGGCATCTGTAATTCTGCTCTCGCGTGCTCTCACCTCCAGATAGGATTTTGCTGTTTATTTTTTTTAATTTTTATTTTAAATGCTCTCAAGTTCAAAATTTTCTCCCCCCCCCCCAGAAAATTAAGATTTTAAGGTTTCCAATGATGTATCACACATGCATATTGGACAATTTTGAAATTTGGCCAAATTGGAGGTCTCAGAGCGGAACTTCAAGTCACCTGAGTGTTTTCCGCCCTATATCTGTTTTTGATATTTAATTTACGGATAATTCCACAATTACAGATTAATAGTATTTTTTAATTACATAAATTATTTTTTTAATTACAATATTTGGTATAATCACATTAACAGGGTTGCAAGTAACATAGACCGTACTGTTATGATTTTCTCATGCTAGCTCTCTAGCTAGCTGTTATTGCTAATCAATGGGACAAACTTATTCTTCTAAATATAAAGTACGTAAAGAATTTTTTTTCTTATTCTGATGATATGAATAGCAAGGTTGCATGAAATAGCGTGACACATTCAATCAAGGCTAACTATTTGATGAAAATATGAAAATTAGATGACGTGAATGTGTTCCACCCATTTGTTTGGGAAAATGATGATGTGTCCAGTGTATCATGTTTTTTACAACTTTTTTTTTCTACTGTGCTAAAAATGGTCATGTTAAAAAGGTTGTATGCATGCTGTGGGCCACAAGTTCCTGGAATAATAATTCATATCTGAAATAGTATGTTTGGATGACCAAATGCTCCCAGAGTTACAGGAGACAACAATGAAACAAATAAGACCAAAAAAATGGCATTTAAATTTAATTTTAATCATAGACTTCACTATCAGTTGATGAGACCCGGGGCTCAAGGCCGATACATAGGGGGCTTATTTTCAAAAACTTAAAATTTAAATATTTTCAAAACCAAAGCCGCTAGCGACCCAAATTTAAAACAGGCACCTTCCTTGGGGATATATGAGTCTCCATGAGCAGCGACATAAAAAAATTCAAAGTCTAATAAAAATCTAATAAAAACCCTAATAAAATCCCGATTAATTATTTGTTTATACAAGTATAACAAAACTTAAAATGGCTATAAAATTCTCAAATTTTATGAAAGAAGCACAAAAATCACCTATACTTTCAGGATCTAGCGATATAGCAATATTTAACATATAAGTTTTTGCCCAAAATAGCCATTTAATTAAGTTTTCAACAGCTAATAAATCACTCAATTTTTACATCAGAAATTTAATACTTGAGGCAGAATGTAGAATCATTTTAACTTTACTCCACAAAAGCAAAATTTGCATTTTTCTAAATACAATCACAACTTAGGTTGAATTCAGCTATTGTGTAGAGGTACCAAATCCAACATGGCGGCCATCACAAAACAAAAAGCTTTTAAAGTTGAAAATTCTCGTAAATAAATGCTTAAATCGCGGAATTTCTATAGATATGAATGCAAAACAGTCTAGATTCTTGGTTAACAGCTATAAACGGGCAGTTATCGTTATTTTACATAAATATGTCAAGCAAAAGTTACGGTATTGTGTAATCCAACATGGCGACCGTCACGAAATAAAGAGCTTTTTAAGTTGGAAATTCTTGTAAATAAATGCTTAAATCGTGGATTTTGTATAGATATGACCTAAAAACAGTCTACATTCTTAGTTAAAAGCAAAAAACGGGCAGTTATCATTCATTTTACGTAAAATTTTCAAGCCAAAGTTACACAAATTGTATCCACTGATTTTTTTCAGTTACAAAGTGCATGCATGGTTCTATTTAATATAATAGTTACCTTGAATCTTTGACCAAATCACTCTTGAGACACTCCTGCCTGCTTCTATGCAGTAAAACCTTCATTCTATTTTCACCTAAATCTGACGTTAGAATGCAGCATGTGTTTGAGTTTATCACAGAGAAAGCCAACTCAACGTTCTGCCTGGGCCGGGCCACTAAGGGAAGGCGTGGCACAATGTTTGTGGGAGCTATCCAACTGATGGTGGAGTCTTATGTTTGAATTCTTTTCTAATATTCAATTTTGTCTTTGGGGCGGGTGGCTCAAGAGAAAAACAGCATTTTAAGTGATACCCCAGACTTATTGGATATTTTAAAAAACACATTTACACATATTTTTTTTTCCAGATTTGGTCTCAGGGCTTAGTAGGTAGTCCCTAGGTTACAAACGAGTTCCGTTCCTGCGCTGGCGACCTAACCCGAATTTCCACATAAGTCCGAATTAACCCTTTAAATACCCCTACATACCTCACAAATCTCAAAATAACTATCCAAAAACATGTATTATTCATCATTGTACCGTGCTCACAAAGAAGTTGGAGCTAAATCCTAGCTAGACAGCGAGCTAAGACGTCCGTGTGTTTTGCTGACTTTATTCAACTGCTCATGACATCAACACTTGCAGAATGAAAAAAAAATAAAAATGAAATTAAATCAGTTTCATCTTCAATTACAGAAATTCAAATTTGCGTTTATAATTAGTTGCTGATACTGCAATAACAATGCACACAAACGATTAGGATGTATCAGCGTCTGCACATTATCAAAAACAATCACATAAACTCACCCCAAGTATTCGACCACAATTGAAAACGCACAATAAACCATACAAAAGGTGTTACTGTATATACAGTACAGGTGTTGCCTCTGTGGATGCTTCACAAGCAACAAATGCGCGCGCGGGCTTTCTTTCCCTCCCTCACTCGGCTGCTCGACTTCTTCGTGTGTACATGCGCTCTTACTCGCGTGTGGAAGTACTACCTGCTCTCTGCTCCGCACGCACCAGAAAAGACAACTTTATTTGACAAAAAAACAAAAAAAAAACGACTGGAAACAAAGTACTGGACGAGACTCTGGCTTCGTAATGTCGAAATCACGTACAGCGGTATGAAAAATTATCTGAACCTTTTGGAATTTCTCACATTTCTGCATAAAATCACCATCAAATGTGATCTGATCTTGGTCAAAATCACACAGATGAAAAAAACTGCTTTAACTAAAACCACCCAAACATTTATAACTTTTCATATTTTATGAGGATAACATGCAAACAATGACAGAAGGGGGAAAAATAAGTAAGTGAACCATCACATTTAATATTTTGTGGCCCCCCCTTTGGCAGCAATGACTTCAACCAGATGCTTCCTGTAGCTGCAAATGAGTCTGGCATATCGATCAGGACTAATCTTGGCCCATTCTTTTCTACAAAACTGCTGTAGTTCAGTCAGCTTCCTGGGATGTCTGGCATGGATCGCTGTCTTTAGGTCATGCCACAGCATCTCAATGGGGTTAAAGTCTGGACTTTGACTTGGCCATTTCAGAACGTGTATTTTGTTCTTCTGAAACCATTTTGAAGTTGATTTACTTCTCTGTTGCAGCATCCATCCTCTTTTTTAGCTTCAACTGTCTGACAGACGGCCTCAGGTTTTCCTGCAAAACATCCTGATAAACTTTTGAATTCATTGTTCCACTAATAATTGCAAGTTTTCCAGGCCCTGAGGTAGCAAAACAACCCCAAATCATGTTGCTCCCTCCACTATGCTTCACGGTGGGGATAAGCTATTGATGTTGTTGATCTGTTCCATTTTTCCTCCACATATGACATTGCGTTTTACTCCCAAGCAATTCAACTTTGGTTTCATCAGTCCACTAAATATTTTGCCAAAACTTCTGTGGAGTGTCCAAGTGCCAACAATGGGTTTTTTTTTAGACGGCAATGGCTTCCTCCATGGAGTCCTCCCATGAACACCATTCTGGCCATAGTTTTACATATAGTTGATGTGTGCACAGAGATATTGGACTGTACCAATGATTTCTGTAAATCTTTAGCAGACACTGTAGGGTTCCTTTTTAGCTCTTTGAGAATTCTGTGCTGAAATCTTGGCATCATCTTCGGTGGACAGCCACTCCTTGAGGGAGAAGCAACAGTGCCAGACTCTCTTCATTTGTTGACAACTTCACTGACTGTCGATTGATGAACATCTAGACTTTTAGAGATGGTTTTATATTCTTTCCCAGCTTTATACAAATCAACAATCCTTGATTGCAGGTTGTCAGACAGCCCTTTTCGCAGAGCCATGATGCACATCAGACAATGCTTCTCATCAAGACAATTCTTACCAGGTGTGTGTTTTATAGTGGGCAGGGCAGCTTTAAACCACTCATCAGTGATTGGGCACTCATCTGACTTGGTAAAAATTGGTTTAAATTGCTCTTTAAGTCTCCTTAGGCAGAGGGTTCACTTACTTATTTTTCCCCTTCTCTCATTGTTTGCATGCTGTCCTCATTAAAATATGAAAACCTATCAATGTTTGGGTGGTTTTCATTAGAGCATACACTGTTTTTACATCTGTGTGAGTTTGACAAACATCAGATCACATTTCATGGTGATTTTATGCAGAAATGTGAGAAATTCCAAAAGGTTCAGATACTTTTTCATCCCAATGTAAATCAGGTACGTCGTAACCCAGGGACTACCTTTATGTGGATTATTTAAATTTTGAAGGTTGGGATGCAAAATGCCCTCTAATTCTGGAATGACCCACATATAATTCTGAACAAATTCAGGTACGTCGTAACCCAGGGACTACCTTTATGTGGATTATTTAAATTTTGAAGGTTGGGATGCAAAATGCCCTCTAATTCTGGAATGACCCACATATAATTCTGAACAAATTCTCATTTGCAATGCTGGAAAGTAGAAGAAAAATGTAGAAGTCTGCTTTCTTACTTGACTTTGGAGAAGACAATGTCGACGTCGGTGAGGGTGATGTTCTTGCCGTCGATCACGCCACAGTCCTTGCAGAGCTTAGACCAGTTCTTTCCGTGCATGTCTTTTCCGGTAGCGCGCGTGTCGCCGTGGATGGCGAAACGACGAAACGACTCCTCTAAGGCGGTCAGCTCCACTGGTGTGGATGAGCCCACACCTCCGTCGCTTGTCCCATTAGAGTCAGTGGAGAGCCTTTTTGAGGCGCGGTCTTTCGAGTGTTCATTGTGCTGCCGTAGTTGGGCCGAGCTGATGTTGGTATTCTTGGGTGTCTGGACTTTAAAATCATCCAGTCTATCTCTGAGGGGGAAAAAAATCATCTGACGGTCAGCGTGGTATAAAAGAGAAACACGGGCAAGCAGATTGTCAATATGGCTTAGAACAGTTCCTACACACTATATATGTTTTTATTTCTTAGTATAGATACACTCTCTCCCATGAATCTACCGAATTTAAGTGCACTGTAAATGGACTGATTCATTTGCTATGGTCTCAGGGTATTTTGCAAGCAAAGAAATGAACCAAGTGTTGTGAGGAATTAAACATGTATTGCAAGCATGGACTGAAGTGACCTACAGTATATAGCTTTTCAAACTTACTTCTGGTCTGCCATGCTTGTGCTGTAATTAGCTTCCTTCTGTGCAGTGTTTTGATGGGCTGACTTGTGTTTTCTCTTTGTGCTGTGGAAATAAGAATGGAGGTGAAAAATGTGAGATGATGTGACCACATGTGAATACAACAGGGATGATGGTAACGGTATGTATTTTGCATTGCAATTACAGTGTTGATAACATTTCCTCACAGGATGAATACAGCATGTCACTATTCATCCATTGAGTAGAAGTGTTTTCAATGTTATCCTTGTAAAATCTACTGAAAGACTGAAGCTATTGCATAACTCTTATCAGTGTTGTTGTCGTCAATGTAGCTGATAACAAAAATATTTCGTCAACCATGACGAGCTAAAAATGTGTCTTAGGAGACTAAAACATAATGAAATGGATGCCAGTTTGTCTGACGAGACGAGAATGAGATGACAATTCGCCACAGTTTCCGCCATAAGTTCACAATGTGTGACATTTTCTTATCGTATGTATGTTTAGCACCCATTATAGACCCTACTCACATGACGTCACAACCACGCCTCCGCGCCATATTGTCCGTCAACTCGTCGTGTTGGCACATTACCGCTACGTAAATTCCTCCTATTATGGCATGTTTTTCTGCTCGTTATCATTAATAATCAAAATGGTGAAGGCGTGTGTGGCGGTTGGTTGCAATAACAGAGAAGATAGACGAAGAGACTTGAAGTTCTGGCGAATTCCGAGAGACCCGGAGAGGAGAGCGAGATGGACTGCTGCAATTTGACGAGAAAACTGGGCTCCAAACGATTACCACAGATTATGTAGTAGTCATTTTATATCTGGTAAGATGCATTTAATATACATTTAGAGGGTTTTGGGCTGACAACCACAATTAAGATCATTGCAAGGCTAATTGCCGACATCAAACAGTTTCAAATTCAAGATGCTTATTTCTTCCACCATCATTACATTTTGAATAATATTTAGCTGGTACCAAGTGAAAGAAGCTGGCCTCGTCTACGGATCATCAGTTAAACAGGTGTGTCCAAACCTTTTGCAAAGGGGGCCGGATTTGGTGTGGTAAAATGCGGGGGGCTACCTTGGCTGATTTACATAGAACAATATATTTAAACAAATTTTAGCAAGCCCTTCTGTGTGTCACATTTGCTTTATTATTTTCTTTAATTCATAATTTCAACAGTCTCGTCTTTGTGGCGTTCTCTTTCGACACTCGGGCTCTTGCGAAATACTGCTGCTGTGAAATTAAACTAGCTTCAAGTTGCTATAATTTCTCGCCGCGTATCTTCCCTGTAATGTTGTACATGTCAGTGTGTCTTGTTCGGTAATATCATTATCGCGTCACATCGAACTCTTTGAAAACAGCGACTGTCTCTTTGCAAATGAGGCAGACACAGTTGTTGCGTGTTTTATTGAAGAAATAGTCCAATATCCACCTATCCTTGAAGTGTCGGCCATCGCAGTCAACTTTTTTTTTATTGATTGTTGCCATTTTAGAAAATTGGAAGTAAAGGGTCACATGGGGTAATGTTGCTTAGAGTGCTGCTCTTAAAGTTTTTCAAACTTTCGTGAGAATAGGCTGATTTTGTGTGGACAAGATAGTTGTAGATATCAGGGTAGCAGATGTCAGGCAGAGAGGGCGAAGACAGCGGGTCGAAAAATATCGATTTAGGCATCAAATATGGATCTGGCGAATGGATAGACTGAAGCGTTTCCACATAACGCCTTTTATGCAACGCATCCAATGAGTTTACAGCGTCTGAAAGCACTGGGGCTTCCATGAATTGCACTATAAATTGCAAATTGAAACCATTGAGAATACGGATAAACAAAGATGGACAATATGGCGGCCGGATACAGCGACACGTCATTCTGTGACGTTGGTGAGTAGGGTCTATAGCAGTGTTTGGTCGTGCCACTCATGTGACGTGTTGCACCGCCGCCCCCTACCCCAAACACTTGCTTACTCGTGAGTAAGCGTGTGTCCACTCCAGGCTCCTTTTACAAAACACGTGTCAGGTGCTGCTTGGTAAGTTTTGTTTTCTTACCTAGGCTAGAAATGCAATGTTGCTTTAGCCTTTAAAGGTCTGTGCTGAGTGATCATCACACACTAAATGTAACATGTAGCGTTAGCATAGCGTTTGCATTAGTATTTAGCGTGGTGAGTAGTGTGCCCACCTGTCTGGTTTTAGGACGGACACTCAGCCTTTTCAGTGATGTGTCCGACGTCAGGCCGCTATTTATCCGACTTTAAAAAAAAACACCAAAAAAAACTCCACGGTTGTCACAACTAGTCGGTCATTGGCTTCAGTTAAAAATGTGCTATATCATTGGTTCAATAAAATGTAAACAAAGCTTCACGTGTGGCTATCTGACGACATCATTTCCTCGCAGAGATTTCACAACAGTGCTAGCAGACATGCCACATCTTTTTAACATTGAAAGGACGAAAGAGCACAATTTCAGCCGAGACTCGTTCCACAGTTTCTCCACGCTTTGCCGGCGTGACGTGGACATAAGCAGCAGGGCAATTTATTCATTTATTCCGGGACTAAAGTTTACAGCCGAAAACATTTTGAGTAATTGTCGACTAAAACGAGACGAAATTTGTCTGTGTTTTCGTTGACTAAAACTAGACAAAGATGGACACATTTTGAAATGACTAAAATATGACTAAGACTAATACCGTAATTTCCCGAATATAACGCGCACTTTTTTTCCCCAAAATCCACTTGTAAACTCATGGTGCGCATTATAAACGGGTACATGGATGGAGACAGAAATATATATGTATTACATATATATATAAACCGATTTTTTTTCATTGACACGGCCACGTTGTGTTGAAGAAACGTATGCGGCGACCCGTTGCCGACCATTACGGTACGTGACGTCACCATTTTGTTTCGGTAATACTTCACTCTAATCGGCCGAATGATTTCGTCTGTGTTAAATTCTGCTTTTTTCACTCTTCATAAAGCACAGAATTTAGTTTCTTGAACTCATTTGAGTCAACGTTTATTGCAGCTCTGCAATTCGGGCCATAACAAATGTAAGGACACACACTTCCTGTGTCCGTCAAGTATATCGGTCCTTCGGGAAACTCAAACCCAAATAACAATAGTGCTTTTTGTTACTGTCGTGTTGACAGCGATGAGCGCTCTCGGATTTCCGACTTACGTTCTCACTTTCATTTTACCGTATCAATCAATGGAAGAAAGATTTATTCATCATGAGGAAACGAGCAAGTTATACAGCAGCCTTTAAAAGAAAAGTCACATCTGTTTTCTTTTCTCCTAGATTCTGGTAAGTTGGAGAAGTTGTCAAATCATATTATTACCGTAAATATTGTCAGTTTACGGTAATGTTTTGAACTACAAATGTGCTATGCTTGTGCTGTGTTTCACCAGTCAGTAAAATGACATCTCTGTATCTGTACACGAGCTCTGTTTTCTTGTATTCTTCTATTTATTGGTGCTAAAATTAGGGTGCGCGTTATAAACGGGTACAATAATTTTCCCTAGATTTCACAAGTAAATTTGGGGTGCGCATTATACACGGGTGCGCCTTATATTCGGGAAATTACGGTAAGTATTTTCGTCCAAAAGACTAAGACAAAAATTAAAAGGGCTGCCAAAAACAACACTGACTCTTATAGTTCAGGGTAAACTAATGGTATGCTACAACTCCCCAAAAAAATCATCCAATATTTTCTGTCCATAATCTCAATTATCCATTATATGGAAAAATCAAATACATGTTTTGATTGTGTTCATTAGTGTGTTTTTCCTGATTCCTAGTACATTCTTAAGAATGGCAAACATATTACAAATTTTGCCAAGGTATATGAATTTATCAGCCCAACAAACACAGTATGTACACCAGTGAAACTTGTCCACAAATGCAATTCCACAGACTGGAAACCATGGCATTTACACAATAAGCTATAGAAGATAGTGAAGAACAAACTTTGGGGAGAATTTGACACACAGACTCCAAATAGTCACAAAATGTCTCTACACTGAAAGGGCAGCAGCCCATCACTTTGACTACACCTCAACTTTGCTTGAAATCCACAACATAAGAAATAGAAGATAATATACTGTACCTAGATATCAAATACAGAAAACTGCCATCTGTCCCAAACTCAATCCAATGGTCCTGTATGCTCACCTTTGAGCTGTTCCCATAATTAATGCAGCACCCTTAAAGAATGTACACTGAAATGCTGAATGAAACAAACTAACATGCCAGCTTGAGGCAAGAACCCCTTTTGTTCACGTGATTCATGAAGCCCTTCACTGACCACTCCCACTAGACACCATGCAAAAATTAAGTCTATTGTCTCCATCAGAACCCTATGGACAGTCGACACTGATAAGAACGTAACTCTAGAGACACTGATGGATACAAAAGCAAAGAGTGACACAGCATAAAAGAAGATATTCTAAATGTCTGAATAATGTGGCTTTCAGAAATACAAACAGTGGGAAGCCATTGTCCGATTGGCGGGCCCTCTCCGTGCGATCCTTGCACATTTATTCACACACACATGGCGACATCGTAGACTCCCACTATTGACGCAAGGCAATTTGTCATCGAGGACTCAAGCCAACACTAGAGTTGAGTCTACACAGAATGTCATTCTTTATTTTACCTCTGAAATCTACCTTCCGTTAACCTACCTTGTATAATTACTGTCTTGGTTTGAACTTTGGAATTTTTGCTGTTATTAATGTTAGCGTTACATTTTTGTGATTGCGCGGGTGTGTTTTGGATACGTGATAACAACAGAAAATTTGTATCCAGTGACGTGCTTTGAGCCAATTTCCAAAGAGCGTGTAAACAATTTTGCCTTTTTATTAACAAAGATAAAAATAGCTTTTTTGCATGCCCGGGTTAGCTTTCAGAGACCCATTATATGATGGGAACATTATATAGTAGTCTAATGAAAGGCAATTCTTGATTCTGATGTTATTATGGAAAATACAAAAAAAAAAAAAAAAAATCTCTTAGATTCATATTTGCAAAATACGTGTGGAAAACACTAATACTACAATTCATTAGTCTAATTGCATAACTGCCCAACTCATATTTTCCCATTTTGGGAAAATGATGGGGGAAAAAACTTTTTTTTTTTTCAAACAAATTGATATTTTTATGACTAAAACAAGAGTGTTTGGCTTAAGAGAAAAGCATTAAGGCAGGAGGATGCAGCAGTGATAGGAGAGTAACATTAAGCATAAATCTCAATTTACCAAAACTATGACTAAGGCAATTATGCTCAGAAGTGAATAGAGTAGCCAAACATTTTACTCAAAAACTAAAATAATATGACTAAAGTAAAAGTAGTCATCCAAAAAAATGTACTCAAGTACAAGTAGAAAAAAAATATTTGGTGAAAAGAATACTCAAGTAATGAGTAACATTGTGAGTAACTGCTTTTGATGTTTTTTTTTTTTTTTTAAACAAAAGTATTTTTTGTCAGCACAAAGTTATCTACATGAATGGTTATGATTATACTGTACAATAACCCATTACATAACCACATTAACCCCAGAAATACAAAGAGAAAAAACTGAATTCCAGCGAGAGAAAAATAATTACTGGAATGAAACATCATTCGTCCGAAGCGCATGAATGCCCTCTAGTGGAGAAAATAGTTCCTAGTTCATTGAAGAGTGAATACCGTAATTTTCGGACTATAACTTGTTACTTTTTTCCTTCATTTTAAATCCTGTGGCTTAAAGTCCGGTGCGGCTTATTTGTTGATTTATTTGGGTTAATAGGTAACACTTTATTTGACAGCGGCGTCATAACACCATCATAATTATTATGACATGATAATGTCATGATAATGATAATCTTGGGCATTTGAATGCTTATGACTGATGTCATTAAGTGTCTTTTGGCAAATTATGTCACCAACTCATTTATGTCCAGCTCGGAATTTTTAAATCCATTCAAAAGTGAGATAATTTACTGGATAACACTAAATAACATCTGTTATAAGCATTCATTAATGCTCATGGCAGTGTCATGTCATAATTATCCCTTAAATACCTGCAACATGAAGCAATTATCAGAGAATCCAAAAATTTCAAAAATAAGCTCCTAATGAAACCTTTTTTCAAATTTGTAAAAAGAAAAGTCAAAATGAATATGTCTAATAAGCGCTCTGACATCTATAACCCTTGCTAAATCCTGTTTGTTTTTCTCATGGAACCTGCAGATGCATGTGTTGACTTGCATCCATCATTTTTTTTTTTTTTTCAAAAAGAATTGTCAAAATTCTGAATTGGTCTCAAAATTATAAAATTTTAGGTGTATCAAATGTGATACGTTTGGCAATAAAGGGTTATAATTGTCTAATGATATTGTCACTGTCAAATAAAGTGTTACCAAATACCATAACTAGCAATTAATGAAACAACTGGAAATAATCTGTAGCGCTGCAATGCATGCTAGGAGGCATTTTGGACAACAACTGTGTTTACAGCAGGTGGCAGCAGAGGTTGACTGTCTCCTCCAAGGGAGCAGTGATGGCCAAATGAAGCTTCTTGAAGCTATAGATAGATTTTTCCATTTATTCACACAAATACATATCCCTTCATTTCACATGGTTGTACATGATATTTTCGAAGCTGTATGTTTTATCTACAGTACAATGAATTGCCTTGTGTTGAATTGTGCTATATAAATAAATTTGCCTTACAAGGACTTCTCTTTTTGTTTTGTCTAGCTATGGGCGGCACTAGACAGCGATATAACTGGTATGCACGCCAAGATTTGGGGCATCTTGTGATGTTTTGGTAAATGTGATCAATCAGCTTTAAATTACTCTTTCCTTAATGAATGTATACATCTTAGGTGATTAATGCTTTCCTTTTGTTCCTGAATTGTGTGTCGTCATCTCCTGTTTGTTAAGAGAATGAAAGCACCTGTAAAATGGAAAAATCGACTTTCTTTTCCTTCATTAAGAAGCTTTGCAACCAATTGGTTCAAAGCATAATGGCGGTTCATTTGGTCTTACGACATCTTATGATGCCGTTGTCAAATAAAGTGTTACCAGTTAATATCTTTTAGTGTAAATATCCCATACTACAGAGAGGACAGCTGCGGCTTAAAGTCCAGTGGGACTTATCTATGAACAAATGCCGTTTTCGAGTCAGATTTGGTGGCTGGCGGCTTAT
This sequence comes from Corythoichthys intestinalis, assembly GCF_030265065.1. NCBI lineage: Eukaryota > Metazoa > Chordata > Actinopteri > Syngnathiformes > Syngnathidae > Corythoichthys > Corythoichthys intestinalis. The sequence continues at coordinate 46,224,819 of NC_080398.1, forward strand.
AGTCAGGTGCGCCTTACAGTCCGAAAATCACGGTAGTTCCTTCATTGTTCCTATTATGAAATTAAAAGGATCAGATCTCCGGTTTTCCGTGGTCAATCGGTGCCAAATGAAAACTGGGAGAGAGTTTAAAATCCGCGTTTTCAAGCCATGTTGATGGCAGTGCTCTATGTCAAATATTGATTTTTTTTTTTTTACGGTGCTTTAAAGACACCACGTAATTGAACAGGCCGGCGTGATCATAGATTGGTAAGCTTGAGTTTGTTATAACTGAGCCATGTAATTATTACTGCAACGTCTCATTAGTGATACTGGTAGAGCTACTGTTGGCATTGGCCTCGTTGGCGAAAAAAAAAAAGGAAAATCTAATATGTAGAAAAAGAGGGAAAATGTAACGACTAGCGTAGCCCAAAGTAGCGGAGTAAGAATAGCGGTTCTTCTTCACAAATATACTGAAGTAAAAGCAAAAAGTATGGCTTCGTAAAACTACTCTAACAACTTACTTAATGCGTTACTATCCATCTCTGATTATGCTGTTAGTATAACAAATCGGACGTCAAATTAGGACAGCATAATTTTGTCCCTTGGATGCAAGGTTGAGGATTTGTCCTATGTGAATGTAACAAAAACAAACAAAACAAAAAAATAAACATCAAAATTTGTGCATGAAAGGTAAGATAAACATGACAACGCTGGCCTACATGATCAGTATTTATGGTCGATCCATTATGTATTCAATGGAAAAGAAACATTTCATCTTAGTAGCTATTTTTAACCACAAGACTGGTCGAATGTGATCTGGATAAAGAAGTTGTGTTATAATGGATGGAATCATAGAATAACTGTTTTTGTTTCCTGTGATAAATGGTGTCAATTATACGTACTGGGAACTAGTAAGTAATTACATGCTTAAATTCCTTTACAGTCATATGAGATCCCTGAATTATAAACTAATCTCAATCATTTTAATGCCATTGACATTTTACATGGTGGGTTATCATTCCAAATCCCACGCCTATTATTAACTTTGAGTGACAATCCATTGCATTTTAACGGAGTTGGGGCAAAACCACTTTGGAACAAAGCATTCTTTTCTCCATTCTCCTCATTTTACAGTCTGCAGTCTCAAGTGTCCAAGTCCAGAAAACAACAGGCCTCCTCACACTATACGATGATCAATACAGAGAGTTTATAAAACAATACAATACCTGTTCAAATGTCAAAGCAACATTGTGAGTAGATTTAATGTGAAGATAAGCACCATTGTGTGGTTTTCTACCCTTCTCTGTTAAGTTGAGGGTAGCTCTCCAGAGAGAAGGCCGTGAGTGTATGACAGCATGCTTACATCCACTCGCCTTCTGGCAACATGCTGCACACATGAGTGCGCCAACCATAGGTTGACCTAATTTTTACTGCTTCTATTCAGAGCGACAATACGCCATCACGGCTGGAAACATTTTATTCGTGCTCTGGAGAGGAGATCATCCGGTAGACAACGTGCAAGGGGTAAGCTGCCAAAAATGTGCCTGTGTGACACAACAAATGATGACATCCTTGACGGCAGAAGGAGGAGAGTGTTTAGACTACATGAAATTATATCAACGCATCACAGTGGACCCCATCTGTGTTCCATCCAGATCCTTGCCAGAACCATCTCTAAATTGTGACCGGTCAATCATAAAACACTAATTCTCGTACTTACGGTCAAATGGGGCCCCTATTCTCCACACAATTAATTACGGAATGATGGACGATTTGTTTTGATTTAGTAACTGCATAACAAAAATGGAAATTATATTTACCAATATTAACAGGTTTAACTTTATAAGTGTTCAAATGTGTTAACCACTGTAATGACCAAAAAAACAAACAAAAAAATAGACAACTTTAACACATGTCAACAAGCATAATAGCTTGATTGACTTTTCTTAGTAACTGTCACATGAAGGAAACTTAAAAAGTGAGTGACTCAATGGTTCTTCGTTAAAGCTGATTATTTTTCATAATATTGAACTCATTGCATGCCATTGGTGTCGGTAAATGTCCAATTCATTTAAATCGGGATGACTGACAGTAAATTGTTTCAATGCCTTGATCCATTGGATGGATTGGACATCAATGGCAGCCAATAGGTTAAATGAGTGCCCTGTAAGGGTTATAAACAAGGGTGTAGGTTTGGTCTCAACATTGGTAGGAACCATTTAACAGCTTAACCTGCATGAACACTTTTTGTTGGGGACGGGACATTAATAAGACCATACAGAGTGGGTGATATGAACCTGAATTGAATTGATCATTGCAAAATAAATCTGTATTATACTTACTTTCATATATATTGGTTCAGGTGATACACCGTTCGATTCAAACCTTCGTTTTCAAAAACTACAAAAGAAACATTTTTAAAACTTCCAGAATAAATGTCTGGATTTTATTTGCAAATTTAAAGAGCAATATTTGAACACAACTTAAATTACATAACATACACAATACAAACTTGTTAATATCTAAACTATCCAGAAATACAAAAAATAAACATTTGCCACTCAACATTGTCTGTCTAAATAAAGAAATTAAATATAACTGAAAAAATGTCTCAGTCAGAAAATAACAAAAATAAACAAAAATGGAGCCTTCCTTTAGGTAAAACACTACGGCTTTTGTTTGTTTGTTTGTTTATTTATTTATTTTCCCTTCAGGCATGACAAATCCAAACAAACATACAGCATTTGTATGTGTTTACAATGAATTCAACCCAAAAAGAAAAGGGCTGACGGGAGAAGGCGAAGCTTATTGAAACCTGTCCCCAGTATACCATATAGGACGCAGAAAATATCGAATATCAATTTTGGACATTCAGATTTCGTAATGATTACAAGTTTTTTTTTTTTTTTTTTTTTTTTTTATAATAACCATCCCCTCTGATTGTTCATTTTCCCAATAGTCCATTGTCGATTGTGGCAATGTGCTCGTTATGTTAAATGCGTCCTTTGCCTTCGAGTGTCTAAGTCAGACATGTCCAAAGTCCGGCCCGGGGGCCAAATGCGGCCCGTGGTCAAATTTCAACCGGCCCCCAGCCTCTGTCCTAAAATGAATAATGTCTGGCCCGCACGAAGACTTAATAAATTGGTCAGCAGTACTGCTACCAGCATATGAAGTAGCTTACACACTAAATGCTACTCCTCATTTACCCACTAGAAGGCAACAGCACTCTAAGCAACATTACCCCATGTGACCATTTACTCCCAATTTTCTAAATGATGACAATCAACAACAAAAAAAAAAGGAAGTTGACTGTGACGGCCGACACTTCAAGGATAGGTGGAAATTGGACTATTTCTTCACTAAAATACGCAACAACTGTGTCTGCCTCATTTGCAAAGAGACAGTCACTGTTTTTAAATAGTTCAATGTGAGGCGATATTACCAAACAAGACACGCTGACATGTACGACAAGATTACAGGGAAGATACGTTGTGAGAAATTGAAGCAACTTGAAGCTAGTTCATGTCACAGTAGTATTTCGCAAGAGCCAGACAGTCGAAAGAGAACGCCACAAAGGCTAGTTGTGAGATTATTGAAATTATTAATTTTAAAAAAAATTTTTAAAAAGCAAATGTGACACACAGAATGGCTTGCTAAAATGTGCTTAAATAAGTTGTTCAACGTAAAGGACGTCAGCCAAGGTCGGCCCCCAAAATTTTTTCGACACCAAATCTGGCCCCCTTTGCAAAAAGTTTGGACACCCCTGGTCTAAGTGTTCGTTGTCCACAAGCACAGCCAAACTCATTAAAAAAAAAAAAAAAAAAAAAAGCTACAGTGGCTGCTGCTGGCCGGAAAAAAAACGTCTAATATTCCTTCCCTGTGAAAGGGTTGGAGGAGGCAACATGTTGTTGACATGTATTTCTGTCGGTGTTGTGAGTGCATGTGTGTGTTGGGGGGGGCAAGTCATCAGCCAATCAAACGTGCGTTTTCGGGGGAAAATGGACTGTCTCATTCAGCAAGTGAAAAGGGATACATGTAAGTTTGAACATAATGAAAATAATTCATTTAATAATGGTTGGGTCACTTCTATCCTTACAACATACGGGAAGACAATCTAAATCACCTATATAACAGAACTCATTATATAATGCAAATAAGGTTGCTTAAACGTTGGTGGGGACAATTTGAGAATCCTGAAAAGTTGGTAGTGTTATGCCCCTACCGTCCCTATACAAACCTACGCCCTTGGTTATAAAAATAATTTTCAATGAAATTTTCAAATGAATTTGTAGCATGGCCCATAAGGAAAATCAAAGCAATCAGTAAAAGAAGGTCTGAGGTGTCAAACATATGCAAGTACAGTGGTATGAAAAAGTATCTGAACCTTTTGGAATTGCTCACATTTCTGCATAAAATCTCCATCAAATGTGAACTGATCTTTGTCAAAATCACACAGATGAAAAAAAACTGTCTGCTTTAACTAAAACCACCCAGACATTTAAAGGTTTTCATATTTTAATGAGGATAGCATGCAAACAATGACAGAAGGGGGAAGACTAAGTAAGTGAACCGTCACAGTTTTGTGAGTATTTTGTGGCCCCAACTTTGGCAGCAATAACTTCAACCAGACGCATCCTGTAGCTGGAGATCAGTCTGGCACATCGATCAGGATTAATCTTGGCCCATTTTTCTCTACAAAACTGGTGTAGTTCAGTCAGATTCCTGGGATATCTGGCATGAATCACTGTCTTTAGGTCATGCCAATGCATCTCAATGGTGTTCAAGTTTGGACTTTGACTTAGCCACTCCAGAACGTGTATTTTGCTCTTCTGAAACCATTCTGGTTAATTTACTTTTGTGTTTTGGATCATTGTCTTGTTGCAGCATCCATCCTCTTTTTAGCTTCAACTGTCTGACAGACGGCCTCAGGTTTTCCTGCAAAACAACCTGATAAACTTTTGAATGAATTCTTCCATTAATGATTGCAAGTTGTCCAGGCCCTGAGGCAACAAAACAGCCCAAAATCATTATGCTCACTCCACCATGCTTCACGGTGGGGATGAGGTGTTGATGTTGGTGAGCTGTTCCATTTTTCCTCCACACATGACGTTGTGTGTTACTCCCAAACAATTCGACTTTGGTTTCATCAGTCCACAAAATATTTTTGCCAAAACTTCTGTGGAGTGTCCAAGTGCCTTTTTGCAAACATTAAACGAGCAGTAATGTTATTTTTAAGACAGCAATGGCTTCCTCCATGGAGTCCTATGAACACCATTCTTTCACTTTTACATATAGTTGATGTGTGCACAGAGATATTGGACTGTGCCAGTGATTTATGTAAGTCTTTAGCAGACATTCTAGGGTTCTTTTTTTACCTCCATGAGTATTCTGCACTGAACTCTTGGCATCATCTTTGGTGGACTGCCGCTCCTTGGGAGAGAAGCAACAGTGCCAAACTCTCTTCATTTGTAGACTACTTCTCTGACTATCGATTGATGAACATCCAGACTTTTAGAGATGGTTTTGTATCCTTTCCCAGCTTTATACAAATCAACAGTCCTTGATCGCAGGTCTTCAGACAGCTCTTTTGACCGAGCCATGATGCCCATCAGACAATGCTTCTCATCCAGACAATTCTTATCAGGTGTGTGTTGTATAGTGGGCAGGGCAGCTTTAAACCACTCATCAGTGATTGAGCACACACCTGACTTAAACTGTTTGTTAAAAATTGGTTTCAGTTGCTCTTTAAGTCTCCTTAGGCAGAGGGTTCAGTTACTTATTTTTCCCCTTTTTGTCATTGTTTGCATGCTATCCTCATTAAAATATGAAAACCTATAAACGATTGGGTGGTTTTAGTTAAAGCAGACACTGTTTTTACATCTGTGTGATTTTGAAAAAAATCTGATCACATTTGATGGTGATTTTATGCTGAAATGTGAGAAATTCCAAAAGGTTCAGATACATTTTCATACCACTGTACCATCATTGTGGGACCCCCCCTCCCATCGGTTTGGCCTTATTGTTGATATAGTTTAGCCTATGTACCTTCATTATTTTTTTTTTATCTTTTCTTGGAAACGGAATGATATCATCACAGTGCGACACAGATCTGGTGTCAGCACCACCATACAGTCTTCATCAGTCTTCACCTTCACTGTACTGTGAATCACACATGTTGGCGTTCACTGAACTGCAGAGTAACAAGGATGCGGAGAGCCAGCCACAGTGGTTATTGTTGGCAGCGGCAGTGAGCCCAATAGAGACGGTGCTAAGAAAGCATGACGCCAAGTTGCAATTCTTAGGCTACAGCGTCTTCTGTTGCAATTTAAATAGAAGAAATAAGATTCTCATGTGTGTGTGTTACAATGGAACCTCTCAAGTTTAACATCCCTAATATTGAATACGACTAATGTGTTTCAGAAACTTTGGACTAGTGGACATTTAAAGAACTGACTTCATAAGTAAAGTTTACTTTATGCCATGACAGAAGAGTACCAGATATGGCATAAACAGAACCACAAATATAATTATACGTAAATATTTTCTTCACTTGTCATTATCATTGAGGGTGAGTACACCTTTTCAAATTACGCTATTCACTTTTGTTAACTCAATCAGTTTTTTCATTGACAGTAAACATGTTAAAAAGCGAAAATATGCCTAACGCACGATTAAGAGTGCTGCTATTCATGTTCTCTGCGTATGAAAGTTAAGTTTTACAACAATGGCTTGACATTTTACTTTGGAGGAATATTCTATGTCCATGGTCACCAACATGGTTCCGGTGGTGGTCACTCACAAGGACCAGTAGCATATGTGCCTTTTCTAAAAACAGCTCGGTGATTTGACATTGTGATTTCCTAAGCATGTGTTAATCATTTGAAAATGTAAATGTTTGCATAAATTTATAGAAATACAGTTCTACATATTTGTTTGCTACCTTTTTATCAGTGTTTACAACTCAATAACATGATTGTTTAACTGAGATAATTTGAAAAAAAATAGTTATTTCAGAACTGTGTATCAAACTGTTATTCCTTAGCATAATCAGTACTGAAAAAGTAGCTCTCAGTCTTAAAAAGGGTTGGTGAAAATAGAAAAAAAAGTGGATAGGATTCAACTTTAAAGGTTCCATTATACTAAAGTAACCTTTGTATGAACCCTTAGTGAAGAGTGACACTGATTGACCTGATCTGACCTATTTTATTTTATTATTATTATTATTCCGGCATAAAATCATTTTCACAGTGAGGCAAAGGGTTTGTGACATCAGCCAAAAGGCTCTTAGGATAGCTTGGTGAAATCTGGGCCAATGACTGTGTTCATACCATGCATGACTAATTCAAACTATAGGGCGAACACGTCACCACACTCTGCCCTTGTGGCACACTTGTGTTTCTGTAACAGATATACAGTAATCCAACCATCAATCCGTTTTCTATAGCCCTTTTCATTCAAGTCGCAGATGAACAGAAGCTTATCCAAGCAAGGTACACAATTTTCAATTTTGTATATTTAATCATGTGAAGCTTATTGTGTATGAAATGTGCTGCCTTGCCTTGACTGGTCTCCAGCCAATTACAGGCCACTATTCACGCTCAGTTTTACACATATGGAGTACTCAAGGCCAAGAGAGTCAAACTTGCTTTCATTGTGGGCACAAAATGTTCATGACTCGCTGTGCAAGGCTATGCCAAAGCTTATGGTTTAGCATGAGTCATTTTGTTTTGAGATCATACTTTGGTTTACATTAGTAAACATCATTAGCAGCAGTACATTACTGTATGGTAACTACATACAAACAAACCACTTATCAGTGTAAACAGTGACAGATTTAATAATGTTTGAAGCAAGGGTGTGGGTTTGCATAGCGACGGTAGGAACATAACACTACCAACTTTTCAGGATGCTCAAAATGTCCCCACTGACTTTTAAGCAACCTTATTTGCATTATATAATGACTTCAATTATATAGGCAATTTAGATTGTCTTCCCATATGTTGTAAGGATAGAAGTGGCCCTACCATTATAAAGTGAATTATTTTCATTATGTTCAGACTTACATTTACTCCTTATCACTTGCTAAATGTGTCGGTCTATTTGCCCCGCCTCAAACGCACGTTTGATTGGCTGATGACTTTGTTTATTTAAAATATATATATATTTTTTTTACTTTATTTATTGATTTTTTTTTTTCCCCGCCAGTGTTGTTTTTGGCTCCCTTTTTAATTTTCGTTTTAGTCTTAGTCTTTAGGACGATAATACTTATTAGTCTTAGTCATAATTTAGTCATCTCAAAATGTGTTTGTCTTCGTCTAAAATTTTGTTGACGAAAACTCAAAACAAGTTTCGTCTGGTTTTGGTCGACGTTTACTAAAAATGTTTTTGTCTGTAAAATTAAACTTTACTCCAAAAATAAATATTAAATAAAGGTTTCCAACTATTTCGAATGAACATTGACGAGCACATATTGTAGCGTCTACAGGGGCAATAATACACACTCAGCAGGAAAACAATACATTATTTTCAATTAATTATACCCACCTGGACGCCATGAACTGTATGTAGAAAAAAGTTGTCCGAGAGTTTAAGAGGACGTGTGCCATTAGCATTAGCTAATGCTAATGTGAATCCCATGCTAATGCTACGAGTTACATTTAGCGTGTGATGATCACTCCGCACAGACCCTTTAAAAGCTAACTCAACATTGCATACTCTCTCTGGCAAAGATATGAAAACAATCTTACCGTGTGTGCAAGCCTGGGGACTGGAAAGCAGAAGCATGTCACATTAGTTACACAACTAGACACTGCTACGATGCAGGCTAACTACACATAAATGTCACACATTGTGAACATGTTACGGAAACTATTGTGCATTTTCTTCTCGTTGTCAGACGAAAACTGGCAATCCCGTTATGTTTTAGTCTCCCAAAACATGTTTTTTAGCTCGTTATCATCTCGTCATCGTCATGAAAAAATTGTTGGTTGACGAAATATTTTCGTTATAGTCATCGTTGACAAAAACGACACTGTTTGTAGCCTATGCGGTAATTTTTTCAGATACTCATACATTAATCATAGTCGAGTTAAAAAGTTTTCAGTTTTTGTTGCGTTTAGCTGTGCTTCTGGACAAAAGTAGTAGTGTTTTCCCTGAAGGAAGGCTCCATTTTGATTATTCATTTGTTATTTAAGTTTTTGTCAGTTATATTATATTTATTTATATTTATTTTATACATGTCCCAACATCAAAATGACTTATATAATTTTCCATCTAGAAAACAAATTTGACCCTCAAATCTCGCCGTCTTTTACCAGTTCATAGTTATTCCATCCCAAGGAAATTATCAGGGGACGCATACTTTTTTAGGGAGCAATTGTGGTCACAACCACAATTGACTATCGTGCCTAGCTTCCAAGTGCTGCTCTAGCTCATTGACCTATTGGATAAATGACAGAACTGTCACACAGCAACAACAGAATAGAAACCATGCTAGCAGACTGCAACAATCTTCAACCCATTCTGGTTGTGCCATCAACTTCTTGGAGATTTTTAGTGGGCGGGGCAACGGCAAAAATGATCTGCCATCATTTTAAAATCACTTGTTGAAGTATTTCATAAAACCTTTAAGATGAAACAATAAGAGCCTTTTTTTCCCATTTTCAGCAATAGCAACATCAATACTGTAATTTTCGGACTATAAGGCGCACCTGACTGTAAGCCGCCACCCACCAAATTTGATACAAAAACGGCATTTTTTTTTCATTGATAAGCCGCAGCTGTCCTCAGTGTATTATGGGATATTTACACCAAAAGACATTAACCGATAACACTATTTGACAGCTGCATCATAAGACTGTCATAAGGCCAAATGAACCACCATGAAGCTTTGAACCAATTGGCTGTAAACCTTAAATGCTTCAAGAAGCTTCATTTGGCCATCACTGCTAACTTGGAATGAGACAGTCAATCTCTGCTGCCACCTGCTGTCAACACTGTTGTCGTCTAACATGCCTCCTAGTATGCATTGCAGTGCTACTGATGTCAATAACAATCAAAACTCATGTTCTGCACTAATTATTTCTTCAGTTAGTGTTCCAGTTGTTTCATTAGTTGCTAGTTATAGTATTTAGTAACACTTTATTTGATAGTGGCACCAAAAGACTGTCATAAGAACATCATAATTATGACATGACAGTGCCATGAGCATTAATGAATGCTTATGACAGATGTCATGAGCATTAATGAATGCTTATGACAGATGTCATTTTGTGTCATCCGGCAAATGATCTCATCTTTGAATGGATGTAAAAAATCCGAGCTGGACATAAATGGAGTTAGTGACATGATTTGCCGGATGACACTAAATGACAACCGTCATAAGCATTCAATAATGCCCATGATAGTGTCATTTCATAATTATGACGGTCTTATGGCAGTTTATGATTCCGCTGTCAATTAAAGTGGTGACTATTTAAAATGAGGAAAAAAACTAACGTCTTATAGTCCGAAAATTACGGTAATTTGTAAAAATGTCCCGATCACGTCATTTTCAAAGTATCGGAATTGGGGAAAAAATATCGGACATGCCTTTTTTAATATATATATACATATATATATATATATATATTTTTTTTAAAATCATTTTCTAATTGTATTTAACGTTACAGACAAAATGTCTTACACTCATCCAGAGTAGTTTTGGCTTAAAGTAGGGCTATCAAATTTATTGCGTTAACTGCGGTAATGAATTTTTTAAAATTAATCACGTTAAATAATTAACGCATGCGCTGCATGATACACTCACGCATTGTCGCATTCAATCTATAAAGACACTGTTTTATCTATAGATAGCGCTAAAAGGCAGTGTATAATGAGTAGAGAGAATTTTGACAGCCTTTGGAGCCAATTTTTATGTGGCTAAAGCCTTACAACACCTCCCTCAGCAATTAAAAATTACATGGGAGATAATGTGGGAAAGAAAGGTAGTAGTTGATCATTTTCTTACCACCCTTTGTTCTTTCCCGACGCAGAGAAGATATATTAATTGGTACCCCTACGCACAGCCATGGTAGCACTTCCCATCATGCATTTGGGCAGAAGTTAAATGGCTGCAGTATCATTTACTGAAAGCTCAACAAATACACTAGATGGCAATATTTAGTCACAATATACAAAGTCACATTTATCCTTTAAGAATTACAAGTCTTTCTATCCGTGGATCCCTCTCACAGAAAGAATGTTAATAATGTAAATGCCATCTTGAGGATTTATTGTCATAATAAACAAATACAGTACTTATGTACTGTATGCTGAATGTATATATTCGTCCGAGTTTTATTCATTTTTTTCTTAATGCATTGCCAAAATGTATATGATCGGGAAAAATGATCGGGAATGATTGGAATTGAATCGGGAGCAAAAAAAAAAAGCAATCGGATCGGGAAATATCGGGATCGGCAGATACTCAAACTAAAACCATGGGATCGGATCGGGAGCAAAAAAACATGATCGGAACAACCCCAGTAATTTGTCTTCCTTTAACACAATTGAAGATGCTGCAGCAACTAAATTGTCTGGATTTTCTGCTGAGAACCCTAAATACTGTGGTGCTTTGACATAAGAGTTTGTCCTCGTGACATAAAACACTTGCATCTCAAAGCTGTTTTGGGCAGGAAGCCAGAGAAAAGCACAATGAGTACATGCAAATTACACAGGGAGGCCACCATTCGAACCCCCAACCTCAGAACTGCGAGGCATATAGATGCTAACCACTAACCACCATGCAACCTATTACATATAATGCTCTATTGTATGCATGCATGCATGTAGCGCGTAATGCTATTTTGCAATTCAGCTTCAGGAAGCTGATTAATCGAGGCATACATCCTGTCTTACATGCATAATTATGTAACTGGCCTACACATAGCGTGGAGACTTCGGCTGCAGCCATAGGCCAGCCGAGGTGTCAGTCACTCTTAGTGACCAGTCAAGCGCTCGTTTGAGAGATAAACACAGGCGAAGACACTCGTGTTGTTGATGTTACACAGCCATGGCTGCGGCTGCAGCTGTTGTCCGAGACAAGTGTTACATAAAGCCGAAAATGACACATTCACATGGGCGTGCGTCAAATGTGCACGTAGAACATTACGATAATTGCACTAATTATCTCAAGTAGCTGCATCCTGACGCCATCAAGACAAGCGTTTACGCGAAGGAATGCATAGAAAAGCGCACCTTCTACATTAGATGCGTTGATTTAAGGAAGCAACCGACTTCTGCTTTTAAAATGTCAACATGCTCAAGCAAATTCTAAAAGGAAGTGATATGAAGATAATCACCTGGTGACGTAATCCCCCACCTCGTTGTCAGTTCAAGATCATAGTTAAAAAGGAGCGCTTCGGTGCGTCTCTCCTCTCCGCTCTGTGCGCTCCAGTCTAGCGATGATGGCTCGGTTCTGCCCCCCCCCGGGATGCTGGAGAGAGAGCGGCCTGCTGATTGGCTGCACTGGCCCGACGACTACCTTCTCTCCTCCCGCTTGGCCGCGGTGCTGAGCATTCATAAACATTTATCACCCTTTTAACTGCCACTGACGGCGCTAGACGTCCAATCTATTTTGAACGGGAGTGGCCACCCAGTCAAAACATACAGTGGGGCAAATAATTGTGCAAGTTCTCCCACTTGAAAATATTAGAGAGGCCTGTAATTGTCAACATGGGTAAACCTCAACCATGAGAGACAGAATGTGGAGAAAAAAAACAGAAAATCACATTGTTTGATTTTTAAAGAATTTATTTGCAAATCATGGTGGAAAATAAGTATTTGGTCAATACTAAAAGTTCCTCTTAATACTTTGTTATGTACCCTTTGTTGGCAATAACGGAGGCCAAACGTTTTCTGTAACTCTTCACTAACTTTTAACACACTGTTGCTGGTATTTTGGCCCATTCCTCCATGCAGATCTCCTCTAGAGCAGTGAATTTTTGGGGCTGTCGTTGGGCAACACGGACTTTCAACTCCCTCCAGATTTTCTATGGGGTTGAGATCTGGAGACTGTCTAGGTCACTCCAGGACCTTGAAATGCTTCTTACGAAGCCACTCCTTTGTTGCACTGGCTGTGTGTTTGGGATCATTGTCATGCTGAAAGACCCAGCCACGTCTCATCTTCAATGCCCTTGCTGATGGAAGGAGATTTCCACTCAAAATCTCTCGATACATGGCCCCATTTATTCTTTCCTTTACACAGTTTAGTCGTCCTGGTCCCTTTGCAGAAAAACAGCCCCAAAGCATGATGTTTCCACCCCCATGCTTCACAGTGGGTACGGTGTTTTTCAGATGCAATTCAGTATTCTTTCTCCTCCAAACATGAGAACCTGTGTTTCTACCAAAAAGTTCTATTTTGGTTTCATCTGACCATAACACATTCTCCCAGTCCTCTTCTGGATCATCCAAATGCTCTCTAGCGAACCGCAGACAGGCCTGGACGTGTCCCCCTGCTGAAGAAAGTGCACGTCCAGGCCCTGTCGGCGCATTGTGTTACTGATAGTAGCCTTTGTTATTGTGGTCCCAGCTCTCTGTAGGTCATTCACTAGGTCCTACCGTGTGGTTCTGGGATTTTTGCTCACCGTTCTTGTTATCATTTTGACGCCACGGGGTGAGATCTTGCATGGAGCCCCAGATCGAAGGAGATTATTAGTGGTCTTGTATGTCTTCCATTTTCTAATAATCGCTCCCACAGTTTATTTCTTTACACCAAGCGTTTTACCTATTGCAGATTCAGTCTTCCCAGCCTGGTGCAGGTCTACAATTTTGTCTCTGGTGTCCTTCGACAGCTCTTTGGTCTTGGCCATGGTGAAGTTTGGAGTGTGACTGACTGAGGTTGTGGAGAGGTGTCTTTTATACAATAATGAGTTAAAACAGGTGCCATTAATACAAGTGGAGCCTCATTAGATCTCGTTAGAAGAAGTTAGACCTCTTTGACAGCCAGAAATCTTGCTTGTTTGTTGGTGACCAAATACTCATTTTTCACTCTAATTTGGAAATAAATTGTTTAAAAATATACAATGTGATTTTCTGTTTTTTTGTCCACATTCCGTCTCTCATGGTTGAGGTTTACCCATGTTGACAATTACAGGCCTCTCTAATCTTTTCAAGTAGGAGAGCTTGCACAACTGGTGGTTGACTAAATACTTATTTGCCCCACTGTAAGCATTCACAGCCCTGTCAAAATGAATTGGACATCTATCATTGTCAATGGAAGGTAATGAGTTAATAATACACTAAGGTCCTGTGTTGTTGTTATCCTGGTGGAGGGGCAATATTTTAAAATTCTTAAAGGTAGCACTTAGTCTGCTCTCTGAACTTGACTCTCTTAGCTGTTACACAACCAGTGTGAGCCTAATGGCGTAACTCGGATGGACATTATGTAACCTTGAAGCCCTTGCTGTAGCACCATCGTAACATAAAACCGTCACAATATTTGAGTGGAAGACTAATCACCTCAGTGCACACAACGAGGAAGAGCATGCAACAAGCAAACATTGTGTGCTTTTTAACACAGAAAAATAACAAACAAATTTGCATTATAGGATTTTTATGTGGGGCGGTGGTCATCAATTTCTGGCAGTTTTTCACTATTTCCAATACACAATTTGACGGAGACAAAATGTTTTGGCCATTCCAACAAAGGGCAAGTGACTCTTTTTGGTAAATAAAAAGAGACAACCCCATAAAGACTTGGCGTCCACATATGTGGACATCAAACCTTGGGTCAAGTATGGCCTACAGACCCAAATTGTAAAGTCCACATTCAGTGAGGAGAAGAAGTATTTGCACCCCTTATGATTTTGCAAGTTCACACACTTAGAAAATAAGTAAAGGTCTGAAATTTTAATCATAGAGATGCATTTCCACTCATAGAGACATAATAATAAAAAATAAAAAAAATCCAGAAATAACATTTTATGATTTTTTAAAATAATTTATTCGTAACTTACTGGGGTTCATAAGCATTTGTACCCCTGAGAATCAGCAATAATTATGACACTCTAAAAGTTGTCAGTCTACCTAAAAGTCCACCTTTACCCAGGGATGAAAGTGGCTAGAATTTCTTGCCGGAACTCCCCGACGTGAAGGTCGCCACCTAGCCAGAAACTTTATATATTTAGTTTTCATTCAAAATTTTATTTTTTTCAATGATTTGCAAAAGAAAAGTTAACAAAAACAACAATAAATCTAACCTCCATCTTCTAATTTTTATTTTCCATCATTTCCTCACATACTAAATGCCAAATCTCAATTTTAACTACTTATGAAGATAGGTTGTATATTAAAATTGAAGTTAATGTAAACATTTAATTTGTTTAAATAATAAAGATATAAGTAACATACATTCAGAAAAATAAGTACAAATGACTTACATTATGCAGAGTGAAATGGAATATATTTAGAAGATCGCGCAAACAATGACTTTTTCAAATCATAAGGAAATGAAAAAGTAGCCTAACATAAATGAACAAATACAGTACAAGTCCAAAGTGCACATTGACAGCTAAGATGTTCTGAACCTCCCCGTCAGAGCAAATAAAACTAAATATGATAAATAAGCCTACTCAACTCTTTCGTTGCTCTTAAAGATTTGATCCATTTTATGTTTTTCCCTTTTTTTGTCGCATCGATTCAACAACTTTTTTTTTCTTCTTTTTTGCTGTTTCAGAAATATGCACATTTGAACCAATCAGAGCTAACTATCCATGCTGATCACATGTCAGTATGTCACCCAATTGAACAGATAAATGAGTCCAGGCGTTTTGCTTTGCTGCGTGCATTTGTACATTGAAGTGACTCATCATCGTCAGACTGATAACTGCAGCAGCTGCGGAAACCTCCATGCCGTCCGTGGAATAAAATAAATAATGAATATTGGTGGAAACGGATTACGCTACACAAGCACTTCATTATGCTTGTTGTTAACACTTGTGTATATAAATCTGATGTTGGTAGATTGTTTTCTTCTTGGAGATTAAATGCATGTGTGGCACCTTAGCATTATCATTATCTTTTTTTTTTAGATAGCGTTTTGACAGTTGCCGACATATTTTCGGAATCAAAGCACCGTGTACTGGAACAGCATTCCGGCCCTGAATCTTATACCGGAACAGCATTCTGGCCCTGAATCTTACACCGGAACTGCGTTCTGGCCCTGAATCTTATACCGGAACTGCGTTCCTGACCGTTCTGGCCCACTTTCACCCCTGCCTTTACCCCATGAGTAACCACCCACCCACCACCCGTTTGAGCTCAATATTGTCACCTGTGCACCCCACTGCCAGTAATAATACAACTGAACCATGGGCAAGACCAGAGAGCTTTCGAAAGACACCAGAGAAAAACAAATTGAGCTCCTCAATGCTAGAAAAGGCAATCAGGACAGTTAGAAAGCAGCTTGGTGAGAATGAATCAACAGTTGTAGCAATTGTTAGAAAACGGGAAAACATAACTGGAAATCAACCTCGGACTGGGGCTTCATGTAAAGTCTCTCCTTGTGGGGCATCACTCATGATGAGAAAAGTGAGGGCTCGGCCTAGAACTACACGGCAGGAGCTGGTCAATGACCTGAAGACAGCTGGCTGCACAATTCAAAGGCTACTGTCAGTAGAACACTACGGTGCAATGGTTTAAAATCATGCATTGCTCAGAAGGTTCCCCTGTTGAAGCCAGAACATGTGAAGGCCCATCGGAAGTTTGCCGGGCACCATCTGAATGATGCAGAGGGGTCATGGAAGAAAGTCATGTGGTCAGATGAGACCAAAGTTGACGTGTGTGGAGGTGAAAGAAGGATGAGTAAAATCCCAAGAACACCATCCCCACTGTGGAGTATAGGGGTGGAATCCTCATGCTTTGGGGCTGCTTTTCGGCAAAGGGGACAGGATGACTGTACTGTATAAAGCAGCTGATGAATGGTGAAATGTATCATCAGATCTTGAGCCACAACCTCCTTCCCTCAGTCAGAGACTTGAAGATGAGTCATGGCTGGATCTTCCAACATGACAATGATCCGAAGCACACAGCCAAGGTGACCAAGGAGTGGCTGCGTAAAAAACAGGTTCTAGAGTGGCCTAGCCAGTCTCCAGACCTAAATCCAATAGGCTTCTGCACTAGATATTAGCACTGATTTTGTCAGCGGTACAAATACTTATGAACCCCAGTAAGTTACAAATAAATTATTGAAAAATCATACAATGTGAGTTCCAGATTTCTTTTTTAGATTATGACTCTATATGTGGAAATGCATCTATGATTGAAATTTCAGACCTCTGCCTATATTTCTTGGTGGGTAAACTTGCAAAATCACAAGGGGTGCAAATACTTCTGCTCCTCACTGTATGTGGACACCAAGCCTCAATACAGTAGACTTTTTTTTTTTTTAAAAATAACATTTAACTCATTGTCTGCATTCCAATAACAATGATAGACATTCAATTCATTTAAACTGGGAGGGCAGGCTGTGAATGTTCACATTTTATTGCATTGACGGCTTTAGATGTCCAATTCATTTTGACAAGGAGGGATGGCAGCAATCATTCGCGATCAACAATTAGATGTCTTCCTTTTTTTCTGGCAAATACATCCTTCAGTTTAAGCAGGCTTTTTAGACATTTTTTAATCACATTTTTCATGCACAGACATTGATTAATGTATGCTGATTGAAGCTTGGGGGTTCACAAACAGTATGCTGCAGGGCCCCCAAATGAGGTCTGCCAAAGAATAATTTGACTTTAATGTATATTAGATGAAATAACTTCTCTCACTGGCAAAGAAAAACGTTTTAAAATTTGAACAGCCAATCGGATAGACTGAGCAAGCTCCAGACAAATTTAGCAGTCAGAGCAATTAATAATGTCCTGCGCCTGCGGTCACAATGTGTAGTCTGACCAAGTTATAATGAGCGTCTGTTTTTTTTTTTTTTTAAATCCTGGAAGATTGTGAAAACTGATCCATTCAATTGGCTTGAGAACAATTTTAGAGTGATATGATTTACGACTATTATGGAAATTTTGATGGCGTTGCCATAGCTTGGGGGAATGGGGGTCTACTAATCACCTTGCATAATTTATAGTTGTATCATATCAAAAAGTGCATACCTAATTATTGGGATTGGCATACGAGTAAAACAACCATCATGAAGGAAAAAAAACAACAATTCCCCGCCACCCCCTCCAGTGGCCGAAACGTGTCATTGCATGTAATTGACTTTCCTATATATGATTTTAAAATTAAGAGATTTCCGGTAAAATATAATTTCAAACAGATCATGTGAGTAGCACCTTGGACAGTCATTTGCTTTGCTTAGCCAAAACCACCCGAAGACCGAAGAGGCAAGATGGATATGCGCAATTTTTTTCAAACCTAAGCTTTCAAAAGCGACAACTACTACTGGGCAAGAACCAAGGATTAAAAAGTGGACCATGAAACACCAGAGACAACCGTCAAAATGGTGAGCGGAGTTTCGATTTGCTCCACTAAAGATGCTAATTGTAGGTACCCCCGTCAATAATTGTATCCCCTGGCCCCGGGAGCGCACACACACATTAGTTATGAGTTATGTCGACTTAAACAATTATTTGAAGCCAGAATAGAACCATAGTTATAATTTTTGGACATCAACGTTTATTAAACTCGAGAAACTCCATACAGGATTTGAATTACAGTAATAACAGTTATAGGTCATCCTACGAGTAAAACAGTAAAACATTGCCTTTTTTTACATTCAGTACGTATGTTACGTTGTATGACAGATAAAAAAAGTTTTTTTTTAAATTGATGGGCCATGTTTTAAAACCTCGTAGATAACTACATCACCAAAACATGGAAATCAAGCAAATCAGTGCACCGCAGTGGCTCCGCACAGGGGATACAATTTTTGACGGGGGTAACTACGTTGACACGACACCGGCGTGTGTACCATATTCAATGGATGACGTCCTTGGTCAAAAGCATAGCTGTCCTAAGCAGCCTGATTTAAGTTTTTAATTCCCCTCAAGAATGATGGGAAACAAAAAACGCTCATTTTCAACTTATTATAAATATTCTTGTAAGTTAATTTTTTTGTTGACACTACGTTTCGGGGTCATCAACAAGTCAAACTCTGCCTACGACGCCACACAGGTAGGCCGGAGCATGGGATTAAACCCTTGAACTCAAAACTGTGAGGCGGATGTGCTAACCACTCTCTCACCATGGCACTGTTAAAATTTCATATAGGCCTATTCAAATTTTATTCGACCCCTACTGCTTTATAGTAGTTTAGGAAGTATGACATTTATCTTTTATCTCCTTCGTAAACAGATCAAACAAGGATTTTGATTTTTTTGAATTTCAACTTTTTATCCCAACAAATGATCTTTTATTACATTTTATTTACTTTTTATTACATTTATTATAAAATTACATCTTTATTATCATAAATCCTCCCAAAAATGTTTTCATTTGAGATGTCCCGATCAAATTTTTGTACAGGAGTTTGGGTCACCTGATTCTGGGGATCTGCCGTTAGTCATAATCCGATAAATCGGAAATGTATTAAGGAGGGGGAAAAAGTGCAATCAAATGTTTTTCCCCAATTTGAACCAAGCTATCCCATTATTATAGCCAAATAAAAGGGTTATTAGTGCAACACTAGTTTCAATTGACCGGGAGGTTTGGGGGGCATCACAAATCCTTTTTTTTTTCTAATTAAATGTTCAGCAAAAGATAAGGTTGCAAACAAATTATGTTGAAACACTTTCAATACATTTAAGATGATTATGCAATGTGATAAATTGAGCTATAGTTGTGATTTTCTTGACTTTTTTTTACTCACTGGGCATTTTTTCTTTGTTCTACTTAAGTTTATTTTAGTTCGGTAAAAATATATACCTTGTAGTGTAAAATGTTCTGTATATATTACATATTTTTTTTGCAATACAGTGGATCCTCAACATATGAATTTAATTCATTCCAGGACCTGGTTTGTATGTCGAAACGGTCGTATGTCGAGAGGGATTTCCTTATAAGAATACATTAAAATTTGATTAATTTGCGCCGGAGCCCAAAAACCTACACCAAATCTTTAATAAATAAGATGAGAAGACGGGTGATGTGGAAGTAGAGGATACCGTGAGACGTGTAATTTAAGAAATGCATTAAATTAGACACATGTAAAACAAAGTTTTTATTGTTACCTCAACTTACTGGCGAACAGAGGTCTGAGAAGACAGCGGGTGTGAAGGAGACATATTCCGGCCATATCGTTTAACCAGTTCACTCATATGCACACCAAGGTCTATGATTTCTTTCATAATTTCAATGGTAAGTGTCACTTTCTCCTTTTTTAACCACTGCTACCACCTGTACTAACCCTCTTGGGACGCATGATGATTTCTCTCAGAAGAAAATTCGACATGCTACCGTCTTGTGGGAAAACAATGAAATTGTGACGCTGTTGTAAACAGTCATATTTCGAGTCAAATTTTACGTTGTATGTCCGAAGAATCTTATCTCGATGCGTTCGTATCTTGAGGTGCCCCTATACTGTATTCTTGTACGTCTTGATTATTTACTTAACTCATTCATGGCCATTGATAGTTATAGACATTAAATTCATTTCAACTGGAAGGTTTGCACTGTCATCATGTTTAACCGCCATTGATGCTGATCGAACAGCTGCTGAGAGCTCCCCCCCAGTCAAAATGGATTGGACGTCTATCGCTGTCAATGGCAGCAAATGACTAAATCCTTAAAAATAAATGAAGACACTCCTCGCAAGAATGAGAAATTAAGCGATAAAACAAGTGTTCTTAATTCTTTACTATGAAATAAAATGACACTTTTAACACAACTAATCACCAAACATATTGGGGATGTTCAGTCTTCTTCTCCTACTATAATGTGCTCCACTGTTCTTCTCAACGCATGGATTTATTTGACCATACAAGGTTGTTGCATTGGCTAGTAGATAAAATTACATGATTTACGCATTACTGCCCTGTACTTGGAGCAGGTTTTGTTTGGAAAATAAATAAAAGATCTCCAGATGCCCCAAAACATCTACTTGGCTAAGATTAATGGCACAGACGCTTACATTGAAGGTGGACCACCATACAAATCCATATGGAGAACGACTAGTCAACATTCTACATTAAAAAAAAAAAAAAAAAAAAAAAGAGAGCGGAGCAAAACATAAGTGAGCACTTTAAAAAGGCTTCACATGTGGTATCAAAGTGTCTGTGTCATATTGAGTATGTCCTCATTAACACCAACAGCTCCATGGTAACCTATCTTAACAAGGTGTCCCCGAGTGCGATATACAATCCTGTTGAACTTCTGACTGTTATGTGTCATCTGGAGTCATCACTGAGCTTCCGAGGGGATCCTGGACATCCGGAACGCTTTCCGCCGACCTGATGCTTTCACTCTGCATGTCACCACCTGTGCCAGGCTTCCAGCTCCTAGATGTGCTTATATCGCTTTTGTCTTTTGTGAAATTTTCCATGTGAAAGGACAAAATTATTCAGGTAGTCCAACAGCTGGACAACCAACATAGTATAATGTACGGTATACAGTGATCCCTCACTACTTCGCGCTTCAAACTCTGCGCCCTCAGTCCATCGCGGATTTTTTTTTCCAATTAAAAATAAATAAATAAATGCAGTATTTTATAGAGCAGGGGTCGGGAACTTATGGCTCGCGAGCCAGATCTGGCTCTTTTGACGGCTGCATTTGGCTCACAGACAAATCCATATTTAGAAAAAAAAAAAAAGGTTTCTTCATACTCCTTTGCGCATTGCGCGAAACGGCGACGGTCACCGGTCATATGCTGGTGTTGTGCAGTAATAAGCAGACGTGACTTTTGCGGCGTATGTTAACTTTTTTAATGCTCTGACAACACTCGCGCAATTCGCACTAGATATCATCAAATAGCAACCTAGATGTGCTACGTTAGACCCCCCCCCAAGTCCTATGCCATTGGCTGGGTGAGCCCAGAGGGATCATGGGACACATAGTCCGTATACTACAACCTGCAATTAGAAAGCCGTTTCGCAGTAATTTTAATGGGAACGTGGCAAACATACATGTCGTTGTGTCGATCTATCGATTAATCTATCTACAGTATCCATCGCATAGGCAACGCAGATAAGGCAGAGACACTGTTCAAGTGGGGTTGCCGTATTTTGCTGTCGAAAATACCGGCCGATGCTATTTCGTACATTTTAGAAGGAATGGACAGAGGAATTTGCCTTTCTGGAGAGTATTTGACGACTTTTCGGATAAAGACAAGATGATTAAATGGATAAAAGACATGCCTCTGTCGGCAAGAACCGTTCACGATCGAACCATCATTATGTCAAATCAAATTGAGGCAACGAAAATGAAGGACATAAATTTCTCCGCTTTGGATGAGTCAACAGATGTAAGCAATTTATCCCTGTTCATCTTGATTGCAAGGTTTTGACTATAAAAAGGGACAACACGAGGGGAGGATTTACTAAGTTCGCAAAGAAAAAAAATTAATCGATGGATACATTTGTTTTGGTGTGCGCTGATGGTGCTCCGTGCATGTTGTGGAAAAGCAGGATTCGTGGCACTTCGTGAACATGAAAAGTTTCACATCCAAAGTTTCTCAACGCCTGCATTAAGCTTAACCCCACCAAGTATCAACCAGACTACAAAGCTATCAGCAAAACCATGCAGCACCAGAAGTCGCATTAATGGTAAAAAATACTCATCAATGATTAGCAACAGCATAACAATGGTATTAAAAAGGATTCAGAGACTTATTGTATTTTAAAAGTGTTGAAATGACATAAAATTCATACATTACTAAATTATTGTTGGAATGGAAAGATAAGACACAAGATGGATATATACATTCAACATAAAGTACATAAGGACTATTTGTTTATTATAACAATAAATCAACAAGATGGCATTAACATTATTAACATTCTGTTAAAGTGATCCATGTATAGAAAGACTTGTAGTTCTTAATAGAAAAATGTTGGTACAAGTTAGAGAAATTTTATATTAAAACCCCTCTTAATGTTTTCGTTTTAATAAAATTTGTAAAATTTTCAATCAAAAAATAAACTAGTAGCCCGCCATTGTTGATGTCAATAATTACTTACTCAATGCTCATGGATGCCTATAAAATCAGTCGCACCCAAGCGCCAGCAGAGGGCGGCAAAACTCCATAAAACACAACAAGTGAGCGTTTCAATGTGTACTGTCATTTAAAACTCCCTGAGCGGGGCATCATTTTTTAAATTAATCACGTTAAAATATTTGACGCAATTAACGCACTTGCCCAGTTCAGACAGATTTAAATGACAGTGGAGTGAAAGGCCCACTTGTTAATTGTGTTTTGCGGAGTTTTGCTGCCCTCTGCTGGCGCTTGGGTGCGACTGATTTTATAGTGTAAGTAATTATTGCCATCAACAATGGCGGGCTACTAGTTTATTTTTTTAATGGAATTTTTACAAATTTTATTAAAACGAAAACATTAAGAGGGGTTTTAATATAAAATTTCTATAACTTGTACTAACATTTTTCATAAAGAACTACAAGTCTTTCTTTCCATGGATCACTTTAACAGAATGTTAATAATGTTAATGCCATCTTGTTGATTTATTGTTATAATAAACAAATACAGTCCTTATGTACCGTATGTTGAATATATATATATCCATCTTGCGTCTTATCTTTCCATTCCAACAATAATTTACAGAAAAATATGGCATATTATATAGATGGTTTGAATTGCGATTAATTGTGATTAATTACGATTAATTAATTTTTAAGCTGTAATTAACTCGATTAAAAATTTTAATCGTTTGACAGCCCTAATATATATATATATATATACATAAAGTATTTTTTTATTATATTTGGGGGGGAAAGTGGGAAAAAACATGTTATAGGCATCTCTTTCCATGCTAAATCTGAAGAAATACATTGAACACACACCAAAAAAAAAAAAAAAGTTTTTGGGTGGTTCACTCCTTTGCAGCTTTTCACTGATCACAGCGGGTTCTGGTCCCCATTAACCGCGAAAAGCACGGGATCACTGTATATTGAAATACTGTAACAGAGCAATCTCAGTGTGACAGATTTTTTAAGTTGGACAAATACTCACTTTCTTTTTCTCCTGAATTTGGTGTTTCATGATGGAAGGTGGTGTCCTTTTCTGGTTGTTTCTTAATGTTTTCCAACTAAGTGGAAGCAAAAATCATGTGAGAATATAAAGCATTTAAGACCGTAGTAATTCAGTCTATTGAGCACACATGTAACCACATTCCACCACACGGTCCCAGGCTTCAACTGGGACCGTGCGGTTTGTTCCCAGGCTTCAACTGGGACCGTGTGCTTTGGTCAGATGAGACCAAGATTGAGCTTTTTGGCAACAAACACTCTAAGTGGGTCTGGCGTGCCACGAAAGATGCGCATTCTGAAAAGCACCTCATACCCACTGTGAAGTATGGGGGTGGGTCAGTGATACTGTGGGGCTGTTTCACTTCCAAAAGCCCTAGGAACCTTGTTAGGGTGCATGGCATCATGAATGCTTTGAAATACCAGGACCTTTTAGATCAAAATCTGTTGCCCTCTGCCCGAAAGCTGAAGATGGGTCATCACTGGGTCTTTCAGCAAGACAATGACCCTAAACATATGTCCAAATCTACACAGAAATGGTTCATCAGACACAAAATCAAGCTCCTCCCATGGCCATCTCAGTCCCCAGACCTTGTTTTGTTGGCAAAAGGGGGTTGTACAAAGTATTAACACCAGGGGTGCTAATAATTGTGACAAACATTATTTGATGTCAAATAATTATTTCTTTATGTGGGATTTTTTCCCCACTGAATAAATGCACTTGTATTGAAGGTCGGATTTTTCTCTTTTTTCCATTAAGGTCCCATATTATTTGAATTTTAAAAAATTCAAAGTCCCTTCATTACTCGACACACGCTTCGAAGGATCGGCGCACCTCGTGACATCATTAACAAATTGTATAAAAACGAAAACATCAAGAGGTGTTTCAATAGCAAATTATTTTAACTTACAGTAACTAGGGGTCTAACGGTACACAAAAATCTCAGTTTGGTACGTACCTCGGTTTTGAGGTCACGGTTCGGTTCATTTTCAGTACAGTAAGAAAACAAAATGCAAAATATAAATGTTCTAGTTGTTTATTACACACCTTTGTGCTTTCAACAATGGAACATTAGCCTATACAAAGCTAGAATTCTGCTCAAAAAGTAGCGGGTATTTAAAGATAATCCAACAACAATTTGCCTTTCAGACCCTGCGTATTGGTCAGCTTTCTTTCTGAAAGAAAGAAGAAGAAAAAAAGTCCTGGACTAAAGAGAAAAGCAATCCCAATGACAAAGATTTTAACATGTATTTTACAAATTAAATGCCTCAATGAATCATTTTTTTCCTTATGAACGGTTTTCAAAAGCTTTATTGGTGAATTTTCTCAAGTTAAAGCGCCACACAGAAATTAATAAATTTAATTGTCTAAGCAGGATCTGTGTATTATTCATATTATTTAATTACAGGTGTTTTAGCTCATTTCAATTTATTTTATTTGAATGGGCTATTATATATTTTATTATGTGTTTATATTTTACAAATGTGATGTAGTATTTATTTAAATTGTATATTTTATGTTGTATAACTTTAGTTCCTACGTATGTGAATATAAGTTCCTACTTGTTTTGTTGTGGTAGGAGGGTTTTGTATTGAACACGGGGCCGTGTTTGTTATTATTATAGCAGAGAAGACAGCAGTAAATCAACAAGGACAAGTCAACTGTGCCCCGATCTACCACTCAAGAGATCTGATGGACTCAAAAAGTGGGTTACGATTGCATATTAGTTTGAAAATCGACCGGATCCACCATAATTTTACACGAGTGACTTCCGGTCTGCCCGATCCTAGCTACCGGTAGTAGTATTGACACAGGAGGGTCGCCTCTTGCGTCAAATAATAAACTCTGTCGTTCTTTTCGCGTGCGTCGTGTTGAGCCGCTTCTGGGACGTGTCTAACACGCGGCCGCACTGCGACTGGTGTGCATTGGCTGATTGACTTTAACGCCCGCGTTTCACTGCGTTCTCGCGGCAGCCACATTGTTGCGCCGTTGACGTTTCTGGGTTATACTGTCCTACCGTGTTGGTCCTCATTATAGTATAGACCCCAATCACGTGACGTCACAACTCCGCCCCCCTGACTGGTGCCGCCATATTGTCAGTCAGCTCATCGTGTTTACATACGTATTACCGCTACGTACATTCCTCCTATTACTGCGTGTTTTTCTGCTTGTCTAAGGAATCACCGCCTAGTAAACGAACCCAAAAACCTTCCTGACAATCGTTAACGTTGCAGTCGTAAATCCATTACTGTAATGCGTCCATGAAACCATTTGATGTTTTCACGTCAATAAAGCATTATAAATAAAGCGCTCCCGTCAGGGGGGACATTTCACGCGGGGCAGCTATTTTTCGGCACACACTGGCCCGTTGTCGATCAAGTTTCATTTTACAATCGTGACAACAGTGACGCTCAGCTGACCAAATGTCGGTTTATATACAGCCCGGTGCCGATTTGGGGTACCCGACTCCTCATCGTGACATAAACTGGAGTATGATTGGAAATTTTGTGGCCTTAGGACGCCCGGGACGGGACTGGACGGGAGAAAACATTGGTTTGGGCATCAAATATGGATCAGTTTTTCCAAATAACAGCTTTTATGCAACTCATCCAATGAGTTTACAGCGTCTGAAAGCACCTGGGCTTCCATAATTTGCAAGTGAATCCACCTTTAGAAACTACGATCAATGACAATACGGACACACAATGACGGACAATATTGCGGCACAATACAGCGATCACGTGATTGTGTGACGTTGGTGATTGGGGTCTATAGAAGACGGAGTAAATGTAATCTACATAAAGAAAATGTAACCCGATCGACTCACAGCCTCGAAAAGTAAGGGTTACATTATGTCAGAAACTCGTTCGGTATGCCTCCGTTCCGAACCGAGCACCTCGTACCGAAACGGTTCAATACAAACACATGTACCGTTACACCCTTAATAGTAACAGAACTACAAGTCTTTCTATCCGTGGATCCCTTTAAAGACACGGAGGAGGAAAATTAAAAGTCCAAACTTCAAACCTTTAAAGCAGGGGTGGGCAAACCGGTCCTCGAGGGCCGCAGTGGGTCCTGGTCTTTGTTCCAACTGATTCAGCACACACAGTATAACCAATGAGGTTTCAGTGGAAACAAGGAGCACCTGACTGCAATCAACTGATTGCATTTGTAAAAAACCAGATTGGTGAAAGGCTGGCCTCATGATGGGTATGAACAAAAACCCGCACCCACTGCGGCCCTTTGTGGAATTAATTGCCCACCCCTGCTTTAAAGGACAAGTGACTATTTTTAGGACATAAAAAAAACAAAAAAAAACAAAGACCTGGCTTTCACATATGTAGGCCACAAAATGGTCCAATATCGGTGAAACAACTGGGAGGACTGGCTGTGAATGCATGTTTCAATGCCATTGTACTGAGCGAATCCCTCCCAGTCAAAAAGTATTGGACGTCTAGTAACAGCCAATGAGATAAGTGAGTGCCTTGCAAAGGGTTAAGAGTTTTGTTTATCCAAGTATATATTTTTTTACCTCTCTGCAGATGGACTCTGGCAGTCGCCTGGAAAGTGATCCTTTATTACTAGTGTTGCATGAACTGTTGAAACATCAGCACCATTAAAGAAACTCTTGGCACGGTTTGCATTGGTACAATAAAATCAGTAGTGACTTAATGTTACCTTGAACCATGAATTTGGGTGGGCTCACAGTCGATAGAGCTCAGATGATTCTTTAGCAAAGAAACAAGTGTTAAAAGGTGTCACAGCCACAGCTAAAGAGGGGTCAAGCAGGACTTGTCACCTGTGAGACCTTGTCGTTCATTTGCATGCCATGCGGCGTTCCCACTTCAGCATCTCTACTTCTGGCTTCTTTTTGACGCTGCAGCTTTATATACTCAAACGTGCTTAGTCCTTTACACACTGCAATGACACCATTTACAATGATTACAAAAATGAAAAAAAAAAATAATAATAATAATGAGTACATAAAACAGGAAAATATGTTGACATTTATGAATAGTATTCTATTCTGCACCAAATGTAACTGTTCAACTTGTATCATAAGTTCTCCCCCAAAAAATACCTTTAAAATTTCATGCTAAAATAATGCTAAAGATGTTGGGATTTATTTGTTTGTTATTACAGGTATTCAGCTCTTATCATAAGAAAAATCATACAAGTATGAGTCAATTCTATTGACACACATACTTCCACGATGCCCCCTACTGATTTGAAGTGTACAAAACCTTTCCCAAGCAACTTTTAGCAACAAAACGCTATATAAGTGAATGCAAACATTAAGAATCTTAACCCTTGCATGCACAAATTATATATGTATGTAGTAAAGGCCAAAAGTTTGGACACACCTTCTCATCCGTGCGTTTTTCTTTATTTTCATGACTATTTACATTGTAAATTCTCACTGAAGGTAATAAAACTATAAATGAACACGTGTGGAACTATGTACTTAGCATTAAAAAAAATAATAATAAAAAAAAAAAAAAAAAAAAAAGGTGAAATATCTAAAAATGTATAATATTCGAGAATCTTGAAAGAAGCCACCCTTCACTCTGATTACTTTTTTGCTCACTCTTGCAATTCTTTAGATGAGCTTCAAGAGGGAGTCACTTAAAATGGTTTTTGACTTCACAGGCAGTGTTGGGAGTAACGCCGTTATGAATAACGCCGTTACGTAACGGCGTTATTTTTTCAGTAATGAGGTAATCTAACTAATTACTTTTTCCGCCGTTACTTCGCCGTTACCATTACTGACGGTCAAAAGCGGTGCGTTACTTACTCTGAATAAATTGAAGAAACTACCAGCCGTGTCGAGTCGACTCTCTGCTCGGTTGATTTGTCATCCAAGACTTGGGGTGCGTTCAGGTTCGAGAATAGCGCACGTACTTCTGACTCCAAGCTGTTTGTCCCTGCTCATTCAATTAGACAATGCTTTCCAAAGTTTGGTAACGTTTCTGTGTTTGCTACCCCTGATGCTAGCCTCGTTCCCATCTCCCACTGTCAGCCAGCAATAATTCTGCTTCCATCTTGAGGACGACAGACGCTTTGAAGGTGACGTGAATTGTCGGGAAACGAGCTACCTGAATGCAGCCCCTCAGAGATGCGATGGAGGTGATTGTGATTGGCTGAGGGTTAGAGTCATGTGTCGTGGAAAGCCAATCAGAGCCGGTGATTTCACAAGCAAACCGGAACAGCGCGTGCGGCAAACACACACGCAAAACAGATGCACAGGGTCGGGATGGCAGAGCATTCAGAAGAAAAATTGTCCTTTAAGAGGTGGAGATATAGACACTATTTCAAGTTTGTCGAAATTAAGAACCTGCATGTAATGTGTAATTTATGTCCCGGGGCAAATCTTTTGTCGACATCTGTGGTAAGCAATTCATATCTGCTGAAGCACCTAACAAGTTAACTACCTGTCTGTTCTTCTCTATTCCACTGACTCGAATACTGCTCAGAAAATTTCAAATTCTTTGACATACAACAAGTTCTTTTTAAAGTAACGGAAATAGTTACTTTCCCTGGTAACTAGTTACTTTTACTATAGAGTAATTCAGTTACTAACTCAGTTACTTTTTGGAAGAATTATGAGTAACGTAACTACAGGGTGACCCAAAAAAAAAGTTTACACTGCCATAATACAACTTAAATGCCATGTTTATTCATCTTAGAATTAGAATTGAATCACAAATTATACATTATTGTAAAGAACATGTACAGTACAGTCTATTTTTCAATGTGTCCTCCCTTAAGTGTCACAACAGCCTCCAGGCGCCTGCGGAACGCTTCTTTATGTAGGATGCTGTCATCTTTTCCCAAGATCTAACAATGGACCTCTCCAAGGCTGCCACAGAAGTTTGTGGCTTCTTACAGGCACTGTCCTCCACAGTTGCCCATATGCTATAATGCAGGGGATTGAGATCTGGACTCTGGGGTGGCCACATATCACCTTGTCAATCAACTTTTTGGTCCGCACAGATCTTCACTTCCAGACCCAGGTTTTCGTGAGGCTGTTCCAGTATCTTTCAGCTTCTTTTTAACTTTGTAGACTGCACATCTGGATATTCTCAGATTTGCTGCAATCTCAGTAGGTGTCAGACGCAGCAATTCAGGTACAGCTAAAGTTTTCTTCATTTTCAGCAGAAGCACAGGAATTTTAGAGACGAGCTGCATTGAGTGACTTTAATGTATCACTTTAGCATGACAACCTATTTAGATATGTTTCAATGGCTTTTAAACAAGCAGTCAACTGAGTGTAAACTTTTTTTGGGGTCACCCTTTAATTACTTTTTTAAAGTAACGTGCCCAACACTGTTCATAGGTATGCCTTTTCAGCATTAATTAGTGCAATTTATTGCTTCATCAATGGGGTTGGGACCTTCATTTGTGTTGCATTGAATGAGGTGTGTCCAAACTTTTGGCCTGTAATATACAGTACCCTCCATAATTATTGGCACCCCCGAAAAAGATGTGTTTTTTAGCTTCTAATAATCTTTTTTGTTATTCAAATAATATGGGACCTTAATGGAAAAAAAGAGAAAAATCCAACCTTCAATACAAGTGCATTCAATCAGTGGGGAAAAAATCCCACATAAAGAAAAAATTATTTGACATCAAATAATGTGTGTCACAATTATTAGCACCCCTGGTGTTAATACTTTGTACAACCCCCTTTTGCCAACAAAACAAGGTCTAGGGACTGCGATGGCCATGGGAGGAGCTTGATTTTGTGTCTGGTGAACCATTTCTGTGTAGATTTGGCCATATGTTTAGAATCATTGTCTTGCTGAAAGACCCAGTGATGACCCATCTTCAGCTTTCGGGCAGAGGGCAATTTATAGAAAATGGAAAATGCTAAACATGACTGATAATCTACCTCGGACTGGGGCTCCATGTAAAATCTCTCTTCGTAGGGCATCACTCATGATGAGAAAAGTTAGGGCTCAGCCTAGAACTACACGGCAGGAGCTGGTCAATGACCTGAAGAGAGCTGGATGCACAATTTTAACGGCTACTGTCAGTAGAACATTACGGTGCAATAGTTTCCAATCATGCATTGCTCAGAAGCCTGTTTAAGCCAGTACATGTGAAGGCCCGTCTGAAGTTTGCCAGGGACCATCAGAATGATGCAGAGGGGTCACGGGAGAAAGTCATGTGGTCACATGAGACCGAGGTAGAACATTTTGGTGCAAACTTTATTTATCGTGTGTGGAGGAAAAAGAAGGATGAGTACAATTCCAAGAACACCATCCCCACTGTGAAGTATGGGGGTGGAAACCTCATGCTTTGGGGCTGCTTTTCGGCAAAGGGGACAGAACGACTGTACTGTATAAAGCAGAGGATGAATGGTGAAAAAAATCATCAGATTTTGAGCAACAACGTCCTTCTCTCAATCAGACTTGAAGATGGATCTTCCATTATGACAATGATCTAAAGCAGGGGTCTCAAACCGATTCCACAAAGGGCCGCAGTGGGTCCTGGTCTTTGTTCCAACAGATCCAAAACAGACAGTTCAACCAATGAGGTATCTGCTAAAGTAAGCAGCACCTGACTGCAATTAACTGATTACACTTGTTAGACACCAGATTGGTGAAAAGGGATTGTTCTCGTTTGGTTGGAATGAAATCCAGTACCCACTGCGGCCCTTTGAGGACCGGTTTGAGACCTCTGATCTAAAGCATATAGCCATGCTAGCAAAGGAGTGGCTGCGTAAAAAGCATATCAATGTTCTGAAGTGGCCAAGCCAGTCCCCAGACCTCAATCCAATAGAACATCTTTGGATTGAGCTGAAACTTTGTGTTTCTCAACGACAGCCCAGAAACCTGACAGATCTGGAGAAGATCTGTATGGAGGAATGGACCAAAATCCCCGTTTCCATATGTGAAAACCTGGTGAAAAACCTTTGTAATTTCAAACAAAGGCTTCTGCTCTAATAATTGGCATCGAGTTTCTCAGGGGTACAAATACTTATGAACCCCGGTAAATTACAAATTATTGAAAAATCATACAATGTGAGTTCTGGATTTTTTTAGGTCATTTCTGTATAAGTGGAAATGCATCTATGATTGAGATTTCAGATCGCTACCTATTTTCTAGGTGGGTGAAGTTGCAAAATCAAAAGGGGTGCAAATACTTTGCTCCTCACTGTACGTGGCTCAGTGGTAGTGTAGTCGTTCCCCAACCCAGAGGTTGTGGGTTCGATTCTTCGCCCTGATGAACTCGTCTAAGTATCCTTGAGCAAGGTACTGAACCCTACGTCCTGGTGCTGTGCACCAGTAGGTAGATGAGGATATACAGTGGTACCTCTACATATGAAGTTAATTCGTTCCAGGACCTTGTTTGTAAGTCGAAATGGTCGTATGCGGAGCAGGATTTTCCCATTAGAATAGATTATAAATAAATAAATTCGTTCCACAGCCCGAAAACCTCCGCTACAAAATTCTGAAAAAATATTGATGTTACAATTGCAAATATCAATTAAAAATAGCGAAACAAATACATTAGGAATATAAATTGGAACAAAAATAGAAATAATACTAATAATGATACCTGTAATAATGTAACAAACCGGGTTCTAATGTGTAACGGTAAGCATC
Organism: Corythoichthys intestinalis; assembly: GCF_030265065.1. Taxonomy (NCBI): domain Eukaryota; kingdom Metazoa; phylum Chordata; class Actinopteri; order Syngnathiformes; family Syngnathidae; genus Corythoichthys; species Corythoichthys intestinalis. The sequence goes on from NC_080398.1 coordinate 46,257,597, forward strand.
ACCTTTTTTTCCACCACTTGCACTAGCGTTGTTGGAACCGATGTTGGTTCCTCTAAACCAGGGGTCAGCAACCTTTTTGGTGTGGAGTGCCACTTTCAAATTTTCTTGTCAATCAGTGTGCCACCCCAAGATTAATGACGCGCATCTGAATTTTTATATCCGGCAGAGCTGTAATTTTACTCCAAATAAAAAAAACATGGACATACATTTAATTTGTACAACTACCATTCGTCTTCATCAATTAACTAAAAACTAATGCATATTGTAGAAAATATCAAAACTTGAAAATAAGTGCAACAGTAATAACAGCTGTACAGCTGTACCATTTTATGCAAACATATCACACACACACACACACACCCCAGCACGCAAAAGGGAACAGGTGTGATTCTCAGTGCAGGTCTCCCACAGTACAGAGAGCCTTCAAAGTCAGAACAGCCGACTCTTACATTTTGTCTTGTTCACTAGCTTAAACAGTGAATTATATGCACAATTTTATATTTTATATTCCACATATAAAAGATGCCCACTTTAATGTGTTCCTTGGCCCTGTTTTCTATGAATTTTCATGTTTTGTCTCGTAGTGGCGTTTGACACTTGTTGTGCGACACACACCACTCTCGAGGCATAATGCACAAAAAGAGCTACCGGAAGTAACCAGGCAACCAGTTGTTACCGGTATCCCCAAGGAGCCGCTGTCCCCTACAATATGATCGGCTTACTAGTTAAGCGTAGAAGAGGAATTGGGCGTCTGTGCGAGAAAAAGAGAGGGAGGAGCAAAGGAAGGTGTTGAGAGAGAGCGGAGAGCGCCGTGAAAAGGAGAGAAGAGGCTGTGTCCCCCGCTGGTTTTTGTTTTGTTTAATAAAAGTCTCCAGTAAAACGCCATCCAACGCGTCACAGAGTTTTTATACACATTGCCACCTCTCCGAAGTAAGCACCGGACGAATCGACGGCAACGAGCCACGTTAATCGCCGGTTCACTCCATACTAAAGTGTAAGCATCGCTTCACCCGCTGCCCTGACCTGACAGCTGGCAATCGGGGTCCAACCGGAGTGTTGCGATGCGCCGGGACAGGGGTGTACAGTCCCGTATCTTAAGCGACCGGCCTCCGCGCCGGGGCGAGTATGTGACATCGGGATCTCAATTCAAAGCCCGGCGCGGACGCCGGCGATTCGCCGGCTGTCTACTCGCTTACTAGCCCGCCGGCCTCCACGCTGGGGCTTGGAGTAACAGCACTAAAAAGTGCAGATTGGTGACAATGTGTACTTCCGCCAGCTCTCTGACTGGTTGGCTTCGTGACACGTTAGTAGCGGGTGCTGAACTGAGCGCGCAGAATTGAGTGCGCAGAGGGGGGAAAAAAACGACGAGCGCAGGAATCGAGAAATTGAAGAGCTGGAAGTGTGCTCAAAATCCATAATTGTTGCAAATAACGCTATAGGCAGAGGGGTCGGGAGGGACGCTCCTGTAAAGCCCTAAATAACAGGGCGTGCAACTAAAAATGTCTTAATTTCAGGTAAAAAAAAAAAAAGATAATAATATTTTGCCATGCGCTCGCGTGTCACTGGTTAACCCATCGCGTGCCAGCGCTGACACGCGTGTCATAGGTTGCCGACCCCTGCTCTAAACGAAGAAACTGCGGTGCTGTCATAGATCGTCGTATTTAGAGCATGTCATGGGATGTAGAAACAAGTGGCCAGTCAAATTTTACGTGGAATGTCGAAAAGATCGTGTGTCGAAACGATTGCATGTCGAGGTACCACTGTAGTATAAAGTGCCTGGAGGTTTCCTTAAAGGTGGAAAGGTACTATACAAGTGTAACTGCATTGACCAAAACCCATTAGCATCTGAATAATATAAGTGACTTCCCGTCAAACATATTCCTATATTTGAAACTGGTCTGTGCTGTAAAAGAAAAAAAAAAAGAAGGGGGCCGCTCTTGTGTGACTCACAGAGGTAGAAATGGAAACAGAGTAGGTGCCAGAGCAGCAGCAGACACGTGAAGCACAGTACGGCGGTAGCGAAGGCAACTATGAGGAGACCGGCTGCACTCGTTTTCACAGGGGCTGATGGTAAAAACACCAGCCAGGTGTTGTTGTTCAGCGCACCTGCAGGATGTGGGAGATTTGATACACACAAGCACACGTTTGAATGGAGGAATTATCATAACAAACAATCTGACTCACTGTGGAATCGTGGGTCGGTCCGCAAGACGTTTGGATTCACATAGTGCTGGATGAATATAAATGTGATGACAGCAACCAAAAGGACCACACCGACTGCTGCGGAGGACACTGCTACAAAGAAACACCTAAAGGCAACACAGATGAAATCATCCTTAACAGTCACTCTGATTGTACAAATAGGTGCCGCAGTCCAATATTTCTCTAGACTTACCTGTAGTTTCTCCCACCAACACAGTTGTTCAGCCATTTGCAGTGATGATCAAAATCTGATACACACTTGTTGCAAACACTGCAGTGTTTCACTTTGGGACCACTGAGGAAAGGGAACATTTTAGAACAATTAAACACATACTTTATATAACAAACTAAACAGGGTTCAATAGCACCGGTAAGTAATATGTACCTTATTTACCGCATGGTAAAAAACTTTAATTATGCAGTGGATGCAGTTTGGCAGCATATTTCATACGGACAGTGGATATTTTGAGATACTGTAGCACAACATAACACAAATAATAAATAGCACACTTAATTAGGAATCACTATAGCTGTAAACTGTGTAGCATAGGCTAATTTCCTCATTAGTCAGTTCAGGACAAATGAAAGTGCATATTGCATTAGTCATTCATCATGGTCGTTGTGCTATACGTGGAAAAACAACTTACTATTATATTAGTATATAGCGGAAAACACAGACAAGGCTGAAAAAGCAGTTTCTGCTCTTGCACCCCTCTTTTAAATAAACTGCTGTATTTTAAGCCAAAGGAACTGTTGTGTTTGATAGAAAAATATGTCTATATGCTGCCATAACAATTTTATGGCGCATTAAGCCCCCAAACTATTTTTAATTTGTCCGTTTTACCCTGCAGACCCACGTTTACAGACACCGCGCAACCGATTTTGTTTCAACCCAGCCATAAAAAGAAGGTAAGTAATTATATTTATTATTCAAAATGTCTATCATTTTTAGCTTAGAATCCTTTATTGATGTCTAATATTTAGTTTTGAAAAAAAAAAAAAAAAAGACTTTAAAAAATTATTACTCGCATATTTTAAACTTTTAAACAAGTTACGTCACAATGAAAAAAATAGTGTCTGTAAATAGGTCATGGATAGCTACCTCATAACTATCGCTTAGTTGTATTTTTTTTTTTGTTACCGCTGCATTTTCCCCGATATTTTAGGTGATAAATAATCGATCTGAACAAAGAAAAACAGAAAAAAAAAGTTTAAAAAGGTAAATATTTGAAAAAGAAAATCTCGACCACTCCTTGATGTCTGCGATTCCTGCATTGCAACCCTTGTTATATTACCATGTTTCACCCATAAAATCCCCCAAAACTCCAGCTGTGGCCATTCACAGCTGTGTCTTGACACTCAGTGAGACATGGTACATGAAGTTTTTGGATCTAAACAAGTACGCGATAATATCTTGATAAAATCATGGTGTCTTTAATTATACTCTCTCATGCTCTCACTTTGAGTTAGGGTTTAGGGGTTTAAATTTTTTTTTAAATACCCTCCTGTTCAAAATTTTTCTTCCCCCAGAAAATTGAGATTTTAAGCTTTCCAATGATGGATCACACATGCATATAGGACAATTTTGAAATATGGCCAAATTGGGGGTCTCAGAGGGGAACTTCAAGTCACCTGAGTTTTTTCCACTGTATACTATTGAAAAAAACTGTAAAAATTACGGACACGCGTTTAATGAGATTTATGATTATACTGGTATGTTTAATGTTCGCCCATTAATACTGTAAGAAATCTTCGATTTATTATTTTGCTACTTTTCATAATGACTTATTAGAATCTCAAAGGTACTTTTCAGTAGTAATAAATAGTGTTACGACACTAAAACGACATCATCTGTATCGGCGAGTACTAAAAAATAACTTGCTGATTCTGTGCAATCGAGATCTAGTTTCAATTTGCTGGACGCCCTACCCATAATGGCCACCAGTTACGCCCACGGCCGTAAAAAAAAGACCACATGTCGCCCTTCCCAAGATCATGGTAGATAATCGTGTGGCATCCAATTATCCTAGTAGACGTCCGATCCAGTTGAAGTGAGAAGGTGGCAGCACCACTTCAAATGGATTGGACGTCTAGTGTCATCAATAGAAGACAATGACTCTAGCAGTGTCTGGCCAAGCCATTATAGCAATTACTTTACAGTAATTTAGTATTATAAGAAAAAAAATGCATCTTTAGAAAATAAAAACAAAACAAAAAAAATCAGTACAGTAACAGCATTGGCTGATACCACATTTGGGTGTGGAATTGGTAACAGGAGCCAAAAAATGTTATCAATATCACATATACCCATATAGCAGAACTGAACCAATTAAACGATTAATGAAGGTTGCATACGTACACCTTGACGTCACACAAATAACAGTGTGAATCCTGGATGACATGAGCCTGCACTGTGCGGTCAAAAAGAGGCATCGGTCCAGCGTAAGACTTTTTGGCCCTCACGCTGGCATCAGCTGGATCTATAGTCACTGCGGCAACATGGCTGAGCAAGTGCACGAGAAAGGCCAAACCTATAAACTGGTTGCCTCTGGGGTTGAGGAAAAATTAGCTAACAAGACAAAAATATCACTGATTCTGATCCTTCTAGGCTTCATGAAGAAACAAACAAACGGAGATTCATCTCATTAATAGAAGCTCATAGAAAGCACCCAAACAAGAAAAACGTTGTTTTGGTTATCAAGGCTGATTTGTAAACTCGTGAGCAGACTGTGGGCCAGCTGAGTGTCTGCTGAGAATTAAGGATACGGCGTAGAGCACGTGGTTCCAAGGCGGCGGTAGGAGAGGGATGAACATGCCAAAGGCTACGATGGCAAAGTAGTTGTACACCAGCCAGACAATGACTTGAAAGACCTGAGGGGGCCAAGTCCAGCCATTCACTCGTGGGGTCTTGGACGGGACCAGGTCGTTTCGGCTGCTGACACGCATGGGAGCAGTTCGCCTCAACTGTCCACGGAGGATGTTCAACTAGACACCATGAGACACAAACTGTCAGAAAGAATATCATTTAAAACACACAATTTGGATAAATGAGGGATTGAATAATAACCACGAAGACTAAGTAAAGATTTGCTCAAAAGTTCATGTTAATTCAAATGAATATTAAATTGCATTCAACTCAAAAAATGGAAACAAATTCAAAAGAAATCTGAGACAATGAAAAATGTAGGGTTTTTAATTGTGTGAAAACATTTATTGTACTATGAAATTTCATGGTGATAAGCTTTATTATTTTAGAAATACAATCTGTGAAATATTATACAGTGGGGCAAATAAGTATTTAGTCAACCATCAATTGTGCAAGTTCTCCTACTTGAAAAGATTAGAGAGGCCTGTAATTGTCAACATGGGTAAACCTCAACCATGAGAGACAGAATGTGGGGAAAAAAAACAGAAAATCACATTGTTTGATTTTTAAAGAATTTATTTCCAAATTAGTGTGGAAAATAAGTATTTGGTCACCTACAAAAAAGCAAGATTTCTGGCTGTCAAAGAGGTTTAACTTCTTCTAACGAGGCTCCACTCGTTACCTGTATTAATGGCACCTGTTTTAACTCATTATAGGTAAAAAAGACACCTGTCCACAATCTCAGTCAGTCACACTCCAAACTCCACTATGGCCAAGACCAAAGAGCTGTTGAAGGACACCAGAGACAGAATTGTAGACCTGCACCTGAATCTGCAATAGGTAAAACTGTTGGTGTAAAGAAATCAACTGTGGGAGCAATTATTAGAAAATGGAAGACATACACGACCACTGATAATCTCCCTCGATCTGGGGCTCCATGCAAGATCTCACCCCGTGGCGTCAAAATGATAACAAGAACAGTGAGCAAAAATCCCAGAACCACACGGGATAACCTAGTGAATGACCTACAGAGAGCTGGGACCACAGTGACAAAGGATAATATTAGTAACACAATGCGCCGCCAGGGACTCAAATCCTGCACTGCCAGACGTGTCCCCCTGCTGAAGCCGGTACACGTCCAGGCCCATCTGCGCTTCGCTAGAGAGCATTTGGATGGTCCAGAAGAGGACTGGAAGAATGTGTTATGATCAGATGAAACCAAAATAGAACTTTTTGGTTAAAAAAAACAGGTTCTCGTGTTTGGAGGAGAAAGAATAGAGAATTGCATCCGAAGAACACCATACCCACTGTCAAGCATGGGGGTGGAAACATCATGCTTTGGGGCTGTTTTTCTGCAAAGGGACCAGGACGACTGATTTGTGTAAAGGAAAGAATGAATGGGGCCATGTATCGAGAGATTTTGAGTGAAAATCTCCTTCCATCAGCAAGGGCATTGAAGATGAGACGTGGCTGGGTCTTTCAGCATGACAATGACCCCAAACACACAGCCAGGGCAACAAAGGAGTGGCTTCGTAAGAAGCATTTCAAGGTCCTGGAGTGGCCTAGCCAGTCTCCAGATCTCAACCCCATAGATAAATAAATTATTTAAAAATCAAACAATGTGACTTTCTGTTTTTTTCCCACATTCTGTCTCTCATGGTTGAGGTTTACCCATGTTGACAATTACAGGCCTCTCTAATATTTTCAAGTGGGGGAACGTGCACAATTAGTGGTTGACTAAATACTTATTTGCCCCACTGTATGTATGTGTATATGTTAGGGCTGTCAAAATTATCGCGTTAACGCGCGGTAATTAATTTTTTAAATTAATCACGTTAAAATATTTGACGCAATTAACGCACATGTCCCGCTCAGAAAGTAGTCTGCCGTTTGGTAAGGTTTACAGCAAGGCTTTTTGCGCTGTCCAACAGCGAACTCTTGTGGTCGCTTTGCGACATGGTTTATTATTTTCTTCTTTTCTTCATTATGGCTGCACGACGTCTCGGGCTAATAATGTTGTGCTTATATGATCCTTGGACAAGATTTGTCCGTAAGTACGGTTGTTGTAAAGAATGTACATATTATGTTAGTAAGCGAAATGTTATATTTTTTGTATGAGACGCTTTTTGTTGATGTTTAGTGAACCTGTATAGCGTGCTAAGCTAACGTTGTTGCTAATGCAATGCTGTGTACTTTTTTGTTGTTGTTTCACTACGGTCTAAAGAGGACAATGGTTTGAGGCCATTTTATTAATAAATCAGATGAAAAAGGAAGAAGTCTGATTATTAAGGCGTCGTTCACTAGCTGTCTAGCTTTGGAAAAAGTAGACGCTTCGGAGTGAGGACAGCATAGACAGATATAAATGACAGTAGAGTGAAATGCTCACTACAGTCCTTATGTACCGTATGTTGAATGTATATATCCATCTTGTGTCTTATCTTTCCATTCCAACAATTTATTTTACAGAATATATATATAATTTACAGAAAAATATGGCATATTTTATAGATGGTTTGAATTGCGATTAATTGCGATTAATTACGATTAATTAATTTTTAAGCTGTAATTAACTCGATTAAAAATTTTAATCGTTTGACAGCCCTAGTATATATATATATATATATATATATATATATATATATATATATATATATATATATATATATATATATATATATATATATATTAGGGCTGTCAAAATTATCGCGTTAACGGGCGTTAATTAATTTTTTAAATTAATCACGTTAAAATATTTGACGCAATTAACGCACTTGCCCAGCTCAGACAGATTTAATTGACAGTGGAGTGAAAGGCCCACTTGTTAATTGTGTTTTGCGGAGTTTTGCTGCCCTCTGCTGGCGCTTGGGTGCGACTGATTTTATAGTGTAAGTAATTATTGCCATCAACAATGGCGGGCTACTAGTTTATTTTTTGATTGGAATTTTTACAAATTTTATTAAAACGAAAACATTAAGACGGGTTTTAATATAAAATTTCTATAACTTGTACTAACATTTTTCATAAAGAACTACAAGTCTTTCTTTCCATGGATCACTTTAACAGAATGTTAATAATGTTAATGCCATCTTGTTGATTTATTGTTATAATAAACAAATACAGTCCTTATGTACCATATGTTGAATATATATATATCCATCTTGCGTCTTATCTTTCCATTCCAACAATAATTTACAGAAAAATATGGCATATTATATAGATGGTTTGAATTGCGATTAATTGTGATTAATTACGATTAATTAATTTTTAAGCTGTATTATAATTTTTAATCGTTTGACAGCCCTAATATATATATATATATATATATATATATATATATATATATATATATATATATATATACAATGCCTTGCAAAAGTATTCAGCCCCCTTGAATCTTGCAACCTTTCGCCACATTTCAGGCTTCAAACATAAAGATATGAAATTTAATTTTTTTGTCAAGAATCAACATCAAGTGGGACACAATCGTGAAGTGGAACAACATTTATTGGATAATTTAAACTTTTTTAACAAATAAAAAACTGAAAAGTGGGGCGTGCAATATTATTCGGCCCCTTTACTTTCAGTGCAGCAAACTCACTCCAGAAGTTCAGTGAGGATCTCTGAATGATCCAATGTTGTCCTAAATGACCGATGATGATAAATAGAATCCACCTGTGTGTAATCAAGTCTCCGTATAAATGCACCTGCTCTGTGATAGTCTCAGGGTTCTTTTTAAAGTGCAGAGAGCATTATGAAAACCAAGGAACACACCAGGCAGGTCCGAGATACTGTTGTGGAGAAGTTTAAAGCCAGATTTGGATACAAAAAGATTTCCCAAGCTTTAAACATCTCAAGGAGCACTGTGCAAGCCATCATATGGAAATGGAAGGAGCATCAGACCACTGCAAATCTACCAAGACCCGGCCGTCCTTCCAAACTTTCTTCTCAAACAAGGAGAAAACTGATCAGAGATGCAGCCAAGAGGCCCATGATCACTCTGGATGAACTGCAGAGATCTACAGCTGAGGTGGGAGAGTCTGTCCATAGGACAACAATCAGTCGTACACTGCAAAAATCTGGCCTTTATGGAAAAGTGGCAAGAAGAAAGCCATTTCTCAAAGATATCCATAAAAAGTCTTGTTTAAAGTTTGCCACAAGCCACCTGGGAGACACACCAAACATGTGGAAGAAGGTGCTCTGGTCAGATGAAACCAAAATTGAACTTTTTGGCAAAAATGCAAAACGATATGTTTGGCGTAAAAGCAACACAGCTCATCACCATGAACACACCATCCCCACTGTTAAACATGGTGGTAGCAGCATCATGGTTTGGGCCTGCTTTTCTTCAGCAGGGACAGGGAAGATGGTTAAAATTGACGGGAAGATGGATGCAGCCAAATACAGGAACATTCTGGAAGAAAACCTGTTGGTATCTGCACAAGACCTGAGACTGGGACGGAGATTTATCTTCCAACAGGACAATGATCCAAAACATAAAGCCAAATCTACAATGGAATGGTTCAAAAATAAACGTATCAGAGTGTTAGAATGGCCAAAGTCAAAGTCCAGACCTGAATCCAATCGAGAATCTGTGGAATGAGCTGAAGACTGCTGTTCACAAACACTCTCCATCCAACCTCACTGAGCTCGAGCTGTTTTGCAAGGAAGAATGGGCAAGAATGTCAGTCTCTCGATGTGCAAAACTGATAGAAACACACCCCAAGCGACTTGCAGCTGTAACTGGAGCAAAATGTGGCGCTACAAAGTATTAACGCAAGGGGGCCGAATAATATTGCACGCCCCACTTTTCAGTTTTTTATTTGTTAAAAAAGTTTAAATTATCCAATAAATTTTGTTCCACTTCACGATTGTGTCCCACTTGTTGTTGATTCTTGACAAAAAATTACAATTTTATATCTTTATGTTTGAAGCCTGAAATGTGGCGAAAGGTTGCAAGGTTCAAGGGGGCCGATTACTTTTGCAAGGCACTGTATATTAAAAAAAAACAGATCACAGCATTTACTTAGTGTTTTCTCTTTTTTTTTTTTTTTACACACACAGTAGCAGCCTTTCACACAGTGCAACATCTGAACTCCTGTGCAAAATCAGTAATAACAGTCACTGTATTTTAGTCACAACGACCCATCAATAAAAATATTCAAGTAAATATTAAAGAAAACGACAAAGAAAATATTGTAGTGCCGCAGCATCTTTATCACAATAACAATCCAGGGAATTGATTGATATTTGAATGTAAAGTAGCTCTCTCTACAGTTGAGCCTAGCTCTTGAGCCCGAACCTGAACCCGAACCGACCGAATTTCGGGCTGGGTCGGGCCCAAAATGTCAATTATGTTCGGGTCGGGTCGGATCGGGCCGGACTTCACTCCCGCTAACGTTTTTTTTTAAATAAATATATATTTGTATACTAAAAGAATGTATTGATGTTAAACTAAGGAATACTGGTTATAAAATTAATAAATTGGATGAAACAGATAGAAGGCGCTTTTGTAATCACAAACATGAGCCAGTGTGTTGTTTGCGCACATGAACGCCATGGCCCCGCCCTCCTTTTAATCTTCCCCACCCGCTCTTGACGCTCTCCGCGAGTCTGCAACGCTGCATCCTGGTATTTCCTTTTTGAATTTCAATATAGAGCCGCAAGAGGTGAAAAGCAAACTAAAGACGGTGGGATTGAAAAGGCAAGAATCCACGAGTGGTGTGTGGAAAGGATTTAAATTGATAGTGAAAGATGTTACAGAAAACTGTCGGCCTTGCCGAATGCAACAAATGTGGCGCTTTGCTCTCGTACGAGAGCAGAAAGACTGGCACATTGACGCTGAGCAGGCATTTTAAAAACTGTACTGGCCTGAAAGATATTAGTCAAACATCGTTATTATCATTTATTTCAAGGGCTGCACCTCTTCGTGCTAAGCAGGACATCGTGGAGTTCGTGGTGTTCCTTAAAACGTCTTTATTTTTGTTTCAGTGCTCCTTAAGGCAGGTTGTTCTTTTGTGTGTTCTGATGCAAGTCCTTAAAATAAAGAATGTTATTTAAAAGTATTTTAGTTTATTTTTGAATATGGTGCTGTTCCTCTTCTTGTCAGAGAGGCACGTATAGTGTGCCCAATATCCCACACAGAAATATATTTAACAAACCTTTCCAGCGTTATTTCGTTGTGTAAATGTAGTATTTATAATTATAATAAAAATATGTAGACTATTTAAACATCAAGAAAACTTTTTCTGCCAACTCGAAGAAATTAAAATAAATGTCTATTATTGCATTTTGCCGAGGAATGCTGCATGAACTATCCAACTGATAGAACAGACACACAAATATAAACGATATAAATGTTTATTGAATATGGATCTTACAGTCTTGTTTATCTGGGAGAATTTGTTACAAAAGACAGGTTTTAATTTATCATTATGCACATAGGCATCGTCCCAGTTGTGATCACACAAAACGCAACCACGTATTGCATCCCCGCATTTGCTCCTCCTGCTGAGTCCTCACAAATAAAACGGGCTCGGGCCTACAAATGAAACGTACATTTTCGGGGGGTGGTTTCGGGCTCGAGCCTACAAATAAAACGTAAAATTTCGGGCTCTCGGCCTTTAATACACGGGGCCGGGTCGGGTCGGGTCGGGTCGGATTTTTTAGGCCCGAACTAAGCTCTAATCGAGAGAGCAGAGAGATAGGACATAACATAACAATGGCTGAAGCGGAGAAAGTGGGAGCGATTATTGATGCACCTAACACATTAAAAGCAGACATCTGGAGACATTTTGGCTTCTACGAGGTTGGTGGGAAACTTGACCAGAGTTATGCGGTGTGTAAAAAATTAAACATGAGAATAATAATACAAATGGGGAAACCAAATCCATTGCATCACCGGAATTGCGCAGGGAAGATTTTTGAAAGTACTTATATATTTTAAAATGTGCTGAATCGATTCGGCTTGTTGCCCGCATCGAATCGAATCGTCCATGCCCCGCATCGGGATGCATCGATTATTGTTGACACCCTTAATATATATATACACATACACACACACACATATATATATATATTATATATATATATATATATATATATATATATATATATATACACATACAGTGGGGAAAACAAGTATTTGATACACTGACAATGGGTTTTCCCATTGGCAGTGTATCAAATACTTGTTCTCCCCACTGTATACACATATACACACACACACAAACACACACACACACACACACACACACACACACACACACACACACACACACATATATATGTAGTGTGTGTATAGTAAAATTGAAAATAATGTATTATTTGACACTTAATAGCACCAATAGAAAGCAATAGATGTCCAATCCATTTGCAATGTGTGGTCTTGTGGTGAATGATCAGGATTCAGAGCCATTGACGGAGCTAAAACGTCCAGTTCATTTTGATTGCGAGGGGATAGCTCTCCCAGTCAAAATGGATTGGATTGGACTCTCACCATTAATGGCAATCAATGAGTTATTGAAGACACTAAAATTGTCCATAAGTGTAAATGGTCATATCTGTCCTGTGATCGGATTGCGACTAGATTAGGGCAACCCTAATTGGGATAAGAAGTATAGAGAATGGACCGAGTCCTTTTTACCTGTTATGAAATGGCTTAAAATAATGTACTATATGTATGCTTCTTTTTTTGATCAATATCTAAAAAAAAAAAAAAACAAAACTTAATCTTTATAAAATGTCATACATGCATATTATATATGTCATGTCATTTACTACCCTTACAGGTTTTAAACAAGCAATCAGTGTTTTCGTCAACGATGACTATAACGAAAATATTTCGTCAAGGCAAGGCAAGGCAAGGCAAATCTATTTATATAGCACAATTCAACACAAGGCAATTCAAAGTGCTTTACATCACATGAAGATAATAAAAATCACATTTAAATCAATACAACGTAAACCAAGACAATCAAAGTAGGAAATAAAATTATACATAAAAATCGTTTTTAACCGCAAACAGAATGAAAATAAATAAATAGAAATAAAACAAAACTACTACTACTAATAATAATTGAAATCAGCTATGGAGATAAGCACAAGAGGAATAGAAAGCAAGTAGATTGAAATATATAGACAGTTATGGATATGCAGTGCTAAACAAAAGCGTTATTAGCCCTGATTTAAAGGAGCTAACAGTTTGAGCATACTTCAGACGTTCAGCTAACTTGTTCCAGAGGTGAGGAGCATACTAACTAAATGCTGCCTCATCCTGCTTGGTTCTTGTTCTTGGAACATGCAGGAGACCGGTTCAAGACGACCCTAGGGGTCTAGATGTCTCATAGGAATCTAACAAATCAAGCATGTATTTTGGTCCAAGGCCATTAAGTGTTTTGTATACGAGCAGTAGTATTTTATAGTCTATCCTTTGACTCACTGGAAGCCAGTGTAGCGATTTCAAAACCGGTGTAATGTGATCCAGATTCCTTGTATTTGTGAGGACTCTGGCTGCAGCATTCTGTACTAGCTGCAGCTTCCTGACTGATTTTTTATCAAGACCCGTAAATATACCGTTGCATTAGTCCAATCTGCTGAAAATGAATGCATGCATAGGTTTTTCCATGTCTTGTTGAGTCAGAAGCCCCTTAATTCTGGTTATATTTTTTAGGTGGTAATAAGCAGATTTAGTGACGGACTTTAGATGGCTATCAAATTTTAGGTCTGAGTCCAGTAGTAGCAGAACAGATTATTGCCTGCATCGTTATTCCGACGAATATCATTTAGGACTTTGATAAGCACGGTCTCAATGCTGTGTTGTGGCCGAAATCCAGATTGAAATGAGTTAAAAAGATTGTTTTGCATCATAAAAGTCTGGATCTGTTCGAACACAATCCTTTCGATAATTTTCCCCAGGAATGTCAGATTTGATATTGGCCTGTAATTACTAATGGTAAAGGCATCCAGATTAGGTTTTTTTAGGAGAGGTTTTATTACTGCAGTTTTTAAAGTCTGTGGAAACTCTCCTGTTTGGAGAGAAGTATTTATAATCTGAAGTATGTCTGGGACTATGCAATGAAAAACAGTTTTGAAAATGTTTGAAGGAAGGATGTCAAGGCAGTATGTTGTGGGCTTTAATTTTGACACAATTTCTGTTAAAGTGGCATAGTCCAAGAGGCTAAACTGTCTAAGATTGACGTGGGGGACATTTTGGGAGGCATTTAGTGTAACAATTGTTAACCTGGAACAATTTTTTCATGAGACTATAACGAGCTAAAAACGTATTCCAGCAGACTAAAACATGACAAAACGAATTCCGGTTTTGGTCTGACGAGACAAGAACGAGAAGAAAATACGCAATAGTTTCTGTCACATGTTCACAACGTGTTATTTGTTGTTAGCCTGCATCACGTAGCAGTGTCTGCTTCTGTCACTTATGTGACGTGCTGCACCCCCCATCCCCAACTCCCCAGTGCCCTATCCAGGCTTTTGAAAAATATGCGATAATATTTGTATTCTTATCTTGGCAAGAGAGAATATGCAATGTTGCTTTAGCCTTTAAAAGGTCTGTAAGAGTGATCATCACACACTAAATGTAACTTGAAGCGTTAGCATAGCATTCGGGTTAGCATTAGTTGAATAATAATGGCGAGCTTCCTCTTAAACTCTCGGACAACTTTTTTCTTTTTTTTTATACATATATTTCGTGGCATCCAGGTGGGTATAATTAATTAATTGAATATAATGTACTGTTTTCCTGCTAAGTGTGTATTATCACCAAGTTGGCGCTGTGTACAATGTGTGCTCGGCTGTCAATGTTCATTCAAAGACCATTATTTATTTATTTAATTTTGGAGCAAAATTTTTCAAAATTTTACAGACGAAAACATTTTTAGTATACGTCGACTAAAACTAGACAAAACTAGTCTTGAATTCATTCATTAAAAAAATGTTATCTAATCATAGTTTCTGTTTTTTAAGGTTCAATGATTTAAGGTGCTTCAATTTACTTTAATTGTATTTATTTATTCACTATTCATTTATTTAAGAACTGAAAGTGCAGAAAATTGCAAAACCACGGTATATGATTGTATTCACATAATACCATTTAATCCAATCTAAGGGGGTTTGTCTGTGAATGATGAAGATTGCTGTATATAAACAGGATAAAGGAAACCATGTCTCCGCACACTTGCTGCTTTTATGAAGTAAACCAAAAGCTTACGTGTTCAAAAAAATAATAATAATCACACATCCTGCGATAGGACTATTGCGCTTGCGCACATAGCGACGGCGATAATCAAACGATATATTGTGCAGGCCTAATATCTTAAAAACCTTTGGAACAGAACAAGAATCAAGGGTCACCCTTGAGATCCATTCTTGCTGACATATAACAATAACGATGTTGACAAAAACAAAGGGAAGACGAGATACATTTACTACCATTGACTTGAATGCAAAATGAAATTCCCTCAGAAAGTGGGTGCCTAGTTCAAAATACTTTAGAGCCATTTTAGTTTGGGAACAAATGCTGAAAAACTGGTTCAAAATGTGGTATGTCCTAGATGTATTTCTATGTAACTAAATAAACAGCAAATAGGGGACGTAAATGACAAATAGCCTACTGTGAAAAGCTTCAAGTAGATTTTTTTCTTAAAAAAAAAAAAAAAAAAAAAAAAAAAAAAAAAAAGGGCATTTGACCAGAAGCTACATCCCTTTCTTTTGGGTCATCTGACTCACATGTTTTGCTGTGGGCCCTCAATGCTGACACAAGGGTTTTTGTATGCGTGTATCTTTATAGCATTCACCGACTGTTTCCGAACATTTCAACAGGCTGTAAACTAAATGGAGTCTGGGAATCATTTTCGCAGTATCAAATAACAAAGACAACTCGTTACGAGTTTGGCATGAATAAATATCAGTCAACTTTTATGGCTAGTGAGACGCTTAAAAATCATGCTGGTGAATATTCCACCGTGCAAATTCATTGAGAACGACTTACTTTCGTTGCGGCGCTCATCATATCAACAGCGGAGTCATCGCTTCTGAGATCAAAACAATGGACATGATAATTCCAAGAGAGTGACTCGTTTTCAGAGCAACCAATAGAACGTCATGCTACAGGACAACAATGCAAATAAACCACAAACAAATAAAACGTCCTCTGTAGACGTCCTTGGAACGGAGTAGCGGAAAGCCGTCGACTTAGAAGTTGAAGGAGCAGTTTGCTCGGCTGTGCCATGGCAACAGCTGCGCATGCGCAATGTTGACCGCTGGTGTTGCGTTCAGGTTCCTCACAACAACGACAGACTTCCAAGGACTGCTTGTGAATCTTGTTACTGGGGGGGTGGCGGTCTGGCCACCGCGTATGGTATCCCATTCATATAGTACTGATGTGTTCCAAGTTACAACCTTGGCGTTGTTACCTCCTCTTTCACCTTAAAAAAAAAATGAAATGTTGGTTTTGTTCCTAGGGGGCGCTACACACATTTACGTATACTTTAATTTTAATATTTTTACATTTTATCAAAGTTTTCACCAGTGTTCACCTGGCTGTTGAGTTTGGTGAGTTTTGAAGCATTCTGAAAGGGTCAAAGTAGGCGGGACAAAGAATGACTGCTAGGGGGCGCTAAAAAAAAATACAGTGGTACCTCTACATACGATCGCTTCGACACACGAACTTTTCGACATCCGACGTAAAATTTGACTCGCCATTTGTTTCTACATCCGACGACATGCTCGAAATACGACGACAATGGCAGCACTGCAGACGAATGCACGGCGGATTTTCTTGTGTGACAAATCAACACAGGTTTCAGAAAAGGTTGGTACAGGTGGTGAAACAAGGAAAAAGTTGACGCTTACCTTCTAAATGAAGATGCAAATGACAGAAAAATATGAGCGTGGGGTGGGCATCCGTGAAATGGCTCAACAATACATCTCCACGGTCCTCCTCCGACCATCGTTCGCCAGTCTTTATAAGTTAAGCTGACAATTCTTATTGTGGTAACATCTCCAAAGAAATCGCCAGCTTCGCCACGTTGTCATCATTTCTTTCACAACTTATTCAACACAAAACGCCTGCTGTCTGCCGCAATTGACGGTGTTCTCAAGAGAACATTCAAAGTGAAAGTGAAACTCAAGCTCACCGGTCCAGGTACACAAAAAAACGTCCGCCTTATTAGAACCCGATTCGTTACACTCTTACAGGAATTATTATTATTCTTTTTATTATATTATTCCAATTTTGATTTATAATTTATTTGTTTTGCTACGTGTAATTGCCATTTGTAATAGCACCAGCAGTATTTTTTAAGGATTTAGTGCAGGTTTTTGGGCTGTGGAACGAATTAATGGAATTATAATGTATTCCTATGGGAAAATCCTGCTCGACATACGACCATTTCGACTTACAAACAAGGTCCTGGAACGGATTAACTTCGTATGTAGAGGTACCACTGTATTTGGAATTTGTCTTTACGCAGTATCAAAGATTGCACCGGTCTTGACCTGCCTACCGATTTTGAAGCATTCTAAGGGGGTCAAATTGAGCTCAAAGGGGCTGCGGAACAATATAATAACTATAAAACCGAGGAACTGCAATAGGTTACCTAAAAAACATTGTCACCTGCATGTCCGTACTGTTCAGTTATGGATGTTCCAAGTCAAATAAAATCAAATCAACTTTTATTTGTTTCGACCAAATCACAACAAATCATCTCAAGGACAAAACAAGTGTTTTAAGGTGCAGTAGCCCTACGCTAGATTTCGACCTACTTGAGCATTGTAGCCTTTTTTTTTTTTTTTTTTTTTTTTTTTTAAAAGATTTTTTTTAAGTAAGACTAATTCCAACCCACACCTGGCATCCTGTTAACACCCCTGTTCTGAATGCTCATCTTCCAATGCTATTGACGTGTTGGACGTCCAATCCATTTTGACTGGGAAAAGCTGACAGCGCAGTCACACACATTATAATTGAAGAGCATGTTTTTGTGGTGCAGTGTATTAAACCACACATTTTTATAAATACATGTGAA
Organism: Corythoichthys intestinalis; assembly: GCF_030265065.1. Classification (NCBI taxonomy): domain Eukaryota; kingdom Metazoa; phylum Chordata; class Actinopteri; order Syngnathiformes; family Syngnathidae; genus Corythoichthys; species Corythoichthys intestinalis. Next base: position 46,275,702 of record NC_080398.1, read on the forward strand.
AGAATTTATTTTTTTTTAACGTAGCACACATAAAAAAAAATAAAATACAAATAAAAAATAAAGCAGAAGTCTTAAACTCAATCTTACTCGGGGGCAAACGTGCAAGATTTTGGGTAAAAAGTACAAGCAATCCGATCTTTTCAATCTATCATTAACAGTTAAGAACATGAACAGTTCTTTACAAAAAAAGAGTTACCTGCTCTGCTTTCAAGTCTCTCTGCTATTGTATATTCCTCAGCATTTTTCTAGTTAAGTAATGGTATATCATGTTGTATTTGTTGAGCAATACATCTTTCTCTGTGCATATAATACACATTGCCGTTGAGATGCACACGTACTCAACTAAAAAAATGTGTCACTTTTCCTGAAATTGGCTACATTGGTGCCCAACCTTCTCCTTCACTTGCAAGTTTGCGAAAACCATGACTGTGTTGTCACACAATTTTCCTTCCATCTGTAAATCACTTTGGAATTACATTTCAATCAATCATGTTAGCTTGTACTGTAAGTATTGAGAAAAAAAAAACTTAATTATCTAAGTAGGGTCCCACAAAATACTGTCCCATGAGCCAAAAATGTCCCCGAGGCTGCAAGTTTAAGACCACTGCAATAAACGGTCTGTACACATAACATTCAGCCTTCAAAAAAGTTCATTGGCTTGTGTTGTGGCCACTATATTTGACCAGCCAAAGTCACAGTGAAAAATAAAATAATGTGGTCAGTTGTTGGCTGGGCTCTCGGATTCTGGAGACTGCAGGAACTCATATGGATCATGAACCATTTCGGACTGCGCCGGGCTCCCTGTTAAAAAAGACAGCCATCGAATTAAGTATAGAGACCATATAATTGTCAAGGCTTAACAGTAACAACACGTCTACCCAAGTGGTGCTGATCTCTCTCGGAGGCGTTGGAGAGGGATGACAGGTTGGACGAAGGCCTGGAGCCGACTCTGTCCACCTGAGCTTCCTGAAACTCCTGCAGTAGCTTGTCAGCGTCATCAAATTGCTGCTGGCCCTCCTCGTTTCCTGGCTCCTTTTTCACACCTTTACCTGACAAAACAGGCGGGTTCGAGAAAACAAAATTTTAATAATAAGAATAAATTTAAAATATATATATATATATCACCAATTAAGAATCTACAAACAGAACCACAATGTTGCAACAAAATGTAGCAAGTGAGCATGAGTTTTTCCATTTACATTTTTTTTGTTTTCTTGGCAGGGCTCCTGTCTGCTATGAATAGCCGTGGTAGACTGAACTTCAAAATCAATTCTCTGGTTCCATAGTGACATGCTTACATTTCAAGGATTGATTCAGAGTTCAATTGTGCAACAAAAAAACAAAGAGACCACACAAAGCTGCTGTCAGTGACATGTGATAAAACTAGGAATGTCCCGATCACATATTTTTGCACCTGAGTATGAGTCACCTGATTTTGAGAATCTACTGAGTCCCGATCCCAATCCGGATTTTTTTTTTTTTAAACAAAAGTTCCAAACATGTCATTGTCCCACCGTGCCACCTTCATAATGTGTATTATTTTTAAACAAGAATAACGTAGAAAAGCGCTTGTCTTTATTAAATGCTTCATTGAGTGAGTCGACTCAAATATGCTCACACTGCTGACAACAGCATCTCACTTACAATACACTATGAGTTGCCACAATACACTTATGCAAGTTTAATGCTGATTGACAAATTTGGGCCTTTGATCATAGTGCTACCAAGCTTCCCTGGCAAGATCAAAGCTACAAACCTGTCAATCGTCGTTAACTACAAGTACCAAACCCAAGCTGGACAGTTTGGCTGCACCGCTTAGCAGGAGGGAGGGTGAGAGTCTGTATACGAACATGAAGCGGAAAAACAAATATATTTTTTCATTTAAAAACCTGATCCTTTTCACCCGATTCCGATCCTCTGAAAAATGGCGCGATCGGCCCGATTTCTGATCACGTGATCGGGACAACCATAGATACAACTCCAGAAGATGCGATAATAGTCAATCTGGCTGGCTGGCTAAAGACGTATTTAAAAGTGCTTTCATGGAAATAGGCTTGTTTATTATAGGCTGTGTTTGATAAGATGTTTACTGCTATACTGAAAAGTCATTAAACCTAAAATTTGGAAAAAATCTGCAGAATTGAGGTACTCAATGCCATGGCGCTTAGCAAACAGAATAGAATAGAATAGAACTTTATTGTCATTGTCAGCAAGAATGTTGCTAACATACCTAGTGTATTGAGCATGGATATATCAAGAGAAATATCGGGGTAGTTTTTTAGAGACATGAAGTCCAACACTGAACTGCTCTCTCCAAGACCATGGCCATCTGCCCCCTAAACACAAATACAAAAGAACTTCAATCAAAATATAGATGTAATTTAACTTAAAACTATCCTCACATTCAACCCACCTGCATGTCACAAAGACCCGTCTTGGTTTCGTCAGGTTTCAGCATGTTTCTCTTCTGAGGAATAAACATCAGGGGTCATATTTGAGGTTTACGTAACAAATTGTTTGCACCACACACCTGACGTATCTGATTGGAAGCTTTCGTGTGATCGCCTGCTGTCATCTTGTCCAGAAGTCCATCGACCCAATGCCTAGTGACACTTCCACAGCCCTTCACAAAGTCCAGAATGCTTGAAGTGGGAGAAAAATACTACAGAAGTAAAATTTGTGCCACTTTCAATCACAAGATTTACACATTTTTTCAATAAGGGAAACCTGTTATCGCTACCTCAGAGCACATTGTACCCCCGTTTCATCTCCATACGCTGAACACAGCAATTCTGACTCTTCAGGTACTAAGTCTGGATAGACGGAGTTCTTCTGAAGGCTCTGAATATTATAGGCACTGCTGAGAAAAGTCACTGCAAAACAAAAGAAGGATGTCTTAGTGGACACAATTTCAAGAGAACATTATAATATATAGTACCTTTGTGTCTCCTGTCGTCTTTAAACCCCAGTGTTGTTAATCCTGGAAGAAGCTTGTTTGACAATGAACTCAAGTCCACTTTGTGAGTTTCCTCTTCTGAAAAAGTCAATAAAAGTGAGGTTTGTTATTTTTTTTCTTTACCTTCTCATGCGTGATTTTTTTTTTCTTTCTTAAATGTAATTATTTCATTCTTATAGGACAGGGGTCTCAAACCTGCATCCCGTGTGCCAATTGCAGCCCACAGGACAATATTTCACAGGTCCCATTTAATATCAAATTGTAATAAAAGTGTTGCCCACATGAATTTTGCAATGGGCAATAGAAAAAAATACATAATTTTAATGAATGGATTCGCTGAAGGATATATTTTGGGGGGGAAAAAATCAATTTTTAGTAATAAATTAAAAATGATTTTAAAAAGCCAATTCAAAAATAGTCATGAGTAAAAAAATATAAATAATACAAAATAAAAGAATTTATTCGAAAAATTAAAACTTCCTAATAAAATAAAATAAAAAGAAATCATTTGAAAAAGACAAATTTAAATACCGTAAGTGTGACAAGTGTGTATTTTGCCCTGGGAATTTTAATTATTTATTTCTTTGTTTTGGTTGATAAATCTTGTGATATCACACAGCTTAACTCTTGGTCTGCCATTGATTCCAATTGATGTCCAATCCATTTTTAATGGGAAGGGCGGGAAGGGATCGAATGATCGTTCATTAGCTAGTATCCAACTCCGGTCCTCGAGAGCTCCAATGCAGTTTGTTTTCCATGTCTTCCTCCTCTAACACACCTGACTCAAATAATCAGGATCGTTATCAGGCTCCTGCAGAGCTTGCTGATGAGCTATCATTTGATTCAGGTGTGTTAAAGGAGGGAGACATGGAAAACAAGTTGGATAGGGGCTCTCGAGGACCGGAATTGGATACCCCTGCTGTAAGGGTTTGGGGGGGAAAAAATCAGGAATTAAAAAGTTAAAGAAACTTTTGTTCGTCGATCACTTTTAACAGCAGCCAGTGAGTTAAGGAATGTTAAACACTAGCAATTAACAGGCTTTTTGGGTGATGGTGAACCTGCACAAATACGTTATGAAAAAATGTTTAAAAAAAAAAAAAAAAGTTAACTACATTTTAAGAAAATTCAATAAAAACTGAAAGACAATTTGGACATGACACTAAAGAAAAAGTAAAATATTTTATATCGCGAGATTCCGAGTAGCAAGTATTTAAAGATAACAATACGACATCCATTTGTGTTGGTCAGCTTTCTTTACGAAAGAACAAAAAAGAAATCATGTGCAAAATAAAAAAAACAATTGCAATGACACAGAAAGATTTTAACATGTATTTTACAAATCAAATGCCTGAATGTATCTTTTTTTTCTTATAAAAAGGTTTTAAAAAGCTTTATTGATGAATTTTCTCAAGTTAAAAGTGCCACGCAGAAAGTATTAAAATTATTTGCATATTATTTTGAAAAATGACCGGATGCACTATATTTTTACACAAGTGACTTCCAGTCTGCCCGATCCTACCTACCGGTAGTTTGATTGAGGCAGGAGATTTGCGTCTCGCAACAAAAGGTAAACTGTGCCGTTCGTTTCGGGTGCGATGCATTTAACCTCTTCTGGGGTGCGTCTGAAACGCAGCCAGTCTGCAACTGGTATGCAATCGCTACTTGAGTTTACCGACCGCGTTTCACTGCGCTGACGCAGAAGCCCCATGTGTATTACCGGGGTTATGCACAGGTCCATCGCTGCCGTGCTCCCTGACTCTCTCAGTCTGTGCTGACATAATTGCTGCATGAATTGTAATTTGGGAGACTTGAGAGTTCAGACCGCCGCTAAATTTTGAAAAACATGGCCTTGATCAGATTTTAACCACATACAACAGTGACCCAGATTGAATTTTAAATGGTCCACTTCTACGCGACTTATCCTGTTCATACCGTCAAGTTGATGCACACAAGTCGGAAAAACATGAAAAATTCTGATTTCTGCATTAAGACCTGCGGTTCGAACCTAGCCTTAGATTTTTATATTTCAAATGACTTGAAAGTTCTTGGATCACCGCGTTTGTATAAAAAATTCAATGGTATCAAACCTTCTGCATCGGGATCGACCTGATTGACAACAGTGTACACAAGAGATGTGTCGGACTCCTTTTGCAAGTAGCCTATCTAAAAAAAAAAAAAAAAGCAGACATAACATTGTAAATAGAGTTGATACACTGGAGATATGATCAAAACTAATGCAACATGAAGAAGCAATGTGGGGATAGGGGCATGGAAAGTACAACACCTTTGAGTTTGGCATGTATCTGTTGATGCGATCTCTGGCTTCATCTGCCGAATGTTCCACCAGGGCAAGAACGTGTTCCTCTGCTGTGCTGTCTGTCAGGCTGCAGGCATTACCCTCTAACTCAAACAGGTAGCTGAAATCAGAAAAGCCGTGAGGTGATGCCTTTTCTTCAACCTTTACTGAATTAAGCAACATGTCGTCGTCACTTACGTCATGTCTTTCACTGGTAGTTTTTTGGACTTTTTGGCAGATTCTACCGGCATAGGAGTCGTCTCCGTTGTAGGTATATCAGCTTCTAGTTCATCATCTCCCAAAATGGCTGCCATGTCTTGCATGAAAGACATGCTGCGCTTTAAAACCAACAGTCGATCCTTAAAAACAAAAGTTACAAACATTTAATGCAGAGCATCTCAACCAATTTTCTGTTACGACACCTCCAGGAAGAAGAAAACATGGCGTAAACTCCCTACTCGACTATAAATAGTATCATTTAAAAATTGTTATCTGTAGAACTCTGTATAACATTGCATCCTCGTTGCCATTAAAGAAAACAAAAAAAGAAAACAGTGCAGCTTAAAACAAAGAATGACTTTATTAACATAATGTTAATAGTAACAGAAAAGATTTAAAGTCCATCAAGTCCTAAAAATGAAGGGGAAAAAAATCCTTATATATACTGTCAGCATAGTACTACATGTGGAATTACGCAATGTCATATTTCCGCTTCTTAGTGACTGGGAAGCATTTTTTTTTTTTTTTTCAGTCTCTTGCCACCTTTATTTTCATTCTTGTGCAAAAGTTGTCTCTGAGGGTTTGTTCCATAAATATCACATATATACCCACGGTCATACACCTGAGACATTTCAGTTGAATGAAAAAGACGGTCAAAAATTTTGACCGAGGGTGTACATGTAAGGCTAGATGTCCAGAGGTAGAGTTGGCGGCGTAAATAACTGGCGGCCATCTTGCATCGAGGGACTTCTATGACGGGGTCTATTGTGGCGGACGTAAGTGGGGGATTTTCTTTATTAAAATACTTTTAACCCATTGCATTCATGAGGGATTTACAAACAGTTTGGTTTATGACAAACTGTTGCCATTGTTAATGCAGTTAATTTTCTGCGTCTCTGAGGTTTATTAAAAACCAAGCCATTTGAAAATTGAGCATTATAAAGCCATTTCAAAGTACACGCTCCATTGGCAATGATGTTATATTTATCGAATGGACCCACGCAAAATGGCCGAAAAGTGACGAGGCTCGTCCAAAGTGGCTGACAACTCACACAGGACATCTATTTATATGTATGATATGCAGGGTTTGTTTACTCTCTTCAAATCGTTGGCTTGGTGCAAACTAACACCATAGCAACACCGAGAGTGCCACTGCCACCGACTGAAGTGGATGTGCAATCACAGTTAATTGTCGTACAGCCAACAAAACAAGCATGTTCCCAAGAGTCACATGCGCCCACCCTTTCAAGACCCACTACAGTATATGATTTAATATAATCAGGGCTCTTGCACACTCTTAAAAGTCAAATCTAATCTAATGCGAATATAATTTAAGGCCAAAACATGTCGTAATAATTTCTGATGAAAAAAAAAATTTTTTTTGTTTCACTGTAAACAGTTTCTGCCACAGACCGCTGGTGTTATTCTACTATCATGTGTGACTCGATGGCTTTGACCCCCACTGTCCACATCTGTGAAGTTTGCCCCCTATTAGATGCAAATTTATAAAAAACAAAAAACAATGTCAATCATTTGTGCTGTAAAAGGTTTCATGTGTGTCACTATCGTTTTAGAGATGCTTACAATTCTTTTACATGCCAATCTGCGGTCAGAAGGCCCCCCATTTTTATCTAAAGTGGCTACAAATGGTGTCAATCATTTGTACTTCGTTTGTGCTGTAAAATTTGTTTTTGCTGCAACGGTTTTGTAGATATTCATCTTTTAATTTGTAGTGATGACGTCACGCATCCACCCCTACATAGGAATGGAATCGCAATGGTGTCGTTCGTTTGTGCTAGGTTTGTGCTGTAAAAACTTATTAGTGCTGCTACGGTTTTGGAGTCCTTACAAATAATATCAAACAAGGTTTCAGTAATTTTATGTCCCTTTCAATCCATTGTTTAGGACGCTGGGTGAACTCTGGATGACCTAAAAATAATAAATCAACTCAAGTCAAGCCGAGGTTGCGTACAACATATCATATATACTATATTAATCCCAAACTCTCGCAATTAGTGCACTGCCATTTTTATTTATTTATTTTTTTTAAAACCTGTCGTGTTCAGCTGCTTAGAAAGAATAGGAATCTGAGTGTCCTCATGGTCTGAACTGTTTTAATGTACCACATGGGAGTTTGATACATTAGCGCACGGTGGAGGTGCAACAATTAATCGATTAACCGACAACTAATCAATTAGCAAATTAATTAAGAAGCATGTTGATTACCAATTAATTGTTTAGGACCTTCTTCACCTTAAACTTGTCTAAATTCTTGAAATTATAACATACTAGTACATACTGTATAACTTTGCAGTTGTAAATGTTATCAGATTTGTTCATTATATTTTTGTTAAGTCAAAGTAGGACATGAACAAAAATCTGCTTTTACTTTGGAAAACAACAATTTACATTTTTGCCAATTTTCGAACATCTTACTGTCTAAACAAAGCTTTTTAATAAGGCTGCGACAACTAATCGATTCAATTGATTAATAAATTAGTTGCCAACGAATTTTAAAATCGATACAGTAATAGAGTACAGTTAAGTAAGGAAGCCGTAATAAAATATTTTTGAAGGTAATAGTCATCCATTCATTGGTACTTACTACCTGCCTAAAACAACTTCAAGTGACATTTATCTGATTAATCAATCGTTTAATTAATCGTCCGATCAATCGATTATGAAAATAATCTTTAGTTGCAGTCTTAGTGCACGGCCATTAAGAAAACTGATACACACAATTAGAAGTTATACAGCAGACTACAGTGATTCCCCTGGCATTAAACACATCTTCTGGAAATTTAATACCTGCTGCATTTTTCCATTAAATGTAAGATGATTTAAGACCTTGAATATCCGGATTTTAAATTTAAGACTTTTTAAGGAGCTGTGGGAACCCTGGATATTACTGACACAGCAAAGCCAATTTCTTTGAAAGCCAAATCTCAGACCAGGCCACAAAATGACATAGATTTTTGAAGTCTATGCATAAATGTGTTTCTTTTTGATACTCATTGGACTACATCTGGAAAATCTAATATAAATTTCTGTGTCATTTCACTGGTTACAATTAAGTTCTTTGTCTCTCTGTTTTAGCTTAACCCAAACATCTTGAAACATCTTTTTCAAGAAAGAAAGTAAAGTATAATATTCCATAAAAGTGTAGCCAAATAAGAATTCACGGGGTGCTAAGGTGTTTCATGGTTAATCAAAACATTAAGTGGTGTGCATCCATACTTATGTTCCAGGCGGGTATCAAAGACATCATTAGTTTTATTACCTTGCTCATCATCTTAAAACCAGTATGAAGAAGTTTCTTGGCTTCCTTATAATAGACTGTCTCTGGACGGTTGTAAACCATGGCATTGTCGCACATCAGTTTGAAATCCGCCTAATGAAGACAATGGATTCAAAGATGCAGAATGTCAAAAATCATTCCAATTTCTTATCCAAGTTTTAACACTGACTAGCACTATGGATCCTAAATTTTGTATTCCCCCTTGTCTTACCTTGAATTCTGTCACTGTGTTGTACTCGTTGTTTGTAATCTTGTCCTTCATGGTGCTGAAGTCCATTGGATGCTTGATGATCATTGAGTAATTGGGAGCAATTGCGTCTGTTACTGGGAAGGCAAAGAAACCATGGGCATCTTTTCTGTGGAGACAAGAAATAAACACCATGAGTGGAAAATTCTTGTGAAGAATAGTTTTTGATTTACAGTATTGCACTTGAACTACGTGTCTAAAATTCAGCTTTTGCTATGTAGATCTAGCATAAATGATAAAAGTATGAAGTATAATTTTTAACCATACCTCTGTAGCTGTCGCAGGAAATGCTCGAGTAATAGTTGCCGAGGAGTGGATTCATTCTCTGTATTGGGAGGGAAATAAATGAAAATGTAGCAATTTCACAAACACATTTTGATCTTAATAATCGCAATAATGTAAAATTGGCCCTTGCCATGCTGTGTCCGACATGCTCGCACTGGCCTTTCCCCTTGGTGCTCTACTTCAACTTTCACACCAGGGTGAAATTCTTCAAATTTAGCCCCGCTGTCCAACTTTTCCTTCTTCCTTTTCTTCTCTTCTGGCTGATCAATAAAATCATCCTTGTGATTATCAGTCAAAATTGGAATTAAACTGGACATGCAGAGACGTGCTGTACAGGCTAAAATGTGCATTCTTCACCTCCATCTTGATACTTGTTTTGGATATTGTGAAAGGTTCGACAGGCGCCCCAGTGCTGACCACGTTTGTTGCACCTGCCTCAGATTCAGTCTGCTCGCGCTCTCTCTTCTTCCTCTTTTCCTCCTGTCATATGAGAGGCAACAAACAAGTTTTGACATTGAAATTAGTGCTGCAATGATTAACTCGAGTATTCAATAGGAAAAAAATATTCGAATTAAATTTTGCTGCCTTAAGTATTCGTTTAGTTAAAGTGGCGTTGTAATGGTTTGTTAAGGAAGTGTTTACATTTAGTTTTATTGATTTGGGTAGACACACTACCCTCTAGTCTGCCTCATTTCACATGGCTGAATCCAGCTGCTCCCTGTTAAGACCAACATGAGTTAAGTTTTTGTTTGAGCGAATGTTTTTATTAATGCATTTGTAATTTAGTGTAAAGGTATAATTTGCCGTTTTTTGTGGGAATATGTGTTTGAACTATTTGTTAAGAGCATTGTAAAAAAAACCTTGGCATTTTATAGCATTTAAACTAGCTGACATTTGCGAAGTAAATTAGCCAATTGTTCTTTTGTTGTACATATATTCTCTTTAATATATTTTTTTTCCACCGTTTGAGGCTCAGGTCAGGTGTTTTATTTTTTGTATGTTCCTTATCCAATTACCCGATCATTCGAACCAGTTCATCGATTAATCGACTACTAAAATAATCAATAGCTGCAGGCCTAATTGAAATGCAAGCATCTTCTCATAAAACTGACCTTTCGTCGTTTTCTCTCTTCGTCGTCCACATATTTGTCCTTATCCTTTTCTGATTTTTTCTTCTTCTTCTTTTTTTTCTCTTTGTGGCGCTCGTGGTCTGATCTGTCGTCATAGTAGCTGGAGTCATGGCCTGAACCTGAGAGTTCTGTCACCTCGCTGCCTCCTACTTTGAGCACTAGCTTAAGTGGCTTCTCCAATGCCTTGTCCTCGTAGTCTGAAAAAATATTATGAAAAAAAAAAAGAAAAAAAAAAAAAAAAGGAATTGAACAAAGCAAATGCCATGAGAGCTCATTGTTAACCCTTTATAGGGCAATCATTTAACTAATTGGCTCGCATTGACGGTGCTAGACATGAAATCCATTTTGACTGGGAGAAGATGACAGCGATCATTCAAAATGGATTGGCTAGGCCCTTTAAAGGGTTAATGTCTAGTTAATCGTCTGGCCGATTGATGGTGAAAAGTCATGTCTCTTGAAACAACAGTCATGGAATTGATAAATACACTGCTGGCAAAAAGTATTGGCAACCCTGCAATTCTGTCAGATAATGCCCAATTTCTCCCAGAAAATGATTGCTATTACAAATGCTTTGGTAGTAATATCTTCATTTATTTTGCTTGCAATGAAAAAACACAAAACAGAATGAAAAAAAAATTAAATCGTTATCATTTTACACAAAACTTAAAAAATGGTCCGGACAAAAGTATTGGCACCCTCAGCCTAATATTTAGAAGCACAACCTTTAGACAAAATAACTGCAAACAACCGTTTCCGGTATCCATCAATGAGTTTCTTACAATGCTCTGGAATTTTCGACCATTCTTCTTTGGCCAACTGCTCCAGGTCTCAGATTTGAAGGGTGCCTTCTCCAAACTGCCATTTTCAGATCTCTCCACAGGTTTTCTAGGGGATTCAGGTCTGGACTCATTGCTGGCCACTTTAGAAGTCTCCAGTGTTTTCTCTCAAACAATTTTCTAATGCTTTTTGAAGTGTGTTTTGGGTCATTGTCCTGCTGGAAGACCCATGACCTCCGAGGGACACCCAGCTTTCTCACACTGGGCCCTACATTATGCTGCAACATTTGTTGGTACTGTAGTCTGCAGACATCATAATGCCATGCACACGGTCAAGCAGTCCAGTGCCAGAGGCACCTAAGCAAACCCAAAACATCAAGGAACCTCCGCCATGTTTGACAGTGGGGACTGTGTTCTTTTCATTGAAGGGCTCGTTTAATTCCCCCTGTAAACTCTATGTTGATGCCTTTTCCCAAAAGGCTCTACTTTTGTCTCATCTGACCAGAGAACATTCTTCCAAAACGTTTTTGGCTTTTTCAGGTAAGTTTTGGCAAACTCCAGACTGCTTTTTTTATCTCTCTGGTTCAGAGGTGGGGTCTTCCTGGGTATCCTACCAAAGGGTCCCTTTTCATTCAGACGCCGACGGATAGTATAGGTTGACACTGTTGTACCCTCGGACTGCAGGACAGCTTGAACTTGTTTGGATGTTCGTCGAGGTTCTTTATCCACCATCCGCACAATCTTTCATTGAAATCTCGTCACTTTTTCCTTTCCGTCCACATCTTGGGAGGTTAGCCCCAGTGCCATGGGCTTTACACTTATTGATGACACTGCTTACGGTAGACACAGGAACATTCAGGTCTTTGGAGATGGACTTGTAGCCTTAAGATTGCCCATGCTTCCTCACAATTTTGCTTCTCAAGTCCTCAGAGAGTTCTTTGGTCTTCTTTCTTTTCTCCATGCTCAATGTGGTACACACAAGGACACAGGACAGAGGTTGAGTCAACTTTAATCTATTTTAACTGGCTGCAAGAGTGATTTAGTAATTGCCACCACATGTTATGTGCCACAGGTAAGTCACAAGTGCTGTTAATTACACAAATTAGAGAAGCATCACATGATTTTTCAAAGTGTGCCTATAGTTTTGTCCGGCCCATTTTGGAGTTTTGTGTAAAATGATAATGATTTATTCATTTTTTTCCCCATTCTCTTTTGTGTTTTTTCCATTGTGAGCAAAATAAATGAAGACATTAATACCAAAGCATTTGTAATTGCAATCATTTTCTGGGAGAAATTAAGCATTATCTGACAGAATTACAGGGACGCCAATACTTTTGGCCAGCAGTGTAGGTTTAGCTCAGAGTTATTTCTTTTCTCAATTGTCCCAGAGTATCACTATGAAGCAAGAGTTGTAAATAATGTAATCGATCAAATTTAGTGGATTTGCACATCATCCAGAAATCACAATACATGGTGAATTACAAATAGGTATGTTTATACAATTAGATATGTGGAAGGGACACTCCAAGAAAGCTATTTAAAGCTTTTAATAGGGGGCCCAGTTAATTTCCCGTTTATTAAAATTTATCCGATTATAAGAGTAACATATTATGAATATTAGATATAATACCTGCATTATACTATAAATTGACAGATGCCTCGATGAGTTATATATAATAAAGTATGAATTAAACAAACAGTACTTAACCGTATCTGCTGTTAAACTGACTAGCAGTTAAAACGAAACGTCACATGAATGTAATGATGAAGTCGATAATGTTAGTAAAGGCCTCTTGTCACATTCAATGAATAGAAATACTAATAGATTCGCTGCCTTTGCTTGTATGTGAAGCTAGCGTCAACAATAACAAAGACATTGCTAATTAACAAAATGTAAGAAATGCATTCCTATACCATCGACTGTTCTCCACTCCGGTTTATGTTTCTTGTGTTTCTTCCCCATTTTGGAATATTTGCACTCAAAATAGTTTATTTAATGTGTGTAGCTTGGGTTTTTGTAAGCATTTGACGCGTAGCTAACCGGAAATTGCGTCTTACGAATGTTAATTCTTCTTCCGGTTCAAAGACGGCGCGAAGAATTCGAGCCTTTTGAATCCGCCGCTCGTCTATTACTTAATTACTCGAGAAAACACCAGAAGCGCTTCTGCAAAGTTCGTTTTGGTATGCATTTATGTCTATAAATCTTTACGTTTAGTGTGGTTATGTTTGGCTGTTTGGGTATAACGACTCTTGACTGTCGTCCTAACTTCGCTAACTACTGTACTTTCTCGCCAACGACGATGATCTGTATCTGTAGCAGGGAATTTAACTTTTCCCATTAACTCGTTCTTCTTACAGCAGAAATGGAAAACGACAGAATGGATGCGAGGGACCAAAACCATGGGGTTGTTTTGGAAGTGCATGTTAAATCCCAAAGGTGGGTTGAAGCTGAGTTCTAAAGTACTCACAATGATAGTTTTTTGCCTTCCACTTGTAGTTGTGCCTGTGCTTTTAGACTACAGCCAAAAACGAAAACACCTTTATGTCTGCTATTAGTAATATTGAGTCACTAATACCAATTTTACCCTTCATAGGGCAAGGGACTATTTTTGGTAATGGGAAAAAACATACTTAAAACCATATAGATCTGGCGTCACATTCTTAAAATTCACATTTCTGGTCATGCTGTAGGGCACAATGTTAACATTTGGTAAACAACATGATTTACAAGAAGTAAATCCAACTGTCATGACATACAGTATGAGGAAACTATTCAAAACTCACCTGGAAAAAAACAATAACAAAGAGTGTATCTAACACATTTTAATGTTATGTCATTTTTTAAAAAAGTTCAATTTGTGTAAATACAAGTCAGAAAAAAATACGTGCAGTTCACAGCTCACACATTGTGAAGCACACCACATTCGTGTGATAGTTTCCAGAATTAGAGTGAAGGAAATTATGCTGTACGTAAGTAACATAGCTGAACATCAACTGTGTGTAGACGTACAAGTTTAACTGTTAAAATTAATCAAAATGGTTCTGCTGTATTTTGTCAAAAGTAGGCTTGAATATACCCCAATTGAGATGGAACCTGCCCAATCTGGCAACCGTATGAGGACATCATGTCTTAATTATAGTGGTATGGAGTACGGGTACATAGTTTTTTTTTTTCTTTTTCTCAATTCTCACAAATAATATACATTGATGAGTAAATATAGTCCATTTGTCGATTCCTTACATTTTTCTTTTAAAGAAAACTAAGAAAAATAATAAACATACTTTCGAGGAAAAAAGATGAATAAAAATAACGCACAGCAACTTAAAACATTTGGGAGCACACCAGGTATTGTTTTCTCACCCAACATAGTTAGGATAGGATGTACTTTCTCTTTTGAACGTCAGTTGAAGTCCATTCTAATTGGTTTCCCGTACTCTGTCCATTTGGACCATATCAAATAAAATGTATCAATCTCAAATTTAAGTGAAAATGATAGCTTCTCCATGATGTAGATTTCATGTACAGTATCTATCCATTCTTCAACAGTAGGCGATTCTTTTTTAAGCCATTTCCTAGTACCGGTAATAGATTTCTTAATGGCTGCTAGTAAAATCTTCAACAGTTTTTTTATCATTGGCTTTCCAGTTTTCCAGCTTCAAATCACCCAGATACAGACATTTGCATTTAAAAGGGATATGTTGCCCGGAAAAACTCCAAATGTGCATGGATTTAAGTCCAGTAGAGTGTAATAACATTGCATGTTCAAAATATATGTGAGTGGTTCGCTCCATTTTTCCCACAGTCTCTCCATCAGGCGTCTCCTTTACCCAGGTGTCGTTTTTGGACTGGGGTTATAAAGTACTATCTCATAACATTTTTCCAACAAAATTCACGCCATACATTTGAGCCCGTTGTGGTCCATTGCAGCTGGCTCATGTTCTCCTAACTTTTTTTAAATCAAGTTGGATAATTCCTTCCCCTTCCCATTTTTGTTTTATATAATGAGTATTCTCCATCTTTGTTGATATAATATTTATACAATTTGGAAATAATTTTATTACAGGTCTTCGACTCGAAGAGATCTACAATTTCTTGTAAAATATCTGGAAATTAACCTCTCCCATTCCAAAAATTGTTTCAATGGTATCTTAATAGGTAGACATTGGAAGAGGTAAAGCAGTCGTGGAAGTATGTTCATCTTGATTGATTCTATCTTAGAACTCACTCAGGAAGGGTATGACATTCAATCTTTGCAGATGTGCTTTCAATTTTAAATTTAAGGCATTATAGTTAAATTAGAAAAACTTTGTAATGTCTTTTGGTATCTGAACTCCAAGGTACTTAATTGAAACCGCCTCCCAGTTCCAGTCATACATTATCTCAACCTGTGGTGGAGGATCATAATTAAATGTCAGGGCTTTTTTTTAATGTATGTTAATTTTATATCCCGATAGCCTGCCATATTCCTCTAACATAGTCAGTAATTTGGGTAGTATCTGTGTTGGTTTTGTTATGGTCAACAATAAGTCATCTGCAAATAATGCCAATTGTTGTTCCCCTGGTCTCATGTTTACACCTTTTATGTCTGACCTTTGCCTGATCCATTGGCTCAGGGGTTCTATGAATATGGCGAAAAAGAGTGGTAATAGGCAGCAACCCTGTCTTGTTCACCGTTCCAGTTTAAAAGGGACACTCAGATCACCATTAATTTTTATTCTTGCTAGTGGGTTTTTATACAATGCTGCTAAAATGTCAATCATTGCTGGGTAGAAACCAAATTTTCGGAGTACTTCATAAAGAAATGTCCATCTCATGGAATCAAACACCTTTTCGGCATCCAGGCTTAAAATCAACGTCTCTTGTTTTTGTTCTATTGCCTGATTTGTCACGTGTAAAATCTTGTCCTGTGCTTGTCTTTGTTTTATAAAGCCTGTTTGGTCCATAAGTATCAGGTCTGGTAATATTGATTTTAATCAGAGATTATGGAGGTGAATAATTTGTGATCAACATTTAGGAGGCTAATTGGCAACAGTCAATTAGCACATTCGAGGCTATCTTTTCCCAATTTTGGTATGAATGAGATTATTGCATCTTTCCAAGTGGGGGGAGTTGTTTTCTTTTCTAAAATCTAAAAATTTTCAATAATAGTAGTTGGTCCTGCTTTGTTTTATACCAATGCATTGACACCATCTGCCCCTGGTGATTTAGCTGTCTTTAATTTCCCAATCGCTAATATTAGTTCCTCTTCGGTAATTTTTTGCTACTATTTTCTCATTTTGCTAATCTGTTAACTGTGGTAGTTGAAGGTAAGTTAGAAGTTCTGGGATCTGTGTATTATTATTTAGTTGTGGTTGAGAATATAGTTCTTGAACGTATTTCTGAAAGCATCGTTGTATTTTTTTCGGGGTTACTTTCTATTTCGTTAGTTACAGGGTTTCTTATTTTATGTATAGTTCTCTCAGCTTGCTGTTTTCTAAGTTTGTATGATAAAAGTTTTATTGACTTCCCTCCCACCACGTAATGTTGTTGTTTCGTAAAGAGCATTTTTTTTTCTGAATTTCTTGTGTGTTCATTTCATCAAGTTTTTTGTTCACATTTTTTATTCGAGATGTAGTTTCGTCTTTTAATGTTTTGAATGTACCTCTTGGAGATCTTTCAACTTTTCCTCTTGAGTTTTAAGTTTTTGCTGTCTAAATATTTTCTCATAGGGGGAGATAGCTACAGTGTATCACAAACGTGAGTACACTCCTCGCATTTCTGCAGATATTTAAGTATATCTTTTCATGGGACAACACTGACAAAATGACACTTTGACAAAATGAGGCCAAACGTTTTCTGTAACTCTTCACAAGCTTTTCACACACTGTTGCTGGTATTTTGGCCCATTCCTCCATGCAGATCTCCTCTAGAGCAGTGATGTTTTGGGGCTGTCGTTGGGCAACACGGACTTTCAACTCCCTCGACAGATTTTCTGTGGGGTTGAGATCTGGAGACTGGCTAGGCCACTCCAAGACCTTGAAATGGTTCTTACAAAGCCACTCCTTTGTTGCCCTGGCTGTGTTTGGGATCATTGTCATGCTGAATGACCCAGCCATGTCTCATCTTCAATGTCCTTGCTGATGGAAGGAGAGTTTCACTCAAAATCTCTCGATACATGGCCCCATTCATTCTTTCCTTTACACAGATCAGTCGTCCTGGTCCCTTTGCAGAAAAACAGCCCCAAAGCATGATGTTTCCACCCCATGCGTCACAGTGGGTATGGTGTTCCTCGGATGCAATTCAGTATTCTTTCTCCTCCAAACACGAGAACCTGTGTTTCTACCAAAAAATTCTATTTGGGTTTCATCTGACCATAACACATTCTCCCAGTCCTCTTCTGGATCATCCAAATTCTCTCTAGCAAACCGCAGACGGGCCTGGACGTGTACTTTCTTCAGCAGGGTGAAGGTCCCCCCGTGTGGTTCTGGGATTTTTGCTCACCATTCTTGTTATCATTTTGACGCCACGGGGTGAGATCTTGCATGGAGCCCCAGATCGAGAGAGATTATCAGTGGTCTTGTATGTCTTCCATTTTCTAATAATTGCTCCCACAGTTGATTTCTTTACACCAAGCGTTTTACCTATTGCAGATTCAGTCTTCCCAGCCTGGTGCAGGTCTACAATTTTGTCTCTGGTGTCCTTCGACAGCTTTTTGATCTTGGCCATAGTGGAGTTTGGAGTGTGACTGACTGATGGTGTGGACAGGTGTCTTTTATACCGATAATGAGTTAAAACAGGTGCCATTAATACAGGTAACGAGTGGAGCCTCGTTAGACCTCGTTAGAGGACGGTAGACCTCTTTGACAGCCAGAAATCTTGCTAGTTTGTAGGTCACCAAATACTTATTTTCCACTCTAATTTGGAAATAAATTCTTTAAAAATCAAACAATGTGATTTTCTGTTTTTTCCCCCCACATTCTGTCTCTCATGTTTGAGGTTTACCCATGTTGACAATCATTACAGGCCTCTCTAATCTTTTCAAGTAGGAGAACTTACACAATTGGTGGTTGACTAAATACTTATTTGCCCCACTGTATATGATCAAAATGTAAATAAAACAATTAATACAATTTTAAATACAAAAAACAAAATCCGTGGACGCCAGGTCTCAGTTATAATGTTTTAAAAATATTAAATATTTTAATCCAATCTGTATGAATAAATTTATAAATATAATGCTAATAAAAATCTAATTATAACCAATAATAATAGAAATACACTACTGTTATGGCCCCCAATAACACTCCAAAGTTGATTTTTTTTTTTTTTTTCTTGACAAAATTTTATTGTACATCGCTCATTGCCTGCTGATGACAGCGATAGATGTCCAATTAATTTAAACCGGGAAGACTTGCTATAAATCTTTGTCTTTGAGTGCCATTGATGGCGCTAGATGCCCAATCCATTTTGACTGCCAGCCTCACCCTGTCAAAATGGATTGGACGTTGAGCAGCGCCAATGGCAACCAATGAGGTAAATGGGTTTCCTACAAAGGGTATATACACTTTCTATTTTTGTATCATGTTTATATTTTAGCACAGCTAAACTATCTGAAGTGAGGACGCATGTCATGGCAATGCTTAGTGGCAACAGCACAGTATTTGGAAACCACAAGTGGTCGAAGTTTGATGAAAGCTTCCTAAGCACTCATGTAGAATCTGTCGCCGTAGTGGACCGGGAGGACATGCCATCACAAGTAGGTTATTTCAGCTTTGTTCTGTTTGTGTTAATTATTTCTTCTGATTTTGATCTTTTGTCATTCTTGCTTTTCCACTTGCAGGCCATCGATTTGACGAAGAGCCAGGTTTCCATTCACATTTTCACTCTTAATGAGGATGGGCCCAGTACGCTTTGTTTGGAGGAGGATGAGGAGCTCTCAGCAGCTAATCACTGGTTGCTTCCAGCAGGTGATGTAGCACCTACTGGAGAGAACACTTGAACAGCTCACCATGGTACAATGTACTTGTCCTTCTCAAAAAATTAGCATATTGTGATAAAGTTCATTATTTTCTGTAACGGACTGATAATATTAGACTTTCATATATTTTAGATTACACACAACTGAAGTAGTTCAAGCCTTTTATTGTTTTAATATGGATGATTTTGGCAAAAAAGGCAAGAAAAACAAAAAAATCCCTATCTAAAAAAAATTGGCATATTTCATCCGACCAATTCAAAAAAGTGTTTTTTAATACAAAAAAAGTCAACCTTCAATTAATTATATCAGCTATGCACTACTCAATACTTGGTCGGGAATCCTTTTGCAGAAATCAATGCGGCGTGGCATGGAGGCAATCAGCCTGTGGCACTGCTGAGGTGTTATGGAGGCCCAGGATGCTTCGATAGCAGCCTTAAGGTTATCCACAGCGTTGGGTCTGCTGTCTCTCAATGTCCTCTTCGCAATATCCCACAGATTCTCTATGGGGTTCAGGTCAGGAGAGTTGGCAGGCCAATTGAGCATAGTAATGCCATGGTCAGTAAACCATTTACCAGTGGTTTTGGCACTGTGAGCAGGTGCCAGGTCGTGCTCCATAAAGCTTTTCAGCAGATGGAAGCATGAAGTGCTCCAAAATCTCCCAATAGCTAGCTGCATTGACCCTGCCCTTGATAAAACACAGTAGACCAACACCAGCAGCTGACATGGCACCCCAGGCCCAGACCATCACTACTTGACACTGGACTTAAGGCATTTTGGCATGTCCTTCTTCCCAGTCTTCCTCCGAACTCTGGCACCTTAATTTCCGAATGACATGCAAAATTTGGTTTCTTCTGAAAAAAGTACTTTGGACCACTGAGCAACATTCCAGTACTGCTTCTCTGTAGCCCAGGTCAGGCGCTTCTGCCGCTGTTTCAGGTTCAAAAGTGGCTTGACCTGGGGAATGCGGCACCTGGAGCCCATTTCCAGCTCATGCCTGTGCACGCTGGCTCTGGATGAAGACTCAAGTCCACTGTTTTTGCAGGTCTCCCAAGGTCTAGAATCGGCCCTTCTCCACAATCTTTCTCAGGGTACGGTCATCTCTTCTGGTTGTGCAGCGTTTCCGGCCACATTTATTCCTTCCCACAGACTTCCCACTAAGGTGCCTTGATACAGCACTCTGGAAACAGCCTATTCGCTCAGAAATTTCTTTCTGTGTCTTAGCCTCTTGCTCGAGTATGTCAACAATGGCGTTCTGGACAGCAGTCAGGTCGGCAGTCTTGCCCGTGATTGCGGTTTTGAGTAATGAACCAGGCTGGGGGTTTTGAAAAGCCTCAGGAATCTTTCGCAGGGGTTTTGAGTTAATTCGGTGATTCAGATGATTAGGTTAGTAGCTTCTTTAGAGTACCTTTACATGATATGCTAATTTTTTGAGATGGGGATCTTTGGGTTTTCTTGACTTTTTTTTTGCCAAAATCATCAATATTAGAACAATAAAATGCTTGTACTACTTCAGTTGTTTGTAATGAATCTAAAATATATGAAAGTCTAATGTTTATCAGTACATTACAGAATAATGAACTTTATCACAATATGCTAATTGTTTGAGAAGGACTAGTATTTATACTTTGATGTGTCTGGTTGGAACGGCCACTTGGAGATGAGTAGAGTGTAAATTTAACTTGTTAATGAAATGTTTTGGAGGTGACATTTTTTGAGTCTTAAAGAGACACTGAAGTCATTTAGGGCTGCAGCCATCGAATATTTAAGTAATCGATTATCAATTAGTTCAAATAATCAAGTAATCGGACAGGAATATTTAATGCCTTGCAGAATAAATTTTAGGGAGATGTAAAACAAAGGCTTG
The DNA here is from genome assembly GCF_030265065.1 of Corythoichthys intestinalis. NCBI lineage: Eukaryota > Metazoa > Chordata > Actinopteri > Syngnathiformes > Syngnathidae > Corythoichthys > Corythoichthys intestinalis. Next base: position 46,296,731 of record NC_080398.1, read on the forward strand.
CTAAGATTGCACTTTTAAAAGCGCATTAAATGTGAATACAAAATAAACTTTGTGTTTTTTTCCAAACTATGCAGAATTACTTTCATTTCAATATTTGCATTTAAAAATAAAAATACATGAGATTAGCCTCAAACGGTATAAAACATTTCAAATGAGGATCAAAGTACAACAGAAGAACAGATGGAAAAAATGCATAGCAAAAGTCTGCTAGCTTAAATGCTATAAAATGCTAACTTTTTTTTTTTTCTACACTGCTCTTAAAAAAAATCATTCAAACACATATTCCTACAAAAACTGCTAAATATACCCTAAAGTAAATTACGAATGCATAAACAATCATACAAACAAAAACCTACAACCTTATGTTGGTCTTACCAGGTAGCAGCTGGATCCAGCCATGTTAGATGAGTATTATCATATTCACTGTTGCCACTAGAGGGCAGTGTATCCACCCAAATCAATAACACTAACTGCAAACACTTTCAAAACAAACCATTACAATGCCACAGTAATTAAACAAATCTTCGAAGCAGCAAAATTTGATTCGAAGCTTTTTTCTAATCGAATTACTTGAGTTAATCGATTAATCGTTGCAGCACCAAAGTCATTTCCCAAAATTTTAAACTTTTTAATGCATTTAATTTGTAATGCATCGCCCTTGTTGAAGTTTAAAAAAAAAAAAAAAAAAAAAAATTTTTTTAATTAATTTTTTTTTTTCATTATTATTATTGCAATCACTTGTCTAAGTTAAATCGTTCTGCAATCAAAAGTTTTTGAAAGTAGTCACAGTATGATGTCACACTGCGCCTTATTAGTCAAGTACCTGCCCTCTTTGTCCTCCTTGCGGGCGGTGATCACTACTTCTTGGTTCTAAAGAGAAAAAAGACAACAACAAAAAAAAAGACTATTTCCTTCAACTGTATTGTTTATCAAACTTGTTGGCAACTAATTTATTAATCTGGTTCAATCGATTAGTTGTTGCACCTTTATTAAGAAGCTAGTTTAGACAGTAGGATGTCTAAAAATTGGCAAAAATGTGAATTATTTTCCAAAGTAAAAGCAGATTTTTTTTTCATGGCCTACTTTGACTTAACAAAAATATAATGAAGAAATCTGATAATTTTTACAACTGAGAAGTTTTATAAATGTTATAATTTCAATAATTTAGACAAGTTTAAGGTGAAAAAGGTCCTAAATGATTATTCAAAAAGTTATCAAAATAGTTATCGATTAATTGTTACACCTCAAGTCGAGACAAATGACGAGTCAAATTTTACATCTGATGGCGAAAGGGTCGTATGTCGACGCAAACTTATGTCGAGGTAGCACTTAAACTTGAAAAATTGACATTCTTGGCACTTTCAAGGTTATTAAAAAAATAAGTGTTTTTGAGGAACATTTTTGTATGATATCGCTTGTAGAAAATCTGGTCAAAAACAGCTTCAAATTGGACTAATACAGTATAGATTTAGTATTTTTCAACATATCCTGGATGAGTTGCATCTATTACTCGGCAAAGACTCATCTTTTGGCAAAAATATCCTTCAAAGATGTGGTACGAGAGTATGATCCTAAAATCCTAATTTAAATAGTAAATGTGCCGGTATTTTTCATTTCTTTTTGAAGATTTTAGAGGTGTTTGAAGTGCTTTGGAAATTTCAGGTAGCTATTTTTACTGCTAAAACTGTATTTCATTTCATATTTCAAACTTCATTTCGAATGTTGCATTACATTGGTATCTCATTGTTTCCAAACAGCTGATTTCCATGGACTTTGGGAGAGTCTGGTGTATGACAGTGGGGTAAAAACTCAGGTAAGATATATGCATGTTGCTCAGTTTTACAGTATTCAACTAGTCCGATTTGATCATTAAGTTAGTAGTCACATAACTACACTGTTGTCATTATGGCAAAATTACATAAAACCTACCATGAGAGCAAAATGCTCACGGTAATTTCCAATTTATCTGGTTCTCTTCCAGTTACTGGATTATGTCACAACAACAATTTACTTCTCTGACAAGAACGTTGACAGTAGCCTGATTTCATGGAATCGTGTTGTGCTGCTGCATGGTAACCATAGAAAAAAAAAAAAAAAAAAAAAAACAATCCTCCAATTATTATTCCAGTTTGTATTGCAGCTATCAAGACATCTCTTTGTTTGCACATCCAGGCCCCCCAGGCACCGGTAAAACATCCTTGTGCAAAGCCCTTGCCCAGAAGCTGTCAATCAGACTGTCAAATCGGTGAGACCATTTAATTAAATGTGCCTCGGCTTCAGCTGTTTTTATTCATGTGCATACTCTGATCCCTCCCCGTGCAGGTACACGTATGCACAATTTGTGGAAATAAACAGCCACAGCTTATTCTCGAAGTACTTCTCTGAGGTAAAAGAGCTCTCGTTCTAGGTTTCGAGGGTTTCAGGTCCTCTTTGTTTGCTAACCACAGTTTTTTGTTGTAGAGCGGCAAACTGGTCACAAAAATGTTTCAGAAGATTCAGCATCTTATTGATGACAAAGATGCTCTTGTGTTTGTTCTCATCGATGAGGTAAACGAAACAATTCTTTCTCACAAATGGTTAGAGGGGGAACAAATGCAAGAAAGGCTGGGCAATTTTAGATCGAGATCGAACAAAAATTGAGGTCGATCTAGGTGATCAGCCGTGATATATTTAATCAAACATACTGTATTCAGATTCACAACCCTAATTGGGCTACAATATTGGTAGATTAATTCACAATGTCATTAAGGACACTTCACATTTTTAACAAAATATCTGAATGCATTTATGAAACATACCGTACGTTAATGTACTGCATTTTCCTGCAAATTGTTTGTCTGGTCTCATGTAGGTGGAGAGTCTGACAGCAGCAAGGAACGCCAGCCAGGCGGGAACAGAGCCATCCGACTCTTTCCGCGCGGTCAACGCTGTCCTCACTCAGCTGGACCAAATCAAACAGTTGGAAAAATTTAGCAACCACTTAAAAAAAAAAATCTCCTCGGAAGCAAGTTCTGTATGATGTCAACTTTCAGGTTCTTCTTTCAGACATTCCAACGTAGTGATCTTGACTACCTCCAATGTGACAGAAAAGATCGATTTGGCCTTTGTGGATAGAGCGGACATTAAACAGTACATCGGACTGCCGTCTGAAAAGGGCATTTACAATATATTTCTTTCTTGCCTTGAGGAGCTCATGAAGGTAATTCAGGTGTCACTTCTAGATAAAGGATGTGAAAGTTTGTCATATTAATCAGTTCTTGATGTGTGCAGTGCCAAATCATTTACCCACGGCAGCCACTTTTCACGATCTTTGAGCTTGAGACGATGGGATTTGCAAAGAGTGAAGTCTCTGAACATAGTCTGATGCTTAGGAACATCGCCCTGTGAGTAAAGTATACAGTACTTTCTCATGATGCATCAGCAGCCAGTTGTGTGCTCTTCTTTCCAACATTTATCTTATTCTTTTCAGAAAAAGCAAAGGTCTGAGTGGAAGGGCCCTGAGGAAATTACCCTTTCTTGCTCATGCACTCTTCGTTAAGGTAAGCATTGTATTTAAACACCAAGCAAAATTGCTAGCCTAATACAGAGGTGGGTAATAACACATTTACTCTGTTACATTTACTCTGTTACATTTACTTGAATACCGGTAATTTTTGGAGAAAAATGAACTTCTAAAAGTAGTTTAACCACACCATACTTTTTAATATTACATGAGTAGATTTGTGAAGAAGAACGCTACTTTTATGCCGCTATTTTGGGCTACACTAGTCGTTACATTTTTCCTCCTGAACTGGAGTTCAAGCGAACCCTAAGGGTTCGGTGAGTAAGCCAGTGGTTCGAAGAAGGTTAAGAAACGCAGAGCCCTATTTTGTACGATGACTAATCAAGGCAAAATAGTGTTTTAGACCAGGTTTTGGACTGGTTTGCCCTTAATTTACAGGCTTTATTCTATTTCTTGTAAATGCTAGTCGTCTATCTAATGGGAGGAGAAATTGGTTTGCTCAGTGGAAGGTTGGCTGGCACTTGGTATATCAGACCTACAGACAGCATGAACTGCGTGGATATTTATTTATTTTTATTTTTTAATTTTTATTGCGTCATTTTACGCCAGGAACAGTATGTGATGCAAGGATGCGACAATTAAATGAAAATGTAGACATAAAAACAAAGACAGGAACAGTGTGAAAAGACATTAATTTTGATTTCATTTATCAATGCGAAGATCAACAGCAAAAGGCAAAATTATTTGTAGTGAATTACAACTCTGGGAGAAGTTTGAACAGGAATGGATGTTATCTTGTTAGGTTTTGAATTCGTAAAAAATGGCTTTATTATGAAATTCCGAAGGTTTTGGTGAATGCATCTGTGAAACTCGTGGGCTTCAGTACCTTTGGCAAGATTAGGAACCACTGTTTTATGTGTTATTTTTTACTTTTTTTGCCAGCAAACCAACAGTAGCTCTACCAGTTTCACCAATGAGTCGTTGCAACAATAATCACATGACTCCATTATACCAATCAGAGTCGAGCTTGCCGCTCTATGCTCACGCTGGCCTATTCAATCACATGGCATCTTTAATGCACTGTAAAAAATTGAGTATTTGACATGACTTGAAAGCGCAAATTTTGACCTCTCTCCCAATTTTTATTTGGCCGATTGACCACAGAAAACCGGAGTTCTGAGCCTTTTTAATTTAATAATAGGAACTGTGACAGAACTTTTCAAACTTGGAACTATTTTCTTCACTAGAGGGCACTCATTCCCTTTGAACGAATGATGCTTCCTTTCTGTAGATTTTTTTTTTTTCTCTCGCCGGACTTATATGGTTTTTTAAATGTATTTCTTTGACTAAATGTGGTTATGTAATAGGTTATAGTACAGTATAATAAAAACAGTTCATACTGATAACTGCTGAGAAAAAACATACCGTGGTAAAAAAAGAAAAATAGAATCGAACATATTAAGCAGTTACTCACAATGTTACTCATCACTTGAGTATTCTTTTCACTAAATACTTTTTTTACTTGTACTTGAGTACATTTTTTGGCTGACTACTTTTACTTGCGTAATATTATTTTGAAGTAACACTGCTATTACTTGAATAAAATATTTGGCTACTCTACCCACCTCTTGTCTAATAGCATACATATGTATGCAAGTTTTAAGATTGCAATCAGAATTGCATTTTTTTTTTTTAAATGCCATGTGCTAGCTAAAATTGATGTTTTTCTTAGTCATCATCAGAGGTTGATTTGAGGCAACTTGTCTCTTGTTTAATTTGTTGTCAAATAGAGCCGAGGCAACTAAACTACTTGGCTAACGAAATAAGAGTTGTGTTTTTATCGTAATCTATTTGATTTCCCTGTAGGCACACAGAGTGACTCTGGAAACATTTCTAAGGGCCATGGACCAGGCAGTGGATAAGCAGAAGGAGGAAATATCTAACCTAGTGAATGTTGTATGACCTGTATGATTTGTAGCCTAAATACGTCAGCTGTTTATATGAGCCGTAGTTTGCACTAATTGGTTCAGCCTCACAAAGTTAATGTTCTAACTGTTTCTGTTTCTAATATTTGCTGCTATAGTTCAAATTGTTTCTGTCCCAGTTGGGATGAGTTTAATATCCCAAAGTCTGCCTGCAGTGAACAAGCGTGTCTTCAGTTCATGGCTGAATTTTGTTGCAGCAGCAGCGTAACCGAAATTTAGAGTAGCGAGCCCAGGCTAATGTTGTCATCTGTGTAAAAAAAAACACTTATGCGTCATTAATGAAAAATAGTACAGCAGTAATCAAATGTGCTCTTTTGTGCTGCTTGAAGTATGCAATTTAAGAAACAGCCATACCTTGGCTCTGTACGCCGATGACTTCCTGTGAACTGTTTTATCTTATGCATCCTTTTAATTGCAACTTTGACCACAATTGTTTAATTTGTTTGAATGTTCATACGGATCGTTCAGCTCTTTCCTAACATGACTCATTGACTGCCATTGACGGCAATAGACCTGGAGGGATCACTACAAACCCTCCACTCCAAATAAATTGGACGTGTATCGCCGTCATTGGCACTGAAATGGGATCGTTTACTGCCTGCCCTCCCAGTTAAAATGGACGCCAATGTTTTTGTCTGTGTTTAAAAAAAGGGACATGATCCATATTTATAGCAACAGATGATATTTGCACTCTTTCAGTGTATATTACCAAAATAAACTATTGGAATACTATATATGCGCAACAGCGGCAGTGAAACGTGTTTGTCACCAGATGGCGCCCCGATGTTATTTGACACTATCCATAGTTTCTCTGTTTTTTTTTCTAATAAATCCGAGATTCCTAGTTGTTACTGATTAGAACTTGATCTAATAGAACACGGTTGAACTACCAAATTGACCTTGTAAAAGACTCGCAGCGGGGGATTTTTTCAAGACTTGCTCCTGCAAGTTGTTGGAATGAGTTAAGACAGTGTGACCTGGAGTGACATTCCGTGCTTGTCTGGTGCTTGTGCTTGCTGCCTCCTTGACCTGAGCTCACAACTGTCACAGGGCTTCTGATATGTATCAGTCATAAGCAGTGTTAGTATGAAGAGATCAGTGGCGGTATTGTTCATAGGAGCATGTCTCGCATTCTGTGAATACTTTGCTTCTTTGCATGTCAGCTGCAAAGTATAGACAATGGGCCTTTTGTTGGCCAGCAGTTTTTTTTCCCTCTCTCTTCACAACTTCAAAGGTTGCAGCAGAACGTAACAAGACAGTTAATCTTTAATGGCTAAACAATCACACTAGTGTCCCCTTAAAAACAGCTTTGCTAAGGTTGCCAAACTAAAAACAATTGACATGCGGCATTATAATCCAAAGCCTGTAATTAAGATCAAACATAGGGTTTTGTACTGAGGTATTTCAAACTGGGTTAAAGAAAATGTTGTTTGGATTCCCTCTACTCTCAAAAGTCTTTCGTCACAAGGTCACATGCTTGTTAAGTGAGAAAACAGGAAATGGAGAAATATTACCGGAATGGCTACCGTAAAACAACCATAATTACTGTCTGAAATAGGCGTTCTTGCAGTAGCTGTCGGGGTAATCAAGTGAGAGATGTACGACAAGTCAAAAGCCCCATTGTTATTGGTTCAATCTTTTTTTATTTTAATCACTATTCCAATGACAGACACCCACACAAAACAAAGAGTCTGATGTTTCACATAAGTGGCTGATCGCAATGGAATACTTGTGCATGTGCCAGTGGTGATTCATTTACACACATTAAGGCATGTCGGCAGGACAATACATGCAAAAAAAAAAACAACAAAAAAAAAACAATGGAAAACACCTCCTTTTGTTTGGGAAACTGAATCTGATTACACAAAACCGTTTTTTACTGAATTGCACTGAACTGAAAATATGTTGTTGTGCTTGTTAACATGACAACTATAATTTAGGCCTAAACGCAAACATTTGTTTAACCTGAGCGAATCTTTGCATGTTTTCTGACAACATATTTTTAGCACGAACACTTCAGTAATCTCAACCAAGTCCAACTATTGAGTTCATAGCAAATCAAACAAATTTATTTTATATTGATTTTATATTCTGCCAGTACAAAGTAAACCATTAAAGAAAAAACTTTCATAAACATGATCAGTTATGTTGTCTAAACTCAACCATTTTTTTCTAGGGTTGTTCCGATCATGTTTTTTTGCTCCCGATCCGATCCCGATCGTTTTAGTTTGAGTATCTGCTGATCCCGATATTTCCCGATCCGATTGCTCTTTGTTGCTCCCGATTCAGTTCCAATCATTCCCGATAATTTTTCCCGATCATATACATTTTGGCAATGCATTAAGAAATAAATGAATAAAACTCGTACGAATATATACATTCAACATACAGTACATAAGTACTGTATTTGTTTATTATGACAATAAATCCTCAAGATGGCATTTACATTATTAACATTCTTTCTGTGAGAGGGATCCACGGATAGAAAGACTTGTGACTTTGTATATTGTGACTAAATATTGTCATCTAGTGAATTTATTGAGCTTGCAGTAAATGATACTGTGGCCATCCCAAATGCATGATGGCAAGTGGAACCATGACAGTGCAACGTGCTACCAATTGCTATATCTTCTCTGCGTTGGGAAATAACATAAGGTATAAAGACAATGATCAATTGCCACAGTGCTTCCCCACATTGCTTCCCATGATATTGCTAATCATAAGGAGTGGTATTGCAAGGCTTTAGCCAATTAATATAAGGCTCCAAAGGCTGCAAAAGTTCATTCACTCATTTAGCGCTGCCTATTATCTCTCTATATAGATAAAACGGCGTTATTACAGATTGGGCGCGATAATGAGTGAGAGGGCCATGCAGGGCATACATTAATTGCGTTAAATATTTTCACGTGACACATTTAATCCATCCATCCATCCATTATCTTCCGCTTGTTCCGGGGTCGGGTCGCGGGGGGCAGCAGCTTTAACAGGGAAGCCCAGACTTCCCTCTCCCCAGCCACTTCAACCAGCTCCTCCGGCGGGATCCCAAGGCGTTCCCAGGCCAGCCGAGAGACATAGTCTCTCCAGCGTGTCCTGGGTCGTCCCCGGGGCCTCCCGCCGGTGGGACATGCCCGGAACACCTCTCCAGGGAGGCGTCCGGGAGGCATCCGAACCAGATGCCCGAGCCACCTCAGCTGGCTCCTCTCTACGCGGAGGAGTAGCGGCTCGACGCCGAGTCCCTCCCGGATGACCGAGCTTCTCACCCTATCTCTAAGGGAGAGCCCAGACACCCTGCGGAGGAAACTCATTTCGGCCGCTTGTATCCGGGATCTTGTTCTTTCGGTCACGACCCAAAGCTCGTGACCATAGGTGAGGGTAGGAACGTAGATCGACTGGTAAATCGAGAGCTTTGCCTTTCGGCTCAGCTCCTTCTTCACCACTACGGACCGGTGCAGAGTCCGCATTACTGCAGATGCCGCACCGATTCGCCTGTCGATCTCCCGCTCCCTCCTACCGTCACTCGTGAACAAGACCCCAAGATACTTGAACTCCTCCACTTGGGGCAGGATCTCATCCCCGACCCGGAGAGGGCACTCCACCCTTTTCCGACTGAGGACCATGGTCTCGGATTTGGAGGTGCTGATCTTCATCCCAACCGCTTCACACTCAGCTGCGAACCGCTCCAGTGAGAGTTGGAGGTCACGGCTTGATGAAGCCAACAGCACTAAATCATCTGCAAAAAGCAGAGATTCAATGCTGAGGTCACCAAACCGGACCCCCTCAACGCTTCGGCTGCGCCTAGAAATTCTGTCCATAAAAATTATGAACAAAATCGGTGACAAAGGGCAGCCTTGGCGGAGTCCAACCCTCACTGGGAACGAATTCGACTTACTGCCGGCAATGCGGACCAGACTCTGACACCGATCGTACAGGGACCGAACAGCCCTTACCAAGGGGCTCGGTACCCCGTACTCCCGGAGCACCCTCCACAGGATTCCCCTAGGCACACGGTCGAACGCCTTCTCCAAATCCACAAAACACATGTAGACTGGTTGGGCGAACTCCCATGCACCCTCGAGGACCCTGCTGAGGGTGTAGAGCTGGTCCACTGTTCCACGGCAGGGACGAAAACCACACTGCTCCTCCTGAATCCGAGATTCGACTTCCCGACGGACCCTCCTCTCCAGCACCCCTGAATAGACTTTACCGGGGAGGCTGAGGAGTGTGATTCCTCTATAATTGGAACACACCCTCCGGTCCGCCTTTTTAAAAAGGGGGACCACCACCCCGGTCTGCCAATCCAGAGGCACTGTCCCCGATGTCCACGTGATGTTGTAGAGGCGTGTCAGCCATGACAGCCCTACAACATCCAGAGCCTTTAGGAACTCCGGGCGGATCTCATCCACCCCCGGGGCCTTGCCACCGAGGAGCTTGCCAACCGCCTCAGTGACTTCAACCCCAGAGATCGAAGAGCCCACCTCAGAGTCCCCAGACTCTGCTTCCTCAAAGGAAGGCGTGTCGGTGGAATTGAGGAGGGCTTCGAAGTATTCTCCCCACCGACTCACGACGTCCCAAGTCGAGGTCAGCAGTACACCATCTTCACTATACACAGTGTTAATGGTGCACTGCTTTCCTCTCCTCAGACGCCGGATGGTTGACCAGAATTTCCTCAAAGCCGTCCGGAAGTCGTTTTCCATGGCCTCACCGAACTCCTCCCATGTCCGAGTTTTTGCCTCGGCGACTGCCGAGGCCGCAGTCCGCTTGGCCAGCCGGTACCTGTCAGCTGCCTCCGGAGTCCCACAGGCCAAAAAGGCCTGATAGGCCTCCTTCTTCAGCTTGACGGCATCCCTTACCGCTGGTGTCCAACAGCGGGTTGGGGGATTGCCGGCACAGGCACCAACCACCTTACGGCCACAGCTCTGATCAGCCGCCTCAACAATGGAGGTGCGGAACATGGCCCACTCGGACTCAATGTCCCCCATCTCCCCCGGGGACAAGGGAGAAGTTCTGCCGGAGGTGGGTGTTGAAACTCTTTCTGACAGGGGATTCTGCCAGACGTTCCCAGCAGACCCTCACAATACGTTTGGGCCTGCCAGGTCTGGCCAGCATCTTCCCCCGCCATCGGAGCCAACACACCACCAGGTGGTGATCAGTTGACAGCTCCGCCCCTCTCTTCACCCGAGTGTCCAAAACATGCGGCCGCAAGTCCGATGACACGATTACGAAGTCGATCATCGAACTGCGGCCTAGGGTGTCCTGGTGCCAAGTGCACATATGGACACCCCTATGTTTGAACATGGTGTTCGTTATAGACAAACCGTGACGAGCACAGAAGTCCAATAACAGAACACCACTCGGGTTCTGATCGGGGGGGCCGTTCCTCCCAATCACGCCCCTCCAGGTCTCACTGTCATTGCCCACGTGAGCGTTGAAGTCCCCCAGTAGAACGAGGGAGTCCCCAGAGGGGGCGCCCTCTAGCACACCCTCCAAGGACTCCAAAAAGGGTGGGTATTCTGAACTGCTGTTCGGTGCATAAGCGCAAACAACAGTTAGAACCAGTCCCCCCACCCGAAGGCGGAGGGAGGCTACCCTCTCGTCTACCGGGGTAAACCCCAACGTACAGGCGCCAAGCCGGGGGGCAATAAGTATGCCCACACCTGCCCGGCGCCTCTCACCATGGGCAACTCCAGAGTGGAAGAGAGTCCAACCCCTCTCGAGAGGATTGGTACCAGAACCCAAGCTGTGTGTGGAGGAGAGTCCGACTATATCTAGTCGGAACTTCTCTGCCTCACACACCAGCTCAGGCTCCTTCCCTGCCAGAGAGGTGACATTCCATGTCCCAAGAGTTAGCTTCAGCAGCTGGGGGTCGGACCGCCAAGGCCCCCGCCTTTGGCTGCCGCCCAACTCCCTACGCACCCGACCCCTTTGGCCCCTCCCACAGGTGGTGAGCCCATGGGAAGGGGAACCCACGTTGCCTTTTCGGGCTGAGCCCGGCCGGGCCCCATGGGGAGAGGCCCGGCCACCAGACGCTTGCCTTCGAGCCCCACCTCCAGGCCTGGCTCCAGAGGGAGGCCCCGGTAACCCGCGTCCGGGCAAGGGAAACTGGGGTTCATTAATGTTGCTCATCATAAGGGGTCTTTTTGAGCCATACTTTGTCTGGCCTCTCACCTAGGACCTGTTTGCCATGGGTGACCCTACCAGGGGCTTGAAGCCCCAGACAACATAGCTCCTAGGATCATTGGGACACGCAAACCCCTCCACCACGATAAGGTGATGACTCTTGGGGGGGTGACACATTTAAAAAAAAAAAAAAAATTAATTGTCGCCGTTATGAGGATAAATTTGATAACCCTACCTTAAGCCTAAACTAAAGACTCTGGATGAGTGTAACATATGTCTGTGACGTTAAATACAATTAGAAAACGATTTAATTTATATATTTAAAAAAGGCTTGGCTGATATTTTTTTGCCGATTCCGATACTTTGAAAATGACGTGATGGAACCCGATCGATCGGGATGTCGATCGATCGGGACATCTCTAATGTTTTCCTTTGTAACCTTATCTAAGTTATTTTAATTGTCTCACTAAAATTTAAAATGCATCCGTGTGTAGTCTGCTAAGTCCTGGAGAGTGGTCAGCAATTTGTACACATGGTAAAATGTTGGAGACGCACAGTCACAGATAAATGACATTTTCGAGGTACAGCTGGGGCACAGAGTCTGGGTGACCTTGGATGGAGATGTGTGTAAATGTGCCATCTCAAAGATGATGTAAAGTACAACAATGTTTGATGCAATGCTCTGAATTTTTGCTATTAGGGTAACAATTTGAAAAAGAGTTGGAAGTTTCACATGCTGTTAAAATTATCTATAATCATGTGAACCTCCCACTTTGGAACAATTTCACAGGGTTGAGGTTTAACTATTTATAAAATGTAGTCGTGCAAACAGAGTTAGTGATTGTAAATTATTTAAAAAGTAACATTTAAAATTATCAGAAAAATATTCTAACACCACAGGATAATCGGTCAAGATAATCTTTTGGAGACATTGGACAACTGGGCCTTTGTTGACTTTGTCAGAAGAGGAATGCTGCCTAACCCTTTTAAGTTTGATGTGGAAGATTCATAAATTTGGATATAAATGTGCACGATACTGCTCCAAAGATGTCCTGGATAGGTTTAATATCCTGCTTCATTTGCCAAGTTACCTTCCCCTTGCAATTTCTGACGCATTCCTTAATGTTTGTGATCCCTTCAAGGAAAGTGTCTGACGTAGCAGAGGGAAGCGAGACACGCAAAAAGGATGCAGCCTGCATCCAGTGAGCCTGGCTACATGAATAGAAGGCAATAATTAGGTGAGGCAGGATGAGTGAAAGGTGACATCAATAAGATATGCAAATGGTACTCTCATCCGAGCGGCAGAAACACATGTGAAAGTATTCTTATCTGAGAGCTTCTATTGGCATCATCCAGTACATTCTCTTGCAAAGAAAGTGGAATAGATCAGTATAGTGAGCTGCACTGTTGAATTAGTCAAGATGGACAGTTGTCCATTCCATGGCCTATGATTTCATTACTGAGACAGTGATCCCAAGTTCTTAAATCAGTATTCTCAAACTTGAGGACCCAATTGAATTGTGTTTGCGTTCCACGGGCTTCTTTCTTGTCATATGTAAAATGGTTCTACTCGTTATGTCTTAGTGAAAATTAAAATTGATTTTTTTTTTTTTTTTTTTTTTTTTTTTTTTAGTGTATGGAGAAGTTGGAAAAGTAAATACTGTGTAGTGACATGAACTGCTATGCAGGAAAACATGACTGTATATACACAAGTTTTTAACTATTGGTGATAGTGGAAATGATGCACGTCAGCAAGTGAAAAATGAATAAATATCCAGTTTAATTCAATTGCTTTAATTTCCAATTTCTATTAAGTGCGCACACTGAAATAGTTATGTTTAATTGGTGTTAAGATGTGTTCTGGCTATCTGCCCCGCGCTATGGCAAGACAGTTGATTAGGATACAAATTTGAGATATATCAGTATGTATTTCAATCTCATAAACGCAAGGACGTAGGTTTGGTCTCAACATTGGTAGGGATGATATAACCGTATAACCTGCATGTACACTTTTTGCCCATAAGTCTGGGCTACATTTCTCACGAATATGAACCTAATTAATTGATAGACAAAATGATCAATGCAAAATAAATCTGTTGACAGATGCTAACTTTCTTGTGTATTGGGTCAGGTGCCACACTGTTCGATTGAAACCTTTGTTTTCAAAAACCTAAAGACACACTTTAAAAACTTCCAGAATAAGTTTCAGGATTTTATTTGCAAATTTATTTTGCAATTTATGAACATAAATTATATTAACATACAGAAAAAATACAAATGTGTTAATTATCTTAATTATCCAGGAATGCAAAAAAAACAAAAAAAACATTTGTCTTAAGATCCCTCAACATTTTCTGTCTAAATGAATAAATATAATTGAAAATAAAAAGTCAGGGTAGAACAAAAATTAAAATGAAACCTTTAAGTAAAACACTATACTGCTTTTTTTCACAAGCCCAGCCAGCTAATATATATATATGTATGTATGTATATATATATGTATATGTATGTATGTATATGTATGTATGTGGCGGAAAACACAGACGACTGAAAAAGCATTTTCTGCTCTTGCACCCCTCTTTAAAAGAAACTGCTGTATTTTAAAATAAAACAACTGTTGTGTTTGATAGAACAATATGTCTATATGCTGCCAGAGCAGATTCATGGGACATTAAGCCCCCGAACTATTTTTAATTTGTCCGTTTTACCCTTAAAACCCCCGTTTACAGACGTCGCACAACCGCTTTTGTTTCAACCCAGCCATAAAACGAAGGTAATGAATTATATTTATTATTCATTCAGTCACTGTATGTATATATATATATATATATATATATATATATATGTTTTACCTCGATTAGGACTAATATACAATTATCTGAAAAGAAAAGTCTGCATAAGCTCCTAATAAAAATATTTTATAATAAATAATGTATAAAATAAATACATTTTAAACAAATGTGTGCAATGCAAGTCATCAACCATTCAATCGTGCGTTTGAGGGGAAAAAATGGAACGGCACATTCAGCAAGCGAAAAGGATTAAATGAACTGTTAGTTGGAACATAATGAAAATAATTCATTCAATAGTGGTAGGGTCAATTATATCCTTACAACATATGGTAAGACAATCTAAATTACTTAAATAACTGAACTCCTTATATAATGCAAATAAGGTTGCTTAAAAGTTGGTGGGGACAATTTGAGCATCCTGAAAAGTTGCTAGTCTTATGTCCCTACCGTCCCTAGGCAAACCGACGCCCTTGCATTAACGATAGACCGTTAGATACATATGTACATAGATGTGGGTAGAGTAGCCAAAGATTTTACTCAGGTAAGAGTAGCATTACTTCTAGATAACATTACTGTAGTAAAACTAGTCATCCAAAAAGTTACTCAAGTACAAGTAAAAAAAGTAGTAGTTGTTGAAAAGAATACTCAAGTAATGAGTAACATTGTAACTGCTTACAATGTCTGATTTTTTTTTAAATTTTTTTTAATATGAGTATTTTTTTTCTCCCTCAACACAACTTCCTCTATTCGAACTGTTATACTGTACTATAGCCTATGACATGACCAAATTTGGCCACAAAAATCATTGAATTCAGACTTGAACAACACTTTAATTAAAGCATCGCCTGTTCAAAGAGCACAAGTGCCCTCTAGTGGAGAAAAAACATTGTTACCTCTGATTGGTATGATGGAGTCATGGTTATTGTTGTGACGCCTCATTCCTGAAACCGAGACCGCCACTGTTGGCATCTCTGGCGCAAAACAAAAAAAAAAAGTAAAATTCTATATGTAGAATAAAGAGAAAGAATGTAATGACTAGTGTAATCCAAAATTGCGGAGTAAGAGTAGTGTTTTTCCTTGGCAAATCTACTCAAGTAAAAGTAAAAAGTATGGCTTAGTAAAACTTAAAGTATTTAAAAAAAAAAAATCTATACTGTAGCTAGATACATATACAGATAGATATGTAGATGGTTAGTCATGGAGTATTACATATCTGTTTATTTCCATCTATGCAGTATGTTTGACAACCCCTAACTTAAAAAGCACTTCTTTACTTTACAACCAATGTGTATGTAGGTCAGAATGCACACTAGTATATCATGAGAGTACACTAATGTATTAGTAAAATGTAGGGAACAGCAGATACCTATTTAAATGTATAACACTTCTGCGCCATAAATAAAACAATAAAATGACATCAAAACACAATTTCCTGCTATCTCATGCTGAATGATGACTACTCTTATACTGATGCACTACTCTTATACAGTTCACGAGTAGGCTAACCTGGAAATGTCAAAAAATGTTTTCTACCTGTATATAGTGCCATGTAGCGCAACCATCTTCACTAATATAGAATCTAATCTGCAGAACTGTGGCGTGTACAAAATACCCATTAATGAGTTCATGTGGAGGAAAAAAAAAAGCAAAAAGCAGTGGACCTTACATAGTCATAACATTCGGACACGTGTGTTCTGCAGCCAGACTATTTTAATACCCGCCAATAGAAACAAACCATAAAAGTGTGGAGCAGCCTTTGAAGAGAGGAACGTTCAAAGTACAGCAAGTTCTTCCAGGTTCTCTACAAACAACAATTTATCTTTCACACATGTGCTGTAAGCTTCTTAAACTCCCCAAAAATTTTTTGTAAACAAATAACAATCTAAAGGGAAAACAATTGATCTGATCTTTGCCTGGTTTTGTTATACAACTTCTACATTGTAATTAACCATTTAATACTTTATTTAACAGTGAGAAAATACATTAAAGATTATATAGAGCTGCAATAAAAACAGAAAAGCGTCCACATTCCTATCCAAATATCACATTTTTGAAACATAAAGATTAGAGTAAATATTCTTCTCAAAAGGAGCAATAAAAATAACTGAGAATATGCCATCACACAACACGCTCACTCTTACATCTGTGATGACGTGATTGTGCTTTTGATTAACCCCAAATGAAGTTTAGGCAAGGCGAGGCAAATTTATTTATATAGCACAATTCAACACAAGGCAATTCAAAGTGCTTTACATCACATGAAGACCATAAAAATCACATTTAAATCAACACAACGTAAAAACCAAGACAAATGATCGCATTTAATCACAGAATAAAAATAAATTAAAAAAAATAAAATAAAAATAAAGCAAAAACTACTAATAATAATAATCATTGAAATCAGCAATGGAGATAAGCACAAGAGGAATAGAAGGCAGGTAGGTTGAAATATATAGACAGTTATGGATATGCAGTGCCAAACAAAAGCGTTTTTAGCCCTGATTTAAAGGAGCTAACAGTTTGAGCATACTTCAGACGTTCGGGTAACTTGTTCCAGAGGTGAGGAGCATAATAACTAAATGCTGCCTCACCCTGCTTGGTTCTTGTTCTTGGAACATGCAGAAGACCCGTTCCAGACGACCTTAGGGGTCTAGATGTCTCATAGGAATCTAACAAGTCAAGCATGTATTTTGGTCCAAGGCCATTAAGTGTTTTGTAGACGAGCAGTAGTATTTTATAGTCTATCCTTTGACTCACTGGAAGCCAGTGTAGTGATTTCAAAACCGGTGTAATGTGGTCCAGCTTCCTTGTATTTGTGAGGACTCTGGCTGCAGCATTCTGTACTAGCTGCAGCTTCCTGACTGATTTTTTATCAAGACCTGTAAATATACCGTTGCAGTAGTCCAATCTGCTGAAAATGAATGCATGCATAAGTTTTTCCATGTCTTGTTGAGTCAGAAGCCCCTTAATTCTGGTTATATTTTTTAGGTGGTAATAAGCGGATTTAGTGACGGACTTTAGATGGCTATCAAATTTTAGGTCTGAGTCAATAATTACGCCAAGGTTTCTGACTTGATTTGTAGCTGTAAGTGACATTGTGCTAAGTTGGCTGCTTATCTTTGACCTTTCCTTTTTTGGCCCAAAAATGATCACCTCTGTCTTCTCTACATTTAACTGGAGAAAATTCTGGCACATCCATTCATTGATTTGACGAATGCATTTACTCAGGGAGACTAAGGGACTATAATCATGTGGGGACACAGAAATGTACAGTTGCGTGTCATCTGCATAGGCGTGATAGGAGATGTCATACTGTTCCATTATCTGAGCTAACGGAAGCATATAGATGTTAAATAAGAGTGGTCCAAGAATTGACCCTTGAGGGACTCCACACGTGAATTTGGTTCGTTCTGACTGATAGTTTCCAATTGACACAAAGAAATCTCTATCATGTAAATAGGATGTGAACCACTGAAGAATAGTGTCAGTAAGCCCTACACACTGTTCCAATCTGCTGAGTAGTATGTTGTGATCAACCGTGTCAAATGCAGCGCTGAGATCCAATAGTAGCAGAACAGATGATTTGCCAGCATCGGTATTCCAACGAATATCATTTAGGACTTTGATAAGCACGGTCTCGGTGCTGTGCTGTGGCCGAAATCCAGACTGAAATGAGTTAAAAAGATTGTTTTGCATCATAAAAGTCTGGATCTGTTCAAACACAACCCTTTCGATCATTTTCCCCAGGAATGTCAGATTTGATATTGGCCTGTAATTACTAATGGTTGAGGCATCCAGATTAGGTTTTTTTAGGAGAGGTTTTAAAGTCTGAGGAAACTCCTGTTTGGAGGGAAATATTTATAATCTGAAGTATGTCTGGGGCTATGCAATGAAAAAGTTTTGAAAAAGTTTGAAGGAAGGATGTCAAGGCAGCATGTTGTGGGCTTTAATTTCGACACAATTTCTGTTAAAGTGGCATAGTCCAGGAGGCTAAACTGTCTAATGTTGACGTGGGGGACATTTTGGGAGGTGTTTAGTGTAACATTTGTTAATCCGGAGTTGCACACAGTCTGTCTAATCTTTAGTACTTTGTGTGTAAAGAATGCTGCGAAATTATTACAGGACACCTCAGATGCCAATTCCTGAGGTATTGATGCTTGTGGGTTTGTCAGTTTGTCAACAACAGAAAATAGTGTGCGAGTATTGTTGGTGTTTCTACTAATGATCTCTGAAAAATATGATTGTCTAGCATTTTTCAGTTCCTGGTTGTATTTGCGAAGACTCTCTTTGTAGATATCATGAAAAACTAGGAGTTTGTTTTGTCGCTATCTGCGTTCTGCTCGTCTACAAACTTGTTTTTGTTTTATAGCTAGTATGGCATTTCTCCAGGGTGACCTCTTCTTTCTTGACAAAGTTTTTGTCTTAATCGGGGCAATAGTGTCCATTACAGTCATCACACTGGAACTGAAACTATTTACAAGTTCTTCCACTGGAGCTATTGTAGAGGTTAATGATGAGGCATAGGCCTGTGTGAATAACGCACATGTGTTATCACTTATGTAACGCTTCCTAATCACCTCTGTTTCCCTTTTCAGAGGATGGACAGGGGTGGTCATTTTAAACATAATGCAGTAGTGATCAGACAGCGCAACATCATTCACTGTGACCTCAGAGATGTTAAGACCTTTGGATATTATTAAGTCCAGTATGTGCCCTCTGTTATGTGTTGGAACTGTGACATGCTGAGATAAACCAAATGTATCCAAAATATTTAAAAGCTCTCTAGCACATCCTTCTTCAGGATTATCAACATGAATGTTAAAGTCACCCACTAAAACAACACAATCAAAGTCCATGCAGACGGAAGACAGTATTTTGGTAAGCTCATCAAAAAACATTGTGTTATACTTCGGTGGTCTGTAAATTTTTACCACGGCAGCTCTGCAAGGGCTTTTTAGCTGAATGACAATATATTCAAAGGAATCAAACTGACCACATGAAATATTCGTGCATTGAAAACTGTCCCTGATCAGACTGGCAACCCCACCTCCTTTCTTATGGGTTCTTGGCGCACTAAAGAAATTGAAGTTTGTGGGGGTTGCCTCAATCAGAACTGTCGAACTCTTATCTTGATTTTACCAAGTTTCTGTTAGGAACAACATGTCAAGGTTATGTTTGCTGATAAAATCATTAATTAAGAAAGTTTAGTAGATGTTCTAGAAGACTTTACCTTGAGCGGTTTTTACTTTTAGCAGAAGAAACGTTTTCCATTGACTCTGACTGCTATTTGGAACTGTTCATAATCCCAGAATCAACAAAATTAAACATCCCAGGTCCTGATGGTGCCACCACCACACTTCACTGAAATTATTGTGTTTCTTTGGGTATGACTAGTATTGCATGCTTTTTGTAATCATGACCATAAAGTTTAACCTTATTGTTGTCAATACATAGCACATTTTCACTTAACCATTTGTGGAAAGTTTGTTTTTCCTAAATGTAGTCAAGCTTGGATCATAGACTTCATAATGTATTGAGATGACACATTCCCCATTTACTGCGTCACACCTTCCTGAAGGGGGCCGTCCAACACTCCGCTTCATTTACTAGCAGTCAGTCACATGCAGCGATCTAACGCCGTATTTAGGTTGAAAAAGTATGAAAGCTGCACTGCATATAAACACGAAGGATTGTCTCATTGGTGATTTATTTAAGGATTCAAGGTAATTATTATATTTTTCGTACCATGCATGCATTTTGAAACATTGTCGAAAAAAATAGGAGAAATTTGCCGCTACAGCATTGGCATTACACGTTGCAATATTTACGTATAATAAATGCTAACTGCACAGTTTTTTTTTTTTTTTTTTTTTTTTTTTTTTTGCTTTAAACTAAGAATCGAGAGTGTTTTACGTCCATATCTATAAAGAATTCAGGGATTTAAGCATGTTTTCAAAAGAATTTGCAACAGAAAAAGCTCTCTGTCTGTGCTTCCACTCGGTCAGCTTTGACAGAGATAGGCCCCCTATCAATTGGCTCCGCACCTAGTGTCCCGTCAATACATTATGAAGTCTATTTTTTTTTTTTTTTTTTTGCTAAATACAGGTTCCATCTTTCCACCCTCTTCCATACCCCCGATGTGAAGAGGGTTATTGTCAACTGTATGAAACAATCATCACAACAACCAGACAACCAGAAATTCCTGTCACTTCGTTGATGTCACTGCTCTTGGCGTCATCTTTTTGTTGTTTAGTCATTTTGGGAGGGACATTGGTTCTTGGTCAATCTATTCTATTCTTGATGTTGACTGTCTACACTGTGTTCCATGATGTATTTCATATCTTTGACATTTTTTATAACCTTCTTCTGACGGATCCTTTAAAAAAAAATCGCTCAGATGAACCCTATGACATTTGCTGAAAGGTATGACAACAAAAATTTTAGGGAAAACTCACTGAAACAATACTTAATTTTAGCCACCCCCCAAAAATTGTTAGCATTCAATACAGAATTATGCAGTCATCTGAGATGGTTGATTGTCTTGTAAAATAAAGCTTTCCTGGAACTTGGAAACTTCCAGAAAGATGGAAAAGTTGGATAAACAAAAATAATTAATGTTACATATTTAAGGAAAACATACCACTGCTGCATTTATTTTCAAATTTGTTTTCTCGTGTTCTTTTTAGGGGTGAAACAATGAATCTATCTGGATAATTTGATTGATTGATTGATTGATTGATTGATTTCAATGTCATTATCCTCAATCAAATTGCAAAAAATTCATCAACATCGTCATGTTTTAGATTTGCCGTTTTCTTAAAACGAATAGCTATCATGCGTCAAGAACAAAATTGTCAAAAACAACTAAATTGCTTTGTGTTTTTATTGCTCTAGGCAACATGTAACTGTGTTAAATGTGTACAGACTTTTTTTGCTCATCGCGGTGAACAAAGATCTTTTGGAAATCCAAAAAGCTTCACACCACTCTTCCTAGTGTGGCAACAAAAGCCTGCAGCACATTGGGCTGGTATGACGCAAAATAAAATAGATAAACAAATTAATTAATTAGCTGATGCGTTGTAGAATCCGCAGTCCTTCTGCATGCTGCATTGATGGCTGTATTGTGAGATGGTCACTCGGCTGACGTCACATTTGCCTTCTTCCTCAACCTGAGACTCGAGCTGGAAGTCACTCATTTTAATGGTGAGGGATTCAAAAATTTGAATAAATATATCGATCGCTTCCACGCACATCACATAAGTTTTAACCTTTGCGTTGTTACCTCCTCTTTCACCTGACAAAAAAAACAAAAATGAAATGAAATGTTGGTTTTGTTCCTAGGGGGCGCTACACACATTTACGCATATTTTTGATTTATTTATTTTTTTTTTTTTTACATTTTATCAAAGTTTTCACTGGTGTTCACCTGGCTGTTGAGTTTGGTGAGTTTTGAAGCATTCTGAGGGGGACAAAGTAAGGGTCAAAGCATCGGCGGGACAAAGAATGACAGCTAGGGGGCGCTACATACTGTAGTGTATTTGGAATTTGTCTTTACACGGTATCAAAGATTGCACCTGTCTCGACCTGCCTGCCGATTTTGGTGCATTTTGAAGCATTCTAAGGGGGTCAAATTGAGCTCAAAGGGGCTGCGGAACAAATAATTAATAATTATAATAATAAAACCGAGGAACCACAATACGTTACCTAAAAAAAAAAAAAACATTGTCACCAGCATGTCCATACTGTTCAGTTATGGATGTGTTCTAAGTCAAAGTCAAATCAACTTTTATTTGTTTAGACCAAATCACAACAACAGTTATCCCAAGGAGAAAACAAAACATGTTTTAAGGTACAGTAGCCCTACGCTGGATTTCGATCTACTTGAGCATTGTAGCTTTTTTTTTTTTTTTTTGCCCCCCCCCCCCCCCCACACTGGCGTGTAAAATGAAATAAACATGTTTTTTTTGTGTGTGAGTGTCACAGGCACTTTAAAATAAGCGCACAAAATGCATGAAAAGTTGCAAAAAATTTACAAATACATACTTTGTTTTTTTTTTTGCTAGCTATGAATTTGAGTTTGAAATCCCTAAAAAGTTGGGTTAACGTTATCTTCAAAATTATAGCAAATGCATATAAGCGAATTCATGGTCTGATTGAACTTTTTTTTTTTTTTTTAATCTAAATACAGTACAGATATATTGTTGTGTTCAACTTTATTTTTTAATCTTCTTCCCAGGCCAAATTGATGCTTTTGTTTTTAAAAACTTAACCGGATGTAGGTATCTGCTCTGACTTCTTACTTGACACAAGTGGAGCGTGTCGGTGGGTTTTCTTCCCATCCGCTCACCACTTCCAGTCGAACGGAGGTGAAGCGACAGAAGGGGCGCGCTACTAAAAGGTTTTCCACCATCACTTTGGACGACTTGGCCGTGTTATTTCTAGTACACTCGGTACTTCCTCCATGAACGAGACGAATTATTGTCGGACTTCGGATGAAGTTGGAGTTTGGCCGCAGCACAATGTGACCATGCTGAGTTGAGGCTCTTCGGATTACGCGGTACCGCTTTATTGATCAAGAGACGCGGGAACCAAGCATGGGCAAACTACAATCTAAGCACGGTAAAGCATGTTTTAACGTTTTGTTTAAACGTACAGCTTTTATTGTTCATGTACTAACTACAATCTCTGTTTCGCGTGCTCCGAAGCCTGCAAGCGCAGAGAGAATCCAGAAGGTGAGTCTAATGTACAAGTGCATGGAGACCGTTTATTAATGATGCTGTAGTTCATGCTGGCAATTACCTTGTATGTGTCAGGGGACAGTTTTGTTGTGAACGCTTTCTTGCGGAGGGGATTGGACGAATCTGAACGCTATGGAGGAATGGATCACAAATTGAAGAGCATGCAGGTACAGTGGATATTTTATCAACTATCTATCGAATCCATCTGTCGAAAGTACCATCCAAAGCACTCTACATCATGTGTCAAAAAAGTCCATTCTATTTGAATAACCTATAACATGATTCTGAGATACAGAGGACAACAAATTGAAAAATTTCACCGAAAGCTTGTACCCAATGTTATTAATTCTATTTATTTATTAGTATAAGTTGTTGCTGTCTGTCTGTTGCTTTCATGCCATGGTGTCACACTTGTTGTTATCCAATGCGTTAAAACAGTTTTCCCCCCAAACATAGGTTTGGGCCCCAAGATTGGTTGTGGGTTCAAGTTTATCAGGCCCTGCTATTAGTAACAGTAATTGTGAAAGGCACAATTTTTATTTATTAATAATTTATGATTGTTTATTTATTTTCATAATTGATGTCCTCTATGTTCTTTAAATTTATATTGTGTATGGAGTATATTTTAGAGATTTGTTTACTGGATTAAACTCATATTTGGTTCTTAAACTGTGAACTTGGTTAAATCGGCAAATTGGCAGCTGGATACATGAGCGTGGGTGTGTTTGCTGATGGGATGAGCGTGTCAAGCACTTCAAAGTTGACTGCTTGAAGCCGTGATGCCCCTCATCTCCTCACCTTGAAAGAGGAGATGAGCACTTCTTGACTTACAAGGAGAAGGCAAAGTGTATTGACGAGCTTGCGTGAAGGCCCGCACAAAGCGTCTTGTTCTTTCTGACACTTTGGGTTCCTGACACAACAGTACTGCGATTATAGCCAATCGTCTCTGGATAGGATATGAAAGCCACACGCACACACACAGTGGATGGAAAGGTAGAGTTTTCTTTGGCGTGAAGTGTGTAAAGTTTGCTCTTGTGGCTGCTGGCATCATAACTCTGGCTTGTGTTTTTTCCCCTCTTCAATGCGTCCTATTCTGTAAAACTGCGCCAAATCAGCAGCATTATACGGCAGCACTTTAAATCCTTTTGAGTTGTCCACAACCTATTTGAAATTTACACAGAGTACTTACAGTAGGTGATGTGAGTGGTTGTAATAGTGCAAGAGTTATAGATTAAATCAGGTTTATTATCCGCCCACTGGTGGCAAATTAAAGGGGTGTTGGAGTTCACACTCCCCCTAGAGGGAAAGCACCAAAGGCATGAGGCTTTTATTAGTAGGTGCTTCCCACCCGCACGCCCATAATATTCCCTGCTCTGATTTATTTGCTAACCTTAGTCACTTACATCATTAAAGACCCAGAACTAAATACCTATGCGTATTGTTTTTAAAAACTTGAATTGGACCAAGTGAGACAACATGGCTGAAAATGCCATCATACTGTATATGCTGTATGTGACCATGAGTACTATAATGTAGGTGGTAAAATGAGAATAATCCTTTTTCCATGCTTTTCCATTCCCTCCTTGCAGCCACCACTGCATATTCAGCAACCTTTTCAGTCTTTAAGCATGTCAGCTGTCACGTGAAACCAACAAACTAGAGAATTAAACAAATATATTTAAAATTCATATACATTTATACATTACACAACTGTTTAATGAGCTAGGATAGCTCAATCGGGACTTCAGACCCTATATTAGAGGTATTTGTTATTTTTTTCTTTTCAAACTCATTTACTGCATGCAAAAATGAAACAAAGTTTATGTTAAAGTCAATGCTTAAATTATTCATATTTTAATTTAAAAACTGTTTGACTGAGATTTAACAGTGTACTGTAGTGTTACGTTCTCTTTCTTGACTTCGAAGCAAGCAGCATGGTTGGTCTCCAGTCAGGTATGTTGTGAATCTTGGGCTATGTTCACACCACAGGTCAAATATGATTTCTTTGCTGATGTGCGACAAGTACACTATCTGATATTTTCATGTAGTATAAACAGTCCAATTGTAATCTTTTCAAATCTGATTTTTAAATGTGCCTCGGTGGCTGTCTTCTTTTGAGTACTTGCATTTACATTGCAATACTTTCTATCTAGCAGTTGTAAGCTATGTTAAATCAGCTAACATAACTTGGGTTGGCAATCCTAGATACTGTATGTTGTAGTGGTCATGTGCCGTATTCTCCACACTATAAGGCGCACCTAAAAGCCTCTAATTTTTTCAAAAGCCGACAGTGCGCTTTATAATTCAATGCACCTTATATATTGATTAATATTGGTTAATCATGGCATGGCATTCTCTTTAGCGCAGCTCTATCTAGTGCAGTGTTTTTCAACCTTTCTGAGTCACGGCACATTTTTACATTTGGAAAAAATCTCGCGGCGCACCACAAACGAAAAATTTTCCAAAATTACTTTCGTACAGTATATTAAATTATAAAATAATTTCTCAGTATTTGTACTTACTCAGTATGCAACTTGTTTTTCTCTTAAGACGAATACAAAGCTGATATCCTGGCAGGAATCTTTTTCAACAGCTCTCTGTCTCTCTGTTTTTATTTGTTATAGCAGTTAGGCTTGAAAAGCACAGAATTATCAGCCAGGGGGAGTTTAGCAATGTCTTTAACCGCATTAGGGCGGAGCATCTCACTGACAATGGCTTTGCAGACAGGTAGTATTAATGTCCCTGCCACAGTGTGGGACTTTTTGGATTTAGCAACAAGTTCAGCAGAAAGCGAACTGGCTTTGAGGGCTTTCTCATTTACCTTTGTAGTTAAAAAAAAAAAAAAAAAGTTGCTCATTTCTCTGTGTTTTCACAAAGGCGAACAAAATAGTCCATAGTTTGAAGCGATGGGTGTTTGTTTTGAGATTGCGTTTGAACTTGCTTGGCACCATGGCGCTGTTGGCTCGTGTTGCGTTCAACAACTGCTCAGATTTCCAGCCATCAGCCACCTTGTTGTCCTCAGCAAAAGGGCACTTTCGTGTATATCGACACTTGACGAGTCTAATCAAATGATGTACAGTAGACTTGCTGGGGTCCACATTGTCAAGGACAGCAAGGTGGCTGATGGCTAGAAATCAGAGCAGTTTTTGAACGCAACGAGCAGTACCTCACTCATCTGCACACAACTGAGAACTTTCTACCTATTCCTTCCTTCCTACTGCAACTACGCCCGACGATGTAAAAAAAAACAACAACAAAAAACAAGCGATATTGGAGTTGAAAAAGACTGATCTAGTGGATGCATAATGCAAGCATAACTACGACAACTAGAACTACGCCTTATAATATGGTGCGCCCTATTTATGAAAACAGTTTTAAAATAATTAATTAACATTAATTGAAGGTGCACCTTATAGACGATGCGTCTTATAGTGCGGAAAATACTATTTTATTCATTTATTATTATTATTATTATTTTATATTATATACTAAATTCTACAAGGTTTTTTTTAAATGTGAAACGATACCAAACTTAAGATATTCTGTTGTTTAAGCACTTTTTCCTCCTGGCTTACCACTGTCGCCAGTAGGGCTGAATGATATTGGGAACAAATTGACATTGTGATTTTTTTGGGGGGGGGTTGCGATATATCGCAATATAATATTTAGATATTAAAACTAGAAGAATTTTTGCCAGATGACTTGAATGGCTCTGTTTAGAAAGACTTTGGTTGACTCAGCATAACTACATTCTTTTCATATAATACAGACTAAGGGGGTTCATCTGTAAATGATGAAGATTGCTGTATAATATATAGCGATCCAGGAGGTCATGTCTCTGCACATTTGCTGCTTTTATGAAGCAAAACAAAAGTTTACATGTTAAAAAACAAAACAAAAAACAACCGCACATCCTGCAATGGCACTATTGTGCATGCGCACATCACGATGGCAATGTTCAAATGATATTGTGCAGGCCTAATGGCCAAATTGTTTGCACATTGAATTGTGTGTGAGTCTGCTGTAACCTATTAGTCTTTGTGAAGAAAAAAAAACACTGCAAGCTATGAGGCAGACATTTTGCTTGGATATTTTTTGGTAATCTAATTATTAGTTCTACAGTTTCAGCCCTTGTTTTTGGTAACATTTTAAACTGACATTCAATTGTCAAAAGTGGTTTTTACTAAAATGCTAGAAAAATGCCAACAATTGACCTTTGGTAACAAGTGTATGTGTATGCTGAGTCCGGACATGGCTAACTGCCTTGGATGTGACGAGTCCACCTATTTAAAATCATTTCTCGTCTACTGTATATTCTTCTCCCTCCTTTTGGGACAAATGGAGCAATAGTCCCTGTGACCGAGGCATATTTTAAATTAATGATCTCAAGGGCTTTTGAGTTTAGAGGTTCCAGCTGTGAAAAAAAGTGTTCATGTGATGTTTTTTTTTTTTTAATTGCTCTTGGCAATCGATTTGCAAGTGATTATCATGAGTCAGCACCATAAACGCAACCTTGATGGTGATGAAAAGTTTTTTTTTAGCACTTATCTTTAATAAAAAGTCAGAAATAGCCCTTTAAATTATATATAATCGAACCCAGATACAAGTTTCTGTAAAAAAAAAAAAAAGTGACAATTTTTTTTTTTTTCAGCCATCAATATTCAAAATCAAAATTTGGACATCCCTTGTTGATTGTCAATTCACCTGTGCTCATGCTCATCAACTTCAACATCTCTCCTTCACCTCTTCCTATACTCTGCTGCTTTACTTTGTCTGGACAGAAATGGGGATATATCACTGTAAGTGTTATGCAATTAATCAGTGTTTCTCAACTAGTAGGTGATGACCTAAACATGGTTTATGTTGCCTAGGTGGGTTACCTAGCTTACCTCCCTCATTCCTCCTTGCTGATGTATCCTTGCTGTGAGCAAATAACCTTCTAATATCCATTTTCAAGAGTCATACTGTTTGAGTCCAATATAAATAAAAATTATACACCTTGTTACATATTACAGGGACTGCAGTAACAAATAAAGTGCGTGTAAAACATCTGGAAATTATGATGAGCACACATACAAAATTGTTACAAGTTATATCCCAAAGATAGGCAATTAATTAATACAGATTGATTCTATTCATTTTGGTCATATAAACAATTAGCAATAAATAGCATCAGTATTGATACATTTCAAATACCACATATCATATTAACAAAATATTAGACAAAGCTTTTGAGTGAGAGCCTCTCACTCAAATTGCATTTAATTGTCATTGTATTTATAGCCAGTTAGCTAAAAGACGGCAGCTAATCTGCTACTTAAATTTGCGACCACGGTAGTTTACTGCAGTTAATTGCCTGGTACGTGAAGAGTGAACCTTTTAAATTCATAATTCATAAGTACCAAACAACCAACCAAACATTAACACAGAGGTAAAATCTAACAACAAGCAACAAGAATGGGCAGTTTATCTGGCACTAACCTGTAAAGCAGGTGGGAAGATGTAATTTGCACCGTCGACTGTATGATTGACACACACACCACAATATTGGTGCTGCATTCATGTCTTGTTGGAGTAAAAAAAAAAAAGAGTATTAAGGAGTATTAAAATAGGCTACTTTTCTTTGTAGCAACCATCCCCCCCCATTACATCTTTACAACACATCAGGACGATTTTCCAAATTGGGAACACAGGTCTCCCGACATACATGAATGCAGCATATCTCCTGAAGGTGCTTCAAGAAAAGTGTCAACTCATGTCAACTCATGCCTATCACAGTCAAAGTTACGTGCATAAATGAGCATATTAAGGAGCCATGTGCAGATTTTGTATATGGAGTGAACAGAGTAATATGACTATATTGACCCCTTCAGACCCCTTTCTGATTCTCAAAGAAAAAAAATCTGGTCTGATTTTTACTCTGCTCAAATACTAGAACAAAGTGCAATTTTTTGGGTCAGAGATATCTCATGCTTTTATTTGCTATTTTTAATGTTAATGTGTTTTTGAAGAGAAATGAGGACTTTACGTTATCCTTTTTGAAGTTGCCTTTGGTCAGCCATTTTCAAAGAGCCAAAAATAGCTAAGAGGGTGTGCTAAACCTCATGATTTGATTTCGATTGTTAAAGTTTCATCCAATCATCTCCCAGAAGTGGCAATAGCAACTAAATTCCGGTTATTTATTGGTTTAGAGAAGCGATCTTGTCATGTCCTTTAGCAGCATGCTTAGATCTGAAGAGGTTAAATAGACTATATTCTGTAGATTATGCTATGTACACTTGAAATTCCATTTTTTTTTTTTTTACCGGTGAAATATATACCGTATTTTTCGGACTATTAGTCGCGTTTTTTTTTTTTCATATTTTGGCTGAGGGTGAAATTATTAACACATTATGATTAGGCATGTGCCAGTTACCGGTTTCACGGTTTACCGTGGTGTGAAAACGTCGCGGTTTCAAAACCACTAAAATTTTCCGTCAGACCGTAGTACGTATTTGCTATTTTTTTTGTGTCAATAATGCAGCCAGAAGCGGCTTGGCACAGCAGCGCTCACCCCCTCCCGTTTGTTGCTGTTTGTGAAAGTGACGCTATAGGCTTAACAGCCAGCTAACCCAAAAACAAATACTCCAAACATAAGGCGTACTGTTCTTCAATTTATTGAGCTCTTAAATCGTGTTAAGTGTAATATACAAAATGAATACATTAAAATTGTTGTACACTTAGATCTTTCCATGTGAGTAGCTTCAACAGATTAGCATCATGGAAAAAGTTCGCCAAAAACAAAACATACATTTTCCTTTCAAATTCAATATACAAACTAAGCTTACAAAGATGAATGTTAGCCTAGGCTTAGCTGGGAGAGCAGCTTCGTTGAGTGTGACAGCCGCAGAGTGAGAAAACAAGCTTGATTCGCTTGAATGAAGGGGAAAAAGTGATAGCGTCAAAGATCGCAAATTGAGAAAGATGATCTTGCACAAATCCACGTTCACTGGATCAAGGTGAGGTCTCACTCCCAATGTTTTAATTTTTTTTTTTAGATGAAACCATTCCACAACAATATTGACATTTTAACTAACTTATACATTTTTAACTAACTTATGAATTCTTTATGTTCTTTTTAACACAAAGGCATGACATCATGTAGACTAGAGTTGACACAGTGGCTGAAAATGGCGAAACTTTGACCCTCAAAAAAAAAGTCATGCAGAATAAATTTTTAATTTTTTTTATTCAGAAGTGTTTTTACTTTTTTATAGAAATTATTTTGTTCTTGCTCTAATCTTGAGCAACTTGAGCTGTGGCTGTGAGTATAATCTATAAGTTTTATTAATTTTAATTTTATTTAAAATATTTTTTAATTGATAATTTATTTATTTCAACAATATATTCACGTTCCAATTTGCAACCATGGTCTGGGAAAAAAAATCCTGTTCAATGGAAAAAAGTTTTTTTTTTTAACCCATACATCTCAAAATTTTTGGGAGCTATAATTGCAATACCGTGATACCGTGAAACCGCGGTATTTTTGCTCACGGTTATCGGACCGTCAAAATATCATACCGGCACATGCCTAATTATGATATCATTTCACATGTTATTTTGGTGTTTTGGAGTTGACACTGATGGTTTGGTAAACTTGTTAGCATGTTCTTTATGCTATAGTTATCGGAATAACTCTCAATAGTTATGGCCACGTTTGCGTTCTGCCTTTGGAAATGTGTGTTCAGTTGTATTATTTACTTTTTTTTATATTGAAATGCATGCTTTTAGTTTGTGGCGCTTTCACGCCCACGTGGGGGCGCACTCGCACTTGTTTACGTGAAGAGCGCTCACACGCCAGAAGAAGACGGACAGCTATGTAGCTCTGAGTGAGTGGGTGAGTTAGCGAGAGAGAAACACGGCTGCGAACCTACGTTCATTGTTTATGCTTTTAAAATATCTCTACAGAGGCAACGCCTGTGTGTATAATCTTTTCTGTTGTTGTTGTGTTTTCCACCCGCGATCGGACACTTAGAGCCAGTTGTGTGGGTGTTTGAACGATGTGCTAATGCTAGCGAACGCATGCTAACTGTTTATTTTATTGCTGTAAAACAACCGAATTATCATTTATTTACGTTGATGCGAACCTGTTTGGTATCGAGGACCAAATTTATTCAGCAAATTATACGGACGTTCAGCATCGTCATTTGGGAGTTCGCTGTATAGCCAGGACCGAGCCGTAGTGTCCTGGTGAGGACAGTATATTCGCATTCCATTGTTCATGCACTGTACACTTTACATTTATGACCTGGGTCTTTCCAAAGGAAAGGCCAAGGTAATGCTGTTCTGCAACTTTATTGTATTTATTATTTTTCAACATGTTGTTCGCTATTGTATTTTTATATTAAATTGCCTTTCAAGATGACATATCTGTTCTATGTGTTGGATTTTATCCCCCCCAAAATGGGACTTATACTCCAGTGCGACTTATATATATTTTTTTTCTCTTCGTTGGGCATTTTATGGCTGGTGCGACTTACTGTATACTCAGGTGTGACTTGTAGCCCGAAAAATACGGTACTGGGGCACATCAATACTGGGCACGGGCACCAGTGAAATATGTCTGGCGATGCCCATTAGCTGGAGTTATAAAGATACCAATGATTTTAAACAATTAAAGAAAACATTCTCATCTTGAGTGCTTAGACCGTCTCAACACCTGGCCCTTACTAGGTGGTTTTGTCATTGCACTGGCCTGCTTAATGAGCTTCAGGGACAGATAGCATTACTTGTGACTTCATGGCAGGCCGCAGATTGGCCAAACATGCTGTTTAGCTGCGACCATCCCCAGCCCCCCCCCCCCCCCCCTTCTTTCCCATTGTCCAACGGGGGAGTAGGATTCCTGAGCTGTCTGGCTGTGACTTCAAAGTACAGCACTGAGAGTTATAAAAGGGCTCTGATATCAGTGGAACCTCCAAACCTTCACCCCTCAAGTCCCCCGCCTCTTCTAGGGGAGGGAGCTGAGGCTTGGGGGGCTTCAGGGGGATGATGTTCTGCCGGGAAAAGAAGCGCAAACATGGCCTGTGCCCAACATGAGTCTGTGTAAACCTCCAAAATCTTCTTGATAAAGCTTTAATTTTGACCCGGCAATCTACGAAGGCTTTGCTTTAGGAAGGAATAACAGCAGTTCAAACCTGTTCAAATATTGATTTTTCGGCAAAGCGTGACTCCAGTCGGCGGCTGGCTGGTTGCCCTTGGCGTGTGAGCCCACTTAGTGCAGAAGAAGTGGACAGCAGCGTGGTCATGCCTGAAGCACCTTCACTGGAAGTCAGGCCAGTGCATATACTTTTAAGTTCCCAAAAATGAGCATGTCTGCAATTACTGAATGTGTAAATTTTCCCAGCCCAGTCTGGAGGTAATGTGTTCATGAGTTCACAAGAGTCCTATGAGGGTTGACTCTGTTTCACCTCTGGAAACATCAACAAAGTCTAAACCATGTCGTGCACAAGCAGTGATTTTCAAACAGGCTTGCTGGGATGCCCCAGTAATGATAGGCTAATTTGGCTTTTCAGCACCGCCTTTTGTTTCAAATCTTAAATCACAGACATGCTTGCGTGAAGCCACTGTGTCAATACATTGACAGACAAAGAAACCCTTCAATATTTAATACTCCCTTGAGATCATGTTACAAGAGCTCTGTGACATAAAACTGGCAAATATAAGATTTAAAGTAGCAATAAACCTCTTTACTATTCTGTGCAGTTGTAACTTATTCTACAATGTTGCTTTGTTTACAGTGTTTTCCTTTGCATTTTTCCCATAGGAAATCTTTTGTTCACTGTATTGTCACTATAGAATATTTACACATTGTAAAGGCAATGATTTGTGAAGTAGGTAACGTCATACAAATGTAATATGTAGCACTGTAAATGGTTTGGCGTGTGAGGTTTTGAACATGAAAAGACTAAGAACAATGGAGTGAGTTGAATTGGTAGTGTTAAACTTTTTTTCCCTTTTTTAAGCCATTTCTGTTTTCCTGATTTTTGCTTTGTGTTCAGATTTGGTAGAGTTCTGAACATCACCATACTTCTGTGATGTGATGCTGAAATAACATTTAACATTTATTTTTAGTTTACATGGACTTTAATTGCTGAAGAAAACCTCCAAAAAGGCCGAGAAAAACTGAAGTTTATCCTCTTGCGTGCAATTTCGTTGATAAATAAAATGAATTCTCTGATTAATGTCATGATAAGTGAAATTTCCACAAACACTTTGAAGTAACTTGGAGTTCAGTAATGTTACTACCGACACAAATACAACACGAGAGGTGTCTTGGCTGGCCCAGCAAGATCATAGACCTCTAAAATACGGGTATGTCAATGATAGAGTTGTCTTTCATCCTATTACATGCCAATGGGTCATCAGAATGTTTTTAAAAATGTATTATTAGAAAGCAAAATTCCAACATACTGTTTCTTTAGCAGAGCTTAGAAAGTTTTAGCACATAACCTGCAGTTGTAAGCAATATACCAGTAAAGAGTTGTTGCTCCTACGCATCTGGATGTAAAAAAAAATATTTTCATCAGCAAAATGCCATGACTTTGTACTCTGCCTTCCTCGTGATTTGGAGTGACCAAACAGCAAAAACGGCACCACCTGAGATGCGAACATGGCGAAAGGAGACATAAAGGTGCACTGGTATATGAAGCTCTTTTTAAACAGTCTTGAAGGCATTTGGAGGGTCTGTTTTTTTCCAGCCCTTCTCTTCCCCCCCTGAAAATGGCTTCACAAGAAGGAGAGCTGTGAGCCTTCATCTCTGAATGAAAAGCATGTGGCTGGCATCCAGAACAGCGGGGTCTTTCAGCACGGCCCCGGCAGACATCTGTTCCTGGTTTGTACTGAAAAATCCTGGAGCGGGGAGAGGGGCTGTGGTGGGAAGAGGGTGGAAGGGTTGCAGGGGAAGAGGAAAAGAGGAGGAGTAGGGATTTAAGGGTGTTTTTTTTTCTTCTTTGGGAAGATATTTGAGGTGTTTTAGAGGTATCGGGGGAGAAGACGGGCAACATCTGCCTCCCTTTGGGAAGAAGATGCTTTCTATACCCTCTGGTTTGGTTCAGTTTACTTCTGCTCAGATCTGAATGCAACTTTTCCCATTGTTACAAGTTTTAAGGTCTTAAACAAACCACATTTTTGCACCTTTCTTTTAGGTACTTATCAGTGTTGTCACAGATTACTTGAAAAAGTAATTTTAATTACTGACTACTGATTACACTTCAAAAAAGTAATCTAGTTACTTTACTGATTACTTTATTATCAAATTAACTGAGTTAGTTTAAAAGTAATTTATCGGTTACTTTTTACCAATTTTTTCCCCATTTGCCGCCTCAACATAAGACTGACACCAGAAATATGTCATCACATGTAATTGATTTTCCGATAATTGAATTTAAAGGGGAAGATCAGAATTTTTAACAAAAGGCTTAATCTTCGCGTTAGCAGAGGTTTAATTAGTCAGTAGAGTTGATTTCAACCTCCATTGACACGCGCTAGCTTGGCCACACCGGAGCCCTGAAACTAACAAGCAACTGACAAACTGCATGGAATTGGTTGTAATTAGCTCTACCGACTAATTAAATCCCACTAACTTGAAGATTAAGCCTGATGTCAAAAATTTTGAATTTCAGGTTAGGGTTTAGGGGTTTGGTTTAACAGCATATTAGTGCCAATGTAAAACAATGCAAATTGACTGCACAATAATCAACGGCAAACAAATTAATTGCTCAGTTCAATAAACACAAAGGTGGGGCCGGGCACGCATGCGCGCGCACAACCCAGAACCCAGTACACACACGCCGTGAATTTGGCCACAAAACGTGGCGGTAATTAAGCGCTATATACTCAATCGGACTTACAACACATCCAAAAGATGTTAAATGAACACGTCACCTCACGGCATAAATGTGCAACACGAATATGATGTAAACAATTTCGCGATGACTACCCAGCTACGAAACGCCCGCACATGTAGCAGCTCCAACCTATCGCTGGAACCCTCCAGAATGAAGGAAAAATACTTACGTTCATTCATGGACGCACACAGGTCAAGATTCCCTTGCCCATCTCAACAGGTGGCTGCACTCGGCTTGAACGTGCACATGCGCTGGCACACGCCTTTCTCAGTCCCAAAACACTTGTGTGACTCGAGACCAAAACAGGAAGTAACTGTGAGCGGTTACCATGGAAACAAACACGTAGTATAAACATTTTCCATTCAAAATGCTCTTAGTACATGACTACAATATTCCCCATTCTACATACATTATGAGACGATGACAAAATAGTAACGCACAGACACTAAGGAAAATAACTTTAATCAGATTACTGGTTTGGAAACATGAACGCGTTAAATTACTCGTTACTGAAAAAAAGTAATCAGATTACTCTAACACATTAGTGACAACAATGGTACTTACCAATACTGCCACCTTATAGGCATTACACAATGTATGTTGAAAAAGTAAAATCTAAATTCTGTATTTTTATTTCTGCATTTTAAGGTCGCCATTTTTGTTTCAACAATTCATTATTTTTCATAAAAAATATTTTGTGTTGTTAGCCGAGCAGTTTGGAGCAGAACTGGTGACATATTGAAATGGCCTCTGTCGTCACCTAAACAGAGTTAATTGATTTTTTTTTTTGTAAGCTAACAAAGTGTTGTCATCCGTGGTAACTCTAACGAATCTCAACAAGACCGACTTTTCAAGTGACACGTAAGCACATGATCTTCTGGACCAGAGTAGAAAATGGTCATGATTTTTATGTTAAAGAGACTTGGCATTCTTGACTTGAATTTATCTGCTGGTTACACTGAGTCAGTTATTGCCATCCGCCTACACATTGCAAACCAAACCAAAAACCTTTTGGCTCAAACTTTTCTTTTCATCACAACTTCCCTTCCTTCGTTAAGAGCTATCCAACATGCGCATCAATCCACACTTCTGCATCTGTTTATCCATCTCGGTTGCCATTTGCCAATGCAAAACCTCTTCGTCAGTGTAAACATCATCACCAGGGCGGCTTCCACACTCATCACTAGTGTGAGATGCTTATTTAGCCGCTCTTTCATGTCACTGGTGTTCACATGAGCATCACCGCGACGCCTCTGAGTCAGAGGGCGAGTCTCACCCACTCTGTGTGTTTGATGGAAAGCGGCATTACATGTCCATGAGGGTATTTTGGAATACTTGCAACACAGCTCCATTGTAACACTCTGGAGGACAGAACGATCATGCTATGACACTTAGAATAGCTCTCAGTCCAGGGATGACCTCGGCCAAGCCGTCATACTGTTTGAATCCTGTAGGCGCAACTCTATATTTTAGATATGTTTGGTCACTTTGACGGTAAAAAGAAGAAAAAATGCTATACGATTCTCACATGCAATGTTTGTAATATTAAAGTAGAAAATGGCATTAAAGTAGAAAATGGAGTTATGTTGAATAATTTATGTGGCAAAAACATCCAATGCAAATGAAAGGGATTTTTTTTGTCAATAAAAGAGCTTTCAAAGCTAAGCTTTCCCAGCATATAATAACACATTCTGCATCTTATGTTAATGTCCATCTATTGAGCACTTGTAAAACAAAAACAAAAAAAGTGCTGCGTGACAAAGCTTGAAAGGATCTCATCCGCGTCAAGTTCCCAGACAACTCAAAGGGAATATTTTTAGATAAGCGACACACTTTCATTAACTATCAAAGATGTTATCTTCATGAAATGAATTTGTGTCGACTTCTCTCTGAGTCGCCAACGCCGCTTTGAAGTCACTCGCGTCTTGTTGCTTCTTTTCGTGGCATTAACGCCATTTGCTGCTTCTGGACTTCAAAGAGCATCCAAAGTAGAATGGCAAGATGTCAGCATTTGATCATGTTTTAGGAAGAAATGCGGTATTCTAGACATGTGTTATCCAACTTTTGTTAAGCCAAAGCACATACATGTAATATTACAGAAAATAGACAATAAAGTTGATAGGTTTTCCTCTGCAGAAAAAAGAAATATTTGAAAATGTATTATTTTCATTAAAAACTAAGGTAATTAGGCTGCTCTTACAGAAGACACTCATTAGGGACTATTTACTGTTGAGCGACTTAAACCAGAGAATTCAGATCATTTTAAATTAAACGATGGCTTGAAATAATCGATTACCTGAAGCGTTGTCGATTAATTTGATGATCCCTCTTTTTGCCTCATTCAAATCTTAATATCTGAACATTTAAATAAGTAAACTAAAGTGCAATTACATTCGTAAATGAATGACTTCTGGTTTTTGAAATGTAAATAAACCAATCTATTGTGATAAAACAACAAAATTGCAATAACTGCATTAATCATCAAAGTGAAGTCTAACTGTAACTGTAGTATTGAAACATCTGAATAAGGAAAAACATTGTAATAAAAATAATGCAAACTGGTTAAACTTGAGAGTAGCTGAGATCTGTCATGACAGAACATCACTTCAATGATATCTGGGGCCATCTAGCGTCGTGAATGGGGAGAGTAGCTGAGATCTGTCCAGACAGAACATTGCTGCAATGATATCTGGCGCCATCTAGCGTCGTGAATGGGTATAATTTCTAGACCGCGAATATAAGACGACCCCCACTTTTTCAGTCTTATTTCAATGCATAAAACACAGTCTTATATTCGGGCCAAACCACGTTAATAGAAGGACAGCACTGTGTAAATATGAACTATAAATATAAACATTTTAATTTAAATTAAATAAAAAAATGGAATGATTAATTAATTATTCAATCAAAAACTACAGCGCAGCGCTGTTTTTGTCAGCCCTTTTAATTTCTATCTTAGTCTTTAGTCCAAAAATAAATAAAAGGTTTCCACCAATTTCGAATGAACATAGACAAGCACATGTTGTAGCATCTGCAAGGACGACGCCAACTTCATGATGATAATACTGTACACACTCAGCAGGAAAAGCAGTATATTATTTTCAATTAAACCCACCTAGAACTCATGAACTGTATTTAAAAAAAAAAAAGTTGTCCGAGAGTTTAAGAGGATGCCATGCCTAAGTTGATGCCAATGCAATGCTATGCTAACACAACGAGTTACATTTAGTGTGTGATGATCACTCAGCACAGACCATTAAAGGCTAGGAGCGCAGCCTAGCTTGAAACACATCCAAAACTATGGTGAGGAGAGTGAGGGAAAGGCACAGCACATCTCACATGAGTGGCATGACCCAAAAACTGCTACGATGCAAGCCGACATATTCCTCGTACAATGTGAAAATGTCACTCATTGTGAACATATGACAGAAACTGTCGCACTTTCGTGTCATTGTTGTGTCGTCAGACGAAAACTGGCATTCGTCTCGTTATGTTCTATCTCCCGAGCCACGTTTTTAGCTCATCATTGTCATATCACTGTCATAAAAAAAATGTTCGTCGATGAAATGTTTTTGTTTTCGTCATTGTTGAAGAAAACCTGGCGCAGTGTTTAAGGCCTTTCTACACTAGCGTAAGCCCAGTGTGAAGAGTGGTCCACGGCAAGCGCAAGAAGGTAGGAGCCACGTAGCCTGACGTAAACGCTGTCAGGAAGTGAAAAGCAGCAAGCATACTTACTATACGTAGTCCCAAGCATTTATTTTTCTTAGTTGCACTTTTCCTATTTAGTAGCTCGCATTATAATAGCCGTGCAAAGAGTTTTACTAGTTTCGGTGAGAAGGTGAATAGTTTTTCATCGTTGTTCATGAATTACATTTTGACACAAACGCTAATGGAGGTACCATTTAGCTTAGCAAGGAGGGGTATGAGAGTCAATTTTTGAGTGTCCCAGCGCTAATGAAACAAAAAAAAAAAAAAAAAAAAACAACTTATCAAGGTTTCGTCGGCCATGATTTGCATATATTCGTCCACCGAAACACCCTGATAGCACAGATATAAGCACACCTGCCCCTCTGCTATTGGATGCGTTGTTGACGTCAACTCTATTTTGGGACTGGCCTCTCGGCACAAATTCATTCAAACTTGCCATTCTGCCCAAAACCGCCGTCCACTACTGCTCACTTTCGCTGAGAAGTCCGCACTCACATACACAATGAATGGGTTGCCGCTGAACCCTTCACACTAGGCTGCCACTAGTTTGAAACGGCCTTAAATGCGCAACCTGTGACTTATAAACAACAACAAAAA
This sequence comes from Corythoichthys intestinalis, assembly GCF_030265065.1. Taxonomy (NCBI): domain Eukaryota; kingdom Metazoa; phylum Chordata; class Actinopteri; order Syngnathiformes; family Syngnathidae; genus Corythoichthys; species Corythoichthys intestinalis. The sequence continues at coordinate 46,336,055 of NC_080398.1, forward strand.
ACCTAAAACCACTGCCTTTTTCCCTGAAAAATTGGCTACTACATTAACATATTTTAATGGTTTTAGACATTCAATTCATTTGAACCGAGAGGAGTAGCAGTACGTAATGTTCATGTTTCATTGTCATTGATTGGGCAAGACATTCAATCCATTTTGACCGGGAGGGTTGGTAGAATAATTCGCTGCTAGTCTTCCCATTCAAAATGAATTGAATGTTCATCGCCGTCATTGGCAGGCAAATGCGTTAATGTTGGGTGATGGTGTTAATCAGAGAGCCAAGTATTCTTTGAGGTGGTACTTGCTGCCGATGGCAGCAGGTAGCCCTGACTTTCCCAGCATGCTTTGTGTGGCAGCAAGGCAGGGGGTGGGATGCTTGGGGCAACCCCGTGGAGGGTTAACGCCGGTCTGCTTCTCTCTTCACGCTTGCTGCCAGGGGAAAGAAAATACCTGAAGCTGTAGCTCGGTGCTTAATGCTGACATTTTTGGCAAAAGCATCTGGATCCCAGTCTATGTTTGATCTTGTTGCGTCTCCCGGCCAACTAAAACACCGGGAGTCTCAAAGGTTATTACATTTTAGTGTGTAAGGTATGTTTCCACATAAACCCCTGTCTTCCCACCCCCTCCTTAGAAAGCTGCTGCTCTTTTCCAAGTAGACTTCATTTCGCAATCCTTGGATCAGCTAGGGGAATATTCTTTTTTTCACTTATGGGTGGTGGAGATGTTGTTATGGGCATTTTCCAATTGCACACGTGCCATCTTCAATGATGTCTGTGCATGTGATGAGGTCACTGACTACTAAGGCCACATCAAAATCCTTGCATGTTTTCTCTTTAAATATTTGTAAATGGAGGCTTCTTATTTATTTTTAGAAAGGCTCAGCATCCCTCTATAGGATAAAAAAAAAAAAATCTGTGAATGAGGGAGGTAGAAACTTGAGTTTGTCTCTATGAAGGTCAGATTTTCAACCTGAAAACTAAAAGAAATACAGTACATTAGTTTGTCATAAATCTTACATCTGACATGTTTTGTTACTTCTGAGAACATAAATAGCAGTACCATAACTGCAGCATTTAGTGGGCAATTACTTTTTTCAGTTTGGCATGTACTGTAACTCTTCACATTGTGATGCAATGTGCATTCAGCTTGGTCCTTTTGGAAAGTTACCACCATTGGGTTTGTTACAAAAAAACAAAAAAAACACAAAACAGATAAAAAAACAACAACAACAAAAAACTCAAACAAAACCTCAGACATTCCCCTGAATGCTTAGAAACTTGCTCCACATTCTTGAAGCTGACACCCTGCTAGGTTGGAGGCATGGAGAATGAAACCACACACGCCACAAACCTCTTAACTTCCTGTAGACTTACACACACACACAAAAAAAAAGACAAGTTGATGGTGCACAGACGCGCATTGTTTTCTCATTGCGTGCTTCTAGGTAAGTCTTTGACATTGATATCCATCCTCCTTCCTTGTCCTGTATTTTCATCAACGAAACCACAAGATTGATGAAACGTTCCCACTCTTGAAACCCTGGAGGATTTAGTTATCCTCTTCTCTGCTCAGCGTTTTCCCCTTTTTGGGACCCCAACCTTAAACATGTGTAGGTATCGCTTTTACTCAGCTCATAAAATGCCACAGTCCCATCTGAAAGTGGTTAACTGTCGAAACACTTGAGCGGCTTCAAAGTTTAGAAATGGGCTGTGCAGACAACGCAGGCTCAGCGCGCTTTCTGCACATCACATTGAGTCTCTCCAAAGGGGGTTGCTGGAGGGGGCACCACAAACTTGTTCCTGTCATCCAAACCCTCAATATTTTTTTTTTTTTTTAAGAGGAAGTAACTTATTTATGTCCCTTACGAGGGATTTGAATTTGGGCGAAAAAGCAGAACTTTTCTCTCATGTTCAGAAGAATCTACAATACGGAGGTTCTGATGATATATTAATACACCAGAAGATTTTTGTGCTCTTTTACTTCATGTATATGGAGATGATGAAAGAGCGCTGAATGAAGCCTCTGTTCTCATTTCCTCTGAAGGCGGCCTTTTTTTCTTCCCCCCACCCATTTCTTCCCTGAGGCCCGTCCACTTCAAAAGCTGACCTAGCCCTGCGCGCCATGTAACGTGTTTACCTAAAGGCTCATTTCAAATAAACAGCAGTTCTCCGTAAAGGATGCCCGGCCCCTCACTGAGAGCCTTTCAAAGACACCATTTGCTTCGCAGGAGGTGCTCCACAAGAAAGAGCACTCTTCAAAAATAAAGGTGAATGATTTGTGAAGAAAAAAAAAAAGTAACGTTACAAATGGAAAACAACATTGTATTACATCAAATTGTTTTTATGCAGTAATACAGTGGTACCGCTACATACGAAGTTAGTTTGTTCTAGGACCATGTTTGTGAGTAGAAATGCTCGTATGTCGAGCAAGATTTTCCCATAAGAATACATTATAATTCCATTAATTTGTTCCATAGCCCGAAAACATAAAATAAATCCTTTATAAATGCTGCTGTTACTATTGCAAGGAGCAATTATACAGAGCAAAACAAATAAATTATGAATAAAAATCATAATAATAATATAATAATACTAATAATAATACCTGTAATAATGTAACGAATCGGGTTCTAATGTGGCAGATTTGTTCTGCGTTGTGTGCCTGAACGTACTGCATGGCTGACTTGACAGAATGAGAGAGGGACTTTTTACTTTCACTTTGTTTAGCTGCGGAAGGCGTGTTGTCATTTTCCCTCCAAAATGTCATGTGACTCGTTACAGGATTGCTGTCAGCATTGCTGCAGAGATTGATGAGGTGGGGGGTAAGCCTGTTAGTGCTCAGACCATATGCCGCACTCTACAACAAATTGGTGTGCATGGCTGTCACCCCAGGAGGAAGCCTCTTCTGAAGACGGTCAGAACAGGCTTCCTCCTGGGGTGACAGCCATGCACACCAATTTGTTGTAGAGTGCGGCATATGGTCTGAGCACGAACAGGCTGACCCCCCACCTCTTCAGTCGCTGCAGCAATGCTGACAGCACTCCTGTAACGAGTCACATGACATTTTGAAGGGAAAATGACAAGCAGTACTTAATTTGGAAATGTAGGGATGTATGTTTTTTCAAAGGGGTGTACGCACTTTTGTTGCCAGGGGTTTAGATATTAATGGCTATATTTTGAGTTATTTTGAGGGAATAATAAACTCTATTATATAAGCTGCACACAGACTACTTTTCATTGTGTCAAAGTGTCATTTTGTCAGCGTTGTCCCATGAAAAGATACTTGAATATCTGCAGAAATGCGAGGGGTGTACTCACTTTTGTGATGCACTGTACAGTATATATGCATCTCTGATGTCAGACCATCTTCCCATACACCTTTCTTCGAGTCGGTCAGTGGTTATGTGTGTGGGTATAATTGACGTCACAAAATGGCTGCACTCGTAAGCAATGTCATATTTTGTGTTTAAATATTATTTTTTTATTTGCATACTTAAATACGTTGAGCGTTCATCTGTCACATGAAGGTCATTCATACTTAGGTTTTGCTTGTACCTTAAAGAAGAAAATACTTTCAAATTCGTGTTCTGGCCTTCAAGTGTGGAGTTTCTCTGTTCTCCTTGTGGTTGTCGGGGTTTTTTACGGAAAGTCCAACTTCTTCCTATATTCCAAAAACATGCATCCTAGCTTCATTGAAGACTAGATTTTCCATGATGTGAATGTGAGTAGTTGTTTGTCTGTGTATGTCCTGCGATTGGCTGGTGACCAGCACCCAAAGTCATCTGGGAAAAACTCACGCTCGCCCCTCACCCGACTGAGGAGAATCTCATAAGAAAATGGATAGTGAAAGTCCTTTTTTTAAATGTATTAATTCTGGACTTATCTTGTTCAATACTGTTAAAGTACTTAAATGAAAGTAGTGAAAGTTTAGGGAAAACCATCCATGAATGTAGACTGTGTAAGGACCCTGTATATAACCAGCTCTACTTGTGGTTGTTGATGGGGGCTCGGCAGATCCTATCATTCCAAGAATGCCAGTGTATCAGAATATCTGAACTTTTCCCCTTAGTGTCATGTGCTTCGCTTTGAGAACTCCTCTATCCTGGTACTACCTGATTATCTCATAGCTTTTAAGCCCCCCTTGCACATCATCACCTCGTGCTTCTTTTCCAGCCTTTCAAGAGCTTTTATCAATACTCCAAGTGTCTCACTTTGTACTTTTAAGTGGACTGCCTCCAGACTTTCCGCACAGCCAGACGGGGCTGGTTTTGTGGATTGAGCATCTGAGATAAGATAAAAATACGCCAACAAACGGACTCGCCAATCCAAAGCACAGCCGTGCGGACTCGGCTTGCAAAAATCGAGGCTTTGAAAAGCAGCAGCCGTTTCCCTTGCGCTCTGCTGTAAAAGCTGAGAGGGAGGCGGAGCCGCGCTGAGCTGCCCCCCTGCACTATTGCCTTTTCATCTCCGCTTTTGCCATGGATGAATTACGTTCCTGAATTTCACACTAGGGAAGTGTGTTTGGTGCACATACAGCTCGCCTGTCAGGTCACCAAAGTGCACACTGCCAGAAGAAGCACACAAAACTGAGTAAGTGTCGTGTTTTTAATGTAGGCTCGTGCTTCGTACATGGGCTTGACAGTTCAAAGACATTCATCCTCATGTGCATACCCTCACCCATCATTTCCTTTGAGAATAATTCATCAGAAATTTGGCTGAGCTGTTTGACTTTGTTGCATCAGTAACTGACCTACACAGTAGTTTTGTTTTTCTACATCTGATGTGTTTGAATCAGTGACTTTGCCACAAGAAATCATCAGGTGTCTAACTTTCACTCAATTGCGCCGCAGTAATTGCTCAAGGGTCTAATATCAATGCTAGTGACCCATAGTGACAGGCAGAACAATAAATGGTCTTCTAGACGGTTGAAGGTAAAAATAACTTGTGAATCCACCTGTTGGCATTCATTACATAATATATACAGTAATTATAGTAGGGATGTCGGGCTGATCGCGCAATTTTTCAGAAAATCGGAATCGGGTGAAAAGGATCGGGTTTTTAATTAAAGAAACATGTTTTTCTGTTTCATAGTCGTACAGCGCCATAGCCTCTTACCCTCCCTCCTGCTAAGCAGGATGCCCAAACTGTCCAGTCCAGCTGACTTTGGTACTTAAAGTTAACAGTGATTGACTGGTTTGTAGCTTTGATCTTGCCAGAGAAGCTTCGGTAGCTCTATGATCAAAGGCAGAAATGTGTTAATCATCGTTAAGCTTGCAGCCCAGTCATAAATGTGCTGTTACTAGGCATGTGCCGGTATGATATTCTGACGGTACGATAACCTGAAGCCAAAATATCACTGTTTCATGGTGTCACGGTATTGCAATTACAGCTCTAAAATGTGTTAAAGATATCTGGGTTTAAAAAGAAAAAAAAATTCTATTGAACAGGATTTTTATTTTTCAAAACATATTAGCAAATTGGAACATAAGTATAATGTTAAGTTAAAATACATTATATATTCAAAATAAAATAAATGCAGTCCTTTAGATGTGCGTAAACCCATAGCCACACCTCCACATTATATTATTATATAATTGAATTATTTTCCATAAAAAGCACTTTTGCATGACTCGTAATATGTTTACATTATACACTCACTCTCTTTCTCAACAGACAGTTACCAGAGAGAAAAAACACCATGTTTCACCACCGCTAGACACACTAAACAGGCTGGAGTTAACTCTCATAGCTGATGGGAAACATTCATGACAGTGTTTACCAACTTTTAATTTTTAATAAATGCAAAATCATATTGGAGGTATATCCTCCTTGGCAGCCACCCGCCGCAAACATGTTTTACATGTCGGTTGGCCCTCCTCCTCTAAGCTGCGGCCGTCTGTAACTTTTCTCTAGCCGAAGTATTCCCATACAAGCAATTTCGTTTTCTTCGATGGGAGAAAAAAGTTCAGGAGTTTCAACTCCTCCAGCCATCGTGTAGCACAGCTGACACAATGACACCGAGCAACAACCAGTGAAGGAGAATTGAGCCTTACAGCTGCAAGCGAGAGATTTCTCTCTGCATTTTTGGGACATTAAAAAATAGCTAATACCTTAGAGACTGTATGACGGAAAATTTTTTCATACCACATCATACCTTGTAATCGGCACATGTCTAGTTGCAACTCAGCATAACTCATTGTGTAAGCGTTTAATGAAGTGTTTAATAAAGACAAGCATTTTTCTACATTATTCTTGTTTAAAAATATTTCAGATTATGCGGGCAGCACGGTGGGACAGTGGGTAGCATGTCCACCTCAAAGTTCTGGGATTGTGGGTTCAATTCTGCCTTCTTGTGTGGCGTTTGCACATTTAAAAAAAAAATGCGCATGGTATGCTGATTGAACACTCCAAATTAGGTGTGAGTTTGTGTGTGAATGCTTGTGTGTCTATATGTGCCCTGCAACTTGGCTGGCAATCTGTCTATGGTGTACCCTGTCTTCTGCCTGGAGTTAGCAGTGATAGGCTCCAGCGACCCTCGTAAGGATAAGTAGTTAGGAAAATGAATAAATGAATTATATGAATGTCAGAGAGGGATTAAAAGTATGGCGTTAAAGATTATGCAATTAAAATTGTGGGTGTGCCTACATTTTGTGCTGGTGCACTTTAAAGAAAAAACTATTAACTAATATTTAAGTGTGGATCCTTGGCAGTACAGTATACGTATATCACAATGTTAATTTTTTCCAGTATGGTTCAGGGCTATCCCAAACAGGCCTATTCAAGTTATCTGGTGAAAATTTTAATATCGCAATGTAATATCGCAAAATATTGCAAACCCACAAAAAATCGCAATGTCGCAATGTTTTCCCCCCACCCTAATATCGTTCAGGCCCTTTATTTATATATGTGTATATATTAGGGCTGTCAAACGATTACAATTTTTAATCGACTTACTCACAGTTTAAAAATTAATTTATCGTAATTAATCGCAATTCAAGCCATCTATAAAATATGCATATTTTTCTGTAAATTATTGTTGGAACGGAAAGGTAAGACACAAGACGGATATATACATACATTCAACATACTGTACATAAGTAGGTAGATGGCGAGATAGTGTAAAGCGCTTTGAGCGCCTTGAAAGGTGGAAAAGCGCTATATAAGTATAACACCATTTACCATAAGTACTGTATTTGTTTATTATAACAATAAGCATACAAGATTGCATTAACATTATTAACATTCTGTTAAAGTAATCTATGGATAGAAAGACTTGTAGTTCTTAAAAGATAAATGTTAGTACAAGTTTAGAAATTTTATATTAAAACCCCTCTTAATGTTTTCGTTTTAATTGTAAAATTTTCAATCAAAAAATAAACTAGTAGCTTGCCATTGTTAATGTCAATAATTACACAATGCTCATGGGTGCTGAAACCTGTAAAATCAGTCGCACCCATGCGCCAGCAGAGGGCGACAAAACACCAAAAAACACAAGTAACAAGTGGACTGTCATTTTGATCTGTTTGAGCATGGCATGTGTGTTAAATGCGTAAAATATTTTAATGTGATTTAAAAAATTAATTAGCGCCCGTTAACGCGATAATTTTGACAGCCCTAATATATATATATAACTTGTTAAGGGCTAAAAAGTAACAAAATAATCCAGAAATACAATGGCATTGCCAAAAGATACAAAAATATATACTGTACGTTTTATACTCTGCAACACTCCCGGAAAAACGGAACAGGAAGTCCTGTAAAAAGTACAGTACTGTAAAATGTTTGGAACTTTTAGATAAAAATCAAAACATAACTTTCTTTTGGTATAGGCAGATTCTCAAAATAAGGTGACTCTGACTCAGACTTGTGTGCAAAAATATGCGATCGGGACATCCCTAAATTATAGCTTCGTGGTCAACATAACAGCTCCAGATTTCACAAGAATTACATTTACTTGTAAACTGAAACAAGATCATTGACGTCTCAGTATACTTTATATAATTTTCGTGACTTTTTTTTTTTTGTGGTGTGCCTGCTATGGGAAACTCTGCTTTAACATCCATGGGAGAAGGCCTCTAAACATCTAACAATGACATTAGGTTAGGGGGAGATTGTCCATGTTAAGAATCAAGGCATTCCGTCATGTCATCTAAACAGGGCAGACGCTTGCTCTACATCCTGTGCCCGCAAATGATCAAAAATACACTTGCCTTTGACCCTCGGATGACCCTTTGTCTACAACCAGCCTTGTGCGAAACTTTGCAGGATTAACTCAAGCCTGTTCGTGTAGTGTCAAGATTTTTTGTGGTCCTCTCTAAAAGTGGCAGCAGTCATAGACGGTCAGGGAGTTACTGAAACTCAAGTGTGGCTGGTTACAAAACAGTGGAACTTCTTATGTTTAGCTTTGTCATTTTTTTCAGTTGTGGCTACCATATAAATATAACATGGATGAAATACTATTTTGCGGCCGTAAAGTAGTTGGGACTCCTTACGGTAAATTTGATCTAAATTTAGTTTATTGTGTGCACTTATACCCGCTTTTTTTCTTGCACACATTTACCCATGTACCCATTTTATGTAATTAGTTTTGTGTTTTGTGTGCACAATTTAGTATTTTGTGCGCACATAGTTCAAATATCTCGTCAAGTTCATCGACATAATGTGGAATTTCATGGCCAGAATTGAGTATTTTAAGCACACATTCTGTTTCCTTGCCACAAATTAGTGTTTCATAAGCATGTTACCCTATTTTGTGGCCACACTTTAGTATCTTTGTAGTAGGCTTGTAGGGTTGTCAACTCCCGGGAAAAAAAATGAGGGACACCTCACTGATAGAGAAGGCAGGCCAGGTAACCCTCACACTTTCATTAATTTTTTGTATGTGAAAAGTTATTATATTCTTACAATTATAATATTATAATAATTTTACTCAAAACTGAATTAATTTGGTACATTTGGGTGAGTAAGCGCATGAATAACAAACTTATTATCGGCAATGTATTTTTAAGTGCGTTGAAAGTCTCCTTAGCAATAACAGTTGATCAAATGATCACTCCAAGTGTAATGTGAAAATGCAAACAAAATTGACAGAACACAAAAATATAGTACAAATAGTGAGAATAAAATACACAGAGAAGAACAAGAAAACAAATGATCATTGAACATGCTTTTTACTCATGCTTCACTAAAACCCCTTTTTTTCCCACTTTCTTATGTAGGGTTAGGCATCGTTTGAAATTAAACGATTCCGGTTCCGATTCCACGTTTTGATTCCGGTTCTGAACGATTCTCGATTCTGTTAAGAGGCAGGGTCAAAAAAATTGCATAGTTAAAGTAATGTCTTAAATTCTTCATGATTTTTTAAGTTATATGAACCTCTCACAGGGCTATTTTTAACTTTCATATAAATACCATTCTGTGAATATTTTAATACTGTTGATTTTAACGTAGGCGGCAACGCGCTATGTAAAGTACGTAGCTGCTTAAATAGGCTATATACACTAGACCAAGAAGTCTACTGCTTTAAGATGGCGGCTGTTTACTAACGCCGACGAGTGTCATTTCGCATCTAGTTCTATATACATGTGATATCTACCGTAGCCCGACGTAATAATACGGCTTATTCTCGTACTATTCCATCCATCCATCCATCCATCCATCCATCCATCCATCCATCCATCCATCCATCCATCCATCCATCCATCCATCCATCCATCCATCCATCCATCCATCCATCCATCCATCCATCCATCCATCCATCCATCCTCTACTGCTTAATCCGGGGTCGGCGACAGCAGAAGACAGACGTAATTTATTGTTTTACTTACCTGGTTCTGACGGCCCAGCGTGTCAAATACACACACTCAGCTATGCACCTGGCACTCGGCACTTGTATTCCATGAAGTCGGAGGTGGTTAATCATATTGCTCATGCAGCCACGTTTGCATGATATAGTTGTGTTTGTTGCAAATGGTGCACTGAGCTGACTGGTCTTTTTTACCGTGTCCATGGTTGTAATCAAGTTGCAATGCACAAACACACGCTTCTTGTGGCTGCTTCTTCGTGGTTTTTGGCAGCAATTTTTTTCTGCTCGGCAGTCATGGCATCGAAACATGGAATCTAAATTTAAGAATTCGAACGGGTCCGATAACATCAAAGTGTTAGAACCGGATCTCATCGATGGTCGATGCCCAACCCTACTCTCATGTTGTCTTCTGTTTTCCTCATGGCATGAGCCAGTACCTCCTTGACCAATGAGATGAGCAGGATTGTCATTGTTCTGTCAGGTCATTGGTTGGAAAGCAAGAGAGGCGGGGGAATGCGTTCCCCTGCATATTCTTGAAAAGTATCTTACCAGTGTTCATACGTTCTAGACATAAAACTCTTTTTTCGATTGTCATGATAACACGGGACAAAGCATTATCTCTTGTTAGCTTAATACAGGACGCGTACTTTTGTTCATAATATTGATTGTGTTTTTCACGGGACGGTTGGCAACCCTATATGCACTAGGGGTACAACGGTTCAGTTAGCCCACAGTTCGGTTTGAACCTCTGTTTTGGGATCACTGTTTCGGTTCGGTTTCGGTTTGCGTTTTGCATTTTTTCTTTTTTTTTTTAAACTGCCTTTATTTTGCTTTTAAGAAAATGAAATAAACACCTAAAATGTAAACATTTTTGACTGTTAAAATTAGGGTTGTTCTGATCATGTTTTTTTGCTCCCGATCTGATCCCGATCGTTTTAGTTTGAGTATCTGCCGATGCCGATATTTCCCGATCTGATTGCTTTTTTTTGCTCCCGATTCAATTCCAATCATTCCTGATAATTTTTCCTGATCATATACATTTTGGCAACGCATTAAGAAAAAAATGAATAAAACTCGGACGAATATATACATTCAACACACAGTACATAAGTACTGTATTTGTTTATTATGACAATAAATCCTCAAGATGGCATTTACATTATTAACATTCTTTCTGTGAGAGAGATCCACGGATAGAAAGACTTGTGACTTTGTATATTGTGACTAAATATTGCCATCTAGTGTATTTGTTGAGCTTTCAGTAAATGATACTGTAGCCATGCCCAAATGCAAGATGGGAAGTGGAACCATGACTGCGTAGCGCTACCAATTGATATATCTTCTCTGCATTGGGAAATAACATAAGGTGTTAAGAAAAAGATCAAATGCTACCTTGCTTCCCCACATTGCTTCCCATGATATTTCTAATCGTAGGGAGAGGAATTGTAAGGCTTTAGCCAATTAAAAAAAGGCTCCAAAGGCTGCCAAAATTCACTCTACTCATTTTACGCTGCCTTTTATCTCTCTATATAGGTAAAACGGCGCCATTACAGATTGAGCGTGACAATGCGTGAGTGGGTCGTGCAGCGCATGCATTAATTGCGTTAAATATTTTAACGTGATACATTTTTTAAAGAATTCATTACCGCCATTATCGGGATAAATTTGATAACCCGACCTTAAGTCTAAACTAAAGACTCTGGATGAGTGTAACATATTATGTCTGTAACGTTAGATACAATTAGAAAACGATTTAATTAAAATATATATATATATTACAAAAAGGCATGGCCGATATTTTTTTGCCGATTCCGATACTTTGAAAATGACGTGATCGGACGATCGATCGGGACATCTCTAGTTAAAATGCCTCTTAGCTCTTTGGCTAGTGTAGTGACTAACTACTGAAATACACACACAGGAGTAAAAAAGTTACTTGGCAAAGTAACTGGTGTTACCTTTCATGTTTTTTTTTCCATCCCCCCCCCCCAAAAAAAAAAAAAAAAAAACAACCCAAAAACATAGCAAACATTGCTATGTTTGGAGGTCATTTAATGTTGTGAATCAACTGTTAAAGTTGATAAAATTGCTCCCGTTTTTGCATTAGTTCCCTTCTGTCTGCATTCGACATGTAAAAATTTTAAAACTGTTTCATCCTTTAAAGATAGACTCAAGTCACGATTTTGCCGATTTAGGTTCGCTAGGAAGGTTCACTACAACAGAGCCTTTCTGAGAAGTTTGCTGCTCTAAAATGGGAGCTGTTTACTAACGCTACAAAGTCTGTCATTTCGCATGTAGTTCTATATGCATGAGATATCTAGGCGTAGATTGTAGGCTGTCGGCTACAGTCAGGAAATATTGGAGTCACCTAGCCTAGCACCGCGTTTGCTACAACGTCACAACAAACACTCTTCCCTCTCCGTGTCTCTGACTTTTCTGGCGTCATTTAACCAACGTATTAACGCACATTGTCTCGTTGCCGAAAAGGGTGACAAAATCCGAACGGAAGAAAAAAAGCGTAATGCAAGAAAAACATACAGATTTTGAACGTAACGTACGGCGTACACATTTAAAAATCAGTGCTCACTTGTACAAATTACGCCAAGACCGTACAACTTGTTATAGTGGACCGTCACAGTTAGGTAGTAGCACTGTGTAGCACGGGACGTCCAACTATCAGTGGTCAGGGCGAAACTATGTGCTTTAGCGAAATCTCTTTCGATGGCTTTGCGTGCCATTTCATAAATGTCGGGGATTACGTTGTTGGAGAAATATGTCCCCGAGGGAACAATGTGACGCGGGTCAAGCGTTGCAAATAAATTAACGAAGCCCGCCGTGTGTTTTCACTGGAGTCATCTTCGGGGTAGTCCTGCTCTGAGAAAGTGATATCTGTGGGTGATGCCGGCTGAGGTGCCCGAGTCATGTTATAAGTGTTGCTATTAGCATAGGGAACAAGCGCTAAGCAATGCTTGCAAATTGTTTTATTTTATTTTTTTCAATATTTTCTCTCCCTCCGCATTGAAGTCCACGGGGAAACCGAAATGTTGCCATACCGCAGATTTGAAAGAAGCTGGTGCTTCCTCAAAATTCGGTCTCTCCACTCCTCGCTCGCCATAGCGTTTTGTTTTCTTTCTTGTTTCACTTTTACTTCACTCGTAAATGAGAGAGGGCATTTCTCTGCTTCTATTACACAGGTGCTTGACAGCGATCGGACATTTGCTTGCGGGGCTGGAATTTCTCCACAGCTGTGCGTCATGTCACACACAGGCACACAGAGCTCGACCAATTCATTCCACAAGCGTTCGGAATAAATTAATTGCAAAACCGAAAAGGCGCGGTTTTTAAAGGCGTATTGAACCGTACATGGCGAAACGTACGGTTCGGCTTTGAACCGCAAACCGTTGCACTGCTAATATGCACTAACTTCGGGTAGAGATGAGCGTTTTGAGTGGATCAACCAGATTGTTCTTCAGTTGTTAGATACCTTGCTTGTTACTTTGCTTGTTTCTTGCATCCTGGGGTTTAAGTTTTTGACGGCTGGACGTGATAATGGCACCAACTTACAGTACATCTGACCGTGTCCGTTCATCCAGTGCACCTCCCAGATGGAAGTTTGGTGGGTTCATGCTACATTACTCGCTGATTGGTCACGGTTGCATGAGCGCCTCTCATCATTGGCAGTCATTTGGATCTGCACTCCTCTCTAAGCTAGCCGTTGGGAGCAGCGACAAGTGGACTGTAGAGCTGCGGTCCTGACCGTGAAGCCAGCATGTTCTAGAAACCCGGCGGGAAGCTTATTCAACAGCCCGCAAGTCGTTAACAGCAGGAGTTGCCGCAACCAAAAAAAAACTCATTGTGGATCACACAGACGAGCATCCCTCGAGTGTGTGCGCGCTGTTGCCGCTCTTATGCGTGCAGCTGTCTTTCCCTACGTGGTTTGTTTACATTTCTCAGTCACCCACAGGAGCGCTGTAACACCCGTGGCCCTAGCAACCCCCCCCCCCCCCCCCCAAACCACAGAGCCTCACCCCTATGAAGTGCCGGGTCTGCTTTTCAAAGCCGAGGCTGGAATCCCACGCAGCTTAACAAAACAAGCGGGGAAAACAGTGGTGTCGACTCTTATCTCGCAGGTGAGAGCAATTACAACTGACTTCTCCATGCTAGACAGACAGCTGGGAACCTGACACGTACTACCACGAGTGTCCTTACGGGTGAGAGTGATGGTGTTGAAATGCGGCAGAGCCTGATGAGGGGCTTACAAATTCTTGTTTACTCCTTCGAACAGACACATCGCTCTGAGCATCCCTCAGATGCTGTTTTTATCTAAAATATTTAGTGGCATACCAACCAATTCCATGCTGTTAAAAATACGATACAGTGAACCTGAATCTACCCACGATTCACCCTTGATATTTTTTTTCTGAGGAATTTAAGGCAAGGCAAGGTAAATTTATTTATATAGCACAATTCAACACAAGGCAATTCAAAGTGCTTTACATCACATGAAGATCATAAAAATCACATTAAAATCAATACGACATAAAAACAAAGACAGTCGAAATAGGAAATAAAATTATACATAAAAATCGCATTTAATCATGAATAGAATAAAATAATAATGATAATAAAAATAAATAAATGAATAAAAATAAAGAGAAAATAATAATAATAATAATAATGCATAAGAGGAATAGAAAGCAAATAGATTAAAATATATATAGACAGCAGGGGTCGCGTTAACCGAATATTTTCCGTCGTTGACCGATTTTTTAAAACGGTGACAGAAAAAACTGAAGTCCACCTGTCATTTTGACAGGTTGCAATTCACACCCCAGACCACAGGGTGGCGAGTGAGCATATTAATTAGCTATTGTCCCTCTTGATGCATGACGTCGTTGGCCTTACTCTGAAAAATGTCAAGGCAACTGAGTGTCCGAAGTTTCTTCAAAAAGCCCCAAAACGACGATGGTGTTGATAAAAGAGGTGAAAAAACAGGGACTGCACAAGCGGGCACGCAATTCAAGTCCATGCGCACCAGGAGGAAGGTGTAAGACTCCGTTCAGGCCACAGCAGGTGAACTGTTTATTTCATTGTTCCATAATGTAGCCTACCTACTGGGGCAACAGTCAGCTGTTTTTGTCACTGTGGAGAAAAAGTTACATATTCATCTGCTTGATGTGTGATGGCACGGTGTAAGAGTGTGACAATATCTCGATACAGCGATATATCGCGATATTTTGCAACCCGATGGGTTATCGATATGCTCCCGCCAAGAATCGATACTTTTATTTAACATATTGGCCATACAATGGAGTATGGATGCTGTAAACTGCTCAATGTTTGTTGAGCAATTCCTTGGCGGTCCACTAGGGGCGCTCGGGAGTGGCGGTGAGGGTAAAGTGCGCACAAGTTGTCTAGAGAAGAAGAGAGGACGCTCCAAGTGGGTTGAAAAAAAAAAAAAGCTCCGTGAGAACGGTGGAGGAAAAAATGAGAAAAATATTGCTACAAATCACACATGGGGACACACTTTAGATTTTACACCAACAAGAAAGGAAGTAAGGTGAACAAGGAGTTTGCTGTATGCAAGAATTGTCTAAGAAAAATAAGTTTCACAGGGAGCTGGTGACGTAGTGGACACTGGAGTTTGTGATCTGCGCTTTCATCACTTGAGGTAAGAAAGTTTTGCAATGTAATTGACTTTTTAATTTAAATGTATTATTTTGATGACATTTGGTGTTGAATGATATAAAATAAACCAGAACCCTAAACTGGATGAAAATGAATATCGAACAAGCCCACATGAATTTACCGATTTATTTGAGAACCAATTTCCATCTAGTATACTACACAAACTGTTATTACTGTCATTTTGATACAATAAGCTATAAAAATGGTTTGAATAGGTTACAAGATATATAAAATGATGTGCATGATAATTAATGTAGCCTACATATTAAAAATAGGTAATTATTGATGTAGCCTACATATTAAAAATAGGTAATTATTGAATTTTTAATTTCTATACATTCAATTCATATTTTTTTTTAATTCAATACTTCCAACACAAAAAAAAAACAGGATTTTTTTCAGGAAACTCTATGAAGTAGCTAATATTTTTTGTTTTATTTTGTTGTTTTTAAGGTGAGGAAGACTGTGACTGAGCAAGTCTGACATCTTAAATGCTGAAGCAGATAGCGGAAGTGCTCAAACCAAGCAACAAAGTTCATATACGAAGAAAAGACCCACCAATTTTATCATTGCCCCACTCCAAGCTCAACTGCTGACACCTACGGCACTTTTTTTTTTTTTTTTTTTTTTTAAGATTTAAAACTTTAAAGAAATTAAGGGTGCCATTCATCATGATCTCTCCAAGCGATATCAGTGGTCGTGGTTGGTTTCCTCTATATGTGCAGGGGCACAATTTGCAGTAGATTTATATTTTAGAGCAATGTTGCACAGAAAAGGTGTCACTGTTTAATAAATGGCTTAAACAGTATTTTTTCTATTTTCAAATATCTTTTTTTTTTTTTCTCGTTTCAACAGTTGTATCGTAGAATGTCATGTATCCAATTTCTGACCAATATATCGATAATCGCTGTATCGTGATATAATCGTTATCGTGAGCCTTGTATCGCGAATCGTATCGTATCGTGAGGTGCCCTGAGGTTCCCACTCCTACGGTGTGGATTCTCTGTTAAGCTTGTTCGGACAGAATATTAATTTAGAATGAATGAAAACTAAATACTATTGAATATGTTGAAGCGGTATGCAATGTTAAGAGTCTTGTTAGCTCGAATTGCTGTGTCCAGCCGCTGTAGCTCTGCTGCTCTCTGTGAACTCTCCATTCAAGCCGGAACGCGCGCGGCTCTTAAGTGTCTCTGTCACGTGACTGTGTCGTAGCCGCTAACGCGCTCGGCCAAATGGACACACAAGTACGGAAGGTGAATTATGCCAAACAAAGGGTCACCACAATGTCATTATCATCATTTTAAAATTTTAAGTGACGGGTAAAAATAGATTATGACCGGATTTTTATAACCCTGTCAGTCAAAATGACAGACAACGAAAAAGTCTAGCGCAACCTCTGATAGACAGTTATGGATATGCAGTGCTAAACAAAAGCGTTTTTAACCCTGATTTAAAGTAGTAAATTTGAGCATACTTCAGACCTTCAGGTAACTTGTTCCAGAGGTGAGGAGCATAGTAACTAAATGCTGCCTCACCCTGCTTGGTTCTTGTTCTTGGAACATACAGGAGACCAGTTCCAGACGACCTTAGGGGTCTAGATGTTTCATAGGAATCTAAAAAATCAAGCATGTATTTTGGTCCAAGGCCATTAAGTGTTTTGTAGACGAGCAGTAGTATTTTATAATCTATCCTTGACTCACTGGAGGCCAGTGTAACGATTTCAAAACCGGTGTAATGTGGTCCAATTTCCTTGTATTTGTGAGTTCTCTGGCTGCAGCATTTTGTACTAGCTGCAGCTTCCTGACTGATTTTTTTTTATCAAGGTCTGTAAATATACCGTTGCAATTGCTGAAAATGAATGCATGCAGTTTTTCCATGACTTTTGAGTCAGAAGCCCCTTAATTCTGGCTATATTTTTTAGGTGGTAATAAAGCAGATTTGGTGATGGACTTTAGATGGCTATCAAATTTTAGGTCTGAGTCAATAATTACGCCAAGGTTTCTGACTTGATTTGTAGCTGTAAGTGACAATGTGCTAAGGTGCCTGCTTATCTTTGACCTTTCCTTTTTTGGCCCAAAAATGATCACTTCTGTCTTCTCCACATTTAACAGTAGAAAATTCTGGCACATCCGTTCATTGATTTGATGAATGCAATTACTCAGGGAGACTACGGGACTATAATCATGTGGGGACACAGAAATGTAGAGTTGTGTGTCATCTGCATATGTGTAATAGGAGATGTCATACTGTTCCATAATCTGAGCTAGGGGAAGCATACAGATGTTAAATAAGAGTGGTCCAAGAATTGACCCTTGAGGAACTCCACACGTGAATTTGGTTCGTTCTGACTGATGGTTTCCCATTGACACAAACAAATCCCTATCATGTAAATAAGATGTGAACTACTGAAGAACAGTGTCAGTAATCCCTACCCACTGTTCCAATCTGCTGAGTAGTATGTTGTGATCAGCTGTGTCGAATGCGGCGCTGAGATCCTATAGACCCTACCCACGTGACGTCACAACTCCGCTCTCCTGACTGGTGCCGCCCACTTGTCCGTCAACACACCGTGTTGACCTGTTACGGCTACGTACATTCCTCCTATTTACGGCGTGTTTTTCTGCTCGTTAACATTAATAATAAAAATAGTGAAGGCGTGTGTGGCGGTCGGTTGCAATAACAGAGAAGATAGACGGAGAGACTTGAAGTTCTACCGGATTCCGAGAGACACGGAGAGGAGAGAGCGAGATGGGCTGCTGCAATTCGACGAGAAAACTGGGCTCCAAACGATTACCACAGATTATGTAGTAGTCATTTTATATCTGGTAAGATGCATTTAATATATATTTAGAGGGTTTTGGGCTGACAACCACAATTAAGATCATTGCTAGGCTAATCGCCGACAACATACACGTATGTATGTAGTGAGAGTGCTATCGCTAATCCATATAAACATTAAAAGCCCTAGCTCCATTGACAAATGACATGAAATACATTAGACTTGAAAGTGGATGTTAGCAAGAACAAAAGATTTTGAATTGAAAATTTCGTAACTCACCTTCCGAGCACAAGATTCCTGCCGAATTTTCGTGTACGAGGACCTGTTTCACCCAACCAGCAACGTAGCATTTATAAGCCTCCAAGCTCTTAAAGTTTTTCAAACTTTCGTGAGAATAGGCTGATTTTGTGTGGACAAGATAGTTGTAAATATCAGGGTCAGGCAGAGACGGCGAAGGCAGCCGGTCAAAAATCATCGATTTAGGCATCAAATATGGATCTGGCGACTGTATAGAACGAAGCTTTTCCACATAACGCCTTTTATGCAACACATCCAGTGAGTTTACGGCATCAGAAAGCACCGGGTCTTCCATGAAATGCATTTTAAATTCCTCGATCAATTGAAACCAATGCTAATACAGAGACAAAATGACGGACAAGTGGGCGGAACCATACAGCGAGCACGTGGTTTTGTGACGTCGGTGGGTAGGGTATATAGTAGCAGAACAGATGACTTGCCTGCATCGGTATTCCAACGAATATCATTTAACCCCATCTATTAGCTGAAAAATTTATCTATTCATCATTATTACTGTACATTTTGTCGTCTTACTGTACCTACTTACATGCAAAAAAATCAACCAAGTTCTAGCTAATAGGAAAGTAGTAATTGGTTGTTTTTATCACATACGTGCCTTCATCCTTATATTTTCTGGTGCCTTTTTCTTTTAATCTTGTAATCTGTAAGACATCTACTGTATTTTCAAGGGGAAGGTTGCAAGATGAACTCAGAAAGATCCAACAGTGTTATAAAACCATAGCTTGGCCTATATTTAAGGTTTTAAATATGACTGTATTGCAGTTGTGCAGTTTTGCCAGGGGCATCAATAATTCGCAGTGGTTCACTGTATGCCTTTTATATGAATCCAGTTCCCCTTTCAACGACAGTGTCATACAAGAAAAAAAATAATTCATCTCTCCGTTACTATGAAACTTAACAACTAAAATAAAATCGAAGTCTTCTAGCAGATGCTGCAGTGTAGCGCACGGAATAGGGTTTGAATATCTCCCTGTGCTTGCGTGGGATTTCATGAGGGCTATCACAAAAAAATCTTTGTGAATTGGTTATCAATTATTCAATTTATTAATTAAATAAACCCTCCACCCCCCCCTAACATACATTACATTCAGATTCTGATTTCATTTTATTGTCATTGCACACTTAAAGACATCTTCTGTGATTTGGGCAGGATTTCAAAATCGATGCTAGAGGTGGGGGTGGCAAGCACAAACTGAATCTGAGAGAACCAATAACCGAAGCAATGATGTGACGCAAATGCAATAAGACTCACGCAGGGTCTGTGAGCGAGTACCCGGGGTGTCCCTTGGCAACTACCAACTGACCGACCTGGAGTACGCTGACGACACCATCTTGCTCAGCACCTGCTACAACCAGCGTAGGGACGCTCTGCGTATATACAGCGAAGAGGCAGAAAAGCTTGGTCTCCCCGTGAGCTGGACCAAGACCAAACTCATGCATGTCGACGAGGGACCTGATCCACCCCCCATCCTGCTTGGTTATGGCACCGTAGAGCCTGTGAAGAGCTTTGTTTATCTGGGGTCCACGGTGACCGATAACAGGGATCTTAAATCAGAGGTTCGCCGCTGGAGAGCCCTGGCAGCCTCTGCCCTGCAGTCTCTCTGGAAACCACTCTGGTGGCACCAAGCCATCTCACAGAAGACGAAGCTCCGAATTTACAACACTGTACTCTCTACTCTCCTCTATGGCTCTGAAACATGGCCCTTAAACAAGACACTGACAGCAAGAATAATCGGCTTTGACAGCAGGGCTCTAAGAACCATCAAGAACATCTGGTGGCCCCAGCAAATCTCCAACAAAACCCTGCGAGCCTGGACAAATCAACCCAGAGCCTCCCGCCTGGCTGCACAGCGCCCCATCCGCTGGCTTGGCCATGTTCTCTGTCTTCCTCCTGACCACCCGACAAGAGCCATCCTGAAGTTTGACCCAAAGGCTGCAGGCTGGAGACGACCACGAGGAAAGCCCCGCACTCGATGGCTTGACACCATGGCGGACGACCTCCAACAACACGGAGTTACCTTGAAGGATGCAAATCTCCTGGCACAAGACTGCCAGTACTGGAGGGGCCTAGCTCACCTGGTCAGCTCTACGCAATGGGACAGGATACCAGCCCCAGCGCAAGCGCCGTGATGATGATGATGATGAAAAGCCTTTAAGAAGCTCATGATTATCATGAAGAAATGTTAGGATTATCAGGAGACAGACTTATTCTATTCTTCAAAGCAATGTTCCATGCAGCAGAGGATAACAGCTCTGAGGGTGTTGATGTTGCTTAGATACACAAAGTGACTAGCTTTGCTATAGTTTGATATTGGTGGCAAATATCAATCCACTTGAGAGATTTTTTTCACTTTTTTTTCACCACAACACTTGTGCTATAGTGATTCTAAGTTTTACTACTAAACAAGCAATACTTTGAATTTGGGATTCAGGACAACAAACTTGTATATAAAGCGGATGTGCACATATGTTCATTGTACAGCATGATTGCAAAGTGAATAGAATACGTTGGAAAGGTGTGAAAAGGGGCGACAAGGGGTTTAAGTGGCAAACGTGTTGATTTTATCCTAGCAGTTAGACTAATGTCGCTACTCGCTAGATTTGTCTCGCTGTTGATGTAAGATTTCTACAGGCAGAGGCGTGAAGTATTCTGCACAGCCCATTCTAACTAGTAATGGTGTTACTTCGTGTAATACATTAATTTAGCAATCATGCTAGAAGTTAACATGGCTTTGCTTGTTTTTCAGGTGAAGTATTGCTGTGGTACACCAGCTCAACTTTGCAATACTTGCATAGTATTTTTTATACTGGCTGAAGGCCTGGCGAGTTGCCACTCAGGTTGTTATTGTTCTTGTGGACACTAAATTCGATCCTACGTCATGGGTGTCATATCAATCACGGTCCGGTCTGGCTCCCTTGAACTATTCAACCTTTCGCTACATTTCAGGCTTCAAACATAAAGATATACATTTTAATTTTTTTTTCAAGAATCAACAGCAATTGGGACACAATCGTGAAGTGGAATGAAATTTATTGGATATTTTATACGTTTTAAAAAATAAAAGCCTGAAAAGTGGGACATGCATTATTATTCAGCCCCCTTGTATTAACACTTTGTAGTGCCACCTTTTGTTGCAATTACAGTTGTAATTCGCTTGGGGTATGTCTTTATCAGTTTTGCACATCAAGAGACTGAATTTCTTGCCCAGCCCAAAACAGCTCAAGCTCAGTGAGGTTGGATGGAGAGCGTTTGTGAACAGCAGTCTTCAGTTCTGCCCACAGATTCTCGATTGGATTCAGGTCTGGACTTTGACTTGGCCATTCAGACACCTGGATAAGTTAATTTGTGAACCATTCCATTGTGGATTTGGCTTTGTGTTTTGGATCATTATCCTGTTGAAAGGTAAATCTCTATCCCAGTCTCAGGTCTTTTGCTGACTCCAACAGGTTTTCTTTTAGAATGGTCCTGATTTGGCTACATTCATCTTCCCATCAATTTTAACCATCTTCCCTGTCCCTGCTGAAGAAAAGCAGGCCCAAACCATGTGGCTGCCACCACGTTTGGCAGTGGGGATGGTGTGTTCATGGTGATGACCTGTGTTGCTTTTGTGCCAAACATATTGTTTTGCATTGTGGCCAAAAAGTTCGATTTTTGTTTCATCTGACCAGAGCGCCTTCTTCCACGTGTTTGGTGTGTCTCCCAGGTGGCTTGTGGCAAACTTTTTATGGATATCTTTGAGAAATGGCTTTCTCCTTGCCACTCTTCCATAAAGGCCAGATTTGTGCTGTGCACGACTGATTGTTGTCCTATGGACACACTCTCCCACCTCGGCTGTAGATCTCTGATGTTCATCCAGAGTGATCATAGGCCTCTTGGCTGCATCTCTGATCAGTCTTCTCCTTGTTCAAGATGAAGTTTTAGAGTGACGGCCAGGTCTTGGTAGATTTCCAGTTGTCTGATACTCCTTCCATTTCAATTTGATTGCTTGCACAGTGCTCCTTGAGATGTTTAAAACTTGGGAAATATTTTTGTATCCAAATCTGGCTTTAAACTTCTCCACAACAGTATCTTGGACCTGCCTGCTGTGTTCTTTGGTCCTCACGATGCTCTCTGCACTTTCAACAGAACCCTGAGACTATCACAAAGCAGATGCATTTATACGGGGACTTGTTTATACACCTGGATGGATTCTATTTATTATCATCAGTCATTTAGGAGAACATTGGATCATTCAGAGATCCTCACTGAACTTCTCGAGTGAGTTTGCTGCACTGAAAGTAAAGGGGCCGAATATTATTGCACACCCCACTTTTCAGGTTTGCATATGTTAAAACAAGTATAAAAATATCCATTGAATTTCATTCCACTTCACGATTGTGTCCCAATTGTTGTTGATTCTTCTCAAAAAATTAAAATTTTATATCTTTATGTTTGAAGGCTGAAATGTGGTGAAAGGTTGAAAAGTTCAAGGGGGGCAAATACTTTTGCCAAGCACTGCATGCATTCGGGTTTAGCATTTTCATTTCAATGCAGAAATGGGAATAGAACAGGAAGACACTGGATGTGTCTTTTTGCCCCAAGCATCTTTTTTGTGTAACGTCCCTTTGATTTCTTAATGGGCTGATTACACGGTGTCACGTTGCAATAATCTTAACACGCTATTTAGCATCAGGGTTTCACAGATCAGTGTTCTCAACAGTGCATCTTTGTGAAAATGCTCATTTTTAAGGATAGTTTTTCAGCCTGCCTCCCAAAGCACAGGAATGTGCATGAAATCTTTACTTTTTAACTGTGAGTGGCAGACAACTCGATTAAAGAGCAATTTGTACGAAGACCTTCTAAATGAGACAAGAGTTTCTCTGCATGACTTATAAGAGGTGGAGTCATTTCGGGTCCTCATGGGATTGATGTCCACGCCAATTCAGCCGCAACCTGGCAGTCTGAGGTCTTCTGTGTTGTTTAAAGGGCCTGTGGAATGTGGAACAAATCTGTTCAGCTTTATCGGCCTGGACGCACTCCCCATTGGCTAAGCTTAAGAGCCAGGGGCCTGCGCGGGAGCTTACAGAATTTCACATGGAGGCCACAAACAGAGGCACATCCTGTTTGAGGCCAAGCGCCTATCCAGTTCCATTGCCTGGCGCGTCCTTCTTGTTTGACGGAATGATTGTGAGCTCCAATGCTGTCTCGTGTGTTTTCCCCGTGGTTTCTGTGTATATCCTTCCGGAAAACATTTGAACCCATTGTTTAATGGGTATCAAGGTCAACAAACATGCTCCGAAGAATTGTGTTGTGCTTTAGTTGTACAGACTAATCAATTTTATTTGTCTGGATCTTTTAAATGTGGCTAATAATCAGGGCAAATTCAATACTGCATCGGCAGGAAAAAAATGTTAACATTAGGTTATAGGCGATCATATAACTAGCAAAATAATTGCCAATGCGGCCATTGGAGTACTGTAATAGGCTTTGAATCGAAATTGGCTACTTGGACCTGCACCCTAAGCGAAAGGCCGATCTATTAGAGGTGAATTTGTGTTTACATATATAAAATGAAAGATATAGTATTAAAATAAGAGATTTCTTTTACAGTTCGTAAATAATTAATGATGGCCACAGTTTTATTTGGAATATTTTTTTTCTGACAATAGAGTGCAGTATTTAATTTTACAAAATAGTCCAAATAATACAAGGGCGACTGTTGAGAGCGTCTGCCTGTTCCATATTTTAAATCCAAGTTTTCCAACTTCTTCCAATTTTAACTTGGTCAGTATTTTCTACAATTCTGCAGTTGCAGACTTTTCAGTCCTACACAGCTTTACATGTATGAGAGCATATGGCACCAGCTACATTTAATCTGTAAACTATGTTCACTTTGTTGATCAAATACTTCATATAGTAAACTGCTATTTAATACCGAACAAGACTCAGTGGAACGAAATGCGTGATTTTCGAGTAGCATGAGTGTCCGCCGTTCTTGTGACAGCTGAGAAAAGGTCCTCCATTATATCACGTTGCTATCAACGCCGGCTTTAATGAAGCAGAGCTGATTACAGCATCGTTGACAGATGCATGGCGGCCAGCTAGCAGTGATAATCTTTGTTTATGTCGTCCAGCAGGTCAAATCAAAGTAGGAGGATAATCAGGTTCGGAAAGGGGGGAACGGTGGTATTAGAAGATCTCTCAATTGTAGGGGAACAGGTGACTTTTAGTGGTTTAGGTGCGCTTATGTCAGTGGCTAAGCATTCCCATCAAAGTCCCCCCAAGCCCATGCCCCCCTCCCTCACAGCTGTTGTTATACAAGGACCGAAGAGGCTTCACCCCTGTGATTCATGTCCTGCCAAGAGAGAGGTTCTGCCTCCTATTTGACCTCAAACAGAGTCCCGCTGGCCTGCGAGAGTCATACCTCGGCCACATGGAGTCTGTCCAGATGACAGCGCGGTGTTCTGTTCTCATCTCAATGCCATTCAGGAAAGACATCTCACAGGAAACTGATGCATTGATAAAATTCCCCGTAAAATTGCCCCTATATTTCAAATTCCATAACTGACCTGAATACGGTACATGTCAACTGACACATCAAAGGGGCTTACACATGCCTCCAATGCATTTTAATATGATGGAATCTCTAAAGTGGCATGCCCACAGAACATAAAAGAGTCAAACAGTTAATGAAGGTATAACAATGGCAATGGCATGACACTAAAACTGTTTTTTTCTTTTCTTTTTTTTTCTTTTTTTTTAAACAAGCATCCTGGAATGGATAATGTTCAAACTTAGTGGTTCAACTCTTGCCATCCAATACTAGCTGAGGCCAATGTTCTGTGTTGACTCACCACCATAATTACCCTGACTTGGTTTCCAAGCTGAGGCTTTGGTAAACCACTGGGAAAGAGGACTCGTAGGTCTGCTATACCTTCATTGTTCTTTTAGACTCTAGAGCAAGCACGTTTTGCAACCCTCTCACTTCTTCCTTCCCCCATCGTCTTCCCTTTCACTGGCTCGCTTCAGTTTAAACACTTACATCTGGTTTTGAGTCAAGGCCAGGCTCGTTTCTCCTGGAATGGAGGTCTTTTATTCCTCGTTGGCCTCCCCTACTCTCCGGTTTCATCATGCGGTGACGACTATGCCGTATGTTTACAAAGTGGTGTTCCTTTCTTCACACTGACACCCCCGGAGCCATGTTTCCGTTAGCAATTAGCCTCCCCCGATCACACAAAATTAATAGTCCATTGAAGGGCCTCAAGGATTTCCCTTGGCACCTTCCTGAAGGTGTCAGGTGACTTCGAGTATGTGTCACCTTAGACACTTCTGAGGAAATGATTGCGATCTTGTTTATTCAACAAAGGGGAGCTGCACTGTACAAGTTGTGTGGATACTAATTGCACAAGTTCAGAAAACCTCATTGACTGGAAAATATGTGGAAGCTTCTTGATGATATCCTGGTTTTTTTTTTCCTCTCCTGCATCCTGTATGTTTAGGCTTGGATTCACATACACGCCGCTGTAATTCATATCCTGAGGTGAGAGGAACTGTTCAGGCAATCTTTCGTGCTAGGCTCGCCTGTTTTTTTTTCTATGAAGATTTTCAAAACGTGTTGTGTGCGTCATACGTTTTAAAGGAGGGCTATGCTTGCCTGTTTTAAGTAGGTGAGCTGGGTGCTAGCGTGGGGGGGGTGCAAGAACAAAGCTGTGTACTGTTTTCCAGCGGGAGGATGGGTGGGATGCTGGCGTAGAGGGGGGATGTCTGATGTCACCTGGTAGGTAGCAATGAAAGCTTCCCCCCCGGTTGCCTTAACCCACATTAAAGTCTGCCAGTAGAAGCTGAAGCTGTAGGCAAGCTTGGCAGAGGTGCCGCATTAAGCAGAAACAGACATCACATCCACACGTTTTAGGCTTTCGCTTGTGCCACAATGGCGAGAAGACACTTGTTTGGATGTTAGTCCTGTCAGTGCATTGACTTGTCCTTGTCAATCCTGCAACTCCGTCTTGTCATCTGTCTTCTTTTTATACTCAATGTTTTATAGCTTTCAGGTGGAAAACAACAAAGCCCCAGACTTATTTGTGTAGCTCCACTGAGCATCTTGTGATCTGATAGAGAAAGAATGGCAGCGGCGAGATGCCAGAAGGCGGTTAATTACACATGTGGCCGACAGATTTGCAGGCCGACACCGTGGGCGATGTAGATGGAGATGCCATGTGTTGAGATTTTAAACTGCAGACTGCGGTCAGACACGGTCTGCTCTCTCATTAGCTCCCTCAGCAGATGTAATGAGAAGGTGTTGGGGTGCAGTACTCAGCGAAGCCACGTGTTTTGCCTCACTCAGCGAGACGTTACATCTCCTCGCATCTCAATTTTAATTGGAGGACGTTGGCTTTGTTTGTTTCATGACAAACCCCTCTCTCGTGTACAACTGCTGTGTCTATCAAGGAATGAGAAGACTTTTTGATGTTGCTTTGAACTGCAGGACAACTACTTTCCTTTTCATACCACCGTTTGTTAAGAGTATTCATTTACACAACGATTTGGTAGAAACTGGTATAATTCTTTATATAAAGACATTGTCAAAATAGTCATTCTATGAGCAAAAATGATATATTATTTAATTTGCCGTATTTTCTGGAGGATAAGTCATACCTTTTTTCATAGTCTGGCTGGGCCCATTCTCAGATTTTTTTTTTCCCTCTACATTGACAAGCATGAGAAGGGTGCTCGAGATGTGCCCTTTACTTTCAGTGATGGCTGAGTTTTTTTTTTTTTAAGTGATAGAGAAGATGAAGACTCTGGATTTTGTAATGATTTAAAGTGAGATCGAGAGTTTGGTAAACAATTATGTTGTGTTGTTGTTAGATTTAAAGTAAGGTTTATGTACATACACCTAGCTTGGCTAAAAAGAAGATGCAGGAAGTCGATGTAACTTTTGTGGATGTTGGTAGCTGTTCCCCCCATTGCTGTGATAGCAATCCTCTCTGTTCAGGGGATGACAATAGAATAGGAGGGGCAGGAAAGCAACATAGAATAGAATACATATACTACATGAGGACCACTTGGCCCAGGATGAAGGAAAGGCTGACTAGACAGAAGTTATCCTATCTGGTGACTTTAATAAGGAAAGCATAAATGGTGACTGTATGCACACAAATTTTAACAGTTGTTCAGGTGAAAGTTTTCTGATGAATTGTTTATATGTTACGTTAACAGACAACTGTTGTTCTCCATTTTGTTCTGATGACTATAATGTACAATGTTTTATTTTGGTCTCTGATGAAATAAAATTCCCCCAAACCACGTGACCTATACTCCAGTTTTCCCCCTCTTCATTGTGCATTTTTGGGCTAGTGGGACTTCTACTCAGGTGTCGCACCTGAATGTAGTTTGAAAAAGACAATACTCACCAAAATACTGATTTGAATGAAATCCACTAATGTTCCACACAAAACTGATGTGCTGGCATGAAAACTGTGACTAACATACATGACTTAACTGTACCTTTGCCTTCTAATAGAAAATGACATGTCCATCAACATAGTTAATTGAACAAATTAGGGACGTCCCGATCACATATTTTTGCACCTGAGTCACCTGACTTTGAGTCCTAATACGATACAGAAAAAATATCTTTTAAATTTTTGTTATTTGAACAAAACTTCCAAACATAATACTGTCCAACCGTGCCACCTTCACAATGTGAATTATTTTTAAACAAGAATAATTTGGAAAAATGCTTTTCTTTATTAAATGCTTCATTGAGTGAGTCCGCTCAAATCCACTCACGCTTTGACACTCACACTGCTGAGAACAGCCTCTCACTTACCCAATGAGTTGCCACAGCACACTTATGATTGGGCTGCAAGTTTAACCATGATTGACGCATTTGTGCCTTTGCTCGTAGAGCTACCAAGATTCTCTGTCAAGATCAAAGCTATAGACCTGTCAATCATCGTTAACTCTAAGTAAAATGCAAGGTGCACTGGACAGTTTGGCCGCGCTGCTTAACAGTAGAGATGGTGGGGCGCTGTAGGAGCATGAAGCAGAAAAACATAAAATAAAAAACAAATTTATATTTTGTTAAATAAAAAACCTGATCCTTTTGACCCGATTTTGATCCTCTGAAAATGGTGCCATCAGCCCGATTTCTGATCACGTTATCGGATCGGAACATCGCTAGAACAAATATACAGTATGTTTGTAATGTTATATATATTTTTGACATATCGAGGGAAATACGACAAATAAAGATCATCAAAGAAAGTTAGACGCCTCATTAACCCTTAGATGCACAAGTTACTGGACCCTACACTCTTCCATAAGTGGGTCAAAAATGACCCATATTAGAACCAATGTGTTTTTATGCCATTTTGGTGAAGAATAATCACTTGTATATTAATTAGTATGATATTTAGGGCCACACAAGAATTAGTTCATGCTTGAAATATCTTTATGATTCAATTAACATTTTTTGGAAAAAAAAAAAAAAAAAAAAAAAACAACAACAACAACAGCAATAGACTTTATCCTTCCTTGTATTTTATCATCAATGATGAAGAGCTCCCATGCATCTTTTTGGTGAGACAGCGGTGCTAAGCCCTTGTGGAGGCACTGACCGATTTCTGAGGATATTGTGGGTCTGTTTTCTGCCCTGGGTGGGAGGTAATTCTCTCTAGTTAGAGACCTACCAACTCATTCTGTTGGCCATAATTTGGATACTTTTTTTTCTTCAGACGACACATAAGTGGAATCTTATGAGTCAGATTGATCCTGTTCAGTTGGATTTCCAGGTGGACAACTGCCACTGCCACCTGGACAATAGTCTGGGTCCTCATCATCAGAAATTTCAGACACTTTAGTCCAACCCAGTCACTGCCTCTCCATCATCCAACATCTGTAGGACCATTTCAGTTGTAAATCTAGCACAAATCCGATTTTTTCGTGTTTTTCCGACTCGACTGAACGGGAAAAGTCGCATAAAAGTGGACCATTTTCAAATTCGATCCAGGTCACTTTCGTATGTGGTTAAAATCCCATCCGAGCCACATTTTTCCCGAATGTGGCTGTGGTCCGAACTGTCAAGTCCCCCAAATTGGAATTCATGCAGCAATTAACATCAGCAAAGAGCGAGAGAGACAGAGTGCTACAGTAGCGGTGCAGCTGTGCATTAGCGTTAGCGCCTAGCTTGAACGCGGCTTTTGGGGAAGGAGCGGGCTCAATGGACAAAGGCAGTCTGAACGGGTACGCCATAAAACAGATATGACAAAAAATCGGAAATGTGCATTACGACCTGCGGTATGAACCTAGGCTTAGTTAGCTAGTTATGAAGTAGGTTAATTTGTTGATAAATAATAATTAAGAGTCATGAAAGACGCACACACAAAATACTATATGGACATAATACTTACTGTACACGTATCAGCTCTTTCTATTTAAAATAATCTTCTTAAGGGATATCACTTTTTACATACCTGTCTGTGTGGTCCACGGTAAATTTATTCATGACAGCCAAAGTTGATAA
The DNA here is from genome assembly GCF_030265065.1 of Corythoichthys intestinalis. Lineage (NCBI taxonomy): Eukaryota > Metazoa > Chordata > Actinopteri > Syngnathiformes > Syngnathidae > Corythoichthys > Corythoichthys intestinalis. The sequence goes on from NC_080398.1 coordinate 46,366,148, forward strand.
GAATGAAAGATTCCCATTGGATTCCATAGAAAATGCATGTGGAAGAGTAGGGTAGTAATACAAAAATGACAATTTCTTCAAATGTATAAAAAGTTCATCAAAAATTTGAATGGCATTATATCAAAAACATGTTTTTTGAGGAATACCTGGACTATGACTTGCTAACAATTTTTCATTCCGAAGATATTTCAAGAAAACAACCTCACCGGGTCATTTTTGACCCACTTTATGAATCTAAGGGTTAACAAACAGTACCGTTGGGTTGTACATGGTTATGTATATTATTTCTAGTCAATCTCAAGAATTGTCTTACCCACAGACCTGCAAAAACAAGTCAAAATGCTGTAACTTACTGTAAATGTCACTTGTAAAGAAATACTACTACACACATGTGCACCAACTGCATGTTCCAAACTTTGAATACCCTTTGTCAGCATTTATGTGGTTTTATAACTGTTTATAATTAAATGAGTAAGTTTGCTGGGCCTAGTATAGTAAATGCATACTTTGCATGAGAGCTGCGCTTTTATACCTATTTTCAAACGTTTGCGTCCTAAGGCCTTAAAAGGATAAGGTCGTATAAAACAGCCCCTAAGGGATGTGGGAAGTTAAAAAAGCCACAACACTGTGTTTGTTGTGTGTTTGAGTGGTTGTTTTGTTTGAAGTGTACGTGCAGTTTGTTGTGATTAACCCTGTCATGCACGAATTATGATTTATTTATTTTTAACTGCTGCAGAATACTCATTGAACTCATTGGCTGCCATTGACGATGCTAGACATCCAATTCATTTTGACTGGGATTGGGCGAGTGGACAAAATGGATTGGACGTCTAAGTGCCATGAATAGCACTAAAAGATGATCATCCCCACTACAGCTAGTCTTCCCAGTTTAAATTAATTGGACGTCTATCGTCATCAATCGCATGTAATGTGGTAAAACGTATGGAGAAGAAAATTAACTTTAGAGTGTTACACTGGAGCTGTAACAACTAGGGGTGTCCCGATCACATAATTTGGCACCCGAGTCCGAGCCACCTGATTTTGAGAATCTGCCGATACAATCTCGATCTGATACCGAAGAAAAGTTTTTTATGGTTTTTTTGTTTGTTTGTTTGTTTGTTTTGTTTTCATTTGAACAAAAGTTCCAAACATGTTACAGTAATGTACTTTTTACAGTTGTTCCTCCTCTGCTTTTTCCAGGAGTGTTGCAAAGTTTAAAACCTATATATTTTTGCATCTTTTGGAAATGCCATTGTATTTCTGGATTATTTTGTTACTTATTAGCCCGTATATAAATAAATATATATATATATATATATATATATATATATATATATATATATATATATATTAAGGCTGTCAAGATTATCGCGTTAACGGACCGTAATTAATTTTTTAAATTAATCATGTTTAACGCACATGCCCCGCTCAAACAGATTAAAATGACAGCACAGTGTAATGTCCACTTGTTACTTATGTTTTTTGGTGTTTTGACGCCCTCTGCTGGCGCTTGGATGCGACTGATTTTATGGGTTTCAGCACCACATGACTATTGTGTAATTATTGACATCAACAATGGCGAGCTACTAGTTAATTTTTTTATTGAAAATTTTACAAATTTTATTAAAACGAAAACGTTAAGAGGGGTTTTAATATAAAATTTCTATAACTTTTACTAACATTTATCTTTAAGAACTACAAGTCTTTCTATCCATGGATCGCTTTAATAGAATGTTAATAATGTTAATGCCGTTTTGTTGATTTATTGTTATGATAAACAAGTACAGTACTTATGTACCGTATGTTGAATGTACATATCCTTCTTGTGTCTTATCTTTCCATTCCAACAATAATTTACAGAAATATATTGCATATTTTATAGATGGTTTGAATTGCGATTCATTACGATTAATTAATTTTTAAGCTGTAATTAACTCGATTAAAATTTTTAATCGTTTAACAGCCCTAATATACTGTATATATGTATTTATATATATATATATATATTATATAATCAGGGGTGCACATAAGTGGTCCGCTTGCGCGCATGCGTACTGGAGGTAGACAAATGCGCTGGGCCTCAACGGTTTCCATACGCTTTTGCGTACCGATGGCTGACCACTGTATTTGCGGCGGACACGAGAAAATCACTTCTCGAAATGTCAAAGAGGCAGAACCCATGAGTAATTACTTCCGTGTTTCCCCACCACCGTCAAAAGACAGACGGACGACAGAGATGTCACCGGAGCTACCGGAAAAAAGGACTTTTGCTGAAAAGTGGCGGCAGGAGGTACCATGGCTAGAAGCAAATGCTGCTCGCATGGAAATGTGGTGCAACATTTGCCGTGAGAATCCCAATGTCGTTAATAAGAGCAGCGCATTTTATGTAGGGTCAAAGAATTTTAGCCATCCAAACTTTGAAAAGCACGAAAAAAACAGAGCATGTGGCAATTAAGAAAACTATCGATGTCAAGACAGGACCCCACTCTCCCTATGGCCAAGTGGCAGAAAAAAGTCATTGAAGAAAAGCGCCATGAACTGACAAATGTGTTTTTGCTCGCATTTCACAAAGCTAAACATGCACGTTCAATGAGCTCTTATGAGGAGGACATCCCACTTTTACAAAGGCTTGGAGTTAATGTGGGAGTCGCATATGAATGCCTTTTATTTTGAATTAGTGCTTTTATGTTTATTCCTTTACTTTTCACTTCAAAGTAATGGCAATTTTGTTGTGCCAGTTGATGTTAATCAAGCGTTAATTGTTTACATAATGAATTAAAGGTAATTGGCTCTAAGTAAAGCTTGTCATAATTTTTTCGCATCAGGCGGGTCGGCTCTCAAGCTCAATGAGGACCAAGTCACATCGCCAGGTCCTCCTCTGAGAACCTGGGCAAAAAAAATATGTGCACCCCTGTATATAATATATATTTATAGTGTATCACAAATGTGAGTACACCCCTCGCATTTCTGCAGATATTTAAGTATATCTTTTCATGGGACAATACTGACAAGTAGTCTGTGTGCATCTTATATAATAGAGTTAATTTATTTTCCCCTCAAAATATCTCAAAATATAGCCATTAATATCCAAACTCCTGGCAACAAAAGTGAGTACACCCCTTAGAAACTACGTACATCCCTAAATGTCCAAATTTAGTACTGCTTGTCATTTTCCCTCCAAAATGTCATGTGACTCATTACAGGAGTGCTGTCAGCATTGCTGCAGAGATTGAAAAGGTGGGGTGTCAGCCTGTTAGTGCTCAGACCATACGCCGCACTCTACATCAAATTGGTGTGCATGGCTGTCACCCCAGGAGGAAGCCTCTTCTGAAGACGGTAACAAGAAAGCCCACCCGTCTCATCAGACCATAGGACATGGTTCCAGTAATCCATGTGCTTTGTTGACATGTCTTCAGCAAACTGTTTGCGGGCTTTCTTGTGGGCTGTGGAACGAATTAATGGAACTTTGAGCGCCTTGAAAGGTGGAAAAGCGCTACATAAGTATAATACCAACACCAACTATCATGTACTCTTATGGGAAAATCCTGCTCGACATACTATCATTTCGACTTACAAACAAGGTCCTGGAACGAATTAACTTACATTATTATACGCTGTAGAGAGATTTTTTCTTTTTCTTTTTCAATGACAGAAAATAGTCGCCCTTTAAAAGGTTAAAAGTGTCAACTTTTGATTGCTGTCCACTGTAGTGACCATTGTCCTTGAGAGGGTTAGGCTTTTGGGGGGTTATGTAGCAGCTATGAATGTTTGCAAATAGCCTGCTCCCCTTTTTTAAGCAGTGGTCCCAGTTAACAGTAGACGTTTCTTATCTGTCTCTTCTTAGCCAAACCACATCCTCTTCTAGTATCTGTTCCACTCCCATCTTTGTTCCTCTTATCCTCCCTTTCCTCCTTTGTGCCCTCACTGTCTTTTATTCCAATCTCCCTACTCTCGCTCTCCTTCCCCTTCAGCCCCCCAAGGCTCCCCAATCGTTTGCTGTTTTCTTCCCAAAAGTCTCAGGTGGCCAATTTACAGCGGGCGTTCAAACCTTGACCCGGAGACTGGATTGCATTGGCGGTGAAGGTCAGGGCTAGATTAGAGGCTGGGGGACTCGTCTTGTGAAGTGTGGAATAATCACGGGCTCTGAGATTGTTAAATAAAACCGCAGGCCCTGCTGTTGTCATTACTCTGAGAGGAAGGGGAGGTAGAAGTGAGGAGGAGGGCTGGTGGTGGAGGGGCTCCTTCACCTAAACGCATGCAGATGTTCAAAGTCTCATGCAGTACATGCATTTCTTTTGTTTTTCCAGCATCTATCTGTTTTTTATTTGCTTCCTTGCAATGGGCCTCCTCGAGTCAATCGCTGCAGATTTGATTTCAAAGACTGGGATGTGAAAGGAGCGAACATGACGTAAATAAGATGAATCATTTGTTGTTTAAATTCTTGCGGCTTATGCTTTGCGCTGCACTTAATCCTCAATTGTTTCCACAATCCAAGTGTAATTAAAGTGTGTGCTTTTGTGCGTTACATATGTGGAGTGGTTCTGTTTTTATGTAGGAAACATTTTATTCCCATATGATTCTTCGTTGGGTCCCTTAAACCACTTTGTCACGTGTTTGATAAAAGCTACAGAATAATGAAATAATGAAACGTTCATCTGGCTATTACTCCCCAATTGAAATTAATAAAAAGGGTGTTATGCGCTTTGAGTGGGAAATGTAACATAACTTCTTTAAACTTTGGGCTTCTTTCATCAAGCTCTCCTCACTGAGCACTTTTTGTGAAAACCAAAGTTGGCCAAGAGCACACACAGGATCAATTGCAACGTTTTTTTGATGGATGCAATGGTCTGTTCGAAGGCTTGGGAGGAATCTCAAACGCTTGGCTGCACTTGTGTGTATCCCAGACAGTGTAACACAATAAGCATGGTGCACATGTTTTAAAGTGTTTGGCTGCTATGAAGCACTGTCCATGTAGGCCGACGTTTTTTTCATTGCACACATCTGACGAGGAAATGTTTTTGCTTGAAATGTTTATTTTTTCTGTGTCTGAGGTCTGAACTGTAGATTCACTCTCATCTCTGATCTCTTCCCTCCCAGGAGTTCCATAATGGGCATGTGAAACCAGGTCACCTCGTAGATCAGCACTGCCCCCTTGAGGGTAAGTTGGGAAGGATTCGCTGTTAATGGAAAATAACATTAAACGTAATTACTGTACAACGACGAACATCAAGACTATTATGGCATTACAAAAATGGCTCAAAATCATAATTGCATGATGAGATTAAAATACCCTTCACATTTGTTTTTAAATTTTCGACAATGAAGTTATATCGTTTCAATAAAACTAGACAAACTTTCAAGATTAAAATTGAAATATTACAACTAAAAAGTGGCAACCTACAGATAAAAACATATCTTACAGACAGGAAATTATCATAATAGATTCTTTCTCACATTTAAGATGTCTTGGGTTTAAATCTGCCCATTTTATCTCCGTGCTGTGTGGATTTTCTTCAGGTACTCGGGCTTCCCACGGGCGTCCAAAACGTTCACGATTCAATGAGGACTAGAGGTGAAATGATTAATCGACAACCAATCGATTGGCAAATTAATCAACAACTATTTTGATAACCAATTAATCGTTTAGGACCTTCTTCACCTTAAACTTGTCTAAATTCTTGAAATTATAACGTATATAATATATAACTTCTTAGTCGTAAATATTTTCAGATTTTTTTCATCATATTTTTGTTAAGTCAAAGGAGGACATGAACAAAAATCTTTGGCTTGTTTGCCAATTTTCGGACACTGTCTAAACTACCTTTTTCATAAGGGTGCGACAACTAATCAATTAAATCGATTAATAAATTAGTTGCCAACGAATTTGATAATCGATACAGTTGTAGACTACAGTTAAGTCAGGAAGCTGTAATAAAATATTTTTGAAGGAAATTGTCTACTCACAACATGCTGTATACAACTTCAAGGTAAATTGTGAAGGTTATTGAAAGAAGTGACATTCATCTGATTAATTGTTGGATTAACTGATTATGCAAATAATCATCAGTTGCAGCCCTAATTAGGTCAAATGTTGTTGAAAATGCATGAATAATATACAGTATTCATGAGTCATGATCAGTTCGAATCATTTTGCAAAATTAAATTTTAAAGATCTAGCATTTAAATTGTGAAAAGTACAGCTACATAGCAAACCATATAGACGGCATTGCAAAAGAAGCTTACAGTGGTATGAAAAATTATCTGAACCTTTTGGAATTTCTCACATTTCTGCATAAAATCACCATCAAATATGATCTGATCTTTGTCAAAATCACACAGATGAAAAAACAGTGTCTGCCTAAACCAAAACCCCCCAAACGTTTATAGGTTTTCATATTTTAATGAAGATAGCATGCAAACAATGACAGAAGGGGGAAAAAATAAGTGAGCCCTCTGCCTAAGGGGACTTAAAGAACAATTGAAAACATTTTTTACCAAACAATTTAAGTCAGGTTTAAAGCTGCCCTGCCCACTAAAAAATACACACCTGGTAAGAATTGTCTTGATGAGAAGCATTGTCTGATATGCATCATTGCTCGGTCAAAAGAGCTGTCGGAAGACCTGCGATCAAGGATTTTTGATATGTATAACGCTGGAAAAGGATACAAAACCATCTCTAAAAGTCTGGATGTTCATCAATCGTCTGTCAGAGAAGTTGTCTACAAATGGAGAGAGTTTGGCACTGTTGTTTCTCTCCTAAGGAGTGGCCATTCACCAAGGATGACGGCAAGAGTTTAGGACAGAATCCTCTGAGAGGTAAAAAAAAAAGTCCAATATCTCTTTGCACACATCAACTATATGTAAAACTATGGCCAAGAATGGTGTTGATGGGAAGACTCCACGGAGGAAGCCACCCCCCCCCCCCCCCCCCCCCCCCAAAAAAAAAACAAAACAAAACAAACATTGTTGCTCCTTTAATGTACGCAAAAAGGCACTTGGACACTCCACAGAAGTTTTGGCAAAATAGTTTGTGGACTGATGAAACCAAAGTTGAATTGTTTGGGAGTAACACACGACGTCATGTGTTGAGGAAAAATGGAGCAGCTCACCAATATCAACACCTCATCCCCACCGTGAAGCATGGTGGAGGGAGCATCATGATTTGGGGTTGTTTTGCTACCCCAGGGCCTGGATGACTTGGAATCATTAATGGAAGAATGAATTTAAAAAATTATCGGGATGTTTTGCAGGAAAACCTGAGGCAATCTGTCAGACAGTTAAAGCTGAAAAGAGGATGGATGCTGCAACAAGACAATGATCCAAAACACAAAAGTAAATTAACGTCAGAATGGTTTCAGAAGAACAAATTACACATTCTGGAGTTACAAAGTAAAAGTCCAGACTTGAACCCCATTGATATGCTGTGGCATGATGTAAAGACAGCGATTCATGCCAGATATCGCAGGAATCTGACTGAACTACAGCAGTTTTGTAGAGAAGAATGGGCCAAGTTTAGTCCTGATCAATATGCCACACCGATCTGCAGCTCAAGGAAACGTCTGGTTGAAGTTATTGCTGCCAAAGTGGGTGACAAAATATTAAATGTGATGGTTGACATATTTATTTTTCCCCTTTCTGTCCTTGTTTGCATGCTATCCTCATTAAAATATGAAAACCTATAAATGTTTGGGTGGTTTTAGTTCAAACAGACACTGTTTTTTAATCTGTGTGATTTTGACAAAGATCAGTTCACATTTGATGGTGATTTTATGCAGAAATGTGAGAAATTCCAAAATGTTCAGATACTTTCTCATAACACTGTACATCAGCAGAGAGTGATTTACAGTGATTTTTCTCTACCTTTACTTAGTTTCTGTGTATGTCTCGTTGTGTTGTGACAGTGGCTCTCCCTCCTGAGAAGACGGAGGGCTGCGAAAACTACCTACAGTACCTTCATGCGGACGATGCCGAGCGAGACATGAAAGCGAGTGGAAAGAAACGCATCAGTCTTGATGTAAGTCACACCTAAGTATCTGATTGTCATTATTTTATTGGAACAACAGTACTGGGAAGGCAAAATCAAATCAAACCAACAAAGGCCAATGCTGTAGCCTTATGTAAGCACTACTTCATTGTATCTCATGTAAAACTATCTGGCGGAACAATAAAATAAATTGTGGTTGCCTGAACATCTGCCTGTACACTATAATGCTCAAGCACAGATTACAATTTAAGATTGGCTTCCATGTTTCAAATGCTTTAGTGTTCAGTCCTGACCGCATGTGCTAAAGAGACATTATAGGGCAATAAAGAGCTGCTTCACTCTGGGGCCCCAGCCCTCGTAAATGTGAGCTGCTTTTTCACACAGCTCGTCCGCCTGGCCAAACCAGATGTTGGCCTCTTCAAATTTTCATGTTACTTTTACAAAGCCATTATCAAAAGTTTGTATCTGAGGAGAGATTGTTCTTATTTTTTCCATCCATTCCCGCAGACAACCAATCACACTCACAATCGCGCTAATAGTTTATTTTCAATATTCAACTAGTCTATTATACATGTTTTTGCAGTGTGAGATGAAACTGGAGTACCTGGAGAAATCCTAACGCAACAAGGACAAAAAAAGTAAAATTTAGACGAGAAACCACAAAACTATGAGACAGATTTGCTAAGTCAGTACTTCTCAAATAGTGGGGCGCGCCCCCCTGCGCAGAGCGATGCCAGGGGGGGCGCATGTGACCTCGGGGAACATGTTTTTTTTTTTTTTTTTGCCGTACTGGAATAAAGTGTACTTGCACATCCACTCAGTAGGTGGCAGTGGCGCTCTCATTTTCAGAGTGCGCGCAGTATTTTTGAACTAAGGAAGAGCACTCAGCACACACAGACAACAGATATGAAGAGCAGTGTGCCACCGCCGTTTTCGAAAGCCGTTTTCCGACTGGACTCACTCACGCAGCGACCCACTGTGTTGTCCGGTTCTCACGTCGCCGCCCGAGAAGTGCCATTTTCGGCTTGGGATCGTCATGACGACCGCCCTCACTTACGGTTCTACCTCGGCCGCCGTGAATGCGCTTTTTTCGTGCCGTTTGCCTTTTAGCTTTGACTTTTAATACAGTGGGTGATGATGAAAGACCACTGTTTACTGTGTCTAAAAATAATTATAGCAGACAGCCAGAAGCCAAATCAATTAAGACGCCACTTAAAGACATTAGACCCTAATCTCATTGTTAAGCCGCTTGATTTTTTTCAGTGAAAACGTGCCGAATATTGCCAACAATCGTCCTGCTTTGTCAGTGTTATATCAGTAAGCCAGTGAGCATTGTTAGCATGCTCATTGCAAAATAACTCCACACCATTGCAAAGGAGGTAAATACTGTGAGCAGCAAAAATAAAAACTGTCCTGTCCAAGGACACTTTTTTTTCCTTTTATTCAGATTTGTTTTTTCGGTCAAATTTTTTGGCACATTGTCCTCATGAGTGAATGTTCCTAATCAATTTTAATTTGTTATTATTTACTGATTTTATTACATTTTATTTTTCTGTATCAAATGGTCAAAAATGTACCTTGAGTGTATTTTTTAGTTTGGATGTGATTTTCTTTTTTTTTTTTTAAATTCAGGCAAATTGATGCACGTCAAGTCTTCTCTGTTACAAACAAAACAATGTTAATAAAGTTATACTTTATTATAAGTTAATTTATGTTACTTTTTTTCTTTATTAGAAAAAAAGGACACAATGTTAGGCAGATGCGTATTTATAATAGTAATTTTATAGACAAATGATACTATTTACAGTGGCGGCAGAGAGTTTGGGGGGGGCGCGAAACATTTACGTCTTCCTTGGGGGGGCGTGACAGAAAATAATTGAGAAGCACTGTGCTAAGTAGAGGTGCACCGAAAATTCAGTGGCCAAAGATAATAAGATAATCTCAAATTTAAGCTTCATTCGAAACAAGAGTTGGGCAACTTTACCCTTGTAAAGATTAATTAAATATAATTTTTTGCCAAACTACTTCAAATAAAAGGGCGTCACCGAGGAAAAGTGGGTGGTACATCCGCTCACAGTTCTGAGATTTTGGTTCAAGCCCGGGTCCTGCGTGGATTTCCGTTTTATTTTTTGGGGGGGGGACAATCTATAACACTTGTACTTTATTTTATATATCTATATTTTATATACTATACAGTATTATACATTTCTATATACATGTCTCCTTAATAAAATATATCATGTTATCATTGGTTTAATATTATCTATGAAATTATGAAAAAAAAAAATCTGAACATTAGATAAAATGATTGAACTTACCAAAACGGCTGTCTCCCAAAGCATTTATACAGTTTAAGTGTGCATTCCAGGTGGGTTTGCGCCAGTCAATCCACCCCAGAGTGTCCCATTTTGGGTTAAAACGCCAACGTTACGTTTAGCCTGAGAACGTGGATCCTCCGTGTCCTTTTGCCCGAATATAGTGAGCTCCGGGCAGTCGTTAGAGAAGAACAAAGCGACCGGCCCTGGAGCCTTCATGCTGGAGGTTTTTGTGGTGATCAAAAACATTCACATTGTTTTATTCCATACATTTATTCACTGTTTATCTGCACATTACAGCTCAATAAATGACAATAAATGCCGCAATACACCTACAGTGGTATGAAAAAGTGTCTGAAACTATTGGAATTTCTCAAATTTCTGCATAAAGTCACAGTCACACAGATGAAACAAGGGTCTGCATTAACTAAAACCACCCAAACATTTATAGGTTTTCATATTTTAATGAGGGTAGCATGCAAACAATGACAAAAGGGGGTAAAATAAGTACGTGAACCCTGTGCCAAAGGAAACTTAAAGAGCAATTAAAACCCCAATCACTGATGAGTGGTTTAAAGCTTCCCTGCCCACTATAAAACACACACTTGGTAAGAATTGTCTTGATGAGAAGCATTGTCTGATGTGCATCATGGCTCGGTCAGAAGAGCTGTCTGAAGACCTGCGATCAAAGATTGTTGATTTGTATAAAGCTAGGAAAGGATACAAAACCATCTCTAAAAGTCTGGATGTTCATCAATCGACAGACAGAGAAGTTGTCTACTAATGGAGAGAGTTTGGCACTGTTGCTTCTCTCCTAAGGAGTGGCCGTTCACCTAAGATGACACCAAGAGTTCAGCGCAGAATACTCAGAGAGGTAAAAAAGAACCATATAGTGTCTGCTACAGACTTACAGAAATCACTGGCACGTCCAATATCTCTGTGCGCACACCAACTATATGTAAAATGATGGCCAAGAATGGTGTTCATGTGAGGACTCCACAGAGGAAGCCATTGCTGTGTAAAAAAAAAAAAACAAAAAAACATTATTGCTCGTTTAATGTTCGCAAAAAGGCAGTTGGACACTCCACAGACGTTTTGGCAAAATATTGCCTGATGAAACTGATGAAACCAAAGTTTAATTGTTTGGGAGTAACACACAATGTCATGTGTGGAGGAAAAATGGAACAGCTCAGCAACATCAACACCTCATCTCCACCGTGAAGCATGGTAAAGGGAACTTCATGATTTCGGGCTGTTTGCTGCCTCAGGACCTGGACAACTTGCAATCATTAATGGAAGAATGAATTCAAAAGATTATCAGGATGTTTTGCAGGAAAACCTATGGGCGTCTGTCAGACAGTTGAAGCTAAAAAGAGGATGGATGCTTCAACAAGACAATGATCCAAAACACAGAAGTAAATCAACTTCTGGTTTCAGAAGAACAAAATACACATTCTGGAGTTGCCCAGTCAAAGTCCAGGTTTGAACCCCATTGAAATGCTGTGGCATGACCTAAAGACAACGCTTCATGCCAGACATCCCAGGAATCTGACTGGACTACAGCAATTTTGTAGAGAAGAATAGACCAAGATTAGTCCTGATCGATATGCCAGACTGATCTGCAGCTACAGGAAGCGTCTGGTTGAAGTCATTGCTGCCAAAGGGGGCAAATATTAAATGTGATGGTTCACTTACTTATTTTTCCCCTTTCTGTCACTGTATGCATAATATCCTCATTGAAATATGAAAACCTATCAATGTTTGGGTGGTTTTAGTTAAACCAGCAGACACTGTTTTTTAATCTGTCTGATTTTGACAAAAATCAGATCGCATTTGATGATTTTATGCAGAAATGTGAGAAATTCCAAAAGGTTCAGATGCTTTTTCATACTACTGCATAGAGTGCCACGTTTAGGGCTAAAAAGCCAGTTATGTTTCGCCTGACACGTGGATTCCACCCAGCTCTTCCGTGTGCTCTTGCCACATAAAGTGCGTTTGAGCGGTCACGAGGGCTGCGTATGGCACCAGGAAGTTCATCGCTGTATTTTTATCCAAACATGCTCGAAAACAAAAATAATAGGTTGCGCAATAATGGGTCATGTAGCCTCGACGTGCCCCATTTTGGCCATTAAAAGCCAAAATTATGTTTTACCAGGATCAAGTCACCAGGATGATTATTGGCTCTCCCCCAAAGCTGGCGTCCATGAGCGTGCGTGTTGTCTTGAATTTCAAACTACAGGGTGAGGGAAGGACCATAATTTATCCTGCGTAAAAAAACTAACAGCACTAGTGTATTTTGCTCTCACTCCCGCGTAAGGCAACTACCTACAACTCCTTTCTCACGGTGACTCCACTGCACGCGGTACAGTGTTCAAGGGTCATTCTGAGAAAAAAGTTTTAAAATGATCCCTTCAATTATCATCCGGAAACACAAATGAATGCAACAAAAATGTAAACTGTATATACAAAAATAGGGGAAAATAAAGTACAAAGGGTTACCTGTGAACCACGACAAGGTAATTATTATCATTATTATTTTCATTATTCGCTTTTTGAACATGCTTTTTACTCTCTAATGTCTCAAGTTAAACATTTAATTTTGTGTTTAATTTCATTTTATGTTGTGCATGGTTGAAACATGAAATGTTATACCACTAAAGAAACAAACACACATACTGTATGAGAGGCGTATTAGTACTACAATGTAAGGCAAGTTCTATGCTACTGCAAACAAGAAGTTCCTAAATAAATTTTTTTTAAAAACCTCTGGAAAAATTATGAAAAATAATTACTGTATTACAAGCAATGTATAGCATTCCTCCTTATGACAATAAACAATTAACATCTTCTTATGTATGCACAGGACTTGGAATGTGATGTTTCGGTAGAAGATGACAACCGCCAGGAGTGGATATTCACACTTTACGACTTTGACAACAGTGGCAAAGTGACAAAGGAGGTGTGTATTTTCAAGTCGTGTTTACATACTGTATGTCTGTTTAATTAATAACTAACCACTTTGACAAATGTTGGAGCATCAATCAAAGTGTGTGTTTTTCCACTGATTGCAGGATATGTCCAGCCTAATGCACACCATCTATGACGTAGTGGATGCCTCCGTCAATCACTCCTGCCATAATAAAAGCAAGACTCTACGTGTGAAGCTGACCGTCACTCCGGAGCCGAGATGCCACAAAAGAGAAACAGGAACAGGTCCGTAAAATTTTACTTAAGTAAATCTTGCCGAAGAACCTTAACCCTTACCACTTTTTAGACCGCCTGGAGGAAGAACTCAAAAACTTACTTCCTTTGTTCTTGTTGTTGTTCTTCCTCTTGGTAAGCAGTCTAACTGAAATTGCTACTCCACCGTTATTTGTGGAGGCATCAGAATGAAATTTGGTTGGTATATTTTAGGGATGTATACAGTATATATCGATCCTCGGAGCTGGATGTTTTTTTTTTTGTCTCTGCTAATTAATTAATTGCGGACTTATTGTTGCCTGTAGGTTCCGAATTAGCCAGTAGATATGCATGCTCTTTGGTTATGCTTTTTATGTCTTTAGGCTGATTAGATGTTGAGAGTGTGAGCTGGGCACTTTTTCAGTAGTTTTTGAACTTGTTTAAAGACACATTTCTGACAAAGCAAGACAAGAAATGTACTGTTGTTATTTAAAAGTAAATTGTACATGTCACCTAATATAATAAGATGCTTGACACTGTACGCCATTATGATGTCACATACAGTCTCAAAACTTATGACCGTGGCTGTATTAGTAAAATGATCAAGACTCTGGAAAAGCACTAGACTGCTGTGGGTCCTGGTTTTTGTTCCTACTAATCGAGCACAGACAGTTTAACCCAGGGGTCGCCAACCCAAAATGTTGAAAGAGCCATATTGGACCACAAATACAAAAAACAAAAATGTCTGGAGCCGCAAAAAATTAAAAGCCCTCCATAAGCCTTACGTATAATGAAGGCAACACATACTGTATGTATTTGTATTAGCTATATTAGCCTACTATGAAAACGACTGAGTTGGTTAAAATAACATAATTAGCCTTCATGATTTAATGTTTATTTTCCCTGCAGTGCATCAAACGCACCACGTGACCACTCTGTTGTATGATGCCACCTCAAGTTTAACTTCATTACAATATTAATGAATTGTTTCATTGCTTTTATGAAATTAAAGAAATGCAATAAAGAAATCAGATTTTTGATGTCATTTTTATTTTGAGGTTTCGGAAAAACAACAAAATGGAACGTGCATAACATTCCCCTTATCTGGACGTGTCTTTGATTTTCTGTATTATCTCTGTTTTGTTTTTGAAGTCTGCAAATAGGTGTTCTGATATGTTGATGAATGTCTCCTTCATGTACTCACTATCTGTGAAAGGTTTTCCATGCTTTATTATCTCAAAACCTGCAGCAGTAGTGAAGTTTGGCGATGCAATCCACTTCTTCAATCTATTTTTGCGCTCCTCTAAGTTCTTCAGAAATAATGCAATCGCACTTTTTCTCTCGCTGACAACTTCTCGCCACAGAGTAATAGAGGTGTGCATCGGCACTGCCCTCACGATTCGATTCGATTACGATTCGGAGGGCCACGATTCGATTCGATTCGATTCAGAGGGCCACGATTCGATTCGGTTCGATTCGGCAATGCATCACGATGCATTAAAGCCTGGGATGCATTAAAATGCTAAAGCAAAGCATATTTTTCGTGAATGAGGCAACACAAGCGGTCAGACATTAAACAACTTTTTATAGGCTCTTGTGTCATTCCTGGTTGTAGTCAAATGAAAATAGTAATATATATAAAAATAAAAAAAAAACATCACAGCATTTAATTAGTGCTCTGAATGAGACCAGGGCTTTCTTTTCTTTTTTTTTTTTTACACACAGTAGCAGCCTTTCATTTTTTACACACTGCATAAGTTTGGTCAAGTTTCCCACCAACCTCATAGAAGCCAAAATGTCTCCATATGCCTGCTTTCAATGTCTTTCGTGCGTCAATAATCTTTCGCGCTCCCTCTTTCTCCGCTTCAGCCATTGTTGTTATGTCTTATCTCTCTGCTTTCTCGATTGGCACTGCGCAATTGCGCATGTCTGTGACGTTACTCCCGTGAGGAAGCAGATTTGGGTTCCTCGTCCCCCCTGCATTTCTTGTACAGTAGGTCCCTCTACAGGTAAACATGAGAATAATAATACAAATGGGGAAACCAAATCCATTGCATCACTGGAAGATTTTTGAACGGACTTATATATTTTAATATGTGCTGAATCGATTCGGCTTGTTGCCCGCATCGAATCGCATCGTCCATGGCCCGCATCGGGATGCATCGCCACATCGATTATTGTTGACACCAGTACAGAGTAAACATTCAGTCAATCATTACGCATTGGCAATGAATGCAAATGATTCGGTCCAAGAAACTCTGTTATTTTGTTTTTCCTTTTCGGATTCATGGCCAATCACATGGCCGCCGGTTTGCTTACATTAGCCACCTGCCTGGCATCCTGCCCTGCTGATAGAAACGTGTGTCGCAGGCTATGACGCAAATCTTCATTGTTAGAAAAGTTGAAATTTAATACTTATTTTACACATTTTTCCAGAATTGGAAAACGTCAACAATGTTTGTGTCATTTTTGTCCTCTTACGGTAACCATATCAAAACAAAAAATATATTTCCCGCCCCTCTTTTTCCATTTTCAAATATTTTTGAAAATGCTCCAGGGAACCTCTAGGGCAGCGCTAAAGAGCCGCATGCAGCTCTTAAAACACGGGTTGCCGACCCCCGTGCTAAAACAAGCAAGACCTGACTGCAGTCAACTGATTACACTTGTGAGACACGAGATTGGTAAAAAGGTGTTATCTTGTTTTGTTGGAATTAAATCCTGCACCCGCCGCAGCCGTATGTGGAATAGTTTGGAGACCCCTGTAGTCCTGCATCGATTAATCGATTAACTCGAGTAATTCAATAAGAAAAAGCTTAGAATCAAATTTTGCTGCTTCAATGATTCATTTCATTAGAGTAGCATTGTAATGGGTTGTTTTGAAAGTGTTAGCATTTAGTTTTATTCATTTGGGTGGATACACCGCCCTCTATTAGCAACAGTGAATATGATATAACTCATCTAACATGGCTGGATCCAGCTACTCCCTGTTAAGACCAACATAAGGTTTTTGTTTGCGCTAATATGATTAGCATTCGTAATTTAGTTTAGAGGTATATTTAGCAGTTTTTTTGTTGGAATGTGTTTGAACGATATGTTTAGAGCATTTTTAAAAAGCATTTTATATCATTTAAGATAGCGGACTTTCGCGATGCAAATTAGCCAGCTGTTGTTTTTGTTGTACTTCGATCCTCATTTATTATTTTTTAATACCGTTTGAGGCTAAGCTCACTTGTTTTAATTTATTTTTAAATGCGTTTTAAATTTATTTTTAAATGCATTTTCTTCTTGTGAAATGAAAGTGCAATTCTGCATAGTTTGAAAAAAAGAAACACTTGGGAATATTATATTGTATTCGCATTTAATGCACTTTTGAAAGTGCAATCTTATCAAGCCTTCTTTTTACATCTCCTAAAATTTGTTCTACAACGCATTAATGTTCCTAATCCGATTACTCAATTATTTGAACTAACTAATGGATAGATTAAATGATTACTTAAATAATTAATAGCTGCAGCCTCAGACCCCTGCACTAGACAAAACATATAATATGACATATGAGTCAATGTTATTTAGTGTTTGTTTTAAATTGATTTAATCAGTTGAACCATTGTTGGTCATAAAAATAGACATTTTTTACAAGTTGAAGTAGTTGTTGTTTTTGTTTTTCTTTTGGACACTGGTTTTGAAGTCCTACGCCTCCGTCATTCATGTCTTAGAGTATTTTTATTTATTTTTGTTATTCCCTGACTGAGGAGGGTTTTTTTATATTTGATTTATTCAGACAATTTTGAGTGGTCTTAAAGAAATGATTTTCTTTTTTTTTTTTTCTTCTTTCTTTCTTTTTTTCTTTCTTTTTTTTCTTCTTCAGCATTCCTGGATAGTTAAGAGATGATTAAGTTTGTATTTTTTGTGTATGTTAATATAATTTGTGTTTAAATATTGCAATGTAAATTTCCTTAATAAATAAAAATAATAAAAACTATAATAAAATACAGACATTTATTCTGGAAGTTTTCAAAATGTGGGTGTAGCAGTTTTTGAATACAAAAATTGAAATCATTTGTGTATCACCTGAACGAATACACACACACACACACACACACACATATATATATATATATATATATATACCTCCTTAAAACTGGAAAAAGAAAAAAAATATTAAATTCTCTTGTTTTCAGTGTAAATCTACTAGAAAAAAAGTGAAATTATCTGCCAGTACCTCATGTAAATTTTACTCAGATTTCTTGAAATAAGAAAAATTGCTAGCTGAAAGTAAGCTTCACAGACTTATTTTATGAAAAATTTTGTATGTTTAATCTTAAAACTTGTTTGTCACAAATGTTCTGAATTCAAGAAAGATATTGTTCAAAACATTATTTGAAAGCACTTTTTTCTAGATTTAGGGGAAAAATGACAAACTTTTGGATGTATAGGGCTTAATAAGAACATGTAGTAATATTTATTAAAAGTAAGTGGAATAATATGACACATTCATCTGTTAACTAGCCTTTAACACTGAAAAGATGGAGAAAATTATTCGACTAGATTTAAGAAAAAATATCAGATTAAGACATTATAAATTTGCATTGTGAAAGTTAGTATAAGTCAATACAGATTTATTTTGCATTACTCATTTAGCCTATCAATGAATGAATGAATTAATTAATTATTAATTGGTGAGAAATGTAGCCCTGACCCCCGTTCACCCAATCTGTTTGGTCATATTAATGTCCCGCCCCAGCAAAAAGTGTACATGCAGGTTATGCTGTTATATCGTCCCTACCAATATTGAGACCAAACCTACGCCCTTGCCTGTTTCTATAAGTGCCACTGGTGAACAAACCAGTCTCATCTGGCATTTTCCCAAAGTTAAACGAGGACAAGCTATGGCCCACAAATTGCTTGGTTGTTGTTTTACTCTTAATCAATTTAGTTTGATCAATTTGGACCCGTTTTGTTTTCTTTCCTCAGATCGCCTCAACCAAGAGGAGGGTCGTTCATCTGACAAGCGCATGTCTGCCTACATCAGGTCAGTATACCGAAATTTGCATTTACACATACGAAATGGATATTTAACATCTGTGATCCCTTTTTTACTCCAAAACAGCAGGGGGCAAAGCAATGAAGCCCCAACCACTGAAGGCCAGCATTACTGTGTGGATGAGAACACCGAGAGGAGGAATCACTACCTGGATTTGGCTGGCATAGAGAACTACACTTCCAGGTTTGAAGGTAAATTGACAAGTACACTTTTATTTGATGAACTACAGATTCACCAATTTGACAATTTCTTTTTTTAGTTTGTTTGTTTGGGACGCTTTTTTGATGAAAATTAACAAGATGGCAGTTTTTTGTACTCAGGCCAAATCTCTGTCTCATTTCTAATCATTGGTTTGACACGCTGTTGTGGCAGTTGTCGGTCCCTACAACCTCAAATTCTCTGACCTGTTTTTCAGGAACAGGCCCTCCCCAGGAGAGTCAGGGTCGAAGCTCCCAGAGCCAGAGTCGCTCCCGCTCCCACGAGCCAGAAGCCCCGATCACCCACCAGCGGCGCTCGCAGGTCATCGGCGACGGTTACAACCCCACAGAGTTTCGAGGGAAAGGAGCACAGTTTGTGAAATCCCCCAAGGGAACCAACAAAGGAGGGAATAGCAGCGGCGGTGTGGGTAAATCCACTAAATGTCACGGCTACCACCCTCCCCTGCAAACCGTGTTGCACGGTGGCACTGCGGCCGCCCACGGGGGTCAGGATGTATACCACTTATCGCACCAGGTTCAAGCGTCCGGCCACCATCAGCACCCTCTACAGTACAGTCACAGCAAACGCGTCAGGGCCAAAGCCCGGGAGGCGCTTTCCCCAACCAAAACGCCCATTTCCCCGCAGCCTCATCCTCAGGGTCCGTCCACTTTGCCCTCTGTGCTACCGGGCCTGGAGAGAGAGCAGGTGGCCGGCCACCCGGGCAGCCCGGGCTTTGTGGTTCCTGTGGTCCAACGCCACGAGCACCATCATCACCATGAACACCATCACCACCACCACTACCATCATTACCACCAGACATGACCGCCTGCGCTTACGTCCAGTGGACAGGACCAAGCACCACTCCCAGTCGAGGATCATTGTACTCTCCTCATTCAAGCTATACAGATATATCCTGACATGTATGGAGGAGTTGCCCAGAAAGGTTTTCTGAAGTAATTGTGTCACTACAAATGCTGTTTGGCACAGTTCATATATATAAGTTTTTTAAATAAAAATTACTTTGGGACTGCTGAACCTGTTTTCAGTCACGGGAGCACACAGACACACCAGAAAGATAAAATGCAGGAGAACTTTGACACCTACTTCCCCCTCCTGATGCTGTTGACGGTCGCCGTCCTTTGAAGCTATAAGTCACGTTCTGTAGGAGACCTCTCCTAAAAACCATGGATCTCAGGTGTAAAGGTGCTGCTTATTCACAGAGGCCTCTTCGTCTGTGGACTAAAGGGGATTGGAGAAATACTGGGGGGAATGGGGCTATAAAAATCACCACTGCCAGTTTTTATGCAAAAAAAATATCTTGCTATATGTACTGTATAAAAAATATCTATAAATATAAACACATTTTACTGTATAATTCTAATACTGTATATGCATATGTCATCATGAATATAATTATGCATATGTGTATTTTGTCTTTTATATATTATAATAAACATTATACTGTAAAGTTGACGGTCTATTATGGGATATTTACACCAAAAAATATTAACCGGTAACATCTTATTTGACAGCAGCAGCTTCCGACTGTCATAAAACCAAATGAACCACCATTAAGCTTTGAACCAATTGGCTGCAAAGCTTCATTTCTTCAAGAAGCTTCATTTGGCCATCAATGGAGTCCCTTATGGGGGGACAGTCAACCTCTGCTGCCACCTGCTGTCAACAATGTTGTTGTCCAACATGCCTCTTAGCATGCATTGCAGCGCTACAGATATAAATAACAATCAAAAATTATGTTCTGTACTAATTATTTCTTCAGTTACTGGTACAGTTGTTTCATTAATCGCTAGTTATGTATTGGGTAACGCTTTATTTGACAGTGGCGCCATAAGACTGTCATTAGACAATCATAATTATGACATGACACTGTCATGAGCATTATTGAATGCTTATTACAGATGTCATTTAGTGTTATCGGGCAAATTATCTCACTTTTAAATGGATATAAAGGATCCAAGCTGGACATAAAAAGAGTTAGTGGCATAATTTGCCGGATGGCACTTCATGACATCTGTCATAAGCATTCAGTAATGCCCATAATAGTCTCATGTCATAAATATGACTGTATGGCCCCTGTGATCGATTGACGACCAGTTCAGGGTGTGTTTTACCCAAAGCCAGCTGGGATAGGCTCCAGAACCATGCAACATTTCCACAAGAATAGAGCAGTGTAGTCTTAGACAATTCGATTCAACGGCTTACTATTGATTTAATGCAATGTTATGTACTCACGTAACATAATTAGTTCCATTTCTCTGAGAGCAATAAGAAAAATACAAACAAATTGAGAACTGTGTTGCTGAAACGTTTTTCACAAAGGGGCATATCTAAAAGATGTCGATATTAATATTTTCCATTCAACAAAACAATATATCGATCCTAGTGTGTACCCCGCCTCCAACCCAAAGTCAAGTGGGCTAGGTTCCAGCACACAACAGGAGTAAGGATAGGGGACGGATTATAGTCAATGAATGGATTTTTGGAAATGAGCAAATTTCACAAGGTAAGAAATTTGCCTCGTCTACAAGGGAATTTAAAAGTACCACTTTAACAGAATACAGCATAAGTAGTATACTTTTTATTCTGCACAACATGCCTTTACATCAACAAGAATAGGAAAAAAAATTGGGGGTGGGGGAGCGCTATAGTTGTGGGAACTCATCCTGAAATGATGCATTTGTTCTTAAAACAAGTTATTTTTATGCTATCTTGTTGTCAAAACATAGTATAAATAAACCCTGTAACAATTATATTGTTACATGCCTTTATAATTATTTTTTACTTTTTTTTTTTTTTTTTTTTTATCTTGTCAACAATTTAAACTCCAATATATGGCACCTTGTGTATCACGGTTCAGCTATGAATGGTGACCACTGAGTGGCGCTATTCCCCTCTTGTCAGTCTGACGAAGCTGCATGCTAGCCTAGCATTAATTACTTGACGTTCTCCAAGTTTCTCTTTCATATGATCTGTCTGTTAATTTGGTAGGATAGAATGGCCAATACGAAGTTGAAAAACCTACATTAAATCAGAAAGTAAAGTATGAATGGAGCAATTTATTTTAACAAGGTTCTCAACTCACACACTTCGAAGATATTTCTCACACATTGACCGCAGTCACATTTCCGGTCATTTTTACATACGGTGAGTGATTTTCTCCACTAACTACTCCACTACTCTTACCACGCTGACTTTTTGAGAGATTTTACGACCAGATTGCGTCATAATAAAGTATATCAACTCGGCAATGATTCTAGCTGGATGTTGAGAAACAGTTGTGGAGATGCTGTGCCTTTCAAAGCACCCTACATATAATACAGTATTACTATTTTTCCCCCCCTATTCTCGCAGTCGGACATCCGGGCATTATTGGCGTCACCAGCCGTAACAAAGCGTCGCCATATTGAAATGGGGGCAAAACATGAGTCACAAGCAGTTGCTCTGTCGTGCATTGAAGTACAAACGCGTTGAACTTTTATCTTATTTGCGGTCTTTTTTTCCTTCGGAATGACTAAAAGTTGCCGTGTTGCGGGTTGTAACACAAGGAAGAGTTCGGAGCCCCATTTGAAGTTCTTCATTCTTCCTCGTGAGAAGAAAAGGACAAGCAATTGGCTGAAAGCAGTCAATCGAGGAACAGTAAAAGAAGACGGTTCCGTGGAGCAGGCACATTTACGTTTTCAGCCGACTTTCTTTTACTGGTGAGTAAACTTTAATCAAATTTTTTTTGCCCCAATTAGCTGCTAGGATTCAGTAGACTAGGCAGTGTTTATTATTACGGAACCGACAACACGCAAAGCGATATTTTTCTTTTGCCGTGAACTGCTCTGATCGGTCAATCCGTATATTATTAGTCTGGTGGGAATTGGTTATTTTGCCGTGACGTGTTCATGGCTAAATAACGCTTGGAGGCGAATTACCGGTTACGGCAGAAATAATCACTCTGTATCAGTGTTGTTAATTTTACTTTAAAAAAGTAATTAATTACAGTTACAAATTACTTCTCCCAAAAAGTAATTGCGTTAGTAACTCAGTTACCTGAATGTAAGAGTAATTAGTTACTTGGCAAAGTAACTAGTGATAATTTTCTTTTTTGTCTCAAAAAAAAACAAAAAAAACAGGTCAAGCAATGTGAAGTTTAAAGGGTTTGGGGGACAATTGGCCCGAGCCCAATTCTTTACCCTCCACTTAACTAGAAATAAGGGTATTGCGATAACTAGATAGTAACCTTTGCTATGTGTGGAAGTCATTCAAAGTTGGGAATCAACCGTTAAAGTTGTTAAAATTGCTCCCGTTATTGCATTAGTTCCCTTTTGTCTACTTTAAACATGTGTAAGTTTTAAAACTGTTTCATCATTTAAAGATAGATTTAAGTTAAGATTTTGCCGATTTAGGAGCATTTTAGATTTAAAAAAAAAAAAAAAAAAAAAAGTTACTTAGGTTCGCTAGGAAGGATCTCTACATCAGAGCCTTCCTGAGAGGTCTACTGCTTTAAGATGGCGGCTGTTTACCAACGCATGTAGTCCTGAAAACATGTTGCCAATGCAGCTGATTCTGTCATTTGCATCTAGTTCTATAATATGATATCTACCGTGTCATGTGGGCGTAGTTTGTCGGCTATGGCTACAGTCAGGTATCATTGGAGCCACCTAGCATCGCGGTCGCAACGGCGTCTTCCCCACTCCTGCTCTGCTCTCTCGTCTCCGTGAGTCCGTTTCTCTCAGACTTTTTTTTTATTCAACCAACTTAGTAACGCATAGTAACACACGCCTTTCCCGCCTCAGTAACGGTAACGGCGTTGCCGAGATGAGAAAAGTAATTAATTAGATTACTCATTACTGAAAAAAATAACGCCGTTAGTAACGCCGTTATATTCTAACGCCGTTATTAACAACACTGCTCTGTATATACTACCAGTTTTCTTAGTTCCACACAAAGATGCAAAACACAGCTGAAATATATGAATTTTAGACGTTTGTCTACGGATGTTTACCTGTGCGTGCCCCCCTCTCAAAATGTCGACACGTTGCTATGCGAGATGACGTCATCGTGACATCACGCCGACTGCGAGAATCCACAGTTGCTTCAAAAACGTGTTTTTCAACAACAAAAAAAGCCCCACTCATTTCCAATGGCAAAAACATCTAAAAATTCAACACGTATATCATCCTACATTTTAGAGTGATGATATTTTGATTTCGTAAAAAGAGGACACTCGCCCCGGCCTCGAGATACTTGAATTTTACCCGAACTTCACTCAAAGATGATGCCTATATCACTTTGATATATTTAAAGTGTGTCTGGATAGAATAATTCAGTTTTATTAAAAAAAAAATATATATATATATATATATATATATGTAGCCATATAGTATATAACCAAAGACACAAAATTCTCAGAGGTTACTCAACAGGCTTTATTATTCCTAAAAAAAAAAATAATCGAACAATAAATACGCAATAAAACCCCAAGCAAACCTGGAATTAAATGATGATGAATAATTATAACATAATTGAAATGTAGTCCAGTCAATACACACACACACAGTAGGCTATGTGCCAACTAAACATTTTTATAAACTACTATTACGAAAATTGTCTTTGACAAATTGTTATTCCGACTCAATTGTTGTTCTCATTCAATGTTCTAGATTGCACGAAAACAATAACCGAAATAAACTGACAAGTATTTCAACCAGCATGTTCCCAAACGCAGCAGTTTAAAACTCAATTTCCCATAATGCCAAGTGTGGCTTAGCTCACTGACAGCTGTCCTATTAGCATGCTTGGCCACCGGTACCCAAGGTAAGATCAAACATTTCTATAAAAGTTTACAACCAACGGCAGCGCAACTATGCAACATTAAATGGGATTTTACAGATCACACCAGTGCTCCGGGAAAAGTCAACAGAAAGTAAGTTTATCAAGTGTACATCATACCGATAGCATGTGAGCTCCTGTCGTGACGAAGGTTTGTTTGTGATTGAGAAATGACAGTTGACACTATGCTAAAGCCAGTGTGTGACTGTGCACACATGCGCAAATTTGTGTCCAAAGTAGAATAAAGGTATTTTGGGCTTAATTACTCTTTTGGGTACATGAGTATTTGATTATATACGTATTGATCATAATAAAAGTCTTAAGAACTGGGGCGGGCCTTTTGGAACACGTCAAAGGCAGCACAGTACACTACAGTAGTATTCTGTGCAAATCGTCAGTCAAAATAAACAGACATTTTCATGAATTTATAAAACCCATGCCGCACGCCCCGGACAGGATGTAAAAAGTGGACATGTCCGGGCAAAACGGACGTTTGGTCACCCTACTTCATTTTATATCTGATTCAATTCATTCGCACATAAAAAAAAATGTTGCATAAAGCTTTTGCTAAAAATGTACATTTGTTCTGAAGTTTTGACAAAAAACATTCCCATTTTTTCCCAATGGCCCTTTTCATTCATTTCCCATGGGATAAAATGATCTACTAATCCTAAAAGCAAGCGACCTGAAAAAGGCCCAAACTCTACAGGAAGTAACCAATAAATTGAAGTGACCCAAAAATGCCCTTAAATCAATAGAAAAACTCTGGAAATAAATGCCCAAACAACGGAAAACTGCAAAAAAAATAAAATAAAATCATGAAACACCTAAATACCATGTAACACTTTTAGTTGTAATGGGGCACGCTTTTGGCTACCACTGTTGGTGCTAGATGTCCAACCCCTCCTCGCAGTCCTAATACATTGGACGTCTAGCACCGTCAATGGCAACCAATTACTTATGAAGTGAACCGAAAATGCCTGCAAATTAATAGCAATTTACTGCAAATTAACAGGAGGAGACTGCTTTAATCTGGAACGTCTCTAATTCGCGACAATAGGCATCAATAATCCCTCAGAAAAAACAAACTATGGTCTATGGTGGGGTTAAATTACTCATTACGAAAAACTGAGGCCACAAATTGAGCAGGAGAAAGTTTCTCTCCGATGCGGCCAATTGTTCCTCACCAAGTTAGTCTTCTGAATGAAAAAGAAAGAAAAACTGAGCAAGAGAAAGGCTTCTCACCAGTGTGGGTTCTTTTGTAACTTCTCAAGGATCCCTTTACAAACAACCTTTGAACACAAATTGTGCAGGAGAAATGTTTGTCTCCAGTGTGGATTCTTATGTTTTATATATATTGTTTTCTTATGAGGGTAACTGTGACCACCGTTAGGGCCTCTGCCCCGCCCGCCTAAAATCTGGCACGCCTTGGGCAGGGGTGCGTGTTTTCTTCTGATTGCAGTTGGACGTCAGAGGGGTGGAGCGGCCACAGGTGCAGACAATCTCCATCAGCCACCTTTAAAAGCGAGTGGACGCCCCACCTTGTCGCCCGATCAACTTTTGCCGTCAGTTGCTTGTAGTATTTCATGTGTATTTGCTATCGTGATCCCTGGCTCATTAAAATTTGCTCTTTTCCCAGGAACGAATTACACGCTACTGTCGAGACCTGGACCTAGTGCTTTCCCGGAGTGTCATCCGCCCTTCGCCTGCCCAGCCGTCATCCAATCCATTTGAATAAACACATTAAGGCAGGGGTTTTCAACCCAGTCCTCAAGGCACACTGTGGGTCCTGGTTTTTGTTCCAGCCGATCCAGCAGAGACAGTTGAACCAATGAGGCTTCTGCTAAAACAAGCCACACCTGACTGCAATCAACTGATTGCACTTGTAAAACACCAGATTGGGGAAAAAGTGTTGTCATCTTGTTTGGTAAGAATGAAATCCTGCACCCACAGTGTGCCTTAGTGGAATAGGTTGGGAACCCCTGCATTAAGGTATCTCACTCAGCGTGCTATTTAGTGTCCACATTGGGATCCCCTCCGTTCCGCGACACCTATCAACCAGAAACTGAGCAGTAGAAAGGTTTCTCTCATGTATGGATTCTTGTGTGACATTTTTAGGTTCTCTTTTCGGTAAACCTTTCACCACAAACTGAGCAAGAGAAGGGTTTTCCCTCCAGTGTGAATTCTTGTGTGTCCAATTAAGTTTTCCTTATGAGTGAAACTTTGACTACTAGTGTAGCAGGAGAAAGGTTTCTAAACAGCGTGGCGAATATTGTAGTGAATAGTTGATCACATTCCATGCTGCAAAATGTTTTTCTGTTTGTTCTCATATTGTTTGTCAAACTAGATTTGCAGCCAAAACATTTCCTACAATCAAAGCATTCTTAGCATTTGTCGTCAAATACAGACACTCATTTGTAAGCACTGTTAGTGTCAAGAGAGCACTGCGCGGCGTCGTCACTATCTGAGGGTGGACCTGTAGGGCCGTCTACTTTGGATCCTTCTATTGAACTGCTGCTGCTGCTAGGAAGCTCTGCCCCTTTGCCGGCTCAATTGAACCTTCATCTTTGCTCTGCCAGTGGTGGCCAGTTGACTTGTCTTTAATGTAATGAAGCGCCTCCTCCTTTCTATTTTGAGTGCACTTTGGCTTCCCGTTTTCTTCTTGCTCTTCAGTGGGACTTGAGCTCTTCCTAGGACAGCATTCTTCTGGACTGAGGCTTCAGATGTTGTTCTCTGGATCTGCTGGAGCCATTCTTTCGGTGTGCGGGTTAGAGCCCCCAGTGCTCTCACTGTCGCGTAAACCATGCTAGCTTTAACCTTTCATACCATATCCATCTATTCCTTTAGCCCTTGGTGATTCTTCACCTTTTTGTCTTCCTTCTTTCTGGTGTTGGCGTAGCTCGTACATCTACCACCATCACTGTCTTTTGCTGGTTGTCCACCACCACGATGTCCGCTTGGTTA
The DNA here is from genome assembly GCF_030265065.1 of Corythoichthys intestinalis. Classification (NCBI taxonomy): domain Eukaryota; kingdom Metazoa; phylum Chordata; class Actinopteri; order Syngnathiformes; family Syngnathidae; genus Corythoichthys; species Corythoichthys intestinalis. The sequence continues at coordinate 46,393,671 of NC_080398.1, forward strand.
GCCTGGAGCTGTTTGTCAGAATAGAAGCTAAATTCCCTCAGACCCCTGGCCTTGTTGTTCTCAGCCACCAACTGTGGCATGGCCCATTGGTATCTGGGTACTTCCATTCCATACAGGTTACAGAGGTTCCTGTATACTATCCTAGCCACTTGGTTGTGCTGCTCCATGTGCGTTGATCCAGCTAGCATCCTACACCCTGCTACAATATGCTGGACTGTCTCTGGAGCATCTATGCACAGCCTGCACCTTGGGTCTGACCTGCTCTGCTCGATCTGGTTCTTTGCGGAACCTTGTACTCAGGGCCTGTTCTTATGCAGCCATGATTAGAGCTTCTGTGTTGTATGTCAGTCCAGTGTATTCAGCCTTATTTTGTATTTCTGAACCTTAGTTTTACATTATGTTGATAAACAATAAACATCTGTGAAAGGAACTGGAGTCTCCTATGCAATCAATGAGTGAGGTGTAAACACGCACATGAGCGGTGATTAATCGCAGCTGGAAAAAAATTACTGACCTAATTTTCATTGCCGTGCTATCACACATATACAAAAATCGTTGCCCTGCCCACCCGGGCGGTATGGTCTCTCCTTTCAAGTTCGGGTCCTCTACCAGAGGCCTGGGAGCTTGAGGGTTCTGCGCAGGATCTTAGCTGTCCCTAAAATTGCGCTCTTCTGAACGGAGATGTCGGACGTTGTTCCTGGTATCTGTTGGAGCCATGCACCCAGCTTGGGGGCTGGGTGCAAATATATCTATATACTAGTAGTGTGTGTATATATGTATATATATGTATATCAATGGCGGAAAACACTCAGGTGACTTGAAGTTCCGCTCTGAGACCCAAAATTGACCAAATTTCAAAATTGTCCTATAAACATGTGTGATACATCATCGGGAAGTTTTAAATCGCTATTTTCTGAGGGAAGAAAAATTTTGAACAGGAGGGCATTTTTAAAAACGGCAAAATCCTAACTGGAGGCGAGAGCACGCGGAGCAGAATTAAAGACGCTATCATTTTAACGAGATAATATTGCGTACTTACCTTGTTTCGATCCAAAAAATCCATGTAGCATGTATCATCAAGTGTCAAGACACAGATGTGAATGGCCACAGCTGGATTTTTGGGGGATTTTATGGGTGAAACATGGTAATATAACTAGAGCTGTCCCGACGTTATCGATGACGTAAATGCGTCGACGGGCAAAACATACCGTCGGCGGGTAATGACGGGTTAAAAAAAAAATACATGTGGATAAAGAATGGCGGGCGCTCGCGATGCAAGCGGTTGTTACTGGCACACTCAAGGCGGCCGCTGTTATTTCAATGTGACCGGCATTGTCAGATTGAGCAAAGAGGAAGAAAGTGGGCGAGCGAGAGAGAGGGAGCGAGATCAGTGAGTGGGGAAAGCGCGGGTAGCGCGGAGTTCAGTGGCTGAATCCCCCACGTTTTTGTTTTGATCAATAAAAGTATACATAAAGAGTAAAGATACACGATAATATCGGTTACCGATAATTATCGGCCGATAATGGCAATTATCACGTCACACAGATAATACAGATTTTTAAAAAATCAACCGATAATGCAATCCGATAATTATATACTTGATTTAGCCTCCAAATGTGCGCAACCAAGCAGTTTTCTCCACTTCTCCACCGCCGCCTGCTCAACCCCTCCCCTCTCTGAAGCCCCTGTGGGAGAAACACAAATAAACTATAAAGGAAGCTACGGGGCTTGTGACGATACAGAGCACGTCAGCTATGAATAAACACTTGAAGCGCCGTCACCCAAGTATAATTTTCGAAGACAACAGGAAATAAGAAGCTAGCGGATTGTAAATCCATACAATTTTCTAACGATTTTTTAAAATGGAAGTTACGTTATGTGCGTCGTATCAACGTGCAATTTTATTTAATAAAATAATTAACATACTGTATATAATATATATATATTTTTATTATTATTAAATTTATTAGGATCATGGAAGCTCCCACTTGGGGAAAATATATACATATATCCTGTATATACATAATTTAATACAAATATACATGGAAACAGCACTGGTCTGCTTACTGTAATCCATGACTGCACTAACGTTAGTTTATATTATAAAGTATCAATGTGTATATACATATAGTAGTATACTATAAAATTATTACTATATACGTATTTAATTTTTTTTTACTGTGAGTATGTGTCCCTCTCATTCAAAATAATTGTGGTAATATTTATTTTCAGGCTAAAACAAACAAAAGTTGAACAATTTTGCCCCTCCCCCAAAAATGCAGAATGCACACCAGAAAAAGCATCTGAACTCACACAAAGTATTCTGAAAATGGTTGTCCGGGACATTGCAATTCATTTTAACGTTTAGAACAATATAGACAATGACATACCACAAAAAGAGTAAGAGTTGTTTTGACTCCTATTAAAGAGGTCTTAGTGTTTCAGTTTACTTTTTTTTTTTGCACTACTTAATGCCAGCAGCATTTGACCTCATTGTTTGTGATTTATTATTGATATTAATGTTATTTATTTATACATTAATGAAGAATGTAGGTGTTCCAAAATGTTTTTGTGAATTAATAAGCTTCAACAAAAATTTCATTATTAAAGTAGAATATATATATATATATATATATATATATATATATATATTAGATTAGTTGACTAATCATAAAAATAGTCGGCTGACTAATCGGGAGGAAATTAGTCGTTTGGGACAGCCCTAAATATAACAAGGGTCGTGATGCAGAAATAGCAGACATCAAGGAGTGGTCGAGATGTTATTTTTTTATATCTCTACCCTTTTAAAAGTTTTTTTTTTTTCAATTTTTCTTTGTCTGAATCGATTATTTACCATCTAACATATTGGGGAAAATGTGACAGAAACAAAAAAATACAATTGAGGTAGATATTCATGACTTTTTTACAGACGCCATTTTTTTCATTGTGATGTAATTTGTTCAAAAGTTTAAATATTCGAGTGAGTAATTTTGTAAAGCCGTTGTTTTTAAACTAAATATTAGACATCAATTAATGATCCTAAGCTAAAATGACGCACATTTCGAATAATAAATATAATTACTTACCTTCTTTTTATAGCTGGGTTGAAACAAAAGTGGTTGCGCGACGTCTGTAAACGGGGGTTTCCAGGGTAAAACGGAAAAATTAAAACAAGTTCAGAGGCTTAATGCGCCATGAATCTGCTATGGCAGCATATAGACTAAAGATGCACCGATACCGATACTAGTATCGGCAGGGGGCGCCGATCCGGCCCAAAATGGTGGTATCGGTATCGGCGAGTACCAACAAAGACGGCACCGATACCATTTACCGGTCCATTATTATAACATTTGACCGCAGTCTTTTTTTTTTCTCCTGGCGCTCACTACACTTTGTCTCTGTGTTGTGTGATGACACGTGAACACCAAACAGCTATCGCTATTGGCCTGCTCCAGACCAATGAGAACGGGCCAATAGCCACTTCTGACCAATGACATGGCCGACATGGCCGACATGGCGACATGGCCGACATGGCGGTATGGCGGCGGTCGGGAAATATTTCAAAATAGAAATCCCGTCAATTAAAATCAATGGCTGCGTGCAAGATTTGCGGCCTGAAAGTTTCAAGATGTGGAGTTAAATCAGCCAGTTTCAATACCTCAAACCTGATAAAACATGTGAAGACGAAACGTGAACGAACACAATGAGTTTGAGCCTGCAAGAGCAGGACTGCTATCCAGAGGAAGGGCGCTGGACAGGTGCAACAATCTCTGGTCAGTTCACTACGTCTACTTTTCTTTTATTGTCTTTTACTGAAAGAAATGCTGCAGTAATTTGGGAACTGTTTCCAAAGTAGGGTTGCCACCTTTCAGAAGTAGAAATAAGGGACCCACCCTCTGCCGAAAAAACGAGGTTAATGGAGAGACGGGATGCTGTGGTCAATTATTATTACTTTTAATTGTGAGCGTCCGCAAATGCAGAAACAAGGTTGGACCTCGAAGCGGACAACAAGCGGGGGATAAGTACAAGGGTTTAATGATTGCAAACAAAAAAATAACACGCGATCGCGGGATAGTAGAAATAACAAAAGGAGTCCATGACAGCAGGTCGACGGAGCTCAATACTACAAACTCGAAGATTAACTAAGACGATAGGCAGCGAGCCAAAAAGCCAAAATAAAAACATTCAAATACCTGCACAGGGTAGAGGTTACAAACGAGTGCAGCACACTAACAGAAAAAACCCAGTGCAGGGGCGTAACAAGCAAATGTAGCGAGACTATAGTGCGAGATGTCAAATGGCGATCAGCAAAGCAAATATCTCGGCAGCCTTCTCTGAGCTCACCCGTGCTTAAATGCTGCGTTGATGAGCCCGCATTGGATTCAGGTGCGACGTCAGGAACGCCCCCACTAACAGCCCAGCAACAAAACACAATTTAACCAGCAGCAGAATGTGACAATAATTTCATGAAAGTTGCACTGTTTGGCCTATGAGAGGTTTAAAAAAAGTTTACTCAGTTCATTCAGAGTTTATTATTATGAACTTATTTTTACTTTCTTACTGTTGGGCTAGTATTATACTTTGTACTAGTCTTTTTCCTATTTTGCAAAGGTAAGCAACAGCCAGACAAAGCCTTGATAGCAATGATTTCACATCCAATTATGTAGCTCTTTGGGGGGAAAAATATATATATATATATATATATATATATAAAATCGGGGTTGTATCGGTATCGGCCGATACTGCACAGCCAGGTATCGGTATCGGGGCCAAAAAATGGTATTGGTGCAACACTAATATAGACATATTGTTCTATCAAACACAATTCTTTTGGCTTAAAATAAAGCAGTTTATCTTAAAGAGGGGTGCAAGAGCAGAAATCGCTTTTTCAGCCTTGTCTGTGTTTTCTGCCATATATATACAGTATATACTGTATATATATGGCGGAAAACACTCAGGTGACTTGAAGTTCCGCTCTGAGACCCCCAATTTGACCAAATTTCAAAATTGCTTTATATGCATGTGTAATACATCATTGGAAAGCTTAAAATCTATATTTTCTGGGGGAAGAAAATTTTTGAACAGGAGGGCATTTAAAATTTTTTTTTTTTTTAATTAAACAGCAAAACCCTAACTGGAGGCGAGAGCACGCGAGAGCAGAATTAAAGACTCCATGATTTTAACGAGATTTTATTGCTTTATTACTTCGTACTCGTTTCGATCCAAAACTCCATGTTCATTGAGTGATGTGAATGGCCACAGCCAGATGGGGGATTTTATGAGTGAAACATGGTAATATAAAAAGGGTCGCGATGCAGAAATCACAGACATCAAAGAGTGGTCGTGATGTTCTTTTTCATATATTTACCCTTTTAAACGTTTTTTTTTTTTTTTTTAATCTTTGTTTGGATCGATAATTTATCCTCTAACATATTGGGGAAAATGCGACGGTAACAAAAAATACAATTAATCGATAGTTATGAGGTAGATATCTGTGACTTTCTTACAGACGCCATTTTTTTCATTGTGACATAATTTATTTAAAAGTTTAAAGTATGCAAGTGAATAATTTTGTCGTTTTTTTTTTTTTTTTTTTTTTTAAACGAAATATTAGACATCAATTAATGATTCGAAGATAAAAATGACAGACATTTTGATTAATAAATATTATTGCTTACCTTCTTTTTATGGCTGGGTTGAAACAAAAGCGGTTGCACGACGTCTGTAAACGGGGGTTTCCAGGGTAAAAGGGACAAATTAAAAATATTTCAGGGGCTTAATACACCATGAATCTGCTATGGCACCATATAGACATATTCGATCGACATGTTCGATCAAACACAACAGTTCTTTTGGCTTAAAATACAGCAGTTTATATATACAGTATATACACACATATATATATAAAATCTGCCCATGTCCAGTTGTGGGAGCACTCAGGGCAGTAACCCCCAAGCTGGAAGATCCCAGGAACAACATCTGAAGCCTCAGTCTGGAAGAGTGCAGTCCTATGAACAACTAAGATACTGGGCCGAACCCTCAAACTCCCAGGCCACTCGTAGAGGAACCGGGCTTGAGGAGGACGTACCCCACTTACGTGATTTCAATTTACAATGCCGGATTCTCGTCTGCCATTCTGTCTTCAGTCGTGTTTTTTTGCTTTGTTTTTTAGTTGTATAAACAGTACCTAGTTCCTGTTGCTGTTCTTCGTGTCAGGATCCCCTCCTCCCCCAGCAGTGTTGCCGCCATCCTGCAGTTCCTGATTGGCGTCAGGTCCCGCTTCCTTGTTCTCATGCTGCTGCTTCTCCCCTGGCGCCGACTCCTCTTGTGAGTCCCGATTTGGTTTTTTGAGTTTGGACGGTGGGCTCGCGTTGTGAGAGGTGACCTGAGCCGCCATGATATCCCCAATCTTTCGCCTCCCTACTCTTTCCACTGCGCCCTTTTCTCTCAGCAAGGTGACTCACTCGAAAGTAGAGCACGAATAGCCATTGAATATAATTCATATACTCCCAGCCATTTTCACCGGAGCAAGGCCCTTCGCTCCCGGCCATTTTACTGGATTTTGACTGATTTTGCAAGGCCCACAAAAAATTCTGTTCTATTACTATATAAACATGGAACCCACCAAAAGAAAGAATAGACTCTCTTCTTTCAGCAGGAAAAAAAAGTAAGTTCATATCTTTTTCCATTCTTTAGAAATCTGCATTAGAAAATAGCTTAGTTTGAGCAATTTTCCAATTTCTGATGAAAAAACGGAGAAAATGAGCTTTTTGTAAATGCAAAAATTTCAAATATAACTTTGACTTTAACACGGCTATATTTTGCTTCATTGACATCCCAAACATCTGAATAATGTTTTTCTTTTACAAAATAACATGAACAACCAGCCAAATAGAGCTTTTGATAGCAAAGTAACAATTTATTCACACTTACCTAACTGAGAGATGACGTTTGGTGGCTGCGACAGCGGTTAAACTTTTTTTTGTGGTGACCACTGTCTCGTTCGCCTGGGGAACTTATGTTCCTGGGGGCTAACTGGTTTGGCCGTGCGCGTTTCCGTGCAGGACACTCGAGCGTGTGGTGGACCTGAGCTGCAAGCTGCGGAGGGGCTCTGCTAACTTCCCTAATAAAGTTGTACTGTTTGAATTGGGTTGTGGGGTCTTAACAAATGCGCTACTGCCCTCCAGTGCCCAGTTTTATTGCTTTAAAATTGGTTTTGAGGCTTGTTTTTTGTTTCGGCGATAGATCGGAAGCTCTAGATGCTTCTTGTACAAAAAAACGCAAAAGACGTATAAATACGTTTGTGGGACAGTTAAGCATTTAAAAATAGAACGTCTTTATACGTTTCTGGGAGCAAATGAGATAACAGCATTTCACACAGCGTACCTTGCAGTATCTTATTTTTTTTACTTTATCTTATTAATATGACATATAAACATGGTTTTGGATAGTTATTTTCAGATTTAGTAGGTATTTAGGGGTACTTAAAGGGTTAATTCTGAATTACGCGGAAATTTGTCTCCAGCAGGGCCGAAAACCAAAAGTGGTTTTTGCCATGTGGCAAAATGTTTTTGCCATGTGGCATTTTTTTTGCCATGTGGCAAAATGTTTTTGCCATGTGGCAATTTTTTTTGCCATGTGGCAAAACGTTTTTGCCATGTGGCGAAATGTTTTTGCCATGTGGCGAAATGTTTTTGCCATGTGGCAATTTTTTTTTTTGCCATGTGGCAAATTTATTTGCCATGTGGCAATTTTTTTTTGGCATGTGGCATTTTTTTCTTTGGCATGTGGCAAAATGTTTTTGCCATGTGGCAATTTTTTTTGCCATGTGGCAAAATGTTTTTGTCATGTGGCAATTTTTTTTGCCATGTGGCAATTTTTTTTTGCCATGTGGCAATTTTTTTTTGCCATGTGGCAAAATATTTTTGCCATGTGGCATTTTGTTTTTGCCATGTGGCAAAATGGATTTTGCCATGTGGCATTTATTTGGGGTATGTGGCAAAATGCATTTCGGTTTGTGGGGGGGGTATATGGTATTTTGGGGGGTATATGGCTGTTTTGCAGGCCATAAAAGTCCATGCCATTGACGGCTATGCACGTCCAAATTGTATTTTCATTTTAAATGGCAGAAAAGCATCTGTGGCTGTGTTTTTTGACCGTACACTTTATATTAGAGCATATCGGCATTCAACTGGAACCCCAAGTAAGGCTCTGCCATTGACGGCTATGCACGTCCAAATTGTTTTTTTCATTTTAAATGGCAGAAAAACATCTGTGGCTGTGTTTTTTGACGGTACACTTTACATTAGAGCTTATCGGCATTCAACTGGAACCCCAAGTAAGGCTCTGCCATTGACGGCTATGCACGTCCAAATTGTTTTTTCATTTTAAATGGCAGAAAAACATCTGTGGCCGTTTTTTGACCGTACACCTTACATTAGAGCATATCGGCATTCAACTGGAACCCCAAGTAAGGCTCTGCCATTGACGGCTATGCACGTCCAAATTGTTTTTTTCATTTTAAATGGCAGAAAAACATCTGTGGCTGTGTTTTTTGACCTGTGAATGCCGATAAGCTCTAATGTAAAGTGTACGGTCAAAAAACACAGCCACAGATGTTTTTCTGCCATTTAAAATGAAAAAATAACTTGGACGTGCATAGCCGTCAATGGCACAGCCTTACTTGGGGTTCCAGTTGAATGCCGATATGCTCTAATGTAAAGTGTACGATCAAAAAACACAGCTACAGATGTTTTTCTGCCATTTAAAATGAAAAAAACAATTTGGACGTGCATAGCCGTCAATGGCAGAGCCTTACTTGGGGTTCCAGATGAATGCCGATAAGCTCTAATGTAAAGTGTACAGTCAAAAAACACAGCCACAGATGTTTTTCTGCCATTTAAAATGAAAAAACAATTTGGACGTGCATAGCCGTCAATGGCAGAGCCTTACTTGGGGTTCCAGATGAATGCCGATAAGCTCTAATGTAAAGTGTACGGTCAAAAAACACAGCCACAGATGTTTTTCTGCCATTTAAAATGAAAAAACAATTTGGACGTGCATAGCCGTCAATGGCATGGACTTGTATGGTCTGCAAAACAGCCATATACCCCCCAAAATACCATATACCCCCCCACAAACCGAAATGCATTTTGCCACATACCCCAAATAAATGCCACATGGCAAAAACCATTTTGCCACATGGCAAAAAAAAAAGCCACATGGCAAAACCATTTTGCCACATGGCAAAAAAAAATGCCACATGGCAAAACATTTTTGCCACATGGCAAATACCACTTTTGGTTCTCACAGTCTCTCGAAATTTGGGTTACATCGCCAGCATAGGAACGGAATTCGTTTGTATCCCGGGGACTACCTGTGTATATATATATATATATATATATATATATATATATATATATATATATATATATATATATATATATATATATATATATATATATATATATATATATATATATATATATATATATATCACAAAAACTTTAAATGAATTATATTCACAAATGTATTTATAAAATTGATACATTTGAAATTAATGAACTATTTATGGCCCTGCTGCTGAAAAAAACCTACAGCAGACATTGTGCACATCTGCGCGCATGCATTACTACAGTGAGTCTCACTTAACAATTTTCATATGTTGTGAAACTTGTGATGAATTCTGTTTTAAATTTCCTGGGCTTTGTTGCCAACTTGCTTTGAAGCCTGATGCATGTGTTTCAATTAATATCAGTCAAGCACTAGATGGCAGCAAAGATGGACTGATTTTCAAAGTGCACTTGCCTTCCTATTCCTCATGGTCAGAAATTCACAATTCTAGTTAATAGTTTGGTAAGTGTTTGTTTAAAAAGAAGTCTATCTCATCCCATATCTCCAATGACATGCACAGGACTCAATATTATAATTTATACATTTTACTTTCAGAGTGTACCCAGGCTCCCACCCACAGCTAGCAGCACTCCCGTGACCCTAATGAGAAGAAGGATAGTTTTAGTTTGAAGAACTCTTTCTTTATCAAGTCTTACTTTTTTATGGAAGCAGTTTCTGTCACAGAGCAATAAACGTAATAGTGAATGAGCTAAACATCGCTGAAAATTTCTTAACATTTAAAAATTTTCTAGTTTTTTTTTTCTTTCAAGCACATGTTAATTAATTTTAGAAAGAATTAAAACACATATTTAAAATAATACATAGATAAAAATACTACATTTTAAAAAGGAATAATAAACCCGTGGTCCTCGTAAGGATAAGATGCATGGTATATGAACGAATTATAATGGGATACCGTACATAAAGCTATATGTAAGACCAGGCACGTGTGCGTCGGGTACTTGAGCACCTGCCCCTTTGCCCTTACATGCCCGGAGTGCCCATTTTGACTGGGCTTTTTTTTTGTGTGCATATGTGTGTGCTGGCCGACTGCAGGCACGGCACCGAATACACCTTTAACAATAATAATAATAAAAACGTCTATGTGCCGTTAAGCCCGGGCACCCCGCCCTCCCCTCCCCCTTCACGCTGTTCCTCTGTGACCTGGGTGTATGTTGAGGAGTCTAAGAACATCTGGTGGTTGAAAACAAATTGTGTTACCCTATTAAACCGTTTTCGAGCAAAAGATTGTAGTGAAAATTCTTACACCAGGTGCGTCCGTCTTGCGGGAAAACAATGAACTCGGGACGCTGTCGTATTTCGAGCATGTCGTCATATGTCGAAACAAATGACGAGTCAAATTTCGTATGTCGATGTGATCATATGTCAAGGTACCACTGTAAATGCATTTTCTTACTTTCTAGCAACTGCTGATCGTTGCGAGGTTGGCTATGAAATATGCCCAGTGATTGGCATTACATTCGTTCTAAGTGGTCTTAAAAAGGTGTTAAATTCACTTGTTGAAACTTCTATGAATGACAAGATACTAATCATACAGCTCTCACACGGCTCTGTACAAATGGGGGGGAAAGAAAAAAAAAATCCCCAATCAGGGGCCTTGGTCTATGTTTCTGACAAATTATTGATATAAATTTTTTAAAGAAAATGCAGCATAGTGTCTGGTTGTGCTTTGTATCAACGTTTCTTTTGTTAATTGTCAGCAGCCCAGGAGTGGTGGAAAAAAAGATCAGCATTCCCTGCTCCAGTGGTGAGGGATTTAGGGAAGGACTGAATCCGAGCCCTGGCTGGGCCAAACAATGGCAGCTATGAAAGGCGAGGGGAGGGTCCATCTAATGCAAATATCCACTTTGTGCACCCCCAGAGGACCTGCTGCTCTCAACTCTGACATCCACCACCAAGCAACAAGTGTGCGCTGCACGTTAAGTCTGAGTTTTGCTGTGTTTTTTCATGCAGCTTTTTCACATTTGTCTGCTGTAAAAGTTCCACCTGGGAGCGCAAAGAAGCAACTCATGGGGAATGTTTACTAAGAGCTGCGTTTAGGAGAATGGACGCAACATCATCGAAATACACCTGCTGTAAAAGGATGAAAAGAGGTAGGAAATACATCTTTGAATGGACTCATCATGACTAACTTAACTTTCTTAAGTCTCTCCTCCATTTGTCAGCAATGCTTGCAATTTTTCAAACATTATAGTTGTGTTCTGCACAACTTTTTCCCCCCCTCCCTCTTTGTGCGGCTTATTTAGCGCAGCTTAGCCTGTCTCAGGGAAACGTGATTATCCTCTGAGCATTCAAGACATGCATGAGAAAGGCTTTGCAACATAATAGATCAGTGGGAGCCTGTCTACTTGTATGGAACGGGGACAAATGGCGGGGAATCTCCCTAGAATGTTGATGCTGCTGGGTGTCCATATGAGAGAACAATATTGGGAAATATTACCAGTTTTATCATTGTATATTGTGCTTTTGTTGTTCACATGGTGTTGTTTTGAGCACTTAAGTATGAGCCTCACTTAGGATCATTGCCGCATCCCTGCAGTGTTTCACCATGCTCAGACCCAGCAATGGTGTATTGCTACTGTAAAATCTCAGTACAGACCCCCCCGACTGCATGCACGGTGCCCACCCTTCCACAACTGAAACTTCAAAGTGGGCTCAACATGAGGCCTTTATGTGAACAATTGCGCTATTCTATCCTGCACCCCACAATCCTGACCCCCCCAACCCCCACTCCGCATTTCCACTTGATTAAGCCCCGAGCTGAGCGGCCTCGATTCAGTGTGGAGGGAAAATGGTTCCCTAATTCTGACTCTTAAGTACAACACAAAAGAGGAAGAGTGTTTGCGCTGCTCTAATTTGGGACCGGTTCAATAAGTTGGAAAGAGTTTTCTCTGTTGGGGTGAAGAAGAGCCGGCCGCCTTTGAGGGGTCAAAAATCTATTATTTTGTTATCATAAACCAATTTTGTTTCAGGGGTGAACTAATTTTACAATCGGAAATTAGCACGTTTGTAAAACAGAATGAACAGAAAAATTAGAATCAGCTTTATTGGTCAAGTATTTTAGAAACATACATCAAATAACAAAAAAAGACACTCTAATAAAAAATAAATACATTCAATATATACCGGGGATGGACAAAATTAAGGTAACACCTAACATTTTGGCATTATAATCATTGAACATAATTGTTAAAGAATGACATGAGGAACATTCTGACAAGTTGAGCATCTCGTATGGCCGGCACAATCCCCAGACTTCAACATTATTTAGCATTTATGGTCAGTTTTAGAGATTCAATTAAGATGTTGATTTCCACCGCCATCGTCTCTAACTGAAGAATGGCTTAAAGTTCCTTTGGAAACAATTCACAAGTTGTATGAATCAGTATCTCGGAGAATTGAGGCTGTAATTGCTGCAATAGGGGGACCTACACAATTATTTTTTTCTTGATCTTTTAAGGTGTTTCGATTATTTTGTCCAACCCTTTTTAAGTACACAGAGACACTGAACAATCTATGGATCCCATTTGCATACTAGCACTGAACATTGATAGCTGCGCAAGTGATTTTGAAATGGCAAAAATAGTACAATTGCTGATGAGTATAAGTAATGAGTGTAAAGTGTCAACATTTGGGTTTGCCTCATATGATTTATTACCATAAATTAAAAAAAAAAAAAAAGTTAGATTGACTTCATAATTATATTGACGGGTCACCCACCACAGACACTGCACCACGCCTTCAAGTAGGGGGTCGTCCCACACTCCGCATCATTTATTCGCAGTCGGTCGCTGTTATTCAACACATGCAGCGATCCAATGCCGGATTTAGGTTGAAAAAGTATGAAAGCTGTACTGCATACAAACAAGGATTGTCTACTCTCAGGAGTGATTTGTTCAAGAATTCAAGGTAATTATAATATTTTTCGTACCATGCATGCATTTTGAAACAGGAAAAAAAATCAGTTGGAGAAATTAACCAGTATGGCACTGGCATCATATTCTGCAATATTTACGTAAAATAAATGCCAACTGCCCGGTTTCTTTGCCCTTTTAACAAAGAATCGAGACTGTTTTACGTCCATATCTATAAAGAATTCCGGGTTTTACGCATTTATTCACAAGAATTTTCACCGGAAAAGCCCTGTTTACATATGGTGGTCACCACATTGACTGCCAGTCTAGCATTGTACTTCGACGAACATAAAATGCTCTTTGTGGTGATAAGACAGCACCACAGTGGCTTAAAGACTAGCAGCACATTCGACATATTTATGTAAAATAAATGCTAACCGTTTCTTTGCTCTTTTAACAAAGAATCAAGGCTGTTTTACATCCATATCTATTAAGAATTCAGGGATTTAAGCATTTATTCACAAGAATTTTCAACGTAAAAAGCTCTTTGTCTGTGTTTGCATCAGCTTTGACGGAGATAGGCTCCCTATTAATCGGCCCTGCACCCCGTGTCCCGTCAATATATTATGAGGTCTATGCAGGGGTGAAAGTGGCTAGAATTTCTTGCCGGAACTCCCTAACATAAGGTTCGGCACAGAGCCTTTTTTATGTTTTTTTTTTTGTGTGTGTGTGTGTGTGTGTGTGGGGTGGGGGGCTTAAACCTAAAACCACAAAAATGCAAAAACTTTTGGCACAGTTATAAATATAAGACACAATAAAACACAACAGGTATCACAGTGGTTAGCACGTTCCCCTCACAGTTCTGATATCAAGGGTACAATCCCGGGCTCCGGCCTTCCAGTGTGGAGTTTGCATGTTCTCACCATGCCTGCGTTGGTTTTCTCCTGGTGTGTGTGAAAGCATGGCTATAAACAGGGCAAGCTGGAAATGGCTGAATTAAACTGAAAACATAACGAAATTAAAATGTCAATCATTATGTTCGGGTCGGGCCGGGGTTCTCGCTAAATTAAAAAAAAATATATATATATATATTTATATACCAAAACGATGTATGGATGTTAAACGAAGGAATACTTGTTATCGAATAAATAATTTGGATAAAAAAGACAAGGCGCTGTATGGTCATTGCAGAGCCAGAGCGTGCCATGCGCAGTCTTTTTACTCTTTCTCCTCTGCGATGCAAAACCGCATCTGTTTATTTACATTTTACAAACTTTTCCAGCGTTATTTCGTTGTGTAAATGCATTTAAAATGATCATGAAAATATGTAGGCTATTTAAACATTAAGAAAAGTTGCAGTTTTTTTCTGCCAACTGAGAATTTGTTACAAAAGATAGGCTTTAATGCACAGGCATTGTCACCAAATTTGATCACGCAAAATGCAACCAGTCCGTTTTTCCAAGCAGCAAGCAGTGATCTGTCCAGGTCTGGCTGGAGCATTCCTTCCCTCTCCTCCTCACAAATAATACATAGAATTTTGAGGGGGGGGGGTTCTCGGGCTTGGGCCTACAAATAAAATATAAAATTTCGGGTTTTTTTCCGGGCTCGGGCCTACAAATAAAACATAACATTTGGGGTTTTTTTCGGGCCTGCAAATCAGGTTAATTGATTGGGCTCGGGCGGGTCGGGCTTTAATACCAGCGGACCCGGGTCGGGTCGGGCTGGATTTTTTTAGGCCCAATCTTACCTCTTGATGACCTTAAATTGGTTGCAGTTACACGTCGGGGAACGCTCCCTCCGGAACAAAACATGACAGGATTTGACCAACATTGTGACAACGCTGACCAAAAATGACGTAATGCCCAGCAGCCTTCTACGCACAGAGAGTGCCAGTGGGCAACACGGGACAAGTCTGTGAAAGCGTCCAACCCGCTTCATTCTCGGAATCTTTTCATGCATGAAAGCAATGACGAGCGTAAATCCTGCGTTACCTTATACGGGAAATTCCCTGGTAATATGTGTGAAAAGGGCTACAGGCAATGCGACTTGTCAGATAGAGAGAGACGCCGGGGAGAACTACGTAGAATAAATGAATAATAAAAATCAGTAGAAACGGATGACGCTAAGCAAGCTCTTTATTAGGCTTGTATTGTTAACACTTGTGTATGTACAGTGCCTTGCAAAAGTATTCGGCCCCCTTGAATCTTGCAACCTTTCGCCACATTTCAGGCTTCAAACGTAAAGATATGAAATTTAATTTTTTTTGTCAAGAATCAACAACAAGTGGGACACAATCGTGAAGTGGAACAACATTTATTGGATAATTTAAACTTTTTTAACAAATAAAAAACTGAAAAGTGGGGCGTGCAATATTATTCGGCCCCTTTACTTTCAGTGCAGCAAACTCACTCCAGAAGTTCAGTGAGGATCTCTGAAGGATCCAATGTTGTCCTAAATGACCGATGATGATAAATAGAATCCACCTGTGTGTAATCAAGTCTCCGTATAAATGCACCTGCTCTGTGATAGTCTCAGGGTTCTGTTTAAAGTGCAGAGAGCATTATGAAAACCAAGGAACACACCAGGCAGGTCCGAGATACTGTTGTGGAGAAGTTTAAAGCCGGATTTGGATACAAAAAGATTTCCCAAGCTTTAAACATCTCAAGGAGCACTGTGCAAGCCATCATATTGAAATGGAAGGAGCATCAGACCACTGCAAATCTACCAAGACCCGGCCGTCCTTCCAAACTTTCTTCTCAAACAAGGAGAAAACTGATCAGAGATGCAGCCAAGAGGCCCATGATCACTCTGGATGAACTGCAGAGATCTACAGCTGAGGTGTGAGAGTCTGTCCATAGGACAACAATCAGTCGTACACTGCACAAATCTGGCCTTTATGGAAGAGTGGCAAGAAGAAAGCCATTTCTCAAAGATATCCATAAAAAGTCTCGTTTAAAATTTGCCACAAGCCACCTGGGAGACACACCAAACATGTGGAAGAAGGTGCTCTGGTCAGATGAAACCAAAATTGAACTTTTTGGCCACAATGCAAAACGATATGTTTGGCGTAAAAGCAACACAGCTCATCACCATGAACACACCATCCCCACTATCAAACATGGTGGTGGCAGCATCATGGTTTGGGCCTGCTTTTCTTCAGCAGGGACAGGGAAGATGGTTAAAATTGACGGGAAGATGGATGCAGCCAAATACAGGAACATTCTGGAAGAAAACCTGTTGGTATCTGCACAAGACCTGAGACTGGGACGGAGATTTATCTTCCAACAGGACAATGATCCAAAACATAAAGCCAAATCTACAATGGAATGGTTAAAAAATAAACGTATCCAGGTGTTAGAATGGCCAAGTCAAAGTCCAGACCTGAATCCGATCGAGAATTTGTGGAAAGAGCTGAAGACTGCTGTTCACAAACACTCTCCATCCAACCTCACTGAGCTCGAACTGTTTTGCAAGGAAGAATGGGCAAGAATGTCAGTCTCTCGATGTGCAAAACTGATAAAAACATACCCCAAGCAACTTGCAGCTGTAATTGGAGCAAAAGCTGGCGCTACAAAGTAGTAAC
The DNA here is from genome assembly GCF_030265065.1 of Corythoichthys intestinalis. NCBI lineage: Eukaryota > Metazoa > Chordata > Actinopteri > Syngnathiformes > Syngnathidae > Corythoichthys > Corythoichthys intestinalis. The sequence continues at coordinate 46,410,522 of NC_080398.1, forward strand.
GCAAGGGGGCCGAATAATATTGCACGCCCCACTTTTCAGTTTTTTATTTGTTATAAAAGTTGAAATTATCCAATAAATTTTGTTCCACTTCACGATTGTGTCCCACTTGTTGTTGATTCTTGACAAAAAATTAAAATTTTATACCTTTATGTTTGAAGCTTGAAATGTGGCAAAAGGTTGCAAGGTTCAAGGGGGCCGAATACTTTTGCAAGGCACTGTAAATCTGACATTAGTAGATTGTTCTTAATGGAGATGCGTGTGTGGCAGCGTGGCAGTTTTTTTTTTTTTAAAAACATTGGGTTTTGACAGTTGCCGTCATATCTTCGGGATCAAAGCACCGTATACCGGAACGGCGTTCCGCCATGAAATTCATATTTTCGGGATCAAAGCACCGTATGCCGGAACGGCGTTCCGCCATCGTATTTCATGGTGGAACGCCGATCCGGTGCGTTCCGGCCCACTTTCACCCCTGGGTCTATGCTGGTTAATACAACCTAATACTGTCTAAATTAGGGTTGTCCCAACTACGGCCAGCTGCCCAGTTTTTATTGGCCCCTATGAAAATTGTATATTATTGACTATGGCCCGCATAAGAAGCTTAAATTCAGCCAACATTCTGTTCAACATCTCGGCTTTAACACTAGATGGAGCTACTCACTTAAACAGTGCCTCTCCATTAGCTCAGGGGTCAAAACCTGACATGTCAAAATCAATGTATGAAATTTTAGATTGTAGGAAAATTTCTCAGACATAATGTCATGCAAGTGAAGGATGTTAAGACTTTAAGTCATAATTCAATGCATTTTTAAGACAAGATTAGTTTCTGATTAGTCAAGATTAGTACATTTAAGATTTCTTTAAAACCCCACGGAAAGCCAGAATATTGCATGCTGTCACCATTAAAATCCCAGAGATATTGCAAGAACTTATGAGGCTTCTGATTTTAAAAGCAGGTATACTTCAACTTGGTGCGTATGTAAGTAATAGTATGAGCCGATCATACATGTACAGTGGTATCTCAACATATAATTGCTTTGGCACACGATCTTTTCAACATCCGACATAAAATTTGACTCGCCATTTGTTACTACATCCGACGACATGCTCAAAATACGACGATTTACGACAGCGTTGCAGTTTCTTTGTTTTCCTACAAGACTGACGCACAGTGGATTTTCTTGTGAGAGGAAACAACATGGGTTCCAAGAATGTTAGTGCAGGTGGTGAAAAAAGGAATAGGGTGAGGCTTACCATTGAAATAAAGATGAAAATGATAGAAAAATATGACCATGGTGGGCACGTCCGTGAACTGGCTCGACAAATACGGCTGTAGAATGTCTACAATCTCGACGGTCCTCCTCCGACTTCCGTTCGCCAGTCTTTAGAAGTTAACGTGACAATTATCATGTGGTAACATCGCCCAAAAATCACCAGCTTTGTCAGGTTTTCATATAACAGTGTGAACTGTGACAAAAATGAGTTTGACACCCCTAAAGGTGAATTGTTGCCTTTTACTGGGAAGTGAGGTGATTTGCTCCGCATCAAGACAATACACAACTTTGTCCCCAGTGTTCCTCTTTCATAACTATTGTCTCGCCATTGCACAGAACAACCAGAACAAAGTGTCCTACTTTCTTGATGAATTCAAATTCTGACCACCACTTTAACCTACTGTGGTGACATTGCAAAATGTTTATTTACAGGCAACCATTATCATTCACGTGCAAAAAGGTGTGAAAACGATCAAACGCTGCATCTTGCATTGCAATCTTTAATTTTTTTTTATCAGAAATGCAGACGCAGTATTTTTCATTGGGTTACCATATTTTTCGGACTATAAGTCACACCTGAGTATAAGCCGCACCAGCCATAAAATGCCTTATGAAGAGGAAAAAAACATAAAAGTCGCACCGGAGTATAAGTCGCATTTTTGGGGGAAATTTACTTGATAAAATCCAACACATTGAGTAGATATGTCATCTTGAAAGGCAATTTAAAATAAAAATACAATAGAGAACAACATGCTGAATAAGTGTACAGTATGATAATGTTACATGATGCATCAACAACGAAATGTGAATGTACTGTCCTTACCAGGACTCTACTGCTCGGTTCTCGCTATACAGCGAGCTAAACTCCCAAATGACGATGCTGGACGTCTATATAATTTGCTGACTTTATTTTGGTTGTCGTTATGACACCGTCATTTGAAGAGTGAAACTAAAAATAGAAATAATCCAAATCAATTTCGTCCTCAATACCAAACAGGTTCGCATAAACGTAAATAAATGATAATTAGCTGCTATTACAGCAATGACACAAACGGTGAGCATGCGTTCGCTAGCATTAGCACATCGTTCAAACAACCACACAACAGGCTCTAAGTGTCCGATCGCGGGTGGAAAACACACAACAACAACAGAAAAGATTATACATACAGGCGTCACCTCTGTAGAGATATTTTACAAGCATAAACCATGAAAGTAGGTTCGCAGCTGTGTTTTTCTCTCTATCTCTCTAACTCGCCCGGACGCTGCGTAGCTGTCCGTCTTCTTCTGGCGTGTGAGCGCTCTTCTCCGTGTAAACAAGTGTGAGTGCGCCCCCACTTGGGCGTGAAAACGCCACAAACTAAGTATAAAAAAAGTCAATAATTCAATTGAAGACACATTGCCAAAGGCAGAACGCGAACGTGGCCATAGCTATTAAGAGTTATTCACATAAGTACAGCATAAAGAACATGCTAACATGTTTACCAAACCATCACTGTCACTCCAAAAAACCAAAATAACATGTGAAATTATACAATAATGTGTTAATAATTTCACACATAAGTCGCTCCTGAGTATAAGTCGCAACCCCAGCCAAACTATGAAAAAAACTGTGACTTATAGTTTGAAAAATACGGTAATTGTATAAAGTTCCTCTGTAATACACTTTTTTTTATGTGCAGTGTAGAGGTTGCTAAGCAATGAGAGCTGCTGGATGAAGGCTGCTTAGATGACTCTTTCCCCTTCAGCCTTCTCCTTTCCATCTTTCCTTTTATTCTCTTTGGCAACCCCCCACCTCTCCTCTCAGCAACTCTTGTGTAATATGCATACTAAAAGGCAGATCTCAAAATGACTATGTTGTATTGATTACATATTATATGAATGTAATATTTAATTCATTATAGACAAAGGTTTGGACACAAGTTATAATATTCAAGAAGAGGGCATGTATAAATCTTTCAAAGCTTTTCAATTAATTCAATTTGTGTTATCCATAAAATACAGTCTATTGTATATGGCGGAAAACACAGACAAGAATGGAAAAGCAGTTTCTGTTTTTACACTCCTCTTTAAAGCAGTAATGTGAAGTAATTTCTTCACATGCCAAATAGGGTCACAAGTAAAGTAATGAAACATTGTCCAACAAATAAAGCATGAAAAAATAATTTATATGTTGTATATTTGACAAAATAATCGCGTTTCCGAAGTTCGAGCCTGAAAGGGGACGAACCCGGAAGTGATACGTCACACCGGGAACGCGATGGCACCTCCATACATACAGCCGCCACACAAAGCCCTTCAGACAATGATTCAAACAGCGATATAAGCGATAGATCAAGCGCAAGGGAGGAGATCCAAGTTTTTGAAGAGTTGGAGGAAGAAGAGGAGATTGGAATTTCATGTCATTAGCCAGACGCTAATCATGATGCAAACAATGTGCCTAGACTTCCTGACATGGAATGGATACAAGGCCCATCGAGATTACAACATTGGTAAGATATAGGCTGTTATTATTTTCATGATTTGAAGATGCAGATATTTGCACACAATTTTATGTTTTTGTCTATCTGATGACATTGTTAAAAAAAATAATAATCAGACTTCATGTTCATTTTGGCAGATCCGGCAGCTCTCGTGCATATAAAATAATAATATAAAAACGTTGGGGGGAAAGAAGGAGATGAGTCATTGTTATATCTTGACCGAGTGACCCACACGACACCTTTATTGGCTTTTACAACTTTAATCAACGTCTTGCCAAGTGACTCTGAACAACATTTCTCTATTTTAGTGAAGGAGTAAGGCACAAACAATAACACATCTAAATGACATGCGTACACTCTACTGGTGAACTCCCGTATTACAACTAAATAAAATCCACTATATCACAGTCGCCGATTGCTTTCTCCACTTTATTGTGGCAACAATAAGAAAACAAAGTGGCGTCTAAGGGCGTGAGGAAATGTAGTTTTTTCACACAAGCGAACAGATTACAAAGCACCACTTCAGTGTTGTCCTGAGACTACATTTCCTATGATTCACTGCGTGGCCTGGGCGCTCGCTGATTCGCTGCCAGACATTAAAAGCAACATTTGTCACCTGTCAACGGCTCTCGCGAAGCGGCGAAGCACAAACTAGAAGGCTTCAAAGCGATCACCGTGAAAGAAACGGCGAACCGTACAAATGCAATGCAATGCTTGAAGCATGAAGGTGGAAATACATAATACAAATACAGATAAATGAAAAATAAATAAACAAACTCACCGGCAGTGTGTGTCTCTTACTGCAACGTGACCGTGAATTACGCGACGCCGACCCGTTTATGTGCACATCCACACCCCTTTCCCGATTGCCAGTGGATTAACCCTTTCGGGCAAGATCGTAGATGACGCACAATTTAAACACGCTTAACATAGCGAACGCAACAACAACTATGATCGGGGATAGCCTTGGCTAACGTCATTAGCTTATGCTGTTCATTCCACAACAGTTGGCAGCTCTGCTTTGACAAAGTCATCAGTCATCTATCCAAAAATCACACACAAATTACTTTTTGGCAAATCCTTGATCATGAGCAGACCGGTTAAGGAAGCAGGCATCTTCGAAGTGTTTGCAGCAGAGAACACTACTCGATGATGGCATGAAATTCAGTCACTTCGTGCGAACGAAAGATGTCGATTTACGTGCCCTGCTATCCTTTGGCCACTCATACAACTTTTTGTTTGAGTGAGAACAAAACATCGCCACACACCGCCATGGCATCTTACCGAGAAGCAATGTAACAAACAATACTGTTCTATGGCAGACTTCCCTCGCACTTCCCGGTGTGACGTAATTTCCGAAGATTGCCGAAGAAAAGCATTTTCGTTGTCAAGGGCGTTGCTATGGGTTAAACAAAGAATCTGGAAGGGTTGCGTTAAAAAAAATAATGAAAATATGCTTATAATTGTTTAGCCATTGATATTATTCAAAAACATGGTTGGCCAACCTTAGTTCACATTTGGCCTTTAAAAGAAACTTCTGTATTCTAAGCCAAAACAACTGTTGTGTTTGATAGACCAATATGTCTATATGCTGCAATAGCAAATTCATGGTGCATTAAGCCCCCGAACTATTTTTAATTTATCCGTTTAACCCTGAAAACCCCCGTTTACGGACGTCGCGCAACCGCTTTTGTTTCAACCCAGCCATAAAACGAAGGTTAATAATTATATTTATTATTCAAAATGTCTGTCGTTTTTAGCTTAGAATCATTAATTGATGTCTCATATTTTGTTTAAAAAAAAAAAAACGACTTTAAAAAATTATTGACTCACATATTTTAAACAAATTATGTCACAATGAAAAAAATGGCATCTGTGAAAAAGTGAGATATCTCCCTCATAACTATCGCTTAATTGTATTTTTTTGTTACTGTTGCCTTTTTGTCTGATATGTTAGATGATAAATAATTGATCCAAACAAAGAAAAAAACAAACAAAAAAACGTTTATAAGGGTAAATATATGAAAAAGAAAATCTCAACCACTCCTTGATGGCTGCAATGTCTGCATCGTGACCCTTGCTATATTACCATGTTTCACCCATAAAATCCCATAAAAATCCAGCTGTGGCCATTCACAGCTGTGTCTTGACACTCAATGATACATGCTACAGTGAGTTTTTGGATCGAAACAAGGTAAGTACACGATAATATCTCGTTAAAGTCATGGCGTCTGTAATTATGCTCTCACCTCCAGATAGGGTTTTGCTGTTTAAAAAACTTTTTTTTATTTTTCAGAATGCCCTCCTGTTCAAAATTTTTCTTCCCCCAGAAAATCGAGATTTTAAGCTTTCCAATGATGTATCACACATGCATATCGGACAATTTTGAAAGTTGGCCAAATTGGGTGTCTCAGAGCGGAACTTCAATCACCTGAGTGTTTCTGCCATATACTATATACATATACTGTATGTTGAAAATTTTTGCACTTTTGATTGATTTAATGTTATTTATTTATTTATTTATTTTTGTAAATACAGTCATCTTTGGACTATAAGCTGTATGCACCAAATTTCAACAGAAAACAGTCTTTACAGCAGAGGTGTCCAAACTTTTTGCAAAGGGGGCCAGATTTGGTGTGGTAAAAATGTGGGGGGGGCGACCTTGGCTGACGTCCTTTACGTAGAAAAATATATTTAAGCAAATTTTAGCAAGCTATTCCGTGTGTCACATTTGCTTTATTTTAATTTTTTTTCAATTAATAATTTCAACAATCTCGCAACTAGCCTTTGTGGCGTTCTCTTTCGCCTCTCGAGCTCTTGTGAAATACTGCTGCTGTAAAATTAAACTAGCTTCAAGTTGCTTGAATTTCTCGCTACGTATCTTCTCTGTAATCTTGTCGTATATATCAGTGTGTCTTGTTTGGTAATATCGCGTCACATTGAATTTTTAAAAACAGCAACTGTCTCTTTGCAAATGAGGCAGACACAGTTGTTGTGTATTTTAGCGAAGAAATATTCCAATTTCCATCTATCCTTGAAGCGTCGTCTGTCGCAGTCAACTTTCTTTTCTTGTTTATTGTCGCCATTTTAGAAAATTGGGATTATAGGGTCACCCGGGGTAATGTTGCTTAGAGTGCTGCTGCCTTTTAGTGGGTAGATGAGGAGCAGCATTTAGTGTGTAAGCTATGTCATATGCTGGTAGCAGTACTGCTGACCAATTTATTAAGTCTGTGTGCGGGCCAAACGTTATTGATTTTACGACAGCGGCTGGGAGCCGGATGAAATTTGACCAAGGGTCGCATTTGGCCGGACTTTAGCAATGTGTGCTTTACAGTATTCATATACAAGGCACATTGCACTATAAACTAGGGATGTCCCGATCCAATCACGTGATCAGAAATCGGGCCGATTGCACCATTTTTCAGAGGGTCGTAATGGGGTGAAAAGGTCGGGTTTTTTAGTTATTATATTTTTTAATGTTTTTTTCTGCTTCATGCTCGTACAGCGCCACACCTCCCTCCTGCTAAGCAGTGTGGCCTAAGTGTCCAGTGCAGCTTGCGTTTGGTACTTAAAGTTAATGATGACTGACAGGTTTGTAGCTTTGATCTTGCTAGAGAAGCTTGATAGCTCTACGATCAAAGGAGCAAACGTGTCAATCATCGTTTAGCTTGTTGAACACTAGCGGTAGTGTGCTGTGGCAACTCATTGTGTAAGTGAGAGGCTGTTCTCAGCAGCGTGAGCTTCAAAGAGTGAGAAGATTTGAGTGACTCACTCAATTAAGCTTTTTATAAAGACAAGCATTTTTCTACGTTATTCTATAAAATAATTCACATTATGAAGGTGGCATGGTGGGACAGTTGTATGTTTGGAACTTTTGTTCAAAAAAACAAAAAAAAAAATCGGTATCGGACCGGGACTCGATATCAGCAGATTCTCAAGATCAGGTGACTCGGGCTATCAAAATATCGGGACATCCCTACTTTAAACTGAAGGAATATTCCCACCTTAAAACTATTGTCATAACAATACTAGAATTTGAAAATGATGAAATATTGATATTCAAAAAAATATTCAATACGAGATACTATTTTTGATACTATATGAATATATATATATATATATTTTTTTTTTTATGAACTCTTTCAGTGCCATTGACAATGGTAGTAAAACCTGAATTAAAACTTTTTAAATGAGTTTACCACGACGACATCCAATCCATTTGAAGTGGTGGTGGGTAGGTGAACGAATGTTCGTTCGCTGCCACCCTTGCACTTCATATGGATGAAACATCTCGCACCGTAAATGGCATCGAATGAGTAACAAGGAAAATGCAAATACATATATGAACAATGAAAATCATATTTACCCAATAACAACATACAGTATTTCTGGAGAGTTGTCGTGCAAAGAGAAATCACTGAGTATCGCTATTCCTGCAGTCAAATATCGTATTCAAATATGTTTCGGTATCCATACTTTTGACAACCCTACTAATAACATACAGCTCATCAGCCTGTAAAAAATCCATATATAAGCCGCAATAAAATAAATAAATAAAAAAGTAGCGCCTTATATTCTGAAAATTATGGTTTAAAAAACATTATAAAGTGACACCCAATTTTTTGAGAATAGTTTCTGAAGGAGCACTTGTGTTAAGATTTTAGATGTGTTTTTTTTTTTTTTTTTTTTAAATTCTAATTCTCAAATTCAGGCATACCATGCTGTACGGTGGCCCCGAAGTGCAAAACACAACGGCAAATCAGAAAACACAAGGGCAAATTCAAAAACACAACGACAGATAACAAAACAACACACGGCAAATCAGAAAACACAAGGGCAAATTCAAAAACACAACGGCAAATCACATGACAAAGCAACAAATAAAAAACAAAAAGCCAAATCACATAACAAAAAAAACATTAAAAAACACAACGTCAAATCACATAACAAAAAAGCAAATTAAAAAAAAACAACGACAAATCACATAACAAAAAGAACACTTAAAAAACACAACGACAAATCACATAACAAAAAAACAATTTAAAAAACAACGACAAATCACATAATAAAAAAAAAAATTCAAAAAACACGGCGACAAATCCAAAAATGAAATTACATTAAGCTACCAGAAAAGGTAGGTATCAGTCAAAAATTACACTTTCATCGCTGATTTGACCAATCTACCGTTATTCTGCTTATGGTGTGGTATTTGAAAATGAGCATTACCAAAGATGCAAACGTGGCTTCCGCTATATCTCCATCCATACATTTTCAACCGCTTTGAATATTTTTATTTGGGACATACTGTCGGCATGAAGTAAAATATTACTTCCTATGTATGTGAATGAATATTATATTGCAGCGTCACTAGGGCCATGTCCACACCAAGCAGGGTGTTATAAAACCGAGGATCCCGCCCTAATACGTTGGGGAAAAATTATTGCGTCCACACCTGCACAAAAAAAAGACTTCCACAGCCAACCTCTTTCACTCATTTTAAGTACATTTCTAATAATAAAATAATTATCCATAATACCATTCTTCAATAAGAGGCATAGCAAGAGTTTGTAAAAAAAAAAAAAAAAATAGAAGCAAAAAAGCGCCTGACTAATTTATTCCAAATGTAAAGATTGATGTGACGTGAGGACAAAGTTTGTCGCAGTCAGTGACGTTTCCAGTTAAATCTTGGGTTATCAATGTCTACATGATGGCGCCACAAACGCAGAATTTGCACTTCTTCACTTTCCCCATCGTTCTTAAGAACCCTGGTTTAAATGTGTGTGTGGAGGATAGGCCAAACTGTAGAAAGATGTCTTCTTTTTGCCAAATATCCTGCTAAATGTGGACATGGCCTTGGAGTACTGCCGGCGCCGCAATGGTGTGTCAGCGCGACTTTCCTATTGGTGCGTTCGATGTGCCAACACGACGCTCCATTGGTTAGATTCGCAGGAACAAAGACTTGGGGCTTGACTGACACCACGATTGTAAATAGCAAGGATTAAAAGCGGGAATATGCTTCCCTGAATTAAACACAAGAGTCAAGCTCATGTTTCACACATATTTAGTTTACACTGCACTAACCCATGTTTTTCAGTCTATCTCTTCCGGTTCCTTAACTCATTTGCTCCCAAAAATTTATGAATACGTTCTATTTTTAATTTTATCAGTGTCCCGAAGACATATTTATACGTCTTTTACGTTTTTTTTCACAAGACATCTCTGGATTCTGATTCAACTTAGCTCCAAAGCAGAATGCTGAAAAATCCATTTTAAAGCAATAAAACTGGCCACTGTAGGGCAGTAGCGCATTTGGTAAAACCCGCAACCCGATTCAACGGAACAAGCTCGGCCGCTCGCGTCACCCGCACCCTGCAGTGTCCCGCGACTCAGCCGGAAACGCGCACGGCCAAACCAGTCCCCCCCCCCAGGAGCACAAGTTCCCCAGGCGAACTCCGCCACGAGGCAGTGGTCACCACAAAAGAAAGACTCAAAAAAATACATCTTTATGAGACCGGCGGCTATGAGGGAAAAGTTTACCCCGGCTGTCGTGGCCACAACAGCGTCATGTCTCAGTTAGTTATGTGTAAATAAATTGTTACTTTGCTATCAAAAGCTCTATTTGTCTTGTTGTTTATGTTATTTTGTAAAAGGGAAACATTCAGATGGTTGGGATGTAACTACGGCAAAAAATAGCTGTGTTAAAGTCAAAGTTATGTTTGAAATGTATGTGTTTACAAAAAGCTCAATTTCTCGTTTTTTTTTTTTTCATCAGAAATTGGAAAGTTGCTCAAACTAAGTTATTTTCTAATCCTGATTTCTGAAGAATGGAAAAAGATATGAACTTTTTTTCCTGCTGAAAGAAGAGAGTCTAATCTTTCTTTTGGTGGGTTCCATGTTTACATAGCAATAGAATAGAATTTTCTGTGGGCCTTGCAAAATCAGTCAAAATCCAGTAAAACGGCCGGGAGCGAAGGGGGTTGCATTGGTGAAAATGGCTGGGAGTGAATGAGTTAATGTAATTTCATTTTTGGATTTGTCGTAGGCCTTTTTTTTAAATTTGTTTTTGTTATGATTTGGCATTTAGTTTTTATTTGTTTTTTTTTAATGTTATTTGCCGTTGTTATTTTTTATTTGTCATTGTGTTCTTTTTAATTGTTTTTTATGTGATTTGTTGTGTTTTTGGGGGTTTTTTTTGTCGTGATTTGTGTTCTTAAATATATATATATTTTTTGTTATGTAATTTGCCGTCTTGTTTTTTTTTTTTTTTTTTTGTCATGTGATTTGCCGTTGTGTTTTCTGATTTGCCGATGTGTTTTGCACTTCAGGTCAACCATAGTTTTATGACTGCTTAGAAGGCCAAAAAATTCCCAAAAATATTTCATGTATTAGTTTGTGTTATACACTAGAGGAGGGCAGTATGCTTATCCTACCCAAAAACAATTGACTCCTAGGGGAATTTAAACAATGTAACTATTTTTAAAAATTTGCCCGGCCTCTGAACAGTCATCATACACCACATAATTTCTCTGATTTATCTAAGTGTCATCTTTAAACAGGATGTAATTATTACTGTGACAACGACTCAAGAACAGATGTGGCACAAGTTTTGTACAAACAAAAACAGGCGCTCTTAATTACTGTAATACGCTGACAGTGTGTGCGATAAGTTAGTGTCAGTGTGATCAGATTTAAGGTGTTTTCAGTACATTGGTGGCCCAAATAACTGCATTCAGTGTCATTTTTTAATCCTGCTGTTAAAAATGGATTTCAACAATTAAAATGTTGATTTCACCTCACCCTGAGCACCCAACTAATAGCTTTATCAATCATGTGTGAATTGAATTTCATGTAACGTTCATGATGTGGAATAGCTCACGTTTGTATTGAGAAGATACTCCATTACAAATTTCCTCTGGTGAGGGGTCCTGTCCTCATGGGAGTGGTATAATTAGAGCAATGGAAACAGGAAACACCTCGCCCACCCTATCATTCTCCCCCTGCATCCCTCTCCCTCCTCCCGTCTTTCTCTCTTTTTTTTCACCAGATATCTGCCTTGCAAATAGTATGGTGAATTAATTAATAGTTTATCATTGAGCAATTCCTCAGTGATTTAGAAGTACTGCCAGTCCTCACAAATTTGGCTTCAGAATAACTACATTTTTTTGGCTTGAAGAAACATTCAAAGTGAATTTTATGACACTGTTGGAATTTGTACCCCTTCTTATATCACAAACAGCCTGCCAGTGATTCATGTGTGGTGAATGTTTAAACGCCATCGTGGTAACTTGGTCCTGCATCAGGATTGCGGCAACGGAGCCTATAATTTCTACTCCAAGATTAAAGACCTGGCGTAGACCAGGTGTACGGTCCAGACCAAAGATGAGACTTCTATCTCTTTCTTCCTTCATCTGACATGTGTGCGTTGCTCCACCTCCTAGGAACTTTACAGAACTTTGTGAGGTGCATTTTTACTGCTGGGAGGTTTTGCTTGAAATGCCTCCCACAGAGGCAAAATAGGGCATTTAGATGACACAGTTTATAAGTGAAAATGAACAAAACAATCTCCCTTTAGCAGCTCTAAAGAAAAGACATTTTGAAGCCGAAAAATGCTCATTTTTAAACATGGGCAATAAAAAAAATAACAGGTTTTGTCATTGCTTTCTAGAAGAAGAAAAAAATGATTTAATTCTAGCCTGCAAAGTGTCTGAAAACTGCAATATTGTGTACAAATACATATATAATGCATTTGGGTTCTAAAATTTACTGGTGGTGATGTTAGGATAAATCTCAGTGGAATAATTGCCCATTGGATTTAAAGATCCTGTAAATTGACAAAAAATTATTTTTAAATCTGAAATGCTAAAAACAAAGGTATTGTTAACGATAATGGCACATTTTAAGCAACACTTGGTAACTTTTCAGTTTTGGTCGATTTTAGTGATGCCGGTGGACAAAAACCGTAGTGTTTTGCCTTAAGGAAGACTGCGTTTCCCATGAGGACCAGCGCTATGTTTCCCGCATGTTATTGTAAAATCCTTAATTAATCAAAAATAAACCTTCCGGTCACCTCTCGATGGATTAAACAACATTTCTGTTTCCAGCGGCTTACTTGAATAGTAATAAGGTAATGACTCCAGTTGTGGCTAAACAATAGCATATGATGGTGCAACCGTGTGGCTTCGTGTGGCTAACGCCCCCACTCCACCCCAACTCGTCGGGGGGGTGGGGGGGTGTCACACCAGTGAGCAAATGCTGAGCCAATATTTATTCTGTTTATCCTGGTAGCCTCCCTTTTTTTCCTCCTCAGACAAACTTTTTGTCTCTTTTGTTTCTCTGCCATCTTTGCAGAATTTGTGTGAAAGCGTTCGCATCGACTGCCATCATTGAATGCCGAAAGGGGGAAGTGACGTATGCCGTAAAGCATTCAGCACATTTGTGATTTTTCTTTTGTGCCAGGTTTCCTGCCACCCTCCTCGAAGTTACCGTATTGGCCCGAATATAAGACGGCCCTGATTATAAGACGACCCCCTCTTTTTCAAGACTCAAGTTTGAAAAAAAGACTTTTTGAATACCATATTAATTTTTATACAGAAAATAATTACAGTACATCTGAAACAAATGATTATAACAATATATTTGAGAGAAAAAGCATGTTATTTTGCCTCATTCAAATCTTAATATCTGAACATCTAAATATGTAAACTAAAGTGCAATCACATTCATAAATGAATGGCTTCTGGTTTTTGAAATGTAAATAAACCAATCTATTGTGATAAAACCACAAAATTGCAATAACTGCATTAACCATCAAAGTGAAGCCTAACTGTAACTGTAGTCTTGAAACAAATCTGAATAAGGAAAAACATTACAATAAAATAATGCAAACTGGTTAAATTTGAGAGTAGCTGAGATCTGTCATGACAGAACATCGCTTCAATGATATCTGGCGCCATCTAGTGTCGTGAATGGGTATAACGTCTAGACGCGAATATAAGACGATCCCCACTTTTTCAGTCTTATTTCAATGCAGAAAACACCGTCTTATATTCGGGCCAATATGGTAATTAGTGCCGGTGAAAGCGATACCGACACAAGAAAGCCCGCAAACAGTTTGCTGAAGACATGCCAACAAAACACATGGATTACTGGAACCATGCCCTATGGTCTGATGAGACGGGCGGGCTTTCTTGTGTACTGTCTTCAGAAGAGGCTTCCTCCTGGGGTGACAGCCATGCACACCAATTTGATGTAGAGTGCGGCATATGGTCTGAGCACTAACAGGCTGACCCCCCACCTCTTCAATCTCTGCAGCAATGCTGACAGCACTCCTGTAACGAGTCACATGACATTTTGGCGGGAAAATGACACGCAGTACTCAATTTGGACATTTAGGGATGTACGTAGTTTCTATGGGGTGTATTCACTTTTGTTGCCAGGGGTTTAGATACAGTGGGGCAAATATGTATTTAGTCAACCAGTAATTGTGCAAGTTCTCCCACTTGAAAATATTAGAGAGGCTTGTAATTGTCAACATGGGTAAACCTCAACCATGAGAGACAGAATGTGGAAAAAAAAAAAACAGAAAATCACATTGTTTGATTTTTAAAGAATTTATTAGGAAATCATGGTGGGAAATAAGTATTTGGTCAATACAAAAAAGTTGTCAATACTTCGTTATGTACCCTTTGTTGGCAATAACGGAGGCCAAATGTTTTCTGTAACTCTTCACAAGCTTTTCACACACTGTTGCTGGTATTTTGGCCCATTCCTCCATGCAGATCTCCTCTAGAGCAGACCTGGTTAGACCTCGTTAGAAGAAGTTAGACCTCTTTGACAGCCAGAAATCTGACCAAATACTTATTTTCCACTCTAATTTGAAAAAATAAATTATTTAAAAATCAAACAATGGGATTTTCTGTTTCTGTCTCTCATGGTTGAGGTTTACCCATGTTGACAACTACAGGCCTCTCTAATCTTTTCAAGTAGGAGAACTTGCATTGGTGGTTGACTAAATACTTATTTGCCCCACTGTATTAATGGCTATATTTTGAGTTATTATGAGGGGAAAATAAATTAACTCTATTATATAAGCTGCACACAGACTACTTTTCATTGTGTCAAAGTGTCTTTTTGTCAGTGTTGTCCCATGAAAAGATATCCTTAAATATCTGCAGAAATGCGAGGGGTGTACTCACTTTTTGATACAATGTAAATCAACTTCAGAAGAACAAAACACACGTTCTGGAGTGGCCGGGTCAAAGTCCAGACTTGAACCCCTTTGAGATGCTGTCGTATGACCTAAATACAGCGACTCATGCCAGACAGCCCAGTAATCAGACGGAAACTCCAGCAGTTTTGTAGAGAAGAATGGGCTAAGACTAGTCCTGATCGATGTGCCAGACTGATCTGTAACTCCAGGAAGCAGCTGATTGAAGTAATGTCATCAATGTTTTTGATTGATTCTGTTACATATAATGTAATGGGATATTCTTAGTGTATTCCCATAGCAAAAATTTGCTACTCATCTGTTGCTTAATCTCGTCTCGTGAGACGAATTTGATCATGTCAAATTATCTCATTCTCTGCTTATTTGTTTCTGAGTTTGTGCTCCTAAGGGTACACTTAGGAGCAAGTGATGAGTCAAAATGAGCAAAGACATCATTGAGACAAAGGAGATTTATTTGAGAAAACCAGATTCGAGCAATATTTGAGAAGAGAAATTTAATTAAAAATGGAGTTATACTTCATATACCGCAAAGCGCTTTGACACTTTATCCTCATCTACCTGATGGTGATGCAACAACCTAGGATTCAGTGTCTTGCTCAAGGATACTTAGATGAATTCATCAAGACAGAGAGTTGAACTCGTAACCTCTAGGTTGGGGAACGACTTCTCTACCACTGAGCCGCGCACGGGCTCGGACGCACTGTGCTCGATGTGACGCGACACATCAATGGAAAGCAACTTCAGATAGCGTGTAGCAACGATGAAGACAATTTATTATATTTTGGTTCATTTAATAATTTGTATATTTCTTTGATATTTAAAAAAAAAAAAACAATCCAAATCGCAGACAAGTTGCCTGTGAGCCAGTAGTTTTTGCGAGACATCGTCAGACAACCTGTTTTGATTACGTCATCAAACAAGAGGACTAAGGTTCTTCACACTATTTTGTGGTAAACTTTTGGTCTTCGAAACCACAAACCGAAAATGCATTTGTAGCGGCCGATAGTTTTCGGCGCCGAATTTTCGGTCACATCTCTAATTTTTTACATTGAACAAGATGAACCAAATGAACCAGGGTTTATTTAATTATCTGACCAATTATAATATTTTCTTGGATTTTGTCATTAGATGAATTAAGATTTGATTGGACATGTCAGAGCAGACACTACTCTTTCTTCCAATGAAAGAATATTGAAAACCCAAAATGAGAAATTGCAGACTGGAAGGAGATCAAATTGAGAAATATTTGTGACTGGCACATTATAGGGTTGCTTGGTGAGATCAGTAAAAGATGCAGCTTTGAGACAAGTTGAAGAAATATAATACTTTGCTCATCCATATCTTTTACTGAGACATTATTGAGACCTTGATTCCAAGTAAGGAGATAAAATTGAGATGCATTTGAGATCGACACAAGTACTCATAGTTGTCTCTTGGTGAGATCTTGAAAGGAGACACCTGTGAGATTTAATTGAAAAATCGTGCCAGTAGAACTATTCTCAAGACCTTCTCATGTAATGCTCACTATGAGACTTCTCATGAGACAAATTTGAGAAAACTGAGATAACCACTCTGGTCTTGATTATTGCTGATTCATTTCTCAGAGATTTAAATAAGACATGAACAAGATCTCATCTTTAATTTTGCTTTGCTATGGGTTAAGATGGAGATGTGTATTCAGGTATTCCTGTTTTCTGATGTCAATATGAATTCTAGTAGTGTTTTATTTCCAATCATTGGTATGATGTCCCTGTATCATTCTCATCTCGCATACGCTACAGTTGATTAATTGATCCCAAGTGCACCATGACATACTGAACTTAGTGGAAGCAAATAGTACTCAACCACACTTCTGCAGTCTGAGCTCAGGTATGCAAGTGTTTGACACAGGCAGAGAGAAGGCGGCAATTTGTATTGATTCAGGAGCAGTTCCCTCCTTTCCCCCTATTGGTGTGGAATGCACACCTGGAAGTGTTTGCTGAGTGGGTCTGGTAATCCATATAATAATGCAGGACTGCTGGTATCCTCACAAGCACTGCACTATGTCAGGTGTTACATTGTGTCTTTTTGCCCGTGTGTGTGATGTTCACCGACAAACCTTTTGTTTTTTATCGGCATATTTATACTTTGTTTTTCCAGTAGATTTAGATGCAACACCTGTGTATGACGCTTTTATAGGGAACCGTTGGCATTTCCCTACATGGAATATAGTTTGGTGTTGACTTGAGACACTTGTTGACATGGCAGCCCTGTTGAGCACCGCCGTTCTGGCCTCCAATCACAGTGTACACACAAGAGGAGATGGGCGCAGATAAAACTACTGGGTTACGCCCCGACGAGGAATTGGGATGCCTGGAGGGGGTGGGGGTATGTGGTGGTTTGGGGGGCTGGAAAAGCTTTTTCTGTCTGGCCTGCCTAATTTTGCGATTGTTTTCAGGTCAGCCTCGGCAATGTGTTTGATGGAACACGTCAGGTTCCTGCAGGACCCGGGGGCAGGTCTTCTTCTCTGGTTAGACAGCTGTCAGCACCGTACAGTTCAGAGAGTCAGACACTGACACTGCAGAATTGCACCGTGACCGGAGGTGAGTGCTTATCCTAAAAATTGACTTCCTTGACTGCTGCTTTGTTTATTTTCTGTCAGTAGTAGTAGAGAAAATCACTTTCATTTCTGAATAAAGTAGGATATCAGTCTGTATTGTTTTATAATCTTACCCAGCTTTTGGCTTTGTAAAACGAAAATGTTCAACCACACAAAAGCAAACAATTCCTGAACTTTCTGCATTGTAATGACCAGTCACATGAGTCATTATTTACAGATTTTGTTGCACTGGTTTTACAAAGTGTGCATAAAAGCAATGCCTACTTCACAGCCAGCAGGCCTTATTGGATAAGCAGCAGTAAGTCAGTCAGCATTTTAGTTATGGTTGATCCCAAATTCTTGTTAATTCACGCGGGAGCACTCGGGCAAGTCTGTGCAAGGAGGGTAAACTATTGCACCAAATAGTAAAGTGATTTTTAAAGTGTAAACACTGTCTGTTTTGGGTAGTTAATTTGGAACTCCTTGGTTACACTGCTATGCAAACTGCATATGAACTCTGTCAGAGCAAGTTTGAACTTTGAGGAGTGTGGGAGCCGCCTCTGTAACTCGACCTAACCACCTGTGCTCGCGTGCTCAGAGAAAACATAGGCTTTTGTGTTGGAGTGAGACGTCCACACAGCGGGGGGCCAAGGTACATTATAGTAGAGGAGCTGTGACAGGTGGCGTCCTCCTCCCTCTTCAACACTATCTCGGGGTCGCTCACGCAACAGCTGTGTCACAATCATTGCTGCAGGAGACCCCAATTTTGATTCAAAGTATCCTCACATGTGTGCAGGAGCCGAACGGGTGTGCGTGTGTTTGCGTAGCTGTTTGCATTTGTGTGGTGACATCATTGCTCGGAACAGAGGAGGAACAGTTCACATGGGAACTTAAAGTGAGTGGTTGTTAAGAGTCCGGCTCAGAAGGAGCAGAAGAGTTGAGAGTGAGTACATGTGCATGGTGATGGATTTGAGATCTAAAGGCTGGATGGAAGACGCCGATGACTGATGCCTTCTGATCCTCACAAAAATGTGACCTGTAAGTAGATGCATAGATATACAAATAGAGAACAAAGACTGTCTTACAATGTTCCATTCATCCTTACTTGTGGCTTTTCGGTTATAGAAAGTGATGCTGTAATTTAGAATCTTATATTTTTAGATGCAAGCTGTACCTCATATGCATTCAACAGGTAATTTGTAGTTTAATGTGATTTATGAAATGCGGGTGCTGAATTGAAAGCTGCTTACAAGAAACGATGAAGATGTTTTCATGACTACTGTTGATGTGTGGCCTGTGTGCCACTATGAGGTCAAGGTATGAAGTGAGATAGGACCAAGGTGTCACATTCCACAGTTTGGTGTGTCTGTGTGTGTGTATACTTACTGGCAAATGACCACCCACTCATTTACTAAAAGGGCATTTGGTTTAACTTGCAGTAATTTTAAATATTATGTCTCACTCATTATTTTTGGTCATATCGGCAGCCACAATGTGCAGTATCCTTCTGGGCATTCTTTTTTTTTTTTTGTATGATGCGTTTTTGTACTGTATCTGTATTGTATATATTAGGCATGCTCCGGTTACCGGTTTCAAGTTTTACCGTGGTATGAAAACGTCATATTTGTCAAATTTTCCGTCTTACTCTAGTATGGTATTAGCTATTTTTTATGCCCCAAAAATGCACCCAGAAAGCCATGGCTTGGAGCTCACCCCTCCCCTTCCGGTTTTTGCTCTGTCCTGTGTCTGTTGGTGACACTACACCTGAGCCCCCCCAATAAAAATAAACAAAATCGCTAGTATGGGAGTACTTCGGCTATCGAGAAGAAACAGACGGTCGAGGCTTAGAGTAGGAAGGACAGCAGCACTTCCAAAATGTTTTCACATTTAGGTAACCATCATCACTTTACACAAAAAGTTCAATATAAGTAAACGCTGTCATAAACATTTCCCAACAGCTACGAGAGTTCACTCCTGCAAGTTTAGTGTGTCTAGCAATGGTTAAAAAAACAAACAAAAAACAACTAGACAGATAGCGGGGCTAGTTAGCATGCCAAGACAGCTAACTAGTTTCCTCTATACCAGAGGTCACGGAACCGCGGACCTCGGTCCGGTTCCGGACCCCCAAGCCGTCTGGACCGGATCTCAAGCTGTCCGGAATAATACACGTTGCAACAACAAAAATCATTTTTTTCTGCGGGTTTGCAGAGTGGAGATGGGCAACAAACAAAAACCTTAGCGTTGACGCGCCTGAGCTAGCCAATGGGAGTGAAGCATTTGAAAGTTATTTTTAGAACAGCATGTCTCACACTTGCTTTCCAGACTCCGCAGAGTGACAGCCAAAAACTGAGCCGAATGAAGTTGGAGGAAGAGGCGAAAAGGTACAGTAAATGGCGTAAATACTCTACGTGACTAATGTGGTCAACTGCTTCAACGCTAACACAAAAAAACCACAATGGTTAAAAGTATGAGAGGGTAATACATGCAAAAAGTATTTTTGAGGCAATGAAGAGGTTCTATAAAACTAAATAAAAACAAAAATAATGAGTACTCGCCGCTTCTGACCGATGTGCGGATGCTTGCGCAAGCGCGCTGAGCGTTGTGTTGACGTTTCGCCGCGTAGTATGGAATGGCCGAACAACGGTAGCCATCCGTTCTCAAAAAATAGCGGAATTAAGGGCTCAATATGATCGCTTTATTATTTATTACTAATTAATTATTATTAAATATTATTTATTACTTACTATATATTTTTTTGAATATTTTATTTACATTTTTGAATGTTGTAATTATCAGCATGGCCACGTAAAGATACGTTTGTATTTTTTGGAAAAAAAGAAGCATTAAAAATATTTCCGGACCCGAGATTGTTGTAATTTTTTATTTTCTGACCCAGAGGATTTTTAATTCATGACCCCTGCTCTATACCATTAGCCTACTTTTGTGAAGTCTTCTGTCATTGTAAACATCTTTTTAAAATAACATTTTGATAATACACCCTGTGGGTTTTTTTCTCTCTGGCGACTTTCTGTGCTGAGAGAGGGTGGGTGGTTGGGTGTGTATAATGTGTAAATAATGATACAAGTCATACACATACGCACTGTCTCTTACTCTTACTCTCTTTCTTTTAACCCATACATCTCAACATAACACATTAGAAGCTATAATTGCCATACTGTGAAACAGTGGTATTTTTGATTAAGGTTATCATACCGTCAAAATCTCTTACTGGCACATTTCTAGTTTATATATTCCCATTTATATACGTTTTTATTTGGTCTGATTACAGGTACATAACGTTTGGACAGTCTTAAAGTGCATTCTCAAAAATTTTCTAGGATAATTTGAGCTTAGTTCTGACTGATTCAGTTAGAATATTCATGTCACAATATGTCTATTATCGTAACTATAGCTTTAGCTTTATTGTACCTTTATTTTTGGAACTGCATGACATCACACTACTGAGGATACTACTTGGTAATGGTAACTAATGATAGGTCAAATTAAACTCTGACTTGTTTTTAAATGTCAGTGGGATACACTCTGTCTCTAGTATGTCCTAGCTTGATTATACAGTATCTAAAACATAAGTCACATTAAGAGATACTAGATACTTTTTTCAATCAATGTGCAGTATGTTTCTTGGGTGGGATTTGTGCATAAAAAAGGCTAAAACAAGTGGTCTGAATAACATGTTCCCATGCTAGTTTTATCAGATGGCATGCCACCCAAGAGACAGGCATATCGCTTTTTCACATCACATAAATTACGCTTACCAGAAGCCTGTGTAGCCATGTGGCTATTTTAAATCTTGTGTCTTTGCATGGAAAACAACAACAGGAAAAGTTTTTCGTTTTGCACAAACAATATTAACAGAGAGACGAATTTTAAGTGGCTCTCGTCTTTGAATCCAATCTTATTGGTAATTATGGTGTCCAATGCCGCAGCCTACAGAAACTTTATTTTGAGAGTGATAAATCTTCCTGAATTTAAACACAGCTTTAAGGGGCAGTTGTTGACTATTTATTTTGGTATAAAATAGGGCAACACACAGGCCTCCTCTAGTGGACACGTGGGAGACAAAAGTCACAAAGAGCAGACAACACATCACAATGCAGAATATTTAATTATAATAATAATAATACATTTTATTTATAGCTTTTAGGAAATTATTAGAGAGGTGATGTAGGTTTTAAGTCACCAATTTTAATTCGGAGTGGAAATCTCTGGTTACCTTACAGTATAATTTGTGATACAGTGCTCATGCTGGGGGGGTTCACATTATGACGATCCAACTATTATAAACACATTGTCAGAAAATATATTTATTTATAGTTATTTTACAACGCTATTATTTTTGCACTTTTGCTGACAATCTATCAAAAACGATTGTCTATTATACTATTATAATATTTCAGTGCAAATACAGTAACACCAAAAAATGACTTCTTGTACACAAATGAATGTGTTAACATAGACACTTTACTTGTGGAAAATTTAAGTAACTATAAATAAAGAGGGGCACCTTTTAAAAAGCAACATATCAATTCTTGCCGGTAGCATGTTGATAAGATATTACAAATAGGTACAAATATTCCAGTACTGTATATCATTTGGCTATATCGTGACTTCTAATTTTAATGCATGGAAAATTACAACTTTTGTTTTTCTTATGGTTTTTACTCATTATTGTTCTGAGATGCTTTCGAGGAGACTTTAAATGTCATTTTTATCCCTCTTTTTTGGTTTTCTATAGCCTATAAACTTCAATCAACCAAAGAATAAACATATAAATTATTAAAGTCCCTATGAAATAAGAATAAATATATCTTATAAACTTGATAGACGAAAGACAATGGTTTTTAATAGGGCTGTCCCAAACGACTGATTTTCTCCCGATTAGTCAGCAGACTATTTTTACGATTAGTTGACTAATCTAATTTTTTTTTCTTTTTTTTTTTTTTTTTACTAATTTAGCAATGAAATTATTGACGGTTATTAAATCAGAAAAAATTTTTGCAACACTTAAATTCTTTATTAAAGTACAAATAAACACGTAAATAACAATAATAAATCACAAATAAACATTGAGGTCAAATGCTGATAACATTAACTAGTGCAAAAGAGTGGAATGTAAACAGATTCAGAACACTGACTTCGCCTGTCCAACGTGATTCAAAACAATCGTTAAAAAAAAATATCTAGCATTAATATTATAGTATACTACTATAGATAATAGTAATTTGATATCTATAATTATTCATTGCCAATCAGATTTTCATAAAGGGTGTCATTTTAATGCTATTCTTAGTGTAGAATCTGAATTCTGAAGTATGTGGGATTAACTCCAGAAATCGTTATTTATGACGAAGATGACATGCCTTTATTTTGAAATGTTCACCGGAAGTACGTTCGCGAAACCGCTAACCATAAGCTTTACACTCCACAAAAAAGCCCTTTTCGTCATTGCATGTGGTGTCAGTAATAGATTATTATTTCTTTTTTTTTTTTTTTTTTCATTTTTTTGTTTGCAAATGCTGTTAACCAGTGATTTTTCATGTTTGATGTGTCACTGTTTAACTGCGGGGTTTGTGTTTTGGAGAAGCTAAAGTAGGTTGTCTTTTTTTCCCCATTAGCCTCAATGTAGCTATGCTAAAATTTACAGTGTTTATTATACGTAGATGTTTCCTTATTTTGTATGTTTGAACTTTAATTCTACGGCGTGTTGATGACCAATAAACATTTGTGAAAGAAACTGGAGTCTCAAATGCCATCAACACGCACGCATGCGGCGATAAAACACAGCCGTGAAAATTACCGCCCTCATTTTTATTAGCCGTGCAATAAATGGACTCATTGCATATAGCGACAGGCTTAGCAACTTCTAGTTAGATGGCCTTACGATCTGCCAGCTTGCTGTCTCCTGTCATCTTCCAAAATTTCAACTGGGTGACGGCGCTTTAGGTGTTCATACACAGCCCACGTGCAGCCTGGTATGCAAGCTTGGCATTGAAGAGACAGGACACAACAGTGTACCTTCCCTTGTTTCGTTGAAATAAAGTAAATCTATGTTTAGGCCACTCTGGTGCACTTTTTTGGCTTTGTGCCACTATCCCGCTTGCATACTGAGCGTCCGACATTCTCAACTTTCCACGCATATATTTTTTTTACCCTTCATTATCCATCGACGGCATGTTGTACTCGTCGACACATTTATGACATTGACTAGTCTAGTCTACGTCGACCAGTCGGGACAGCTCTAGTTTTTAATAACCCTGCCAAATTTGAATGATTAAAAAATATTTAGTTTGACCTGCTATTATTATTATTATTTTTTTTCCCCTTACCAATACCTATATTTTTGGTCAGTTAGGTTAATAGTTGATATTTGGAGCCAATATTAATTTTCCATGGAAAGGGAAAAAAAAGGAAAATGGCCTCAAACTAAATAATAATAATGATATGAATAATAATAATGCAAATACCAGCACTTTGTTTAGATGTCCTTAATAAGCAAGATCTGAGTACATTAATCCATTTTCAACACCACTTAATCTTGTCCGGGTCACAGGGTGCTGGACCTCTGGCCAAAGGTAGACTACACCCTAAATTGGTCATCTGGAGGGCACAAACAGAGACAGACAGCCTTACGCACCCACAATCACATCACCACTAAGCAGGAATTGATCCCACGCCACCTGCACAGAAGTCAACCAAAGGCACCCCCTACACCATCAGAACTGAGTCAAAAGCTATCTTTGTTTAAATTAAATTAATATGTTCTCTTCGTCCCACTCCCTTTCAGGCATTTTGTGGGTTTTTGTTGTTGTTGTTGTTGCTTAAAGCAGAAGAGTTGTATTTGTTAAATGAATGTAACTGCCTGAAATGAAATGGGGAAATAAAAGTAAATAAAGATTAAAAAATTTTACAAAAAGTTCAGGTAGACTATGTACTGGAGCAGAGGCCCGCTGACTTTGGGTGGGAGGCAAGGAACACCATGAAGTGTTCACCTTCCAAGTAGTACAGAGAAACAGCCATTCACGCTCACATACATGACCTTATGTGTTACGTGCCAGTCGTCCAACATGCCACTTATACTAAATACATTTTTCCAGCATTTCAATATGGCCGAAATATGAATCTCTCACTTATCTTTTGTTTTAAGTTCAAACAAAAAGTGTGGGAGGTTCCCTGGATCAGCAATGTCACTGTGTCACCAGTTTTAAATGTATCCCTTACAGGCTGATGGTTTGTTTTAAAGCTCCCTCTATTTATGTTTTCAGATGTACCTGTGGTGAAACCAAAGCCCAGAGTGATTTTACTGTCTATGGCGTTAGCTGATCATGGCTAGCAGTCTCTTAAAACCTTCTTGTCAAAACAAATCCACATAAATTGTAGTCCTTTTATTCAGTTTTTGCCATCATCTTCAATGAGAATCAGTCAGTGATTTGGGCGTAGTTAAATAAAATATAATAATACTGTAAATCTACACTGTCAGTATACAGTCCCTGACAAAAGTCTTGTCGCTTATTCATTTTGTAGAAACAATTGCTAATAACCTGACTTTTAATTATTCGATTGGTTTCAGAAATGGCTCATATGAAAGCTAAGACCCTCCCAAATTATGTTGAATGTACAAAAATATATTTGTTACACTGAAAAAAGATTTATCATTTAATGAAGACATAAAGGTCAAATTTTGCCACGACAAAGGTTTTGTCGCCTATAGAAAGTAGTGTGACAATTGAACCAAAAATGTACTTCGAATACAAAAATATGTTACATAACATAAGCAAATTAAGTAGTGGTGCTGTGAGATCCAAATTTAATATTTTGTATGACTTCCATAGGCTTGAAGGACTGCATCCATGCGGTTCGGCAAGGATTCATACAAGTCATCAGGAACATCAAAGAAAGCAGTCTTGCATGCCTCCCAGAGTTCATCAACATTCTTAGGTTTCGTCTTCCATGCTTCCTCTTTCATCCTACCCCAGACATGCTCAATGATGTTCATGTCTGGTGACTGGGTTGGCCAGTCCTGGAGGATCTTGATCTTGATTTATCTCTCAGAGTGCAGACAATTAAAAAAACGTGTGGCATTTTCCAAGGCCCGCACCCTATCAAAAGGATGGACGCTGGAAAAGTGGCAAAAGGTGGATTTTTCAGATGAATCTTCCATTGAATTACACCACAGTCGCCGCAAATATTGCAGGAGACCTACTGGAGCCCGCATGGATCCGAGATTTACTCAGAAAACAGTGAAGTTTGGTGGTGGCAAAATCATAGTCTGGGGTTACATCCAGTATGGGGGTGTGCGAGAGATCTGCAGGGTGGAACGCAACATAAATAGTCTGAAATATCAACAAATCTTAGCTGCCTCTTACATTCCTAAACATAAAAAGGGACAAATTCTGCAGCAGGATGGTGCCCTATTGCACACTTCAATCTCTACCTCAAAGTTCCTCAATGCAAAGAAGATCAAGATCCTCCAGGACTGGCCAGCCCAGTCACCAGATATGAACATCATTGAGCATGTCTGTGGTAGGATGAAAAAGGAAGCATGGAAGACGAAAAGCAAGAATGTTGATGAACTCTGGGAGGCATGCAAGACTGCTTTCTTTGATGTCCCTGATGACTTCATCAATAAATTGTATGAATCCTTGCCGAACTGCATGGATGCCGTCCTTCAAGCCCATGGAAGTCATACAAAATATTAAATTTGGATCTCACAGCACCACTACTTAATTTGCTTATGTCATATAACATTATTTTTGTATTTGAAGTACATTTTTTGTTCAATTTTCACACTACCTTCTGTAGGCAACAAAACTTTTGACTTGCCAAAATTTGACCTTTATGTCTTCATTAAATGATAAATCTTTTTTCTGTGAAACAAATATATTTTTGTGCATCCAACATCATTTGGGAGGGTCTGAGCTTTCATATGAGCCATTTCTGAAACCAATTCAATAATTAAAAGTCAAGTTGTTAGCAATTGTTTCTACAAAATGGATAAGTGACATGACTGTACTGTGTCAGGGACTGTACAGTTTATAGAGTCAGTCAAGGTGTGGTGCTAATCACTTCGTGTGAGGTAGGCTTAAGCATCTCACAATTTCGTTGGTTAGCCACTGATGCAAACAACGGGTGCTTAAATTCTTACGAAGTGGGGGAGGGACGACACATGGCAGAGACCCCAAGTGTGTAATTGAGCTTGGTCTTTGCGGGGTCAAATGAATTATCATGCTTAATGTGGACCTCACTACATTGTATTGTGCAGTATTTATAGACTGTCCAGTGTTCTTGTAACATCTGCACTCGTACTGGCAATTTTACTTTCAATGTTTGTCATCCTTTTTTCCCCCTGAGACTTGAAAATGTCTCAAACATAACCTCTCACCATGTGGCCGCACAGACACGCCTGCAATTTCGCTTGCTCACACAAAATTATACATTTGAACTAAGTGCAACCATAGAGGACATCCTTGACGTGACATGATTGCATCTCTACTTCAATACCCAACCGAGAATGCTTGTTGACTTCCACTTGAACCCCCACTTTTATTTTCCTCCTCATGTGCAGCAATTCCAGCATAATTAGATAATTGAAGATTAAAAAACAGGCAAAAGAGAGAACTAGTGGGGATGAAAGTAGAAAAGCCCGCCTTTGCTGACACTGTAGCCACTGCAAATGGCCCAGCGAGCAGAAATTACAGGTTGATTGTGTGAGTGGAGGAGTGTGTATTTGTAAAATGTGTATGAGAGGAGTTTTTGCTTCTGTTTATACAGCAGATTACATAGCAGCCATGTACATGAGACGGAATGCACTATAACAATAGTTATTTATATCGTCCTTCTGCAAAGGTTTACTCTTAACTTTAAACTGTGTTTGTGTGATGCAATGCGTGATTCGTTACCACAGTAGGAGACAGTGAGTCGTCGTTGTCGCTGTAATTGTGTCTTTAACAAGACCCTGCAGGGAGCTAGAGCCTCTCTCTAAATATAAAGCAATTTGATTACCTATCCTCACTACCTTCTTTGTCTCAGCAGCATAGCTTAATGTTTTTTTTTTTTTTTTTCCCCCCCAACACAAAGTATGCATTCCTAACAGAGTGTGTGTACCATTAAGTAAAATGAAGAAGAAATATTCCTGGTGTTGATATTAGATATTGATAAGAGCTTCTTTCAAATTTTGTTATTTTTAGAGTGAATTTACTCTTTATTAGTTTTCATTATTTTTTAAATTATTAGTTTTACTTTAGTTTTTGGTAGTTTTTTTCCCCCATAAATTCAGTTACGGTATTTGTCAGGTGCAGTATTAAAATAAACAACTAATATAAAAAGAAAAAAAACATTTTCGGTCCTTTTGAATTCAGGTATTTTGACATGTTAATATACGAGGATATTATGTGATTTCATTGTTTACGTGTGTCACATTTCATTATGCTGGCGTACGTATGACAAGAAAAATCGTATAATGGTATGAAAAAGTATCTGAACCTTTTGGAATTTCTCACATTTCTGCATAAAATCACCATCAAATCTGATCTAAAAAAGAACCCTAGAGTGTCTGCTAAAGACTTACAGAAATCACTGGCAAAGTCCAATATCTATGCACACATCAACTGTTCTGCTACCTCAGGTCCTTTGCAATCATGAATGGAAGAATGAATTCAAAAGTTTATTAGGATGTTTTGCAGGAAAACCCGAAGCTGTCTGTCAGACAGTTGAAGCTAAAAAGAGGATGGACGCTGCAACAAGACAATAATCCAAAACACAGAAATAAATCAACTTTAGAATGCTTTCAGAAGAACCAAGACAGCTATTCATGCCAGACATCCCAGGAATCTGGCTGAACTACAACAGTTTTGTAGAGAAGAATGGGACAAGATTAGTTCTGATCAATGTGCCAGACTGATCTGCATCTATAGAAAGCGTCTGGTTGAAGTTATTGCTGCCATAGGGGGAAGGCAAAATATTAAATATTATGTTTCGCAGACTTATTTTCCCCTTTTTGTCATTGTATGCATACTATCCTCATAAAAATATGAAAACCTATAAATGTTTGCGTGGCTTTAGTTGAAGCAGACAGTTTTTTTCATCTGTGTGAATTTGAAAAACATCATAACTTTTGATGGTGATTTTATGCAGAAATGTGAGAAATTCCAGAAGATACTTTTTCATACCACTGCACGTTTGGAGGAGGATTTAGCAATGCAGATGGTTCACTCTTGCTGTGTGTTTGATTGTACGCTGCAAACTTATAAAGTCTTCGTAAGATTAATTTTCCTAAAACTAGTCAAATAATTTGCTCTATCTTGTTTTGAGTGTTAACGACTAGTTAACAGATTAATGTGTAAGGTTATTCCACTTACTTTAAGTAAATATTACTGTATGTTCTTATTAAGCTCAGATTGCTAAACCTTGGTCATTTTTCACCTAGTAAAAAGTAAGCTTCAAATAATGTTTTGAGCAATATCTATTCTTGAATTAAGAAGATTTCTGACATTTCAAAGCTTTTTTAAGATTATATATTCTCATTTATCACTCAAAATAAATCTGTTAAGCTTATTTTCAACTAGCTATTTTTCTTATTCGCGAGAAATCTAAGTAAAATTTTCTTGAAGCACTGGTAGATAATTTCTCTTTTCTCCAGTAGATTTACACTGAAAACAAGGGAATTAACTAGTTGTAAAGAGTTGTACTGCAGTATATTGGGCCTGATTAAAAGGGAAAAAAATGTAACTCCCACTAAAAATGAACATGTAAAACTAAAGTAGCTCCCAGCTTTTCCCCACGTTGAATGTTTCGTACGTGTTAAATTATAGATGTAATTCTGGAATAACCATGTTTGGCATGCACTGAACTTCATAAAGTTGTTTGGCTGCCACCTGTTCTTTTCAGGTTCAGAAGGTTACTTGTTTTGTTCCTGATGTTGTTCTTCTTCTTGGTGAGAACACAAACTAAAACTGCTACTATTCTGTTATTTGTGGATGAATCAAAATGAAATTTGGTAAGTAAATTCTAGGGATGCATGTGTGTAGATCCTCGGAGCCTAATTTTTGGTCCCGCGTGCAAGCTCTTCTATCTCTGGGCCAATCAGTTGTTTAGTGAGCGAGCCAGATGGTCATAGTTTGTTTTGAACTTGTTTCATTTCCGTTATCGAAAAAGGTTTTTTTCAATTCTAGTTTTCGTCATTTAAAAAAAAAAAAAATCAATCCTGGCCTTAATTAGAACGCTACATTAATTTGACTGAAGACTGCTTGTGCAAGAGTGGCAGTCACGCATAAAGGTTGATTTATGCTTCCGCGTAACAGTGACGGCGGACGTACAGTGTTAACGCGGACCCGATTTATGACCCTATGCCGTAGCCTGTTGTGCACCTCCAAAAAATCCTAACTACGCGTCATGTCAACATGCACGACATGAATGTTGCAGGACTGTGATTGGTCCGCTCAGAACATTCTTTCCGGTTCAGTACAGCAACACCGCCATTTTCAAACATTCGCAAACGTCTTCTGTGACGCCTACGCTTCAACATTTGTATTAACAACATTTGTTGTTCAATATTGATTAGCTGCAGCTGCAAATACACACGTTCCATCTCCATTGCCTTTTTTGTCAGTGACCAGAGGAAAACTAAAGAAATTCGACAAGATTCCCCCAAAACCGTACAAAGACAAAGCCACACCCCTCTAGTGGCATGGCAGTGAATTTCAGCGCAACGCATTCCCTTGACGCAGAACTCCGAATGCGGAATGACAGCTGTAGGGTCTAAGTTTTTGCTCCGCCGTCACCGGAACGCAGAAGAATAAATCAGCCTTAAAGTGCCTGTAGCACGATTTAAAAAAAATATTAAATAGCATTATTAAATTACAATCATACTTTAAGATGATTTGTCTGAAAACGGCGGCACGGTGGCTTAGTGGTTAGCACATCTGCCTCACAGTTCTGAGATCAAGGGTTCAATCCCGGGCTTCGGCCTTCCTGTGTGGAGTTTGCATGTTCTCCCCGTGCCTGCGTGGGTTTCCTCCGGGAACTCCGGTTTCCTCCCACATCCCAAAAACATGCATGGTAGGCTGATTGAACACTCTAAATTGTCCGTAGGTATGAGTGTGTGCGTGAATGGTTGTATGTCTCCTTGTGCCCTGTGATTGGCTGGCAACCAGTTCAGGGTGTCCTCCTGCCTACTGTCCGTAGTTGGCTGGGATAGGCTCCAGCACCTCCGCGACCCTCGTGAGGAAAAGCGGCATGGAAAATGAATGAATGACTGAAAACATCAAGTTGGCAAGGCCCAGCTGACGAGAAATGAATCTTTTAATTTGGTGTTTAGCCCCACCTGTCATCATAGTGCTCTAGCGCCTCCATCTGGGTGTTGACGCCGGCAAAGTAACGATTTCAGCTTATTTAGAATTTAGCCAATGGGGAAGATTCAGAACGAGGAAAATGCGACAAAGAGCAGCAAAATCTCATCATTGTTTTTATCTCTCTAATCCAGTGCTTCTCAATTATTTTCTGTTACGCCCCCCCAAGGAAGACGTAAATTTTCCGCACCCCCCCCAAACTAGAATCATTTGTCTATAAAATTACTATTATAAGTACGCCTCTGCCTAACATCGTCCTTTTTTTCTATTTAAAAAAAAAAAGTAACATAGATCAACTTATAATAAAGTATAACTTTATTAACAATGTTTTGTTTGTAACAGGAAAGACTTAACGCGCATCAGTTTGCCTGAATCTAAAAAAAAGTCACATCCAAACTGTAAAATACACTCACGGTACATTTTTGACCACTTGATACAGGAAAATAAAATGTAATGAAAGCAGTAAATACTAACAAATTCAAATTGATTAGAAACATTAACTCATGAGGACAATATGCCAAAAAAATTTATAAATAATAATAATAAAAGAAAGAAAGATTGTCTTTGGACAGAAGGACAGTTTTTATTTTTGCTGTTCACCTCCTTTGCAATGTTGTGGGGTTATTTAGCACTGAGCATGCTAACAGTGCTCACTGGTTTACTGATATAACACTGACAAAGCGGAACGATTGTTGGCAATATTCGGCACGTTTTCGCTGAAAAACAAGCGGCTTATCAATGAGATTGGGGTCTAATGTCTTTAAGTGGCGTCTTAATTGATTTGGCTTCCGGCTGTCCGCTATAATTATTTTTAAACACGGTAAAAAGTGGTCTTTCCTCATCTCCCACTGCATTAAAAGTCGAAGCCAACAGGCACGATAAAAAGCGCATTCTCGGCGGCCGAGGGAGAACCGTAGGTGAGGGCGGTCGTCGTGACGATCCCAAGCCGAAAATGGCACTTCTCAGACGGACACGTGAGAACCAGAGAAGGTCGCTGCGTGAGTCGGGCTGGAAAACGGCTTTCGAAAACGGCGCACACTCACAGCTTTTCATATCTCTTTTCTGTGTGCTCTTGCTTGGTTCAAAAATATTGCGCGCACTCTGTAAATGAGAGTGCCACTGCCACCCACTGAGTGGATGTGCAAGTACACTTCATTCCACTACGGGGGTAAAAAAAAAAAAAAAGCATGTTCCCCGAGGTCACATGCGCCACCCCTGACATCGCTCTGCGCCCCCCTGGGGGGGGCGCGCCCCACTATTTGAGAAGTACTGCTCTAATCCAATATTTTTACAGGATATTTTTTTATCTAAGTATTTTTTCCCCAATTGCTAAATAAAGTGTATGGTCATGACAACTAACAGTCTTCTGCTTAATGGAATATGAAATATTAAAAATGCATTTATTCAGTACGACAGGGCTAAATTACTGCATAATGGTCAAAACTGCGGACTTCTTAAACCTCCCGAATGGTATTTTATGCCACCGGAGTTAGTCCAGCTCTTGTAATTTCCCTGCGGGGACTCAAAGACAGAAGAAAGAGTCTAAACAAAAGAGGAGGGTAAGAGCCAGGCTACATGCTAACCCAAACCGAGTGGCTCTTCCAAGTCTATTCCTCGCCTTTCGAGCACAAAAAAATCACACAAAACTACCCCGACTGATGTCACACATGTTGGCGTGTTTGATTGTCTTCAACGATCGGCCAGCTCCCGGCGGTCAGCGAGTTTCAGCTCGTCGTTCTCCTGCAACCCCGGCAGGCAGGCAGTGCTCGTTGCTGGGGACGCAGAGAGGAATGAACGCCGAAAATAGCGCATTCCCAGTGGACAAACCGGCCCACGTCTGAGCGCGTGGCTGCCTGAGCCCAAGCCAAGTGTAGCGCTCTCTTGGCGGGCACGTGAAGAGGGACGAAAGGGTCGAAGTCTCGACACAATCGAGAACTGGAGATGAGAGCAGATAATGCTCTATAGGCGGGCACGCCTTTCTTAGCCGGCGAGCATGGTGTGTGCCAAGTCGCCGGCCGAGTGGCCTTCTCTGTGGACAGGGAGTATTGTCACCCACAAAATGCATGCCACCTCCTTATTAATACGTTTGCCATGATCCCAGTATTTGACGTGACATAAAACATGTAGCTTACGCTGTCATCCGTCCAATGGTCTCTTGATTGTAGGACTTCTTTTGCCCATTCTTCGCGGTGAACAGGATCTTTTGGAAATCCAAAAAGCCTCTCTCTAGTGTAGCAACAAAAGCTTGCAGCACGTGGGCTGGCGTGACGCAAAAAAATAGACGAAGTCATCAGGAACATCAAAGATAGACGAAATAGACGACTTCTGCATAGGATAGTAACGGCTATATTGTGAAGATGATTAGTCTGCCTACGTCACATTCGCCTTCTTCCTCAATCCAGATTCTGGCTGGAAGTCACATATTTTCATGGTGTGGGATTCAAAAAATTGAAATCGATCGCTTCCACACACATCCATTCAGGAGCATAAAATGCCGCGTGTAATATGAAATAAACATGCTTTTTGGTGACACAGGCACTTTAACGCTTTAACAACCTGTTACACCTTTTACTCCACTTTGTGGCAAATTTACTGTATCTTTCCGCTTTAACGATGACATATTTGCAGTGTTGGGAATAACACCGTTATAAATAACGCATTACATAACGGCCTTATTTTTTTCAGTAATGGGGTAATTAACTAATTATTTTTTTCATCGTTACCGTTACTGACGGTCAAAAGCGATGCGTTACATACTCTGAATAAATTGAAGCAACGACCAGCTGTAGCGAGTCTACTCTGCTCTGTTTATTTGTCATCCAAGACTTGGGGTGCGTTCAAGTTTGAGAATAGCGCACGTGTTTTGTTTTGTTTTGTGCTTTTTCTTACCAAAGATATACCACAAAGGACGTGCTGGCACTCTGTTCATGTAATAGCACATATAACTTCAAGATTAACACAAACATACGGCTCTCGGCAGGCCGTGTCTCTAACTCACTCCCGCATCGTGTGAGCAAAATAATATTGGCGCCGTGTGCACTTTAGGGTGCCTCGGATAATTCTGTATCAGAATATTACAGCACGTACTACTTCTTATGACTCCAGGCTTTTTGTCCCTGCTCATTCAATTAGACAATGCTTTCCAAAGCTTGCTAACGTTTCGGTTTTTGCTACACCTGAATGCTAGCCTCGTTCCCATCCCCACTGTCAGCCAGCAAGAATGCTGCTTCCATCTTGAGGACTGCAGACGCTTTGAGGGTGACGGGAGGAGTAGGGGGACGAGGCTACCTGGCTAGATAGAAGTGATTGTGATTGGCTGAGGGTTAGAGTCATGTGTCATGGTAAGCCAATCAGAGCCGGTGTTTTCACACACAAACCGGAACAGCGCGTGTGGCAAACACACACACGCAAAACAGATGCAGAGGCATATGATGGCAGAGCATTCAGAGGAAAATTTGTCCTTTACAAG
The DNA here is from genome assembly GCF_030265065.1 of Corythoichthys intestinalis. Taxonomy (NCBI): domain Eukaryota; kingdom Metazoa; phylum Chordata; class Actinopteri; order Syngnathiformes; family Syngnathidae; genus Corythoichthys; species Corythoichthys intestinalis. The sequence continues at coordinate 46,444,911 of NC_080398.1, forward strand.
GTGGAGATATAAACACTATTTCAAGTTGGTCGAAAATAAAGGAAAGAACGTGCATGTAAAGTGTAATTTATGTCCCGGGGCAAAGCTTTTGTCGACATCTGTGGTAAGCAATTCAAATCTGCTGAAGCACCTAACTCCACGCACTACCACAAAGCTAGTGGCGAAAAATCTTACTGTTTATCTTTGTTGCACTTCAAGTGTAGGATAAATCTGTTGCTGGTGAGGTGCAATAAATATTACAAGGTTCTATAACACAACTACCTGTCTGTTCTTCTCTATTCAACAGACTCGAATACTGCTCAGAAAATTTCAAATTCTTTGACATACAACAACTTCTTTTTAAAGTAACGGAAATAGTTACTTTCCTGGAAATTAGTTACTTTTACTAGAGAGTAATTCAGTAACTAACTCGGTTACTATTTGGAAGAAGTAGTGAGTAACTATAACTAATTACTTTTTTAAAGTAACGTGCCCAACACTGCATATTTGTCCCCTTCCACAGAAGTACTTATGTCTTGCATGTGTCACACTGGGTTGTAATTGCTAGTTAAGGGGTTGTGTTTTCGCCGGACAAAATTAAGGGGAATGCTATTGTCGTGAGTGACCTGAACCACCAACCCTGTGCTGATGTCTTCCTTTCTTTCCCCCCCTTTGAAAAGCAGCAGAATAAGCTGAAACCCTAGTCCATTTGTATTGTCGGGACAAAAGAGGGCCCATTGTGGCCAAGGGGTGTGGGGAGCTGCTTGTGGAGGTAGGGGTACAAGGGGTCAGTGGGCCAGAGAGGAGTTAGTCAGAGTCCGACCCCTGCTGGGTGGAGAGTTGGAGGCTCCAGGCAAGCGGGGGTGTGCAGACCAGGTAGTATGTGTTTAGAATGATGAGTTGGAGTCATATGCATTTATCCAGCTGGAAGAGCCTCTCAGCATAGACAGGCAGGGCTGGGGCTGGGAGGGTTAGGACAGGAGGAGGGAGTGAGGGTGAGTGACGGGGACTCCAATGCACTGCCTCTCTCACGCCCCAGCAGGAGTTTATTCAGCTCCAGCTGCCACAAAGCACGAGAGCTGGAAATGGACCCGGTGATCAGGCAGCGCAGCGTGGATCATACACTGGATAGTACCACTTGGATTTGACACTACTTACTTGTTTGAGAGTCTGGTGCTGGATCAGGTGTCTAAATGCTGTCACTTGGCAAAATGCACTCCAGAGCCAAGTCAAGGAGTTGTGACAACTACCTGAGTATTAAGGTATGGACTCAACATATGCTTTGACACTTGGTGACTTGTGCTGGCATGTATTGTGTCGACAGTAACGTTTAGTTGTCGATATACTTCTGATATTGAGCAGACTGGTGTCAGTGTTCACACTCATGTGTGCTTAGTACTAAAGCAAAGCAGCTGTCTATTTGTTTTTGCATAAAACAATGAGTGGAAAAACATGGATGCTGATGTTGCATATTGTAGCGGTACAATGAAAAAACAGTGTTTGCGAATATTTTAAACTTCTGTTTTTTGGAATAATGATATTTTGAGATAAATGCTTTTCACAATTAATGAAAATATTAATCTCCAATCGTTTTTTTTGAAGAGCTTGTCCTTTGCATTTTTATAAGCGGCTTCAAAAATCCTATAAATTGTGTGTACTTATATTTGCAGCTATCATTCTACAAAGAATCAGTCCGTATTCACTCAGAGGCATTCTTGAAATCCCTTAAAGTCCATTGAATTACAATAATAACTGGATAAAGTTTGACTCCTTTGTATTTTAAGAATGAATTCAGTCTCTGCTCTGGACAACAAACTTGTTTTGTGGGTGGGTGAGAGTTATTTCAACTCTTCAGGCTTTTGAAATGTTGTTTCGATGCTTGGGCACATGTGAAAGTGCTCAAACAAGAGAAAACACGATCCAAACTCAATGCTTCGTATCACTGCAGGGGTCAGTGAAGTACACAACTTTGTATCCTCTTTGATAAGCAGCTTTTCCATTATCAACTCCCAACTTGTTTTGGTATGCACCAGTTCTATATTTACCCTGCACAAGAATCAACGGATTCTTTCTTGATCTCCCTTGACTGTGTTGTAATTTCTTTGATCAATTGAACTGCTAGATTTCACTCTATTCATGAATAAGTGTTAATTGAGGAATGTAGTAAAATACCAAGGTATTGTGTCAAAGAGGTCAGCTTGGGCTGCTCAAGAACAATATCCCGCAGCTAGTGTTGTTTACATCTTGTCACACAAAGACATCAGTCGCTGGCAACATAAATCAAGTCTTTCGCTTAACTGTTGTGAGACTCTTTTAAAAACAGATTTTTCTAGAAGCCTCTGTACGCTTAAACGTAAAATGTAAGTATGTTGTCGAAGTTACCACTTTTCTTAAATTTGAGTCCATTTATTTACATTAAATGACTACCTTTGGAGCACTGGAAAATAGGTCACTCTTACCGTTGTATTCTTTTTGAATGATGAATAACATATGTTTGTAAAATGTCTTACTTTGCTTTTCATCTTTGAAATTGATCTTAATGGTATATCAAATCTAAGCAACTTTGTCATTGTCCGAATAGTCCTTGATTTGTTTATTTTTGTATGGTAAAAAGCTTGGAGGTCAGTTTTTCCACTCAAGACTTACCTAAATCCTAATCTCACTTGTGTGTGACCCTTAAAGGTTAGCTGTTATCATGAAGCGATAACCCTCATTAAAGTGTCTTGGTTTTACTGTGGTTGCAAAATATAGAACGTGAAAGATTTAATTCACTTTCACCTTAGTCATTAATGTGAACAGGATAGTTGGATTATATCAGTTTTGAAAAAGTTTTTTTCTGTGAAATGGTAAATAGTACGAAACTTACAGTTTGTGGCACTAGCATCCAAAGTTGTTTTCCTACAAACTTAGTAGAAGGGTGACCAATAATTTGACTTTAAATGGCCTAGCTGGTTGGAGCAACGTGTGGCCTATTGGCATCATCCTGCTGCCCGTGAGGCTCTCAGTAGCAGCATTTATGGGGGCTCTCCCGTTACACTCCCCTGGTGGCTTCATGGTCCACTGGACGCCTGGTAGGCAGCCTTTTGTGCCCGTGACCCACTAAATGTGTCAGTGAACAGCTCTCGATCACTCTTGCTTCACCTTTCTGTGGGATGCAGCTTTTGTCCATGCTTATTTTGATAAATGTCTTTCATTGTTATTTTCTTCCCAACTGACAAAACAAAAATATTCAATGACTTAAGCATATTTCATGGCAAAGCAAATGCTGTGTGTCTTGATATACAAAGTCCTGGGGCATTGTTCTATGCCACAGACAAAAGTGTCCCACCTGGATCCATAGGCCACTAATTACTACTTTACTCCTGCATCACACAGGTAGCCATTTACCAATGAGACCTGGGATCACGAAAGAGCGCGACTTCCTACTCGGTTTGTGTGTTATGGCCAAAGGTCTAAAGCGGGGCAACCTCTGCATTCCACAGAGCTCAGCTTAGCTCTCATACTGGTGAGATGTGCATAAACGCTCACCTGCCACAACACTGGGTACACCTGTGGTATGAAAAGTAGCTTCTGCCAAGGTCAAACTGTGAATAAAAGTGATAGTAAACTCAGCTACTGTCATGATTAGGGTTGTTCCGATCATGTTTTTTTGCTCCCGATCGTTTTAGTTTGAGTACCTGCCGATCCCGATAGTTCCCGATCCGATTGCTTTTTTTTTGCTCCCGATTCAATTCCAATCATTCCCGATATTTTTTTCCGATCATATACATTTTGGCAATGCATTAAGAAAAAAATGAATACAACTCGGACATAAGTACTGTATTTGTTTATTATGACACTACATCCTCAAGATGGCATTTACATTATTAACATTCTTTCTGTGAGAGGGATCCACGGATAGAAAGACTTGTGACTTTGTATATTGTGACTAAATATTGCCATCTAGTGTATTTGTTGAGCTTTCAGTAAATGATACTGTGGCCATCCCAAATGCATGATGGGAAGTGGAACCATGACTGTGCAACGTGCTACCAATTGCTATATCTTCTCTGCGTTGGGAAATAACATAAGGTGTTAAGACTATGATCAATTGCCACCTTGCTTCCCCACATTGCTTCCCATGATATTTCTAATCATAGGGAGAGGGACTGCAAGGCTTTAGCCAATTAATAAACGCTCCAAAGGCTGCCAAAGTTCACTCCACTCATTTTGTGCTGACTTTTATCTCTCTATATAGGTAAAACGGCGTCATTACAGATTGAGCGCGACAATGAGTGAGAGGGTCATGCAGCGCATGCATTAATTGCGTTAAATATTTTAACGTGACACATTTTTTAAAAAATTAATTGCCGCCGTTATTGGGATAAATTTGATAACCCTACCTTAAGCCTAAACTAAAGACTCTGGATGAGTGTAACATATTATGTCTGTGACGTTAAATACAATTAGAAGACGATTTAATTAAAATATATATATATATTAAAAAAAGGCATAGCCGATATTTTTTTGCCGATTCCGATACTTTGAAAATGACGTGATCGGACCTGATCGATCGGGATCTCTAGTCATGATGGTTCGTTTTGCCACATAATGTCAGTTCCCTACCCTTCGAAGTCTGACCTTTATTCACCACTGCACCAAAATGTTATTTATGGAGTTAACGTACATAGTTTTTGCCTACAACTAATACGTTACATTGTAACGGTTACAATATCGATTTTTTTGGGACAACAATATTGTAGGGTGATTTCATTCAATTTAAGGGCCTTCAATCAATTTAAGACAATATCATGTACAAGTACCCATTTAACACAATTGGTGCCATTTCACCTAAAACAATAAAGAGTGGCTAAGCTAGCGCTAGTCAATTGAGCCTACTTAGCATGTCAATAAAAAACACACATGAAAATCATCGATGACCCATGCAATCCATAGTGTTGTATATGCTTTCAGCATAAAGTTATTCAAACTTACCATTGCATGTCAATAATTACAGTATGAACAGCAACATTTGTAATCCAGAATCTCTGCAGTGAAGCAGGGCGGAGTGATATCACATCGTTTTTTTTTCACCGCTGATTTTTTTATGTCATAGCCAGCAGCAAGTAACCAGTTTATATTGTTCCTCGTTCTTCATAGGGAATTTGTGGAAACTTTCCTTAGCCCATTTCATCTGTCTGTTTCCACAGCATAGTTTGCTGCCAGTTAACTCAGACTGATGCTGCCTTCGAGGAAGGTGGGAAGTCAGTGTTTCCAACCTCCGATCTGGAAAAATATAATTATAACGCTTCCACTATTTATTTATTCTACATCAATCTACTATATATCTTTTGATTGCCCCCCCCCCCCCCCAAAAAAAAACGATGCGATCAGCCATCTTTGCTGTTTACGTTTACTTGGAACGGTTTGAGGTCGCAACTTGTACCCTCCGAGCAGGATAGGTCCGATTGATCCTTCCTCGAATGCAGCGTGATCACGAGTGTCCAAAGCACTCCTCTCTATTGTGGTCGTATTACGCATCTTAAAAAAAATAGTCCTGCAGAATGAAATGAATTACGACAGTTTTTTATGACATTGTTTTGGCCGCATGGGTGTTTTGGAACATTAATCTGCATTTTGACTTTATTTGACTGTTGGATCTGTTCGAAGATCTTTATCATTTTTTTATTGGCATGCTAAGTTGGCCCAATTGACTCGCGCTATCTTGGCCACTCTGGAGCCCCGAAACTAACAATTAACTTACAAACTGCTCGGAATTTGTTGAAATCAACTCCACCAACTAATTAAACCCCCACTAACTAAAAGATTAGTCTTAATGTCAAAATTCTGAACTTCTGCTTTAATGTTATGATGCTGAATTACACAATTCAAACTTCGGTTGGCAATGGCGGCAGTAGCTCCTTAAGAAAGTACTTGGAGTGTACATGTGCTAACTTGAAAATCCCAAGTCCCTACCAGCACTTTTTTCCTTCCTTGGGAACCTAAAAAGGAAACCTAGTGACCCGTCTTCAACAGTGTCAAGAAGGCTTTCCTCTCATTGTTTGCATTCTCCTAATAAAACACCATGTTGTTCTTCTTCTGCCAAGTGACTAAGGACGAGAAACATTTCTGTCCCGCTAAGTGCTGTCTGACTACTAATGGAGGTGGGTGCTTTGTTTCTGGAGACCAACACTGTACTGAACACACCACTTAGGGAGGCGGTGATCACAATGAGGTCCTTGTAGCCAAGTCATGGCATGTGTACCAACGCAGTGAACTGTACTCAATCTCCTCTAATAAACAGCACTGAGCTGCTTAGATCAACAGTTCTACAAAGAGTGAAACACAACGCTGTCTGACTCAAACCACTAGAGCACATAGAATGCTTCGATTTATTTCATATTGTCATGCAAATCTGGCAAAGCGAAAGTTGGGGAAAAAAATTCTTCAACATTGTACACAGCTGCCAAATGGTGGGACTTTCCCTGGCATTACTGTCTATCTGCATGGTTATCGTTGGAGGCAGATGTCTCTCTTTCACTGTTGTGTTCCATTCGGAAAGGACAGATAGCAGAAGGATGTTTGGCCTTGACTCCCTGCTGAAACGGCACCAATACAAGAGATGTGAACATGACTACCACTCCAGATCAGTGTCACCATGCTGCGTGTTGGGCATGTGCTCTGCTGAAGTGCTTCTCTAAATACTGTACAATGTATACATGTCAGATCATGTATGGGTCAGATAATACGAACGTGACTTGGCTGCTAATAGGAGGTCAAGTTGTGCTGGGCGGACTTTCCAGTTGTTCTGTTTGTATCCGCTCAAAGTTACGTCACTTGGTCCAGGTGTTTCCCCTCTGTCTGATGGAAAGATCATCACTGGCTCATATTTCCTATCATGATCCAACTTCCTAAATAGATGGGATCATGTTCAGTCTGTCAATAAACCATGTTTATCAGCGGTCATCATCGTGGTCATTCATGTCAAGCCATTAATCAATCCACTACGTAAAATTGTCAACATTGTTTCTTTCGAGTCCTTTTTCATTGGGAAATCATATGCAGAAATTTTATAGTAGTAGTCTTTCCTTGAATCATGGATAAAACCTGTAGGACAGGGGAAACTGTATAAATAGTCATTTCTACAAGATTACAACAGTTCAGTTAAACTTGTAACATTATGAACTGGAACAGTGAATATTTATCCGTCTTGTGGTTTTACTGCAATATGTGTAGGCGGCCAGTATGACAATCGCTGTGTAACTGTCATCTACATCCATAATATGACAGCATACTAATTTAATGTGCAAAAATAAAATTATTGCAACATTCTAATTATTATAAAATCTACCGTAATTTTCGGACAATAAGACGCTACTTTTTCCCCCTCATTTTCGATCCTATGACTTATCGTCTAGTGCATCTTATTTGTTGAGTTATTTGGGTAACACTTTATTTGACAGCAGCGTCATAAGACTGTCATAAGAAGTCATAATTATGATTTGACACTGTCATGCACATTAATGAATATGCTTATGACAGACGTCATCAATTGTCATCTGGCAAATTATGTCACTAACTCCATTTATGTCCAGTTTGGATGATTTACATCCATTCAAAAGTGAAATAATTTCCGAGATGACATTAAATGACATCTATTATATGCATTCATTAATGCTGGTTGCAGTGTCATGTCACAATTATGATTGTCTTATGACAGTCTTATGGTGCCACTGTACCAAATACCATAATGAGCAATTAATGAAACAGCTGGAACAGTAACTGAAGAAATAATTTGCACAGAACATACATTTTCTCTGTAGCGCCGCCATGTATGCTAGGAGGCATGTTGGGCGACAGCAGTGTTGACAGCATGTGGCAGCAGAGGTTGACTGTGTCCCCCAAGCGAGCAGCGATGACCAACTGAAGTTTCTTGAAGCAATGAAGCTTTGCAGCCAATTGGTTCAGAGCTTCGTGGTGTTTCATTTGGTCTTGTGACAGTCTTATGATGCCGGTGTCAAATAAAGTAAAGTGTTACCGATGAATATTTTTTTGGTGTAAATATCTCATAATACTGTGAAGACAGCTGCATCTTATAGTCCAGTGCGGCTTATCTATGAACAAATGCCGTTTTCATGTCTAATTTGGTGGGTGGCGGCTTATAGTCAGGTGCGCCTTATAGTCCGAAACTTCCGCTAGAATTTTCTGGTTTTGTATAGAAGGGATCATTTTCTGTTGGCCACATTTCAGTTATACCATTGTATTGATTCCTAGCCATGGAGAGCAAAAACATTCATGTATTGTGCAGATCACTTGGTTTCAATATCTTTACTTAATCACTATAGTTTTCAGAATGTATTATTTTAATTATATTTATGATGGAAATGCATTACCAAAATGGACTGAATAATTCGCTGATTTATAAGACATCAAAAATCTGACTGAACATATCTGTGGTTCTAACAGGACGCTGAGTCTTTGGACAGCTGTATCCAAAGTACCTTGTCGGCCCTGTACCGGCCCTTCAGCGCCACAGCCTCCACTGTCCTGTGGCAACTTTTCAGTGTGGTGGAAAGACAGTACCGTGGAGACGGCCTCCGCTGCTTCATCGACTTTTTGCTTCCTGCTAAAAGGATTCTTCAGATCATCCAACAGGAAACTTGTGTGAGTGGTTAAATTCTGTATAGAGATTGTACATTTTGACTTCACTTGAAGCACATTGCAATGCAAATGCCGAACAGTTTCTTTGCTAAAGCCATCTCCACCCTGAACTGCCATATGTTACACCACATCACCCGATGTCCAATATTCATTTACAGGCAAAATTCTATATTCAATACTACTTACGTGCAATATTAACGAACAATATTCAATGCCTGCACTGTCAACTGCTGCTACTTCATTTCTATTCACACATATTTTATGTGCAATACTATTTACGTGAAGTATTAACGTGCAATATTCCAATGCCTTCACTGTCAACTGCTGCTACTTCACTTCGATTATTTGCGCTGCCTGAACATAGGACTACCTCATACACATTTTATATTTATTTAGATATAGATAGATAATAGGGGTGTAACAGTACACAAAAATCTCGGTTCGGTACGTACCTCGGTTTTGAGGTCACGGTTCGGTTCATTTTCGGTACAGTAAGAAAACAAAATGCAAAATATAAATGTGCTAGTTGTTTATTACACACCTTTGTGCTTTCAACAATAGGAACATTAGCCTATACAAAGCTAGAATTCTGCTCAAAAGGTAGCGGGTATTTAAAGATAATCCAACAACAATTTGCCTTTCAGCCCCCGCATATTGGTCAGCTTTCTTTCTGAAAGAAAGAAGAAAAAAGAAGTCCTGTGCTAAAGAGAAAAGCAATCCCAATGAGTTTAACATGTATTCTACAAATGAAATGCCTCATGGAATCATTTTTTTCCCTTATGAACGGTTTTCAAAAACTTTATTGGTGGATTTTCTCAAGTTAAAGCGGCACACAAAAATTAATAAATTTAATTGTGTAAGCAGGATCTGCATATTATTATTACTATTACAGGTGTTTTAGGTCATTTTAATTTATTTCATTTAAATGGGCTATTATTTATTTTATTATGTGTTTATATTTTACAAATGTGATGTGTGTAATGTAGTATTCATTTACATTGTATATTTTATGTTGTATAACTTTAGTTCCTATGTGAATATTAGTTCCGGCTTGTTTTGTTGTGGTAGGGTTATGTATTGAACACGGGGTCGTGTTGGTTATTATTATAGCAGAGAAGAAAGCAGTAAATCAACAAAGACAAGTCAACTGTGCCCCGATGTACCACTCAAGAGATCTGATGGACTATAAAAGTGGGTTACGATTGCATATTAGTTTGAAAATCGACCAGAGCCACCGTATTTTTACACGAGTGACTTCCGGTCTACCCGATCCTCGCTACCGGTAGTAGTATTGACGCAGGAGGGCCGCGTCTCACGTCAAATAATAAACTCTGCCGTTCTTTTCGCGTGCATCGTGTTGAGCCGCTTCTGGGTTGCGTCTAACACGCGGCCGCACTGCGACTGGTGTGCATTGACTAATTGACTTTAACGCCTGCGTTTCACTGCGTTCTCGCGGCGGCCACGTTCTTGCGCCGTTGACGTTTCTGGGTTATACTGTCCTACCGTGTTGGTCCTCATTATAGTAGAGAAGACGGAGTAAATATAATCTACACAAGAAACTGTAACCCGCTCAACTCACAGCCTCGAAAAGTAAGGGTTACATTACGTCAGAAACTCGTTTGGTACGCCTCCGTTCCGAACCGAGCACCGAGTACCGAAACGGTTCAATACAAATACATTTACCGTTACACCCTTAATAGATAGATAGATAGATTTATACTTTTATACTCACAAGTCACTTTTGAGATTTTTACTTGTCATGCACTGTAAAGGGAGATGCTTCTATTCTATTCTATTCTATTCTATTCTATTCTATTCTATTCTATTCTATTCTCCTGTTTGGTGTTTGCTAGCATGTTCAACTCAGAGGAATGCTTTTTACTAATCAACAACAAACTACTGTGAAAAGAACTATATTTTAACTGTCATCTTAGAGCGAATGGCTGCAAAATCACTTGTATGTCAGTATAACTGTGTTGATGGTGACATCACAATGTTCCTTTTCCCATTGTCAACCTTCTCCAACCAAGGTTATCAGCCAAGCTAGTAGCCCAGTCTAGCTTCTCCTGCAAACACACTCTTTTCAATTCTTAGGGGGTTAAAGTTTCCTAACATGCTTAGCAATTGCTTCAGCTGGTTTCCAGTAGCTCAGTAGTCAGCATGCTCGACTGCCAAGATGTCAGTATGGGTTTGAATCACGGTTGAGAAAGGGGGAGAATGACAAAAGCAGTGCAGTGACTTTGCCACCACTTTCAAAACTGATCACATATGGATCACTGTGTATAAATGGCAATGTTCAAGTTTTTTTTAAAAAATCTACTGTGCATTTTATGGTCACCACAAAACTATACCATTTTACTTGCATTTCAAAGTTTTTCTGTTATTGTTATGTTAAAATTCTGGCAACTACACCCGTCTGTTTTTTTTTTTTTTTAATAGTTACACACTTTTGTTTTTATTGTGTAAGCCGTACTACTTCCAATTAAAAAACTATGTTATTGCTGTTAAAAACAGTTTTTTACATTCTGTCACAACAACTGGTATTTTGGTTGTTCTGAAAACAGGCCTGATAAAACGAGTTTTTCTCTTGAGATGAATGATCAGTAAGAGTGATTCATCATGTGCGTGGGGCCCTCTCCATTAAAGTTAAACATGTTGTAACAATAGCGGCAATATTTCAGTCTGTGATGCAAGTCTTAGCAAAAGCTGTGCCTTGACACAAAAAAGCCAATGTTTTCCAGGAGTGGGTGTTAACTGTACCTCTCTATTCTTCTCCCAGGTAAGGTTCCGAGGACTGCTTCTCTATAATGAAGGGTGGCCTCTCTGCATTCATGACAAAGTTATCTTGCAGCTGTCCCCCTTGCACAAAGTGAGACTAAAGCAAGGAGACTTCTACCTCCAAATTGTACCGTTAGGCCGCAAGACTGCCAAGCTTGTGATAAAATGCTTGTCGGCCAGCGGGCAGGCTATTGTGGAGATCCCCGTCGCGGAGAGCATGTATGGCAGCGTTTTCACCGCTGAGTTCCTGCAGAATGTAACACTTGAACGGAACCTGCACCCGCTACAGAATTGCCTGCTTACAACTGGTAAATCTGTGTACAGGACTCCGTGGAAGAACGTGGTCAAGCCTCTGTTTGTCAGCAACACAGCAGAAGCCATCATGCAAGCGCATTGCAGCAGAGTCGCCTTCCGCGGCCAACTCAGTGCCTGCAGTACCAGCGGATCCACGGGAACCCTGGACAGCCATCGCAGCTCCAGGGAGTCCCTCCATTCTCAGGGAGCAGACTCCACTTTCTCAGAGCCCACCTCACCTAGCAGAAACCACACGGATACCAGCAGTGATAGCCATAGCACGAGTAGAGTAGACATAACAACTCCCATCATTACGATCAGTCCCACTGAAGAGTGTGGGACAGAGCAAAGAGGGGAGGACACCAGTGTGAGAGAAAGAGGACCAGCATCTAAGATGCTGTCTTTTAGTACAGACCTCAGCAATCCAGGCCCACGTAGACGTCACCCAAGAGACTCTGTGGCATTTGAGAGCAGAAGACTTTTCAGGAAATCCTACATGGAAGCTCTGCAGAACCCAATGAGCCTTGGGTCGAGCACTGAATCCATCCTGGAAGAAAGTCCGGAGCACAATAGTCTAAGAGAAGGATCCGTGACACCAGGCAGCAGCCCGGACACTCGCACTTCTTCTCGAGAACACTTATCCCGGAGGTTGGGGAGTCGAGGCTGGCTCAGTGGTGAAGATTCTAGACCCAGCACACCTTTGTATTACTTACAGAGGGGGTTACGGAGTGCAGAGAGACGGGCGGAACGCCGCTCCAAGTCCCTGGAGAGGAATAACAAAAATGGCCAGAGTAAAGCTCACCGAGAAAGGTCTTCCTCCGGAGGCTCAGCTAACATCTCTCCCAAAAAACTGATGAATGGATATGTTCTGCGTTTCGGGAAGTTGGAAGTGGAGGCCTCTCTTCCTGGTTCTGAGAAGAGAAGTAGTAAAGAAGTGGCAGGTATGTAGAGAGTTCATCAGTATCATAATTCTGTAGATCATAACTGCACTTTACTGTACTCATTTATCGGTAATACATTTTCTTTAGTTTGCCCAGTCAATGACCATGGCAACAACATGCCATTAGAGAGCCATTTACAACTTATGCAACATTTTAATCCTTCAGCCCTCACATGCATATGCTGGCAAGTGGTCTCAAAGGATGACTTAAGCCAGTGGCTATTTTTTTTTTGTTGCAATTCTTATATAATTTCTCCTATATAGTAATACTGGATCTTTATAGTATTTCTCAAGTTGACTGAATTTTATACTTCTAATTCTTTAGAACTATGCTCATGGTACAAGCATATGATATAAGTTGTGGCCCATTATTTCACAAATAACACAACCCGCGGGTGTAAAAAAAAGGCTTGGAGATAAAACAGGCTGTGCGCAGGTTTTGTCATGATAGCCTGCAGCAAGACTAGCTACAACAGCTCATCGCTTGATGAGACGGCTCACAAACGTGAAACATTAATGCTGTCATTGCTGACAGATTGCTTTTCAGAGGTAAGTTGCTGTGTTCTTTGGCACCTTTGAGTTGGGGGTGCAGGTTTGGCCCTACCCTGGAAAGCAAGGTTGTCACATTTATTTATATATCCTTCAATCACAACAAATGTTTCAAAGGGCTTCACAAGCCCACAGTTGACAGACAATTACGACATCCACTGATCTGAAGTCACATCTGTGTGTTGTCTTTTTCCCTGCATGTTTGTTTTGTTTTCTGTTGACTCATGTAGTGTAACTGAGGTTACAGATAATGTGAGGGTGATGTCTTACTGTTTTTATTTTGATACATGGAAGGCATTTTCCTTGGGTTGAGAGCTCATGAAGTGCCATGTGACTGACCGGCAGCAGGTTTAGGGCGTAGTCCGCCTTTCACCTGATGTCACTTGGGATAGGCTCCAGCACCCCTATGACCCTTGTGAGGGTATGTAGCATGAAAATTGAATGATATAACACATGTGGTTGTTCCAGATAACACACTTTGAGAAGAAATGCATTTTTTCCCAGTTATGATACTAAAATAATTCCAATAGCGTACCACATGAAACTAGTCACTTTTGCTCATTAATATTGATGACGTTAGCAACTGTTGCTGGGGGGGGGTCAAACTCGTTTGTCCCTCATGCTAGATGCATGTAAATAGTGTACCAACGAGATGTTTACTAAGCTAAACCTACAAACTCTGTCCGAAAATGTGCCAAATTCACTGGTAAAGATGTGGAAGAACATACAAATGTTCACTTCAAGAGATGGCTTGAGTGTCGAGGGCTGAAAAAGATGGGGGAAAAAGCCGACCTGATCCAGAGGTAGCTTTTTTATCGACACGTTTTTCTTGTGTGCATTGCCCTACACCACTGACCATGAAATTCTCCTGTTTCAACAAGCTATTATTTACACCATATGCCCTGTGTTTTTTGTATATTATATCCTCTGGTTGTCTTATGTCTCTGAGCGTTCAGGGTGATAATATAAATACATATTTTTGTGTAGCGATCGCAAATGCTACTCAGTGACCGCCAACGAACATTTTTAATATTTTCATTAATAACAAGGTAAAGCTGTTAAATCTAGAGCCTACCTGTCGGCATGAACAGGCTTACTACAAAGAGATCAAGGGCAGGCCAAACATGGCTAATTTATTTAAATATCCATATTTTAGAAAAATATGCCTAAATGACTGTTGTGATATATAAATAAAATTTTATTTTTTTCAGGTCATTCATTGTCAGACAGAAGCTGCACAGCAAAACGCCACGCTAAAAAATAAGTAAAAATATCAAAATGGCTTACCTCTTCAGGGGAGGTAATGGATCAGGATTGGCATCTGTAGGACCATGGCCCCAACAAAATGTTTACTGCGTACGAAGGTGAATGGCTTCACCTTGCTGCCATTGAACTGGTCATTTGGACAACTTAAGCCATTGTTTTTTCCCTATGAGTTTTTTCCCTATGAGTTTTTGGCTTCGGAAAACGTATGAAGAAAACATGCTTCATATGTGGATGGTCGTAATGTCTAGAGTCGTTTCTACAAGTGCCATAGCAGCAGTGTTTAATCGGCATGTGGCCAAGCCATGCGGTCTAAAAATAGCCATCGTACGGTACGCTATTGAATCAAACCATTAGAATAAACGCGTTTTTTTTTTTTTTTTAATTTTCATTTCCTCCATTAATTGTTTAGGGGTCCACATTATAATTTTAAGTACAGGTAGTCCCCGGGTTACAACGTACCTGACTTACTTGATTTCGACTTTACGAGTCTGGGGTCTCGTCTGCTATTCTGTCTCCAGTGTTTTATTTATTTATTTATTTATTTATTTTTTTAGTCGCGTAAACAGTACCTAGTTCTTTCCATGTCAGGATCCTGTTCCCCCAGCAGCTTGTCGCCGTCCTGCAGTTCCTGATGGCGTTTGGTCCCACTTCCCGGTTCTCATGCTGCTGCTGCTGCTTCTCCCGTGGCACCGACTCCTCTTGCGAGTCCCGATCCGTTTTTTTGAGTTCGAATGGCAGGCTTGCGATAAGAGAGGTGACACTTGCGACCTGAGCGGCCATGGTATCCCCCCTCTCCCAGCAAAGCGACTCACTCGTGCGTGAAGGCCGAATAGTTTTTTTTTTTTTTTTTAAAGCCCGAATAGTCATTGAATATAATGGCATTTAACATGACTTACCTCACAGTATCTTTATTTTTTTACTTTATATTATTAATATGTCTTGTAATACATGTTTTTGGACAGTTATTTTGAGATGTAGTGGGGCAATTAGGGGTACATCAAGGGTTAATTCTGATTTACGCAGAAATTCGGGTTACATCGCCAGCCTAGTAATGGAACTCGTTCGTAATCTGGGGACCACCTGTAATTCCCTAAATGCTCGCCAAAGGATTAAGAATTTTAGTATTATAATAATGGCAGACAATGGAATTTATGATATGATTATATGTTACATTACATTTGAGATATGTATCTTTGAGTTTATATACACATAAATAAATACATATTCATTCATTGTTGAAGACTAGGAATTAAAGGAGAGTTTTATGTTGTATGTTTCTTTTGAATAAATTGGATTACAGTAAAGTTGTAAAAACTGAAACTGTATTTACGTATATTATAGAACCAGGCCACTAGCATATCACACAAGTCACTACACAGTAGCCTACTAGAAGAAATCAGAGATCCCTGTTGCATTCCTAAGATGACCTCAGTGGTGATTGCATTTCAGCTGTTGCAAAGCAGGTTTTCTTCACCGGTGTTTCAAAGACAACAAAAGATTCTGTAAACCAAGCAGAAGGACCACAGCATCCGACAATGTGATGGCTTTACAGTGCTTTCAGGGATGGTGGAGGTGGTCTGATCCCACATGGGTTGCCTCATTTACAAAAGTATCCTTTGTGAACCAATCAGCCATCAAGGAGAATAAAGATTCAAACAATATAGAATCAAAGTTCTGCAGGAGATATAAATAAAAACTCTTTTCCTTTTTGATTGAGCACAAAGTCCCACGCTAACTGACTGATACAGCTTTTTCTTTTACAGTGTGATGTGCCAAACGGGACAAAAAAAAAGGCAGACTTTCACAATACTCCAGCGGCTTTACTCAACGTTTGTCGCTTCCTGTGAAAACAAAGCAATTTAGGAAACATGCAGCAAACACAGGCCTGCTTACACAGTGGCTCAGGAAATGCACTGACTATTTTCAGACAATAGTGGCTGTGCTGGCTGGGTTCACTCCCACACAACGGAGTGCGACTGTAAAAGAGGCCTCCAACTGTACAAAAACATGATAGTATCGAACACACAACCATGGACGTCTGAAATGTAGATTGTTTTTAAACTGTCATGAAGACAGTGTAATAGTCAACATTGCTTAACAGTCATTGGACTGTTTGACATTATAATGGTTAGCTGCTTGTCTCCACATAATTTCCATCAAATCTGTGACAACATTCTTGTGTAAAACTCGAAAACAGAAAAAAACGTATTTGCAGTAAAAAAGTTCACATTACGTACTTTATAGAAGATTTCTGAAAACTTTGTTTTGGACTCAGCACTACTACTGCCCTTGAGCTTCCCTCTAGGGATCGGCATAATAGCTGATTGGCCAATAATTTAGCATTAGTACTAAAGATACACGATAATATCGGCTACCGATAATTATCGGCCGATAATGGCAATTATGACGTCACACAGATAATACAGATAATAAAAAAATCAACCGATAATGCAATCCGATAATGATATACTTGATTTAGCCTCCAAATGTGCGCAACCAAGCAGTTTTCTCCACTTCTTCACTGCCGCCTGCTCAACCCCTCCCCTCTCTGGAGCCCCTGTGGGAGGAGGGGTTTAGGAGTACGGCGTCATAGAGGAGGCGGTGTTACACATAAGTGTTGAGGCGCTCTCATTAGCGTGCGTTGCTTTTCCAGTGTGGCTCTCGCCATCTACAAAAACAGTTCCTCAAGGCCTAAAGAAAGTGTCCTCATTGAACACCACTAGCACTAACCCAGCAGCCATTTAAAACTGCATCACAATGATTTTTGGAACGAATATGAGGCTGCTGCTAGCACGAAAAAGCTATTGTTAACAAATAAACTATAAAGGAAGCTACGGGGCTTGTGACAATACAGAGACGCTGCGGTCCTCCCGGAGTCGGGGTGTTTGGGAATGCAGCCCAAAGCGAGCGGTAAACTCCCATCTATGGCTAAACACCTCACGAGATCTATAGTTGACAAGTAGCTCTCTTCCGACGGAGCCCGCTGGTCTGGCAGGCCGCCGCCGCCGCCTCGCCCTAGGCGGGTAGAGCATGAGAGCAGAGCCATGCACCGAATGCGCCGCAGCGAGCCGGCCGGGGCGAGCGGATATCCGGTACGAACTTAGCTGCCGCCGCCACTCCGGTTCGAGACAGAGGCCTGGCGCGGGTGCTAATTTGGCAGCCGGGCGGACTGAAGGGCACAGGCGGGAGGAAATTCCCGAAATGACCCGATAGCCAAACCCCTGGATGAAAAAATAATGCAGTTTATACGATTCTTCGTGAAAGACATGCCGATCACATCAGTTTTACCACGGACATTTACACAGGTGATGTCAACAAACCATGTTTATCATGACGGCACAGTGGTTAGTTGATAATTGTAACATGCACCAAACGACACAAAGAAGTCATCCAGTCAGTAATGCATTCAGTACGCTTTAAATTTATGACGTCTTAATCAGGTCATTCTTCTTAAATCTAGTCAAATAATTTTCCCCATCTTGTTTGAGTGTTGAAGACTAGTTGAATGCGCCAGATTATTCCACTTACTTGAACTAAATATTGCAATTTGTTCTTATTAAGCCCAAACATCTAAAAAAATAAGGTCATTTTTCACCTAAATCAAGAAAAAATTGCTTTCAAATAATGTTTTGAACCATACATATTCTTGAATAAAGAACATTTCTGACAAGGTTTTTTTTTTTTTTTTTTTTTTTTAGGATTATGTATAATAATTTATTGCTTAAAATAAGGCTGTTAATCTTATTTTCAGCTGGCCATTTTTCTTCAAGAAATCTGAGTGAAATATACTTAAAGTGCTGGCAGTTAATTTAATTTATTTCCAATAGATTTACACTGAAAACAAGGGACTTTAACTAGTCTTAAGGAGCTGTGTTTTTGCTGTGTAATAATGTTATACTTTAGGAATGGCATACTTTTAAAGCCATTTTTGTGCAACTTATGTATTTACTCTGTAAGTAATTGTTGCCAAAGGTTTACCATTACACAATGTCAGACAATCTGTCTTTATTTAGATGTTGGAATTTACTACTACTACTACTTGTTCACATTTGATGATGAAAAAAAAGAGCAATATTATTTTTGCACAGCAATATTTTCTCTTGTGTGTACTTTAAAATTTTACATAAATCTTTAATAAAATTATCGGCTTGACATTATCGGTTATCGGTTGGAACGAGGAGGAAATTATCGGTTATCGATATCGGCTGAAAAATGCATTATCGTGCATCACTAATTAGTACATCTATTGGACTTGACACACATTTTTAAGGAATTGTGTGCAGGACAAACAAATGTCATTTTGCGTCTTAAAGTAAAAACTGCATTTCCCTGAAGGTTGGGCATTGTGTATAATTGAATGCAATGATCTGGAAATCCCTTTTAATCGCTATTCAACTTAGCCCTTGAAGCGCCAAAGTCACAAAATTGCGACAAGAACATCGCTGACTTTTAACAAGCCAGAGCTGCAAATAAGGTGCCTCTTGTAGGTTGTACTTTACACCAGAAGATGGCCGACCTCTGCTATCTTTATAAGTTTTAGATTTAAGTTACGTTACTATGTCCAGGCCAACGAGTGCATTACTTTATTTGACATTGAGCAAACGTTCCACTCACGTGCAATACATACAGTATAAACCAGGGGTCAGCAACCTTTTTGGTGTGGCGTGCCACTTTCAAATTTTCTTGTCAATCAGTGTGCCACACCAAGATTAATGACGCACATCCGAATTTTTATATCCAACATAGCTGTAATTTTACTCCAAAGAAAACAACATGAACATACGTTGAAATCTTACAACTACCATTCTTCTTTATCAAATAACTAAAAAATTAAAGTATATTGTAGAAAATATCAAAACTTGAGCATCATCTTATGTAAACATATAACACACACACAACCCATCAAGAAAAGGGGAAAGAGCATGATTCTCAGTGCAGGACTCTCACAGTACAGAGCGGGCTGTTTTAACCTTCAAAGTCAAGCGACTACTTTGTCTTTTTCACTAACAGTGAATTCTATGCACAATTTTAGATTTTATATAACAAATACAAAAGATGCCTACCTTAATGTGATCCCTGGCCCTGTTTTCCATGAATTTCATGTTTTGTCTCGTAGTTGGGTTTGACACTTGTTGTGCGACACACACACAACGCTCCCGAGGCATAATGCACAGAGCAAGCGGAAGTAACCAGCCAACCAGTTGTTACCAGCACCCCCAAGGGGCCGCTGTCCCCTACAGTATGACCAGCTTACTAGTTAAGCGTAAGAAAAAGAGAGGCAGGGAGCAAGGTGTTGAGAGAGAGTTGTGCGAAGAGCGCCACGAAAAGTGTCTGTGTCCCATGCTGGTTTTAGTTTTGTTAATTAAAGTCTCCAGCAAAATACCATCCAACGTGTCACTGTGTTTTTATACACATCACCACCTCTCTGAAGTAAGTACCGGGCGAATCGACTACAACAAGCCACGTTAATCGCCTGACCACTACACCCTACGGTGCAGAGTTGCAATTACCAAAAAGTGCAATTGGTAACACAGTGTACTTCCGCCAGCTCTCTGTTTGGTCGGCTTCGTGACATGTTAGTAGCGTGGGCTGAATTAAACGCGCAGGGAAAAAAAAAATCCGACAAGCGCAGGAGTTGAGAAATTGGGGAAGAGCTGGAGGTGTGCTCAAAATCCATTATTGCTCGCATATAACGCCACAGACAGAGTGGGTGAGAGGGGCGGTCCCGTAAAACCCCTAAATAACAGGGCGCGCAACTGAAAATGCCTTAATTTCCGGTAAAAAGGCACATTGTAAATGGGCTCGCTTCCGCTATCCAAACAGCTAAACATGAAAAGGTTCACACTCCGGATGTTTTCAGTCATCCTTTATGTGTCGCTTTTCTTTTTTATGAAACTAAAACAATGAAAAAATACATGCAATCAGCAACAATGCTGCAAATAACAAAAAGGCCATCCATATATGCAAACACAATTAGCCTGTATTCAGTAGTTCTTAATTAGAAATATCAAACACATTTCCCCTCAAACATGCAACCTAAAGACGATATAAAGAGTGTAATTCTCAATTTGACAACAAAATACTCACAGACGTTGCTCTAAAGAACACAAATGCCACTCAAGTTGTGAGAGTGGAGCTGCCATGTAACACACTGAATCCCATTTGAAGAACTTCCTATTTGCATTTTTCTTCTACTGTTTTAGAACCAATAAATAAAACGGCCACAAGATGGGGCGCTTCAGCAAGTGATAAAGATACAACCGACAATAAACATAACACGCATTTTTTTTTTTTTTTTTTTTTTTGCCATGCCCTCACGTGTCACTGGTTAACCCTTCGCGTGCCAGTGCTGACACGCGTGTCATAGGTTGCCGACCCCTGGTATAAACAATCGAAAAGAAACACACGTACAGTGTATCACAAAAGTGAGTACACCCCTTGCATTTCTGCAGCTATTTATATCTTTTCATGGAACAACACTGACAAAATACCACTTTGACACAATGAAAAGTAGTCTGTGTGCAGCTTATATAATAGAGTTAATTTATTTTCCCCTCAAAATAACTCAAACTATAGCCATTAATATATAACCCCCTGGCAACAAAACTGAGTACACCCCTTAGAAACGACGTACATCCCTAAATGTCCAAGTTGAGTGCTGCTTGTCATTTTCCCTCCAAAATGTCATGTGACTCATACAGGAGTGCTGTCAGCATTGCTGCAGAGATTGAAGAGGTGGGGGGTCAGCCTGTTAGTGCTCAGACTATACGCCGCACTCTACATCAAATTGGTGTGCATGGCTGTCACCCCAGGAGAAAGCCTCTTCTGAAGACGGTACACAAGAAAGCCCGCAAACAGTTTGCTGAAGACATGTCAACAAAGCACATGGATTACTGGAACCATGTCCTATGGTCTGATGAGACGGGCGGGATTTCTTGTGTACCGTCTTCAGAACAGGCTTCCTCCTGGGGTGACAGCTATGCACACCAATTGTATGGTCAGCCACTTCAACCAGCTCTTCCGGCGGGATCCCAAGGCGTTCCTAGGCCAGCCGAGAGACATAGTCTCTCCAGCCTGTCCTGGGTCATCCCTGGGCCTCCCGCCGCTGGGACATGTCCAGAACACCTCTCCAGTGAGGCATTCAGGAGGCATCCGAACCCGATGCCCGAGCCACCTCAACTGGCTCCTCTCAACGCGGAGGAGTAGTGGCTCGACACAGAGTCTAAGGAAAACCCGGACACCCTGCGGAGGAAACTCATTTCCCCCCGCTTGTATCTGGGATCTTGTTGTTTTGGTCACGACCCACAGCTCGTGGCCATAGGTGAGGGTTGGGAAGTAGATCGACTGGTAAATAGAAAGCTTCGCCTTTCAGCGCAGCCAAAGCATTTTCAGAGTGTGTGTGGTATTTTTGAACCAAACAAGAGCACACAGCAAAGCGCACTGGAGATATGAAGAGCTAAGACGAGGAAATATGGCGAAAGGTATATAGCGTTTGGCTTTGACTTTTAATACAGTGAGAGACGAGGAAAGACCAGTCTGTTTACTGTGTCTAAAAATGTTTGCAGCGGACAGCAAGAAGCCTAATCAATTAAGACGTCACTTAAAGACATTATTCCCCAATCACATTGATAAGCCGCTTGATTGTTTTTCACCGAAAATGTGCCGAATATTGCCAACATTTGTCCCACTTTGTCAGTGTTACATCAGTAAAGCAGCTAGCACTGTAAGCATCATGTAAGGTTGCCCTTACCAAGTTGCTCAGTGCAAAATAACTCCACACAATAGCAAAAGAGCTGATACTGCCTTCAGCAAAATAAAAACTGTCCCTCTGCCCAATGACACTGTGGTTTTTGTTCTACTTTCTTTTTTTTTTTTTTGGTCTAATTGTTTTGCATATTGTCCTCATGAGTTGATTTTTGATCAAATTGGTGCAAAATAATTGGCCAGTCAACCAAAAATAATTGAAATAGAAGGTTGTAGTTTCACATAAGGGAAGTTGAATTATGAATTATTTGGCTTAATACTATAAAACACTGTCATGAAACAAACATTTTGTATATTAAAAACTGGTTACATCACCAATATTTCACTTTTTGAAAATATCAAAAACATCTAATGGAACAAGTAACAAGAGGAACAACTGCTGAACCTGACAGACTTACATTGGTTTTTCTTCTAGTTTATTGAGTGAGCTTGTACACAGAACTTAATACTGAGAACAGTCTTGTATTGTGCTGGAGTGTAATGTGAGATCAATGCTAATTGATACCTGCAATGAATAATCCTCATCGGCTGCACTTTCACAAATCCAAAATCTGGATAAAGGGTGCAAATTGTGTTACCAATAGTGTATGTGAGTCATCTTTATGAAAAGCCCCTAGGGACTAACATGCTGAAGTTTCTAACACCAACATTACTCTTGACTCATACTGACACTCCACCTGGTCTCCAGGATGACTCAATGTTATTACTATTATTCTAAGATATGGAGGTGAAAGGAAGCTTCTCCCTCTTTCTTAAATTGTGATCTATTGTATATATACTGTATACTCTCAGAAAGCAGCACAGATTTACAGGCCTCAGATTTACACTGTATTTACAATTTACAGGGCAGCAGGACAACACTGGTGATGATCGGAAGTCTAGACTCACAGAAGAGTCCAACATTCCCAAAACCGCTAATGGGACAGCACTTGGATTCGGGTCATCTTCAAGCTCCTCCAATGACAGTAACTTGTCACTACCTAAACGGATGTCAGAAGTTAATCAGGAGCTGCTTGCATCAGGCGCTATAATTTTGCCAGGTAGGGAGCACCTTGACCCCTGAAGCACATGTTTTTGTTGTTGTTGTTGTTTTTTTTTTTTTTTTTTTTAAAGCTTGTCTAATGGAAGACATGGTAAATATTGGTTAAATACTGTATGTATGGGTATTATTTTCATATTAACACTTTAAGTAATGAAAAAGTATTACTTTTTGTTTTTGCCTGTCGATTATCTTTCAGGAAACAGAGATCGCAGTGGGAGGGCGGTTTTGCAGGTGTGCACAAGGGCTCAGGTGTGGGCTGGCGAAAGCTGCACGGCACATGATCTCACCACTTTATTGGTCTACTTACATTCCACTCTGCGGTAAGTGGAGAGAACCTTTTTGTTTTCAATTACATTAGAAAATAATCTTAGGTAATAGAATTCTGTTTTGTTTTACCTGTGAACCATAATTAAAATTGAATTGGATATTTTAGTTTTAAATAAGTACTGTACATAATACATTTTCAAATGCATTACACATTGATGATATTTTTATATTATAATAGCCACTTTTAATATGCAGGTCCTTTACCACTGACAGTGCACGCATTTTAAAAAGTGCTCCCTCATGACAAATCCAAACAATATTTTGAAAATGACATAATAATGTTTTTGTTAACCCTGAATACAGCCCTTATTTAACTCATTGGCTGCCATCACTGCTAGCCCTCCCAGTCCAAATGAAATGAACGTCCAGTGCCATCACTGACACAGAAATATGAGTATTCAGAGCCAATGCTTCCATTTTAAATGAATTGGACGTCTATCACTGTCAATGGTGGGAAATTAATTAAATACTATGAAAAACAAACTTAAACTGAGACCACACACTTTGAGTCAATTGTGGACCAAATGTTAACATTTTAAACAACAACTTAAGAGTGTCACTGGGCGCAATAACCGGCACAAAATATTAAATGTGATGGTTCACATACTTATTTTTCCCCCTTCTGTCATTGTTTGCATACTATCCTAATTAAAATATGAAAACCTATAAATGTTTGGGCGGTTTTAGTTAAAGCAGACACTGTTCTTTCATTTGTGTGATTTTGACAAAAATCAGATAACATTTGATGGTGATTTTATGCAGAAATGTGAGAAATTCCAAAAGGTTCTGATACTTTTTCATACCAGTGTACAATACAGTACATTTTTTTTAAAAATACAATAATGATGAATATTTTTGTTTTAATCATATATGTGGACCTTGTATTTTGGGCCATGTAGACCACACTTCAATACACAAAATGTTAAAATTGTGATGATGATGCAAAATATGATGTCCATGTATGTGGCCGCCTGGTCTTTTTGAGTTTTTTTTTTTTTTTTTTTTTTCCTAATGACCAAAAATAGTCACTTGCCATATAAAGGGTTAAATCTTTGAAAACCATGAGCATTTTGATATATGGTCCACAATTCGCATGGATTTACTTTTTATCAAATTTCTGAATGTGTTATTTGCTGGGGACAAAAAGGGGAGGTACAACATTGTTTATCACCACACCGTGGTGTGATGCAAGCCAAAGGCATTCACTTGTTTGACCAGAAGTGAGTTGCTAGCACATGTACAATATTCATAAAACCTTCATAATGGTGTAACCAATGAAAACACACTTCTGCCTAAATTTATGTCCCCAAACTATATTATACCTACAACATCACTTGTAGGTATGCAAGCATATAACCGCTATTATGACTGACATTGCTCACTAATATATACAATATTATTGAACGTCCATGGGCTGTATATGTCATGTAAATATTGTTGACAATTTACTCCTCCTGGCACTAATATGTGGTTTAGCCATGTTAATATGTAGTCAAAGTGACTGGATTATGCCTGTTGTGGTTGTAGGAAAGAAAAACGTGACGAGGGTCTGACAGTTGTGATAGACAGCAGGAGGCAGCCACCAGTCCCCGCTCTTTTGTCGTCGCTTTCTGAATTTCAGGTGAGCATGGCCAGAGAACATGCACTAGCCCTCTAACGGCATTTAAAGGTTTACAGGCCTCATGTGTTCAAGCAATGCCAACCATAATACTTCTTACGACATTGAATGGATTTTCTGACATTATTTGCCAATCTGCAACGTCTCAGAATAAGAGGCACACCTCAAAATTGTAATGACTGCTCATTCAAGTGCTTCTTCTGGGAAAATGCTGGCCTTAGGGTTAACCTGTGCTTACTTGTCTGCTTTTAACTATACAGTGTAAGTAAGTTGGTATCAGCCAACTTGTATGATTCTGTTCGAGTCTATTTTAATGATGGACAGAGGCTTCTGAACAGACATTGTAAAAAAGGAATAATTATTCTGTCTGCATGTTTTTTCTTTATTATTTTACTTTTATGACGCACTACCGTAATTACAGTTTTTTGTTCAACTTTTGACATTTTGAGTTGTTGGAATCAATGTATAACCATAAAAATATGCATATGTTTTCAGACTTTGGTACCAAATGCACTTTATTCGGTCCTTTTTCTGATGGACAAGGAGGCAGCTGCCAAACCTGAAAGAGACATTGTCAATGTACAGGTGAGTAAATGTAGTTGCGGGCACATGTATAAATGGGTGTGATTAAATTGCCGCCTCCAATAGATTGTTCTCGTCACAGATCTCCTTTCACGCAACGCTCTTTAAGTTTTTTTGCTTCATTTCATATCATGAAATCACGGTATTGTCTTTTTTTTTTATTGCATATTATGAGTGTTGTCTAACATTCCTACGCCAAGCTAGCGCCTTACAGTTTAAGTTATATACAGTAAGAGTTGTGGACTGACCAGTCTTTTCTCACCACAGACAGAGACAGTGTCATCTTTGAAGGCCCTGCTGAAGCACGTTGAACAGAATCAGCTCACACGCGACCTGGAGGGCACCTTCCACTACGACCATAACCATTGGATTCTCTTCAGACAGGTGAATGGGAAACCAACGCTATAATATAATATGTTTCGCATCTTTCACAATTGGTCAATGTCATGTTTTTTTTCTTAAAGTAATACAGTACTAATGGTCAATTTCCATGTGGGTTTGTTATTTTTACCATTTGCCATACTTTTTAAAGTGTAAGTCACACCTGTGTATAAGTTACACCTGCCCAAAAAAATGTAAAAAGAAGAGGAAAAACTCATATGGCGAAAAACACAGACAAGACTGAAAAAGCAGTTTCTGCTCTTGCACTCCTCTTTAAAAGAAACTGCTGCATTTTAAGCCAAAACAACTGTTGTGTTTGATAGAATATGTCTATATGCTGCCATAGCAGATTCGTGGTGCATTAAGCCCCCGAACTATTTTTAATTTGTCTGTTTTACCCTGAAAACCCCCGTTTACAGACGTCGTGCAACAGCTTTTGTTTCAACCCAGCCATAAAACGAAGGTAATTAATTATATGTATTATTCTAAATGTCTGTCATCTTTAGCTTAGAATCATTAATTGATGTCTCACGTTTCGTTTTAAAGAAAAAAAAAAAAAACGACTTAAATAATGTCACAATGAAAAAAATGGCGTCTGTAAAAAAGTCATGGATATCTACCTCATAAGTATCGCTTCATTGTATTTTTTTCGTTACTGTCGCATTTTCTCCGATATGTTAGATGATAAATAATCGATCCAAATTTTTTTTTTTTTTTGAAAAAACTTTTTTTTTTTAAGGGTAAATATATGAAAAAGAACATCTCGGCCACTCCTTGATGTCTGCGATTTCTGCATCGCGACCCTTTTTATATTACCATGTTTCACCCATAAAATCCCCCAAAAATCCAGCTGTGGCCATTCACAGCTGTGTCTTGACGCTCAGTGATACGTGCTACATGGAGTTTTTGGATCGAAACAAGGTAAGTATGCGATAACATCATGGCGTCTGTAAATCTGCTCCCGCGTGCGCTCATCTCCAGATAGTGTTTTGCTGTTTAAAAAACGTTTTTTTTTTTTAAATGCCCCCATGTTCAAAAATTTTCTTCCCCCAGTAAATTGAGATTTTAAGCTTTTCAATAATGTATCACACATGCATATCGGACAATTTTGAAAGTTGGCTAAATTGAGGCTCTTAGAGCGGAACTTCACGTCACCTGAGTGTTTTCCGCCATATATACTGTAAGTCGCACCGGTGTATAAATAGCATTTTTAGGGGGAAATTTTAATTTATCAGAGACCAAGAACAAACATACATTATGGTGCTGTACTAATGAGAAAACTGAGAATAACAGGCTTAAGCAGCGTCTGTTCTTGTAACATATTAACAGTTATTGGAATAACAATAGCCTCAACGACACAACATTACTTGTTACCAAACTCTTGATCTCATACTAAATCACTGCCAATTTTTTTAAAGTCTTCATCTTCAGTATCACTTCAAAATAACTCTGGAAGTAGACGGCACACCTAGAGTGCCCCTCTTGTAGCTGTCAGTATGAAAAGAAAACATTAGTCACACCTGAATACAATACACAAACCCAGCCAAACAATTTTAAAAAGTGGGACTTCTAGTCTGGAAAATACGGCAAGAATAAGTGTTAAAAATGCCTCACTGTCTTTGACAATGCAATGTAAACACCTCTGATACTGTATGTGAATCAATGTAGGAAAAAGTTTGCTAGCTAACAGCATTGATTAATTCATTTGCTACCATAGATGACCATACGAAATTTATCTTTAGGCCGTTTGAATCACAATTCCTGCCAAATGTTCATTTAAAAAATTTTTTTTTTTTTTTAACCCTTACAGAAAATTGAACCATTTGCCAGCAGCTGCAGTGAAGCAATTTCTTCTCTCCAGGAGTCTATCGCGTCGTTAAGTGATAGTGGTAACCTGAGGACCTCTGCGGTAAGACCTGAACTAAATACCGTATTGACCCGAATATAAGACGGCCCTGATTGTAAGATGACCCCCTCTTTTTCAGGACTCAAGTTTGAAAAAAGACTTTTTGAAGACCAAATTCATTTTTATACAGAAAATAATTACAGTGCATCTGAAAAAAATGATTATAACAATATATTTGACAGAAAAAGCATGTTATTTTGCCTCATTCAAATCTTAATATCTGAACATTTAAATATGTAAACTAAAGTGCAATCACATTCGTAAATGAATGGCTTCTGGTTTTTGAAATGTAAATAAACCAATCTATTGTGATAAAACAACAACATTGCAATAACTGCATTACAATCAAAGTGAAGTCTAACTGTAACTGTAGTCTTGAAACAAATCTGAATAAGGAAAAACATTTCAATACAATAATGCAAACTGGTTAAACTAGTAGCTGAGGTCTGTCTTGACAGAACCTCGCTTCAATGATATCTGTCGCCATCTAGCCTTGTGAATGGGGAGAGTAGCTGAGATCTGTCATAACAGAACATCGCTTCAATGATATCTGGCGTCATCTAGCGTCGTGAATGGGTATAATGTCTAGACCGCGAATATAAAACGACCCCCTCTTTTTCAATCTTATTTCAATGCAAAAAACACCGTCTTATAATCGGGCCAATATGGTAGTCAGCCATGTGCGACAAGAAATTGGACATGAGCTCCCAAATGATTTTTGTTGTTTAGGAGGTGTCACAGATGATGGAGCAGCAGAAGCATCTCATGAAGTGTGTGCTTGATGACAGCCATCTAAATAGGTTACGTCTTGAAGGAGGCACCATCCTCGCCCGCATCAGGAAGGAAGAGGCTTGTGACAATGAGAGCTACAGGTACTGCTGCAGGAGAGGCCAATTACTTTCTGTTAGTATCAAAATTAACATGTTATTAACATTTGCCTCTCCACAGAGATGCTGTAGATTTGTTGAGTGCACTGTATAACCAAGTAGATGAAGAGGTACATGAGCTTGTCATTCTGTCCAACAAGTCTCAGAAGGACTTGGAAAGTCTTCTGGAAGTGCGCAGGTTTGAAGAACAAACACAACAGGTCAGCCTTGACTCTTTCACTCTTGATGGCTCTTTTGTCTATCATATTTATGGGGACAAAAAAAATCAATTATCCTTTCAGGTCAAACTGTGGCTTAGTGTGGAGGGAGACAAGCATCTCACACCTTTGGAATCACTTACTTTATCTGTCAGCAGCATAAAAGACATGAAGGAAAGCTTGGACCAATTTCTAAAAGAGTCAGTGGTAAATATCTTGACAAGAACACGGACGAATAATTCATATGATTTTCCGCTACATGGACAAAATGTAGACACTTTTGCATCATGTTGAGTAGAAAGTAATCAGTTTTCCATCTGTTGGTTGACAGCATCAACAGAGACATGCCCTGCAGATGGTGAAAGAGTCTCCACAGTCTCTCCCTAGTGCTGTTTCTTTGGAATTCAAGCAATATCTTGTCTCCATCCTGAGCAGAGTGGAGAAACGGAAGGGACACTTGGACATACTGGGAAACCTCTACGAGTTCTATGACTCTGTAAGTTGGGAAAAATAAACATAGTGGTCTATTTTTGGTAAAGATGCTGATTCAGTCAGTTTTATCACAGACTGGAACTAGATTAAGGTAAATATATTATAGTCTGTATAAACGGACCAAAACAATTTTTTCAATGTTTACAGGTAAATCAGTGGAGAGAGCATTGCCAGAACTATGTCAGTCACCTTAACACTTCAGGTGAAGCACTTTCTCCCGCTGTGGTCCAGACATTGCGGGATTACTGCACTGAGGCCTCAAAGTTCTCAGTGGAGAATTTCAGCACACTGAATGACATGGTGCTGTCCCTGGAATGTCCTCAGCAAGTCCAACAGTGGAACACAGTGTGGCACAAATGTCAGCAGACCAAGCAGCAGCTGGAAGACACATTGGCGCGAGCTACTAGGGCGTCTTCAGACTCCATGTCCTCTGAATTTACGGATGTTTTAAAGCCTGCAGAGAGCCAAAGTAGTGTAGCGGAGATTAGTGGATGTGGGTTCCTGCCTGAAGAGCCCACTGTCTCCGGCAGGACCACCACACCACTGACTGTTGAGGACATCAAGCTGCATTCTGATGAGCCTTACTCCAAAAGCCCCTCTGGTTCCATCTCCTCCTCCTCATGCTTTACTTTCCCGCTTGACAACAAGCTGAGCCCATCTGTGTTTGATGACACAGACAGCGACTGCACTATCGACTCCTCCACGTCATGCCACTCGGAGCCTATCTTCTCTGCAGCTTCCCGAGTTCGCAAGTCACCAATGAAGAAGATTATGAAGAAGACCATGAACTATGAGTTGCCTCCAAGGGACGGGGGCCATTCAGACTCCAGCCACGTGCATGGTTACACCGGAGTCTACATAAAAGGTTTGGAGGTAGCCAATAATGTGTCCGCAGAGAAGAAGCTGCTGCGGCCTGACGTCATGAGCCCAGTGTTAGGACGTAGTCGCAGTATGTCTACTCCCTCGAAGATCCATAACAGACACAGTGAAGGAGATGACAAGAAACACAGCAGGTCAGAACACTTTTTAATATAAATTAGGGCTGTCAAATTTATCGCGTTAATGGGCCGTAATTCATTTTTTAAAATTAAACACGCTAAAATATTTGACGCAATTAAAACATGGACGGAGTGACCCATTCATGCGTTGCCTCAAACAGTTTACATTGACACCGTTTTAGCACAGTGGGAGCGAAAAGGCAGAGAAATGCGAGTGGACACAGGCGTTCATGGATGATCAGACCATCTTTTTCTTAACACGCTTAATTGAATACAACGCACAACATATTGTATACCATTTGCAGCCACCTCTGACAGTCATGGTTGCCTAACTTCCCATCATGCATTTGGTCAGAGCAGGAGATGATCTTTTTCTTAACACGCTTAATTGAACACAACGCAGACCATATTGTATACCATTTGCAGCCACTACTGACAGTCATGGTTGCACAACTTCCCAGCATGCATTTGGGCGGAAGAGTTAAGTCACTACAGTATCATTTAGCGAAAGCACAACAAAAATAATATTCCTATCTTTCAAAAAAAAATAATGTTCACAAAAAGAAAAGCGCTCAATGCAAAGAGAACTGGCATTCCCAATCAAAATAGCTATGCAAAATACACATCAAACTTACTCAGATTTTGACTTGGCTAGATCTCTAAT
Source organism: Corythoichthys intestinalis (assembly GCF_030265065.1). NCBI lineage: Eukaryota > Metazoa > Chordata > Actinopteri > Syngnathiformes > Syngnathidae > Corythoichthys > Corythoichthys intestinalis. The sequence continues at coordinate 46,476,215 of NC_080398.1, forward strand.
TAATTTAAAACTTGCCATTGACACCGTGTGGTGTATTTTCATTCACTGCTTTACTTATCTTTCCATTCCAACAATAATTTACAGAAAAATATGGCATATTTTAGAGATGGTTTGAATTGTGATTAATTAATTGATTTTTAAGCTGTGATTAACTCGAATAAAAATTTTAATTGTTGGACAGCCCTAATATTAATATGCGGATGCTTTCAAAAAGGCAGTAAACCTTCATAAGAAGTACTGACATGTAGTTGTAGCTGGTTGTCACAAGCAAGGTTATTGAACAGAATAAGAAAAACTAAAGTAAAAAAATATTTTCTCTCAATAAGTTAAAAAAAAAAAAAAAAAACGTATTGAAACTGAATGAGTACTCTGAGAGAGGAGACAACTGACAAAGCAGCCAAAATTAATGCGGCACTATACTTGATACACTGCCAAATCCAATTTTCATAACTTTAAAAAAATACATGCAAACTGATTGCACTTTCAAAAATGAGTAAAGCAAGCTAGTTATTTCAAGTTATAGTAACTAGTGATTAATTTGTAAATAGGCATGTGCCGGTATGATAACCTTAAGCCAGGGGTGTCCAAACTTTTTGGAAAGGGGGCCAGATTTGATGTGGGAAAAATGGGGGGGGCCGAGTGGCTGACGTCCTTTACGTAGAACAATATATTTAAGGTAATTTTAGCAAGCAATTCTATGTGTCACATATTTTTTGTATTAATAATTTCAACAATCTCGCAACTAGCCTTTGTCGCGTTCCCTTTTGACTCTTCGGCTCTTGCGAAATACTGCTGCTGTGAAGTTAAACTACCTTCAAGTTGTTTCAATTCTCGCCACATATCTTCCCTGTAATCTTGTCATCCATGTCCTCGTCTCACATTCAACTCTTTAAAAACAGCGACTGTCTCTTTGCAAATAAGGCAGACACAGTTGTTGCGTATTTTAGTGAAGAAATAGTCCAATTTCCACCTATACTTGAAGCGTTGGCTGTCGCAGTCAACTTTCTTGTTTTTGTTGATTGTCGCCATTTTAGAAAATTGGGAGCAAAGGGTCACACGGAGTAATGCTGCTTAGAGTGCTGCTGCGTTTTAGTGGGTAAACGAGGAGCAGCATTTAGTGTGTAAGCTACTTCATATGCTGGTAGTAGTACTGCTGACCAATTTATTAAGTCTGTTTGCGGGCCAGATGTTATTGATTTTACGACAGAGGCTGGGGGCCGGATGAAATTTGACCACGGGCCGCATTTACCCCCGGGCCGGACTTTGGACATGCCTGCCTTAAGCCAAAATATCACAGTTTCACTGTATCACGGTATTGCAATTACAGCTCTAAAATGTGTTACTTTGAGATATCTGGGTTTAAAAAAAAAAAAAAACTTTTTCTGCTGAACAGTATTTTTATTTTTCAATGAATACTTCGGCAACAGAAAAGTTACAGATGGCCACGGCTTATGTAAAACATGTTTGTGGAGGGTGGCTGCAAAGGAGGCAATACCCCCAATATGATTTCACATTTAGACAAAATTAAAGGTTAGTAAACACTGTCATGAACATTTCCCACCAACTACGAGACTTAACTCTGGCGTGTTTAGTGTGTCTAGCGGTGGTAAAACGTGAGGTTTTTCTCTCTTTGGCAACTCTGTGTTGAGAAAGAGAGTGTCATACACACATGCTTTTTAGGGTCAATTATTTTTGTTCTGATGGTAATAATGTTTCATTGTGGCTGTGGGTTTAGGCTCACCTAAAGGACTGCATTTATTTTAATTTTATTTAGAATATTTCAGTTATTTTTTATTTTATTTATTTTAACTTTAAACTTATGTTCCAATTTGCTAAAGTTTTGAAAAATAAAAATCCTGTTCAATGGAAAAAAGTTTATATAAATATATGTATTTAGGTATAATCTTTCAAAGTAACACATTTTAGAGCTGTAATTGCAATACAGTGATCCCTCGCGACTTAGTCCTTCGCAGATTTTTTTCAATTAAAAAAAAAAAAAAATACAGATGAGCTTTCACAAGCCAATCGCATAGTCTCCCTCTCGCTCCCGCCTTCCCTCTCCTTGCTCTTTGTTCGTCAGGCACTGCATTGGAGTTGCTTATTAATGTTAACGATGTTGACAGATGTTTGTGTTTAATCTTGCTAGAGTCACGGACTTCGAAAGCTCCACATGCGTCAGTCATCGTTTAACTTGTTAAACACTTGCTGTGGCAACTCATTGTGTGTAAGTGAGCAGCTTGAGAGGATTTGAGTAGACTCACTCTGAAGCATTTAATAAACCCAAGCATTTTTCCACTACTACATTCTTGTTTAAAAATAATTCGATGGAACAGTAACATGTTTAAAACTTAAAACTAGCCATTAATATCTCCACCCCTGGCAACAAAACTGAGTACATCTCTTTGAAAAAACGTACATCTCTAAATGTCCAAATTGAGTACTGATTGTCCTTTTCCCTCCAAAATGTCATGTGACTCGTTACAGGAGTGCTGTCAGCATTGCTGCAGAGATTGAAGAGGTGGGGGGGGGGGGGTCAGCCTGTTGGTGCTTAGACCATACGCCGTACTCTACATCAAATTGGTGTGCATGGCTGTCACCCCAGGAGGAAGCCTCATCTGAAGACTGTACTTCAGATGAGGGAAGGCGGTACTTCAGATGAGGCTTCCTCCTGGGGTGACAGCTAGAGGTGTGCAAAATTTCCGATTCTTAGATTATTCGCGATTCGGCCGTGGAAGATTCGAGAACGATTCACAAACATCCAAATTCCGATTATTGAAATATGCCAAGTAAAGAGGAAGTACAACACACTCAGCGCGCCGCGCGGTCGATGAGGAACGGAGCGAGAGTAGCTAAACATCATGCTTCTCATTACCCGGCCCCTTGGGTAATGCCAATGCTCAACTCACGGCTCTAGCTCAACTCATGCCACGAGATAAAAAAACACAACAACATACCTGACTGCTGCTACAAAGTACATCCACATAATGTTGCGGTAGATATCATTTATATAGGACTAGATGCAATATAGATTCGGTAGCGTTAGCAGCACACCTACAAAAAGCTAGATGCGGGCGTGAGTAAACGGCCGCCCTCTTAAAGCAGTACACTTCCCTGCAAGGCTGTTGTAGCGAACCTTCCAAACAAACCTAATTAACTTTTTATCTAAAATACTCCTAAATCGGTAAAATATTGACTTGAATCGATCTTTAAAATAGTTTTAAAACTTTCACATGTCGAAAGTAGACAAAAAGGAAATTTTGGAATAACGGGAGCAATTTTAACAACTTTAACGGTTGATTCACAACATTAAATGAATTGAATGTAGTTTAAAGCTGCTGATACAGAATGGGGACTGGGTTTTTTTATTTACTGTTATTTTTGTATATTTGTTTACTGCTATATGTTAACTTGATACTGAAATAGTAGTTTGGTTTAGCCTGAGAGTATTTTTGAACAATTTTGGAACTAATGTACAAAACATTTAAAAAAAAAAAAAAAAAAAAGGAGGGGGGTGCATCAATAATCGTTTTATAATCGAATCGGAGCCTCTGAATCGTAATCATAATCGAATCGTTGGGTGCCCAAAGATTCCCAGCTCTAGTGAAAGCCATGCACACCAATTTGATGTAGTACTCAATTTGGACATTTAGGGATTTACGTTTTTTCAAAGGAGTGTACTCATTTTTGTTGCCACGGATTTAGATATTAATGGCTATATTTTGGGTTATTTTGAGGGGAAAATAAATTAACTCTATTATATAGGCTGTACACAGACTACTTTTCATTGTGTCAAAGTGTCATTTTATCAGTGTTGTCCCACGAAAAGATGTACTTTTGTGATACACTGTATCTTTTACCAATGCTAAATCTGAATAAATAATTTTTAAAAAATAATAATAATAATAATATTGCTACATCGCAGTTTTTCACTTATCGCGGCGGGTTCTGGTCCCCATTAATCCTCAATTCAAACACTCAGTGGAAATTTGATATAGAAATACAGCTGTGATCTCACTGATGAACTGTGTTTCTGTACAGCATGGAAAGCTAAACAACTTATGCATATCATAAGATGTAGTAAACATAATGTGTTTCTGTTCCCAGTAAAGTGCAGCACATCATGGATGAGATGATCTTCACTGAAAGGGAGTACGTTCGTTCTCTCAGCTACGTAATTGAGCATTATTTCCCCGAGATGGAGCGCCTTGATCTGCCACAGGACCTCCGTGGAAAACGTAACATCATTTTCGGAAACATAGAGAAGCTGTGGGACTTTCACAGCCAGTACTTCCTCAAGGACCTGGAGTCTTGCGCCCACTCTCCGCTGTCCATTAGCAGTTGCTTTCTCAGACATGTAAGTATATGTGTAGACCCAGTCATTGCCCTGAGGAGGCACACTGACAATTTACTAAGAACTCTCAGGTTCCATCAACAGTCATGACCTTTAGACACATTGTTGCACCACTATATGGGATGTTTCCAGGGTCATTTGTCATTTTGTTATCTACATTGACGTTTTATATGCGGACACACAAATACCTAACCCAAGCACAAGCTTCATGCAAGGAATAGTGGTTTCAACAAATAGCCTCGTGTAATTTATTTTTAAAACTAACTGGAGAGCAGGCACAGCAGTGTATGTCTGAAAAATTACACAGGGAATTTTTTCAGGTCACGCTACATGCTTAAGTCTACTCGTTGCTTGGCAGTATTTGAAGAAGCCAAGCCCTTAAAAAATCTGGCGTATGCTGGTCATAGCCACCATGAGGCAACTTGGACCCAAGAGTTTTACTGCCCCGTGGCAGGAAAATCTGGCAAGATGCATTAAGATTAGGTTTGACCTACACACACACAAAAGCAATTACTCCACTATTATTAAGGCTTATAAGGATAATATTACTGTATATCCATTTTGCAATTGAACTACCGGTACTAGCCCGTGTTCATTTCAAATGAAGGAAACAATGTAGCTGGTTATACAGCTTATATGGTTTGAATCTCTTGCGTACTATTTAGGAGAGCATTAACAGTTAACATTCAGGATTTTTCCAACTTGTTAATTGTGTGTATGCAGGAGGATCAGTTTGGAATGTATGCCCTGTACAGCAAGAATAAGCCCCGGTCTGACTCCCTGCTCAGCAGCCATGGGAACGAATTCTTTAAGGTGCGTCTGGAAACTCTGGTAACATTCTTTACTGGGTGAAAAGGTCAGCCCTGACCTACAATGGCACAACATAAAAGGAATTGAAATGTGCATGTCTCACAAGGTGATATCGTGACTCATATTCATAATGTAGTTATCAGCTTGCTGCTAATTATGCACAATAGGATCAATAAAATTTTACTAAAGCCGTCCGATAATGACTTTTAACTGATAACCGGTACCACGATATTGAACTCCAAAAATCTGATACCGATACCGATATATTGTATTGTGATGCCCCACTGGATGCTTTACTCATGATAAATGTAACAACTTCAAGGTTTTCTAAATAAACATTCTGTGAAAAGTAAGAGAACAACTTCAACTGAAGTTATGGAAAAAATGGCTATATTGCACCGCTATATTCATTGTTGAAATCAAAATAGTGCAAACATCAGTTTTTTGGTTCAAGGGCAAGTTACGTATTCTGTCCTCAATGCATGTGTAGGTACACAAATCGACAGATAGCGAACAAATCAGGCTCTAAAGAGAGATCAGACGCTGGCATAAAGTTGAATTGGCTTTTCTGTGGTCATCTTTCTCTTGAAAAGAGCACTGATACTTTTTTGTAAAACTGAAAACAACAAAACATTGTGTCAATAATTTGTAATAAAGTTAAAAAATAAAGCAAAGTATTCACCACATGTCAATTTGAATAGCAACTGGTAGTACAGCTTACAAGAAATGAAATAATGTTACCACATTTTACCAAAAATGCAAACAAAACAAAATATACACATCTCCAATATACTACACAAAATTCATGAATATAAAACAAAGGAAGAATATAACTTACAAGCGATGCTTGTATAAGGCAATGTGGTGAGATGGCAAGATGCTTGTATAAGGCAATGTGGTGAGATGGCAAGAGCTGCTATGGTAAATGGGCTGCAGACGTTAGCGGGTCCATTTAGCTCTCTCTATTCGCAATGAGCTCGCGTCGACATATGATTATGTCAGCAGAAAGTGCTGAAACTTATTAAACGTAATTACAACTAAGCGCCAGCATGGGGCGAATAAAACCAGAAAAATGCAGGCAATAAGTGGACACGACAGCACTACCATATGCATATTGGTCCAAATCAGATAATGAAAAAACTATACTACAATATTTTCCGATCTCATTTTGAAATGCTTTTACTGGCCGATCTATCGGCTTCCCAATAATATTCACAATGAGCCATTTTGACCGTCTCCTCGCATTTCAGAATAAGCAGCTTGATCTTGGGGACAAGATGGACCTGGCGTCCTACCTGCTGAAGCCCATCCAGAGAATGAGTAAATACGCCCTGCTGCTGAAGGACCTCATTAAGGAGTGTAGTCAGTCCCAAGCACAAGAGCTGAGCGACCTTCGCACGGCCGAGGAGATGGTTAAATTTCAGCTTCGCCATGGCAACGATCTGCTGGCTATGGATGCCATTCGTGGATGTGATGTAAGCACAAGGAGTAAACTAGATGGACTGGAGTATTTTGACACGCGTGTTCATCGATAAGGAAGGAATCTGTCATGGGCTGGGCCTGTTTTCTTCTAAATTGTAATTTGGTACCTTTTAACTAATTCTTTTAACACTCAGAACACAAAATATCTAATATCTCAAATCGTCATTCCTTAAAGAAAGAAGAGTCACAGCTAAGCTGCAGTAATAAATGTTGCTTAACACAAAGGACAAAGAATATAAGCTGATGAATGCAATTACATTGACATTATGTGCTCGTCAACATTTCTTGCTTAAAGGTGTATAACTGCCCCAACATCGATGCTTGGCGTTTTTGCTTTGTATATTAGCATAAAGCTGAAACTGTAATCAGTTATATCATTAAATTATATCAGTTATTAAGTTCGCTGCTACCATTTAGTGCTCATAACTTAATAAAACAAATTTTAAAAATTCCAGATGCAGATGATCGCTTGTGTCTGCAAAAAATTGTCACTCATAAGTTAAGGTACTACTACGTTAGGAGTTCTGGTAAATTCTAAGTTTTAATCCCTCTATAATGACTTTACTATGCTCCTTTAAAAGTCCAGCTTCAATCACCTTAAAAAGGTTGTTCTTTAAACCGGCAAAATACTATATCCATCAAATTCACAAATCTTGTAGGAAGTCAGTGTCCCATTAAGTTATCCATAGTGTATTTATGAACTTGATGTCATCTTTTGTATACAGTAGAATGAAATCAGTGTCCCGCCAGAGCTTCCATTGTTGTGTGTGACGCATGTGACCCGGGGTGTTTCCTGTCTAGGTCAACCTAAAGGAACAGGGACAACTGCGCTGCCAGGATGAGTTCATCGTCTGGTGTGGACGCAGGAAGTACCTTCGCCACGTCTTCTTGTTTGAAGACCTCATCCTCTTCAGCAAGACCAAAAAGATAGAAGGAGGATATGACATTTACATATACAAACAGTCCTATAAAGTAAGATTCTCTTTTCGCGTTAACTATGATTTCAGGTACAGTACTTAAACAAAATGTTCTTTTTTTTTTTTTTTTTCCTTTCTTTCTTTCCATTTTTAGACAGCCGAGATAGGTATGACTGAAAATGTTGGTGACAGTGGTCTCCGCTTTGAAATATGGTTCCGGCGAAGGAAGTCCCAGGACACGTTCATCCTACAAGCAAGTTCAGTGGAGGTCAAGGCTGTATGGACGTCCATCCTGGGGAAGATCCTGTGGAGGCAGGCGCTACGAAATAGGGGTATTCTTTTGCTTCTCAAGAATATCTATTGATTGCTAGTTTTATTTTGTCGCAGATTTGGTCATAAAAAGGCTTTCTTTGTGTATTTTGGCTTGCAGAGTTACGCATGCAGGAAATGGTGTCAATGGGCATTGGAAGCAAGCCTTTCATGGACATTAAACCTAGTGATGCAGCCATCAATGACAGAGCCATCGACTATATCATGAAGGGGTCAGGTGAGACTTTACTCCTTTTTCCCTCCATTTAGTTGTATTCATATTTTATTGATCTAGAACATATTTTTATTGACAAGAACACACTGTAGATCTGAACATGAGCTTCTTAAGTTGCTTCATTTACAGTCACTGTCAAAATACTAAAAATATCTCCCAGTATAATGCAGTTCAGCACCACACAAACTATACCCAAAATAATAGTAATCTCACAGTGTCATATAAAATTGAGGAATATTGTATTTGTAAAGAGGTGGAAATTTTTGAGACGCACCAAAATTGTGTTTACCTTGAAATTTTGCACATCGGGTTAAGATGTTGTATTTCTTAATTGATACATTTAAGGAACTAGGCAATATTCAGACCAAAACTTTGCACATTTGTTACCAATTGTCCCCCCACCTGCCAAGTACTAGGCAATATGTAGGTTCAAACTTTGTTACCTAACCAAATGCAGCTCTGTCTTTTATATCTTACATTTTTGTATCCCATTCAAAACATGCCGTCAAAGTCTTAGTTCATCATCTTTTTCTTTTCCTTTCAGCTTTTACCTTCAGGGGTCACCACAGCGAATCAGTTGTCTCCATCTAACCCTGTCCTCTGCATCCTCTACTCTCACACCAACTACCTTCATTCATTTTCCATGCCGCTTTTCCTTACAAGGTCCTCTTTAATTACACCCATAAACCTCCTCTTTGGTCATCCTCCAGACTTCCTGCCTGGCATATGGAATTTCAGCATCCTTTTGCCAATATACTCACAATCTCTCCTCTGGACATGCCCAAACCATTTGAGTCTGGCCTCTCGGACTTTATCTCCAAATCCTTTAACATGCTCTGTCCCTCTGACATACTCATTCCTGATCCTATCCATCCTGCTTACTCCCAAAGACAACCTCATTATCGCCATCTCTGCTACCTCTGCCTCCTGTCTTTTCCTCAGTGGTGTTGTCCCCAGATAACCCAAGCAACGTCGCCGGTCTCACCACAGTTTTATAAACCTTTCATTTTAGTGGAAACCCTTCTATTGCACATCACACCTGACACTTTTCTCCATACTTTCCATTGCTCTGGACCAGTGGTTGGGAACCTTTTTGGCTGAGAGAGCCATGAACACCACATTTTTAAAAATGTAATTCCGTGAGAGCCATACAATATGTTTAAAACTAAAAATACAAGTAATGTGTGCATTTTATGTAATTTCAACACTTTTACAGTACAAGGGTTTGGGTTAGTCTCTGAATTCTTTTTAATAACATTGTTATGCTGTTGCTAATCAATGATGAGTATTTCTTACCATTAATGTGACTTCTGGTGCTGCATGGTTTTGCTGATGATTTTGCTTCATGCAGGCATTGAAAAACTTGATGCTTCTCTTTTTATGTTCACATAGCGCCACGAATCATGTTTTTCCCCACCACGCAAGGAGCACAACCAGTGCACACCGAAACAAGTTTATCCATCGGTACATTTTTTTCTTTAGCGAACTCAGAGAAGGACTTGAATCTTGTTGTCCCTTTTATAGTCAAAACCTTGCAATCACGCTGAATTGGGATAAATTGCTTACATCTATTGACTCATTCAAAGCAAGAGGAAAAACAGCGCCGAATTTATGTCCTTCACTTGCGTCGCCTTAATTTGATTTGACATGACGGTCTTTCCTGAAAAGTCGTCAAAAACTCTCCACAAAGGCAAATTCCTCTGTCAGATCCTGCTGAAAGGTACGATACTCCTCGTTTTTTTTTCTTTTTCCCATCTTCTCAAAACGGGTTTCTAAAATTAGTTGACAAACGCGGAAAACGAAACTAAAAACGAGGGTAGATTACTTCAAGCACATACATCGAACATCGGCCGCTATTTTCGACAGTAAAATACGGCGACCCCACTTGAAGAGTGTCTCTGCCTCATCTGCGTTGCCAATGCAATTGATAGATAAATAAAAATATAGAACGACATGTATGTTTGCCACTGTCCCTCTAAAATTACGGCGAACCGGCTTTCTAATCGCCGGTTATAGTATACGGACTACTTGTCCCATGATCACCCTGGGCTCATCCAGCCAATGGCATTGGGACTCCGCGGGATCTAACGTAGCACATCTAGGTTGCTTTTTGATGATATCTAGGGCGCGAGTATTGTCAGAGCATTAAAAAAGTTAACATACGCCGCAAAAGTCACGTCTACTCATTACAGCACAACACCAGCATATGACTGGTGACCGTCGCCGTTTCACGCAATGCGCAAAGGAGTATAACTAAACGTTTTTTTTTTCTGATAATTAAAGATTTGTCTGCGGGCCAGATGCAGCCGTCAAAAGAGCCAGATCTGGCTCACGAACCATTGGTTCTTGACCCCTGCTCTGGACTGTTGAGCCGAAATACTAAAACTCCTAATTCTTTATGGTCTCTTTTCCCTGTAGCCTCACTCTTCCACTTGGGTCCCTCTCATTTACACACAGGTACTCCGTCTTGCTACGGCTAACCTTTATTCCCCTCCTTTCCAGGGCAAACCTCCACACCTCTAGTTTCTCCTCCACCTGTTCCCTGCTCTCACGACTGATCACAATGTCATCTGCAAACATCATAGTCCATGGGGATTCCTGTCTAATCTTGCCTGTCATCCTGTCTATTACCATAGAGATAGTGATGCTTCTCCTTGAAATCCAAACACACGCAAGACACGCAAGGCAGTGTTGTCCTCGTCTTCCACTGATTCTTACATATTTTGATGTCTTACAGAATGTAGGACGAGAGCCTCCATAGCGGTCTCCTCATACGAATACTCTGCTTCCATCAAGAGACCACACTCCACCATCTCCAACAGCAGCACTTCCTCCTCTGGCAGCCAATCGTCTTCCTCCCTGCTGGGGCCCCTCAACCTCCACCTGTACTCTTCGCCTTCCCACCCACACACCCATGCTTACCCGCTGGCTACCGTTCCCTCCTTTACCCAGTGGCCTTACGACTGCATCGAGGAAGACGAGCTGGAGCACGACTCTGGGAGCCAGCCTTCCATGCGTAAGCGCTTGCGTATATTTGCACAACACAGTGTTACGCAACCCTTGTTCACGCCTATCACAATGACAAATCCATGAAATATTGCCTTAACTTGCCAGGACCGCAAAAATGTTGTTGATATGCATAACATGTCAAGATGCATAAATGCTGTTGTGCGTTTCTTGTCAGTCACAGAGAGTTCCGAGACATCGTCCCAGTGCACTTCCAATGATAGCGTTACCGGCCTGAGCACCCTCACCTTACCCGGACCCTCCGACAGCCTCCTAGACTCATACAACAACAACGAGGAATCCTCCTCCTTCCTTTGCTCTTCCTTGCCTCCTTCTTCCATGGAGTCTTCCTCCATCTTTCCAAAAAGCGAAGACCTCCAAGCACAGAGCAACAAATTCATCACAGCAGTAAGTTGATGCTCTGGATCCTAATCTTAAATCTCTGGTGTGAAACTCAACATCCTACTGCCAAACGCAGCCCGCCACATAATTTTTTTGCGGCCCACGATATCGAATCCTGTGCTTCGACTTAGAATAAAGTCTTAAAATTGCAGATTGTTGATAAATTTTAAAAATGTTAAAAGCATTTTTATCAATTCACTTTTCAAAATAAATTTTATAATTGTTGAACAAAAATTTTTTACTGCCTTCAAATGCAAAAAAACAGGTATCATTCTGTTTTGTGTGTATGTAATTAGTGTTGCACAGATGCAAGTATCGATACCAAAACGTCACTAAATTGGCGTCATCATTATCAAATAGCATGCTGTTGCTGCGCAATATGTACTTTTCGAGATTTGGTGTTCAACCACTGGTCCCCCTGCTCAACGCTAAGTACTCTGCCTTTTTTTTTTTTTTAAATCGTGATGGACGTCCAATCGTGTGGCACCCAGTCATCCTTCTGCTGTGAATTTAACTGAATTCATCATTAGTAGACGTCCAATCAATTTGAAGAGGAAGGGTGGCTGCCCTCCCTCCTCCAATGGATTGAACATCTAGGCCCATCCATTGCAGACAATGTTTTAACACTGGAACAACCAGGTTTTTTGGACTATAAAGAAATACAAGAAAGTCAAATGACCCCGATACCAAACTGACTACTTGGCTTTTTTTATACAATAGACCACTCAAATAAGCAATCTAGCAGCCTAGGTGTGAAGGGGGGGAGGTCAATCAGGATAGCTGAAATTAGCATCTTGAATATTTGCAATCCAGACTTTTTAACTCCTGTGTTAGTGTGAAAATGATGAGAGGGCCATGTGGCATGAATCTATGACTAGCATCCAGAACTGTAGCTAAACCAGACTGTCTACATTTTAGAAAATTGAGTGTTAGAACATCTGGGACAAATCCCATCAAGCACCTTTACTTTGTCTTGACAAGTCCAACATTCAGTTGTCAAGGTTCAGTTTATTATGTTGAAACACACAATGACCAAAGAACTTTCCACAGCAGCTCAAACAGCTGTTTTGTCACAGCAAAACAAGCTTCAGTATACATTACATACTTGGCAAACTGCAGCTTTTGGAAGATGTTAAAAGGTTGTCCACCCGATTGCCTGCCTGAGCGGTCCACTGTCCGACAAGCAACAACTGATTTGTCCAACTGGACAAGCCTTTTCGGAAGGGGGAGAGAAAATAACCTCTAAAAGGTTTTCATTGCCTCAGACAGCCATCCAATGGCACCTTTCTGTCTCCATACAGTTTACACACACACATACAGTATATGTGAGACATACTGTAAGTTTAACCACCGTATGGTTCCATGCATGAAGTTTAAAAAAAAAAAAAGAAAAGAAAGAACCTGACTAGTATGTTCCATTTGGTTTACACAGAGGATAAAACTGGAAGAGTTGAAGGGACAAGTAAACAATTAAAAAGAAAAGTCACATCCTGTCAGTAGTTTGGTCCGTTTTATGGTGGCATTTTCAGCACAACCTGTCTTCTGGGCTTGAAAGTGACAACAGGCCAGCTAGAATAATACCAGTTTACCCTACCCCCATCAGCCAAGGCACCCCTACCCTGCAAACACTCAAGATGCTAATTGGAGCAATTCAACCCTGTGGTTTTGCGAGTGTGAATGGGAATGACTAAAGAGGACCATAGTGGTCACAAAATATATGCTGTTTACGGTCAGATGATCCTTCTCCGGTTACAAGTAATTTGTATCAACTGATCCACCCCCTTAAGTAGTGTCTGATCATGCAATGATAGCAATTACTTTACATTCAATTGACTATGCAGCAATTTAGTAAAATGTGTTTGGTCCTATTATATTTTATCAAAGAATGTATTCAATGCAAGGGCATAGGTTTGCATGGGGACGGTAGGGACATAACACTACCAACTTTTCAGGATGCTCAAATTGTTCCCACCAACTTTTAAGCAACCTTATTTGCATTATATAATGAGTTCAGTTATACAGGTAATTTAGATTGTCTTCCCATATGTTATAATGATAGAATTGACCCTAACATTATTAAGTGAAATATTTTAATTATATTCAGACTTACATTTACCACTTTTCAATAGCTGAATGTGCTAGTCCATTTTTTTCCCCACTCAAACGCATGTTTGATTGGCTAATGACTAGAAGCCCCAAATACATGAAATACATGTCAACATGCCGCCTCCTACGCCCCCTTCAAAGAGGAGGGATATTCGAAGTTTTTGTCAGTCAGCAGCAGCAGCCACTGTAAGTAATGTAAAAAGACGTCAATGTTGTAGAGTTGGGGAACACACCACTAATTTTGCTACTGAAAGTCCGTCCTGCATCAGATTTAGCATAGCATTAAACTGTGTAAACTTGCTAACCTGCAAAACACGAGTAAGAAGCTGCATAGAGAGAAGTGTCCTCCTGTACGTGTTTACTGTAAACATTCATTAAACTGTGAGAAATGTAGTGAACATTGCTGGAAACTATATAACCAGCAAAAAATGAGCAAGAAGCTGCTTAGAGAGAGCGGTTCTGTGTTTCACAGGAAAATGTTTACAGTCAAAAAATCGTCTAGCTGCTGCTGCGGCTTAAACTGAAAGAAGGCTAGAGCATGTGGTGACTTTACACTTTGGAAACCAAATACCTGTTAGTGCATTTATAAATTTATCAAAATGCTTATTTATTTTCAACTTTATTTAATTTAAAAATATTTTTTTGCAGCCTAAGCAGACATTTTTTTCCCAGATAATCATACATTAATCATAATCGAGGTAAGAATAGAATAGAATAACCCTTTATTGTCATTATACAGTTGTACAATGAAATTGTGGCGCATCTCCCTTTACAGTGCAGGATAAGATAAGTTAAAGCCCAAAAGTGACTAGCAAGTATAAAAGTACAAAATCTAAATAAATATAAAATGTGTATGAGATAAGCCTATGTTCAGGCAGTGCAAATAATTGAAGTAGCAGTAGTTGACATTGAAGGCATTGAATATTGCACTTTAATATTGCACGTAAGTAAATTCAATTAATCCCGATTTAGATTTTTTTTTTCAATAATTGCTCAACCCACTGACGCACTTTAGAGATGAAAATAAGGGAGGAGAAGATGATGAAAGACACAACAAATTAAAGCTATTTATTACTCTTGTGGTGAAGGACAATGTGGGCTAACATGTAGTTCAATGTATACGTTAAGTAGTCCCCCCCCATAAAAAAAACACACACACAAAAACACAACCACTGTAAATTTCCTATACATGAAGGCAAGGTGGAATTCCCCCATTTTAAAAAATTACTTTCTCCCATGAAAATAACAATTTTAACATTTTTAATTTTTACGTAGGAAACACATCAGCATATTTTGAGAATATCACCCAATCTGTTTGGTCTTATTAAAGCGGAAGTTCAGGATTTTTGACATTAGACTTAACCTTCGAGTTAGCTGGGGTTTAGTTTGTTGGTGGAGTTGTTTTCAACAAATTCTGATTCGTTTGCAAGTTATTTGTTAGTTTCGCCATTATAGCGTGCAAAAAAACAACAACATTTGCACACATGAAAATCATCGATGACCCATGCAATCAATACTGTTGGCTATGTTTTCAGAATATTGCAGGTCAATAATTGCAGTATGAACAGCAACATTTTTAATACAGAAGCTCTTCAGAGGAGCAGGGCAGAGTGAAATCATATCGGTATTTTTTCACTGCTGATTTTTTATGTCGTAGCCTGCACCAAGTGACCAGTTTGTATTTCTCCTCGTTCTTCATATGGAATTTGTGGAAACTTTCCTTTGCCCGTTTCTTCTGTATGTTTCCACAGCCTCTAAATGCACATCCCGCCTTGTTACCGGCCGTCAGTTAACTCAGCAGACTGATGCTATATTCGAGGGAGGTGGAAAGTTAGAGTTTTCAACCTCTGATCTGGAAAAATATCATTAGTACGCCTCCACTATTTGATCGCTTATGAGAAGTCACGTTTGCTGGAGGTCAAAATGTCTTTTGAAAGCCAAAATAAAAAAACAACTTATGGCGACCAGCCATCTTTGCTTTTACATTCACTTGGAATTAGAGATGTCCCGATCGATCGGCATCCTGATCGATCGGGTCCGATCACATCATTTTCAAAGTATCGGAATCAGCAAAAAAATATCGGCCATGCCTTTTTTTTATTATTATTATTTTTTTTTTAATTAAATCGTTTTTTAATTGTATTTAACGTTACAGACATAATATGTTATATTTATCCAGAGTCTTTAGTTTAGGCTTAAGGTAGGGTTATCAAATTTATCCCAATAACAGCGGTAATTATTTTTTTAAAAAATGTATCACGTTAAAATATTTAACGCAATTAATGCATGCACTGCACGACCCACTCACACATTGTCGCGCTCCATCTGTAATGGCGCCGTTTTGCCTATATAGATAGCTAAAAGTCAGCGTAAAATGAGTAGAGTGAATTTTGGCAGCCTTTGGAGCCTTATTTTAATTAGCTAAAGCCTTACAATCAGTCTCCCTACAATTAGAAATATGGGAAGCAATGTGGGGAAGCAAGGTAGCAATTGATCTTTATCTTAACACCTTAATTAAGATCCCATCGCAGAGAATATATATGAATTGGTAGCACTACGCACAGTCGTGGTTTCACCTGTCATGGTTCCACTTCCCATCATGCATTGGGCATGGCCTTCAGTATCATTTACTGAAAGCTCAACAAATACACCAGATGGCAATATTTAGTCACAATATACAAAGTCACAAGTCTTTCTATCCGTGGATCCCTCTCACAGAAAGAATGTTAATAATGTAAATGCCATTTTGAGGATTTATTGTCATAATAAACAAATACAGTACTAATGTACTGTATGTTGAATGTATATATTCATCCGAGTTTTATTCATTTTTTTCTAAATGCATTGCCAAAATGTATATGATCGGGAAAAATTATCGGGAATGATTGGAATTGAATCGGGAGCAAAAAAAAAAAAAGCAATCGGATAGGGAAATATCGGGATCGGCAGATACTCAAACTAAAACGATCGGGATCGGATAGGGAGTAAAAAAACATGATTGGAACAACCCTACAAAAAATTTGAAATGCTTTAAGGTCGCAACTGGTACCCTTCCGAGCGCAGTAAGTCCAACTTCCCATTTTCCTCGAATGCAGCGTGAGAACAAGTGACCGAAGCACTCCTCTTTATTGGGGTCGTATTACGGATCTAAAAAAATAGTTCTGCAGAATGAAATGAATTATGGCAGTTTGCTGTGACATTGCTTTGGCCGCATGTGTGTTTTGAAAGAATGATCTGTGTTTTGAATTTATTTGACTACGTCATCGGTTCATAGATCTGTATCGTTTTTTTCATTGGCATGCTATAATGGTGCCATTGACTCACGCCAGCTTAGCCACTCCGAAGCCCTGAAACTAATAAATAACTTGCAAACCAAACGGAATTTGTTGAAACCAACTCCACCAACTAAAGCCCTGCTAACTCGAAGATTAAGCTTAATGTCAAAAATCCTGAACTTCCGCTTGAATGTCTCTTCCACAGCAATTGTACATGTACAAGTGTACATGCTGTTTATGTTCTTATAGCGTCCCTACAAATGTGAGACCAAACCTACGCGCTTGATTAAATGTATTGGCCATTTGGCTCCTTGCCTTTTAATTCTCTAAGATCCAAATCAAAGCATGAAAGATATATGGCAGAAAACACTCAAGTGACTTGAAGTTCCGCTCTGAGCCCCCTTAATTTGGCCAACTTTCAAAATTGTCCGAAATGCGTGTGTGATACATCATTGGAAAAGCTTAAAATCTCAATTTTCTGGGAGAACAAAAATTTTGAACAGGAAGGCATTTTAAAAAATTAGGGCTGTCAAAATTATCGCGTTAACGCTCGGTAATTAATTTTTTAAATTAATCACGTTAAAATATTTGACGCAATTAACGCACATGTCCTGCTCAGACAGTATTCTGCCTTTTGGTAAGTTTTACAGCAAGGCTTTTTGTGCTGTCTAACAGCGAACTCTTGTGGTCGCTTTGCGACATGGTTTATTGTTGTCTTGCCAGTTCAATATGGCTGCACGACGTCTCGGGCTGACGCCTACGTTGTAATGTTGTGCTTATATGATCCTTGGACAAGATTTGTCCGTAAGTATGGTTGTTGTAAATAATGTACATATTATGTTAGTAAGCAAAATGTTATATTTTTTGTATGAGACGCTTTTTGTTTATGTTTAGTGAACCTGTATAGAGTGCTAAGCTAACGTTGTTGCTAATGCAATGCTTGTGTACTTTTTTCTGTAGTTTTACGACAGTCTAAAGAGGACAATGGTTTGAGGCCATTTTATCAATAAATCAGATGAATAAGGAAGAAGTCTGATTATTATGACGTCGTTCACTAGCTGTCTAGCTTTGGAAAAAGTAGACGCTTCGGAGTGAGGACAGCATAGACGGATTTATATGACAGTAGAGTGAAATGCCCACTACAGTCCTTATGTACCGTATGTTGAATGTATATATCCATCTTGTGTCTTATCTTTCCATTCCAACAATTTATTTTACAGAATATACATGTAATTTACCGAAAAATATGGCATATTTTATAGATGGTTTGAATTGCGATTAATTGCGATTAATTACGATTAATTAATTTTTAAGCTGTAATTAACTTGATTAAAAATTTTAATCGTTTGACAGCCCTTAAAAAAAAAAATAAATAAATAAAAAAGAAACAGCAAAACCCTAATTGGAGGTGAGAGCACGAGAGCAGAATTAAAGACGCCGCGATTTTAACGAGATATAATCGCATACTTACCTTGTTTCGATCCAAAAACTTCATGTAGCATGTATCAACGAGTGTCAAGACACAGCTGTAAATGGCCACACCCGGATTTGTTTTTTTTTTTTTTTAATTTTATGGGTGAAACATGGCAATATAACATGGGTCGCGATGCAGAAATCGCAGACAACAAGGAGTGGTTAAGATTTTCTTTTTCATATAGTTATCCTTTTAAACGTTATTTTTATATATATTTTTTTGTTTGGATTGATTATTTATCATCTAACATATCGGGGGAAAATATGACAGTAACAA
This sequence comes from Corythoichthys intestinalis, assembly GCF_030265065.1. Lineage (NCBI taxonomy): Eukaryota > Metazoa > Chordata > Actinopteri > Syngnathiformes > Syngnathidae > Corythoichthys > Corythoichthys intestinalis. The sequence goes on from NC_080398.1 coordinate 46,494,858, forward strand.
AAAAAATACAATTAAGCGATAGTTAAGAGGTAGATATCCGTGACTTTTTTACAGACAACAAATTTTTCATTGTGACGTAATTCGTTCAAAAGTGTAAAATATGTGAGGGAATAATTTTTTAAAATCTTTTTGTTTTTTAAACGAAATATGAGACATCAATTAATGATTCTAAGCTAAAAATGACAGACATTTTGAATAATAAATATAATTATTTCTTTTTATGGCTTGGTTGAAACAAAAGCGGTTGCACGACGTCTGTAAACGGGGGTTTTCAGGGTAAAACGGACAAATTAAAAATAGTTCGGGGGCTTAATGCGCCATGAATCTGCTATGGCAGCATATAGACATACTGTATTGTTCTATCAAACACAACAGTTGTTTTGGCTTAAAATACAGCTGTTTCTTTTAAAGCAGAAACTGCTTTTTCAGTCTTGTCTGTGTTTTCCGACATCTAACAATTAAAAGCCCTTCAGGATGAGCGGTAGGTGAAGTTCCGTTTCAAAACTCCCCTCTTTGCCGTTTTGTTTTTGCCAGAGGCAGACTTGTCATATAGCAGTAGGCCTGTCTACAATGGTGTGACTAAAGCTTAGCTCAGTAAGTATTCAGCGTCAGCATTGCGGCTGTGTTCACAGCCACTGTGAAAACGACGCGTGGCCTTGTTACTAATACAGTATGTGTGAAAATGATGCATGATCGTGTGGGTTTGAAGGCTTTGCTCTGATCGGGTGTGTTACTTGCCTGTTATATCTTCCTCCAATGTGTCATTTTGGAATGATTCTGTGTGTGAACACATGCATGCTCTTGAATGCGCTCAAAGTTATCCTATTTCGACATACAGTGCATATTAAAAAATCTACACAAATGTCAGATTTTCATCACTAAATCCAACAATAATCAAAGGTGTGTAGACTTTTTATTTACACTGTAGTCTTTTAGTAGATGTTGATTGGTATGCAAATAATTTGAATATACTGGATGTGATTTGGGCACCCATTAAAACAATCTGATGCTTGGTAAATCGTTGTCTTCAATTTAAAAGTCACAGCAAGTCATGCATACTTTGACCCTTGCATGCTTCATCCAGTTGAATACTTAGGTGTATATAATTACTTTTCGTTGTTCTTCTTTTTCTTTACAGCTGTGAAGTCCCAACACAGAGCAAAACTCCAACGAAGACATAATTTTTTTTTAAAAATCAGTTGAAATTCAACGGACATTCTCGTAAAAATATTACACTATCATGATGGTACTCATGTGGTTTGTAACATTTCCTAAACAGGTATGAATCTGTTTATATTGTAGATTTGTTTGTTGTTGTTTATTATTTTGTAATTTACAAATAGTTGGCAGATCAATGCAGCAAGACCTGCCTTGTTATTACTTTTGTTTTGCCATCCAGCCTTGTGAAACTTGTACAGAAGATTAAAAAGGTTTGTGATAAGATTTCGTTCAATTCGTTATTTACCACTTTTACTTGTGAATTGGTGGGAAAATAGTCTGTAATATTGTGAGGTACCAACAGTGAACATGAAAACCACAATGTAAGGTTTCACAAAGAGAAGTGTATGTGTGTTAGGTTGGGGGAGGGCCTTTTCATTTAAGGGAACACATTTATCACAATTTTTTTTCACCCACCAAACACTCCTCAAAATTCTTTTTTTTTTTTTCCCCATAAAGGTTTAATCATTCAATGTGATACTTTTCTGTCCAGGCAAAGAATTACAGAGAGAGTCACAGTAAGAATAAGCTGAAGTCCCAACATGCAAAGCTCCAGCACATGAATCTATGAAGACATTTAAAGGGGGGCGGGGTTATCAAAACACTTAAGACATTTATTTAATTTCAGCATCGTCTCACCTTGAAATTTTGGTCATCTTTATATTTCCCTTGACTGAAGTCTACAACTGTAAGACTAACAGCAACTAATCCAATAACAATACAGCCTCTGTTGATAACGAGGGACACCTGCAAAATATATGGGTATTATTTCAATAAAATGATAAGAAATACAGTACTATATATTAGCATCAGGGGTGAAAGTGGGCCAGAACGGTCAGGAACGCAGTTCCGGTATAAGATTCAGGGCCAGAACGCAGTTTCAGTATAAGACTGAGGGCCGGAATGCTGTTCGGGTACACTGTGCTTTGATTCCAAAAATAAGACAGCAACTGTCAAAACACTATGTAAAATAAAAAAAATAAATGAATGCTAAGCTGCCACACATGCATTTTCAGCTCCAAGAAGAAAACAATCTACTAACATCAGATATTTACATACACAAGTGTTAACAATAAGCATAATAAAGTACTTGTGTAGCGTAATCCGTTTCCTCCAATATTTATTATTGATTTTATTCCACGGACAGCGTGGAGGTTTCCCCAGCAGTTTTCTGAGTCTGACAATGATGAGTCACGTCACTGTGCGAATGCACGCAACAAAGCAAAATGCCTGAACTCATTTACCCGTTCAACTGGCTGACATACTGACATGTGATCAGCAGAGATGGTTAGCTCTGATTGGTTCAAATGTGCATGTATTGTGGAACAGCAAAAAAAAAAAAAAAAAAAAAAGCTTGTTGAATTGATGCGACAAAAAAAGGGCAATGCAACATGAAATTGATCAAAACTTTAAGAGCAAACCAGAGCAAAGTGCACTTTGGACTTATATTTGTTCATTTATGTTAGGCTACTTATTAATTTCCTTATGATTTAAAAAAGTAAATGTTTGCGCAATCTTCAAAATATATTCCATTTCACTCTGCATAGTATAAGTCATTTGTACTTATTTTTCTGAATGTATGTTATTTATATCTTTATTGAAAAAAAAAGTAAATGTTTACATTAACTTCAATTTTAATATATATCCTATGTTCGTAAGTACCGGTAGTTAAAATTGAGATTTGGCATTTAGTATGTGAGGAAATGAGGGGAAATAAAACTTAGGAGATGGAGGTTGTGGTTATTGCTGTTTTTGTTAACTTTTATTTTGCAAATCATTGAAAAAAATACAATTTTGAATGGAAATCAGTTTTTTATGTGTTATAGAAATAACAGTGCTAAAACAGTTTTCTATGCATTTCAGTAGTTTAAGAGGTTTGAACCCCCCTCCAAAAAAAGAAAGAATAAAGAATAGAATAAAATAAATAAATAAATAACAATTCTGGCTCCGTGGCCACCTTCACGTCGGGGAGTTCTGGCAAGAAATTCTAGCCACTTTCACCCCTGATTAGCATGCAATTTTATCATGCTCACTTACAGGTAGCAATCCTGGATATCGCACTAGCATGAACGAAACGACTCCTGCAACTATGAACTGAAAGGCAGCGAAGTTTCAAATTATTGTGAAAGAAATACATTGTGATTATAAAAATGGACTTCTCACAAGAATCCCAGTGAAATGAGACACTCTGAACAGCATGACTAGCAACTGATCCATCGCCAGGTTTACGGCAAACGTGAGACCGATTCCAACACTGAGTAGTCCACCGACAACCTGCAAGGACTGAAATGATAGATTTATAATAAATATTACAAAATTTGTTTAAAAAAAAAAAAATACTATCAATATATTTATACTTTAGTTGATTTTTCTGCACTATTTTGTTGCAATATAAAATCAGGTCATTGTACAATGCATGCAAAACTAGCTCAATCAACCATTTCAGAGAAAGACCACAAGAACATATCAGTTTCCTGTTGCTGACATTAAAACAGGCTGGACATCCGTGAGCTAAACACCACAAACCTTCCATTTTTCCTGTCGTGCATTAATTTTAATTGTTTTATCTAGAACTTTAAAGAAAATTCAAATGCCTCAAGGACAATAGCTGAATCATACTGATAATAATCGAATACGTTTCACCCCAGTAGTCGCTGTGCCTGTTGTTCAGTGCCCGCAAATCAATTCTGTCACATTTCCCACATACTATTTTGAGGAATATGCAGGCCAGCCTTACCCCCAACACAGCAATGTGAATGTGGTCTGGCACAGCGTGTCTCTCATCCTTCAGGAACCTTGTGACCTGGTATCGTACCACTTGAGGACATTTGTCGATGTCCCGGCACAGATCTTGCTCATCTTGAATCTCCAATTTCACATCTGAACAAGCCATAAGTCACTAACCTGTAAATTATATAATCAAGAATTTTGTTTATACTGTGGTATGAAAAAGTATCTGAACCTTTTGGAATTTCTCACATTTCTGCATAAAATCACCATCAAATGTGATCTGATCTTTGTCAAAATCACACAGATGAAAAAAGTGTCTGCTTTAACTAAAACCACCCAAACATTTATGGTTTTTATATTTTAATGAGGACAGTATGCACACAATGACAGCAGGGGGAAAAATAGTAAAACAAAAATGTCAACCATCACATTTAATATTTTGTGTCCCCCGTTTGGCAGCAATAACTTCAACCAGACACTTCCTGTAGCTGCAGTTCAGTCTGGCACATTGATCAGGACTAATCTTGGCCCATTCTTCTCTACAAAACTGCTGTAGTTCAATCAGATTCCTGGGATGTCTGGCATGAATCGCTGTCTTTAGGTCATGCCACAGCATCTCAATGGGGTTCAAATCTGGACTTTGACTCGGACACTCCAGAAAGTGTATGTATTTTGTTCTTCTGAAACCATTCTGAAGTTGATTTACTTCTGTGTTTTGGATCATTGTCTTGTTGCAGCATCCATCCTCTTTTTAGCTTCAACTGTCTGACAGAGGGCCTCAGGTTTTCCTGCAAAACATCCTGATAAACTTTTGAATTCACTCTTCCATTAATGTTTGCAAGTAGTCCAGGCCCTGAGGTAGAAAAACAGCCCCAAATCATGATGCTCCCTCCACCATGCTTCACAGTGGGGATGAGTTGTTGATGTTGGTGAGCTGTTCCATTTTTCCTCCACACATGATGTTGTGTGTTACTCGCAAACAATTAAACTTTGGTTTCATCAGTCCACAAAATATTTTGCCAAAACTTCTGCTGAGTGTCCAAGTGCCTTTTTGCGAACATTAAGCGAGCAACAATGTTTTTCTTAGACAGCAGTGGCTTCCTCCGTTGTGTCCTCCCATGAACACCATTTTTGGCCGTTGTTCTACATATAAGTCGATATGTGCAGAGAGATATTGGACTGTGCAAGTTATTTCTGTAAGTCTTTAGCGGACACTCTAGGGTTCTTTTTTTACCTCTCTGATTATTCTGCGCTGAACTCTTGGCATCATCTTTGGTGGACGGCCACTCCTTGGGAGAGGAGCAACAGTGCCAAACTCTCTCCATTCGTAGACAACTTTTCTGACTGTCGATTGATGAACATCCAGACTTTTAGGGATGGTTTTGTATCCTTTCCCAGCTTTATACAATCCTTGATCGCAGGTCTTCAGACAGCTCTTATGATCGAACCATGATGCACATCAGACAATGCTTCTCACCAAAACAATTCTTACCCGGTGTGTGTTTTATAGTGGGCAGGGCAGCTTTAAACCACTCATCAGTGATTGGGCATACACCTGACTTAAAATGTTTGGTAAAAATTGGTTTCAATTGCTCTTTATGTCTCCTTAGGCAGCGGGTTCACTTACTGTACTTAATTTCCCCCCTTCTGTCACTGTTTGCATGCTATCCTCACTATAATATGAAAAACTATAAATGTTTGGGTGGTTTTAGTTAAAGCAGATACTGTATTTTCATTTGTTTGATTTTGACAATGATCAGATCACATTTGATGGTGATTTTCTGCAGAAATGTGAGAAATTTCAAAAGGTTCAGAAACTTTTTCATACCACTGTATGAGCAAGTGTAGTTATATGTAAATAATAAATCGTTTTATGGTTGTTTGAAGCACGCATTACTGGCTTTTGCATCATGTAGAGACAATATTACATGAAATAAAAGTGAAACAAATAAAAAAAGAAACAATTTTTTAAGAGGAAGTTACAAATTAAAAGTTATACAATATAAAATTATTCTATACATTAGTTCAGTTGATTTAAATTGGAGTTTACCAACCTTTTTTTTTTTTAAATTTTGAGCTTGATTGGGCTACTAACTATTGCATATAAATTTTGAAGACATCGAATAGCATTTAATTTTAACATCATAAATAATTACATTAACCTTTGTGAAGACACTGATAGTTTTTACAAAATAAACATGAATTATTTTACAACCTAATATGCAACATATTCTACTGTTGAACACTTTTCTACATTTTAAAAATCAATATTATTAATATATTAACTTTTGCAACATAATTTATGTTGTAACATAATAGCACAGCAGTGCTTTTGTAGTATTGCCTACTCGAAACGTCATTTAAATTATTTCTGATGCAACATGTTTTTTCTTGAGAAGTGGTTCCAGGTCTGTATTTTGTTACATTTGATTTTTTTTTTTTCTTAAGTACAACACATTTTTGCACATTCAAATACAAAATGCTGTATTTTATTGTTTACATAAATTGTAAATAAATTATAAGATTTAAATTCATACTTTTACACACTGCATTCACTTCATTCTTACATTTTATTTTAAATGTCATATTTTATGTTTAACAATTTCCTTGTGCTATTTATGACTAGTACATATTTGATATAGTATATTTATAAATTATTCACAATGTATCAACCAAAAAAGTCTCAAGTATTATTACATGGTAAATACAGTACATGTAATTTAAAATACATACATTGACTGACCCTGTGATATTCAATTTCTTTAGCCACATTCTCATGTTTATTTTTTCCTTTTGAGTGATAAATGCAATTTGTGAGTCTCATTTGGAATCCCATTATTTCTAAATACTTTATAGAATAGTGTCACGTGCCAGAAATGAAAGATACTCAAATCTTCAAAATTTTAACTTAAATTTGTGAAAAGCATGACACTGATTTAAAGGCTTCCATGACTTAATGTTGAAGGGGAAAAAAGGATTTCAAATATTGTTTCTTACCGTGTCAGAATGTGCTCGTCCCTTTAACAAGCGGCTTTCTTAGTAAGTACAATTCTCGGCGAGTAGATGTAACAAAGAGAGGAGGTCACACTTGTTACTTCCTCACTCAGCCAACACTTGGTTGTAAAATCATCTTCGCCGCATTTTAAGGTATGTATTGATTAACATAGCTTCAAAACGGGTGAGGTAGTGTTAAAAAGGAAGTTTATTTTGTCTTTTGAAAGGCTTCATCTGACTGTATTAGTAGTCGTGTGTGTGCGAGAAACAATAATCATCACTGTCATTTACAGTATTTGCTCAACTCATTGGACGCACATCAGGTGAAGGAAATTTAGTATGGTGCTTATATATGGATTGGCTTTAACCTAATCTTTGGTGTTCCTGAAGGATGATGAGGAAGGCATTTGTTTGTGTTGACGCCATAATTATCAATATTCCTATTGGAAAGGACAGTGAAGGACTTGGCCCGGTGATGCCGAAAGAGTTTCAGTGCGTCTTCCGAGACTCTTTCAAAGTTTTTACTTACTATGGCTACCCAAAACCTCTCGGGGTAAGTGGAGATTTTTTGAAGTTGAAAAAGTAGTGACTATCGCTCCCATTATTTACTACTTCATAAGGTCATTTTAAGACAGTGGTGACCAAACGAAGGCCCGCAAGGATTTCTTGGGGGGCTCGCAGCAAATTATGAAAATATAAATGAATTTGGCCAGCACATGAAGCTTGAGCACAGGCTCCACTCTGTTTCATTTCTCAGTTTCAACACTTCTTTATTAAGAAATGTTCACATATCAATGTCTGATCTTGTTTTCATTTATCTCTGGAAAAGAAAGTGACTTGATTGCAGGTAAACAACAAAAATATATCCAATATATACCAAATATACTAACAAAAATGGATATTCTAACTGAGGAAAAAGTTAGGACACCCTACCACCAGCTAGTGTCACCCACTTTGGCTGACATAACTTCAGTGAGACACTTTTTGTCACCATCTACCAGTCATTGAGATTGGTCTGAAGAAGGTTTGCCTCACTCTTCAACGCAGAATACTTTCAGCTGTAAGATGTTTGAGGGGTTTCTAGCATGTACAGCCCGTTTCAAGTCACCCCAAAGCATCTCAATGGGATTAAGATCTGGGCTTTGACTCGGCTATTCCAGGACTTTCTTCCTTTTCAGCCAGTCTTTGATGGATTTACTGGTATGTTTTGGGTCATTGTCATCTTGCAGGGTCCAGTTTCGCTTCAGCTTTAATGTTTTCACAGATGATCTCACATGTTCTTCAAGCACCGTCTGATACACGATAGAATTCATGGTGGATTCTGTGATGGTGAGCTGGCCAGGTCCTGCTGCAGCCAAGCATCCCCAAACCACCACACTTCCACCTTAATGCTTCAAAGTTGGTGTGAGGTTGTTTTCCTGGAATGCTGTATTGAGTTTACACAAAACATGTCCTCTGTTCTGGTGTCCAAAAAATTTCAGTCTTAGATTAATCTGTCCAAAGAACATTATTCCAGAAGTCCTGGTCTTTGTCTACATTCACTCTGGCAAACTTCAGTCTGGCCTTCATGTTCTTCTTGGAGAGCAAAGGTTTCCTCCTTGCACACCTCCCATGAAGGTTAAACTTGTGAAGTCTCATTCTGATTGTAGAGGCAAGCACTTTCACACCAACAGTAGCAAGAGCCTGCTTTAGGTCCAGTGATCACATTTTAGGGTTTTTGGAGACTTCTTTTAGCATCTCGCGGTCTGCTCTTGTGGTGAACTTGCTTGGACAGCCAGACCTGGGCATGTTGGCAGTTGTTTTGAATGTCCTCCACTTGTAGACTATTTTCCGGACAGTGGAATGGCTGATTTTATATTCTTTTGAGATCTTTTGAAATCCCTTACCAGACTCATAAGCGTCTACAATCTTCTTTATGAAGGCCTCAGACAGCTTCTTCGATCTCACCATGGTATTTTCTCTCACTTCAACAGTCAGGGGCACACCAAACTAAATGTGAGGTTTAAATAAGGAAAGCCTCCTTCAAAACACTGGGTAATTATGTTCTAATCATGTGCACCCGATGTGATACACCTGTGTGTGAATTTAGCCATTTTAAGTGGGATTGAATGTGGCGGTGTCCTAATTTATTCTTCAACAGAAATCACATTTATTTAAAATTCCTTTTACAGAAAGTTATAAAATATCTTTTTTCAGTTTGAATTCTTTAGTTCTATTACTTGAATCTCTCAAGATTGTTAAAATTGATATTAAACATTTATATGACCAAATATGTTAGAAAACACACAGGCTTCCATACTGTGTCCTAATTTTTTCACATGACTGTATATACTGTACATATACAGTATGTGTGTGTGTGTGTGTGTGTGTGTGTGTGTGTGTGTGTGTGTGTGTGTGTGTGTGTGTGTGTGTGTGTGTGTGTGTGTATGTATGTATGTATGTATGTATGTATATTAAGGAGGTTAGAGTATTAATTTTAAAACTGATGAAAATGCACCAATTTCTGGCCAAAATTTTAACTCATTGGCAGCCATTGACAGTGCTAATTGTCCAATCCAAAGTGGTAGAGTGGTAGATTAGAGTTCAAATGGATGTCTACTAGTGATAACCTAATTGATGTGAAGTTGCTTCTTGGCCAGAGAAAAACCAAATTTTTATTTTTTTATCTTTTTGGCTTCCATTGACAGCGCTAGACATCCAATCCATTTGAAGTGGGAGGAATGGGCGATTTGTTCATTCGCTGCCACCCTGCCAGTTCAAATGGATTCAACGTCTACTAGCGGTAAACTTCATGATTTTAAGTTTTGATTTAATTTAGCAATGGGATTGAATATGTTGATAAAATGTTAAAAATAAAATAAATAATAATATGAATAAGAAATAATGTCTAAATAATGTTAATGTTGAGTGACCTTTTGCTGATAATAAGTTTCACCTTTCTTAGCTTCTTAATTTTTACTCAATTTTCAAAATGTTATTTGGACCTTGCGTTCTTCAATTTTTCTGAAAGCAGCCCCCGGAAGAAAAAGTTTGGACACCCCTGTTTAAATGATTTTTTTTTTTTTCTGTTGTACCTTTACTTACAAGGTCATACTTCAATTTTATCTTTATTACAATTAGCATTTTTGAATTGCAGAACTGAACAGTGGCTCTTAAATTTAACACACCACTGCCCCTTTATAAAAGGTTTACTTTAGAGAAGCTTCACATTGAATTGTTGAGTGTACTTATTTCTCGTCAGTGATTGCACCGAGGTTTGAATCTATTGATTGTTCTTTGAAATCTATAGGCAGCACAATTCCTTGCTGGGGTGTTGATTGCCATTCTCAGCGGGCTCAATCAGACATATGTTAACTTGCTCGTCATCTTTTCCAACACCCCGGTAATTACCATTCAGTTTCATTCCATGTTGATTCATGTTTAAAATGACATTTTGCACTCATTTTTGGAATCTTATGTTCATTTCTTTCATCAATGTTAGTTTTTGCTCGGTGGAATGCTGACCTATGCAGCAGGACATGTTCGCAACATTCGTGTGGTAAGTATGCTAATGTGTTTTCTTGTGTAATATATAATGTACTATACGTTTGTGTGTGTATTAGGGGTGTATCCGATCATGTGATCAAAAATCATCGACCGAACGTTGGTAGTGAAACATGATCAGTCAACGCCAGCTTTCTCAGTTGAAATAGATTTGGTGTCTGTAACAGTCAATGGCAATAAATGTTTAAGTATACAGTATGTATCTATCTGTATAAGTATATTGGGAATAAAATTGTGTATATGTGTATAAATGTGTATATGTGTATATATATGTATATATATATATTAGGGCTGTCAAACGATTAAAATTTTTAATCGAGTTAATTACAGCTTAAAAATTAATTAATCGTAATTAATCGCAATTAATCGCAATTCAAACCATCTATAAAATATGCCATATTTTTCTGTAAATTATATATATATTCTGTAAAATAAATTGTTGGAATGGAAAGATAAGACACAAGATGGATATATACAGTGGGGAGAACAAGTATTTGATACACTGCCAATGGGAAAACCCATTGGCAGTGTATCAAATACTTGTTCTCCCCACTGTACATTCAACATACGGTACATAAGGACTGTAGGGGGCATTTCACTCTACTGTCATTTAAATCTGTCTATGCTGTCCTCACTTGGAAGCGTCTACTTTTTCCAAAGCTAGACAGCTAGTGAACGACACCTTAATAATCAGACTTCTTCCTTTTTCATCTGATTTATTAATAAAATAGCCTCAAACCATTGTCCTCTTTAGACCGTCATAAAACTACAAAAAAAAAGTACACAAGCATTGCATTAGCAACAACGTTAGCTTAGCACGCTATACAGGTTCACTAAACAAAACAAAAAGCGTCTCATACAAAAAACAGAACATTTCGCTTACTAACATAATATGTACATTCTTTACAACAACCATACTTACCGACAAATCTTGTCCAAGGATCATATAAGCACAACATTACAACGTAGGCGTCAGCTCGAGACGTCATGCAGCAATATTGAACTGGCAAGAAAAAAATAAACCATGTCGCAAAGCGACCACAAGAGTTCGCTGTTAGACAGCACAAAAAGCCTTGCTGTAAAACTTACCAAAAGGCAGAATACTGTCTGAGCGGGACATGTGCGTTAATTGCGTCAAATATTTTAACGTGATTAATTAAAAAAATTAATTACCGCGCGTTAACGCGATAATTTTGACAGCCCTAATATATATATATATATATATATATATATATATATATATATATATATATATATATATATGTATGTGTGTGTGTGTGTGTGTGTGTGTGTATATACTGTATATATATGACGGAAAACACAGACAAGACTAAAAAAGCAGTTTCTGCTCTTGCACTCCTCTATAAAAGAAACTGCTGTATTTTAAGCCAAAACAAATGTTGTGTTTGATAGAACAACATGTCTATATGCTGCCATAGCAGATTCATGGTGCATTAAGCCCCAGAACAATTTTTAATTAGTCCCTTTTACCCTGAAAACCCCTGTTTACAGACGTCGCACAACTGCTTTTGTTTCAACCCAGCCATAAAACGAAGGTCATTAATTAGATTTATTATTCAAAATGTCTGTCATTTTTAGCTTAGAATCATTAATTGATGTCTCATATTTCATTTAAAAAACAAAAAGACTTTAAAAAATTTATTCCCTCACATATTTTAGCCTTTTTAAACAAACTATGTCACATTGAAAAAAAATGGCGTCTGTAAAATAGTCACGGATATCTACCTCATAACTATCGCTTAATTGTATTTGTTACTGTTGCATTTTCTCCGATATGTTAAATGATAAATAATCGATCCAAACAAAGAAAAATTGGGGGAAAAAAACGTTTAGAAGGGTAAATATATGAAAAAAAACCTCTCAACCACTCCCTGATGTCTGCGATTTCTGCATCACGACCCTTGTTATATTACCATGTTTCACACATAAAATCCCAAAAAAATCCAGCTTTGGCCATTCACAGCTGTGTCTTGACACTCAGTGATAGATGCTACATGGAGTTTTTGGATCAAAACAAGATAAGTATGCCATAATAGCTCGTTAAAGTCATGGCGTCTGTAATTCTGCTCTCGCGTGTTCTCACCTCCAGATAGGGTTTTGCTGTTTAAGAAGAAACACTTTTTTTTTTTTTTAAATGCCCTCCAGTTCAAAATTTTTCTTCCCCCAGAAAATTGAGATTTTAAGCATTCCAATGATGTATCACACATGCATATTGGACAATTTTGAATATATATATATATATATATATATATATATATATATATATATATATATATATATATATATATATACACAGTATACCCAGGGGTGCACATATTTTTTTGGGAGAGCCGACCCGCCTGATGCGATAAAATTATGACAACCTTTACTTAGAGCCAATTACCTTTAATTAATTATATAAACAAATAACGCTTGATTAACATCAACTGGCACAACAAAGTTGCCATTACTTCGAAGTGAAACGTAAAGAAATAAACATAAAAGCACTAATTCAAAATAAAGGGCATTCATATGCGGCTCCCACATTAACTCCAAGCCTTTGTAAAAGTGGGATGTCCTCCTCATAAGAGCTCATTGAACGTGCATGTTTAGCTTTGTGAAATGCGAGCAAAAACACGTTTGTCAGTGCATGGCGCTGTTCTTCAATAACTTTATTCCACCACATGTCCATAGGGCGAGTGGGGTCCTGTTTGACATCGATAGTTTGCTTAATTGCCACATGCTCTGTTTTTTTCGTGCTTTTCAAAGTTTGGATGGCTAAAATTCTTTGACCCTACATAAAATGCGCTGCTCTTATTAGCGACATTGGGATTCTCACGGCAAATGTTGCACCACATTTCTGTGCGAGCATCATTTGCTTCTAGCCATGGTACCTCCTGCAGCCACTTTTCAGCAAAAGTCCTTTTATTCGGTAGCTCTGGTGACGTCTCTGTCGTCTGTCTGTATTTTGACGGGGTGGGGGAACACGGAAATAATTACTCAGTGGGGCCTGCCTCTTTGACATTTTGAGAAGTGATTTTCTCGTGTCCGCCGCAAATACAGTGGTCAGCCATCGGTACGCAAAAGCGTATGGAAGCCATTGAGGGCCAGCGCGTTTGTCTACGTCCAGTATGCATGCGCGCATGCGGACCACTTATGTGCACCCCTGTATATACCATAATGCGGTATCTACCAAGGAGATGCTCTGTCCCCCCTACTGTTCTTCATAGGCCTAAACCCCCTCAGCCAGATCTTCACCAAGAGTGGTTTCGGGTACCAGTTCCGAAGTGGAACAACCATCAGACACCTCCTCTACATGGATGATATCAAGCTGTATGCCAAGAACCAGTATGACATCGACTCTCTGATTCACCTCACGAGAATATACAGCAATGACATCGGGATGTCATTCGGACTAGATAAGTGTGGATGAATGGTATCCAGAAGAGGGAAGGTAATCTCAACTGAAGGGGCTGAACTACCTGAAGATAAAATAACTGATGTGCAGGACAGCTACAAATACGTGGGGATCCCAAAGGCAAATGGGAACCATGAGGAGACAACTAGGAGGTCTGCAACAACCAAATACTTACAGAGGGTGAGACAGGTCCTCAGCTATGCCCTACAAGTAATCAGATACCCTGCCGGCATCGTATCCTGGCCGCTGGTAGAGATGCAGGCTACCGACATCAAGACAAGGAAGATCCTTACAATTCACGGAGGGTATCACCCTAAGTCCAACATCCTGAGGTTCTACACAAAGCGGAAAGAGGGAGGCCGAGGACTAGTGAGTATCAGAGCCACTATCCAGGAGAAAACTACATTCCTCCAAGAGTACATCATGAAAATAGCCCCCAGTGATGACCTACTCTCTGAATGCCTCGGGCAACAGAAGCCCAGTAAGGAGTAGGACCCTGAGGAGATATCATGGAAGGACAAGCCCCTGCATGGTATGTACCACCGACAAATTGAGGGGGTAGCTGACATGGTAAAAACATACCAGTGGCTTGAAAAGGCCGGACTGAAAGACAGCACGGAGGCACTGATCATGGCAGCTCAAGAACAGGCCCTAAACACAAGATCATTAGAGGCCGGGGCCTATCACAGCAGACAGGACCCCAGGTGCAGGCTATGCAAAGACGCCTCTGAGACAGTCCAGCACATCACAGCAGCATGTAAGATGCTGGCAGGCAAGGCATATATGGAACGACATAACCAGGTAGCAGGCATAGTGTACAGGAACATCTGTGCCGAGTACGGACTGGAGACCCCAGAGTCAAGGTGGGCAACACCTCCAAAGGTGGTCGAAAACAATCGAGCCAAGATCCTGTGGGACTTCCAGATTCAGACAGACAAACTGGTTATGGCCAACCAGCCTGACATAGTGGTGGTGGATAAACATCAGAAGACAGCAATAGTGATAGATGTAGCAATCCGGAGCGATAGCAACATCAGGAAAAAAGAACACGAAAAGCTGGAGAAGTATCAAGGGTTGATGAAAGAGTTGGAGAAAATGTGGGGAGTGAAGGCAACAGTGGTGCCAGTAGTGATTGGGACCCTAGGGGCAGTAACCCCCAAGTTGGGTGCATGGCTCCAGCAGATACCAGGAACAACGTCCGACATCTCCGTTCAGAAGAGCGCAATCCTAGGGACAGCTAAGATCCTGCGCAGAACCCTCAAGCTCCCAGGCATCTGGTAGAGGACCCGAGCTTGAAAGGAGAGACCATACCATACGGGGGGGCGAGACAACTATTTTTTTTTTTTTTTTCATATGCACTACTTAAACAAGCTTTGCAGAACACAGAGAAAATATCCAGTCAAGTCAAGGAAATCATCAACAAAATAGCTCAATTTATCACAATGAATGTAACCCACAACAAAATACTGAAATTCTACAGTTTCCCGCATTGATTTCAATATGTCAGGTTTTCACCCCTGATCTCATGGGAAGGCACTGTTTAAGTGATTATCTCCAAGTAATGTTGAAGCTGAGAAGTCCAAAACAATGTAGGCAGAACTGAAGCTTCTTGTGCGGGCCATAGTCAATGATATTTTCATAAATTGCCAAGGATCAATAAAAACGGGCCAGCCTGCGGACTTTAGTTTAAACATCACTGCTTTAGATGGCTAAAGTGATTGTGTTCCTTTTTTTTTTTAGATCAAGGTATCATTCTGTCTGAACATTATCAGCTTCCTGTGGTCCATTGTCTTGCTTTGTCTCACCATACTCAACCACAACTTATTTCAGGATGTTACCTTACAAGAGTTCAAGGTGAATGCAATATTTGAAACCTCAATTTTTGCAAGGCTCGAAATGAACATTCATTTCTTTTTTTTTCCCTCCTCCAGTCGCAAACAGGAATGAAAGCAACCATTGGGAGCCTGTTAGCAGCAGAAAGTTTGATGGCCTTATTTCTAATCTTGTGGCAGAGTAAAGCTGTGTGCAGACAACATTTCAACACTCTGGTATGTTGCCTCGTCTGAGATGCTCTCCAACTCCAAACCCATAAAATTAATAATAACCGTTTTTCTCTGCAGCCTATTGTTCAGCTGAAACTAGAAGACTAAACAGGCTGACGCAAATGAATAAACCGACAAGATCGACTGACTGATTTTTTTCCTTAGCACATCACTGTTGTTTACCCTCAAATGTACAATTTCTGAACGTGTGAGCCACACTTTAATCATATTTTATTGTTTAATAATTTCATGGAAATGTTCACATGTTCATACATATCACTTTTATAGGACTAGTTTACATAAAAACAGAATTCCCTTGTACTGCATAATTAATTTGGCTTTTATTCACATGTTCCTCTTAATTATTTCTGCTTGTGTTGTCGACATAAAAATAAAACACATAACCACAACAATTCACACCTACATACAATTTAGTCTTCAAATAAAGTACTATGAATGTTTTTTGGGCGTGTGGAAGGAATCTGGAGTACCTAGAGAAAACCCACTCACCACGAGGGGAGACCATGTAGACTTAACACAGGAAGACCCAAGTCTGAATTTGAAACTCCAGGCCTGATACCTGCATTCAGTGCACAGTAATATACAGTGTACTGCAGTTTTTGAGAGATGCTTTTGGTGTTTCTTTTCCAAAATCTTTTATATTCAAATGTTGTACGCATATTCATAACATTGTTTTCATGTTCTCCGTATTGCTTTAAAATACGACTGTTAGTACAAACCAGTGTTTCTCAGTTATTTTCTGCCACCCCCACCACAAGACACAAACGTTTCACACACTCCCAACTCTACCACCACTGTAAATAGTGTCATTTGTCTATGAAATTATTAATATTATAAGTGCACCTCTGACTAACGTGTCCTTTTTAATATCAAAGAAAAAAAGAGTAATATAAATCAACTTACAATAAAGCAGTTTTCTGAATTATTTTCTGTTATGACCACTCCAGGAAGACGTAAACGTTCGCGCCCCCCCAACTCTGCCGCCATTGTAAATAGTATCGTTAGTCTATAAAATTATTATTTTTATTATCATTATTTTAAGCACACCTCTGCATAACATTGTGTCCTTTTTAATATCAAAGAAAAAAAGTAATATACATTATTTTGCAACTGAGTATAACTTTATTAACATTGTTTTGTTTGTAACAGAAAAGACTTAAAGCGCATCAATTTGCCTGAATTAAAAAACAACAACAACATCCAAACTGTAAAAATACACTCAAGGTACATTTTTTGACCATTGGATATACTAAAAAAATTAATAAAATCAATAAATAGTAACAAATTCAAATAGATTAGCAACAATACCTCATGAGGACAATATGTCAAACAATTTGACCAAAAAATCAAAAATGAATAGAAAGAAAACGATAATGTCATTGGACAGAGGGACAGTTTTTATTTTTGCTGAAAGCGGTATCATCTTTGCTATGGTATGAGGTTATTTTGCACCGGGCAACTTGGTACTGATGTAACACTGACAAAGCGGGACGATTTTTGGCAATATTCGGCATGTTTTCGCTGAAAAAAAATCAAGCGGCCTATCAATGTGATTGGGGTCCAATGTCTTTAAGTGACGTCTTAATTGAGTTAGCTTCCTGCTGTTTGCTGCAAACATTTTTAGACACAGTCATAGACTTCATAATGATATTGACCGACACGGAGCGCGGGGCCGATTAAATGGGGGCCTATCTCTGTCAAAGCTGACAGATAGGAAACACAAAGGGATTCTTACGTTAAAATATTGTGCTTAAATGCTTAAATCCCTGAATTATTTATAGATATGGACGTAAAACAGTCTCGATTCTTTGTTAATAGAGCAAAGAACCGGGCAGTTAGCGTTTATTTTACGTAAATATGTCGATTCTGCTGCTAGTCTTTTAGCCCCTGTAGCGCCGCCTTGTCATCACAAAGTGCTTTTTCTGTTGAAAATTCTCGTGAATAAATGCTTAAATCCCTGAATTCTTTATAGATATGGATGTAAAACAGTCTCGATTCTTGGGTAAAAGCACAAAAAAAAAAAAAAAACGTGCGGTTAGCATTTATTTTACGTAAATATTGCAAACTATAATGCCAATGCAGTAGTGGCTAATTTCTCGCATTGATTTTTTCAAAATTTTATCAAAAACGTTTCAAAATGCATGCATGGTATGAAACATATAACAATTACCTTGAATCCTCAAAAAAAATCACTCCTGAGACAAACCTTCCTGTTTGTATGCGGTACAGCTTTCATACTTTTTCCAACCTAAATCCGGCGTTAAATCGCTGCGTGCATGTGTTTGAGAATAAAGCCTGAGTTATGCTCGTGTGTTGCGGTGACGGCGAAGCAATTACGGCGTCAATAAGCATTCGATAGTTCTGCGGTGAGGGAACGCATTGCTCTGTAATTCACCGCCAAGCCACTAGAGCGGTGTGGCGTTATGATTGTACGGTTTTGGGGCATGCTTGTTGACTTCCGCTGGTCTAGTTTAACAATGCAAGATGGAACGCTTGAATGTAAATTTTCTGCTCATCAACATTGAATAAATGTTGAGAGGCAGGCGATGCAGATGACTGTTTCGAGGCGGTCTGGCCGACTTTTGATGGCGCACAGAGAGTTCTAAACTCGGGTGGAGACAGCTAGCTTCAAACTGGCATCGAGCACTGCGTCCAAGGTCTGCAAAGCCCGATTTGTTTGCCGTGTCCTACAACCAGCCAGTGGGAAGCCATAGCAGATTTCTGGCGTCTACGGAACTTCCCAACCTGCGTTGGGAGCCTTGATTTTAACGTTATCATAAAAAGCACCGAGGCACTCTCAATCAGTGATGATGTATCGTGTGTGTGAACTGTCTGTTATTGAAAATTAAAGATCAAAACAACTCTTTTGACACCAAACCTGTGCTTTATTCTTCATATACTTGAAGTGTGACACGTATACAAGTCACAGACTCACAGCAAACATAGGTACACAATAAATGATGAAGTGCACCAACCAAAAATACGACAAAGTGATAAAAAGTTGGCAGTTTTTGGCCGACTGGGTCACCGCTTCGTGTGGCCACTCGCTTCCGAACTCTCACGTCTCGGTGGTTCTTCCATTTTTTTTTTTTCAATCGCCGACTTTGCCATTTGGCAATCATAATAATGTCTTGACGAGACTTGCTCTTCGATGATACGCCCGAACCGGAAACAACAGTCTGAGCGAACCAATCACAGTCCATTTCCCCCACGTCATATGCGTTGACGTGACGCTAGGGTGTGAAAAATCAATAGGACCGCGTCAGGCTACAGCACAGGGTCGTAAATCGGGTCTTCCTTGACGGCGCAGGTCTGACGCGGAAGTATAACTCGGCCTTGACTCCTCTTGATGTGGGCAGTCCTCCTACTTGAAGGCATGGCGCACTGTGTGACGCATGTGACCTGTCAATATAATTATGAAGTCTATGACACAGTAAGCAGACTGGGCTTTCCTCGTCCACCACTACAGTAAAAGTCAAAGCCAAACGCTACATACGCGTTGTCATATTTCCTCGTCCTAGCTCTTCACATCTCCAGTGCTCTTTGCTATGTGCTCTTGTTTGGTTCAAAAATACTCCACACACTCGGAAAATGATCGCAAGACTGCCACTCACTGAGTGGATGTAGAATTACACTTTATTCTAGTACGGCAAAAAAAAGTATGTTCCCCGAGGTCACATGCGAAACCTGGGGTGGGGCACTATTTGAGAAGTACTGCTGTTAATGTCTGGTGACGGGACAGTCCGGACTGATGTGGACGCCAGTATTTTTTAAAAATGTTTTTACTTACCAAAATAATCACTTGTTCCATTAATAAAGAGTTAATCATCTGATTTAATAATTTTAACCAATGCCCAATGCCCATCAAAAGTAAACTGGATTAAAGAGCATCCGAAACTAGTCCCCTTGATTTCTACTGCATGTTTTTGTAATGCGAAGCAATAAATGACCAGCAGAGGAAGACAAACACAGCGAAACGTCAAGGCGGATCCACTTGAAATAGTTGATGTTTTTCGTGAAACAGCTTGAATTGAAATTTAAATATTCGTTTGGATCTTGCCATTTTACCCACGCGTGATTATTACGTAGTCCACTAAGTTCGGAATGTTTACGCGTGTTTGTATTCAGAAAAAGTCATGTCAAAAACTGTGATTTCAGCGCATGATGCAGGCAAGCGAATGAGCTCTTCCGCTTCTAGACGATGACACTCCCTTTTGCGTTTACACCAATCAAAACTCAATCCAGTTGTCAGTTTCCATTCTTTCCAAACATTTCATATCCGAGACGTCACACCTCACGCTGCCTATTACAGTACAAATGTGCCGATATTCCGGTCGTTACGTTTACGTTCCTGTGGCTTGCTCGCCGCCCCTGGTTGCGTTTGGGTGAGGGGGTCGGCTCGCGGCTACCTACCGCAGCTCCGCTATGGCGTCGGTGTACAACCGAGGCTCCCTTACACTGAGCAAGGATGACGTGAACTATAGAATGCATTTCCGAATGATAAACGAGCAGCAGGTTGAGGACATAACAATAGAGTTCTTCTACCGGCCCCACACCATCACGCTGTTGACGGGCACGGTGCTGTGTTTGATGTACTTCGCCTTCGCGAGGTAAGGCAACTGAAAAGGTTAGCTTGGGGAGCTAGCAGGTGGCTAACGGGCTGTGATGCTCGTCTTGACAATGTGAATGGGGCGCCTGCCTCCTGTCATTTTCTCGTACACAAACTCCATCAAATACGTGCCATTTAAATGAGTGAGGCGTTGCTTTCAAGACCACTTAGCAGTGAATTGTTTTGAAAAATATGTGATGTCCAAAACCGTTCCCCTGGCGAAACTCAGCGGTTTATTGCATTTATATCTCGGTTGTTTTCATGGGGTAGGATACCAACTAAGATTATGATGCCTCCTTTATTCGAATACGGATCAGAATTAAATTTGGTAGGTACATTCTAGGGATATATGCACATCAATCCTCAGGAGCCGAATTTAAATTTTTTGTCTTGTTTAATGACATGAATCTATTGCGGACTTATTGTTGCCTGTAGGTTATGATTAGCCAGTACAGGGCACGCACGCGGTTCAGTCGTTGATTTTAATGTCGCTTGTCTGATGAGACATTTAGGGAGTGAGCTCGGTGGTCGTAGTTCATTTTGAACTTGTTTAGCAAATGGGAGGTCGTTGCTAACCTCACCCAGTCAACATGGATTGGACGTCTTATCAAATTCAGTGGCATCCAATGAGTTAAATGCCCTATAAAGAATTAATGCTGGTTTACAGTAGGGCTGGGCGATATGGCCTGTAGTAAGTATCACAGTAAATTGAGCAGATTTACTTCGATAATGATTAATGACGATAAATTCGCCCAAAGTGGACTATTATATAATTTGCTATATTGCTGTTTTGCCAATGATTTTATGATGGCAGTAATGACACTAAATATATGTATATATTAGGGCTGTCAAAATTATCGCGTTAACGCGCGGTAATTAAATTTTTTTAATTAATCACGTTAAAATATTTGACGCAATTAACGCACATGTCCCGCTCAGACAGTATTCTGCCTTTGGGTAAGTTTTACAGCAAGGTTTTTTGTGCTGTCAAACAGCGAACTCTTGTGGTCGCTTTGCGACATGGTTTATTGCTTTCTTGCCAGTTCAATATGGCTGCATGACGTCTCGGGCTGACGCCTACGTTGTAATGTTCTGCTTATATGATCCTTGGACAAGATTTGTCCGTAAGTATGGTTGTTGTAAAGAATGTACATATTATGTTAGTAAGCGAAATGTTCTATTTTTTGTATGAGACGCTTTTTGTTTATGTTTAGTGAACCTGTATCGCGTGCTAAGCTAACGTTGTTGCTAATGCAATGCTTATGTACTTTTTTTTGTAGTTTCACTACGGTCTAAAGAGGACAGTGGTTTGAGGCCATTTTTTAATAAATCAGATGAAAAAGGAAGAAGTCTGATTGTTAAGGCGTCGTTCACTAGCTGTCTAGCTTTGGAAAAAGTAAACGCTTCGGAGTGAGGACAGCATAGACAGTTTTAAATGACAGTAGAGTGAAATGCCCACTACAGTCCTTATGTACCGTATGTTGAATGTATATATCCATCTTGTGTCTTATCTTTCCATTCCAACAAATTATTTTACAGAATATATATATAATTTACAGAAAAATATGGCATATTTTATAGATGGTTTGAATTGCGATTAATTACGATAAATTAATTTTTAAGCTGTAATTAACCCGATTAAAAATTTTAATCGTTTGACAGCCCTAATATATATATATATATATATATATATATATATATATATATATATATATATATATATATATTTAAAGGGTGTAGCGGTACATGTATTTGTATTGAACCGTTTCGGTACGTGGTCCTCGGTTCGGAACGGAGGCGTACCGAACGAGTTTCTGACGTAATGTAAAGTGCTGTCAAATTTAGCGCGTTAACGGGCGGTAATATTTTGAATTAATCCCGTTAAAACATTTGACGCATTTAACGCAAGCGCGGAATGCCCGCTCATGCATCCCATAATCCCACTGTTACGTCCCACGGATCGCTCGCTAAGGGCGTAACATAAAACGAGCCACGCACACAAGTTGCAAGTGGACACAAATTTATTCAAGTCGAACTCGCAATGAACAAAATATACAAAATGCAGAAGAAGCTGGCTTCAGTGTAAGCCCAGGCCAAAACAACAAACAAAATGAAACTACACTTAAACCCCACCCGCTAAGTAAACCCTGATCGTAAAAAGGAAATAACAAGACGGCCACTACCCTGGCTTCTACACTAAACAAAACGGGTTGAACGAAAACGGCAGTTTACCTCTACTGCTGCGGTGCTCTTATTTACGGTGAACAAAAACGATCCAATAACGAATGAACACAAAATACCTCACTGAAAAAGCGGGAGTGTAACAAAATAGCGATCAAATGCACAGGTGAATGAATGGCGAGCAAACAGCTGACGAGGAGGTATGCGGCACGTATGCTGTCAAATGCAAAGTTGCGAACTCTCAGACTGTTGACTGTAAAATGGCGAGCGCTCAGATGACTTTGTTCACGCTGCCTTTATGTGGTTAACAAGACACAGGCACAATGCAACACACACGCGGGGATGCGAGCTCAAACTACCTTGTATTGGCTCAGCTGCCGTAAAGCAAGTGCTATTGCCACAAAAGTAAACAAAGCGCTGCATAATGGATACATGACAGACAGCGGCTAGTTTTTGAAGTTGGCACCCTTCCTCGGGTGGCCCATCAGCAGCGGCGACGTCGTCTGCCCGTCCGGCGTCAATCAGAGTTAGTCACGTTGGGGGGGGGGGGGGGGGGGTAGGCAGCTGGCGGACGCAACAATCAGCTGACTGACGGTCTCAAAAAAGATAACAATTAAACGGCCAGGGCCGTCGCACCACTCAGAAGTGCAGTGAGCAGCGTGGGTAACGTTTAAATGTAAACATGGAAGAAAATCAGGTTGGCCCTCTGGGTGGGGAATTCAAATTAAAAAAGAATATAGATGGAACAACTCTCAGAAAATGTAAATAAGTTGGTTTGCCTCACCGACTAGCTAGAGAATGACTAGGGAAGAGGGCCACATTTATGTGTACACTACACACACTTTGCACACATTATAAATGATACTGTTTTTGTTACTGTTCCAAGGCTCTGTTGTGTTTGTTTTTGCAGAGAAAAAGAAAATGTCTTCAACAGAAAGAATGTTAATGCCATCTTGTGGATGTATTGTTATAATCAACAAATACATTACTTATGTACAGTATGTTGAATGTATATATCCCTGAGAGAGAGAGAGAGAGAGAGAGAGAGAGAGAGAGAGAGAGAGAGAGAGAGCGCTAGCTAGCTAGCTGTGGGAGCATATATAGAAAAATAGCTGTGGCCATTAAACAGTCATTTTATAGGCTTTACTGTTGGATTATAATTCATGATGAATGCTTTAGCATCATAAAAGATATCAAAGAAATCACACACACACGCAGATACAAAATAGCGCGACATACTATTTGCTAGATGCAGTCCGTGCCCAATCCATTCATTAAGTTCAGCTGTTTCGATAAGGTTACAGCCGCCATCCGACTCCCATCACGTTCATTTGTAGCGCTAGCCACTGGCGTTAGCCTGTGGCCTGGCTACCAGTGGAGAGCAGTGAAAGCACCCTCTCCTGTAATCGTGAGAACCAGGGAGCAAGCCTGTCTGGAAGCCGCCAAGAGTCTACTTAATGTCGGGTGAAAGTTTGGCGACGCTCCCTTAAGCCTGACTCCATCAAGTTAGCCGCTAGCGTAAGCCTACCGGGCTTATGTTTGATTTCCTGGTAATCACGTGACTTCATACGTAAGCACAATGACTGCTTTCTTAAAGGGGAATGAACATAGCCGAACAACAGAGAGTCAAAGCGGGATGAAAAGACTATATTTTCTTGTTTTATTAAATTACCGTCTTTACCGACATGGTCAAAATTATGTCGGTCATCGTGAAGAATTTCGATAATGGTATATTTTCGATATACCGCCCGGCTCTAGTTTACAGCAACTTGTCATTCCTTGTCTTTTGGGTATTGACACGCACTCTCATTGTACCCATTCTCAAATGTATTTTTTTTTTTTTTTTTTTTTTGCCTCACTAGAATAAAGAAAAACATCCATTACAGTAGATGGCAGTAGTGTTATTGTTGAGAGACTACTGAACAAGCCTTCAGCCTGTAAAAAATGTTGACAACAGGTAGCATTAAGCTAAATACGTTAAAGTATTACTTATTGACATTACACGTAATTGGGCTTTTAAGATGCTTTAGTTTTTTCCTGGGAAAAAAAAAAGTAAAAATGTAGCTCAATCTCACGGTACTAATAACAATTTTAGAGACCAGTGACACCATTTATGATCATGGTGGTGATTGGTGAAGCGCGCAGCTCAGCCCACTAGCCAATGGGCAATGTGCTATTTATGATCCCTGATTTTTTGGAATGAATAATAAAATGGGATAATCCTGTTTTTTGTTTTTGTTTTGATTGTTAAGCATACTACATGGAATAATGCACGTTTGATGCTTCATTCATTGGATACAAATACATTTTGGTTGTGTCTTTTAACTGCAAGTTTAAACAAAGTTTTATCTGTTTGCAGAGATGATGGAAATCCTGACAATAATCTTTGGGTGGGTTTGATTCTGGTGATCTCCTTCTTCCTTGTTATCAGCGTTTTGGCGTTTCCTAACGGTGAGCTTCATAAAAGATGTTTAGATGAGTGTTCCTCGCCATCTGTTGAGTCTACATATTGAAATCAAAGATGTCCAAAAAAGTGTATAGAGTTCGAGCACCTACGTCATTCTTGGTGTAGCAACAAGTCGGTCGTCATTTTGGTGGACAAACAATGCCATGAGGTAATTCATTATATGCTACATTATGTGGAGAAATTGTGCTAGATGCAGAAAATTATAATGATCAACACAAGTCATTACAGCAATTTTTCTTCGCTAAAATCTGATTACCATGTCTATCGAACAAACGCTACGGAATGCTGGTCTGATGACATAATGTGCACATACTCTATACATAATAATTATTAGGGGTGTTAAAGAAATCGATTCTGAGATATATCATGATATTTCATCACACAGTTCTCATATCGATTGAAAATACATCTGGATCGATCCTTATGTGTTTTTGGTGGAAATAATTCAGTGGCTGCACTTCTACTCCCGTCCAGTAGTTGGCAGCGCGCAGCAGCATTGCCTTGCAGTCTGCTGAAGTAACAACAACATTAGACCAATCCGAGCAGAGATTTTTGTATGTCGCCCTCTAGCAGTTGCTCGGATTAGTTCTTTTAGAAGTCTGAAATTTAGGCTCATTTTGGCTTTGAATGTAAAAGCATATGCATGGAGTATTTAGAATTCTGCATTTAAGCCGGTTTGGAGTAAAGCAGGTTTGCACTAAAAAATAGAAAATGTAATCACGAAAGCCATATGTTGTTCAAACATACAACAAAAACATTTTTACTTGAGTGCTGAATGAGGTTTTTAGGAATTGTAGTAAATGTACTTATGTCAATTTAAATTTTTTTCCGAAGTGATGTACAACTATTGAAATAATCGTCTTCAAGGGATTTATTGTGATACAAATCGTATCGCCAAATATAAAGCAATACACACCCCTAATAATTATAAACATTGTTTTGGGCGGAATCTTTGAACCTGAAGTACGTGTGTCAACGCATTTATTTTGCATCATTCCTCCTCTGTAGGTCCTTTCACTAGACCTCATCCAGCAATATGGAGAATAGTCTTTGGTGAGTAACATGAATGAAGAAAACCAAGGTTATTGGAAAAATGTCTGTAGTGCATTTCCTCTTATTTATTACAATTCTGTTGCCAGGTCTGAGTGTGCTGTACTTCCTCTTTCTGGTTTTCATCATCTTCCTGAACTGGCAGCAGGTTAAACAGTTAATGTACTGGCTGGATCCTAACCTGCGCTACGCCAAAAGAGAGGCAGACATAATGGTGAGTAATTTAGGGGAGTAAGAATGCAGAGGAACCTCCAAAGTTGAATGCGATACAATTTGGTTTTTAACCCAACATCCATTAAAAAAAAAAAAAAAAAAAAAAAAAAAAAACTGGAGTACAGCCAATCAAAAGCATAGTTTTGGAACGTGGAAAGAGGTTGGAATAACTTGGAGAAAGCCCTGGCAAGCATGGCATTGAGATTCAAACCCAGAACCTCATGACTGTAAGGCTGTTTTGTTGAAAAACGGGCCTCAAAAGTGAAATTATTCTCATGTTTTTAGGATAAACTTTCTAAAGCTTATGTCTCAGTTTATGTAGCCTAGGTAATGTTGTTACAAAAGAGGAAAAGTATAATAACCGCAGTTAAGAAAATGAAACTTAGCATTGCGTCGAAAGTGGCTATTCATTATCATGTACAGTTTGCAATAAAGACACCTGGTAAAGAGTTTTCTTTTTAATTCTCTTTAATGAATAGTTAATTTTTTGATGACAAGAGTTTGAACCCGAAACAAATTATTTCACTTTCTGCTTGCTCCAGAGGAAATTTATTCCAAAATTACCATAATTTTCTAAAGCCAACCAGTGTAAAGATTAAATTTAAATTTACTGTGTGGGGTTCACTGGAATGGTTCATTTAATGTTACCGTATATGTGAGCAGCCGCTTAGAGTATGTGTCCACTGCCGCCCTTTTAGGAGTATGCAGTCAACTGCCATGTCATTACCTGGGAGAGAATTCTCAGCCATTTTGACATCTTTGCATTCAGTCATTTCTGGGGTTGGGGCATGAAGGCCCTCCTCATCAGAAGTTACGGCCTTTGCTGGACCATCAGTATTACATGGGAGCTCACAGAGGTACTGTGTAGTGGAATCTTCTCAGGTTTTTGTGAGGTTGAATCTCTGTGGTTCCCGCAGCTCTTCTTCATGCATCTGCTGCCCAACTTTGCCGAGTGCTGGTGGGACCAGGTGATTCTGGACATCCTCTTGTGTAACGGTGGGGGCATCTGGCTGGGCATGACGGTGTGCCGCTTTCTGGAGATGAGGACATACCACTGGGCTAGTATTAAGTATGTACCGGAAATGAACAGAGAGATGTTGTTTTCCATTTAGGCCTACTTGTATTTCTTGTCCTGCTGCTGTCAAAGCAACAACAGACACAAAATGTCTGAAATACAGTGGTGCCTCAAGATAGAGTGGTTTACTGTATATAACTTGTATTTTAAATCATCTTTCCAAATAGAAATTAGCTCATTCACTGCCAACCCAGGTACAGTATTTTACGGACTATACGCCGCTCCAGATTTGAGTCGATCTACCTAAAAATGCCTCAAAGAACAAAACAATATCTACATAGGTCGCACCGGACCTTAAGTCGCATTTTTGGTGAAAACTGTATATCATTCGCCAAGTACCCTTACACAATCACAAGTATTAATGAAAAAGAATTGAATAGCTGCCTTACCTTGTGTCGAAACCACCCTCATGGATGTCCAGATTTTTGTACGTACTATCCGTATCTTGGGAAAAAAATACCTCTAAAGGGTTGAAAAAACAAGCCAAAGCCTAGTAAAGACTAAATTGAAAAGAAAACATACATACAACTTGTTTAATTAAATTAAACTCCAAAATAGATCATTTTAAAAGTCATTATTAAACTGGTTTGATTTATATGTTAAATATATTTTACACGGGTCTTCGCGGTGGCTAGTGGCTAGCACATATGGCTCATAGCTCTGAGATTAAGGGTTCAATCCCGGGCTTCGGCCTTCCTGTGTGGAGTTTGCATGTGCTCCCTATGCCTGCATGGGTTTTCTTTGGGTACGCGGATTTCCTCCTACATCACTAAACTATGCATCGTATAAAAACAACAACTACGACTACTTGAGTGGCGACTTGACAGCCTCTAAACCAGGGGTCGGGAACTTTTTTTGGCTTAGCCATGAACACCACATGTTTTTAAATGTAATTCCGTGAGAGCCATACAAT
This sequence comes from Corythoichthys intestinalis, assembly GCF_030265065.1. Classification (NCBI taxonomy): domain Eukaryota; kingdom Metazoa; phylum Chordata; class Actinopteri; order Syngnathiformes; family Syngnathidae; genus Corythoichthys; species Corythoichthys intestinalis. The sequence continues at coordinate 46,523,332 of NC_080398.1, forward strand.
ATGTTTAAAAATTATACAAGTAATGTGTGAATTTTATGTAATTTCAACACTTTTAAAGTACAACAAGTCTCTGAATTCTTTTTAATAACATTGTTATTAGAGGTGCACGATAATTATCAGTCCGATAATAGGAATTATTACGTCATCCCAATAACTCCAATAACATTATATATTATCGGGCCTATTAATATTTTTGGCACGGTATCGGATTGCGATGTGAGCGTTTGTTTCCACTCCTGTTTTGCCAGTTTGCAAGTTTCGTTACTGTTCTAGAGGCTGTATTTTCCCTTCACTGAGTTATAAACCTTACTATGGCAATTAGCAAATGTTTGGATTTTACAGTATTATGTTTACAAGTTCTTGAGAGGCCTGTTGGGTATTGATAGGCTTTCTGTTCTATAATTGCCAGGTTAAGAAACTTTTTTTTTTTTTTTTTTAATAATTAAAGATTTGTCTGCAAGCCAGATGCAGCCGTCAAAAGGGCCATATCTGGCTCGCGAGCTATAGGTTCCCGACCCTTGCTGTAAAGATACATTTTTGTCAACAGGCTTCCAATCCATTTTCTCTGGGAGGCTTGGAAGCGAAAATTCGCTCCCAGTGAAAATGGAATAGACATCTATTGCAGTAAGTGGCAGTCAGAGAGTTAATAGCCTATAGGAATACTCTTAATGCGTTCATGAATTTTTTTTTTTAATCTTTAAAAATATGAATAAGTATGGTATTGTATTTTATAGAAACGCACAATCCTACTAATTGATTCCAATCTAAAGAATTAAACAATTTTTGCTGTGGCACCACCAGGGTGTGGCCAGCGGTGGCCATGCCCCTCCCCCCTATAAATTTGTAGGCTACCCCAGTGACCATCCCGCTTGCCAGTATATGGTAAGATTGTAGTAGCATACACTTTATGCTTAATATATACATATCACAATAAAACAGAATTGCTCTGGAACCCAAAACGTTGACTGGACTGTTATGGACTATGCACATTAAACCGTTAGTAACATTAAATATAACACAATACACCAAAGTATATTAGTAGGCGTGTCCTTAAGTCTTTCTTATCATTTTCTTCTGGCTTTTTTACTGCAACAACATAATAAACACCTGAAATTATGGCTTTTAGTTTTGGTGTGCCACCCCAAGATTTTAAGTGGCCCCATCAGGCCACCCGTATTAAAAATTTATGCAGGATCCAATGCATTTTTGCCACTTTTTCCTCAATTCAATGGACATTGTGCTGCTCCTTCTGCTCTTTGTTTCTTTGCCACCTGGGGGGAAAAGATATGTATCACACATTGAGCCATTCAAAACTCTTTTGCCAAACCTTGCATAAGACAATGTTATTCCACCTTTGTAAACTGTTAAGTAAGAAGATGACACTAAGCCGGAGAGTTATCATGAGAAACAGGTTTTGATTGCTTAAGAACTGTGGCCTGTTAACAACTGTCTAAAACATTTGTTTAGAGTTCAGTGACTTAAGCGTGTACTATTAGACACTAAACTGTAGGTAATTTACCATCCACTTCTTGTGTACCCAACACAGAGACATTCACACCACCACAGGCAAGATAAAACGTGCGGTTTTACAGTTCACACCGGCAAGTTGGACCTACGTGCGCTGGCTGGATCCTAAATCCTCCCTGCAGCGAGTGATGGGCGTTTATCTCTTCATGATCATCTGGCAGGTGGGTCAGGACCCTTGTTGCCCTCTCAGCGACAGATAGTTGGGGATCGGCCCGTGGGTTCATCACTCTAAATCCGGGCTAATCTCATTGCCACCTCCATTTTTGAAACCTTAAACCCTCCTCACTCAGATCCATTTAATGCACGGATGTCCTGCTGTAGGCCCATTAACAGCTAATCCCATCAAGGCTGGATTACGCGGGTGCAATTAATTAAAGAAGGGTGCGATTTAGAATGAGTGCCATTGCTTTTAATCACACCCAGACTGCCTTATCTTAAGCATTTGTCCGCCATGGCAACACTCATGTTTTTGCCCTGTCATTTTGATTATTGGAACAGTATTATCATCCGCATTGGTGAGCAGCATCTCTTCTGTTTTGAGTCTCCACACAGTAATGACCAATTTTGTAGAATGGATAAGGGAAGGAGCAGTTGCACCAGACACAGCATGGGGACAGTTGAGCTGGTTCACTCACACAGGCTCCAGGCCAAAAGAGAGAATAACACTGCGGCAGGCCTCCACTGGCATTATGTCTTTGTGGGATAGAGGGGAACTCACACAATGCCAGGCTCTGCTCTAATTTTAACATTATGGTCAATTCAACCTTTATTATAGCACATATTTGTTAAAGTCTCAAATAAAGATTGGTAAACTATTGATCAATACATTATAAAAACTGTTATCTGATATACTGTGTTTAACCAACCATAAAAATTGCTTTCAAAAAGCTGAAGATTGCTCTTATTAGGCTTTATTGCTCTTATTTTTTCCCATCTAAGATGTTCTCTTCCTGATAGGCTACGGAAAATACATCTTGTTGAATCAATTATGTAATAAATCAATTATAAAATGTACAGTTGCAGCTGCTGTACAACTGGAAATGCACACAAACCGTGTTCTGCAACTAATCTTTTGGATTCCCAACATTTGGCCACGAGTTTGGCTGTTATCTAAAATCTTGACTCACACACCGGTAAGTATCATTAAAACATCACAAATGTAATGACCAATCAAAAATTTAATGTCTCATAATAAGTTTAGACGAAGACTGCACACTGAAGAAAAATATAAACGCAACACTTTATTTTTGCTTCAATTTTTAATAATTAAACTTATTTTAAACATTTGTCACATAGACTTAATAACCATTTCTTTCAACTGTGTTCATAAATCTGTCTAAATCTGAGATAATTTATCCCACCTCACAGGTGTGCCATATCAAGATGCTAATTAAACAGCATGACAGCGTGATTACTGCACAGGTGTGCCTTACGCTACGTCTACACTAGGACGGATAACGGCCTTAAACTTGTAATTAGTTGGACTATACGGCATGTCGGCTACACTAGTATGCCTATTGTCCGGATTGTTGTTGGACGGATAATGTAAGCGGGTAATGTACCCGCTGCTTAATATGGACTGCTGTCTCCGTGCAACAATCGGACACTAAGGAAGTGAAGTCATGCCGTCGCCATTTTTAGTGCTGCATGACGGCATCGAAAAACAATGGAGGCGGACGATCACGACGTAGCATTCCTGCTTCTCTGTCCTTTTCCACACATTTTTCTTGAACCTTCAAACTATCCCTTATTATCATGCTTCAATTCAGTGCCCATTTGTGGTCCTCCCATCACGGTCGACTCAAAAGATGAGCGTTTTTTACAGAGCTCGTCTCCCACGTTGTCTCCGATCAGCCAGCTGCGGGACTGGCCCCTCCCAACTCAATGCCAACCGAACATGAGTATATAAAAATGTATAGAGGAAAATTAAACCCCGAAAACTGACCTGCGTGGTACCCTCAGTCAAAGAGGTGCGTGATCAGTTTTTTTCCCCATGACATTTCTGCTGTCGCCACTTTTAGGATCGCCACTGATGCACAAGCACTTCTGGTTGTGGCTTCCAGGAAATATACGCAGCGCCGCACCATATGCTTCTATTATGCATGGATTATAACATCCCAAGCAACGATGTCAGGCTTTCGTAGTTTTCTAAAGATTTATTTCAATAACAACTCGGTGACTGCTCGCAAAATCCGAGCGTGCGCTCCCTTCATTCTTGCTCCTGCGTGATGTGTTCAATTGCGTTCACGAAAAAAACAGTGATCACAAAATAATGACAGTCTAGAAGATGTAGTAATTTCGAAAATTTGCCGCCGGCAAGTAATGAGTTTCCAGTTCAGAGGTAAACCGCGCGGGCGATGACGTGACATATGAGGCTGCTCCTTTCTAGGCATGCGTAGTTTGCGCAAATGCAGGTGTAATTATAATATAATGTATAATGTAATATAATATAGTGTAATTATTATATAATATAATGCAAATGCACCTTAAACTTAAGTGTGGACAGCAATAAAAATACAGTAGTCTGCAAAATACCCAGAAGAAAATTATTTGTCCTAGTGTAGACTTAGCCTTAGACTTGCCAAAAGTTTTAAGGTTTTTGGTATGCTGATAGCAGGAATGTCCGCCAGAAATGTTAATTGTGTATTGAATGTTCATTTCCCTACCATAAGCCATCTCAAAAGGTGTTTCTGAGAATTTGGCAGTACATCCAACCAGCCTCACAACGAAAGTTAGGGTTGTAACTACGGTTTTATAAATACCGTATGACCTCCAGCAAGGAAGAAGTAGGACTGCATATCAGGAGTAGCAACACCAGCCTCGGATCTCCAAATCTAGCATATTCACCTCCAAGATCGTCTGAGACCAGCCACTCGGAGAGCTGCGGAAACAATTGGTTTGCATGGCCAAAGTATTTCTGCACAAGCTGTTAGAAACTGTCTCAGGTTCAATTCAATTCAATTCAATTCAATTTGTATAGCCCTCAATCACAACAGAGGTCTCAAAGGGCTTTACAGAGGCAATATGATACACAATTAGAAATGAAGCAACAAAGATGAATAGATACAGTTCAAGTCCTGGGTATCCCCTATCCTTAAGACCCTCCATGCCGGCAAGGAAAAACTCCAAAAACTCCAGAGTCAATTGGGAGAAAAATGAGAAACCTTGGGGAGTACCACAGTCAGGAGAGATCCACTCCCAGGACGGATAGACAGGAACCCCAGAACGGCTAATGGGAATTAGCAAGCGAAATTGTAGTCCGTAAAAATACAGTGGAGTAAAGGAGCAAGAAGAGGTCCCTCTGGTCAGATGAGACGGGGGTAGCAGCGAGGACGTCAATCCAGCCAGGGGTCCGGACAGTCAGGAGGCTGCAGCTGAAAAATAGCCCCTCCCCAGAGGGGAGGGGGGAAAGGGGACACCGGGTGACTAGTGATGAAGAGACTAGACAACTAGATATTAACATTGGAAAATAGAAATAAAGGTAAGCTCATCTGCATGCTTGTCGTCCGCATCAGGGCCTCGACCTGACTCCTTATTCTTCATCGTAAACCACTTGAGTGGGCAAATTCTCACATTCGATGGCCTCTGCAGAACACATTGGAAAAGTGTTCTCTTTACGAATTAATGTCTTCAGGGCAATGGGTAGACAGGGTTTGCGCCGTCATGCAGATGAATGGTTTTCTGATGTCAGTGTTGTGGATCGAGTGGCCTGTGGTGGTGGATTTATGGTATGGACAGGCATATGTTATAGACGGAGAATACAGGTGCACTTTTTTGATGGCATTTTAGATGCACAGAGCTGCCGTGATCCTAAGGCCTATTATTGTGGCATACATCCAAGAACATCACGTCATGTTGCAGCATGATAATGCATGGCCCCATGTTTCAAGGATCTACGTATACACAATTCATGAAAGCCGAAAACATCCCAGTCGTTGCAGGGCCAGCATACTCACCAGGCATGTGACCAATTGAGCGTATACGACAATATGTTCCATTTCCGGCTAATATCCAGAAACTTTGCGCAGCCATTGAAGAAGATTGGACCAACATTCCACTGGCAACAATCGACAACCTGATCAACTTTGTGCGTAGGAGCTGCATTGCACTGCACGTGGCAAATGGTGGTCACACCAGATACCGACTGGTTTTGCGTTTTCCCAGAACCCTCCCTCCAATAAAACATATCTGCATTTTTAAGAGTGGCCTTTTATTGTGGCCTGCCTAAGGCACACCTGTGCAATAATCATGCTGTCTAATTAATGACTGAACTCGTACAGCATGTTTACCATCATAGTTTTTGGGCCTGTCAGTGTATTACGTTTGATATGTGTAATGAAATATACTCTGGGTAATGTTCTGTACAGCCAGTAAAGATGAATTTCCCTTAAAGGGCTAATAATATAAATCTGAGGGAAAAAAATTAATGAATGCCTTTATTGTTATTGTACAATTGTACAATGAAATTTATGAGGTCTTTACTGTTCAAAGTAGTAAAAGTGAAAAATAGCAAAACAGAAATCTTACTTGGCACACCTGTGAGGTGGGATGGATTCTCAGAAAACAAGTGGTCACCATCACAGATTTAAACTGATTTGTGAACCAAATTTGAAAGAGATGGTTATTTTGTGTAGGGATGTACCGATTGCATATTTTTGCATCAGAGTCAGTGTCCCCTGATTTTGAGTTGCGGTATCGGTAATTGTATGTTTTTTTGTTTTTTTTGCAATGGTATATATATATATATATATTTTTTTTTTTTCTTTGAACAAAGGTTCCAAACATGTTATTGTACTGTACTTTTTACAGTACTTCCTCATGCGCTTGTACAGGGAGTGTTGCAGAGTATAAAACGTATATATTTTTGTATTGTTTGGCAATGCCATTGTATTTCTGAATTATTTTGTTACTTTGTAGCCCTTAAAAAGTAAAAAGTGTATATATGAATTAGGCCTGAATTATATTGGAAAACTACCATTGCAATTTTGGGGGGGTTTGTGATATTAAAACTAGAAGAATTTTCACCAGATATCTTGAATAGCTCTGTTTGGGATAGACCTGAACGATATTGGAAAAATGAACATTGCGATATACAGTATATAGCCAAGGCTCCACACTTTTTGCACTGGTTGCACTTTTTAAAACTTTTTTTCTTAAGGTGCACCGGCACAAATTGTAGGCTCACTCACATTTATCATTGCATCACCTCTAACGCCATACTTTTAATCAATTTTGCTAACAATTATATGATTCCACTCAAATTCCCTCACGCTTTGACGTTTACGCCTCTCACTTACACAATGAGTTGCCACAGACTGGGCTACCACTCGTGTAACAAGCTAAACAACACATTTGCGCCTTTGTTCAAAGAGCTACTGAGGCTTTGCGCATGAGGTCAAAGTTACAAACCTGTTAATCATCGTTAACTTTAAGTACCAAACGCAAGCTGCACTGCTTAGAAGGAGGGAGGGTGAGAGGCTGTACGAGCATGAAAAACTTAAATGTATTTTTAATTAAAAACGTGATCCTTTTCACCCAATTCCAATCCTCTGAAGAATGTCGTGATTGGCCCGATTTCCCATCACGCGATCGGATCGGGACATCCCTAATTTTGTGTATCTTTGTGTTTTAGATCTTTGAGTTCATCTCATTAAAAATGGGAACAAAAGTGTTTTTATTTTTGTTCAGCGCATTTCCACTTACATCCACACTTGGTGACGCAAAGCAGTACCAATGGATTAACATAGTTGTACAGTTTTTATTATTTTGCTATTACTATCTTTATTACTACCATTATTACACATTAATGTGTTTCCCCCCTTAGTTGTATTTCTTTTGTAACTGCTCGAAACGATAAAAATAATCAAAAAAGAAAAAGGATTACACTGTATTTGCTGGTATATTGTTTTACAGCGAATTTGAACAATTTCTCACAGCGCACCTGATGATCTCCCATGATATAGGATGTGATACAATTGTTGGGAATCATTAATATTAATCAGTATTGAAAGTCTGAGCAATTTGCATTTATCTGCGTGTCTTTCCAGCTGACAGAGTTGAACACATTTTTCCTCAAGCACATATTTGTCTTTCCTGCAAGCCACCCCCTCAGCTGGTGTCGGATCCTGTTTGTCGGCATTATCACGGCGCCGACAGTCAGGTGAAACGCTTTCTGTCTACTGAAGGAAATATTTATCGTTATAATGTATCCAGTTCTTCATACTCACTGATATGTGTACTTTCTTCTACTTCAGGCAGTATTATGCATACCTCACAGACACCCAGTGTAAAAGAGTTGGGACGCAGTGTTGGGTGTTTGGGTAAGTTACCCCTCTGCCACAAGGGTCCTTTTACATTTAAACAAATGTAAAATGTTTTCGTCCACTGCCACAGGCTTTCTGTGGCCAAAACAATTATGGGGATAATAAACATGATGAATTGATACGGCAAGATGTGTTAAAAAAGCCTGTTTACCCGTATTATTCCCACACAAAATTGACAAGCATTGGTTTTGTCCACAGAGATGATTTGGGTGTATTTAAAATTTACTGCAGACGATTGAAAGTTTGTCTTGGCTTTGTATTGTTTCTCTCACCTTGCCCAGGGCCATAGCCTTTCTGGAGGCGCTGGCGTGTATCAAATTTGGACAGGACTTGTTTTCCAAAACACAGATCCTCTATGTGATCCTCTGGCTGCTGTGTTTGGTAAGATCAGCATACACAGCACTCTTTTGTTTTTGTGTCACTAGTAAACTACAGCAGTTTGCTGCCCACAGTATCCTGCAGTTATCCTTTTGTAACCTTCGCTAAATCGTTTACTGAAACGTGCTCTTGCATTGAACTGTTCTAGGCCTTCATTACATTCCTGTGCCTGTATGGGATGGTGTCATATGCAGAGAACTATGGTCCAAGAGAAAAGGTATGCGGGCAATTGATCACCTATGTTTTGATTTCTTTTTGTAGAGGCCCCATAATAAAAGACATGGTCTGATGGGAAAAAAATGACTTTGCAACTGTCCTACAATTACTTCAGTGACATCAGCATGTATTGTAGGTTAGGCCTCATTGAGTTAAGGGCCCCCAAAAATGTGAAAACTTGTGGGATAACTGCTCATATTAACTGCATTTATTTATTTATTTTAAATCAATGAGTGCAGTGACATTTGCAAAGAATTATTCTACACCATTTTGATTTTCAGATCATCTTCTCCTCAATAAAGAATGAACATGCATTATGTGGTTACTATGAAGGGGCTAGGGTAGGGAGAATTGTTTGTGCTTACAATAGCATTCTCAGACAAAGTAATTGTACAGGCTTAACAAAATAGTCACACTCTTTATATATATATATATAGCAATTGAGTACATGCATGTGAACACGTTGATGCCTGTCTGTGAAGGGCACTATAAAAGTAAAAGTTGTTTTGCTTTGCAACAGTGACAACTTACAGTACAGATTCTATCATTTGGTTTCCTAAGTATGCGTTTGTAGGTTAGCATGTTCTGCCCGCTTGACTAGTGCGTGTCATGTTTCTATTCTTGCAGCTCTTCTCAGAATGTGAGGACACCAATTATACTGAGTTTGCTGACAATGGGTCAGAAGAACCTCGAGGTATAGTGAAGTGTTATATCATGTACAGTAAACCTCCACTCTTTGAGACAGCTCTGCTGTAAAACCGTTACTAAAGGACCCCCAACTTAAAAAACGGTAAAAATAGTGTAAATCAAGTTCAAACTGTGTATATATAAGACAAATTATACCACAACCAATTTTGTGGATTATTTGATTTTCCAAAATGAACTTTTGTAGTATGTCTGTGAAGGCACAAACTTTCATGATTTCTACTTTCCTGTTAGCCATGGCTCAGGTGCTGTCTTGTGAAGGCTCACAAAAACCCAAAATAGTTGTCTCCCACAAAAACAAAACTCAATCTAGTGGGGGTTCACTGTATTGTAAAAAAATATGTATATGGCAGAAAACACTCAGGTGACTTTAATTTCCGCTCTGAGACCCCCAATTTTACCAAATTTCAAAATTGTCCTATATGCATTTGAGATACATCATTGGAAAGTTTAAAATCTCTATTTTCTGGGGAAGGAACATTTTGAACAGGAGGGCATTTAAAAAATTAAAAAATAAATAAATAAATTAAACAGCAAAACCCTAACTGGAGGCGAGAGCGCGCGATAGCAGAATTAAAGACGCCATGATTTTAACTAGATATTATCGCGTACTTACCTTGTTTCGATCCATAAACTCCATGTAGCATGTATCATCGAGTGTCAAGACACAGATGTGAATGGCCACAGTCGGATTTTGGGGGGATTTTATGGGTGAAACATGGTAATATAACAATGGTCGCGATGCAGAAATCGAAGACATCAATGAGTAGTCGAGATGTTCTTTTCATATATTTACCCTTTCAAACGTTTTTTTTTTTTTTTTTTCCCAATTTTTTTTGTTTGGACCGATTATTTATCATCTAACATGTTGGGGAAAATGCGACAGTAACAAAAAAAAATACAATTAATCGATAGTTATGAGGCAAATATCTGTGACTTTTTTACAGACGCCTTTCTTTTTCATTGTGACGTAATTTGTTTAAAAGTTTAAAATATGCGAGTGAATAATTTTTTAAAGTTTTTTTTTTTTTTAACGAAATATTAGACATCAATTAATGATTTTAAGCTAAAAATGACAGACATTTTGATTGATAAATATAATTACTTTTTATGGCTGGGTTGAAACAAAAGCGGTTGCGCGACGTCTGTAAATGGGGGTTTCCAGGGTAAAACGGACAAATTAAAAATTGTTAGGGGGCTTAATGCGCCATAAATCTGCTATGGCAGCATATAGACTTATTGTTCTATCAAACACAACAGTTCTTTTGGATTAAAATACAGACGTTTATTTTAAAGAGGAGTGCAAGAGCAGACACTGCTTTTTCAGTCTTGTCCATGTTTTCCGCCATATACATACTGTACATATACATATGTATTTTTACCTTCTCACACATCTTGAGCAGCATTATGATAATGGCACAATTAGAACATTCAGTCTGAGTGTGATCAATAATATTTTACAACCTCCATTCCTCACTGTCCTCTGCTCTCATGTGGAAAGACGTCCTGGTAGCGGACACATTTATCTTAAATTATCTCTGTATTTTTCGCCATATATATTGTGTCCGTTAACTGATACTGTTAAGATCTGTATTCTTACTATGTTTTTATTCACGGCAAGGGCTGTCTGTATTTCAGAGGAGACGTGTATGGATGGTGACTGCTCACAAATTCGACATAGAGGAAAGGGTTCGGAAAACCTCAACTCCGTTACTGGTCCGGAGGGTCAATAGGAAGCAGAAGGAGTTTCTAAACTCACCCAAAAAGGTTCTGGTGGGGGCATTAAAATATGACATGACTATTGGTAGCCCTCAGGAGTCACCAACTGATCACTAACTGGTCAATGCAGTGGGGTTGGTGCACTGCACCCATAACGTGCTTCTCTTGTAAAGGCTCCTTTACTTAACACTGTTGACAGGTATGTGTGCTCGTGTGAAAAGGCGAGATGGTGAAAAATAACTGCCAACTGTAGATTTAACTGCATGCTCTGTGTAGCAGATCATTTACAGACAAAACTGCTATCATTCATTTGAGCTCCAAACATTTCACTACTTTAAAGCGGCCGTGTAGAATTGATCATATTCATTTGAGCCCCTGTGTGTATGGCACACACGTGTTCAAGTTTTTATTAATAATAGCGCTACGTTACGTTATCCGTTTACAATGTTGCGCCGTGTACGTTGGCGCTGTTGGTGACTATGACTTGAATGCGGGCGGGGCTTCCACAGTCTGGAACAAAATAAGCACACGGCTAACTGAGGTTTGCCTTGAAGAACTGCACATTTGCCATAGTTGTGTGTCATGCGATTTGTTTTCAGTGATTTTACTCCTTGCCTATTCTTGGCAGCTTTTTTTTTTTTTTTTTTTTTTTTTTTAAAATACCGTGAGGGTAATGAAGGGCAAATATTCAAATAATTCATCAGGGTACATGATTACTGATGACCTAGTTACACGAGTATGGCTGGAAATGTTACACAACAGCTAACAAACAGCACAGTGGCGACTACATTTATTACTTATGTCATTGTAACTTTTGTATCCACACTTTGTGCCTGTTTGCATGTTTTCTTTTTATCCAAATTCTCTGTGCATTAAGAGGCGGGGGCTTTCTGTTTCATGTTTTTCCTAGATTGCTTTGTTCTCTCATTGGTTGCCATTGACAGCATTAGATGTCTAATCCATTTAACCATGGACTGTCAGTTCCTTGGAAATCAAATGAACTCCATTGCCATTATGGCATTGAAACAGGATTATTCACTGCCAGCCTTCCTTGTTCAAGTGCACTAGATTGCCGTCAATGGCAACCAATGAGTAATTAAGATTGATTTGAATTTTGTGCCATAGGTACCATTTCATGCAGTAAGTGACACGTGTGCAATTTTACGTCAAAGTTGAACCATCTCTTTTGCAACCACATGATTTGCACAACTGCATTGATGACTCAGTATGTCAAGTTCAATTTTGTTGTTGCAGTCTTGTAGTTTTGTCCGAGTATACAAGCATATTTGTCTCGATGTTTGCGTGTTAAGGTTATTTGTATTCTGTCTCGGCAGAATACAGCACTCATGTTTTCATAGAGATCTTCCACACAGTCACGATGGAGATGACGCTTTTACACTTACTGCATTTGAACTTTGAATGCCAATATTTGCATTTTTTGTTTTGTATCTCTAATAATTTTTGTTATATACCTCTAATGAATAATACCTGACAAATCAGAATTTTGTATGTTTGAGACCAGCTACAGGTGTGATAGAAAGATTCTCTTCTACATGCTTTTTCCTGGTTGTATCCGTAATTTGCCAAAAAATTTAACTTGGGAAATTACTTGTGCCGTTCTATATCACTGTGAAACAATACTGAACCACATTAAAAATGTTTTACATGTTCTTTAAGCCTCATTCTGTGCTTCCAGCATGATGGAGTCGCAAAAAACCTTCACCGTCCGGCACAGAAGAAATTCCACATATAAGGTTAGAGCGGCGACTTAATGCTAACCAGCCGTTGATCTCGCCTCCTTTTTAAATAACTTACCCTACATTAGGTATGTTGTGTTCTTGACAAAAGGAAATCACAGATGACCTCGGCCGTCCTCTAAAGGCCTTCACTTGTGTGAGATCCAATTTCACTGCACATCATGAAACTAAAATAGCTTCCTCATGTCAAGCTGCATTACCAATGCATTGCAAGGAAATGTGACTTTGCAGCGAAGGACATAGTCTTGTGGGATTGGAAAGTGGGTTCACACGAAGATGTTGGAATTTGTCTATGGCGTGGTAAGTATCTATGTTGTATGGATAGTCATGAAACTGCCAATAATTTAAATGAGAAAACATGTTCAGATTCCAGAGCGAGGGCGGAATTTCCTTGATACAAAACTGAATGAAAAACTATGGGGGCAACGTGTCCTGGTCTAATCCTGAATCTTGCCCGTTGAGTTTTTACATCATCTAGTGGTCTTGATTTGTAGTAAATTGACTACGGTATTTAAAATGCTGTGATTATTTGAATTGAACCCTATTTAAGTTATTTAAATACAGTGGCGGTGGGGGTCAACTTTAGAGTGTTATTGGGGCCATAATGAGTATTTCTGGTTGTATTAAAAAAGTCAATAATGATTAGATATCAACAAAATAATATACTTGATACGTAGCGTCCACATACTTGTTGAGCTTTTTTTTTTTAACTACCAAATATTGTCATGTTTAATGGGGACCATAATCCTCGCGATAAGTGAAAAACAGCGAAGTAGCATCCCCCCATCGCCCCCACAAAAAAAAAAAAAAAAATTGTGTCTGGTCAATGTATTTATTCAGATTTTGCATTGGAAATAGATACATATGAGACATGTTTAATTTTTTAAAAAATTTAAAAATGCAGCCACCTTACCCCTGGGTGTTATTTGTCCATTTTTTGGCTTTTTTCGTTTTTTTCTGTGTTTAAAAGGAAAAAAATGCATTTGAAAAAATACACTAGGGAGCTGATATTTCCTGCAGGATACTAAATCATGTAGAAGTTCGAAATGGCACCATCCGGCAATTTCTAACTTATTGCAAACAGGCTGGGAAGATTTGCACTAAACTCTTGTTATTTTGCCATTTTTGGCTCATTGACTCCCATTATAAATCATGATTTTTAATATGCTGTAAACCTGATGTTTTATAATGCATTTTCCGTGATTATTGATGCAATCGCTTCTTTGGCGAGTCAAAAACATGCAGATAAAAAAAATTTAGTGTTGACACCCAGAAGTCACTAGATGGAGCCATAGGCCAATACATGAATTTGCTTGCGACGCTAGCTTCAGATCGGTCAAAAATTAATGCAATAAAGACGGTTGGCTTTACAAAAAATTGGTGTCAATGTTGTCTGAGCTCACTTTCAGTTTATTTGGGCATGCATATTTGCAATTTTGCACGTTTGCACAAGACAATAAAAAGGTACTTCCCGGAAATGCAAAAAAACCAAAACAAAAAAACACGTGTTTATTGTTGTCGTTTGAATTTCAACTCTTATTGGTTGGGTGTTTGAATTTCTTTACTCTCATTGGTTCTGGGCATTTTGGGAGTCTCTGTTCTCGCGAGGATCACCATTTTGCATTTCTTTCAACACAACTGTGATCGATGGCGGCGAGAAGTATTTCACCGCAGGACACGATTCGAATGGTGTTAGAAAATCCTGATTCCGACGACGACGACCTTTGTTCGGACGCTTCTTTGGAGAGCCCAGAAGACATTGAACAAATTCTTCCGGACTTTCGATGCCGGAGGAGGACGGCTTTGATGACGAGGATTAGGAAATGGTTGACAACATAATGACGGAGATGAAAGCGGGGAGCAGAATGCGGGGGCACGGACATGACCACCTTGAGGCGCATGATGAAAATGACGGCGATCGAGGTAATGACGAGAGTGAGTAAGCAAATGTTTTGCATATCAAGGTTTGTCTTGTAAAAGCTGATCAAAGATCAAAGCTGTTATTGTTGTGTGCGCTTGTGCTTTGCAGGCCTGTGGCACATACTCCTGCCGCCGGCGCGCACTCAGGTGGCCATTGTGTGAGTTTTTTCACATGCCGGACATTTCGTCCTGCAGCGCATTTGTGCTATTCACGGAGATCTACCCTGAGTGGAACGTGAAGAAAAGCTACAAGCGTCGACTATTTCTTGAGGAACTTGGCAAGGCTCTAATTCGGCCAGAAGTCCTAAAACGGGAACCACCGCCTTCTGCCGAAGGCTTGGTTGAGCAGCGAGCTGGACCCCCGTCCAAGCGCAAACAATGTGGCCTTTGCACAAAGCCACTTCGGCTTCAAACATAATAATAAATAATAATACATTTTATTTATAACGCACTTTACATTTGAACAACAAATCTCAAAGTGCACATCATGAATTGTGTATATTGTTATTATGTTAACTGTTATATTGTATGTATGTTTTGTAAAATTGTTAACATAAATTCTATCATCAGATCAGTTATTGTCACGTTGTCACAGTCTTGTTCTAAAAAAAAATCTATTGTTACGACTTTTACTTATCCAATGATGTAATATAAAATATTTTAGTTTGATTTATATATAGCCTATATAGCATAGTTAGTTTTACTATTAGGATAATGCTGCTATTATTGTCCATAGGGGGCCAAAACAAAAAAAACTATGTGTTTAGATAGGTCTGATGCCACTGAACATTGTGAGTGGTTGAAAGTGAAAAAATATTCAGAAATGACTTAGTTATCACACTTCAAAGGAAAAGCCATTTTTTGGACAAAATCACAAGAGTTGAATGTAAATGAGAAAACTGCAATTGTGTAAAAAGTGGGTGTGCATAAAAAAATTGGTTGTTACGACTTGTGGACTTATTCAAGCCTCTAACTATGTCATATGGAATATTCAAATTAGACTTTTGTTTTTTATATATATATATAGCATAGTTAGTTTTGCTATTAGGATAATGCTGCTATTATTGTCCATAGGGGGCATTAAAAAATAAACTATATATGTATAGATCGGTGTGATGCCACTGAACATTTTGGTTGAAAGTGAAAAAATATGCAGAAATGACTTAGTTATCACACTTCAAAGGAAAAGCCATTTTTTGGACAAAATCACAAGAGTTTAGTGTAAATGAGAAAACTGCAAATGTGTAAAAACTGGGCATGCATAAAAAAATCGGTTGTTATGACTTAACGACTTATTCAAGCCTCTAACTATGTGATATGGAATATTCAAATTAGACTTTTGTTTTTTATATATATACAGCATAGTTAGTTTTGCTATTCAGATAATGCTGCTATTATTGTCCATAGGGGGCATTGAAAAATTAAAAAAAATAAAAAACCTTATATGTGTAGATAGGTCTGATGCCACTGAAGATTTTGAGTGGTTGAAAGTGAAAAAATATTCAGAAATGACTTAGTTATCACACTTCAAAGGAAAAGCCATTTTTTGGACAAAATCACAAGAATTTAGTCAAAATAAAATAACGCCCAAGGGTTAAAATATTCTTAAGCCCTCCTAAATAATTTTGTTTTATCGGGATAAAAAGAAAGAATAAAAACATTACAAAAAATGCTGGCATATTCACAATGAAGTTGCCAGATTATTAGTTTAAATCAATAATCATATAACCTGTCATTATTAACTAAATATGATTATAAATCTGTCAGTTTGCCTTATATAGTAAGTCAGAGAGCCCCTTCACATGTGTCGCTATCCAATCCATTCCACCTGATCATATGGAGAACGCCCACATCTCTGAAAAATCCAGTCCGTGTTTTCCGTGTGGCCTAGCTAGCAGTCGGCAGTACTTTTTTTTTTTTTTTTTTTTTTTTAAACTAAAAAAAAAAAAAATTCCTTCCCCTGCAGTCGATCTCTGTGCACGTTTTTTACCTTTGTTGTTATGCGGTCAAAAGTTAAATTCCAACTCTAAAATATCGCTGCTGCTAGCTAGTTAGTCTGAAATGCCTTGTGAAGGTCCTAGTTACAGTGCCTTGCAAAAGTATTCGGCCCCTTGAATCTTGCAACCTTTCGCCACATTTCAGGCTTCAAACATAAAGATATGAAATTAAAAATTTTTTGTCAAGAATCAACAACAAGTGGGACACAATCGTGAAGTGGAACAACATTTATTGGATAATTTAAACTTTTTTAACAAATAAAAAACTGAAAAGTGGGGCGTGCAATATTATTTGGCCCCTTTACTTTCAGTACAGCAAACTCACTCCAGAAGTTCAGTGAGGATCTCTGAATGATCCAATGTTGTCCTAAATGACCGATGATGATAAATAGAATCCACCTGTGTGTAATCAAGTCTCCGTATAAATGCACCTGCTCTGTGATAGTCTCAGGGTTCTGTTTAAAGTGCTGCTGTTCACAAACACTCTCCATCCAACCTCACTGAGCTCGAGCTGTTTTGCAAGGAAGAATGGGCAAGAATGTCAGTCTCTCGATGTGCAAAACTGATAGAAACATACCCCAAGCGACTTGCAGCTGTAATTGGAGCAAAAGGTGGCGCTACAAAGTATTAACGCAAGGGGGCCGAATAACATTGCACGCCCCACTTTTCAGTTTTTTATCTGTTAAAAAACGTTTAAATTATCCAATAAATGTTGTTCCACTTCACGATTGTGTCCCACTTGTTGTTGATTCTTGACAAAAAATAAAAATTTTATATCTTTATGTTTGAAGCCTGAAATGTGGCGAAAGGTTGCAAGGTTCAAGGGGGCCGAATACTTTTGCAAGGCACTGTAAGTGGACACTCTTGTTACCACTATCTTTGGGGTGACTTCCTTCTGGAGCATCAGCTGTGTTTCTCACTTTATGCAGATGAGTACAGAAGCTGAGGTCATTCACGAATGATTGTCATCATTGGGTAGTCATAATAATAATATACTAATAATAATCACTCCAGCACCTTTATAGACCTGTAGCAGTCAGTGCAGAGGAGCAAAGAGGGTGACAGGGGAGAGACTTCTACTTAAAAGGTGAGTAGGAGAGTAATGATTAGGAAGTGGAGAAATCCAAGAAGATAATTATACTGTATATAGCATACATACACCCCCACCCCTCCCACACACATATATAACTCCAAAGTAAAGTAGTACAGGCAAAACTTTTGGCCTGTACTTTTTATGTATGTTATGAATAATTTCTGGATTTGTGGGTGGGTGGGTGGGTGGGTGTGTGTGTAAGGCAAATTAACCTGACCCAGATATTACTGAAATTCAAGTAATTAGTAGTATTTTTCAGGGTTTGAAATTACAGCCATTTTTGTTACATATGTGCCCGAAATGTAATATGTGTGATTTACAAATATTTCAGAACAAACAATTACTGTGTTGTGAGTTAAAGTCATGGCATTAGCCTCTATGACTAAAGATATGCATATATATTTATAATTTATCAGTCTTTGTTAGCTGTTTATGAAGTTTTGTGCTTGAACGCTGCGTTCACTTACATCCTGTGTAACTCCTGGGGGCTAAGCCCCCCTCTGTTCTTAAAACCTAGTGACGCCCTTGACATTCTGCTTGTATGCATCTAAACAAAACAAGTTGAAAGCGCACGGTAGTACTTTGGGTGTCAAATTCGCCTCATGTAAGATGTTTCCCCGAAGTAGGACATTTTGGCAGAACACCGGTTTCAAATATGGGCCCTGGCCTTTCTTTATGCAGTCTGCATGTTATCTCTGCATTAGCGTGGCTACTTTGGCCTCTAGCATTCCAAAAACATGCAAATTAGGTTAAAGCATCGATTGTTTACAGTTGTGAATTGGAAAATGGATTTTTAAGATAAAGGTACACGCTACCAATTTTTGATTTTATGAATGTAAGCTTTATCCATACTTAGATTATAGAAGCCCGCTTGCGTGAGCACTAAATTTAGCCACCATTCCATGATATACAGAAAAATCTCGTCATCAGCACGTGATTGAGTCTGTTTCCAGAAGAGGGCAGCAGAGCATTCAGCTATTTGTTGCCAAACATCACGTGACTTGGGCCTACTTCACCCTGCACAGCAATGTGAATAATATTGCAGTGCTCTTCTCACTTCACTCATTTTTCTTTTCCTCTCTACTCGATAGAAAGCACTCCAACCACGTTTTGTCTTTCCTGCAGCTAAGATTAAGATCATCTGTCTGCAGCTATGGCTCACAGCTGCTCAAAGCGCGGCGACCTGCGGCAGACCGAGGGCACATTGCGAGAGATCCAGGTCAATTTGCTTGAGTGTAAAGTCTGCTTTGAGAAGTTCAACGCTCAACAGGCCGAGCGCAGGCCGCAGAATCTGTCGTGTGGTCACGTCTTGTGTGCGGAATGCATCAGGGTTCTGACCCACCCTGTCCTGAGGAAGCTGGAGTGCCCCTTCTGTCGACAGCTGTGCCCTGTTGACGCCACCTCCCATTGTCAAGTTCTATGTGACCTGCAGGAGCTGCTCTTATTCAGTCCTGTGGCACCTTGCCTGAAGAAAGAGACAGAAGAAGAGGCCTCGGGTGGGAGTGGCAAGGCCTTAAGTCTCTGCTTGACTTTTGGTGGCTGGGGGACCCTAATTAACCCTACTGGATTGGCGGTAATGCAATCTTCTGGAACTGTATTTGTAGTGCACGACGGTGAGAAAAGGGTGGTGGTATTTGCTCCTCAGGGGAAGAGGCTGCACACCTTTGGGCAAAGAGGACATGCCAGTGAAGATGTGTGTTACCCATTGGATGTGGCGGTGACCCCCTGCGGCCACGTAGTTGTGACCGACGCTGGAGATAAAGCCGTTAAGGTGTTCACATCCAGGGGAACCCACGTGATAACGGTTAAGGGCAGCTTGTCCATGCCATGGGGGGTGGACACGGACAGCAGCGGCCACATCCTGGTGTCGGATATGAATGCGGGAACACTATCTCGTATCAAAGTGGACTACAGACAGGGCATCACACTACAGGAGGGTGTAGTGGTGACGCAGTTGGAGTGCCCCAAAGCGGTGGCGTGCTGCAGGACGACCAGTCACACGGCAGTGATGGAACATGTGCACTCAACAAGAAAGCAAAGTTACTCCAGATTGACAGTGTTCACGTCAGACTTCCACATCCTCTATCAGACAGACACTTTAAGTGTGAACCTGAAAGCTTCCGTCAAGATCAACATGTCTACTGTGACATTTGACAAAAATGGACACCTAATTGTAGTCGACTCCCTTCAGGGGATGATTTGGACTTTTGGGAGTGTACAACATGCTCCTGTTCTCACTCCTCTTGTAGCAGAGCAACTTATTAGACCTGTTGGACTATTGATGTTTAACAACACTCTTATGGTTGTGGACGGTGGAGACCACACAGTCAAGGTGTACTCATGAATAGCTTGACCGTGGAGCTAAATTGCAATTATAGGTTATTTTTCTTTATGCGGTGCCTAAACTTTCAATGTGTTTGCATTTTTCCCCATTATAATTGACATGACAAGATGAGATTCAACACCAAATCCTCATCTTCCACACAAAAACTCATCTAACTAATCTCGCATGCATTCCAAAACTGTGAATGTGCAGCCTCACTATTCATCAAATGATTTTTATTTTTATGAACCAAGAATACATTATAATACAAATATCGTAAACGTTTTTTTGTGTGTGGCCATTTTAGTTTACTGTCATGTACTTTTATCGCACAGCAACATTGTCAACATACCTATGTGATGTTGTATATTGCTACGAGAAAGCGATAAGATATGACAGTATCGATAACTGCAACTCTCAGTACTTACACCGTCACCTAGGCTTGCCACCCGTCCCTTGAAATACGGAATCGTTCCGTAATTGGAAATTAAAAGTTGCTTTTCGTATTGAATTTACAATTCTAAATTCACAATTTAGCTTTGTCATCTAAAAATATACATTTCTATTAATTTTCGGAGTTTTGGGGATGCCGCTTTTTATCGCCCGTAAGGCTTTGGGCGCGAGGGGGGCGTCCCTTATTTCTATTTCTGAAAGGTGGCAACCCTACCGTTACCTGCCTTTTCCATACATTACATCAATCGACTGGGATTACTCAAGATACTGCAGTGCAACTCCTAAAATCAAACAAAGTCACTTGCGATATTTTGGTTACCTTTAAATAAAAATATCTGTTCTGGTGTCTGATTGTTACCTCACAGAATTAAAGTAAGCTTCATTGTTTTTAAATGATTCCTGCATATGATACTGCTAGGCAAAGTTTGAGTGTGCCCAGGTTGAAGTGTGTTTTTTGTGTAGTTTATTTGACTGAAATTGACTATAGTGTGATGCCACACTGTGCCAGTTAAGCAAATACCTGCGTTCTTCGTTCTTCCTACTAATATCGGGAGAGGTGAGCACTGAGAAAAGCCGTCGGGAATTTGCCACTTCCTGGTTGTAGAATGTGTAGCATGAAGCATAAAGTATATAAATAAAACTTTTAATTAAAAAAAACAACTAAAATTATTTAAATCTATAGACAAGTTTCCGAGACACTTTTGCTTTACTTCCGCATTTCTGCTGGCGACTTCAGTTTTACATTTTCTCCATCCAAAACAACTGTGGAGCTGGATTGGCATCACTCATCAATATCCCTCAAAAAAGACAATTTGGGAATACCGCATCCATCAGCCATCATCACGACATGGGAGGACAACATGTTCATGAAGGCAGATGTGGAACCAAGCCCGTGCCAATACAAAGACCGGGTGTTTATCTAGCCATGTTGCCGCTGGTGTTAATGAAGGTATGTTTTTCCTATCCCACATTTTCATGTGTCCGGTGCTAAAAAAATACTAAAGCTAAACTCTTCCGCATGATACGACTCGTCTTTGATATTGTTATTACGATGATGATTGTATTTGATGTTTAATATTATTTAGTACAAATACTGTACTGCGTTGGCTGCAACACGTTATCTGCTGCTAGCCTGTTGCTGATCAGTACGTGTAGGATGGCAGAATTATTTAAACGCATAAATGCAAGTGTTACAAGTTTTTTGTTCGTTTGTTTACAGGTGAAAGACACTGTTAGGCAAAGGAAGACAACTTGATGTGCCTCACAGCAACACTTACTGTACAATGAGGGACATACTGTATATCGAGACTATGTGGTTTCTTCTTTGATGATGGAAGGCTCGACTTAATGCTCCACCTTCATTAATATTTTTCTCATAATTTTATAAATTGTGATTTGTTGACCTGTTTTGCACATGCTCCAATCGTTTTAAATAAAACAAGGAATGGAATCATGTCGTCCAAAAGTTTTATTGCGATCAATATCTGCAATAAAAAAGAATGACATATTTTTATTGTTTATATGTACAAACATTGTAGTATTTCCTTGTAACAACAAAATCCATGTCAGCCCTTCTGCATTCGGAAACCGTAATATTATTTGTAATTTTACATCATTTTGGTCACTCAAGTGGCCGGCGTATCAATCTACACCTCACGTTAACACATGCTGCACAGGTTGTTATAATTTTCTCCACGATTGATCAACGAAGTGATAAGAACACACATAATATCTTTTGGGTTGAGACTTAGATTTGAAGCACATCCTTAACTAATTGTCTGCAGCTGGTTTCGATTTAAGGCGTATGGCGAGGTAGATCGACACTGGCACATTGAAGCTACCAGCTGGACCGCTGATCAAAACATTCCACTTCCAACTATATATATGTAGGTGCTTCCAGGAGTTCACGCACAGCACAGAAAGTCTCAGAGTCTCATCTAGGTCGTGTTGAATCCGTTTTTGGAGATTCCGTGGGTTCCTCTGGTTTGATTTTGCAGTTTTAACTTTGTCAACACACTGCTTACTTCAACTGCACTTCATGTTGTTCTGTCTATACTGGAAGTTCGGAGCGGGAATTGTCAAAGATGGCGTCGCCCATGTTTCTCTCAGGAAACTTGTCTATGGCGGAAAACACTCAGGTGACTTGAAATTCCGCTCTGAGACCCCCAATTTGGCCAAATTTCAAAATTGTCCTATATGCACGTGTGATACATCATCTGGAAAGCTTACAATCTCAATTTTCAGGGGGATGAAAAATTTTGAACAGGTGGGCATTTAAAAAAAACCATTTAAACAGTGAAACCCTAACATGAGGTGAAATCCTTAGAGAGCATAATTAAAGACACCATGATTTTAACGAGATATTATCGATTACTTACCTTGTTCTGATCCAAAAACTCCATGTAGCATGTATCAACCAGTGTCAAGACACAGCTGTGAATGGTCACAGCCGGATTTTTGGGGGGATTTCATTGGTGAAACATGGTAATATAACAAGGGTCGAGATGCAGACATCGAGCAGTGGTCGAGATTTTCTTTTTCATATATTTACCTTTTTAAACTTTTTTTTTTTTTTTTTTCATTTTTCTTTGTTTGAATCGATTATTTATCATCTAACGTATCGGGGGAAATGCGACA
The DNA here is from genome assembly GCF_030265065.1 of Corythoichthys intestinalis. NCBI lineage: Eukaryota > Metazoa > Chordata > Actinopteri > Syngnathiformes > Syngnathidae > Corythoichthys > Corythoichthys intestinalis. The sequence goes on from NC_080398.1 coordinate 46,546,380, forward strand.
GTAACAAGAAAAAATACAGTTAAGCGATAGGTATTAGGTAGATATCCGTGACTTATTTACAGACACCATTTTTTTAATTGTGACATAATTTGTTTAAAATATGCGAGTGAATAACTTTTTTAAAGTCTTTGTTTTGTTTTGTTTAAACGAAATATTAGACATCGATTAATTATTCTAAGCTAAAAATAACAGACATTTTGAACAATAAATATAATTACGTACCTTGTTTTTATGGTTGGGTTAAAACAAAAGCGGTTGCGCGACATCTGTAAACAGGGGTTTCCAGGGTAAAACGGACAAATTAAAAATAGTTTGGGGCTTAATGCGCCATGAATCTGTTATGGCAGCTTATAGACATATTGTTCTATCAAACAAAACAGGTCTTTTGGCTTAAAATACAGCAGTTTATTTTAAAGAGGGTTGCAAGAGCAGAAACTGCATTTTCAGTCTTGTCTGTGTTTTCTGCCCTATACATGTGCACATCTATTAGGAAATACTTTTGTCGCACAACCGGTGAAGATGATGATACATGTCCAATTGTGTTAATTTAAATAAGCTTATGTCCAATCTATTTAAAGTGGGTGTCAACGAATGACCCTCCCACTTCAAATGGATTTGACTTCTAGCACAGTCAATGACAGACAATGAGTTAAGCACTGTCTGATAGCAGTGACTTTACATTAAAGATCGTAGCTATGCGGTAATTTAATATTAACTCATTAGCTCCCAAAAACGTATAAATACGTTCTATTTTTATTTGTTTCAGTGTCCCAAAGACGTATTTATACGTCTTTTACGTTTTTTGTCATAAAAGACATCTCTGGGTCCTGATTCAACTGAGCTCCAAAGCACAATGCTGAAAATCCATTTTAAAGCAATAAAACTGTCCACTGGAGGGCAGTAGCGCATTTGGTAAGACCCGCAGCCCGATTCAACAGCAACGAATGGCCTTGCCGCACGGTCAGAGCGCTGGCGGAATGATGCCAGGCGGCGGACAACCGAGCAGAACAACCGAGAGGACGCCTGGGATGCCAGGCTTTGGACGATCGAGCGGAATGAACGGGACCACCAGTGCAGCGGGCGCGCCGAGCAGACCCCACAGAGACTCAAAAAAATCCATCTTTATGAGACAGGCAACGATGAGGGAAAAGTTTACCCGGCTGAAGCGGGGACAACAGCATCATCTCAGCGACAACAGCGTCATCTCTGTTAGTTATGTGTAAATAAATTGTTACTTTGCTATCAAAAGCTCTATTTGTCTTGTTCTTTATGATATTTTGTAAAAGGAAAACATTATTCAGATGTTTGGGATGTAATTAAAGCAAAAAATAGCTGTGTTAAAGTCAAAAGTTATGTTGGAAATGTATGCTTTCACAAAAAGCTCAATTTCTGTTTTTTCATCAGAAATTGGAAAATTGCTCAAACTAAGCTATTTTCTAATGCTGATTTCTAAACAATGGAAAAGATATGAACTTGCTTTTTTTTTTCCTGCTGAAAGAAAGAGTCTAATCTTTCTTTAGGTGGGTTCCATGTTTATATAGCAATAGAAAAAATTTTCTGTGGGCCTTGCAAAATCAGTCAAAATCCAGTAAAACGGCCGGGAGCGAAGGGCCTTGCTCTGGTGAAAACGTGGTGCCAGTACAGTATCGGCCTCGGCTGATACCACACGGAAAATTGATAAATACAGCACTAATATCAATACAAGTAAAACTCATGTGTCATAATGAAATTTCACGTGTGCACGTAAGTCGCCCTGTTCCATCACATGCCAGGTGTTATGTCTTCATCCAATGAGCGGTGGCTAGCTGCTAAACGTCTTGTTTAAAAAAAAAAAAAAAAAAAAAAAAAAAAAAAAAAAAGGTTTGTCCCCCTTCTGCTCTTGGGTGCTGTGGTGCAGCCTTCACAGCCTGCCAGAGGAGAGCAGAGCAGAGCAGAGCAGAGCAAAGCAGTCAAGCTCCCGGACGGTCCGTGGAGGAAGATGGCGGTGGGGATGCTGTCTGGAAGCGGAGTCGAATTTTGGATTTGCACGTAAAAACCACAGCCTGGTGGATACAAAGGACAACCATGGAAGCCTTCCCGACGTTTCTTCTGGACACGCGGACGCTTTTGGGGCTGTTTTAGCCACAATTTGTCGCCTTTTGCCTCGGCACGAATCCCGGTTTGTTGTCCGGAGACTTTCCCCGCTAAGGAGCCCAGACAGGCGAAAAGTAGACAAAAATGTCGGATACTAAGGTCAAAGTTGCAGTGAGAGTTCGCCCCATGAACCGTAGAGGTAGGTTTTCTCAAATTGGTTATGTATGCTGTTTAATTCCCTAATTTTTCATCCCATCGTTTCCAACGCGTCACTTGTGAAGTTTTAACGGAATCAAAGTCGTATTTCACACCCCCGCCGTCTGCTTTGTTTTGCTAAACAAACGTCCTGGTGCAGAAATTGAGCTGAATACAAAATGCGTGGTGGATATGGAGGACAACCAGACGGTTCTGCACGCGCCACCTTCCAATGCAAAAGGAGACAACAGGTAAAAAAAAAAAAAACTCCCACTATTCCTGACTAGTGTTTATGTGACATCACTCCAACTCGATTTTGTCTTCATTGTGTGGGCCATCCTACAAAATGTTTACTTAAATAGTTTGGTTTGCGTGCTCGGGGGGTGTCTTACAGTATTTGGAACACCCAAGGGGGGCTCCGGAGGTGTTATGTAAACGTCTGACCACAAGTGCAAGTGCACAAATAATTTTAGCACAGCTTTATTGTTGTGCAGTATGCCAAAGCATAACATTCGCATGGTACTCATGTGTTGCCATAACATCAGGGCAAAACATCGGACTAGTGGTTATCGTGTCTGCCTCAAAGTTCTGGGGTTCAGGGTCTGATTCCTGGCCTGCATACAATTTGCATAAAATACCTGTAAACATGAGCATGTAGTAATTGTCACGTTTAAGAACGGCAACTTCGATCCCCACTATCACAATGTTGTAATTTTAATTAAGAGACCCCTTTATATTGGTTGTTGTGTACACTTTTCTAAGGGCCTACACAGCGGACTAAAATTTGGTGCACCCGGCTCTCAATTTTGAGGTCCAGGGTTCCACTCTTGACTGCGATGTAAAGTTTGCATGGTCATCCCAAGCTTGTGCCGTCTTTCCTTTATTACTCCAGCTTCCTCCCTAAACATGGATGTTTGGTTAAATTTAGATCCAAAATTGTCCAGGTATGAAAGTGAGTGTGAATAGTTTTTTTTTTCTATATTGTGACCGGTCCATGGTGCATCCCATCTCTCAATCAGCTAGGATGAGGACTAGCTCCCCTCTGACACTAATAATAGAATGCTCCATAAAAATATAAGTCAACAAATGGCATTACCCCTTAATAGGACAAGTGACTACTTTTAGTACCGTAATTTTCGGACTATAAGCCGCCACTTTTTTCCCTCACTTTGAATCCTACGGCTTATCGTCCAGTGCTGCTTATTTGTGATTTATTTAAGTTAATAGGTAACATTTTATTTGACAGCGGCATCATAGGACTGATCCTAAGACCGTCATAATTAAGACATGACACTATCATAAGCATTACTGAATGCAGATGCCATTAAGTGTCATCCGGTAAATTATGTCACTAACTCCAGTTATGTCCCGCTCGGATCTTTTACATCCATTCAAAAGTGAGATAATTTTCCGGATAACCCTTAATGACATGTCAAAGTATTAATTAATGCTCATAACAATGTCATGTCATAATTATCATTGTGTAATTACAGTCTTATGGCGCCAGTGTCAAATAAAGTGTTACCAAATACCATAACTAGCAATTAATGAAACAAGTTGAAGAGTAACTCAAGAAATAATTAGCACAGAAAATGAATTTGGATCTTTTTTTACATCTGTAGCACTGCAATGCATGCTAGGAGGCATGTTGGACAACAACAGTGTTGACACCAAGTGGCAACACAAGTTGACTTGTCTCCAACAAGGGAGCATTGATGGCCAAATGAGGCTTCTTGAAGCAACTGGTTTAAATCTTAATGGTGGTTCATTTGGTCTTATGACAGTCATATGACGCTGCTGTCAAATAAAGTGTTACCATTTAATATCTTTTGGTGTAAATATCCCATAATACAGTTAGGACAGCTGCGGCTTGTAGTCCGTTCAGGCTTATCTATGAACAAATGCTGTTTTCGTGTCAAATTTGGTGGGTAGCGGCTTATAGTCAAGTGCGCCTTATAGTCAGAAAATTACGGTAATTAAAAAAACAAAAAAAAAACAACCTTAATTCCATAATGATCTTGTGTCCACATGCATACCTGGACATCACATTTTGGGTCACGTAGGCCATATTATTAACATTTGTTAATTCAAATTTTGTCCACGTGACTCAAAATCCAATGTCTACATATCATATGTGATAAGCCAGGTCTCAATTATAATTTTGTTCTTATTTTGTTTTTTATTACTATGAAACATGATTGTATTTTACATTCTTTGTTATTTTTATTATGTTTTTAATAAATACATTGAAATACAAATTGATTAAATGCTAATGATAAGAAAAAGAATTACGGAATGAAAATGAATGAAAAAACAGAAATACGTTCTGGTTATGGCCCCCAAGAGCACTCTAAAGTTGATTTTTGTTTGTTTCTTTGTTTGTTTCCTTAATATTTAACCCATTGCCCGCCTTTGGCAACGATAGACGTCTAATTCATTTAAACTGAGAGGACTGGCTGTGGATGCTCTTGTTTTAATGTCGTTGACAATGCCAGATATCCATTGTATTTTGACTGTTTGCTGAAAACTATCCCAGTCAAAATAGATTGGACATCTAAGGTAAAGTAGTTGCTAAGGGAAAGGCACGTCACTCATATGTGTGCAACTCGATATGTTGTCTCATTGATGTAAAGTTTCTACTTACCAATTCCCATTAGCTCAGCATACCAATTGTGATTCGTTCGAACGTAGCCGATGAATGTCTCGAGGTTTTGTCGCTGAGATAATTTAAGATAAACGTATCGGCTACCAGGACGTCTTTCCACGTGAGAGCAGAGGGCGGGCACTTAAAGTGAGGAATGGAGGTTGTAAAATATTATGGATCACACTCAGACTGAATGTTGTAATTGTGACATTATCATAATGCTGCTCAAGATGTGTGAGAGGGTAAAAATACATATTTATATGTACAGTATGTATATGGCGGAAAACAGACAAGACTGAAAAATCAGTTTCTGCTCTCGCTCTCCTCTTTAAAATAAAATGCTGTATTTTAAGCCAAAACAACTGTTGTGTTTGATAGAACAATATGTCTATATGCTGCCATAGCAGATTCATGGCGCATTAAGCGCCAGAACTATTTTCAATTTGTCCATTTTACCCTGGAAACCCCCGTTTACAGACGTTGTGCAACCGCTTTTGTTTCAAACCAGCTGCAAAAAGAAGGTAAGTAAATATATTTATTATTCAAAATGTCATTTTTTTAAATGCCTGCCTGTTCAGAAAATTTCTTCCCCCTGAAAATTGAGATTTTAAGCTTTTCAATGATGATGACGCATGCATATAGGACAGTTTTGAAATTTGGCAAAAATTGGGGGTCTCAGAGCGGAACTTCAAGTCACCTGAGTGTTTTCCGCCATACATGATGTACTGTATATATATATCAGATATAGGCATATACATACTGTATGTTGATATATTTTTTTCATGTTATGTTGCCTAGTTATTGATTATGAGTTTCTCGAGAATAGATGATTTACAAGGCATGTTTGCATGCTCAATAATTTCTTTGCGTTTATTACTTATTGTACAGTGGTACCTCGACATACGATTGCTTCGACACACGATCTTTTCGACATCCGCCATTTGAATCTACATCCGACGACATGCTCGAAATATCACGATTTATTACAGCGCCGCAGTTTCTTTGTTTTTCCGCAAGATGGGCGCACGGCTGATTTTCTTGTGAGAGAAATCAACATAGGTTCCAAGAATTTTAGTGCAAGTGGTGAAAAAAGGGAACTGATGACGCTTTGCTTTGAAATGAAGATGGAAATGAAAAAAAAATACGAGCGTGATGTGCATGTCCGTGAACTGGCTCGCTAATACCGCTGCGGAATGTCTACGATCTCGACGGTCCTCCTCCGACCTCCGTTCACCAGTTTTTATAAATTAACGTGACAATTGTTAATTTTATAACATTGCCAAAGAAATCTCCAGCTTCGTCAGGTTTTTATCATTTCTTTCAGAACTTGCGCAACGCAACACGCCTACTGTCCGCTGCAGCTAACGCAAACAACAGAAGATGAAAAGTAAAAACTCCAATGCATCTCTCTCTCACGTCAGCCTCGCGGGCCATTTCGACTTACAAACAATGTCCTGGAATGAATTAACTTTGTATGTAGAGGTACCACTGTATTGCTAATTATGACGCGACAGTAGTAGTATTAAGTGGTGGATTAACTTGGGTCCTCATAGAAGGCTCCGGTACCAAATGCACACTCTGCCTCTGCTGAACTGTAAAAAAAATGTATTCTGTATAAAACTAATGTTTTTAGTAATATTACTAAAATGTAAAATATCACCTTTAATGTTAATGTGTTAAAAAACACACACCCTACGCCTTACTCATTTATTGAAGTTATGACTTTCACAAATTCAAAAGATGAGTAAGGCATAGAGTGCCTATTTTGAAAATTCTTTATCATTTAAAAGTTGGTGGCGAGCAGCTATAGACCAAATTGGGTCTTTCCAGAGGCAAGAAACTCACCAACCAACAATTTGCACTTGGCAGCAGTCATGATCCAAAATCATATTTGGATGCAATTGTTGAGGGTTGAGACCAAGTTTGTATTTGTTTCCATGTTGTATTCCGATGGTATGTTGGTTATGTAAGAATTCCTGATGTGTTTACATGGAAGTTTTCACTTCAACTGGATGGTTACTGTCATCCCTATTGCTTGTGAGTTCATCATATTTGAAATGCACATATGTAATAACTTTGGTCATTTGGCAGTTTTAGGTGTGGTGTCGAATGTGATACATTATATTCTGTTATGTCCAGCCACGCTGCATGTATTATGCCTTGACGCATAGTACTGTTGCTGCTGGTGATTTGGCTCCATGTGTTTAGACTGCAGCGGTTTTGCGAAAGCATATAATTTTAGTGGTGGAGTTGCAAGAGGCTTTTTCTCCTTTCGCAGCCGTGTTTTGATGACACCTGTTGCAGTATGCAGGCGAAGTGTCAGATTTAGTAGGTATTTAAGTGGCAAATTTGGCTGCAGGGAACAAAGTCATGGGAACCTTTCCTCTCACACGAGAGAGATATTAAGCCTGTTTTGTGTATTTAAAAATATAGAAATAGGTTTGGGACGCAAATGATCTCACAACACATAAATAGTTAGAAATGTTTTCCTCATCAAGACCACACAACAGGCAAATGTGGGTCGCCTGAGAATTTGAAGGCACATTAGGGATTTACTTTGATGATTGAAACTCATTCTTTGCACTTCACTGCATTTTACCGACACTCGTGATCCCTAAGCTCCAGACCAAAGCGACACAGCTTGTGAGGGACCTCAGGGTGGCAGGTTAAATTTCCTTAAATTCCTAATAATCTTTCTCAGCTTTCATCTGCACGTTTTGCTAGCACACACACACCACATTTGGCATGGGAATGCTAGTTTTGTCTTTTGTAGACAATGATTTGGGGGGAGGCTGGGTGGTGATTGAGAGAAACACCTGAGGCTGCTGTCTAGGAAAGGAGATGAGTGGTGAGGCATCATGACAAGGAATTGCCCCTCAAGAAAGGGGCCCGTATTACATTTTGTCATGTTCCGACAGGCCTGGCGACACAACTGAATACAAATGGTAATGTCACCACTAGCTAGTTTTAGCTATTTCAAACACTTAATGTAACAACGTTGCAAGATTTCACAGAAATAACAGTTTGTCAATTTGGATATGGCTGGCCTGAGTAAAATTTACCAATAATTTTGAAGTGCCTATGACAGCAAAAAGCATGTTTATTTCATATTTCACGCGGTATTTTATGCTCCTGAATGAAATGGACCGCTTGGATGTGTGTGGAAGATGGCCTGCGGATTCAGTTGATTTTGCTGATTAATTCGTTTCTTTTTCACATCACGCCAGCCAAATGTGCTGCAGGTTTTTGTTGCTGCACCAGGGAGAGGCATGTGAGCCTTTTTGGGTTTCAAAAAGTTCCCGTTGACCGTGGAGATTGGCCAAAACAAGTCCGACAACTGTGGGACCATTGGACTTGCGAGGAAGTGAGTAAAGTACGTGTTTTGTATTATGTCAAATACTTGGATCATGGGACACTTTTTAATAAGGAGGTGGCTTGCATTTTCTGGCTGACAATGCTCCTTGTTGACCGGCGGCTTGTCGCACACCCCTTTCGGTCCGACAGAGCGCTATACTTGGCTTATGCTCGTGCAGCTCCCCGCTCTCGTCTGCAGTTCTCCATATCGTCCAGACTTCCAGTCCCCTTTGCCCTCTTAGTGTGCCCGGCAATAGACCACTATCCTTGGGTTGGGCTCGGGCAGCCACGCGCTCTTCCGACGTCGGTCGGTTTGCCCAGCGGTCATTCTCCAGCTTCTTCCCTGGCAACGAGCACTTATGCCCGCAGCAGGTGGACGACAAGCCCAAACTTGCTCGCCGCCAGAGGCTGGCCGATCGGTGAAGCTGTCACCCTCGTCGTCGTGTGTGACAAGATTTGGGCTAGTTTTGTGCTATTTTTCGTTTTCAAAAGGCGAAAAAGACTGGTACAGCCGCTCTGCGGTCATTCTCCAGCTGCTTCCCTGGCAACGAGCACTCCTGCTCGCGGGGAACGACGGGTTGTAACTTGCTCGCAGCCGTGGGGTTGGCAGATCGGTGAAGAGAATCAACCCCGCAGCCGTGTGACACTTGATCCGTGGGAGTTTGTGGGAGTTTTCATTTTTCGAAAGGCGAGACTAAGACATGGAAACGCTCCATGGTTCGGGTTAGCATGTCAGCTAACTGTCATGCCTCCTGTTTTGCTTATGCTCTTCTCCGAAGCCGGGACAGGGAAATGACAAAATCCAGATTAACTCCGGTGGCATAAAATACCGTTTGGGAGGTGCAGAAAGTCGACAGTTTTGACCATTATGCAGTTATTTTGCCTTTTCGTACTGAATAAATGCATTTTTAATATTTCATATTGTATTGAGCATTAGACTGTTATTTGTCATGACATTGCCATTTATTTAGCAATTGGGGAAAAATATTTAGATAAAAAGAATATCCTGTAAAAATATTGAAGTAGAGAGATTGAAACAATGACATTTTGCTGTTCACTTCCTCGCATTTTCCTTGTTCTGAATCTTAACCTTCAATGGGCTGAACTCATAATGAACCTTCAAAATACTAAAAAAAAAAAAAACAGTAAATCAATTATTTCGCAACATATCGCCATATCTCGATGGCCTGAAGTTTGAAATAAATACATAAATACTATAAAAGGGAAAAGCTGAAAGGAAAAAAAGAAGAAGATTAACTATCAAACTCTTATTGGCCGTTTTTCATAGGATTCTCCAAATCAATGTGCCAAAATTATTGCAAATTAACTTAAAGACATTTGAAGGATATCTACCTTTCAGTGGCCTTTCTGTTTCTGCTGCTTCTAGTTCATAAAAGGGTAGATGCTGCTGTGGGTAACCCAATGTGGTCTTTTTCATGAAGTGCAATAATTTAAACACATACATAAAGTCTTTACTCTTCATAGTGAACATGCTGTAGTGTACATCATCCCAAACACCCCTTTTCAAAATGACACTGTTGCCTTGTCCGGCGCCTGCTATCAGGAATGTTCCCTTTGTGTTTCTATTATTCAGTCTGTGTCACTAATCAACATTTCCATGTGGTAAGATTGTTCTGAAGTCTGCGAGGCATAATAACACATTTTCAAACATCAAACATGCTATTCAAATAAAGTGACTTGGTAGTCTCTAAAAGGGCTGTTTGTTTAGAGGGTGGCCTATTGTTTACATCTTGACCTGGAATAGAGAAAAGATGGCGTTCTCAGTCTTTGTTGCATCTGTGCCTCATCAGCCTCAGCTGTTACTTCTCATGCAGTGAGAACTGAGCATAGGCTTTTGTGTAGTTTGGGATATTACACAACAATTTCGATTTTTTTTTCTCAAATGAACTTGAATGTCCTTCCAGTTTTTAGCGGTGAGTGAATCAATGTAACATCTATCAAGTTTTCAGTAACATTTGTAATGTGTGTCTCTCGGCCATCCAGTTGCTATTGTTGCCTTTTGTCCGGAGCAGCCGCATGCTGAACCCATTCAAACGCGCGACATCTACAACTAGAAAGGGTCAAAAGAGGTGTGTCCTGGTGGTAAATGTCACTCGATTTCCCTTGAGAGGAGAATCACACCGAAATAAGCCAATTGATGAACTTACTTCCCTTTGAATCAGTGGCTGTGAAACTGATTTAATGCTTCTGGGGTGGCTCATCATTCAGCATGCATGGCCTGCAGACCCACCTTGTCACGGCGGTGTCACACATGCCTGAGATGGCTCGATTGGCTTCGAACTGCGTCATCTGTTGTACTGTTGGCATGTGCGCAGGAAAATTCCCTAACAGCCGCATACAGGAGCATCCGGCGCATTGCTCCTCATTAGGGCTGTTTTTGACAGTCTGTGCTTGGCTTTCATGTCGAAACTTTGACTCACAAGGCTGGTCGTTTGTCTTGGCTCCATGTTTGCAGGGTGGTTGCTGAGCGACAGCCGTTGCCGAGACACGGAGGAGTTATATTGATGACCATATGAGAAATATTTCACAGCCACCCAAATAGTTACGTAGACATTCATACTGCGTGGTTCCTTAAAGCGCAGTGATGCTGCAGTTACAAAATTTATACACAATTCACAGTTCAAGGTCTTTATTCACATCTGCCTTGCACTGCATTTTAAGAAGACACTTGAGACACTTGAGCAGTGCAGTCTAGGGATGGGCAGTATAATCGAGTTAGGGAATTGTTTAAGAGTTTCATGATGCAATTGTGGGAAAATGGAATACAATAATCATTCTGCAAACAGATTTGTCATCAAACTCATTTTGGTGTGCGGTCCATATTCACCCCAATTTGTTCTCAAGTGAGCCGGACCATTATTTTTCTGGCATAAAAAGCTTTTAGATGAGAACTATTTAGGTAAAGATAAAATTGGGATGTGCAAATAATTTCAGTATACAGAGATCCCTCGCCAATTCACGCTTTGAAATTTGCGGTTTCAATTATTTGCGAAGTTGTAAAAAGTATTCAGGGTTTCCCCTAGGATTTTTTGAAGCTGCGGTGGTGGGCTGCATCGGAGTCGGAGCACCTCACCATGTCGTGCCACGGCAAAATTGCGTCATATCATGACAAATTAAATTTTTTTCCCTTCACATTTTGTTTCCCAAGAAGAACCATAACAAAGATCTATTTGAAATATTTCATTAGCCAGGCTGTTGTCGTAGCTCTCAGCTACGGTACATGTACGTAAAATGCGTAGCTGATTATAGCTACATTACCCTACGTAATAATACTTTTTTTCTCGTAGCAATAGTACTACTTACATCTCATAGTCCTTAATGTACTACATTAACACATCAATACTAGTCCTTCTGTTAATGGACCAACGGCGTAGGTTTGCATAGGGACGTTAGGAACATAACACTAGAAACTTTTCAGGATGCTCAAATTGTCCCCACCAACTTTCAGGCAACCTTATTTGCATTATATAATGAGTTCAGTTATAAGGGTCATTTAGATTGTCTTCACATATTTTGTAAGGATAGAATTGACCCTATCATTATTAAGTGAATTACTTTCATTATGTTCAGACTTACAATGACACCATTTCCCCCCCCTCAAACGCTCGTTTGATTGGCTGATGACTAGTTAAATTCCCTTGTTTTCAGTGTAAATCTACTACAAATAAGTGAAATTATCTGCCAGTGCTTCAAGTAAATTTTACTCAGATTTCTTGAAATAAAAAAACAGCTGTCTGAAAACAATCTTAACACTCTTATTTTAAGCTAAACGTGAGTATATTTATTCTTAAAAAAGCTTTTTTTCGTCAGAAATGTTCTTCTTTCAAGAAGTGATATTGTTCAAAACATTATTTGAAACCATTTTCCCCCTTGATTTTGGCGAAAAATGACCAACCTTTACATGTACGGGCATAATAAGAACAAATGGTAATATTTACCTAAAGTAAATTGAATAATCTGACCCATTCATCTGTTAACTTGTCACGTATTAATGTTTCAGCCATTAATGTTTCATCTTCTTGCATGTGTAATATTTCAGCTAGTAATGTTTCATCTTCTTGCATGTGTAATATTTCAGCTAGTAATGTTTCATCATATTGCTTCACACTCATGCATCACAAAGCCCTTTATTATGTCGCTTCACACTCATGCATCACAAAGTCCTTTATTATGTCATAAAGAATAACTGAGAACACGATATAAGCCTCGAGCAGACAACATCCAGTGTCAGGTCGTCAGCGATCCAACATAGGTCTGCATGTCAACTTGTCATTATCGCTTGACCTGATAGTTTTCCCTTGCCTGTCAACATCAATAAAATCCTGTGTCTGCGATACGCAACTGGGTCCTCCGTCTCGTACATGACCGTACGACCTGACCAGAATGGAACCAGCGTATCAACCCTCTGTTCTGGACCGTCTTCACCAAACAAAAAAGAAGGTCTCCCGGATGTCTGGTGACCTCGCATCGCTAATCCAGATCGGCCACGAACACCAGCAGCAACTCCAGCAACAGCAAGAAAAACTGACTCAGGTGATCCAAACTCTCACCAAACTGGCAACTACATCGCCATCACAATCCCATGATCTGGTTCCAGAAGCCTCGGCTCCGCTGAACCCAGCCTTGGCTATTGACGCTCCCGAGCCCAAGATTGGATACCCCGAACGTTTTAACGGCGACCCAACTCAGGTACGAGCGTTTCTGACAAGCTGCAAAGTCCAATTTTCCCTGCAACCCCGGACCTTTTCAACCGAAGGGGCTAAGGTTGGATACGTCATCACCCACTTGACTGGTCGGGCTCGGCTTTGGGGAACAGCGGAATTTGAGAAACAAACACCAGCTTGTAACAACTTCAATGCCTTTGCCGATGAAATGATCAAGGTGTTCGACCCGGGCTTTGCTAACACTGAGACATCCCGCGCCCTTATGACCATCCGTCAAGGTAGTCAGTCAGTGTCGGAGTAGTCAATTGAATTCCGAACTCTGGTGAGGCAAAGCGATTGGAACATGCAAGCTGTGATCGACGCATTCTATCACAGCCTGGCGGACTACATCAAAGATGAGCTCGTCTCCTATGATTTACCCAGAACCCTTGATGAAGCCATTGCCCTTGTAAACCGCATTGACCGTCGGATTAAGACCCGACGGCGAGAGAGGGGAGGTCGGAACGCACCCGCTGCCTCTCAGCCTGTTCCAGTAGCTGCCTCTCAGCCTGTTCCAGTTGCTACTCCCACTCATTTAAACCAGCCTGTACCCATGGAGATCGGCCGTGCTGCCCTAACTCCTGAAGAGCGCCAGCGACGTTTCACCTCTAACCTGTGTCTGTACTGCGGAGGTGAGGGTCATCGAATCGTAACCTGCCCAGCAAAAGCCAGAGCTCACCAGACGTCGGGGAGATTCGGGTGAGCTCAACGTGTCTTCTGTCTCCCCCCATTCGTAAACCCCTTCTCCAAATTCGCCTCCTGCCGACTGACACCACCCATCACTTGACCGCTCTCATCGACTCTGGAGCAGAGGCCAACATCATGGATGTGGATCTGGCCCAGCAGCTCGGAATTCGGCGTCACCAACTTTCCCCATCCGTTCCTGCACGAGCTCTGGATGGACATCTACTCGGCACAGTGACCCACATCTCAGCCCCGGTGACCATGCTTCTGTCCGGAAACCACCACGAGTCCATTCAGTTCCATCTGCTCCCCTCACCAGGTCAGCCTCTCATCCTTGGGTATCCATGGCTGCGCCAGCACAACCCTAACATAGATTGGGAAACTGGAGTGGTACGAGAATGGGGCAGTAGATGCCACCAGACCTGCCTGAGGGAGGCGATCATACCCACCTACCCTGAATCTGTCAGTCCTGTTAACCCGGAATCCTGCCTAGTTTCCACGCTTACCTGGGACATTGAGGAGCAGGTTAAAGAAGCCATCCGGGATCAGCCTGGCCCCAGCGCCTGCCCCACTGATCGCCTCTTTGTTCCTGATAATCTGAGGTCCCAGGTGATCCAGTGGGGCCACAACTCCCACCTGGCTTGCCACCCTGGGGTCACACGCACCATCCACCTGCTCTCCCAGCGATTCTGGTGGCCATCTTTCAGAACAGATGTCCAAGACTTCGTGAAGGCCTGCCCCACCTGTAGCCAAAACAAGACCACCAGCCGTCCCCCAGCCGGCTTGCTCCAACCCCTGCCAGTTCCCAAACGCCCTTGGTCCCATATATCAATGGACTTTGAAACTGGACTCCCTCCTGCTGAAGGAAACGCTGTCATTCTCACGGTCGTGGACAGGTTCAGCAAGATGGCCCACTTCATCCCGCTGCCAAGATTGCCCACTGCTAAGAAGACGGCACAGGTGGTTATGGAGCAGGTGTTCCGAATTCACGGACTACCGAGGGATGTCGTATCTGACCGGGGTCCGCAGTTTGCATCCTCTTTCTGGAAGGAGTTCTGCCGCCTCCTGGGAGCCACAGCGAGTCTCACGTCAGGCTATCACCCCCAGTCAAACGGCCAGTCGGAAAGGCTCAACCAAGAGCTTGAGACATCCCTCCGCTGCATGGCTTCACGAAACCCCCATTCCTGGACGCAACATCTGCTGTGGGTGGAATACGCTCACAATTCCCTTCCCAGCTCTGCCACCGGCCTGTCTCCCTTTCACACGGTCTTCGGCTATCAACCGCCCCTGTTCGCCAGCCAGGAAGGTGACGCTTCCTGTCCTTCCGCCCAAGCCTGCGTACAGAGATGTCGTCGAATCTGGTCTAGAGCTCGTACCGCTCTTTTAAAGTCTTTTTCTGGTTATGCCATCAGAGCCAACCGACGACGGACCGCAGCCCCTGCTTACCAAGTGGGCCAGAAGGTATGGCTTTCTTCCCAGGATCTGCCACTCCAAGTGGAGTCACGTAAACTGGCACCCAGGTTCGTTGGTCCGTTTCCCATCGAGAAGATCATCAGCCCATCAGCTATCCGACTCAAACTACCCAGGTCTATGAGGGTTCACCCAACCTTCCATGTCTCCAAACTACAGCCAGTCCATGAAAGCCCCTTGGTCCCCAATGCGGCACCACCTCCCCCTCCTCGACTGGTGGAAGGCGGTCCTGTCTACACAGTTCGCTGCCTGCTCAAGTCACGCCTTCGGGGCAGGGGCCTCCAATATCTGGTGGACTGGGAGGGATATGGCCCTGAGGAGAGGATGTGGGTTCCAGCTGGGCGGATTGTAGATCGGACCCTCATATCAGACTTCCACTGCCTCCATCCGGACCAACCGTCCATCCGGCGGGGTCAACCTAGAGCGACTTGCTCTCAGCCCATGCCTGCATCTGACTCTGACTCTGAACCCGAACCTGTGCCATCGGTAGTTGATTCCTCCACTGGCGAAGAGGAGATTGAGCCAATGCCCTCAGAGGATGAGGCCATGGACTCTGATTAGTAGCCCTCGGTGGGCTCAATCCTTGGGACTTCTGGAGCCGTCCCTTGAGAGGGGGGTTCTGTCACGTATTAATGTTTCAGCCATTAATGTTTCATCTTCTTGCATGTGTAATATTTCAGCTAGTAATGTTTCATCTTCTTGCATGTGTAATATTTCAGCTAGTAATGTTTCATCATATTGCTTCACACTCATGCATCACAAAGCCCTTTATTATGTCGCTTCACACTCATGCATCACAAAGTCCTTTATTATGTCATAAAGAATAACTGAGAACACTATATAAGCCTCGAGCAGACAACATCCAGTGTCAGGTCGTCAGCGATCCAACATAGGTCTGCATGTCAACTTGTCATTATCGCTTGACCTGATAGTTTTCCCTTGCCTGTCAACATCAATAAAATCCTGTGTCTGCGATACGCAACTGGGTCCTACGTCTCGTACATGACATAACTAGCCTTTTACACTCAAAACAAGATGGAGAAAATTATCGTATTAAAACGTTCTAAATTTGCAGTGTGAGAGTTAGTACAAGTCAATGCAGATTTATTTTTTGCATTGACCGTTTAGCCTATCAATTAATTAGGTTCATATTGGTGAGAAATTAAGCCCTGATCCCAGTTCACCTAATCAGTTTGGTTTTATTAATGTCCTGTTCCCAGCAAAAAGTGTACATGCAGGTTATGCTGTTATAGCGTCCCACCAATATTGAGACCAATCCTACGTCCTTTTAATGGAGCCATTTCAAGGTGTAGGGGGAAATTCTAATTGTTGTGTAAAGAGTTTTACTAGTTTCGGTGAGAAGGTGAATAGTTGTTTTTTTGTTGTTGCTGTTCGTGAACTACTTTTCCACACAAACGCACATCGAGGTACCATTTAGCTTAGCAAGGAGAGGTATAAGAGACATTTTTTGAGTGTCCCAGAGCTCGTGAAACTTGGGGGTCGGGGGGGGGGGGGCATTTATCATGGTTTCGTCAGCAGTGATTGCATATATTCGTCCGCTGTAAAAGCCCTGCATTTTCTGCTATTGAATGCGTTGTTGACACATTAGCGAGGCGGCACTCTGACGCGCCGCTCGGCGCAAATACATTCAAACTTGCCTTTCCGTCCAAGACGACCGTCCACCGCTCACTTCCGCCAAAAAGTCAGATCCAAAATACAATAATGCCCCGGATGGGAGGAAGAAGGACAGGAGTCTGTATTGGCTTAGCCGCTTTATTGTGGCAACAATAATAAAGAAAAAAAATAATGGCGGGCTTCCGCGACATGGACCGCTATCTCGTTCTCGCTTCCCTCTACGTCTCAGCTCCCCGTCCTATCGTCACTTTTTAAGGTGGCCTCGTATAGTTACGGACATTATAATACACAATCAATAGGTTGCTGCTGAACCCTTCACATTAGGCTGCAGTTAGTTTAAAATGGCCTTAAAAAAAATAAAAAAATAAAACATATCTTTTGCATGGCGTGGCGGCTTTTATTTTGTTGTGGCGGTGCGCCACAATATTGAATATGTAGGGGAAACCCTGGTATTCATAAGAAGAAAAAAAAAATGCAGTTTCATTTTGAGGCGCAAAACAATGTTTCGCAGCAAAACATAATGTCATGACTGAGATGCTTTGTACATACCTACGGGCACTCATCAGAGGTGCGTGATTGGTTGACACATTGACACATGACAAAACCAATAAGCACCTTTGAAGCTGTCCCTACTATGACCGACACAACAAGAACGCCAATAAGTTGCTTTATTGTGTGAGCTGATTGGCTGTAGGTTGCACGATCAGGACCTTCCCTGTAGTGACTGACAAACTAGCCTGCCAGTAATAGTGACTTTATTCCGGGAGCTGATTGGCCGCGCACATCGTATTCCCGCCCATCCTTTTTTATAGTCTTACGTGAGGATTTTAACAACAAAACCTCAACCAAGGCTTATTTTTAGCAGGACTCTTCAGCATTTTTACAAGCTTTGAGAGCACCAAAGCCCACTACAAAACCGACAAAACATGCAGGGGAATTTAAAACATTAAAAAACAACAACAACAAAAAAACCAAAAGCACCTCCCAGTGAAATTTCAACAACTTTTACCTGCAAATGGAGCACCGCCAAACACCTCCATGACCACCGAGGGGACATTTTTACCTGCTTTGACAGCATCCAAAGCCGGCACACAAACCTCCAAAATCTCTAGGGGAATTTTTACTTTTTTTTTTTTACCCCGAAATGAAGCATCATATACCCGCTACATGCTGCTGAGTGGACCGCCACGACATCCAGCAGGTGTGCCAAGCCCCCCCCAGGACAGTAATTACTGTAAATACTCATAATATTAAGATTCTTAAAATATGTCTACTATAGGTATCCATAAAAATGTTAGCTGAACCCTTCATCGGGAGAGTTATTAGGCAATTAAGGCAATTAAGTCACTTACTTTCAGGCACCAACAGATGGATATGGAATCACAAATACTAAAGACTTTCAATTTTTCAATTCAACCTTTTCTGAGCTCAACTGGGCAGCCTTCAACTTGAATTGGGATATTGTATCAATTAGGGCTGGGCGATATGGCCTTAAACATGTATCACGATAAATTGAGCAGATTTATCTCGATAACGATAAATGACGATAAATTCGCCCAAGCGGACTGTTATATAATTTGAAAATCTGAATCAATGCATGAAATACAGATTAACTATTTCTTGTTGATTTATTTACCAGCATTCAATTTGATATACTGTATTTAACAATTGTACATGCAGTCTAAACATTAAGTTTATAAAAATGTATTGTAAGCAATAAGAATTCAAGTATGAACATTTATAACAGCGTGTATGACTTGAACAATGTACATTGTCAAAATCAATATGCCTGTGCAAACATGTAATTGTAACACAAATGACTTGCAGCTTGAACAGTACACTTCAAAAAGACAACTTATTGTTAATGGCTGCTGTGACATAATTATTAAATACAAGTGTTTACTTTATGGTTTAAGGTTTTTTTCCCCCCCCAGTGCATTTTTTAATAAATGCACGCACAATAAAAATAGCTGGGGCCATTTCTCGGTCATTATAAGTTTTGCCGTTGGATTGTACTTTATGCTGAATGCTTTACCATCACAAAAGCTATCAGAGGAATCACACACAGACAGATACAAAATAACGCCACATAGTAATTGCTAGATGCAGTCCGTGCCCAATCCACTCATTAAGTTCAGCCGTTTCGACAAGGTTAGAGCCGCTATCCGACTCCATAACGTTCATTTGTAGCGTTAGCCGCTAGCTAGCGTTAGCCTGGCTACCAGTAGAAAGCACTGAAAGCACCATCTCCGGAAATCGTGAGACCAAAGGAGGACAGCGGGTGAAAGCCCGTCTGGATGCCACCAAGAGTCTACTAAATGTCGGTTGAAAGTTTGGTGAACCTCCCTTAAGCCACACTCCATCACGTTTTGCTTGTAGCGTTAGCTGCTAGCATTAGCTTACCGGGCTTTTGTTTGATTGGCTTCCTGATGATCACGTGACTCCCTACGTAAGCACATTCACTGCTTTCTTAAAGGGGAATGAACATAGACGAACAACACAGAATCAAAGCGGGATGAAAAGACTATATTTTCTTGTTTTATTAATTTACCGAATTTACCGACATGGTCAAAATTACGTCGGTCATCGTTAAGAATTTCGGTGACGGTAAATTTTCGGTTTACCGCCCTGCTCTAGTATCAATGCTAAAATCAATTCAGTATTTCTATTCTCCATGGAATATTCTTGAATAAACCCGCACAAGACTGCTCAGCATTTTCCTGTATGTCTAAGCAGCGGGGTTTCCTCCCGCTTTGAGTGGGTGGGAGCGACCGGCTTGATTTGTTCTAAACATACTAGGAGAATATTTGAAATGTTAGTCTGCAGTCCAGAGGAGCGCAGTGTACTGTAACCCAACACTGAGAGACACAGAGAGGGTGAAAGCTCCCAACGTTGTATTTGGCTCTGAAATGCGTATGAATTGTAATTGTCTGAAACATGTTGACAGGCTAGCAGGGGAAAGAGCCTTATGTGTGGTTAAATTGAGGTTAAATGGTTTGGAGGGTTCGAGTTTTAGCAATCAGGCAGAATTTGAATCTCTTGGGGGGTGGTGGGGTATTGTATCTTCATAAATGTTTCTGTGTGTGTGACTGGACATGGTTGATTTGAGCAACAGGATTATGTCATCAAACTGCTTAACTTTTAATCTGATATTACTTCATTTGCAAATTTGGATCTACCACATGTGTAATTGTGGGTTGGGTGTCGGTCAGTACTCTATTTCCATCTTTAGTTTTTTTTTGTGGGGGGGGGGGGGGGGGGGGGTTCAAATAGTGTTGTGGCACAACTACTCACGCACATGTACCATAACATTTATACAAAAATAGTACTAGAAGAATTTGTATGTTATTTTTACTGTGTTTTCACAGCAACATACAAAGCATTCCAAGTGGATAAGTGAGATAGGAAAACAATTTCTGGTGTTAGTATGTTAGTATGTTACAAGCTACTGTGATGCCATCTGACCTGGAGTTGTGAATTAGGTAAGTATTCACTAATTCGATGCTAGTACTTCCTGAGGTCGAAATGGTATTTTTTTGTAATTGTTTAAATGACAGGGATTACCTCTGGCCAATGTTTTAGTGTGCTGTGCAGTTCAACTCTGTCAATTCAGTTTGGTGTTTTAACATGATTCCCAGTTTGTCTCTATGCTTTTACACAACGACCGGTTTGTTCACAACTAGTGATGTCCCGATCCAGGTTTTTGCACTTCCGATCCGATACCGATACTGGCCGATACCGATACCGACCTATCTGAGCATGTGTTAAAGTTTAAAGTTATTTAGCCTCCTTACTTAGTTGTCAGACTCATGTTGAAAAAGGTTTTAGTACCCTTGATAACAACTAGCCAGCTGAATTAGGTGAGTTTGAATAACACACAACGGTCGGTAACAAGAAACTGACCTGTTTATTCAGTGACAAACACAAAACATTATAAATAACAAACAGAAATGGCATAGTCAGTCAGTAAAACGTGCAAATGATTTTGTAAACTGTCTTAAAAAAGCAAAACACACCAACAACCTCAGTGGAAAATCCCACAAATCCCCCAAGCTATTAGATGCTTTTAATGTTTCGTGCATTAGTTACAAAAATTGCATAAAAAGCCTCTCTGGTTTAGATAAACGACTATTTCAGTATCAAGTTAACATTTTAAAACAGTAAGTAAAATACTCAAGTCCCCATTCTGTATCAGTAGCTTTAAACTACATTCAATTCATTTAATTTTGCAAATCAACTGTTAAAGTTGTTAAAATTGCTCCCGTTATTCCATAATTTCCTTTCTGTCTACTTTCGACATGTGAAAGTTTTAAAACTGTTTTGAAGATAGATTCAAGTCAAGATTTTGCCGATTTAGGAGTATTTTAGATAAAAAGTTAATTAGGTTCGCTTGGACGGTTCACAACAGCCTACTAGGGAAGTCTTCTGCTTTAAGATGGCGGGTGTTTACTAACGCATTTGGTTTTCAATACTTCAATGTTGCTAACGCAGTCGAGTCTGTCGTGTAGCATCTGGTTCTATATACATATGATATCAATTATCTCCAGTAAAACGACGTTGACGTAGTTTGTTGCGGCTGTCAGCAGAAGTCAAGTATTCTTGTGTTTTTTATCCAGCGGCATGAGTTGAGCTAAAGCCGTGAGTTGAGCATTGGCATTACCCGGGTCTTAGACAAGTTATGTTTACTTTCGGGACGCAATGCGGTCAGTTTCTCATTGCGTCCCGAAGACCGCGCTGTGTATTAGTTCCACTTTACTTGACATATTTCAATAATCGGAATTTGGATGTTTGTGAATCGTTCTCGAATCTTCAGCGGCCGAATTGCGTGTTGGATGGTGCGTCTTTACTCACGTGAGATAATGGCTCGTCATCCAGAATGAATTCTTCGGCAATGACTCTTGTTATTCCCTGAGCTTTGGGACTGTCGAGTGCCAGTTTGTCACGCATAGCAAAAGTTTCTGCCAGTGTTAGTTGCGTAGGACCTTTCTTTTTGTCTTCGGTTTTCTTAACATACTCCTCATATTGTTTGTGGTGGTATTTCGCTAAATGCTTGATTAGGTTGGTTCCATTAAAACTTCTTACAGCTTTACCACTACGCTTGACTTTATTGTGGCATATGTTGCTCTCTGCCTCTTCGTCTTTGTCGTCCTTTAAGGTGAAACGATCCCACACAGCTGACATTTTTACCGATAAAGTCTCTCGGTAAATTGGAAGACTGTAATGTAAATGTAGTGTGTTGAAGGTGTGCCGTAAAATGCGGACCGGTTTTAGGGAAACCGAAGCAAAAACTGGAATGGATTATGTAAATCGGTGCGCTGGAAAACCCGGACCGGACTTTAAAAAAAAAACTGGATCGGAAGTCTGGATCGGAATTTTTCCCGTGTTCCGATCCGATACCGATGTGCATTTTTTTTGCCCATATCGGCGTCCTATCCGATCCAAATATCGGATCGGGACATCTCTATTCACAACGACAAGTTCACATGGCACTTAACACAGAACCTGGAAGTGGTGCATGCATTGAAGGATTCTATGTGGAACACATTGTTGCTGCCCATATGTTGTGTTGTTGTAACATTGATTGTGAATTCTGTCTTTATTCAGTTATAATAAATGTTTCTCATAGATTCAATTCAGATTTATTAAATGTACCATGAGTGTATGAATTGTGGTAAGCACATCTGCATTTCAGTTTTGTGCAGTAATTTACAGTTATCCAATGTGCCCTGTAATTGGTTCGCGACCAATTCAGAGCATACCCCACAGTTTGCTCAAAGTTAGCAGGGATCGGCTCTAGCTCACCCTTGACTTTAGTCAGGATAGGAGGTAAGCAAAATGGATGGGTGGACACAATGTGTATATACTGCACAGGGAACTGCGGTTGGCGCATCTCGCTTACATTCCTTCAGTTTGAATCTCTGTTCCAACTCGTGTGACGTGTTCTCCCTGTGCTTCTGTGAGATTTATCTGTCACCTTCATGAGTACAAATGCTATCGAACATACTATAGAACATGCATAGATGGATGCATTTTTATACAGGATCATGAAAAATGTGATGATTGTCAGTACATTATATTATTATAGTCTGTAAACATGCATTTATATTTTGAAGCAGTTGTTTCACAAGAAGAGCCACTTTTTAATATTACAGTTGTTCTGTTACTGGATGATACATACGCTAATCTCATGTTTATTTCCTGCTGAGCTAGTAGAGGACATTTTTTGGTAGCATAATGACCCAGTGGCCTTAATCCTTCTCCATATCCATGGGGGGTGTTCTGCTGTTATGTTCCCACCCTTCATGACTTCCCTTTGGGGAGCATACAGAATCTGAAACTGGAGGCTGCAGAAAGATCTAAACAAACTGCCCCATAGCCCTAGGAGTAAGTCTGTCTTAAAGGAGGTATTTTCCACTTGAGATGTAAAGATATGGTTTATAAGATCACCTAGACATAGGGGCTGTGAGGGTGTGTGTGAATTAATAACTGTATTTTTCTTTCATCCATGTTGCTATTTTTCCCTGATGTCTTATCATCAAATGGCTGGAAGGCTTAGGAGCCAGTGTGCTGCCAAGGCGACACACGACGCACAATGATGTGCACAGAACCAGCAGCCGCGGCCTGTGTGTGCTGAACCGCAACATAAGCCCTCAAACCTCAACATGTCATACACGCTGAATTTGAATCAAATTGCCTTGAGGCTGCACCATCCAAGCTTTGTGACCCAGTCGCCACGTCTGGCTCTGGCACGCCGTGAATACACTTCATTTAGCATTTAGGCTGACTGATTTCATGCTGAATTAAAATCAGTCGAGTGGTTCTGTATTTGCACTATTTTAACAGCAATAAATCTGGTCACATTTTTAAATTTTACATACAGAAAGTCTGAGAGGATATATTCAATGCGTAGTAGATCGAGTCAATGATTATTTCGGTAGATTTCCAACACAAAGGTATGAAATTGCTAAGGAGGAGGCAGATTTCTGGTGAGATTAAAAGATTACATTGAGAGGCAGAGTAGGAGCCGAGCATTTTGTTGCTCTTAAAGTTATAGAGCAGAACAAAGTTAAATTAAATAATGTACAAGTCATGAATGAAGTCTGCTTTTGTATTTTGTGAGGAAGTAATTATGTTATCAAGATTTATATATAGCCTGTGGGATACAATTCGATCCATTGTCTTGCTCGGCATTCCCGACATTCCAGATGTGGCCGTGTATACTGTAGAGACAAAAGCGAGCCAGGGAGTCATTGCAAGGGATTACGCTGCGAACTGTAGTAAAACAGTATACATCTGGACTGCGTCTGTATTTTTCTATCATCATACAGGGTTTGATTGCTGGCACCTCCCAGATTCTTATTTAATGTATTCCATTCTAAAATGATAATGGGACAACTTATCTTCTTTGCAAATCACAGGACACAGTCTTATTTGAAACATGTACACTTGTGTCTTTTTAATAGTACCCTGGAGCTGAACATGGACCCAAATAAAAATCAATGACAGAATCTGATGACATTTTGTATCAAAGTGGTCGTTTCACTATTCTAGTTACAGCATTTGACTCAAGCTGTGTTTTGTATCTTTGTGTTTTTGTCTGTACAAAAGGGGTGGTGGAGAGAGTAGATTTGTGTGTGGCAGCACCTTGAATATCTACAAATGTTAATATCCATAAAGATAGGAGTGGCCCTCAGATGTGCATTGTTTCCAGTCTTATTAAAGTGTCAGTGCATGTAATTGTTACTGTGTGAAAGTGATGGCTTCACCTCTCTTTATGCCAGCAAACACTAATGGGAGGGATGTGACGATTAGTGCAAGACCAAAGTACAGTATAAACGGAAAAGTATTTCTTAGCAATTAAAGTCCCTGTTAAAACTTAGAAAATAAATGTATTCTAAGTTTGACCCTCTACAGTAAAGTACTGTTAACAGTCCTCGCAAATTTGAAAGACCAGAGAAAGCAAGTTGATTAACTGTTTGGTGACTAATTTTGATAAAAGCATGAACTTTTTCTGTATTTTCTGCAGCGTTAAGAGTTTTGCAGTGATGTGGTGCGGCTGTGGTGGAGTTTGTAGCGGTCAGTATCCAAAGGGTTAACAGTTCGACCTTGGGTCTGACTGCCCACTGTTGAAGTGTACTCAGCCAAGATGCTGAACTTAAATTGCTTTAAATGAGTATGGCAGCAGCACAACTGTTTTGTGATTCTGTGTGTGAATGGAAGAATTTGAACCAATGTAAACCATTTCAGGCACCGTAACCGTGTAAAATAAAAATGATATATACTGTAAGTCTGTAAGGATTCTCTATTTACCATCTAAACATACATCATAATGTACAGTAGGCCTAATGTGAATGAAGGAGCTCGTCTTCTATAGTGTTACAGGTAAGCAGAGGTGACTGAAGTCAGAGCCAAAATGCCACACTGGGACATATATGAACCATAACCAGAAAAATCTAAAAAACAAAAATGTTGAATAACAGTTAAATGCTGCACTCCACAACTGAGTACTACATAGTTTTGTAGTCTTAGGCTACGTTTACACTAGGACCGATAACCCTAACCCTAACCTTACATGGGATAGGGGGCCATGTAATTACATAATCTACGGACATGCCACCTAATATAGCCGGGGTATCCATGTAATAATCGGAGCCAAAGGAAGTAACGTCAATGAGCGTGCAATCGCCATTTTTTTGTGTGGCATTACGGCATTGTAAACAATGGAGGCAAATGGTAAAGACATTACTTTCCTGCTCCTCTTTTTACAACTAAAAAAACATGTAATCTTATGCTTGAATATGGTTGGAGAAGATATCAAACAACGCTGAAAAATGGTAATGTCACACACAAGGCTGCTCCATTTTGCGCATGAATAGTCTGTACAAATGTATCCGTTAATATATAAACGCATCTTAAACGTAGTACAGACAGTACTGAAATATTGTCCGTATTAAAAGGCAAAAAAATATCCGTCCTAGTGTAGATGTAGACTTAGAACAAATATGGTGAATAACAGTTTAACACTACACTCCACAGCTGAGTACGATGTAGTCTTGTAGTCTTCATGTTTTCAGCCATTTTCTTTAAACATCTATAATATTTTTAATCAAATCTCTCTTCAGGGTCTTTTATTCTTCATCTTAACAAGCCATTTTGGATAATTGCTTTCAACATCGTGTGAACAATTTGGGGAAGGCTCTTTGTGTTCACAGTACACAAAGCAAGATTCATATGGCATGCTTTGATGGGTTTGGTGTAGATGAATTGAAGAGCCCGTTTAAAAAAACACATCAGACACGAACCACAACAGTGATTGTGAGCATAGCCAGGCACAGTCTCAGTATATCCAACAAAAGTGACATCTAACCTCACAAATATTCCTCTGGATGAATTGACAAAAAAATCCCACAGAATTCCTCCTACAACAGCACCTTATAGCTCATGTCCCATTAGAGCAGAGGCTGTTGTTTTTAATTTAAATTTAATAGCCAGTTGTCATAATACTAAGCCTGCAGAATATCATTTGAATACCGCCATTGCAATATGTGCATGCGCAATAATCCCATTGAAAGGCGTGCAATTTTGTTTGTTTGTTTGTTTGTTTTGCTTCATAAAAGCAGCAAGTGTGCAAAGATATGTCATCCTGTAACCCTTTTATATTCAGCAATCTTCATCATTCACAGATGAACCCCCTTAGTCTGGCTTAAACGGTATTGTATGAATACAATGTGGTCCTGGTGAGTCAACCAAAATCTTCCCAAACAGAGCTATTCAAGTCATCTGGTGAAAAGTCTTCTAGTTTTAATATCGCAATATATATCGCAAATCCCCAAAAAGTCGCAATGTCAGTTTTTTCTAATACCGTTCAACGAAATACCGTCATTTTTATTTATTTCATCATACTGCACCGTCTTGTACGTGTCGGTCTGTGGCGGACATTTGGGACTATAATACAATTGCCTCTTTAAATGAGAGTGTAATCCTAAATAACTCGAGACTTTGTTTACTGCGTTAGACTTTTGTCCTTAGTTCCGGAATTTGTGTATGCTGAGTGCAGCTAGCTTTAAACTGGCCTCTTTGTTAAATCCACAGCCATAAGATCTATTTACTCAACAGAGTCAGTGTGACATTGAATGCTAAATCTTTTCCCTCCCTTTCGCTCCACTGGCCCAATCATGAACCCAATCACAGCAGCGACCAGCACCAGGAAATTCAGGGGGCAATCCAGCTGTAAAATAACTGGTTTTGTATATGTTATGATTAATCTCAGCGTTCCTAACGCCTCTTTTTGTCTTCCGCCGGCTCCCCACATTGGAATCCTACTCTGTGTGATGGATTGCACGTCATTCAGCAGGAAGCAGTCCAAGGTATGTATCCTTTGCTTTAACTGTCTGTCTCTATAATGACCATCACCAGTCACCTGAGCTGATGTGCAGCATCAACAGAAACAATTTAAAAATCATCCAATCGCAAATGCTGAGGAAGGCTTCCTTGAGGATGCCAAAAGCATCCTGGACATCTCTGTGCACAATGGCAGTGATTGAGGGTGTTTCATTCTTTGGGTTGGTCAGCAGGAGCTGGATAGATGTCCGTGTGAATGTGTCAGTGCTCTAAGATGTGCTGAGAACCCACAAAGCCTCTACAAAGAGAGCAGGATGAGCGTGGACACTGGGCCTGTGTGTGTGCACAGATTCAAAGCTGCATTGTTGCAGGCACACCCCCACCTCTTCCCCCTGATGACACACTGATGACCGGCTTAGGGATGGTTCATACACAGGGAACTGGCTTTTGTGTCGAGTACACTTGTTGACGGGGACCTGGGGTACTGGGTCTCTTGGGCCCATAACCTGAATTTACCCTGTTAGTCTGCTGCTAGACCAGCACGTGCCTGCTAACTTCACTCTTTGCATTTCGAAACATGATTTATGGTTCAGGCTACACTTTGAAACTCACTATAAATCAATCAGCATAAATACTGACTAGTGTTACTAAGGAACTGTACTTGTAACGAGACACGGCCCCTTATAAGATTCAGATGAAATGATAACCAGAACCAAATATGGCATTTTAGAATAGGGTGTCAATGTAAACTGCTCACTCCTGAACCCACAGGGGCCAGACCCAGAGGCAAATGTTCAGTCGTACAGGCTTTTTCAAATACTTTAGGGACTTAATTTTGAAAGACGGGAGGTTTGGCCTTGTAAGACCAGAGCCGTAGTTCATGTCCATTCACTCCTGCAGCAGAAATAATGAGGAATCAATATTTTCTTTCTACAGTTGCTGCTTCTTATAAAAAGGTAACATCTTGTCCATTTTGGTGAAAAGTAGACAAGAAAAGAAACGGTTGCTATGTTGCGAGGCCATAGGCTTTTGCAAGCCAGTCTGTTAGCTCTTGTGCCTCACTTGGCATCGTTCCAACAGTTTTTAGGTTTTATATATATTATATTATTTTACTTTATCTATTCAATCTCCTCAGCCTATCCCTCTTAGACCCCATTGAAACACTTGTCAGATCACTCAGTTGTGAGAGTTGGGCTGGACTCTGTTTCACCACACACTGCTCTGCTTCGATTATGTCTGTTTACAGTTGCAAAAACAGGTAGTAGAAGTGAAAACACCCCCCTGAGTGAGGGTCTATTGTCTAATCACGAACACGTTTTTCCATGCAGTCAAACACAGGCTGGTGAAGCAAAACAGTTTAGTGGAGACTGCTCAGCCCTAGTTAGCAAAGCAACTCTAATTGAGATGGATGGCACTTTTTGTTCCTTTCAAAAGGACCAACTCACTTGACTGAAGTCAAAAGACATTTTGTTTTTTAAGCTTTCACTGCTCTTTTTGCTTCTCATGCTGACTGTGCAAAAGTAGCAGCTTTCCAGCCAGCCAATGCCCCTATCATAATTAGTAAGGATTTAGGAACTCTTTGTGCTTTGCCAGCAATTGGTAATTATTGCTAAAACCCAAGCACTGGCATCAAAATGGTCTGATTGCCCTGCAGTATATTTTATTTGATATTATGAAAAAAATTACTAGCTTTTTTTTTGTGTCAACTGTGTTTCATACTAATGCTGTAATGTCTAAAACATTTGGTATATGCAACTAGGAAGCACAAAAAATCTGTATTCGGCTAAAAGAATGTCAATGAAGGAACACAGGCAGATACATATATTGAGAGGATGCACGCAAAAACCTAAAAAGCGACCAGACTGTGTAGGGTAACTAGTGTGAAACTCTGACTTAGACTTTAAAGCATTTTCACGTGTAAGTGTCACGCTTCTCGGCCAGGCAGGCAGTGTGACCAAAATACAGGGAAAGCACGGAAACGAGGCAGACAAGTGGTGCAAAAATGTTTCAATTGAAGCTCACAAAAAACAAAGTACAAACAAAAGACTGCAGAATCCTAGAACTCTAAGGCAAACAAAAGACTGGTATCAAACAACTTACTAAGGAAATCAAACATGGCAGGATGAGGGCACAGGAACATGAAGGGCTCAAATGCTGACATGGACAATGTCGCAACAAGGAATCAACAAGCTTATATACGCAGACAAGGAGTAACAGGACAATGAGGCACATGGGGGTGACATGGAAGGGAAGCAGTTTGGTGGATACACAAAGAGCAGGCACACAGGTGACATCAATGGGGAATCAAAGGGACAAGCCACACTACAAGGAAACAAACAAATCCTAACAGAAAGATCCGTCGGACAAGATCGGGCATGTGTGCCAGCATGACCAAATTTGGAAGTGCTGACTTAGCAGCATTCAGAATGTACCAGCGAAGCTTTTCATAGACCAAAACTATAGGCCGCACTGTGAAGAGATTTACTGTACTTTTCAAATTTGAAAAGAAAAGCCACCATTTGCTCATTTAAGGAGGAAGGGGAGTTTGAAGCAGGCGTAAAATGTTCATGAGCTACAATTCCACCCAAAGCAGGGGCGGAACTTTGGGGGGGGGATTGGCAATGTGACCGCACCAGGGCTAGGTGCCCAGTTTACAGCCGTAAACAGGGCATGGATAGGTGAGGGTAGGATTTTAAAATTATATGATGATGATGATGATGAAAGTTTGGAGAGGCCGGAGAAAGTGTGTGTGAGGGGGATGCCAAAATGTTTTCACTTGCACCCAACCCCATCGAACGATCACCTTGAGGGGGCCCGCGAAAGTGTGAAGGTGCCTGCTGAAAATTTTCCACTATCACTAGGATTTTTGTAAAACTATACTGGCAAGGCACATGGAGAAATCTAATTAGTGTGTACTAGTCTGTACTCTATGGTTTAAACGATTTTCTTTGGATGGATTAAGAAACAAACGATCAATAAAATCTTTGTTATTTATTTTGTTTTATTTTTTCCATAATTCACATAAATACTCACACATGACATTACAGAAATTTATCAAAATGAACTAAGGACGATTTTTAAAAACATACACAATACTCAGAATATTTTCTTTAGGGTGTTTGAATTAATTTAGGTTAAAGTCAAGTTACATTAAGTAAACATGCTTGCATGAATATTCTGTAAACAGTTACAGGCCCTGTCTCACTTGTAATGCATGTGCAAAAAGAGGCTTTTTTTTGCAGAGAGCACCTTTCCGTCTCATTGGTCCAGAGCTCATGCAGGTGCCTCTGGGATATAAAGCAAGGGGTCTCTTCTGCTCAATTCTGTGTTGTGAAACCCAGCACTGAGGGCTGAGTGCCAGCACGCTCCACCGGGAAGCGCTCCGGCCCCGTTTCCTTGGAGACAAGGGTCACTGAGTGCTGGAATTTCTTGGGGGAGCGCTGACCCTGATTTATGAATTCATTTAGCTGCAGCCACTATGACAAAACCACTAATAGTGGATTTGTGCAGATTGTCTTAATGAGCATTACTTTGAACAATATGCTCAGTTAGTCTGCATCTTGCTTTTGCAGACAAGCTCTATCCTGCTGATTTACTTTCATGGCACAACACAATAAGCCCAATTTTGTTTCTTGTGAGGAAACGGGATTAGGCTATTTTGGACTGTACATGCTTGGACAGGTGTGGAAAGCGTGGTGATGACCCTTTTGCTGTCCTCTCTGCAGGTGTTCGCCTTTGACCACTGTTTCTGGTCCATGGATGAGTCCAACGTTCCCAAATATGCTGGTGAGACACTCCTCATCGGATAAAAAGGAGCACATCCCTTTTCAAGTATTTGGCTGCTGTGTGTCAGTGTGATTACAGTTGGATATTGTGACTAATAATTGACTAAAAGTTGCAAAGAAATTTGGTTTGCTTGTACAAGCACAAGACAAATGTACTTACGGCTTGTCTTTATTTTGCTTTTTATATGTTTTTTGCGATGGAGATGTAATGCATTCACAAGATGAGTGGACAAGACAAGCCGAGCACTGAGGGCACCGCCTGAAGCTGGATAGCCAAGGCTTTATTTAGCTTATTAAACAGCTGTTCTTTTCAGAAGTAGCATGACACAAGAGACTGTGTGACACAGCCAAATATTTTTTAACATGATCAGGCACCAATTGGTCAATGTGTCTATATTAAGATACATTGTTTACTGTTCTTTTTTGTCACGTAACATATGGATGCAAACCAAAGCTTGCAACACCATAATTATATGTTTACTTTAATCTCCATGGTAACCGCGTCTTTGTTTTAAAGGTCAAGAGGTGGTGTTCAAGTGCCTTGGAGAGGGAATACTTGAAAATGCATTCCAGGGATATAATGCCTGCATATTTGCCTATGGACAAACAGGTAATTATGTAAATTAGAGCTGTCCCGACTAGTCGATGTTGTCGATGTCATCGTTGACGTAAATGTGTCGACGGGCACAACATACCGTTGATGGGTAATGACGCGTTAAAAAAAAAAAAAACATGCGGATAAAGTTGAGAATGGCGGATGCTCGCTATGCAAGCGTATAAAGTGGCATAAAGCCAAAAAAGCGGACCAGAGTGGCCAAAATCTGGAATTATGTCAAGGAAAATATGGAAGGTGGCACTCTATGTACTCATTGCAAAGCTGAGCTCAAATACCACGGTAGCAGGTCGGTCATGAACGAACACTTGAAGCTCCGTCACCCAGGTGTAATTTTGGAAGACGACAAGAAACAACAAGCTGACGGATCGTAAGTCCATACAACTAAGTTGCCTTTATATGCGTCGTATCAACGTGCACTAAGTTTTTTTGACAATAATAATGATGATGGCCAAGAACATGAGGAGGTAATGTTGAGGAAGTAGATACAGATATACTTTGAATAGTCGTGTAAAAAGAAGTCCTTCAGCCTACGGCAGTGGTGGAGGGACAGTGCAGAAAAGTTCCCAAACCTGGCTCTCCTGGCCAGATTATACCTGCCTGCAACTTGTACACCATCTGAGCATCTTTTCTCAGCTGTTTGGAACATTGTTACCAAAAAAAGGGCAAGCTTGACACCTGAGCATGTAGACATGCTCACCTTCCTTCATTTTAATGTTTAGAACAATATAGACATACCACAAAAACAGTAAGAATTGTCTTGACTCTTGTTGGAAAGGTGAAGTCACAGTGTTTCCGTTTATATTCTTTTTTTTTTTTTTTGCACTAGTTAATGCCAGCAGCATTTGACCTCATTGTTTGTGGTTTATTATTGTTATTTATTTTTATTATTTATATTTTAATAAAGAATTCAAGCGTTCCAAAATGTTTTTTGCGAATTAATAAGCGTCAACAAAAATGTCATTGCTAAATTAGTTTTTTTTTTTTTCTAATTATTAGATTAGTCGACTAATCGTAAAAATAGTCTGCTGACCAATGGGGAGAAAATTAGTCGTTTTGGAAGAGCACTAATGTGAATAAAACAGAAACATTTGGATTAATATACATTCTGGCTGCATGATGGGATAGTGGTTTACACTAGAGATGTGACCAAAAATTAGGCGCGGCAAACTTTGGGCAGAAAAAAGTTTAAATTGCATTTTCAGTTTTCGGTTAAAAGGCTGAAAGTGTACCCCTGAATAATATTAAGAACCTTAGTCCTCTTGTGATGATGTAATCAAAACATGGTGAGAATCAATACTACTAGCTCACAGCCAACATGTCCGCAGTTTGGAAGGATTTTGAGAAAGAAATATATACATTATTAAATGAAGGAAATTAAATACATTTGCTTCATCACTGCTACACGCGTGTTCCGAAGTTGCTTTCCATTGATGTCCCGTATCACATCGAGTACAGTGCATTTGATCCCATGTGTGAATAGTTTGGAGTTTAATGAAGCGAACAATATACAAATCAAGTAATATTTAATTGCATACATGTGCATTTGCTGTGGTTTAGTACAATACGTTTGTACCACTTCCTATTTTTGTCACATTTTTTTCCCACAACTTTCCCACCCCCTCTGCCAGTGGCCGTTTAATCCGGCTGAGAGCGACTTTGCTCAGCTTCGTCGCCGCTAGAACTCGGCCTACTCGCCTGGCTCTCGATCGATTCCACTTGTTGGATAAGAAAACACTGACTCTTTTTTAAGGAGTAAAAGAGATTGTAATTACCTTATGAAGAGCCTTACTAGTTTCGGCAAGAACAAAATAGTTTTTTGTCGTTGTTGTGAACTACAGTTCCACACAAACGCACATCGAAATCTCATTTAGCTTAGCAATTGGAGGGGTGTGAGACATTTTTCGAGTGTCTCAAACTTCCAAGAAAGCGCATTTATCAAGGTTTCATCGGCTGTTACGTGTGTTGCTATGGCGAAGCTAGCACTGTTCAGAGTTTGACACAAAACACTCACTACCACTTGGAATGCACCCTCCCATAGGGTTTCAGAATTGGCACCTTTCAAACTAAATGTCTCCAGCCTCCAGGGTTGTACAGCCAATGCCAAGGCAAAGGGCATTAATTGGAAAATAGTGAAAAAATAAAATAAAATAATGAACTAAATGCGTGTGCACTTTTCGTTTTTCTGGCCAAGTGTTTCCAATATTCAGTTTTCGGTTTCGGCCAAGAATTTCAGTACATCCTTGGTTTACCTGTCTGTCTTAAAACCGTGAGGTTTTGAGTTCAGATTTTGTCTCAGACTCTCCTACGTGGAATTTTCTTCTTCCCAGGTTCCAAAAAGACTCAAGTTCATCAAAGTCTCTAAATTTTCCATGCATATGAATTTATATGTTACTGTTTTTTGGCTGGCAACAAAAATGCAAGGCATTAGACAAATTCCAAACAGTATGACATGACAAATGATGATAGGGTCCAGGTCCAAAAATGATCCATACGTTTAAAGCAAATTTGCCAAATGCAAGACCAAATGACCGTTTCTATTATTTGTTGGAAAGAATACACTTATAATGGAAGTTGTTTGCAGCTGTTTTGCATTCTTGGTAAAAATGGTGCTGTTTCCCTTGAACAATGTTTTGTGATTTATTTATTTATTTTATTTATCCCAGTCAGCAATAACTGATAAAGATAAATCTTGTTTTCTTACAGTCTTTGTCATACTTCAAAAAACATTAGAACAGAACACAAAACCTCTGATAAAATCTTTTTATCACTTTCTTATCAATAGGTCTGGATGGAAACGACAATGATTAATACTTTCTCATTAAATTGAATTGTTAAATCAAGTCAAGATTTCATAATAAACAAGAACTTTATTTTACATATCAAATATGTTACGGAAATGTTTTTCCTATTATTTCTGTGGATGTTGATATTAGTGCCAATAGATGCTTCGGGAAAAAAAATGCTGGAAAATGAACAGTTTCTAAGCCTATGTGTATCAGGAATAAAAAAAATTTTTTTTAAAAAGCAATTCTAATAAGGGAAAAAACTTGTTTCGATTACTCTTTATTTCCTTTGAGAAAACCGGAAATCAGACTTGCTTTGCAACAAAACTATGACTGAATTGCCTAGTCCTCACCTAAAGTCAGATTTGAAAGCATTTCTATTGTCCTTGTAGGTTCTGGCAAGTCATTTTCCATGATGGGGAACGGGGAGCAGCCTGGTTTGATCCCTCGACTTTGCTGCTCGCTGTTTGAAAGAGTCCACCAGGAGGAAAACGAAGGCCACACTTTTAAAGTGGAAGTGTCCTACATGGAAATTTACAACGAGAAGGTCCGTGACCTCCTGGATCCCAAAGGGTGAGTGTGTTGGATGGGTTGTACTGTATATCGCTTTTTTTTTGTCTTCATAGTAAACACACGTGACCTGAATCTGCTCCGTGAAGCCAATGAGCTAATGCTTTAGACTTGCGGTGACACACACACAGCTGTTCGCAGAAACTGGTGTGTCATTTTTCCTGATTCAGTCCGACTCCAGTGTGAATGGTGACCTCGCTGCCTGCTTCCCCTTCGGCTTTTTGTGGCTCTGTGTGACTCAGAGTGATGGTGGAGCCAAGTAGGAAGCCTCGGCCACTTCCCACAGTTGATTGGTTTACTTTCTACAATGACAATATCTTAAGGCTGCTTCCATTGTGTCTTCATTCAGAATAGATAGACGGACTTTCCCAAAATTTAAATGAAAGTATTTGAGTGGTATTGTACTATTTGAAATGGGAGATTATAACAAGTGCAGGTGTTTACCACTGCCCCTCCAAAAACTAAAGTGATTCTCTGTTTTTTGAAATACTGTGTAATTTAGACTAGAGGACATGTCACCCTTATTTCCAAATATCCACTCACTTTTCCAGAAAAAGCACACCAAAAACTTGTACAGTATATATAACAAAACTCATGTTTATATGTGTCCACATATGCATCACATGTAGCTCATGGTGCAGCAATGGCTTGTGTTATCAAATATTTATATACACTGCTGGCCAAAAGTAGTGGGCCCCTGCAATTCTGTCAGATAATGCTCAATTTCTCACAGAATATGATTGCAATTACAAATGCTTTGGAAGTAATATCTTCATTTATTTTTGCTTGCAATGAAAAAACACAAAAGAGAATGAAAAAAAAAAATTTTAATCATTATCATTTTACACAAAACTCCAAAAATGGGCCGGACAAAAGTATTGGCACCCTCAACCTAATACTTGATAGCACAACCTTTAGACGAAATAACTGCGAACAACCGCTTCCGATATCCATCAATGAGTTTCTTACAATGCTCTGCTGGACTTTTAGACCATTCTTCTTTGGTTAACTGCTCCAGGTCTCTGAGATTTGAAGGGTGCCTTTTCCAAACTGCCATTTTCAGATCTCTCCACAGGTGTTCTATGGGATTCAGGTCTGGACTCATTGCTGGCCACTTTAGAAGTCTCCAGTGCTTTCTCTCAAACCATTTTCTAGTGCTTTTTGAAGTGTGTTTTGGGTCATTGTCCTGCTGGAAGATCCATGACCTCTAAGGGAGACCCAGCTCCTTCACACTGGGCCTACATTATGCTGCAAAATTTGTTGGTAGTCTTCAGACTTCATAATGCCATACACACGGCCAAACAGTCCAGTGCCAGAGGTAGCAAAGCAACCTCAAAATATCAGGGAACCTCTGCCATGTTTGACTGCGGGGAGTGTTTTCTTTTCTTTGAAGGTCTCGTTTTTTTCCTGTAAATTCTATGTTGATGCCTTTTCCCAAAAAGCTCTACTCTTGTCCCATCTGTCCAGAGAACATTTCTCCAAAACGTTTTCAGCTGTCTAAGGTAAGTTTTGGCAAACTCAAGCCTGGCTTTTTTATGTCTCTGGGTCAGAAGTGGGGTTTTCCTACGTATCCTGTCATAGAGTCCCTTTTCATTCAGACGCCGACGGATAGTACGGGTTGACACCCCTGGACGCAGGACAGCTTGAAATTGTTTGGATGTTAGTCAAGGTTCTTTATCAACCATCCACACAATCTTTTGTTGAAATCTCTCGTCAATTTTTCTTTTCTGTCCACTGACACTGCGCATGGTAGATCCAGAAACATTCAGGTCTTTGGAGATGGACTTGTGTCCTTGAGATTGCCCATGCTTCCTCACAATTTCGCTTCTGAAGTCCTCAGACAGTTCTTTGGTCTTCTTTTTTTTCCTCCATGCTCAATGCGGTACACACAAGGACACAGGACAGAGGTTGAGTCAATTTTAATCCATTTTAACTGGCTGCAAGTTTGATTTAGTTATTGCCACCACCTGTTATGTGCCACAGTTAAGTAACATAATAATACATAATAATAATAATACATTTTATTTAAAGGTGCCTTTCTGGCACTCAAGGTGACCGTACAGTCATTTAAGAATATTAAAAGTGAGAAAATGAAAGTATATAATGT
The DNA here is from genome assembly GCF_030265065.1 of Corythoichthys intestinalis. Taxonomy (NCBI): domain Eukaryota; kingdom Metazoa; phylum Chordata; class Actinopteri; order Syngnathiformes; family Syngnathidae; genus Corythoichthys; species Corythoichthys intestinalis. The sequence continues at coordinate 46,583,361 of NC_080398.1, forward strand.
ATAAGGAAATTTAAAATACTAAAAGAGATATAGGGGCAGTTAAAAAGACCAGAACGAAGTGATTATTGTGTATAGGCTAGTCTAAACAGGTGAGTTTTGAGTTTTGTTTGAAAAAGGGGGAGGGAATCTGTGTTCCTGAGGTCGGGTGGGAGTGAATTCCAAAGTCGGGGAGCCAAGCGGCTGAACGCTCGGCTCCCCATGGTGCTAAGGCGAGCGGGGGGGGGGGGGGGGGGGGGGACAGACAGTTGTATGGAGGAGGAGGATCTAAGGGCACAGGAGGGAGTAGTAACATGAATGAGATTGGACAGGTATGGAGGGGAGAGGTTATGGATGGCCTTGAATGTGAGGAGGAGAACTTTGAACTGTATCCGAAAGTGGACTGGGAGCCAGTGAAGCTGTTGGAGGACTGGAGTGATGTGGTGGATGGACGGGGTACGGGTTATAATGCGGCCAGCTGAATTCTGGACCAGTTGGAGTTTATGGAGAGTTTTACGAGGGAGGCCGAAGAGGAGGGAGTTGCAGTAGTCCAGGCGGGAGGCGACAAGGCTGTGAACCAGGATTGCAGCAGAATGTGGGGTGAGGGAAGGGCGGAGGCGATTAATGGTGCGTAGGTGAAAGTGGACAATCCAAACATGTACTGTTTGTTGCACAAATTAGAGAAGCATCACATGATTTCTCAAAGGGTGCCAATACTTTTGTCCGGCCCATTTTTAGAGTTTTCTGTAAAATGATAATGATTTAAAAAAAAAAAAAAAAATCCATTCTCTTTTGTGTTTTTTCATTGCAAGCAAAATCAGTGAAGATATTACTACCAAAGCATTTGTAATTGGAACCATTATCTGGGAGAAATTGAGCATTATCTTACAGAATTGCAGGGGTGCCAATACTTTTGGCCAGCACTGTATGCATAACATGTAGCTCATTGTGCAGCAGTAGCTCATGTGATTAGATATTTATATACTGTAGGTCTAAAAGAATCAAAATGTGTTTAATTTACACTGAAACTTTGGTCTTCTTCTAGAATAGCTGTTGATATGTAGGGGAAGTGCTCTTAATCAGTACGGTGCGGCCAAACCTGACTAACATTGGTGGGTAAAAGATAAACATAACTGTGGTGGGTTTAGCTTCAGTAGAATAGAAAGAGGAAACCTGGTAACTGTTAACCTGAGTAGGTTTAGGCACATATCAACTGAGTTCAATAGGGTGACTTTTCTTACAGAGCTATTGGATTTCTCCTAAACAACTTGCAGGCAAGCTTAAGGGATTATACTGAGTATTAAGTCACTGTATTGGTGGAGGTGCAGTTATAAACTGAAAAAATATGAGGCTCTCGAGAGGGAACTATGTATTAATATCCAATGGGGAAATTATTATTTCAACTATATCTAATATTCTGGCAAACAGAACTGTGTCGTTTATGAGTTCAAATAACAAAGGGAATACTCATTGGACAACAGTTTTACATCATATTATGATAAAAAACAAAACATTTCCCGCCCATCCATCTTCTTTCCCTTATCCGAGGCCAGATTGGGGGGTCAGCAGCTTCAGCTGGGAAGGCCCGACTTCCTTCTGATTTTTAAAATGTTCTTTTACTTTTATTTATTTATTTTTATGTAGCTTCCTGCTTACGGATTTTGGTATGTCAACCTGCATTTGTGTGATGATTTCAAGGATATACGCTCTTCCAAAATTTCTTCCAAATCTTGTCAGTTACGATACAAAATATGTTTTTAATGTTTAGCGCTAACTCCAGACTAAGCATCTGGCAACAATTTTTATTGAACATGGGAAATCCCATACATTCTAAAAGTTCAGACACTTATATCTCTGTCATATCAAATTTTAATGTTTTTTTGTATTATTCCTGGTGTTATTTTTTTTATTGTATCCAGATGACATCCTGGAGCTATTGGGATTTTTGCTCCTCCTTTTTCAGAAAGAGCGGTTTATTTTAAAGAGACGGCATTTGCAACAGTTTTCTGGTGTAATGATAAATGATTTGTAAAATTCTTTTGAAATACATAAGGAATAAAGAATCACAGGACACCAAACATCCACTTTTAATACCCCACTCCCACTCACGGAAGGCCATGCCCATGTTGCAAATAGCTTCCATTATAATGATGATGACTGGTTGGCCTAGGGCTAACTACTAGTCAAAAAAGTTGTGTGTGTAAACAGGCGGGCTTGGGAAATATGGTACGTCGACAAAGTTATGTCGACCACAAAAAAGAGTCATAATTTTTGGCCAATGCTCGGCCTTAACAATGTTATGTAAATCCACCGGGACACACGTGTGCATTCTGAAAATTTTCTGTTTAAATTTGCCCGGGGCAATCAGGAGGTGTTCAAAATACCTAATACGTAAACATACAATAATAAGTACTGTAATATAAACTTCAATTCAGGCATTACAACTCACAGTCAACCTTGGGCAGGGGCGGATATTCGATTGATGGATTGTATCACCAGTAGGATAATTGATTTTCAAAAGATTCATAAGTGACAGCTCCAGCAAACAGCTAGCTGCATGTGAGACTAGATGTGGGAACCTTTAGATACCTACCGATACAATATGATTTGCAGTACAAAGTTCACGATAACAATTGTCTCACAGTATCACTAAAGATTTACTCGGTTATGTGATTTCACACTTGATTTGTGGGCAGGCATTCCATACAATGCAAACAATTAAAAAGTAAAATTTCCATATTTTGGTCTAATGGCATGGTCGAGGTGAAATTGACGGTGCCATGAATGCTATGAAAAAGAATTTGAGCGAGGGAGGAAATTAACTGTGCTCCATGCCATGAGAAGCATTAACACTCTTTTCAATGACTAGAACTTTTTTTTCCTCTCTGCAACTCTGTTTTATAAGGAGCCGACAGTCTCTGAAGGTTCGTGAACACAAAGTCCTGGGTCCATACGTGGATGGTTTGTCTCAACTGGCTGTGACCAACTTTGAGGTATGTCTTTCATTTTGTTGACACCCTAGTGACTTCGCATGCTACCGCAGAACAAAAATGCCCAATTTCACAAATGCATGGAAATAATTAATAGCATTGAACTTGTTTTTTTTTTTCGTATCCAAATAGCACTGAGTTTTACAGTGTGGTTTTAATTCTCATGAGCGCCTAATGACACATATTATATGAATGTGGAATGCAGTTGCGTGGTTTTGGGTGGATTTATGCCAAGCACTGGCGAGGCTTCTCTTCATTAAGTTAAAAAATCCCCACCCTTTTTCTGTGCGGTCTTTTTGCTCGATATGAATACACTGGATTTCCTAGACCTCAGTTTCTCTTTCTGTCATGAAGCATCTGAACTGCATGTGAACATTGGCAGCCTTTTTTGTTTTTAAAAAGATCTGCTTGTGCATTTTTCTTTTAATCCAGAGAAATCTTGCTCACACTTTGTAAAACGTACAAAATGTCTTTATGTTGCCAGTATTGCTCCAATTAGGATATAGAATTCTGAAAAAAACAGCAGATAAATAACCCTTTCAGTTTCAAATGATCCATGAGTATGAATTGCAAAGGCTTATAAAAAGCCTTTTGTTGCTGGTAGGGGTGAAAGGATAAATCAGTTGGGATCACTATATCATCTCTTGTAAATGTTCTTCATTTTAGGACATTGAGGTGCTTATGTCAGAGGGGAACAAATCTCGAACAGTGGCAGCCACCAACATGAATGAGGAGAGTAGCCGATCTCATGCTGTGTTCAGTATCATTGTCACACAAACACTCTACGATCTACAATCTGGGGTGAGTCTTTTTTCTGTATAATAACTATGCGTTTGAATTAACATTGGGTTGAATTTGTGACCAGAATTCTGGGGAGAAGGTGAGCAAGATGAGTCTAGTTGACCTTGCAGGAAGTGAACGGGTGTCCAAGACAGGAGCTGCAGGGGAACGACTTAAAGAAGGCAGCAACATAAACAAGTGGGTATACTTACTTACACATGCTGCATGATTTAAAAGCAAGATGGTTATCAGATGAAATATAATAATAATAATATAGTAATAATTAGTACAGCAACGTTTAATTGATTAACTCAAGCAATTCGATTAGAAAAAAGCTTGGAACCATTCTTCTGCTTCAAGGAATAGTTTAATTAGACTGGTGTTGTGATGGTTTGTTTTGAAAATGTTTGCATTTAGTTTTATTGATACGGGTGGATACGCTGGCCTGTCGTGGCAACAGTTAACATGACATAACTCATTTAACATGGTCGAACCCAGATGCTCCCTGTTTAGACCAACATAAGGTACCTTTTTGTTTGAGCTCATGGTTTTTTAATGCATTCGTAATTTAAGTTCATAGGTATAATTAGCAGTTTTTTGTGGGAATGTGTGTTTGAACGATTTGTTAGGAGCATTGTGAAAAAAAAGTTTTTAGCATTTTATAGTTATAGTTTATAGTTGTACTTAGATCCTCATTTTTTATTTTTCTATATAATTTGAAGCTAAGATTGTGCTTTAATTAAATAATTTTTGAATGCATTTATTGCTCTTGTGAAATGAAAGTGGAATTCCACAGTTTGAAAAAACACTCAGAAATTTTATTTTGTATTTGCATTTAGTGCTCTTTAGAATGCGCAAGCCTTTGTTTTACATCTCCTACAAATTATTTTGCAACACATTAAATGTTCCTAATCCGATTACTCAATTGTTCAAACTATCTAGTTTATAGATTAATCGTTTACTAAAATAATCGATTGCCGCAGCCCTAATAATAATAATAATGCATCTCACATACATTCTGACATAACATAGACAGGACCTATTTTTCATGAAATGTCAAATAAACAATGTTGTCAGCCGCATACTCTATTGCTGACAATGGTAAACTAGTATAGACTCCAGCTCACCCAGTATAGAAGTACAGCTAGTCCCCGAGTTACAACATACCCAACTTACGTGATTTCAACTTTACAACGCCGGAGTCTGGTCTGCAATTTTGTCTCCAGTGTTTTGTTTTTGTTTGTTTGTTTGTTTTTTGTCTTTTTTAGTCGCGCAAACAGTACCTTATTGTACCACACAGTATCTTAATTTTTTTTTCTTTATTTCATTCATTTGACTGTTCTGCTCTTTGGTCAAATCTGTATTTGACCTTTTTTTTCTGATGCATTTTTTTATTTTGGCGCAGGAAACATAGAGCAGGTAGTACTTCCGTATGCGAGTAACAGCGAATGTACACACTAGGAAGAACGTATTTGCGCACACGATTAAGGGCGCACTTGCTCCCACAAAGAAGTCGCGCAGCCGAGTGAGAGAGAGAGGGGAAAGATTACAGTTTATCTCGCTGTCTAGCTAGGACTTAGCTCCAACGTCTTAGCGAGGAAAGTACAATGACGTACACTACCGTTCAAAAGTTTGGGTCTGTTTTGAACGATAGTGTATAATACATGTTTATGGATAGTTGAATTGAGATTTAGGGGGTATTTAGGGGCACTCAAAGGGTTATTTCCGATTTACGCGGAAATTCGAGTTACCTCGCCAGCGTTGGAACGGAACTCGTTCGTAACCCGGGTACTACCTGTAGTATGAAAAATTATATTTATTTATATTTTAGATGAAATGTTCACAGTTCCATTTAGGGTTGTTGTGTTTGACAATAGTATTGGACAGAATCAGCCACAAATAATAATAATAATAATAATTCAAACGCAGGCAAAATCCATAACATTTGTGAAGTCTTCATTTCTGATTTTATGCAAACATCCAGTTATATCTTGGTAAATGTAGATTTTTTTAATCCAACTATTGTGTAGAGAGCTTGTGGAGATGTGCTAAATTGACTAGTGAGTGCGATGTTCAGAAAATTGAACTTTGAGGTTTTCTGTAGGTCTCTGACCACATTAGGTTGTGTGATTTCTGCACTGGCTGACCAGTCTGCGGGAAAGGGAAAGGCTAAATTTGTGCCTTACAGAGACTCAGTCCTCACATGGCTACTCAAGGTTTGTGCCCAACTTAAAGCTATCTTTAGTTAATTATTAGCACACATTTGAAAGTTGACTAAAACATTGACATTTCTTCTCTTTAGGACAACCTTGGTGGAAACAGCAAGACTGCTATGATAGCAACAGTGAGTCCTGCAGCAGACAACTATGAAGAAACTCTTTCCACTCTGCGTTACGCCGATCGAGCAAAGAGGATTGTCAACCACGCCGTTGTAAACGAAGATCCAAACGCTCGCATCATCCGAGAACTCCGGGAGGAGGTGGAGAAGCTTAAAGTTCAGCTATCTCAAGCTGAGGTGAGACTTTGTACATAACACAAGGCCTTTATTTCCACTTTTCCATGCCCTTGATGTAATTTTGATCTGCTCTAAAGTCTTTGAAGGCTCCTGAGCTTAAGGAGAAGCTACATGAATCCGAGAAACTCATCATGGAGATGACTGTCACTTGGGAAGAAAAGTTAAGGAAGACCGAGGAGATTGCCACAGTGTGTAAATATGTCATCTCATAATTATTCATTGATTATAACCGCTATCATCTTGCATAAGTGGGCTACCGTGTTTACAGGAGCGGCAGAAGCAGCTGGAGAGCATGGGCATCTCTCTGGAAACATCTGGGATTAAAGTGGGTGAAGACAAGTGTTTCCTCGTCAATCTGAATGCCGATCCTGCCTTAAACGAGCTGCTTGTTTACTATTTAAAGGTAATAATTTGACAGTGTGGTTTTAAGTTGTATTTAAGTGTCCTTGCTTTGATTCCAATCAGTTTGTATGGAACTGAAGTGGGTATCATCAGATTGCAATTTATTTTTTTGGTGTAAAGTGAATGTTAGACCATAAATCAAATCAAACAAATGAATGCATTTAGTATTAGTTGTGCAGATAATATTTTTGTATTATGTACCATTTGCTTGCTTACCCTCTTGATTATAAAATATATAACAGCACTCGGCTTCAGTAACACTGCATGACCTCTGTAATTCTCTTTCCACTGATCACATGCAAGGTGTCCAAACAATAAATAGCCTTGTGAAATGTAGGTATTAAATTCTACAAAATCGGGGCTTGTTTTAATCATCCACTGTCATCCATTACATCACTGAAAGTTACGTAGAAGTAATGGTTGCCATCGTTAAAGTTTATGATTGCCAGTCTGAGTTCTAACAGGCGCTTCCTTCTTCCCTGAGCTTCTTCACTCCCTCCTTTGCTCTTTCACACCTTCCTTTTCTCCTTCACTCCTTCTGTCACTGATGTGACTTAATGGTCTGGGATGTGTTAGGAGCTTAATAAAGTGGAACATTTAACATGTTGGCAGCTACTGCTGTTGTCAAAATTTGTCCTGCGATTGGTTGGGTGTACAGTACACCGCATCATAGCCAAAGTCAACAGTGATAGGCCATATATAGTTTCCCCAATAACCTATTGATGGCAAGTCGTTTAGATAATGGATGAATGGGTTTAATATGCTTTGAAAAGGTAATTGAGATTACAATATGAATGATTTGCAGAAATTAACTCACATTGGTTGTATTTGTAAATGATGGAGTGAAGCGCTACAATTACTTTCTCTCGTTTGGTTTCACATGCAGCGGTACCGCTACTTACAACATTAATTGGTTCCTGAAGTAGTCTCGTAACCCGAAAATTTCTTAAGTAGAGACTTATTTTCCATGTAAATGCCCTAATCCGTTCCAACCACTACTGAAACGCCACATTAAATTTTATAATCGGGATAAAACCGGATTAAAACAACAACCAAACACATTTAAATCATTCCATATACCTAACCTAACCGATTATACCTGTAATGAAGTAGATAATAGAACATAATGCAAAGGAAAAAAGGGGGGGGGGAATCTTACTTTTCGAGTGACGCAATGTCTTCTCTCACGAGATCGATCGTGCCCATCGCCTATCTCACTCTTTGTGAGACAAAAACGCGAGCAGACTTGTGCTCTTTTTGGTGGAGACGTCGACCCACTATTACAACAACACTTTCACGCCTGTGCACCTCATATTGCGACACATCCAAATTGAAACGTGATCAACAATAGGCCAATAGGAGCGCAGAATCGCATTACTGAAGAATGATGGGAAAGATTATGACCAATAGGGCAGCAAGATCTTTATGGCGCAACATATATAAACAGAAAGCAGGAAGTACATACATATCGTTTACAGTATTTTTAGTATTTTGCCTCTCATAACCTGAAATGTCTTAGTAAGAGGCAATATTTTCCCATTGAGGCGTGTCGTAACCTGAAAATTACATTTGTAGGGACATTTGTAAGTAGAGGTACCACTGTACATAGGGATGGGCATCGAAATCCGATTCCAATTCGGAACCGGTTCCGAGTGTTTCGAGGCCTCGACATCACAATGAAAAAGCCTTAACGATCCCTTTAACGATTCCTAAAGACGCGTATTGCGTCGTGACGTGTCTTGTTGTCCAGACGCATCAAACTAGCACGGCGCCAAGAACCATTCGCTCCAAAGTTTGACTACACTTCACCAGGAAAGAGTGTGAAAATGAAAGGTTACGACGGGTAAGCACGAGCATTGCAGCCATAAACATAACAATGACAGCACGTAGGTTCAAACGCTCGAAAGTGTGTCTTCACTTCACGAGGAAAAATTACAACAAAGCGACTTGCAGTCATTGCAAGGTGGGGATTTGCTGACTTTATTCAACCATCACTTGAAGAGTGAAACTAAGAATAGAAATGAAACAAATCAATTTCGTCCCCAATAACAAACAGGTTTGCATCAACGTAAATCAGCGATGATGAGCTGCTAATAACAGTATGGTTAGCATTCGTACGCTAGCATTAGCACATCGTTCAAACCACTACACAACTGGATTTAAGTGTCCGATCGCGAGTGGAAACACAACAACAACAACACAAAAGATGATACATACAGGCGTTGCCTCTGTAGATATTAACATTAACAAAGAACGTTGGCTCGTAGAAGTGTTTCCCTCTCTCACTAACTCGCCCACTCACTTGGATGCGGCATTTCTTCTTTGGGTGTAAGCGCGCTCTTCTTCACGTGAGCGCGTTCTTCTTCAAGTGAGGAAGCGCAAGGGCGCCCCCACTTGAGCGTGTAAGCGCCACAAAAACTAAAAGGCATGCAATTCAATGTAATGGTAAAATAATACACGTTAACCCAGGGGTCCCCAAACTGCGGCCCGCGGCCCAAATACGGCCCGCCTCCACATTTGGTCCGGCCATTTTGATTTTTTTTTTTTTCTCAATCGTGTTATTTATTTTCTGGCCTTTTCCTTGAAGAATTCAGAGAGGGTTATTTGGTTATTATCTATTTAATTAATAGTGTTTTTATTATTAATTATTATTATTATTTTTATTATTATTATAAAGAATCCAGAAAGGGTTATTTGATTGTGGCTATTTGAAAAACAATAAGTTTTTACATTTATGCACTTCTGCAATCGTCACTCTTTTTCTGTTACAAACTGACCCCGGCCCCTCATCAGAGAAGGGAAAAGTTATGTGGCCCTCACAGGAAAACGTTTGGGGACCCCTGCTTTAACACATATTGCCAAAGGCAGAACAAAAACCTATCTGCCAATATATACCAATATTTTTGATTTCTATTAGATAAATGTTTCAGTAAAATGTTACACATTCTTGTGTATTTGCCACTTATTGCCACAGTTAACATTGAGGCTTTGGGCCTCTTTTGATCTCGTTGTGAGTTTGTAAGAATGTGACTTCTGATTAAACAAACTCGATGCCAATCAAAACGTTTGTTCTTCTTTTTCCCCAAATTAGAATCGATAAGGGAATCGATAAAGAATCGAATCGTTAAGCAATATCGATAATGGAATCGGAATCGTAAAAATCCTATCAATTCCCATCCCTAACTGTACATTAGTGAAATTGGTGCCAATCGTTCCTATATTCTGTAAAGTATGCATTAAAAAGCTGAATTTTTATGTATTGTAATTTGTAGAAAATTTCGGCCCATCTGTGTATGACTTTAGTTCACAGGTGAAGTCATTTTTTCCACTAGCAGCTGCCAAAAGTCAGAAACACCTTAAAGTTATGGAACCTTATTTTCAGCATATTTAGGTATTGTCAGCAAAACAGACATTTCTATTTTCCCGTGTGACTCAAAAAGACAGAACCGACCTGCAAGGCGGACCTGTAGGCGGTGAGGAAGCGACATGTGCTGCATACAGAACAACAGGCCTTTGTCTGGGTTCTGTAAGCTGGGCCTGCCGTTTCAGTGTGGAATGACCACAGTAATATGAAAAGGGTTAGTTTGTCCAGGGTTGGACATTCTTTGAAAATGGAGATGTTTGTCTAACAGTGCCCACTCACGCAGAGAGAGAGAGCAGCGCTTTTTTCCCCACCCTGGCCTTATTTTACCTAGTTTTTCTTTCTTTTTGCATTCACTGTGTAGTTTCCCCATTTTGTCACAACAAATTAGGTCAAACATGTGGATAAGAATATAATTCCTGTCAGGCCTGTTGTTATCGTCTGCTTAATATGTCTTCCACCTGTGTGTAGGAGCGCACGCATGTCGGTGCTGACACTTCCCAGGACATCCAGCTGTTTGGAATCGGTATCCAGCCGCTGCACTGTGTGCTGGAGCTATGCCCGGACGGTGATGTCACTTTGATGCCCGTGGGGACTGCCCGGTGAGCTGCAGTAAAACTACTACTGCTTTGTCCACTGGAGTTTAAATGAGCTCATTGCTGAGGAATCTCAGCGCTCTGCATTGATATCACAAGCTTGTTTCCCCTCCAAAGACAAATGGATTATTGACACAAACAGTATGTCTCTGGGAATAACGATCCTTTTTAAAATCCTTTCTGCAGGACCTGTGTGAATGGAACAATGATCGATTCTTTGGTGCATCTCTGGCATGGAGACCGTATCTTATGGGGCAACAACCACTTTTTTAGGTGTGCCAGACTTTGACTTAAAACTTATGCGAGTGATAAATCTGAAAAATCTACTCTGTTGCAGGATCAATTTGCCAAAACGTAAGCGGCGGGACCGTTTGAAGGAGCTGGAGAGAGCCTCCCCCAGGGAAAGCTTTATTGAGGTGGACGTGGAGACTGCCAGTGAGGCATCTTCAGAGCAGGACTACAGCTATGAGTTTGCCCAGATGGAGGTTATAATGAAGACTCTGGGAAACAATGGTAATCATGACAGTTCTCTCTTAGCCTGATCTGTGGGACTCTCCGCATACAGTAAATTTCCATAGTCAGCCATTGGGGACCTTGTTCTCTTCTTTTGTTCCAGAGATTCCAACCTTATCATATTTTTTTAGAACTGTAAAATATTTTTCATTAGCTCTGTGCCAACTTTTAAGTTTTCTGTATTATCTTACCATTGATTTGTAGCCACCAAATGAAAGGTTTGCTGGTGCAAGAGTTACAGCTAGCTACCACTTGCAAAAAGACAACAAAAAGGCCACAAAACACAACATAAGTCAACAGAATTGCTGAAATTGTTCATTTGTTGTTTTTCTTGACAACATGAAAAAGATGTCTCTTCTGGAACTGAGATACTACCAAAAAACTGCACTATTGTAAAAATGACCAAGTTTTTCATATTACCGGTATTATTTAGTATTTTGTCATGAATGATTCATGAAGTTATTGATAGCGACATTTCTAAAAGTTGATGTGATCAACTTGTATTAGAGTTGGCTGCCACTTGTTGCGAGAAGGAATTTGTGGAACACATTTTTGCCACCAAGCCCAGAATAAAATAGCCGTAAAACTTCACTAAAATATTATCTGGCTAACTGGTGCAGAAGCTTAAATCACATTTTGCCTTTGCGAAGCCAGAATGTTAATTTGCATTTGAGTCCCTTTGTTATTTCCTTGGCAATGGGCTCAGAGATGAGAAAGGACAGAGAGAATTGTCAGGCTCAATCAGGAAGATTTCGTATACTACCCAAATATGTTTAGCTTTATGACCGCAATGACAGTACATTTTATTTTTTAAAAATACATTTCTGTAGGTTAATGACAACAGTCCTGTTCTGTATACATTCTAATACACCTGCGTGTGTGTTACTAGACCCCATGCAGAATGTGGTACAAGTTTTAGAAAAGCAATACCTGGAGGAGAAGCGCACGGCTCTGGAGGAGCAGAGGATGATGTACGAGCGGGAGCTCGAATCGCTTCGGCAACAACTTTCCCCAGAGAAAACCCAACAGCACCACCGCAGCAGCAGTGACCGCCTCACGTTCCAGACAAACACACCACACAGCAAGCTGCGACTTTGGACTGAGGAACGGTTGGTGGGACACTGACGCAGAAACATGAACATACATTGTATACTTGTACATTATTAGTTTTGATCAATTATTACCTATTCATCATCACTTCAATATAGACTGCATAGCTTTTTTTCATCGCCATATAGGACAGTAAGTTTCCATTCCACTGTTTTTTCCCCATGCAGTCCGTAAATGAGAGGTTCCTTTACCAAATTAAGATGAGATACTGCAAGACAGTGTTTACGATAGTGAGTAATATAAAATTACAGCTCCTTCATGAAGTGAAGATCACCGCATCTGAAAAGTTGCAGTGAAGTGAGGCTCTGGGTCAAGTTCAAGGTTCTGGTTGGGTCAAACCACTAAATGAAACCTTGCTACCATATAGCATTCTACTGAATGTGACTTTGATTTAATCTTCAAGCCTCCTTCTGTGCCCAGAGGAAATTCCAAGTTTCCCAATCTCACCGCTCTTATTTTGCTTCTCTTTGTCCTGTGCTTTAGCTAGTTTTGGTCAGCTATTGCTTTTTCGAGGTCACACTGACAATCCACACAGCAGTTTTCAGGCACAACCACTTGTACTAAATGTTATTTATCTAGTTTTAAAAACAGTTATCGTATTTTTCGGACTATAAGTTGCAGTTTTTTTTTCATTGTTTGGCTGGGGGTGCGACTTAAACTCTGGAGCGACTTATGTGTGAAATTATTGACACATTATTATATCATTTCACATGTTATTTTGGTGTTTTGGAGTGACACTGATGGTTTGGTAAACTTGTTAGCATTTTCGTTATTGTTATCTGAATAAGTCTTAATAGGTATGTTACATTAACATACCAGCCACGTTCGCATTTCGTTGTTTATGCATCATGTAACATTATCATACATCATCACTATCATTCAGCATGTTGTTCTCTATTATATTTTCATTTTAAATTGCCTTTCAAAATGACATATCTGTTCTATGCGTTGGATTTTATGAAGTAAATTTCCCCCAAAAATGCGACTTATACTCCAGAGCAATTTATATATGATTTTTTTCCTCTTCGTTGGGCATTTTATGGCTGGTGCGACTTATACTCAGGTGCGACTTATAGTCAGAAAAATACGGTACTTTAAATATACAGTAGTTGCTTTAGTCTTACATTGTGTCTCTATTGGTATTGGCCATGGTCGGATTTACCAATTTCCATTAAGTCAGCACTGAAAGACAGACACTTTCAAGCAGAAAAGTGCATTCTACTTGCGAAACTTTCGCTTGACTTACTCAATGATTCAAAATGTAGCTACTGCCAATACTTCACTGGCATCATGTAACACAGTGCCTGGTCCTGACACTGAGCAAAAGTTAAAAGTACCCTAAATTATAGGCCTGCTCAATATATCGTTTGAACATCGCCATCGCATTGTGCGCATACGCAATTGTCACATTGCAGAATGTGCAATAGTTTTTTTTAACATGGAAACTTTTGTTGTACTTCAGAAAAGCAGGAAGTGTGCAGATCCTGGATCCGATCACATGATCGAAAATCGGGCTGATCGGGTCATTTTTTTCAGAGGATCGGGTTTTTAATTACAAAAATATATTCATGTTTTTCTGCTTCATGCTCGTACAGCGCCACAGGCTCTCACCCTAACTCATGCTAGGTAGTGCGACCAAACCTTTCTTGGTCACCAGTGCAGTTGGCTTGTGGTACTTAGCGTTAGCGATGATTGACAGGTTTGTTGCTTTGATCTGGCCTGAGAAACCTCGGTAATTCTTTGATCAAAGGCAGAAATGTGGTAATCATCGTTAAACTTGCAGCCCAGTCTGAAGTGTGCTGTGCCAGTCATTCATTGTGTAAGTGAGAGGCTGTTCTCGGCAGCGTGAGCGTCAAAATTTTGTGGTGGTGCACCTTAAGAAAAAAGTTTGTGTGGAGCCATGGCAATATATGTATATGGCAATGTTAAATTTTTGCTAATATCGTTCAGGACTATCCCAAACAGAGCTATTCAAGTTATCTGGTGAAATTTATTCTAGGTTTAATATCGCAATATAATATCTCAAACCCTCCAAAAATCGCAATGATTGTTTTTTAATATCGTTCAGGCCTACAGTATAATGTAATAATGATTGCAGGCATACAGTCTTCTGCTTCTCACTGTGGTAATAAACAAACCACAAAATCAATGGTAGTCATAATCAGCGTTGTTAATAACGGTGCTAGAATATAACGCCGTTACTAACGGCGTTATTTTCTTCAGTAGTGAGTAATCTAATTAATGACTTTTCTCATCTGCGTGCGTTACTATGTTGGTTGACTGACGCGAGAAAAGTCTGTGAAAGACGGACTCACGGAGACGAGAGAGCAGAGCAGGAGTGCGGAGGAGGCAAGGGAGGGTGACGCCGTTGCAAACGCGATGCTACTATGCTAGGTGGCGCCAATAATACCTGACTGTAGCCGATAGCCTACAAACTACGCCCACATGAGGCTTCAGTAGATATCACATATATACAGAACTAGATGGAAATCACAGACACGGCTGCATTAGCAACATGTATAATAAAGAACTAAATGCGTTAGTAAACAGCCGCCATCTTAAAGCAGTAGACTTCTCAGGAAGGCTCTGTTGTAGAGAACCTTCCTAGCGAACCTAAGTAACTTTTTATCTAAAATGCTCCTAAATCGGCAAAATCTTGACTTAAATCTATCTTTAAATGATGAAACAGTTTTAAAACTTACACATGTTAAAAGTAGACCGAAGGGAACTAATGCAATAACGCGAGCAATTTTAACAACTTTTACGGTTTATTCCCAACATTAAATGACTTCCACACACAGCAAAGGTTACTATCTAGTTAACGCAATATCCACAATACCCCTGTGTCTAGTTAAGTTTAGGGTAAAGAATTGGGCTAGGGCCAGTTGTCCCCAAAAACCCTTTAAACTTCACATTGTGTGACCTTTTTTTTTTTTTTTTTTTTTTTTTTTAGGGAAAAAAAAAACATGAAAATTATCACCAGTTACTTTGCCAAGTAACTAATTACTCTTACATTCAGGTAACTGAGGGACTAACGCAATTACTTTTTGGGAGAAGTAATTTGTAGCTGTAATTAATTACTTTTTAAAAGTAAGATTAACAACACTGGTCATAATTAACAGACCCCATATAAACCTAACCTAATCTAAACTCCACAGCCCTAATGTTGTAATCCTAAAGGTATTTTAAATCTTTGGCTGTGCTTGACTGCAATTGACGTTTAATCCGTTTCAAATCTTGCGATCGTTTGCTGTCAACCACTCCTAGTCAAATAGATTGGATATCTATCACCGTCAGTGGCAGCCAATGACTTTCAATACAAATTTTCGTTTTTTTTTTTTTTTGCAAACTACCTCAACACATACACCTTGAATACTATAACTATGCTTGACCTAGCAGTGAATGAGTTAACAATAATAATGCTGATTTATTTTACGATGTTAATTATGCATTCTTTTTGGTCCTTTATCATTTCATGATAAGGGATTTGAATAGTGATAGTAAAAGGATAGAAAGAGTTGCTCAATATTAAGAGCTGTACTGAAAAATATCAAATGATTAAAAAGAAAGTTTCCTCATTTTTTTAAGTGTTCAACTTATTGTTCAACTGTGCTAAGGAAGCATACATACTTGAAACCTCCTCGTATTCCTTTTGGTAGTACTGGACAGTTAACCTTTCTTCTTTCTCTTAAATTAATGATCTTTTCCCTTTTGTGTGTGCGTCAGGGATGAACTATTCAGACAGAGTCTTTCTCGGCTCAGGGAACAGGTCCTGAAAGCCAACACTCTGGTGCGAGAGGCCAACTTTTTGGCAGAGGAGATGAGCAAACTGACCGACTATCAGGTTACGCTTCAGATCCCTGCAGCCAACCTTAGCGCCAACCGCAAGGTCAACCGACTGAGCCGCTGCAAATCAATCATTCTAACTGTTCCACTTGCTCAAGCTTACCTAATGTGTTTTTTCCCAATACAGCGTGGCGCCATTGTTAGTGAGCCAGCCATCCAGGTGCGCAGGAAAGGAAGGGGAACTCAGGTGTGGACTATTGAAAAACTGGAGAACAAGCTGGTGGACATGAGAGACAACTACAGGGACTGGAGGGAAGGCTCAGAGGAAGTGGTAAGGAACAGAAAACTGAAGAAGGAGAAACATAAATCCTCATTAATTCATGTGTTTTTTGTGTGCATTTACAGTTCAGCAAGTCAAATGGTAAACAATGTGACCCATTTTATGAGGCGCAAGAGAACCACAACTTAATAGGAGTGGCTAACATTTTTCTGGAGTGCCTTTTCCATGACATCAAACTGCAATATGCCATTCCAATTATCAGCCAACAGGGGGAGGTAAGCGTACAGCAGCGGTATTAGCCTTTTTTACACTACTCTTAGCAGAATTTAGCTAGCAACACCAAAAACAAGACAAGTGCAACGCGAAATGTCTTAACGGCCCTATGAAAACATCTATTTGATGTTGTTTTGTTTTTTTTAAGCCGATAGGTTGATTGTGTCTTTTTACACACAGTTAGCTGGAAGGCTGCACGTGGAACTGATGCGGGTCAGCGGTGCCATGCCCGAGCGCCTTAGTGGTGGAGATGACTCCTCTGAGAACTCCAGTGAGAGTAGCTGCTATGAAGTCATGGACACCAATGGAGAAATTGTCCACATGGCCAAGAGGCTCATTATCAGGGTAAAAAACACTTCTTTTGAGAACAAACCACATAAGTCATGACTAAAATACTTATATTGGTAGCTTGATTTATAAGTTTTTTACCAACAGTCGCTTGATGTTTTTTTTTAATCATTTTAATACAAAGTATGAGTCACCAGCAAGCTTCAAATATGCTGCCAATTATAGATGTGATGCACTTTGAGGTATTTATTGAATGGGACAAGCAGCCAGACCCACATATTCAAAATGGTGCTAATTTCTTACACTGAATAGGCCACTTCACTTAAAGGCACACAGAAAACAATATGGCTGTTGGACTCTATACAACGTACATGTTCCACTTACAGTAATAATACTTTATAATTTCTTTAACTTCTCTCTTATTAAAGATTTTTTTGTAATACAGACATACTCTTTTTCATCAAAAACACGATATGTAAAAATATTTTCAGGAGCTGAACAGCTGTTTGTTGTGAGTCGAAATAAGTTCACCACGTCTATACAGTGCTCGTATCTCAAATTTCTGCTCCCAAGTCCTCAAAATTCTACTATTGTACAGCTTGCATCAAATCTAAAAAAACATGGAAATTGGGTCACTGGTACGGAACCACTGTACGACTAAATTGGGGTAAGAGTTAATAAGTCGAGGTACCACGGTACTTAAGTAACAAGGCTTCATGCTGTATACCAGGGGTGTCACACTCATCTTTGTTAAATGCCACATCGCAGCTATGGTTTCTTTCAGAGGGCCTTAATGTCAGCCGACCCATATAAATATTTCACTCATTGCTGCCATTGACGGCACTGGATATCCAATGAATTGGATATCCAATGAATTTTGACTGGGAGAGACAAATGAACATTCATTCATTCACTCCCCTAGTAAAAATGGATTGGACGTCTAGCACGATCAATGACAGTGAAACTAGTGCGGCTATGATTAATCGACAAACCCACAAGTAATCAGTTACTAAATGAATGTCCGACTATTTTGATAGTCTAATTATTTATGAATATCGTTGGCTTTAATAATGTTCAAAATATCTTTTTTGAGGCTCTTTCTCCTATTTTTATATTTTACTCGTGTTCATTTTTAGGAAAAACTAAGGGGGAAAACAGTAAATATTGTTTTTTGTATTTATTTTTAAAATAAAAGACAAAAAGTAAAAAAAAAATATATATATAGCGAAAAAACACTCAGGTGACTTGAAGTTCTGCTCTGAGACCCCAAATTTGGCCAAATTTCAAAATTGTCCTTTATGCATGTGTGATACATCATTGGAAAGCGTAAAATCTCAATTTTCTGGATGGAGAAACATTTTGAACAGGAGGGCATTTAAAAAAAAAAAACAAGTACTTTACTAAACCCTAACTCTAGGTGAGAGCATTAGAGAGCATAATTAAAGACACCATGATTTTAACGAGATATTGTCGTATACTTACCTTGTTTCGATCCAAAAACTCCGTGTAGCATGTCTCACCGAGTGTCAAGACACAGCTGTGAATGGCCACAGCCGGACTTTTTGGGGATTTTATGGGTGAAACACGGTAATATATCAAGGGTCGCAATGCAGAAATTGCAGACATCATGGAGTGGTTGAGATTTTCGTTTTCAAATATTTACCCTTTTAAACGTTTTTTTGTTTTGTTTGTATGGACTGAATATTTATCATCTAAACTATCGGGGAAAATGCGACAGTAACAAAAAAAAATACAATTAAGCGATAGTTATGAGGTAGATATATGCGACCTATTTACAGACACTAGTTTTCTCTTTGTGACGTAATTTATTTAAAAGTTTAAAATATGCAAATGAATAATTTTATAAAGTGTTTGTTTTTTTAACTAACTAAATATTAGACACCAATAAATGATTCTAAGCTAAAAATGATAGACATTTCAAATAATAAATATAATTACTTACCTTCTTTTTATGGCTGGGTTGAAACAAAAGCGGTTGCGCATTGCCTGTAAACGGGGGTCTCCAGGGCAAAACAGACAACTTAAAAATAGGTTGGGGGCTTAATGCGCCATGAAACTGCTATGGCAGCATATACTATTAAACATATTGCTTTATCAAACACAATAGTTCTTTTGGCTTAAAATACAGCAGTTTCTGTTAAAGAGGGGTGCCAGAGCAGAAAATGCTTTATCAGCCTTGTCTGTGTTTTCCACCATATACAGTATTTACTTTTATTTTTGACAAAAGTAACAGTAAAAAAAATGTTGAAAAAATGAGAAAACAGACAATATCTGATTTATAGAGCCCCTGAAATATTTTATTAATTTTATTTTACTGATAAACAAAGTTGATGCACGTGATTTACTTTCGTTGTTCACACAAAATGATGAAGCTGGCTGCATCTATCCCCCAGGCTGCCAGTTTGAGACCTGTTCTGTATACCACATTTGTTTTCCCATTTATAGGTTCGCTTCACAGATGTTTTCCCTTTTGCAGGTTCGCATCAGAGAGGCAACGGGTCTACCCCTCAACCTGTCCAACTTCGTTTTCTGTCAGTATACCTTCTGGGAACATGGTGAACCCACAGTGGCTCCGCCAATGGTGAGCCCAGATAGACCTTCTCCCCGTAGCCCAGATGCACAATTCACTGTTCAGTTTGACCACTGCAAGGTGAGACAGACCTCTTTTTTGTGTTTCTTTAAGTTTTACCTCCACTAAGAATTTTGCACTTATTTACTCAATGTTGAAGCCTCGGCAGAGGTCGCCCATTGCTTTAAGCTAGTAGCACGAACACTGTATCTGACTTCAACAAACTGTGGTTGTTTTTCAGGACTATGTTGTACATGTGACAGATGATTTTCTGGAGTTTATATCAGATGGAGCGTTGGCAATTGAGGTATGGGGCCATTGCTGTGCTGGAAATGGACGTTCTCCATGGGAGTTAGATGCACTGGAAGCCAAGACTCAGACGCTCCGAGACCGGTACAAGTTGTGTTCACGCTGATGGATAAACACGGAAGGTACACTTCCCTAACTTTGATGCACTTTCCACAAAAGGTGGAGTGAGGTGTCTCGCAGGATCGAGCTGTGGGTCTCCATCCAAGAGCTCAATGAACAGGGAGAGTACGCCGCTGTGGAGCTGCAACCTGGAAAAGACATCACCACGGGAGGAATCTTTCAACTGCGGCAGGTCCGAGGAAAAACAGAAAACATTATGAATGATGTAACGATGTAAAAATAAAAGATTGAAAAAGAAACATTAAAAAATTGTGCCAGAAGCACCACATTGAAGCTGATCTGTCCAAGCAGGGCCACTCTAGAAGGCTGCATCTCAGCGTGAAGCCGGTGCAAAACTCAGGCACGCTACCTCTGCTGGCGGAGGCCATGCTGTCTGTCTCCATTGGTTGTGTGACACTGCGCTCGTCCAAATTGCAGAGACCTCTTGACACTTACCAGGTGTGTAAAACATTTTTGCTGGACACAAATATTACACCGAGGTACTGTATATATCTTAGCAATTAAGAGTTCAAAAACACTTTTTGGGAAAAAAGTGATTGATGATTTCACACCAGAAAAATACAATCTAACTATAATATGCTGACCCAAAATGAGTCTTGAAGATGTTATTTTGTTTTGTGTAAAAAGATGTGTAGGTAGCAAAGTGAGAGACACATTTCATTGCTAGTGAAGATCACTTAAAAGCTTTGTTATGAACAAAATACATGGAATACCCTCATTCAAAGTTTCAAGAGGGTATTCAGTATCTTTTAAATTGTGAGTTTATTCTGTACAGTTGAGAATGTGGTATTATTTTAAGGTGAAGCTGTGCTTATGTATTGTATTTCCAATAGTGTATCCTATAGCCAAGTTAAATGACAAATCAGTAGCAGACAACTATAATTCTTAATTAATTTATTGTTAAAAAGGACTGGCCAGATACACAGTACTTACATAGTGTTAGCATACATGTCTAAGCAAAAATCCTTACCTGAAGTTTTTTTTTTTTTTTTTTTTTTTAAGTTTTTCATTTTGTTTATGTTATAAAAAGTTTTGGTAAAACAACTACCCAACTGATACATAGTTTTAAAACTTTAAAATACACTACACCTGTGTAAACGTATATGGTGGAAAACACTCAGGTGATTTGAATTTCCGCTCTGAGACCCCCAATTTGGCCAAATTTCAAAATTGTTCTATATGCATGTTTTATACATCACTGGAAAGCTTAAAATCTCAAATTTGGGGGGAAGAAAAATTCAGAACTGGAGGGCATTTAAAAAAATAATTTAAAAAAAAGTTTTTTAAACCCCCTTAACCCAAACTGGAGGTGAGAGTATGAGTGGGCATAATTAAAAACACCATAATTTTAACGAGATATTATCGCGTACTGACCTTTCGATCCAAAAACTCAGTGTAGCATGTCTCACCGAGTGTCAAGACACAGCTGTGAATGGCAACAGTCAGACTTTTGGGGGATTTTATGGGTAAAACACGGTCATATAACAAGGGTCGCAATGCCGAGATCAAGGAAATCAGACATCAAGGAGTGGTCCAGATTTTCTTTCTCAAATATTTACTTTTTTAAACTTTTTTTTTTTCTTTGTTTGGATCGATTATTTATCATCTAAAATATCGGGGAAAATGTGACAGTAATAAAAAAAAAAAAAAAATTTACGCAATAGTTATGAGTTAGATATTCGTGACCTCATTTTTTCATTGTGACGTAATTTGTTTAAAAGTTTAAAATATGTGCGTGAATAATTTTATAAAGTTTTTTTTAATCTAAATATTAAAAATAAATTAATGATTCTAAGCTAAAAATGGTCGACATTTTGAATAATAAACATAATTACTTACCTTCTTTTTATTGCTGGGTTGAAACAAAAGCAGTTGCGGTTGAAACAAAAGGGGGTTGACTGTAAACGGGGGATCTCCAGGGTAAAACGGACAAAAATAGTTCGGGGACTTAATGCACCATGAAACTGCTATGGCAGCATATACACATATTATTCTATCAAACACAAAACTTCTTTTGGCTTAAAATACAGCAGTTTATTTTAAAGAGCGGTGCAAGTGCAGAAACAGCTTTTTCAGCCTTGTCTGTGTTTTCCGCCAGATATATATATTTCTTTTTTTTGTATTGAAAGTTGCATGAGCTGTAAAATGTCTGAGCTGACAGCTGTCCCTTCCACACATACACATACACACCTACAAACATCTGACAGAGTGTGTTCTCTCCTGCCAGAGAGAGGTGCAAGACGATATGGATAGTTATCAGGTACCCTCATCCTGCTGAAATGCAACCCGCAGCATGAAGGATCACGTGTTTGCAGCTAGGCCCCTTGCTTGAGGGCCTGTGAGGGTGGAGGACGAGGGCTGTGCCTCTCCTGACTAAAAAAGACAAAAAATGTTTGCTTTATTAAACAAAACACACATTATGCTGTAATAACATATTATAACGATCATTCTTTGGCAACCAAACGACATCTCCACCCGTTGCTGACATTGCCAGTCCATATGCACACTAATGCTACTGTTTGCTGCCGGAACAATACATGCCATCTAAACACGTGTGCGCTGCATGGCTGACACTACTTTGCATGAGGAATGTGCAGTCATGTCTGAGGTGTGGTGTGGTTGACTTTTAAGTTGGTTTTCTTTTTGGTTTCTTTTCACTTTGTAATGGAAATTCACTACTGGTGACCAAGTAGGATTCTGAATGCATGTATGTGAGTACAGTGATCCCTCGCTACTTCGCACATCAAACTTCACGCCCTCAGTCCATTGCAGATTTTTTTTCCCAATTAATAAAATATGTATATATACAAACACACACACACACACACATATATATATATATATACAGTATTTTATTTAAAAATGTTAAGATATATGCCTGTAAACATGTACAAATATTGTTTTCTTTTGTAAATATCTCATTTATATCATGACTATTACATATGCAGTGCTTAAAAAGCACTTTTTTTTTGCTTGTTTTTTTTTTTTTTTTTTATTTTTTTTTTTATTTTTTATTTTTTTTTTAATTTTACTTTGGGGGAAAAGGGGAAAAACATCTTTTAAATCTTTCCAATGTTGTTAAATCTGAATAAATACATTAAACACACCCCCAAAAAAGTTTTTTAAAAATGGGTGTTTTGTTTTTGTTATTTTGTTTTTAATGTAAATAAACTCCGCCTCTGCTTCGCAGATTTTTGATTTTCGCAGCGGGGGGCGGTCCCATGAACCGTGAAAAACAAGGGATCACTTTATATGTATGAGTGTGTGGCCAAATGGTTATAATGATATATTTTTTACTATTGGAAGTTTTGGAATCCAGTTTTTTTTTTTTTTTTTTTTTTTGTGTTAAACATATACAACTGTGTGTTGTTGGAGAGCTTTTTCCAACACGGTCTTATGACTTATTTTGTTGTTGTTTTGTATTAGATTACTTCCAAATGCATCGAAAAGAACAAGTATAGCCTCCATCAAATGTATCTTTTTCCTGCTATGTTAACCCTGAGCAACTTCGCTACATCACTACATGGAGCTTTTTCTCTAAGCCCCACCTGCATTGATTCAGGTTTACTTCTGCTTCCAGGAGGAAGATCTCAGTTGTGTGAGAGAGCGTTGGTCGGAAGCATTAATAAAACGACGGGAGTACCTTGATGAACAAATTAAGAAAATCATCAACAAGCACGGTGAGTGTAGGAACAGAATGTTATTTCAAATTGACAGTGCGGATATTGCACACACAAAAAAAAAAATTGAGATTCATCTACTGGTGCCGTCTGGAACCTGTCAGAAAATCACCAAAAATGTTTAATGATTGTTTTCCAACGTGAAAGCAGTTATTGATCGATTTTAATTTAATCATTGTCTCGAAACAGTTAATCAATGATCAAAAAAGTTATCTATCAATTTGTTAATTGATTATTCCTCGAGTATTTGGTGAAAGCAGGGCTTTAATCACCACAATACTTGTTACCCATATGCAAAGTTACTGTTTGGAAATGGAACTTGTCGGAAGTTATCAATGGGGAGCAAAGGAGTGTTGGTTGTTTTTGACACTTACATCATTGTTATCTTTTTGGTCTTTTGGTTTGTGACCTTCACCTTTTTCTCTTTATCCAGAAAAATCAGAAGAAGATGTTGAGCGTGAGGCTCGCCTTGTGGAACAATGGGTTGGCCTGACTGAGGAGAGAAATGCCGTGCTTGTACCTGCACCTGGAAGTGGCATCCCCGGGGCACCTGCTGACTGGTATACATTTTGTAGTTATTTTACCATAACTGTATCAGAATAATTAGATTGGTTGATTTTGTAACTTGTGGTTCAACCTGTAGGATTCCACCTGCAGGAATGGAAGCTCATATCCCTGTCCTGTTCCTGGATTTGAATGGTGAGTCAAACACATTCTCGAAATGAAGTTAGAATAAGAAGCCAAAGTGTTAGGTTTTGTAACATAATTTACAATAAACCATATTTCGGTTGAGAGCCAAAGATTTAAGCTATGTGATGTGACAAGGGTATGTAAAACAAAACAAAAAATAAATAAATACACAAATAAATAAATAAATAAATACAATTTCAAGAGCAATGTACACACGGGCCTCACTCATTTTGATTTACAGTATCTTTACAGTATCTACCTTTTTTTTTTTTAAGTCATTTTACAGTTTTTTTTTTTGTTTATTTATGGAAGTTTTATGTTTTCTAAATTTAATTTATTTTAATTAGAATTATATTTTTTTTTATTGCTTGTGGCTTTTTTAAATTTGCATCTTTTATTTATTTATTTATTTATTTTTTTTACTAATTAAATAATTGTTTTTTTCTTTAAATGAATAGATTCATTTTATTTAAAACTATTTATTTTATTTTTTTTTTGTTTGCCCAAAGAAAAATACGTGCGGGCAACACTAATACTACAACGGAATGTCATATCAGGGTTGCAAAATATTGTCTTGTGAGCCGCAATTGGCCCTACGCTGCAGGTTTGAGACTGTATGACTATATGTATGCAACTTGTTTTTACAGAAAAAAGTGCATGAAAGGGTTCCATTTCATCCAAATCTGAATAACTGGCAGATGGATCAGATTGAGATCAAAATTGGTTTATGGAGAAATATCTTAGTGTGATTCTAATGAACTTTTTTTTTTTTCAACTCCTGTATTTGTCTAATTAGATGACCGATTTTCGTCGTAATTGTATGTTTTAGAATATTAATTTACTGTAAACATATTTTGTGTTCCACCAGCTGATAATTTGACAGTGAATGAGCAGTTGACAGGCCCACATGCTGCAGGAGTTAACTCTATCCTACCTAAGGAGCACGGAAGCCAGTTCTTCTATCTCCCCATTATCAAGCATGGCGAGGAAGAGGTGAAAAATACTTTGCATTCACAGCCTACTGTGTTAGAAGAAGTATGTGTGTATACTAGGCCTGAACGATATTGGAAAAAACTATTGCTGCGATTTTTTGGGGGTTTGCGATATTATATTGCGATATAAAAAAAATATATATACATATATATATATATATATATTTTTTTTTTTTTTAAAGAAATTTTCACTAGATGACATGAATAGCTGTTTGAAAAGACTTTGGATGACTCTCAGTGACCAGTGTACAGTGATCCCTTGTTTTTCGCGGTTAATGGGGACCAGAACCCGCCGCGATAAGTGAAAAACCGCGAAGTTGCGCACCCCGCAAGTTGTGTGTGTGTGCTCAATGTATTTATTTAGATTTAGCATTGGAAAGAGATACATATAAGGCATGTTTTTTTCTCACCTTTTCCCCAAAGTATGATTTAAAAAAAAAAAAAAAAAAAAATATATATATATATATATATATATATATATATATATACATACATACATAATGTATATATATATTGGTAATGGTAATGGTGTTATACTTATATAGCGCTTTTCCTCCTTTCAAGGCGCTCGAAGCGCTTTACACTACATCGCCATATTAATAAATGGTTTTAAGCACTTCAAATGTTATGTTATATTATGATCAGTTTTAAACATAACTGTCCAACCAAATCATTTTTGAACAAGAATAAAGTACTGTAGTCGAAAAATGCTTGGCTTTAATAAATACTTCTGTTTATCTACCTTAGCTGTGACTCTTGTTGCACATGTAGAAATTACAAACTCCTCATGATCACTTCTGGCATTTAATTTATATGTCTCAAACGTCTCCACACACACACACACACACACACACACACACACACACACACACACACACACACACATTCATTCCAAAGCGGCTTCCTTGCAGAAACTGTTTTACAAGTTAAACGATGATTGACAGCTGCTGCGCTGTGATGTCCGCTTCTTTGGCAAGATCAAAGATACCAGCATCGTTAACTTTAATAAGATGGCGATGTTTAAACGATATATCGTTCAGGCTTAGTGTATACAGTACTTTTCATTGATCTAGTGCAGTGGTTCTTAACCTCATAAAAGGTACCGAACCCCACAAGTTTCACATGTTGATTCACCAAAACCCTTCGGAATTAGATAAAAAAGCAATTTTTTAAAATCAAAAACCGATATATGAATAATTTGACAAGTTCCCGTTCAAAATTCTTCTAATTTTGACAGCATGTTTTATAAACAGGTCAAAATTTGAGACCTTGCTGCCCATTGGTCTGTTGTATTCCCTCATACCAAGTGCGAGTCAACCTTCCACTGAGCAAACCAGTTCCTCCTCCCATCTGATCGAGGACTAGCAGTTAAAAGAAATGTATTAAAACTGTAAATCAGAGAGCAAATCAGTCTACAACCTGGTCTTAAAAGCCACTTTGCCTAGATTTAATCAGCATATAGGGCTCTGAGTTTCTTTACCTTCGCCAAGCCCCTTTGACTTACTCACCGAACCCCTGGGGTTCGATTGAACCCAGGTTAAGAACCACTGATCTGGTGTATTCTTGCAAGTCTTCAGGTTTTAAATGATGCATGAGACATAATCCTAGGTGACAGCAGTGTGCTCCTGGGACTCATCCATCCATGATTCCGTCCATCTCAACCGTGTCACATCTCCTCATGAGCGTATCTACTTGATTTTAAAAGCCACAGTGCAGCTCAGCCACCCTGCCTCCATGGAGCTGGTGCTCCGCAAGAGAGTGGCCGTAAACATCTACAACAAGCAGGTTTGTCCAGAAACGATGACATTTTTAGCACCGTATGCAATTTTATGGATTGACCAGATTTTACTTTTTTGGGGAAAAAATATATTTAACAGAGTTTTACACAAAGTCTCAAGAGGAGGATGTCTCTGAAAAACACTCTTTACTCCTGCGGCGTGACCTATGAGATTGTTTCCAACATACCAAAGGTAAAACATGTGCTCTGTATATTCTAATGATTACACACAACAAAGTCTTTATTTATGAATTACCTACCTTTTCTCATCTCATCTGCCATGTCAGGCCTCGGAGGAGCCAGAAGAGAGAGAGACATTGGCTCTCATGGCTGCTCGTGCAGACAGTGAAGAGAATCAGGATGGCGAAAGTTACATTGAGAAATACACACGGGGAGTTCTGCAAGTGGAGAACATCCTCAGCTTGGAGAGGCTGCGACAGGTATGGTAGAGACACAGCAGCCCTGAATTATCGTAGATGGCAATACCACATAATTATTAGATCAACCAGTAGTGCTTGATATCTTATTGTTTACTGTATATTTTGCGTACAAATCTGAAATGTTATGAATGATGAAAAGAGTTCTGGTCCGCACAAAATTTCTACGCTTATTATTTTGGCGTCAAGAAAAGAACTACGCTTGTTTCTCATCCACTAGACATGTGCTAATTTCCGGTTTCAAGGTATGCCGTAGTATGAAAACGTCAAGATTTCAAAACCGTCATGCCGCCCTTAAGGTATTAGCTATTTTTATATCTCAAATATGCACAGAGAAATCCGTCACTTGCAGCTGCAAGGCTCAAACCTCCCCCACCGGTTGTTATTCGGTGTCAATGAATCAGCTGTGCTACACGATGGCTGGAGGAGGTGAAACTCCTGAACTTTTTTCCCCCATCGAAAAAAACGAAATCGCTGCTATGGGAATACTTCGGCTACAGAAAAGTCACAGACGGCCGTGGCTTAAAGGACGGCCAACCGACATGTAAAACATGTTTGCGAAGGAGGGCTGCTGCTCCAATACTATTTCGCATTTAAACAAAATTATAGGTTAGTAAACACTAGCAGTGCAACGGTTTGCGGTTCAAAGCCGAACCGTAACGTTCGCCCTGTATGGTTCAATAAAGCCTTTATGAACCGCGCCTTTTCGGTTTTGCAATTAATTTATTCCGAATGCTTGTGGAATGAATTGGTCGAGCTCTGTGTGCCTGTGCGTTAAGTCCTGCGTGTTTAGTGTGTCTAGTGGTGGTAAAATGAGTTTTTTTTCTCTCTGGCAACTGTGTTGAGAAACAGATTATGTGTATAATGTAAACAATACAAGTCATACACACATGTAGGGCTGCAGCTATCGATTATTTTAGTAGTTGATTAATCAATGAACTAGTTAGATCGAATAATCGAGTAATCGGATAAGCAACATGAAAAATTAAAATACCTGGGCTTAGCCTCAAACAATTAAAAAAAAAAAAAAAAAAAAAGGATCCATATGCAACAAGAGAACAATTGCCTAATTTACATAACAAAAAATCCGCTAGCTTAAATGCTATAAAATGCTAACGTTTTTTTTTTTTTATATTTTTTTTCTAACAATGCTCTTAACGAATGGTTCAGACATATATTCCCACAAAAAATGGCTAAATATACCTATAAACTAATTTGTGAACGGATTAAAAAACATTAGCTCAAACAAGCAGTTGGATTCAGCCATGTGAAATGAGGCAGAGGGCAGTGTATCCACCTTAATCAATAAAACTAAATCCAAATACTTTCAAATAAACCATTACAACGCCACTTTAATTAAACGAATACTCGAAGCAATAAAATTTAATTCGAATAATTTTTTTCTAATCGAATACTCGAGTTAATCGATTAATCGTTGCAGCACTACACACATGCTTTTCATAGAAAATAATTCTATTATTTTTTGTTCTGATGGTAATAATGTTGAGCTGTGGCTGTGGGTTTAAGTTCACCTAAAGGACTGCATTTATTTGAATTTTATTTAGAATATATATATGTTTTATTTAACTTAACATTATACTTATGTTCCAATTTGCTAATATGTTTTAAAAAATTAAAATCCAATGGAATTTTGTTTTTTTTTTAAACCCAGATATCTCAAAGTAACACATTTTAGAGCTGTACTTGCAATACCGTGATAACGTGAAACCGTGATATTTTGCCTTAAGTTTATCATACCGTGCCATCACCAATATAAATGAATAATATATTGGGGCGCCAAAGGAGATGTAACACGAAAAAAAGAAAAAAAAAACGAAGTACTGCCTAACAACAACACTCGTTCACAACATCCTCACAAGTTAGTTTCGTATGTTAATTACTGTGTGTAAAGAGCATCACAATGTATGTTTTTGCACAATTCGCATATTCAATCAAGGTGGCTTTTATAAATTAAACATACTTTTTTTTTAACCAGACCTCTCCATTTTGGCAGCTGTTGGCTGATGTAATGTGTGCTCTAGATCAAGGCTTCTTATAGTCAGTATAAATGTCAAATGCCTGCTACTCTCTACAGTTAAATAAATACAGTGGAGAGAACAAGTATTTGATACACTGCCAATGGGAAAACCCATTGGCAGTGTATCAAATACTTGTTCTCCCCACTGTAAATAATCTGAGAAAATGAGGTCATATAATCACAATGTTTTTTTTCCTTGGTAACTTTTCAGTCAGCATTAAATACACCACTTTCTTCCAACAGTGCCATCTGTTGGATGATGTGAGACACTGCTCATCCATCCACTACAGTACCCACAATAAAATCACCTGAAAGTATAATCGTGATCTTTTTTCCCCCTACAGGCTGTAACAGTGAAGGAGGCTCTTGCTACTAAAGGAAAACATCTCAGAAGAAGCCTCAGCACACCAAATGTACAGCATGTAATGAGCACATTACTCTCACTCCTTTACCTAATCTGGATCGCATGGAAATAATAGTTTTGACGTGTGTCGTAGATAACACATCTTTCTCCTTTACAGTCTTCGTGCAGTAAAACAGACCTGAGTGGCTGTGAGGATGAAGACCACAAAGTATGTGAGGTATGCTTTATCACCGTGTTGATCATGTTATTGTGAGACTGCAGTTTGTATCCAATAGCTACTCACCACGCTCAGGAAATAGAATGCACAACTAACAGTTTTATACAAAGTGCAAAGTTCTGGGATTTTCTCCCTTTTTCATTTAGAGGATAACAAATACTGGAGAACACACAGGTCAAATTTACCCTATAGTAATGGCTGCTACTCCAAAAAACACCTCCATAGTTAAATAAGTTAATACGATTTGCATGTTGGTTTCTAGGACCACTGTGATCGTGTTGACTGCTCCAATTCTCGGGATGGCTCTCTCTGCAGCACACCAGTCAAAAACAAGGAATTGCCAGGTAAACACAAGAAGAATTTTACAATAATTGAGGTCCTCCATTGTAGAGTTTGTGTGTTTTCACTGTGCTTGGTCTGGCTTCCCCCAAGTGTTTTATGATATTTCTGCACAGGGTTAGTTCCAGAGAGTCCTACATTCTTTAATTCCAGTCCCTTCAAGCTTCTTTCCCCTCAACCATCCAAGTTTCTCAAGTCCTTGCTGCCAGTCATGGAGGAGAAAAAGGTGAAGAAAGTCCTGGAGACCCGACCTTTGCTGGGACAAGAGGCAAGAACAAATGATTTTACCTTCCTATCTTGCAACCCCATTTAATGTGATCTCACCCCTTGTGCAGGAATGCTTGTGTCACTCATCATATCAAAAGTCAAAACACATTCACATAGGGGAAAACTGTATTTAATCAACATCTAATGGTACGCTCAGGTTGTTTCCATTTTTTTCCCTGGTTTAACACTTATAAAATGGATATCTTTTAAATGAAAGAACATATTAAAACTGCCCACACATTTTTTTAATAGTCACATTATGGATCTATGTTCCAGATGTTATAACTAACCATGCTACAATGCAGGCTGTTTATTGAAAGGCATGCACCTAACAATGTAACTGACCTGCCCAGCTCCATGCATGCATGCATTGTGTATGTCTGTGTATGTGCGTGAAGTCTGTGCTGTTGTTCTGACCCATCCGCAGAGCATGCGCTCTTGTGTGGACAGCCCTGCACTGCTCCCCCCTCCCTGCCCATGGCGCAGACCCAGGGCAGGCAGCGAGGGCCACTGCAAGTCTTCCACCTCCACTCCCACCCGCAGGCAGCTCAGCCACACACCGCCAGACGGTGCTGTAAGTGCTACACTTGCTGCTCTTACTGCAAGTCAAAATCTCATGATCATGGTATGACAAGAGCGACCAGATTGTTTTGAAAAGGCAGACACTTAACTGAGGAACACAAGGTACATGTTACTTCACTCAATTTCAAAACTATGCAAGTAAAAAGTATTGGCTATGTCACCAATGATCAATTGTTCTCTTAAAACATTAAATTATGGATCATTATAAGTGGATTTCCAAGTCAAAAATTCCTGGTGTAATTCCCTCGCTATTCACTAATCCGAGTAGAGATTTGTGTATGTCACCCTCTAGTGGTGGGTCGCCATTACTGGGGCGTTTGCACACCTATTGAAGCCCAGCATCAGTCAATGTAAACAGTAACATTAGCTACTGTTGGCGTGTGCTGCAGGTGGCACACCTCAGCAATAGCAGACGAGGTACTTCCAGTTGTTTTGCTCAGATTAGTCAGTACCAAGTTGCGCTTGCTGGATGGCTTTATCGCCAGATGGGGTTTGTGGCACAGTTCATATGATAACTTCAGCGCATAAAAAATACAACCTGTCGCTTCATCATCCACTTTCTCAACACTACCAAGGCGTTCACACTGCACTCTTTAACAGATTATAGACGCACGATAATATCGGTTACAGATAATTATTGGCCGATAATGGCAATTATGACGTCACACAGATAATCCAGATTTTAAAAATTCAACCGATAATGCAATCTGATAATTATATACTTGATTTAGCCTCCAAATGTGCGCAATTGAAGCAGTTTTGTCCACTTCTGCACCGCCGCCTCAACGACCCCTCCTCCCTCTGAAGCCCCTGAGAAAGGAAGGGTTGAGGAATATGGCGTCATAGAGGAGGCGGTGTTACACAACAGGTTTGAGGCAAATGGATATCATGGCGGCTCTGTCACTAGCGTGGTTGATTTTTCCATGTGCGAAACAAATGACGCTCTCGCCATCTGCAAAACATGCACTGCAGAAGTTCCACGAGGCAGAAAGAAAGCGTCCTCATTCAACACAACTGACCTGATCAGCCATTTAGCTGCATCACAAAGATTTTTGGAACGAATACGAGGCTGCTGCTAGCGCAAAGGCTAAAGCTAATGTCAACAAACATAAACTAAGCTAAAGAACGGGGCTTGTGATGATGGAGAGACGCGTTTGACGGCTCGGTCTCGGGCAGCGCCACCGCCACTCATCTCCAGTTCAACTCATAAAGCACCACGGCCAGACAGGCCTCGCACTAATTTGGTTGCTGGACGGACTGAACGGCACAGGCGGGAGGAAATGCCGGATGAGAGACGTTTTTTTACCCAAGTGACCCAACGGCCAAAGGCCCGGATAAAAAAATAATGCAGTTTATACGACCACCATCCTTCGTGAAAAACATGCCAATCACATCAGTTTCACCACGGACATTTGGACAAGTGATGTCAAGTAAGCATGCTTATCATGATGGCACAGTGGTTAGATGATCATTTCAACATGCACCAAACCACACTCACAAGAAGTCATCCAGTCAGCAATGCATTCAGTACGCTGTAAATTTATGACATCTTAATCAGATCATTCTTCTTAAATCTAGTCAAATAATTTTCTCCATCTTGTTTTGACTGGTTAACAGATGAATGCGCCAGATTATTCCACTTACTCGAAGTAAATATTAGCATTTGTTCTTATTAAGCCCATACATCTAAAAATTGGTCATTTTTCACCTAAATAAAGAAAAAAATGCTTTCAAATAATGTTTTGAACCATACCAGTTCTCGAATAAAGAACATTTCTGACAAGTTTTTTTTAGGATTAAGTATAATAATTTATTGCTTAAAATAACGCTGTTAAGCTTATTTTCAGCCAGCTGTTTTTCTTTTAGAAATCTGAATGAAATATACTTGAAGCGCTGGCAGATAATTTCACTTATTTCCAGTAGATTAGATAGAAAACAAGAGAATTTCACTAGTTTTAAGGAGGTGTGTTTTTCCCAAGGGCGTAGGTTTACATAGGGACGGTAGGGACATAACACTACCAACTTTTAAGGATGCTAAAATTGTTCCCACCAACTTTTAAGCAACCTTTATTTGCATTATATAATGAGTTCAATTATATAGGGGATTTAGATTGTCTTCCCATATGTTGTAAGGATAGAATTGACCCTACCACTAATAAGTGAATTATTTTCATTATTTTCATCTTTGCTAATAAAAACCAGACATTTATTCTGGAAGTTTTCAAAATGTATCTTTAGTAGTTTTTGAAAACAAAGGTTTGAATCGAACAGTGTATCACCTGAACCAATACAGGTGAAAGTTTTATATAATAATAATAATAATACTTTTTATTTCTAGCTTTTCAAACCACACAAAGACACTTCTCAAGAGACAAGGAATCACAGTACGATAAAAAGGTATTCAAAGGATAAAAGATTAAAAGCACGATAAAAAGAAGTAAAGATATGACAGAGCTAGGGGTTATGGTGGGTAAGAAAGAGTGAACAGGTGTGTTTTCAGTCTGGATTTGAAAAGTGATAGGGTAGATATGCTGCGAAGATCGGGGGGTAGGGAGTTCCAGAGCTGGGGGGCACACTGACTAAAAGCTCTGGAACCAAAGGTGGAGAGGCGGACACGGGGGACGGAGAGGGGGAGAATAGTGGTAGAGCAAAGTGGACTGGTTGGATCGTTTAAACGTAAACGGAGTAGATTGCAAAGGTAGGGAGGGTCAGGCCATGGAGTGTTTTGACTATGATGATGAGGATCTTGTAATTGATTCTTTGTTTGACAGGAAGCCAGTGAAGTTGACAGAGGATGGGAGTGATGTGGTGTGATGCGGGGATTCGAGTGATGAGGTGTGCTGCTGAGTTTTGGAGGAGCTGCAGTTTCTGGAGGGACTTGTTAGGGAGTCCGAAGAGCAGTGAGTTGCAATAATCGAGCCGGGAGGTTATATTGTATTACAGACCAGGGTGGAAGCGGTGTGGCGGGTGAGAGAAGGGAGGAGACGAGAAATGTTGGGAAGTTGGAAATAGGCTGTTCTGGTGATGCTGTTGATATGTGACCGGAAGGAGAGCGTGCTGTCGAGGATGACACCCAGACTCTTAACCTGAGATGAAGGAGAGATTTGTACATTGTTGATGGTAATAGAGAACTTATGGACATGAGAGAGCATTGCGGTTGTTCCAACTAGGAGGACTTCTGTTTTGGCGTTGTTGAGTAGGAGGAAGTTAGAGGAGAACCAGGAGTTAATGTCATCTAAGCAGAGGGTGAGGGAGGAAGGTGGGAGGGAGGCGGTTGGTTTTGAGGAGATGGAGAGCTGGGTGTCATCCGCGTAACAGTGGAAGTGAATGTTGTGTTAGCGGAAGATGGAACCGAGGGGGAGAATGTAAATGATAAAGAGGAGCGGCCCCAGGACAGAACCCTGGGGCACGCCAGCGGAGACAGGAATGGAATATCAGTATCAATGGCTTACTTTTAAAGGCAATTTTGTGCAACTTAGGTATTTACTCTGTTAGTAATTGTTGCCAAAAGTTTGTCTGACATTGTGTAATGTTAATCTGTCGTTATTTAAATGTTGGAATTTACCACTTGTTCAAATTTCATGTTAAAAAAAAGAGCAACAAATTCTTTTTATGCACAGTAATATATTCTCTTGTGTATACTTTAAAATTTTACATAAATCTTTTAAGAGCATTATCAGCTTGACATTATCGGTTATCGGCTGGAACGTTTATCGGTATCGTTTGAAAAATTTATTATTGTGCACCACTAACACAAATAGAAAGCCGCTGGCACACGAGGCAGTGCTTGCAAAACTGTCTTTTAATCTATTTACTCTCTTCATATCGTTTGCTTGGTACAAGAAGGCCTACAAGTAACAATAACAGCACCACATGTCACTCTTCTGATGATGCTAATGTTATGAACAATTTTGTCAATGCCTTGGCTGCTTTATCGTTTGCTTGGTACAAGAAGTCCTACAAGTAACAATAACAGCACCACTGCCACCTACTTTAGTGGATGTGCAATCATTCCTAATTCTGGTACAGCCAACAAAAACAACATGATCCTGAAGATTCGTAAGAGTCACAATTGACCCCCTTGGCATTGCTGGGCGGCACTCGCTTTAAGGATATGTTACTTCTGTGTTGTTATGTTTTGCACAACTAAATTATTAATAGATTTGCATTCATGGCTATGACTAGGGATGGGAATTGATAGGATTTTTACGATTCCGATTCCATTATCGATATTGCTTAACGATTTGATTCTTTATCGATTCTCTTATCGATTCTAATTTGGGGAAAAACAAGAGCAAACGTTTTGATTGGCATCGAGTTTGTTTAATCAGAAGTCACAACCTTACAAACTCACAACGAGGTCAAAAGAGGCCCAAAGCCTCAATATTAACTGTGGCAATAAGTGGCAAATGCACAAGAATGGGTAACATTTTACTGAAACATTTTTCTAATAGAAATAAAAAATATTGGTATATATTGGCATATAGGTCGTTGGTCTGCCGTTGGCAATATGTGTTAAACTTGCAGGGGTCCCCAAACTTTTTCCTGTGAGGGCCACATAACTTTTCCCTTCTCTGATGAGGGGCCGGGGTCAGTTTGTAACAGAAAAAGTGTGACGATGGAGTGCCTAAATGTAAAAAAATTATTGTTTTTCAGAAAGCCACAATCAAATAACTGTTTCTGGATTCTTCACGGAACAAAAGTAAATGAGTTCTTCACAGAAAAAGTCCAGAAAATAAATAACACTATTGAGAAAAAAAAATCAAAATGCTCTCTGGTATTGTTCAGGGGGCCGGACCAAATGTCGGGCTGGGCCGTAGTTTCAGGACCCCTTTTAATGTGTATTATTTTATTTACCAGTATATTGAAATGCATGCCTTTTAGTTTTTATGGTGCTTTCACGCTCAAGTGGGGGCGCCCTTGCGCTTCCTCACGCGAAGAACGCGCTCACGTGAAGAAGAGCGCGCTTACACGCAAAGAAGAAGAAATGCCGCATCCAAGCGAGTGAGCGAGTTAGTGAGAGAGGGAAGCACTGCTCCGAGCCTACGTTCTTTGTTAATGTTTGTAAAATATCTACAGAGGCAAAGCCTGTATGTATCATCGTTTGTGTTGTTGTTGTGTGTTTCCACTCGCGATCGGACACTTAATCCAGTTGTGTAGTGGTTTGAACAATGTGCTAATGCTAGCTAACGCATGCTAACCGTTTTGTTATTACTGAATTAGCAGCTAATCATCGCTGATTTATGGTGATGCAAACCTGTTTGTTATTGGGGACGAAATTGATTTGTTTCATTTCTATTTTTAGTTTCACTCTTCAAGTGATGGTTGAATAAAGTCAGCAAATTATTCCAACGTCTTCTGTATCGTCATTTCGGAGTTTAGCTAGCTGTATAGCTGCCTCGGTGAGGACAGTGCAGTCTATTCCGTCCCGATGCAGTTATCTCCACCTTGCAATGACTGCAAGTCGTTTTGTTGTAATTTTTCCTCGTGAAGTGAAGACACACTTTCGAGCGTTTGAACCTACGTGCTGTCATTGTTATGTTTATGGCTGCAATGCTCGTGCTAAACCATCGTAACCTTTCATTTTCACCCTCTTTCTTGGTGAAGTGTAGCCAAACTTTGGAGCGGGGGGTTCTTGGCGCCATGCTAGTTTGATGCGTCTGGACAACAAGACAGTCAAGACGCAATATGCGTCTTTAAGAATGGTTAAAGGGATCGTTAAGGCTTTTTCATTGTGATGTCGAGGCCTCGAAACACTAGGAACCGGTTCAGAATTGGAATCGGATTTCGATTCCCATCCCTAGCTATGACATTACTATCCTCACTACAATCAAGACATTGCAACTGTGCAATAAAATAATTAAATGTTTTAAAGAATAATTTATCATCTTTAAAAAAAAAAAAAAAAAGCTTAACGCTGAACTAACATGCCAACAATGCACAAAAATACATTATTTTTAAAAAAATAATTAAAAAAACAAAACGGAAAGCCGTTCCCAAACTGTATAGTGCCCTTTACGTGCAAGTAACCGGTAAAAATATCACTCATCATAAGTTTTCAATGACCAGCTTTTAACGCTCCAAGTCTAAACAGTCTCGAGTGTAGCAGAGCGCACTGTGTTCCATAGCACAGCGCGTTGTAAGACACATGCAGTAGCTTTGATTGATTTGATTGTTTGTGAATACATTCACAAGTCCCTCAGTTTTAAATATCCACTGTATGAACCGCTAGGGATTCCAATCACTCAATTGTCTACGTCATTTAGGATGTATGACATGACATAGCCAATCACGTTGACATTGAAATCTGAATTTACCACTCACACACATACACAAGGCCTGATTACATTTAAGGATAACTAGTTGAATAGATTTTTTTTTCCCGCTGATGTCAAGATTGGGCCCACTATGACAAAAAATGACCAAAACCTACACAAGCCATCAACTTTCATGTTGCATGATCACATTCTGCACTATTCTCATTGTCCTCTTTAGATGTTGAAGTGATGTTGTAATAAATTATGAGGCTTAATGCAGCTAATGTCATGTCTGATGGCATTGAACAACAGGAGTCGGACGAGGAGGAGACTGCAGTCAACGTGACTCTTGGTCCGGACCGAAGCCCTCAAGAGCGCAGCGGCGGCTTCCAGGCATACATCCCAGAGGACTTCGCAAACTTCGACATTTACAATGCCACACTGGAGAGCCGCGCTGACTTAAAGGAGAGGAGAGAAGTGTCTCGTAGTCCCACCGCCAGCAGCTGCACCAGCGGTTACTTTTCCCACAGCGCCTCAAACGCCACGCTGTCCGACCTGCCTTTCAGTTCCAGCGAGAGCTCAGATCATTTAAGCTGCTCTGCCAGAGATTCCCAAGATGCCCTGGGATGTCAAGCTGGAAGGGGATACACACAAATTAAAGGCATTTCCACTGGATATGAGGACCAGCAGCCTCTTGCTCATCCTACATCCTTACCTATCAGTGTTCCTTTTGGCAAGCAGAGAACCTTCCCTCTGCCTCAAAACTGCAATCTAAGTTGCAGTCAGGAGTTCACGGACTTTAAAGGGGCAGATGACTTGGACCATTTTACAGAGGGATGGGAACAAGACGATGGTGGGAATCCCACAGAACTGAAGACGACGAAAAAAACAACATGTCACTCTTCTGATGATGCTAATGTTATGAACAATTCTGTCAATGCCTTGGCTGCTTTACACAAAAATCCTGTTTCAAGTAACACTGTAATTGGCACCATCACCCAGTCTTTAACCTCAGTGATCACCTCTGCATCACCAGCCGGCTGTACATCATTGTCAAGATCCCCTCTTAGAGGAGGAGACCCTCCAATCCGTGAGCCAGCACAGGGAGACGTGCCTCGCGGCAGCCCTTGTCCCAGCCCCGACCCCAGCAGCACGGAGCCCTCGGGTGACTCCAGCGGCGATGAGGGCACCCCCGTCGCCCAGCTCCCTGACTGGATGGCGCCTGGAGAGATGGTGTGGGTGGGTAAGAGACGAGGAATGGTCCATTATGTCGGAGGGGTGGAGTTCGCTAAGGGAATCTGGGTTGGTGTGAAGCTGGACCTGGCAGTTGGTGAGTTGATTAAAAGTACTGCACAGTAGTGTAATAGATGTATGTTTTGAATTTTTTAATCCACGCTAGTACACTTATTTGCTCTGTCTACAACTGTGGTCTCCAAACTGGTCCTCAAGGGCCGCTGTGGGTCCTGGTTTTTGTTCAGTTTTGTTTTGTTCAACCGATCCAGCACATTTAATTGAACCAGTGAGGTTTCTGCTACAACAAGCAGCACTCGACTGCAATTAAGCTCATTACACTTTTAAAACCAGATTGGTGAAAAGGTGTCATCTTGTTTGGTTGGAATGGAATCCTGCACCCGCTGTAGACCTATGTGGAATAGTTCGGAGACCCCTGGCCTACAAGTATAAATTAACATATTTTCGGACTATAAGTCGCAGCAGCCAAACAAGTTAAATGAAAAAAAAAACTTATTATAGTAATAATAATTAAATGGAGAACAGCAGGCTAAATAGGTATATGTCAAGATAACATTAATAACAGTCTTTCAGATAGAAGTAACCTAAAAAACACAACATAACTTGTTTACCAAGTCGTTTACTTAGTCCATTAAAGTATTCATCTTAAGTATCACCTCTGAACAGCTCCACAAACTCTGAAATAGCTGGCACAGCTAGAGTTGCCTTCTCACGGCTGTCACAGTGGGAACAAAACTAGTAACTCTCACCTGTTTGTAAGTCACAGGCTCAGCCAAATTTTTTTTTTTTTTTTAAGTGCGACTTATAGTCAGGAAAATATGGTACAGTGGTACCTCTCTTACGAAATTAATCTGTTGTGGAAGTGGTTTCTTAACTTGAAAATTCTGTAAGTAAAGACGCGTTTTCCATGTAAATACTCTAATCCGTTTCTAAGCCCCCCAAAATTCAGACATAAATCTTTTATAATGCTTAAAAATGCACCAAAACATGGTACAATTAGATTATCCACAATAAACATAAAATCAGAGTTCTGCATAATGTATAAAAGCAAGAATAGAGTAAAGAATAAAAGTTAATACACTCATATAGAGCTGTCGGAACACAAGGGGCGAATGAAGAGGACTCTGGGATACACACATACTGTACACATACATTCGAGGTCCCTCTTATGCCAGGAATGCTAGGCAATAGCCAATGGCAGAGCAGCTACAGTATATGTATGTTCCGTTCTATAAAATCTGGGAGCTGCGAGTAAAAGCCATACTTTATTTTTGCCTTTCGTATCCTGAAATTTTTCATAACAATAGGCAAATTTTTCAATTGAGGCGTGTCTTAACCTGAAAACTCTGTATGTAGGGATCAGTGTTGTTAATAACGG
Organism: Corythoichthys intestinalis; assembly: GCF_030265065.1. Taxonomy (NCBI): domain Eukaryota; kingdom Metazoa; phylum Chordata; class Actinopteri; order Syngnathiformes; family Syngnathidae; genus Corythoichthys; species Corythoichthys intestinalis. Next base: position 46,623,519 of record NC_080398.1, read on the forward strand.
TTTTATTGTTGTCAGTAATAAGTAATCTAATTACTTTTCCCATCTTTGCAACGCTGTTACCATTACCGAGGATGTGAAGGCGCGCTTTACTACAATTTAGGTGAATGACGCAAAAACGCGATGCTCGGTGGCTCAGAGCGTTAGCATAGCATTCACGATCTCGCTAGCATTAGCATTTAGTGTGTCAAGCGTCATCTTAAACTCTCGGGCAACTTTTTTTTTTTTTTCCATACAGTTTGTGGCGTTCAGGTGGGTACAATTAATTGAAAATAATGGTCTGTTTTCCTGTTGAGTATGCATTATCATCACCAGGTGGACATTGTCCTTGTAGATGCTATAATAGTATAATAATTTGTTTTTTATTACCAAAAATAGTCATTCTCCTAAACTTTTTGAATGACTTATACATAAACCTTGTGTGATTTTTTTTTTTTTTTTTTTTTAATCAAAACAACTAGAGCAAAGATAGGAGAGGGAAGATATATATATATACACACACATATACACACACAGACAGTGGTATGAAAAAGTATCTGAACCTTTTGGAATTTCTCACATTTCTGCATAAAATCACCATCAAATGTGATCTGATCTTTGTCAAAATCACACTGATGAATCACACTGGTGTCTGCTTTAACTAAAACCACCCAAACATTGATAGATTTTAATGAGGATAGTATGCAAACAATAATAAAAGGGGGAAAATAAGTAAGTGAACCATCACATTTAATATTTTGTGGCCCCCTCTTTGACAGCAATAACTTCAACCAGACGCTTCCTGTAGCTGCACATCAGTCTAGCACGTTGATCAGGACTAATCTTGGCCCATTCTTCTCTACAAAACTGCCGTAGTTCAGTCAGATTCCTGGGATGTCTGGTATAAATTGCTGTCTTTAGGTCATGCCACAGCATCTCAATGGGGTTCAAGACTCGACTCGAGACCCCAAGTCATGGCCTCCAGAACGTGTATTTTGTTCTTCTGAAACCATTATGAAGTTGATTTACTTCTGTGTTTTGGATCAATGTCTTGTTACAGCATCCATCCTTTTTTTTAGCTTCAGCTGTCTGACAGACAGCCTCAGGTTTTCCTGCAAAACCTCCTGATTAACTTTTGAATTCATTCTTCCATTAATGATTGCACGTTGTCCAGGCCCTGAGGCATCAAACGGCCCCAAATCATGATGCTCCCTCCCTTCACAGTGGAGATGAGGTTTTGATATTGGTGAGCTGTTCCATTTTTCCTCCACACATGACGTTGTGTGTTACTCCCAAACAATTCAACTTTTGTTTCATCAGTCCACAAAATATTTCGCCAAAACTTCTGTAGTGTCCAAGTGCCTATTTGCGAACATTAAATGAGCAACAATGTTTTTTTAGACAGCAGTGGCTTCCTCCATGGAGTCCTCCCATGAACACCATTCTTGGCCATAGTTTTACACATAGTAGATGTGTGCACATTATTTAGAGATATTAGACTGTGCCAGTGATTTCTGTAAGTCTTTAGAAGACACTCTAGGGTTCTTTTTTACCTCTCTGAGTATTCTGTGCTGAACTATTGCCGTCATCTTTGGTGGACGGCCACTACTTCGGACTCAGAGAAGCAACAGTGCCAAATTCTCTCCATTAGTAGACAGCTTCTCTGACTCGATTGATGAACATCCAGACTTTTAGAGATGTTTTTGTATCCTTTCCCTGATTTATACAAATCAACTATCCTTGATCGCAGGTCTTCAGACAGCTCTTTTGACCGAGCCATGATGCACACCAAGGCAATTCTTAACAGGTGTGTGTTTTATAGTAGCTAGGTTAGCTTTAAACTACTCATAAGTGATTGGTCACACACCTGACTTAAAATGAATGGTAAAAATTGGTTTCAATTGCTCTTTAAGTCTCCTTAGGCAGAGGGTTCACTTACTTATTTTTCCTCTTCTGTCATGCTGTCCTCATAGAAATATGAAAACCTATAAATGTTTGGGTGGTTTTAGTTAAAGCAGACAGACACTGTTTTTACATCTGTGTGATTTTGACAAAGATCCTGTACCTTCTTTCCACCTGCTGCCCACAGGGAGAAGGTGCAGGTCCATACAGGCCAGAACATCGAGACTGGCCAACAGTCTGTATCCACAGGCTGTGAGGCTACTGAATTCTGCCCCTCTCCCCTCTCTGCCCCCCCTTTTACAGACAATAACCCACATCCACCAACAACAATAACTCTGAACTGGTTTGCATTGTTGCAGTATGTCACTACCCACTACTTCCTCCTCCCTTACCCTTACCCTTACCCTTGCCTATTGGTTGACAACCAGTATACTTGATTAACTCATCTGGTTTTGCACTGACTTATAACTATTCTTATCAGGTATATTTTTGCCCTGCACTTTAGCACTGACATGACTTTATGCTGCTGTGGAATCTTTTTGTACTTATGTCTAATACAGTGTCAATGTTTACACTTGGTACTTAAGGGTATTTATTATATGGGTTTTGCACTTTACCAATTTAGTTGTATGGATGCTCCAAACAAAGTTTCGTTGTGCTTTTTGCAACAATGACAATAAATATTCTGAATCTGAATCGGATCACATTTGATGGTGATTTTATGCAGAAATGTGAGAAATTCCAAAAGGTTCAGATACTTTCTCATACCCCTGTATCTTCCGATGATTAACTAATTTATTGCCATTAATGGCAATAGAGGTCTAATTTGAATGTATTTGAATGTAGGCTGGCAGTGAATGATCACTACCAACCCTTCCAATTCAAAAGAAATTGACATTTATTGCTCAAATACTCAAGACTTGTCTGAAATTTTGAGTTTTTTGAATATTGCTGAAATAGTAACTATTGGAACCCTCCCTCAGGTAAGCACAACGGTACAGTCCAGGGAAGAGTGTACTTCCGATGTCCCCCTGGGCACGGCGTGTTCGTCAAGCCGTCTCGTCTGACTAAAGGCCCACCCTCCATGGACACAGAACCAACCACCCTCATCAGATAAGACACAAAGACACAGTCTGGGCCAATGCTTGAATTCTTTGGCTAGGACTTTTTGTTTGTTGTTTTTTAAGGCTTTTACTTTATAATGAAGCTAATCACTGAATATGCACATGCTCATTATGCACATATTTTCCATTTGGGAGTATTTTTTTAATGGGAAGCATACGACTGAGAGTATATGGAAATATTAGCCACTTCCATTTTCTTAAAGCCTATTTTTGTATGGTGTCATAAACATAATCCCCTGAGGCTCATATGATGATGATGATTCATCTGGGATATGATTAAGAATGTACTACTGTCAATAAACCTCGATATTTTTATTGTAATATGTCAGGGGTAACCAAAGAGTTTCATATCTGCTGTTAGGAGTTAGTTAGGTTGCTAAAGAGTGGAAACTTTCATTGGGAAATTCAATTTAGGATTTGGGGGAATATTTTGTGCCAGTTAATAAAGTAACTGCAAATAGGACTAGTTATTCTCAACACAGTAATGTAAAATTACGTAAATCAATGTTTAAATAACTAGATTTTTTTAAACTTATCATTTAACAAGGTTAAAAAAGGATAAACCTGGCTGTGCTAATCTAAATCATGGTTTTAAACAATTATATGGCGGAAAACATTCAGGTCACTTGAAGTTCTGTTCTGAGACCCCCGAAATCCTGTTGATTTTCCACCTGGAAAGCTTCCACCTTTGAAACATTAACCAGAATTTTGCTTACCAAGTTTTATATTAAGTTTTCAGAACACAGCATTTATGTGTATAAAGTTTAGTGCCATGTCTCTTTACGGAATAATCCCACATATCCTCAAGATCAACACGAAAACCTGCATTGCCTTCACTTTGTGACTATTGTATTATCCTGTTGAAGTACTGTAACACTGTGGATCAAACAATCCCTATCCAGCATGAGACTCATGCTGTTTGAACGCTTGCACTGGAAAGGATCCTCAGAGATGGCAAGGACTGTCGTCCGTTGTGAACTGATCGAGCCAGTTCTCAAGTTTTCAGCTGAGAGGACGGCAAAGTCGTGTGATGTCATTTCTGTATGAAGATTTTATAGACTATGTTCAGCACTTGGATATGAGGGTTTAATGGGCTTTGTCCAGAAATTGGTTGCAATGATGCCTTAGGTCCCTGCTTCCATAAAGGTGGACACATAACCTTAAAAAATTGTGTATACCTGTGACAAGGTTATTATTATGACACACAGTGGCTTTTTGAATGCCACCAGCCTTATTTGGCTTGACTGATGTGCATACTTTTGCCCCCAACTTTTATTGCGTGTCCATGTGAAATTTATATGTTGACTGACACGTAATACCACGTTATTAGCAGGTACTCAATAATGCATCAATGTGCTATTTAGGATCGAATGACAGTATGGTGAACGGTGTTGCGTTGCAGAGAGGATGAGATCGTGCTGTGCGAACATGTGGCGAACTGCACACAAGTTGTGATCTATCTATATATCATGTATATGTTCAAGTTGTAAATGGAAGCTATTTCCCTTCAGCTGCTCTCCCTTTTGTGGAGATGTAAATACACATGGTTTTTTTAATAGTATTTACGCTGTTATAATGTACAGATTTGTATTTATGATGTATCGCAAAGTGTTTTAATTGGTACAAGAATGTTCAAGAATAGAACATTTACAATCAACCCGGTGTGTTGACTTTTCTGTTGAAATGTCTGAACGTTTATGCCTTTTTTTTTTTTTTTTCGTGTTCAGCCGTCGCTTTCTAATGAAAGGCTTGTACTTTACGGGTAGTCCCCGCGTTATGAGTACGATGTACTCGACTTAAGCGATTTCGTCTTTACGACGACGGAGTCTCATACGCCATTTTGTCTCCAGTCGTTTTTTTTTCTTGGTCTCATAAACAATACTTTATCCGACCGCACTGTGACTGTATCTTATTTTTTACTTTACTTTATTAATATGACGTGTTCTATCCTCACTAAATGTGAAGTTGTTCAGCTTTACAGACAGAAAATAAGGCAATTTTGCATTTTGGCAATTTGTAAGGCTGTAACATACATATGAACACATGTTCAAAATGACACGCATTTTATAATAAAACACTTGACACAAAACAATTGGTGTTCAAACATCTATCTAGTCTGATCTTTATGTAAATTTAATAGATTAAATTAGCCTAATTTGCATAAAGAAGTCCGCAATCCTAAATAATACGAATGCTAACGTATTAACAATTCTCATAGCAAATTGCTCACATATAACTCCTTACATCCTTATGTGGGCCAAACCAGAGTGCAGCTATCCTTTATCCATGTCAGACGTCTGAGTCTGCTTCTCAGTCGTACAAGGCGACAGTCCAGCCAGACCCAACGCTGCCACCAGAGGGCAGTGTATCCTCCATCATTACACAAAATACAATACTTATGGACTTTTTGGATAGTTATTTTGGGGTACTTAAAGTATTTATTCCGACCTACAAGGAAATTCGTGTTACGTCGCCAGTGTAGGAACGGAACTCGTTCGTAACGTGGGGACTACCTGTATTTCCAAATACGGACAAAGTCATTTGTTAAAACTGTTTCAAATAAAGTTGAAGGGAAAAAAAAGTTTTAAGATTGTTCACGTATTATTTTTTTTAAAAGTGTCATGGCTTGAGTTCTGTTCAGTTTGTTTTCTAGTGTTTCTTATCCATGTGATTACCCATTGATTTCACCTTTTGTGGCCTGCTCCTTGTGTCTTGACTAATCTGCAGCCTCTTGTATCAACCACTTGTGTCTTATTGTCTCATTACCCCATGTCTGTATTTAAATTCTCCATGTGCTCCACGTTGTTGTTCGGTCATTGTCAATCCAGGTGTCTCTTCATGTCTATCTGTCCTATGTCGCTATCCTGTCCAAGCCCTCGTCCTTTGATTTGATTAGATTGAGTAAGTTTTGATCCACAGTTTTCGTTAGTACTCCTGATTTCTGTTTGAATCTTGTCTTTTTGATCCCCGGCCTTTTGTTCGTACTTTTTGTTTTTGTGTAAAAAAACTAATTTTTTTAATTAAAGCATTTTGAGTTCACCAGAATCTCCACCACCCTGAGTTGCGGCCCCGTCCCCCTGCATTTGGGTCCACCTTGTCCACACATCCGTGACAAAAAGGAGGGGTTGGCAATTGGACAGTTACAGTTGCAGTAAATAGTGTGATATTTTCTGGATTAGTTCATTAGATTTGTTTTGCCCTCTAATGAACAAACACACATTTGGACTCCCTTTCCCCTGTATGCAATTTTTTTAATTCACAAAATGATTCACTTTAAGAAGAACATTTGTTTTTTCCTGTATCTGTCCAATAAAAAAACATGGATCATTAGTTTTTCATTTTTACCAAACAAAGCAAATAATTTGGGGAATAATGAACAATATTTTTCAGATGAAAAGTCATAAAATGTGTAGATGCACACTTTTCATTACACAGATGTAGTAGTAGTAAATAGTGTGATACTTTTGCAGTCCATTGTCACTCCTCCTCCTGCCCGTATAGTAGAAAATTCTACTTTAAAAATCTACATTCATCTTTTTCTGACCTAATTTGTTGAAAGGTGTGATTTTTTCTCTCATTATAACATCTTATAGAGGCACATTGATTAATTCATTTTCTGCGCCGCTTATCCACACAAGGGGTTACAGGGGTGCTGGAGCCAATTCTAGTTTAGAGGCACACTCCAAAATTGGATATCACTGTAGAAACAATCCCAGACATAGATTTGAACAAAAGCGCTGGCTGCAGCTACCGTTGATGACACATCCAGGTCAGGATAGCGTTTTTTTGTTTTTTTTTCCACACCATGTTTAAGTTGTCATTAAGATCGGGTGACCATATTTTGATTTCCAAAAAAGAAGAGACTCGGCTCAGCCTCGAGATACTTAAATTTTACTCGAAGTTCAATCAAAGATGCCTTTTCATTTTGATATATTTAAAAGTGTGCCTCTTCCGTCTGGATAGGAAAATTCAGTTTAATATTAGCATTCAAACACGTGACTTGAATTTTTTTTTTTTATTGAAGCAACTTTTATTTTGATTGAATAATGAAGACACAAATCTACTTCCATATAATTACAGTCAGCAACGTCATCATTAAGTCATCATTACACAGAAGTTGTTCAAAAACTAATAGCTAAATATTTCATTAATATAATGCAGACCCATGGAAGTGTAGTCCAGTCAATACACACACGCAGTAGGCTATGTGCCAACTTAACATTTTTATAAATTACTATCAATACAATTGTCGTGGACAAATTGTTATTCCCACTCAATAATTATCCTCATTCAATGTTCTAGATTGCAGGCAAACAAAAACCAAAATAAACTTACAAACAATTCAACAAACATGTTTTCAAACGCAACAGTTATAAACTAAAGATAAAGCCAGTCTGTGACTGCGCACGCGTGTGCACATTAGTATCCGAAGTAGAATAAACGTATTTTTGACTTAATTACTGTTTTGGGTACATTAGCATTTAATTATATGCATACTGATAATAATGAAAGTCTTAACAACTGGGCAGAGTCTCTGCAAACACGTCACAGGCAGCACAGTACCGTAGTATTCTGTGCAAAGCGTCGGTCAATTTCAACACACTTTAATTGGTCTCGTGAAAAATAATGAAAACCGCACGCCGGACGCTCCGGACAGGATGTAAAAAGCGGACATGTCCGGGCAAAAGAGGACGTTTGGTCACCCTGTATTAAGACAGCGCAGGTGTGGCATGCAGCATTAACAATGACACTTCTATTTGGGTGTCACTGCAATGTGCTAGCCTGTGACAATGTGACAGCATTTGTTCCTTTTTATTGTGCACATCTGTGCCTTTCCCAGTATGACCTCTGAATGCACTCAGACACACACATCACATTGCAGTACTGTATAACAGTTATGCAGGTACAGTGCAATGAAAAGTTTCAAGTTTGTTGACCAATGGAAGATGTGCATCAAAGCAAAATTATACAGGTGCAAAAATTTGGGGATAAGACGGTTAATTTTGATAGACAAAACAAACGTGAGAAAGGCAGCCTTCATGGCCCTGACGGCCTGACACATTTTCTGACAAATCAGGAATGGAAGAAAAACAAAAACACAGGTCAAAATTCTAAAAGAACCAACAGTTTTAATCTATCAAACTGATAGCAGATTTGCTGCTGATTTTTCATTACTTTTGCTTAAACCAGTACTTCTCAAATAGTGGGGCGGGCCCCCGCAGGGGGGTGCAGAGCGGTGCTGGGGGTAGCGCATGTGACCTTGGGGAACATACTTTTTTGCCGTACTAGAAAAAAGTGTAATTGCCACCCACTGCAGTGACACTCTCATTTTCAGCGTGCGCGCAATATTTTTTAACCAAACGAGCACACAGCAAAGAGCACTGGAGATATGAAAATCTAAGACAAGAAAATATGACGAAGCGTACGTCACATTTGGCTTTGACTTTTAGTACAGTGGGAAACGAGGAAAGACTCATCTGTTTACTGTGTCTAAAAATGTTCGCAGCGGACAGCAGGAACTAATTTTTTCAGCGAAAACGTACCGAATATTGCCAACAATCCTCCCGCTTTGTCAGTGTTATATCAGTAACCAGCGAGCACTGTCAGAATCATATAAGGTGGCATACCAAGTTGCTCAGTGCAAAATAACCCCACACCATAGCAAAGGAGGTGATGCTGCCTGCAGCAAAAATAAAAACTGTCCCTCTGTCCAATGACAATGTCGTTTTTGGTTGATTCATTTTTGATTTTCGGTCTAATTGTTTGGCATATTGTCCTTGTGAGTTAATGTTCCTAATACATTTGAATTTATTGTTATGTATTGATTTTATTAAATTTTATTTTTCAGTATTAAAAGGGCAAAAAAAAAAAATTTTTTTTTTTTTTACACTTTATTTTAAGTTGATCTATATTACTTTTTTCTTTAATAATAAAAGGAACACAGTGTTTTGCAGAGATGTACTTATAATAATAAGAATTTTATATACAAATGATAGTACAGTATATTTACAGTGGCGGCAGAGAGTTGGGGGGGTGGCGCGGAACTTTTACGTCTGCCTAAACATAACATAACATAACGGCAAATAATTGAGAAGCACTGGCTTAAACTAAGAAAATGAACCAAGTATTTATGCATTCCTAAAATGTTGCTAAAATTAACATTAAGATTACTTACATGGACATGTTTGCCTTAAAATTTTGACCAACATGCTTCTCTCAACTCCTGTAATTTAGTTTAACCTTACAGGTATGACGACCTGTCTGTCGTCTTTACTAGCAAGAGATGAAAGTAGAGAACGTACAAAATATACGGCTACGTCATACATCCCGCCCCCATCCACCAACCAAATAAACAAACAGACAAACACGTTTTGCTTCTACTTAGAGACATTTACGCGGCTTGACCACCTCCAGCCAGCAGGGGGCACGCTACGCACAAGCACCACCTCACGTCAACTCTACAAAATCCCACAATGTAATAAGCAGCATTTTTACATTTCACTCTCTTAGATTTAGACCATTTTTCCATTTTGGCCAACTGTGAACAGGTTCTAGCGTGATGGTCGCCACTTTGGGTGGAGTTTGGCGTCCGTGTCATGCACCCTGAGATATAGGCAATAAACTAACAGGTGTCCATCTACTCCTCCTCCTCGCTAGCTACCAGTGGAATGACTTGTCCTGTCTCTGCCACACGCCGCACATTTGACACTCTCCCTACACTTGGACGTTTCTCTAAGGTCAAAGTGCCCATTTAAAATTTTTAAACTTCTAAATCAATTAACTCCACAGAATATGCATTCGGCCCAGAAAGACACCACCTTCACCAAGATCTTCGTGGGAGGTCTTCCTTACCACACCACCGACTCAAGTCTCAGGAAGTACTTCGAGGTGTTCGGAGACATCGAGGAGGCTGTGGTCATCACAGACCGGCAGACGGGAAAGTCCAGAGGTTATGGATTTGTAAGTGTTCACTACTATAACAAACAAAAATTGGCGTTTTGTAACGAGAACACGTGCTGCTGGTTGTCTTGCTGCTAATATTTGGCATGTGTCAAGTTAATGAGCGCAGAGGTGGCAAAAGTTGTCACACTACTTAAGTACAGGTACTTGTGTAAACAATCAATCCAACACAATCAGAAGTACTGATTTAACTTCTTATGGGGGGAAAAAAACACAGGCAGTTTATTAATTACAGTGAAAAAATTTTGTTTGATTGATTGTTTTTATTTATTATTTTTACAGGTGTTGAAAAAATGAGACTATTCCAAAATGAGCAATTTGTCTAATTTCACTATTAAAATAATGAGTAAATATAATTTACTGGCATGATACCTGCCAAATAACAAAAACTTGACAAAAAAATGTCATTTACAGCATGAATTTAAAGTTTTTTTAATATCAACAATTTTAATTAATATCATTTCTTCCTGAGCCACATATGCATGACTCCATTATGATCACTAAATAAACATCTCAACATAATTTTTTCTCTAACTTAAATGCACTTACTAAGAAGAAGAATAAAAGGCTTTTCAAGCATCAAAACCTCTCATAGTTTTGCTAATGTTGTGAACCGTCAGCAAAATTAGATAATGATGAAAATCCAACACATTCTTGTAGCTCGAGAAATCGATTTTCATTCTTAAACTAATGTTGTTCATATGGAATAATCTGTTGCATCATCGTTGGTAATCGACATTGACAACACGATTGTTTTTTTGTTTTTTTTCCTTTTGTTGTAATGCTCAAGACCTGTTACATTTTGAGTCTTGTCTTGTCCTGTCTTGACTCCCAAAATTCTTAGTCTTGTCTTGACTGCAAAAAACAAATCTTTTTTTCATCTTTACTATATAAATTGTTGATGTTTTTAAAATTGAGTTTGATGATGAGTTTGAGTTTGATTTGGTGTTAGTCTTATATTATCTGGGTCCTAACTCCCATAAGTCTTCATCCCAGTCTTTGTCTCAGATAAGTGTGGTCTTGAGCAAAACACTATCAATCTTTTTTCACGTCGTCCTCTGCACAGGTTAAAAAAGTAACAAATACAAGTACACAGCTGGCCAAAAGTATTGGCACCCCTGGAATTCTGTCAGATAATGCTCAATCTCTCCCAGAAAATGATTGCAATGACAAATACTTTGGTAGTAATATCTTCATTTATTTTGCTTGCGATGAAAAAACACAAAAGAAAATGGGAAAATAATTAAATCATTTACATTTTACACAAAACTTCAAAAATGGGCCGGAAAAAGTATTGGTACCCATTTAAAAAATTATGAGATGCTTCTCTAATTTGTGTAATTAACAGCACCCGTTACTTACCTGTGGCACACAATAGGTGCTGGCAATAACTAAATCACGCTTGCAGCCAGTTAAAATGGATTAAAGTTGATGCCACCTCTGTTCTGTGTGCTTGTGTGTTCCAAATTGAGCATGGAGATAAGAAGGAAGACCAAAGAACTGTCTGAGGACTTGAGAAGCAAAATTGTGAGAAAGCATGGGCAATCTCAAGGGTACAAGCCCATCTCCAAAGACCTGAATATTCCTGTGTCTACCGTGCACAGTGTCATCAATAAGTGTAAAGCCCATGGCACTGTGGCTAACCTCCCTAAATGCGGACGGAAAAGAAAAATTGATGAGAGATTTCAACAAAAGATTGTGCGGCTGGTGGATAAAGAACCTCGACTAACATCCAAACTAGTTCGGTTAGGGGAAGGTACCCTTCAAATCTCAGAGACCTGGAGCAGTTGGCCGAAGGTCTAAACGTTGTTCTACCGAGTATTAGGCTGAGGGTGCCAATACTTTTATCCGGCCCATTTTTTGAGTTTTGTGTAAAATGATAATGATTTAATTTTTTTTTTTCATTTTGTGTTTTTTCATTGCAAGCAAAATGAGCTAAAACTACCAAAGCATTTGTAATTGCAACCATTTTCTGGGAGAAATTGATTAATTAATTATCTGAAATTATCTGACAGAATTGCGGGGGTGACAATATATTTGGCCAGCAGTGTATGTTTTCAAAACATTAGGAAAAATACATATTATAAGTAATTTACACTAACTATTTATACCTTACTTCCCACCACTGAATACAAGGAAAATCTTGTCAGGAAAAACAAATGTCTCTCCTTTCAAGTGTCATTATGTTTTTTTTTTTTCTCAAGGTGACTATGGCAGACCGGGCATCTGCTGACCGTGCCTGCAAGGACCCCAACCCCATTATAGATGGCAGGAAGGCCAATGTAAACCTGGCCTACCTGGGAGCTAAGCCCAGGGTTATACAGCCAGGTGAGGGCTGCTCATTGCTCAGTGCGGATGGTTTATGTTTTTTAGATCCCCATTAATTCATTGGCTGCCATTTCAAATTCAAATCCATTTGAACTGGGAGGGCCGGCAATGAATGATCACTGCCAACTCTCCCAGTTTGATTGGATTAACTCTATCGCTGCCACCAGCAGCCTTTTAGTTACTCATTGCTAAACCTTCCATGAGTCTGACATGTCACAATTTCAGTATAAAGATACAAAACAAGCAAACGTACGAAAACAAAAATGAACAATGCGCGGACATGTGCGGTTCTCTGTTGCGTTTGGCAGTATTGCTCGTTGTGCAACTTCAGAATGTTCTTATTTTTTATTTTGTCTTTTCTAGGCTTTGCATTTGGCATGCCTCAGATCCACCCAGCATTCATCCAAAGGCCTTATGGGTATGTTGCACGATCTGTCCCAAAGAGCAACAGGACAGTCACTTTTTCATGACATTTTAATTGTCCCTCTCACTTGTTTCAACCCTACTGAACGAGGACATGAGTGACAGTGAGCGCTCCTCATGGTGTTGACTATGACAGAATTGAACATGTGCACCCCCTTACCCTGCTTTTCTCCCCCTCCTCTTCTTTAGCCAACTGCCAGATTGACTTCATGTTGTCTGTGTCTCTCTCTGATCTGACAGGCTCGGTAACGGTTAAAATAGCAGATGATGGTTTGAGGAATAGCTGAGTCCACTATTGGGCAGAGCGCTAAAGTGTTACCTGTAAACATACACAAACGAGATGAAATGGTGACTAGATGCATGGGTGTCCTTTTATTTTTGATTTTTGTTGTTGGTTTTCCTAGCACATAGATTGGTGTGTGCCTTGTTTTCAGTATGATGTGGTGTTCAGCTTAACTTGTGTGCTCATTTCTACAACTATTTGGGGCTTGGGAGTTCATTTTTGTTCACGGTTTGAGTGACATTTGCTAGGAAGGTGTAACTCTGCAATGGAGTGTTGACTATTTAATTCTTTGTGCAGTAGCTTGCTGTTTATTGTCCCTCCCTTCAGTTTTTAGGTAACCTCACGACAATCATGTTTTGTTGTGAATGGACCAAACAGATTCTGATAAGCGCTCTCAATTGGATTCCCTGCAACAAAACAAACACTTGGTCTGCATGCAGGAGTTTTGTTTCTTTTCAATTAACCCATTGCTTTGAGGTCCATTGAACACGTACAATACCGACAGACTAAAGACTTCTATATATCAACGGACAAATGTTGCGGGCTGTAGACACGAGATCCAAACGCGCCTCACAGGCAGCAGCTGTCCGCTACAATGATCTCCGCGGCCTCTCAAATTCGGATGGAAAATAGGAGCGTCGCTGTTAATAATGCATGGTGCAGGCAAGGGCGCTCAGCTGTGGACAACAGGTGGAAGCCTTTTGGTCCCATGCTGCAGATTATCCATGTGCCTTGGTGACTTACAAAGCACCTTTATATAGCTCTCCACTGGAACAACTGTGAAGTATGCACCCAAGCAAGGGCAGGCCTCTGTTTAAAAGCCGCGCTTTTAAAACAAGGTCAACGTCAAGGGCCAAATTTGAGTTTTAAAGTGCCGAGTCATTTATAGAGAAGGGGGGGAAAGTTGAAAAGTATGTAACTATAGCCACTTTCAGACATAATATACCGCAACATTAGCGGGTGATGTGACCGGCAATCTACCCGGCTCGACCGCTTTCACGTGCAATGTGTGCGACTCGGCAATGACATCATGCCTGTTTACGTTTTTTTAAGATTCCACCGAAGGACTAAAGTAAATTCACTGTACCGATTTGACCCATTCAATTGTATGGGACCACACTGAACAACGACATATACTTAAATACATTTATTTAACTATATTACTAATAATTAGGGGTGTCAAACGATTAAAAATTTTAATCGAGTTACAGCTTAAAAATTAATCGTAATCAATCGCAATTAATCGCAATTCAAACCATCTATAAAATATGCCATATTTTTCTGTAAATTATTGTTAGAATGAAAAGATAAGACACAAGATGGATATATACATTCAACATACAGTACATAGGAACTGTATTTCTTTATTATAACAATAAATCAACAAGATGGCATTACCATTATTAACATTCTGTTAAAGCGATCCATTGATAGAAAGACTTGTAGTTCTTAAAAGATAAATTTTAGTACAAGTTATAGAAATTTTATGTTAAAACCCCTCTTCATGTTTTCGTTTTAATAAAATTTGTAAAATTTTCAATCAAAAAATAAACTAGCCCGCCATTGTTGATGTCAATAATTACTTACACAATGCTCATGGGTGCTGAAGCCTATAAAATCAGTCGCACCCAAGCGCCAGCAGAGGGCGGCAAAACTCTGAAAAACACAACAAGTACACCTTTCACTGTGCTGTCATTTTAATCTGTTTGAGCGGGGCATTTGTGCGTTAATTGCGTCAAATATTTTAATGGGATTAATTTTAAAAATTAATTACCGCTCGTTAACGCGATAATTTTGACAGCCCTACTAATAATATGAAGAAAACATACTACAAACACTCAAATTGCCTTTGCTCAGCCACAGAAACCCACACTGTATTTTCTAATCCCTAAGATCAGCGGACAGTTGTTGGATCTAGTTTGCTCAAAAGTTAATAAGATTTTTATTTACTGCTCATAATTTGCAGTTATTTCATCTTAAAGTGAAGAAAATTTTGAAAATGTAGTATAGTCATGTGATGGCTACATCATCAGCCTCTGCGCTCTGACATGGAACATAACCTGCTGCTTTCAGACATTTTGAACTGAGAAAGTTCGAGACATTTGACCAGTTCATGATACAATAAATTTCAGACGAGAGCATGACCCAGGTAAATGCCGAAACATTACCAGACTTCACCTTATGTCTGAATTCATTCTCATAGGCAATCATAGATTAAATCTCAGTACATATGATTTAATTTAGCAATAATACATGATTATTAAAATCACAGTAATACTATGACAAGAAAACAAATGATGGATAGCTGAAAATTGATATCAGTTCAATTTATTTTATTCAGTGCATGACGGAAAACACTCAGATGACTTAAAGTTCTGCTCTGAGACCCCTAATTTGGCCAAATTTCAAAATTGTCCTAGTTGCATGTGTGATGCAACATTGGAAAGCTTAAAATCTCGATTTTCTGGGGGAAGAAACTTTTTGAACAGAAGGGCATTTGTTTGACACCTTAAAAGTAGGTCAAATCAGGTGAGTGGAAAAATAAACGTTTTTGAGACCTTTGTAATTTTGTTTGAGTTCTCATTTTAAAGAAGGTTTTGGACACCCATCATGGTACATAATAAATAACAAACACGTCAAGATAATCCCCCGTTGTCTACTCAAGTCTTTGATAATCAATATGCTTGCACTGAGATGTGGGTGGATGTATAATAACAAAAGAAATTGGTGTGTGAGTAAATGTAAATTTAATGTAGCCCTGTTTTATTTGTAAATAAACATGGCTAAATGGGGAGTTAGCTGTATAGTTAATGATAACTTTACTGCATGCAGATTTTGGTTTGGCTGGATTTTAATGTGCAAAGAAGAACATTTCCAGGGGAATTTAAGGGGTTAAATTCCAATACCATAATATTTAAATTTTTGCCGTGGGCTTTTAAAATATTTTTCAATTATAATTAAAGAACATGAATGTGAGATACTGAGACTAAAAGGCTCAATATGCATAAAGGGAACATATAAATGTGAGTACATAACACTATTTATTGAATTTAGCCTGAAGCCTAGGACTTAGGCTTTATGATTTAAGCATTTCATGTATCGAATACATCTAAATCATCCCATAATAAGCAATCCAAACGGCAACAAGGGTCGAAAACGTAATGGACAGCACGCTAGTCAGTTAGCTTGCTGTGTCCATAATTCTCGCACTAGCGTTCGACTGCAATGAATGTCTTTTTGTGGCTTTCCGGTAATTCAAGGTGAGAGCATGAGAGTACATAATTAAAGACACCATGATTTTAACGAGATGTTATCGCGTACTTACCTTGTTTCGATCCAAAAAGTCTGTATAACATGTCTCACCGAGTGTCCAGACACAACTGTGAATGGCCACAGGCGGACTTTTGGGGGATTTTATGGGTGAAACACTGTAATATATCAAAGGTCGTAATGCAGAAATCGCAGACATCAAGGAGTGGTCGAGATTTACTTTTTCAAATATTTACCCTTTTAAACATTTTTTTTTTTTTTTTTCAATTTTTCTTTGTTCGAATCGATTATTTATCATCTAAAATATTGGGGGAAATGCTACAGTAACAAAAAAAATTGAGCAATTAAACATGTAATTTGTTTAAAAGTTAAAAATATGCGAGTGAATAATTTCATAAAGTCTGTTTTTCTTTTTTAACTAAATACTAGACATCAAATAGTGATTGCAAGCTAAAAATGATAGACATTTCGAATAGGTTGCGTGGTGTCTGTAAACGGTGGTCTCCAGGGTAAAACGGACAAATTAAAAATAGTTTGGGGGCTTAATGCGCCATGAAACTGTTATGGCAGCATATAGACACATTGTTCTATCAAACACAACAGTTCTTTTGGCTTAAAACACAGCAGTTTATTTTAAAGAGGTGCAAGATCAGCCTTGTCTGTGTTTTCCGCCACGTACAAATGAAATTACAATCACAAAATAATATAGTGAGATTGTATTTTTTTAACAATAAAGTGCACTTAAAATCCTTTGAGTGAACTGGTTTGTTATTAGCACACATAGCATGTAGCAATTCGATATGACAAACCCCTAACGCTACATTATATGCAATTCAGGTTTTTTTTTTTTTTTTTTTTTTTTCATTGACGTGTTGTTTCGAGTAGGATATTTCTTGTATCCCAGTCCTTGAGTCATAGAAATAAATCCGAGCCAATGTAATTCCATTTGAATGACTAGCTATTTTTAAAGTGTGTATATTTTTGGCATTTTATATGGATACGAAGAAAAGTGAGACCATTTGCCAATCTGATAGAAAGTACCACCCGCGATGAAATGTAGAGGGAGGTCAGAGACAGCCGAGCGGTGCAGACGAGTCGTTTCAGTTGCCGAGTACCCTGCCATGTGTTACTGAAAGAGATCAGTACGTCCTTTTGACATGACAAGGGGGCAAAAATAGCCTTGCCTCCAGCCTCCCTTGTCAATCAAGTTGGCATGCGTATGTTTGTCTGTGTGGGGGCTCTTGTAGTCCAAAAGAGGGACAGATATAACCCTTTCACACCTGCCCTCAATAAATTTCCTGAGAGTGTCTAAAAGTACTGCAAAATCGACTGTTTTTGTCCCCACCTGGTGTCAGTTGAGGACAGTGGAACCACATAATTTGAATGCACACAAAAAAGTTTTGATATGAGTATAGGCACCAACGTTTAGCGCTTTAAATCGATCAAATACATGGTGGTATATTCCATGTGATACATCGTCTAATTTTTTGACATTTCACTAACGGGTGGAGAAACTATTGTGCCATAAAACACTGTGTCTCTTCTGTTCATCATCAATCAAAAAAGAAGGGCTGGGGGATATAGCGATTCATCCAGCACACCCCTATGATGTACATGACACATATTCAATGGAAAGAGTTACAATTTGTTTTGTTTTTTTAGGACTTGGATTTACATATACTGCAGTCTGCCGCTATATCCTGGTTCACTTACAGTGGTTATGCTCTATTGTGCATTTTTTGGTTGTGCTGAACGACAATAACAGCCATTTTAATAAGTTTTGATCCCATTGTTTGTCAGGTATTTTAAAGCTTACTTTATTTTGATCTTTATTTACTTCTTATTCGACTATCATTACATTTTCTTTGCATTATATGTTTGAAATTTTTCGTCTATGTTGCAATACTTTTAAAATGTGCTTAAGCAGTTGTAAAGCATTTCAGTTGTTTAGAAAGAGTGTTACAGGTGATCATTCATTGTCAGTCCTCAGAGTTAAAATAGAATGGACGCCGTCAATGGCAGCCAATGAGTTAAAGGTTTATGAAAATAATCTGGAAAATAACTTTTGCATTTGAAGAGGAATCACTCTTTACTGTTTAGGTGTGTGCCATCTTAGGTACCCCACGATTCGATTCGATTACGATTCAGGTTGCTACGATTTGATTCTTGAACGATGATCACTGTATTGACGATGATCACGGTATTGACGATGATCACG
The DNA here is from genome assembly GCF_030265065.1 of Corythoichthys intestinalis. NCBI lineage: Eukaryota > Metazoa > Chordata > Actinopteri > Syngnathiformes > Syngnathidae > Corythoichthys > Corythoichthys intestinalis. Next base: position 46,642,003 of record NC_080398.1, read on the forward strand.
ATTATCGATGCATTGTACATTACTAATAATTAAAGTAGACAAGTTTCAGGAACGATGGAAACATGCCCATACAACAAAAAGCTGCCCTGAGGCTGCTTATTTATTTATTATTACAAGAAAGTGCAAAAACATTAACCATTTTAAAGGGAGTACTTATTTCACTCAACAATACAGTAGAATTAACACAGGTGGAATGAATTCCACATTTTCTGGAAACAAAGTGTCTTTAGAAATAAGCCTTTTAACCAATATACTTTGTTTTCACAGATTTCTGTACTACCGTATTTGCCCGAATATAAGACGGTGTTTTTTGCATTGAAATAAGAATGAAAAAGAGGGGGTCGTCTTATATTCTAGTGTAGACGTTATACCCATTCACGACACTAAATGGCGCTGGATATCATTGAAGCGTTGTTCTGTCATGACAGATCTCAGCTACTCTCAAGTTTAACCAGTTTGCATTATTTTATTGCAATGTTTTTCCTTATTCAGATTTGTTTCAAGACTACAGTTACAGTTAGACTTCACTTTGATGGTTAATGCAGTTATTGCAATTTTGTTGTTTTATCACAATAGATTGGTTTATTTACATTTCAAAAACCAGAAGCCATTCATTTACGAATGTGATTGCACTTTTACATATTTAAGTGTTCAGATATTAAGATTTGAATTAGGCAAAATAACATGCTTTTTCTCTCAAATATATTGTTATAATCATTTGTTTCAGATGCACTGTAATTATTTTCTGTATGAAAATTAATTTGGTGTTCAAAAAGTCTTTTTTTCAAACTTGAGTCTTGAAAAAGAGGGGGTCGTCTTATATTCGGGCCAATACGGTATTTTGCGTGTTTGTAGCGTTACCGCTGTACTTAATCATGGTTTTACACGTTCTGCATATGAAATCACAAGTTAGCTAATTAGCTTAGCGCTCAGCGCTAACGATTAACACCTCAAAACAACAACAATAAAGGCTAAACAGTACAAAAGGGTTCATGTACTCCTCTCTTATAGACGCACACGAGTCTTGGCAACACACTCAGGACATTTTTCAATTGACATGACTTGAAACTACAGCTAGACATCTGAAAGACGAGGACCAACGAACTATCTCTCTTCACCTCTTGATCTAAAAAATAACGTGCGATTCTTCTGTGCCTGCCTGTCTACTACACACATTTATTTTCCAGTCTTTTGAAAAAGAGTAAATCTGTCACTCAGTTACAGGCAGCATTCATTATAACGATCTGCGTGCATCCGTTAAAGGTGTCCGGGCGGCAGACGTGTCTTGAATTTCATTCCGCTTTGAGCGGCTGTCATAAAGTTATGAGGGAAAATCATTTTTGAGCCTTAATGAATCGTCATCGAATCGTCATGTCTCGAATTGTGATGCATGTAATAATCGATTCTTTGGAACTCCTCTACTTTTGACTTGGGTTGTCCTGATCAGTTTTGCACCCAAGTTTGAGTAAGGGTTGCCAACTGTCCCTTGAAAAGCTGAATTGTCCCACTTTCAGAAACAATAGTAGGCATCCCGCCCGTATTGAGCTTTGAAGGGACGCACGTTGTCCCATATTATCATGAAACTCAAAAATGGTGGGTGATTTGTTGAATGTACGAATACTGGTTGAGTGCTTTTTAAGAAGCCCCCTATTAAACTAATCTCTTGTTAATCAAAAAGGCCTGGATTCATTGCATATTTCATGTCTGAAATTCACCACTCGATCACCTGTAGCAACATGGATGCTGCACACACAGTGGTTAATAAAAAATTTTAAAAAATCATTCTAATAGGTTATCAATTTGCTCCCGCCAAGAATCGATACATCATTTCAAAAAGATTTAACTTGCTTCCAACATTTCTTCACTAGGCCAAAATTTTCTAGTAGAATAGTGTCTATGTTAACTCATTGGCTGTGATTGATGGCACTAGACGTCTAATTCATTATGACTAAACGAATGTTCATTCGCCCCCTCACAGTCAAAATGAACTGGTCGTCTACGACTGTCATTGGCAGCCAAACATGAGCTGTCAGAGTTGTCTGAGTTTAAATGAACTGGATTTATATCATTATCAATGGCAGGCAATGAATTAAGAAAGATACCTGTTTGCTAGAATGTTGAAATAAAATTGTGTTACTCTATTTACTTACAAAAATGTTGCACTGAGATATTCTTGTAATTTCTGACAGATTGTCAGAGACAGTGCAAACAATACAGTGGTACAAAAAAGTATCTGAACCTTTTGGAATTTCTTACATTTCTGCATAAAATCACCATCAAATGTGATCTGATCTTTGTAAAAATCACACAGATCAAAAAATAGTGTGTGCTTTAACTAATATCACCCAAACATTTCTAGGTTTTCATTTTTTTTTATTGAGGATGGTATGCAGACTGACAGAACTGGGGAAAATAAGTAGGTGAACCATCACATTCAATATTTTGTGCCCCCCACCCCCCCACCCTTTGGCAGCAATAACTTCAACCAGATGCTTCCTGTTGCTGCACATCAGTCTGCCTTATCGATCAAGACTAATCTTGGCCCATTCTTTACAAAACTGCTGTACTTCAGTCAGAGTCCTAGGATGTCTGGTATGAATCGCTGTCTTTAGGTCATGCCACGGCATCTCAATGGGGTTCAAGTCTGGACTTTGTCTTGGCCACTCCAGAACGTGTATTTCGTTCTTCTGAAACCATTTTGAAGTTGATTTACTTCTGTGTTTTCGATCATTGTCTTGTTACAGCATCCATCCTCTTTTTAGCTTCAACTGTCTGACAGACGGCCTCAGGTTTTCCTGCAAAACAACCTGATAAACTTCTGAATTCATTCTTCCATTAATGATTGCAAGTTGTCCAGGGCCTGAGGAAGCAAAACAGCCCAAAATCATGATGCTCCCTCCACCGTGCTTCACGCTGGGGATGAGGTGTTGATGTTTGTGAGCTGTTTCATTTTTCCTCAACACATAACATTGTGTGTTACTCCCAAAGAATTCAACTTTGGTTTCATCAGTCCATGTAATCTTTTGCAATAACTTCTGTGCAGTGTCCAAGTGCCTTTTTGCGAAGATTAAACGGGCAGCAATGTTTTTTAAGACAGCAGTGGCTTCCTTCGTGGAATCCTCTCATGAACACCGTTCTTGGCCATAGTTTTACATATACTAGTTGTTGATGTGTGTGCCAGTGATTTCTGTAAGTCTTTAGCAGACACTCCAGGGTTCTTTTTTACCTCTCTGAGTATTCTGCGCTGAACTCTTGGCATCATCTTTGGTCGGTGGCCACTCCTTGGGAGAGAAGCAACAGTGCCAAACTCACCATTTTGATTGATGAACATCCAGACTTTTAGAGATGGTTTTGTATCCTTTCCCAGCTTTATACAAATCAACAATACTTATCCTTTCCCAGCTTTATACAAATCAACAATCCTTGATCGCAGGTCTCCGGACAGTTCTTTTGACCGAGCCATGATGCACATCAGACAATGCTTCTCATCAAGACACATCTTACCTAGTGTGTGCTTTATAGTGGGCAGGGCAGCTTTAAACCTCTCATCAGTGATTGGGCACACACCTGACTTAGAATATTTGGTAAAAATTGGTTTCAAGTCTCCTAAGGCAGAGGGTTTAATTATTTATTTTTCCTCCTTTTGTCATTGTTTGCATGCTATTCTCATTAAAATATGAAAACCTATAAATGTTTGGGTGGTTTTAGTTAAAGCAGACACTGTTTTTTCATCACTGTGATTTTGACAAAGAACAGATCACATTTGATGGTGATTTTATGCAGAAATTTGAGAAATTCCCACAGTTCAGATACTTTTTCAAACCATTGTAAACATTATTTTTTGCATTTAGAAATTGCTTGTTTTTCCTATTTATTTCGCAGATTGTTCGATAATTTTTGTATCACTGTATTGTGAGATAATCATTATAGGTAGCCTTGTATTGCAAATTATACGTCTGCAGGTACCCAGAGGTTCCCGAACCTATTTTAAAGACCCAAAATGTTCAACCCTAACAGTACATTTGATCTAATAAAAGTCATGTTAAAATGCTAGCGTGTAATGTGAAAAAATTGTTCAACTCCACTAAAGCCAGCCTTGCCCTTACATTTTGCATAGTTACCATAGTGAAGTGGACTTGTTTGCAGTTCTTTGGGCATTTTTTTTTTTTTTTTTGTTTAAGGACCTAACATGTGTGGGCATGCCTGTACGTGTGCTGTTGGCGTGACTGTGGACACAACTCTGTCCACTTCCTTTCTTGAGGTGGTGTTGTGCGATCAGCTCGCATTTTGTCACGACGGTTCTCAGTGGGGCGAGGCGCTGGGTTGCCATTTAGGTTTCAGGTGCTCTTATTGCGCTTGTGATTTTTGCTGCTTTCTTAACTTATCTAGGTAGGGTTTTTTCTCCCCCAGCTGTTAATGAATGGATTTGCTGTGTTCTGAGGACTGGATTGACGTATTGGTGGCGCCTGCTGGATTACTCGCTGCAGCTCACCTTTGACACCAGCGTGTGTTTGTGTCCTACAGGATCCCCGCTCACTATGTCTACCCTCAGGCCTTTGTCCAGCCTAGTATGGTGATCCCTCATGTACAACCCTCAAGTGCCACGGCAACAGCTGCCGCAGCCGCTGCCACCTCGCCATACCTCGACTACACTGGTGCTGCTTATGCGCAGTACTCGGCGGCAGCTGCCACCGCCGCAGCAGCAGCTGCGGCCGCCTATGAGCAGTATCCCTACGCGGCCTCCCCGGCCCCAGCCGGCTACATGACAACAGCCGGTTACGGCTACACGGTCCAGCAGCCGCTCGCCACCGCTGCCACACCGGGTGCCGCGGCCGCCGCAGCCGCCTTCAGCCAGTATCAGCCTCAGCAGCTGCAGACGGATCGCATTCAGTGAAAAGGAAATCATGTAGTTTAGAATCAGTTGAGAGGTCATCACCTCTGTACAATGATGGTTGTCCGCACAAGCTTTTAACTTGAAAAGTGAAGAAAAATCCCAGGACGTGCAAACGAATACTGTATTTTATTCAAATTGGATCAGTATTTTTTTTCTCCATTATTTAATATTTATACATAAGCAAAAAGAATGAATGTTAAAAGCTGACTAACTTGACCTCATTACTCAATTTTGTGTATTGTATATATTTTGTAAGTGTTCCCAAGTGCATTTATGTCTTCTAATCAGGTGTCTTCCCTAATACTTTATATACCAAAAGATGTGCATAAATGTAAGTCACTCATGGTTCATTTATAGTATTTGTTATAGCAAAATCTATGCAATCACTTCCCTCTACTTTCCCCTTAAATATGTACACTACTCACAAAAAGCCTTTGGCCTAAAATTCAGGATGAACCTCAGACTATAAACTTTAGAAGTGAGCTAAAGTTCACCATCTCTAAAGCATTTAAATGGACATATTAAACTCTTTTCTGTACTTTCCCACAACTTTCGCTTCCCTAACAGAGCTGATTGCCAAAATTTACAAGTATCTAGCAATGACATTTTCCTCAGATGTGCACTTCTATGCTTTTCTGTGACTTTTAATGGGACCCGATGTAATCAAATGATAGCGAAACAGCTCAATGGCCTCGTACAAATGAGAACATCCCGTTTCATGCATTGAAATTGCGTCGTTTGTTACATGTCATTTTGGTCTCATGTCAAAATGTAACCAGCGTGATGCAGAGGACAATTTAAATACCATTTCTAATTGAAACTGGAAATGCATCAGTCGATCATGGCTCAAAAACTTTACATTTTGCTGTTCAGCACCCTGTTAGATAAGTTGTGCAAAAATATCTTTTGACGTGCGATCCAAAATTTTAGGAAAGGGCTATTTAAAATTGAGTTGTGTACATGTATTTTCAAATGAAACAAAAAGGAGGGTCTGAAGCTAGAAAAAGCACTCCCCTCCCTCACTGAACTGCACATCTCAAGCAAGCTCAGCAAAAAAAAAAAAAAAAAAAGTGAATCTTCCGTTTTGTTTCCTTATGTGCCTTTTTAAATTATGCTATTTATGTATTTATTATGGAGGCTTACAATAAACTTTTTTTGTGTGTTTGGTGTATAGTTAGGTCCACTACAATGTTCAAGAGTACGCTGTGGATGTGTTACAGCACCGTTTAATAAAGTGCTACAATTTTAATAGAACAAATAATTGGAACGGTAGCAATAATTTCTGTCAAGTTTGTCAAGTACGTTCTTAAATGTTGCCTGTTTTCATTTCTTTATGAAGGATGTCCCCCCAAAAATGTATACGTCCTGTTGCAGCTGATAATTTGTAACATGTTCACACTTGAACTGCATTTTCATACTTCCAGTAGCATTTGAGAATGAATAACCTGCTTTCAAAGTTTAGTGTAGCCTCCATCATTGATTCAACTGCTAAAGAAAGTATTTATTTTGGGGGACACCCTATACATATATAAAATCATGAACTGATTTGGAATGTGAAGTGCAATGGTATTTTTGCCTTGCATTTTCCTATACGTTATTATAAGGAAATTTAGCAGGAATGTTTTATATTAAATAAAAGGAAATTTTTCCCTAAAAAATGTGTGATTTTGCTGACCTTAAAGTTTTGTTTTGTATAAATATAAACGTGCAATAAAGATTGTGCCCAGTGTGTGACTTATAGTCACATTGATGCCATCCGAAGGCTTGTGAAGAATTTGACTTTTTGGCACACTCTTATGACCTTTATGACAGATTGTTTTACGCTTGAGCTCCACTTGAAGTGATATGTACAGTATGTTTCCATACTAACAGGGTTTGCATTACTTAATATGTTGTTGACTAAGAAAGTGACCTATATATTTTCAACAAAGAAGACTTTTTCCCTAATACGTATTTAAAAAAAACATGTACTGTAACTCAAATATGGCTTTGAACACAGCTGTCATTTAAAGCACATGACAAGACCTAGTATAAATAACATTGATATAAAAGTATTGAAGTATTCAAATATGTAAATTGCGAATTGCTCTTAATAGAGAAAATAATGTGCAAAAGAAATCGCAACTTACTGTATGTGGGCAGCCATTTTGTGATGTCAATTATACCACACATATACACACTAATAGACTTGAGCACAGATGCATGTAATAATGGATATTAATGAAATAACGAGTATGGCAGGAAGGAAATTTGCAGAGGTGGGTAGAGTAGCCAAATATTGTACTCAAGTAAGAGTAGCGTTACTCCAAAATAATATTTCTCAAGTAAAAGTAGAGGTAGTCATCCAAAAAATGTGCTCAAGTACAAGTAAGTACAAGTAAAAAAGTATCCAGTGAAAAGAATAATAAAGTAATGAGCAGGGGTGAAAGTGGCTAGAATTTCTTGCCGGAACTCCCCGACGTGAAGGTCGCCACGGAGCCAGAAATTTTCTTTTCTTTTTTTTTTTTTTGGGGGGGGGGGGGGTGTCAACCCTCTTAAACTACTAAAATGCAAAGAAAACTGTTTTAGCAGTAATTTCGATGACATATATAAAAACTAAAACTGATTTTCATCCAAAATGGTATTTTTTCAATTATTTGCAAAATAAAAGTTAACAAAAACAATAATCACAACCTCCATCTCCTAATTTTTATTTTCCCTCATTTCTTCACATACTAAATGCCAAATCTCAATTTTAACTACTTAAGAACATAGGATGTATATTAAAATTGAAGTTAATGTAAACATTGACTGTTTTTTAATAATTAAGATATAAGTAACATACATTCAGAAAAATAAGAACAAATGACCAATATTATGCAGAGGTAAATGGAATATATTTTGAAGAGGGCGCAAAAATTGATTTTTCTAAATCATAAGGAAATTATAAGTAGCCTAACATAAATGAACAAATACAAGTCCAAAGTGCACATTGACAAGATGTTCTGAACCTCCCCATCAGAGCAAATAAAACTAAATATGATAAATAAGCCTCCTCAACTCTTTCCTTGCTTTTAAAGATTTGATCCATTTTATGTTGCATTGCCTTTTTTGTCGCGTCAATTCAACTTTTTTTTTCTTTTTTTTTTTCTGTTCCAGAAAACATGCACATTTGAACCAATCAGAGCTCACTATCTCTGCTGATCACATGTCAGTATGTCAGCCAATTGAACGGATAAATGAGTCCAGGCGTTTTGCTTTGCTGCGTATATTCACACATTGACTCATCATCGTCAGACTCCGATAACTGCAGCAACTGAGGAAACCTCCATGCCGTCCGTGAAATAAAATAAATAAGAAATATTGGTGGAAACGGATTACGCTACACAAGCACTTTATTATGCTTGCTGTCAACACTTGAGTATGTAAATCTGATGTTGGTAGATTTTTTTTCTTCTTGGAGATGAAATGCATGTGTGGCAGCTCAGCATTTTTTTTTTTTTTTTTTTTTTACAGTTGCCGTCATATTTTTGGAATCATAGCACCGTGTACCGGTACAGCATTCCGGCCCTGAATCTTATACCGGAACTGCGTTCCTGCCCTGAAACTTATACCAGAACTGCGTTCCTGACCGTTCTGGCCCACTTTCACCCCTGGTAATGAGTAACATTGTGAGTAACTGCTTGTTTTTTTTTAAACAATGGTATTTTTTTAGGGCTGTTAAAATTATCGCGTTAACGGGTGTTAATTAATTTTTTAAATTAATCACGTTAAAATATTTGACGCAATTAACGCAGATGTCCCGCTCAGACAGATTTAAATGACAGTACAGTGAAACGCTCCCTTGTTTTTATGGAGTTTTGCCGCCCTCTGCAGGCGCTTGGGTGAATGACCATCTCACATATTGCCTCAAACAGATTACAATGAGGCCGTTTATGGACATTAAGAGTGAAAAGAATGCCACCAGCCGCTTGGGGGCAGCGCCGTTCCATACTCATGTTATTTCTTCTAAACGTGGGAGAATTAGTAGTTGTGAGACGTTTATGCTGTATTCACAATGCAATGCAAATTGCTATTTGTGCGCCAGACATATTTCGGTAAGTTTTCTTTATTTTAGTGGCAATTATGTGTCTCTTGTTGTATTTTGAGTAAGATATGTACAGATATATGTTATACAGTATAGGCGAGTGGACACAGGCGTTCTTTGGACCGCGTCGATTATTGGCAACTCCTTCACAACAAACATACAGTGGGGAGAATACACTGCCAATGGGTTTTCCCATTGGCAGTGTATCAAATACTTGTTCTCCCCACTGTAAATATCGTTTAGTGAAAACACAACAAAAATAATATTCCTATCTCTCCAAAAAAAATAATGTTCACAAAAAGAAAAGCACTTGAGTCTATAGTAACGAGGCCCATTCTGACACACAGTTAAACAACAATGCAAAATGAAATGGCATTCCATATCAAAATAGCTATGCAAAATACACGTAAAACTTAGACTTTGGTCACTCTGTTTTTGTTATTGTTATTTTTATTCTTATTATTATTATATTAACTCTACTTTTGATTGAAAATTTTACAAATTTTATTAAAATGAAAACATGAAGAGGGGTTTTAATATAAAATTACTATAACTTGTAAATATAACATTTATCGTTTAAGAACTACAAGTCTTTCTATCCGTGGATCACTTTAACAGAAAGAATGTTAATGCACTTTGTGGATTTATTGGTACAATAAACAAATACAGTACTTATGTAGAGTATGTTGAATGTATATATCCGTCTTCTCTTTCCATTCCAACAATAATTTACAGAAAAATATGGCATATTTTAGAGATGGTTTGAATTGCGATTAATTGCGATAAATTAATTTTTAAGCTGTAATTAACTCGATTAAAATTTTTAATCATTTGACAGCCCTAATTTTTTTTTCTCTCAGCACAAACTTCTGTATATAAACTGTTTTAATAATGATACTGTACAATAACCCATTAGAGAAATACAAAAAATATATATACTTTTTTTTCCAATAAGCCGTTGAACTCCGGTGAGAGAAAAAAAAGCATTATTCGTCTCTCTCTAGAGGAGAAAATAGTCCCTAGTTTAAATAGTGAATAGTTCATAGTTGCTATTATGAAATTAAAAGGATCATATCTCCGCTTTGCCGTGGTCAAATAAAAATTGGGAGAGAGGTTTAAATCGGTGCATTCAATTCATGTTGAGGGCAGAGCTCTATGTCAAATACTTCATTTTTTAACGGTGTTTTAAAGACACCACGTGATTGAACAGGCAGACGTAATCATAGAACGGCAAGCTTGCATCAGATTGGCGTAATTGAGTCATGTTAATGTTGTTGCGACGACTCATTGGTGAAATGAGTAGAGCTACTCTTGGCATCGCTGGCAAAAAAAAAATAAATCTATTACATAGAATAAAGAGGAAAAATGTAACAATTCTTGTGTAGCCCATAGTAGCGGAGTAGCATTTTTTCTTCACAAATCTACTCAAGTAAAAGTAAAAAATATGGCTTAGTAAAACTACTCTTAGAAGTACATTTTTCTCAAAAAGTTACTCAAGTAAATGTAATGGAGTACATGTAACGCGTTACTACCCACCTCTGGAAATTTGGGATACTCACATTTGATTGGCAAAAATAGTGCATTGATAAAATATCTGCCCCTATGTCGGGGGTTCCACTTCTTGTAATTACTGATTTCCATTGATATTTTTCTCTACTATTACAAGGCAGAAAAATGAAATTCTATATTTTTTCTTTGTTTCAAATATATTTTATTGATTTCAAGCGATCAACATGGACAGTTACAGTTAAAAAACAAAAAAAAAGTACTTAACATTCCTTTTAACAAATCTCCAGACAGCTGACACACCCAACCTAAACTAGTGTACAGTATATAGAGCATGAGGTTTTTTTGGCGCCAAAGTGAAAAAAAAGCATTCAAGATATTCTCATGACATCAACCATATTTTAATAATATACAGTATATTCTTTCATCTTCTGAGCCGCCTACCCTCATGAGGGTTGCGGGGATGCTGGAGCTCATCCCAGCCAATAACAGGCAGAAGGCAAGGTTCACCCTGAACGGGTCACCAGCCAATCGCAGGACACATACAGACAAACAGCCATTCACGCACACACCTACCATGGTCAGAAGGGCCGATGGCGCGGATTGGCTTCCTCGCTTCTGTTGGACTGCCCCAGGACAGCTATGGCTACATTAGTGGCTTACTACCATCAAGTGTGGACGAAAAGATTAATGCAATGTAAATTGTCTTTTGAGTATTTAAATTTGCTTTAAAAAAGTTTTCAAAATGTTTCTTTAGTAATTTTTGAAAACAAAGGTTTGAACCGAACAGTGGTTCACCTGAACGAAAGTATTGGTACCCCTGCAACTCTGTCAAATAATGCTCAATTTCTCCCAGAAAATGATTGCATTTAAAAATGCTTCGGTAGTAATATCTTCATTTATTTTGCTTGCAATAAAAAAACACAAAAGAGAATGAAAAAAAAAAAAATCATTATCATTTTACACAAAACTCCAAAAATGGACCGGACAAAAGTATTGGAACCCTCAGCCTAATACTTGGTAGCACAACCTTTAGACAAAGTAACAATGAACAACCGCTTCCGGTATCCATCAATGAGTTTCTTACAATGCTCTGCTGGAATTTTAGACCATTCTTCTTTGGCCAACTGCTCAAGGTCTCTAAGATTTGAAGGGTTCCTTCTCCAAACTGCAATTTTCAGATTTCTCCATAGGTGTTCCATGGGATTCAGGTCTGGACTCATTGCTGGCCACTTTAGAAGTCTCCAGTGCTTTCTCTCAAAACATTTTCTAGTGCTTTTTGAAGTGTGTTATGGGTCATTGTCCTGCTGGAAGACCCATGACCTCTGAGGGAGACCCCGCTTTCTCACACATAATGCTGCAAAACTTCTTGGTAGTCTTCAGACTTCATGATGCCAAGCACACGGGCAAGCAGTCCAGTGCCAGAGACAGCAAAACAACCCAAAACATCGGGGAACGTCTGCCAAGTTTGACTGTGGGGACCGTGTTCTTTTCTTTGATGGCCTCGTTTTTCCCCCTGTAAACTCTATGTTGATGCTTTTTCCTAAAAAGCTCTACTTTTGTCTCATCTGACCAGAAAACTTTCTTCCAAAACGTTTTGGGCTTTCTCAGGTAAGTTTTGGCAAACTCCAGCCTGGCTCTTTTATGTCTCTGAAGTGGGGTCTTCCTGGGTATCCCACCATAGAGTCCCATTTCATTCAGATGCCGACGGATAGTACTGGTTGACACTGTTGTACCTTCGGACTGCAGGACAGCTTCAACTTGTTTGGATGTTAGTCGAGGTTCTTTATCCACCATCCGCACAATCTTTCGTTGAAATCTCTCGTCAATTTTTCATTTCCGACCACATCTAGGGAAGTTAGCCACAGCGCCATGGGCTTTACACTCATTGATTACACTGCACACAGTAGACACACGTACATTCAGGTCTATGGAGATGGACTTTTAGCATGGAGATTGTCCATGCTTCCTCACAATTCAGCTTCTCAAGTCCGCAGACAGTTAGTTGGTCTTCTTTCTTTTGTCCATACTTAATGTTGTACACGCAAGGACACAGGACAGAGGTTGAGTCAACTTTAATCAGTTTTAACTGGCTCAACGTGTTATTTCGTTATTGCCACCACCTGTTATAGTGGGGAGAAGAAGTATTTGATACACTGCCGATTTTGCTGGTTTTCCCACTTGCAAAGCATGTAGAGGTCTGTAATTTGTATCATAAGTTCTCTTCAACTGTGAGGGACGGAATCTAATACAAAAAAACAGAAAATCACGGTGTATGATTTTTAAATAACACATTTGCAATTAATTGCATGAAATAAGTATTTGATACATCACAAAAATCGAACTTAATATTTGGTACAGAAACCTTTGTTTGCTATTACAGATACCAAACGTTTCCTTAGTCCTTGACAAGGTTTGCACACACTGCAGCAGGGATTTTGGCCCACTCCTCCATGCAGATCTTCTCCAGAGCCTTCAGGTATCGGGGCTGCTGGCGGGCAACACGGACTTTCAGCTCCCTCCATAGATTTTCCATCGGGTTCAGATCTGGTGACTGGCTAGGCCACTCCAGGACCTTAAGATACTCCTTAAGGAGCCACTCTTTAGTTGCCCTGGCTGTGTGCTTTGGGTCATTGTCATGCTGGAAGACCCAGCCACGACCCATCTTCAGGGCTCTCACTGAAGGAAGGAGGTTGTTAGCCAAGATCTGGCGATACATAGCCCCATCCATCCTCCCCTCAATACGGTGCAGTCGTCCTGTACCCTTGGCAGAGAAGCAGCCCCAAAAATGATGTTTCCTCCTCCATATTTTACGGTTGGGATGGTGTTCTTGGGGTTGTACTCATCCTTCTTTTTCCTCCAAACACGAAGAGCCGAGTTTAGACCAAAAAGTTCAATTTTGGTCTCATCTGACCACATGACCTTCTCCCATTGCTCCTCTGGATCATCCAGATGGTCAGTGACAAACTTCCGACGTGTCTGGACATGCACTGGCTTCAGCAGCTGGACCTTGCGTGCGCTGTAGGATTTTAATCCATGACGGCGTAATGTGTTTCTGATGGTTTTCTTCGAGACTGTGGTTCCAGCTCTCTTCAGGTCATTGACCAGGTCCTGCCGTGCAGTTCTGGGCTGATCCCTCACCTTCCTCATGATCAGTGATGCCCCACGAGGTGAGATCTTGCATGGAGCCCCAGAACGAGGCAGATTAACCGTCAACTTGAACTTCTTCCATTTTCTAATAATCGCTCCAACAGTTGTTACCTTCTCACCAAACTCTTGCTTATTTTCCTGTAGCCCATCCCAGCGTTGTGCTGGTCTATTATTTTATCCCTGATGTCCTTACACAGCTCTTTGGTTTTGGCCATTGTGGAGAGGTTGGAGTTTGTTTGTTTGAGCATGTGAACAGGTGTCTTTCATACAGGTAACAAGTTCAAACAGGTGCAGTTACTTCCGGTAATGAGTGGAGAACAGGAGGGGTTCTTAAAAAAGAACTAAGAGCCGAAATATTTACTAGCTGGTAATGTATCAAATACTTATTTCATGCAGTTAAATACAAATTTATTATTTAAAAATTATACACGTATGTGATTTTCTGGATTTTTGTATTAGATTCCGTCCCTCACAGTTGAAGAGAACTTACGATACAAATTACAGACCTCTACAAGGCTTGCAAGTGGGAAAACCAGCAAAATCGGCAGTGTATCAAATATTTGTTCTCCCCACTGTATGTGCCACAGGTAAGTAACAGGTGCTGTGAATTACACAAATTAGAGAAGCATCACATGACTTTTCAAAGGGTGCCAATAGACCCTACTCACGTGACGTCACAGCCACGCCCCCGCGCCATGTTGTCCGTATACTCGTCATGTTAATGCATAAGCGCTTCGTAAATTCCTCCTATTTTGGCGTGTTTTTCTGCTCGTTAACATTAATAATCAAAATGGTGAAGTCGTGTGTGGCGGTCGGTTGCAAAAACAGAGAAGATAGACGGAGAGACTTGAAGTTTTACCGTATTCCGAGAGACCCGGAGAGGAGAGCGAGATTGACTGCTGCAATTCGACGAGAAAACTGGGCTCCAAACGACTACCAGATTATGTAGTAGTCATTTTATATCTGGTAAGATGCATTTAATATATATTTAGAGGGTTTTGGGCTGACAACCACAATTAAGATCATTGCTAGGCTAATCGCCGACAACATACACTCAGACGTTGTGAATGAACTACCTGAAAATATATAATTATAAGGGGATAATAAGACAGTTGTCATACAATTAATTTACAATTTCACTATTGAGGTCAAAAGCCAAAAAATAAATTCAACTAGGGACAATCTGGAGTAGTGCTATCGCACTTCATATTTATTACATATTATATATGTATGTAGTGAGAGTGCTATCGCTAAACCATATAAACATTAAAAGCCCTAGTTCCATTGACAAATGACATGAAATACATTAGACTTGACAGTGGATGTTAGCAAGAACAAAAGATTTTGAATTGATAATTTCGTAACTCACCTTCCCGAGCACAAGATAGATTCCTGCCGAATTTTCGTGTACGAGGACCTGTTTCACCCAACCAGCAACGTAGCATTTATAAGCCTCCAAGCTCTTAAAGTTTTTTTAAACTTTCGTGAGAATAGGCTGATTTTGTGTGGACAAGATAGTTGTTATCAGGGTCAGGCAAAGACGGCGAAGACAGCGGGTCGAAAAACATCAATTTAGGCATCAAATATGGATCTGGCGAATGGATAAACTGAAGCTTTTCCACATAACGCCTTTTATGCAACGCATCCAATGAGTTTACGGCGTCAGATAACACCGGGGCTTCCATGAATTGCTCTATAACTTGCACGACTAATTGAAAACAATGAGAATAGGTCTAAAAAATACGGACAATATGGCGGCCGGATACAGCGACACGTCATTTTGTGACGTAGGTGAGTAGGGTCTATACTTTTGTCCGGCCCATTTTTGGAGTTTAGTGTCAAATGATGATTTTTTCATTCTCTTTTGTGTTTCTTCATTGAAAGCAAAATAAATGAAGCTATTACCACCAAAGAATTTGTAATCGCAATCATTTTCTGGGAGAGATTGAGCATTATCTGACAGAATTGCAGGGGTGCCGATACTTTTGGCCAGCATGTAAATAAATGCGCTACATAAGTAGTCTCCATTTACCATTTAAATATTGGAGGTATTTTGGAAAACTTTTGTTTGTGTATAAAAATTTTTGCAAATAAACTTATCAAGTAAAAAAAAAAAAAATCTATTTTCTATTTTAAAGATCAAACGAGTGACGATACCCGGAAAACACGTGATATTGACGTCAATGCGCTGTTTGGGGCGTGTTTTTGTCTGTGCAGTCAGCGCGTTGTTTTTCCGCACAAACTGGACGGCAGCATCAATTCCAGTCGAAAATGGCCACGCATAATACTGCATACACTCTACTGGAGGAGGAAGTCCCGACCGGGACGTCATTCGTGCCGACGTCGATGGGCACTCCCGGGGGTCTCCCCCCTTTGCCTCCACCGGTCGCATTTGGACCAAATGTACCTGGAGCTTACAGAATGAGCGACCCTGCATCTTCGCCGTATTCCCCACCTCCCTATGGATTTCACGACAACAAACCCGGTAAACAACATTGTAGTTTTACATTCACTCCGAGATACAGTACGTCAATGCATTTGACGTCCCTTTTGATTGCCGACACTTTAGGTGACGCTTACCACAGTGAGGAAGACCCACCACCTTTTGACGATAACCAGGACTTCGGTTATGGATTGGATGATAAAAGCATAAGACGAGCTTTCATTCGGAAGGTAGGGGCCAATGTTCAGAATGACCACGTGAAAAAAATGGCAGCCAACCAAGATAGTGAATCGAAACAATATTGGAGCACTATGCCACCTAATGCAGTGGTTCTCATTCTCAATATTATCTAGTGAAACACAAAAAATATCTGGCTCATTGGTACCTAATAAGGGCCAACATTAACTCATTGGCTGCCACGTGACGGCATTACAGTGGTATGAAAAAGAATCTGAACCTTTTGGAATTTCTCACATTTCTGCATAAAATCATCAAATGTGATCTGATCTTTGTCAAAAGCACACAGATGAAAAAACAGTGTCTGCTTTAACTAAAACCACCCAAACATTTATAGGTTTTCATATTTTAATGAGGATTATATGCAAACAATGACAGAAGAGGGAAAATAAATAAGTAAGTTTTTTTTTTTTTTTTTTTTTGCCGTATTGCTGTAAGGCAAGGCAAATTTATTTTTATATCACAATTCAACACAAGGCAATTCAAAGTGTTTTACATCACATGAAGATCATAAAAATCACATTTAAATCAGTACAACGTAAAAACCAGGACAATCAAAATAGGAAATAAAATAATACAAAAAAATTGCATTTAATCACAAATAGAATAAAAATAAATAAAAATAAAACAAAAACTACTAAATAATAATTGAAATCAGCAATGGAGATAAGCACAAGAAGAATAGAAAGCAAGTAGATTGAGATATATAGACCAGGGGTCATGAATTAAAAATCTTCTGGGTCCGAAATGAAAAAATTACAACAATCTCGGGTCCGGAAATATTTTTAATGCTTCTTTTTTTCCCAAAAATACAAACGTATCCTTACGTGGCCATGCTGATAATTACAACATTCAAAAATGTAAAAAAAAATATATAAAAAATAAATTTATAGTAAGTAATAAATAATATTTAATGATAATTAATTAGTAATAAATAATAAAGCGATCATATTGAGCCCTTAATTCCGCTATTTCTTGAGAACAGATGGCAGAGTTCACAGGGAAACTTTGTGAAGAAGCTGTGTGCTTCGTCTCATAGTGCCTTTTCAAATTGCTGCTTTATACAAGCGCTACCATTGTTCGGCCATTCCCTATTGAAAAAACGTCTACACAACGCTCAGCGCGCTTGCGCAAGCATCCGCACGCATGCGCACATCGGTCAGAAGCGGCGAGTACTCACAATTTTTGTTTTTATTTAGTTTTTTTAGAACCTTTTTGTGATGGTTTGTTCAATTGTATTTGTCAAATAATGACCTCTGGTGGCGGCTTTGGGTGTAGTTGAATTCCTGCCTTTCTTTTCCTATGAAGCAGACGTGTCTAACAATGCTAAAGGACAGCTACGTTCTGGTTCGACCCACATGAGGCTGTAAGTTGTTTCAATGAATGTATGTTGGTGTGTGTATTTGTCGTTAAGCGGGGAGATATTGTTTGTATAGTTATATTTAGCGTTTTACGAGGAGAGAAGGGAGAACACGTTAGCATTTTTAGCATCAAAGCTAGCGGACTTTTGTATACAAATGGTGCAGATTTAATTTACTAAATGTATATATTGATTGAATGGAAGGGACATTTGGCGACTTTGTTTTGTGTGAAATATTTAGTATTGATATGTACGTCATTTTCAACATTTTTGTATGTGTGTTTTCAGTTTTACGAATTCATCAAGAGTGAGGAAGTAAAGACTTCAAAATCCACTTTTGCCTCGTTGTGCTGTCTGTCTAGCTAAACAGGCTCACGTTTAGTGAGGACAGAACAGTAAAAAGCCTCATTATCAACAGTTGGAGCCAGAAGCTGTTACTCCAAGCATAAAGACATAATGTTGAAGCAAGTGGACGCTCAATCGCAAAGTCAGCAGAGAAGCTGCTCACCAAGTAGTCAAGGTGAGTTATGGGAAACAAGGTCTCGTTGCTCCAGATCCTCAAAGCAGTCTACAAGGTCATCAGCAAGCGTTGCAGCCCTCAAAGCGCGAGCCAAAGCTGGGGCTGCACAAGCGCAGTTGGCTTTTGCAGAAGAGGAAGCTGAAGCCATGAAGCAACAGGCTCAAATCCAAGCTCAACTTCATGTACTGAAGGTGAAGAAGGAGGCAGCAGCTGCATCAGCAGAAGCGGACATCCTGGAAGCAGCAATTCAGCAGGAAGAAGCACAACCACTTTGTCATCCATCATCCATCGACTTTGTGGACTCTAAACAAAAGGTTCAAAATTATATCGACAGTCAAGTAATCCAGCCAGTACAACACCCAGTCCCATGCTGGAACCCCTTCCACCAAATTGACAACTCAAGCATTCAACCTCAACCATTACCTCAACAAAATTCCCACACTTTCAACTGCATATCATCACCTATACCTGGCGCTACATCTCCAGCTCCAATTCACCAGTATCAGCCCCTCAGTTCATCTCTTCCCCACCCTCAGCAGAAAACAAATGTAAGTGATGTAGCAAAATATCTGATGAGACGTGAACTTGTAACAGGCACCATGCAGAGATTCGACGATGATCCACAAAATTATCGCAGCTGGAAATCATCTTTTGTGAACATCACTAAAGACCTAGCTCTGTCAGACAAAGAAGAGCTAGATCTTCTACTCAAATGGCTTGGGCCCAAGTCAACTGAACAAGCAAAGAGAATCAGTGCAGCTCAAGTCAATAACACAACTTCTGCGCTCAAAATGGTTTGGCAGCGACTAGAAGAAACGTTTGGTGCACCTGAGGTAATTGAGCATGCCCTCTTTAAGAAAATTGAGGACTTTCCTAGAATTGCGTCTAGAGAAAATACTAAGCTAAGAGAGCTGGGGGATCTCTTAATGGAACTTGAACTTACAAAAGCAGAAGGTCATTCTCCAGGGTTAGCCTTTCTAGACACCGCCAGGGGTGTCAATCCCATTTTGGAGAAGTTGCCATATTCACTACAAGAAAAGTGGATTTCACATGCATCTAAATACAAACTAGATCATGGTGTCATATTTCCACCATTTTCAGTCTGTTCTAGATTTGTGCAAGAGCAAGCACGCATAAGAAATGACCCAAGTTTTTCATTTCTTTCAGCAACTCAGTTCAAGTTTGATAAACAAGTTAAAAGCAGCACTCGCCCAATGATATCCGTGAAAAAGACTGAAATTGCTGTAGACACTGAGTTAAAAGAGGTATGTGAAGAGCCAGACAAACAATGTCCGTTGCATAACAAGCCACACCCCCTCAGAAGATGTCGCACTTTTCTCACCAAGCCTCTTGATGAGAGAAAGGCGTACCTGAAAGAGAAAGGCATATGCTTCAGGTGCTGTGCGTCAACCAAACACCAAGCGAAAGACTGTACTATTAAAGTCACATGCAAAGAATGTCAGAGTGAAAGACACAATACAGCTCTTCATCCAGGTCCTCCTTCAACCGACATCAAACCGTCTTCAGAGGCGCGTCAGCACGGCGGGGAGACCGAGTCAAGTCTACAACCCGTTTCCGCTACCACAATGTGCACCGAGGTATGTGGGGAACAACGTAGTCCTAGATCTTGTGCGAAGATATGTTTAGCTAAAGTTTATCCAGCAGGCCAACGAGAAAAGGCTATAAACTTGTATGCTGTCATGGACGAACAAAGTAACCAATCCCTTGCTCGTTCAGACTTTTTTGACATCTTCAGAGTATACGGAAGCAGAGAGATTTATACTCTGAAGACATGTTCAGGTGTCATGGAAGTGAGCGGGAGGAAAGCCAAAGACTTTATTATTGAGTCAATAGATGGTCGTGTAAAAGTGCCACTTCCTCCTATGCTAGAATGTGACATGATCCCAGAAGATCGTTCTGAGATACCTGCACCAGAAGTCACACAACACCATCCACATTTAAAGGCACTCTCACACAAAATCAGTCCTGTAGATCCAAACGCACAGATCCTCTTGCTGCTCGGTAGAGACATCCTGAGGTTGCACAAAGTGAGAGAGCAATGTAATGGTCCCAGTAATGCACCATTCGCGCAGCGCCTTGACCTAGGCTGGGTCATCGTGGGTGATGTATGTGTAAGTGGAGTGCACAAACCAGTCTCTATTACAGCATACAAAACAAACACCTTGTTCAATGGACGGCCATCATATCTCGATGCCTGCACAAATGTCCTACAAGTCAAAGAAAAAAAGGTAACCAACGTAAAAGATGACATGCACAGCTTCACAGACACTTATCAAGTAAAACGATCAGACAATCTTGGGGATACAATCTTCGTCAAAGGAGAGGATGATGAAATGTTGGCACCGTCACAACAAGATGCAGAATTTCTCAAAATAATGCAAAATGAAATGTACCAGGATGAGACAAACAATTGGGTTGCACCGCTTCCATTTGTTACACCCAGACAGCGTCTACCAAACAACAGACAACAAGCTTTAAAGAGACTTTACACACTCAAACGTAGTCTTGACAAAAAGCCTGAAACAAGAGAGCACTTTGTACAGTTCATGCAAAAAATCTTAAACAACCAGCAAGCAGAAACCGCACCTCCCTTGCAACCTGAGGAAGAGTGCTGGTACCTCCCAATGTTCGGGGTGTACCACCCTCAAAAACCCCATCAAATTCGTGTGGTTTTTGATTCAAGTGCCAAACATGAGGGTGTAGCGTTGAATGATGTCCTCTTAAGCGGCCCAGATCTTAACAATGCGTTACTAGGAGTGCTCATCAGATTCCGTAAGGAGCCTATTGCAGTAACGGCAGATGTGGAACAAATGTTCTACTGCTTCAAAGTGCGAGAAGATCATCGCAATTTCCTGCGATTCCTTTGGCACAAGGACAATGACGTCGCAAAGGAAATTATTGAGTACCGCATGAAAGTGCATGTGTTTGGAAATCGTCCGTCTCCCTCTGTTGCAATCTACGGATTACGCAAAGCTGCTGGGGTAGGAGAAACGGAATATGGCAAAGAAGCATCACAGTTTGTTATCAGAAATTTTTATGTGGACGATGGTCTGGTCTCACTCCCGACAGAACTTGAAGCGATCACGCTCCTGCAAAACACTCAGAAAATGTTGGCTGTGTCAAACTTGCACCTACATAAATTCGCTTCTAATAGCAGCAAAGTCATGGAGGCGTTTCCAACAAGCGACTTGGCAAAAGACATTAAAAGCCTAAACCTAGACAATGACCCGTTGCCTGTTCAGAGAAGTTTAGGCATCAGCTGGAGTCTTGAATCTGACACTTTCACCTTCCACGTGAGCAAAGAGAAAAAACCCTTCACCAAAAGAGGCATACTATCCACTGTCAATAGTTTGTATGACCCCTTGGGGTTTGTTTCGCCTATAACTGTACAGGGAAAAGCACTCATCCGAGAATTCACCTTGGAACCATGCGACTGGGATGACCCCTTGCCTGCAAACAAAGAGAGATTGTGGACTGCATGGAAGGATTCACTTCTCGAGGTAGAGAACATACACATTCCTAGGTCGTATGTACCACAGTCTATGTCCTCAACACAGCACAGAGAACTTTGTGTTTTCAGCGATGCTTCATCTACAGCAATAGCAGCAGTTGCTTACATTCAAGTTAAAAATGACCATGGACAGTATTTCAGTGGATTTGTCATGGGAAAATCCAAACTAGCACCGAGACCAGCGCACACAATCCCACGTTTAGAACTGTGCGCAGCTGTCCTCGCTGTAGAAATGGCTGAGCTCATATGCCAAGAAATCGACATTAAGCTCCATGATGTCAGGTTCTACACTGACAGTAAGATTGTGCTAGGTTACATCTATAACATCTCAAGAAGGTTTTATGTCTATGTATCAAACAGAGTCTCAAGAATCAGAAAGTCATCTGTACCATCGCAGTGGCATCATGTTTCATCGGAAAACAACCCGGCAGACATTGCCACACGTCCAATAGCAGCGCTATTGCTACCACAAACCTACTGGTTCACAGGCCCACCTTTCCTGAACAAAGACCTGTCACAGTTTCCTCCAATGGAAGATAACAACAACTTCAAACTAATCGAACCAGAACAAGATGTCGAGGTTCGACCGGAAGTTAATGTCTGTGCTACCCAAGTGAGCTTCAAACATCTCAGCCCACACCGCTTTGAAAGATTCTCATCGTGGAAACATCTAATAAGAGGCATGGCAAAACTCATTGCAGTCATCAGAAACAAATCCAAAACTGCAGACAAAAAAAGTACAAATCTACAAACTCAAGCAAAACTGTCAGTCATTGCAAGTGTTCAACAAAATGCATTCAAAGAGGAAATGACAAAGCTTAAAAAAGGAGAGCATATCGCAAAAACAAGTCCCTTGTGGAATTTAAACTCATTCATAGACTCAGAAGGACTGTTAAGAGTGGGAGGTCGAACATCTCTTGCCAATCTTCCATATGATGAAAAGCACCCACTGATACTCCCTAAAAGGCATCATGTGTCAACTTTGCTTGTGAGATATTACCACCAAGATGTCGCTCATCAAGGTCGTCACCTCACCGAGGGAGCACTTCGATCTGCAGGTGTCTGGATAATTGGCGCAAGAAAACTTGTCTCAAGTGTCATTTATCAATGTGTCACATGTCGCAAACTTAGGGGTAAGCCTGCTGAACAGAAAATGGCCAACTTGCCCGAAGACCGTCTTACAATGGAGCCTCCTTTCACAAGGGTAGGTCTAGATGTTTTTGGGCCCTGGACTGTTGTCACCCGCAAAACAAGAGGCGGTAGCGCTGACAGCAAACGTTGGGCAGTTTTGTTCAGCTGTCTGGGCACCCGCGCAGTTCACATAGAAGTCATAGAATCTATGTCTACATCAAGTTTTATTAATGCATTACGAGGGTTTTTCGCAGTCAGGGGTCCTGCCAAAGTTTTGAGGTCAGACCGTGGCACTAACTTTATAGGTGCTTGTAAAGAGTTGAAAATAAGCACCGATGACTCTGAGATTCAAGATTACTTGAGCAAAGAAGGCTGCACATGGACTTTCAACACACCTTATTCATCGCATATGGGAGGCTCATGGGAAAGAATGATAGGCATCGCCCGTCGCATTCTTGATGCCATGCTATTGCAAGCAGGTCCTACTCGCCTCACACACGAAGTTCTGACAACGCTCATGTCAGAAGTTATGGCTATCATGAATTGCCGACCATTAGTTCCCATCACCACGGATTCAGAGACACCAACAGTTTTGACGCCATCCATGCTCCTAACCCAAAAGAAAGGTGCTGCTCCTGCTCCAGAAGGTACGTTCGACATCAAGGACATGTACAAAAAGCAATGGAAGCATGTTCAAAGTCTTGCAGATGCCTTTTGGAAACGCTGGAGACAAGAATATCTGACAGCTCTTCAAGTAAGAAAGAAATGGACTCAGGACAAGGACAATATCTCAGAAGGAGATGTCGTCTTAGTTAAAGATGAACTACTGAAACGCAACGAATGGCCCATCGGACTCATTACAAAGTGCATCCCAAGCGAAGACAAAAGAATCCGAAAAGTGGAAGTACGAGTTGTCAAGCAAGGGACTCCGCGTGTCTATTTGCGACCGATAAACCAACTGATTTTGTTACTCCCTCGTCATAGTGAAACAAAAAAGACTGATTAAGTTTATACATTTAGTGGTATAAAGTATTTATACCAGACGGGGAGTGTGATGGTTTGTTCAATTGTATTTGTCAAATAATGACCTCTGGTGGCGGCTTTGGGTGTAGTTGAATTCCTGCCTTTCTTTTCCTATGAAGCAGACGTGTCTAACAATGCTAAAGGACAGCTACGTTCTGGTTCGACCCACATGAGGCTGTAAGTTGTTTCAATGAATGTATGTTGGTGTGTGTATTTGTCGTTAAGCGGGGAGATATTGTTTGTATAGTTATATTTAGCGTTTTACGAGGAGAGAAGGGAGAACACGTTAGCATTTTTAGCATCAAAGCTAGCGGACTTTTGTATACAAATGGTGCAGATTTAATTTACTAAATGTATATATTGATTGAATGGAAGGGACATTTGGCGACTTTGTTTTGTGTGAAATATTTAGTATTGATATGTACGTCATTTTCAACATTTTTGTATGTGTGTTTTCAGTTTTACGAATTCATCAAGAGTGAGGAAGTAAAGACTTCAAAATCCACTTTTGCCTCGTTGTGCTGTCTGTCTAGCTAAACAGGCTCACGTTTAGTGAGGACAGAACACTTTTCATTGCCTCAAAAATACTTTTTGCATGTATTACCCTCTCATACTTTTAACCATTGTGGTTTTTTGTGTTAGCTTTGAAGCAGTTGACCACATTAGTCACGTAGCGTATTTAAACCGTCCTTATTTGGTATAACTGCATTTACTTATTTTCTGATGGTATTTTTAGTACGTTCTGCCTGTATGCATCCAAACAAAACAAGTTTAGCACGCACGGTAGTACTTTGGGTGTCAAATTCGACTAATGTAGCACGTTTCGCCGATGTAGCAGATTTTGGCAGAACACCGTCTTTTAACAGATGAGGCATAGTGGTCCTGTGCTGCCGCCAGGTAAAATGAACAAAAATGTGTTGGTCTACTCCTCCTTAAACACTCCGTTTTCTGCATCAATCTTGCGTAGTTTTGAGCACGGCATTTGCTGTACCTTTTCGCCTCTTCCTCCAACTTCATTCGGCTCAGTTTTTGGCTGTCACTCCGCGGAGTCTGGAAAGCGAGTGTGAGACATGCTGTTCTAAAAATAACTTTCAAATGCTTCACTCCCATTGGCTGGCTCACGCGTGTCACCGCTAAGGTTTTTGTTTGTTGCCCACCTCCGCTCTGCAAACCCGCAGAAAAAAATGATTTTTGTTGTTGCAACATGTATTAGTCCGGACAACTTGAGATCCGGTCCAGACGGCTTGGAGGTCCGGAACCGGACCGAGGTCCGCGGTTCTATGACCTCTGATAAAGACAGTTATTGATATGCAGTGCTAAACAGAAGCGTTTTTAGCCCTGATTTAAAGGAGCTAACAGTTTGAGCATACTTCAGACGTTCAGGTAACTTGTTCCAGAGGTGAGGAGGAGACCGTGCAGGAGACCGGTTGCAGACGACCTTAGGGGTCTAGATGTCTCATAGGAATCTAACAATCTAACCAAGGTCATTAAGTGTTTTGTAGATGAGCAGTAGTATTTTATAGTCTATCCTTTGACTTACTGGAAGCCAGTGTAATGTGGTCCATCGTCCATGTATTTGTGAGGACTCTGGCTGCAGCATTCTCTACTAGCTGCAGCTTCCTGACTGATTTTTTATCAAGACCCGTAAATATCCCGTTGCAATAGTCCAATCTGCTGAAGAATAAAGTGTACTTGCACATCCACTCAGTGGGTGGCAGTGGCGCTCTCATTTTCAGAGTGCGTGCAGTATTTTTTTACCTAGGCAAGACCACACAGAAAACGGATATGAAGAGCTGTGCGCCGTTTTCAAAAGCCGTTTGCCGGCCGGACTCACACAGCAACCCACTGTTTACTCCAGTTCTCACGTGTCCGCCCGAGAAGTGCCATTTTCGGCTAGGGATCGTCAAGATGACTGCCCTCACCTACGGTTCTCCCTTGGCCGCCGAGAATGCGTTTTTTTTTCGGGCCGTTTGCCTTTTGGTTTTGACTTTTAATACAGTGGGAGATGAGGAAAGACCACTGTTTACTGTGTCTAAAAATGATTATAGCGGACAGCCGGAAGCCAAATCAATTTAGACGCCACTTAAAGACATTAGACCTCAATCTCATTGATAAGCCGCTTGATTGTTTTTCAGCGAAAACGTGCCGAATTTTGCCAACAATCGTCCCGCTTTGTCAGTGTTATATCAGTAAACCACTGAGCACTGTTAGCATGCTCAGTGAAAATAACCCCACACCATTGCAAAGGAAGTGAAACTGTGAGCAGCGAAAATAAAAACTGTCCTTCTGTCCAAAGACACTTTTTTTTTTTTTCTTCTATTCAGTTTTGTTTTTTCAGCCAAATATTTTGGCATATTGTCCTCATTAGTTAATGTTTTTAATCAATTTGAATTTGTTAGTATTTACTTATTTTGTTACATTTTATCTTTCAGTATCAAATGGTCAAAAATGTACCTTGAGTGTATTTTTACAGTTTGGATGTGACTTTTTTTTTTTTTAATTCAGGCAAATTGATGCGTGTTAAGTCTTCTGTTACAAACAAAACAATGTTAATAAAGTTATACTTTATTATAAGGATCTATGTTACTTTTTTTCTTTAATAGAAAAAAAGGACACAATGTTTGGCAGAGGCGTACTTATAGTAATATTATAGACAAATGATACTATTGGTGGCAGAGAGTTTGGGGGGGGGGGGGGTGAAACATTTACGTCTTCCTGGGGGGGGGGGGCTAACAGAAAATAATTGAGAAGCACTGGCCTAAGGAGGCTTAGAGCAATTGAAACCAATTTTTACCAAACATTTTAAGTCAGGTGTGGGACCAATCACTGATGAGTGGTTTAAAGCTGCCCTGCCCACTATAAAACACACACCTGGTAAGAATTGCCTTGATGAGAAGCGTTGTCCGATGTGCATCATGGCTTGGTCAAAAGAGCTGTCTGAAGACCTGCGATCAAGGATTGTTGATTTGTAAAAAGCTGGGAAAGAATACTGGGATACCTCCCAGTTCAAATAGATTGGTCTAGTGATAAACTCATTCCAATTCACAGCAGAAGCTTGTTTTTTTTGTAGAATATTCTAGAATGATTCCTGACCAATGTATCAAAAATCGTTGTATTGCTATATCGTCAGATCGTCGTTATCATGAGCTTTGTATCGCAAATCGTATTGTATCGTGAGGTACCAAGAGGTTCCCACTCCTAGTCGCCATACAGACCAAATTCAAAGTTTGTCCCAAGCTGTTCTCACGTCTATTTTGATGGCGAAAATTGAACTTTTTTTTCACGGAAGTGGACAGGAAATTACTGTTTTGGAGCCAGCCCCCAGTGGCTATCTCTGGAACTGCAGGGTTTTTCTAGTTTTAACAAATTTAATTTGTACCTAAATAAATGTTCATACTTAAATATATATACAAATTAGGGGTGTCAAACGATTAAAATTTTTAATCGAGTTAATCACCGCTTAAAAATTAATTAATCGTAATTAATCGCAATTCAAACCATCTATAAAATATGCCATATTTTTCTTCAAATTATTGTTGGAATGGAACGATAAGACACAAGACGGATATATACATTCAACATACTGTACATAAGTACTGTATTTGTTTATTATAACAATAAATCAACAGGACATTATTAACATTCTGTTAAAGCGATTCATGGATAGAAAGACTTGTAATTCTTAAAAGATAAATGTTAGTACAAGTTATAGAAGTTTTATATTAAAACCCCTCTTAATGTTTTTGTTTTAATAAAGTTTGTAAAATATTCAATCAAAAAATTAACTAGTAGCTCGCCATTGTTGATGTCAATAATAACTATGGTGCTGAAACCCATAAAATCAGTCGCACCCAAGCGCCAGCAGAGGGCGCCAAAACACCAAAAAACACAAGTGACAAGGAAATGACACTCTGCTTTCATTTTAATCTGTTTGAGTGGGGCATTTGCGTTAAATGCGTCAAATATTTTAACGTGATTAATTTTAAAAATTAATTAACGCCCGTTAACGTAATAATTTTGACAGTCCTAATATAAATATATTACATTTTATTGATATCAACTTTACATGTTTCTTTCACCCTGAAGGTTTTCTTGGTGCTCACTGCTCAGCTGGTGGTGACGTTCTCCTTCGTAATGGTTTTCACCTTTGTGGAAGGAATCAAGGCGTTCGCGAAGGAGAACATCTGGCCCTATATTTTGTCCTACGTTACATTCTTTGTTTGCATGTGCGCAATCAGCTGCTCTGGAAACCTCCGTAGGAAACATCCATGGAACCTGGTTGCATTAGTAAGCCAGTTTTTATTTTCCTGTTTTGCAAAAGGTATGTTTGCATTAAACAAACCTTTAGTAATCACCACAAGAACACATTACCATTTAAGTTATTATTATTAGTAAGTTATGAGGACTTGACTGAGGCCGTATGGTCTGTTTTAACTAACAACTGTATTTTTCTTTTGTCAGTCCATCCTGACTCTCAGTATGTCATATATGGTTGGAATGATTGCCAGCTTCCATGAAACTGACATAGTGCTCATGGCATTGGGAATCACAGCTGTGGTTTGCTTTACAGTGGTCGTCTTCTCTCTCCAGGTTGCAATCTGCTTCCTACATGCAATATTAGTACAGCAGTACCTCGAGATACGAACGTGTCGGTACACGAAAAAAATGAATTTTACCAAAAGTTTTTCGAAACTTTTTTTCCGCTTCATAATATTATGAAAAAGTATTTATATGAAAGATAATACATATTGTAATAGATCATTCCTGATCACAGCAATGATATACTGTAACTACTATGTTGTCTATCTTATTATTCTAATAAGCAGACAAGTTACACTTAAGCGCCACTAGGGGGCGATAAAGCATTGCAAATAAAGACTACAAATCAGAGGACATGACAGCAAATTTAATGTATTTTTATTAGAGCTTGGAAAGAATTAGGCAATTTACATGTAAAACACAATTTATTTTACGAAAAACCATGATGCGAAACTCACTCCGCAACCAATTAATTTTGTATCTTGAGGTACCACTGTAGTTTAAAGACCAGTGTAACATAACTAACATCATGCTTATCATCCTTCCACAGACCAAGTATGACTTCACTTCCTGTTATGGCGTGATGTTCGTATGCTTGGTTGTTCTCGTCCTCTTCAGCTTCCTGTGCATCATATTACAGAACGGAATCCTGAACATTTTTTATGCTGGACTGGCAGCCTTGCTATTCACCTGTGTAAGTCCACATACACAAATCCACTTTCAAATCACTGATGGGTGGTATGTTATACCAAGGCTAAAAATAAAAATACACACAAATATGGTAGAATAGATCATATCTCTGTCATTAATTTGTGGTTTCATTGTGCGTAAGAAATATTTGTCCACAGCGAAAGGGGGAGGGGGGCAATAGTACAATGATATTAACCCCTTCCGACCCGAGCATGCTGCTGAAGGACATCACACGTTCACGTCTCTAAATTTTTATTTTATTTATTTTATTTCATCTTTATTTTATCAGGCAGTCTCATTGAGATTAATATCTATTTTACAAGAGAGCCCTGAGCACAAAAAACATTCACAAATATCAAACAACACAAAATACACTAACGGAAACAGTTACAATGATCAGTAAAAACATCAGACAAAAGAGATTTAAAATCACCAAGATGAATGATTGACTGTAGTTTAAGAGTAGATTGCAATTCGTTCCATTTAAGAGGAGCATAGTAGCTAAAGCCAGTTCTGCCAACATTAGTGCGTGTGAGTGGGATGTTTAGGGTTAAGTAGTTGGATGATCGTGTTTTGTAGTTACTGGATTTGAATGACAGGAGAGATGTGAGGTAGTTAGGAAGTTTGCACAGTAAAGCCTTATAGATGAATAACATGATGTGGATATTTCTTCTTGACTGTAGTAAGGACCAACCGTTTTGATACAGGGTACAATGATGAGTGCAGAAATTGTCATTGGTGATGAAACTGTTAGGATGTGCGTGAGCAGGAAGGGATCCCAATGCAGACAACTTCAAGCGAGCAGTATTTTATTAGCGATCGCGAGAGCGTGGCGGATGGAAGTTTGCTTGGCTCGGGGTAGTTGAGCTAACGAGGAAGCTCGGAAGGGAGGCAGGCGTGGAATCCGACGAGGGGCGCGCAGAAAACAGGACCTGGGACGAAAGCAAGGTAGTCGTGAGCCAGTGAGCAAAGATATCATGTAAGGAATGCGAGATACAACTGACGTGCGTAACAGACGAGTTGATCGGGCGACGTGGTGGTGCGACCGCTGAGTTTTTAAGCTGGCTGATGATGAGTCACAGCTGGCCGCTCCACCCATCTGACAATTGACCTGTAATCAAGCAAACCCCCCCTCACCTGAGGCAGGGCTCAGGAAGGAGGGGCAGAGGCCCTAACAGAAATGTAGTGCACTGTGATAAACCGGGTTTAACTGTTGAAGAGTTGATGGAGCTGCATGACAGTACAAGATGTCCCTATAATCAAGAACAGAAACAAAAGAAGATAATACAATGTTTTTTTTGGTTAGAAGTTGACAGACAGCCTTTGATTCTATACAAGAAGCTAAGTTTGAATTTAAGTTACGGATTAGGTGATGAATATGAGTTTTGAATGATAAATTACTGTCAATCCAAATTCCTAATTGTATGAATCAGTGAGAGTAATTTGGTACCTTTTAGGGATTTGATTCCTGGTAAGTCATTGTCAGTAATGGTGGAAGTGGAGAAAACCATGTATTTAGTTTTTTCAGCATATAAAACTAATCTGTGATTATGAAGAGATATTTGTAAACAATCAAAAAAAGCAGTCTGTAATTGAGTCAAAGCAAGAGCTGGGGAAGAACCGGGCACATATAGAATACAATCATCAGCAAAAAAGTGGACATTACAATGTTGATTAGGAATAAAAATATTATTAATGTATAACGTAAAAAGGAGTGGTCCAAGGACAGACCCCTGCGGCACCCCATTTTTATTAGTAGGTGGACTTGATTGAACACCATCAGCAGCAACAGTTTGTATTCTGTCTGTAAGGTAGGACTTAAACCAGTTGAGGGCATTAACATCCAAGCCTATGGCCTGCAATTTACGAAGTAGAATTTCATTTATCAACAGTATCGAATGCTTTTGAAAGATCAGTGAAAAGAGCAGCACAGTCAAATCAATAATCAAAAAACAAAATAATAATAATAATCAAATAATAATTTTTTAAAAATCAAAAATCAATTAATACATTGAATTTAGTTGCTATTGTCATTTCTGGGAGATGATTGGATGAAACTTTACCCATTGAAATCAATCAATGAGGTTTACCACACCCTCTTTGCTATTTTTGGCTCTTTGAAAACTTCAAAAAGGCAAACGTAAGTGCTCATTTCTTATCAAAAACAATGCCAAATCATTAACATTAAAATATAACTTTGAGTAGAGAAAAAAGTAATAAAAACATTTTTTTTTTTTTTGCCAGCAGAAAAAAATCCAGGTCTGAAGGGGATAAGAGGAAAAAAACGGTTAATATTGAGAATACAATTTTGTAGGAAATAATTTATGGAATATTAAATTCTTAGTAAAAAAAAATATATATATATATTTATAAAACTGTAAAAATTAAAAAACAATTTTGACAGAACAAAATCAGACATTTTTTCATGAATGATTTCAATTAATACAACCCCTAGCAAAAAGTATGGAATCACCAGTCTCAGGCGAGCACTCACTCAGACATTTTATCATGTAGAACAAACTCGGATAAAAAAAACTTGGAAAATAATGAATTAGTTCAAAAGTGCAACTCTTTAGCATTCAGAAACACTAAAAGAAATGAATAAAAAACATTGTGGCGGTCAGTAAATGGTAATGTAATAGAGCAAGTGCAGGGAAATATGTATGGAATCACTCCATTCTGAGGAAAAAAATATGGAATCATGAGAAACAAACAAAGAAATAACAATAAAAACACATCTCTAGTATTTAGTAGCACCACCTCTGGCTTTTATGACAGCTTGCTGTCTCTGAGGCTGTCGTTTGACAGCCCTAAAATACTGCGATCGCTTCCACAGACATCCAAGCGGTCCATTTCATTCAGGAGCATAAAACACCGCAAGTATTATGAAATAAACATGCTTTTTCGTGTCACAGGCACTTTAAATCTAAGTAGTTAAAACATTTAGTAATTTTTACACAGACAACCCGTACGTCATAGTACAGCCATCATAGGTTGGTGCAATTAAAGATACATGTTTTGTTTACAGTTCTTGGCAGTGGATACCCAGCTGCTGCTTGCCAACAAGGAACTGTCCCTGCATCCAGAAGAATACATCTTTGCTGCACTTAACCTGTACATGGACATCATCAACATCTTTATCTACATTCTTTCTTTGGTGGGAAGAGCAAGAGGGAGCTAAGCCCAAGAAAGTGACAGAAAATCATATCGGAAGACTGTTTTTGATGATTCCGTTCATGGAAGCAAGTTGTACCCTGATTTGTTTAGTTGTTGTCACTGATCAAAGTACTCTAGTACGTTATCTTTTCTTGACCTAGCCTTTTATAGAACAAATGTTATCCAGTGCTTATATAACTATGAATAAATTAATGTAGATTGGTTGTTTGTAATTTTGTGCCTAATTAAACCTTTATTAAGTATGCCACATTTTACCCCCCACCCCTCCCCCAAAATTTCATCCATTTAGCCGCTATTATTTCCAAGGTTTTCATATGTGTACTCTTAAAACCATTTTAATCATGAACCTGGAAGATGATGCTTAATATAAGTAACCGCTTTTCAAAAACAAAAGTTTAAACTTCAGTTCAAGTAAATCAAAGCTAAGGTGTTTTGTTAGTGTAACGAGTCCATTGCAGACCCATTAGTCGTTTTATATCTTCTAATTTCCCCTCCAAAACAGATGGATTTCAAACAGATTGTAATACTGGTCGGCGGGTGAAATACAGTTATTCTAACCCACTAATCGAGGTTTCCTGGGAAAAAAGCCTTGTTTAAATTATAGGGCAGTTTAGATTTCAGATCGTACTTTGACCACAACTCACCTCTTATCACATTTGGCCACCCTTCTTTTGTCTAGTGTAAAATGAAGCCCTGTTGCGTCTTGCAGCCTTAATTCCGCACTATAGGGAAAAGTTCAAATTTTGCTGAAACGGGATTTTGTGTGTTTTATCGAGGAAGTATTAACTCATGCCACTGACGGCAGCAGATATTCAATCGTTTTCAACGGGGTCACCTCAATGAGTGAAGTTATGCTAAAGTGCTGTAGCCTATAGACGTGCCGATTACTGGTTTCAAGGTATACCGTTGTATGAAAACGTCACAGTTTCAAAACCGCAAAAAAATTCTGTCATACAGTCCCTACTGTATTAGCTATTTTTTTATGTCCCAAAAATGCAGGGAGAAATCCCTCGCTTGCAGCTGCATGGCTCAACCCTCCCCCACTGGTCGTTGCTCAGTGTCAGTGAGTCAGCTGTGCTACACGATGGCTGGCGGAGGTGAAACTCTTAAACTTTTTCCCTCATCGAAGAAAACGAAATCGCTGGTGTGGTAATACTTCGGCTCCAGAAAAGTTACAGACGGCCGCAGCTTAACCCTTAGATGCATAAGTGGGTCAAAAATGACCCGGTGAGGTTGTTTTCTTGAAATATCTTCGGATTGAAAAATTGTTATCAATTCATATTCCAGGTATTCCTCAAAAAACATGTTTTTGATATAATGGCATTCAAATTTTTGATGAACTTTTTGGACATTGGAAGAAATTGTCATTTTTGTATTACTACCCTAAGCTTCCACAAGTGGGTCAAAAATGACCCACATGCATTTTCTATGGAATCCAATGGGAATCTTTCATTCTTATTAACTTTGGCTGTCAGGAATAAATTTACCGTGGACCGCACAGACTAGGTATGTAAAAAGTGACATCCCTTAAGATTATTTTACACAGCAAGAGCTGATATGTATACTGTAAGTATTATGTCCATATAGTATTTTGTGTGTGTGTCTTTCATGACTCTTTTTCTTATTATTTATCAACAAATTAACCTACTTCGTAACTAGCTAGCTAACTAAGGCTAGGTTCTTACCGCAGGTCCTAATTCACAATTCCGATTTTTTTCTGCTTTTTTTGGCGTGCCCGTTCAGACTGCCTTTGTCCATTGAGCCTGTTCAAGTGTCACACATGCGCTCTAATTTGCAGTCCGAGATGCGCTGAGCAAACTGGGCCGCAAGCGCAGGAGCATTGGAGCAGAGAGAAAACCAAGTATTCTCAGACTTCTCATCAACCCATTTAATTTTTTTATGACTGTTGTCAAGCACGCTACTTCCCCAAAATCCGTGTTAAAGCTAGGCGCTAATGCACAGATGCACCGCTACTGTAGCGCCCTGTCTCTCTCGCTCTTTGCTGACGTTAATTGCTATATGAATTCCAATTTGGGGGACTTGACCGTTCAGACCGCAACCACATTCTGGAAAAATGTGGCCCGGATGGGATTTTAACCACATACGAAAGTGACCAGGATCGAATTTGAAATGGTCCACTTTTATGCGACTTTTCCCGTTCAGTCGAGTCGGAAAAACACGAAAAAATCAGATTCGTGCATTAAGACCTGCAGTATGAACCTAGCCTAAGTTAGCTAACATTACTGTATATATATATATATATATATATATATATATTAGGGCTGTCAAACGATTAAAATTTTTAATCGAGTTAATTACAGTTTAAAAATTAATTAATCGCAATTCAAACCATCTATAAAATATGCCATATTTTTCTGTAAATTATATGTATATTCTGTAAAATAAATTGTTGGAATGGAAAGATAAGACACAAGATGGATATATACATTCAACATACGGTACATAAGGACTGTAGAGGGCATTTCACTCTACTGTCATTTAAATCTGTCTATGCTGTCCTCACTCCGAAGCGTCGACTTTTTCCAAAGCTAGACAGCTAGTGAACGACGCCTTAATAATCAGACTTCTTCCTTTTTCATCTGATTTATTAATAAAATGGCCTCAAACCATTGTCCTCTTTAGACCGTAGTGAAACTACAAAAAAAAAAAGTACACAAGCATTGCATTAGCAACAACGTTAGCTTAGCACGCTATACAGGTTCACTAAACAAACAAAAAGCATCTCATACAAAAAATATAACATTTCGCTTACTAACATAATATGTACATTCTTTACAACAAACATACTTACGGACAAATCTTGTCCAAGGATCATATAAGCACAACATTACAACGTAGGCGTCAGCCCGAGACGTCATGCAGCCATATTGAACTGGCAAGAAAGCAATAAACCATGTCGCAAAGCGACCACAAGAGTTCGCTGTTAGACAGCACAAAAAAAACATTGCTGTAAAACTTACCAAAAGGCAGAATACTGTCTGACATGGGACATGTGCGTTAATTGCGTCAAATATTTTAACGTGATTAATTAAAAAAATTAATTACCGCACGTCAACGCGATAATTTTGACAGCCTTAATATATATATAGTGTGTGTATGTGTGTGTATTTACTTATACAGCTACATATTGATCTATTGAAAATACTACTCTTATGTTTCCTTATCCAAAATGTCAAAACTGCTAGATTTACAGCTGAAATGGTCCTACAGATGTCGGATGATGGAGAGGCAGTGATGGGGTTGGACTCAAGTGTCAGAAATTTCTGTTGATGAGGACCCAGACTATTGTCCAGGTGGCAGTGGCAGTTGTCCACCTGGAAATCCAACTGAACAGGATCAATCAGACTCATAAGATTCCACTTATGTGTCCTCTGAAGAAGAAAGTGTCCAAATCACGGCCAACAGAATGAGTTGGTAGGGCTCTTACTAGAGAGAATTACTTCCCACCCAGGGCAGAACACAGAGCCACAATATCCTCAGAAATCGGTCAGTGCGTCCACAAGGGCTTAGCACCGCTGTCTCACCAAAAAGATGCATGAGAGCTCTTCATCATTGATGATAAAATACAAAGAAGGATAAAGTCAATTGCTGTTGTTTTATTTTTAAAAAAAAAATTTTTTTTTTTTCAAGAAATGTTAATTGAATCATAAAGATATTTCAAGCATGAAATCATTCTTGTGTGGCCCTAAATATAATACTAATTAATATACAAGTGATTATTCTTCACCAAAATGGCATAAAACCACATTGGTTCTAATATGGGTTGTTTTTGACCCACTTATGGAAGAGTGTAGGGTCCAGTAACTTGTGCATCTAAGGGTTAAAGGAGGAGGGCCAACCGACATGTAAAACACGTTTGCGGAGGACAAGCAAAGACCTAATTTAATTTTATTTAGAATATTTCAGTTATTTTTTTGTTATTTAAAATAATAATAATAATAATAACACTATACTTATGTTCCAATTTGCTAATATACTAGTCCTTCTAAAACAAATTGCATATTGTAATAAAGTTCATTATTTTCTGTAATGTACTGACAAACATTAGACTTTCATATATTTTAGATTCATTGCACACAACTGAAGTAGTTGAAGCCTTTTATTGTTTTAATGTTGATGATTTTGGCAAAAAAGTCAAGAAAACCCAAAAATCCGTATCTAAAAAAATTAGCACATCATGAAAAGGTACTCTAAAGAAGCTCCTAACCTAATCATCTGAATCAACAAATTAACCCCTGCGAAAGATTCCTGAGGCTTTAAAAAACTCCCAGCCTGGTTCATTACTCAAAACCGCAGTCATGGGCAAGAGTGCCGAGCTGACTGCTGTCCAGAAGGCCACCATTAAAGCCCTCAAGCAAGAGGCTAAGACACACAAAAAAAATCTGATCTTATAGGCTGTTCCCAGAGTACTGTATGAAGGCACCTCAGTGGGAAGTCTGTGGGAAGGAAAAAGTGTGGCAGGAAACGCTGCATAATCAGAAGAGGTGACCACACCCTGAGAAAGATTGTGGAGAAGGGCCAATTCCAGATCTTGGGGGACCTGCAGAAACAGTGGACTGAGTCTGGAGTAGAAACATCCAGAGCCACCATGCACAGGCGTGTGCTGGAAATGACAGAAGAAGCGCCTGACCTGGGCTACAGAGAAGCAGCATTGGTCCAAAGTATTTTTTTCAAATGAAACAAATTTTGCATGTCATTCGGAAATCAAGGTGCCAGAGTTTGGAGGAAGACTGGGGAGAAGGAAATGCCAAAATGGCTGAAGTCCTGTGTGAAGTACCCACAGTCAGTGATGGTCTGGGGTGCCATGTCAGCTGCTGGTGTTGGTCAACTGT
This sequence comes from Corythoichthys intestinalis, assembly GCF_030265065.1. Classification (NCBI taxonomy): domain Eukaryota; kingdom Metazoa; phylum Chordata; class Actinopteri; order Syngnathiformes; family Syngnathidae; genus Corythoichthys; species Corythoichthys intestinalis. Next base: position 46,679,124 of record NC_080398.1, read on the forward strand.
GCTTTATAAAGGGCAGGGTCAATGCAGCTAGCTATCAGGAGATTTTGGAGCACTTCATGCTTCCATCTGCTGAAAAGCTTTATGGAGATGAAGATTTCATTTTTCAGCACGACCTGGCACCTGCTCACAGTGCCAAAACCACTGGTAAATGGTTTACTGACCATGGCATTACTGTGCTCAATTGGCCTGCCAACTCTCCTGACCTGAACCACATAGAGAATCTGTGAGATATTGTGAAGAGGAAGTTGAGAGACACCAGACCCAACACTTTGGATGAGCTGAAGGCCGCTATCGAAGCATCCTGGGCCTCCATAACAGCTCAGCAGGGCCACAGGCTGATTGCCTCCATGCCACGCCACACTGAAGCAGTCATTTCTGCAAAAGGATTTCCGAGCAAGTATTGAGTGCATCGCTGATATAATTAATTGAAGGTTGACTTTTTTGTATTAAAAAACACTTTTTTGTGGTCGGATGAAATAATTTTTTGAGATAGGGATTTTTGGTTTTTCTTGACTTTTTTTTGCCATAATCACCAATATTAAAACAATAAAAGGCTTGAACGACTTCAGATGTGTGTAATGAATCTAAAATATATGAAATGTTTATCAGTACATTACAAAAAATAATGAACTATCACAATATGCAAAATTTTTGAGAAGGACTAGTATTTTGAAAAATAAAAATCCTGTTCAATGGAAAAAAAGTTTGTTTTTTAACTCAAATATCTCTAACAAATTTTACAGCTGTAATTGCAATACTCTGAAACCGTGATTGGAAAAAGAGAGATAATTTGGATTGGGATCTCTCTGTGGGGGTGTGGAATAAAGCCGGTGACTCAATGAAGTTGTTATTGAAGAGACTCAACTGGCCGTTCAGGATTTATTTTGTTTAATGATGAGAGTAGGTGTCTTGATTCTCTGATTGGAGTCAAAACTTCATAGCGTCACCGGGTTTATTCCGCGCCCCCACAGAGAGATCCCAATCCAAATTAGCGCTCTTTTTCATGGTCCTTCGAGCCGGATTATTACCAGGGAAATTTACATCAACCAAATGTGTTTATATATGGTTAAGGCACACTTCAACACTATACTTCTCTCATTTACACACAACTTTTGAATGGTAAGTAAACATGACTGTTTGGGGAACGAACTACACTGCTGTGAAGGGAAGACAGAGAGTAACTCTAGTGAGCTTTGCTCTTCTTAAAGGGCCAGCATCGCAACAATTAAACTGAAGCACACACACGCAATGGGGCTTTCCTACAGTGATATTTTGGCTTAAGGTAATCAAACCATCAGAATCTCATACCGGTACATGGTACTTACACCGGCACACTTAATACGCCTCAGGAATGTGCTAAACTCAGGTATGTTTGTCACGTTGCCTCAGGTGAGGTCACGTGACATGCGGCTTGTTTTTTTCCCTCCCCAATGTGACGTCATTAGGCGCACTCGAGTATCGATCAATAATGATGAATCTTAGAACATGGTAAGTGCTTGTTTGACACATTTATATGTTTTACTAAAACGTAGTTTATTACTAAACACGCGACTACCCGACTTGAGTAATTCCACAAATACAGCCTTATACTACGGTTCGCACCAGTTTCCATGTGTTGGGCAAGAATGTTGAATTTTTAGCCGTCTGATGTCATGTTAGCCAACGCTACCTTATATTAGCATATAATCACTGTCGTACGACATTGGACAATACCACGAGCGGTATCTACAATGTAAGGTGCTTTAAGCGCAGTGCCCCCAACATGTAATAGTGCTATTAATCGTGTAGACTACATTGTTAGCTTAGCATACGGGAGCGGTGACTTGGGTCCACACCTGAAGGAGGAAGCACTTTGTCGTAAGTCGCAAGAACAAAAAAATATGGGAAGTCGATGTCGCTCCACACGGAGCAAATAAAAGTTCTAGTACTGCAAAAATCATTAACTGGTGCGAGTTGGATCGGATAAGCGTAAATATGTAACTTCCTGGTTGTTTGAATGTTCCGCCCTTAAACCTGCTGACTCATTAAAAAGGCATACATCATTAGTTACATTTTAGTGCTATTAATTTTTAACATATAGTGGCCCAAAATAGGTACTGTCCTGTTATATTCAATAGCGCCCATTATTAAATAAATAAATAAATAAATAAATAAAAGTGTGTATGATCGGTGAGTGGTTAGTACGTCTACCTTACAAATTAATGGGTTGTGGGTCCGACTCTCGAATCATCTTGTGCTTGGTTCTTTTACCCCTAGTATTTGGTTTTTATCCCACACTGGAACAAACTACATTTTAAAATACAGTCAAAGTCAGCCATCGAAATATTAGAGGCTGGCATTGTAGTCACTAAATCAGATGCCCATTGTAGACTTCATAATGATATTGACGGGACGAGGGGCAGATCAATGGGAGGCATATCTCCGTCAAAGCTGACTGATTGGAAACGCAAAGAGCTTTTTATGTTGAAAATGCTTGTGAATAAATTTGTAAATCACTCAATTCTTTATAGATATGGACGTTAAAAAAAAGTCTCAATTATTTGTTTTAAGAGCAAAGAACCGGGCAGTAAGCATTTATTTTACGTAAATATGTCAAATGTGCTGCTGGTCTTTAAAGTGCCTGTGACACGAAAAAGCATGTTTATTTCATAATACACGCGGTATTTTATTCCCCTGAATGATATGGGCCGCTTGGATGTGTGTGGAAGCGATCGCTATTTTTATTTAGTTTTTTGAATCCCGCGCCATGAAAATGAGTGACTTCCGGCTTTGGTCTTGCATTGACGAGGAGGGCGCTGTGACGTGTACGGTAGAAGACGTCCTCTTCACGCTACAGTGTACTGTTGTGTATGAGGACGAAGGATTCAGCTGATTTTGCGGATTAATACGTTTATATTTCGCATCACGCCAGCCAAACGGCTGCAAAAAAAATTATTCTGTATGAGTGAGGGGCGTATGCGCCTTTTTGGAGTTTCAAAAGATTCCCATTCACCGTTGATATTTACTGTGGGACCATTGGACTTACGAGGAAGTGAGTAAACATCTTGTTTTGTATTATGTCAAATACAAATACAGCGATTACAAAGTAAACACTACAAACTTCCTTTAAATGAAGGTCTACTTACGTTTGATCATTGATAGGCATGTAAAAAGCTCTCCTAATGCTCATTAGCAGCAGCACGTTAGCTGCACAACAACTCCAGCCACCCTCCTCCGGGGAACGAACTGTAAATTGCTCACCGCCGGGCGGTTTGCCGATCCGCAAAGACAATCGACAACCGGGTTGTCATGTCAAATAATCCAGGATAGTTTTGTGTGATTTTCCGCTTCGAAGACTTTGAAACATCACTCGGTTTTGGTTAGCATGTCGGCTAGCTGTCACGCCTTCTGGTTTGTTTACATTCTCCGAAGCCGGGGAAGGGAAATGACATATGTCCGATTTAGGTGTCATAAAATATCGTTCGGGAGGTGCGACAGTAAAGGTGAAGTCGACAGTTTTGACCATTATGGAGTAATTTTGCCATGTCGTCCTGAATAAATGCATTTTTATTATTTCATATTCCATTCAGCACAAGACTGTTATTTGTCATGACCATGCCATTTATTTAGCAATTGGGGAAAATACTTGGATAAAAAGAATATCCTGTAAAAATATTGAAGTAAAGAGACAGAAACAATGACATTTTGCTGCTCTCTTCGTCGCGTTTTCCTCGTTGTGAATAGTTCCCCCTCGACGGGCTGACTGGTCCTTCTCAAGCCATTTATATAGCTATTGGGGAAAATACTTGGATAAAAAGAATATCCTGTAAAAATATTGAAGTAAAGAGACAGAAACAATTACATTTTGCCGCTCTCTTCGTCGCGTTTTCCTCGTTGTGAATAGCTCCCCCTCGACGGGCTGACTGGTCCTTCTCAAGCCATTTATATAGCTATTGGGGAAAAATACTTGGATAAAAAGAATATCCTGTAAAAATATTGGAGTAGAGAGACTGAAACAATGACATTTTGCGGCTCTCTTCGTCGCGTTTTCCTCGTTCTGAATAATACCCCCTCAATGGGCTCAATAGTAAAACCGATGAGCCCAGTCTACCGCTGACGTCATCCACCTGTTTGGGACGCTAAAGCCCTATAATGGTAGGCGTGGCTAACCAGCAGATTAAAAGACTAATTTCTCGACAGCTGTGCTTTGCTAAATTGTTGTATATAGTCGAATCGTCTCAAAATATGATTCTAATTCACATAATAATGCCATTTAAGACTTTTTTTTCTCGTGTCATATGCTCTTTAAGCCACTGTAACGCCGCCTTATGAAAACAAAGAGCTTTTTCCATTGTAAATTCTTGGGAATAAATGCTTAAATCCTTGAGTTATTTATATATATGGACGTTAAAAAAAGTCTCATTTGTTATAAGAACAAAGAACTGGGCAGTTAGTATTTATTTTACGTAAATATGTAAACGTGCTGCTAGTCTTTAAACCACTGTAGCCCCGCCATATCATCACAAAGAGCTTTTTTCTGTTGAAAATTCTTGTGAATAAATGCTTGAATCCCTGAATTTGTAGATACGGACGTAAAACAGTCTTGATTCTTTGTTAAAAGAGCAAAGAACCGGGCAGCTAGCATTTGTTTTACGTAAATATGTCGAATGTGCTGCTAGTCTTTAAGCCACTGTAGCGCCGCCTTATGAAAACAAAGAGCTTTTACAGTTGAAAATTCTTGTGAATAAATGCTTCAATCCCTAAATTCTTTATACAGATTATATATATATATATATATATATATATATATATATATATATATATATATATATAAAACGTAAAACAGTCTTGATTATTTGTTAAAAGAGCAAAGAACCGGGCAGTTAGCATTTATTTTTTTGTAAATACTGTATGTTGAATAGGAGTGGAACCTCTTGGTACCTCACGATAACGATACAATTTGCGATACAAAGCTCACAATAACGATCTGACAATATGGCGACACAACGATTATCGATACATTGGTCAGGAAATCATTCTAGGATATTCTACAAACAACTAATAAACAGAAAAACAAGCTTCTGCTGTGAGTTGGAATGACTTGTAGACGTCCAATTCGCTGCCATCCCTCCCACTTCAATAGGATTGAACGTCTATGGCCGGTAGTGGCAGCCAATGCCAGGCAATGAGGTAATTTTGGACCATTCAAGGTCATTTTCCTGTTGATTTTCAGTTACTTCCTGTTGATTTTGGGGTATTTTATGGCTCTCTGTTTATTTTGAGTTACAGAACAGGAAGTGACCTGGGAATCACCCAAATGAATAGGCAGTGACTCAAACTCAACAGAACATGACCTGTAAATGCCCTAAAATGAACAGCAAGTGACCTGTAAATGCCCTGAAAATCAGAGAGAATTACTGTGAATGCTTTGGTTTCGAATGAATGAATGTTCTCAGTCTAAATGAATTGGGCATCGAGCACTGTCAATGCCTCCTTAGAGTTAATTGAAACACAATTATGGTGGAAGATTTTGGTAGCAACTTGTTGGTTCATTTTTATTTTATTTTTTTAGACATTGACACCTTTTTAAAACGATAACTCGATTCTTGGCAGGAGCATATCGATAACCTTTTGGGATACAAAGTATCACGATACATCACCATTTCGATATTTTGTCACACCCCTAATGTTGAATGTGCTGCTAGTCTTTAAGCCACTGTAGTGCCACTATATCATCACAAAGAGCTTTTTTTCTGTTGAAAATTCTTGTGAATAAATGCTTAAATCCCTGAATTCTTTATAGATATGGAGGCAAAACAGTCTCGATTCTTTGTTAAAAGAGCAAAGAACCGGGGAATTAACATTTATTTTATGTAAATATGTCCAATGTGCTGCGAGTCTTTAAGCCACTGTAGTGCCGTCTTATGAAAACAAAGAGCTTTTACGGTTGAAATATTCTTGTGATTAAATGCTTAAATCCCTGAATTCTGTATATATATAATATATATATATATATATATATATATATATATATATATATATATATATATATATATATATATATATATATATATTAGGGCTGTCAAACGATTACAATTTTTAATCGAGTTAATTACAGCTTAAAAATTAATTAATCGTAATTAATCGCAATTAATCGCAATTCAAACCATCTATAAAATATGCCATATTTTTCTGTAAATTATATATATATTCCATAAAATAATTTGTTGGAATGGAAAGATAAGACACAAGATGGATATATACATTCAACATACGGTACATAAGGACTGTAGTGGGCATTTGTCTCTACTGTCATTTAAATCTGTCTATGCTGTCCTCACTCCGAAGCGTCTACTTTTTCCAAAGCTAGACAGCTAGTGAACGACGCCTTAATAATCAGACTTCTTTCTTTTTCATCTGATTTATTAATAAAATGGCCTCAAACCACTGTCCTCTTTAGACCGTAGTGAAACTACAAAAAAAAAAGTACACAAGCATTGCATTAGCAACAACGTTAGCTTAGCACGCTATACAGGTTCACTAAACATAAACAAAAAGCGTCTCATACAAAAAATATAACATTTCGCTTACTAACATAATATGTACATTCTTTACAACAACCATACTTACGGACAAATCTTGTCCAAGGATCATATAAGCACAACATTACAACGTAGGCGTCAGCCCGAGACGTCATGCAGCCATATTGAACTGGCAAGAAAGCAATAAACCATGTCACAAAGCGACCACAAGAGTTTGCTGTTAGACAGCACAAAAAAACCTTGTTGTAAAACTTGCCAAAAGGCAGAATACTGTCTGAGCGGGACATGTGCGTTAATTGCGTCAAATATTTTAACGTGATTAATTAAAAAAAGTAATTACAGCGCGTTAACGCGATAATTTTGACAGCCCTAATATATATATATATAATACACACACAGGGGTGCACATAATTTTTTGCCCAGGTTCTCAGAGGAGGACCTGGAGATATGACTTGGTCCTCATTGAGCTTGAGAGCCGACCCGCCTGATGCGATAAATTTATGACAAGCTTTACTTAGAGCCAATTAACTTTAATTAATTATATTAACAATTAATGCTTGATTAACATCAACTGGCACAACAAAATTGCCATTACTTTAAAGTGAAATGTAAAGAAATAAAAAGCACCAATTCAAAATAAAGGGCATTATGCGGCTCCCACATTAACTCCAAGCCTTTTTAAAAGTGGGATGTCCTCCTCATAAGACCTCATTGAACGTGCATGTTTAGCTTTGTAAAATGTGAGCAAAAACACGTTTGTCAGTGCATGTCGCTGTTCATTACCTTTATTCCGCCCTATTCCGCCACTTGTCCATAGGGCGAGTGGGGTCCTGTTTGACATCGATAGTTTGCTTAATTGCCACATGCTCTCTGTTTTTTTCGTGCTTTTCAAAGTTTGGATGGCTGAAATTCTTTGACCCTTCATAAAATGCGCTGCTCTTATCGGCGACATTGGGATTCTTACGGCACATTTTGTACCGCATTTCCGTGCGAGCATCATTTGCTTCTAGCCACGGTACCTCCTGTAGCCACTTTTCAGCAAAGGTCCTTTTTTTCGGTAGCTCTGGTGACGTCTCTGTCGTCTGTCTGTCTTTTGACGGGAGTGGGGGAACACGTAAGTAATTACTCAGTGTGGCCTGCCTCTTCGACATTTTGAGAAGTTATTTTCTCGTGTCCGCCGCAAATACAGTGGTCAGCCATCGGTACGCAAAAGCGTATGGAAGCAGTTGAGGGCCAGCGCGTTTGTCTACGTCCAGTACGCATATATATATATATATGTGTGTGTATGTATGTATGTATGTATGTATGGACGTAAAACAGTCTCGATTATTTGTGAAAAGAGCAAAGAACCTGGCTGTTAGCATTTAGTTTACATAAATATGTCGAATGTGCTGCTAGTTTTTAAGCCACTGTAGTGCCGCCATATCATCACAAAGAGCTTTTTTTCTGTTGAAAATTCTTGTGAATAAATGCTTAAATCCCTGAATTCTTTAAAGATATGGACGTAAAATAGTCTCGATTCTTTGTTAAAAGAGCAAAGAACCGGGCAGTTAGCATTTATTTTATGTAAATATGTCGACTGTGCTGCGTGTCTTTAAGCCACTGTAGCGCCATCTTATGAAAACAAAGAGCTTTTTCCATTGAAAATTCTTGTGAATAAATGTTTAAACCCATGAACTCTTAATAGATACGGATTTAAAACAGTCTTGATTCTTGATTAAAAGCAAAAAAAAAAGTACAGTTAGCATTTATTTTACGTAAATATTGCGAACTATCAATGCCGTAGCAACTAATTTTTCCCATTGATTTTTTTTCACGTTTCAAAATGCTTGCATGGTACAAAAAATATAATAATTACCCCGAATCCTCGAACAAATCACTCCTGAAACAAACCTTCCTGTTTGTATGCGGTGGAGCTTTTGTACTTTTTCAACCTAAATCCGGCGTTAGATTGCTGTGTGCGTTTGAGAATAACTCCTCTTGACGTGAGCAGGCCCCCTACTTGAAGGTGTGGCGCAGTGTATGCCTGGTGTGACCCGTCAATATTCTAGTACTCGAATCTGTTGCTTTTACTACACGTCACAATACCACAGTTACATGTACAGACCTCGTTGCCCATTATGTACAACCACATTCTAATCTAATAACATTTGGCTTTCTTTTCCTGTCTTCAGTGTCCAGTAGAGTGGAAAGAAATGAAGCTGCACCTTATTCTATTAGGCTGGGGGTTTTAGCGAGGGGTACAAAAGTATGGCCCTGAAGACATCCCCATTCCCCAACCCGTGTGCTGAGGGCATCCATGCAGCTGGATGGGCATTGATTCTACCATGTTTTTGGTTTCTTGACCGCCTCATCGCCGTGTGCAAGTTGACCACCCTCGAACGGCAGCAAGAGGACACGTGCTACCTCTTCCCCCTTAAGGTCTTCTTTGGCTCCATCGTCTTCTTCACTTTGTTTATCGTGACTTCACCCATAGCCTTGCTGGGCTTCCTGCTATGGGCCCCGCTGCAAGCGTGCCGCCGACCTTTCTGCTACCACAGAGAGACTGCGTCACTCCAGAGTGAAACGCAAAGGGGCTTCGAGCTGGAGGGAAAGGCTTCGTTTGTCTTCGCGTCGGCCAACTTATGTCTTCTCCCCGACAGTCTTGCTCGCTTTAACAACCTGGGGCACACCCAGCAAAGGGCCACGGCAATCGGCGAGTGTATCGCTCAGGGTGTCGGCCGACCCAACATTCGCATCTTTATCGACTCCCCCAGCAGCTGTGGCACTATGAGCCCCTCCAACAGTGTGGCCCCTGCAACTAACGCCTCTGAATATGGTGATACGAAGAGAGCGACTTCAAACCCAATGTCACACAGTGATGTGGTTGATATACCTTTTGGGGATACAAAAGAAACCTCTCCGTCCTTCCAGCACAACTTTAACCAGAACTCCAACCAGCAGGGCGACGAGGGCCAGCACAGTGCCTCCCGCACTTTGCGTTCCCAGGGACTCTGCACGTTGGATGACGTACCGTGGGAAGTGTCCACCATGTTCCCGTCCAATGTGGACATTCTCTGCCTAGAGGAGGTGTTTGATAAGCGGGCTGCAAAGAAACTCACCAGTGCGCTAAGTCCTTTGTTTGCACACATACTCTACGACATAGGGGGGTACGCCTGTCAACCTCCGTGCAGCTGTTCTTCTTTTAAGTTCTTCAACAGCGGCCTCTTCCTGGCCAGTCGATTCCCCATCTTGGAGGCCCAGTATCACTGCTTTCCCAACAGTAAAGGTGAAGATTCTTTAGCTGCCAAAGGCCTCCTCTCCACTAAGGTATTTGTTGCATTTTATTTTCACAAGTCACATGCTTATAATGACTCTAAAGTGCACACAAAGATTTTCGGTTACAGACCCATCATGAAAGAGAAGAAAAATCAGAAATTTAACTTTTTGGTCATATTGTGGTATATGGTAATCATCTCAACGTCTCGAAACAAGTCGCTTATTGACTCCCATTGCCAATGATTGATGTCCACTACAAATTGATAGGACATCTACGAACTAATTTCAAATCACAGCAGAAAGATGAAAAGTCATGATTGGACGTCTATCATCCTCGTTTTCACTTTGAGAATTAATAGTAGACCGCATGTGATTTAAAAAAACAAAAAACAAAAACGCAATGCAATATTCAGTACCACAATACTGAATATGTTGCGCTGGTGTTTCTGAAGAGACAAGGAGTGGCAGTGTGAAACCCCCTGCGGGCACAACAAACAAAAAATGTGTTCTAAAAACTAGTCTGATGGAGCAATTCTTTCTTCATTAAACCATGCAAATAAATCCAACATGGCCTGAGGATTTTGGGAAATACTTTGCAGCCCCCTACTCGACACCAATGTTAGAATTTATGCAAGGTGCATGTTTTTTGCAGAGTCATTGCCCTTTTTATTTACTGTTGTTTATTTACTTTTGACCATTTAGAGTACAAGCTGACTTGGCCTATGACAACTAAAAGTTATACGAGTCAACCTTCCATTTCTTCTTTCCCAGAGCTCTAATCAATTCCAGAGTCAAACTTCCTAAAATCATAAAACCTTTATTACTTTGCAGACGATAATTTAAGTAACATTTTGTCTTATTTTCAGACTCTTAACCCTTCTAGCGCCAGTCACGAAATCGAGACAAGAACATTGCTGACTTTAACAAGCCAGAGCTGCAAATATGGTGCCTCATGTAGTTACTACTTTGCACCAAAAGATGGCAGATGCACTTTAGGTATTAATGTTATTCAACTTTATTCCATTTAAGTGTAACATGAAGAAACATGCAGTACTCAGTATTCATAAATTCTATTTACAATTAAACAAAATTGTATAAGGCGCTTCAAGTCGATGCCATCAAAGCTGTATGTTGACCAATTGCATCAGTTCAGGTGACTGGAGAGTGATAAATAAAAATGATTCATATAAATGATGTAGAAGCTATCATATAATGTGATTAGGTTGACAGCAGTTGGCAGCAGAGGTTGACTGTCTCCACAAGGGAGCAGTGAAGGCCAAATAAAGCATTGATGCAATGGTGGTTCATTTGGTCTTAGTCTTATGCTACTGTGAAATAAAGTTTTACTGGTTAAGATCTTTTAGTGTAAATATCCCAAAATACAATGAGGACAGCTGCGGCTTATAGTCCAGTGCGCCTTATCCATTAACAAATGTCATTTTCATGTCAAATTTGGAAAGTGGCGACTTATAGCCCGAAAATTACGGTAGTCTCTGAACAAACAGTGCAGCTCAGCGTCTGGCTTGCCGTATGTACTGATGTGTTGCGTGACACATTTTTTTTTTTTTTCCGATATAATGTCTGGTTGAGTTCCAGAATTGTTTTAGCAAAAATTTGGTGTTTCTTCTGTGTCATATAAAGCCATTTCCTATATTCTCAGGTAGGGCTGGGCGATATGGCCTTAAACATGTATCACGATAAATTGAGCAGATTTATCTCGATAACGATAAATGACGATAAATTCGGCCAAGCGGACTGTTATATAAATTGAAAATCTGAATCAATGCATGAAATACAGATTAACTATTTCTTGTTGATTTATTTACCAGCATTCAATTTGATATACTGTATTTAACAATTGTACATGCAGTCTAAACATTAAGTTTATAAAAATGTATTGTAAGCAATAAGAATTCAAGTATGAACATTTATAACAGCGTGTATGACTTGAACAATGTACATTGTCAAAATCAATATGCCTGTGCAAACATGTAATTGTAACACAAATGACTTGCAGCTTGAACAGTACACTTCAAAAAGACAACTTATTGTTAATGGCTGCTGTGACATAATTATTAAATACAAGTGTTTACTTTATGGTTTAAGGGTTTTTTTCCCCCCAGTGCATTTTTTAAGAAATGCACGCACAATAAAAATAGCTGGGGCCATTTCTCGGTCATTATAAGTTTTGCCGTTGGATTGTACTTTATGCTGAATGCTTTACCATCACAAAAGCTATCAGAGGAATCACACACAGACAGATACAAAATAACGCCACATAGTAATTGCTAGATGCAGTCCGTGCCCAATCCACTCATTAAGTTCAGCCGTTTCGACAAGGTTAGAGCCGCTATCCGACTCCATAACGTTCATTTGTAGCGTTAGCCGCTAGCTAGCGTTAGCCTGGCTACCAGTAGAAAGCACTGAAAGCACCATCTCCGGAAGTCGTGAGAACAAAGGAGGACAGCGGGTGAAAGCCCGTCTGGACGTCACCAAGAGTCTACTAAATGTCGGTTAAAAGTTTGGTGAACCTCCCTTAAGCCACACTCCATCACGTTTTGCTTGTAGCGTTAGCTGCTAGCGTTAGCTTACCGGGCTTTTGTTTGATTGGCTTCCTGATGATCACGTGACTCCCTACGTAAGCACATTCACTGCTTTCTTAAAGGGGAATGAACATAGACGAACAACACAGAATCAAAGCGGGATGAAAAGACTATATTTTCTTGTTTTATTAATTTAACGAATTTACCGACATGATCAAAATTACGTCGGTCATCGTTAAGAATTTCGGTGACGGTAAATTTTCGGTTTACCGCCCTGCCCTATTCTCAGGTGCTAATTGGGAAAAACCAGAAGCAGAAGAAAGTAACTGGTTATTTCAACTGTATACACCTTCATGCACCAGAAGGTAAGTGACATTTTCAGACAAGCCTGAGTAAATGGAGACATAAACATGAATGACAAATGTTTTGTGCATTTTTTAATAAGGTGAAGGAGCAATCCGCTGTGAGCAGCTAAACATGGTCACAAAGTGGATTAGTGATTTCCAAGCGGCCAACAGACAGCCTGATGAGGAAGTGGTTTTTGATGTTCTCTGCGGCGACTTTAACTTTGACAACTGCTCACCAGGTGTGTGTTTATCTCCAGCAATTGCCATTTTCCCCAAATCATTTGCTTTTTAGTTGCGATGACATGTTCTCCTGTCTGTCTAGATGACACTTTGGAACAGAATCACAATCTCTTTGAGGAGTACAAAGACCCTTGCAGAGCAGGGCCAGGGAAAGAGAAGCCCTGGGTCATTGGTAAGTACATATTACATAGACAAAAACTAAAGATGTCCCGATCACGTCATTTTCAAAGTATCGGAATCGGCAAAAAAATATCGGACATGCCTTTTTTTAATATATATATTTTTTTTATTTAAATCGTTTTCTAATTGTATTTAACGTTACAGACAAAATGTCTTACACTCATCCAGAGCAGTTTTGGCTTAAAGTAGGGCTATCAAATTTATTGCGTTAACGGCGGTAATTAATTTTTTTAAATTAATCACGTTAAATAATTAACGCATGCGCTGCACGACCCACTCACATATTGTCGCGTTCAATCTATAAAAACGCCGATTTACCTATAGAGCGCTAAAAGGCAGCGTATAATGAGTAGAGAGAATTTTGACAGCCTTTGGAGCCATTTTTTATGTGGCTAAAGCCTTAGAATACTTCTCTCAGCAATTAAAAATAGCGTGTGAGGCAATGTGGGGAAGAAAGGTAGTAGTTGATCATTTTCTTAACACCCTATGTTCTTTCCCACCGCAGAGAAGATATATCAATTGGTGCCCCTACGCACAGTCATGGTTGCACTTCCCATCATGCATTTGGGCAGAAGTTAAATGGCTGCAGTATGATTTACTGAAAGCTCAACAAATACACTAGATGGCAATATTTAGTCACAATATACAAAGTCACATTTATCCTTTAAGAATTACAAGTCTTTCTATCCGTGGATCCCTCTCACAGAAAGAATGTTAATATGCCATCTTGAGGATTTATTGTCATAATCAACAAATACAGTACTTATGTACTGTATGTTGAATGTATATATTTGTCCGAGTTTTATTCATTTTTTTTCTTAATGCATTGCCAAAATGTATATGATCGGGAAAAATTATCGGGAATGATTGGAATTGAATCGGGAGCAAAAAAAAGCAATCGGATCGGGAAATATCGGGATTGGCAGATACTCAAACTAAAACAATCGGGATCGGATCGGGAGCAAAAAAACATGATCGGAACAACCCTAACAAAAACATTTCTTTTCCAGTTGACCTTATAATATTAGAATATAAATTGTTATTTCTGCATTGCAGGGACTCTGCTGGAGCAGCCAACACTGTATGATGACAATGTGAACACCCCAGAAAATCTACAAAGGTGCTTGCTCAGTGTGTAAGTACTAACATATCTAAAATGATGCAAACTAAACAATTTTTGCTTTTTTTTTTTTTGCAGAACATTGGAAAATGACATGCTGAGAAAGCGTTATATCTGCCCGCCCGTACCCGCCACAGGCTCGCCATTGGTTTACCCTGAAACTGACCAGCCGTGGATTGGACGACGGATTGATTATATCCTATTCCGGGAAAAATCCATCTCCAAGCACTGTCAAACCGTATGTGGCTGCACTTAACATTTTTCATTTGCCACTTCTCTCCTTAGACCAATTCCACCAATCTGTGGAAGTAACAAAATATGTTGTAAACACTATTAATGAGTCATTTGTATTGTGTTGATACAAATAACAGTGGTGAATCATAGTTTCTTTGATAAATGATTACTAAACTTTCTCCTCTTCATTTAGGAGGTGGAAGAGGTATCATTTATAACCCAGCTGGCTGGCCTGACGGACCATATTCCTGTGAGCTTAAGACTGAATGTCAGAATGGATTCATAAATTTGTTCATAAGTTAGATCTATGTATGATCATAATTCAGTTTCAAAGAAAGGGAACAAAAAGTACTGAAAAATAAACTGCTGTATAGCCATAATAAATGTATGTTTACATGATGTATTTTGATTTAAATCTTAATGTGGATGGACTGACTGGAAATCTCTGTAAAATATCTCAGGTGGTGTTTGTATGGGGTTCTCTGAATACTGGCAGTATTCACCTTTGCACATTTAGGCTTCTTATGAAATTTTGTATACGTTTTGTTAATTTCATTACAAAATATAGCTAAGCAAATAAATAATTGCTGTACAACATTGTGTATAATTATTTACAATACCTATTATTTTGTCTGTTTCCCTGCTGACAATGTGACACTTTTCTTTCGTCTAAAAGACATTTCTTGACTGTCATAGCCTGAAGAACTGGCATGACCAGAAACTGATTTCCACTTGTCGCAGTTGAACCTAACCAGGATTTCAGAGGAAACAATACAGTGCTGGCCAAAAGTATTGGCACCCTTGAAATTCTGTCAGATAATGCCCAGTTTCTCTCAGAAAATGATTGCAATTACCAATGTTTTGGTAGTAATATCTTCATTTATTTTTCTTGGAATGAAAAAACACAAAAGAGAATGGGGACATTTTTTTTTTTTTTAAATCATTATCGTTTTGCACAAAACTCCAAAAATGGGCTTGACAAAAATATTGGCACCCTTTGAAAAATCATGTGATGCTTCTCTAATTTGTGTAATTAAGTTCCTTTTACTTACCTGTGGCAATAACTAAATCACACTTGCAGCCAGTTAAAATGGATTAAAATTGACTCAACCTCTGTCCTGTGTCCTTGTGTGTACCACATTGAGTAAGGAGAAAAGAAGATTATGTACTGTCTGAGGACTTAAGAAGCAAAATTGTGAGAAAGCATGGGCAAGCTCAAGGCTACAAATCCAATTCCAAAGACCTAAATGTTCCTGTGTCTACCGTGCGCAATGTCATCAATAAGTGTAAAGCCCATGGCACTGTGGCTAATCTCCCTAGATGTAGACTGAAAAGAAAAAATGACAAGAGATTTCAAAAAAAGATTGTGCGGAGGGTGGATGAAGTACCTCGACTAACATCAAAACTAGTTAAGTTTGGAGAAGGCACCCTTCAAATCTCAGACCTGGAGCAGTTGGCTGAAGAAGAATGGTCTAAAATTCTAGATTTGAGATTTCAACGAAAGATTGTGCAGATGGTGTGTAAAAAATTTTTTTTTTTTTTTAATTCTTTCTCTTTTGTGTTTTTTCATTGCAACCAAAACATTTGTAATTTCAAATATTTTCTCGGAGAAATTATCTGGGAGCATTATCTGACAGAATTGCAGGGGTGCCAATACTTTTGGCCAGCACTGTATACTGTACAGTATTTGGCTAAGTTACACAACTGACAAAATGTTAGTGATATTCAACTTTTAAGTGAAATTTCAAGGTAAACTTAAAACGTATAACCTTAAATGTTTCCGATTGTTTTGCATAACCTTGAAGGTAGTTCACTAAAATTTAACTTGACAGCAAAATTCCCGAGTGTTTGATGTATACATTTCCTGATTCAACAAGAGTTGTAATTTTTGGTCTTTTTTTCTCATGCATTTTATATACTGAAACCATGAGACCCAAGCTGACACCTATCAATTGCAATGTACATGATTTCATCAGGTTTAGAATTCAGCCCATTGAGGGGGAATATTCAGAACGAGGAAAATGTGACAAAGAGAGCAGCAAAATGTTGCTGGGTTAAGTATTTTTCCCCAATTGCTAAAAAAATGGTATGGTCATGACAAATAACAGTCTTGTGCTAAATGGAATATGAAATGTTAAAAATGCAATTATTCAGTATGACAGGGCAAAATTACTCCATAATGGTCAAAACTGTTGACTTCTTGCACCTCCCGAATGATATTTTATGCCAACGGAGTTAGTCCGGCTTTTGTCACTTCCCTGCCCCGGCTTCGGAAAGTGTAAGCAAACCAGGAGGCGTGACAGCAGTTGTCATGGCTAGACTTCAAATACTGTAGGTTGTCTTACTAGTCAGACACGTTTTAGAGAACAAAGTTGTTCAAAAAGTACCACAATACTAGCCAAACACATTGTAGAGAACAAAGTTGTTCAAAAAGTACACATCAAATCAAATATAGGTTACAATTAGAGGTGTAACAGTCGATATATCGATTAGTTCAGGTCTATTCAAAATCTAAATATAAAATATCGATTAATATTGTCATCTAAATATGCTGTTTTGTGAAAAGTGAAATGTTTAAGTAGCAAAATTGTCAAACATTAACATTGCTTTGTATTTTTACTTTAGCTTATGCAGTGGGACAAATAAGTATTTAGTTAACCACTAATTGTGCACGTTCTCCCACTTGAAAATATTAGAGAGGCCTGTAATTGTCAACATGGGTAACCCTCAACCATGAGAGACAGAATGTGGGAAAAAAAAAAACAGAAAATCACATTGTTTAATTTTTAAAGAATGTATTTGCACATCATGGTGGAAAATAAGTATTTAGTCAATACCAAAAGTTCATCTCAATACTTTGTTATGTACCCTTTGTTGGCAATAACGGAGGCCAAACATTTTCTGTAACTCTTCACAAGCTTTTCACACACTGTTGCTGTTATTTTGGCCCATTTCTCCATGCAGATCTCCTCTAGAGCAGTGATGTTTTGGGGCTGTCGTTGGGCAACACGGACTTTCAACTCCCTCCACAGATTTTCTATGGGGTTGAGATCTGGAGACTGGCTAGGCCACTCAGGACCTTGAAATGCTTCTTACAAAGCCACTCCTTTGTTGCCCTGGCTGTGTGTTTGGGATCATTGTCATGCTGAAAGACCCAGGCACGACTCATCTTCAATGCCGTTGCTGATGGAAGGAGATTTTCAATCAGAATCTCTCGATACATGGCCCCATTCATTATTTCCTTTATACAGATCAGTCGTCCTGGTCCCTTTGCAGAAAAACAGCCCCAAAGCATGATGTTTCCACCCCCATGGTTCACAGCGGGTACGGCGTTCTTTGGATGCAATTCAGTATTCTTTCTCCTCCAAACACGAGAATCTGTGTTTCTACCAAAAAGTTATATTTTGGTTTAATCTGACCATAACACATTCTCCCAGTCCTCTTTTGGATCATCCAAAAGCTCACTAGCGAAACACAGACGGGCCCGGATGTGTACTGGCTTCAGCAGGGGGACACGTCTGGCAGTGCAGGATTTGAGTCCCTGGCGGCGCATTGTGTTACTGATAGTAGCCTTTGTTACTGTGGTCCCAGCTCTCTGTAGGTCATTCACTAGGCCCCCAGTGTGGTTCTGGGATTTTTGCTCACCGTTCTCGTTATCATATAGACGCCACGGAGTGAGATCTTGCATGGAGCCCCAGATCGAGGGAGATTATCAGTGGTCTCCTATGTCCTACATTTTCTAATAATTGCTCCACAGATGTTTTCTTTACACCAAGCGTTTTACCTATTGCAGATTCAGTCTTCCCAGCCTGGTGCAGGTCTTCAATTTTGTTTCTGGTGTCCTTCGACAGCTCTTTGGTCTTGGCTATAGTGGAGTTTGGAGTGTGACTGACTGAGGTTGTGGACAGGTGTCCTTTATACCGATATTGAGTTAAAACAGGTGCCATTAATACAGGTAACAAGTGGAGCCTCGTTAGACCTCGTTAGAAGACGTTAGACCTTTGACAGCCAGAAATCTTGCTTGTTTGTGGGTGACCAAATACTTATTTTCCACTCTAATTTGGAAATAAACTCTTTAAAAATCAAACTATTTGATTTTCTGTTTTTTTTCCACATTCTCTCACATGGTTGAGGTTTACCCATGTTGACAATTACAGGGCTCTCTAATCTTTTTAAGTAGGAGAACTTGTACAAATGGTGGTTGACTAAATACTTATTTGCCCCACTGTATATAACTGTATTAAATGTGTAAATAATATGTGTATTTAATTGATTCAAGGCCCTTATTTGAATCATGGCAGAATTTGCAATAACTGCAATAATATTGTTGTCCAAAGAATTGTGATGAAATTGCTGATTTACACAGTTATGATGCTTTTTTTTTTTGTTATCCCTTAAAAGTTTCCACAAAAGCTGAATACAGTCATTCTTTCATCTTCTTTACCACTTATCCACATGAGGGTCTCGGGGGTGCTGGAGCCTATCCCAGCTAACTATGGGCAGGAGACAGGTTACTCATTGAATTGGTTGTCAGAAAATGGCAAACAAAAGATGAATATTCCTCGCTTTTTGTTGATAGTAAGCTATCTGCAAAATAATACTTTGAATTCTGTATCAGTTTTTTGAATATTTTATTTTAATAGATATATACGCATACTTACCTTGTTTCGATCCAAAAACTCCATGTAGCATGTATCACCGAGTGTCAAGACACAGCTGTGAATGCCCATAGCTGGATTTTTTGGGGGATTTTATGGGTGAAACATGGTAATATAACAAGGGTCACGATGCAGAAATTGCAGACATCAAGGAGTCGTCGAGATTTTCTTTTTCATATATTTACCCTTTTAAGCATTTTTTCCTCAATTTTTCTTTGTTTGGATCGATTATTGATCATCTAACATATCAGAGAAAATGTGACAGTAACAAAAAAAAATACAATCAAGCGATAGTTATGAGGTAGATATTCTTGACTTTTTTACAGACGCCATTTTTTTTCATTGTGACATAATTTGTTTAAAAGTTTAAAATATGTGAGTGAATAATTTTTTAAAGTCGTTTTTATTTTTTAAACGAAATATGACACATCAATTAATGATTCTATGCTAAAAACGACAGACATTTTGAATAATATAATTGATTACCTTCGTTTTATGGCTGGGTTGAAACACAAGCGGTTGCACGACGTCTGTAAACTGCGATTTTCAGGGTAAAACAAAACCCCAAAAAATAGATCGGGGGCTTAATGCGCCATAGATCTGCTATGGCAGCATATAGACATATTGTTCTGTCAAACACAACAGTTGTTTTGGCTTAAAAAACAGCACTTTCTTTTAAAGAAGAGTGCAAGAGCAGAAACTGCTTTTTCAGTCTTGTCTGTGTTTTCCGCCATTTAACGGTATGTATGCAGTATATATATAAAAAACATTTTAGCGTCATCTTCAGTAGCAATCGGTAGGGGGCGATGAGTGCATCTGCATCGTCTATTACAGCCAACAAAAAAGACTTGACAACCAATCAAAATCTAAGAACAAATATTACTTCCGTGTTTATCTGGTAGACGGCAGAAGGTTGTCAGTACAAAATTGAATAATGAATATTTTTAGGCGTATTAATCCGTTGTTATGTACAAGTAGAGTTTTAATAACAAAGTGTAATTTCTTTACAAAGCTCTGCTTGGCCGCCAAAGTTCCTTGTCATGGCCGTTTCATTTGTCGACATTTGACTACAAACTTAACCTCATGGCCACATATACACCAGGAATCTGCTTGTGTCGCCTACACGAAAAGATGCTTTTCAGAGACAGACGTCGGTCGCGGTCATTTATTGACGAGGACTGACGTTATTCAAGATGATTCACAGGAGATGGAGGGCGACTCTAATGACGAGCGTCACCCGAGCCAAAGTGAGTTAAAACGTCCTTTTTTATTTCATTATATCCGCCGAAGGGTGTAATTTGATCCTGCGAGGCGTTTTAAAAGATGTTAATTTTCTCCATTGCATAGATTGTCGAAATTGAAGAAGTGTTGCTAAAGCAATTATAGTATTCACATTTAAGTGGTTGTAATATGGATGGTGTCAGTTTTCTTTCGACAATTTTCATCAATCGCATATTTTAGAAAACCATTAAGTAGTTTGCAGTCATAATACTGGGGAATGTTTTATTTCCGCTGCAACAGCATTTTAAAATCACAATCATATTAAAATTCAACGGCTTGATAGTAAATTGTATCGTTTAAATAGTTTAATACAGCATACATTTAAGTAAACGTGTAAACAAAGTAACATTTCCAACTAAATATGGTGCAAAATTGTGTCTCCTCTTTTTTTGATTGAAATCTGTCATGTTCCACAAGTTTGGACAAGTATTGTTTTACTGCACTTGTATTTAGGCATGTGCCGTTATGATTGTCTGACAGTATGATAACCGAAAGCAAAAATATCACGGTATTGCAATTACAGCTCTAAAATGTGTTACATTGAGATATCTGGGTTAAAATAAAAAAATTAACTTTTTTCCATTGAACAGGATTTTTATTTTTCAAAACATATTAGCAAATTGGAACATAGGTACAGTGCTGGCTAAAAGTATTGACACCCCTGCAATTCTGTCAGATAATGCTCAATTTCTCCCACAAAATGATTGTAATCACAAATGCTTTGGTAGTAATATCATCAATGAGTTTCTTACAATGCTCTACTGGAATTTTAGACCATTCTTCTTTGGCTAACTGCTCCAGGTTTCTGAGACTTGAAGGGTGCCTTCTCCAAACTGCCATTTTCAGATCTCTCCACAGGTGTTCTATGGGATTCAGGTCTGGAATCGTTGCTGGCCACTTTGGAGGTCTCCAGTGCTTTCTCTCAAACCATTTTCTAGTGTTTTTGAAGTGTGTTTTGGGTTATTGTCCTGCTGGAAGACCCATGACCTCTGAAGGAGACCCAGTTTTCTCACATTGGACCCTACACTATGCTGCAAAATGTGTTGGTCTTCAGACTTTATAACGCCATGCACACGGTCAAGCAGTCCAGTGCCAGAGGCAGCAAAGCAACCCCAAAACATCAGGGAACCTCCGCCATGTTTGACTGTGGGGACCGTGTTTTTTCTTTGAAGGCCTCATTTTTTCCCCCCTGTAAACTCTATGTTGATGCCTTTTCCCAAAAAGCCTTACTTTTGTCTCATCTAACCAGAGAACATTCTTCCAAAATGTTTTGGCTTTCTCAGGTATGTTTTGGCAAACTCCAGCCTGGCTTTTTTATGTCTCTGGGTCAGAAGTGGGGTCTTCCTGGGTATCCTACCATCGAGTCCCTTTTCATTCAGACGCTGACAAATAGTACGGGTTGACAATGTTGTACCCTCACACTGCAGGACAGCTTAAACTTGTTTGGATGTTAGTCGAGGTTCTTTATCCACCATCCACACATTTTTTTGTTGA
Organism: Corythoichthys intestinalis; assembly: GCF_030265065.1. Lineage (NCBI taxonomy): Eukaryota > Metazoa > Chordata > Actinopteri > Syngnathiformes > Syngnathidae > Corythoichthys > Corythoichthys intestinalis. The sequence goes on from NC_080398.1 coordinate 46,701,000, forward strand.
AATCTCTCAATTTTTCTTTTCCGTCCACATCTAGGAGGTTAGCCACAGTGCCATGGGCTTTACACTTATTGATGACACTGTGCACGGTAGACACTAGAGGTGTGCAAAATTTCCGATTCTTAGATTATTCGCGATTCGGCCGTGGAAGATTCGAGAACGATTCACAAACATCCAAATTCCGATTATTGAAATATGCCAAGTAAAGCGGAAGTACGACACACTCAGCGCGCCGCGCGGTCAATGAGCAACGGAGCGAGAGTAGCTAAACATCATGCTTCTCAGTACCCGGCCCCTCGAATAATGCCAATGCTCAACTCACGGCTCTAGCTCAACTCATGCCACGAGATAAAAAAAACACAACAACATACCTGAAGCTGCTACAAAAGTACGTCATCCACATAATGTTACGGTAGATATCATTTATATAAGACTAGATGCACTACGGTAGTGGTAGCGTTTGCAGCACATCTACAAAAAGCTAGATGCAGACGTAGTAAACGGCCGCCATCTTAAAGCAGTACACTTCTCTGCAAGGCTGTTGTAGCGAACCTTCCAAGCAAACCTAATTCACTTTTTATCTAAAATACTCCTAAATCGGTAAAATATTGACTTGAATCTATCTTTAAAATAGTTCTAAAACTTTCACATGTGGAAAGTTGACAAAAGGGAAATTATGGATTAACGGGAGCAATTTTAACAACTTTAACGGTTGATTCACAACATTAAATTAATTGAATGTAGTTTAAAGCTGCTGATACAGAATGGGGACTGGAGTTTTTTATTTACTGTTATTTTTGTATATTTGTTTACTGCTATATGTTAACTTGATCCTGAAATAGTAGTTTGGTTTAGCCTGAGAGTATTTTTGAACAATTTTGGAACAAATGTACAAAATATTAAAAAAAAAAAAAAAAAAAGGGGGGGGTGCATCAATAATCGTTTTAGAATCGAATCGGACCATCTGAATCGTAATTGTAATCGAATCGTTAGGTGCCCAAAGATTCCCAGCTCTAGTAGACACAGGAACATTCGGGTCTTTGGAGATGGACTTGTGGCCTTGAGATAACCCATGCTTCCTTACAATTTTGCATCTCAAGTCCTCAGACTGTTCTTTGGTCTTCTTTCTTTTCTCCATACTCAATGTGGTGGTGCACACAAGGACACAGGACCGAGGTAGAGTCAACTTTAATCCATTTTAACGGGCTGCAAGTGGGATTTAGTTATTGCCACCATCTGTTATGTGCCACAGGTAAGTAACAAATGCTGTTAATTACACAAATTAGAGAAGCATCACATGATTTTTCAAAGGTTGCCAATACTTTTTTCCAGCCCATTTTTGGAGTTTTGTGTAAAATGGTAATGAGTCATTTTTTTCCCCATTCTCTTTTGTGTTTTTTCATTGCAAGCAAAATCAATGAGGATATTAATACCAAAGCATTTGTAATTGCAACCATTTTCTGGGGGAAATTGAGCATTATCCAACAGAATTGCATGGGTGCCAATACTTGTGGCCAGCACTGTATAATGTTAAAATGAATTTTAAAAATAACAAAATATTTGAAATAAAATTAAGATAAATGCAGTCATTTAGGGGAGCCTAAACCCACAGCTGCAGCTCAACATTATTACCATCAGAACAAAAATAATTGAATTATTTTCCATAAAAAGGACGTGTGTTTGAGTCTTATCACCTTTATCATGTTCAGCAAACATGTTTTACATGTCGCTTGGCCCTCCTCCTCTAAGCCGCGGCCGTCTGTAACTTTTCTTTAGCCCAAGTGTTCCCATACCAGAGATTTATTTCTTCGATGGGGGAAAACGTTCAGGAGTTTAACCTCCTCCAGCCATCGTGTAGCACAGCTGACTCACTGACACTGAGCAACAGCCGGTGGGGGAGCGTTGAGCCTAACAGCAGGCGAGAGATTTCTCCATGCATTTTTGGGACATAAAAAATAGCTAATACCAGGGACAGTATGACAGAAATTTTTTGCTGTTTTGAAACCTTGATGTATCATGTTTTCGTACCATGGTATACATTGAAACCGGTAAACGGCACATGTCTACTTGTATGTGTGCTTGTATTACAATGCTCGACCACGTCCAGCAAGTGTCTGGTGAGATTTTTTTTTCTTCATTTTTTTTTTTTAATCTGCAGGGCCCACTGAGACGTTCAACCTGGATGTGCTGGTGACACTGCTGCGTCAGGAAAACGCAGCAGATATCTGCGTGATAAAAGTACCCGAGCACATCAAATACACAGAGTACTTCATAGTTGTCAGCGGCGTATCACCGAGACACCTACGCGCAATGGCGCTTTATGCTGTCAAAGTAGTAAGTGGGCTACAATTTATCGATTTTATTCTGTCACTTGGGAGTTTAGCTGAGCTTTTTTTTTTTAAAATAAAAAATAATAATGATTTTCACTCTTTCTTTTAGTACAAAATTCTGAGGAAAGATCAGGATGCTCATGTTAAGATTGAAGGAAAGGATGCAGAAGACTGGATGTGTATTGACTTTGGTATGTCAAACATTTTTATTTTTAGACAAAGTATAATATTGTCACGGTTACTTTTGCAGGTGTAAATTGCCCATGTCCTTTATTTCCTACAGGCAATATAGTTGTTCACTTCATGCTTCCAGAGAAAAGAGAAGTGTATGAATTGGAGAAACTGTGGACCCTGCGCTCCTATGATGAGCAGCTTAGCAGAATGCCTGATGAAAAACTACCAGAAGACTTCATATATGACCTAGAAAACATGAAATGATAAAATATTGTTCCAAATGATGCTTTATTATTTTCATGCAGCTGAGTTTCTGGATACCTCTACTATATTATGGTATAATTTTTTTTGTCATTTGCAAGTATTCTTTGACCATTGCTGAGACATTGCTTGTCAAATGTTTTGAGAATTTTTGAAATAAATTGTTTTTTTAATGGTAATCGTTGTTTGTCGAAACAGTCTCGTCATTTTGCGAAGCTGGATCGAGAGAGCTTGAATAAAGCCTAATTCGGACAAGTGGTATAGAAAATAGATGAATTCCACTTAGCTTTTCAGCGCAAGGTTTATCAAAAAAATGTGGGTTTTTAAACATTATTTAACTCATTGGCTGCCATTAACGTGGGTAAACGTTCAATCCATTTTGACCGGTAGAGCTGGCAGTGATTATTCGTTCTGCCAGCCCCCCTGTCAAATTAGATTAGACCTCTCACTCCGTCAATGGTAGTGAAACAAGATCACTCAATGCCAGCTATCCCAAATCAAATGGATTTGATGTCTATTATTGTAAGTTGCAGTGAATGAGTTAACCAGGAAACAGGCATGAAAATCTCTCAACTTTTGGCGAAATTTGCCGTTTTGAAGTCAAAAAGGGTGCCAAAAATCGATTATTAGATTATTCTTCTGTGCTCAAGTTATAGTTAAGTTAGCGCGAGAGTGGAAGAGAGTTCGTTGCTTCTTGCGTTTCAGTTGTCCAGCAGTAGGTTCGAGTCGTGTTCATTGGAAAATGTCCCTGGTGTGTTGTTAAGTCCCGGGTGCGTCTACAAGAGGTGAGTACACGAACCCTCTTGTACTGCTTAGCCTTTATTGTTGTTTTGTTTCTCGTTAGCGAAGAGCACTACGTTAATTAGCGACTTCGCTAACATGTATTTCCATGTCAAATTGTGCGTTCTTCGTTGTCTGGTGGTGTACAAAAGTTACTCCAGATGCAGAATGTGTAAAACCAGGATGAAGTACAGCGGTAACACTACAAACATGCGAAATAGCACAGAAATCTATGAAAACAGTATATTGGTGAAAAGAAGTCTTTTTTTTTTTTTTTTTCTAAAGACAGAAAATGTGGAATTCATTTCACCAGTTTAAATTTTACTGTATTGTTGAGAGAAATAAGTACTGCTGTTTGAAACGGCTAATGTTTTTGCACCTCCTTGTGAAAAAGAGCATCTTGTTTTGTATAGGCATGTTGAGAATTACGTACTGCCTTTAAAATGGTTAATGATTTTGCACTTTCCTTTCAAAAAAAAAAAAAAAAAGGGCAGCTTTTTGTTGAATGGGCATGTTTCCATCGTTCCTGTTGAAACATTTGGGTATTTTAAATAAGTAATGGACATAAGTTTGTTTGGCTACTTTATTATCAAGTAATGTATGATGCATCGGTAATCGTGATCATCGTCAACACCGTGATCATCGTTCAATCATCGAATCGTAGCACCCTGAATCGTAATCGAATTTAATCGGGGGGTGCCTCTTGCAGATCGCTGAAACATGGTGTGGGTCGACAGAGCTCAATATTTTGTCGGGCTGTACAGTGTACCGGAACATATTTCCTCCACACCCTTCTCACCTTTTTAACCCCTGACCCATTTTCATGCCTGAGGAAAGGAGATTGAGAACACATTTGCAATGTTGACCTGGTAGCAATTTAGAGTTTAAAGCGGCCACGCCAGTAGATCATCTGATTGAAAAACACTTCAACAGTGGAGAGCCAGGAATCAAACCCCCGACCCTTTGATCACTGGACAACCAACTCTACCACATGGTCCACTGCTGTGTAAAGTTATCCCTCTTTGGTTCATGCAATATTCAGTCTCTGCTGATGTTTAAATTCTGCACCGTAAACATGGCTGCTACAAAATTTAAATGCTGTGTCAGTAACTGAAACAGAGCTTTAAAATGCACCAACATTGTGTTTATTTAATTGTAGTTAAAGCATTTAGTGAGATTTAACGTTTTAAAGAAATTCCCGCTTTATTTTTGTAATGCGTGGAGAGGATAGAAATGATCTATGGCCTAGCAAGTGACCGTTCTGTTTCATTGAGCCACTGTGAGTCACAGAACATTAGCAAAATGTCCAAATAATGACTTCGTGAGTAGGACACAACTTTGTGCGTATGCCCTCTTTATTTATTCATACAGGATGATGTGCAGATAAAAATAATTAACGCTAATGTGCACCACGAATCAGTATGTAAATATAGAATTGAGGGGAACAGCTCAAGCAATTCTGGACAACCCAAAAACCAAACTAACCAATGTTCTATTGTGGCTATTGTGATGTCTGCTGTACAGTCATTTCACCAACTAGTCATCCCTGTTGATGATGATATGTTTAAAGTTTTGTGGACAAAAAATGAGGTTACTTTACAACAAAGCTCATTACTCTCCTGAAGATGTCTCAACCTAAGGGGATCCTCGGACTTGAAGACTTGTACACTCTAATAAGCCACAATTGTTCTCTTTTACTAAAATATGTTATTAGAAACACATACAGTGCCTTGCAAAAGTATTCGGCCCCCTTGAATCTTGCAACCTTTTGCCACATTTCAGGCTTCAAACATACAGATATGAAATTTAATTTTTTTGTCAAGAATCAACAACAAGTGGGACACAATCGTGAAGTGGAACAACATTTATTGGATAATTGAAACTTTTTTAACAAATAAAAAACTGAAAAGTGGGGCGTGCAATATTATTCGGCCCCTTTACTTTCATTGCAGCAAACTCACTCCAGAAGTTCAGTGAGGATCTCTGAATGATCCAATGTTGTCCTAAATGACCGATGATGATAAATAGAATCCACCTGGGTGTAATCAAGTCTCCGTATAAATGCACCTGCTCTGTGATAGTCTCAGGGTTCTGTTTAAAGTTCAGAGAGCATTATGAAAACCAAGGAACACACCAGGCAGGTCCGAGATACTGTTGTGGAGAAGTTTAAAGCCGGATTTGGATACAAAAAGATTTCCCAAGCTTTAAACATCTCAAGGAGCACTGTGCAAGCCATCATATTGAAATGGAAGGAGCATCAGACCACTGCAAATCTACCAAGACCCGGCCGTCCTTCCAAACTTTCTTCTCAAACAAGGAGAAAACTGATCAGAGATGCAGCCAAGAGGCCCATGATCACTCTGGATGAACTGCAGAGATCTACAGCTGAGGTGGGAGAGTCTGTCCATAGGACAACAATCAGTTGTACACTGCACAAATCTGGCCTTTATGGAAAAGTGGAAGAAGAAAGCCATTTCTCAAAGATATCCATAAAAAGTCTTGTTTAAAGTTTGCCACAAGCCACCTGGGAGACACACCAAACATGTGGAAGAAGGTGCTCTGGTCAGATGAAACCAAAATTGAACTTTTTGGCCACAATGCAAAACGATATGTTTGGCGTAAAAGCAACACAGCTCATCACCCTGAACACACCATCCCCACTGTCAAACATGGTGGTGGCAGCATCATGGTTTGGGCCTGCTTTTCTTCAGCAGGGACAGGGAAGATGGTTAAAATTGACGGGAAGATGGATGCAGCCAAATACAGGAACATTCTGGAAGAAAACTGATCAGAGATGCAGCCAAGAGGCCCATGATCACTCTGGATGAACTGCAGAGATCTACAGCTGAGGTGGGAGAGTCTGTCCATAGGACAACAATCAGTTGTACACTGCACAAATCTGGCCTTTATGGAAAAGTGGAAGAAGAAAGCCATTTCTCAAAGATATCCATAAAAAGTCTTGTTTAAAGTTTGCCACAAGCCACCTGGGAGACACACCAAACATGTGGAAGAAGGTGCTCTGGTCAGATGAAACCAAAATTGAACTTTTTGGCCACAATGCAAAACGATATGTTTGGCGTAAAAGCAACACAGCTCATCACCCTGAACACACCATCCCCACTGTCAAACATGGTGGTGGCAGCATCATGGTTTGGGCCTGCTTTTCTTCAGCAGGGACAGGGAAGATGGTTAAAATTGACGGGAAGATGGATGCAGCCAAATACAGGAACATTCTGGAAGAAAACCTGTTGGTATCTGCACAAGACCTGAGACTGGGACGGAGATTTATTAGATTTTTTTAAAACATAAAGCCAAATCTACAATGGAATGGTTCAAAAATAAACGTATCCAGGTGTTAGAATGGCCAAGTCAAAGTCCAGACCTGAATCCAATCGAGAATCTGTGGAAAGAGCTGAAGACTGCTGTTCACAAACACTCTCCATCCAACCTCACTGAGCTCGAGCTGTTTTGCAAGGAAGAATGGGCAAGACTGTCAGTCTCTCGATGTGCAAAACTGATAGAAACATACCCCAAGCGACTTGCAGCTGTAATTGGAGCAAAAGGTGGCGCTACAAAGTATTAACGCAAGGGGGCCAAATAATATTGCACGCCCCACTTTTCAGTTTTTTATTTGTTAAAAAAGTTTAAATTATCCAATAAATGTTGTTTCACTTCACGATTGTGTCCCACTTGTTGTTGATTCTTGACAAAAAATTAAAATTTTATATCTTTATGTTTGAAGCCTGAAATGTGGCGAAAGGTTGCAAGGTTCAAGGGGGCCGAATACTTTTGCAAGGCACTGTATACTATTGCCACTGATTTAGAAATCTAATATTTAGTACATATTTTGACCTACCGAGGGCCCCATGTTTTATGCGAGCAATGCACGTTGGAGGTTATAATGCGGTTGGACGGGACTGGGAAAAAAGCTGTGGTAGCTAGCAAGTGAACCTAGTATAATGACTGGCAAGATTTTGTCACATTCTGGTCCTTGTCAGATTGTTTTGTTACAGAGCTGTGGGATGAATTCCCAATGTCTTACTTTCATCCAATTCCAACTCATAAGCAGTGTCTTTAAACCGATCCTAAGCGGCTTGCCGATATATTGACGTGCTGCCATTTCTTGACCCCTTTGTTGCGAGTTGCATCTTTCCCTTGTTTTTTCCGTTCGTCTGCCTCTCACCGTGGTTTCCCCCCGTTTTTAAATTTTTTTGGTTTTTTTTATCCTGACCTAATGTCACGGACCCATTTTGTGTCTCCCTTTTCGCGATCACGGTATTTTGTGGGTTCAATAAACCCTTTTATGCAATCCCTATATTCATGTTGTCTGCTTCCTTTTTGAAGTTGGCTGCGTTTTTTTTTTTTTTCTGTGGTCAAGTGAGCCGCAGTTTCTTTTCAGTTGCGTTTCCCTTTCAGGTTTTACCGCCCAGACATACGTGGGTTGCAATTGCTTTATAAGGAAAATCATGACTCGAATAGCACGCGGAAGTATAGCCCTGTGGTGTAAGTGCTCGTCTGTCGCACGGAAAATCCCGCTGGAGACTTTCATTTAAATGCTTTTGCTGCTCGTTTTGTGAAATATCGACAGTGCTGTCCTGCTCATCACTTTTCCGCGCAGGTTCAAATTGGCAGGGCAGAACCGACGCATGTTTATGTAGCTAGTGAGTGACACTGTGGAAGTACAGCAGCGTTGCCCAGTGATGTCACCGCATTGCGTCGACAGCAACAATGACGTTAAACTAATTTTTCAAATTGTATAAAAAAGAAAACGTTAAAAGGGGTTTTAATATCAAACTTTTATAACTCATACTAATATGTATTTTTTAAGAACTTCCGAGTCTTTCTGTCCGTGGTTCTTTAAAACTTTTAGTGAGTCAGAGTCACTAATGAGGTAGCTTTACACTTGCCTGACTTTGTTAATGACAAAATGGGTTCAGTTCCTACTCAGTGACATGTGAATGGTCATTTGTCTCTATGTGCCCTGTGATAGACTTCTGCATGTGTTCATGTTTGAGCTGCAGAAATAAATAGGTTTAAAGGCTCTGGTGGATGGAAAATCAATGTTCATGCCATAATGAGACTAATTTAGAACTTCTAAAAAGCAGCCACGCACACCCAAAACTCTGGGCCACATGCTGGCTGTCACGTTGTTGCTCTCCCATTCACAGGTGACAATGAGGTGTTCTACAGCGGCCACACCAGTGTGTTATGTAAACAAAAGACATTTTCAAGATGGAATCGGTTGCACGCCGAGTTGTGACGGTTATATTATTTGCATACATTTGCATAATCGCATCACTAACAATACTTTTTTTGTACTTGTTTTGGTGTTGCATTTTTTAGATTCTGTTGATGTAAACGATTTTTAACTGCTTTTAATTGTAATTATGTTATATGCAAATGTGTAACTATTGTGTTTATTTCAATGTAAAATAGAAAAATGACAAAAAGTTATTTTTTTCAAATTTCCTGCAAAATCTTTGTTCCACCAATCCACCATAATGTTCTTCTCATTCTGACAAAGTAGTTGTGTTAAAGTGGCCTCGTCATTTAGGGATTGAAAGCTTTTCAGACCTCCATTACCTACACCTCAAACATTTGTGGTTGGACCAATTTTATCTGATTTAGGAGCAATGTGCGCGCTTTTTCACCCCCTAAAAAGGTTGAGTGTTTTGGTTTTAAGTTGCTTTCAGTCTGTGTGGCAGTGCTATTGTTTTCAAATTATTCAAATCACAATGTGTTTCCAATGTTTATTCAGACGAATTGTCTTTTCTAATTTGTAAATTTACATTCATTGAGTTCAATTTGGTTAATGTGTGTAAGTGGTCTTTTTTTTTTTCTCTCTCTTGAAATATGTTTTTTTTTCTCTGCTTTCGTCATTGGAGCAAAAAGTGAACACATTCCAATTTAATGCCAAAATACCATCCTTAGCTATGATTACAAGAGACATTTCTAAGGTTGTAAAAAAAAGACCTCCCTACTTTGTGCCAACATTACACATAAAGATTGAGTCTCCTCATTCATTTGGTCATTTAATATTCAAAGGCTGCAAATTGCAAACAATTGCACGGTAGCCTGTGAGTGTTTGTGCAATTCATTTAAGTTTAATGTCTTAATGGACGTTGGCTGCTTAGGAGCTGATCATGTTGTAAAACACAGCATTTGCAAGGATGTATGAGATGTATTGATCCTCTGGTGCACAAGTGGACTCCCAGCACGCTAATGCACTTACCCTCCAGGATATCTACATTTTGTGTTGTATGGAGGAAACACTGAGGTACAAAAGTATTTGGACAGTGGCAGTTTTTATGATTTTGTACAAGGGGTCAATATCACCTCAAAAAGCCTTTGCTGTCCTTACTAAATCAATTAGTCATCATTATAATGTATTGGAAGACCAGGTCATCTGTATTGTTTGTACTGGTGTCTCATTTTCCTCTTGAAAAGAGGTCGGAGATTTACAATGGGGTTCAGGTCAGGGGAATTTGCTGGCCATCAATTTTAGATCAAAGCTTAAATTGACGCTATTTTACCAAAGATAACATTTGCCATTTAGGAATTACAGCAATTAATGACACCCGTTTTCAGAAGCCTAGGATTATTTGGCCCCTTAAATGAGGGACTAGAGCTTGGATGACCTTAACTGAACATTTCCTTTACTTGGTGCTTATTTGCGGTTTTCCTCACTTTTGCCTTCAACATGTGATTTAAAAGCTTAAAATTAAGAATATATACCATCTAGATGAATTTAAAAACATCACTTTGTCCAACTACCACTCAGTCCTGAAAATGGAGTGTAATGCTCAAATAATCATTTAATCACATCTTTACTGATTTATTTTAATTTCATTGTGGTGGTGTAGAAATATATTCTTATCAAGAACATTCTCGATGTACAGTCATGTGAAAAAAATAAGGACACCCCATTAAATATTCAGTTCATTAATGTGAAATGTTTACATATCAATGTCTGATCTAGTTTTTCTTTATCTCTGGAAAAGAAAGTGATTTCATTGCTAGTAAACAACAAAAAATTATATTATTTTACTCATTAAACCAAACATCTAAAAAAAAATGCATATTCTAACTGAGGAAAAAGTTAGGATACCCCTTTGGCTGAAATAACTTCAGTGAGATGCTTTTTGTAGCCATCTACCAGTCTTTGACCTTGGTCTGAAGAGAGTTTGCCTCACTCCTTTACATTCAACTGTGAGATGTTTGAGGAGTTTCTTTCATGTACAGCCCGTTTCGAGTCACCCACAGCATCTCAATGGGCTTAATATCTGGGTTTTGACTCGGCCATTCCAGGACTCTCCATTTCTTCCTTTTAGCCAGTCCTTGGTGGATTTACTGGTATGTTTTGGGTCATTGTCATGTTGCAGGGTCCAGTTTCACTTCAGCTTGAATTTTTTCACAGATGATCTCACATGTTCCTCAAGCACCCTCTGATACATGATAGAATTAAAGGTGGAATCTATGATGGTGAGCTGGCCAGGTCCTGCTGCAGCAAAGCATCCCCAAAACATGACAATTCCACCTCCATGCTTCACAGTTGGTATGAGGTTCTTTTCCTGGAATGCTGTATTGGGTTTACGCCAAACATCTCCTCTGTTCTAGTGTCCAAATAATTCAATTTTAGATTCATCTGTCCAAAGAACAATATTCGAGAAGTCCTGCTCTTTGTCTACATTCACTCTGGTTCCATGTTCTTCTTGGAGAGCAAAGGTTTCCTCCTTGCACACCTCCCAGGAAGGTTAAACTTGTGAAGTCTTTTTCTGATTGTAGAGGCATGAACTTTCACATCAACAGTAGCAGGGAGCCTGCCGTAGATCCCGTGATGACATTTTAGGGTTTTTGGAGACTTTTTTTCGCATCTTGCGCTCTGCTCTCGGGGCGAACTTGCTTGGACGGCCAGACCTGGGCATGTTGGCAGTTGTTTTGAATGGCCTTCACTTGTAGACTATTTTCCGGACAGTGGAATGGCTGATTTTATATTCTTTTGAGATTTTTAGAAATCCCTTACCAGACACATAAGCGTCTAAAATCTTCAATCAAGACACTCCTCGGAGAGCTCCTTCGATCTCACCATGGTGTTTTCTCTCACTTCAACAGTCAGGGGCACACCAAACTAACTTTGAGGTTTAAAAACCTCCTTCAAAACACTTGGTTAAGATGTTCTAATCATGTGCACGCGATATGATACCGCTGTGTGTGATTTTAGCCATTTCAAGTAGGATTGAATGTGGGGGTGTCCTAATTTATTCCTCAACAGAAATTGCATTTATTTAAAATTACATTTTGTGGAAAGTTATTTAAAAAAAACATTTTTTCAGTTTTAATTGTTTAGTTCTATTACTTGAAACCATGAAGATTTTTAAAATTGATATTAAATATCCATGTGACCAAATATGTTAGGACACCCTGTGGAAGCCTGTGTGTTTTGTAATTTTTTCAAAATTACTGTATTCATACACGCAACAATGGAATCTGAATACGTGTGTGTGCTGGAATTAGGACTGTGATTCACAAGTGAAATTATGCGCAATGCAAAGGACATGGGAACGTTTCAACGTCATTTGGTGTCATACGCATGAATTTAGTCGTAAAATCACAAAATACTGACATGTGCTAATGGCACAGCTTACTAATTGAATGAGGCGGTGACTGTATCTCAAGAGGGTTGTTAAAGTGAACATTATTTTCCTGCCTCCCCCTTCAGACACACCCTGTATAAAGCACTAGCAGAGCAGAGAGTCAAACAGAAGAGCTTAGGAAACAGTGGAAGTCACTTAACAGCACAGTTTTCAACATTTAACGACGTACGTACTTCAGGATGATCACTTTTTCTGCTTTTGGGTTAAGAAATTGTGCTATTTTTGAAATTGATATTGGATTATTACAGCAGTTGATGATTGTAAAGTTTCTGTCCCCCATTGCGTGACCCAGGATTCTCTGCTGGGATGTCGCTGGTTGTGGTTCTTTGCCTGCTGGCTTGTGTTCACTCTGGCATTGAGGCATATCCACGCAAGCCTGTCAGCCCCAAAGAAGGAGCACCCCCTGAGGAGATGGCAAAATACTACTCTGCTCTCAGACACTACATCAACCTCATTACTCGGCAGAGGTATACGTGATTTGGAAGCAGTGTTGTTATTATTGACATGTGCAGTATTGACTTGTTACCTTGTTGTTCTTTTTACACAGGTATGGAAAAAGAGACAGTCCAGACACAATGTTGTCTGATGTGCTTGTAAAAGAGAGCACAGAGACTATTCCTGGGTCTAGTTATGTCAGGTAGGTTCTAAAAAAAAACATTGCATCAATTAGCATGTAATATATTTTATATGGATGATAACTATAATGCTTTAACTTGAATTTTTTTGGTCATTTCATTTTAAAGCAATTATTAGTAACTTTTTCCCTAATATGGTCCATCCCCAGTCCCCCAAATTTTATTTATTAGATGAATGGGGGAAACAGGATGCAACAATTCAACAATTAAAAAACAAAAAAAGTTATTACATATGTTTTGGATATACAACATTTAAAATTTCTAGTTTTTTTTTTTTATACATCAGTTTCTCTGGGCTGATTTTTCCCCCTAAATCTGTGGGCTCTATCAATATTTTACTGAACTGCAAATGAGCCACAGCCAAAAATGGCCAAATTTTAAATTGAAATGTTCTCATGTGGGAAAATATGTTATGTAGGTAAGCGATTCAGAGAATAATTGAATAGATGAGGAACTACAGAACATGAATATAGTACTCCCAAACTGGAAAAGACACATTTCAGATGGAGGTAAATTTACTGTATACACTTTTCTAATAATTAAGGTGATTTGAGTCGATTTGAAAAATGATTAGTTGAGATTTTTATCTGCTGATAATGCAAATCAATATAACACTATTTCTAAGAAAAACGTTTCTTTTGGCTAAAAAGGGTGAGTTTGCAATTAATTAAAAAAAAAAAAAAATCAAATTTTGTCAAAGGTGTTTTCTGTTGTTATTGATTTTAAAACTGGCCTTTGTTTTGTTTTTTTTTATTTTTGTATTTGCACTTTTTTAAGAATAATATTTATTATTATTATTATTATTATTATTTTATTTTATTTTATTTTTGTGATTGTGTCTCCTCATAGTACAAATAGCCGGTGGACTTATTTTCTCATCTTCTATCTATGATTATATTTCTAATTGCAACAATTGGTTCCTTTCTACATGTGCTAATGTCTTGTATCTTTGTTGCGTTGCAGGTATGATGAGCTACCAATGTGGTGATGATCCTTGAGTTGCTTAAAACGTCTAATTTTGGCTTGTTTGTCAATTTTAACTTGTGTTGCATGATATATTGTGTTTCTAAAAATATATTGAGATGTCTATCCATGTCTTCATGGTTGTCTTACATGCAGCTGCAGAGTCCCCTGCCAAGCAGTCCCCTCTAGTGGTGAATTGCGGTAAAATGATATTTTGGTTCTACACTATTTGGCTTTTCTTGTGTTTGGGACAGTAATAAAATGCAAACAAAACAAAAACAAACAAACAAACAAAAACAACCTGTTTTGAGTAATTTATTTTACATGGCTATTTATTATTTTATTCAGGTAAATGGCTGTTATATTTGCCCTCCCAATGTAGTTGCTAATGTTGAAAATAGATGAATTTATGGTAGTTACTCTGATAAACAACACAAACCTATTGCAAAATCACTGATTCTCGGTCACTGTCCAAAAGAGTTAATTTTGTTGCTCAGTGTGGTCCTAATGGTATGCGATAAAAAGTGACAAAGGTTTCATGTGTTGTATTTAAGTTGTTTTACATTTGCTTTTAAATGTTTTATTTTAGTACAGTTTTAATGTTTATCTGCAACACATTCCAACTGTTTCTTAATTAAAATATGTATTTTCTATAGTCAAATAGTGTACATGTTCAAATTGCATAATTCTACATTGGATACAATAATATTAAATATATGACTACAAGTATAAATAATGTATGCCTCGTTTTTGATGAACACTTTGGTCTACTACATGACTGTATTTTAAGGTGGAGAACCACTTTTCCATGTTCATGGTGTATTTTCTCTAAATAAATGTGAAATAATACAACTAAAATGTCACCCAGCTTTTGTTTCCAGTTATTCAGTGTCGTTGTAAATGATTTATCTAGAATGTGGCACATTGTCATGATTATTACATAATGTAGAAGTGAGGGCAATATTATAATAAAATCAAATCTGGTAACTTTTTTTTTTTTTTTTTTTAAACTGCCTACTAGTTCCTGATGTCACCTGTGCAGTAATTTAGAACAAATATGAGCGGTAATTTGTCCATGTTTGAATGTGTTCTCCTCAACTTTGAAGGACGCTTGATGTGCTCCACAGAGAAGCTTTGTGTGAGTTGAGAGGAGGAGAAAAAAGAAGGGGGCGCAGCATCCTGGCTGCCCGCCTGGCACGCACGCCGAGCAGTAAAACTAACGTCAACTAGTGTGCCATAACTGGGCAATAATGGACATAATAGGTGAAAGTAATTGAGACCGCGTGACCGGACTCCCGTGAAGACAGCAGGTAATAACACGCGTTTAAACTCGAGTCACGTTAGCAACCTTATGCTAGCTCGTACTAGTACAGTTAAACGTGCGCTGTACTCTGCATGGCTAATTATCAATAGCTATCATTGACATTTATACACGCACGCGCAGTGGTTTTCCACAAAGAGACCCGGGTGGTTTATTTACATCAAGTCCTTGATTCATTACATTAAACTGGGAGCAATGAATAAACGCGTGAACGCGCACGTGAGCGCTTGCTAGCTACGCTAACATGCTGGCGTGTTACCATTTGCCGACGCGAACTAAAATTATGACAATAATTGTATGTATTAGGCGTCGAGGGTTACAATGAGAAAAAACCGGCAAGAATGACATCATTGTAAGCGTTGAAGAAGTGAAGTCCGAATCAATGGCTTGCAGTGACTTTACCTCATGTCACGTTACACGGCGTTGTAAATTGTGAGAAGTGAGAGCGAAAAGTGACAACAGTAACACAATACAGACGTACATTTGATCTCTGGGCAGCTGCTTTCAGACGTGGCAAGAATATTCACGCTATACTTGAGTAGAGGTATAGATACGTGTGTAAAAACGGAGAGGCTGGTAAATGTAGATGAAATGGTTTTACTGTCAAAATCCGTATGAACGCATTCGCTTACTATTGACGGCGATAGACGTCAAATGTATTTAACTGGTAGAGTTGGCAGTGATCATTCGCTGGCTTTTCTGTTTTATTTTAACGTCAAAAAATTCTCGGGCTGACAATTTTTTCCCGACCGGTCTAATCAGCGTTCATTTCCAGTTGCGCATTCAAAATTTAAGCCATCCTTCTCATTCCTCTTTCATGCGGATCACACGATCCCGATTTTAACATATTAAATTCATGTTCGCCTTTTTGTCTATATCTTTTTTTAATCTATTATTTAAATCCAATATCTCAATGACATCGCATTAGAACATCGAAATGCCAAGTTTAAATTTTTTGCCCAATTAATCTCATCCCAATTTCAACACATTACTACCCCCCCCCCCCCCCCCCCCCCCCAAACATAGAGTGGCCAATAGTCCTCTTTTGTCCGGACAAGTCCACTTTTCATGTCCACTCCATGCCGGCTGGCAGAGTTTTATAAATTCATGAATATATCCAGCTTTCATGATTTTTTACGAGAGTGTTTTATACAATTAGCCATCCACTCGAAGGCAGAACTGGATCGTTAAGTTTATTTCCTATTATTGTCGATCATGTGTCTTCTGTTGTATATTTGTTTATATGTGTACACAGAGATACAGTATATTGTATTAGTCTTGTACTAATTGTTCTGCATTTGTGTATTTGGTTGAATGTTAGTATTATATTGTAAGTAACTGTGTTTTTTATGCCTCAGGGTTACGTCATCTATGTTAATAAAAGGACATTTCAAATTGACACCGAGGAGTATTTCTTAACAATTAGCGTGTGTTGAAACTGACTGACACATTGCGCAGAGTACTACGATCCTGCGCTGCCTGTGACGTGTTCCCAGAAAGCCTGCCCAGTTGTTAACAAGTTTTTTACAATCAATACATATATAATCAAATGCTCATGTACCCAAAAGAGTAATGAAGTCGAAAATACCTTTATTCTAATTTGGATAGAAATTTGCGCATGTGTGCGCAGTCACAGATTACATACATACATACATACATATATATCCATGGGTCTGCATTATTTTGTTATTATAATTATTAAATTTTTGTTTTTGTGTGCATTTTTATTGTTTATTTTTTTAGGAAGAATAAAGCCTGTTGAGTAACCTGTAACCTGTTGAGTAATAAAATTATTGCTATATAAAACTGAATTTTTCTATCCAGACGGAGGAGGCACACTTTAAATATATTAAAGTCATATTGGCACCTTTGAGTGAACTTCGAGTAAAATTCAAGTATCTCAACGGCGGGCCAGGTGTCCTCTTTTTTGGAAATCAAAATATGGTCACCCTACCAAACATGTTTAACATGTTCACATTTTCAACCAAAAAGTCATTAACTGTATACATAGTTAGTTGGGTTTTCGTTTCAAATGTGCATTTAAAGCTGAAAAATTAAGAGCAAAATAACAGTCAATAACCAATTACCATAATGTTCGGACTATAAGGCGCACCTGAGTATAAGATGCCACCCACCAAATTTGACTTGGAAACAACATTTGTTCATAGATAAGCCGCACTGGACTATAAGTCGCAGCTGTCCTCACTATATTATGGGATATTTACACCAAAGGATAACCGGCAACACTTTATTTGACAGCGGCATCATAAGACTGTCATAAGACCAAATTAACCTCCATGCTTCAATGTTTCAAGAAGCATCATGGGGCCATCACTGCTCCCTTGAAGGACAACCTCCACCTTCTGTAAACACTGTTGTCGTCCAACATGCCTCCTAGCATGCATTGCAGCGATATAGATGTAAATAACAATTAAAATTCATGTTCTGTTTTAATTATTTCTTCAGTTACTGTTCCAGTTGTTTCATTAATTGCTACTTATGGTATTTGGTAACACTTTATTTGACAGTGGCGCCATAAGTCTCTTATAAGACCATCATAATTTTGATATGACATGATGAAAATGAGCATAAATGAACGCTTATGGCAGATGTCATTTTGTGTCATCCGGCTAATGATCTCACTTTTGAATGGATGTAAACGATCCCAGCTGGACATAAATGGAGTTAGTGACATACTTTGCTGGATGACACTTCATGACATCGGTCATATGCATTCACATTAATGCCAATGATAGTGTCATGTCATAATTATGACGGTCTTATGGCAGTCTTATGATGCCGCTGTCATATAAAGTCTTACCTATTAACCCAGTAAATCAACAAATAAGCCGCAGGATTCAAAATGAGGGAAAAAAGTAGCGGCTTATAGTCCAAAAATTACGGTAGTCAACTAATCACAGAAATAAATGGTTAATAGTTGACTACAATCGTTTGTGGCAGCATTAATACTGCCATTATTTAAAGGTGATCTCCCACAAAATTCCAATTTTTGCCACTGTTTCGTTTATGAACATGTCAACATGAGTGTGTGACCTGGATAAAGTTTGTCATATGTAAGTCAAACTACTCTGCAAACAAGCAGATTTAAAATCAGTTGGTATGTGACACCATGCTTTATTAGGCAAGTACCACCACGCTTTATTAGGCGAGTACCTCCCTACTTTGGTCTCAGCAAAGGGTCATTCATCTCAGGAGAACAAGAGAAAGATTTGATTCAGTCAGCCACCTATTAATGAGAGTTGAATTAATGAGACCTTTGCACTTGAAGAACGCAAAATGACCAACTAAAAAGGACATTCTGGGCATTTTCAACAGAAATTGTCTTGCAATCCTGATAAAATTAAATCACAGGTTATGAAACACAATATTGAAAAAAAATGATGTAAGGTCTTAATGTAGTGTATACTACTAGAAATTTCATGCATCTTGTATGCGCGGTATTGCTCTCCCTTATCTAGATTGCCTCCCTAAAGGGGAGTAGTGTAGCACCTCCCACAGTTGCTCCTAACTTCCCACTTATAAACGTCTCCTTTTACTTTGGAATGCGGAAGCTAGGTTCCAGATAGTTTTTTTCGTGCACCACATGAAATAGTGCTTGCTGGCGGCTGCATCGTTTTCATGATTGCAAAGAATTAACGTGACGTTTTCAAGCTTTTAATTCCAAACATTTGACAGTTTCACCATGTAAGCAAAAGCAGACCATATTCTATTGTTTATAGCGTTATTTCTATTTCAGTGGTAAGCCTCAAACCAATTTAGAAAAACTCGTAATTTCACAAAATACATTAATACAAGTAATCTGAATTCATGTTATTAAATTCATGTTATTACAATAAACGAACATAATATGATTAGGCATGTGCCGGTTACCGGTTTCAAGGTTTACCGTGGTATGGAAACGTTACGGTTTCAAAACCACTAAAATTTTCCGTCATACCGTAGTACGGTATTCGCTATTTTACAAGCCTCAAAAATGCAGCGAGAAGTATCGGGCTTGGAGCGGCAGCGCTCACCCCTCCCACTCCGGTTGTTGATGTGTGTTTGTCAGTGACACTATTCTGCTAAACACCAAAAAATAAACACTCTAAACAAAAGGCATACTTTTCTTGAATTTATGGAGGTCTCAAATCATGGTAACTGAAATATACAGTTTTAAAACGTTGTACAATGGTATTCTACACGTGTGAGTAGCTTCATTAGCACAAACAAAACAGAATGTGAGGAAGTCATCCATGAAAGAGTTCGCCAAAAACAAAACACACATTTTCCTTTCAAAATACAAATTAACTAAAAATTTACAAAGACGAATGTTAGCCTAGTCTTAGCTGGGAGAGCAACGTCATCGAGGTTATAAATCTCACGGCCACTGAGAAACAAGCTTGAATGAAGGAAAAGGGATAACATCAAAGATCGCTAATTGTGACAGATGATCTTGCCCTAAGCACAAATGTACCCTCGCTGGAAAAAGGAGAGGTCTCGCTCCCAGTGTTTTTAGATGAAACCTTTACACAACAACATTCACGTTTTAACTAACTTATCCATTTTTAGCTTATTAACTTATGAATTCTGCGTCTTTTTAACACAAAGGCATGACATGAAGACTAGAGTTGACACAGTTGCTGAAAATGGCAAAACTTCACTTGAGCTTTTGCCTCCTCAAAAAAAAAAAAAAAAAAAAAAAAGGTAGTCAATATTTTTCTATTTTATTTAGAAGTGTTTTTACTTTTTTATAGCAATTAATTTAGTTCTTGCTCCAATCTTGAGCAACCTGAGCTGTGGCTGTGGATAGTCTATAAGTTCTATTTATTTTAATTTTATTTAAAATATGTTTTTGTTTATTTATATATTTTAACATAATATTCATGTTCCAATTTGCAAATTTTTCTGAAAAATAAAAAAATCCCGGAATTTTTTTTTTTTTAACCCATACCTCTCAAAATAACACATTTTGGAGCTATAATTGCAATACCTTGATACCGTAAAACCGCAGTATTTTTGCTCACGGTTATCGTACCGTCAAAATCTCATACCGGCACATGCCTAAATATGATACTGGGCTGTGACAATGGAATAATGAATACATTTTTTAAAATGATTATTCTAATCTTAAATTCACAAATGAATTGGGTAAAAAATTAAGAAATTGACTGATATGGGTTTTTCAGGACTGATACTGATACCGATAATTAGTAGTTAGAGTTAGCCGTATTCATTTGCAGTAAAAGTGCAAAAATTGGCGTAAAAAATTAAATGATGCAAACACTGAACTTAATTAAAATGCCTAAAGCATGTTTATTGAATCACACAAATAGAAAATAATATTTCCAGAAGTGCCTGAATTTCCCAGACTCAGAAACATCTCTTATAAAGTTGAATAAAAGGGGCAAATAAATAGCTCTCTGAAATTTTTGCACCGAAAATAGAGTACATCAAAAATACAGGGAACTCTCGCCGATAGTTTTAAATTGGTTTTTTTCATATTGGCCAGTCGGATTGATTTTTTTCATATCGGCCAGTCGGATTAAATACAAAGGTCTATTCAGTCAATTTTCCAAATATCGGCACTAATAATCGATCTATCTCTAGTAGAAATGTATTTATAAGTAAAATTGATTGCAACATGTTTTCCTCAATTACTTGTCATTAACCAGATATTCATGTTTACAAGTTTTTTAATGATTAACACAACTAAATAGACAAGATTTAAGTAAGATGACAGAAAGAGCAAAAGAGAAAGATAAGAATCCCACACACCTGCACAAACAATTAATCCTTTATTTCTCCTATGTGAATCTCTCATATAATGATTACCGTAAATTTGGGACTATAACCCGCTACTTTTTTCCTTCATTTTGAATCCTGCGGCTTATATTTCAGTGCGGCTTATTTGTTGATTTATTGGGTACTTAATAAGTAACAGTTTATTTGACAGCGGCGTCATAAGACTGCCATAAGACCGTCATAATTATGACATGACACTATCATGGGCATTAATGTGAATACATATGACAGTTGTCATTAAGTGTCATCTGGCAAATGATGTCACTAATTCCATATATGTCGATCTTGGATCTTTTAAATCCATTCAAAAGTGAGATAATTTGCTGGATGACACAAAATGATATCTGTCATAAGCATTTATTATTATGCATTTATCTTATGGCACCACTGTCAAATAAAGTGTTACCAAATATCATAACTAGCAATCAATGAAACAACTGGAGCAGTAACCGAAGAAATAATTAGCACAGAACGTTAATTTTGATTGTCATTGACAACTGTAGCGCTTCAATGCATGCTAGGAGGCATGTTGGATGACAACACTGTTGACAGCAGGTGGCAGCAGAGGTTGACTGTCTCCCTCAAGGGAGCAGTGATGGCCAAATTAAGCTTCTTGAAGCAATGAAGGGGGTTCATTTGGTAGTATGACAGTCTTATGATACCGCTGTCAACTAAAGTGTTCCCGGTTTATATCTTTTGGAGTAAATTTCTTATAATACAGAGAGGACGGCTGCAGCTTATAGTCCATTGCGGCCCCATCTATGAACATTTTTGTGTCAAATTTGGTGGGTGGGGGCCTATAGTCATGTGCGCCTTATAATATGGAAGTTATGGTAGATAATTTTGTGCAATTTTAGAGCCATATTTTGAGAGTTTTAACAGTAAACCTACCTAGCACCATCAGCGCCATCAGCTCCTAATCAAACCTTACAGGAATAGCAAGCTGTATATATTTGCTTGCTTGATATTAATTCAGTTTTATTCTCCTGTGACCTAGACATTCCAGATGCCTCGAGAAGACAGAAGGCTCCATGTTGGAGTGTTGTACAGATGATTTTAACACAGTTTGCGGGTGAGTTTTATTCCATATTTTACTCGATACACAAGTTCATGCTTTTGTTTCTTTACCCTCCTACTTGGGCTTTGGTCTTTTTGCGAGAGTCCCCCAAAAAACCTGCGTATTTGTGTGTGTCCTCCAGAAACAATCATCATTTGTCATTCACTCCTTTTTCTCATATTAGTATAGTCAGTGTAGTATTGTTGGTGTAACAAAAATGTAACCGTCAGTTTTCTACACAAAAAAGTATCAGTCAGTTTTATTCTGTGGTGACACATATCAGTAAATATCTACGCTTAATTTGTATCATGATGTCCAACTGTAGCCGGAATATTAAGTGACTTTCCTGCATTTCCTTTAGCCCAGCAGTCACTCTGGTCACTGTAGGTGGGCCATTGGGCAGAATTTGACTGTGTAAAGAGGGTTTGACCAAAACTGAAGAACACGCAACATGACCGTGGCCAATGCAAAGTCAGGCTCAGGTAGGCCAATGGCCTCTGGCACATGAACCCTTTCATTTTGTACAGTATGTTGTTTTGGATATTTTAATGTCGGTCTCATTGCGCAGTACTAAATGACAACCTGAGTGTTTTGGTTTTCTTTGCAAAATATGCTGTTTGTCCACTTTCCTATTTTTGTTGTAGTCCCTCCTGTATGTGTTGAAATGCATTTCGCATAAATACTATTATGAAACTACTGGCTAGTTCCTGCATTTTGTAAGGCTTTTATTCAATAACAGGGCTTCCTGTATGCTTCGGCAGATACGTTAGTGCAAGAATGTTGCTGTGACTATCTGCGTGCGAGCATATTAGGGAATGTCAACTGGCCCATTGATTGACCGTCCTAGATTGTTCCACTGTTTTATTCTCAGTGTTTTCATTAGCTGTGTTCTTGATGTCGTATTTATTTTCCCCTATCAAGCCATGCAGCAGGTTCTGGACAACCTGAAAGACCTGCCCACAGGCTCAGTTGCGAAAGACATTGACCTTATCTTTCTCCGTGGCATCATGGAGAGCCGCATCGTCCGCTCCCTTGCTAAGGTACAAAAAATATGCCCTCCAGTTCCACCAAGGTGAACCATGAATTGGAGTTTCTTCATTTCCATACTGCTTTCTGTGCACCCTTCCTATAAATGTGACCAAAAAGCAAAGCACATTGCATAACTGGGAGGCATTCAGTAGAGCACAGGCTTCTGTCAAGGCCAAACAAACTAAACCATGTCCATCTAAAGCAGTGCTTCTTAACCTTGCTAAAGGTACCGAACTCCATGAGTTTCACACGTGAATTAATCAAACCCGTTGGAATTAGAAAAATCTTTTTTTTTTTCAAACTCAAACCGATACATCTAAGCTAGCAAGCTAAAACCTAAGTGAATTTCCATTCAAATTTCTTCTCATTTAGACAGCATGTTTTCAAACAGGCCAAAATGTATGTTTTTATCTTTAAGCCTGCAGCATCATCAGACAACTAAACCAAGACTGGCCCAATGCTCATATCTTAAAAATATTTAATTCAAATTTGGAGGAATATATCTTATATTGTTCAACATTAAACCTGCTTGGTTGCATTAACCTTGACCGTGCAGTTTCTGTTATGTTAAAATCTCAAATGATATCAAATTTAATGTAAAACCCTGCACGAAATGATCACCAAATTGGTACACAAAGTCATTTTGTTAAAAAAATACATAAACATGAGTCTTCTCACAAATCCAATAAACAGTGTGAATTTAACAATTTTGCCTTTTGATTTGCTTTCCACATTGGAAAATAAAAATTAAACCCGATTCATTTCACACTGTTTCTATTTTTGTTTTCATTTCGACATACTCATTCTATCACATCCTTGCCTCACATACTATTTTTATGGCGTAAAATGTGACGCAATGTTTTAATTTATTTATTGATTTTTTAATGTAAACGCAGTGCACGTTACCCGTAGGTCTGTTGTACTTCCTCATACCAACCTTCCACTGAGCAAACCAGTTTCTCTAGGATTAGCAGTTGAACGAATTGGAATAAAGCCTGTAAATTGGGACTAACCAGTCCAAAACCTGGTCTAAAACGTCACTTTGCATGGATATTGTCAGCGTCAAAAAATGGGTCCCTGCGTGTCTCAACCTGCACCGAACCCCTTAGACTGACTCACTGAACCGAGGGTAAAAACCACTGATCTGAAGTATAACCCCAATTCCAATGAAGTTGGGATGTTTTGTTGAACGTAAATAAAAACAGAATACAATGGAGAGCTGAAACGAATAATCGAGCAACTCGAGTAACTCGAGTTTAAAACCTGATCCGAGTAATTTTATTCACCTCGAGTAATCGTTTAATTTTGACATCTCTAAGCATCACGTTTTGCTCGGACTACTTTTAATGCGGGACAACGCTCTGATGTCACATGCGTAGAGGAAGAAGCAATTAAAAAAAAAAAAAAAAAAAAAAAAACTTACTGCAGCAAAAAATCAAAATCCTATCAGGACTTACAGTTTAGACTAGCTTAAAACTTAACTAGAACTTCAATTGAAACACGTGGGAAAAAAAATCCTAACTTTTAAGTGATGTGTGTTATCAAGCGTAATGGCATTTTTAGGTAAGAAATATTATTCTAATCAGTGTTGGGCACGTTACTTTAAAAAACTAATTAGTTATATTACTCACTACTTCTTCCAAAAAGTAACTGCGTTAGTAACTGAATTACTCTATAGTAAAAGTAACTAGTTACCAGGGAAAGTAACTATTTCCGTTACTTTAAAAAGAACTTGTTGTATGTCAAAGAATTTGAAATTTTCTGAAAACATGACCATCATTTTGTAAAGTTCCAAATTGATTAACTACATGTAATAATAATGTAAATACATTGCAAAAATAGATGTGTTAACTGAGCGCAATAAGTGTATGACAGTAATAAACCTTTGGCACAGATTTAGGTAAAACTTTTACTTTTTCAAAACAAAATTTAGACTAAAATTAGAACAATGCAGTGTTGTTGTAAAAACTGTGCCCCACTATGTAATGCGTTTTTCCTGGTAGTTTGGGGAATTTTCAAATTGACCATGCAAATTTTGCACTATTCTTTATTTTTAATGAATATATATATATTCAGTTATATTTTTATAGCTTTTTAAATATTACTGGAGATTGTTATCCTGGATGCAGTATGTGACTTAAAATTAGTGGAATAAACCATACCAATTATTATCTTTTGAATTAATATTAAGAAATTGTTGGTACTGTTAATGTATGAGTTGTATTCTGGCTAAGTTTTTAATATGACAAAATACCTGATCGTTTTTATCAGGAAACAACATATAACAATTTTGTTTTGAAGTCAGGTCATGCAATGGTCTTTTGCAGTAATAAAGTAATAATTAGAGAAAATATTTGAATGAAAAACACTTCTAGGAGCATTGAACAGAAAGCCTATCTTCTTTTGCCACTTTAGACATACTGTATGTGAAACGTAAAAATATGCCGCTGCTCAATCTAGTGCATTTTTCTCAAAATGTCTTGTCGGGTGAACCAAAAATCCTGTGTAATGTCTTTTAAACTGATGAAAAGGAAAAGATTTTATGAAAATATGTCATGTTATAAACACTAAATATAAATCCATGCGTATGAAGACTGATATGTGTGTATGCACAATAATTTTCTGGCAAATGTTTGTCAATATACTCATTGCATCTTTCCTGCTATGGGTTGTTACAATAATTGCAAAAAAAAAACCCAAACATAAAAGACAGAATACCTGTACTATTTGCAAAAATTCTACATATGTTTGTGACTGTTCAGCGTAGATGATGTGTACATTCTGTTTTGGTGTTCACAGGCTCATGAGCGGCTCGAGGAGGTCAAGTTAGAAGCGGTGCGAAATGACAACGTTCAGCTTATCTTTGAGATCTTGGAATCCCTCAACAAGCTACCAAATAAAGATGCTGCTAGTGCCGAGCTCACCCAAATCCTTCAGGAGCCTCATTTTAAGGTGGTTTTCTCTCCTTGCTTTCCTCAGCCACGTAAAGACAGTTCAATTGTACAAAATAGACACTCCTTGTTTTCTTAGCTTGTCAGAACGTTTTTATTCCAATTTGTACCTCGCTTCTATCTTCCACGTCTCAGTTGCTGTGGCGTGAGGAGAAGGGGAGGGGGGCAGTGTTTTAATGGACCAATGGCAGACATAGTTATGTGGGTAACGAGCGGGAGCGAGGACTGTATCGTCTCCATTCTGAGTGAATCTTTAGGACTTGCTGATGCACGTTGTAGTCTCTGACCAATGTTGTGGTGGTTGCTGGGGTAAGAACATAGCTCTTTATTTATCTATTTATTTTTTTATATCGGGACCTTGTTTGATATCTGTAGAGATACAATGTATTTTGTATACAGGGATGTCATTTCTGGCTTGTAGTGCAGGGATTGGTAACCTTCTCCTGTCAGGGCCCAAGTTGGCAACAAATTTGTTAAGTAGCTCTTTTTTTAGGGGAAATAAGTCCTTCGCAGTAGCAGAGAAACTTTGCTAGTTATATTCTTCTTGTGATATCTGTCTATGATAATTATTCATTTTATTTGTATGCATCTTTAACAAGGTTTCCAGGTCTTTAAATGGGTTTTGTCAAAATTCAGGCTTTAAAAGCATTAAACTAAATATTCGAGGCAATAAAAAATATGTAAACTTGACTGTTAAAGAAACTTTTATTTTTTTACATAATTTATCAGAGTTGGCCGATATTATCGGGTAGCCTACAATTTAGGCCGATAAAACCAATTTAAAATGGAATTGGATATTATTGAAATCTGTTTTTCATTATCGGTTTTGGGCCATTATACAGTACATGTTGCCTTCAAAGTGAATGTAGAAGCCTTCTGCCTTTGTTCAAGGGCTGGTGACAGCATAGCACAGCAGTTATGCTTATTAACCATTAGATGTCTCTAAACTAAGATGCTTTGGATTTGTTATATGGGCATACCATTTGCATTCATGGAGCAAAAATTAAATAAACAATAAATGATTGATGATGATTATAAATTATTATGATTACATATCTCATTCACGGTACTGAAGCTGTGTGCCTTTGTTGTTGTTTCTAGCCAGAAGCACTGTGTGAGCCATACAGTATGTAATATAGCAGTGCCTTTTTGGCTCTTTGCACTTGATCCAAAAAACTGATGTTTGCACTATTTTGATTTCAACAATAAATATAGTGGTGCAATATAGGCACCTTTTCCATACTGTAGCTTCGGTTGAAGTTGTTCCCTTATTTTTCACAGAATGTTTTTAGGAAAACCTTGAAGTTGTTACATTTATCATTATTAAAGCATCTAGCGGGGCATCACACTACAATTAGCCATAATATGTTAAGTCCACGACCGCATATATCGGTATCAGATTTTTGGAGTTGTACAATATCGGAATATCGATTAAGAAGTAATTATCTGACAACTCTACTTATAATTTGTGTGTGTGTGTGAAATTATCTGTAGATGGGCATGTGCATTAAATTTGTTTAACGTAGCATTAAAAAGCATTGAATGAGATTTGCTGATACCTGTAGAAAACATGTTTAAGGACAGTCATGTACCGGTAGTTCTGTACTATCGTTTCACAGAATCTAATGTAAAATACAAACCCTTTCAAAATAGACGCCAGTTTACAGTGGATTTTGGCATTACACCGATCCCTTTGAACAAGTGGAAACGCTAATATTGTGACTTGTTTTCTGCAGTCTTTGATCGAGGCTCATGACCAAGTGGCTACAAAGTGCTATGAGATACCTAATGACACTGTAAACTGCACTGCCACCTTGGCCAGTTGTCTAATGCCCGCTGACGCCATTAGGATGATTGGCATACAGAAGAAAGCTGGAGAACCGCTGGTAAGAAAAAAGTCAGTCCCACAACACCGCTTTTTCCACCAATAATGTGGCCTTAAACGTGTGCAGTTGATATTTTAGGTTGAGTTTTGTCCAACTGACCCAAGTGACCGAAATATGCAAAACACTTTCATTCTAGCATCTATGTTGTCATCCCTAGTGAGCACAAAACAGCCACCGTTTAGTTTTCGAATAATCGCCAAAAAGATTAGCCTTGTTTTCGTAAGATCGTAACAAAGTTTACCGACGAGATGTAAACTGGGTTATGTACACTGAAACCAAGGCTAAACTTTTTAGCCTTTGATTTGGCCATTCAAAAGTCTTACATTTACTAATGTCTTCAGCACTGCATTGAATTTGGTCCTGAAGGTCTTAAATACCTCAACATTTTAAGTGACACTGAAATTTCCTCACATTCTAGGAGTTGCTGATTTTTTGCAAGATAGGCTGTAAAATTTTCCCTGGAATTGTAATTAAATTATGTTAGAAGTTCCTAAAAATCCTTAAAATTCTTAAGTTATAATTGATAAAATCAATGGGAACCCTATTTGAAAAAAGAAGTGACTTTCAACTTTTCCCTGTCTGGAAAGTGGGGGAGTCATTAACTCTTTGGCTGTCATTGACGGCAATAGATGTCCAATCCATGTTGACTGGGAGGAGCTCGCAGGGAATGACCGCTGCCAGCACTCCCTGTTAAAAAGTATTGGGCATATATTGCTGTTAATGGGTGGTTTTAGTCCAACTTTTACTAACAACCATGACGCATATTTTGTGAAGTACTGTACTGGCATTAAATGAGTTAATGGTGGATAATTTTTGTCTATTATTATTTTGACTAATTTTTAAATGACAAAAACCTTGCATTGAACATGCGTATGTACGGTAAATGTTTCACATCCACTGTATGTCACACATCCGTTTTTATCCACCATCTGCGCGACCTGAATGACTTTGTCCACACGGCGGCCTCCTTGTGTGTTTTATGACGTGCGGCGGCGTGATAACAAAGCATTTCTTTCAGGGGGTGACCTTCCGCGTGGACCGAGGGGAGATGGTGATCGCGCGGATCCTGCACGACAGCTCCATCGACCGCCAGGGCATGTTGCACACTGGCGACATCATCCGAGAGGTAAACGGCTGCCAGGTGGGCGGCGACCCGCAGCGACTGCAGGAGCTGCTGAGAGACTGCAGTGGCAGCGTCACCCTCAAGGTGCTGCCAAGTTACAAAGACTTACCTGCTCTTCCACAGGTGAGGACATGAACAATATATTAATGTGTGGTTCCTCTTCAGTTTTTTTCAGCTATTCACAAAAAAAAAAAAAAAAAAAAAAAAAAAAACCTCAACCAAGATTTTGTATTTTTCTGAAATGCACTAAGTTACCGCAAGATGACACAACTGTAAAATTTGATAGGTAATTGGAACATTATTTTGTGGGCAAGCTCCCCATCCTCTATCTCCTGGGCATTCATGTCTACCTGTTGACGATTGGTAGGAAGGAGAAATCCCTGAAGTGACTGATCTCAGCATACCTAACTAGAGTAAAGTGAGCCCAATGGGCATCTATTAATAACCCCTCCAAACACTATCTGGGCCCTCTCTTCCGCTTACAGTGACAGTACAGCAGCTGTGGAAAAGCCATGTGACCTTCTTGCTGGCTGGGGAAGCATCAGATTATCAAAGTTGATCTACCGATGAAGACTTTAAACCTAAAAATTAGAATTTTTAAAAATGTATTTCTTACTATTAAATGTTTTCCCCCAAAAGTGGATCCTTCAATTAGTTTGTTTCATTTAAAATGATTTATCTATTTCTTACTGCCAATTGCAAAACACCTGCTGGCAACACCTAACATGACAATTGGATGTCGAATGGCGCCCACAAAATATTGTCCCACAGGCCGCAATTATAATTCAGGTATGAAAGTCTTAAGATTGTCTGCCACTCTCCCACGTCTGGGAAATATGAGCTTTTCTATATGTTTTTCTCAACTTTATATTAATAATAATAAAATCTGAAAAATGAAATTACAGTGGTACCTCAACATACGAACACCTCGACATACGATCCTTTCGACATCCGACGTAAAATTTGACTCTCCATTTGTTTCGACAAATGATGGCATGCTCGAAATAAGATGATTTACACCAGCCTCACAATTTCATTGTTTTCTCCCAAGACGGCAGCACAGCAGATTTTCTTGTGAGAGAAATCAACATGGGTCCAAAAAGGTTAGGGCAGCTGGTGAAAAAAAGATTAAGATGGAAATGATGGACTATATCTAAGATCTTGACGGTCCTACTCCGACCTCAGTTCGCTAGTCTTTATAGGTTAAAGTGACAATTATTATTATTGTAACTCCATCCATCCATCCATTATCTTCCGCTTATTCCGGGGTCGGGTCGCGGGGGCAGCAGCTTCAGCAGGGAAGCCCAAACTTCCCTCTCCCCAGCCACTTCAGCCAGCTCCTCCGGCGGGATTCCAAGACGTTCCCAGGCCAGCCGAGCGACATAGTCTCTCCAGCGTGTCCTGGGTCGACCCCGGGGCCTCCCGCCGGTGGGACAGGCCCGGAACACCTCTCCAGGGAGGCGTCCAGGAGGCATCCGAACCAGATGCCCGAGCCACCTCAACTGGCTCCTCTCAACGCGGAGGAGTAGCGGCTCGACACCAAGCCCCTCCCGGATGACCGAGCTTCTCACCCGATCTCTAAGGGAGAGCCCGGACACCCTGTGGAGGAAACTCATTTCGGCCGCTTGTATCCGGGATCTTGTTCTTTCGGTCACGACCCACAGCTCGTGACCATAGGTGAGGGTAGGAACGTAGATCGACCGGTAAATCGAGAGCTTCGCCTTTTGGCTCAGCTCCTTCTTCACCACAACGGACCGGTGCAGAGTCCGCATCACTGCAGACGCTGCACCGATCCGCCTGTCAATCTCCCGCTCCCTCCTACCGTCACTCGTGAACAAGACCCCAAGATACTTAAACTCCTCCACTTGGGGCAGGATCTCATCCCCGACCCGGAGAGGGCATGCCACCCTTTTCCGGCTGAGGACCATGGTCTCGGATTTGGAGGTGCTGATCTTCATCCCAACCGCTTCACACTCGGCTGCAAACCGCCCCAGTGAGAGTTGGAGGTCACGGCTTGATGAAGCCAACAGCACCACATCATCTGCAAAAAGCAGAGATGAGATGCTGAGGCCACCAAACCGGACCCCCTCAACGCTTCGGCTGCGCCTAGAAATTCTGTCCATAAAAATTATGAACAAAATCGGTGACAAAGGGCAGCCTTGGCGGAGTCCAACCCTCACTGGGAACGAATTCGACTTACTGCCGGCAATGCGGACCAGACTCTGACACCGGTCGTACAGGGACCGAACAGCCCTTACCAAAGGGCTCGGTACCCCGTACTCCCGGAGCACCCCCCACAGGACTCCCCTAGGCACACGGTCGAACGCCTTCTCCAAATCCACAAAACACATGTAGACTGGTTGAGCGAACTCCCATGCACCCTCGAGGACCCTGCCGAGGGTGTAGAGCTGGTCCACTGTTCCACGGCCGGGACGAAAACCACACTGCTCCTCCTGAATCCGAGATTCGACTTCCCGACGGACCCTCCTCTCCAGCACCCCTGAATAGACTTTACCGGGGAGGCTGAGGAGTGTGATCCCTCTATAATTGGAACACACCCTCCGGTCCCCCTTTTTAAAAAGGGGGACCACCACCCCGGTCTGCCAATCCAGAGGCACTGTCCCCGATGTCCACGCGATGTTATAGAGGCGTGTCAGCCATGACAGCCCTACAACATCCAGAGCCTTTAGGAACTCTGGGCGAATCTCATCTACCCCCGGGGCCTTGCCACCGAGGAGCTTACCAACCACCTCAGTGACTTCAACCCCAGAGATCGAAGAGCCCACCTCAGAGTCCCCAGACTCTGCTTCCTCAAAGGAATGCGTGTCGGTGGAATTGAGGAGGGCTTCGAAGTATTCTCCCCACCGACTCACGACGTCCCGAGTCGAGGTCAGCAGTACACCATCTTCACTATACACAGTGTTAATGGTGCACTGCTTTCCTCTCCTCAGACGCCAGATGGTGGACCAGAATTTCCTCGAAGCCGTCCGGAAGTCGTTTTCCATGGCCTCACCGAACTCCTCCCATGTCCGAGTTTTTGCCTCGGCGACCGCCGAAGCCGCAGTCCGCTTGGTCAGCCGGTACCTGTCAGCTGCCTCCGGAGTCCCACAGGCCAAAAAGGCCCGATAGGCCTCCTTCTTCAGCTTGACGGCATCCCTTACCCCAGGTGTCCACCAGCGGGTTCGGGGATTGCCGCCACGACAGGCACCAACCACCTTACGGCCACAGCTCCGATCGGCCGCCTCAACAATGGAGGTGCGGAACATGGTCCACTCGGACTCAATGTCCCCCACCTCCCCCGGGACAAGGGAGAAGTTCTGCCGGAGGTGGGTGTTGAAGCCCTTTCTGACAGGGGATTCTGCCAGACATTCCCAGCAGACCCTCACAATACGTTTGGGCCTGCCAGGTCTGACCAGCATCTTCCCCCACCATCGGAGCCAACACACCACCAGGTGGTGATCAGTTGACAGCTCCGCCCCTCTCTTCACCCGAGTGTCCAAAACATGCGGCCGCAAGTCCGATGACACGATCACAAAGTCGATCATCGAACTGCGGCCTAAGGTGTCCTGGTGCCAAGTGCACATATGGACACCCTTATGTTTGAACATGGTGTTCGTTATGGACAATCCGTGACGAGCACAGAAGTCCAATAACAGAACACCGCTCGGGTTCTGATCGGGGGGGCCGTTCCTCCCAATCACGCCCCTCCAGGTCTCACTGTCATTGCCCACGTGAGCGTTGAAGTCCCCCAGCAGAACGAGGGAGTCCCCAGAGGGGGCACTCTCCAGCACACCCTCCAAGGACTCCAAAAAGGGTGGGTACTCTGAACTGCTGTTTGGTGCATAAGCACAAACAACAGTCAGGACCCGTCCCCCCACCCGAAGGCGGAGGGAGGCTACCCTCTCGTCTACTGGGGTAAACCCCAGCGTACAGGCACCAAGCCGGGGGGCAATAAGTACGCCCACACCTGCTCGGCGCCTCTCACCGTGGGCAACTCCAGAGTGGAAGAGGGTCCAACCCCTCTCGAGAGGACTGGTATCGGAACCCAAACTGTGTGTGGAGGAGAGTCCAACTATATCTAGCTGGAACTTCTCTGCCTCACACACCAGCTCGGGCTCCTTCCCCGCCAGAGAGGTGACATTCCATGTCCCAAGAGTTAGCTTCTGTAGCCTGGGGTCGGACCGCCAAGGCCCCCGCCTTTGGCTGCCGCCCAAATTGCTACGCACCCGACCCCTTTGGCCCTTCCCACAGGTGGTGAGCCCATGGGAAGGAGGACCCACGTTGCCTTTTCGGGCTGTGCCCGGCCGGACCCCATGGGAAAAGGCCCGGCCACCAGACGCTCGCCTTCGAGCCCCACCCCCAGGCCTGGCTCCAGAGGAGGGCCCCGGTAACCCGCGTCCGGGCAAGGGAAACTTGGATCCTGTAATTTTCTCCATCATAAGGGGTCTTGTGAGCCATTCTTTGTCTGGCCCCTCACCTAGGACCTGTTTGCCATGGGTGACCCTGCCAGGGGCTTAAAACCCCCAGACAACATAGCTCCTAGGATCATTGGGACACGCAAACCCCTCCACCACGATAAGGTGATGACTCAAGGAGTATTATTGTAACTTTGGCAAGGAAATCGCCAGCTTCCTCAGATTTTTAATCATTTAATTCGGAACTTCTGCAACACAACACGGCTACTGTCCGCCGTAGCCGACGCCAACAACATCAGAACATGAAAAGTGAAAGTAAAAACTCTAACGTACCTCCCTAAAACTCTCGTCAGTCTGTTCAGGAACAGCATGCAAAACACAACCGCCACATTAGAGCCCGAATGGTTACATTATTATTAGTGTTATGTTGGTATTCCTATTTTTATTTATAATTTATTTGGTTTGCTGTGTGTAGTTGCAATTTGTAGTTGTACCTGCCTGCCGTATTATGTCGGGATCCGCAAATGCGGAAACAAAGTTTGACCTCACAACAGAAAAATACACTCACATAACTGCACTAGGTAGCGGAATACAAAACTAAGGCGGCAGACAACCACCTAAGCTGGGGCGAAATAACAAAATACAAGGCTACTCGAAAGTACAAGATAGCGACCAGCAGGGAAATATTTCGGTGCCTTTCCAGTGGATCGCCCGCGTCTTTATACTATTGTTCATGAGCAGGAATTAGCTGCAGTTGCAATGTCAGGAACGCCCCCACAGCTGGCTCTGTAACAACACAAAGTCTCACCAGGAGCAGAACGTGACATTTATGAAGGATTTAGCATAGGTTTTTGGGCTGTGGAACGAATTAATCGAATTTTAATGTATTTTTATGGGAAAATTCCGCTCGTCATACAACAGTAGTTCTTAAAGAGCGGTGCGTGCCCCGCAGGGGGGCGCAGAGAGATGCCGGGGGTGGCACGTGTGACCTCGGGGAACATTCTTTTTTTGCCGTACTCGAATAAAGTGTAGTTGCACATCCCCTCAGTGGGTGGAAGTGGCGCTCTCATTTTTTAACCAAACAAGAGCACACTGCAAAGAGCACTGGAGATATGAAGAGCTAATACGAGGAAATATAATGAAGCGTACGTAGCTTTTGGCTTTGACTTTCAATACAGTGGGAGACAAGGTACTGAGTCTAAAAATTTCGCAGTGGACAACAGGAAGGCAAATCAATTAAGACGTCATTCAATGGCATTAGACCCCAATCACATTGATAACTGTCTTGATTTCTTTTTCAGCGAAAACGTGCCGAATATTGCGAACAATTGTCCCGCTTTGTCAGTGTTACATCAGTAAACCAGTGAGCATTGTTAGCATCATATACAGCAAGGTGCCATACCCCACACCATAGAAAAGGAGCTGATACTACCTGGAGCAAAAATATGAAGTGTTCCTCTGTCCAATGACACTATCATTTGTGTTCTATTATATATGAATTTATTATTATTTATTGATTTTATTACATTTTATTTTTCAATTGGTCAAAAGTTGTACATTGAGTGTATTTTTACAGTTTGGATGTTCATTCATTCATTTTCCATGCCGCTTATTCCTCACGAGGGTCGCGGAGGTGCTGGAGCCTATCCCAGCTAACTTCGGGCAGTAGGCAGGGGACACCCTGAATTGGTTGCCAGCCAATCGCAGGGCACAAGGAGACACACAACCATTCACGCACACACTCACACCTATGGACAATTTAGAGTGTTCAATCAGCCTACCATGCATGTTTTTGGGATGTGAGAGGAAACCGGAGTTCCCGGAGGAAACCCACGCAGGCACGGGGAGAACATGCAAACTCCACACAGGAAGGCCGAAGCCCGGGATTGAACCCTTGATCTCAGAACTATGAGGCAGACGTGCTAACCACTCAGCCACCGTGCCTCCCAGTTTGGATGTGACTTTTTTTTAATTCAAGCAAATTGATGTGCTTTAAGTCTTTTCTGTTACAAACAAAATAATGTTAATAAAGTTATACATCATTGTAAGTTGATCTTATGTTACTTTTTTCCCTTTTACATTGAAAGGACACAATGTTATGCAGTGGTGTGCTTATAATAATAATTTTATAGACAAATGATACTATTTCCATTGGTGGCAGAGAGTTAGGCGGGGGGGGGGGGGGGGGCGAAACATTTCTGTCTTCCTTGGGGGAATGTAACAGAAAATATTTGAGAAGCACTGACATATGACCATTTCGACTTATAACCCAGGTACTGGAACGGATTAAATTTGTATGTAGAGGTACCACTGTATGTACATTTAAAAAAAAAACAATACTCCTTCCTCTGGGCAATTATGTTAACGATGTTGTCCGTCCATTACATTTTTTAAAATTAACGACTGAAACAACTACAGTACAGTTCAATCATTTTGTGTTATATATATGTAATATATTGAGATTCAACTGTCATTTCTTGACAGGTTTATATGAAGCCACATTTTAACTATAACCCGGCCTCAGATAACCTGATTCCTTGTAAAGAGGCGGGCCTTGCCTTCTCTAAGGGAGACATCCTGCACATTGTGAACAAGGAGGACCCCAACTGGTGGCAGGTGAGTTCACGTGTTTTAGTCACTAGCCTTTTTACTTGGTGGTGTTGAATTTGTATTTTCACATGATGCCAACAAGTTGTTTTTTTATGTTTTGTTTTAAGGCACGTAGTGTTGTGGGCGGAGTCACCGGCCTGATCCCCAGTCAGTTTTTAGAGGAGAAGAGAAAAGCATTTGTGAGAAAAGACTGGGATCTGTCAGGTAAAGGTGAGTGTCACCAGCTGTCACGTGCACATGGCCACGCAGCCAAGAACCAACTGATGATTTTTGGGCACACTAAGGGTTGCTTTGTGGAAATCTCTCGGTGAAAAAAAAGAAGAAGAAGAAAATGATGTATCTCATGACAAAGAACGCAGGTATGCGTCACCGTTCAAAAAAAAATTCACACACGAGAATCGGAACTGAGGAAAGGTTGCGCTTGTCTTGAAATCCTCAGAATTTGACCGTTACGAGCTGCAGATCTACGAGGAGGTGGCCAAGATGCCAGCTTTCCAGAGGAAAACGCTGGTTCTAATTGGTGCCCAGGGTGTCGGGAGGCGGAGCCTGAAGAACAGACTCATCGTTATGAATCCTCTGCGATATGGAACCACTGTGCCCTGTGAGTCACTTTTAGTCAACAAATGACAATGACTAAGGACAAGAGTGAGCCATATACGTTTTGGAATTAAGTGTTTTTTTTCTCAGAATTTAATCAAAACATATAGAGTGTACTGACATTTCTGAATAATAATAATATAATTAAGAACCTTTACTTGTGCTGTGATTTTGCAACAACCCTTACAATTAAAATATAGGCCAAATTTAAATTTTCATCAGACAAGCCTTTCCGATGAAAAGTCAACTTTTTTCCCTCCATTTATACTATTATAGTATGTGCTCTTAGACGTTTTGGGTTATAAGCAAATTATAGGACATCTTTTCTTTCAGTATCTTGTATTCTACATCTGTAGACAAAGCTCAAACTTTGGTGTTGATGCTATCACATCAATGACTAATATGAAGACAAGTCCACAACAAAATCTTGTGTGTTATTTAATAAATGCTTCCATTTTTTCTTTTTACATGATAATAAGATGTTGCGGCAATGTGAAGCTTCACTTAACACTTTGTGGTTTTGCATCAGTTCAAGCGCTGTAAGATCATGTTTATGAGGGTAGTAAATATTGTTTAGCTTTAAAGGTTTTTCATATATTTTTTCTTCATTTTGCAACATGTATTCAGTTTTTGTTTATCCTCACAACTGTGGTACCCACACCCGTGCAGTCTGAATTTCTGTCTTTTTTGTTTTTGGCTTTAGTGCGGGGGTCAGCAACCCGTGGCTCTAGAGCCGCATGCGGCTCTTTACCGCTGCCCTCTTGGCTCCCTGGAGCTTTTTCAAAAATATTTGAAAATGGAAAACGACGGAGGAGGGAAATATATTGTTACTGTGCGTTACCATTAGAGGCGTGCAAAATTTCCGATTCTTAGATTATTCGTGATTCGGCCGCGGAAGATTCGAGAACGATTCACAAATATCCTAATTCCGATTATTGAATTATACCAGGTAAAGCGGAAGTAAAACACATTCAGCGCGGTCTTTGGGACGCAATGAGGATCGGACCGAGAGTAAATATCATGTTTAACTCATGCCGCTAGATAAAAAAAACAATAATACCTGACTGCGGCTGACAGCCGCTACAAAAAACGCCCAGTTGCTAGTTGCTACAAACGTATGGCTACAGTAGATATCATATATATGTAGAACTAGATGCAAAATGACAGACGACGTCGGTGTTTGACCATGTATTATTGAACAGAGATGGGAAATGACAGACTTTCCGGCGTACGTAAACAGCCGCCATCTTAAAGCAAGCAGTAGACCTCTCTAGAAGGCTCTGTTGTAGTGAACCTAATTATCTTGTTATCTAAAATACTCCTAAATCGGCAGAATCTTGTCTTGACTCTATCTTTAAATGATGAAATAGTGTTAAAACTTTGACAAAAGTAGACAGAAGGGAAATTATGGAATAACGGGAGCAATTTTAACAACTGTAACAGTTGATTCACAACATTAATTTAATTGAATGTAGTTTAAAGCTGCTGATACAGAATGGGACTGGAGTTTTTTATTTACTGTTATTTTTGTATATTTGTTTACTATTATATGTTAACTTGATACTGATATATTGATACTTGATACTTCTCAGGAAGGCTCTGTTGTAGCGAACCTTCCTAGTGAACCTAAATAACTTTTTATCTAAAATACTCCTAAATCAGCAAAATCTTGACCTGAAACTATCTTTAAATAATGAAACAGTTTTAAAACTTTCACATGTCGAAAGTAGACAGAAGGGAAATAATGCGATAAACGGGAGCAATTTTAACAACTTTAACGGTTGATTCAAAACATTAAATGACTTCCTAACATAGCAAAGGTTACAATCTAGTTATCGCAATATCCGCAATACTCTTGTGTCTAGTTAAGTTTAGGGTAAAGAATTGGGCTAGGGCCGATTGTCCCAAAAATCCTTCGAGCATCACATAGTGTGATAGTTTTTTTTTCTGAATGGAAAAAAAACAAAAACAGTTCAATTCAATCAGTTAATATAAACATATTTGATGTGAAAGACATTATAGAACAGATCATGTAATAACGTGTAAAATATGAAAAGTAACTCCAGTTACTTAACTAATTACTCTTACATTGCTGTAACTGAGTTACTAACTCAATTAGTGCTGCAATGATTAATCGATTTAACTCGAGTAGTTTTTTTTTTCGATGAGAAAAAAAGATTCGAATTCAATTTTGCTGCTTCAAGTATTTGTTTAATTAAAGTGTCGTTGTAATGGTATATTTTGAAAGTGTTTGCATTGAGTTTTATTGATCTGGGTGGATATACTTCCCTCTAGATGGCCTCATTTCACATGGCTAAATCCAGCTGCTTACTGTTAAGACCAACATAAGCAAAGTTGTTGTTTTAGCTAATGTTTTATTTTTAATGCATTCGTAATGTAGTTTATTGGTCTATTCAGCCGTTTTTTTGTGAGAATGTGTCAGAACCATTTGTTAAAAGCATTATAAAAAAAAAAAATTAAATAAAAGTTTGAGGCTCAGGTATTTTAATTTTTCATGTTCCTTATCCGATTACTCGATTATTCGAACTAACTAGTTCCTCTGATTAATCGACTACTACTCATTTACTTTTTGGTAGAAGTAATTTGTAACTATAATTAATTTTTTAAAGTAAGATTAACAACACTGCTTTTAGGTCTATTATTTCACAGATGCATTTAAAGTGTAACCTGCATACTGTCAGAGATGACTGTTTACAAAGTAAGAAAAACATGCAATAGGTATATTTATCAGCCCTAAAGGTCTCTGCAAAAGCTCATCTATATTTCCTTAGCAGTTGAGACACTTCATCAATATTATTGATGATGTGGAACTGCATTTAATATGGTCTTTAGCCAAGAATATGTTCTAATATACCCTTAAGTAACCAAAAATACTTTGTTTTCACCAGTCCCCTTGCATAAAACTACAAAAATGCAATTTAATGAACTTATTAATTGAAAGTGAATGAATTTGCTACTGACTGTTGCATTACTACTGTGACTCTTCACTGTGTCGTGAAGCCACTGAGGGTGCGTCAATAACCTGCAAAGCTTATTTCATTTCATTTTATTTATTTGATATATGTATGTATGTATGTTTATTTGATATGCCGAGTTTATTTTTTGTCGTTATATAACTAAACATATTTTGCAATTTTGGCACAGAGAAAAAGTGGTCATTCTTCTCGTCCCGTTTCTGTCATTTCAGTCACGTCACGCAGTCCAAGAGAAGAAGAGCGAGACGGCCAGAACTACTGTTTTGTGACACGGCATCAGATGGAGCAGGACATTAAGGACAGCCGCTTCCTGGAGCACGGGGAGTACGACGGCAACCTCTACGGTACCAAGATCGACTCCATCCACGAGGTGGTGGCGGCTGGCCGAACCTGTATCCTCGACGTCAACCCCCAGGTGAGCGCCCAGCTCGCCGCGGAACAATTTGACAGCTTTACCTGATATTTACTCGCTTGTGTTTAGGCCTTGAAAGTGCTCAAAACTGCTGAGTTCATGCCCTTTGTGGTATTCATCGCCGCTCCTGAGCTCGACACCTTGAGAGATATGCACAAGGCCGTGGTGGATGCTGGCTTAACAACTAAACTACTTACTGTAAGTTCAACAACGGGAAGTTCAGTTCACCCATTAAACAGTTGGAACCAGAAAAGACAAACTCAAGATCATTTTGGTCCACAGGAGAATGATTTGAAGAAGACAGTGGAGGAGAGCGCCAGAATCCGTCGCGCCTACAGCCACTTCTTTGACCTGACCATTTACAACGACAACCTGGACAAGGCCTTCGACCAGCTGCAGGAGGCTGTAGAGAGACTACTCATAGAGCCGCAGTGGGTCCCGGTCAGCTGGGTCTACTGATGAGGCGCCCCCTTTGATCGGACTGGACTGTGGTTGTCCGGAGCTGCTACACCTGCCATGTGAACGGGGATGCCGCAATGCACACTATGCAAGTCACAGCGCACGGGAAGTGTACTTATTTATTGGCAAACTCTTTTAATATACTCATCAAATTGATTGGGAGTCATTTTGTGTCGGTGTTTTTTAATAGAAATCAATTGGACATGTCCCGTTATTTAATGTTACCCTTGTATGTAAGTTGTCTATTTATTCTATTAAGAAAATGGAGGGCTTGCTTTTTAATGATACCTCACCTCAGTGTTTGCGTTTACTCATCTCATTTTGCCACTATTTGTTGTCATCCTACTAGTAGTCACCACCACTTAATAAGGCTGCTTTTTTTGCCTGTTTTTCGTTAAGTGGAAAGGATCGAATGGAACTAAGAGATAACAATGTGCCCATCATACATTTCCCTTACTATGCCAAGAACAGGTCACATAAATGTAAACATTGATGTTTCTCTCAAACTAACCACGTGGTGCTGCATTTGACTACAAAAAACGTTTTAATTAAACAGGGTGCTGTCTCAATAAAACGTCCCTTTTGATGTGATCCCACTTAAACTGCCAAAACAGATTTACTGACTTAAAAACCATATTTTACTTATATTTCAGATAAGATGTATTTTCCAATGTTGAATAAATGTGTTTTTTAATCTAACCATTCCTGCTTTTTTTTTTTTTTTTTAAATAGAAATGAGACAAATTTAAAAATGCAAAATGTGTACCCAGTGTGTTTATTTTTTTTAAGCAAAAACATTAAGGTGATTTGTAGAGGTTCACAAGATAGAAAAAAGGAAATTTTTTCTTTTATGAGCCATGAGGCTTAGAGATCAACATGCAATCTTTTTGTTAGTTTTAAAGCAACACAAGGTAAGTTTTCAACCTTTATAAAATATTTTTATAACGTGATGTCGACTGACAACTAGTTGAATGAAACTTCTTTTATATATAGAGGGGGGTCTGTATCGCTTTCACCCACACTAACTTTGAGGAGGGTGGTAGGAACCCTGCCACACAAAAAAAACCAACAACAAATGTCCTGACTTTTTTACGGCATGCATCATTTCCCACTTTCCCCATTCATTAAAAATATGGAAGTGTGAATGCTTCTGCGCAAATTCTGCAAATATGGCAGAGCAACAAAA
This sequence comes from Corythoichthys intestinalis, assembly GCF_030265065.1. NCBI lineage: Eukaryota > Metazoa > Chordata > Actinopteri > Syngnathiformes > Syngnathidae > Corythoichthys > Corythoichthys intestinalis. The sequence continues at coordinate 46,742,638 of NC_080398.1, forward strand.
GAGACAAAACGTTTTGTCTAAGGAGGAAAAAAATGGAGGCTACCAGGATACAGACTAAACATTGGTCCGGCTTTCACTCGCTAGCGTGACACCCCCCCACCGAACTCATCAGCGCTGACAAGTCTTTAGACACACCAAGTCACTTGTTAACTGTCATGTGCTATTGTTTAGCCACAACCGGATGGATTACCTTATTACTATTCATCCTTCATACAGCCGCTGGCAACAGAAATGTTGTTTAATCCATCTGCAGGCGACCGGGAGATTGATTTTTGATTAAGTGATGATTTTATGACACTGTGTGGGTGTGTGCTGGTCCTCATGGGAAACGGGAGTCTTCTTTAATGCAAAACACTACTGCTTTTGTCCACCGGCGTCGCTAAAATCGACAAAAACTGAAAAGTAACCTAGTGTTAATTTATACAGTAGTGTAGTGCAAAAGGGTTATGATAAATCAAGGAAGGTTTGACACAAATCAGTAGTCTTTCGAAAAGATGAAACCATGATAAAAGAGCACATTTACTCATGTCGCAGCTAAATGTGAAAGGCGTTTATATTACAGTATAAAAGGTTTTCATGTCTTTTAAGCAGCTTATTTGTTGCTTTTCCCTGCTGATAAATTTCGATGATTGCTCCTCGCAGTAAAAGCGCCTATTTGTAGGGTTATGTTAAACACATTGGGCCAGTGCGTGTAGGCCTCTGAGAGCGATGCACATGATAAGTGGGCGATATCCTGGCTCTTGCAGCTGGTTTATTTGAATCCTCGCTGTGTCACCGTCTCGCAGTAAGCTCACGTCAGATGAGGTGAACAGATGTTCCAAGTTCGCCAACACGTCCTCTGGCAGTGCAGCGACATTTGTGTTGCTCGCTGGTGACTCCCCGCTTCCAGACAAGCACTGTACCTAGAACAGATGTGAAAAAACAATAAAAAACTCATATAAAAACTGTTGTAGTACTTTTGGGATTCTCTTTACAAACCAGAAGCTCTACGATTTTTAACACAGCAGGACTGCTGCAGGCTCTCAGCGCTGCAAGACAATCATGAGTCAGTTCTGTAAAGCAAATACATGGGAAAACACACAATTAGATGAGATTCAAATCATTCACTGAATGTAGAAAGTGAGCAGATTTTTGTTTAAAAACTTGGTTTTGAAAAAAATAACAATTTTCAGATGTCATGCTCACCATCCAGTGCACTCGTAAGGAGGTGCAGAGCACTGAGGAGAGATGCAGAATGCTCAGTCTGTCCCTCTGACCCGCATTCCAACTCTTTCAACATTTCCAGAACAGGCTGGATGCTTTGTTTGTGTGCCTCTGAAATGTCGGCCATGTTTGCGCTCTTATCAACAAGCATCTGGTCCAGCTAAGCGAGACGGACAAAGGAAGACCATAATTATCATAAAGTCAAGTGATCAAGCCATTTGAGTCTTCTCACCACACTCTGAAGAGCACTGAGGGCTGCTTGGTCTTCTATGATTCCTGTCATGATTTTGAGCAGAGAAGCCTTGCTGGTGGCAGGAAGAGATGACAAGAGCTGGAAATGGGCATGCAGATTCTTCAGTTCTGCAAATGTCAACACAAAAAAACCCCATCAAAACAGTCTTTTTGTTAGCAGGTTATTTGGAGTTTTTTGTTTTGTTTTTTATAATAATAATTTGTTGAAAAAAATATTCAGAAATATTTGGGATATTGTGCAAAGTTGAAATAGTGCTGAGGAGAAACATTAAGTGACCTTCTGCAAGTCGGGTGACTTCTGGGTTGTTTGGAACAGAAGCTCCAGTGACACCCACCAGCCCTTTTTGGGTGGGACTGTCCACCTCAAAGCCCCCCTTGTTTGACATCAGACACAGCTCTGTGGGAACACAGGCATTTCAAATCTCATTAGAATATCAGAGACACTTCCCTTTCAGTCCTATTCCAAAAGTGGATCTCATATACAGTTTTACAGCAGCGGAAAAATACATTTCAGAATGAAATTCCTAACTAATTTCTATATTTTAAATTATTTAGATTGTTTTAAAATATTTTTTTTAATAGCGAAAGCTATAATCATATAAATTATGTAAAATAAAAACAGAATTTCTCTGTGTGTGTGTACTCTATATACTATAGTGTATATAAAACTTGTATTTCATTGATGGCATCTCACCATAGTGACCATCCTGCTTCACCTCAAGGTCAATGAGGGCATAGGCCAGGGTGGTGTTTTTGGGAATCTCCATGGTAACGTTGCTATCTTTGCTTAGGCTGCCATTGTCTTTCAGTGACACCTGCACATACAGTAGACACATGTTCAATTTGATGGTCTTCCTAAGACAACAAAATACAGTGGTATGAAAACTATCTGAACCTTTTGGAATTTCTCACATTTCTGCATAAAATCACCATCAAGTGTGATCTGATCTTTGTCAAAATCACACAGGTGAAAATACAGTGTCTGCTTTAACTAAAACCACCCAAACATTTATAGGTTTTCATATTTTAATGAGGATTGCATGCAAAAAATGACAGAAGGGGGGAAAATAAGTAAATGAACCCTCTGCCTAGGGGGACTGAAAGAGCAATTGGAACCAGTTTGTGACCAAACATTTTAAGTCAGGTGTGTGCCCAATCACGGATGAGTGGTTTAAAGCTGCCCTTCCCACTACAAAACACACACCTGGTAAGAGTTGTCTTGATGAGAAGCATTGCCTGATGTGCATCATGGCTCGGTCAAAAAAGCCGTCTGAAGACCTGCGATCAAGGATTGTTTATTTATATAAAGCTGAGAAAGGACACAAAACCATCTCTAAAAGTCTGAATGTTCATTAATCGGCAGTCAAGGAGTGGCCGTCCACCAAAGATGACGCCAAGAGTTCAGCGCAGAATACTGAGAGAGGTAAAAAAGAACCCTAGAGTGACTGCTAAAGACTTACAGAAATAACTGGCACAGTCCAATATCTCTGTGCACACATCAACTATATGTAAAACTATAGCCAAGAATAGTGTTCATGGGAGGACCCCAAAGAGGAAGCCATTGCTGTCCAAAAAAAACATTGTTGCTATTCACAAAAAGGCACTTGGACACTCCACAGACGTTTTGACAAAATATTTTGTGGAATGATGAAACCAAAGTTGAATTGTTTGGGAGTAACACACAGTGTCATGTGTGGAGGAAAAATGGAACAGCTCAACATCAACACATCATCCCCATCGTGAAGCATGGTGGAGCGAGCATCATTAGGGCCTGGACAACTTGCAATCATTAATAGAAGAATGAATTCAAAAGTTGATCAGGATGTTATGCAGGAAAACCGAAGGCCGTCTGTCTGACAGTTGAAGCTTAAATGAGGATGGATGCTGCAACAAGACAACGATCCAAAATACAGAAGTAAATCAACTTCAGAATGGTTTCAGAAGAACAAAATACACGTTCTGGAGTGGTCAAGTCGATGTCCAGACTTGAACCCCATTGAGATGCTGTGGGATGACCAATAGAAAGCGATTCATGCCAGACATCCCAGGAATCTGACTGAACTACAGCAGTTTTATAAAGAAGAATGGGCCAAGATTAGTCCTGATCGATGTGCCAGACTGATCTGCAGCTACAGGAAGTGTCTGGTTGAATTTATAGCTGCCAAAGGGGGACCACAAAATATTAAATGTGATGGTTCACTTACTTATTTTCCACATTCTGTCACTGTTTGCATACTATCCTCATTAAAATATGAAAACCTATAAATATAAGGGTGGTTTTAGTTAAAGCAGACACTGTTTTTTCATCTGTGTGATGTTGACGAAGATCAGATCACATTTGATGCTGATTTTAAGCAGAAATGTGAGACATTCCCATAGGTTCATATACTTTTTCATACCACTGTCAAGCAGTGCTGTTTGTTTGTCAACATACACAGCAAAATCTGTAGAGTTGATTTTTTGGTGTAAATTATTTTAAGTTGATCGGTGTTTATTTGGGTGTTGTTTAAACACTAGCAGTGTTAAGATCGATCTTTGTGCGCTGTCAATTAAGTGAGATGAACACAGACACCCCTGGCAGAGTTAAATGTACTCCTAGCAGAGTTAATCAGCCACACCCAGTTTAAGTGCATGTATGTGTAGGGGTGTCAACATCTGATTACAGGATTAGACATAAAAGTGAACCTGGGACCAATTGCAAAACATCAACATACACAGCGTACTTAAGCCAGTGTTCTTGTGGGTGAAGTGACACCACAACTGTAGTTTTGTCTGTAAATAGGTGGGGTGTGTTTGGTTAAACAAAAGGTGTGTTAAGAAGTGGGTCTGACTCCAATGCTTACTTACTTAAGGGATGTTAAGTCCCTTCTATTACCTATTGTAAGCACCACAGTTAAGTACAATGCCAGTTTGCTCAACTTCCTGCGCTTGACTCTCCCCCCACTCTTCCAGAATCTTAACATAAAAATGAATATTACCAATTAACACTCCTATTGTAAGAGAACAACAGAATTTAGTATTAAAAATGCACTTTCGTGTGTCATAAAACATCACCATGAATGTTAAAAAAAAAAACTGAAAAGGAGTATCATGTTATATATGGTGTAGTATATGGTTGTATATGTTGATTGAATTTCGATCAGTTTCACGCACAGATCACATTTGGAGCGTTTGACTTTCGAGACTCTGAGGCCTGTGTTGAATTGAGTGTTCCTAAAGAAGCAAGTTTATCGATACTGCACATTGAGTAATATGTTTTTAAAAAAATGTCATAAAGATGTTTGTGATTAGTTCCAGTTGGACCTTTGGACTCTTGGGCCCGCAGAGGCTGAGCGTCCCACCACACTCCCCCGCCTGCTGTACCTCCTCGATGACACTACAAGGCTGGCTGGTCACAATGCGCTCTTTGACCACACCGAACACCTGGCGTTTCTTCTTAGTCTGCTTGATCAGACTGTGGGACATGTCTATAAGACTGGGGACAATACAATAAAATTCAGTAAAGTTGACATGAACCCTTTCAGGCACAGTGGTTACTACGGTGAACATTTTTTTTCAAAAGTTGCTTTCTCCTCTATCAGGGGTCTCAAAACTCAATTTAATGAGGGGTTAACTGGAAATAAGAGTCAGGGCTGCATCAGAGTCCCAAAAAAGGGACTAATGTTGCTGATTTACTCTGGATAACTTCTTAGTATGAAAACCACCGAAAGTTATCTTTCGTTTAACTCATTCACGGCCAGGCCCAGGTCACAGATATGCATTGTGGTAGTCAGTAAGAGAGGGAAATTAAAATTGATAACACCATTGATGGCAATTGACGTCCAGTGTATTTCAGTCAATTGCCGTCAATGGTGACCAAAGAGTTTAACTATGTGAGATCGCAAGAAATTTATTAAAAAAATTCCAAGAGGCAAAATACACACAGGCCACACTTATTTGAATGTATGCCTTAATTCTTCGTTTTTCCCAATGGCGTACCGCACGCAGGCTATTTTTAGACCGTGACATCGCATCGTAAAGCGGAAGTAAAGCCGAAGTGGGACATTATAGACCCGCCCTCGAATAGACCCAACGTAAAAAGTGCTACTTTTCTCCGGTAATCTTTCAAAAACGAACATGCCGATCACGCATTGCTTTTTTGGAACTTGTAGAAACGACTCTAGACATTACGACACATGAAGGATGTTTTCTTTATACGTTTCCGGATACCAATAACTCGAGAGGAAAAAATGTGAAGACCGAATCAACTTGCGCGGACTTTAACACCAGCTCGGCGAATCCATTCACGTTTCATATGCAGTAAACATTATGTTGGGTTGGCATGGTCTTTCAGAGGACAAAGCGGTAAGCCATTTTTATATTTTTAACTTATTTTTTTAGCGTAACGTTGTGCCGTACTGCTTCTGTCTGACAATGAATGACCTGAAAAGAATTACAATGGTATCTGACTGCCACTGTTACCGTTTCTGTTATATATATAAAAAACAACTTTAGTAAGGGGGAAGTGTAAATAAATTATAGGATTAAGATGTGTTATCAATGAAAAAATTAAGTGTTCATTGGCTGTCACTGAGTAGCATTTGCGATCGCTACACAAAGCTGACTAAATTACCCCCAAGAACGGTAAGAGACATAGGACAACCAGAGGATATATAAGAAAGACAGGGCTGATGGTAAAGGATAGCTCGTTGAAACAGGAGAATGTTATTGTCAGTCGCGTCGATAAAAAAGCTAAAGCTATGCTTAGGTCGGCTCGTTTTTTTCGTCTTTTTCAGCCTTCGACACTAAAGCCATCTCTTTAACTGAACATTTTTATGTTCTTCCACATCTTTGCCAGTGAATTTGGCACCAGGCACATCATTTTCGGAGAGAACTGGTAGGTTTAACGATGTAAACATCTCCTTCGTACACGATTTCCATTCATTTCCCATTAGGGACAAACGGTGGCTTGTCCTTACTTAGCAACAGTAGCTAATGGCACGAATATTAATGAGCGGAAGTGCTTGCGGTACGCCATTGAGTACAATTTGTTTTAATTTATTTTTTAAAGATTTAATTTCTTTGATTTTGTTTTATTTAGAATAAAATTTTATTGCTCGTGTTTTTTTAAATTTATGTTTTATTATTTAGATAATTTATTTTTTAAAAATCCTTCAATTAATTAATTAATTTTATTTAAAATTATGTTAAAAATATATATTTAAATTTCTCATTGCAAAATATGTGTATATTTTTGTAATAATTACTAATACTAGATGTCAAATGGGGTCCGCAAAATATTGTCCTGCAGGCCATAGTTTTGAGACCACTGTCCTATAAAAATGTAAGAAAACCATTAAAAAAAAAAAAAAAACGTGCATGGAAGGGTTAAATTGAAATACTGTCCTCGAAAAACCATTATAAAATAAAACTTGTGATCCATTTAACAACAGTTCACAATTAATCACTATTTTTTCTCCTGTTTAAAAATTGTATAGATTTCTTTTGAAAGCAGACATGCATTATAGCATTGTTTAGACAAAAATGACATTCAAGAGAACACATTGAAGGAAGCAAACCTTTTTTTAGAGTCTTGCAGTAGCTTGCGCACATCCACTTCGTCTTTCTTCAAACTGCCAAATGAGAACTGCAGTTTGGATGAGTCTTTTCCCTCTGCGTTCACGTTTGAGTGGATGAAAGTGGCATCCATCGACCCTTGAATGTTGTCACCATATGTCCCATTGTATTTGATGAAGTCTATCTCTGTTAAAACTACAGACAGATATTTATCAGTTCAACTAGCAATAAACAAAATTTCACAAGTACGGTAAGTAAAACAAAACAACTGCTTTAGATCAAGAAATATGAATATGATGTACTTAAGTCAGGTCCAAGCTGTTTTAATAAAAGGTCCCTAACATTCTTTCGTCAAAAGATATAATAACACCATTTATCGCCACTTTGATTGAATTCATTGTGCTTTGGAGAGTATTCTTTCTCATGAAATGTAAAGGACTATTTGTTACCTTGTCACGATTATTCGTAGTGCTCAATTTTTTTTAATGGTTGCAAATTAAGGCTGCAACAACTAATCGATTAAATAGATTAATAAATTAGTTACCAAGAATTTGATAATCCATTTTTGCCGGCAGCTATGAGCGGTCCCGTTTGGGTCATTGTTTGTGTATAACGTGAGGCTACGGGCGCCATTGATTTGAGTATGAGAGAGAGAGTTCACAGTGTCGAGAGTCAGTCTGTCTTTTGTGTTGTTAGATCCAGTGTGCCTCCGACAGAGGTGAGTAAATGAAGCCAATTCTATTGTTTGTATTCTTTGTTGACAAGACGTTAATCCTTAGCGATTATGCTAAACAGTGTCTTAAGTGCCTGTTTGTATTGTGTTTTGGAGAAGCATATTACCACTTGAGTTATTGTTAGATGGTAAAGTTGTCTCATTTCTTTTTTTAAATAAAGAAACCACACACATAAACCCATTCATATAACAGCTTCGAGTCTCCTTTTAACACAAACTACCATTCAAACTGTAAATTGCCATACAAGAGAGTGTGCTTTGAAATTGGGTATGGATTGTATTTATGAACAACTGTTTTATATAGAAAGCAGATTCATTACAGGCTGCCTCCTCCTTATTGGATTTTGTTGTTTAGTTTGTTTAAAGAAAAATACATGAGTCATTGACACGATTTATATTGGCACTTTGCTTACAAGAAAAAAAGCTCAATCAGCAGCACTTAAAAATTTTTTTTATTTTTTTATTTTTTACAATTTTCTTGAACAGGACTTTTGTCTGAGTTGTGTACTGAGAAAATCCTTTTTATGTTTTGTACTCCAAACCTTTATTATAAACTTAAACCAGTTTTATGTACTTTAGGGCTGCAGCTATCAAATATTTTAGTAGTCGATTGATCGATGGACTAGTTAGTTCGAATAATCGAGTAATCGGATAAGGAACATGAAAATTTAAAATACCTGAGCTGACCCTCAAACGGTATAATTTTTATTTTATTTTTTTTAAATGAGGATCTATGTACAACAAAAGAACAATTGGCTAACTTACATTGAAAAAGTCCGCTAGCTTAAATGATATAAAATGCTAAAGTTTTTTTTTTTTTTTTTTACAATGCTCTTAACAAATGATTCAGACACATATTCCCAGAAAAAAACAGCTAAATATACCTACTGTATAAACTAAATTGTGACTGCATTGAAAAACATTAGCTCAAACAAAAACTTAGCTTACGTTGGTCTTAATGGGGAGCAGTTGGATTCAGCCATGTGAAAAGAGGCAGACCAGAGGGCAGTATATCCACCCTAATCAATGAAACTAAATGCAAATGCTTTCAAAATAAACCATTACAACGCCACTTTATTTAAACAAATACTCGAAGCAACAAAATTTAATTCGAATATTTTTTTGCTAATCGAATACTCGAGTTAATCGAATAATTGTTGTAGCACTAATGTACTTAAAACTGTACAATTGTAGACTACGGTTAAGTCAGGATGCTATAATGGAAATTTATTTTTGAAGGAAATAGTCATCTATTTTGTTTTAATTATTAATTACAACATGCCTAAGACAACTTCAAGTTAAATTGTGAAGGTAACTGAAAAAAAGTGACATTTATATGATTAATCGTTTAATCATCCGGTCAATCGATTGTAAAAAGAACAGTTTTTTTTGCAGCCCTACTGCAAATGGATGTTACTTGGGTGAAGCCAATACAGGTTTATGTCCATCTTTTAGAAATAAATAAAAAGGGCTAACTTGATTGTTTAATTTCACACTTGAGTTTCAAATATAATAAATGAGTTTCAATACGTAAGTCATGGCTTATTGATACTAATGTTTAAAGCCCACCATGGTATTTTAACACAATGCAAATAATTACAAAGTAATTTGTTTACCTGGAGTGATAGGCGTGTCTCCTGTGAGAATGTCATTGAGGGTGAAGTCAGTGGGAATATATTTGGGCTTCTGCCAGCACCAGAAACGTTTTTGGCTCACCACCACAGTGAGTAGAGTAATGGAGTCGTTGAGGCTTCTCACTGGGATCAACAAACCACCGGGGTCCACCTCATCCACAAAGTTCCTGGTGGCTGTGGCAAACATCTCCCCGTCCGGAAGGTGTTCGGAGAGACGAATAGTCCGCCCAAGAGCTCGGACACGCCTTCATAACAAAAGGAACTTATCTTATTGTCTGCCATTGGTAGCAATAGACGTCAAATCAGTTAGTGGTTATTGGTGAGTGATGTTTCAATCAGTAGCTGTTATAGGATTTTTCTGAAACAGGGGCCAAGAAGGCGCCACATGTAAACCATGTAAAAACAAATCCATATTTGTTTTTGTCAACAAGGCAACATGCATATTATCCTGCATGAGGCAGTATGAACATCAGCAACGTTTTTAATAATTTGTATTTAATCATACTGTGTGCAAGTACATAAGGATACAATACATGGAACAATAATTATAATCACTTTTTTGAAAAGCCATTTTAAACACGAAAACCATCTTTAATTTTACATAATTTTTTTCATCTTTGAAGCCTCGTCACGCTGTTATGTCACCCACTTGCTAGTTGGTCTCATTTGAAAGTGTGGAAGTTGAGGGCCACACCTGTTTTTACTTGAAGTCAATCGTCCAAGTAAAACAGGGATAATGTCATTTGAGTTTTATAGCTTTATCGCACTCATAAATAAGCATTAAAACGCTGCATGGACCATGTGTTTATGGCCATATTTCCTTTTTTCAAAACCGAAAGCACCATGAAAGACTACATATCCCAGGAGCTGTTGTGAGGTCAAGGAGGACAAACCTAAAGTGAATATTTTTAATAAATTGCTGAGCGAGGCGCCACATAAGGAAAGGGAGGCAAGGGAGCGAGCAACGGCAAGTTGGATTGAGCGAGCGACTTTGAAACGTGCGGAATGAATCGAAAACTAAATTTAGCGCAAGCTAATGCATTATTTCATCAACTCAAGGAAGAGGATGACCCGGATTTGTCTTTGTTTTCTTCGGAAGAGTCGGCGAGTTGGGAAGAGTGGGCTTTGTGACGTTGTGTCTGACGTAGCTCTGTATCCTGTTCAAGAAGAAACGGATTCGAATGTCTGAAAAAAAAAAAGAACTGAACTAGTTTATTGCCAATATTTTTTAAATGACTTTTTTCAATGTTATATTTGATTTTTTTTCTTCACTATCAAACTTTTCAATTTGTATATACAGTAGATGTGTGTGTTCGAGAAGCTTGATTGCATGTATATACTTTTGATGAAAAGATGGGAAGGCCAAAAACGCCTATGACCATACCTGCTGTTTGTGTTGAATTGTCAAATATAAAACCATTCAGTCTTATTTTTCTGTTGAATGTTTATCCTAACGAGTTGAATAAATATTATCAAGCTTCAAAACGGTTGGTCGAACATGTTTGGTTGTTAATAGGACATCAACATTACAAATTTTGACAAAAGATTTTGGGTCCAAAATGTTGATTATAATTGGTCTGTGACGAAAACAATAGTTTGGACATGAAGGTTATGGTGTCTTGAAACAAGGGACCCAACCTGGCCATTGTGAACAATGTTTCTTTGAAATATAAAGGCAACATCAAAGGCATACGAATTCGGCCAAAATGGGCTTAAGGTGCTAAAGGGTATCCTGTGTGCCTGTACATACAATACATGGAACAATACTTTTAATTACTTTGAAAAGTCATTTTAAACACGAAAAGCAGCATTAATATTAAACATACTCTAGAAACAATATCTCATTTTCTCTCACTTCAGAAAAGAAGGATTCGCTGATTGCCAAGCTTTGTGCTAAAATAGGAACAGGGGCACTTCAGAGGCCATTCAAATAGCGTACCGCACGAAAGCTATTTTTAGACCGTGACGTCACAACGACGTAAAGCGGAAGTTGGACATAGACACGCTCTCGCATGCAAACCATTATATTTCTGCTAGTTTTTCTGGTAATCTTTCAAAAACAAACATGTCGATCAAACACTGCTACTATGGAACTTGTAGAAACGACTCTAGACATTACGACCGTTCACATTTGAAAGATGTTTTCTTCATACGTTTCCCGAAAACAAAGACTCAAAGAAAAAAAAAAAAACAATGGATCAGCTAGCGCGGACGTCCGAAAGACCAGTTTAATGCCAGCAAGTTGAAGTTATTCACATTCATATGCAGTAAAAATTTTGTTGTGGGTCATGGTCTTACAAATGACAATCCCGACCCATCGTCTGCCACAGTGTCCCCCGAAGAGGTACGCCATTTTTATATTTTAACTTATTGTTTAGCGTGGCGTTTTGCTGTGCTGCTTCTGTCTGACAATGAATGACCTGAGTGAGTGGTATCTCACTGCCACTGTTGTTAACTTTTCTGTTGTAAAGAAACAACTTTACTAAGAGGGAAGTGTAAATAAATTGATAGAATTAAGATTTGTTATTAGTGGAAAAAAAAAAAAAAGTGTTCGTTCGCTGTCACTGAGTAGCAATTGCGATTGTTACACAAAACTAACAATATAAATTACCCCAAGAACGGTCAGAGACGTAAGACAACCAGATGGCATTTGCGATCGCTACACAAAACTAACAATATAAATTACCCCCAAGAACGGTCAGAGACGTAAGACAACCAGAGGATATAATATGAAAGAAAGACAGGGCATATGGGGTAAAGGATAGCTTGTTGAAACAGGAGAACGTCATTGTCAGTGGCGTAAGGAAAAGGGTGTGGATCAGCTCGGCTTTTTTTCAGCCCTCGACACTCAAGCCATCTCTTTAACTATACATTTGTATGTTCTTCCACATCCTTACCAATTAATTTGGCACCACGGACATCATTTTTGGACAGAATTGGTAGGTTTATCTCTGTAAACATCTCCTCCGTACACTATTTCCATTCATTTACTATTGGGGACAAATGGGAGCGTGTCCCCCCTTAGCAACAGTTGCTAACGTCATGAATATTAATGAACGGAAGTGACGAGTAGCGTGCGGTAGGCCATTAGAGGTGGGGCCAGTGCCCCTTTGGCCCCACCCCTAAAAGCGCCACTGAATGCCTGTGACTGCGACAGACATTGAACTTATTTTGACGACTTGGAAGGACAAATAAACGAACGTTCAAAATGAATTAGACGTCAATAACAACCACTGAATTGCAGCAAATGAGTGCACTGTGAGAGTTAAAAGAAAAACAACAAATTTATTTTTAATTACTTGTTGGTCTGTTTCACTAATTTCGGGGTTGTTAGTGTTGGTACGCCGAAGGTAATGGGTGGTCAATTTTGGAGATGATCTGGTTCGTTTATCGCTGTCAATGGCAGCCAATAAGTTGCACACGTATTATAAACATATTCGAAGCCCACATCGTCAATGTGCGCAAAAGGGTTCATGAAGACATTTCTTCATCCGTTCACGAGAACAATGGATACCAGCAAGCAGCTCCAAGAACAGCGATTTATCAAAAAAATCGGATAAAACATACGGAAAGTACATGAAGTTACCGTTTTCACCGAGCCGTCGTGAACGTAACCCCAGTCGAGACACCTTTTGAGAAGACAATCATTCAGAACGCCTAACAAACTCACTAAGACTGTCGATAAACAAGGAGAGGTCTCCTGTCACAATAAGACACACCCCGGAAGCAGCAGAAAACAGCACGTTTTTACTTTTTAAAATTTAAATTGAAAAGAAAAACCTATGTAATTACATACATGAACTATTAAACAATACTTCGCATTTCGATTAAATAGAATAAACATACACGCATGCTGTGTTAATTCGATCAATTTTAATAGTACACTTTTCAATCCCTTGCACTTTTGCAACATAATTTGGACTCCACACATAGTAAGACTCCACAAGAGGGAAGCATCGCAGCATTTATTTGAGCTGACACGGCACAGTTTGAAAACTCAGTTTGGACAGCAACCGAGCTGCAGGTGGAATCAAAGGCGCGTTGGATGAGGTGGACAAATCAATCAAGAGTGATGCTTGCTACAGGCCAGCTCCTCTCATTTGCATCATTCACAAACTCCACATGAATAATTAGCACTGTTAATGTCAATTCTTAAAACCCCTAAAGGGTCAGAAACAATTTGGGATAACTGAAATTTTTAAAAACCCCATAAAGACCATCACATAGATGAACTTCAGATTTTGTGCCTAAATAATCCAAAATATTGATTAGAATTGTCATTATTATTTTCATTATTAATGAATAAATACAATTCTACATTAATAAAATGTTAGTAAAAACAAAATTCATGAAATTTAAATGACTAACAACAGAAATAAACTGGTTGTAGCCTCAAACAACACTAAAGTGGTACCTCGACATACGATCGCTTCGAAAAGCGATCTTTTCGACATCCGACGTAAAATTTGACTAGCTATTTTGTTTCTACATCCGACGACATGCTCGAAATACGCCGATTTATGACAGCGCCGCAGTTTCTTTTTTTCCTCGCAAAACACATGACGAATTTTCTTGTGAGAGAAATCAACATGGGTTCCGAGAATGTTAGTGCAGGTGGTGAAAAAAAGGAAAAAGGTGACACCTACGATTGAAATGAAGATGGAAAAATATGAGCGTGGTGTGCGCATCCGTGAACTGGCTTGACAATACGGCCGAAGAATGTCTGCGATCTTGATGGTCGTCCTCCGACCTCCGTTTGCCGGTCTTTATAAGTTAAGGTGACAATTATTATTATCATTGTAACATCGCCAAAGAAATCGCCAGCTTCATTAGGTTTTTAATCATTTATTTCAGAACTTGTGCAACACAACAAGCATACTGTCCGCCCCAGCTGACACCAACAACAAAACAACTTGGGTTCCGAGAAGATTAGTGCAGGTGGTGAAAAAAGGAAAAAGGTGACGCTTACCATTGAAATGAAGATAGACATGATAAAAAAAAAGTAAGCGTGTTGTGGACGTCCGTTAAATGGCTCAACAATACGGCTGTCAAATGACCCCCGTTTGCCAGTCTTTATAAGTTAAGGTGACAGTTATTATTGTGGTGACATCGCCAAAGAAATCGTCAGATTTGTAATCATTTATTTCAGAACCTGTGCAACACAACATGCCTACTGTCCGCCGCAGTTGACGCCAACAACAACAAAACATTAAAAGAGAAAGTACCGTATTGGCCCGAATATAAGACGGCCCTGATTATAAGACGACCCCCTCTTTTTCAAGACTCAAGTTTGAAAAAATTATTTTTTATACAGAAAATAATTACAGTACATCCGAAATAAATGAGTATAACAATATATTTGAGAGAAAAAACATGTTATTTTGCCACATTCAAATCTTAATATCTGAATATTTAAATATGTACACAAAAGTGCACTCACATTCGTAAATGAATAGCTTCTGGTTTTTGAAATGTAAATAAACCAATCCATTGGGATATAACAACAAAACTGCAATAACTGCATTAACCATCAAAGTGAAGTCTAACTGTAACTGTAGTCTTGAAACAAATTTGAATACGGAAAAACATTGCAATAGAATAATGCAAACTGGTTAAACTTGAGAGTAGCTGAGATCTTTCATGACAGAACATCGCTTCAATGATATCTGGCACCATCTAGCGTCATGAATGGGGAGAGTAGCTGAGATCTGTCATGACAGAACATCGCTTTAATGATATCTGGCGCCATCTAGCGTCGTGAATGGGTATGATGTCTAGACCGCGAATATAAGACGACCCCCTTTTTTTCTTATTTCAATGCAAAAAAACACTGTTTTATATTGGGGCCAATACGGTAAAATCGTAAAATCGATTTATTACATTATTATACGAATTATTCATTATTATTATACTGTATCATTATTCCGATTTTTATTTATCATTTATTTGTTTTGCTATGTGTTATTGCCATTTTTAATAGTACCAGCAGTAATTATTAAGAATTTAGTGGAGGTTTTCGGGCTTTGGAACAATTAAATGGAATTATAATGTATTCTTATGGGAAAATCCTGCTCGATATATGACAATTTTGACTAACAAACAAGGTTCTGAAATGAATTAACTTCATATGTAGCGGTACCACTGTAGTTGTTTTTATCTTTTTTTTTTTTTTTTAAAATTCATAGTACGTATTCAAAGCAACACTTGGTAACTTTTCCGTTTTGGTTGATTTTAGCGACGCCGGTGGACAAAAGCGTAGTGTTTTGCATTAGGGAAGACATCTGTGTGTCGTAAAATCATCAATCAATCAAAAATCTATCTCCCGGTCGCCTGCAGATGGATTAAACAACATTTCTGTTTCCAGCGGCTGTGTGAAGGATGAATAGTATTAAGGTAATGAATCCAGTTGTTGCTAAACAATAACATATGAGGGTTAGCAGCTGTGTGGCTAAAACTCCCCCCCCCCGCCCCCCACCCACCCCAACCGAACTCGTTAGTGCTGATGAGTTCGGTTGAGCGGGTGGGCTGCCAATGTTTATTATTATTATTATGTTTATTTATCTTGCTCGCCTCTCTTTTTTTTTCCTTTGGAGACAACTTTTGTCTCTTTTGTTGCTCTGCCATCTTTGCAGAATTCGCGCGAACTCGTTCGCATCAACTTCCGTCTTTCAAATGAATGGGGAAAAGTGGAAGTGATGTAAAGCAGTTAGCACATTAGTAGTTTTTTTGTGTGTGGCAGGGTTTCTGCCATCCAACTCAAAGTTAATTAGTGCCGGTAAAAGTGATATAGACCCCCTCTAGATATAAAAGAGGTGTCGTTCAACTAGTTGTCAGTCGACATATTATCATTAATGTTATGAAAATATTTTATAACGGTTGTAAAGTTACCTAGTGTGGATTTAAGTCATTGCCTGCCATTGACAACAATAGTGTCTAAGTCATTTAAACTAGGAGGACTGACTGTGAATTCTCATGCTTTGATGCCATTGACGGCGCTAGATGTCCATTCCATTTTGACTGGGAGGGTTAGCAGCATCATTCCTCCAGCCTCTCCCAGTCAAAATGGATTGAAAGTCTAGTGCCGTCAATGGCAGCCACTGAGTTAAATGAGTGGTCTATAAAGGGTTAATAACAATGAACTTTCAATACAGATCTGTTTCATGTTCAGAGCACCATACGGACGATAAAATTTAAAAACATCTAAAAATATGCCACAAAAAGAATTAAATAAAATCACCAGCAATAAGGCATCAGGCGTGTGCAGAATAAATATTGAATGTTAATGTTCATCGATGGCGTAACAAGGCTACTGTATCTCTGAGGTAGAGATTGTCTAAATGACAGGATGATGTGCCACTCAATGATTTTGGTGAGGTACCCGTTCATCAGCATCTTGTAATGAGGTGGAACTCGTCATCATTTTCACATTACTCCAAATTGCACTCGCTGTATATCGATCAACATTCTCAGGGTGCATAACATATTTACATAACTTAGATAAGCACTTGTTGTTAAGGCAATAACAATAAAGAAGAAGGGTGGTGCTGAATGCGGATGTTTCCATTGGAATTCTGGCTGCAAATATGTTTCAGTTCATGTCACCATAATGTCGGAAA
Source organism: Corythoichthys intestinalis (assembly GCF_030265065.1). Lineage (NCBI taxonomy): Eukaryota > Metazoa > Chordata > Actinopteri > Syngnathiformes > Syngnathidae > Corythoichthys > Corythoichthys intestinalis. Next base: position 46,759,632 of record NC_080398.1, read on the forward strand.
ATCTAAGTGGGCGAAGCCAGGATTGCTCCTCAACTCCCAGTAAGTGTCGTTGCTCACCCACGTGTCGTCCTGTGACTTCCTAAGCGTGAATGAAGAAAGACAAAAGAGAAAAAAAAACAGATGCAACACACTGGGAGAAGGTATAAAGCCATTTAAGATTGCAAAATGGTCTTATTCCAATTCGTACATCGTTCTATACAGGAAAACAAGAGACTACCTGAAGAATTTGGGCTGATGTGTGCCGTTGCTCTCCTCAAGGACTCGTCGTCTTTCTCTCTGCAGCTGTTCAATCTTTTGCTTCTGCTCCTCAGCAGCCTCGAGCTTCCCCTCCTCCAGAAATCTGCATACCATGCAGCACCGACATCATTTACATGTAAATCAGGAAAAAACACCTGTTCAAATGTAAAAGTTGTAATGCTTGACTGTTTAACATCGAAAGAGTTCATGACTCAATTGGCTTTGTCTCACAAAATGTAGGTCGTTTACATGCTAAATGTTCTGTAAATAAACTTGCGTTACCTTTGCATGTGGCTATGAATAAAAGACAAGATGTTGAGTTCAATTTTTTTAGTTGATTAATTATTATTAGTTATTTACAGATGTGGGTAGAGTAGCCAAAAATTGTACTCAAGTAAAAGTAATGTTACTTCAAAATAACATTAGTCATGTAAAAGTAAAAGTAGTCATCCAAAAAATATACTCAAGTACAAGTACAAAAAATATTTGGTAAAAACAATACTCAAGTAATGAGTAACATTGTGAGTACAGTGGTACCTCTACATACGAAGTTAATCCGTTCCAGGAGCTTGTTTGTAAGTCGAAATGGTCGTATGTCGAGCAGGATTTTCCCATAGGAATACATTATAATTCCATTAATTCGTTCCACAGCCCAAAAACCTGCACTAAATCCTTAAAAAATACTGCTGGTACTATTACAAATGGCAATTACATATAGCAAAACAAATAAATAATAAATAAAAATCGGATTAATAATATAATAATAATAATAATTCCTGTAATAGTGTAACGAAACGGGTTCTAATAAGGCGGACGTTTTTTTCTGTACCTGAAGGCACCGCGGCGCTGACGTGACAAAGAGGGAGGGGAGCGGGTGAAAGTTTACTTTCGCTTTCAATGCTTTCTTGAGAACATCGTCAATTGCGGCAGACAGCAGGCGTTTTGTGTTGAATAAGTTGTGAAAGAAATGATGAAAACGTGGCGAAGCTGGCGATTTCTCTGGAGATGTTACCACAATAAGAATTGTCAGCTTAACTTATAAAGACTGGCGAACGATGGTCGGAGGAGGACCGTGGAGATGTATTGTTGGGCCATTTCACGGATGCCCACCCTACGCTCATATTTTTCTGTCATTTGCATCTTCATTTAGAAGGTAAGCGTCAACTTTTTCCTTGTTTCACCACCTGTACCAACCTTTTCTGAAACCTGTGTTGATTTGTCACACAAGAAAATCCGCCGTGCATTCGTCTGCGGTGCTGCCGTTGTCGTCGTATTTCGAGCATGTCGTCGGATGTAGAAACAAATGGCGAGTCAAATTTTACGTCGGATGTCGAAAAGTTCGTGTGTCGAAGCGATCGTATGTACAGGTACCACTGTAACTGCTTACATTTTTGTTTGATGTCTTTTTTTTTAAACAACGGTATATATATTTTTTCTCAACACAAAGTTATCCATATGAACTGCTGTCATAATGATACGGTACAACGACCCATTACATAACCACATTAAGCGAAAGAAATACAAAAAAAAAAGAAAAAAAAAATTGAATTCCGTTGAGAAAAAAAAAGAAATGAAGCATTTTTTGTCCAAAGAGCATGAGTGCCCTCTAGTGGAGAAAATAGTTCCTAGTTTAAATAGTGAATAGTTCCTTCATAGTTACTCTTATGAAATTAAAAGGATCATACAGTGTTATCACAAAAGTGAGTACACCCCTCGCATTTCTGCAGATATTTAAGTATATCTTTTCATGGGACGACACTGACAAAATGACACTTTGACACAATGAAAAGTAGTCTGTGTGCAGCTTATGTAATAGAGTTAATTTATTTTCCCCTCAAAATAACTCAAAATACAGTCATTAATATCTAAACGAACTACGTACATCCCTAAATGTCCAAATTGAGTACTGCTTGTCATTTTCCCTCCAAAATGTCATGTGACTCGTTACAGGAGTGCTGTCAGCATTGTTGCAGAGATTGAAGAGGTGGGGGGTCAGTTACCTGGCACAGCCAGACTATTCTCCCTGTATTTTTCAAACACTGTGAGAAATAGTCTGGGACCCAGCCCATTAACAGCCTCTCGAACAAGGTACAAAATCAATCGTCCAATCAAATAAGTTTATTTGTGTGACGTTTTCTTAACGAGTAACGTCACTCTTGCGCGTCGAAAGTCGTGTCTACAACAGCACAGATGGCGAACGGGAGTGCTGAGAATATGTTCCAATCCGCGGTAAAACCAGTTATAAATTACCAACTCACATCGAAACAAGTCATTGACCACAGTCAACATGGCTCGCGCTAGCCATGTTGAATAAACTTCTCCATTCTCCGCTCACGCTAAATACTTGTCGCTTTAAAAACGTCACGTCTGCCCGTCGCTGATTGGTCCACTCCGCTGTCTGCTTGCTGTGGCTTGCTCCGCCCTCGGAATTTGATCCGCCGGACGGTCGCCAGACTCAATCGCTGGAACAGCGGTGAGTCTGGTATACCAGGCAAGGGGGTCAGCCTGTTAGTGCTCATACCATACGCCGTACTCAACATCAAATTGGTGTGCGTGGCTGTCACCCCAGGATGAAGCCTCTTCTGAAGACGGTACACAAGAAAGCCCGCAAACAGTTTGCTGAAGACATGTCAACAAAGCACATGGATTACTCGAACCATGTCCTATGGTCTGATGAGAAGAAGATTAATTTGTCTGGTTCCGATGGTCTTAAGCATGTGTGGCGGCGACCAAGTGAGGAGTACAAAGATAAGTGTGTCATGCCTACAGTCAAGCATGGTGGTGGGAATGACCCTCCCACCTCTTTAATTTCTGCAGCAATGCTGACAGCACTCCTGTAACGAGTCACATGACATTTTGGAGGGAAAATGACAAGCAGTACTCAATTTAGACATTTAGGGATGTACGTAGTTCCCATGCGGTGTACTCACTTTTGTTGCCAGGGGTTTAGAAATTGATGGCTATAGTTTGAGTTATTTTGAGGGGAAAATAAATTAACTCTATTATATAAGCTGCACGCAGACTACTTTTCATTGTGTCAAAGTGTCATTTTGTTAGTGTTGTTCCATGAAAAGATATACTTAGATATCTGCAGAAATGCGAGGGGTGTACTCACTTTTGTGATACACTATATCTCCGTCCTACCGTGGCCAATCGGCGCCAAATAAAAACTGGGAGAGAGGTTTAAATCCGCGCTTTTGTGACATGTTGATGGCAGGGCTCTTTGTCAAATACTTCATTTTTTACGTCGCTTTAAAGATTGAGTGAACAGACTGGCGTGATCATAGAACGGCAAGCTTGCGTCGGATTAGTATATTCGAGTCATGTGATAATTGTTGGGATTTCTCATTGGTGAAATTGGTAGCGCGACTCTTAGCATCGCTGGCAAAAAAAAAAAAAAAAAAAATCTAATATGGAGAATAAAGAGGAAACGTAACGACTCTTGTGTGGCCCAAAATAGTGTGTTTTTTTTCTTCAAAAATCTCAAGTAAAAGTGAAAAGTATTGCTTAGTAAAACTACTCTTAGAAGTACATTTATCTCAAAAAGTTACTCAAGTAAATGTAATGGAGTACATGTAACGTGTTACTACCAACCTCTGGTTATTTATTAGTTAGTTACTGTATTTATTCATATTACTTTAGTTGTGGCAGTAAGGTCACCAAGTGGTTAGCATGTATGTAGGGATCACAGTTCTGAGGTTAGAGGTTTAATCTGGGAAAAGATAATCATGTTAAGTTTATTGAAAATTTTAATCAATAAAAGCTGTGAGTATGAGTGAAACGTGTTCCCTATATTTTTCGAGTATACTGTACATGCACTATGACTTTTGCCCCTTTTTTATTGATGTGTCTGTCACATCCAGTCGATTTCATCAGCACAGCAGGAAACACACAAAACTTAATTCAAGGGATGAGCAATGTTGTCGCTCACCTTTGGTCCACACGCAATCTGGTGTCAGTTTGTGGCAGCAGTGATTTGAGGGAAGTGTCCAGCTCGTTCAACTCAATGGCAAACTTAGTGAAGCCGTAGTACTGCTCGTGATCTAGTGGCATGGCATCTGCATATACACACAGCAATTGCATAACTACACATGATACGGTACGATACAATACTATACTATACTATACTACAGTGGGGAGAACAAGTATTTGATACACTGCCGATTTTGCTGGTTTTCCCACTTGCAAAGCACGTAGAGGTCTGTAATTTGTATCATAAGTTCTCTTCAACTGTGAGGGACGGAATCCAATACAAAAAAACAGAAAATCACGTTGTATGATTTTTAAATAATAAATTTGCATTTAATTGCATGAAATAAGTATTTGATACATCACAAAAATTGAACTTAATATTTGGTACAGAAACCTTTGTTTGCTATTATAGATACCAAACGTTTCCTGTAGTCCTTGACAAGGTTCGCACACACTGCAGCAGGGATTTGGGCCTACTCCTCCATGCAGATCTTCTCCAGAGCCTTCAGGTTTCGGGGCTGCTGCCGGGCAACACGGACTTTCAGCTCCCTCCATAGATTTTCTATCGGGTTCAGATCTGGTGACTGGCTAAGCCACTCCAGGACCTTAAAATGCTTCTTACGGAGCCACTCTTTAGTTGCCTTGGCTGTGTGCTTTGGGTCGTTGTCATGCTGGAAGACCGAGCCACGACCCATCTTCAGGGCTCTCACTGAAGGAAGGAGGTTGTCAGCCAAGATCTGGCGATACATAGGCCCATCCATCCTCCCCTCAATACGGTGCAGTCGTCCTGTACCCTTGGCAGAGAAGCAGCCCCAAAAAATGATGTTTCCTCCTCCATGTTTCACGGTTGGGATGGTGTTCTTGGGGTTGTACTCATCCTTTTTTTCCCTCCAAACACGACGAGCCCAGTTTAGACCAAAAAGTTCAATTTTGGTCTCATCCGACCACATGACCTTCTCCCATTGCTCCTCTGGATCATCCAGATGGTCAGTGGCAAACTTCAGACGTGTCTGGACATGCACTGGCTTCAGCAGCGGGACCTTGCGTGCGCTGTAGGATTTTAATCCATGACGGCGTAATGTGTTTCCAATGGTTTTCTTCAAGACTGTGGTTCCAGCCCTCTTCAGGTCATTGACCAGGTCCTACCGTGTAGTTCTGGGCTGATCCCTCACCTTCCTCATGATCAGTGATGCCCCACGAGGTGAGATCTTGCATGGAGCCCCAGAACGAGGCAGATTGACCGTCAACTTGAACTTCTTCCATTTTCTAATAATCGCTCCAACAGTTGTTACCTTTTCACCAAGCTGCTTGCTTATTTTCCTGTAGCCCATCCCAGCCTTGTGCAGGTCTATTATTTTATCCCTGATGTCCTTACACAGCTCCAAAGGTCTTGGCCATTGTGGAGAGGTTGGAGTTTGTTTGTTTGTTTGTTTGAGCATGTGAACAGGTGTCTTTTATACAGGTAACAAGTTCAAACAGGTGCAGTTACTTCCGGTAATGAGTGGAGAACAGGCGGGGTTCTTAAAAAAGAACTAAGAGCCGAAATATTTACTAGTTGGTAATGTATCAAATACTTATTTGAAGCAGTTAAATACAAATTTATTATTTAAAAAATATACAATGTGATTTTCTGGATTTTTGTATTAGATTCCGTCCCTCACAGTTGAAGAGAACTTATGATACAAATTACAGACCTCTACATGGCTTGCAAGTGGGAAAACCAGCAAAAGCGGCAGTGTATCAAATACTTGTTCTCCCCACTGTATACTATACTATATATATATATATATATATATATATATATATATATATATATATATATATATATATATATATATATATATATATATATATACATACATATACAGTGCCTTGCAAAAATATTCGGCCCCCTTGAATCTTGCAACCTTTCACCACATTTCAGGCTTCAAACATAAAGATATGAAATTTAATTTTTTTGTCAAGAATCAACAACAAGTGGGACACAATCGTGAAGTGGAACAACATTTATTGGATAATTTAAACTTTTTTAACAAATAAAAAGCTGAAAAGTGGGGCGTGCAATATTATTCGGCCTCGTTACTTTCAGTGCAGCAAACTCACTCCAGAAGTTCAGTGAGGATCTCTGAATGATCCATTGTTGTCCTAAATGACCGATGATGATAAATAGAATCCACCTGTGTGTAATCAAGTCTCCGTATAAATGCACCTGCTCTGTGATAGTCTCAGGGTTCTGTTTAAAGTGCAGAGAGTAGGCCTGAACGATATTGGGAAAAACTATTGCTGCGATTTTTTTTGGGTTTGCAATACATTGCGATATTATATTGCGATATTAAAAAAAAATCATATTTTTTTTTTCCAAGATATTTTCACAAGATGACTTAAATAGCTGTTTGGAAAGACTTTAGATCACCACAGTGTACAGTCATCCCTTGTTTTTCGCGGTTAATGGGGACCAGAACCCGCCGCGATAAGTGAAAAACCGCGAAGTAGCCCACCCCCCCATTTTAATTTTTTTTTTTGTGTGTGTTTTTTGTGCCCAATGTATTTATTCAGATTTAGCATTGGAAAGAGATACATACAGGTTGACCCAAAAAAAAGTTTACACTCAGTTGACTGCTTGTTTAAAAGCCATTGAAACATATCTAAATAGGTTGTCATGCTTAAGTGATTCATTAAGGTCACTCAATGCAGCTGGTAATCTCTCGTCTCTACAATTCCTGTGCTTCTGCTGAAAATGAAGAAAACTTTAGCTGTACCTGAATTGCTGCGTGCCGGTCTGACACCTACTGAGATTGCAGCAAATCTGAGAATATCCAGATGTGCAGTCTACAAAGTTATAAGAAGCTGAAAGATATTGGAACAGCCTCACGAAAACCTGGGTCTGGAAGTGCCGATCTGTGCGGACCAAAAAGTTGATTGACAAGGTGATATGTGGCCACCCCAGAGTCCAGATCTCAATCCCCTGGATTATAGCATATGGGCAACTGTGGAGGACAGTGCCTGTAAGAAGCCACAAACTTCTGTGGCAGCCTTGGAGAGGTCCATTGTTAGATCTTGGGAAAAGATGACAGCATCCTACATAAAGAAGCGTTCCGCAGGCGCCTGGAGGCTGTTGTGACACTTAAGGGAGGACACATTGAAAAATAGAGTGTACTGTACATGTTCTTTACAATAATGTATAATTTGTGATTCAATTCTAATTCTAAGATGAATAAACATGGCATTTAAGTTGTATTATGGCAGTGTAAACTTTTTTTTGGGTCACCGTGTATAAGACATGTTTTTTTCTCTCTCCGCCCCCAACTTCCCCCCCCAAAGTGATTTAAAAAATGTATATAAATAAATGGTTTTTAAGCACTTCAAATTTCATAATGATGATAAGTTTTAAACATAACTGTCCAACCAAATCATTTTTGAACAAGAATAAAGTACTGTAGCAGATAAATGCTTGGCTTTGTTAAATGCTTCTGTTTATTTACTTTAGCTGTGACCGTTGAAGTGACATGTAGAAATTTCAAACTCCTCATGATCACTTCTGGCATTTAAATGTCTCCAACGTCCCCACAGTACACACATTCATTCCAGCGCGGCTTCCTTTCAACAAGTTAAACGATGATTGACAGATGCCCGTGTGAAGTCTGCTTCTTTGTAGAGGTTAGATTTTGTGCCCGAACCCGAACCCGACCCGACCCGACCCGAATGTCGGGTCGGGTCGGGCCCACAATTTAAGCATTCACGTTCGGGTCAGGTCGGGTCGGGCCGCCATGCCGGACTAATAAATTATTTAAAAAAAAACAAAACAAAAACAAAAATGGAGAGCATGCTCTCTGTATTGCGCTTTTGCTTGTGCGTGTGCACGAACGCCGTGGCGCCGGCCGCTTTTTCTTCTTGTCCTCCCGCTGCACGGCCGAGGCGCCGCCCTCTCCTGTTCCCTCTCCTTGTCAGAGAGGCGCGTCCATGTGAGAACAATATCCCACACACTCAGAAATATGTTTAACAAACTTTCCCAGCGTTATTTCAGTGTGTGAATGCTTTGATAATTCTCAAAAAAAAAATGTAGATTATTTAAACATTAAGAAAACTTGCGTTTTTTTCTGCCAACTCGAAGAAATGAAAATAAATTGCTGCTGCTGCGTTTTTTCCGCGTCACTCAAAAAAAAAAAAAAAAAAAAAAAAAAAAAAAAAAATCGGGTTTTTCGGGCTCGGGCCTGCAAATCTAGTTAAGTGATCGAGCTCGGGCCGGGTCGGGCCTCAATACCAGCGGGCCGTGTCGGGTCGGGCTGGATTTTTTAGGCCCGAACTAGGCTCTACTTCTTTGGCCAGATCAAAGCCATTGTTGTGCTGCAGTGACTGAGAGGATCAAAAGGCTGGGAGAGGGAGGGTAGGAGGCTGTGCGCAGACCAGAAAGTGAGGCGTATGTGGATAAAAAAAAAAGAAAAACTATCGCACGTGCTTGCGATGGGACTATTGCGCACACGCACATCGCGATGGCGATGTTTAAACGATATATCGTTCAGGCTTAGCAGAGAGCATTATGAAAACCAAGGAACACACCAGGCAGGTCCGAGATACTGTTGTGGAGAAGTTTAAAGCCGGATTTGGATACAAAAAGATTTCCCAAGCTTTAAAGATCTCAAGGAGCACTGTGCAAGCCATCATATTGAAATGGAAGGAGCATCAGACCACTGCAAATCTACCAAGACCCAGCCGTCCTTCCAAACTTTCTTCTCAAACAAGGAGAAAACTGATCAGAGATGCAGCCAAGAGGCCCATGATCACTCTGGATGAACTGCAGAGATCTACAGCTGAGGTGGGAGAGTCTGTCCATAGGACAACAATCAGTCGTACACTGCACAAATCTGGCCTTTATGGAAGAGTGGCAAGAAGAAAGCCATTTTTCAAAGATATCCATAAAAAGTCTCGTTTAAAGTTTGCCACAAGCCACCTGGGAGACACACCAAACAGGTGGAAGAAGGTGCTCTGGTCAGATGAAACCAAAATTGAACTTTTTGGCCACAATGCAAAACGATATGTTTGGCGTAAAAGCAACACAGCTCATCACCCTGAACACACCATCCCCACTGTCAAACATGGTGGTGGCAGCATCATGGTTTGGGCCTGCTTTTCTTCAGCAGGGACAGGGAAGATGGTTAAAATTGACGGGAAGATGGATGCAGCCAAATACAGGAACATTCTGGAAGAAAACCTGTTGGTATCTGCACAAGACCTGAGACTGGGACGGAGATTTATCTTCCAACAGGACAATGATCCAAAACATAAAGCCAAATCTACAATGGAATGGTTCAAAAATAAACGTATCCAGGTGTTAGAATGGCCAAGTCAAAGTCCAGACCTGAATCCAATCGAGAATCTGTGGAAAGAGCTGAAGACTGCTGTTCACAAACACTCTCCATCCAACCTCACTGAGCTCGAGCTGTTTTGCAAGGAAGAATGGGCAAGAATGTCAGTCTCTCGATGTGCAAAACTGATAGAAACATACCCCAAGCGACTTACAGCTGTAATTGGAGCAAAAGGTGGCGCTACAAAGTATTAACGCAAGGGGGCCGAATAATATTGCACGCCCCGCTTTTCAGTTTTTTATTTGTTAAAAAAGTTTAAATTATCCAATAAATTTTGTTCCACTTCACGATTGTGTCCCACTTGTTGTTGATTCTTGACAAAAAATTAAAATTTTATATCTTTATGTTTGAAGCCTGAAATGTGGCGAAAGGTTGCAAGGTTCAAGGGGGCCGAATACTTTTGCAAGGCACTGTATATATATATATATATATATATATATATATATATATATATATATATATATATATATATATTAGGGTTGTCAAACGATTAAAAATTTTAATCGAGTTAATTACGGCTTAAAAATTAATTAATCGTAATTAATCGCAATTCAAACCATCTATAAAATATGCCATATTTTTCTGTAAATTATTGTTGGAATGGAAAGATAAGACACAAGACGGATATATACATTCAACATACGGTACATAGGGACTGTATTTGTTTATTATAACAATAAATCAACAAGATGGCATTAACATTATTAACATTCTGTTAAAGCGATCCATGGATAGAAAAACTTGTAGTTCTTAAAAGATAAATGTTAGTACAAGTTATAGAAATTTTATATTGAAACCCCTCTTAATGTTTTCGTTTTATTAAAATTTGTAAAATTTTCAATCAAAAAATAAACTAGTTGCTTGCCATTGTTGATGTCGTTACACCATGCTCACTCCCCAAACCCATAAAATCATTTGGAACCAAGCGCCAGCAGAGGGCGCCAAACAACAAAAAACAATTAACAAGTAACAAGCGGACATTACACTGCTGTCATTTTAATCTGAGCGGGGCATGTGCGTTAAATGCGTCAAATATTTTAACGTGATTAATTAAAAAAATAAATATATATACAGTATATACATACATACACAGTGGTACCTCTACATACGAAGTTAATTCGTTCCAGGACCTTGTTTGTCGAAATGGTCGTATGTCGAGCAGGATTTTCCCATTAGAATACATTACTTACTTCGATCCACAGCCCGAAAACCTACACTAAATCCTTAATAAATACTGCTGGTACTATTGCAAATAGCAATTACACAGAGCAATACAAATAACTTATGAATATAAATTATGAATAAAAATTGGAATAATATAATAATAGTAATAATAATAATAATAATACCTATAATAATGTAATGAATTGGGTTCTAATGTGGCAGATGTGTTTTGCGTGGGGTACCCGAATGCACCGCGTGGCTGACGTAACAGAGAGAGAGAGAGAGGTGAATTAGAGTTTTTACTTTCACTTTTCATGTTTTGTTGTTGGCATCAGCTGCGGCGGACAATAGGCTTGTTGTCTTGCACAAATTCTGAAATAAATGATTAAAAACCTGACCAAGCTGGCGATTTCTTTGGCGATGTAAGAATAATAATAATAATTGTCACCTTAACTTATAAAGACCGGCGAATGGAGGTCCGGTGGACGACCGTCGAGATCGTAGACATTCTATGGCCGTATTGTCAAGCCAGTTCACGGATGCACACACCACGCTCATATTTTTCCATCTTCATTTCAATCGTAGGTGTCACCTTTTTCTTGTTTTTTCACCACCTGCACTAACATTCTCGGAATCCATGTTGATTTCTCTCACAAGAAAAGCCGCCGTGCGTCTGTCTTGCGGTAAAACAAAGAAACTGCGGCGCTGTCAAAATCGTCGTATATCGAGCATGTCTTCAGATGTAGAAACAAATGGCGAGTCAAATTTTACGTCAGATGTCGAAAAGATCGTGTGTTGAAGCGATCGTATGTTGAGGTACCACTGTATGTACACACATGATACTGTACTATACGATAAGATACAAACCATACTATCCTATACTATACTCAGGGGTGCACATAAGTGGTCCGCATGCGCGCATGCGTACTGGACGTATACAAATGCGCTGGCCCTCAACGGCTTCCATACGCTTTTGCGTACCGATGGATGACCACTGTATTTGCGGCGGACACGAGATAATCACTTCTCAAAATGTCGGAGGCAGGCCCCACTGAGTAATTATTTCCGTGTTCCCCCAGCCCCGTCAAAGGACAGACAGACGACAGAGACGTCCCCGGAGCTACCGAAAAAGGACTTTTGCTGAAAAGTGGCTGCAGGAGGTACCATGGCTAGAAGCAAATGATGCTCGCACGGATATGTGGTACAAAATTTGCCGTGAGAATCCCAATGTCGCAGATAAGAGCAGCACATTTTATGTAGGGTCAAAGAATTTCAGCCATCCAAACTTTGAAATGCACGAAAAAAACAGCATGTGGCAATTAAGCAAACTATCGATGTCAGGCAGCACCCCACTCGCCCTATGGACAAGTGGCGGAATAAAGTTAATGAAGAGCAGCGCCATGCACTGACAAACGTGTTTTTGCTCGCATTTCACAAAGCTAAACATGCACGTTCAGTGAGCTCTTATGAGGAGGAGGACATCCCACTTTTACAAAGGCTTAGCGTTAATGTGGGAGCCGCATAATGCCCTTTATTTTGAATTAGTACTGCTTTTATGTTTATTTCTTTACATTTCACTTCAAAGTAATGGCAATTTTGTTGTGCCAGTTGATGTTAATCAGGCATTAATTGTTAATATAATTAATTAAAGGTATTTGGCTCTAACTAAAGCTTGTCATAATTTTATCGCATCAGGCGAGTCGGCTCTCAAGCTCAATGAGGACCAAGTCACATCTCCAGGTCCTCCTCTGAGAACCTGGGCAAAAAAAATATGTGCACCCCTGACTATACTATACTATACTATACTATACTATACTATACTATACTATACTATACTATACTATACTATACTATACTATACTATACTATACAAAATGAAACTGCGCTATACTATACGATGCTATGTTATGCCATACCATACCATGCCATGCCATACCATACCATACTATACAGAAGTTAATATTTAATTGTGCAATTAATGATGAAACTAAATGATCCTACTTGCTCTCCAGACGCATGTTGCGGAGGGCGGGTCCCCGCAGTAAACTGCTTCGTGCCACTTCCCAAAGAGCCTCCGGAGAACATTCCCCTTCTGATCTGTGATGATCCCTTCCACCTCATTCACACTTGAGTTCCATTTGGCCTGTCACAAAGTAGAACATTCATCAAAATGAAGGCCATTATTTTCAACAATCGATCACACTCTATCATCTAGAACCTCATGGTAATGTCTTCTTTTGGTCTTTACTATAGCTTCTATTGCACGTCTGGTGTATTTAATGGGAGGTGAGGGGGAATAAATCACCGTTTTTTCCTTGACTCGCCTACCTTTAGGGGGCCTTTCAAATGAGAACCACTAAAGTAATTAACCTTCTCATATCAGTGAAGGCTTCCATACATCAAACCTCCAAAACGTCATATGGGCTTCTTCGTTGCATGTCGGTGAAGAACGCCAACTGTGAGCAAAGGTCATTAAGACATAAAAGCTGTGCCTGTGCCGAGTCATCCGACAGATATAAAAAGCATTGGAGGACTTTTAGTACTCTGGATTTGAAAACATACCAACAAAAACATCTCATTTATGACAAAAAAGAGAAGGTTTTCAAAAATATGCTGTTCTGCTAGTGAAAATACAGCACTGTACTTAATCTATTGATCTTTTTTTATATATGGTGCTATTAAAACACGGATTTAGTCCATTAAGTTCACAATGATAGCAAATTCACGGCCTGACACTGCCATTTTTGCAAAGTCATTTGAAAAACAGTCATACTGTGGGTAAAACAAAAAAAAAGATAGAAGGACTGACATTGTTGATAGGATTAGAGAAAATGCTGCCAAGCATGTAAGTACTTTGTAGTTTGCAGGCTCGGCTCACCTTAACAAACGTGATCTTGCACTGAAAGGCGTCGCTGCTGGAGCTTCTGATAGTGATCTCGCCGTAATGCTCAATCCAGCGCTGTCCGCTCAGAATGTTGTGAATGCATGACGTCACCTTGTTCCACTCGTAATGGTCTCCAGACCTGCAGCAATGACGCCAAGTATGTTTAAAAAAATAGTTGTCGTGTGACACCTGTGTTGTGGTTTGGTGCGAAAAGCTCACCCAGGCAGAGTAATGTGTGTACTGCCTACAGGCACAATCTCCATCGATTTCCCCCAAAACTTGTTCTTACACCTCACATCTGCAAAATGAACGAACGTCTTATAATCAAAAACTCTTAAGCATAGAACCGACAAAAATAAAGGCTTCTGCACACACCTTGCCAGTAGATAAAGTTTTTAGACTGAGCATGGCAAGCTGAGATTGGTGGATGATGGCTGACCTGTTAATACAGATAACAGATCACTCATAAATCAAAGTCTCATATGGAGGTCAGTTTGTTTCTGGAAGTCACCAGAGAAATGATTTAAATCATACTGCACCAACCTTACCTGCTCTGCTATGAACTGGAAACCTTTATCTGGCCGATCACATTCATAAGTCTCTCCCAGGACGGGATTGAAAGGCTTTCCGCCTGTTCTGTAGAAGCTGGATGCGTAACCCGATACCACAAATGTAGCAATGAAAACCTACACACACAAAGAACAATTGTGCTAAAAGTCATAACCGGCAACTATGAGTGGATAGGTCCAGTTAAAGAAAAGCCAAGTTATGATCGGTATTTTCATATTTACCATAATGAACAGAATAAAATTGGTGAAAGGTTATCCTCTAAGTGGCTTATGTAGCACACAATGCCAGTGATTTCAAACACATATAAAGCAGGAAATTAGCCAATTTCCTCAAATTTGTCTGAAAAATATATATTTATTCATAAATTCCACCATCAGTTGACAAGACAGATCCCAGAGACATTGCGCCACACCTTCCCGTAGGGGGGCAACCCAGGCAGAACGTTGAGTTGGCTTTCACTGTGATAAACTTCACCACATGCTGCATTCTAACACCAGATTTAGGTGAAAATAGGACGAAGGTTTTACTGCATACAAGCAGGTCGGAGTGTATCAAGAATGATTTGGTCGAGGATCCAAGGTAGTTATTATCTTAAATAGCACCATGCATGCACTTTGAAATGTCAATGAATAAAATTAGTGTAACTGGCTTGAAATATTTACGTAAAATGAATGATAACTATCCATTTTTTGCTTTTAACCAAGAATCTAGGCCAGGGGTGTCCAAACTTTTTGCAAAGGGGGCCAGATTTGGTGTGGTAAAAATGTGGGGGGCCGACCTTGGCTTACATCCTTTACATAGAACAATATATTTAAGCAAATTTTAGTAAGCCATTCTGTGTGTCTTTTATTAATTCATAATTTCTACAATCTCAATTTCAACGGTCTCTTGCGAAATACTCTGAAATTAAACTAGCTTCAAGTTGCTTCAATTTCCGTGTAATCTTGTCGTACATGTCAGCGTGTCTTGTTTGGTAATATCGCCTCACATAGAACTCTTTAAAAACAGCGACTGTCTATTTGCAAATGAGGCAGACACAGTTGTTGTGTATTTTAGTGAAGAAATAGTCCAATTTCAACCTATCCTTGAAACGCCGGCCATCACAGTCAACTTTCTTTTTTTTTTTTGTTGATGTCACCATTTTAGAAAATTGGAAGTAAAGGGTCACACAGGGTTAATGTTGCTTAGAATGCTGCTGCCTTTTAGTGGGTAAATGAGGAGCAGCATTTAGTGTGTAAGCTACTTCATATGCTTGTAGCAGTACTGCTGACCAATTTATGAAGTCTGTATGCAGGCCAGATGTTATTAATTTTATGACAGAGGCTGGGGGCCGGATGAAATTTGACCACGGGCCGCATTTGGCCCCCGGGCCAGACTTTGGACATGTCTGATCTAGGCTGTTTTACGTTCATATCTATAGAAATTCCACGATTTAAGGCTTGATTTCCAAGATTTTTCAACTTAAGAAGCTTTTATGTTTCGTGACGGGCGCCATGTTGGATTACACATTACCGTAACTTTGGCCTGAAATATTTACGTAAATTGAACGATAACTGCCCCTTTTTCGCTTTTAACCAAGAATCTAGACTGTTTTACGTTCATATCTATAGAAATTCCGCAATTTAAGCATTTATTTACAAGAATTTTCAACTTAAAAAAGCTCTTTGTCTTGTGACTGCCGCCATTTCGTATTTACCGGTCAATCTACATTCTCTTATGGTTACAAGATGCGAGCCGTTAAGGAAAGAACAGATACAAGCGGTCGAAATGAGATTCCTCAGCAGGGTGTCCAAGCAATCCCTTAGAGATAGGGTGAGATGTTCGGTCATCCGGGAGGTGCTTGGAGTAGAGCCACTGCTCCTCTGCATTGAGTCGAGCCAGATGAGGTGGCTTGGGCATCTGATAAGGATGGCTCCTGGACGCCTCCCTGGTGGTGACGTCCCACTGGGAGGAGGCCGCAGACCCAACCCAGAATACGCTGGGAAGACTATGTCGCCCAGCTGGCCAGAAGAGGGTTGGAATGAATGATGCGGCTGGGGAGAAGGAAGTTTGGGCTTCCCTGCTGAAGCTGCTGTCCCCGCGACCTGACCTCGGATAAGCGGGAGAAAATAAATGGATTGATGTTTTCCTCTCTGGGTCAGCGCCATGTTCAATCACGTGGTGTCTTTAAAGCACCGTAAAAAAATAAGTATTTAATATAGAGTGGTGCCCTCATGATGATGGATTATTCATTACTCTTCCATACCACTTATCTTCATGAGGGTCATGGGGCGCTGAAGCCTATCTCAGCTAACTATGAGCAGTAGGCGGGGCCCACCCTGAATTGGTTGCCAGCCAATCGCAGAGCAAAAGAAGACAAACAACTATTTATGCATACACACTCATAATTTGTGTAGACATGAACAATCAGCCTATCATGCATGTTTTTGGGATGTGGAACGAAACCAGAGTACCCAGAGAAAACCCACACGCAAACAGAGAGAACATGTAAACTTGACACGAGAAGGTTGGAACCCGGGATTGAACCCTTGACCTCAGAACTGTGAGGCGGTTGTGCTAACCACTCAGTTTCCATGGCACCATCACATTTATGATTTGTGAGGAAATTGAGAAAAGCTAGGCACTATTTTGGCATACTTAATGAAGTTTAGGGACATTTCTGCACTAGATTTCTTGAATGACAACAGACATGTAACCTAAGAGAATGGGCAACTGCTTTCAATATATTAGCTAAGGCCGACTGAAGTAGCAAAACCCTCAAAGTCCTCTAACCATGCGTTCCAATGGATCGTGTGTACTGGCAGCCTGGTCGAGCAGTTCACTGTACTCCAGCTCCTCACACAACCTCTGCAGGGTGTTAAGCGGCTCGTTGAGGTGCACCGGCATGGCCACTTTGGACAGGTCTTTGCCGATGTTGTTCTTGAGGATGTTCCACAGGCTGATGGTGCTGCCACTGGGGCTCGGTGAAGGCAGACGAGATCTACGGCGGTTCAGGACTGAACTGTGCTCTTCAGAAGCTGACAAGACCCAAAATGTCAAAAACTGATGGATTTGTTCTTTTTTTAGCGCATCGCTGTTGTGTTTAAGCACTTTCTACCTGCAGGTTACCTGAGTTTGGCCTGATATTTTCTGTTTCATTATTGAAGTTGTCCATGGATATGTTGTCACTAACGTCGCTGATGTACGAGTCATCCTCTGAAACCTAAAAAAAAAAAAAACATCCAAACTTTTAACAGATGTGATAAGACGAATATGATGAGCACCTGTGATAAAAGAAAGGGCAGTTTTCTTTCAACATGCTGTCACATTATTTGGAGATTATCTCCCTGAGGAGCTACAATGTAGCTGTATTTTTAGATAAAAGTAATTAACTTCCATTTTTACACCACCGCTATCTGAGCAGCCACGTGACAATAAAGTCAAGACGGGAAAGAAATGAAATGCAGTCAGAGGGCAACCTTATTTCACAACAGTGAAATTGAAAAGAGATGTCTGACTGATTAACAAATATGTCCTATGTGAAGAGTAAATTGTCCAAAACAATTTAAAAGATAGATGTTCTGGTGGGTAGATTTTACTGTTAAAAAGTTGTAAAAAGTTACATTGGATTTTTTTTCTTCTAAGAAATTTATGCTGACCACATTGGACAAACTGTCCCACTTCACCCCCCCCCCCCCCCCCCCACTTCTGCGCTCATAAGCTTAATATTTGGAGCCCGCCACCATTTACCTCATTTTCGGAGGAACTATTGGACAACAGAACCTCCTGTGCGTCAAAAAACTCAGACAGCGACTCTGTGATGGATGCTCTGCTTTCATTGGATTCTTGATGCACCAAAGAACGAGATTCACATGCAGCCTCCTCTTGTTTCTAGGAGACACAAAATCCACATGTAAAAATACAAGAAACAAAGGAGTCTTTGCATACTCAGGAGCAGGTCAGGGAGAGGGCATTATTTGCCACACGACGGTATCATCACAATATGTTGACTATAATGAGTTCTCGTAATAACTGTCTGAAGCTTGATAACACTAATGAACCACTGAGATGACATGAGGTGCAATCAGAGCGTTTGTAATTTTAATATCTGGCTGTGCTTCTGTTAACAATGGAGTTTAGTTTACAGTATCTCTCCTTTGTACTGTGTATAAAAACTGCAGGGAGAGACTATCATAATATTAATGGATCACAAAAAGCTACTTTGTGCCCACTATGTAAAATCATTAAATTCTGACTAACTATCACATAATCAAGAAAATGTATATTTTGTTAGAGAGGGACAGATTGCTAATTTCCCAGTAGATAATCCCAGAGGATGTGCATGCACCATGTGTATTTAACAAATTTCCTGGGACACAATTAGCAAGATCAGCTCACACTATGTGGACAGTAAATCGAATCACCAGATGAGCTAAGAGTGCCATGTGCCAGCTTGCTGTGTGATCACACTAAACACATGGCTGCATGCAAATGAATCACAATAGTGAGATCCACAATGTGTTCTTCTATTTTTTTTTCAACGGCGCCTTATCGTCATTAGCGAGGGGGCGAGAGGAGAGCAACATGGCGGCGAGTGGATGAGAATGAAACAAACGACTGATTCAGGATATGGGAGGAAAATAAGGAGGGGAATAATCATCATGCTGGTGGCATGGTGGTAGTGGGGAAAGTCACAGCAGTCCCCACACACGCACCTGCACAGAGGCAGTGAGATTGAGTAGTGTTGGTTCTACGATGTGAGACTCTGCGTGAATCTTGCACAGACGCTCACGCAGCTCTGAGTTCTGGGCGAGAGCCTGAAAAATAACAACCAGTCTACATAAACAACATTTCAATACACAACCCGCAAGTGATACCCTGATAGTTGGTTTGAAATTTGTTGCCAAATATTCTTCCTTAAAGTTTACCAAGTACAGTGGAATGAAAAAGTATCTGAACCTTTTGGAATTTCTCACATTTCTGCATAAAATCACCATCAAATGTGAGCTGATCTTTATCAAAATCACACAGATTAAAACAAAATGTGTCTGCTTTACCTAAAACCACCCAAACATTTATAGGTGTTCATATTTTAATAAGGATAGCATGCAAACACAGACAGAAGGGGGAATATAAGTAAGGGAACCCTCTGCCTAAGGACACTTAAAGAGCAATTGAAACCATTTTTTATTAAACAATTTAAGTCAGTTGTGTGCCCAATCACTGATGAGTGGTTTAACACTGCCCTGCCCACTATAAAACACACACCTAGTAAGAATTGTCTTGATGAGAAGCATTGTCCGATGTGCATCATGACTCGGTCAAAGGAGCGTTCTGAAGACCTGCGATCAAGGATTGTCGATTTGTATACAGCTGGGAAAGGATACAAAACCATCTCTAAAAGTCTGGATGTTCATCAATTGACAGTCAGAGAAGTTGTCTACACATGGAGAGAGTTTGGCACTGTTGCTTCTCTCCCAAGGAGTGGCTGTCCACCAAAGATGACTCCAAGAGTTCAGCGCAGAATACTAAGAGAGGTAAAAAAGAACCCTAGAGTGTCTGCTAAAGACTTACAGAAATCACTGGCATAGTCCAGTATCTATGTGCACACATAAACTATATGTAAAACTATGGCCAAGAATGGTGTTCATGGGAGGACTCCACGGAGGAAGCAACTGCTGTTTAAAAAAAAAACACATTGTTGCTCGTTTAATGTTCGCAAAAAAGCACATGGGCACCCCACAGAAGTTTTGGCAAAATATTTTGTTGACTGGTGAAAACAAAGTTGAATTGTTTAGGAGTAACACACAACGTCATGTGTGAAGGAAAAATGGAACAGCTCACCAACATCAACACCTCATCCCCACCATAAAGCATGGTGGAGTTAGCATCATGATTTGGGGCTGTTTGCTGCCTCGGGGCCTAGACAACTTGCAACCATTATTGGAAGAATGAATTCAAAAGTTTATCAGGATGTTTTGCAGGAAAAACTGAGGCCGTCTTTCAGACAGTTGAAGCTAAAAAGAGGATGGATGCAATGACCCAAAACACAGAAGTAAATCAACTTCAGAATAGTTTCAGAACAACAAAATACACATTGTGGAGTGGCCCGGTCAAAGTCGGGACTTGAACTCCATTGAGATGCTGTGGCATGACCTAAAGACAGCCATTCATGCCATACATCCCAGGAATCTAACTGAACTCGAGCAGTTTTTGTAGAGAAGAATGGGCCAAGATCAGACCTGATCGATTTGCAAGACTGATCTGCAGTTACAGGAAGCGTCTGGTTGAAGTAATTGCTGCCAAAGAGGAGGGGGCACAAAATATTAAATGTGATGGCTCACTTACTTATTTTTCCCCCCTTCTGTCATGGTTTGCATACTATCCTCATTAAAATATAAAAAACCTATAAATGTTTGGGTAGTTTTAGTTAAAGCAGACACTGTTTTTTCATCTGTGTGATTTTGACAAAGATCAGATCACATTTGATGGGGATTTCATGCAGAAATGTTAGAAATTCCAAAATATTCAGATACTTTTTCATAACACTGAATTTTGAAAAATTAATACTTCTTTGACCACCCATATGGTAGATATGACATTTTTACTTTCGGGACATTTTCAGAAATACTGAAATACTGAATACTGTATACAAACAATATTTATATGAATGGTGTATAGTATTAGCACAGGACCAGTCAAGTTAAGACATATTTTTTCATGGTATTTTAATGAGTTGCGTTTGAGACTTTATTGCAAGTTACAAAATGTTTAAAACAACTTCCATCCATCTAGCCATCCATTTTTTATAACCCTTATGCTTTTACTGGAGTCTTTCCCAGCTGGCTGTACACACAAAACGCATAAGGTTTTTTATCATGCATTTGGCTTAGAGAAATTTAATTTGGTGTTATATTTCCTACTGCCTAAATGTATGGCATTTGTGGATTTTACAGTATCCACAAAAATATCATTAAATCACTATATGAACAACAAGATTGAAAAAGCACATAAATGTGTTTCAACAAGCACTCCGCAAATTCAATTTAATCGTTATGTCATGAAACGTCAACAGAACCCAGAAATGTCACTGTCGCCTCTGAGGTTGGAATTGAAAATGGAAAAAAAAGCATGTAACAACCAGTATGCTTTTAATTTACTTGGATAGTCTTGGATATAGCGACTGCTCAGTTCAAACACAATAGGCATAACTAAGGCATTCAATGCACAATGGGTCAATATTAACAAATCATTTGCAGCTTGACAATCAAACCATGGACTTCATAACCTATTCGGGTCCGATTCGTAGGGGGTCTATTTTAAAACCTTTAAATTCAAATATTTTCAAAACCAAAGCTGCTACTGACCTAAAACCAAAACAGGCACCTACCTTAGCCATATATGAGTCTCCATGTGCAGCGGCATCAAAAAATTCAAAGTTGTTCCCTAATAAAATCCTGATTTAAAAATTTTTTATATATAAGTAAAACAGAACTTAAAATGGCAATACAATTCTCAGATTTTACACTAGATGCACAAAAATAACCAAATGCAGAGATAATCACCTAAATTTTCAGAATCAATAGCAATATTTAACATATCATAGGTTTTTCCCCAAAATACCAACTCATTTATCTTTTATTTACTGCATGTTTTCAACAGCTAATAAATCACTCAATTTTCACATCAGAAACTTAATACTTGAGGAAAGCATGCAGAATCAATTATAATATATTAATAGATTACTTATAAATTCTATATACAATCACAACTTTTTATAGAATAGAATAGCTCTTTATTGTCATTATACAGTTGTACAATGAAATTGTGGAGCATTTCCCTTTGCAATGCATGATAAATTAAAATCTCAAAAGTGACTCGCAAGTATAAAATCTAAATAAATATAAAATGCGTATGAGATAGCCCTATGTTCAGACAGTGCAAATAATCTGAGTTAAGTCAAGGGCGTAGGTTTGCATAGGGACAGTGGGGACATGACACTACCAACTTTTCAGGATGTTCAAATTGTCCCCACCAACTTTAGCAACCTTATTTGCATTACATAATGAATTCAGTTATATAATATTAATAATTATATTTATATAATATGATAAAAAATGTGATTATATTCACATACTGTGTGTTGCAAGGATAGAATAAACCCTACCATTATTGAGTGAATTATTTTCATTATGTTCAAACTTAGATTTTTTACTTTCCCCCTCAAATGCACTTTTGATTGGTTGATGACCCCCCCCCCACACCCTCCCGCCACACAAACACACACGCACACACACACAACCCCGATAGATTCATGTTTACAACATGCAGCCTCCTCCGCCCCCTTAAAAGAGGACTGATATTAGAAGTTTTTTTTCAGCCAGCAGCAGCCACTGTATGTAAAAATATGTCAATGTTGTGGAGGTTAGAAGCACACCACTAAATTTGCTACTGAAAGTCGGACCAGCATCAGAGTTGGCATAACATTAAACTGTGTAAACTTGCTAACCTGCAAAACGACTGCCGTCAAGCCAGCTTCCACAAGGAACAACGAAGTGAAGCTAGCCATCCCTCATTTGGATCATTATTTGTATTCTGTGCATTACGGTAATGCAACACGGTGGCTTTAGAGTGCAAGTCTCTTTATTTAAAGTCTTGGGGTAGTCTATTATCGCTCAGATGTACAGTAGATCGGTCCTTGGACATTTTTTTTTCATTGATTTTTTTTTTTTTCCCAAATAACTTTTATGTTACAGTACTTCAGTTTGAGTCTTGGAGTGCTCCAGTGTCCCCCAAAAGTGGACCCATTCTTTGACAGTTCCCCGTTTTTTCAATAAACGGACTTGCACTTCAAATGGTTCTTTAGTAGTTTTTGAAAACAAAGCATTGAATTGAATGTTGTTTCACCTGAACGAATACGCATGAAAGTTACTATAAATCAATACAGATTTATTGATCATCATCTTATATTTCCTATTCATGAGAAATGTAGCCCTGACGCCTGTTCAATAATCTGTTTGGTCTTATTATTGTCCTTTCCCCAGCAAAAAGTGTACATGCAGTTTATGCTGCTATATTGTCCCTACCACTGTTGAGACCAATCCAATGCCCTTGAGTGAAGTAGCAGCAGTTTGACAGTTAAGGCTTTGAATATTGCAGGTGAGTAAGTATTGCGCATAGAATATTGCATTTAAATAATTATCTGACAATGCCTTGGAGCATTTCCCTTTGCAGTGCATGATAAGTTAAAATCTCAAAAGTGACTTGCAAGTATAAAATCTTAATAAACAAATATAAAATGCACATGAGATAGCCCTTCTTTATAGATACGGACGTAAAACAGTCTCGATTCTTGGTTAAAAGCAAAATAAACCATGCAGGTAGTATTTATTTTACATAAATATGGCGAATGTGTGACTCGTCCTTTTCACTGTGGCCCCACCTTACCACAAGTCCACAGCAAAGACATTTTTACGTTGAAATTCTTGTGAATTAATGCTTAAATCCCTGAATTATATTATTACTATTATAGATATGCACGTAAAACAGTCTCGATTCTTCGTTAAAAGCAAAAAAAAAAAAAAGGCAGTTTGAATTTACTTTACTTAAATCTGTCGAAGAATGATGCTAGTCTGTTTGCTCTTTGCTGGTTTAAATCATATTTATCTAATAGGTACCAGTTTGTCAATGTAAACCAGCAATCATCATCGTACTCTAGAGTTAGTTATGGTGTGCCGCAAGGATCGGTCCTCGGGCCCATCTTGTTTACGCTGTATATGCTTCCTCTAGGTAATATCATCAGAAAACATAGCATTAACTTTCATTGTTACGCTGACGACACACAACTGTATTTATCAATTAAACCTGAGCAGGTCAGGCAAGTGGAAAAACTAAGCACCTGCGTCCGAGATATAAATACCTGGATGAGCACTAACTATCTTCTACTTAACCCTGAAAAGACAGAAGTCCTTATAATAGGCCCGAAAAGTGTGAGAGACTCTTTAGCTGCGCAGATAGTCACTCTGGACAATGTAAGTGTAGCCTCCAGCACCACAGTTAAAAACCTAGGAGTTTTATTTGACCCTGACTTATCGTTTAAAGCACACATTAAACAAGCCTGTAGAACGGCTTTCTTTCACCTGCGCAACATCGCCAAAATTAGAAATATTTTATCTAAAAGCGATGCAGAAAAATTAATTCACGCGTTCGTTACATCGAGATTGGATTACTGTAACTCCCTACTTGCAGCTTGTCCTAAAAGTTCTCTAAAAGGTCTTCAGCTAGTCCAAAACGCAGCAGCAAGACTTTTAACAGGAACCAATAGAAGAGAGCACATCACTCCTGTGCTCCAGGCACTTCACTGGCTTCCAGTCGAGTTTAGAATTAAATTTAAAATACTCCTTCTTACATTTAAGACCATTAATGGGTTGGGGCCATCTTATCTCACCGATTCTCTGGTTCCATACCGCCCCAACAGAACACTCCGATCTCAGAATGCAGGTCTACTGGTAGTTCCCAGGGTTTATAAAAGTACTGTCGGAGCTAGAGCCTTTAGTCACCAAGCCCCTGTTTTATGGAATCAGCTTCCAGCTAGTATCAAAGAAGCCGAGACAGTCTGCACATTTAAGATTAGATTAAAAACGTTCCTATTCGACAAAGGTTATGGTTAGGCTAGTTGAAGTCGGAGTAGACTCACAGTTTGGTCTAAGCTGCACTAGAAGCTATAATGCTGGGGGAAGTACAGCCGCTGAGTTCTATCTCCTTTTCTTACTCTACCTACCACTTGTCTTACTTTATTTCTATTTTCCAATGTTAATATCTAGTTGTCTAGTCTCTTCATCACTAGTCACCCGGTGTCCCCTTTCCCCCCTCCCCTCTGGGGAGGGGCTATTTTTCAGCTGCAGCCTCCTGACTGTCCGGACCCCTGGCTGGATAGACGTCCTCGCTGCTACCCCCGTCTCATCTGGCTAGATGGACCTCTTCTTGCTCCTTTACTCCACTGCATTTTTACGGACTGTAATTTCGCCTGCTAATTCCCATTAGCAGTTCTGGGGTTCCTGTCTATCCGTCCTGGAAGTGGATCTCTCCTGACTGTGGTACTCCCCGAGGTTTCTCATTTTTCTCCCAATTGACTCTGGAGTTTTTGGAGTTTTTCCTTGCCGGCATGGAGGGTCTTAAGGATAGGGGATACCCAGGACTTGAACTGTATCTATTCATCTTTGTTGCTTCATTTGTAATTGTGTATCATATTGCCTCTGTAAAGTCCTTTGAGACATCTGTTGTGATTGAGGGCTATACAAATAAAATTGAATTGAATTGTTATGATAAGGGGGTTGCCACAATGGCTCTTTCCGTTCAAAATTCTTGTGAATAAATGCTTAAATCATGGAATTCTTTATGGATATGGACGTAAAACTGTCTCAATTTTCTGTTAAAAGACCAAAAAAAACCCCAAAAAAACCCGGCAGTTACGCATCTATTTTACGTATATATATCAAAGAATGACGCCAATGCCGTGGCAGTTCCCATTCTCCCATTGATTTTTTTCGCAACGTTTCAAAATGTATGCATGGTACGAAAAATATAATATTTACCTTGAATCCTCGAACAAATCACGCCTGAGACAATCCTTCCTGTTTGTATGCGGTACAGCTTTTGTAGTTCTTCAAAAATCTTAAACTTAAATCCGACATGAGTGCATGCTGTCTTCAGCTATTACTAAATGAAGGTCGGCCCCCTATGATAAGGCGTGATGCAAAGAATGACGAAGAATCAGGTCAATAGATTATGAAGTCTATGATGAAACTTATTCCATTGTGTATTGTATTTAAAAATGTTGAGTATCATCAAATCATTGCCTTTGTTTATAATACTTTGTTGTCATTACTTCCATCCATTCATTTACCGTACTCATTAGCCTTTCATCATTAAAGTTGAATGTGTGCTAGTGAGAGTCAACATTGACTGGTTAAAAGTCATTCGCAGGGCACAAATGAGGACAAGCAAAAATGGGATTTCCGTCATCCCGCAGCTTTAAAGATGGTTAAGTCCGCCTATTTTAAGCCAACCAACAGAGTAATGTGAAAGATCATCAGATATGCCATGGGAACGTGTCCAGTTTCACCAACTGGGTTCAAAAATATTTAATTACTGGAAATAATTTTTTTGTGAGGTGTTATACAATGTTAGTAATATTTTTATTTACATAAAATCCACACCCCAGCTCAGTATTAGTGGGACACACTGCCTAAACTCTTTCAGGGACAGTGGTCACAACAGTGGACATGTATTCAAAAGTTCTCATCAACTTAACTCATTTACTGCCAGTCCAGGTCACAGAGTATGTGTTGTGGTAATTAGTAAGAAGGGGAAATTGATATTGAAAACACCTATTGACAGCATTAGGCATATAATCCAGTTATCATGCCATATAAGAGATTGGACGGCAATAGGCGTCCAATCCACTTCTCATGCCGTATAAGGGATTGGACGCCTATTGCCGTCAATGGCAGCCAAAGTGTTAAACTGTGTCAGGTCACATATTAACATAACAAAACAATTCTTCATAACATTTCTTCTTCTTTTTTTTCATTTACAACCTGCTTTATTTTTAAAATCTATATTATTTTATTTTGAATTGGATTTTTTTAAATTACCGTGATCCCTCTCTACTTCGCGCTTCAAACTTCGTGCCCTCAGTCCATCGTGGATTTTTTTTCAATTAAAAATAAATAAATAAATACAAATGACCTGTCACCAGCCAATCACGTAGTCTAACTCTCCCTCGTGCTGCTCTTTGTTGGTCAGGCAGTGCGCTGGAGTTGCTTATTAAAGTAAATGATGATTGACAGATGTCAAGGTTTGATCTTCCCGGAGATGCTGGGAAGCCGAAACTTCAAAGCGCGGCATGTGTTAATCATCGTTTAACTTGTTAAACAGTTGCTGTAGCAACTCATTGTGTGTATGTGAGCAGCTTCAGCAGATTTGAGTGGACTCACTCAATAAAGCATTTAATAAGGGCATGCATTTTTCTACTTTATTCTTGTTTGAAAATAATTTGGTGGGACCTTAACATGTTTAAAGTTATCATAATTACTGTGCTTGATACTTTAGAAAAAAGTAAAGAAACGTCTTGTATATATCTCTTTCCAATGCTAAATCTGAATAAATACATTGAACAAAAAAAAAAAAAAAAAAAAAAAGATTTTTTTGGGGGGTGCGCTAGTTTTTTCACTTATCGCCGCGGGTTCTGGTCCCCATTAACCGCGAAAAACGAGGGACCAATGTACTTTTATGGCTATTCTTTAATTTGCATTTATTTTCAAAAATTCTTTTTCATATGATATTATTCAAGTAAGTGTTTGTTTTCCAAAATGGATGCTTCATTTAATTAATTCATTCAATTATTTCTTTTTTTTTTTTTTTTAAATGTTTTATTTCCCACCGTAATTGGATTGGATAGCAAATGGGGGCCACAAAATATTGTCCCACAGGCTGACAATTGGTCCCCTGCGGCACAAGTTTGAGAGCCCTAAATATATATAAAGTAAAATAATAAAAACATTTCAAAAACAAACAAACAAAAAAATCATAAATGGCGCATGAAAGGATGAAAATCACTCTGAATTTAATTTTCACGGTTGAGTCATTACACTTCCAATGGAACGTTCAACGTCAAGTAGAATTAAGTGTTACACTATCCTGCATAAGACTGGAAGAGCATGCTACTCCAACAGATGAACAAACACAAGGTGGGCCACCATTTCAGATATTCTTGTATTGGTTGTAATATTTAATGCTTCCCATAATTTTGCCGTGAATAATTAATCAGAGTAACAAAATGGATAACAAGCAGACGGTAAATCCAAGTGCTCTAAAGTTCAATTCTGGTAAATGTTATTCATTGAAGACAGGAAGTCGACAATGTAGAAGAGAAGACAAGACTGCCCCATTATTGCCATGCTGTGTGGTCGCTTGCGTAGGTAGACTGAGTCATTAAGAGCTAACAGACCGAAGGCTATTATCGTCAAAGAAATGTGTCGGCTTCAAAAGCACCGAAGTTCCACTGTGTCAGTGTGACGATCAATGTTAACTGTAGAAAGAGAGTGAGTGGAAAGCACCAGTGACTCAAGTCTCAGGCAGGTGGGCGGGTGCCCCTACGCTGGTAAACCCTCAATGAGACTTGAGAGGAGTGTAAAATGTTTCTGGCGAAACAGAGCTCACGTACCGTTGTCAGCGCATTCTTCAAACCCACCACCTGCGGGGAAGTGGGGGGACAGGAGTCTTGGTCCATACATTGCTTTAATCGCTCCTTCTCTGACGTTAGTGAACTCAGGGCTGACTTCATGGTGGTGTGCACTGAAGAGAGGGGAACAACGCAAGCTGTGATTGCAATTTGGAAGCCTTTTTCACAACAACAAAATCTTAGCATGAGTGCTAGTCTGACAAAAGAATAATTACCCCCAAAGGAAGCACTTTTCTAATTACTCAAATATTTGCTGAAAGTGCGAACTGAAACTTTTCACTTAGTAGCAGCTAGGGAAAACATATGATGATTGATTTAACAGCAAGAGAGAGCCACATCCCTTTGTACCATGATGCCAGACATAACAATGTGCTGAATCCATAACATTCATTGCTTCATAAACCCGACAAAGCACACAGAATTCGTTTTATGCATTTGTGAGGCCTCAGTTTAGGGTTGAATTTGTAGTCAGAACGTGTTGTATAATCCATCACTAATCTATGATACCACAGAAGTAAAGTCATTAATAACAATAAATATTTGCATCAGTGGTAAACATACCATTTTGTTATGTATATAACATAATTTTCAAGGGGGACCTAACTACAAGTGACATCCACCAAATTTGAGGAAAAAAAATTCTTCAAATATAGGCTGCACTTAGAATGGAGAATATGCGTCCATTAATGAACGTGAGTATTTTTCCTTCATTCTGGAGGGTTCCAGCGATAGGTTGAAGCCGGTACATGCGTTTCGTAGCTTTGCCGTAGCAGCGGTGGGTAGTCGTCGCTCCGCTACATGCGTTTCGTAGCTTTGCCGTTGCAACGGTGGGTAGTCGTCTCTCCCGCTACTCCTCGCGAAGTCGGCGACCATTTTTTACATCTGGATTAAGCGGTAGATGATGGAATGATTCGTGTTGCACATTTATGACGTGAGGTGACGTGTTCGTTTAGCATCTTTCGGATGTGTTATAAGTTTGATTGAGTGTAATGTGCTTAGTTACCGCCACGTTTTGTGGTCAAATTGCGTATGTGTACAGTGTACTTCCGGGTTGTGCGCGCGCATCTGCGCCTGCCCTGACCTTTGTGTTTATTGCACTGTGCAATTCATTTGTGTGTTGTTGATTATTGTGCAGTCAATTTACTTTGTTTTGTTTTGACACTGATATGCTGTTAACCCTAACCCGAAATTCAGAATTTTTGGCATTAGGCTTAATCTTCGAGTTAGCTGGGTTTAATTATTCGGTGGAGTTGATTTCAACAAATTCCATGCAGTTTGTCAGTTATTTGTTAGTTTCAGGGGCTCTGTAGTGGCTAAGCTAGCGTGAGGCAATGGTGTTGGGAATCAACTCCATGGAATAATTAAACCTCTGCTAACTCGAAGATTAAGCCTCATGTGAAAAATTCTGATCTTTCCCTTTGAATTCAATTATCGGAAAGTCAATTACATGCGATGACATTTTTCTGTTGTCATTCTTATGTTGAGGCAGCAAAGGGGGAAAAATTAGAAAAAGTAGCTTATAAATTAATTTTAAAGTAACTTAGTCACTTTGATAATAAAGTTGTCAGTAAAGTAATTAGATTACTTTTTGAAGCATAATCAGTAATCAGTAATTAAATTACTTTTTCAAGTAATCTGTGACAACACTGTTGGTGAGTAAGCCTCAGTGGTTAGGTGAAGGTTAAGAAACACAGAGCCCTAATTTGTATGCTGATTAAATCTAGGCCAGTGGTTCTTAACCTGGCTAAAGGTACTGAACCCCACAAATTTCACATGTGGATTCACCGAACCCTTAGGAATTAAATAATAAAGCTTTTTTTTTTTCAAATTCAAAACAGATACATCTAAGCTAGCAGGCTAATAATTTAGCAAATTCCCGTTCAAAATTCTTCTCATTTTGACAGCATGTTTTATAAACAGGTCAAAATTTGAGACCACGCTGCTCATTGGTCTGTAGTATTCCTTATACCAAGTACGAGTCAACCTTCCACTGAGCAAACAAGTTCCTCCTCCCATCAGATCGAGGACTAGCAGTTAAAAGAAATGGATTAAGCCTGTAAATTGGGAGCAAACCAGTCCAAAACCTGGTCTAAAAAGCCACTTTGCCTAGTTTTAATCAGCGTACGAAAATAGGGCTCTGCGTTTCTTTACCTTTGCCGGACCCCTTAGACTTACTCACCGAACCCCTGGGGTTTGATTGAACCCAGGTTAAGAACCACTGATCTAGGCAAAGTGGCATTTTAGACCAAGTTTTGGACTAGTTTGACCTGAAATTACAGGCTTTATTCCATTTCTTTCAACTGCTAGCTCTCTATCTAATGCAGGGGTGGGCAAACTATTCCACAAAGGGCCGCAGTGGGTGCGGGTTTTTGTTCATACCCATCATAAGGACAGCCTTTCACTAATCCGGTTTCTTACAAGTGCAATCAGTAGATTGCAGTCAGGTGCTTCTATTTTCCACTGATACCTCATTGGCTAAACTGTCTGTGCTGAATAAGTTGGAACAAAGACCAGGACCCACTGCGGCCCTCGAGGACCGGTTTGCCTACCCCTGATCTAATGGGAGGAGAAATCTATTTGCTCAGTGGAAGGTTGACTGGCACTTGGTATGAGGAAGTATAACAGATCTACAGACAATGTGAACTACATAGATAATTTTAAAAAAATGTTTCGTTTTACGCCATGAAAATAGTATGTGATGCAAGGATGCAACAATAAAATGAGAATGTAGACATGAAAACAAAACAAAAAAAAAGGAACAGTGTGAAATGAAATGAGTTTCATTTACCGACGTCAAATCAACAACAAAATGCAAAATTATTTGTAGTAAATTTGAAATCTGGAACAAATTTGAACCGGTTTTCACTTAAATGTAGGCTTGCTCGGTTTTAAATTCGTACAAAAATGGCTTTATTATTAAATTCTGAACGATTCGGTGAATGCACCTGTGAAACTCATGGGTAGGCATGTGCTAGTATGAGATTCTGACGGTGACTTTAAGCCAAAATATCACGGTTTCTGTAGCTGAAGTATTCCCATAACAGCGATTTTGTTTTCTTCGATGGGGGAAAAAGTTCAGGAGTTTCACCTCCTCCAGCCATCGTGTAGTACAGGTGACTCACCGACAATGAGCAACAACCAGTGGGAGAGGGTTGAGCCTTGCAGCTGTAAGCGAGGGATTTCTCCCTGCATTTTTGGGACATAAAAAATAGCTAATAGTGTAGGGACGGTATGACGGAAAATGTTTGCGGTTTTGAAACCTTGACGTTTTCATACTACGTTATACTTTGAAACTAGTAATCGGCACATGTCTTCTGATGGGATTCGGTACCTTTAACAAGGTTAAGAACCACTGCTCTAGATCTTTTAAAGACTGATACGTTTTGTTTAATGCAAAAAGCTGGGGATTTTTGGTCTGACAAAAGACACAACACATTTGCCACAAATAGTTCTTGGAGCCAATGATATCCCCAAATTCTCATAAAATAAGGCCAATAGGGTTATTGCTAATACTGCCTGTTTCATTTTCTGTTGTCCATTTTTTTTCCAGTCCAAAAGTTCTCAATCAATTAAGACCTCAGCCACTGTTGCATTTTCTTTACTTTAGTGTATTTAATGTTGTGAGAAGATCAGAGAAACTTGAAATATATATATATTTTTTTGACAAAGTAAGGTTAAGGTACTGTATATTTGAATATTTCCTCTGCCATTGCATTAACTGCATCGATTCTTTGTCTTAGTAAGTGAAAGCTTTCCTTCCTCTGCCATACTTCCCGGCATATTCTCGCGACTTCCCTTTTTTTTTTTGAATCCTCACTCTGACAGTCCGAGACAGAGACCGAGACTGAACTTCCGGATTGTTAGTTTGTTTCTTGTGCCTCATGCCAATCTTCTTCTTCAAAAAATATGTAATAGGTCATTACTAAATTCACTTGCCTGTTTTGTGCTGATTTCATTCATAATGTTAAAATGCCTTCACCAGGCACAGCATTAAGCTGTTTCTCTTAAGCCTAAATGGAAAGACCACCTGGTTTTGCTAATGAATTTCTGACGGTGGAATTACCCTATTTTTCAGACGACAAGCTGCTATTTTTTTCTCTCCATTTGTACGCTGGTGCTTTTATAATGAAGCAGCATATTTATGGATTTTTTTTTTTTTTTTTTGACTTACAAGCTTTCTGTCGTTTAAATTTTTAAAACTGATGACGTCTTAATTTAGATTTTATTCATTTATTTATTTATTTTTCATTTTAATTATTATCATTTATGATGACGTTGCCACTTAAACTATCTAACGACAAGCGCAAGTGTTGCCTTGAGTTCTCGTGGGTATCCACGTGCGCTCGGTGTGTATTCTATTCCCCAAACGAACCCTTAACTAAACGATAGCTCCGTAGCCACTGTTTGTGAGAGAACTAGTTAATTTCAGGCACATGCTGACTTGCTGTCAAGAGTAGACACTTGCTGCCACTGCAGAAAAAAACAACCACCAGTTCTGGTTAGACTTAAATGTTTTTCTAGACATATCATAATTAGGGTTGCCACCTTTCAGAAATAGAAATAAGGGTCGCGCCCAAAGCCTTACGGACGAAAAAAAGGGGCATCCCCAAAACTCCTAAAATGCATAGAAATGTATGTATTTTTAGATGCGAAAACTGTATTGTGCACTATGTGGGCATGGCAGTTTCCTTGCAGCAGACTGTTTTGTTTTTTTCTGCAGGTTAGTAAAAACGAAGTTATGGATATCGTAATTAACATTTGTGTTGTTAGCACTGAATCCGGTCTGGTGATCCATTGACAAGCCAAATTTCTGAAGGGAATGTTGCAGGAGAGCTACAATTCCAGCAGCTGACTCGTCTGCATTCTCTATGAAGTCCAACATTTTGTTGGTGACCTCAGACTCTGGGCTGAAGTACTGGACAGCAAGGGGAAACATCTTCCTGCTCAATTTATTCGAGGCACCGGTCTGTACGGAAAATGGGATGGGTTATTTTAAGATCTTGAGCACATCACCCACTGCCTTTGAACCCAGGTCTTGTCTCTTGCTTTGTTCTCCCCAAGTCATTTTCTTCACCATTTTGGAGTCACATAAAAATCTTCTGATTGAGCCTGTGTCCACAGCCAACACTATTGTAGCTCTGGCCACGTTTTACTGTGTGGTATACCTGTGTCACCTCAGCTGCAGTAATTTAGAAGGTAAGCGTGCGATGATGTCAAATTATTGCTTTAATTTTGGTATCACAATTAATCAATCAATAGATTGTATATATTCGCAGTAGGACTATTTATTCAATGCTAATTTGCTGTTCATCTATTAGGAATAATTCCAAATGACGAGTATTAGTTAGCATAACAAAATAAGATGTTCTTTATGGGTAAATAAATCCATTCCATATTGATTGATAATAAATGCATGTTTAAAAAAAAAAAATCAACATTCCTGAAAATAATCAACCATAGTAGCAACTGAAATAGCCTAGCTATGCTCCTATCAATGCAAAATGTATGAAGGTGAATAAATATAGCCTATATGTTATCCATATACAAGAGCATAATAACATACCAAATCAAGCTCAGGGGATGTTTCAGGTACAAAGAATTGTGACGAAGGCTCTTCTGGGATCTTATACTCCGTTTGTGGAGGTCCCCTGCAGCATGCTGTTTTACACCTCCGTGAGACACTGCAAAAACTTTCCTGCCTGCCTTGCAGTTCGCTTTATAATCATCATCAGTGACTCTGTCGAGCCACTCCATTTTTTGGGGACGTTTCCTCTTTTGAGGATGAGGTGGGGTGTCCTGACTCCTGAGCGTCTGCTTTTGGAGACATCTATGTTTTGAAAACGTGCGGGGCGGTGCATTGAGCAGAGCGAGCGAGGTAACTAGGCAACGAACCTGGAAGTGGAGCGCAGTGCAGGGCAGACAGCAGCGGGCAGGCAGATAACTATCTTGCTGTCTTTAATATCTCCTGCCGTTTTTGTTCATTATTGTTGGCTCAGTGTTCACTCATGAGCGCAGGTATGTGTTTGTGTGTGATAGACGTGCATAGGCTGGGCGCACCGCCGCCCAACCCCTCCCCGACGCCGGTGCCGCGGGTCGCGCGGGGTCGCCCCATGGGACAATTGTGAAATACGGAACAAACTGCGTTCCGTATTGGTTCGATACGGAACGCAACTTTTAATTCCCAATTACGGAACGATTCCATATTTCAAGGGACGGGTGGCAAGCCTAATCATAATAGAATGGATAGCCAAATTTTGCCATGACAGGGCTCTCGGTTGCTATACTAGCGCTGAAAAAGCTTGCTACCAGCTTTGTTAGACTTCATCAAAAACTATAAAGCAGAATTTTATAGCTGTACAGGTCATCTGATGCTATATGCTATATTTTAAAAGGATGGATATCCACTGCTTGCCACGCCAAGGGGATGCTATGCTAGCGATTTTCAACCAGCACTCAGAGGACTTTTTTTGGACGTTATTGCTTAGGAAGGTTGATCCCATTACAGAATAACAGTTTAAGACTAGCCCGGGATATTTTGGTTTTGTGTTTTAATTTTGAGGATGGATTGAGACAGTGTGCTTCAACAAAGCTGCTATGCTACAGCTAACACTGAGTAGGTCAGTTCTGAGTATATCAGATGCTACGGCAGGGATTTTTGAAGACTTCGTCCTGTTCAAGGTCAGAATGCAAGGTAAATTGTATTTTATCTTTTCTTCTATATAAATGCACTGACCTGTGTTTTTTTCATTTTTTATTTTTTTTTTATTATTAGATCTATTTTTTTTTTTTTTAAAGTGTCAGACTGTCTCTGAGAACACGAGTGGGATTTGTGCTGTTTGTCTCTTCTGAGTGACAGGCAGCTGCATATGGATGAGGACAAAGCAACTCGGCATTTTAATGCGTATAGTATTTTTTTTTTAATGTAACATCTGTCTATGTAAATATCCCGCGATAAGACATGTACATCTGCGGCTTAAAGTCAGGCGCAGAATATATATATGGATTTTGTCCTTAATTTTCTGAAATTTGGGCAGTTTATAATCAGCTACCCTCTATAGTCTTGATTAGGCATGTGCCGATTACCGGTTTCAAGGTATACTGTAGTATGAAAACGTCAAGGTTTCAAAACGCCAAAAATGTTTTGTCATACTGTCCCTAAGCTATTTTTATGTCCCAAAAATGCATGGAGAAATCCCTTGCTTGCAGCTGTAAGGCTCAACCCTGCCCTACCGGTTGTTGTTCAGTGTCAGTGAGTCAGCTGTACTACACGATGGCTGGAGGTGGTGAAACTCCCGAACTCCCCATCGAAGAAAACGAAATCACTGTTATGGGAATACTTGGGCAACAGAAAAGTTACAAACGGCCGCGGCTTAGAGGACGAGGGCCAACCGACATGTAAACGATGTTTGCGGAGGTGCGCAATCCAATATGATTTTGCATTTATATAAAATTAAAGTGTAGTAAACACTGTCATAAACGTTTAAGACAACTAGAATACCAACATTTCAAGATCATATAAATAAATATATGGCGGAAAACACTGACAAGACTGAAAAAGCAGTTTCTACTCTTGCACTCCTCTTTAAAAGAAACCGCTGTATTTTAAGCCAAAACAACTGTTGTGTTTGATAGAACAAAATGTATATATAGCAGATCCATGGCACATTAAGCCGCTGAACTATTTTTAATTTGTCCGTTTTTCCCAGGAAACCCCCGTTTACAGACGTCACGCAACTGCTTTTGTTTCAACCCAGCCAAAAAACGAAATTAATTATATTTATTATTCAAAATGTCTGTCATTTTTAGCTTAGAATCATTAATTGAATAAACGACTTAAAAAAATTATCCACTCGCATATTTTAAACTTTTAAACAAATTACGTCACTATGAAAAAAATGGTGTCTGTAAAAAAGTCACGGATATCTACCTCATAACTATCGCTTACTTGTATTTTTTTTTTTTTTTTTTGTTACTGTCGCATTTTTTCCGATATGTTAGATGATAAATAATTAATCCAAACAAAGAAAAATTGAAAAAAAAAAGTTTAAAAGTGTAAATATATGAAAAAGAAAATCTCGATCACTCCTTGATGTCTGCGATTTCTGCATCGTGACCTTTGTTATATTACCATGTTTCACCCATAAAATCCCCTCAAAATCCAGCTGTGGCCATTCACATCTGTGTAATGACACTCGATGATACATGCTGCATGGAGTTTTTGGATCGAAACAAGGTAAGTACGCGATAATATCTTGTTAAAATCATGGCGTCTTTAATTCTACTCTCGTCTGCTCCCACCTCCAGTTAGGGTTTTGCTGTTTAATTATTATTATTATTATTATTTTTTTTAAATGCCCTCCAGTTAACCCCCCCAGAAAATAGAGATTTTAAGCTTTCCAATGATGTATCACACATACATTTAGGACAATTTTACAATATGTATAACACAATATGTCGGTTGAACATTGCCATCACAATGTGTGCATGCGCAAAAGTCCCATCGCAGAACGTGCAATTATTTATTTATTAATGTTAACTTTTGTTTTTCTTCATAAAAAGAGCAACTGTGCAGAGACATACAGTAGCTTCCTGTATCGCTTTTATATCCCCCGATCTTCAACATTCACAGATAAACCCCCCTTGCATGGGTTAAACGGTATCGTATGAATACTAGGCATGTCCCGATTGCACCCGAATGCCGATCCAATACCGCAAAAAAGTTTGTTTTTTTCTGCTTTGACGCTCACGCTGCCGAGAACAGACTCTCATTTACACAATGAATGAGTTGCCACAGAACACTTCAGTCTGAGCGAACAAGCTTTACGATGATTAACACATTTGTGCCCCCCCCAAAAATAAACTAAAATCCCCCCCAAAATCTGGCTGTGGCCATTTACATCTGTGTCTTGACACTCGATGATACGTGCTACATGGAGTTTTTGGATCGAAACAAGGTAAGTACGCGATAATATCTTGTTAAAATCATGGCGTCTTTAATTCTACTCTCGTGTGCTCCCACCTCCAGTTAGGGTTTTGCTGTTTAATTATTTTATTTTATTTTTATTATACTTTATTTTCCGAAAATAGAGATTTTAAGCTTTCCAATGATGTATCACGCATGCATATAGGACAATTTTGAAATTTGGTCAAATTGGGGGTCTCAGAGCTGAACTTCAAGTCACCTGGGTTTTTTCCGGCATATACATAAGTATAAGGAGTCGTGTAGTGTGGCTATTAGGATGTGCCACTCACAGTTATTTGCGACACGGCAGAAGTCCTCCTGCAGCTTGGCCACATCAAAAGGAGAATCTAAACACTCCTGGTCGGTTTTATCATTGGCAAGTGCTGCAGTGGAGAGGTTGGGGTTCGAGGCATGCAGGCGGACTGAACCGGAGATGCAGCTTGGAACCTGCGAGAGAAGCTCAGATTATTTCACAGATTTTCACCAAAGACATTAAAAAGGGAGCTTTTGTCAACTTACTTGCAGAGTTGTTTTGACATCTTTGTTGTAATTCTTTGTGCGCCACTTCCTCGGAAGCCTCTTTTCCTTCTTAGGGCTGTCAAATGTGGATGCCTAGCGATCATAACACACTGAATGGATACAACCCTTTTAACAAAAGCGTTGTCAAATAAAAATAGATTTGAAAAGTTCTATAAATAGCGGCAAAATGGAACAAAAGAAGAAGCAAGAGAGTTTGCAGCAAATTATGATTGATGGCCACCATCGGGCTAATATTAACGGCGCTAGACGTCCAATCCAAAATGGCTACACTTTGAGAAACACTCGACTGGTTCTTCAAACGCACTGATTAACTAACTCACATAGTGTTATTTCAAAACAATATAAATGCTAAACAAACCACCTGAAGAGCCTGGATGGAGGGCGCAGAATAGGTACGATGGAGGACCTCCATGCTCTGAAGAAGGTGGCTTAGCTCAAGGAGGTACGCTTCACAAACTGACAAGTCTATAGAGAAGAGGATAAATAGTGAAAGACAATTATTCTCGAGAACATATTTGACATCTTTACCCACTGAGAATATTATTCAACACTCACCATGCTTTTTAGAAGCTGGAGATGTTTAGTGTGTGTACACCCACCAAAGAAAATGCACGTCTACTGTTGTTGATTTGTGATTTATATAACTATTGGACAATTAGACTATTGGAGCAGAAAAATCTATCTTGTGTCTGTTCAATCTAAACTCAACTCTGCAAAGCTCACAGATGCAATACAACTGCACCCAACTTAATTGCATCTTAGCGACTGTAATGTAGTCTCATACATTATTAGGCCTGCACAATATGTCGTTGTCGTTGTATGTGTGCATGCGCAAAAGACCCATCGCAGGACGTGCGATTGTTTATTTTATTAATTAATTTTTTAAATCTCAACTTTTGTTTTTCTTCATAGAAACAGCAACTGTGCAGAGACATGGCTTCCTGTATCGCTTTTATATCCACCGATCTTCAACATTCACAGATAAACCCCCCTTTGCATGGATTAAACGGTATTGTATGAATAATAGGGATGTTCCGATCGCATCCAGTGCCGATCCGATACAGCAAAAAAGTTTGTTTTTCTGCTTTGACGCCCACGCTGCCGAGAACAGCCTCTCATTTACACAATGAATGAGTTGCCACAGAACACTTCAGACTGTGCAAACAACCTTTACGCATATTTGCACATATTTGCCTTTGATCAAAGAGCTACCGAGGCGTCTGTGGCCGGATATAGGCTGCAAACCTTTCAATCATTGTTAACTTTAAGTACCAAATGTCAGCTGCACTCGTGACCAAGAAAAACGGTTAGGGTGAGAGGCTGAACGAGCATGAAGCAGAAAAACATAAATATATTTTCGATTATGTGATCGGATCGGGACATCTCTAAAACATACTGTCATAGTGAGTCAACCAAAGTCTAATCGGGTCATCTGATGAAAATTCTTCTAGTTTTAATATCGCAAAATAATGCAAACTGGGCTCGAACCGACGGGTGGGGCCGGCCTGACTAGTGGTGGCCTTTATCCTTGCTTCTTGAAGCTTTTCAGACATACGCCATTGGTGTAGCCAATTGCCGCTCAAACATTTGTGTCAAAATGATTGTCAAAAAAAAAAAAAAAATGCGTTCAAAACATTTTGCACTTCAATCAAAAAATAATAATTTGAAATAAAAATAGTATTTTCAATATATATACACATATATATATATATATATGTATGTATGTATGTATGTATGTATGTATGTATATATATATATATATATATTAAAAAAATATATATATATATGTATATATACACACTCACCGGCTACTTTATTAGGCACACCATGCGAGTACGGGTTGGACCCCCTTTTGCCTTCAGAACTGCCTCAATTCTTCGTGGCATAGATTCAACAAGGTGCTGGAAGCATTCCTCAGAGAGTTTGGTCCATATTGACATGATGGCATCACACAGTTGGTGCAGATTTGTTGGCTGCACATCCATGATGCGAATCTCCCATTCCACCACATCCCAAAGATGCTCAATTGGATTGAGATCTGGTGACTGTGGAGGCCATTTGAGTACAGTGAACTCATTGTCATGTTCAACCAGTCTGAAATGATTCCAGCTTTATGACATGGCGCATTATCCTGCTGAAAGTAGCCATCAGAAGTTGGGTACATTGTGGTCATAAAGGGATGGACATGGTCAGCAACAATACTCAGGTAGGCTGCAGTGTTCCAACGATGCTCAATTGGTACCAAGGGGCCCAAAGAGTGCCAAGAAAATATTCCCCACACCATTACACCACCACTACCAGCCTGAACCGTTAATACAGGCAGGATGGATCCATGCTTTCATGTTGTTGACGCGAAATTCTGACCCTACCATCTGAATGTCGCTGCAGAAATCGAGACTCATCAGACCAGGCAACGTTTTTCCAATCTTCTATTGTCCAATGTCGATGAGGTTGTGCAAATTGTAGCAGTAGCAGTTTCCTGTTCTTAGCTGAAAGGAGTGGCGCCCGGCGTGGTCTTCTGCTGCTGTAGCCCATCTGCCTCAAAGTTCGATGTACTGTGCGTTCAGAGATGCTCTTATGCCTACCTTGGTTGTAACGGGTGGTTATTAAAGTCACTGTTGCCTTTCTATCAGCTCGAACCAGTCTGGCCATTCTCCTCTGACCTCTGGCATCAACAAGGCATTTCTGCCCACAGAACTGCCGCTCACTGGATATTTTTTCTTTTTCGGACCATTCTCTGTAAACCCTAGAGATGGTCGTGCGTGAAAATCCCAGTAGATCCGCAGTTTCTGAAATACTCAGACCAGCCCTTCTGGCACCAACAACCATGCCATGTTCAAAGTCACTCAAATCACCTTTCTTCCCCATACTGATGCTCGGTTTGAACTGCAGGAGATTGTCTTAAACCATGTCTACATGCCTAAATGTACTGAGTTGCTGCCATGTGATTGGCTGATTAGAAATTAAGTGTTAACGAGCAGTTGGACAGGTGTACCTAATAAAGTGGCCGGTGAGTGTATATGTATGTATGTATATATATATATATAATTATTATTTTTAGGGGAGGGCAATTTTATTTTTGCTTATTAATTCTTTTCTTTGATTGAAGCAACCTTTTTGGGGATTGAATGATTTAAACAAAAATGTCCTACCCATAATATGGCCCAAACACAAAAAGGATTGCTTTAATCAAAGAAAACATTTTCAATGAAAAATTAAGTGTTCAAATGCAAATTTTTCATCTCAAATATTTTTTTGCACTGAAAAACTTTTTTTCTATGATTGAATGTTTTTTTTTGGTTCAAGTGATTTTCTTCTGAAAAGCTTTTTTGGGGCCCAAATGTGGCCCAAACTCAAAACAACATTACGTCAATCAAAAATGTTGTTTGAATTAAAAAAAAAAAAACTTCAATCAAAAAAAAAAAATTCAATCAAAGAAAAATAGTTTTCAAATGCATTTTTTCGAGTCTCAAGTTAATTTTTGCATTCAAATTTGATTGAAGAAACTACAGTATTTGTTTGATTGAACCACCTTTTTTGATTGAATAATAAAGACACAAATCTACCTCTATAGCACACCTCCCAAAAGTGTAGGCTTTTTCCAATCTCGTTCAGCCCTATTTCATATTGTATTTCAATTAGCTCCAAGAAAACGTACTGTTCTTACAAAAGTCTATCTGGCAATGAAACAGATTGATAAATACTTGATAGGAATCCTTTGATTACTCCTTGAAGAAGTCGTTAGAAAGAAAAAACAGGCGTTTCAAAATGAATGTGATAAGAGACAAGTTGTCCTCTGGAAAAAGAAAGTGGTTAAAAAACTATAAAGCAAGATTTTATCGCAAACTTGATCAGATAATAGGGGCTATTTGAAGAAGCACACTTTTAATAATGGAGAATGACATCAGATATGTTTAAAATATGCTTTGGGATGGGTGAGGCGTGATAAGTTTGCCAATGAGCAGCTGTGCGTGTTCACCTTTGGAGCACTTATCCATTTCGTCGGACGACTGCAGCCAGGCTGTTACCTTGGCTTGACTGTTGCAGCTGAAAGACAAAGTTCCTGCCGAATGCACTGTGGACTGCCGACGTAAAGGCACGCACTGTACGAAGAAACACACCAAAGCCATGACTATCCATTTTAAAAATATTACATTTTAAGTTAAACATGGAAATGACAGATATAAGCAGAATTAAAACAATGTTTGGCAACAGCCATTGGTATTCATTCAGGTAGATATACCTTTCTAATTGGAGCGCTGTCAGCAAAGCTGGGGGATGTGGGGGAGGGGTAGTGGGGGAAGTGGAAGGACTTCTCATTGTGACACATGGCAATCTCATTTTGCCGATAGACCCGGTGGTGACGTAGCTTGGACACCCATTCATCAAACAGCTCCTGTGACTTGATCTGCACAAGGACAATGAGGTGACAGTCGCAAACAATACCATGTTGCACACAAGGTCACCTTACAATCATTTAAGCATCTACATGGTTACCTCCAAGGAAAATAATGGGGATGCTGCATATTATTTTTTTCAGGCCACATTTCACAGACATCAGTGGGGGGAAGTTGTTGACTAGCCTTCTGGTTTACCTTCAGGTGATAGATGTTCTCCTCAGCATCAAGATCGATACACTTGGCTTTCTTCTTAATGGCCATAACGGAGAGCCCCACATCAATGCAGCCATGAAGCTTCCCCTTCTCAATCTGCAAGTCAACACATTATTTTATGAACACAGTGGATCATAAATTTAAAACCCATAATAAATTAATTGCTGGTTGTCGGTCCAGTAGGTACAAGAGGAGAATGGTAGACCACATGCTGTAAACATGCAAGGTCGTATCATTTGTAGCCAGTAAGCACTCACATCAGCATTGCTCTTGCCATACTTCAGGATGCCCTTGTCCAGGGAAAAGTATCTCTAAGAAGAATGAAAAAAAAAAAAAAAAAATACATTGAGCATCTTAACTATTTCCCCCCCATTCAGTTTCTCAAAAATGACTCATTGAAAGAGTAGCTGTTGGTGCTGAAGCTCTTATTGCACAAGTAACTATTGAAACGCACTAAGACAAAATATCAATACTAAACATACTGTATATAGTCCTACTAACCAGCAGGCTATCAGCTAATGCATCCGAGAGGAAGACTCGCATGCGGGGCATCGACATGTGACATGCGACTCCTCAATGGGGGGAATTTTTGATGACATACAGTAATGTTTCAACACCCTTGTTAGGCCAAGGCTCATGACATTAGAAAAATCTCACACAATCAAATGTCACAAAAAGTATACAGTATGAGAACAGTAAATACTCAACCCCTTGATGGCTGAATTTAGTTAGATTTATAAAACATACATCCAAAAGCCTTAAGTACAGTGGTACCTCTACATATGAAGTTAATTCGTTCCAGGAACTTGTTTGTAAGTCGAAATGGTCATATGTCGAGCAGGATTTTCCCATAAGATTACATTATAATTCAAGTAGTTCGTCCCACAGCCCGAAAACATTTGACTATATATAACTCATTAATTGCCACTGATGGCGCTAGATGTCCAATCCATTTGAGGTGGGAGGGTTGAGTGGGAACATTTGTTCATTCGCCGCCAATCCCATTGAAATGGTTTGAATGCCTACTAGTGATAAACAAGTGATAAACTCATTTTCACAGCAGAAGGATTATAGGATGCCAAATGATTGGATGTCTATCATCATCAATGGCACTGAAAGAGTTAAATGTAAATTCAGGATTCAAGATTCATTATTTGCATATAATGATAATTTTTCATTAGGTGTAAGATAGCGTGTTAACCTTCAATCCGTGTGTAAATGCACGGTGACACCAATGACAGCGTCAAATGAATTAAAGTTCACCCGCTGTCTGCTGGAATTACTTCAAAGTTACCGTAACTGACTGCATTAAAATTGCTGCAGACATGAAGCAACAACAGTAAAGGACTGTTGTTTTTGACAGTCATCTTAGTTTATGTCTTTTTGGATTAAATTGCTAAAAAGATGTCGTCAGAGATTGAAGAAAATTGAATTACTAAAACGTGTCAATATGAAAACAGTTCTTCATGTACTTATGCTTGCCTGGCTTCATCCTTTATATACTCAACTCAGCTTTATTCATTGAGAACCTTTAAAAAAAATGCAGTCATGTTTTCAGATTTGTTTAAATTCGAAACACGTAAGGATGTATCCAAGAGGAAAATTTGGCTTTTGAAAAGAATAACACATCAGGTGTCATCTATAACAAGCGTTACAATAACAATGACACTCGAACAACTCAATTCATGCATAAATTCCCTCAACTTGATAATTGATATGGTCGATCAAAAAGCCTTGTAAATGTTGCAAAGGGAACGATAAACATCAGGCATACCTTATGCCAGCCCTTCAGGGGCCATTTTCTTTTC
This sequence comes from Corythoichthys intestinalis, assembly GCF_030265065.1. Classification (NCBI taxonomy): domain Eukaryota; kingdom Metazoa; phylum Chordata; class Actinopteri; order Syngnathiformes; family Syngnathidae; genus Corythoichthys; species Corythoichthys intestinalis. The sequence goes on from NC_080398.1 coordinate 46,803,969, forward strand.
TTCAGCACATAGCTTTCCTGTTTCTGCGGTTCTATGACACTGCTAAAGCCACCACGTAGACCTTCAACAATTTCCCAGCTGTCCTGCAGGTTAAATGTAAACAATTTATCGGAAATGAAATAACACTTCACACAATAAAATCAGCAACAAGTCACGTTCTTGTCGAAGCCTATTTAGTTAGTTGAAAAAACCCTATTAAATGACTTGCAGTGGAGAAAGAGTTGAAAATAAATATGATCAGAAAGAGAAAAAGTGATTGGTGAGGGCAAATCTGTTTAAAAGAAGCCTCCTAACCACTAAAGGAGCATTAAAACAAAGAGACTTGGTTCTTTCTTCCCATGAGTGGGCGTGTCACATCCCCCAGTGACACCGACACACTGTGAGTCATTGGACATACTGTCTGTCTGACAGTCTGGACACTTATTTTCAAGGTCAAAACACACTTGGGACACGTCAGCAGTGACATATATTACAGGACAATATGCAATGTTACACATGTAATTTTCACCAGCATTGCTGATTAATTGTTTGTACAGTATATGGACTGTAGCACCAACCTTTTTCTTGCTAGTGTGACCCAGTGCAGCAGTAACAACCTTCCAATTTTATTTACAAATGGAAAAGCTTTTGTGGCTCATGAAAAATTAACGATACGCTGCTTGGAACAACAACCACAATAGCCTCAGTCATTTGTAGATGCATGAGCGGTAGATTGGATTTGATGGAAAATTTCAATATCATTCAAGGAATAGGCTAAAACATAACAGGACTGGGTAGAAACTGCAGAAATTTGTCCAGCTGGAAATTGAGGTCTGCATATCAATGCTAGAGATTCAGAATGTCAGACAGACACATGGATTTTCTTAGTAAATTTACTGAAATTTTTGGACTATAAGGCACACTTGACTATAAGCCGCCAACCGCCAAATTTGACACGAAAACGGCATGTGTTCATAGATAAGCCGCATTGGAATATAAACTGCAGCTGTCTTTACTTTATCATGGGATAGTTAAACCAAGATATATTAACCGGTAACACTTTATTTGACAGCGGCATCATAAGACCAAACCCCATGAAGCTTTGGACCAGTAGCGTACCGCACGTAACACGTCACCTTTGCTCATTAATATTCATGACATTAGCAACTGTTGCTAGGGGGGGGGTGTGTGTGTCAAATTTGCGTTTGTCCCTTATGTTAGATGCGTGTAAATAGTGTACCAACGAGATGTTTACTGAGCGAAGCTGACCAATTCTGTCCAAAAATGATGTCGCTGGTGCCAAATTCACTGGTAAAAAATGTGGAACAACATACAAATGTTCAGTTAAAGAGATGGCTTGAGTCTCGAAGCCTAAAACGGCAGGAAAAAGAGCCGACCTGATCCAGAGGTAGCTTTTTTATTGACACCTTTTCTTCTTTTTTGCCATTGACGATAACATTCTCCTGTTTCAACAAGCTATCCTTTACCACCACATGCCCTGCCTTTCTTATATATCATATCCTCTGGTTGTCTTACGTCTCTGACCTTTCTTGGGGGGGTAATTTTTCTTGTTGCTACTTTTGTGTAGCAATTGCAAATGCAACTCAGTGACAGCCAATGAACACGTTTACTTTTTAATTAATAAAAAATCTTAATTCTATTAATTTAGTGACATTTACCCCTACTAAGGTTGTTTCATTACAACAGAAAAGGTCAAGCTGATAATCTAGAGCCTACCTGTAGACATGAACCGGCTTACTACGAAAAGACCAAGGCCAAACATGGCTAATTTATTTAAATATCCGCATTTTAGAAAAATAGGCCTAAATGACTGTTGTGACATATAAATAAAATTTAATTTTTTTTCAGCTCATTCATTGTCAGACAGAAGCAGCACAGCAAAACGCCAAGCTAAACAATAAGTAAAAATATCAAAATGGCTTACCTCTTTGGCTATCGATCAAGATTGTTATCCGTAGTACCATGGGCCCCAAAAAATGTTTACTACATATGAAGGTGAATGGCTTCACTTTGCTGACGTTAAACTGGTCTTTTGGATGTCTACACAAGTTGATCCATCGTTCACATTTTTTCCTTCTGATTTTTTGGCTTCAGGACACATATGGAAAAAAAACATCCTCCATATGTGGACGGTCATAATGTCTAGAGTCGTTTCTACAAGTTCCATAGCAGCAGTGTTTACTCTGCATGTTCTTTTTTCAAACATTACCGCCAGAAAACAAGCATTACTAGCATTGGTTGTATGCGAGCTCGCTTCTATGTTGACCCCCTTCCGGTTTAAGATGGTGACGTCACGCAGCCTTGCGGTCAAAACATAGCATTCGTGCGGTATGCTATTGGCTGCAAAGCTTCATTGCTTCAAGAAGCTTCATTTGGCCATCACTGCTTCCTTGGGGGAGACAGTCAACCTCTGCTGCTACCTGCTATCAACACTGTTTTTGTCCAACAAGTCTCCTAGCATGCATTGCAGTGCTACAGTAAATTACAATCAAAATTCATGTTCTCTGCTAATTATTTCTTCAGTTAACCATAAGACTGTCATAAGACCATCATAACTATGACATGACACTGCCATGAGCATTAATGAATGCTTATGACAGATGTCATTTTGTGTCATCCGGCAAATTATCTCACTTTTGAATGGATGTTAAAGATCAGAGCTTTACATAAATGGAGTTAGTTACATAATTTGACCTAAATGACAACCGTCATAAACATTCATTAATGCCATGATAGTGTCATTTCATAATTATGACGATCTTATGGCAGTCTTATGACGCCAGTGTCAACTGAAATGTCACCCATTAACACAAATAAATCAGCAAATAAGCCACACCGGACTATGGACTAAGCCGCAGGATTCAAAACGGGTGGAAAAAGTAGCGGTTTATAGTCTGAAAATTACGGTATTAAGATTAGGTAGTTTTTTTTCACAGTGCTCTAACATAGGGTGACAACATATGAAGATGTGCATGATTGAAGTGTTGTTTTACCTGCCGACTGTCATGTTTGGATGAGGAGCTGCTGTTGCTGCGTGATAAAGAGATCTTCTGCGACATGACTGAAGTGCGCTCCTCTGAGCCCATTTCACCGCACACTACGGTTGGCATGCCAGCAACATTCTTTTGATGTAGTGAGAAAGAGAAAGTGGACAAAAGGTCATGGGGGGACGAGAGAGAAGAAAAAGATTGCTTTAATTGTCAAGGCTGCAGAGGCTTTTCAACAGTCTTCTAGAAAAATACTTGAGGTTACATGGTATGATTCGTTTGTACATTTCTGATATGGGTTTGACAGGAATTGACAGATAACATTAGTCATAAAAATGGAGTTTAATGAAGGCAAATCCGTTAATAATTTATATGGTCTTATGGCTCTTAGTGAGTGTGAGATTTTCAATATAAAAATCAATCTAAATATGAGAGGATTAGGATGAGAGGATGTTATTTGAAGTTGTTTACTGAAAGCTGTGAGAGTGTCTGTTCAGTATCACCCCTGCGTGCCTTTGCAGCCTTGGAGAATTATGTGTTCTGAGATGTAAAAATGTAGCTTGAAAACATCCGTACATTAAAAACAAATAAGTATTACAACCACATACAGTATATGCATATGTGCCTGTGTGAACGTAGATATAAAATTGTATATGTGAACTCAGGATTACATTTGTATAATGTGTGTGACATATTAAAAAGGATTTTTTTTTTTTAAATGAGGGGAGTCATGATGATATAGTTGTATGACACTACGACAATGTACACACTGCAAGGCATGTTGCACAAATTGGACTTTTTGATAAATTCTTTTTTTTTTTTGTGCAGCCCTGCAAAGACATGCGACTTGCAGTGTTAGAGTAATGCGTCCCTGACATCACACGCATGCACACTGTAACATGTCTTCATGTGTAGCAGTGTTTACCGAAGTAGGATGAGGCTATCACACATTCATCGTAACTTTTGAGAATTTTATGGTACCAGAACAAACCTTATTTTGACCTGATAGCTTTATCTTAGGAAAATGTATTTTCTGTGCATTTGTTTGCCATTGCTTGTCCGCTTCTGCTGTTTGTTTTGTCGAACACTCGTAAAATATTTTACTTGTTGATGATGCATGAGTCGCATTCCTGCGGAAATGGGTTCATACTCCAGAGGTGTGGGACAAAACGTCCAATTTTTATCCACATAAGAATGATCCCAGGTTGGATATGGAAAAATCGGTGTTGAACTGTTCTACTGCACAAAATAAATCAGATACATGTCACATGCAGGCAAAGAAATCAGAATTGACCTTCCGTGTGAATATAGCAAGGGCGGAGGTTTGCATAGGGACGGTATGGACATAACATTACAAACTTTTCAGGATGCTCAAATTGTCCCCACCAACTTTTAAGAAACCTTATTTGAATTTTACAATGAGTTCAGCTATAAAGGTAATTTAGATTGTCTTCCCTTGTTTTGTTCGGATAGAATTGACCCTACCATTATTAAGTGAATTACTTTTATTATGTTCAGACTTACCGGTATGTTCACCCCTTTTTACTTGCTGAATGTGCCGGTCTATTTTTTTCCCCTCAAACACACATTTAATTGGCAGATGACTAGAACCCCCACTTTCACACAATCCCGACAGAAATTAATGTCAATATGCCGCCTCCTCCGCCCCCTTTGAAGAGGAGGGATATTAGAAGGTTTTTTTTTTGGCCAGCAGCAGCCACTGTAAGTATTGTAAAAATATGTCAATGTTGTGGAGGTGTGGAACATGCCACTAATTTTGCTACTGAAAGTCCGACCTGCATCAGAGTTAGCATAATATTGAACTGTGTGAACTTGCTCACTTGTGAAACTCAAGTAGAGAGCTGCTTAGAAGTGTCTTCCTGTATGTTTTCTAGAGGTGTACATCGGCACTGCCCTCACAATTCGATTCGATTATGATTTGGAGGGCCACGATTCGATTCGTTTCGATTCGATTGAGAGGGTCACAATTCGATTCGGTTCGATTCGGCAATGCATCGCGATGCCTTAAAGCCTGCGATGCATTGAAATTCTAAAGCAAAGCATATTTTTCGTGAATCATGAGGCAACACAAGCGGTCAGACATTAAACAACTTTTTATTGGCTCTTGTGTCACTCCTGGTTGAACTCAAATGAAAATACTTTCAGATATATATATTTTAAAAAAAAAAACAGATCACAGCATTTAATTTGTGCTTTGAATGAGACCAGGGCTTTCTCTTTTCCTGTGCAAAATCAGTAATAACAGTCACTGTATTTTAGTCACAACGACCCATCAATAAAAATATTCAAGTAAATATTAAAGAAAACGACAAAGAAAATATTGTAGTGCAACAGCATCTTTATCGCAATATCAATCCAGGGATCTGTTCAGTTGCAAACAAAACATCAACTAAACTGCAATGTAGAACAAAAGTAAAATGTAGGCCTAGCCCACTATATATATGCAATCAACTTAGAAATGCAATCAGTAACTACCACATAACAATAAAAAATAATGAATTAAAATGAAGTGCAGCAGCATTTTAGCAGCCATAACAATCTGTTTCAACATGAGGAAATATCATTTTTTTTGCAATCGAGAGAGCAGAGAGATAGTAGAGGTTAGATCGGGCCTAAAAAATCCAGCCCGACCCGACACGGCCCGCTGGTATTGAAGCCCGAAAAAAAAAAAAAAACGCAGCAGCAGCAATTTATTTTCATTTCTTCGAGTTGGCAGAAAAAAACACAAGTTTTCTTAATGTTTAAGTAGTCTACATAGTTTTATGATCATTGTAAGAGCATTTACACAACGAAATAACGCTGGGAAAGTTTAATATTAAAAAAAAAAACATGCGATTTTGCAGACACACAGAGGAGAAGATTCAAAAGGATCACATTTGTGTTGCCTTTGTGTGCATAAATAAAAGTGTATTTCGTAACGAATCGCAAGCGCCACAGTGGAGGAGAAGAAGAAAAAGCGGGCGGAGCCACTGCGTTCATGTGTGTGCACAAGCAAATGCACAATACAGAGAGCCTGCTCTCGGTTTTATCCCATTTAAAAAAAAAAAAAATAATATTAGTCCGGCGCGGCAGCCTGACCCGACCCAACCCGAACATGAATGCTTAACATTTTGGGCCAGATCCGTTCGGATTCGGGCACAAGATCTAACCTCTAAGAGATAGGACATAACATAACAATGGCTGAAGCGGAGAAAGAGGGAGCGAGAAAAATTATTGATGCACCTAAGACATTGAAAGCAGACATCTGGAGACATTTTGGCTTCTAGAGGTTGGTGGGAACCTTGACCAGAGTTATGCAGTGTGTAAAAAATGAAACATGAGAATAATAATACAAATGGGGAAACCAAATCCGTTGCATCACCGGAATTGCGCAGGGAAGATTTTTGAACGTACTCATATATTTTAAAATGCGCTGAATCGATTCGGCTTGTTGCCCGCATCAAATCGGATCGTCCATGCCCCGCATTGGGATGCATCGCCGCATTGTAGAAACATTGTTTTCTACTGTCAACTTTAATTCAACTGTGCATTTTGTGCATTTGTTCATTAATTAAAATGTATGTATTTTCTACATCATTTTTAAAAAGTATATTTGCAGCCTATGCACATTTTTAACCCCCAGCCCCCACCAAGAAAACACAAAAACACAACCACTGTAAATTTCCTTGAAATGAAGGAAGCATTTTGAAAAACGACTTTCTCCCTATGAAAATAATTTTAACTTTTTTCATTTTTATGAAGTAACCAGGTATTTTTGAGAAATGTATCCAATCTGTTTGGTCTTATTAATGTCCCGTCCCCAGCAAAAAGTGTACATGCAGGTTATGCTGTAATAGCATCCTTACCGATGTTGAGACCAAACGTACGCCCTTGGAATATAGCCTCACATTATTAACATTATTATTTTCAGGCAGAAAAACACTTTTCCCAGCTTTCACCTGTACACAATTTCTACATTGATAAGTCTGATTAATGAAATAGAAGTTTGAATCAACTAAGACTGCTCCTTAGATGTCTCACCAGCTCAGAGACATGATGAACACACCTAATGAGCGTACAAGCCCTATTCTGGTTGACTCCGCATCTTCAGGCACCAATAAGTCCACAAAACATTTAATGTAACTAATCAACCCTGAGACAAAACAAAACAAAAAAATGATCGAGCTCCAAGTATCAATACATATACAGTACATCCCTAGAATATACAGAATAAATATAGAATAAACAGCATTCTTTGCAATACTGCTCAAGCTCTGTCAGGTTGTGCGGGTATCGGGCATTAACATCCCTTTTCAAGTCCAGCCACAAATTCTCTATAGGAATGAGCTCTGGGCTTTGACTCAGCCACTTCACAACATTTACTGTACCTGGTTCATTTTTAAGAAGATTGTCCCCCAGGATTGTGAAATCCTGCGGGACAATCTTCTTCAGTCTACAAGAGAACAATGGCTTGGGAGAATATTTATTTTCCAGCTAAACAATGATCCAAAGCATACTACAAAAGCTATGCAGGAATGGTTAAACAGAGAACCGGGTAAATATTCTGGAGTGGCCGAGTCAAAGCCCAGAGCTGAATCCTATAGAGAATTTGTTGCTGGACTTGAAAAGGACTGTTTATGCCCGATATCCGCACAACCTGACAGAGCTTCAGCAGTTTTGCAAAGAAGAATGGAGCGAAGTTGCGGTGGGCAAATGTGCAATACTGACTTACACTTATCCACACAGATTCACTGCTGTGATTGCACAGCAGCCAAAGGTGCATCTACAAAATACTGAATTGAAGGAGATGGATAATTATGCAAACCATTTTTTTTCATTTACATATTTTATTTATTTACTTTGTAGAAATCTGTTTTCACTTTGACATTAAAAACTTTTTTTTCCAATAAGTTTTTGTGTTAAACATGCCAGATTGTTTTGACCATAATGGTTTATGAATGCAATAAAAGGGGAAAACATCCAAGGGGGTGAATACTAATGATAGGCACCGTACCAACACAATTTCATTCCGACCCGTCCACGATTAACAGAGGAGTTGCCATTTTACTTCGCGTCCTAAAGAAGAAGAAGTAGTGAGACTTTGAGCCCTCCCACCGGGTGGTCTAAAAATGACCTGAAGTTCTAACCACTGTCATGACTCAGTAATATTTCCAGTCTTTGATGAACTCATACTTAACATACTGTATTTGACACATTGAACCTCCCCCACAGTACTGACTGTTGAGACAAAAAGATAACATTACTTAGAGAATACTAGCATGCACATATACACATGCACCAATTATACCCAATTTATGCTAAACAACTCCACACATTCACCTTTGATGTGACATTCTGTACACAGCTAATACCTCCATCCATGATCTTCATAAAAGCATGTCAAACTTGCCAAAATCTGGATACAAATTTCTCACTAACAAACATAGAACCTCAACTTTAACAAAACAGTACTCTTGACATCATATAGAACAGGTTACAGGCAGTCGATAAATTCAACAAAAATCGTATACAGTCATTAACGTATACGCCCAGAATTATAATGAACCAGCATTTACTCACACATTTTCGGCCACATGATCAACCTGTCAGCTAATGTGTGAATCATCTGGGAGGGGTGACGAATTAAACATACATCTTAATCCAGTAATAAATCGTTAAAAATAACAAAACAAAACAACTTTGGATGAAGTTGGACTTGATGATGTCAAGAGGCTGAAACATAAAAAAAATAAAAAACTTTCTCACCTATTGACTTTCAAATAACTCAGCGACTCCAAATATTACCTCCAAAATACATATAATAATCACTAGTAATTATGCACTAATATAGTGACACCTAAAAATTGAGTCAAATATCCTATAATTCTTCCTCTAGGAAGTCCCCCCCACCCTAGTACTTTTATTGAATTTTTAAACTAATAATTCACACCATCAAATCAGTACAAAAAACAATTGTACCTCCACCATTATTAACTCATTCACTCCCAGCCATTTTCACCAGAGCAAGGCCCTTCGCTCCCGGCCGTTTTACTGGATTTTGACTGATTTTGCAAGGCCCACAGAAAATTGAGTTCTATTGCTAAATAAACATGGAACCCACCAAAAGAAAGATTAGACTCTCTTATTTCAGCAGGAAAAAAAGTAAAGTTTAGAAATCAGCATTGGAAAATAGCTTAGTTTGAGCAATTTTCTAATTTATGATGAAAAAACAGAGAAATTGAGCTTTTTGTGAAAGCATAAATTTCAAACATAACTTTGACTTTAACACTTTGACTTTTTTGCTTTAGTTACATCTCAAACATCTGAATAATGTTTTCCTTTTACAAAATATTATAAAGAACAAGACAAACAGAGCTTTTGATAGCAAAGTAACAATTTATTTACACATTACTAACTGAGAGATGATGCTGTTTTGCAGAGGTGACGCTGTTGTTGCCGCAACAGCCGGGTAAACTTTTCCCTCATCGCTGCCTGTCTCATAAATATGGATTTTTTTTTTAGTCTCTGCGGGGTCTGCTTGGCGAGCAGCACGGACTGCATCTTCCACTGCACTGGTGGTACCGGTCATTCTGCTCTGTCGTCCAGCACCTGGCATCCCGGGCGTCCCCTCGTTTTTTCTGCTCGGTCGTCCGCCGCCTGGCATCATTCCGCCGGCGCTCCGACCGTGCGGCCCGGCCGTTCGTTGCCATTGAATTGGGTTGCGGGTCTTACCAAATGCGCTACTGCCCTCCAGTGGCCAGTTTTATTGCTTTAAATTGGATTTTCAGCTTTGTGCTTTGGAGCTCAGTTGAATCAGGACCCAGAGATGTCTTTTATGAAAAAAAAACAACAACAACAAAACGTAGAAGACATATAAATACGTCTTTGGGACACTGAAACAATTAAAAATAGAACGCATTTATATGTTTTTGGGAGCAAATGAGTTAAGCTCCAACTTCACCCTTTTTTTCTCCTCCTCCTTCAGTTCCTTGCCCTTCGACAGTGGGCAGTCGTAGCCTGGAATCGAACCACAGACCCAGAACATTACCTAACCTAGGACAACTCCAGTTACCAACTGCACCATGGCCCAGACATGATAGGCAAAAACTAGACTAAACCTGTTTTGACTAAAACTGGATTAATACTCTCACATTTCGATATGACTAAAATATTACCAAACGACCATAAACAATAAATAAAAGAAGCTATAAATAAATAAACAAATAATAAAGCTAAAATGGCTGCCATGAACAACACTGTTTTTCCCATATTACGCTGTAGCATAAGCTACCTTTCACCATTTAGAAATTAAAATGGATTCACAATTACTAACAACCAATTTTCTGAAGAGGATTAGATAAAGAATAAAGTACCATATGCCAATTTTTTAAATTAACGCAAACACACTCAGAGCTTGATATGCTGTGTCTTTTGCGTGACTTGTAAGAACACTGCTCCGAGTTCTCAAACTGGAAATCCATGTCACAGTGTCGTGAGACGTGCCATCACCAGAGACAAGTGACATCATCACATCAACAGAGTGTAAAAATAATTGGTCCTCTTTGGTAGACAGTAATGTTCAGTCAACTGCCACACTTCACACACACTCATTAAAAGTGTGCATCTGTGTGGCTAGCAATGTCAACACATGAAACCACATTCTGTTTATGTATTTAGTGGCCGGTTGTTTTTCCAAGAGCAGAGAAAGCGATTAATTGGATTGGTCCTCGTACCCATGCAATGTCAACTCATGAAACCACATTCTGTTTATGGCTTTAGTGGCCAGTTGTTTTTCAAAGAGCAGAGAAAGCGATTAATTGGTTATGTTTCCCTAGTCCATTTGCAAACAAGCTACTGTGAGAGAAAATGTGAGGAAACACAGTTATCAATATTAATCCACTGGATTTATACAGAGCTTTTCAGGACACTCAATGACGATTTACATTGCATTATTCTTTTACTCCACACTAGATGGTGTTGAGCTATTATCCTAGCCATAGCTACCCTTGGGTAGTCTGACAGAAGGGAGCCAGCCAAAATGATCCATTGACCCTTCTGACCACCATCAACTACTTGTTCCCACATTAATTTCACACAGGCAAGTAGGATAAAGTGTATTGCCCAAAGAAACAATGCCAATGTACACAAGTGGGAGCTGGATTGGAGCCTTCAATCAATGGATGATCACATACCACCTGCGCCACCCCTGTGAATGAAGAGTTATGAACCAAGGCTTCAACAACAATAGATTAATGAGAAAACAAGGAGCCACTGAATGTCTTCACAATGTTCTCCTGAACATATTGTACAGTGGACCTCCTGCATCTTTTCCAATTGGTACAGTGGTACCTCTATATACAATGTTAATTCGTTCCAGGACCTTGTTTGTAAGTCGAAATGGTCGTATATCGAGCAGGATTTTCCCATAAGAATACATTATATTTCCAGTAAATCGTTCCACAGCCCAAAAACCTACACTAAATCTTTAATAAATACTGTTTGTACTATTACAAATGGCGACTACACATAGCAAAACAAATAAATTATAAATAAAAATTGGAATAAAACTATAATAATACTAATAATTCCTGTAATAATTGGATTCTTTGATTTCTTTGGCGATGTTACCACAATAATAATTGTAGGCCTGTCCCAAACGACTAATTTTCTATCGATTAGTCAGCCGACTATTTTTAAGACTAGTCGACTAATCTATTTATTCATTTTTATTTTTTTTAACTAACTTAGCAATGACATTTTTGTGGACGCTTGTTAATTCACAAAAAACATTTTAGAACACAAATTTTTTGTTGAAGTACAAATAAACACATAGATAACAATAATAAATTACAAATAAACAATGAGGTCAAACGCTGATAGCATTAACTAGTGCAAAAGAATGGAATTTAACAGATTCAGAACTTTACAACATGATTCAAAACAATTCTTAAAAAAAATATATATCTAGCATTAATATTATAGTATACTACTATATATAATAGTATTATAATAATTATAATACATATTAATTGCCAATATTAATTTTCATGAAGGGTGTCATTTTAAAGCAATTCTTAGTGTAGAATATGAATTCTGTAGTATGTGGGATTAACTACAGAAATCGTTATTTATATGCGAACATGACATGCTTTTATTTCGAAATGTTCACCGGAAGTACGTTCGCTAAACCTAAGCTTTACACTCTGCAAAAAAAAAAGCACTTTTATTCATTGCACGTAGTGTCAGTAATAGATTTTTTTCTTCTTCATTTTTTCGTTTGATAATGCTGTTAACCAACGATTTTTCATGTTTGAAGTGTCATCTTTTAACTGCAAGTTTGTGTTTTGGAGAGGAGTGACAATGTTTTATAGCAGGCTGAAGTAGGTTGTCTTTTTTCCCCATTAGCCTCAATGTAGCAATGCTAACGTTTACAGTGTTTAACATAGATGCGTTTCTTATTTTGTATGTCTGAACTTTAATTCTATGGCGTGTTGACCAATAAACATCTGTGAAAGGAACAGGAGTCTCATATGCCATCGACACGCGCGCACAAATGTATGCACGCAGGCACGCATGTACGCAGCGATAAAACGCAGCCGCGAAAATTACCGCCCTCATTTTTATTTACCGTGCGATAAATGGACTCATTGCATATCCCGACAGGCTTTGCATCTTCAATAAAACATATCGTTAGTTAGTTAGATGGACTTACGATCTGCCAGCTTGTTGTCTCCTGACACCTTGTAAAATTACAACTGGGTGACGGTGCTTTAGGTGTTCATTCACAGCACACGTGCAGCCTGGTATGCAAGCTTGGCATTGAAGGGACAGGACACAACAGTGTACCCTCCTTTGTTTCGTCGAAATACAGTCAATCGATGTTTAGGCCACTCTAGTGCGCTTTTTTGGCTTTGTGCCGCTTTCCCCACTTGCATACCAAGCGTCTGACATTCTCAACTTTCCACGCATATATATTTTTTTAACCCTTCATTAACCGTCGACGGGATGTTGTGCTCATCGACGCATTTACGTCATCGATGACGTCGACTAGTCGGGACAGCCCTAAATAATTGTCACCTTAACATATAAAGACTGGCGAACGGAGGTCGGAGAAGGACCGTCGTGATCGACATTCTACAGCCGTATTTTCAAGCCAGTTCACGGATGCACAGACCATGCTCATTTTTCTTTCGTTTCAATCTTCATTACTATGGTAATCGTCACCTTTTCCTTGTTTCCTCAACTGCACTAACCTTCTTGGAACCAGTGTTGAATTCTCTCACAAGAAAATCCGCAGACAAAACAAAGAAACTGCTGCGCTGTCATAAATCGTCATATATCGAGCATGTCATCGGATATAGAAACAAATGGCGAGATTTTACATCGGATGTCAAAAAGATCGTGTGTTGATGCAATCGTATGTCGAGGTAACACTGTATTTGCAAATACACCAATTCAGACCTAAAATTATTCAGAAACCGATGCAATCCGATGCAGGTTGCTATGATGAGGTCAGCCTAACATAGCAACGGAAAATTGGAATTTTAGGGAGACCCTGATACAATTATTTAGTTTTCAAAACATAAAGAACCAAAAATTGTGTTAGCAGTTCCATTTGTGGGAGGAAATACTACCCTGAAAAAATTATCTGCTATTGTGAGTGGTACAGGGTGCCTTTGTCCATTTTCCAAAGGGCGGACGGATGCGACGTGTTGACAACCACTTTGAAGCAGCAGTGAGGTTAATCACATTACCTGCTCTGCATTTGCAAGCTTTGTGCTGTATAATGGCCCTAGCCTCTCATGTTAGATGGATAAAATGGTAAGACCATCCTTCAACCAAGCCTTGACATCCTCCCAAAGCTTGGATCCACAATTACAATGTTTGAATGGAGCCATCAGTCACACGGTGTCTTATTTTCCTTCTCTCTGCATCTATGTGTTCATCGTAGGATCGCCTCCACTTCTATGATTTATTCATCTCATACAAGAAGGCCACTTCTCAGGCTGTCATCAAAGTGACAGCTCAATGAGACGTCAGAGCTTTACTCCACAAGAGCTTCCACTCAGTGATAACAATGACGTACAAGAAACCTGGCTTGAGCCATATGAATTTGATCTACCAGTTGGAACGCACACGCAGAAACACCGGACTCGCAGCTGTCCTATGCCTAAACAAAATTACATTAGGGCTGTCCCAAATGATTGTCTTTCTCCCGATTAGTCTGCAGACTTTTTTAACGATTAGTTGACTTTAATAAATTACAAATAAACATCCAAATAAAAATAATAAATCACAAATAAACAATCAAGTCAAATGCTGATGGCATTAACTACTGCAAAAAAATGGGACGTAAAAAGATTCAGAACACTGTGACTTCACGTTTCCAAAAGGATTCAAAACAATTCTTACTTTCTCTTTTTGTGCTTGTTCTTAGAGTGAGCATTAACAGAGTAGATAAATAAATGTCACGTATTGCTAGAGTGAAGTACGTGAAAAAAACTTAATGACGCACGTTAATACGATGCTACAATTGAATATTAGGGACAAAAAAACAAAACAAACAAACAAAAAAAAAGAACAACATTGAAGTCATAATGTTGCTACGAGAACAAAAGTCGCATTATTACGTTGGTGTAACGTAACTGTGAGCCGCTACCCACTTTACATACATGTAACTTCCCTGGGAGCTACGACAAAACATTAGTATAAATTCTTCTATTGATTATAATTTGAAGTAGATGAAGCATAATAATAAGGATTTCCTTATTTGTAAAACCGATTCTAAAACACAAAATGTTTTAAATATTGATTTTAATGGAGGCGGCAACGCGCTATGTAAAGTACATAGCTGCTTATTCAGCTACATTAGCCCGACATTAGCCCCTAATACTCTGTCGTACGACCCACATAAAGGCAACTTCAATTAAAAAAACTGTTATATGGACTATGGATCTGCCAGCTTGTTCTCTCCTGTCGTCTTCTAAAATTATACCTTGGTGACGGCGCTTCAGGTGTTCATTCACAGCGACATGCTGCCGTGGTATGCAAGCTTGGCATACGATAGTGTACCCTCCTTTGTTTCGTTGAAATAAATCCAAGCTTTGGTCACTCTGGTGCGCTTTTTTTGGCTTTGTGCCGCTTTCCCCGCTTGAATCCTGAGCGTCCGCCATTCTCAGATTTCCAGGCATATATTATTTTCAACCCTTTATTAAAATTAAATTACATTTATTAGCCATCCCACTGCCAGTATTCTGTAAATTTTAACAACTGCTACTATTAGGGGCAGTTTACACGGGGACTCTCCGAGAAGACGAAAAATTTCACATTAGCATCTATATGGTTCCATGTTTCCGTTTCCATTCGAACGATGTCGCAATTTCGCGTGAAAACGATGTAGTATTAATGCCAGGCCCTAGTGGGCAGTGTAGTTTTACAAGGGGGCAGCCAATGACGCACTTCCTTGACAACAACCTCCACAGACCGGAAACAGCATATCCGCACACTGATAGCCATGGCAACCACTGCCACGCGTTTTTTGGTTTGGATGGATGAGGAAGTAGAACTTTTACTACGCGCCACTTTGGATTATAAAGCTGCCTCAAAAGGTACAACAACGCAAACATTTGGCGCACTACACAAAGGACAAGCCAAAGTTCCGCCATGTTTGTTGTTGTGACTGTTTAGTAGCTGAGACTGCGCATGCCCAAAGTGACGTACGGGTGCGGGTGCGAGTGCCTACGTCATCGAAGCGAAGGCGGTTTTCATTCATATGAACGCGCTGCGACCCTCGAAATCGGATTCTTCCACTTTGGAAGCAGGATTCAGAATTTTTCGTCTTCGCCGACACCATATGCACGCGAGGCGAGTCCGCAACTCAGTCATTGCGTCTTTGTGTCGCAGAGTCGCCATGTAAACTGCCCCTTAGTAAAAACGTAAAACAATAAACCAAACTGTACAGTATCAGTAGTAGGGGTGTGACAAAATATCGAAATGGTGATATATCGTGATACTTTGTATCCCAAAAGGTTATCGATATGCTCCTACCAAGATTCGAGATATCATTTTAAAAAGAAGTCAATGTTTAAAAAAAAAAAAAAAGGAACCAACAAGTTGCTAATGAAATCTTCCACCATAATAGTGTCTCAGTTAACTCTAAGGCTGCCATTGACGGTGCTCGACACCCAATCCATTTAGACTGGGAACGTTTGTTCATTCGAAACTAGAGCATTATTCGCAGCACTTGCTGTTCATTTTAGGGCATTTACAGTTTGAGTCACTGCCTATTCATTTGGGTGATTCCCAGGTCATTTCCTGTCCGGTAACTCAAAATAAACAAGAAGTGACCCAAAAAACACCCCAAAATCTACAGGAAGTAACTGAAAATCAAAAGGTAAATAATCTTAAATGGCCCAAAATTACCTCATTGCCTGGCATTGGTTGCCACTGACGGCCATAGACGTTCAATCCGTTTGAAGTGGTTCAAATGGATTGGACGTCTATTAGTGATAATCTCATTCTATTTTAAAACAGAAGTTTGTTTTTCTGTTTATTAGTTGTTTGCAAAATATCCTAGAATGATTTCCATACGAATGTATCGATAATTGTTGTATCGCCATAGCGTCAGATCATTATCTTGAGCCTTGTATCGCAAATCGTATCGTATCGTGAGGTACCAAGAGGTTCCGACTCCTAATCAGTAGACATTCCCTTGAAAGGACAGACGACACCTAGTATAAACTATCTTCATGTGAAACACCGTTACTCAAGTAGTCAAATTTCTTAGAGCTCTGATGGTGGAGAAATTCATTTTTAAACACAAAAACATGACACCGCTTCTGCATCTGCATCAGAAAAATGAAATTTTGTGTTTTTTCAATTCATTGAACAAGATTATTTCTGTCGGGATGCACATGATAAAGGTGTCCGTCCATTTAAGTCTTTAAGAAAGCTTTCTATTGGCCAGTTTAGTACAATAGTATAACGGTATACTGAAATTGTGGCTTTTAGTTTGAATGTAGCACCCCAAATTTTTACATTAAGTGCACACCTGGGAAGCGCCACTGCAAAATGTCATTAGATTTTGCAAGTCTATTTCTGTGTTCCTACTAGAGCCACCTTGAGTGACACTGTTCTGTCTCTAAGACTTCAAGTGGTCTGTTTACATTTGTATGTTGAACATGGGTACATTCATAAAAACCTCTTGTGACATCAGGCAACATCTCTTAGTTTACAGCATAATGAAGACCTTTTAGCAAATCTTGGGCCAATGATCCCAGTTGAGATGGGCTAATGTCCACACTAACTAGATTGACAAATGCTGAAAGCCTTTTATTACACTCTGAACTTCATGTTGCACGTTTCTCTGTCCTTCCACTTCCTCCAGAGTCTGCCAAAGGGGCCGAAAGGCCTAACTGGCTTTTAAGCGTCATTAGGGTGTGACTCACACGACTAAATCTCTCTTGGTTGAAGCCCTGCAGTGAAGCAATAGTGTCATGTTTTAAATGAATGATTATAATATTAAAATTATTTGGCGGAAAACACAGACATGACTGAAAAAGCAGTTTCTGCTCTTGCACCCCTCTTGAAAACAAACTGCTGTATTTTAAGCCAAAAGAACTGTTGTGTTTGATAGAACAATATGTCTATATGCTGCCATAGCAGATTTATGGCACACTAAGCCTCCGAACTATTTTTAATAAGTCCGTTTTACCCTGAAAACCCCCGTTTACAGACGTCGCGCAACCGCTTTTGATTCAACCTAGCCATAAAGTAATTATATCTATTATTCGAAATGTCTGTCATTTTTAGCTTAGAATCATTAATTGATGTCTAATATTTAGTTAAAAAAAAAAACGACTTTAAAAAAATTATTTACTCGCATATTTTAAACTTTTAAACGAATTACGTCACAATAAAAAATTTGGCATCTGTAAAAAAGTCACGGATATCTACCTCATAACTATCACTTAATTGTATTTTTTTTTTTGTTACTGTCGCATTTTCCCCGATATGTTAGATGATAAAAAATCGATCCAAACAAAAAAAATTGAAAAATAACGTTTAAAAGGGTAACTATATGAAAAAGAAAATCTCAACCACTCCTTGTTGTCTGTGATTTCTGCATCCTGCACTCTTGTTGTATCACCATGTTTCACCCATAAAAAAAAAAAAAAAAAAAAAAAATCCGACTGTGGCCATTCACAGCTGTGTCTTGACACGCGGTGTTCGGTTAGTTTTTGGATCGAAACAAGATAAGTACACAATAATATCTCGTTTAAATCGTGGCGTCTTTAATTCTGCTCTTGCGTGCTCTCGCCTCCAATTAGGGTTTTGCTGTTTAAAAAAGAAAATTTTTTGTTGCCCCCAAAAATTGAGATTTTAAGCTTTCCAATGATGTATCACACATGCAGATAGGGCAATTTTGAAATTTGGCCAAATTGGGGGTCTCAAAGCGGAACATCATGTCACCTGAGTGTTTTCCGCCATATATATTTTAGCCTGTCCTGTTCAGCTGCTTTGACACAGAGAATGGGAATCTGAGTGTCCTTATGATTTGAATAGTTTTAATGTATCACATGATGGGAGTATTATATACTCCTATTGTGATTATTCATTGTGTGTCGTTTATTAGGAGAAAGCAGCGAGCAGGAAGGGTTTATGGGGGGACAGAAAGGAAAACAGAAGAGGAGAGAAAGAGACAGAAGAGAAGAACAAACAACAACTAGAAATACATTAAACGCCTGCACTACCTATGAATATAGTGGTGCTATTGTTAGTTAATGTATTTCCAGTGGAC
Organism: Corythoichthys intestinalis; assembly: GCF_030265065.1. Taxonomy (NCBI): domain Eukaryota; kingdom Metazoa; phylum Chordata; class Actinopteri; order Syngnathiformes; family Syngnathidae; genus Corythoichthys; species Corythoichthys intestinalis. The sequence goes on from NC_080398.1 coordinate 46,822,755, forward strand.
ACCATGTGGGGGGCCTGATGACCCAAGGAGAAAGATGAGAGGGGTTGAGTCAAAAAGAGATGTGATTAGCCAGGGTGGAGTGTACGCAAATCAGCAATGTGAGGTGTGGAACCCAGTATTAGGTGAATCACATGTTTGTGTGGGTATGTTGACATCCTATTCTATGCTGCCTGATTGCTAATCCTGGCTCCGACAATCTCTCTACTTGACTGTATCTAATTGCAACCAGTCATGCGTGAATCCCATCAAACGTGTGATAGTCCTGCAGACAAGTGGAAATGCAACGCAGGGGGCCTCCCAGAGCCATGGCAGCTCCACAGCCAATTGGGTGGGTGAGCCACCGCTATCCCCCTCGGGGACCTAGGATGGTCCCCCGGACAATTCATGCTCCCATTAACCCACCTTCAGGGAACGGATGAGGGAATGTGCCACCGCCCCCACCACCGCCCGCCCACCACCAACCGACACGGCACACCGCAGGCCCCCCAGGGCCCGCTAGGCCCGGGGTAGGACAGGATCCCCACCTGGAGAAGGGGACACCCCGCCGAACCGCCAGCTCTCAGCCGGCGACGCGCGCCAGGGCCCTAGGAGGATACCCGGTGATAATAATAAAGCATCTAATCACCTACTGAAAATTGCCACTTGTTATTTCTCCAGGGGGAAATAAATCTATTGGGATAAAGCATTTATTCTTAGTCAACATTCGGCTTTAGTGTAAATCCACTTACCGGTACATACTACAGAGTATGATAATCACACTTTTAGGCAGCAACAATCTTAAATTTTGTTATTTCAAACACAAGATTAGTGGTTATTACCCCTTAAAAAAATGCAGTGCAATGTTGTGTGAACACCTTATCTCTGCATGCACAGCTGGGTCATCGCTCTAAAAAACAAAGCATCTCCTGTGGTTAAGTTTCTTTGTTGTGCCGATGGCCATACATCCATCTGGATAACCCACTCACAAGTGTTTTCTTCATTTATCTAGACTTTTCTTTTGCAAGACTTTCCCTCAGGCCAGCTTGTCTTGAGCAGAATGGTGTTTCTTCCTGCATTAAAAACATTCTTACACCGCGAGATAAAGATTCAGTCACAATAACCTCAAAAAACTACCATGACATGACATTATTTTCATCTTTTAAAGCATTCTCATTACAGTCGCTACTTGATACCTGCAGTGTTCTCACACATTAAAAAAAAAAAAAAAAGAAAATGGTAGTGTCATGATGTTTTTTTATTTTTCATGACACAACATATTTCAGTTCCTCCTTTTTTGTGTTGACATCATATTTTTCCCTTTGCCAAATATGATGACCACCCAAGAAAGAGGCTTTTGCAAATCTACAGTTTAGCACTTTATTTATTGCTCTTTAAATTTTAAAAAATGATTCCTAAATAGGTCAAAATCAACTCGTCCAAAAATGAACACATTCACTAGAGTTGCATTCAAGCCCCAGTCAATCCACTGTGGTAGCAACTTGTCCAAGATAAACGTGAAATGATGGCAAGTGAAGCATGGGCAATTGCACAGTTGAGCAAGCATTCCTCTTTTTCTCAGTCAAAGGAGAGAAAAAAACCTTTTCATTAGCTATTTTGCAGGACCTGTTAAAGTTCAACATCTTTCTTGAACACGTATTTAGAAGAGCCCCAGCAATTAGGATGGGTATAATGAGAGATTTTCCTAACAGCTGTTAAAAAAAAAGATCCACACTGAACAATTTTCAAAAAACATCTCATTAAAATGTGTATGCTCTCAGAAAATTGCCAATGCAGCAGGTAGCACTATAACCCATAACATTTCAGCAATTATAGCCAGTTGAAATGAATGACAAATAATTGCGTATACATTATAGCCACTGAGCAAACAGCTACATGTGATATCTTATTTCAAAAATACATGTTAACATATTTGCGTATAAACAATATTTAGTTGAGGTCATTTTTTTTTTTTTAAAGAAACTTCTAATTATGTGTTTACATGCACGAGACTACAGGGCTGTAACGTTGTAACGCACAGAGTGCACATCATGATGCACATTAGGGCTGCAGCTTTCGATTATTTAAGTAATCAAATAATCCATCAGTTAGTTAGTGCAAATAATCGAGAAATCAGATTAGGAACATTTAATGCGTTGCAGAATAGGATTTAGGAGATTTAAAACAAAGGCTAAGATTGCGCTTTCAAAATGCAAATACAAAATAAAAATTCCTGAGTGCTTATTCAAACTATGCAGAATTGTACTTTTATCTCACAAGAGCAATCAATGCATTTAAAAATAAATTAAAATACCTGAGCTTAGCCTCAAACAGCATAAAAATGAGGATTTAAGTACAAGAAAAGAACAATTGGCTAACTTGCATGGCAAAATCCACCAGCTTTTTTTAAATTAATTAATTTTTTTTTACATTGCTCTTAAACAAACCGTTCAAACACACACAAAACACTGCTAAATATACTTTAAACTAAATTACTAATGCATAAAAAAAAACATTAGCTTAAACAAAAACTTACCTTATGTTGGTCTTAACAAGGAGCAGATTCAACCATGTTAAATGAGTTATTTCTTATTCACTGTTGCCACTAGAGGGAAGTATATCCAACCAAATCAATAAAACTAAATGCAAACACTTTCAAAACAAACCATTACAACACCACTCTAATGAAACCAATCCCCAAAGCAGCAAAATTTGATTCGATGCTTTTTTTTTAATCGGATGACTCAAGTTAATCGATTAATCATTGCAGCACTAATGCACATTGCGTAATTTCTGCATTTTATATAACCCTGCTAACTTGTAACTTTTCTTTGAATCTCGCTCTTCCGGTGCTTTCTACTGCCCAGTAAAGACATAACATTAATGTATAACTACACTAATTGGGCAATGAGTTTTCTCCTGACTCCAGACGCTTTTCACATAGTTTTTGAATAGCTCATGTGCAAAACTCATTTTCAAAGCATTTGTTTACATGGCTTTGCAATTGCATACAGTATTTGCCTAACTGCAGTTTATAGGCATCAAATTGCAGGGGTTGTAAATCTAGCCTTATGTCTGAATCATAGAACAAGACAATTTGGGAACACCTTGAGGTAATGGGGAGTTGCGTAGTATGTGTGCATGGGGGTGGGACAAGCGAGACCAGATTTTTGGCCTACATTGGCACAAAATATGAACACGTTCCAAATATAACCTTGTCCCACTGCTCTGCACACTAGAAATAGAAAGACTATAATGACGACCATAAATCCAATACAACCCCGGTGGGATATAATTATTGCACGCCGTTCTGTATGTGCGTATGTACATGTGTGTGCATGTGTCCTGGCTACACCCCCTTGTTTGTGCTTACCTGCATCTGTTTGTGCCCTTCCTCACCAGTGCTTTCTTATCCCTAATTACCTTGCGCACTCAACCTCATGTCTCATTCTGTTTTGTTGCCAGGTTGTTGAACAGCACACCACACCGACACAAAGTATATTTTGAAACCGTTTCATTATTGACCGTACCCTTTGCCTCACATTTTGGATACTATTGCCAACACATCATCGACTATGTACTGAATCTACGGTATCCTGTTATAAAGTGTTTTTTTTTTTTTTTTTTTTTTTACAGGCTGAAGGCGTGTTAAGTCGCCACTCGCTACTAGTTGTTGTGGTTGTTCTTCTTGTCAACACTAATTTTGAAGACCTACTCCTCCGTTATTCGTGAACCGATCGTCTTGAAACTTGTTCGCTACATATGTAGGATGAACCAACAGTAGCCATCAATAATCGGCGCCTGATTCATCATTTTTTTTGTATCAGGGTTGATTAGAGTATTGGCCCGAATATAAGACGGACCTGATTATAAGACGACCACCTCTTTTTCAAGACTCAAGTTTGAAAAAAGACTTTTTGAACATCAAATTAATTTTTATACAGAAAATAATTACAGTACATCCGAACCAAATGATTATAACTAATAATATATTTGAGAGAAGAAGCATGTTATTTTGCCTCATTCAAATCTTAACATCTGAACATTTAAATATGTAAACTAAAGTGCAATCACATTCCTAAATGAATGAACTCTGGTTTTTGAAATGTAAATAAACCAATCTATTGTGATAAACCAACAAAATTGCAATAATTGCATTAACCATCAAAGTGAAGTCTAACTGTAACTGTAGTCTTGAAACAAATCCGAATAAGGAAAAACATTGCAATAAAATAATGCAAACTGTTCAACTTGAGAGTATCTGAGATCTGTCATGACAGAACATCGCTTCAATGATATCTGGCGCCATCTAGCGTCGTGACTGGGTATAATGTCTGAACATCGAATATAAGACGACACCCTCAGGCTTATTTCAATGCAAAAAACACCGTCTTATATTCGGGCTAATACGGTAATTAATTGTGGACTTATATTTGCCTGTAGGTTATGAGTTAGCCAGTAGAGGGCACGCACGCCTTTGTCACAGCTTTCAGCCTGTAGTGTGCTGCAGCACATTCATGCTTATTTAAAACTGGAGTCTAGCATTTTGGTTACATCCCTCGTAATGGTCCTGGAAGTCCTATCCTTTTAGTAAGCCTGACCACACAGTTCAAATGCAGAAATGTGTTCAGCGACTCACTTCTGCTACATGTGCTTCATTCATATTGTCTGAAATATCAAACATATACACGCAAACACATTCACTCCAAGACATCCTGTTAATCAACCACATCCTCTACACATTCGCACAAGCACACGCATACATAAAAGTGGCTCTGGTCTCTGTTACTGTAAATTTGCAGCGTGTGCAACTGTGATAGCTCATAGCTCAACAGAACCTCATTAGGACTCCATGAAAAGTGACAACTTCTCAACACACTCAGTAAAAAAAAAAAAAAAAATTAGCAGAAATTGAAATTTTAAGTCAACCTATTTCACTTTTTGATAGGAAAGGTTATTGCTGAAAACTCAAAATTTTAAGTAAATTGGAATTATACTACAACGAATTTATTGAGTTAATGAAAAATACTCTTCTACTCCATGCATGCTCCATTAATACATCTTCCGCCCGGACAAACTCCGTGTTTTAAATAAACTTGGAGTTTCTCCCACTCTGTTTCCCTGTTGTCTGTGTTGGGATTACCCACCGGTTCCGCAATCCCTAATAGTTACGAATAGGGTCCTAATTCAAGTTTTTTGCTCTGGATCCGATTTTTTTCATGATTGTGATCCGATATATTTTTAGACCATCAAAAATAATACAAAAATGAATGCAACCAGTATTGCGTAGTCAGGCTGTTCAATTAATCGATTTTGAACCGAAACAGACTTTTCTGGTTAAGACGATGTTAAAAACGTTCAAATTGGTAGGTTCAATTTTCAAAACTGCACCATTTTGGTTTACCCTAATTTCCAGAATGTAACGCGCACTTTTTTTCCCCAAAATCAAGTTGTAAAATCATGGGTGCGCATTATACACGGGTACATGGATGGAGACAGAAATATATATATTATATATATAAAGACAGATTTTTCTTTTATTGACACCGCCATGTTGTGTTGAAGAAAACGTATGCGGCAATCCGTTGCCAACCATTACGGTACATGACGTCACCATTTTGTTTCGGTAATACTTGTTTCGGTAATACCACTCTGATTGGTCGAATGATTTCGTCTGTGTTAAATTCTGCTTTTTTCACTCGTGATAAAACATAGATTTTAGTTTCTTGAACTCATTTGAGTCAACGTTTATTGCAACTCGGCAACTTGGACCATAACAAACGTAACACAACACAGACTTCCTGTGTCTGTCAACTATATCTGTCCCTCGGGAAACTCAAACCCAAATAACAATAGTTCCTCTTGTTAATCTACAGCGATGCGCGCTTTCGGTTTTCCGAATTCTAGCCTCACTTTTATTTTACCGTATCAATCCATGGAAGAAACATTTATTCATCATGATGAAACCAGCAAGTTACACAGCAGCCCTGAAAAGAAAAGCCACATTTGTTTTGGTTTCTCCTGGATTCTGGTAAGTTGGAGAAGTTGTCAAATCATATTATTACCGTACATATTGTCAGTTTACGGTAATGTTTTGAACTACCAATGTGCTATGCTTGTGCTGTGTTTCACCAGTCAATAAAATGACATTTCTGTATCTGTAGACGAGCTCTGTTTTCTTGTATTCTTCTATTTATTGGTGCTAAAATTAGGGTGCGCGTTATACACGGGTACAATAATTTTCCCTAGATTTTACAAGTAAATTTGGGGTGCGCGTTACACACGGTTGCACCTTATATTCAGGAAATTACGGTATCTAAGCCGCCGTAGTTTACTCTGCATTGCTGTTTCCTCCCACGAGATCACACCGTCTTAACAAGAACAACAACAGCCATGGCTACTGGCGATTCTGCTACTTTTGGACTTTGGATTTTTGGACTAACTTTGCACACAAATTGCATAATGCCATGAGTAAGTGTATTATCTCATGATATACTTAAAGTATTGTTGTATATGAAGAAGGATTGCAGTGGATTTTCAAATAAAAGATGCCTCCTTGGAACGTTCAACACTTCTTCAGTTACTTCGTCTGCACACTTTCATGTACAGTGGGGCAAATAAGTATTTAGTCAACCACAAATTGTGCAAGTTCTCCGACTTGAAGAGATTAGAGAGGCCTGTAATTGTCAACATTGGTAAACCTCAACCATGAGATACAGTGTGGAAAAACAAAACAAAACAAAACAAAACAGAAAATCACATTGTTTGATTTTGATTGTTCTATTTCCAAATTAGAGTGGAAAATAAGTATTTGGTCACCTACAAACAAGCAAGATTTCTGGCTGTCCAAGAGGGCTAACTTCTTCTGACGAGGTTTAACGAGGCTCCACTCATTACCTGTATTAATGGCACCTGTTTTAACTCATTATCGTCATGAAAGACACCTGTCCACAATCTTAGTCAGTCACACTCCAAACACCACTATGGCCAAGACCAAAGAGCTGTCGAAGGACACCAGAGACAAATTGTAGACCTGCACAAGTTTGGGAAGACTGAATCTGCAATAGGCAAAACGCTTGGTGTAAAGAAATCAATTGTGGGAACAATTATTAGAAAATGGAAGACATACAAGACCGCTGATAATCTCCCTCGATCTGGGGCTCCATGCAAGATCTCACCCGTGGCGTAAAAATGATAACAAGAACGGTGGGCAAAAATCCCAGAACCACAAGGGGGGACCTAGTGAATGACCTACAGAGAGCTAGGACCACAGTAACAAAGACTACTATCAGTAACACAATGCGCTGCCAGGGACTCAAATCCTGCACTCCCAGACGTGTCCCCCTGCTGAAGCCAGTACACATCCAGGCCCTTCTGCGGTTCGCTAGAGAGCATTTGGATGATCCAGAAGAGGACTGGGAGAACGTGTTATGGTCAGATGAAACCAAAATAAACCTTTTTTGGTAGAAACACGTTCTCGTGTTTGGAGGAGAAAGAATACTGAATTGCATCCGAAGAACACCATACCCACTGTGAGGCATTGGGGTGGAAACATCATGCTTTCGGGCTGTTTTTCTGCAAAGGGAGCAGGACGACTGATCTGTGTAAAGGAAAGAATGAATGGGGCCATGTATCGAGATATTTTGAGTGAAAATTTCCTTCCATAGGCAAGGGCATTGAAGATGAGACGTGGCTGGGTCTTTCAGCATGACAGTGATCCCAAACACACAGCTAGGGCAACAAAGGAGTGGCTTCGTAAGAAGCATTTCAAGGTCCCGGAGTGGCCTAGCCAGTCTCCAGATTTCAACCCCATAGAAAATAAAGGGAGTTGAAAGTCCGTGTTGCCCAACGACAGGCCCAAAACATCACTGCTCTAGAGGAGATCTGCATGGAGGAATGGGCCAAAATACCAGCAACAGTGTGTGAAAAGCTTGTGAAGAGTTACAGAAAACGTTTGGCCTCCGTTATTGCCAACAAAGGGTACATAACAAAGTATTGAGATGAACTTTTGGTATTGACCAAATTCTTATTTTCCACCATGATTTGCAAATAAATTCTTTAAAAATCAAACAATGTGATTTTCTGTTTTTTTCCCCACATTCTGTCTCTCATGGTTGAGGTTTACCCATGTTGACAATTACAAGCCTCTCTAAAATTTTCAAGTGGGAGAACTTGCACAATTAGTGGTTGATTAAATACTTATTTGCCCCACAGTACAACACAACGACAAACAGTAATATAGCGCCACGTCTGGCTGAGTGTATACTGTACTATATATACCACAAGTATAAAAGTACAGTGGTATGAAAAAGTATCTGAACCTTTTGGAATATCTCACATTTCTGCATAAAATCACCATCAAATGTGATCTGATCTTTGTTAAAAACACATAGATGAAAAAAACAGTGTCTGCTAAAACCACCCAAACGCTTATAGGTTTTCATATTTTAATGAGGATAGTATGCAAACAATGACAAAAGGGGGAAAAATAAGTACGTGAACCATCACATTTAATATTTTGTGCCCCCCCCCTTTGGCAGCAAGAACTTCAACCAGACGCTTCCTGGAGCTGCAGATCAGTCTAGCACATCGATCAGGACTAATCTTGGCCCATTTTTCCATCAAAACTGCTGTAGTTCAGTCAGATTCCTGGAATGTCTGGCATGCCACAGCATCTCAATGGGGTTCAAGTCTGGACTTTTACTTGGCCACTCCAGAATGTGTATTTTGTTCTTCTGAAACCATTCTGAAGTTGATTTACTTCTGTGTTTTGGATCATTGTCTTGTTGGCATCCATCCTCTTTTTAGCTTCAACTGTCAGACAAATGGACAGATGGGTTTTCCTGCAAAACTTTGAATCCATTCTTCCATTAGTGATTGCAAGTTGTCCAGGCCCTGAGGCAGCAAAACAGCCTCAAATCATGATGCTCCTTCCACCATGCCTCACGGTGGGGATGAGGTGTTGATGTAGGTGAGCTGTTCAATTTTTCCTCCACACATGACGTTGTGTGTTACTCCCAAACAATTAAACTTTGGTTTCATCAGTCCACTAAATATTTTACCAAAACTTCTGTGGAGTGTCCAAGTGCCTTTTTGCAAACATTAAATGAGCAAGAATGTTTTTTTTTAGACAGCAGTGGCTTCCTCTGTGGAGTCCTCCCAAAACCACCATTCTTGGCCATAATTTTACTTTTGCTTTTAGTTGATGTGTGCACAGAGATATTGGACTCTACCAGTGATTTCTCTAAGTCTTTAGCAGACACTCTAGGTTTCTTATTTACCTCTCTGAATATTCTGCGCTGAACTCTTGGTGTCATCTTTGGTGGATGGCCACTCCTTGGGAGAGAAGCAAGAGTGCCAAACTTTCTCCATTTGTTGACAACTTCTCTGACTGTCGATTGATGAACATACAGACTTTTAGAGATGGTTTTGTATCCTTCTCAGCTTTATATAAATCAACAATCCTTGATCGCAGGTCTTCAGACAGCTCTTTTGACTGAGCCATGATGCACATCATACAATGCTTCTCATCAATATAATTCTTACTATGTGTATGTTTTATTGTGGGCAGGGCAGCTTTTATGCATAAATGTGAGAAATTCCAAAAGGTTCAGATACTTTTTCATACCACTATAGTTTTTAACTGCTGCGTTTGGAAACATGCTAGTTGAATTTTTTGTTAGTTTACTCCGGGTATTGTTTGCGTGGAATCTAGAACATTGAATGAGAATAATAATTGAGTGGGAATAACAATTTGTCAACAACAATTGTATTGATAGTAATTTATAAAAAGTTTTGGTTTGCAAATAGCCAACTGTGTTTGTGCTCATAAAACTAACAAATCATTCTGTTTGTTACCTTCACTGGGATGTATATTTGTGTTTCTTTAGACAAGATGATTGCCACCTTGCATATTGTTATTATTGAGTGACAATTTTGCACTAATCAATCATTAATTTATGTAAGACCAGACAGAAATGTGACAGCACATCATCCTGAGCCTGGCTGCCTACGTGATTCACCTGACTGACTTGACTGGGCTGACTAGCTGGTTGGCAGACTGACTTGCTGACAGACTATTTGGTTTTCAGACTAATTGTTGTATAAATAAAATGCTCTTAATCGCAATGGACTGGTCTGTGTGTATTAACAGAGTTAAATTCACTGGCACTTTCAGTTCTAATAAAGAAAAATAAGTTTAAATAGAAGACATTAAAAATACTTTGTCATTATTTTATATTTATATTGTATATATCACTATTAGTCCTGCAATGATTAATCAATTAACTCAAGCAAATCAATTAGAAAAAAGCTTTGAATCAAATCTTGCTGCTTCGAGTATTCGTTTAATTGGAGTGACATTGCAATGGTTTGTTTTTTAAAGTGTTTGCATTTAGCATTATTGATTTGGGTGGGAACACTGAACTCTAGTGGCAACAGTGAAATAGCACAACTGGCTGAATCCAGCTGTTCCCTGTTAAGACCAACATAAAGTAAGTTTTATTTTGAGCTAATAATTTTAAAATGCATTTTAATTTAGTTTATAGGTATGTTTATTCATTTTTTGTGGGAATATGTGTTTGAACGATTTATTATGAGCATTGTAAAAAAAAAAAAAAAAAAAAAAACAGTTGAGCTAGCTGACTTCTGCTATGTAAGTTAGCCAATTGTTCTCTTGTTGTACTTAGATCCTGATTTATTTTCCTTTTAATACCTTATGAGGCTAAGCTCAGGCATTTTAATTTATATTTTAATGGAAGTGCAATCCTGCATAGTTTGTAGAACCACTTGGGAATTTTATTTTGTATTCGCATTTTTTGATAGTGCAATCTAAGCAAGCTTTTGTTTTACATCTCCTACAATTTATTCTGCAAAGCATTAAATGTTCGTAATCCGATAACTTGATTATTCGAATTAACTAGTTGATGGATTAATCGACGACTAAAATAATCAATAGCTGCAACCCTTATTACTATTTATATATGTTATAAATTTATAATATAATTTTTTATATTACTGGCATCCTCGTGCTTTTAGCAAACGCTTTCAGAAAAAAAACTGGCACAACTTAGTCCATTCTCCCCTAATGCGCGCAAGATGCACCCCCCCGCCCCCAGAACAAGTGTGAAGACAGCCGTATTTTATTCAGAAATGGCATCGTCTTGAGATAAATTCGCAGGAAAAAACACAAATTTGGAGGCATTTAATTGATTCTTGAATTCTGACAGCTGCATCAACAAAGCTTTCCTCCTGAGTTAAAGTGGATTCATGAATAAATCATGACTACCTTTTTGTGATAGTTTACGGTGATGGCTGCATAATACACAAGAAGCCTGAAACACACTATGTAGAATAATTACAGTGTACATCTGACTACACACCTAAAAAGTTAGAAATTACGATCACAGTAGTTCAAGAGTCAAAATAGGTGAAAGGGAGCGGTACATTATTCAAGTACTTCAGCTCTGCCATTTAAATACGTTGAGAAGAATTTAATAATTCAGGTAGGAAAACTTAGATATTCTGTAAAATCCTTTGGCATGTGCGATTGTTTCTACATAAAAAGATCTGAAAGAGCTGCCTGTGTTAAAAATTCATGTTGAGTTTCTTGTGGAGTGTGTTTGAGCTTCCTTCTGCTTCTGATGCCTGGAGGAGGCCGCAGACTGGCACAGCAGGCTGCTATTAAAAAAATGTCAGCACGTCACTATAACGAGGAGACTGAGGAACAGTCGTGCAGAATAAAAATTGTATAATAAAACTTTTGATGGGGCTTGTGTTTTATCTGTAATAAACTATCATTACGACTTAGATGTTAGTTTTATTTTATGTATGTAATTTTGTTTTACTACATCTAACAGTAAATGTCGATAAAAGTCTTTATACAATTGCATTTCTATAAACCTGCAACTGTTTTTTTACCCAAAAAGCCTTGTTAAAACAAATGCAGGTGGAGGTTACATAAAAAGAGGCAAAACCTGTGTATGTATAAGATCCCAACAGCTTGATTTTACTTACTTTAGTCACTGTTTATCTTTTTTCTGATAATATTGACCTAATGCAACCAGTCCTGAAAAATAGCTTTTACAACACAGTATGACGCCAATGAAAATGACAGTTGAGTTTGAATGGCCGTATTCACGTGACTGAGTATGTGTGGAACAACTTGGAGCTGACATCTAATTAGGTCCTGTGTAGTTGCTATGTTTAACAGCTCTCAAGGAGGTGAGTCACATGCACCTGGCGTGACGCACATTTGCTTATACCACCCTCGCAGTTAGGAACGCTCCCTCAGGGTTAAGATAATATTCATTCAGGTTCAGATTGTAATAACAAACAGAAAATAGTTATTGTATTACCTTAAATGTCAACTGTTATTATCCACAATGCCGTCCAAATGAACTGCCTGACAATCCTAAATTCATGTCTTAATTTATGTTGGACAGATTCTTTATGGATTCTGTTTAATTAGGAGCAGTTCCAATGGGGTAAACAATTTGTGCCAGATAAAAAGAGAAGCAGGTTGGCAGAATCCTGCGAGGGACAAGTGCCCAAGCATTAAGGAAGCTGCTTGTTGGCCCGTTCCCCAGTGGATAAATCACTTAAATTGGAAAACTTGAAGGAAATGAGGCAAGCATCATTCAGAATACACTGCTTGTGCAAGAAAAACAACAGTTCAAGATCCCTCGAGCGTAGACAGCAAACTCAACAGATGGTTGATCATGTCAACATGGGCACTGCTGTTGTTGAACTGCATAAACCAAAGAAAACTTGTTTTTTTATTTTTCTTGTAAACCACACCGAACAGCCAGGGCAGAGCTGTGTGTGTATTATGTTCCCACATCACAAAGACTTCCATTTTCCCTTGCACGGACATCGTGACTCAAACGAAAACCCCATTACTGATCACAAAAACAGAGAAAAGCAAAACACCTGTGGAGGTTTTTTGTTTGTTAGTTTTTTTATGCCCACCCTCATGATTTTGGAATTGTATTATTGCGAGGATGGTACATTAGCTTTTGAGTACAGAAATTTTGAGCAAGGCTTTAAACCTGTATTTTTCTTAAATGATGCCAGCTGTCCATCTCAATCTGTGATGCAACCTTAGCAGTGTCATGCCACGGAACCCATTTTTGCATTTGCTGTTTTAATTATATTATGTGAATGTAATGCAAGACTGCATTTTATGTAGTCTCAATACTGTATATAGAAAATGGGTGGATAAACAGATAAAGAACAAAGATAATTGTTCACAACTTAATCGATATTAAGCCTGCTACTTTTTTCTTTTTTTTTTTTTTTTTTAATCAAATACAGTGGGACCTCTACATAGAGTGGGGCAAATAAGTATTTAGTCAACCACTAATTGTGCAAGTTCTCCCACTTGAAAATATTAGAGAGGCCTTAAATTGTCAACATGGGTAAATCACAACCATGAGAGACAGAATGTGGAACCCCCCCCCCAGAAAATCACATTGTTTGATTTTTAAAGAATTTATTTGCACATCATGGTGGAAAATAAGTATTTGGTCAATACCAAAAGTTCATCTCAATAATTTGTTATGTACCCTTTGTTGGCAATAGCGGAGGCCAAATGTTTTCTGTAACTCTTCACGAGCTTTTCACACACTGTTGCTGGTGTTTTGGCTCATTCCTCCATGCAGATCTCCTCTAGAGCAGTGATGATTTGGGGCTGTCGTTGGGCAACACGGACTTTCAACTCCCTCCACAGATTTTCTATGGGGTTGAGATCTGGAGACTGGCTAGGCCACTCCAGGACCTTGAAATGCTTCTTATGAAGCCACTCCTTTGTTGCCCTGGCTGTGTGTTTGGGATCATTGTCATGCTGAAAGACCCAGCCACGTCTCATCTTCAATGCCCTTGCTGATGGAAGGAGATTTTCGCTCAAAATCTCTCGATACATGGCCCCATTAATTCTTTCCTTTACACATATCAGTCGTCCTGGTCCCCTTCGCAGAAAAACAGCCCGAAAGCATGATGTTTCCACCCCCATGCTTCACAGTGGGTATGGTGTTCCTCGGATGCAATTCAGTGTTCCTTCTCCTCCAAACACGAGAACCTGTGTTTCTAACAAAGTTTCATCTGACCATAACACATTCTCTCAGTCCTCTTCTGGATCATCCAAATACTCTCTAGCGAACCGTAGAAGGGCCTGGATGTGTACTGGCTTCAGCAGGGGGACACGTCTGGGAGTGCAGGATTTGGGTCCCTGGCGGCGCATTGTGTTACTGATAGTAGTCTTTGTTACTGTGGTCCTAGCTCTCTGTAGGTCATTCACTAGGTCCCCCCGTGTGTTTCTGGGATTTTTGCTCACCGCTCTTGTTATCATTTTGACGCCACAGGGTGAGATCTTGGACGGAGCCCCAGATCGAGGGAGATTATCAGTGGTCTTGTATGTCTTTCATTTTCTAATAATTGCTCCCACAGTTGATTTCTCTACACCAAGCGTTTTACCTATTGCAGATTCAGTCTTCCCAGCCTGGTGCAGGTCTACAATTTTGTCTCTGGTGTCCTTCGACAGCTCTTTGGTCTTGGCCATAGTGGAATTTGGAGTGTGACTGATGAGGTTGTGGACAGGTGTCTTTTATACCGATAATGAGTTAAAACAGGTGCCATTAATACAGGTAACGAGTGGAGCCTCATTAGACCTCGTTAGAAGAAGTTAGACCTCTTTGACATCCAGAAATCTTGCTTTTTTGTAGGTGACCAAATACTTATTTTTTACTCTAATTTGAAAATAAATTCTTTAAAAATCAAACAATGTGATTTTCTGTTGTTTTTTTTTTCCACATTCTGTCTCTCATGGTTGAGATTTACCCATGTTGACAATTGCAGGCCTCTCTAATCTTTTCAAGTAGGAGAACTTGCACAATTGGTGGTTGATTAATACTTATTTGCCCAGCTGTACGAATTTAATTTGTTCCAGGATCTGGTTTGTTAGTTGAAATGGTCACATGTCAAGCAGAATTTTCTCATTAGAACACATTGTTAATTGGGTTAATTCGTTCCACAAGCCAAAAACCTACACTAAATCCTAAATGGGATCCCTGGATAGAAAGACTTGTAGTTCTTGTGAGTTAAAATAATTTGATATTAAAACCCCTCTTGATCTTTTCGTTTTTATACAATTTGTAAAATTAGTTTAACTAGTAGGTCGCCATTGTTGTTGATGTCGCAGGGTGGTGATATCACTGGGTTACGCTGCCGGGCTTCCAGAGTATGACTCTAGTGACACAAAAAATGTAATCCGTTCAACCTTTTCAATTTGAACCCAAGAGTAACATTAATGAGCATGACAGCACGACAAGCAACAAAAGCAAAATGAACTGGCAATGACGCGATGATATGAGACGAGAGTAGGGAAAAAAAAAAAACGGTGTTTCGCCAAAATGTGCTACACCGGCGAAACGTCTACAAGAGGCGAATTTGACACCCAAAGTACGACCGTGCATTTTCAGCTTGTTGTGTTTAGATGCATACAGGCAGAACTTCATAAAATGCCTTAAGAAAATACTTATATGTAGTAATATCAAATAAGGGTGGTTTAAATACGCTACGTGACTAATGTGGTCAACAGATCAACAATCTGCTTTAAAGCTACCACAAAAAAACACAATGTTTAAAAGTATGAGGGAAACACATGCAAAATGTATTTTGAGGCAATGAAAAGGTGATAAAATACTCAATAAAAACACAAATAGTAAGTACTCGCCGCTTTTAACTGATGTGCGCATGTGTCGGACGTCTCGCCGCGTAGAAGGAATCGGAGTAACCCGGTAGTACTCGTCGAGTGACAGTGACAATATACGTACGTCATCACCCCGAGCGTCCAGTGCATGCATAAAACATGGCGCCCTCTGTAGGTCAAAATTTTTAAATCAATGGCAGTATTTTATGTGTTTCTAATAACATATTTTAGTAAAAGAGAACAATTGTGGCTTATTAAAGCCTACAAGTCTTTAAGTCCGAGCTCCCTTTAATAAATACTGCTGGTACAATTACAAATAGCAATTACATATAGCGAAACAAATAAATTATAAACACAAATTGGAATAATAAAAATAATAATAATTATGTAACAAATCTAATGTGGCGGTTGTGTTTTGCATGCTGTTCCTGAATGCACCATGTGATTGACGAGAGAGACAGGTGCGGTAGAGTGGGAAGTTTTTACTTTCATGTTGTTTTTGGTGTCGGCTACGGCAGACATTACCTGTGTTATGTTGCACAATTTCTGAAATAAATGATTGATTAATACCTGACGAAGCTGGCGACTTTTTTGCCGTTGTTACAATAATAATAATAAATTGGAAATAAAAAAGCGTTTTTATTGTCACCTTAACTTATAGACACTACTGAATGGAGTTCGTTGGAGATTGGCCATATTGCCGAGCCAGTTCAATCACACGCTCATTTTTGCTATCATTTCCTTTTTAATTTCAATAGTCACCTTTTTCTGTTTTTTTCACCACGTGCACTAACCTTCTCGGGACCCATGTTGGTTTCTCTCCCAAGAAAATCCGCCGTGAGTCCTCTTTGTAGGAAAACAATGAAATTGAATTGAAGTGAAAATGAATTGTCATAAATCGTCGTATTTCGAGCATGTCAGCATTTGTCTTGACATATGTCAAATTTTACGTCGGAGGTCGAAAGGATCGTATGTCGATCCAATTATGTGTGGAGGTACAACTGAGACTAAAATGTGTTTTATTCTTACAATAAGAGTATCAATAAAAATGACCCACGACTCATTTTGGGTTCAGAACTTAAGACCCAATTTTGCGAAACACTGACAGTAGGCACATTTGAACAAAGCAACCTAAGGCAATGGTAATTAAAAATATACAGTTATAATTAAAAAATAAGTCATTCTGGAACATCATTTGTATATCTTTTCCATTTCTGAAGCCTCATTATCAGGGTCTCTGCACATTCCTGACAAGCAAATATAATGTTTCTTAAGACCATTTTAAGACCTCTGAGTATAAAAAATAAGACCACTAACACGGAACAAATACGTATGGTAAAAATAACCCAACTAGGTTCAAGTGAAAGGATTTTTTAGAAAAATATATATAAATCAGTGCATCATCACTTCACAAAACAGAACTTTAACTGTTTACTTTAACTCACTTAAATTGATATCCAAGATACCGGAACTGCACTCGAGAACCAGTCTCATCAGTCACCCAATACCTCATGCGAAGGGTGAGCTGCTTGCTTTTGGTGGTTCGATTCATAGATTTATCAAACATGATGACAAAGCTGCCCTGATTGATGGTAGACAGAAGCTCACGCTTGATGAACCGAGCCAGGCCAAATCGTGCTAGATACGATGCCTTTCCCACAAGTAAACAACTTGGCAAACTCAGAAGCCAGGAACACTGCGCTTAAGACAGTGCTCACATCTTGTACGATTGGTGTCGGCTAATCGTTTACAGCACTCACAGTATTTCTGCCTTTAGCGTAGCAGTGAAAGCACTTGTGCTGGGAGCCGGGCTCAACACCAAAGGCCTTGTACTTGCGTTAGTGCATGTTGGTGCGAACATTTGCATGGGGGCTGTTGTTGCCTGACTAGGAGCATAGCATGCTTTTCCCCTTTTATGTGAGTGTCAAGGACTTTACAGCCCATTGTTCCCAACTTGATGTCTTTTCGACATATTTTGCATCGCGCTTCATATTCCGAAGTTGTCTTAACAACCAGTTGTATTTCGGTTCCTCAAGTCACTTATGTTCAAGTATGCATAGACAGTAAAAGAAATGTAAAGAAATGCACGTATTCCTGTTCCTACCACTTCATCTGTTTTCTACTCTGGTTCTACTACATGGCTAAAAGGACACACTGCCCTCTGCGGCGTGATTCCTGCGCTATTAGACACGGTTGATGGAGCCTCTCTATTTTCCCAGAATCTTGATAATGAGGGTGGCTGAATAAATAACATTAGCGCAAAAAAAAAAAAAAAAATCCAGACACACATTTGTTAGGCTACCCGGATGAAATTTAATACATCCCATGTGAAATTTAATGCCATACCTCAAAAATTGCGAAGTATAATGCTTACTAAGACCTTAAAAAACACATACTGTAAATAAGACCTTTTAAGACTTTTTAAGGATCCGCGGAGACCATGATTATAGGCTGGGCTAAAGCTAGCAGACTATATTTTAAATGATCTACTCGTAATTTCCCGAATATAAGGCGCACCCGTGTATAACGCGCACCCCAAATTTACTTGTAAAATCTAGGGAAAATTACTGCACCCGTGTATAACGCCCACCCTAATTTTAGCACCAATAAATAGAAGAATACAAAAAAACAGAGCTCGTGTACAGATACAGAAATGTCATTTTACTGACTGGTGAAACACAGCACAAGCATAGCACATGGGTAGTTCAAAACATTACCATAAACTGACAATATGTATGGTAATAATATTATCTGATAACTTCTTGAAGTTACCAGAATCCAGGAGAAAACAAAACAGATGTGACTTTTCTTTTAAAGGCTGCTGTATAACTTCCTCGTTTCATCATGATGAATAAATGTTTCCTCCATGGATTGATACGGTAAAATGAAAGTGAGAATGTAAGTCGGAAATCTGAGAGAGCTCATCGCTGTCGACACGACAGTAACAATAGGAACTATTGTTATTTGGGTTTGAGTTTCCCGAGGGACAGATATGGTTGACGGACACAGGAAGTCTGTGTTGTTACGTTTGTTATGGTCCGAGTTGCGGAGCTGCAATAAACGTTGACTCAAATGAGTTCAAGAAACTAAATTCTGTGCTTTATGAAGAGTGAAAAAAGAATTTAACACAGACGAAATCATTCGGCGATCAGAGTGAAATATCACAGAAACAAAATGGTGACGTCACATACCGTAATGGTCGGCAACGGATCGCTGCATACGAAATCATTCGCCGATCAGAGTGAAATATCACCGAAACAAAATGGTGACGTCACGTACCGTAATGGTCGGCAACGGATCGCCGCATACGATTCTTCAACACAACGTGGCCGTGTCAATTTAAAAAAAAATCTTTATATATATATATATATATTTCTGTCTCCATCCATGTACCCGTTTATAATGCGCACAATGATTTTAGGAGTTGATTTTGGGGAAAAAAAGTGCGCTTTATATTCGGGAAATTACGGTAGTAATTTTTACTGGCTTAAGGCCCGTCAAGTCTCTACTCAAGTAGTTGTTGATGGTCTTAGATTTTGTTTGGAAACTAACTTTGAAAATCAACTCCTCCGTTATTAGTGAACTGATTGTCTTGAAATTTGGTAACTATATGTAGCGTGGGCCAGTATCTATTGACCCCCTTAGCCTGACTTTTGAGTTTTTGTGCAGGGTGGGGCAGAGCAACTTGCCTACATAAATTTGACGCTCTTAAGAGATGGTTGCTCTGAGGATGGTAGGGATGGACTTATTTGAGAGGGTGAGGCTTAAAGTTTGGTTCTTAATGTGCGTTATTTATTTTGCGTATCTATTTTTCAGGAACCCCAGTGAGCATCATGGAGTGGACGAAGTTGGAATGCGCTTTCGCTGTTGAGGCATTTTTTTTCAAGCGAGCAATAAAATTCCGCGGATTAAGTTCCTGAACCATAGCTAATTTGTAGGGATGAAATTTAAATTCTTCATGGAGGATTCGTCTCCCAGAGCGAACAGACAACCCAAGAGCAGATGCGTGTTTGCCGGCAGACTGTCGGGGATATCTCAAAACAGATTGTCTCACCGCGTCAATGTTTTGGGGTGACCTTGCTGTTCGTGGGAGGCCAGGTTTCTTTTTCTTTGCATTACCCTTTTCCCTGAAGTTGTTTACCCATGAAACAATCGACTGCCGGCCAGGAACACAACCACGGGGGGCAATATTGAAATGTCTACGGAATGCATGATGTGTTGCAACGATTGAGCGACCGCTTGAAAAAAATGCCTAAACAGCGAAAGCGCATTCCAACTTCGTCCACTCCATAATGCTCACTGGGGTTCCTAAAAAATAAACACAAAATAAATAACGCACGCTAAAAACCAAACTTTAAGCTCCACCCTTTCAAATAAGTCCATCTCTAACATTCTCAGAGCACCATCGGTTCAGGGCGGCAAATTTAAATAGGTAAGTTGCTCTGGGCCACCCTGTATTCTGGTTGATTAATTAATTGCAGATTTTTTTGTACCTGTGTTGCCTTTAGTTTACAAATCAGCCAGCAGAGAGCATGCGCACACAGCATTCATTCTGTGGTGTCTTGTGCCAGAAAATTTAACATGAAAACTGTATTTGTTCGTACATACATTGTATCACAAAAGTGAGTACACCCTTCGCATTTCTGCAGCTATTTAAGTATATCTTTTCATGGGACAACACTGACAAAATGACACTTTGACACAATGAAAAGTCTGTGTGCAGCTAATATAATAGAGCTAACATGCTTTCCCCTAAAACTTAACTCATAATATAGCCATTAATATCTAAACCCCTGGCAACAAAAGTGAGTACGGCCCTATGAAAACACATACATCCCTAAATGTCCAAACTGCTTGTCATTTTCCCTCCAAAATGTCATGTGACTCGTTATAGGAGTGCTGTCAGCATTGCTGCAGAGATTGAAGAGGTGGGGAGGTCAGACTGTTAGTGCTCAGACAAGAAAGAAAGCCCACCCGTCTCATCAGACCATAGGACATAATTCCAGTAATCCATGTGCTTTGTTGACATGTCATCAGCAAACTGTTTGCGGGCTTTCTTGTGTACCGTCTTTAGAAGAGGCTTCCTCCTGGGGTGACAGCCATGCACACCAATTTGATGTAGAGTGCGGCGTATGGTGTGAGCACTAACAGGCTGACCCCCCCCCCACCCCCACCTCTTCAATCCCGTAACGAGTCACATAACATTTTGGAGGGAAAATGACAAGCAGTATTCAATTTGGACATTTAGGGATGTACGTTTTTTCATAGGGGTGTACTCACTTTTTTTGCCAGGGGTTTAGATATTAATGGCTATATTTTGAGTTATTTTGAGGGGAAAATAAATGAACTCTATTATACAAGCTGCACACAGACTACTTTTCATTGTGTCAAAGTGTCATTTTGTTGGTGTTGTCCCATGAAAAGATATACTTAAATATCTGCAGAAATGCGAGGGGTGTACTCACTTTTGTGATAGACTGTAAGCCACGGGTGGGGCTTCTTATGTGTCTGATGCCCCTGACAACTGCTATAACTATTATGAAATAGTGGATTCTTACAGCTTTTCTGATATTCTTCTTTAATTATTAAAATTATATTTCTAACTTCCAAACTTCTTTTTCTGGGTAAAAATAATCAAGCCCCACCAGAGCACCACTGATGAGTGTTAATGGTGGAGGACACCAACATTGGGCACTGGCACTTCTTCCCCCTTAGCGGCCACTAATCTTCTCTACCGGAATTGATTGCTTTGGAGCAAATGCCTTAAAGCTTGGTTGATGTCATGAGGAGAAACTGGGAGCTATAATCTCAGATTTGGTGCAGTATTGCTATACCTTACTTTTAAATGTACATCTTAATGTTCTTATGATTTCAAATGGTGCACACAAGCATTTAGTTAAATCATTGAGTGGTATTGATGGCGACAGACGTCCAATCCATTTCAAATGGGAGGGAATTCAGTGCCATTGCGGGTGCTAGGCATCCAAGCCATTTGGATTTCAGTGCCATTGACGGTGATAGATGCTGCCATCTCTCCCGGTCCAACTGGACTTGACATCCATCACTGTCAATGGCAGTCAATGAGTTAGATTCCCATCAATATAGAAGCACAAATTCCAAGTAATCCACACAGAGAGCCTCCTGTTCGTAAAGCACAGCCTGACCAGCATTACCTGAAAGGCTCCTCTGTCCTGCAGTGCACCCAAAGGATGCTGAGCTGCTTGAGCAATTCCAGTTTATGTGAAGGTGAGACCTTCAATTCTGCAAGTCTGGCTTGCATTTATCAGGAACCATGTAGGTGTTTGCTCATGACTAATGGCAAAACTGACTTAAGAAATGATATTTGCGTCTTGACTCCAGCAGTAACGCACTCATAGTGGGTGGGAGATGCTGAGCTGCACTTACTGTACATATGAGTAATAGGAATACATTAATCAGAGCTTTGGTATATCACGAATTTCATAGTCATTTTTGCCAGGAATCTTCAGACACAAAAATCACCAACTTTATACGACTTGCCAAATGCTCTTTCAAAAACAGGAAAGTGAGGTCTAGAGAAAAGAGCACACTCACCTTGACAGAGTTGCAGATGCGATTTTCTGGTGTGATGGAGGAGGATGTTTTTGGAAGTGGCGTAACAAAGACAGAAGCAGCGCAAAAAGCAGGAGAAATACGGCGAAGAAAACAAACCAGACTCCGTTCTGTTTCAAAACACGCACACTAGCGCAGTTTCCACTCTCAGATTGAAAAAAAGGGGGGGGAAATCCTTCATTTGCTCCCCGCTGTATGCAGAAGGCGGATACTTTATCCGTGGTCCACATATGAGCCAGTTAGGGTTAAGAATGAAGCTGACGACAATTTCAAAGGGCGGGGCTTTTGTGACGTATATCGGGGACCCCCAAAGACTTGTCAATTAGATGGACGATCACTAGAATGGACAAGTGGGTGACTTAGTATGAAAGTTGAGTTCATATTGTGACAACGTTTAAGATCCACTATAAAACCTTTCATAAAAGTGACTCTAAATCGGGGGTCTGTTATGAAGTTATACTGCCTTCTATTGACCAAATGCCAGAATCGCACCTTTAGTGTCCTTCAAGCAGAAGTCATTTGGGAAACTGACTTTAGGTTCACTCAAAATTGGACCAGAAACGATTCATAATGGCCACAAAATCTGTATGTATTACAAAAACAAATTATGTTTATGCTCGTGGAAATTTAATACAAATAGGTTTCAATGTACCAGAACTTCTGAGTATTTGTCTGACAACTTTTTATTTTTACTACCTACATTTGAAATGTGAGTCCCCATCCCCCTTCATTGTATGTCCAATATGCATGCTATTAAAATGTAAAAGGGGCTTTTTCCCCAATGGTGCCAAGTTTTAAAAATATTGTTGCCTATATACAGTCATGTTAAAAAATTAGGACACCCCATTAATTATTCAGTTCTTTAATAAGAAATGTTCACATAGTAATGTCTGATCTTGTTTTTCTTTATCTCCGGGAGAGAAAGTGATTTAATTGCAGGTTTCCAACAAAAAATAACATTGTTTTACTCATTAAACAAAATATATCAACAAAAATGCATAATCTAACTGAGGAAAAATATTAGGACACCCTACCACCTAACAGCTTGTGTTACCTACCCCCTTTGGCTGATATAACTTCAGTGAGAAGCTTTTTGTAGCTACCAGTCTTTGACATTGGTCTGAAGAAAGTTTGCCCCATTCCTCAATGCAGAGGAATGGGATTAAGACATGGGCTTTGTTTCTCGGCCATTCCAGGACTCTCCATTTCTTCTTTTTCAGCCAGTCCTTGGTGGATTTACTGGTATGTTAATGGTCATTATCATGTTGCAGGGTCCAGTTTCACGTCAGCTTAATTTTTTTTCACAGATGATCTCACATGTTCATCGAGCACCCTCTGATACTCGATAGAATTCATGGTGGATTCTATGATGGTGAGAAGGCCAGGTCCTGCTGAAACAAAGCATCCCCAAACCATGACACTTCCACCCCCCATACTTCAAAGATGGTATCTCTTCCTGGAATGCTGTATTGAGGCAGGTTATGAAGAAGGCAAATGAAATAATGGATTGTGTAAATCATCCCCTTCATTGTCAATTTCAGGTCCTCACTTCAGGCAGGAGTACGTTGTTTTAAGTGCAACAGGACAAAGACCTTCTTCTTACCAAGTGTGATTTGGTTGCTAAATTTGCACAATTCTTGCACTTAGAATGCGAAGCTGTCTATAGCATTTTTAAATTGTAGTCTATGTGTTATTTATTGTATGTGTATAAGTTATTGTTGTGTTATCTGTATTCTTACCTGCTGGAAGACAAGTTTCCCCTTCTTTGGGGACAATAAACTTAAACTTAACTGAACTTGGGTTTAAGCCAAAGATGTCCTCTGGTCTAGTGTCCAAATAATTCCATTTTAGATTCATCTGTCCAAAGAACATTATTCAAGAAGTCCTGGTCTTTGTCTACATTCACTCTGGCAAACTTCAGTCTGGCCATGTTCTTTTTGGAGAGCAAAGGTTTCTTCCTTGCACACCTCCCATGAATGTTAAACTTGTTACGTCTCTTTCTGATTGTAGAGGCATGCACTTTCACATCAACAGTAGCAAAAAGCCTGCTGTAGGTCCAGTGATGACATTTTAGGGTTTCTGGAGACTTTTTTTTTTTTTTTTTTTACATCTTGCAGTCTGCTCTTGGGGTGAACTTCCGTGTACGGCCAGACCTGGGCATGTTGGCAGTTGTTTTGAATGTCCTCCACTTGAAGACTATTTTCCGTACAGTGGAATGGCTAATTTTATACTCTTTTGAGATCTTTTGAAAAACTTTACCAGACTCATAAGCGTCTACAATCTTCGTTATGTAGGCCTCAGACAGCTCCTTTGATCTAACCATGGTGTTTTCTCTCACTTCAACAGTCAGGGGCACACCAAACTAAATGTGAGGTTTAAATAAGGCAAGCCTCCTTCAGAACACTGGGTTATGATGTGCTAATCATGTGCACAAGATGTGATACCCCGATGTATGCTTTTAGCCATTTTAAGTGGAATTGAAAGTGGGGGTGTCCCAATGTATTCCTCATCAGAAATTGCATTAATTTAAAATGACATTTTACAGAAAGTTATAACAAATATGCACATGCAGTGAACACGACAAGAAAATGTGTGCCTGTCCTGGCTATGTTTTGTGCAACTAATGGTGCCAGTATGGAGATGTATGTCATGAGGAGAATACTCATAATTACTTATAAGACTTATTCCCCATTTTCTATTTAATGCCACAGATGTGTCAATTAATTTGCTTATATGATAAATGTGTAAATTAGTAGACTTTACAGGCACGGTGGACAATAGTCCATAGACACATCCATTTGTACATGTAATTTACTGAGCCGCTTATTCTCACGAGGGTCACAGGGGTGCTGGAACCAATCCCAGCTAACTATGGGTAGTAGGCGGGGTATACCCTGAATCAGATGCCAGCCAATCGCAGGGCACAAGGAGACAATTCATATGTAACAATATGTTTATTATTTCTTTTATCATTTGAGATGATGCAGAAACCCAATGAACAATTATGAGAGTTTTTTTGTAATACTTGTGCCCTTCTCTCAAAGATTGATTTTATGGAAAAGCTGGCAGTATGTTTTACAGCATTTCAATCATGAATTTACTGATAAAAAATATCAAAATACAGCATAATTGTATTTGTGAAGACTAAAAATGGGATCTCATTAGATTATGGTGTACAATATGTAGCTCAAATTTGAATTTCCAGAAAAAGCACACAGTATATATCCATCAATCTATCCAATTGGTTGGCATTGTATCTACTCCTACATAATTGCATTGTCAGCTAAAAGTATTTATGATAATGTGCACAGTTAAATGCACAGAGGAAGCAAAGCAACCTAAAATTTATTGCAGGTTATCATCGGAGTCTCTTGACTGTGTTTTATTACGGGCAATAAAAATAAATGTGCATATAAAAGAAATGAACCAACGTGGTCCCGTTTATCATAAAGTCCCCGTCAGAGAAAGTACGTTAGTAAGTTAAAAGTGTAAAGTTAAAAGTGTAAAGGCAAGACTGGCAAACTTTGGGCAAGATTTATTTTTCTTTGGATGTTGTCTGGTATCAGAATGATTTTATTCTGAAAGCATGAATCAAAAATTAAAAGGAATGTGAAAATGAAAAGAAAGTTTCATCATCCAGCCTGAAGGACTTCGTATTCACAAAGGACCTTTTCACAGAACGTCGATTTCAATGCGAACGTTGTATCTCATTGGAATGTTCGCCATTTAAAGACATTTTTCCCCCTTTCAAAATTCAAAGTCAACCAATTTTCTTTCTTCTTTAAACTTTAAGTGATCAATCAACTCCTTTCACCGTCAGTGGTGGAGGAGTTAAGTTACTCATACGTTTTGTATAGAATTTCCCATGAAAGGTTACTAAAAGTCCGTTTACAATGAGGAACAAAAAAAAACAAAAAACAACAACAACAAAAAAAAAAGATCTGTTGAAATTTGCTTTTTACAAAGATTAAAACAAATCAGCACACTGGTTCCAAAATTAAAATATAGCATATATATATATATATAATTTTTTTAGTACTTCAGGTTTTTTTCTCCACAGTTTAGCTATTCACTATGTTCTTGTTACTTGCACACCACTATATATATCCTTAATAATAGCTTTAAATCAACATTGCAGTCATGCCTGTTTTTCACATTTCATTTTATATCAAAATAATTATACATATACAACTGCTAAAAAAAAATTAACACATCAGATCTAAACGAGCGGTAAAAACTACAAGTACACTCATTATATATAACTAATCTAATATTATATAATCTAGTCTATACACACACCAATAGGTGGTGTGTTGGTAACAAAATGATGTCAAACAATTTGATAGGAATTAAAATGATCACCATTGAACACTATTTTTTTTTTTGCAGCAAAACAAAACAAAACAAAACAAAACAAAAACGACTGGAGACAAAATGGCGAACCAGCGTCGTAAAGTTGAAATCACGAAAGTCGGGAAATGTCGTAACCCTGGACTACCTAGATATATGTATTTTATTCATTTTTTAAATAAAACACGCGTTAACTCATTGCCTGCCATTAATCGTGTTAAACTTCCAATCCATTTTGACTGGGAGAGGCTGGTGGCGAAAGCTATGGATGAAAAACTCCTAAAAAAAAAAAAAAAAAAAAAAAAAGAAAAAAAAAAAAAGAAATAAATAAATAAAAAAAAGTAAATATAGAAAATTATATTTTATTTGGAATAAGTAATAGATTAAAAATACATTTTAAAAAATCTAATGAAAAAATAAAAATAAAAGCTGAAGAATTACAAATTTGTAATGTTTTATATTTTCAGATAATTATTGTCTTTAAATTCAAAGATTTTAATTTAATCTCCTTTTAATTTTTTAAATCTTTTTTTCCCCAATATCTATTCTACTTTCCCATTCAAATTTCTATAAATTTTCAATTTTCAAGTATTGTATTCATATATTCCCCATGTTTGTTGATGTATACTTGTTAAATGTAAAATCAGGCATTAAGGGGTCGCATACAGTATTTTTCATGATTTCTAATATAATGAGAATCTATACTTCTAAAAAAAAAAATGAAATGATAGAGAAAAAAATCAGTTTTGGATTCTGCATTTAAAAATGACTTAAAAACAGCTGTCAGACCAAACTCAACAGAAAGTGTGTTCCCCATTGTTATCAGTGGATGACGTTGCAGTTGACACCATAGAAGTTGTGTTTCTTGCCTGTGTAAACATTGTCCCTTAAATTGAGAGAAGCATATTTGATGGAGTCGTTGAAAGTCTGATGAGCCTTTGATTTGCTATACCCGCCTTGCAAGCTCCGAAGGCCGCCGCCATCGCCATGCACAATGCCTGCCGTTCTTACCAAAGGTGTGATGCCAGGCAGGCGAAGCCGCGACATTTTGGTCTGTTGGTTGTTTGTCACCACGGGACTTTTCAAGCGTTTGTCAAAATGCACTTTTGCTTCCTCTTTTCTCTCTGCTCGGTTATTACTTGAACACTCAGTGGTTCTGGTTTCTTCTGTGTTTGCGAGTTGAGGAGCAATTTTGTTGCATACACATACGCCTAGATTTTTTAGAGATGGTTTTAAAAACATCTCGGCGTGAGGGCTCTTTAGGTTTCTCCCCTTTCTTCGCCTAGCTTCTTGCCTCAGTTTTGAGGGAACCAACACCAAAACAGCTCGATCTCTCTGAAAGAAAAGATTTTCATTAGGGACAGTGAAATGCTGCTGTGTGGATTTAATTGGGAATTTTCTCACATCTGGACACAGTGGTGCACTTTGAGAAGTTCCCCTAGTGGGCGCACACATTTTTTCTCTGAAGTCATGATGCGGCAACCCTGAGAAAAGTAAGATAAACAACAATGTCAACAGTGGCGTTCCTAGCCTACATGGTGCCCTGGGCGACAACACGCTTTGTCCCCTCACCCGCCCCCCCCCCAAAAACAACAACAACAACAAAACGTTTACCAATAAAATACAGCGCATGAGGTGTACTCAGCACAAACCAACAACAGCACACGCAAAAACACAGTATTTATTAAGAATGTTACATTTATTAACGCTATCAAACAAGTGGAAAGTGCACAACAAGAAATATGTGCAAGAGAATATTAAACCAACATTAAAAAAAATACTGTAGAAAATTCTACTTGTGACTAGTTGGCTCAGACGAGTTTACCACTACAGGGGCTGCGGTTAGAGAGCACATGAGACGAACACATTGGGCTCACATGCAGGTTTGCATACATTTACACACATTTAGTATCTGGTGAATACCATACAGACATACAGTCTTGTGAAAAAAATTAGGACACCCTATTAAATATTGAGTTCTTTTTATTAAGAAATGTTCACATATATATGATCTTGTTTTCTTTATCTCTGGAAAAGAAAGTGATTTGATTGCAGGTAAACATCAAAATTATCATTGTTTTACTCATTAAACCAAATATATCAACAAAAATCCATATTCTAACTGAGGAAAAAGTTAGGACACCCTACCACCTAATAGCTAGTGTTAGGCTTTGGCTGAAATAACGTCTGTGAGACGCTTTTTGTGGCCATCCACCAGTCTTTGAAATCGCTCTGAAGAAAGTTAGCCCCACTCCTCAACGGAGAATACTTTCAGCAGTGAGTGAGATGGTTGAGGGGTTTCATGCATGTACAGCCCGTTTCAAGTTACCCCACAGTATCTCAAAGGGATTAAAATCTGGGGTTTGACTTGGCCATTCCAGGACTCTCCATTTCTTAATTTTCAGCCAGACTTTGGTAATTCACTGGTATTTTTTAGGTCATTGTCATATTCCAGTGTCCAGTTTCGCTTCAGCTTAATTTTTTCACAGATTATCTCACATGTTCCTCAAGCATCCTCTGATACACGATAGAATTCATGGTGGATTCTATGATGGTGAGCTGGCCAGGTCCTGCTGTAGCAAAGCATCCCCAAACCATGACACTTCCACCTCCAAGCTTTACAGTTGGTATGAGGTGCTTTTCCTGAAATGCTGTATTGCGTTTACCCCAAACATATCCTCTGTTCTGGTGCCCAAATAATTGAATTTTAGATTAATCTTCCCAAAGAACATTATTCTAGATGAAACTTTAGTTTGGCCTTCAAGTTCTTCTTGGAGAGCAAAGGCTTCCTCCTTGCACACCTCTAATCAAGGTTAAACCTGTGAAGTCTCTTTCTGATTGTAGAGGCATGCACCTTCACATCAACAGTAGCAAGAGCCTGCTGTAGGTCCCGTGATGACATTTTAGAGTTTTTGGAGACTTCTTTTAGCATATTGCGGTCTGCTCTCGGGGTGAACTTGCTTGGACGGCCAGACATGGGCACGTTGGCAGTTGTTTTGAATGTCCTCCACTTGTAGACTATTTTACAGACAGTGGAATGGCTGATTTTATATACTTTTGAGATCTTTTAAAATCCCTTACCAGACTCATAAGCATCTACAATATTCTTTCTGGAGACCTCAGACAACTCCTTTGGTCTAACCATGGTGTTTTCCCTCACTTCAACAGTCAGTCACTGTTGAAAGTATTCTGCATTGAGGAGTGGCGCAAACTTTCTTCAGACTGATGTCAAAGACTGGTAGATGCCTACAAAAAACGTCTCACTAAAGTTATTCCAGCCAAAGGGGGTAACACCAGCTATTAGGTGGTAGGGTGTCCTAACTTTTTCCTCAGTAAGAATATACATTTTTGTTGATATATTTGGTTTAATGAGTAAAACAGTTTTATTTGTTGTTGTTTACCTGCAATTAAATCACTTTCTTTTCCAGAGATAAAGAAAATAAGATCAGACATTGATATGTGAACATTTCTTAATAAAGAACTGAATATTTAATGAGGCGTCCTAATTTTTTCACAAAACTGTATAGTCAACATTCACAGACCTCTTAATATGTTTCCCTTATTAAATCACATAAAAAATAAAAAAAAACTATAAACCAACTACAGTAACATTTGAATGCTATCTCCCTTCAAACCACTAAATTCACTGCTCACATTATTTTTTACATGACGCTAACGTTTGTAGCTGATAAAAACAAGCTAACAACTACGAAATTACAAGTGTGAACGATTAAAAAACAAAAACAAAAAAACTGACACAAAACACAACTTTTCCGTCGCCTAGCATTATGAGAAATGTTCACAATCTATGTGCGGTGCCTTTAATTCACTTTACAAAGCATACTCACATCATCATTGAAGTAGCCGATATATGAACCAGGAAACGCAGATCCGAAAATAAACGCCTGAGCAGTTTCCAAAATAAAAGTGGCGCTCTAAATAGAAAGTAAATTGTTTAAAGTCATCACCTTATCGTGGTGGAGGGGTTTGCGTGTCTCAATGATCCTAGGAGCTATGTTGTCTGGGGCTTTCAGCCTCTGGTAGGGTCACCCATGGCAAACAGGTCCTAGGTGAGAGGCCAGACAAAGTATGGCTCAAAAGACCCCTAATGATGAGTAACATTAATGAACCCCTGTTTCCCTTGCCCGGACGCGGGTTACCGGGGCCCCCCTCTGGAGCCAGGCCTGGAGGTGGGGCTCGAAGGCAAGCGTCTGGTGGCCGGGCCTGTCCCCATGGGGCCCGACCGGGCTTAGCCCGAAAAGGCAACGTGGGTTCCCCTTCCCATGGGCTCACCACCTGTGGGAGGGGCCAAAGGGGTCGGGTGCGTAGGGAGTTGGGCGGCAGCCAAAGGCGGGGGCCTTGGTGGTCCGACCCCCAGCTGCTGAAGCTAACTCTTGGGACATGGAATGTCACCTCTCTGGCAGGGAAGGAGCCTGAGCTGGTGTGTGAGGCAGAGAAGTTCCGACTAGATATAGTCGGACTCTCCTCCACACACAGCTTGGGTTCTGGTACCAATCCTCTCGAGAGGGGTTGGACTCTCTTCCACTCTGGAGTTGCCCATGGTGAGAGGCGCCGGGCAGGTGTGGGCATACTTATTGCCCCCTGGCTTGGCGCCTGTACGTTGGGGTTTACCCCGGTAGACGAGAGGGTAGCCTCCCTCCGCCTTCGGGTGGGGGGACGGGTTCTAACTGTTGTTTGCGCTTATGCACCGAACAGCAGTTCAGAATACCCACCCTTTTTGGAGTCCTTGGAGGGTGTGCTAGAGAGCGCCCCCTCTGGGGACTCCCTCGTTCTACTGGGGGACTTCAACGCTCACGTGGGCAATGACAGTGAGACCTGGAGGGGCGTGATTGGGAGGAACGGCCCCCCCGACCAGAACCCGAGTGGTGTTCTGTTATTGGACTTCCGTGCTCGTCACGGTTTGTCTATAACGAACACCATGTTCAAACATAGGGGTGTCCATATGTGCACTTGGCACCAGGACACCCTAGGCCGCAGTTCGATGATCGACTTCGTAATCGTGTCATCGGACTTGCGGCCGCATGTTTTGGACACTCGGGTGAAGAGAGGGGCGGAGCTGTCAACTGATCACCACCTGGTGGTGTGTTGGCTCCGATGGCGGGGGAAGATGCTGGCCAGACCTGGCAGGCCCAAACGTATTGTGAGGGTCTGCTGGGAACGTCTGGCAGAATCCCCTGTCAGAAAGAGTTTCAACACCCACCTCCGGCAGAACTTCTCCTTTGTCCCGGGGGAGGTGGGGGACATTGAGTCCGAGTGGGCCATTTTCCGCACCTCCATTGTTGAGACGGCCGATCAGAGCTGTGGCCGTAAGGTGGTTGGTGCCTGTCGTGGCGGCAATCCCCGAACCCGCTGGTGGACACCAGCGGTAAGGGATGCCGTCAAGCTGAAGAAGGAGTCCTATCGGGCCTTTTTGGCCTGTGGGACTCCGGAGGCAGCTGACAGGTACCGGCTGGCCAAGCGGACTGCGGCTTCGGCGGTCGCCGAGGCAAAAACCCGGACATGGGGGGAGTTCGGCGAGGCCATGGAAAACGACTTCCGGACGGCTCCGAGGAAATTCTGGTCCACCCGGCGCCTGAGGAGGGGAAAGCAGTGCACCATTAACACTGTGTATAGTGAAGATGGTGTACTGCTGACCTCGACTCGGTATGTCGTGAGCCGGTGGGGAGAATACTTCGAGGCCCTCCTCAATTCCACCGACACGCCTTCCTTTGAGGAAGCAGAGTCTGGGGACTCCGTGGTGGGCTCGTCGATCTCTGGGGTTGAAGTCACCGAGGCAGTTGGAAAGCTCCTCGATGGCAAGGCTCCGGGGGTAGATGAGATCCGCCCGGAGTTCCTGAAGGCTCTGGATGTTGTGGGGGTGTCGTGGCTGACACGTCTCTACAACATCGCGTGGACATCGGGGACAGTGCCTCTGGATTGGCAGACCGGGGTGGTGGTCCCCCTTTTTAAGAAGGGGGACCGGAGGGTGTGTTCCAATTATAGAGGGATCACACTCCTCAGCCTCCCTGGTAAAGTCTATTCAGGGGTGCTGGAGAGGAGAGTCCGCCGAGAAGTCGAATCTCGGATTCAGGAGGAGCAGTGTGGTTTTTGTCCCGGCCGTGAAACAGTGGACCAGCTCTACACCCTCGGCAGGGTCCTCGAGGGTGCATGGGAGTTCGCCCAACCAGTCTACATGTGTTTTGTGGATCTGGAGAAGGCGTTTGACCGTGTGCCTCGGGGAGTCCTGTGGGGGGTGCTCCGGGAGTACGGGGTACCGAGCCCCTTGGTAAAGGCTGTTCGGTCCCTGTATGACCGGTGTCAGAGTTTGGTCCGCATTGCCGGCAGTAAGTCGAATTCGTTCCCAGTGAGGGTTGGACTCCGCCAAGGCTGCCCTTTGTCACCGATTTTGTTCATAATTTTTATGGACAGAATTTCTAGGCGCAGCCGAAGCATTGAGGGGGTCCGGTTTGGTGACCTCAGTATTGAATCTCTGCTTTTTGCAGATGATTTAGTGCTGTTGGCTTCATCAAGTCGTGACCTCCAACTCTCACTGGAGCGGTTCGCAGCTGAGTGTGAAGCGGTTGGGATGAAGATCAGCACCTCCAAATCCGAGACCATGGTCCTCAGTCGGAAAAGGGTGGAGTGCCCTCTCCGGGTCGGGGATGAGATCCTGCCCCAAGTGGAGGAGTTCAAGTATCTTGGGGTCTTGTTCACGAGTGACGGTAGGAGGGAGCGGGAGATCGACAGGCGAATCGGTGCGGCGTCTGCAGTAATGCGGACTCTGCACCGGTCCGTAGTGGTGAAGAAGGAGCTGAGCCGAAAGGCAAAGCTCTCGATTTACCAGTCGATCTACGTTCCTACCCTCACCTATGGTCACGAGCTTTGGGTCGTGACCGAAAGAACAAGATCCCGGATACAAGCGGCCGAAATGAGTTTCCTCCGCAGGGTGTCCGGGCTCTCCCTTAGAGATAGGGTGAGAAGCTCGGTCATTCGGGAGGGACTCGGCGTCGAGCTGCTACTGCTCCGCGTAGAGAGGAGCCAGCTGAGGTGGCTCGGGCATCTGGTTCGGATGCCTCCCGGACGCCTCCCTGGAGAGGTGTTCCGGGCATGTCCCACCGGCGGGAGGCCCCGGGGACGACCCAGGACACGCTGGAGAGACTATGTCTCTCGGCTGGCCTGGGAACGCCTTGGGATCCCGCCGGAGGAGCTGGTTGAAGTGGCTGGGGAGCGGGAAGTCTGGGCTTCCCTGTTAAAGCTGCTGCCCCCGCGACCCGACCCCGGAACAAGCGGAAGATAATGGATGGATGGATTGTTTAAACGGCTAAACTATTAAGACTTAAGATTTCTTAACAGAAGGAAAACATATACATAATACATCTACGTCAGATATTCAAATAATAATAATTAAAAAAAATCTTTTTACAATAAGAATTCAAGTCAACCCTCGGTGAGTGGCACTGCTAACTGATCCAATCTCCATTACCCACCCTCTTCCCCTTGTGGTGTTGCGTGCAGACAGTAACAACAGTCAATGCAACGCTAGGGGCGCCAAATATCACAATCACTCGTGTCCACCTCATGTGCATGCACCCCTAGCAATTTGCCGGCCCGGGCGCCCGCCTAACCTGCCTGTGCCAGCAACCGCCATTGAAATCATTAAAAGCAGTGTATGTCTATGTTCTCATGGAATGGACATTATTGGGCCAACAGAAAATATCTCATAAAAACTGATTAATAAGATTGTTTTAATCCATACTCAAATGCTAAAAAACACATCAATTGCTATCCTAATGGTTTCACCTGCCCCACAATTAATCTCCTTGCTGCGTATTTCCAAGCATGTAGTAGGGAAAGAGGGGCAATAAGCAATAAAAATGTTCATTTTGCTAATGAAGTAAAACAGTTTCATTCCAGTAAATAGAAGAGAACAAAATGAAAGGAATGCAATTTAAAATCAAAATCACCAAATGTTTTAACCCTTTTGTATCATCAAATCGAATGTGTATCCGACAACAGTAAGGGCTGCGGACTCCCAGTTTCTGTAGTAGCACTCGTGTAAATATCAGCTAAAGATGAGTATTTACAATCAGATCGCAACAGACTTCACTGGAAGTATTGTATTTAAAATGGCAAGACTTAGAACCAAAGTAATGAGATGACAAGATGTAAAGTAATCGAAGAGGTTAAGTTATGGAACGACCTAAGCATAGAAAAAAAAGAGTAGCTCAATTAACGTCTTTAAAAAGTGTAACGCATCATGGGTGTTAAGCAACTATGGGGAAAAAAATAGACAACACTAAAACCTTGGAAAGAAATTGTTCTGTAATGACATTTGAATGTGAAATGCCTTTTTTTTGTTCTTATAAAAAGGACTGAAAACACAATATTTCTTGTCCTCGCTACTTCATTTTTTTTTGTTGAATCTCTCTCTCTTTTTTTTTTTTTTTTAACCGTACGTATGTTTCTTATATGTAATGAAATAAAGTCAATTGAACTGAATTAAATAGGGGATGATTAGATTTGTTCAACCCTCATCTATGAAGAAGCCCATGTCCAATTAACAGTCCTTGTACAACAGCGCCTTCTTGTGTCGAGAAGACATACATGCACGCACGCAAAATAAATTTTCACAAGAAATTTATTCCCCTTTCTTAAAAGCGCGACAGAATATCGTGTTCCACGGCTACATGAACACAGAACTTACAAAAAGAAAGATTAAATTCCCATCTTTCATAAAAAAAAATAAAAAAAATAAAAAAAAGTTTGTTTCTACTCTTTTTCCTTCTTTAGTAATCACCAGTTGAAAATCATAACATGTTTTATATGTCTTCGGTAGTGAATGAGTACACAACAATACAGAAAAAAATTAAGTAGGGAACACATTTTAAAAGTTAGAAAGCTATTGAATATGTAAGACCCGACTATTTTGTCAGACTTCACAGTTTTAGAGTTTTTGGAATTAATACTTTAATATAAAAGCCCAAAGTACATTTATTCTAAATTTGTGTCATGTTCATATTTTGTGTCAATTGTAGCATTATGAACGATAAAAATGGGATTGTGAACATGTGTCATGTTTCCCAATATAAGGGAAGTTGTCTCTCTACTTGTATCAAGATGTTCTCTTTATCTGTTTCCATCTTTCTATCTCTCTCTTTATGCCTGTCTTGCTGTCTCTCTCTCGAACAAACAATAATAATAATAATGCAAAATGAACTGGACTGAGGTCCTGAGGAATTGCTTGCACGTTGTGAACAAGCATGATCTATATTAAGTTGAATTACAAATCAATGGCTCATTGTAAGTTTGTATTTCGATCTATTGGTAGTTAGGTTTCAACAAAGGCCATTGTATCTAAATGTAGTAAAAACCTTTAGTAAACAAAACACAGTAGCGAAATACATGTTTTTAAACAAATGTTTAGTGTAGTTTAGCAAGACTGGCCTCATTTTATATTACAGGAAGTTAGTGCATTGGCATGTAGTATCAACACACTTTATCATTTTTAAAGAAGTAGTTGAGATATTCAAAATAAATGCAACAATGTTGTGATATGTATGGTATTGGCAATTGGTAAATACGGTAGTAATTAGAATGAATACTTCAGAACGCTTACAAACCCTACTCCGTTTTAGGCTTCCTATGTCTCCTACAGTGTTGTTTTTGGCAGCCCTTTTAATTTTCGTTTTAGTCTTTTGGAGGATAATACTTATTAGTCTTAGTCATATTCTAGTAATTTCAAAATGTGTTCGGCTTTGTCTAGTTTTTGTTGACAAAAACTCAAGACTAATTTCGTCTAGTTTTAGTCGATGTTTACTAAAAATGTTTTCGTCTGTAAAACTAAAAATGTTATTCCAAAAATAAAGAAATCAAGGTTTCTAATTATTTTGAATGAACATTGACAGACGAGCACATGTTGTAGCACCTAAAAGGACATCGCCAACTTCCTGATAATACACACTTGGTAGGAAAACAGTACATTATTTTCAACTGTTTGTAAAAAAAAGTTGTCCGATAGTTTAAAAGGACGCTTTGCATTAGCATTAGCCAAATGCTAACTCAAACACAAATGCTATGCTAAAGCTACGAGTTACATTTAGTGTGAGGTGATCACTCAGCATAGACCTTTAAAGGCTAAAGCAACATTGCATATTCTCTATGGCAAAGATATGAAAACAAATCTTACCGTCTGTGCAAGCCTGGAGACTGGAAAGCAGCAGCACGTCACATTAGTGACATAACCACAGCTGCTACAATGCAGGCTACCGACAGATAAAATGTCACACATAATGAACATGTGACGGAAACTGTTGTACATTTTCGTCTCATTCTTGTCTGGTCAGATGAAAACTGGCATTCGTCTCGTTATGTTTTAGTCTTCTGAGACACGTTGACGAAATATTTTCGTTAAGTCATTGTTGACGAAAACAACACTGGTCTGATAGTATGCAATGATCTCATCCAATCAACAAAGAATAGCTTCAACATTAAAGTTTCTGGATGGCAGTTCTGAGCCCAGAACTAAACCCAAACCATTTGTAAATCCCTGTGTAATGATCTAAATGCTATTTTGTGGTTAAGTGTGTTCCGGGTCAAAGTCAAAATGGGCGTTTTGCGCTGTAAGTCAGCCATAAAGGGAGATGTTCCACAATTTAATTGTATAACTGTATAATGACATGAAAGGACTATTCTATTCTATTCTATTCTATTCTATTCTATTCTATTCTATTCTATTCTATTCTATTCTATTCTATTCTACTGGGGGTGGGAAACTCTTGGTTCATCACAACATTTGCGATTTGCGATACAAAGCTCACGATAACGATGATCTCACGATTTGGTGATACAATGATTATCAATACATTGGTAAGAAAATCATTCTAGGATATTCTACAAAACAACTGATGAACAGAAAAACAAGCTATCTTCATCCTTCTACTGTAAGTTTATCACTTGTAAACGTCCAATCCATTTGAACTGTGAGGGTGGCAGCGAATGAACCCTTCCCTCGTCAAACAGGCACCTCCCACTTCTATGGCAGGCAACGAGGTCATTTTTGTTCATTTCAGGTTGTTAACTGTTGATTTTCAGTCACTTCCTGTTGATTGGGGGGGGGATTTCAGGGTCACGTCCTGTTTATTTTGGGTCATTTTATGGGCCACTTCCTGTTGATTTTGGGTTAAAGAACAGGAAGTGACCCAGGAATGAATAGGCAATGATTCAAACTCAACAGGAAGTGACCTGCAAATGCCCTAAAATGAACAGAAAGTGACTTGGAAATGCGCCGAAAATCGGAAAAAGTGACTGAACATTCTGGTTTCGAATGAATGAACCTTTGGCCTTCCCAGTCTTAATGGATTGGGTGTCGAGCGCAGTCAGTGGCAGCCATAGATTTAACTGAAACACTATTAAGGTGGAAAATGTTGGTAGCAACCTGTTGGTTCCTGTTTTATTCATTCACTCAACCATTTCCCGAGCCGCTTATCCTAATGGATTGGGTGTCGAGCGCAGTCAATGGCAGCCGTAGATTTAACTGAAACACTATTAAGGTGGAAAATGTTGGTAGCAACCTGTTGGTTCCTGTTTTATTCATTCAGTCAACCATTTCCCGAGCCGCTTATCCTCACTAGGGTCACGGGGGTGCTGGAGCCAATCTCAGCTAACTATGGGCAGTAGGCGGGTTAACCCTGAATCGGTTGGCAGCCAATCGCAGGGCACAAGGAGACGGACAACCATGGTCGCTCACACTCATACTGTACCTAGAGTCAATTTAGAGCAGTGCTTCTTAACCTGGGTTCGATCGAACCCCAGGGGTTTGGTGAGTCAGTCTAAGGGGTTCGGTGAAGATTAAGGCACACAGCGCCCTATTTTTGGACGGCGACTAAATCTAGGCAAAGTAGCGTTTTAGACCAGGTTTTGGACTGGTTAGTCCACAATATACAGGCTTTATTCCAGTTCTTTCAACTGCTAGTCCTCTATGCGATGGGAGGAGAAGCTGGTTTGCTCAGTGGAAGGTTGACTCTCACTTGGTATGAAGAAATACAACAGACCTATGGGTAATTGCGCTGACATAAAAAAAAATAACCCAAAACATTTGAGTCACATTTTACACCATGAAAATAGTATGTGAGGCAAGGATGCGATAGAATGAGAATGTCGATATGAAAACAAAAATAGAAACAGTGTGAAATGAATCGAGTTTTATTTCATTTTCCAATGTGAAACCCAAATCAAAAGACTAAATTATTTGTCGTAAATTCACACTTTTTATTGCGTTTGTGAAAAGATTCATGTGTATTTTTTCAACATAATGACACAAATACAAATTTGGCGATCATTATGTTTTTCATTAAATTTGATATTATCTGAGATGTAAACATGACAGAAACTGCACGGTCAAGGTTAATGCAACCGAGCAGGTTTAATATTGAACAATATAAGATAAACCCCTCTAAATTTGAAATAAAAATTCTAAAATATGCGCATTGGGCCCGTCTTGGTCTAGTAGTCTGATAATCCTGCAGTCATAAA
Organism: Corythoichthys intestinalis; assembly: GCF_030265065.1. NCBI lineage: Eukaryota > Metazoa > Chordata > Actinopteri > Syngnathiformes > Syngnathidae > Corythoichthys > Corythoichthys intestinalis. The sequence goes on from NC_080398.1 coordinate 46,861,909, forward strand.
GATAAAAACATACATATTGGCCTGTTTAAAACATGCTGTCTAAATTAGAAGAAATTTGAATGGAAATTTACTTAGGTTTAAGCTTTCTAGCTTAGATATATCGATTTGGAATTTGAGAAAAAAAAGGAGTTTTATAAGTCCAAAAGGTTCGGTTAATGCGCGTGTGTATCTCAAGGGGTTCGGAACCTTTAGCAAGGTTAAGAACCACTGATTTAGAGTGTTCGATCAGCCTACCATGCATGTTTTTGGGATGTGGGGGGAAACCGGAGTACCCAGAGAAAACCAACGCTGGCATGGGGAGACCATGCAAACTCCACACAGGAAGACCAGAGCCCGGGATTGGACACTTGATCTCCGAACTTTTAAACATTGACACCGTTTCAGAGCAATATCTCGATTCTTGGGACGAGCGTATCGATAACCTTTTGGGATGCATAGTAACACGATATATCACCCTTTCAATATTTTGTCACACTCCTATTATGTACAATGCTTGTATCTGAAATTGTAGACAGTATAGACATCCTTTCGGCTACTTTCAAGGCTCATTAACTCATTCGCGACTAAAGACATACAACAATATTGTTTATGATGTTCAACTGCTCATAAATGAAAAACGAAAAAGAGTAGAAAAAATATTTATTTCATTTCATTTGTAAATTCTGTCTTTATGTAGTGGTGGAGCACAATATTCTGTGGCGCTTGAATGTATGCGATGTCTCACGACATTGAGTTAAGTACTTACCTTTGTAGTCCATCTGATAAGAAGTGACCCATTGTATCTTGTCCATTCTCCTTAACATGTGACTTGTTCGTTCAGAAGCTGTCAAGTCCCCGTCTTTTGGATGGGGCAGAACTGCCATTGTGGGAGCAGCGTACAAGGCATGCCTCACTCCCCACACAGGTTTTGGACGCTAAAAAGATAGTTGGAAAAGGTCACGCGTCGACATGGTACACTCAATTTTATACAAAAATGTTCATTTACATCTGAGAAGCTAAACTCTCCAGTCCTTATAGCGGTCTTTGCCCCTCTGGCTGTTTCCAAAATCTCATGCCTGTATGGACCACCTGCGTGAAGATAAGAGTAGGATTTTCCTGATGTGATATCTACTGATAATCAACTCTAGCTAATTACTTTCTTTGTACCTTTAGTTTTGCTGAGGACAGTAACTTTGGGTACCGTAGGCACAATGGGGCTAAGGAAAGGGAATGTCTGAGGGTCAGCTGACTTCCGGAAGGGTGGGAACATGGCAAAGCGGGAGATGTGGGATGCATAGGGAGGTTCTCGTGGAAATGCAGTCTTGACTGCTTTCTCCCTGTTTGGAAATCATCTAGTCAACATGTGTTCAAATTAGGCTCAGACGCGAATTCACATTTTCACAAGGAATGATCTTTGCGGACATACTCACGCTATGTTTACATCAGTGGGCTTTGGAATTCTAAGAAATAACACATAATTACTCTATGCCATTGTCTTGTTGATTTTACAGCTGCTAATGTGATTCAGACAGGATTACTCACAGCTGATCATTGAGGGGTGCATCACTTATCTTTGTGACATCACTGTTGTCATAGTGACTCACAGTTTGCCTGTGGAAGAGAAATCGGTGATCATTATGAGGCACGCATTTGTGAGCTTTATTCGGATGCAAATTTGTTTATATACTCACATAGGTATGACTCCGTTTATCAAACAGGTATCCATTAGAATGCAAAAACTATTAAATAGAGGAACAGATTTTTCAACAAGGACCAGAGTCATTAATATTTGGTTTAGGACTTTCCATGTATTGGAAGAAGGCTAACGTTACAAAGTTACTTTCCATGGTAATAATCCTACTCGATATTTTCATTCACTTACTTTTAAAAAAATATTCTTTACAGTTATTATTTTTTTCACAATAGATACAATAAAAAGTTCCCAAATAGCTTGTAATTTAAATATTGTTCAGTTAATTCCTTTTTATTACCCATTTTATTGGCCAGATCATTTAATTGCCACTGATTATTCATACCTATTTTTTTATTATTTGACTTACAATCCTGTTTTTAGTTATTGAGCCACGTCTAAACCCCCCAGTTGCAGTTTTGAATGACAAAATACAGAAATACGTTTCCCTATTTACCTCAATATATTTCACGTCATTCAAATGAAAAATGCTATTGTTTTAGGTCTGACACCTGTTTTATATTTTGGTGCAGAATCCAAAACTTTTTCTTATCTCGTTCTTTTTCCACAGTTTGTTTAGGAACCGCGGTAGAATGTAACAACTTAACTTCGTTACTGTACTTAGATACATTTTTTTGTGTATGTATCTGTACTTGAGTTCAAATATGAAGTGGTAATTTTAACTTTTACTTAACTAAATTTTACAGTACACATCTATATTATTATTATCAATATTATACCACTTCTGAACAAATTGTCGCCTGCATAACACATTACTTTTGTCCCCCCCCAACCCCCCAGTCGTGAATTGATAGTTTCATTTTCATGCCTGCGATGTAGGTACACATTCCGCTCGTGGGCCTGTGCTTGCCGATGACGTCGCAACAATCCTCGTGTTGCACAAACTGTTCGTGTTGGTGACTCATTTGTTTTATTGTTGCCCCATTAGTGCTAAATTATGGATTGAATTTGAAAAATATATCATGTGTAGAACCAAACAAAAGATTGTATTAAATGGGAAAACATTTTTTACTGTATTTGAATCCAAAGATGAAATATTTACACTCTTGAATCTTTATATACAGTATTGGGAAAATTTGATATCCACAAATCCTAATTTCAAAATGCAAATCCAAACTTCAAATTATTCTTGATGGAAGTTCATTTAGATTTTACATCACCTAATATGATAAACAAAAAATGAATGTCTACCATTGAAGTTAATGCAGAAATATTTAACATATGTATTTTTTTTCTGTCCGTCTCAATATGAGCAGGTAAAAATTGTAAATGATATACTATATATTATTCGAACTGGTTGTTTTGTATTGTCGTAATTTTGTATTTTCCATTCATCCATCCATCATCTTCCGCTTGCTCCGGGGTCGGGTCACAGGGGCAGCAGCTTTAACACGGAAGCCCAGACTTCCCTCTCCCCAGCCACTTCAACCAGCTCCTCTGGCAGGATCCCAAGGCGTTCCCAGGCCAGCCGAGAGACATAGTCTCTCCAGCGTGTCCTGGGTCGCCCCCGGGACCTCCCGCCGTTGGGACATGCCCGGAACACCTCTCCGGGGAAGCGGCCAGGAGGCATCCGAACCAGATGCCCGAGCCACCTCAGCTGACTCCTCTCAACGCGGAGGAGTAGCGGCTCAACGCCGAGTCCCTCCCGGATGACCGAGCTTCTCACCCTATCTCTAAGGGAGAGCCCGGACACCCTGCGAAGGAAACTCATTTCGGCCGCTTGTATCCGGGATCTTGTTCTTTTGGTCACGACCCACAGCTCGTGACCATAGGTGAGAATAGGAACATAGATCGACTGATAAATCGAGAGCTTTGCCTTTCGGCTCAGCTCCGTCTTAACCACTACGGCGAGAGATTAACAGGCGGATCGGTGCAGCATCTGCAGTAATGCAGACGCTGCACCGGGTAGGCTCCCTCCTACCCTCACTCGTGAACAAGACCCCATGATACTTCAACTCCTTCACTTGGGGCTCATCCCTGACCCGGAGAGGGCCCTCCACCCTTTTCCGACTGAGGACCATGGTCTCGGATTTGGAGGTGCTGATCTTCATCCCAACCGCTTCACACTCGGCCGCAAACTTTTCGAGTAAGTGTTGGAGGTCACGGCTTGATGAAGCCAACAGCACCACATCATCTGGAAAAAGCAGATCACCAAACCTGACCCCCTCAACGCTTCGGCTGAGCCTAGAAATTCTGTCCATGAAAATTATGAACAGAGTCGGTAACAAAGGGCAGACTTGGCGGAATCCAACCCTCACTGGGAATGAATTGGACTTATTGCCGGCAATGCGAACCAAACTCTGACACCGTTCGTACAGGGACTGAACAGCCCGTACCAAGGGGCTCGGTACCCCGTACTCCCGGAGCACCCCCCACAGGACTACCCGAGGAACATGGTCGAATGCCTTCTCCAGATCCATAAAACACATGGAGACTGATTAGGCGAACTCCCATGCACCCTCGAGGACCCTGCCGAGGGTGTAGAGCTGGTCCACTGTTCCACGGCCGGGACGAAAACCACACTGCTCCTCCTGAATCCGACATTCGACTTCCCGATAGACCCTCCTCTCCAGCACCCCTGAATAGACTTTACCGGGGAGGCTGAGGAGTGTGATCCCTCTATAATTGTAACACACCCTTCGGTCCCCCTTCTTAAAAAGGGGAACCAACACCCCGGTCTGCCAAAACAGAGGCACTGTCCCTGATGTCCACGCGATGTTGTAGAGGCGTGTCAGCCACAACAGCCCCACAACATCCAGAGCCTTTAGGAACTCCGGGCGGCTCTCATTGACCCCCGGGGCCTCACCACCGAGGAGCTTTCCAACCACCTCAGTGACTTCAACCCCAGAAATCGGAGAGCCCACCTCGGAGTCCCCAGACTCTGCTCCCTCAAAAGAAGGCGTGTTGGTGGAATTGAAGGGGGCTTCGAAGTATTCTCCCCACCAATTCATGACGTCCCGAGTTGAGGTCAGCAGCACCCCATCTTCACTATACACAGTTTTAATGGTTCACTGCTTTCCTCTCCTCAGACGCCGGCTGGTGGACCAGAATCTCGTCGAAGCCATCCGGAAGTCGTCTTTCCATGGCCTAACTGAACTCCTCCCAGGTCCGAGTTTTTGCCTCGTCAACCGCCGTAGCTGCAGTCCGCTTGGCCAGCCGGTACCTGTCAGCTGCCTCCGGAGTCCCACAGGCAAAAAGGCCTGATAGGCCTCCTTCTTCAGCTTGACACCATCCCTTACCGCTGGTGTCCACCAGCGGGTTCGGGGATTGCCACCACGACAGGCACCAACCACCTCATGGCTGCAGCTCCGATCGGCCCCCTCAACAATGGAGGTGCGGAACATGGCCCACTCGGACTCAATGTCCCCCACCTCTCCAGGGACAAGGGAGAAGTTCTGCCGGAGGTGGGTGTTGAAGCTGAAAGGGGATTCTCCCAGACTTTCCCAGCATACCCTCACAATACGTTTGGGCCTGCCAGGTCTGGCCAGCATCTTCCCCCGCCATCGGAGTCAACACAACACCAGGTGGTGATCAGTTGACAGCTCCGCCCTTCTCTTCACCCAGTGTCCAAACGTCCAAGGACACGATTACAAAGTTGATCATCGAACTGTGGCCTGGGGTGTCCTGGTGCCAAGTGCACATATGGACACCCCTATGCTTGAACATGGTGTTCGTTATGGACAAAACGTGACGAGCACAGATGTCCAATAACAGAACACCACTCGGGTTCTGATCGGGGGGGCATTCCTCCAATCACGCCTCTCCAGGTCTCACTGTCATTGCCCATGTGAGCATTGAAGTCCCCCAGAAGAACGAGGGAGTCCCCAGAGGGGGCGCTCTCCAGCACACCTTCCAAGGACTCCAAAAAGGGTGGGTACTCTGAACTGTTGCTCGGTGCATAGGCACAAACAACAGTCAAAACCTGTCCCCCCACCCAAAGGCGGAGGGAGGCTACCCTCTCATCCACACCTGCTCTGCGCCTCTCACCACAACTCCAGAGTGGAAGAGAGTCCAACCCCTCTCGAGAGGATTGGTACCAGAACCCAAGCTGTGTGCGGAGGAGAGTCCGACTATATCTAGTCAGAACTTCTCTGCCTCACACACCAGCTCGGGCTCCTTCCCAGCCAGAGAGGTGACATTCCATGTCCCCAGAGTTAGCTTCTGCAGCTGGGGGTCGGAACCCCAAGGCCCCCGCCTTTGGCTGCCACCCAACTCTGTGCGCACCCAACCCCTTTGGCCCCTCCCACAGGTTGTGAGTCCATGGGAAGGGGAACCCACGTTGCCTTTTCGGGCTGTGCCCACCTGGGCCCCATGGGGACAGGCCCAGCCACCAGATGCTTGCCTTCAAGCCCCACCTCCAGACCTTGCTGCAGAAGGGGGCCCCGGTAACCTGTGTCCGGGCCAGGGAAACCTGAGTCCATTTATTTTTCTCATCATAAGGGGTCATTTTTAGTCTGGCCCCTCACCTGTTTGCCGTGGATGACCCTGCCAGGGGCTTATAGCCCCAGACAACATAGCTCCTAGGATCATTGGGACACGTAAACCCCTCCACCACGATACGGTGATGACTCACGGAGGAGAATTTTGTATTTTGTACTGTTCAATCAATTAAAATTTTTTTTTTATTGAACAGTACAAAAATTTTGTATTTTGTACTGTTCAATTTAAAAAAAAAAAAAAAAAAAAAGCTTGGGGACGTCACAACAACGCTCAGGTTGCATGAACTGTTTGGGTTGTTTTTTCTATTGTGTCATTAATGGACGATTTATATGAAGATTTGTTTTATTATTTAAAGAAAGGAACATATAACATCACTGCTGATGTCAAACAAACCATAAGACATTAAAAGAGTCGAGTCTGACGCAGGGTTAAAAGCCAGGGAAAAAAAACAGATTTAAAAAAAAAAAAAAAAAAATAGTTTTAGAGATGGACAGTGATGGGCCCTGATATTTAATGTTAGAATCAATCAACCAATCATACCGTGAAAATAATGGAACGTCACTGTCAAGCACAGGCCCCCGAGCAGATTGTGCAACCCGAGTGAATTACGTACTTACACCGGCGCATTCGAAAAATAACTGTAATGTGAATGAGCACTAGGCAACAGCACGAGTACAAGCATGATTAGGCAGGTGAACAAGATATTGACAAATAAAAACCAACAGTGAGAGCAGATGGGTGCTGGTATGCACCTGATAGTTGCTTGCAATCCGGCGTTGAGCTAAATTTGGGAGTTTTGTGAGCTTGTTAAGCTTCTGTTTACAGTGCAGTATATTTTATTGCTTGTTTTTTCTTCTTCGAATATTGGCTCCGATCTCTCTCTGCATACTCTGTGCACACAAGGAGTTATATCTTTTGTTCAAACATAGTCACTTCACACTTCAGTCATTCCATTTTTCCCCTCCAAATTTAATTGTGTCAATGTTTATCATTTCATTTTTAGAAAATATAAATCCTAATGTTAAAACAACAACATAATAAACAAAACCTGAGATCAGTTTTGGATTCCACACTCAAAAACTTGTTTAAAAAAAAAAAAAAAAAAAAAAAAAAAAAGAGTTGTTATACAACAACAATTGTGGTCCCCAAAGTTCATTTTAAGGTACCATAGTTTTCGGACTATGAATCGCAGTTTTTTTTTTTTTTTTCCCTCCATAGTTTGGCTGGGGGTGCGACCTCTATTCTGGAGCGACTTATGTGTGAAAGTATTAACACATTATTATATCATTTCACGTTATTTTGGTGTTTTGGAGTGACACTGATGGTTTTGTAAACTTGTTAGCTCGAGCACAATGAATTTCGTTGTTCATGCATCATCTAACATTATACTGCACACTTATTAAGCATGCCGTTCTCTTTTGTATTTTTACTTTAAATTGCCTTTCAAGATGACATATCTGTTCTATGTGTTGGATTTTATCAAGTAAATTTCCACCCAAAATGTGACTTATACTCCGGTGCGACATATATATATTTTTTCCTCTACGTTGGGCATTTTATGGCTGGTGCGACTTATACTCAGGTGCGACTTATAGTCCGAAAAATACGGTACATATCCTACATGCAGGATTGAAAAATCACACGATGACATACTGCAAGGGACACATTTTCTCTCCAGGCTTTTCAAATGACAATATTGCACAATTATTACTGAATCTTACCTTCACAAGTACCTGCAATCAATCGGTCTTTTCCAGTTGAAGGATAGGTTTTCCTTAACAGTGCAGAAACAGGTGGGCATGGCTCCAATGAGTCCAAAAGAGCCAAACGATTGTGACAGGAATGAAAATACAATGTCACAGATTGAATCAATCACATTATGAGCGGAAATGAAGCTCAAGCTTCCTCTATTGAACAAAATGAAACCAGATACCTGCCTTGGAGGAGTGTGGTTTTAGTTACAAGGAGTCATCTTTCACCAGCTCTGTTGCACTTTAACACTTTTCTTAAGGACAAATTCAGAAAACTAAAATCTGGAATATAAAACAGAACTCATATTTGATTTTAACTTGCATTTTTTAAAGAGTAGCTTTTTAAAATGACGTATGACAACAAAGGTTAAAGCACAAATTGGACTAGAGTGTGAACATAGTGTTTAATTAAAGCAGAACAAATGAAAAACATTCCTGACAAATCCTTGACACCCATGCTTGAGTTAGCATGCGGCTTGTAACCACTTCTAGAGTTTAAAAAGAAACCAATATAGAACTTAAATACAATTGGTACATGCTTTTTCAAACCTCTCACAAATTAATCACCATGACAACTAACAAGAATAATAAAAGAAACCGAGCAGTCATTTACTATCAAGTCATGTAGTGCATCGCTATCCATATAATTTAGCACTCTTCCAGTCATGTTACAGTTGCTTCTCTATAAATAAAATGACATCATGTGCAAGAGAAAGTTAAATATACGAATAAAAATAAATATAACAAGACCATTTGATGTTCATGTCATTTTTGTTCAACTTCATTTGTGTGCTTTGCTGACTTAGTATTGTATCATATCACATGTCATGAAGCTAATAAAGCTTGATATTATCTGCATGTAACTTCATGAGCATCCTACACACAGTTTATATGAACAAAACAAGGTTTCAGTCTACAAGTTGAAGCATGTGCTGTGTGGGGGTCAAACAATCACAACCATAAGGTTATAAAACTTCATTTCTTCTGGAATGTCTACAGATGTAAATAAACAGCTATAATTGTTTTGTTTATTTAAAAGAACAGTTAGGGACGTGCTATTGGCAGTAAATAAAAACGAGACAACAAAACCCAACAAAAGTGTCCGATGCAGAATTTGGAGGAAGAAAAACTATTGATAGACTTTGCATCAGTCTTCTATTCTGCTTGCAACACAGAACGGAAGCTCATTTTCAAAGATAGATACGACAAAAGTTAAGACTGCAGATCCTATATAGAATTTTTTTGCAATTTTCAAAATTGGACCACAGTCCTGTTAGCAATAAGAATGTTTAGACTTGACTATCAGGGAGGCACAGTGCTTCTAATATATTTTGCATTACATGAGGGACAAACTATTTAAAGTCTTGGCATATGATGCAGAGCATTAACACAAAAACTAAAATGTTTTTCCATCAAAAACAGAACAATAATATTCTATAAGGGATTCATTGTTGATTTGGCTCTTGGATTAGATCGTCCTGAAAAGGTGCGAGGGTACCTAATAATGTGGTTTGAATATGGGAAGACTCTTAACCAGTAGAGTGCAGTAGAGGCACAGTATAGTACAGTCATGTCTAACGCTGAACTCATGTGCGCTGAGGGAAATTGTAATTGAAATTAAAATGATTCACTGTACAGTATTGCGTATACTTTTGGTGCCATTTTCGTTACCTTTTTTTCCTCATGTCAAATGTGGTTCTATACAATTTACACATGTTTATAGTGATCAACAACCAAAAAGTAAAATTCGGGCTTAAAGACTTCTTTAAAATGATATTCACACACTGTCACATTGTACAGCATATTCTTAAAAGTTGAAATCCCAAGTTAGTCAAAACCAAATCCATCACTAGAGTCTTATAAAATCATAACATCAATCTCACCGTTACATCAGCATTCTCAGGTATAACAGCTGATTGGTTGAACTGAACTTGAGGCAGGTCACTTTTTTTTGTTTTGTTTTTTTGGGCGCGCTTCAAGCAAGCTTGCATGTTGCGCCTCTTTTTGCGTCACCATGCAGTGACAGCTCGACCAGTCAAGCAAGGAATTGATGAAATGATATCCCCTAGTCTGTACCCAGAAACGTGGCATCAGAGGGAGCAAGGAGGTCAGTTGAGTGTTGGGAATAGCAGCAAGCTGATGATGATGATAATGTCGGGAGTATATGTCCATGTGCTTCACTTTACATGAAGCTCTTGAATAGGATTGAAAGCCTTGGACTAGTTCAGGGTCTTTTTTTGGTCCACGTTTCCAAAGCAGGAGTCCACTCGAGCTCACTTGCTGTTGTCCTTGGCGGCTGTTTGTGTCTTGTTATCGTTGGCGTCCTTCTTGGCGTCTTTCTTGTCGTCATCGTCATTGAAGAAGAGGAGCGGGAACATGCCAAGGATGCAGCCGATGCCGACGCCGATGGCTTTACCCTGTGTGCAATACTTGCCATGTTACCGAATCTAATGAAATCATACAGTATTTTCATACTTCTCGTCATGCACATACAATTACAGGAAGCAAAAAGATTCGATTTTCTGTCACACTTTTCTAAACTAACAATATTGAAGGTTGGCGTGAACTTTCCCATTCGGCCCTTTAGTGTTTGACAAATCAGAGCTAATTACATCTCACAGCTGAAAGACTGCCCACTATTGAAAATCTTTCTGGTGTAATTTTCTTTCAGACATCGAGCGAACAAAAGGGCACGTCACTGATGTTTGACTATTGTTTCAGTCAATGGAGGAAAAATGAAAGCAATCATCAATTGCAGCTGTGAAAGTAGCCTGTTAAAGCACCACAATGGAATACTTGTCCGAATGAATCTAGTTTTGCTTCAGCGATTGCTCAACAATCAAAAAGTGCAATCTAATTTTAATTACTGTGGTAAACAGTCATTAATATGCATCTGCTAACCACTCAAGACACAAGAAGTCAACCAATTGATGATGTGCAAAAGCGACAAATTTTGGATGTGTGCGGCATACATCCTTAAATTGTGTTACCACAATTGGACCAGGCTGGGCCACCAATATGACACATATAACTCAGACACTATTATCCTGATTACAAATCCGTGTTCCTTGAAAGTGCCCTTTTTAAGTATACAGTGGTACCTCTACTTATGAAATTAATTGGTTCTGGAAGTAGTTTCGTAACTTGAAAATTCTGTAAGACAACGCGTTTTCCATGTAAATGCCCTAATCCGTACATAAACCTTTTACAATGCATAAAAATGCAACAAATACATGTTACAATTATACTTCTGCACAATAAACATAAAAACAAGAGTTGTGCTTAATGTAAAAAACCAAGAATAGAGTAAAGAATAAAAGTTAATACACTCATGTAAAGCTGTCGGAACACGAAGGGCGAATGAAGAGGACGCTGGGATGCCCACATACACATATAGTAGAGGACCCTCTTAGCCAATTGGATGCCAGGAAGCCAAGACAATAGCCAATGGCAGAGCAGCTATAAGTATGTTACGTTCAGTAAACTCTGGGAGCTGCAAGTACCTGCCATACTGTATTGTTGCCTTTCGTATCCTGAAATGTCTTTTGTAAAATTTTCCGGTTGAGGTGTGTCTTAACCTGAAAATTCTGTATGTAGAGACGTTCGTAAGTAGATGTACCACTATAGTTGGTTGAATGTTTTGCACCTATTGCCTGGAGTCGCACGTGACAACTTTACCGAGTGCGAGCTGACTCTGGTCTGCCACATGTCGGCCTGCTTTGGACTCAGGTCTGGAATCTGCATCCCCAGTCGAGATGCCAAGGCCTCCACATATCCTGCTAGTCTGGAGAGTTAATAATGAAGACAAAAAAGAAAATGAAAAAAAGTGTACATGTGTCATAAAAAAACTTCAACTGTTATTGTACTAAATAAAACACTTAAAAAAATGTTTGCATGTAGGGCTGCAATGATTAATCGATTAACTCGAGTATTCAATTAGAAAAAAAAAGATTCGAATTGAATTTTGCTGCTTCAAGTTTAATTTAAGTGGCGTTGCAATGGTTTATTTTGAAAATGTTTGCGTTTAGTTTTATTGATTTGGGTGGATACACTGCCCTCTAGTCTGCCTCATTTCATATGGATGAATCCAGCTGCTCCATGTTAAGACAACAAGTTTTTGTTTGAGCTAATGTTTTTTTGTAATGCATTCGTAATTTAGATTATTGGTACATTCAGCCGTTTTTTTTTTTTTTTTTTTTTGTGGGAATATGTGTCTGAACCATTTGTTGAGAGCATTGTAAAAAAAAAAAAAAAAAAAAAAAAAAAAAAAAAAGCGTTAGCATTTTATAGCATTTAAGCTAGTGGACTTTTGCTATGTAAGTTCGTCATTGTTCTTTTGTTGTACGTAGATCCTCATTTATATATATTTTTTCATACCGTTTAAGGCTCAGCTATTTTAAGTATTCATGTTCCTTATCCGATTACTCAATTATTCAAACTAACTAGTTCATCGATAAATCGACTACTAAAATAATCAATAGCTGCAGCCCTAGTTTCAACAATTTACATCGAAAATAAAGACTATTGACTGAAAATGGTTCAATATTAGATGAAATGTTTTGTTTTCTCATGTATATTTATAATTGCTCTCTACCTAAAAAAAAAAAAATGTTTTATCCGATTACTCGATTAATCGATAGAATTTTTTAGTCGAATACTCGATTACTAAAATATTCGATAGCTGCAGCCCTAAATGCATGTTAGGTTAATTGACGACTAAATTGTCAATAGGTGTGAATGTGAATGGTTGTTTATCTGTACTTCCCCTGCAATTGACTGGCAACCAGTCTGGCACTTTGACACCAGAACAAACAGCTCGATCTGACAGTTTTATTTTTTGGGGTGGGTGAGGTTGCCATAAATCATTGAAGTGCCATAAATCAATCATTTTTTGTACCTCTGTTCATGTCACTGACCTCCCGGGGGACGCTCACTCCACACAATATCATGACAGGCACACCTCTATTTTTCTCATTTACATCGTCAATCCCTTCCTGCCAACTCTTCTATTTGACCCAAACAAACACTTATTGTTGCAACAATCAGAAGCCAAAGTATAACACACACACACAAAACTGATTACTATTGTAATTGAATGGTAAAAATCCATTCATAAATATGTAAAGGAGACGCTTGTCAAATCAACAGGTAGACCTTTCATTGCACAGGTGTTACACAATATTACATGCCGAGGAAGGTTTTCTTGTTTTATGCTTACAATGGGTGTTATCATGCAGGTGCAGCACCTTGAAAAAAAAAATAAAAGAAATTGAAAATCTGTCTGGATCAGCATTGCAAGAGTAGCCAAAACATTTTTAAATATGGAAGCGCTTGAACATCAGGGGAAGGGGCGGGGCAGTCCCGTCATTGCTATTGTGTACGTTGCGGACTTGAGCATCTACATGTCGTTCATAAACATTAGAATCAATTTTGGAGTGACATGCCAAGACGGCGAAAAAACCTGCGATAAAATTGACGCCACCTCTAAAAAGATTTAGATTTGTTCCCTGTCACAATAGTTACTTTATCGACTCATCGTCCAATATATAAAATGGCCAAAAATAATTGTTAAGGGCTCGATAAATTACGTACGTCATTGACATGTATTTGCGAAGTCTTGTTCTCCCTCCCTGGAGAAGGCAGGACTCATGCACATACACACAAGCAGTTTGGAGAATAATGGTGTACGATACTACATATTTTGTCATTGATCTAATCAAGTGATCAAGTGATTACATGGCCATTGTTTCTGATACAGATAATATTTAAGATGCAGTAGATAGCTCACTGGTAAATGTCACTTTTCATGATCTTCAAGAGTTTTTGTACTGATTAATTTACATATTATAATATGCCAGCAGAAGAAAAAAAATAAATGAAATCAATAAAATAATTTATCACTATCACCATCAAAAATGTACCAATCTCTCCCTCCACTCAGGTTAAGAGTCTGGGTGTCATCCTCGACAGCACGCTCTCCTTCCGCTCCCATATCATCGACATCACCAGATCGGCCTACTTCCACCTTCGCAATATCAGGGTCCCCCCAGAATTGATACATCTAAATTCAAGACTTTTAAGACCTTTTTTTAATGCCATTTCAACTGAAAATTAATACTTTTCTTGCACCTATTATTTAGATCATATTGAATCATATTAAATAAAAAAATAAAGCACTGAACATCAAATTTAACCTCAATTACTAAGTGTGTTTGACAACAGAATGCATATATATTGAAGATACAATTAAAACACATTTAAAGTAACATTATAAAGTCTGTCAGAATTTTTTAAACACACACACAATAATTATGGACAAAAAGAAGAGGAGGACAGGACTCAGACCAGCCATCTTCTGTAACAGGCTAGCCGCTAGTGCACCTGCCAAGAACCCCAGTGAACATGGCTAACTCTTGAGTTAAAAAGGCGAAATTCACATTCATTCGAAAGGCAAACCGAAATGTTTAAGCAGATCCACTGCCTTTGCATGACCCATAAACTGCAATCTAAAGTATCTGGATGTAACTTGAGCCCCTATCACATACTCCAAAACAACGGGAATATCGCGGGACTTAACCATGCAGCAGTTGTGTGTGAAAACAATTTCCCGTGTCGAGTGAAATGGGAAGCATTCTGCGTGAAAGCAGGCGTGTCCAACATTATGTTTAACAAACTTTTCCAGCGTTATTTCATTGTGTAAATGCATTTATAATGATCATAAAAATATGTAGACCATTTAAACATTAAGAAAATGTGCATTTTTTTCTGCCAACTGAAAATTCGTGACAAAAGACAGTTACGACATCGGGAACGCTCCCTGTGGAACAAAACGGAATATGACCAACACTGACAGCCGATGCCAAACAAAAATGACGTAATATCCGAAACAGATCACCAATGGACTCATTTGAAGTATATGAATGGTGGTCTGTTTTGGTGTTCAGAATCCACAATACTTCTGCCTGCAGGGTTTTCGTTCCACCGACAAACGGACGTATTCCCGATGCAGAGGTGGGTGGATTCTTTGTTTTGCCGGTTGTGGTGGTTTGGCACGCATGAGTTGCATTTTGATTTGTAGTGACGTGCATCGTAAAAATTCTATGCGTCATCTTCGTTATGGATTTAAAAAAAAAAAACTTTGTCACGGACATAATTTAGGTTGCACTGAGATGTTCTTGAAAATGAAGACCACGGTGAAAAAATTCCAGACTTACAACAGCTAATTTAATACTTTTAATACCTTTAATAATGGAAAACTAAATTCAATGCTTTTTAAATATTTTTAATAACTCGCGGGTACCATGAATATTTTTCGCCTCCTTCCTTCTCTCATCCGCCACACCGCTTCTACGCTTGTCTGTAGTCTAGTCACTTCCCGGCTCGATTACTGTAACTCACTGCTCTTTGGTCTCCCAAATAAGTCCCTCCAGAAACTATAGCTCCTCCAAAAGTCAGCAGCACGCCTCATCACTCGGACCCCCACCACACACCACATCACCCCCCATCCTCCGTCAACTTCACTGGCTCCCAGTCAAACGAAGAATTACAAGATCCTAGTAATTACCTTTAAAGCACTCCATGGCCTGGCCCCTCCCTACCTATGCAATCTCCTCTGTATTGAATGTCCCCCCCGTTCACTTCGGTCCCCCGTGTCCGTTTCGCCACCTTCGGTTCCAGAGCTTTTAGTCACTGTGGCCCCTAGCTCTCGAACTCCCTACCCCTCGATCTTCTCAATATATCTACCCTCTAACTTTTCAAATCCAGATTCAAAACAGACCTGTTTACACTTTCTTATCCACCATGATCCTTATCTCGGTTTTATCCTGACCTCTTAAACTTTTAATTTAATCTTATCCTGCTTTTAATCTAATTTTATGATTGTTTTGTTATTCATGTTGAACTATTGTGTTCCTATCTTTCTTTTAAAGCCTCTTTGCGTGTCTCGTAAAGTGCTCTAGCATAGACTTCGTAATGGAATTGACGGGTCAGATTACATCTTCACTGCGCTACGCCTTCAAGTAGGGGGCCATCCCACAATCCGTTTCAGTTATTCAGTCAGTCGCAGAGACACATGCATTGATCCAACGCTGGAATTAGGTTGTAAAAGTATGAAAGCTGTACTGCATACAAACAGGAAGGATTGTCTCAGGAGTGATTTGTTCGAGGATTCAAGGTAATTATCATATTTTTCGTTTTTTCACAAGAATTTTCAACGTAAAAAGCTTTTTATTGTAAGGCTGCCGCCAGATTGTCTGAAAGATTAGTATCATTCTTCGACATATTTGCGTAAAATAAATGCTAACTGCACGTTTTTGTCTTTTTTTTGTTTTTAACCAAGATTCGAGACTGTTTTGCGTCCATATCTATAAAGGATTTAGGGATTTAAAGTGCCTGTGACACGAAAAAGCATGTTTATTTCATAATACACGTGGTATTTTATGCTCCTGAATGAAATGGACCACTTGGATGTGTGAAGAAGCGATCGATATATTTATTCAATTTTTTAAATCCTGCTCTACGAAAATGACAGACTTCCGGATTCAGTCTTGCATTGAGGAAGAGGGCGCTGTGACGTGTATGGAAGAAGGAGTCCTCTTCACTATACAGCCGTACTGTTGTATGAGAAGGACTAAGGATTCAGCTGATTTTGCGGATTAATTCGTTTATTTTTCGCATCACGCCAGCCAAACGGCTGCAGAAAAATCTTGCTGTACGACGGAGAGGCTTATGAGCCTTTACTGGGTTTCAAAACGTTCCCATTCACCAGTGGATATTGGGCAAAACACCCCTACTACTGTGGGACCATGGGACTTACGAGGAAGTGAGTAAACATCGTGTTTTGTATTATGTCAAATACTGGGATCATTTTAATATGTAGGTGGCTTGCATTTCGTGGCTGACATGCTCCTTGTCGCCTCGGCCGACGACCGGCGGCTTGTCGCACATCCCCCCGCCGGGAGAGCACTATATTCGGCTTATTGCACTCTTCATGTGCCAGGTGTTCTGTCAAATTTTCCAACCGATCAGAAATTGCAATTTTGTGTTATAAATAGCCACGAATACAGCGATTACAAAGTAAACACTACAAACTTACTTTAAATAAAGGACTAATTACATTTGATCATGGATGGGCATGAAAAAAGCTCTCCTCATACACACATTGTCATGTTAGCTGCATAACAACTGCAGCCACCCTCCTATAAGTCTATCGCTGTTTAGGACTTTTTGATTGATGATTTTGCCATATTCGTGTTAACCATTTGGCAGCTTCACGCTCCTCCGTTGTCGGCCGGTCATTGACCAGCTGATTCCCCGCAAACGAGCCCTCTGTCCTCAGCAGGGGAACGACGAGCTCTAACTTGTTTGCCGCCGGGCGGGTTGCTGATCGGCGAAGACAATCGACAACCCAGTCGTCATGTGAAATGATCCGGGCTAGTTATGTGTGATTTTCCGCTTTGAGGACTTTGAAACATCACTGGATTTGGGTTAGCATGTTGGCTAGCTGTCACGCCTCTTGGTTTGTTTACATTCTCTGAAGCCGGGGAAAGGAAATTACATAAGCCCGACTTAGGTGGCATAAAATATCGTTCGGGAGGGGCTACAGTAAAGGTGAAGTCGACAGTTTTGACCATTATGGAGTAATTTTGCCTTGTTGTCCTGAATAAATGCATTTTTATTATTTCATATTCCATTCAGCACAAGACTTATTTATCATGACCATGGCATTTATCTATTGGGGAAAAATACTTGGATGAAAAGAATATCCTGTAAAAAATATTGGAGTAGAGAGACTGAAACAATGACATTTTGCGGCTCCCTTCGTCGCGTTTTCCACGTTCTGAATAATTCCCCCTCAATGGGCTGAATAGTAAAACGGATGAGCCCATTCTCCCGCTGACGTCATCCTCTTGTTGGGGACGCTACAGCCCTATAAAGGTAGGCGTGGATAAACCGCAGATTAAAAGACTAATTCCTCGTCATCTGTGCTTTGCTAAATTGTTGTATATAGTCGAATGGTCTCAGAATATGATTCTAATTCACATAATAATGCTATTTAAGACTTTTTTCACCTGTTGTACACCATTTAAGCATTTACTCACAAGAATTTTTAACGAAAAAAAGCTCTTTGTCATTTCACTCGGTCAGCTTTTGACGGCCACGCCAACAATGCATTATGAAGTCTATGGCTCTAAAAATAAAACGTATAATTATTATTATTTACTATCCTAAAAAAACAAAACAAAAATAATTGTAATCATAATAGGCACAGCCACGAGTAGGTGTTTAAGGAAACATTTATATGTGATTGAACTTTGGCCTGAACACGATAACAGAAACTGCATGAATTTTCAGCAAACAAGTAGTATAGAGTATAGGTTCTCCCCTAAAAAATCCGCAAAGAGGTGCGTAAATTTGCTAGAAGTGAACAGCAAAAACAGAGAAGTGATGCTGAGCAAGACATGTCTGCAGGAGAAAAATGACCCTCAGTTGCTTTCCTACCAATTTTGAGCACCCGTGCGACAACAGGATTGATGTTTTCCATGATTAACTGATGATGTTTTGAAGGATTTGAAAATTAAATTGCGACAGAAACATCACTCACTAAAACATAACGTAGAGGGAACCAGAGCCACTTGCACACTTTTGACAATATTTCCATTTTTATGAGCAGGAGTTGCAACTGTATATCACGATTCAACGGACCATATTTCACTGACAAACAGTTCCAGCGTGACAAATGCATTCATAACATTTGAAGTTCAAACTAAATGACAAATTTAATGGCTGCTCAGCTCTTCACTGTCACACAACTGTCGAGTCAGCGGGCTGAAAGACAACATGTTCTAAAATCAAGACATTTTTCGATTAGATGCCTTTAAACAAAGTGAAACACTAACAATTCAAGGATCAATTTTCTACCAAACTAATGATGTTAAGGGTTGAAAGGAAGAGAACTTTATTGTAAATAAGACCATGTCCTGGACTGGTACCCAGTGAACCATTTACCCACTCAATTAAACTTCATTGAGTCAGAACTGCTGCCTAAAGTCAGGCAATTCTAATAAAAGAATGGATAAAGCACTTTAATGTTGAAATGTAGCAAAATGATGTTTTGGTTGTTATCAGAGTTGAAATAAGGTATCTAGTTCATCATTTTATATCTAATTAGTAAATAGGTAGGGTCATTTCTATTACGCAATGTTTTTTTTTCTTTTTTTTTTAATCTCCTGAGAAATCATACCTGTAATTTTCAGACTATAAGGTGCACCTGACTATAAGCCGCCACCCACTGAATTTGACACGAAAACGGCATTAGGTCATTGATAAGCCTCAACGGACTATAAGCTGCAGCTGTCCTCACTGTATTATGGGATATTTACACCAAAAGTTATCAACCGGTAACACTTTATTTGACAGCAGCGCCATAAGACTGTCATAAGACCAGCATAATTATGACATGACGCAGACAGCATTAATGAATGCTTATGACATGTCATTTATTGTCATCTGGCAAATTATCTCGCTTTTGAATGGATGTAAAAGATCCGAGCCGGACATAAATGGAGTTAGGGACAAAATTTAATCACAAATAAATCAACAATAAGCGGCACAGGACTATAAGCCTCAGGATTCAAAATGAGGGAAAAAGTAGCGGCTTCTAGTCTGAAAATTACGGTATGTGTTTGTTTGCCACGAGTTAATGACACATCCGACAATGACAAGATGTTTACTACTGAAATTGTCACTATTTTGGTGTTATAAAAACATAAATGCTTAAAATAGTTACGACTGAATTACAGTACATCATGTAATGTTGTAAGAAATAAAATTTTTGTATGATTATTAAGATGATAACAGTTTGAATAGTGGCAAAGATATAATGATTATGTGCAAAAGCTTTGTGTTAAAGTTATCTTGTGGGTCATAACGTGGTGAGCGCAGGTATATCTCTCTACAGATCAGCCCCAGGAGGCAAAAACTGCGTTCTTTTGAGATGATTTTATCTAAACTGGCAAAGTCTAATTATGTGGAACAGAGGGTTCTGGCTGTGCTAGAAAACAAATGAATTGGTCGATTAAAAAAAACCAGCAGCTTAGACAAAGCTGGCAAAGACGATGTCATCTGTCAGCAGACCTACACACGCATAGCGTCAACATACACATAAGGGAATCATACGTTTAAACAGTAGATTTTAATGTGTCTGCTGGAGAGCAGTAGAGCTGAGCGCAAACGCTACCTTGAGGAATAGAAAGCAGCACAATCATTTTAGAGAGTGTGGCGGCAGCTCCATCTATTTAGCCTCCTTTCTTAAACAGCCATGGAAGAATATGGTGCCGTTCGGAATGGAAGGAATTGTTGACTTGAGAATCGGCAATTATCTAACACCGATTAGTTAAGATCAAGGGCGTAGATTTGCATAGGGTCGGTAAGGACATAATGCTACCAATTTTTCATGTTGCTCAAATAGTCCCCACCATTTTTTAAGCAACCTTATTTGCATTATATGATGAGTCCAGTTTTATAGGTAATTTAGATTGTCTTCCCATACATGTAAGGATAGAATAGACACTACCATTATTAAGTAAATTATTTTCATTATGTTCAGACTTATATTTATCCCTTTTCACTTGCTGAATGTGCTTGTCTACCCCCCCCCTTCCAACGCACATTTTTTTTGGCTGATGACATGAGCCCCCCGCCACACAGACACACGCACACAACCCCGACAGATTCATGTTGACAACATGCCGCCTCCTCCGCCCTATCAAAGAGGGATATTAGAAGTTTTACTTTTTTCGGCCAGCAGCAGCCACTGTAAGTAATGTAAGAAGACGTCAATGTTGTGGAGGTCGGGGAAACACCACTAATTTGGCTAGTGAAAGTCTGACATGAGTCAGAGTTAGCATCACATTAAACTGTGTGAACTTGCTAACCTGCAAAACTACTGCAGTCAGGCCAGCCACAAGGATCAATGAAGTCAAGCTAGCCGTCCCTCATTTGGATCATTGTTTGTATTATGTGCATTACGGTAATACAATGTGGTGGCTTCAGAGTGCAAGTTACAAGAGTGCAAGAATGGGTCCACTTCAGTGGGACACTGACATGAACATGAACTGACATGAAAAAAAGACAACTGAAATGAAATCACACATCAGGATTTCATGAGCGTACTTTAGCTCGAGTCTTGGGGTAGTCTAGTATGCTTCAGATAGATTGGTCCTTGGATATATTAGTTTTTTTTTTTTTTTTTTTCCATTATTTTTTCCCCAAATCACTTTAATTTTACAATACTTTAGTTTGAGTCCCGGGGTCCAATGTCCCCCAGAAGTGGACACGTTTTTTTTTTTTTTTAAAATAAAGGGACTCGCACTTCAAAATGTTTCTTGAAAAAAAAAAAGGTTTGAATCGAACATTGTATTACCTGAACCAATACGCATGAAAGTATCAGTCAATCAAGATTTATTTTGCATTGATCATTTAGCCTATCAATTAATTAGGTTCATATTCATGAGAAATGTAGCGCTGACCTCCGTTCAATAATCTTGTTGGTCTCATTAATGTCCCGTCCCCAGCAAAAAGAGTACATGCAGGTTGTGCTGTTACGTATATCGTCCCTACCAATGTTGAAGACCAAACCGATGCCCTTGGTTGAGATAACATTGTTGTCGTACAATTGGCTCATTGCTCATCACGATGGGACGTTATATCCATCGGGAATTTTACAAATGTAATTTGTAATTTTTTTCCGGTTTAGGGAATGCCCATAGCCATGCATTCATATTTTCACCAGCTGAAAGGGAGCTTTTTAAAAGATCGACTTTTACAGTTCCAAAAGAAGCAAAATCAATACAATGAATATTAATGTGTCAAGGTGTGCACATCATCATCCAATTTCTGAAATTGAATGATGATGATGATGATGATGTGAAATTGAATTTCAACAGCATTTCCAGCAATCAATTGGGCACTGCAGTGCATGGTCACACTCAATTTAAAAGGAAGAATAGACCTAAATGAAAGAAATACCACATTGAAAAACTCATTTTATAAATGGGTTACCAAGGTATTGCCACTTCGAATAAAGGACTGCCATGATGCAATATAGTCACCTTAAGAAGTTTTGGAACAGCAAGTTCAATTCCTGTGCTCTTGTTGTATCCTGAAGACAATCGGGTTTCAGATAAAAATGTGAATATGACACAAAGGTTCAGAATTTCAGTTTTTATTTTGTGTTTTTTACATCAAGATGTGATAAACAACCCTGAAAAGATTTTTTAAAAACCCACAACTTTTCAAGTGAGCAAAAGTATTAGTTTCTAGTTTCCCAGGTGTTGCCTTTTATATCAATAACAGCGACATGAAATAGTTCCTGATTTTGGCTTTGGGTTTCAACTGCGAAAACTGTTTCTGCTGAGCAAACATGAAGACTAGAGACCAGTCTATGAGAGAAAAGCAAGCGTTTTGAAGCTGAGAGAAGTGGGAGAATCGATCAGCGCTATTGCAAAAACATTGGGCATAGCCACTACAACAATTTAAAATGTTTTGAATAAGAAAATCTACTGGTGTACTAAGCAACAAGCATTGAACAGGTTGGCTCATGGTAACAACAAAAGTTGATGACAGAAACATTGTGAGAGCTGTGAAGAATACCTTAAAAACAACAGTCAATGACATCACTGCTACCCTCCACAGAGCAGTGGTGAAAGTGTCACAATCCACTGTTTGAAGCCTTTGAGAGAATGAATATAGACCCTACCCACGTGACGTCACAACTCCGTCCTCCTGACTGGTACCAGCCAATTGTCCGTCAACACATCGTGTTTACCTGTTACGGCTACGTACATTCCTCCTATTTACGGCGTGTTTTTCTGCTCGTTAACATTAATAATCAAAATGGTGAAGGCGTGTGTGGCGGTCGGTTGCAATAACAGAGAAGATAGACGGAGAGACTTGAAGTTCTACCGGACCCGAGAGACCCGGAGAGGAGAGAGCGAGATGTGCTGCTGCAATTCGACGAGAAAACTGGGCTCCAAACGATTACCACAGATTATGTAGTAGTCATTTTATATCTGGTAAGATGCATTTAATATATATTTAGAGGGTTTTGGGCTGACAACCACAATTAAGATCATTGCTAGGCTAATCGCCGACAACATACACGTATGTATGTAGTGAGAGTGCTATCGCTAAACCATATAAACATTAAAAGCCCTAGCTCCATTGACAAATGACATGAAATACATTAGACTTGACAGTGGATGTTAGCAAGAAGATTTTGAATTGAAAATTTCGTAACTCACCTTTCCAAGCACAAGATAAGATTCCTGCCGAATTTTTGTGGACGAGGACCTGTTTCACCCAACCAGCAACGAAGTATTTATAAGCCTCCAAGCTCTTAAAGTTTTTCAAACTTTCATGAGAATAGGCTGATTTTGTGTGGACAAGATAGTTGTACATATCAGGGTAGCTAGCAGATGTCAGGCAAATACGGCGGAGACAGCGGGTCGAAAAACATCGATTTAGGCATCAAATATGGATCTGGCGAATGGATAAACTGAAGCTTTTCCACATAACGCCTTTTATGCAACGCATCAAGTGAGTTTACGGCATCCGAAAGCACCGGGTCTTCCATGAAATTCATTATAAGTTGCTCGATCAATTGAGACCATTGATAATAGACACAAAATGACGGACAAGGGGGCGGAACAATACAGCGATCACGTGATTTTGTGACGTCGGTGGGTAGGGTCTATAGAGGCCATACGCACTCATCAGCACAAAGAATCAGAAGGCCTGATTGAATTTTGCAAAGTAGTACAGAGATCAGCCAGAAAGTGTAGAACAAAGTGTTATGGACTCATGAGACAAGATTAACCTCTACCAAAGCGATAGAAAGACCAAAGTATGGAGAAATAAAGGATCTGTTTATGATTCAAAACATAAAAGCTCATTTGTGAAACATTGTGGAGGTAGTGTCATGGCTTGCTTGCATGGCTGATTCTGGAACTGGCTCACTAGTCTTAATTGATAATGTTACTCATGATGGTAGCAGCACAATGAATTCTGATGTCTACAAAACCATCTAGTCTGGAAATTTACAGAAAATTGTATCCAAACGGATATTGAGAAGCTTAATCATGCCACAAGGCAATGACCCAAAGCACACTGCTAACACAGTGGGTTTATGGGTTTGCACTTTGCACTTTACCAACTTAGCTGTATGAGCTGGATGGATGCTCCAAACAAAGTTTCGTTGTGCTTTTTTTGTAACAATGACAATAAATATTCTGAATCTGAATCTGAAACAAAGGACTTTGTCGGGTGAAAAAAAGTGAAAGGTGTTGGATTGGCCAGTCACCAGACCTTAACCCAATAGAACATCCATTTTACCAACTGAAGAGGAGACTAGAGGTAGAACCCCCCAGAAACAAACAAGAACTCAAAGAGGCTGCAGTCAAGGCCTGGAACAGCATTTATAATGAGAACTGGAACAGCCTAGTGAAGACTATGGGTCGCAGGCGTGATGCAGTTATTGAAAATAAGGGTTATGCCATTAAATATTAACGAGGAAGTTCAGAAATTTTTTACATTAAGCTTAATCTTCGAGTTAGCAGGGGTTTAATTAATTGGTGGAGTTGATTTCAACAAATTCCGTTATTTATTTGTTAGTTTCCGGTCTCCAGAGTGGCTAAGCTAGCACGAGTCAATGGCAACTTCCTAGCATGCCAATAAAGAACGATACAGATCTACGAACAGATCAAACATAGTTAAATAAATCCAAAACACAGATCATTGTATTTCACTCTGCAGGACTTTATTTTTAGATGCGTAATACGACCACAATAGAGAGGAGTGCTGCGGCCACTAGTGCTCTCGCTGCATTCGAGGAAGGTGGGAAGTCGGACTTATCCTGCTCAGAGGGTACCAGTTGCGACCTCAAAGCATTCCAATCGAATGTAAACAGCAAAGATAACTGAAACGACAAGTTGTTTTTTACTTTGGCCATCAGAGGACATTTTGACCTCCAGCAATCCTGCTTTCTTGTAAGCGATCAAATAGTGGAGGCGTTCCAATTATATTTTTCCAGATTGAAGGTTGGAAACTCTGACTTCCCACCTTCCTTGAATGCAGCATCAGTCTGCAGAGTTAACTGACAGCCGGCAATATGGCGAAATGTTCATTTAGAGGCTGTGGAAACAGACAGAAGAAATGGGCAAAGGAAAGTTTCCACAAATTCCATATAAACTCATTCAAAGCTCAAACTCCGGAGCCCTGAAACTAATAAATAACTAACAAACTACATGGAATTTGTTGAAATCAACTCCACCGACTAATTAAACCCCTTGCTAACTCAAAGATTATGCTTTATGTCAAAAATATTGAACTTCCCCTTTAAATCTTATTCAATTTATAGTAATCTAAAAATGTCAGTTTCAAAATTTTTCTCATTTTAACAGTGGGTAGGATCAAACAACGGGTCATTTTTTTCTGGGTTGTTTAATACATCTTGATGTAAAAACCACAAAATAACAGCTGGAATTATGACCTCTTGCGGCATATTTATCTTTTTATTTGAAAAAGAGGTCTTCAGTATACAACAAAAACAAAGGCTTTGAACTTGCTGATTAAATATATAGTTGGAGGTGACTATATATTGGCGCTTAAATTATAGTACTGGAATTAAAAGAAATGTCTGCAGAGAAAGAGAAAAAACAACTACACCAAAAAAACAAAAAAAAAACGTATTTATTACAGGTTAGTTTTTTTTGTCTTGGAATTGAGGATTTAGGAATATCTACGTTTGGCAGAAGTGTGGAATTGACGCAATAGGAGCAGGTACAGATTTTCTGTGACAACACAAGATTTGGGCAATTTGAAGGGTGTGTTTAAGACTCAGATGCATTTAGTTATTTACCAATTTGCTTCTAAATTGATTGTTATTACTGAAAATAAATGTCAGTTTGATTTTCCTGAGCAAAACAAAAGCAAAAAAAAAAAAAAAAAAAAAAGCCTTATGTGAGGTAGCAGCTTTAACACTGCTTTTCAAATCTGAGAATCATGGTGAAAACAAACATTGGCACTAATTACAACACAGAAATCAATTCTTCAAGCCTATAATTTGGCTTGTTGCTGGGAATAATTTAAACTAATTCATGCGCATTCCATCCAGTCTGCCTGAAATTGGGGAAGGGGGGGTGCAGATGAACCAAGTGCGAAGCAGGAAAGCCCAACTTGTAATGCATGCAAATGTATGGGTTTGGGTATAGAGTTGGGTATTCGTCATTTGGCCTTCCCTGGAAAAGAAATGACTTCGACAAGAACTGTATGAATAATGGATGAGCCGATACTCATGTTTTTCAATATATCATTTGAAGGAGGTATTGTACAACTGGACAAGGTTTACCATTTTTATCGTTCACAGGTAATTTGACTCTAAGGACCCACAACTAAAACAGTCTGTATGGTAAAATGACATCTGTGGTTTCATTCATAATGCTCCCAAAAGTGAACATGAAGTGTGACAGGATTGTTGCACAGCTGCAGCCCTGTTTTTCTCATCTCTTACTGATAAATCTCACCTTGACAACACCCTCCCAGTAGTGTTCCCCTCTACAGCGTGATAGAGTACCACATTCACATGTGAGGGGATGTGTGTGTGTGTGTGTGTGGGGGGGGGCGTGTCGGTGTGTGTATGTGTGGGTAAAAAGGCCACAAAGATGTGTCATCCATCCATCAATGCGTCATAATTCATCCTCATTGATGTCTATGCGCTGCATACCAGGCAGCTAATCTAAATGTAATGCTGACTGATGATTTCAATCGTCACTTTATTAAAAATAGCGGACGTTTAACAGAAAACCACAATATTACAGACCTAGACCACAGACCTACAACTTCCTTAATTTTGCTATTCTTATTTCAAATACAAAATCAGTGTTCTCAATTCTTCTAACCTACTATGTTAAGTAGGAGTGTGACAAAAGGCTGCCATTGACGGTGCTCGACGCCCAATCAATTTAGACTTTCACTTTCTGTTCATTTTAGGGCATTTACAGGTAATTTCCTGTTGCGTTTGAGTCACTGCCTATTCATTTGGGTGATTCCCAGGTCACTTCCTGTTATGTAACGCAAAATAAACAGCAAGTGACCCATAAAATACCTCAAAATCAACAGGAAGTAACTGAAAATCAACAGGTAAATGACCTTAAATGGCCCAAAATTACTCATTGCCTGGCATTGGCTGCCACTGACGGCCAATGAACATGCGTTCATTCGCTGCCCCCCCCCCCCCCCACTTCAAACGGCTTGAACGTCTACTAGTGATAAACTCACTCCAATTCACAGCAGAAGCTTGTTTTTCTGTTTATTAGTTTTTTGTAGAATATCCTGGAATGATTTCCTGACCAATTTATCGATAATCGTTGTATCGCTATATCGTCAGATGATCATTATCGTGAGCTTTGTATCGCAAATCGTATTGTATCGTGAGGTACCAAAAGGTTCCAGGAGTCCAAGTCACCTGATTTTGAGGATCTGTCAACACAGAGTACCGATCCGATACCTTGGCAATTTATTAATTTATTACAAAACATTTTTTTGTTTCTTTTGAAAATATCTCTGTTCAACTTTGTATATTTTGTTGCTCTGCAGCTGTTAAAAAAATCTTAAAATCCCATATTCTAAAAATGTTGCATAGTACGTTGAATTGCTGCCGACCCCCAGTCAAATTGGATTGGACGTCTCTCGCCATCAATAACGTACCGCACGAATGCTATTTTTAAGACCGCAAGGCTGCATGATGTCACAATCGTAAACCGGAAGGGGGTCAACATAGGAGCACGCTCGCATACAACCCATGATAGTACTGCTTGTTTTCTGCCGGTAATCTTTAAAAAAGAACAAGCCGAGTAAACACTGCTGCCATGGAACTTGTTGAAACATCTCTAGACATTTCGACATATGAAGGACGATTTCTTCACGCGTTTCCCGAAGCCAAAAAGTCAGAGGAAAAAATGTGAACAATGGATCGACTTAACACCAGCAAGGTGAAGCCATTCACCTTCATATGCAGTAAACATTTTGTTTGGAGCCATGGTCCTACAGATGACAATGCTGATCCATTGCCTGCCACAGCCTGCCCCAAAGAGATAAGCCATTTTCATATTTTTACTTATTTTTTAGCATGGCGTCTTGCCGTGCTGCTCCTGTCTGATCTGAAAAAAATTAAAATGGTATTTGACTGCCACTGTTGTTACCTTTTCTGTTGTAAAGAAACAACTTTGGTAAGGCGGACGTGTAAATAAATTAATAGAATTAAGATTCGTTATTAACTCATTTGCTCCCAAAACCGTATAGTTACGTTCTATTTTTAATTGCTTCAGTGTCCCAAAAACGTATTTATATGTCTTTTGCATTCTTTTTTTGACAAGAGGCATCAATTTAAAGCAATAAAACTGGCCACTGGAGGCCAGTAGCGCATTTGGTAAGAATTCATCTCAGGCCAAGAAAGGAAGTGAAGAAAAATAGTCAGGCAACGGAAGTTGGACGGATCGTGTGAAGACGCGTGAGAGAAATGTGGAGAAAGATCGGAAAAAAATGCAAACGACACTGGAGGAGTGTTTTGAAAAGAAAGCGAAACCATCGTCAAAGAAGGATTCAAAAAAATCTATCTTTATGAGACAGACGGTGATGTCCACAACAGCGTCAGGTTCCACACCCGTTCTGCGGAGCTCACGTTGCATTACTCCTTAGCCCGAGGTTGAAACCAACAATGAAGATGATGAAAAAAGTGATACCAATATTGATCCGGACTCATCAGATTACTCTGAGCCACCTCATTCAACCGGGAGCAGCCGAGAGCCTTCCCTGTTGTTATGTGCGCAAATAGTTCAACAGTTCAATAGTTTAGTTATGTGTAAATAAATTGTTACTTTGCGATCAAAAGCTCTATTTATCTTGTTTGTTATTTTGTAGAACGAAAACATTATTCAGATGTTCCGGATGTAACTAAAGCAAAAAAAAAAAAAAAACTGTGTTAAAGCTATGTTTGAAAGGTGTGCTTTCACAGCAAGCTCAATTTCTCTTTTTTCATCAGAAATTCGAAAATTGCTCAAACTAAGCTATTTTCTAACGCTGATTTCTAAAGAATGGAAAAGGATAAGAACTTTTTTTTTTTTTTACTTTTTTTGCTGAAAGAAGAGAGTCCAATCTTTCTTTTGGTGGGTTCCATGTTTGTATAGCAATAGAACAGAATTCTCTGTGGGCCTTGCAAAATCAGTCAAAATCCAGTAAAACGGCCGGGAGCGAAGGGCCTTGCTCCGGTGAAAATGGCTGGGAGTGAATGAGTTAATGAAAAAATTGAAAGTGTTCATTGGCTGTCACTGAGTAGTATTTGCGATCACTACACAAAAATAGCAATATAAATTACCCCCAAGAACGGTCAGAGACGTAAGACAGCCAGAGGACATGATATATAAGAAAGTGCTAGTGCAATTAATACTTCAAAATAAAACTACTTTTTAAAAACCCGATCTTGTACACACAATTCCCATGGCGTACCGCAAGCAACACGTCACTTCCGTTCATTAATATTCATGACATTAGCTACAGTTGCCAAGTAAGGACAAGCCACCGTTTGTCCCTCATAGGAAATGAATGGAAATCGTGTACGAAGGAGATGTTTACAGAGTTAAACCTACCAATTCTCTCCGAAAATGATGTGCCTGGTGCCAAATTCACTGGCAAAGATGTGGAAGAACATAAAAATGTTCAGTTAAAGAGATGGCTTTAGTGTCGAAGGCTGAAAAAGACGAAAAAAACGAGCCGACCTAAGCATAGCTTTAGCTTTTTTATCAACGCGACTGACAATGACATTCTCCTGTTTCAACAAGCTATCCTTTACCATCAGCCCTGTCTTTCTTATATATCCTCTGGTTGTCCTATAATAATAATAATAATACATTTTATTTGTAGAGCGCTTTTACCAATGCTCAAAGACGCTTTACAGTAGGAACAGAAACAGCAAACAACGTGGACAGAACAGAACAAGAAAATAATTATAAGTTAAAAGCTAGTTTAAAAAGGTGAGTTTTTAACAGTTTTTTGAATGTGGGAAGGTCTGAACATGAACGCATGGGTTTTGGGAGTGAGTTCCAAAGGGAGGGGGCGGCAGCGGAGAAGGCTCTGTCCCCCCTAGTTCGGTGTGTTCTTTGTTTGGGCGGTGCGAGGATGTTTCCATTAGAAGAGCGGAGGTGACGGGAAGGGGTGTGGGGACAGAGAAGGTCTGTGAGGTAGGGCGGGGTCAAGTTATTGAGTGCTTTGTAAGTGAGAAGGATGATTTTGAACTGAATTCTGTATGAAATAGGAAACCAGTGCAGTTTGTGGAGGACGGGGGTAATGTGGTTCCTATAGGGGGTCCGGGTGAGAAGGCGTGCAGCAGAGTTTTGGATATATTGTAGTTTATTTATGAGTTTGGATGGAGAACCAAAGAGAATGCTGTTGCAGTAGTCAAGTCTGGAGGTTATGAAGGCATGGATGAGGGTTTCAGCAGTAGAGAAGGTGAGGGAGGGGCAAAGACGGGCTATGTTCTTGAGGTGGAAGAAGGCAGTTCTGGTGATATGGTTGACGTGGTGGTCGAATCTGAGTTTATTGTCAAAAATGATACCAAGGTTGCGGGAATGTGTTGAGAAAGGCAGGGTGCAGTTGTTGAGGGTGAGGGAAAAATGACTGTCTATGGTGTGGGCTGCTGGGTCGAAGATGATTATGTCTGATTTGTTACTGTTGAGTTGAAGATAGTTTTCTTGCATCCAGGAATTAATTTCACTGAGGCAGTTTTGAAGTGTGGATTGGGTGCTGTGCGAGATTTGTTGTGTGGTTATGTAAATTTGGATGTCTTCGGCGTAGCAGTGAAATTGGAGTCCATGTTTGCGGATGATCTGACCAAGGGGGAGGATGTAGAGAATGAAGAGGAGGGGACCTAGAACTGAACCTTGGGGGACACCTTGTGGTAGGGGAGCAGGAGGGGATGTGCAATGATTGATGGCGATGAATTGCTGTCGGTCAGTGAGGTAGGAGCGAAACCAGGAAAGTGCGGTACCAGTGATGTGTAAAGATTCTAATCTGGAGAGCAGGATGGTGTGGTTGATTGTATCGAAGGCAGCAGTGAGGTCCAGGAGGATGAGGATGGTGAGTTGTCCGGAATCCAAGGAGAGAAGAATATCGTTGGTTATTTTGAGAAGGGCTGTTTCGGTGCTGTGCTGTGATCGGAAGCCAGATTGAAAAAGTTCAAACAGGTTATTATTGGTGAGGTGGGTTTTGAGTTGAGAGGCCACGGCCCTTTCCAGGATTTTTGACAAAAAAGGGAGATTGGAGATGGGGCGGTAATTGCTTGGTATATCGGGGTCTAGGCCAGATTTCTTTAAGATGGGAGTGATGGCAGCCATTTTGAGAGTTTGGGGGACAGAGCCAGAGCAGAGGGAGGTGTTAATGATGTCAGTGATAAGTGAGGAGATTACGGGGAGACAGTCTTTTATTAGAACAGAGGGAATGGGATCTAGGGTGCAGGTGGCAGTTTTAATTCCAGACATTATGGTGGCAAGTTGAGTGGTTGATATTGGAGAAAGTTGAGTGAGTTTCTTGATCGGAGTGAGCATAGAGGCAGATGGAAGGAAGGATGGAGGGGTAAGTAAAGCAATGGGACAGATCCTGGAGGTATTTAGGTTACTGTAGATGTTGTCTATTTTTGTTTGGAAAAATGAAAGAAATAATTGACACTTTTCTGGAGTGAATGAAGCAGACGAGTTGTCATGGGGTTTGAGCAAGGAGTTTATGGTGGAAAAAAGAGCCTTGGAATTGTTGGAGACGGAGCGGATGATGTTGGCATAGTGGGTGGTCCGGGCGGTGTTGATTGCTTCTTTATATTGCTGTAGATGTTCCTTATATGCTATTAGATGAACTGTTAGGCCGGTTTTTTTATGGAGTCTTTCAAGTTGTCTTTTCCGGGTTTTCATTGAGCGGAGTATGGGCGTGTACCATGGGGCAGAGTGTGTAAAAGAAACTGTTTTCGTTTTGAGAGGTGCGTGCTGATTTAAGCAGGAAGAGAGTATGGTGTTGTAGTAATTTACCAGGACAGTGGGGTCCTTTGATGGCGGGGCAGGTGAAGTAGACAGATACCCGGTGAGCGAGGCTGATAAGGCTGTGGGAGAAATGGATTTAAGAGTTCTGAAGGTTATGGTACGGGTTTGTTTGATTCTGGGGATAGGAATGTTAATGTCCATGGTTATTGCCAAATGATCAGAGATGTGAAGGTTGTAGCTGTTTATCTGCTGGATATTTAGGTTGGAGGAGCAGACGAGGTCCAAGATGTGACCCTGACTGTGTGTGGGAAAGTTAATATGCTGGGTGAAATCTAGACATTGTAGCAGTTCTAGGAATTCAGTGGCCAATTTATTGCTAGAGTCGTCAATATGCAGATTAAAATCACCCAGGAAGGGAATTGATGGAGAAATGGCAAATAACTGGGTTCGCATGTCAGTCAGGTCAGAAATAAGAGAAGGGTGCGGTTTGGGGGGGCGGTAAATAATAGCAGTAACCAGAGGGCAAGGGCCGGAGAGTTTAAAGACAAGGTGTTCAAATGAAGGGACGGATGGAATTGAGATGGCAGTTGTCTTGATAGTTTTCCTGTAAATAATAGCAATGCCACCTCCTCTGCCAACAGTGTGGGGTTTATCAAGGTATGTGAATCCAGTGGGAGTGGTTTGATTAAGAGAGAGATATTCTAATGGTTTTTGCCAGGTTTCGGTGAGGCAGAGAATGTCTAGGTTCTTTTCTGTTATGAATTCATTAAGAGTGTGGGTTTTGTTATTGATTGATCGGGAATTAAAGAACGCCAATTTCAGATAATTTTGTTTTATAAGGGGTAGTGATGATTTGGGAATTGGACGAAGGTTGGCTGTATTGATATGTCTTGTGTAATCGAAGCGGTGCTGCCTTTGGTTGATGATGGTTTTAATTTGATTTGCAGGTTGAGATTGTAGTGCCAGATGGGGCCGAGGAGAGGCGCTGATGGACGGAAACAAGTAAAGTGATGTCATTGGATTGGAGTGAGGGGAGGGTTCATGGGAGCTAATCAGTCATCCTGTGGAAGCACGTGTGAATGTGTGGATAGCGTAATGGAGATTCCCTGTGAGCATTTTGGTTCCGAGCATATATGGATGGATACGATCACGGTTGAAAAGAGAAGTACGGTTCCAGAAGAGATTAAAATTGTCTATGAAGTTAACGCTGCGACTGAAACAGGTGGATTGGAGCCAGGTGTGAAGGCTGAGAATTCTGCTGAAGCGCTCTACTCCACGTGATAAGGTAGGAATCGGGCCAGAGATAAAAACAGATCCTACATCCTACATCTCTTACCGTTCTTGGGGGTAATTTAGTTAGCTTTGTGTAGCGATCGCAAATGCTACTCAGTGACAGCCAACGAACACTTTTAATTTTTTCATTGATAACACATCTTAATCCTCTAATTTATTTACACTTCCCCCTTACTAAAGTTGTTTTTTTTATATATATATATATATATATATAAAACAAACGGTAACAGTGGCAGTCGGATACCATTGTAATTCTTTTCAGGTCATTCATTGTCAGACAGAAGCAGTACGGCACAACGTTACGCTAAAAAAAAATAAGTTAAAAATATAAAAATGGCTTACCTCTTTGTCCTCTGAAAGACCATGCCAACCCAACATAATGTTTACTGCATATGAAACGTGAATGGATTCGCCGAGCTGGTGTTAAAGTCCGAGCAAGTTGATTCGGTCTTCACATTTTTTCCTCTCGAGTTTTTCGTTTCCGGAAACGTATGAAGAAAACATCTTCATGTGTCGTAATGTCTAGAATCGTTTCTACAAGTTCCAAAAAAGCAATGCGTGATCGGCATGTTCGTTTTTGAAAGATTACCGGAGAAAAGTAGCACTTTTTACGTTGGGTTTATGCGAGGGCGGGTCTATAATGTCCCACTTCGGCTTTACTTCCGCTTTACGATGCGACGTCACGGTCTAAAAATAGCCTGAGTGCGGTACGCCATTCTCTGAAAATGACGTTATTAGGGACATCTCGCTTAATTCTTGATGTTATTCAATTCAAACCATCAGCATCTACTGTAACTCCTCATTTCTATTGAAAACAGATCAAGTACAGTGCTCATTAAAGTAAAAGAGTCCACATTAAAGCCCTTTCTGATGCTGGATAATATCAACGGTGCCATTAATTTGTCATGCACTGTATAATTACACATTTTTCCACGCTGTGTGAAAGAATCATTTCATCACTCATTTATGTTTCGGGAAGTACATTGATAAAGCTGTAATAATAAAATGCATTATGCTTCAAGTAAGACCTCATGAGTCACAAATCTTAATTCGAGTGTGTGCATATCTCAAGTGTTTCTGGAGGTGTGGGTGTGCGTTGATAGGTGTGTGTCTTACCCGAGTCCTGCCAGATCAGACACCAAGTTGCCGAGAGCAGCAGCTGAGGAATGAAGAGACGAGAGTGAAATTTACATTTGAGGGTTGTAAGACTGACTTGCATCAAGCACCAACTACTATAAAACAGATTGACAGGGAAACAAAGGCAACAACTTTCACAAAGACAAAAAGTGTTTTGGCAAATTCGAAGATATATTCATTCAAACAAATGTATTGTGGTTGTAGTCTGCAGTTATTTTTTTCATTCATTGTCTTAAATGAGAAGCTCATTCTTTTTTTAACAAACATGTAATGTATTAATATGCATGTGGGCCCACTAAAATGTCAAGGAGGTATATGCCGTGCTTTCTATCTTCTTTTAGTCATTGAGAGGGAAAACAACTTTCCAGTCCAACATGAAACAACATCCAGGATTATTTGTCTCTTTTTTGGATGATACACGTGAGCATGTGGCCAAATGAACCACAGAGGAGTTCAGCTAAGTGAAGCTAATGTGAGCCAGCACTTCATGAAAGAGACTCAGCTGGCAGCCTAAAGGATGTATCATGGTGCTGTAAGATCTAGTTTAGTGTCTGTTTGGGGCTGCTTGGTCTCGCGGGAGACCACCATCTCTCCAAAATTTGAGAGTAAAGCTGTATTAAGTGAGCAGATCTATTGCAAGAGATCTATTGCAGGGGATGCCACACTTCTCGTTGCTTGCAGCTGACAGCTACAACATGAAAACATTTACTTCTCTGTCCGCCTCCACATGCTGGTGCAGTTGCGCGCTGATAAAAATAGTCATTTTGTAGTAGTGCTCGGCTTGTGTACAGAGAGGGAAAAAGAAAAATGAGCTTTCTATTAGCCAGCAGAAATAGGTCTCTCTCCGAGTCCCAAAACATAGATGCAGCTAAATGAAAGAATAAAGTTTTGTTTGATGTTCATTTATTTAATTAAATGCTTGTGTGTGTTACGAGACTATGAAACTTTAAAAATGTGACAATAGGTCTCGTGGGATGATTAATGACAACTACTAATATGAGAGCGATATATGAATCTCTTGTGCATTTAAATCCATTCTTCCACAAATGGCAATGTCGCATAAATGATAATTATTCCCTAATTACAATTTTAACACATTTTAAGAGAGAACAGATTACTTTAATGTTTCATTTGGGGTCTGATGAAGAATTATAAAAAAGTTCTTTTATCGCAAAAAAACACATCCGTGGTCAAAGGTTTTGAGACACTTCACCATTCAGTAATACAACTATATTTTCTCATCAAGCAATACAGTAGTTGAGTTATAATATCACATCTATTCTTAAATTTCAAACAAAAACACCTATGTAGATTGAGGTAAAATTTTCCAATCTATACTTAAATTTGCCCTCAAGTAGAGCTCTCCCGACTAGTCAACGTAATTGACGTCATCGATGACGTAGATGCGTCGACACGCACACCATCCCATCGACGGTTAATTAAGGGTTAAAAAAAATGTATGCGTGGAAAGTTGAGAAAGGCGGACGCTCGGGATTCAAGTGGGGAAAGCGGCACAAAGCCAAAAAAGCGCACCAGAGTGACCAAAGCAGTGACTTATTTCAACAAAACAGGAGGGTACATTGTCGTGTGCAGTTTCTGCAATGCCAAGCTTGAATACCACAGCAGCACGCCGGCCGTGAATGAACACCTAAAGCGGCGTCACTCAGGTATAGTTTTGGAAGACGACAGGAAACAACAAGCTGGCAGATCTTAAGTCCATACAACAACATTTTTTTTTATTAAAGTTGCTTTTATGTGGGTTGTACGACAGAGTATTAGGGGCTAATGTCGAGCTAATGTAGCTGAATAAGCAGCTACGTACTTTATGCAGCGCCTTGCCACCTCCGTTAAAATCAACAATATTGAAAGCGTGTTGGTTTTGAATCGGTTTTACAAATAAGGAAATCCTTATAATTTTGCTTCATGTACATTAAATTATAATTAATAGAAAACTCATACTAATGCTTCGTCGTAGCTCCCAGCTAAGGTACATGTAGGTAAAGTGTGTAGCGGCTCGCAGCTACATTACCCCTACGTAATAATTCGACTTTTTTTTCCCCTCGTAGCAATATTACGACTATAATCCCGTTCTTTTTAAAAAAAAATATTTATTTGGCCCTAATACTCCATCGTAGCGTCGTATCAACGTGCATCATTAAGTTTTTTTCCCCACGTACTTCACTTCAGTGATACGTGACATTTATTTATCAACTCTGCTGGTGCTCACTCTAATGCTGAGAACAATATAGGCATACCACAAAAAGAGAAAGTAAGAATTGTTTTGAATCATGTTAGAAAAGTGAAGTCACAGTGTTCTGATATGTTTACATTCCATTCTTTGTTCTGATATGTTTACATTCCATTCTTTTGCACTACCTAATGCCATCAGCATTTGACCTTATTGTTTATTTGTGATTTATTATTGTTATTTATTAGGGCTGTCAAAATTATCGCGTTAACGGACGGTAATTAATTTTTTAAATGAATCACGTTAAAATATTTGACGCATTTAACGCACATGCCCCGCTCAAACAGATTAAAATGACAGCACAGTGTAATGTCCACTTGTTACTTATGTTTTTTGGTGTTTTGCCGCCCTCTGCTGGCGCTTGGGCGCGACTGTTTTTATGGGTTTCAGCACCACACGAGCATTGTGTAATTATTGACATCAACAATGGCGAGCTACTAGTTTATTTTTTGATTGAAAATTTTACAAATTTTATTTTTAAAAAAAATTAGAAAGAGAGGTTTTAATATAAAATTTCTATAACTTGTAGTTCTTAAAAAATGTTAGTACAAGTCTTTCTATCCATGGATCGCTTTAAGAGAATGTTAATAATGTTAATGCCATCATTTTGATTTATTGTTATAATAAATACAGTACTTATGTACCGTATGTTGAATGTATATATCCGTCTTGTGTCTTATCTTTCCATTCCAACAATAATTTACAGAAAAATATGGCATATTTTATAGATGGTTTGAAGTGCGATTAATTACGATTAAGCTGTAATTAACTCGATTAAAAATTTTAATCGTTTGACAGCCCTATTATTTTTGTGTTTATTTGTATGTTAATAATTTAAGTGTTCCAAAATTTTTTTGTGAATTTTGTGAATAATCATCAACAAAAATTTAATTGTAAGATTAATTAAAATAAATAAATAAATAAATAATTAGACTAATCGTTAAAAAGTCTAATTGGGAGAAAAATAATCGTTTGGGACAGCCATACACTCAAGTATATTGCCCAATGCATATACTGTAAATAAATATAAAATAACTTGCTATTAATAACTAATAACATGCTAAAAAACATATCCGCGGTCAAAGGTTTTGATTAGTGATTAGTGATTGAACGATTAAAGATTAGTGATTATGTCCTGTGAACCATCGCATGTGTGTGGTTTTTCAACAGCAATCATAAAGGAAGTTTTTCTCCACTTATGAGCCAATATAAAGGCAATACACTCAATGGCATTGAGTAACTAAATTTGCAGCGGTGCACCCTCCATCTGTGACAATCCGTAGAGTCATTCACACTCATTTGCATCCCAGAAGTGGTGTGATGGGTGAACTTGACTACAATTTTGACACAAGTGCTAAATCACTTCGGAGTGGCTGTGACACGGGCAGCTATTTGGAACTTGAATGTCACCAGTGTGGCTGCAATGGCGCCTTAATAGTTGAAACATTTAGGATGGAAAGCAAAATGAATCTGTTTATCCTTTTAGCTATAGGTTCCAGTGTGGGATTAACACAATAAATAAACTGCAGCTCAACTTGGGAGTCAATACACCCGAAATCAAAGATAAGAGGCAGCAAATGTCAGAGAGCTTGCAGCTCATTTTAAAATGATATCTATAATAATCTCTGAGTTTGCAGCTCTGACCACCAATCTTTCCTGACCTGACAAGGTTTACAAGCAGGTGACAAATTCCACATTGGGATTCTACTGCATCTCCTTGATCCATGAAAATATTTTTATTTATGTATTTTTCCTTGCAGCCTGTCTAAAAGTAGGCAAACATAAAGTATTATTCTTTTTATGGTTACACTGCTAACACAGACTGTTCCGCGGGCAGGTAACGTGAGGATCAGTACATGAAATTCACAGGCATATTGGATCTAATGTCAGTCAAAAGCTCTCTCTCTTTGATGTGGAGACCAATAATCCTGAAATCCTTTAAGTCTTTGAAGTGACTGTTGATAATGTAATTGGCGTAAAAAGGAACACGTACCCTCATTTGACCTGGACCCACTCCGTTTTTCTTAAGTAAGATATTGCAATATATGAAATAAATAGAAACCTTTATCTTAAAAAGATACCTGGAAGCTGAGAATCAGCAGAATGTTGACCTCCATTACAATGAATGGAATTCTCATGATTATAATAATGATTCCTTGCAGTTATACATGTAATTTATGCCTGTAAATGAGAGCAACATAACATTCCTAAAGCCAGTTTTGGTGAACATTTACAATAATAATTATATCATCCATGCAAAAAGGCACGACTTACACTTTTTCTTTGATACGATAAAGTATAGGTTGAGAAGGAGTGATGCTCTTACCTGCCATAGTAGAAATACCAAGAATCACACCAATGGACAATTCAATCTGTGTACCCTGGAGAGTAACAAACACACAAAATAACTATCAAAACACATGTAACCCAGCGATACTTCCACGCATCCATGGTACATTCGCCTGACTGCTCTTCAGTTCCTATTTGGTAACGGTGTGAATGTGAGTCCTAAAGGTTGTCCATTTGTTTGTGTCCAATATCACTTTGTATTATAATAATAATAATTATTAGAATAGGGCTGCAGCTATCGAATATTTTAGTAATCGAGCAATCGACTGAAATTTCTATCGATTAATCGAGTAATCGGATAAAACTTTTTTTTTTTTTTTTAGGTAAAGAGCAATTATAAATATACATGAGAAAAAAAGACATTTAATCCAACACTGAACCATTTTCAGTCAATCATTGTTTTTATTTTCGATGTACATTGTTGAAAACAGCCAATAATTGCATCTCAGATGTGACTAGAAAAAAAATTAACTGCTTTCACTCAAAAAACTTCTAGATCTTAAAAAAAAAAAAAAAAAAAAGACATATTTCTTACCTAAAAATGTAATTACGCTTGATAACACACATCACTTGAAAGCTACATGTTTTTCCCCACGTGTTTCAATTGAATTTCCATTTGTGTCAAGCTATACATAAGTTCTAGTTAAGTTTTAAGTTAGTCTAAACTGTAAGTGCTGATAGGAATTTGAGTTTTTGCAGTGTTCAAAATAAATGTATGATACTTGCTGTATTGGAGCACATTAGGGACCAGTGCTGTGTGGTGTTTTATTCAGCAATGACTACTGAGCTAAAACAAAGTTAGCTTTATTATGTTTTAATTTTACACCCTCATCACTCTACAGCGCTGTGTTTTTACAGATTAAATAAAGCCTGTATGTAAGACACGTTAGCCATGCATCGACAGTGGTCATGATCCAGGGGTGCCCAAGTCCAGTCCTCGAGAGCCCCTATCCAGCTTGTTTTCCATGTCTCCCTCCTTGAACACACCTCAATCAAATGATCAGCTCATCAGCAAGCTCTGCAGGAGCCTGATAATGATCCTGATTATTTGAGTCAGGTGTGTTGGAGGAGGGAGAAATGGAAAACAAGCTGGATAGGGGCTCTCGAGGACTGGACTTGAGCACCCCTGTCATAATCAATAGAACCTAGCCCTCTGAAGGGCTAACGTTACGTGAGCGAGTGACAGTAACGTTATATTTATTAGCGCTGAGAAGTCTACTGCTTAAAGATGGTGGCTTTTTACCAACGCTGCCCAGACGCAGTCGAGTCTGTCATTTCGCATCTCGTCCTAAATGCATGCGATATCTACAGTATGAGACGCATCGGACACTACCTGCTATCACACTAGCATCATGTGGGCTAGTTTTTTAGCAACGTCAGCGTAGCTTGTAGCGGCTGTCGGCTACAGTAAGTTTTTTTTTTTTTTTTTGCTTCTTCCTCTACGCACGTGATGTCAGCGCGTTGTCCCGCATTAAAAGTAGTCCGCGCAAAACGTGATGCTTAGAGCTGGCAAAATTAAACGATTCCTCGAGGTGAATAAAGTTACTCGGATCAGTTTTTAAACTCGATTTACTCAAGTTGCTGGCGTATTCGTTTCAGCTCTAAATTATAATAATAATAATAATAATGGCACTAATGAGACATCTTTCCAAAAGACGAATGATTGATACGCATGCAGGTCATTTGACGAACCACAGTAACAGCAACTAGAACAT
Organism: Corythoichthys intestinalis; assembly: GCF_030265065.1. NCBI lineage: Eukaryota > Metazoa > Chordata > Actinopteri > Syngnathiformes > Syngnathidae > Corythoichthys > Corythoichthys intestinalis. The sequence goes on from NC_080398.1 coordinate 46,902,609, forward strand.
CCTATTGTTGACTATATGTACCAAAGAACACAAGCTAAAAAGAAAAAAAACAAAACAGACACTTTTGATATGCTTGAGAAGACTTAACATGTTGTTGCAAGTTTTACATAACGCACCGTAAATATAATATGTTTACAAAAAGGAAAATCTGAAACTTAGTGAAATAATGTCAAGTAGGGAATCATGCAATCATAGCTGAAATGTGTATATCACTAGCCGTTCATCATTTGTTTGGCTGGCCTTCAGCAAGATTAATGAGTAGCGATTAAAGGAGCATGTGAAAATTGTGAGAAGTGATACAGAATGTTAGGAGACCGAGAAAGGCAGAAAGATCAGACAGTGTGAAATCATGATTGGGTAGAAAGTGTCACAGTCCCATCTGGACTGTTGCCTTTCCGCCTAATTACTTAATTTTCATAATTGATTTCATGGGTTAGTCTGGAATCATAATCTCAAAATGTGTCGTGACTATTATATTTCCAATTTATATTAACTTTGCGTTTAAATTAAGAGTCTGTGTTTAGATTATATCCAGTTTTGTTTCTTGGTGTCTCTTCTTTTCCTGTGTCTCTTGTTCATGTCTTGACACTAATTGGGTTATCTTGTTTGTCAGCCCTTTTTCTGGTGCAAAACAATCAGCTTCCTCCATCCACTCGCCTCTTGTACAGGTACTGTACTTGTCTCATGTTTCCTTGTAATTAGTTTTTTCTTTCAGTCTGTGTCAGCTCATTGTTTTTATTGTCGTAGTCAGTCATGTTCCTTTGAGAACATCAGGTTTCCTGTTATGATGTGTTTATTCACAGTACTATTTGGAATCTTGATTTTAAAAAAAAAAAAAAAAAAAAAAAAAAAAAGTTTCTACAGGTACATACTTTTTTTTTTTTTTTTTTTTAATGTGTCTCAAACACTCCTGCTTTGTCTTCCTGCTTCTTGCACTTGAGTCCTCTGGCTTTCACCATTACCACAAAACCACATAATCTTCTCAAATAGCCTCCTCTCCTCTCCTCTCCAAAACAGAAACCTTCCTGTACCACTCTCTAAATGTTAGATAAAACTGCATTGTTGAAGAGTGGAAAAAAAATCTGAATGCATTGTTGAAGAGTGGAAAAAAAATTCGACACATTGTCTACAGTAGAGCTGTCCCGATTAGTTGACGTCTTCGACGTCATCGATAATGCGTCGACGAGCACAACATCCCGTTGACGGTTGATGAAGGGTTAAAAAAAAAAAAAAAAAAAAAAGTGTGGAAAGTTGAGAATGTCAGGCACTCGGTATGCAAGCAGGGGAAGCGGCACAAAGCCAAAAAAGCGTGTGAGTGACCAAAACATTAATTTATTTCAACGAAATAAAGGAGAGTACACTGTTGTGTCCTGTCTCTTCAATGCCAAGCTTGGCTGCACGTCGGCCATGAATGAACACCTAAAGCGCTGTCACCCAGTTGTAATTTTGGAAGACGACAAAAGACAACAAGCTGGCAGATCGTTAGTCAATCTAACTAATAAGGATGCAACAATACTCTGTTTTATATTGAACCGTTTAATACGCCCTCTTTAATTCAATACCCAAAAATGTTCGATGCAAATGAAAAGCTCCCAAAATGTATTTTCTGAATTTTTTTCTTGCGTGCGCTCGCATCGAAAACTGAGGACTGTGCCTTGAAAAACTCAGACAACTCCTCCCGGCGTGCAGCCCTCCTCCTCTCCTCCCCCCAAAATGCGTGGTGGGCGGAGTGAAGCACACCGCATTTGTTTGTGGCTGAGGTAACAATAATGGCTAGCGAGGAAAGACAAGTTTGAGCAGGCAGCTTCAGCGTCATACAGATGTGCTGTGTGGCAGCATTTTGGGTTTGCTGATACGCGAACTCCTCTTGTACATATTTCACAAAGACTGTCTTCCCGGATATTTACAACAAAGTCCGCCAAAACATTGTTACCGACTTGGCTGCTACGAATAACCTCGCTTTGACAACGGACAGCTGAAAGGACATGATGAACAATGAGTGGCAAATTGTCATATGCTGGTGTTGTGCAGTAATGAGCAGACGTGACTTCTGTGGCTTTGCTAACTTTTTTTAATGCGCGCACACATTAGATATCATGAAATAGCAAACTAGATGTGCTACCTCCCATGCTATTGGCTACGTGAGCCCAGAGTGATTATGGGACACGTAGTCCATATAATACATCGATGAATTACCGTAATTTCCGGACTATTAAGCGCCCCTGATTACAAGCCTCACCCAGTACATTTTTAAAGGAAAAAGCATTTTGTACATACATAAGCCTCTCCTGCCTATAAGCCGCGTGTGCCCACATAGTAAACTGAAATATTTATAAAGAAATACACAGTTTTCTAAGTTTAAATACCAATCGGGTTATGATATAGCCGTTGACTTACAGGTAAGGGAGGTGCGGAAGAGCAAGAGACGTGCTGTTGTTGTTGTTGCGGGTGTGTCTGTGTGTGTGCGTCAGCTGCTAGAGGCAGCAGTCGTGTGTTGTTCCACGAGTTTCCAAAATAAAGAATTGCAACCTAACTTAGCGGGTTACTCTTTGTCGTCGTTACAATACCTTAACTTTTCTTTCCAAACAGCGCCAGCAACACGGCACTTAGCTGACTCCTCAAGCTCACTCCTGAGCGTGTCGTTCTCTTAGTCACGCAGCAGACCGGCTTTTCGAAACCCGTTGGTGATGGTGGATTTTTTTCACGCTGCTCCACGCTGTCAGACTTTTGCAAAAGTTGCTCTTCGCATACAGCCACTTTTGTAAACGATCTGACGCCGCTGGCCATCCAAGCCTTCAATTCAACTCCGCACGTCATATCCATTTCTTCTAGAATTTTCAATGATGCGGGTATGCTAATTTTACTAATGCACAAAGATGAGGGTCTGCTATTTTTATTCGTGCACAAAGTTAAAATACGGGTAGGAGTGCAAACCAGCGTCTTCCTCGACACATATATTCCACGTGTCTTATGCTTACATTTTATGCTCGAGCGCTCCTGGCAGTCGTTAGAAAAATTGATGAATTGGCCGCATCATTGCATGCGCCGCAGGATTCAAAATGAGGAAAAAAAGTAGCGGCTTGTAATCCGGAAATTACGGTATAAACCGCCATGACTGAATGGAAGTTAAGCAGGCCAAATCAATCCATACCAGTGACTACAGATAATGCTGCAAATATTGTTAATTCAGTACGTGACACAGATGGATTCGGACCAAAAATAGAATGTTTTGCCCATGTAGTAAACCTAACTAATCAATAGTGTGCCACGCCTCACTTTACAAACAGTAAAGAATGTTCCCAGCACTTTTATACAAAATTTCTTCAGATCAGTAAGAAGTTAGCACATAAATATTATGCACTAAAATGCATGTTTATATGATGGCAATTTAATTTTTGCCCGTTATCAAGAAAAAAACAAACAAAAAACAAACGAAACAAAAAATACAATCGTTATTTTTTTTTTTCCAGAGCATTAAATGTATTGAATCAAATCGAAAATCGTGTCCCCCGTATCGAAAATCGTACTGAACCGTGACGTAACTGTATCGTTGCATCCTTACTAACTAATGTCATGCTTTATTGAAGTTGCTAAGCATGTCGCAATCTGCAATGAGGCCATTTATCGCACGGTAAACAAAAATGAGGGCGGTAATTTTCAAGGCTGCATTTTATGGCCTCATGCGTGCATACGTGTTGATTGCATATGAGACCGCAGTTCCTTTCACAGATGTTTATTGGTGATCAACACGCTGTAGAATTAAAGATATTAAGTGTTATTTATGTGTTTATTTGCACTTTAATACAGAATTTGTGTTCCAAAATGTTTTTGTGAATTAATAAGCGTAAAACAAAATTTAATTGCTAAATTAGTACCATAAAAAAAAAAAAAAACTAAAATGATTAGATTAGTCGATTAATCGTAAAAATAGTCTGCTGACTAATCGAGAGAAAATTAGTCGTTTGGGACAGCCCTAGTCTACGGTATATCGAAAATCTTCTCAATGGGATATTCAATTTTAGCCGTTTTATCAGCAACTTTAAGGAGTTGTTTTGGCATTTACTGCACGTGACACTTACGGCAACAATCATGATGCAGTTGTCCAGAAATCCAAATCCAACAAAAGGGAGTGCGTTGTGCAGGAGAACTGAAAAATAATGAATACCAGTCACATTAGGAACACAGTTTCAACACTTACAGTGGGGCAAATAAGTATTTAGTCAACCACTAATTGTGCAAATCCTCCCACTTGAAAATATTAAAGATGCCTGTAATTGTCAACATGGGTACACCTCAACCATGAGAGACAGAATGTGGAAAACCCCCCCAGAAAATCACATTGTTTGATTTTTAAAGAATTTATTTGCAAATCATGGTGGGAAAAAGTATTTGGTCAATACCAAAAGTTCATCTCAATACTTTGTTATGTACTCTTTGTTGGCAATAACGGAGGCCAAACGTTTTCTGTCACTCTTCACAAGCTTTTCACACACTGTTGCTGGTATTTTGGCCCATTCCTCCATGCAGATCTCCTCTAGAGCAGTGATGTTTTGGGGCTGTCGTTGGGCAACACGGACTTTCAACTCCCTCCACAGATTTTCTATGGGGTTGAGATCTGGAGACTGGCTAGGCCACTCCAGGACCTTAAAATGCTTCTTACGAAGCCACTCCTTTGTTGCCCTGGCTGTGTGTTTGGGATCATTGTCATGCTGAAAGACCCAGCCATGTCTCATCTTCAATGCCCTTGCTGATGGAAGAAGATTTGACTCAAAATCTCTCGATTTTCATTCATTCTTTTCTTTACACAGATCAGTCGTCCTGGTCCTTTTGCAGAAAAACAGCCCCAAAGCATGATGTTTCCACCCCCATGCTTCACAGTGGGTATGGTGCAATTCAGTATTCTTTTTTCTCCAAACACGAGAACCTTTGTTTCTACCAAAAAGTTCTATTTTGGTTTCATCTGACCAAAACACATTCTCCCAGTCCTCTTCTGGATCATCCAAATGCTCTCTAGCAAACCACAGACGGGCCTGGACGTGTACTTTCTTCAGCAGAGGGCACGTCTGGCAGAGCAGGATTTGAGTCCCTGGCAGGGCATTGTGTTACTGATAGTAGCCTTTTTTACTGTGGTCCCAGCTCTCTGTAGGTCATTCTCTAGGTCCCCCCGTGTGGTTCTGGGATTTTTGCTCCCCGTTCTTGTTATAATTTTGACGCCACGGGGTGAGGAGGGAGTTGAAAGTTCGTTTTGCCCAACGACAGCCCCAAAACATCACTGTTCTGGAGGAGATCTGCATGGAGGAATGGGCCAAAATACCAGCAACAGTGTGTGAAAAACTTGTGAAGAGTTACAGAAAACGTTTGGCCTCCGTTATTGCCAACAAAGGGTACATAACAAAGTATTGAGATGAACCATTGGTATTGACCAAATACTAATTTTCCAACATGATTTGCAAATAAATTCTTTAAAAATCAAACAATGTGATTTTCTGGGGGTTTTTTCCCCCCACATTCTGTCTCTCATGGTTGAGGTTTACCCATGTTGACAATTACAGGCCTCTCTAATATTTTCAAGTGGGAGAACTTGCAAAATTAGTGGGTGACTAAATACTTATTTGCCCCACTCTATATAGTATAATTCTTATTCAGTGTATTTCGGGCTTTCTAAACTGAGGCCAATTGTGGACAATCAGCGATTTATAAAGATTAATGTATTGAATCTCAGTAAACTATGCAAGGATACCTAATGCAATGTGGAGTATATTAAGCCAATGTGAGAGTAGATCATTTCATTTACTTGAGAACCTTTTCCTATTTATAAACCATTATGAATCAGACAGAAAGTAGGCCTTCCATTCATGGCCCCGACAAATTGAATTATCCAAATGGCAAGAGCAGGGCAACAATCACATTAAACAAAGGCTTGTGTGGGTGAGTGCATTGTGAAAATTCCAGAGATTGCTGGATGAGCTAGTAACTCATTTCAACTGTTATTTTAGCATTTCCACTGAATCAGGAAAAAACACAATTCACCGCCCCATAATAAACACTGTGCTTTACACTTCATCTGATTTAATCCAATCAGAATGCACAAAAGTAGGGCTAGTTTGGTTAACTTCTAATACTATGAAATACACACATAGATACTACAAATAAAAAAATATGTGCTTCTTACCATATCTTAATTGTGCTGCAGTAGGTGGTGCAATGTCAAGCTGCCCTGTAGACAAGAAGATGATGAAAATGTTATGATCAAGGGCAAGAAATCTAGCTTGCTTTGCGAGAAACATTTTTTAAATAAAACTTGGAAAAGGGGGAAGGAAAATAGACCATACAAAGTTCAATAAGAGAAGTGCATCTGCGAGAAATACTTTCTATCTTGGTCACTCCACCATCCAGAAAGATGAGTGTAGGAAATGATGCATAATATTGATTGCAGCCTGGATGCGTGTGTGTGTGTGTGTGTGTGTGTGTGTGTGCGCATAATAGACAGACACACGCGCACCCACCTTCTTTCATTTAATTCAAATAATAGATAATATGGTGATAGCAAGGGCAAAGAAACAGAGTTGATGGAATGTTTTTTTCAGAATATTGTGCTTAGACGTCAGTTTCTGTCCTTTTTCGTGGCAGCACCAATCCAAAGACTCTCCGGATGATAACAATATAGAACTGAATTTGCTTCTGTAGCAGACCCCATAGAAAGCAATTGTGTTACAAGCCACATTTAATTGAAATGTGCAGCAACCATGCAGAACGGTCACTAAGAAGTTAGCTAGTAATAACGAGTGGTTGTGGGTTTTTTTTTGTCGTTTTGGTTTTCTTTGTTGTATCCCCACAACCTTCGTGTGGGCAAGCAGTATGGATAAAAGATTCATGGATGGATGTGGCAAAAAAATAAAATAATTGATGCTTTTATATACATTCTTAGGCATGTATTCTATATTCAACATGTATTCATTCATCTTCTGTACTGCTCATCCTCACAAGGGTCGTGGGGGTGCTGGAGCCTATACCATATAACCATGGGCAGTAAGCGGGGTACACCCGGAATTGGTTGCAAGCCAATCGCAGGGAACAACGAAACAAACCCCCCCCCACGCACTCAGACCTAGGGACAATTTCAAGTGTTCAATCAGTCTATTGTGCATGTTTTTGGGATATGGGAGGAAGCCGTTCAAGCTCAGGCAAGGGGAGAACATGAAAACTCCACAGAGGAAGGCCGGAGCGCGGGATTGATCTCACCCTTGATCTCAGAGCTGTGAAGTGGACGTGCCGCTGTCTAGAACGTACAGTATCTATGTACAAAATTTCATTCTGATTTGTCCACAAATAACAGACGAGTAGTAATTTTAGTATCCTCTCTAAGAAGAAATTTGAGACCTCCCTCTGTGTGGTCTAAAAAGTGGTATCGGTCCATCACCAGTATGGAGGTCCAGTAATTGATTAGTGTGTAGTTGTAGTGGTATTACTACCAGGTGTGAAAGTGGCTAGAATTTCTTGCTGGAACTCTCCGACGTGAAGGTCGCCACGGAGCCAGAAATCTAAGTTATTTATTTATTTATTATTTTTTTCCTTAAACTACTGAAATACAAAGAATACTGCTTTAGCACAGTTATTTTTATAACACATACAAAAACTGATTTTCATTCAAAATTGTATTTTTTCAATGATTTGCAAAATAAAATGCAACAAAAACAGCAATAACCCCAACCTCCATCTCCTATTTTCCCTCATTTCCTCACATACTAAATGTCAAATCTCAATTTTAACTACATAGGTTGTATATTAAAATTGAAGTTAATATAAACATTTACTTTTTTTTTTTAATAATGAAGATATAAGTAATGTACATTCAGAAAAATAGGTACAAATTACTTATATTATGCAAAGTGAAATGAAATATACTATTATTTTGAATATCGCGCATTGACTTTTTTTAAATCATAAGGAAATGGATAAGTAGCCTAACATAAATGAACAAATATAAGTCCAAAGTTCACATTGACAGCTAAGATGTTCTGAACCTCCCCATTAGAGCAAATAAAACTAAATACGATAAATAAGCCTCCCAACTCTTTCATTGCTCTTAAATAATTATCTTAAACATTTTATGTTGCATTGCCCTTTTTTTGTCGCATCAATTCAACCTTTATTTATGTATTTTTTTTGCTGTTCCAGAAAACATGCACATTTGAACCAATCAGAGCTAACTATCTCTGCTGATCACATGTCAGTATGTCAGCCAATTCAACGGATAAATGAGTCCAGGAGTTTTGCTTTGCTGCGTGCAGTCGCACATTGATGTGACTCATCATAGTCAGACTCAGATAACTGCAGCAGCTGGGGAAACCTCCATGCCGTCAGTGGAATAAAATAAATAATAAATATTGGTGAAAACGGATTACGCTACACAAGCACTTTATTATGCTTGTCGTTAACACTTGTGTATATGTAAATCTGATGTTGGTAGATTGTTTTCTTGTAGGAGATGAAATGCATGTGTGGCATCTTAGCATTTTTTATTTATTTATTTTTACATAGCGTTTTGACAGTTGCCGTCATATTTTCGGAATCAAAGCACCGTGTACCGGAGCAGAATTCTGGCCCTTAATCTTATACCGGAACTGCATTCTGGCCCTGAATCTTATATCGGAACTGCGTTCCTGATCGTTCTGGCCCACTTTCACCCCTGATTACTACCAGTGAGTAATTTTCTGGAAAGTCTAGAGCATCGGCCATTATGAATGAGCAAATTTCCCAAGCATTACCGCCAGTTGAATTGTATTGAATTGTTGTATTGAGGCAGACTTAATGTTGATAGAGGGAAAACCTAGCCTAGTTTTTAAGGTTTGAAAGATGGCAGGGGAAACAAAAATGCTACCTGTTAATATATGAATTTTTTTGTGTATTGGATAACTTCTAATGTGAGTTCAGAATGGGGGAAAAAGAACTTCATTCAGAAGTTAAACAATAACCGAATCTTTATTTCCACAAAGTAGTTGCTGGTTGGGGCATGCTACACAAGTAGTGTGACACACCACACCACACCTATGGAACAAAGTGTTTGCGAATGAGAAATTGATAAAGAGGAACATGAAATTGCAGTATTTCTCTGGGTCTCAATTTCTTTTTTCTTTGTTCCTCCTTAATCTAGTTTGCTGACTTTGTCTTGTGCTGTCTTTGTGTCATCTATTAGAGCAGGGGTCCCCAAACTACGGCCCGCGGGCCGGATACGGCCCGCAGCCACATTTGGTCCGGCCCCCTGAACAAAAAAAAAAAAAAAAAAAAAATTGTAAAAAAAAAAAAAAAAAAAAAATTCCCCCCCCCCCCCCCCCCCCCAACAGAGTTATTTATGTCCTGGCTTTTTTCTGTGAAGAACTGAGCAATGGTTATTTGGTTATTATCTATTCAATTAATACAGTATTATTATATTATATTATATTACATGATATTATATTATATTATATTCAGGGGTGCACATAAGTGGTCCGCACATGCGTACTGGACGTAGACAAACGCGCTGGCCCTCAACGGCTTCCATACGCTTTTGCGTACCGATGGCTGACCACTCTATTTGCGGCGGACACGAGAAAATAACTTCTCAAAATGTCGATGAGGCAGGCCACACTGAGTAATTACTTCCGTGTTCCCCCACCCCCGTCAAAAGACAGACAGACGACAGAGACGTCACCGGAGCTACCGAAAAAAAGGACTTTTGCTGAAAAGTAGCTACAGGAGGTACCGTGGCTAGAAGCGAATGATGCTCGCACGGAAATGCGGTACAAAATGTGCCGTGAGAATCCCAATGTCGCCGATTAGAGCAACGCATTTTATGTAGGGTCAAAGAATTTCAGCCATCCAAACTTTGAAAAGCACGAAAAAAACAGAAGCAAACTATCGATGTCAAACAGGACCCCACTCGCCCTATGGACATGTGGCGGAATAGGGCGGAATAAAGGTAATGAACAGCGACATGCACTGACAAACGTGTTTTTGCTCGCATTTTACAAAGCTAAACATGCACGTTCAATAAGGTCTTATGAGGAGGACATCCCACTTTTAAAAAGGCTTGGAGTTAATGTGGGAGCCGCATAATGCCCTTTATTTTGAATTGGTGCTTTTATGTTTATTTCTTTACATTTCACTTCAACGTAATGGCAATTTTGTTGTGCCAGTTGATGTTAATCAAGCATTAACTGTTAATATAATTAATCAAAGTTAATTGGCTCTAAGTAAAGCTTGTCATAAATTTATCGCATCAGGTGGGTCGGCTCTCAAGCTCAATGAGGACCAAGTCACATCTCCAGGTCCTCCTCTGAGAACCTGGGCAAAAAAATTATGTGCACCCTTGATTATATTATATTATATGATATTATATGATATGATATGATATGATATTATATTATATTATATTAAGGGCTGTCAAAGTTATCGCGTTAACGGGCGGTAATTAATTTTTTTCATTAATCACGTTAAAATATTTGACGCAATTAACGCATATGCCCCGCTCAAACAGATTAAAATGACAGCACTGTCATGTCCACTTGTTACCTGTGTTTTTTGTCTCCCTCTGCTGGCGCTTGGGTGCGACTGATTTTATGCACCATGAGCATTGTGTAATTCTTGACATCAACAATGGTGAGCTACTAGTTATTTTTTTTGATTGAAAATTTTACCAATTTTATTAAAACGAAAACATTAAGAGGGGTTTTAACATAAAATTTCTATAATTTGTACTAAAATCTATCTTTTAAGAACTACAAGTCTTTCTATCCAGGGATTGCTTTGACAGAATATTAATGTTAATGCCATCTTGTTGATTTATTGTTATAATAAACAAATACAGTACTTATGTACAGTATGTTGAATGTATATATCCGTCTTGTGTCTTATCTTTCCATTACAACAATAATTTACAGAAAAATAAGGCATATTTTAGAGATGTTTGAATTGCGATTAATTACGATTAATTTTTAAGCTGTGATTAACTCGCTTAAAAATTTTAATCGTTTGACAGCCCTAATTATATTATATTATATTATACTATATTATATTATATCATTTTTATTTTATTTACTTTGGTTCCGTGAAGAATCCAGAAAGGGTTATTTGATTGTGGCTTTCTGAAAAACAATACATTTTTACATTTAGGCACTCCTGCAATCGTCACACTTTTTCTGTTACAAACTGACCCCGGCCCCTCATCAGAGAAGAGAAGGGTTATGTGGCCCTCACAGGAAAAAGTTTGGGGACCCCTGTATTAGAGCCTTATGGAAATTAACTGGTCCATCAATGCGAATTACCCTAATTTATTTGATTTTTTAAAGACTAAAACATGTAGCAAAAAAACATGCAAACAAACAAAAAGAAAAAAAAAACTGAACTGTACTGATTAGTTGCTGTGCTATTGAACAAAAGATCGAAGAGGACAACGCCAGCCGCTTTAACAGCTGAGGGCAATAAAATGGTTTCCGTTTGCAGGTTCTGTGAAATTGGATTTGTTACACTCAGGTCTGTGGAAATAGGAATCCAATTTCCACAAGCGGACGTCTATTTATTTTGTCACACATTTTAACTGCCCAGTGGAACTCACAATTTGCAGTGTTGTTTTAATCTATGACTTTATGGTTTTAATCAAGTCATAGTATACACCGTATTTTTTCGGACTATAAGTCGCAGTTTTTTTTTTTTTTTCCCCATAGTTTGGCTGGGGGTGCGACTTATACTCAGGAGCGACTTATGTGTGAAATTATTAACACATTATGATATCATTTCACATGTTATTTTGGTGTTTTGGAGTGACACTGATGGTTTGGTAAACTTGTTAGCATGTTTTTTACGCTACAGTTAACTGAATAACTCTTAATAGCTATGGCCACGTTCACGTTCCGCCTTTGGCAATGTGTGTTCAATTGTATTATTGACTTTTTCATATTTAAATGCATGCTTTTAGTTTGTGGCGCTTTCACGCCCATGTGAGGGCGCACTCGCACTTGTTTACGTGAAGAGCGCTCACACGCCAGAAGAAGACTGACAGCTACGCAGCTCTGAGTAAGTGGGCGTGTTAGCGAGAGAGAAACACGGCTGTGATCCTACGTTCATTGTTTATGCTTGTAAAATATCTCTCTCTCTCTGTGGTTGTTTGAACGATGTGCTAATGCTAGCGAACACATGCTAACTGTTTGTGTCATTGCTGTATAATACCCAATTATCAATTATTTCCGTTGATGCGAACCTCTTGGTATCAAGCACGAAATTAATTCAGCAAATTATACGGACGTCCAGCATCGTCATTTGGGAGTTTAGCTCGCTGTATAGCTAGGACCGAGCCGTAGCGTCCTGGTGAGGACTATATTCGCATTTCGTTGTTCATGCACTGTACACTTATTCAGCATGTTGTTTTCAATTGTATTTTTATATTAAATTGCCTTTCAAGATGACATAGCTGTTCTATGTGTTGGATTTTATCAAGTAAATTTCCCCCCAAAATGCGACTTATACTCCGGTGCGACTTATACATGTTTTTTTTCTCTTCGTTGGGCATTTTATGGCTGGTGCGACTTCTACTCAGGTGCGACTTGTAGTCCAAAAAATACGGTACACGGAATGTATTCTAGCTAAGTATACTAAATTAGATGACATCATCAAATATACTAATTCACACAGAAAATCTCATTTTGGTTATCTTTAAACTGCAAAGCAAATCCACAACAGAGCATAAGGCATTGTGAATTCCACTAACAACGACCAGTAGGCAGTGACACTTGACGATCTTTCTGCTCCGATTTGCAGAAACTCACCTCAGTATTTATTTATTTACTGACATGGCTCACTGAAAGGCCTCTGGTGTAAAGTATTGATTGCTGGCATCTTAAATCCCACATCGCTACCACACTGCAAGAATCTAACTCCGCATAAAAGACCTGGGGAAAGTTTTTAATGGACTGTGATAAGCTGCTAACCACGAATAGGTACTCAGAGCAGCCATACAATATTTTTCTAACCGTCTAATCCCATCCTGCAACTATACAGCAGATAAATGTGACTGATTATAGATATGTTAATAGATAGGAATTTAAACACTCATTTGTTAATGGAGCTGTCAGCTCAACAACATCCTAAAGCAGCACTTCCACATCCAATATCATGATTACAAGAAATGGAGCAGTGTGCATGCACGTCCGCAAGCGCACAAACATTCAAGTACTTGTCTAACCAATGCAAGTATGTAAAAATCTGCTCGTGTCTGTTTCCAATTGCCTGTTTTCCCAATTGGTGGGTATGGTAGTATTTGACATGAAGCCCACTGGGAAAGAGTATTATTACTGTCATAGATGACGAAAATGTGATCACTGTATATCTTAGAATGGATGTAGACTAACAGGAGAAACAGACTTAAAACTGTAGATACATGTAGGTAGATCTAACTATGTGACCACCTCTGCTCAGAAGTAATCATTCAGTAGAGGTTATTACATGACTTAGAGTGTGCTTACTTTCGTTGTTGGCCTTACCAGCCATTGCATGGCTAATGTTAGCCAGTCAAATAGGGTAGGAAGTAGTACGAAGTAAGCACACACTTACGTCTGACTGGCTACTCTAAATAACTAACGTTAACAACCTCTACTGGATGATAACATCAGTGGCTAACCTCATACAACAATCTCTACTGAATGACTCCTTCTAAACTGATCAAAAAGAGGTCTATCTGTTGTAAATCTTGTTCAATTGTGAGTCTATACTTTACTTAGTTATGGTCAGTTTATGTTGTGGGTATTTTCATTCATTTTTATTATTTGCAAAGCACCTCACATTTCCTGGCCACCGTCGATAAGACTGTCAGAAACGACAGTTACATGATCAAAAACTGGAGACTTAAACGTCCCGAAATGTTGACGTTTCAGATTATTTTAGTGTGCAATAAAATGTTTGCAAACAATGCACCGCAACAGCAACACTAAAAAACTAAAATAAAACAAGCATTGACATGATGTGTCTTGGCTGTTTCACGATTATTTTTTTTTTAATGACTACAATCATTTAGTATTGTCATGGCATGAACGAGACCAAAATCTCTTGAATCCAAGACATTCAAATGACTACAAATCTGCTTCTCGTGGCTCCAAATATTATTCAGTGGTATGAAAAACTATCTGAACCTATATGAACCTTTTGGAATTTCTCACATTTCTGCATAAAATCCCCATCAAATGTGATCTGATCTTTGTCAAAATCACATAGATGAAAATACAGTATCTGCTTTAACTAAAACCATGGGTGAAAGTGGGTCGGAAAGCGCCAGATTGGCATTCTGCTATGAAATACGATGGCGGAACGCTGTTCCGGCACACGGTGTTTTGATCCAAATGCATCTCCAATAAGAACAATCTACTAAAGTCAGATTTACATACACAAGTGTTAAAAACAAGCCTAACAAAGAGCTAGTTTGGTGTCATCCATTTCCACTGATATGTATTATTCATTTATTCTATGTAGTTCTTCCCGGCATCTCTCTCTATCTGACAAGTCGCATCGCCCTGCACACACAGTGAGTGCAAATGCACTGCATGGCATGCAGGTAAAAAAGAACTGGACTCTGCTGGCTGACATACTGACATGTGATCAGCAAGGCTAGTTAGCTGTGATTGGTTCAAATGCACCTTTTTTATGAACAACAAATAGAGGAGGGAAAAATCTTGTTGAATTAAACTGGCAATGCAATGGAAAATTGATCAGATCTTTAAGAGAAAGGAAAGAGTGGAATGAGATTTATTTTATTTTATCTGGGTGGTTCAGAACAGCTTCCATGTTAATGTGCACTTTGAACTTAGGGGCAGTTTACATGGCGACACAAAGACGCAATGACTGAGTTGCGGACTCGCCTCGCGTGCATATGGTGCCGGCGAAGACGGAAGGCGAAAACGAAAAATTCTGAATCCTGCCTCCAAAGTGCAAGAATCCGATTGCGGGGGGTTGAGGGGGGCTTCCTCGGCATGCGTATCAAAGGCTCCTGCCGCGCGAGACCGCGCTGTTAACGTCAGCACTCGTACACGTCACATTGGGCGTGCGCAGCGCTGCTACTAAACATTAAATACAGCAAATATGGCGGAATGTCAGCTTTAATTGACTTTTTTAATAATATTTTTACATTAAATATGTTGAACGTTTCAATTTTTGTGCCTTTTTGAATAAAATAAAAATGACATCGCTTCGAATGTGCGGGCATATTTTTTTCCGGGCTGAGGGAGCTTGGTGGGGTCAAAGTGCATCATTCTCTGTCGCCCGGTAAATCTGCACTGCCCCCTAGGGCTTGGCATGAATACTACATCGTTTTCATGCTGAATTGCGACATTGTTCAAATGGAGACGCAAATGCAAATTTGAAATTGTTCGTATTCTCAGAGTCACCATGTAAACGGCCCCTTATTTCTGATCATTTATGTAAGGTTACTTCTTTATCTCCTTATTAAAAAAACAGTCAATGTTTGCTTCGTCTTCAAAATATATTCCATTTCACTGTGCATAATGCAAGTCATTTGTACTTTTATTTTTATGTATGTTACTTATATCTTTATTATTTAAAAAAAAAAGTCAGTGTTTATATTATCTTCAATTTTAAAGTACAGTACATCCTATTTTCTTGAATAGTTAAAATTGAAGTTTTGCTTTTAGATTTGAGGAAATATAAATATTCTAATTATGAGGAATTTTGTAAATCAGGGAAATATTATAGTTTTTAATGGAAATCAGTTTCTCATTTATGCCTTGTGCCAGTGTAATGTAGCAACCTAATGCATGTGTGAAGCCTACATATAATTTATTCATTTTTTATAGGCTGCTTATCCTCACGAAGGTCACAGGGGCGCTGGAGCCAATCCCAGCTAACTATGGGCAGTATACGGGGCACACCTTGAATCGGTTGACAGCCAATCGCAGGGCAGAAGGAGGCACACACAGTCATACCTAGGGACAATTTAGAGTGTTTGATCAGCCTACATGCATGTTTTTTGGAGTACAAGGAGAAACCCCAAGCAGGCATGGTGAGAACATGCGAACTCCACACTGGAAGGCCAGAGCCCGGGATTGAACCCCTGATCTCAGAACTGAGAGGGGAGCGTGCTAACCACTGTGAAACCTATTGTGTTTTATTGTGTGTTATATTTATAACTGTGCTAAAAGCAGTTTTAGCATTTCAGTGGTTTGGGGAGGATTTTGAAAAAAACTGATATTGCGACTTTTGGATGTTTGCGATATATATTGCGAAATTAAAATGAGAAGAATCTTCACTAGATGACTTGAATTTGGGATGACTTTGGTTGACTCACCATGACCAAATTGTATTTATATAATACAGTTTAATCCAGGCTAAGAGGGTTAATCTGATGAAGGTTGATGTATATAAAAGTGATCCAGGATGCCATGTAAAAACATAACATCGACGATAAAAACAGCTTGCTATATAAAGTGCTTCATATCAAAACAAAAGTTTGTGTGTTCGATAAATAAATTCAATAAATAAAACAATCATATGTCCTGTGGTGGGACTATCGCACATGTGTGCATTAGGATGGAGATGTTCAAACAATATATTGTGTAGCCTCATGAGGACACTTTTTTTGTGAAAGGATAGAATTCATAATGGCTCTTGTTTTAACAGCAGAACAACCTTGGCTTATGTGGCATGACCTTTTAGTGAGAGTAATGTGATCAGATTTTTTTTTTTACAAAAAAGTTCTTCAGTGAAGTTTGGAAAAACTCTGAAATGCTAGCTCAATATTTAGCCACAGCAAAGACGGAAAAGAAAAATGCAGAAGCGTTTTTCATCTCAGTCTTTGAAGTAGCACTCTATGCCTGTGTTTTTTTGCCCCCTCAGGATTTGATTGAAAATCTAGTTCCATGAGGAACGGATTCTCATTAAATGATAGTCGGATGCAGCACCAATGAAACTGAGCAGATGCTGTATTTCTCATTATCTGGGCACATATACTTCTGGCATGTGGGTGTGAGTGTGTGTAGTGGTGCGCAATTGGACGGGGGGTACATACCACCTCTATTAGTGGACTAGTGGGCATTTCTCTTTTTGTGGACAATTATTTCGGTCCAACACAAGAAAGTGCTAGGATGGACGCTTTTCACCCCTTTAGACTGTGTGAATGAGTGTGTGTGTGTAAACAAGATCAATAGAACACTGTAAAGGGAGAGAGACATTCATCAAGCTACCAGTGCAGCAGTATTTTTGTATGATCTATCGGACAACTCAAGAAATTACCCACAGATTATGAGCCAGGGGGACGTTGCCATAGAAAAGAGGAAGAAAGAGAAATGAATCCCACAAAATACAAGGACACGAGTATGGAGCTAGGATGTTGAACGGATGACGGATGTCATCAAATATTCCATAAAGTAATGGAAAACTTCAAGGACAAGAAAGGCAAGTACAGTAGCTTTCTGGTAGTATGACATGGTGAATTGGAGGTTTTAATTGGGCTGTTTAAAATAACTTTAAAGACATACTTCAGTGAATTCACATTGAGCATAAAGAGAAGCCACTACAGTTCCTCTGAGATGGTGTTGTTGATGAATCCATGCTCACATTTGATCTCACACTCCATCCATTTTAGTGTTGATACACACCATCTGCTCAGAAGAGCATTACAGTCAGTGCTGCTCACGCCAGAGTACTTTATAGCACTATTGCCTTGCACTGTTTCACACCTTAATGGGATTCATCATAAAATATTATTCTACACAACCCTAGACCTGAAATTTAAGCAAGGTCTGCTTCAATATTTTTAAAAAGGACAATTAAATTGAAATCCATATAGATTATGATTATTACCACAGAAAAATAAAGTACTAGAGGCCTTTATTCCAGGATTAATTCCTCATGCTATTTAAAAAAGCAACAACAGAGAAACTACAAGTAAGCAAATGCATCGAAGTAAACCATCCATCTATGCATTCGTTTTGGGTTCGGAAGATTTAAGTATTAAAGTTTTCGATTTTCGGCCTTGGTTTCCTCATTTTCATTTTTCGGTTGCAGCCAAGAATGTTCATTTCAATGCATGCCAACCAGGAAGGTCAGAGCCTAGATTGGACCCCAATCAGAAGTGTGACGCAAACGTGCTGACCACGCTATCATCGTATCATCAAACAGCCGGCGATAGGACGTTCTTGAAATAATTAGAAGCCAAAAGATGTCAAATATAGACTTGTAGGTGGACTCACGTCATCTTGTAAATCTTCACAACATGATTTATTCATCAAATAATTGCTTCTTTGTGTACTGAATGGTATTTCAAGATGGTTTGTATTGCATGAAGTTCTAGTTTGACCCTGATTAATCTATAAACATATTTACCTGGCATAAAAATCAGCCAGTACATACTAGCAACATTTAGTGGAGGTGGATTTAATTCTTTAATCACAGAAAGGGTGCAGGTTTGGTCTCAATATTGGTAGGGATGATATAACAGCATAAACTGCATGTACACTTTTTGCTGGGGACGGGACATTAATAAGACCAAATATATTTGGTGAACGGGGGTCAGGGCTACACTTCTCACCAATATGAACCGAATTAATTGATAGGCAAAATGATTAATGCAAAATAAATCTGTATTGACCTCTACTAACTTTCACAGTCACTTTATAATGTCTTAATCTGATATTTTTTTGTTAAATCTAGTCAAATAATTTTCTCCCATCTTGTTTTGAGTGTTAAAGGCTAGTTAACGGATTAATGAGTCAGATTCTTCCACTTACTTTAAGTAAATATTACTACAGTTTTTGTTTTTATTAAGCCCATACATCCAAACGTTGGTCATTTTTTCACCTAAATCAAGAAAAAATTACTTTCAAATAATGTTTTGAACAATATCACTTGCATTAAGAACATTTCTGGCAAACAAGTTTTTCTTTTAAAATTAAATATACAAACTTTTTGAAAAAAAATAAGTCTGTTAGTCTTGTTTTCAGAGAGCTCTTTTTCTTATGTCAAGAAATCTGAGTAAAATTGACTTTAAGCACTGTAGCAGATGCAAAATTAGTGGTGTGTTCCCCACCTCCACAATATTGACGTCTACTTACATTACTTCTATATTCTACATTCTAATATCCCTCGTCTTCGAAGTGGGCGGGGGAGGCGGCATGTTGTATTTCTGTCTGGCTGTGAATGCGTGCGTGTGTTTGTTTCAAGTCATGAGCCGGGGGGGTTCAAGTCATGAGGCAATCAAACGTGCGTGTGAGGAAAAAAAAAATTGACTGGCACATTCAGAGAGTGAAAAGGGGTCAATGTAAGTCTGAGCATAATGAAAGTACTGTAATTCACTTAATAATGGTAGGATCAATTCTATCCTCACAACATATGGGAAGACAATGTAAATGACCTGTATAACTGAAGTCATAATGCAAATAAGGTTGCTTAAAAGCTGGTGGGGATAATTTCAGCCTTCTAAAAAGTTGGTAGTGTTATGTCCCCACCGTCCCTATGCAAACCTACGCCCTTGAATCACAGTAAAAAAGTATCATGACATGTTGAAGGAAAATGGGTTCAAACTAAGGCACAAACAGTGAAGGATGATAGGGCACGTGCACAAGATCAGATTTAAGGGTAGGTCAAGAGTAAAAGATTAAAAACAAAGCAACACATTTCTCTTAATGGAGAGGTCATTTTGTACCAAGGAGAAGAACCCTGCCCGCATCTTAAAAGAACCGTAACCGTTTCTGAATGCTCAGACTATCATTGCAAGTAGTCTGAATAACAGAAGAAAACACCATGGCTTTTGGGATAATCACATTACTGGAATGTTTGTGATGCTGTTGTAATTAGATTTATGGAGTAGTCCTTCAGTTCAGATTTTTCAATATAAGCAAGCCATATGCAGCCATTTCCATTTTGAATCCAGACAGTTGGTGGTCACGCATAGACACTGATAATCAATTATATGTTTCTCTGAATTTGGCCTCCATCCTACACTCAGACGAGTGACGTCAACTTGGCTGATACGCATTCAATTTCACATTATTCGGCGTAACAGCATCAAAGAATCCGCCTCAGAAATGTATCTTAAACTACTACTGAGAGAAAGAGATATGACATTACGATGGTCAGAGACGTGTTCATAATATTTTGATTTGCTTGTTTAATTACAGTACACAATTGGTGCCCTCTCTCCATGAAATCCATCATACAATACCTTTGTAGATTTTTGTACATAAAGGTCAAAAGACACCACGCACATGGGATTAGAAACTAATGGTGTTTGATCTGCCTTGCATGAAATTACATTAAATCCTTTCAGTATTGTTTCATATCACCTTGAAAAGGAATTCCGATGGTGCCTTTCTCAAACACTCTCAGTTTGAAATGAAGTTTGTGTGTCTGAAGATTACTACGGGCTGTTGAAAGTACAGCTGTGTGCAAATCAGATGAGCTGAGGCACAATGGAGAAATGAAAAGGTGAGACTTCTCTTTTTATTCAACATCAAAATAACTACACTCAGTGCCAAGGCTTATACATTTATATAAAACGCAGGCAGCTGTGAAAACTATAGATGAGCAGCTTCACTCCATTCTCTTATTATAAAAAACACTAAGATTGATTTAGTAATGGATTCTTCTGTATTCAAGGTAACTTAATGTAAACAGATTCTGTGAAAGCATACTGTAAATGAAATAGTAACATCAACAGGTCCCCCACATGGTGTCAACCGGAAATACAGTACATCTAGCGGACGATAGCACCAACATAGTCATATGTAGTGTAGGCGTTCAATGTATTTCTTGGTGTTGTTTGCCTTTCTTTTCTTGTGTTTCTTTTCTTTTCTTCTGTTCCCCCATAACCCATTCCTGTTCGCTGCTTTGTCATAATAAACGAAGTATGCTGAATGATCACAATGGGAGTATGTCATACTCTCTCAATGTGAAACATTAAAACTGTTCAGACCATCAGGACACTTAGACTTCCATTCTCTGTGTCAAACAGCAGAACATGACAGGTTTAACCCAAAAAAAAAGGTAAGTGGCACAAGTTTGAATTTGTTTTAACTTGACAGTGTTTGAAACGGATACTTGGTCATCTTAAATGAAACCGTGTACTTTGGCAATTATAGGTTTTATGATTGTGAATGTACCAGAAACTAATTCGGCTTCACTATATCTACAATGGAAAACATGTTTTCTTCCAAACAATTTGGAAGTCAAAAATAGTTTGGGAACTGATCAGGTTATTGCTTTTGTGTTCTTGTGCATTTAGTGCAACTGCATATAAACATCGAACAAACAATGCAAGTTACTTGCCAATCACACTATCATACCAGTCTTCTTCCATTTTTGATCCTGCGTTGCAATTTGCAGGTGGACAAATAAATATACCATGCCTAAACAAACAACACCAAACCCTCACCCCCATTGCATGCAGTGTTTTGGAAAACCCTGGAAAACTGCAACCACGGTGGAAATGTTTCAAAACTCTGTTGTCAGTGTTTGTGTTGATTGTAAAAATATTTTTGAGGGGTAGCCGGCCCTCTTATAAACGTCATTGAGATTACAATTCTTAAATTCAGAAGTGTTGCTTGTGTTTTTTCCTCATAAAAATTTCAACAATTAATCCTATGTAAGGGGGGAAAAAAAAGCCTTATCTGGTCCACTTCTATCTGATTTGTATCCTGCATTGCAGAGGTGGGTAGTAATGCATTACATTTACTCCGTTACATTAACTTGAGGAACCTTTTGAGAAAAATTTGCTTCTAAGTAGTTTTACCATGCCATACTTTTTACTTTTACTAAAATTGTTAAGAAGAAATGCTACTCTTACTCTGCTAACGTCGACAAACACAAGAGTCTTTAAAGCGCCCTAAAAATCCAACTATTTGACATAGTCAACAATTCTTGAAAGCGTGAATTTCAACCTCTCTCAGTTTAAATGTGGTAATGATAGACCACGGGAAAATGGAGATATGATGGTTCTAATTTTTTGATAGCAAATATGTTTTCTCCACTTGAGCGCACTTCTGCTCTTTAGACGGGTGAGGTTTCATTTCTGTTGGTTTTTCTCGTCAGAATTCAATGATTTGTGTGTATTTTCTTTGGCCTTACATGGTCATGTAACGGTTAACGGTAGGTTATAGTAACGTATAATAATAGCAACAGTTCATATAGATGACGTGATAAAATTGTGCAGAAAAATCACACATTGTAAGCTAATGTAATGTAAAAATGTTACTCGTTACTTGAATATTCTTTTTTACTTGTAGCCTACTTGAGTAAATTTTTGGGATGACTACAATACTTTTGATTGATTAATATTGTTTTTAAAGTAACACTATTCTTAACTGGGTAAAATTCTTAGCTACTCTACCCACCTCTGCTGCATAGACACTGTGTAATAGAATCTCTGTGGAGCTTTAAATAGATGACGGTGAAGGTGAGTATGTCAGCAGACTCTGCATTAATGCAACCTTAATATGTATAGTCTAGTTATTGTTGTCTGAAAATGTTAGAAATGATGATAATGATAACAATAAAATAACAATAATTTTTTTTTTTTTTTTTTAATTTTCTTTTTCTGGACATGTGTATTCTGGTGAACAAATATTCACTTTGAAAGTAAAAAACAAACAAACAAACAAACAAAAAACCACAACCTTAGGCAGGTAACTGGAGAAATTTTCTTTTGTTTTCTCTTTTTTACCATCAGTTATTTTTTTACAGTCACAAAACATCACTTCAATTCATCTAATTCTACAATATTCAGATTAAGGTTTAGTTTCACAATCATTTGGTGTTGGCTTTTGAAAGCAACATAATCAGCAGTCAAATATTTGTAATGTTCCATCCAGTGACTGGGGATAGTTTCCCCCTGAAAACTAGGAATTTGCACATGAAAGAGCTCAGTTTTACTTTGATGTAAAATATTGAGCCCAAAGGAGTTAAATTGGGTTATTATTCCTTCTGTAAAAGTAGGGTGGTTTACTACTACCTGAGCCAAGGATGTCACGTTAGCGAGCTTGATTCTACAAACACTTCACAAAATGCAGCATATATATTTCAGTTCTGTATAAAGTAAATACTGCTTCAATTGAACCAAATTAGGATTGTTTGGAATTGGCAAAAGATTAGAGCATGTTGACATTTATACTTGACTTTCCATTGAAGGCTGTTGATTAAAGTTTGTTGCTGAGCTTGCAATGACAGGATATAGGAGAAAGCCATCCAAGAAAATGACAAAAGCAGCTTTCTCATGGCTATCTGCTCTCAAAGATTACACAACAATCCTTCGATGTCTCACACAATGCAGCCTATTCCGCATGGCTTTCCTTGCCTGACTCATTGATCTCTTCAAATGATCAATACATTTTGTCTCTTGGACCAGATTAGGATTTGCAGCATCATGTTTCAGCGCAAACACCAGTGTCACACCTTCAACTATATTTCCACTTGTTAATATCAATAAAGAATGATATACAGACAAATTATGATTATATTAGGAGTACAGTATTTTGTATGTAGTAATGTTTGGTTTATAACCAGTGACTTCCTGAATCTACATCACTGACGGGCAAACAACTCAAGAGTTCCAGCTCCTAATTTGCCTGTAAAATCGTGCAAAAATGCATGACCATGCACAGAATGGCACCATCAAAGAAAAATAATGTGCTACGGCAACCGTAGTCACAATAACTGATCATGATTAAAGCAGATTGAACACAGGGTACCCAAAAAAAAGTGAGCTTCTTTAGTCGTCATGTCACAACACTCGCTTCACAAGCACAGTCAGTAATCTGCACATTCCCAATATTGTGTCAGACTCTATTTAATAATGGCTGTACCTATTCCTTATAATGGCAGTTTAGCAGTTTTAGAGAAACAAATCTTTATGATTAAAACAGTTTGAAACTGCAACATGTTGTTGTTTCTATTGCTCATATCTTAATAGATATGATGTCCAAATCTTAACAAATTGGAGGTGCTTCAATTTATGGTCATGCCATTAATGATTTGTGCTTATCTGAGGACACCTAGGCTTTTTTCCCCTCCACATATCAATGACAAAATGTTAAATATATGACAATATCCCATCGGACAAAAACACAAAACCATGTCACAGGTCCACTGATTGATTGTTACAGAAGCTAAGAGTTAAATGTGATGAATTGATCTCAGGTATCCCCCTACACGCATAGGGTCGAAGGTTAGAAATTGTAGTGGAGGCAAAACAGCACCCTGGAGGCATGGGGTTGGCAAAAATAACAATACCTATCTGGCTCACATTATATCCACCTCAAGCATCTCATAACTGAGCTATAATAAATATTAGTGATGCACGATAATACATTTTTTAACCGATATCGATAACCGATAATTTCCTGCCCCTTCCACCCGATAACTGATAATGTCACGCCGATAATTCTATTCAAATATGTATGTAAAATTTTAAAGTATACAAAGATCTAATGCTACTGTGCAAAAATGTAATTTAGTGCTATTTTTTTCCACATCATATGTGAACAAGTAGTAAATTCCAACATCTAAACAATGGCAATGACATTGTGTAATGGTAAGCTTTTGGCAACAATTACTTAAACATTACTAAAAATTACGTAAACACCCAAGTTGCACAAAAATGCCTTTAAAAGTAAGCCATTCCTAACATATATCACATTACTACACTGCAACAACACCTCCTTGAGACTAGCAGAATTGGACAAAACTGTTGATTGCGCACATTTGGAGGCTAAATCAAGTATATAATTATCGGATTGCATTATTGGTTGAATTTTCATTTTATCTGATTATCTGTGTGACGTCATAATTGCCATTATCGGCCGATAATTATCGGTGACCGATATTATCGTGCATCTCTAATAAATATATTTACAGTACAAGAGATATTTTGAAATTTGACGTATACAGGTATCTGCCTTTTTTTTTTTTTTTTTTTTTAAATCCGACCGGCTGAAATGAAAAAAATCTATTTAAAACTGGGTTAATTCAGCTCAGATGTATCTGCGCCTCTCTCTCCTGTCTGCTGCATTTTACTGCAAATTAATATTGGCTCCAAAAATCAGTTATCAGCCCCTTTAACTACAAATCATCTGTATCGGTCCTGAAAAACCCATATCAGTCGATCTCTAATATATATATTAAAATTTTTTCAGACATTTCAGGAATCACAAAAAAATGAATCGTTTGTTGAATTTGATATTTAAAAACAAATTGAATATATTTTGTAAAAAAAAAAAAAAACTCCTTAGGGAAATATTTTAAGAAGGTGACGATATTTGAAAAGTGTTATAAGACAACATCGGACTTTGCAAATCCAATTAATGCCCAGTATTGATGTTGAATAATCTACAGGATTTGTATTAGATATCAGTGGATTGTGTAGGACCTAAGCTCTAGGTGATAGTTGTAACTAATTAAGTGTCTGGGGAGTTCATTATTACAGAATGCTACTGAACCTAGAAACGACTGCATTATTCAGCCTGTCTACAACTACATGCACTGAATAAACCCATTTAATGCAATACATCGCTTCAATTCAGATTTGGATGTGTGCAATGACCTTAATGTTGTATAACATGCCCAGATTATTTTAAGAAATATTTAAATCTAGAGCGTGGCTTCCAAAAACGCTTTCTTGTGTCTGTATTTGTTTGTCCTGCCTGTCTGCCAGGCAAGGATAATCCATCCACTTGTTTAAACGTCGCCAACGCAATGCGCACATGCGCAATACTACCATCGCAGGATGTGCGATTGTTTTTTTTTTTACAGAACCTCCAGCAGACGATGCAATTGATGACGGTGATGAGAGAGACGTTGAAGAATTTGGTGTCAACATTCTGGAAAATTGTTGAGTGTCTCCTACACTTGCAATATTCAAGCAATATTCAAGATATGGTTATCGATGAGAGAAATGCCTTGTTCGCCTGCCTGCTTCCCTACTTAGCGTCACCTTAGTCCCCAGGTCAGGTTCTAGAAAATCGCTCTGGGTTTGTTGCACAAAACTAACCCACCCTCATCTAAATTTGTTAAAAATCCATACATTGATATCGCTAAATCTTTTTTCCCCAACACGCTTGCATTCGCCGACAACACAATAGTTTGCCATTTTGGGGTGGACAGTTCACACATTGACGCAAATACTAAATTGCAGACTTTCCACATTTGTCTCCCTTAGCAGACGTCATCGCCGAAAATGACCTAGAGTACTTGATTGCGTTAATTTATTTTTAAATCATTGCTGACGACCAGTCAGACTGATAAAAATGCCACTATGTTATTTCAAAACAGATTTGATTATGGAAGATTTTATTGTACATTTTTCATATCTGGGCGTTTGTTTTGCTGTAAAATTTCCCCTTCAATATTAATAATTAATATGGCTAATATGACAAATTCAAAAGGTTGTGTGTTTCTGTGGGAAAACAAGTCAAGAAATGATACATTCACCAACACAGTTGAGCGCGTTGGGGTGTTGGAGTTGTCTATATAAAAGTTTTTTTTTTTTTTGGAGGAAAAGCTAGAAGATGCTAGTTGCTAGCAGAATAAAGTTCATGCAAGACCAAGTCCACATTTTTTTTGCTCCGGCAATCAGGACACAGCTAGCTTCATACCCTGCCGCTGACCTTATGCCATTAATGTATTAGAAGTGTGCACAGGCCCCGCTTTTTGATTGTGTCATCATAATTTCCTGTTTCAGCTGTGTTATTTCTGTCCATCAATACTGAAATGGGTTAGACATGCAATCCGCAGAAAAGGGGCAGTGAATAACAGAACACATGTAGAAAGATGCTAGAAATGGAGTTGCACGATAAGAGTAAGAGTCAAAGAGGACAACAAAAGAGATTTGTAGATGTGGTTATGGAGGACTTGCAAATGGCTAGCATTAGAGTAGAAGACACACTGAAGTTGGAGACAAAGAAGATGATGATGCGCTGTGGGGACCTCTGAACAGCATTAATTCAAATGGGAAACAAGAAAAAAAAAAAGTAACAAACACCAGAAAGAAAATGAATCAAAGCCACTGAACAAATCTTGGTAATAGCCAGTAAAACCATTTGGAAGGTCTTGAGGAACGCCAGCATACAAAATAATACATGTCAAATGAGGTGATTAAAAATTCTTCTGGAAATTCCAAATGGTTGTTATTGGCTTAGGACATTTTTTATCCAATGGCTCTAATGCTTCCTCCAGAATCTCTGAGCTTTACAAGTGCTTGTTTTGCCACACATACTAGTGTGCAGATACTATCATAAATCTCTTTAACTTGTATAAATGTTGTCTTTACAGGCAAAAACTAAATCTAAAAATAAATTCTGTGTTTTTCACCCGTTGAGCCAAGGATCATATTTTACATTACGAAACTGTCGGAGAACACCACAAAACAAAAATGTCACAAAAGGTATATTGATATTCATCCTGCCACTTTTATCGGCAGTCACATTATCAATAAATAAAGGGGAAGCAGTTCCATTGGCAGCCATGCATGCCCACCTGGCCATGGAGCAGCCAATTCTCGCTTTCCCAATTGATCCCTTAAAAAGTAGGAGGCATGTAAACTGTTGTCAATTCTTACATTTGTTCTTCCATAATTTTGGGAGGCTGAATCCTAAACGGACCTTAGTTTTTTTCAGAAACCTGTATTTTTTTTGTTTATTATTATTTTTTTTTGTGGTTGTGGGCGTGGGGCTGTGGGCGCGCGCTGCCTCGCCCAATCCCTAAAGGCTGGTTGGGTGTGACTCGGATGGGGCTGAGCACTGTCCATAGCCAAAGGTGTAGGGGGATTTCGACCTTGCGGCATCTAGCTTTACACAAAATCGTTTTACACAAAACTTAAAAAAATGGGCCGGACAAAAAGTATTGGCGACCTTTGAAAACTCATGTGATGCTTCTCTAATTTGTGTAATTAACAGCCTCGGTTTCTTACCTGTTGCACATACGTGGCAGGTAGTGGCAATAACTAAATCAAACTTGCAGCCATTTAAAATGGATTAAAGTTGACTCAACTTCTGACCTGTGTTCTTGTGTACCACATTGAGCATGGAGAAAAGAAACAAGACCAAAGAACTGTCTGAGGACTTGAGAAGCATCAGTCCGAGGGTACAACAGTGTCAACCCGTACTATCCGTCGGCGTCTGAATGAAAAGGGACTCTATGGTAGGATGCCCAGGAAGACCCCACTTCTGACCCAGACACATTAAAAAGCCAAGCTGGAGTTTGCCAAAATTTATCTGAAAAAGCTAAAATTGTTTTGGAAGAAAAAAAAAAGCTTTTTGGGAGAAGGCATCAACAAATGGAAAAAAAACAAGGCCTTCAAAGAAAAGAACACGGTCCCCACAGTCAAACATGGCAGAGGTTCCCTGATGTTTTGGGTTTGCTTTGCTGCCTCTGGCACTGGACTGCTTGACTGAGTGCATGGCATTATAAAGTCTGAAGACTACCAACAAATTTTGCTGCATAACGTAGGGCCCAGTGTGAGAAAGCTGGGTCTTCCTCA
Source organism: Corythoichthys intestinalis (assembly GCF_030265065.1). Lineage (NCBI taxonomy): Eukaryota > Metazoa > Chordata > Actinopteri > Syngnathiformes > Syngnathidae > Corythoichthys > Corythoichthys intestinalis. The sequence continues at coordinate 46,931,110 of NC_080398.1, forward strand.
GAGGTCAAGGGTCTTCCAGCAGGAAATGACCCACTTCAAAACACACTTCAAAAAGCACTAGAAAATGGTTTGAGTGAAAGCACTGGAGACTCCAAAAAGTGGCCAGCAATGAGTCCAGACCTGAATCCCATAGAACACCTTTGTAGAGATCTGAAAACGGCAGTTTGGAGAAGGCACCGTTCAAATCTCAGAGACCTGGAGCAGTTGGCCCAAGGACAATCGTCTAAAATTCCAGCAGAGCATCAGTAGAAACTCATTGATGGATACTGGAAGCGGTTGTTTGCGGTGTTTTTGTCTAAAAGTTGTGCTACCAAGTATTAGGCTGAGGGTGCCAATACTTTTGTCCAGCCCATTTTTGGAGTTTTGTGTAAAATGATAATGATTTTTTTTTTTTTCATTCTCTTTTGTATTTTTTCATTGCAAGCAAAATAAATGAAGATATTAATACCTAAGCGTTTGTAATTGCAATCATTTTCTGGGAGAAATTGAAAATTATCTGACAGAATTGCAGGGGTGTCAATACTTTTGGCCAGCACTCTATATAGACCCTACCCACGTGACGTCACAACTCCTTCCTCCTGACTGGTGCCGCCCAATTGTCCGTCAACACATCATGTTTCCCTGTTACGGCTACGTACATTCCTCCTATTTACGACATGTTTTTCTGCTCGTTAACATTAATAATCAAAATGGTGAAGGCGTGTGTGGCGGTCGGTTGCAATAACAGAGAAGATAGACGGAGAAGACGGAGAGACTTGAAGTTCTACCGGACTCCGAGAGACCCGGAGAGAAGAGAGCGAGATGGCTGCTGCAATTCGACGAGAAAACTGGGCTCCAAACGATTACCACAGATTATGTAGTAGTCATTTTATATCTGGTAAGATGCATTTAATATATATTTAGAGGGTTTTGGGCTGACAACCACAATTAAGATCATTGCTAGGCTAATCGCCGACAACATACACGTATGTATGTAGTGAGAGTGCTATCGCTAAACCATATAAACATTAAAAGCCCTAACTCCATTGACAAATGACATGAAATACATTAGACTTGACAGTGGATGTTAGCAAGAACAAAAGATTTTGAATTGAAAATTTCGTAACTCACCTTTCCAAGCACAAGATAGATTCCTGCCGAATTTTCGTGGACGAGGACCTGTTTCACCCAACTAGCAACGAAGTATTTATAAGCCTTCAAGCTCTTAAAGTTTTTCAAACTTTCGTAGGAATAGGCTGATTTTGTGTGGACAAGATAGTTGTACAGTTCAGGGTAGCTAGCAGATGTCAGGCAAATACGGAGGAGACAGCGGGTCGAAAAACATCGATTTAGGCATCAAATATGGATCTAGCGAATGGATAAACTGAAGCTTTTCCACATAACGCCTTTTATGCAACGCATCAAGTGAGTTTACGGCATCCGAAAGCACCGGGTCTTCCATGAAATGCATTATAAATTGCTCGATCAATTGAGACCACTGATAATACAGACACAAAATGACGGACAAGTGGGCGGAACCATACAGCGAGCACGTGATTTTGTGACGTCGGTGGGTAGGGTCTATATACACAGTATTAGAAAGAGTAGTTGTCATTAGGGTTGTTCCGATCATGTTTTTTGCTCCCGATCCGATCCCGATCGTTTTAGTTTGAGTATCTGCCGATCCCGATATTTCACGATCCGATTGCTTTTTTTTGCTCCCGATTCAATTCCAATCATTCCCGATAATTTTTCCCGATCATATACACTTTGGCAATGCATTAAGAAAAAAATGAATAAAACTCGGACATTCAACATACAGTACATGAGTACTGTATTTGTTTATTATGACAATAAATCCTCAAGATGGCATTTACATTATTAACATTCTTTCTGTGAGAGGGATCCACGGATAGAAAGACTTGTGACTTTGTATATTGTGACTTTGTATATTGTGACTAAATATTGCCATCTAGTGTATTTGTTGAGCTTTCAGTAAATGATACTGTAGCCATGCCCAAATGCATGATGGGAAGTGGAACCATGACTGTGCGTAGTGCTACCAATTGATATATCTTCTCTGCGTTGGGAAATAACATAAGGGGTTAAGAAAAAGATCAACTGCTACCTTGCTTCCCCACATTCCTTCCCATGATATTTCTAATCGTAGGGAGAGGGATTGTAAGGCTTTAGCCAATTAAAAAAAGGCTCCAAAGGCTGCCAAAATTCACTCTACTCATTTTACGCTGCCTTTTATCTCTCTATATAGGTAAAACAGCGCCATTACAGATTGGGCGCGACAATGCGTGAGTGGGTCGCGCATTGCATGCATTAATTGCGTTAAATATTTTAACGTGATACATTTTTTAAAAAATTAATTACCGCCGTTATCGGGATAAATTTGATAACCCTACCTTAAGCCTAAACTAAAGACTCTGGATGAGTGTAACATATTATGTCTGTAACGTTAAATACAATTAGAAAACGATTTAATTAGAATATACATATATATTAAAAAAAGGCATGGCCGATATTTTTTTGCCGATTCCGATACTTTGAAAATGACGTGATAGGACATCTCTAGTTGTCATTCAAATGTCTTAAATGTTTCAGCAACAAAATTGTTAATGAAAGTCAAAATTGTTTTGAATTTGTATTTTTTTAAACATATTAAGTTAACTGTAATTGATTGTGTTAAACAGTTGTGTTACCAGGATGCCAGGTGTGGGTGGGCATTAGTCTTACCTGGGGTGGCAACAACAACAACAACAAAAAAAAAGCTACAATGCTCAAGTAGGTTGAAATCCAGCGTAGGGCTACTGCACCTTAAAACATATTTTGTTTTCTCCTTGAGATAACTGTTGTTGTGATTTGGTCTAAACAAATAAAAGTTGATTTTATTTTATTTAACACGTCCATAACTGAACAGTATGGACATGCAGGTGACAATGTTTTTCTTAAGTAACCTATTGTTGTTCATCGGTTTTATTATTATTATTATAGTGATTCTTTGTTCCTCAGCCCTTTTGAGCTCAATTTGACCCCCTTAGAATGCTTCAAAATACACCAAAATCGGCAGACAGGTCAAGACAGGCGCAATCTTTGATAATGTGCAATGACAAATTCCAAATACACTATGTAGCGCCCCCTAGGAGTCATTCTTTGTCCCGCCGACGCTTTGAGCCCTACTTTGACCCCCCTCAGAATGCTTCAAAATTCACAAAACTCAACAGCCAGGTGAACACTGGTGAAAACGTTGATAAAATGTTACAACAACAACAACAAAAAAAGTCAAAATATGCGTAAATGTGTGTAGCGCCCCCTAGGAACAAAACCAACATTTTATTTCCTTCCCCCCCCCCTTTTTTTCTTCTTCTTTTTTTAAAAGGTGAAAGTGGAGGTCACAAATTGCAAAGGCTAAAACTTAGAACACACCAGTACTATACGAATGGGATATCATACGCAGTGCCCAGACTGCCGTTAGTACTACATCCAGTTTTCTTTGGGTGGGCAGAGCGTGTCCGTGGGTGGGCACTGCCCTCCCCTGCCCCCTCCCTGGTAACGCCCCTGGTGTTAAATCAAATGTGTAGATAATATCAGATTAAACCGATCAAAAGCCCTTGAATCGAATAGGCAGACATTGTAATAATGACAAAAATTGTTTTGTTTTCCGATATAGCAGGAAATTGATGATTTACACATTTGTGGTAACAATGCCAAATAGGGAATGGGACGTACTACGTCATTGTTTGGACCCGCCTCCATGCTGGCAATATAATTCACTTCCGGGCCGGCAGAGTCAATGCGGATTGTAACGTGTGGTAGTGCTAAGCTAACTCTTTCGGTGTTTTAGAAAGAAAATATGGGTGCTTATTGTTGCGTTACCGGGTGCAACAGCGTCTCCTACGACAAAAAAAGGGGTTAGGAAAAATGGACTCACTTTTCACCGTTTTCCTGCATGGAGGACCAAATATCAGATCACGAAGGTACGACGGATGGCTGGATTGCAGCGGTTCGTCGGAAAAGCATTTCTTATGATCATATTTCTGCTGGAATGAGAGTGTATTCCCCTCATCTCTACTCTTGTAAGTTGAACGATTTATCCGTTTTGGTTTCAATACGTTTTTTGTTTTTGTTTTTTTCTTTACTGTTGTGTAAATCTGCCTCGGTAGCAATGCTAACCTACTCCTCCTCATCACCTACCTGTTGTGTTACTAGGAAAACCTGCATATGAAATGCTGACAACACATCCCGATTGGTCACCATATCTCTTCTTGGGTTATTCTGAGGTCAAGCGCACCACATCGGAGCGTTGAGAGGTTGGAAAGGCGAAGAGTGCACGCGGAAACTTCAGTTTGCTCTGCTCTTACAAACACGATCCCAAGTGTTATGAAAAGTCAATAAAATATGAATACCAAAACATGACTTGAACAACTTCTTGACAAACTGTAACTGCTTGTTGTTTACTTCAGGTCTTCATAATAAACAGGTGTAATAATTACAAAGTCAGGTGACTTAATTTTGTTATTCTATTTGGAATATGCATTGACAATTTTTGGACAGTGTTGTAGACAAGAACTGGGACTGATAAGTTGCAATAGATTTATTTCAAGTAATGCAATTTCTCCAATACGATATTTGAATTGACAGTTTAAAATCTTTAAATTAGTGCAAACAAGGCCCACCCTCTGACGGTGGCAGCAAATATTATATAATTATAAGTAATACACAAATACAAGATCACAATAAACGTGTCTTTGTCAAAGCAGTTTAAAACACTATTTACTGGCCTTGGGTAAATTGCCAGACAGGATAAATATGTGCTTTAAAGTTCTTGCATTTCCATTTTAAGTATTGCAAGTACTAGTCTCCAACACAGTATTTGAACTGACAGTTTAAAATCATTTTAGTACAAAATGGCCCACACTCTGGCAGGGGGCAGCAAATATTATAATACATAATACATTATAAAAAGCTATATACTATATAAATACAAGATCACAACAAAACCTGTATTTTTCAAAGCAGTTAAAAACATCCAGTGGCCTTAGGTAAATAAAGGTGTATAAATATGTACTTTACAGTTCTTGCATTTCTATTTTAGGTATTGCAACTTTTCCAACACTATTTGAATTGACAGTCTAAAGTCTACATAAGTGCAAATAAGAATATTATAATTTAAAAATAATAATAGAATATATAAATTCAACATTACAATGAAAGGTGTCTTTGTCAAAGTGGTTAAAAAAAAAGAATATTATAATTTTAAATAATAATAGAATATATAAATTCAACATTACAATGAAAGGTGTCTTTGTCAAAGTGGTTTAAAAAAAAAAACGTCACTGGCCATAGTTAAATAGCCAGGCAGAATAAATATGTGCATTAAAGTTCTTGCATTTTCACAAGTTAAAAGCCCGCAGTTCATCGACGAGAAGGGCAGACCCAGATGGCGTCTGCTGCAGGGGCTTGTTTGAGTCCGACACAGGACAAATGGAACCACTCCATTGAACAAATTTTCTTTGTCAAATGATCCAGGAAGAGAGATGGTGACCAATCGGGATGTGTTGTCAGCAGGTTTACCTTGGAACACAACAGGTAGGGGAGTCGTAGTAGGCGAGCATTGCTACCGAGGCAGATTTACACAACGGTGTAAAAAAACAAAAACGTATTGAAACCAAAAGTGGATAAATCGTTCAACTTACAAGAGTAGAGATGACAGGAACACACTCTCATTCCAGCAGAAATATGATCATAAGAAATGCTTTTCCGACGAACCGTTGCAATCCAGCCATCCGTCGTACCTTCGTGATCTGATATTTGGTCCTCCATGCAGGAAAACGGTGAAAAGTGAGTCCATTTTTCCTCACCCCTTTTTTTGTCGTAGGAGACGCTGTTGCACCCGGTAACGCAACAATAAAGCACCCATATTTTCTTTCTAAAACACCGAAAGAGTTAGCTTAGCACTATCACACGTTACAATCCGCATTGACTCTGCCGGCCCGGAAGTGAATTATATTGCCAGCATGGAGGCGGGTCCAAACAATGACGTAGTACGTCCCATTCCCTATTGTAGTCACAACAGCATTGACAAGTCGTACACCGTCACTAACTCACCTTGAGCTATGGCAATTGATTCGAACCTGTGCAGTTCTCTCAGCAGGCAGGTGCGTTCAGACGGATGGAGGCTATAAATAAACTCTTTGGCTCCACGGGGGGAGTTGAGGGGCTCCACCGGCTCCTTCAGCGGGTGGGTGCCGAGATGACGCCGTTGAATAAGCGCGGAAGGTGGAAGCTCTGCGATCGGAACTCCCGGCATAGATACCGCGGGTTCCGCTTGTTGGCTCGTGAGACCGGCTTGGAGCGGCCCCCTTCCGGTTCTCAGGTAGAGGACGGGCCGCAGGACTCCCCGCAGCCGGGGAAGCATCTCTGGGGGAGGAGGACGGTGGCGGTTGGGTGTATGGGTCAAGAATCTGGGGGGGTCATAAGCCACGTTAGTACTACATGTACAACTCACAATCACATGAAATCACAAGTCGGGTCAATTGAGGGCTAAAAACGGGCGTGGCTAGAACAGTAACGCTCTATTGTAACACAGGCAGCCATCGGGACTATCGAGGCTCGAAAAGGAGGCGATAATGGTCTGAATCAAAGTGCAACTTGTCTCACCTCAATCAATGCTCGGCTGTCCCGTCCAACAAGCTCCTACATAAAACGCAAATTAACAACAACGACTGCCTTGACGCATATGTATTTTCTTTTTACTCGCCGTGTGGTAATTTAAGATAAGTGCCCCCAAAACAGGTCGTTTTTAATAATATTATGGGCGTAAATAACTATTAGCAGACGTAAATCCAGCTGCCGTAACCTTCGTTGACAGGACGCTGCGCGGCGGATGGGAGAGAACTGGAAGCATCGACACAAGTGACCAATGAGAAGGCAGCTTTATTCAGTGCGTAAGCAGGACGTCTACATGACGTCGAGACGTTAGAGGAAGGCTTCTTATATAAGGTTAGACGTCCTAAAGTGGAGTCAGCGGCGCAACCAAACAACATCCATCTTGCGACAGAACACCTCTCGAGCAGCGGACCTAAAATGAGTGATTTGATTTACTCCTCTAAAATACGCTTAACTGAGTTCTTTACGGATTTCCCAATATTTGGATTGTGACAAACCCTATGAAGGTGGCTGTGATACAGGGTAAATATTGAAACTAAAAATGAAAGGTCAAAAGTATGTAGTAAAATTTGTACATCCTTAAGGTTTGTTGAAAAACCAAGCGGTTTGAAAATGTAGCCATCTACTGTATATTCATTCTACAGTACACGCTACATTGCCTTTATGTGGCGCGACTTGATGTCAAGATGGCCGACAAAGGACGACGACCGGCCCTGTTGTAACTCACCTCGTCCAAGTCATCTAGCCTTGTGTATGAAGGATGATATAAGTTTCAATGTTTATCAGAGTCTCTATTCGCGCGTGTTATGTGCTCCGTAACACAGCGGGCAGAATTCCACACCTCAAAAAAAAAAAAAAAAAAAAAAAAAAAAAAAGACAGTGTGGAAAAAGCGACACAGTACAGATGTATTTCCATCCCACCACAGGGAAGTGTTGGATAATAATGGTTAACATGAGAGCAAAGAACCAGTTATACATGGATTTATTTTTAAGGCTTTTTGCTCGCTTGCTTAATAAACATTTATTGACCGGTGAATGTTCTCAAACCAAGGATGTCAAACGAGCAATAACTCATGTAAAGTGGTAGTGAAAAGCGTGGCAAACATTGACCCCTTGTGGCCAAAATGATACATGACGTGGTTGATGTCCACCCATTTAACAGGTCGGTGAGCCTAATCCCAGATAGTAGGGTTTTTATACTTGATATTGACATCCGTGAACAAACAGGTAAAGAAGAAAATAATGAATAAAAACAATGCCGGCAATGTCTGGTAATCAAAGTCTAAGGAGTCGAAGCACATTTGTCTTTTTATTTAAAAAAAAAAAAAAATTATATTGCTGACAGTCATTGCACAAAAAAGATACTTCTGTGAATCATTTGCATGTTGAACTGTGCAGGATTCAGGAAGGCATGTCTCAAGCAAAGTGTGTGAAATAACGTACTAGAAACAACTAAAACAACTTGTAACTGCTTAGAATATACACTATAAACTTCTTAATAGGACAGACAATTACGAGCTCTGATATAGAAGTTATAATAGTAACTTAAATATGAATATTCAAAAGTGGATAATACAAATTTTATACAAGTGGATTGCAGAAAAAGTATTTTTGGTTGCTTTAGGTTATATTAGATCACCGTGTTGGCTAAAGATCATACTAAATGTTATTCCAAATCATCGATAATACTGATGAAGTGTCTACATTACTAAAGAAATACAAATGAGCTTGTGAAGAAACCTTCAGGCCAGCTAAATGTACTTATTGCATTTTTTTAACTTACTGAACAGTCAGCTCTCAAAATATGTAGGTTATACTGCAAATGCAGGTGTGAAACAATAGACCTAAAGTACACTAAAAAGAACTAAAGACAGAAAAAAAGATTGCATGGGTGTGAACCACAGTTTTGAGGTTAAGCATACTGAAGACATTGAAAAATAAATAAAATGCCTTCAAAGCGCAACAATATTTACAAGCCTCATATATGTATGGTCTCACAGTGCTTGAACTGAAATAAAAACCAACAAAGTGTTAAGTGAAGCCTCGCATTGCTGCAATCTTTTCGCGTAAAAAAGTACAGCATTTCTTAAATTACACACAAGGTTTGCTGTTGACCTGTCTCCATAGTCATTGATGTGATAGTGCCAACGCCAAAGTTTGAGCTTTGAAATAGAATGTATGATACTGATAGAAAAGCATTTATATTTTTTATATTACTAAAAACATCTATAAACACATTTTAGTGTTAAATATATGCATTTGTCTTTATATGACATTTATTAGTATGGTCTATGTGAGAGTACCGCCGAATAATAGCTAAAAAATGCACAAAAAAAGTCAGGCATGTACAGTATACATATTAGTATTATGTCGAGAACACTGCACTTCTACGTTCACATCCTGTTGAAAGGGATGATGCAGAAAGTATTGCGCATTGTGTAGGAGCATGAAATGATAAATAAATATGAAGTGTGAAAAACAGCAACACATTTTTTGGCAACAAGGACCTACGGCAACAAACAGGCCGAAAAAGAGAAACACTTGTGAATCTGAACAAAAAAGCAGCAACCTGCACTCCAGAACATCAGTCCATACTTAATGGCCGCCTCAGACTTGTGTGTACATGATGGTTCTGTGGATGAGTGGACAGACTGAGGATAGCTTTGACCAAAGCAGTTTATCAAACAGCAGCTGTTTGAACATCCTGTAAGTACTGATTGGCCAAAAAAATAAGGATCATGCCATGACACCTTTTAGAACCATCCTTTGGATATTGCGCTCCATCGTATTCCTTTGCCTCCCAGCGTTCAAATATCCTCCTTTTGTGTGAACACATGTACTGTGCACCCATTTATTCTAAACAATGGCACTTTTTTTAATCTCAGAAATTAACGAGCAACTGAATTAAATCAACAAAAACAATTCAGTTCTATATATAAAAAGCCCATCCCAACATCTTGTGGATTGAATTCTGCCATCTCTTCTGGGTTAATGTCATTCATATAATTTTTTCAGTTATCGTGAACCAGACTCTCTGGTCAGTTGCTTAGTTGGTTCCTAAAGCATATAAAGAGGCATTTCATCGGCAGAAACATTTTCACAAACAATAGTAACGGGAGAAATTTGCCTATTTGAATGAAACGAGATGAACGAGTCGAACCCTCTTCTCTGTCGCAAACACTTTTGACTTATTGTGATCAGGCAATCCGAGGTGCTGAGCGGTCATTGGTGAGGGTCCTCTTGAGCTTTACTCCGTGGCGGATTGCCACCAACATGTTGCCATCTGCCTCGTCTCCTGCCTCATTTCCTCCTAGCTCACTGTGCGGGTGCTGCTCGGCCAGTTGGTTGGGCAGCGGGACTGTGGGAGGATTGGTCGATGCCTGGCCGCTCCAAGATGCCACTGGCAGCACTCCATTGTCACCTTGTGGAAATGTGGTAGAGTCTGGGCTCCCTGCAATCTCTTCTACACTCCTGCTCCCATTTACCACCAATGTGTCGGGAACTGTTGGAATTTTGACTGGCACGACTGGCGTACGAATAGGAATGGGACCTGTACCTACAACTGAGCCTGAACGGCGGGCAGAGGGCTTGGAGGATGGGGTGCGGCGGATTGTGGCCACACCTGGGGTGACTATAATTGGACCTTGGCCTGTAGAATAGGATCCAGGAACATTGTGGGATCCAGAGTAATACCCCTGATTTGAAATACCTGCAGGGACAGAAAAGCAAAGGATAATAATAACAGTACTGTCTTAGGCATGACAAGCAGCTTGCCAAATGATAAATAAGAAGGTATGCAGAAAACAAAGAGTGGACACACCTCCAGAAAAGGTCAAAACACATTACAAAAAACATAGTGGAACTGCGATGTGCTGTGGAAGTTATGAGTTGTCGATTTGTTTCTGTGTTGCAAGCCCAATTTGGATATGAGCTTCAGCTACACTGTTGAGTGAAGTGAAAAATAAATGGTGAAATTCAAGCACTATAAAGCCCTCACGCAAGGCTCCAGACTAACCTTCGTTTTTTTTAATTTAAAAAAAAAAACACTTGTAGCACAATGGTTTCCAACCACAAAATCTTGGAGCACAAGTAGACCAAGTTATACTGCACAGAGTCACACACACATACTGTAACAAATTTTATTTGATTTCTATGTGAATTGAACAGTAAATGGACTTGTACAGTTTTGTTCTGTGTCCAAAACGCTTAAGAGGCCTACAATCATGCAATCACATACCAGTAGGTGGTGCTCCTGCCATGCAAGTACCCTCCCATGCGTTCTAGTAGAAATTTAGGGTTGAGTGCCTTGCTAAAGGACACTTCTACCATGGGCAGTCGGAGCCAGGATCGAACAGTAAGTTCCTTAGGTGTTTTTCGGCAACAACCAAATCATGATTTTGGTCATGGATGTTACAAACTCATAAGTCAAGTGACTACGCGTGTAGAGTGTACCTGTAGGGGTAGCTGGATAAGGCCCATTCGATGTATATGTATTGGTGGGTGTTGAAGGACAGGCTCCATTGGTGTAGCTCCCCTGTACAGGAAATGGAGCCTGTGGACTGGGCAGGCCGGCAGTTGAGGCGGGCCTCTTGGTCTGAAACATGCGTCGGTACGACAGGCCAATGTCACTGTTTCTAGGGATAGTGGAAGACTTGTCAAAGTCTGACTGCTGTTGTTCAGGATCCTGCTCCCCGGCCATTGTAAAATAGTCGTAATCTGAGACTGAAGGGGAAGAAATGCAGAATTCAGTGGACTGACAAAACTTGACTTAATGAAGGTTTCATTTCCGTGTGCTACCTTGTGAGGGTATTGTATCCTCAGAGCAGCTGGGTGTATTCGTCTGAGTGTTGTATCCGCTGGAGCACTGGATTGATTCCCGACTGGATCTCTGGGTATCAAGTTCCAGGCCTCTTGATAGGGCCACAGCTAGTTCATCATGGGCCTCAAACTCGCCAGGCTGGAGCCATGAATAAATGTGAGGATGAAGTGATAAGTCTCAGTACAAAAATATGTCATTGTACAATTTACTCAAGATGAGGTACTGTGAATGATATGGAAAAGTAACCTTTACTGGTGATATCCCGTTCCTTGGTTCCAAAGACAACTTTTTAGGTGTTTGCATTTCAGCTGGAGTAGTGGTTGAAAGGCTTTGCGGTGTACTGATTTCTCTGTATGTTACACCATTACTGTCCAATACAGCTGGAGACACCTTATCCTTCTTCTTTCGCAATGTATTTACCATTGGCTGGTCATATGGCCCTGGCTTTGCCCAGTCCTGTAAAAAAAAAAAAAAAACGACAACACAATTCAGTATTCTGATAAATGATTTAGAATAGAATAAGGGTATTTTAGCATTTGAGAAATTTAAACATCCTGCACAATGGACAGTTCTTCCTTCGTCTTTATTTTTTGCTTTTTAATAAAGAAAAAAAACAACAGCATATTGATCAGACCCTCATCACTTTGTCGTGGTAACATCGTAGTTATGGTTTCCTTCTGAGGGCCATTTTCTCTGCCAGCTGGGGCTGCCACAATTAATCGAGTCATCTACAACTACTCGATTATTAAATGAAACGACAACTATTTTAATGTTGAATCTTTTAGAGACATTGTTAAATTAAAAAAAAAAAAAAAAATCTTTCCTTTTTTCGCATATACTGTAATTTTCGGACTATTAGTCGCTACTTTCCCCCCTCATTTTCAATCCTGTGGCTTAAAGTCCAGTGCGGCTTATGTGTCAGTCATAATTATGATATGACATTATCATTGCAATAATGAATGCTTATGGCAGATTATCTGATTTTTTGTTTTTGTTTTATCACAGACAAACGCTTTAGGTTGTTTTATTTACCCGCCATGCTTCGGTGTGTATGACAGACGTTATTAAGTGTCATCTGGCAACTTATGTCATTAACTCCATTTATGCCCAGCTCGGATCTTTTACATCCATAAGCATAAGCATTCATTAATGCTCATTGCAGTGTCATGTCATAATTATGATGGTCTTATGACAGTTTTATGGCGCCACTGTCAAATAAAGTGTTACCAAATGCCCTAACTAGCAATAAATGAAACAACTGGAAAAGTAACTGAAGAAATAATTAGCACAGAACATGAATTTTAATTTATATCTTTAGGGCTGCAATGCATGCTAGGAGGCATGTTGGACGACAAGAGGTGGCAGCAGAGGTTGACTGTCTGCCCCAAGGGCGCACTAATGGCCAAATGAAGCTTCTTGACGCAATAAAGCTTTGAAGCCAATTGTTTCACAGCTTCATGGTGGTTCGTTTGGTCTTATGACAGTCTTATGATGCCGCTATCAAATAAAGTTTTGCTGGTTAATATCTTTTGGTGTAAATATCCCATACTACAGTGAGGACAGCTGCTTATAGTCCAGTGAGGTTTACCTATGAACAAATGCCGTTTTTGTGTCAAATTTGAAGTGTGGCGGCTTATGGTCAGGTGTGCCTTATAGTCAGAAAATTACTGTAGTATATTTATATTTTAATGTATATTTTATCGGAAAAGAAAAAAGGGGTAAACAAATATTCTTTATTATAGATTAAAAAAAAGTTATTCTCTTGATTTATAAAACATTTTCGAAAAATGATAATTTTTTTCATATTTTTTTTTAAAGAGGACAAATCCTGTAAAAAATATATCCGATTTCTGTAGTTCTCGAAATTTATTTAAATATTATTATAGCCAAAACCATTTAAAAAAAAAGTCAAAGCACATGCTTTACTCGCAAACAAAATGATGTGGCAGCACAGATGTTGTCCCTGGGCTACAGTTTGAAAACCGGACACTTCGAAACGAACCTTCCAGCTAGGAACACGAGAGGAAGGGACCATGAGAGAGCCCATCGGGCAGTTGTGAGGGAAGTCTGGCAGCAGTGCTGAGGCGGGACGTGACCATGACCGTGTTGGGCAGGAGGATGAAGTGGAGGAGGGAGGGAAGAACGGGAAGGCTGTGCTGGAGCCTGAGCTTAAACTCCCACCATTGATAGGTGAGTTAGCCGGGCTGTAGTGGTCAAAGCCATTGGACAACTGCTTGTGTATATTGGCAGGAGAACAACAAAAAAACACAACAGAAACAATGGAATGGATTATTGAAAAATGATAGATGGTAAAAAAAACAAAAACAAATGACAATACAAAACAAAAAATGGGTGAAGAGTAAATAGACATTTGCTTGAACTGTAAATTTTGTAGTATCACGGAATTCATTATAAAAACCTTTTTAAACATAAAGCACTAATGGGGATTTCTAATTGTCTTATTTTACAGTTAGCCAGTCACTGGGCTATTCAAGAGTGAGCTAAGCCACAATAGTTTCTGATGTTATATATTCTTCTCTTTAGTACTAATTTTCCCATGTACCTTAATAAATACATTAAAAATAGTCCAATTTGTACTAGGAATAATAATAATGGCAATATAAATGATTAATGTCTGGTACTTTTCACTCACTCTATATAAAAAATGGCACAACAGGGTGAAAAACCACTTAAAGAAAAACATGGTTAACTGAAGACAAAAAGAATGGAAATAACATTGGGTTGAACTTTGGAGTCCTTATTTGCCCTGTCCATCAGCTAGTCAGAATTTTACAGTTATGTGAGGGAAAACAGCCATGTTGACACTGAGCCAAGTAAGAGGTTTAGAACGATGCAGGATGCGGGCAGCCCAATGGGTAATTTACTGTATATGTAAGAGTGAAAATGGTTGACATTAGTGGATGAGTGTTTCACCTTGTCAATAGAGAGCGGAAGTGTAGCAACAGTTGCTGCTGCTAGTGGAGTGGGACCACCGATCAACTCACTGTGAAGGTGCCCGGACTCTGACATATCAGAGGAGCTGGAACTGGCACAAGGCTGGGACATCATGCAAAAGCAGCAAAAAGCAGGAAAAAGAAGGTAGCGGAAGACAGACACAGAGAGAGGGAATGGCAAAGACAAGAGTTAGGGAGATAAGCAGTATGTTAGATAGCACAGGCAACATTGCCATAGTTCTCACGTTAATTGTGCAGTCATGTGACCATTAAGGCTGTGGAGAATGTGCGGCGGGATGTACCGGTACATTAAAATTAGTGCCAGTTTATGCTGAGGGTGTTAGACTTGCTCAAAGGAAGAATCCAATCCTTTCCCACCTTTAACATTAGACCATAGTAAAGGGTCGTCATAAAAAAAATTCTGATTTAATGTCACAACTGAGTTCGTCAAGGGAACTCATGAAGTAACATTATAAAAGTTATATTAACTTCAAATGTGAAATTCACTGGGATCTGGCATGCATACAAAATAACTAATGCAGCTATATTCATGATTTATACCAAACCACACAAAGCCAACACAGACTGGTCACATTTTTATTGTTATTTTTTAATTCAATTTCAATAATAAGGTCTCTGAATAGATACACTAAAAGTACACTTAGCTCAAGTGTGTGTTACGTTTGAAGTTGGACATTTGGTAAACATATTAACTCAGGATTCTTGAATCTGTCCAAACCAGTTTGCCACAGCAGTGGACTGTTTAACAATAGGACGGGAGTGACCTCCTTTGCCCTGGGCTACAATGAAGGCGCACTCATTTCCTGCGTAGTCAAGCTATAATAACCTTACCACATTCACATAAGGTTATTTCTCTAATGGCTTGTTAGGTAGAGAATTAACTTCTTTATCTCCCCCTAAGACAACGTTTTATTGAATTACACATACAGTTCATGTTACAGATGTTATTAAAAGTGTGTAGAAGCAGTGAGCTTCTTCTCACCTTGCTTTTAGCTGGCATTGGTGATGATGACTTGGAAGATGTGTGCTGGTCATGCGATGAAGACATGAAGCCAGAGTCATGGGAGGAGACGCTGGAAAGGCGAGCTGGGGCCTGCTGGGATAACGTGGAGCTGCGGAACCGTTGGCGAGGTTGATGATGATGATGATGGAGGAGGTGGTTTGAGGAAGAGGAGGAAGAAGAGGAGGAAGGAGAATGAGAGTGAGAGCCGTTTGAGCCCCTGGAGTCACTACTGTTAACACTGTTTAGACTACTGCGGTACAGAATTGAAAGAAGAGGGGACATTATTGAAAGGAGCAGAGAACCAAGGGCACCCAAAGAGGTGAATACAAGGAGTGCATTTGCATAAAGAGCAGAGGAAAAGGAGAAAATGCGACAGGGAGGGAATTTGGGTTGAGTGGAAGAAACAAGGTACAAAATAATTAACACAGCCCACCATGATTTAGCAGGCAGTAACCGAGGTCAATTAAGTCAAAACAGCACAATAACCAGCAAAAGAGTCCGACAGGGAGCCATAAAAGCTACACCATTTTCTCAGGGATATCGCATATCAACAACATCAAACATCAAACCGTACCCAAAGGTAATGGAACAATGAGATTAAATCTTTCCTTTACTTTTTTTTCTGCAGGATTAAAACGTTTGGGGTTAAAATCTCAAGATTAAGTCAGATAAGTACAGATCTATTAATATTAGTAAAATCCATACTCTAATATGTCATATCAGTTAAAAAAAAAAAAAAAAAAAAAAAAAAAAAAAAAAAAAAACAAACAAACAAACAAACAAAAAAAAAACCAGATCTTTTATGTCCTGATAATTACATCTGGATCTGATACACAAGACTATCTTAAAATTTTGTCAGCGAATGTTTTTAGACTTGTAAAATCATTTTACGGTTTCTACCACAAGGGGGCACACCTGAAAGATGCTTTGGAAAAGACCGAACCAGATATGAATTCATTATGATTAATTAACAATCATTAATAGGTAAATTTACAATCTGAGTAAGATTTATGTCTTGCTTATTTTTTTTTATTTTTAATTGTCTTCATATTGTGTTTTTACCTGCACATGCTGGACTTCCTGGATGTAGTGGTGCTAGGGGATGAGGGGGGAGTTTGGTATGACCAATTACAGTCTGAACCTTTAAGATCCAAGATCACCTGAGAGGAACAAACATAATTACACTTGTACATATGAGGGTCTGGTACAATTACAAAGAAAAAAACTCCAACAAATGCATTTCTCAAGTATAGCCCCCAATTTATTATTGAAAAAAATCTCCAGAAAATACAGCTCGGAGGTCATTACGTTATGAGGCTAAATAATGTTACATCAGTTGTTAATGATGAGAATACACAGAAAAACCTGCTTTGACCTCTGATTTTGGAAGGGTAGAGTGTTACACTCGAGAAATTGTGGTACATGAAATACTGGTGTATTACTTGTTCACTGGCAGGGGGGAGCTTGTGGGGATCAGAGGTTAGAGATTTGAGATCATCAGAGATTGCCTGGAGATGGGTGATCTCTCCCAACATTGAAATCTCTTCATCCTGAATGAATCATTCATAATAGAGTAGGGTGAGCTTTGATAATAAGTATGGACACAGCAGTGCAAAATAGTCATAGTACATGCATATGTACAGTATAAATAGTAAAAGTGAAATTGTATAAACAATTCTTTGAAGTCACACAATAATACAACTTTACTTACCACTACAGGGTGCAGCATAGCTACAAAAGAGCAAAATCTCTGTCTTTCTTCTATTAGTGCTTTCCTGAGGGCCTCTTTCTCAATTTCTTCCAGAAGAATGTATTTGTCACTGACATCCTGCATCGCGCAGTCCAACTGGGGTAGGATATCGCCACGACCTGACATATAAAAGAATGTCAATTTACTTATTGAGATATAAAAAGTTTAATGAATAAATTGGCAAAATGACTGATTATATGTTAAAGAAATTACTAAACTATATCTTAATCTAGAAATATGTATATGGCGGAAAACACTCAGGTGACTTGAAGTTCCGCTCTGAGACCCCCAATTTGGCCAAATTTCAAAATTGTCCGATATGCATGTGTGATACATTATTGGAAAGCTTAAAATCTCAATTTTCAGGGGGAAGAAAAATTTTGAACAGGAGGGCATTTTTTAAAAATAAATGTTTTTTAAACAGCAAAACCCTATCTGGAGGTGAGAGCGTGTGAGAGCAGTATTACAGACGCCATGACTTTAATGAGATATTATCGCGTACTTACCATGTTTCTATTCAAAAACTCAATGTAGCAAGTATCACTGAATTTCAAGACACAGCTGTGAATGGCAACAGCTGGATTTTTGGGGGATTTTATGGGTGAAACATGGCAAAATAACAAGGGTCGCGATGCAGAAATCGCAGACATCAAGGAGTGGTCGATATTTTCTTTTTCATATATTTACCCCTTTAAACGTTTGTTTTCAATTTTTCTTTGTTTGGATCAATTATTTATCATCTAACATCGGAGAAAATGCGACAGTAACAACAACAACAAAAAAATACACCTAAGCCATAGTTATGAGATAGATATCAGTGACTTTTTTACAGACGCCATTTTTTTTCATTGTGACGTCATTTGTTTAAAAGTTTAAAATATGCGAGTGAATAATTTTAAAAGTTTTTTTAAAACGAAATATTAGAAATCAATTAATGATTCTAAGCTAAAAATGAAAGACAATTTGAACAACAAATATAATTAATTACCATAGTTTTATGGCTGGGGTTTTCAGGGTATAACGGACAAATTGAAAATAGTTCAGGGGCTTAACGCGTGATAAATCTGCTATAGCAGCATATAGACATCTAGTTCTACCCAACACAACAGTTGTTTTGGCTTAAAATAAAGCAGTTTCTTTTAAAGAGGAGTGCAAGACCAGAAACTGCTTTTTCAGTCTTGTCTGTGTTTTCCGCCATATACAGTACGTAACATATATTTATTTTTAATAAGATTGAGCCACATCAATCATACTGTCGCCGATGTTACCTGTGTATTTATGGTGGTGCTATGAATTTTTAAATATATGAATATTAATTATATATGAATGAATGAATATATTATAGATTAATATATATGAATATGATGATGTCAGACGTTACTGAAAAATGTCAGTACAAGACATACACGTTATACACAACAATTTTGAAGAACAGGTGTAGCACAATGACGCCGACATTGCCTTCAAGTGAGTATACGGATGCATTGAAACTCTTCAGCATTAAAATCAGAACGACACATCGCTCACGGAGTACTTGTCATTTTTTGATGATATGAAGGTGTACCATTTTCTCACTTCTCATTGCTATCCTTACCCAACATGGTTTGCGTAATGCTGCTGCAGCGATAGGTAATCAATTTCAAATGGCAGCATCTACTAGTGACATGACGTGTAAATGAAAGCATTTAAATTTCACACTTTACGAAACTGTAGCATTTTGACTTATTTTAACATCCAAGCCACATTAAAGCAAAACCTCAATATTCAATTAAAATCTGTGACAGTTAATGCTGAGTAATGTGTTTGCTTTATGCAATGAAAACATTACTTTCAATTGTTTGAGGAAATGTCACTGGCTGCAGTTTTCTTTGACAACTTATTGTTATTTCCTGGTAGATGCTAAAATGTAAAAACTAAAGGTCAAATTTTAAACTGTTATTTTACGTTTGACTTCTAAGGTTAAACACCACTTGATCAATTTTTGTTTCCATTTCAAGCTGTGTCAGTTATCAATCGCTATAGATTTGTGGCATTTACTCTGCAGTTTGTGTAAAACAAGGGTGGTTTAAATATTGTGTGCAATAAAAATGCTGTTAATTCGAAGCAGAAATTACATATTTTTCAACTATTTTCCAATATCGTCAAAAATATATTCATTGAATATTTTATTGAAATATGACATAATTTTGAGGCTATATCACCCAACACTTATGAGCACATATGTTTGAAATGCAGACGAGGATGAATACGTAATTGTAGCACGTTCACATGAATTGCTGCATTGCCGAGCCTTTTGTCTGTTCAATGGTGGATAGTGAGACAAATCTGATTTAGGCTAATCTTATGCTTGTTTTGCAAAACACTCATGCAACCTGAAACTGACAGTCTCTATGCCTCAAATGCAAACGGTTTCAAGATGTAGTGTCGGGTGACATTGAATCCAGCTATCTTGACTTTGAAACAGAGGCACAAAAGTTGGCATCTGTACAAAGCTAGGAAACAGAAGGAGTCCAAAGTTTTTCGTACCCCAACTTGCGCATTTCGAGCACATCTGACTTTTTCAATGGCAGTTAGAAGTAAAGCAGCACAGATGTGATGACAAATTCACTGTATATAGTACATGATGAGTGTTTCCACTAAACACTACATCATTATATTCGGTTAATTTAAAAAAGAAAAAAAAAACATCATTACATGGAGGAGGATATTACAAGAGTTGAAATTAATGAGACGTGATGAGTGAAGTCAACAAATATGCAGTGCACACTTAACGACTTCTTAGGGGCTGGATGACATTCTTTACAGATGGTGTTACAAACCAAAACAGGAAAATGCCCCATTAAAATGGACTGGTTTTTCCAGTGGCAGGAAGTCATTGTTTGTCAAACGATTTAAGCAAATATTACAAGGAAACAGATACCAGAAAATTAAATATAGTATAATTGGTGGCATACATGGTTAAGCAGGTTGCTGTAATTTCTCTTACAGCATTTTTCTCTACTATACTATTACTACTATATTATAACACTCACCGGATTATGAAGCGCAGCATCAATGAACGAATTTTCATACATAAGGCACACATGATTATTAGGTGCATTAGTGCAACAATGTAATGCATTTGTCATTTGTTATATATATTTTAACATTGTAGTAATCATTTTATTTATTATTATAATTCATTATTCATTTATGGGTTGAATGATGGATGTGTATCTTGAGAATTTTACTGGAGGAGTACAATACAGTTATGTTCTAACAAAATAGGCTCAATATCATTAGACACAACCAGAATGAGGTGTACTGGATTATAAAGCACCCTGTCCAGTTTGAGGAAAAATAAAGAATTTTAAGCGCACCTTATAGTCCGAAAAATGCAATATATAATCAGAAAATTGCCCCCCTCCCCATTCTCTTCAACATGAACAAAGTATGATAAATATCATATAGGCAGTGACCAAAAACAAACGAAAAAATAAAGGCAGAGAAATAAGCTGCAGCATTTCCTGATGACATGGTATATACAATATCAGCATTATGTAACCTTAATAGAAAAATAAATAAGCAGAATTTTTTCAAGTGGCACTGTACAAGATTCTGTCATGAACCACTTGTATAACCGACCCCACGAGTACAGGTCATTTCTTAGATTTAAACTACATAACCAAAACTATGTGAGCTATTTCTTACCCTTGCATGCAATATCTGTATTTTTCTTGACATTGACTACAATAGGTATTTGTGATTAATGTTCCAGTTGACAAGGAGTTATTTGAATGTGCTAAAATCGGTAGCGGGACATCGATTAGAACTTCAAAGTCAGGATATCTCCTGGAACAGTAGAAATCTTTGGAGGCTCCTGGCCGTGCATACACATAATAACGTTAGCTTTCTCCCATGACTTTTGAAAATTACACATTTAGTTTTCAAAGGACATACTGCAAGTCCAAAGAGCGGTGTCGTCTCGTGCAGACGATCAAAATCACTAACAAACAGTACACAAAGACGCAATCCTTTAAGATTTGATAATTTTTTTTTTCTGTTACACATCCCAAACATTAAGATAAAAAAAATCAGGCTTCCAACAGTTTTGGTTTCACTGCGTGTGGTGTATTCTGATAACAAGGAACACCACACACAAAGATTCTGTTCCACCACATATGGAAACAAGTCCTTTTATGCAGCAATCCCACAGAGATATCAACTCCCATGATCACCTCTGGATATTTTTTCAGGAACATTTGCATCTCAGCCAAAACAAACACATGCAACCAGAAGAGTACAAAATAAAATACAGTAAGATCAGACTTTCCCTTTCTAGATAGTTATGTGTGGATTAAAACAGTCACATAATTTCCTATTTTAGTTATTCAATAGTGCAAATTACGAGAAAGCCTTTTTCTGCAGGGACCAGAGGAGCAAGTGTTATATAATGGGAATGCCATCAAAAAAAAAAAAAAAAAAAAAAAACACAATCAGGTGCTTGCTTTTATTTATGGCTGATTTTTCCTTCCAATGCACTTCAGTCATGACTCAGGGAGATGTCGGCTTTCCTCTTACACAAAGATTTTTGTGCGTGTATGTTGGACACGATATATCATTTCAAATAGCTGGGCCTGAGTCGATTGTGACTCGATTATGTTGAGAAAATTCACTCTTAACACATCTCAGACAATTGGATAATCTTGTAAGATCTTAAAGGTGCAAAATCAGGATACAAAACAGCCTAATCATCTTTATAGGAGTAATAATTAAATAGATTTAACTTTATGTCTGCTAGATGATTTGTCCAAGTATGTAATACATATTGTATGTATTTGTGCATGAATAGTTGAATGTAATTAAATTATTATTTTAAAAAAAATATATATTTCTCAACTATTTTCTACTAACATGGAGCCACTGTTTAGAGGGAAACCAATTAAGGGAAAATAATGATTGTATGCACACAAATGAATCCACATGCTAATGTTTATAAGTTCAGTCAAAATGAATTCCAATCACCCTTTGCATCTGAAGAAAATATCTGTGTAGATCTGGCCGTTAAACACACTAAACTTTCCAACATAAAATCATACCACTTACTGATAACTTTTAAAATTAATCTTTGGTTAAATTGTATTAACTTTTAACCATAATAATAATGATTAAAATGTCACTTACAGCTACAAATCAAGTCAGAAATCTTGGCGTAATTATTGACTCAGACCTAAAATTTGATAGCCATCTAAAGTCAGTCACTAATTCTGCTTACTACCACCTAAAAAATATAGACAGAATTAAGGGGCTTCTGACTCAACAAGACATGGAAAAACTTATGTATGCCTTCATTTTCAGTAGATTAGACTATTGCAATGGTATATTTACAGGTCTTGATAAAAAATCAGTCAGGAAGCTGCAGCTAGTACAGATTCTGCAGCCAGTCTTCACAAATACAAGGAAACTGGACAACTTTATACTGGTTTTGAAATCGTTACACTGGCTTCCAGTGAGTCAAAGGATAGACTATAAAATACGACTGCTCGTCTACAAAACACTTAATGGCCTTGGACCAAAATGCATGGTTGATTTGTTAGATTCCCATGAAATATCTAGACCCCTAAGGTCATCTAGTACCGGTCTCCTGTATGTTCGAAGAACAAGAACCAAGCATAGTCAGGCAGCATTTAGTTATTATGCTCCTGACCTGTGGAACAAGTTACCTGAAGGTCTGAAGTATGCTCAAACTGTTAACTCCTTTAAATCAGGGCTAAAAACGCTTTTATTTAGCACAGCAGATCCACAACCTATTGCTTTCTATTCCTCTTGCTCTTATCTCCATTGCTGATTTCAATTATTACTAGTAGTTGTAGTTTTTTTCTTTTTTAATTTCTATTCGTGATTAAATGTGATTTTTATGTATAATTTTATTTCCTGTCTCGATTGTCTTTGTTTTTACCTTCTATTGACTTAATGTGATTTTTATGATCTTCATGCGATGTAAAGCATTTTGAATTGCCTTGTGTTGAATCGTGCTATATAAATAAATTTGCCTTGCCTAAAATGTTAAAAGTTTTAACTCACGTTAATTTGCCAGCAATTCGGTTAACGATAAAAAAGACTGGCATATTGCATGTGTACATACCTGGACATGTGATCTGACATGCACTTTCGCACACGATTAACTGCTTTAACTTCCACATGACCAGTGATTATATTAAGCCACAGTCATGAGGTGTTTGTTATAACCGTGTCCACTGACTGTACTATCGTCTTAAGAGTTGAACTAACCATGGTACTTGTGGCAAATTATTACAATTTTATTAGTGGTTTATTTTGTGCTCATCTATTTTATTACAAATACCAGAAAGTCAGTTTTTATGTTTTTAGTCTGTATGTTGCCAGATACAATGAAAACCGCGCATTAGTGTAAAGTATCATGACCTCGCCTAAAGATGCCTGGTGGAAAGATGTTTTTGTTTCGTGCTCACCAATTTGGAGCATGGAAGCCAGGGAGACTGGAGAATCTGACCTTTAATTCTACATGCTGTGTCACTACACAGCTTGAATAAGAAAAGCCATGAGAAAAAGAAAAAGAGGCAGAGGAAGACACAATAAAGTGGAAGACCGTGGGTCTCAGTTAACTTGGATAAGGATCCTTAACCAATCGCATACCATCTATCCAACCATAGCAACAAAAGAATACAACGATGACATCTTTGGAGTAGCCAACCTACATTCAGTACCAGCTCATTTTTTATGGTTTCTTTACTGTGGAACCAATGTTGAAAAAGCATAACAAACATTTACACTACAACCTATTCAATGACACTTACAGACTTACCTAAAACATCAACTGCAAGAAGAGAAAGATGGTACCAGAACCAAATGAGAACAAGAAGAGAAGAGAAGTTAAATGAAAGAATGACACTTTCATTTTGGAAGTGTTTCATTTTGTTCAACTTCTAGTCTGCTGTATGAGCTGTAGAGTTTAACCGATATAATGTTTCGAAAATGCTAAATTAGAAATATTCCAAAACAAAGTGGAACGAAATATATTGAACTGCTTTTATTGTAGCACATTTTTATGTAGGTACATGTGTTTGTAGAACCTTAGCCAAGAGAACTGAAGAGGGACAGTCATTGCCCTGTGGAAACTGCCAAGTAAGGCAATGTTTAGCTGTACCAGATTTCTGTCTTTGTCACTCAGGACAAACTGCTTCTGCTGTCCTAATTACCCATATAACTATTCATAAAACTTCTGAATTAAAGTACAAATGATGGTTATTTACCTTTCTTTGCTTTCTTCTGAAGTTTAAGTGTGTCTGATGACTTTTTCTTGATCTCCTGTCGAGCTTTCTTATAATCTGTTAAAGACAGGCATAATAAAAGTGTGTGCAGGATTTTTGAAACTGTTTTTTTGATAACGTGTCAGTTCATAATCACATTTAAACATTTCTCTGCTCAGTGAATACAGTGACCTATAATTCTACCTTTGGCATGGTCCTTATCCAAAGTGTAGACACCTCTTTTCCATTCTTCCGTCTGTTCTTGTAGGGGGTTGATCAGAGCCTCCAGAAAGGTCCTGCAGATAACCGTTTTGTTCATTACCCATCAAGTTAAAATTAACTACTTCCACTATCCATATTTTATTTCATTGAAATTCTGGCATACAGTCATGTGAAAAAAAATTAGGACACCCCATTAAATATTAAGTTCTTTATTAAGAAATCTTCACATATCAATGTATGATCTTGTTTTTCTTTATCTCTGGAAAAGAAAGTGATTTAATTGCAGGTAAACAACAAAAATTAACATTGTTCTACTCATTAAACCAAATTTAGCATCAAAAATGCATATTCTAACTGAGGAAACTACCACCTAATAGCTAGGATTACCCCCTTTTACCCACAGTGAGACACTTTTTTGTAGCCATCTAAGAAACATCTAAGAAATAGAATTCATGGTGGATTCTATGATGGTGAGCTGGCCAGCTGTAGCAAAGCATCCCCAAACCATGACACTTCCACCTTCATGCTTCACAGTTGGTATGAGGTTTTTCTGGAATGCTGTATTGGGTTTAAGCAAAACATGTCCTCTGTTCTGGTATCCAAATAATTCAGTTAGATTTATCTGTCCAAAGAACATTATTCCAGAAGTCCTGGTCTTTGTCTACATTCAGTCCGGCAAACTTCAGTCTGGCTTTCATGTTCTACTTGAAGAGCAAAGGTTTTCTCCTTGCACATCTCCCATGAATGTTTAATTTGTATAGTCTCTTTCTGATTTTAGAGGCATGCACTTTCTCTCAACAGTAGCAAGAGCCTGCTGTAGGTTTCGTGGTGATATTTTAGGGATTTTAGACACTTCTTTTAGCATCTTGCGGTCTGCTCTCGGGGTGAATTTGACGGCCAGACCTGGGCATTTTGGCAGTTGTTTTGAATGTCCTTCACTTGTAGACTGTTTTCCGGACAGTGGAATGGTGGATTTTATATTCTTTTGAGGTATTTTGAAATCCCTTAACAGACTCATAAGAGTCTACAATCTTCTTTCTGAAGGCCTCAGACAGTTCCTTTGATCTGATCATTCTGTTTTCTCTCACTTCAACTGTCATTCACTGTTGAAAGTATTCTGTGTTGAGTAGTGGGGAAAACTTTCTTCAGACTGATGTCAAAGACTGGTAGATGCCTACAAAAAACGTCTCACTAAAGTTATTCCAGCTAAAGGGGGTAACACTAGCTATTAGGTGGTACGGGTGTCCTAACTTTTTCCTCAGTTAGAATATGCATTTTTGTTGATATATTTGGTTTAATGAGTAAAACAATGTTAATTTTTGTTGTTTACTTGCAATTAAATCACTTTCTTTTCCAGAGATAAAGAAAAACAACATCAGACATTGATATGTGAACATTTCTCAATAAAGAACTGAATATTTAATGGGGTGTCCTAATTTTTTTCACATGACTAAGTACAATATTTTTATATTTTCATGTTGCATTCCCACTCTGCGGAATTTATTGAAGTATAATGCCAGGCAACTGGACATTACACCCAATAGGTGATGTCTATATTGTAAATTATTAACAGAGAGACCAGTCACAGTGTCCAACTGTGCCACAGCATAACCTTCGAAGCTTGTGCAGTAAGATCTGTCAATCATTACCCAACTATGTCAAGAGATATTTGTGGATTTGTGTGTTCAAGAAGCTGCAAGTGCTAGACAGCTGCCGGCTTACTGCAAACAACTAAAATTAGACTGAACCTCCTTCATGCAGACATTTCTCAGTATATCAGTCTGTCTGTCTGTCACTGGGTGGAACCCCCACCCATGACAGGGCCGTGCTATGGAGATCAAGAGGAATGTGCTGAAATGCCATCCGAAATTAGAGATCCTTGTTTGAGTGTGTGTCCGTGCGTGAAATGGAGACAGATATGTGGTGTACATGTGTGAGGGTCTACACTGAAACATTATCGATGGCTGATGCCAGACGCGTCGTCTCTTGCCCAGTACAGCACTACAGGGGGCATTCCTTCACATAAGTGCAAATGACATCAACACTTGGCACATAAAGCGTCATAACATATGCCAAGTCGTTCATTGAAAGTTCAGTGTGAGTGTTGAATAACACTAAACGTGTTGAGTTATTACATAGTCCATGGTGGTGGGCTTGATTGTACATGCCAACCCAGATACTCTTAGCTTCCAGTCAAGCACTGAACAAAACAGTACTCATCCTGTAAATAAATGTCAGTAGAGTGGTACTCAAGCAAAGAGATGTGCCACACATAAGCTCACACAAAAACAATTCCTTACATGGAGAACTGTTTGAATCTAGCTTCAATGCTGCGATGTCTCATGCACATCCTGGTCAAAGCTGATCCGATGTCTCTGGTGCCTCCTTTAAGAAAAAAGATAAACATCATTAAGACACAGGCATTGGAGTTTAGTGAATATGTGACAAAGTTATTGTTTATTTGCTTTACTATACGTTCAAATGCAAGGACTTTGCGCTGACAAAATAACTCGTCAAAGGTCAGGAAATTCTCTCATGATTACAGGGTGTCTCCAAAAACAGCTGCAGTACCTCTTATTCAAACACTTTCAGTAATGAACCTCAACATAACAAAATGCCAACCAAGCGTCTTCAATCTTTTTTTCACTTGTTTTTTATTCAGTTTTTCAAAACCAAACGCACGTTTTTTTGAAATGACAAACAACAAACCAAGGCAGGATGCACCAACAAATCAAAAATAATAAATAATAACACTAATCTACAGTATCAAACCCCCGCCTTCAATCTCCACTCAATCATCTGGTCCACATGTCAAAGTTCTTGTTTATCATTTGAAACTGGTGTCCTCTTTTTTTTCCCTATTTTCTCCATTTCTTCCATTTGTCTTCAAATTGTCTTTTTTGTAGTCTTAATCTAAACGTAATTCTCTCGATTTCACATAGCTCTTCCACCATGCACATCCACTGCTCCTCAGCTGGCTGGTCCACTTTATACCACACAAGGTACTCACCCTCCTTTTGTATCATTTTCAGAGTTAGGTTCCCAAAATAAAGCACCTTAAATGTTCTTGGAATCCCATATCCTATTTGTTGTTCTCAAATCCTTCCAAATTGTATCCTAATATTCTTTCATATTTTGGCAAAACCAGAATATACCGTATGCAAGTTTCCCAAATCCTTATATTCACATGCTTTCCAGCACAGTTGTTGAACACATACCATTTCTTTCCTTAGCAGAGGGCTTATGAAGAACCGTACGATGTTTATCAGATTCAAATTCTCTCCAAACCTTGGAGCTAGTGGATGTGCACTGTGTCTCACACATCCTTGACCATTCTTCCTCGGTTATTTGTGCTTTGAGTTCTTTCTCCCATTTTTCTTTAATATACAGAGATGTGTATATCTGACATGACATGAGTGCTTAATAAAGTTCAGAATTAACTTTATATTTCTTCCCATCATAAGCTTTCTTGAACAATTTAATAATCTCATTTGCAGTGACACCCTTGACCTCTTTCTCATTATAGTCTTTTAACTGCATACTGTATATCTATAATGGTCCTCATCCTCCAGTCCAAATCTCTGCCTCAATTTTTCAAAACTCTGCAGCTTGCCTTCTTCCACCACTTTATGTAATGCTGTAATGCCTCTTTTCGCCCCTCTCTTTAACCCTTTATCATTTAGTCCTGCTGTGAAACCGTCATCAAATGCTAACCAACTCAGATTTTTTGTTTCTTTCCAGATAGTACCTTTCCACCACAGTTTTCCATATATCCATTCTTCAATCTCTTTACTTGTTAGCAGGAGAAGTGCTTCACCACTACTCTCTACATAAAACAGATTTCTTGGCAGTTGTACAGGGAGTGAAGTGACCCATGCATATACAGTAGATGTTGAGCAGCAGGAATGGAATGTAGAAATCCTACCCTTTATAATAAATTTGATGGTAATAACCGTAGATGACCTTCATTTCTGATCGTACTCAAACACAATTCCCAAAACTCTGTGATCCACACACTCCATCAGTTGTCATTATACGTGCTAATAAAACATTGTACATTATGGTGTGATATATTCGTTGGTTTGAAGTGCCTTTACTAAAGAAACACGCGCCATTGCAATTTATTTTTAAACGGGCTATAAACTCAATGACCCATGGGTTAGAAGTCAAGAAATGTGAAGGGAAGCTGGAGATGCAATCATGCAAGACTAGTGTCATTTTCTTTCCTAGGGGCTCAGTAGCTAGCTGTCCTTAACTGGAAGGCCTCAGGCTGGATGTCTACACAAGGGCTTGATGATGACTGACAGAACTTTTGTGTGGCTTCTCAGTGTGACTCACAAGATTCTCTGTGGGACTGTTCCTGCATGTCTTTGTGTCTGTATGTGTTTGTGTCCACATGTGGGAAAAGGTGGGGCCAACAGGTTCATATGCGTGGATGTGTGGGTCTGTGTTCTCATGGGTCTGTGCTCTTCTGCTCTCCAGCAGAGCAGGCTTTTGGTAAACAGTTTTTAAAGCATGCACACAAATGTATAAAAAAAAAATAATAAAAAAAACATTATGTCTACTGATGATGCTTGTTTGGGGAAAACAAAATGTAGGCAGAAAAATAATTTAAAAAAATTGATATTAGTTTGAGATTAATTTGAGAGCGATTTAAAAAAACTACATTGGACATTTTTTTTTTTATCTTAGCATATCTAGAAAAGCGGATGCAAAAAAAATACAATACACGTTTATTTCTTGTTTCACTTGTTTTATCTACCATCCATCCATCCATCCATCCATCCATCCATCCATCCATCCATCCATCCATCCATCCATCCATCCATCCATCCATCCATCCATCCATCCATCCATCCATCCATCCATCCATCCATGAAGGTATATTATTTTTGAGGGTTGGGCAAACAGATGTCAGAGTACCACAGAGAGGCCATAAGGCTCACGAAAGTGTTAGTACTGGCAAAATCTATTCATTGCACAGTAATTGAGCAGCTCAAGTCTGCACTGTCAGGGGAAGACTTTGGTTTCAGCTGATAATTTATTTTTTACTACCACACCCGGACATCTGGATTTGATACGAAGCATATGTAAGGACCACAGTCGGCTTGCAGCAATATGCCGTATACCTAACAAGACAGCCTCTGTCCAGGGTTGGCAAAGTGACTGCAATACCTGCAATCAGTCTCAACTGAACAGTGTTCCATTCAGTGTCAGTCTCATCTGAAATAACCAATGGTGACAAATGTGCTACTAAAGTGTCTGCTAATGATGCTCACCTACGTCAATACGGTGTCAGCAGTAGCTGCCAGTTACCATAGCAACTCCGATATGTGCGTCTGTGTGCGTGCGGACGCGCGTGTTGCTGCCCCTTGACCAGCTGCTGAAGTGGACATTTTTAGTTTTTTTCCCCTTGGTTGGTCTTCTTTATAAATGGTACTGAGAGTGCATGAGTGGGTAGTATCAGAGTAGTCACAAAGATATTGTGGCACCTATACGTATATGAGAATGCCGTACTTGGGAAAAAGGGTATTTGTCTTGCCATTTACATGTATTTTATATGGCACTGTACTCTGATGCAAGTCATCAAATTATCTGACAGTGTGTTGCACAATCCTGCTTTGCTAGGTAAAGTGTAAAAGAATAGAGCAGGTAAAGTTAAATGTTCTGGTATGGATCTGACATGTCAAGTTTTGTAAAAGAGGGCTTTTAACTGTACATGTTTAATGGTCTGATTTCCCATAAAACACACAGTAGGGTTCATATGTTTTTCGGTTCTCTTTGGGTTTAAAAAAAAAACATTAAGCCAATGTCAACTCCCTTTTCATTTACACTAGTACAACAATATGCTCATTAATGTTGGCGCAAACATCACAGTCATATAATCCCTTCTGTGCTATAGAGGTAGGAGTCGCATGCCGGTGGCTAAATGTAAACGTTCCCACAACTTTGTTCAACAAGTGGTGTGGCCCTTTCACGATAAAATTACAGTAAAGACACAAGCATTTAATCTAGCATTCTGTGACCTCTGATGGAAATAGATGCAGCTCCAACTGTGTGCCACACACGCTGTCTCACCCACACACACGCAATTCCCACTCCGAACCACTCACACACGCAACACAAACACACAAACAAAAGCTTTGAGAACGTCACTGGCAGACAAGACCAACAAACTGCTTTAAAGTGCGTACGACAGGATAAAAAAAAGTCTTGAATAGCATTATTATGTGAATTAAAATCATATTTTGAGACAATTCGACTATATACAACAATTTGGCAAAGCGCAGATGACGAGAAATTCGTATTTAATCCGCCGTCTAGCCGCGCCTACCATTATAGGGCTCTAGCGTTCCCAACAGGTGGATGACGTCAGCGGGAGAATGGTTTCATCTGATTTAGTATGCAGCCCATTGAGGGAGAATTATTCATAACGAGGAAAATGCGACGAAGAGATCCGCAGAATGTCATTGTTTCAGTCTCTCTACTCCAATATTTTTAAAGGATATTCTTTTTATCAAAGTATTTTTCCCAATTGCTATATAAATGGTATGGCCATGACAAATAACAATCTTGTGCTAAATGGCATATGAAATAGCTGGAGAGTACCGCCGGACAAACCGGCCGACGTCGGAGGAACGCGTAGCTGCCACATGGTCAACACGAATATAATGAAAAATAATGCTTTACTACACGGCGTCGATGTAAACAAACAGCGGCGTGCAGTTGTTGTGCAGCTAACATGACAGACAGAATGTGTCTTAGGAGATCTTTTCGACCTGCCCATCCATGATCAAACGTAAGTAAAAAGTCTTTATTCAAAGAAAGTTTGTAGTGTTTACTTTGTAATCGCTGTATTCGGTTGTTGCAATTTCTGATCGGGTGGGAAATTTGACAGAACACCGGGCACATGAAGAGGGCAATAAACCGAGTATGGTGCTCTCCTGGCAGCGGGATGTGCTACTAGCCGCCGGTGTCGTCGACCGAGTGGAGAAGGAGCATGTCAGCCACAAAATGTAAGCTACCTACGTATTAAAATGATCCCAGTATTTGACGTAATACAAAACACGATGTTTACTCACTTCCTCGTAAGTCCAATGGTCTCACAGTAGTAGGGCTTGTTTTGGCCAATATCCATCAGTGAATGGGAACCTTTTGAAACCCCAAAAAGGCGCACACCTCTCCCTAGTGCAGCAAATTTTTTCTGCAGCTGTTTGGCTGGCGTGATGCGAAAAATAAACGAATTAATCCGCAAAATCAGCTGAATCCTTAGTCCTTCTCATAAAACAGTATGGCTGGATAGTGAGAGGACTCTTTCTACCGTACACGTCACAGTGCCCTCTTTCTCAACTCGAGACTGGAGCCGGAAGTCAGTCATTTTCATGGCGCGGGATTAAAAAAACTAAATAAATATAACGATCGCTTCCACACACATTCAAGAGGTCCATTTCATTCAGGAGCATATAATACCATGGAAAATATGAAAAAAAAACATGCTTTTTGCTGTCACAGGCACTTTGTGTTTCGCATTTTTAAATAAATGTGAAGAGATGGAAAATATCAGTTTGCATGATTTGGCCTGCTCGATGAAAGACAATGACTGGTCAACGCCAGCATGATTTTATGTGGCATTCTACATTCTTCCTTGGTATGTGACAACATACTTGGATGCATGATTGTGTACTTTATATAAAAAGACTTTGAAACCATTCTTCAACAATACATTTTACAAGGGCAAAATGCCTAAATGGGCAGTGTTACACAAATATATGACAAAGATGGGACCTTTTTCAGGTCTGTGTCATTGTCTACTACAATAGCCAATAGGCTAAGAGCATGTGGCAACTTGTTACACTAGCCTGCTCTTTAAAACTCAATACCAACTAAAATGTTTGCCTACCACATTAGAGTGGCAATTCCCACAAAATAAAAGCTATAAACAAATTAGCTTGAAATAAGTTCACTTATACAAAGAAACCAGCAGTTTGAGTTGAGTGAGGCTAAAAATAGTAAAAGACTTTTTGTTAGTGGGGAGGGGGCCAATTAATGACGTGGTCGGGTGATGGAAAATTATGGACAGAAATCAGGCAAGCATTCAATTTGAGCTGCCTACAGAACATAGTGGTTGTTTTAATCTGAACAGCGTGTATAGCAGCAGATGTTTGCTTTTAACTGAGTGGTAGACGTTACACTGATAAGAGGCTGGAGACCGTACAGCTGGATTCAACACACGCAAATATACTCACCCATCTGGACTGAGGTACGGTGATCTGCTGGCTGACTAATTAGAGAGCTGGCGGGAACACTAAGGCTGCACTAACATAAAAAGATTCGTTTCAGAATTAATATGATTTTCTCCATGTTAGCTTTCATTTCCAAAATGTGTACTTTTATACTTCTGATTAACTACATGAGTGTGCTTTTTCTAGGTTTTTATGGGACAGCAATGTGAAAGGTTGTATTAAAAAAATCTGTTATAATCGGATTATTTCATTCATTCATATTGGTTATCCTCAAAAGTATAGCAGAGGTGCTGGTATCTATCCTGAACTATTATGGGCAGGAGATTGAGTACTCCCAGAACTGGTTACAAGCAAATAGCAGGAACATATAGATAAACAGCCTTTCACACTCACAATCATGCCTATGGAGAATTTAGAATGTTCAATCAGCTAATCATGCATGATTTTAGGATGTTGAAGGAAGCCAGAGAACCCACAGAAAATCTTTCAATTGCTCTGATCAGAACAATTAGCTGACAATAATAATAACAGCAGAATGGCCATTGCAAAGTCAGCTAATGCGAGGTGATTAACATTCTCCTTCCTTTGCCATTTAATCCTCCTCATTAATAGTGC
This sequence comes from Corythoichthys intestinalis, assembly GCF_030265065.1. Lineage (NCBI taxonomy): Eukaryota > Metazoa > Chordata > Actinopteri > Syngnathiformes > Syngnathidae > Corythoichthys > Corythoichthys intestinalis. The sequence continues at coordinate 46,964,662 of NC_080398.1, forward strand.
ATCATCAAAGTTAACTGCCCTTTTGCACTTAATACTACATTCCCCTTTGCCCCTTCCTGTTATATAATGTGATGTTATATATTGAAGTTTAAATGTTAAAATTAGGGCTGTCAAACGATTAAAAATTTTAATCGAGTTAATTACAGCTTAAAAATTGATTAATCGTAATTAATCGCAATTCAAACCATCTATAAAATATGCCATATTTTTCTGTAAATTATTGTTGGAATGGAAAGATAAGACACAAGATGGATATATACATTCAACATACGGTACATAGGGACTGTATTTGTTTATTATAACAATAAATCAACAAGATGGCATTAACATTATTATGGATATAAAGACTTGTAGTTCTTAAAAGATAAATGTTAGTACAAGTTATAGAAATTTTATATTAAAATCCCTCTTAATGTTTTCATTTTAATAAAATTTGTAAAAATTTCAATCAAAAAATAAACTAGTAGCCCGCCATTGTTGATGTCAATAATTACTTACACAATGCTCATGGGTGCTGAAGCCTATAAAATCAGTCGCACCCAAGCGCCAGCAGAGGGCGGCAAAACTCCATAAAACAATTAACATGTGGGCATTTCACTGTACTGTCATTTAAATCTGTCTGAGCGGGGCATGTGCGTTAATTGCGTCAAATATTTTAACGTGATTAATTAAAAAAATTAATTACCGCCCGTTAACGCGATAATTTTGACAGCCCAAGTTAAAATGTGACACATTTTCTTTTAATTGGAGTTTAATTGTACAATTGATTGACTCAGGGATTGCGTATTCCCATTTCTACTACAGATAAATCTGATGGGAAACCCCATTTCCCAAATTCAGAGGTCAGAACAGAATAAATTACAGTCATCTTAGAGGTTCCAGTGTTGTAGTTACGTATGCTTGTGAAAAATGCAGCAGGAATGTTTAAACAATGGTATGTTTTGCTGACTGCAAATACAGCTTTTATCATTGAAAACTAAAAAGACATTTTTGCGGCCAGTTGTATCTAAATATTCTTTCCACAGGAAACATCTCTATGTCCGTTCCTCAGCGATTACAATGCTGAACACAAGTGGTATCCAAACATTTTTAGAATACAGGAGGCGGGACACAAATTGGGCAGGCCATGGTCTGGACAGTCCTGCTGTACACACTTTCCTTTTGGAGCAGTTGGCATTTCCAGATTGAGCCACCCACACAGCACTGTTACAAAGCTAATGTTTCATTCATAGATTTACAGTATGTGTCTTTGTAATCAGTTTGTCAGTTTTTCTGCAAACAAATGTATTCAGATGTTTACTTCTCAACATATAGTGTTTGAGTCAATTCACAGTTTGTTTAAAAATAAAAATCACACACACACACACACACGCACACGCACACACACACACAGAAGTAGTTTAAGTAGTTTTACCACTTTTCTGCACTGCCAAACGCAAGTGAAAGTATGTAAACTTATGATAGCTTGGCACAGGAGATGTCTTATTTCCAAAACAACATTGACACTTTTTTTTTTTTAAGGATCGTGGTTGCGCCGTGCTAACATCCGTTCCTGCTAGAACTGGTCTTTCTCACTTAAAGGGAAGGGGGGGGGGGGGGGGGGGGTAACATATTCTTTTAAGGCAAATAGTATCATTCTAAAGCAAATTCAAGTAACAATTTGTGAAAGCTATATATTTCATACACGACCAAACAGAGAATTGCCTTAGCATCATGGATGTCTCCAACAGTTGGAAATGGTACTCTGTCTCTTTACGAACACCCTCCCAACCCCCTTCAACTATGTCGTCCTTTACACACTCATCTGGCTAACTTTCACTTCTATTTTTTTGGGTGGGGTGCAAATATTCCATTTTATTGTTTTTTTTTTTTTTTTTTTTAACGATATCAATACGTACCGGATTAAAGTATTCATTTTAAAATATGAAATGTGGTAATATTTAAGACTAAAGTGTAAACTACCTAGTGTACTCTTACGGGAGTGTAAATGTTTTCAAAGTGAAGAAACAAAGGCTTCAGCTTTCCTGCGCAGTTTCCATTGGAGTGCTCCTGAGAGTTGAAATAGCATTATCTTTAAGCCACAATGTTCGTATCAGTCCACTATAAAATAAGCTTTTGTTTAGCAAACAGTCTCTCTGTAAAATACATTGCCCAAACATAGATATTTTTGGGAGAAGGGTTGTTTCCATAGAACCATTTCTGAAAAAGCATGCAGTCCTTTAGAAGCATGAAAAGAGGACACTCGTCTTTGCATCGAAAGATACATTTCCTTGCAGGCATTTTGAAAATCATTCGATTAAAAAAGCTGCTGTGTGCATTGCACTCTGACTTGTAGTCTGCCCAGGTGCTATTTGTTAGCTCAGCTATAACATTAGCTGCAACTTCTCTTGATGCGCTAGGGTGCAGGGTAGGGGAGCTGTGCAGTAATGCAGTACACACATCAGAGCAGGGGAGGTGCTATGCATTGAAGGAGGAGCTATGCAGAACCAAGCGTATCAGCAGTTCTCACTGGCAGACAGGAGACATTTGACAATTTCTCAAATATAAGTTAATGGTTAAAAAATTAGGGGTGCAAAATATCAATTTTTTGAAACAGATAACGATATTGATAACTTCCTGCTCCTCAAGGCTGATACGAAACGATAACCGATAATATACCGTATATATAATTTTTTTAAATGTATAGTTTTTGAACACCTGTTAGTCAAAAATACTAGTGGATTCAGAATAGATTTGCCTTTGACCTGACCATTTTCATGTTGACATGAACATTATTATAATGAACAAAACAAAGACGAGATTTCACTTCAGATAAAGTGCCCATATTTATTTTTTTAACTAAATATAAACTGAGTCAATTACAATGAATCAGTCAATATCATTGACAATGTATTCCCCCGAAAAATGAGCACTGAACAAAAACATAAACCCAACAGGTATTGTGCTTTGTCAGGAGATAAAACATTTGGTGTAACAGGAGAGAAGGCGTTTGGGGTTTGGTCCATGAGACAACTTTCTTAACCTGGCAATTATAGGACAACAAGCCTATCAATAACCAAAAGACCTCTCAAGAACTTGTAAACATAACACTGTAAAATGCAAACATTTGCTAATTGCCATAGTAAGAAGGTTTACCACTCAGTGATGGAAAAATATGGCATCTAGAACTGCAACAAAACTTTGTTTCCACTCCTGTTTTGCCAGTATGCAAACTCACACATCCCAATCCACCGACACGTGCCAAAAATATTATGTATTATCGGGCTGATAAATAATGTTATCAGATTTATTGGGATGACGTCATAATTTCTATTATGGAACCAATAATTATCGTGCATCTCCATAAAAATCAAACAAACAAACAAACAAAAAACACTCCCAATGTGTTTTTAACGAAGGAATGACCACATAACATGATTAATAGCTAAAAAAAATGTTTTGCATTACCTCCCCAGATAGACAGTACAACAATTTAATTTTGGATCCACTGATCGCTTCTTCACTCCCATTCAAATGACAATGACTTTCACACCAATTCTTGCACAGATTCTCTGTATTTATTTTCAACAACAGATTTGTGCAGCAGCTCAAAATACATTTTTTCATTCGCTTGCCCGATTGGACATGTACTATATAAAGGGCGCTTGCCCGGGAGTGGTTTTTCTTGCCCCGGACAATCAGTAAGCGCTTGACTTCGATCCCTGGGAAGGCCAGCTTCTTTTACGGTCTTGCTCTGGCGTCCACAACATTCTATAGTCAGAATGTTTACTATCAGTATGAACCCACCAAGCATCGCTCTGGGTAGGCAAGCACACAGGCACAAACGCATACACGCTTCGCACACACCTGCTGCAAAGCAATGGGTGCTGACGTGAAACATAAAAAAAAAAAACTGTCCGAACACATCCATGAACCGGTGTTGACAAAAGAGAAAAAGAAGGGGAGGTGGTCAGACCTAAGCATAAAAGTATAATAACAAGTATTGTTTTTGTGACAGTAAAATTTCATCCAGCCCCAAATCCTCGCACTCCAAGACGCCACCACGCCGCCGACTCCAGGATAAGGCCCCATCCAGCACCAAATCCTCACACTCCAAGACGCCACCACTCCGCCGACTCAGTCAGGCTAAGGCCTCATCAAGGCCTACATCCCCACAGTCCCGGAAGCCACCCCGCCGACGACTTAGTTTGGATGGAATAATGAGTCAACCTGATTGGGACTCCATGGATCTAGATAGCAAGGTTAACCAGTCTCTTGATCTCCTCAAGTTCATGTCCTCGCTTCCACCCTGTACCTGTCACACCCGACAGGTGCCAGGGGAAGATGGCAACAAACCAACCAGCCTCCCCTGGAATTCTCTCGGGGCAAAGCCAAAGCACTACAACTCTGGAACTACACGGTATTATCCTTCTATGGAGGAAGCCATGTTTGCGACACCAATATGATGTGCACCGGGTCCAGGCTGTGACAACATAACAAAGACTGTTCTGTCCCAGCAAAAGCCGGGGCCTTATGAAGTACAGTATGTATGCTCAACAATCCCAGTGGTGATAAACAACAAAAAAAGGGCTAGACTGGTGAGAAATAAAAAACGTTCAATCAACTCTGCCAACCTGTTAAGCATAGTATGTCATTCCCAAAACTCACCAGTGAATCCAGTCTGGCATCTCCAATTGGCTCTGCTAAATATTAGATCTTTAGCTGGCAAATCTTTCTTAATTAATGATTTTATCAGCAAACATAGCCTTGACATGTTGTTCCTAACAGAAACTTGGTTAGATCAAGATAAGAGTTCGACAGTTCTGATTGAGGCAACCCCCACAAACTTCAATTTCTTTAGTGCACCAAGAACCCATAAGAAAGGAGGTGGGGTTGCCAGTCTGATCAGGGACAGTTTTCAATGCACGAATATTTCATGTGGTCAGTTTGATTCCTTTGAATATATTGTCATTCAGCTAAAAAGCCCTTGCAGAGCTGCCTTGGTAACAATTTACAGACCACCGAAGTATAACACAATGTTTTTTGATGAGCTTACCAAAATACTGTCTTCCGTCTGCATGGACTTTGATTGTGTTGTTTTAGTGGGTGACTTTAACATTCATGTTGATAATCCTGAAGAAGGATGTGCTAGAGAGCTTTTAAATATTTTGGATACATTTGGTTTATCTCAGCATGTCACAGTTCCAACACATAACAGAGGGCACATACTGGACTTAATAATATCCAAAGGTCTTAACATCTCTGAGGTCACAGTGAATGATGTTGCTCTGTCTGATCACTACTGCATTATGTTTAAAATGACCACCCCTGTCCATCCTCTGAAAAGGGAAACAGAGGTGATTAGGAAGCGTTACATAAGTGATAACACCTGTGCGTTATTCACACAGGCCTATGCCTCATCATTAACCCCTACAATAGCTCCAGTGGAAGAACTTGTAAATAGTTTCAGTTCCAGTGTGATGACTGTAATGGACACTATTGCCCCGATTAAGACAAAAACTTTGTCAAGAAAGAAGAGGTCACCCTGGAGAAATGCCATACTAGCTATAAAACAAAAGCAAGTTTGTAGACGAGCAGAACGCAGATGGCGAAAAAACAAACTCCTAGTTTTTTATGATATCTACAAAGAGAGTCTTCGCAAATACAACCAGGAACTGAAAAATGCTAGACAATCATATTTTTCAGAGATCATTAGTAGAAACACCAACAATACTCGCACACTATTTTCTGTTGTTGACAAACTGACAAACCCACAAGCATCAATACCTCAGGAATTGGCATCTGAGGTGTCCTGTAATAATTTCGCAGCATTCTTTACACACAAAGTACTAAAGATTAGACAGACTGTGTGCAACTCCGGATTAACAAATGTTACACTAAACGCCTCCCAAAATGTCCCCCACGTCAATCTTAGACAGTTTAGCCTCCTGGACTATGCCACTTTAACAGAAATTGTGTCGAAATTAAAGCCCACAACATGCTGCCTTGACATCCTTCCTTCAAACTTTTTCAAAACTGTTTTTCATTGCATAGCCTCAGACATCAGATTATAAATACTTCCCTCCAAACAGGAGAGTTTCCTCAGACTTTAAAAACTGCAGTAATAAAACCTCTCCTAAAAAAACCTAATCTGGATGCCTCAACCATTAGTAATTACAGGCCAATATCAAATCTGACATTCCTGGGGAAAATTATCGAAAGGGTTGTGTTTGAACAGATCCAGACTTTTATGATGCAAAACAATCTTTTTAACTCATTTCAGTCTGGATTTCGGCCACAACACAGCACCGAGACTGTGCTTATCAAAGTCCTAAATGATATTCGTTGGAATACCGATGCAGGCAAATCATCTGTTCTGCTACTATTGGATCTCAGCGCCGCATTTGACACGGTTGATCACAACATACTACTCAGCAGATTGGAACAGTGGGTAGGGCTTACTGACACTATTCTTCAGTGGTTCACATCCTATTTACATGATAGAGATTTCTTTGTGTCAATTGGAAACTATCAGTCAGAACGAACCAAATTCACGTGTGGAGTCCCTCAAGGGTCAATTCTTGGACCACTCTTATTTAACATCTATATGCTTCCGTTAGCTCAGATAATGGAACAGTATGACATCTCCTATCACGCCTATGCAGATGACACACAACTGTACATTTCTGTGTCCCCACATGATTATAGTCCCTTAGTCTCCCTGAGTAAATGCATTCATCAAATCAATGAATGGATGTGCCAGAATTTTCTCCAGTTAAATGTGGAGAAGACAGAGGTGATCATTTTTGGGCCAAAAAAGGAAAGGTCAAAGATAAGCAGCCAACTTAGCACAATGTCCCTTACAGCTACAAATCAAGTCAGAAACCTTGGCGTAATTATTGACTCAGACCTAAAATTTGATAGCCATCTAAAGTCCGTCACTAAATCCGCTTATTACCACCTAAAAAATATAACCAGAATTAAGGGGCTTCTGACTCAACAAGACATGGAAAAACTATGCATGCATTCATTTTCAGTAGATTGGACTACTGCAACGGTATATTTACAGGTCTTGATAAAAAATCAGTCAGGAAGCTGCAGCTAGTACAGAATGCAGCACCCAGAGTCCTCACAAATACAAGGAAGCTGGACCACATTACACCAGTTTTGAAATCACTACACTGGCTTCCAGTGAGTCAAAGGATAGACTATAAAATACTACTGCTCGTCTACAAAACACTTAATGGCCTTGGACCAAAATACATGCTTGACTTGTTAGATTCCTATGAGACATCTAGACCCCTAAGGTCGTCTGGAACGGGTCTTCTGCATGTTCCAAGAACAAGAACCAAGCAGGGTGAGGCAGCATTTAGTTATTATGCTCCTCACCTCTGGAACAAGTTACCCGAACGTCTGAAGTATGCTCAAACTGTTAGCTCCTTTAAATCAGGGCTAAAAACGCTTTTGTTTGGCACTGCATATCCATAACTGTCTATATATTTCAACCTACCTGCCTTCTATTCCTCTTGTGCTTATCTCCATTGCTGATTTCAATGATTATTAGTAGTAGTAGTTTTTGCTTTATTTTTATTGTTGTTTTATTTTTATTTATTTATTTTTATTCTGTGATTAAATGCGATCTTTTGTCTTGGTTTTTACGTTGTGTTGATTTAAATGTGATTTTTATGGTCTTCATGTGATGTAAAGCACTTTGAATTGCCTTGTGTTGAATTGTGCTATATAAATAAATTTGCCTTGCCTTGCCTACATTGTTTTATTTTACAAAGGGGTGCATCTATTCATTCATCATCCTGTATAGCACTCTATCAGTCAGTTCCTTTTTATTTTTCCTAGTAATGGGATAATTTTAAGTACAATAAATAACACATGCAAATAAATGCATACTTGTGTTGAACTGATCCAATGGGGCAGGATAATGATCACTGTGTACTGACAGTAGTATGCACATTGCAGAACAATTTTTAGAGCTACAAATTAGTAGAAGAAAGATGTGAAAACAAATGCACATTATCTAATTACAAATATTGACACCAAGTAAGTCAAGGGAAAAAATATCAGAAAGAAGCAAACAAAACACCCAACAGTAGGTGTAGTGCATTAAGTAGGGAAATGTGAATAACTATGGAGGACCTAAGGTGACAGCAAAAAGAAATTTGAGAGTCTTTCACCTCTGTGTGGTTTTGAAGCTTGAATGCTAACGAGGTCTTGAGAGGACAGGCAAACAAGAAAAAATAGTTGACAAATGGCAATTTCACTGAACAAATTGTACAGTTCATTTTTTTATGGACTTCCTTCAACTGCAGAAAAATGGGAACTGAGAACCAATGGAATTCATTAGTGTGCATTGTGTTCTTCTATAAAGAGAAACCTTATAGACATGAATACAAATAAATGAATTAAAGTGGTACAATGTTGGGGAGGCGGGGCATTAAGTTTACTAGTCCACAAACAAATGTTAAGGTTTGTGTCACAAATGCCCTAAATTGACAGCAATGGTCATTACCCCAAAAATCTTAATGTATGCTTCTGTTATGCTTAGTTCTACCCTAGTCCTTAATGTCAAAATGCATTTGTTATTCGTTCCATTAATTTAAAAAAATGTATTATAGTCACTGTAAAGTAACTATGTCTCTGATGTGTTTCTGTATGTTGTTTTGTCAAATTCTGTTAACATGATGCACGAGGTAATCCAGTTAGAAAGCAATTGGCTGGTTCAATGAGTGGCCAAGTTGGGACCAAAATAAATGTTCAAAGCAAAGTACTCGTTGCGTGGGAAAGTACCCAGTGGCAAAACAACTTTTTAGAAGGAGCCTTATTTTACTGTGCTGTCCCATAGGAAAACATCCGTGACAACTTTGTAAAAAAAAAAAAAAAAAAAAAAGCAAGACTTTAGTTTCCACCAAGGACAGAATGTCATAAACATTGAAGGCGTTAGACATGAAAGAAACAGTTAACAAGAGAATGTTCACAGTACAAAATGTGCTATCGCTTTTTAAATCACAATAGGCAATTGCATTGTGTCGTACAACCACTCGGTCACTGCCAGCCTCCCAGTTCAAATGAACTGGATGTTTTTCACTGTCAACGGCAGCTAATTAGTTGATGTATTTTTTTTTTGTAAGAAACGGAATAACAAATGCCTGTGAATACTGTACAGCATTTTTGTCTGAATATTTGATATTTGACGAGGCATAAGTTCCAAGCCAATACTAGCCCGTAAATTGCATTGCGTTTACTCATATCATCAGCCAGTACTTTAGTGCGTCTTGTGGTTGATGAATCTGAGAGTGAGATTTGTTTGATTTTTGTTGTCATTTCCTCCTTTTCTTTTCCTTCGCACGTTGCTGCCATCACTTCAGTCATACACTTTATTATTATTTCTCTATTAGAGAATGGCTTCTTATATTTGGCCAACACCCACGACACTCTGAGTGAGCATTCCGTTGCAATTTGTTGTGGTGTCATAGATTTGACAATAACCTTGCTTGACTCTTGATATGACTGCTTCAACCTGTTAATTTCTTGACTTCTCAATTCTGATTTAGGAGGAAACTTATTTCAAAAGAGCTGTGCTCTTTAAAATAATGGAGTTTCACATTTTCACTTGTTCTCAGAGCAACTGTCTTTAAGCATGTTAAGCACACATTTGTCAGTCCATTCCTCATTGAAACAGCGATTTTTGTTGTCCACATTTCTTCTCTCGGTCAACTTTGAGCATGCCATTTTGTTAGATTTGGTCCTCTACTGGTGGCATGTACACAAACAGATTGCAAAGTGCCGGATGTGACTTGTGTTTCACACTGCTGCGGTCCATTCACTCTAGCTAGCAGCATGCAGGCTCTCTCAGCCAATCAAGCATCCATGTACGCTCTCTAAGCCAATCAGCGCATTCATGCAGGCTCTCTCAGCCAATCAGGGCTTCATAGAGATGACAACAAAAGTGGCAACATGGAAGATATTTGACAAAAAATGAAACAGAATTTAGGGATAAAATAGTGGCGCATAGCGATAGATTGGCTAATCATACAAATAATACAAAGGTTAAAAAGGGTTGGTTTTTTTCGTTTCTTTTTTTTGAAACGTGCCATTTGCTCTGGGTCTGCAGAGAGGTGTGCCATGGTCCGGTTGTGGACCGTGGTCCGCTAATTGAGGACCCCGGACCTAGATTAACTTGTTTTATATGAATACAATGTGGCCATTGTGAGTCAACCGAAGTCTTCCCATACAAAACTATTCAAGCCATCTGGTCAAAATTCTTCTAATTTTAATACCGCAATATTAATTGCAATATATCGCAAACACCCAAAGAGTCGCAACGTCAGTTTTTTCTAGTATCGTCACACTCAGCTTAGACATTTTTGCCTCAGATACTAGTAAGATGGAAAATTTGTGGGCCAACTTTGCATCCATATTATATACAACTTGGTAAATGGTGAAGAAAAGTATTGCATCAGAGGCTAGTGAAGGAAAGTATAAATTATACTAGAGATCCCCTTGTGTGCTTTTTCAGCCAGTGGTATCCCACTTTTATATAATCTCACCATCTGGTTTGACACATTCCACGGAAATACATACAATGATTGAATGAATGTAGTATTTAGAAAAGGAACAATAATGTCCATTTTGGCTCATACTTGTGAATCAAAAAATATAGAAGACCACTAAATGTGATATAGTCTTGCCAGTCCTGCTTTGTTATTTAACATGTCCTTTCTTTCTGACCTTAATAAAAGAAAAAGGGGTAGTACTATATTTGGGCATACACTGGTGATAATTACAACCAGAAAGCAGAAGAGACTAAGCAGTTTGAAAATACAAAACAACACTTGCCTTGTTTGAAATAATGACCACCAGATTACACCCACCACATCTGCCTTTGCATGCTTATGTGTCTGAGTGTGTGTGCCACTGGTATTGTCAATGAGCAAGTGAGGTGACATTTTCCAACCCGGCGTCACTCTACATCCATCCGCCCGCCCACGTACACACAAGGCGTTTAGACAAGCACATCATTCATTCAGGGCACTTCATGAAGTGTCTATTGCACCACAGAGAACAATCATGGCAAGATAATGTATTAACTGAGTAGCTCCAACAGCTACAACTGATGCAGAATTTAAAAAATAAGACGATTAATACATACACACACACACATATATATGTGTATATATATATATATATATATATATATATATATATATATATACAGTGCCTTGCAAAAGTATTCGGCCCCCTTGAACCTTGCAACCTTTCGCCACATTTCAGGCTTCAAACATAAAGATATAAAATTTTAATTTTTTGTCAAGAATCAACAACAAGTGGGACACAATCGTGAAGTGGAACAAAATTTATTGGATATTTAAACTTTTTTAACAAATAAAAAACTGAAAAGTGGGGCGTGCAATATTATTCGGCCCCCTTGTGTTAATACTTTGTAGCGCCACCTTTTGCTCCAATTACAGCTGCAAGTCGCTTGGGGTATGTTTCAATCAGTTTTGCACATCGAGAGACTGACATTCTTGCCCATTCTTCCTTGCAAAACAGCTCGAGCTCAGTGAGGTTGGATGGAGAGTGTTTGTGAACAGCAGTCTTCAGCTCTTTCCACAGATTCTCGATTGGATTCAGGTCTGGACTTTGACTTGGCCATTCTAACACCTGGATACGTTTATTTTTGAACCATTCCATTGTAGATTTGGCTTTATGTTTTGGATCATTGTCCTGTTGGAAGATAAATCTCCGTCCCAGTCTCAGGTCTTGTGCAGATACCGACAGGTTTTCTTCCAGAATGTTCCTGTATTTGGCTGCATCCATCTTCCCGTCAATTTTAACCATCTTCCCTGTCCCTGCTGAAGAAAAGCAGGCCCAAACCATGATGCTGCCACCACCATGTTTGACAGTGGGGATGGTGTGTTCAGGGTGATGAGCTGTGTTGCTTTTACGCCAAACATATCGTTTTGCATTGTGGCCAAAAAGTTCAATTTTGGTTTCATCTGACCAGAACACCTTCTTCCACATGTTTGGTGTGTCTCCCAGGTGGCTTGTGGCAAACTTTAAACGAGACTTTTTATGGATATCTTTGAGAAATGGCTTTCTTCTTGCCACTCTTCCAGATTTGATGAACGACTGATTGTTGTCCTATGGACAGACTCTCCCACCTCAGCTGTAGATCTCTGCAGTTCATCCAGAGTGATCATTGGCCTCTTGGCTGCATCTCTGATCAGTTTTCTCCTTGTTTGAGAAGAAAGTTAGGAAGGACGGCCGGGTCTTGGTAGATTTGCAGTGGTCTGATGCTCCTTCCATTTCAATATGATGGCTTGCACCGTGCTCCTTGAGATGTTTAAAGCTTGGGAAATCTTTTTGTATCCAAATCCGGCTTTAAACTTCTCCACAACAGTATCTCGGACCTGCCTGGTGTGTTCCTTGGTTTTCATAATGCTCTCTGCACTTTAAACAGAACCCTGAGACTATCACAGAGCAGGTGCATTTATACGGAGACTTGATTACACACAGGTAGATTCTATTTATCATCATCGGTCATTTAGGACAACATTGGATCATTCAGAGATCCTCACTGAACTTCTGGAGTGAGTTTGCTGCATTGAAAGTAAAGGGGCCGAATAATATTTCACGCCCCACTTTTCAGTTTTTTATTTGTTAAAAAAGTTTAAATTATCCAATAAATGTTGTTCCACTTCACGACTGTGTCCCACTTGTTGTTGATTCTTGACAAAAAAATTAAATTTCATATCTTTATGTTTGAAGCCTGAAATGTGGCGAAAGGTTGCAAGATTCAAGGGGGCCGAATACTTTTGCAAGGCACTATATATATATATATAATATATATATTTTTTCCCCCCTCAATTGATTGAGTACAGGGTTTGCTAAAATCAATAAATTTTTTGCCCCTTCTTGTTCTACACTAATTGAATTACTGGTATAATGTTCAATGTCATTCCATAATATCAACTTAATCTGCACATTGGATACTTACAAGCATTTTAACATGTAATTACAGGGCAATTACGAATGAAATGCCTACTGCCATGTTAAATATATGCCTGTTCAATTATCAATAATACATTTTGGGTCTGAATTCCGAGCCCAAAATTTGGGTAACAGTAATTTAGATAATACTGCTGCATGATATGGTTCATAGTTTACAAAAAGGTACATGCAAGCAAGCATGACAATAAAGGTGTCACTTGGAATGGAATGGAATCAGCCAGACTAGGACAGTAAGGCAAATTTATCTTGATAGTCTCTCTTACTCAAAATCTGACATGCCTGATGGGATGCTACAATCACAGCAGAACCAGCAACTAAGACTACAATGATACTAAAAGGCAAAAGGCATATTTTCTTGATAGATATGTTTACATTTCAGCACTACATGCCACAGTTTAACAGCAGTTGTTCTGAACAACAGATGGTCCTCTTGTCCTGTTACACACCTATGGTGTGGAGGCATCATCTGAATATTAATATACTAGTGTAAAGGTTATACCAATGTCAATTCCCCAAACAATTCACACACAAAAACCTGCCTATACTGTATTATTTTTTACTATCATCTCTAGAATTCCTAACCCTGTACCTCTCTTTTTTGCAGTTTCTAAAAAATGTTTAGTTAGTGTTGCTTGAAGGACATATGGCTTGGCAAGTCTAAATGTAGACATGCATTCCAATATATAGAAGAAAACATTGCAGGAGGCAAATAAATAAATACAAAATATAAAGCCAGAATGTGCTTGATGAAGTGATAAAATGGCCACAAAGAAATATGAAGTCATTCATTGTTGTCTCTACGGAAAGCCAAAGTTCCCCTCAAAGCCAAACCAACCACAGCAAGATTAATACCCTTGCTTTATTTGGTCTTGAGTCAAGTCCTGTAGGTAAACTCCATATCTGTGAAACCTAGTGTGTGACTGCAAGATCATGTCAGTATAGAACAGTGGCTGGATTGTTGGTTGGCAGCTGAAGGTTTAAGAGGACTGTGTTGTTCAGTTCAAATGTTCAGCATGTTGTAGAAAGGAAAACCTAAATTTAGACAACATAAGCTCTTTGCTAGTTATTTCCCTACACGCCTCACTGGTCTGACCAGGTTCACGTTAAAACAAAAACAGTGCAAACAGAGACAACACCCACAAACATTGTGACACATGTGTGCCTTTCCTTCCCTGATAAAGATTGTTTAGCCTACTTTCCTGTGTCTTAAAAACACGCCGATACTTGGGTTCCTCTGTCCTTGTCAATAACAAGCTGTCATCACTCTCTCTTGCGCGCACACATACACTGCAGTGTCCCTCATCTCCATACCAAGGGCTTTTTAGAGCCAATCTGTGGATTTGTTATGTTATTGTGTACAGTAGTATCCATTTTTTAATCAGAAGGCTGCAGAATTATATAAAACCTTATGCATGTATCGTTTCAAATGTTACGTTGCATTATTATTATTTTTTGTTAATATGAACTTTGATGTCATAAAGATGTCACATTGCTAGCATGTATAGCACCCAAGATCCGAAAGAAATTGAGTTAAAGAAATTGTTAAGTGTTAAGCCTGCAGCTTTCTCTCGTGTACTGACACATCCTGGCTGATAGTCTGTAAGTTACCTCCACCACATAGGAACGTGGATATAACTGATGTCACAATCATCCTAAAATGGCAGCGCCAATGAGCTCGTGATTTTCTTTGTTATCTCCATTTTTCTCTATTATCACAGTTGTCCAAGTCTGTGATTTGCTTATTTAGATTCTTAGAACAACCATCTTTTACATGAAGGTCATTTCTACAACGTCTTGTCTGGTCCATTCAAGCATTGTCGGGTCTGTGCACAAGGTTGTGCAAACTTCTACTTGTCAAAGACTTGTAAATCTATGCATGAGCGTGTGCGTGTTTTTATTTTTAACAATTTCGGTAGTTTAATTGCTGGTTACAGTGATTTGCAAGATTTTTAGGCTCGGCACAGGTCAAACATGGAGAACAGAGACTTGATTCAAAGCAATGCAGGGAGCTTGTACAGAGGAAGCAATTCTGGACTGGATGGAGGACAGAATCGTGCATGCTAAGGGTAAAAGTGCAAAAGAGGACTGAGCCTTTTCAAAGGAGGCATTGAGGACCGGGCCAGGGTCTGAGGCAGTTCTTTAATAGAAACCATGCCATGAACTGAGGAGGAAAAAGAAGGAAAGGCTTTTTCCTAGTTTTCCTACATATTGAACAAAATGAGTATACAGCAATTGATTACATTCTTCTTTGTTACTTGCCAGTTTTCCATTTATATCTAAATAACTGTTACGAAATTCAAGAATATAATTTTAACAAAACCATTCTGTGGTGATTTTCACACTGATGAGCAGACAATTGCACAAGTCTGACTCCCTGTGACTCGAATCCAATTGTCTACCGATGAGTGCTGTACAAAACCAAGGAAAAAGCGATAACAGGGTACGGCTTGTTCAGTATTTTTTCTGTTTTGAAATATCTTTTTTTTTTTTTGTTTCAACAGTTGTATTGTAGAATATCATGTATCAAATTTCTGACCAATATATCGGTAATCACTGTATCGTGATATCGTGAGATAATAGTTATCATGAGCCTTGTATCATGAATCGTATCGTATCGTAAGGTGCCCAGAGGTTCCCACTCCTATATAAAACTTTTGTAAAAAAAAAAAAAAAAAAAACTGAACTTTTTTTCGGTATCGGATCTGGACTTGGACTTGGGTGCAAAAATATGCGATTGGGATATCCCTAACCGATACGGCTATTTTTGGAGTATTGGACAGTATCGAATTTGGTTACAAGACCGGAACCGATCCAGTAGTCACATGTTTTCAGTATTTCGTGCTTTTCGGCTGCTTTAAATCAAACTACTAGGCAAATATGTCTGCTAAGTGTGACTACTGCTCTTGAGAAACTAATTATATTAACAGAGCATCATGAAATATTCTTGCGAGGGTACCAATAGAGCTCGGTTTAATACAAAAAAATATGATTTTCTGCATTGTTTTTAATATTCTAAAAATATAAGTACCGGATTGGCATCGGATACGTATCGGAAATACATTTTGAAAAGAATCGGATCGGAATTAAGAAAAAAAAAAATCAGCATCGGGACATCCCTAATATGAACATGTCTAAACTTTTGTCTAGTTTAGTAGTTTACAGTGGGATAACAGTGTTGGCATTTGGGGCCTTTTGACTGATTTGGAATGGAAGACTGCATGGGGTTCATTGGGACACACACTCATTACTAACCCCATATATGCTTTTTAGAGTTTTGGACCCTGCTGCTCCACATCCACATTTAATGAGTCTGAGCTATTAGTGTATATTAACTTAACTTTCCCACGTCTGCTTTTCAAGACCTTTTACCTTATAAAGATCCTCTCATTAAACACAACTAAGAAAACAACCTCAAAAGAGGGCTTCTCATGTGAATTATAAAATCGTACAAATGACACATTTTCTTATGCACCTAGTGTTTTCAAAACTTTTTGAAAATCAATTTTAACCAAATAATTTTTGTAGTAATCAGTCAACAACAATATTTGCAAAAAGGCTTGTATAACACAAAACTAAATTAATAATAATAAAACACCAGCTGCAATGGCGGATACTAGTGCGTTGTTGCCACACTCCAGATTGGACATTAAAAGTTAATACACAATAACACAAATCAAGCAGGTAAAAATGAAGTAAACCAGGTATATGTCTTGTGTTTACAGTGTCACAACAGGCTAAATAACAATGATAATTGGTAAAATATTGTGCTTAGACCATCGCCTGTTAATTTGGAAAATTAATAAGCAATGCCTCCAGTATAAAATGGACAAAAACAAATAAACAAATATAGGCCAAATATATTTGCTATGAAATGCAGAGCAAAATAGAGCAGACATGACCAAAAAACAAAAAAAACAGATGTCTTTATTGGAACTTAGGTGATGTGTTTAACTTACTGAAGGCCTTGGAGGGCTTTGGCAAGACTAACAATTTAGGGCTGAACAAATGTTACTTGCAGGGACTGCCTGTTTACAGGGCTAATGTTAACCTGTGAAAATATCATGAAAACAGTAGTAACTTAAAAGCCTTTAAGTTTTAAGGAACAACACGTTCAAGCTGCATCTCGGAGTCTCTACCAAGCCATAACAATCAGATGTGTCAGAACAGACTAAAAAAATAGACCTGTTGTAGAGGAATAAGACTAAAGTAGACACACAAACATGCACACACGCATAAGCACTGTGCATGTTTCAGCATATACACACACGGAAAGTCTACATGCATTTATCACAAGCCCTTGTATAATAATAATTTGATCCCTTACAGTAGACGTAAAATTTATCTTCAAATTCCTTGCCTAGTGCCAGCCCACATGTGTGAAATTACAGAACCATGTAGATTTTGTCAGATGCCTATTTCGAGAATTACGTCTATGAGAGAGCTGCTCTGAACTTTCACTGGATTCTAGTGTTTGTGAACAAATAACAGCTTGCCAGTCAGTCAAATAAAAAACAAGAACTACCTGTCCATATGGGGCACATCATATTGTCTGAAAGTGAGACAACTGATTGCTTGCAAGAACCAGGGGCAGGCATTGCACTTGCCTGCTCTTGAATAGGTATTTTAACCAATGAGATGCAACAGAGCCGTGAGATCTATGGCTAACACTAGTTTCTCGAGGCGTTCTGAGTGCGGTGGGGAAGTCGGTCTCGGGGCTACCATCCGCTCTGCAGAATGCAAGCCACACACCCTGACAATATATCATACATGATTAGCGATTCTGGCCGTTGAAGATTTTTGAATGGGTGAAAGAGAGCCTTCAAAGCACTCTGGGCACTTTTATGGTGTAATTAAAGCACTGTATATGTTCCCTCCATTCACTATATAACATATATATTTCCCATTGAGAGTCATTATCCAACAATGCCTGAACAAATCATGGAAAGAGGAAAAGGATGGCTTTATTTAAAATCACACTTAAAAGTTTTTAATTAAATCAGAAATTGCCATTTCTAGAGAGGATGTGAATATCAGCAGGGTTTTCTACAGAACACAGAATTCCACGAATTACATGGATTTCCGTTTACTCAAGAATGCCAATGCTCTCTAGGCAAGCATTAAGTCTGTGACAAGGCAGAACATTTTACAATATACAGTATTATAAGAGCAATAGCTCCGCAAGCACATTTTTCATTGAAAATCTTAATAAAATGAAACCCTTAATTTGAAGGCTTTATTTTGCCCTACCTAGTCAATGTTCAATGTCTTATTTTAAGCAGAAGATTTGCTGGATTTGGTTTAAAACTAAATCTAACACCAGTACGCAAGTAATGTAAAGACAAAAAGAATGGAAAAATCCAGATAATGGAAAACAAACATGCCAATGTTCTCTGCCAGGCAAAAGCAGGGAAACCCATTGCACATGCATGTACATTTGTAACAGGTTTGTCAAACGGCAACTGAAAATACAGAGAAGTGATGCTGCCATAACCATTGTATTTATCTCACAATAAAAAATGTACTATTATCTTGGCGTATCGTGAATATAGTAAGTGTTCCATATTGCTTAACAATAGTGATGTCAACTATTTGTTCTGGTCAGCCTGAATCAAGACGACATGTCAAAAAAAGCTAACCTAAACTGTGTACGAGACCAAATAGACTTAGGTGCCACCCCACCCCATCCATTTTCCCAAGCACTAGTGACCAGAATGTTGATTGTTTGAGCTATTAGTCAAGGTGCCACTGTACGTATAACTATATAAATGTTACAAGAAAATACAGATACAGATGTTAAAGTACTATAAACATTTGTTTTAAAGAAGCAGCACATTATTAATTATTTAAACCAAAATGAACTTTTATGCACTTAAGATCCAACAGCGTACCGCACGAATGCTTTTTTTAGACCGCGACGTCGCATCGTAAAGCCGAAGTGGGACATTATAGAAACGCCCCCGCATAAAAACCATTATATTTCTGCTAGTTTTCTCCGATAATCTTTCAAAAACGAACATGCCAATTAAACATTGCTATTATGGAATGCTACTTGTAGAAACGACTCTAGACATTACAACCATCCACATATGAAAGGTATTTTCTTCATACGTTTCCCAAAACCAAAGACACAAAGGAAAAAATGTGAACAATGAATCAGCTTGCGCGGACGTCTGAAAGACCATTTTAACGCCAGCAAGGTGAAGTCATTCCCCTTCATATGCAGTAAAATTGCCTGCCACAATGTCCCCCGAAGAGGTAAGCCATTTTGATATTTTTTTATTTTTTAGTGTTGTTTTTAGCGTCGTTTTGCTGTGCAGCTTCTGTGTGACAATTAATGACCTGAAAAAAATTAAAGTGGTATCTGACTGCCACCGTTGTTACCTTTTCTGTTCTAAAGAAACAACTTTAGTAAGGGGGAAGTGTAAATAAATTAATAGAATTAAGATTTTTTAATGATGAAAAAATTAAAAGTGTTCATTTGCTGTCACTGAGTAGCATTTGCGATCGCTACACAAAACTAACAATATAAATTACCTCCAAGAACGGTCAGACTTAAGACAACCAGAGGATATAATATATAAGAAAGACAGGGCATATTGGGGTAAAGGATAGCTTGTTGAAACAGGAGAACGTCATTGTCAGTGGCGTATGGAAAAAGGTGTGGATCAGCTATGCTCTTTTTTCAGCCCTCGACACTCAAGCCATCTCTTGGACTGAATATTTGTATGTTCTTCCACATTTTTACCAGTTAATTTGGCACCAGTGACATCATTTTCGGACAGAATTGGTAGGTTTAGCTCTGTAAACATAGAATCCTTTGTACACTATTTCCATTCATTTACTATTGGGGACAAACGGAAGCGTGTCCCCCCTTAGCAACAGTTACTAACGTCATGGAAATTGATGAGCAGAAGTGACGTGTAGCGTGCGGTACGCCATTAAATTTAATTATAATTCCAAAGATGATAATTACTGTACTTATCATATTACAGTACATACATTTTCTTCATGCTTTCCCAGTATTTACCACTGACTAATTTAAATCAGAGTTCATCAAAGTTTTAAAGGAACCCACACAGTCCTTTGGAAAATGCAGAATGCGTCTCAGCTTTCAGATTCAGATTTCAACAGTACCATTGATAACAGTGCCAGAGTAATAACTGTCATCTGAAGTTCTTTACAACTATAAACAAAACAGGCCAACGGTTGTCCCATATCAATGTCGGTAGACTCGAAACGTCACTTTGTCAATCTTTACAATGTAAGGCTTTACAGCATCAACTATAGAGACGGCACATGGCTTTGAAAAATGATATATGCGCTGCTGATTCTGTGATCATATTTCATTTTCCACACCCAATAAAGTCCCGCCTGCCATTTCATACATTTGTATTCCTACCTATAGGCACTGGGCTAAGAAGACAAGCTAGGCCCCCCTCCAATGGGAATGGGTCAGGGAATCACTCACGCTCATACTATACTAAGCACTTCTCGATCATAGGCCCCTGGGCTTCAGCCCACCCTAGCCCGTTGGATAAGGCAGCTCCTTCATGCTTCGGATTGGGCTTCCACCACAAACTACAATATGTGGCTTTGTCGTATTCTGTCTGTTTGACATAAAGCTGTTAAATTAGTTTGCTATAACTTGTGTTTTGTTTCAATTATATTTTAGTTCTGACATTTATTTGTCAACTATTAAAAGTAACGTAACCACAGCAGGGTTATGGCGCAGTGAAAAAATGATACTGTATTACCAAAGGCTAAAAAGAACAACCAAAGAAAAGAAGGCCATTATCCATTTATTGTACCACTGTATGTCCGCTCAGCAGTGCAGTATGTACGGCTCACTTTGACGAGCCAGGAGAAACTTATCCGAACCAAGGAGATGCTAATCAATATTAAATTTTCAGGAGCAAGCTAACTTACTTCATGGTTCACGCACAAACCTAACAAGCTCAAAAGAGCATTAAATGCAAATACAAAATAAAATTCCTGAGTGTTTCTTTAAACTATGCAAAATTGCACTTTCATTTAAATTCAATTAAAATATCTGAGCTTTAAATAAATAAATAAGGATCTAAGTACAACAAAAGAACAATTGGCTAACTTGCATAGCAAAAGTCTGCTAGCTTAAATGCTATAAAACATTAACTTTTTTCAAAAACGCTATTAACAAATCATTCAAACACATAATCCCACAAAAAACAAATATTCCTATGAACAAAATTACAAATCCATAAAAAACATTAGCTCCGTCAAAAACTTACCTTATGTTGGTCTTAACATTAAGCAACTGAATTCAGCCATGTTAAATGAGTCATGTCATATTCAATGTTTCCACTAGTAGGCAGTGTATCCACTAGAGCTGAAACGAATACTCGAGTAACTCGAGTTTAAAAACTGATCCGAGTAATTTTATTCACCTTGAGTAATTGTTTCATTTTGACAGCTCTAAGCATCACGTTTTGCCCGGACTACTTTTAATGCGGGACAACGCGCTGATGTCACGTGCGTAGAGAAAGAAGAAAAAAAAAAAAAAAAAAAAAAAACTTACTGCAGCCGACAGCCGCTACAAACGACGCCAATGTTGCTAAAAACTAGCCCACATGCTGCTACGGTGGTAGCAGGTAGCGTCTGACTTGTCTCATAGAGATCACATGTACGTTGAACTAGATGTAAAATGACCGAGTCAGCGACATTAGTAACAGCCGCCATCTTAAAGCATTAGACTTCTAAGCGCTAATAAATAAGATTAACGTTACTGTCACTCGCTCATGTAACGTTAGCCCTGCGGAGGGCTAGGTTTCTATTAATTATGACCATTGTTGATGCGTGGCTAACGTGTCTTACATACAGGCTTTACTTAATCTATGAAATCATAGCGTTGTAGAGTGATGATGGTGTAAAATATAAACTTAATAATGCTAACTGTCAATTTTAGCTCAGTAGTCATTGCTGGATAAAACACCAAGTAGCAGTGGTCCCTAATGTGCTCCAATACAGCAGGTATCATACATTTATTTTGGACACTGCAAAAACTCAAAATCCTATCAGGACTTACAGTTTAGACTAACTTAAAACTCAACTAGAACTTAAAAATAGCTTGACACAAATAGAAATTCAATTGAAACACGTGGGAAAAACACCTAACTTTTAAGTGATGTGTGTTATCAAGCGTAATGGCATTTTTAGGCATATATACAGGTATATATATACATATATACATATATATATACATATATACATTTTATAAGATCTAAAAGTTTTTTGAGTGAAAGCAGTGAATTAAGTCTTTTTTTTTTTTAATCCTAGTTACATCTGAGATGCAATTGTTGGCTGTTTTCAACAATGTACATCGAAAACAAAGACATTGATTGACTGAAAATGGTTCAGTATTTGATGAAATGTCTTGTTTTCTCATGTACGTATATTTATAAATGCTCTTCACCTAAAAATTTATCCGATTACTCGATTAATCGATAGAATTTTCAGTCGATTACTCGATTACTAAAATATTCGATAGCTCCAGCCCTAGTATCCACCCAAATCAATAAAACTAAATGCAAAGACTTTCAAAACAAACCATGACAATGCCACTTTAATTAAACGAACTTGAAGCAGCAACATTTTATTCAAAGCTTTTTTTTTTTTTTTCTTTTAAATCGAATTACTCGAGTTAATCGATTAATGGTTGCAGCACTATCAGTTTATAAAGAGCAGTAGTATAACTCAGCTGATATATTTGCTTAGTGATTTGATTTCCAGCAACCGATAAGTACAATGGTACTGAAAACACGCGATGAATGGATCGGATCTGATGTTGTAACCAAATCCGATACTGGCAGAAACATCAAAAATAGTTGTATCAAATGTCGATACTGATACTGGGTATTGGATCGGGAAATCACAATGCACGAACTGATGTAATGGGAAAGTGACAACAGAGTCAATACAGCATGACAACACAGTGATTGAAATGAAATTAGTCAAAGAACTAAATGAGCAGATGATATGATGAATGGAGGTGTCTGTTTCATATCTTGTTTATAGAAATGGAGAGACGCAATGCTCAAAACAATATTGGGGAGGGAGGGCATAGCATATATGAAGGGATATTTGCTTTCTAGTCCAAATAAAGGACAGGTAAAATGGGGTGTGGGGAGCCCAACTGTGGTACTAAAAAGCATAAGGATTAAGTCAATACTATAGTAAAGGAAACATTTCCCATGACCAACATCTCGGCACATTGGAAAACTTAGCTTTTTCTTTACAAGACTTTGTAAGGTTCCTTCATGAGCTTGTGAGCCTGTGGATTAATAACTGCTGAGAAAACGTTTGCAGAATTTTTCGGACTGTAAGGCTCACCAGATTATAAGGCACACCGATATTGAATGAGTTCATTTTAATGCGTACAGTGCACCTGACTCTATGGCACATTAGGCCTAACCCTTTTAAAATTGTAATTATTGTTTTATTTATGGATTTATTTATTTTTTGTGCTTTCTTTATGGATTTAATGAATGATGAATGTGTGTCTTGAACACTTTAAAGCCAGAATTCATACATAAGGCACACTGGATAAGAAGGTGGACCTGTCAAGTTTTGAAAAAATTAAGGTTTTTAAGTACGCCTTACAGTCTGAAAAATATAGTAATTCGAAGTTCTCAAGACCAAAGCACCTGCTAAATGGCACAGGCGCAAATTTTATTCCTACCTCTTGAATTGGTTGCCAGGTCAGCCACTTTCTGAAAGGCATCCAAGAAGGCAGCCAAGGCGACCACAGTGGCTCTAGAACAGAGAGAGAAAAGATTTATTTACATAAACCGTATTCAATTCCGAAGGCGTTCAAATTTGCAGGCCATATATTGTTAACTACGAGTGGATGAAAAATCTAAGGGTCACTCATGAGCCCTGCTGCAAAGGGACACAGTTCTCACTCTCTGCATCGTATGTGGCCCTCTCCTCATGAGCTGTTTTTCTCTCTGCGTTCCGATAACCCTAATGTTGTTTGGAAGCTCACAGTCTTTGTTGACATTTCAGTCTGTCTCGGGTGAGTTACCAGCAAATGTGAATATTTGGTTTAAACTCGGCTTGAAGGTGTGTCATGATACTGTCGTTTCAATTTTGGCTTAGGTGACTAAGGTTGATTTTGCAGATTGTGTATGTGTTGTGTAGGGCTGCAGCTATCGATTATTTTAGTAGTCGATTAATCTATCGCCTAGTTATATTGAATAATCGAGTAAACGGATGAGGAACATTTAATGTGTTGAAGAATCAATTTTAGGAGATGTAAAACAGGCTTGCTAAGAAAGCACTTTCAAGAGAGCATTAAATGCAAATACAAAAAAAATTCCCAAGTGTTTCTTCAAACTATGCAGAATTGCACATTCATTTAAAAATACAATTTAAATACCTTTGCTTAGCTTCAAACGGTATTCAAAATAAATAAATAGATAGATAAATGAGGATCTAAGTACAAGAAAAGAATTGGCTAACTGTTTTAAATTTAAATTTTTTCTTTTTTTTTAATGCTTTAAATGCTCTTAACAAATCCTTCAAACACATACCCCCCCCAAAAAAACAGCTAAAATATACCTAAAAACCAAATTACTAATGCATAAAAAATATATATATTAGCTCAAAAGAAAAATTACCTTATGTTGGTCTTAACGGAAAGCAGCTGGAATCAGCCATGTTCAATGAGTTAGGTCATATTCATTGTTGCCAGTAGAGGGCAGTGTATCTACCCAAATCAATAAAACTAAATGCTAACACTTTCAAAACAGACCATTACAAAGCCACTCTAATTAATCGAATATTCGAAGCAGCAAAATTAGATTGGAAGCTTTTTTCTTATCAAATTACTCGAGTTAATCGATTAATCTTTGCCGTTACGAGTGTTGTGTTTTAAGACTTGTAGGGAATGTTTTGTTTACTGGTGCTATAACTAACTAACAAAATACAGGTATTAGAGCTGTCCCGACTAGTCGACATAGTCGACGTCATCGATGACGTAAATCCGTCGACGAGCACAACATCCCTTCGACGGTTAATGAAGGGTTAAAAAAATATATGCGCGGAAAGTTCAGAATGTCAAATGATCTGTATGCAAGCGGGGAAAGCGGCACAAAGCCAAAAAAGCGCACCAGAGTGTCCAAAACATTGACTTATTTCAAAGAAATAAAGGACGGCACACTCTTGTGTCCTGTCTCTTCACTGCCAAGCTCGGCTGCATGTCGGCCGTGAATAAACACCTCAAGCGCCGTCACCGTTTGTAAAAAATTTTTTTTTGCATTTTTTGTACACCAGAGGGTACTGTCGCTTTACTAAATAATAATGTTTCATTGACAATGGGCCTATAAGTGCTATTAATATTGCTAACTGAAAGGTTTATTTCATGTTATTGTTTATTTTATGGTATAGAAAATTATATAACGTTAAAAGGTCATAAATATATACAGTATATACAGCGATTGCACTCAAGGAAGAGATTGTCAATGACAAGGTAATAAATTAAGGTAAAGGCAATTCATATAGGCAACTCATTGATATATAAATGAGGTTTAAAAGGAAAAAAAGGTGAAAAGTTTTCGTTAATTTCTAATTGTGTTGTTTTATTTGTGTGCACCGTAGCTCTTACAGTGTGATTACATCAAGGATGGAATAAAAGTTGTAAACCATCAGTTTAAGAGACCATCTTTTCAATCGGGATGCTACACTAGTTAATTCTATCAGCATTTGAAGTCACTGTTTATTTGTGATTTATTATTGTTATTTACGTGTTTATTTGTACTTTAGTAAATAATTTAGATGTTTCAATATGTTTTTTGTGAATTGATAAGCGTCAACAAAAATGTCATTGCTAAATTAGTAAACAAAAACAAAAAAAAAACATTTTTTAAAATTATTAGATTAGTCGACTAATCGTAAAAATAGTCGGCTGACTAATCGGGAGAAAATTAGTCGTTTGGGACAGCCCTAACAGGTATACTATTATCTTTAGATGTTATTGTATTAATGTGAATTAATTTTCAAATGTGAATTTATTCCAACTGAATTGTGTAGGTGATTTGTTCCAATATGTAAAACGTCCATCATAGTTAGTTGTTTACACTTATTTTCAAGGTTTTGCTTCATTTGGTTTAATTCAATAGCTGGGTTTTATGCTGTGCATGGAAACATACTGATGGGTTACTTCAGACACAACACACCACTCATTATTAAGATCACAGGTTTGTGGATGAAAGCCTCTTTTGTGTGCACGTGCATTTAACAATTATCTGAGCTCGAGCTCCAAGAAGAGGCTACAAATTATTTGTCATAAGAGCTGCAAAAAACAGACTGCCTGAATTTGTCATCACTTGTTTTCCTCTGTTGTCCATGGAAAACCTTCACAACAAATTGGGGACTTTCCATGACAATACAGATACCATATTTACGGATCACACATCCGTTGGGTTTGACTTTCAGATTATTTGAATATTATCAATATTTCGCAACATGAACTCAACATTTATTTTTGTTCTGTGTGTACTCAATGTGCACCAAAAGTCAAAATGGCAAGTAGGCCTGCACAATATATCGTTTGAACATCGCAATTGCAATGTGCACATGCGCAATAGTTTCATCGCAAGACTTTTTTTTTTTTTTTGGTAATGTAAACTTTTGCTTGTCTTCATAAAAGCAGTAATTGTGCAGTGAAATGGCCCCCTCAATCTCTTTACAGTATATACACCAGTCTTCATCATTCACAGATGAACCCCATTACCCTGGAATAATCTGTAGTATATGTATACTAGGGATGTCCTTATCTCGTATTTTTGCACCAAAGTCCGAGTCACCTGATTTTGCTAACCTGCCGATACAGAGTCCCGATATATGCTACTGTGATCAAATGAGTCCCAGAATTTCATTAAAAGGCAAAAAAACGCCAAGATTTCTGTATTGCTCGAATGACCGAATTCCACTTTTCTTATCACACAAATAGCCGATGAAAATGTATTGGCTAATAAGTAGTGTAAGGGTAGTGATTACTAGGACTCAAGGGTGTAGCTTGACCAGAAAACACACACGCGCGCGCACGCACGCACACAGAAAAGATCTAGGCACACTCTTGCCTGGTATACCAGATTCACCGCTGTTCCAGCTATTGAGTCTGGCGACCGTCCGGCGGATCAAATTCCCAGGGCGGAGCAAGCCACAGCAAACAGACAGCGGAGAATGGAGAAGTTTTTTCAACATGGCTAGCGCGAGCCATGTTGACCGTTGTCAGTGACTTGTGTCGATGAGTTTTTGGTAATTTAAAACTCATTTTACTGTGGATTGGAACATATTCTCGGCTCTCCCGTTCGCCATCTGTGTTGTTGTAGAGACAACTTTCGGCGCGCAAGAGTGACGTTACTCGATAAGAACACGTCACGCAAATAAACGAATCTGATTGGGCGGTTGATTTTGTGCTTGCTCGAGAGGCCGTTAATGGGCTGGGTCCCAGACTATTCTCACAGTGCTTGAAAAATACAGGGAGAATAGTCTGGGGGTGCCAGGTAAGCACACTCAGATTCCTTTCTATTTCAAGCAAAGTAATGCAGTAGAGCACCTATATCCAACAGATCATTTGCCCAAAACATACTCATGGACTGAATGCTTTCATGAAATTTTGTTAGCTCAAGTTATTAATTGAAAACAGGTCTCAATAATTTAGGATATTTTACAGTCAAAGAATGCGACAAACTTTCTTCATTCATATTAAATGTCACAAATCACTGATCCTTGATGCGAAGGATTCAATTTTATTTTGTGCACGAATGCTGAGCCAGGCCAACTTCCATTCCCCATAGACTGTGGCACAGTAGGCCAAAAGCATAATGCTCCTTGTCTGACAATGGTACGTTGAGTGCCACTGCCACCATCTATTCTTGGTGCAGCAGAAACTGGAATGTAGCTGTGGTTGATTTGGATCCTGGAAAGGGGGTGAATTTAACACCACTTTGAGACACTGACTGAATTCCAACTCTTTCAAGATGGGAATACATCTTCCAACTGCATGTTTGTTATTGCATGTACGTTGTTTTTTTTTTTTTTTAAATAATGCCTGCATTATTTCTAAATATCTGAGTTCAAACTGATTTTATTGATATCTTGAGCCTGATGGGCTCTTTATTTTTCCAAATTAAAACTAACATTCTTAGTAACTTTAAAATATAGCTGCATCAGACAGCAAAGAGGCTAGAGGATACCATGATTAGAAATCAGCTAGCCTTTATTCTACCCATGCTACTTTTGGGCTGTGTTGCACTCAAACCAAAATGGGCAAGAGGGAAAAATACCATAGCTGGACCTAAAATTGGGTGAACACTGTAATTGGTCGATTTCCTAGTTGCTTTGTAAGAGGGGTGCAAAGGGGCTAAATTACAGAGTAGTACCCTTAGGACATCATTACACACACAGACATATGCCACAAGTATGGCTGGTGAGCCACTTATCTGGGCCAAAGTGGGAAGGTGGGCGTGTTTGGATTTTACCGTGTGTGTGTGTCCCTCTATGTATTCCAGTCCAGCACCAGATTACAGAGCTCTTTGGGTGGATAGTGTGTGGGGGTGGCTATGCTGTGGTCGAATCCACTACTTTTGCCAAATTGGAAGTGGCTAAAGAAAACATTAAAGCAGACCAAAAAGGCTGTATAGCGGTTTACCATTAGGAAAGGTAAGTTGCAAACTCTTAGCGATCGCAGCAGCTACTAATTTTCACCGATCCGGATGAAATTGCATCAATACAGCCGGCAAAACGACTGCATGTAACGGCTGAGTGTAAGCCCAGTAATCGGTGCAAACACCAAAACAGTCTTGACTATAAATAGCATTGCACTCATGACTTGGCTTGTCCGCATCCAAGGGATATTCCTAATTATATGTAACATGTATTTATTCTATTTGTCTTGTATGGGAATGGCGTACATACGCAAAAATCCCTGTATAGATATTAACACATTTTTAAAACGTGACATGTATCCGAAAGATCAACTAGACTGAAATAACTTTTATCCTGAAGTTAAATCTACATCAAATTCATTTAATGTCCTTAAAGCAGATGATTTACATGTGTCCTTGCGTTATATTATTAAACGTTATCAGTTTTGCAAGACAAATTGCTTTAAAAAAAGACCAGAATGTGCTTTTCAAGCCATTGTTGGATTTTTTTTTTGCTTGCCTTTGCAAACAACCAGATTCTCATGTATATGTGGCAGACAAAATCAAATTTGAATATACTGAATGTTAATATTTTGTCATAGTCTTGGTCTCCCACCCCAATCCTTTTAAACAGCCAGTGTTTGTTCATTCCCTGCAAGAATTGACAATGTGGTCTGCGAACAAGAATGAATTTGACACACTTTGTTTATATTACACCTCACATCACCATTGGTAAGTGTATTTATAGGAAATACAAAGTAGGAAGGTACTTGCATTATTAGGTATGGTGTAACGTCACACGGTCATCGATTTAAAATCTGCTCATATGAAGAGCAGTTTGCCGAACAAAAGTGATTGTGATCAAATCACAAACCACATACTGTAGGTGACAAACTTTAACCAGATCACACTTCCATTTTGACATATCTTATGCATGAAAGAGAGGAAATGTGTACATGGTTTCAAATGTACTGTGTTTTAGTTTGATGGAGCACAACAATTTGCAATAGCACTCTAAAAACCGCTGTTTAATAGCAACAACTCCCCAGGTACAATAGTCCAAATGACCTTTTCCCCAGAACAATCAGTGGTCAGTTTGTCCGAACATTGCCACAGTGGGCAGACAATTTACTGTCAAATAGGTAGTCATTAGCAACAGGACACCAATTACTCCGATGAGTTCAGGTATGGCCGGGTCACATATTTAATCCCTAAATGACGGCAACACTCGAATAACATATCACCATGAATCAGCCTAACACTGAGAAAGCAGATGAACAGAATACCGAGTGGCCTCTAGACAGTATTGTTTAGTTCCTAAGCCTTTATCCAGATGTCACTTTGAGTATGTCCAAGAACACGTGGATACTTAAACGGCAAGAGATCTGCCGTGCACTGTTAATCAAAGAATATTTCAGACTGCAGGACACCCATAGTTACAGTACTTAGAGAACAATAGCTTTTATCTCAGCTGTCATAAATCGTTTGTCTATTGACACGTGGCCACTTAAAGACAGCCAAGAGAAGTGGTAAAAACTGGCAGCCATTGTTAGCAGGACATCAGTAGGAATTGTGCAAATTTACAACCTTAAAGTGCGTACGACAGGATAAAAAAAATGTCTTAAATAGCATTATCATGTGAATTAGAATCATATTTTAAGACAATTCGACAATATACAACAATTTGGCAAAGCGCAGATGACGGGAAATTAGTCTAACGTCCCCAACAGGAGGATGACGTTGGCAGGGTCATGGTTTCATTTGATTTAGGGGCAGTTTACATGGCGACTCTGCGACACAAAGACGCAATGACCGAGTAGCTGACCCGCCTCGCGTGCATAAGGTGTCGGCGAAGACAAAAAATTCTGAATCCTGCCTCCAAAGTGCAAGAATCCGATTGCGGGGGGTTGAGGGGGGCTTCCTCGGCATGCATATCAAAGGCTCCTGCGGCGCAAGACCGCGCTGTTAACGTCAGCACTCGTACACGTCACATTGGGCGTGCGCAGCGGTGCTACTAAACATGAAAAACAGAAAAATATGGCGGAATGTTGATTTTAATTTACTGTTTTAATAATATTTTTAAATTAAATATGTTGAATGTTTCAATTTTTTGTGCCTTTTTGAACAAAAGAAAAATGACATCGCTTCGAGTGGGCGGGCATATTTTTTTCCGGGCTGAGAGCGTTTGGTGGGGTCAAAGTGCATCATTCTCTGTCGCCCTGTAAATCTGCACTGCCCCCTAGTGCCTGGCATGAATACTACATCGTTTTCATGCGAAATTGCGACATTGTTCAAATGGAAATTGTGCAAATGCAAATGCAAATTTGAAAATTTTTCGTATTCTCGGAGAGTCACCATGTAAACGGCCCCTTAGAATTCAACCCATTGAGGGGGAATTATTCAGAAAGAGGAAAATGCGACAAAGAGAGCCGCAAAATGTCATTGTTTCAGTCTCTCTACTCCTATATTTTTACAGGATATTCTTTTTATCGAAGTATTTTTCCCCAATTGCTAAATAAATAGTATGGTCATGACAAATAACAGTCTTGTGCTAAATTGAATATGAAATAATAAAAATGCATTTATTCAGTACAACATGGCAAAATTACTTCATAAGGGTCAAAACTGTCGACTTCACCTTTACTGTCGCACCTCCCGAACGATATTTAATGCCACCGTAGTTAGTCATGCTTTTGTCGTTTCCCTGTCCCGGCTTCGGAGAATGTAAACAAACCAAGAGGCGAGACAGCTAGCCGACATACTAACCCGAACCGAGTGACGTCGCAAAGTCTTATTTACGCTTCTCTAAGCGAAAAATCACACAAAACCCGGTCACATGGCAGTGGGTTGTCGATTGCCTTCGCCGATCGGCAACCCGCCCGGCGGTGAACAAGTTACAGCTCGATCCCCTGCTACGGACAAGAGAGCTCGCCGGGGAAGCAGCTGGAGAGTACCGCAGGACAAACCGGCCGATGCTGGAGGAGTGCACAGCTGCCACACGATCAACAGGAATATGGCGCAAAATAATGCTTTACTACACGGCGAAGACGTAAACAGAGAGCGGCATGAAGTTGTTGTGCCGCTAACATGGCAGGATGTGTCTGAGGAGAATTTTTCCACATTTCCGTCCATGATCAAACGTAAATAAATAGTCCTTTATTTAAAGAAAGTTTGTAGTGTTTACTTTGTAATCGCTGTAATCGTGGCCATTTTTAACACAAAGTTGCAATTTCTGATGGGGTTGAAAATTTGACAGAACGCCAGGCACACCAAGAGGGCAATAAGCCGAGTATAGCACTCTCCCGGCGGGGGGGTGTTCGACAAGCCGCCGATCGTCAGCCGAGTGGCATTTTCGGTGGACAATCAGCCGCAAAATGCTAGCCACCTCCGTATTAAAATGTGTGCCATGATCCCAGTATTTGACATAATACAAAATACGATGTTTACTCACTTCCTCGTAAGTTCAATGGTCCCACAGTAGTAGGGCTTGTTTTGACCAATATCCGAGGTGAATGGGAACCTTTTAAAAACCCAAAAAAGACTCACACACCTCTTCCTGGTGCAGCAACAATTTTCTGCAGCTGTTTGGCTGGCGTGATGCGAAAAATAAACAAATTAATCCGCAAAATCAGCTGAATCCGCAGTCCATCTGCACGCTATAAAGCAATGCTGTACTGTGAGATGCTGACCCGGGTGACGTCACATTCGCATTTGTCCTAAACCCAAGACTGAAGCCCAAGACTGAAGCCGGAGGTCACTCATTTCATGGCGCCGGAGTCAAAAATTGAATATATAAAACGAGCGCTTCCACAGACATCCAAGGGGTCAATTTCATTCAGGAGCATAAATACACCGCGTGAAATATGAAATAAACATGCTTTTTGGTGTCATACGCACTTTAAATTGACAGTTAAAGCGACGGGCAGGATGGACAGAAACAATGTTCAGAACTTGAAGCTTATTCAGACTGCCAATGCTTATTGAATACTGTTGTGTCACAGATAAATAGAAGGTATAAATGTACCTACTCAAAGTGACTAATCATCATAATCATGCAAATGTGTTCTTTAAACAAAAGCTCACCTGAACTGTGACTGTAGTTTTCCGGCCTTGGTGATAAAGTCTTCCCAAATAGGGTAGCCACTCTGTGAATGAGAGAACCTTAATGTCATAAATGGTAAATGGAGAGTACGTATATAGCACATTTATCTACATGGTTACTGTGACCAAAGTGCTGTACATTGGCATACATTTACCCTGTAACGCACACATTCACACACCATTAGTGTTGCTGCTATGCAAGGCGCTGCCAACCCATTGGGGCAAGTTAGGGTTCAGTGCCTTGCCCAAGGGCACTTCGATAATGGATATTTGAAGCCAGGAATCAAACCGCTGACCCTTCGGTCGCAGGACAGCTCAAAGATTTTGCAATTCCCACAATTATGTAACATTTGATAAGGAGCGGACGGGTAAGGTAAAGGCTGCAATAACTGGTTCCAAAAACAATTTACCTAAATCACTCTCATTAATGTGATAATTTAAACATATCATGCGAGACCTTCAAAAGATTTAGAAAAATATGACAATTACGAACACAGATAGTTACCATCATGTCCTGTCGGCTGCAAAAAGGGTCACTGGTTTCTTCGGTTATAGTCCTTTCACCGCAAAACTATTAATACTACATTATAATGAGCCTGGGTTCTAATGGGACTCTAATTTTACTTTATTGAGGTCTCTGGCTAATCTGAGATACGTCTTGAAAAGAATGGTGTTCATCAGAGCCTCCAGGCTATGAAGTGGATCTCAACAGTGAAACCGCACAAGATAAAGAGACGGGAAGGCTTGACCAAATGTTTTCCACTGATGTGCTACTACTGTCAAGTGCTATAGGAATGTTGTGTTATTCTGTCAAACATTACACCCAACAGTAACTTGAGCTCATTCCTTCCTCTGACTTCTACCTTTGCAAATTACATCACATGTTCGCTCTCCAAATTAGACGGATGCGAATATCGGCAGTTAATTGTGTTTGCGTACCTTATACAGTAATGGGCTGAATTTGAATTTTGAAATTATGATTCCACAATAAATGTTTACACTTCACACGGTTGCGTTTAGATGAATCAGCATTTAGCAGTAATAGACAAGGATGGTAAATCAGATTTGGCAGTGTTTCTTTCTTCCTGATCTCCATCCATCTTTTCCACTTTTTTTTTTTCCATATTTCACTGAGGATTTATTCAGCCTCTATAATGCAGGTCTAATGTGTATGAATAAACTGTCCTTACAATCCTTCAAATTGTTAAGCGGTCAACGTATTCACTGCTTTGTTTTCAACTTCTTGTTGCCATTCGTACAGCATTGTGACAAGTGACATTTTGAGGCCTATAGAATAAGATTATCTTAGGGACAGCCAATATTTGATTTTTTTTAGGGCTGTCAAAATTATCGCGTTTACGGGCGGTAACTAATTTTTTAATCTCGTTAAAATATTTGACGCATTTAACGCACATGCCCCGCTCAAACAGATTAAAATGACAGCACAGTGTCATATCCACTTGTTACTTGTGTTTTTTGGTGTTTTGTGCAACTGATTTTATGGGTTTCACCACCATGAGCATTGTGTAATCATTGACATCAAGAATGGCGAGCTATTAGTTTATTTTTTGTGTGAAAATATTACAAATTGTATTAAGACGAAAACATTAAGAGGGGTTTTAATATAAAATTTCTAGAACTTGTACTAACATTTATCTTAAATCTTTCTATCCATGGATCGCTTTAACAGAATGTTAAAGGGTATGTAGCGGCAAAGGGGGTGTGAGACATCAATAGAACCGTTATGTGCCAAGATAACAAATATTGATAAAGTTAACAAAAAAATCAATCACATTAATGAGCAATTATCGAAAATAGATCGAAAATGACGAACATTCCCGAAAGTGTTCCGGAAACAGCTGAATGGGGCGGGGACGTCACGAGAAGTGATTGACAGTCGAGGCGGAGCCAGGTGCCACTGTTTTTTAACGACGAGAGAGTAGCGTTGGGGTTTGTTTGACAAAAACATCACAAAAATGGTTCAAAACTGCTGTGCTATGTGGTGTACAAATAGTTATTTATCGGAATATAGTATCCATGAGTTCCCGAACGCGAAAAAAAAAGCTGGACTATGCAGACAATGGGTAAAGTTCGTCCGTGCAAAGAGGGCTAATTTTCTAGACACAGCCTCTGGCACGCTTTTCTGTGGTGCGCATTTTCCACCTGAAAGCTTCTCGAACTATGGACAAGTGAAATCGGATTTTGCTAAAAGATTGCTGCTCAAAGGAGATGCGGTGCCGACCATACACGCGCAGCGACCTAAATGTCCCGAGATGTCAAGAAAGAGGACGATGACTAGCAAACGAGGCTAAGGCTAAGCAAAGGAGTGAGTACTCTTTTATAATAAAAAAATGTAACGCATTGGATACAGGACTGGACACATGTATAAATTATCGTTCGTAAAATATATAGAACAAATCCTCTGATCCCATTCATATTTGTGTCTGTTGGCAGAGCGAAAAGCTATGATAGCGCAATAAATGATAATTATTCTATGCATTCCTTTATTTTGCAGTCACGGTGTTTCAGCTTCACAAAAAGAAATGCAAAACAAATCATTGGTGTTTCCCACACGATCTGCTGCCGATGTTTTATCAGTGTCATTGCTCCCCTCAATGACCGTTTCATTACGCTGCATTGCCGTTCGTTTGGTCTCAAACTGGTAACGTAAAACACCGATTAAAGCTTCGTAACTCTCCTCGTCACCATTAGATGAACATTCGTTACGTCCTTCTACGTCGGATTCGTCGCTGAAACTAGAAACGAAATTGTCTGCCATCATCGCCGCCATTCAGTATTAAAGCACTGAGCCTTTTTCTTGTTGAAGAAACACCCCTCACTGTCAATTCTGAATTCTCTTTTATTGACAACGAGGGGTGTTTCTTCATGAGGGAACCTGGAATATGTGCAGGACGAACACAATGCATCAGCATAAACAGCTCAAAACACCCCTAATTCTCCCCCTCACTAGAAGGAATTATATTGATGCAGACAGGCACTGCCCCCCTAGTGGCCGGTGGCTCTCTCTTCACTTGTCGTGACGTCACGCACACAATCTGCCAGATCTCGGGCGCCGGTCGTTTTAGCTTGACAATCGAGTCAAATTTCTCTCATTTTCTTGTGTGTAATTACACGAAGTGGCATGATATGAATACAAAAGGCATGCGTTTATGGATAAATGATGGAATATTAACATTTTCCCAGGGCATGACATACCCTTTAATAATGTGAATGCCATATTGATTTATTGTTATAATAAACAAATACAGTACTTATTTACAGTATGTTGAATGTATATATCCGTCTTGTGTCTTATCTTTCCATTCCAACAATAATTTACAGAAAAATATGGCATATTTTATAGATGGTTTGAATTGAGATTAATTACGATTAATTAAATTTTAAGCTGTGATTAACTCGATCAAAAATTGTAATCGTTTGACAGCCCTCATTTTTTAATATAGAAAATTAAAAAGAGCAGACTTATATAGTTTGGACATATTCAGAGTAGCGATAGTGTTCATAGTGGGAAAAGATTATCAGGGTGAGTAGCCAGGGAAGAAAGCTTAAGTTACACATGAGGGTAGTTTGGATCACAGAGTAGGATACAGTTGATGGGCTTTGATTGGAAAGAATGATCTGTAATGAGAAACAAAAACAAAAGAAAAAGACGCTAAACAGCAAAGGTGTGTACCAGATTAATAAGATATTGCGTACTTGAAACATGCAAATTTGGACAGCTCAAAAGGACCAAAACATTTTAGGTTATTTGTTTGTTTTAATAAGTAAATCCTTCAAATGCGGTGTGTTCCATTGTTCGTCTTTATTCAGTTCATTTCGTATGGCCCATAAGACTGTTTAAATAAAGGGCCACACCCAAGCTGCATAGCTGTGAGAGTCTTAAAACACAAAAAGCACATAAATGCAGAAGCTGCAGTCAGCCTAGCTTACGCCCACATTTGCATGCGGACTAGCTCGCAGTGAACGGAAGTTAGCGCTATATCAATCGTTTGAACATAACTCATGAGTCTATGTCCTAAGTACCTTTCAGAATGCCTACAGAAAATAAGGATGAATATGAAATAAAATACAAATAACCTGCTATTAGTCAACAATTAAAACAATCCTTTTTGGCAGCCCAGGTCTACAGCCAGGTTGACATTGCAAATGCTATTTTGTTCTCAATTCCCTTACTTCATAGCTACATTGATAAAGTTTGAATAAAATGAAATAAAAATAAGAGGATGGAACGCTGGACGCCAAGTTAGCATATCTGCCCCTTATTTCAGGAGCTGCGGGTTCAAATCTGAGTTACGGCCTTTCTGGGTGGAGATTGCTGGTTTTCCCTTTGCCCACGAGGGTTTTCCACTTTGGTTCCTACCACATTCCATAGTGCATGGCAGGTTAACTGATGACTCTAAATGGTCATTACTGAATGTCAGTGTGAATGGTTGTGCATTTTTGTTTGAGGTGAAATTGTCTGACGACCAGTTAAGGGTGTAGCTCACTTCTTGCATGAAGTAAATAAACAACAATAGGCTCCAGCACAAAAAGAGAGGATAAGCTCACAGTGGAATGATAGGAAATATAATATATTTATTAATAAGATGAAAAATTATGGAAAGGAATGATGTAGACCAGGGCTCGCCACTCTCACACATTGCGCATGCCTCTCATGCATAGATCTCAGGCAATTCTCACACCCAAGTTGAGAACACTGATGTAGACAAGTGCAATGTAGTACTTTTAACAGTGTGAATTATGTAATAAGAACACTCATGGTAAATGTTATGCAAGAGGTGCAGCAAGTTGAGCTGTACTGCCTTGGTTTACAGAGTGGCCATTTGACTAATGCATGAAGCATTAAAATGTCCTGTCCTTTACTCAAAATGTTTCTGTATGGGAAGTAGGTAATGTATAGAACATGGCTGCTACACCCTACGTCATGAAGTATTTGACAAACGCTTCTAATAAATAAATCACTAATAAATATTTTTTTTTTAAATAAAAGGCAAGTCCAACTTTGCATCTACATCAAGTATTTCAATGTAAAGGGTGTCCAGCTCAAATAGCAGCAAAGTAACCTTTTTTTTTTTTTTTTTTTTTTAATTTAGTCATAATAGCAGTAAATGTTTGTATGAATATTAATGGCTTATACAAATTGATATATCCTAAAATATGTGCATGTAAAATGTAGGCATGTGCCGGTATGAGATTCTGATGGCATGATAAGCAAAAATATCACGGTTTCACAGTATCACAGTATTGCAATTACAGCTTTAAAATCTGTTACTTAGAGATATCTGGGGTATAAAAAAATTCTATTGAACAGGTTTTTTTTCCCCAAAACATATTAGCAAATTGGAACATAAGTATAATGTTAAGAAAATAAATGGAAAAAAAAAAACAAAAATCCTAAATAATATTAAAATAAATGCAGTCCTTTAGGCGAGCATAAACACACAGCCATAGCTTAACAATATTATCACCAGAATAAAAATAATTTACTTTCCATTAAAAGCATGTGTGTATGACTCGTATCATGTTTACATGATTCACACCCACTCTTTCTCAACACAGTTGTCAGAGAGAAAAAAAAACACGTTTTACCACCGCTCGACACACTAATCACGCTGAAGTTAACTCTCGTAGCTGGTGGGAAACCTTCATGATAGTGTTTGCTAACCTTTCATTTTGTATGAATGCGAAATCATATTGGAGGTATTGCCTCCTCAGCAGCCACCCTTCGCAAACATGTTTTACATGTCGGTTGGCCCTCCTCCTCTAAGCCGCGGGCGTCTGTAACTTTTCTGTAGACGAAGTATTCCCATACCAGCGATTTTTTTTCCTATGATGGGGGGAAAAAGTTCAAGAGTTTCACCTCCTTCAGCCACTGGGTAGCACAGCTGACTCACTGACACTGAGCAATAACCAGTGGGGGAGGGTTGAGTCTTACGGCTGCAAGCGAGGGATTTCTCCCTGCATTTATAGTACATGAAAAATGGCTAATACCTTAGGGACGGTATGACGGAAATTTGGGGGGTTTTGAAACCATGACGTTTTCATACCGTGGTATTCCTTGAAACTGTTTATCGGGACATGCCTAGTACAATGCAGACCTATACAGATTGTTATATTTTTAAATATCTGTAGTACAATCAATGAACACATGCGGCAAAGACTCTCCATATCTGCAACCATAACCCTGTTGAACTTTGTAGCTGAGGTACAACATACAGTGGTATGAAAAAGTATCTGAACCTTTTGGAATTGCTCACATTCCTGCATAAAATCCCAATCAAATGTGATGTGACCTTTGTCAAAATCACACAGATAAAAAAGAACAGTGTCTGCTTTAACCTAAACCACCCAAACATTTATAGGTTTTCATATTTTAATGAGGATAGTATGCAAACAATGAAAGAAGGGGGAAAAATAAGTACATGAACCATCACATTTAATATTGTGTGCCCCTCCCCCCCTTTGGCAGCAATTACTTCAATCAGACGCTTCCTGTAGCTACAGATCAGTCTGGCACATCGATCAGGACTCATCTTGGCCCATTCTTCTCTACAAAACTGCTGTAGTTCAGTCAGATTCCTGGGATGTCTGGCATGAATCGCTGTCTATAGGTCATGCCACAGCATCTCAATGGGGTTCAAGTCTAGATTATAACTTG
Source organism: Corythoichthys intestinalis (assembly GCF_030265065.1). Lineage (NCBI taxonomy): Eukaryota > Metazoa > Chordata > Actinopteri > Syngnathiformes > Syngnathidae > Corythoichthys > Corythoichthys intestinalis. The sequence continues at coordinate 47,004,133 of NC_080398.1, forward strand.
GCTACTCCAGAACATGTATTTTGTTCTTCTGAAACCATTCTGAAGTCGATTTACTTCTGCGTTTTGGATCATTGTCCTGTTGCAGCATCCATCCTCTTTGTAGCTTCAATTGTCTGGCAGACGGCCTCAGGTTTTCTTGCAGAACATCTTGATAAGCATTTGAATTCATTCTTCCATTAATGATTGCAAGTTGTTAAGGGCCTGATCATGACTATGCTTCACTGTGGGGATGAGGTGTTGATGTTGGTGAGCAGTTCCATTTTTCCTCCACACATGACGTTGTCTGTTACTCCCAAACAATTTAATTTTGGTCCATCACTCCCAAAAATATTTTGCCAAAATGTCTGTGGAATGTCCAAGTGCCTTTTTGCGAACATTACACGAGCAACAATGTTTTGTTTTTTTTAGACAGCAGTGGCTTCCTCCGTGGAGTCCTCCCACAAACACCATTCTTGGCCATAGTTGATGTGTGCATGGAGATATTGGACTGTGCCAGTGATTTCTGTAAGTCTTTAGCAGACCCTCTAGGGTTCTTTTTTTTTTACCTCTATGAGTATTCTGCACTGCACTCTTGGCGTCACCTTTGGGGGACAGCCTCTCCTTAGGAGAGAAGCAACAGTGCCAAACTCTCTTCAAACCACTCATCAGTGATTGGATTACACACCTGACTTAATTTGTTTGGCCAAAATGTGTTTTAATTGCTCTTTAAGTCTCCTTAGGCAGAGGGTTCCCTTATTTATATTTCCCCTTATGTCATTATTTGCATGCAATCCTCATTAAAATACAAAAACCTACGAATGTTTGGGTGGTTTTAGATAAAGCAGACATTTTGACAAAGATCAGATCACATTTGATGGTGATTTTGTATATAAATATGAGAAATTTCAAAACGTTCAGATACTTTTTCATACCACTGTACTGTACTGTCTTCCAGATGTATCACTTGCTACATACTTCCTTGACATCCTTATTCAGACAAGGATTTGGATGATAGAGTCATATGACGTTGTTGTCCTTTGGACCACTAGAATGTTTTTTTTAAACTACCTGTCCAGTTGAGAATCACTATACTCGATATACTATACTCTAGGATCAAATTGGAATGTCACCTTCAGTGAGTGAGAAAATGGAAAACTGGAAAACCAAAAATAACACAAATCATATGGTCATTTTGAGGATAGGCGGTTGATATGAGTTACAGTGTTGACCATGAAACCAAACACCGGGCTCCCCCGCCCCCTCCCAATATTTCAATATCAGTCGCATTTCCCAAATATCAAATAAAGGTTTTGTAGTAAACAACCCCCCAACAAGTCAGCCCCTTGAGAACTCGCGGTCATTGTCCCACTCCGACGTTGACATTTTTTCCATTCCTTCGGGGTAAATAGAGCAGCTGAGACAGCAGCTAATTAGCCATACACTGTCGTGCCTGTCAGTGAAAAAACATGACGTGCTACTTCCACCTGCTTTCCTCAAAATAGAACATCGGGATAAACACGAAAACAACACAAGACGACAACATCAACTTTTCAAACAACAACAATAACAATTACCTTACTATTACAAAGTAATTTGGGGAATCAGGAGCTCACAAAGCCTAAGATCAATCAAGTTTAAAAGTCAATTTAGCTGGCTCGATTGGGAACTTTTTGGAATCTCCAGAATAATAACCGTTTATATTACCTTCATGTCTCCGATAAGAGTTTGGAAGAGTCCCCCAAGTGCACTGCAGTCCTTTTCGATAACAGCCTCCATTTTTCAGAGGGCCACCCTCTCCAAGTGGTCGCCCCGACTTCAGGTCGCCACCTCCGAGGTCGAGGAGGTGGGGGAAGTCAACACGTAAAGAAGAGTTAAGCTAAAAATGGCTAAAAAATATATCCTCCTCACGCAAATGAATTGCAAGAGGTGTTTCTTCCTCCAAGGTTTGAGAAAAGGCGCTTGAGATTACTCCCGGTGCACCGTTCACTTAGAAGAAACTGTTGGACCGAGAGTGAAATTTAATTCCCAGTCTTCTCAACGACGCCGGCTTCATAGTCATTTCAGACAGGAAAAAAGAAGTTAAATCGAAACTAGAAACCCGGTGCTCCTGAAGTATTGACAGGTAACCAGTTGAAACGTCGGGAGTGTCTTTTCTTTCCAAACAGTGTAGTGAGTGCGTGGGTGAACGAACACAAAGTGCGAAAACATACGAAGCATAAGCATGCATCAATACAGACAAAAGCACTTCCGGTTAAGTTTTCCGGGAAAATATAAGTAAAATGGGAAACATGGCTGTACTTTTTTCATAAGACAAATTGGGGGAAGTGTTGATCCATCAAATCCACAATATTTTGCATGCATATGATAATATATTTAGATACACATTGAACAAAGCATTGGACGAAAATTACAAGACGTTTTAAAAATCAATGCTCTTAATTTGAAGGCTTGTCAGTTCCTGTGATCGCACAGGCCAGTAATTTCAAAGTAGGACAGCTTGGAGAAAAATAAAATGTCAAATTCAATAATCAGTTTACTAATATTTTAACTGTAATGTATTTACTGTGCGTTACCCTTGGTGGATTTGCACTATGGAATTCTACAGCTGAAAAATACAAGGCATGTATTACAGACAATGAGTGACATCTAGTGACTGAAGTTTAAATGACAGCAGACAATAGAATTTTCTTCAAATAGAAAGGCTCTCGATTCTGTAGTAGTAGTCAGTGTTGTTAATAACGGCGTTACAATATAACGGCGTTACTAACGGCGTTATTTTTTTCAGTAATGAGTAATCTAATTAATCACTTTTCTCATCTTGGCAACGCCGTTACCGTTACTGAGGCGGGAAAGGCGTGCGTTACTATGCGTTACTAAGTTGGTTGAATAAAAAAAAAGTCTGAGAGAAACGGACTCACGGGGACGAGAGCTGTGCAGGAGTGGGGAAGACGCCGTTGCAACCGCGATGCTAGGTGGCTCCAATAATACCTGACTGCAGCCATAGCCGACAAACTACGCCCACATGACACGGTAGATATCATATTATAGAACTAGATGCAAATGACAGACACTGCTGCATTGCCAACATCTTTTAAGGACTACATGCGTTTGTAAACAGCCGCCATCTTAAAGCAGTAGACCTCTCAGGAAGGCCCTGATGTAGAGATCCTTCCTAGCGAACCTAAGTAATTTTTTTAAAAATCTAAAATGCTCCTAAATCGGCAAAATCTTAACTTAAATCTATCTTTAAATGATGAAACAGTTTTAAAACTTACACATGTTTAAAGTAGACAGAAGGGAACTAATGCAATAACGGGAGAAATTTTAACAACTTTAACGATTGATTCACAACTTTAAATGACTTCCACACATAGCAAAGGTTACTAGCTAGTTATCGCAATACCCTTGTGTCTAAGCGGAGGGTAAAGAATTGGGTTAGGGCCAATTGTCCCCCAAACCCTTTAAGCTTCACATTGTGTGACCTGTGTGTTTTTTTTTTTTTGAGAAAAAAAAAAATATATATATATCACTAGTTACTTTGCCAAGTAACTAATTACTCTTACATTCAGGTAACTGAGTTACTAACGCAATTACTTTTTGGGAGAAGTAATTTGTAACTGTAATTAATTACTTTTTTAAAGTAAAATTAACAACACTGCATGGCACTAAATGCGTTAGTAGACAGCCGCCATCTTAAAGCAGTAGACTTTTTAGGACGGCTCTGTTGTAGAGAACCTTCCTAGCGAACCTAAGTAACTTTTTATCTAAAATACTTCTAAATCGGCAAAATCTTGACTTGAATCTATCTTTAAATGATGAAACAGTTTTAAAACTTTCATATGTCGAAAGTAGAGAGAAGGGAACAAATGCAATAATGGGAGCAATTTTAACAACTTTTAACAGTTGATTCAGGGTAAAGGGTAAATTCGGGTAAAGAATTGGGCTCGGGCCAATTGTACCAAAAACCTTCACAAAAAACTTCACATAGTGTGGCCAATGTTTTTTTTTTTTTTTTTTTTTTTTTTTTTTTTTTTTTTTTTTTTGAGGGAAAAAAAAAAAAGTAATTATCACCAATTACTTTGCCAAGTAACTAATTACTCTTACATTCAGGTAATTGAGTTACTAACGGAATTACTTTTTGTGAGAAGTAATTTGTAACTATAATTAATTACTTTTTTTCAGTAAGATTAACAACACTGGTAGTAGTACTACTAACCCCAAGGATGTAGGTTTGGTCTCAACATTGGTAGGGACGATAAACCTGCATGTACACTTTTTGTTGGGGACTGTACATGAATAAGACTAACAGATTTGGTGAACAGGGGTCAGGACAACATTTCGCACGAATATGAACCTAATTAATTGATAGGCTAAATGATTAATGCAAAAATAAATCTGTATTGGTCTACACTAACTTATATGTATCGATTCAGGGGATACACAGTTCGATTCAAACCTTTGTTTTCAAGAACTACTAAAGAAACATTTTTGAAAATTTCAAGAATAAATGTCTGGATTGTATTAACAAATTTAAATTGCAATACTTGAACATAAATTATATTAACATACACAATAAATACAAACTTGTTAATAATCTCTTAACTAACCAAAAAATGCAAAATAAATAAATAAATAAATAAAAAACATTTTCCTCAAGACCACTCGACATTGTCTGTCTAAATAAAGAAATTAAATATAATCGAAAATACTTCTTAGTCAGGGAATAACAAAAATGAATAAAAATGGAGTCTTCTGTTTTCATCCACAAGCCCAGCCAAACTCAACAAAAAAATGGAAGTTCCTTTGGGCTGTGTTAAGACCACATTAATAAAACAAAAATGAAAACTGGGAAGAAGGCGGTAAACCTTGGTTTACTACATTCCTCACAGTTTAATTAACATTAACAGTAGAAAACACATACAGGAGTACTTTCTGCTCGAGTTTTACGGGTCAGCAAATTCGCACAGTTTAATGTTTGCTAACTCTGATGCAGGTCAGACTTTCAGTGGCAAAGTTAGTGGTGTGTTCCCGACCTTCACAACTGACATCTTTTATATTATTGGCTGCGGCTGGCCGAAAAAAAAAAAAAAAAACTTCTAATATCCCTCCTCTTCAAAGGGGACGGAGGAGGCGGTATGTTGTTGACATGTTGTATTTGTTTTGGGGCTGTGAGTGAGTCCATGTGTGTGTGTTTGGAGCGGGGGGGGGGGGGGGGTGTTAGGTCATCAGCCAGTCAAACGTGCGTTTGAGTGAAAAAATGGACGGGCACATTCAACAAGTGAAAAGGGGTAAATGTAATTCTGAACATAATGAAAACAATTCATTTAATAAAGGTAGGGTCAATTCTATCCTCACAACACATATGGGAAGACAATTGTCTATATAACTGAAGTCATTATACTGTACACTGTAATGCAAATAAGGTTGCTTAAAAGTTCGTGGGGACAATTTGAGCCTACTGAAAAGTTAGTGTTATGTCCCTACCGTCCCTATGCAAACCTACGCCCTTGACTAACCCCCGTTTGAATAACATTAAAAAAAGTTCTGCGTTTTTTAATTTTGTACTGATTCAAAAAACGCACGTAGAGGGTGAGCTGCCCGATATAGAGGTAAAAAATGTTTATGTATATTTAGTAAATCCAAGAAATTTCACAAAAATCAGGGGGGAAACTTATCTAGAATTTTATATTTCAGATGCATTTTTAAAAAAGGGTATTAATACAATTACTTATGCCACAGTTCATTTAGCAAGCAAATATTAGTAAAACTGCTTTTATGTTTCCAAACCGGAAGTCAAAACTCATGTTAAAAAGTTTCATAATTATCCACGAGAGGATGACAATGACACATATTAAAAATTGAAACTAGGATTTCAGCTCACAAAATTATTTTGTATTGTGCAATACTTAGTTTGATACTCACTCTTGAATGTGATTATTGCCTCTGTATTCATGTTCTGTATAAAGCGTATAGTAAAGGACGAAGCACCCCAATTCAATGTGAGTTTTGGAAGTGAGGCCTAGATAAATAATTGTTCATGTATACTCACATGTACTAAAGATCCATTTCTGATAATTGCCAGAAAAAGTCCTGTAGCGCGATTGATGTTGAACCAGTTTTATTCTTATCTTTCAATCTGTTTTGGAGGACGTCCAGTTCTTGATGATAACTGTCATAACTGTATTCTGTGGTATATTTAATGCCTTGGAAATTCTTTTTACCCTTTTTCATGACTGATATCTTTGTCCAATAACATCAGTTTGATGTTGCTGAAGCGCAAGTACATCAATGCTAGGAAAATCCTACAAGGACATCTAAATATTATTCAGGGTCAATTATAGACAGTTTTAAATTTTCATTATGGCAGATATGTGTTCCAATTTAACATTAATTTAAATGTAATTGGTTCAGCTTCATCCCATTTTAAGGTGTGTACACTTGTGCAATCACTTTGTCTATCACTTGCAGGCAGTGTCGGGCCGTGCATTTCACATAGGCCATGTCCTACTTAGTCTGATTTGAATGAATAATCCTCATAATATCCTTTATGACACCACGACTTAGACAATGACATTCAGAAACAGGTTTTGCATCAACTCAATCGTAAAAATCATAAACCTGCGTCAGCAGCAATTAAAACTTATCTCTATGAATGGTACTGTCAAACTTACAAAAACCAGTTTTTAATTTTTTCTCCAAAAGGTTTTGAGACTTTGCGCCACATTATTTACACACATTACTGAAAAGCAAAAACTTTATATCAATGAATTGCTTGCAGTCCTCCAAATTGCTGTCCTCCAAAGCAGTGTTTCAGTTCAAAGTCCATTCTCCTTTCTTTCCTCAAGGCTTCAATGACTTAGTTTACAGTTCATAATAATAACAATCATACATTTTAATTCCGGGCGCCATTTAGGACACGTAGAAGATGAAAAGTAAAATAAATAAATAAATAAAATACACACTCAGAGATAAAACGCATAAAAGCATGAAATTACATTTCCATTCCAACAACACATTCTTTGCCATCAATATGGAGGCATATGATGAAAGCTGCCCCTGTCAAGTCGTGCTCCGAGCCTACTGTACATTTTTATTCGCTGAAAGGCCTGGGCCCTAGCTGTCCTTGTCTAATTAGAGCTACTGTAGCTACTTGATAGGTCAGTCTTGAAAAGAGCCTTGCGAGTATACCGCCTACCAAATCTGTTTCCCTCTTCTTCGTCCTTTGTGGGTCAAAAAATGTAGCCATTGAATTTTTCTGCTAAAGCCTCCCAGATTTTGCTCTGGTGTGACAGATGATGTACCTAGAACTGCCGGCTTTCATATGCGACCATCTTATCACAGGATGTGCACATTTCACGTTAAAGTGACCCATGTGAAGTCAGCTTGCGAGCCATTGGACCTTAGGCCCAATTCCAATTGCAGCCAACTCGGGCTTTGACTGGCTAGCCTCGGACTGATTTCATTTAAGCTAAAAGGATAAAAACTAACCTAAAACTACAACACTGTCTGGAATATACTATTACATGGAGAAATATATACAAACTATATTTAGTGAAAATACATTAAAAAAAAAAAAAAAAAGTACTTTTAGCAAAATTTTGTTTTCCAATAAATATGATTATTATTTCTGGATAAAGTATGCCAACAGAAAAGGCCTAGCTGGCCCTGATGGCCCATCACTGCATGTAGGACATATACTGTAAATAGAAAATACAAGTATTAAAATTAGTTACCTTGAACCATCCCTCTCACGTTATATTTTTTGGGTGGTGGTGGTGGTGGTGGGTGCTCAATAGGGGTGTGTAGACTTTTTTTTAATAGATCAACTGCATTTAAATAAACGGAAATTCCATTTGTTTTTATGTTTTTATTAAAACAATTTATATTACACATTTTTATAAAATATACTAAAATGGTAACAATGAATGAAGAGAGAAAGATTAAATGTATAATCATATACAATTATTAATTATTAGTGTAAAATTACACTTTAAATGTAGGTTAAATTACAACTCTTTAAAGCAATTCAATATTGAAAGGTTTGAGTATTTAATCATATGTTTAGATACACTTCTATGATTACAACAATGTACCTTATGTTTTAATTCTTTAAACCACTAGAATTTGTAGGTTAATGGGTTTAAACCTACCTGTTAAAGGTAGATGATGAGGCTATCTGACAAAATGGTAACTTTTCAAAATTCAAATACCGTTATGAATATATATAGTTAATGCAATAACTCAGGCAAAAACAAAGTATATGACGCTTCTGTTGTATGTGAAGAAAAAGAAGCAGTACAATTCATAACGTTAGCAGTTTTGAAATTGGGAAATATTCCCTTCAGTGAGGATGTGATCCAGTAGAATAAGGAAGTTACTGTTATGGTTGTTGTCAATGAAAAAATGTTGCATAAGCATCACTAACATTACTCATGTACATGGCATATTACATTACCAATGTCAACATTTATAACGTTGTTTCATGCCCACAGTAGTCAACATATTTGAGAGGTTAATCACCTCAGAAAATTCACTGGTCATTCCGTGATAACTAAAGCCACCCCCCCTTCAAAAAAAAAAAAAAAAAAAAAATTAAAAATCTAATAAAAATCATTAACTGATCATACTTCAAACAGGGCATTCCAATCTCGCACAGAAAAGCAGCATTCTCTCTGAGGCTATTGTGAATGTTGGTGAACAATTACAAAATTTGTTTGAGTTTCAGGTTAGATCCTCCACCTCCTGAAGGCCATCACCAGACTGCAGCTGTAGCACAGTGTTACTACAAATGCAAATATCTGTGAGAAAAACAAAAGGTGTACAAAGTAGGAATTAACAACATGTTGGGTAGCGTTATTTTCAATAAAGAACTGTACCAGCAAGATAATAGTAAACTAAATGGGATTGCTTCCTAACACACAAACATGTGGATTGGTGAGCAGCCCCATCCATTTTCTTCAAAATCTGACATCATTTGTCATAGTTGAGCTTTGGACTAGTCACCAGTTAATCACAGGGCACTAATTAACAACCAACAATTCACACTCTTATTCACCCTATGGAAAAATGTTAATTCTTCTTGCTATTCACTGATAAACTATGTCAAAGACATTAAACAATGTTGGATTGGGGCATGTGTACTAATGTTGTGATAGTAGAAGGATGAAGGTATAAAGCCAATATATAGTCAACAGTCCATACACACAATAAGAAATGTTCTCAAAAGTGATATTACTCACCGTGGCAACCACATTAATATTATATTGGTTGCCATTCAGTACAGTGAATACATTGCCTCGAGGGTAGTTTATACACATTACAGTTCCGGTGCTGTTTGGCAAGGGTGTGATAATGGAACCTCCATTGGCTGCCGTCACTGCCGCCTCCAGGACGAAGGCACCAAAATAGAAAAGCAAAGCTATAAAATGGTAAAAAACATCCTGTAAAAAAAAAAGAGGGTGCGTTAGAAGCTACTGTAGATTGTAAGCAAGTAAACTTTATGTACAGTACAGTTGTGGTCAAAAGTTTACATACACTTGTGAAGAACATAATGTCATGGCTCTCTTGAGTTTCCAGTTATTTCTACAACTCTGATTTTTCTCTTATAGAGTGATTGGAACAGATACTTCTTTGTCACAAAAAACATTGCTGAAGTTTGGTTCTTTTATGACTTTATTATGGGTGAACAGAAAAAAGTGATCAAATCTGCTGGGTCAAAAATATACATACAGCAGCGCTAATATTTGGTAACATGTCCCTTGGCCATTTTCACTTCAATTAGGCGCTTTTGGTAGCCATCCACAAGCTTCTGGCAAGTTTCTGGTTGAATCTTTGACCACTCCTCTTGACAGAATTGGTGCAGTTCAGTTAAATTTGATGGCTTTCTGACATGGACTTGTTTCTTCAGCATTGTCCACAAGTTCTCAATGGGGTTTCAGTCAGGACTTTGGGAAGGCCATTCGAAAACCTTAATTCTAGCCTGATTTAGCCATTCCATTACCACTTTTGATGTGTGTTTGGGGTCATTGTACTGTTGGAACACCCAACTGCGCCCAAGACCCAATCTTCGGGCTGATGACGTTAGGTTATCTTGAAGAATTTGAAGGTAATCCTCCTGCTTCATTATCCCATTTACTCTCTGGAAAGCACCAGTTCCATTGGCAGCAAAACAGCTCCACAGCATAATACTACCGCCACCGTGCTTGACGGTAGGCATGGTGTACTTGGGGTTAAAGGCCTCACCTTTTCTCCTCCAAACATATTGCTGGGCATTGTGGCCAAACAGCTCGATTTTTGTTTTGTCTGACCACAGAACTTTCCTCCAGAAGGTCTTATCTTTGACCATGTGATCAGCAGCAAACTTCAGTCGAGCCTTAAGGTGCCGCTTTTGGAGCAAGGGCTTCCTTCTTGCACGGCAGCCTCTCAGTCCATGGAGATGCAAAACATGCTTGAGTATGGACACTGACACCTGTGTTCCAGCAGCTTCTAATTCTTGGCAGATCTGCTTTTTGGTGATTCTCGGTTGAATCTTCACCCTCCTGACCAATTTTCTCTCAGCAGCAGGTGATTGCTTGCGTTTTCTTCCTGATCGTGGCAGTGACAAAACAGTGCCATGCACTTTATACTTACAAACAATTGTTTGCACTGTTGCTCTTGGGACCTGCAGCTGCTTTGAAATGGCTCCAAGTGACTTTCCTGACTTGTTCAAGTCAATGACTCGCTTTTTCAGATCCATGTATGTATATTTTTGACCCAGCAGGTTTGATCACTTTTTCTGTTAACCCATAATAAAGTCATAAAAGAACCAAACTTCATGAATGTTTTTTGTGACAAAGAAGTATCTGTTCCAATCACTCTATCGAAGAAAAATCAGAGTTGTAGAAATAACTGGAAACTCAAGAGAGCCATGACATTATGTTCTTCACAAGTGTATGTAAACTTTTGACCACAACTGTATATAGCGCTTTTTGCAGACTGCATTCATAGTGCACATATCAAAAGTACGGAAGAAGCTAGGCAAACCCCACTACATTGTGGTTGCAAAAACTCCTCATCACTTTTAAATTGTTGATTAATCTAGGAGACTTCTTAAACACGCAGTATAATCGGTTGCTTCTTCTTTTGGGTACTGTTCAACTACATGAGCTAACACACACACAATAATGGAGTCCTTGGCTGTCCTTGTCAGTGTAGACCACATGCATATGGATTTATGTTCATACTGTAAATGTTAATTTATTATCAGTTGCTTATACTGTACTGTTTTGCAAGCAGAGAATAATGGGGATATACAAAACAAATGAGCACACCATACCGGATAAATAGTGGGTATGGTCAGATAATATTTTAGAGACATTTAATTATTGAGCCTTTCCTGACTTTAATAATAGGGGGGGGGGTTCAAATTTGGTTAGATTATTGGTATACATGGTTCCTAGTTGTGGCTATAACAACCAGAGATGGGGTGCTTTGTTAAGATTGAGCAGAATCATCATTTTTTTTAATCAGTGTTCATCTTAATCTAACCCTAACCCACAAAATATCAGCTCAGCAGGCTTGGGACCAAGGTTTGTGTCTGCTTTATGACAATAGAAAGGTATCAATTACTGCAGAGCTGTGATGAGCCAAGTAGGTAAAGGGGCAAGCACGTGCACATACAGTTTTATGGGCAGGTGCTCAAGACAAAAAAGGGCACCCACGGCCAAAATTATTCATAAAATTAAGAAATAAATCAAATAGAGTAACTTAAGTGAAGTTACCCAAAAAATTGAAGGCAAAAAACCCCCCTAACCATCAGCAGACAGGGCACTTTTCTCATCCAGGCTAAAAGGGCAGGTCCTTGAGCACCACGAGGGTCTAACTGTGCATGTCAGTGTAAAGGGGCATTATACACCAGCAATTAACAACACAACAAGGCCTCTTTTCCCTCTTGTTCGTGGTGATACACACATGGGCCCTTTTGGTTTCAGGTGTCAAGAGGTCGAACTTCCCTAGTGTGTGCTGTACTGTCAAATATTTCTTTCTACAAGCATAAAAAGAAGAGGGTATATAAAAAAAAATCATAATGACATTACACACAGAGACAGAGAGAGCAAATGTAGTTTGTGTTATCTATTCTTCTAGGCTGGCGGGATAACAACAGCAAGGTCTTTGTTGTATTCTGGTGTGAGCTCACTATTCATGTTGCTCATTGTTCTGTTGAAAACAAACAACACGTGCTTGGTTTCTCCCAGGAACAACGCTTTGCGTCAAAAGCAGTGTGATCACAAATTTACCAGATGCTACTGGTTAATAGGATTTTAGATTGCCAAACGTTTTAATGAAGTATATTAATGAAGTATATTTGCTCCAATCATATGTTAGATGTACTTTTGAAAACAGTTATTCTATCTTTGTCAGAATACCAGAGGATTTTAGTTTTCCCACATTACAGCTTCTGTTGTAAATCCTGATCCTAATGGCCTGTGATGACAAACAGCTATGAAGAAAACCGCTGTTTTTGTGAGCTCTTTTGTGGTGTTCTTCGAATCCATTAATGCCATTATTGTGGCAGATCCTAGACAGCTACAGTATCAAAACACTACTTAGCATTGTGATCAAAACGATTTCAAAAGTGTAAACGGAGACTTTAAGGTTTCATTTGTACAGCGGTGAGGCATTAGAGCCAGAAAGGTCTCTTCTGGTAGCCTAAACAAGTCTACGCTCTGACCTACATTTACAACCTGAATTCCAATATTTTTTCCATGAAATTGTGATTATTTTCCATTATATTAACTTTCAAAGATATCCGGCTAATACAACATTACAGTATTTTCTACATACTGTACTTTATACAATATGACAGTCAGAAATGTCAATGAATAGATGTTTACATGAACACGCAAATGAACAAACCCACAAATATTACTTACCAAAAAGTTCCAATCAATACTGATTCGGTCAGCCAGGCCAGTAATGAGGAGGATGAGATAGGCAGAAGAGAGGAAGAATGCCGTTACAGACACAAACATCACCCACCCTTGCAGTAGAGGGACTGGCACATTGGAAGATGCCACCAGAATCCATACTAACCCACCAAATACCTGGAAACACAAAGCATCAATGTATAAACACGTGACACAATTTACATGCATTTAAAAATATTTACATTTATACCTTCACTTCCTTCATTTACAGCACAGTAGCTGGATAGTTTGTAGTACACAGTTAGTATTGTAACCATATGTTTTCACCAGTACAACTACAATAACACAATTTAAGCAATAACTGAATAGAAATAGTTCAACCTACAATCATGTATGACACCATTAAATAGGTTTAACAAGTGTGCTTAGTTTTTCTGGGGGTGGGAGCATGAGCTGTTTTGTAGTACTGGATCTATTGATATTATCAGATGGCTGCCAATGAAAAAGGCAAAGACAAAAAAATGTGATGATAATCACAGTCCCAGAAATGCATCTCATGATGACATACAGTAGGAAATGGTCCGGCGGATCATATAATAATGGTAATCATACAAATAAATTACTGTTGATTATTTACAATCAAGAGCGTAGGTTTGGACTCAACATTTTTTGCTGGGGATGGGACATTAATAAGACCAAACAGATTATTAAACGGGTGACAGGGCAACATTTCTCAGGAATATGAACCTAATTAGATGATAGGCTAAATGATCAATGCAAAAATAAATCTGTGTTGACATAGTAACTTTAATGTGTATTGGCTCAGGTGATACAATGTTCGATTCAAACATCTATTTTCAAAAATCACTAAAGAGATATTTGAAGTGCAAGTCCCTTTATTAAAATAAATGGGGAGCTATCCAAGAAAGGGTTCACTTCTGGGGGACATTGGAACACCCCTAGACTCAAACTAAAGTATTGTAATATAACAGTGATTTGGGGAAAAAAATAATGAAAAACAAATCTGATATATCAAAGACCGATCTATATCTGAGTCACACTAGACTACCCCAAGACTTGAACCAAAGCACTCTCATGAAATTCTGATGTGTGATTTCATTTCACACACCCAGTCTATAGCTCCCAGTTTTTTTTGCTTTTTAAAATTTTTTTTTTAAAATAAAGCGAGTTGCACTCGGAAGCCACCGCGTTGCATTACCGTAATGCACACAACGCAAATAATGATCCAAATGAGGGACGGCTAGCTTGACTTCACTGTTCCTTGTGGAGGCTGGCCTGACTGCAGTAGTTTTAAAGGTTAGCAAGTTCACACAGTTTAATGTTATGCTAACTCTGATGCAGGTTGGACTCTCAGTAGCAAAATTAGTGGTGTTTCCCCCACCTCCACAACATTGATGTCTTTTTACATTACTTACAGTGGCTGCTCCTGGGTGAAAAAAAAACTTCTAATAGCCCTCCTCTTTGAAGTGGGGAGAAGAAGCAGCATGTTGTCAACATGAATCTTTCGGGGCTGTGTGAGAGCGCGTCTGTGTGTGTGTGTGATTGGGGGGGTTGGGGTCAAAACAATCAATGTACGTTTAAGGGGTGAAAAAAATGGACCGACTGGCACATTCAGCCAGAGAAAAAGGATAAATATAAGTCTAACTATAATTTTAAAAAATCACTTAATAATGGTAGGGGTCAATTTTATCCTTACAACATATCGGAAGATAATCTATATTACCTATTTAACTGAGCTCAATATCTAATGCAAATAAGGTTGCTTAAAAGTTGGTGGGGACAATGTGGCCATCCTGAAAAGTTGGTAGTGTTTTGTCCCTACAGTCCCTATGGAAACCTACGCCCTTCATTACAGTATATACATTATATACCCATGCATACTGTACATACACATTATACATACATACTGTATATTAAGTACATACACGTACACACATAAATATATATTAGTACATTACGGATGAGACTTGATTAAAAAATTGTAATCTAATTAATTACTGCACGGCATATCATAAATAATACATCGTATTCACATGGCTCTGTGGTATCATTGAAACAGAGATCTAAATTGAGCTATGGATGCAAATCTGTAATCGACTGTTTTCTGTTGATTCGGTCAGAGCTTCTCAGTGTAAATGGGCCCAAAATCTCAAGGCTGGCCTGGTAACGCTTCGGGATCCCCTTGGAGGAGCTGGAGGAAGTTGTTGGGTAAAGAGAAGTCTGGGCTTTCCTCTTTTAAGCTACTGCTGCTGCCCTGACCTCAGACAAAGCGGTAGAAGATGGTATGGTATATACAGATACATATAACATAAATACCCATTATATTTACCACACTTGTGACTTGCATCAATACATATAGAGTACAAAAACAAAAAATGGTTTCACTTTCATTTAGCTTTTGTCACACTTGACTGCAAAGCATTACAAAATTACCTGTACTTTTAGTAAAGGTTTTATTATGGTGTCAGTTTGAAGTCGTTTACACAATTCCAATTGTGAAAATTGTTTGGAAATTAGAACACGAAGGCCAACCAGCATCAGGGGGTGGATCAACCTTCAACCCTTCACATACAGTAACAGCATTGTTTATTGAATACCTTCTGACTCTCACTCAGAATCAACACTATATAGACATTGAAAAAGTACCTTTCTGACAGCTCTTGTATTGCATATTTCAAATGACATAAAAAGGTGTTACTGTACTTGTTTTATATTTTTACATTTTCTTTGGCCCAAACATACTTACAAGCATTTCTTATATCTACCAAGTAAGGAAACATTTCTTATGAAACTAAATCAAATACTGTATATGTAAACACGGGACTAATGAATGACCTTATTTAATTCACTTTAAAACAGAACTCGATTCTCTTAACACAAAGTCTACAATGTTTTTGGACCAATTCTAATATGAGGATAAATGAAACACGGTAAAAAAATAAACAAAAGCTCATGGGTGTCATGAACTGCGATATCACCTTGCAGTTCTAAAGGTCATTTGCAGAGAGACCATGAGGTTGCTATACTCTGCTGCTGAACATACATTTGCCAAAATATACTACCAACGAGCTCCTCATTGTGTTCAATTAAATCTACCCATGTTCTTATGGGCCGATTAGGTGAGGAAGATTTAATTTGTGTAAAAAACAACAACAACCATTGAGTGTTACAACCAATAAACCAATGTACTGCACAGTATTTAAAATGAACATTGATTTAATTTTACTAGTGTAATCCCCGCGAAAGATAAACACTTACTATTTCCAAGCAAATAAGCGCTCCAGAGTAAGTCCTCAATACTTCCAGTCCCAAGGGCAGAGAAATTGTAGGCGCTGAGAAGGAGGTGGCAGCGGGATTGGTGGTCGGCTCAGACATCTCTCCGTCCGCCTCTCTCTGCTCTCTTTCTCGACCTCCTTCCAGGCTCCCTCACCCCCTCAGGGAATCCACTGGAACAAAGGACAGGAGACGCCGAGGAAATTCCTCCGGAGTCATGTGTCCCTTTCTGAACAGAACAGGTCGAACAGGTGCACCGGCCACTCCTTGCTGCGTTCAATGACTTTACGGATTTAGGAAATGTCTTCATTTGAATGACCCGGGATTTAAATGAGACCATTTTAGACCTTCAAGAGCAAGTGGCTATTGTAATTTTGTTTAAATAATAATAAAATGTTTAAAAATAAATAAATAAATAAATAAAATAAAGTCCTGGACAGGAGTTAATTTGTGCCGGATCCAGCCGGAGCAAGAGCCAGCACCTCTTGATTTTGGCCTCCCTGTTCCGGGACTTATTTGGGCAGATCCAGCACCTCTCGTGTATAGAAAGTAATGATAATACGAAAACATTTTTTTTTTTTTAAATCATAAAACGAAATAATAATATGCATACATTCACTTACAGAACAAATCCCAAGAATTGTGTATAAAAATTTAACGTCATTTGAAAGACTCGGCGATTTGTTGGTGCAGTGAAAAGCTTGACCAACAAATCACATCCCTGACATAAAAAAAAAAAAAAAAAAAAAGAAAAATGAAAAAAAAAATAAAATAAAAAAAAATAAAAATGAAAGTTTGCAGCATCTGGGGAGTAGGCAGCCAGGATCAAACAGTATTTCAACATGCCAAAAAGACAGTTGTATTTACTGTCTTTTTTCAAAAAGAAGCAGATGGTTCAAAACGAGTCAGAAAAGCAACAACCGCCGGCAGTGGTGTTACCAGGATGCCAGGTGTGGGTGGGCATTAGTGTTACCTTGGGGGGGCAAAAAACAAAGAAAAAAAAAGCTACAATGCTCAAATAGGTCGAAATCCAGCGTAGGGCTACTGCACCTTAAAACATGTTTTGTTTTCTTCTTGAGATAACTGTTGTTGTGATTTGGTCTGAACAAATAAAAGTTGATTTGTTTTTATTTGACTTAGAACACATCCATAACTGAACAGTATTGGCATGCAGGTGACAATGTTTTTTTTAGGTAACCTATTGTGGTTCCTCGGTTTTATTATTATTATAGTTATTCTTTGTTTCGCAGCCCCCTTTAAGCTCAAATTGACCCACTTAGAATGCTTAAAAATGCACCAAAATCGGCAGGCAGGTCAAGACAGGTGCAATCTTTGATACAGTGCAAAGACAAATTCCAAATACACTATGTAGCGCTCCATAGCAGTCAGTCTTTGTCCTGCCGATGCTTTGAGCCCTACTCTGACCCCCTCAGAATGCTTCAAAACTCACCAAACTCAACAGCCAGGTGAACACTGGTGAAACCCTTGATAAAATGTAAATAAATAAATAAAAATAAAAAAAATGCATGAATGTGTGTAGCGCTCCCTAGGAACAAA
This sequence comes from Corythoichthys intestinalis, assembly GCF_030265065.1. Lineage (NCBI taxonomy): Eukaryota > Metazoa > Chordata > Actinopteri > Syngnathiformes > Syngnathidae > Corythoichthys > Corythoichthys intestinalis. The sequence goes on from NC_080398.1 coordinate 47,021,868, forward strand.
ACTAACATTTAATTTTTTTTTTTTTTTTGGGGTGAAAGAGGAGGTAACCACGCAAAGGTTAAAACTTAGAACACATTAGTACTATATGTATTGGATACCATACGTGACTCCCAGACTGCCGTTAGTACTAGATGCAGTTTTCTTTGGGTGGGCAGAGCTTGTCCGTGGGTGGGCACTGCCCGCCCCTGGTAACGCCCCTGACCGCCTGTGAGAGCAGCTGCAGCAATCATGGGGTCATGCAGCAATGCTAACGGACAAGACCGGGTGTAGTGGGAGGCTAGCGCCGCAGCAGCTTGCCAGGTTCACGGACAGCCAGCCAAGCTGTGGCAGGAGACAGCGCCAGCAGTCAGCCAGGTGGACCACCAACAAATGGAGCAACAGGCCAGTGCCCTTATCGGGTAATTTGTGAGGCGGTTGGAACTTTGGGGCCAGAGAAGACAGGCTGACTGTGTACTGTAAGTCCCACCTGTGGTTATGTGGGCAATTGCCCGTGCTGTGCAGAGTATAGCCTAAATAATTGTAAATTGTTGTCATAACATTTTATACCATGGATATTATCTGAAATTGAGGCTTGTAAGTCCCACAGCATGGCAAGTGGGCATTTTCGTGTTGTTTTTAGCACCATTTTCTGCGTATGTTCCAGTACCTGTGCCCGTCTCATCATCACTGCGCTGTCATATGTACTTTACGTTCCGGCAACTTATGATTTACAAATCTAGCACTGATCCTGGACATTACATTTTGGGTCAGACAGACCACAATAATAACATTTGGGATACAAGTGTGACCTACGTGACCCAAAATTTGACGTTCACATATTTAGACGCCAGGTCTGCACAATTTTTAAAAAAATTATAATTATTACTTAATTAGATTTTTAAAATGAGAAATAAATTGAGAAATTATTAAAGTCATAACAAAAACAACATTCATTAAATTAAAATGAATAAAAAGGGCAACACACTCTGGTTATGGCATTTTTTTTATGTCAAAGTTTTTAAACTCATGGCCAAGATAGTCAACAAATTCATTTATACTGTGAGGACTGGTTGTGAATGCTCATTACTCAGCGGTATTGACGGCGAGACGTCAAATCCATTTTGACTAGAAGAGTTGGCAGGGATTATTTGCTGATATCTTCCCCCAATAAAAATGGATTGGACGTTGAGCACCGTCAGTGGAATTGTACGTGCCATATATAGGGTTAATGGATGTTTTCCTAAACATTCCATTCCAAATATTGTTTATACAACTACAAAAGATGCAGGAGAATACAAATATCTATCAGAAGAACACAAGGCAAAAGACAATTGGTACAATTTCCAAAATTTTAATTTACTCAGTTTAAAAATTTAATTTTATCATTAAACACTATATAAACTGTTAGTATCATTTTAAAGTGGTTAAATCTGTAAATCACACATCGTGCTCCGAAGTTTTTGGGTTAAAATGTAGGCTTTGACCTTCCTTTGTGGAGTTGTACAGTGCACGTGTGTTTTTCTATGCTTGTGTGGGGTATTTTTTGCACTCCAGCTTCTCTCACATCCTAAAAAATATAAATGTGAGGGTAATTTGAGATTTAGGTTTCCGCAGGTGTGACAGTGAATGTGCATCAACATGTTCATTGTTGTCAACTGGCTGCATACAAGTGATCGCATGGATTAGGTGTCAGCACATCAACCTCTCAAACAATTTCGGGGGGTTTAATCTCACCTCAGGTCCACCAGAGTTCACAGTGATTGTTTTGTCCAGTGCTTGGGTGGGTTCTACCCACATTCCCAAAGCAAGCACGTTAGGTTAATAGTGGACTTTTAATTCTATATGGACATGAATATGAGTGTGACTGGTTGTGTGACTAGTCTGCATGTGCATGAGGGTAGTTTTTCCCCAAATCACTGCAAAAATATGAATAATCACCAGCTATTGTATGCTGTACAATGCATTTTCGTTACCACCCATTCAAATTGAAAGTATTAAATTGTAGTTTGGGAGTTCCAATCACAATTAAAGGCAACAATTCTGCACGTAATCATTCAGTTAAAACACTCACTCATTACATTAGTGAGAAGGAAAATAAGAATAAACTGGGGGAGAATGGTTGTAATTTATTGATTACTTATAAGTGACCAAGAGACATGAAGCTGAATCCAAGGGATAATGCTGTAGCTACTGATTAACCAAGTGTAGGAATCAATGAGAAATGTAATCATTTGTGTGCACAAAGTAGACAACAGAAGAGGGATGAGGATGACTGCCACATTATTGTTAAAGTACAAAAAACGAGTTAGCTTTTAATTTGCTTTGTTGGTAGGTTTTCAAGCCTGTGCCTTAGTTAATATTTAGCCAGGATTTGGATTACAAAAACCAATATTGACCCAACCTCCAAAAGGGCAGTCAAGCTTTGGTTTAGAAGGGTTGGTGTGGACTTGCAATGACTCAAAGGACATTGCATGCATGCTCAGGTCCATCACGTGTCATCATGCCATTGTTTTTTAAGAGCCCTAATGCTTAGTTGGTGAATCTGACAACCTGATAATTTTAAAGGAAGGAAAATGGATGAGAAAGTTGTGGGCACATTTGCTTTTCTAGTGTTGTAGCACTCATCATGGGTCTTGATCTTCTCTTGGTCAGAACTCCCGAAAGTCTTGATCTTGTCTCAGACTTATTCAAGCCTGACTGAGGAGAATTTATCTGCTATTTTTGAGTTTCATTAATGCGATGGTAAATTTAAAAAAAAACTGCATGGGGAAAAGAAAACAAAACTTCAAGTCACATGTTGCTTCTGTGCAATGACAGCAGTAATCTTCACATATCGTGGCACCGCCCCCTACCCAAACAAGTACAGAGCTCAAGTTAACCGCTGCACAATAGCCCGGGCAAATTAAAGTAAAATAAATAAGTAAATAGATAAAATAAATAAAAATAAGAACGTCATAGGCAAGATCTCAGCTTGTCCTGATCTTGGCCTTGTCTCGGCCTTGACTCCCAAAGTCTCAGTCTTGTCTTGGTCTTGATTCCTGAAAATCTCATTAAAAAAATAAAAAATAAAAATAACCACAATGATAAAATTTACATTTGTATGAACGTTCAGAGTGGTAAAAGGAAATAAAACACTTATTTGTACATTTTATTTTGATAACAACAGTTTGAACATGCAGCTTGGTTCAATTTCATTATTTCCTTTTGGTGCAGAAGTATAAAATATAAACATTTTCAGATTTAACATTGACCGCATTGCCTCCTTTATTGGGTAAAAAAGAACCTACAGGCAGCAATATGTTCACAAAGGATTAATGTAGTTAATTAGCCCTGTGACAAAAAAAAAAAAACATTGAAAATAGGGCTCCAAAGATCGATGCGTATACTCGAGGATACCTACCATATTCTTATCCATCCATGAATAACAGAGGAGTTGTGATTTTGGTTAGAGAGAAAAAAGGATAACAAGAAAAAGGTAAGGGAGATTTTGAGACATTTTTGCAGGCGGTCTAAAAGGCTGATAATAATTGTTGTAATTGTTCGATTCAAACAAAATACAGGCGCACAAATACACACCTACGCAAACACACACCAACACACATACACTGCATGTTAATCCTCACAAGCCCAAGAAAGAGTCTCATCACAAGGCATATCATTCCATCCCTGCCCTGAGCGTGACTGCTCCACACAATCCTCGTAACTGTCAAAGTCATTTGGCTCGCCTATTTGCCAGAATCCGTCAAACTCCAGTTCTTCCCCATTCACCCACCTCCACTTGCCTTCATGTTCCAAGTCAGACAGACCGATCCAAATCCGATCATAATAAGTGGAGATGAAATTCCGCTCATCTTTTGTGGTGATGATGACCAGGTCACCTCCTCGGTCCTGACAGTCTCTTCTACTCGATTTCCACGACTTAGTTTGGCCTTTGCCAGAGATGTAGTAGCATTTCTCGTTGAATTTGATCCAATCCGATGGACAAAGTTTTTCTAATGGAAGCACAAAGCACAGTTTGCCTGACAGAACAGCAGACACTGTAGCTTGACAGCAATGGTATCGCTATGTGGTTCTGTTACCATGAGATATGACAATAAAATCACATTATTGATAATTCGTCCTATGCTAAACCCAAATGTTCCATTCTCGTAATTGTACTTAGATGTTCATTTGATTTTGAATGGCTGTTTGTATGTTGATAGAGTTTCAGAGTGAATAATGTTTCTCAAACACAGGCAGCTATGGGAAGGCTATCCAGTTTTAACACAGCCATTATTACAAAGCCAATAGGAAATGGGTGAACTTAAATGAAATGGTTATGCTCAATGCTATAATAAAAACTGTCAATATTTCACTGAGGGTGTCAATCGCAAATACTTCTATAGACCCTACTCACATGACGTCACAGCCACGCCCCCGCGCCATGTTGTCCGTCTACTCGTCATGTTAATGCATTAGCGCTTCGTAAATTCCTCCTATTATGGCGTTTTTTTCTGCTCGTTAACATTAATAATCAAAATGGTGAAGTCGTGTGTGGCGGTCAGTTGCAAAAACAGAGAAGATAGACGGAGAGACTTGAGGTTCTACCGTATTCCGAGAGACCCGGAGAGGAGAGCGAGATGGACTGCTGCAATTCGACGAGAAAACTGGGCTCCAAACGATTACCACAGATTATGTACGAGTCATTTTATATCTGGTAAGATGCATTTAATATATATTCAGAGGGTTTTGGGCTGACAACCACAATTAAGATCATTGCTTGGCTAATCGCCGACAACATACCGTTTCAAATTCAAGATGCTTATTTCTTCCACCATCTTTATTTTTTGAATAATATTTAGCTGGTAACAAGTGAAAGAAGCTGGCCTCGTCTACGGATCATCGGTTAAACAGGGGTGTCCAAACTTTTTGCAAAGGGGGCCAGATTTGGTGTGGTAAAAATGTGGGGGGCTACCTGGGCTGATTTACGTAGAACAATACATTTAAAGAAATTTTAGCAAGCCCTTCTGTGTGTCACATTTGCTTTATTATTATTATTTTTTTAATTAATAATTTCAACAATCTCGCCTTTGTGGCGTTCTCTTTCGACCCTCGGGCTCTTGCGAAATACTGCTGCTGTGAAATTAAATTAGCTTCAAGTTGCTATAATTTCTCGCTGCGTATCTTCCCTGTAATGTTGTTGTACATGTTAGTGTGTCTTGTTCGGGAATATTATCGCGTCACATCGAACTCTTTAAAAACAGCGACTGTCTCTTTGCAAATGAGGCAAACACAGTTGTTGCGTGTTTTATTGAAGAAATAGTCCAATATCCACCTATCCTTGAAGCGTCGGCCATTGCAGTCAACTTTTTTTTTTTTTTTATTGATTGTCGCCATTTTAGAAAATTAGGTCACACGGGTAATGTTGCTTAGAGTGCTGCTCTTAAAGTTTTTCAAACTTTCGTGAGAATAGGCTGATTTTGTGTGGACAAGTTAGTTGTAGATATCAGGGTAGCAGATGTCAGGCAGAGAGGGCGAAGACAGCGGGTCGAAAAATATCGATTTAGGCATCAAATATGGATCTGGCGAATGGATAGACTGAAGCTTTTCCACATAACGCCTTTTAAGCAACGCATCCAATGAGTTTACAGCGTCTGAAAGCACCGGGGCTTCCATGAATTGCTCTTTAAACTGAACGACAAATTGAAACCATTGAGAATAGGGCTAAACAGAGACGGACAATATGGCGGCCGGATACAGCGACACGTCATTCTGTGACGTTGGTGAGTAGGGTCTATAGAAAGGCTTTTTCATGACACAATCTCATTTTGTATTTAATCGAGAATACAAAAAAAAAAACGTGTCAAGGTATTTCTTGTGTTTAATCTGTATCCCATTTATTTTGTTCAGCAGGAATCGGAAATAAGAAATGGTTTGTGTTTACAAACAAGTCTGAACTTGTTTTTTGTGTGCGGCACTCACCTTTTCTGTTCAGATTTAACTCTTCAGTCTCCTCCTTTAAGCCGTCTCGACTTGCAACCACAGTGTTGAATCGGCTCTGCAGCACCTCCAGCTCTTTTGTCAGGTTGCTGGACTGAGACTTCAATTGGTCTCTTTCACCTGTGAGGGTGTCCCGCTCTGTCCTGAGGCTGTCTCGCTCCTTTTGGAGGGTGTCCTTCTCATTCTTGAGGGTATCTCGCTCATGTTTGAGAGCTTCTTGATCCTTCTGTAGGGTGTCTTTGTCATTCTTGAGGGTATCTCGCTCATTTTTAAGCGCCTCATGCTCCTTTTGTAGAGTGTTTTTCTCAGTTTTGAGAGAGTCTCGCTCACCTTTGAGAACTTCTTGCTCATTTTGAAGGGTGTCTCGCTCATGTTGGAGGGCTTCTTTCTCATTTTTGAGGCTGTCCCGCTCACTTTTGAGTTTTCCCTCCTCAATTTTTAAGGCTCTCTGTCCAACTTGAAGGGTATCTCGGTCCTTTTTGAGGACCTCTGTTTCATTTTGGAGGGTATCTAGCTCAGCCTTGATGTTGCCTTTCTCATTTCTGAGAGTGTCACGTTCATTGTGAAGTACATCTCGCTCATTTTTGAGAGTGTCACGTTCACTGTGGAGGGCGTTTCGTTCGTTTTCAAGTATGTCTCGTTGGTTTTGAAGGGTATCTCGTTCATTTTGAAGGCGGTCTCTCTCCCCCTCGGCGTTGTCTTTCTCTTTAGTCAAAGAGCAGAGCTTGGTCTCTAACTGTTTTTTACTTTCTAACAAGGTGCTGTATCTTCCCTGTAACTGCAAGCATTGTGAAGTCAGATTTTGACATGAGGTGAGACTGATTGGCAGTTGTTCTGTGTCCTTCAGAGGGCTTGGTCTGACATCTGTAACAAAATTAACATATTCTGAAACCTTAATAGAAACACTGAAGAATGGTGTTGATGTTCTGCAGTGTAGCTCCTCGCCCATTTATAGACATAATCAAAAAGTTGTTTGGACTTGTAGTCATGTCAAGGCATGTACTCACATTGGCTCACTGTGGCTAAGATGACAACAAGTAGAATAAGATAGAGCAGTCCCAAACATACTGCAACAGCTCCAATCCACCACGCTGTGTCACAAATAAAAATATCCATTAGCAGTGTTTATTTGTAGTTTTTGATCATCTTAAATAGATGAATCCTGAAAGTCCTTACCTGATTTTGGAAATCTGCCTCCATATTCTGATTTAGAGTCCATCAATTCCCAACCATCTCCCCTAAGCGCTCCTGACTTGCTGTTAAATGTCACTGACATGTGTCTGATTTGTCTTCACACCCTCTTGGTTGTCACCCCAACATATGTTTTGCAAGTGTTGCATCAAAGACCTTTTGTTAAGCCTTAGGCATCTGCTGATTCAGGGTAAAAAAAATAGGAAATGCCACGCCTTTGGGTGTATTTAAAGGAGCAGTATGAGATGGGGGAATCTAATAAGTGTGTAGATAATTTTATTTTTTAATTTTTTTACATCCTTCAAATATGAGGTGTCATTTATCATCTTTTGATAGTCATGCTTGATGATCTATCATGAGTTATGCATTCTTTTGCTGTTTGGGATGTGCATCATTTATCATCAGTAGAGGGTAAACTCAATTGTTAAGATTATTGGACCGTCAGCAAACTTCATATTTCCTGTTTTCAATAACAGGAAGTCGCCAAGCTTAAAAGTGTTCATAGGCAAAACTGGTTGCCAGCCAATCACAGGGGCATTTAAAGACAAACCTATCCTATCATACATGCTTCTGGAAAGGGTGAGGAAGCTTGATAACTAAACCCATGCAAATATGCATCCTCCGAACAGGAGGGCATATCTGTGAGGCAAATGTGCCACATTGAGCTGCAAATTGAATTCCAGTTTTAGAAACATGTAGCTTTATTTACAAACTTTCCTATCCACCAGTCCATTTTCACCAAAGTCTGTAAAGTCTTGATGAAGAAAAGTCGCACACCTTCAAATGGCCAAAAGCTGTAATACAATTTTTGCCCATTTGAGGACGCACTGCTACAACAAAATCTACCAAGCACACGCTATACACCGTGAGCCCAAACAGTTGAGTATCTCATAGCTACAGTGGTATGAAAAAAGTATCTGAACCTTTTGTAATTTCTCAAATTTCTGCATAAAATCACCATCAAATGTGATCTGATCTTTTTCAAAATCACACCGATGTAAATACAGTGTCTGCTTTACCTAAAACCACCCAAACATTTAAAGGATTACATATTTTATTTATGGATAGCATGCAAACAATGACAGAAAGGGGAAAAATAAGTAAGTGAACCATCTACCTAAGGAGACTCAAAGAGCAATTGAAACTAATTTTTACCAAACATTTTATCTCATGTATGTGCCCAATAACTAATTAGTGGTTTAAAGCTGCCCTGCTCACTATAAAACACGCACCTGGTAAGAAGTGTCTTGATGAGAAGCATTGTCTGATGTGCATCATGGCTTGGCCAAAAGAGATGTCTGAAAACCTGCGATCAAGGATTGTTGATTTGTATAAAGCTGGGAAAGGATACAAAACCATCTATAAAAGTCTGGATGTTTATCAATCGACAGTCAGAGAAGTTGTCTACAAATGGAGAGAGTTTTGCACTGTTGCCTCTCTCCCAAGGAGTGGCCGTCCACCAAAAATGACGCCAAGAGTTCAGCGCAGAATACTCACAGAGGTAAAAAAAGAACCTTAGAGTGTCTGCTAAAGACTTACAGAAATCACTGGCACAGTCCAATATCTCTGTGCACAATCAACTGTATGTAAAACTATGGCCAAGAATGGTGTTCATTGGAGGACTCCACGGAGGAAACCACTGCTGTAAAAAAAAAAAAAAAAAAACTCCAAAGTTTTGGCAAAATATTTTGTGGACTGATGATGGAACCAAATTGAATTGTTTGGGAATAACACACATTGTCATGTGTGGAGGAAACATGGAACAGCTCACCAACATCAACACCTCATCCCCACCGTGAAGCATGGTGGAGGGAGCATCATGATTTGGGTCTGTTTTGCTGCCTCAGGGCCTGGACAACTTGCAACCATTAATGGAAGAATGGATTTAAAAGTTTATCAGGATGTTTTGCAGGAAAACCTGTGGCCTTCTGTCAGGCAGTTGAAGCTAAAAAGAGGATGGATGCTGCAACAAGGCAATGATCCAAAACACAGAAGTAACTCAACTTCAGAATGGATTCAGGAGAACAAAACACACGTTCTGGAGTGGCCAAGTCCAAGTTCAGACTTGAACCCCACTGAGATGCTGTGAGATGCTGATTTATGCCAGACATCCCAGGAATCTGACTGAACTACAGCAGTTTTGCGGAGAAAAATGGGCCAAGATTAGTCCTGATCGCTGTGCCATACTGATCTGCAGCTACAGGAAGCGTCTGGTTGAAATTATTGCTGCCAAAGGTTCACTTACTTATTTTTCCTCCTTCTGTCATTGTTTGCATACTATACTCATTAAAATATGATAACCTATAAATGTTTGGGTGGTTTTAGTTAAAGTAGACACTGTTTTTTCATCTCTGTGATTTTGACAAAGATCAAATCACATTTGATGGTGATTTTATGCAGTCATTTGAGAAATTCCAAAATGTTCACATACTTTTTCATACCATTGTATTACTGTCATAACAGTCAAATTTCGTAATGTAGTTGAGCTATAAAGCTATAGGGCCTATTGAGCTATAAAGTTCTGACACGATTCATGCCTTTTACTTGAATAAGGTTTGGTATTTTAGGGCTAATTTTTGTGGCACGCTAAAAAAAATTAGGAACCATACAATATATCACTACAATATTGTTGTGCCATCCCTTCTATATAATATTTTCTTTAGTTCTGTGAATATATTAGGGATTACAATGTAGCGTGCACAGTACACACATTATCCACGGATGAAAGAGGACAACAGATAAAAAAAGAACAACTTTTATTTTTTTTTTTTGTAAAAAATAAGAGAATACTTGCAGCCACTCTGTGGACAAACTTTCCTGTAAATCAAAGCTATATTCAAAAAATGGATGTAGATTTGTTGAACTGTACTTGCATTAGAATGTGTCCAATGATTCAAGATGCTGAGAACAAAGGCCCTCCTCCTCTTCTTGTCCTGCTTTTTGTAAATTCACAGATGAAAAACATGGCAGTGTCACACTCCACATGACTCCATGTCCCTGTGCTTAGCAGCTCCACACAGGTAGCGTTAGGGCTCAGTTGAGAGAGGTCTTCATCTTGACTCCATGCAGCAAAGCTCTGGAGTGGGCTAGAATCTGCATCTTGGGAAATGTTTCTGCCATCGTGCTGAAGAATGTATGGGACAATCATATGGATTAGCATCTTCACGTGTAGGGAACGTTTACGTTTACAGGATTAGCATTGATTACTATATTATGAATTGGCCCGAATATAAGACGGCCCTGTTTATAAGACGACCCCCTCTTTTTCAAGACTCAAGTTTGAAAAAAAAAAAAAAGACTTTTTGAACACCAAATTAATTTTTATACAGAAAATAATTACAGTACATCTAAAACAAATGATAACAACATATTTGAGAGAAAAAGCATGCATTTTTGCCTCATTCAAATCTTAATATCTGAACATTTAAATATGTAAACTAAAGTGCAATCACATTCGTAAATGAATGGCTTCTGGTTTTTGAAATGTAAATAAACCAAAATATTGTGATAAAACAATAAAATTGCAATAACTGCATTAACCATCAAAGTGAAGTCTAACTGTAACTGTAGTCTTGAAACAAATCTGAATAAGGAAAAACATTGCAATAAAATAATGCACAAACTGGATAAACTTGAGTGTAGCTGAGCTCTTTGAGGACAGAACATCGTTTCAGTGATATCTGGCGCCATCTAGCGTCGTTAATGGGTATAATGTCTAAACCGCAAATATAAGACGACCCCCACTTTTTCAGTCTTATTTCAATGCAAAAAACACCGTCTTATATTCGGGCCGATACGGTATTTTTTTTCACACTATCATGACTTGATTTAGTTCATTTTTATTATATTTTATTCTAATAATAGGTTTTAATTCACTTCTGAATTATGGTATTTATTTCATTTTATCACTGGGTACATGAGAAGAAGAAAAAATGTTACATTAAACCTATTGGCATTTTTATCATAATATGGGACGTCATACTCAAATGTTTAAAATGGATGAGCTTTTTTTTTTCTCTTTCTTTTGAAAGAAATTCCTAACAATATCGAAATATTTCATTTCTTCCATCCATTTTATATACACTTATTCTCAGTATGCTAGGAAAGAACCTTTCCTGTACAGCATACATTAGTTTGAACAACCTGGACTGGTTAGCAGGCTACTGCAGGGAACATAGACAAAATGACTTAAGGTGCATGTGAATGCATGCAATATGGGAGGGCGCTGGAGTAAACACATGGGAAAAAATTGTTGCATGAAAACTGTCACAGTGCTGCCTTACGTTTCCCAAAACAAACAAACAAACAAACAAACAAACAAACAAACAAACAAACAAACAAACAAACAAACAAACAAACAAACAAACAAACAAACAAACAAACAAACCATATGGCCATGGCTTGTCACCAAAGCATTAATGAATCAACCAGTTAGTAGTGCTGATGCCAGTCCTATATTCCTTCCAGCACTGGGATTATTATCACAGGATATTTTTATTCCATCTCTATTGTATTAGCCCTATAGTGATGCTTACATAAACACAAATGTCATTTATTCAAAAATAGCATTAATGAATCAACCAGTTAGTAGTGCTGATGCCAGTCCTATATTCCTTCCAGCACTGGGATTATTATCACAGGATATTTTTATTCCATCTCTATTGTATTAGCCCTATAGTGATGCTTACATAAACACAAATGTCATTTATTCAAAAATAAACGAGCAGTCACGGTTGATAAGCTTTTTGCCTCAAAATGTTCATTTATAGCACTGTACTGTAAGCGTGTACATACTGTAATCATGTCTGGTTTTATAGGCTGCACCCCGATGTAAACCCTCGTGAATCCAGACTGGTTGACATATTCAGCCATGAGGCGATTACTGTTGATGTTGTTTGGCATGGCCAGGGTGCCACCTCTTAGCTTGCAGTGCATTGATGCCTCCTTGAACCTTTTGGCTTCCTTCACCAGTAAGTAGTAGTGCTCATCACTTTCTGTCAGGCCCAACATGACTAGATGGGAATAGAGAGATTCACTTTTAAAACACATTAAGATAATCTATTGCACTTGCAAACATTGAGTGTTGTATTGAATGTTGAGTGGCTTAGTTGCACTGTTGACAGTTAAAATGGTTACCACACTCACTGTTCTTAACAAACTTGACTGCGTTTCTTAACTTGCCCATCTTGATGTCCATCTGCCCGATCACCCTCCTGTACTTTCCACAGTCACATGTAGTGCCTAAATGATTGATAAGGGAAGGTAAGGTAAGAAGAGGTTGATCACAAACTGAATGGAAGCATTTTTGTTGAGGATTTTTCTATAAAATAATTGAAATTGTGTCTCTGTTTAGTGATGGAGTAATTTCAACACAAGAGCATGAGGACAAATGCCTATAAATTGCTCTACAGTAAATATATTACCCAGGCCTACCTGCTTTCCCCTTCAAACCAGCGGGTCCATTCAAGCCTGGATCTCCTTTTTCCCCTACAGAGGAATGTATGAAACATAAAAGCAAAAAACAAACAAACAAATAAAAAACAGGATTTTGGACTATTGACCAACAAGAGAGTAACAAATACTAATTTTACAATGTACATCACAAACTGAATTTACTGTGTTAGACATATTTTGATGCACTTATTGAATGTCACCAATAGATGGCAATATCCCAAAAAGGTGAAGAATTTTCAGACTTCACGTGGAGTTAAAGCTTGACTATTTATCACTACTGCATTATTATATAGTGTTTAGTACCAGCAAAACCAGGTTAATTTTATGTAGAAGACGATTTAAAAGGCTCACATTGTATATCATCCCTAAGTAGGATGTCGTGGCACCTGAGTGTTAAGTGAGAGAACATTGGTTTTGCAGCAGGAATTTATCCAGTTTCATTTAATTTGTCTGAAAGGTTTATTTTAGGGCTGTCAAACGATTAAATTTTTTAATCGAGTTAATTACAGCTTAAAAATTAATTAATCGTAATTAATCGCAATTAATCGCAATTCAAACCATCCATAAAATATGCCATATTATTCTGTAAATTATATATATATTCTGTAAAATAAATTGTTGGAATGGAAAGATAAGACACAAGATGGATATATACATTCAACATATGGTACATAAGGACTGTAGTGGGCATTTCACTCTACTGTCATTTAAATCTGTCTATGCTGTCCTCACTCCGAAGCGTCTACTTTTTCCAAAGCTAGACAGCTAGTGAACGACGGCTTAATAAGCAGTCTTCCTTTTTCATCTGATTTATCAATAAAATAGCCTCAAACCATTGTCCTCTTTAGACCGTCGTAAAACTACAAAAAAAAAGTACACAAGCATTGCATTAGCAACAACGTTAGCTTAGCACGCTATACAGGTTCACTAAACATAAACAAAAAGCGTCTCATACAAAAAATATAACATTTCGCTTACTAACATAATATGTACATTCTTTGCAACAACCATACTTACGGACAAATATTGTCCAAGGATCATATAAGCACAACATTACAACGTAGGTGGCACCCGAGACGTCGTGCAGCCATATTGAACTGGCAAGAAAACAATAAACCATGTCACAAAGCGACCACAAGAGTTCGCTGTTAGGCAGCACAAAAAGCCTTGCTGTTAAACTTACCAAAAGGCAGAATACTGTCTGAGCGGGACATGTGCGTTAATTGCGTCAAATATTTTAACGTGATTAATTTAAAAAATTAATTACCGCGCGTTAACGCGATAATTTTGACAGCCCTAGTTTATTTATTTACTCATATTTCCTCGTTTGTATGCATGCAACGTATTAAGACATACAGAACAATTAAATGCTCTTCCTGCCCAGATTTTGCTTTGAGTAAATACATTTGTGAGAAAACCTGTGTATTTTTTCCTCTTTATATTTCATTTTTCATTTAGATTTTTTATTTTTGGTCAATGAGATTTAACAGGGCAGGATGGCTGCAGCCCAGCGCATTCACTGTTTGCTATTCTAATATTTGATGTCTTATCCTGCTGTCTTGGACCTCAAGCATTGGCTTTACCTAATATCAGGCGGAGATGTGATAATGGTGAAGCATGTGTGGCTATTCTGTATTTCATTTTTTAGGCTTAACGTCTCTCTAGATTGATGACGTCGAGGACCTCTTTATCTTCGGCTCTCTGATGGTGCTCGCCTTCCTGTTGCTTCTTTGTGCCCTCTGGGTACACCGATTCTCGATGAGAGTGAAGAGTCAACTCACCGAGGCAATGGAGGTTGCTCGTAACAACAGCGACAAATTGTCCCAGATAACGAAGGAACAAGCAGCGTTAAGTGATGCCACCGCTCAAATGGTCACAAAAATCATCACGGAGCTCCGGGATCATGAAAGGCTCGCTCGCGGGAACCGGGCAAGGGAGGAAGATGACTAATCTTCTGAAGCGGATACAGCAAACGTGGGCCTCCATGATACCCCCGGCCAACCCTCCTTATACCAACTTGGACATCAACTGATACAATGAACCCACTCAAATAGACAATATGTGAAATTCCATGGCAATCAATGACTTTTGAATGATATGTGAGTAAAAAAAAAAAGGAAATAACAATAATAACTGGACTGTAACACAAATATACTTGTCTGTGCGTCCCGGGCTGTTGGGAGACGGGTATCGATAAGCATTTGCTTTTTCCCGTCTTTCCTTTGTCTATCATCGTCTTTTTTTCGGGCAAATTCCACACTCTGAAACTGTCAATGATTATGATGATGATGATAATGACAATAAATTCATTCATTTTCCAAAATGCATAAATTAAGCACTTTCACACACTTATTTTCAACTAACCTGGTTTCTGTCCATAGCTGTGCCATCTTTACCCTGCCACAATCCATCACCAGAAAGCAATTATCATAAATTCCTGCCTATGAATTACACTTTTTTTTCATAGTCTGGGTGAGTCTGCGACTTATAGTCAAGTGCAACTTTGGGAAAAATTGTCACTGTCAGATTAACATCAAACTAATGTAATAGGAACTAGATCTAGAATATTAGACATTAGAAAGCATACGACTATAACATTTTTGCTAGTATGATTTTAGTTTTTGAAAAAAAAAAAAAAAAATCAACAAAATACTGTTTTTTTTTTTTTTTTTTAATGTTTATTTTACGATTTTCCAGTCTTTTTAACGGTAAAGGTAAGGTTATCACTGCTGTTAGTATTTTACCAATAAATGCAATGTTTTTTTTTTAAAAATTTGAACAATGCAAAATCAAATGTGACCCTTTTGCACAATGATGGTTTGAAGTCTACTCCAGTATGTTTAGGAACTGTGTTTGGGAAATGTGACAAAATGAAAATCTTCAATTTAGTTTCCCCAAAAATACAACACTACTCCTGAAAATTTGTTCTCTTTGTTCCTGGTGATTAATGAGCGGTGACCTCACTTTTTCATGGTCCAAACCAACTTTTCCTGTAAGTGTGTTAAAACTAATGGTTACTGAGAAAAGACATTGCTCACAAACACATTACAACAGTAGCACTCGTTAAAATATAAACCACGAAGGGAAACACAACAGCATGGCATCATTTATTCCTCTACGGGATCACCTCAGAATTAGGGTAAAGGGTAACAAGATTAAAAAGAATTATATACTATTTATGTGTTGTTGTTCTGTGATGAAGTTTTGGAAAGAGCACTCAGTGGGCACAACATTAGGCACACCCTAATGGTTTATTTTAGGGCATGATAAATTACATTTTGACACCAGCTTCCATCCACTTTCTATACTGCTTATGCTGGTCTCAGTAAAACTGAAATACTAGCCGCTGACGATGGACTAGTCTCGATCCTGGTTCTGTTCGACCGGAGTGCAGCCTTTGACACAATCGACCATAATATCTTATTGCAGAGACTAGAATGTGACTTAGGCATTAGAGGAGCAGCCCTCTGCTGGTGTAGATCCTATTTATCTAACAGGTACCAGTTTGTCAATGTAAACCAGCACTCATCACCATATTCCAGAGTCAGTTATGGTGTGCCGCAAGGGTCTGTCCTCGGGCCCATCTTGTTTACGCCGTATATGCTTCCTTTAGGCAATATCATCAGAAAACATAGCAGTAACTTTCATTGTTATGCTGACGACACACAACTGTATTTATCAGTTAAACCTGAGCAGATCAGGCAAGTAGATAAACTAAGCACCTGCGTCTGAGATATTAATACCTGGATGAGACTCTCTAACTGCCCAGATAGTCACTCTGTAGGTGTAGCCTCCAGCACCACAGTTAAAAACCTAGGAGTTCTATTGGACCCAGACTTATCATTTAAAGCTCATATTAAACAAACCTGCAGAACAGCCTTTTTTCACCTGCGCAACATAGCCAACATTAGAATTATTTTGTCTAAAAATGATGCAGAAAAATTAATACATGCGTTTGTTGCATCTAGCTTGGATTACTATTACTTACTTGCAGATTGTCCTAAAAATTCTCTAAAAGGTCTTCAACTAGTCCAGAACGCAGCAGCAAGACTTTTAACAAGAACTAATTGAAGAGAGCAGATCACCCCTGTGCTCCAGGCCCTTCACTGGCTTCCAGTAGAGTTTAGAATTAAATTTAAGATCCTCCTTCTTACATTTAAGACCATTAATGGTTTGGGGCCATCTTATCTCACCAATGCTCTGGTTCCATACCGCCCCAACAGAACACTCTGTTCTCAGAATGCAGGTCTACTGGTAGTTCCCAGGGTCTCTAAAAGTACAGTAGGAGCTAGAGCCTTTAGCTACCAAGCTCCGGTCTTATGGAATCAGCTTCCAGCTAGTATTAAGGAAGCCTACACAGTCTGTACATTTAAGATTAGACTAAAAATGTTCCTATTTGACAACGCTTATGGTCAGGCTAGTTGAAATCGGACTAGACTCAAAGTTAAGTCTAAGCTGCACTAGAAGCTATAACGCTGGGGGAAGTTCAGCCATTGAGTCCTATCCCCTTTTCCTCACCCTACTTACCACTTGTCTTACTTTATTGCTCTTTTCTAACTCTAATATCTAGTTGACTAGTCTCTTCATCACTAGTCACCCGGTGTCCCCCCCCCCCCCCCCCCCTCCCCAGGGGAATTTTTTTTAGCTGCAGCCTCCTGACTGTCCTGACCCCTGGCTGGATGGACGTCCTCGTTGCCCCCCCCCATGTCTCATCTGGCTAGATGGACCTCCTGTGGTTTCTTCATTTCATTGCATCTCTACAAATTGGACCTCCTGCTGCTAAGACCCACCATCAGTCCTGGTGCATCTATAGTCTGTCTGTCCTGGGAGTGGATCTCTCCTGAATGTGGTTCTCCCCAAGGTTTCTCATTTTTCCCAAAGAGTTTTTGGAGTTTTTCCTTGCCGACATGGAGGGTCTAAGGATGAGGGTTGCCAAATACTTGAACTTTATTAATTCATCTACCGTTTCTGACTGCGTATCATATTGCCTCTGCAAAGCCCTTTGGGACAACCTTGTTGCGATATAGGGCTATACAAATAAAATTGAATTGAATTAGTCTTCAAGAGTACACCATAACTGATCATTAACCTATCACATAAACAAAAACATTCAGACTCATGTTCACACCTAAGGACAATCCATCCTTTACACTGTGAAATCTGGGCAAACACGAAGCTGTTATTGTTTTGTACAGTACAAATGTCAGAAAGGATAATCAACAGGTTAACTGTATCTTCTGCCATCTAGCGGAAGAGCATGTAATAGTTCTTCTGTATGATAGTATTTTGCAAGCATTGCTAGATCGAAGTGAAAGGGGAAGCACGTTTGCTCGCCAGGGAGTGCAGCTGTGCATACACTTCTAGGTGAGATGTTGAGAGGGAAGTCGGAAAAGCCTCACTAGTTGTAATGTTTCATCTTTGGTTGTCATGATAACCAAAGCTGGCTTCGCCACTGTCTAACAGAGTGAGGACAGGTCAGTGGCGCGGGAAGTGGGGTGCTGCAGCACCTCCTGGTGTTGGTGTTTTTTTTTTCTTTTATTTTCTTTTAAATCCTAAAAATAAATAAACAACACATATACAATATATGTATATACATATACAATAAATATACACGTTGAAAAAGTTTTTTTTTTTTTTGTGAACAACATCGTAACCACCTGCTTGCTACCAGGTCACATTCAAGGCGTTACTGGAACGGAAAAGTTAACTGTTGACAGAGGAGGCGTTAAAATGGCGCAAAAACAAATTAGCAATTTTTTTTCTTTGCAAAAAAAGCGACATTTTGCGAAATGAAGATGATTATGATAATTTATAATAGTGCCCAGTAAGGAAAAGTTAGCTGCAGATTTAGACAGTGGAGAACTTCAAATAGCTTGCATAGAGCCATATCATTGTTTGCTGTTCCTGTTGAGCTGCCGCCGTGCAGAGAGCTGTTGGATATTTGTGCGCAATTTATTTGAGTGTTTTGAAAAGTGGGTGTTAAACCGAGGCTAATTGGAGCTTTTAGTTTTCAAATGTGTTTTTGTGTCATTGCGCCATCTAGAAGCGGTGATTTGCATTAAAATACATGGGCACTTTTATTTCTAATGCAAACACTCGAACACACACAGCAGGTGAAATAGAACGCTGTCTTTGTAAGCCTAGTAGTAGTATGTAAACGATCCAGCTTGCATGTGTACTTCCATTGTGCACTCCTTGTATGGAGAAAAGGCGCAAGCATGACAAATTTGAACCCAAACGGCTGTTTTTGGATGGGGAAAAACAAAATAAGATCCTTAGCACCTCCTGCTGTGAGTGACTTCCAGCGCCCCTGTACATGGGTGGGGTACAGTATGGTCACCCGGCCCGCCAGCCACTCAAAGTTTGATGATTTCGAGATAAGAAATAGGTTGTGTAAAAGTGTAAAATACTGTAAACCTTGATTAGTGGGATATTTCAGTGACGAGATATGGAAACAATATTAAATATGGAAATTTATCATTGATATAGTATTTTTAAGAATGTATATAGTTGCAACAGTTTGCATTTAGGAATTCTCTCATTGTTTTGCGCAAGAGTAGTTAGTAAATGTACTCTTATTATTAAAAAAATCATTTAAAACACCAGCTTATAGTTATTATGTCTGAATACATATCACAGAATTGAACCATCCTATTTTTACACAATAGGTGCAGTGGTACTTTGAGCACAAGTGAGAAACCGTTTTTGACCTATGAGCCATTGATTTGAGGGTTTCTTCGCTTCGATTTGCAACTGAACTCCACTGGAAACAGGAATTTTCAGATAACGTTAGTAAAGCTAGAGACCTAGAGACTTAGATCTTTAGCACCACTGTAAGCTGAAGTCTGCTGCCAAACTAAAAAAAAGAAAATACACTCACATATACGTTTAAAATAACCAGTTGGACTTTGCAAACTTAATACTTACATCCAATAGCGTACTGCACGAATGCTTATTTTAGACCGCAAGGCTGCGTGACGTCACCATCGTAAACCGGAAGGGGGTCAACATACTGGACTGTCTCAGAAAATTAGAATACACAATATTCTAATTTTTTGAGACAGTCCTGTGTATATATACAGGACTGTCTCAGGAAATTAGAATACACAATATTCTAATTTCCTGAGACAGTCAGGAAATTAGAATATTGTGTATTCTAATTTTCTGAGACAGTCCAGTAGAAGCGCACTCGCATACAACCTATACTAGTACTCCTTATTTTGTGCCAGTAATCTTTCAAAAAAGAACATGCCGAGAAAACACTGCTGCTTTGGAACTTGAAGAAACGACGCTGGACATTACGACTGTTCATATATGAAGGATGTTTTCTTCATACGTTTCCCGAAGCCAAAACCCTTAGAGGAAAAAAATGTGAACAACGGATCAACTTGTGCGGATGTCCAAACACCAGTTAAACACCAGCGAA
Source organism: Corythoichthys intestinalis (assembly GCF_030265065.1). Taxonomy (NCBI): domain Eukaryota; kingdom Metazoa; phylum Chordata; class Actinopteri; order Syngnathiformes; family Syngnathidae; genus Corythoichthys; species Corythoichthys intestinalis. The sequence continues at coordinate 47,041,897 of NC_080398.1, forward strand.
GTGAAGCCATTCACCTTCATATACAGTAAACATTTTGTTGGGGGGCCATGATCCTACAGCTGACAATCCTGAGAAGTTAGCCATTTTGATATTTTTACTTATTTTTTTAGTGTGGTGTTTTGCCCTGCCTCTTCTGTCTGACAACGAATGACCTGAAAAACAAATACAATTTCTATTTATACGTATATCACAACAGTCATGTAGGCCAATTTTTCTAAAATATGGATATTTAAATGAAGTATAGACCCTACTCACATGACGTCACAACCACGCCTCCGCGCCATATTGTCCGTCTACTCATCGTGTTGATGCATTACCGCTACGTAAATTCCTCCTATTATGGCGTGTTTTTCTGCTCGTTAACATTAATAATCAAAATGGTGAAGGCGTGTGTGGCGGTTGGTTGCAATAACAGAGAAGATAGACGGCGAGACTTGAAGTCCTACCGTATTCCGGGAGACCCGGAGAGGAGAGCGAGATGGACTGCTGCAATTCGAAGAGAAAACTGGGCTCCAAACGATTACCATGGATTATGTAGGAGTCATTTTATATCTGGTAAGATGCATTTAATATATATTTAGAGGGTTTTGGGCTGACAACCACAATTAAGATCATTGCGAGGCTAATCGCTGACAACATACAGTTTCAAATTCAAGATGCTTATTTCTTCCACCATCATTACATTTTGAATAATATTTAGCTGGTACCAAGTGAAAGAAGCTGGCCTCGTCTACGGATCATCAGTTAAACAGGTGTGTCCAAACCTTTTGCCAAGGGGGCCAGATTTGGTGTGGTAAAAATGCGGGGGGCTACCTTGGCTGATTTACATAGAACAATATATTTAAACAAATTTTAGCAAGCCCTTCTGTGTGTCACATTTGCTTTTTTATTTTGTTTAATTCATAATTTCAACAGTCTCGTCTTTGTGGCTTTCTCTTTCGACACTCGGACTCTTGCGAAATACTGCTGCTGTGAAAAAATAAACTAGCTTCAAGTTGCTATAATTTCTCGCTGCATATCTTCCCTGTAATGTTGTCGTACATGTCAGGTGTCTTGTTTAGTAATATTGCGTCACATCGAACTCTTTGAAAACAGCGACTGTCTCTTTGCAAATGAGGCAGACACAGTTGTTGCGTGTTTTATTGAAGAAAAAGTCCAATATCCACCTATCCTTGAAGCGTCAGCCATCGCAGTCAACTTTTTTTTTTTTTTTTTTTGATTGTCGCCATTTTAGAAATCACACAGGGTAATGTTCCTTAGAGTGCTGCTCTTAAAGTTTTTCAAACTTTCGTGAAAATAGGCTGATTTTGTGTGGACAAGATAGTTGTAGATATCAGGGTAGCAGATGTCAGGCAGAGAGGGCGAAGACAGCGGGTCGAAAAATATCGATTTAGGCATCAAATATGGATCTGGCTAATGGATAGACTGAAGCTTTTCCACATAACGCCTTTTATGCGGGTCGAAAAATATCGATTTAGGCATCAAATATGGATCTGGCGAATGGATAGACTGAAGCTTTTCCACATAACGCCTTTTATGCAACGCATCCAATGAGTTTACAGCGTCTGAAAGCACCGGGGCTTCCATGAATTGCTCGATAAACTGAACGACTAATTGAAACCATTGAGAATAGGGCTAAACAGAGACGGACAATCTGGCGGCCGGATACAGCGACACTATAGACCCTACTCACCTACGTCACAAAATGACGTGTCGCTGTATCCGGCCGCCATATTGTCCGTATTTTTTAGACCTATTCTCATTGTTTTCAATTAGTCGTGCAAGTTATAGAGCAATTCATGGAAGCCCCGGTGTTATCTGACGCTGTAAACTCAGTGGATGTGAGGAGACGCCGCAGGGTTAACCCCTTCCTGTCTAGCCAAAAGTTTCATCTAGTATCATTAAGCACTGGTTTGGAGCATTTTTAACAAACTGAGTTGAAACTTTTTTAGTATTCTTTGTAACCAGTTTTTACCACTGCTGTCAGCTCTAAACGTTTTTTTTTTTTTTTAGCATTGCTCTTTTCTAAATTAAAAGATGTTAAGCTCCCCAATTGTGTGATTTTCTAACAGTGGAAACAAACATAAAGTTGGTAGCAAAAGAACCTTCACACGCGGGTGTGACATTTTTGGCGTTGTTGGCAGGACTACCAATTCCACTGTTAGAAAATGGATCGAACACCCAAAGTAACACTGCACCTGTAACTGCACAATTTGTATGGCCATGGTTTATGGGGGCTGCTTGGATTCCTAAATTTGAGGGTGACAAAACAAAGCTTTTGGAATGGAGGGCTCAGTTGGAAGCCATGTTGAGAGCACAACGGCTGACTGAGCAGCAGCAAGCTGATTTTGTGTTAGGCTCCCTAGAAGGAGAAGCTAAGCGGGAGTTACAACTCGTCAATCAGAGAGACAAAGAGACTGGCAAGCAGGTGCTCGATATTTTACTAAAACTTTATGCTAAACCTGCCACTAAAGCACAGCTACGGGCTAGTTTTTTTATTTGCAAACAGCGTGCAGATGAAACGGTGGGCACATTCACACTGCGACTGCGAGAACTGTTTTTTAGATGACGAGGACGGGATGAAAGGGGAACTGAAGATGGCGATGACCTTCTGCTCGACCAGTTTATGGTTGGATTACAAGCGGGGCCCATCAAGCAGGAGCTAAGCAGGCACATAAGGCGGAGCGAGCGGACGACGTTTGAAGCCATGGTGAAAGAAGCTACAGCCCTAGAACAGGAGCTGCAAGATGGCGAAGCCACATTGTCTCAAAGAATCACTGCGCCAGTCCCATAGTATCCAACGACGGCCACCATACGAGAATGGAAAGACCAAATGCAAGCAGAACTGCAACAAGGGTTGATGGGAGAAATGAAAAAGGAGCTCTTGGAGCAGATGAAGATCCTCTCCACTAACTTGATGGAAGAGGTGAGGTCACAAATGGCCACCAAGGAAGCACGGCTGACACCAGAAACCCTGCCTCGTTACCACATGCCCACCATGCAAGCCTCTTCTGCGGGATGGCGGCCAACCAGCACAACGGAAACTCCCTACCAATGGGATGCACGGGGTAGGCCTATCTGTTATCGGTGCGGCGCAGTCGATCATGTGCAGCGCCGATGTCCCCGCAGACACTCGGGGCATCAGGATTTTTAATTCCCCCTACAGTGCAGGGCCAAGCAGTAGGGGCTGCCACCCATAAGGAGCCCACAGCACAGCCAAAGTCAGCCTTGGTTGGTGAGTGCCCTGAAGTTGTCATGAAAATGAATGGATGTTCTGTGCCCTTTGTGCTTGATACAGGATCCCAAGTTACACTGTTGAGCCGGAGCTTATTCATGAAGTCTCTAAAAGGAACAGGAGTGACTAAAGCTGCTGACACCCCCTGGCTGACCCTTCGTGCCGCTAATGGATTGAATATCCCTTATGTTGGTTATGCTCTTGTTGACTGTGTGATAGGAAGCATTCAAGTTTTGAGTAAAGGGGTAATAATTGTTAATGATGAGTGCTTGGGTCCAGACAAAGGTATACTTGGCATGAACATTATTAAACCAGTTTGGTCTGCTTTTACCCAAGGGAACCACCCAGGATTGTCGGCTTTCAAAACCACCATGCCTCTTGCAGAAGGACAGAGGTGGGACAGAGCTTTTACAGAGTGCCAGCGGATTATCACCCGAGGGCCCCTTCCTCCCTACCAAGGGGTGGCAAAGTTACAACGGCAACCAGCGGTGATCATCCCGCCCCAGTCTGAAATGGTTGTATGGACCCAGATAACTGAAGGTGCTTCTAACCCTTCTTGCATAGTTGTAGTGGAGCCACTCCCCGACAGCGATACGGAGTGGCGTATGGGTCGAACCCTCGTCCGTCTAAATGGAGGACGGGTGCCATGTAGGATCTGCTATCCGAACCCATACCCAGTAGAGCTCCCCCAACGCCAGCCATTGGACCAAGTGACGGAGGTGGCTGCGGCAGACATACAGGGAGAACAAGAGCTTGTACTCAATAGTGTTGCACCAGACGTGGTGGAGGTTTCAGTGAGGCGTGTGGGAGTTGCCAACGAAGGCGACAACTTTCTGTCTCATCCTGTGATGTCGCTAAAGGGAGAGGAGCTGACTGACGACCAACAGCAGGAGATGACTTGCCTATTGCGAAGGTGGAGCAAAGTGTTTTCCTGCCATGATGAGGACTTCGGACGCACTGGGGCTGTGAAACATCAGATACCAACGGGCACAGCACCCCCAAGTCGTGAAAGGTACAGACCCGTTCCCCCAAGCCTGTATGCTGAACTCCGAACCTTACTGAAGAACATGCTAGACAGTGGTGTGGTCAAGGAAAGCGCAAGTCCATGGGCAGCCCCAATTGTGCTTGTTAAGAAGAAAGATGAAAGCTGGAGGTTCTGTGTTGACTACAGAAAACTAAATGCAGTCACGCATGAAGACGCTTACCCCCTACCTCGAATTGAGGAGTCTCTGACCTGTCTTAAGGCCGCCAAGTGGTATTCCACACTGGACTTGGCAAGTGGCTACTGGCAAGTAGAAATGGACCTGGCCGATAGGGAGAAGCCTGCTTTCACTACGCCCTTTGGCCTCTACGAGTTTGAAAGAAAGCCCTTTGGCTTGTGTAATGCCCCAGCGACATTCCAGAGGCTAATGCAATGCTGCTTGGGCAATATGGTAAATGAGTCTTTGTTGATTTACCTTGATGATGTGGTTGTATTCTCCCCAGATTTCAGCAGCCACATACGCCACCTGGAAGAGGTGTTCCAGCAGCTCCACCAGCATGGTCTGAAATTGCAGCCTAAAAAGTGCCACCTATTCCAGAGAAAAGTAACCTACCTGGGACATGTGATCAGCGAGAAAGGAGTAGCCACTGACCCAGCAAAAACTGCAGCGGTGAGAGACTGGCCAGTGCCTGAAACGGTGAAGCAGGTAAAATCCTTCCTTGGCTTCGCGGGCTATTACCGCAGATTTATACCTGGCTTTTCAAAGATTGCCATGCCATTAAATGTACTGACACATGGCACGACCTCACAGGGCAAAAAGTCGGCTCCAGTTAGCTGGACATCAGAGTGCCAGCGAGCCTTTGACCTCTTGAAAGAAGCTTTGTTGAATGCTCCTATCCTGGCCTATGCTGACTTCTCTCTTCCTTTTAAGCTATACACAGACGCCAGTTTTGAGGGCCTGGGGGCAGTGCTGACGCAGGTACAAGGAGACAAAAAGCGGGTAATTGCCTACGCCAGCCGTAGCCTCCACCCAGCCGAACGCAACGATCAGAACTACAGTTCCTTCAAGCTAGAATTGTTGGCTCTGAAGTGGGCAGTCGTTGAGAAATTCAAGGACTACCTTTATGGCGCAGAGTTCACTGTGTTCACAGATAACAACCCATTGGTGCACCTCGAAACGGCTCAGCTTGGGGCAGTGGAACAACGATGGGTGGCTCAACTGGCTAACTTTAAGTATACCATCAAATACCGCCCCGGTAAACAAAATAGGAATGCTGATGCTCTGTCCAGGTTACCCGAGCAAAGCGAACTGATAACATCAAAGAATGCGAATCGCATCGTGGCAGAAGAGGATGGAGGAACATGGGAGGAATGCCAGGCCAAAGACCCAGAACTTGCCCAGATTCGACAGCAGAAAGAGTTGCAGCTGGCTCGCCCCGAGTTACCTGAATCTGCATCCCCTTGCATGAAACAGCTGATCAGAGATTAGGACAAGATTGTGCTGCGAAATGGTGTGCTGGGCAGATGGCGTCCGGCGACTGAGTCTGAGCCTGAGATATTCCAGGTACTGGTCCCAAAGCAGCAAGCAAATGGTGTGTGGCGGGAATACCATGAGAAGATGGGTCACCCATGCAGCGAAAGGACTTTGGCAGCTCTGCGACGGCGCTGTTATTGGCCCAGAATGACCCAGGATGTGAAAGAGTGGACAAACGCCTGCATGCATTGCACATGCGCTAAAGCTGGACCCGAGGTGAGGACCCCTCTGGTATCAATTGCGACATCCTATCCGTTTGAAGTTGTTGGGGTGGACTACCTCGGCCTGGGGCGTCCAGAGGACCAGTATCCCTATATTCTGGTGATGACTGACTTGTTCTCAAAGTATGCTCTTGCAGTGCCAACCCGAGATCAATCTGCGAACACGACAGCAAGAGCCCTATACAGCAGTCTTATCCAGATGTTTGGCTGCCCAGAACGGATCCTGACGGACAGGGGGGCGGCGTTCGAATCCTCGTTGATGAAGGAACTCTGTCAGCTTTATGGATGCCAAAAGAGCCGTACTACAGCGCCCCACCAGCGCTACCACCCCCAAGGTAACGGAGCCTGCGAAAGATTCAATCAAACTTTGCTGGGATTGCTGAGCTCCCTGACGGAGACCGACCAGAGATAGTGGCCCAACCAGTTGCCAACCCTCATTCAGGCGTATAATAACACCATCCACAGAACAACCAGGATGACGCTGCACTATGTGGTGTTTGGAAGGCACGCCAGGCTACCTGTGGACTGGGCTACTGGCCTGAGCCCTACTGTACGGCACCACACTCTGCAAGGGTGGGTCAGACAGCACCATAAAGCCCTGAGTTATGCATATCAAGCAGCAAAGAGACAGTCTCAACACCAACAAGAGAGAGACCCAGCCCGCTACAACCGACGGGCAAGGCTGGCACCTTTACACCCAGGTGAGCGAGTGCTGATTCGCAATTTTCGCAGGAGGGCCAAAGGAAAGCTGACTTTGATATGGTCACCGGAACCCTTTGTGGTGGTGAAGCAGTTACGTGAAGGCCATCCAGTTTATGTACTTAGGCCAGAAGTTAAAGAGACAACAACACGCACTGTACATCGCAATAACCTCCGGCCATGTCCCGTAAATATGTTTAAGGACAGTAGGGAACCAGCGGCAGAGTCGGCACCCCCTGTAGCAGAGCAACCAAATTCAATGCCTCCGCCCACTTGGTGGCTTCCTGGCCTAAGTATGAGCTCAGACCCACAGCCCGCTCTGGCTACACAATCTGACCCTCCAAATGAACCAGCAGCCCCCAGTCAACAGCCGGTTCCACCTTACGTACGTCGCTCTCAGCGGCCTAATTTTGGGTTACCTCCAGCCAGGTATTGTGATGAGTAACTGGTCAGGACGACCATTGTTAAAAAGGGGGGGGGGGGGTAATGTCAGAGTGACATTTCCTGGTTTGAATATGTTGCCATTTTGTTTGCTGTGTTTAACTTTGCTGTTTTAGTGTTGCCGTTAATTTTGGCGGATGTTTTGGGTTTTCGTTGCATGTGTTTTATCGAGTGGACTTGAGTATTGGCAGCTGTCAAAAATGGGAACTTAACTGACCACACCCCCCACGACTCGCAATTGGTTCGTGCCCCTTTATAAGGACAAATACACGGAGGTGCAAGGAGGAAGAGAAGCCTGCGTACCTGGCCAAGATAGACGCGGGCACGCACGTTCGGACGTACGTTCGGACGCGCACAGGCACGCAAGGAAGGATCGGACTGGCTAGGAGGCAATCGGGCAAATGTGCGACCCCGGAAGGAAGCGGCAAAGCAGCGTGAGGAAGTGGAGAGGGAGAGACTTGATCAACGCCTCTAACCAGCTAAGACGCGGCCACCATCAAGAGGAGGTGGCAGAGAAGCACGACGACATGAATAGACTTGATCAACGCGTCTACCAAGCTAAGTAAAGGGACGTGACCACGCAAAGCGCAGCAGCGCGTCGTCCATATTAGTGTTGGGGCGATCACGTGGCTAAAGGCGTTCTTCCTCCCCAGGGCGCAGCCACAAGCCGGAACAGCAGCCGCGGCAAGGGACGCCAAGTGTCGCGAGGAGACGCCGCAGGGTTAACCCCTTCCTGTCTGGCCAAAAGTTTTATCTAGTATCATTAAGCACTGGTTTGGAGCATTTTTAACAAACTGAGTTGAAACTTTTTTAGTATTCTTTGTAACCAGTTTTTACCACTGCTGTCAGCTCTAAACGTTTTTTATTTTTTTTAGCATTGCTCTTTTCTAAATTAAAAAATTTTAAGCTCCCTAATTGTGTGATTTTCTAACAGTGGAAACAAACATAAAGTTGGTAGCAAAAGAACCTTCACACGCGGGTGTGACAATAGCACTACTCCAGATTGTCCCTAGTTGAGTTTATTTTTTGGCTTTTGACCTCAATAGTGAAATTGTAAATTAATTGTATGGCAACTGTCTTATTATCCCCTTATAATTATATATTTTCAGGTAGTTCATTCACAACGTCTGAGTGTATGTTGTCGGCGATTAGCCTTGCTATATTGTGATCTATATTGTGGTTGTCAGCCCAAAACCCTCTAAATATATATTAAATGCATCTTACCAGATATAAAATGACTACTACATAATCTGTGGTAGTCGTTTGGAGCCCAGTTTTCTCGTCGAATTGCAGCAGTCCATCTCGCTCTCCTCTCCGGGTCTCTTGGAATACGGTAAAACTTCAAGTCTCTCCGTCTATCTTCTCTGTTTTTGCAACCGACCGCCACACACGACTTCACCATTTTGATTATTAATGTTAACGAGCAGAAAAAAAAACGCCATAATAGGAGGAATTTACGAAGCGCTATTGCATTAACATGACGAGTAGACGGACAACATGGCGCGGGGGCGTGGCTGTGACGTCACGTGAGTAGGGTCTATAGCCATGTTTGGCGTTGGTCTTTTTTAATAAGCCTGTTCATGCCTACAGGTAGGCTCTAGATTTAAAACCTTTTCCTTTTCTGTTGTAAAGAAACAACCTTAGTAATGGGGGAAATGTAAATAAATTACCGTATTTTTCGGACTATAAGTCGCAGTTTTTTTTCCCATAGTTTGGCTGGGGGTGTGACTTACACTCAGGAGCGACTTATGTGTGAAATTATTAACACATTATTATATCATTTCACATGTTATTTTGGTGTTTTGGAGTGGCACTGATAGTTTGGTAAACTTATTAGCATGTTCTTTATGCTATAGTTACAGTGCCTTGCAAAAGTATTCGGCCCCCTTGAACCTTGCAACCTTTCGCCACATTTCAGGCTTCAAACATAAAGATATAAAATTTAAATTTTTTGTCAAGAATCAACAACAAGTGGGACACAATCGTGAAGTGGAACAAAATTTATTGGATAATTTAAACTTTTTTAACAAATAAAAAACTGAAAAGTGGGGCGTGCAATATTATTCGGCCCCCTTGCGTTAATACTTTGTAGCGCCACCTTTTGCTCCAATTACAGCTGCAAGTCGCTTGGGGTATGTTTTTATCAGTTTTGCACATCGAGAGACTGACATTCTTGCCCATTCTTCCTTGCAAAACAGCTCGAGCTCAGTGAGGTTGGATGGAGAGTGTTTGTGAACAGCAGTCTTCAGCTCTTTCCACAGATTCTCGATTGGATTCAGGTCTGGACTTTGACTTGGCCATTCTAACACCTGGATACGTTTATTTTTGAACTATTCCATTGTAGATTTGGCTTTATGTTTTGGATCATTGTCCTATTGGAAGATAAATCTCCGTCCCAGTCTCAGGTCTTGTGCAGATACCAACAAGTTTTCTTCCAGAATGTTCCTGTATTTGGCTGCATCCATCTTCCCGTCAATTTTAACCATCTTCCCTGTCCCTGCAGAAGAAAAGCAGGCCCAAACCATGATGCTGCCACCACCATGTTTGACAGTGGGGATGGTGTGTTCAGGGTGATGAGCTGTGTTGCTTTTACGCCAAACATATTGTTTTGCATTGTGGCCAAAAAGTTCAATTTTGGTTTCATCTGACCAGAGCACCTTCTTCCACATGTTTGGTGTGTCTCCCAGGTGGCTTGTGGCAAACTTTAAACAAGACTTTTTATGGATATCTTTGAGAAATGGCTTTCTTCTTGCCACTCTTCCATAAAGGCCAGATTTGTGCAGTGTACGACTGATTGTTGTCCTATGGACAGACTCTCCCACCTCAGCTGTAGATCTCTGCAGTTCATCCAGAGTGATCACGGGCCTCTTGGCTGCATCTCTGATCAGTTTTCTCCTTGTTTGAGAAGAAAGTTTGGAAGGACGGCCGGGTCTTGGTAGATTTGCAGTGGTCGTTGTTCATGCAACATGTATCATTATTATACTTTACACTTATTCAGCATGTTGTTCTCTATTGTATTTTTATTTTAAATTGCCTTTCAATATGACATATCTGTTCTATGTGTTGGAATTTATCAAGGACATTTCCCCCCAAAATGCGACTTGTGGTCCGGTGTGACTTATATATGTTTTTTTCCTCTTCATTGGGCATTTTATGGCTGGTGCGACTTATACTCAGATGGGACTTATAGTCCGAAAAATACGGTAATAGAAGGAAGATTTTTGTTATCAATGAAAAAAATGAAAAGTTAATTGATTGTTACTGAGTAGCTTTTGCGATCGCTACACAAATGTATTAGTATAAATTACCCCCAAGAATGGTCTGAGACAACCAGAGGATATAATTTATAAGAAAGATGGGGCATTTGGTGGTAAAGAATAGCTTGTTGAAACAGGAGAACGTCATTGTGAGTTGCATTAGGCAATGCACACAACAAAAATGTGTCGATATAAAAGCTACCTCTGGATCAGGTCGGCTCTTTTTCCCGTCTTTTTCAGCCCTCGACACTCAAGCCATCTCTTCAACTGAACATTTGTATGTTCTTCCACATCTTTACCAGTGAATTTGGCACCAGGGACATAATTTTTTAATAGAATTAGTAGGTTTACCTCAGTAAACATCTCGTTCGTATACTATTTACATGCATCTAGCATGAGGGACGAACCCGTGTTCGACCCCTCTAGCAACAGTTGCTAACGTCATGAATATTAATGAGCAAAGGTGACGTGTTATGTGCAGTACACTATTGGAAACATCATAGGTGCATGGTCCAATAATTAGCATTTACTATGTTGTGGTGTTGTTACTCTTATGCATATGGATAGACAATTTAACAATACACACAATTATACTGAATTTTCTTTATTCTCTTTGAAGAATGACTAATAAATTATTAATATGTACTGAGAGGAATACAAGTAAATTGCTACTGTACTGAGGCGCTGCGTCTCCGGTAGTGTGTGGTGTAAAGGCATTTCCAAGCATTTCATTAGGGAACAATAATTTGCGATACAAGTATTTGAAGTTTTGAATGTAGTGACTGAAGGAAATAAACTGGGTGCAGAATTCCCAAGTTGTACCTTGATCTCCACTGGGGCCCATCTTTCCCATTTGACCAACATCACCCTTAAGACCCGCCTCTCCTGCTGCTCCTGACAATGTACAAAAAACAAAACAGAACAAAAAACAAAAAAACAAAAAAAAAGAAAACTAATGAAATTTCTTTTAACAGCTCAGACAAATAATGTGAAGGAATTTTGTACACATTTTTTTGCCCCTTTGAATTTGAAAATACTGTATGTCAACACAGAAAACCATGAAAGGTGTTTGTCGAAGTGGGACATGGTATCAAGAAGAACCAATCACATTGACATGCTGTACTATAATTAGTTTTGTTTGTTTGTCTGTTTTCTAGTTGATGTTTCCTTTTCCCCCTTATTTATGTATTTACTTATTTAACTCCGTGAAGGTGCAAAATTTGGTATTGCTGCAGGTTTGGTTAAGCCATGGAAAAGGTTTGTGCATTATTAGTACACTTTGTTTTTCACTTTAATATTTGTTATTGTTGGTTTATTTTGGAATCATAATTTCTGTGTTTTATTAGTTTTTTTTGTAGTGCGGTCATGTTTAATAACTGTCGAGTCAGTAGAAAATGGTGATAAGTCATGTGATACAGTGTGTAATTATCAATTGTCAACATTCACAGAAAAACTATTTGAGTCAAACTTAATTATTTTCTGGAAAGAATATTTCTTTTCATTTTTATAAACAAAAACCACAGATTTGGATTATTTCATACTAAAGGCTTTAATGTGTGTGCGTGTGTAAAGTACAGCCAAACCATGGCCTTCTACTGTGATTATTTCCTCAGGAAACTATTCCACTGGAAATAAATGATATTTGAAATAGAAAGTGACACATTAGAGAGGGCTGATGCTGTGAGAGAAATAGCACAGAAACACGCACATCACATACGCAAATTTATAGTTTTCCACTTTCAAAGGTTTATTCGCTTCTTCATGATATTCAAGAAAGAATGCAGTCAAATGAAATTATAAGAAAATATCTCTGTAAATAGCAACACAGTATTTTACTATATGTACTGTACGTATAAGTTGCTTGCTGCTTAATGTAATATCTTTCTATAGCACTGAGAGTCGCCCGAGATTAGAGATTGTAAATGCTCTTTTTTTATGACAAAATTGAATGAGATCCTCTGTCTTTCCTGTTTAAAGTTGATGAATGTTGTTTTCCCTGTGCTTACACCAGCCAGTTAAACGGTTCATCCATCTTTCAGATAACAATTGCTCCTATCGTCGCTGTTGCTTTTTATAATGGCCAAACCCTCCAACTGGCTTAACGTCTGGATTCCCCATGCAGCTGCTGGTGGATAAAAGGGTGGAAGGCCACATTTATCACAGCGAAGACACATTTGAAACCACCTCCAGCTAGTTAAATACGATCACACAGATTGTAAAGGGACTTTTCATGCGGATATTGAAATCATGAGCTGAAACCATTATTCTAGATCATTTGTTCAGTTATGAATTGGCTTGCACTAAACTTGTACTCAGCCATATTTTTCATTTGTCAACATGTGCTTCACTGCTGGTTTCCCCATCTCGTGCCCCATTAACAAATTCGCAGCTCAATTTAGATAACTTTAAATGTGAGGGGAAAAGGTCCACCACCGTTTGTTGACACTAATAAACCGAGGGAAACACATTGTTTTTGTTTCCAGGGCATTAACTGTCCTTAAATCCCTCTTAACATTCCAAAATTAAGCCTTGTTTTCCTGTAAAATCTCCTAAATTAAAAAAGTGGAATTTATGCGTCATCTATTGAGCTCTTGACAGACTGCAGCTAAGATGTAGGAGGCTTGCAATACTGCAACAGTAAGTGTACACGCATAAACCATAATAGCAGCCTACACGACGAGTCATTCCCAGTTGAATTATGTTTACATTTTGTACTTACATTAATGAGATTACTCAATGAAGATTTGTAGAGAGAAACAACCTGACAGTCATTTTAAGGGCGTGCGTATGTGTGGGGATCCTACAATGCTGTCACTGACCACATTGAGTATATTTACCAAAGCCGATAGGACTTTCATGTATAATGTAAACACATTACTGAGAATTACAATCACAGTAATAAAAAATATTATTGATTTTGTTATTTGAATACCTTTGTGACAGTGTCAATCAAAAATTGACATCATTTGTTTAGGGCGGACAAGGCTGAAAAAGCGGTTTCTGCTCTTGCACGCCTCTTTAAAATAAACTGCTGGATTTTAAGCAAAGGACGTGTTGCGTTTGATAGAACAATATGTCTATATGTTGCCTTAGCAGTTTCATTGCGCATTAAGTCCCCAAACTAATTTTTAATTTGTCCGTTTTACCCTAAAGGCCCCCGTTCACAGACAAACGCTTTTGTTTCAACCCATCCATGAAATGTATTTAAAAGTAATTATATTCATTATTTGAAATGTCTATCATTTTTAGCTTGGAATAATTAATTGATATCTAATATTAAATAAAAAAACAACAACTATTCACTCACATATTTTAAACTTTTAAACAAATTACATCACGATGAAAAAATAGTGTCTGTAAATAGGTCACGGATATCGACCTCATAACTATCGCTTAATAGTATTTTTTTTTTTGTTACTGTCGCATTTTCTTTGATATTTTAGATGATAGATAATCGATCGAAACAAAGAAAAATTTGAGAAAAAAAAAAAAAAAAAAAACGCTTGAAAGGGTAAATATTTGAAAAAGAAAATCTCGACCACTCCTTGATGTCTGCGATTTCTCCCTTGTTGTATTACCATGTTTCACTCATAAAATACCCAAAAAGTCCAGCAGTGGCCATTCACAGCTGTGTCTTGACACTCGGTGAGACATGCTACACAGTTTTTGGATCGAAACAAGGTAAGTACGCGATAATATCTCGCTAAAATCTTTGTGTCTTTAATTATGCTCTCTCATGCTCTCACCTCGAGTTAGGGTTTAGGGGTTTAATTTTTTATTTATTTTTTAAATGCCCTCCTGTTCTAAATTTTTTCTTCCCCCCAGATAATTCAGATTTTAAGCTTTCCAATGATGTATCACACATGCATATAGGACAATTTTGAAATTTGGCCAAATTGGGGGTCTCAGAGCAGAACTTCAAGTCACCTGAGTGTCGCATTCACCAAATTTTTATACCAGATATGTTGAAAAATTATGGCCTAAACTTTATTTGACTACATTTTAAGGTAATAACCTATAGGCAGGATGTATGAAACATTAATTGTGATTATGTAATATACAAAACACACATAGGTTTGCACATTAAATTTATCAGTGTTGTCTAGGGATGTACCGAAAGCAAAATTCTTGGTCCAAACCAGAAAACCCAATATTGGAAACCAATATTGGAAACACTTGGCCGAAAACCGAAAGGCTGAAAAATACACATGCATTAAGTCATTTTTTACTTCATTTAAAATAATATATATTTTATTTCATTATTTTCCGATTAATGCCGGTTGCCTTGGCATTGGTTCTACAACCCCGGAGGCTTGAGAAATTCAGTTTGAAAGGGTGCTGATTCTGAAACCCCAATCGAAGGGTGTGTTCCCGGTGGCAGTGAGCATTTTGTGGCAAACTCTGAACGCGTCCTATTGCAGATGTGCTGGCATCGTCATAGCATTCTGTTCGGTGGACGTAGACACACACGTCACGGCCGATGAAACCTTGATAAATGTGTTTTCTTGGAAGTCTGGGACACTCGAAAAATGGCTCTCAAGCCTCCTATTGCTAAGCTAAATTAGATCTCGATTTACGTTTGTGTGGAACTGTAGTTCACAACAACAACAAAATACTATTCCGTTCTCACCGAAACTAGTAAATATCTTTACAAGGCTATTACAATCTCTCCTCCTTAAAATAAGACTCGGTCTTTTCTTGTGCAACAAGTGCAATCGATCGTTAGCCAGGCGAGTGGGCTGGGTTTTACTGGAGACGAAGCCCAGTGAAGTTGCTTCCAGCCAGATTAAAGGGCAACTGGCAGATGGAGTGGAAGTCGCAGGAAAAAATGTGACAAAAAGAGGAATTGGTCGTGCTATAAACGTATTGTAATTGCAAGCAATTGTACATGTATGCATTGCTACATGCTACATGCATGCTACTTTATTTGTATACTGTTCTCTTGATTAAGCTCCAAACAACTCACGCACAGGCTCAAATGCATTGTACTCGATGTGATGCGTGTGATGTGATGCGACATCAATGGAAAGCAACTTCAGAACGCATGTGTAGCAGTGATGAAGCAGATTTATTTTATTTTCCTTCATTTAATCATTTGTATATTTCTTTGATACCTCAAAATACTTCCATACCACGGACATTTTGGCTGTGAGCCAGTTGAGGATTGTTTATTGGACTTTTAAAGCTGTACGGCAAAGTTTCTCTCGACAAATTGGATGGAATTTTGTGATAAAAGAGCAGAGCCTTTGCTATCCCCGTCTAATTCTACAGCAGTTTTATTCTGTTTTTGATTTTGAAACACAGCTGGTGGGTTAAAAAAAAAAAAAAAAAATCTTTTGAAGAGGTGCTAAAATGGGCCACAGCATATTGGCATTTTGGGACTGTCGATTGGACCAAGAAACTCATAAAGCTAAAATTTTCATATATTTGATATTTTTGAAGTATTCTGTTTTTATTTTGATTTGTTGTAAACCAAACCATTGAAAAAAGGGTATTGACACTATATCCCTGCTTACATTTTTTTTTTTCTTTTTGGTGTTTGTGAAAAAAGCCATTCATTGTAAAAGCCTTCATTGTATTGTGTTACCAAATGATTAATGTGCGCTACAGAAATGCAAAACAAGTTTTATTAGCCTTTTACAAACAAAGTTGTAAAAAGACAAGGTTATAGCGCTCCACCCATTCTGGGGTAAATACATCGTTTTCACTTCATCTTTTCAGGTACAGTACGTCATTTTTAGCATGCCAGTGCAGGAATGTCAGCAGTTGAAATGAAATATTAATGATTACAAACCCCCCAAATTCCCCATTACAGCTTTCGACATTTAGGGATTGAGAGTCATATTCAAATAAATTCCCTTAAACAAAAAAAAAAAAAAAAAACCAACAAAAAAAACAACTTAAATGCTTTTGTTGGATTTGTGGAAAGCATTTTACAAAGCATGTGAAAGCCAATGTAAATGGCAAATTATTTTTTTGTACCTTTCGAGGTAGTAACTGAGCCATAACAGAAGCGGGATGTCAACTGTAAGAAAGGGAATTACCCGGTGCTGGGACAAGGTTGTGGAGTTTAACACCCACCAATTTCACACACCCCTGTCATGATGACAGTAATCCTTATAGCCTTGTGAGTATGTTTGACTTCATTAAGTCAGAACTACAGTGGTATGAAAAAGTATCTGAACCTTTTGGAATCTCTCACATTTCTGCATAAAATCACCATCAAATGTGATCTGATCTTTCTGAAAATCACACTGATGAAAAAACTGTCTGCCTTAACTAAAACCACCAGAACATTTAGTGGTTTTCATATTTTAACGAGGATAGTATGCAAACAATGACAGAAGGGGGAAAAAATGATTAAATGAACCATCATATTTAATATTTTGTGGCCCCCCATTTGGCAGCAATAACTTCAACCAGACGCTTTCTGTAGCTGCAGATCACTCTGGCACATCGATCAGGGCTAATTGTTGGCCCATTCTTCTCTACAAAACTGCTGTAGTCCAGTCAGATTCCTGGGTTGTCTGGCATGAATCGCTGTCTTTAGGTCATGCCACAGTATCTCAACGGGGTTCAAGTCTGGACTTTTACTTGACCACTCCAGAACGTGTATTTTGTTCTTCTGAAATCATTCTGAAGTTGATTTACTTCTGTGTTTCGGATCATTGTCTAGTTGCAGCATCCATCCTTTTTTTAGCTTCAACTGTTTAACAGACAGCCTCAGGTTTTCCTGCAAAACATCCTGATAAACTTTCAAATTCATTCTTCCATGAATTATTGCAAGTTGTCCAAGCCCTGAGGCAGCGCAAAACAGCCCCAAATCATGATGCTCCCTCCACCATGCTTTACGGTGGGGATGAGGTGTTGATGTTGGTGAGCCATTCCATTTTTTTCTCCACACATGACGTTGTGTGTTACTCCCAAACAATTGAACTTGAACTGATTTCATCAGTCCACAAAATATTTTGCCAAAACTTATTTGGAGTGTCCAAGAGCCTTTTTGTGAAAATTAAATAAGAAACAATGTTTTTTTTTTTTAGACAGCATTGGCTTCCTCTGTGGAGTCCTCCCATGAACACCATTCTTGGCCATAGTATTACATATAATTGATGTATGCAGAGAGATATTGGACTGTGCCAGTGATTTCTGTAAGTCTTTAGCAGACATGCTAGGGCTCTTTTTTTACCCCTCTGAATATTCTGCGCTGAACTCTTGGTGTCATCTTTGGTGGACAGCCACTCCTTGGGAGAGAAGCTACAGTGGCAAACTCTTTCCATTTGTAGACAACTTCTCTGACTGTCGATTGATAAACGTCCAGACTTTTAGAGATGGTTTTGTATCCTTTCCCAGCTTTATACAAATCAACAATCCTTGATCACAGATCTTCAGACAGCTCTTTTGCCCGAGCCATGATGCACATTAGACCAGTGTTTTTCAACCGGTGTGCCGCGATCGTCAGGTGTGACGCGACAAATTATCCAATAGCGCATTTTTTTAAACGTCGTCGGGTGGAGTTGCAGTTGGAAGGAAAGAGTAGGTAGAAGGTTGTGGTCGTGTGCAGATGAGCGGGGTATTGCTTGTGTCGCATTCAAAAACTGCTCAGATTTCTAGCAATCAGCCACCTTGCTGTCCGCGACCATGTGGACCCAAGCACATCTAAGGTACATCATTTGATTAGAATAGTCAAGTGTCGATATACACGGAAATGTCCTTTCCATTTTATCCATATGTGATGGCTATCAATCCTCCTCGTGTTTTATTCTAACACATTGTCGAGGACAGCAAGGTGGCTGATGGCTAGAAATCTGAGCAGTTCCTGAAGATTCCTGCCAGCATATCGGCTTTGTGTTCATATAAACAGGCCCAAGTTGCACACTGTGTAAGTATAAATATTGAGAAATGATTTTATAATTAAATATACTGTACAGAAAGTAATTTATGAACATTTTTGGTTTGTGGTGTGCCGCGAGATTTTTTCCAATGTAAAAATGTGCCGTAAGTCAGAAAAGTTTGAAAAACATTGCATTAGACAATGCTTCTCATCAAGACATTTCTTAACAAGGTATGTTTTATAGTGGGCAGGGCATCTTTAAACCACTGATCAGTGATTGGGCACACACCTGACTTAAAATATTTGGTAAAAATTGGTTTGAATAGCTTTTTAAGTCTCCTTAGGCAGAGGGTTCACTTACTTATTTTTCCCCTTTCTGTCATTGTTTGCATGCTATTTTCATTAAAATCTGAAAACCTATAAATGTTTGGGTAGTTTTAGTTAAAGCAGACACTGTATTTTCAACTGTGTAACAAAGATCAGATAACATTTGATGGGGTTTTTATGCAGATATGTGAGGAATTCCAAAAGCTTCAGATCCTTTTTCATACCACTGTATACCAGATTTCTACAAGTGAAATGCACTCAGGTTGTAGAGGTATGTGACTGCATTGTTCTGCAGTTGTAGCCTTTTTTGTATGTGCAGAGGATTAGCTGTATAAATTTTTGTGTCACGTGAGTTGAATAAGAAAAATAAATCACGTCATGTTACCTGGATGTCCTGGTGGTCCATTCTTTCCCATACGTCCCTCATCTCCTTCATATCCAATTTCACCTTGGTCTCCTGCATGGACAGGAGAGAGGGAAAAGCATGAGAATTCGCTCAAAACAGCTGGAATTCTATAGCGTATTGGATATTAACCTCTATCTCATCGAAGGGGTATTTAATTGATAAATGAGTCAAAATCCCAAATTCAGTGATGTTTTGGAAGGATGAAAGTTTCTATGTTTGGTTAATTTTTTTCATGGGTGCATTTTACACAGAAATCCTCAAAAAATAAATAAATAAATAAAGACGATTAAAAAAACAGACTAGGGCTATTTCTTTTTAAAAGCAAAGTTTCCATTGAAGTATTAATTATGACATCATTTTTTGGAGTCAAAAACAAAAAATGAGGTGTACAAGAGAGGTTTTGGCTACACAGCATGTCTGATGTGGCTGCCAAGGACACTTTGTAACCAAGGTGCTGGGCAAAGGCAGGGTAGCAACAAACATCTTTGAAATGAGGCGTATTAAGACTCTTGCTTCCGAAAGCCTTATTGGCTTCATTAGTTTTTCTTCTTGAACCCTGAATGAATCATCTACAGTAAAACTACTTGATGCTATGTAATTACTTGAGGCTACATTTTATTTAGATGTTAATTGGTGTGGCGATTTCCTCGTGATGTAGTCTAGTTTAACGTCAACAATTTATGTAGGTCATACAGTGGCCCTTCTAAAGTTGAATACAATGTCTTTGTGAAGCTGGCTGACTTTTAAGTGTTCTAATTTCATGCTCTCATGAAAAATATGGTAAAGTGAACTAACAAACAAACAACAAGCAAGTTAACCACTGCATCGACAATCTGAACGCAACAAAACAACTCATCTTTTAAAGGCCTCTGAAAGATGAAATAGAGAAAGAAAAGGAAGGTATTCGCGAAGTGATGATATGCTTTAAACGTACTGAATTAGTGACGGTGCCTTGAATAATTTTTTTTGTATGATGAAATGTTTTGTCTGTACAGAAGGTGCATCGAGTCATTCGGGAATTGTGTGACATTTGATTTGATCCTTAAAAATCTGAGGTGTTCTTTCACACAGATTCTGTCACTTAAAAACAAGACGTCGGTGCATCAGTCTATGTAAACATGTGATACAAAGCCTGAAAAAAAAGCATTAAGACAGAAGTGACAAAGTGGGGCATCAGTTTGCACCACAAAACCAATCACAAATATTGCCAATAACATCATTATGTGATGAATTTTGCAGTCATTTGTACTGCGAGTGTTGTCCAAATAATCAGTTCAGTTTAGTGGCAGCTGTCTAAATACAGTTTCAATGGGACTTTGTCAATGGTACCACCACACACAAAAATAGGCCTTAACTTCCTCACTCACTCTCTCCACGTCATCTACATTACATTAGTGTCTTGGCACAATAGTGAAAGAAAAAAATGCTGTTTAACTTTGCCTGGTGTGTATTTTATTGGTTCTGTCTGAATCAGCAGGGGAATAAGCTACTGGATGTTGTAAAAAGGAAAAGGCATTCCCTCCCAAAAGACTGTGGGGTAGCAGTCAGCTCGCTGTTAAACGACAGGACATTACATGCTGGGTACCTTTATCATCAAATCTATAAAAGCCTTCCAAAAACCATTCTTGGTGTTTCCTTAGAATTTTCCATTCCGTCTTTCACTTGACCACATACTGACATTAACGAGACAACCAAATTACAAGCGACAAGTCAACGTATTAAACAGGCAACAGTCTGGAATGAAAATGAATTTGCATAGCTGAATCCTGGTTTATAGTGTTGTTATACCTTAATAGCCCAACACAAGAATGGAATTGTTCCACTCCTTTCTCGCACTAAAACAAAGTACACATGAACGGCATGCTGTATAATTGGTAGCTTTTACCTTTAGCTCCAGGTATTAGGGAGTTTCTGCAAACTTCGGGAGTTGAGGAAACATGGGTGAACGCTGCCGTAACACAAAATACAAAAAACCTAGTTGTCAGTCTCGCCATTGTGTGCTAAAGGCTGTATGTGAGACTCGCCTCCTCTGCTAATGTTTGCTTACTGAGGGATGTGAGAAAAGACCCGTAGGTCATTGCTGACCTAATGAGCTGTTTATTTCTTGGAGTAAAAAAAACACTAAAACACGCACGAACACACACTCTTGTTTATATGGGTTATCAGTTACTTGTCATACTGTCAAACAACACTGAGCAGAGTATGGCATTCCTCTGAGTTCAATTCGCTGTAAAATTAACATGAAGCTTTGACAAATTCATTTTAAGCTACTACGTATCTAATTTAGCAGTGGGCATCACTTTTAGGTAACAGACACCTGTGTGTTTTTTTTAAGCACATTTTGGGTGTGGAATCCAAAACTAATCTTTTTTTTCCCGTCACGTTTTTTAACTATTGCCCCCACTGCCCCTCCTTTTATAATACGTGTTAATATGTGAAAAACGTTGCATTTGTGCTTGTTTTACAAATTAATTTAAAAATATTGTATACCATCCATCCATCCATCCATCCATCCATCCATCCATCCATCCATCCATCCATCCATCCATCCATCCATCCATCCATCCATCCATCCATCCATCCATCCATCCATCCATCCATCCATCCATCATCTTCCGCTTGTTCCGGCAGCACCTTTAACAAGGAAGCCCAGACTTCCCTCTCTCCATCCACTTCAACCAGCTCCTCCGGTGGGATCCCAAGGCGTTAGTCTCTGCAGCGTGTCCTGGGTCGTCCCCGGGGCCTCCCGCCGGTGGGACATGCCCGGAACACCTCTCCAGGAAAGCGTCCAGGAGGCATCCAAACCAGATGCCCGAGCCACCTCAGCTGGCTCCTCTCTACGTGGAGGAGTCGCGGCTGGATGCCGAATCCCTCCCGGATGACCGAGCTTCTCACCTTATTTTTTTTACCTCTGTAAATCAACCGTGCTGGTCTCTCAAACAAAAATGGATCTGATTAGTTGGTCTATCAGCGCAATTGACAAGATTTTTTCAACAAGACACAATGCACCAGGAGAGCCGTCCTGCCCTGACGGGACCTTTGCCGCTGGTTATGAGAGAGATTCATGGGATCACAGGAAACCAGCATGTCTTACTGTCCTATCGGTGGAAGACATCGAGGATATTTGGCTGTTTGGCGTGACGATTGTGGGGTTCCTTCTGCTTGGCTTAGGAGGTGCCCTGCTCTACCGGAAAGTTTCCAAGATGGCAGCTTTCAAGGAAATCAACAAATTGACCTCGGATCAAATGGTGCGATTCAACGCCTTGGAAGATCGCGTGGAGGCCCGGACCGAGAACTGGCTCCGTGGACTCACGGTTCGGTCTGAGGACGGGTGGAGGAAAGTGGATACTATCTTGCGCCAGGTGACGGAACTGTCGGGGCAGACCGCGATTAATGGCAATGACTTAAGGGACCTGAGATCTCGCCTATGCCATGAGGAGCGCGAATTTGACTGAAGACCAACAGCATTTGGGCATACTAAATTACTTATTCGGCTTAATTTGATTATAATTTTCCTTTCCTTTCCCGATCGCCCTTGCGCCCCCACCCCCCTTCTCCTGGAGGAGCCTCGCAGATGTTGATATCTTTTGTCCCTGATCTCTTCCCAAGGCCGGTCGCAGGGCTCTGCGACTCTTATTTTGTCTACAGACAGGTACAAATACTGATACAATTGCGCACTCAGACACTCACACACAACCTCACCTCCCTCCAATCCGCCCCCGCCTTTTCTTCTTCTTTTCTTCTTGCTATCACTCCCCCCTCCTTCTAGCCATGACTGGTAGTTTTCCTTTTTTTTCGTACAAAAAATCCCTGCACGTGACCTGTGCGTCGTGTCATATCCTTGCCATGTTGTATGATATATGTGTGCCTACTTGTAACTTGCTCTGTAATTTCAATTCAATTCAATTTTATTTGTATAGCCCTAAACCACAACAAGGTTGTCTCAAAGGGCTTTGCAGAGGCAATATGATACACAATCAGAAACAGCAAATGAAGCAACAAAGATGAATAAATAAAGTTCAAGTCCTGGGCATCCCCCATCCTTAGACCGTCCATGTCGGCAAGGAAAAACTCCCAAAACTCCAGAGTCTTTGGGAGAAAATGAGAAACCTTGGGGAGTACCACAGTTTCTGAGGAAGAGAGAGAAATGGTGGCGCGGAACAAGTCTGCAGCGGCCCGATGCTCACTCATCGAACGGAATTTCGTTGCATCTGTTGTCATCTTGTGAGAGTTGGTGTCAATGACAAATAAAATCTCTGAATCTGAATCTATCTCTAAGGGACAGCCTGGACACCCTGCGGAGGAAACTCTTTTCGGCCGCTTGTATCCGGCATCTTATTCTTTCAGTCATGACCCACAGCTTGTGACAATAGGTGAGGGTAGGAACGTTGATCGACTGGTAAATCGAGACCTCTGCCTTTCGGCTCAGCTCCTTCTTCACCACTACAGACCGGGGCAGAGTCCGCATTACTGCACACGCTGCACCGATCCCCCTGTCCATCTCCCGCTCCCTCCTACCCTCACTCGTGAACAAGACCCCAAGATAGTTGAACTCCTCCACTTGGGGCAGGATCTCATCCCCGACTTGGAGAGGGCACTCCACCCTTTTCCGACTGAGGACCATTGTCTCGGATTTGGAGGTTCTGATCTTCAACCCAACCGCTTCACACTCAGCTGTGAACCGCTCCAGTGAGAGTTGGAAGTCAGAGCTTGATGAAGCCAACAGCACCACATCATCTGCCAAAAGCAAACATTCAATGCTGAGGTCACCAAACTGGACCCCCTCGATGCTTTGGTTGTGCCTAGAAATTCTGTCCATAAAAATTATGAACAGAATCGGTGACAAAGGGCAGTGAGTCCAACCCTCACTGGGAACGAATTCGACTGACTGCCGGCAATGCGGACCAAACTCTGGTCGTACAGGGGCCGAACAGCCCTTACCAAGGGACTCGGTACCCAGTACTCCCGGAGCACCCCCCACAGGACTCCCCGAGGCACACGGTCGAACGCCTTCTCCAGATCCACAAAACACATGTAGACTGGTTGGGCGAACTCCCATGCACCCTCGAGGACCCTGCCGAGGGTGTAGAGCTGGTCCATTGTTCCACGGCCGGGACGAAAACCACACTGCTCCTCCTGAATCCGAGATTCGACTTCTTAGCGTATTCTCCTCTTCAGCACCCCTGAATAGACTTTACCAGGGAGGCTGAGGAGTGTGATCCCTCTATAATTGGAACACACCCTCCGGTTCCCCTTCTTAAAAGAGGGACCACCACCCTGGTCTGCCAATCCAGAGGCCCTGTCCCCAATGTCAACGCGATGTTGTAGAGGCGTGTCAGCCATGACAGCCCCACAACATCCAGAGCCTTTAGGAACTCTGGGCGGATCTCATCTACCCTTGCGTTCCACCGAGGAGCTTTCCAACTACCTCAGTGACTTCAACCCCAGAGATCAGAGAGCCACCTCGAAGTCCCCAGACTTTGTTGATGGAATTGAGGAGGACTTCGAAGTATTCACCCCGCCGACTCACAACGTCCCGAGTTGAGGTCAGCAGTACACCATCTTCACTATACACAGTGTTAATGGTGCACTGCTTTCCTCTCCTCAGACGCCAGATGGTGGGACAGAATTTCCTCGAAGCCATCCGGAAGTCATTTTCCATGGCCTCGCCGAACTCCTCCCATGTCCGAGTTTTTGCCTCGGCGACTGCCAAAGCTGCAGTCCGCTTGGCCGGCCGGTACTAACAGCTTCCACCGGAGTCCCACAGGCCAAAAAGGCCCGATAGGCCTCCTTTTCAACTTGACGGCATCCCAGTTCGGGGATTGCCGCCACGACAGGCACCAACCACCTTACAGCCACAGCTCCGATCGGCCGCCTCAACAATGGAGGTGCTGGACATGGCCCACTTGGACTCAATGTCCCCCACCTCCCCCGGGACAAGGGAGAAGTTCTGCCGGAGGTGGGTGTTGAAACTCTTTCTGACAGGGGATTTGCCAGATGTTCCCAGCAGACCCTCACAATACGTTTGGGCCTGCTAGGTCTGGCCAGCATCTTCCCCCGTCATCGGAGCCAACACACCACCAGGTGGTGATCAGTTGACAGCTCCGCCCCTCTCTTCACCCGAGTGTCCAAAACATGCGGCTGCAAGTCGAAGACATGATTACAAAGTCGATCATCGAACTGAGGCCTAGGGTGTCCTGGAGCCAAGTGCACATATGTTTGAACATGGTGTTCGTTATGGACAAACCGTGATGAGCACAGAAGTCCAATAATAGAACACCACTCGGGTTCTGATCGGGGGGGGGGGGGGGGGGGGGGTTCCTCCCAATCACGCCCTTTCAGGTCTCACTGTCATTGCCCACGTGAGCGTTGAAGTCCCCCCGGAGAATGAGGGAGTCCCCATAGGGTGCACTCTCCAGCATTCCCTCCAAGGACTCCTAAAAGGGTGGGTACTCTGAACTGTTGCTCGGTGCATAGGCACAAACAACAGTCAAAACCCGTCCCCCCACCCAAAGGCGGAGGGAGGCTACCCTCTCATCCACACCTGGTCTGCGCCTCTCACCACAACTCCAGAGTGGAAGAGAGTCCAACCCCTCTCGAGAGGATCGGTACCAGAACCCAAGCTGTGTGCGGAGGGGAGTCCGACTATATCCAGACGGAACTTCTCTGCCTCACACACCAGCTCGGGCTCCTTCCCAGCCAGAGAGGTGACATTCCATGTCCCCAGAGTTAGCTTCTGCAGCTGGGGGTCGGAACCCCAAGGCCCCCGCCTTTGGCTGCCACCCAACTCTGTATGCACCCGACCCCTTTGGCCACTCCCACAGGTGGTGAGCCCATGGGAAGCCACGTTGCCTTTTCGGGCTGTGCCCGGCCGGGTCACAGGGGGACAGGCCCGGCCACCAGACGCTTACCTTCTAGCCCTACCTCCAGGCCTGGCTCCAGAGGGGGGGGGGGGTAACCCACGTCCGGGCAAGGGAAACTCGAGGCCATTGATATTATTCATCATAAGGGGTCTTTTTGGGCCATACTTTGTCTGGCCCCTCACCTAGGACCTGTTTGCCATGGGTGACCCTACCAGAGGCTTTAAGCCCCAGACAACATAGCTCCTAGGATCATTGAGACACGCAAACCCCTCCACCACGATAAGGTGAACACTCATGGAGAGGTATATACCATGACATGTGAAAAAAACAGATACATATACAATGCTTACTTCACACTATGATGTTCATACTAATGTTGCACCGATACCTATACCAGTATTCGCGGAGGGGCCTAGACGGCACTAAAATGGTGGCATCGGTATCGGCGAGTACCAACAAATAGGTCACCGATACCATTTACTGGTATCACTTGTACACAGCCCTCTTTCCCCTGACACTCACTACACTTTTTGTTGTGTGATGACATGTGATCAGTTTGCATGCCAAGCAGCTATTGCTATTGGCCTGCTCCAGGCCAATGAGAGCGGGCCAATACCTGCTCTTAACCAGTGCCGGGGCAGCTTGTTAATAAGGAGGAAAAACAAACCAGGAGAAGTAGTGACGGGGGAAATATTTTAGCATAAAAACTCCCTCGAGTACAATGGCTGCATGCAAGATTTACACCTGAATCAAATGATCAGCTCTTTAGCAAGTACTACAGGAGCCTGATAACGATCCTGATTATTTGATTCAGGTGTGTTGGAGGAGGGAGACATGGATAACAAGCTGGATAGGGGCTCTCAAGGGCCGGACCTGGGCACCCCTGGACTAGCCACAAGATGACTCGCCTGCTAGTCCTCACAGTTTGAGATCAAGGCTTCTATTCCAGGCTCCGGCTTATTTGTGTTAATCTGTCTCTGCCTGGGCATTCGATATGTTTTTTGGTTTCCTCCCACACCCTTAGAACCCGCATTGTATGTCGGTTAAGCATTCTAAAGTGTTCCTTGTAAGTGTGAAAGGTTGTTTTTCTATGTGTGTCCAGTGATTGGCTGGCAGTGGTGGATGAAGTACTTTTTTTTTTTTCCTTTTTTTTTTTTAACTTAAGTACAGTACAGTACAGGTACTGGAGCAAAAAATACTTAAGTAAAAGTACAGTTTCTAAGAAACAACTGTACAAGCAAGAGCATAGGTTTGCATAGGGACAGTAGGGACACTACCAACTTTTTATGATGCTCAAATTGTCGCCACCAATTTTTAAGTAACCTTATTTGCATAATGTAATGAGTTCAGTTATATATATAATTTTCAGTTATATGTGTAATTTAGATTAGAATTGACACTACCAGTTTTAAGTATATTATTTTCATTATGTTCAGACTTATACAGTGGGGCAAGTAAGTATTTAGTCAACCACTAATTGTGCAAGTTCTCCCACTTGAAAATATCAGAGAGGCCTGTAATTGTCAACATGGGTTAAACTCAACCATGACAGACAGAATGTGGAACCCCCAACCCCCAAGAAAATCACATTGTTTGATTTTTAAAGAATTTATTTGCAAATCGTGGTGGAAAATAAGTATTTGGTCAATACCAAAAGTTCATCTCAACACTTGTTATGTACCCTTTGTTGGCAATAACGGAGGCCAAATGTTTTCTGTAACTCTTCACAAGCTTTTCACACACCGTTGCTGGGATTTTGGCCCATTCCTCCATGCAGATCTCCTCTAGAGCATTGATGTTTTGGGGCTGTCGTTGGGCAACACGGGCTTTCAACTCCCTCCACAGATTTTCTATGGGGTTGAAATCTGGAGACTGGCTAGGCCACTCCAGGACCTTGAAATGCTTCTTACGAAGCCACTCCTTTGTTGCCCTGGATGTGTGTTTGGGATCATTGTCATGCTGAAAGACCCAGCCACGTCTCATCTTCAATGCTTTTGCTGATGGAAGGAGATTTTCAGTCAAAATCTCTCGATACATGGCCCCATTCATTCTTTCCTTTACACAGATCAGTCGTCCTGGTCCCTTTGCAGAAAAACAGCCCCAAAGCATGATGTTTCCACCCCCATGCTTCAAAGTGGGTATGGTGTTCTTCGGATGCAATTCAGTACTCTTTCTCCTCCAAACACGAGAACCTGTGTTCCTACCAAAAAGTTCTATTTTGGTTTCATCTGACCATAACACATTCTCCCAGTCCTCTTCTGGATCATCCAAATGCTATCTAGTGAACTGCAGACGGGCCTGGAGGTGTACTTTCTACAGCAGGGGGACATGTCTGGCAGTGCAGGATTTGAGTCCCTTGTGGCGCATCGTGTTACTGATAGTAGCCTTTGTTACTGTGGTCCCAGCTCTCTGTAGGTCATTCACTAGGTCCACCCGTGTGGATCTGGGATTTTTGGTCACCGTTCTTGTTAACCTTTTGGCGCCACGGGTTGAGATCTTGCATGTCTTCCATTTTCTAATAATTGCTCCCACAGTTGATTTCTTTACACCAAGCGTTTTACCTATTGCAGATTCAGTCTTCCAGCTTGGTGCAGGTCTACAATTTTGTCTCTGGTGTCTTTCGACAGCTCTTTGGTCTTGGCCATAGTGGAGTTTGGAGTGTGACTGACTGAGGTTGTGGGCAGGTGTCATTTATATCGATAATGAGTTATAACAGGTGCCATTAATACAGGTAACGAGTGGAGCCTCGTTAGACCTCGTTAGAAGAAGTTAGACCTCTTTGACAGCCAGAAATCTTGCTTGTTCGTCGGTGACTAAATACTTATTTTCCACTCTAATTTGGAAATAAATTGTTTAAAAAACAAACAATGTGATTTTCTGTCCCCCCCCCCCGAGATTCTGTCTCTCATGGTTGAGGTTTACCCATGTTGACAATTACAGGCCTCTCTAATCTTTTCAAGTAGGAGAACTTGCACAATTGGTGCTTGACTTAATACTTATTTGCCCCACTATATCTACCATTTTTCACTTGCAGAATGTGCTGGTCCATTTTCTCCCCTCAAACGCATGTTTGATTGGTTGATCACTTGGATTTTATTTTTTTTTTGTAATTAACTATGGATTTATTAGCAGCCTATGCAGACATTTTTTCTGATAATTATACATTGATCATAGTCAAAGTAAAAAGTTCGTTTTTTTTGTTGAGTTTAGCTGTGCTTGTGGACAAAAGCAGTAGTGTTTTACCTTAAGGAAGACTTTTTTTTTTTAAAAACACCTCGACTAAAGTTTTTTCAGTTATATCAATTTATTTATTTTATATAGATAATGTACAGCGGTCGTGAGACAAATGTTTATTTTTTTGCATCCCTAGATAGTTAGATTAGTATAGATTATATTAGATTAGTTAGATTATTAACAAGTGTGTATTTATTGTGTATGTTATTATAATCTATGTTCAAATATTGCAATTTAAATTTGCTAATAAAATCCAAACGTTTATTCTGAAGTGTTCAAAAATGTTTCTTTAGTAGTTTTTGAAAACAAAGGTTTGAATCGAACGGTGTATCACCTGAACCAATACACATGAAATTTAGTATAAATCAATACAGATTTATTTTGCTTTGATCATTTAGCCTATCAATTAATTAGGTTGTTATTCGTAAGAAATGTAGCCCTGACCCCCTTTCACCCAATCTATTTGGTCTTTTTAATGTCGTGGCCCCAGCAAAAAGTGTACATGCAGGTTATGCTGTTATATTGTCCCTACCAATCTTGAGACCAAACCTACGCCCTTGACTAGATTCAAGAAAAATTGACAGATTAAGACGTTATACTTTAAATTTGCAATGTGAATGGTAGTATAGGTCAATACAGATTTATTTTGCGTCAATCATCAAGCCTATCAATTAATTAGGATCTTAATGGAGAGAAATGACGCCCTGACCGCCGTTCACCCAATCTGTTTAAGTTTATTAATGTCCCGTCCCCAGCAAAATGTGTACATGCAGGTTGTGATTTAGGTTAGATTGTCCCTACTGACATTGAGACCAAACCTACGCCCTTGCATTTCACCACTGTTGGTTGGCAACCAGTTCAGAATATAACCCGTGTCCTGCCTATTGTATAGTAAGATAGGCCCTTTGACCCTCGTGAGGATGAGCGCTATGGTTTAGAAATGAATGAAGTATAATTCTTAACACTGATAAACAGCATTGGTTAAAAATAGGGGTGACACAGTCAACCAGGCAGTTACTGTATCCCCCTTTGAAACTGGTGTCACAGTTGTCATAGAGACGGGACAAAGCTTATATCCAGGGAAATTCCACAATTCCAGGACACAAGTGCTAAGACCTCACACTCACAGAGCTAAAAACCTACTGTATTTCAAGGAAAAACATATGGAAATGTCAAACTGTGGTCAAATGAGCCACACTAATTTAGCAACCACTGTGTAAATATATGGACAAAGGAAAGAAAATGCCTTTGTATGAGAAAAAATATGCATTAATGAACATGTTCCACAACAAAGCTTGAATTGTCTTGTGACTGAGAAGTGCCCAGCCTCCTATGTATCCTGCATCCTGTCTAAAGTTAGATGAGATAGTTTCCAGTTTGCTGTGACCATGAGGACAAGATAAATACATATATATATATATGTGTATATATATATATATATATATATATATATATATATATATATATATATATATATATATATTTTTTTTTTTAAAGGATAGACTTAAGATGCAAGTCGCTGTCAATAAACAGGTCCAGTTGAATGTGTTATTGCATGTAAGACAACAGCCCCAAAAAATAAAAGGGGAAGAAGATGTGACTTCAATCTTTTGTGGATTTTTTAGAATCACAGTAAAAAAATGTCACGCATCTCCTGTAAAATTCCATTTCTTATTTAGCCCATGCCACACCCCTCTGCATAGTTTAGTGAAATTGGTTCCATATTTTTATCTGTGTGTTTGCCATCTCCTGCACTGATACTGAAACAGACCCAAGGATGACTTGGTCTCGTGTTTTTCCTTTCCATATCACACTGAAGTGTCATCAGATCATTTTTTTTTTTTTTTTTTTTAAGTCTTTTACTATTGCCAATGTGTGTTTAACAGACCTGCAAGACAACAAAGAGAAAAAAAACCTATGCATGAAAAACTTTGGTTTCTAAGAATGGCCATGCCATGATTAGAGGAGTTGGTGGAAAAGATTAAAAAAAAAAAAAAAAAAAAAAAAGGATAATAGATAAAAAAGAGCTAATTGGAAAATAAATATATAAAAAAAAATACCTAATCAAAAAGGAAGAGAGATGTGGTTTGCACCACATGTTTTGGGAAAACTGATTCTAGATTTTTTCTTCATGAGATGACTTTGAGTCATTATCAGGGGCATCCGTGTTCACTAGTCTCAGAGGTTCAACAAGACTTTGCAATATCAAGAGAGTAATAACCAGGAAGAAAAACAATTGTATTAAAATCAAACACTTTGGAATTGGCTTGGAAAACCATGACCTAGAAACACAACAATTTGAACTGGAGTTCCTTTTTACAGAGACTTTGCTTTGCTTGACATTTGCTGGTGTTATTTCTTTTTTTTTAAGCACATAGACTTCATAATGTATTGACGGGACACGGGGCGCAGGGCCGATAAATAGGGGGCCTGCATTGTTGGCGAGGCCGTCAAAGCTGACCGAGTGGTATCAAAGACAAAGAGCTTTTTTCGTTGAAAATTCTTGTGAATAAATGCTTAAATCCCTGAATTCTTTATAGATATGGACGTAAAACAGTCTTGATTCTTGGTTAAAAGCAAAAAAAAAAAAAGCGTGCAGTTAGCATTTCTTTTACGTAAATATGTTGAAGTACGATGCTAGTCTGTCAGTCAATGTGGCGGCCACTATAGGTAAACAGAGCTTTTCTGGTAAAAATTCTTGTAAATAAATGCGTAAATCCCCAAATTCTTTATAGATATGGACGTAAAACAGTCTCGATTCTTGGTTAAAAGCAAAAAAACAAACAAACAAAAAAATGTGCATTTAGCATTTATTTTACGTAAATATGTCGAGATACAATGCTAGTCAGTTAGTGAATGTTGCTAGCGGCTGCTTTATGTAAACAGAGCTTTCCATGTGAAAATTCTTGTGAATAAATGCTTAAATCCCCGAATTCTTTATAGATATGGACGTAAAACAGTCTCGATTCTTGGTTAAAAGCAAACCCCCCACCCCCCCCAAAAAAACGTGCAGTTAGCATTTATTTTACGTAAATATGTCAAAGTACAATGCTAGTCTGTTCGTGAATGTTGCTTGCGGCCGCCTTATGTAAACAGAAATTTTCCGTTGAAGATTCTTGTGAACAAACGCTTAAATCCCTGAATTCTTTATAGATATGGACATAAAATTCTTGGTTAAAAGCAAAAAAAAAAAAAAAAAAAAAAGTCGAAGTACAATGCTAGTCTGTTAGTGAATGTTGCTAGCTGCCGCCTTATGTAAACAGAGCTTTTCCAGTGAAAATTCTTGTGAATAAATGCTTAAATTTCCAAATTCTATATGGATATGGACGTAAAACAGTCTTGATTCTTGGTTAAAAGCAGAAAAAAAAGTGCAGTTAGCATTTGTTTTATGTAAATATGTCGAAGTACAATGCTAGTCTGTTAGTGAATGTTGTGAGCGGCCGCCTTATGTAAACAGAGCTTTTCCGATGAAGATTCTTGTGTACAAATGCTTAAATCCCTGAATTCTTTACACAAATGGACGTAAAACAGTCTCGATTCTTGGTTAAAAGCAAAAACAACGTGCCGTTAGCATTTATTTTACGTAAATATTGCGCACTATGATGCCAATACAGAAGCGGCTAATTTCTCCCATTGATTTTTTTCACAACGTTTCAAAATGCATGCATGGTACAAAAAATGTAATAATTACCTTGAATCCTCGAACAAATCACTCCTGAGACAATCCTTCCTGTTTGTATGCAGTACAGTTTTCGTACTTTTTCAAAAGAAATCCGGCGTTAGGTTGCTGCGTGCGTGTGTTTGCAAATAGCTCCTCTTGATGTGGGCGGCCCTCTACGTGAAGGCGAGGCGCAGAGCATGAACGATCCGATCTGTCAATACTATTATGAAGTCTATGTCAAGCAAAACATTTCAAATTTCAACATACTATATGCAGACTGGCTGAGATATACCAAAACAATTTCTCATTGAACGATGTAATTTAAATTATGAGCGTAAATAATACATGCCTTAACAATGATAGAGACTCAGTCAATCACTTCTTCATCCAGATAGTCATGTTTAGTTTCTTTTGCTCAGTGATGACCCCTTATTCCATGTCTGACAATAGCTTGAAAACAAAGTCCGGCTTTCTGGTTGTAATATGACTGATAGAAAAGACCAAAGTTTCTTTTGGCGTCATGTCATGTTTTCTCAAAACTTCGAAGACTTCAGGATATAGTTTCTGCTGAGGAATTTATGGATTTCAAAATCGTTGTATTTTGGTTCTGCACTTTTATGGTCCTGGCTTTTACTGTTGCTGACAATAGCTGGCTGGTTGGGGAGGCATGCTGTGATGAGCAACCAAAGCCAACATGCCTTATATGGCCAACATCATGCCTATAAATTGTTACAAGTATGAGGTTGTGTTGTTTAATTATTCCTATTACAGGAGACATTTACAATCTTTCATACAATACAGCATGGCCAGATAGACACATTAGGATGTCCTCACAGGAACAATACAATTGGTTTACTAGCATGTAGAGTATTAAGGTAAATGAAGTGTGTAAGTTTGGTCCCAACATTAGTAGGGACGATATAACAGCATAACCTTCACTAATTGCTGGGGATGGGACATTAATAAGACCAAACAGATCGCGTGAATGGGGATCAGGGCTACATTTCATAGGCTAAATGATCAATGCAAAATAAATCTGTATTGACTTACGCTAACTTGGTGCTTTGAACTATAGTAAATATGCTTGCTGGAGTCCACCTGCTTTTCACTTCCTGACAGCATCTGCGTCAGCCTGCATGGCTCCTCCTTCCCTTGCTGCTGGTCGTTTTTTACATTTGGCTGCCACTAGTGTGAAACGGCCTTTACCCTTCTGAGTCCTTTTGGCTGTCACTTCAGCCTTCATCAGAGCTGTTCCTGATTCTTGGTTTGACATGTGTCATTGGTGTAGGGCTGACACCTCCCATATATAACTTTGGGTTGAGTTAATACCATGTTTTTTCCAAAAAACAATAGTATGGGTCACTCCACGTGTTAGTATCTTATTTTTACACATTATTTACCTGCTGTATAGAAATTGTTTAAAATGGCTCTCTCTCTTTGGTGATGCATTGCCAATGACTCAAACAACTTTTTGGAGCGGACAGCTGCTGCAGCTCAGAGTTTCTTTGAACTCACCGTTCGTTATCGCAGAAACCACAATCACTGTCTATGGTGCAATGGTGAGTTCTATTTATTTTTATGTTTTATGTCAGTCCTGAAATATGTTTAAGTGACTCACCCTCATTCTCTGACTCTCCTTGGTTGCAGGACACCACAGATAAAGGTTTGGTTCACCCGCTGTTGTATAATGAACTTCCATTTTTGTTCTGTCATGAGCACAGTATTCTGATTAAATTACTTTAATTTGATTTATGCTATACAGAATTAAAAAACAAAACAAAACAAACAGAAGCCTGTTAGAAAAGGAGTGTTTCCCTGGTAATAACATTTCAGTAAGGAGGTTAATTTTAGATGTAAAACCGGGGGTTCAAACTCAAATTATATGGGGCACATTTGAGATAGTCTGGCTGAGTTATCCACGAAAAAGGTTTCAGGTATTTTGCATAGGTACAACAAATGTATAGGCAACTTATGTTAAATAATTATATTCTTCTACCAATCTTGAGCATTGCAACTTGGCCTGTGCATACATATCAGGGTGACCTTGCGCTCAACAAGAGACAAATGCCGCCCCAGACTGTCATGAGACTGAGCTATAGTAGCTTAGCTTGTACAGTAAGTGATTAGGAAAAAACACAAAAGAGAGAAAACACAAGGCCAGCAACCCTGCGGAAAACAAGTTGGCCACACCAAAACTAAACTTTGATGTCAAGTAAGGGGCTGCATATTTCTGTCTCGCTGGAATCAGTTAGCACTGTGCAGCAAGTTTGAGATATATTTTCAGGAAAATTGCACGCACTATGACTTACAGCCAGTCTAAGGCTTCAGTGAATGACGCCTTTTTCCTCAGTGCTCAGTGTTCACACTCACGATGGGTGGGTCAGAATTCATGAAATGGGCATGCATGTAGGTAACAAAAAACAAAGAAACAAAAAAACAATGGAATACGGAAATTACCCATAAATGACTGCAAATTACCGTATTGGCCCGAATATAAGACAGTGTTTTTGCATTGAAATAAGACTGAAAAAGAGGGGGTCGTCTTATATTCGTGGTCTAGACATTATACCCATTCACGGCGCTAGATGGCACCGGATATCATTGAAGCGATGTTCTATCATGACAGATCTCAGCTACTCCCCCCATTCATGATGCCAGATAGCGCCAGATATCATTAAAGCAAGTGATGTTCTGTCATGTCAGATCTCAGCTACTCTTTTTAGTTTAACAAGTTTGCATTTTTTTATTGCAATGTTTTTCCTTATTCAGATTTGTTTCAAGACTACAGTTACAGTTAGACTTCACTTTGATGGTTAATGCAATTATTGCAATTTTGTTGTTTTATCACAATAGATTGATTAATTTACATTTCAAAAACCAGAAGATATTCATTTACGAATGTGATTGCACTTTAGTTTACATATTTAAATGTTCAGATATTAAGATTTGAATGAGGCCAAATAACATGCTTTTTTCTCTCAAATATATTGTTACAATCGTTTGTTTCGGATGTACTGTAATTATTTTCTGTATAAAAATTAATCTGGTGTTCAAAAAGTGTTTTTTCAAACTTGAGTCTTGAAAAAGAGGGGGTCGTCTTATAATCAGGGCCGTCTTATATACGGGCCAATACGGTATTTATGTACATATTTGGTTGTGTCACAATAATCATTCTTACAGTCTTACTATCTCATGGGATTTCTTTGTATTCCTACTTGATGAGTACCACTCACATTTATGTTTACAAGTTTCCTGAAGATTAAATTTTTTAAATTTATGGTCCATCTTTTTTGGTATTAAGCACGAGATTCACACCGGAAGGTTGAGGGGTAACCGTCACAGTCTGCTAATTAGTCTCTTCTACCTGACTCGCAGTACTTTTTTTCTTTTAATTAGAGTGATTCAAATAATCAAATCCAGTTCAACCTGTAAGAATCACATAATGTATTGTATATCTATAACTTGAATGTTTTATTTTCACAAAATTTTCCAGTCCTTAGGTCCAACGTTTTTTTGATCACATACAAACAATTAAAAAAAAAAAAAAAACACAAAGTTGAAGGTGATTATATTGACACCAAGCCAAAAAGTAAAGTTGACATTCATTGGCATTTTCCACACCAATCATTTGGGCAACCCCTTTGATTAAATGTTGGAACTCACAACATCTGAAAAACATCGACAGCTATTAAATGGTTCAGACATCGAAACAACTACTACTATAGGCCAATTTGAAAGTGAACATATAGTAATCAAAGGCAAAATTGGTGCGCCTCTTATTGACAAATGAATGTGACATTTGGGCTTTCACACAAGACCAAGATGACCAGGATCCGGTTGGAGAGCTACCTCACAACAAGACTTGCAATTGACTTGTTGAAAAGGTTTAACATTCACACTGCACCAACCGAGCTTTCCGAGTAGCATCACGTGCACAGAAGGCGCACTTCCTGAATAGAAGAGGCAATACCTCCCTCCTGAGAGGGCGCGTGCGGCGTCCTCTGGCTCCCTCCCAACTCGATGCCGAGCAAACTGGAGTATATAAAAAATGAATAGGGGAAAATTAATCCACGACAGGGGAGTCCCCAAGTCAGACAGGCGTGCAATCACTCTCACTTTCGTGACTTTTTGTACTGTCAAATTGTCGGCACTACCAGTAGAGTGAGACTCACTATCCGGCTGCCCCGAGAGGCTGCTGTCACTCTTACACGGTCTATTCAGAAGCAGCATGCAAAACACAACCGCCACATTAGAACCCGATTCTATGAATCAAATGCAACTGCTTAACGCAGCACAACAACATTTGGCTATGGTTAATCGTCTGTCATCTTGCCATTGTTGATTTTGAATAGGGTGCGCGCTGTACTTCTGCTTCCAAGGATGCCTTGCGTATAGTGTCACAGCCTGGGGCATCACAGCTTCACACTGTGACGATGCACATAAAGGAGCAAAAGTGCACCCTGCTGCAGTTGCATTCACAAGTGAAGCAGGGTGGGCTTAACTCATCCACTCCCAGCCATTTTCACCAGTGCAACCCCCTTCGCTCCCAGCCGTTTTACTGGATTTTGACTGATTTTGGCCCACAGAAAATTCTGTTCTATTGCTATATATAAACATGGAACCCACCAAAAGATAGATTAGACTCTTTTCTTTCAGCAGAAAAAAAGTAAGTTCATATCTTTTTCCATTCTTTAGAAATCAGCATTAGAAAATAGCTTAGTTTGAGCAATTTTCCAATTTCTGATGAAAAACTGAGAAATTGAGCTTTTTGTGAAAGCATACATTTCAAACATAACTTTGACTTTAACACAGCTATTTTTGCTTTAGTTACATCCCAAGAATCTGAATAATGCTTTCCTTTTACAAAATAACATAAACAACAAGACAAATAGAGCTTTTGATAGCAAAGTAACAATTTAATTACACATAACTAACAGAGATGACGCTGTTGTGGCCGCGACAGCCGGGTAAACTTTTCCCTCATCGTCCCCTGTCTCATAAAGATGGATTTTTAAAAATCTCTGCGGGGTCTGCTCGGCGAGTAGCACGGACTCAACAGGATCGTCCACTGCGCTGGTGGTCCCGGTCGTTCTGCTCGGTCGTCCAGTGCCTGGCATCCTGGGCGTCCTCTAGGTTGTTCAGCTCGGTCGTCCGCCGCCTGGTATCCTGGGCGCCATTTGGTCGTCTTCCGCCGGCACCCCGCTGGTGCCGTTGCATTGGGTTGCGGGTCTTACCAAATGCGCTACTGCCCTCCAGTGGCCAGTTTAATTGCTTTAAAATGGATTTTCAGCTTTGTGCTTTGGAGCTAAATTGAATCAGAACCCAGAGATGTCTCCTTTTGGAGCTAAATTGAATCAGAATCCAGAGATGTCTCTTGTAAAAAAAACAAACAAAAACGTAATACGTCTTTGGGACACTGAAACAATTAAAAATAGAACATATTTTTATGTTTTTGGGAGCAAATGAGTTAAAAGTGGACCGAGGCCCACGATTTTTGAACTGACCAGAGTTTGTTTGTTTGGTCCGAAAAAGAGTTCAGACGCACGTTCACATTTACAAAACGAAGCAGACTATCTGAGTAAAAGAATTCTGGTCAATTTTAAATGGACCAAACAGTGCTAGTGTGAAAGTGCCCATAGTGTATCAACCAACCCAAACAACATTATAGTCCATGACTACAGGGCGTCTGAGACTAACATCACACAAATAAAAGACACCCCTACCCTTAAAATACCCCTCAAAAATGATCATGTGATTTTGAACGATATTTCAGCAATATGTAGAGGTAGCATAGTACTCATTCACCTTGTTGCTTGCTTTGGCAAGGATTTCAGTTCTGATTGAACATGACACAAGAATGGTGTCGACATAAAAACATGGAGGGAAGCAAAGGTTGCGGGAAATGTCTTGTAGTCATTTCACACATGTTGTGAAATCTCATCTGACCAAAAATAAATCTGGGGAGGCAGAAACATTTCCAAGTTTTTATTCCTAGCTTGAGTTTCTTGAAAACACAGTGAGGAATTTGAAAACAGGCATCATGTGGGACCAACTAGTACAGTTCACCCACAAGAATTGTTGAGCTATGATGATCAAGGTAAGTCTGCATTCATAACATTTTCATTTCATTACGAAACCCACTAATATATCCGTTCTATCAACTCCTGAAGCGCATTACTCATGATGAGCAACTCCATGACCGCTTAAATGCTAGTGAATCAAATGCAGACACAATTGCATCTGGTAAAAGCAAAAAGATGACTCCCACACAAAATGGGACTATCATACTAAATTTCATTGAGATTTTTGAAGTCATTTGAGGTAATACCATGATATTGGCTTCCATGGCTTCTTCTGGGACTGTTTTTTTTTTTTTCATTTTCATTGATGTAACACAACACTAGTAGTAAAATAAAATTACAACTCTACAAAAATATTTGGTTTCAGGCAGACAGCTATGCAACTCCACTGACATGTCAAGTGGAAATCATTTGTCTTTCATATAGCAGCCATGTCACACAAGGATTCGAGTTATTGGGGCAGAGTGGGTCTATGAGTAGACTCGTGCAGATCTCCCCTACCAACTGCACAGAATCTAACCGTGAGGTCTGCTAGCAATTCCTCACACCGAGTGCAGTTTCACCATTAGGCAGATGACGAGTGGCGCCAACGAGCCGTATTATCGGTGTTTAAGAGTCGGTGGTGATTACACACTCTTTCCTGTGTGAATGTTTTTAAACACCATTTTGCCTGGCACAGCCTTGCGCTGGGATATACAGTGCTGCTCAAAAGTTTGTGAACCCCCTCAACATTTTGGAATTTTCTATTATTTCAACCTGATTTCCTAATCAATCAATTCAGTAGTTTTTTTGTTTGTTTTTTTAACAGTTGTGTTGTCGAGACTAAATTAAAAAGAGTTTTCATCAACTGATGTAGGTGCAAAATTGAACTGTTTGGTCACAACCAAAACCGCCATGTCTGGCGAAAAGTCAACACTGCATACCACCAAAAGAACCTTCTCCCAACAGTGAAGCATGGAGGTGGGAATGTCAAGATCTGGGCTTGCTTTTCATCCTCAGGACCTGGACAACTCCACATAGTCCAGGGAATCATGAATTCTGAGGAATATTGTCAAATCCTAGAACATAACCTGACGCCATCTGTTTTGAAGTTAAAGCTTGGCAGAAGGTGGATCATGCAACATGATAATGATCCAAAGCATTTCAGCAATACAACCAAGGAATGGCTGAAAAAGAAGAAGATTCGTGTTCTGGACTGGCCCAGTCAAAGTCCTGACCTAAATCCCATTGAAATGCTGTGGCGGGACCTGAAGCGAGCAGTTCATGCCAGACGCCCATCAAACCTCTCTCAACTGACTGCGTTCTGCAAGGAAGAATGGGCAAAAATCCCCCAAAGTAGATGTGAGAGGCTGATTAGTCACTACAGAAACCGTTTGGTTGAGGTAATCTCTGCAAAAGGAGGCGCAATATCCTATTAACTGAAGGGGTTCACATACTTTTGCACACATGATATCTGAGTTTTTCTTAAATCAACCACTTTTGTTAAATAAAGAATGACAATATAACTATTTCTTTTGTTTCAGTCCATTATTTGGAATGTCAGTATTGTGGATTTGGGTATAACTTAACATTTAATAAGGTTATTTTAGTTTTTTTTACAAAAAATCTGACCATCGCTGTGGGGTTCACAAACTTTCGAGCAGCACTGTATTTGCACTGGGCATGTAAACAGGTCCCTCTATGCCTGCATTGGGGTCTGAGTATATTCCAACATAACATCCCTAATTCTAGATCAGAGGTGGACAAATTCATTTGGGCGCCACTTTAGGGCCATAATTTGGGCCATATAATTACGGCCTGCTTTGTTCTTTAATCCATTTAGCCCATAGAACATTAAATAATCAAAACTAATGTAATATTTGTTAGATTAATTTAGCATATTTGCCCTAAGAATTTGTAATATAGGCAGATTTCTTAAAATGATTGCAGTGACGTCATAATGGGTGATGCATTTACTGTCAACAATATGACAAAAAATGTAAAAATTATGAAATATTTAAAAAATAATAAATTAATAAATTCAAATTTGTGGAATTTCTCTTTTCGATGAT
This sequence comes from Corythoichthys intestinalis, assembly GCF_030265065.1. Lineage (NCBI taxonomy): Eukaryota > Metazoa > Chordata > Actinopteri > Syngnathiformes > Syngnathidae > Corythoichthys > Corythoichthys intestinalis. Next base: position 47,082,722 of record NC_080398.1, read on the forward strand.
ATACTGGTACCAAGTCAACAATCATGCCATTTTGAGTACAGTGATCCCTCACTACTTCGCGCTTCAAACTGTGTGCCCTCAGTCCATTGTGTATTTTTTTTAGAATTAAAAAAAAAAAAAAAAAAAAAAAAAAATACAGATGAGCTGTCCCGAGCCGATCGAGTAGTCTCCCTCCCTCCCTCCCTCCCTCCCTCCCTCTCCCTGCTCTTTGTTGGTCAGGCAATGAGTGCACTAGAGTTGCTTATTAATGCTAACGATGATTGACAGACGTTTAATCTTTGATCTTGCCAGAGAAGCTAACTTCAAAGTGCTGTATGTGTCAATCATCGTTCAACTTGTTATAAAGTTGCTGTGGCAACTCATTGTGTGTAAGTGAGCAGCTTGAGCAGATTTGAGCGAACACACTCAATGAAGCATTTAATAAAGCCAAGCATTTTACTGTTTTATTCTTGTTTAAAAATAATTTGGTGGGACAGTAACATTTTTAAAACTTATCATAATTTTTAAATTTGAAAAGCTTAATATATATATATGGATATATATATATATAAATACACAGTGTATCAAAAAAGTGAGTACACCCCTCGAATTTCTGCAGATATTTAAGTATATCTTTTCACGGGACAGCACTGACAAAATGACACTTTGACACAATGAAAAGCAGTCTGTGTGCAGCTAATATAATAGAGTTAATTTATTTTCCCCACAAAATAACTCAAAATATAACCATTAATATCTAAACCACTGGCAACAAAAGTGAGTACACCCCATAAAAACTACGTACATCTCTAAATGTCCAAATTGAGTACTTCTTGCCATTCTCCCTCCAAAATGTCCTGTGACTCGTTACAGGAGTGCTGTCAGCATTGCTGCAGAGATTGAAGAGGGGGGGGGGGGGTCAGCCTGTTAGTGCTCAGACCATACGCTACACTCTACATCAAATTGGTGTGCATGGCTGTCACCCCAGGAGGAAGCCTCTTCTGAAGACGGTACACAAGAAAGCCCACCCGTCTCATCAGACCATAGGACATGATTCCAGTAATCCATGTGCTTTGTTGACATGTCCTTAGCAAACTGTTTGCGGGCTTTCTTGGGGTTTTTCAGGGGTTTAGATATTATTGGATATATTTTGAGTTATTTTGAGGGGAAAATAAATTAACTCTATTATATAAGCTGCAGACAGACTAGTTTTCATTGTGTCAAAGTGTGATTTTGTCAGTGTTGTCCCATGAAAAGATATACTTAAATATCTGCAGAAATACGAGGGGTGTACTCACTTTTGTGATACACTAAGTGTGTGTATATATACATATATATATACAGTGCCTTGCAAAAGTATTCGGCCCCCTTGAACCTTGCAACCTTTCGCCACATTTAAGGCTTCAAACATAAAGATATAAAATTTTAATTTTTTGTCAAGAATCAACAACAAGTGGGACACAATCGTGAAGTGGAACAAAATTTATTGGATAATTTAAACTTTTTTAACAAATAAAAAACTGAAAAGTGGGGCGTGCAATATTATTCGGCCCCCTTGCGTTGATACTTTGTAGCGCCACCTTTTGCTCCAATTACAGCTGCAAGTCGCTTGGGGTATGTTTCTATCAGTTTTGCACATCGAGAGACTGACATTCTTGCCCATTCTTCCTTGCAAAACAGCTCGAGCTCAGTGAGGTTGGATGGAGAGTGTTTGTGAACAGCAGTCTTCAGCTCTTTCCACAGATTCTCGATTGGATTCAGGTCTGGACTTTGACTTGGCCATTCTAACACCTGGATACGTTTAATTTTGAACCATTCCACTGTAGATTTGGCTTTATGTTTTGGATCATTGTCCTGTTGGAAGATAAATCTCCGTCCCAGTCTCAGGTCTTGTGCAGATACCAACAGGTTTTCTTCTTCCCTAACCCGTCAATTTTAACCATCTTCCCTGTCCCTGCTGAAGAAAAGCAGGCCCAAACCATGATGCTGCCACCACCATGTTTGACAGTGGGGATGGTGTGTTCAGGGTGATGAGCTGTGTTGCTTTTACGCCAAACATATCGTTTTGCATTGTGGCCAAAAAGTTCAATTTTGGTTTCATCTGACCAGAGCACCTTCTTCCACATGTTTGGTGTGTCTCCCAGGTGGCTTGTGGCAAACTTTAAACAAGACTTTTTATGGATATCTTTGAGAAATGGCTTTCTTCTTGCCACTCTTCCATAAAGGCCAGATTTGTGCAGTGTACGACTGATTGTTGTCCTATGGACAGACTCTCCCACCTCAGCTGTAGATCTCTGCAATTCATCCAGAGTGATCATGGGCCTCTTGGCTGCATCTCTGATCAGTTTTCTCCTTGTTTGAGAAGAAAGTTTGGAAGGACGGCCGGGTCTTGGTAGATTTGCAGTGGTCTGATGCTCCTTCCATTTCAATATGATGGCTTGCACAGTGCTCCTTGAGATGTTTAAAGCTTGGGAAATCTTTTTGTATCCAAATCCAGCTTTTAACCTCTCCACAACAGTATCTCGGACCTGCCTGGTGTGTTCCTTGGTTTTCATAATGCTCTCTGCACTTTAAACAAAACCCTGAGACTATCACAGCGCAGGTGCATTTATACGGAGAGATTACACACATTTGGATTCTATTTATCATCATCGGTCATTTAGGACAACATTGGATCATTCAGAGATACTCACTGAACTTCTGGAGTGAGTTTGCTGCACTGAAAGTAAAGGGGCCGAATAATATTGCACGCCCCACTTTTCAGTTTTTTATTTGTTAAAAAAGTTTAAATTATCCAATAAATGTTGTTCCACTTCACGATTGTGTCCCACTTGTTGTTGATTCTTGACAAAAAAATTAAATTTCATATCTTTATGTTTGAAGCCTGAAATGTGGCGAAAGGTTGCAAGATTAAAGGGGGCCGAATACTTTTGCAAGGCACTGCATATATATGCACATATACACTCACCGGCCACTTTCTTAGGTACACCTGTCCAACTGCTCGTTAACACTTAATTTCTAATCAGCCAATCACATGGCGGCAACTCAGTGCATTTAGGCATGTAGACATGGTTTAAGACAATCTCCTGCAGTTCAAACCGAGCATCAGTATGGGGAAGAAAGGTGATTTGAGTGACTTTGAACGTGGCATGGTTGTTGGTGCCAGAAGGGCTAGTCTGAGTATTTCAGAAACTGCTGATCTACTGGGATTTTCACGCACAACCATTTCTAGGGAGAATGGTCCGAAAAAGAAAAAATATCCAGTGAGTGGCAGTTCTGTGGGCGGAAATGCCTTGTTGATGCCAGAGGTCAGAGGAGAATGGCTAGACTGGTTTGAGCTGATAGAAAGGCAACAGTGACTCAAATAACCACCCGTTACAACCAAGGTAGGCATAAGAGCATTTCTGAATGCACAGTACGTCGAACTTTGGGGCAGATGGGCTACAGCAGCAGAAGACCACGCCGGGTGCCACTCCTTTCAGCTAAGAACAGGAAACTGAGGCTACATTTTGCACAAGCTCATCGAAATTGGACAATAGAGGATTGGAAAAGCATTGCCTGGTCTCATGAGTCTGGATTTCTGCTGCGACATTCAGATGGTAGGGTCAGAATTTGGCGTCAACAACATGAAAGCATGGATCCATCCTGCCTTGTATCAACGGTTCAGGCTGGTGGTGGTGGTGTAATGGTGTGGGGAATATTATCTTGGCACTCTTTGGGCCCCTTGGTACCAATTGAGCATCGTTGGAACGCCACAGCCTACCCGAGTATTGTTGCTGACCATGTCCATCTCTTTATGACCACAATGTACACAACTTCTGATGGCTACTTCCAGCAGGATAATGCGCCATGTCATAAAGTTGGAATCATCTCAGACTGGTTTCTTGAACATGACAATGAGTTCACTGTACTCAAATGGCCTCCACAGTAAGCATGTGCCGGTATGAGATTTTGACGGTACGATAACCGTGAGCAAAAATACCGCGGTTTCACGGTATCACGGTATTGCAATTATAGCTCCAAAATGTGTTATTTTGAGATGTATGGGTTAAAAAAAAAAAAAAACTTTTTTCCATTGAACAGGATTGTTTTTTAAATTCTTTAAATTATCAATTAAAAAAAACAAATATTTTAAATAAAATTAAAATATAACATACAATACCCACAGCCACAGCTCAAGTTGCTCAGGTTTAGAACAAGAACAAAATAATTTCTATAAAAAAAGTACCAACTCTTCTGAATAAAATTTTTAAAAATTTATACTGCATAATTTTGTTTAAGGATTGAAAAGCTCAAGTGTGTCGCCATTTTCAGCCACTGTGTCAACTCTAGTCTACATGATGTCATGCCTTTGTGTTAGAAAGAACAAAAAATTCAAAAGTTAATAAGTTAGTTAAAAATGTAAATATTGTTGTGGAAAGGTTTCACCTTAAAAAAAAAAAAATCATTGGGAGTGAGACCTCACCTTTATCCAGCGAACGTGGATTTGTGCTTAGGGCAAGATCATCTTTCCTCAATTAACGATCTTTGATGCTATGCCTTTTCCCCCCCCTTCATTACAGCGAATCAAGCTTGTTTTCTCACTCTGCGGCTGTAACACTCGACGAAGTCGCTCTCCCAGCTAAGCCTAGGCTAACATTCGTCTTTTATAAGCTTTTAGTTAGTTTGTATATCGAATTTCAAAGGAAAATATGTGTTTTGTTTTTGGCGAACTTTTTTATAGTGCTAATCTGTTTAGCAACTCACACATGGAAAAATACAATTGTACAACGTTTTAAATGTATTCATTTTGTATATTCCACTTACCACGATTTGAGAGCTCAATAAATTGAAGAAAAGAACGCCTTATGTTTGGAGTATTTGTTTAGGGTTCGCTGGCTGTTTGGCCAATAGTCACTTTCACACACAGCAACAAACGGGAGGGGGTGAGCGCTGCCGCGCCACGCCACTTCTGGCTGCATTTTTGACACATGAAAAATGGCGAATACCGTACTACGGTCTGACGGAAAATTTTAGTGGTTTTGAAACCGCGACGTTTTCACACCACGGTAAACCGTGAAACCGGTAACCGGCACATGTCTACTCCACAGTCACCAGATCTCAATCCAATAGAGCATCTTTGGGATGTGGTGGAACGGGAGATTCGCATCATGGATGTGCAGCGGACAAATCTGCACCAACTGTGTGATGCCATCATGTCAATATGGACCAAACTCTCTGAGGAGAGAATTGAGGCAGTTCTGAAGCGAAAGGGGGTCCAACCCGTTACATATATATATAAATATATATATACAGTATATATTTCAAATGCTAAATATGAATAAATAAATTGAACACACGCACACAAAAAAAAAAAAAAATTGGGGAGGGGGGGGCTCTACTTCGCGGTTTTTCTCTTATCACGGTGGGTTAAAGGTTTTTAATTTTTTTTTAAGTAATGTTTTTTTGAACCCCTAACACTCTGAGCGTTTTTTGTTATAGTTGTGAAATTAGGAGTTGATATTTCTATGAGTATTTATACACTAAAAAACAGTCATAAAATGCCTTGTTGCACATCTTTGTATTTTCTAAAATATTCCGCATTATCAAAAGACTATGTCTTGAACTTTTTTCCAATTTCCATTTTTGAAAGTGTCATAACTAGGGATGGGAATCGAGAACCGGTTCCTATAGAGAACCTGTTCCGTGTGTTACAATTCCATGGAATCGTTCGGCAGTTTATTTAACGATTCTCTTATCGATTCCAACCAGATTTACGTCACGTAACTTACGCACGTTACGCACATTCAATTCAGCAAGCAAGACGACATGATTACTCAAAAACGGACTGCTCACCAAGTATAATCTGGAGAGTCGTCGCCGAGTGATTTTGCATTGAGTTTCACAGGCCATGTCATTATTCATGACACTACTTAAAGAAATTGCCTTTTTTTTTCAAAAAAGTCTATCGTATTCCTCGTCAAATACTCTACAAGAAAAATATAACATATACTGTATGCATCTAAAATAATCCTAAATGATTTTATTAGCTATTTTATTACTCCTGTTAAAAGGGGTTCCTGTGTATGCATTAGTTCCCATGGCAACCAGTCAGTTACCTCCTGTTATTGTCCTACGTCGCACGCGCTGAGTATTCTGGGACCGAGAATAGGCGTAAGGTGCGCATATCGAGCAGAGTGCGAATATAAGTATTTCCTCTTCTTATATTCTTATGATACTGTAAGTTAGAGCCGTTATCAGCGCGACCGTTTTCTGTTTTTACTGTTACGTCGGCTGGTTGCTCCCGTTTGTCATCGCTGCGTCGAGGAGAGCATTGTTTTCATTTGTGTTAAGAGGGAATGTGTTCCATATGAGTGTAAAGGGCTTAGTTTTCGCCACTTTTATGGCCAAGATATCGTACGTGCATGTAGCGTGCTTCCGTGTTGTGCGTGCACACTTGCGCCCCCCCCCCCCACCTTTGTGTTCATTATACTGTGCGAGTCATGTATGTGTGTTATTGACTGCTTTACAGTCAATTTTCATTGTTTATTGCCTCAGCACTAATATGATGTAATTTTCTTTCCTTTCAGAACCACACATGCCAGTCTTCTTCCACACACGTACAAATACATCAACATCTTTCCACGCATGCTCTCATCTGCTCATTGAGTGATTGTCATATCAAGTGCCATTGCCTGTATATACAGTGCCTTGCAAAAGTATTCGGCCCCCTTGAATCTTGCAACCTTTCGCCACATTTCAGGCTTCAAACATAAAGATATGAAATTTAATTTTTTGGTCAAGAATCAACAACAAGTGGGACACAATCGTGAAGTGGAACAACATTTATTGGATAATTTAAACTTTTTTAACAAATAAAAAACTGAAAAGTGGGGCGTGCAATATTATTCGGCCCCTTTACTTTCAGTGCAGCAAACTCACTCCAGAAGTTCAGTGAGGATCTCTGAATGATCCAATGTTGTCCTAAATGACCGATGATGATAAATAGAATCCACCTGTGTGTAATCAAGTCTCCGTATAAATGCACCTGCTCTGTGATAGTCTCAGGGTTCTGTTTAAAGTGCAGAGAGCATTATGAAAACCAAGGAACACACCAGGCAGGTCCGAGATACTGTTGTGGAGAAGTTTAAAGCCGGATTTGGATACAAAAAGATTTCCCAAGCTTTAAACATCTCAAGGAGCACTGTGCAAGCCATCATATTGAAATGGAAGGAGCATCAGACCACTGCATATCTACCAATACCCGGCCGTCCTTCCAAACTTTCTTCTCAAACAAGGAGAAAACTGATCAGAGATGCAGCCAAGAGGCCCATGATCACTCTGGATGAACTGCAGAGATCTACAGCTGAGGTGGGAGAGTCTGTCCATAGGACAACAATCAGTCGTACACTGCACAAATCTGGCCTTTATGGAAGAGTGGCAAGAAAAAAGCCATTTCTCAAAGATATCCATAAAAAGTCTCGTTTAAAGTTTGCCACAAGCCACCTGGGAGACACACCAAACATGTGGAAGAAGGTGCTCTGGTCAGATGAAACCAAAATTGAACTTTTTGGCCACAATGCAAAACGATATGTTTGGTGTAAAAGCAACACAGCTCATCACCCTGAACACACCATCCCCACTGTCAAACATGGTGGTGGCAGCATCATGGTTTGGGCCTGCTTTTCTTCAGCAGGGACAGGGAAGATGGTTAAAATTGACGGGTTAGGGAAGAAGAAAACCTGTTGGTATCTGCACAAGATCTGAGACTGGGACGGAGATTTATCTTCCAACAGGACAATGATCCAAATCATAAAGCCAAATCTACAATGGAATGGTTAAAAAATAAACGTATCCAGGTGTTAGAATGGCCAAGTCAAAGTCCAGACCTGAATCCAATCGACAATCTGTGGAAAGAGCTGAAGACTGCTGTTCACAAACACTCTCCATCCAACCTCACTGAGCTCGAGCTTTTTTGCAAGGAAGAATGGGCAAGAATGTCAGTCTCTCGGTGTGCAAAACTGATAGAAACATACCCCAAGCGACTTGCAGCTGTAATTGGAGCAAAAGGTGGCGCTACAAAGTATTAACGCAAGGGGACCGAATAATATTGCACGCCCCACTTTTCAGTTTTTTATTTGTTAAAAAAGTTTAAATTATTCAATAAATTTTGTTCCACTTCACGATTGTGTCCCACTTGTTGTTGATTCTCGACAAAAAAATCAAAATTTTATATCTTTATGTTTGAAGCCTGAAATTTGGCGAAAGGTTGCGAGGTTCAAGGGGGCCGAATCCTTTTGCAAGGCACTGTAACTGTGCCTATTGCAATGTTGGATTAAAAGTGCCAAAGACCAACTCCACTCTCCTCTCCTTGTGTTCTAACAGACACCCCGAGGCGAATAAAACATATTGAACCCAGAATCTCATACAGTCCATTAGTCCAAATTAGAATCGATAAGAGAATCGATAAAGAATCGAATCATTAAGCAATATCGATAATGGAATCAGAATCGTAAAAATCTTATCAATTCCCATCCCTAGTCATATCCAGCTAAAGATGAAGAATTTCAAATGCCAAAGATGGAAAATCACACACACATTACTTGAGTTCTGATAAACAATAAATCTCAGTAAGGTTTTGACAACTGATCATAAAAATGTAACATCTTAGCTTTAATTTGACATATTGCACATCGAGGTTGAGCAAATGAGCACGGAATAATTTACATTTCAAAAATTGCACTTTTTGACAATATTTTGTCAGGATTCCACCCAAGGACAGCAATATAAAGTATAATGAACAAATTTTCATTTATTTAATCAAATAATGCACATTTAATCATTATTATTATTATTATTATTTACTATAAATTTACAAAAGACATGGCTTACCTTGCCACGCAAAAATATCCAATGGTATAATTTTTATTCAGCTCAGCTCCACATTAAAATTACTGAAAAAAGTTGTTTTCCAACATCTCAGTTGGGTATACATAAATGGTCCCTTTCTTACTATATGCAACTATAGCATAGCTGAAATTGCTAAGAGGTCGTACTATTTTTTTTTTCTTCACTTTGTTCCTCCTTTGCTCTAGCAAGGGCATACAATTGATTGACATGGAAACACTGTATGTATGACTCAAAATACCAGAGTTGAACCACAACACCAGTAATTGTGAAGGATGGGCGTTGACATCTGCCTGAAAGTTTGCTGACTTTGGTTCAATGTCTAATGCGTCTTCCAGGAAGTATTTTATAGAGAGTTTTAGGACAAAGGTTTGTCTTTTTCAACCATGACCGGTGGCTTTACTCAAGTTTACACAAACGGCTCTGTTTCTAAACCACAGCCATCAGTTTATTGCCTTAACCCAATCTTAACCTTGACACTATTTGTCATACTTGCTTCTCATGCACCGCTTGTTTGTCCACTTTCACTGAAGGATGTCTTGTCTCGAACAGTTTTAGAATCGAATCAGACGTTTGGTGCCATTACAGCTTTGAGTGTCAGAAAAAAGCGAAACATAAACTAAGTTATTGCATTGTAATGATATCAATAATTGCAGCAAGTCATCTGCAATTTTCAAATCCATAACTTGAATCACTGAATTGATGCCAAATACTTTATTGTTACGCGAACATGCACATTTGGATTGAAATGGAGATTACATTTTTATTCTAAAGTGTTAAAGTAAAATTAAAACTAAAGCAGTAATTCAGGAAAATGAACATTGTTAATGAATACGAATGAAAATATTGATTTACCATTATTATTGTCTCTATTGGCTTTTAGATTTGTCTCTAAATTCAGTGACTTGTCAGTCAATGACCTTAATACATGTTTTGATTGTAAATATTTATAATATTTATTTGGACAAAAATTTATTGTGAAAGGGGGCGTGGCATAATCAATTTCAATTTAGTATAGTTACATTATAGTACTGTACACAAGGAGTGGTTGGTTAAATGGAAAAAACTCCATACAATACAAATGCATGACCTTCATCCATCAACCACCTTTGGAATGAACATAGTTATTCTGAGTAAGATCCTTATTAGGTATTTGATACAAAATATTATGGTTGAATGGATAAAAATTCGAATTCAAAAATATATTAATTCTCTATCAGTTTATGGCCCTATCCCATTTGGAGTCTTTTGCCCAAATTGTCACAGCCTTGATGAAATATCAGATGGGGAAAGATGCAAATACGTCAAGCGGGCGTAGTTGTCAGATGGATGTTAAGAAAACAACATCACTCTTTCTCATGCCTCCACCTCGTAGTTTTGGGTGTCACTCTGTTTTTCTAGCATACTTCATCCAGACATGTGGTTGCATTTCTACACGCAACAACACTCATATTCCTGATGATTGACATATTGCATTACACTTAATTCCTTCTGTGTTTCGATGTAAACTACACCTTTAAAAATGGGAAATAACCTCTGTATTACAGATGTTGAAACAGCAGAATTCTATGCTATGTGTCACAGTTAAATAATAAAATAACAATAGAATAGGTATTTATTAAGGGTGTAACGGTACATGTATTCGTATTGAACCGTTTCGGTTCTTGGTGCTCGGTTCGGAACAGACGTGTATCGAACGAGTTTCTGACGTATTGTAACCCTTACTTTTCGAGGCTGTGAGTTGATCGAGTTACAGTTTCTTGGTGTAGATTATATTTACTCCGTCTTCTCTACTATAATGACGACCAACACGGTAGGACAGTAAGAAATGTCAACGGCGCGACAACGTGGCCGCCGCGAGAACGCAGTGAAACGTGGCCATTAAAGTCAATCAGCCAATGCACACCAGTCGCAGTGCGGCCGCGTGTTAGACGCGTCCCAGAAGCGGCTCAACGCGATGCACGCGTAAAGAACGGCAGAGTTTATTATTTGACGCGCGATGCGGCCCTCCTGCGTCAATACCACTACCGGTAGCTAGGATCGGGCCGGAAGTCACTCGTGTAATAATACGGTGGATCCGGTCGATTTTCAAACTAATATGCAATTGTAACCTACTTTATGACTCCATCAGATCTCGAGTGGTAGATCGGGGCACAGTTGACTTGTCTTTGTTGATTTACAGTTGTCTTCTCTGCTATAATAATAACCAACACGGCCCCGTGTTCAATACAAAACCCTCCTACCACAACAAAACAAGTAGGAACTAATATTCACATAGGAACTAAAGTTATAGTATTTATTGTCATTGTCAAATGTGTTTAATTGAATAATATAAAATAAATAAATAGGAAAATATATGCTCTCTCGCTATAAGTGAATAATTATAGCTTGCTTAGACTGAAATATATGCAAGACAGAAATAGTTTAATGCGGCCCTAATTTATCAGTGCCATTTGTGCAACAACAACACTGTATAGTGCTGTATATAAAAATATGGTATTATTTAGGACATTAAAACTCAAATGAATAGTAATACTGTAGCAATACCTGCAATATTATCTTGTATATCAATACCTTTTCTATCCTGCTTGTCTTCATCAGAGTTCGTAATAAGGGCAACAGATTGGGTCCACCCTGGATTGGTGGAAATTCAGGTGCACGAATATGGTGATGGCGGACTTCTGTGGGCTCACAGACTTCCAGTGTAAACCACGCGCATTGTCAGTAACGCATTACTGTACTCTGATGACTTTGTTTTGTTTAAGTAACGAGTAATTTAACCCGTTCATTTTTCCAAACCAGTACTCTGATTAAACTTAGTTTCCGTAGTGCCTGTGCGTTATTATTTTGTTGTTACTTCATAATATATGTAGAATGAAGAAACTGTAGTCATGTACAAGGAGCATTTCGAATAGAAAATGTTGCTCTTGAGTTTGAGAGTGACATCACATCTCACGTTTTCTCATCAAAAAAAAACGTCGGGGAAAAAAAAAAAAACGGGTCACCTGTATTACCATGCTGTGTGAGTGCTGTCTGCAGTGAGGCCAACAACATAGCCTGGCTACCTCATCAGGATGCTAACACTGAGAGGCAGGAGAGATTCCACCAATGGCTGCATTTGCTCACTGGAAATACAGCCATGACTTCACATTTCTTTCTAGTAAAGATGACAAATATATCTCCATGCGCTGCAAACTTTGCGCTGGCTCAAAAAGACTGTCGACCGCTAAAAACTCAACATCCACTTCAAGGAACCACATCACAACGTGACAAAACTCCAAACAAAGCCTACAGGAGACGAGACAGCCAGCACATCTACAGTTTGTAACCAGCCTTTACGTACATTTTATAGTTACAGTTTGTAACCATAGGTGGAGGTTTACTTTTGTGGAAGGCGGGGGCAAAATATGTTGATGACTGAAACAAAAGTCAAAAGTTTGGACACACCTCATCATTTTTGCGTTTTATGTATTTTCACTACGATTGTAAATTCTCACAGAAGATATCAAAACTATGAACGAACATGTGGGATCATGTACTTGACAAAAAAAAAAAAAAAGGGAAATAACTGAAAACAGGTTTTATATTCTACATTCTTCAAAGTATCCACCCTTGAGTTGTCTCCAAACTTTTGGCCTATACTGCATATATATATATTATATTTTGCCACTGTTCGTGTTCAATCCTTAGTTCAAGCTCAGTTGTTGTTAAGGGCTTTTGAAAGCTTAGGTTTAAAGAAATTCGAAGTATCCAGTTTACCTCCTCAGGTGTAGTTTTGGCTATGCAAAGCAAAGGAGCAAAGGTAAGATGCTTGTCACATGATTTGTTCGAAAAATTAATATGACCCATTATGAAATACTAATAATAAAACTTTTATAGACAACATTTTAATGGCTAGGTCTTTATTTTAAAGGGAAAGTTCAGAATTTTTGACATTAGGCTTAATCTTCGAGTCAGCAGAGGTTTAATTAGTCGGTGGAGTTAATTTGAACAAATTCTGTGCAGTTTGTCAGTTATTTGTTAGTTTCCGGGCTCTAAAGTGGCTAAGCTAGTGTGAGTCAATGGTAGTTGAAATCAACTCCCCCGCTTACTAGAAAATTAAGCCTTAAGTGAAAAATTCAATTACATGCAATGATATTTTTCTGTTGTCATTTTTATGATGAGGCAGCAAATGGAGAAACATTGGTAAAAAGAAACTAATAAGTTACTTTTAAAGTAACTTAGTTACTTTGATAATAAAGTAATCAGTAAAGTAACTAGATTACTTTTTTGAGGTGAAGTCTGTAATCAGTAATTAAATTACTTTTTCAAATCTGTGACAACACCGCGGGTAATTTGACAGCAAGAGAAAAAGAAGAATGTCTTTTAACATTAAAAAGAGACGATCTCTTCAGGCCGCGAGGACACAATTATTCGATGCTGCGTGTCATTTCGTCACATTAGAAGAAAGAAGTGAATGAGTTTCCATGCATTCCCGTCGATGCAGCAGTTCAGCACTGTAGTTGGCTTTTTAAGAGAGCGTATTTATTGTCAATATAAACACAATAAAATTAATTTCTTCCTCTTGTTGTATGCTCTACTTTTGGGTCAGTTATGCTTAACAACAGCAATTACTTATGTATATCAAATGGCCCTGACGTAATATGGCCGACGAGTGACGGTCTCGGAGTTAGTCCCACCCTATAGTCTAGAGCAGACATGTCCAAAGTGCGGCCCGGGGGCCAAATGTGGCCCCTGGTCAAATTTCATCCGGCCCCCAGCCTCTGTCATAACATCAATGACGTCTGGCCCGCACACAGACTTAATAAATTGGTCAGCAGTACTGCTACCAGAAAATGAAGTAGCTATACTAAATGCTGCTCCTCATTTACCCACTAAAAGGCAGCAGTACTCTAAGCAACATTACTCCGTGTGACCCTTGACTTCCGATTTTCTGAAATGGCGACAATCAACAACAAAAACAAAGAAAGTTGACTGCGACGGCCAACGCTTCAAGGATAGGTGGAAACTGGACTATTTTTTTCACTAAAATACGCAACATTTGTGTCTGCCTCATTTGCAAAGAGATAGTCGCTGTTTTTAGAGAGTTCAATGTGAGGCGATATTACCAACAAGACACGATGACATGTACGACAAGATTACAGGGAAGATACGCAGCGAGAAATTGACGCAACTTGAAGCTAGTTTAATTTCACAGCAGCAGTATTTTGCAAGAGCCCGAGAGTCGAAAGAGAACGCCACAAAGGTTAGTAGCGAGACTGTTGAAATGATTAATTTAAAAACATTATAAAGTAAATGTATAACACAAAATGGCTTGCTAAAATTTGCTTAAATATATTGTTCTACTCAAAGCACGTCAGCCAAGGTCGGCCCCCCACATTTTTACCACACCAAATCTGGCCCCCTTTGCAAAAAGATTGGACACCCCTGGTCTAGAGTTTGCGTGCTTGGACAACTGGTCTAATGTCTTGTCAACTAATTCCTGTACCAGCACATTGATGACTTTTAAATATTACCACCCTTGTGATTCTCAATCCAAGAATCCCAATCCTGTTCATACTGAGCTATTACCAACCTCCGCAATGTTATGAAAATACATATTGAATAGCAATTTTTGCTATTCCCTGATTTATGAAAGTACTTTATGAGAGAAATAAGAGTACAGTTCAACTAAGTTCTTGGCAACAAAGCTACAACTTGCCACACCGTATAAATCAGTTTAAATCACTGACACTCTCAATTAAGTTTTGGGTCCAATGACTTATGGAATTGGAATGACAACAGAAAGCTGGATTTGTATTTGAAGACTGATGTTAAGAGTCACTGTGTTGCTTTAAGCAAGGCTGGTCATACATGTGTGTTTTATATTTTGTGGATTTTGACAAAAAGCATACTGGCAGGCATTATTACTTTGAGGCAGACTTAGCAGGTCCGTCATCACAGAACAAACAGTGTATCTGCCGTACTTCGCTGCTCAATGAGCTGTGCATGTATAGCTGGCAGAGCAGCATAATGTGTGGGATGAGGATCCTCTGTGGGAAATGCTATGTACATTCAAATGGGTGCGTGACATACTGTATGTGTCCATGACAGTCTGTTTTGCTCTACCACACACAACCCTATAAATCCTTTCCGTGATGCCATGGTTAAACTCTGACACAAGAAAAGGCGATTCCAAATGTTGACTTCGAGATGATGACGAGTAATTGATTCCAACTCGGAAACAAATTGATGTTAAGCCACAGCAAAGGCATTGAGCTTACAAACATCATTTGAAAAGTACAGGGATGAGAGACAAAAAAACATGCATCATTGATATATAACATTTTCCCCATGGCCCAAAGTTAAACCACATTTTCTCTCTCGCTCCTTTTTTTAAGGGGTTGAAAACTGAAGGGTATACAGTGGGGCGAATAAGTATTTAGTCAACCACCAATTGTGCAAGTTCTCCGACTTGAAAAGATTAGACAGGCCTGTACTTGTCAGCATGGGTAAACCTCAACCACTAGAGGCAGAATATGGAGAAGAAAAAAAAAACTGAAAATCACATTGTTTGATTTTTTAAAAAAATATTTCCAAATTAGAGTGGAAAATAAGTATTTGGTCACATATAAAACAAGCAAGATTTCTGGCTGTCAAAGAGTTCTAACTTCTTCTAACGTGGTCTAACGAGGCTCCACTCGTTACCTGTATTAATGGCACCTCTTTTAATTAATTATCGGTATAAAAGACACCTGTCCATAATTTTATTCAGTCACACTCCAAACTCCGCTATGGCGTAAGACCAAAGAGCTGTCAAAGGACACCAGAGACAAAATTGTAGACCTGCACTAGGCTGGGAAGACTGAATCTGCAATAGGTAAAACGCTTGGTGTAAAGAAATCAACTGTGGGAGCAATTATTAGAAAATGGAAGACATACAAGACCACTGATAATCTCCCTCGATCTAGGGCTCCATGCAAGATCTCACCCCGTGGCTTCAAAATGATAACAAGAACTGTGATCAAAAATCCCAGAACCACACGAGGGAACCTAGTGAATGACCTACATGATGCGCCGCCAGGGCCTCAAATCCTGCACTGCCAGACGTGTCCCCCTGCTGAGGAAAGTACACGTCCAGGCCCGTCTGCGGGTCACTGGAGAGCATTTGGATGATCCAGAAGAGGACTGGGAGAATGTGTTATGGTCAGATGAAACCAAAATAGAACTTTTTGGTAGAAACACAGGTTCTCGTGTTTGGAGGAGAAAGAATACTGAATTGCATCTGAAGAACACCATACCCACTGTGAAGCATGGGGGTGGAAGCATCATGCCTTGGGGCTGTTTTTCTGCAAACGGACCAGGACAACTGATCTGTGTAAAGGAAAGAATGAATGGGGCCATGTATCGAGAGATTTTGAGTGAAAATCTACTTCCATCAGCAAGGGCATTGAAGATGAGATGTGGCTGGGTCTTTCAGCATGACAATGATCCCAAACACACAGCCAGGGCAACAAAGGAGTGGCTTCGTAAGAAGCATTTCAAGGTCCTGAAGTGGCCTGGGTCTTTCAGCATGACAATGATCCCAAACACACAGCCAGGGCAACAAAGGAGTGGCTTCGTAAGAAGCATTTCAATGTCCTGGAGTGGCCTAGCCAGTCTCCAGATCTCAACCCCATAGAAAATCTGTGGAGGGAGTTGAAAGTCAGTGTTGCCCAACGACAGCCCCAAAACATCACTGCTGTAGAGGAGATCTGCATGGAGGAATGGGCCAAAATACCAGCAACAGTGTGTGAAAAGCTTGTGAAGAGTTACAGAAAACGTTTGGCCTCCGTTATTGCCAACAAAGGTTACATAACAAAGTGTTGAGATGAACTTTTGGTATTGGCCAAATACTTATTTCCCACCATGATTTGCAAATAAATTCTTTAAAAATCAAACAATGTGATTTTCTGAGGGCATTTCCATTGTATATAATAGCTAATCAATTTTCCATACAGCTTGTCTTCGTTAAGCTAACAGGTCAGCTACAGCCTATGCAAGCTGACCTTGGACTAAAGGAAGAGCATAACATAGAATCGTCAACAGTCAAATACTGTGCACATACAAACTCACCAGAGCAAGCTGCTGGTGAGATTTGAATCCAGAATCTCATAATAGTAAACCAGACATTAATTTTTCCTGCTCTTATTCAACCAAACACTGATGACAGAATGTCACTAACAGTTGAAAGCTTGCGTACGTTCTCACTCCGCATGGACTGAAGTGAAACACGAGATACATCAAATGACAGGAAGGGAGGGAGGAGGTTGAGATGATGCAAAGCAGATTTTGAGGACTGATTGATTCAGTGTCATACGCAAGTTCACATTCAGATCAGCCAGTTTGTCTCTAGCATTTTTAGGTTCTGGTTGATGGATCTATTGCGAATGTCACGGAGCAAAGTGGGAGTGTTGATTAAATAGAGGAAGCAGGAAAACGAGACAACATTGCATGGCAAACATTTCCCCCCCCCAAAATATGCAAAAACAAAGTACAAACTATCAAAGTAAAACTCAAGAGGAAAAGCACAACAAAATTGACATCAACAAAGAATTAACCAGGCCTAAAAGAAAGCAGGGATACAAACAATGTGACGAGATGAACACCTCCTAAAAGTAAATGTTTTTTGTCTTACTAGACACTTTTATCTCAGAAATCTACAGACCACGCCTTTGACTTCACATGTTTTGCGCTCTGAAATTATCGAAGTAGGCATGTGCCATGTACTTTTTCCCAAATCGTGTTTTGCCTAAATTCATCACCATTTGACTCCAAAAAAAAAAAGGCTATAGCTACGTATCAAGGATGATTAAGACTTGAGCTCAATTTTGAGTTTTTTGGAAGATACAGTAAATATGTACATGGGATTCCTTCGGTTTATTATTCTTAATAAAATTGATTTAACAAAAAGAATGCTGACATCACGGACTGGTCTGTGTAGAAACGGGGATAACATTGCTTGTTGGTATAGGGTTGTAACATAAAATGTATAAAAGGTGAAGTGTTGTTAAAACCTTTTGGATGCATGAAATACATTAATAAGGGTAAGAAAGAGAAGGCAATACACAAACATCCATGCATCATCTACACTCTAAAAGTAGGCAAGCTTGGCTGATATCACTGTCTTGTTTACTAAAAACATCCTGTCAGATGGAAACGATGAAATGACCTTCTTATGACCTTGGGTTTTCCCTAATTGTTGTTTATTTTGCAGGATCAAGCAGCTTTTTGATTACCAATAAAATGATTTCACGCTGACAATCAGCGGCCCATGCGCAGACGCATTCATGCATATTCTGTTACCATGAACACATTCAAAACAATTGTGTCTCTGACTTAACACTTCCTTTTTTTAAAACACCCTGCCAATTTAGATCAACTGTAGCTCCTGCATCTTGGTTTTGGGCTTAGGAGCTTTGCACCCATTATGTTAAAAAATAGCAAAAGTGCAACAAAAGCTAAAGTACTACACAAACTCAAACTGGGACAGGGCATGGAGCAGGGCATTAAACATTGACAAAACATACAGTAGATGACAAAGACTGGGAGTTTAGAGCCCCTTTCACAAACATATCCTGGTAAATTCATGTGTAAAGTGACGTGGGATTTTCTCGCGTCATTGCTCTCAGGCATCGACGCGATTTGGACACTTTCACAGACTTTTACGGCATTACATCATTTTTGGGTTGCATCGGCTGTGACAATGTTGGTCAAATCGTGTTTTGTTACAGAGCCGGTTGGCTGCACCCAATTCAAGCTCATCAAGACTGTATTTAAGCCCAGGTGATCCAAGAGGAGGGTGCCGAGATATTAACTTGCTGGGTGCCATACGACACGTTGTACTCTCAAATTTTGTGCATTTGCTAACTTGTTCGTCTACCGCCCTTAAACTGATTTGTCAGACACACAAGGGGCAGGCAGAAAACAGGTGACAAAAATGGGGCAACCGCAAGGACAAGACAAGAAACAAGACACATAAAGGAATCAAACCAAAATATAGACAGTAACTCATCGATCAATGCATCAATCCATTTGGTCTTGGCGTAATTATTGACTCAGACCTAAAATTTGATAACCATCTGTAGTCCGTCACTAAATTAGCTTATTACCACCTAAAAAATATAGCCAGAATTAAGGGGCGTCTGACTTAACAAGACATGGAAAAACTTATGCATGCCTTCATTTTCAGTAGATTGAACTATTGCAACGGTATATTTACAGGTCTTTGTCAGGGAAATTCACTTTTGAACACCAAGACAAGTATCAAATAAGAGAACAGAATCAGACTTAGCCAAGTATTGTCTTGCTTCGAAGGATTTATGAACAAGAGCTCTCGGGTACAGCCACGCACAAAGCGTCCTCTCCGCATGTGGACAAAAGAGAAATTCAGGGCATGCCTCTATTTATGGGTTGACATCATGTAAAAACAAAACCGAAACTTACTATAGCATATCCTGGTAAAAACATCTCAAGTTACAGAAAAACATCTCCAGTAGGGGAAAAACACCTCAAGTTATGACCTTGAACACCAGCTCTGGCTAGAACGATGATGAGCTCAGTCTGATAAGCTACAGTCGCTCATTGTTTTCATTCAGGGCATATTGTAAAACACAGGAACATAACAGTCCATATTTGGGCACATTGTGATACAGTCTACAATAGTCAAGGCTATGGGAAGGCACACTCAAACAGGTTAATATAACAATGATGCTCTATGCTACAATGTTCTCATTCAAGCATAACAAAAGCAAACAAAATATGATGTATAATGGTTGTGTTTTAAGCATGAATAAAATTCTTTCACAGTCTCGATAAAAAAATCAGTCGGGAAGCTGCAGCTAGTTCAGAATGCTGCTGCCAGAGACCTTACAAATACCGTACAAGGAAACTGGACCACATTACACCAACTCCACCCAATTCAAGCTCATCAAGACTGTATTTAAGCCCAGGTGATCCAAGAGAAGGGTGCCGAGATATTAACTTGCTTGGCGCCATTTGACACCTTGTACTCTCGAATTTTGTGCATTTGCTAGCTTGTTCGTCTACCGCCCTTGTTTTGAAATCCCCTATGTTGTGCTGGTATTTGAGTGAATTTGTTTTGTTGTTTTATCGGCTCTCTGCCCATCGCTTAGGTTAGTATTATTGATCTCCGTCGACCTACTGTCATGGACCCATTGTGTTTTTCCCCCTTTTCTGCGATCGCGTGTATTTTTGTTTGTATTTAATAAACACTTGAACTCAACCCTCCATTGTTTTCTGCTTTGAGGTACAACCTTGTTTCCGCAGTTGTGGACCCTAACATCGGCAAAAATAAATAAATAAATAAACCAAACATTTCCAAAGATAGACGAAGGACTATCTTCCTCGGCTCTACGATCCAGTAGCAGTTTAATTTCGTTATGTTTTCAGATTAATTTAGCTATTTCCAGCTTGCTCTTTTGATAATTGCGATGTTTGTTTACCACTTTTCGTCTTACTGCGAAGAAAGAGGAAGTGACGATCGGCCTGCCATGATATTTACGTCATCAGACATCGTGCTTTGACCTGGGAATTTCACGCTTGCTTTCACGTACACTGCTTCCCGGGAAAATCCCGGACATTATACCAAGACGCGACCGTTACATGTTCGCGTAATCTTTGTGTCAGACTACCTGGGCACTTGCTTTCACATACAAGAACTGACAGTTTAAATCCTTGGATTTAGATGGTGTTCAGGCATATGTGAAAGGGGCTTATGTTACACAGACATAAGCAAACCTCGCTGAACACAAAAAGCAGAGGGAAAGCTGATTGGCCAGACACATAAGGGGCAGGCAGACAACAGGTGACAAAAATGGGGCAACCGCAAGAACAAGACACGTAACAAGGCACATTGAAGAATCAATCCAAAATCATAACAAACCAAAATATAGATAGTAACACATCGATCAATGCATCAATCCATTTAGTCTTGGTGTAATTATTGACACGTGCCTAAAATTTTATAGCCCGTCACTAAATCTGCTTATTAGCGACTAAAAAATATAGCCAGAATTAAGGGACTTCTGACTAAACAAGACATGGAAAAACTTATGCATGCATTCATTTTCAGGAGATTGAACTACTGCAACGGTATATTTATAGGTCTTGATAAAAAAATCAGTCAGGAAGCTGCAGCTAGTACAGAATGCTGCGCTGCCAGAGTCCTTACAAATACCGTAAAAGGAAACTGGACCACATTACATCAGGACAGACAATAAAATACTACGGCTCGTGTACAAAACACTTAATGGCCTTGGACCAAAATACATGCTTGATTTGTTGGATCTCTATGAAGCATCTAGACCCCTTAGGTCATCTGGAACTGGTCTCCTTAATGTTCCAAGAATAGGAGTCAAGCAGGGTTAGGCAGCATTTAGTTATTATGCTCCTCACCTCTGGAGCAAGTTACCTGAAGGCCTGACATGTGCTCAAACTGTTAACTCCTTTAAATCAGGGCAAAGCAAGGCAAGGCAATACAAATTTATTTATATAGCACAATTCAACACAAGGCAATTCAAAGTGCTTTACATCACATGAAGCTCATAAAAATCAATTTAAATCAATACAACATTAAAACAAACACTATCAAAATAGGAATTAAAATTATACATAAAAATCGCATTTAATCACGAATAGAATAAAAAACAAATTAAAAAAAAATAATACTACTAGTAATAACAATTGAAATCAGCAATGGAGATAAAGCACAAGAGGAATAGAAAAGCAAATAGATTGAAATGTATAGACAGTTATGGATATGCAGTGCTAAACAAAAGCGTTTTTAGCCCTGATTTAAAGGAGCTAACAGTTTAAGCATACTTCAGACCTTCAGGTAACTTGTTCCAGAGGTGAGGAGCATAATAACTAAATGCTGCCTCACCCCCCTTGGTTCTTGTTTTTGGAACATACAGGAGACCGGTGCCAGACGACCTTAGGGGTCTAGATGTTTCATAGGAATCCAACAAATCAGGCATGTATTTTGTTCACAGACCATTAAGTGTTTTGTAGACGAGCAGTTGTAGTCTATCCTTTGACTCACTGGAAGCCAGTGTAACGATTTCAAAACCGGTTTAATGTGGTCCAGTTTCCTTGTATTTGTGAGGATTCTGGCTGCAGCATTCTGTACTAGCTGCAGCTTCCTGACTGATTTTTATATCAAGACCTGTAAATATACCGTTGCAATAGTCCAATCTGCTGAAAATGAATGCATGCATAAGTTCTTCCATGTCTTGTTGAATCAGAAGCCCTTAAATTCTTGCTATATTTTTTAGGTGGTAATAAGCAAATTTAGTGACGGACTTTCGATGGCTGTCAAATTTGAGGTCTGAGTCAATAATTACGTCAAGATTTCTGACTTGATTTGTAGCTGTAAGTGACATTGTGCTAAGGTGCCTGCTTATCTTAGACCTTTCCTTTTTTGGCCCAAAAAGGATCACTTCTGTCTTTTCCACATTTAACTGGAGAAAATTCTGGCACATCCGTTCATTGATTTGTTGAATGCATTTACTCAGAGAGTCTAAGGGACTATAAACATGTGGGGACACAGACATGTAGAGTTGTGTGTCATCTTCATAGGTGTGATAGGAGATGTCATACTGTTCCATAATCTGAGCTAGGTGAAGAATATAGATGTTGAATAAGAGTGGTCCAAGAATTGACCCTTGAGGGACTCCACACGCGAATTTGGTTTGTTCTGACTGATGGTTTCCGACTGACACAAAGAAATCCCTATCATGTAAATAAGATTTGAACCACTGAAGAACAGTGTCAGTAAGCCCTACCCACTGTTCCAATCTGCTGAGTTGTATGTTGTGATCAACCGTGTCGAATGCCGTGCTGAGATCCAATAGTAGCAGAACGATGATTTGCCTGCATCCGTTTTCTGACGAATATCATTTAGGACTCTGATAAGCACGGTCTCGGTGCTGTGTTGTGGCCGAAATCCAGACTGAAATGAGTTAAAAAGACTGTTTGCATCATAAAAACCTGGATCTGTTTGAACAAAACCATCTCGATAATTTTCCCCAGGAATGTCATATTTGATATTGGCCTATAATTACTAATGGTTGTGGCATCCAGATTAGTTTTTTTTTTAATGAGGTTTTATTACTGCAATTTTTAAAGTCTGCGGAAACTCTCCTGTTTCGAGAGAAGTATTCATAATCTGAAGTATGTCTGGGGCTATGCAATGAAAAACAGTTTTGAAAAAGTTTGAAGGAAGGATGTCAAGGCAGCATGTTGTGGGCTTTAATTTTGACACAATTTCTGTTAAAGTGGCATAGTCCAAGAGGCTGAACTGTCTAAGATTGACGTGGGGGACATTTTGGGATGCATTTACTGTAACAATTGTTAATCTGGAGTTGCACACAGTCTGTCTAATCTTTAGTACTTTATGCTGCGAATTCACTACAGGACCCCTCAGATGCCAATTCCTGAGGTACTGATGGCTGAGAGCTAAAAATGCTTTTGTTTATCACAGCATATCCATAACTGTCTATATAATTCAAATTTCAAGCTATTTGCTTTTTATTCATTTTATGTATAATTTTATTTTCTGTTTCAATTGTCTTTGTTTTAACTTTCTTTTGATTTAATGTAATTTTTATGAATCATTTCATCTCTGCTCGTGTATCTTCATGTGATGTAAAGCACTTTGACTTGCCTTGTATTCAATTGTGCTATACAAATAAATTGTCCTTGCCTTGCCAAGTCGTTTCATCAATATGTCTGAAATAGAAGTCTAAAATAATGAAAATAGCAATTTAATAAGGAGTCACACATTTACTCTACAAAGGCTCTAAGACAGCTTCATGTCCTGTCATCAACACTACAGAAACTCCTTAAACTGTATTTGTCAAAAAAAAAAAAAAAACTAAACGTTGGCTGTACTGTGAAGCATGATTAGAAGGAATGCATGTTTTAAACGTTTTGGCAGGAAAACATTCCACATACTATAATGTAAAACAAATTTAGCGGTATTATAACAGGTAAAGTCTATATATCAATAGACCCCAATCACGTGACGTCACAACTCCGCCCCCCTGACTGGTGCCGCCATATTGTCCGTCAGCTCATAGTGTTTACGTATTACCGCTACGTACATTCCTCCTATTACTGCGTGTTTTTCTGCTTGTCTAATAAATCACCCCCTAGTAAACGAACCCAAAAACCTTCCTGACAATCGTTAACATTGATTATTCAAAATGGTGAAGGCATGTGTAGCGGTTGGTTGCAGTAACAAAGAAGATAAACGGCCATTTTAGTAGTTGCTGTGTGCCCATTGTTAAAAGGGCAAATCTCTAAAGCAGCACGGTTTGTTTATCTCGGTCCATGATGCGTTTGTGTCGACAGCCGTCAGACAGCGGCGAAAACATCAATATGATGCCAACACGATCGCATACATCATCAGACGGAGACTACGAAGCTCGTCGCCACGGTCGCGCAGCAAGAAGGTGAGCGCAACAACAGGTATTGTGCCGAAAAATAGCCGCTCTGCGTGAAATGTCCCCCCTGACGGGAGCGCCCACACGGAAACGACTTTCTTGTACCGTGAATATGTATTATTTTACTCTGCTTGAACTAATAAATGTCATACCTGCGTGATTGTCATTGGGATATGGTCGTGAAAACCTGTCGACTAATACATTTCTGTTCAAAGATGGTTATGTGGCCCAGTCCACGATTTGTTACTAAAATACAGTACTAATATTTTGTGTAATTTAATTATTTAAAACTGATCTTACAGTCGTAAATCCATTACTGTAATGTGTCCATGAAAACATTTGATTTTTTCACGTCAATAAAGCGTTATAAATAAGCGCTCCCGTCAGGGGGGGGGCATTACACGCTGAGCAGCTATTTTTCGGCACACACCGGCCCGTTGTCAATCAAGTTTCATTTTACAATAGTGACAACGGTGACGCTCAGCTGACCAAATGTCGGTTTCTATTCGGGCCGGTGCCGATTTTGGGTACCCGACTCCTCATCGTGACATAAACTGGAGTATGATTGGAAATTTTGTGGTCTCAGGACGAGCTCTGACGCACGGGACGGGACCGGACGGGAGGAAACATCGGTTTGGGCATCAAATATGGATCTGGCGACTGGATGGACCGAAGCTTTTCCAAATAACGGCTTTTATGCAACTCATCCAATGAGTTTACAGCATCTGGGCTTCCATAATTTGCAAGTGAATCCACCTTTAGAAACTACGATCATTGACAATACGTACACACAATGACGGACAATATGGCGGCACAATACAGTGATCACGTGAGTTTGTGACGTTGGTGATTGGGGTCTATAGGACTTGCTAGGTAGTGTGGCCTCATGGTTAGCATGTCTACAGATATCTACCTCCCAGTTAAACTGTCAGAGGTTGGAATCTTGGTTCAAGCATATCTGAGTTTGCTTCTTGCTGACAGTCCTGCTTCAATTTATGTTCTAAAAACTTACATTAACGGTACAGGGTACAGGTCGTTGCGAATGAACAGTTGATTTTCTTGCCCTGGGTTTGACTTACAAACAATGCAAAGTAATGAGAAGCGCTATATATATTTGGTAATTTATTTTTCCGTTTGGTAATTTCCTCTCCTACTTGGCCCCCAAAATCTTCTGAGTAAGTCTAATTGTTCATACTAACCTTCACCTTTTAAATGGATTGAAAGTTCAGAGAGTTTTGCAATCTTGCCAGCAGAACTATTGCTCAACCTATTGTGTTTAGACTAACTGGCACTAACTGACATCATCCGTCAGAACACACATCATGGTTGGTCACCCCATTTACTCTGAAGACTGTTTGGATTTTCTGGAAGTGGGCAGATTAGAACCATAGGAGCCACAGTAACGCTGTTTGATTACACTTAGGTTTCTTCCTGTCACTCTTTTAACATTCTGCGATCTACTCATACGCTTTCTGAGGCAAATATTTCCTTTGATGCCCACTCCTTGTCTGACGGCCTCAATATGTCACACAGTTCCTGTTGGAGAAATAAACAGTCATCTGTTTCCTTAGGCTAGTTCTGATGAGAGGAACAGACTGCTGAGCGCTGGCAACATCACCGTGCGCTTGTCCACTAGTAAGGAACGCTTTAGAAGTTAGCACGAAGTGGTCAAATCACACCACAAAGGTCAGTGAAGATGCACCTCTCTTATTCATGTTTTCATACGAACAAAGCCTGCTTTTGGAAAGGTCAGGAAATACATCAACATTTGAACGTGTACCTTCCAAGGATGAATCAAGATCTCCTTCTGGAAAAAACACATCCATCTGGTAAAGTGAATGAAATGTCACATTTGTACAGGAAAAATAAACTGGGTTGTGTATATTTTTCCAATTTTTCAAAAACAGGATGGAAGTTTTTGGATATGTTTGTGGAAACAGTGGCTTCAATTCAGTTGTTGATGTCTGTGGAACGCTTCTGACTCGTGCGAACATGTCAACCTGGCAGTACACCAAGAGACAAGTGTGTACTGTATTTTATTTTTTTTTCTCGGACAGTAGTGTAGCTTCTAAAGATGAATGATCCTAACGTTGCACTCAGCCAGGAGTAGAAATGGCTAGAATTTCTTGCCAGAACTCCCTGACATAAAGGTCGGCAAGGATCCTTTTTTAAATTTTTTGTTGAGGGGGGGTTTAAACCTCCTAAAACTACCGAAATGCAAAACTGCTTTTGGCACAGTTATTAATACAAGACACAACAAAACACAACTGGTTTCACACACACAGTGATTAGCATGTCCGCCTCACAGTTCTGAGATCAAGGGTTGAATCCATTACTGTAGGCCTTCCTGTGTGGTGTTTACATTTTCTCTCCGTGCCTGCGTGGGTTTTCTCCAGGTACTCCGGTTTACCCCCCACATCCCAAAAACATGCATGGTAGGCTGATCGAACACTCTAAATTGTCCCTACCCCAATAGCAGGCGACTGCGTGCTGGATCCAGCCTCAGCTCGCCAGACCCGCATACTAGCAATCACACCCCCTTAGCATCAGTGCGCCAGATGCGGCCCGGATCAGCCCAATGACAGTCCAAATGATACGTTACGCACTGTTCCGGGGCGGACCGTGCAGACCGGATGCGCTCAATCTCTGAAATTTAACGGTTGACATGTGACGTCACTGTCAGTGCACATCTGAAAGGCAACTAAACAGAAGAGCACGCAAGAGTCACGACACATCAGCGGACGGCAAATTTGTATGGTAAGTAGGTTTGGGCATTGCTTTGAAATTGAACGATTCTGGTTCCGATTCCGATTCCATGTTTTGATTCCGGTTCTGAACAATTCTCGATTCCGATTCTTTTAAGAGGCAGGGTGAAAAAAAATACAAACAAAAAAAGAGTCAGGGTAAAAAAAATTTAAAGTTTAAAATGTATTGGTTTATTTCAATGTCTTAAATTCTGGATGATTTTTTAAATTATATGAATTCCAAATTAAATATTATTTATTATTATTATTTTATTATTTATATCATTATTTATTATCAATATAATTAATATGAAATTTATTAATTATATGAACTTCTCACAGGGCTATTTTTAACTTGTATGTAAATATCAGTCTCTAAACTTGAATGAGATGAAGTTATTTTTCACAGGAGTGCACTTTCACAAAGATGTTTATTTTTCAAAAGTTCAAGGAGAAAACATTTACACAAATTCTTTTGCCATACATGTACCTTAGCTGGGAGCTATGACGAAGCATTAGTACAAATTCTTCTATTGATTATAATTTGAAGATCTTTAAATACTGTTGATTTCTTACAGAGGCATCTACTGCTTTAAGATGGCGGCTGTTTGCTAACGCCAGTGAGTCTGTCATTTCGCATCTAGTCTTCTATACATGTACTAACTCTGCCGACTTTGACATTTCGTATCTAGTTCTATATACATTACATAGACCATAGCCCGACATAATATTACGATTTATTCTCGTACTATTTTCCATCCATCCATCCATCCATCCATCCATCCATCCATCCATCCATCCATCCATCCATCCATCCATCCATCCATCCATCCATCCATCCATCCATCCATCCATCCATCCATCCATCCATCCATCCATCCATCCATCCATCCATCCATCCATCCATCCATCCATCCATCCATCCATCCATCCATCCATCCATCCATCCATCCATCCATCCATCCATCCACCCACCCACTGCTTAATTCAGGGTCAAATTGCGGGAACAGCAGATGAAAGACGTAATTTATTGTTTTACTTACCTTTCTGACTGGTTAGAGGACCTCGCGGCACTCAGCTATGCTATACGGCACTTTTATTCGATGAAGCTGGAACTGTTTAATCTTAGTGGTCATGCAGCAAAATTTGAATGATATACTGTAGTTGTGTTGCAAATGTTGCACTGAGCTGACTAGTCCTTTTTTTGTAAAGTTGAGCCAAACTTTTGAGCACCGCCGCACTGTGTCCATGGTTGTAATCAAGTTGCAATGCACAAACATGCGCTTCTAGTGGCTTCTTATTCATGGTTTTCGGCAGCAATTTTTTCCGCTCGACGTTCAGGGCATCGAAGCATGGAATCAAAATTTAAAAATTCGAACGGTTCCGGGACCATCAGAGTGTTAGAACCAGGTCCCATCAATGCTCGAAGTTCGATGACCAACCCTAATGGTAAGTGATTTATTCAAAGTCATAATCACGTTTTGAAGTCACTGCTTGACTGCTAAACAAGTTATTCAATCGAGTGTTAATAAAATGTATGTATTCAAGTTATCTGCCATGTGTAGTTAACTGCAAGTTAACTAATTTGAATTTTTTTGCATAACAACATATGGAGGGAGAAAGCCTTTACTCTGTGTTGCTTTAAATGTTTCAATGTTTGAATACTATTATTCAAACTGAGGTCCTCCTCCTTGTGTTTGTGTATTTGTGTCACTTTGCATTAATGGTCGCCTTGATTGCATAGATGGGTGAGCCTGGGACCAGGTGCCGCTGATCATCATCAACAGCTTACTTAAACCGGTCCTTGTCCTCACATCATTGCCTGATCAACAATTCACTTACAAGCATCTGACTTTCAGCTAACAAAGAATCTTGTAATCCTGATACAAGATCAAGTTTGTGATCCGGTTCAGGGTGTACCCCACATACTGCCCATAGTAAGCTGGGATTGGTTCCAGTGTCCTGGTGAGGATAAGCAGCTCGGAAAATGAATGAATGAATGAAAGGTTTCACACAGGCATTGGACTATTGCATTTCACTGAAACAAGGCATAATTGAGAAACAGATTTTCATTCAAAATTGTAATTTTTTCACTGATTTACAAAATTCCATCTTAAACTTCTAACTCCTAACGTCTAATTTTTAGTTTCCCTCATTTCCTCAAATATAAATGCAAAACCTAAATTTTAACTATTCAAGAACATAAGATGTACATTAAAATTAAAGACAATGTAAACATTAAAAAAAAAAAAAAAAGATATAATTGACATACATTAACAAAAAAGTAAGTACAAAGAATACAAATGACTGACATTATGCACAGTGAAATGGAATACATTTTGAATATAAAGCAAACACTGACTTTTTTTTAATTATAAGGAAATACATAAGTAGCCTTATATAAATGAACAAAAATTAGTCCAAAGTGCACATTAACATGGAAGATGTTCTGAACCTCCCAAATTAAATAAATCTAAATAAAATAAACCTCATCAATTCTTTCCTTTCTCTTAAACATCTGACCAATTTTCCATTGCATTCCCCTTGTAATTTAAAAAGTTTGTTTTTACCCTCTATTTGGTGTTCCCCCCCAAAAAACAAAAAACATTTGACCCAATCAGAGCTAACTAATACAGAGAGACGTTGGGAAGAACGACGTAGAATAAATAAATAAATAAAAAATAATGGTGCAAACGGATTACGCTACACAAGCACTTTATTAGGCTTGTTGTTAACACTTATGTATGTAAATCTGACGTTTGTACATTGTTCTTATTGGAGATGCGTGTGTGGCAGCGTGTCAGTTTTTTTTTTTTTTTTTTAGACATTGGGTTTTGACAGTTGCCGTCATATTTTCTTGATCAAAGCACCGTTCTGCCCTGTTCTGGCCCCGAATCTTTTACTGGAACATTGTTCACCCAATGCACTCATCTCTATCAGTCGGTGTAAGGCATACTTTCCTACAATTTCATATTCAATGTAAATATTTGATGTATGTTTCAGTATCACCATCTACCTAAGTGATTCCCAACCGGAATACCTGAAGCGTATCGATTATGCTATGAGAAAATTATATATATATACTACAAATAATCTATAAGTTCCGTATATTTAATATCTATATATATATATAGACATACAGTATAGTTCTGCCTGACAACGATAAGCAAAATAAATTCATTGATGATTGCCCTTTTTTTGGTTTTGTTTTTTTTTGTGTGCTGTGAAATCCTGTGATTGTAAAATATGTGCCTTGGCTCAGTAAAGAGTGGGAGACACTACTGTAAGTTAAGCTGGTCCTTTCTGTAATTCTGCCTTGGTATTTGTTAGAGTAGAACAGACGTTTACTGGAATTGTTAACAATGTCACAATTCCGCACTCCGCAGCCAAAATTTCCTTGCTTGTTTCCAGTGTTTGGGGAATAACATTTCATAAAAAGCACTTCTTCACTGAACATTTTCATATGTTAGATTAATTAACTTTGTTTCCACTGCTGGAACATACAGAATCCTTTTGATCAGAAGCCCTGTTTTGGTCATAAATGGGGTTTATGTTAGAAAGATACTCATGACAAAAATCACTGAGGCAATATGTAGAGTAGGTCCATTAAAACCTATCTGGTGTTTAAGCAATTTGGCCTGTAAAGTCTGTGAACATAAAGTAGCCACATAAGTTTGGAAGCATCTTAAACATTAGTCACGGTCACGTGGTTGAACTCTGAACACATGCGTCACCAGGTTGTGTGCCACTGAATGCACTGACAGCTCAAGGTATTGTCAAAGTGTGGGCACTTGGTAGGTTTAAGAAGAAAAAAAAATGCAAGCTCTAATGTGACCACCATTAGAGTGCTCATGTGCACATGTTAAATTGCATTGTGACAAGAATTTAGAGAGGGGAAATATTTCACAATGACGACAAAACTAGAAATAAGCAACCCATTCATTAGGTATTTGAGGGTCTGGAATTTCCCATGTCACAGCCAAATACAGTCTCGCACACATTGTGTGTACTGCAACACTGTGAGAAAGTCAAATATAGTTGCATTTCTAATGAAGCCAGCAGATTTCATAAATAACTGCTAACTTTACACCTTTTAAGTCGGGCAACTTTATTTTTGGCCACGTCGATGGATTGGTAATCAACTTTCACTTTCACACAACTACAATATTTATAGCAATATTTTCACGAGTGACAGATCCCAAACCTTTTACAGTAGACATGCCATCAGCTAGTCCACCACCCTGCCCATATTTTAAAGTCTAATCAGCTTTTAGAGCAAGGTGTAAAAACAGTTCATTTGTCTAGATTGCACTTGTTTGCCAGGAATAGTCACTGATGGAAATGAGCACAGCCACAAGTATATTTTCAAGGACACATCGATTAAGAAATGAGACATTCTCCAGTTGCAGGGCAAATCAGGCCAGGGGCGAGAAATATGACCAGTACAAAAGAAGAAAAAGAAGGTTAATGTGTGGACCGGGTTATAACAGCGTACCGCACGAATGCTATTTTTAGACCACAAGGTTGCATGAGGTCACCATCGTAAAACGGAAGGGGGTCAATATAGAAGCGTGCTCGCATACAACCCATGCTATTATTGCTTGTTTTCTGCGGGTAATCTTTCAAAGAAGAACATGCCAGGGAAACACTGCTGCTATGGAACTTGTAGAAACGACTCTAGACATTACGACATATGAAGGATGTTTTCTTCATATACGTTTCCCGAAGCCAAAAATGTGAACAATGGGTCAACTTGTGCGGATGTCCAAAAGACCAGTTTAACACCAGCAAGGTGAAGCTATTCACCTTCATATGTGGTAAACATTTTCTTGGGGGCTATGGTCCTACAGATGACAATACTGCCCCGAAGAGGTAAGCCATTTTGATATTTTTACTATTTTTTAGTGTTGCGTTTTGCCGTGCTGCTTCTGTCTGACAATCAATGATCTGAAAAAATAAATAAATAAAATGGTATCTGACTGCCACTTTTGTTACCTTTTCTGTTGTAAAGAAAAAACTTTAGTAAGGTGTAAGTCTTAAAAAAAAAAATAGAATTAAGATTTTTCATTAATGAAAAAATTAAAAGTGTTCGTTGGTTTTCACTGAGTAGCATTTGCGATCGCTACACAAAAATAGCAATATAAATTACCCCATAGAATGGTCAGAGACGTAAGACAGCCAGAGGATATAATATTTAAGAAAGACTGGGTATATGGTGGTAGAGGATAACTTGTTGAAACAGGACAATGTCATTGTCAGTGGCGTAAGGCAATGCACACAAGAAAAAATTGTCAATAAAAAAGCTACCTCTGGATCAGGTCGGCTCTTTTTCCCGTCTATTTCAGCCCTCGACACTCAAGCCATCTCTTTAACTGAACATTTGTATGTTTTTCCACATCTTTACCAGTAAATTTGCCACCAGTGACATCATTTTCGGACAGTATTGGTAGGTTTAGCTCAGTAAACATCTCATTCGTACACTGTTTTCATGCATCTAGCATGAGGGACTAACGCAAGTTTGACCCCCCTAGCAACAGTTGCAAAGGTAATGAATATTAATGAGCAAAGGTGACGTGTTATGTGCGGTACACTATTAAGGTAGCAGAAAACTTGACAGCACTTGCGAGCAATGGCGAAAAGGACAATAAGTGACTACTTTCTTTCCAACAAACCGGCACTGTTTCAATGGAGGCCGGCGGGGAATTAAATCCGACACAGGGTCTCGAGAAACGTGAGGCGATTAGCGAAAGTCCTCGCCGTTGAGCTGAAAGCCAACACGCGGGGCGTGATGCGACTGCAGCAGCAAGCGACAGCGACACGCACTGCCCTCAGCCTGTGCGTCACTGCTTGTCACTGATTAGCTATGAATTTGGAGGGCATTTTAAAATTTCCGATCTTTTCTGAGCACCAACAACTTCTCATACTGCTGCTTTTTTATTTATGTCATAGAAATCATACCGAGAGGTATCATAACATATGTAAATCCGTTGCTGATTGGTTGTTGTGCCAGGTGACAGCGACAAAAATAGAACTAAATCCCCATGTTAACCTAATTTCTACGTGTCAAAACTGATAGAGAATAAAATATAGATTCATAAGTTTGTAGTTTAACGCATTTATTATAAAATTAATTATTTGTTAAACAGTGAAAATTTGAAGAAAACTTTGCATGTCGATTTACAGTGTGCGGCCATAAAATTCAAAGCTGCAAAATCTTAGTCTGGAGCCTTGATTTCACAACATGCACATCATGCCCGCAACAACGGAGCATATGAACTTCAGCAACACAGAGGTCAACTTTTGTCTTTTTGTCCATCAGCAGTGGCGCATCCAGAAATTTTTCATAGGGGTGGCCAGATGGGGCCACTTAAAATCTTGGGGTGGCCAAAACTAAAGCCATAAATTCAGGTTTTCATTATATTATTGCAGTAAAAAGGTCAGGGGAAAACTATCAGAAAGACTTAAGGACACGGCTACTGATATACTTTGGTGTATTGTGTAATATTTGATGTTACTAACGATTTAATGTGCATAGTCCATAACTGTCCAGTCAACATTTTGAGTTCCACAACAATTCTGTTTTTATTGTGTTGTGTATATATTAGGCATAAGGTGTACATTTAACTAGGGCTGTCAAACGATTAAAATTTTTAATCGAGTTAATCACAGCTTAAAAATTAATTAATTGTAATCAATTGCAATTCAAACCATCTCTAAAATATGCCATATTTTTCTGTAAATTATTGTTGGAATGGAAAGATAAGACAAGACGGATACAGTATATACATTCAAGATACTGTACATAAGTACTGTATTTGTTTATTATAACAATAAATCCACAAGATGACATTAACATTATTAACATTCTTTCTGTGAAAGTGATCCACGGATAGAAAGACTTGTAATTCTTAAAGGATAAATGTGAGTTTGTTTTGTATATTGTGACTAAATATTGCCATCTAATGTACTCGTTGAGCTTTCAGTAAATGATACTGTAGCGACTTAACTGTTCTGCCCAAATGCATGATGGGAAGTGGTGCAACCATTACTGTGTGTGGTGGCTGCAAATTCTATATCTTCTCTGCGTTGGGTACACTACAGGGTGTTAAGAAAAAGATCAACTCCTGTCATTCGTCCCCACATCGCTTCCCACAATATTTATAGTTACTGTGGGAGAGATGACAAAGCTTTTGCCAATTAAAATCACGTTGTGATCTACAGTATGTTATCAACGACCTTGGCGTGCTTATCACCCAGTGGACGAACAAAATCAGTGTCCAGTTTGGGCAATATGACTCTCATATGACACTCATATGAACTCATATGACACTCATATGACCTTATGTTACCGGTTGCAGTTAACTGTTTCAAAGCTCTTTTGAATAGTTCTTTTTTCCAATCAAGTGAGTGATGATGCTGATCACTTACAGTGGGGCAAATAAGTATTTAGTCAACCACTAATTGTGCAAGTTCGCCCACTTGAAAATATTAGAGAGGCCTGTAATTGTCAACATGGGTAAACCTCAATCATGAGAAACAGAATGTGGAAAAAAACTGAAAATCACATTGTTTGATTTTTAAAGGATTTATTTGCAAATCATGGTGGGTCAATACCAAAACTTCATCTCAACACTTTGTTATGTACCCTTTGTTGGCAATAACGGAGGCCAAACTTTTTCTGTAACTCTTCACAACCTTTTCACACACTGTTGCTGATATTTTGGCCCATTCCTCCATGCAGATCTTTTGGGGCTGTCATTGGGCAACACGGACTTTCAACTTCTTCCTCACCCTGTGCCATCAAAATGATAAGAACGGTGAGCAAAAATCCCACAACCACACGTGGGGACCTAGTGAATGACCTACAGAGAACTGGGACCACAGTAACAAAGGCTACTATCAGTAACACAATGCGCCGCCACGGACTCAAATCCTGCACTGCCAGACGTGTCCCCCTGTTGAAGAAAGTACACGTCCAGGCCCGTCTGCGGTTCGCTAGAGAGCATTTGGATGATCCAGAAGAAGACTGGGAGAATGTGTTATGGTCAGATGAAACCAAAATAGAACTTTTTGGTAGAAACACAGGTTCTCGTGTTTGGAGGAAAAAGAATCCTGATTTGCACGATACACACTGTGAAGTATGGGGGTGGAAACATCATGCTTTGGGGCTGTTTTTCTGCAAAGGGACCAGGACGACTGATCTGTGTAAAGGAAAGAATGAATGGGGCCATGTATCGAGACATTTTGAATGAAAATCTCCTTCCATCAGCAAGGGCATTGAAGATGAGACGTGGCTGGGTCTTTCAGCATGACAATGATCCCAAACACACAGCCAGGGCAACAAAGGAGTGGCTTCGTAAGAAGCATTTCAAGGTCCTGGAGTGGCCTAGCCAGTCTCCAGATCTCAACCCCATAGAAAATCTGTGGAGGGAGTTGAAAGTCCGTGTTGCCCAAATACAGGCCCAAAATATCACTGCTCTGGTGTTGTTCTGGATTTTTTTCCCCTCCACATTCTGTCTCTTATGGTTGAGGTTTACCCATGTTGACAATTACAGGCCTCTCTAATATTTTCAAGTGGGAGAACTTGCACAATTATTGGTTGACTAAAAACTTATTTGCCCCACTGTATGGTCAATGGTTGTTGGACAAATTACACATTTTTTTTCCAGAATGTGTTTGGACACAATATCGATGTCCCACTTTAATATGCAACTTATAACGTGAAAAGTGAGATTGAAAATAACAACCAGTTTTACAGCACATAACATTCCATTTAAATAGTTTACACAAACGACTATGTGTCAATCCTGTGAAGTTTATTTTGCAACCATGATTGAGGTCAGCTAGATTAGTGGTAATCTTTATAAAACATTGAAACCTAGTTTTTTAAACCAGATCATCATCATGCACAAGCTAGTTGAGAAGCTCTGCTGTAATGGTTCGGTGCCCATGTGTGGGCTCGATATATCAAAAGCTCACGTTTTGAACACATCTCTACCGGGGCCCTCTGCTGGATCTGGGCGTAGGGCCAGCTTCCCTACCAGACCCCCTCAAGCTCCGCCCCTGATTGTCTGAATGCAATAGATTGGACTTCGGATGTTTTTGTTTCACACGAAGAAACAAGGGAATGTGTTGAGGCAGGATAGACGAAGCCAATGCGGATCAAAGTGCGACCGGAAGCTGATGAAGAGTGAAGTGGTATTTTTATAAAAGACAGGCAAAGTGGCTGGCCGGGGTGATGATCCAGTGAATTGCCATGGCAGGTGGCTTCATTCTGACAAGAGGCCTAGCTCGGTGGGTGTCCTCCAGGCAAAGACAGAATTAGTCAATGGTTCAAAAACGAGCGTCAACAACTACAGGCTTAGATGGCCGATGTACCAAGGGTGACTGGCAGAATCACAGGCCGCTCCTTAAAAGCAGTGGTGATTGCTGATGAGCTGCAGGTGCACTGAAAGGTTTGCCAAGTGTGAACTGATACCACATGTCAAAACAGGAAGTGTTACAACAATAAAAGTCAGAGTAGAGGGAAGTGTGGGCAGGGACCACCACAGGAACGGTCATTTTCAACATCATCATCATCATCACTGAATCAGGTTGATTATCATGGGAGAAGCACTCCAAACTGGCTCACTTGCATCATTTTCCAACAGCTTCTTTCATTTTAAATCTGATATGCCAAACTTCACTAATACCGGTACACTGGAAAATACATGGGAAAGAAAATAGATATCATGTCTGCCTTATATTTCAAAGGTTCTGGGTTTTAATGTTGGCCCTGGTCTTCCTGTGTGGCATTTGCATGTTTTCCGTGTGCTTGTAAGGCTTTTCACTGCATATTCAAAACATTTTCAAAATATGCTTTGTGATTGATTGGTGACCATCTCTTCAGCTTCAGCCAACCTAAAGAAGACAAGCCATGTCTGTAGCATTTGTTTCTCACATCTAGGTTCACATGACACAATGTTCTACTAAAGCGATTGATGTGTGTGATGTGCAGAATGAGTGTATTAAAAGTTATTTTCATTTATGGATATAATTTGTTCGGATCTGAATTGCAACATGTCTCATTTCATCACACATCTCTGTGTGAGACCGTTGTGGTGTAAATGGAGGGGGTTTCATTTCTGCGCATACTGTAAACACTTATTCACAATGGAAATACAAACATTATTCAACATAGATCACTAGTATATTACAACTAATGTTGCTTTGTTCTGTCATCCACTCATTTATCACTTTCTCACAGGCGAAAACAGTTTAACACATATTCCCAGTAATTCTGTTTATCGTTATGTTCTAAAAAGGCAATTGTTGCCAAATGTTTACAGTATATTGTATTGTAGCATTCAATGACAAACGTTGAATTATATTGACAAGAAAACACAAGGCAGTCGGGTAGTGAGACTGCAGCCTCTCCAGCTGATTTCAGGTGAAAGGGACTCTAAACTAAACCTGCTTGCCAATTATTCACAGAGCACAAATGACCTTTATTTATCAGATCAATGCATTTTTTACTAACCATATTTTAAAAGTCATTTGATTTAACATTTTTGGGGGGGGAAATAGTTAATGAATGCAAACAAATCTTAACATTTGGTCGTGCCTAATGACTTTGAACCTATCTGTATTATACTGGTCCAGTAAAGTTCTCAAGATACATATTCATCATTCATTTAATCCACAAATAAAACAAATAATACTTATATGAAAAAAATAAATATAATGTTAAATGTAAAGAAAAAAATGACAAAGTACATTGCTGCATTGATGGGCCTAATAATCCGGTGCACCTTGTATATCAAAATCAAATAAACATAAAATCTGAGTTATGCATGATGGAAAAAACCCCAAGAATAAAGAAATACACTCATGTGAAGCTGTCGGAACACGCACAGGCAATGAAGAGGATGCTGGGATACAAACAATCACATACAGTAGAGGTCCGTTTTATCCAATGGTGTACTGCAAGGAACATGTCACTTTTGCTCATTAATATTCAGGACGTTAGCAATTGTG
Source organism: Corythoichthys intestinalis (assembly GCF_030265065.1). Classification (NCBI taxonomy): domain Eukaryota; kingdom Metazoa; phylum Chordata; class Actinopteri; order Syngnathiformes; family Syngnathidae; genus Corythoichthys; species Corythoichthys intestinalis. Next base: position 47,120,832 of record NC_080398.1, read on the forward strand.
GCAAGGCGGGTCAACCTCCCTTTTGTTCCCAATAGTAAATGAATGGAAATAGTGTAAGAACGAAATGTTTACTGAGCTAAACCTACCAATTCGTCCGAAAATGATGTCCCTCGTGCCAAATTCACTAGTAAAGATGTGGAAGAACATACAAATGTTCAGTTGAAGAAAAAGACGGGAAAACCGACCAGCCGACCTCATCCAGAGTTAGCTTTTTTATCGACATCTTTTTCTTGTGTGCATTGTCTTACACCACTGACAATGACATTCTCCTGTTTCAACAATCTATCCTTTACCACCATATGCCCTGTCTTTCTTATATATTATATCATCTGTCTTTCGTCTCTGACCATTCTTGGGGGCAATTTACATTGCTATTTTTATGTAGCGATCGCAAATGCTACTCAGTGACAGCCAACGAACACTTTAAATTTTTTCTTTAATAACAAATTTTATAAAAATATCAAAATGGCTTACCTCTTCATCCTCTGAAGGACCAGGGCCCCCAACAAAATTTCTACTGCATATGAAATGTGAATAGCTTCACCTTGCTGGTGTTAAACTGATCTTTAGGACGTCCGTACAGGTTGACCCATTCTTCACATTTTTTCCTCCAAGTTTTTGGTTTCGGGAAACGTATGAAGACAACATCCTTGATATGTCGTAATGTCCAGTGGTTTTTACAAGTTCCATAGCAGCAGTGTTTGATCGTAATGTTCTTTTTTGAAAGGTTTCCGGAGAAAACAAGCAGAAATAAAATGGTTTGTATGAGAGGGCATGTCTATAATGTCCCACTTCCGTGTTACGATGGCGACGTCACGGTCTAAAAGTAGCATTCGTGCGGTACGCTATTGGATGCCAGGAATTCTAGGCAATAGCAAATGGCAGAGCAGCTATAAGTATGTTACAGTTCAGTTAATTCTGGGAGCTGCAAGTTCCAGCCATATCATATTTTTGCCTTTCGTATCCTGAAATTTCTTTCATAATAAGAGGCACTATTTTCCCATTGAGGCGTGTCTTAACCGGAAAATTCTGTATGCAGAGACGTAACTAGAGGTACCACTGTCGTCTGAAAAATCTGGTAACAGGGTCGCTGACATGTTATTGGACACATTTTTTTACTAATAATAATTATTGTCTTAAATATTATGTTAATTAAAATAAACATTCCCATAGTTACAATAGACAGCAAAAATAATATTTAATTTTAACTGTTTTGTGTGCGATTCAACTTAGTCATTAGTGGGGTATTGCATTTTAGAGTATATTCAATACTTATGTAGCGTTTTAAAAACTATTTTCGAGCATATTTTCTTTTAGCTTTTTCTAGATTTCGTCTCCGGACAAGTAAATATTCACAGAAAGTTTTAATATTTTGCATGTGCATTATGTCAAATTTGTTGGGTGGGACGTGAAATGTCCTTCTATTCTGGGATGACCCATATGTATCCTATCATTGGCTGGTGACCAGTTTGGGTTGGAACCCACTTCTCCACCAAAGTAAGGTGGGAAAAGTTCCATCTCATTCACATCCCTAGTGAGGAAAAAAAATGCAAGTGTAAATCAATTGACACAAAGGAGTATTTATATCTCGCTGTGTTTGTGTGTTTCCTGTAAACCTAAATGTCAATGTTTACATCATTCCATTTTTTTTACATTACCACTGAAGGAGAGCAAGTTGATGTTATGTCAGCTCATGGTTCATTCAGACATCTAGTTTGGCAGCCGCTTGACAAGATGAGAGAAGAAGAAAAGAGGAAATTGGAACAGTGTGTGACCACAGAAAGGCCTCAGACCGTTTATAATGCACCCCACTAAAGAGTAGGGGAAGGCCGGGAATACTGAAGGGGGTTTCGGCTGCTCCTCTTTCGCAAGCGTCCTGGCTAGCTGCTCATGCAGCGTGCAGGCTGGTGTGTGTCACACACACATGGTGGAGGCATTAAGAAAGGCAATACCTTGTTCAGTTGAATATCAGATTACAGGTATGTACTTCCTCCAGAATTCCCAATTTGACATTTCTGAAATTGCAACAATGACATGTTTCCTCCCATCACGACTTGTTAAATTAGCAGATTGATTTGGAGTCCTGTCATCCAACAGGAAACCACGTAAAAATCATGAGACGTTAAACAGGAGGGTGGCATTTTCCACACATGGGTATTCTTCATGTAAATATGACATTTTTCAAAAGAACAAACGTGACCATGATGGATCACAAACCCACATCAACCGTCTTAACTTCCGAGAATACACGCAGATACTGGCTCAACTAAGGCTTTATTTAGCTATTTCAATACTGGGCTGCCTCAGAGGAATATAGTTAATCACTAAAACAGAACCTTGGAAAGAAATCCCCACGGCAGGAATTGACAACATCTTAACCACATTTTAAGGAGGGACAAGGGCCCACTAAAGCATACTTAAGATGTTTGAACAGTTGAATGCACATTCACACAGTACTGCGCACTCGCAGAAGGAAATATACAAAGGCTATCCACCCATTTTCTATACCGATGTCCTCATTGTGGTAATGGTTGAGCTGGGTCCCAAACCAGCTGACTTTGGACGAGAGGCAGGGCACACTCTGGACTGTTACCAATTGTAAGGAACATAATGAAAAACAACAATTCTCACTTATACTGAAGAATTTACAGGAAGACCAACAGGAGAAAACCTCAAATATACACATGAATATTTTACAAGGTTGGTTGCCTATGATCCCCCACTCCTTCAACCCACTCACCTCTTTACCTGTGCATTCACCTGGTTGTGTCACTTGCACACTTATTTGGTTGAGTCACTTGGTGTGCAGAACCCAAGTGGTTTCCCAGATAGCAAAATATAACTTGAGCGGACATGGGCCAGATGTACTGAAAATTTCGGCTCAACTTCGTAAAACAGATCCGCCCCAGTGTCTTCTTGAACAATGGCCCAAACTCGGTAAGGAGTCACTTGCCAATCAGCAACCAGTTTTGGGCCAGAACTGGTCCAAGTAGCAGACACAGCATTAATGGATGGGCCAGACATGGCACACCTTTTACCCAATCTGGGGCAGATTTGTATCAAAACCATTTTCAGTATTAAATTTGGGGTCCATTGTGTTCAATGTGTCATACTGCAAAGTGTTTATATTGCAAATTCAAATTGTCTATTAAACGCAATAATAACACTTTTTCTTGCCATTTATTGATCCTTAATTTAATGCAACATACAACAACATGACAATACAACATTGTTCTTTTTGTTTTTTGTTTTTAAAAAAAAATAAAATATTTTAATTGGAACAAGCAACTCCACATTAAAGATGACCCATTATTAGACTGTAAACAACTTATTGTATTTGTTAAGATTCTGGGGTAACGGGGACCCAATTCATTGACGATGAGAGGGAGTGGTAGATAGTGTCCAAAGAATCAATGGGCAGTTTGGTGATAGAACAGGTAAACATGCAGGCAGAAGTTTGGCCAGGGAAGAAGTACAGGATCAGGGGGGTAAAAAAAACAGCAAAATGAGCTCAGTATCAGGATTGCAAGATTCTTTGTTAGCTGAAAGTCACATACCTGTAGGAGAATTGTTGATCTGGACATGATGTGAGGCCAAGGAACGCTTTAAGTAAGCTGCTGATGATGATGAACGGCACCTGGTCCCAGGCTCACCCATCTGTGCAATCAAGGCAGTGACACAAATACACAAACACAAGGAGGAAGGGGTCAGTTTCAATAATAGTATTCAAACATTGAAACATTTACAGCAACAGAGTAAATGCTTTCTCCCTCCATATGTTGTTATGCAATAAATTTTGAATTCCTTAACTTGCAGACATAGCAGATCAATTGAATAAACCGGCCATTTTATTAACGCTCGACTGAATACCTTGTTTAGCAGTCAAGAAGTTACTTCAAAACGAAATTACGACTTTAAATGAAGCACTTACCATAAAAATTTCCGTATGCCGAGATGATGTGTCCTGAATCCTGCGTGTTCTCCTGTTTAAGGCTGATTCTGATGTGCACCTCCAAAAAAAGCTTGACTACGCGTCACGTCAACGCGCGTGACGTGAACGTCGAAAGACTGTGATTAGTCCGCTCAGATTGTTTCCGCTTCAGCACAACAACACCGCTGTTTTCAAACATTTCTAAACGTCTTCTGTGTCGCCTACGCTTTAACATTTGTATTAACAACATTTGTTTGTTCAATATTTATTAGGTGTAGCTGCAAATACACAAGTTCCATCTTCATTGCCATTGCTGTCAATTACCTGGGGAAAACTAAAGGAATTCGACAGGAGTCCCCCAAAATTGTACAAAGACAAAGCCACACCCCTCTAACTCTAGTAGCATGGCGGTGAACTATAGAGCAACGCGTTCCCTTGACGCAGACCTTCGAATGCTCAATGACGTCACTCCGCCGTGTCGCAGCGGATGCCCGCCTTCAGGGTGCCCGCTGTTGTGATGTCACAGGCTAAACGTTAAATTTCAGGTTTTCATGCGTCCGGTCCGCCCTGGACTAGTGCGTAACCTATCATTTGGGCTGTCAGATTGATGATATGGTCCGCATCTGGCATTCTGGAGTCAGCTGCTATTGGGGTTGTCAACTTGCAGTTATGTTTCTGCTCAAAATTGTTAGTACACTTCTCTTAAATGCCACATTGATCACAGAAATGTACACTGTCCTCACTGTGGAACATGGAGGTCGCTGAGGTACTGTATGTTCTGGGGGTGCTTTGCTAAAACTGAGGGTGTCTTAAATCTGTGCCGCAGTCTTGTGAGAAATGTGCTGCTCAGTGTCAGGAGGTTGGTGTCCCCATAGCAAATATCTAAAAACAAGAAGAAGGAAAGAAAGCTTGGCTAAGAGCAAAACATTCTACAGTTCTAAATCAGCCTTTTCTGAGCCCTCATCTAAATCCTATTGAACATCTATAGAAGCAGATCAAACAGTCAGCCCGGAGAAAACACTCTTCAGACCTGAGACAACTGGAGTTTTTTCAGAGAGAGTGGGTAAAAATACCTACTGAGAAGTTCAGAAGTCTCATTTAAAGCAACACGAGATAACTTTTCAACCTTTATATTTTCATAACATCTGTAATGATATGTCAACTGACAACTAGTAGAATGACACCTCATTTATATCTTGAGGGGGTCTGTATCGCTTTCACTGGCACAAATTAACTTTGAGGAGGGTGACAGCAACCCTGCCACACAATAAGACTACACATGTGCTGACTGCTATATGGCATATGTCACTTCCCCCTCTCCACATTCGTTATAAAGAGGGAAGTCATTGCGAACGCTTTTGCACGAATTCTGCAAAAATGGCAGAGCAACAAAAGCGACAAAAAGTTTTGTCTGCAAAGACAAAAAAAGATGGTGGGGGAAAGCAGTACAAAATAAAACATTTCTTATTTTCAACATCATCGCATGCTATTGTTTAGCCACAACTGGATTCATTACCTCATTACTATGCACCCTTCACACAGCCACTGGAAACATAAATGTCAATGAGTCCATTTGCAGGTGACCCGGAGATCAGGATTTTACAACACTGTGTGCTGGGAAACACATTGTACTTTAAAGCAAAACACTACTACTTTTGCCCACCTGCCTTATTAAAATCTGAAATCCAAAACTGAAAAGCTACCAAGTGTTGCTTTAAGTAAAACAATTTCAAAATAAACTACAACCCCCAAGCTCCCTCTATTAGTTACCTTGGAACCTAGAGAAAACAACATCATAAAAAGTCTGATTGCAGCGATTATCTGCGGTTAGCGATTAGCAAATGTTGGTCAAAGAGTATGCAGATTGTACAGTTCTTACACATCTGGCATATGTTAAAAGCAATGATTAAACACGCACAAAAAAAATTACACATCTTATGGGCGCAGCCATTTTGTAACGTCAGTTATACCCATACACACTAATACACAGAAGCTCAGGGTCATGCGATAATGAGTACTAAAGACAAACCAAGGAAAGCTGGGTAATTTGGGATACTAATACTAACATTTGATTGGCTAAAATAGTACTGGCAATTACTATAAAATGAGAGGTACCTTTTCTGCCTTACTAATTAAAATTACAACAGAAGAGCCCAGATTCAAACCCAGAACATTTTATTTTTATATGAGGCAGACGTGCCTGCCACCTGAGCAACCGTTCTTCCATAGTCACGAATTCAGGATTAGTAATCCAGATTTTAATGTAATGGAGAATTTGGACTATTTGCTATGGGAGTCTTTTACGAATTAAAACCTTATCTTCTCTGCGACCCTGAGGATAAGCGGCATGGAAAATGAATGGATGAATCTTTTCTGCGAGGTTCCACTGGAATCCACTGACGGCAAGCTATAGTTGATCGAGGCCAGTCCAACACCTGGATTCACTCCTTCTTTAGCCAGCCTTATGTACTCGTAATTAGCACATGATGTGGCATCCTGCGCAAAGATGTTATTGTCTGGGGGAAGTTTACGTCACACTTCTGAGCAGTAATCGTGCCATCACAGCAGAACCAATTGCAGCACCATGACTGGTTCCAGTCAAATTCTTTTAATTTGCCGTCCACTTTCCTCAGGGCTAGAGTTTTCCAGAATATTGCTTTGAATCCCAAAATAAAAATTATAAATGGGTGAAATCCCTGTTCCATAAAACATTGTATCTACTGTATGTAATGTACTGTCACATCAATCGAGAAGGAAAAATCATTTGACTTTGTGTAATGTTATACATAGACTTCATAATATATTAACGACACATGGGGCCAACTGATGGCCTGCGCTGTTGGTGTGGCCATCAAAGCTGACCGAGTGGAATCACAGACAAAGAGCTTTTTCCATTGAAAATTCATGTGAATGAATGGTTAAATCCCTGAATTCTTTACAGACATGGACATAAAACAGTCTCAATTCTTGGTAAAAGAGGTAAAAAGAAAAAAAAAACGTGCAGTTATCATTTATTTTACTTAAATACTGCGAACTATGATGCTAGTCAGCAAGCAAATGTAGCTGCCACCCTATGAAAACAAAGAGCTTTTTCTGGTGAAAATGCTTGTGAAAAATACTTAAATCCCTCAATTCTTTATTGATATGGACGTAAAATAGTCTCGATTGTTGGTTAAAACCCCCCAAAAAACGTGCAGTTAGCATTTATTTCACGTAAATATTGCGAACTATGACGCCAATGTCGTAGTGGCTAATTTCTCCAATTGATTTTTTTCTCATTTCAAAAAGCATGCATGGTACAAAAAATATAATAATTACCTTGAATCCTCAAACAAATCACTCCTGAGACAATTCTTCCTGTTTGTATGCAATACAGCGTTCGTAAAACAAATCACTCCTGAGACAATTCTTCTTGTTTGTATGCAATACAGCGTTCGTACTTTTTTAACCAAAATCTGGCGTTAGATCGCTGCGTACGTGTGTTTGAGACTAACTCCTCTTGATGCTTGGTGTGTGCAAGCCTCCTATTTGAAGGTGTGGTGCAGTGTCTGGCGAATGTGACCCGTCAATATAGTAATGAAATCTATGTGTTACAAGCCAATACTACAATATATGTGATGGAACTTCGACTAGATAACCTATTTCATAAGTATATATTCAGTGATGAGGGCAAGTCCCTTGTATGTAATTTGAACTCCGATCCACATTCAAAACAAACCGCTTTTATTGTTTATTGATAAAGTGCCCTAGGCCCATTTTGGTCAATCCACATCCACCACAATAGTCAGAATGGGTAGTATAACGGAGCTGCCTTGTCCCCAAATTTTACCACTGCTTTGAACCTTGAGTAGGTTTAGAGAAAAGCTCAGCTCATGAAATAATTACTGGTTAACCACTATAGTGACCACATTCTCTTCTCTGATGTTGCCTTTAGAAGGCTCCATGCAGCTGGCTGGTGCTACAGGTCTTTATAGGGTGGCACATGGCAATAGAGGTAGCCAAAGCTGGGAATGCCCCGTCACTGGATTCTTGGACCCGATTTCTATATTTCATAGGAGTCAGGACGTGACAAAAGTGAGGGCTGCTTAATGTTGCCAAGTTAGCCACTTTGTCTATACAAATTTAGCCAGTTTAACAACTATTTTCCCCCCAAAAAGTGACTAGCAACAGAAAAGGCAATTTTTTGTGGTGTTACTGGAGACTACTGGCTGAATGTGAGACTGTTTTCTGAGCAAGACGCATTGACCCTGCCCTTGATAAAACACAGTAGACCAACACCAGCAACTGACCACTGAGCAACAGACCTGTACCCCAGGTCATGCGCTTCTGCCGCTGTTTCAGGTAAAAAGTGGCTTGACCTGGGGAATACGGCACCTGTAGCTCATTTCCAGCACACGCCTGTGCCCTTGGTGGCTCTGGATGTTTCTACATCAGACTTAGTCCACTGTTTCTGCAGGTCACCCAAGGTCTGGAATCGGCCCTTCTCCACAATCTTTCTCAGGGTGCGGTCACCTCTTCTGGTTGTGCAGCGCACTGAAGTGCCTTGATACAGCACTCTGGGAACATCCTATTTGCTCAGAAATATCTTTCTGTGTCTTAGCCTGTTGCTCGAGGGTGTCAATGATGGCCTTCTGGAAAGCAGTCAGGTCGGCAGTCTTGCCCATGATTGCGGTTTTGAGTAATGAACCAGGCTGGGAGTTTTTAAAAGCCTCAGGAATCTCTCGCAGGGGTTTTGAGTTAATTCGTTGATTCAGATGATTAGGTTAGTAGCTTCTTTAGAGTACCTCTTCATGATAGGTTAATTTTTTGAGATAGGGATTTTTGTTTTTCTCCAGACTTTTTTTTGCCAAAATCATCAATATTAAAACAATAAAAGGCTTGAACTACTTCAGTTGTGTGTAATGAATCTAAAATATATGAAAGTCTAATGTCTATCAGTACATTACAGAAAATAATGAACTTTATCACAATATGCTAATTTTTTTAGAAGGACTAGTATAAGTAAAATGAACGACATTCTGTTACCACTTGTTGGTGCTGTAGGGTTGATGAAAATGACCCCTACAGGACCCTTCAGGGTATGACTCTCAACAAGCACGGGAAGTTTGGCGCAGATATGTTGTATATCTGCCAAGTTATGACTGTTCAAAATTTGTGGCAAGACAAAATGGCAACTGTCTTTTTCACTTTCATGTTTGGACCCCTCCGCTTTAACGAAACCTCAATATTTTTCATCAGACACCTGAACACATGTCTTAAGGTCTCCCATGATGCATGTTTTTTACCTTGGAGGAGGAGCCTGTCTCGTAAAAAAGGGTGTTTCCTGTTGCCACTGGGGGAGCAGGCCTAATGGGTAGTATTTCAATGCAGTCGTGTCCAGGCCAGGATACCTCTCATACGTGCCAGATATGAAATTGATTGAATCTTGTATCAAGAAGTTATCAGTCATTTACTGAATTTGGCATTTTGCCCCCCAAAAATTGGCACCCTGCCAACTGAAAAACTTGAAAACTTAAGATCTCATATGTCTCATGAACAGTCTTACCAATTTTGAGGAGGATCCAACTAACTCAGTTAGTGCCAAGTTCTTAAATGTGCGCCCTGTAAATCGATAAAAAAATTCACATTAAATCCATCATATCCGATTTCCTTTTGGGTTTGGAAAATGGTTGCAAGAGATTTATCGGATCAGTTTTGCACAATGTACCAACTCCCCAAATTTCATTGCTCTACGTTGAAAAAAACTGATAGAGGAGGCCTTTTTGAAAATTTCAAGGGTGCGCCGCTGAGCCATTGTGTTATGTTTTTTCGCAACGTTGCAAAATTGTCAAAATTCACGTGAAGCAGCATGTATGTGCAAATTTTGGTGAGTTTTCGTTCATGTTATTGCCTCCAAATTGGCCATTTTCGTTTGCCATGAAGAAGAAATTGTCACGTGCGATCAACGTGTGCTCATGTGCTAGCATATTGCATCAGGCTTCCATCACAAAGTCTGTTCTGTAATGTGCCACCATAATGCATCACACTCAGGCATCACAAAGGTTTCCATCATAAGGACTGTGCGCTCCTTAATATGTCACAAAGAAGAACTGAGAACAGTATATAAGGCACAAACAAATAGCATTCAATGTCAGGTCGTCAGCGTTCCCGCATATGCTAGCATGTCAACTGCCCATTACCGCTTGACCCGATTATTTGCTTTACCTGTCAACATCAATAAAGTCCTGTGTCTGCGATACGAGGAGATTGAGCCGATGCCTGCTCTTAGCCCATGCCTGTATCTGACTCTGACTCTGAACCAGACCCTGGATTAGTAGCCCTTGGTGGGCTCTATTCTTGGGACTTCTGGAGCCGTCCCTTGAGAGGGGGGTTCTGTCACGTGCGCTCAATGTACGCTCATGTGCTAGCATATTGCATCAGGCTTCCATCACAAAGTCTGTTCTGTCATGTGCCACCATATTGCATCACAAAGGTTTCCATCATAAGGACTGTGCACTCCTTAATATGTCACAAAGAAGAACTGAGAACAGTATATAAGGCACAAACAAATACCATTCAGTGTCAGGTCGTCAGCCTTCCAGCATACACAAGAATGTCAACTGTCCATTACCGCTTCACCTGATTGTTTCCTTTGCCTGTCAACATCAATAAAGTCCTCAATCTGCGATATGCAACTGGTTCCTTCGTCCCCTTCGTGACAGAAATAATAATAAACATTTGCATTCCAGTCGGGCTCTCGTGCCAGTTGGTGCTCGGGCCCTTAAAACGTGCACAGATTATAATTTGACCGACCGCCCGAATGTGAATAAAGGATTGAATACATTTTAACCAAATAAAGGGGTGCCCAGCATGGTGATATGATAACTTGTGGGGAAAGACAAATGGCCTGGCTATGGGAAAAGCCTTGACCACAAAGAATCTAATGATTCACACAACGAATATGCTGTCTGTCATCACAGTTTAGCTCCTGGTTTGGTTTATAGACGAGAAAGATCAGCGGTGAGGTTAGTCACCGCTTTCACACCCTCTGAAAACCACACCCCGTCAACTGTACAACCACTTTGGGTTCAATGGGAAGGCACCATCTCGCAATTAACTACCTTCATTAAGTATTTCATTTCAGTTGCCAAATAGTGTACATACAAGTGTTTCCACGAACAACAACAGTAGTCTCTTTGCTGTTTCAAAACTCATTGTTTGCAATTGACAGCTACGATGTTTAATTCATTGAAACTGGGAGGGTTGGCAGTGAATCAAAATGTTTCTGTGACATCGACGGCGAAAAACATGCGAGATGAACTTTTTTTGGTTTTTATAATAGTTGTTTTTTCCGTATTGTACATATTTGCTCTGCAATTGATTTGCGACTATTCTGGCACTTGTCTCTGCCGGAATAGGTTCTTGTTCAACCTCCACTGTAATGTGGACAAGCATTTTTTTTTGTTTTTTAATGTATACATTGTACTTACTGTACCTTGCTCTCATTCCCATTTCAGTAACTGCACTATTCTTTAGCTCTTATTCATATGTTCCCAATATATTTTCTTGGGTTCCTGGTTGGACCCTTTTTGGTATTTGTCTCTCTTTTTCCCAGACAGATTTTTTTGGCTTCAAGTAGGATGCTCATTGGACCGTACGTTTGTTCTATTAAAGACATATTGTGAGCTTAATGGCCGTATCATGATCCCAATATATAATTCAAGTTCCCTTCTTTGGACATTTCCAGGAATAAAAAAAAAGGAAAAAAAGAAAAAATTCTTCTGGAGTTTTGAATCAGCGTGCAAATGTACATATAGTGAGTGTGTGTTCTCAAAAATATTCTTTTAAACCCATGTACAATGAGAAGCCACACAATGGCTACAAACATCTTAAATGAATTTGAGCCCCATGTCCATCTGGAAGGACTAATAAAACAATGCAAACTGACAATGAAATTTCCCAGATGCAATCACCGCAGAAAATGCTGATTCTGAAATCAGATTTCCCCCCCACTTTCTTCAAATAATGCTATACATTCTATTTTCAAAACTATCTTCTTTCATCTCATAGCAATTGTTGATCAATGAAGAAGCACATATATTTGTAGGAATATTTGACTGATTACTGTCAAAAGGATGGATTGGGCAGTCGCAAACTCAGTTTTACTGTGGATATTGTTTTTAGAATACCCCCTTTATCAGCAGAAAACCCTACCGTGTAAGGTTTGGGTACACAATGAAGAGGCATTAACCTTTTAAATTGTGACCGAAGCAACTCGGTCACAAGTCAAGAAGTGACCTCGGACTTTCACTGGAGCGGTTCGCAGCTCAGTGTAAAGTGATTGGGATGAAGATCAGCACCTCTAAATCCAAGACCATGGTCCTCAGTCGGAAAAGGTTGGCGTGCCCTCTCCGGATCGGAGATGAGATCCTGCTCCTAATGGAGGAGTTCAAGTATCTTGGGGTCTTGTTCACAAGTGAGGGTAGGAGGGAGCGGGAGGTTGACAGGCGGATCGGTGTAGCATCTGCAGTGATTCGGACTCTGCATCGGTCCGTAGTGGTGAAGAACGAGCTGAGCCGAAAGGCAAAGCTCTCGAGTTTCCAGTCAATCTACCTACCCTCACCTATGGTCATGAGCTATGGGTCATGACCGAAAGGACAAGATCCCGGATACAAGCGACCAAAATGAGTTTCCACCATAGGGTGTCCGGGCTCTCCCTTAGCGATAGGGTGAGAAGCTTGGTCATCAGGGAGGGACTCGGTGTCGAGCCGCTACTCTTTTGCATTGAGAGGAGCCAGTTGAAGTGGCAAGGGCATCTGGTTCAGATGCCTCCTGGGCGCCTCCCTGGAGAGGTTTTCTGGGCATTTCCTACTGGCGGGAGGCTCCGGGGATGACCCAGGACACGCTGGAGAGACTATTTTTCTCAGCTGGCCTGCGAACGCATTGGGATCCCGCCAGAGGAGCTGGTTGAAGTGGCTGGGAAGAGGGAAGTCTGGGCTTTCCTGCTAAAGCTGCTGCCTCCTCAACCCGACCCTGAACTAAGCGATAGATGAGGGATGGATGGATGGATGGATGGATGGATGGATGGATGGATGGATGGATGGATGGATGGATGGATGGATGGATGGATGGATGGATGGATGGATGGATGGATGGATGGATGGATGGATGGATGGATGGATGGATGGATGGATGGATGGATGGATGGATGGATGGATGGACTGAAGCAACTCTGTATATATGATGTCATTACAGCAAGCTGTTCTACTACACTACTCTCATACAGTATTAACATACTGTGCAGCTGTCTTCTGTACCAGTGGAATGTAAACAGCGTGTATATTCAGAGCACTAACTTCACCTACTTAAGTAGATAAAATAATCTCCATTTTACCTTCTACGCTTCAATGCCCATTCAGCAGTATTCTTCCTTTACTGTTGTTAAATCAGTTGCATAGTTTATCAATTGAAGCAGCTGTTCTGAAAAAGATGTTGTTAGCTTGCAACAGGCTAGCTACGGAAGCTAGCGTTGCACATCACTGGGTGGCTGTCTGATATATCAGCTAATGGCTTCATCATTTCACCTTTTTGATTTTTGACGCAATGCTTGAACAGGGATAACTTTGGTAATTTACGATTAGTGTAATCTGTGTACTTTGTTTTCAGTAACGAGCAATCTAACATGTTCATTTTACCATACGAGTGATCCAATTAAAGTTAGTTTCCTTCATGTCTCCGCGTTACTATTTTGTTATTGCCTCATATTGTATGTAGAATAAAGAATATTGTAGTCATGTATGACAAGCATTTCAAATAGAAAATATTAGAAAGGTTCGTATCTTGTAACTACGGGTTTGTTTCCATCGTAACAACTCACCGTTACTTTCTGTTTTGGTCTCGAGTCTCACGTTTTCCCGTCTCAAGTGTTTAGGGACTGAGAAAGGTCTGTGCCAGCACGGGTGCACATTTCAGGCAAGTGCAGCCACCTGTTGAGATGTGCGAGGGAATGTTGATCAGTGTGCGTCCATTAATGAACGTGATTATTTTTCTATCATTCTGGAGGGTTCCAGCAATACGTTGAGGCCACTACATGCGTGGCCGTGTCGTAGCTTTGACGTTGCAAAGGCGGGTAGTCATCACTTCAAGTCGGCTAGCATTTTTTACATCATATTCTTGTTGCATTTATGCCCTGAGGTGATGTGTTCTTTTAGCATCTTTATGATTTGTTGTAAGTCCGACTGAGTGTAAAGTGCTTAGTTGCCACAACATTTTGTGGCCAAATTGACAGTGTGTGTGTATGACGTACTCCCAGGTTGTGCGCGCGCATTTGCACCCGTCCCCACCTTTGTGTGTATTGCACTGTGCAATTCATTTGTGTGTTGATTATTGAGCAGTTGATTTGCAGTTGACATTAAGCTTAATCTTTGTGTTCGCGGGGGTTTCATTAGTCAGTGGAGTTTATTTCAACAAATTCCATGCAGTTTGTCAGTTGTTTGTTAGTTTTAAGGCTCCAGAGTGGCTAAGCTATCGTGAGTCAATGATGGTTGAAATCAACTCCATCGAGTAATTCAACCCCCGCAACCTCAAAGATTAAGCCTTATATTAAAAATCTGCCCTTTTAAATTCAATTATCGAAAATAGTGATATTTTTCTGATATCATTCTTATGTTGAGGCAGCAAAGAGAGAAAAATCGGTGAAAGGTAACCGTTAATTACTTCTAAAGTAACCTAGTTACTTTGAAAATAAAGTAATCCGTTTTTTGAGGCGTAATCAGTAATCAGTAATTGAACTACTTTTTCATGTAATCTGTGACAGCACTGTTTATAATGATGTATATCTGGGTAAACACATATGAATGTATGTCAGCTATTGGGCATTTTGATCTCCTCAAGCTTGTATTGGTGTGTGTGTCCGATATGTGAGTTTGCAATGATGTAAGTAGAAATGGTGCCACTTTAGAGCATGCAATCGGGTTCATGTCACTTGAACCTTAAATAGGAAATCCATGCTTTGTGATTACATCTATTATTTCAGAACTTTACAAGGCGCACATTTCAGCAAACAAATTTTTAATCTTGAAGTATTTTTCCCAGTTTGAATCCAAGAACACCACTGCTTTTGACTTCCTGACGCTTCTAAATTGTCTTTTATGAAAGAAAAATGTGTTTAGTACTTCATTGGAGCAACATAAAACAGTTATGCTCCAACAAAATAGCAACAAAATAGGTTCAAGGTCAGTACGCACAAACAAAATTTGGTATCACTTTATAATAACTATGCGTTTTACTAGTTAATAGATCATTACTAAACTGTTGATAAATGATTTATTGTTGATTTGTGAAGTATTTGTTAACAGTTTGTTAAGCATTTACAGGGTGTTCCAATATGTTTGACCCCATTCTAATGCCCATGCTAGTTGATGGATCTTAATAAAACTATATACACTTTATGTTGAAGGTCATAACTTTTATTGGTTAAATATACAAAGAAAAGTACAAATATTTGTTGGTTCTATGGCAGATTTTTATAAATGTGCAACATGAGCGCTGCCTGCAAAATGCCTTATCAAAATGGCCTTTTCTTTTGAAGTGAACGGCATTTCTTAACCTGAAAAGATAGAAATGCCAAACGTTACACACAAAAACTTGAAACGTTTCTACACAAACTGTGTTTCAGATTAAGAACACCCTGTAAATGCTTAACAAACTGTTAACAAATACTTCACAGATCAACAATAAATCAATTATCAACAGTTTACTAATGATCTATTAACTAGTAAAACGGATAGTTATTATAAGGTGTTACCCAAAATTCTTACATAAGGCACAGCGGTAATCACACTGTCAATTTTTGCGAGGTTAGAAAAAAGGATTTTAAGTGCACCTTTTAGTCAAAAAATATGGCACATTACTATGAAAATTCCCTTTTAATGGAATCGTACATGTAAAGTTTCAACTCTTGCCAAGCTTTACAACAGCAACAACATCACTCATTATTCAGACCTGACCAATACGTAAATTCTCACAGCACACATTACTTAGTTTTACTAGCACTGCTACTGGCTAGCCCACACACTGGCGCAAAAGGTGACTTGTTGTCCTGGCTGTCTCATACTGCTTTCCCGCACTGGACCCTGGTTTGTCAGTGTTTGTGTGTATGTGTGTGTGAGTGAGTCCACTAAGAAACATTGAGTGTGTTTCTTACTAGAGGCTTTTTGTGAAAATGTTTGTCGAATCCATTACCAGTTTGCTGATTAAGGCCTGAAACGATTTCCTTTGAGCCCAAGTTCCCTAAAATGATGTTTGACATGGTGTTTTATTATAACATAATCTCTGGGGAAACATTTTCATTTCTTCATGAGTTGTGCTACAAAGTAGAACACAGACATTATCTAATTAAGTGAAGTTTTTACCGTAACATGATGACGAATGCAAACAGAAACTTAGCATGTAACGCAAATGAATCATGTACTTGAATTTTCCCCAGCATCATTTTATATGTGAATGTGGTTTGGTGAGATGACAAGACAGATTTTAAAACAATAGGATCACCCAGATTTTACACAATAGGCATGCATGGGATAACCTCAAATGGTCCATGGATAAATTGATTGACTGAATGCTAAGACATTGTTTTGTCAGCATGCTGTCACTTTTCATTTGCAAATGTATTTAGAAAGCAAAATTGTTCAGTGTCTTACAGAATTGTACTTTGGCACACATGTTACGGTAAAGCCCCTTGCACACACTCCAAAACACTGGAAAAATTACGGAATTTAGCCGTGCAGCAGTTGTATGTGAAAACAATGTCCCGGGTTGACTGACACGGAGATCACGCGGATATTTCACAGGTTGCGTCTTAGTATCATGTCCGGAACTTGGGAAGCGGTGTGCGTGAAAGCAGGTCGTTAAATTCCCGGGTCACAGCACGATGGATGATGATGTAAATATCATGGCGGGTCGATCGTTCCTTCCTCCCTCTTCGCAGTAGGATGAAAAGTGGTAAACAAACATCACAATTATCAACATAGCGCGCTGGAAATAGCTAAATTAAACTGAAAACATGACGAAATTAAATTGCTACATGATCGTAGAGCCAAGGAAGAAAGTCCGTCATCCATCTTTGGAAATGTGTGGTTTATTTTGTTGCCGATGTTAGGGTTTGCTACTGCGGAAACAAGGTTGTACTTCAAAGCAGAAAAAAACGGAGGGATACATTCAAGGGTTTAAATACAAAAATACATTGCGGAAAAGAGGGAAAAACACAATGAGTCCATGACAGTAGGTCGGCAGGGATCAATAAAATACTAACTTAAGCGGTAGGCAGAGAGCCGATAAGACAAAGCAAAGCCAGCGGGATTCTTTCTTCCCAATGCAGCGGGTTTCTTCCTTCCACCCTTCTCTTGAATCGCCTGGGCATGAATACAGTCGTGATGAGCTTGAATTGGCTGCAGTTATGACACCGGGAACGCTCCCTGCGGAACAAACACGATTTGATCAACATTGAGACATCCGATGCCAACCAAAAATGACGTAATGTCCGGGTTATTAAATCCAGTGACAGTGGGCAACATGGGACAAGTCTGTGAAAGTGTCCAACCCACGTCATCCGCGGGACATCTCTACATGCGTGAAAGCAATGACGCGAGTAAATCCCACGTCACTTTACACGGGAATTTCCATGGATATGTGTGTGAAAAGAGCTGAAGTTAGGTATGAAAACTTCGCCAAACGTCCAACTGTATGCACCAAACCTTTTGGATGTGACATGTAAAGTGAAAAATTGGACAGTCCAAATATTTAATAAGCAATGCCAAAATACTCATAAATTTAAATTTCTATAAAAACTCTCTATTTTACTGTTCAGTGCATTGCTAGACCAATAACACTATGTTTTTGCACCAATAAGCGGGCTTCTTCGCATACCCAAAATGTTTTGCTTAAGTTATGCGCTTGGTCTGACAAACCCAGATGACAGACTTTACATGCCCATTCATGTAGCTGGCTTCCTTCATCCTTTTTTCAAACCATCTATCTTGGTTGAGAATGTTAACTTTTTGGTCGTCAAAAGAGTGCAGCTTCTCTTTAGCCTAAAGCATGCACACATGTGTAACCCCTCATATAATTTGGAATGTTTTTGTGTTCAAAATTGAGCACTTCATTTAAACTCGTGTTAAATAATAACATACGCATGCCTCCATTTAATGTGCCTCTGATGAACTGACCAAAAAGTCCAGATGTCCTAGAAGCCTTTTTCTGTCATTTTTGACATAACATCACACAGGCCATGCTGCTTCTACAGCTCGGGATCGGACCGCCAAGGCCCACGCCTTTTGCTGCCGCCCAACTCCCTAAGCACCCGACCCCTTTGGCCCATCCCACAGGTGGTGAGCCAATGGGAAGGGGAACCCACGTTGCCTTTCCGGGCTGTGCCCAGCCGGGCCCCATGAAGACGCTTGCCTTCGAGCCCCACCTCCAGGCCTGGCTCCAGAGGGGGGCCCCGGTAACCCGTGTCCGAGCAAGGGAAACTTGAGTCCATTTGTTTTACTCGTCATAAGAGAATATTTTGAGCCATGCTTTGTCTAGCCCCTCACCTAGGACGTGTTTGCCATGGGTGACCCTGCCAGGGGCTTAAAGCCCCAGACAGAATAGCTCCTAGGATCATTGGGACACACAAACGCCTCCACCACAATAAGGTGAGATCAGCACCTCCAAATCCGAGATCATGGTCCTCAGTCGAAAAAGGGTGGCGTGCCCTCTCCGGGTCGGGGATGAGATCCTGCCCCAAGTGGAGGAGTTCAAGTATCTTGGGATCTTGTTCACGAACGAGGGGAGGAGGGAGCGGGAGATCGACAGGCATATCAATGCACCCTCTGCAGTAATGCGGACTCTGCATCGGTCTGTAGTGGTGAAGAAGAAGCTTAGCCAAAAGGCGAAGCTCTCGATTTACCAGTCAATCTACGTTCCTACCCTCACCTATGTTCAAGAGCTGTGAGTCGTGACCGAAAGAACAAGATCCCGGATACAAGCGGCCAAAATGAGTTTTCTCAGCAGGGTGTCCGGGCTCTCCCTTAGAGATAGGGTGAGAAGCTCGATCAGCCAGGAGGGACTAGTCACCGAGCCGCTACTCCTAAGCATTGAGAGGAGCCAGTTGAGGTGGTTCGGGCATCTGGTTCAGATGCTTCCTGGAAGCCTCCCCAGAGAGGTTTTCCAGGCATGTCCCACTGGTGGGAGGCCCCGGGGATGACCCAGGACACGCTGGAGAGACTATGTCTCTCAGCTGGCCTGGGAACGCCTTGGGATCCCGCCAGAGGAGCTGGTTGAAGTGGCTGGAGAGAGCGAAGTCTGGGCTTCCCTGCTAAAGTTGCTGCCCCCAAGACTCGACCTCGGAGCACGCGGAAGGTGATGTGATGGGATGGGATGGGATGGGACGGGGCGGTACGGTATGGTATGGTACAGTACGGTACAGTACGGTAGGCCATGCTGCTTCCACAGAATAAGAGGAAAGTCATTGTCCAAAGCTATGACTCCGGAGAAAAACATTCTAGATATAAAAAAATGTAATATAAAACAGTGAACACATCTTCATCAAGTGAAGGAAAAACATAACACAACAGTGTCGTTACCAAACATGCCCCTTCAAAACTGAATAGGCCAACAGCAACATTGAAGGAGTGGCTGCAATTTCCGGCAAATGCTAGCTGTTTAGGAAATGTGACAACCATCTCCCAAAGAAAGTTTTACATTCCAAAAAGAAACATTCCAACCTGGCTATATTTTGCAAAACCAACCTTGAAATAGCATAACATGGAAAAATGTGTCACTAGCCACGTTTACATGCTGACTTTTGTTCATACCGATTCAAATAATTCCGAATGGAAATTTTCAGATCAGCTGTTTACATGTCACTTCATCTATTCCGATCCAGCGTTTACATGTGTCTGCCTTTATTCCGAAAGGACGTTTGACAACTGCCGTCTGACATGCGCAGATTAATCAAAACAAAGCGTCACGTTGCAAAACATGGAGATCGATCGTCAGATCAGCAGCTGTTTTAACTTTTCGAGTGGAAACAAAACTTCAGAATGACACGCCGTTCATTTAAAAAGTTGTGTGGGTGCGCTGTGCGTGTGCTTGGAAGCCATGTTGCAAGTGACGTTACTTAGGTCACCAAGTGATGTCACCACGTCAGTACGGAGCATGCGCAGAAAGAACGCAACCAGACACCATTCCGCTTCCCTGTTTACATTATATAATTTTACTTCTAATCGGTTTTGGAAAAGGAATATTCCACCCCTGTGAATCGGAATGAAATTCCATTCGGTTTGGGCCTGTTCATTCCGAATGAGATGTTTATATGGAACACATTTATTCGGTTTGAACAAATATTCCGATTGTAATTGGAATATTTGGCTCCATGTAAACGTGGCAACTGTCTGCTGGAACCAAGGTGGAAGTTTTTAACCACAGTGCATCATTTTAAAAATCAAATCAGTCAAGATCATGATCAGTTCAAATATACAGGTGTAGTCTTTTTGCGTTTTAATGGAACTCAATTAGGCAAGGCAAATTTATTTATATAGCACAATTCCACACAAGGCAATTCAAAGTGCTTTACATCAGATGAAGATCATAAAAATCACATTAAAATCAATAGGATGTAAAAAGAAAGTCAAAACAGGAAATAAAATTATACATAAAAATCGCATTTAATCATGAATAAAATTAAAAAAAAAAAAAGAAAGAAAAAAAAAGAAAGAGAAAATAATAACAATAATAATAATGCACAAGAGGAATAGAAATCAAATAAATTGAAATATATAGACAGTTATGGATATGCAGTGCTAAACATAAGCGTTTTTAGCCCTGAACTAACAGTTTGAGCATACTTCAGACCTTCAGGTAACTTGTTCCAGAGGCGAGGAGCATAATAACTAAATGCTGCCTCACCCTGCTTGGTTCTTTTTCTTGGAACATACAGGAGACCGGTTCCAGACGACCTTAGGGGTCTAGATGTTTCAAAGGAATCTAACAAATCAAGCATGTATTTTGGTCCAAGGCCATTAAGTGTTTTGTAGACGAGCAGTAATATTTTATAATCTATCCTTTGACTCACTGGAAGCCAGTGTAACGATTTCAAAACTGGTGTAATGTGGTCCAGTTTCCTTGTATTTGTAAGGACTCTGGCTGCAGCATTCTGTACTAGCTGCAGCTTCCTGACTGATTTTTTTTTCTTATCAAGGCCTGTAAATATACCGCTGCAATAGTCCAATCTGCTGAAAATGAATGCATGCCGAAGTTTTTCCATGTCTTTTTGAGTCAGAAGCCCCTTAATTCTGGCTATATTTTTTTAGGTGGTTATAAGCAGATTTAGTGACGGACTTTGGCTATCAAATTTTAGGTCTGAGTCAATAATTACGCCAAGGTTTCTGACTTGATTTGTAGCTGTAAGTGACATTGTGCTAAGGCTCAATTAGGATTTTGATTGATTAAAAGGCCTATATTTTACCCAGTGGATAAATCCCCCAGATGTAGACACACTATTGCTTACGAGAACAGTAAAACATGAATACAACCAATACTCCATAGAATTGCTCTACTTTCACTGCAACAATTTTAATATCCTCTCTCTCCTGGTGTGGTTGCTATGACACTTTGATGGAGCCAGCTGTAGCTATGACCGCAGTGAAAAACCCTTCAGCAGACCACAGTTGGGAACGAAGTGAAAGTAACTGGAAAGGCGCAGGTCCAGTAGAGAGATGAGGTGAAAATTAACTTAATATTCTTCATGACAAGCCCGTGTTAAACAAATAGAGCGTAGTGTTTTGATGGCGCTAAAGCACACATATTCTAACTGATCCCATTTCCCTTACTCGCCAGATTTAAGATCCATTCATCACTTTCACTGTTCTACTCATACACTCTTGTCTGTGGACTTTTGTCTCTCATTGTGCACGTATCATTTTCTCTCTTCAGAAGGATTCAACAGTTTCCTCCACGACAGTTCTAGTCAGCCAAATATAGCTTTCAATGCCCTCTTACTGGCAGTGCACCCATCTCCGGATTAAGCTCACACTTATTCTGGCATGAGAAGGGAGAAAACAAATGAAAGCATATGTGTCTGCCTGGCTGTGTATTTCTGTAGATTTATTCTTTCAAGTAACAAGCCATCATTTTGCATGATATAAATATTGGCCTATAATGTGTCTCATTAGAAAGGCAAACATACATAATTGGTTACGAATGAAGGAGAGAGGTTAACTGGAAGGCATGTCTGTGTAAATGCAAATGAGTGAAGGCAAATAAGCAAATAAAAACAAAACCAATTTAACACTCATGCCTTGTTTTGTAAAACCAAAGCAGTATGTTGCAGCATCTAACACAAATATAGTTATTGTTTTCTTGATTTACAGCAATTATAGCCAATTTATAGACATTTAAACATGATTTAAAAAAAAAAAAAAAAAAAAAAAAAAGGCTCAGTTTGTCAAAACACGATACATAATTCCCTCATTCACATTAACACAAGTAGCAGAACACCTCAGATCCTTCTGAAAATGTAATGCGCTTATAAAAAACAAACACAATTATGAAAAGCACATTTTGTTACCAGATGTCTTAATTTTGTGGGAGAGTCTGACACACTGCTGATACTAACATACCACAGATTTGGAAATTTCTCTTCTCAATGCAAATATAGAGTATGCAAATTCACCAAATACTAGACAACAGTAATGCTGCAGGAAGGTGTAGTTTCTGCCAAACTGCTTATTACTGTAATTCATTACTCTTCCCGAGCCACTTATAACTCTAACTGTATACAGATTGTTTTTTTTTTGGACCAATTTTCTTTTCAAAATATTCTTTTGTTCTTCTTACTCATTCGATTTTACTGAAGACAGTTGAACTGATCTGTGGCACGCACACATCACAGACATATCAATGACTCCACCCGCAGTGCCATAAAGGCATCCAGACTGACAGAAAATGCAATGAAGATGCTCTGGTACACATATTTCACCTTATAAGCACTGAGTCAACGGAGGAATTTTAGCACCTTCTAATCTGTGTTTGAATGGCACTGACTTGCTACAGTGGCGTCGTTAGGCCTATTTTTGCCCCCCTAAAATATTCTTAAGCCCCCCCCCCTTAATAATTTGGTGTTGTTCTATTAAAAAAAAAAAAAAAAAAAAAAAAATTTTTAATGCTGATATCCCAACCTCCAACCCCGAATGGCAAAAAAGTAAGCAGAGCAAAGGGCGGTTACTTTGAAGATAGTCTAATATTATACATATTTTTAATTATTTCACCTTTTTTTGCTAAGTACATAATTCCACACATGTTAATTCATAGTTCTATTACCTTCAATGAGAATTTACAATGTAAATTGCCATGAAAATAAAGAAAACACATGAATGAGAACGAGTGTCTAAACTCCTGGCCTGTACTGTATATGTATGTACTATATGTATGTATGTACTGTATGTATGTATGTATGTATAATGTTTAGTTATTTGTGTGTGTGTGTGGGTGTGTGTGTTTGTGTGTAAGGCAAATTAGTCTGACGTAGATATTGCTTAAATTCAAGTAATTAGTAGTATTTTCAGGGTTTGAAATTACAGCCATTTTTTGTTACATGTATGGCAAAAATGTTATCTGTGCAACGTTCAAATATTTGGGAACAAACAATTACTGTGTTGTGAGCGAAAGCCATGGCATCTATGTATCTATCCATGTATCTACAGTATCTGTGTGTCCGTCTGTCTGTCTGTTTGTCTGTCGATAATATATAAATTATCAGTCTTTGTTAGCTGTGAAGTTTTATGCTTGTATGCTACATTCACCTACATCCTGTGCAACTCCTGGGGGCTAAGCACCCCCCCCCCCCCCCCCCCCCCGTTTTTAAAACCTAGTGAAGCCCCTGACTTGTTATAAAAACTTTTTTTATTTTTTTTTATTTTTTTAAATATATAATGTGTAAGTTTAGAACCATTTTTGCAATGGTGAAAAAAAAATCTAACAACTTAGCTTTCTTTTTTCATGAATTTTAAGATGTGCTTCACCAATGCAGCATTAGCATAGATGTCTCTCAATTATTTTATGAACCAGACATACCAAACCGCGCTATTTCCATATAAATAAAAAAAAAGAAGAAGAAAAAAGTTTATAAAAGACCTTTTTGTTTTCACTATTTCCTGTACTCCATTTAACGATTTGCCCATTTCAATTGAATCAATGCCAATATGTCCACCCACCCAGTGTTCTGGGGTTCATCAAACGTTTTTCACCCAAAAACTGCCTGCGTAGAACACACGCCCACCCATATACACTCCCCAATACACACTTGCATGCAGACGGACTGACAGGCAGGCCATTCCTCTGAGCACAGCTAAGTGCCAAGTGCGGGAAAGCCCAGTGGCCTGCATTCGAGTGGCATCCTGGTGAGGGAGCAGGAAGCATGCCGCTGTTTCGTAGGCTGCTGGCCTTTTTGTCATCTTTTCCAAGGTAACCAGAGACTGCAGGAGATTAGCCCAGTGGAAAATACTTGCAGAGATAATAATGGGGGAAAAAAACAACAAAGAAACAAAATCTATGAGTCAAGTGGTTACCTTGTGATTGCCATTTTTAAACAGATTGGAGGCTGATGTTGAAATCAGTGCTCTGGCTTTAATGCCACTATTTACTGCATTCAGGACTCTACTTGTTCCTGAGATTTTTACCTTGAATTTTTACATTCAACATCATCAAATTGTATGGATGATGCAAATTACAGTTGGTCGCTAAGTGGCGGCACTGAGTAGTCTCTGCACTGTAGCTTTCACTGAAGGAAGAAAGCTCACAATGACAACGTACGTGAAAATGTGCTTACTACAGGGTTCTCAATTCATAAAAATGTTTTAGAGCGTCTATGGAAATGCAACTCATTTGGATATTTTGACCAGTCTTTCAAAAATTGGATGGAGCCAATAACGTTATGGAAGAAAAGGCCTGGGACTACTGTTACTTCTAATGTTTATCTGGCGCTATGTGTAAGTTAAATAGGCAATACTGTACCTAAATATGTGATTGGCATATGATATTTGACCTTGTTCTTAACTTTTTTCAAGGAACAAACACTGGAAAAATCATATGTCATAAATCATAGACATTCAATAAAGACAAATTTTTTTTTCATTAAAAAAAAAACAAAAAAAACATTTTAAACGTGTGATAGTGCCCTATGTTATAACCAGGCCTATGTTTCTGTTGTTCCTCGCAATCCATATAAGAAATTGGGTTAATATTCGTAAGGTGTGCCTATGCCTAAAAACAAAATAATTGCACTCGATGGTGGTCGTCTTGCAAGTTGGCTTTAAAAGGCAGCCTAATTAAAAGGTATATACTGTATATGCTATACACTACGCGCAAGAAGGGAGACCGAGAGTTAGTGAGCATCAGGACCACCATCGAAAACGAAACATCCAAGCTTCAGGAATACATCATGAAGATGGCCCCAAGAGATGAAGCACTTACTGAATGTCTCAGGCACTGTAAACTGGAAAAGGAGGCGTTGGAACAACCATCATGGGATGAAAAACCTCTGCATGGGATCTACCACCGACAGAAAACTGAAGTGGCAGATCTGAACAAGTCCTACCAATGGTTAGAGAGGGTTGGACAAAAAGAAAGCACAGAGGCACAAATCATGGCAGCACAGGAGCAGTCCTTGAGCACCAGAGCAATAGATGCCCAGATATGACACACCAGGCAGGATCCCAGGTGCAGGCTGTTCAAAGAGGCCCCTGAAACAATCCAACACATAAAAGCAGGGTGTAAGATACTGGCAGGAAAAGAATACACAGAACACCACAACCAAGTAGCCGGTATAGTGCACGGCAGCGGTGCCCAAGTCCATTCCTCGAGAGCCCCTATCCAACTAGTTTTCCATGTCTCCCTCCATTAACACAGGTGAATCAAATAATCAGTATTGTAATCAGGTTCCTGTGGAGCTTGCTGATCATTTGATTAAGGTATGTTGGAGGAGGGAGACATGGAAAACAAGCTGGATAAGGGCTCTCGAGGAACGGACTTGGTCACCCCTGGTTTACAGAAACATTTGTGCTAGGGTTGTCAAACCAATTCTACAAAGGGCCAAGAGGGTCCTGGATTCCATTTCAACCAAGACAGCGCAAACAGATTAACCAATGAATTTTCTGCTGAAACAAGCAGCACCTGACTGCAATCAACTGGTTACACTTGTAGGAGATCAGATTGGTGAAAAGATGACCTCTTCATTGGTTGGAACGAAATCCAGGACTCTCTTGGCTCTTTGTGGAATTGGTTTGACACCCATGAGCTCTGCAGAGTATGGACTGGAGACCTCTATATCGCAATGGGGAACACTTCACAAGGTGTTGGAAAATGAGAGGGCTAGGATCCTGTGGGACCTCCGGATACAGACTGATAAGATGGCCGTGGCCAACCAACTGGACATCGTGATCATGGGTTAGCTGCAGAGGACAGCCGTTGTGATCAATGTAGCCATCCCCAACTATGGCAATATCAGGAAAAAGGAGCACGAGAACCTAGAGAAATACCAAGGGGCTCTAAGAAGAGCTGGAGGGAGCCTGGAAGGTGAAAGCAACAATGGTGCCAGTGGTCAGAGGAGCACTGGGAGCCATGTCTCCCACACTGGTGAAGTGGCTCTAGCAGAAACCTGGAAAAACATCAGACAACTCAGTCTGAAAGAGCACAGTCCTAGGGACAGCAAAGATACTGCGCAGGACCCTCAAGAAGATGAACAGCCACCCACCCTACCAGGGGAGATGGGGGTAGGGTGAGACAAGAGTTTATATACCCAATGGAAAACCCATTGGCAGTGTATCAAATACTTGTTCTCCCCACTGTAAGTATACAGTATAATGTATGTTGTATAAATGAAAGAGCGTGTCGAGCTTGTCATTTAAAAGATTTAGCCAGTTAAAGATGTGCAATAATATGTACAGTACATAATATAAAATCACTGTCATACTGTCACTTCTCTTTTCTTTTTTCTGGCCAGCAGGTCAGGAAACTTCATTTTAGCACAGTGATTTTTAACGTCTTACCTGTTCCAACTGGAAAAAAAACAACAACAAAAAAGGTATTTGCTTGGCCTTTTGGGGGTGATCAAATGTAAAATATGAGGGTGATTTCCATCAGACTGAGAAGGTTGACTTTTGACCATATGGGGTCTTATCCACAGTTGATGTAAAGTTCTACAAAAAGAATGTTTTGTGTTTTCACAGCATTGGGGGATTTTCTGGTTGCCTGTGGGGAGCACTTAAGGCTTCACATTGAAGAGAATTATCCCATATTTACGTGTTCGTATAAAGGCATGTAGCCAACCTGCATTTCCTCCCTATTTTAAGAGACACATTTTAGTTTTACCCTGGATATTTCACGATAGTGTTCGAGAGGTAGTCAGGGGTGAGACCCTGTGGAATAAAGTGTACACACAGTAGCTGCACAGTGAGGCCATATTTACATTGGATCTTTGCCACTGAGCTTTTGGGCCAGTGAGTAAGAACTTGTTTTGATTGGTAAACATGAAGCACAACTACATGCATTCAACCTCACATAAAATGAACATAGAAACATGAAAGCAGGTTGCTTCCATTTGATGTTGACATTCCTTGACTCCCCAAGTGTATAAAGTACATCCTTGTAATGTAGCTGGAAACATGTTTGAGAGCAAGCACGGGGAGACCATGCGAACTCCACTCAGGAGGACCTCTTGATTCGGAGGTCTCCATGCTAACTAACAATTACCCATTTCGCTCTGTTTGCCTAATTCCACTAAAACAACTTGCAAATGTTTTTCGACTTACTGTGCACTGTCTTTAGATACAATTTTTTGAACGGAATTTTTCAGTTTTCACGCCTCACAGTTATGACCTCAAGAGTACCATAATTCCTAGCTCCAGCCTTTTTGTGTAGACCAGAGGTCTTTAGTAATGCATTACATGTACTCCGTTACATTTACTTGACTAACTTTTTGAGAAAAATGTACTTTTAGAAGTAGTTTTACTAAGCTGTACTTTTTACTTTTACTAGAAGTAGTTTTACTAAGCTGTACTTTATACTTGTACTTGAGTAGATTTGTAAAGAAAAAATGCTACTCTTACTCCGCTATTTTGGGCTGCACAAAAGTCGTTACATTTTTCCTCGTTATTCTACGTATTGTTTTTTTGTTTTTTTTTTGTCAGTGATGCCAAGAGTAGCTCTACCAATTTCATCAATGAGATGTCACAGCAATAATCACATGACTCCATTATACCAATCAGAGGCAAGCTTGCTGTTATATAATCACGCCAGCCTGTTCATTCACATGGCGTCTGTAAAGCACTGTAAAAAATGAAGTATTTGATATAGAGCGCCGCCCTCAACATGACTCGAAAACGCAGATTTAAACCTCTCTCCCAGTTTTTATTTGGCACCGATTGACCACGGAAAACTGGAAATATGATTCATTAATTTCATAATGGGAACAATGAAGGAACTATTCACTATTCAAACTAGGAAGAACTATTTTCTCCACTAGAGGGCACACATGCTCTTTGGAAGAATAATGCTTAATTTCTGTCACCGGAATTCAATGATTTTTTTTGGGGGGTGTATTTTTCTGGCTTAATGTGGTTATGTATGTTATGTAAGTATGTACAGTATCATAACAACAACAGTTCATATAGATAACTTTGTGCTGAGAAAAAAAATACATTTTTTATTAATAAATAAATAACTAAATAAATAAATAAAACGAAAATGTAAGCAGTTACTCAAAATTTTACTCATTACTTGATAATGTTTTTTAACTAAGTACTTTTTTACTTGTACTTGAGTACACTTTTTGGATGACCACTTATACTTTTACTTGAGTAATATTATTTTGAAGTAACGCTACTCTTACTTGAGTAAAAGTTTTGGCTCGTCTGCCCACCTCTGATGAAGACTTCATGTTCTATGTGTGCCTGCATGGGTTATCTTTTGGTTTCCTCCCACATCCAAAACATGCATGCTAGTTTGATTAAACACCCTAAATGCTCCATCAGACTGATTGGGAAAGTCATATTTTTTTCTTATCTATGTGTGACCTGCAATTGACAGGCAGCCAGTTCAGGGTATACCTTACCTCCTTCCCTTAGTTAGCTGGGAGAGGCTCCAGTACCGTTCAAGAGGATAAACTGCAAGCTTGGTCACAGAACAATTCGTAAGTCAAGGTTGCACTATATAAGTGAGGCTTTTTCAAGCGCTGTTTCACTCCAGACATGTCTGTCTTCATAAGGACCGTAGAGTTTCCCCTAAATCATATTCAGAAACCTCACAAGAGAAAACAAGGTGACCACATCAGCTGCCGTGGAAGTCCAGGGTTCCCTCTGTTGTTATTTCTTCTCTCAAGGCCGCATATGAGTCACTGCTTTGACTGGCAATACTTCCAACACCAAGCACAAGCTCTGTAGAACACTCATCGCACTTTTTCATGGCTGTGTCGCCGTTGCCTTAAGCTTCCCTACACCTTCCTGAGCACTGTGTTCACATGTCAGTCACCCAAAGTCAATTTCTGAGGCCTTTGTTGTTGTGGTTTTTCTTGTTGTTTTCTATACCATTTGTCCATTGTAATTTCCATCTGAGATGCCCAGGCACTCTGACTATAAACTTTTCTTAAAAAATAAAATTTGAGTTGGACCTTAAGGTGGCGGAGAGGGGAAAATGACAAGGTCAAGACTGGTTGTTCTCTGCTTGCATAACAATAGAGCTCCGGCCCAAATTCCCTGACAAACTTTCTCACTATTCATCTTGATTCCTAGACTTTGTAGGCTAATAGGAAAATGTGCAGCAGTACCTTGAATTACTTGAATAATTGAAGCTCCGTTAAAACAAGTGCTGAGGATATCACACCACATAAAAGACCTGTGCGGTCCATAAGGCGAGTTAGGCAAATGCTAGGGGCATCGCAGTATCCAAAAGGGCATCAAGAAAAATGTTCAAATAATAGTTGATGATAGCAATATTAAGAAAAAATATACAAGACAATAAAACAAAAGAACATATACTATACATATTACTACATATAGCTGTACCGTATTGGCCCGAATATAAGACGCCTTTTTTTTTGCATTGAAATAAAAAGTGGGGATCGTCTTATATTCGCGATCTAGACATTATACCCATTTATGACGCTAGATGGCGCCAGATATCATTGAAGCGATGTTCTGTCATGACAGATCTCAGCTACTCTCAAGTTTAACCAGTTTGCATTATTTTATTGCGATGTTTTTCCTTATTCAGATTTGTTTCAAGACTACAGTTACAGTTAGACTTCACTTTGATGGTTAATGCAGTTATTGCAATTTTGTTGTTTTATCACAATAGATTGGTGTATTTACATTTAAAAAACCAGAAGCCATTTATTTACAAATGTGATTGCACTTTAGTTCACATATTTAAATGTTCAGATATTAAGATTTGAATGAGGCAAAATAACATGCTTTTTCTCTCAAATATATTGTTATAATCATTTGTTTCAGATGTACTTGTTTTACGAAATTTCCGGGTTCGCAGCGAGTCAGTAACAGGCACACTTTTGCAAATAATACAATGTTTAATATAGAAAAAGGAAGAAAACAAGAACAATGACGCCAGCGCTAGATTGCTTCTAAAATCCCCGCGCTACTGTTAAAGCACACAAGAACAGTCAAAACTCTTACCGATTGATAATCGGGCAGAAAGCCTACGCTCAGTAGAGTTGCAGAGGAAAACAGGCGTAGTTGACTCTTGGGTCTCCAGAAAGGCTAAAACAATGTTCAGCGTCTTGCAGCTACAAAAACTCCTACCTAGAGGAAAATGTCCTCGGCTTATATAGGGATGCATGACGTCAGGAATGAGGTCAGAGATGTCAGTCCCTTATGACGAGCTACTCTCCCCTTGTTACGAGATGTCCGTCCCTTATCTCAAAAGGACGCGCTACTCGCCCCTTGTTACACATGTCTTTGTACTAACGCATCACAGATACGTCAAAGTGGCGAGGAAGCAAAGTCATACATCACAGAGGCGCCAAAGTGGCAAAGCTCTAATACGGTTCGGTCACTAAGGGAACTAAGAGAAACAATGCAATAATGCTAATTCAATCCGGGGCATATATTCCGGGTATATTTATCCCATCAGTACTGTAATTATTTTCTGTATAAAAATTAATTTGGTTTGTGGACTGTGATGTCCCAATCAGAAAAACAGCCTTCGGTCACAATTCTCTCTCTGTAAAGGCGAGTAAAATCTGGAACAGTTTACCACTCACCATCAGGGAGTGTCCAATGATACGAACCTTCAAAACTCAGGTCAAGCAGTGGTTGAAAGTCAACCAGTCCTGCAATCACTGACTTTTAAGTTCTTAGTAATCTATTATACTGTACTGTTTTATTGTAATCTTATGTTCGTTGTCTTTTTGTTTCTTTGTATTACCTGCCTAGGCACTGCGGATGTATATTTTCATTTGTTTTTTTGCTACAATCTGGCATATTTACATCTTTTAGATGTTCATCAATGTGCACTGTCCCTATTTAATAAAATAAATAAAGAAAGAAAGAAATAAATGAAAATAATCTCACTCACCCTCGCGCAGACCAGCGACCTACCTGAAGGTGTTACTTTTAGCCTCCGCAATTGAGCGACATTACGGTGACGACGTCATGAAAGACAAAAGCCTGCCAGGTCGTATTTTAGAAAGAAGAAAAAAGAAGAAGAGCAGAAATGTGAAAAAGAGGTTTGTTGTGGTGAAAAAAAACTTTTTTTAATTGCATAAACAGGTATACTTGCGCAATTGCAAGCTAGCGGTTATTTACAAAGAGTTTAGATGACATACTGCTAAAGCTAAATTATACTGTATCATTAGCCAGGCCTGTTGTTTCAGAAATATTTCAGTATTTAGCCAGCTGTGGATTAGTGTCAGTTAAATTTACTCCCTCTCCCATTTTAGGGAAAGTATGACAAAGTGTATGGGGGACTGAAATTGTGTCTTGCTGATTTTCATGTGATGTGAAGCACTTTTGCATTGTGTTAAATTGTGTTATTCATTATAAATCATTGAAATGGCAATATTGGATGGCCCTATGTAGTTGAAGTGCTTCATGAATTTATTTTATTTTTCAACCTCACCTGTCAAAGTTAGTGGCCGGATCTGAACACCTGATTGAGCCAGGTACAGTAGGGTGCTAATGTTAGGCACTCTAATGGTTGTGTCATGCTGGTTTAACAATCAACAGCTATTTGACTAATATATAGTAACATCCCACTTTCTTCTCTTTATAGATATTCTTCTGAAATATTTTCCTACCATCTCTGTACATCCCGGGCCATCTTTTACAGCCACCTTAATCATATCAGCACCAAGTCCAAGCCCGCCAAGTCCAGTACCTTCCCACACACAAACTACCAGTGGAAAAAGAAGTATAGTGTGAGTGTTTAAATATTTGTGGTGAAGAAAGCTATTGTTGCCTTGGCGTGGGGGGGCACCAGCTAATATGTTGCCTCTGGTACCAAGTTGGTCAGGAACGGCCCTGCCGTGTGTGTGTGTGTGGGGGGGGGGGGGGGCATTGTACGCAGTATTTGAATGCCACATAAAACCATACAGCACATCACTAAAAGAAATAATAAATTCACTTTTACTTAATTTGAATTTGAGCTGGTTTAAGCCTCTGTTCTTCTTATAATTTATGTTAATTTTAAAGCAAATTAAACAAATGACAAGTCAACCACAAAAGTTTAGTAGTGGTTTAAGCACAGTGTTGAAGACATGTAACAATTTCAGTGTTGACCTAAAAATCTTTGGCATCTCGGGTTTATTAGTGATAATCCAGTTTTTCCAATGCTGTTTTGGCTACAGTGATACTTCCACGTGTTCACTCTGTCAGCGACCGGCTTCCACGTCCAGTAAGTCTTTTCAGTCCAGCCTTGGCAGCCCAATGAAGATTTCCACGGGTTAAACCTTGAATTTTGAAAGGAAATTAGAAGGGAAATTCAGTGTTTACCATTACGTAGCTCTCCTGTAATGTCATTATGTATTCATAATACCTATTTTTTTGTAGAGTAATACGATATATTCTATACATAAGTTAACCTCTCAATGAGCACACAATGACCACCTACAAAAACAAAAAAACTCCAGCACATTAGTTAAAAAATACAGAGTTCATGTTTTATGACCATTCATGTTCCAAAATGTAACATAACCTGCGCTACGGTTTGATTTTGCTTTAAACCTTGATTAAATGAGGGTATCATTTAAATTGTTGCACTGATTGAATGTTTTTCTAGTAGTTTATTCAAAATATTATACGAGGAGTAGAAAGGAGTGGAAGACAAGTTTCCAACCCATAATATCCCTGGACTGGATTTGTCCATTTCATTGTTGAGGAACATTTCCCACCATCGAATACAATATGGGTCATTAATAGTGGAATGGTTTAAAAGGTAGACTTTTTTTTGCAACTGGCGTGGAATAGATTCCCACTGAATTGCCCTCTCTGCAATTGCTATGTTTGAATGGTTTCCAATCTAGAGTGTAGTCCACCTTTTTATCCTCACGTAAATTAGGATGGAGCAGTCAATTCTCTGACCCAGAGCATTAGAAGCATGACATAAAATAGACGGATGAGTAGAATGATTGTTTTTCTTGGGACGGATCACAGACGCAAGATGTTAGACATTTGAGGTAACTTATGTTTTTGCAGTCAACACTCATACTGTATCACTATGCTTTACAAGAGGTAATGCATTCAAATAGGAACAATTGCGCTGTTTTTCTCTTCGCTGTGTTTTTGTTTTCTGGCTTTGCTGCAGTTGTCAAGTGGAATTATCTGTAAAGCCGCTGTGGCAAATACAGATTGACAGCTGAAACGAATTGCATCTTTTTGCCTACAATGATGGTCTGAAGATGAACAACTCAAACCTATTAATATTGGGTTGAAAATGCGTAAAAGCAATGCACACAGCTCTGAATAGCAATCAAAGAGACACCACCTTCTTACAAGAAAATGTAGCATCATCAAAATGAATGAATCTTTTTAAATGGTACTAGTGCTGCAACGATTAATCGATTAACTCGAGTATTAGATTAGAATAAAATATTCAAATTAAATTTTGTTGCTTCGAGTATTCGTTTAATTAAAGTGATGTTGTAATAGTTTATTTTGAAAGTGTTTGCATTTAGGCTTATTGATTAGGGTGGATACACGGCCCTCTGGTCTGCCTAATTTCACATGGCTGAATCCAACTGCTCCCTGTAAAGACCAATGTAAACTTTTGTTTGAGCTAATGTTTTTTAATTCATTCGTAAATTAGTACATAAATATATTTAGCGGTTTTTGTGGGAATATGTGTCTGAACCATTTGTTAAGAGCATTGTAAAAAAACATTAGCATTTTATAGCATTTAAGCTAGCGGACTTTTGCTATGTAAGTTAGCCAATTGTTCTTTTGTTGTACATAGATCCTCATTTATTTATTTATTTTACCGTTTGAGGCTCAGCTCAGATGTTTTAATTATTCATGTTCCTTATCCGATTACTCGATTATTCGAACTAACTAGTTCATCGATTAATCGACTACTAAAATAATCGATAGCTGCAGCCCTAAATGATACCAACACTGTAGTCAACAGATCCCTATTTATAAATGAACAGCTCAATTTTCAATTATGAAAGTGTAAAGAAGTGTTATTTTAATTCAGCAAATGTGAGCATGTGTTGATGACACGCTGATACATTTGGCACATCTAACTTGGCTAACATCACCATAATGTTTTAGACAATTTTAGAACAAGAGAGCACATGTTTTGATGAATGTTTTTTTTTTTTTCTTTTAAAATGCACTTACAACTCAAACTCAAGTAAAGTTCGCAGTTGTTGACAGCAAACACTGTCTCTGGAAATTAGTTCAATTACTCAACACTATGATGTGTCATGGATCTGCTCACTACGTATGTTTGACTGTGTCTGTGGTTACTCTCCCAAAACATCTATTTTCTATGACTAACAGCTAATAGCATGAATGAAGAAGATGTAATAAATCTCACATGCAGGCATTGCTTTCTGTGGAGTTTACCACACACTGCAAGTACACAAAACTGTTCCACTTGTTATCCTGCCGCACTTTTTTTTTTCTTTTAATGCCAAATATACTCAGTGCACATAGTACAAACTGCCACACCAAAAGTTGGACAAAGCCTTCATCCACACTTGTGCAAATGCGGACGGATTTCTTAATTGATTTACATAAATTTATAGGTACTCATTGAAATGTTATCATGATGATATTTTAAGAGACACTCCACTCATTTTGATGATTTGTGTCTAAATTCATGTAATAAGTTTGAAGATAGTGCACGGACTGAGAAAAATTCAGTGCTGAATCTCTGAGTGATCGCAAGAAACTCTTTTTCTTTGTCAGCGATACCAGGATGTTTTTAGGTGGTCCTAAAAAGGGTATAGGGTGATGTCATCTCGAGCTGTTCATAGACTTCACTACCTAGGTTATGAAGTCTATGAGCTGTTGCTTACTGGTCACTGGCTTTTGCCTGGCACAATTGCTGCTTCCACGTTTACTTGTCCATCAAGCTGTGCTGCCAGGTTACAGCCCCAATCACCATCATCTTGCATCATGATCATCATGCATTATTTTGCGCATGGTTATGAGTTTTGTGAGTTGGGCTTTGTCTAGGTGAGACAAACGACCGGTTGCGAGTAACAATGCCGTGTGGCTGACAGGTCGCAATGTTTAGTGCAACAGTCAACGAAATAGGACGTAATGTGGTTGGTTCGAGTGAAATGGTTTGCTGAATTTCTAGCGTTACTTCCAGGGGCAGCGGCAGAAAAATTACGATCGCTGTCACAAAAATACATCTTCCGTCGGGGTCCTATGCGTTTTATATAATAATGCACGGCATAGCAGAGCATCACATGTGGGTTACCCCCGGTCGGGAGCGCCTTCCTTTCGGCACTGGATAGCGGTGGATGCATACAGTCGCTTTCAATACTGTCAAATTTTCAAGTGAATTGTCGCCGACCATACGCATTTACTAATGGCTATTTCTGCATGATATGCCACTTGCCTGCAGGCTTCATGGGTCAGTGCGTCCAACTAGCTGGCTATTTCACTCTTGCTAAGCCAGGCTTCAAAGGAAGATGCTTCTCGTCGCGTTCAGAAGGTTTGGTAGATGAATTCTGTAGACTTGGGAAATATCTACCATCCATGTTGTAACACACTATGGTAACAGTAGACATTTGGTACTTGAGCACAGTCAGCGGACACCCCTACAGTATTAGCGTTATTAAATTTGGCAGGGTTGCTATCAAAACTCTTTTCTTTGATTCCATCCATCCATCCATCCATCCATCCATCCATCCATCCATCCATCCATCCATCCATCCATCCATCCATCCATCCATCCATCCATCCATCCATCCATCCATCCATCCATCCATCCATCCATCCATCCATCCATCCATCCATCCACCAGTCTGTCTGTTTGTCTGTCCGTCCGTCCGTCCGTCCGTCCGTCCGTCCGTCCGTCCGTCCGTCCGTCCGTCCGTCCGTCCGTCCGTCCGTCCGTCCATCCATCCATCCATCCATCCACCAGTCTGTCCGTTTGTCTATCCGTCCGTCCGTCCGCCCATCCATCCATCCATCCGTCCTTCCGTCCGTCCGTCCGTCCGTCAGTCCGTCCGTCCGTCCGTCCGTCCGTCCGTCCGTCTGTCTGTCCGCCCATCCATCCGTCCGTCCGTCCATCCATCTATCCGTCCATCCATTATTCCTCAATGATTGCCTTAGGAAAATCTTAAGTGCTAATACTTTTACAATGTGATGGTCCAAAATGTGTGTTAAATACAGTACCTTTATTTAAAAAAATGAATTGATACATAATTGGGACATGAATTTAAAGTGGCATCTTGCTATAGTCACAAAAATGGCATCTTGCTATAGTCACAAAATGTGATGCTTGTTCCTGCATTGGTTAGCTCTTCTCAACAATTTGTGTAGTCTGTGTGGGCAAACACTCAGTGGGTGGGCGATGTGCTCTCTCTCTCTCTTGCTCGCTCTGTTCCTCTCGCTCACTTTCTCTTCTACACACTCTCTCCCCCTCTCTCTCTCTCTGTGCCTTTGGTATAAGAGCACATTTGTGATGGAGTCCACATTAGTTCAGTTGTATGCTGCAGAGATGAGCACTTGGATAGCAAACTCCAACCCGAACATGAAACTTATTTTGGTAAGTTGCATTTTAGTTGTTTTGAGCCTGGAAAGGAACACAGTTTTTACATTTAAATTATGCTTTAATCATAAAGAATACATGTTGCTTAGACTGGATTGTGGCTTTATGTATCTGTTATCATAGGGAGAAATTAAATTTATTGTCCATATTTTGATCAATTGTCTTTGGTGTGCTGGTGTGCTCCTGGCTATAAAATAGCTTTTTTTTTTTTTTTTTTTTTTTTTTTTTAAATAAAACATTTATAGGAAATGTTAATTTAGTCTCAATGTTTATGGGCAATTACAGCATAATGACAGTAACAGCTCTCGCAGAAATGTGAATATATTTAATTTTAAAAATGCTGTACAGTGAATGATACAATTTTAGTTATGTTTGTCTTTGTCTATCTGTCTGCCTGTCCGTCCATCTATAGTCCGGCTCACCATTATAATTATTACACATAATTCGAGCCTCATGTTGTTGTTGTTAGGGATATGTAGACTATCATTTTTTTTTTTTTAAATCTAATTGTCCGTTATTCGTGGACAGATCACATTGAAATGTGGCAGATATATTCTATGGATGTTTACGCATCGATCCTCGGAGCCCATTTTCTCTTTTTTATTTTTTTGTATTAGGGCTGATTAATTAATTACTGACTTATTGTTGCCTGTAGGTTAGGTGTTAGCCAGTAGAGGTCATGCACACTCTTCATCATAGCCTTCAGCCAGTAGTTGTTTGCATAATCTCTACTATACCTTTAGAAATACATGGAAATGTGCCAAATTTATAGAATCAAGATATTTTAATTGGCGGTTCAAAGGTTTTTTTTGTTTTTGTTTTTGTTTTAAATGAAGGAAATAGAAAAATCGTTTGCACTTGATTAATTCCTTTCGGAAGATATTGTATATTATATACAGTACTTGAATTTTATGAGCAGGACTGCATCTACTGTACCTATCTAACTACCCACCCACCTGCCTGTCTGCCTGTCTGTCATTTTTTGGTTAGGGATAGTTCCCTGAGGTCAAAAACATTTTTGTTCATCTAATGTACTTTGTACTAGTTTTCTGCAATATATTTCTGTAGATTTTGCATGTTTTCCCTACAGATGGATGGCAGGCAGAGCAGAAAAAAACAATATACACTTTCCATACACTTATATGATGTGTGTATTTACAAATTCCATTCTTAAAACAAATCTTGCAGAGTACAGTAGTTCTTTGCATATCTGGATACTTGAAAATAGCATTTGAACTGCTTTTGCATTATTCAGTCAGACAACTGTCATGTTTAGCCAACTAATGAGTCAGTCTTCTTACTGCTTTCAACGTCCGGCAAATTAGCCAATCGCATCCTTAGGGAATCCCTTGTATTCGTGCGCCTGCTTCCAAGCAGATCACATAGCCAAGTAGCCCCTCAGTCCATCATTGAGCAACTCGTGTCAGGTCGGAATCGAACAAATGGTCCGCTGCCTTGTCCAGACACACAATTGTGGTTTCACACAGTCAATGTACCTCATGCACCTGTGTGCACTTCCTTTTCCCGGCGTGTCCCCAGCACA
Organism: Corythoichthys intestinalis; assembly: GCF_030265065.1. Lineage (NCBI taxonomy): Eukaryota > Metazoa > Chordata > Actinopteri > Syngnathiformes > Syngnathidae > Corythoichthys > Corythoichthys intestinalis. Next base: position 47,159,564 of record NC_080398.1, read on the forward strand.
TGTGGCTGCAATCTGTCTTCAAACGCATACTCCTTTTGGATGATATCAGTGGAACACATCAACATGAAATCACACCAAATTCTTTTGTGGCGTATGAGGGCATTTGCAGGTCAACAGGCAAGCTATTGTGTGACTGGTACACAAACAGTTTATTTCTTTTGGATCTCGTTGTATTCTTAAAAAGCTAACCAGCAGGGCAGATGCAGCATTTAATTTTTGTCTTTTCCATGAACGGTCTATGCAGTCTATGCAGTAGTATAGTCATTGCTCCAGCCATCCATCCATCCATCCATCCATCCATCCATCCATCCATCCATCCATCCATCCATCCATCCATCCATCCATCCATCCATCCATCCATCCATCCATCCATCCATCCATCCATCCATCCATCCATCCGTCCATCCGTCCGTCCGTCCGTCCCTCCGTCCCTCCCTCCATCCATCCATCCATCCATCCATCCATCCATCCATCCATCCATCCATCCATCCATCCATCCATCCATCCATCCATCCATCCATCCATCCATGTACCTGTCAATTTGTCATACACCTATCAATTCACTCTTTCTTCTACTAGTCAGTGCATCCAATAATCCCCCATTCCATCCATCCATATGTTTATCAGCTACAGTGGTATGAAAAAGTATCTGAACCTTTTGTAATTTCTCACATTTCTGCATAAAATCACCATCAAATGTGATGTGATCTGATCTTTGTCAAAATCACACAGATGAAAAAACAGAGCTTTAACTAAAACCACCCAAATATTTATAGGTTTTTACGTTTTGATGACGATACTATGCAAACAATGAAAGAAGGGGGGAAAATAAGTACTTGAACCATCACATTTAATAGTTTGGGTCCCCCCTTTGGCAGTAATTCAACTTTGGTTTCATCAGTCGACAAAATATTTTGCCCAAAACTTCTTTGGAGTGTCCAAGGGCCTTTTGCGAACATTAATTAAGCAACAATGTTTTTTTAGACAGCAGTGGCTTCTCCCGTGGAGTCCTCCCATGAACACCATTCTTGGCCATAGTTTTACATATAGTTGATGTGTGCACAGAGATATTGGACTGTGCCAGTGATTTCTGTAAGTCTTTAGAAGACACTCTAGGGTTCTTTTTTTACCTCTCTGAGTATTCTGTGCTGAACTTTTGGCGTCATCTTTGGTTGACGGCCACTCCTTGGGAGGGAAGCAACGTTGCCAAACTCTCTCCATTTGTAGACAACTTCTCTGACTGTCGATTGATGAACATCCAGACTTTTAAAGTTGATTTTGTATCCTTTCCCAGCTTTATAAAAAGCAACAATCCTTGATCGCAGGTCTTCAGACAGCTCTTTTGGCCAAGCCATGATTCACGTCAGACAATGTTTCTCATCAAGACATTTCTTACCAGGTGTGTGTTTTATAGAGGTCAGGACAGCTTTAAACCACTCATCAGTGATTGGGCACACACCTTACTTAAAATGTTTGCTAAAATTGGTTTCAATTGCTCTTCAAGTCTCCTTAGGCAGAGGGTTCATTTGCTTATTTCTCCCCCCTTGTGTCATTGTTCGCATGCTATCCTCATTAAAATATGAAAACCTATAAATGTTTGGGTGGTTTAAGTTAAAGCGGACACTGTATTTCATCTGAAGATAAGATCGCATTTGATGGTGATTTTAGGCATGAATTGTGAGAAATTCCAAAAGGTTCAGATACTTTTTCATACCACTGTATGTGACTATCCAAGTATTTCTTTGTCCATTCTGCCATGCACCTGTTACTTTATCCAACTATCCAGACAATTGTAATTGTCAGTTAATCTGTCTGTCTGACCTTCCATTTATTTGTTTGATCATACATTACTTTGTCTTATCCATTCTGTCAACATTCAATTTTCTTTCCGCTGTCTGTTAACCTTCCAGTCATTATTTGCATTCATCCACTTTTTGGTATACCCATTTCTATATTCATCTGTAAGTATGTTTATCTACTTGCCTTTCTGTGCCTTGCCAATAGTTGTGTCCTCAACCCATCTGTCATACAATCGATATTCTCATATTTCTGTTTCAGTGTCCATTTTTTGTCTGTTTGAACTTTCATTTCTTCAACTGTCTATCCTGTCATCTAAACTACCCATCAATCTGTCCGTGCATCTGTTTATCTATCCTTCCATCTATCCTTCATCTGTCCACCCTTTGAAAACTCTGTCCAACTATATTTCCATATTTTTATCCACCTGTTTGAATCCCTATTTGTTTATGTGACTAAGCCTTTCATTTGTTTCTTGATCCATTTTCCTTTAATATCTCTACATCAAATGTGTTTGTAAATCCATCTGCTCCTCCCTTATCAACCGCTCATCCTTTATTTATATATAGGTTCAACATCTGTACATCTGCTCCTTATCCTTCATCCATTATGTGTCCATCTGCATTTTGACCTTCTAATTCTTTGTCTGTTTATTTTTCAATTAGTTATAAATCTGCCAGTCCACCCTGTCATATTGTTGCCAATATTTCCATTAACCCGTTTTCAGTCCATTTGTCATCCATCCCCAACTGCCTGTCGAGGTGAACAGCATCCATCCGTCCGTCCGTCGATCCATCCATCCATTGTTTGACTTAAAATTCTCATTCGCTTCGTCCATCCTATCCTATTCGTCAGCTCATTAGCCTGACCTTTCTACAGTCTATTATTCATTCTGGCTGTACATCCATTCATTATTCTGTCTAATCATAAATCCGCCCATCTCACGACTCACCAATCAATCCTCCCATTTTCTTTATTGTTAATCTTTGTATCAATCCATCCATTCATTGGTTATTTGGTCATTGCTTTTGTTTACCATCCGATACATCATTGGAAAGCTTAACATCTCACTTTTTGGGGGGAAGAAAATATTTGAACAGGAGAACATTAAAAACAAAACAAAACAAAACAAATTTAAACAGCGAGAGACCCTATCTGGAGGTGAGAGCACGCAAGAGCAGAAGTAAAGATGCCACTATTTTAGCGAGATATTATCGCGTACTTTCCTCTTTTTGATCCAAAAACTCCATGTAGCATGTATCACCGAGTGTCAAGACAAAGCTGTGAATGGCCAGAGCTGCATTTTGGGGGGATTTCATGGGTGAAACATGGTAATATAACAAGGGTCGCGATGCAGAAATCGCAGACATGAAGGAGTGGTTGAGATTTTCGAGATTTTCTTTTTTATATATTTACCCTTTTAAATGTTTTTTTAAAAATGTTTTTTCAATTGTTCTTTGTTTGGATCGATTATTTATCATCTAACATATCGGGGAAAATGCGACGGTAACAAAAAAAATACAATTAAGCGATAGTTATGAGGTAGATATCCGTGACTTTTTTACAGACACCATTTTTTTCATTGCGACGTAAATTGTTTAAAAATTTAAAATATGCGAGTGAATATTAAAGTTTTTTTTTTTTTTTTTTTTCTTAACTAAATATTGTACATCGATAAATGATTCTAAGCTAAAAATGACAAGACATTTTGAATAATAATTATAATTACTTACCTTCTTTTTATGGCTGGGTTGAAACAAAAGCGGTTGCGCGACATCTGTAAACGGGGGCTTCCCGGGTAAAAGGGACATATTAAAAATAGTTCGGGGGCTTAATGTGCCATGAATCTGCTATGGCAGTATATAGACATATTGTTCTATCAAACACAACAGTTCTTTTGGCTTAAAATACAGCAGTTTATGTTATAGACGTTTGCAAGAGCAGAAACTGCTTTTTTAGTCTTGTCTGTGTTTTCCGCCTATTATTATATATATATATTTTTTTAATGAAATATTAGACATTGATTAATAATTCTAAGCTAAAAATGACCGACATTTTCATTCATTCATTCATTTTCCATGCCGCTTTTCCTCACGAGGGTCGTTTTGAATAATAAATATAATTACTTCTTTTTACAGCTGGGTTGAAACAAAAGTGGTTGCGTGACCTCTGTAAATGGGGGTTCCCAGGATAAAACAGACATTAAAAATATTTTGGGGGCCTAATGGGCCATGAATCTGCTATGGCAGCATGTAGACATATTGTTCTATCAAACACAACAGTTCTTTTGGTTTAAAGTACAGCAGTTTATTTTAAACAGGGGTGCAAGAGCAGAAACTGCTTTTTCAGCTTTGTCTGTGTTTTCCACCATATAGATACCTGGTTTGACACGCAACTCTTTAATCAGTCAGCCATTTACATGTTTTTTACATGTTTGTCCCATTTTGGTAAAGTTCAGCATTTCTATGTGTCATTATCAGTTATCTCTTCCTCCTTTATCTTAATCCCCACTTTTCTCTCTGTAATAGCCGTTGGTATGAGCAGAACCAACTTCCCCAAACATGCAAGTACGGAATTCAATTATAGAAGTTCACATGCAAAGTGGGTGGGAGGGGGAAGCATTGCCAATGCTTTGAAGTGTTGACCCTGACAAGTGTTTTTTTTTTATTTTTTATTCTATGTGATATGTGACAGGAGGAGCCTGCCTTAGGTGTTTGAAGGAGCAACATGCACTGGACAAATAAATACTTTGTAAATTGCCTCAATAACTTCCTCTTTTGCATCAACAGTAGCGCAGATAGCAGAAGTTTGCATGTATGGAGAACAACTCGGGGGCAGACTGTAGAGGGCTTTTTCTATTCTCGGACCATGCGTTGTGTCTGTGGTGAGAAGACAAAGAGATGCGTGGGTGTATGCAAAAGATGTGCAGTTATTTGAATTAGTGTTACACTTTTTGCTTCATCTTACTTCCGTATGTATTGTGGTACATGCATACCTATGCAAAACTGGTGAACAGATATAGAAAAGTGGTCACACTGTTGTATACCTTACAGAAAGTAGTGGTAGTTACACATGGCATATTGCTCAAGTTTGCTTTTACAGTGTTGTTTTTGTTCTGTGATGTAGAATACAGAATCCAAACAATTTTGTTACGGCTTAAACTTTCACAGTTGACCTGATTTTTATTAACCAGGCACAAATAAAATAACATTGATTAGGGTTGTTCCGATCAGGTTTTTTTGCTCCCGATCCGATCCCGATCGTTTTAGTTTGAGTATCTGCCGATCCCGATATTTCCCGATCCGATTGCGTTTTTTTTTTGCTCCCGATTCAATTCCAATCATTCCCGATAATTTTTCCCGATCATATACATTTTGGCAATGCATTAAGAAAAAAATGAATAAAATTCGGACGAATATATACATTCAACATACAATACATAAGTACTGTATTTGTTTATTATGACAATAAATCCTCAAGATGGCATTTACATTATTAACATTCTTTTTGTGAGAGGGATCCACGGATAGAAAGACTTGTAATTCTTAAAGGATAAATGTGACTTTGTATATTGTGACTAAATATTGCCATCTAGTGTATATGTTGAGCTTTCAGTAAATGATACTGTAGCCATTTAACTGTTCTGCCCAAATGCATGATGGGAAGTGCAACCATGACTGTGCGTAGTGGCACTACTACCTTTCTTCCCCACATTTTTTCCCACGATATTTCTAATTGTTGAGAGAGGGATTTTAAGGCTTTAGCCAATTAAAAAAAAAGGCTCCAAAGACTGCCAAAATTCACTCTACTCATTTTACGCTGCCTTTTAGCTCTATATATAGGTAAAACGGCGCTATTATAGATTGAACGCGACAATGCGTGAGTGGGTCGAGCAGCGAATGCGTTAATTGCGTGAAATATTTTAAAGTGATTAATTTATAAAAAACTAATTACCGCCGTTAACGCGATAAATTTGATAGCCCTACTTTAAGCCAAAACTAAATACTCTGGATGAGTGTAAGACATTTTGTCTGTAACGTTAAATACAATTAGAAAACGATTAAATTAAAAGATATATATATATTTTTAAAAAAAGCATGTTCGATATTTTTTTGCCGATTTCGATACTTTGAAAATGACGTGATCGGACCCGATCCATCTTTAACATTGATCTTTATAATGTTGGGAAAATGTGTGTTTGTAATTTTCTGTATATACTGTTTTTACACCTATGTTATTATACTAAGACATGGCAACCAAGACAACTGCATGGACATTTACATTTTTTTTTTTCTCAATAAATATATTCTAAATTAACAGCGACACATGAGATGATTTTTTTTTTTTTGAGATATGATTGATGTCTTTTTGAGGGAAAGCTATCTGAAATTGACCGACTGAGTAATGAATCAATGTGTCATCCTTTAAAGCAGCATGGAAGCATATCCAACCATCTCCCTCTGTCTCTCTTTATGACTTCAAAATGGGAAAATACTCACACATAAACATAATAGCGCAGATTTGGAATCCCCCTCAGACCACCTGCGTTCTTCAGTTAACTGAAGCCATGTGCCTGTTGGACTAGCTGGTGCTATGCGGTTTGATCCGTTTGTGCTGCAGTCCCACTCCACATGCCACCAATTGAAAGGTGACCTCAGGCAAACTCACATTCTCTTATTTCACCGGAACTTTCTATTTCCTGTGTAAATTTACAACTTTAAATATGTAATGTTAAACATAGTACTGTTTGAAATTAACTCAGAAGCTATGATGGAACAAAGTCCATTTTGGGTCACTGGTCGACTTTCAATTTATTTGGTTTTAGATTTCTTACCATGAAAATCATGAGAATTTGAGTCTGTGCCAGGGTTAAATTAAGGCCATCCATAGACATCATCACTAGGTTATGAAGTCTATGATATTGACGTGACTCATTCCCCATTCACTTCCCAAAGGGGGCCGTCCCACACTCCGCTGTCACATGCAGCGTTCTAACGCCAGATTTAAGTTGAAAAAGTACGAAAGCTATATTGCATACAAAGAGGAAGGATTTTCTCAGGATTGATTTGTTGGAGGATTCAAGGTAATTATTACAGTATATTTTTCTTACCATGTATGCATTTCAAAAGGTGAAAAAAAATCAATGGCAGAAATTACATTGGCATTATACTTCGCAATAATTACATAAAATATATGCTGACTGCCCAGTTTTTTTTTTTCTTTTAACCAAGAATCGAGACTGTTTTACATCCATGTCTATAAAGAATTCAGGGATTTAAGCATTTATTCTCAAGAATTTTCAACGGAAAAAGCTTTTTGTCTACACATGACGGCCGCTATTTGCTTGCTGCCTAGCATCATTGTTCGCAATTTATACATAAAATAACTGCTAACTGCCTTTTTTTTTTGCTTTTAACCAAGAATCGAGACTGTCTTAGGTCCATATCTATAAAGAATACAGGGATTTAAGCATTTATTCACAAGAATTTTAAACGGAAAAAGCTCTTTGTCTGTGATATGGCGGCCGCTAATTTGCTTACTGACTAGCATCATTGTTCGCAATATTTATGTAAAATAACTGCTGACTGCACGATTTTTTTTTTTTGCTTTTGACCAAGAATTGAGTTTTACGTCCATTTCGATAAAGATTTCAGGGATTTAAGCATTCATTCACAAGAATTTTCAACAGAAAAAGCTCTTTGTGATTCCACTCGGTCAGCTTTGACAGAGTTAGGCCCCCTATGAATCGGTCCCGCGTCTCGTGTCCCGTCAATACATTCTGAAGTCTATGGGCCATCCTGAAATATATCCTAACTGCACAGGCTTCGGCGTCGTCCACTTTTAGTCAATGAAAACTCAGAAAAATTTCATCTAGTTTTCGTCGACAATTCTCAAAATGTTTTCGTCCATAAATTTCAAAAGTTTTACTACATGAACAAATATATAATAAATAAATATAATCTTTTCAACAATTTCAAATGAACATGACAGACAAGCACATAACTGTTGAGTCAAGGATATCACCATTTTCATGATAATAATACACACTCAGCAGGAAAACTACCGTGGCTGAGAGGTGTCAAGGGAAATGCAAAGAACCAAACACTCTGCAAATAGAAAAAAGTATGAACCCCAATTGCAAATGCTTTGGAAGAGAAAAAAAGCACGAACCCCAACTGCCACAACACGAATGCAAATGGGTCGCAAGTTGACCCCCCCCCCACCATCAAACGCAAATTGATAAGAAAATGATGCCAATCGTTTGTGCTCTGGCTTTTTGCATTGGTCTTGCGAGATATTTTGGGGAGGTTGGGGGGAGGCGCAGCACGTCACATGAGTGACACGACCAAACACTGCTAAATGTGTGCTAACTATGCATACAATAAGAAAATATTACACATTGTGAATTAGTGATGCACAATAATACATTTTTCAACCGATATCGATAACCGATAATTTCCTGCCACTTCCACCCGATAACCGATCATGTCACGCCGATAATTCTATTCAAATATGTAAAATTTTTAAGTATACAAAGATCAAATGTTACTGTGCAAAAATGTAATTTAGTGCTATTTTTTTCCACAAATGTGAACAAGTAGTAAATTCTAACAACTAAACAATGGCAATGACGTTGTGTAATGGTAAGCTTTTGGCAACAATTACTTAGAGAGTAAACACCCAAGTTGCACAAAAATACCTTTAAAAGTAAGCTATTCTTAACATATATCACATTACTACACTGCAAAAACACCTCCTTAAAACTAGCAGAATTGGACAAAACTGTTGATTGCGCATATTTGGAGGCTAAATCAAGTATATAATTATCGGATTGCATTATCGGTTGAATTTCGCGTTATCTGGATTATCTGTGTGACGTCATAATTGCCATTATCGGCCGATAATTATCGGTGACCGATATTATCGTGCATCTCTATTGTGAATTCATGTAGGAAACTGGCGAATTTTGATATCGTTCTCGTGTTGTCAAATGACAACTGGCGTCCATCTCGTTACGTTTTAATCTCCCAAAACACGTTTTCAGTGCGTCATCGTGATGTCATGGTCATGGAAATTTGTTTGTTGATGAAATATTTTCATTGTCTTCATCGTTGGTGAAAACAATACTGCTCAAATCCTTCTGTGGTGGCATCATCATGAGCAAGTTAGAATGCTGGTCTAACACTATTTAGGTGGGTCTGATTGCAATTTAGGCAAATAAAGTACATGCAAGCGCAATGTGGTGCATTTGAATATATAATGTATGGTATGTGAAAAATGTGAGTGTGGGCTCAAAGGAGTGGCCTTGCCCAACTTAAATTTGAAAGGAATGTAAAGGTGCAAAGGTGACATTACTGTATTGGCTGCGAATGGATCACCTACAGCAGTGCAAACCGCTATCTTTCAAATGTACCCGCCATGGTCACAAAATCACCAACAACTAGTCAGATCCACTTCCTAGGTAAGCACAAGAACAGTCTAAATTTAAACTAGCACAAGTCTGCATCAAGCAAAATGTTGTTTTAGAACAGATTTTTGCCATTTCGTGGACAGGCGCAAGCATATGCTTTGGAAAGACTAATAAAAATAGGGAACTAAAAGTTACTATCTCTCCGTAAGCTGTCTTTAATAAATTAAGTCACTAAGCAACCATGGACTCTGCGGCACGTGTATGTGTCATGAACCAGCATAATTTCAGCGCTTTTTAAAAATCCAATATTGTTAATGCTGTTTGTTGCAGTTTGTGCCAAAAACACTTGTTAAATCCCACATGTTCTGAATTGGAAAAATAGATCACATAAAATGTGGTGTTCCTTCTTTTGTGTGTGACGCTACAAAACAAGCAGACCAAAAAAATGAGCCTTTTGTTGTCAGTAAAACTTTGATTATTCTGATATGCCATAGGGCAAAAAAGCTTTTGAGGTGGATGGAGAGTGTCCATTAAGTAAATGCTGAGTAGCGACAGTCGCGGTAAAGCTAACATCTTTGAACATTTGGGTTTTTTTTGCTCTTTATATTCCTTTTTCGACATAATTACATTTGAATCTGATGACGTCCTATTTAGAACCTTTGAGTCCCTCTCCACTGCAATACCTTCATCCATCCTTCCCCTTCCATCTGGCTGTGCCCCATAGTACATTTATCTCACTACCAGTGTAATTATGGACGTCAGTGGGACCTAGCTGCCATGTAATTTGGTTTTCCAGCGATGGACTATGATGTCATCAAATGATGTCTTCAAAGAAATGTAGGAGTTCGCTAACCCTTAGTGGCTGATAAACAAACATACACACACACACCATCTTCCAGTAAATACATTCAAAATCGGAAACTTACAGTGGGTTCCGTAACGAGAGCTAAAACAATGCAATATTATAGAAAAAAACTGTTAATCAAAGAAGCAATAAAAACCATAACGTCAGGCATTGTGGATTTCGTAATTTAATAGTTACTCTAGTATGCAATGTTTATTTTTCATCTTTCCAAGACATATACTGGACTGTCTCAGGAAATTAGAATACACAATATTCTAATTTTCTGAGACAGTCCTGTACATTAATCCACCATTTAAAGCAGGGGTGTCCAAACTTTTTGCAAAGGGGACCAGATTTGGCGTGGTAAAAAAGTGGGGGGCCGACCTTGGCTGACGTCCTTTACATAGAAAATATACAGGACTGTCTCAGAAAATTAGAATATTGAGTATTCTAATTTTCTGAGACAGTCCAGTATTTGTCTGAGCATTTTGGGGTAAGTCATTTTCTGAGTTTCAATGACTGTGCCCAAGTCACTTCAGAAAGGTACACTTAGAGTTTTGTAAGACCCAACACTTTTGGGAACTTCAACCTTCAATGTTTGGCAAGGTACATCAGAAACCCTGTTACCTTAAGCATACCTGTCAACTCGAGGCCATTGGCAGTTAAATGGTGACGTATGCCCTTACAAATTGATGACTAATCTTACAACGATTTATATAGCATGCAATATGAAACATGCATTTGGGCAGAACAGTTAAATGGCTACAGTATCATTTACTGAAAGCTCAACAAACTCACTTTTTAAAGTAACATGAACTTATTGGTAGTATTGTCACATATAACCTGGTGCAATCATAGAACAATCAATATCTTCAGCTACATCATGATTACTAAAATTTAACAGTGACTTTTGTTATAATTGTATGTAGCACTTATGGCAATTTTTATCATGTCTTTTGATGGCAGCATTTCATGGCACTTCAGCTCGCAATTCAGTTCGTTAGTGTGTCCAATTATAAATTTAAAAAGTTAATTGATAAAATTAACTTACCGACGCAATTTTTGAGTCAGGGAACATTTCTTTTTCTAACTGTGAGAAGTGATCGGCAATAGTTGCAGGCAAATTGTGTTCGGCAACAAATTGGCAGAATAAAATCTCCGCTTTCATCACGTTTCATTCTGCAGACTGCATCTTTATGCCCAGTGTAGTTAATTTTACTTTAAAAAAGTAAATTACTTCTCCCAAAAAGTAATTGTGTTAGTAACTCAGTTACCTGACGTAAGAGTAATTTGTTACTTGGCGAAGTAACTGGTGTTACCTTTCATGTTTTTTTTTTTTTTTTTTTCAAAAAAAAAAAATTTTTTTTTAAATCATGGTAACCTTTGCTATGTTTGGAAGTCATTTAATGTTGTGAATCAACTGTTAAAGTTGTTAAAATTGTTCCAGTTTTTGCATTAGTTCCCTTCTGTCTACTGTCGACATGTGAAAGTTTTAAAACTGTTTCATTATTTAAAGATATAATCAAGTCAAGATTTTGCTGATTTAGGAGTATTTTAGATAAAAAGTTACTGAGGTTCGCTAGGAAGATTCATTACAACAGAGCCTTTCTGAGAAGTTTACTGCTTTAAGATGGCGGTTGTTTACCTACGCCGCCGAGTCTGTCATTTCGCATCTACAGTAGTTCTATATGCATATGATATCTAGTGTAGCATTAAGTGGGCGTAGATTGTAGGCTGTCGGCTACAGTCAGGAAATATTGGAGCCACCTAGCCTAGCATGGCGTTTGCAACACCGTCACAACACTCTCTTCCCTCCTTCCCACTCCCGCTCTTCTTTCTCCGTGTGTCTGACATTTCTCGCGTCATTGTCTCCTTGCTGAAACGGTGACAAAATCCGAACAGGGAGAAAAAAACGTAATGCACGAAAAAGATTTTGAACGTACTGCGTACACATTTAAAAATCAGTGCTGACTTGTACAAATTACGCCGAAACCGTACTTGACAAGTATGCCTAAGTCTTACTTTGAAGTTACCACTACAAAACAATTTAGTTTGGCATTCAAGGAAATTCATGGAAAATTGTCTAGTACGTTGACGTGTGCTGATTACCGGTTTTAAGGTATACCGTGGTATGAAAACGTCAAGGTTTCAAAACTGCAAAAATTTTCTGTCATACCGTCCCTAGGGTAGCTATTTTTTATGTCCAAAAAATGCATAGAGAAATCCCTCGCTTGCAGCTGTAAGGCTCAACCCTCCCCCACCGGTTGTTGCTCAGTGTCAGTGACTCAACTGTGCTACACGACGGCTGGAGGAGATGAAACTCCTGAATTTTTTCCCGTATCGAAGAACATGAAATCGCTGATATGGGAATACTTCGGCTACAGAAAAGTCACGGACGGCCGCGGCTCAGAGGAGGAGGGCAAACCGACATGTAAAACATGTTTGCGGAGGATGGCTGGTGAGGAGGCAATACCTCCAATATGATTTCGCTTTTATACAAAATTAAAGGTTAGTAAACACTGTCATGAACGTTTTCCCACCAGCTACGAGTTAACCCCAGCGTGTTTATTGTGTCTAGCGGTGGTAAAATATGTGTGGGTTTTTTCACTCTGGCAACTGTTGAGAAAGAGAGTGTGTGTATAGTGTAAACATTAAACGAGTCATACACGCGTGCTTTTTATGGAAAAAAATTCATTCATTCATTCATTCATTCATTCATTCATTCATTCATTCATTTTCCATGCCGCTTATTCCTCAATTCAATTACAGTATTTTTGTTTTAAATTTATTTTAACCTGACATTATACTTATGTTCTGATTTGGTAAAATGTTTTGAAAAATAAAAATGCTGTTCAATGGAAAAAAAGTTTTTTTTGTTTTTTAACCCAGATATCTCAAAGTAACATATTTTAGAGCTGAAATTGCAATACCGTGATACCGTGAAGCTAATATTTTGACTCAAAGTTATCATACCATCAGAATCTCGTACCGGCACAGGCTGACTAGTTTGGTTGGGGAATCTTCAGCATGAGATCGATTTGATGTGAATCTTGATGCACGGGTTGAGATTTGATGCAAGAATTATATCTTTAAAGTAGGGCTGTCAAAATTATCGCGTTAACGGGCGGTAATTAAATTTTTTTAATTAATCACGTTCAAATATTTGACGCAATTAACGCACATGCCCCGCTCAAACATTAAAATGACAGCACAGTGAAATATTTACTTGTTGTGTTTTTCGGAGTTTTGTCGCCCTCTGCTGGCGCTTGGGTGCTACTGATTTTATAGGCTTCAGCACCGTTGAGCATTGTGTAAGTAATTATTGGCATCAACAATGGCGGGCTACTAGTTTATTTTTTGATTGAAAATTTTACAATTTTTATTAAAACGAAAACATTAAGAGGGGTTTTAATATAAAATTTCTATAACTTGTACTAACATTTATCTTTTAAGAACTACAAGTCTTTCTATCCATGGATCGCTTTAACAAAACGTTAATAATGGTAATGCCATCTTGTTGATTTATTGTTATGATAAACAAATATAGTACTTATGTACCGTATGTTGAATGCATATATCCATCTTGTGCCTCATCTTTCCATTCCAACAATAATTTACAGAAAAATATGGCATATTTTATAGATGGTTTGAATTGCGATTAATTACGATTAATTAATTTTTAAGCTGTAATTAACTCGATTAAAAATTTTAATCGTTTGACACCCCTACTTTAAAGTTCTAATGGTCTGATTACAATTCAGTGAAGTTTTTAAGCGATTTGATGAAATATAGTAACGTGTACATAATTTCGGTAGCTAGTCAAGCATTCCACAGCAACAATTTCGGAAACCTCAAAATAAAAGCCCAATGAATCATGCGCAGCATGATGCAGTACTTGATAAGGCATTTATTTTTAAGTTGGTATCTCAGTGACACTACTTAATAACACCTGTGGTGTGAGTGCTAGCAGTGTTTAACACTAGAATTACCATAGGTGTCCCATTTTGGGACAACCTACCATCATCCCCAAGGGTGTCCCATTTTGGGACAGCCTTATAAGGAGATCCTCCACCAAGCCCATCTCATTTCTACCCCTTGGCCCACCTCCTGGCCCACCCCTTGGCCCGCCCCTTGGCCCACCCCTTGGCCCACCCCTCGGACCACCCACCCCTCGGCCCACCCCTCTGCCCACCCCTCGGCCCACCCCTTGGCCCTTCAAACGAAGCAATAAGGAGGGCTTGAAACCATCAGCCCTAAGAATTGGGACTAGAGCCTAGTTCGGGCCTAAAAAATCCAGCCCGACCCGACACGGCCCGCTGGTATTGAGGCCCGACCCGGCCCGAGCTCGATCACTTAACTAGATTTGCAGGCCCGAGCCCGAATAACCCGACTTTTTTTTTTTTTTTTGAGTGACGCGGAAAAAACGCAGCAGCAGCAATTTATTTTCATTTCTTCGAGTTGGCAGAAAAAAACGCAAGTTTTCTGAATGTTTAAATAATCTACATATTTTTTTTAGAATTATCAAAGCATTCACACAACGAAATAACGCTGGGAAAGTTTGTTAAACATATTTCTGAGTGTGTGGGATATTGTTCTCACATGGACGCGCCTCTCTGACAAGGAAATGAAAATGAGGGCGGCGGCTCGGCCATGCGCAAACGGCCGCGGGAGGACAAGAATAAAGAGCGGCCGGCGCCACGGCGTTCGTGCACACGCACAAGCAAAAGCACAATACAGATAGCCTGCTCTCCATTTTTTTTTTTTTTTTTTTTTTTTGAGTGACGCGGAAAAAAACGCAGCAGCAGCAATTTATTTTCATTTCTTCAAGTTGGCAGAAAAAAACGCAAGTTTTCTTAATGTTTAAATAATCTACATATTTTTTTTAGAATTATCAAAGCATTCACACAACGAAATAACGCTGGGAAAGTTTGTTAAACATATTTCTGAGTGTGTGGGATATTGTTCTCACATGGACGCGCCTCTCTGACAAGGAAATGAAAATGAGGGCGGCGGCTCGGCCATGCACAAACGGTACAGCGGGAGGACAAGAATAAAAGCGGCCGGCGCCACGGCGTTCATGCACACGCACAAGCAGAAGCGCAATACAGAGATCCTGCTCTCCATTTTTTTTTTTTTTTTTTTTTAAATAATTTATTAGTCCGGCATGGCGGCCCGACCCGAACTGACCCGAACGTGAATGCTTAAAATGTGGGCCCGACCCGACCCGAATGTCGGGTTCGGGTTCGGGCACAAAATCTAACCTCTAGTTTGAAAGTAGCATGGCGCCCATCCCCCATTCACTGATAATGGCCGAACATTTCCCTCCCACCCCCATCCACAGCGAACGGCTGAATTGCTAGTAAAGAAAAAGTAGCCTGACTTGGAAAGGTTTTGCCCTTACTTTTGCATTCAAACACATTTTGCTTTGTTTTCAAGTGACTTTTTCTCGATTGAAAATATATATTTTGATTGAAGGAATTTTTTGGGGGGCGCTTGACCAAGAAATAAACAAATCTAGCTACTAATTTATCAACCTCAAAGCTGTGAGTGATTCTAAAAATATATAAAAACATATCAAAAGCAAAATAAAGATTCCAACACAAGAATATTTTTGTCTGTCTTTATTTTGGGGCAACGTTTGCATTCAAACCAATTTTGCTTTAACTACTGTTAAAAAATCCTCAGAAGTTTAGCAGTTTATTGTCAAGTAAGAAGTAACAGTGTCTGAAAGTAGCATGACGCCCATCCCCAATTCACTGACAATGGCTGAACATTTCCCCCCAACCCCCATCCACAGCGAACGGCTGAATTGCAAGGTAAAGAAAAAGCAGCCTGACTTGCAAAGGTTTCGCTCTTACTTTTGCATTCCAAAAACATTTTGCTTTGCTTTCAAGTGATTTTTTTTTTCTCGATTGAAAATATATATTTTGATTGAAGGAACTTTTTTTTTGGCTTGACCAAGAAATAAACAAATCTAGCTACAAATGTATCAACCTCAAAGCTGTGAGTGATTCTAATAAAATATAAAAACATATCAAAAACAAAATAAAGATACCCACACAAGAATTTTTTTGTCTGTCTTTATTTTGAGGCAACGTTTGCATTCAAACCAATTTTGCTTTAACTACTGTTAAAAAATCCTCAGAAGTTTAGCAGTTTATTGTCAAGTAAGAAGTAACAGTGTTTGAAAGTAGCATGGCGCCCATCCCCCATTCACTGACAATGGCTGAACATTTCCCACCAACCCCCATCCACAGCGAACGGCTGAATTGCAAGTAAAGAAACAGCAGCCTGACTTGCAAAGGTTTCGCCCATACTTTTGCATTCAAACACATTTTGCTTTGCTTTCAAGTGATTTTTTTTTTCTCGATTGAAAATATATATTTTGATTGAAGGAACTTTTTTTTGGATTGACCAAGAAATAAACAAATCTAGCTACAAATGTATCAACCTCAAAGCTGTGAGTGATTCTAATAAAATATAAAAACATATCAAAAGCAAAATAAAGATACCCACACAAGAATTTTTTTGTCTGTCTTTATTTTGAGGCAACGTTTGCATTCAAACCAATTTTGCTTTAACTACTGTTAAAAAATCCTCAGAAGTTTAGCAGTTTATTGTCAAGTAAGAAGTAACAGTGTTTGAAAGTAGCATGGCGCCCATCCCCCATTCACTGACAATGGCTGGACATTTCCCACCAACCCCCATCCACAGCGAACGGCTGAATTGCAGGTAAAGAAACAGCAGCCTGACTTGCAAAGGTTTCGCTCTTACTTTTGCATTCCAAAAACATTTTGCTTTGCTTTCAAGTGATTTTTTTTTTTTCTCGATTGAAAATATATATTTTGATTGAAGGAACTTTTTTTTTTTGATTGACCAAGAAATAAACAAATCTAGCTACAAATGTATCAACCTCAAAGAAATAAAAAAATCACTGGAATGTAAGCAAAATGAGTTTGAATGCTTGAGTTGCCTCAAAATAGAGATAGACCAAAAACTAAATTGTTGTGTTTGCTACATTTCTTTTGCTTTTGATAAGTCTTTCATGAGAATCATTCCCAGCTTTCAGAGCTTACTTTAGTTTGATAAAGTTGTATGAGGTTTTCATTCTTTTTTGTTAAATCCAGAAACAAATTGCTTCAAGCAAAATAAATATTTTCAATTGAAATAAAAAAGTCACTGGAATGTAAGCAAAATGAGTTTGAATGCTAGAGTTGCTTCAAAATAGGGATGGACAAAACTAAATTGTTGTGTTTGCTACATTTCTTTTGCTTTTGATAAGTCTTTCATGAGAATCATTCCCAGCTTTCAGAGTTTACTTTAGTTTGATAAAGTTGTATGAGGTTTTCATTCTTTTTTGTTCAATCCAGAAACAAATTGCTTCAAGCAAAATAAGTATTTTCAATTGAAATAAAAAAGTCACTGGAATGTAAGCAAAATGAGTTTGAATGCTAGAGTTGCCTCAAAATAGAGATGGACCAAAAACTAAATTGTTGTGTTTGCTACATTTCTTTTGCTTTTGATAAGTCTTTCATGAGAATCATTCCCAGCTTTCAGAGCTTACTTTAGTTTGATAAAGTTGTATGAGGTTTTCAGTCTTTTTTGTTCAATCCAGAAACAAATTGCTTCAAGCAAAATAAATATTTTCAATTGAAATAAAAAAGTCACTGGAATGTAAGCAAAATGAGTTTGAATGCTAGAGTTGCCTCAAAATAGAGATAGACCAAAAACTAAATTGTTGTGTTTGCTACATTTCTTTTGCTTTTGATAAGTCTTTCATGAGAATCATGAGAAGCGCCGGGAGCCCCTCACGCCCAGTCCCAGCAAAAGAGCCAAGTGTCAAGTTAGAGCTGAATGCTCACGGAACTCTGCAACCAGCAGATGTGTTCACTGCTACAGGTACACCTGTGGCAAATGCAAGAAGGAGACAGCAACGGAGTGCCAACCCTGTTATGACAGCCCAGACAGAATACGCCACCACCACCGCTGAGACACCATGTATTTTGCACGATGACTATAATGAAACAACAAAAGTCACTTGAATGAAAGCAAAATTCGTTTGAATGCAAACGTTGCCTCAAAATACAGACAAAAAAATTCTCATGTGGGTATCTTTGTTTTGCTTTTGATATGTTTTTATATATTTTTAGAATCACTCACAGCTTTGAGGTTGATAAATTAGTAGCTAGATTTGTTTATTTCTTGGTCAATCCAAAAAAAAAGTTCCTTCAATCAAAATATATATTTTCAATCGAGAAAAAAAAAAATCACTTGAAAGCAAAGCAAAATGTTTTTGGAATGCAAAAGTAAGAGCGAAACCTTTGCAAGTCAGGCTGCTGTTTCTTTACTTGCAATTCAGCCGTTCGCTGTGGATGGGGGTTGGTGGGAAATGTCCAGCCATTGTCAGTGAATGGGGGATGGGCGCCATGCTACTTTCAAACACTGTTACTTCTTACTTGACAATAAACTGCTAAACTTCTGAGGATTTTTTTTAACAGTAGTTAAAGCAAAATTGGTTTGAATGCAAACGTTGCCTCAAAATAAAGACAGACAAAAAAATTCTTGTGTGGGTATCTTTATTTTGCTTTTGATATGTTTTTATATTTTATTAGAATCACTCACAGCTTTGAGGTTGATAAATTAGTAGCTAGATTTGTTTATTTCTTGGTCAATCCAAAAAAAAAAGTTCCTTCAATCAAAATATATATTTTCAATCGAGAAAAAAAAAATCACTTGAAAGCAAAGCAAAATGTTTTTGGAATGCAAAAGTAAGAGCGAAACCTTTGCAAGTCAGGCTGCTGTTTCTTTACTTGCAATTCAGCCGTTCGCTGTGGATGGGGGTTGGTGGGAAATGTCCAGCCATTGTCAGTGAATGGGGGATGGGCGCCATGCTACTTTCAAACACTGTTACTTCTTACTTGACAATAAACTGCTAAACTTCTGAGGATTTTTTAACAGTAGTTAAAGCAAAATTGGTTTGAATGCAAACGTTGCCTCAAAATAAAGACAGACAAAAAAATTCTTGTGTGGGTACCTTTATTTTGCTTTTGATATGTTTTTATATTTTATTAGAATCACTCACAGCTTTGAGGTTGATACATTTGTAGCTAGATTTGTTTATTTCTTGGTCAATCCAAAAAAAAAAGTTCCTTCAATCAAAATATATATTTTCAATCGAGAAAAAAAAAATCACTTGAAAGCAAAGCAAAATGTTTTTGGAATGCAAAAGTAAGAGCGAAACCTTTGCAAGTCAGGCTGCTGTTTCTTTACTTGCAATTCAGCCGTTCGCTGTGGATGGGGGTTGGTGGGAAATGTCCAGCCATTGTCAGTGAATGGGGGATGGGCGCCATGCTACTTTCAAACACTGTTACTTCTTACTTGACAATAAACTGCTAAACTTCTGAGGATTTTTTAACAGTAGTTAAAGCAAAATTGGTTTGAATGCAAACGTTGCCTCAAAATAAAGACAGACAAAAAAATTCTTGTGTGGGTATCTTTATTTTGCTTTTGATATGTTTTTATATTTTATTAGAATCACTCACAGCTTTGAGGTTGATACATTTGTAGCTAGATTTGTTTATTTCTTGGTCAATCCAAAAAAAAAAGTTCCTTCAATCAAAATATATATTTTCAATCGAGAAAAAAAAAATCACTTGAAAGCAAAGCAAAATGTGTTTGAATGCAAAAGTATGGGCGAAACCTTTGCAAGTCAGGCTGCTGTTTCTTTACTTGCAATTCAGCCGTTCCCTGTGGATGGGGGTTGGTGGGAAATGTTCAGCCATTGTCAGTGAATGGGGGATGGGCGCCATGCTACTTTCAAACACTGTTACTTCTTACTTGACAATAAACTGCTAAACTTCTGAGGATTTTTAACAGTAGTTAAAGCAAAATTGGTTTGAATGCAAACGTTGCCTCAAAATAAAGACAGACAAAAAAATTCTTGTGTGGGTATCTTTATTTTGTTTTTGATATGTTTTTATATTTTATTAGAATCACTCACAGCTTTGAGGTTGATACATTTGTAGCTAGATTTGTTTATTTCTTGGTCAAGCGCCCCCCAAAAAATTCCTTCAATCAAAATATATATTTTCAATCGAGAAAAAGTCACTTGAAAACAAAGCAAAATGTGTTTGAATGCAAAAGTAAGGGCAAAACCTTTCCAAGTCAGGCTACTTTTTCTTTACTAGCAATTCAGCCGTTCGCTGTGGAAGGGGGTGGGAGGGAAATGTTCGGCCATTATCAGTGAATGGGGGATGGGCGCCATGCTACTTTCAAACTAGAGGTTAGATTTTGTGCCCGAACCCGAACCCGACATTCGGGTCGGGTCGGGCCCACATTTTAAGCATTCACGTTCGGGTCAGTTCGGGTCGGGCCGCCATGCCGGACTAATAAATTATTTAAAAAAAAAAAAAAAAAAAAAAAAAAAAAAAAAAGTCGGGTTTTTCGGGCTCGGGCCGGGTCGGGCCTCAATACCAGCGGGCCGTGTCGGGTCGGGCTGGATTTTTTAGGCCCGAACTAGGCTCTATTTCAAACACTGTTACTTCTTACTTGACAATAAACTGCTAAAGTTCTGAGGATTTTTTAACAGTAGTATAATAATTCTAATTCATTCGGATGTATTTGTTTGAATACCCTCTACATGTTAAAAAACATTTTTGAAAAGATCAGTTAACAATTTGCTGTGGATATACATTTATATCCATAGATATTCAGAAATACTACAACAAAGCACACCAAGCAACAATGGTAACAAGAAAAGCACATCACATGAAATGGCTGGATAAAATATGCAGGACTAGTAAATACCACTCTTGGTTCAGAAACTAACTATCATTCAGGTTTCATACAATGGTGTAAATATTACATTGAATTTGAAACCAAACTAAATTAAACTGAACTAGTGCTCCACATCTATGTGCATGTGTTGTGGACCCTTACGTTTGTTACAAGTGTTTGTTTTGTTTGCTTTGCCTTGCTTTGCTTAATATAATATAATATAATATAATATAATATAATATAATATAATATAATAGATAATAACCAAATAACCCTCTCTGGGTTCTTCACAGAAAAAAAGCCAGGAAATAAATAATACTATTGGGGAAAAAAAAAAAAAAAAAATATATATATATATATATATATATATATAAGTATATATATATATATATTATATAAGTATATATATATATATATATATATATATATATTTTTTTTTTTACAAATTTTTTATTTATTTATTTATTTTTATTTTTTTTTGTTCAGGGGGCTGGACCAAATGTGGCCCGTGGGCCGTAGTTTGGGGGACCCCTGAGTTAGTGCTTTGAATGACACCAGGGCTTTCTCTTTTTTTTTTTTTTACACACAATAGCAGCCTTTCACACAGTGCAACATTTGCGTGACAAAAGTCACTTGAAGGAAAGCAAAATGTTTGAATGCAAAAGTTGCCTCAAAATAAAGACTGCCAAAGAAATTGTTGTATTTGTTTGGCTTTTGATATGTTTTTATATTTTGTTAAAATCAATCACAGCTTTCAAAGCCTACTGTTGAATGATAAATTTGTTGGTAGATTTGTTTATTTCTTAGTCAGTCCCCCCCAAAAAGTTCCTTCAATCAAAATATATATTTTCAATCAAAAACAAAAGTCACTTGAGCGAAAGCAAAATCTGTTTGAATGCAAAAGTAAGGGCGAATCCTTCCAGAGTGAGGCTGCTTTGTATGGAGTTTTATTTGCTGCTTTGCTGCCTTGTCTTTGCTCGTAAATTGAGCCATTAGCAGAGGAGGTGGTTGGGGGAAAACTTTCTTGAGTAGGCTGCTTTCTCTTTACTTGCAAAAGAGGTGTCCCAATTCTTAGGGCTGATGGTTTCAAGCCCTCCTTATTGCTTCGTTTGAAGGGCCAAGGGGTGGGCCGAGGGGTGGGCAGAGGGGTGGGCCGAGGGGTGGGCCAAGGGGTGGGCCAAGGGGTGGGCCAAGGGGTGGGCCAAGGGGTAGAAATGAGATGGGCTCGGCTTGGGGGCGGATCCCAGGGTGTCCCAAAATGGGACACCCTTGGTAATTTTAGGAGGTATCAAAACCTCCTGGTAGTTCTAGTGTTTTAAAAAGAAAAACAACGTCAACTGATTCCTAGCCTCACGATAGCCGATGCAGTTTGACAATTGATGTATCTCTGAATTATTGGTGGATTCTATATCGATTGTGGAGCTTGCTCTCAATATGCATGTATTTCTTGTCCTACCGAATAGATATCAGTCGAATCTTTTTTTTGTCACACTTCCTTTGTCTAGAAGTGTTTTCATACATATTTTTATAAAATCATCATTTGCATTCAACTAGTTGTGTATCTTAAAATTAAACAACAACTTCTATTATTTGCCTATTTATAAAATTGTGGCTGTTGAGAACAAAATTGACATTGTAGACTTTTAAATTCTTCTCATCATATATATATATATACTGGACTGTCTCAGAAAATTAGAATACACAATATTCTAATTTTCTGAGACAGTCCTGTACATTAATCCACCATTTAAAGCAGGGGTGTCCAAACTTTTTGCAAAGGGGACCAGATTTGGCGTGGTAAAAATGTGGGGGGCTGACCTTGGCTGACGTCCTTTACATAGAACAATATACAGGACTGTCTCAGAAAATTAGAATATTGTGTATTCTAATTTCCTGAGACAGTCCAGTATATATATATATATATATATATATATATATATATATATATATATATATATATATATATATATATATGGTGGAAAACACAGACAAGACTGAAAAAGCAGTTTCTGATCTTTCACCCCTCTATAAAACTGCTGTATTTTAAGCCAAAAGAACTGTTGTGTTTGATAGAACAATATGTCTATATGCTGCCATCGCAGATTCATGGCGCATTAAGCCCCCCGAACTATTTTTAATTTGTCCGTTTTACCCTGGAAACCCCATACAACCACTTTTGTTTCAACCCAGCCATAAAATGAAGGTAATTAATTACATTTAATGTCTGTCATTTTTAGCTTGGAATCATTAATTGATGTCTAATATTTCATTAAAAAAAAAAAAAAAAAAAAGACTTTAAAACATTATTCACTCGCATATTTTAAACTTTTAAACAAATTACATCACAATGAAAAAAATGGTGTCTGTAAAACAAGGCACGGATATTTACCTCAAAGCTATCGCTTAATTGTATTTTTTTTGTTTCTGTCGCATTTTTCCAATAGGCTATGTTAGATGATAAATAATCGACCCAAACAAAGAGAAATTGAAAAAAAAAACATTTAAAAACATAAATGTATGAAAAAGAAAATCTCGACCACTCCTTGATGTCTGCGATTTCTGCATCACGACCCTTGTTATATTACCATGTTTAACCCATAAAAGCCCCCCCAAAATCCAGCTGTGGCCATTAACAGCTGTGTCTTGACACTCAGTGATACAAGCTACATTGAGTTTTTGGAGCGAAACAAGGTAAGTACGCGATAATATCTCGTTAAAGTAATGACGTCTGTAATTCTGCTCTCGAGTGCTTTCACCTCTAGATAGGGTTTTGCTGTTTAATTTTTTTTTTTTTTTAAATGCCCTCCTTTTCAAAAAATTTCTTCCCCCGAAAATTGAAATTTTAAGTTTCACACGTGCATATCAAATAATTTTGAAATTTGGCCAAATTTGTTGTCTCAGAGCGAGTCAAGTCATCTAAATGTTTTGCGCCGTAGCCTATATATTGTTGTTGGGATTGTTTTAGTTGATTCCATGCATCTTTTGTCAATGGCACTTGTATTCATTAGGGTCACGACTCACGAGAGAGCTGGAGCCTATCCTAAACTCTTAGGTGTCTTTGAGCAAGGTAGCTCTGAACTAGTCACCACAAAACCATGGGGCACATCTAGACAAACAATCATACAGTACAGATTCACATTGACACCTTGCCTTTGGTCAACCTGCATTCAACATTTTAGAACTGTAGGAGGACGTGGGAGTACATTGAAAAAAATTGCAAGCATGCACGGTGATTGCAAGCCCAAACCTCAGAAATGTGCGGCAGACTTGCTAACCACTGTCCCACCAGGCTTCCTACTGAGTCTGTGTGGGATATATTATCAAACCTTTATTATGAATGGCTTTCATTAGTGCGTTGGCCTTTCCAGAGATGGAGAAACTGCTTTACCTTCAAGGCACAATTCTATATCTGCACTTGCTGTGGGAATTTATACTTTAGTGCCCCAATACTTATGCTCACTAGTGTTGTATCGGTCGCGAACGATTCGTTCTTTTTGAACGAATTGTTTGGGTGAACGAGACCGAACTAATCACCATCTGCACTGATTCGTTCTATGAAGTTGGTGGCGCTTGTTCGCTGCGTGGGAGGGCGTTGAGCAAGCGGCAGCGTCTTCTGACATCGCACATACCAATCAGACGCCAGCCTCATCGCGGGCAGGGGAGGGAGCGGAAACAGAATCATGGCGTATGTCACTCATTTCCACGTGTGGCCAATAAGCAGCCAGCGTGCAGGCAGGGGGGAAAGACTGAGTTTTGTCACTTCCCGTTCAGTGATTCGGTCCTCCGGTTCCTGACCTAGCTTGCTGCTAACTTGACTTTCCAGTAATGACTATGCGGTGAACGAGTCATAAAATGAAAGGAAACGACTTTGTCACATATTTGTTAACGTGGAGCCTATCAAATGCTGCTCAAAAAGACAAAAACACCACACAAATCTAGCGAGCATGGTTTAGTGTTCTACTTTTCTCAACAGACTCGGGACTGTGCCTATGACGATATACAGTACTATCAAATTTACAGTAATTTAAAACACGCGTAGCTACGAGGCAAGCAAAACCTGAGCTGCGGTCGCGTGAAGGCAGTGAAGCGGGCAGAGAACTGTCACTATATGGAGGCTTCATGGCAGCGATATGTACCTCATATGTGCACAGAAAAAAAATAATATTTAGTATGATCACCATAATACTGATTTGCAATGAAACTGTATATACATGTCAATTTTTTCCGAGTGTTTTTTTTTTATTTTTTTCGTGTCAGAGGGTGTCGGTTGGTTTGACAAATTATGTCAATCCGTCCATCATGTGCTACTCAAGCGCCCCAAAAACAAAGCGCGCGGACACGGGAGATGTCGCAATATGTCTACATTTTTCTTAACAGACTAATGAGAGTAGAAAGGCGAAATCATAAAGCAAACAATTATTTCTCGTCAGCATTTGACGATCTGAGATGCGGGGACGACAGGGGAGCTGACCGGATTATTTTATTTATTAATACCAGTGCAAAAATTCAAAACGATCATCTTAATAATAAAAAACAAAAATACAACAGAGCGAGAGGTTAATATGATGTGTTGGCCGTTCCATAATTAGAAATTAAACTTTCGATTTATTTTTATTTTCGTGACAGCAGGCATGCCGCGTTGGCTGTTAGCAGCAGCATTGTATATGTGAGCAAGATCATGCTAAAGAAAGTCCGTGCGCCCCCGACCCCAAACCCCGACTTCCCCCTCAAAAGGAAAATGTTTAACCGTGTCCTAATTCGAAATGCAAGCACGAGCCATGACTTTGAGCCCATAGAACTAGGACAGACGACGCGGAAGTTCTCCCTCGCTTTTGCAGCAGCGGGAGGGAGACGAGGCTGTCTCTGAGAGCAGAATGATATCGCCTGTCACTCATTTCTGAAACTACGACGAGTGGTCAATGTGCAAGAGAGGGAGGGACCAAGCAATGTCACTTCCCGTTCAGTTATACTGCGAAGCGGTCTTTGGTGATTCGTTCGGCAACGTCACTTCCCGTTCACTAACCGAACGATTCATTTGGGTGGGGAGGGAGATGAGGGGGGCGAACGATTCGTTGAACGATTCGTTTGAACGAATCGTTTTACTGAACGAACCGGAATGGATTCGTTTACTCAAGTGAACGACAGATCCCGTCACTAATGCTCACCATTAGCCTCCTCTCCTGCCCCCAAGTGGCCGTACATACTAAGGCAGGTTTCATCCCCAAATGTTTGACTTGAGTTACTAGTCCACATGGCTCTCATCATATCCTCATAACCGAACCAGTAAACCATTACATTTTTGTTCAATTTGTCCTAAAATGGATTACTTAGATCCCATCCTAGCTATTTCACCTTAACATTTCCCAGAATGCATGTGTTGTCCTTCCATCACTTATATATGCATTGTGTCAACTGTTTTCTATCACTCGTGGACTCCATCCAAAGAACTCTGCGTGAATGTTGACCGAATCAATGCGACCGTGACCAATTCCACATGTGCTAGTGAGCGCATGTCAGTGAACTCAGTGTGACTTATTAAAGTGACAGTTATAACTGTAACCATATTATCTAAACCGGGGTCACACTTTGTCAGGTCTTCTCTTAGTCTTTTAATTGGCTGGTTGTTGTCTCATGGCTTAATCGCCTCCTTAATTCAGGACAATACACAAATGATTCCTGGTGAGGGCCACCCACGTTACAAATAAAGCATGCAGTCATGGTATGGCTCTCAAAGTTACTCTTGGTGAAAACCTCAATCAAATGTCCTCAGAGCTTGATAGGTTTTGTTAGGAAAAAACACTGAGCTCACTGAGTTTTTGGAGCTTCTGTTTCCAATATGCAGACTTTCATCTGTTTTTATGATATTTTTTGCTGACCCAAGGAGCTACATTACAAAGAAGGATTGGATTTAGTATTTGACCTCCTTCTTATCAAAAATTTCCAAATGTGTTAAATATGCATTTAATTCAAAACACCCAGAGCACATTGAGTTGAGCTGCTTGCTCATGAAGAGTAGTAGTGTATTTGTTTTTCATTATTTTAGCATGCTTCTGCAGTTCTGTTATGATTCAGAGTATAGTATATACTTTACAGAAAATAAATTTCAATTAATTTTTTTTTTTGAAAGATCTAAGATCAGATCGAAGCATATACCTACCTATAATATACCTTGTACATACCAAAATTCATTCTGATTTGTGCATGAATAACAAATGAGTAGCAAAGCAATTATACAGTAATTAGTGTCCTCAAAGAAGGAAAACAAGAGAAAAGTGATTGTTATTTGAGTCCGCCCCCAGGTGATTTAAAAATTAAAATATCTATGGATTTTATTGTACAATTTCACAACCCGAGGACATTTTAGTCAGCTGGCAGGCCCAACAACATGTAGATAACATGGTGAATAAGTAACTATGTAGACGAAAAAATTAATTAAATTCAATTCAATTTTTTTTAAAGAAGCTCCATATACGGGTAGTCCACGGGTTACAACATACCCAACATATGTGATTTCGATTTTATGACGTCGGAGTCGCCACTCGTTTTTTTTTTTTTTTTTTTTTTTTTTAATTTTTATTTATTATTATCATTAAATTTTTTTATGCTGACTTTTGTTTTGTGATGCATGCTTTTATTTTGGTGCAGAAAGCGAAGAACATGTAGTACTTCTGTAAGAGCGCACGTACACACGAAAGGAATGTATTTGCGCACACGAAGAAGAGCGCACGCACGAACACGAGGAAGAGTATGAGGGGCCGTACAAGACATTTTTCATTCTGGCCCTCTCACACACATACATTCTCCTTTCACATACATATATATTCACTCTCACACACATACATTCTCCTCTCACATGCATACATTCTCCTTTCACATCCATACATATTTACTTTCACATTCATACATTTTTACTTTCACATTCATACATTTTCACTCTCACATTCATACATTTTCACTCTCACATTCATACATTTTTACTTTCACATTTATACATTTTTACTTTCACATTCATACATTTTTACTTTCACATTTATACATTTTTACTTTCACGTTCATACATTTTCTCTGTCACGTTCATACATTTTCACTCTTATATTCATACATTTTTACTTTCACATTTATACATTTTCACTCTCACATTCATACATTTTTACTTTCACATTTATACATTTTTACTTTCACGTTTATACATGTTTACTCTCACATTCACACATTTTTAGTCTGTGAAATGTATGTTTGTATAAATAAAATATATGTGTATAAGAGTGAATATATATATGTATGTGAGGAAAGGATGTATGAACGTGAGAGGAGAATGTATGTATGTATGAGTGAAAGTATAGTGAAAACGGAAGGAGTCTAGTTGAAGCGGAAGCCAGCTCTGATTGGCTAGCTCTGACTGGTAAGCTCTGATTGGCTGAGAACCTGACGCGGGTTACTGTTCATAAAATAACAACTAAGGGTCAGCAAGCATGGAAGAGGACGCACAATCACTTCGGCAAGCAGTTGGACTTTTGCAAAACATTTTGTCGACCCTAGAAACTGTAACTTCTTTGGCTTCCTGTCTCGAGCGGCGGCAAAGGACACAATCAACTGCACCCAACAATGCTAATTATGACGCAGTTGAAAGTGAAATGAGAGACATTTTTAGACCGAGCAACTCTCGAACCTCTTCAACTGTCCAAGCGAGAGCTAATATGACCCGCTCGTAAACTACTGCGGTCAAGCCACCTTCCACTCGTAAAAACGAAGTCAAGCTAGCCGCCCCTCATTTGGATCATTGTTTGCATTGTGTGCATTACAGTAATGCAACGCGCTGGCTTCATAATGGAACGCGGTGGCTTCACAGCGCAAGTCCCCCGGAGGCTTCACAGCGCTAGTCCCTTTATTGAAAAAAATAAATATGAATAAATAAAAAACGGGAAGCCACCCAAGAACGGGTCCACTTGAGAGAGGCACTCGAGCACCCCGAGACCAAAACTAAAGTATTGTGATATAAAAAACAATTGAGGAATTCCGAGTAATACTACTTAGAAAATTGCTAGTTATTTCTGTCATTTACCCTTATTTCAAATATTAATTTAAAAATATCTGGCTGATATCCCAGGACGGATCCACTTCTGAGGTATACTAGACGACCCCAAGACTCGAACTAAAGTACTCTGATAAAACTCCGATGTATCATTTCAAAATAAAAGTACTTTGAAAATTGCCCATTTTTGCTGTAATTTCGCCCGATTTAAAAAATGGATTAAAAAAAATCTGGCTGATATCCCGGGACGGTTCCACTTCTGGGGTATACTGGACGACCCCAAGACTCGAACTAAAGTACTCTGATAAAATTCTGATGTATCATTTCAAAATAAAAGTACTTTGAAAATTGCCTATTTTAGCTGTCATTTCGCCTGATTTCAAAAATTGATTAAAAAAAATCTGGCTGATATCTTTCCTTACATACATATATATTCACTCTTATACACATATATTTTATTTATACAAACATACATTTCACAGACTAAAAATGTGTGAATGTGAGAGTAAACATGTATGAATATAAGAGTGAAAATGTATGAACGTGAGAGAGAAAATGTATAAACGTGAAAGTAAAAATGTATAAATGTGAAAGTAAAAATGTATGAATGTGAGAGTGAAAATGTGTAAATGTGAAAGTAAAAATGTATGAATATAAGAGTGAAAATGTATGAATGTGACAGAAAATGTATGAACGTGAAACTAAAAATGTATAAATGTGAAAGTAAAAATGTATGTATGTAAAAGTAAAAATGTATGAATGTGAAAGTAAAAATGTATAAATGTGAGAATGAAAATGTATAAATGTGAAAGTAAAAATGTATAAATGTGAAAGTAAAAATGTATAAATGTGAAAGTAAAAATGTATGAATGTGAGAGTGAAAATGTATGAATGTGAAAGTAAAAATGTATAAATGTGAAAGTAAAAATGTATAAATGTGAAAGTAAAAATGTATGAATGTGAGAGTGAAAATGTATGAATGTGAAAGTAAAAATGTATGAATGTGAGAGTGAAAATGTATGAATGTGAGAGTGAAAATGTATGAATGTGAAAGTAAATATGTATGGATGTGAAAGGAGAATGTATGCATGTGAGAGGAGAATGTATGTGTGTGAGAATGAATATATATGTATGTGAAAGGAGAATGTATGTGTGTGAGAGGGCCAGAATGAAAAATGTCTTGTACGGCCCCTCATAGAAGAGCCTTTTGCTCCCACGTAGAGAGATTTGAAAGATCTGCAAGAATGCGCGCACATTTGTTGCTCGTGCAGCATCCAGAACGGCAACACCTGTATATAATACGTTTTGTACTGTTTATTGTGCATTTTTGATTGTGGTCGAATACTTGGGGCGAGTTGATGTGATTGTTTTTGATGATGTGCGAACGCTAACTGTTACATGCTAATTGTTTGTGTGAATCGTTATTGCTGTATTAGCAGCTAGTTCTAAAAGTGTTAGAGTTTGTTTCCTTCATAGACATCATAATATATTGACGAGACACGGGGCGCGGGGCCGATTCATAGGGAGACTATCTCCATCAAAGCTGACCGAGTGGAAACTCAGACAAAGAACATTTCACGTTAAAAATTCTTGTGAATAGATACTTAAATCCCTGAATTTTCTATAGATATGAACGTAAAACAGTCTCGATTCTTGGTTACAAGGAAAAAAACGGGCAGTTAGCATTTATTTTACGTAAATATCTCGAATGTGATGCTAGCCTTTAAGCCAATGTGGCGCCGCCTTATCACAACAAAGAGCTTTTTACGTTAAAAATGTGTGTGAATAATTGCTTAACTCCCTGAATTCTTTATAGATATGAACGTAAAACAGTCTTGATTCTTGGTTAAAAGAAAAAAAACTGGCAGTTAGCATTTATTTTACGTAAATATGTCGAATGTGATGCTAGTCTTTTAGCCAATGTGGTGCCACCGTATCACAACAAAGAGCTTTTTACGATGAAAATTGTTGTGAATAAATGCTTAAATCCATGAATTCTTTATCGATATGAACATAAAAAAGTCTCAATTCTTGGTTAAAAGCAAAAAATTGGGCATTTAGCATTTATTTTACGTAAATATGTCTAATGTGATGCTAGTCTTTTAGCCAATGTGACGCCGACTTATTAAAACAAAAAGCCTTTTACGATGAAAATTCTTGTGAATAAATGCTTAAATCCCTGATTTCTTTATAGATATGGCCGTATAACAGTCT
The DNA here is from genome assembly GCF_030265065.1 of Corythoichthys intestinalis. NCBI lineage: Eukaryota > Metazoa > Chordata > Actinopteri > Syngnathiformes > Syngnathidae > Corythoichthys > Corythoichthys intestinalis. The sequence goes on from NC_080398.1 coordinate 47,190,638, forward strand.
AGATTCTTGGTTAAAAGCAAAAAAGCGGGCAGTTAGCTTTTATTTTACGTTAATATTGCAAAGTAGAACGCCAGTGCTGTAGTGGCTAATTTCTCCCATTGATTTTCTTTTTCACGTTTCAACATGCATTCATGGTACAAAAAATATAATAATTACATTGGATCCTCGAACAAATCACTCCTGAGACAATCCTTCCTGTTTGTATGCGGTAGAGCTTTCGTACTTTTTCAACCTAAAGCATTAGATCGCTGCGTGCGTGTGTTTGAGAATAACTCTTCTTGATGCTAGGTGTGGGCAGGCCTCCTACCCGAAGGGGTGTCCCGTCAATATATTATGAAGTCTTTGGTTTCCTCTTAGTGTGGCTTGTCCCCATGATTACCCATTTGTTTCACCTGTTGTGCCTGCTCCTTGTGTGTTGACCAAGCCGCTGCCTCTTGTGTCACCCACCTGTGCCTCATTGTCTCGCTATCCCATGTCTGTATTTAAATTCCCCATGTGCTGACTGTTCTTGATGCGTCATTGTCTATCCGATATCTTTACGCCCAAGCCGTCATGTTCAGATCCCCTGTTTGAGGAAGTTTTGATGCTTTTTTTTGTATCCCCTGGCCTCTTGTTTGCTTTGCTGTTTTGGACTTTTGTTTGTTTTTTGTGTTTTTTTTAATTATCATTAAACCCTTTTTGAGTTCACCTCCACCTTGCCTCGCCTCCCTGTTTCCCTGCCTTTGGGTCCCCCTCGCTTCCACGATCCGACAGAACTTAAGGCATAACCCTAGGGCTGTAGGTATTGAATATTTTAGTAATCGAGTAATCCACTGACAATCCTATCGATTAATTGAGTAATCAGATAAAACTTTTTTTTTTTTAGGTAAAGAGCAATTATAAATATACATGAGAAAAAAAGACATGTAATCCAATACTGAACCATTTTCAATCAATTAATGTCTTTATTTTCGATGTACATTGTTGAAAACAGCCAACAATTGCATCTCAGATGTGACTAGAAAAAAAATTCACTGCTTTCACTCAAAAAACTTCTAGATCAAGCTATTTTTAAGTTCTAGTTAAGTTTTAAGTTAGTCTAAACTGTAATTACTGATAGGATTTTGAGTTTTTGCAGTGTTCAAAAGAAATGTATGATACCTGCTGTGTTGGAGCACATTAGGGACCAATGCTACTTGGTGTTTTATTCAGCAATGACTACTGAGCTAAAACTGACAGTTAGCTTTATTATGTTTTAATTTTACACCCTCATCACTCTACAGCGCTGTGTTTTTACAGATTAAATAAAGCCTGTATGTAAAACCACGCATCGGCAGTGGTCATAATCAATAGAAACCTAGCCCTCCGAAGGGCTAACGTTACGTGAGCGAGTGACAGTAACGTTATATTTATAAGCGCTGAGAAGTCTACTGCTTAAAGATGGCGGCTGTTTACTATTGCAGCCCAGACGCGGCCGAGTCTGTCATTTCGCATGTAGTCCTAAATGCATGCGATATCTATGAGACGCATCGGACATTACCTGCTACCACACTAACATCATGCGGGGTAGTTTTTAGCAACATCGGCGTAGTTTGTAGCGGCTGTCGGCGGCAGTAAGTTTTTAAAAAATGTTTTTATTTAATTGCTTCTTCCTCTACGCATGTGACGTCAGCGCGTTGCCCCGCATTAAAAGTAGTCCGGGCAAAACGTGATGCTTAGAGCTGGCAAAATTAAACGATTCCTCGAGGTGAATAAAATTACTCGGATCAGTTTATAAACTCGAGTTACGTGAGTTGCTCGAGTATTCGTTTCAGCTTTACATAACACAAAATTGAATTGCTGTTATTGAAGATGAAATGTATTGAATTTTTATTTTAATTTTCATTCGTGTTGATTTCATCAGCAGCTGAATAAAGTCAGCAAACCACACAGACGTCTGACATTGTTATTTTGGAGCTTAGCTCGCTGTCTAGCTATGACTCAGCTCCAACATCTTGACAAGGACAGTACAATGACGTATAAAACATGTTTTTGGATAGTTATTTTTTAGATTTAGGGTTATTTTGGGGTACTTAAAGGGTTAATTCCGATTTGCACGGAATTATTCAATTCGGGTTACGTCGCCAGCACAGGCACGGAACTCGTTCGTAACCCGTGAACTACCTGTATTGTACTTTTTGGCATTTTATAATGCAGTGTGTTGTAGTTTTCCCACATCAATTTTCATTTATCTAAGTAGAGCACAAGTAAACATTGATTAAGGCAAAGCAGAGTATTGTATTTTTTTGACATATTTTAGTAGGCAGTATAGCAAATGATTAAATGAGACTTGGCATATGTTGGAGTGGAGGCAATTATTGAAGAAGTATACTGTATTTCCTAATATTATATATTTTTCTCAGAACAGAGGGCAAAAATTAAAGAGGTGCAGTTCATTTTTCTTGACAATATACCCATTTAAATGCCCAACCACAGCATTTGAAGACTGAGGAATATCAACATTGCAAATGGTGGTTGTTATTTGAAGAAGGATTTTATGTTCAAGGCACTTGACTTTTAAATTGTGCCTTTCGAACGGTGACCATTAATTGGAGAAATACAGAACAATATACTGTATGTTTTTTTCTGCCCATTTTTCTTTTTGTACCAAACTACTACGTAACATACATTTGACCTCAGATGCAGAAAGAACACACTGTCGGGTTTGAGACAGATTTATTATTGAAGTAGTGTGTTATTTGAGGTAAGCGGCTTAAGAAGAAATACAAACACGCAGGAGAGAGGGAGGTCAGCGGTGCAAGGTGATAAAATAGTAGGACAGAGTATTTTGTATTCTCGTGGTGAATGGGGAAAGCCCAGCAGTAACCTCCAACAAACAGCAGCCAGGAGAGGCGACCACAAAAAGGACCACAGCCATAACATATAAACACACTTATGCATTGCACACATATGCAATACATTATCCTGCACACGCACGATAATTAAGGATAGGTAGGAGCTTGTTGTATGTATTTGTTGATAAGATGGAACACGTATAGGAAAAAGAATGCAGTCATGAGTGATCACACAATGCAATAGTGGTTCATTCAACAAAGAAGATGCATCTCGGCCAACGGGAAAGTCCGCAGAGCCAATATTGAAGGCGAAAGGAAGCGGGCTCTCGACTGACATCTGGTTTGCATGTGTCATCCACAGTCTGCATGGCTGCATGTCAAACACGCTTAATAACTGACAGTTTCTCTTCTAAGTCTACTGAAAACGGTTCAAGAATATTCACAGCCAATAGGAATATAAATAAATGCTAAAAGTTAAATGTATGGCAAGATATTGTTCTAGGAAATGTGATAAAGTGCATGACAGTGGCTGGTTAGTACTGCTGTGTCAAATTAAGAAGGGTTCGGATCTCTGGCTTTTCTTTTTGGACTTGTTTGGCTTGTGTGGCTTCTTTTTCTGCTTTCTCAAACAGCCCCTCTAAAGTTATGTTAGGTTTAATGAGGACTCTAAATCACTGCTTCTCAAAACTGGGGCCCATAGACTTCAGGGGGTTTGCAGAATAATTTACAATGAAAATTTATACCGTCATTTCATCACATCATATTTTTGCAACAGTACAGAGCTACATGTGGGAACTAGTGCACACACAAAAAAGACCGTGCTGAACATAGTCATTTTTATTTGTTTTTCTAAGAACAAAAAGTGTACTTATGCTGTGATAAAATACCATTCTATCCAAGAAAAAACGGTGTGTTCCATCAGCAGTGGCGGACTTGGCAATTTTGGGGCCTAAGGCGAACATATCCAGGGGCCGTCTTCATGGGTCAGGGGTTAAAAAGGTGAGAAGTGTGTGGAGGAAATATGTTCTGTTACACTAGGGCTGTCCTAAACGACAAATTTTCTCCCGATTAGTCAGCCGACTAGTTTTACGATTAATCGACTAATCTAATATATATATCAGGGGTCGCGTTAACCAAATATTTTCCGTCGTTGACCGGTTTTTTAAAACGGTGACGGAAAAAACTGAACTCTGTCCGTCATTTTGACAGGTTGCAATTCACACCCCAGACCACAGGGTGGCATATTAATTAGCTATTGTCTCTCTTAATGCATGACGTCGTTGGCTATTCTGTCAGAATCCTCTCGAATATTGTAGCGTCACCGTGGTCTGGCGGCAGCACCGTGATTGACACATCAACGCGAGGTTCTTATTGGTGCACCCGGTGTGCCAGTGCGTCATCCAATTGGTGGACTAGATATAGACAACTTTCCGAGGTACTTCCGGTTTACTTCCTTATGTCTTCCTTCCCCTTCCGTTTCCGCCTGTTTACCGTTGAAGTCAATGGCGGTGGAATCGAAGTTGGAAGGGTCTTTATACAAGATCCCGGGAATGTTATTTTGATATAGGCGGGTGGAGAACCAAGCCAAGGCCTCCATGCTTCGTACCATGTCGATTTCCAAACCATGGGTGCTCGTACTCGTCATACAGGTGGGAGGCAAGGAGATGTACAAAACTGACAGCTCCTGCAGTCATGCCCCCGCTGTTATGGAAGGTAATGTGCTCTAAAAATACGAAACCTAAAATCTGGCGCATGAAACGACTTGTTGCCTTTGCTATTGATATTACGATGATGATTGTAATTAAGAAGTTTAATCATTTTTACAACAACTAGCCTCTGCTACTGCTGCTAGCCGCCTGTTGCTAATCGTGTTTGAATGCACCAAATAAATCCAAGTTTTACAAGTTTTTATTCGTTTGTTTACAGCTGGGCAATGCTGTTATAAAAGGGAAGACAACTTGACTTGTACGTTGATGGACATATATCGAACATATATCGTTTGCGTTCCACAATGATGATGACAGCTCGACTCCCGGGAGAGGCCGAGAGAGAGGCAGGAATTGTGACAGACGGTGGTTCGCCGAGATCGCCGTGATCCAACTACGAACTTGTGAACGGTAGCGTCTTTAAATATATGCTATTGGAGCTGGAATTACCGAGGACGGGAAAAAAGCACATCTAAATGCCGCCGAGGGCCTCCGTGATGTCGCTGTTTGTTCACGAGGCTCCGGAGCTCTGCGGTCTGATATCACATTCTCGTATGCTATTTTTGCAATACTTTTGTAAATGTGATTTATTGACCTGTTTTGGAGTGCACCAATCGTTTTATATAAAACAAGAAATTGAATCATGTCTAAATGTTTTATTGCGATCAATGCCTGCAATAAAAAAAAGAATGACATACTATTTGTGTTTACATCGTATGTACATAACCTTGTAGCATTTCTTTGTAACAAAACAATCCATGTCAGCCCTTCTGCAGTCGGCAAATGTAATATAACTTGTAATTTCACCACATTTTGGTCACTAATGGCCGTAGTATCAATCCATTCCTCACGTTAACACAGGCTGACCGTTGTTAATAATTTTGTCCACGAATGATCAACGAAGTGACACGAACTGCCATCCAATCTCATCTACGTGTCATCTAGGTCGTGCTGAATCAATTTTTGAAGATTCCATGGGTTGCTCTGGCTTGATTTCGTAGTTTTATCGTCGTCAATACACTGCTAATACACTGCTACTCGACCGGACCGGAAGTGCGAAGCAGACATTTTCCAAGATGGCGGCGCCCATATTTCGCTCAGGAAACTTGTCTATAGACCCCAATCACATGACGTCACAACTCCGCCCCCTGACTGGAGCAGCCATATTGTCCGTCAGCTCGTCGTGTTTACACATTACCGCTACGTACATGCCTCCTATTACGGCGTGTTTTTCTGCTCGTTAACATTAATAATCAAAATGGCGAAGGCGTGTGTGGCGGTTGGTTGCTGTAACAGAGAAGATAGACGGAGAGACTTGAAGGTCTACCGTATTCTGAGAGACCCGAAGAGGAGAGCGAGATGGACTGCTGTAATTCGACAAGAATTCTGGGCACCAAACGATCACCACAGACTATGGGGTAGTCATTTTATATCTGGTAAGATGCATTTAATATATATTTAGAAGATTTTGGGCTGACAACCACAATTAAGATTGTGTGACGTTGGTGATTGGGGTCTATATAGTTGCCTCTTTTTCTTTGGGAGTGGAGTTGTTTTGTTGGTGTTGGCGGTAGGCAGAGTAAAAAGAGGGAGAAAAATACAACTTCCGTGTCTAATTTTTCGCCGCCAAGCAAGCGTTACAATATTAATTAAAAATGAATGAAAACTAAATACGAGTGAATATGTCATCATTATCATTTTAAAAATTTAAGTGACTGGTAAAAATAGATTATGACTGGATTTTTATGACCCTGTCAGTCAAAATGACAGACAACGAAAATGTCTAGCGCAACCTCTGATATATATATATATATATATTTTTTTTTACTAATTTAGCAATGAAATTTTTGTTGACGCTTATTAATTTACAAAACTATTTTGTAACACTTAAAAGTACAAATAATCATGTAAATAACAATAATTAATCACAAATAAACAATGAGGTTAAATGCTGATAGCATTTACTAGTGCAAAAGAATGGAAAGTAAACAGATTCAGAACACTGACTTTGCCTTTCGAACATTATTCAAAACAATTCTTAATAAAAAAATTCTAGCAATATGATTATGGTATACTACTACATAAAACAGTAGTATAATAATTATAATAATTATAATGATTATTCATTTCCAATCATACTTGTCATGAAGAGTGTCATTTGAAAACTATTCTTATTTTGTATTATGTAGTATTTACTCAACATATTATAATATTAATTCTAAAGTATTTGGGATTAACTCCAGAAATCATTATTTACTGTATATGACGAACATGACGTGCTTTTGCTGTTAACCAGCTGTTGAGTGTTATTGTATGACTGATTGGAACTGTACAACATTGTTTCGCGACAGGGTGTGCTGTTGTGTATTTTATGTTCGGTGTGAAGAAGAAGAAGAACGTTAAAAGAGGCATTAGAGGCCTGTTCTCAACTTCTCCCTCACTGCACTTTGGCTCTAATGGAGAGCACGTTCGCTCATGTGTTCGAAATAAACGATAGCCGACGTGCAAAGTAGCAAGTGAGCTGTAAAAATAGCGAGCTTAGTGACGTGAAAACCGCGGGAGAGCTAAGTGAAGCTAACGAACAGCTAAGCGATGCTAAACGGCGCTAAATGAAGCTAAGCGACTGTTACTCTGTCCGTCGTCGTGGAACAGTCCCATTGTAGTGCGTGTGTGTGTGTGTGTGTGTGTGTGGGGGGGGGGGGGGGTAATATAAATGTATCATTCGAATGGCTTTCTTTTTTGTTTTGTTATTTGTTTGTTTGGTATGCTGACATAATTATACATGACGAATAGTTGGGGGTGCTGCTGGCTCCGGTGGCCCAAGCCGTTGCTCGTTGGGGCAAGGGCAGCTGGTTGGGGGCCCCCTACTGGTTGGGGGCCTAAGTAGATAATCTACTTCACCTGAATAGTAGATCCTCCTATGTCCATCAGGTGTCAACATCTTTCATTCATTCATTTATTTTCTGTCCAGCTTATCCTCACTAGGGACACGAGTGTGCTGGAGCCTATGCCAGCAAACTATGGGCTTGAAATGGAGGGGCACATAGACAAACAACCCGTAACACTCACATTCACACCTATGTAGAATCTGGAGTGTTCAGTCAGCCTATCATGCATGTTTTGGGGATGAGGGAGGAAGCCCGAGTACGCAAACAATGGAAGGACATGCAAACAAAAAAAGCAGAAAGGCCAGAGGCCAGGACTGAACCACTGATCTCAGAACTGTTAGGAGTGGACGTGCTAACTTTTCCACTGTGCTGCTGGCGTAGTACAATGACATTTCATTTGCACAAATCACTTGACTTTAGTATTACAACTTTTCACGCCGACAAAATTGTTTTTACGTGAAGTTGGAAAAAAAAAAAAAAAAAAACAATTGCATTTAGCGAGTTAGTTCAGGTTTTTTTTTTTTTTTTTTTAATGAGCAATGCAATTTATTTTAGTCATTGTTCAGGAAAAGATTTTTGTCTCTAAGCACGGTGTTATTTTTCTAATTGCTAACAAATATACCAAATCAAAATGGAATTTAATCATTTTTCGGTGCAAAACCACCGCCTCGTTTTTGATAACCTCCTGGGCTTACTCTACTTTACAGTAGTGATTTACAATTGGTCATCATGGTGAGCCAAGTATTGTTTCGAGGTATTAGCAAGTATAAAAATTTTGATCAATACATATCTACCGTATAGCTTACTGAAGATTTCCCCAAAACCCCACAATAAATTAATTGCATAAATGACAATACCCTATAATTCTTTAAATCTATCCTTTCAATATTCACGGGCTCTTCGTTACAGCCTTCAGCCTGAAGTAGCATCCTAGCATGTAGTAGCATCATTAGACCTATAAAGCCCCTCGATTTAAAAAAAAAAAAAAGAAAAATACAAAAAAATGCTGACACATTCACTATGAAGTTTTCAAAATATTAGTTTAAATCAATAATCATGTAACCTATCATTATTAATTAAAATATTATCATAAATCTGTCAGTTTCGCCTCACATCAAAGAATAAGGTAAAGAGCCCCTTCAGTGCGTCGCTATCAAATCCATTCCACTTTTTCATATATAGAACTCCCACATCACTGAAAATCCACTCCGTATTTTTCCTGTGTCCTTGCTCGAAGTCAGTATCAGGCCGGCGTTAGAGTACAATGATGTATTTTTTTCAGTAGTATGTAATCTAATTAATTATTTTTCCCATCTTTGCAACGCCGTTACCATTGCTGAGGATGTGAAGGGGCACATTTCCACAATTTGGTTAAATGAAAGGGGAGTTGTCTGATTTTGACAGCTGCCTGGATAGAGCAGACCGTGAATAGATGTAAGAAGGATGGACACAAGAAGGTTTTCCAAGACAGTGAGTATTTATCACTGCTGGTAGTAACAGTTAGCTCCAGCCCCTGACTAACAGCAGAAAGTACCATGTAATTAAAAAACCAACTGTTCCGTGTTTGACAAATAAAAACCTGGCTTGCACACTACAGACAATCTCTGCGCACGTCTTACCTTTGTTGTTTTGCGGTCGAAAGTTACATCCCAATTCTAAAATAACGCTGCTACTTAGCTGCTGCTAGTTAGTTCGTCTAAAAAGCATTGTAAAGGTCCTGGTTGTTAACTCATTCACTCCCATCCATTCCCATCGGCCGTTTTACTGGATTTTGACTGATTTTGCAAGGCCCACAGAAAATTCTGTTCTATTGCTATATAAACATGGAACCCACCAAAAGACTCTCTTCTTTCAGCAGAAAGAAAAAGTTAGTTCATATCTTATTCCATTCTTTAGAAATCAACATTAGAAAATAGCGTAGTTTGAGCAATTTTCCAATTTCTGACGAAAAAAAAAGAAATTAAGCTTTTTGTGAAAGCATACATTTCAAACATATGACTTATACACATCTATTTTTTGCTTTAGTTACATCCCAAACATCTGAATAATGTTTTCCTTTTACAAAATAAGATAAACAACAAGACAAATAGAGCTTTTGATAGCAAAGTAACATTTTATTTACACATAACTAACTGAAAGATGACGCTGTTCTGGCCATGACAGCCGGTAAAACTTTTCCCTCATCGCCGTCTGTCTCATAAAGATGATTTTTTTTTTTTTTTGAGTCTCTGTGGGCTCTGCTCGCGAGCAGCACGGACTCAAAGGCATCGTCCGCTGCACTAGTGGTCCTGGTTGTTCTGCTCGGTCGTCCAGCGCCTGGCATCCCAGGCGTCCTCTAGGTTGTTCTGCTCGGTCGTCGGCCGCCTGGCATCCATTCAATCGTCTTCCGCCGGCGCCCGGCCGTGCGGCTTGGCCGTTCATTGCCGTTGAATCGGATTGCGTGTCTTACCAAATGCGCTACTGCCCTCCAGTGGCCAGGGTTATTGCTTTAAAATGGATTTTCAGCTTTGTGCTTTGGAGCTAAATTGAATCACAACCCAGAGATGTCTTTTAAAAAAAAAAAAAAGAAAAAAAAAAGAAAAAAAAAACTAAAAGGCGTATAAATATGACTTTGGGACACTTAAACAATTAAAAACAGAACGTGTTTATTCATTTTTGTGAGCAAATGAGTTAATAAAGTGTGCACTCTTTTTACCACTATCTTTGGGGTGACTTCCTTCTGGAGTATCAGCTGTATTTCTTACTTTACGCATGGATGAGTACAGGAGCTGAGCTCATTCACATATGATTTTCATCAGTGGATAGTCATAATAATACACTAATAATAATCACTCCACCACCTTTATTGAGCTGGAGTCAGAGCAGAGTGATAGACTAATTTGCCACCCTTAAAAACAGACAGCATTCTCTGATGCTTCCATCTACCAAGTAACTTGCAATTGTAGCCATTTTTTCCCTGTTGTTCTACTGTATTAAAAAATAGACTGGGACAACAACAAAAACAACAATAATGAATAAATTATCAGTCTTTGTTAGCTGTGTGTTGAGTTTTGTGTCTGTACGCTACGTTTACTTACATCCTGGTCATCTCCTGGGGGCTAAGCCCCCAACCGTTCTTAAAATCTAGTGACGCCCCTGCTAGTATGTGTTCCTACAAACGAAATTGTAGATTTTTTTTTTCTTGTCAAAAGGGGCAGAAAATTTGGTTTTCTAAAGCCTGCTATATGTGTGCAGAAGGCCTTAATCTAAATTGCTGAAGTGTAATCTGCATGGGTTCTTTTTTGAACATTGTTTGCACGATATATAATTACACAGGCTTCTTATCCAGACAGTGCTGACCTAGAATGATTACATGCGTTTGTGCCTCTCACCACTCTATGACCTTATAGACGTGCTGTAATGTTGAAGCAACAGAAAAAAAAAGGCAAAAATACTCAATTATATTAAGTTGAGCCAAAGGTATGCTTTTAATTTAAGCATACTTATCATATAGAAATAGTGAAGTCAATCATAAAGCCTGAGTTATATAGTTACTCAAAACGTAAGTCACACAAACTCAATGTATTTAGTAAGTTAGAACTTTTTGTCAAACTTTGCATTTCGAACTTCCGAGTTCGTAATTTTGAAAACAATTTCAAGGTTTCATACATTTTACTGTGTTAGATGAGTATTGTAAAATATCAAGCTTCTTTTTGAAAAGAAATTCATTTTTTTCGTGCCACCACTCTAAACTGGTACCCAGTGGCATGTAAGAATCTTGAGATGTAAGAAAAGAAAGCTACAATTGTGAATTGCATTTGTACTAAGGAACATTTATGATTTCATCAGCCACAAAATTAGTAGCATATCAGTACGGTGGTTCAGAGAGAACTGTAGTGAGATAAATGCAGATTTTAGCGTCTTAAAACAATTCATTAGTCTGATGTTTAACAAAATATCAAAAGACCACAATGAATTGCATGCAAGATTAATGCTTTTTAAAAATATGGCTTCTATTTGGTTTTGGAAAACCACTCTTCAATAACGTTTACCACACTGGGGTGTTGACAGTGAGTCTTGGGTGTTAAACCTCACAATCATGTCACTGGCAGTCATCGACACTGATACAATGTGGGAAGTCGGAAAATTGCCTGCTCGAGTTCAACTTTCAACCCCATTTGTTCCTTAAAACAAATAATTGGCCAACTACTGCAGGGTCGGAAACCTTTTTGACTGTAAGAGGCATCCCCTCCCAACAAATAATAATAGTCATATATAAATACAACATAAAATATTTACAAAAATAAAGATACAAAAATGATAAATAAAAAATAAAAATAAGAACGGCCAGGGTGAAAGAGATGGGTGACAGCTGATTTAGGTTAATATAGTTGTGGTCAAAAGTTTACATACACTTGTGAAGAACATAATGTCATGGCTCTCTTGAGTTTCCAGTTATTTCTACAACTCTGATTTTTCTCTGATAGAGTGATTGGAACAGATACTTCTTTGTCACAAAAAACATTCATGAAGTTTGGTTCTTTTATGACTTTATTATGGGTGAACAGAAAAAAGTGATCAAATCTGCTGGGTCAAAAATATACATACAGCAGGGCTAATATTTGGTAACATGTCCCTTGGCCATTTTCACTTCAATTAGGCGCTTTTGGTATCCATCCACAAGCTTCTGGCAAGCTTCTGGTTGAATCTTTGACCACTCCTCTTGACAGAATTGGTGCAGTTCAGTTAAATTTGATGGTTTTCTGACATGGACTTGTTTCTTCAGCATTGTCCACAAGTTCTCAATGGGGTTTAAGTCAGGACTTTGGGAAGGCCATTCGAAAACCTAAATTCTAGCCTGATTTAGCCATTCCATTACCACTTTTGATGTGTGTTTGGGGTCATTGTCCTGTTGGAACACCCAACTGCGCCCAAGACCCAATCCTCGGGCTGATGACGTTAGGTTATCTTGAAGAATTTGAAGGTAATCCTCCTTCTTCATTATCCCATTTACTCTCTGTAAAGCACCAGTTCCATTGGCAGCAAAACAGCCCCACAGCATAATACTACCACCACCGTGCTTGACGGTAGGTATGGTGTACTTGGGGATAAAGGCCTCACCTTTTCTCCTCCAAACATATTGCTGGGCATTTTGGCCAAACAGCTCGATTTTTGTTTCGTCTGACCACAGAACTTTCCTCCAGAAGGTCTTATCTTTGTCCATGTGATCAGCAGCAAACTTCAGTCGAGCTTTAAGGTGCCGCTTTTGGAGCAAGGGCTTCCTTCTTGCACGGCAGCCTCTCAGTCCATGGAGATGCAAAACACGCTTGACTGTGGACACTGACACCTGTGTTCCAGCAGCTTCTAATTCTTGGCAGATCTGCTTTTTGGTGATTCTCGGTTGAATCTTCACCCTCCTGACCAATTTTATCTCAGCAGCAGGTGATAGCTTGCGTTTTCTTCCTGATCGTGGCAGTGACAAAACAGTGCCATGCACTTTATGCTTACAAACAATTGTTTGCACTGTTGCTCTTGGGACCTGCAGCTGCTTTGAAATGGCTCCAAGTGACTTTCCTGACTTGTCCAAGTCAATGATTCGCTTTTATATTTTTGACCCAGCAGATTTGATCACTTTTTCTGTTAACCCATAATAAAGTCATAAAAGAACCAAACTTCATCAATGTTTTTTGTGACAAAGAAGTATCTGTTCCAATCACTCTATTGGAGAAAAATCAGAGTTGTAGAAATAACTGGAAACTCAAGAGAGCCATGACATTATGTTCTTCACAAGTGTATGTAAACTTTTGACCACAACTGTACGAGCAGATGGTCAAGCAAATGCAGTAATGTATTTTTGTATGACTTTTTGTTTAAAAGGGTCTTGTGTAGATCAGCTTGAAAGTCAGTTGTCAAGTACCGCATCTTCCTTTTAATTTATGATACTAGAAAGGGGCAATTCCAGACAGTTTCCCTCGATTTTTGCTGAAAAGTAAGCGATACAGAAAATGAATGTATTCTTATTTTATCTGATTACAGTTTTTCTCAATTGCTTTTGTAAGTTTTTCAGATCGGAATTGAAATTCTCAAAACTACTTGTTCAATCCTCGCAACATGTCGAACAAGCAGCAAAAAAACACATGGATTACCTGCAAAAGCCAGTTTTCCGTGCAAAGTACTTTGTCTATCCCTGAAAATTAAATATCTGTGTCAATGAACATGTCAGTGGTGTCAGAATGAAAAGGTCTTGTTTCATCGTGTACAGACAAGACAGTGTAATTGCTTAGTCATGCTCTCAATTGTGGTGGAAGGCTCTGATGCTGAAGATGGCGTATGTAAATTTTGACTAAAATTGCAAGTTAACACCTTTGTGTGTGGGGGATTGATTGCAAGACTAGACAAGATTCAGTTCACAATTTTACTGTTTTTATAACCTTTGCAGACCAAGTCATTGCAATACAGAAAGCAAAAGACAACACTGACTATCACAAAGAAATATAACATAAAAGCCAAATTAAGAAATGTGAACATAAGACAATCAGCACAACTAAACTTCAAATCCTGTCAGGATTATTCACCCATTCTTTCAACACATCTTGACGTTCCTCTCTGTTTGGCGACATATTTTCATCCACGTCGCAACAGATGTCCTCTCTTGCTATACAGTGTGGAGAGAATCTTCTTGACTATCCTACCCAGCCTCTGCAGGCATCTGCTGGGATGTCACTGCATCCTGCATTCATGGCATCCAGGAGAGTCATCTGATTGTGAGGCTGGCAATCATAAACTTGCCATCTCCATGTAGAGAAAAAAAATCATCTAGGGGATTGAGGAATGGGGAGTATAGTGTGAGGAACTTCATTACCGTTCTGTCTTGGGTTGCAAACCATGATTATGCTGGCGTGGTGGACACTCATATTGTCCCAAACTATTACAAATTTTGGCAGGTTAAAATAACTAATGAAAATGCTCAAAGATAAGCACACAACAAACAAACAAACAAACAACAAACAAAAGATACTTTACACACCAGTTGTTATTTTACTGAAATCATCCCATTTGGAGGGGTCCCAATCTCAAATACATGACCTTCCCCAAATCAGATTTAGGCAGCAGAATTAAGACCCTGAATCACAATTATATGTATCAATTGCTGTTTGAACTGTGTATGTGACAACAGATATACACAGAATATACACCCATATATAAAAAATGTGCAGCTCATTCAAAGTTAACCCTGTCAATTAAAGCTAATCTGCGATTCCAACAACACTAAGTTCAGTGCAGTTTTGCTTATATTTTGGATTTGATTTAATGGTTTATGCCTCAGTATCCAGACAGCGAATGTATGCCGCTCTCTTAAAACCGCCACTGTCTAATCAAATGGAAATGAAACGTGAACGTGGCTCTGGATGTTTGACCAGCCTAATTTCCAATCATCTACAGTAGCTTCGAGGATATAAAACTGGAAACTGGGGGGTAGAAGTGCAGTTTTGCTTATATTTTGGATTTGATTTAATGTTTTACGCCTCAGTATCCAGACAGCGAATGTATGCTGCTTGCATGAAACCGCCACTGTCTAATCAAATGGGAAATGAAACGTGAACGTGGCTCTGGATGTTTGACCAGCCTAATTTCCAATCATCTAGAGTAGCTTCGAGGCTATAAGACTGGAAACTGGGAGGCAGAAATGTAGAATACCTCACCAACGCTCACAGTTAAGCAATGGCGCCACCAGGGGGTAGCCAGGTGTGGCAAAGCCCTCCATATGCTAGTCCTACTCAAAAAATTTGCATATTGTGATAAAGTTCATTATTTTGTGTAATGTACTGATAAACATTTGACTTTCATATATTTTAGATTCATTACACACAACTGTTGTAGTTCAAGCCTTTTATTGTTTTAATATTGATGATTTTGGCAGAAAAAAAAAAAAAGGTCAAGAAAAAACAAAAATCCCTATCACAAAAAATTTGCATATTTCATCCGACCAATACAAAAAAGTGTTTTTTAATACAAAAAAAGTCAACCTTCAATTAATTATATCAGCTATGCACTCAATACCTGGTCGGGAATCCTTTTGCAGAAATGACTGCTTCAATGCGGCGTGGCATGGAGGCGATCAGCCTGTGGCACTGCTGAGGTGTTATGGAGGCCCAGGATGCTTCGATAGCGGCCGGTCATCCACAGTGTTGGGTCTGGTGTCTCTCAAATTCCTCTTCACAATATCCCTCAGATTCTCTATGGGGTTCAGGTCAGGAGAGTTGGCAGGCCAATTGAGCACAGTAATGCCATGGTCAATAAACCATTTACCAGTGGTTTTGGCACTGTGAGCAGGTGCCAGGTCGTGCTGAAAAATGAAATCTTCATCTCCATAAAGCTTTTCAGCAGATGGAAGTATGAAGTGCTCCAAAATCTCCTGATAGCTAGCTGCATTGACCCTGCCCTTGATAAAACACTGTAGACCAACACCAGCAGCTGACATGGCACCCCAGGGCATGACTGACCGTGGGTACTTGACACTGGACATCAGGCATTTTGGCATTTCTTTCTCCCCAGTCTTCCTCCAAACTCTGGCACTTTGATTTCCAAATGACATGCAAAATTTTCTTTCATCTGAAAAAAGTACTTTGGACCACTGAGTAAACAGTCCAGTGCTGCTTCTCTATAGCCCAGGTCAGGCGCTTCTGCGGCTTTTTCAGGTTCAAAAGTGGCTTGACCTGGGGAATGCGGCACCTGTAGCCCATTTCCAGCACACGCCTGTGTACGGTGGCTCTGGATGTTTCAATTGTAGACTCAGTCCACTGTTTCTACAGGTCCCCCAAGGTCTGGAATTGGCCCTTCTCCACAATTTTTCTCAGGGTGTGGTCACCTCTTCTGGTTGTGCAGCGTTTCCTGCCACATTTTTTTCTTCCCACTGAGGTGCCTTGATACAGCACTCTGGGAACAACCTATTCGCTCAGAAATTTCTTTCTGTGTCTTAGCCTCTTGCTTGAGGGTGTCAATGATGGCCTTCTGGACAGCAATCAGGTCGGCAGTCTTGCCCACGTTTGTGATTTTGAGTAATGAACCAGGCTGGGAGTTTTTAAAAGCCTCAGGAATCTTTTGCAGGGGTTTTGAGTTATTTAGAGTACCTTTTCATGATATGCAAATTTTTTGAGAAAGGGATTTTGGTTTTTTCTTGGCTTTTTTTTTTTTTTTGCCAAAATCATCAATATTAAAACAATAAAAGGCTTTAACTACTTCAGTTGTGTGTAATGAATCGGAAATATATGAAAGTCTAATGTTTATCAGTACATTACAGAAAATAATAAACTTTATCACAATATGCTAAATTTTTGAGAAGGACCAGTACAGTGGTACCTCTAAATAGGAATTTAATTCCGTTTCCAGGACCTGGTTTGTAAGTCGAAATGGTCGTATGTCGTGTGGAATTTTCCCATATAAATACATTATAATTTGAATCATTCGTTCCACAGCGCAAAAACCTACGATAAATCCTTAATAACTGTTGCAGGTACAATTACTAAAAGCAATTACACATAGGAAAAGAAATGAATTATAAAAACAATTAATAATAAAAATAATAATAATAAATGGTAATTTTAAAGAAAAAAATGGTTGTATTGTCACCTTAACTTATAGAGACTGCAGAAGGTGAGGTTGGAGGAGACAGCGGGTGCATGTGGATATTGTGAGTGTTCTGTCTAATTTAACAGAAGCATTAAATAAGACACCATCCATCCATCCATCCATTATCTTCCGCTTATTCCGGGGTCGGGTAGCGGGGGCAGCAGCTTTAGCAGGATAAATAAGACACATGTAAAACAAATAAATTATGAATAGATGAGAAATAATAAATCAAGTGTTTTGTCACCTTAACTTACTGGCGAATGGAGGTCAGAGGAGACAGCGTGTGTATGTGTAGGTGAGGGGGGGGGACCGGTGAGCCGTGTTGTCTAGTCTAGTGTAGGGTGACCATATTTTGATTTCTAAAAAAGAGGACACTCAGCCCGGCCTCAAGATACTTGAATTTTACTCGAAGTTTACTCAAAGATGCCTATATCACTTTTATATATACACAGACAAGACTGAAAAAGCAGTTTCTGCTCTTGCACTCCTCTTTAAAAGAAACTGCTGTATTTGAAGCCAAAACAACTGTTGTGTTTGATAGAACAAAGTGTCTATATGCTGTCATAGCAGATTCATGGCGCATGAAGCCCCCGAACTATTTTTAATTTGTCCGTTTTACCCTGAAAACCCCCGTTTACAGACGTCGCGCAACCGCTTTTGTTTCAACCCAGCCGTAAAACGAAGATAATTAATTTTATTTATTATTCAAAATGTCTGTCGTTTTTAGCTTAGAATCATTAATTGATGTCTCATATTTTGTTTAAAAAAAAAAAAAAAAAAAAGACTTAAAAAAGTTATTCACTTGCATATTTTAAACATTTAAACAAATTATGTCACAATGAAAAAAATGGCGTCTGTAAAAATGTCATGGATATCTACCTCATAACTATCGCTTAATTGTATTTTTTTTTTGTTACTGTCGCATTTTCTCCGATATTTTAGATGATAAGTAATCGACCCAAACAAAAAGAAAATTGAAAAAAAAGTTTAAAAGGGTAAATATATGAAAGAGAAACTCTCGACCACTCCTTGATGTCTGCGATTTCTGCATCGCGACCCCTGTTAAATTACCATGTTTCACCCATAAAATCCCCCAAAAATCCAGCTGTGGCCATTCACAGCTGTGTCTTGATAGTGTCTTGTCAGTGATACATGCTACATGGAGTTTTTGGATCAAAAGAAGGTAAGCACTCGATAATATCTCGTTAAAGTCATGACGTCTGTAATTCTGCTCTCGCCTGCTCTCACCTCCAGGTAGTGTTTTGCTGTTTAAAAAAACTTTTTTTTTTTTTTTTTTTTTTTTTTTTTTTTAAATGCCCTCCTGTTCAACATTTTTATTCCTCCAGAAAATTGAGATTTTAAGCTTTCCAATGATGTATCACACATGCAAATCGGACAATTTTGAAAGTTGGCTAAATTGGGGGTCTCAGAGCGGAACATCAAGTCACTTGAGTGTTTTCCGCCATATTTAAAGTGTGCCCCCTCACTCTGGATTGAAAAATTCAGTTTGAAAAAAAAAAAAAAAATAATGACTTAAAAAAAAAAAAATTTTTAAAATTTAAAAAAAAAAATATATATATATATATATACAGTGGGGAGAACAAGTATTTGGTACACTGCCAATGGGAAAACCATGAGGTATGATGCTCTCAGGCTACGTCTACCCTAGGACAGATAATGGCCTTCAAACGTGTAATTAGTTAGACTATACGGCATGTTGGTCACACTAGTTTGTTGCTACACGGATAATGTAGGCTGGTAATATTACCCACACCTGAAGATAGACTGCTGTCCCCGTACAACAATCGGATACTAAGGAAGTGACATCATGGAGTGTGCCATCACCACTTTTAGTGCGGCATGATGGAATTGTGAACATGGAGGCTCCTCTTTTCTTTTCCACAAGCGGGCTGGCTCGACTTGAACGAGCTGTGATGAGCTGATCATGGATTCACACATTTTTCTAGAACCTTCAAACGTACGTCGCAATAATATGCTTCAATTCAGTGCCCGTTTGTGGCCCTCCTATCGCGGATTAGTTCATCGTCTCCGATCAGCCAGCAGCAGGGCTGGCCCCTCCAAACACAATGTCGGTGTAACACCGGCCTAACTGGAGTATATAAAAATGCGTAGAGGAAAATGAAACCCTGAAAAATGAACTGTGTGATACCCCAAGTTATAGAGGTGCTAGATCAGTTTCATTTTGATGACATTTCTGCCTGTCAAAACTAACGCCACTTCCAGGAGCGCCACTGTTCTGCACAAGTCCTCCTTGCTGCAGTTTCCACTTCCAGGAAATATATGCAGCGCCAGACCATATGTTTCTGTTTTTTATTTTCCAAGCAGTGAGAGTGTAACTGAGCATCAATTGTAACATCCGAAGTAACGATGTCAGGCTTTCATTGTTTTCTAAAGATTTATTTCAATCACCACAACTCGGCGATTGCTCATAAAAGCCGAGCATGCCCTCCCCTCACTCACTCTCACTCCCACATGATGCGTTCAATTGCGATCACGAAAAAAAAAACGGGGATCACAAAACAGAGTTCCCGACCCCTGGTCTAGAAGGTGTAGCAAATTTCCCGCTGGTGATCAATGAGTTTCCAGTTCAGAGGTTGACTGCGCGGGCGATGACGTAGCACATGAGGATTCTCCTTTCTACGCATGTGTAGTTTGCGCAAATGCAGGTGTACCTCGCAGAAGCGGCGGGGGGGGCTTAAATGCACCTTAAACGAAGTGTGGACAGGTATAGAAATAGTCGGCAAAATACACTTGTGAAAATTATCAGTCCTAGTGTAAACGTAACCCCAGTGCATTCGCTTTGTTGCCTCGTGTGCTAGCTTTTAGCCACACATTATGCAGAATGGACTTGGTTGTTGGCTCCTCTGCTGGTTCAGCAGGTGGCCTTTTCCGTGTAAAAAAGCTGTCCAAGGACGTTGCCGCCCGCAGCACACAGCATATAACGTTGCTAGTTTATATTGACTGACACTGGGCTGCTGTAGGTGTACAAACACTCCAGTAATGGTGCCCAACCACTACATGAGGACGTACACAAATCTGTACTCGGATTATTCAATAGAGTAGACAGGCATGTGTCAGTACGCACAAGCCAGATTGTGGTCGTTAACAAATGACGTATTATTTCTCTGCCGCCCAGGAGCAAATGCACCACAGACCGGTAGCTATGTGCGTGTGTAGGAACTGGCTAGACCAGTAATCCCCAACCACCAGGCCGGGGATCATATTGTGACATCATTTCCTTCTTAATTTAAATGGATGGCATAACCTTTTTCCTTTTTTCACCACTTGCACTTACCTTCTCGGGACCCATGTTGATTTCTCTCACAAGAAAATCTGCCATGCGTCCGTCTTGCAAGAAAACAATGAAATCATCGCATATCGAGAATGTCATCATATGTGGGCACAAATGTCAAGTACATTTTAAGTCGGATGTCGAAGCTATCGTACTGTATGTCGAGGTACCACTTTACGGTAAATTTACTGGCCACAACACCAAAGCCTGAGTTATGCTCCCGCGTTGCGGCGACGGCGCAGCGACTACGGCGTCATTCGACATTTGATGGTTCTCCGGCCAGGTGGCGCGTTGCTCTGTAATTCACCACCAAGCCACTAGAGGGTGTGGCGTTATGTTTGTACGGTTTTGGGGCATGTTTGTTGACTTCCGCTTGTCTAGTTTAACGGAGAAAAAAATAAACAATGCAAGATGGAACGCATGAATGTGGTTCTTCAGCTCATCAACATTGAATGAATGTTGATCATACAAATGTTGAGGCGCAGGCGACGCAGAACACGATTTCGAGGCGGTCTGTCCAATTTTTGATGCGGCATAGAGAGTTCTAGCCTCGGGTAAAAACCAGCTAGCTGTGGCGGCTAGCTTCAAACTGCTCGAGCACTGCGTCCAGTGTTTTGTCCGAGGTCTGCAAAGTCATCCAGCCCGATTTGTTTGTTTGTGTTCTACAACCAGCCAGTGGGAAGCCATAGAAGATTTCTGGCGTCTATGGAACTTCCCAAACTGCGTTGGAAGCCTTGATTTTAAGGTTATCATAAAATCACCGAGGCACTCTCAATCAGTAATGATGTATCGTGTGTGAACTGCCTGTTGTTGAAAATTAAACATCAAAACAACTCTTTTGACAACAAACCTGTGCTTTATTCTTCATATACTTGAAGTGTGACATGTAAGTAAGTCACAGACTCACAGAAAACATATGTACACAATAAATGATGAAGTGCACCAACCAAAAACACGACAAAGTGATAAAAAGCTGGCAGTTTTTGGCCGACTGGGTCACCGTTTCGGGTGGCCTCTCGATTCCGAACACACACATGTCTTGGTGGTTCTTCCATTTTTATTCAATCACTGACCTTGCCCTTTGGCAATCTTTATGATGTCTTGCTGAGACTTGCTCTTCGATGATACTCCTGTCGGTTTGGTCCATTTTTGCGTGTGAAAAAATAATGTTTGACAATGGCGGTGATTTCCCGCTGAACCGGAAACAACAGTCTGAGTGGACCAATCACAGTCCATTTCCGCCACGTCATATGCGTCGACGTGACGCTAGGGTTTGAAAATTCAATAGGAGCACATCAGGCTATGGCGCAGGGTCGTGAATCGGATCTTCCTTGACGGCGCAGGTCTGACGGGGAAGCATAACTCGGCCTTAACCCCACACTAGCTTGTAATGATTATTAAGAAATACAGTATATGATTGTTTCGGTACCAACTTTTTATTTGTGTATACCTCTCCCTGCTTTCCACAATAATTGTTTTGTTTACAATAAATGTGTAACTTATGCCTTAAGTATTCATTACATAATAAAACATAATTTTTGCGGAACTCAAAATGTTGACTGTTTACTGTAGTCCGAGTACAATAGATCATTAGTAACATTAAATATAGCACAAAAAAGTTTTTTTCCCCTAATATATTACTGATAGTTTTCTACTAGCCCATAAGTACAAAATTATAATGATATCCTAAAATTCTGCCTTTTAATTTTCGTGTGCCACCCCAAGATTTTAAGTCTTCTCATCTGGTGACCAATGGGAAAACTGCAACTGCAAACAAACCTACAGAAAGCAAAAGATTTACTCGTTTCAGTTCATATTTCATGGGCTGCAGACAACTCACAGACAGACTCAGCTTTTTGTAAATAAGATATTAATAAGTCAGTGTGTCACTCTTAAGTTATTATCTGCCATGAAACATCTGCCTACACTTTATAGGTTTATTGTCCAGAAATCATTTAGCATATGACAAAAATACGGCAAAGGAATAGTGAGAAACATGATGAAGAGTAACAGACACGATGAAATCATACAACAAAAATTACAGCCTTGTTTGGCGTCATTACAATGTGAATAATCGTTGCTTGAGGAGTGCCAGAAATGAAGTAGCTTGTATGCAGAGATTCATCTCTGCGGACAGATTTCTTCTCAGGCTCTTTAAAGCATAGCAATTGGCTGGAGCCCAGCGAGTCCACCAGGAGCTACAACTTTAAAGCTCTGACCTTTCCTTCAACTCACTCTTACTGGAAGCCTTTGGGCAGGCCACTGCTCCAGCATTCAGAAATATTTGAAGATCGAGCCAAAAACAGACAAGATGGCTTTCATCGTCTCTGTGTTGATCATATGTACCTTTGTTTCAGCTCTTCACCGCTTCCTTCACCTGGGCCATCCAGCAGCAGGGTGAGCCCTCCAAGTACCAATACCGAGACCCGGTGACCTCTGACCTGCTCTTGTGTGACCAGTGTCCCCCTGGCACGGCCGTGAAGAAACACTGTACTGCTGACAGGGCCACTGAGTGCCAAGCCTGCCCGGAAAGACACTTTGCAGACAGCTGGCACTGGGGTGACTCGTGCCAATACTGCACCTCGGTATGTCAAGTTTTGGGAAGTAATGAAGTGGCCTATTAATACTGTTTTATTCTTAGTTGGATTTTTATGTATTTATTCATTTTTCACATTTGAAAACTTTCTTATTATTATTTTGTCAGATATTTTTTTCATATGATGACAATATGTCATAAGATGGAAAAAGGTGAGCTCTTGATTGATTGTGTTAAAACCAGGGAGAGCAGTGACAAGGAGGAATGTGAGTCAGTGAGCTTAATAACAACTGGAACGGATTCAGACAAGAAAACTATAAGCCATCTACGCTGGTAATTAAGGGCAATGTTTGATGTTAACAATGTTTACAAAATTAGTGGAGAATGTGTTACTCGTGCCCTTGTGTCTGATGCAAGTCTGAAAAGCACCAAGAGCTTTGAACAATTAAAATTCCTCTGTCTTGTCTGAAATAACCAAGTAACTAAGGTATATTTTTCATCATTACCTAATTTAGCATTTTCTTCTCAGATCATTGTTAGCAAAGCAACAATAATACGTTGTTTTAATAGCCTTGAAGTCATACTAACACAGGCTTGTTTTTGATTAAGTGACAGCAAAATGCAAAGTGATTGATTTTCTCTTCTCAGTAGGTTTCCTTGTTCATTAATAAAAGAGGAACGTTATTTTTCACATGGGTTTTTCCCATTGTGACAAGTTATTGAAATAGGTATAAACGGTAATTGTAATTGTGTAATTGTGTATTCTTGCGTATGAGTACAATTCAGTCTGAATTTTATTATGAAGTATGAGAGTTGAATAAGTATTATTACATACTGTGGGGCAAATCAGTATTTGGTCAATCACCAATTGTGCAAGTTCTCCTTCTTGAAATGATTAGCGAAGCCTGTAATTGTCAACATGGGTAAACCTCAACCATGAGAGACAGAATGTGGAAAAAAAAAACTAAAAATTACATTGTTTGATTTTTAAAGAATTTATTTCCAAATTAGAGTGGAAAATAAGTATTTGGTCACCTACAAACAAGCAAGATTTCTGGCTGTCAAAGAGGTCTAACTTCTAACGAGGCCTAATGAGGCTCCACTTGTTACCTGTATTAATGGCACCTGTTTTAACTCTGTTTAATTATTGGTATAAAAGACATCTGTCCACAGACTCAGTCAGTCACACTCCAAACTCCACTATGGCCAAGACCAAAGAGCTGTCGAAGGACACCAGAGACAAAATTGTAGACCTGCACCAGACTGGAAAGACTGAATAGGGAATAGGAATAGGTAAAACGCTTGGTGTAAAGAAATCAACTCTGGGAGCAATTATTAGAAAATGGAAGACATACAAGACCACTGATAATCTCCCTCGATCTGGGGCTCCATGCAAGATCCCACCCCGTGGCGTCAAAATGATAACAAGAACGGTGAGCAAAAATCTCAGAACCACACTGGGGGACCTAGAGAATGACCTAAAGAGAGCTGGCACCACAGTAACAAATAACACAATGCGCTGCCAGGGACTCAAATCCTGCACTGCCAGACGTGTCCCCCCTGCTGACGAAAGTACATGTCCAGGCCCATCTGCGGTCCGCTAGAGAGCATTTGGATGATCCAAAAGAGGACTGGGAGAATGTGTTATGGTCAGATGAAACTAAAATAGAACTTTTTGGTAGAAACACAGGTTCTCGTGTTTGGAGGAGAAAGAATACTAAATTGCATCTGAAGAACACCTTACCCACTGTGAAGCATGGGGGTGGAAACATCATGCTTTGGAGCTGTTTTTCTGCAAAGGGACCAGGACGACTGATCTGTGTAAAGGAAAGAATGAATAGGGCCATGTATCGAGAGATTTTGAGTGAAAATCTCTTTCCATCAGCAAAGGCATTGAAGATGAGACGTGGCTGTGTCTTTCAGAATGACAATGATCCGAAACACAGCCAGGGCAACAAAGGAGTGACTTCGTAAAAACCATTTCAAGGTCCTGGAGTGGCCTAGCCAGTCCCCAGATCTCAACCCCATAGAAAATCTGTGGAGGGAGTTGAAAGTCTGTGTTGCCCAACGACAGCCCCAAAACATCACTGCTCTAGAGGAGATCTGCATGGAGGAATGGGCCAAAATACCAGCAACAGTGTGTGAAAAGCTTGTGAAGAGTTACAGAAAACATTTGGCCTCCGTTATTGCCAACAAAGGGTACATAACAAAGTATTGAAATGAACTTTTGGTATTGACCAAATACTTATTTTCCACCATGATTTGCATATAAATTCTTTAAAAATCAAACAATGTGATTTTCTGTTTATTTTTTTCCACATTCTGTCTCTCATGGTTGAGGTTTACCCATGTTGACAATTACAGGCCTCTCTAGTATTTTCAAGTGGGAGAACTTGCACAATTAGTGGTTGACTAAATACTTATTTGCCCCACTGTACTTTTTTATATGTGCTTATATATTTAACATTCATTTATCTGCCAGAATACAGAGTATGAGGATTTTTTGCAACCTCTGAGCAGGTTGGAGGTTAAAAGGCCAAATCTGACTGTTTATTGTTGTTTTCAAAAAGACACCTGTTTTTCTATTTAAGATTCCTGGGTATGTGCGCACACACATTGGACTCTGTTACTTCACTTAAGTGAAGTGGTCAAAAAATGTCAGCCTTCATGTTTTTACTCAGCTTCCCTTTTACGTTACACCTTTGTGTTTACTCCAATAGCTTTATTGCATGATGTTCAGGGAACTGGAGAAATGCAGTACCCTCGTGACTGTGGCTGAACGAATTATTTCCACTTTCCTCACTTCAAGACCCATGACAGTGCTCCACTGTGTGCTCTGTGTTTAGGTGTGCAAGGAGAGACAGTTGGTGAAGCATGAGTGCAACAGCACTCACGACAGAGTGTGTGAGTGTGCTGCAGGTTTCCATCTCGTGGTTGAGTTCTGCATCACACACCGCTCCTGCCCACCCGGCTATGGAGTGGAAGCTTTAGGTGAGAGATTTCCATTAGCATCTGAAGCAAATATGAGGATCATTCAATAAATAAGGTGAATGTTTCAGTATAAGGACTTCTTATACAGATAGAAACTTTTTTTTTTTTCTTCCTCAGCGTAGTCTCCTGTCACTGTCACACACTTTTCCCAATTGTGTACAAGCTTCCATATTGCTTCAGCATAAAATTCTTTGGACTGAAGTCTCAGCCGGTCGCTCACAACACTTTTGACTTTCATGTCACTGTCCCATTTTTACAGACATTTTTTCGGTTGAAACATACGGGACCATACACAGTTAACATTCTCCTAAGAATCTACTCTGGTTTGCACCCTTCAGCAACCAAAAACCACTGTTCAATCATTCAGTCCTTAAGCATGCTTCTTGGTCAGCCACCTTTATTAATCGCCAAAACTGAAAATTAAATTAAATCCAAGTGAAAAAGAAGTAAAATAGAAAAAAGTAAGCTTCGATCTGTATTAGAAGTCCTTATACCAAAAAATTTATCTTATATATTGAATGACCCACATGCATGATTTTGTGTACACTTTGTATATTGAAGCAACATGCATTCTAAAACTGTGGAGTTAAAAATAGCCCAATTTGGGCATCTTTTATCCACATTTTTGTGGCAAAATGGACCAACTACTACTAGGTTTAGTTGGTTAATACTCATTTTTTCACTCAACTATTTGGTGGTAGTTGGTCCCTCTTTGACCCTATAAATTAACTCATCTGTTTTTAAAGGTTTTAGTGTTTTGTATGTCTGCAAAACTGCTTTACTCATTCCTCCTGCCTTTCCTGTTGTTCTCGCATAGGTTTTCTCCCATCTAACATTCCGAACTTTAGTTAAAGCTTTGAATTGGTCGTCAGTAAATATGACTGAATAGAGATGCACCGAAAATTTGGTGGCTGAAAATTGTGGATTTGCTTTTGGTCGGAAACGCGTTTTCACCAGAATCACCCCACCCCCCCCAAAATAAAATAAATAAAAATAAAAAATAAATAAAGTAATTAAAGTAAAAAGAAGGGTGTCTGTGAACCAATAGCAAATGATTATTTTTTATTATTATGGCTAATGTTAATGTTACTATTATTATTTGTAGGGGGAGGTTGCCTCTCTCAGTCAAAAGATTTCCGATTTTAGTGGGTTGAGTTCATTTTAATTTTGTGTACCGTAATCTTACTTTTTGTTGTGCATTGTTGAAATGTCAGTACCAAAAAATATGATCAACTAGATATTTTTGTAATTCTCAGCATTAAAAATGTATATTTCAAAAAAAAAAAATCTAAATACTATCTAGCTTAGTTGTATTTCAGGCTAAGTTTAATTTCAATTTGGGTGCATCCCTACAGGCCGAGTTAAGCTGGAGTTATACTTCTGCATTGCGGTGACAGTGTAGCGACGATGTAGACCAGACATGTCCAAAGTCTGGCCCGGGGACCAAATGCGGCCCGTGGACAAATTTCATCTGGCCCCTAGCCTCTGTCATAAAATCAATAACGTCTGGCCCACGCACAGACTTAATAAATTGGTCAGTAGTACTGCTACCAGCATATGAAGTAACTTACACACTAAATGCTGCTCCTCATTTAGCCAGTAAAAGGCAGCAGCACTCTAACATTACCCCGTGTGACCCTTTACTCCCAATTTTCTAAAATGGCGACAATCAACAAAAAAAGAAAGTGGACTCCGACGGCTGACGCTTCAATGATAGGTGGAAATTGGACTATTTCTTCACTAAAATACGCAGCAATTGTGTCTGCCTTATTTGCAAAGAGACAGTCGCTGTTTTTAAAGAGTTCAATGTGAGGCGATATTACCAAAAAAGTCACGCTGACGTGTACGACAAGATTACAGGGAAGATACGTAGCGAGAAATTGAAGCAACTTGAAGCTACCGTAGTTTAATTTTAAAGCAGCAGCATTTCGCAAGAGCCTGAGAGTCAAAAAAGAACGCCATGAAGGCTAGTTGCGAGATTGTTGAAATTATTAATTAAAAACAAAAAATACAGCAAATGTCACACACAGAATGGCTTGCTAAAATTTGCTTAAATATATTCTACGTAAAGGACGTCAGGCAAGGTTGGCCCCCCACATTTTTACCACACCAAATCTGGCCCCCTTTGCAAAAAGTTTGGACACCCCTGATGTAAACCCTACGGCGTCAATGAGCGTTCGATATTTCTGCGGCAAGGGAACGGGTTGCTCTGTAACCCCTTGCTCAGTCCATCAGTGATGATGTATCAAGTGTGTGAACTGTCTGTTGTTGAAAATTAAACTTCAAAACAACTCTTTTGACACGAAACCTGTGCTTTATTCTTCATATACTTGAAGTGTAAAATGTAAATAAGTCACCGACACACAGCAAACATATGTACACAATAAATGATAAAGTAAACCAACCAAAAATATGACATGAAGTGATAAAAAGCTGGCAGTTTTTGGCTGACTGTGTCACCGCTTCGTGTGGCCATTCGGTTCCGAACACACACATACTTGTCTCGGAGGTTCTTCCATTTTTTTATGCAATCGCTGACCTCCAGCCCTGTATTTTCAGCAATCACCTTCCACGAATTGCTTGCCGTTTGGCAATCTTTATAATGTCTTGACGAGACATTGTAGAGGTTGTCATACTTGCGGACATCTTTGATGATACTCTCATCAGCTTGGTCCATTTTTGCGTCTAGCACAACAATGTTTGAAAATGGCGGTGATTTCACGGTGAACCGGAAACAACAGTCTGAGCGGACCAATCATAGTCCATTTGCGTCATGACACCTCACTTTGACTTGACGCCCAGTAAGGAATCTGTGGAGGTGCACGTCAGGCTGTAGCGTAGAGTCGTAAATCGGGTCTGCCTTGACGGCTTAGGTCTGTCACAGAAGCATAACTCGGCCTTTAAGAGTTGTTTAATTTTCAACAATAGACAGTTCACTCACTTGATACATCATCACTGATTGAGAGTGCCTCGGTGCTTTTATGATAATGTTTACCATCAAGACTTCCAACACTGTTTGGGAAGTTGCATAGAAGCGAGAAATCTGCTATGGCTTCCCACTGGCTGGTTGTAGGACACGGCAAAGAAATCGGACAATACGGTGGACAACTCAGATTTCTGGCTTCCACCCAATGCTAGAATTCGCAAACTGCCAGACTCAACAGTCGGACAGACCACCTCCGCAACTGTCTTCTGTGTCGCCCGCACCTCAACATTTGTATGATCAATATTTGTTGTTCAATTTTGATGAGCTGATAATCCACATTCAAGCGTTCTACCTCCGTTGGCATTGTTGTGTAACCAGAAGAAAACTAGAGGAAGTCGACAAGAGTCCCCTTAAACCATACAAACACAATGCCACATGCCCTGTAGTGGCTTGGCGGTGAATTACAGAGCAACGCATTCCCTTGCCGCAGAACTATCTAATGCTCATTGACGCCATAGGGTCTACATCGTCGCTACGCCATCACCGCAACACAGAAGCATAACTCAAACTTAAGTGTGAATGAATGTACCTTGTGGACATAGGCGGATCTACTATTCAGGCGAAGAGGGCGATTGCCTTAGACCCCCAACCAATAGGGGGCCCCCAACCAGCTGCCCTTGTCCCAACGAGCAAGGGCTTGGTCCACCAGAGTCAGCAGAACCCCCAACTATTCGTCATGTATAATTATGTCAGCATACCAAACAAACAAATAACAAATCAAAAAAGAAAGCTATTTGAATGCTGCATTTATATTATCTCTCCCCCCCACACACGCACTACAATGGACTGTTCCACGACGACGGACTGAGTATCAGTCGCTTAGCTTCATTTAGCGCCGTTTAGCTTCGCTTGGCTTCGTTTAGCATCGCTTAGCTCCGCTTAGCTGTTTGTTAGCTTCACTTAGCTCTCCCGCGGTTTTCACGCCACTAAGCTCGCTATTTTTACAGCTCACTTGCTACTTTGCGTTTCGGCTATTGTTTATTTCGAACACATAAGCAAACGTGCACTCCATGAGAGCCAAAATGCAGTGAGGGAGAAGTTGAGAACAGGCCTCTAATGCCTCTTTTAACTTTCTTCTTCTTCTTCACACCGAACATAAAATACACGACAGCACACCCTGTGGCGAAACAATGATGTACAGCTCAATTCAGTCATACAATAACACTCAACAGCTGGTTAACAGGATTTGCTAACGAAAAAAAATTAAATCTATTAGTGACTCCACATGCAATGACGGAGAATGATTTTTTACGGAGTGTAAAGCTTTCAGGTCGCGCTTTAGCGAACGTACCTCCGGTGAACACTCCAAAATAAAAGCACGTCATGTTCGTCATATAAATAACGATATCTGGAGTTAATCCGACATACTTCAGAATTAATATTATAATATGTATAGTAAATACTACAGAATACAGATTCTACACTAAGAATAGCTTTCAAATGACACTCTTTATGACAAATATAATTGGCAAGGAATAATTATTATGATTATTATACTACTATAAAAAGCGGCATGGAAAAAGAATGAATGAATGAATATTATATCACTTGTATACTATAATAATAATGCTAGAATTTTTTTTTTTTTAAATGGTTTTGGATAATGTTGGAAAGGCAAAGTCAGTGTTCTGAATCTGTTTACTTTCCATTCTTTTGCACTAGTAAATGCTATCAGCATTTAACCTCGTTGTTTACTTGTGATTAATTATTGTTATTTACATGATTATTTGTACTTTAATAAAGAATTTAGGTGTTCCAAAACAGTTTTGTGAATTAATAAGTGTCAACAAAAATTTCATTGCTAAATTAGTAAAAAAAAAAAAAAGAAAATTATTAGATTAGTCGACTAATCGTAAAACTAGTCGGCTGACTAATCAGGGGAAATTTTGTCATTTAGGACAGCCCTCATGTACCGGAACATATTTCCTCCACACCCTTTTCACCTTTTTAACCCCTGACCCATGAAGAGGGCCCCTGGATATGTTTGCCTTAGGCCCCAAAATTGCCAAGTCCGCCACTGCTTGTGGAGAACAAGGACGCTAATAGGAGAAAAAAACGTGTATGAATACAATAAGACATTTTTCTCAGGACCATTAAAATGGATTTATAACATTTGCAGGGAAGGGGGAGGGCTTAATTATTATAACTTTACAAAAACTAACTGTCTTTTTAATTCACACAATAATCGCATTCTTGTCAAGCAATATTTCTAATGAAACGAAGAAAAAAAATCGTGTTATTCAAGGCTGTTAGGATCGGGGTGTGCAGTGGACCCAAATGCAGGCGCAGCAGGGCAGCTATGACTGCAGTTTATTGACCTGGGTTTCAAGATGGTTAGAGCGACAGGCAAGACAGCCAGACAGATAAATAGACAAGCGGATGAGCAAGCAGGCAGGCCACGCGAGCTCTATTGGCGATTAAGGTAGTGATGCTGAATAAATAAAGATGCTGGATGTACAGACTCGTAGAGTTGAGTTTGTGATTTGGTCCCCCGTCTGTCCTACACACAGAACATGCACAGAACATAAATAAAGATGCTGGATGTACAGACTCATAGAGTTGAGTTCGTGATTTGGTCCCTCATCTGTCCTACACACAGAACATGCATACACACAAGGAAGAGGCAGGCCGGGCTTGCTCAAGGTGCAGAATCAGGTGACTTAACAAAGTTAAGTCAAGATTTTACTAAGTATCAGCTGAGCAAGTCCCAAAACCTAAATTCCATGCCTCCAGCATTTAAAATTAGAAATCTCTGAAAGCTATTCAAATGGTTGAACTTCCCCACAGTAAACTTCCACAACGTATTTAAGCTTGGTACACGTTCAAAACCCGGCATCCAACTTAACCTTTCATTTTAGTGTGTGCATTTCACATGTAATATTCCAAATTACTGCTTTAGCGTGCAACCCTGATAAGAAAGTCTGCTCATGGCTAATACATATCTTGTGTGTTGAGCAATTCCTTTCTTTCAGAATACACTGGAAATGTTCAACCCAGTAGCCCTTTATTGTTTCACCGCGGCTTGCGTCAACTGTAATACCCATAAATACAAATTCATCCCATCTTTCATCTCTGAAACACATTTTACATTAAATATAGCATGCCCCACTTCCTGCACCTATGACATTTAACCGCTATTTTAATAACCCTGTAATTCGCACACCGCTATAGTAAAAGAGGAGACAACTTTCCTCGACATGGGACAGCGTTATGAGGGTTTCCCCTTCCTTAAGCTGCATGGCTCCTTATGTAATGGGCAGAAGTGTGGTCGAAGACTTAAAACCTCAAGAGGAGCCAAACCCAACACTTTGCCGCCTTGAAGTGACTCAGCTTCCCACTTGGCCACCTAATGTGTTCTATTGCTGTTGACTCTGAAGTTTCCAACAAGAACACAAAATCACGTGTTGTCAATGATTGCTATGCTGTGATGACGCAGAAAATGAAACAAACAAAAAAAAACTATTTCAATTGATCAATGCCATTTTTTGTAGTTACAAGGAATAAAATGAGGATGTTATTGTGGACACACAGCAAGCACCATGTGACTTGTGGTCTTAGCAGACAAAAAAAATAGCAATTTGGTCTATAATACAAGTACAAAGTGGCTTTGGATGTCCAATAGGAAAAAAAATTGGAAACATAGCACAAATAGTTACGTATAACGTACAAAAAGAAAGTGTTCAAATCCTGATCAAATGCAACACATACATTTTCCTATTTGAAATAATGGAAAATGGAGTACTTATCCTTTAAATTTGGAGGTTGTAAAACTTTTATCAATTGAATAGACAAGTTTCCGGGGTACTTCTGCTTTACTTCCGCATTGCTGCAAGTGACTTCCGTTTTCAAGTTTTTTACCATTGACTTTAATGGTGCTGGAGTGGCATCTCTCACTAAAAACCCTGAAAACACACAATTAGGAAATTCTGCATCCTTCTGCCATCTCGAAATTGACATTGACATTAAGAAATGGCCGAGGGTGACCAAAAGTAAAATATTATCGTATTTTATTGACTCAATGGCAGTGGATAAAACGCCATCAAGAACCTGAAAAACTCCGAGGCATTTCAGTACCTGCACAGCCACAAAGTTGGATGTGTCCTCATACACGAACACAGAAATGTTGTCTTCATGAAGGTGGATGTGGAACCAAGCCAGTGCCTCAATGCTCCGTACCACAAAGCATGGGTGCAGGTAACAAAGGAGGGAGACGTCGAAACTGCAGGCTGTACATGTATCGCGGGTCCCGGGCGTTTGCGTAGTCATGCTGCCACTGTCTTATGGAAGGTATGTCCTCCAAAAATACATAACCTAAAATCTGGCGCATGAAACGACTTGTTGCCTTTGCTATTGATATTATGATGATGATTGTAATTATGACGTTTAATAATTTTTACTACAACTACTGCTGCTGGTGGAAAAGCGCTATATAAGTATAACACCATTTAAACCATTTAGCCTGTTGCTAATCAGTACGTTTTGGATGGCACTGGATAAATGCAAGTGTTACAAGTTTTTGTTCATTTGTTTACAGGTAAAAAACACTGTTGGGCAAGGGAAGATGTGTTGATGTGCCTCGCAACAACACTAACTGTACGTTGATGGACATGTATCGTGAGACTACATGCATTCTGCCCGGGGGCTGCCAAGAGGCTGGGGCTGGAGACAGTGGTTCGCCTCGCGCGGACTGTCAGCCCGATCCCGAGATCCAACTTCGAGCTTTTTAACTGCAGCAATTTTAAGATACCCTATTAGAACTGGAATTACCGAAGACAGCGGGATAAAATCTGTCTGGATGCCACCGAGGGGTCTCCATGATGTCGGGTGAAAGTTTGGAGAAGCTCCCTCAAGCTCTGCTGTCTGATAACACATTCCTCGTATGCTCAACCTTTGTTAATATTTTTCTAATAATTTTATAAATTGTGATTTATTGACCTGTTTTGCACATGCACCAATCGTTTTAAATAAAACAACGAAATGGAATCATGTTGTCCAAATGTTTTTTTATTGCGATCAATATCTGCAATAAAAAATTAGAATTAGAATTTCGTTCTATTTTTGTTGATACGTATATACATACTAGTACCTTGTAGTATTTCCTTGTAACAACAACGTGTCAGCCCTTCTGCATTCGGCAAATGTAATATAATGTGTAATTTCACCTTATTTTGGTCACTCAAGTGGCCAGCGTATCAATCTATACCTCACGTCAACACAGGCTGAGAAAGTTGTTAGAATTTTGTCCAGGAATGAGCAATGAAGTGATAAGAAATATCATACAATCTCATCTACGTCTCATCTACGTCGTGCTGAATCCATTTTGAGAGATTCCGTGGGTTCCTCTTGCTTGATTTTGCAGTTTTAACTTGGCAAAGACACTGCTAACTTCAACCGTAACTCAAGTTTATTTCTAAACCGGAAGTTCGAAGCAGACATTTTCCATGATGGCACCACCCATATTTCGCTTAGGAAACTTTTCTACAGTGATTTACATTTTCAAATTCAAAGCAAAATTATAATTGAAGGGAATCCAATGTTGTGGAATATAATTATAGGTAAAAAATATATAAATGTGCTAAGTGTGAAAAGTAAAAACTATGTAAAAGCACAGTCAATTAAAACAAATTAAAAAACATACACTTGTTTCCTCCAATTTTCCTTGTGCTGGAGATTTGTTAAGTCACAACGACAATTATTTTACCAAGCAGTCAAGACAGAGATGCATTAAATGCTTTTATACACAACTTTTTTTGTTCAGTACATCTTTTCTTTGTGCCTTGGGTCAAATTGTTTGACTTCTTAGGCATTTGACGGAAGAAGTTCCACTGTATTTAAAACAAATTACACATTATTCTGGTTTACAGCAAGAAATAAAATAAAAAAAACACCGAAGAAGCTGCTAAAGTACGCTGATTCACTCTTATAATGCACATGTTGTGGTTTACTTTCTTAGAAACCGTAAAAGAGCAATATGAAGTCACTAAACCTAAAATAAGAGTTTTTAAATCATTCGCTTTATAATAAAAAGAATAGCATCTCTGTCATCGCCATGAAAATCCTCATTGAACTGATTTAGTGCTAAAGAACAGTTCCCCCAAACAAGTGTGCCGCACATGAATGGGATATGAGAGATCATCATATGTGAGAAATAACCCAATTTCACATAGTGGGTATGAAAATGATTCATGTCTTTTTTTCTAATTATGCCAGTGATCTATACTTACTGGCAGAACAACCAAATTGGTGACAGAATGTAGAGTAATTGACCTGTAAATCCATGTTTTGTGACATTTTTGTGAAGTAGTATGCCATGAGACTTCCTGTTATTGGCAAATGCATATTTACCTGTCAAAGGAGTATAAAGCATTCATTTTAAATATTCCTTTTTGTTCCTCTTCATGACTGTTTGGTCTCTGATTGCTTCCAGGTACACCGTTGAGTGATACAGTGTGCAAGCAATGTCCCGCTGGTCATTTCTCCAGCAGCCGCTCCTCCACAGAACCATGTCGACCCCACAGAAATTGCACGGATTTGGGCTTGAAGACACTGAGGTGGGGAACAGCCAATTCAGACAGCATCTGTCAGGACCAAATGATGGCTGTTGATTGTGCTCTTCAGCACAATTTGTGTCACACAGGTGAGACCTTTAGGGAAGTGTACAGCTCATATGAAGTCTAATTTACGTCATTTGCTGTACACAGAATGGGATCGTTTCCCTTCTACAGGGTTGGGAATTTTTGTTAGTCTTGTTTTGTGACCAGATATACAGTATATTTCATGAGCTCAAAGACAGATACCAATGAATTTAAATGGGAAGACAACACCTACAGTGGTATGAAAAAGTATCTGAACCCTTTGGAATTTCTCGTATTTCTGCGTAAAATCACCATCACATGTGATCTGATCTTTGTCAAAATCACACATATGAAAAAAACAGTCTGCTTTAACTAAAGCCACCCAAACATTTATAGGTTTTCATATTTTAATGAGGACAGTATGCAAACAATGACAGAAGTAGGAAAAATAAGTAAGTGAACCATCACGTGTAATATTTTGTGGTCCCCCCCTTTGGCAGCAATAACTTCAACCAGACGCTCCCTTTGGCTGCAGATCAGTCTGGCACATCGATCCGGACTAATCTTGGCCCATTCTTCACTACAAAACTGCTGTAGTTCAGTCAGATTCCTGGGATGTCTGACATCACTGTCTTAAGGTCATGCCACAGCATTTCAATGGGGTTCAAGTCTGGACTTTGACTTGGACACTCCAGAATGTGTATTTTGTTCTTCTGAAACCATTATGAAGTTGATTTACTTCTGTGTTTTGGATCATTGTCTTGGTGCAGCATCCATCCTCTTTTTAGCTTCAACTGTCTGACAGATGACTTTCAGGTTTTTCTGCAAAACAATTCTTTCATTAATGATTGCACGTTGTCCAGGCCCTGAGGCAGCAAAACATCCCCAAATCATGATGCTCCTTCTTCCATGCTTCACAGTGGGGATGAGGTGTTGATGTTGGTGAGCTGTTTCATTTTTCCTCCACACATGATGTTGTATGTTACTCCCAAACAATTCAACTTTGGTTTCATCAGTCCACAAAATATTTTGCCAGAACTTCTGTGGAGTATCCAAGTGCATTTTTGTGAACATTAAACGAGCAACAATGTTTTATCTCAGAAACCAGTGGCTTCCTCCGTGGAGTCCTCCCATGAACACCATTCTTGGCCACCTTGCATGGTTTTACATATATGGACTGTGCCAGTGATTTCTGTAAGTCTTTAGCAGACACTCTAGGGTTCTTTTTTACCTCTTTGGGTATTCTGCGCTGAATCTTGGCGGACGGTCACTCCTTGGTAGAGAAGCAACAGTGCCAAACTCTCTCCATTTGTAGACAACTTCTTTGACTGTCGATTGATGAACATCCAGACTTTTAGAGATGTTATCTATCTTTTCCCAGCTTTATACAAATCAACAATTGTTTATCGCAGGTCTTCAGACAGTTCTTATGACCGAGCCCTGATGCACATCAGACAATGCTTCTTATCAAGACATTTCTTACCAGGTGTGTGTTTTATAGTTGGTAGGGCAGCATCAAACCACTCATCAGTGATTGGGCACACATCTGACTTAAAATGTATGGTAATAATTGGTTTCAATGGCTCTTTAAGTCTCCTTAGGCAAATGAATCAATTAGTTATTTTCCCCCTTCTGTCATTGTTTGCATGCTATTCTCATTGAAATATGAAAACCTATAAATGTTTGGGTGGTTTAGTTAAAGCAGACGCTGTTTTTACATTAGTGTGATTTTGACAAAGATCAGATCCAGGATGTTTTGCAGAAAAACCTGAAAGTCGTCTGTCAGACAGTTGAAGCTAAAAAGAGGATGGACGCTGCAACAAGACAATGATCCAAAACACAGAAGTAAATCAACTTCATAATGGTTTCAGAAGAACAAAATACACATTCTGGAGTATCCAAGTCCAGACTTGAACCCCATTGAAATGCTGTGGCATGACCTAAAGACAGTGATTCATGCCAGACATCCCAGGAATCTGACTGAACTACAGCAGTTTTGTAGTGAAGAATGGGCCAAGATTAGTCCGGATCGATGTGCCAGACTGATCTGCAGCCAAAGGGAGCGTCTGGTTGAAGTTATTGCTGCCAAAGGGGGGGACCACAAAATATTACATGTGATGGTTCACTTACTTATTTTTCCCCCTTCTGTCATTGTTTGCATACTGTCCTCATTAAAATATGAAAACCTATAAATGTTTGGGTGGCTTTAGTTAAAGCAGACACTGTTTTTTCATCCGTGCGATTTTGACAAAGATCAGAACACATTTGATGGTGATTTTATGCAGAAATGTGACAAATTCCAAACGGTTCAGATACTTTTTCATCCTGTATATGATGTGCAGTCAACCAGAAATAATTTTATAATTATAATAAGTAAAGATACACGATAATATCGGCTGCCGATAATTATCGGCCGATAATGGCAATTATGACGTCACACAGATAATACAGATGATTTAAAAAATCAACCGATAATGCAATCCGATAATTATATACTTGATTTAGCCTCCAAATGTGCGCAACCAAGCAGTTTTCTCCACTTCTTCACTGCCGCCTGCTCAACCCCTCCCCTCTCTGGAGCCCCTGTGGGAGGAGGGGTTTAGGAGTACGGCGTCATAGAGGAGGCGGTGTTACACATAAGTGTTGAGGCGCTCTCATTAGCGTGCGTTGCTTTTCCAGTGTGGCTCTCGCCATCTACAAAAACAGTTCCTCAAGGCCTAAAGAAAGTGTCCTCATTGAACACCACTAGCACTAACCCAGCAGCCATTTAAAACTGCATCACAATGATTTTTGGAACGAATATGAGGCTGCTGCTAGCACGAAAAAGCTATTGTTAACAAATAAACTATAAAGGAAGCTACGGGGCTTGTGACAATACAGAGACGCTGCGGTCCTCCCGGAGTCGGGGTGTTTGGGAATGCAGCCCAAAGCGAGTGGTAAACTCCCATCTATGGCTAACACCTCACGAGATCTATAGTTGACAAGTAGCTCTCTTCCAATGGAGCCCGCTGGTCCGGCAGGCTGCCGCCGCCGCCTCGCCCTAGGCGGGTAGAGCATGAGAGCAGAGCCATGCACCGAATGCGCCGCAGCGAGCCGGCCGGGGCGAGCGGATATCCGGTACGAACTTAGCTGCCGCCGCCACTCCGGTTCGAGACAGAGGCCTGGCGCGGGTGCTAATTTGGCAGCCGGGCGGACTGAAGGGCACAAGCGGGAGGAAATTCCCGAAATGACCCGATAGCCAAACCCCTGGATGAAAAAATAATGCAGTTTATACGACCACGATTCTTCGTGAAAGACATGTCGATCACATCTGTTTTACCGCGGACATTTACACAGGTGATGTCAACAAACCATGTTTATCATGACGGCACAGTGGTTAGTTGATAATTGTAACATGCACCAAACGACACAAAGAAGTCATCCAGTCAGTAATGCATTCAGTACGCTTTAAATTTATGACGTTTTAATCAGATCTTTCTTCTTAAATCTAGTCAAATAATTTTCCCCATCTTGTTTGAGTGTTGAAGACTAGTTGAATGCGCCAGATTATTCCACTTACTTGAACTAAATATTGCAATTTGTTCTTATTAAGCCCAAACATCTAAAAAAAATAAGGTCATTTTTCACCTAAATCAAGAAAAAATTGCTTTCAAATAATGTTTTGAACCATACATATTCTTGAATAAAGAACATATCTGACAAGTTTTTTTTTTTTTTTTTTTTAGGATTATATATAATACTTTATTGCTTAAAATAAGGCTGTTAATCTTATTTTCAGCTGGCCATTTTTCTTCAAGAAATCTGAGTGAAATATACTTCAAGTGCTGGCAGTTAATTTAACCTATTTCCAATAGATTTACACTGAAAACAAGGGACTTTAACTAGTCTTAAGGAGCTGTGTTTTTGCTGTGTAGTAATGTTATACTTTAGGAATGGCATACTTTTAAAGCCATTTTTGTGCAACTTATGTATTTACTCTGTAAGTAATTGTTGCCAAAAGTTTACCATTACACAATGTCAGACAATCTGTCTTTATTTAGATGTTGGAATTTACTACTACTACTACTTGTTCACATTTGATGTTGAAAAAAAAAAGAGCAATATTATTTTTGCACAGCAATATTTTCTCTTGTGTATACTTTAAAATTTTACATAAATCTTTAATAAAATTTTCGGCTTGACATTATCGGTTATCGGTTGGAACGAGGAGGAAATTATCGGTTATCGGTATCGGCTGAAAAATGCATTATCGTGCATCACTAATAATAAGTTCTAATTTTATTAATCCTAGTAAGATTTTAGCCAATCAAATGCGGCTATCCCAGATTGCCAACCCTTCCTCGTGATACCATTAATACTGAAAATCACCTGCAGCTTCTGAATTGATTCTTGTCCATGCTTATGTTGTTGTGTGCTCATGAAAGGTCATCAGCTGGGTAGATTACTGTTACATTTCTACATACTGACAATGGTTGACTTCCCGGATGTTGTTCTCACCCCACCACCTTCAGTGAGTTTGCAACAAAGCAGACTTGCACGTTTTCTGGGTATTAGATTCAGATTGGCGTTGTCCACAGGTTTTCACCTTTTCCAGTACTCAGGGAAAACATTTTTGGGAAGATTAAACTAGTGTGAAAGTACTAGTCACTCGGCACATTGTAGATGTAAGTACTTAAGTACTGCGGAACCATCCTATGTGAGTGGATTCAATTGATGTCACAAACAGGCTTCGCTTGTAAGCGCAGTCATTTTTTGCGTTCAAACATTATTTTCTCCAGTATCAGAGGTCTCAAAATATTTCTCAATTTGCATACCTAAATACTTTGAGCAACCGTGTTTCACATGAATGTCATTTACAGTAGATGTTGTCTTTCCCTTTAATAAAATGATTGTTGAAGATAATGGGTAGAAAAAAACGCCAAAATTGCAAGCATTTTCTATTTGCCTATTGAATGCTGGGAAAGTAGCTAAAAAACCCCGATGAGAATATACCGTATTGGCCCGAATATAAGACGGTGTTTTTTGTATTGAAATAAGACTGAAAAAGAGGGGGTCGTCTTATATTCGCAGTCTAGACGTTGTACCCATTCACGACACTAGGTGGCGCCAGATATCATTTAAGCGATGTGCTGTCGTGACAGATTATTTTATTGCAATGTTTTTCCTTATTTAGATTTGTTTCAAGACTACAGTTACAGTTAGACTTCACTTTGGTGGTTGATGCAGTTATTGCAATTTTGTTGTTTTATCACAATAGATTGGTTTATTTACATTTCAAAAACCAGAAGCCATTCATTTACGAATGTGATTACACTTGAGTTTACATATTTAAATGTTCAGATATCAAGATTTGAATGAGGCAAAATAACATGCTTCTTCTCTCAGATATATTGTTATAATCATTTGTTTCGGATGTACTGTAATTATTTTCTGTATAAAAATGAATTTGGTGTTCAAAAAGTCTTAATTCAAACTTGAGTCTTGAAAAAGAGAGGGTCGTCATATAATCAGGGCCGTCTTATATTCGGGCCAATACGGTATGCAACATATTCCTCACAACAAAAGTGGTTTCCTTTATCCCAAAGTGCAGTAACAAAATGAAGAATTTGCTTGACTAATGAACAACCAGTAGTATTTGTGTACTGTAAATCCCCAGTTTCAAAACGATACAATTAAAAATGAAAAAGAACCGCCCAAACACAAAATTACGTTCTTCAATACATGTTTCTATGCCACAAGGCCACTGACAAAACTGATTTGCTCCCTCTTTCCAGATGCGCTCCTGTGTGAGGAGGCAGTCTTCCAGTCACTCGCTTCTTTGCAGCTATCCTCTGTGCCCCTGGAGCGTCTGCTGGAGAGTCTTCCCGGACGGAGGGTAGATGGTAAAAGCGTGGAGAATCTGAAGAAGGCCTGTTCTCCGCAGCAGCAAGTCATCCAGCTCCTACGATTGTGGAGGCAGAAGAACAAGGACCAGGACAAGCTGTATGGCATCATAAAAGGTATTGGGTTTTTTTTTTTTTTTTTTTTTAATTGGGGCGGGGTTCTGTTTGGCAGTCCCTTCAGGACACCACAGACTTGCAATTGGCGGACAGTGAATTGCTTCTTTCAAGGAACAGGTTACATGTTCAGAGTCTAATACTTATGCTGTGCAAAATGCTATTTCAATACATACCTTTGACCTACAAGCAACAGACAGTGATCCCTTGTGTTTCACAATCTTTTATGAGTTGCTAACATATTTTAGTGTTCAACCACAATGCTGCATATTTTACAAAATAGTTCCCCTCTTCTCTCAGAATGATGACCTGAATGTTGTTGTTGACAGTCCGTTGCTGTATATTTTGTGGTACAAGAGAGTTTTGGAAGGAAGTGAGCTGTGAACCCTCATCTACTGACAAGCTAAATTCACAAGCTTTTTTTAGAATTGCACTTTGCACTGAATTGGTTTTGCTTCAATTGCTTTAATAGTTGCAAATCTTAAGGGGTGAAGCTAATTCTGACAAATTTTGACTAATTTTATGTCAACACGGCCAAGCAAGTGAGAACATAGACTAGAAAAGTCACAATTTCAACCTGTGACTGTGCGGTATAGCGCTAGTTTAGGTTGACCAAACGTCCTTTTTTGCCCGGACATGTCCACTTTTTACATCCTGTCCGTGGCGTCCGGGTTTTTTAAATTCATGAAAATGTCCGGTTTTCATTATTTCTCACGGGAACAATTAGTGTGTATTGAAATTGACTGACGCTTTGCACAGAATACTACGGTAATGTCCTGCCTTTGGCATGTTCCCAGAGAGCCTGCCCAGTTGTTAAGACTTTTATTAAGGTCAATAGGTATATAATCAAATGCTCATGTACCCAAAAGAGTATTTAAGTCGAAAATATATTTTTTCTACTTCGGATACAAATTCGCGCATGCTTGCGCAGTCATTATCAT
Source organism: Corythoichthys intestinalis (assembly GCF_030265065.1). Taxonomy (NCBI): domain Eukaryota; kingdom Metazoa; phylum Chordata; class Actinopteri; order Syngnathiformes; family Syngnathidae; genus Corythoichthys; species Corythoichthys intestinalis. The sequence continues at coordinate 47,232,992 of NC_080398.1, forward strand.
GGCTTTATCATGGCGTCATTCCCAAACAAACCTTCGTCACGCCAGGAGCTTACAGGCTATCCGTATTTACACTTGCTAAATTTACCTTTCGACAACTGTTGACTTCTGTTGGAGCTTTGTACCGGTGTGATCTGTAAAATACCGTTTGCTGTCGCATCATTGCGCTGCCGATGATTGTAGACTTTTACAGCAATGTTTGATTTTTGCCTTGGCTACAGGTGCTTGCTAATAGGGTAGTTGTCAGTGAGCTACGCCTTATTTCTCATAATGCTAGGCATTATGAGAAATGTAGTTTTGAACTGCTGCGCTTGGAAACATGCTGGTTGAATTAAGTTTGTCAGTTTATTTCAGCTATTGTTTGCGTGCAGTATAGAACATTGAATGAGGATATTAATTGAGTGGGAATAACAATTTGTCAACGACAATTGTATTGATATCATATATATATATAACATATTTCTAAAAATGTTTAGTTGTCACATAGCCTACTGTGTGTGTGTATTGACTGTACAACAATTCCATTGTTCTGCATTAGATTCATGAAATATTTAGCTATTACTTTTTGAACAACTTCTGTGTAATGATGACGTTGCTGACTGATTATATGGATGTAGCTTTATCTTTATTATTTCATAAAAAAAAAAAAAAAAAAGAAATCAAAGAAAAAAAGTGTTTGAATGCTAAAATAAAACTGAATTTTCCTATCCAGACAGAGGAGGCACACTTTTAAATATATTAAAGTGACAAGACATCTTTGAGTGAACTTTGAGTAAAATTTAGGTATCTCGAGGCCAAGTAGAGTGTCCTCTTTTTTGGAAATCAAAATATGCTCACCTAATGCTAGCCACACGTAGCAAACGCTTCCATTTTTCAATTATTTTCTTCTTCTTTTTAAATACAGGTGTGAACCACTGTGAGAAGAAGGTCTCCCGCTGCAACACCCTGAAAAATGTAACTTTCGTCGACCTCTTGGAGGTTACAAACAGCTTGCCGGGAGTTAAAGTTCACCGGGAGGACGTATCGGCGCTAGTGGCAACATGTCTGCCCCAGCAGTACATCCTGAACCTTCTCCACTTGTGGAAGATGGCCAACTTTGACCTGGATTTAGTCAAAGGTCTTTCTCACAGTCTGAGGGTGCTGCGCAGCAAAGGGGCACCTCGCTACCTTCTGAAAGGCCTGAAGAAGATCAGCCGTATCATAGGTTCCACCTCCACACGCAAGACGTATGAAAAGATGTTCGTTAGCATGCTGCAGAATGAGCTGTGCTTTAAAACCCTTAAACCATTCAATGAATGAAGGCAAAATTTCAGTTAGGGATGGGCATTTCACAAAATTTACTTTATTCACTTACAAAACAAAGATAACTAAATCCTATTTTTTAATTAGGTAGATAGAAATTGATGGAATAGGTGGAAATTGTCCCTGAGAGTGAAAGTGAATGTTCCTATACGTACAAATGAGCACAGTAATGCTTTCCAAAGAATTTCAGCTTCCTGTAGCTTACATAAAACAAGTAAATTTTATTCAAGCTACAAAACAGTTAGCAGTAAATCAACAGTTTTTGAATGGTTGCAGTCAAAAATGCACCTGCCTTCATCTGAGCTGCTTCATTCACTTCAGCACGATCAACAAATTGACTAATTAATTAACTAATCATTTTCTATGCCCATCCCCAGCTTTGATTCGCATTAAACACCTAGGGGGAATAACACTGATGAAATTAGAACACATAGACAAATGAGATATTACGTAGTTATAACAGTCAAAATTTTAGTTGCGCCTACACAGTGTAAAACATTTTTTGAAACAAACTGTAGTTGTAATGTGTTATGAACATTCCATTCGTAATTTTTTGCTACATTATTATTATGTTCTAGTGTACATTTGCATAATAGGTCACATGATATGAACAATCTGTAGAACGCTACACAAGTAGCTACAGCTACATACATGATTAGAACGAGGTGTTTATAGTACCGTACATTTGTTTTGTAATAATTTAATTATATAAAACCTCTTTAAGTGTGAATAATTAATACCCAAATACTTTTGCTCACTTTCAGTTTTATGATGGATTTCAATCACATGATTGTTTGTTTTTGTTTGTTTGTTTGTTTTTTAGCAAATCATTACCTTATCTTTGGGAGATATTTCATGACAATAGTTTGAATATGTGAAAAGTAATATGGAAGCTATTTATAATGTAAATATTATATGAAAAGTGGGTAAGCAAATTTGGGTTGTTTTTTTCCTTTGTTTTCTTACTATTTAATAGGAAGGATTTTATTTCAAAATGAAATCCAGGTATGAGCTATTTAATGTATATCTTGTGTTTGTATGACTGCTGGCAAGTGAAGCTTAATGGAATTTTTATTTTGTATTTGTCAGCTTTATGAATGTACAATTGTGTTCTATTTAAAAAAAAAAAAAAAAAAAAAAAAAAAGATTTTAAACTTTCCACTCCATGTTACGGCTTGTTTTTTTTTCTTGTTTTTTTTTTTTTTCAGATTGCTGTATATGAAACATTGGACTTTAAATGCTGCAACTTCTTAAAAGGATATATGTTTTATATTTGGTTTTTATCCTTTTTATTGTTATGTACTTTGATGTATATACTCTATGCCTCATGTAACAGAAATGTCAAATGCTTTGTAAAAATGCTGTGCTTCATAAAAGATAAGACTTCTTCTGCTGTCACAGGAATTTTCTTAAACAGGCAATAGGGAATGGAAAAAACCAATGAGTCACTACAGTCTTAAATTATGATTAGGACACATATTTTGTGGAAATTATGACATACAGTACATATATTGTTTTACGAGATCAGAGTAACACGCCTCATTGATGAATCATCAAAAGGATGAGTCATCATTTTAAGTTTCCTACAAACAAGCAACTCTTCTTCGCTAAATTAAATACCGGTATGTATGATTTTACAATGTGAAGTCTCACGTATGATTTGGCTGACTGAAATGCTTCTTTACGAGACATGCTTGTACAAGCAGTCAAATAAAAATCAAGTCAAATTTATTCCTATAGCCCTTTACAAAAACCCCAAAAGTCCACAAAGTGCTTTACAACAACGATATAGTTCATAATTAATGAAAGGCAGGAAAGTATTATACAATGACATTGAGAAAAAAAAAACGAAAACAACTCATGTCCTTCTATCCGTGGTTCTCTTTAAATTTGCAGATGACACTACAGCCATCGGCCTAATCAGTCACAGTTACAGAGTGTGCATATTGATAGAAGGTGGAGCGGCTTGGAGGGAACACACTCTAGACCAGGGGTGTCCAAACCAGTCCTCAAGGGTTTTTGTTCCTTCCAAATGAGCACAGACAGTTTATCCAATGACGTTTCTCCTAAAACAAGCAGTACCTGATTCAAATGATCAATTTATTACACTTGTAAAACACCAGATTAACGAAAAGGTGTGGTCTTGTTTTGTTGGCATGGAATCCAGAACCCACTGCGGCCCTATGTGGAATAGTTTGGACACCCCTGCTCAAGACAGTAGACATTCATTGACCTCAAGGAACATCTTTCTCCGCTGCTGCTCCTCGCAACGTCCAATTGTCCTATGTCAACTATTGAGTTTCAAGTTGCTGGGACTAACAGTCTTTGACGACTTAAGGCCAAAATCCGTTCCATCCAACTCCATTCTCAAAAAGGCCTGCAGAGTTACTTGCTGCAGCTACCCACTGTAGTATGCACGGCTATCGGAGAAACAAGCTTTAATGGACCTAAGAAGTGAAGCTGGCTTCATTTAAGTCTCAGATAGAAAAGTCAGAAAGACCGTGACAGATTGGAATTGGTACAGAAATTGTAAAGAGTGTGTGCTTGTCTTCCTCTTTATTGCGTGCGTGTGTTTTAAGCTGTTTCGAGTGCATCAGCGTTTATGTGCTGTATGCATGTGGTGTGACTTATTTGCCACACAATGGCTATGCTCACAAGCCGGGTCATTATTTTGTGTTTAAACATTATTTTCTCCGCTATCATAGTTCTAAGAAATTTGGAATTTGTATATTTATTCTTTGAGCAAGCATTTCTCACATGTAGGCCTAGGTCGTTTATATTACATAGTTGTTTTCTATTGCTTTAAACTGTCACGAAACAACTGCATCCAGCGGAATGTTTTTGCTATGGTAGATAAAGTATATTTATTCCCATATACTTGTTCATTTTACTTGGTATATTCATTTCTATGTTGTCTGTCTTCTTTCTGTTACTGGTAACTCTATTGGGAGATTAGGGATGGGAGCTTTTCTCACAAGGTGATGAGATAACACAGCAGCTGCTAGTTATTTCACTTTCGTTTGAACCATTTCATGGGTTAACAGGTTGGCCTGCCTCTTTAGGTTTGGAATAACAAAAAGTAAAAGCGTTGGAAGATCGCGATGGAATTTTCTCAAAGGCACCTGGGGCACTCAAGGGGATTCAGTCCTGGCCGGTCAGCTTTTAGTTGCTCTTTTCTTAATAAACATATTTAGCTTAGGTGAGTATTGCTTTCTTTTTGTTCCTAGGTTGTGTGTTGTCATCTCCTGTTCATTTAGAGAATTAAAAGAACCTTTATATGGAGAAAATCAACTTTTTGCTTCTTCACTATCAACCACAGTACTGCACTTCTGGTCACTTTACAGTATATTGCTGGATAAATCTCTTCATCACTTATGTAGCTGTCACTGCACAAAAGAGTGACTGTTTTAGTTTCCTGGACAATACCACTGTTGCTCAATAGTGCATATTACGGCATTAAAACACTTCCTAATTTAAGTATCATTGTAACGAACAGAAGTGGTCTGACCTTTAGGTGTCATATTTTGTTCCGCGCTTGATGCTACAAGTATATAAATGAGTGGCAGAGACCTTCTGCACTCATGATATCCTTAACATCTGCATGGTGAGTACCCTACAGCAGCCGCAATGATTAATGACTCATGTTTCCATATTCTCTTTTATCAGATGTTGCGGTCATCAGTGCTGCTGCTTCTGTTATGCAGCGTCTGCTGCCAAGACTTGGCAACAGGGTCGCCTCCCACGTATGAGCACAGAGATCCGTACACGGGGCTGACCCTCGCATGCAAGAAGTGTCCCCCGGGCACGCACATGTCAGCTCACTGCACTGCCGCCACGCAAACACAGTGTGCCCCGTGCAAAGATGAGCACTTCACCGAGCTGTGGAACTATTTGCCCAAGTGTCTGTACTGCAACAACTTCTGTGTGGGTGACAAGGTGGTGGAGACTGAGTGCAGCTCACGCAGCAACAGAGTGTGTCAATGCAAGGAGGGCTATTACATGATGTATGACTACTGCAATAGACATTCGGAGTGTGACCCCGGGCATGGTGTTCTTACCAGAGGTACATATTATTTTTAATACATATGAAGCATTTTGGTAAACTAGCGATAATCAAAATACATATATGGCGGAAAACACAGACAAGGCTGAAAAAGCAGTTTCTACTCCTGCACCCCTCTTTAAAATAAACTGCTGTATTTTAGGCCAAAAGAACTGTTGTCTTTGATAGAAAAATGTCAAAAGTATATGCTGCCATAGCAGTTTCATGTCGCATTAAGACTCCGAACTATTTTTGATTTGTCCGTTTTACCCTGGAGACCCCCGTTTACAGACACCGCATAACGCTTTTGTTTCAAACCAGCCATAAAAAGAAGGTAAGTAATTATAGTTATTATTCGAAATGTCGATCATTTTTAGCTTAGAATCATTAATTGATGTCTAATATTTAGTCGTTAAAAAAACGACTTAATAAAATTATTCACTCGCATATTTTAAACTTTTAAACAAATTACGTAATAATGGAAAAAAATAGTGTCTGTAAATAGGTTACGGATATCTACCTCATAACTCTCACTTATTTGTATTTTTTGTTACTGTCGCATTTCCCCAATATTTTAAATGATAAATAATCGATCCAAACAAAGAAAAATAAGAAAAATTAAAAACATTTAAAAGGGTAAATATTTGAAAATCTCAACCACTCTTTGATGTCTGCGATTTCTGTGTTGCGACCCTTGTTATATTATCATGTTTCACCCATAAAATCCCCCAAAAGTCCAGCTGTGGCCACAAGGTTTGGTGATAATGTACTAACATGAATAAAATTGACAACACCTTCTAATAATCTATTTTTTTACATGCTGCACGGGTTTTTGGATCGAAACAAGGTAAGTACGCGATAATATCTTGTTAAATCATGGTGTGTTTAATTATGCTCTTTCATGCTCTCCCCTCAAGTTAGGGTTTAAGGGTTTAAATTCTTTTTTTTTTTTTTTTTAAATGCCCTCCTCTTCAGAAATTTTCTTCCTCCAGAAAATTGAGATTTTAAGCTTTCCAATGATGTATCACACATGCACATAGGACAATTATGAAATATGGCCAAATCGGGGGTCTTCAAGTCACCTGAGTGTTTTCCGTCATATACTGTATAACTAAATGTCACAGCTTTGAGAAAAAGTAGATTCATATTTATTCATTAATTGATTCACTTACTGCTGTAATTCTTTATTTATTCATTTTATTTTATTTGCCAGCATGGTAAACTATTATGATAAGGATCTGGGTTTGAATTTTTGTTTAAGTCTTCTGCTGTGAAATTTAAATGCTCTCCACATGATTGTGGGTTATCTCTGGATACTCCATTTTCCGCTCACAGTCCGAAAGGGTGCACATTAGGTTAATTGAATACTCCAATTTGAAATTGTCCATTGGTGGTGAACGCTTGTTTGTGTTTGTGCCATGTGATTGACTGATAGGCATTCAACTATGAACTCAGCATAACTGTTGTGTCAATGTACTCATTATTTATTGTTTCAGGTACATCAAAAAGTGATACAATGTGTCAAAAATGCTCCAGCGGCTACTTTTCTGCCTCTTACTCTGCAATAGAGGCGTGTGCCAAACACACGAAATGTGCCAGCGAGCAGCTGGTGCTCCTCAATGGCTCCTCAACCCAGGACACAGTGTGTGGCCTTTGCGAAGAGCTTGCAAATGGAGGTAATAATTATATTATTTGATGCAGTTCCTAACATTCTTAGAGTGTTGTTTGACGACTCAGGAGAACTCAGACCTCTGTCAAGGACAAACCATACCAGTTTAGGATCACCACTATGTTGTGCACATAGACAACTACTTCTAAGAACTGATCAAAATCTAACATGGTAGAGGGATTAAGAACAATCCTGGATAAAATCTGACTTCATCTTGGGTTTTTGCCCAATCCCTCCTCAAAATAATATAGCTGTTAGTGTTGTGGTATACTAGTGTGTGAAATCATAACTGGGAAAAAAATGTCAATGAAAAATGTGAATTGGTTATGGGTTTTTTTTTTTTTTTTCAGTTTAAATAATTCAGCTGCAATGATACAAATTAGCCCAAATTCTTATTTTATTCTTGCTTCAATTTTCCAATCCAGGTGAGCTGCTGAGGACCTTTCTCTCAAGCTTCTTTAGTATGCAGAGAATGCGTCCAGGGAAAATGAAGAGATTTGTCAACAGGTGAGCCCACTGAATACTCAAAAGTCTTTTCACAATTTATACACCGTACTAACCTCTTCTCCAACAGGTACATAAAAAATCCAGAGCGGGAAAGGCACACCGTGCACTCAGTTTTGCTTCGACATGGGAAGCGACATCATTGGTTAGATCTCATCAGGATGTGGCTCCATCAGGCCACAAGGGTGCAGCTCGAGAAACTGCCCAGTATGCTGAGAGCGTCTCAGCTCAACAACGTGGCAGAGAAGCTCGGCAAGAGACTCAGAGACATCCAAGAGCAAAAGCCAAACTGTACATTAACACATTTATTCTCATTTAACTGAAGATTGGATTTTTTAACCCTTTGTAGGGCTAGTGAGTATTTTTGTTAACTAAAAAAAGACATCACATTTTGAGTCATTTAGGCCACACTTGTATAGAAAATGTTAACACTGTGGCCTGCGTGACCCAAATTGTGATGTCGTGAGGTCTTCATGAGGCCAAGTTAAATTATTTTCAAGTACCAAAAATAGTCACTTCCACTGTAAAGGGTTTAAAGTATAAGATTCACCAGGACAAAGCTTTTTCCAATTTTTGGTAACTGTATATCCCCCATGTCTCAAATGATAGTTTGCAGACCTTGAACTTAAGTAAATTAAAATAAATGACACAATTTTAAATGCATTTGCTTATTTTACTTTTTCAGCCAATAAAATGTATTTAAAATTGCACTGCCCAATGATCAGCGGATGATACCAGTAGTTAACAAAGTTATTAGTATTACTTTATTCTTTGCATTATAACAATACATTGCAAATAAACTACATTTATACCAGCTAAAGGTGTAACAAACATGAAAATCTGAAGATGTGAAGCTGAGGAAAGATGGAAAATCATTCAGAGCAAAAAATTTGCACAAACATTGCCTGTAGGCAATACAACTTGGAATATCCTGAAAGAAAAGAGTACTGTATATAGACGTTGAACAGGTAGACTGAGAAAAACAGCAGCATAAGAGGACCGTAAACATAGACTAGGAAAAGATCAGATAATCATTCAAACTATAATTCACTGGGATCTATCTTTCAGTCGGCTTTACTGAAAGACTATGCTTCGCATTGCTGTAAAAATCGCTCGGGTGCACCTTCATCTTGAGCAGAGGAAGAACAAGTTTGTACATATACATATATTAATCAATTGGTCAATAAATGGCATTAAAATCTGAATATATATATATCAGGGGTCGCGTTAACCGAATATTTTCCGTCGTTGACCGATTTTTTAAAACGGTGACGGAAAAAACTGAAGTCCAGCCGTCATTTTGACCGTTGCAATTCACACCCCAGACCACAGGGTGGCGAGTGAGCATATTAATTAGCTATTGTCTCTCTTGATGCATGACGTCGTTGGCCTTACTCTGAAAAATGTCAAGGCAACTGAGTGTCCGAAGTTTCTTCAAAAAGCCCCAAAACGACGATGGTGTTGATAAAAGAGGTGAAAAAACAGGGACTGCACAAGCGGGCACGCAATTCAAGTCCATGCGCACCAGGAGGAAAGTGTGAGACTACGTTCAGGCCACAGCAGGTGAACTGTTAATTTCATTGTTCCATATGCTACATATGGTAGGCTACCTAACTACTGGGGCCACAGTCAGCTGTTTTTGTCACTGCGGAGAAAAAGTTACATATTCATCTGCTTGATGTGTGATGGCACGGTGTGGATTCTCTGTTAAGCTTGTTCGGACAAAATATTAATTTAAAATGAATGAAAACTAAATACTATTAAATATGTTGAAGCGGTATGCAATGTTAAGAGTCTTGTTAGCTGTAGGCGCACTATCCTAGACCCCTCACTATCCACTCGCGGGGGCCTGCGCTTGTCAGTTCCGTTCCTTATTCTCGCTATATGATTATACAACTTTAACATTTGTTAATAATACGCTCTGTGTGTAGTATCATCCATCGCTTTTCCTTTTTAAATGGGCACTTATAAGCGAACGCAAGAAGTAACAACGGGAACATTTTTAAACAGGCATTTCACGGGAGAGCATTTCGACTCTTCGGCCAATCATATAGCGAGAGCGAGTGGATAGTGAGGGGACCGCGCGCGGCTCTTAAGTGTCTCTGTCACGTGACTGTCGTAGCCGGTAACGCGCTCGGCCAAATGGACACACAAGTACGGAAGGTGAATTATGCCAAACAAAGGGTCACCACAATGTCATTATCATCATTTAAAAAATTTAAGTGACGGGTAAAAATAGATTATGACCGGATTTTTATGACCGTCAGTCAAAATGACAGACAACGAAAAAGTCTAGCGCAACCTCTGATATATATATACATACACATACATATACGTGTATGTATATATATGTGTGTGTGTGTATACATATATGTGTGTGTGTGTGTATATATATATATAATATATACATACATATACGTATATGTATGTATGTGTATATATATATATATATACGTGTATGTATATATGTGTGTGTGTGTGTGTATATATATATATACACATATACGTATATGTATGTATATATATACTTATATGTATATGTAAATATATATATGTGTATATATATATATATACACCAGGGGTCGCGTTAACCGGATATTTTCCGTCGTTGACCGGTTTTTTAAAACGGTGACGGAAAAAACTGAAATCCGTCCGTCATTTTGACAGGTTGCAATTCACACCCCAGACCACAGGGTGGCGAGTCAGCATATTAGCTATTGTCTCTCTTAATGCATGACGTCGTTGGCTCTTCTGTCAGAATATTGTAGCGTCACCGGGGTCTGGCGGCGGCACCGTGATTGACACATCAACGCGAGGTTCTTATTGGTGCACCCGGTGTGCCAGCGCGTCATCCAATCACCCAATCACATGACGTCACAACTCCGCCCCCCTGACCGGAGCCGCCATATTGTGTGTCAGCTCGTCATATTTACATATTACCGCTACGTACATGCCTCCTATTACGGCGTGTTTTTCTGCTCGTTAATATTAATAATCAAAATGGTGAAGGCGTGTGTGGCGGTTGGTTGCTGTAACAGAGAAGATAGACGGAGAGACTTGAAGTTCTACTGTATTCTGAGAGAGCCGAAGATGAGAGCGAGATGGACTGCTGTAATTCGACAACAAATCTGGGCACCAAATGATCACAACAGACTATGTAGTAGTCTTTTTATATCTGGTAAGATGCATTTAATATATATTTAGAAGATTTTGGGCTGACAACCACAATTAAGATCATTGTGTGACGTTGGTGATTGGGGTCCATATCGTTGCCTCTTTTTCTTTGGGGGCGGAGTTGTTGGTAAGCAGAGTAAAAAGGGAGAAAAATAGCACGACTTCCGTGTCTAATTTTTCGCCGCCAAGCAAGTGTTACAATATTAATTAAAAGTGAATGAAAACTAAATACTATTGAATATGTCATCATTATCATTTAAAAAATTTAAGTGACAGGTAAAAATAGACTATGACCGGATTTTTATGACCCTGTCAGTCAAAATGACAGACAACGAAAATGTCTAGCGCAACCTCTGATATACACATATACATATATGTATATATAAATATATATGTATATACATACACACATATATACGTATATGTAAATGTATATATATATATATATATATATATATATATACACACAAATATATATACATACATATATATATATATATATATATATATATACATACATACATACATACATATATACATACATACATACATACATATAATACATAATAATACATAATATATATATATATATCTATATATATCTATATATATCTATATATATGTATATAAGCAAATAGCCATTGAATTCTTAACAATGTTGACCTCTTAGGCTTCTAGACCACTTGATGGCGCCATAGGGTAAATGAAGCACCATGAAGCTTTGCTACATGTGCAAACCAATTGGCTGCAAAGCTTCATTGCTTCATGAGGCTTCATTTGGCCATCACTAAATTACTTCCATGTTCCCCCACCCCCGTCAAAAGACAGACAGACGACAGAGACGTCACCGGAGCTACCGAAAAAAAGGACTTTTGCTGAAAAGTGGCTACAGGAGGTACCATGGCTAGAAGCAAATGATGCTCGCACGGAAATGCGGTACAAAATGTGCCGTGAGAATCCCAATGTCGCCGATAAGAGCAGCGCATTTTATGTAGGGTCAAAGAATTTCAGCCATCCAAACTTTGGAAAGCACGAAAAAAACAGAGAGCATGTGGCAATTAAGCAAACTATCGACGTCAAACAGGACCCCACTCGCCCTATGGACAAGTGGCGGAATAAAGGTAATGAACAGCGACATACACTGACAAACGTGTTTTTGCTCGCATTTTACAAAGCTAAACATACACGTTCAATGAGGTCTTATGAGGAGGATATCCCACTTTTAAAAAGGCTTGGAGTTAATGTGGGAGCCGCATAATGCCCTTTATTTTTAATTGGTGCTTCTTATTTCTTTACATTTCACTTCAAAGTAATGGCAATTTTGTTGTGCCAGTTGATGTTAATCAAGCATTAATTGTTAATATAATTAATTAAAGTTAATTGGCTCTAAGTAAAGCTTGTCATAAATTTATCGCATCAGGCGGGTCGGCTCTCAAGCTCAACGAGGACCAAGTCACATCTCCAGGTCCTCCTCTGAGAACCTGGGCAAAAAAAATTATGTGCACCCCTGTATATATATATATATAGTTGGGCAAATAAGTATTTAGTCAACCACTAATTGTGCAAGTTCTCCCACTTGAAAATATTAGGCCTGTAATTGTCAACATGGGTAAACGTCAACCATGAGAGACAGAATGTGGGGGAAAAAAACAGAAAATCACATTGTTTGATTTTTAAAGAATTTATTTGCAAATCATGGTGGAAAATAAGTATTTGGTCAATACCAAAAGTTCATCTGAATACTTTGTTATGTACCCTTTGTTGGCAATAACAGAGGCCAAACGTTTTCTGTAACTCTTCACAAGCTTTTCACACACTGTTGCTGGTATTTTGGCCCATTCCTCCAAGCAGATCTCCACTACAACAGTGATGTTTCGGGGCTGTCATTGGGCAACACGGACTTTCAACTCCCTCCTCACCCCGTGGCGTCAAAATGATAACAAGAACGGTGAGCAAAAATCCCAGAACCACATGGGAGGATCTAGTGAATGACCTACACAGAGCTGGGACCACAGTAAAAAAGGCTACTATCGACAACACAACGCGCCGCCAGGGACTCAAATCCTGCACTATCAGACGTGTCCCCCTGCTGAAGAAAGTACAAGTCCAGGCCCGTCTGCGGTTCACTAGAGAGCATTTGGATGATCCAGAAGAGGACTGGGTGAATGTGTTATGGTCAGATTAAACCAAATTAGAACTTTTTGGTAGAAACACAGGTTCTCGTGTTTGGAGGAAAAAGAACACTGAATTGCACCATACCCACTTTGAAAAGTGGGAGAACTTGCACAATTAGTGGTTGACTAAATACTTATTTGCCCCACTAAATACAGTGTATCACAAAAATGAGTACATCCCTTGCATTTCTGCAGATATTTACGTACATATTTTAATGGGACAACACAGTCAAAATGACACTTTGACACAATGAAAAGTAGTCTGTGTGCAGCTTATATAATAGAATTAATTTATTTTCCTCTCAAAATACATCCATTATTATCTAAATCCCTGGCAACAGAAGTGAGTACCCCCCTATGAAAAAAATGCACATCCTTAAATGTCCAAATTAAGTACTGCTTGTCATTTTCTCTCCGAAATATCAAAATATACCCATGAGTTCCCGAACACGATAAAAAGAGCTGGACTACGCAACCTGAATGTATTCGAACTATGGACAAATAAAATCAGGTTTTGCTAAGAAATTACTGCTGAAAGCAGATGCGGTGCCCAACATACACGTGCAGCCACCTAAATGTCCCGAGATGTCAAGAAAGAAGATGATGACTGGCATTGATGAGACCACCCCACCACCCCAGGCTAATTTTGCAGACCCAGTCTCCGGCACGGTTTTGTGTGGTGCACATTTCACACCTGAATGTATTCGAACTATGGACAAATGAAATCAGGTTTTTCTAAGAAATTGCTGCTGAAAGCAGATGCGGTGCCCACCATACACGCGCAGCCACCTAAATTTCCCGAGATATCAAGAAAGAGGACGATGACTGGCACTGATGAGACCACCCCACCACCCCAGGGTAAGCAAAGGAGGGGAGCAGCCAAGCTTGATATGGCCAGAGTGAGTACTCTTTTATAATAAAAAACATCACGCATTGGATATAGGACTGGACACATGCATAAATTATCGCTCGTAAAATATATACAACAAATCCTCTAATCCCATTCATATTTGTGTCTGTTGGCAGAGCGAAAACCTATGATAGCACAATAAATGATAATTATTCTATACATTACTTTATTTTGTGGTCACGGTGTATCAGCTTCACAAAAAGAAATGCAAAACAAACCATTCGGTGTTTCCCACACGATCTGTTGCCGGCGTTTCATCAGTGTGATTGTTCCCTTCAATGATCGTTTCATTAGGCTGCATTGGCTTTTGTTTAGGCTCAAATTGGTTACCCAAAACACCAAAGAAAGGTTCATAACCCTCCTCGTCACCATTAGAAGAACGTTCGTTACGTCGGATTTGTCGCTGCAACTAGAAACACAATTGTCCGCCATCATCGCAGCCATTCAATACTTTGTCAGGCCCCAAGCACTGAGTGTTTCCTAGTTGTGACGTCACGCACACAATATGCTAGATTTCCGGGATCTCGGGCGCCGGTCGTTTTAGCTTGGCAATCGATCCAAATTTCTATAATTTTCTTGGTGTTGCGATGTATGTAATTACACGAAGTGGCATGATATGAATCCAAAAGGCACGAGTTTATGGATAAATGATGGAACATTAGCATTTCCTCAGGTGTTTTCATACTCTTTAAATATATTTAAGTGATATAGGCATCATTGAGTGAACTTCGAGTAAAATTCAAGTATCTTGAGGCCAGGCCGAGCGTCCTCTTTTTTGGAAATCAAAATGTGGTCACCCTAACATTTTGTCACAACATGTTCATCCATTTTGCATGTAAAGACTGATGCAATGAAGTAAAGACTAAATGGTGTGGGTGGTGAGATCCATGATAATCTATTTTTGACTATCATGACCAATGCATCTGATAATGTAGGAAACAGCAGAGAATTGTATAAACTCATTTGCATGGATGCATATAAACGTCGGCAACTTGCTCATATAAATGAGAAACTGCCTTTTTGGTGTGCACTAGTGATACAGTGTTGTGAGGATTGAACAAGTAGTTTCGAGAATTTCAATTTGGGCAGAGAAACATACTCAAGCAACTGAGAAAAACTGTAAGAAATATTAGACGGATTTGGCAACATTGCGTATCTTTAATGAAAATTCCAGCCAAAAAGTGTAATCATAACTAAGGCTGAGAATGAGGATAGTCAAATGTAACTTTTACAAATTGAATCCGCTTGCCATGCAACTGTCACCCGGAAGCACGGCTGACATCACAACGAATTCAAAGCTGAGCCTCCTGCAATTCACCTAACAACCACAGGATGTCCCTCTCTCCTTTCTATACCTTTTAAAGTTGTCGAAGCACACATGTCTACATGTTTTTGTTTCTTCTTTTTTTTTCCTTTTACGGATGTTTTGAAAAATCAAGACATTTGCTAAACTAGACTCCTTTTGTTTTCAATCGATTAGTGTATACTGCCGGGGAAGCTGCTTCTTCTAATATCTTCCTCGGATTTTCCGTGTAGTAAAACCTGATCAATGCTCATTATTATCCGTCTGACGCTAGCTCAACCACCGCCCCCTCTTGCCACGCCACTATCGGCTGTGAGTCTGTCGCATCACAGTCCTGGGAGGGGCTCAGGCACCCGCTCTCCACCATTGGCTGTCGCGGAACAACCACCGACAGCTTTACGGTAGAAAGACGGCTAGGGAGGATGTTGTCCCGTTGTGCCTTGGAAGAAGAGCTCCATCTGGGCTCTTCGGCATACTTGGTTTTCTTCCAACCGTCATTCTAAACTGGCTTGTATCACAAACGATGTTCACCGCTTATCCACACCGACACATTGTCCGGACTCTGCGGACGGAGAGGAGCATGTGATCGGCTGGAGAAACACCGGCCAGGCGGCAGTGTGGCACCACCTGACACTTTGCTTCGACTTAGAAAAAAAATCTCAGCGTCGTGTAGTTTGGATACTTAAGTCTGGACAATATGAGCGAGGACGCGTCCGAGGTCCCCAAAGAGCTAATGGGTGAGTAAAGATAATTTGTGACCATGTGTTCAGCCCTCTTGTCAGACCCACGCGTGTGAGCATGTGTACTCGACTCCTCGATGCGAACGTGGTGTGGTGGTGTGTTGTTCCCTGCAACGCTGCACAGCCCCTCATTGTGTCCAATAGTGGCAGACAATAGTGCGATTGTCTCAGATGTGGCGCACTGCTGCTTAACTCTGTAGAAGTACTGTATAGATTCCTTTTGCTTGACAAATTAGAATCCTTGACACACATAATTGATTTTTACTGCGGTTGTACGGCATATTCTCCGCCAATCAACAAAATAGTTTGACCCACTTTTTGGGTTTTGAAAAACTATATAAGTGAAAAAAATCGATATAATTAGTTAGGAGGGTACTAAAATATTTGTGTAAATAACATAGGAACCCGAGAGGTTCATTACATGCAGGGTGGCTTCAAAATTGATCAAATTGATTAGAAAAAACCAAATGATTGACACATCTGTGGACATTGCTATAAAATGTGGACGAGTATACAGAAAATTGATATTTTTGGTTTTGCCTCATATAATTACATTCATTTAGGCACGAATACCCCATTTGTTTCACAAAGCACATAAAAAAATCTCCCTCTCAGAAAATCTCTTATACTATATACAAATTGACAGATGTCATCATGTCAAGGTCTTCCAATCCATACTGTGATCCTGTAGTTTTGCTGAGTGTGTGTATCCAATTTTGTTTACATGAGACACAATGAATTTCTTTTTCTTGAGGAGTAGCCATTATTAAAGGGTTGCTTAAATGGCATGCCACATCTAAATCAACAGGGAGCTGTGATCAGATAGCTACTGTATTTCCTTTCATTCTGAGTATATACTGCAGAGTATATCTAAAAGCTCATCACTTCCCTTTGGCTTACATTTTTGAAATTGTAAAAAAAAACTGTAGCATTGTGATGGCTCATCTACAGAATTAAACAACATTTCTGATTGTCAGTTAGAATGGTTGCAATCTCAATTGCAAATGTATCCCCCCCCCCACCCCCCCCAAGTATCAATCCATTGTCACCAAGCATAAAACAAGTGCTGCCAGTTTGTCAAGACTGCCTAGGGTCAGCAGTTGCATTTTTGAAACCCATGAGACTGGCCCTATGAAACTGCTATTCCTATCTGACCTCTTTATACTTTTATACTGGACCCTCCGCCCCCTGCTACCCAGTAGTGCTGCTGTGTGTTTAACTGTCTTTGTTTGACCAAGCAGTCAGTATTTGACACCTTTGTGCAATCTTGGGCAAGCACAAGCACTTTCCTTTCCATCTATGGACAAACATTTCCTCCCTTTAATGGGATATGTGGTGTTACGGAAATTGTATGGAGGCACTTGATCGGGGATGACTTTAGTGACACTATTAAGTTATCTTGTGTGTCATGTACATTTTATGATGCAGTATAGGGAAATAATCTTAACTGCTCTCAGTGTGCCTCATTCAGTAATCGAGCACATTGAGGACTGTCATGATCACATGTCATGTGAGGAGTTTGTGTGGATGATGCCATTGTTCAGAACCCTCACTAGTGCCAGTGATTCAGCATCATGCAGAATTTCCCTACACCATCTCTGTATGAGGATTATTTCAGAAAATACAACTCAAAGTACTTTTTATTCAACTTTAATATTGTCACATTAAAGAAGAGGGTGAAAGCAGGTGGGTTGTTGTTGTGGATTGTGTTACTATTGTTGTGTATTTTATTTATTTGTTTTTTGGTATCGAGGAAAACAAAAAGTGGAAACCAAAACCATCAATTGATTTAAAGGAAAGGATGCAAACTAGTTGGAGCCGACATTGGGTCAGTTGAAGCCGATTATAGCAGAGGTGGACTGGCTTTGAGGACTGGTTTGACACCCCTGCATTTTAGGACATTTGACTTGCATAGCCATCTATGGAAGTAAATTAATTCCCTACTCTTCCTGTTTACATCCTTGTATCCAACTAAACAAGAGGGTGGTCAGAGATGGGTTACTGTTATGGATTTGCGAATGAGCGAATGCAAACTGTAGTTGGAACCAAGGTCTGCAAAGATTTAATTAACCTCCCCAAAGCTGAGATTGGGTCAGCTGGAGCCGGTCATAGCGGACTTTGGGTGAGAGGCTGGGTGGCGATTTGTTTTGTTAATTTCCGAACTACACCAGTGGGTGTATACTTTGTACTACTTTTTTTTGCAGTTATGGGAATTTCTAAAATGTTCTATAACTACTGTGCTAATTTAAAACCAAAGTGTGTTAAGTGTTGTTGTCATGTTAAGTGCACTAATCACAAGGTTGAAAGACCAAGCTTCCAGTGGTTCCATTAAACTTTGTACAAATGAGTCTAATCGTTTGTATAAAGTCACAGAAGACTCAACTTTAAGGTACTTAAGTTTGTAAAACCAACTGGTTGCAGAAGGAAAACTTTTTGTCACACTCTAGTAGGCCTGAATGACATTGGAAAAAACTATAATTGCGTTTTTTGGGAGGTTTGTGGTATATTGCGATATTAAAACTAGATTAATTTTCACCAGATAACTTGAATAGCTCTGTTTGGGATAGGCCTGAACGTTATTAGAAAAAAATTACATTGCGATTTATACTATATAGCCAAGGTTCCACACTTACTTTTTGCATTGGTTACACCTAACTTTTTTTCTTAAGGTGCACCAGCACAAAATGTAGGCGCACCCACATTTTTTATAGCATCACCTTTAACGCCAAACCAAACCCACCCATACATGGGAAGAACATGTAAACTCCACACAGCAAGGCCGGAGTCGGAATTGCACCCACGATCCTAGAACCGTGTCCCACCGTGCCGCCGTCATGGTTTGAATTATTCTTAAACAAGAATAACCTAGAAAAATTATTGTCTTTATTAAATGCTTTATGGAGTGAGTCCACTCAAATTCACTCATGCTTTGACGCTCCAGAGAACAGCCTCTAACTTACACAATGAATGAGTTGGCACTGCACACTTCAGACTGAGCTGGAAGTTGACGATGATTAACACATTTATGCCTTTGATCGTAGAGCTTCTCCGGTCAACTGAAAAGCTACAAACCTGACAATCATCGTTAACGTAAAGTACTACACTGGTGACCAAGAAAAATAGTTTGGTCGCATTGCTTAGCAGGAGAGAGGGTGAGAGGCTGTGGCACTGTACGAGCATGAAGCAGAAAAACATGAATAGATTTTTTTTAGGGCTGTCAAAATTATCGCGTTAACGGGAGTTAATTAATTTTTTAAATTAATCCCGTTAAAAAATTTGACGCAATTAACGCACTTGGCCCAGCTCAGACAGATTTAAATGACAGAGGAATGAAAGGCCCACTTGTTAATTGTGTTTTGCGGAGTTTTGCTGCCCTCTGCTGGCGCGTGGGTGCGACTGATTTTATAGTGTAAGTAATTATTGGCATCTACGATGGCGGCCTACAAGTTTATTTTTTGATTGAAAATTTTACAAATTTTATTAAAACGAAAACATTGAGAGGGGTTTTAATATAAAATTTCTATAACTTGTACTAACATTTTTCATAAAGAACTACAAGTCTTTCTATCCATGGATCACTTTAACAGAATGTTAATAATGTTAATGCCATCTTGTTGATTTATTGTTTTAATAAACAAATACAGTCCTTAAGTACCGCATGCTGAATATATATATATATCCATCTTGCGTCTTATCTTTCCATTCCAACAATAATTTACAGAAAAATATGGCATATTATATAGATGGTTTGAATTGCGATTAATTGCGATTAATTACGATTAATTAATTTTTAAGCTGTAATTAACTCGATTAAAATTTTTAATCGTTTGACAGCCCTAATTTTTTAATAAAAAACCTGATCCCTTTCACCCGATTCCAATCCTCTGAAAAATCAGAAAAAATTGCACATCCTGTGATGTGACTATTGCTCATGCGCACACTGCGATGGCGATGTTCAAACGATATATTGTGCAGGGCTCTACTCAACCCCATCATAAACATTCCATACCATTGTAATTTGTACCCTGAGCTGAAACGCCCAAATATAGTATGCAAAGTTAGCTAGCTGTGTTTCCATTTTTATATTTTGTCAGTAGACACGGCAACCTGTAATGCTGAAATTAAATATAAATGAAATAAAAATGATTAGGAAATGAATGTGATAATCAGAGTAAATTACACCAATTTGTATGTGCCAGTACTCTATAAACAAGAGTCAATTTGAGATAGAGGTTCATTTACCAATCAGCGACATTAGTGCACAGGTTGTAACTCAATCCACCGGTAGCTTGCTGGTAAAATTAACATTGTCGTTCCTTATTAAATCCATCAGGAATGAAAATGAAAGAAAACAGTTTGGTTGTGCTCCAGCTCATTAATATATACAAGGTCTCATGGTGCATAGAAAGACATAAACGATACATAAGAAAATAAGAATCCTGTTAGCTAGATGAAGTGTTTTTAGAACTCTCCCTAATTATTTGTTTCCTTTTGATCTAAAAAAGCCTGTAGGCAAGGATACATATGCTGCCACAGATGTGCTCAAGTAGATTTTCCTTAGAATGGTTGAGTGGGAGTGTGAAGAGCGTTGAGAGGCAGCTGACCCAATTCTGCTCTCTAGGACAGCTTGCCAACTTTGGTGCTTCTCCCTGGTGTGAACATTCTAGCTGAAAGGAGCGTATGTCTGTTTCCTTCCCGTCTTTACAGCTCTGTATAACTTCTATTAACATCAAATGTAACTTTAAATTATAATTAACTCTTAATACCATCAATCCATAACATATGGAGAAATGGTACACCTTCAATTGTCATTATTTTGACTAGTATTTTCCGCTAAATAATGAACCCCATTCATCCTGAGGAAAGTTTTTCATACCATTTGTGATGAGTAAAGAAGCACAGATATTGTTATTAAGGAAAATATTCTTAACCGTCAACTGCTGTTTAGTAAAATTTTAATCAAAATATTGAGCACCTTTAAATTGCGTACGACAGGAGACAAAAAAGTCTTAAATGGCATTATTATATGAATTGGAATCATATTTTGAGACGATTCGACTATATACAACAATTCGGCAAAGCGCAGATGATGAGAAATTACTCTTTTAATCTGCCGGTTAGCCACGCCTACCATTTTAGGGCTCTAGCGTGCTCAACAGGAGGATGACATCGGCAGGAGAATGGTTTCATCTGCTTCACTATTCAGCCCATTGAGGGGGAATTATTCACAACGAGGAAAATGCGACGAAGAGAGCCGCAAAATGTCATTGTTTCAGTCTCTCTACCCCAATATTTTTACAGGATATTCTTTTTGTCCAAGTATTTTTCCCCAATAGCTAAATATATGGTATGGTTATGACAAATAACAGTCTTGTGCTAACTGGAATATGAAATAATAAAAATGCATTTATTCAGTACGACATGGCAAAATTACTCCATAATGGTCAAAACTGTTGACTTCACCTTTAGTGTCGCACCTCCCGAACGATATTTTATGCCACCGTAGTTAGTCGGGCTTTTGTCTTTTCCCTGCCCTGGCTTCGGAGGATGTAAACAAACCAAGAGGCATGACAGCTAGCCGACATGCTAACCCGAACCGAATAACGTTTCAAAGTCTTCGAAGCGAAAAATCACACATAACTAGCCCAGGTCATTTCACACGGCGGCAGGGGTGTCGATTGTCTTTGCAGATGGGCAACCCCCCCCCGGCGGCGAGCAAGTTAGAGCTCGTCGTTACCCTGCTGAGGGCAGAGGGCTCGTTTGCAGGGAAGCAGCTGGACAATGACTGCTGGATAAACCGGCTGACGTCGGAGGAGCGCGTAGCTACCAAATGGTGAACACGAATATGGCAAAATAATGCTTTACTACATATCGAACACGTAAACAGCGAGAAAGTCATAGGAGAGCAGCTGCAGTTGTTGTGCAGCTAACATGGCAGAATGTGTCTGAGAACTTTTCTACATGTTCGTCCATGATCAAACGTAAATGGTGTTATACTTATATGGCGCTTTTCCACCTTTTAAGGCGCTCAAAGCGCTTTACACTATCTCGCCATCTACCTACTGGTGACGCAGCACCAGGAGCAATGTGGGGTTCAGTATCTTGCTCAAGGACACTTAGACGAGTTCATCAGGGCGGAGAATCGAACCCACAACCTCTGGTTTGGGGGACAACTACTCTACCACTGAGCCACGCCACCCCCAAGTGAGTGAATAGTCCTTTATTTAAAGATAGTTTGTAGTGTTTACTTTGTAATCGCTGTATTCGCGGCCATTTTTAACACAAAGTTGCAGTTGCTGACCGGGTGGAAAATTTGACAGAGCACCGGGGACAAGAAGAGGGCAATAAGTCGAGTATAGTGCTCTCCCGGCAGGGGGATGTGTGACAAGCCGCCGGGCGGCAGCCGAGTGAACAAGGAGCATGACGGTCACCTTCGTATTAGAAGTGATCCCAGTATTTGACATAATACAAATCACGATGTTTACTCACTTCCTCGTAAGTCCAATGGTCTCACAGTAGTAGGGCTTGTTTTGGCCAATATCCGCCGGTGAATGGGAACCTTTTGAAACCCCAAAAAGCCTCACACGCCTCTCCCTGGAGCAGCAACATTTTTCTCCAGCCCGTTTGGCTGGCGTGATGCGAAAAATAAACAAATTAAGCCGCAAAATCAGCTGAATCCGCAGTCAATCTGCATGCTCTAAAGCAGTGCTGTATTGTGAGATGCTGACCCGGGTGACGTCACATTCGCATTCGTCCTAAACCCGAGACTGGAGCCGGAAGTCACTTATTTTCATGGCGTGGGATTCAAAAACTGAATATATAAAACGATAGCTTCCACACACATCCAGGCGGTCCATTTCATTCAGGAGCATAAAACACCACGTGAAATATGTAATAAAGATGCTTTCTGGTGTCATACGCACTTTAATGATGCAGTGATAAATGTGCCTTAGAGATGAGTCTCTTCTACAGTGACACTAAAATAATATAGACATTGTTATAACCACTAAGGTGTGCAAATTGGTACAGGAGTGTTAGCAGGGGTTTGCATTTTGTAGAGTGATTATGACCCACCACTGCCAATATTGTTCTCAAGTTCAAATATATGCTAACACTG
Organism: Corythoichthys intestinalis; assembly: GCF_030265065.1. NCBI lineage: Eukaryota > Metazoa > Chordata > Actinopteri > Syngnathiformes > Syngnathidae > Corythoichthys > Corythoichthys intestinalis. The sequence goes on from NC_080398.1 coordinate 47,255,924, forward strand.
ACTTCAAATCTGTTGTCTCTTGTGTGTAGAGGGTGTGAGGGATGCAGTTGGGAGGAAGGTGAAGCTGTCAATGAGAAAAAGAGTCAAGCTGGAGATCAAAGGAGACAAGACGGAGAACCGAGTGTTGGTGAGTCAACCCCTGCTGCTCTCCAGCATACACAAAATAACTGCTTTTTCGTCTGTGTTCATGAAGTCTCCTAATTTTTTTTCTTTACCATTTGAAAGCTATTCTCAGCATTTCAATCACACTCAAAATAGCCTTTATTCTGGGAATAAATTGTCCTCTTAACCAACCATAATCTCAAATAGGGGGTTTTCAGCCTTGCTGACTTATGGAATGCTACCAATATTTTTTTCAGTTTAGTTTATAGTTACAGTATACTGTACCATAAGACACAAATTGGATTTTAAAAAAAAAATCATTTCCAAGCATTATGTATATAAAAACGTCCTCCTCACCCCTCGCTGTGTGGTAGCGGTATCATCTTCAAGCTCTGGTCCTCTATTTGAGGGTTCTGTGCATTATCTTAGTTGTTCCTCGGCCTTCAGTCTTCTGGATTGAGGCTCTCGATGTTGTTCCTGGGATCTGCTGGAGCCATTTTTAAATGTATTAGTTAAAGGTATGAAGATGTGACTTTTTGACGAAAATATTCAATCATACACCCCCAGAACATCACACCAATATTTCAGAAATCATTATATCACTTTTAGAAACCACATTAGTCATATAGAGACACGAGCAGAAAGGATGGGTTTCACTTTCCTGCTTTCACTAAAGGATCTGGGAGCAATGCAACTTTGGAAGCTGCGGCAGGAAAAGGCTATGTGTGTGAGAAAATGACACTTGTCAGTTATATAGTGCACTCATTAACTGGACAGGCATGGAGTCTCAAATCATAAACAAATATGGTCAATGACGTCTTGGAGGCACATTAATGGAAAACTATGTAACATGAACACCTCCCGGTAATTTGCATTTGAATGGGTGATTTATTAAAGTGAGTTGTCATTACATTACTGGTTGAATTGCTTAAAAAAATTGACAATAATATCGCATATCGGCAATAATTTGTGGGACAATATATCTCCGACTAAAATTTGTTATCTCGACAGGCCTGCCCGGTGGTGTGTGGGAGACCATGCCATGCCATGCCATCCCTATGTGGGGATATTCAGTGCACTGATTGTGGTATTTTATAAAGGCAGAGAGTAGGAGAGTAACTCGGAGACTACACTGCTTGACTGTACTGAACAAATAAACAATAGCCAGTTGTTGCAAAAGATAAACTTGGTCTGAAAGAAAGGGGAACTTGGTCTGAAAGAAAGGGGTAAAAAGAAATTTCTGGGAATTAGAATTTATGAGACTGATGGTATTTGTTGCGTGTGTGTTGTGTACAACTGGGTTAAAAATTGGATAAATTAGAATAAACAAAAATTATACAAAATTAATGTTTTGCCACTTGATTTACATATATATATATATGTATACGGTAAATTATTTTTTTTCTTTACCAGCATTTTAGGACAAAACCCTACAGGAGTCAACAGCAAGAAAAGTACCTTTTAAATCACATAATTTTCGGAGTAACAGATGAGCAGTGGGCTATAAATGTGTGTTTAAGTTTAAGCATGTTTGCCGTATCTTAATTAACAGATGATACTGTGCAGCCTCAAGCAGCAAGAGGGTAATCAGTTTGGTAGCATCTGTGTGACAAACTCCAACCCAATTTTATTCAACTGTTGTGTCCAACTACGGAAGAGGGTTTTGTAATGATTATGGAAAACCCGCCAACTATTCTGCCTGATCTTAGAAAAAATACTCAGGTATTACCAATATATGAATTACTAGTGATGACACACCACCACTTCCCAAACAACAGCCTAATTTACTTGCCACAAGGTGTTAATTTGCTGCTTTAACACATTCACGAGTGTTGCATCTTCCGATAATGACTTGAATGTTGTTATGGCCACGATACATTTATTACTAGTGTGTCAAATACACACCAGGCTTTCTTCATCTTCCTACTGTGCACTGTTCGTACTGTGAATGGAGCACTTGCAGTGCCTTAAGATGTCTGTTTAGCACTAAGACTTGACAGATGCTCTCACCTGCCTTCTTTGAAGATGCCAGGATAATGGAGTTTCAAATAGTAGTGTCAGTACATAAAAACATTCTGACTGAATAGAGTGGACTGGTGTTGCTTTCATGGCCCTAGCGTCAATGTTCCGAACTGTCCTTGGTGAAAATTAGAGGTGTGCGAAATTTCCGATTCTTAATTCTTATTCTTCAGGAATCGATTTGTAATGGAATCATAGCCTCTGAAATTCTGTATCGTAATCGAATCGTTTGGTGCCCCGAGATTCCTAACTCTAGTGAAAATGTTGAATCCTTAATAACTTTCCATTAGGTTAGGTTGCTCATGCTACAATAAGAGGAAAGAAAAAGAATCTTTATCTAGGCTACAAATGGACAGGTGCTTTAAAAATATCCCTTTTTTTAGCCACTACATTATTCCAAGCCCTGCGAAAAAAGCTGTTACAATAAAAATGTCCTTGGCAAATAGCACATACAGTATCACTGATGGACTTAATCAAATGGAAGACACAAGTCACAGAAAATCCAAGTCAAACTTCTTCCCCAAAGCTAATCTATGCAATGTCACATCCAGCCAAAACCAAAGGGTGAAAAATGTTACTGTATGTGTTATGATCTGGGGTTGCTGCAGTTGGTCAGGTCTCGGTTCAGCAACAGTATACCCTCAAAGAATGAGGTCCACCAACTACCTGAAAATACTGAATAAGGTTATTCAATCAATAGATTTTTTTTAAAAAAAATTCCTGATGGCACAGGCATACTCCAAGATGGCAATGCCAAAATTCATCAGACTTAAATTGTGAAAGACTGGTTCAGACCTTTAAGCCCATTGAACAGCTTTGGGATGCGCTGGGAAAGGCTTTGCCAGGCAGTGTATTACCACTTATTGAGAAATTAGTTGAATTGAATTTACTGCCATTATACAATATATACACATTACAATTAAAGTTGCACCGATACCGATGCCAGTATCGGCAGGGGGCGTCGATCCGGGCCGAATTGGTGGTATCGGTATCGACGAGTACCAACATTTAGGGCGCCGATACCATCTACTGGCATCACTTGAACGCAAATGTACTGTCCTCCTACATGAGCTAACTTTCCAAATCACGATGCATGACAACTGTGTGTTTTTGTCTCGAAATTACCAAACAAAATTAACACCTTCGTCTTCGTTCAATATTAAAGATGTAAACTACAACGCATATCCATGATATTACGCTGGCCACTTAGCGTGACATTCACAAATGATTAGCATGCGTCGGCTAACGCCTGCTGTTGTATAGCCATGGGATCAGAAAGCTTAAGACCGTGGGAGACAAAGCAAACTCATGGTTTCATGATAAGCAATGAGTGGCAATGGCAAATTAAGAGCGTCGTAATTCAAACTCGTCCTGTTTATGAAAGTCGAGTGTCATATGCTGGTGTTGTGCCGTAAAGAGCAGACTTGACTTCTGTGGCAAGAAAACACTCTAGCGGCGCAGCGCGCACACTAGATATCATCAAATAGCAACCTAAATGTCCTATGTTAGATCCCATGCCAACTCTCGCGCGCACACACTAGATATCATCAAATAGCAACCTAGATGTTCTACATTAGATCACATGCCATTAGCTGCGTGAGCCCAGAGGGACGCGTAGTCCATACACTACATTGATGAATTAGAAACCGCCATGACTGAATGGAAGTTAAGCAGGCCAAATCAATCCATACCAGTGACTATAGATAATGCTGCAAATACTGCTAATTCAGTACATGTTATAGATGGACTCGGACCACAAATAGGATGTTTTGCTTATATGGTAAATATAGCTGCTCAGAGAGCTGCAGCAATCAACAGTGTGCCCCACTTTACTAACAGTAAAGATTGTTCTCAGCACTTATATACAAAATTTCTTCAGATCAGTAAGAAGTAAGCACATAAATATTATGCACTGAAATGCTTGTTAATATGATGGCACTGTTATTTTTGCTTGTTAGCAAAAAAAAAAAAAAAAAAAAAATAATAATAATAATAATAATAATAATAACAGTTGTATTTTCTGTTTCAGAGCATTAAATGTATTGAATTGTATCGAAAATCGTACCGAACCATGACTTAACTGTATCGTTGCATCAAGTTACTTGTATCTACTGTAACCTAATAAAATAAAATCAATTAGAAAAATAAAATCAACAGCTTTGCATCCAAGAAACACTTGTGCAGTCTTCAACATAAGGTTTTTCTTGCGTATCACCATTCTCGTTGGATCATCTTGCTAATACATCTAGTATCAATCCATGGATAAATTTTCTAAAGAAAATAAAATGCGAAATGCCACTGGTGTACTGGGTTTGACCAAAATATATATATTAGGCCTGTCAACAATAACGCGTTAATGACCATGATTAATCTGGAAATATTAACGCATAAAAAAAAAATAACGCAATTTACCGCTCACACTTAAGTTTGGCCACAACTGCCTCCCATAGTCCCACACGCTGATGTTTACATTCTCCGCGCGGCAATGCAGGACAAAACGCAGCCACCCACGATGAGTGAGGATGATGACCCAGGACTGCTTCATGGCAAATTCCGTTTTAAAAAGCTGCCTAATGGAAATCTGGATAAAACCAAAGTTGTGTGCACGTACTGCTGTAATGAACTGCTCTTTGATCGAAGCTCAACCAGCCTAAAATACCACCTTCGGGGGCAAAGCATATCTTCGCTACTGTTGGCAATGAACACTGCAGGAACAAGTCGCAGTCATCAAGCTACACTGGCAGCGTGCGGACTCGGACTTGTCAACAAAAAGACAACAAGTAGGTTGATTACTGCTATCGCTACTTGGGTAGCCAGAGACTGTAGAGTGTAGACCCATTATCATAGTCGAAGACGAGGGCCTTGAAATGACAACAAACAACAACAACAACCACTGACGAACTACTAGACAGGTACAAGGCAGTGCCAGCATCGACTTATGTCCACTACAGTGGTGATCTGCGCACAGTGGTGCCCACAGTAAGTTGGCCCACCTTGCAAGAAAAGTATCTGGTCACACCTGCCACAACCGTTCCTTGCGAGAGACTGTTTTCTTTGACAGGGCACATTGTTCAAAAGAAAAGCTCTGCTCTGTTATCTGAAAATGTCAACAAGCTAGTTTGCCTGATCAGTTGGTTAAAAAAAAATAGAGAGTATGACTGGCTAACTTAAGCAGTGTTTCTAAACACCTTGACACACAGTTTAGTGTAATGTTTTTCAGTTAAGTGTGTGAAAATTTATAGTTTATTTTTTTATATCTCACACAACTTTCAGTCCATTTAGTGTAAAACTGCTAATGCTGCATTTATTTGTGTGAAATGTTCAATTTAACAGACGTGTTTACACATTTTTGAAACACTAGCTATCGTTACTGTATTGTGCTTGTCTGCTCTTTAAATTGTTAGTTAATTTTGGGTAATTTGCCAAACGGTACTTGAGGCACATTGTTAGTCCGAGGCACTTTAATCTGTTAAAGCTCTTTGCTGTATAATGCAGACAATTTATTTTTTATTTTATACAAGCTGAGTTGTTAAATAAAAATTTAAAACTATTTGGTCAAGTATTAATTCATTCACACATCATACATTTCATCTTAAAACAAATTTTAAGTCAATTATAGTATTTTCCTAAAAATATTTTTCCTGAAGAGGAACTTTATTCATCCTGAGGGAAATGTGATTCATCATGATTAATCACACAGTTGACATATGATTAACTAGATTAAAACTTTTAATCGTTTGACAGCACTAATATATGTATATATATATATATATATATGACTGAAAGCTTTCAGGAACTCCCATCATTGTGCCAGGAGATTTGAAATGCTGTGCCTCATTCATAGAAACCTAGCTTCCTTTAAAAACTCTTGTACCCAAGTCCTCCCTTTGGTATTTATTGTCCTATTGATATCATGGCCTCGCCAAGGTTTCAAGGCATTACTTTTTGCCTCATACTATTTGCTTAATATGAGCGACTGTAAATGGTGTATATTACTGTTTGATACAGAAAAGATTAAATTGACTAACACATACACACATATACACACATAAAAACACATGGACACATAACATGTTCCTTGGCAGAAAGTTGAAATACTGTACTTCAACGGTTATTGTTTTACTGATTTAAACCTTTTTAGAGCAATTGAATGGATGGTTTCACAGTTAAATTATTCACACATTTTTTAGTAAATGTAAAATAGAGCCCCATACAGTATATTTACGGTTCATTATATACTGTATACATATTATGCATGTCCCGGTTTGAGATTCTTACAGTATGATAACCTAAAGGAAAAATATCTCAATTTCATGGTATTACAATTACAGCTTTAAAACATGTTATTTTGAGATGTCTGGGTTTAAAAAAGACAACAACAAAAAAACACCTTTTTTTCCCCATTGAGCATATTTTTTATTTTTCAAAAAAACATATACAGTATGTGTGTTAAAATAAAAAAATAAATAAATTTAATTAAATAAAAAATGTTCTAAATTAAATTAAAATAAATACAGTCCTTTAGGTCAGCCTAAACCCACAGCCACAGCTCAACATTTAGTTTCATCAGAGCATATAATTGAATAATTTTCCATTAAAATGTGTGTATAACTCGAATCATGTCTACATTCTACACACATAATCTCTCTCTCAACACAGACAGTCGGCAGAGAGGAAAAAAATCACCATAGTCTGTATTATGCAAATGTTATTTTGAACAGATGTTTATAATGGCGGAAAACTTAAAAGTAGGCTAATGTTAGAGAAGAAATTAGTTAGCTGTCTTGGCATGCTAATTAGCCACGTTATCTGCCTCGTTAACAAGTTTGTTTACACTATAGTATTTGTTTAACCACCGCTAGACACACTAACCACGCTGGAGTTAACTCTGGTAGCTGGTGGGAAACATTCATGACACCGTTTAATGTTTGTATAAAGCGATAGATGGTGTAAATGCAAAATCATAATGGAGGCATTGCATCCTCTGGCAGCTGCAAACATGTTAGTTGGCCCTCCTCCTCTAAGCCAAGGCCGTCTGTAACTTTTCTGTAGCCAAAGTATTGCCATACCAGCAACTTCGGTTTCTTCGATGGGGGAAAAAGTTACGGTGTTTAACCTCCTCCTGCCATCATGTAGCACAGCTGATACACTGAGCAACAACCGGAGGGGAAGGGGTGACCCCTGCAGCTGCAAGCGAGGGATTTCTACCTGCACTTTTGGTACAAAAAAAATAGCTGATACCGCAGGAACGGTATGACGGAAAATTTTAGTAGTTTTGGAACTGTGATAGTGATGTTTTCATACCACGTTATACCTTGGAACCGGTAACCGGCACATTTCAAGTGCATATATTTATATTTTTCTTTATATTTAAAACATTTTATATTTGTCTGGTGACCGACTCATGGATACTGCTCAGTGGTGCTTTATCAGTGCCTATTGATCAATTTTTGGGAGGAGATTGAGGCGAAAAAAGGTTTTAATAATATTGAAAGATAACCAGAGTTTCTTGTTGCATTAATTTGACTGAATCACAAAATACAAAAGAAAACTGTCTGAAACCATGATTTGCAATGATCTTATGTTTGAAGCCTCTACTTTTCTTTCATGTCATGTTCTCTTCTCGCTGGAGGACTGTCATTAAGGGCAGTGAGAAAATGAAAGTGACCCAATTCTTTAGGACCACCTGTAATGTCCTCCTTCTTTTGTCAGTGGCACTAAAACTGTTCCTTAAAGGCTTAAGAGCAAGTATCTTGCACGATTTAAATTCCTTTTGATAAGCACTTTACTATCCCATGTGCTGTAGGCTTTTTGTCATTTTTGTCATCCAGGGAGCTTTTGAAAATAGCTCCGAAATTAATGTACTTTCATGGTTCACACAGTTACTTGAGCAAACCAAACCTTAGTTGCAGAATTTTCTTTCTATCTTGTATACATAAATGTGATGGATCTGTTATTATAAAAATGACTAAATCAGGAATTATGAAATTTCATTTAAAAAAAACAAACTATGTTACATTCACAGTTGAACTTATTGTACCAAGGGAAAAATGGCATTATAACTATAGTTGTAAAGATAAACCGATTTGAATTGGTTAACGGTCTGTGACACGTGAGATCTAAGTGCATTGATCTGTGAAGACCTGGATTGGTAAAAAATCCTATGAATTGTTTGATGGCTTCAAATCGGCTATCTGATCTAGCGGCTTTACTTGTAAGAGTGGTGACGCCAGGCATGTAGCTAGTAGCGTAAGCGAGTGCATTATTGTAGCGCTCACTAGGAAGTGAAAATCTACTTGCATTTAAAACTGGTAAGAGGAAGACTCGACACAAATGATGACAAATAATAGCAGATCATTAACTGAAGTGTCAGTTACACTCACGTTGCAATCATGAAACTAAAATTATCACATAGCAAAAAGAACTAAATGGCATAACTCTCAAGTAATGACATAACTGAAGAAATAATAAGCACAGAATATTTACTTTTTTTTTTTTTTTTTCCAAACCATCCATTCTGCCCAATGCATGCTGGGAGGCATGAAGCACTAATAGCTACACTACAATATGTTGGACGACAATATTTTAGACAGCAGGTGGCAGAAGAGGTCTGTGTCTCCCAAGGGAAGTGTGAGATTACATTGAGTAGTGATGGGCAAGTGAAGCTTCTTGAAGCAAATAAGTTCTGCAGCTACTTAGTTTGATATGGTTAAAAGCTTCATGGTGGTTAATTTGCTCTATGGTGCCATCAGCTAAAGCCAAAGAGGTCAACAGTGTTGAAAATGCAATGGCTATATGTTAAATACAATAATATGAATGTGCTTTGTGTTACTATATTAACAAAATGCAACAGCTGCTAAAAGGATAATTTGATATTCATTTTTAATCTGAAAAAAATAGCTTTCCCATAGTGTGTGGCTTGAAACTGTTAAATTGCCTCCCAATTCATACATCACTTCCGGTTACTTTTTTTCTCTCTCTCACATCACTTCCTGTTACTGACTCTGGCATCATGGCCAACAGCGGAAGATTTAAACTTGGATTAAATTGTGTTTTGTGCTTCATTGGTTTACAGTGGTCCCTCAGTTTTCGTGGTTAATGGGGATCAGAACCCCACATGAAAAGTATAAAACCGCGAAGTAGGAATTAATCACAGTACCTGTATGATGGTTGAGGAGAACTTGGCACAACTCCTACATGTCGTGTAGGTCCACTCATGAGCGAAGAAAGTGCGTAGTGGGGATTTGATGTTTCTTTTGCGGGTAAAATAAAAGTTACAATTTCGCCAGAAATGTTGGAGGCTTGTAGCAGGCTGTGGGTGCTCTCAAAGTGGATCAAAATGGTGAAAAGTAACACTAAAAATGACCCCAGAGGTCCTGGAGGTGTTTGGAGGGGATAGAGCGGTCCTTTTGTCTGTTAAAGTTGCTGGAACTCCTCGTGAGGTGTTGGAAGTTTGTAGCGAGCTTTGGGTGCACTTAAAGTGGGTAAAAATGGTGAAATGTAACACTAAATATCCCCTTTGAGTTGCTGGACGTGTTTGGCGGGGATAGAGTTCTCCATTTTCAGATAAAAATGGTAAAAAGGTTAAAGTTCTCATGGAGGTTGTTGAGGTTTGTAGCGGACTTTAAGAGCTCTCAAAGTGGGTAAAAACGTTGAAAAGTACTGCTGAAAATGACCTGGGAGGTCCTCTTGTTGTTATTCCTCCTTGGGACTGGAGATAGGAACAAGTAAGGGCCCAAGTACACCAGATGCATGATCGTTGCGTTTCCGGTCCGACTCCGGTAAAAAATAGCGCCGGAGCCAATCCGTTCCCATAATATCCAATTGGTCAACGTATACCGGCCGCGTCAGTGCACCGGATTGACTGCGAACCAACTCCGGCGTGCCACATGCCCGCCGGATGGTATAGGCTATTTTCTATTTTTGCCAGGCACGCATCCGACAAAATGGGTGGAGCTGGGCCTGGACGTAATAGCCCGGTTGCTTATTCACGGTTTCAACACCAGCGAACATGGACGAAGAACGTTTCATCATGGAGGTGGAAAGTCACAAAGTGATATACGATGCAGCAGATCGTTATATAAGGACAGCATTAAAAGCGAAGCTGCAAGGTGTTTTTCTGGCAATGATATCAAACACACGAGTGCTGACAACTGTGAGCGAGAAAAAAAAAAAGCAGCAGCGTGTCTGGAAGTGGTTCCACTACAGAAATTCTCGTGCCCGGCGCACACACAATGTTGGTTTGTATAGACCCTACTCACATGACGTCACAACCACGCCTCCACGCCATATTGTCCGTCTATTCGTCGTGTTGATGCATTAGCGCTACGTAGATTACTCCTATTATGGCGTGTTTTTCTGCTCGTTAACACTAATAATCAAAATGGTGAAGGCGTGTGTGGCGGTTAGTTGCAATAACAGAGAAGATAGACGGAGAGACTTGAAGTTCTACTGTATTCCGAGAGACCCGGAGAGGAGAGCGAGATGGACTGCTGCAATTCAACGAGAAAACTGGGCTCCAAACGATTACCACGGATTATGTAGTAGTCATTTTATATCTGGTAAGATGCATTTAATATATATTTAGAGGGTTTTGGGCTGACAACCACAATTAAGATCATTGCGAGGCTAATCGCCGACAACATACAGTTTCAAATTCAAGATGCTTATTTCTTCCACCATCATTACATTTTGAATCATATTTAGCTGGTATCAAGTGAAAGAAGCTGGCCTCGTCTACGGATCATCAGTTAAACAGGTGTGTCCAAACCTTTTGCAAAGGGGGCCAGATTTGGTGTGGTAAAAATGCAGGGGGCTGCCTTGGCTGATTTACTGTGTGTCGCATTTGCGTTATTATTTTTTTTAATTCATAATTTCAACAGTCTCGTCTTTGTGGTTTTCTCTTTCGACACTCGGACTCTTGCGAAATACTGCTGCTGTGAAAAAATAAACTAGCTTCAAGTTGCTATAATTTCTCGCTGTGTATCTTCCCTGTAATGTTGTCGTACATGTCAGCGTGTCTTGTTTAGTAATATTGCGTCACATCGAACTCTTTGAAAACAGCGACTGTCTCTTTGCAAATGAGGCAGACACAGTTGTTGCGTGTTTTATTGAAGAAATAGTCCAATATCCACCTATCCTAGAAGCGTCGGCTATCGCAGTCAACTTTTTTTTTTTTTTTTTTTTTGATTGTCGCCATTTTAGAAATCACACAGGGTAATGTTGCTTAGAGTGCTGCTCTTAAAGTTTTTCAAACTTTCGTGAGAATAGGCTGATTTTGTGTGGACAAGATAGTTGTAGATATCAGGGTAGCAGATGTCAGGCAGAGAGGGCAAAGACAGCGGGTCGAAAAATATCGATTTAGGCATCAAATATGGATCTGGTGAATGAATAGACTGAAGCTTTTCCACATAGCGCCTTTTCTGCAACGCATCCAATGAGTTTACAGCATCTGAAAGCACCGGGGCTTTCATGAATTGCTCTATAAACTGAACGACTAATTGAAACCATTGCGAAGCTGCAAGGTGTTTTTCTGGCAATGATATCAAACATACGAGTGCTGACAACTGTGAGCGAGAAAAAAAAAAGCAGCAGCGTGTCTGGAAGTGGTTCCGCTGCAGAAATTCTCATGCCCGGCGCACACACAATGTCTGTTTGTATACAGAGTCGAGGGGGGAAAGTACGAAAGAGAATGAAGAGACACCCACAAGTTTCGACCTGGTGGTCTATTCAAGACGTTTCTCTTTCTTTCCTACATTTTACTTGACTTTTCATTGAAAAACCAACAGTTTGTGCTGGGCACAGGAATCTGCAGTGTTCAGACACCAATTCTAAGTATGCTGTTTTTTAGTTCATGTAGTATATAATTCGCTATCCATTTTATAAATATTACAGATTATTTAACAGTTGTTTATAACAGCTCTATCAGATGTTATGTGCCATAAATTCTAAATGTGCACAAAGATATAAACCCACCGACACAACCAAGGGCATAATAGCCCCGCTTCCCCCCACACACGGAGCCCTGATCTCAACATGATGCAGTCAATCTGGAATTAAGAGACAGACACAACTAAAATATTGTAGCGTCACCGGGGCTGTCATCGGTGGGTTAATTTATGCACCAACGCGGGGCTGTCATTGGTGTGCTGGTGCACCAGCACGACGCTCCGATTGGTGGACTAGATAGCGTCAGTGTATGTAGTTGTTGTTTTTGCATTGGTGAGGTGGCGGGAAGTTAATAAAGAAAAAGAGGAAAAAGGCGTTGAAGCTTGCGTGTTGTTTTCGCGGCCAAACTTCCGCTTAGCAAACGTTACAATATCAAACTGCAAGGCAAAAAATGTGCTCTCTCTCTGATTTTCTGATGAGTACAGACTCCATGTGTTTGTCGTTGTTTTAAATGCCACATTATCGCGCGCGATCACGCGAGAGCTCACGAGGGAACGGAGTTTGGTGGACCGCAGCCGGTATGATTTGCCTGTTTTTGACGTACTGCGTGGCACGCAGTCAACACCGAACCGGACCGGCACCGCAACGATCATGCATCTGGTGTACTTGGGCCCTAAGAGGCTGGCGAGGCTGTGATATGTGCAGCCAATCAGTTCACGGAATAAATCCACCCCAATTTGTTCTATTGTTTGTCAATCAGCATAGGGGAGGCAGTGATGGTGCCCAGCCAATCACCTTACAGGATGAAGCCACACTTATCGGCCGTCTCGTCGGTTAATAGGAGAGGCAGCAATTTTGTCAATCACACACCTTGTATGAGTGTCCGTGGGTATGTCTAAAGCCCATGAGTCATGTTTGCCTTGCTGTGAAACAATGTCTTTGCGACAAAAAATGAAACAATGTGTATTTTTTCATCTTTATTTTTGATGACTACTCCGCGATGCGCCAAATCCTTGAAACATGAACCGCGAAGTCGCGAGGAGTGACTGTATTTTATAGACAAAAAGACGACGGATGGTGGCTCAGTGAAGTCCAGTCTAATTGACTAAAGTAATATATGGCCGAAAACACCCAGGTGACTTGAAGTTTCGCTTTGAGACCCCCAGTTTGGCCAGATTTCAAAATTGTCCTATAGGCATGTGTGATACATCATTGGAAAGCTTAAAACCTCAATCTTCTGGGGGAAGAAACATTTTGAACAGGAGGGCATTTTTAAAAAAAATAAAATAAAAATTTAAACAGCAAAACCCTGACTGGAGGGGAGAGCACGCGAGGGCAGAATTAAAGACGCCATGATTTTAACGAGATATTATAGCGTACTTGCCTCTTTTCGATCCAAAAACTCCATGTAGCATGTATCATCGACTGTCAAGACACAGCTGTGAATGGCCACAGCCGGATTTTTGGTAGATTTTATTGGTGAAACATGGTAATATAACATGAGTCGCGATGCAGAAATCGCAGACATCAAGGAGAGGTCGATATGTTCATTTTCATATATTTACTGTTTTAAACTTTTTTTTTTTTTTTTCCAATTTTTCTTTTGTTTGGATCGATTATTTATCATCTAACATATCGGAGAAAATGTGACAGTAACAAAAAAAAAAAATAAAATTAAGCGATAGTTATGAGGTAGATATTCGTGACTTTTTTACAGACACCATTTTTTTCATTGTGACATAATTTGTTTAAAAGTTTAAAATATGCGAGTGAAATTTTTTTTAAATTTTTTTTTTTTTTTTTTTTTTTTTACTTTAAATTAGACAATTAATGATTCTAAGCTAAAAATGACAGACATTTTGAATATGTGCGACTTCTGTAAACGGGGGTTTCCAGGGTAAAACTGACAAATTAAAAATCGTTCGGGGGCTTAATGCGCCATGAATCTGCTATGCCAGCATATAGACATATTGTTCTATGAAACACAACAGTTCTTTTGGCCTATTTAGTTTATATTAAAGAGGGATACAAGAGCAGAAACTGATATTTCAGACTTGTCTGTATTTTCTGCCATATATATATTTATTACAAACACTACCAGCTAGTATGTAGTTGATATGGGTATGCAAAAAAACAAAGTTTTCTTAAGAAATCCCGTGGTTGGTACAATATAATCTCATTGGCTGCCATTGAATTAGGTTTTTAGGTCGTAGTCACAGTCAGCATTGATTGACCGTAATGATTTTTGTGAACAATGCCGACTGCCATATACGTAAGCAATGGGTTTAGTCATTTGTGCGTGTGAGCCTTTCTGTCAAAACTGAGAAACCCAAAAGATAAAACCCAAAAGATAAAACATAACAGTTGATCTGTTGATCCAGTGGCATAAGTTTAGCTGTACTTTTTGTCAGCAAAATAACTGAAATGAAGTCTGGCCATCCGCTGTCATATGCTTTTGGTGCATGTGTCATTTCATTTATTTATTTATCTATAATCGGTCCGTCAGTCAATCATCTACTGCATAATCCGGGGTCGGGTTGCGGGGGCTGCAGCTTTAGCAGGGAAGCCCGGACTTCCTTCTCCTCAGCTACTTCAACTAACTCCTCCGGGGTGATCCCAAGGCCTTCCCAAGCCAGCTGAGAGACAGTCTCTCCTCCTGGGTCGTTCCCAGGGATTTTCATTCAAATTGTGGATACGTCAGGTTTTTTAGTCCTCTGCAAACCGTTAGGTGTAATGCTTTTTATTCTGAAATTTATTGACGTCTGAAGGCTGTCCTACTTCAAATTCATCCTTTTAAATTTAGAAATGTTCAATGTTTTTCCATAGCGGCGTAATTTTCTAACGCATATTTTAACATTTTCATTCATCTCATTTTTGGCTAATGAGTCACTGTGAATCCACAAGGACACACAAGGAGCTAGGATATCTGGACAAGATTGAAGGAAAGTCCACTTGGAATGTCCTCTGGTGCATTTGATTAAGAGCACTCAACAGCAATGTCTTGTTTATGGAATTTTTTACACCCTTCAATTCCTCAGCTGTGCCATACCAGAAGTGGATGTGGACCTTGTTCAACAGCCACTCCAAGTTGTTCCCTTTTACATCACATATCATTTATGACTAAATCAACAGTGTCACAGTTCGTGGAAGCCGCTTAGTGCTCTTCTCTTTACCTCCAAATTTGTAACAATCCATTAATCAATAATTCTGGCAAAACCGCCATGGCAGTGTTGAGTAGTTAGACACAATATTGTCTGTTATTAGTAGGACATGATTGTCACTTCTGCGTTTCAATAGATAAGGATGATAATAAAAAAGCACTATTTATAACGTACTGTTTATTATGCCGAGAGGGGATTCAAAAATGTATTTGTTGTTCACGTGTACTGACAGCACATAGCACTGTACCGTGTCATGTTCCTCCTTAATGTGTTATACACTAACATGCTGCTATCGCGTTAGACTATTTGCATTGGCAAGCCGCTGTAAAAAGCCAGATCGGAATTTACTATACTGAACTGTACTTTGATCAACTGAACTGTAGGGCTATTATTTGGAGAAAAAATTGTATTGAGGAGTTGGTGGTCCCCTGAAGGTTTAAGATTTGCCGTTTAGTTTTGGTGGTTGGCTTAAGGCTTTATTATACATAACTGTTTTCCTTCACAAAAATAGTTGTACTAATCTGTTTTATTGGTGGTGGCTGATGTTATCTGCCTACTCTAGAGGGAAACCTATGCTGTGCTGCCAACATCAGAAAGAGATTCCCCTCCCTCCCCCTCCTTTATTTTTATGCTCACTTTGGTTCTGCTATTTCTTCCTTTGACACATTTCCCAACTGTCTTCTTCATAAAAGCACTGTGTCCAACCTAAAGTGTTCTCCTCTGCATTTTTTAAATAGTTTGCACAATAAATTAACAGAATGCTTTCTTGCAATTTATCCCTACCATCTCTACGAGCTGTGCTCTTATTATTTACCAAGAAATCTTGGCTAGCATGCAGAGCTGCTTTACACATAGACCTCCCCCCCCTACAGAGTCTGGCTGGTATGCTGATGAATGATTGTGATTGTTCCTTATCTTTGTAACCAAAACACACACAGCGTTCTTACAGAACTCCCTGCAGGCTAGTACGATTCGAAATTGAAGCTCCTTGATCTGTTTTATTAGCATCCGGTGCCATAAAACATTGATATGCAATGCTGGATAGACAACTTGGATTTTTGGAATATTTACACAGTTTAATAGTGTTCAGCAAGCAGACAATAGTTTTTATTTAATTCTTTAAAAAATGTACAACCAGTGATGCGCCAAAGATTTGATTATTTACTGCATTTTAGACTTTAGAGGGAGAAATACACATCATTTTATTTTACTTCATTTTATTACATAGAATAATAAAACAATCATAAAGCATTTCGTAATTAAAAGTTTAAATTTGGGATGCACCGATATGAAAACTCATGTCAGAAACTGAATGAGATAACCGAGGACGAAACAGAAAGTCAAAAGCTGGAACTAAATTTTGTTCAAAATATATATATGGCGGAAAACACTCAGGGTACTTGAAGTTCTGCTCTGAGACCTCCAATTTGGCCAAATTTCAAAATTGTCCTAAATGCATGTGTGATACATCATTGGAAAGCTTAAAATCTCAATTTTCTGGAGGAAGAACATTTTTGAACAGGAGGGCATTTAAAAAAAAAAAAAAATTAAACAGCAAAACCCTAATTGCCCTAACTGGAGGTGAGAGCATGACAGAGCACGCCATGATTTTAACGACATATTATCGCATACTTACCCTGTTTCGATCCAAAAACTCCATGTAGCATGTATCACCAAGTGTCAAGACACAGCTGTGAATGGCCACAGCCAGATTTTTGGTGGAGTTTATGGGTGAAACATGGTCATATAACAAGGGTCGCCATGCAGAAATCCCAGACATCAAGGAGTGGTCAAGATTTTCTTTTTCATATATTTACCCTTTTAAACATGTTTTTTTTCAATTTTTCTTTGTTTGGATCGATTATTTATCATTTAAGATATTGGGGAAAATGCGACAGTAACAAAAAATACAATTAAGCGATAGTTATGAGGTAGATATCCGTGACTTATTTACAGACACTAAGGCTACGTTCATACTACAGGTCTTAATGCACGAATCCGATTTTTTCGTGTTTTTCCGACTCGAGTGAGGCATTAACTTGACGGTCTGAACGTGACAAGTCGCATAGAACGGGACCATTTCAAATCCGATCTGGGTCACTTTCGTATGTGGTCTAAATCCGATCTGGGCCACATTTTTCCAGACTGTCGCTGTGGTCTGTACTGTCCAGTCCCGCAAATCGGATTTCATGCAGCAATTACGTCATCAAATAGCGAGAGAGTCGTTACCGTAGCGATGCACCTGTGCGTTATTAGCGCCTAGCTTGCAGTGAACACGGCTTTCGGGGAAGGGCTGGGCTTCACAACAGTCATAAAAAATAAAAATGGGTGAGAATGCTCAGTTTTCTCTGTTACAAGTGAGCAATATATTTTAACATTGCTTACACGGCCGAGAGAGAGTCGGGGCAAACTGCCCATATGTGTGTGACGTGCACGGACAGTGCGTGCATGCTATTGATCCATATAAACTTTGAATATAAGCCTAAACGGGGATTATTTATGTCTGTTATTTGTGTCCTCCTTTTGAAAAGCAAAATATGATATCCCTGGAATGACGGATGACGTGTGTCATTTGTTTTGATGCTTCTGCGCATGCGGGTCGTCTTGTTCAGCGCGTGTCGGACTGCGAATTAGTGCGCATGCGTAATACTTGAATGGTCTCAATGGACAAAGGCAATCTGAACGGGCACGCCAAAAAAACGGATATGACAAAAAATCGGATTCGTGCATTAAGACCTGTAGTATGAACGTAGCCTAATTTTTTCAATGTGACGTAATTTGTTTAAAAGTTTAAAATTTGCGAGTGAATAATTTTTTAAAGTCGTTTTTTTTTTTTTTTTTTAAACTAAATATTAGACATCAATTAATGAGTCTAAGATAAAAATGACAAACATTTTGAATAATAAATATAATTCTTTTTATGGCTGGGTTGAAACAAAAGCAGTTGCGCGACATCTGTAAACGGGGGTCTCCAGTGTAAAACGGACAAATTAAAAATAGTTTGGGGGCTTAAAGCGCCATGAATTTGCTATGACAGCATGGAGATCATGCCTATGCAGTACAAGTTTGTCAAAGTGCACAAAATAATCCCGCAAAAGAATGGTAAAGCATGAAGTTAAGGTATTAACATTTTTCCCCGTGTCACTGTTTTGGCTTTTATTTCCTCATTAAGGGTTTTCAATTTTGTCCAAGAATTTCTATGTCAGTGCATCACAACAATGTCAAATATGTCAATCAGAATGGTCAATATTCATTCATTCATTTTCCAAGCTGTTTATCCTCACGAGGGTCACAGTGGTGCTGGAGCCAATCACAGCTAACTATCGGCAGTAGGCGGGGGACTGGCTGGTTAAGTTGCCAGCCAATTGCAGGACACGGACCACCATTTGCACACACACTCATTCTTAGGGACAATTTAAAGTGTTCCTTCAATCTACTATGCATGTTTTTGGGATGTGGGGGCAAACTGGAGTACCAGGAGAAAACCCCACAGACACGGGGAGAACATGCAAACTCCACACAAGAAGGCCAGAGCCCGTGATTGAACCCTTGATCTCAGAACTGTGAGGCAGACATGCTAACCACTCTGCCACCGTGCCGCCTGGGTTTATCATTTCATAATTTCCTACGAATGTACTCATGGGATTTTACTGCATCGGAACATTTCTATGAGAAAGCAAACTTCATTTGAGAGAAGCACTGCTTGTGAGCCACCTAATTTGGACTCTATATAGTTTCTGATTAACTTTTCAAATGCCTTCAGCCATTTTTTTTCAGTGGTTTGCATAAAAACTGAGACTCCGCTTTTATTCATGGATTTGCTTCCCACAGCTGTAGCCTGGTGAGAACAACTGATCAGATAAGGAAGTAACAGTTGCACCCCTTTGTTCCTCCCTATAATCATCAAACAAGGCAGTGATAAAATAAAATTGGTCTCTCTGCTCTGCTGCAGGCATAATTAAGGAAGAGTTTATGCTGATGACTGGAGTTTTGGTTGAAAATGAAGAGAACTTTTGCGGTGAACGTCACAATCTGGTAGAAAATAAATTTAGTGTATGAAAAAAAATCCTCTGTCTTGAGATCAGAGTATCTGCTTGTTCAATGTTGAGCAGATCCTGACAGCAAATTTTCCCATATATGGACTTTATTTGGAGCCTGACTTACTCAAGGCTTTCACACACACAAGCGTGCTCACATAACTTCCCATAAAATCAGTTTATCTACTAACTAGCCACACCCATGATCAAATCCAGCAAACAAGTAACAGTTAAATGTACAGTTAATTTTGCTTAGAATAGAATAAATAAAATAGAGTAATTCATTGTGTCATGTCATGTGATTTATCCAACCTGACACAAACGGCAATGACCGATTTTGCATTTTAAACACTACAGCCCTTTTCACATACCCCTAAACACTGTTAAAATCCTGGGATTTAAACAGGCAGGCCTTGTATGTAAAACCAATTTCCCAGGTCAACTGACACGGAGATTATGGGGATATTTAACGAGTCGCATTTTGGTATAATGTCCGGGACTTTCCTGGGACGAGGCATATGTGAAAGCAAGCGTTAAAGTCTTGGGTCACAGCACGATGGCTGATGACATAAATATCATGACGGGCCGATCGTCACTTCCTTTCTTCGCAGTAAGTCGAAAAGCGGTAAACATACATCGCAATTATCAACATATCAAGTTGGAAATAGCTAAATTAAACTGAAAACATTACGGAATTAAATTGCTACTGGCTCGTGGAGCCGTGGATGAGAGTCCATCGTCCATCTTTGGAAATGTGTGGTTTTTTTTGTTGCCTATTTTTGGGCCCGCAACTGCGGAAACAAGGGTGTACCCCAAATCAGAAAACAATGTAGGGAAGCGTTCAAGGGTTTATTAAATACAAACAAAAATACACGCGATCGCGGAAAAGGGGGTATAACACAATGGGTCGGTGACAGTAGGTCGACGGGGATCAATAATACTAACCTAAGCATTAGGCAGAGAGCTGATATGACAACAAAAACAAATAAAAGAAATTCGAGAGTACGAGGTGTCAAATGGCGCCAAGCAAGTTAATATCTCGGCACCCTTCTCTTGGATCGCCTGGGCTTGAATACAGTCTTGATGAGCCCGAACTGGTTGCAGTTACGACGTCAGGAACGCTCCCACAACCGGCTCTGTAACAAAACGCAATTTCAACATTGTGACAGCCGATGCTGGCCAAAAATGTCCGGGTTATAAAATCGCGCCAGCAGCTCTCCCCGCCCAGAGAGTGCCAGCGGGCAACACGGGACAAGTCTGTGAAAGTGTCCAACCCACATCATTCCCGGGCAATGATGCAAGTAAATCCTGCGTCATATTACACGGGAATTTACCAGGATTTGTTTGTCAAACCGGCTTTCGTCTGAAAGGCAGGTGCCAAGGGCACTAGTATGTGTAACCATGATAAAAAGGTTCAAGGAAAATTAAAGGTGACGCTCGGGTTGAATGATATTGGAAAACTGACTTTTTGGGGGTTTGCGATATATTGTGATCTTAAAACTAAAGTAATTTTCACCAAATAACTTGAATGGATTTTTGGGAAGACTTTGATTGAGTCCCATTATATTCATATAATTAGGGGTGTGACAAAATATCGAAATGGTGATATTTTGTGATACTTTGCATCCCAAAATGTTATCGATATGCACCTGCCAAGAATTGAGATATCGTTTTAAAAAGCTGTCAATGTTAAAAAAAAAAAAAAAGGAACCAACAAGTTGCTATCAAAGTCTTCAACTGTAATAGTGTCTCAGTTAACTCTATGGCGCTCGACGCCCAATCCATTTAGACTGGGAGGGTCGAACGAACGTTCATTTATTCGAAACCAGAGCATTCACTCTTTCAGATTTCCAGGCCATTTACAAGTCAATTTCTGTTCATTTTAGTGCATTTACAGGTCGCTTCCTGTTGAGTTTGAGTCACTGCCTATTAATTTGGGAGATTCCTGGGCCACTTCCTGTTCCGTAACCCAAAATCAACAGGAAGTGACACATAAAGGACTCGAAATCAACAGGAAGTGACTCAAAATCAATTACCTTGTTGCCTAGCATTGGCTGCCACTGATGGCCATAGACGTTCAATTCGTTTGAAGTGGGAGGGATGGCAGCGAATGAACGAATGTTGATTTGCTGCCACTCTCCCATTTCAAATGGATTGGATGTCTACTAGTGGTAAACTCATTCCAGTTTACAACAGAAGCTTGTTTTTCTGTTTATTAGTCATTTTTTAGAATATCTTGATTTCCTGACCAATGTATCGATAATCGTTGTATCGCCATATCGTGAGATCATTATCGTAAGCTTTGTATCACTAATCATATCGTATCGTGAGGTACCAAGAGGTTCCCACTCCTACATATAATATCGTTCAAACCAGGCAAAGGGGATTTATCTGTGAATAATGAAGATTGCGGTTTATGAAAGGGATACAGGTGGCCATGTCTCTGCACATTTACTGCTTTTATGAAACAAAACAAGTTCACTACTTAAGGAAAAAAAAAAACAATAGCACGTCCTGCGATGAGACTATTGCGCATGCTCACATCGCGATGGCGATGTTCAAATTATATATTGTGCAGCTCTAGGTAACTCTGTAAATGGATCTATTCTGCTCTGACAAACGTTTTTGAAATACCATAAACAAGAGTATTGTGACAACCAGAGGTGTGCGAAATTTCTGATTCTTAGATTATTCGCGATTCGGCCGTGGAAGAGTCAAGAACGATTCACAAACATCCCAAGTTCCGATTATTGAAATATGCCAAGTAAAGCGGAACGAAAACACAGTCAGCACGGTCTTCGGGACACAATGAGGAACGGACCGAGAGTAAACACGAGCGGCACAGGGTATTGAGATAGACTTGCTGCAGCCACACTATCTTGGAACATCAAGCTCAACTCATGCCGCTAGATAAAAAAACAATAATACCTGACTGCGGCCGACAGCTGCTACAAACTACGCCCACATAATGCTACAGTAGATATCACATATATATAAGACTAGATGTGAAATGACAGATTCTGCGGCGTTAGCATATGTATAGAAAACTAATTGCGAAATGACAGACTCATTGTCGTTAGTAAACAGCCGCCATCTTAAAGCTGTAGACTTCTCTGGAAGGCTGTTGTAGCGAATCTTCCGAGCGAACCTAATTAACTTTTTATCTAAAATACTCCTAAACCGGCAAAATTTTGACTTGAATCTGTCTTTAAATGATGAAACACTTTTAAAACTTTCACATGTCGAAAGTAGACAGAAGGGAAATTATGAAATAAAGGGAGCCATTTTAACAACTTTAACGGTTGATTCACTACATTAAATTATTCTAATGTAGTTTAAAGCTGCTGACACAGAATGGGGACTTGAGCATTTTATTTATTTTTGAACTGTTAACTTGGTACTGAAATAGTAGTTTATTTCAGCCTGAGAGGATTTTTCTACAATTTTTATAACTAATGCACGAAACATTAAAAGCAGCTAATAGCGGGGGGGGGGGGGGGGGGGGGGGGGGGGCATCTATAATCGATTTATAATCAAATCGTAGCCTCTGTATTACAGTCCAATCGTTAGGTGCCCCAAGATTGTCACCTCTAGTGACAACTAAATTAAACAAGCAATTAAATTTAGAAGCTTCTTAATGATTGAATGACTAACTAAAGGTGGCCTTAGAGAAAAACAAGAAAAACAGTTGCTATTTAGTAGTAAGGCACAAATATTGTCGATGCTGACAGTGCAGGCTGGAAAAGTGATCTGCATTTCCTTGCCGCAGCAGAGGTAATTTCAGTGCACTACAATAATTTATGATGGCCTCTTCCACAAGTTTGGGGGATTTTCTGTTCAGTTTTACTCTGTCCAACACCGAATAAGCAGATATATTCTACTGAGACACCATCACAAAAAGTAAAGGCACCTAAAATTTGCCTGTGCTTGATAGAACACAAAACTGAAAACTGGAAGCCATGACTTATCCTGTTGCCTTTCAAGCAACACGATAAGTCATAGTGACTACCATCTCAAGGAAGAGCATTTCATTTAAATAAAGTAACAAATAGATAATTAAAACTAAAATTAAAAATTGTAATTCCCAATTGAGCTCTCATGTCACCTGGATTGGAATCACTATTTTAAAGGTAATACACTAAATAGAACCACTTATTTGGGATTGTTTTTAATAAAATGCTTAGTATGCATATGCATATGAGTGAGTAGACATAAAAGTGGAGTTCCTTCTTTAGAATAATTTCACACTGGCTACATGCACTTGGCTGGAAAACTCAAATTGGTGCTTCGATCGCAGCTGCATGAAGTGACTGGATTTAAATTATGTGCTTAGGTTTTACCAAGATGTTGGGGCAGTATTAATGAAACGTGCAGGGTTGATTTCCTTTGTGTTCTCTTTAATAATAATCAGTCCTTCCCATTATAGCCTTTCTTTGCAATTTAAATTCTTAGTTGAAGCCCAAATACAGGCTATGCTTTTGCTCTGTGTTACATCATTCTGATTATTCACAATTAGCAAAGCAGCTTTTATCTATTTGGTGTGTGATATCCTCCGTTTCTGCTCATTTCTTACATATTCATACGAGCTATCTATCATTCATAGAAACTATAATTCGAGAACACAAGTGTTCATCATCCACCCATGTTCGCAACTGCTTATCCTCAGTAGGGCTGCAAGTGTGCTGGAGTCTATCCCAGCTGATTTAGGGCAAGAGGCAGGAAACACGCTAGAGTGGTTGCCAGCGATTCGCAGGGCACACATTGAAAGACAAAGAATCTTTCACATTCACGCCAAAGGAAATTTTTTTCCGCATGTATTTTCTAAGACAAGGAATTGGAGAAGTGATACAGTATGTCAAGAAAAGATAGAATCACAATCATTTTTGCACAACTTACTTAATTTTAAAAAATAAGGATAAGGAAGAAAGTGCAGATTGCTACAGTAATTTGATTTTTATAATATATTACTTATTCATTTGCACAGTATACAGTGTATCCTCCATTTAAGTATGCTTTTGGTGAGAAGGAAGGATTAACAATGTTATGGATAGGTTATCAGCTATTCTCTTGAAAAACTGCATTTTCAAATTTTTATATATATATATATATATATATACACACACACAGTGGGGCAAATAAGTATTTAGTCAACCACTAATTGTGCAAGTTCTCCCACTTGAAAATATTAGAGAGGCCTGTAATTGTCAACATGGGTAAACCTCAACCATGAGATACAGAATGTGGAAAAAAAAAAAAAACAGACAATCACATTGTTTGATTTTTGAAGAATTTATATGCAAATCATGGTGGAAAATAAGTATTTGGTCTATACCAAAAGTTCATCTCAATACTTTGTTATGTACCCTTTGTTGGCAATAACGGAGGCCAAACGTTTTCTGTAACTCTTCACAAGCTTTTCACACACTGTTGCTGGTATTTTGGCCCATTCCTCCATGCAGATCTCCTCTAGAGCAGTGATGTTTTGGGGCTGTCGTTGGGCAACATGGACTTTCAACTCCCTCCTCACCCCGTGGCGTCAAAATGATAACAAGAACGGGGAGAAAAAATCTCAGAACCACACGGGGGGACCTAGTGAATGACCAACAGAGAGCTGGGACCACAGTAACAAAGGCTACTATCAGTAACACAATGCGCCGCCAGGAACTAAAATCCTGCACTGCCAGACGTGTCCCCCTGCTGAAGAAAGTACACGTCCAGGCCCGTCTGCGGTTCGCTAGAGAGCATTTGGATGATCCAGAAGAAGACTGGGAGAATGTGTTATGGTCAGATGAAACCAAAATAGAACTTTTTGGTAGAAACACAGGTTCTCTTGTTTGGAGGAAAAAGAATACTGAATTGCACCATACCCACTGTGAAGCATGGGGGTGGAAACATCATGCTTTGGGGCTGTTTTTCTGCAAAGGGACCAGGACGACTGATCTGTGTAAAGGAAAGAATGAATGGGTCCATGTATCGAGAGATTTTGAGTGAAAATCTCCTTCCATCAGCAAGGGCATTGAAGATGAGACGTGGCTGGGTCTTTCAGCATGACAATGATCCCAAACACACAGCCAGGGCAACAAAGGAGTGGCTTCGTAAGAAGCATTTCAAGGTCCTGGAGTGGCCTAGCCAGTCTCCAGATCTCAACCTCATAGAAAATCTGTGGAGGGAGTTGAAAGTCCATGTTGCCCAATGACAGCCCCAAAACATCACTGCTCTAGAGGAGATCTGCATGGAGGAATGGGCCAAAATACCAGCAACAATGTGTGAAAAGCTTGTGAAGAGTTACAGAAAACGTTTGGCCTCCGTTATTGCCAACAAAGGGTACACAACAAAGTATTGAGATGAACTTTTGGTATTGACCAAATACTTATTTTCCACCATGATTTGCAAATAAAATTCTTCAAAAATCAAACAATGTGATTTTCTGTTTTTTTTTTCCCCACATTCTGTCTCTCATGTTTGAGGTTTAACCATGTTGACAATTACAGGGCTCTGTAATATTTTCAAGTGGGAGAACTTGCACAATTAGTGGTTGACTAAATACTTATTTGCCCCACTGTATTTTAAAAGACCTGAAAACTTTTGCTCTAAGTCAGAATTGTCTAGATGTAATCTATTCATACTTTTTTTTGTGTGAGTAGTAGATCACGTCACTTTTTCGTATACAGTACGTGTGGTTTTTTTTATGGTTAACTAATCAAATCTGACAATTACATCCAGTATGTTTTTGTATTTTGGAATCTCTAGTATGCGAAGTTGTACTAAATAGTGTGATAGATCCAAATACTGGAGCATGAATGGAACCCTAAAAATGATGGTGAGATAAAAGCATTTCCCAAGAAGAAGGGGTATAAATGGCGGGGAAATTTTCCTTGCGCATTTGTTTCACAGCTGAAAGGGTACTGATGAAACACTTGCTGTACTTCCAGAGTTCCTGTAGCGATTTCGGCACTACTATAGGACATCAAGATGAGATGTTCATTGAAGCGAAGGCTCATTGATATTCACAGGGAAGACTTGGCACCGCACTTTCATGCGTGACTCGGTGTCAATCAAAATACAGTTTGTGTTCACAAATTTGTGTATTACCCTTACTGAATTGTTACCATAGAAACCCATTGTGTGCGTCATAAGCGGTTGACAGTTTGACAAAAATGAGAATGAAGGCATGCTGGTGCTGTGAATGGAGTCTGTCTGTTTTTGTCTCTTTAATAAGGGTTAAAGGGTTTTTCATTCATATTCATATTTCCACTATAGCACTCAGAGGCAGAGGCTAACATTTTAAGCACCCCATAGAGCAAAAACAAACTGTATTAACGTTTCAGTTTTTTCAAGATTAGAGTCATTCATTCATCCACTGAACCGCCTATCCTCATGAGGGTCGCTGGTGTGCTGGAGCCTATCCCAGCTAGCCCTGGGCAGGAAGCGGGGTACACCCTGAACTGGTTGCCAGCCAATCGCAGAGATTTGATTCCTCAGTAAAATTTGGCTTTCCAAGTTTGTTGAGTGCACATAAGTGTTATCTGGAGCGCATTAAAATTTCGCTTGGTAAAACAAGTGTTACTAGTTTGTCTATCTAAAGTGAATTGTCATTTTTTTAAATGTCGTAGCACATATACACTACTGTGTAATGAAAACCACAACTGACAATGGATTGGGGAATCTGATAGTAGGTCACTAATGTGTTGGAGCAAAGACTAATAATGAGTGATGCACATAACTGCTGGCTCACATTATTTATGAAAAAGTGTGTAATGGCGGATGTTCTGGTCTTGCAGACATGCTCCAATACTGCAGTCTTCTGGTTGCTTGTGTGGTGCTCAAAGTGGGATAGTGACTACCAGTGTGAAATCATACGCTGAAGAGGGGGCCTAAAATTAGAGATGTCCCCGATCTGATCACGTGATCGGAAATTGGTCCGATCTCGCCATTTTTCAGAGGATCGGAATCGGGTGAAAAGGATCGGGTTTTTAATTTTTCAAAAAAATTGATATATGTTTTATTTTTTAATGGCTAAAAAGTAACAAAATCATCCTGAAATACAATGGTACTGCCAAAAGAAACAAAAATATATACGTTTTATACTCTGCAACACTCCTGGAAATAGCGCAGGAGGAAGTACTGTGAACAGTACAGTACTGTAATATGTTAAACATAAACTTTTTTACAATTTTTTTTTTCCTGGTAGCGGATCGGGACTCGCTATCGGCAGTCTCAAAATCAGGTGCTTAGGACTCAAATGCAAAAATATGCGATCAGGACATCCCTACTAAAAACCGTTTGTTAAGGCAAATAGGGGAGTTGTTGGAAAAGCTCCACGTGCTATGGTGTTGTCCACTCTTGAAGGCAGATGGAATAAGCTCATTGCTGGGAATGTGCCGAGAAGCAGTCATGTGTCATGGATTAGGGTGGGAGGGGGAGTCTGAGCTGTAGAAAACTTGCTTTTATGCTCTTCGTCATCATCTAAGATGTGTTTTCAAAATTTTAGCCATGTGCATTAGGGTCATGAGTTGACAGGGTGAAGCAAACCACATATTATTTTGCGCTATGCCTGAGCCTGGTCACCAGTCACTAGGCAATGTTTAATGTAGCATTTAGTGGAAATTGATACTATTATACTACCAGTACAGTCACATTTAATCCAAAGGAGTCAATGTAATTGTTTGGTAGATGTGAATAATACATGCAGTATGATTGCGTTTGGGAAAGAAATCTGACTGTGTAAAAAGGATAAGACGGCTATTGGTCTATTGGAAGGATCCATTCATCCAACAAGCCCACTATGTGTATAGAACCAGTTATGTTTTGCAAAATTAGTTGTAGTCAACCTTTTCGAAATAAGATGGATAAAATGAAGCTGATTTGTACAAAGCACGTACAACTGTTTTTATAACATAAAAATAATGTTAAGGCTTACAGGCCTGTCAATCCCTCTTACATACATCTCTGTATACCCTGATGTGTTTCCTACCTAGTCCCTCACATCTCTGCCATCTTGTCCTCTTTTGTATTTGCTTCATATATATGAGTGCAATGTATGAACTATGCCAGAGAGCTGTAAAGAACAATTATGTTGGCCTATTTCATTTTCTAGTCTCGCCAAGGCACTCTGTGTCTTAAGTTAGAGTGGGGGGTCAACTTCTAAACATTAGATCTTTGAAGGATAAAATTGCTTCTGAGCATTTGTTCTGAGAATTTCTGTAATGTATTTAAAGGTTATCTGGAATTATCTAATTTTTGTAAAAGGAAATATCTGGAGGACAAAGATAAAGTCATCAGAACATACAGTTTGGCTTAGTACATTTAAAGTGCGTGCTTTGGCTGATTGTTCCACAAAGACTGCAGTTGCAATTGTTCCAAAGGTCATTTACTCGATGGAAGCAGCTTTCGTTTCAGATCAGAATGTCACCAATAATTACAATATACAAAATTATAGGACAAAAAGACAAAATAATACTGTTTTTGAAATCCTCCTTATAGCAATTTCATACTCTGTCAGCATGTCAATGGCATACAATGACCTTTCAAGGCGGATTGTCTGCATAGGAATGTTAAGTGTATGTGTTCCATTTATGTTTGCTCATTCTCATGTTTCCTGTGTAGTTTGAAGCAAAACCGAGAAAATGTGAATGTTAGTACATATTGGCAGTAAACCATAGTAGGTGTTGAACAAAAACTTAAAGAATATCAGGCTTTTTTTTTCTCTGACAAGATTTTTCCCTGTCATGAGCATTTTTCTCCTGATGAGTCAACAGAAGAGCTCCCTTGTCTTATGTGTCACTTCCTTTTTAGTGTGTTCACACAGTGTATTTACTGCTAAAGAACATATTTTTACAGGCATAGACTCATCTTTTTCCCCTCTATTTTCTCTCAAAGGCTCTTGCGTCCCACCGAGTATACCTCCTCACTGCACGTATTCCCACCAAGGTAAGAGGAACAAAGTTGTTTTTCACAGAAAATTATGATGAATTGTTCAAAAAGAATTACGTTGTCACCTCAGTTTTTTTGGAGTGAATGGGCATATTTTTTTCCTTTTCAAAATCCTTTAACAACAATCATAATGACATGAGTGTATGTTTTTGTGAACGCCAATTCATGTGTACTTGCTCAATGTGCAATTATCCTTCCCAACATTTCCTCAATGCTGTTTGGGAGAAGCTATTTTTTTGTTGCCGTTGTCTTGGGTTTGTTTGTTTTTAACAGGAAAAAGCGGCACCATATAAGGGTGTTTAAAAAATCGATTCTGAGATATATTGCGATATTACATCACGCAATTTTCGTATCGATTCAAAATCTATTAATTACTCGTGTTTTTTTTTTTGTGGAAATAATACAGTGGCTGCGCTTCTAATACAGTGCTGGCCAAAAGTATTGGCACCCCTGCAATTCTATCAGATAATGCTAAATTTCTCCCAGAAAATGATTGCAATTACAAATATTATTAGTAATTAATTAATTAATTAATTAGTAATTAGTATTATTAGTAATATCTTCATTGATTTAGCTGGCAATGAAAAAAACACAAAAGAGAATGAAAAAAAAAAAATCATTATAATTTTACACATCTCCCAAAATTGGCCAGACAAAAGTATTGGCACCCTTTGAAAAGTGATGTGATGCTTCTCTAATTTGTATAATTAACAGCACCTGTTACTTACCTGTGGCACATAACAGGTGTTGGCAATAACTGAATCACACTTGCAGCCAGTTAAAATGGATTAAAGTTGACTCAACCTCTGTCCTGTGTCCTTGTGTGTACCACATTGAGAAAAGAAAGAAGACCAAAGAAGTGTCTGACGACTTGAGAAGCACAATTGTGAGGAAGCATGGGTAATCTCAAGGCTACAAGTCCATCTCCAAAGACCTGAAAGTTCCTGTGTCTACCGTGCACAGTGTCATCAATAAGTGTAAAGCCCATGGCACTGTGGCTAACCTCCCTAGATGTGGACGGAAAAGAAAAATTGATGAGAGATTTCAACGAAAGATTGTGCGGATGGTGGATAAAGAACCTCGACTACATCCAAACAAGTTCAAGCTGCCCTGCAGTCTGAGGATACAACAGTGTCAACCCATACTATCCGTCGGCATCTCAGTGAAAAGGGACTTTATGGTAAGATACCCAGGAAGACCCAACTTCTGACCCAGAGACATAAAAAAGCCAGGCGCTGGAGTTTGCCAAAACATACTGTAACTGAGAAAGCCAAAAATGTTTTGGAAGAATGTTTTTTGGTCAGATGAGACAAAAGTAGAGCTTTTTGGGGAAAATCATCAACATGGAGTTTACAGGAGAAAAACGAGGCCTTCAAAGAAAAGAACACGGTCCCTTTAGTCAAACATGGTTCCCTGATGTTTTGGGGTTAAGTTTGCTGCCTCTGGCACTGGACTGCTTGACTGTGTGCATGGCATTATGAAGTCTGAAGACAAATTTTGCAGCATAATGTAAGGCCCAGTGTGAGAAAGCTGGGTTTCCCTCAGAGGTCATGGGTCTTCCAGCAGGACAATGACCCAAAACACCTTTCAAAAATCACTAGAAAATTGTTTGAGAGAAACCACTGGAGACTTCTAAAGTCCCCAGCAATGAGTCCAGACCTGAATCCCATGGAACACCTGTGGAGACATCTGAAAATGGCAGTTTGGAGAAGGCACCCTTCAAATCTCAGAGACCTGGAACAGTTGGCCAAAGAAGAATGGTCTAAAATTCCAGCAGAGCATTGTAAGAAACTCAATTCATGGATATCGGAAGCGGTTGTTCGCAGTTATTTTGTCTAAAGGTTGTGCTTCCAAGTATTAGGCTGAGGGTACCAATACTTTTGTCCAGCCCGTTTTTGGAGTTTTGTGTAAAATGATAATTATTTTTGTTCCCATTTTCTTTTGTGTTTTTTCATTGCAAGCAAAATAAATGAATATATTACGACCAAAGCATTTGTTATAGCAGTCATTTTCTGGGAGAAATTAAGCATTATCTGACAGAATTGCAAGGGTGACAATACTTTTGGCCAGTACTGTACATACATCTATAGATACACATGTCGCAATAATCGTCTTAAAGTGTACTAGTATCGGGATTAATCGCATTCTAATTGAATCGTGACCTGTGAATCGTGATACGAATCGTATTGCCAGATGTGAGGCAATTCACAATCCTAGTAGCATGCAATGCTGCAAATCAATGTATTATCGAAAAAGTATCCTACTAAAGACAAAACCCAATCTCAGTTTTTTGTCCTTATCTGTGACCAACTATATTCAGCAGATGGAGACACATCCTCGGGTAATACTGGAATAGTATTATCTTGTACTGCTTCCTTGTTTTAACTTAATTTCAAAGATGTGTTTTTCAGTTTAATGTCAGTGGCCATCCTTCATAAAAACAGCAAAGAATTAAGGGTAACACTTTATAATAACTATCCGTTTCACTAGTTAATACATCATTAGTAAACTGTTGATAAATGATTTATTGTTGATTTGTGAAGTATTTGTTAACAGTTTGTTAAGCATTTACAGGGTGTTCCAATATGGTTGACCCCATTCTAAATGCCCATGCTAGTTGATGGATCATAATAAAACTATATACACTTTATGTTGAAGGTCATAAGTTTTATTGGTTAAATATACAAAGAAAAGTTGTAGTTTTATTAAGATCCATCAACTAGCATGGGCATTTAGAATGGGGTCAACCAAATTGGAACACCCTGTAAATGCTTAAAAAAACTGTTAACAAATACTTCACAAATCAACAATAAATCATTTATCAACAGTTTACTAATGATCTATTAACTAGTAAAACGGATAGTTATTATAAAGTGTTACCGAATTAAGTTTTGCCTCCAAATCCACTTTTTTCCCTAAAATGCAGTTTGTTTTAGTGATTACAATCCCTAAAGGCAAAATTCAACTGCTATACTATATATATTTACCACACGAGAATCAGCTCACACAAAGCCCAAATCGAAGCCACTGTCATCCAGGACTTGCGTTATTTTTAATTATTTTAAATTATATATAAATATATATATATATATATATATATATAATTTTTTTTTTTTTTTTTTTTTTGCTTTGTTGCAGCATTGAGTAGCTTCCCCTTATCCTCAATGATGTCATCATGCCTTCGACTCATTCCAGGAAATACTTAACTGAAGCCCTTATATACTGTAGTTAGTCCTTAGTTCCTGTCAACACAATGCCCCAAGGGACAGTTTTTAAGTGATTTATTGATTGTATTACAAGTATTGTTCTGTATAGCCAGCCCATAGATGTAAACATCGACCCCTCTAGTGCAAGTGTTCTTTTCTCTGTTAACTATTCAGATTTGAAGGATCAGATCACTGCTTTATGAACAGCTCAATCAGAAACACTTCCAATGCTGGAATCCACATCCCAGTCAAACCACCTTTGCTTTGATGTCTTTGAAGCCTTTCATTCAGATTTTCATCCTCATTCTCCCCATCATTTCCTCAATCCAGATTACTTCTTGCTCTCATTTCTCCTACTACATACTCACTCGTGTGCCAAAGGTTAGCGGGGATCATTTCTGAGCAGTATGATGCAACAAAGAAGGATGTCTGACTGCAGCTGAAGATCATGATTTATTCCAGTTTCCATTGTGTAGATTTACATTTTCATGTGGTATGTGAATAAGTTGTTTATTGTGAACAATTGTTCTGCGATATTTAGGGCCCAAATACACCAGATGCATGATCGTTGCGGTTCCGGTCCGACTCCGGTAAAAAATAACGCAGGAGCCAATCCGTTCCCATTATCAACGTATACCGGCCACGTCAGTGCTCCGGCTTGACTGCGGACCATCTCCGGTGTGACGCAGTCCGCCGGATGGTATAGGCTATTTTCTATTTTTGCCGGACACGCATCCGACAAAATGGGTGGAGCTGGGCCTGGACGTAACAGCCCAGTTGCTTATTCACGGTTTAAACACCAGCGAAAATGGACGAAGAACGTTTCATCATGGAGGTGGAAAGTCACAAAGTGATATATGATGCAGCTGATCGTTATTATAAGGACAGCGTTAAAAGCGAAGCTGCAAGGTGTCCTATTATGTGTGTTTTTCTGGCAATGATATCAAATACACGACGTGCTGACAACTTTGAGCGAAAAAAAAAAGCAGCGTATCTGGAAGTGCTTCCACTGCAGAAATTCTCGTGCCCGGCGCACACACAATGTCTGTTTGTATACAGAGTTGAGGGGGAAAAGTACGAAAGAGAATAAAGAGACACCCACAAGTTTCGACCTGGTGGTCTATTCAAGACATTATTCTTTCTTTCCTACATTTTACTTGACTTTTCATAGAAAAACCAACAGTTTGCGCTGGGCACAGGAATCTGCAGTGTTGAGACACCAATTCCAAGTACGCGGTTTTTTAGTTCGTGTAGTATATAATTCGCTATCCATTTTATAAATATTACAGATTATTTAACAGTTGTTTATAACAGCTCTATGAGATGTTATGTGCCGTAAATTTTACATGTGCACAAAGATATAAACCCACCGACACAACCAAGGGCATAATAGGGCCCCGCCCCCCTACCCCCCACACACGGAGCCCTGATCTCAACATGATGCAGTCAATCTGGAATTAAGAGACAGACATAACTAAAATATCAATATGCAAAGAAAAAAATGTGCTCTCTCTCTGCTTCTCTGATGAGTATAGACTCCGTGTGTTTTTCGTTGTTTTAAATGGCACATTATAGCGCGCGATCGCGCGAGCGCTCACGAGGGAACTGAGTTGGGGGACCGCAGCCGTGCGCAGCCGGTATGATTTCCCTTTTTTTGACGTACTGCGTGGCACGCAGTCAACACTGAACCAGACCGGAACCGCAACGATCATGCATCTGGTGTATTTGGGCCCTTAGCCATGATGAAACCACAATCAGTTATTTATTTCATGCAAATGTGTGGGTATGTTTTACGAGTGTGCTCATGTCACATTGACAAATCATAAAATATGTTTCTGTGTCCAAGGTAGGGTTTAGATACAGATGTTAAGTACTGTAATGTTAATTGCCTCCATATTGATCTAAAAATGAGCTGAGTGCTACGGTATTTCTTGCTTCATTGATTTATTTAGAAAGGTGAAATCAATATTAGTGGAGTCCAATGAAAATGAAGATTTACTACTACACTTGGTAGCTGAATGGTACTGTTTGTTTAAAGTGCGTACGACAGGAGAAAAAAACTCTTAAATAGGATTATTATGTGAATTAGAATCATATTTTGAGATGATTAGACTATATACAACAATTTAGCAAAGCGCAGATGATGAGAAATTAGTCTTTTAATCTGCCGGTTAGCCACGCCTACCATTATAGGGCTCTAGCGTCCCCGACAGGTGGATGACGTCAGCGGAGTCACGATTTCATCTGATTTAGTATGCGGCCCATTGAGGGGGAATTATTCACAACGAGGAAAACGCGACAAAGGGAGCCGCAAAATGTCATTGTTTCAGTCTCTCTACTCCAATATTTTTACAGTATATTCTTTGGTAACACTTTATAATAAGTATTCGTTTTACTAGGTAATTGTCATTAATAAACTGTTGATAAATGATTTATTGTTGATTTGTGAAGTATTTGTTAACAGTTTGTTAAGCATTTACAGGGTGTTCTTAACCTGAAACACAGTTTGTGTAGAAAAGTTTCAAGTTTTTGTGTGTAACGTTTGGCATTTCTATCTTTTATGGTTAAATGCCGTTCACTTCAAAAGAAAAGGCATTTTGATAAGGCATTTTGCAGGCAGCACTCATGTTGCACATTTATGAAAATCTGCCAAAGAACCAACAAATATTTGTACTTTTCTTTGTATATTTAACCAATAAAATTTAGGAGCTTCAACATAAAGTGTATATAGTTTTATTAAGATCCATCAACTAGCATGGGCATTTAGAATGGGGTCAATCAAATTGGAACACGCTGTAAATGCTTATCAAACTGTTAACAAATACTTCACAAATCAACAATAAATCATTTATCAACAGTTTACTAATGATCTATTAACTAGTAAAATGGATAGTTATTATAAAGTCTTACCAATTCTTTTTTTCCAAGTATTTTTCCCCAATAGCAAAATAAATGGCTTGAGAAGGACCAGTCAGCCCGTTGAGGGAGAATTATTCAGAACGAGGAAAACGTGACAAAGTGAGCCGCAAAATGTCATTGTTTCAGTTTCTCTACTCCAATATTTTTACAGGATATTATTTTTATCAAAGTATTTTTCCCCAATAGCTAAATAAATGGCATGGTCATGACAAATAACAGTCTTGTGCTAAATGGAATATGAAATAATAAAATTGCATTCATTCAAGACGACATGGCAAAATTGCTCCATAATGGTCAAAACTGTCGACTTCACCTTTACTGTCGCATCTCCCAAACGATATTTTATGCCACCTAAATCGGACTTGTCATTTCCCTCCCCCAGCTTCGGAGAATGTAAAAAAACCAAAAGGCGTGACAGCTAGCCGACATGTTAACTCGAACCGAGTGATGTTTTAAAGTTTTCGAAGCGGAAAATCACACATAACTAGCCCAGGTCATTTCACATGACGACTGGGTTGTCGATTGTTTACGCCGATCGGCAAACCACCCAGCGGAGAGCAATTTACAGCTCGTTCCCCTGCTGCTACGGACAGGAGAGCTCGCCGGGGAAGCAGCTGGACAATGACTGCTGAACAAACCGGCCGATGTCGGAAGAGTGTGTAGCTAGTCCTTTATTTAAAGAAAGTTTGTAGTGTTTACTTTGTAATCACTGTATTCGCGGCTATTTTTAACTCAAAGTTGCAATTTCTGATGGGTCGGAAAACACCGTAACCATGACAAAACACCGGGAACATGAAGAGGGGAATAAGGCGAGTATTGTGTTCTCCCGGCGGGGGGATGTGTGACAAGCCGCCGGTCGTCGGCTGAGTCGACAAGGAGCATGTCAGCCACAAAATGCAAGCCACCTACATATTAAAATGATCCCAGTTTTTGACATAATACCAAAAAAAACAATGTTTACTCACTTCCTGGTAAGTCCCATGGTCCCACAGTAGTAGTGCTTGTTTTGGCCGATATCCACTGGTGAATGGGAACCTTTTGAAACCCCCAAAAGACGCACACGCCTCTCCCTCGCACAGCAAGATTTTTCTGCAGCCGTTTAGCTGGCGTGATGCGTAAAATAAACGTATTAATCCGCAAAATCAGCTGAATCCTTAGTCCTTCTCATACAACAGTACGGCTGTATAGTGAAGGGGACTCCTTCTACCGTACACGTCACAGCGCCCTCTTTCTCAACTCGAGACTGTTCCTGGAAGTCACTCATTTTCATTGCACGGGATTCAAAAAACTAAATAAATGTAGCGATCGCTTCCACACACATCCAAGCGGTCCATTTCATTCAGGAGCATAAAATACCGCGTGTATTATGAAATAAACATGCTTTTTCGTGTCACAGGCACTTTAATATGCATGTAATTTCCACTGTTGTTTTGAAGACAAAATAAGATATGGTTTTAATGTGTGTTATTCTTGGAGTTGTGTGCAAGACTTTGACATAGAGATTCTGTAAAACAGAAACCTTCCATTCACTTTCTACTTGTATTCCCATGTCCGTGAATACCCTCTCTGGCTCATTCTTACAATTTCAATGGGCTCTTTTCTTTGTGCACATCTCGGATTCCTCAACCACATCTCTTCCCAAATAGACACACATATTATCCCACCCTTTGTGAGGCATTTTAATTGATACATTTGTGTTTTATATATATAATCTTATTATAGATTTTTCAATGTTTGCTGCACATAACTAAGCATTGAGCACTATCCATCGTCCAGGGACAGGTGGGCAATTGACAAATGAGTGAGCACTGCAAACACTAATGCATTCGGTCATCTATCAGCAGGATTTTTGGCGTTTTTCCCTTGATTTTTGTGTGTCAGCATGTTCCTGTAATATTGGCTAAAAATCAGTTCAGCTACCATGACAATGTTTACCACATATTGTAACATTCTGTAAATATCACTGTTGAAGCATGCCTATTGTAAATGTTTTCACATTAAGTTAATAGGACTTTTGTGTAATGCACAAAGCATCTTGGATGCTCTTCTATTTTTCTGCTCGTGTCTCTTGTGGCTGTAGTTTTATTTGATATGGCAAAATGGTCTTGATTAGCAAGTCATTTGGCGATCTTAGCACCAAAATTCTGGAATGACACAAAAATGAAAAACTGTATTTTCTTTTTAAAGTGTTGTGTCATGAAGTCACTTATGTTTATAACAGTTGTAAGCCTTTATAAACGACCAGATGACTAAGTAAACTTTTTTTTTTTTTTTTTTTTTTTTTTTTTAAAAGAGTGAAACATTGGTGCGACTGAATTACAGATGTCTTTTCTGAGATTTATATTCAGTATCAAGTAAACTATTCCAAAAGGGTCAAGAGGACATCTTCTCACCAATCTGGTGTCTGACAAGTGTAATCAGTTGATTGCAGTGAGGTGCTGCTTGTATCAGCAGAAACCTCATTTGTTAAGATGCCTGTGCTGGATCAGTTGGGGGAAAAAAAACTGCATCCACACCCCTTGAGGACTGGTTTGCCCACCCCAGGATAAATGTATTTATTTTTTTAATATTATGTAATAGGATGTTTCCACTTATGCTCAGGAACACCTTAGAAAAACATTATTGAACTCAGCTTCCAAAGTACCACTTCATTGTGGCCTAGCTTACCTTAAATGGACTAACACAAACTGACAAGTGCACAATTTAGTTGTTGACTTATTATCAGCGCAAATTAAAAAGGCAGCACCTGTGGTGGTGTAATGAAGTATTTAGTATATGGCAGGAGTAACTTGCTGATGAAAGAAGACTCCATTTAATGCTGAAAGGTACATACAGGCAACGATCTGCAATTCATGCAACATCCTTTTCAGGGATGCCCTATTTAGTTCAGGAAGACAGAAGCAACCCACATTCCGTACGTTTTAGAACAGTTTGGTGTCATAGTAAAAAGAATCTGAGTCCGAGACTGACCTCCTAGCAGTCCAGTTCAGGACCCCGTTTTTCCTTTTGCTGGCAAAATGTCAGTACTCAGACGTTAATTAAGGGTTAAAACCATGTGACGCATTGTGGAACGCAATACAGTGCTACCTCTATATGCATATTTTAATTAGTTCCAGGACCTGGTTTGTAAATCAAAATGGTCGTATGTTAAGCAGGATTTTCCCATAAGAATACATTATAATTAGATTAAATCATTCCACAGCCCAAAAACCTACGCCAAATACTTCATAAAAACTGCAGGTACAATTAGAAATGGCAATTACATATAGCAAAACAAATACATTATTAAAACAAATCAGAATAATAATGATTATTATTATAAATCGGAAATAAAAAAGCGTTTTTATTGTGACCTTGTAGTGGTATTTACATAATTCACCCGGGGGGGGGGGGTTTAAGGAAAAAGCCAGAGGTTGCTGGTTGACGTGTGTGTAACGTTGCTCCTGGAATGTCAAAAAGGCATCGCAGTTTAGCTGCTTATTTTGACACGTTGCCTCACTCCCTTTCTTGCTCCGCGCTACAACTTTAACTTATAAAGACTGGCGAACAGAGGTAATAGGAGAGGAGACTGCAGGTGGAGGTCTCTTTATCCTTAAAGTGCCTATGAACCCATAAAAAAATCTTAAATAGCATCATTATTGGAAGGAAAATCATATTTTGAGAGGATTTGGCTATATACAACAATTTGGCAAAGCACAGATGACAAGAAAAGAGTCTTTTAATCCGCTGTTTATTTCAGAATTTAGCCCAGTGGAGAAGAAAGCGTTTTTCAGCGATTCTACTTCAACTGTGGATCTTTCAAGTGATATTTTCGAACCAGAGGAAACCTTTGGCATGCAGCCATATATGTTTGAGTCGTATTTGGAGAAGGAGGAAGATTCAGAATGACAACAAACAGGGGGCTGATGACTACAGCATACTGTAAAATGTCATAATTGTTTTCTCTCTACTCCAATATTTTCACAGGATAGTTTTTGGCTCCAAGTATTATTCACTGATTGCTAAATAAATTGTATGGTCATGACAAATAACATTCTTGTGATAAATGGAATATGAAATATTAAAAATGCATTTATTCAGTCCAACAGGGCTAAATTACCGTATAATGGTCAAAAATGCCGACTTCTTAAACCTCCCAAACAGTATTTTATGCCACCGGAGTTAGTGTGGCTGTTGTCATTTCCCTCCCGGCGACTCGGAGACGGACGAACGAGCATAAACAAAAGGAAGCGTAAGAGCCAGGCTACATGCTAATCAGAACCGAGTAGGTCTTCCAATCTTTTTTGCCTTTCGAAAACGAAAAATCACACATAACTACCCTGACTCATGTCACACACAGCGGCGAAGGTGACAGCCTTCACCGATCGGCCAGCCCCCGGCGGAGAGCAAGTTTCGGCTCGTCGTTCTCCTGCTGCGGCTCTGGCAGGAGTACTCCTTGGCGGGGCTGCAGCTGGAGAATAAAAGCCGGACAAACTGTCCAATGTCGGAGGAGCGCGTGGCTGCCCGAGCCCAAGCTGAGGATAGGGGTCTATTGGCGGGCACACGAAGGGGACTGAGGGGGTGGAAGTCTGGACACAATCGAGAACCAGAGACGAGAGCGGGAGGCTCCCCAAGCGCGGACGCTCATCGGCCGGCGACCACAGTGTGTGACAAGTCGCTGGTCATCGTCCGAGTGGCCTTCTCGGTGGACATGGAGCATTGTCACCCACAAAATGCAAGCCGCCTCCTTATTAAAACGTATGCCATGATCCCAGTATTTGACATAATATAAAAAACTTAGTTTACTCACTTCCTCGTTGGTCCAATGGTCCCACAGTTGTTGGACTTGTTTTGGCCATTCTCTGCGGTGAAACCCAAAAAGGCTCACACGCCTCTCCCTGGTGCAGCAACAAAAACCTGCAGTATATTAGGCTGGCATGATGCGAAAAATAAACGAATGAATTTGCAAAATCAGCTGCAACTGCAGGCCTTCTGCATATGATACTAATGGCTGTATAGTGAAAGCAGTTTGTCCGCTGACGTCACATTCGCATTCTTCCTCAATCCAGGAAGTCACTCATTTTCATGCCGCGGGGTTCAAAAAATTGAATAAATCAGTCGATTTCTTCCACACACTTCCAAGCAGTCCATTTCATTCAGGAGCATAGAATACCGCGTGAAATATGAAGTACACATGCTTTTTGCTGTCATGGGCACTTCAATCCATAAGAAGGTAAAGGTGTTCCATCTTCTCTGAAATAGCGCTACGACATTTAGAGAGAATAGTTTTCCCATTGGATGCTTTGACCATTTTGATGGCTTCCATCTGCTTGAGGACCGTCGGGATCGTAGACATATTCTGGCCGTATTGTTGAGCCAGTTCACTGACGCGCACACCACGCTCATATTTTTCCATCATTTCCTTCTTAATTTTAATGGGAGGTGCCACCGTTTTTCACCACCTGCACTAACCCTCTTGGGACCCATGTTGGTTCTTCACACAAGAAAATCCGCTGTGCTGCCATCTTGTGAGATAACCATAAAATTGAAACGCTGTCATAAATCGTGGTATTGTCGAGCGTGTCGTCATATGTCGAGACAAAAAGTCCAATTTTACGTCGAATGTCAAAGGGATCATATGTTGATGCGTTCAAATGTCGATGTACCACTGTATACGATAATGGAGTCTCGAGCAATGGAAGTTGTACATCAAGCAAGAAGAAAGAATTTTACCTAGAAAGCTTTAACAACAAAAAATGTGATGTACCACTGTGGTAAACATGCCCAGTCACAGTTTTTTGGGGAAGAATATACAGTTTAATATTTCGATCATTAAATATCTTAGGTTATCTTGTTGTGTACTCAATTGAACATATATTGAAAATGTCTTTACTGTTTCACTGTATTCTGGTTTTATTCAGTTTTACACAACGTCCCTAATTTCACTCAAAGTAGGGTTTGAAGACTGTCAACACAATTAATAATGGGAAGCTGATTGTAGTGTTTTGTGATTAAAAAATTCTGTACTGTAGACAAAACACTGGTGAGAAGACCATGCCTTGCACAAACACACACACAGTCAGACAGCAGACAGTCTGCATATCGTCTCTCCTCTCTCATCTGTGAGCCAATACTCAGAAAGTCAACTCCCACCTGAATTGTCTGCTCTCGCTTCCTGGCCTGCCTTCAGGCACTGTGTAGTGAAAGATGCAACTGCGGGAACTTTGCCTACTCACAGTAATATAAACAGTCTCAGACATTTTTGTAAGCACAGACATTCTCCCACTATCACGTGGAAGATAATCTTTGCTTTGTCCATTCTTGGTATGCAGAAGCAGACTACGGTGCTTTTATGTTTTTTCTTTTATAACAATGCGATACTTCATTTTTGTTATACATAGGAGTGGGAACCTCTTGGTACCTCACGATACGATGCGATTTGCGATACAAAGCTCACGATAACGATGATCTGACGATATGGCAATACAACGATTATCGATACGTTGGTCAGGAAATCATTCTAGAATACTCTACGAGCAACTAATAAACAGAAAAACAAGCTTCTGCTGTGAATTGGAATGGGTTTATCACTAGTATAAGTCCAATCCATTTGAACTGGAAGGGTGGCAGCGAATGAATTCGTTCATTCGCTGCCATCCCTCCCACTTCAAACGGATTTATAGTCTATGACCGTCAGTGGCAGTCAATGCCAGGCAATGAGGTAATTTTGGGCTATACAAGGTCATTTACCTGTTGATTTTCAGTTACTTCCTGTTGATTATGGGGTATTTTACAGGTCACTTCCTGTTTATTTTGAGTTACAGAACAGGAAGTGACCTAGGAATCACCCAAATGAATAGGCAGTGACTCAAACTCAACAGGAAATGACCTGTAAATGCCCTGAAAATCAGACAGAATGACTGTGAATACTCTGGTTTCGAATGAACGAACGTTCCCAGTTAACCGAGACACTATTGAAGATTTTGGTAGCAACTTATTGGTTCCTTTAAAAAAAATATTTTTTATTTTTTTTGGCATTGACACCTTTTTAAAACGATATCTGGATTCTTGGCAGGAGCTTACCGATAACCTTTTGTGATACAAAGTATCACGATATATCACCATTTCGATATTTTGTCACACCCCTAGTTATACACATAATTGTGTCTTTTTCCAAAATACATTTCGTTTCATAGCTAAAATAGTACATCAGAGAAACAAGAAAGGACTGTTTGAACCTATTAATTATGTGGAAGACATATTTATGCACATTCTTTCGACAGTCTGTCACGGTCAAGTCTTGTTATTTGGAACAATTACAGTACTATCACAGAAGACCAAACAGTAATCACTTGACACACAAACATTGGATTCAAGTGTGCCCTTCTGAATGCATGACTTGCTTTCTTCTGTTGTATCTCACACTTCTACCCTTTTGTGTTTGTTTAGGTTGAACACTGCTTTAACTACTTGGAGATCCAGGGCATTGCATGTAACAAGCCAACGCAGGTACAGAACGTCTTATCTTAAGTACAAGTACACATAAAGCAAACTGTAGTTTTTTTTTGTGGGCTGTCAAAACCACATCCCAATGCTTATTTAAACCCTGCTGTCACATTTGCATGGAATTACTAGTGGGATTTCCATGAGGGGCATAGAGGGAATGTTTGTCACTGGAATGCCTGCTGAAGTGGTCACATTTTTACACGAAAAGGGCAGTTTTACATGGGGATCAATATATCAAAATCAGTAATTACAATTTAATATCATTCCTTGAACTGAAATCATCTTTATACAACCAGAGAGGTCTTCAATGTGCCTTCATTTGAGCTGTCAGTATGATTTACTTTATAATGATATGATAACTTGTCACTTTTTTTAATTCATGCTGCTCAACCTATTGAGTCACTCACACCTCAAAATGTCACTTCTCCCGTTATGGTCTCCCATGTTTGATATAAACTTTTCAGGATTATGGTAATTTTGAAAGTTGAGGCGACAAGTGTGCATACTAATTTGCATAATTACTGTGAAATACCGTAGTGGTTAACCCATCTTGGAAAAGGTCATTAAATCTTTACTTTTATTTTAGTTATTTGGTCCATGGACAGAGTGGTTAGCAAAAGAAAGGATTATAGAATTTAACTGGACATAGAATTGTACTGTATGACTACAACAATAGATTTTTTTTCAATTCATTGCCCTTAAAAAAACTTTTTTGTTTCCTTT
The DNA here is from genome assembly GCF_030265065.1 of Corythoichthys intestinalis. Taxonomy (NCBI): domain Eukaryota; kingdom Metazoa; phylum Chordata; class Actinopteri; order Syngnathiformes; family Syngnathidae; genus Corythoichthys; species Corythoichthys intestinalis. The sequence continues at coordinate 47,299,397 of NC_080398.1, forward strand.
TCAGCTGTTTATAGAATATGAGCGGGGCGCCTTCTCATTGAAGCTACTCTCCACTGATGAGGTCAATGAGGTGGTTGCTCAGATAGGATTCTGTCTCCTCAAAATATGTCCAGGTCTTCCACCTAGGTGAGTTTAATCACAGTCATAAACACCCCAAAATAATTAGAAAAAAATGCTCATTTGCATTTGCTTTTTCACAAACATGCATGCTCTGTCCTATAATACCGAGTTGCGCTGAATCAATATAATGGCTTAGCTTTTTTTAATTAGTCATTTGAAGATAAGGGAGTTTGTAAAATGACTGGTTTTCTATGGCCTTGTGACAAGAGCAATTGCTACTTAGTTCTGCAAGTTGAGTGACTATTCATTCCTCTCGCTATACTGTAAGTTCACGTACAGTACAAGCACAGGCTTCTTTTATTTAAAAGTGCTGAGTGACTATTTGTGGTGTTCTTAGAGACCTCTGAAGACTCTGAGACTCCTTCCACAGCAGACTTCCCCCAACACACATACAAATAACTTCAAGCCCCTTCAGGGTAACCTAACCTTATCCCCCCTAGTGGAGACATAAAATCTAAATTACACGTACCCTGCATTAACTTTCTCATCCCTAGTGATTTATGGGGTGGCATTTCAATTCTTTTAAGGTTTATCACACAGATGGAGCACATTTAATTGCAAGGCTTATGGGTTTCCGTCACACATGGTTGGCAAAGCATGACGGGATCGGTTACCCTTCGCCATTGAGCATTTATCATCAACTTTGCCCCTGTGTACCTGTAGTCCCTTTTTTCATTATACTTTATTTATACTATGGGCCTTGTAATGGTACGTCAGCCTTGGCCTGAACTTTTACCCCTCTGACAGTAGCATTTTGCAAGGGCTTGTACCATGTGCATAGGCTTTACTATCAGTTGACAGGACACGGGGCTCGAGGCTGATCCGTAGGGGGCCTATTTTCAAAAACTTAAAATTCAAATATTTTTAAAACCAAAGCCGCTAGCGACCTAAAACCAAAACGGGCAACTGTGGTTAACATGCCCCTGTCAGTTTTTTTGGGGAAGAATATACAGTTTATTTATTTCGATCATTAAATATCTTGGGTTATCTTGTTGTGTATTCAATTGAACATTATTCAATTGAGCAGTTGACTTAGGCATATATGAGTCATAGACTTCATAATATATTGCCGGGACATAAAGTGCGGAGCTGATTAATAAAAAAGCTGACCGAGTGGAAACAAAGAGCTTTTTACGTTGAAAATTCTTGTGAATAAATGCTTAAATCCCTGAAGTCTTTATAGATGTGGACGTAAAACAGTCTCGATTCTTGGTTAAAAGCCAAAAAAAAAAAAAACCGGCCAGTTAGCATTTATTTTCCGTAAATATGTCGAACGTGCTGCTAGTCTTTAAGCCACTTTGGCGCCGCCTTATCACCACAATGAGATTTTGACGTTGACAATTCTTGTGAATAAACGCATAAATCCCTGAAGTCTTTATAGATATGGACGTACAACAGTCTCGATTCTTGGTTAAAAGCAAAAAAAAAAAAAAAAAAAAAAAACGGGCAGTTAGCATTTATTTTACGTAAATATTGCAAATCATGATTTGAATTAGGTTAATTTCTCCCATTGATTTTTTTCACTACGTTTCAAAATGCATGCATGTTACGAAAAATATAATAATTACCTTGAATCCTCGAACAAATCACTCCTGAGCCAATTCTTCCTGTTTATATGCGGTACAGCTGTCATACTTTTTCAACCTAAATCCGTCGTTGGATCGCTGCATGCGTTTGACAATAACTGTGACCGACTTTGACAGACTGAAGTAAAGTGTGGGACGGCCCCCTACTTGAAGGCGTGGCGCAGTGTCTGGGGAATTTGTCCCTTCAATATTATCATGAAGTCTATGTATGAATCTCCATGAGCAGCGACATCAAAAAATTCAGTCGTTCCCTTTGATCATTTTAATTTTACTCAACAAAAGCAAAATTTGCATTTTTCTATATACAACTACAACTTATTTAGGTTGAATTCCGATGTTACACTTGCCTCAGCACGTTGACACATCTTGCCGGCTATCTGGCCCCTTGTCTTTTTTAGATTGAAATGTTACAGAAAATAAAACACGTAAAAGGCGATTTTTTTTTTTTTTTTTGTATTGATGCAGTAATGTCAAAAACGGCAGGTGGCCAAAAATTATCTGATCATTTGAATGTAAACTTGTGCTACTGTGTATGGCTACAACAACGGTCCTCACAAAACAAAGAGCTTTTTAAGGTGAAATTTTTTGTAAATAAATGCGTATATCCCTGAATTTCTATAGATATGAACATAGAACAGTCTTGGTTCTTGGTTAAAAGCAAAAAAAATAAAATGGGCAGTTATCATTCATTTTACGTAAATATTTCAAGCTTGTACATTGATTCTTTAAGAAAATGTAGACAAACATGCTTTATTGTATCCTTTCTTATGCCAGTAAAGTGATGAGGAAGCTCAGCATGGATCCTGTAGACAGACTCACCTCGCTGCAGATGTTGTGGGAAAACAACAAACCTGCTGACCCGGGACCATGTGGTAAGTGATGTCACAGATATCATGTTTCACTGATGAAAATGACTGCAAAAAAGATTGCACGTGGAAGTCATGCATTGCATTTTAGTGGTTTATTGAATTATATCTCTCTCTCTGTCGTTTTTTTATGTACATGTGTGCTACAGGTGGTTTTTCTCAGATGTACAGGTGTGTTTGTGACTGGCTGTCACTCCCATACAGAGAAGAAGTTCAATGGGTCAGTATTGTTCACGTGTCCATTATATAGTATTGATACCTAAAATGACGTCTCGTAAGTGTATGTTTTTTCTGTAGTTCTTATATGTTGTCATCAAGGAAACTACTTGTTCACGATGGAATCTGAATTCAAAGTTGATAGCTATTTCTGAAATATATATATTTATACTGTAATTTTCTTTCTCAAGGATGTGGACACCATCTATTTGACGCAAGACACCAGAGAGCTTAACTTGCAGGACTTCAGCCATTTAGAGAACAGGTCTGAAAAACTTTCAAAGCTGATAAAATTTGAGCGCACAAAGGTGAAAAAGTTATTACATTCAATTGCATTAGTGACCTTTGTTTCACTGCTTGCGTTCTCTTCCTCAGAGACTTGGTGGCCATAATTGCAGTCCTGGAATTCAACCAGTGGTTCACCAAGCTCGCCACTAAGGACTACAAGCTGGTAAGCTCTCTTTTTTGCACCACTGATGATGTGTTTGTTGAGCCAGGGACTCCAAACAACAATTCTTGTCATTTTTGCACGATGACTGCAAATCAAGTCTCCCTCCATTATGTCCACAAATAGTGAAAAGTCAGCAATCATGTGGTCAATTGCGTTTTGGCTTTGTTTCTCACTATGCTCAGTTACCAGTTAAAGGGAATCTCAATATGGTGTTGCATCTCCTCCCTAATGGACATTATAGTGTTGCTGTTGTAAAACCATTATTGGTGTGGTTTGAGGTACTTATTAAATTGTTCCAGTTTATTACCACGTTACACCCTCCCCCTTTTTGTTCCCTGCTGTATATTTCAGTTGTATTATGGGCTGCAGCAAGATTGCCAAATTTAATCGTATCCCGGTTAATCTAGTGAGACACGACTTATAAATGCTCTCAATTGTTCTATTGCTCTATCTTAAAAGGTTATTGGTGTGTCACTCCTGTTTATTCAGTCCGAGCCCAGATAAGATCATCATCTCTGCCAAGGAAGTCATTGTTTTCCCTCTTTTGTTGGTTAGTCTGGAAAATAAAATAATGAAATTCAATATCTTAATAGAGAATGTATTTTTTGTTGTTGGCCTATTTGTTGGATTTCAAATTCAATCTCTTCATAATCATCCTTGTTTGCACAAAATTCTGTGTGTATTGTGGCTATTGTTTCTCACATTGTCCGTCTCATGCCATTTGACTGTTGATCAGTCAAATGTTGGCATGTGATAAGACTCCAAGACCTAAATAAGACAAAGCAGCACCATGACCCCCTGCAGGTCTCCATTACCAGCTGTCTTGTCTTCAGGCTTCATGCCGTCTCATCAGTTACCACACTTGGCTTTCTCAGTCCAAACAATTATCTCATGCCGTCGTCATCGCCAGCTCCTTTTGTGTTGTATTTAATCTCTTTCCTCACCATCATGCCATGTGCATATTTAGGCTCAAATGTTCACTGGGGCTCAAGTCTTTAACGTGTGACTTTTCCATCCCGGATTAGTGGGTATTAAACAGTCACTAAAACCAGTGAAAAAGGAACAGCTTCAGCAGTTCATTGAATTATTTTAGTGTGCCATTTATAGAAGGACAGAACATTTAGTAATTATTTAGGCACTTCTGCTTCTTTGAATCCATTTTACTGCTTTTTTGCATGTTATCGTCTCTCCAAATATAAACTTTGCCCTTGTTAAATGACTTAATGATCAATTCAAGGGATAAGTAACATAAAACGTATAACTAAAGATGATGATCATGATTTAAGTGCTGTAATGATTATTCGATTAACTCGAGCAATTCGATTAGGAATGAAGCTACGAATTAAATTTTGCTGCTTCGACTATTCTTTTAATTATAGTCGTTTTGTTATGGTTTGTTTTGAACGTGTTTGCATTTAATTTTATTGATTTTGGGTGGATACACTGCCCTCTAGTGGCAACAGTGTAGATGACATAACTCATTTAACATGGCTGAACTCAGTAGCTCCCTGTTAACACAAGCTAATGTTTTTTATGCATTTGTAATTTAGTTTATAGGTATATTTAGCTGTTTTTATAGGAAGATTTGTTTGAACGATTTGTAAAGTGTATAGTAAAAAAAAATAATAATAAAATGTAGTAAGGGTGTAACGGTACATGTAATAGTATTGAACCGTTTCGGTACGTGGTGCTCGGTTCGGAACGGACGCGAACCGAACGAGTTTCTGACGTAATATAACCCTTACTTTTCGAGGCTGTGAGTCGATCGGGTTACAGTTTCTTTGTGTAGATTATATTTACTCCGTCTTCTCTGCTATAATGAGGACCAACATGGTAGGACAGTACAACCCAGAAACATCAACGGCGTGACAACGTGGCCGCCGCGAGAACGCTGCGAAACGGGGGCGTTAGAGTCAATCAGCCACTGCAAACCAGTCGCAGTGCGGCCGCGTGTTAGATGCATCCCAGAAGCGGCTCAACGCGACGCACGCGAAAAGAACGGCAGAGTTTATTATTTGATGCAAGACGCGGCCCTCCTGCATCAATACTACTACCGGTAGCTAGGATCAGGCCGGAAGTCACTCGTGTAAAAATACGGTGGATCTGGCCGATTTTCAAACTAATATGCAATCGTAACCTACTTTTTGAGTCCATCAGATCTCTTGAGTGGTAGCTCGGGGCACAGTTGACTTGTCTTTGTTGATTTACTGCAGAGTCTTCTCTGCTATAATAATAACCAACACAGCCCCGTGTTCAATACAAAACCCTCCTACCACAACAAAACAAGTAGGAACTAAAATTCACATAGGAACTAAAGTTATACAACATAAAATATACAATATAAATGAATACTACATCACATTTGTAAAATATAAACACACAATAAAATAAATAATAGCCCATTTAAATAAAATAAATTGAAATGAGCTAAAACAGAATAATACACACATCCTGCTTACACAATTAGATTTATTAATTTTTGTGTGGCTCTTTAACTTGAGAAAATCCACCAATAAAGCTTTTGAAAACCGTTTCCAAGTTAAAAAACATGTTTCATTGAGGCATTTCATTTGTAAAATACATGTTAAAATCTTTGTCATTGGATTGCTTTTCTCTTTAGCACAGGACTTCTTTTTTCTTCTTTCTTTCAGAAAGAAAGCTGACCAATATGCGGGTCTGAAAGGCAAATTGTTGTTGGATTATCTTTAAATACCCGCTACTTTTTGAGCAGAATTCTTGCTTTGTATAGTCTAATGTTCCTATTGTTGAAAGCACAAAAGTATGTAATAAACAACTAGCACATTTATACAGTGGTACCTCTACATACGAATTTAATTCGTTCCAGGACCTTGTTTGTAAGTCGAAATGGTCGTATGTCGAGCAGGATTTTCCCATAGGAATACATTATAATTCCATTAATTCGTTCCAAAGCCTAAAAACATACACTAAATTCTTAATAAATACTGCTGGCACTGTTACAAATGGCAATTAAACATAGAAAAACAGATAAGTTATAAATAAATAATTCAGAATAATATAATAAGAATAAGAATAATTAATAATTATTCCTGTAAATAATGTAACGAATCGGATTCTAATATGGCGGACACTTTTTACTGTCCCTGAACGCACCGCAAAGGTGACGTCTCAGTGAGATAGGTCGGTGCGGTAGAGATAATACTTTCGTTTTCTTGAGAGCGGTCAACTGCTTAAGACAATGCGCGTTTTGTGTTGGATAAGTTCTTAAATAAATGATAAAAACGTGACGAAGCTGGCGATTTCCTTGGCAATGTTACCACAATAATAATTGTCACCTTAACTTATAAATAGTGGCGAACGGTGGTCGGAAGAGGACCATGGAGCTGTATTGTTGAGCCAGTTCAGGGACGCGCACCCCAAGCTCATATTTTTCTATAACTTGCATCTTCATTTCAAAGGTAAGCATCACTTTTTTCCTTGTTTCTCCAACTGTATCAACTTTTTTTGAAAACTGTGTTGATTTCTCACACAAGAAAATCCACCGTGCGTTCGTTTGCAGTGCTGTCATGTCGTCGTATTTCGAGCAACTCGTCGGATGTAGAAACAAATGGCGGCTCAAATTTTACGTCGGATGTCGAAAAGATCGTGTGTCGAAGTGATCGTATGTAGAGGTACCACTGTATTTTGCATTTTGTTTTCTTGCTGTACCGAAAATGAACCGAACCGTGACCTCAAAACCGAGGTACGTACCGAACCGAGAATTTTGTGTACCGTTACACCCCTAAAAAATGTTATGCAAGTTAGCAAATTGTTCTTTTGTTGTACTTAGATCCTCACTTTTTTTTTTTTTAATACTGTTTGAGGGTGATCTCAGGTATTTTATTCTTAAATGAAAGTGCAAGTCTACATAGTTTAAAGAAACACTTGGAAATTTTATTTTGTGTTTGCATTTATTGCTCTTTCGTAAGTGCAATCTTAGCAAGCCTTTATTTTACATCTCCTAAAATTTATTCTGCAACACATTAAATGCTCCTAATCTGATTATTAGGCATGTGCCAGTATGAGATTTTGACGGTATGACAACCTTAAGCAAAAATACAGCGGTATCGTGGTATTGCAATTATAGCTCTAAAATGTGTTATTTTGAGACGTATGGGTTAAAAAAAAGTACACAAAAATACTGTTTTCCATTGAACAGGATCTTATTTTTCACAACATATTTGCAAATTGGCAGATGTTTACAATGGTGGAAGACGTTACAAAAGTAGGCTAATGATAGAGAAGAAACTAGTTAGCCATCTTGGCATAGTAACTAGCCACGTTATCTGCCTCGTTAACAAGCTTACATCATAGTATTTGTTTTACCATCACTAGACACACTAAACCAGCTTGAGTGAACTCTCGTAGCTGGTGAGAAGCGTTCATGAAAGAGTTTACTTACCTTAAATTTTGTGACGGATGATCACATAAATGTGATGTCATGTTGGAGGTGTTCCCTGCACGTCAGCTTTCCTTCCTCCTCTAAGCCGCAGCCATCTGTTTCTTTTCGCTAGCCGAAGTACTCCCATACTAGCGACTTGGTCTATTTTTGAGATTGGAGAAAGCTCAGGTGCATGTCACTGACAGACACAGGACAGAGCAACAACTTGAAAGGGATGGATGAGCACTGCCGTTTCAAGCCTCGGATATTTTTAGGACCTTAAAGATGGCTAATAACGTAACTACGGTACGGTGGAAAATTTATGTGGTTTTGAAACCGTGACGTTTTCATACCGCGGTAAACCTTGAAACCGGTAACCAGCACATGCCTACCGATTACTCGATTATTTGAACTAACTAATTGATAGATTAATCGACTACTAAAATAATCGATACCTGCAGCCGTACTAAATTCACAGTCACTAATGTGCCAGAGAAATAAATCGAAAACGAAAAAGCAAATCAACAGCAACAGGGTAGAAATATGTAGGTCAGTTTGGATTTCAATGGGGAGGGACACGGAGAGCCAGATGATGAAATAATTCAAGAGGTAGCAGGGAAGAGATCTCAGGGTGAAAAGCAAACATCTCCTCTCTCAACAGCAAAACAAATTTTCTGGTAAATGTATTCGCTCACAAACGTTGACATTCCGGGCAGCACTGCTTTAGTCATGCTGATGTAGCCACAACATGCTACAGAATTGTGTGAAAAAAACAAAACAAATTTTTTACATACATACTGTATGATATTTTCGCAACAGGGAGTAATTTGCCTGCTCATTGTTGATTCAGTCTCCTTGTTTAGTTAGTGTTCTAGTCAGGATGCTAATATTGAGCGATACAGGGAGACAGGAAAGGACAGCATTGAGATGACCTAATGACTATTTGCAATGCGTCATTTTTCTGAGCAGTAAAGAAAGAGAAAGTCTTAAGGCCGAGTTATACTTCTGCGTCAGACCTACGCCGTCAAGGAAGAATCGAGTTACGACCCTACGCCGTAGCCTGACGCGCACCTCTCGATTTTTGTAACCTTCGCGTCGCGTAGACGCGTAGACGTAGCGAAAACGGACTGTGATTGGTCCGCTCAGACTGTTGTTTCCGGGCGAAAACACCGCCATTGTAGAATAGAATCAAACATTATTTTCTACACGCAAAAATGCACCAAGCCGACGGGAGTATCATCGAAGAGTCAAGAAATTATTATTGTGACTGCCAAATGGCAAGGTCGGCGATCGAAAAAATAAATAAATGGAAGAACCACCGAGACGTGGGTGGTCGGAATCGAGTGGCCACACGAAGCGGTGACACAGTCGGCCAAAAACTGCCAACTTTTTATCACTTTATGTCGTATTTTTGGTTGGTGCACTTCATCATTTACTGTGTACATATGTTTCAAGTATATGAAGAATAAAGCACAGATCTGGTGTCAAAAGAGTTGTTTTGATCTTTAATTTTCAATAACAGACAGTTCACACACACAATACATCATCACTGATTGAGAGTACCTCGGTGCTTTTTATGATAACCTTAAAATCAAGCCTCCCAACGCAGTTTGGGAAGTTCCCTAGACGCCAGAAATCTGCTATGGCTTCCCACTGGCTGGTTGTAGGACACAGCAAACAGGCTGGAGGGCTTTGTAGACCTTGAACGCAGTGCTCGACGCCAGTTTGAAGCTAGCCGCCACAGCTAGCTCTCTCCACCCGAGTCTCTGTGCGGCATCAAAAGTCGGCCAGACCGCCTCGAAACCGTCTTCTGCGTCGCCTGCCCGTCAACATTTGTATGTTCAATATTTATTCAGTGTTGATGAGCAGAATATTTACTTTCAAGAGTTCCATCTTGCATTGTTTATTTTTTCTCCGACTAGCGGAAGTAAACAAGCCTGCCCCAAAACCGTACAAACATAATGCCACATCCCTCTAGTGGCTTGGCGGTGAATTACAGAGCAACGCGTTCCCTCACCGCAGAACTATCGAATGTCGAATGACGCCGTAGTCGCTACGCCGTCACCGCAACGCGGGAGTATAACTCAGGCTTTATTCAATGACTCCTGGTTAACTGCATACGTTGATGCCATTTTTGTGTTTTTTTCCTTATTTCATTTTTTGTTACTTGATATTTACTTTTCAGGTATTGCCTGCTCCCCTCTTTCGTTCACAAACCTTCATAGTTTAATGTCGTGAACATGCAAACAACAAGCTCTTTCTCCCCCCTCACCATGTTTCTATCCCTCTTCTGCTTCTCTGCCCTCTTCTCCACTTTCTCTCACCGCGTGTGGGACAATGTCGCCAGTGTTTTGGCCTCACCGGGGCTTTTGGCCCAGAAAGCCAGTCCCTAACGGCGGGACTGTCAATTACCAAGAATAACAAATAGCACAATGGTTCAGTTAAGTTCTGGTATTTAGATGGAAAATTGTTGTGTCGGTGCAGATAATTAGCAACTTGCTGTAAAAATGTTTGTCTGAATGAGGGAGAGAGAGGGAGCATACAGTGAACTGGGTCAGTGAACATCTAGGTGGGGTGTGGACTTCCAAATGTTGAATTTTTAATTCGGTCTAAATTGCATTCTTTAGCTCCCACGTGCGTGTGTCCGGTGGTGGTACAACCAAAGGGAAACAAATTCGTCCCACTGAAATGTTTACTATCGTGCGTCATTCCAACGATTGTTTTTGTCACACATTATTGGCTACAAAGTACCACAAATTGAATTGCCTATTTTTGATTTAATCAACGTTAAAAAACAAAACAAAAAAAAGACCCTTCTCCGCAGTGTTTAAAATTGAACCATGTGTCCCAAGGCACATGTCTTCTTTGTTAGTCTCTTTGTGGTCTGTTATTCTGGTTAATTGCGTTTTAGCATTTGTAATTACATTATAGCCTTGAATGTGATCCAGTTGAGAAGCGTGATTGTCGTGTTTTTGATTAATAGTGAAAGCCTATTATATGCAAGTTTAAAAATTCATTTTGCTGCCTTTCATATTTTTCTTACCTCATGAATTTAACCTTTTTGTGTTTGTCCTAAGTCTACAGATGTTTGTGAGCAGATCCTCAGAGTGGTGTCTCGCTCTAGTCGACTTGAGGAGTTGGTGCTGGATAGCGCAGGGATCAAAACGTAAGTAAAATATCAAATGAATGTGCAAATGCCTTGGGACTCCCTTCTTATTCGATGAATTCATGTTACGTGCCAAAGACGGCTCCCGAAGGGCGTAACATAAAACAAGCCACACAAAGGTACGAGTGGACACAAATTTATTTACACACAATCAAACTCGCAATAAATATGTACAGATTGCCGACGAAGCGTGACTTCAGGGTAATCCCAGGCCAAAACAACAAACAAAAGGAACTACACTTAAACCCCACCCGCTAACTAAACCCTGATCATGTAAAAGGAACAAAGAAAAGACAGCGTCTAACCTAACTTCCTACTCTATACAAAACAGGAGAAAACGGGTTGAACAGAAATGGCGACTTACCCTTACTTGCTTCAGTGCTCTTATTTACAGTGGTGAACAAAAACGATCCAATAACGAATAAACACAAAAGACCTCACCGAAAAAGCGGGAGTGTATCAAACTAGCGATCAAATGCAAACGAGCGTGAATGGCGAGCAAATAGCTGGCGAGGAGGACCGCAGCAGAATACTGTCAAATGTGACCTCTTAGAACGTTGACAGCGGCAGGTTTAAGAAGCTTGGCGCCTTTTTCTGTGGCCAATCAGCAGCGGTGACGTCGTCGGTCCGTCCTGCGTCGATCAGCTGTCGTCACAGTGGGAGGGGAAGCAGCCAGCTGGTGGAAGCGACGATCAGCTGACTAGAAGAACCTCAGAAAATTAACTATTAAACAGCCAGGGGCCGTCACAATTCATCAGTAAGGGGTTGTTCCTTTTCATCTTAGTTTATCAGTTTACTGAAAATTAGGACAATTCAGAACTTGTAGCTTTTTTCCATTTTCCAAAAAGTACTAAATCCTGACCCTAACTTCATCAAAGACCTTTTGGTTGAACTAAAACAGATTGTGAGCCGGGCGCCCTAGTTCAACATCAATTACATTTGAACTCACTCATGTTATTCTATTTGAAAGGATACAAACTAACAAAAACAGTTGTACAAAGTATCCCCAGAGAAATGAAGAAGCGGAGACTGGTTCACAATGATATGCATGTGTCTAGACAGAAGCAGCTGTTTCTCAGAGGCTATTTACATTGGCTGGTCATCTACATGTGTCAGCTCTTTGAGAGAAATGAAATTTTTAGGGTCTCGTTTTTTTTTTTAATCATTTACCCAGATGCATTGGAAATATTTATTGTTTCATGTTTTTAGATTTTGCTGTTATCATTGCTTTTATACAATTGTCAAATTCAATGCAGTTTTAGCATGTTTATTTTGCCAAATGCTAGCAAATGGTGTTCATGTCCTTACAATACTTTTTGGTCTCTTATCAGTGATTTTGCGCAGAAACTCGCTGCTGCCCTTTCACACAACCACAGCTCAGGACTTACCACCATCAATCTCGCCAACAACCCACTGGAGGACAGAGGTATATATTTTAAACAGTGTGTTCAAATCCATTTTATCAAGACTCGACAATTAAAGTTTTATTAGCTCACAAGTTTTTAAGTAATTATCAAGTATTGATTCACTTGTATTACTGTTTAGGATTACAGTACTGCAAACACTTTGACATATTGAATATACCTCCTGAAACGTATTTAATGATGACTAGCTCTGTCAATGTGTTAATTATTTTCTGCATTTGTATATTTACAAAAATAAACTATTAAGGAAATTGTTGCAAAATTGCTCTAGCACCTTCTTTTAAAATTAACTAGTTTTAATGTTTGTGTAAGCTGCTGACTTATTATTTATAAAACATTGATTTGAAAAACTATGATTAAAAAAAATCCTAACCCAGTTGGGTTTAATGACTGACACTGTGAAGAACAGATCAGCTTGGCAAATGTGAAAAGAAAGGTTTTTTTTTTTTTTTGGTGGGGTGCGGGGGTATCATGAGCAACATTTTTAATCAGCTTTGTTCTTGCAGGTATTTCCTCCCTTGGTGCTCAGTTCTGCAAACTTCGTATTGGGCTCAAGCATGTAAACTTCTCTAAAACTTCGATGTCACCGAAAGGTATGTATTGTTCATTTCTGTTATAATTCATAAATAGATGAAAAAAATAGAAAATTAAGTTGATGGTAGCTTTTTCTACACTGTTTGTCTTCATTAATATTTGTACATGCAGATGATGATGATGATCAGGAGCTTTTCACAGTTTCATCTTGCGTAAATGCTCAAGCTGCTGGAATGATATACTAGACAATAAGTGCTCTGTTCAAAATTTATGTGATTGGGTGACAGGAGGTAACAAAAATGTGCCGAACACTCAGACACTTTCAGGATTCTGGATACAATTTGAACATTATTTGCAGGTGTTGTCAATAATGTATTGCAGGAAAATATTTTTCTTAGTTTACCGTTAAAGTAATCAGTACAATACAAGACAAAGTCTATGGGATGCACTGTATACAGCTTAGGCCTTGGGCAATCGAACTATCATTTTCCACATTGGAGCTTTGCTTCAACTGAGCCCTGCTAAGCAACTGTAGCTCAAGGCTCAATCAATAAATCCCAGCTCCCGAATGGCCCAATGCTCAAAACTATCAACTTGTGTTTGAAATTCTTAGTTTCCTCCAGACACATTTTATTTTTACCCTAAACAATTGCCATACATGTAAATATTGATTAGAGCTGAAACGAATACTCGACCAACTCGAGTAACTCGAGTTTAAAAACTGATCCGAGTAATTTTATTCACCTCGAGTAATCGTTTATTTTGACAGCTCTAAGCATCACGTTTTGCTCGGACTACTTTTAATGCGGGACAACGCGCTGATGTCACGTGCGTAGAGGAAGAAGCAAAAAAAAAAACTTACTGCAGCCGACAACCGCTACAAACGACGCCGACGTTGCTAAATACTAGCCCGCACATGCTACGTTAGTTGCAGGTAGCGTCCAATGAGTCTCATAGAGATCACATGTATGTTGAACTAGATGCACAATGACAGACTAGGCCGCGTCTGGGCAGCGTTAGCAAACAGCCGCCATCTTAAAGCAGTAGCTCAACTTACGTTAGCCCTGCGGAGGGCTAGGTTTCAATTAATTAAGACCACTTTCGATGCGTGGCTAACGTGTCTTACATACAGGCTTTAACATAACATAGCGTTGTGGAGTGATGAGGGTGTCAAATAAAAACTCAATAATGCTAACTATCAATTTTAGCTCAGTAGTCATTGCTGGATAAAACACCAAGTAGCACTAGTCCCTAATGTGCTCCAATACAGGCTGTATCATATATTTATTTTGAACAGTGCAAAAACTCAAAATCATATCAGGACTTACAGTTTAGACTAACTTAAAACTTAACTAGAACTTAAAAATGATGAAATGAAATTCAACTGAGAAACGTGGGAAAAAATCCTAACTTTTAAGTGATGTGTGTTATCAAGCGTAAAGGCATTTTTAGGTGTGTTTATGTATATATATATATATATATATATATATATGTATATACTTTTTTAAAAATAAGATCTAAAGGTTTTTTGAGTGAAAGCAGTGAATTAGTCATTTTTTAAAATTCTAGTTACATCTGACATGCAATTGTTGGCTGTTTTCAACAATATACATCAAAAATAAAGACATTGATTGACTGAAAATGATAAAATGTCTTGTTTTCTCATGTATATCTATAATTTCTCTTCACCTAAAAATATATTTGTTTTATCCGATTACTCGATTAATCGATAGAATTTTCAGTCGATTACTCGATTACTAAAATATTCGATAGCTGCAGCCCTAATATTGATATACATCAAACTGGATGCACGGGTTTTAGTACAGTACATCTGGGGGTGGGGGCAAATAATGTGAAGGGTGTGATCATTGTGATGTCACTCGAGGTGAGGAGCAGAGCAGCTGGCTGCCGCACCTTGGCGGACTCCAGTACGGCATTGCAAATCCTGGCATATATCTTGCAATTCACTTGATTTTTGAGAGGAAATTTGTGCAAGTGTGAATAGTGCTGCAACAATTAATCGAATAACTCAAGTATTCGATTAGAAAAAAATATTCAAATTAAATTTTATTGCTTCGAGTATTCGTTTCATTAAAGTGGCGTTGTAATGGTTTATTTTGAAAGTGTTTGCATTTAGTTTTATTGATTAGGGTGGATATACTGCCCTCTGGTCTGCCTCATTTCACGTGGCTGAAACCAACTGCCCCCAGTTAAGACCAACAAGTTTTTGTTTGAGCTAATGTTTTTTAATGCATTCATAATTTTGTTTATCGATAAATTTAGCTGTTTTTTCGATAAATTTAGCTGTTTATTGTGGGAATATGTGTTTGAACCTTTTGTTAAGAGCATTGTTAAAAAATATATATATTTATACATTAAAACATTTTATAGCATTAAAGCTAGCGGACTTTTGCTTTGTAAGTTAGCCAATTGTTCTTTTGTTGTACATACTGTAGATCTTTTTTTTTTTTTAAGCTCAGCTCAGGTATTTTAATTTTTCATGATCCTTATCCGATTACTCGATTATTTGAACTAACTAGTTTATTCTAACTAACAAGTTCATCGATTAATCGACTACTAAAATAATCGATAGCTGCAGCCCTAGTTATGAAGGATAGCATTGTGCATTGAGGGGATATTGGGGTTGAATTGCTGTTCGCCAAAGACAACATTTGGGCTAGTAGTAGGCAGAGGTGGGTAGAGTAGCCAAAAATTTTATTCAAGTAAGAGTTGCAAAACTTCTAATATTACTAGAGCTGTCCCGACGAGTTGACGTTGTCGACGTCATTGATGACGTAAATGCGTCGACGGGCAAAACATACCGTCGACGGGTAACGACGGGTTAAAAAAAATTACATGCGGATAAAGTTTAGAATGACAGGCGCTCGCGATACAAGCGGTTGTTACTGGCACCTCCAAGGGGGCCGCTGTTATTTCAATGTGACCGGCGTTGTCAGATTGAGCAAAGAGAAAGTGGGCGAGCGAGCGAGAGAGAGGGAGCGAGATCGGCAAGTTGTGAAAGTGCGCGGGTAGCGCCGAGTTGAGTGGCTTCATCCCCCACGTTTTTGTCTTGGTCAATAAAAGTATCCTTAAAGAGCCATCCGACGCCTCTCGGTGTTTTTATGCACGCCGCCGCCTTCCTGAGGAG
Organism: Corythoichthys intestinalis; assembly: GCF_030265065.1. Classification (NCBI taxonomy): domain Eukaryota; kingdom Metazoa; phylum Chordata; class Actinopteri; order Syngnathiformes; family Syngnathidae; genus Corythoichthys; species Corythoichthys intestinalis. Next base: position 47,315,307 of record NC_080398.1, read on the forward strand.
GAAATCGGACGAACCCAGATGAACCGACGACAACGAGCCAATGAATCGCCGGTGAGGAGTTGAAAACACCGCCAATTTCCAAAAAGGGCAGAGATGGTTACACGTGAAAGCAGCATAAAGCCAAAAAAGCGGACCAGAATAACCAGAGCCTGGAAATATTTCAAGGAAAATATGGAGGGTGCCACTGTGTGTACTCTTTGCTAAGCTGAGCTCGCATACCACGGTAGCACGTCGGCTATAAACGAACACTTGAAGCGCTGTCACCCAAGCAGGGCCGGCCCAGGCCATTTGGGGGCCCTAAGCAAAATAATGCCAGTGGGCCCATATTGTTGGGCTACGATTTCGTCACAGTGTACTGTGAAACCCATACATGCAATCCAACCCATACGTCCATATTTTGTATATTAACCAGATCTTGTTGTACTGCATACTTTAAACTTATCACCCCAAATGATTGTCAGTACTTACAGTAGATAGCGCCAAACCTTTTTCTAAAAGAGGAAAAGAAAGAAGTTAAGGAACAACTTTTATTTTTTAAGCTTGTAATCAAGTATCAAAACTCACAAATTCAAGGAGAAATTCTCTTCGACACATTCGTGTATCTATTTTCCAAGCAAGTTAGAGCACCAATCATCGCAAAGCAGGTTCAACGTCACTCCCCAGGTTGCCAGATTATAATGACAAGAAAACGGATGTTTGCATAGATAATCGGCAATGCGCGCCACATTATTCACGTATATATGGAAACACCACTGGCCTGCATACTGTAATCCATGACTGCACTAATTACACTAGTTATTTAATATTATAAAGTTTTACATATAGTAGTAGACTATAAAATTAATACTATATACTTAATTTTTGTTAATGTGGGTATGTGTACCTTTCATTCAAAATAATTGTGGTAATATTTCAGTGTGCCCTCTGCGTTATCTTCAGGTTAAAACAAACAAAAGTTTTTCCCCTCCCCAAAAAATGCGGAATGCACACCGGAAAGGGAACCAGGGGTCGCGTTAACCGAATATTTTCCGTCGTTGACCGATTTTTTAAAACGGTGACGGAAAAAACTGAAGTCCATCCGTCATTTTGACCGGTTGCAATTCACACCCCAGACCACAGGGTGGCGAGTGAGCATATTTATTAGCTATTGTCTCTCTTGATGCATGACGTCGTTGGCCTTACTCTGAAAAATGTCAAGGCAACTGAGTGTCCGAAGTTTCTTCAAAAAGCCCCAAAACGACGATGGTGTTGATAAAAGAGGTGAAAAAACAGGGACTGTACAAGCGGGCACGCAATTCAAGTCCATGCGCACCAGGAGGAAAGTGTGAGACTACGTTCAGGCCACAGCAGGTGAACTATTAATTTCATTGTTCCATATGCTACATATGGTAGGCTACCTAACTCCTGGGGCCACAGTCAGCTGTTTTTGTCACTGCGGAGAAAAAGTTACATATTCATCTGCTTGATGTGTGATGGCACGGTGTGGATTCCCTGTTAAGCTTGTTCGGACAAAATATTAATTTTAAATGAATGAAAACTAAATACTATTGAATATGTTGAAGCGGTATGCAATGTTAAGAGTCTTGTTAGCTGTAGGCGCACTATCCTAGACCCCTCACTATCCACTCGTGGGGGCCTGCGCTTCTCAGTGACGTTCCTTATTCTCGCTAGATGATTATACAACTTTAAACATTTGTTATTTACGCTCTGTGTGTAGTATCATCCATCGCTTTTCCTTTTTAAATGGGCACTTATAAGCGAACGCAAGAAGTAACAACAGGAACATTTTTAAACAGGCAGTTCACGGGAGAGCATTCCGACTCTTCGGCCAATCATATAGCGAGAGCGAGTGGATAGTGAGGGGACCGCGCGCGGCTCTTAAAGGCTCAAACACACCAGCAACGTGAACGTCGCGTCAACGATCTCGCCGCGATTACGCTTCAAAACGCGGCCATTAAAGTCAATCAGCCAATGCACACCAGTCGCAGTGCGTCCGCGTGTTAGACGCGTCCCAGAAGCGCTAAACGCGACGCACGCGAAAAGAACAGCAGAGTTTGTTTTTTGACGCGAGACGCAGCCCCCCTGCGTCAATACTACTAGGTAGGATCGGGCAGGCCGGAAGTCACTCGTGTAAAAATACGGTGGATCCGGTCGATTTTCAAAATAATATGCAACCGTAACTTCCTATATAAATATTATAAACTGAAATGAGCTAAAACACCTGCAATTAATACGAATAATACACAAATCCTGCTACACAATAAAATTAATTCCTGCGTGGTGCTTTAACTTGAGAAAAAAACGTCAATAAAGCATAGAAAAATGTTCATAAGAAAAAAAATGTTAAAATCTTTGTCATTGGGATTGCTTTTTGCTTTAGCACGACTTCTTTTTTCTTCTTTCAAAAAGAAAGCTCACCAATATGCGGGGTCTGAAAGGCAAAGTGTTGTTGTTTTATTACCTTTAAATATCCGCTATTCTCGCGCGATCTTGAAATCCTCGCGTGAACAGATCGAGCCGCTCCACAGACGCGCTGCTCGTGAAACGCGTCCTATGGAAATTGACGCCGAGCGTCACTGGTGCGTAATCGCGGCGAGATCGTTGACGCGACGTTCACGTTGCTGGTGTGTTTGAACCTTAAGTGTCTCTGTCACGTGACTGTCGTAGCCGGGAACGCGCTCGGCCAAATGGACACACAAGTACGGAAGGTGAATTATGCCAAACAAAGGGTCACCACAATGTCATTGTCATCATTTTAAAAATTTAAGTGACATGTAAAAATAGATTATGACCGGATTTTTATGACCCTGTCAGTCAAAATGACAGACAACGAAAAAGTCTAGCGCAACCTCTGATCTGAACTCACACAAAGTATTCTGAAAATGATTGTCCGGGACATTGCAATTCATTTTAACATTTAGAACAATATAGACAATGACATACCGCAAAAAGAGTAAGAATTGTTTTGACTCCTGTTAAAAAGGTGAAGTCACAGTGTTTCCGTTTACATTTTTTTTGCACCAGTTAATGCCAGCAGCATTTGACCTCATTGTTTGTGATTTTTTATTGATATTTATGTTATTTATTTATACGTTAATAAAGAATTTAGGTGTTCCAAAATGTTTTTGGTGAATTAATAAGCTTTAACAAAAATTTCATTATTAAATTAGTTTAAAAAAAAAGAAAATAAAATAAATATTAGATTTGTCGACTTATCGTAAAAATAGTCGGCTGACTAATCGGGAGGAAATTAGTCGTTTGGGACAGCCCTAAATATTACTCAAGTAAAAGTAAAAGTAGTCATCCAAAAATTTACTCAAGTACAAGTAAAAACGTATTAATTGAAAAGAATACTCAAGTAATGAGTAACTGCTTACAATGTCAGATTTTTTTTTTTAATAATGGTATTTTTTCTCAGCACAACTGCCACTATTATACTTTCCTGTAACCTATTATATGACCATATTAGGCCAAAAAGACACAAAAATCATAGAATTCAAACCATAACAACACTATGAAACATCACCCGTCCAAAGAGCATGAGTGCCCTCTAGTAGAGAAAAAAACATTGCTACCTCTGATTGGTATAATATAGTCATGTGGTAATTTTTGCGATGTCTCATTCGTGAAACTAGGACAGCCACTGTCGGCATGACTGGTAAAAATAAAGGCAATACTCAGAATGAAGAGGAAAAATGTAACGACTCTAGTGTAGCCTAAACTAGCGGAGTAAGAGTAGTGTTTTCTCCTTGCATATCTACTCAAGTAAAAATAAAAAGTATTGCTTTATAAAACTACTTAAAGAAAAAGTTACTCAAATAAGTGTAACAGAGTAAATATAACGCGTTACTACCCAACTCTGTTAGTTTGTGAACACATTTTGCATGTTGTTTTAAGGCAAGGCAAGGCATATTCATTTGTATTGGACGATTCAATAGAAGGTAATTCAAAGTGCTTTACATCACATAAAAGTCCTAAGACACAGTAACAAGACACAAGTAATTTACTGCGTGTTGTAGAAATATATTTCCATTCATTCACTGGAACATACTGTATATCTGTTCATTTCACATCGTTGCACATAATCGTTCTTTGTTCTCATAAGTGTGTGTTTATCTATGATCTGGTAACAGTACTGCTTGTGGACAAGGACTTTTTCTTCTATTGTTTTTATCATTCGCAGATCATCTCGGGAGCGCCTCGTGGTGCTTTCGTGGGCGCAATTTATCCTTGCCGGCCAGTTTTCCTCTTTTCTTTCCTCACTAAATGTACATTGGTGTTTTCTTTTTGTTCCTGAATTGTGTGTCGTCAGCTCCTGTTTGTTAAGAGAATAAAAGAACCTGTAAGGAGAAAAAAATCCACTTTTTTCTTCTTCAGTATTTTAAGGGCGGTTGGGAATATGCTGTCGTAAACAATAGAGTTTTTAGCCCTGATTTAAAAGACTTTAATGCATTTTGCCGATGTACGGGATACCTGTTAAGTAGAAAGTACGCGATCACATTGAGATGCCACGCTAGTCGGAGCCGAGTGCACAGTACTCACCATAGCACTGTGTACCTAATAAGCTATGGTATGATAAGTTTGTCCATGCATGGGTGTCCTTCCTATGCTGAGTAAGATGAACATATCAAGATCTAGTGATGTGGATATAGGCTATATACTGTATATAGGCTACCAATTAATAGCTCGTTGTTAATAACAATAATAATAGTAGGCCACACAAGCTAACATCTTCAATTCCAATCTCGACACACGACCAATCTGCCACGATAGCCAATTTTCATAGCGGTCTGGGGTGAAAAATTCACTGCAGAGTATTGATTTCGCTATTCATCTCGCATCTGCTGGACAACATGCTTCCGGGCATTCCTTGTCATGGTATATTTGGAAATTTGCAGTGTTCTCTCACCGGCCTCTGAATATATAGTACAGCCGTACAGTACACATGTGTATGCCATTATATCCAATCACTTGTGAAAAAAGAAAAACGGGATAGATGGATTCGTGAATGGAATCATAAGGAAGTGTAGCCTTGTTACATGTTAAAGACCTGTTTGGGCCCTAAGCTCCTGTAGCTCAGTGAGGGACTGTGTCAAAACTATTGGACATATTAGGACTAATCGTTGGTAGTATGTTTCAGGTGATTACAGAGAGTAAGATACCCTGTGAGGAAGAGCTTGACCAGTTAAACCAGTAGGACAGGGCTAGGGAGAACCAAAAAGAACAGAGTAAGCCACAGCAGCGTTAGTGAAAAAGCAGTGCTACTGATCTGTGCCAGGTAACTCATTTTGCATCCAACCCACATTACAAATTGGGGAGTTGACATCATTGTTAGTAATCCATAAAAAGCTAATAAATCCTATTGTTAGTGTATGGAGACGTATCCCGTCATAGTCATACTATTGATCTGCTGTATGGACATGTGCTGCCATCGTTTGTTGAAAGACTTTTCTGGAAAAGCTGAAAATGTATTTGAATTTCAGCCTGGAAACCTTATTTTTTATTTGTCTCTCAAACTTTTTTGTTTAGCATTCAGGCTTGTAATATAGCAGATCAGTCGTCATTTTAATTTGGTATTTTTAAAAGTATTTTTTTTTTCTAACGGGAATAATCAGACTCATGTTCTTTACCTTTTTTCCCTCCATTATGTTGCAAACCACGTATCTATTATCTATCCGTCAAATAAATCAGTTAAAAGAATCAGATTCAAAATCCTTTAACAATGAATGTGTGAGTGTTGCAGTAGACGTGACATGGGTCAGCAACTCTACACCTCATACGTCAATGTCATGCACACCCAAAAGTCGATGATGTAAAGACCTTCATTGACGCATTCAATCCCATTGTAACCCTCAGGAATACAGTATAGCAGATTAGAGGTCAGTGAATCACACTGATTTCTGATCTTGACTAAAATTCAAAAGTTTATCTTTACAAATGCATACAATTTCACCAACATAACCAAGACACAGTCATGCTAAATTCTCGTCGTCTGTGCCGTTTTGCTCACATTTTCCGATTATTATGCGGTAAAAACACAAGTAGAGATACGTTTTTAAAAAAAAAACTCAAACTGCTTTGGCATTGGTTTTGTTTGGTGTGTGTGTGTGGGTGTATGTGCATTTCAGGGGTGAACAGCCTTTGTCAGTCACTGAGTGCCAACCCTTCCATCCCCAGCAGCCTCGTCCATCTGGACCTCTCAGGGAACATCCTCAGAGGAGATGACATGCAGGTGCAAACATAGTACAGCACATTAATGAAACCTATATGGATTACAGTGCAACACCAACTTTTGCCTTGTAATCCAAATCAAAAGAAGAATAAAAATATACATTTCACACATTATATGTTATATGTGGATCTACATATCAATTGTTGATAGTGGTATAGTCTGTACTCCAAGCCATGTTTAATTTGATTCATCCGCTCTGACATTAAGCATGTGTTTATCATGATAAATAGAATTCTATGCTGTGTTCTTAGAGATGATGTTGAAGCATGAGGGTGGGGGGGGTCTACTAGAAAAAAAATCTAGAGGACAAAAAAACTCTTTTAATTACATTCAAGGCAGAAAAATGAAATTCAAACAAAGTGGAAGTCTCTTTTCCCTAAAATTATTGTATAAATATATATTTTTTGTGTGTTTTATTCTTTCTTTGTAGCATTTCTACAATTTCCTGAGCCAGCCCAACCGACTGGTAACCCTTGATCTTTCCAATACGGACTGCTCACTGGACCAAGTGAGTAGATGCCCCAGAATAACAAAGCATAAATACTGTATACTATATATTGTTGAAAAGACATGATAGTGGGTATGGTCCATGCATGCCACATTAAGAGCAAATATGTTGTGAAAGATGTTTAGGTCACAATAATCCTCACTGCTGTTAATGATGTAAGCAATTTTTTACTTTCTGTAAGTCATTCTTCATAGGTGGTGTGTAGTTTGTCTTTTCAAATTAAAAAATTAACCTAGTAAAAATTCATGCCTTATGTGTTTAAATAGGACTAAACCAAGGGTTATGTTCTTTACAAAAGTATTCCAACTTTGTGTTATTAAACGGAAACAAGACTTTGATTTCAACATACATATACTGTTGGGGATTGCATCAAATCTGCAAGCCGAAGACTACATATTGATTTGTCTGAGATGTAGCCAGCTGTCAGTCTATTGAAGAGAATATTGATTCATTCCATAAAGCAACATAATGTTGTAGCTTCTTTGAAAACCCCTTCCTCCTTTTTCCCCACTGCCATCAGACTTTACAAGAGGAGAGGACTGTGTTCACGTTTACCGTAATTTTCGGACTATAAGCCGCTGCTCTTTTCCCTCATTTTGAATCCTGCGGCTTATAGTCCAGTGCAACTAATTTGTTGATTTTTTTGGGTTAATAGGTAACTTTTTTTTTTTTTGACAGCGGCGTCATAAGACGGTCATGAGAACGTCATAATTATGACATTATCATGGGCATTAATGAAGGCTTATGACAGGTGTCATTAAGTGTCATCCGGCAAATTATGTCACTAACTCCATTTATGTCCAGCTCTGATCTTTTACAACCATTCAAAAGGGGGATAATTTGTCAGATGACACAAGATGACATCTGTCATAAGCATTATTTAATGTTCATGGCAGTATCATGTCATAATTATGATGGTCTTATCAAAGTCTGATGGCAGCACCTTCAAATAAAGTGTTAATAAATTCCATAACTAGCAACTAATGAAACAACTAGAACAATAACTAAAGAAATAATTAGCACACAACATGAATTGTGATTTGTTATTTATATCTGTAGCACTGCAATGCATGCTTGGAGGCATGTGCGATGACAACTGTGTTGACAGCAGCTGGCAGCAGAGGTTGACTGTCTCCCCAAGAGAATTATGGCCAAATGAAGCTTCTTTCTTTCAAATTTCTTTTTATTGGTTTTACAAAAATACAGAACACCCCCCCTCCCCAAACTTGAAAAAAATAAAATAATAATAATGTTTCACTCTAAGTTATCAAACACAGCCAACCATGAAGTCCAAGTCTAATCGTAAATGTCCAGAGAGCCATAGAAGGTTCTTCCGTGCCATCACTCTCAATACATAATAGTTACAGAATCAAAATACCGTGCAATACGTTCAAATGTCCAAATAGGAGCAGCATGGAAAGTGACCATACTATTGCCCATCCCCCATAGCTAAATTAACAATGTACAGTAACAGTGCATATGTCATTCCTGTACTTGTGTAGCGGTGTTATCAAAGAATGAAAGAAAAGGTCCCCATGTACTGTAAAATTTCTTTTCAGAACCGCGAAGAATATATCTGATTTTCTCGAGCCTAAGGTTCATCAGCACATCCCTTATCCAATGCGATGTTGTGGGTGGGGCAGCCTCCTTCCACCTCAAAAGAACCAAACGTCGTGCCAGAAGGGTGGTAAATGCAATAACCCTACACCCCCAAGTAGGCAGCCGCAGACCCTCCGGTAAAACTCCAAATATTGATATTAAAGGATCAGGAGTGATTCCGACCCCCAACACTAGGGAGAGGGCTTCAAAAATACCCTTCCAAAATATTTCTAAGCTCGGACATAACCAAAACATATGGATCAGTGTTGCATCCACCAGCTTACACCTATCACACAAAGGGCTGATTTCTGAAAAGATTCTGGACAATCTTACTTTAGAATAGTGTACCCGATGTACTACCTTAAATTGAATCAGAGCATGACGAGCGCACATAGATGAATTATGTACCCTGCCCAAAACCTTAGACCACAGTCCCTCTCCGATTGGTATTTGAAGATCCTGTGCCCACAGGTCTTTGAGTCTGGATAAGGACTAAGCTACCAAATGAGAAATTAGATTAAAAATGCGCTTAATTCCCCCTTTCTCTGTCGGATCTAAAGACATAACATCATCTAAAACTGTTGTAGGAGGTTTATTTGGGAAAAGCGGTATGATACTCTTAACAAAGCTTCTAAGTTGCAGATATCTAAAATGATGAGAATTAGGAATATTAAATCTTTGGACTAACTGTGCGAAAGAGGCAAAAATATCATCCACAAAAAGATCATTTAAATGTGTAAGACCCAGGCTGGACCACAGATGAAAGGCTTTATCAACTGTTGAGGGTACAAAAAATGATTCGACGCCACTGGGCTAAAAAGGCAAGTACCAACTACACCATTTTTTTTCCTAAATTGAGAAAGTATCTGAAGGGAGTGAGATAATACCGGGTTATTTCCCGATATCCCAACTGTCAAGGGCAGTTGCGCACCACACAAGGCGGCTAATGAATTTGGGAGACATGCACATGATTCCATCTGCACCCAAGTGGGACAATTCTCCTTAAGATGGTAATATGACCAATATGCCATACAATTTAAATTTGCGGCCCAGTAATACAACTGAAAGTTAGGAAGAGCCAAACCGCCCTCGCATTTAGCCCCTTGCAGGAATTCTTTACGTAAACGTGGCTGTTTATTATTCCATATATAAGAAGAATTAATTGAATCCAATTTTTTAAAATATGAAGCGGGAATGAAAATAGGCAAACATTGAAACAGGTATAAATATCTGGGCAATACCGTCATCTTGACAGCATTAACGCGTGCTGCTAGTGAGGTATGCAGTAGTGACCAATTAGCCAGATCAGTCTTAGTCCTAACCAAGAGCCTGTCAAAATTATGCTCACGGAGTCCCTTATATTGCTTGGTTACCGATATTCCCAAGTAATTAAAGCTACTAATATTCACTTTAAAAGGCAAGCTGACTTCACCAATTTCAAATTTGACAACATCTAAAGGCATCAATTCACTCTTATGGAGATTGAGCTTGTAACCTGAGAATCTGCCGAATCGTTGTAGCAGGTCAAGAGAAGGTGGAATCGAAGTTTGAGCTTTAGATGTGTAAAGGAGTAAATCGTCAGCGTACAATGAAACTTTATGTTCTATGCCTCCTCTATTTATTCCTGTTATATATCGGTTAGATCTAATAGCTACTGCAAGAGGTTCAATGGCCAAAACGAAAAGCAGAGGGCTTAAAGGGCAACCTTGACGTGTCCCACGATATAAATTAAATGGCTCTGAAAGCTCATTATTAGTTAAAACCTTAGCCACAGGTCTAGAATATAATAATCTAATCCAAGATATAAATGTAGCCCCAAATCCAAACTGTTTTAGCGTCTCGAACATATAGTTCCATTCCACCCTGTCAAAAGCCTTTTCGGCATCCATAGCTATAACACATTCAGAGACAGACTGGCTAGGAGTGTAAATTATGTTAAATAACCGACGGATATTGAAAAAGGAACGTCTATTTTGAACAAAGCCTGTCTGATCATGGGTTATAATATTTGGTAAAACAGACTCCAAGCGATGTGCAAGTACTTTAGCTAGTATTTTGTAGTCTGTATTTAAAAGAGAAATAGGCCTGTAAGATCCAAGTTTCAATGGATCTTTATCTTTTTTCGCTAACAATGTAATGCAAGCTTGATTTAAAGTAGGTGGAAGGTAACCTAAGGACAGGGACTCACCATACACAGCCGTCAGAATGGGAGTCAACTGCCGAGCAAATTTTAAATAAAACGCACTGGGGAAACCATCTAAACCAGGCGCTTTCCCAGTTTGGAGCTTGGCTATGGCATTCCCAACTTCTTGCTGAGTCACTGGCTTATTCAATTCTAAGACAATTTCTGGAGATATCTGTCGAGATTCCAAATCCTTAAAAAAACTTAGCATGGCCTCTGTGTCCCTGGGAGCCTCTGAAGTATATAATTCACTATAATAATCCTTAAAAGCTGTATTAATTCCCGACTGATCCGTAATAGTTTTACCATCCAATGTGATGCCGGTGATAGTAAATTTTGATTTAACACCCTTTAGTTGCCTAGCCAAAATTGAGCCCACTTTGTCCCCGTGTTCATAAAAATTACTTCTACTCCAAATGAAGCTTCTTGTTTCAGTTTTCTGATGCTGCTGTCAAATAAGGTGTTACTGGTTTTGTAATCTTTTGGAGTAAATATCCTATAATACAGTGAGGATAGCTGTGGCTTGTAGTCCAGTGTGGCTTATCTATGAACAAATGTCGTTTTTTTTGTCAAATTTGGTGGGTGGAGGTTTATAGTCAGGTGTGCCTTATAGTGCGAAAATTACGATAAATGTCCAAGAAACATAAGGTCATTGACAGTCACGTTCTTTTGTTTTCTTGTCATAGCGCCCATCTTCAGTCACTTTAGATCCCACTTGTACTTAATTTAGTTGTATATAACTTGTATGTATACAACCTTTTTATATCGTTTTCATAGATTCTCTATATTTTATACTTTTGTCTATATTGTTTGGTGCTGCTGCAATATCTGAATTTCCCCCATGGGGGATCAGTAAAAGATTATCTTAGACATATGTTCATATGAAATGTTTAGTATGTTTAAAAAAATAAATAAAAATAAAGTGGAAGCTAGCATGACAAAACACACAAATACTGTAAGTAAAAAGGGACAGAAGTACATTATCAGGTAATACAATGATTTTGTTACATTTTCCAGGTTTGTTCCGCTCTCTTACGAGGCTCAGCCCAGCATCTGTCTGTCCTCAATGTATCAAAGAGTGTCTTTCCTCACAGGTAAGACGCCTGCTGTTGTGTTTTAGTGTCGAGTATACTATATTTATATTAAGTGCAATGTTTTTAGGTAAAGGGGGGATTGAGCAGCTGTTGTGGTGTCATTGAATTATTTTAGCTTTTTATTTTTATTATTTATTTAAACATTTTAAAAGTGTAGGTATATATTTTGTTACCTTTTATCCCTTAAATTTTTGATTAAAAACCCCATCCCTTTCACCTGATTCCAATCCTCTGAAAAATGGCCCGATCGGCCCAATTTCTGGTCACGTGATTGGATCGGGGAAACCCCTATCAGGAATGCATTTTATAGTTTTTTATAAAAGTTAAATGTTCTTGTGATGCCTGGTCTGGCACTTTTAAGTTTTTTTTGGCACATTACAATGACGGTATTCTCTTCCATTCCATTCTGTTATTTTATGACGTCTGCTGATGCCTGATAGTCATGACAGATTCAGGGTGCATGTTTGCACACATTTGTGTGACAGATGGGTTATCATTTTTATTTTTGGTGGGGCCACAGACACCGATGAAGACAGTTGCTTTGAAATGTTGACTAAAGAGGGAAGTTTAGCATGGGTTGCAGCAGAACAGGAAAGAAAATGGAATGAAGGTTCTATACAAGTATAACACCATAAAAGAGAAAAGCCAGTGGACAATGTACCATAACTGAATAATTATAATGAAAATCAACAGTTATCTGGTTATGCAAAAACTATTTTTAAAAATGTGCTGAGAAACTAAAATGGAAATCTGTGTTGTATTGTAATAGCTGGTGACATATTTAATTTGTTTTATTTTTCTTTAGGAAAGGCAAAGAGGTACCACCATCGTTCAAACACTTCTTCAGCAGCGCAATGTCTCTCAGCTCCATCAACGTGTCAGGAACAAAGCTGGCGCCAGATGTCCTCAAGTGAGTGAACCACCACAACAACAAATCATTTTTAATCCATCAATTTTTAAACATTTGAATTGCATTCCCATCCATTTTGATATTACAGAGCTCTCCTGCTTGGACTGGCTAGCAACCCTCATGTGAAGGATGTGTCTCTAGATCTCAGCTGTTGTGAGGTGAGATATGTATACCCAACATACAAATATACAAAGCATTCTATTTGTCTCACATACTATAGTATTAATGTCATTTTAAATTTTGCGTATACTGTATATCATTTCCTTATTACAATATGGGTCTTTGTTTACTATTTGCGTGAAAGTAACAATCTGAGAGCATTTCACATTCTAATTTCTATATGTAATATTGGTCGCCAGTTGTACAGTGTTCTAAGCCAACTAGTTACATGACTTGTCTTGTTCCTTAAACACTTATTAGGGTAACATCTGAGAGCTGCATCTGTGGTGTTAAATAGTTTGGCTGTTATTTAACATGCAGCCCACTGATAATAATGGCACATCTTTGCAAATGGACTCAGTGAATCATTTGTTTGAGAGCTTTTTCCAGTTGGGTGTATGTGGCATATAATCATTTGGCTCTGATCCTCCTTTACTGAAATCAGTTTTTTAGCAGCCACTCCTAAACCATTTGACAGACTGGTGGCATGCCAACGAGTATAATTAAGAGGCTTTATAGTGAAATACTTGGCAGACAGAAGGCGGGGTAGAGGCTTGTAGTTGTAGTGGTTGTGGATTTGGTTGTGGTGGTGGTGCAGGGAGTATTCAGTTTCCCTCTCTAATTTTTCCATCACACAATCTTTTTTTTTTTTTTTTTTTTAATCCCTACTGGTGGTAGAAGGGGGGAGCTTCCTGCTGCTAATGGATATGCAAAGATAATAAATGAAAATAACTCCCAAGTAGAGTTCTTCCAACATTGAAGCTGTGGGAATAACATGAGACATTCCTGCTATTATTTGATGCCCTAATGAGCCCTTTTCTGAATGCATTGCTCTGAGTGGGCTGACTCATACACATGAAGTATACAATGCAAGATGCAAATGTGTGTGTCAGCGTCCAAGAGTTTAGTGCAACTATATGGTCATTAAGCATCTATGTGTTTTGTTTTTTTCTAATTCTTGGCTTTTGTCTGACACACTGCTCTCTTCCCTTAATGCGTCTTTAAGCTTGGCCATTGTGTAAGTACCAATGGGCTACCGCTTGCTAATTAACCTCTCATCATTCTCCAATTTTATTTGCACATCTGCTGTTGGTTTTGTGTTCTTAAATAATGCTCGCCCTAATCTTTTTTCAAGAAATTGCTTCACTGTGTTGTGCTGTATGAATTGAATTTTGCTTCATTATCCATGCCACTTTTTCATATTTCATATGCCCCTTATGTACACTTACAGGCCATAACATTTGGTAAACAGGCACACATAATAAAAATCACTACAAGAGTGTATAAAACAATCTGCCTTTACAGCTTTTTAATTGTCAGTATTTATTTATCATGCGTCTAAAAATGCGATATTAGTTTTTATTTTGTCATATTAGTAGAACTGCATTGATATTTGCAGTGCATCCAAAATAGTATTCTGAGCAGCACTCATCTTTTTCCGCAGTTTGTTTAATATAAGTCTGGAAAAAAAAAAAAAAAACGTAAATCGGCAGCACACATTCACTTGGCAATACTGGATAATTTGCCACAGCTGTCAGTGCACAAGTCAAACATAAAGTCAAAGGATTTATGTGTAGACCTCCAAGACATGATCGTCCCTGTGCACATATCTGAGGACAGAAACATTTTTGAAGGTCTGACTTAGCACATTAGCTTCAATCATATGGAAGGTGAAGCAGTTCATAGCCAGCTAGGCATGTGCGGGTATGAGATTTTGACAGTATGATAACCTTAAGCAACAATACCGCAGTTTCACGTAATTGCAAATATAGCTCTAGAATATGTTATTTTAAGATGTAGGGGTTAAAAAAAAATTCCATTGAACAAGATTTTTTAATTTTTCACAACATATTTGCAAATTGGCACATCGACATGAATATAATGTTAAAATAATATAACAAAAATAACTGAAATATTTTAAATAAAATTTAAATACAACTCACAGACTAAACCTACAGTCACAGCTGGAGTTGCTAAACAATAGAACAAAGTAATTATTTGCCATAAAAAGTAAAAACACTTAAATAGAACATATGTATATCAGGCACGTCACTGACTTTAAAGCTCCATCTAAACATTTTTAGAGACTTGCTCATTGTCTACATACAGTGCCTTGCAAAAGTATTCGGCCCCCTTGAACCTTGCAACCTTTTGACACATTTCAGGCTTCAAACATAAAGATATAAAATTTTAATTTTTTGTCAAGAATCAACATTAAGTGGGACACAATCGTGAAGTGGAACAAAATTTATTGGATAATTTAAACTTTTTTAACAAATAAAAAACTAAAAAGTGGGGCGTGCAATATTATTCGGCCCCCTTGCGTTAATACTTTGTAGCGCCACCTTTTGCTCCAATTACAGCTGCAAGTCGTTTGGGGTATGTTTCTATTAGTTTTGCACATCGAGAGACTGACATTCTTGCCCATTCTTCCTTGCAAAACAGCTTGAGCTCAGTGAGGTTGGATGGAGAGTGTTTGTGAACAGCAGTCTTCAGCTCTTTCCACAGATTCTCGATTGGATTCAGGTCTGGACTTTGACTTGGCCATTCTAACACCTGGATACGTTTATTTTTGAACCATTCCATTGTAGATTTGGCTTTATGTTTTGGATCATTGTCCTGTTGGAAGATAAATCTCCGTCCCAGTCTCAGGTCTTGTGCAGATACCAACAGGTTTTCTTCCAGAATGTTCCTGTATTTGGCTGCATCCTTCTTCCCGTCAATTTTAACCATTTTCCCTGTCCCTGCTGAAGAAAAGCAGGCCAAAACCATGATGCTGCCACCACCATGTTTGACAGTGGGGATGGTGTGTTCAGGGTGATGAGCTGTGTTGCTTTTACGCCAAACATATCGTTTTGCATTGTGGCCAAAAAGTTCAATTTTGGTTTCATCTGACCAGAGCACCTTCTTCCACATGTTTGGTGTGTCTCCCAGGTGGCTTGTGGCAAACTTTAAACGACTTTTTATGGATATCTTTGAGAAATGGCTTTCTTTTTGCCACTCTTCCATAAAGGCCAGATTTGTGCAGTGTATGACTGATTGTTGTCCTATGGACAGACTCTCCCACCTCAGCTGTAGATCTCTGCAGTTCATCCAGAGTGATCATGAGCCTCTTGGCTGCATCTCTGATCAGTTTTCTCCTTGTTTGAGAAGAAAGTTTGGAAGGACGGCCGGGTCTTGGTAGATTTGCAGTGGTCTGATGCTCCTTCCGTTTCAATATGATGGCTTGCACAGTGCTCCTTGAGATGTTTAAAGCTTGGGAAATCTTTTTGTATCCAAATCCGGCTTTAAACTTCTCCACAACAGTATCTCGGACCTGCCTGGTGTGTTCCTTGGTTTTCATAATGCTCTCTGCACTTTAAACAGAACCCTGAGACTATCACAGAGCAGGTGCATTTATACGGAGACTTGGTTACACACAGGTGGATTCTATTTATCATCATCGGTCATTTAGGACAACATTGGATCATTCAGAGATCCTCACTGAACTTCTGGAGTGAGTTTGCTGCACTGAAAGTAAAGGGGCCGAATAATATTCCACGCCCCACTTTTCAGTTTTTTATTTGTTAAAAAAGTTTAAATTATCCAATAAATGTTGTTCCACTTCACGATTGTGTCCCACTTGTTGTTGATTCTTGACAAAAAAATTAAATTTCATATCTTTATGTTTGAAGCCTGAAATGTGGCGAAAGGTTGCAAGATTCAAGGGGGCCGAATACTTTTGCAAGGCACTGTATTTCTCTCTCAGTCCAAGTTATGATGCAGGAATGCGAGTATGTTTACCTTTTCTGGGTTAATATACCATGACTACTTTTAATATTAATCAGTTTAATATAAATGGAGAGCAAGTGTGTCGCCAGAGAGAAGAAAAAAAAAACACAGACTGTATTATGAAAATGTTATTTTGAACAGATGTTTACAATGGCGAAAGAATTCAGGTTTCCAAGGAATTTCCGATTGGTTCCATAGGCGTCTGCAGCGTCGGTACCAATCAGAACTTCCTATATTCTGGCTTGTCCTGCACAATCCGGGACTGTTGGCAAGTACCCTAGCGCGGAAGACTTTAGAAAAGTTGGCTAATGGTAGAGAAGAACCTGGTTAGCAGTCTTAGCATGCTAACTAGGCACATTATCTACCTAGTTGACATGCTAGTTACGTGACGTCATAGTATTTGTTTTACTATCGCTAGACACACTAAATGCTATGGAGAGAACTCTCATAGGAAATGTAAATGACAGCGTTTACTTACCTTAAATTTAAATTTTGTATAAAGTGACGGATGATCGTCACTTAAATGTGAAATCAAGTTTGAGGTGTTGCCCCCCTTGCAGCCACTCTCCGCAAGCAAGTCTTGACGTCGGATGTCCTTTCTCCTCTAACCCGTGGCCATCTGCTTCTTTTCGGTAGCCAAAATACTCCCATACAAGAGATTTTAGGGTTTTTTTTGACAGCGGAAAAAGCTCACCACATTCAGCCATTGTGTCAACTCTAATCTATAGCACAGAGTAACAACACTGACAGACATAGCAACAACTGGAGGGGGAGGGGTGAGCGCTCCCACTCCATTTCTCGCTGCATTTTTGGGACATAAAAAATAGCTAATACCGTAGTAAGGTATGACAGAAAATTTTTGTGGTTTTTAAACGGCGACGTTTTAAGACCACGTGAGCACATGCCTAACAGAAGTCTTCCTTGAGCCTTGTGTCTAAATTGAACAATCGAAGGAGAAGGACCTTAGTCAGAGACATGATTAAATACCCAATTTTCACTCTGTCAGAACTTCTGTGGAAAGCGGAGAACCTACTTAAATGACATCCATTTTAGCAGCAGTCCACCAATCAGGCATGAATTATTGACTTGTCAGATAGAAGCCAGCTCTTTGTAAAACACGCCTTGCACTTTCGTTTGATGAGACAAAGATTGAACTCTAGTTTAAATGCCAGCCATCGCCTGGCCAGTGACCTCCCTACAGTGAGGCATGGTGGTTGCAGAGACATGCAGGACGAAAACATGCCCTCGAGTGCTCTTGACGTTCTCAAAAGGATCAAAGATTGACAAAAACAATAAATGAAACATTTGAATAGTTTCTGAATGAACGGCATTATACACAAAGCTGTTAAAGGTAGAATGTTTCAGACAGTCTAAAATTAGATATCATTAGTTTATACACTGAAGTGTTGTGGCCGTGTAACTGTATCACACATTAATAATTTCATGGATTGTTCTTTAGATATCATGTATTAATATTATCTACCATATAAACGTAATTGCATGTTAACTCTGAGAATGTTTTTCAGATTCACGGTTATCAGTCGCTAGACACTTTTATGCGTCTACTTTGCAGTACAGTCCGATTACTTGAGCATCTGAGTCTCTTTTCAGAATCTGTTGAGCCACTATGCCCAGTGGTTTCTCATTTACCGATGTGCTTTTGCAATAGGTGGGTCTTGTATTCGTTTGACTTTGTGCTCTTTTTCCAACAGTTGCGCTCTGGAGGGTCCCAGATACTCGAAGGGTGTATTGCTGAGATCCCAAACATCTCTAGTCTGGATATCTCTGACAATAGTGAGGCACATTTTGACTTTTTAATGTTAATTTAGGAGTATATTTGTTTTCTAACATGTTTTTCTTTGGCTAGGCTTGGACTCTGATTTGTCAACATTGCTGATATGGTTGGCCAAAAACCGATCCATAAGGCACTTGTCTTTGGGCAAGAACTTCAACAACATCAAATCCAAGTACGACTGCAAGCCTGAGCTTTATAAGGCTAGCCGCATGAAAAAACTGCTCATGTCACAAAGGACGATGCGATCAGCAATATATTGCCAGTCTTGTAAAACATAAGATTGCTTTTCTAATATGTCCTTTTCTCTTGTCCTCTATCTGATACAGAAACCTTGCCCCAGTGTTGGACAGCCTGGTTCACATGATCCAGGAGGAAGAATCAGTGAGTTTTTCATTTCCTTGTGTCTCGGTCATAGAGAATCATTACCTTGACGGCTAAAAAGGCCTTCCTATTAGGGTGTGCGACGAGAGGGGATCCAAATGCAGACACACAGGGGTGAGGCGAGTAATATTTTATTGGCGATCAAAAGAATGTGGCTGGTGCATATTGCTCTGCTCGGGGTAGCTGAGCCGGCATGAGACGAGGAAGCTCTGAAGAGAGGCAGGCGTGGAATCTGATAAGGGGCGCGCATAAAACAGGTCCTGGGCCGAGAACAACAAGTGATGAGCCGGTGATCAGAGAGAATTATCAAATGAGTGCGAGAAGCAACTGACGGTGGAAACAGACAAGTTGATCAGGCGACGAGGTGGTGGCGTCACTGGCTTAGGGCCCAAGTACACCAGATGCGGGATTGTTGTGGTTCCGGTCCGACTCCGGTAAAAAATAGCGCCGGAGCCAATCCGTTCCCATTATATCCTATTGTTCAACCTATACCGGCTGCGTCAGTGCTCCGGATTGACTGCGAACCACCTCCGGCGTGCCGCATGCCCGCCGGATGGTATAGCTATTTTCTATTTCTGCCGGACACGCATCCGACAAAATGGGCGGAGCTGGGCCTGACGTCAAAAGCCCAGGTGCCTAATCACGGTTTAAACACGTGCGAAAATGGATGATGAGAGCTTCATTGTGAGGTGGAAACTGGAAAGTCACAAAGAAATATACGATGCAGCAGATCGTTATTATAAGGACAGCATTAAAAGCGAAGCTGCAAGGTGTCCTATTATGTGTGTTTTTCTGGCAATGATATCAAACACACGATGTGCTGACAACTTTGAGCGAGGGGGAAAAAAAAAAAAAAGCAGCGTATCTGGAAGTGGTTCCACTGCAGAAATTCTCGTGCCCGGCGCACACACAATACCGGTTTGTATACAGAGTCGAGGGGGGAAAGTACGAAAGAGAATAAAGAGACACCCACAAGTTTCGACCTGGTGGTCTATTCAAGACGTTTCTCTTTCTGTCCTACATTTCACTTGACTCTTCATAGAAAAAACAAGTTTGCGCTGGGCACAGGAATCTGCAGTGTTGAGACACCAATTCCAAGTACGCTGTTTTATAGTTCGTGTAGTATATAATTCGCTATCCATTTTATAAATATGACAGATTATTTAACAGTTGTTTATAACAGCTCTATGAGATGTTATGTGCCATAAATTTTAAATTTACACAAAGATATAAACGCACCGACACAACCAAGGGCATAATAGCCCCCCTTCCCCCCACACACGGAGCCCTGATCTCAACATGATGCAGTCAATCTGGAATTAAGAGACAGACACAACTAAAATATTGTAGCGTCGCCAGGGCTGTCATCGGTGGGTTAATTTATGCACCAACGCGGGGCTGTCATTGGTGTGCTGGTGCACCAGCACGACGCTCCGATTGGTGGACTAGATAGCGTCAGTGTATATACAGTGGGGAGAACAAGTATTTGAAAACCCATTGGCAGTGTATCAAATACTTGTTCTCCCCACTGTAGTTGTTGTTTTTGCATTGGTGAGGTGGCGGGAAGTTAATCAAGAAAAAGAGGAAAAAGGCGTTGAAGCTCGTGTGTTGTTTTCGCGGCCAAACTTCCGCTTAGCAAACGTTACAATATCAATATGCAAGGGGAAAAATTAGTGCTCTCTCTCTGCTTCTCTGATGAGTACATACTACAGACTCCGTGTGTTTGTCGTTGTTTTAAATGGCACATTATCGCGGGCGATCACGCGAAAGCTCACGAGGGGACGGAGTTGGCGGACCGCAGCCGTGCGCAGCCGGTATGATTTGCCTGTTTTTGACGTACTGCGTGGCACGCAGTCAACACTGAACCGGACCGGAAACGCAACGATCATGCATCTGGTGTACTTGGGCCTTTATAAAGATGGTTGATTGGCATTGCCAGCAGCTGTGGCTGCCCCACCCGTCTGGCCTTCAACCTGCAATCAATACAAACATGCACACCTGCCCAAGGTAGGCTGCGTCTCGGGAGGGAGTGGCCGAGCCCTATGACTTCCTCTCATTAGTTAAATAAACTGCATCAGAATCTGATGATGACTGATGCTATATCCTGATTATATTAGCTGAGGTCCCCCACATTGATCAGTTGAATCTTAAAATATTGATTAACCTTACTTTTTTCAATCAATTGAACCCATGATATCAGTGCCGTGTGGTTTTCATTTATTCATTCATTTTTGTCTATTGAGACTAGGCATGTGCCGATAACCGATTTCCAGGTATAGCGTGGTATGAAAACGTCACGGTTTCAAAACCACAAAAATGTTGTGTCATACCATCCCTAAGGTATTAGCTATTTTTTATGTGCCATAAATGCAGGGAGAAATCCCTCGCTTCCAGCTGCAAGGTTCTACCCTCCCCACCGGTTGTTGCTCAGTGTCAGTGAGTCAGGTGTGCTAAACGATGGCTTTTTGCCCCCATCGAAGAAATCGCTGCTATGGAATACTTTGGCTACAGAAGGTTACAGACGGCCGCAGCTTAGGGGAAGCGGGCCAACCGACATGTAAAACATGTTTGCGGAGCGTGGCTGCTGAGGACGCAATACCTCCAATATTATTTTGTATTGATACAAAATTAAAGATTAGTAAACACTAGAGGCGTGCGAAATTTCCGATTCTGAGATTATTTGCGATTCGGCCGTAGAAGATTAGAGAACGATTCACAAAAATCCAAATTCCGATGATTGAATTATACCAGGTAAAGCAGACCTAAAACACAGTCAGGGCAGTCTTCGGGACACAATGAGGAACGGACCGAGAGTAAATATCATGTTCAACTCATGCGGCTAGATAAATAAAACAATAATACCTGACTACGGCCGACAGCTGCTTCAAACAACGCCCAGTTGCTAGTTGCTACAAACATACGGCTCTAGTAGAAATCACATACAGTACTGTGCAAACGTTTTAGGCAGGACACCTGCCTAAAACTTTTGCACAGTACTGTATATTTTTATTATATTATGTATATACAGGATATACTGTATGCATATATTTTCCCCAAGTGGAAGCTTCCATGATCCTAATAAATTTAACAATTAAAAAAATATATATACAGTACTGTGCAAAAGTTTTAGGCAGGTGTCCTGCCTAAAACTTTTGCACAGTACTGTATATGTAGAAATAGATGCAAAATGACAGACGACGGGGCCAGAGGAACATGTAAAAAGAACTAGATGCAAAATGATAGACTTGCCGTTTTGTAGTTGCCGCGTGAACAGCCGCCATCTTAAAGCAGTAGACTTCTCTAGAAGGCTCTGTTGTAGCGAACCTTATTAACTTTTTATCTAAAATACTCCTAAATCGGCAACATCTTAATTTGAATCCATCTTTAAATGATGAAACAGTTTTAAAACTTTGACATATTGAAAGTAGACAGAAGGGAAATTATGGAATAATGGGAGAATTTTAACAACTTTACTGGTTGATTCACATCATTAAATTAATTGAATGTAGTTTAAAGCTGCTGATACAGAATGGGACTTGAGTATTTTATTTACTGTTTTAAACTGTTAACATGATACTGAAATATTAGTTTGGTTTAGCCTGAGAGGATTTTTGAACAATTTTGAAACTAATGAACAAAACATTAAAAGCGCAGGGGGTGGTAACATCAATAATCGATTTATAATCGAATCGGAGCCTCTGAATCGTAATCGCATCGTTAGGTGCCAAAAGATTCCCACCTCTAGTAAACACTATAGTGAACGTTTCCCACCGACTACGAGCGTTAACTCCAGCGTGTTTAGTGTGTCTAGCGGTGGTTAACTTGACATTATACTTATGTTCCAATTTGCTAATGTTTTGAAAAATAAAAATCCTGTTCAATGGAAAAAAGTTTTTTTTTTAACCAAGATGTTTTAAAATAAGACATTTTAGAGCTGTAATTGCAATACCGTGACACCGTGATATTTTGCTCAAGGTTATCATACTGTCAGAATCTCATACCGGCACATGCCTAATTGAGACGCAGTGACAAATGAGACAACAAAGCTAGGGGACAAAAAAGTTTTGTTCTCGGTCAAAGCAGAGCTCGGGAAATTGGAGATATGCAAACAGCTATTACCGTACATGATTTAGAACATTTATTTCCTATTCCTTTAATACTGCAATGGTATGTGTTTTTATATTGAGCTTTCTTGTTCTTGTCCAATGGTGTCACACAATGAGATTAAATGGCAATCTGTAAATGAAGTGCACTTATAGCGCTTTAGCTACAGTACAGTATCACAGTGCCAACCCAAGTGCTTTACAGAAGCTCACATATGGTGGAGCTGCTGCCATGCTCACTAGGAGCATTTTAGCTTTGACAGCATCCATCTAAAGTCTCTTAATCTTCGTGATTAATATAAGCAACCATTATCTGAGCACACAACGTTAAACCAAGAATCCAATTTGTCCAAAAGGACAAATATTTTCAAATCAATGCGTATCGGCAAAACATTTTGTACACACCACAAATTCTTTTTTTCTTCGTTGTAACATTTAAGGAAACGACCACAAAATAAACAAAGATACATAATAATAATTAATAATAATAACAAGCATGCCATATTGCAAAAGAATGTTCAAACAATGTAAACGTTTCACTAAAATCCAATACGTTTTCTCATCTGCAATCATATATTAGGAGATAATCATTTGTATAGCTCATTTTTATAGTGCTGTAGAGATTAATGTATTTTTAATGTCACTCTTTTATTTCGCTATTTGTTTTTTTGTTAATACAGTTACATGTTTTGATTTCCGCATTTGAATTAAATAATGTGGATGTGTTACTCTGTATATAACAATGTTTCCTAATTTCGGTAATAAACAATGAAATCTAGGTACCAATTTGTACATATTTCCAAAGGGGAGAAATTCTACATTTCCTCACGCCATTAGACGCCACTTCCTGCCGATAGCCCCAGGAAGTAGTAGTAGCTGGAAGTACGAGGCGAGGCGGAGGTGAGCGACAAGCAAAACTGCGGTCGAATGTGGCGGCAGTCCGCTATTATTTTGTTTTCTTATTGTTGCCACAATAAAGTGGAAAAAGCCATCAACGACTCATCTCCTTCCCCCCCCCCAACGTTTTTATATTATTATTTTATATGCATGAGCGCTGCCGGATCTGCCAAAATGAACATGCAGTCTGATTATTATTTTTTTTAAACAATGTCATCAGATAGAAAAACATAAAATTATGTGCAAATGCCTGCATCTTCAAATCATGAAAATAATAACAGCCTATATCTTACCAATCTTGTAATCTCGATGGGTCTTTTCTCCATTCGATGTCAGGTAGTCTGGGCACATTGTTTGCATCTTGATTAGCGTCTGGCTAATACATATACGATCCAACATAAAATTCCAACCTCCTCCTCCTCTTCCTCCAACTCTTCAAAAACTTGGGTCTCCTCACTTGCGCTTGATCTATCACTTATATCGCTGTTTGAAGCATTGTTTGAAGGGCTTTGTAGGGCGGCCGTATGGAGCGCTCCCATCGCTGTTCTCGGTGTGACGTATCACTTCCGGGTTCGTCCCCTTTCAGGCTCGAACTTCGGAAACGCGATTATTTTGTCGAGTATACAACATATAAATTATTTTTTTCATGCTTTATTTGTTGAATAACGTTTATTTACTTTAATTCTGGACCTATTTGGCATTTTATGAAATTACTTCACATTAGTGCTTTAATAACATTTGGTTAACCCATGCCCGAGTTGTGATGGTGCAGGCCACATTTCCTCTAGAATTATCTATCAAGATAGATGTGGTTTGTACAGCTGCTTTCTGTTTTCCGTTCCTTTTCAGTTTGCAAATGAATGAAAAATGGTATGCGATGCCCACTGAAAATTTCTTTAAAGTGCCTGTGACACGAAAAAGCATGTTTATTTCATAATATACGCGGTATTTTATGCCCCTGAATGATATGGGCCGCTTGGATGTGTGTGGAAGCGATCGCTATTTTTATTTAGTTTTTTTAATCCCGCGCCATGAAAATTAGTGACTTCCGGCTTCGGTCTTGCATTGAGGAGGAGGGCGCTGTGACGTGTACGGTAGAAGACGTCCTCTTCACGCTACAGTGTACTGTTGTGTATGAGGACGAAGGATTCAGCTGATTTTGCGGATTAATACGTTTATTTTTCGCATCACGCCAGCCAAACGGCTGCAGAAAAATCATTCTGTATGAGGGAGAGGCGTATGCGCCTTTTTGGAGTTTCAAAAGGTTCCCATTCACCGTGGATATTTACTGTGGGACCATTGGACTGACGAGGAAGTGAGTAAACATCTTGTTTTGTATTATGTCAAATACGAATACAGCGATTACAAAGTAAACACTACAAACTTCCTTTAAATGAAGGACTACTTATGTTTGATCATTGATAGGCATGTAAAAAGCTCTCCTAATGGTCATTAGCAGCAGCACGTTAGCTGCACAACAAATCCAGCCACCCTCCTCCGGGGAACGAACTGTAAATTGCTCTCCGCCGGGCGGTTTGCCGATCCACTAATACAATCGACAACCGGGTCGTCATGTCAAATAATCCAGGATAGTTATGTGTGATTTTCCACTTCGAAGACTTTGAAACATCACTCGGTTCGGGTTAGCATGTCGGCTAGCTGTCACGGCTTCTGGTTTGTTTACATTCTCCGAAGCCGGGGAAGGGAAATGACATATGTCCGATTTAGGTGTCATAAAATATCGTTCGGGAGGTGCGACAGTAAAGGTGAAGTCGACATTTTTGACCATTATGGAGTAATTTTGCCATGTCGTCCTGAATAAATGCATTTTTATTATTTCATATTCCATTCAGCACAAGACTGTTATTTGTCATGAACATGCCATTTATTTAGCAATTGGGGAAAATACTTGGATAAAAAGAATATCCTGTAAAAATATTGAAGAGACAGAAACAATGACATTTTGCCGCTCTCTTCGTCGCATTTTCCTCGTTGTGAATAGTTCCCCCTCGACGGGCTGACTGGTCCTTCTCAAGCCATTGATATAGCTATTGGGGAAAATACTTGGATAAAAAGAATATCCTGTAAAAATATTGAAGTAAAGAGACAGAAACAATGACATTTTGCGGCTCTCTTCGTCGCATTTTCCTCGTTTTGAATAGTTCCCCCTCGACGGGCTGACTGGTCCTTCTCAAGCCATTGATATAGCTATTGGGGAAAATACTTGGATAAAAAGAATATCCTGTAAAAATATTTAAGTAAAGAGACAGAAACAATGACATTTTGCCGCTCTCTTCGTCGCGTTTTCCTCGTTGTGAATAGTTCCCCCTCGGCGGGCTGACTGGTCCTTCTCAAGCCATTTATATAGCTATTGGGGAAAAATACTTGGATAAAAAGAATATCCTGTAAAAATATTGAAGTAAAGAGACAGAAACAATGACATTTTGCCGCTCTCTTCGTCGCATTTTCCTCGTTCTGAATAACTCCCCCTCAATGGGCTGAATAGTAAAACCGATGAGCCCAGTCTACCGCTGACGTCATCCACCTGTTGGGGACGCTAAAGCCCTATAATGGTAGGCGTGGCTAACCGGCAGATTAAAAGACTAATTTCTCGTCATCTGTGCTTTTCTAAATTGTTGTATATAGTCGAATCGTCTCAAAATCTGATTCTAATTCACATAATAATGCCATTTAAGACTTTTTTTCCCGTGTCATATGCTCTTTAAGGTAAAGTGGGTCATACTTGGTGCTTTTTTGTTACACAGCACGCAGCACTAAGCCTGACAAAACAACTTGCTCTGCCACCCTGCAATCCATCTCAATTTAACTGAGAGGCGATATTCAGATTCTGAAACACTTTGGGGGGAAAAAAAGCGCTTTAAATGTTTTCACTTTCACATTGTATTTACATTTACATCGTTGGACAACTAATGAGACTTGTAGCTGGTTAAATTTGCATGCATAATATCTGGCTCTATGCTAACAGAGGCTGGAAATAACTCCTCCTGCACTCTCTTTAAAGAAGGCATGATAATGATAATTTGCCACTTCTGTTGTGTCAAAAAAGCATTCTCTACTGGTTAAACCTCCACATAACTTTAAGAAATGAGGCTTTAAAGGTGTATAAATTAATAGTTTGTTAAATCACAAAAGCAATGATGGACAGCAATGGGTGGCCCAACATTATTGTGTTCAGTGTTTAAGAGAATATTTTTAAATTGTCTTTTGTTTTTTTTCCCAGCCCCTCACCTCTTTATCTTTAGCCGACTCCCGATTGAAGAGCGATCTCACTATCGTTTTGAATGCGCTCGGAAGCAACACGTCACTCACCAGGCTCGACATCAGCGGTAATGCAATGGGCGATATGGGGGCCAAAATGTTGGCAAAGGCGCTGCAGATTAACTCTAAACTCAGGTGACTACCATAGAATAGTACATTTGCCTGCTCTTTATCCACCCACGTCTGTAACACTGTGCACTTATCTTGACAGGACAGTGATCTGGGACAAAAACAATACTGGTCCTCAGGGTCTACAGGATGTAGCAACAGCTCTGGAGAAGTATAACTTATTTTTTTTATCTCTGTTTGATGCGATTTGTCTAATTTTGTTAGTGTTCACTAACATACAGAATATAAAAGTAGTTGTACTTTTCAATTCAAACTTTACTAGTGTTTTCTTTTTTGTAAGATGTTACATTCAGATAAAATGTGCAACAAAAATGTCAAAAACAGAATATGTCAACAGAGAAATAAGGTCAGAAGAATGATGAAAGTAACGGTTGTTGAATCACAGAGAGACAAGGTTGAGCCTCTGTTGAGATTGAATTCATCAGCATTCTGTTTTTTGACTGTGAATGATCGACTTCTGGTCATGTGCGCCTCCATCTAAATTGTCATCTGGGATACAGCTGTCTATCTACTTCTTTTGACTTCATCAGCCTTTCTTCTGGTTTATCACAGTTCCCCCTGCTCCTGTCACGCTATTTCATATTTGAAATGCCCCCTACCCCCACGGTTCTGCGTGGATGCACTTCTCTCGTTCCCTGTCTTTCATTTTTTTAGTCATATGAGTACAACGGATTTATGATTAAGTACGATTTAAGATATTTTCTATTCTCGTACAAATTCAACACAAATTAACAACACTACTACTACACCTAGCTTGGGATCAAGTTTATATATGATATTTGACTTGCATAGAATGTATTATGTATATATGTGTGTATAACTTTTACCTGCCACACTCGTCACTACAATTATATCCAGTGGGAAGAAGTTTCATGAATAATTATAACGATTCCAAAAAAAAAAAAAAGGGGGGGGGGGGGTTTACAATTGGGAATTTCACCCTAGAATGATGTGTCTATCTATATTTTAGTTATTTACATATGATTCAGCAACTGAATCTAAAAACTCTGACATAGGGATGCAGTCAAAAATGTACATACAGTACACTTATTTATTAGGGTTTTCGATCATTGATCTAAACGACGTCTTGTTCTTAAGGTGTGTGGATTCACAGTAACGTACATCTTTATTTAGCTTCTGTTTTGCTTTTTATGTGTACCAGTTAAGTTAGAAATTTAGCATCAGTATACACACATTTGTAACCACGCTCACAGAAAGAAAAGTATTCATCTGTACACCCCTTATGCTATTATTAAGTGTGCTTTAATAAGACATATTATGTGTTTGGATTCACGATATGTCCCAAAATGGGCTTGTCTTTTTTTGTGTTATATATTGCGTCAAAACAAGGACTTTTTATGTTCGCATTGCAAAAGTTTGATTAAGAGTCATTTCACAGAACCCATAGTTGCAACTTCATTTGTAATGTGTTTTCATTCACTTTCGTTTTGGAATGCTTGAGAAAATGTCTAAAGAGGTCCCCTGGGATATATTGTGGTTGTCTACAACCATGAATTTGAAGCATTCTCAGTATATATCTTACATACTGCTAATAATGAGACAAAACGTAGGCGGCAACATCGTGTGACCTAAAATTGCATGCACAAGTTTTGGTATACGCGGGGGGCTCAAATTTTTACATTGCAATGTATGTGAACATGTATTTTTAATTAGTTTAATATATGCTTATGTTATAGATGTTTAACTGTCTTGTCTATCTGCACGTGTTCAGACTGGATACTTATCTCTAATTGTTCTCCATGCTCATGTCATTTCAATGATGTCTTCTGGCTGTGTGCCCAATAGGAACTTCACTATCCGCTTCATGCCCATCCCCATCATTGATGCCTCTCAGGCTTTGAAAGCGAGCCCAGAGAAGACTGAGGACGCCTTGCTCAAGGTATTGAAACAATCTCCATTAGTTCCACCAGTCACAGTCAGTCTCTTGTGTTTTAGCATGGAGTAATGTTGGCACATACTGAAAAGAAAGAAGCTGTGTAATCAGTGGGATACTAGAATTGAATGGAGAGAGAGAAACATTGTTTAATACAGTAGCACTAACATACTGTATCTCTGTCTGTGTCATTTTGTGTTTCTGCTTCTCCCACAGATTGAAAACTATCTGTACAGGAACCATGAAACCAGGAAATACCAGCAAGAGCAGGCCTATCGGCTTCAACAGGGTATTGTCACCACAACCACACAGCAGGTTTGTAATCACACATGGATCACTAACTTCCTTAATGTGATGACCATTTTACGGATAAACTGCACCCTGTGTTTTAAAATGTACTGAATTGGACTTCATGCTCCTTTCTGTTATTTAGATGATGGACCGGATATGTGTGAAGGTGCAGGACCACCTCAACTCTCTAAGGAACTCAGAGACTGACGCTATCCTTGAAGATGTCAGATCAGCTGAAAGCCTGATCAAAGACGCTAGAAACTCAAAAACGGTGAGAAACAAGAAGTGATGATAACTTTTTTTTCTTATTTTTATGTTTTTAATTCATGTATAATTGTTTCCTCGTTTTTGTGCGCTCACAGCTCCTTCCGAATCTCTACCACCTGGGCTCAGCCTCTCGAGAGGAGGTGCACCGTGCTTCAGTAGGACCCATTCAGGAGAAATTGGAGTCAATGGCAGGCGAGGTGACATCTGTCATGGACCAACAGCTGCAGGTGAATGTGAAGAAACATTAGCTGCAAAATAATAATAATTCCAAATGCAACACACAATTGCAAAAATTCACACTCGGTCAATAAATTTGCAAGCGTAAAAAAATTTTTTCTTTTTAATCTAATCACACTCAGAATAATTTTGCAAGCATAAAAAATATTCTTGCAAACGCAAAAAACTTTCACACACAAAAATATTTTTGGAATCACAAATAGCTCGTCTTTTTTTTTTTTTGCAAGTGCACAATTATTTTTCGAGAACACGTACGTATTTGCAACCACGATTCTTTTTTTGTTTGTTTGTTTGTTTGTTTTCTGACATGATTTGGACCCATACAAATCCAACAGATAAGGACCATTCTGCACAATGACAGAAGAAAACCATAGCATTGGCGCCACCTAAAGAAAATATTGAAAAACTGAAAGTAATTAAAATTATTCAGGCAATATTCTTTACTTGTGCCTGTTAATTAATCATATCTTGAGTTTATGAATAATAAAGTATGAATTTATTTTGTTGGTCTATCATCCCTTGCCACAATTATTGGTACCGTTTATTATGTATTAAGTTCAATACAATTGCTGTATGAAAACTGTGATGTCCAAACAAAGAGGAAAATGCTTATTTATGATGATCATGAATATTTAATTCAAGGCATAAAATGCATCCATTTTTTGGGGCATCCGTGGGGTCTTACAAAGTCCAAAAAAGTCTTAAATCTAATCATTTGAATTCAAGGCCTTAAAATGTCTAGAATTATCCTAAAATCTCATGAAAGTCTTAAATACAGTTTTGAAACTATTAAGCGGAACTACCTGTGCTGCCTGGTCCGAATTTATCGAACTCAAGCAGGTTCTGCTGTGCGCGCAGTTGCGTGTTAACAGCTTAGTTATCATAGTCTCAGCGCAGAAAACTTAAAACAACCAATTTACTGGATTTAAATACATCGATAAGTGCAAATTTAAGCATTTGTGGCCTGAGAACCCACAGTTCAGCGCATGGTTGAAGCCGGTGGAAGGAACCTCGTATGAAGCACACTGCACTTTGTGCGGGAAAATTTTAATACTCAGAACATTGGGTTTCAAGGTGTTGGAATCCCATTCCAAATCTGAAAAGCACAAGGTGGTCATAAAATGCCAGCAGTTTGCAGTTTTTGGTTCACAAAAGAGAAAGTTCTAGTGTTTTAGTTTAGTTTAGTTTAGTTTAGTTTAGTTTAGTTTAGTTTAGTTTAGTTTAGTTTAGTTTAGTTTAGTTTAGAAGAACTGGGAATAAATTCATTAACTTTGCAAGTACCGTAATTTTTAGACTATAAGCCACTGCTTTTTTCCTTCATTTTGAATCCTGCGGCCTATAGTCGTGTGCAGCTTCTTTGTTAATTTATTTGGGTTAATAGGTAAAACTTTATTTGACAGCGGCATCATAAGACTGTCAGAAGATTGTCCTAATTACAGCATAACTATTATGGGCATTACCCAATGCTAATGACGGATGTCATTAAGTGTCATCCGACAAATTATGTCACTAACTCCATTTATGTCCAGCTCGGATCTTTCACATCCATTCAAAAGTGAGATAATTTGCCGGATAACACTAAACGACATATTATAAGCATTCATTATTGCTCATGACAGCCTCATGTCATAATTAGGATTATCTAATGACAGTGCTGTGATGCCACAGTCAAATGAAGTGTTGCCAAATACCATAACTAGCAATTAATGAAACAACTTGAACAGTAACTGAAGAAATAATCAGAACAGAACATGAATTTTGATTGTTATTTTTACATATGTAGTGTTGCAATGCATGCTAGTAGGCATGTTGGACAACAACAGTTTTGACAGCAGGTGGCAGCAGAGGTTGACTGTCTCCCCCAATGGAGCAGTGATGGACAAATGAAGCTTCTTGAAACAATAAAGCTTTGCAGCTAATTGGTTCAAAGCTTCATAGTGGTTCATTTGTTCCTATGACAGTCATATGATGCCCCTGTCAAATAAAGCCTACCGGTTAATATTTTTTGGTGTAAATATCCCATAATACAGTGAGGACACCGGCGGCTTATTGTCCAGTACGGCTTATCTATGAACAAATGCCGTTTTCGTGTCAAATTTAGTGGGTGGCAGCTTATAGTCAGATGTGCCTTATACAGTAGTCCGAAAATTATGGTAATTCTGGGCCTGCAATTTTCCTTCAGATCTTTTGTCTGTTTTTTGGCGGTATCGATGTATAATGGGTCTTAAATTTGGCTTGTTGAACTTTGCAGAGACCCTATTTTTGTTTTTATCCACGTTCAGTTCATAGATGCAGCGAGGATACACACACCCTGGACTACCATTCAATGCCAGAGCACATACTGCAGAGGCAAACAATGATTAAGACCCATTAATTTAACACCTATGGACAAGATAGAGTTCATTTCACGTAATATAAATTTTTTTTGAATGTGGTCGTAAACTGGATTATTGGAGAAAAGCCACACAAAAAAAGGGAAAACGCCACATAGTAAAAATTTGACCCCTGAACTGCAAAACCCTTGAGCACACATACTAACCATTAGCCCAACGTTGGATGAATATCGAAAAGATTTTGTGAAATTAGAAAAGACTTTGGTTTAACTCTTGTTGTAGCTACTGCTTTCTACTTGTCCATCATCTGGAATTTGTTGAGAGATGATCATTTTCTAATCAATCTTTCCAGAGCCTGTTGGAGTCTATGATGGACACAGCAGAGTCTCTGTGTCCTCATGTGATGAAAAGGAGTAATCTGCGCTCAGATCTCATAAAGGCCAGCGCAACCAAGATGGTGGTCCCCAAGAGTTTTGTCACTAAAACACTCCTTGAGCAGTCTGGTATTGACATCATCAACAAAATTAGGTAAGTGTTTTTTACTGAAGAAGTTTTGCAATGTTGAGGTAAAATGAGTTGAGAATTTGAACACTTTCTTTTTTTTTTCATCAGTGAGGTGAAGCTGAGTCTTGCCTCCTTCCTGTCCGATCGTATCGTTGACGAGATATTGGAAGCTCTCTCCACCTCACAACACACTTTGGTGCATAAGTCAATCATAATTGTGGCTGCTTGTTATTCATTATTTTCCTTTTTTTTCTTTCACTTCCTTAATCCACATTTTTTTTTGGTATTCATGCTTGAACCAATTTCTTTCTGCTGGTTTTATCACTACCCTCTCTCAGGCAGACCATTTAGTGTGCAGAGGGCGCCCCTTGGTGCAGCAAGAGTCGGTAGACATGGACATTCACGAGGAGAGGATTCCTAAACGGGCATCCACTGAGATTCTGGAAGGCGAGCGGTTGGACGAACTGGAGTCATGCATGGTACGGGAAAGGGCTCATGTGTTAACTTAATTATATTATCACTCGTAATTCATGTGAATGAATGTAAGTAGAGAACAACTTTCAGTCATAATAAGATTGCATTTATTTCTCTAGCCCTTTTCTTTAATATGTTGTTTTTTCTTCTTGTCCTTTGTCTTTTTAAAACGTCTTATCTGAGCATCCGACCATCATGGCTTTTACCCTCAATTTCTTTCCAGTGTGCCTTTTTAGGCTTTATTGTGTTTTTCTTCATTACTCTCTGCTCATCCTCTTCTTGCTCATTTTCTCCACGGAGACATTTTGCTGCACCACTGTAAGTAATTGCGGATGGTCCTTATCATTGCTCACTGCAAATGCCTGCTTCCTGGTCATCTGTAAAAACGATTTGTAGTGTAAAATGTTTATGCTTGCCTTTAATCTAAAATACACTCTGTTTTGAATCAGAAGCTGAATTCATGTGTGTCCTACACAAATACTACGTTGATCCATTAGTGTTTTAGTTGTGCATCCCTCAGCCATATAAGACGCATCAGTTTATATGTGAAGCTATACATTGTTTTGTTTGTTTTTCTCTTGCTGTCCAACTCCAAGGAAAAGGAACTGCTTGTGAATAATACAATGAAACGACAACAGCTAATTGAAGCAGGAAATACATTCGCATTAGTTAAATCAACATTAATGTTCATATTTCGTTAAAATAATTCTGAATACATAACTATTGTATGGGCAAAACAAGTGGAACGAATGCACTACAAGAAATTAAAATGTTTATTGTGTTATCTATTCACCCTTGTAGAGTATTGAGTGATCCAAGTGTTCCAAGACTTTTGTCCCTCTTGAGCAGTGTTTCTTTAACCTTTTCAGCTCAAGACCCAAATTAGAAATATAGGTTATAGCTTAATCAAGCAGCAGACTTTATGAAAACATAAAATCCTGTTGCCACAGAAATTACCTGTATTATTTGTTTGATGAAAACCTGCCTCTTCTCACACAAACATGCCATTCATGCAGGCTCCAGAGCAGCACTGGAGAGTTCTGTTGGGAACACTGGCTAGGAATCAAACCCATGCCTTTTGTATAACAGGCAGCAACGCTTACCACTGCAGTTCTAGTGCCATAACAGCTACTGTGCGTAGTTTGTACAAAAATACTGAAAATATTCAGGATGTTTAATTTAGAGCAACTACCAATTAACTCTTGACACACAAAAGGATAAGGGTTAAAAGTACTTGAATAAATGTTTTACTAATTAAAGAAAGTTGAATCACCTACCATCACCTCTGAATGTTTTTTTAATCACTACTTAATTGAATGATATGTGTATGCTATTGATATATGTATGAAATATATCAATAAAATATGAACATTGTTTTTGGTTTTAGTACTTTGTATAGTGCCATAAAAAGAATGTTCCCCCTTCCTCAAATTATTTTTTTCTTGCATATTAACTGTCAAGTTTTATATCCTAAAATAAATGTAAAAATGAGAAAAAGATACCACATATACAAGGCCGTCGACGGACGGGGGGGGGGGGGGGGGGGGGGGTCTACCGGGTATGTTGTCCCGGGCCTCAGGACCATAGGGGCCCCTGAATGACCCTTAATTTATTTTACGTTACATTCACATATTTTTTTAATTTAAATCATTGTCTGATTAAATATTATGTTCTGCTCGATATATACTTTAAAACTTCAACAAATTAAATATTTCAAATACCTTTTTCCTTTTTTTGCAAAACCCTGCCCCCCCATTGTTTGTTTATACTGTATTGTGTCAAATCACATTACGGTCTGTTAAATTTTAACTGTCCATCTCAAATTAAATAATTTGAAAATTTACACTGTCATTGCTTGCAAAGCGATAAAGTACTGTGTATGTTGTCGTGACAAGCCCCTGCCCCTGCAAGTCTGTTGACAGTCCTGCTTATATACATATAATTTCTAGTTTTCAAATGTTGATTTTATGTATTAAGGGGTTAAAACAACAACAACAACAAAACATTTAAATCTAACTGCGCCAGTTTGAAAAAGTCCCTTACTCCCCACCCCTGTTTTTTTTTTTTTTTTTTTTTTTTTTAAATGGGAATTGTGAATTAATCGTGGTCAATCACATATTTTGGGGGATTTCATTTCCACTGCCAGACCCAAGCCTGAATAAATCATTTAAATATAATCTTCCTGACTAAATTTAGTTGTCCCAAAGAGCTCAAAAAGCTGCAACACAATACTATTCACCCCCCTCCCCCTCCTCCCCGCCCAAGGAAAAAACTAAAGAACAGCTAAAAAATTAAGTCCAATTCTTAAGCTTTAGGAATCCAGTGAACCACAGTGAAAACCATTATCCACAAATGGATAAAACATGGAACAGGGGTCAAACAAAAATTCATCATTATAATTCTGCTCTGACCAGACAACCCTGAAGGCGAACCTAAACTGAAGCACACTTGGGTTCTGTAGGAAGACAATGATTCACAACACACTCAACTTCAAAATAGCTTTTAAAAATTAATGACACTTTTGCAGTGCTCCAGTCAAAATCTGGATTTAAATCTGATATATATTGGATTAATAGGCCGTTCATGATGGAAAATCCTCCAGTGCAAACATCTCTGCAAGGAAGAGTGAGCCAAAATGTCTCTACAATGATGTGAAAGGCTGATTGCTTCTGATAGAAAATACTTGAGTTCTTACTGCTGATGTTTTCCCAACTGGTTTCTAGTTTAAGAGGGCAATTGCTGTAATTTTTTGGCCTGCATGGCACACCTGACTGTAAGCCACCACCACCCACCAAATGACATGCAGGTCTTTAGCCTTTAAAAATCTATAAATAAGTCACAGTGGATTAAAGGGTCTAAAGTGGTGGTGGTGGCGGGGTTTGCGTCTTATAGTCAAAAAATTACATTTTCTTACCTTTTCACAGAGGGCCAGATAGTTTTCAATAACTTTATTCCTTGAATAAATCCCACTGCGATTTAAAAATTGTATTTCATGTACAATTTGGTTATCTTTGTCTCTTATTTACAGTGGGGAGAACAAGTATTTGATACACTGCCAATGGGTTTTCCACAAATACTTGTTCTCCCCACTGTACATTGTTTGATGATCTTAAATATTTATGAGGCAACTTTCTCAAAAAGTATGACGATGAGAAGGGGGAAAATATTTTCATGGTACTCTATTTGAAGTATTTGGGGTTCCCTCATACTGTATGTTTGTTGTTTGATGAAACAGTAATTAATTGTTTCACACTTCAATCACAGTTAGAGGGAAAGGCAACACTGAGATCATGTGCATTCCAGTGGAAAGGATTTTTTTTAATAGTATTATAGATATACGTATATATATTTTTTTTTTATTAGGAAATTTAATTTTCTGAAGTCTAGCTGTGGAGAAAACTGTGATAAATATCATAACTCCCCTTAGTGGCCATCATAAATCGTGGCAGACATTTTTAAATGCCGGTACTGTTTTAGCCGATCAAATGTGAGTATCCCAGATTATCTGTGATGTCAGTAATACCCCATTGTTCTATACGCCGCTATACAGAATTAACACTGTTTACACTTAAGTCTTTATTTTGATTGTTGGTTTTTACACGGCTCTTGCTCTGAAAACAACAGAAACAACAACAAAAAAAAGACTGTTTCAGTATGCAACAGTGTTCAGCTTTCGGCTGTACGAACAGGACATTGAGGACGAGGGCTTATTGATGAAGTTGCTGAACGATGTAGGGAGACCCAAAAGGTAAAACAGGCTTCATCTAAGTCCCAGATGGAGAAAAGAGAAAGACAGCTACTGATTGAAGAGGTACAGCAGCTATAAAATAGTTTTTGGCAATTTTTTTTTTTTGTTTTTGCTTTTTATACCGTTGTTGGAGTCTATCAACCTCTAAGTACTGCTCTAGCGTGCTGACGTCATTTTTGTCAATGGCAGCGCTTGTAAGTGGTGTTGTATTTTGTGTTTAATCATTATTTTCTCCATTATCAGAGGTCTTAAGAAATTTGCGATTTGCATACTTGTATACTTCGAGCAATTGTCTTTTACGTGAAGATCATTTGTAAAAGGTGTTGTCTTTCCCTTAAACATTAGTATATGATGGAAGAAATATTTGGGGTTCATAAAAATAATCATTAAGCACTATGTTGCATGTATTTCTCTTTCAGATGACTCCAAAGACAAAGAGGAAAAGCATTCACAGTAGAATGTTGAGACCTGTGTCCCGTGCCTTTGGTAAGCTGTTTGCAATCGTCTTTTTAAGTTCAACTCTGTCCTGCATTATGGGTGATGCAGATAAGGCGTAGGTGTCTGAATTCCGATTCCCGTTCTCCCAACACAATTAATAGAGATGGAGTTTGACCTAGACAAGGCACTGGAGGACGTCCCAGTGCATGTGGAGGATACGCCGCCGCCATCCCACACTCCAGCTCCTCAGCCCTTACCAAAAGGGGAGCAGCGTCTGCCAGGAGGGATATTAGCGCTTCCGTCCGAAGAGGAGAAAAAGCTACAACACTTCACGAAACTAAGACCCCGCCGAAACAAGAAAATGCACTCCAGCAAAACACCGGTAAGTATAACTCGTTTAAGTGAAAGTAAAGAAGTGCTGCAGTGATAATCAAATGGCTTTTTTGTTGTTTGTTGTTTATAAAGCAAATGAGCAGCACTGCACCTCAGGACGGGGAGCAGAATGGCCTCATGGGGAGGGTGGATGAGGGGGTTGATGAATTTTTCTCCAAAAGAGTTACCAAGATGGATTCAAAGTAAGACCCATTGATATTCTTCTCATGTTTGACTTTTTGCTTCATTGTTGGATTTTTCGCTCCTCAGACGTTCAATGAAGAGCTCTGAATCTCATGATGGTGAGAAGAAGAAGAGCAAAGGAGGCTTCCTCAACCTAATCAAACGCTCTTCAAAATCTGATAAATCAGAAAAGTTAGAGAAAAATCAGGTAACGCCTTCATCGCTGGCTACGTCTTCAGGATCTTTAGTGTCAGTTTCCAGCATTGCTGAGGAACCCTCCTCTCCAAAGGCAGCAGTAAAGAGTCCAGCACCAGAGCCAAAGTCCAGGTACTGTTAAATTAATTGTATGCACACTTTACTACTATGCTTGTTATGACATTTATTTCTTTATTTAAACTTTTCGTACTGAAGGGATTCGTCCAGTCGCTCACAGCCTGGAGATTACAGCAGTGGCTCAGAACGTTCAGAGGAGCTGAGGACGCCTGACTCCATAGACGAACCTTGGGAGGGCTCAGACGGCCGAGGGAGTCCTCAAGGGGGGCGGCGGTACCCTGGCATGCAGATGATGGGAGGCGGACTCCTAGCGGAGATGAAAGCCAAGCAGGAGAGGAGAGCACATAAGGTAAAGAATAAAAAAGTAGAGTTGTTGTTGTTTTAAGGGGCAAATGTGAAATTGTTTTCATGACATGGAACAAAGGGAACATACGTATCAGGCTCTTTTGATGAGCGCATCTGGTTCTCGGCCAACTCCAACATCTTATAAGTGGAACCGCCTGGCTCACCTGGAAACTGCCCAACTTTGACGAGCTGCTCGTGCTTTGACGCGTTGATTTCGGTCACGTCAAATGTACGTCACAACAATATGCTTCGGCACCCATCGATGGTCCACACATTGCAGATTTCTCCAAGGCAGGCTTTAGAGCTCGCCTTGTGAGACCCGGGTTGTTCCGCGAGCGAGCTTGTTAGCCTCCCATCAGCCATTTGCAGGGCTGTCCTTTTAACTCAGTGCCGATTGAATTGGCAAATTTTAAAATGCATAGAGAAATTAAACCGCGAAAACTAACTGTGTGGTAATACAAGTCACACGTACGGCAGTGTGATAAGTTTAGCTTTCTTCGGGCATGCCTTTTTTGGGCTGTTAAATTGGCGCCAATTCCAGGTGAGGGAGGCTCCGTCTGTCTTGGCCACTGTTACGCTATTTGGATATTTGATTAGTGCTCAATGCGAGAAAATGATTCTAAATGACAGACTTTTTTAAATTTCTGAATTCCCTTCCTGCTTAATAAATCAGTGTAGGACAGCTACAGGGCACGTGTTGTGTCTCAGCTTTAGTATGTGTAAACTCACGTTAGGCTTTCATTATTTTTTCTCAAGATTTAGTTCAATCACAACACACTCTCACTCTTTTTTTTCTCTGAGTCAAAAAGGTTTTACTGATGTAAACTTTGCCGTATGTACTAGCATGTAATATAATTTGCGCCCCCTTGTGGAGTCAGTCTCTCTAGAACAGCCTTAATGCATGCCATTCTCTGTGTCTAAACAGCGAAACAGGACAGGTAAAAAAAATCATGCTCAGTGTCAACGTGGTACTCATATATGATTTGAATATTTACAGCAGTTATGAAATGTTTAGCCCCAGCTAACAATGGGCAGTAGGTGGGGTTCGCCCTGAACTGGATGCTAACTCCACACAGAAAAGCTGGGATTGAACCCTTGAACTCAGAATTATGAAGCAGATGTGCCAATTACATAAGAATGCACACATAATTAGTAATGTGCTTATAGTATTTTAATTTAAATATCCTACACATTTATGGCCTCAAAATGATTTTCATCCATTCTTACTCTAATTTTGACTGTGGTGACACTAAAATTTGGGGTAATTGAGTTGCTGCCATAGGACCTCCGTGGTAAAACGAAGGTATTGCACTGGTCTCAGCTCTACTGTTACAGAGCCCAGTGCAACACAACTGCCACCAATGTTTTACAAAACGTTTTTATTCTATAATAAAAGATGTTTGTGTCTTCCAGTCCTCCAGCCCTGACAGACCTGACAACAATGGCACAGGTGAGTTGACATACAGTACTTCATATTTGTCAGTAGATTGTGGTATCTTGAGCCCCATTCAGACATACACTGAACTCCATTTAAATCCTGGGATTTAAACGGGTAGCCCTTATGTCTGAAAGCAATTTCCGAGTCGTCTGAGACTGACGTTTACCGCGTCCTAGTATAATTTCAAGGACTAACCCGAGACGCGGCATGTATGAAAGCAGGCAGTTAATTCCCGGGTCAGAGCATGAAAGCTGATGACGTAAATATCATGGCGGGCCGATCGTCCTCTTCCTCTTTTCTTCGCAGTAAGACGAAAAGCAGTAAACAAATATTGCAATTATCAACATGGCAAACTGGAAATAGCCAACTTAAACTGGAAACATAACGAAATTAA
Organism: Corythoichthys intestinalis; assembly: GCF_030265065.1. Classification (NCBI taxonomy): domain Eukaryota; kingdom Metazoa; phylum Chordata; class Actinopteri; order Syngnathiformes; family Syngnathidae; genus Corythoichthys; species Corythoichthys intestinalis. The sequence continues at coordinate 47,355,537 of NC_080398.1, forward strand.
ATAACTACGGGATCCTAGAGCCGAGGAAGAGACAGTTTTGTTGCCGATGCCGACCCAAAATGACTTAATGTCTGGTAATAAAATACCGACAGCCCCGCTCCCCATACAGAGAGCGTCAAGTCACCAACACGGGATAAGGTTGAAAGTGTCCAACCTTGGTAATTCCTGGGGCATCTCCCCATGTCTGAAAGCCATGACACGGGTAAGTCACTTTACACTGGAATTTATCGGGATATAAATCTGAAAGGGGCTAAAGTATTATAATCTGTCATCAATGAAGCAGGGTTCTGGCACCAATTTAAAAGTGAAAATGTAATGCTATTAAAGACATTTTAGAGACCAAAATATGTCGCAACAATTTCTGCTGAAGAAAAAAAAACATTTTATTTCACTGTAAACACAGAGCTGCTGCCAGAGCTGCTGGTGTTTTCCTCCTCATATGACCCCCATTGTCCTGACACTAACCCTATTATTGTATTGGGGTCAGAATTGACCCGTTTTTCAAATTTTCATATGCAAAAATCAATGTTACTTTTGACATATTCAAACTTGAAAACGGGTCAATCTTGACCCGATAACAACATAATGCAAAGGTATTTTAAGGCTAATTTAATTTATAGATCACATTTAGTTCACTAGCAAAAATATGGGCTGATTTCTAACACAAGACAAGGGTTAACGAAAAAGTCTTTTTGCGAGACTTTGCATCAGGCACTGTTGTTATTTCACCTGGGGCCTACCACCTCTTAAAAACATCTTCCATACATTTTTGATTAGATTTACACTTCCCCATCTCTGCATATTCCCACCTCTACAACTGAATTACCAGGAAATGGCATCAACCCAAGTCGTGGACTTACGCTGAGGTTGCGGAAGCCATACTGTATAACATATATTTTAATCCTAAACTCTCATATTTAATGCACGGCCATTTATTAAACAAATACACACAATTAGACGTTTTACGAAGGGCTACAGTGATTTACCTGGCCTTAAACGCATCGTCTAGAAATGTATTACCCACTGGAATTTTTATATTAAATTTAAGACTTTTTAAGGACCCGCAGGAACCCTGTGAAAGCATGTAAATACATAAAGTAAAAGTACATAGTGACTTTCAAACACCCTGTGTAAATGACAGCAAGACAACAGTTACAACCTTCTTTGCTTAATTGTACATTTAAATGAGTATACCCGCACAATCAAATAAGACAATAGTAACACTGCTTTAGATAATGACTGTAAACACAATGATAGGAAAAACCTTTAAATGTGTCCTGTACTTCACTGTACTGTATTAAAATATTACCACACAATGCTCTGCTTTCTGCTACGAGATGCTTATACATCATTCAACTCTGAGAGAAGGAAAATTACCAAGAGACCCTTCTCATTGCACCACTACAAATCTCAAGTACAAAAAAGCAATAAAAAGCTTTCTGCCTAATTAATATCATCTTTCTTTAATTCGTATTCAGCACATTTCTTGTATTAGATTTGAGTTTGTGTCAACCTAACTAAAATGTCTGGTACATAATTGGCTTTTATTGCTTATTCATAATGTGTTATAAAATAGTATCATTTGCGTTTTGGCATACCGAGCTATTCTCAGGTTGCGGGATTAATTTAATGTGACCAATTTTCCCCTCAAAGGTTCTCCAGAGAAGACCTCAGCTCGTGTTGAAACAAAGCCTGATCCCGCTCCTCGTCCCCGTGCTCCGTCCTCCTCAGGCTCCACCGGGGTGCCTGTGAGTCCTAAACCAGCAATGCCACTGGGAGCCAAACCTGCCCTGTCTTCCCGGCCCTCCCTGCCTCAGAAACCAAGGACCAACAGCAGTCGGAGCATAGGTACTATCACAGCCTCTTTGCTCTGTATCCCTTGGAAGGGAGTGTCCTGTGTCAAGATTTTATCTTATCTTACTTGTATGTTAAATAGAAGAGTCCTCAGATGCCCCCAATGGAGGAAGGGTGTCTCCTAAAATGAATGCTCTCTCATCGCTGAAGAAGATCTTACCTGAGAAAGACAAGGAGGGCCAAAACAGTCTGCCGCTGGGAGCTTCTGCTAATAAAACCACTCAGGAAGGTGAGGAGCGTCTGTGCGTACCATCCCTCTCATTACGTGATCATTTTCTGTAGTCGCTCATAATAACTCCCATAAGTAGTTCCGCTCCATATAATAAAATACACTACCTGTTTGTTCCCTAATATACTTTTCATCAGTATGACAGTATAACATTATTTCTCAAATGGTGGGGTACGCGACCCTGGATGCCTGGGGTGGCGCCTGAGACCTCTGGGAACATAATTTTTTACTGTACCAGAATAAAGTGTAATTGCACATCCACTCAATGGGTGGCAGCAGCACGCTCATTTTCAGAGTGAGGAAATATGACAAAGCAGTACTGCTGACCAATTTATTAAATCTGTGTGCGGGCCAGACGTTATTGATTTTATGACAGAGGCTGGGGGCCGGATGAAATTTGACCAGGGGCCGCATTTGGCCCCCGGGCCGGACTTTGAACATGTCTGCTATGTAGTCTTTGGCTTTGACTTTTAATACAGTGGGGAACTAGGAAAGACCAGTATGTTTACTGTATTTAAAAATGTTTGCAGCGGACAACCGGAAGCCGAATCAACTAAGATGTCACTTAAAGACATTAGACCCCAATCACATTGATAAGCAGCTTTTTATTTATTTATTTTTTTATTTTATTTTATTTAATTTTTTATTTTTTTTTTTTTCCCCAGCGAAAACGTGCCGAATATTGCCAACAATCATCCCGCTTTGTCAGTGTTACATCAGTAAACCAGCGAGCACTTTTAGCAGCATACAAGGTGGCACACCAAGTTGCTCAGTGCAAAATAGCCCCACACCATAGCAAAGGAATGGCCTGCAGCAAAGATAAAAACTGTCCCTCTGTCCAATGACACTGTCATTTTTGTTTTTTCGGTCAAATTCTTGTCATGTTGTTCTCATGGGTTAATTTTGCCAATCAATGTGAATTTATTATAGTTTTAAAAAAAAAAAAAAAAATTAAATGGTTAAAAAAAGTGTATTTTTTGAGTATGTTTTTACAGTTTGGGTTTGGGTAGGGCAAATTGTTGCGCTTTAAGTCTTCTGTTACAAATAAAACAATGCTAATAAAGTTATACTTTATTGTAAGTTGATCTATATTACTTTTTTCTTTAATGTAAAAAAATGACACGTTATGCAGAGGTGTACTTATAAAAAATAATAATTTTATAGACAAATGATACTATTTACTGTGGCGGCAGAGAGTTGGAGGGCCGGGCGCAAAACGTTTACGTCTTCCTGGGGGTAGGAGGGCGTAACATAAAATAATTGAGAGACACTGCTTTAAACAATAATAGAAATCCAATCAGGGGCATGTAATCTGTGGCTCTGTGGTGCATGTGTTCTTTTCATTCTTCTGGTGCGAACTTCAGTCATTTTAAAAAGGACACAATGTTATGCAGAAGTGTACTTATAATAATTTTATAGACAAATTATACTATTTACAGTGGCGGCAGAGAGTTGAAGGGGTGCACGTAATGTTTACGTCTTCTGGGGGTGGCGGGGTAACAGAAAGTAATTGAGAAGCACTGCAGTATAACAAATGTTTTTCATTTGGAAGGTGTTACCTGTTCCAACAATTGTTTTCCATTCCCAGTATTAGTCGAAGTCGTCCCAGTAGTTGCCTGTTTAAGACAAATGACAGTTTCATCAATTTAATACGAGAAGTAATTACAATCTACAGCAGAGATCCGATATCTGCATCAATTTATTTACAAGTTTAAAAGTCAGGTTTAATTAACCCTTTTAGGGACACTGGTCACGACAGTGCACAGCTATTCAAAACACCTTTAAACACTTTACACGGCAAATGACCATTTTTGGTCATTTAAAAAAATACTTCAAAATTTGCATTTTATTTTTAAATTATTAAATCATTTATATATATATTATTCTTATATTATTATAAATATATTTATAAATTAATACAAGTCAATAAAAATTTAATTAACTCTTTTATTTCATAAGAACAGAAATACACAATGTATGGGCCCCAAGTAACACTCTAAAGTTGTTGTTTTTTTTCATAGTATTCAACTAATTGGATGTCATTGATGGCAAAAGACCTCCAATTCATTTAAACCAGGAAGACTGGCTGTGAATGCTCATTTTCCGGAACAGTTGACGGCGCTAGACATCCAATCCATTCTGACTGGGAGCGGCAAAGAACGTTTGTTTATGGCAGCCAATGAGTTAAATACCCTGTAAGGCACAGGTGTCAAACTGATTCCAGAAAGGGCCGAGTGGGTGCTGGATTTTGTTCCAACCGATACAACGCAGAGAGTTTAACCAATGAACTTCCTGCTGAAACAAGCAGCACCTGACAAAGTTTAACTTATTACACATGTAAAAGATCTAATTGGTGAAAAGGTGTCCTCTTCATTGGTTGGAAAGAAAACCTGCACCCACTTGGCCCTTTCTGGAATTGGTTTGACACCTGTGCTGTAAGGGTTAAAAAAAATGTCATTGATGGCAAAAGACCTCCAATTCATTTAAACCAGGAAGACTGGCTGTGAATGTTCATGACGGCGCTAGACATCCAATCCATTCTGACTGGGAGCGGCACAGAACCTTTGTTTATGGCAGCCAGTGAGTTAAATACCCTGTAAGGATTTTTTTGTTTTTTGTTTTTTTTAAAAAAAAAAAAAAAAAAAAAAGGATCGTGAATGAAAAATACAAAAGACTTCTAAGTGTTTTTTTTAATGATTATTATTAACCCTGTCTGGCTGTTTGTCATTCTCCATGAAACATTTTTACTTTATTGCCTCCTCATTTTCAGGGAGGAAAGCATCCACGTCCGACCCAACTCAACGCTCCAGCCATCAGCGCACCAACTCGGATGACCACAGTCCCTTCAAGGCCAAAGGGTCGTCTCCGAATCCAGAAAAAGAAAAAACGGGCAAAAAAGCTTCCAATCCTGCGGAGGACTCTGACAAAGAAATTATTTTAATATGAATTAATCACATTTAATGTAAAAATGAACCCATGTGTTTTCATTTGAAAATGACTGAATGGGCAGTTTAAGGAATACTAGTATGTATTTTTGAGTTGTACACCAAGAGTACAAATGATGTCGTACCTGTTAACAGTTAACAAAATGTAACATGTTAATATGTTTCATCACTAAATATTTTTTTCGTGCTTTCTGATTGATGTCACCTACTAAACCAAATTTCACTGAGAGCTTCCTTCTTCCTGCTGAGTGTTCCTGTTATTTCAAGGAATAAATATACTGGTAATTCATAGTTTGACCTGACAGATAAAAACCATAGAAGAAGAGTCAGAAAAACGCTTTCAGTGGAAAAGCAAGCGATGGCACGGAACGCTGATGCGAGGCTTTGGACTAACATAATTTAATGCGATATTGTTGCAGTTGCTTGTCTGACAAGAAGTAAACTTAAAAGATAAATGACAATACCACTTATCGCTGTACTGTACTTGGCATTTCCTTTGGTTAACAATTTTTCTAAATGTTTAAATTTGTGTGAAAGCTGTTTCTGGATCAATTATGCAACTCATCTTTTTTACAGGACAATGCAGGTTGAGCTGAGCTTTTCAGCGCACACAAATCACACTAATGTAGCTTACCTGTACTGAACAATCGTCACCCAGCTAGCCTCACTGGCGTTCTTTTCAAACACCCTTTAGGGGCTTGGCTTACTTGAGCTTTCAATCAGCAAAGACTTAGCACTGTTAACTATCAAGAATTCACACAAATATTATTACCCTTTAACTGCAGGGGATCCGTCTTAACTGTATAGGGGGAAAAAGTCATGTGATTCTTAGTTTATGTATGTTGTGTTGCATGCCACTTTTTGTCCAGTTGTCCTTCTGACTCTTGGGTTTCGACACACGTTGACTCCATCCATTGACACTCATCTGTATCCTTCAGGATTGTTTTACAGTGAGGGCTTTCAAACATAATTGACTTGAATGCAAAGTGTAACAATGTAAAATCACCTAGGAATGATGCGTTTTGACCTTAGTGCTTATTGCATAGCTTGTGGATGCTTCCCTTGAGAGCACAAAACGTCTTTAAGAACAACACGTTATTTTTTCACCGCTTTCACTGCATGTGCTGCATCATGCAGTGGAGATGGAAACATGAGGTCCACTTTGGATTGCTACAACAGAATTTAAAGAATAATTCAACTGGGGTTAAAGCACAAGTGACGAATGAAGGCTAAAATAATTGTTGCACATTTCTCCAGCAGTCTTTTCCTTGTGAAATGGCTTCTTAAACTCTAATCATGCAAATAATATTCCTGTTGTACATAATTTCAACGGCCTGATGCCAATTTAATTTATTTTTTTTGTCCAAAAAGATATTAAGTCAGTAGTGCACAGGTTTGCTGCAAATGGCTGTAACTTTGGCAAGAATATCAAATGACTCCTGAGTGAGTTGAATGTGTGTGAGACTGCATGACGTGCACTGTACTGTATATATGTCCCTCCGAGCTTACATCTGCGATACGTAATACATGCACATGTAATATGGACACTGTGACTTTTTTGCACATGCCAACTCTTTGTTTTGGTAAATTTGTTGCTTGTAACATTTGGTATAACGTCCACAACATTCTCTCTCAAATGTACATTTGTTTATAACGCAATTATGTATGCATTTGTTATGTGGATTGAATCTTAACATTGATTTAAAATGGAGTTCTGCAAAACTCTTACATTAATACTGAAGACCTGTTTGCACAACCTCCGTCTTGATTGAATTTTGAGATTATTGTGTTACTTTCATTGTTCTGCTGTCTGGTGTCCATGTCAAAATTGATGTTCATTAAAATCCTTTTACAGGCTTTACAATGTATTAATTTTTTTCACTCATTAATGGAAACTTTTTAGTTGACTTTAGGTAATATGTAATTGAAAGTGAATTTGTTCTAACTTCCAAGCTCTGAATTTGTAAACTCTTTTGGGTCATTCCAGAATTAAAGGACATATGTTTCAAAGTTCTTATAAAATAAACCTTTGCTTTTATAGTTTTCTGCTACATATCAATTGATAATAAGTAATAAACTAGGATGAGCTATAAAGCCTGAAAGATCAATGATACTATTTTAATTACATACCTTTTTGGTGTTTACAATACCTGGCATAGGAGCAGTAACGGGGTTGCAAATCCGTCCTAATATTGCTTTTAAGGAATAGAAGCTAATTGGGTGCAGTAGTATGAAAAAGTATCTGAGCCTTATAGAATTTTTCCAATTTCGGTATGAATCACCATCAAATGTGATCAAATAGTTGTCAAAATCACACAGATGAAAAACCAATGTCGGCTTTGACTAAAACCACCCAAACGTTTGTAGGTTTTCATATGTTAATGAGGATAGCATGCACAACCAGACGCTTCCTGTTGATGCAGATCAGTCCGGCACATCGATCAGGACTAATTTTGGCCCATTGTCCTCTACAACACAGGTGTCAAACCGATTCCAGAAAGGGCCAGTGGGTGCTGGATTTTTTTCCAACCGATACAACGCAGAGAGTTTCTCCAATAAACTTCCTGCTGAAACAAGCAGCACCTGACAAAGTTTAACTGATTACACATGTAAAAGATCTAATTGGTGAAAAGGTGTCCTCTTCATTGGTTGGAAAGCAAACCTGCACTCGCTTGGCCCTTTCTGGAATCGGTTTGACACCTGTGCTCTACAAAACTGCTGTAGTTCAGAGAGATTCCTTGGATGTCTGGCATGAATCCCTGTCTTTAGTTCATGCGACAGCATATCTATGGGGTTCAAGTCTGGACTTTGACTTGGCCACTCCAGAACGTGTATTTTGTTCTGCTGAAACCATTCTGAAGTTGATTTACTCCTGTGTTTTCGATCATTGTCTTGTTGCAGCATCCATACTCTTTATTAGTATTTTTTTTCCTTTTTCCTAGACAATTGTAGGTGATTAAAGAGGGTCCTCTGACGAAGGCAGAAGTGTTCGCCGAAACATGTTAGCTAATTGACTCATCTACTATTGTCCTACAACTTCTGTGGAGTGTCCAAGTGCTTTTTTGCAAACAATAAACGAGCAACAATGTTTTTTCAGACAGTAGTGACTTCCTTCCATTAGCAGATACGCCAGGGTTCTTTTTTTACCTCTCTGAGTATTCTGCGCTCAAATCTTGGCGTCATCTTTGGTGGACGGCCACTCCTTGGGAGAGAAGCAACAATGCCAAACTCTCTCTTTTTGTAGACTACTTCACTGACTGTCAATTGATGAACATCCAGACTTTCAGAGATGGTTTTGGTTCTTTTTTCCCAGACAATGGTAGGTGATTAAAGAAGGTCCTCTGACGAAGGCAGAAGTGTTCGCCGAAACATGTCAGGTAATTGAATCACCTACTATTGTCCTACAACTTCTGTGGAGTGTCCAAGTGCTTTTTTGCGAACATTAAACAAACAATAATGTGTTTTTAGAAAGCAATGGCTTCCTTTCATTAGCAGATACTCCAGGGTTCTTTTTTTTACCTCTGAGTTTTCTGCGCTCAACTCTTGGCGTCATCTTTGACGGCCACTCCTTGGGAGAGAAGCAACAGTGCCAAACTCTCGCCATTTGTAGACAACTTCACTGACTGTCAATTCATGAACATCCAGACTTTCAGGGATGTTTTTTTGTCCTTTCCCAGCTTTATACAAATCAACAATCTTCAATCGCAGGTCTTCAGACAGCTCTTTTGACCGAGCCATGGTGCACATCAGACAATGCTTCTCATCAAGACATTCCTTACCAGGTGTGTGTTTTATAGTGGGCAGGGCAGCTTCAAACCACTCATCAGTGATTGGGCACACACCTGACTTAAAATGTTGGGTAAAAATTGGTTTAATTGCTCTTCAAGTCTCCTTAGGCAGAGGGTTCACTTACTTATCCCCTCCCCCCTTCTGTTATTGTTGCATATTTTTGCTATCCTCATTAAAATATGAAAACCTAATAATATTTGGGTGGTTTTAGTTAAAGCAGACACTGTATTTTCATCTGTGTGATTTTGCCAAAATCAGATCACATTTGATGGTGATTTTATGCATAAATGTGAGAAATTCCAAAAGGTTCAAATACTTTTTCATACCACTGTAGCTAGCTGTCACTGCGGACCAAGACGACAAATATATGTGAATAAGTACAGTAAATTGAAAAAACTGGGGGGTGGGGTGTTCCAATTATCATATGCATAACATGTTTGCATGAAGTAGAATGATGAGACACATTCAAGAGTTACTATTAGGGCTGTCAAACGATTAAAATTTTTAATCGAGTTAATTACAGCTTAAAAATTAATTAATCGTAATTAATCGCAATTCAAACCATCTATAAAATATGCCATATTTTTCTGTAAATTACTGTTGGAATGGAAAGATAAGACACAAGATGGATATATATATTCAACATGCGGTACATAAGGACTGTTTTTGTTTATTATAACAATAAATCAACAAGATGGCATTACCATTATTAACATTCTATTAAAGCGATCCATGGATAGAAAGACTTGTAGTTCTTAAAAGATAAATGTTAGTACAAGTTATAGAAGTTATATATTAAAACCCCTCTTAATGTTTTTGTTTTAATAAAATTTGTAAAATTTTCAATCAAAAAATAAACTAGTAGCCCGCTATTGTTGATGTCAATAATTACTTACACAATGCTCATGGGTGCTGAAGCCTATAAAATCAATCGCACCCAAGCGCCAGCAGAGGGCGCCAAAACTCCGCAAAACACACCAGGTACACATTTAACTGTGCTGTCATTTTAATCTCTTTGAGCGGGGCATTTGTGCGTTAATTGCGTCAAATATTTTAACGTGATTAATTTTAAAACTTAATTACCACCCGTTAACGCGATAATTTTGACAGCCCTAGTTACTATATTATAAAAATAGAAGTAAGGATGGAATTTGCTCCATCCATTCTTTGAGAAAACTGCAAATTTGATTTACTACTTTCTACTTATATGATGCTAAAAAGGAAATGGTGACAGTGTGGCAATCAGTCTAGGACACATTTACCATAGATAACACTTATATGAAATGTGTTTGATAAAACAAATGTTCCCACAGCTACAAGAGAGCAATGAAACACACTACAAAAAAATCTGCTTTATTTGAGATTCAATATGGTGAGAAGAAAATGACTTTGTAGGTGCTGCTGCAGATTTATTTGTTACCTTAGAATTATTTTTCAAGCATTATTTTCTTTTTTAATTAATAATTAAAAATATTTTTTTTTTTAATTTAAGTAAATTTCCTCAGAAATTGCATGTTTTAGTATATTTACTATTATTTTTCATGTGATTTTTTTTTTTTTTTTTTTTATCTGATGGGTTGTGATGTTAAATGTGACATTTATTTATCTATGTATTTATTCTCGCAAATATTAGCTCTCCAGCCACCAACATTAACTCTTTAAACCAGTACTTCTCAAATAGTAGCCAGGGGCGACGCATGTGGCCTCAGGGAACATACTTTTTTGCAGTACTTGAATAAAGTGTAATTGCACATCCACTCAGAGGGTAGCAGTGGTGCTCTCATTTTCAGGGTGTGCGCAGTATTTTTGAACCAAACGAGTACACAGCAAAGAGCACTAGCCTGCAGCAAAAATAAAAACTGTCCCTCTGTCAATGACACTGTCGTTCAATTAATTTCAGTTTTTCGGTCAATTTGTTTGTCCTCATGAGTTGATGCTCCTAATCAATTTAAATTTATTATTATTTATTGATTTTATTAAATTTTATTTTTCAGTATCAAAAGGTCAAAAAATGGATGTGACTTTTTTGTTTTAATTCAAGCAAATTGATGCGCTTTGAGTCTTTTGTTACAAACAATACAATGATAATAAAGTTATACTTTATTGTAAGTTGATCTATTATTGCCTATTTTTCTGTAATATAAAAAAGAGATGTACTTATTAAAATAATAATTTTACAGACAAATGATATTATTTACAGGGGCGGTAGAGAGTTGGGGAGGTGGGCGTGAAACGTTTACGTCTTCCTGGGGGATGGGGGGGTGTAACAAAAATAAATGAGAGGCACTGCTTTAAACGATGATAGAAATCCAGTGATGTGCATGCAATCTGTGGCTCCAGAGGTGCATGTGGCTCTTTTCATTTGTCTGCTGTGAACTTCACTCAGGTTATCACTTGATATACAGTACTTCCAATCCATGGCTCCCTCCCAGTTCTAACGGACTGGACATATCTCACCGACAGTAGCAGACAAAGTGTTAAAATACAGTGTTTAGCAAAGTATGCAAAAATATTTTGTCAAAAACAAAACATGTTTGAGTCTATGGAGAAATTCCCAGTAACTCTATGCGTAATTTGTATTTAAATATACTGTATAGAAAAATTCTACGAATATGAGCTTTTTAAATTCACAACCACCAGATGGCTTAATGCGTCTTTAAAAAAAAAAATGTGTGGTTCCCACATGCACAAGGGGTGTGGTTTCTGCGGTGGAAGCACTTATCATTCAAAGAAGAGTTTGCAAGACAAACACCTCTCACCACTGGAGTCTTTCTGTGTAAAAAGTATTACAATGGACTGTGCCTTTGACAAGCTGGATGCGGCTGGTTTCTTGGAAATCTGGCAGCACTTTGATGCAGACGGTGAGGCTTTTGATATCCCCATATTTTCATCTCCAGACAGCTGTTAATGGTGGTTGTTACTGTTTCTGTCTGATAAAGAAGAGTAAGATTTTATAACTAAAGTATTGTACGCTGTTTTATGTAGAATACCTGGAAATTATTATTTTCATATTTAAAAACAGCAGTTTATTATAATGTCATTTCATGTCATTTGTGTAATGTCACAGAGATGCAAAGAGCTTGAATAAATGTTAATGTAGCGGGAAAGAAATAGTTATGCTTTGACTCATTTGGAGTGTTCTTAATTCAAAATAAAGCATTTATTCCTCGTGTTTTTATTAGACAATGGCTATATTGAGGGCAAAGAGCTGGATGCGTTTTTCCGTCACATGATGAAGAGACTGGGGCCACAGGTGAGTAAATCCACTTGTCAGTATGAACACATAAGGTTTGGTTGTGATGACAGCAGCTCACTCCCATCTGCTTCATTTATCATCACTTATCTTATATACTTTACTGAATGCACATAGCCAGCACATGAGTCAGCTCAGGGAGCTGTCGGCCGAACAAACAAATGATAGGAATTAGAAGTTTTAGAATTGAAATTTTATATTTTTGTTTTTTGTTGAGTGATGCCGAATTATTTTTGCAAGTGTGTATCATTGTGAATGTCTCATTGTGGCTGTGTTTGACTTTCTCACAAATGGAATTGTATTAAACAAACAGACTGCATGTCTTCTAGTCTTGCTTGGTCTCGCGCAAAAGCCCATAAGCATAAGTGCCATTTTTTTCCCACGTTTATTTTTATTTTATTTTTTTTCAATGTATATATTTATGTATTTGTGGGCTCTGATAACCCTTTCATGCATAAATTATCATTTTGTTTTAAAGATGAAGAATAAAGTCACACATTCAAATAACCGTGACCTGTGTGTATTTTGCTCTGAGAATTATATGCATTCATTTATTTTTTTTGTTCTTATGTTTTATGAATCTCTTGTGGCACCACATAGTTTAACGCTTTGGCTGCCATTGACAGCAATGACAGTCCATTTTAACTGGGAGGAGCTGAAAGCCCCTTATAGTTGAAATGGCCTGGCAGTGTATAAATTAAGCTAACGATAAGTTTTGAACAGATGTCTTTTTGCATTTTAAATTATTGGGATAAGCATGTATTCATATGCAGTGATCCCTCGTTTTTCCTGATTTGTATGTGAAAAGCGCCCCCACCAACCAAAAAGTGTTGTTGTTCTTTGTGTGTTCAATGTATTTATTCAGATTTAGAATTGGAAATCGATACATATAAGACATATTTTTTCGCTCGTTTTTCCAAAGTATAAATTATAAATTGTAAAAAGTTTGAAAAAAGACTTTTCGAACACCAAATTAATTTTTATACAGAAAATAATTACAGTACATCCGAAACAAATAATTATACCAATATATTTGAGAGAAAACGCATGTTATTTTGCCTCATTCAAATCTTAATATATGAACATTTAAATATGTAAACTAAAGTGAAATCACATTTCATAAATGAATGGCTTCTGGTTTCTGAAATGCAAACAAACCAATCTATTGTGATAAAACAACAAAATTGCAATAACTGCATTAACCATCAAAGTGAAGTCTAACTGTAGTCTTGAAGCAAATCTGAATAAGGAAAAACATTGCAATAAAATAATGCAAACTGGTTAAACTTGAGAGTAGCTGAGCTCTGTCATGACAGAACATCGCTTCAATGATATCTGGCGCCATCTAGCGTCGTGAATGGGGAGAGTAGCAGAGATCTGTCATGACAGAACATCACTTCAATGATATCTGGCACCATCTAGCGTAGTGAATGGGTGTAACGTCTAGACCGCGAATATAAGACGACCCCCTCTTTTTCAGTCTTATTTCAATGCAAAAAAACATTGTCTTATATTCGGGCCAATACGGTAATTATGATAAGTTTTTAAACATGTTACTGTCCCACCAAATTATTTTTAGACAAGAATAAAGTAGAAAAATAACTGAGACCACTCAAATCCGCTCAAGCTGCTCACTTACACAAAATGAGTTGTCACAGCAACTGTTTAACAAGTTAAACGATGATTGACTTATGTGGCGCTTTGAAGTTTCGGCTTACAAGCGTCTCTGGAAAGATCAAACCTTAATGTCTGTCAATCATTGTTAACTTTAATAAGCAACTCCAGTGCACTGCCTGACCAAGAAAAGCAGTAGAAGCGAGAGTGAGGGACGGCGTGATCGGCTCAGGACAACTCTATAAAATACTGCTTTTTTTTTTTTTTTTTTTTTAATTGGGGGAAAAAAATCCACAATGGATTGAGGGCGCAAAGTTTGAAGCACGATGTAGCAAAGGATCACTGTATTGCCATCTTGTGTAAACAAATATTAGAATCACTTGGAAGGATCAAGCAAACATGCTTGTTCAGTTGAAACCTCTCTAAGTGTCAATTAAAACGAAAACTTGTAAATATTCTTCATAAGCAGGTGCATAGTGTAATGAGCCATAAGGGTATACAGTATACAGTACAAACATTTTTCAAAACTGGTTCTGGTATTCAAATGAATAAAATTCAGATGTGCATGCTTGCAGGGCCACCACATCCCATATACACCCAGTTTAATGATGGAAAAGGTTTGCCTGGGAACAACAAATTGTTCCTGACATACTGTAATGATCTTCAAGACAAACACTGGCCTTTCGCTAATGGATGTGGCGCCTGCTTACTTCTTTGCAGTCTGTATGTTCTCCACTTAAAATGTCATGCTTCTCATCATACGTTTACGTTTCTATAGTTACATGGTTTGGATGGTCGTATCTTATCATTTTTTCCTCTCCATTATGTGTAAAAAGACAAAAAATGTTATACTCTTACTTACACGAGTCAGCCACCAATGTCACTGCGTGTTTTTCCCAAAATGCAAAAACTAACATTGAGAAAGTAAATTGCTCCTTGAGACTGTTTGTTTTGTAGTCATTGCACTTTTTAATGGTACAGATTCTTTTTCACCTTCAACAGTTATGTCCTTTTTACTGTAGCTTTCAGTCTGAAAGTTAAGGATATTCACATGAATGCTAATGTCTGTCCTTGCAGGACAAAGTGACTGAAGAGCGAGTCCAGAGGGTGAAGCAGAGGTTCATGTCAGCATACGATGTCTCTGCTGATGGCAAACTGCAGATCCAGGAGGTACTCCATTATTATCAACACCCTAATTGAACAAACATGGCTTTTTAAATATGCATTTTTGATTCTAGTGCTGTTTAAGACCAAAATCTGATGAGGTTTTGCTCGGTTGTTGGGGAAGTTATCAATTCTTCACATTACAAAGTTAGTTTGTGAGAGTGTTTCTTTCATGCAGTTTATGGTACTTCTGTGCACATTAAGAGAAAAACATAAAACGACCTCTTTTTTTTCTGACCAAATTTAAATCACAAGCTTTGTCAGACAATAGTCTACCCCAGCTAACATATTCCACTTATGCATTTGTCTTCCATCTTTTATTTAATTTCTGTTTCCATGACAAACACAGAGGTAATTCCATTTATTCTGCTCTGGAGGCTTTCGAATTGTGAGCTCACTGATTGATACTGCTGCCTGGTCAAGTACTGTTCACATTCAGTGGTATAAAAAAGTATCTGAACCTTTTGGAATTTCTCACATTTCTGCATAAAACACCATCAAATGTGATCTGATCCTTGCCTAAATCACACAGATGAAAAAAACAGTGTCTGCTTTAACTAAAACCACCCAAACATTTATAGGTTTTCATATTTTAATGAGGATAGTATGCAAACAATGACAGAAGGGGGAAAATTAAGTAAGTGAACCATCACATTTAATATTTTGTGCCCGCTCCCCCTTTGGCAGCAATAACTTAAACCAGACGCTTCCTGTAGCTGCAGATCAGTCTAGCACATGGATCAGGACTAATCCCATTCTTCTCTACAAAACTGCTGCAGTTCAATCAGATTCCTGGGATGTCTGGCATGAATCGCTGTCTTTAGGTCATGCCACAGCATCTTAATTGTGGTTTAAGTCTGGACTTTGACTTGGCCACTCCAGAACGTGTATTTTGTTCTTCTGAAACCATTCTGACGTTGATTTTCTTCTGTGTTTTGGATCGTCTTGTTGCAGTGTCCATACTCTTTTTAGTTTCAACTGTCTGACAGGCGAGTTTTGAATTTATTCCTCCATTAATTATTGCAAGTTGCCCAGACCCTGATTTAGCAAAACAGCTCTAAATCATGATTCTCCCTCCACCATGCTTCACGGTGGGAATGAGGTGTTGATATTGGTGAGCCGTTCCATTTTTCCTCAAGACATGATGTTGTGTGTTACTACCAAACAATTCAACTTTGGGTTCTTTAGTCCACAAAATATTTTGCCAAAACTTCTGTGGAGTGTCCAAGTGCATTTTTGCAAACATTAAACGAGCAACAATGTTTTATTAGACAGCAGTGGCTTTCTCTGTGAAGTCCCCCCATGAACACCGTTCTTGGTCATTGTTTTACAGATAGTTGATGTATGCACAGAGATATTGGACTGTGCCAGTGATTTCTGTAAGTTTATAGCAGACACTCTCGGGTTCTTTTTTACTTCTCTGAGAATTCTGCGCTGAACTCTTGGCGTCATCTTTGGTGGACGGCCACTCCTTGGGAGGGAAGCAACAGTGCCAAACTCTCTCCATTTGTAGACAACTTCTCTGACTGTCAATTGAAGAACATCCAGACTTTTAGAGATGGTTTTGTATCCATTCTCAGCTTTACTAGTATACAAATCAACAATCCTTGATTGCAGGTCTTCAGACAGCTCTTTTGACCGTGCACATCAGACAATGCTTCTCATCAAGATAATTCTTACCCGCTGTGTTTTATAGTGGGCAGTGGGCAGGGCAGCTTCAAACCACTCATCAGTGATTGGGCACACACCTGACTTAAAATGTTTGGTAGAAGTTGGTTTCAATTGCTCTTTAAGTCTCCTTATGCAGAAGGTTCACTTATTTATTTTCCCCCTTCTATCATTGTTTGCATGCTATCCTCATTAAAATATGAAAACTAATAAATGTTTGGGTGGTTTTAGTTAAAACAGACAGTTTTTTCATCTGTGTGACAAAGATCAGATCACATTTCATGGTGATTTTATATAGAAAAGTGGCAAATTCCAAAAGGTTCAGATACTTTTTCATACCACTGAATCAGTTAATTTAATGTCCACTTGACTGACAACTACGATTTGAAGTAGTGTTGAAGATGATAATGTGTCAGCCTCAGCTTCAACTCTATTCATGAAGGATGTAATTTTCTCTGTTTGAAGCATACTAGTTTTACTCGATTTAGTTTTGGATGGTCACTCGAGTCTTGACCTAAACATTATCTGACACACACTGACCCGTATATAGAAAATACTGTAATATTTGTTCCAATAAATCCCATTCATTCTATTACTTTATATAATAAATGTTCTATGGAGCTCACTGGTCTGTTGTCGTATTCTCCAGTTCTCGTAGCCTTTTTCCATCAAGTGGAGAATTAGGAAGGAAGTGAGTGGTCAGTCTGCTTGCTTCTGCATCCTCTCTGATAGGCAACATGTTAAGAGTGTGCATTTGGCACCCATGTTGGTGCATTGCGTTTGTTCCGAGCGGAAAGCTAGCAGCAGCTATTTCATTAAGATTGATGCCGACAGCCAAGGTTTAATCTACTAATGGACATACTGTAATGTTATTAAAGGACAGAGGGGAAGAATGAGAGGAGGGTGAGTCGGTCTGAGCACAGTTTTCTATTCCCCTGGTGGTGTCTACACTCAGATAAATTCAATCATTATTTGCAGAGGAGGATTGGAGCTTATCTGTGCAACATCTCATGTTTACATTGATTAAAAAAATTACCATGTTTAGCCAACTAAAGAAGTTTACCATCTAGCAAGTTTTGTGCTTTATTTTCCAGTTGGCTCACATGATTCTGCCTGAGAAGGAGAACTTCTTGTTAATCTTCCACAGAGAAGCGACCCTTGACAATAGTGTCGACTTCATGCAGGTGAAGTATTGCTACTATCAATGGGTAGGTACGTATCTCAATTGGACAGTTTATAAGGCAGTGACAGAAACTCTTTATCAGTCAAGAGGTATTCACTGTCCATGTAGTAAAGTATATAAACACAGGGTTTCCCCTAGGATTTTTTGAAGCTGTGGTGGTGAATGTTAAAAAGGCAAATGGTCAGTACTTATATAGCGCATTTATCTGCATGGTTACCATGCCCACATTAGCACACATTTACCCATTCACGCACACATTCACACACCAATGGGCTGCATCAGAGTCAGATAGCCTCACTATGTCGTGCCACGGCGAAATTGTTTTTTTCCCATGGTTTTGCCCCCCAAGAAGAACCATAACAAAGATATATTTTGAAATATTTCATTCAAGCTAATGTTGTACCTCTCAGCTACGGTACATGTACGTAAAATGCGTAGCTGATTACATCTGCGTTACCCTATGTAGTAATACTTTTTTTCTCGTAGCAATAGTACGACTTACATCTCGTAGTGACCCAGGGGTTGGCAACCCAAAATGATGAAAGAGCCACATTTGACCAAAAAAGACAAACTGATACAGTATATCTAAAGCCGCAAAAAAATTGCCTTGTATAAGCCTTATAATGAAATCAACACTGGCTGTACGTATCGATATTAGCCTACTATCAAAATATCTTTGCTGCACTGGACTATAAACCACAGATGTCCACATTGTATTATGGTATATTTACACCAAAAGTCATGCCCCTCATTAGCCTGTAAAATAGAAATGGTAAATACAGTAAATTGTATTGGACTATTAGCATAAGGGTACAAAACAGGGGAAAATTTGCAACTTTTAGTCAAAAAATGTTACAAGCCAGTTACAAGTTACAAGTTTTTTTTTTTTTTTCACTTAGACTAGGTTCATACCGCAGGCCTTAATGCATACACTCAATTTTTTAAATGTTTTTCTAACTCGAGTCAGGCATTAAATTGACCGTCTGATCGGAACAGGTCGCATAAAAGCGGACCATTTCATATCCAATCTAGGTTACTTTCGTATGTGGTTAAAATCCGATCTGGGCCACATTTTTCTAAAAAGGGGCTGCGGTTTGAACTGTCAACTCCCCCAAATCGGAATTCATGTAGCATAAATATCAGCAAAGAGCGAGAG
Organism: Corythoichthys intestinalis; assembly: GCF_030265065.1. Taxonomy (NCBI): domain Eukaryota; kingdom Metazoa; phylum Chordata; class Actinopteri; order Syngnathiformes; family Syngnathidae; genus Corythoichthys; species Corythoichthys intestinalis. The sequence continues at coordinate 47,374,392 of NC_080398.1, forward strand.
AGACAGGGTGCTACGTTAGCAATAGAGCTGTGCATTAGTGTTAGCGTCTGGCTTGAACACGGCTTTTAGGGAAGAGGCGAGCTTGACAACAGTCATTAAAAAAAATAAAATGGGGGGGGGGGGGGGGGGGGGTAAGCATGAAAATACTCGGTTTTCTTTCTGTGCTCCAAATAAGCAATATTTCAAGATTGCTTAAACAGCTGAGAGTCGGGGCAAACTGTACCTATACGTATGTGTTCGTCATGCACGCACAGTGCGTGCATGCTGTCAATCCATATAAACTTTGGATATAAGACTAAACGGGGATTTTTTATGTCTGTTATTCCTGTCCTCTTTTTGGACCTCAAAATCTGATCACCCTAGAATGACGTTGAGCCCGCATTTGTTTTGATGCTCATGCGCATGCGGGTCAATTTGCACAACGCATCCCGGACTGTGAATTAGTGCGCATGCGTGAGACTTGAATGGGCTCAATGGAGAAAAGCAGTCTGAATGGGCACACCAGAAACAGATGTGACAAAAAAATCGGAATTGTGCATTAATTAAGACCTGCGGTATGAACCTAGCCTTAGTCAGGTTTGTCTTTCCTGTGGCCTATACTACGAACGGAGTTCAACCTCCTCAGAAGTAATCCTGCTTACCAGCAGGTAACCGGAGTTGACAAAACCTGGTTATCTAGTTTGTGGTCAATCGGTGCTATGATGCTGATTATGAGGTTGATTAGTCCAACCTGTGTCAACCCAGTCAGAGTTACTGCGCGTTCACATAAAAGGGGGCGGAGACCAGAGTCAAACACTACTTGTGAAGATGGCACGGGCACCTCACTTCACGGAGGAGGAATGTGCGATAATCATGCGTAGTTATGAGGAATTAAAATCCACCCTCACCGCGAAATCCAACACCGCTTCAGCGAATAGAGCGCGACTGGTCTTTTGGCAGCGATTTATAGACCGTGACATTTGTGAATGCGTCAATATGCCAGTTTACTCATGTCCATGAAAAGAAATAAAGCCTGCTGTCAGGACAATAAAATAAGATTAAGTACAATAACTGTAAGAAATAATTTATCGTCATCACCACATGAAGAAGGATGATTGTATGTTTAGTCCCACTGACTGTGTTGATATGCCCTTTGAACATCTTCAGATTAGAGGCTAGAGTGGGCCTAAAAAAAGTCCAGCCCGACACGGCCCGAGCCGATCAATTAACTTGATTTGCAGGCCCGAGCCCGAAACCCCCCCGCAATTTTATGTTATATTTGTGAGGACTCAGGAGAAGAAGGAAATGCGATAATGCGATGCGTGGTTGCGTTTTGTGTGACCACATTTGTGACGATGCCTGTTGCATAATGATAAAAAATTAAAGCCCGTCTTTTGTAAGGAATTCCCACAATTAAACAAGACTGTAAGATGCATATTCAATAAACATTTATATCTTTTATATTTGTGAGTCTGTTCTATCTGGCGGATAGTGGATTTGACATATATATCTTAATCTCTTCAAGTTGGCAGAAAAAAACGCAAGTTTTCTCAATGTTTAAATAGTCTTCATATTTTTATGATTATAAATGCATTTACACAATGAAATAACGATGGTAAAGTTTATTAAATATATTTCTTGTATGAGAGCAAAGCTCTACATTCGTTTACATTCAGCAAAGCCGACACAGGTTTCTGAAAGCATTTTCAACAATCAATTTGAAGCGTTTCCATACCCCACTCCTACCACTTTCCGAATCACACGGCATACAATGTTCTTACTCAGATATTCAGCACCACTGATGGAGTACATAAATTGTCCGCTGGCAAAAGAGCGCAAGGACAGGCAAACAATCTGCGCGTTTGTGAGGGCCTGACTTCGGCGGGTTACATTAGTGATGTCCGCCTCAATGTCCGCTGGCAGAGGTAATGAATTCCCTCAGCTAAAAATCTATATCTTTCATGGAGAACATCCGGGTACGCCAGCGGATTCTGGCGGTCTCCAAAAACCCGTGCCCTCCAAAGAGAGCCCCTCGCAATCCTTGCGCCAATGTCGTACGGGTCGTCCAGGTACCCTGTCATTGTCAAGAGGACACGTCCATGGAGGAGTGCTGTTTGAATAGAGCTTGGTTAATTGAAATCCTGGGGTTAAGCAAGATCTAACTCTGAGATCTGTGTTGCTATGGCAACATTTCCCGGTTTCAACATATCCACCTTTCGTAGTCCCGTTTAGCCGATAAATTATGCTGCACGTGATGAAGTTACTCTCGAAGTTACGCTGCTAAGCCAGAAAACCGGCTTCGTAGTACAGGCAAGTGCTCTAATTACCTGAGAGCCTACACTTGTTTGCCATTAACCCTACTCCTTAAATACTACTCTTGTTTGTTGTCCTGCGTCAGTGTATTTTTCTGTGTATGGAAAGCGGTAGGAAACTATGTCACCCCCTTCAAGCTTTTTTTTGCCTTGCCAATTTTTACTTTTTCATGTTTTTGCCTCGTCGTGTTTTTGTTTGACCCTTGAAACCAGTTTCCACATTCCTTTTCTGAACAAAACATTTATCAGACCATGCCAATCTCTCGGGTTTGGTTCATTTGAGTCCAGTCGTGTGTGCCCCCGTTGTTGACAAAAAATGACAGTAACACATCCACTCCAAACGTCTATGAGTTGGATCACATGGCTGGCGCTCATCTCAAAAGCACTGACACAATTTGCCAAATGCATACCGCATAGTTAGGCTTTTGCATTTCCTTGGCAACACATTATATTTTAAGCAATTTTGATTAGTTGAAGGTCGTTTCTTTATGTACCAATCACTCATACAAAGTATAAAGTCGTTCTTGCAATGGATGGAGCCTGGTTGGTTCCCGTGGCAAGGGGGACACCTCGTGTGTTTGTGTCGATTTATAACGTTTAACGTTTTTAGTGAGTTTGAGGCCATTTCCAGACAGACAGACTTTGATGAATTATATAGCATGACTATCATTTTACTTGATTGATTGATTTATTTAAATGTTTGCAGCCATTTTAAATGTAATGATCATTTTCAGTTATTCTCTAACGTAACTCTTCCACTTTTATCCTCCCTTATAAATCCTGTTCAACTGATGCGATCACGTCCTGGCCAACACAGATCTGGAGGAAATATGACGTGGACTGCAGTGGCTACATTTCAGCTCAGGAGCTGAAGGTAACACACAAAAGGCAGAAGCAATAAGAATCAGCTTCAGCCGCTATTTCCTGTCCTTCCACTTCAGCATGTTTGACATTTTTATTGGCTAGGAAGTAATTAAAAGTTCATTTCGAATATTATCTCACTTAATTTTACATAAAAAGGTGAGGTCTAACTACAACCCATGTAATGTATTTCTATATATTTTCTTTTTAACAAAATTATGTTTTTCTCTTTTACGCCCTTTTTTGTAAAATTATTCTTGATTGATTGTCTTGGATTTTGAAGTTGAAGCCCAATTTTTTTTAGGCTTTCCTGAAAGACCTGTTCAAACAGCATGGAAGGAAAGTGTCACCTGACAAGCTGGAGGAGTACACTGACACAATGGTATGAATCATGCCTCACAAGCAACCCAATTATTTCAGTTCAGCCTTAACGGACAAAGAAGCTGTTTAATCACACATTGCACAAAGAAATATTTTCAAATCCTGTTTGTGCGGGCAGATGAAAATCTTTGACAAGAACAAGGATGGCCGTTTGGATCTGAACGACTTGGCCAGGTATCTTATTTTTGGGGTGGGGATTCATGCCTCATGAAGTGTATGCCGCCATAATAACCTGATCGCAATTTTTTGAGCACATTGCCAATACCCAAGTTGTATCAAAAAGCCTTTACAAAGATCAGAATCAACATTACAATATATTTCAACATTCTGCTTTCGTAAAACTTTATTAACGCTGATTAAATTATAACAGATGCCAAAATACAAACAATTCACGTTTAGATCTTTTTCAACCTATACTCCATTGAATAAACTCCAAAGAATACATTTATAACAAGCGTTACAACAATATTTCCCTCAAATAGGATCTTGGCTTTAGAAGAGAATTTCCTACTTCAGTTCCAGTTGGACGTATGTGTCGCATTTTGAATGTTAAGACATAAATTTTCCTAACCTGCTACTTTTTGAACCAGTCTAACAACTTGTGTCTGTCTATGTAGGCTGGCAGTAAAGAGGAGAGGAAGCGTGATTTTGAGAAGATTTTCGATCATTATGACATCGTAAGTATGATTCTTTTTCCAAACACATAGTGTGCCAATGGCCATTATGTCTTTCGTGCATGAATTAGGATTTTATTTTGGTAACACTTTATTTGACAGTGGGTTCATAAGACTGTCATATAACATAACATCGCTTTTCATTTTTATGCTGACGACTTACAGATGTAACTCCCCCTGAGACCCAACGAACAAACTGCTCTCTTTAAACTGATGGAGTGCATATCCAATGTGGTAAAAAGTGGCAGTTTTCAGCCAACTGGGCCACCACTTCTGGTTGCCATTCGCTTCCGAACACAAATACTTGTCTCGGTGGTTCTTCCATTTTTTTAATGTAATCACTGACCTTGCCATTTGGCAATCTTTATAATGTCTTGACGAGACTTGCTCTTCGATGATACTCCCATCGGCTTGGTCAATTTTTGCGGGTAGCAGAACACTGTTTGAAAACCGGAAACAACAGTCTAAGCGGACCAATCACAGTCCATTTGCGCCACGTCATATGCGTCGACTTGACACTAGGTTAGAAAATTCATTTGGCATACGTTAGGCTACGGCGCAGGGTCGTAAATCTGGTCTTCCTTGACGCGGAAGAATAACTTAGCCTTTAGTCTGTTATCTGAGATGACAATTTTCCAAGGAGTACTCGAGTGTATCGTTTGACCCGTATTATCACAGTTGCCTTTATCAATCGGGAAATTGTCATTTTTCTTTCTATAGGCCGAAATAGCTCAGTTGGGCGAGCGTTAGACTGAAGATCTAAAGGTCCTTGGATTGACCCCCGAGTTTCGGAATAGGGACAGAGCTTATCTGAATTGACAACTTTTGAAGGAGTAGTCAAGTGTATCGTTCGACCCTTATTATCATAGTTTACTTTTTCGATCAGGAAATTTTCATCTTGGTCTCAATAGGCCGAAGTAGCTCAGTTGGGAGAGCGTTAGACTGAAGATCTAAAGGTCCTCGGATCGATCCCGAGTTTCGGCATTGGGACAGAGTCAATCTGAAATGACCATTTTGAAGGAATACTTGAGTGAATTGTTTCACTCTAATTGTCAAAGTTACCGTTGTTGATCAGGGAATTGTCAGTGTTGCTCCACTGGCAGAAGTAGCTTAGTTGGGCAATCTGTCAGCTGTCTCGTTTGGGAGAAATAGCTCAGTTGGAGAGCGTTAGACATAAAATCCTCGGATTGACCATGAATTTCACAATTGTTTATCTGAATTGACAAGTTTTGAAGGATTAATCAAGTGCATTGTTTGACCCTTATTATCATAGTTTCCTTTATCGATCAGGACATGGTCACTTTTCTCTCTATAGGCCGAAGTGGCTCAGCTGGGAGAGCGTTAGACTAAAGGTCCTCGGATCAATCCCGAGTTTCGGCATTGGGACAGAGTTAATCTGAAATGACCATTTCGAACGAATACTTGAGTGAATTGTTTCATTCTTATTGTGACTGTTACCGTTGTCGATTTGTAATTGTCAGTGTTGCTCCACAGGCCGAAGTATCTCAGTCGGGAGATCTGTCAGTTGACTCGATAGGCCGACATAGCTCAGTTGGAGAGCGTTAAGACTGAAGATCTAAAAGTCCTTGGGTTGTTCTTGAGTTTCGGCAATGGGACAGAGCTTATCTGAATTGACAACTTTTGAAGGAGTAGTCAAGTGTATCGTTTGACCCTTATTATCATAGTTTACTTTTTCGATCAGGAAATTGTCATCTTGGTCTCAATAGGCCGAAGTAGCTCAGTTGGGAGAGCGTTAGACTGAAGCTCTACAAGTCCTCGTTTCGACCCGGGGTTTCATCATTGTGACAGAGTTTATCTGAGGCACCAATTTTTGAAGGAGTAATCGAGTGTATTCTTTGACCCTTATTATCACAGTTTCCTTTGTTGATGAGGAAATTGTCACTCTTCTTTTTATGGGCTGAAGTAGCTCAGTTGGGAGAGCGTTAGACTGAAGATCTAAAGGTCCTCGGATCGATCCCGAGTTTCGGCATTGGGACAGAGTCAATCTGAAATGACCATTTTGAAGGAATACTTGAGTGAATTGTTTCACTCTAATTGTCAAAGTTACCGTTGTTGATCAGGGAATTTTCAGTGTTGCTCCACTGGCAGAAGTAGCTTAGTTGGGCAATCTGTCAGCTGTCTTGTTCGGCTGAAATAGCTCAGATGGAGAGCGTTAGATATAAAATCCTCGGATCAACCATGAATTTCACAATTGTTAATCTGAATTGACAAGTTTTGAAGGAGTAATCAAGTGCATCGTTTGACCCTTATTATCATAGTTTCCTTTGTCGATCAGGAAATAGTCACTTTTCTCTCTATAGGCCGAAGTGGCTCAGCTGGGAGAGCGTTAGACTAAAGGTCCTCGGATCAATCCCGAGTTTCGGCATTGGGACAGAGTTAATCTGAAATGACCATTTCGAACGAATACTTGAGTGAATTGTTTCACTCTTATTGTGACTGTTACCGTTGTCGATTTGTAATTGTCAGTGTTGCGCCACAGGCCGAAGTATCTCAGTCGGGAGATCTGTCAGTTGACTCGATAGGCCGACATAGCTCAGTTGGAGAGCGTTAAGACAAGTGTTGTTAATCTTACTGAAAAAAAGTAATTAATTATAGTTACAAATTACTTCTCCCAAAAAGTAATTGCGTTAGTAACTCAATTACCTGAATGTGAGAATAATTAGTTACTTGGCAAAGTAATTGGTGATAATTACTTTTTTTTTTCCTCAAAAAAAAAAAAAAAAAAAAAAAAAAAACATTGGCCATACTATGTGAAGTTTTTTTGTGAAGGTTTTTGGTACAATTGGCCCGAGCCCAATTCTTTACCCTAATTTACCCTTCACCCTGAATCAACTGTTAAAAGTTGTTAAAATTGCTCCCATTATTGCATTAGTTCCCTTCTCTCTACTTTCGACAAATGAAAGTTTTAAAACTATTTCATCATTTAAAGATAGATTCAAGTCAAGATTTTGCCGATTTAGAAGTATTTTAGATAAAAAGTTACTTAGGTTCGTTAGGAAGGTTCTCTACAACAGAGCCGTAATAAAAGGTCTACTGCTTTAAGATGGAGGCTGTTTACTAACGCATCTAGTGCCGTGTCTGTCATTTTGCATCTAGTTATATCTATATATAGTATATGCAGTGTTGTTAATTTTACTTTAAAATAGTAATTAATTACAGTTACAAATTACTTCTCCCAAAAAGTAATTGCGTTAGTAACTCAGTTACCTGAATGTAAGAGTAATTAGTTACTTGGCAAAGTAACTAGTGATAATTTTTTCTTCTCAAAAAACAAAAAAACAAAACAAACAAACAAACAAACAAAAAACAGGTCACACAATGTGAAGTTTAAAGGATTTGGGGGACAATTGGCCCAAGTCTTTACCCTCCACTTAACTAGACACAAGGGTATTGCGATAACTAGCTAGTAACCTTTGCTATGTGTGGAAGTCATTTAAAGTTGTGAATCAACCGTTAAAGTTGTTAAAATTGCTCCCGTTATTGCATTAGTTCTCTTCTGTCTACTTTAAACATGTGTACGTTTTAAAACTGTTTCATCATTTAAAGATAGATTTAAGTTAAGATTTTGCCGATTTAGAAGCATTTTAGATTTAAAAAAAAAAAAAAAAAAAGTTACTTAGGTTCGCTAGGAAGGATCTCTACATCAGGGCCTTCCTGAGAGGTCTACTGCTTTAAGATGGCGGCTGTTTACTAACACATGTAGTCCTTAAAACATGTTGGCAATGCAGCTGTGACAGTTTGCATCTAGTTCTATAATATGATATCTACCGTGTCATGTGGGCGTAGTTTGTCGGCTATGGCTACAGTCAGGTATTATTGGAGCCACCTAGCATCGCGGTTGCAACGGCGTCTTCCCCACTGCTGCTCTGCTCTCGTCCCCGTGAGTCCGTTTCTCTCAGACTGTTTTTTATTCAACCAGCTTAGTAACGCATAGTAACGCACGCCTTTCCCGCCTCAGTAACGGTAACGGCGTTGCCAAGATGAGAAAAGTAATTAATTAGATTACTCATTGCTTAAAAAAAATAACGCCGTTAGTAACGCCGTTATATTGTAACGCCGTTATTAACAACACTGGTTAAGACTGAAGATCTAAAAGTCCTTGGGTTGTTCTTGAGTTTCGGCAATGGGACAGAGCTTATCTGAATTGACAACTTTTGAAGGAGTAGTCAAGTGTATCATTTGACCCTTATTATCATAGTTTACTTTTTCGATCAGGAAATTGTCATCTTGGTCTCAATAGGCCGAAGTAGCTCAGTTGGGAGAGCGTTAGACTAAAGATCTACAAGTCCTCGTTTCGACCCGGGGTTTCAGCATTGTGACAGAGTTTATCTGAGGCACCAATTTTTGAAGGAGTAATCGAGTGTATTCTTTGACCCTTATTATCACAGTTTCCTTTGTTGATGAGGAAATTGTCACTCTTCTTTTTATGGGCCGAAGTAGCTCAGTTGGGAGAGCGTTAGACTGAAGATCTAAAGGTCCTCGGATCGATCCCGAGTTTCGGCATTAGGACAGAGTCAATCTGAAATGACCATCTTGAAGGAATACTTGAGTGAATTGTTTCACGCTAATTGTCAAAGTTACCGTTGTTGATCAGGGAATTGTCAGTGTTGCTCCACTGGCAGAAGTAGCTAAGTTGGGCAATCTGTCAGCAGTCTCGTTTGGCAGAAATAGCTCAGTTGGAGAGCGTTAGACATAAAATCCTCGGATCGACCATGAATTTCACAATTGTTTATCTGAATTGACAAGTTTTTAAGGAGTAATCAAGTTTCCTTTGTCGATCAGGAAATGGTCACTTTTCTCTCTATAGGCCGAAGTGGCTCAGCTGGGAGAGCGTTAGACTAAAGGTCCTCGGATCAATCCCGAGTTTCGGCATTGGGACAGAGTTAATCTGAAATGACCATTTCGAACGAATACTTGAGTGAATTGTTTCACTCTTATTGTGACTGTTACCGTTGTCGATTTGTAATTGTCAGTGTTGCTCCACAGGCCGAAGTATCTCAGTCGGGAGATCTGTCAGTTGACTCGATAGGCCGACATAGCTCGGTTGGAGAGCGTTAAGACTGAAAATCTAAAAGTCCTTGGGTTGTTCTTGAGTTTCGGCAATGGGACAGAGCTTATCTGAATTGACAACTTTTGAAGGAGTAGTCAAGTGTATCGTTTGACCCTTATTATCATAGTTTACTTTTTCGATCAGGAAATTGTCATCTTGGTCTCAATAGGCCGAAGTAGCTCAGTTGGGAGAGCGTTAGACTGAAGATCTACAAGTCCTCGTTTCGACCCGGGGTTTCAGCATTGTGACAGAGTTTATCTGAGGCACCAATTTTTGAAGGAGTAATCGAGTGTATCCTTTGACCCTTATTATCACAGTTTCCTTTGTCGATGAGGAAATTGTCACTCTTCTGTTTATGGGCCGAAGTAGCTCAGTTGGGAGAGCGTTAGACTGGACCTCTAAAGGTCCTCGGATCAATCCTGAGTTTTGGCATTGGGACTGAGTGAATATGTGATCTGAAATGAGCATTTCAAAGGAATGCTTGAATGAGTTGTTTCACTCTAATTGTCACAGTTCCTGTTGTTGATCAGGGAATTGTTAGTGTTCCTCTCAGCCCAAAGTAGCTCAGTTGGGAGAGTGGCAGACTGAAGCACTTAAGGTCAACAGATTTACCCTGAGTTTTGGCCTTTGGACAGAGTTAGTCTGTTGTCTGAGATGACAATTTTCGAAGGAGAAATCGAGTGAATCGTTTTACCAATATTATCACAGTTACCTTTGTCTATCGGGATATTGTCACTTTTCCCTTTATAGGCCGAAGTACCTCAGTTGGGAGAGCGTTAGACTTAAGATCTAAAGGTCCTCGGATCAATCCCAAGTTTCGGCATTGGGACTGACTGAATATGTCATCTGAAATGTGATTGTGAACGCTTGATTGAATTTTTTCACTTTAATTGTCACAGTTCCCGTTGTCGATCAGGGAATTGTCAGTGTCGCTCCACAGCCTGAAGTAGCTCAGTTGGGAGAGTGGCAGACTGAACCTCTTAAGGTCAACAAATTTACCCTGAGTTTCGCCCTTGTGACAGAGCTAGTCTGTTGTCTGAGATGACAATTTTCGAAAGAGTCATCTAGTGTACCGTTGTACCCGTATTATCACAGTTACCTTTGTCGATTGGGAAATTGTCGCTTTTCTCTCTATAGGCCGAAATATCTCAGTTGGGAGAGCGTTAAATTGTACCTCTAAAGGTCCTCAGATTTACCCTGAGTTTCGGCCTTGGGACAGAGTTAGTCTGTTGTCTGAGATGACAATTTTCGAAGGAGGAATCGAGTGAACCGTTTTACCCTCATTATCACAGTTACCTTTGTCGATCGGCAAATTGTCACTTTTCTCTCCATAGGCCGAAATAGCTCAGTTGGAGGGCGTTAGACTTAAGGTCCTCGGATCGACCCTGAGTTTTGGCATTGTGACAGAGTTTATCTGAGATGACAGTTTTTGAAGGAGTAATCGAGTGTATCGTTTGACCCTTATTATCATAGTTTCCTTTGTCGATCAGGAAATTGTCACTTATCTCTCTTTAGGCCAAAATAGCTCATTTGGGAGAGCGTTAGACTACACATCTAAAGGTCCTCCGATCAAACTCGAGTTTTGCCATTGGGACAGAGGTAACCTTTAATCTGAAATGACCATTTTGAAGGAATGCATGAGTGAATTTTTTAACTGTAATTGTCACAGTTTCCGTTATCGATCAGGGAATTACCAGTGCTGCTCCATAGGCTGAAGTAGCTCAGTTGTGAGAGCGTCAGACTGGAAATTTAAAGGTCGCCAGATCTACTCTGAGATTTGGCCTTGTGACAAAGTTAGTCTGTTTTCTGAGATGACAATTTTCAAAGGAGTAATTGAGTGCATCTTTTTACCCTTATTATCACAGTTACATTTGTCAATCGGGAAATTGTCATCTTTATCTCTGTAGGCAGAAATAGCTCAGTTGGGAGCGCGATAGACTGAAGATCCTCGGATCGACCCTGGGTTTCGGCATTGGTTTATCTGAAATGACCGTTTTGAAAGAGTAATCGAGTTAATCGTTCACCCAAATTGTCACAGTTTCCTCAGTCGATCAGGGAATTGTCACCTTTGCTCGATAGGTTTAAATAGCCCAATTCGAAAGTTTAAGCCTAAATGTCCTCGGAACGACCCAGAGTTTCGGCATTGTGACAGAGTTAATTTGTTATCTGAAATGTGACAAAGATCAAATGTGATCTGATCTTTGTCAAAATCACACAGATAAAAATACAGTGTCTGTTTTAACAAAAAACATTTAAACATTGATAGGTTTTCATATTTTGATGAGGATAGTATGCAAACACTGACAGAAGGGGGAAAAATAAGTAAGTGAACCAACACATTTTATCTTTTGTGCCCCCCCCCCCCCCCCCCCCTTTTGCAGCAATAACTTCAACCAGACGCTTCCTGTATCTGTAGATGAGTCTGGCACATCAATCAGGACTAATATTGGTCCATTATTCTCTACAAAACTAATGAAGTTCAGTCAGATTACTGGTATCTCTGGCATGAATCACTGTCTTTAGGTCGTGCCACATCGTATAAATGGGGTTCAAGTCTAAACTTTGACTTGGCCACTCCGGAATGTGCCTTTTGTTCTCCTGAAGCCATTCTGAAGTTGATTTACGTCTGTGTTTTGGATCATTTTCTTGTTTCAGCATCCATCCTCTTTTTAGCTTCAACTGTCTAAAAGACGGCCTCAGGTTTTCCTGCAAAAAATCCTGATAAACTTTTCAATTCATTCTTCCATTAATGATTGCAATTTGTCCAGGCCCTGAGGTAGAAAAACAGACCTAAATCATTATGCTCCCTCCACCATGCTTCACGGTGGGGATGAGGTGTTGATGTTGGTGAGTTGTTCCATTTTTCCTACACACATGATGTTGTGTGTTACTCCGAAAAAATTCAACTTTGGTTTCATCAGTCCACAAAATATTTTGCCAAACGTCTGTGGAGTGCCTTTCTGCTAACATTAAACAAGCAATTTTTTTTTTTACACAGCAGTGGCTTCCTCCGTGGAGTTAACTATAACATATATATACAGTTGTGGTCAAAAGTTTACATACACTTGTGAAGAACATAATGTCATGGCTCTCTTGAGTTTCCAGTTATTTCTACAACTCTGATTTTTCTCTGATAGAGTGATTGGAACAGATACATCTTTGTCACAAAAAACATTCATGAAGTTTGGTTCTTTTATGACTTTATTATGGGTGAACAGAAAAAAGTGATCAAATCTGCTGGGTCAAAAATATACATACAGCAGCGCTAATATGTGGTAACATGTCCCTTGGCCATTTTCACTTCAATTAGGCGCTTTTGGTAGCCATCCACAAGCTTCTGGTTGAATCTTTGACCACTCCTCTTGACAGAATTGGTGCAGTCCAGTTAAATTTGATGGCTTTCTGACGTGGACTTGTTTCTTCAGCATTGTCCACAAGTTCTCAATGGGGTTTAAGTCAGGACTTTGGGAAGGCCATTCGAAAACCTTAATTCTAGCCTGATTTAGCCATTCCATTACAACTTTTGATGTGTGTTTGGGGTCATTGTCCTGTTGGAACACTCAACTGCGTCCAAGACCCAATCTTCGGGCTGATGACGTTAGGTTATCTTGAAGAATTTGAAGGTAATCCTCCTTCTTCATTATCCCATTTATTCTCTGTAAAGCACCAGTTCCATTGGCAGCAAAACAGCCCCTCAGCATAATACTACCACCACCGTGCTTGACGGTAGGCATGGTGTGCTGGGCATTGTGGCCAAACAGCTCGATTTTTGTTTCGTCTGACCACAGAACTTTCCTCCAGAAGGTCTTATCTTTGTCCATGTGATCAGCAGCAAACTTCAGTCGAGCCTTAAGGTGCCGCTTTTGGAGCAAGGGCTTCCTTCTTGCACGGCAGCCTCTCAGTCCATGGCGATGCAAAACACGCTTGACTGTGGACACTGACACCTGTGTTCCAGCAGCTTCTAATTCTTGGCAGATCTGCGTTTTGGTGATTCTCGGTTGAATCTTCACCCTCCTGACCAATTTTCTCTCAGCAGCAGGTGATAGGTTGCGTTTTCTTCCTGATCGTGGCAGTGACAAAACAGTGCCATGCACTTTATACTTATAAACAATTGTTTGCACTGTTCCTCTTGGGACCTGCAGCTGCTTTGAAATGGCTCCAAGTGACTTTCCTGACTTGTTCAAGTCAATGATTCAGTTTTTCAGATCCATATATGTATATTTTTGACCCAGCAGATTTGATCACTTTTTCTGTTAACCCATAATAAAGTCATAAAAGAACCAAACTTCATGAATATTTTTTGTGACAAAGAAGTATCTGTTCCAATCACTCTATCAGAGAGAAATCAGAGTTGTAGAAATAACTGGAAACTCAAGAGAGCCATGACATTATGTTCTTCACAAGTGTATGTAAGCTTTTGACCACAACTGTAAATATACATATAGTTGATGTGTGCACAGAGATATTGGACTGTGCCAGTGATTTCTTCAAGTCTGTAAAGCAGACACTCTCGGGTTCTTTTTTACTTCTCTGAGAATTCTGCACTTAACTCGTGGTGTACGGCCACTCCTTGGGAGAGAAGTAACCGTGCCAAACTCTCTCCATTTGTAGACAACTTCTCCGACTGTCGATTGATGAACATCCAGACTTTTAGAGATGGGTTTGTATCCTTTCCCAGCTTTGTACAAATAAACAATTCTTGATCGCAGGTCTTCAGACAGCTCTTCTGACCGAGCCATGATCCACATCAGACAATGCTTCTCATCGAGACATTTCCTACCTGGTGTGTGTTTTATAGAGAGCAGGGCAGCTTTAAACCATTCATCAGTGATTGGGCACACACCTGACTTAAAATGTTTGGTAAAAATTGGTTTCAATTGCTTTAACTTTAAGTATCCTTAGGCAGAGGGTTCACCCACTTATTTTCCCGTTCTGTCATTGTTTGCATGCTATCCTCATTAAAATATGAAAACCTATAAATGTTTGGGTGGTTTTAGTTAAAGCAGACACTGTATTTTGTATACTGTATTTGATGATGATTTTATGCAGAAATGTGAGAAATTCCAAAAGGTTCTGATACTTTTTCATACCACTTTAAATCATATGTCATATTGTTATGACACCAGTTGTCATGACAATGACACCAAAAGTGACATAATTTGCAGGAGGATATTTGATCATAATATTTATGATGGTGTAAGGACAGTCTTATGAACCCACTATCAAAAAAAGTGTTACCAATTATTTTTTTTAAACCTTACAGGGCATTAGTTGAACTCACTGACTTCTCTTGATAGTGCTAGACGTCCAATCCATTTTGACTGGGAGGGGCAAATGAATGAAAGTTCAGAAATGCATATAAAAATACAATAATGTTTGATAATAATAATTGATAATATTAAAATTATATTTAAATGATCAAAAATAGTATCTTGCTCTATTAGGTCTTAAGTGCCAACTTTAGAATAGCTGTCCACAGTAGTGGCCGCTATCCCTGAAAGGGTTAAAAATACATCCTAAAACACTTGGATCTTGGTAGATTGCTTTTCAGTCATACAGCAACTTCCTCTTTACTTATTCATGTGTTCCATTTAAAAATAAGAGATATATTCTAAGTGATGGCGCTTATTAGGGGGCTGACTGTTGAAGTCGAAGCTCTTTAATGAAATAAAACACCCATTAGGTTGCCAGTCCACTCTCTGGCGTAACAAGGTAAATGTCTGTCTTATCAGCACTGATCCACTTTTGGATTAAAGTGAGAATTTATATGCATTGGTGTGTTAATTCATGGTGAGGATATCAGTCAACTTTCAAAGTTAAATTTAATCTGAGATTACTTTACAATGAAGAGAATCATTTTGTAATACATTGGAAATACAAAACGCATAACAAAAATGTTCATGTCAGTTAATTAAATACAGTTTAGCAAAATAATATGAACAGCGTGAGAACCAATCTGGTCTTTTAATGTCTGATATACTGTGTACTAAGGAGGACTTCTCCCTCTTTTAGAACAAGACTGGAGCATTGGAGGGTGCAGAAGTGGATGGCTTTGTCAAAGACATGATGGAACTGGTCAGGGTAAGAAAGTGTGATATCACTTATGAGTAGGCACACTTCTTTTCACCTCATAATGAAATGAAATTTCGGCACAAAAAAATTTAGATTCAGCACAAGAAAATAAAGTTAATTACTGTTCAATAACTTAATGTCTAACTATACTATTTTCATCATGAATTTAACACTGATGTAAGTATTTTCTTCCTCGTCCGTGGTCCTCAGCCCAACCTCACGGGTCCCGATTTAGATAAGCTGCGAGGTGTTTTGCTGCGTCACTGTGACGTCAACAAGGACGGAAAGATTCAGAAGAACGAGCTCTCGCTGTGCCTGGGAGTGAAGCAGACACCTTAGCTGTGACACTCAAGCATCGTGTTGTCTTGTTAGATTTTCAAAGCATGACTATGTTCTAATGTACTTGAAGCAGAGAGTTACATTGTGTCGTCTTGATTTTTCTTTGACTTGACTTGTCAATTGATAAATAAAACGCAATGTAGCAAAAAGTGTTTTGTGCATGCTCAAGGCCAAATTGTATGATGTAAAGTGAAGGCTTGTGGTTAAATATTTGTGCTCTGTAATTGTTTTGCACTTGCAGCAATTTCTTTATTAAAATATGAAAAAAAAACAAATGAGACACTTAAAATGAAAGTAATGGATGAATTGGTTGCTATGACCGAGTACATGGTAACTAGCTTTTGCATTTTGTTGATTTCTGTTACTGTCTTTACACTGAGTTATAGCATAAAATAAAAGCCATTAATCAAACATTAATGTGTCTTTTAATTATTCACACCAATAAGTAGACTTAAAGTGCCTGTGAAAGCATTTTAAAAAAATCTTAAATAGCATTATTATGTGAATTAGAATCATATTTTGAGACGATTCGACTTTATACAACAATTTGTCAAAGCGCAGGTGACGAGAAATTACTACTCCAATATTTTTACAGGATATTCTTTTTATGTAAGTATTTTTCCCCAATTGCTAAATAAATGGTATGGTCATGAGAAATAACAGTCTTGTGCTAAATTGAATATGAAATATAAAAAAATTATTCAGTACGACAGGGCAACATTACTGCATAATGGTCAAAACTGCCAACCTCTTTTACAGTTATCTTGGTTATCTTCTGAAAAAATAATAATGCCTAGAACCATGTATGACTGCAAGCATTCCCCTGAGCTGTGCCTTCTCTGGCTATGTACAAGTATCATTATATTGTATCTATATTATATAGTATCTATTTTATCCCACCGGAATTAGTCCGGCTTTTGTCATTTCCCTGCCCCAGCTTCGGAGACAGAGGAAAGAGTGTAAACAAAACAGAAGGCGTGACAGCTAGCTGACATGCTAACCTGAACCGAGCGGCTTTTCCAAGTCTTATTCTCACCTTTTGAAAAACAATAAATCACATAAAACTACCCGAATTATGTCACACACAGCGGCGGGGTTGATTACCTTCACCGATTGACCAGCCCACAGCGGTGAGCAAGTTACAGCTCATCATTTTGTAGAGGCTCCGGCGGGCAGGCAGAGAGGGGAGAGAGGGGAATGAACGCCGAAAATGCATTCTCGGTGAACAAACCGGCCGACGTCAGAGCAGGATAGTGGTCTATTGGCGGCCAAATGAAGAGGACCAAAGGGGTAGAAGTGACCATGGTGTGTGACAAGCTACCGGTCGTCGGCCGAGTGACCTTCTCAGACAAAGACCATTGTCACCCACAAAATGCAAGCAATCTCTTTATTAAAACATGTGCCAGGACCCCAGTATTTGACATAAAACAAAACACGTAGTTTTCTCACTTCCTCGTTGGTTCAACAGTCCCACAGTTGGACTTGTTTTGGCCATTCTCCGTGTTGAACGGGAACTTTTTGAAACCCAAAAAGGCTCACACTCTCTCCCTGGTGCAGCAACAAAAGCATGCAGCACATTGGGCTGCCGTTATGTGAAAAATAAACAAATTAATCTGCAAAATCAGCTGAATCCGGAGTCCATCTGCATTCTACAAAGCAATGGCTGTATTGTGAGATGGTGACCCTGGTGACATCACATTCGCATTCTTCCTCAATTCAGGAAGTCACTCATTTTCATGGCACGGGTTTCAAAAAATTTAATATAAATCGATAACTTCCACACACATCCAAGCAGTCCATTTCATTCAGGAGCATAAAATATTGTGTGAAATATGTAATAAACATTGCTTTTTGGTGTCATAGGCACTTTAATGGCTAATAAAATATAAGAAATGGCGATCTATTGACTAAGATCTGGTACTATGCTCATTATGTGTATGCGTGTGACTGGATATATTTTATATATTTTAAATAATTTTAGATAAAGACATTAACTGACCGATTACCATCTCAAGAAATTAATAAAGTATACCACATATTGCAGTATGGTTTCTGAAAATTATTTTTCCATGTGTTTATTGAATCACATATAAAATATGCCATGTAGTAAGCAGCCCATCACTGCTCCTCCTCCCTCTAGCACCTCTAGCAAAAAAGTTGCTTCTTGAATACATCTGGGACCCAGTAGTGAGGGCATTATGTTGTCTAGGTATCCTACCTTGACCTCCTTTGAACAACAACTGTTTGACCGATCGATGGCACTTTCAAACACGAGGTAATATCCATTAGAACATCATCTCTCAGTCTGCCATATAGTATTGGTCTTAACATTTGGTGTTTCTGTGAGCTCATGCTGAGTACAACAGGTGCACTTTTCAGACCTGCTGTGGTCACTAAAAGGAAGGTAATGGGGTGGACCTAAAGCTTAAATACCCTCTTTTTCACAACAGAATTACACCTGTTATGTATATGCATGTGGGTGTTAGGGTTTTTAAGTTTTTATCCATGTACATAATTAATTAATTATTGATGGATGTGCACAAATGTTTAGGACACCCGGCAAATTTTGTAGTTTTCACCACTCCCAATGGCAAATATCACAGTTTGTAAGCACCTTCTTTAGCCACCTAAAAATCTTTCAATTCTTGTTTCATGTACCATCACCCATTCTGCCTTACAAAAGTCTTCCTGTTCTGAAAATTTCTGGGCTGTCTGTCACGCACAGCATTTTTTTAATGTCTATCCATGGATTTTCGATTATGTTGAGGTCAGGAGGCCATGGCAAAACCTTGAGTTTACACAGCTTGATATAATGCACATTGGATTTTTCGGTGTGTTTAGGATCATTAACCATTTGTAGAAGACATCCTCTCTCGCCTATCCATAATAATCCCTAAATTCTTGTGTCTGTTTATTTATTTTTTTATTTATTCTATTAGTATTTTTATTGCCTTTACATCTCTGTTAGTATTTTAAATTTGCCTTAAACGTTCTTTACTTAATTTTATTTCATGTTCTCAATCTTTAATGTGTTTAAATGCTTTTTAAATGATTGTACGGCGACCTTATGTGCTGGAAAGGCGCCTTCAAATAAAATGTATTATTATTATTATGATTTTAAGTCAGCTTTTTCCTCAGGTGTAATCAAGTTAACATTGAAAATCGAATTTATTATTCCTACTCATGAACTGTTCCGTTTCACTCGCTGCAAAACAAGCCCAAAGCAATATTGATCCACCCTCATGCTTAAGAGTTAGACAAAGAATCTTTTAATTGAATTTTTGTCCTTTCCTCTCCAAATGTACCCTTGCAGATTGCGTCCAAAACGTTCCATTTTAACCTAATCAGTCCACAGAGGTTGTTTCCAAAATACATCAGGCTTACCTATATGTTCTTTTGCAAATTTCAAATACTGATTTCTGTGGTGAAGACAAAGAAAAGGTTTTCTTCTCCTGAATCTTCCATGAAGACCATATTCGTGTAAGTACAAAGTATCTCTCCATAATGGAATAGTGTATCACAACTCCAGTGTCTGCCAAACGTTTCTTGAGGGATTGTGGAATCAAAGGTTGGTTTTGACTTAGTTTTCTCAAGATCCTGAAAACTGTCCTGTCTGATATTTATCCTGGTCTTCCAGATCTTGCTTTAACGTCCACTTTTCCTGATGATTGCCATATCCAAACAGAGGATATAGTTATCTTAAAATGTATCTACACGTATAAACTCCATATTTCTGATCTACCACAAAAAGGCTAATTTTTAGACAATTGCAGGTACCATGCAGCGAGTGTAACAACCAAAAACAAGCATTTTATATGATTTGTTTGTACACAGATTGTCAGTGTGTGCATTTATAGTGAGTGTGCATGTGTACGTAAGGGAGCTGAGCAGCTGCTGGACAGCTGCTCCAGAACAAACATGTTTCCCTTTGGAGAGTTTCAGTTTCTGCTGGATACTAATCCTCACTCTGCACATGCTGTTCAACACTTAATTGATTTCGAAGAAACCCCAATGGATGAATGAACGCTATACCTGTCAATACTGAGGAAGTCAGTGCTTGTTGTTATTTTGAAACAACCTTGCTAATGTTGAATAATAATCTAGGATCACACTGTCTGTTTTCAATAGATTAAAACTGAAATCTAACTGCTTCATCTGAATTTAATGTCACCATATGAAACCTTGTCATCCTTAGTTTTAACAGCACTCTGTTGTATCGAGGTGTGACTCATGTCACAGCAGAAAATTGTATATCATGAGGTTAAGTAGTTCCAAATCTCACTGAAATTTTGCTTGAACAAAGACTTACTGTCATGTTCCCTGCCCCTCTGGTTCACTCACCTGCCTTTTCCCGCCTCTCGGCTTGGCACAGCTGCTACTGATCATCGTTAGGGGAGTATTTAAGTGGCAGGCTCACATCACTTCACTGTCTGATCGTTCCAGCACAAAGCTTCACGTCCTGAGACCTCCTTCATGTGATATCCTGCCTGCTCATCTTGACTGACTTCCAACCACGCCTGCTTTCAAGTAATCTGGTCTGCCTCTTGTTGCTGTTCCTACATTCTGCCTCTGATTGCAATAAACGGCCTCCTGGCCAAACTGTCAAGCCTGTTGCTGAATCTGCATTCTGGTTCCAACCCTCACCTGACTAATCCCGACAGAACGATCAGACCACAATATGGAACCCGCAGATTCAAATCCGCTTCACGTGGCCCTCCGAGTCCAGGGACAGCGAATCCTGCAGCAGGAGGAACAGATTTCCTCCCTCCATGAATTCCTGAAAAAGACAACTGATCGACAAGCGTCAATGATACAGAACTTGAACTCTCAGCTCGCAAACATCGCTCTTCAACTTCAACCAACAGCCCAATCTGCCAGGCCGGCCTCTGTTCCTGTAGACCAACCCAACTCTCTCTCCGAGGGTCAAGCGGGGGCGCCTGTCACACAAGTGAACTTACAACTGTCCCGCCCGGAACGCTTTTCGGGTGACACGGGAGACGTTCGCACCTTCCTAACACAATGTGAGCTCCACTTTGAATTGCAAGCCTCTGCTTTTGTGTCTGAGCGTTCCAAGGTGGCTTATGCAATTTCTCACCTCTCGGGAAAAGCCGCAGCTTGGGCCACTGCTGAATGGAGCCGCAACTCGCCTGTCTGTTCATCATATCTGACTTTCACCACCTCCTTGAAACAAGTTTTTCAAAGTAAACCACCGGGGAGAGAAGCGTCGTTAGCCCTAATGAACCTGCGACAGGGGAAACGCCGGGTGGCCGACTTCGCCATTGATTTCCGAACGCTAGCAGCAGACAGTGACTGGAACCCATCCGCACTGTCTGATGTATTTTTTCAGGCCTTGTCTGACCCCATCAAGCTTGCCATGGTAGCCATCGACATCCCGGGCGACTTGGACTCCCTTATTGCACTGGCCATGCAGATCGACCGACGCCTTGCCGAGCGAGACCAGGAAGGAAAACGTCTGCCACGCCAACATCCTCATCGCGATCAAGGCAACCCCCACACCTTCCTGCCGTCACCTCAACGGCGCTTGCCTCACTCCCTTCGTCCGCAAGAACAAACACCTGAGGAGCCGATGCAGCTGGGCCGTACTCGCCTCACCCCAGGGGAACGTCAACGCAGAGCAAGAGAAGGACTATGTTTTTACTGTGGACAACGTGGTCATGTAGTCAATAACTGTCAAGTCAAGGCCGCATCATACCCAGCTAACCCCTCTGTCCAGGTGAGCCAGACTATCATTAATAATTCGGGAAACATCACTCCTTCAGTTACCTTGTCCTCACCCCATAGTCATGTTACAGTTTCAGCTTTTATTGACTCTGGTTCAGAAGCTAACATGATCAACTTCAATCTTGCCAGGCGTCTGTCACCCTGCCTGATTCGTCTGAGTAGCCCCCTGTCGGTCAAGGCTGTCGATGGCACTCCCCTTGGATCAGTCACCCATCAAACTCAATCGGTTTGTGTGACGTTTACAGACAACCATTCTGAGAATCTTTGCCTTCACGTTTTTGAGCACATGCCCCATGACCTAATCCTTGGTTTACCATGGTTAAAGCAACACAACCCACAGTTAGACTGGAACTCTGGCAATATAATAAAGTGGGGAAAAGACTGCACAGACATGTGTTTTCCTCGACTTCCTCAAACTCTGGTCCCTCCTTCTGATCTCGCCAATGTTCCAAGTTGTTATCATGACCTGTCGGAGGTCTTCAGTAAAAGCAAAGCCACTTCACTTCCCCCATTTAGAGACATAAATTGTGCGATCGAGCTTTTGCCCGGTACCACCCCACCACGAGGAAAGCTCTATTCGTTATCTGCACCTGAACGTAAGGCCATGGACTCATACATAAAGGAATGCCTGGCCGCAGGCCTGATACGTCCTTCGTCTTCCCCGGCCGGGGCCGGTTTCTTTTTTGTAGAGAAGAAAGACAAGACATTAAGGCCATGCATTGACTATAGAGGCCTAAATCTAATCACGGTCAAGAATCGTTATCCTCTTCCACTAATATCGTCTGCCTTTGAGTTATTGGAGGGTGCCAAAGTCTTCTCTAAACTGGACTTGCGTAATGCGTACCATTTGGTGCGTATACGGCAAGGAGACGAGTGGAAGACGGCCTTCAACACCCCTTCAGGACATTATGAATATCTTGTCATGCCATTTGGACTCACCAACGCACCTGCCATATTCCAAAATCTTGTAAACAATGTTCTTGGTGACCTGCTTAATAAGAATGTATTCGTGTATCTTGACGATATTTTGATTTTCTCCCACGACCAGGAATCGCACCAGCAGCATGTACGGGCAGTACTTCAGAGACTCCTGCGGAACCAGTTGTATGTCAAGGCTGAAAAATGTGATTTCCATAAATCCTCCGTTCCATTTCTCGGTTACATTCTCGCCGAGGGTAAGGTCAAGATGGATCCTGACAAGATTTCAGCCGTCCTGAACTGGCCTGTACCAAAGAACCTAAAAGAGCTACAGCGATTCCTGGGTTTTGCTAATTTTTACAGGAAATTCATTAAGAATTATAGCACTATTGCCTCACCCCTGCATTGTCTTACTTCCACTCATAGATGCTTCCTGTGGTCAGAGCCATGCCAGAAGGCCTTTGATCTGCTCAAGAACCGCTTCACCTCTGCCCCCATTCTCTCCTTGCCGGACCCTGCTCACCAATTCATTCTGGAAGTGGATGCCTCAGACGTGGGAGTAGGAGCAGTGCTCTCCCAGAGAAATCCCACGGACGGTAAACTTCACCCCTGCTATTTCATGTCCAAAAAATTGTCAGACACTGAGAAAAATTATGATGTTGGTGACAGGGAACTATTAGCAATCAAACTAGCCATAGAAGAATGGCGGCACTGGCTTGAAGGCACTTCACAGCCCTTTTTGATCTGGACCGACCACAAGAACCTGTCATACCTCAAAACTGCTAAACGCTTGAATTCACGTCAGGCCCGTTGGTCTCTGTTCTTTAATCGGTTCCAATTCCATATCTCATATCGACCAGGCTCCAAGAACACGAAACCAGACGCATTGTCGAGGATATTTGAATCAAGGAAAAACCCCTCTGAACCAATGCCAATTGTGCCTGAATCCTGTTTTTTATCTGTGCTGTCGTGGGATATCGAGGCAAAGGTAAAATCCGCTCTCGAGTCCACAGAGACCCCTTCAGACTGCCCCAAAGAAAAGCTATATGTGGTGCCTGAGCTTCGCGGTCAGGTTATCCACTGGGCCCACACTCTCAAGACCTCTTGTCATCCAGGTATCACCAAAACAATTTTTGTCATATCTCAGAGGTTCTGGTGGAAAGCCATGCGCAATGACGTTACCGAATACGTCAACGCCTGCTCAGTATGTGCCTCCTGTAAGCCATCTTCGTGCAGACCAGCTGGTGGGCTCCATCCCTTACCAATACCATCCAAACCCTGGTCACACATATGTATGGACTTCGTAACTGGTTTACCCCCATCCTCTGGCAACACCGTTGTTCTCACAGTAGTAGACAGATTTTCCAAGATGGCACATTTCATTCCATTGCCTAAATTACCTTCTGCCAAGGCGTTGGCGCAAGTACTCATGTACAACATATTCCGCGTGCATGGCTTCCCCACTGATGTAGTTTCTGATAGGGGTCCACAGTTTGTTTCAGCTTTCTGGAAAGCCTTCTGCAGGATGATAGGGGCTACGGTTAGTCTTTCATCTGGATTCCATCCCCAGTCCAACGGTCAAGCGGAGCGGCTGAACCAAATCTTGGAGACTGGTCTTCGTTGCCTGGCGTCCCAGGACCCCTCCACGTGGAGCGAGAAGTTGATGTGGCTTGAGGTGGCACATAACACTCTTCCATCATCAGCGACAGGCTTCTCACCCTTCCATGTTGTGCATGGCTTTCAGCCCTCGCTCTTCCCTGCTCTTGATACCAACTCTCCAGTTCCATCAGCTCTCGCCTTAATCCGTAGATGCCGCCGGACCTGGGAACGAGCTCGACGCATTCTGCTCCGTCGTTCGGCCATCTACAAGACTGCTGCGGATCGCAAGAGGTCTGCTGCACCGACGTACGCTACAGGTGACCGGGTCTGGCTGTCCACACGACATCTGCCTTTGAAGGTCCAGTCAAGGAAGCTTGCTCCCAGGTTTGTGGGTCCCTTTCCGGTTTCTAAAGTTATTAATCCAGTCTCCGTGCGCCTGCAGTTGCCAAAGTCCATGAGAGTCCATCCCACATTTCATGTCAGTCAGCTGAAACCAGCCCGTGCAAGTCGTCTTGTCCCTCCGGCCAGACCCCCGCCCCCCGCCCGGTTTGTGGATGGCGGCCTGGTCTATTCTGTCCGGCGGCTCCTGGCGGTGCGGCGTCGCGGCCGGGGTTTCCAGTATCTGGTCGATTGGGAGGGGTACGGCCCGGAGGAGCGCTCCTGGATTCCCTCCCGGTTCATCGTGGACCCTGCCCTCATCCGTGCCTTCCACGCTGCCCATCCTGGGGCGCCTGGGCCGTCGGGTGCCGGCCGTTGAGGGGGGGCCCTGTCATGTTCCCTGCCCCTCTGGTTCACTCACCTGCCTTTTCCCGCCTCTCGGCTTGGCACAGCTGCTACTGATCATCGTTAGGGGAGTATTTAAGTGGCAGGCTCACATCACTTCACTGTCTGATCGTTCCAGCACAAAGCTTCACGTCCTGAGACCTCCTTCATGTGATATCCTGCCTGCTCATCTTGACTGACTTCCAACCACGCCTGCTTTCAAGTAATCTGGTCTGCCTCTTGTTGCTGTTCCTACATTCTGCCTCTGATTGCAATAAACGGCCTCCTGGCCAAACTGTCAAGCCTGTTGCTGAATCTGCATTCTGGTTCCAACCCTCACCTGACTAATCCCGACACTTACAGTTTTCACCGAATGATTCTTTTCAATTGTAAGCTCCTTACAGATGTCGTTCCATGCTGTAAACACCAGGTTTCAATGTCAGATTGTGTTGTACCTGTGTTATTTCAATGGAAAGAGAAAAGAGCTTTTTGTTAAAGCTGGATTTTCTACAGAAGAGGCATTATTTAGAGCATTATTTTTGATTATTTATTTGTACAGTAAGAATTGAAAAGGCAGCTATTATTTTCTTCAAGGATGATTCACTCGTACAGAAGAGTCTTTTTTAGATTTCTATCATTATTTCATTCGTTTTTTTTTTTTTTTTTTTTTTTTTTCCAACGTTATTGTTTTATTATTTTAGGAAGAATAAAGCCTGTTGAGTAACCTGTGAGAATTTGTGTCTTTGGTTATATAGCTATTATTTTGTTATAAAACTGAATTTTCTATCCAGATGGAGGAGGCACACTTTAAATATATTAACGTGATAAGGCATCTTTGAGTGATCTTTGGTTAAATTTAAGTATCTCGAGGCCGGGCCGGGTGGCCTCTTTTTTTGGAAATCAAAATGTGCTCACCCTACTTTATATATCTACACCTAACACAGAGGTCTGTTATAAAAGTTGACTTTATAAAAAAAAAATTTTTTTTAAGTCATTTCAGATGGTTTAAATGACTTGCAACATTTTACAACAAGATAATAATTTTGGATGTGCATGTAATATTTGGTGAATACGGCTTGCTAAAATAATCAATCATCTGAATGTACATGTAATATTTGGTGAATATGGCTTGAAACTAAAATTAGTTGTCACCCTGCGTAATGCCATGGACTCGCTTCACATTATTTTAGAATGTGCTGCTCTCTAGTGGTATAACTAAATACGGCAACGTCTGCTGGGTCTGTCTTTAAAAATACAGAATGTGTCAGAAAATATTCTCGTCAATACATATTCTGTTGTGTTGTCATGGCAACAAACCATGTTCATAATATGAGATAGATAGATAGATAGATAGATAGATATCCACTAGGGGCAAATTAGGGTTCAGCGCCTTGCCCAAGGGCACATCAACTGTGGGCGGTCAGAGCCAGGAAATGAACCGCTGACCTGTCGGTCCCAGGACAACTCGAGCTACCAACTGCGCCACAGTTGCACGTAACAGCAAGATAATACTTACAATAGATATATACACTGCTGGCCAATAGTATTGGCACCCCTGCAATTCTGCTCAACTTCTCCCAGAAAATGATTGCAATTACAAATGCTTTGGTAGTAATATCTTCATTTATTTTGCTTGAAATGAAAAAAACAATGAAGAGAATGGGGGAGGGGATTAAATCATTATCATTTTACACAAAACTCCAAAAATGGGCCAGACAAAAGTATTGGCACCCTCAGCCTAATACTTGGTAGCACAACCTTTAGACAAAATAACTGTGAACAACCGCTTCCGGTATCCATTAATGAGTTTATTACAATGCTCTGCTGGAATTTTAGATTATTGGAGCCTACTGCTCCAGGTCTTTGAGATTTGAAGGATGCCTTCTCCAAACTGCCATTTTCAGATCTCTCCACAGGTGTTCTATGGGATTCAGGTCTGGACTCATTGCCGGTCACTTTAGAAGTCTCCAATGCTTTCTCTCAAACCATTTTCTAGCGCTTTTTGAAGTGTGTTTTGGGTCATTGTCCTGCTGGAAGACCCATGACCTCTGAGGGAGACCCAGCTTTCTCACACTGCAAAACTTGTTGGTAGTCTTCAGACTTCATAATGCCATGCACACGGTTAAGCAGTCCAGTGCCAGAGGCAGCAAAGCAACCCCAACACATCAGGGAACCTCAACCATGTTTGACTGTGGGGACGGTGTTCTTTCCTTTGAAGGCCTTGTTTTTTTCCTATAAACTCTTATGTCAATGCCTTTTCCCAAAAAGGTCTACTTTTGTCTTATCTGACCAGAGAACATTCTTCCAAAACATTTTGGCTTTTTCAGGTAAGTTTAGGCAAACTCCAGTCTGGCTTTTTTAATGTCTCTGGGTCAGAAGTGGGGTCTTCCTGTGTATCCTACCATAGAGTACCTTTTCATTCAGACGCCGACGAATAGTACGGGTTGACCCTTTTGTATCATCGGACTGCAGGACAGCTCGAACTTGTTTGGATGTTTGTCGAAGTTTTTTATCCACCATTCACACAATCTTTCCTTGAAATCTCTGGTCAGTTTTTCTTTTCCGTCCACATCTAGGGAGGTTGGCCACAGTGCCATGGGCTTTACACTTATTGATGACATTGCGACCGATAGACACAGGAACATTCAGGCCTTTGGAGATGGACTTGTAGCCTTGAGATTGCCAATGCTTCCTCACAATGTTGCTTCTCAAGTCCTCAGACAGTTCTTTGGTCTTCTTTCTTTTCTCCATGCTCAATGTGGTACACACAGGGACACAGGATAGAGGTTGAGTCAACCTCTTTATCTGTTGAGCATTATCTGACAGAATTGCAGGGGTGCCATTACTTTTGGCCGGCAGTGTATATGAAAAATAAAAAACATGTAAGAATATATTTTAGAAATCTTTAATTAAATTAATTTTTTAAAATTTCAATTTCTGTCATTTAAAAATATATACTGAGAAATCCTCCATATCAAAATTGTTGAAAATTTGATGACAAGTCAGAATTGGCCTTCTTAAAAGTATACTGCTATGCGTTTAATCAGATGGCATGATTATATGTGTGTTTTATTTTTAAAAATTTTTAATTGAAGTTCAATTCTGAAATACAATATCTTTCCAACAACATTGTCATTTATTGAGACACACAAGTAAATGCTCACAACAGGACACTCTATAGAGAGTCCATAAAGGTCATGGTGCCATGCAGCCTTTTATAAACACTTATCTCCCTTGAATTCCTTCCTTGTATGTTTTCTTGTCTTTTATTTAGCTCTTATGTCTTTTCCTGCAAAGGTTGCTGGCTGAGTAAACAAAAAATAGGACAGACGCTGTAAATTGTAACCCTTAAAAGTCTGGCCGTGACGCAGCTTGTGCCTGCGTTTCTGCTCCTCTCCTAGGTGAAACCCAACATAGACGCCCTCAAAATGCCAGAGGCCGAGACACCGTTCGGGGGAACCTGTGAGCAGCGTCATAAAGATAACTGACAATGTATGAATACGCTAGGTTACCATGGTTACATGCCAGCACTGCCATCATGAGCAAGCAACAGGTCAGTGAAAGGGAAATAGTTGTGAGTCAAGACTAGAATTCATCACAGCATGAGTGTTGTTCTGCTCCCATGCATGTTCCTCTCTACACTTGGGAAATTTTGTAGATATTTTTTGGACGAAATATTGGTTGAAAATGATTTTTATTGCATGTGACACTTGGAGTTTGGGGACTGTCTATCTACCCCATATCAGCTTTTATTTATTAAAGTACAACTACTAAATTACAAAATACATTTTTTCAAAAGCCATTCAAAAACACTACATTGGTTTTTTTTTTATATTCATTTTCTAGTTTTATTTCTACTTCCTGTTTCAATTGTCTTTGCTTTTAACTTTCTTGTTGATTTAATGTGTTTTTTATGTATCATTTTATCTCTGCGCATAGACTTCACTACCAGTTGACGGGACACGGGGCTTGGAGCCGATCCTTAGGGGGTCTATTTTCCAAAACTTAAAATTCAAATATTTTCAAAACCAAAGCCGCTAGCGAACTAAAACTGAAACAGACACCTCCCTTAGTAGGGATGGAAATCGAGAACCAGTTCCTATAGAGAACCAGTTCCGTGTGTTTCAATTCCGTGGGAATGAGGGCCTGCGGCAGATTATGTAATGATTCTCTTATAGATTCCAACCAGCACGATTTATGTCACGTCATTTAATCATGTTACACATGTTCGATTTAGCAAGTTAGACTACATGATTACTCAAAGAGTGACCACTCATCAAGTATAATCTGAGGAATTGTTGCCATAGTTTTCTTTGGTTTTCACAGGCCATGTCATTATTCCTGAGACTTC
Organism: Corythoichthys intestinalis; assembly: GCF_030265065.1. Classification (NCBI taxonomy): domain Eukaryota; kingdom Metazoa; phylum Chordata; class Actinopteri; order Syngnathiformes; family Syngnathidae; genus Corythoichthys; species Corythoichthys intestinalis. The sequence goes on from NC_080398.1 coordinate 47,403,453, forward strand.
TTAAAGAAAGGGTTATTTTTCCCAAAAAGTTTCTGAATGGGTCTATCATATTCCTCATCGAATACTCTATAAGAAAAATATAACATAAATATAAAAATATAATATAAAATTATAACATATACGTATGCATCAAGCAATATTCCCACAATAATATTTACAAACAAACTACAGCATATCCGAAACATTTGAACTAAATCACTACTTAATGGTTAATGTTTGAGAGGTTGTGTAATCCAGTTAAAAAATATATATATTTTTAAATGCCCATTAAAACCTCTTTAAAAAAAAAAAAAAAGTTAAAATCTTAACATTCTATATTTAATGTTAATGTAGTATATTCCTTTATGGAAAAATGTGGCCATAAAATGGAATACGTTTGATTTATTTTTGCAATATGTGCTGTTTCCACCATAGCGGCGAACCACATGTCCGGTCCTCCATCCAAGGAGGTGAACACAAACACCTTCATGCCGGAGAAACCACCCAAGCATGGATGCAGCCGGATGCACTACAAGCCCTCAACAGGGTGTACTGTGGCAGCCAGAAAGGAAAAACTTGACTGATTGGTGCTTCACAAGGGATTAAGACTCGTAACATCAGTGGAACTTTTTTTTAAAGATGGCGCTTCAAGCTATAAACTTCATGGCTAGCCTTGGAAACAATAATATTCTGTAAAATGTTAACTCCAGTCACACTAGAATAAATGTATTGTTTGGAGCCCAATGTACTACTGTAACTTTGTATGACTTACTTGGCCACGATGACAGTAATAAGAGATGCATAATTTTCAATTTTGTTTACGTCTTAAATAGCATTGTAATTAAAATGACTATTATTTTTTGCCATATACTGATTATTAGAGATGTCATTTTCAAAGTATCGGAGTTGGCAAAAAAATATCGGACATACCTTTTTTTAATATATATATTTTTTAATTAAATCGTTTTCTAATTGTATTTACCGTTACAGACATAATATGTTACACTCATCCAGAGTCTTTAGTTTAGGCTTAAGGTAGGGTTATCAAATTTATCCCGATAACGGCGGTAATTAATTTTTTAAGAACTGTATCACATTAAAATATTTAACGCAATTAATGCATGTGCTGCACGACCCACTCACGCATTGTCGCGTTAAATCTGCAATGGCCCTGATTTACCTATGTAGAGAGCTAAAAGGCTGCGCAGTATGAGTAGAGTGAATTTTGGCAGCTTTTGGAGCCTTATATTAATTGGCTAAAGCCTTGCAGTCCCTCTCCCTATGTATAGAAATATCATGGGAAGCAATGTGGGGAAGCAAGGTGTCAATTGATCTTTGTCTTAACACCTTAAGTTATTTCCCAACGCTGAGAAGATATATAAATTGCTAGCACGACGCACAGTCATGGTTCCACTTCCCATCATGCATTTGGGATGGCCACTGCATAATTTACTGAAAGGTCAACAAATACACTAGGTGGCAATATTTAGTCACAATTTACAAAGTCACAAGTCTTTCTATCCGTGGATCCCTCTCACAGACAGAATGTTAATGTAAATGCCATCTTGAGGATTTATTGTCATAATAAACAAATACAGTACTTATGTACTGTATGTTGAATGTATATATTCGTCCGAGTTTTATTCATTTTTTTCTTAATGCGTTGCCAAAATGTATATGATCGGGAAAAATTATCGGGAATAATTGGAATTGAATCGGGAGCAAAAAAAAGCAATCGGATCGGGAAATATCGGGATCGGCAGGTACTCAAACTAAAATGATCTGGATCGGATCGGGAGTAAAAAAACATGATCGGAACAACCCTACTGAATATGGTTGAGTTTTAGTCAATATCATTTTGAAAAACAGGCAAAAATGTTGGTTATTGTTTTGCAAATGTATTATAACTTAATAGTACTTGTTTTGAATAAGCACTAAAGATAATCAATCTGTTTTTTTATAAAGAAATCGGATGATTTTTACCGATGGCAGGCAGACATCTGAAGATATGGTGATTTGGGGGTTAAAAGAATGGCTCTAATCAATTACCAATATTATCAATTAATCAAAAAAACAATTAATTGTCAATTAATGAGTTAATAGTGGCACCTCTAGTTACAATACAATAAATATTGTTCATTCTGGAAACAGTATTCAACGAAGAATTATTTTTTAAACTTAAAATTACAGAATCTTTTTTACCATGCTATGGAAATTCTCCATTTTTTCCCCCTCAAATAAAAAAAGGTAGGTCACCCGAAAAAAAAATCAGTAAGTAGATGAATTTGTAAAAGTATGAAAATAATAATAATACTACGAAAACATACCTCTCAAACATTTCATTTAATGTTAATACGATATTTACTACTACATATGTACCGTATTTTTCTGACTATAAGTGGCACCTGAGTATAAGTTGCACCAGCCATAAAATGCCCAATGAAGAGGAAAAAAACATGTATAAGTCACACTGGAGCAGGGGTCGCGTTAACCGAATATTTTCCGTCGTTGACCGGTTTTTTAAAACGTTGACGGAAAAAACTGAAGTCCATCCGTCATTTTGACAGGTTGCAATTCACACCCCAGACCACAGGGGGGCGAGTGAGCATATTAATTAGCTATTGTCTCTCTTGATGCATGCCGTCGTTGGCCTTAGTCGGAAAAATGTCAAGGCAACTGAGTGTTTGCCTGGCACGGCCAGACTGTTCTCCCTGTATTTTTCAAACACTGAGAGAAAAGTCTGGGACACAGCCTCTCGAGTAGGTACAAAATCAATCGACAAATCAGATTTGTTTATTTGCGTGACGTGTTCTTCACGAGCAACGTCACTCTTGCGCGCCGAAAGTCGTCTCTACAACAACACGGATGGCGAACGGGAGAGCCGAGAATATGTTCCAATCCGCGGTAAATTCAGTTTTAAATGAGCTAAAACACATCGACACCAGTCATTGACAACAGTCTGCCTCGCGCTAGCCATGTTGAATAAACTCCGTTCTCCTCGTATGTTTACTTCCGCGCGCAAGTCCCTCGTCCTGCCCTCGTCGCTGATTGGTGCACTCCGCTGTCTGTTTGCCTCTTGTTAAGCTTTTTCGGACAGAATATTAATAAAAAATGAATGAAAACTAAATACTATTGAATATGTCATTACTATCATTTTAAAAATGTAAGTGACGGGTAAAAGTAGATTATGACCGGATTTTTATGACACTGTCAGTCAAATTGACAGACAACGAAAAACTCTAGCGCAACCTCTGCACTGGAGTATAAGCCGCATTTTTGGGGAATATTTCCTTGATAAAATCCAACACAGAAAACACATTTCATCTTGAAAGGCAATTTAAAATAAAAATACATGCTGAATAAGTGCACAGTATGATAATGTTACCTGATGCATGAACAATGAAATGCGAACATGGCCGGTATTTTAACGTAACATAACTATTAGGAGTTATTCAGATAACTATAGCATAAAGAACATGCTAACAAATTTACCAAACCATCAGTGTCACTCCAAAACATAATGTCTGGGTGTCAACTCAAAGCTGGGAAGCAAAACCGAGTGTACCCAAAACAATGGAAGACAAAAAAAACAAAAAAAACAAAAAAACAAAGGGAACTCAAAGCCAATGCAAACAGAACTCACAAGGTCATATCATCTGTTGGCTATAAATGCACAGACAACAGACTTCAAATTCTTCAAATTTGTAACAACATGGGACTGGTCGAATGGCTACTGCGCGCGCCTGCCTGGAAAACACTTTTACGTCTGGATATTGTGGAGGATAGCTGGGGTAGATGGCGGCCGCTCTGACCACACTCGAAGAGGAACAATATCGAGGATGTTTCCTTATGCTGCGCTGCTGGCAGCTTCTGATTGTGCCAGGCAGGGCAGTGATCGCTGGGACGGTCCTTCTTAAGGACCTAGCGACGCCAGTTTCCCAGGCCATGAGTCCACAACCGAAATGGCGATGCAACCTACTCCGAAGCTGCGCAACCTTGAGATGAATGTTCGTCGGAAGTCAGCAAGGAACAAAAACTGCGACGAGGATTAAGTCAACAAAAGGAGTGTGGCGGACACGGCCTACCATCGGTCCTCAGCTATTCCCTATCTTCTGGATTGAATCAACTGAATAAACTAAGTACTAAATTATGAACTAGTATACTGGATCTAATCAACATAACGAGCACATCGATCGACTATGGACTATTGGGGAAAAAAAAACAACAACAACAACTTGTGATCATTACGAAATCTGAATGTCAAAAATTGGATATTTGATATTTTCTGCGTCCTTTATGGTATACTGGGGACGGGTTTCAGTAAGCTTCGGCTTCTACCGTCAGCCCTTTTCTTTTCAGGTTGAATTAATTGTAAACACATATAAATGCTGTATGTTTGTTTGGATTTGTCATGCCTGAAGGGGAAAAAATAAATAAATAAATTAATTAATTAATTAATTTTTAAAAAAACACACACACACAAAATTAACATGTGAAATGATATAATAATGTGTTAATAATTTCACACATTAGTCGCTCCAGAGTATAAATTGCACACCAAGCCAAACCTTGAAAAAAACTGTGACTTATAGTCCGAAAAATACGGTATATATTTATGTACATTACTCATTCATTCATTCATCTTCTGAACCGCTTATCATCACTGGGGTCACAGGGACCCTGTTTTATAATAATGTTAAATGTACCTATTATCCCATTTGTGATTATCGGATGATGAATTTGAAAAAAAGACCTTTTTCTTTTTTCTTTTTTTTTTGCTACACTGTATATTAGTGCCAAATTTATACCTCCCTACATTAAGACTAACGTCTTCAAATGTTCTGCACTGTGCCACCCACAATATGACTGTTGCTATGGAGAACACTGTTTAAGCTCACGGACACAGAAAATAAAACACAAATGACAGATTTGTGGTGGCCTCCCATTCTGTCAAAACCACTTGACAAGCAAACTCAGGCAAAGTGATATGTGTAACCCTAGGGGATACTTTACAACAGTAAGAAGCAGTATTACAGCTTTGTCTTTGATACATTTTATTCTTAATTCTATTTTTGTTCCAAAAAGTGTTCTGTTTTGGTTTTTTTTTTGTTTGTTTGTTTGTTTTGTTTGGGGTTTTTTCAATTGGGGGTTCTAGCTGCCACCATAAATCTATGTTTTTGGTTGTGCATGTCCTATTCCATTTCTTGTGACTGTTGTGCACTCTAGGACAGTATAATACATTGAACAGTACAAACGTCTTCCAAGGTGAGCTAAACAGGATAGTTTATCTGCTGCTGAAATTTGTGTCTCTTTGAAGAACTGAAATCCCTTTTTCATATATAATAGAACCTGAAAGCTTAACTTTAGATTGAAATTAGTAGAAGCACCATCCCGATGGAAATGGTTAGTTTGCCCTTGGTTTTCTTGTTTGTTTGTATTAATCAAGGTCGGCTTTAAATTTTAAATCTAATTGTGATTCTTTTTATTCACATTCAGTCTTCTTTTGTTTGATTTCTTACTGTTCAATTTATATCTCTTTAGCAGTGCAATTCATTTTCTTTTGCTTGGGCATTTCTGGATTGTTTTTCTTTGTTTGAATAACTTTGATCAGAGGACAGTGGTATGCAAAGGATTGGGCCACCATGATAATTTTAAGATTTTTCTTTGTAAATCACTGATTGTTTGGAACAAAAATTTCAGTTAAATATATCCTATGGCAGATGAAGGGAATTGAAGTTTATAGGATAACCAGAAAGTCCGTAACTGTTATGAGCAGAAAGCTGTTGATGTGGATCCCAATCACAGACACGGAGACCAGGAATAGTGACCGTTTGTATTTAATAAGTACAACAAAGGGGGCACGCTAAAAACGTGAGTATAACAAAGTACAACTGAGAGGGCAAGACAAGAAACGCGAGTAAAAGAGAGTAAAACTAAGGGAGCACACCAGAAAACGCAAATATAGCAAAGTACAAAAATCTAATTATAAAGTCCAATAAAGCACAAAAGTCAAAAACGATCAAACTAGGACACAACCATAGAAACGTCGAGAAGCACGAAGATGATGAGATTTGATGAGAGAGATTTTACCATTTATGATGAGACACATACAGCAGTAAGCAAGAAAATTAAGCAACCAACAGTCCGACACTTGCAGATGGTGATAAGCGTCCTTAAATGTTGAGCGTTCCTAATGCACCAAAGGTGTGTCGCATGGCCCCACCTATCCGGCTCAATCAGGTGCTGAATTAGAAAAAAAGAAATTGATAACGCACATAACATAACAGAAACAGTTATTGAAACAAAAATAGGCTGATGCACAAATTTAGGCATCCCTACACAAACACATGATCAATATTTAGTAGAGCCTCCTTTTGCAGATATAACAGCCTCTAAACACTTCCTATATCTTCCAACGAGGGTCCTTATTCGGGTTAAAGTTATTTTTTACCATTCTTCTTTAGAAAACCCGTCTGTGTTATTTGTCCATTTTCTGACTTTTTTTGTTTTTTCTGTGTTTCATCAAAGACAAAGCATTGGAAAAATTACACAAAGGAGCTAATATTTCCCCAGGACAGTAAAAAACATGTAAAGATCAAAATGGCACCATGCTGCAATTTCTAACTTATTGCAAACAGGTTGGGGAGATTCGCACTAGATTCTTGTGATAATGCCATGTTCTGGCTAATTGACTCCCATTATAAATCATAATTTTTGATATGCTGTAAACCTTTATGTGTTATAATTAGGGCTGTCAAAATTATCGCGTTAACGCGCGGTAATTAATTTTTTAAATTAATCACGTTAAAATATTTGACGCAATTAACGCACATGTCCCGCTCAGACAGTATTCTGCCTTTTGGTAAGTTTTACAGCAAGGCTTTTTGTGCTGTCTAACAGCGAATTCTTGTGGTCGCTTTGCACCATGGTTTATTGTTGTCTTGCCAGTTTAATATGGCTGCACGACGTCTCGGGCTGATGCCTACGTGTAATGTTGTGCTTATATGATCCTTGGAGAAGATTTGTCTGTAAGTATGGTTGTTGTAAATAGTGTACATATTATGTTAGTAAGCGAAATGTATTATTTTTTGTATGAGACGCTTTTTGTTTATGTTTAGTGAACCTGTATAGCGTGCTAAGCTAACGTTGTTGTTAATGCAATGCTTGTGTACTTTTTTTTTTGTAGTTTTACGACGGTCTAAAGAGGACAATGGTTTGAGGCCATTTTATCAATAAATCAGATGAAAAAGGAAGAAGTCTGATTATTATGGCGTCGTTCACTAGCTGTCTAGCTTTGGAAAAAGTAGACGCTTCGGAGTGAGGACAGCATAGACAGATTTAAATGACAGTAGAGTGAAATGCCCACTACAGTCCTTATGTACCGTATGTTGAATGTATATATCCATCTTGTGTCTTATCTTTCCATTCCAACAATTTATTTTACAGAATATATATATAATTTACAGAAAAATATGGCATATTTTATAGATGGTTTGAATTGCGATTAATTGCGATTAATTACGATTAATTAATTTTTAAGCTGTAATTAACTCGATTAAAAATTTTAATCGTTTGACAGCCCTAGTTATAATGCATTTTTGCATAATTACTCATGCAATCGCTTCTTTGGCGAGTCAAAAACATGGAAATAGAGGAATTTGTGCGTTGAGAGGCTTAACACCCAAAAGTCACTAGGGGGCGCTAAAGGCCAAAACATGAATTTGCTTGCAAAGAAAGCTTGTTGTTATGACCTATGGACTTATTTGGGCCTCTAACTATGTCACATGAAATATTCAAATGAGACTTTTATTATATACATATATATATACAGCATAGTTAGTTTTGCTATTAGAATAATGCTGCTATTAATGTCCATAGGGGGCATTAAAAAATAAAACCTATATATGTGTAGATACATTTTTAAGTGGTTGAAAGTGAAAAAATATTCATAAATTACTTAGTAATAACACTTCAAAGGAAAAGCCATACTTTGGACAAAATCACAAGAATTTAGTCAAAACAAAAAAACGCCCACGGGCTAATTAGAATACATCTCCAGCTCAGTCTAGCTTGATGGCTGCCAAGCATGGACAGCCTGCTTCAAAGCAGACGACAGATTTTCAATAATATTGAAGTTTGGGGACTGAGATGGCCATCTAGAACATTGCTCGTGTTCCTCCGCATGAATGCCGAAGTAGATTTGGAGCAGTGTTTAGGGTAATTGTCTTGTTGAAATATCCAGCCCCTGCGCAACTTACACTTTGCCACTGACTCTGGAACATTGTTTGCAAAAATCTGTTGGTAATGACTGGCATCCATACGACCTTCAACTTTAAAAAGATTGCCAGTGCCTGCGTTGGTGTGTCTTGTCATGTGCTTACCCACTGATTGCACCTGTTGTGGCCTGCTCCTTGTGTGTTGACCAATCCGCTGCCTCGTATGTCATCCACCTGTGCCTCATCACTCGTTACACTATGCCTGTACTAGTATTTAAGTGCCCCATGTACTGTCAGTCTTTGTTGCGTCATTGTCGCTTTCATGTTTATCCCAAAGTCTGGTCTTGTTCATGTCAATTCTGCCATCCATAGCCCTTGTGTTCCTGCATCCTCTGTTTATGTAAGATTTGGTTCTTTTTGTTTGTGCTTTGTTTTTCTAGTTATCATTAAATCATTTTTTGAGTTCACCGCCACCCTGCCTCGCCTCCCTGTCTTTGTTTCCCTTCGTTTGGGTCTACCTCGCTTCCACGTCCTGATAGAATGACTGTATATACTGTAGGTGCTATTTGTGGAAATTACATATAATGTACGTACTTCCACCCAGCACACCATGTGTTGATGTGTACTATAAAACGCTACCAAGCATGTGATTCATTGAGAATTCCTTCACTGGTCTCCATTTACAAATAATAAGTCAGTGCATGAAGCAGACACATTTTCCTACGGCCTCGACTGTAATGTTGAATGTGCACATCGGGTGATAACTGTTTGGATTCATACATTAAACAGTATGACATATGGTTGTCAGGTGTGCAACGGTTTCTTACTTACATGCAGCTAAAATTTTCATCCAGTACAGTACATGAATGCTTTGAAAGTTTTCTTGAATTAATTTTGGCTGTCATTTAAAGTTATTTTAAAGAAATTTAAAAACTAACATATGCCGTGCGCACAAACTCTCTCTTGCTAACTTGTGATTCACAGGCAAATGTAATTTTGCAATTAATTAATCAGCTCTGGTACAAAAAAAAATAATTAATTGGGCTCTGAAAATTGATAGATACTGGCCAATGCTATAAAGCTAACAAGTTTTGAGACGATCAGTTCACAAATGACAGAGGAGTAGGATTTCAAAGTTGGTGTCCAAAAGGACAACAACAACCTGAGTGGTGAATTGACAGGGCCTCACCCTGTTAAAAATGTACATCCAGTAACTATATTTTAAACTCAGTAACGATGTGTATACCATTATAGTGTACTTCATTGGAATGGTATAAAATTAAAGGCAATTTTCTGTTGTTGTTTTGTGTTTATCTACAGTATAAAATATACATTTTCCATATGCAGACAACATAAAGGAATGGAAAAAATAGCTGAATAATGTTACAAAAAAGAATGCCCTCTCCAGTCTGTTGTGGGTGGTTGATTGAAGGCACCTGGGCTTGAAAAGCCTGGGTTGCCTTTGAATCTTTCTACTCTTTCCTTCAGGTACCTTTGTTGGTTGGCCCTTTGTTCTGTTGGACTTTAGCTAGATTTTCCACTTTTGCTGACATTCACCTTCATTTGCACCCAAACTTCGCAAGCACCAATGACTTTACACCCATACACATAGAGGCGTGCGAAATTTCCGATTCTTAGATTAATCGATATTCGGCCGTGGAAGAATCGAGAACGATCCACAAACATCCAGATTCCGATTATTAAATTATACCAGGTAAAGTGGAAGTAAAACACTGTCAGCGCGGTCTTCGGGACGCAATGAGGAACGGACCAAGAGTAAATATCATGTTCAAGCCATGCCGCTAGATAAAAAAAACAATAAAACCTGACTGCGGCCGACAGCTGCTACAAACAACACCCATACAGCCACATAATGCTACGGTAGATATCACATAAATATGGAACAAGATGCGAAAAGACAGACTTGGCGGCGTTAGAAAACAGCCGCCATTTTACAGCAGTAGACTTCTCTGGAAGGCACTGTTGTAGCGTACCTAATTAACTTTTTATCTAAAATACTCCTAAATCGGCAAAATCTTGACTTGAATCTAATTTTAAATGATGAAACAGTTTTAAAACTTTAACATGTCCGAAGTAGACGGAAGGGAAATAAATCAATAATCGATTTATAATCGAATCGTAGCCTCTGAATCGTAATCGAATCGTTAGGTGCCCCAAGATTCCCACCTCTACATACACACACACTCACCAGTTATTGTGTTGTTTAAGTCTTCTTTTGAATAAATCATTGAAAATGGTCCATACCTGTGTCTCGGCTTCCCTCATTTTTTCATGTGCCTTGTCATGTCACGATATGTATCCCATTGTAGTGTTGATCCCCGGAATAGCATAAAAGTTTAGGCAATTTTCTGTTTTTTCTCTTTATCTACAGTATAAAATACATATTTTAAATAAACGACAAAATAAAAGGCGTAAAAAGATCCATAAAAAAACAACCTGAAATATTCTATGAACAAATCAGTATCACACAAACTCAGCGTTGAGCAGGGAAAGAAATTGTGATTGAGACAAGTATATTACTTAGCGAGGACTCCATGAAGTTGGCCCACCATCAGACGCAAATTTAAAGAAAATTTATATCATCCGTTTGTGATAGGTTTGTGCTCGTTTGTGCTGGGAAAAAAAATTGTGCTGCTATCGTTTTTGAGATATCAACAATTCTTTTATAGGTCAATCTGAGATACAGTAGCCCCCCATTTTGATTAAAAATGGCCCAAAATAGTGTAAATCGTTTGTGCTACGTTTATGCTGGTTTATGCTGTAAACGTTTTCATTTGTGCTGTTTTTGAGATATTGAGATATTATTAATATATTAATATATTTGAGTGATGGTGTCATGCAGCCCCCATTTATTGCAAAATGGGGGGGCAACTTCACAGAGGTAAATCTTTCTACGAAATCTGGTACACCTTGTCCAATACCTGAGAAAGAATAATCCACAGTATAAACAAGATACCATTCTATCATACAAGACATTCTGAATCTGATATACATTATGTTCTCATATTGAACAACTTTAATTCTCACCTTGACATGCCAAACATAGATTTCAACCTTATGTATAGCATATGTACATAGACATTGTCATGAGAGGTGTTTTCAGTATTTAAACTACCAAATGTTGATACATTAAAAGTTCAAATTATTGGAATACCGTAACTTCTAAACATCATCGCCTATGAATGTGATAACCAACATTCAACACAATCTATTGATTTTCTACCTGGCTCACATAGGCCTGATACTGATGTCTAACTTCTGGACGACTTCTCCCGGGCGGTATTGTCTTGTGTGGGCTGACAGCATTACAAACTGCATGAAGCCCTACAGCGGGTTGCTGGCAGTCAAGGTTATAATTGCGGTTGTCATGTCTTTGTTTAGAAAAGATGGTGTCAAACCCCATTTCAAAGTGGCAGTTAAACATTTCCTTCCACCGAACAAAGTGTGTTTTGTCTGAATGTGATCATAACATCTGGCGCGAGCTCCGTCCTCAGAGGCCCAGATGGCGTGAAGTCGTCATTCGGCAGTATTTCCTCCAATCTTCTTCGAATGACGACATCATTGGTTTCTTCCAAGTTCTCCCGGCTCCTTCATGTCTTCACTTCAGCTATTTCACAGATAACATGAATGTGCGTATGCAGACTTCCCACCTTATTCTGATATCACACATACTGAGCTAGGTCATCTGTAAAACCTTGATACCTTCAGTTTTGTTTTTTTAACATTTTTTGCAATAATTGCCACATATTCATATGAAAGTAAAATATTGGATAATAGACTAAACCTTTATAGAGTACTAAATTAAATACTATGAGAAAAAAAAAACTAGAATGTAAATGGTAACCATAACTAGAGTGTATTTCATTTTTTAGTCATTTTAATTACCTTAATGTTGTTTATATTATCAATTTATTAATTTATAAATGTATTAATTCTCACACACACAAAAACCAAAAATAAAATACAATAGTGATTAGTAATAAAGGCAATACAGTATAATATTAAATGATATTTGGTGTCCTCATATGTGGACATTTTGGGTCATGTAGGCAACATACCAAATGTTGATATTGTAGCTTTCATCACCCACAATGTAATCTCCTCATAAAAGGACGCCATGTTTTGTGAGGTATAACTAAGATTTTATTAAAATTTCCAATGATGGTCACATGCCGTATAAATTGTTAAAGATATTTGAAATCACTGATTACCATGGCAACCACAGATAACCTACTGTATTTTGGTGGTTTGGATTAGTGAGGGCCGACTGGAACACTTCTCATAATATGTTTGAAGTCATTTGTTCCCAGATACAACGTGAGATAGAAAGAAAATCTTGAGAATCTCCGCATCATATACTGTACATGAATTGTGTACCTGTAAAAGTGAAGTTAGAAGAAAGTCTTGCATTGCTGACAGCCTCATTTGTGTCAGGTTGAGCTTGAAGAAGACCAATGGAGGAGTAATGAGGCGACACGTTCTGCAAACATAGCCACACAGTGAAGTTCAACATTCTTTCACTCACGTAAGCAAACTATGTGAGATGCACACACTTTTCCACGTACTGTACACGGCGCTATTCAGTGCAAAGAAAGGCCTGAATAAATGATATGGAGAAATGTTACCAACTAATGCTATGTTTGTTATGATTGTGGGTCTGCTACTGGAAATGATCAAGTGTGGGATTAAGTATCAACTTCAAACCAGGACGCATTATCAAACCTCGCTCTGTTCTGTTAAACACAAAGCTAGCATTGTGATTGGGAATAGCTAGTATACAAAGAGGATGATTGGTTTGTCAATAAGCATTGCGCTTGTATAAGTATATACTTCTGCCTCGGTGGGGGCTGAAACAAAACATGACCTCTGAGCAGAGTTGATGACCTACATGTCAGCCTCCCACGGATCCAAGCGTCCGGCCATCCAAAAGTTTCCAAACTATTCTATTTATGGAAACAGTCGAGATCCCCTCGGGTGTGACAGGCTTTTCCATGTGCGCCCTCCCAAGAAGAGTCCGAGGAAAGAGGTCAAAGGCTCAACTTGTACTGCCAGATGGACTAAAGGGAATCCCCACATGATGACACAAACATCCTGAACTAGGAAATGGAATCCCCCATTTTTTATTGCCCAAAGGGAAAAACAGCATATTGACTGACAGGTACTTGGCCATGTGTGGAATCATCCTTTCATCCCTGACTTTTCATTTCTTCAGTCATGGGAGAGTTGAAGCCTAGCCTAGATGATTTCACACAAAAAGCAAGGTGCAAACTGAACAAGTCACCAGCCAATCAGTCACACACATAGACAATGAGCCATTCACACTCGTGTTCACAATTTTGAGTCATGAATGTTTTTGGAATGTTGAGGGAAGATGGTGTGCACAAAGAAAACCATACGTAAACATGTGGAGAAACCGCTGAACTTTTAGAATGAGACTAACAAGTAAATCACGGTACTGCACATACACAAATAAATTCCTACTTATTTTTATGATCGAATACAACCTTGTAAATTCTCAATGAGATACAACACGGGATAGAGGTTTTTTTTTTTTTACTTTTAATCAGAACCTCGAACCTCATTCTGGTGTAAAGATTCATATAAATAATATAATAATATAATATATTATAAATAATACATATAAATACAGATTGGTTAAGTACAATCAAAATTAAATTAAACTAGGGCTGTCAAATGATTAAAATTTTTAATCGAGTTAATCACAGCTTAAAAATTAATTAATCGTAATTAATCGCAATTCAAACCATCTATAAAATACCGTAATTTCCCGAATATAACGCGCACTTTTTTTCCCCAAAATCAACTTGTAAACTCATGGTGCTCATTATAAACGGGTACATGGATGGAGACAGAAATATATATGTATTACATATATATATATAAAAACCGATTTTTTTTCATTGACACGGCCACATTGTGTTGAAGAAACGTATGTGGCAACCCGTTGCCGACCATTACGGTACGTGACGTCACCGTTTTGTTTCGGTAATACTTCACTCTAATCGGCCGAATGATTTCGTCTGTGTTAAATTCTGCTTTTTTCACTCTTCATAAAGCACAGAATTTAGTTTCTTGAACTCATTTGAGTCGACGTTTATTGCCTCTTCGCAATTCGGACCATAACAAATGTAAGGACACACACTTCCTGTGTCCGTCAACTATATCGGTCCCTCGGGAAACTCAAACCCAAATAACAATAGTTGCTTTTGTTAATGTCGTGTTGACAGCTATGAGCTCTCACGGATTTCCGACTTACGTTCTCACTTTCATTTTACCGTATCAATCCATGGAAGAAACATTTATTCATCATGAGGAAACGAGCAAGTTATACAGCAGCCTTTAAAAGAAAAGTCACATCTGTTTTGTTTTCTCCTAGATTCTGGTAAGTTGGAGAAGTTGTCAAATCATATTATTACCGTAAATATTGTCAGTTTACGGTAATGTTTTGAACTACCAATGTGCTATGCTTGTGCTGTGTTTCACCAGTCAGTAAAATGACATCTCTGTATCTGTACACAAGCTCTGTTTTCTTCTAAAATTAGGGTGCGCGTTATAAACGGGTACAATAATTTTCCCTAGATTTTACAAGTAAATTTGGGGTGCGCATTATACACGGGTGCGCCTTATATTCGGGAAATTACGGTATGCCATATTTTTCTGTAAATTATTGTTGGAATGGAAAGATAAGACAGAAGATGGATATATACATTCAACATACGGTACATAAGTACTGTATTTGTTTATTATAACAATAAATCAACAAGATGGCATTAACATTATTAACATTCTGTTATAGAGATCCATGGATAGAAAGACTTGTAGTTCTTAAAAGATAAATATTAGAAAGCAAGTTGTAGAAATTTTATATTAAAACCCCTGTTACTTTTTTCGTTTAAATAGAATTTGTAAAATTTTCAATCAAAAAATAAACTAGTAGCTCGCCATTGTTGATGTCAATAATTACACAAACTCATGGTGCTGAAACCCAAAAAATCAGTCGCACCCAAGCGCTAACAGAGGGCGAAAAAACACAAGTAACAAGTGCACATGACAGTGTGCTGTCATTTTAAACTGTTTGAGCGGGACATGTGCGCTAAATGCGTCAAATATTTTAACGTGATTAATTTAAAAAAATTAATTACCGCCCAATAACGCGATAATTTTGAAAGCCCTAAATTAAACGCAAAATATCAATAAAACTCTTTTTTTTTTCAGATACTGCTACAGATCTCTCTACTTAAGAATGTCTCTACATACAGAATTTTCAGGTTAAGACACGCCTCAACGGGAAAATATTGCCTCTTGTTAGGAAAGAAATTTCAGGATACGAAAGGCAAAAATACAGTACTGTTGGTACTCGTAGTTCCTTTAGTTTACCTAACGTAACATACTTACAGCTGCTCAGCCATTGGCTATTGCCTAGCATTCCTGGCATCCAATTGGCTAAAAGGGACCGCTACTGTATGTGTATGTGTGTATGCCAGCGTCCTCTACATTCGCCCCTCGTGTTCCGAAAGCTTTACATGAGTGTATTAACTTTTATTCTTAACTCTATTTTTGGTTTATTACAATATGTAGAACTCTATTTTTATTTTTATTGTGCAATAATCTAGTCGTAACATGCATATGTTACATGTTTTGATGCATTTTTAGCATTATAAAAGATTTATGTCTGAATTTGGGGGGGCTTGGAACAGATTAAGGCATTTACATGGTAAACACGTCTCTACTTACAGAATTTTCAAGTTAAGAAACTACCTCCAGAACCATTAATTTTGTAAGTAGAGGTACCACTGTATTTTGTTAATAAGAATGGCTGAACGTCAAAAATGCTTCAACAACAAAATTGCTTTGTATTATTGTTTTTGATTGATTTAAGTGAAATGTAACTAAATGTGTTTAATTAATACTAGGGCTGTCAAAATTATCGCGTTAATGGGCGGTAATTAATTTTTTTAATTAATTACATTAAAATATTTGACGCACATGCCCCGCTCAAACAGATTAAAATGACAGCACAGTGTCATGTCCACTTGTTACTTGTGTTTTTTTGGTGTTTTGTCGCCCTCTGGTGGCGTTTGGTTCCGACTGATTTTATGGGTTTCAGCACCATGGGTGAGCATTGTGTAATTATTGACATCAACAATGGCGAGCTACTAGTTTATTTTTTGATTGAAAATTTTACAAATTTTATTAAAACGAAACCATTAAGAGGGGTTTTCATATAAAATTTCTATAACTTGTACTAACATTTATCTTTTAAGAACTACAAGTCTTTCTATCCATGGCTCGCTTTAAGAGAATGTTAATAATGTTAATGCCATCTTGTTGATTAATTGTTATGATAAACAAATACAGAACTTATGTACCGTATGTTGAATGTATATATCCGTCTTGTGTCTTATCTTTCCATTCCAACAATAATTTACAGAAAAATATGGCATATTTTATAGATGGTTTGAATTGCGATTAATCACGATTAATTAATTTTTAAGCTGTAATTAGCTCGATTAAAGATTTTAATCAATTGACAGCCCTAATTAATACATAATATGAAAAACTGATAGAAGGACCTTGAATGTTTTCATTGTCCAAAGACTCAATATCGTAACATATCATCATGGACATTGTTGTTGTACACCACTATTGCATATTGTATGTTTATTTTCTATCCAGCTTTAACTGCAACTCAGTAACAACAGAATTATGTTTTAAATTAAATACAGTACAATATAGTAGATAAAAATTCCAGACTAGTTTGATTTGAAGAGCGTGAAAATCACCTGGCATCTTTATTGGCAGAACGTTCCAATAATAAAATTCCTCCTCAAACACTATGGGCGTTCTTGCATACATTCCTCGCTATTGGTTGTCATGGTGGCCGAGGGACGGCTCCTCTATAAAAAGTCCTGCTTTCCTCTGTCCTGAGGCACAACGACAAAGAGATCACAACCTTCTGCTTTGACGCAAGCTAGAGACCGGGAGAGGAGGGAAACGTCAACCCTTAAATCAAGGACTCAAGCTTCAGCACAGTCAATTTCTACGCTGCATAATATAACGTATATAAAATTGAGCTCTTCTTGCTGCAAGGATGACCTGTTTGTGTTATAGAGCTCTTTTTCTCATCTGCTTTACAGCACAGGTAAGACATTTTCAGACATGCTATCATATTCATGTTTTTAGAATTTAATTCTGAATGGATTTTTCAATTTAGTTAAGATCACTACCATTTAGTTCATATTTGAACTTGAAATTGTTACAAGCCTTTTTTCTATTTTGGAATATCTGCTGATTAGCTTAAAGAAATCACAGGGATCTGACTTAATGCAGTATCGACCTCAGTTTATATTTACCAACAACATCAACATTTTTCATGCACTCTCTCTTAAAAACAACAACAATCAAACTATACACCAATGTATATATATTTTATTTAGAAAGGACCCAAATTTTTCTTTTCGTCTCAGGTGTTGACAGTAGCCTGGTCCCAAGTATGTCCACGGAGGTGCAAGTGCCAAGAGGAGCCCCCGATCTGTGACCCCGGTGTGCCCCTTATCCTGGATGACTGCGCCTGCTGCCTCACGTGCGCTCGTCTGAAAGGTCAGGCGTGTTCGGAAATGAACCCCTGCGACACACGGAAAGGCCTGCAGTGTGACTACACCGCTGGCAAAAACAAAAACACGGGCATATGTGTCGGTGAGTCATTGTGTTCTCAGAGTGATCACCTAATATTAAAAAATAACCTTAAAATTCAAGATTCTCTGATGGTCTTTTACTTCAAGTTCACGAAGGAGAAGTCTGTGTTCTGGATGGTACAGTCTACCAGAACGGCCAGACCTTCTTCCCCAGCTGCAAACACCAGTGCATGTGCCGGGACGGGCAGATTGCCTGCATACCGCGCTGCAACATTGATGTCATGCTGCCCGGACCTGATTGCCCTGTGCCACGCAAGGTCCAGGTTCCTGGAGAATGCTGTGAGAAGTGGGTGTGTGAGCCCCAGGCTGAGGCCAGCGCACTGGGAGGCTTTGCTATGGCAGGTGAACAGATACTTCATTTGACACACCTGGGTACTCTAATAATAGTCTGGAGTTGCACCAACAGCCAATACAGTGGACCCCGACATGTCCACAGATGAATTATTATCAATTTCCCCCCCCAATATTTTTAATATTCCTGACATCCAAAAACATGCACTTTAGGTTTCTTTCAAATTAAGTTTAAATTTTAATTAGGTGTGATTGTGAGTGTGTATGGTTGTTTGTCAAAATGTGACCTGCAATTGGCATCCAATTCAGGATGTATTCTGCCTCTGGTCCTTAGTTAGCTGAGTGACGCTATGGAAAAGTAATGAACAAATGAATAGATTACTTCCTTATTTTTGTGAACCAGCCAAGAACATTTTTATTTCAAGCAATTGTTTTGTTTTGTTTTGTTTGTTTTGTATGTTTGGGGGGGGTTGCAATGTCATCTCAATATTTGCTTGACAGCCTTGAAATTAGTTTGTGATCACTACTCTTATCAATGAGTGAGTTGGATTTGGTAAAAATTGTTTTCCATGAAACGAGCTGTAGCCTATACTACGAAGCCAGTTTTCTGGCTTAGCAGGGTAACTTCGAGAGTAACTTCATCACGTGCGACCTAAGTTCGCAGCTAAGCGAGACGACAAAAGGTGGATATGTTGGAACCAAGAAGTGTTGCCATGGCAACACACGCCACACGCCAAACCTGGTCGTCTTAGAGTTAGATCTTGCTTAACCCCAGAATTCTAATTAACCACGCAATAATTAAACAGCACTCCTCCGCGGACGTGTCCTCCTGACAATGACAACGTACCTGGACGACCCATACGACATTGGCGCGCGGATTGTGAGGGGCTCTCTTCGGAGTGCACGGGTTTTTGGAGACCGCCAGAATCCGCTGGCGTACCCGGAAGATGTTCTCCATGAAAGATTTTCAGCTGAGGGAATTCTTTACCTGTGCCAACTGATCGAGGCGGACGTCACTATAATGTAACACGCCGAAGTCAGGCCCTCACAAACGGGCAGATTGTGTGCCTCTCCGTGCGCTCTTTCGCCAGGGACAATATATGCATTCCAATGGTGATGCTGAATATCTGCGTAAGAACACTGTATGCCGTGCGATTCGAAGTGGGGTATGGAAACGCTTCAAATTGATCGTTGAAATTGCTGAATGTAAACGAATGCGGAGCTTTGCTCTCATATACAAGAAATATATTTAACGAACTTTTCCAGCGTTATTTCGTTGTGTAAATGAGTTAATAATAACCATAGAAATATGTAGACTATTTAAACATTGAGAAAACTTGCGTTTTTTTTCTGCCAACTCGAAGAGATTAAATTAAATGTCAAATCCACTGATAGGACAGACGCACAAATATAAAAGATATAAATGTTTATTGAATACTCATCTTACAGTCTTGTTTAACTGTGAAAATTCGTTACAAAAGACGGGCTTTAATTCACGCAACAACGCATGTCATCCCTGCATTTCCTTCTTCTCCTGAGTCCTCACAAAGATAACATAAAATTATGGGGGGGGGGGGGGGGGTCGGGTCAGGCTCGGGCCTGCAACTAAAGTTAATTGATCGGGCTCGGGTCGGGCTTGATTTTTTTAGGCCCAAACCAAGGAAAAAAAAAAAATACAGTCATACAGTCAATGGGACTAAACATACAATTATCCTGCTTCATGTGATGATGTGCCATAAATTATTTCTTACTGTTAACGTACCAAATCTTATTTTATTGTCCTGACAGCAGGCTTTATTTCTTTGCATGGACATAAGTAAACTGGCATATTGACGCATTCACAAATCACACGATCTGTAAATTCGCTGTCAACAGACCCGTTGAGTTCTACTCGCTGAAACGGTGTTTGATTTCGCGGTGAGGGTGGATTTTAATTCCTCATAACTCTGTATGATCATCGCGCATTCCTCCCCCGTGAAGTAAGGTGCCCGTGCCATCGTCACAAGTAGTGTTTGACTCTGGTCTCCGCCCCCTTTCATGTGAACGCGCAGTAACTCTGACTGGGTTGACACAGGTTCGACTAATCAACCTCATAATCAGCGTCGTAGCACCGACTGACCACAGACTAGACAACCAGGTTTTGTCAACTCCGGTTACCCTCTGGTAAACTGGATTACTTCTGGGGAGGTTGAACTCAGTTCGTAGTATAGGCCACTGGAGAGGAGCCAAATAATAGCTCATCAGATTTCATAGCACCGCCACCTGCACCACTCATGTGACATTGCAATATTAACAACAGAAACTGGGCTAGATTCATGTGAAATTTGAAAGCAATTTGTTATAAAAGTCATAGATCTAAAAAGATTTCATTCTGAAAGCTGTTTCTGTATGGTTGTCCATCCTTCTATCTAAACTACGTAACTAAATTAGGAGTTTCTGTAGTATATGATAGTTTACCTGAAATGATACCAACACCCTCGAAAGAACTAAGACAAATCTGATACTGCTCTCGTACTGGACTTTGTGCGACATACAGTAGTCCCCGGACTTGAGGAAACACATTCCTGGTGTCTTATTGGTGCGAGACGCAGAGTTGAAAGGTTATTTACTCAACTCTGACCTGTCAGAGGAAGAGGCTGGAATGAAGCAAAATGCAGAGGAAACAAAGTGTTATCACCTCAACCTCAAATGTGAAGCACTGGTGTGATTTTTGATTGTCTACTTAAATTAGGAATTTGTTTATTTTTCATTGAAAGTTGATATTTTCAACTATCTTTTAACACAATGATGTTCTCCTGTAGCCTTTCGCCAAGAGGAAACAGTGAGCTTTGATTCGTGGGACCCCAGTTTGAACTGCATCGAGCAAACCACCGAATGGGGTGCCTGCTCTCGGACCTGTGGAATGGGGGTATCCACCAGGGTCACCAATAAGAACCGCCGTTGTGAAATGGTGAAACAGAGCAGGTTGTGCATGATCAGACCCTGCGATGACCAGGAGGAGCAGACAGCGCTCTCACAGCCAAAGGTAGGTTTGGAGTTGTGTAGGGTTGCAGCTTACAATTATTTTGAGGAAAAAAATTAATAAAATAATCGGACGATTAATTAAACGATTAACCGAGTAACCGTTTTTCAATTACCTTCACACTTTAACTTGAAGTTGCTTTAGGCACGTTGTTAGTAACAATGAAGACAAAATGGATGACTATTTCCTTCAAAAATAATATTTTGTTACAGCTCCCTGGCTTAACTGTAGTCCACAACCGTACTATTTCATGTACAAAAAAAATTTTATTTTTAATAAAGGTTGTGAGTATAAAACATAAAAATAATTTCCTAATACACAAATCAGACAAATGTCCTGTTCATTCAAATAAAAGATATGCTGCTCAATGACATTTTTTCCTTGTGGGCAAATCACTGACATAAATTGTGTCAAAGACTCATTTATTTTATTTAAACAAACCAAACAAAAGAATTGAATAAGGACAAGGCAGACTGCAATGAATCAGTTTACCTTAATTACAATCCAAATTCAATTTCAAAGTACACTCTCTTGTATGACCATTTAGAGTTTGAATGGAGTTTGTGTTAAAAGGAGACTCTAAGCTGTCATATGAATGGGTTTTTGTGCGTGGTTTCTTTATAAATAGAAATGAGACGTTGCTATCTAACAGTGACTCAAGTGCTGATATGCTTTCCAAAACAATGCCCTCACAAACATTTAAGACACTGATTAGCACAATCGCTAACTAGCTTAGCGCTCCATGCTAGGTAGTAATGTCTCATCAACAAAGAATACAAACAATACAATTGGCGTCATTTCCTCATCTCTTACAGAGGCAGACTGGATCTTACAACACAAAAGGCAGTCTAACTCTCGACACTTCATAATATCATTCATTCAGCAACTCCACATGAGTGTAGCAGTGAATTCTCTCTCTCTTGCTCTAATCACTGGCGCGTGCGCAACCTCACATTACATACAAACAAGGACCCAAACGGGACTGCTCATAGCTGCCGGCAAAAATCGATTATCAAATTCGTTGGCAACTAATTTTTTCATCGATTTTAATCGATGTAATCGATTAGTTGTTGCAGCCTTAGAGTTCGGCTGTTTCCCCTAGATGTTACCAGTTTTTTCTAACTTCTTTACCATGGAAATGAACTGTAAACAAAATTATATATATTATCTTTGTTATCTTTGTACTCAAATGTGTCTTTCCCGTTGTCTCCAGAGAGGCAGTAAGTGTCAGAGGATGGTACGGAGCGACACCGCCCTCCAGCTCTCCTACAAGAACTGCACTAGCGTCCAGGCCTACAAACCTCGATACTGTGGCTCCTGCACAGATGGTCGCTGCTGCACCCCACACAGAACCAAGACTGCCTTGGTGGAGTTCACGTGCGCTGGCGGTAAAACCAGCAAACGACCGGTCATGGTGATCATGACCTGCGTCTGCCACAGCAACTGCCCACGAGACAACGCGGTGTGGCAGCCTTCGGAGCTGGGCTACAGTGGTATGACGTTATAGGTCATTAACTGCATATATATTTAAGAATTTCCTATGAGTTGGACAAATTTTTGTTCAAATTCTTTAACATGAGTTGTATCAACTCTTAACTGTAGCCCAAAGTATGCAAAATAATTGGTGATGTGCAAAAATGAGAGTCAATTCCTCATCAGAATGAAAGCACTTATGATATAACGAGTCTCTCCTGTTTTAGAGACTAGATTATAAAAATGTGTATGCTAGGAACTACATTGTAAATGACTGACAAAGCATCCAGAGGGAATTTATGAGACAATATTGAACAGTCAACGCAATGTGAGGGTTGTCTAGTTTAGTTGGAATGCTGCAATTAACCCCGTGGGTATATTAGTGTGGAATAAAAACAAACATTTAACCCTAGTTCTCAGAGTAAAAAGTATTGCATGACAATGCTAACACATGTTCTAATTATATGCATGCAGTTGACAATTTCCAAGTATTGGATGCATTTTTAGAATAACTGAACAGTGCTCCCTGACATGGCCCTATAAAAAAAGGCTCAACCTATCATCAAATGTCAATATTGGGACTTTGTGTCATTTTTAACATCTGCCTGATATCTCCCCTGGTAGCTTGTGGCCATTAACACAATAGTTGTTGTATATTGGAAGTGAATGACAATGGGTTTTGGTAAATAGTTACTTGCTGAAAGTAATTGTGGTTTGTTCTGAATTTTTTATTGGGGGGGGGGGGGGGGGTGTTCTAAATTCACGTCATCTCATCATATCTTTGTTCTAACTCATCTCTGCTTATTGATGTTTAAAGTCTTTTGAAAATAAAAATATTTTTATATTTAATTTTTTACCTATTATTGTCCTCATCTACTCGTTAATATATTTTGTCCATTTTATGTACTGTTCATCCTCGTTAGGCTGGCCGGTGTGCTAGAGTATATCACACTTAATGCATTTTCCTAATTGCTTGTGCTAAATTTTACTTACTTTCAATATTTGTTTATATGAAAACAAGAGAAAGTTCTTACTTTGTAATTCAGCAAAATTATATCCAAATGAAAAAGTACACATACATAGATGTGTTCATAACACATGAATGAATAAATGTAATTCAGTTACATAAGCAAATATAATATTTGTTCTCCTTCTTCATGATCATCTAAAATGGGGTGTTTGTATGATTTGATGAATTTGTATTTATACAACACCACAGTGAATGTCAAGACAGTCCTTTTAAGATGTGAACAGATTTAATTGAAGTGTGTAGGCTAACAATTTTAATAGAATATGATTTACAGCCAACAATTGCAGACATTTAAGGTAAAGTACACCAATTTCCAAGGATGCATCCAAAAACTAAGAGCTGTTTAAACTGTCATGTGCAGTATACCGGTAGTCCAATTTTGCATAGAGAAGGATCAACTTTATGTCAACCGGTTATTTGGAGGTACGAGAATGAAATGTCAGTTAAACGTCATTTCTTTGTGTTTCAGATCAGACTACAGTGGTATGAAAAATATCTGAACCTTTTGGAATTTCTCACATTTCTGCATTAAATCACCATCAAATTTGATCAGATCTTTGTCTAAACCACACAGATGAAAATACAGTGTCTGCTTTGGCTAAAACCACCCAAACATTTATAGGTTTTCATATTTTAATGAGGATAGCATGAAAACAATGAAAGAAGGGGGAAAAATAAGTCAGTGAACCCTCTGCCAAATGTGACTTGAAGAGCAATTGAAACCAATTTCGATCAAACATTTTAAGTCAGGTGTGTGCCCAATCACTGATGAGTGGTTTGAAGCTGCCCTGCCCACTATAAAACACACACCGGGTAAGAATTATCTTGATGAGAAGCATTGTCTGATGTGGATCATGGCTCGGTCAAAAGAGCTGTCTGAAAACCTGCGATCAAGGATCGTTGCTTTGTATGAAGCTGGGCAAAGATACAAAACCATCCGTAAAAGTCTGGATGCTCATCAATCGACAGTCAGAGAAGTTGTCTACAAATGGAGAGAGTTTGGTACTGTCGCTTCTCTCCCAAGGAGTGGCTGTCCACCAAACATGACGCCAATAGTTCAGCTCAGAATACCCAGAGAGGTAAAAAAGAACCCGAGAGTGTCTGCTTAAGACTTACAGAAATCACTGGCACAGTCCAATACCTCTGTGCACACATCAATGATATGTAAAACTACTACCAAGAATGGTGTTCATGGTAGGACTCCACGGAGGAAGCCACTGCTGTCTACAAGAAAATATTGTTGCTTATTTAATGTTCGCAAAAAGGCACTTAGACACTCCACAGATGTTTTGGCAAAATATTTTGTGGACTGATAAAACCAATGTTGAATTGTTTGGGAATAACACACAACGTCATGTGCAGTGTTGGGCACGTTACTTTAAAAAAGTAATTAGTTACATTACTCACTACTTCTTCCAAAAAGTAACTGAGTTAGTAACTGAATTACTCTATAGTAAAAGTAACTAGTTACCAGGGAAAGTAACTATTTCCGTTACTTTAAAAAGAACTTGTTGTATGTCAAAAATTTTGAAATTTTCTGAGCAGTATTCGAGTCAGTGGAATAGAGAAGAAAAGACAGGTAGTTAACTTGTTAGGTTCTTCGGCAGATTTGAATTGCTTACCACAGATGTCGACAAAGCTTTGCCCCGGGACATAAATTACACATTACATGCAGGTTCTTTCCTTTAATTTCGACAAACTTGAAATAGTGTCTATATCTCCACCTCTTAAAGGACAATTTTTCTTCTGAATGCTCTGCCATCCCGACCCTGTGCATCTGTTTTGCTTGTCTGTTTGCCGCACGCGCTGTTCCGGTTTGCTTGTGAAATCACCGGCTCTGATTGGCTTTCCACGACACATGACTCTAACCCTCAGCCAGTCACAATCACTTCCATCGCATCTCTCGAGGAGATGCAGTCAGGTAGCTCGTTTCCCGACAAGTCACGTCACCTTCAAAGCGTCTGCCGTCCTCAAGATGGAAGCAGAATTATTGCTGGCTGACAGTGGGAGATGGGAACGAGGCTAGCATCAGGTGTAGCAAACACAGAAACGTTACCAAACTTTGGAAATCATTGTCTAATTGAATGAGCAGGGACAAACAGCTTGGAGTCAGAAGTACGTGCGCTATTCACGAACCTGAACGCACCCCAAGTCTTGGATGACAAATCAACAGAGCAGAGAGTCGACTCGACACGAATGGTAGTTTCTTCAATTTATTCAGAGTAAGTAACGCACCGCTTTTGACCGTCACCAACGGTAACGGCGTTGTAACGGCGGAAAAAGTAATTAGTTAGATTAACCCGTTACTGAAAAAATAACGCCGTTACGTAACAGCGTTATTTATAACGGCGTTACTCCCAACACTGGTCATGTGTGGAGCAAAAATGGAACAGCTCACTAACATCAACACCTCATCCCTACCGTGAAGCATGGTGGAGAGAGCATCATGAATTGGTGCTGTTTTGCTGCCTCAGGGCCTGGACAACTTGCAGTTATTAATGGAAGAATGAACTCAAAAGTTTATCAGGATGTTTTGTAGTAATACATGAGGCCATCTGTCAGACAGTTGAAGCTAAAGAGAGGATGGATGCTGCAACAAGACAATGATCCAAAACGCCGCAGTAAATTAACTTCAGAATGGTTTCAAAAGAACAAAATACACGTTCTGGAGTGGGCAAGTCAAAGTCCAGACTTGAACCCTATTGAGATGCTGTGGCATGACTGAAAGACAGCGATTCATCCCAGGAATCTGACTGAACTACAGCAGTTTTGTAGAGAAGAATGGGCCAAGATTAGTCCTGATCGAGGTACCAGACTGATCTGCAGCTACAGGAAGCGTCAAGTTGAAGTTATTACTGTCGAAGGGGGGGGGCACAAAATATTAAATGTCATGGTTCACTTACTTATTTTCCCGCTTCTGTCATTGTTTCCACACAATACTCATTAAAAAATTCATTCATTCATTTTCCATGCCACTTTTCTGAAAACCTATAAATGTTTGGGTGGTTTTAGTTAAAGCAGACACTGTTTTTCCATCTGTGTGATTTTGACTAAGATCAGATCACATTTGATGGCGATTTAATGCAGAAATGTAAGAACTTCCAAAAGGTTCAGATACTTTTTCATACCACTGTAAGTCTATAAAACAAGGAAGAAAATATATATATATATATATATATATATATATATATATAAAATATTAGGGCTGTCAAAATTATCGCGTTAACAGGCGTTAATTAATTTTTTAAAATCACGTTAAAATATTTGACGCAATTAACGCAGATGCCCCGCTGAGACAGATTTAAATGACGGTACAGTGAAACACTCACTTGTTAATTGTGTTTTATGGAGTTTTGCCGCGCTCTGCTGGCGCTTGGGTGCGACTGATTTTATAGGCTTCAGCACCCATGAGCATTGTGTAAGTAATTATTGACATCAACAATGGCGGGCTACTAGTTTATTTTTTGATTGAAAATTTTACAAATTTCATTCAAACGAAAACATTGAGGGGTTTTCATATAAAATTTCTATAAATTGTACTAACATTTTTCTTTTAAGAACTACAAGTCTTTCTATCCATGGATCGCTTTAACAGAATGTTAATAATGTTAATGCTGTTGTTGATTTATTGTTATAATAAACAAATACAGACCTTAATAATTTACAGAAAAATATGGCATATTTTATAGATGGTTTGAATTGCGATTAATTACGATTAATTAATTTTTAAGCTGTAATTAGCTCGATTAAAAAAATTTTATCGTTTGACAGCCCTAATATATATATATGTTAGGGAGCGCGAGGAGGAGAGGATCCCGGTGCAGACAAACAGCGCTTGTGATGACCAATGCTTTATTAGCGATACCAAGGACGAAGTGTTGTAGTAGCATGCTCTGTTCAGGGTGGCTGAGCCGGCGTGAGGCGAGGGAGCTCGGAAGGAGGCAGGCGTGGAATCCGACAAGGGGCGCGCAGAGAACAGGTCGGTGGAACCAGACGAGTTGATCGGGCGACATGGTGGTGCGTCTGCTGGGCTTTTAAAGCTGGCTGATGTAAACCGCTCTCAGCTGTGGCCGCTCCACCCGTCTGACCTGTAATCAGTCAAACTCCCCTCACCTGAGGAAGGCTTCAGGAAGAAGGGGCGGAGGCCCTAACAGGACCCCCCCTCCTACGGACGTAGAGCATCCGGATGGGCACGGTGGAAATCCCTGACAAGAGCCCGAGACAGCACCCACCGCGACGGGACCCATGAGCGCTCCTCAGGACCATAGCCCTCCCAATCCACAAGGTATTGAAGCCCCCTGCCACGGCGCCGGACGTCCAACATGCGCTGGACCCGGTACGCAGGGCCCCCATCGACCGACAGAGGTGGAGGAGGGGGCGGAACAGGGGGGGACAAAGGACTTGAGGAAACCGGTTTGACCTGGGAGACGTGGAATGTAGGATGGACACGGAAATGCCCAGGGAGTCTGAGACGCACTGCTGCAGGGTTCACCACCTTGATGATTTCGTAGGGACCGACGAACCGGGGGGAAAGCTTTGCGGACCCAGTCTTCAGTGGCAGGGACTTCGACGAGAGCCACACCTTCTGACCGACTGCGTAGACCGGTGCAGGTGTGCGGCGCCGGTCCGACTGAGCACAGGATTTTTTGGAGGCACGTATGAGCGCAGAACGTGCCTGTTGCCAGACCCTGGAGCATCGACTGACATGGCTCTGGACGGACGGGACAGCAATTTCGCTTTCCTGTGAGGGGAACAATGGGGGCTGGTAACCCAAAGAGCAGAGGAACGGGGACATACCAGATGAGGCGTTCGGCAGCGTGTTGTGTGCGTATTCAATCCATGGAAGCTGGTCACTCCAGGTGTTGGGACGGGATTGCGTGGTACAGCGGAGGGCAGTTTCGAGCTGCTGGTTGGTTCGCTCACACTGGCCATTAGTTTGTGGATGGTACCCCGATGACAGGCTCACCCCGATACCTAGAGCTGAGCAAAATGCCCTCCAGACCTGTGAGGTGAACTGCGGCCCTCTGTCTGAGACAATGTTATTGGGAATGCCATGTAGGCGAAATACATGGAGAGTGACGAGGTCTGCCGTTTCCTTCGCCGAAGGGAGCTTGCGTAGTGGGATGAAGTGGGCAGCCTTTGAGAACCTGTCGACAATGGTTAGAATCACTGTGTTACCTCTGGATGGAGGGAGACCGGTGACAAAATCCAGGGCAATATGGGACCAAGGACGACTCGGGATTGGTAATGGGTGGAGGAGACCAGAGCTGGGCTTTGTGGAGGTCTTACTGCGAGCGCAGACTGTACAGGCCATGACAAAAGAACGGGCGTCTTCCTGAAGAGAAGGCCACCAGAACTGCTGCCGCAGCACAGCCATGGTCCTCCTGATGCCAGGGTGGCAGGACAGGCGAGAAGAATGAGCCCACTCCAGCACCTGAGAACGAAGGGACTCGGGAACAAAAAGGTTAGTTTGAGGGCCCTCCCGAGGGTGCGGATGCTCCCGATGGGCTTCCTTCACCTTCCCTTCTATCTCCCATTCAATGGAGGCAAGGAAGCAAGTCTCTGGAAGAACGGGCGCGGGATCCCCCTGGGGTTCGTTGACCTGGAACTGGCGGGACAGGGCGTCGGGCTTGATGTTCTTGGAACCTGGGATATATGACAAGGTGAAGTTGAACCTGCAGAAGAACATGGCCCACCTGGCTTGTCGGGGGTTAAGTCTCCGGGCTGACTTAAGGTATTCCAAATTCTTGTGGTCCGTTAACACTGTGAAGGGCTGTGGTGTTCCCTCAAGATGGTGGCGCCACTCCTCCAGAGCCAGCTTAACCGCCAGGAGTTCCCTGTCCCCGATGCTGTAGTTGCACTCAGGGGGTGACAACCTGCGGGAGAAAAAAGCACACGGGTGCACCTTGCCGTCGGGGGGCCGACGTTGTGACAACACAGCCCCCACCCCCGTCTCCGAGGCGTCAACTTCTACAATGAATTGAAGTGACGGGTTGGGAGTGACTAGCACAGGCGCCGTGGTGAAACGTTTCTTGAGGTCATTGAAAGCCAACTCAGCAGGGTCGGACCAGCAGAACGGTGTGACTGTGGAGGTGAGGGCGGTAAGAGGGGCGGCGACCCGGCTGAAGTTCCTGATGAACCTCCGGTAGTAGTTGGCAATCCCAAGAAAACGCTGTAGCTGTTTTCTATTGGTGGGGCGAGTCCACTCCAGTACTGCCGTGACCTTGGACGGATCCATACTCAACTTCCCCTTGCCCACGATGTAGCCCAGAAACGTGGTCTCGGGAACGTGAAATTGACACTTATCAGCTTTCACAAACAGCTTGTTCTCTAGGAGTCTTTGCAGGACTTGACGTACGTGATTCTCATGCTCGGAGGGGGTACTAGAGAACACCAAAATGTCATCGAGGTACACAACCACGAATCTGTTGATCATGTCACCGAGGACATCGTTGACTAGGTTTTGGAAAACCGCTGGGGCGTTGGTGAGTCCGAATGGCATCACCAGATATTCAAAATGACCCAGCGGAGTATTGAAGGCGGTCTTCCACTCGTCACCCTCGCGGATACGGACCAGGTGGTAGGCACTATGTAGGTCTAGCTTGGTAAATACAGTGGCACTATGGAGCGGGGTGAAGGCGGATTCGATGAGCGGAAGAGGGTATTTGTTCTTTATTGTGATGTCATTAAGGGCTCTGAAATCGATGCATGGTCTCAGGCCGCCGTCTTTCTTGCCAATAAAGAAAAACCCAGCGCCGACTGGGGATGACGATGGACGGATAGCGCCGGTGGCCAGAGATTCGGTGATGTATTTTTCCATCGCCGCCCTCTCAGGTGGCGAGATGTTAAATAAGCGACCTTTGGGAAGTGCAGCACCGGGAAGGAGGTCAATGGCACAATCATAAGGGCGGTGCGGGGGGAGTGAAACGGCGTGTTCTTTACTAAAGACCTGTCCCAGGTCATGGTAGCACTTTGGGACAGTTGACAGATCTGGCTGTCCCAGAGCCTGGACAGGACAGGACGGCACGAGAGCGGATTTAAGACAATTGGTGTGGCAGGATTGGCCCCATGCAGTCAATTTGAGGTGGGTCCAGTCTATTGAGGGGTTGTGTTGTCTGAGCCAAGGTAAACCGAGAACCAAGGGTGTGCGGGGACTAGCAAAGACTAAGAATGAGCTCACCTCTTTGTGGTTGCCCGAAAGGAGGAGGTCGAAGGGCTCCGTTTGCCGATCCACACTGAAGAGGTGCTGGCCATCTAGTGCAGTGGTCCTTAGCGGCACGGGAAGCGGGTGCGTCGTCAGCCCTAATTGGGTCACAAGCTCGTGGTCTATGAAATTTTCATCAGAACCGCAATCAACAAGGGCAGTTACGATGCGTGACTGGGCCCTCAAGGAGAGGGTAGCTGAGAGCTGGAGTCGATGTGAGGAATTCTGCGACATGTGGCTTACTAGCAGTCCCTGTACGGGTGAGTCTGGACGCACTGGGCAGCTGCGCAAAATATGCCCACCTTTCCCGCAGTACATGCAGAGCCGTGCCTCATACCTGCGTGAGCGCTCCTCTTGTGACAGCCTGGCGCGGCCCAATTGTGTTTGCTTGGCCTCCGCAGCAGGGGGCGATAACGCGGAATCAGCGTCTGTGGCCTGGGCAGGAAGTGACGCAGGCCGCCGGAAGGCAGGGGAGCGAGGAGGCCGCTGTTCGTTGCGTTGTCTCTGGCGTTCTTGCAGCCAATTGTCAATAAGAATCGCGAGATTTATAAGACCATCCAGACAATCTGGTTCATCCCGGGTGGCCAATTCGTCTTTCAGGGACTCATTCAAAGCACGGGTGAACACTTCTTGCAGCGCCTCGTCGTTAAAATGGCTCTCAGCTGCTAACGTCCGGAACTCCACAGAGAACTTGGCGACGCTCCGAGTCCCCTGGCGAGCAGACATGAGCCGCTTGGCGGCCTGTTTGCCGCGGACCGGATGGTCGAAGATTTTTCGCATCTCTTCTGTGAAACCGGAGTAAGAGGCACACACCGGCGAGCCCCCCTCCCAAACTGAGGCCGCCCATTCAAGCGCGGCGCCTCGCAGACAGCCAATGAGGTAAGCTATCTTTGCCCTATATGCGCCATAAGTGACTGGTTGTTGTTCGAAAACAACGCTGCATTGTACGAGAAAGGCTCGGCAGGCACCGAGATTGCCGTCGTACGGTGCCGGTGCGGGAACGTAGGGCTCGCGTGCCACAGGAGTAGCAAAGGAGGAAACACGCGGTTGCGGTGACGGGCTTGATTGTGGCGGAGGGGGTGGAGGGAGACTAGCTTGAATGGATCGGAGGACTTACGTGATGTCCGTTACCTGCTCGTGGAGGAATCTGATGGCATGATGGTGGTCAAGGAGCGCCTGGGGTTGCTGCTGCGAACCGGTAGTATTGTCTGCGGGATCCATTTGTGGCCCGATCAAACTGTTAGGGAGCGCGAGGAGGAGAGGATCCCGGTGCAGACAAACAGGGCTTGTGATGACCAATGCTTTATTAGCACACCAAGGACGAAGTGTTGTAGTAGCGTGCTCTGTTCAGGGTGGCTGAGCCGGCGTGAGGCGAGGGAGCTCGGAAGGAGGCAGGCGTGGAATCCGACAAGGGGCGCGCAGAGAACAGGTCGGTGGAACCAGACGAGTTGATCGGGCGACATGGTGGTGCGTCTGCTGGGCTTTTAAAGCTGGCTGATGTAAACCGCTCTCAGCTGTGGCCGCTCCACCCGTCTGACCTGTAATCAGCCAAACTCCCCTCACCTGAGGAAGGCTTCAGGAAGAAGGGGCGGAGGCCCTAACACATATATATATATATATATATAGTTGTTTTTTTTTTTAATTGAGCAGTTTGTTTGCCTACACAGAACTGTGCTGGTGTCCTGGTTAGACCTTGCCTGGCATGGCCAGACTGTTCTCCCTGTATTTTTCAAACACTGTGAGAATCAATAGCTGGAACAGCGGTGAGTCTGGTGTACCAGGCTAGGTTAGACCCACAAAAAAATTATTAACTCCAAATCTTTCTGAAATGTAAACAGAGAACGAGTCCCATACATGTCTGATTAATACTTTAGAGAAAACCTCATAAATCAGGTCATCAGTCCATTGTCCCGTGAAAATACACATTTTCACATAATTTGGTCAATTAAAGGAATGATGTAAATCAGCCATAATTTCTACAGTGATATCTTTCACACTATGAATGCCAAAAATGTAGTTACCTTTTTTTTAAACCGTATTTTTTTTTTTTTTTTGCAGCACTTTTTCCTGAAGATAGTCAGTCAGACAGTAGGTAAGCAAGTTGTTCTTGAATTTCTTTGGATTGATGATCCTTGATTTTATTGTGAATTGTGATGCAAATTAAACTCAGCTGTCCAAAACCTGTGGTTAAATCACTTTCAACTCATTAAATAACAAGGGGAGCAGGAAGTTCTTTTAATGTACTGAACCGCTAGAATATTAAAACGAATGGTTTATCAAACATTCATATGCCAAGTTATTCAGCACTTCCTCATTCAGTTTATGGATCAACCCTGAGATTCATGTTTAACTAACGCTTTCACTTAGGTATAAGTGCATTAACGGCCTATAGTACACATTAAGTCTTGAGAGACACAGCTTTATTTTCTTTGACTGGTTTTAGAATTACAATGTAGTGCATTTAATGTGAGTTTTACATCAACATCACTTATTCAACAGGAGTGATTTAGAAAAAAAAATCGAATCAAATTTAGAGCAGTGATCCAATTTCCATTTATCATAATCATGTTTGATTTGTTTTAGAATTACGATGTAATGCATTTGTTGCCGCTTAATGTAAGTCAGTTTTATTATTCACACAAGGGGGTAGCAACATTACTTACTCAGCAGTGATTTTTAAAAAATCAAGTTTGGAGCTCTGATCCCATTTTTATCAGTCAGATCTAAGGAGAGTAAGGATGAGATCTTATCTTACAAATGGATAAAAGCACAGAGCGGGTCAAACTGCAATTCAAACCTATTACTTTTGGAATAAAGCAGACACAATCACTGATTTTCACCCAAATGTGAAACAAAATTAAATTATTGACTGTCATTTTAATGAAGTTTTACTCAAACTAGTTTGCACTCTCAGAGTATTAATAATTTATAAATTTAATCAAAAAGGAAGAAAATACAGGCCTTATATATAAATATATATACACTGCTGGCCAAATGTATTGGCACCCCTGCAATTCTGTCAGATAATGCTCAATTTCTCCAAGAAAATAATTGCAGTTACAAATGCTTTGGTCGTAATATCTTCTTTTATTTTGCTTGCAATGAAAAAACACAAAAGAGAATGGGGGAAAAAATTAAATCATTATCATTTTACACAAAACTACAAAAATGGGCCGGACAAAATTATTGGCACCCTTTGAAAAATCATGTTATACTTCTCTAATTTGTGTAACTAACAGCACCTGTTACCTACCTGTGGCACATAACAGGTGGTGGCAATACGGTATATACTAAGCTTGAGAACGATAAACCGATACGACCGGATATCCGGTTTTACAGATGGGAGATACAGCTGTATCGATAGAAAAGTTACCATTCGACAGTAATTAGCCATTAAATATTTAATGAACCGATAGTAGAGATAGAATTCGGCTATCGGGAGCACAAGAATCGGCTTCTAATGCCTAGTTCAATGCATTGCTTAATATGATAATAATATAGCTTTTACCTCACATGCTGCGCTTGTGTCATTCACCACACAGCGAACTTAGATTGTGACCGCCGTCGTGGTTGCCTCAACTTCCCATTCATTTCGGCAGAACCGCTAGTAGTCGCCGTCATTACCTGATCGTCACGGGCGTGTCATAACAACACGAGAGCTAACAAAACCACTGTAACGCACGCTCCGTAGCGTTTTCTTCAAAGCCCAAAACGAAACTAGTAGCGGCAACGAAGCAACATGCTAAAACAATGGACAGTTTGCGCACCACGCCAGCGACATGCAGCGATTGATTTTCAACGCACCCCGGATTACAAAAGTCGGACTTTGAAGTGACAAAGGCAGCCAGATCTGTTCACAAGTGTGAAGCGGTACAGAGATCGTGAGTTTTTAACCCTGAAAAATAACCCACTACAACGGTGGAAAGGGCGGCATATTGTTTCCACGAAACGCAGTCTACTTAAACATGAACATGTGGATCAGTTGATCTTCCTCAAGAAAAATATGCCCTTCAAAAAAGATATAGACAGTGATGAGGAATAGAAAAAAAATGTGGAAGCACAGGCATAAGAGAATGACTTTGCTGTGTATAAGGTTAAAGTAATGATTATAGACCTGTCTGTCTAAAATGCCATGTCCCCCCCCCCCCCCCCCCCCCAGTTATACCAGTGGTAAAGCATAATTTATTATTTATTTATGATAACACTAGCAGGTTTAATTCTTTTTTTCTAGAGCTGCTGCATGTAATTAATATTTTTTGCTTTTAAGATGTTTACGTTGAAAGTTTGCACTTAAATTACTTACCTATTGTGTTCAAAACACCAGGAAATACAGTAATTAAATTACTGCACTTTATTGTTGTCTGTCACTGGAGTTTTATTTTACTATCAATCCCATCCAACAAAATAACGGTCATATAGTAAGTTTTTTTATTTATTTTTTTTCATTAAAAAAATAAAACATAACATTGGTATGAAATTTTGTTGTTTAATTTAATCTTTAATCTTTTTTTATATGTTTAAAATACTGTACGAACACACACAACAAATGTTTACTATCGTATCGTTTTCACTCTGTATCGAACCGTATCGTTCTTAAACTGTATCGAATCGCTTCGCAGCTTAAAAATTATCGTTTTTTAATCGAATCATAACCTGTGTATCTAGATACATATCGAATCGGCTTCATGCCAGAGATTCTTTGAGTCTTTTATTCTTGTCTGCAATTTAACTTCTGTCCAGCAGTAGACGCTAATGTTTCATCACATACGCCCCAACTCCACTACTCTCACTTACCTTGGCAATTTTATCCCTCTCTAAACTTGATTAATATTATATAAAGATATAAACCTTTTTCTGTTTTTTTTTTTTTTTTTTTTAAGTTATTCATTAAACTTGTGTCAGCCTCAAAGACCGTTTTTTGTTGTTTTGTTTTGTTTTTTAAGTCTAGTTCGTAGGGGAGACTGGGGCAGTGTGAGACATTTTTTACATTCGCTCTCCTCCAAGCAAGCTAAACCAACAAACCACTAAAGTTAACATATTTCCCATTAATTTACGATGTTTCTTTGTAATGGAAATTATCAGAATGTTCTCAGAAAGAATAGTAATGAAAATAGAAGTAGTATGGGGGAAAAAATGGTAACGTGTCTTACTTCTAAAGTGCAAACTGAGACAGACTGGAAAAATTAAAGGGGTAAAGCGAACGAATGAGGGGTAAAATGATTCAGAGACTTTTTCTGTCTTAATATCAAATATCATTATGGCAAATGTGTGAAAGCTAGAATCCTAACAGGTAACTTGACAATCTTCGGGTTTGGTCGAATAATCACATTTTTAAAACACCTGAACGCAACTCAAGTTCCACTACACCATAATAGAATATCGTCATACAGTGTATCACGAAAGTGAGTACACCCCTCGCATTTCTGCAGATATTTAAGTATATCTTTTCATGGGACAACACTGACAAAATGACACTTTGACACAATGAAAAGTAGTCTGTGTGCAGCTTATATAATAGAGTTAATTTATTTTCCCCTCAAAATAACTCAAAATATAGCCATTAATATCTAAACCCCTGGCAACAAAAGTGAGTACACCCCTTAGTGAAAGTTGTCAATATTAACATACAGCATCTCAACTGTCCAGATTTTGTGTGGCCACCACTATTATCCAGAACTGCCTTTACTCTCCTGGGCATGGAGTTGACCAGAGCTTCTCAGGTTGCCACTGGAATGCTATTCCAATTCTCCATGACGACGCTGCGGAGCTCCCCGATACTTGAGACTTTGCGCACCTCCACCTTCCGCTTGAGAATTGCCCAAAGATGTTCTATTGGGTTCAAGTCTGGAGACATGCTTGGCCAGTCCATCACCTTTACCCTCAGCCTCTTCAGTAAAGCAGTGGTCATCTTGGAGGTGTGCTTGGGGTCATTGTCATGCTGGAACACTGCCCTGGGACCCAGTTTCTGGAGGGAGGGGATCATGCTCTGCTGCAGTATTTCACAGTACATGTTGGAGTTCATGTTTCCCTCAATGGAATGTAACTAACACCTGCAGCACTCATGCAGCCCCAGACCATGACATTTCCACCACCATGCTTGATTGTAGGCATGACACACTTATCTATGTACTCCTCACCTGGTCGCCGCCACACATGCTTGAGACCATCGGAACCAAACAAATTGATCTTCATCTCATCAGACCATAGGGCATGGTTCCAGTAATCCATGTGTTTTGTTGACATGTCTTCAGCAAACTGTTTGCAGGCTTTCTTGTGTACCGTCTTCAGAAGAGGCTTCCTCCTGGGGTGACAGCCATGCACACCAATTTGATGTAGAGTGCGGCATATGGTCTGAGCACTAACAGGCTGACCCCCCACCTCTTCAATCTCTGCAGCAATGCTGAAATCACTCCTGCAACGATCATTCAAAAAAAGCATTTCGATGTGACGCCCAGCATGTGCGCTCAGCTTCTTTGGACGACCAACCCGAGGCCTGTTCTGAGTGGACCCTGCTCTTTTAAAACGCTGGATGATCTTAGCCACTGTGCTGCAGCTCAGTTTCAGGGTGTTGGCAATCTTCTTGTAGCCTTGGCCATCTTAATGTAGTGCAACAATACATCTTTTAAGATCCTCAGAGAGTTCTTTGCCATGTGGTGCCATGTTAGAACTTTCAGTGACCAGTATGAGAGAGTGTGAGAGCTGCACTACAAATTTGAACACACCTGCTCCCTATGCACACCTGGACGTAGTAACACTAACAAGTCACATGACATTTTGGAGGGAAAATGACAAGCAGTACTCAATTTGGACATTTAGGGATGTCATTTCTAAGGGTTGTATTCACTTTTGTTGCCAGTGGTTTAGATATTAATGACTATATTTTGAGTTATTTTGAGGGGGAAATAAATTAACTCTATTATATAAGTTGCACACAGACTACTTTTAATTGTGTCAAAGTGTCATTTTGTCGGTGTTGTCCCGTGAAAAGATATACTTAAATATCTACAGAAATGCAAGGGGTGAACTCACGTTTATGATACACTGTACATCATAACATAATATGACAAAATTACCCATGGCCAGATCTATGTTTCCTGGATCACATCTTTCATTTTCAAAACTCTTCATCTGCCATCGGACTCTCCTCAGTGCTGCTAACTACAATTTTCCTTTTGGTTGTTTTCTTTGTCGGGTTGGTCTTTTCTTTGCAACTTTGCCTTTTCCCAACCAATGTCTGATTGAGACCATGTGAAAAATCTGAGTCAGTTGACCAAGCTTATCCAGATGGGCCATGTGCAATGAGTGGATTAGTATCAGTTACTGAATTGTCTGAAGCGAGTAGTTCATCTGCAGGTGGATCATCTGCATGGGTGGGCCATCAAGATCTTTTGCAATGGCAGGCTGCCGCTCAGGGTTTGGCCTGTCTGACACCATTGATGGTGCAAATGCTTTATCTGAGAAAATTTGGAGGATAGGAGGAGGATCTCTTCTTCATGGACAAGGTGAATTGGTCGGGGCTTGAAAACATTATGGTTGCATGATCACAAATGTGCTCCCTCACTTAAAGATACAGGGGCTGTCTCACATTACCCCATGTCTCATTACCCCAGTCTCATCAACTGGTCGTGTCAATACTTGATCTCTTTTCTGAAAAGAAAAAAAAAATGGACCAATTGCCAAACTTCTTCTTAGAGTGAAGTTCACTGGGCCCATCCAACACAAGTACCTCAACCTTTTGCTTGTCACTCAATGGGCAGAGCGATGCTTGTAGCCATTCACAGACACGAAGATATGTGGGTACACTTTCCGAGGGGCAACCTTGGCCGACAATGGTGAATTCATGACCTGCGTGAGTGAACTATGTAAAGTGTGTGAATGTGATGATGAATGCGACAAAGACTTGCAGGTACACCTTCAAGTATATATCTAATATTATTATTTTTATTATTATTAAAATCAGTGCCAAATAAAAACTAGGAGAAATTTTGAAGTCCGCACTTTGGAGTAATAGTGACAGCTACAGTAAGTAAAATAATACATCTTTTACAGCGCTTTAAAGATGTGATTGATAAGGCAAGCATATGATTCACAGAAGTTAGGTTGTAGCTCTGTTAGCCTCTACGAAGAACAGGTCACATGTGAAGTTTAAAGGTTTTTTGGGACAATTGGCCCTAGCCCTATTCTTTACCCTAAACTTAACTAGACACAGGGGTATTGCTGATATTGCGATAACTAGATAGTAACCTTTGCCATGTGTGGAAGTCATTTAATGTTGTGAATCAACTGTTAAAGTTGTTAAAATTGCTCCCGTTATTGCATTAGTTCCCTTCTATTTTCGACATGTGTATGTTTTAAAACTGTTTCATCATTTAAAGATAGATTTAAGTAAAGTTTAGGCGATTTAGGAGCTTTTTAGGTAAAAAGTTACTTAGGTTCGCTAGGAAGGTTCTCTACAACAGAGCCTTCCTGAGAGGTCTACTGCTTTAAGATGGCGACTGTTTACTAACGCATCTAGTTCTTTATTATACATGTTGCTAATGTTGCCGCGTCTGTCATTTGCATCTCGTTCTGTATACATGTGATATCTACCGAAGCATCATGTGGGCGTAGCATGTAGGCTATTGGCTACAGTCAGGTATTATAGGAGCCACCTAGCATAGTAGCATCGCGTTTGGACCGGCGTCACACTCCCTTGCCTCCTACCCACTTCTGCTCTGCTCTCTCATCTCCGTGAGTCCGTCTTTTTCAGACTTTTCTCATGTCAGTCAACCAACATCGTAACGCATAGTAACGCACCCCTTTCCCGCCTCAGTAACGGTAACGGCGTTGCCAAAATGAGAAAAGTAATTAAATAGATCTCTCACTACTGAAGAAAATAACGCCGTTAGTCATGCCGTTATATTCTAACGCCGTTATTAACAACACTGCTTACCACTATCGCTCATTCTTTCGTCTTCCTTTGTTTTTCTCTGCTTTTTCTTCATTTTTTCTAATTAACCAAGACACGGTGGGAAGTCATATACATAAGAACTGACTGACTTATACACTTACGTTTCACTTCAAAACATAGGAAGGGTCCCATGATGGCGTCAGGTGCAGATTTCTACAGATAGAGTGGAGGCTCCACCTTTGAGAAGCCCATTTCAAACAACACCGTGTCATTTCTCATGACCAATTCTTGTCGTTTCTGTGGAGTACATTTTGGCAGCCATCGGTGGCCCCCTAGCGGCCGGGGCTCCAAACATTTGCCTGTCCTGCCTGTCGGCTAGCCACGCCTTTGGTCTTACAAGACCTGTATACTTATAAAAAGTTATTTCTATATCTTGCAAGCGCCATTGTAAATTTTAGTCAAATCACCATTTACTTACCGTATTTTTCGGACGATAAGTCGTAGTTTTTTTCATAGTTTGGCTGGGGGTGCGACTTATACTCAGGAGCGACTTATGTGTGAAATTATTAATACATTATGATATCATTTCACATGTTATTTTGGTATTTTGGAGTGACACTGGTAGTTTGGTAAACTTGTTAGCATGTTCTTTATGCTATAGTTATCTGAATAACTCTTAATAGCTATGGCCACGTTCGCGTTCTGCCTTTGGCAATGTGTGTTCAATTGTATTATTGACTTTTTAATATTGAAATGCATGCTTTTAGTTTGTGGTGCATTCATGCCCACGTGGGGGCGCAGTCACACTTGTTTACGTGAAGAAGAGCGCTCACACGCCAGAAGAAGACCGACAGCTATGTAGCTGAGTGAGTGGACGAGTTAGCGAGAGAGAAACACGGCTGGGAACCTAAGTTAATTGTTTTAGCTTGTAAAATATCTCTACAGAGGCAACGCCTGTGTGTGTCATCTTTTCTGTTGTTGTTGTATGTTTTCCACCCGCGATCGGACTCTTAGAGCCAGTTGTGTAGTCGTTTGAACGATGTGCTAATGCTAGCGAACGCATGCTAACCGTTTTTGTCATTGCTGTAAAAGCAAAGCACCTAATTATCATTTATTTATGTTGATGCGAACCTGTTTGGTATCGAGGACAAAATTGATTCAGCAAATTATACAGACGTCCAGCATCGTCATTTGGGAGTTTAGCCAGCTGAATAGCCAGGACCGGGCCGTTGCGTTCTGGTGAGGACAGTATATTCGCATTTCGTTGTTCATGCATTGTACACTGTACACTTATTCAGCATCTTCTCTATTGTATTTTTATATTAAATTGCCTTTGAAGATGACATGTCTGTTCTATGTGTTGGATTTTATCAAGTAAATTTCCCCCCAAAATGCAGCTTATACTCCGGTGCGACTTATATATGTTTTTTTTCTCTTAGTTAGGCATTTTATGGCTGGTGCAACTTATACTCAGGTGCGACTTGTAGTCCGAAAAATACGGTACTTAATATAAAACTGAGCTGCATCAGAAGGTTAAAACAGCCGCATGCAGCTCCAGAGCCGCGGGGTTATCAACCCCTAATCTACAGCATGTCACTTGCTTGGATAGATAAAAAACAGTACTGTGCATTATTTGTTGTCAATAATCCTTTTCTTGTCAATTATAAAGAATCGTATAATTGCCTATGGCACATCTGGATAAATCTCTCATTGTACATTAATGTGTCACAGAGTGTGGTTGGGAATAATGGCTTATATAAACCCAAACTCTAAATAGTGGAACTACAATGAAACAGCATGTATCATTTTAGGCATGGTCTTTAAAATAAGTGCAAGTCTGAATGGACATATTCCAGCACAGCTGTTGACTTTAATTGTTATGTAATTTCAAAGTATGTGTAAAGTTTTGTTCCTACACCTGCTTTCAAAAAGCAATTATTTCTCAACCTTCACATATTTTTAATAAGATTGCCTTTTTTGTTTGTTTGTTTATTTGTTTTGAAGGCCATTACCACAACAAAGAACGTGCATTGAAGTGGATAGCTCATTTCCATATAACAGTTTGAAAAAAAAAAAAAAAAAAAATCAATCGA
This sequence comes from Corythoichthys intestinalis, assembly GCF_030265065.1. NCBI lineage: Eukaryota > Metazoa > Chordata > Actinopteri > Syngnathiformes > Syngnathidae > Corythoichthys > Corythoichthys intestinalis. The sequence goes on from NC_080398.1 coordinate 47,445,388, forward strand.
AGCTGCACCACCAGAGCTCATTAACGCAAAAAAAAAAAAAAAAAATCTCTGGGCACCTCTTTCTTTCTTTCTCTGAATCAAACTTAATCCTCTTTGTTTGTTTCACTTATAATGGAACGACTCGTGAAAACTGGCTCCTAACTTTTCTGTGCAGTCTGGGCAGTAATTCAGCAACAAATCATTGTCCAGCTGATTCAACCGACCAGTTTACAACTTTATTTGGACCATTCTGCCATATACTGTATAATCATTTCCCAACAACCACACAGTGAACTTGCAGAGAGCACCTTCATTAACATGTAGTTGAGAGGTCGAATCTCAGTTTAGGCCATCCTCTTTGCTTTCTCTGCCTGAGACTGCGTGGGATTTCTCTGGGTAATTGGCCCTGTCCCTGCATTCGAAACAAAGAAACAAAAAAAGAATCTTAGGTCACATTTTACCCAAACTATAAAAAATTATGAAGCAATTTTGATGTTTTGACATTTTGTGCTGAACCATTTCATACCTTTGAAACAAAACCATTAAGAAAAAATGAAAGAAACAGCAAATTTGAAAGATAATGATGTTGATCAAAGTTTTGCATGTTGATCGATTTCGATTAAGTTATGCTAAACAATCAATAAATTTATTCAGATCGCTTAATTGTTACATCCCATCTTGATAAGAACAAAAACTGTGGAAAATGGATGGAGGCGGGTTTGTTATTATGAGCGTGTTTTAAGTATTTTTTTCTATCTTCTATTTTCTGTTATTCTTTAAATCTATATGGGGAACTCATTTAACTTATTGGCTGCCATTGACAGCACTAGACAGACATCCAATCTATTATGACTAAAGCATTCAAAGCCAATCCTCCCAATTTAAATTAATTTGACATCTATCCTTGTCATGGCAGTGAGTACTATAAAATTTAAAAATACAACAATGACAACAACTATAAAGCATTATTAAAGGCCATAACCATAGTGTATTTCTGTTTTTATTCATTTTAATTTAGGTAAATTTTTGTTTTCATTAACATTTTATTAACTGTTAAAATTATTTATTCATGAAATTATATAAAACATTACTATATACAGTTGCGGTCAAAAGTTTACATACACTTGTGAAGAACATAATGTCATGGATCTCTTGAGTTTCCAGTTATTTCTACAACTCTGATTTTTCTCTGATAGAGTGATTGGAACAGATACTTCTTTGTCACAAAAAACATTCATGAAGTTTGGTTCTTTTATGACTTTATTATGGAAGAACAGAAAAAAGTGATCAAATCTGCTGGGTCAAAAATATACATACAGCAGCGCTAATATTTGGTAACATGTCCCTTGGCCATTTTCACTTCAATTAGGCGCTTTTGGTAGCCATCCACAAGCTTCTGGTAAGCTTCTGGTTGAATCTTTGACCACTCCTCTTGACAGAATTGGTGCAGTTCAGTTAAATTTCATGGCTTTCTGACATGGACTTGTTTCTTCAGCATTGTCCACAAGTTCTCAATGGGGTTTAAGTCAGGACTTTGGGAAGGCCATTCGAAAACCTTAATTCTAGCCTGATTTAGCCATTCCATTACCACTTTTGATGTGTGTTTGGGGTCATTGTCCTGTTGGAACACCCAACTGCGCCCAAGACCCAATCTTCGGGCTGATGACTTTAGGTTATCTTGAAGAATTTGAAGGTAATCCTCCTTCTTCATTATCCCATTTACTCTCTGTAAAGCACCAGTTCCATTGGCAGCGAAACAGCCCCACAGCATAATACTACCACCACCGTGCTTGACGGTAGGCATGGTGTACTTGGGGTTAAAGGCCTCACCTTTTCTCCTCCAAACATATTGCTGGGCATTGTGGCCAAACAGCTCGATTTTTGTTTCATCTGACCACAGAACTTTCCTCCAGAAGGTCTTATCTTTGTCCATGTGATCAGCAGCAAACTTCAGTCGAGCCTTAAGGTGTCGCTTTTGGAGCAAGGGCTTCCTTCTTGCACGGCAGCCTCTCAGTTCATGGAGATGCAAAACACGCTTGACTGTGGACACTGACACCTGTGTTCCAGCAGTTTCTAATTCTTGGCAGATCTGCTTTTTGGTGATTCTCGGCTGAATCTTCACCCTCCTGACCAATTTTCTCTCAGCAGCAGGTGATAGCTTGCATTTTCTTCCTGATCGTGGCAGTGACAAAACAGTGCCATGCACTTTATACTTACAAACAATTGTTTGCACTGTTGCTCTTGGGACCTGCAGCTGCTTTGAAATGGCTCCAAGTGACTTTCCTGACTTGTTCAAGTCAATGATTCGCTTTTTCAGATCCATGTATGTATATTTTTGACCCAGCAGATTTGATCACTTTTTCTGTTAACCCATAATAAAGTCATAAATGAACCAAACTTCATGAATGTTTTTTGTGACAAAGAAGTATCTTTTCCAATCACTCTATCGGAGAAAAATCAGAGTTGTAGAAATAACTGGAAACTCAAGAGAGCCATGACATTATGTTCTTCACAAGTGTATGTAAACTTTTGACCACAACTGTATGTATTAATGATTGATAATAAAAATATATACAAGTACTCCCCAGGTTATGACGTACCCGACTTATGTGATTTCGACTTTGCAACACCGGTGTCTCGTCTCCGATTTTATCACCAGTTTTTGTTGTTGTTGTTGTTACTTTTTTGGGGTGTAAACAGTACCTTCTTACAGTGTTTTTCAACCGGTGTGCCGCGGCACACTAGTGTGCCATGAGAGATCGTCAGGTGTGCCGCGAGAAATTATCCAATATCGCATTTTTTTAAAAAACGTCGTCGGGCGGAGTTGTAGTTGGAAGGAAGGAGTAGGTAGAAAGTTCTCGGTCTTGCACGTGTCGCGTTCAAAAACTGCTCAGATTTCCAACTATCAGCCACCTTGCTGTCCGCGACAATGTGGACCCCAGCACGTCCACTTTATATAATTTGATTAGACTCATCAAGTGTACATATGCACGAAGGTGTCCTTTCCATTGTATCCATATATGACAACCGTCAATCCTCCCCCTGTGTTTCATTCCAACACATTGTTGAGGACAGCAAGGTGGCTAATGGCGAGAAATCCGAGCAGCTCTTGAACGCGACACGAGCAGCTATGAAACAACGCCATGGTGCCAAGCAAGCTTAAACGTCATCTCCATATGAAACACTATCGCTTCAAACTATGGACTATTTTGTTCGCCTACGCGAAAACACCGAGAAACAGGCAACTTTTTGGAGAAAAACTACAAAGGTTAATGACAAAGCCCTCAAAGCCAGTTAGCTTGTTGCTGAACTTGTTGCTAAATCCAAAAAGTACCACACTGTGGCAGTGACATTAATACTACCTGTCTGCAAAGCCATTGTCAGCGAGATGCTTGGCCCTGATGCGGTTAAAGACATTGCTAAAGTCCCTGTCTGATAATTCTGACCTTTTCAAGCCAAACTACTAAAAAAAATAAAATAAAAACAGCGAGAGACTGTGCGCTGTTGAAGAAGATTCCTGCCAGGATATCGGCTTTATGTTCATCAAAGCAGGCTCAAGTTTCACAATGAGTAAGTATAAATACTGAGAAATTATTTTATAGTTAAATATACCTGTACAGAAAGTAATTTAGGAACATTTTTGGTTTGTGGTGTGCTGCGAGATTTTTTCCAATGTAAAAACGTGCCGTTACTCAGAAAAGGTTAAAAAACACTGCCTTATTTTACCTCACGGTATCCTATTTTTTACTTTATTTCATTAATATAACTGTTCTGCCCTTTGGTGAAATGTGTATTTGATTATAATGTTGATTTTTGTTTTGTGATGCATGCTTTTGTTTTGGCACAGGAAGCGTAAAGCAGGAAGTACTTCTGCATGCACAGGAAGAGCATATATACACAAAAAGAAGAACGTATTTGGGCACACGAAGAAGAGCGCACACCCACACAAGAGGAAGAGCGCATTTGCTTCCACGAAGAAGTCGCACAGCCGAGTGAGAGAGAGAGAGTGGAAAGATTACAGCTTAGGTCTTTGTCTAACTAGGCCTTAGCTCCACAATCTTGGCAAGGACAGTACAATGATGCATAACCCATGTTTTTGGATAGTTATTTTGAGATTTAGGGGGTGATTAGGGGTATTTAAAGGGTTAATTCCGATTTACGTGGAAAGTTGGGTTATGTCACCTGCATAGGAACAGAACGTGTTCCCAAACCGGGGACTACCTGTAAGCTTACATATATTTATGATCGAGACCTGGGCACATCACATTTTAGGTCAAGTAGGCCACACTTGTGTGATCAGTGTTTATCTTAGCTCAGTGTCATTGACAGCTACAAAACAAGGCATACATCTTGTTGTAGTTACTCACACCTGAAGAACCATCTTAAGTTCATCACTAAATTCAGATTTCACATATCCAGATTTAAGGGGCTGCTATCCAAACAAGACAATGAAAAACAACCATGCATTATTTTTCTGTAATTGATTATTGCAATGATGTACTTACAGGTCTTCACAAAAAGTCAATCAGGAACCTGCAGCTAATCTAGAATGCAGCTGCCAGAGTCTGTACAAATACAATGAAACTGGACCTTAAGGAAGACTGCGTTTCCCATGAGGACCAGCGCATACCCGCAGTGTCGACTGCTGGAAGCGCCTATATATACTGCATATAGTGAAAGTGGAATGTTTTGATCAGTTACCAGCTAGTAGCTGCTGTCTTCCCTTGCCTAACAGTGTTTTCCACCTGTAAACAAACGAACAAAAAATGTGTAACACTTGCATTTTGGGGTAAAAAGCCCGTGTATGACTTGTAGTACACTTTCCCGAACGATATTTTATGCCACCGGAGTTAGTCCAGCTTTTGTCATTTTCCTGTCCCGGCTTAAAACAAACCAGGAGGCGTGACAGCTAGCCGACATTCTAACCCGAACCGAGTGATGTTAAAGTCTTCGAAGCGAAGAATCACACAAAACTACCCCAGATCATCTAACACGGCGGCGGGGTTCTCGAATGTCTTCACCGATTAGCAACCCGCCCGGCGGCGAGCAACTTACAGCTCGTCGTTTCCCTGCTGTGGGCAGGACAGCTTGTTTGCCGGGGAAGCAGCTGGAGAATGACTGCCGGACAAACCGGCCGACGTCAGAGGAAAATTTGAACACTGGGCACACGAAGAGGGCAATAAGCTGAGTGTAGCGCTCTCCCGGCGGGAACGCAGAGGACCGAGGGGCGGGGGGGTGCAACAAGCCGTCGGTTGTCGGCCGAGTGGCATTCTCTTTTTTTCTTTTTTTTTTTTCTTTCTTTCTTTTAAACCTGTCCTGTTCAGCTGTTTGACACGGACAACAGAAGTCTAAGTGCCGAGATAGTCTGAACAGTTTTAATGTTTCACATTGAGAGTCTGACATACTACCAATGTGATCACTCAACATACCTAGTTTATTATGACAAAGCAGCGAACAGGAAGGGGTTATGGGGGAACAGAAGAAAAGAAACACGACAGAAGGAAGAAAAGCACAAACTACAACAAGAAATACATTGAACATCTTGACCCATTGCTAATATGTTGGTGCTATTGTCAGCTAGATGTATTTCCGGTTGACACCATGTGGGGGCCCTGTTGACCAGGGAAAGAGGGGGACGGTGGTGGGGTAGTCTATAAACTAAATGATTGAAAGGGGTAGAGTGTACACAAATTAGCTCAGTGAACTAGAACCCAGTAATCGTGTGAATCCCTTGTGAGTGTAAGCCTGTTGTCGACCAACCCTACGCCACCCCATGGCCAATCCCGGCACCCGAGCGCGCCCTATCATATCCAGCCGCACGAGAGCCCCACCAGGCGCTCGACAGCCTTCGCAGACGAGCGTAGACGCCACGCGGGCGCCAACCCAGGGCCACGGCCCCCACACAGCCAGCCCGGGGAGGGAGGGAGGGCGGGCGCTGGGGGTCAAGCGTAGCCCATCCGTCCTCCCGTAGCCCAGCAAAGGAGCCATCCCCCCCCCCCGGGATCCAGGGGTGGTCCCTTGGGCCACCCGCGCACCCATCAACTGGCCTTCAGGGATGGCAAGAGGGGACGCACCACCAACCCCATGCCTACCCCCACCCCTGCCCGGCCACTCGGACCACAAGCCACAGCCCCCAACCGGCACGGCACCGCATGGGACCCCCAGCGGCCCACCAAAGGCAGGGTCCCCCGCCGTTGCAGGCAACACCCACCTGATACACCGGCGCCCAGCCAGCGACCCGGGATGGAGCGCAGGGCGGATATCCAGTCAGAGAAGAGAGGGGAAGACAGAGGCACAAGAATGCCGAGGAACCGCCACAGGGTGACGCAAGATCGGAGCCCCCCCCCCCCACACACACACACACACACACTCCTGCGGCCAGCAGCCCAGGCAGAGGGGAGGCCACGCCCCAGGAGCCACACCATAGGGAAAAGGTAAAGGGTAGGTGTGGGACCCACCTACCACCCTATTACTGTGGCTACCATGATGGGATTGTGAGGGGAGGGTAGTGCAATGTATGCATTAAAATAGGAGAGCTTGGAGCCTGAATTTCTACCCAGTCGCCCGGGCTTGTCGTGAGGAGGTAACCGTGAGGCATCCCCCCCCAACAGGTCCCAAACATCCCTCAACCTTGGTGTGTGATGCATTAATAACAGGGGGGAGCCGGGCCGGGACTGTAAAGCCCCGTCCCAACTCTCCCCAGAGAAATGTATGAGTATGTAAGTGCCAGGGTGGAAGATATTTACAGTGCCGAAGTGAAAAGTGCGTGAGTTAGGACGCAGGCTCCCACGGGCGTGTCCCCGTCCACCGGAACCACCAGCCGCAGGGCTGGAGAAGCGCCAGGGCCCCGATCAATCCCCGCCCCAGACCACTTACGGCGCCTCCGCAACCGCATGCTATAAAGCAATGCTGCTGTTGCTAGTTTGAGATGCTGACCCGCGTGACGTCACATTCGCATTCCTCCTCAAAACAGGAAGTTATTCATTTTCATGGCGTGGGATTCAAAAAATTGAATAGATAAAATGATCGCTTCCACACACATCCAAGCAGTCCATTTGATTCAGGAGCATAAAATACCGCATGAAATATGAAATAAACATGCTTTTTGGTGTCATAGGCACTTTACTGGCCTTGGACCAAAACACATGCTTCGTCTGTGTGTTCCAAGAACAAGAATTGAATTACCTTGTGTCGAATTGTACAATGCAATGAATTTGCCTTGCATTGTTTTGCCTCCATGACCCGAATGTAATGTCCTCACGTCAGTTCTTTTTTTTTTTTTTAATGATCAAGAATAGTCACTTGCCCTCTAAAAGTCCACTCTATTTAAACAAAGTACTGCTGTCTGGACTGCTGGCACTGAATATCATATTTCAGTTATATTGACAGCGACAGACGTCCAATCCATTTTAACTCGGAGGCGCTGACAGTGAATGATGCCACCATCGCAGAAAAAAAAATTGAATTGGACGTCAATCACCGTAAATGGCAGGTTGACAGCTAATGGGTAAGAAAAGTCAACGTTCAATCACACCAGTAGGTGTCGTAGGAAGCTGTATTACTCGCTCACTCACTCAACAGTAGAGATTCAAATAGGAGCAACAGTTTCCTAAAAAAAACAAAAAATAAAATAGTTGAAATAAATGCGTGCGTTTGCACCCATTGCAAACATAACAGACGTGGGGTGAAAAATATTGTTTTTCTTTCTTTCTTTCTTATCAGACGTCAAAAAACTGGAACATTCACATTCCTGGAGGCGCGCAACCGATCCCACGCCTCCATCCGTGCACGCACACGCACTCACTTGACAGCAAAGGACTGTGGACTTTACTTCTTCTAAAAGCAGATTACGGTGCAAATGGGGAAGCTCAATTGAGTAATTTATGTCTGTGAAGCGCCACGTGAGTCACAAAATTCCGAGGTTTCATCATTTGATAGCGGTGAGCAAACTCCACCCAACACACACAGTCAGACACACCGAGAACCTGTGGCAGCGTGCTCGGCTAAATTCGTGCTGCTTGCATAGAGTCGCGGGGACAAAAAGTTGCGCGGGCCAAAGTCCGCCAGCTCGGGTGCAAGCGGGACGTGTGGTGAAGACATGCGTCAAACATGGCCGTAGTAACAGCGAGTGTCCATGAAAGTGGATTCTTGGAGGTTCTGGTGCGGGCTCGCTGGCACAAAGTTTGGGTGCGCTTAAACGAGGAGGCGCTTACTTTGAGCTGTGAGGACTACGACGGCGTCAACTCCAACGGAGTCGTCACCTATGGATCCTTCCTGGACAACAACAACTCTAACAACGGTCCGAGGCTGTTGGACGTGCCCGAACCTGTGCCGGAGACCATCGCCAACAGAAAGCGCTGCGTCAAAGTGACCAAGCAGGACGTCGGTGGATTGGGGATCAGTATTAAAGGCGGCAGGGAGAACAAGATGCCCATCTTGATAAGTAAGATCTTCAAAAACCTGGCTGCGGACCAGACGCAGGATCTGTATGTCGGGGATGCCATCCTATCCGTGAACGGGGTCAACCTGAGGGACGCGAGCCATGACGAGGCGGTGCAGGCGCTCAAACAGGCAGGGAAGGACGTGACCCTGGAAGGTATTCGTTTATGCCAGACGCTCTATTGTCTTGATTTCTTAGTCTTTCTCTCGACTTCACAGCTTCTCGATATTTGTTCGTTCGTTTGTTTATTTCTGTCCAATCAGATTCCATCACCTAAACTTGATCATATAATTATTAACTCATTCACTCCCAGCCATTTTCACCAGAGCAAGGCCTTTCGCTCCCAGCCATCTGAATAATGTTTTCCTTTTACAAAATACCATGAACAACCAGACATATAGAGCTTTAAATAGCAAAGTAACAATTTATTCACACACGACTACTGCGAGATGACGGTTTGTCGCCACGTCGGCTGTGTAAACTTTTCCCTCATCGTTGTCTGTCTCACAAAGATGGATTAATTTTGCATTTCTGCGGGGTCTGCTTGGCGAGCCGCTCCACGGGGGGTTTCACTCGTTTTGCGCGGTCGTCCAGCGCCCGGCGTCCCAGGCGTCCTCTCGTTGTTTTGTTCGGTCGGAGCGCCGCCTGGCTTCTAGCTACCAGTGCTCTGACCATGCTGCTCGGCTGTTCACTGCTGTTGAATCGGGTTGCCCGGTCTTACAAAATGTGCTACTGCCTTCCAGTGACAAGTTTTATTGCTTTAAAATGGGTTTGGAGCGTTGTTCTTTGTTTCTCAGATACAGCGGAAGCTATATATGCTTCTTATTTAAAAAAAACAAACAAACAAAAAAACGCAAACGACGTATAAATTAGGGCTGTCAAAATTATCGCGTTAACGCGCGGTAATTAATTTTTTAAATTAATCACGTTAAAATATTTGACGCAATCAACGCACATGTCCCGCTCAGAAAGTAGTCTGCCTTTTGGTAAGGTTTACAGCAAGGCTTTTTGCGCTGTCCAACAGCGAACTCTTGTGGTCGCTTTGCGACATGGTTTATTATTTTCTTCTTTTCTCCATTATGGCTGCACGACGTCTCGGGCTGATAATGTTGTGCTTATATGATCCTTGGACAAGATTTGTCCGTAAGTATGGTTGTTGTAAAGAATGTACATATTATGTTAGTAAGCGAAATGTTATATTTTTTGTATGAGAAGCTTTTTGTTTATGTTTAGTGAACCTGTATAGCGTGCTAAGCTAACGTTGTTGCTAATGCAATGCTGTGTACTTTTTTGTTGTTGTTTCACTACGGTCTAAAGAGGACAGTGGTTTGAGGCCATTTTATTAATAAATCAGATGAAAAAGGAAGAAGTCTGATTATTAAGGCATCGTTCACTAGCTGTCTAGCTTTGGAAAAAGTAGACGCTTCGGAATGAGGACAGCATAGACAGATTTAAATGACAGTAGAGTGAAATGCCCACTACTCCTTATGTACCGTATGTTGAATGTATATATCCATCTTGTGTCTTATCTTTCCATTCCAACAATTTATTTTACAGAATATATATATATATAATTTACAGAAAAATATGGCATATTTTATAGATGGTTTGAATTGCGATTAATTACGATGAATTAATTTTTAAGCTGTAATTAACTCGATTAAAAATTTTAATCGTTTGACAGCCCTAGTATAAATACGTTTTTGGGACAGTGGAGCATTTTAAAATAGAATGTATTTATATGTTTCTGGGAGCAAATGAGTTAAGGAAGGCAACAAAATTCAAATACTTGGCAAAAACTGAAAATGAGGAATCCAAGGGTGAAAAGAAAACCAAAACAAATTCCTGAAATTGTTCATATCCTTTGAAATGATTAATTCTGAGGCTCTGTTACTTTGTGGCCAAATTTGTAAGCTCCCTTGTTTCTTCTTTAGTGATGTGGTATCACATTCAATCATTAAATAAAACACATAGGTATAGACAAGTTTCTGAGGTACTTCCACTGTACTTCTGCACGTCTGCTCGCAACTTCCGTTTTACACTTTCTCTGACCGAAACAACAGTGGAGGTGGAGATGCATCACTCGTCAAAATCCCTCAAAAAACAATTTGGAAATACCGCATCCATCGGCCATCATGACGACATGGGAGGACAAAATGTTCATGAAGGCAGATGTGGAACCAGGGCCATGCCACCACAAAGAGAGGGTGTTTATGTAGCAATGTTGCCGCTGTGTTATGGAAGGTATGTTCTTCCTCTCCCTGCATTTTCATGTGTCAAGTGCTCCAAAAATACTAAAGCTAAAATCTTGCGCATGAAACGACTTGTTGTCTTTGGTATTGTGATTACGATGGTGATTGTAATTATGATGATGTTTATTATTATTTACTACTACGACTACTACTACTACTACTACTGTACTGCTGTGGCTGCAACACATGCTATCTGCTGCCAGCCTGTTGCTAATGTTCAATTTGACTGTAATTCTGTGTTTTGCGTCACAGCTGAGACATCATTAGCTTTGCTAAATCAAGTTATACGATAAAGAAATGGAAAACAAACATTCATCTACTACAAGTCATACATGGGTTTCTTACCCTAAATGCAAGTTTTACAAGTTTTTGTTCGTTTGTTTACAGGTGGAAAATGCTGGGAAGACAACTTGATGTGCCTCACAACAACACTTACTGTACGTTGCTGGTCATGTATTGAGACTACGTGCATTCTACTTTGATGATGGAAGGCTTGACTTATGCTCCACCTTCGTTAATACTTTTCTAATAATTGTATAAATTGTGATTTATTGACCTGTTTTGCACATGCACAAATTGTTTTGAAAAATAACAAGAAATAGAATCACGTTGTCCGAAAGTTTTATTGCGATCAATATCTGCAATAAAAAAAGAATTACATACTTTTTGTGTTTATATGTACTGTACATGTGTGGTGAGCTCATAATACCATACTAACATTAATCATTAATCAGATGAACAATACCTGAACAATCTGTGTCAGCACTTCAGCATTTGGCAACTATGATATTATTTGGATTTTTGCCTCATTTTGGTCACTCAAGTGGCCGGTGTATCAATTTACACCTCATGTTGGCACAGGCTGCACAGATTGTTAGAATTTTGTCCACGAACGATCAACGAAGTGATAAGAACAAACGCACAACACAGAAAGTCGTGGAGCTTCATCTTCGTCGTGCTGAACATTTTTGGAGATTCCGTGGGTTCCTCTGGTTTGATTTGCAGTTTCAACTTTGTCTGGACACTGCTTACTTCAACCGCACTTCATGTTGTTTTGTCTAAACCGGAGGTCAGTAGCAGAAAACGTCAAAGATGGCGCCGCCCATGTTTGGCTCAGGAAACTTGTCTATAGTAATTAAGGAAGGCAACAAAATTCAAACACTTGGCCAAAACTGAAAATGAGGAATCCAAAGGCGAAACCCAAAACAAATTCCTGAAATTATTTATATTCCTTTAATTAACTTGTAGCTCAAAGACTTTGTGCAAGTTGTCATATTTGTGAACTCCCTTGTTTCTTCTTTAGTGATGTGTTATCACATTCAATCATTAAATCAAACATTTTTATATTTTTATATTCATAAACAAAATTAATACACTAGAGTGACACTTTTGAAAATGCAGAACAAAGTGCTTTCTATAATAAAACAGAAGCGAAAGCAGAACAGATGCAATACTGGATGTGTGCCCCCACTCTACAACACCCACACAAACACACATATGTTTTACAATTTTTTGTTTCTGCACGCAGACATACTTTATTTGGTTTTGAGCGACTGGCCTATGAGTTGGGAGTGGGAAGACGTCATCTATAGACGGCGGTGTCACATTAGAGGACCTACGGTATATGAACAGTAGAGGTGGGAATCTTGGGACACCTAATGATTCGATTACGATTCAGAGGCTACGATTCGATTATAAATCGATTATTGATGCACCCCCCAGCTATTAGCTGCTTTTAATGTTTTGTACATTAGTTAGAAAAAAATGTACAAATATCTTTCTCTGGCTTAAATAAACTATTTCAATATCAAGTTTACAGTTCAAAGCAGTAAATAAAATACTCAAGTCCCCATTCTGTATCAGCATCTTTAAACTACATTCAATTAATTTAATGTTGTGAATCAACCTTGCTCCCGACTTGCCTTGCTCAACAAATTGCTCCCGTTATTCCATAATTTCCCTTGTCTACTTTCGACATGTGAAAGTTTTAAAACTGTTTCACCATTTAAAGTAGGGCTGCAGCTATCGATTATTTTAGTAGTTGATTAATCAATTAAGTAGTTAGTTTGAATAATCCAGTAATCAGATAAGAAACATGAAAAATTAAAATACCGAGGACACGCAAGCTGTGAATGAAGCTGCCCATCAATTTCCTACGCCAGCTAAGAAAGCCGGGGTTGTACCATTTAACGAGGCCTTTGAAAAGTTTTACAAAGATGACCAAGGGCTATAGCGATCACAAACATGATCACAGAAATGATGGCGCTAGACAACCAACCTTTTTCCCTCGTCAAAGACATAAGATTCAAGCGGCTACTATGTCATTTAGAGCCCAGGTTCATCATTCCAAACCGAATGTTTACCGGAAAAGTATGATGAGATTGCCTCACGCTTCCATACTTCGATCGGCAACCAGGCACGTAAGTTTCATCACGGACATATGGACGTGTAATGTTAGTCCTGTCAGCATGCTTGGTATGACGGCGCAGTGGCTGGAAAATGATTTCGTACCGTGCAGAGAAGCCTCATGCTTTATTGAAAATGGGTTCACTCACTGCCATGTATATGGATTATTATAAGGCAAGCCATTAATCCTTTTTGTTGTACTTGTACCATTATTTTGATAATGAGGAATGAGTGATGAACCTTACTATATAATGTTTGCATTTTACAGTGTTAGTTATAAGTTAGTAAGTTACTGAGAGGCCTTTTGGTTATTGATGGGCTTGCTGTCCTATAATTGCCAGGTTAAGAAAGGCCACAACAGTCTCCTCTCCTGTAGCACCAAATGTTTTTGTATCTGATGACAAAACACAATACCTGTTGGGTTTATGTTTTAATTCAGTTCAGTGCTCATTGTTCAGGGAACACATCTTCACTGACATTGACTAATTGATTGTGATTGACTCAAATTATATTTATCTGAAAAAAATAAATATTGGCACTTTATTTGAAGACTGTTTTTGTTTTGTTCATTTTCATAATGTTCATGTCATCATGAAAAATCTGGTTAGGTCAAAGGCAAATCTATGTTGAATCCTCCACTAGTTTTTTTTAACCTCCAGATGTTCAAAAACTCAGGCGAATATACATTTAAAAATTATATATTTATTATCGGTTATCGATATCGGTATCGGCTTTGAGGAGCATGAAGTTATTGATATCGGTTTCTAAAAATGGATATCGTGCACCCCTAATATCTACAGTACCATTTTGTGGGCGTAGTTTGTTGCGGCTGTCGGCGCAGTCAGGTATTATTGTTTTTTTAGCTAGCGGCATGAGTTGAGCATGATGTCTCTCAGTACCCTGCGCCGGTCGTGTTTACTCTCAGTCCGTCCCTCATTGCGTTCCGAAGACCGCGCTGACTGTGTTTTAGTTCGGCTTTACTTGGCATATTTCAATAATCGGAATATGGAGTTTTGTGAATCGATCTCGAATCTTCCACGGACGAATTGCGAATAATCTAAGAATCGGAAATTTCGCAAACCTCTAATGAATAGTCGAGTAACAACGGTACATGACTTCTGACTTACAGAAAATGAGTAGCTACCTCAGGCTAGTATACTAATTCAAGTTGATGCTTTCTTCCTTTCAGATGTCTGAATATTGATTTTAAGCAATTAACATTGTGCATCAAGTGCATCCCAGCAGAAAGAATCCTGTTTAAGAATAAAAATTAAGAGAAAAAAAAACAAACATCTGCTGTGTAATAGTAGAAAAAAAACCATCAATAAAGGCCAATATTTCCAGGTACTGCAAGGAAAGGCAACAAGTGACGCTACGCGGCATGGCATTTCGCTCGACCAAAGTCTTTGTCTGCATCCAAAATGGAAAATAGAGAAAGGTGTGACAACAGAAGAGGTATAATAACTTCAAACAGTGTGCGCCTGTGGAATTTTTGCTTTTTATACCTGTATTAGAGTCTAACAGCATTTACGTGCTGTGCATTCAAAAATACCTATATAATAGTGCACAATCAGAATATTTGTCATTTATATAACAGTATGTGACCAACTTTCACGTGAAGGTAATTAATACTCAATGATTAGTATTGCTTTAAGAGCTCCCCTTGCATTTGATGCCATTGTCCAGCAAGTCTAGACCATGCCTTGGTCCCTAAGAAACTGTCTGCCCGCCAAGACTGCTCACTTTCTGGTTAGTACACCATCTCTAGTGGATGCGGCGTTAAGGAAGGATTAGATTTAAGACAAAAAATAATGAGGTGTAGGCCTGTGCCGGTATGAAATTCTGACGGTATGATAACCTTAAACAAAAATATCACGGTTTCACGGTATCACGGTTTGCAATTAAAGCTCTAAAGTGTGTTTCTTTGAGATATCTGGGTTTAAAAAAAGAAAAAAAAATCAATTGAACAAGATTTTTATTTTTCAAAACATATTAGCAAATTGGAACATTAATAAAATGTTAAGTTGAAATAAAAATAACTGAAATATTCTAAATCAAAATAAATGCAGTCCTTTAGGTGCGCCTAAACCCACAGCTACAGCTCAACATTATTACCATCAAAACAAAAATAATTGAATTATTTTCCATAAAAAGCACGTGTGTATGACTTCTATCATGTTTACATTTTACACACACACTCTTTCTCTACACATAGTTGCCAGAGAGAAAAAAAAAAAAGTTTTACCACCGCTAGACACACTAAACATGCTGGAGTTAACTCTCGTTGCTGGTGGGAAACATTCATGAGAGTGTTCACTAAACTTTAATTTTGACATTCATGAGAGTGTTTACTAACCTTTAATTTTGTATCAATGTGAAATCATAGTGGAGGTATTTCCTCCTCGGCAGTCACCCTCCGCAAACATGTTTACATGTCGGATGGCCCTCCTCTAAGCCGTGGCCGTCTGTAACTTTTCTGTAGCCGACATATTCCCATATCAGCGATTTGGTTTGCTTCGATGGGTGAAAAAGTTCAGGAGTTTCACCTCGTCCAGCCATCGTGTAGCACATCTGACTCACTGACGCTAAACAACAACCGGTGGGGGAGGATTTAGCCATGCAGCTTCAAGCGAGGGATTTCTCCATGCATTTTTGGGACATAAGAAATAGCTAATACCTTAGGGATTGTAGCGGACCAACATACACATGGACACTGGTGTTTCAACTCAGGTGAAAATTCAATTTAATAAAAGTCACAAAAGAAACAGTTTAACAAAATATCTTGGGCCCAACATAAAAGAAGCCAGCATGACAAAAAGGCTTCAACCAAACTGACCTGACCACTAGACACATCTGTGTGGCTGTTTAAATCAGGGCGGACTCCACTAACGACCACCTGAAGGAGGTATGACAAATTAACCAAACATTTTCAACTTACTAAACAACAACAGATGGAAAATATACATATATTCAAACAATAATTAACTAATGTGCATTTAAACAAACAGTGAAAACTTTACTCCAAACAATCAAAATTAAATCAACTTAAATAACCCCCTTCAGTATGGTAGGTGCCAGATCTTACACAGCTGTGGTCATTAACTCAAATTGGCAAATAAAATCTAATAGGCATTCAGACAAATATTAACTAAAGTGTGCACCCATTAGAAAATACATGTCCAAAAAAAATCACATAAATAATTAACTAAATCTTGAAACACTAAATTGTGGTGGTAGTGGTAGCCACCACACACTCTCCCTCGTCGGAAAGTCCGGTTCCACAGGTCCCACCATATCCATACCAAGTTGCCGAAATGGTGTACTGACAACTGGCAGAGGGTGGAGGGGAGCTTCGCAAGGACGTCTAGCTGATGTTATCTGGCACTCCTGGATAGCGCCAGGGTGGGTCACCACCGTCCCACAAAACTTCTCTCACCTCCGTGTCGTTTGGATGAGTGCCCCTTTGCCCTTGCAACACTTGGTACCTGGGGGGGGCCTGCTCAAAGCCATCCTTACTCCAGCTTTTATGCGCCCATGGCTGGTTCTTCCCTCTTGCAGCTACACACACAGTCGCCAATGTGGCAGCCTCAGCTGCCAAACCCCGGATCATGTTCCCTGATCCATACCTGAAGTGCTCTTGGTTGGACCCATCTCCCATCCAGCTCCTCCAGCCTGAAGTAAAGCTCTGAGTTTCCTCTGGGCCCACCCACAGCGAGCAGGACCTCTGCCTGTCAGTTCCGCTGTTGCTCTCATATTTCAGCAAAACAGCTACTTTGACCTGGTCATAATTTATGGCCAAGTCAAAAACAAACAAAGGCGCTTCTGGCTTTGCCAGTTCGCAATGGTATTAAATAGAAATGTTCAATATCATCGTCCTCACTCGGCTTCTGCAGCTTCGGCAACTGAGGCAAAGATGAGGAAGCAGGAGGGAAGTCATCAGATTGCCTCCGCACCGGTGTGGCCAATTCAGGTTCTGATGGCGATGACCGCTGCACTCTGGGCGTGGCTCGAGTCCGGACCTCCATCTTGAGTAAAGTGACCCGCTCCTCTAGCTCTCCAGAGTTACCGCCAGTCCAACCGCCTCCCCGTCCCATTGGGCCTCAATTGCTTTCTGTTGGCCCATATGGGCTTTGAGAAGGTTGGAGAATTCGGTTAATGTGGGTTCACTTGCCTCCTCTTCCATAACCGGTAGTCCACCAACAGCCCCTTCCTCATCATGGCCATTTCTCCCACTTCCAGATGACCCTGGTTCTGGGCTGGTACAGTCATTGCATCCCCTTCCTCTTACGGGCATAGTTGAGGGTGAATAGCACAAAAATCATCAAAAAAAAGGGGAAAAGCAAGGAGCGAAAAAAAAAACACCAGCATCCAACTTGAAAGATCCCACCACTGCCACCAAATGTAGTGGACCAACAGACACACGGACACTGGTGTTTCAACAGATGGGTCTAGAGGTCAGGTCAGTTTGGTTGAAGCCTTTTTGTCATGTTGGCTTCTTTTATGTTGGGCCCAAGATATTTTGTTAAACTGTTTCTTTTGTGACTTATTAAATTGAATTTTCACCTGAGTTGAAACACCAGTGTCCATGTGTATGTTGGTCCACTACATTTGGTGGCAGTGGTGGGATCTTTCAAGTCGGATGCTGGTGTTTTTTTTCTCCCTGCTTTTCCCTTTTTTGATCATTTTTGTACCATTCACCCTCAACTATGCCCGGAAGGGGAAGAGGATGCAATGACTGTACCAGCCCAGAACCAGGGTCATCTGGAAGTGGGAGAAATGGCCATGACGAGGAAGGGGCTGTTGGTGGACTACCGGTTATGGAAGAGGAGGCAAGTGAACCCACATTAACCGAATTCTCCAACCTTCTCAAAGCCCATATAGGCCAACAGAAAGCAATTGAGGCCCATTGGGACGGGGAGGCGGTTGGACTGGCGGTAACTCTGGAGGGCTAGAAGAGCGGGTCACTTTACTCAAAATGGAGGTCCGGACTCGAGCCACGCCCAGAGTGCGGCGGTCATCGTCATCAGAACCTGAATTGGCCACACCGGTGCGGAGGCAATCTGATGACTTCCCTCCTGCTTCCTCATCTTTGCCTCAGTTGCCGAAGCTGCAGAAGCTGAGTGAGGACGATGATATTGAACATTTCTATTTAATACCATTGCGAACTGGCAAAGCCAGAAGCGCCTTTGTTTGTTTTTTGACTTGGCGATAAATTATGACCAGGTCAAAGTAGCTGTTTTGCTGAAATATGAGAGCGACAGCGGAACGGACAGGCAGAGGTCCTGCTCGCTTCGGGTGGGCCCAGAGGAAACCCATAGAGCTTTACTTCAGGCTGGAGGAGCTGTATGGGAGATGGGTCCAACCAAAAGCGCTTCAGGTATGGATCAGGGAGCATGAGCCGCAGTTGGCAGATGAGGCTGCCATATTGGCGACTGTGTGTGTCGCTGCAAGAGGGAAGAACCAGCCATGGGCGCATAAAAGCTGGAGTAAGGATGGCTTTGGGCAGGCCCCCCCAGGTACCAAGTGTTGCAAGGGAAAAAGGGGCACTAATCCAAACGACACGGAGGTGAGAGAAGTTTCGTGGGACGGTGGTGACCCACCCTGGCGCTGTCCAGGAGTGCCAGATAACATCAGCCGGACGTCCTTGTGAAGCTCCCCTCCACCCTCTGCCAGTTTTGAGTACACCATTTCGGCGACTTGGTATGGATATGGTGGGACCTGTGGAACCGGACTTTCCGAGGAGGGGGAGTGTGTGGTGGCTACCACTACCACCACAATTTAGTGTTTCAAGATTTAGTTAATCATTTATGTAATATTTTTTTAGACATGTATTTTCTAATGGGTGCACACTTTAGTTAATATTTGTCTGAATGCCTATTAGATTTTATTAGCCAATTTGAGGTAACGACCACAGCTGTGTAAGATCTGGCACCTACCATTCTGAAGGGGAGTTATTTAAGTTGATTTAATTATGATTGTTTGGAGTAAAGTTTTCACTGTTTGTTTAAATGTACATTAGTTATTGTTTGAATATATGTATATTTTCTATCTGTTGTTGTTGTATTAAGTTGAAAATGTTTGGTTAATTTGTCATACCTCCTTCAGGTGGTCGTAAGTAGAGTCCGCCCTGATTTAAACAGCCACAGAGATGTGTCTGGAGGTCAGGTCAGTTTGGTTGAAGCCTTTTTGTTGTGTTGGCCTCTTTTATGTTGGGCCCAAGATATTTTGTTAAACTGTTTGTTTTGTGACTTTATTAAATTGAATTTTTACCTAAGTTCAAACATCAGTGTCCGTGTGTCTGTTGGTCCACTAAAGGGATGGTATGACGGAAAATTTTTGTGGTTTTGAAACCTTGACTTTTTCATACCACGGTATACCTTGAAACCGATAATCGGCAAATGCCTAGTGAGGTGGTTGAAGAGTTTGCGGTTTTGGTTACAGCAACATAATCTGTTGCAGCTTTGTTATTTCAATTTTTTTTTTTGGTCTAGTTCATCTGCCTCACTGTTCTGCAGTTTCTGTGTTCTCCCGAGTCCCCGTGCTTGCGTGGGTTTTCTTTTCTCTTGGTAGTGTAGGTTCTTCACACCTTCCAGAAGCAAGTGTGTTAGTTTCAATAAAAGCACAGGTGCGAATGTGAGTGTGACTAGCTGTTGGTCAATCTTTGCCCTGAAATAGACTGGTAACCTGTCCTCTAATCAAAAGTCAATTGTGATAGCTAAAACTGCACTGTAAATGATGGAAATGTACTCCTGCTATTATTTATAGTTTGTGGTCTAAAGAAAAAGAGCAAAACATTGACTATAATTCTAAGATACATTTGCATAGTCTCCACAATGCTACATTTCAAACAGGCAGGATTAATTTGCGGCAAAGAAACAGGACTTTAGTACATTCTGAGTGAGCTTCTCCTTTTAGTATACTTACCCAGGATAGCAAAGTAAGCACTTAAGTGTTTCTGCATGGATTCAGGATTTCTAACTTATAAGTTTGAGTTATGAGTTTGTGAGGCCTGAAAATGTGCCTATA
The DNA here is from genome assembly GCF_030265065.1 of Corythoichthys intestinalis. Classification (NCBI taxonomy): domain Eukaryota; kingdom Metazoa; phylum Chordata; class Actinopteri; order Syngnathiformes; family Syngnathidae; genus Corythoichthys; species Corythoichthys intestinalis. The sequence goes on from NC_080398.1 coordinate 47,465,491, forward strand.
CATATAACCATCAGATGGAAAAACAAAATGGGCTGCAGTTTGTCATTACATCATAATCATCATCATCATCAGTATTCAGTCAATTTTAAATTGTTTTATTTTACCCCATTGTATGATTGGATCCAAAAACGCGTAAAGACACCCTGCAGCCAAGAGGGTTCAGTTTTCCCTAACAAACTCATCTTCTGCATTTGTACCGGAGACTATTTTTAAATTGGAAGCTGCGTCAGCTTTGTATAGAGCCGGAGGATAATATAACTCTTTCTGCTAAGATTTTTTTCAGCAGCAGGGGCAGAGGTAAAGTTTAAATAAAAACACTTTAAATTGTTTCAAGTGTATTTACTAAAAAATATACTAAATAGAGAGATAATTTCTTTTAATTCATTACCTCTGCCAGTAAGGGAAACCCTACGGAAGCAGAGGTTATGTATTGGATTACATATGTCTGTCTGTTTGTTTGTCTCGATGATTGTATTCAAGATAACTCAAAAATGAAAAATGGGATCATTATCAAACTTGCAAGATATGCTTAGTAATATGAAATAGATAAGGTGATTACATTTTGAGGTAATGAGGTCTAACATCACAAAGACAGTTGCAACTAAGGCTAGGTTCATACTGCAGTTCTTGAGCCCGTTAAAGTAATACGCATGCACACTAATTCGCAGTCCGACACGCACTGAGCAAACTGACCCGCATGTGCAGAAGCATCACAACAAATAACTACACATGCCGGCTGTATGTCATTCCAGGGTGATCATATTTTGATTTCTAAAAAGAGGAAACAAAAAACAGACATTAAAGCTGTCTCAAAAATCCCCTATAGTCCTGAAATCATGCATACACGCAAGTGTACAGTATACATGCCGTGTCGATGTTAAACCCAATAAATGGTCCCTTTAGGAATAAGTGCACCCCAGGTGAATGTATGTTATAATTTTACAATCCTGTGCAATGTGTGAATGTCTACCTGCCAGATGATAGTATTCATGTTCTTTCCCAGGAATCCAATTAATTACCTCTTGTTTCAATGAAAAGAAAAAACACAGCAGGGGTCCTGAGTGCTGAGTCTAATGGATGAAATTCTCTGTTCTATGCAATCTATTTTCCACAGTACGAATGGACGTGATTAATAGGAAGAATCAGGATGTAAAAGAAATGCATGTTTGTGGAACCACATTAGATTGCTTTAAGCCTGTTTTCGCATTCATTTGTGCGGTTGCTAAGCCTCTGACCAAACATTTCATGAAGATGCAATTTAACGACAGGTATAACTTCATAGCAGTGGTATGTGTTTGTGAAAAGTGTAAAAGAAGGCTTGAAACAGGAAGTCTAGTAGACTGATTTGTGTTTGTTATTTTTGTATGACCGCAACCAGTGGGATGCAATGGGAAAGACACACCATTAAAGAGATCACTTTGATCTCTGCACAATTCAAACATCTCTCACTATTTAACTGTGTGTACTGCAAAGAAAAATGCAAATAAAACTGCAACTGTTTCAATTAATGACCTTAGTAGTTTACTGTTTGGGAATTGTTTTTAATAGACGACATCTGTGCGGGGTTGTGGGAGTAACTGACGGATGTGAGTGATCAGGTAGATTGCTCCAAGTTCCAATTTCACTGGAGATCTCACTGGCCAAATTCATGTGATATGGCCAGTAGGTCCTTCCTACAGGTCGAAGATGAGTTACGCCAACAAACACACCAGTTTTAAAGGAAATGGAAACAAAGCCACTTATTGGTTTGAACGTGTCGCTGTTGTTTACTCCCATATCCAGCGCATCTTCTGCTTATTCACGAAATTAATCAAATCTGGTCAAAATACAGTAAGTTATGTGTCTCAAGACTTTAGTTCAAGGAGCATTGGCATTGGCAAAGACTAGACAGGATTTGAGTCGTCTTCTGTTGTGGTTATCAAAGAATCCTAGGAAATCCGCATATGATGCAGAATTTTTTATTTTATTTATTTATTTTTTTAAAATATTATTATTATTACAGGCTAAAGGCCATGTATCGTGTATTATCTAATACAGTTGGACCTCGACACACGATCATTTCGACATCCGACGTGAAATTTGACTCGCCATTTGTGTCTAAATCTGGCGACATGCTCAAAATAGGACGATTTATGACAGTGCCGCACTTTCTTCGTTATCCCGCAAGACGGATGCACGGCAGATTTTCTTGTGAGAGAAATCAACATGGGTTCCAAGAAGGTTAGTGCAGGTGGTGAAAAAAATGAAAAAGGTGAGGCTTACCATTGAAATAAAGATAAAAATGATACAAAAATATGAGCGTGGTGCACGCGTCCGTAAATTGGCACGACAATACGACCGTAGAATGTCTACGATCTCGATGGTCCTCCTCCGACCTCCGTTCGCCAATTCTTTATAAGTTAAAGTGACAATTATTATTGTAGTAACATCGCCAGCTTCGTCAGGTTTTAAATTTATTTCAGAACTTGTGCAACACAACATGCCTACCGTCCACCGCAGGTGAACAAAGTGAAAGCAAAAAGTCCCTCTCTCACTCTGTCAAGTCACCCACGCGGTGCGTTCAGGTACACCACTAACACATCCGCAACGTTAGAACCCGATTCGGTACATCATTACAAGTATTATTATTATCATTATTATTATTATTATTATTATTATACAGGGTGATTCAAAAAGAATGTGCCAAAACCATTGCGGTATATTTAAAAAAACAAAACAAAACAAAACAAAAAAAACAATAACTAGCTGGATACAAGTATTGTATATAACTTGAAGTTTTATTTCATGCATTACAAGTGCTCAATGTGATGACAACCAGCAGCAAAACTGAAAGCACGTTGCACTGTGACAATGGCATTTGTTTTCGCAAACTCAAAAAAACGCTTTCTGCTGACGTCATTTTGAGCGTAAATAAACAAGTGATTTTCCGACAAAGACAAATTGAAATTGACACCCAGTTAAAGAATGATAAGTCCTGTATCAAATGACTACTAATTCAGTCTATTTCAATGATTTTTAAAGTGAACAAATGCGTGATGATTTTGGCACATTCTTTTGCAGCCTGTATTATTATTCCGAATGTTCATAATTTATCTGTTTTGCTCTGGGTAATTGCTATTTGCAATACCAGCATATATTAAGGATTTAGGGTAGGTTTTCGGGCTGTGGAACAAATTAATGGAATTATAATGTATTCTTATGGGCAAATCCTGCTCGACATACGACCATCTCGACTTACAAACAAGGTCTTGGAACGAATTAACATTGTATGTAGAGGTACCACTGTATTGCCATTAGTGTCAAAGAGTAATTGCATTGTTTGTACTAAAAAGTAATATTCAAAAATGTATAGAAATTGAGATGTTTAAAGTACTGTATGTATTTTGCTTTTTTTTTTTTACTTTGTTACACCTCCAATAAAGTGTAACTACAAAAAAAATGTATGGCCTGGTTATCAGGCTAGAATGAGATGAGCTATTCCCTTTTATGAAAGCCACAATTTTTATCTTTCCTGAGACTTTCTACTCTTCATACGACTTGGTGCTTGATGTCACAGGATGTCAAAGAAAAACTATCAATTGACTTTGGAGATTGCACTGTATTTTAGATTTCAGCACAAAAATGTTTTCCATTTCTAGGAAGGCTGTTATGTAACTAGCAGTTCCATGAGAGATACATTCATGTTCGAATTCCCTTTGCTGCTTTTTTCTATGCGCTGCTCAAATCTGGTCCATTTCCTGCTGTCTCACTCACTCATGCACCACTGCGTTCACTGACACAAACAGTTGCTTTTAGAAAATGAAAATTGGGCTGATAGTAGATTAAGGCACACACGCTTACATATTCAGGAAAATAGATCATGTAAGTGCCCACTACTGAGTTTATTCCTGTTCCCATGAGGACTCTTGAACAAGGAGTATCGCTCGCTCTCTTGGCATCGAGCGCTCACACACACACACACAATGATGATCCTTCCCATGGGAATAAAGAGGCTGCACTGCAGAGGGGAAAAGCAGAATTGATAAGAAAAATAAGCAAAGGGAGAGTAGCAGGGGAAAAGGGGGAGAGTGTGGAATAGAATTGTGATTTTAATGGAGAAATGCGAAGTGGGAGCACAAAGCTGTAGGAGAGCTAATGAGGGAGGCGAGGAAAGTTGCTGAAGGTTATGGAGTGCGCTCGTTTGGGAACAGCAGTGAACATGGATATGAAGTGAGTTACAAATCTCTATGAATCTGGAAGGCATTCATCCATTTACCCAAGCGTGTATGTTTCATTCACAGAAAAAGATGATCTGTGATTTTCCCAGAGCTGCACTTAGTCCTTGCAGGAGGTCTGTTCCTGAAATGGTTGACAAGCTGATAGAATTAGAAGAAATTGATTAAAAAGGTCAGACATGTGTCTACTTTGTATTTGCCCAATTTATGCTTAAGCACACCTTTCCATTAATATCAGTATCTGCTGCAAAATGCATTCGGTGTATATTATTTTAACACTGATGGTTTCAAACTTGTTAACCAGGTTGAAGGGGACTTTAGGTAAAAGAGACATTTTGTGTCTTTGTGTATTATAGTGAAATATTATGTAAAACCTAAGCACAAATGTTTGTGGACACAGCTTGTAGCTTTAGCAAACAAATGTGTTTGACAAGATCTTTTTCCATCCTGTAGGATTGTGCCCCAGTAGTAAAAATTCATAGACGTGTTTGGATGAGTTTGGTATAGTAGAATATATGACTGGCCTGTACCATATCTTGACCCCACTTTAGGGGGTAACTAAAAGAACTTTCACTTCTTGCAGGCATTTTTAACGGTAGTCATGGTTTCCTTCTGAGGGCCATTATGTCTGTGAATAACTGTAAATATAAAGACCTCATAATGCTGCATTCTGACTGAGTCCTTGCAAATCTAAAATCACTACTCTTCAGGGGGAATAAAAGCATCTTTTTGAGTTACTATGTTCAAGCACCACTGACCAGTGTAATGTGGGCCTTTTTTTCACGGATCAGCAATGTGTGGCGGAAATGACAGTAAATACAAAATAACACTTCGAAGCTAAAAACGAATATTAAGTGTAGGGAAAATGTCACTCACCATACACTGAATCAACCATTTTTAACAGCGGCCTCTCCTCAAACTTGTCGGCAAATATCTGTGGTTGCAAGCATAATGAGTTTTTCTCCAATCGTGAAAGGTTTCTTAGCTTGGTTGTAGGCTCCTCTTCTGGCTCAGGAGGTGGCTTTTTCCCCGTAAAAAAGCTGTCCAAAGACGTCGCCGCCCGCAGCACACATCCAACAGCAGCTAAAGTTACTGTTTACATTGACTGGCGCTGGGCTGCTATTGGAGTGCAAACACCCTAGTAATTGCGGCCAAACAGTAGATGGCGACCTATACAAATCTTTACTCGGATTAGTCGATAGAGTAGACATGGATATGAGCCACAGGCAGGATTGCAGTCATTAATAAATTATTTATTTCTCTGCGGCCCAGTAGAAAATACACCACGGACCGGTGCCGGTCCATTGCCTGGTGAATGGTGACCATTGATACAGAATAAAATGATGTTCATTAGTGTACCGCATGAAGGAATTCAGCCTCCCGGCCAAGCCACACGGAAACGGTGCTCCGCTGAGACCGCTACATGAGTCAACCGGGAGGATCCAAAATTCCGCAGGTTCCCCTCTTGTGGTAACCCTTTGTACTGACTCCATGTTCCAAAAGTCTGAAGAAGGCTCACCAAAAACAGGTTGACAATTTATTCGTTGACAGTGGTAAAAAACAAGGCAAAACAGATGACGGAATGACCCTGCTGGATCCAAAACAAGGCTACAAAGAAATGTTTCCGAGCAGTGAACATTTGTTATCTCAGTGTCCAGTCTTTTTGAAAGCTGCGGTGGAGTGGACCTGGCCGAAGGCGTGGCTGGGTGTTGTCTTGGGATCATCCCTCTGTGGCTGGTTTTGGGCGGTTAGGTTTGTGCGTCATCCTTTGTGGCTGGGACGTGGTTGCCACAGGGACAGACGCTGGTCTTGACGTCCCAAGCGCCCGCTATCAACTTGTTATCCTGGCTGGGCAAGACGCTACTTGTTTTAGGACGGAGCGCCCTGCTCTTTGTCCTTGGAGTGGCCGAGAGAACTGATTGCGAGAGTTGGTGCGTCAATCTTGCTCGTGACGCATACGTTGGGCTTCTGTGATAAGTGGCGTTGTGTATCTATTCTGCTTCTTTTCATTAAACTATGGTGTGCTATTTATTTTATAGTAGGTGTGTTAGAGTAATGCAAACAGTTATATGGTGTGTGCGAGAAAGGTAACTATTCCCTTCATGCACGAGTGCTATTTTTAGACCGCAAGGCAGCGTGACTTCACCATCGTAAACCAGAAGGGGGTCAACATAGAAGCGCTCGCAGACGACCCATGCTAATACTTCTTGTTTTCTGCCGGTTATCTCCCAAAAAATAATGCGCCTATTAAACACTGCTGCTATGAAACTTATATAAACGACTTTAGACATTATGACCGTCCATATTTGAAGGATGTTTTCTTCATTCCTTTCCCGAAGCCGAAAACTCGGAAGGATAAACGTGAACGATGGATCAACTTGTGCGGACGTCGAAAAGACCAATTTAACACCAGCAAGGTGGACCCATTCACCTTTATATATAGTAAACATTTTGTTCGGTGCCATGGGCCTACAGATGACAGTCTTGATCGATTACCTGCCATAGCCTGCCCGAAAGAGGTAAGCCATTTTGATATTTTTACTTATTTTTTTAGCTTGGCGTTTTGCCGTGCTGCTTCTGTCTGATGATGGATAACCTGGAAAAAATGGTATTTGACTGCCACTGTTGTTCTAACCTCCTTTGCCAACAGTCAGATTGCCTTACACACCAATCGTGATATTTATGAACAATTTTTTTATTTAGTTGAGAATTGAGAACTAAGAATTTGTTGTTGAAAACTAAAGCCTCACCTACAGACACATGTTTGAGAAGTTAATACCAGTAGGAGTTAACAGAGTTTTTGTAAAGTTCTGTAAAGAATTTTTGTTTACTGTTGCAGATTGAACGTATTGTCAGGCGAAAGACAAAAGCAGCAACGCCACGGCCATTCGCAAGCACTCCAACGCCAAAAAGAAGGAAAGTGGTGGACTCGGCAAATGCTGTTCTCGACGCAGCAAACATCTTGATGGATCGCTATATGATGTCACCTCTCGATGTTACTGACACAGAAGAAAATAAAAGTGTTGAAAGATATTATCTGATGATATATTGTAAATCTGATTGTCATACATATTACAGTAAGCGACGTTACAGTATTTTGACCTTTGAATATTTGTTCTATCAAACAACAAATCAGGAGTATTAATAAATTGGCCCTCTCAATATACACTTTTTCCAACAACCTTATGTTTAACTACATCAGAATAAGGTGTAGTGAAGCACTGTATATTTCAGTAATCACAAATTTTATAGCCACTGAAGTTATACATAAAACTTCAGTGAATAAAGCATATTTCATTCCCATTTAAGTGGATTAGATAAGGAATTAGCTCGAAATATGCTGTTATAATAACAGCATATTTTAAGCTAATTGCTTGTCTAGTCCACCTAAATTCAAATTTAGCAAGTACAGTACATTTGTAGTGCAAATGGTGGGAAGCGATAGCTCAAGTACAGCACATTTGTAGTGCATATGGTGGGAAGGGATAGCTCTTTGAAACAAGAGGATGTCATTGTCAGTGGCGAAGGCAATGTTGGAAAGAAAAACACCAAAAAAATGGTGTCGATAAAAAGCTACCTCTGGATCCGGTCAGCTCTTTTTCAGCCCTCTACACTCTAGCCATCTCTTTAACTGAACACATCTTCCACATCTTTACCAGTGAATTTGGCACCAGGCACATCATTTTCGGACAGAATTGGTAGGTTTAGCTCAGTAGACATCTCTTTCCTACACTATTTACTGTACATGCGTCTAGCATGAGTGACACGGGCGTGTTTGACCCCCCCCCCCAGCAACAGTTGGTAGCTTCATGAATATTAATGAGCAAAGGTGACATATTACATGCGGTACGCTATTGTTAATTCAATTTACATTAACCTAATAAAATCTTACTCTGAAATTGACATTGCACTTGTAGTGTTTTTTTAAATGTCCTAATGATCTTGGCCCGTCTTTTACCTCACAAACCCTCGCGGTCCTTGCGCTCCTTTAGCAGAGGTCTCGTCTTTGTTCCAAGGGCCAGGACAACCACACGGCGAGGCGTCTTTTCAGGTTTATGTCCCTCTCCTCTGGAACAATCTGCTAGAGGACGTCAGGGCTGTTGAGATTGCGCATTTGTTCAAGACCTACTTTTTACTGTAGCTTTTTTGCAGGAGTGAATGAGTGATTGACTGACTGTATGAGTGATTGGGGCTGAAAGTATGGGCTTAATGGTTCGAATGAGGGTAGGGTTGAACTGGATGAATTTAACCTAGGAAGCACTTTGTGTAACATTGTTTGAAAAGCGCTTTGTAAATAAAATTTGATTTGATGATTTTATTATTATTTTATTAAAAACTGTAATGACGCGTTACCACCGCGAGACATGCGTGCACATCAAAGTGTGCACTTGAACAAAACCCTTCACAAAAAGGCTCTAATACAGTACTCTAAAAATGATAATAATAATTAAAAATAATATTTTGTAATACTACAACTAGTTAAAAAATATGTAGCACTTTATATTTCTCCACACTAATAGAGCAGTTCTGGCACACTAATTGGACAGCCTAATGTTGCTAGTGAGGGAAAACGGACATTAAATTCTATAAACATCTAGTGTTTCACTAGTGGTTTCCGTACAGTAGTGCACAGATGTGAAATCATGCACAGTTTTGCTACACAAAGTAACATCCATTCTTCCATCCATTTTCTCCGGCTTATCCAAGGTTGGGTCGCAGGGGCAGTATATTCAGTAGGGAAACCTAGACGTCCATCTCCCCAGCCACTTTATCCAGCTGGTCCAGGAGGGCCCTAAGGCGTTTGCAAGCCAGTTGAGAGATACAGTCTCCCCAGCGTGTCGTGGGTCGACCCTAAGGCCTCCTCCCAATGTGACGTGCACACAACAACCCTCCAGCGGCATCCTAATCTGATCCCTGAGCCACCTCGTCTGGCTTCTCTCAATGGGGAGGAGCAGCGGCTCTACTCCAAGTCCCTTCTGGATGACCACTCGTAACTGGGATTTGTTCTTTTGGTCACAACCCACAGTTAGTGACTAAAGGTGAAGGTAGGGACATAGATCGACCGATAGAGAGCTTCACCTTTTGGCTCTGTTCCTTCTTTACCACAACAGACTGATGCAGAGTCCACATCACTGCAGACACCAAACCGATCCACCTGTCGATGTCCTGCTCCATTCTTCCCTCCCTTGGGAACAAGACCCTCAGATAATTAAACTCGTCTACTTGGAGAAGGACCTCATCCCTGACATGGAGTGGGCATTCGACCTTTTTCCAACCGAGGATCATGTTCTCAGATTTGGAGGTGCAGATTCTCATCCCCACGGCTTCACACTCAATTGTGAGGCCACTCCAGTGAGAGTTCAAGATTGTAGCCTGATGTAGCCACCAGAACAAAGTCATTTGGACAAAGCAAAGATGCAAAACTGGGAGCACCCAACCAGACCCCCTCTATGCCTCAGCTGCGCCTCGATATCTTGTCCGTAAAAGTTATGAATAGAATCTGTGATAAAGGGCAGCCTATTTTAATTCCAACCCTCACTGACAAGGAATCAGACTTATTGCCGACTATACAGACCAAACTCTGACACCAGTCGTACAGGGACGGGACCACCCATTCCCCATACACCTGCAGCAACCACCACAGGACTCCCGAAGGGGCATGGTTAAACGCCTTCACCGTCTATAAAGCACATGTAGACTGGTTGGAAAAACTCCCATTTTCTTCTAAGAACCCTGCTGATGGCATAGAGCTGATCCACTGTTCCACGACCAGGACGAAGACCCCACTTCTCCTCCTTAAGCCAAAATTCAATTTCCCAGCAGACCTTCCTCTCCAGCACCCCTGAATAGACTTCCCCGGGGAGGTTGAGGAATGTGATTCCCCTATATTTGGAACAAATACTCTGGTCCTCCTTTTTATAAAGGAGGACCACCACCGTGGTCTACCAATCAAGAGGCTCTGTCCCCGATGTCCTCAAGATGTTGCAGGGGTGTGTCAACCAAGAAAACCCCTCCCATGATCCAGAGTAGGGATGTCCCGATCTGATCACTTGATCGGAAATCAGGCCGATGGCGCCATTTTTCGGAAGATCAGAATGGGGTGAGAAGGATTGGGTTTTAATTTAAAAAATATATATTTACGCTTTTCTGCTTCATGCTCGCACAGCCTCTCACTCTCCCCCCTGCTGCTTTTCTTGGTCAGCAGTGTAGCTGGAGTTTGGTACATAAAGTTAACAATGATGGCTGAAGTGGCTGGGGAGAGAGAAGTCTGGCCTTCCCTGCTAAAGCTGCTGCCCCCGCGACCCGACCCCGGACTAAGCGGAAGATAATGGATGGATGGATGGATGGATGGATGATAGGTTTGTAGCTTTGGTCTGGCGAGTGAATTCTCTGTAGCATTACGATCAAAGGCACAAATGTGTCAATCATTGTTTAGTCAATCTTCGTTGTCTAGCTTGTTCTCGGCAGTGAATTTCAGTGGACTCACTCATACTGACAAAAAAAAAATGAATTTTATGAATGAATGAATGAATGAATGCTTTTATTTGGACATAAGAAACTAAAAATAATAGCCAAACAAAAATAACGAAAAACAAAATTTTTAAAAAATCAGACAGGACCAATGATAACTCGAGATAACAGCAAAAATAGTTAAGACAATAATAATAATAATGATAATAATAAACAAGATCAGAATGTATTCATTGTGTCCAAAAAGGAGTAGGATGAAGCATTTGCTAATTAAAACCTACCCCCCATTTCTATTCCTTAATTATATCTGTCCGCCCTATGTAACTAGTCCTCATACTAACAAAGAAATAAACTAAATAACCATATACATAAGATGCAAGATAAACAAAAATAAACAAGACTTAGCCAATAACATATGTGAAAACCCCCTATAATTGAACCCCTTCCTCTTCCCTATACCCAGTGAAAACCCTGTGCTTGTACCACTTCCTAAACTGGGTGATGCTTGGACATTGCTTGAGCCCCTCATCTAGTTTATTCCACAGCTTCACTCCACAAACTGAAACACAAAAACTTTTTAATGTAGTTCGTACCCTCTGAATCTGTAAGTGAAGCTCACCCCTGTATTGACTGTATTGTCCTTCTCTGTTAAAAAATAATTTCTGTATATTGCCAAGAAGTGACCTGTGTAAAGTCTTATACATTAGGTGAGCTGTTTGAAAATCAACCAAGTCCATGAATTTTAATGTTCGGGAATTTACAGTGCCTTGCAAAAGTATTCGGCCCCCTTGAATCTTGCAACCTTTCGCCACATTTCAGGCTTCAAACATAAAGATATGAAATTTAATTTTTTTGTCAAGAATCAACAACAAGTGGGACACAATCGTGAAGTGGAACAACATTTATTGGATAATTTAAACTTTTTTGACAAATAAAAAACTGAAAAGTGGGGCGAGCAATATTATTCGGCCCCTTTAATTTCAGTGCAGCAAACTCACTCCAGAAGTTCAGTGAGGATCTCTGAATGATCCAATGTTGTCCTAAATGACCGATGATGATAAATAGAATCCACCTGTGTGTATTCAAGTCTCCGTATAAATGCACCTGCTCTGTGATAGTCTCAGGGTTCTGTTTAAAGTGCAGAGAGCATTATGAAAACCAGGCAGGTCCGAGATACTGTTGTGGAGAAGTTTAAAGCCGGATTTGGATACAAAAAGATTTCCCAAGCTTTAAACATCTCAAGGAGCACTGTGCAAGCCATCATATTGAAATGGAAGGAGCATCAGGAGATCTACAGCTGAGGTGGGAGAGTCTGTCCATAGGACAACAATCAGTTGTACACTGCACAAATCTGGCCTTTATGGAAGAGTGGCAAGAAGAAAGCCATTTCTCAAAGATATCCATAAAAAGTCTCGTTTAAAGTTTGCCACAAGCCACCTGGGAGACACACCAAACATGTGGAAGAAGGTGCTCTGGTCAGATGAAACCAAAATTGAACTTTTTGGCCACAATGCAAAACGATATGTTTGGCGTAAAAGCAACACAGCTCATCACCCTGAACACACCATCCCCACTGTCAAACATGGTGGTGGCAGCATCATGGTTTGGGCCTGCTTTTCTTCAGCAGGGACAGGGAAGATGGTTAAAATTGACGGGAAGATGGATGCAGCCAAATACAGGAACATTCTGGAAGAAAACCTGTTGGTATCTGCACAAGACCTGAGACTGGGACGGAGATTTATCGTCCAACAGGACAATGATCCAAAACATAAAGCCAAATCTACAATGGAATGGTTCAAAAATAAAGGTATCCAGGTGTTAGAATGGCCAAGTCAAAGTCCAAACCTGAATCCAATCGAGATTCTGTGGAAAGAGCTGAAGACTGCTGTTCACAAACACTCTCCATCCAACCTCACTGAGCTCGAGCTGTTTTGCAAGGAAGAATGGGCAAGAATGTTAGTCTCTCGATGTGCAAAACTGATAGAAACATACCCCAAGCGACTTGCAGCTGTAATTGGAGCAAAAGGTGGCGCTACAAAGTATTAACGCAAGGGGGCCGAATAATATTGCACGCCCCACTTTTCAGTTTTTTATCTGTTAAAAAAGTTGAAATTATCCAATAAATTTTGTTCCACTTCACGATTGTGTCCCACTTGTTGTTGATTCTTGACAAAAAATTAAAATTTTATATCTTTATGTTTGAAGCCTGAAATGTGGCGAAAGGTTGCAAGGTTCAAGGGGGCCGAATACTTTTGCAAGGCACTGTAAAAATAATGTATTGGTATGATCCCTATAAACAGCATTATTTACTATTCTTATGGCTCTTTTTTTGTAAAATGGATAGTGAATTTATTGTACATTTATAAGTATTACACCAGACTTCTGTACAGTAGTGTAAATATGGCAGGATTAAAGAACAGTAAAGTATGTGGAGTGATTTATGGTCAAGACTGTTTTTTGCTTTACTCAGGACTGAAGTGATTCTTGATAATTTACTTTGTATATGTTTTATATGAGCTTTCCAGTTAATCTTCTCATCAATAACTACCCCAAGAAACTCGTTTTCATAGACCCTTTCAATATTTACACCATCTATCTTTATTTGTACTTCACTATTTTTACTGCATCTGCTAAGTAACATGAATTTTGTTTTACTTAAGTTTAATGATAATTTGTTTTTGTCAAACAATGCTTTTAGTTTCCAAATTTCATCAGAAACCCTACCAAGGAGCTCATGTAACCCCCCCTTCCCCCAGAGCAAAAGATACTTTGTCATCTGCAAATAAAACTAATTTTAGTATTCTTGAAACTTTGCATATATCATTTATATAAAAAATAAACAGTTTTGGACCTAACACTGAACCCTGAGGGACACCACAAGCAAGGTCCAGGCATGATGATGAGTCACCCAACTTCACAAATTGTTTTCTGTTACTTAAATAACTCTTCACCCAATGTAGTGCCACTCCTCTGATCCCATAGTTTTCAAATTTATTGATTTAAATGTCATGATTAATGGTCTCAAATGCCAAGTGACAAATTGCCAAATTATGACAAGTGATTAGAGGTATGGCGTTAAAGGTGATGCATTGAAAAATGGCGGGCGTCTACATTTTTTGCTGGTGCACCTTAAGGAAAAAGTTAGATGCACCAGTGCACCTACTAGTAAGACATAGTTGTTTTAGAATTCTATTTTGATCGAGACTGTTGTAGTAAATGGGCTTTCATCTGGTTATGAAGGATATAAAATCATAAATTATTTTCATAGGCTGATGCTTCAGTTCACGTCATGCATGAAGGTGGTTGGAACGCTTGCTTTTCTTGTTTTTTCCCAACTAGAATTACTGTAGTAGATTGTTCTCGGAATTCTGGCCATTCTGCTGTCTTCTGTACATTGCATACAGACTGAAGAAAAAGAAAAAAATACAATTAAGACATCTGCCCTACTTGAGCTGGGAGCATATGAATGCCTGGAAGTGTTTCATTTCAGCACCCAACAATCTAAGTCTGTCATCACCTGACAAGTGTGATGGGACAGTGTTTGATTGTGTGCGCCATGCTCAGTGTTGTTTAGTACCTACGTAGTCTAGTCTGTGTGTGAGTAGAGACACTATCATCTGTTCAGACAGTGACTCAGAGTGGATGATGATGGTATTAATGACAATAGCCAGGAATTGTTCTGCTGACTATGATCAAAGGAAACATTCATTCTGTTTCTTTGTACAAGCCTATAGAACCATAACTAATGCAGAGATGCTTCTTCCAAGCTTTGTGAAAAAAGACAAACTCCTGTTGCCTGAAGGGACAATTATTGTAGGCTACTTACAGTATGTCTTTTGTGTTTTGACCCAATTTTCTAGTAGTGGTCGTTATAAAAATTGAGGACTCATTTTGAAGATTTGAATGGGGAAAAAAAATGAAGCTACATTTACTGGTAATAAGAGATCTGACAAATCCAGTCCACTGACCTCTTTGTATTATTTTGACGTTCACTGGTCAACAGCTCATTCAGAGAAGAGAACTGGATTTATGGTTGAGGGAAATGTAGTTGCCGATGTAAAAATAATTTTCAATGGCTGGTTAATGTCCGTAAAAATCCTAATTAGTCGGCAGCCTTGAGAAACATGGTTTTAGAATGGGGTGGAGACTAGGGCTGGGTAATATGGCTTTAAGCACGTATCACGGTAAATTGATCAGATTTACCTCGATAACAGTAAATGATAATAAATTCGCCCAAGCGGAATGTTATAGAATTTGAAAATCTGAATCAATGCATGAAATACAGATTAACCATTTCTCGTTCATTTATTTACCAGCCTTCAACTTAATATATTTAACAATTGTACATGCAGTCTAAACATTAAATATATAAAAATTTATTGTAAACAATAACAATTCAAGTATGAACAATTATAACATTTTGTATGGCTTGAACAATGTACATTGTCAAAATCAATATGCCTGTGCAAACATGTCATTGTAACACAAATGACTTACAGCTTGAACTGTACACTTCAAAAAGACAATTTACTGTTAATGGCTGCTATGACATAATTACTCAACACAAGTGTTTACTTCAAGGTTTCAAGTTTTTTTTTCCCCAGTGCATTTTTTAATACATGTAAGCCCACATGAACCCCCACACAGACACACACACATTGAAGCTATATTGATCTTCTGCAAATTAAACATTTAAGATTTTATGATGGCAGTAATGACACAAAATTATGCACATACAGAAAAATTGCTGGAGCCATCAAAACGGTCATATTATAATTTTCACTGTTGGATTGTACTTTATGCTGAATCCTTTACCATCACAAAAGCTATCAGAGAAATCACACACAGACAGAGCTACACAATAACACGACATACTAATTGCTAGATGCAGTCCATGCCCAATCCACTCATAAGTTCACCCGTTTCGACAAGGTTAGAGCCGCTATCCGACTCCGTCACGTTCATTTGTAGCGTTAACTGCTAGCGTTGGCCGCTAGCGTTAGCCTGTGGCCTGGCTACCAGTAGAAAGCAATGAAAGCACCCTCTCCGGAAATCGTGAGAACAAGGGAGGACAGCGGATGAAAGCCCGTCTGGATGCCGCCAAAAGTTAACTAGTACTTAATGTCTGGTGAAAGTTTGGCGACCTCCCTTAAGTCACACTCCATCACATCTGCTTGTAGCGTTAGCCGCTAGCGTTAGCCTACCGGGCTTCTGTTTGTTTGGGTCCCTGATAACCACGTGACTCCATACGTAAGCACACTGACTGCTTTCTTAAAGGAAAATAAACATAGCTGAACAACCCAGAGTCAAAGCGGAATGAAAAGACTATATTTTCTTGTTTTATTAAATTACCTAATTTACTGACAGGGTCAAAATTATGTCAGTCATCGTGAAGAATTTCGGTACCGGTAAATTTTTGGTTTACTGCCCTGCTTTAGTGGAGACTGGTGTACATGGAGAAGCAGTTGTTTTTCTATACATGCTGTATGATTGGCTGCCGACCAGTCCAGGGACTACTCTAACTCTTGACTAGCACCAATCGTGATAGGCTCTAGCTCACCCATCACCTTTATTTAGGCCCATGGCAAACAATACAGTACCGTTCTTAGTACACAATGAAAACATTGTCTCATTAATTTGGAGCTTTAACACTTATATTTCCAGTTTATAATGACTATATACAGTCACATAATCATTTACATTATTTCAGTATGCAGATTCCAAGATCATTATATCAGGTAATTGTATGCAAGTGCAATATAAGTAGTCTTCGAAAGACTTTCCCAAAAGCCCTAACCTCAATCCGGGGATTTCTTCAAACATTTTAAATGAACATGACCATATATTCCAAAAAGTGTGGTCAAATGCACGGAAATGCGTCAAACATTTTTAACCTTTACCCCCGATCAGAGATTGCTCTTTTTGTGACGTCCGACCACACAAATGGTCTTCTGGATGAATGCACACTAAAATTTCCATATAAACATATCCCAAAAGAATGAAAAGGGAATGAGCTGGCTTCACTTTCATTACTTTAGAGTTTCCTTCATTTTGCTTATTCTTCCGGCCAACAAAATGAGGTGCATTGAACGAGACACAGTACAGTTTTTCCCACAAGTGTTCATGTTTCAGGCAGGATTATGCTTCCAAACTACTTAATCTTTGTCTGAGTTTAGAGATTTTTACACATGCCAACATTTTAATCAGTCTTAGTGTGTTTCAATGAGACTAGAGGTGCAGTGACAGCTGTTCCAGTTGGCGTCCTTGGAGAGATCCACTTGCAAACACTTACTTTGTGTGTAATCCACTCGAGGGAACAGGAACTGGGGGAGTGCCAATCCCTTCTAGACCCAATTAAAGTAAGCATAGTCTTTCTCTATTATAGTGTTGGTTTTTGTTTTGGCTCATTTTTGACCAGTGCTTAAATTCCCACATTGGTAGTTTTTTCTTTCACCGAATGAGACTGGGTTTGAACCTGCATTCTACCAGCTGGTTCTTGTCTGCCTTGTTTCCTACTTATGTTCTTTGTTTTTATTCTTGTCAGAGCCCTTGTTAGTAATCTCGCATTTTCACAATAATTGCTTCGACTATTGCAGTTCTTTAGTTTCTGCCCGCAATCAAGGTTGATTTTTCATCACTAAAATAACACCATTGTTCTTTTTTTTTCATGTGCTTTTCCCACTCAAGAGGCACATTGCATGGAACATTTTAGTTATTATATATGTTCTTGGTAGATGGAAAGGTGAAGTTACATCACATTCAGTGTCAGAAGAAATTTGCCATGGATTTGGACAAACATACGCTGTAAAATGTTGCTGTGAGTGTCTTGCAATATACGTATCAAGCTACCGGCACAGAGCCTACAAGAGAAGCTTTCATTTTGAAATCAGAGGATCCTCTTCCCACTTTTCTGCCTCCAGTGTGTTCCTCTTTCAACTTCTGTCTCACTTGTCACAGACCTAATGAGAGGATGTTTCGTTATCCCCTAAATCTGCTCACCAATTAAGATTCCTATTCAGAGCAGATAGAAGAACCCTTTCCTTGACTGCAGGTCAGTATTGTAAAAGAAAAAAAAGATGGGATAAAAACAATTTAATAAGACTGATGAAGTTGTTTCACAACTGGTTATACTGTCAGCACTCTTTAGCTACTGAGGAAATAAACTGTCGTATTTACAAAACATGTAATTGGATGGGGTTGAGTAGAGTTTAACAAGTGAAGCGATTTTTGACAAGCTAATGGGATTTTTAATGGGGGCCCAGCTGCTTGTCGCTGGCGGTAGGCTGTCATTCATCAGGAGAACTGTCATGAGCTCGGAGTGAGATGTAAAGTAGTGACAATAAAAACAATTTGGCAGCGTATTTGCGCAAACGATCTTCTGTTCCAATTAGAAAGCTTGTAAAAATTGGGGCAAGACTATTGTTATTATAATTTTAAAAAATATTTATATAATATTACATACTGTATATGTATAATACATTTTTTTCCAAGAGTTTTAGTGTATCATTCCATTATTGCATCAGTGGTTTATCTTTGATTTTGTTATTTGACATATTAACAAACAAACAAAAGGACAGAAAGCAGAAAAAGTGAGAGTCAGAAGATTGCAGGTTTTGGGCAAATGTCTTGTAAGTTTCTGTTTTAGTAACAGGTCAAAGGGATGCGATTAGTTGTTGCTTTAATCCACAATTCATAGAAAGCAGGACGGGAAACTAACAGTTCGTTGTTTTAAAATCAAAACCCCGACAGAGGAAGATAACAATCTAACACTTAGATTTAAGGGAAAGTTCAACATTTTTGACATTTGGCATAATCTTCAAGTTAGCGGGGGTTGAATTCGTCGGTGGAGTTGATGCCAACAAATTCCGTGCAGTTTGTCAATTATTTGTATATGGCGGAAAAACAGTTCCTGCTCTTTCACCCATCTTAAAAATAAACTGCTGTATTTTAAGCCAAAAGAACTGTTATTTTTGATAGAACAATATGTCTATATGGTGCCATAGCAGATTCATGGCGTATTAAGTCCCCAAACTATTTTCATTTGTCCGTTCTACCCTGGAAACCCCTGTTTACAGACATCTCGCAACACACAGACTGTATGGCTTCTATGGAATCATATTCTAAAATATGTTGGGTGTTTTCGCTCTCTCAGTCAAAAAGGATCCCGATCCCTGATGTAGGGTATATAGGGTATATATATAGGTCATTACTCTGACCTTTAGCAAAATTAAATAATCTTAGTAATTCTAAATGACATAAAATTGGGAAACTAAAGTCTGATTTCTTGTCAGTGAGCAAATAAGAATGATCAGTCTTTTTATATTGTGGATATAACTTTTGGTTTCAACTATAACTACCTATGTCACAGAAGTCATTGTGAATTTTCACTGCAATTTCTTGTAGCTGTTTGCCATTTATAGAATCTGGTGCAAAGTTGGTGTTTGGACAGAAAACCAACTCGTGTAAATATGCACACACACACACACACACCCACGCACACACACACACGCAAACACACCCACGCAGTACATATATAGTGTAACCATTTTCCCCAATAATGGAAACTCTTATGATTCTACTTTGAGCCGGAGCTCAGTGTAGTTACATTAGTGCTATTTGTAGATTTCAAACATAATGCTTTATTTGTGTAATTTTTATGACTGAAGCAACTACCACTGGGTCTTTTTGGCTCTGCACTTTTTGGAGCCAAGACCTTGAGAATACGCTTATATATTTTTTGGAGGATACTCGTCTTAAGCCGAACATGTTGTTTTTCATCCTAAATACAGGCCAGCCACACTTGTCACGTCACGAAAGCAGATTACTGAAGGTCTTAATCATATATCGTCCTTGCTTGCTTTCTTTGTTACCATGTGCTAGAACAAATCATTGGCTCTTACTTGGTTCTGTAATCTGACATTGCTGGTGTGAGTCAGCGGGTTATTATTTGCATACGCTGTCTTTGGAGGGCTATTGAGGACAGTCATATAAAGCCGCGGTTCTATTCATGAAAGCCTGTCAGTTCTCGTCCGCAGGTTGGCGGCTAGGCTTGTTACCGTTCCAGCATGCCTCCCTTGACAATACTTTCTATGCTGAATCCCAAATGCCACCGGCCAACTGCCAATTATAAACAGTGTCTACAGTGGAATACGTCTGTTCAACATAACAAGCATACCAAGGATTCAGGACGTGGGAAATACAGTAGACATATTGAGCTTGTGATATGCATGTCTTTGTCTCTGCGCACGTCATCTGCCACTTGCTGTTTGAGAACATTGTTATTGTCAAGCAAAATTGAGCATCAATTTCTTTTAGGAACTTGTACTGTACTGGCACTAGTTATTATTAGATGGAGTGAACAGAAGTCATTTCAAAACTTGTCATTTTTATTTTTAAAGAATTTTAACAGGCAGCACAGTATAAGATTGGTTAAACAGGATGCTAAGCAAGGGGCTTATGTCTGACATGAAGCCTATCTAGGTGAGAAGCATTATAACTTGTAGAATCATCAATCAACCGAACAAGGGTATTTTTGGAATGTGCGTGGAAACTGAACAACCTGTAGAGACCTTACACAGAACATTCCTAGAGATGATTCAAATTCAAAACTTTTGACAACTTTAGCCACTCTGTTGCCCCACTTTTATCCCAAAATCCTCCACTTTAGTCATTTACCATGTGTATTACTGTTTACCTCTGACATCTTTACCTTATTTCCCCTGTTCAGTGAAGTACATGCGAGAAGCCACACCATACGTGAAGAAAGGCTCACCTGTCTCAGAGATTGGATGGGAAACCCCCCCACCTGAGTCGCCGCGTTTTGGCAGCACTTCCATCACCTCCTCCCCGGAGACTCCAAGTCCACCTCTTCAACCATCCTTGTCCCTGCAGGGAGACAGAAGATGCATTCCATTGAAGATGTGCTATGTAACCCGAGCCATGACCACAGCAGACCCAGACAACAGGTAGCTAACTGAAACATCCTATTTGCACAGTTTTCTCTTGATGGGCCTATAATCTCATTCATAGTTTCACACAATTAACTTCTACAATAGTTCAGGCTAGGACGGTTAATGGCTTTCTAAGTGTAATTATTTAGATGATACGGCATATCGGCTACACAACACACTGTTTAGAGGAGCGCATAGTTTCTTGAACGGCACCTAGACGGCCTAGTATAGCCAGGCTATTCGTATAATTATCGGATTCAAAGGAAGTGACGTCACAGAGCGCGCCATCGCCGTTACGGCATTGTAAACAATGGAGGCGATTGGTACAGACACAGCTTTCCTGCTCCTCTTTTTACAACTGAAAGAGCTTGTAAATTTTATTCCTAAATATGACCGGAGAAGACATTGATCAACGCCGAAAAATTATAAGTGGTTCAGAGGTGACCCGTGCGGACGATGATATCGCACACGAGGCTGCTCCTTTTTGCGGACAGGTGTAAAATATTGTCCGAATGGCTATCATCTATCATTTGGGATATTTAATATTCAGAGTCTTTGCTTAAAATTTTACTACTTTCCTAAAGAGACTCCTTGGGACAAAGGTTGCAAAATTGGGTGAATTTTTATAGTAGGACACTTTCCACAGGATTATAATGGAAGTTAAAGGAATTGTAACCTCTTTGATCAATTATATCTTGTTTGAAGAACAAGGATGTCCTTGATCCGATCACGTGATCGTATATCGGGCCGATCGGGTTATTTTTCTGAAGATCGGATTCAGGTGAAAAGGATCGTGTTTTTAATTTAAAAACAATATACTGTATATGGCGGAAAACACTGAGTTGACTTGAATTTCTGCTCCGAGACCCCCAATTTGGCCAAATTTCAAAATTGTCCTATATGCACGTGTGATACATTATTGGAAAGCTTAAAAGGGAAGAAAAATTTAGAACAGGAGGGCATTTTTTGACACCATAAAGGGAAGTCAAATCAGGTGAGTGAAAAATAAACATTTTTGAGACCTTAGAAATTTTCCCATTTAAAAAAAAAAAAAAAAAAAGATTTTTGACACCTATCCTGGTACATAATAAATAACAAACACTTCAAGATCATCCCCCTTGGTCTACTCAAGTCTTTGATAATCAATATGCATGCACTAAGACATGTGGGTGGATATACAATTAAAAAAAGGAAATTGGCGTGTGAGTAAATGTAGATTTCATTTAGTAGAGGTGTGCATCGGCACTGCACTCACGATTCGATTCGATTCGATTCAGAGGGTCAGGATTCGATTCGGTTCGATTCGGTAATGCATCGCGATGCCTTAAAGCCTGGGATGCATTAAAATTCTAACAAAATCATATTTTTTCGTGAATCATGAGGCAACACAAGCGGTCAGACATTAAACAACTTTTTATTGGCTCTTGTGTCACTCCTGGTTGAAGTCAAATGAAAATACTTTCAGATGTATACACAAAAAAAAAAAAAAAAAAAACAGATCACAGTATTTAATTGGTGCTTTGAATGAGACCAGGGCTTTCTCTTTCTTTTTTACACACAGTAGCAGCCTTTCACACAGTGCAACATCTGAACTCCTGTGCAAAATCAGTAATAACAGTCACTGTATTTTAGTCATAATGACCGATCAATAAAAATATTCAAGTAAATATTAAAGAAAACAACAAAGAAAATATTGTAGTGCAGCAGCATCTTTATCGCAATATCAATCCAGGGATCAGTTCAGTTGCAAACAAAACATCAACTAAATTGCACTGTAGAACAAAAGTAAAATGTAGGCCTAGCCCACTATGTATGTGCAATCAACTTAGAAATGCAATCAGTAACTACCACATAACAATAAAAAATAATGAATTAAAATGAAGTGCAGTTGCATTTTAGCAGCCATAACAATCTTTTTCAACATGAGGAAATATCAGTTTTTTGCAATCGAGAGAGCAAAGAGATAGTAGAGGTTAGATCGGGCTTAAAAAAATCCAGCCCGACCCGACACGGCCCGCTGGTATTGAAGCCCAACCCGGCTTGGAGTGACGCGAAAAAAAACGCAGAAGCAGCAATTTATTTTCATTTCTTTGAGTTGGCAGAAAAAACGCAGGCTTTCTTAATGTTTAAATAGTCTACATATTTTTATGATCATTATAAAAGCATTTACACAACGAAATAATGCTGGGAAATGGTGTTACACTTATATAGTGCTTTACACTATCTCACCATCCACCTACTGGTGACGCAGCACCAGGAGCAACGTGGGGTTCAGTGTCTTGCTCAAGGACACTTAGACGTGTTCATCAGGGCGGAGAATCGAACCCACAACCTCTGGGTTGGGGGACAATTACTCTACCACTGAGCCACGTCACCCCAAAGTTTAATTATTAAAAAAAAAAAAAAAAAAAAAAAAAAAAAAAACATGCGATTTTGCAGACACACAGAGAAGATTCAAAAGGATCACATTTGTGTTGCCTTTGTGTGCATAAAAAGTGTCTTTCGTAACGAATCGCAAGCGCCACAGCGGAGGAGAAGAAGAAAAGGCGGGCGGCGCCACTGCGTTCATGTGCGAGGCCAAGCAAATGCACAATACAGAGAGCCTGCTCTCGGTTTTATCCCATTTTTTAAAAATAATTTATTAGTCCGGCGCGGCGGCCCGACCAGGCCCGACCCGAACGTGAATGCTTAACATTTTGGGCCCGACCCGACCCGTTCGGGTTCAGGCACAAGATCTAACCTCTAAGAGATAGGACATAACATAACAATGGCTGAAGCGGAGAAAGAGGGAGGGAGAAAGATTATTGATGCACCTAAGACATTGAAAGCAGACATCTGGAGACATTTTGGCTTCTACGGGGTTGGTGGGAAACTTGACCAGGGTTATGCAGTGTGTTAAAAATGAAACATTAGAATAATAATACAAATGGGGAAACCAAATCCGTTGCATCACCGGAATTGCGCAGGGAAGATTTTTGAACGTACTTATATATCTTAAAATGCGCTGAATCGATTCGGCTTGTTGCCCGCATCCAATCAAATCATCCATGCCCCGCATCGGGATGCATCGCCGCATTGATTATTGTTGGCACCACTATCATTTAGCCCTGTGTTTTTTTTTAGTAAATAAACATGGCTAAACGGGGCGTTAGCTCTATAGTTAATGATAACTTTACTGCATACAGTTTTTGATTTGGCTTGATTTTAATCTGTGCAAAGAAAAAACATTTCCAGGGTAATTTTGAGGAATAAATTCCAATACCATGATATTTTAATTTTTGCAGTGAGCTTTTAAAATATTTTTTCAATTATGATTAAAGAATGTGAATGTAAGATACTTAGGATAACAGGCTCCATATGCATAAAGGGAACATATTAATGTGAATACCTAACACTATCTATTTATTGTATTTAGCCTTGAAGCCTAGGCTTTATGACTTAAGCATCTAATGTATCTAATACATCGATATCATCCCATAATAAGCAATCCAAACGGCAACAAGGGTCGAAAAGATAATGCACAGCATGCTAGTCAATTAGCCTGCTGTGTCCATAATTCTCGCGGTAGCGTTCCACTGCAATGTATGTCTTTGTGTAGCTTTCCGGTTCCTCGAGGTGAGAGCAGGAGAGAGCATAATTAAGACACCATGATTTTAATTAGTGATGCACGATAATACATTTTTCAACCGATACCGATAACCGATAATTTCCTCCTCATTCCAACTGATAACCGATAATGTCAAGCCGATAATTCTATTAAAAGGTTTATGTATAATTTTAAAGTATACACAAAAGAAAATATTACTGTGCAAAAATATAATTTATTGCTCTTTTTTTCAACATAAAATATGAACAAGTCGTCAATTCAAACATCTAAATAATGACAGATTGTCTGACATTGTGTAATGGTAAACTTTTGGCAACAATTACTGAAAGAGTAAATACCTAAGTTGCACAAAATGCCTTTAAAAGTAAGCCATTCCTAACATATATAACATTAATACGCTGCAAAACACACCTCCTTAAAACTAGTCAGTTTTAAGTGTAAATCTATTGGCAATAAGTGAAATTATCTGCCATCGCTTCAAGTGCATTTCTCTCCGATTTCTTGGAAGAAAAATAGCTATCTGAAAATAATCTTAACAGCCTTGTTTTAAGCAATACATTATTATACTTAATTCTAAAAAAACAAAAACTTGGAAGAAGGAAAGATTTTGAATAATATTTGTGGCTACAGAATATTGATTTAAGAATTTGATTATCTACTGTGACTGTAATTGATCAGAGAAATAAGTTAAATAATTTGAAAAGTGATTGCTAATGTTATATGCTTTGTTGCACACAGTGAAAAAACTCAAAAGAGCGAGATGTCATGTACCCATTCTGCAGCGCTTTTTTACATTTGCGGCTTTCATGACATTTGCTTTACAGCAGCTAAACTGATACACGGCAGTACTATTTGGACGGCGTTGGAGCTCGCACCCGCGTACGTGTTGGTTTCAGCGTTACAAAGTCATCTGACCGCTCGTCATTTTACATACTGAATGCATTATTGACTGGCTGACTTCGTTTTCTCCATGTTTAAATTATCTAACCACTGTGCCGTCATGATAAGCTTGCTTACTGGACATCACTTTTTCATGAAGAATCGTGGTCGTATAAACTGCATTATTTTTTTTAATCCAGGGCTTTGGTTCTCGGGTCATTTAGGTAAAAAAACAAAAAACAAACATGTTTTAGTCTCGGCGGCGGCGGCAGCTACGTTCGTACCGGATAATCCGCCCGCCCCAGCCGGTTCGCCGCGGCATATTCGGGTCCTGGCTCTGCTCGCACGCCATGGGGGAACGCTCGAGAAACCGGGGTGTTCGCCGGAGGTCCCGAAGCTGGGGAACCGGGCGAGGCGTAGCGGCCTGCCGGACCGGCCAGAGCGGCGGGCTCCGTCGGAAGACGGCTAATTGCCGACTATCGGTCTCCAGTCGTGCCAGTGTTTAGCCTTAGAGGCGAATTTACCAGCCGCCTTGGGCTGCATTCCCAAAGCCCGACTCTGTATCGTCACAAGCCTTGTAGTTTAACTTAGTTAGTGTTTACAATAGCTTTAGCATTCCCGCTAGCAGCAGCCTCGATTTCGTTCCAAAATTCTTTGTGATGCAGTTTTAAATGGCTGCTGGGTGAGTGGTTTTGAATGAGGACGCTTTCTTTCTGCCTCGTGGAACTTCTACGGTACATGTTTCGCAGATGGCGAGAACGTCGTTTTTTTAGTAACAGCCGCCTTAATATTCAACTACTTCTTGTCGTGTAACTCCGCCTCCTCAACCCCTCCTCCTTCAGGGGCTTCAGAGAGGGTAGGGGTTGAGGAGGCGGCGTGCTGAATTCTTCGGTTGCGCACATTTGGAGGCAAAATCAAGTATATAATTATCGGATTGCATTATCGGTTGAATTTTTTTATTATCTGGATTATCTGTGTGACGTCATAATTGCCATTATCGTCCGATAATTATCGGTGACCGATATTATCGTGTATCTTTAATTTTAATTAGATATTATTGCGTACTTACCCTGTTTTGATACAAAATCTCCGTTTAGCATGTATCACCCAGTGTCAAGACACAGCTAGGAATGGCCACAGCCAGTGTTTTGTGGGGATTTTATGGGTGTAACACGGTAATATAACAAGGGTCACGATGCAGAATTCACAGACAACAAGGAGTGGTCGAGATTTTCTTTTTCAAATATTTACCCTTTTTAATGTTTTTTTTTCTTCATTTTTTTCTTTGTGTGGATCGATTATTTATCATCTAAAATATCGGGGAAAATGCGACAGTCACAAAAACGATACAATCAAGCAATAGTTATGAGGTAGATATCCGTGACCTATTTACAGACACTATTTTTTTCATTGTGACGTTATTTGTTTAAAAGTTGAAAATATCCAAGTGAATAATTTTTAAAAATTGTTTTCTTTAACAAAATATTAGACGTCAATTAATGATTCTACGCTAAAAATGATAGGTATTTCGAATAATAAATATAATTACTTACCCTCTTTTTATGGCTAGTCAAGGCAAAACGGACAAAAAATAGTCTGTGGGCATAATGCGCCATGAAACTGCTATGGTTGTACCTGGGGGACGGAGGGTAAATACAATATTAAGGGAAAAAAGGCAACAAGCAGGATGAAAATAGACACCCCTACACAGCAGTCCATTTTGCTAGACCAAAGGATTTGTCCGCGTCCAAATTTGAAAAAAAAAAAAAAAATGAACGCATCACTAGAAGAGGCATAATAACTTTAAGAAAGTTTAAGTGTGCCTTTTTTATTTTTGCTTCTTTATACCAGTGTTCGAGTCTATCAGCGTTTACGTGCTGTGCGCTAACAGTGCCTACTAACATTGCTAATGTTGTGCACAAATATAAAATGTTACATATATGTAACGTTGTGTAATGCAGTATAGGTATGTAAGTATGATAAACTATTCGTCCCCTCCTTGATTTCTTGTTTGCTTATGCTGATTCTTCTCCCAATAAAGACTAAATCCAATGGTCGGCTCGGCTAGGCTCGGCTCGGCTATTTGGCTGCATCCTGAAGCACACCACACAAAAACCCTCGAGGGAATCGATCAAATGCCTTTCCAAGTCCACAAAGCACTTTTAAACTGGTTGGGTGAAGTCCAGTGCACCCTCTAGGACCCTTTTAAGAGTGTAGAGCAGGGGTGTTAAACTAACTAGCCTGGGCTATTTCAGTTCTCTTGGGTCAGGCGTTTTTCTGTAGAAAAAGTGAAAAGATACAAGCCTGTTTACATAAACCACACGTTGTTGGGAGAAGTTTCATTCCAACGCCCACGGGAGCACCTGAACAGATGACTATTTAGTTTGGAAGTAGTTGACAGTAATACAACAGATCAGGTATGCAGTTGTGCTGAGGCTGAAACTCAACATTTTCCAACCGATTGCTTGTCATTGTTGCTCCGAGCATAACAGCTCCACGATGTGTGCTTTTGATTTATTTCCTTTCATCGGATGGTGTGGATTGTTACACGTGCTTGTTGGACTGGCATAGCTGAGGGGTGTAACAAAATTAGGTTTTCTCACTTTGAACTTGGAATTGCCATTTTTTTGCTCCATATTTACCGTATCTTGTCAG
Organism: Corythoichthys intestinalis; assembly: GCF_030265065.1. Classification (NCBI taxonomy): domain Eukaryota; kingdom Metazoa; phylum Chordata; class Actinopteri; order Syngnathiformes; family Syngnathidae; genus Corythoichthys; species Corythoichthys intestinalis. Next base: position 47,493,267 of record NC_080398.1, read on the forward strand.
CTGTTGGCTGTGTATTGTGCTTGCATTAATCATCACTTATAAAGAAATACCTTTGTCCTCCTACACTTTTTGTTATATTATTTACTTCAAGATTTAACAGGACCGGTGGTAACAATCTCAACAGCGTGTTGCATTATGCACCATGACGCCTGCGACAGAATCCTTTTTTGAAATTCACATCCACTGAGAACAGTATCAAAGAGCTGCTCACTGGTACCCAGAAGCATTCTATAGATGCATGTCTACGGAGGCCAGAAATACTCCCTCACTGTGAAAGGAGATTAGTAAAGGTAGTTTAGAGGCAACTGCCTATTTTTGTCCGAAATGGCCTGCAGAGATTTTATAGTACGGCAGCTTGATTGCACTTTTAACCGGGATCAAAGTAGTTAAGACTGAAATGTAAAAACAAATTGATGGCTTGCAGGCAGCTAAGAAAAGAATAGAGAATCATATACTGTAAGTCAGTGGATATCGTCACCTGTGTAATGAAATTGTCTCTTCCAGACAAGTGGAGCTGCACTCCCCTGACGCCAGACACACTGTGGTACTGCGCTGTCCAGACCAGCCATCTGCCCTCACTTGGTTCTCAGCAATGCATGCTGTCACATCGTCACTGACGCAGGTCTGTCTCACAGTTAGCAAAAAAAAATAGCATGACGTACTGTGTATAATACTGTATATCGGCTTATGTTATACATATGTATGAATACTTATCTATGTATGTACTTTTTTTAATGATGATCTCTTCACAGCGAGCACTAGCTGATGTCATTCATCACACAGCCAGGTCAGGAGTTGCTGGTAGCAAAGAGATTCGACACATGGGATGGCTGGCTGGGAAGGTAATGGGTGTGTGCCAGTTGAGTGTTGTGTATCTTGTTTTGGTGGGTTGGTTGATGTTGTAGTGTTTATTGTAGTTTGAAAGTTTGGGGAGGCGGGGGGGGGGGGGGGGGGGGGGCTACGTGCGAGTGTTCAGTTGTATTATAGACCTGTGTTGTTGTGCTGGTCTGCTTTTTTACTGTTTGTTTATGAATTTATTTTTCTATTCCTATAACCATTATTGTTGTGACTTGGCTTGCCCCAGCAGAAGAAATAACAAGGGCGTAGGTTTGCATACAGGAGGGACGGTAGGGACATAATACTACCAGCTTTTCAGGGAGCTCAAATTGTCCCCACCAACTTTTAAGCAACCTTATTTGCATAAAATAATGAGTTCAGTTATATAGGTAATTTTGTCTTCCAAAATGCTGCAAGGATAGAAATGACCCCACAACTATTCAGTTTATTATTTTTATCATGTTAAAACGTACATTGAACTCTTTTCACTTGCTGAATGTGTCACTCCATTTTTCCTCTCAAATGCACATTTGATTGGTCGATGACTTGCATTTATTTCAAATTTATGAAATTTTAAAAATTTATCAAATGCCACAGTTTTTTGATTGTCTGCACCCTGAGATATCCGCAGGATGGAAGGCAACATAAATAGTCTAAAATATCAAAAAATCTTAGCTGCCTCTTACATTCCTAACCATAAAAAGGGATAAATTGTGCAGCAGGATGGTGCTCCATTGCATACTTCAATCTCTACCTCAAAGTTCCTCAAGGCAAAGAAGATCAAGATCCTGCAGGACTGGCCAGCCCACTCACCAGACATGAACATCATTGAGCATGTCTGGGGTAGGATGAAAGAGGAATGAATGTATGAATGAATGAATGAAATATTTATTGTCATCATCATCGGTGTCATTGACAATCATTGAGAATTACAAATGTGATGTGATTTGAACCGAAGAAGAAGACAAAGGCAGACGGGAGGAAGCATATGCTTATCAGTTTCCCGTCCCCCCATACACCTAAAGACGCACAATCAGACATGGTACAGTTAAATGCACCGTCGCCAATCTTCTCCCCCCAGATGGGAGAAGAAGCAGTGACGGATGTCCAGCGGTTCCATGTTTATTCCATACTCTTTCAGCTTAGCAATTGCCAGTTGCGCCACTGTATCACCTGGGCTAGGCGTCAGTTGTAATCTCGAAATGATGAATCCTACAATCCGAGACCCAGGTGTTGGCTATTTTCCCAGCTTTCTTGCGCGTCGGCACTGGTCGAGATCGTCAGCCAAAATTTCCAGCCTTTTGATGCGAACATCTCTCTCCTCGACCGCCTGCTTGAGTTTCTTGTTTTCTGCGCGCAATAACTGGAGCTCTCTGACGATTTCTTGATTCTGGTTTTGAATCAAGCCAGTCAAGGAGACCTCCAGTTTCTGTATGGAGGATTTTATTTCATCCAAGTCTCCAGATTTCAAATTTTTTGGAGCCATACTGGGAGTCGAGCTTGCTGGCCCTGATCGCTTATCGGTTGAGATAAGTTGCTCTAGGGAGTGCGGAGGAGTGCGTCTGTACACAGCTTGAGCTGAATCAAGATAGCATGGAGGAAGCATGGAAGACGAAACCCAAGAATGTTAATGAACTCTTGGAGGCATGCAAGACTGCTTTCTTTGATGTTCCTGATGACTTCATCAATAAATTGTATGAATCCTTGCCGAACCGCATGGATGCAGTCCTTCAAGCCCATGGTAGTCATACAAAATATTGAATTTGGATCTCACAGCACCACTACTTAATTCGCTTATTTTATGTAACATATTTTTGTATTTGAAGTACGTTTTTTTTTGTTCAATTTTCACACTTTCTGAAGGCGACAAAACTTGTCTTGCCAAAATTTGACCTTTATGTCTTCATTGAATGATAAACCTTTTTTCAGTGAAACATAGTTTTGTACATTCAACATCATTTGGGAGGGTCTTAGCTTTCATATGAGCCATTTCTGAAACCAGTTGAATAATGATGGACAATAGAAGATTGGAAAAACGTTGCTGATGAGTCTCGATTTCTGCTGCGACATTCGGATGGTAGGGTCAGAATTTGGCGTCAACAACATGAAAGCATGGATCCATCCTACCTTGTATCAACGGTTCAGGCTGGTAGTGGTGGTGTAATGGTGTGGGGAATATTTTCTTGGCACTCTTTGAGCCCCTTGGTACCAATTGAGCATCGTTTGAACACCACAGCCTACCTGAGTATTGTTGCTAACCATGTCTATCCCTTTATGACCACAATGTACCAAACTTCTGATGGCTACTTTCAGCAGGATAATGTGCCGTGTCATAAAGCTGGAATAATCTCAGACTGGTTTCTTGAACATGACAATGAGTTAACTGTACTCAAATGGCCTCCACAGTCACCAGATCTCAATCCAATAGAGCATCTTTGGGATGTGGTGGAACGGGAGATTCGCATCATGGATGTGCAGCCGACAAATCTGCACCAACTGTGTGATGCCATCATGTCAATATGGACCAAACTCTCTGAGGAATGCTTCCAGCACCTTGTTGAATCTATGCCATGAAGAATTGAGGCAGTTCTGAAGGCAAAAGGGGGTCCAACCAATTACTAGCATGGTGTACCTAATAAAGTGGCCGATGAGTGTATATGATACCCTCCACAGTCATGATACAGAGCTACCTCAACATACGATCGCTTCGACACAAGATCTTTTCGACATCCGACGTAAAATTTGACTCGCCATGTGATTCTACATCCGACGACATGCTTGAAATATGATGATTTATGATAGCCCGGCAGTTTGTTTTCCGCAAGACGTACGCACGGTGGATTTTCATGTGAGAGAAATCAACATGAGTTCCAACAATGTGCAGGTGGTAGAAAAAGGTGAGGTTTATCATTGAAATGAAGATGGAAATGATAGGAAAATATGAAGTGTCCGCGTCCGTGAACTGTCTCAACAATATGACCATAGAATGTCTACGATCTCGGCAGTCCTCCTCTGTTCGCCAGTCTTTATGAGTTAAGGCGACAATTCTCATTACTGTAACATCGCTAAAGAAATCGCCAGCTTCATCAGGTTTTTAACCATTTATTTCAGAACTTGTGCAACACAATATGCCTGCTGTCCCCCGCAGCTGACGCACAACAACGGAACACAAAAAGTGAAAGTAAAAACTCTAATGCACTCTCTTACCCTGTCGTCAGCGACGCCGTGCGTTCAGGTACACCACATAAAATGCATCCGACACATTAAAACCCGATTTGTTACAGTTATTACAGGTGTTATTATTATTATTCCAATTTTTATTCATAATTCATTTGTTTTGCTCTTTGTAATTGCTATTTGCAATCGTGACAGCAGCATTTGTTAAGGATTTAGTGTAGGTTTTCGGGCTGTGTGTCAAAGGATGGACTATAAAATACTACTGCTCGTCTACAAAACACTTAATGTTCTTGGACCAAAATACATGCTTGATTCGTTAGATTCCTATGAGACATCTAGACCCCTAAGGTCGTCTGGAACCGGTCTCCTGCATGTTCCAAGAACAAGAACCAAGCAGGGTGAGGCAGCATTTAGTCATTATGCTCCTCACCTCTGGAACAAGTTACCTGAACGTCTGAAGTATGCTCAAACTGTTAGCTCCTTTAAATCCGGGCTAAAAATGCTTTTGTTTAGCACTGCATATCCATAACTGTCTATATATTTCAATCTACTTGTTTTTTATTCCTCTTGTGCTTATCTCCATTGCTGATTTCAATTATTATTATTACTAGTAGTTTTTGTTTTATTTTTATTTATTTTTATTCTATTTGTGATAAAATGCGGTTTTTATGTATAATTTTATTTCCTATTTTGATTGTCTTGGTTTCTACGTTGTATTGATTTAAATGTGATTTTTATGATCTTCATGTGATGTAAAGCACTTTGAATTGCCTTGTGTTGAATTGTGCTATAAAAATAAATTTGCCTTGCCTTGCCTTGCGGAACGAATTAACAGAATTATAATGTATTCTTATGGAAAAATCCTGCTCGACATATGACTATTTCGACTTACAAACATGGTCCTGGAACTAATTAACTTTGTATGTAGATGTACCGCCGTAAAATTCCATCAGCCTTGAAAGACAAGTCAAAATGCTTGAAATCGGCCGGCACACTGGGGTTTTCTTTTCGGAAAATGCTTGGCAATGAAAGAGTTAAAGTTAGAAGCCTATAACGGGTTTGCGAGAGAGGTAGCGCGTGCTTTTGGTGTGTTGTTCGTACATAACTATCTGGAATGTTCACATTCACAATGTAAGTTTCTACTCACACAAAACAAACCTTAAACACAGTTAAATTCAATCCAAATATTTTCAATATCATATCATCGAATGCCAACCGTTTTTGAGCTTTTTTAGTGACAAATTATGTTTAAAAGGTGACTCTTGATCCTGTAAAATGTTGCCATGTGATTGGGTAAGACAGACTTCAAAGAGCATCTTAGGATTCGGTAGCTAGGCTGTAGATAAAATGTCATAATGAGAAGAGTTAAGAACATGAAATGCCGAGCTGTGTGGCAAATGTATATGCGAGATCTGAATATAAAGGATTAACTATATGGGTTCTGAAAGAAAGCAAGAAAGAAGGTTTTTCTTCAAGGGTAAGGGTTATGCAAGAAAGCAAATGTTTCAATCATGTTCTACAGTATGCACACGCGCCTGAAATAAATTAGCATTTCTATCACATAACCACATTTCACTGGCATTCTGGTTCAGTTATTGACTGAAGAAAGAAGGAGGGGGGGGATAAAACATGTTACGTCTGAATATAAACACAGTCGCAGATTTTATGTATTCCATACACATTACCTCTCTGTTTGTTAAAGTTTGTACTTGAGCAACTTTGGGAAGAAATTGTACTTTTCACCTTTACTGACATTTTGGAAGTGATTGCACACATCACAATCGTTTGCGAGATGACAGATTTGCATATATTATACTAAAAAGGTTAGGTCATCAATAGCTTACAAAATCTGAAGACTTGTATACATAATATATAACCAGGAAATGGGTGGGTGGACGGTTTCCACAATAATGGAGCATTAGCTGCACAAATTATGCATTCATTTTAATCTCTTAAAGATGGGATTTAGTCAAGTGTAATCACAAATTGGTATTTGAGAGCAATCACATTTGACATGTTGATCCTGTTCAGAATTGTTGCGTCTGTCGGTAGTCTGTTCTCTAAAATTGAAGGCGATTTGATGTCTTTGTGCAGCAAAGTGAGAGCGAGAAGCAGTGCTGGAAGCCTGTGCTGGTGGTTGTGACGGAGAAAGACCTGCTGCTTTATGACAGCCTGCCACGAAGCAAGGAGGCCTGGCAGAGTCCAGCGCACACGTACCCTCTTCTAGCAACACGGTGACTCAGTTTTGACATAATGGAAACTTGATCATGATACTCCACTTTATAAAAAAAAATAAAATAATTGTTTATGCCACGGGATAAGATAGGTCAGTCCAAAGTTGGTATTTATTTTGGGGGTGGGGGTTGTGGGGGGTTGAGTTCCTCGTATAATGTTATTAAAACCATACCTAATGCCCACTGATTTATCAGACAGTTTATTTTAAAGGGAACCTCAAACTTAAGACTTGCAGGCTGTAATAAGCCACAATTGTTCTCTTTTACTAAAATATGTTTTTAGAAACATATATTATTGGCATCAATGGCATTGATTTTAAAAATCTCTAATATTTCGTACATGTTTTGACCTACGGAGGGCGCCATGTTTTCCGCGCGCAATGCGCGCTGGGCGTGATGACACGGTGGGCTGGACTGGGAAAATAGCTGTGCTAGCTAGCAAGCGAAGCTAGTATGACTACTGGCATGATTTTGTCACATTCTGCTGATGGTCAGATTGCTTTGTTACAGAGCTGTGGGATGAGTTCCCAACATTGTATCAGCATCTAATTCAAGCACATCAGCAGTGTCTTTCGTGTTGAAATCCGCCCCCCCCGGCCAAGGTGCACGGGGACAGCGACGGCCGAACAAAGTGCCGCTCTGCCGATGCTGCCTCCGCGCGTGCCGACCGGGAAGGCCGAACTTCGCGCGTTCTCTTCTTGTTTTTAACCCTTTGTACTGACTCCATGTTTCAAAAGTTTGAAGAACACTCACCGAAAACAGGTTGACAATTTATTCGTTGACAATGGTAAAAACAAGGCAAAACAGACGACGGAGGGACAATTCTGGATCCAAAACAAGGCTACATGTTTCCGAGCAGCAAAAATCTGCGTTATCTCAGTGTCCAATCTTTTTAAAGTCTTTGCTGAAGCGGGCCGGGTCAAAGGTGTGTCCGAAGGTGTGTCTGGGCGTTGCTTTTGGGTCTTCCCCTCTGTGGCCGGTTTTGGGCGGCTTAGGTACGTGCGCGGATGGGATGCCCGCTATCAACTTTGTTGTCCGGGCTAGCTTGTACTTGTTTTAGGACAAAGCGCTTTGTCCTTGGAGTTTGCTGGGAGAGCTGATTGCAAGAGTTGGTGCGTCAATCTTGTTCGTGACGCACGCGTTGGGCTTCTGTGATAAAACGGCATCTTCTATTTCTTATTAATCTATGGCGTGCTATTTATTTTATATTAGTAGTGCAGTCCTACCGTAAATATAAAAATGATACTATTTCCTGATTAATTATATTACGTGTGTTAGAGTATTGCAAACAGTTAGACAGTGCCTACGAGAAACTGTACCATTTTTTCTCATCTCCTCCTCATTAGCCCGGATTAGGTGATTCACTTTACTGTGTCAAAGGGCATGTAGTGGAGTCTGCATAAACAATAGTTAGATGAATGTGTTAGATTAATGCAAACAATTATATGGTGTGTGCGATGAAGGTATCTATTCCCTTCACTTTAAACGATCCTCGGCAGCTTGCCAAGATATTGACCTGCTGCCATTTGACAGTTTATATATCCCTTCGTTGCTAGTTGCATGATTGCCTTGGTTTTTTTTTTTTGTCTGCCTCTCATTGCGGTTTTCTCTTATTTTTTTTATTTTTTTTTAATTTATTGATCTCGACATACTGTCATGGACCCTTTTTGTGTCTCCTTTTTCGCGATTGCATGTTGTTTTTATGTGTTTTGTAAATCCTTTTACGGAATCCCTATGTTATTGTTGTCTGCTTGCTGTCTGAAGTGAGTCGCATTTTCTAATTCCGTGGTCAAGCCCAGCCGCACTTTCTTTTCAGTTGCGTTTTTCTTTCAGGTTTTACCGAACAGACAGACAACGAATGTTGGTTGCGATTGCTTTGTAAGGAAAATCATGACTCTAACGTCAAACAGAAGTATAGTCCTATGGTCTACGCACTCGTCTGTCGCACAGGAAACACAGGTTTGAATCTCGCTGGAGACCTTCATTTAATTGCTTTTGCTTCTTGTTTTGTGAAATCTCGACAGTGCTGTTCTGCACATCACTTTTCCACCCGGGTTCAAATTGGAAGGGCAGAACCCACGACGTGTTTATGTAGCTAACGAGTGACCCTGTGGAAGTACGGCAGTGCTGCCCAGTGACGTCACCGCCTAGATTGCATTACGTCTTTAACTAGTATGTCGCCGTTGTTTGACTAAATTTCCAAATTTAAAAAAAACGAAAACATCAAGAGGGGTTTGAATATCCAATTATTATAACTGATACTAACATTTATCTTTTAAGAACTACAAGTCTTTCCGTCCGTGGTTCCCTTTAAGTATTTCTCTAAACTTGTATTGAGAATATGCTTTACTGTGTTGAAGTCATGTATCTTTCTTACTCAAAGAATGTAATGTAGACTTTTCTGGTAAAGTACATCATGACATGGAAGCCTTAAATGATAATAACATCAGTTTCTATAAAGCTCATACTTTAATCAAGTGTGTTTAAAAATATGTTCAACTCATAAATTTAAAAAAAAATTAAAAAAAAAAGAGCCTCGGCAGACTTTGTAACTTGCTTAAAAAATGAAATTCTTAGTAAATTGTTGAAATTGTTAAAATGTAACAAAAGTGTCACAGTTAAAGCTTAAATAGTGGAAGACAATGGAGCTTTGAGCAAATTCATCACTTTCATATTTTTTCTTTGTTTTTTATTTATTTATTTATTTATTTTCTATTTGCTAAAATGCAAACAATTTAGAAGTCAGTTAGCTTCACGGAACATATCATTTTCGTCCTTTTGGATTCCCCTGTGTGTTCAATGTGAATATTTGTGTCTCCTCTAGTCTGGTGCACTCTGGGCCCGACATGGGGTCCCCATACTCGGGCACAGAGCTCTTTTTTGCCACCCGGACGGGCACGCGCCTTGGAATTGAGACTTATCTTTTCCGGGCTGAAACCAGCAAGGATTTATCCTTGTGGACTCGACAAATAGTCAACGGCTGTCACGCTTCAGCTGAGATGATCAAAGAAGTCAGTACTAGTGAGTACAGCTACTTCACACTGACACTGACATACTGTACGTGAATACAGAACACTATCGTTCCTTGACTTAGAGGGTGACAGTAAATCGCTCCATGACCAGTATTACACTTTTGAGTTTTTCGTAAACTATGCTGAATACATTTTCAAAATTTAGATGTATTTAAATGCAACTGATCCCAAACCCAAATATAAATGAGTTAATTTTATTAAGTGTAATGATGGAAAGGGAGTGTAGTTTAGAGAGTGATTGCAGATGCTTTGACTCCAAAAAATGAAAAATGCTTAAAGAGGAAGTCCAGATTTTTTTTACGTTAGGCTTAATTTTCGAGTTAGCGGGGGTTTAATTAGTTGGTGGTTGCAATGAATTCTGTGAAGTTTGTTTTGTTTTTGTTAGTTGCAGGGCTTCGGAGTGCTAAGCTAGCACGAGTCAATGGTCCCATTTTAGCATGCCAATAAAAAACAACATACTGTATACACGCATGAGAATAACCGATGACCCATGTAATCATTCGTGTGGCCTATGTTTTCAGGTTAACGGTTTTAAAAGCCATTGCAATAAATTTAGTATAAACAGCAACATTCCAATCCAGCAGCTCTGCAGGGAACAGGCTGTCTAGGCAAGCAGGGCGGAGTGATCTCACCTTGTTTTTTTTCACCGCTGATTTTCAATCACGCTGATGCACTGTACTGTTTACTCTTTGACCACGACATGGCTTTGTTTGTTTGAACAGCATGAGTATTTCTCTGACATGGAACAGAATAATGAAGAAATCGAAATTATAAACATTTTACCAAATCAGTTGAGCAGGAATACATTGATGAACAACTAAGAATTTATTTTTTTTTTCCCTCCGGTGTGTTTTTGTTATTGCCAGCAGCAAGTAACCACAGTTTATATTGTTCCTCGTTCAACATAGGAAGTTTGTGAAAACTTTCCTTCGCCCATTTCTTCTGTCTGTTTCCACAGCCTATAAATGCACTTTTCACCAAGTTGCCGTCCGTCAGTCAAGACTTGGCAGACTGAGCACGAGTGGTCTAAGCACTCCTCTCTATTGTGGTCGCTTGACTAGCAAAAAATGACTAGTAAACTGCACATAATTTGTTGAAACCACCTTCAGAAACTAATTAAACCCCCGCTAACTCAAAAATTAAGCCTAATGTAAATATTTCTGAACTCCGCCTTTAAATCGGGGTACTCATAAATCAAGGTCGAACTATGTTCATGTATGTATGTTTATCACAGATCTCACGTTAAACAGGTATCCTCTCTGAGATATACAGTACATCCGTTCAGCTGACAAATGTAGAAGTACAAGAAAGGAAAAACAATAAGTTGCACAGGTCGCAGCGCAAAATCCTGTGGCACTTCCACAGATGTGTTGAGGCATGCTGTACCAGAACATATAGTGCACTGAGAAGGCAAGCGTACGCATAACGCAAAGCCTGAAGTGCCGCGGGCCTCAAAGTAAGTCTTAAATCAAGCTCATGAAGCAGAATGTCAACACAAACATCCACAGAAGGTAGAAGAGCACCATATGGAAGATGTTTACACGCTATTTATAGACGAGAACAGCATTTTTTCTGTGTGTTTGTAATTGTGTATCGACTGTCAAGGGAATTCCAACAGAACACCCTCCCCCATCTCTGCCTTTGCCTCCCTTTTCTCTCCCTGCGCAAAATGTCCTGGGAACTGCACGTCTCCCATGGATTCAGCACCCCACGCCCTCCCCTCACCAGTCCTAACTCATACACAGTGCCAAGTTTCACTTGAGACCCCCCTCTTTCATGCAGCATCGAAGTCTGCCCGATGCCAGCTTGTCATCCTCTTTGTTACTGTCATTTCTGCATCATTTATCACCACAAAGTCCATCTACATTGTCTTTGGCACTCTGTTATCCGGGACGAAAGTTTTCAATCACGTCCACGGTTGACACATTCAAATATTGAAAGGGTCGTTACCGCAAACGTTATGTGCGTGTCACGTTTAGCTGGGGGGAAATGTGACTTTTCTTAATGGCATTTAGCACGATGACTAAATGCTGTCTAGACGAAGAGAAATGCTTTGTAGCAGTCATAGAATCGATATTCTTTTCTACCCGCATTTATTGATTTTTGTTGGTTCACACAAAGGTTAACAAAAACTCCTTATCATGTTTTTGTGGGAAATAACTGCAAAACAAACAGCTGCTTCTTTAAAGTAATCTGGCTTCAAGTAAATTATTTACCAAGAAAATAAATATGTAAAGAATTAATTCTGGTCATGAAAAAAAGACCCTGGTAAATAATCTCCTTCTCTAAATTACTGGGTCACTTAGCATTTTAAATGTTTTGGATTAAAATGAAACACTCACGATATAAATGTTAAATGCCTGTGGACAATTACATTAGGTAGGTGGTAGTGGTGAATGCTTATAAAGGAATTCACAAGATTTCAGTGACATGATTGTTTTTTGAGGATAACTGAAAAAAAGATTGAATGTGAAAATCCTGTTCAGGAAATGAATTTGTCAATTTAAATTAAACCTAGTGTTCAACAAAATGAGGACAAACATTTCCTGGTAATTGGAATTCAGGTTGTATTGTTGTTTTAATCTCCACCAGTCTTAGTAAAAGTTCCATAACATTTGACTGTGCAAATATCAACAAGGCATCTCGAAAAATTACTTTTTTGCATGCATACTCCTCACATTACGTACAGTGGTATGAATTAGTATCGGAGCCTTTTGGAATTTCTCACACTTCTGCATAAAATCACCAGCAAATGTGATCTGATCTTTGTCAAAATCACACTGATAAAAAAAACTGTGGTTTAACTAAAACCACAGAAACATTCATAGGTTTTCATATTTTAATTAGGATGGTATGCAAACAATGACAGAAGGGTGAAAAATAAGTAAGTGAACCAACACATTTAATATTTTGTGCCCCCCCCCCCTACCCTCCCCCCTTTGACAGCAATAACTTCAACCAGATGCTTCCTGTAGCAGCAGATCAGTTTGGCACATCGATCAGGACTAATCTTGGCCCATTCTTCTCTACAAAACTGCTGTCGTTCAGTCAGATTCCTGGGATGTCTGGCATGAATCGCTATCTTAAGGTCATGTCACATCATCTCTCGTCTGGACTTTAACCTCGCCTCTCCAGAACGTGTATTTTGTTTTTCTAAAACCATTCTGAAGTTGATTTACTTCTGTGTTTTGGATCATTGTCTTGTTGCAGCATCCATCCTCTTTTTAGCTTCAACTGTCTGACAGGCGGCCTCAGGTTTTACTGCAAAACATCCTGATAAACTTTTGAATTCATTCTTCCATTAATGATTGCAGGTTGTCCAGGCCCTGAGGAAGCAAAACAGCCCCAAATAATGACGGTCCTTCAACCATACTTCATGGTGGGGATGAGGTGTTGATGTTGGTGACCTGTTCCATTTTTCCTTCACACATGACGTTGTGTGTTACTCCCAAACAAAACTTTGGTTTCATCAGTCCACAAAATATTTTGCCAAAACTTCTGTGGAGTGTCCAAGTGCCTGTTTGTGAACATTAAACAACAACAATTTTTTTTTTAGACAGCAGTGGCTTCCTCCGTGGAGTCACGACATGAACACCATTCTTGGCCATTGTTTTACATACATTTGATGTGTGCACAGAGATATTGGACTGTGCTAGTGATTTCTGTAAGTCTTTAGCAGACACTCGAGGGTAATTTTTTACCTGTCTAAGTATTCTGCGCTGAACCCTTGGTTTCATCTTTGGTGGAAGGCCACTCCTTGGGAGAGAAGCAACAGTGCCAAACTCTCTATATTTGTAAGCAACTTCTCTGACTGTCGATTGATGAACATCCAGACTTTTAGAGATGTTTTTTTTATCCTTTCCCAGCTTTATACAAATCAACAATCCTTGATCGCAGGTCTTCAGACAGCTCTTTTGACTGAGCCATGATGCACATCAGACAATGCTCCTCATCAAGATAATTCTTAACCGGTGTGTGTTTTATAGTGGGCGGAGAAGCTTTAAACCACTTATCAGTGATTGGCACACAGCTGATTTAAAATGTTTGGTAAAAATTGGTTTCAATTTCTCTTTAAGTCTCCTTAAGCATAGGGTTCACTTACTTATTTTCCCCCCTTCTGTCATTGTTTGCATGCTATCCTCATTAAAATGTGAAAACCTATAAATGTTTGGGTGGTTTTAGTTAAAGCAGATGCTTTATTCTCATCTGTGTGATTTTGACAAAGATCAGATAAAATTTGATAGTGATTTTAAGCAAAAATGTGAGAAATTCCAAAAGGTTTAGATACTTTTTCATACCACTGTACATGTATCACACATCCTCACTAGAGGGCTTTCTCTGGTATCTTGTACTCTCCTTTTACATGCAGCCCTATTCATTTGAGGTTGAAAATATGGATTAGATAGCCACTTTTTAATACCCATTCCAGTCACCACTGATTATAATTCGCCCACATTTGGTTAGTTCGCTGTGATCAGTGTCGATATGAATGTACATATTGTATATATTTGTGTGTTATTTAAATGTATGTAAACAATAGAGGCGTGCGAAATTTCCGTTTCTGAGATTATTCGTGATTCGGCTGTGGAAGATTCGAGAACGATTCACAAAATTACAAATTCTGATTATTGAATTATACCAGGTAAAGCAGACCTAAAACACAGTCAACGCAGTCTTCGGGACGCAATGAGGAACGGACCGAAAGTAAATATCATGTTCAACTCATGCCGCTAGATAAATAAAACAATAATACCTGACTGCGGCCGACAGCTGCTTCAAACAACGCCCAGTTGCTAGTTGCTACAAACATACAGCCACATACGGCTCTAGTAGATATCACATACCGTATATGTAGAACTAGATGCAAAATGACAGACGACGGGGCCGGTAGAACATGTAAAAAGAACTAGATGCAAAATGAAAGACTTGCCGTGTAGTAGTTGCCGCGTTGTTAACAGCTGCCATCTTAAAGCAGTAGACTTCTCTAGAAGGCTCTGTTGTAGCGGACCTAATTAACTTTTTATCTAAAATACTCCTATATCGGCAAAATCTTAACTTGAATTCATCTTTAAATGATGAAACAGTTTTAAAACTTTGACATGTCGAAAGTAGACAGAAGGGAAATTATGGATTAAGGGGAGAATTTTAACAACTTTAACGGTTGATTCACATTATTAAATTAATTGAATGTAGTTTAAAGCTGCTGATACAGAATGGGGAATGTAGTATTTTATTTATTGTTTTAAACTGTTAACATGATACTGAAATATTAGTTTGGTTTAGCCTGAGAGGATTTTTGAACAATTTTGAAACTAATGAACAAAACATTAAAAGCACGGGGGGGTGGTAACATCAATTATCGATTTATAATCACATCAGAACCTCTGAATCGTAATTGTAATCGAATCATTAGGTGCCAAAAGATTCCCACCTTTAGTAAACAATACTCCCAAATCTGTGAGCGGAGTCTCACTAAATTAACCTTCTAAGTGTAATTTTCTGTTTTTTTAGTGTTTTAATATACAACAGATTTTGGCAAATGGTACTTTCACAAGCACCACAGAAATACAGAAGCTGCAGGACATTTTGGAAAATAGAATTTAAATGTAATGAGCAGCTACGTGACAAGGAAACCTGAAGGTTATGTGAGTTATAGTGCTTTTGAAAATGTATATTATTCGGAGCAGAAGTTAAAAATTACCATAACCTACCCGCTGTGATGCCTTAAGTGCAGCACAGTGGGGTTCTAATATCATCAATGTGCAACCTACATTTAATGTCATTTTAATGCTGAAACATGAGAGTAAAAATCATTTTGGTCACGTAAAAGCCTTTTTTAGTCATTGGGTATTATATGTTTAATGTCCTAATCTCTATCTCTCATACCACTTGACTTTTGTGGCCCCTCGATAAACTAATTATATTTGTTTCCTAAATATTGTAGAAGAAAGAAATCATTAACATGACAGTTTCTTTTACATTCATTTAGGAGTGGTGACCCACCACTGCTAAAACCTAGCCGTCACACTTTCAAAAAATTTTTTTTTTTGGATGCACTTTGTTGCTGCTAGAATTTTGAAAACATGCAAATCTTTCCGCACAGAAAAAACATGGCGGACAAGCTACCACTGGTAGAAGTTTTTTGGTGTTTGCTTCTGTTACAGTATAGTATTGTTAGTATGCCATAGAGGCTTTTCACTCCCTCCTATAGTCTGAGAGAATTTTGACTAACTGCGGGGGCAAAATGCAAAATGGGTTCTGGTGTTCTGGAATTCCTTCCGACCACGTGAGACGTCCTACCAATGCCCATCGCACTTGCGCATGCAAGGACCAAGTACCTACTATTTTTTTATTGGATCCTATTTGAATTGCTTCAAAATACTTTTGCCGTGTTTTTCTGTCATAGCTTTTAAGCATTTTTTAAAGTGTTTAAAAATTTTTTTTTTTAATTTATTTATTTTTTTTGGTAGCCTTAAAACAGAGTGTTGATCTGTTGGCCACATTAGTCATGTAGTGTATGTATGCCACCCTTATTTGATATTACTACATTTAAGTATTTTCTTAAGGCATTTTTTTAGTATGTTCTTCCTTCATGCATCTTAACAAAATAAGCTGAAAGTGCACAGTAGTATTTTGGGTGTCAGAAATTCACCTCTGGTAGGGTGTTTCGCACAAGTAGGACATTTTGGCAGATCACAGGCTAAACTTGGTACGTCTCATTCCCACGCAGGACATTCAGTGCATTGCGTGTAAACTAAGCAAAAGGTAGGAACTTGGAAATGCAAATTTAACATAACAGCTTGAGATCACGGAACATAAATTTTACAAGTTAAACAGACAGACACTTGGACTAGAAGTGGCATCAAAACCTCTGAATGAAAAGTCTCCGAACACGTGCCGCATACATGATTTATAAACATATTTTGTCGCAGGTGGTGACCAGTGTTGTTTTTGGCAGCTCTTTTGATTTTCATATTTGTCTTTTGATCTATAATATTTAACCAGTCATATTTTAGTCATCTCAAAGAGTGTTTGTCTTTGTCTAGTTTTTGTTGACACAAACTCAAGACTGATTTTGTCTAGTTTTAGTCGACGTTTAGTAAAAATGTTTTTATCTGGAAAATTTAAAAAATGTACTTTAAAAAATAGGTTTCTAACTATTTCGAATGAACATTGACAGACAAGCACATATTGTAGCGTCTACAAGGACAACGCCAACTTGGTGATAATACACACTCAGCAGGAAAACATTATTTCTAATTAATTATACACATCTGAACGCCACGAACTGTATGTAAAAGAAAAAAAAAAAAAAAAGTTGTCCGAGAGTTAAAGAGGATGCTCGCCGTTAGCATTAGCATAATGCGAACTCGAATGCTAATCGAATGCTACGACTTACATTTAGTGCGTGATGATCACTCAGCACAGACCTTAAAGGCTAAAGCAATGAATAGCATATTCTTTCTGGCCAAGATAAGAAAACAAATCTTACCTGTGTGCAAGCCTGCATGGAGACTGGAGAAGACACAATGGTGAGTCGAGGAGGGGAGGGGGCGCAGCAAGCAACCTGTCAAGTTGTACGGTTTCGGCGTAATTTGTACAAGTGAGCACTGATTTTTAAATGTGTACGCCGTACGTTCAAAATCTGTACGTTTTTCTTGCATTACGTTTTTTTTTCTCCGTTCAGATTTTGTCACCGTTTCGGCAATGACACAATGTGCGTTACTGTGCGTTACTACGTTGGTTGAATGACGCGAGAAAAGTCAGAGACACGGAGAGAGAAGATTGTTTGTTGTGACGCTGTAGCAAACACGATGCTAGGCTATATGTCTCCAATATTTACTGACTGTAGCCGACAGCCTACAATCTACGCCTAGATATCACATGCATATAGAACTACATGCTAAATGACAGACTCGGAGGCGTTAGTAAACAGCCGCCATCTCAAAGCAGTAGACTTCTCAGAAAGGCTCTGTTGTAGTGAACCTTCCTAGCGAACCTAAGTAACTTTTTTCCTAAAATACTCCTAAATCGGCAAAATATTGACTTTAATCTATCTTTAAATGATGAAACAGTTTTAAAACTTTCACATGTCGAAAGTAGGGCTGTCAAAATTATCGCGTTACCGGGCGTTAATGAATTTTTAAAAATTAATCACGTTAAAATATTTGACGCAATTAACACAGATGCCCCACTCATAGAGATTTAAATGACAGTACACAGTGAAACGCTCACTTGTTGTGTTTTATGGAGTTTTGCCGCCCTCTGCTGGCGCTTGGGTGCGACTGATTTTATAGGCTTCAACATCCATGAGCATTGTGTAAGTAATTATTGACATCAACGATGGCGGGCTACTAGTTTATTTTTTGATTGAACATTTTACAAATTTTATTAAAATGAAAACATTAAGAGGGGTTTTAATATAAAATTTCTCTAACTTGTACTAACATTTTTCTTTTAAGAACTACAAGTCCTTCTATCCATGGATTGCTTTAACAGAATGTTAATAATGTTAATGCCATCTTGTTGATTTATTGTTATAATAAAAAAAAAATAGTCCTTATGTACCATATGTTGAATGTATATATCCATCTTGTGTCTTACCTTTCCATTCCAACAATAATTTACAGAAAAATATGGCATATTGTATAGATGGTTTGAATTGCGATTAATTGCGATTAATTACGATAAATTAATTTTCAAGCTGTAATTAACTCGATTAAAAATTTTAATCGTTTGACAGCCCTAGTCGAAAGTAGACAGAAGGGAACTAATGCAAAAACGGGACCAATTTTAACAACTTTAACATTTAATTCACAAAATTAAATGACTTCCAAACATAGCAAAGGTTACTTTTTTTTTTTTTTTTTTAATGAAAAAAAAAAACAAAACAAAAAAAAAACCATGAAAGGTAACACCAATTATGTTGCCAAGTTACAAATTACTCTTACATTCAGGTAGCTGAGTTTAGGCATGTGCCGGTATGATATTTTGATGGTACAATAACCGTGAGCAAAAATACCGCGGTTTCACGGTATCACGGTATTGCAATTGTAGCTCCAAAAAATTTTGAGATGTATGGGTTAAAAAAAATAACTTTTTTCCATTGAACAGGATTTTTTTTTTCAGACCATAGTTGCAAATTGGAACATGAATATATTGTTGAAATAAATACATTATCAATAAAAAAATATTTTAAATAAAATAAAACTAAATATAACATAGACTATACTCACAGCCACAGCTCAAGTTGCTCAAGATTAGAGCAAGAACAAAATAATTTCTATAAAAAAGCAAAAACACTTCTGAATAAAATTTTTAAAAAATTTATACTGCATGACTTTTGTTTAGGGTGGAAAAGCTTAAGTGAAGTTTCACCATTTTCAGCCACTGTGTCAACTCTAGTCTACATGATGTCATGCCTTTGTGTTAAAAAGAACATAAAGAATTCATAAGTTAGTTAAAAATGTATAAGTTAGTTAAAATGTCAATATTGTTGTGGAAAGGTTTCATCTAAAAAAAAAAAAAAATTTTTTTTTAAACATTGGGAGTGAGACCTCTCCTTGATCCAGCGAACGTGGATTTGTGCTTAGGGCAAGATCATCTTCCGCAATTAGCGATCTTTGACGCTATAGACCCTACCCACCGACGTCACAAAACAACGTGCTCGCTGTATGGTTCCGCCCACTTGTCCGTCATTTTGTCTCTGTATTAGCATTGGTTTCAATTGATCGAGGAATTTAAAATGCATTTCATGGAAGACCCGGTGCTTTCTGATGCCGTAAACTCACTGGATGTGTTGCATAATTGGCGTTATGTGGAAAAGCTTCGTTCTATACAGTCGCCAGATCCATATTTGATGCCCAAATCGATGTTTTTCGACCCACTGTCTTTGCCCTGTCTGCCTGACATCTGCTACGCTGATATTTACAATTATCTTGTCCACACAAAATCAGCCTATTCTCACGAAAATTTGAAAAACTTCAAGAGCTTGGAGGCTTATAAATACTTCGTTGCTGGTTGGGTGAAACAGGTCCTCGTCCACGAAAATTCGGCAGGAATCTATCTTGTGCTTGGAAAGGTGAGTTACGAAATTTTCAATTCAAAATCTTTTGTTATTGCTAACATCCACTGTCAAGTCTAATGTATTTCATGTCGTTTGTCAATGGAGTTAAGGCTTTTAATGTTTATATGGTTTTGCGATAGCACTCTCACTACATACATACGTGTATGTTGTCGGCGATTAGCCTAGCAATGATCTTAATTGTGGTTATTTGTCAGCCCAAAACCCTCTAAGTATATCTTAAATGCATCTTACCGGATATAAAATGACTACTACATAGTCTGTGGTGATTTTTTGGTGCCCAGTTTTCACGTCGAATTGCAGCCGTCCATTTCGCTCTCCTCTTTGGATCCCTCGGAATACGGTAACACTTCAAGTCTCTCCTTCCATCTTCTCTGTTAGTGCAACCAACAGCCACACACGCCTTCACCATTTTGATTATTAATGTTAAGGAGCAGAAAAACACGCCGTAAATAGGAGGAATGTACGTAGCCGTAACAGGTTAACACTATGTTTTCACGGACAATTGGGTGGTACCATTCAGGAGAGCGGAGTTGTGACGTCACGTGGGTAGGGTCTATAAAATTTTTCCCCTTCATTCAAGCGAATCAAGCTTGTTTTCTCACTCTGCGGCTGTCACACTCAACGAAGTTGCTCTCCCACCTAAGCCTAGGCTAACAGTCATCTTTGTAAGATTTTAGTTTGTTTGTATATTGAATTTGAAAGGAAAATGTGTGTTTTGTTTTTGGCGAACTTTTTCCATGGTGCTAATCTGTTGAAGCTACTCACATGGAAAAATCTAATTGTACAACATTTTAAATGTATTCGTTTTGTATATTACACTTACCACGATTTGAGAGCTCAATAAATTGAAGAACAGTACGCCTTATGTTTGGAGTATTTGTTTTTGGGTTAGCTGGCTGGCTAGCCGATAGCGTCACTTTCACACACAGCAACAAACGGGAGGGGGTGAGCGCTGCTGCGCCAAGCCGCCTCTGGCTGCATTTTTGACACAAGAAAAATAGCGAATACCGTACTACGGTCTGACGGGAAATTTTAGTGGTTTTGAAACCGCGACGTTTTCACACCCCGGTAAATCGTGAAACCGGTAACCGGCACATGCCTAGCTGAGTTACTAACTCAATTACTTTTTGAGAGAAGTAATTTGTAACTGTAATTAATTACTTTTTTTAAAAGTAAGATTAACAACACTGGTCATAAAGATGAAGTCTGCAGAATGAAAAGTGACGAAAGCGGAGATTTTATTCTGCCAGTTTGTTGCTGAACATAATTTGCCTGCAATTTGTTGATCACTTCACAGAGTTAGAAAAAGAAATGTTCCCTGACTCAAAGATTGCATTGGTAAGTTAATTTTATCAATTGACCTTTTTAATTTATAATTGGACACACTAACGAACTACCTTCAAGTCAAACTGAATTGCGAGCTGAAGTGCCATGAAGTGCAGCTATCAAGACACGATAGAAATTGCCAAAAGTGCTACATACAATTATAACAAAAGTCCCTGTTAAATTTGAGTAATCATGATGTAGCTGAAGATATTGATTGTTCTTTGATTGCACCAGGTTAGGGTTAGGCTAACGTTACGTGAGCTAGTGACAGTAACGTTAATCTTATTTATTAGCGCTTAGCGCTCTTTATTAGCGCTTAGCGCTCTACTGCTTTAAGATGGCGGCTGTTTACTAACGCTGCCGAGTCTGTCATTGCGCATCTAGTTCAACATACATGTGATCTCTATGAGACTCATCAGACGCTACCTGCTACCAATGTAGCATCGTGCGGGCTAGTATTTAGCAACTTCGGTGGCGTTTGTAGCGGCTGTCGGCTGCAGTAAGTTTTTTTTTTTTTTTTTCTTCCTCTACGCACGTGACATCAGCGCGTTGTCCTGCATTAAAATTAGTCCGAGCAAAACATGATGCTTAGAGCTGTCAAAATAAACGATTACTCGAGGTGGATAAAATTACTCGGATCAGTTTCTAAACTCGAGTTACTCGAGTTGCCCGAATATTCGTTTCAGCTCTACTAATTTTTACATTTGGAGTATATTAAACAGGCGCTTTTTTGCTTCCATGTTTTTTTTTTACAAACTCTTGCTGTGCTTCTTATTGAATAGTGGGTATTTTGGACAATTATTTTATTGTTTTGAATGTACTTAAAAATGAATGATAGCGGTTGGCTGCGGAAGTTTTCTTTTTTTTCCTACACAAACGTGCAGGTGTGGACGCAATTATTTTTCCCCGACGTTATAGGGCAGAATCCTCGTTTAAAAAAAAAAAAAAAAAAAAAAACCCTGCTACGTGTGGACATGGCCCCAGTCGAGTAGGGTTTGCTACTTATGAATTGCTTAATTCATAGGTAGTGATTGTAATTGTGATCCAGTCTTGTTGTCATTTTAAAGTGCTATTAATAGATGAAAACCGTGAAAACTTAAAGATATATTTTCCCCCTAAATTATTCACTCAATCATAATGCAATGCACTCGATTGGAGAACAGAGAGGCTGGATAAGGATAAGATTTAGTGCGTCATGATTTTTTTTACCATCAACAAGGGAAAAAAAATCAACAATCTTGTCAGACAAAAGATGCCCAAGCCAGGCTACAGGGAGCAGTAACACACATACTTGGATGCATGCATGAGTGCACACACAGCCATGTAACAGTGTTCTCCCTGTACACACACACACAAACAGTAAACATGTCTTTTTCAGGCTATCAGTAAACAATGGCGAGATAATAACTTGCCTAAGGCTCTCTGTCCTTTCTTTGCCCAAACATGCCGCTCAATAGAGGAAATGATGTCAAGAGAAAGACGCTTATTCTGTTTAAGAAAAAAAAAAAAAAAAAAACCGACCTCAAGACTTTCAAATAATGAGAATGAAAAACATCCTGATTTCACTGCTTGGCAGGCAAACAGATGTGATGTAAACACACAATGTTGTGATGTGTAAATTAAACAGCGCGTTAAAAAAAGCACCAGGGAGTGACAAGTGCTACAGATTAGATAAATGATGCTGCATCCAGCAAATAATCTGTCACTGTTAATATGACATGGCAAATAAGAATACCACATAAAATGAGTCTGTATGATAGATTACACAGCTTTTTAAGTGGCTTTTGGTTGCCTCTATGAAGCAGGTGAACTACAGTAGATATAAGTTTAGCATCAAGCAGAATATTTCTCAACCAATTTTCCGTAGCCTGAAGGCCTGTTTAGTGGTAATGTGCAGAGTGTGCATTGTAACCACATTTCATCGGGAGAACTTTGGCGTCCTCCCACAGTCCAAAAACATGTTAGGTTCATTAAAGACTGAATTGTCCATAGGTGTGAAACTGAGTGTGAATGTTTTTTTTTTTTTTTTTTTTGGGTTGGTGGTGCGATTGGCTGGCAACCAGTCCAGAGTGTACTGAGCCTCTTGCCAAGTTTCAGCTGGTATGAGTTACAGCAAACCTAATGAGGACAAGCGCTATAGCACATGGATGAATGGATTGAGCTGGGAGTATTTGACAAAACCACATTCAAAGCTGTCAATTAAAAGACAGTGGCAAGCAAACTTGACAAGCACACAATGTTACCTGTATTCGCCACCGTTTTTTTCCCCCGTTTGTGTTCTTTTATAGTAGAAGTTTATTCTTGGTTAACCGTGAAATGTTGACAGCTTTTCATTAAAAAAACAAAACAAAACAAAACAAAAAAAACATAATTTTTACTGAAATAACCACAAACAAATACTGCACAAACTGTGAAACACGGAGGAGTTATGTTTATTACATTCGGCACAAAGCAAAGACGGAATATTTTCTGTGCATTTGCATTAAATTTTTCTCCTTTCCCCAAATGTTACTTCTTCTATTTTATAGAAATGAGTGTTGCTTGAATAAGATACAGAAAGTCATGAGTGGCTTTTTTTTATGATGAGTGTTTACTATTAAGAGCAGTTAAACTTTTTTTTTTTTTTTAATACACTTGTATGACGATTGAGACAATTGGATGATGTACTTATCGGCAAGCACCCACTTAATTTTGCAGGGGCATTTTTTCCAACAACTTTAAAGTTTCCATGGTCCAATGTCATGAGTACCGTATTTTCCAGGCTATAAGGCTCACCTAAGGGCCTTAAATTTTCTTAAAAGAAAGCGGTGCGCCTTATCCGAAGTGCCTTATAAAGTATTATAATCTTTTGGAATTTCTCACATTTCTGCATAAAATCACCATCGAATGTGATCTGATCTTTGTCAAAATCACACAGATGTAAAAACAGTGTCTGCTTCAGCTAAAACCTCCCAAACATTTATAGGTTTTCATATTTTAATGAGGACAGCATGCAAACAATGACAGCAGGGGGGAAAAATAAGTGAGTGAATCCTCTGCCTATAGAGACCCAAAGAGCAATTAAAATCCTATTTTTACCAAACATTCCAAGTCAGTTGTGTGCCCGGTCACTGATCAGTGGTTTAAAGCTGCCCTGCCCACTATAAAACACACACCTGGTAAGAATTGTCTTGATGTGCATCATGGCTCAGTCAAAAGAGCTCTCTGATGACCTGCGATCAAGGATTGTTGATTTGTATAAAGCTGGGAAAGGATACAAAACCATCTCTAAAAGTCTGGATGTTTATCAGTTGACAGTCAGAGATGTTTTCTACAAATGGAGAGAGTTTGGCACTGTTGCTTCTCTCCCAAGAAGTAGCTGTCCACTAAAGATGATGCCAAGAGTTCAGTGCAGAATACTCAGAGAAGTAAAAAAAAAAAACAAAAAACTATAGTGTCTGCTAAAGACTTACAGAAATCACTGGCACAGTCCAATATCTCTGTGCACCCATCAACTATATGTATAACTATGGCCAAGAAGTGTTCATGGGAGGACTCCACGTAGGAAGCCACTGCTGTGTAAAAAAATATTGTTGCTTGTTGAATGTTCACAAAAAGGTACTTAGACACTCCACAGAAGTTTTGGCAAAATATTTTGTGGACTGATGAAACCAAAGATGAATTGTTTGGGAGTAACACACAAAGTCATGTATGGATGAAAAATGGAACAGTTCACCAACATCAATACCTCATCCCCACCATGATCATGGTGGAGGGAGCGTCATTATTTGGGGCTGTTTTGCTGCCTCAAGGCCTGGACAACTTGCAATCATTAATGGAAGAATTAATTCAAAAGTTTATCAGGATGTTTTGCTAGAAAACCTGGGGATGTCTGTCAGACAGTTGAAGCTAAAAAGAGGATGGATGCTGCAACAAGACAATGATCTACTGAAGTACAGCTGTTTTGTAGAGAAGAATGGGCCATGATTAGTCCTGATCGATGTGCCAGGTTGATCTGCAGCTACAGGAAGCGTCTGGTTGACGTTATTGCTGCTAAGGGAGGCACAAAATATTAAATATGATGGTTCATTTAATTATTTTTTTCCCCCTTCTGCCATTGTTTGTATACTATCCTCCTTAAGATATGAAAACCTATAAATGTTTGGGTGGTTTTAGTTAAAGCAGACAGTTTTTTCATCTGTGTGATTTTGACAAATATTAGATCACATTTGATGGTGATTTCATGCAGAAATGTGAGAAATTCCAAAAGGTTCAGATACTTTTTCATACCACTGTATTTTTGGGGTGGGAACCTCTTCATACCTTATATATGATACGAATTGCGATACAAAGCTCACGATATGGCGATACAACCATTATCGATACAAGTGGTCAGAAAATCATTCTAGGATATTCTACAAAACAACTAATAAACAGAAAAACAAGCTTCTGTGAATTGGAATGAGTTTATCACAAGTAGACGTCCAATCCATTTGAACTGGGAGGGTGGCAGCGAATGAACCTTTGTTCATTTGCTGCCTCCCACTTCAAACGGATTGAACGTCTATGGCCATCAGCGGCAGCCAGTGATAGGCAACGAGTTAATTTTTTTCAACTTCTTGTTGATTTGGGGGCATTTTATGGGTCGCTTATTGTTGATTTTGGGTTACAGAACAGGAAGTGACCCGGGGATCTCCCAAAAGAATAGGCAGTGTTTCAACTCAACAGAAAGTGACCTGTAAATGCCCCGAAAATCGGAAAAAGTGACTGTGAATGATCTGATTTAAAATAATCGAACGCTCATTCTCCCCTCTCAGTCTGAATAGATTGAGAATCGAGCGCCATCCATGGGTGACATAGAGTTAACTGAGACACTATTATGGTGGAGGATTGTGGTAGCAGCTTGTTGGTTCTTTTTTTTTTTGTTATAATATACCTTTTTAAAGTGATATTTTGATTCTTGGCAGGCGCATATCGATAACCTTTCGGTTAAATCACCATTTCGATATTTTGTCGCACCCCTATTATATATGGATCAATACAAGTTAACCATGGCATGACATTCACTTCAGCACAGCTCCATCTAGGGGATGCATTACACAACCCCAACCACTACTACTACTGCGCCTTATAATGAAATGCGCTCTAGATGTATATGGAAAGAGTTTTAAAATAGGCCCTTCTTTGAAGGTGCGCCTTATACTCCAGTGCGCCTTATAGTCGGGAAAATACGGTACATGTTAATTGGGAGCTCAATGGGATGTGGCACAGGTCCCAAGGTTTCCCATCCAATTTCTTTAGTATTAAAGGATTATTTCCTCTTTGGCAGACCAAGAATCCAATTTACCTTTGAAGCATTTCCTGCACAAAATGGCTAAGGTTGCTGTGGTTAAAGGTTGAATGGGTAAATGCCCCTTGTCAAGATGCTATAGTTCATTCTTTTAAACCTTAGGGATTACGGTCTTATCTCAGCTACATTTTTAAGACCATAGCTCAACCAAATAGCTTAAGGTATCTAGGATCATACATTTTTCCTTTAGCTCTTGGTTTTTAAAGTACACACTTTAATCTAGATACTGAGTGATGGATGACAGAAGAATGGCCATATGTAATTCTTTAAAAAAGCAAAGCACAAACCCCCAGCTGAGGCATGAACTCCTCTTTTAACAGATGTATGCTTTCAATGTATTCTATCAATTATCATTCGCATAAAATGCAAAAGGAGGGGTGAATACTGACCAGCTAATAAACACTATCAACGGTTGTTTCAGGTTGTCTTTACCTCGGTCAGGAGTGCCGGCTGGTGATCGATTACGAGCAGGGCTTCTCCGTGTTGGCTGAACACAAACTTCGAGACAGCGAGAACGGTGACGAGGGTCGACGTCATACGCCGACCAAAAAACGAGTGCTCCTGTCCTACCCTTATGAAAAACTGAGGATGTCGTCGGATGATGGCGTTCGCATGCTATTCCTGGACTTTGGAGGAAAGGAGGGGGAGATTGTGAGTTTTGTCCTCTCTTTTAAAACAGAAAATGACAAATTTAGATGTAACAGGGATACAAGTGATGATTTACAGGCTTGACTTGTTCATAATTGGCTGATATCGCTACTTCAGTATGTTTATGTATTCTTGTACAACCAGTAATTCACTGGAAAATTCCAGCCCATCATCACAGAGTATATCCTGGAATAAAATCAACAGCAGCCAACAGTCCGTCCCGTGTGGTTAGACTTTTAATCAGTTTAAACCACAGCCTAACAAGTGGAGGTTATTCCTTTCTCCAAAAAGTCAGGACCAATTACAGTCAAACTAACAAAACGGCCAGTTCTTTATGAAATGTTGGCATTTTCACTTTGGAAACTGTCACTTTTTTCACCACCTTAACATTTAACAACATCATGAATATTAATGTTGGTTTCAGTTCCAAGACTGATTTAGAGTTTTCAGAAAGACAGCATTGAAATGCTTAAAGGGACTAAATTAACTACCCTCTTGGATTATGGGGTTTATCTAATGTAAGCTGAGACATTCTATTTGGATAAACATTTCTCACTCACTATTTACAGCTCAGTTTAAACGGAAACACTCTGTTGGCTACAAGGAGAAATTTTGTTGTCAACGTAGCTTCCTAAAACTCCCAAGGTACTTGTGGATTTGGCTCATTAGCTCAACTTTTAAAAGACAAATCTGCTGGGCCTTTTCTTCATCAAGTTGACATTACTGTTGTTATTTGGCACATACACAGTCTGTTTCTAATTTTGTCTCCGCACTTGACTGTTTACCTCCCCCTGCAGTGGCATATGCACTGGACCAAACCAAAATAGTGATCTGAAAAATTAGACTGAAGGTCTGCATATTGGCTACAGTATATTTGAAGGATGAGGTGATGAAAGAAGAATGTGGCTTCATGCAGTACGCGATCATCGTTGTGCTATAATGCTTCAGTAACTTCCACTTAGTCATTCTAAGCACTAGTACAATGCTATTAGTGTTAAAGTATTCAGGCGGAAGAGCTGAATGAAATAAATGAAAAAAATACTTGAGGAAGCCCCAATTATTATTTTAAAAGAAAAGTCATCAAACCTAAATAATAAATCATTACTCAATAAAGCTCTGCATATTTTTTTCCCAAAACAATAAACAATGTTATATAACACCACAGTCCATCCATAAAAGCACACCACCATTACGGTTATTATATAGCTTTAGCACTATAAACACAGATTCAACGCCTATGGGTGTATGTTTAGTGTTTTGAAATGTTTAAAATACACAGAAATTTTCAACTAAGGACAATCTAAAACACTAAATCGTTAATATATTCTAAAAATTGGATTTTACACCAGCGTTGTTTTTGGCAGCTATTTTAATTTTCGCCTTATTCTTAGTCTTTTGGATGAA
The DNA here is from genome assembly GCF_030265065.1 of Corythoichthys intestinalis. NCBI lineage: Eukaryota > Metazoa > Chordata > Actinopteri > Syngnathiformes > Syngnathidae > Corythoichthys > Corythoichthys intestinalis. The sequence continues at coordinate 47,521,341 of NC_080398.1, forward strand.
AATACTTATTAGTCTAAAAGTCATATTTTGGTAATTTCAAAATATGTTCGTCTGCGTCTAGTTTTAGTCGACAATTCTCAAATTAATTTCGTCTATAAACTTAAAAGGTGTTAGTCCATGAATAAATAAATTAAAGGTTTCCAACAATTTCCAAGAAACATGACAGACAGCATAAACTCTAGCGTCTACAAGGTTATCACCATTTTCATAATGATTATACACACTCAGCAGGAAAATAGCACATTATTTGCAATTAATTAAACTCACCTGGACGCCGCAAACTGTATGTAAAATGTTTTCCAAAATGTTTTAAGACACAAAGTCACTGTGTCAAATGCTAATGCTAACGCTACTACTGTAATTTTCGCACTATAAGGCGCACCTGACTATAAGCCGCCACCCACCAAATTTGAGACGAAAACCGCATTTGTTCATAGATAAGCCGCACTGGACTATAAGCCGCAGCTGTCGTCACTGTATTATGAGGTATTTACACCAAAAGATATCATCCGGTAACACTTCATTTGACAGTGGCAGCATATGACCAAATGAACCACCATGAACCTTGGAAGCGTCATTGCTTAAAGAAGCTTCATTTGGCCATCACTGCTCCCTTGGGAGAGACAATCAACCTCTGCTGCCACCTGCTGTCAACACTGTTGTTGTCCAACATGCCTCCTAGCATGCATTGCGGCGCTACAGATGTAAATAACAATCAAAATTCATGTTCTGTGCTAATTCTTCAGTTACTGTTCCAGTTGTTTCATTAATTACTAGTTATGGTATTTGGTAACACTTTATTTGGTATTTGGTAACACTTTATTTGACAGTGGCGCCATAAGACTGTCATTAGACAATCATAAGTATGACATAACGCTGTCATAAGCAATAGTGAATGCCTATGAGGGATTGGAATTTAGTGTTATCTGGCAAATTAGCTCAATTTTGAACGCCAAACTGGACATAAACGGAGTTAGTGACATAATTTGCTACATGACACCTAATGACATCCGTCATAAGCATTCAGTAATGCCCATGATAGTGTCATGACACAATTATGACGGTCTTATAATGCCGCTGTCATATAAAGTGTTACCTATTAACCCCCAAAAAATCAACAAATAAGCCGCATTGGACTATAAGCCGCAGGATTCAAAGAGAAGGAAAAAAGCAGCGGCTAATAGTCCGAAATTTACGGTAGTTAGTTTAGTGTGTGGTGATCACTCAGCACAGATATTTTAAGGCTGAAGCAACATTGCATATCTAGCCAAGATAAGAAAGCAAAACTTACCAAGCAACACCTGACACATACATTTCACAAAAGGAGCCTGGAACAGGCACAGGCTTACTCAGTGAGTAAGCTTGTGTGTGATACAGGGGACTCGGGGGTGGGGGGGAGGCGCAGCACGTCACACGAGTGACATGACCAAACACTGCTAAATGCCTGCTAACTAAACATACAATAAGAAAATATCACACATTGTGAATTTATGACAGAAACCATGGCAAATGTTCATCTCGTTCTCGTGTCGTCAGACGACAACTGGCATCTATCTCATTATGTTTTAGTCTCCTAAGACACATTTTTAGCGCGTCATCGTGATGTCTTCATCATGAAAAAATTGTTCGTTCATGAAATATTTTCGTTGTCATCATCGTTGACGAAAACACACTAAATGTTGGAATTATTACTAGGGTTGGGCATTGAGCATCGATGCGATCCGGGACTAACACTCCGGTTTACCCGGAACCATTCAATTTTTTAAAAGTTTCGATTCTAGTTTCGATGCCCTGACCACCGACCAGCTGCTGAACACCATGAAGGAGAAGCCACATGAAGACTAGCTCCGTTATGAGCAAATCAAATGAAGTGGCTAATTTAGTTTAGCACAAAAACGTGTTGCTTCGCTTCACATAAATGACAAAAAAGTAACAGAATAAACACCCCCGAAATGATATCAGACCCTCTGTTAAAACGTGGAAACTTACAGACTTTGTTTTATCATGGGTTCCCAACGATGTGGCGTGCAGAGGAGGTGTGTAGCGTCTGTAAACCTCAAGGATTCTTTTCCAACTAAAGTAATGTTCTTTTTGCTGGCTGCTTCCAGTAAGTCACCACTAGGGGAGCCAAGTGCACATAGCAAGAGCAAAGAAAAACTGGAGAGTCCGGAGTTACAATAGTGACATCTTGTGGACGGATGAAAAATAGTAACAATAGGTAAAAGTTTAGAGAGAAATCAAAACTTAAAAAGTAGTCAATTTAAGATCAAGGGACACAACAATCCTTGCCTGCAAGATATCAGCCCTTAACTATCTTGTAGAAATACCACCTAAAACAAACGATGCAATACAATAAATGCCTGCAGCACAAAACACTCTAAAACATAGGCAAAAGAATATGTGTACATGTCTTTCTGTGAGCTTTTGAAAAATAAACATCTTTGTGAAAGTGCACTCTTGTGGAAAGAAAAAACTTCAACATATTCAAGTTCAAAGGCTGATATTTATATACAGGCTAAAAATAGCTCTAAGAAATTCATAGCAAAGTTAATTGCAAGTTCATATAATTTAAAAAATAATCGAGAAGTTAAGAAATTAATATAAACTACGCAATTTTTTTTACCCTGCCTGCCTATTAAAAGAATCATAATCGTTTGGAACCGGAAGTGAAACGTGGAATCGGTACAGGAACCGTTCAAATTCCAACAATGCCCATCTTTAATTATTACATTGAAAATATCTTGCATGAAAATTAAAAATAACATACCTTCTGCAGAGGACTCGTCGCTTCCCACTTAAAGTTTTCCCACTTAAATTAAACTTTTCCTGCAGGTTATCCAATGTGAAGAGGTATTCTGGCAACCCGAAGGAGAAGGGCATTTTGTGTTAGTCAATATTTTGATCTAGTTGCAGTATTTTTGCCGTCAATCCTACATTGTGCACCCTTAAGGGATGTTAACAAAATGTGCCCAATTCCTATTTCTTAATACAACAATTTAAAAATGATTTGGATTTATTAGAACGGGGCACTGTAGTTCTCCGATCACGAGGCGTATCCCCTGAAAATTACGTGAACAATCCACGAGATGTTGAAATTGTAAAAAATATAAATCAACATTGATGGGGAATTATGAATTTTTGAAAAAAACTACTTAAATGATAGATTGAAAATGTTAACCTGGGAGAGAATTATAGAAATAAAGTGTCGTGCACGTTTATTTATTTATTTTTTGTCAGAAATCTCTAACAATATCAATCACTATATTTACTGTACATGGAGACAATATTTTTGTTAAAATCAGTATTTTGTTTTTTGGACATTAAAATCAATTGTAAAACAATTGACTTATTCTTTTTGTGCGAGAACGTCATCACACACAGAAATTGTGATGACACAAATTACATATTTTCCATAGCCCGCAAAAATACACAAACTTGTAATTAATCGGGAAAATTCACGATCTCTGAACTTTCTACCGGCAGTAAAACAACAATAAACCTAATGGTCAAATCCTTCTCTGCACTAATCAAGTCACTGGTTTCCTCCTCACTTTGAAAGCATTTTGTGTTGTTTTTAAACATGTATTAATTCCGGTCAAAACACGTTGATGAAGGAAGTAAATGCAGGTGGTGTGATTTCAAGTGGAAGTAGGCCTTTTGAAGGACAAATAGATAGACTTGTTTATGAACATGGCTTTATAAAGCATTCTTTTATTGGTTGTTTGGGGAATGCAGTTCTAAGAAGATTCGCAGAGGAGCATGGTAATCTCATTGACCTGATGAGGGGAAAAATTACTCGAGAGGCTTAATTAATTCTATTTGAAACTGAGCAAAGGTACGGAACACTAACCACCATTATCAGTATAAGAAAACACAGCATACACAAATGACACTGAGTTTTTGTGCTGTGTGACAAATCTTTGGGCCCCATAACGATTTGATTACGATTCAGAGGCTCCGATTCGATTATAAATCGATTATTGATGTTCCCCCCACTTTTAATGTTTTGTACATTAGTTCCAAAATTGTTCGAAAATCCTCTGTCTAAACCAAACTAATATTTCAGTATTATGAGCTAGTTAACAGTTAAAAACAATAAATAAAATACTCAATTCCCCATTCTGTATCAGCAGCTTTAAACTACATTCAATTAATTTAATGATGTGAATCAAGTTAAAGTTGTTAAAATTGCTCCCGTTATGCCATAATTTCCTTTCTGTCTACTTTTGACATGTCAAAGTTTTAAAACTGTTTCATCATTTAAAGATAGATTCAAGTCAAAATGTTGCCAATTTAGGAGTATTTTAGATAAAACGTTAATTAGGTTCACTACAACAGAGCCATCCAGAGAAGTCTACTGCTTTAAAATGGCGGCTGTTTTCTAACGCGGCAACTACTAAACGGCAAGTCTGTCGTTTCTCATCTAGTTCTATTTACATGTTCTAACGTTCTAACATGTTCTATTTTGCATCTAGTTCTACATATATGCGATATCTACCGTAGCCGTATGTGGCCCTATGTTTGTAGCAACTAGCAACTGGGCGTTGTTTGAAGCAGCTGTCTGCCGCAGTCAGGTATTATTGTTTTTTTATCTAGCGGCATGAGTTGAACATGATATTTACTCGCTGTCCGGTCCTCATTGCGTCCCGAAGACCGCGCTGACTGTGTTTTAGTTCTGCTTTACCTGGTATAATTCAATAATCACAATTTGGATGTTTGCGAATCGTTCTCGAATCTTCCACAGCCGAATCGCGAATAATCTAAGAATCGGAAATTTCGCACGCCTCTAATTGTTTGGTCTCTCCCAGTCTTGCACACAGGCTCCTCATTGGCCGATCGGCGTAGATTCAGAAGTGAGTGACTGACCATATTTTTCTGTGTCGTCTGTCATATTTCTATGGGATCAAAGTCATGGCTCGTGCTTGCATTTTGATTTAGGACACGGTTAAACATTTCTCTTTTTTTTTGGCGCACGGACTTTCTCTAGCACGATCTTGATCACATATACAATATTGCCCCTACCAGCCTACATCACATGCTTGCTGCGGTGTGACTGAAAAAGAGAAATTGAAAGTTTAATTTCTAAATATGGAACAGCCAACAGATCATATTTACCTCACGCTCTGTTGTATTTTTGTTTTTATGCTCATCACTATTATTTTGGTGTGTAAGTGTAAATAGTCTGATGTCAAATTAGTTGCTCTGAAACGAAAACAATACGAAATTTTGATGTAAAACAGTTTCATTGCAAATCAGTATTAAGATGATCGTACTGAAATATCATTTTTGCACTGGTATCAATAAATAAATAATCCAGTCAGCTCCCCTGTCGTCCCCTCATCTCAGCTCGTCAAATGCTGACTAGAAAAAATTGTTTGCTCTTTACAATGTCACCTTTCCACTCTCATTAGTCTGTAGGAAAAATGGAGACATATTGCTACATCTCCCGTGCCCGCGTGCATTGTTTTTGGGCGCTTGAGTAGCACAGGATGGACATTAATTTGTCAAACCAACCAACACCTGACACACTTTGACACGAAAAAAAAAAAAAAAAAAAAACTCTGAAAGAAATTGACATGTATATAGTGTTTAATTGTAAATCAGTATTATGGTGATCAAAAATAAAGTCATTTTCCTGTGCACAATGAGGTAAAAATCGCTGACGTGAAGCCTCCATAGACTGACAGTTCTCTTCCCCCTGAGCTGCCGTGACACGTCCGCAGCTCAGCTTTTGCTTGCCTCGTAGCTACTGGCGAAAAAGTTTTAAACTACTGTAAATTTGATAGTATGTCGTATTGTCGTCATATGTAGTCTCGAGTCTGTTGAAAAAACTAGTACACTAAAACATGCTCACGAGCTTTGCGTGGTGTTTTTGTGTTTGAGTAGCATATGATAGGCTCCACCTTAACAAATATGTGACAAAATCCTTTCCTTTCATTTTTCGACTTGTTCATTGCGTGACTGGAAAGTCAAGTTTGCAGCAATCTCTGTCAGGAGGACCGTGTAAGTGAATGGGAAGTGACATAACTCAGTCTTGCCCCCTGCCTGCATGCTGGCTGCTTATTGGCCACACGTGGAAGTGAGTGACAGACGCTCTGATCCTTTTTCTGCTCCCTCCTCTGCCTGCGATGAGGCTGGTGTCTGATTGGTCGTACACGATGTCAGACGCTGCTGCTTGCTCAACACCCTCCCACGCAAGTCCCAACTTCCTTAAGAACTAATCAGTGCAGGAGGTGATTCGTTCGGTCTCGTTCCTTCAAACAATTCGTTCGAAAAGAACGACTCTTTCACGACCGACTCAACACTATACTGCACTTGTACATTGTGCACATTTTTGTACACTTACTGTAGATCATGATCATCATAAACTAAAAACTCGGTGGCATTTGAGGCACTACCTAATGTCATTATGATTCTAACAGGTTTTAGTTGATGAATAGACCCTTGTATGCTAACTAGGGCTGCTGCTGTTGATTATTTAAGTAATCGAACAATCTATTAATTAGGTAGTTCGAGTAATTGGATTAGGAAGTTTTAATGTATTGCAGAATATTCTTTAGGAGACGTAGAACAAAGGCTTGCTAAGATTGCACTTTCAAAAGAGCATTAAATGCGAATATCAAATAAAATTCCCGAGTGTTTCTTAAAACTATGCAGAATTGTGTGGTCATTTCACACAAGCAATAAAAACTAGGGCTGTCAAACGATTAAAATTTTTAATCGAGTTAATTACAGCTTAAAAATTAATTAATCGTAATTAATCGCAATTCAAACCATCTATAAAATATGCCATATTTTTCTGTAAATTATTGTTGGAGTGGAAAGATAAGGCACAAGATGGATATATACATTCAACATACGGTACATAAGGACTGTATTTGTTTATTATAACAATAAATCCACAAGATGGCATTAACATTATTAACATTCTGTTAAAGCGATCCATGGATAGAAAGACTCGTAGTTCTTAAAAAAAATGTTAGTACAAGTTATAGAAATTTCATATTAAAACCCCTCTTAATGTTTTCGTTTTAATAAAATTTGTAAAATTTTCAATCAAAAAACAAACTAGTAGCCCGCCATTGTTGATGTCAATAATTACTTACACAATGCTCATGGGAGCTGAAGCCTATACAATCAGTTGCACCCAAGCGACTAAAAAAAAATCTGTCTTAAATCTGTCTGAGCGGGCCATCTGCGTTAATTGCGTCAAATATTTTAACGTGATTAATTTTAAAAAATTAATTAACGCCCGTTAACGCGATAATTTTGACAGCCCTAATAAAAACATTTAAAAATGAATCAAAATACCTGAGCTTAGCCTTAATCGATATATAAAATAAATAAATAAATAAATGTGGCTCTAACTAAAACAAAAGAACAATTGGCTAATTTGCATAACCAAAATCCGCTAGCTTAAATGCTATAAAATGCTAACTTTTTCTTTTTTAAACAATGCTCTCTCAAAATATACTAATAAATATAAACTAAATTACGAATGCATAAAAAAAATTTAGCTCAAACAAAAACTTACCTTTTGTTGGTCTTAACAGGGAGCAGCTGGATTCAGCCATGTTAAAACAGTTATGTCATATTCACTCTTGCCACTAGAGGGCAACAAAATACAACACCACTCTAATTAAACAAATCCTCAAAGCAGCATAATTTAATTCGAAGCCTTTTTCTAATTGAATTACTTCAGTCAATCGATTAATACAGTATTGGCCCGAATATAAGACTTTGTTTTTGCTTTGAAAAAGAGGGGGTTGTCTTATATTCATGGTCTAGACATTATACCAATTAGCGACGCTAGATGGATCATATCAGATATCATTGAAGTGATGTTCTGTCATGACAGATCTCGGCTACTCTCAAGTTTAACCAGTTTGCATTATTTTATTGCAATGTTTTCTCTTATTCAGATTTGTTTCAAGACTACAGTTACAGTTAGACTTCACTTCAATGGTCAATTCAGTTATTGCAATTTTGTTGTTTTATCACAATAGATTGGTTTATTTACATTTCAAAAACCAGAAGCCATTCATTTACGAATGTGATTGCACTTTAGTTGACATATTTAAATGTTCAGATATTATGATTTGAATGAGGCGAAATAACATGCTTTTTCCTCTCAGATATATTGTTATAATCATTTGTTTCGGATGTACTGTAATTATTTTCTGTATAAAAATTAATTTGGTGTTCAAAAAGTCTTTTTTTCAAACTTGAGTCTTGAAAAAGAGGGGGTCGTCTTATAATCAGGGCCGTCTTATATTCGGGCCAATACAGTAGTTGCAGCACTAATGCTAACATAAACATCTAACTATAATCATTCTTCAACATTGACCTACTATATAAACTAAACAGTCCTGGAAAGTTTTCTTCAAGTCCAATTATGTAAATACCACATTTTGAGCAGCCATTGATGGTACAATATATTTCACAGTCGGCTTTTGTCAAACCATTATGTCACTTTTTGTCAACTCAAGCGCTTGAACCAGGTGTTAGATATTGTTTCTGCTCAAGGCCCCAAGATAGTAGTGCGAACACAGAGAAGCTCTGTATGCTACTCACGGACTCCAAGGTTGATTCTCCCTTTAATCTCCACTGCAAGAATGAGTGGACACAGGCCTTGGTTGTTCTTTTAGCTAGTAATACACCATCTTTGTTTGAGTGCACACACAGTATACTGTATTCGATCCCTAGCTACTATGTGCGTATGCAAGGATGTTGTATATTTAATGAATTTGTTAATACTGCAGATTAAAATGAATTATCGCCCAAGACTAGTCAGCATCATAGTAGTATTTTAATAGCAAATTGTCAGCAGATGGAATGTAGTGTAGACGGACCATAATTAATGCGACATGGTTTACTAGAGAATAGCGGTCGTCATCCAAGTTTTATTGGAGCAAGCAAACGGTGATTTAAGAGGGATTTTATAGGTTGAAGCTTCCTTACAGGCCTCAGGAAAGGAACTGAGTCACAGTGCTAGTGAGATACCCCATTGTTAGGTGAGGAAGAAAAGAGCTTTGTTCTTAAAGCTATCTTGATGTCTAATCTATATTGCAATGTGAAATGTTGACCTTTTAATGTCACTTTTACACTTACTCAGGATGTACCTGTTTATTTTCCTTCCTTCGCGTTGCACGTTTCATTTACAGCATGTCTCTGTATCCATTGTTCTCCTACAGCAACTGGACCTGCACTCCTGTCCCAAACCAATCGTCTTCATCGTCCACTCCTTCCTCTCTGCAAAAATCTCCAGACTGGGATTAGTGGCCTGACCGCAACCCTGGAATGGATTTCCGTTGTTGTGCGTCCAAAGACAAGAGTCCACACTAAACCACCCTGAGCTTGAGAGCCAAACTGAGTGAATGTAGTCTCTCTTTGCTCAGACTAACTCTGGAGAAACGCGTTGGGAGTTCAAGGTGAAAATTTTCTGTTTTACATCAGAGAACAAAACCTTGAGTGGACTTGGAGCAGATAAATGGAAGTGATGACCATGTAGAACAATCTTCCATTACTGACATATTCTCCACTATGTTTCGGTTAATGTCGTAGTAAATCAATTTCATTGACCAATTGGGTAATTTATTTATCATCATTATGAATAATTTAATTTCAAATGCCTTTTCGTCCTGTTAGCAATGTTATCATTTCTTATCAATTATAAGATGCACAAAAAGTTATTCACCTTTCAGTTGAAAGTTCAGGATAAACTTAAAATGCACTATTAACTTTACAGATGAACTAAATTTGACCTTTTAAATACTCACACGTCTAAGGCCTTGTTTAGACTCACAGCCAAAATCTGATTTTTAACCCATCCAAATTGCTACTCTTCAGACTACAAAAGAGTCATCCAGTTTCAAAGCACAAAAATCAAATTTATGCGATACTGATTGAAACCACATACAGGAGTGAGGTAGTTTCATATCAGATACGGACAAATTGCTTCTAAGTCTGAATAGCTCGGATGGGTTTTGACTGTCCATGACATTAGCTATGCTGGATGACGCCTTCGTTGCCCAAGCAACCTGTCTGGTCTGTCAAAAATGAGGCCTAGTCTGTACAGTCCCACATTTAATTTGGACATTTGCTAAAAATAGTGTGAGAACAGTCACCCCGAAAATTCAGATTTGAGGAGGAATCCGATTGGAATAAGATATGCCTGCGATCTGAACGCACCCTATGTCTTCAACATTTCAACGCAAAAGAGCAGAATGGCAAAATTTACAACAACGAACCGAAACTTTGAACGGGTTTGAACCTTTTGACTAAGACAGTCTGTATTGGTTGAAGTGCATTTTAGTTTCATCCAGAAAATGTTTGAGTGGTGTGTATGCCCGTAAAAGATTTCTCAGCTAGATCAAAACACATTATAGTTTTGCTTTAAAAACCAACTGTGCTATTAAAGTGGTGAAACTCAAATTCTATTTTTGTAGCTACAGTGTATAAGCGATCATGGTAGCTATAGCGTTGGAAACTGTATTTGATGATGAATCTGTGTTTGTCATACAACCAATCATGCATGCGTACAAAGTCACCAGCTAAAGATGACGAGCTGATTATTTTTCAATACCCACAAGCACAAATGACTTCTGAGATATTAATAAGTTTACATCTTGTTGAAAGCTACTGTATGCTGTTATGCTAAAGCTGAGCACTAGGTAGGGTTTGACCACTTCATTGTCATCACTGTACTGGTCATAGTTTTCAATTGTTCTTCTTGAAATGTTTCTAAAATGATTAGTTTGCTGCTTGGGGTCAAGCATCCCACCAATTGTGTTTCTTTCATTAGGATTCAAAGGCCATAGTGGTTGTAGTCTTTGTTAGCCCTCAACCTATTTGGTTTTCGTCTAAGAAGACTTGGTGGTCTAACTACAGATGTGAGATTTCACAAGATCCAAACGTATTTGTGGCAAATCTCAGGAATGTACTTCCACTCCATGTAACCGCTGTCAGAGGAATATCTGAACGCACCGAAAAATAATCATTTTTCAAGACAGGACATTGTAATGAACCCATTAAGTAATGTTTGTTGATCAATGCAAAACCATACAGCCACGTTGTTCTTGTGCCTTGCAAATGGATCATTTTGAGGAGGATACCTCACAGGATGAATGCTTAGCGTCTCTAAGGACTTTTGCCACAGTAGCAGCACTCATTGATATTTCAGTTTTCACATGTTTTATTCCCTTTTTGTGCACTGTGAACAATGATTTTGCAACGTGTTTGTTGTCTTGCTCAGTTGTTAGGCATCATAAAGGCACAGTAACAATTGTATAACAGCAACAAATACCACAATTACAAATAGAGAGTGAAAGGTTTTATGCTGCTCTAGAATAATGCCTTCATTTGTCACAATGAACCAATGTTTTTAAGTCAATCGATGCACATAAATTATGTATTTAAAACAGACTGCAAGTTTGTTTTCATTGTCTTCTGTTGCTGCAGTTATGTCAATAAAATGGCAATGGGTAAACTGACTTTGCATTGAATAAACCTTAATCACATAAGATTAATACGTGAAAAAGTATGCATTGCTAATGCAAAATATACCCTTTAATATAAGTAAATCCTTTACCGGCATGTGAATAATATTGTATGTAATGACAATACATTTGGAGAAAAGGTAGTAACTACTACTTCTGTTTGGCAGTTACTGTGGAACAGTTCAGAAGTGTTAAAAAAAAAAAAAAACTGAAAAATTCCTATGTGAAAAACATACATAATATTGGAGGGGGGGAAAGAAGCAATTATTGGTCTGGTAATGTATATTTTTAGAAATTTAGTTCCCATTTTAATAAATATTCTATAAAATTATATTTGATATTTATAAAATCGAATTAAGTTAATGTATTATCCGTGTTAAAAATGGGTGGTTGTCAAGAATTTCACACGTTACATGCACTCCAGCTTTGCCTCACACATATTATCTGAACACAACAAAGGAAGGAGGTGTGTGTGTCCATGTCATTGTGTATCCAGTGGCTTTTGAGTGATGTGCCATTTTTTTTCTCTCCACTCGGCAGATAAGTTACATGTGCCTTGGAAGTGAGGAGATACCTAAGAAGAACTAGCTGTCTGTTTTCCCCTACACTTTCCACAAAGTCCTCACTCCTAGTTTCCTACACATACTGTAGTTGAGCACATTTGTGTGGCTGTCAAAACCTTACAATGGACCTATAGCAAAACCACGCCCCGAAATCAAGAAAGTCTGACACCTCGCTGTAGAGTTCCATAGAGATACTGTGTGGTCGTGACTTAAAACATCTTTTTTTTAAACTTTAGAAAAACCCCGATGGTTTAATGCTGTGTGTGGGGTGTTTGTAATTCTTACACCAGGGACCCTGAAAGACTGGGGGGAGGAATTTTTTGTGTGTGTGCCTTTTTCTAAGCCGGAAAGAAGGCTCACCGAATGCACGCTATGGATAAGGCTCAGTTGTCGACCACATAAACAACAATGTCAAGCCAGTCACCCAAGGACACTTATACTGCTGGCCAGAAGTATTGCCACCCCTGCAATTCTGTTAGAAAATGCTCAATTTCTCCCAGAAAATGATTGCAATTACAAATGGTTTGGTAATAATATCTTCATTTATTTAGCTTGCAATGAAAAAACACAAAAGAGAATGGAAATCGTTATCAATTTACACAAAACAAAAATAAGCCGGAGAAAAGTATTGGCACCCTTTGAAATTTCATGTGATGCGTCTGTAATTTGTGTAATTAACAGCACCTGTTACTTACCTGTGGCACATAAGAGGTAGTGGCAATAACAATATCACACTTGCAGCCAGTTAAAATGGATTAAAGTTGACTCACCCTGTGTCCTTGTGTGTACCACATTCAGCATGGAGGGAAAAAAAAGACCAAAGAACTGTCTAAGGACTTGAGAAGCAAAATTGTGAGGAAGCATGGCCAATCTCAAGGTTATAAGTCCATCTCCAAAGATCTGAATGTTCCTGTGTCTATCGTGCGCAGTGCCATCAATAAGTGAAAAGCCCATGGCACTGTGGCTAACCTACCTAGATGTGGACGGAAACAAACAATTGACAAGAGATTTCAACAAAAGATTGTGCGCATGGTGGATAAAGAACCTCGACTAACATCCAAACAAGTTCAAGCTGTCCTGCAGTCTGAGGGTACAACAGTATCAACCCATACTTTTCTTTGGCGTCTGAAAAGGGACTCTATGGTAGGATACCCAGGAAGACCCCTCTTCTGACCCAGAGACATGAAAAGCCAGGCTGGAGTTTGCCAAAACTTACCTGAGAAAGCCAAAAACGTTTTGGAAGAATGTTCTCTGGTCAGATGAGACAAAAGTAGCGCTTTTTGGCATCAACATAGAGTTTACAGGAAAAAAAACAAGGCCTTCAAAGAAAAGAACACTGTCCCCACAGTCAAACATGAGGGAGGTTCCTTGATGTTTTGGGGTTACTTTGCTGCCTCTGGCACTGGACTGTTTGACCGTGTGTATGGCATTATGAAGTCTGAAGACTACCAAAAAATTTTGCAGCATAATGTAGGGCGTAATGAAAGAAAGCTGGGTCGCCCTCAGAGGTCATGGGTCATCCAGCAGGACAATGACCCAAAACACACTTCAAAAAGCACTAAAACATGGTTTGAGAGAAAGCACTGGAGACTTCTAAAGTGGCCAGCAATGAGTCCAGACCCGAATCCCATTGAACACCTGTGGAGAGATCTGAAAATGGCAGTTTGGAGAAGGCACCCTTCAAATCTCAGAGACCTGGAGCAGCTGGCCAAAGAGCAATGGTCTAAAATTCCAGCAGAGCATTGTAAGAAACTCATTGATGGATACCGGAAGCGGTTATCACAGATATTTTGTCTAAAGGTTTTGCAACCAAGTATTAGGCTAAGGGTGCCAATACATTTGTTCGGCCCATTATTTGGGTTTTGTGTAAAATGATAATGGTTTTTTCCCCATTCTCTTTTGTGTTTTTTCATTGCAAAAAAATAAATGAAGATATTACTACCAAATCATGTGTAATTGTAATCATTTTCTGGGAGAAATTGAGCATTATCTGATAGAATTGCAGGGGTGCCAATTCTTTTGGCCAGGAGTGTATGCTTGTGCAAAGTTAATGAGTTTTGTAAAAAAAAAAAAAAAAAAATAATAATAATAATAATAATAATAGTAATAATATTTGATAGCATTTAGTAAAAGCGTAGACTTGACTATTAATGTAAGTTTGCTAACATTTGACTGCCTACTTGTTTACCAGCCTGTCACTACACAAATTGAATAAAATATAACCAATCTACGCTGTCAAGACCGTAGCACTGAAAGTCAAAGTAAACACTTCAAACTTTGTATTAAAAAAAAAAAAAAAAAAAAAAGATGTACTACATTTGGTCACGGACACAAATGAAGGAAAGTTCTCCTCACGCACACACCTATCATTTGGCTGCTGTCAACTCGAATGCACGCTGCTCTCTCAACGTTGAGCATTTATTGACGCCCTGTTCATGTTGCACATGTATGTTTATGGTGTAAGTTATTTAGCACCTCCGGATAATACTGAGAATCAAACTGAATGTAAAGGACTGCTTATTCATTGCCACAAAAGCATTTAGCCTCGATTACAGAGAGAAGAACATTATTATAAAGTGTAATACCATGGACATACCACTCCACTGCATACTGCAACCTTCTCTGTCTACTTCTAGATGAAATTCATTAAAAAAAAAAAAAAAAGAATAATAATTAAAAAAAAACATTAAAAAATGCGGTCTATTGCCAGCTGTGATACTGCAAATTCAGACATTTCTCCCACCATCATCCATAAATCGTTCATTCACTCAATCACTGTCATTGAAAGAATTTGACAGAGCCTTGGGTTGTTTTACAAGGAGGTGGGGCTTTGCGATAGTTCCATTGTGTGAATTGTTTCTCACAAAATTTATGACAATGTATATTTCTTCACCATAAATTCAGTCTATCTAATGTGATTTGTGAACCACAATTTAAAACAAGAAAAAAAAAAAAAAATGTGAGGCAGTGTACCGAGTGGGGTGATACACAAATTGTTGAATGCCCAAACATGCATAGTCACTGAGCGTTCTCATTGAGTCGGAGAAGAATGACCTGAGTGACTCACAATTGTCCACCTGTTTTGTCATCAGCAATTGGCTGCAACAGTTTGAAGCAATAAAATAAACAAAATTAATTTAAAAAATGATGGCGTTATGTTTGGTAGTATAATTTCATCAGTGATAAGGAGACAATTTAAAGCAGCTACCAGGTTTCTCAAAAGCTTTGCCGAAATATATCAAGGATCAAGAATTATAATACACATTACACAAGATTTTTCCTGTTATGCTGAAGTCATTATGTTTGTGGATATGCCTTACACAACCTATGAATGTGTTGATAAATGACTATCTTAATAGCCTATGAAAAATACAGAGGGTTTCGTCAACCTACAATATTGTGCATGTTTTTGGGATGTGGGAGGAAACGAGTACATACCCAGAAGAACCCACACAAGAGCAGGGAGATCATGTAAACTGTACACGGGGAAAGCCTGGGATTTATCCTGAGATCTAAAAACTCCGAGGAGACATGATAATCAGTCACACACTATGCCACTTTTGAATAGTTTTAAACCAAGGGCGTAGGTTTGCATAGGGTCGGTAGGGACATAACACTAGCATCTTTTCAGGATAGTCAAATTGTCCCCACCAAATTTTAAGCCACTTTATTTGCATTACACAATGAGTTCAGTTATATGTAAGGATAGAATAGACCCTACCATTATCAAGTGAATTATTTTCATTATCTTCAGACTTACATTTTCACTTGTTGAATGTGCGAGTCCATTTTTTTCCCCACAAACGCACATTTGATTGGCTGATAACTTGATCCCCCGCCGCTCCTTCCGCCACACAGACACGCGCACACTCACACAACCTCGCGAACAGAAATACAACATGCCGCCTCTCCACCCCTTCGAAGAGGAGGGATATTAGAACTTTTTTTTCGGCCAGCACAAGCCACTGTGAGTAATAAAAAGACATCAATGTGTGGATTAGGGGGAAACACCACTTTGCTACTAAAAGTCCGACCTGCATCAGAATTAATATACCATTAATATGTGTGAATCTTGATAAATTGCAAAATTACTACGGTTAGGCCAGCCTCCACAAGGAACAACAAAGTCAAGCTAGCCGACCCTCATTTGGATCATTGTTTGCATTCCCGTGATGCAACACGGTGGCTTCAGAGAGCAAGTCCCAAGAATGGGTCCATTATAGAGGGGCACTGACATGAACAGGAATAAAAATAAATGAAATTAAATCACCCATCAGAATTTCATGAGAGTACTTTGGATGGCTCAGATGTAGATCTATCCTTGGATATCTTTAATTTTTTTCTTAATATTTTTTCCTCCAAATCACTTTTTTATATATCAGTACTTTAGTTTGAGTCTAGGGGTGCTCTAGTGTCCACCAGAAGTGGACTCATTCTTGGATAGCGCTGTTTTGTTTTGTTTTTTTTAAAAAGGGACTTGCACTTCAAAATGTTTTAGTTATTGAAAACAAAGGTTTGAATATCGCGTGTATCGCGTGAACCAAAACACATAATAGTATACGTCAATACAGATTTATTTTGCTTTGATCATTTCGCCTATCACTTAATTAGGTTCATATTCGTGAGAAATGGGACTCTGACCCCCGTTCAATAATCTGTTTGGTTTTAGTAATTTCACGTCCCTAGCAAAAAGTGTACTAGCAGGTTTTATTGTCCCTACCAATGTTGAGACCAAACCTACGCCCTTGTTTTAAACCTTAAAAACACCACAATCTTTGGAACCCAAATACAAATATTATTTTCCAATCAGACATTATATTATGTTTTTGACTCCCTTACACCTACCTGCACAATAAAAAAAAACTGTAAATAATTTTGAGTTAGTTTGCAAATTACACCATTTTTTAGTGTCAAGGTATTTGAAACTTCCACCACTGTAATGGTGATCAGCATCAGTTGATTTAGCTCGTTTTTTTGTTGGACATTTCATTGATGTAACTGCGATTTTCCATGTATAGTACTTAAATCAGTGTTTATGTGCTTGTACAAACAAATGCTTCTCTCATGGCTTATGCTTTATTTGCATTCCTCACCTGTGGCAAATTCTCACAGGTTGTAGTCTTTTTGCCTGTTTGTGTGTCTAAATGCAGGGAAACGTATTATTTAGGCTTAAGATGGCAAGAGGGAGACAGACCCAACGGACGGGGATGGAAATTGGAAAAGTTTGGAGAGGTATTTAAGGTTGACAGGCATAAATAAACCTGAATTCACAAGTTTGAAAGATTTGCATTGATTATTCAGATGAGGGATGATTGCATATGAGGCGTTTTTCCTCTGGGTTCACATGCCAAGTATTTAACATTGTTAGAACGTGCTCTCCTGTCTGTCTTCCTGCGTAAACAAATCGAACAGCAGTCTGAAACCAACAAATGTAAGCAATACTCTATCATGTTCATTTGATTACCGTATTTTTCGGCCCTTAAGTCGTTTTTTTTCATAGTTTTGCTGGGGGTGCGACTTATACTCAGGAGCGACTTATGTGTGAAATTATTAACACATTATGATATCATTTAACATGTTATTTTGGTGTTTTGGAGTGACACTGATGGTTTGGTAAACTTCTTAGCATGTTCTTTATGCTATAGTTATCTGAATAACTCTTAATAGCTATGGCCACATTCGCGTTCTGCCTTTGGCAATGTGTGTTCAATTGTATTATTGACTTTTTTATACTGAAATGCATGGTTTTAGTTTGTGGCGCTTTCACGCCCACGTGGGGGCGGACTCGCACTTGTTTACGTGAAGAAGAGCGCTCACACGCCAGAGGAAGACTGACAGCTATGTATCTCTGAGTGAGCGGGCGAGTTAGCGAGAGAGAAACACGGCTGCGAACCTACGTTCATTGTTTATGCTTGTAAAATATCTACAGAGGCAACACTTGTGTGTGTCATCTTTTCTGTTGTTGTGTGTTTTCCACCCGCGATCGGACACTTAGAGCCAGTTGTGTGGTTGTTTGAACGATGTGCTAATGCTAGCGAACGCATGCTAACAGTTTTTGTCATTGCTGTAAAAGCACCTAATTATCATTTATTTATGTTGATGCGACCCTTTTTGGTATCGAGGACGAAATTGATTCAGCAAATTATACAGACGTCCAGCATCGTCATTTGGGAGGTTAGACCGCTGAATAGCCAGGACCGAGCCGTAGCGTCCTGGTGAGGACAGTATATTCGCATTTCATTGTTTATCCACTGTACACTTATTCAGCATGTTGTTCTCTATTGTATTTTTATATTCAATTGCCTTTGAAGATGACATTTCTCTTCTATTTGTTGGATTTTATCAAGTAAATTTCCCCCAAAAATGCGACTTATACTCAGGTGCGACTTGTAGTCGGAAAAATACAGTATGTTTACTTAAACTATATTTTGTGTTTAATTGCGTGTGTTCCCTCACGCAACTGAAGGTTGTATATCAGGTAACCCATTTGTTATTAAAATTCATTTTGGAACAATCTTTTGGTAATTTTATTTTTAATAAATATTTTCTTTTAACTGCTCTCTGTGGATGCTGTGCGAGATAGTGTAAAGCGCTTTGAGCGCCTTGAAAGATGGAAAAGTGCTATATAACACCATTTACCATTCTTAATTAGTTTATATGCAGTACTATCAATCAGATATTCTGTGGTAACGTCTTTTTAATCCTGTGTGTATCAACTAACCACTTAGTTTGGTTTTGAACAAGGGAGAATTGGTTTTGAGGTAAGGTAAATGGACTTTCACTTGTTTTGTACTTTTTTTTAGCTTCAAGGTGCTCAAAGTGCTTTGATCAGTCTCCTCCATCACTGACTGATAAGGAGCAACATGGCATTCAGTATCTTGCTCAAGGATATTTCAACATGGTTAGCAGGGAGGGGATCGAACCCACAATCTTAGGGTTGGGCGGTAACTTCTCTATTACTGAGCCATGCCGCCCAAATGATAGTTTGTTTGGGATGCGGACAGTGTTGTCACAGATTACTTGAAAAATAATTTAATTACTGATTATGCCTCAAAAAAGTAATCTAGTTACTGATTATTTTTAAAGTAACTTAGTTACTTTGATCATAATTCATCGGTTACTTTTTACCAGTTTTTCTCCCTTTGCTGCCTCAGCATAAGAATAACAACAGAAAAATGTCATCACATGTAATTGACTTTCCGATAATTGAATTTAAAGAGGAAGATCCGAATTTTTCACATAAGGCTTAATCTTTGAGTTAGCGGGGGTTTAATTAGTCGATGGAGTTGATTTCAACCACCATTGACTCACGCTAGCTTATCCACTCAGAAGAGCTGAAACTAATAAACTGACAAACTGCATGGAATTTGTTGAAATCAACTCCACCATTTATTACCGAACATAAAGTCAGGGATGTGCCCAATCACTGATGAGTGGTTTAAATCTGCCCCGCTCACTATAAAACACACACCTGGTAAGAATTGTCTTGATGAGAAGCAGTGTCATATATGCATCATTGCTCGGTCAAAAGAGCTGTTTGAAGACCTGCAATCAAGGCTTGTTGATTTGTATAGAGCTGGTAAAGGATACAAAACCATCTCTAAAAGTATAGATGTTCATTAATCGATAGTCAGAGAAGGTGTCTACAAATGGAGTTTGACAAACTTGCTTCTCTCCCAACGATTGGGCGTCCACCAAAGCTGACGCCAAGAGCTCAGCCCAAAGTACTCAGAGATGTAAAAAAGAACCCTAGAGTGTCTGCGAAATACTTACAGAAATCACTGGCATAGTCCAATGTATCTATGCACACATGAACTATATGTAAAACTATGGCCATGAACGATGTTCATGGGAGGACTCCACGGTGGAAGCCACTGCTGTCTTAAAAAAAACATTGTTGCTGGTTTAATGTTCGCAAAAAGGCACTTGGAACCCTCCACAGAAGTTTTGGCAAAATATTTTATGGACTAATGAAACCAAAGTCGAATTGTTTGGGAGTAACACACAACGTCACGTGTGGAGGAAAAATGGAACAGCTCACTAACATCAACACCTCACCCCCACCGTGAAGCATGGTGGAAGGAGCATCATAATTTAGGGCTGTTTTGCTAACTCAGGGCCTGGACAACTTGCAATCATTAATGGAAGAATGAATTCAAAAGTTTATCAGGATGTTTTGCAGGAAAACCGGAGGCCGTCCTTCAGACAGTTGAAGCTAAAAGAGGATGGATGCTGCAACAAGACAATGATCTACTGAACTAAAGCAGTTTTGTAGAGAAGAATGGGCCATGATTAGTCTTGATCGATGTGCTCGGTTGATCTGCAGCTACAGGAAGCGTCTGGTTGAAGTTATTCATGGCAAGGGGGGCACAAAATATTAAATGTGATGGTTCACTTACTTATTTTTCCCCCTTATGTCATTGTTGCCAAAACATAGAAGTAAATCAACTTCAGAATGGTTTCAGAAGAATAAAATACACGTTCTGGAGTGGCCAAGTCAAAGTCCAGACTTGAACCCCAATTGAGATGCTGTAGCATGACCTAAAGACAGCGATTCATACCACACATCCCAGGAATCTCAAAATATTAAATGTGATGGTTCACCTACTTATTTTACCCCCTGCCGTTATTGTTTGCATACTATCCTCATTAAACTATGAAAACCTATAAATGTTTGGGTGGTTTTGGTTAAAGCAAATACTGTTTTTTTCATCTGTGTGACATTGACAAAGATCAGATTACATTTGATGGTGATTTTATGCAGAAATGTGAGAAATTCCCAAAGTTTCAGATACTTTTTCATACCGCTGAATATGTCTACGAAATTACCAAAACGCAGGTTTAGACGGCATGTGAAAATACTGTAGGACCCTCGTCTCTAATTCAAGCAAGAGGGTATTGGGGGGGGGAAACAAGGGCTTTCCCCTTAATGTATCTCTATTATCTGTTGATGGACAAAATCAACTGTCACAGCTTTTATGCTTCCACTCTCTGGGAACATCATGATAAAAGAGATGTAAATAGTGTGTTAGTGTGTGCACACGTGTGTAATGTTGTTGCTCCCACTGCCAAGTCCCTGCAGCACCTCTGAATGCCCCGTCTCCCTTTTGCATGTTCTTTACTGTTTCATGATCCATGATGAATAATGAATACAAGCGCTTGCAATGCATGGTGGTCAAACTGCATGAATCAACAGGCAAGACAAGTTGTCGTGCATATATATCAGACAGTACTGAAGGCAATTTTTAAGCAGAGATTGATGACTTGAATCTGTTTCGACACCAAAGATGGACATGACTTGACTTTTTGATGAGCTATGTTGGGAGTTCAATAGTGTGTCTGAAGCATGGAAATGCTATTCTTGTAACGAAGGGCAAAACAGGTTCTTCCCACAAGCTTTGTATAGGCAACGTTTGAACCAAGCAAGTTTGAAGGTAGACAACCGGATTAAATGTGTTGACATGTTCAAATAAACTCAAAATTCTTATGGTGTTGTTTTTGGATTACAGTATTGCCACGTCCTTGTGTCTGCCTGCCAAACTGTGTGTGTGTGTGTGTGTGTGTGTGTGTGTGCGCATGTGTGTTAAATTTTACAATGAAATATCCCAGTTCGTGCCCCTTAAAACTAAGGTTACAACAGCTTTTTAACTTGTATCACAGTATCGTCTTACAGTGGTGATCTTAATGTATTTGCTGCAAGGCCATCAGAATGTTGATTGGAATTGTTAACCTTGAATCCATTGCACGTGTGTGAGCGAGAGACACCTCAGCGATTTGGCGCAAGGTCTCCTGTTTTCTCTTTCTAAGACAGTAATAAAATAGATTTAACTAACAGGCCAACAGGGGATCAAGTTTTTTTTCTAAATGTATATTGAGTGCAATATGGTACTCCTTCCCTTATGTAAATTGAAGTCTGTGTCTAGAAAACTTAAGTGAGCATTTCTGGGTTCAGCTGTATCTTTCTGAATGGTACCTACTTGGGAGGTGAAAAAAAAGTTATTCCAAATTGTTCCAATTTGCAGTCATGTGCAGGTTGGGTAGTTTTTGAACATCATTAACTGCCTTGCAAGTATGTAAATGTCCCCCTGTAAATCAAACTAAGTAAAGCCACTCACCTCATTAAGGAATCTGACAATCATTTCCTGGGTGGAGGACAGTAAGCTGTTGGCAAGGTAATACTGTACTGTCACTGAGTAGCGTTTACTGAACAGAGAGAGAATAATAAAGTACACATATGTGCCTCATCTTTGACAACTTGTGAATCAGTCCGGACCCTTCCTTCCCCAATCACCACTGGGATAGGCTCTAGCTCACCAACGAACCTTATGGGGCCGTTCTATTGGATAGATGCAGTGGCGGTTTAAGGGGTGGGGCCACGGGGGCACTGGCCCCACCTCAAATTTGAATGGCCCGTGAAATGCCCCTATTACCGATGGCACAAACCATGGCAATCGGGTAATCCTTCTTTTCTGAAGTGAGAGAAAAGGAGACGATTGTTTCTAGAGTTTGTTAAATATTTAGGGTGTTAAAAAAAACGATTCTGAGATATATCGCGATATTATGTATTGACTCCAAATTTGCCTGTATTAATCCTTACACATGTGTTTTTGTTGGAAATAAATACATTGGTTGCACTTCTACTCTCGTCCACTAGTTGGCAGCCCACAGCAGCTTTGCCTTGCAATCTGCTAAAGTAACAACATCTCGTGAGAATTATCGCTTTTTCTTCCTTGCCGTAACTTGTAGATTTGTGGTCCCACTGTATCACCATCCCCTCTTGGCCTCAATTTAACAGGAGAGCAGCAAATTACAGGCTCTATTAAAGGCTCAATTGTTAAGTCATTAACAATTTATTTTAACTATGTGATTAGATGCACGCATACAGGAAGGGTACATGAAATAAAAAAAAAAATAAAAAAAGCAACAAAACCTTAAATGTACACATGTAAAAAGGGATCCAATATGTAAATCCATACAGATAGTTAAAAAAATAAATATATAAATGTGACAGTTAAAAATAATGGGGGCTTTTTAAAAAGCTAATTAAAGTCAACTTAAAATATATTCAAGAAATTGGGAACAGATGTGAAAGAAAAACAGAAAATGAAAGGATGTTTTTCCCAAACTCATTCACTTAATTCTTCAAGGTCTTCTCCATCACCCAGTCAATGACCTACAAGGAAATATTAATGTGTCAATATAAGGAAATGAATACTGATGCTGTTGGCGTTACCTGTTTAGCATTACTGCCAGCTGCCTTCTTCATCTCATCATACAGACCACGAGATGTCTTTAGATCCTGAGAACAATTTTTACTCATTTCAAAATCAATTGGTAGAATTGGCATTCTTGGTAGAAAACATTTTTTTTTTTTGTATTTTAGTTTTATTTTCAGTCCATGTTCTGAAAAATAAATATGCTCTTACTGGTTAGAAAAGAATCGTGCAAGCAGTTGGTTAAATTCATTGGGTTCAAAATTTCTTATAAAAGAAATTTTCATTTTACGTTTCACTATTTGCTGTATACACAGACACGCGCACACACGCGCGCACACACACACACACACATATATGTACACACCTTATATATTAAATGATTAGGTGGTTTGCTCAATTTAAAAGATTTAAGAGGTGTATTAGTCGCATGACTCACAGATTTAGGATTTTAGATGGATTTCTTGCAATGTAGAAATTGTCTGATTTTAGTGCTTGATGTGTTTAACACAGTACAGTAGTGCTCATCCTGAAACACAAACTGCGTAAGAATGACAAACTTGAGGGCTGGAACTCCACAACCCACCAGCTATCCACTATACCGGTATACGGAATGTAACATGACTAAACCCAGAAAAAAAGATTAGTGGACCTCTTGTGTATGCAGCGACAGTGAGCAAAACGGCATATGATGTTTGAAGCTGAACTTGCAATACAAGAATATTTATAAGTAATAATTAACAAAGCCAAAAATCTGATAATGTGATGTTTAGCAGTTCTTGGAGATAAGTAAATGAAACTAAACTACCAATTTTAATGCCACCCAACCAGAGCTGTTTTCATAAGCGATGACAAAAAAAAACATTTCGTCAACAAACAATTTTTTCATGACGATGACATGATGAGCTAAAAACGTGTCTTGGGAGACTGAGGACATGTCTACACGTAGCAGGGTATTTGTCAAAAATAACTTTTTCTACGGTTTGGCTTATCATCCACACGCACATTTAACAAGGTTTCTTAAGAACGCTGGACAAAGTGAAGATGTGTGAATTCTGTGTTTGTGGCGCCCTCATGTGGACACTGATAACCGGAGGTTTAAAGGGCAACTGAAGAGCTTTTCGGATTTCGCTCTTGAGTGTTTTACTCAGTTGAATTGTATTAAATGCAGCATTCGCTGTCTCAAAAAGTCAGTTTTTTAACAAACTTTTGCGTCGCTTCATATTGAAGAACCCATGCGAAGGATGGGGGTATTATGGACAATTATTTTTCGTGCACTGTTATGAATGTACTTAAAAATGAATGCATGTGTTTGGCTGTGGAAGTTTTTTTTTTTTTTTTTTTTTTTTTTTTAATTATTTTTTTACCGACGTATTAGGGAGGGATCCTCAGTTTGGAGAAAAAAAAAAAAAAAAAACCCTGCTAGGTGTAGACATGGCCTAAAGGCCGAATTATGCTTTCGCGTCACACCTGCGCCGTCAAGGAAGACCCGATTTACGACCCTCCGTCGTAGCCTCTCTTGCTCCTTCTCAATTTTCTGACTTCGCGTCGCTTCAACGCGTATGACGTGGTGGAAATGGACTGTGATTGGTCCGCTCAGACTGTTGTTTCCAGTTCAGCGCAAAATCACCGCCATTGTCAAACATGATCTTGCTACACGCAAAAATGGACCAAGTCGATGTATCAACAAAGAGCAAGTACGACAACTTCTACAATGTCTCGTCAAGACATTATGAAGATTGCCAAATGGCAAGCAATTCGTGGGAGGAGATTGCTGAAAATAAGGGGCTGGAAGTCAGCCAGCGATTGAATTAAAAAAAAAAAAAAAAAAAAAAAAAAAAAAAAAAAAAAAAGGAAAAACCACCGAGACAAGTATGTGTGTATTCGGAATCGAATGGCCACACGAAGCGGTGACCCAAACGGCCAAAAATTGCGAGTTTTTTATCACTTTATGTCGTATTTTTGGTTGGTGCACTTGGTACACACATTTATTGTGTACATGTTTGCTGTGAGTGACTTATTTACGTGTCACACTTCAAGTATATGAAGAATAAAGCACAGGTTTGGTATCAAAAGAGTTGTTTTGATGTTTGATTTTCAATAACAGACACTTCACACTCGATACATCATCACTGATTCAGAGTGCCTCGGTGCGTTAACATCAAGGCTTCCAACGCAGTTTGGGAAGTGCCATAGCCGCCAAAAATCTGCTATGGCTTCCCACTGGCTGGTTGTAGGACACAGCACACAAATCGGGCTGGAGGGCTTTGCAGGCCTCAGACAAAACGCTGGACGCAGTGCTCGACGCCAGTTTGAAGCTAGCCGCCACAGCTTGCTGGTTTCCACCCGAGGCTAGAACTCTCTGTGCGGCATCAAAAGTCGGACAGACCGCCTCGAAACTGTCTTCTGTGTCGCCTGCGCCTTAACATTTGTATGATCAACATTTATTCAGTTTTGATAAGCTGATGATCCACATTCAAGCTTGCCATCTTGCATTGTTTATTTATTTTTTTCTCCGTTAAACTAGACTAGAGGAAGTCAACAAGCATACCCCAAAACCGTACAAACATAACGCCACACCCCTCTAGCGGCTTGGCGGTGAATTACAGAGCAACCCGTTCCCTCACCGCAGAACTATCGAATGCTCATTGATGCCATAGTCACTTTGCAGTCACCGCAACGCAGGAGCATAACTCAGGCTTAAAGATTAAGAAAATGATGAAAATTGGCCATAGTTTCCATCATAAGTTCACAATGCAGTGTTTCCCACCAATGAAAGAGACTGTGGCGGCCCGCCACAGTCTCGTTTGGGCCCGCCACAGTCTCGTTTGCGCCCCCCCCCCCCCCCCCCCGCCGAAAAAAAAAAAAAAAAGATACTAATCAGATGCGTCAGTCAGCCGATTACACAGCTGTAGCCCACTCCACTCTACTACCCGCGCGAGTGAGAGCAGCATTTTAGAGTAGTATTTTATTTATTTTTTTATTCATTTAAGAGACACAAGGGGAACGAGTAGGAAGAATGGGAGAACGAGCGAGATAGCGAGAGATAGCGGTCGCATGTCGTAGCAGCCCGCTGTTATTTTGTTATTGTTTTTCTTTATTATTGTTACCACAATCAAGTGGGTAAGCAAATACAGACTTCTCTCCTTCTTCCCCATATCCGGGGCATTACAATAGTTTGGATCGGACTTTTCGGCGAAAGTGAGCGGTGGACGGCCGTCTTGGACGGAAAGCAAACTTTGATTGAACTTGCGCAGAGAGGCGGGGCCCAAAATAAAGCCTTGCTCTATTTTCAGAGCGTTGGTCACAGTAAAGTATTTATTAGTTCAAGCAGAGTAAAATGATACATATTCACGGTACAAGAACGTCGTTTCCGTGTCCATCGATTGGTAAGAAAAGGCTGTTTGTACGAGTGACGTGTGGGCACTCCCGTCGGGGGGACATTTTGCGTGGAGTGGCTATTTTTCGGTACAACACCGACGCGCCAACTTCAGACAATTACGGCTGACGAAAGTTGGATAAATGCGCCCCCCCGCCCCCCCAATTTCGCGAGCTCTGGGACACTCGAAAAATGACTCTCATACCTCTCCTTGCTAAGTTAATGGTACCTCGATGTGCGTTTGTGTGGAAATTTAGTTCACGAACAACGGGGAAAAAACTATTCACCTTCTCACCGAATCAAGAAAAACTTTACACGGCCATTAGAATTCCCCCAGTCCTATAAATGGGTCAGTTGACAGAAGGACTGTTATTGTTGTGGTAATGTAGTACTTATGAGGGTCAAATAAAAAGGAAAAAGGAGGGCTACGACGGCGGTCTGAAACCCGCGGCTCTTGGGCCGCATGCGGCTCTTTAGTGCTGCTTCGGAGCTTTTTTTTTTTTTTTTTTTTTTTTAATGGAAAAAGATGGGGGAGGGAAATATATTTTTTGTTTTAATAGGATTTCTAGGAGGACAAACATGATACAAACATTCTTTCAATTCATTAATATTGTAATGAAGTTAAACTTGTGGTGTCATCGTACAACAGAGTAGTCACGTGGTGCGCTATAGGATCCACTGCAGGGAAAATAAACATTTAATCATGAAGGCTAATTATGTATTTCTAGCCAACGTATTCATTTTTTATAGTAGGCTAATATAGCTAGTATTGATAATTATAAGGCTTGTACAAGGCTTTTAATTTTTTGCTGCTCCAGACATACTGTATCAGTTTTTTTTTTTTTTTTTGGGGGGGGGGGGGGGGGGGGGGGGGGGGGGGGGCAAATATGGCTCTTTCAACAGTTTGGGTTGCCAACCCTGAGTCACTACGAGATGTAAGTCGTACTATTGCTACGAGAAAAAAAGTCGCATTATTACATAGGGTAACGTAGCTGTAATCAGCAACGCATTTTACATACATGTACCGTAGCTGAGAGCTATAACATTAGCCTAGCTAATGAAATATTTCAAATATATCTTTGTTATGGTTCTTCTTGGGGGGAAAAATAATGAAAAAAAAAAAAAATTCGCCGTGGCACGACATGGTGTGGCTGTCCGACTCCGATGCAGCCCACCACCACAGTTTCAAAAAATCCTATGGTCAGAGACCCTCCCACCACAGTCTCCTAAAATCCTGTGGGAAACACTGCAATGTGTGACATTTTCTTGTCGTATGTGTAGTTAGCACGCATCATAGCAGTGTTTGGTCGTGACATGCTGTGCCACCCCACCCCACACGCTTACTCACCGGCTGGTGAATAAGCGTGTGTCCTCTCCAGGCTCCAGACTTTTGTGAAACACATGTATGGTGCTGCTGGTTAAGTTTTGTTTTCTTACCCTGGCTAGATATGCCATTTTGGTTTAGCCTTTAAAGGTCTATGCTGAGTGCTCGCAACACATTAAATATAACTGATAGCATTAGCATAGCGTTTGCATTAGCATTTAGCGTGGTGAGTGTTGTGTTAAACTCTTGGAAAACTTTTTACATGCAGTTTGTGGCCTCCAGGTGAGTGTAACTGAAAATAATATACTGTTTTCCTGCTGAGTGTGTATTATCACAAAGATGGTGATGTCCTGGTACTCTACAATTTTGCACTCGTCTGTCAATGTTCATTCGAAATTGTTGGAAACATTTATTTATTCATGGACTGAATCTTTTCAAGTTTATAGACAAAAACCTTTTGAGTAATTGTCGACTAAAACTAAATGAAATTTGTCTGAGGTTTCGTTCACTATAACTAAAAGGAAGACAAACACATTTTCAAATATGACTAAAATATGACTAAGACTAATAAGTATTTCCGTCCAAAAGACAAAGGAAAATTAAAGGGCTACCAAAAACAGCACTGCACCCAACTGTCATGTACATTTATGACCTCTTTTACCTTTGCCATTATGCTCCAAAATGTCATCACTTTTTCTCTTCTCATCATAGTACCTATACTGAAAATTTGAGTTCATTAAGCTAATCCGTTATGCTATTGTGAAATTCCTTTAAAAACTGAAAAATAAAAATCATTTGTGGCGAGTAATCCCTTTATTCGTTCTCATCTTGAACACAAACATACCGACAAACAGACAGACATACGGAACCGAATACGTAACCTCCGCCTTTTGTAGGTTTCAACTAGTAACGTATAAAATGTACACCTGGGGTTGCTTTGTCTAGGTCCCCTACTGTGAGGTTCTGCCAGTTATAGAAAACGCTTGATTTCAATCGCTACTAACAAGGATGGCCAACCAGTAATTGGGCTTAAGGGGCAATTACTGGTACTTTCTCATAATGTGCCATATAGCTTTGAAAAATTTTGTTTCCTTGATGAATACAATCACCATTGCCTGATACTTATATATTTCAAAGTGGGGAACAATGCAAGAAAATTAGCTTGAGAAGGGGGCAAATACTTTTTCACCCAACCTCAAATTAAATAAATTATATTTATTGGAAAGAAAACAAGTTAAGTCCAAATGGTTCCACTGAGGTTAATTTGTTGCACAACTTTGTCACTAAAAACACCATATGGTGGACACTGCAGTCCTGGCAGGAGCCAAACCACTAAAAGTGAGTTCAGAGTGAATGTGTCTACAGTGCTGAGTGTGTGCGAGCACCAACCTTGAGAAAGAATTTGGAGATATCAAACAGTCTCTTGCTGGAAGCCTCAAAGCATTTATGCTCAGCACTGATCCCGTGCTGTTTGAGTGTTTTAACGACCACCTCCTGCAGCATCTGAGGGCAACAGAGAACACACATTTTCATGGACACAATGCTAAACCCTTAAATCTACTTGTGTTAAAATACCCTTATCGTCAAACTTCAACAGTTCACAGAAACTCATTTCAGCAAGGCTTCCTTCTTAAAGAATGGACGTCAAAATGTCATGACTTTGGAGAAGGATGTCCTTACAGAGAATTGTGTTTAAAATGATTGTGTGCACTCTCGGGTAAAAAGCACACACTATTTTACCGAAAGAGTTGACAGCACACACTGAGAAATAAAAGGCGCACCTTTAATCTTCTGACAGCAGCTGATCTGAATAATCGCAATGAATTACACTGAGGGATCATCAGCGTGTTTCGGTTCCACAAAAGAGGCTGCTTTTAATCTTTGTCCTGAATCAACGGCTGTCGTCACTCATGAATTGCGCCAACTGTTTTTGCACACATGCGGATGCCTCTGCATTAGTATTGCTGACTGCACACATCTCTTGTTAGCATAATGTTCACAGATCAGAACACATCAAGGTCGTGATGTAACGTGCAACGTGTGCACAGGTAATGGAGTGTGTGTGTAGTGAAGCGTCGTCACTATGTGTGTGTATGTGCAGGCTGTTAGGTGTTAGCAGAACAAGAGATAATATACGCCACATACATCGTTTATCTTTGCTAAACCTATTATACCATCCTCATTTGTTGGATGGACTGCGGGTGAATTTTCTGTCGACCTCCAGTGTGTGAATGGGTGTGCGCGTGTGTGTTTGTAAGTGGTAAAGTTGATTTAAAGCTTTTACTCATGAAGGTTTTCAGGGGGTCAGCATAATGTTTTCATTTTTAAAATGGCTCTTGGAATGAACAATAATTTTCTATAAATACATTGTTATAGTGTTATCAGAATTATGCTGTTTCTCTTTTCTACACACTTCAAAAGAAATAATTTCGGAAGAAAATGAGTCACACCGTGTTAGGTAACAATAATCAAGTAAGATCATCTTTCTCTTTTCTCCCCAACACACAAAACTCACTCTATTGTGTTTTTGAGAACGCGACTCCTTGGCATTTTTATCCTCTGTCTGTCTGTGATCAGTCTTCCGCTTCGGTGCTTTATGCTTGTCGCCTGAAGACTGATTCAGCAAACCTAGGAAGAAACCAAAGCAAACGTTAGCAACGGAACTTTGACAATGATTGTCACTTTTTGTGGGGGATAGGAAACATGCCAGTTGATGGTGATTTTTGGCGAATAATTGATGGCGAAAAATGATGCAATTAGTCACCATTTATTAAGATTGCCTACATCAGGAGTGTCAAACAAATTCCACGAAGGGCCGCCTTGGGTCCTGGTCTTGGTTCCAATAGATCAAGCACAGACAGGTCAACCAATGAGGTTTCTGCTAAAACAAGCACCATATTGGTGAAAAAATATTCATCTTGTTTGGTTAGAATGAAATACATCACCCACTAAAGCCCTTTGAGGAATGGTTTGACAACCCTGGCCTCCATCAATAGTGTGGCAATGGTGAACCGCTAAGATGAGAGAGAAGCACTTTTTCTCTGTGCTGAATAAGAGCTTTACTTCAGAATGTGCTGTATTTGCTGTATTTTTCTGCCGCAGATTGCCGGTGTTCTGAAAAATTTGGCATGCGCGTAACATTAAAAATGACCGCAAATGCAGCGATTCCAAATTAAACACTACAAACTTTCTTTAAAGAAAGGAATATTAACTTATGCACACAACAACTGCACGCAGCTCTCTTACTTAACGACTTCGCTGTGTCGTTAAGCATTAATTTACACCATTTTCATGTTGCACATATATGTTTATGATGTAAATAGTTTTTTTATGTTTAATGTTGGATAACATTGAGAGTCCAAATGAATATAAAAGGGCTTTTTTCACTGCCACAAAAGCTTTGGGAGCAAAATTTTATAAGGTGCAAAATTTGACAGAACACCTGTCCGTGAAAAAAAGACCCCCAATCACACCGGTCCGTGGTGCAAAAAAGGTTGGGGACCCCTGCTCTAAAGTATGGAACAGGGGTCGGGCACCTATGTCTCACGAACCATATCTGGCCCTTTTGATGAGTGCATCTGGCTCTCCGCCAACCCCTATATTTTAAATGTGGAACCGGCCAGCTCGCTTGACATGAACGAGCTGTCATGATCTGATGGTCCATTCACACATTTTTCTTCGACCTTTAAACGTACATCATAATAATATGCTTTAATTCGGTGCCCATTGGTGGTCCTCCCATTGCGGATTGGACAGAGATGGGCGTTATTACAGAGCTAATCTCGCGTGTTAAGTCTCAGTTCAGCCAGCAGCGGGGTTTAATGTGTAGGTCAAAATTAAACCACGAAAGTGAACTGCGTGGTACCCAAGTCACAGAGGCTTTAATGACTTTTTCGCCTGTCAAAATTGTCCCTACTTCCAGGAGAGTGAGACTCAGGAAACGACTGCCCTGAGAACCTCCACCTGTCTCGGCTACTGTTACTGTATGTACACATTCCCTGGTTGTGGTTTCAAGCAGTGCCACACCATTTTTTTATTTGTTATCTTCCAAGTGGTGAGAGCGCAACTGAGCAACAATTGTAACATCCCAAGTAACGGTGTCAGGGTTTCGTTGTTGTTTTCAAAAAGTTTGTTTCAATCACAACTCGGCGACGGCTCGTGAAAGCCAAGCGTGCCATCCGTTCCTTCACTCTTGCTCCTGCCCGATGCGTTCAAATGCGTTTACGAAAAAAGTGCTTACAAAATGGAGTTCCCGACCCCTGGTCTAGAGGGTGTAGTAGTTTAGAAATTTCCCGCCGGCGAGTAATGAGTTTTGGTTCATGAAGCGGCTCCTTCATGCGTATTCTGCGCAAATACAGGCGTACCTTGAAGAAGCAAGAGGGGCCTTAAACGCACGTTAAACATAGTGCGGACAGGTATAAAAATAGTCTTCAAAATACAGTGTTACCTCTACATACGAAGTCAACTTGTTCCAGGACCTTGTTTGTAAGTCGAAATGGTCGTATGTCGAGCAGGATTTTTGCATAAGAATACATTATAATTCCATTAATTCGTTCCACAGCCCAAAAACCTCCACTAAATCCTAAATAAATACTGCTGGTACTATTACAAATGGCAATTACACATAGCAAAACAAATAAATTACAAATAAAAATCGGAAAAATATAATAATAATAATAATACTTCCTGTCATAATGTAATGAATTGGGTTCTAACGTGGCGGAAGTTTTTTGCTGTACCTTAACGCACCGCACCCGAGAGCGGTGAACTTGAGAGTTTCACTTTCACTTTCAATGTTTTCTTGAGAACACCGTTAACTTTGGCGGTCATGAGGTGTTTTGTATTGAACAAGTTGTGAAATAAATGATAAAAACGTGACGAAGCTGGCGGTTTCTTTGGCGATGTTACCACAACCTAACTTATAAAGACTGGCGAATGGTGGTCGGAGGAGGACCGTGGAAATGTATTGTTGAGCCAGTTCACGGATGCGCACCCCATGGTCATATTTTTCTATAATTTGCATCTTCATTTAGAAGGTAAGCGTCACCTTTTTCCTTGTTTCACCACTTGTACCAACATTTTGAAACCTGTGTTGATTTTTCACACAAGAAAATCCGCCGTGCGTTCGTCTGCGGTGCTTTCATGTCGTCGTATTTCGAGCATGTCGTCGGATGTAGAAACAAATGGCGAGTCAAATTTTCCGTCGGATGTCGAAAAGATCGTGTGTCGAAGCTATCGTATGTTGAGGTACCACTGTACCCGGAAATGTGTTATCCCTCATAGTGTAGACGTAGACCAAGCATCTGCTCTTTTGTTCTAATTGCTTGTATATTGGTTGTACAGTTTTGCATGCTAAGTCGGCTTCTAGACGGTGCCACCCTCCTTGCTCATAAGTTTTTGCATCATCCCGTCAGTGCGCTTTGCTTTGTTGGTAAGTAAAGCTGAACTGCTCTCCAATTACACAAACGAACGGCGATCTGTAATCAATTTTTTGTGGTCGGAAGGTGTACCAGGAGCTCAAATCCATAGACGCTAGGCCTGAACGATATTGGAAAAAACTATTGCTACGCTTTTTTGGGGGTTTGCAATATTATATTGCGATATAAAAAAAAATGTATATATATTTTTTAAGAAATTTTCACTAGATGACTGGAATAGCTGTTTGGAAAGACGTTGGATGACTCACCATGACCACAGTGTACAGTGATCCCTCGTTTTTCGAAGTTGCGCACCCCGCCCCCGAATTTGTATTTTTTTTGTGTGCGCTCACTGTATTCATTCAGATTTAGCATTGGAAAGAGATACATATAAGACGTTTTTTTCTCACTTTTTCCCCAAAGTATGATTTTTAAAAATGTGTGTGTATATATATATAAATATTAGGGCTGTCAAAATTATAGCGTTAAGGCGCGGTAATTAATTTTTTTAATTAATCACGTTGAAATATTTGACGCAATTAACGCACATGTCCCGCTCAGACCGTATTCTGCCTTTTGGTAAGTTTTACAGCAAGGCTTTTTGTGCTGTCTAACAGCGAACTCTTGTGATCGCTTTGCGACATGGTTTATTATTTTCTTGCCAGTTCAATATGGCTGCACGATGTCTCGGGCTGACGCCTACGTTGTAATGTTGTGCTTATACGATCCTTGGACAAGATTTGTCCGTAAGTATGGTTGTTGTAAAGAATGTACAGTACATATTATGTTAGTAAGCGAAATGTTATATTTTTTGTATGAGACGCTTTTTGTTTATGTTTAGTGAACCTGTATAGCGTGATAAGCTAACGTTGTTGCTAATGCAATGCTTGTGTACTTTTTTTTTGTAGTTTTACGTCGGTCTAAAGAGGACAATGGTTTGAGGCCATTTTATTAATAAATCAGATGAAAAAGGAAGAAGTCTGATTATTAAGGCGTCGTTCACTAGCTGTTTAGCTTTGGAAAAAGTTCGCTTCGGAGTGAGGACAGCATAGACAGATTTAAATGACAGTAGAGTGAAATGCCCACTACAGTCCTTATGTACCGTATGTTGAATGTATATATCCATCTTGTGTCTTATCTTTCCATTCCAACAATTTATTTTACAGAATATATATATAATTTACAGAAAAATATGGCATATTTTATAGATGGTTTGAATTGCGATTAATTGCGATTAATTAATTTTTAAGCTATAATTAACTCGATTAAAAATTTTGCAGCTATCGAATATTTTAGTAATCGAGTAATCGACTGAAAATTCTATCGATTAATCGAGTAATCGGATAAAACAAATATATTTTTAGGTGAAGAGCAATTATACATATACATGAGAAAACAAGACATTTCATCTAATCTTGAACCATTTTCAGTCAATCAATGTCTTTATTTTCGATGTATATTGTTGAAAACAGCCAACAATTGCATCTCAGATGTAACTAGAATTTAAAAAAAAAGACTAATTCACTGCTTTCACTCAAAAAACTTTTAGATCTTATAAAAAAAAAAAATATATATATATATATTACCTAAAAATGTCGTTACGCTTGATAACACAGATCACTTAAAAGTTTTTTTTCCCACGTGTTTCAATTGAATTTCTCTTTGTGTCAAGCCATTTTTAAGTTCTAGTTAAGTTTTAAGTTAGTCTAAACTGTAAGTCCTGATAGGATTTTGAGTTTTTGCAGTGTTCAAAATAAATGTATGATACAGGCTGTATTGGAGCACATTAGGGACCAGTGCTACTTGGTGTTTTATCCAGCAATGACTACTGAGCTAAAATTGATAGTTAGCATGATTAAGTTTTTATTTTACACCCTCATCACTCCACAATGCTATGTTATGTTAAAGCCTGTATGTAAGACACGTTAGCCACGCATCGACAGTGGTCATAATTAATTGAAACCTAGCCCTCCGCAGGGCTAACGTTACGTGAGCTAGTCGCGACAGTAACGTTAATCTTATTTATTAGCGCTTAGCGCTCTTTATTAGCGCTTAGCGCTGTACTGCTTTAAGATGGCGGCTGTTTACAAACGCTGCCCAGACGCGGCCGAGTCTGTCATTTCGCATCTAGTTCAACATACATGTGATCTCTATGAGACGCATCAGACGCTACCTGTTACCAATGTAGCATTCTGCGGGCTAGTATTTAGCAACGTTGGCGTCGTTTGTGGCGGCTGTCGGCTGCAGTAAGTTTTTTTTTTTTTCCCTTCTTCCTCTCCGTACGTGACAGCGCGTTGTCCCGCATTAAAAGTAGTCCTAGCAAAACGTGATGCTTAGAGCTGTCAAAATAAACGATTACTCGAGGTGAATAAAATTACTCGGATCAGTTTTTAAACTCGAGTTCCTCGAGTACTCGTTTCAGCTCTAATATATATATATATATATATATATATATATATATATATATATATATACATATATATATATACATATATATATATATATATATATATATATATATACACATATATATATATATATATATATATATATATACACATATATATATATAGATATACATATATATATATATATAGATAGATATATATATACATATATATATACATATATATATATATAGATATACATATATAAATTAATAAATGGTTTTAAGCTCTTCAAATGTAATAATTATGATCAGTTTTAAACATAACTGCCCAACCAAATCATTTTTGAACATGAATAAAGTACTGTAGTAGAAAAATGCTTGGCTTTATTAAATACTTCTGTTTATCTACGTTAGCTGTGGCTCTTGGAGTGATATGTAGAAATTGCAAATTCCTCATGATCACTTCTGGCATTTATTCTATGTGTCTCCAACGTCTTCACACACACACACACACACACACACACACACACACACACACACACACACACACACACACACACACACACACACACACACATACGTGTTTTCATGATATATCAGGACGTGTCACAGAAACGTGAAAAATGGGTACATGCCTTTCCCGTGGTCCTACAGGCTCCAAAAAAAAATCGTATGTACAAAAAAAAATTAGGAACACAACCATCTATTCAGATTTTAGCTAGGGCTTAATTTATTTTTGATTTATGACAGGAATACGACATATGAGGACATTAACTTGTTTTTGTGAAATATGACGACCATCACCTCACACTCTTTGCTATTTCATGTTTTTGTGAAATTTGAAACCCATGACACACAAAACTGTCAAATATATGTGACATATAAAGACCAACTCATCTTGATTTCAGTATTTTTTCTCAAAAGCCCCTAAGTATAAAATCTGATTAACAAGGGTTATGTGCTCTAATCAAATGACCTCAGACAGAAAAATTGGTCTTCACATGTTCATTCCACATGGGAAAAACTGGCAAAAAAGGGTGTTGAAGCTTGTGGCAAAGCATCTTCGATCTTTACTTCACCTTCAAGTACAGTATATGTGGCATAGACTGTAAAGACCAACTCATCTTGATTTCAGAATTATTTTCCTCAAACACCCAAAGTATAAAATGTGATTAACAATAGTTATATGCTCTAGTCAAATGACCTCTGACAGAAAAATATGATATTCACACGTTAATTCTGCATAGGTAAAGTGGAGGTGTTCAGGTAGAAAAAAGTTGAAAACGGGATCTCAATCTACTGTTCTTCAGGTATCTCTATTTTTGCTTTTATGGTCAAATGTGAATTGCACACTGGAGACAGTAATGATGATCAAAATCTCAAATTATTTCAAAATGTAAAGCAATGATTAGAACGTCTATTTAATGCCATTTATATCTTTATTAAGGACATTTGTTTTTCCATTTATGTCTGAACCAACTTATTAAATTTTCTTGTCAGATCTGGTTTATACAAAGCAAGCTGAGCAAAGTGTACTAATTGCTGACAAGTCTGACACATGTCATTTAAAGTGTGTACAGGTCATAATAACATCGCTTGTAAAGGTAAAATTTAAACTCAAAATCTAATGTCCCTAACTTTTTGGGAGTATTTTTTTTTTTAACAGTAATAAACATTGAAACATAACACATTGAAAATCAACCCCAGCCTCACCCTCCGCACATGTTTTTTGAGCTTATTTTATCTGATATTGAACTGTACCTGTATGGTGGACCAAAGCTGCCAAACTTAAAAGGGAAAAAATACAATCGAAAAAAATAGTGACTATAAATGAAAAAACAAGAAATGAGATCTAAAAATACCCAAATATATATGGAAATAAATACATAATTAAATACAAGTAAAAAATAAAACAATATAAGAAAAAAAATGAAATAAGATTTAAAAAAACAAAAAACAAAACAAAAAAAAAAAGGTCCTCCATATACAGTACCTGGGCCAGATCAAATGATTAAGCTCTAATTATTCATCTTTCTCTTTAAGGTTACTATTCTGTTGTGAATGTAGTATTTAATAGCAACCCAGTCTCTCTCTTTCAGAGCTGCTGGCTCAGCTTGGAGGCAAGCCTCACAGCTCTTTTTACCTGGTACTTTCAGGTTGCTTATGAAATCCAACATGTGCCGCTCAACAGCTTTCACTTCACCCTCTGTCCACTTACTTCTCGCCTTTCCACCTATGAAAAATGAAAACAAAAGAAATTTTCTTTATAATGATATAATGGATTTACCATTATGAAAAATGCGTCCTAGGATTGAAAATTCATTCATCCATTAATTTTCCGAGCCTCTCATCCACACAAAACTCGCAAGAGTGCTGAAGCCTATCCCAGCTAACTACAGGCAGCAGGTGGGCTACACCCTGAATCAGTTGCCAGGCAAACCCAGGGCACAAGGGGACAACCATGCTTGCACACACTAATACCTAGGGACAATTTTGAGCATCCAATCAGTCAACAATGCATATTTTGGGGATATGGGAAAAAAACGGAGTAACCGAAGAAAAACAGAAAAGCTCTTTAACCTTGCTTCTTCTTGCTGGAGCACCTTGACCGTGTTTGGGGTGAACTCGGTTGAAGTGCTGTCCTTTGCTGGGAATCTGAAATTAATATATATATCAATAGAATATGCAATTACTATTTAAAAAAATAATGGGCTTTTACTTGTTTTTGGTATTTGGTGCCCTTTATACAGTCCTGATCAAAACCTTAAGACCAGTAAAAAATATGGCAAGAATTTGCATTTTGCACTGTTGTATCTTAGGTTCTAAGTAGTGTTTCAAAATGCAAAACGGAGAAATGAGAGCAAGAGACAGTAGCCACGTTTACATGCTTTTATTCATACCGATTCAAATCATTCCGAATGGAAATTTCAGATCAGCTGTTACATGTTACTTCATCTATTCCGATCCACCGTTTACATGTATCCGCCTTTATTCCGAAAGGACGTTTGACAACTGCCGTCTGACATGCGCAGATTAATCAAAACAAAGCGTCACGTTGCAAAACATGGAGATCGATCGTCAGAGTGCTGCTGTTTTAACTTTTACCCACTTGTTGTGTTTGTGGGGTCGTATCCGCTTCTGCTGTTTTGCTCTTTTGCCTTGTAGTAGCCGGTTTTCAGCGTTTTCCACCGGTTTCTAATCTGGTCAACGCTCCGGTCTATTCCGGCTTCGGGTAACCGCTCGTGAACTTTTTTAAATAGTTCACTGTTCCTCGTTTTACGCCCGTCTAAGCGAGCAATTATATTCAATTCTTTTAAAGTTTGAATTAAATACAAACTTTCCGCCGGACTCCAATTAGGTGCGCTGTGCTTGGAAGCCATGTTGCAAGTGACGTTACTTACGTCACCAAGTGACGTCACCACGTCAGTATGGAGCATGTGCAGAAAGAACGCAACCAGACACCATTCCGCTTCCCTGTTTACATGATATAATTTTACTTCTAATCGGTTTGGGAAAAGGAATATTCCACCCCTGTGAAACGGAATGAAATTCCATTCAGTTTGGGCCTGTTCATTCCGAATGAGGTGTTTATATGGAACACATTTATTCGGTTTGAACATCTAAACCGATTGTAATTGGAATATTTGGCTCCATGTAAACGTGGCTAATGTTTTGAGCAGGCAATTTATTGAAAAGAACAATATAACTGAAATAGGCTGTTCATCAGCTGATCAAAAGTTTAAGACCATAGCTAAAAAAACAACAACCTAAAACAGAAATTAAAGTCTCAAAAACAGACTCAGTAATGAGTAGCCCCACCATTATTGTTGATCACTTAAAAAATTTGTGTTGGCATGCTTGATGCGAGTGTTTCCAAAAGGCTTGTAGGAATGTTGCTGCAAGCGGTGAAGATGGCTGTCCATTTTTGTAAACTTTCTTCGCCATCCATCCCCAAATGTTCCCAATTGGATTTAGATCAGGGGAACATGAAGAATGATCCAAAAGAGTGATGTTATTCTCCTGTAAAAAATCCTTTGTCAGACAGGCATTGTGAATTGCAGCATTGTCCTGCTGAAAAACCCAGTCATCACCACACAGACGAGGGCCCTCAGTCATGAGGGATGCCTGCTGCAACATCTCCACGTAGCCAGCTGCTGTTTGACACCCCTGCACAACCTGGAGCTCCATTGTTCCATTGAAGGAAAAAGCACCCCAGATCATAATGGCGCCCCCTCCGCTGTGCCGTGTTGAAAAAATCTCAGGTGGCATCTTCCTGTCATGCCAGTATCGTTGGAAGCCATCAGGACAATCAAGGTTAATTTTTTTCTCATCAGAGAATAAAACTTTCTTCCAACTTTGAACGTCCCATGTTTGGTGCTCCCTTGCAAAGGCCAAATGGGCAATTTTGTGGCGTTGAAGGAGACGTGGCCTTTGAAAACATTTTTGGTTTTTGAAGCAGTTCCTTTGCAGTTGCCGCCTGATAGTTATTGGGCTGCAGTCAGCACCAGTACTGGCCTTAATTTGGGATAAGGATCGTCCCGTGTCTTGACGGAAACCCTTCGGATCCTCCGGCTCAGTGCCGTGAGATTTTTGTGGGTCTACCACTTGATTTTTTTGTTCCATAAACCTCAGGATCTTTTAAGAAATGCAAAATGACTGTCTTACTGCGTCCAACCTCAGCAGCGATGGCATGCTGTGAGAGGCCTTGTCTATGCAGCTCAACAATCCTGCCATGTTCGAAGGCAGTGAATTTTTTTGCTTATCCCATCAAGAGGTCTTGACAGTGTGATTACTTGACAGAAAATGACATGAAATCCAAATTTTTGCACAGATTTTGGCTTGTAAAGGATGTGGTCTTAAACTTTTGATCAGCTGATGAAAAGCCTATTTCAGTTAAATTGTTCTTTTCAATAAATTGCCTGCTCAAAACATTTGGTCTCTTGTTCCCATTTCTTCTTATTGCATTTTGAAACGCTACTTAGAACCTTCTTAAGATACAACAGTACAAAATGCTAATTCATGCGATTTTGTAACTGGTCTTAAGATTTTGATCAGAAGTATATGTTATTAATTCTTGTTCTTCCAAGTGGTTGAGAGAGAATTCTTATGACTTTGAAAACAAGTCAACTTTTCTCGTTGTCTTTAAAAACATTTTACCTGTAAAACCCAACATGAAAGCCTGTGTTATCTGCCATTTGAACAGCAGTCACAAAAACACAACTTAACATCTGCTAAGAAAACTAGAAAAATCCAGTTCAAAAGTTCAGTACCCTAAAAACTAAAAATTAAATAATTTGGATGACTGACAATATTTACATGGACTGTGAGGAGAATAGTACCATCCATGTTGTCAAATGATGTCGAAGCAGGTATGTCTTCCATGTTACCAAACAAAGTTGAGGCAGAAGTGTCTTCGATGTTATTGAAAGAAGTTGAGACAGCAGTGCGATCCATGGTGTCCGGCATGGTTGAGGCAGGCACATGGCTTGGGTGTCCAAAGGTCTCAGTTCTTGAGCCTAAAATGTTTATTATATAATTTAATTAGACTTTTTAGCATTTCATTTGTATGTGACATTTACTAGTTTTTTTTATTTCTACCATCTAGACCAGGGGTGGGCAAACTATTACACAAAGGGCCGCAGTGGGTGCGGGTTTCCGTTCCAACCCATCAAGAGGAAACCTTTTTACCAATCTAGTGTCTTGCAAGCGCAATCAGTTGATCGCAGTCAGGTGCTTCTTGTTTCAGCAGAAACCTCATTGGTTAAACTGTCCTTTCTGGATCAATTGGAACAAAGACCAGGACCCACTGCGGCTCTTGATGACCGGTTTGCCCACCCTTGATCTAGACTTACTGGTTACAATATCTTCATCTTCAATATTTTCAGATTTGATTTGCACCATTTTACAGCTGATGTCTACCGTTGTCTCATTATGATTTAAATATAGTTGTTCCTAAAGCCTAATATTAAGATGTCTCTTTACTCTTATAACCTTAACATCTAAACAAAGATTATGAGGGCCAGGTTACCTTTTTGTTCACGAAGGTCAGTGGTCATTTCTTTGATCGAATCATAATCATCATCATCATCATCACTAGTGGGTATGTCATCTGGGTTGATATAGAACATACTCAGGACAAAGCATTTACATTCAAAGCAAAACACAAAAATGCAAATATTGAGTCTTTATAAACAAACAAACAAAAAAAAAATCACCTTCAGGATTGATCTCAATATCATCCAGCCCTTTTCCCTGAAAGTCAGAGAGTTGTCCTTTCTCCATTGCCATCAACAGTTTGCTGACTTTTGCAAGCTGCAGGGTACTGTCTGGGAGGCGGTAAAATTCTCGGTGGACACGGATGTCGTGTCCGAGAAAGGTGGCAAGTTGATCCATTTCATTTTCTTTTAGGTTCAGTACTGTGGACAAGGTGGCAACTTGCTTCCTAAGTTTTGTGGAAGTGAGTGCTTCTGGGTGTTTTGCACCACATTGGTTTGCAAACTTGTGGAGGCAATCACAGCCTCTGTAATGTGAAAGTACAATTGGACGGGCAAACAGGTACACATTTTTTGTGTCGACTTGACAATCATTTCTCTTGTTCACAAGGAACTCCATTGCAGAAATCATACTCGGGGTGAGAAGCACAGGTACCATTCTTGACCTTTTACCACGGATCTCAACTCTGTCAAAGTGCTTTGCAAGCTTTCTTTCTAACTCAGAAAGACACATCATAATGTCCGGATTCAACTCTGCGCGATTCCGGGATGTGAAAGACTGTAGGTCCATTTTTGAAACTTCCCCTTGCCTTTTTCTGTTAAAAAGTATGACTTGTGTCAAAGTCACCTTAGCAAGATTTCCATAGGTTATGCTGTTGGGTTTTTCCTCCAAGTCCTTCATACACTTAGCTGACTCAGTAGCAAGAAAGTTGTGCAGCAGTGAAACATCCTGTGTAAATGGTAAAACCTGTGGTTTATTCCACTTCGCTTGTTGAAGTGTACCCAATGCGGAAGCTGAAATGGTTTCATTCCAATTTTTCTCATATAGAGTAACAAACTGCTTGGCTGACTCTGCAATACTACTACAATTTGCAATAATGGCACTGCACTGCACAATGCCTGCAACTTTGGCCAAACTGTGTCCTAATTTCAGAGCCAAGGATGGAGTTTTATAAGAGTTGCTTTCCAAATCATAACCTGCAACAGCCCTCACTGCTTGGATGACATGGGGGAAGTTACCCGGCATAACAAGGTCTTCTGTGGTTTTCAACGGGGTTATAGCTCTTGCTGTTATCAATAATCTTGCCATCTCTCTCATTTTTTGGCGAATGTAGTCATTTCTTCTCTCTTGTGGTTTTCTGGCATTGTATAATGACTCACCAAGGGAAAGGATGTGTCTTTCACTCCTTACTACAGAGGAAATGTTGTCCTGGTTCATTTCACAAGCAATCTTCCAAACGGCTTCACTGACTTGTTCAGGTCTCGGTAAGACCAGCTGAATTCGTTTTTGCCCAGCCGAAGGTCCCACCTCAAAAGACTTCTGAGGGCAGTTTTTCACATGCCTCCAAAGGCTAGCTCTTGCATATAGTCCTTGACAAAACCTGCAGTGACGGTAGCCATCAGACTGTGTTGTCTTTTTGGGTCTTCGACAAGCAACCATTTCCCCAGCACCACAGTTGATCACTCTGGCATTATGAGTAAAATTTCCCTTCTTCTTAAGAAAGCGTAACAAATCTCTTCTTTCCCGGGACCTTTTATCGTAACTTAAAGCCTTTGCAACAACAGGCTGTGTACTGTGGGCAGATTCAAGGTGTCTTGCCAACTTAGAAATGGGCTTTTTACAATAAAAACAATGCTGTTTTTTGTTGTATTTGCTTTGTTTTGATGTCCTTGGCAATGGTGCTACCGTTATGGGGTGGCTAATGTATGATGTGTTCCCTGAACAATTAGCACTGCAACTTGTCACTGAAGTGCAATGATTGCTGCTTCTCGGTGATGAACCTAAACTTGTAACTATCGCTGAACTGGAGATTTCCCCACACTGTTCTGCATCCATCTCCAATGGCACATTCTTAATCACATTTTGGGGAGCAAGAAATTCTGTAATGCTCAGATCCTTACTGCAAACACATCCATCTGAGGAATTCCCACTTGAGTCTGGAATATAGTCAATGTCTTCATAATCTGTACAATCTGAATACGGATCAGGAGAGCTCTGAAAGAAAATAGTTTTTTTTTTCTGTTTTCTTCCTCTTTTTCATTTTACATTAATATACATTTTGGATATCTATCAACACCCACTACTGCAATTCCATAACACTTGAGCATTCAAACTTTTACAGATAACATTGAAAGTAATATTTTGATTCTGACACAATTGTTTCTTTTTCCATAATTGACCATATAATCATCAAAGAACACGACAT
The DNA here is from genome assembly GCF_030265065.1 of Corythoichthys intestinalis. NCBI lineage: Eukaryota > Metazoa > Chordata > Actinopteri > Syngnathiformes > Syngnathidae > Corythoichthys > Corythoichthys intestinalis. The sequence continues at coordinate 47,565,543 of NC_080398.1, forward strand.
TCTGGACAAATGTATATTAATGCTTTGTAATTACCTGTTGAGAAGATATGGTAGCGTTCTCAAGAAGTTCGTGGTCCGTAGAAGGTTGAATGAGGATATTGATGCTTGTTATCTAAAGCAAACAAATACAGTATTAGAAATATTATACAACATACACAATACGAGGAACTTGACGATGGTTGAAAAGTCCATGTTCCTCTCATCTTAATAATCTTTACTTGTCAAAAAAAAAAGCTCTAAACCAACATGAAATGTGAATTGATTAAATGTAATCGCCTGTTGGAATTACACATGGTTGCTACAATAAAAGACATTTCATTGTCAAAAAACTTCTGTACTATGGCGTCAAATTCAATTGTAAAGAATAAATATTTAAGTTAACATTATCCATTGAAGGCTCTAAGGTCATTATGCTAGAATAAAGAAATTATTTATGCTGTATCACGCTGAAGACCAACAATACAGGACATGGTAGCAGACACTCACAGTGTTTGGTTGAGACAATATGAGGACATGAGTTAGGCTCAGACAAAAGATTTTTCTAAAAACACACTAGTTTTCCCACTCAAACAATATCAGGACGTGACGATGGGTAATAATTAGAATCCATTTTCCTGACGTCTAAATCTTGTTTTGATGTCAAACAAAGCTGTAAACCAACACGCAATTGTGAATTGATCAAATATAATCACCTGTTGGAATTCTCTCTTGCTCGCTTCTTCATTTTCACTTGGTTGAGTCAGGATCTCAACACATGGTATCTATAATAAACAAAAATACAGTGTCAGATAACATTTATACTATGGTGCTAGACTCAGTTATAAAGTAATAAGTAAATATGATGGAGTGAACATCGTTTACAGAAGGATCTGAGGTCATTATGCTAGATTATAGAAACTGTTTACGCTGTACCAACAAAATAGGGACATGGTAACACACACTCGTTCTTGGATGAGACAATATAAGGACATCGATTTGGTTCAGACAAGGGATTTTTCCTGAAACACACTAAAGCTTTTCACACTAAAACAATATCAGGACGTGACGAAGGGTAATAATTAGAATTCATTTTCCTGACGTCTAAATCTTGTTTTGATGTCAAACAAAGCTGTAAACCAACACGCAATTGTGAATTGATCAAATATAGTCACCTGTTGGAATTCTCTCTTGCTCGCTTCTTCATTTTCACTTGGTTGAGTCAGGATCTCAACACATGGTATCTATAATAAACAAAAACACAGTGTCAAATAACATTTATACTATGGTGCTAGACTCAGTTATAAAGTAATAAGTAAATATGATAGAGTGAACATGGTTTACAAAAGGATCTGAGGTCATTAGGCTAGATTATAGAAACTGTTTACGCTGTACCAACAAAATAGGGACATGGTAACACACACTCGTTCTTGGATGAGACAATATAATGACATCATTTTGGTTCAGACAAGAGATTTTTCCTGAAACACACTAAAGCTTTTCACACTAAAACAATATCAGGACGTGACGAAGGGTAATAATTAGAATCCATTTTCCTGACGTCTAAATCTTGTTTTGATGTCAAACAAAGCTGTAAACCAACACACAATTGTGAATTGATCAAATATAATCACCTGCTGGAATTCTCTCTTGCTGGCTTCTTCATTTTCACTTGGTTGAGTCAGGATCTCAACACATGGTAGCTATAATAAACAAAAACACAGTGTCAGATAACATTTTAAACTATGGTGCTAGACTCAGTTATAAAGTAATAAGTAAATATGATAGAGTAAACATGGTTTACAAAAGGATCTGAGGTCATTATGCTAGATTATAGAAACTGTTTACGCTGTACCAACAAAATAGGGACATGGTAACACACTCGTTCTTGGATGAGACAATATAAGGACATCAATTTGGTTCAGACAAGAGATTTTTCCTGAAACACACTAAAGCTTTTCACACTAAAACAATATCAGGACGTGACGAAGGGTAATAATTAGAATCCATTTTCCTGACGTCTAAATCTTGTTTTGATGTCAAATAAAGCTGTAAACCAACACGCAATTGTGAATGGATCAAATATAATCACCTGTTGGAATTCTCTCTTGCTTGCTTCTTCATTTTCACTTGGTTGAGTAAGGATCTCAACACATGGTAGCTAAAATAAACAAAAACACAGTGTCAAATAACATTTATACTATGGTACTAGACTCAGTTATAAAGTAATAAGTAAATATCATAGAGTGAACATGGTTTACAAAAGGATCTGAGGTCATTAGGCTAGATTATAGAAACTGTTTACACTGTACCAACAAAATAGGGACATGGTAACACACACTCGTTCTTGGATGAGACAATATAATGACATCATTTTGGTTCAGACAAGAGATTTTTCCTGAAACACACTAAAGCTTTTCACACTAAAACAATATCAGGACGTGACGAAGGGTAATAATTAGAATCCATTTTCCTGACGTCTAAATCTTGTTTTGATGTCAAACAAAGCTGTAAACCAACACACAATTGTGAATTGATCAAATATAATCACCTGTTGGAATTCTCTCTTGCTGGCTTCTTCATTTTCACTTGGTTGAGTCAGGATCTCAACACATGGTAGCTATAATAAACAAAAACACAGTGTCAGATAACATTTTAAACTATGGTGCTAGACTCAGTTATAAAGTAATAAGTAAATATGATAGAGTAAACATGGTTTACAAAAGGATCTGAGGTCATTATGCTAGATTATAGAAACTGTTTACGCTGTACCAACAAAATAGGGAAATGGTAACACACTCGTTCTTGGATGAGACAATATAAGGACAATATAAGGACATCAATTTGGTTCAGACAAGAGATTTTTCCTGAAACACACTAAAGCTTTTCACACTAAAACAATATCAGGACGTGACGAAGGGTAATAATTAGAATCCATTTTCCTGACGTCTAAATCTTGTTTTGATGTCAAACAAAGCTGTAAACCAACACGCAATTGTGAATGGATCAAATATAATCACCTGTTGGAATTCTCTCTTGCTTGCTTCTTCATTTTCACTTGGTTGAGTAAGGATCTCAACACATGGTAGCTAAAATAAACAAAAACACAGTGTCAAATAACATTTATACTATGGTACTAGACTCAGTTATAAAGTAATAAGTAAATATCATAGAGTGAACATGGTTTACAAAAGGATCTGAGGTCATTATGCTAGATTATAGAAACTGTTTACGCTGTACCAACAAAATAGGGACATGGTAACACACACTCGTTCTTGGATGAGACAATATAAGGACATCGATTTGGTTCAGACAAGGGATTTTTCCTGAAACACACTAAAGCTTTTCACACTAAAACAATATCAGGACGTGACGAAGGGTAATAATTAGAATCCATTTTCCTGACGTCTAAATCTTGTTTTGATGTCAAACAAAGCTGTAAACCAACACACAATTGTGAATTGATCAAATATAATCACCTGTTGGAATGCTCTATGGCTCGCTTCTTCATTTTCACTTGGTTGAGTAAGGATCTCAACACATGGTAGCTATAATAAACAAAAACACAGTGTCAAATAACATTTATACTATGGTGCTAGACTCAGTTATAAAGTAATAAGTAAATATGATAGAGTGAACATGGTTTACAAAAGGATCTGAGGTCATTATGCTAGATTATAGAAACTGTTTACGCTGTACCAACAAAATAGGGACATAGTAACACACACTCGTTCATGGATGAGACAATATAAGGACATTGATTTGGTTCAGACAAGAGATTTTTCCTGGAACACACTAAAGTTTTTCCACACTAAAACAAAATCAGGACATGACGAAGGGTAATAATTAAAATCAATTTTCCTGATGTCTAAATATTGTTTTGATGTCAAACAAAGCTGTAAACCAACACACAATTGTGACTTGATCAAATGTAATCACCTGTTGGAATTCATTCTGGCTCGCTTCGTTATTTTCACTTGGTTGAGTCAGGATCTCAACACTTGGTAGCTATAATAACCAAAAATACAGTGTCAGATAACATCTATACTATGGTGCTAGACTCAGTTATAAAGTTCTAAGTAAATATGATAGTGAACATCATGTACTGAAGGATCTAAAGTCATTATGGTAGACTATAGAAATTGTTTATGCAATACTGCCCTAATAACCATTAACACATTGGCATGGTAGCACACACTGTTTGGATAAAAAAAGTTGGATGTTCAGACAATGAAGACTGAAGACTTCTAAAACACTCTCAAGTCCTTCCGGCTTAAACAATATGAGTAGAGGACGACGGGTGCTAACGTGTGTCCAGCTTCCTCTTGTCTTTATAGTCTTTAGTTGTGAAACAAAGCTCTATACCACCACGCAAATGTGAACGGATCAAATGTAATTACCTTTTGGTATGATGCAGATGATCTCAGACTCACTTCTTCGTTTTGTATTGGTTGATTTTGTGTCTGCAATAAAACAACAAAACAGTATCAGAATAGTTTAGTACCATAGCACCTGACTATTCTATTATGTGATGTTCACACTTGTGTTTGGGAAAATTATTCACAGAATAGTTTGGGTTATACGGACATCCATTAGTTTTACAATAAGATATCAAACACGCAAATTGTTCTTGCTAAAATGAAAAGAGAGCAAGGTGATGGAAATTAACTCTATTTCATTTTCTTAACTTCTCATTGTTTTTTTTTTCTTGTGTGTGGTTTTTTTTCTTCGTTGTTTTGTTTCAGACAAAGCTGCCAAAAAACACACATGTGAACTGGGCAAAAGTAATCACCTGATGAAATGATGCATATATCTGACTCTGTTCTTGGTCTCCAGAAGGCTGAGTAAGGGTCTTAACACTCGGTATCTGTCACAATACAGTATCAGAAATATTCAGTTAGAAAGCATCTGATTAACTCTTAAATTATTGTTGATTCTTGTTTCGTTTACTGAAGGATCTGGGCTCATGCCAGACATTAAAAACATATAACTGTACACCTGTAAAATCCATGTATGTGAACTTATCTTTATCAAGGATGTACTTTTAAAATCGGATCGCCAAAACAGAGCGAGAGATGTTTTTTTTTTTTTTTTTTTTTTAAATAGTCTAACAATTAATCAGTTTCATTGTCTATAATTGATTAGCAGTATTTCCTTACCATTGCTCGCCATGGCCACTGACATTCTCCATAGTCGTAGGTTATTTCATCCCCTGCTTGGATGTTTTCAAGAGCAAACAAGCAAAGATGTGGTTTACCCTTTATGGTCAACTTTTTCATTCTGCAGTTTGGGCCTTTATTAGCATCATTCGCCAATCGGCCCATTGAGTCATCTTCACGTGAGGCATCAATGCTGAAATTGAACACATCGCAAATGTTTTATCTATTTAAACCTTAATGTTAAGAACAAATTTATATTTATAAAGTCCTTTACTTACCACCACGTGCTACCATTCCATTCAAAATCAAAGAGGAAAGAATTTTGTTTTTCTGTGTACTTTTTCTGCCTCTTCTCCCGTTCATACTGTGAGATTAACTCCCCACGGTACTCCAACACAAAGGATCCCTTTTCAATTAGTTCATTGGTAAATACACCACGTCCTAATAGGAAAAAAAATCCTTATTAGTGTAATGTAAAACAACCTAAATTAAGTTGAAACTTAAACTTGAAACTTGAAACCATGAAAGACAATGAAACCATGAAAGACAATGTGGAAAAAAAAAACAGAAAATGACATTGTTTGATTTTTAAAGTATTTGGTCACTTACAAACAAGCAAGATTTCTGGCTGTCAAAGAGGTCTAACTTCTTCTAACGAGGTCTAACGAGGCTCCACTCGTTACCTGTATTAAAGGCACCTGTTTTAACTCATCCATCCATCCATCCATCCATCCATCCATCCATCCATCCATCCATCCATCCATCTTCCGCTTGCTCCGGGGTCGGGTCGCGGGGGTTTTAACTCATTATCGTTACAAAATACACCTGTCCACAACTTCAGTCAGTCACACTCCAAACTCCACTATGGCCAAGACCAAAGAGCTGTCGAAGGACACCAGAGACAAAATGGTAATCCTGCACCAGGCTGGGAAGACTGAATCTGCAATAGGTTAAACTAACCTGTAAAGAAATCAACTATGGGAGCAATTATTAAAACATACAAGACCACTGATAATCTCCCTCGATCTGGGGCTCCATGCAAGATCTCACCCCGTGACGTCAAAATGATAACAAGAACGGTGAGCAAAAATCCCAGAACCACCTGGGGGGACCTAGAGAATGACCTACAGAGAGCTGGAACCACAGTAACAAAGGCTACTATCAGTAACACAATGCGCTACCAGGGACTCAAATCCTGCACTGCCAGACGTGTCCCCCTGCTGAAGAATGTACATGTCCAGGGCCGTCTGCGGTTCGCTAGAGAGCATTTGGATGATCCAGAAGAGGACTAGGAGAATGTGTTATGGTCAGATGAAACCAAATAGAATTTTTTGGTAGAAACACAGGTTGTCGTGTTTGGAGGACAAAGAACACTGATTTGCATCCGAAGAACACCATACCCACTGTGAAGCATGTGGGTGGAAACATCATGCTTTGGGGCTGTTTTTGTGCAAAGGGACCAGGACGACTGATCTGTGATCAATGATCCCAAAACACACAGCCAGGGGAACAAAGGAGTGGCTGTGTAAGAAGCATTTCAAGTTCCTGGAGTGGCCTAGCCAGTCTCCAGATATCAACCCCATAGAAAAATTTTTGATGATGTTGAAAGTCCGTGTAGCCCAACGACAGCCCCAAAACATCACTGCTCTAGAGGAGATCTGCATGGAGGAATGGGCCAAAATACCAGCAACAGTGTGTGAAAAGCTTGTGAAGAGTTACAGAAAAGGTTTGGCCTCCGTTATTGCCAACAAAGGGTACATAACAAAGTATTGAGATGAACTTTTGGTATTGACCAAATACTTATTTTCCACCATGATTTGCAAATAAATTATTTAAAAATCAAACAATGTGATTTTCTGGGGGGTTTTCCCCCACACATTCTGTCTCTCATGGTTGAGGGTTACCCATGTTGACAATTACAGGCCTCTCTAATATTTTCAAGTGGGAGAACTTGCACAATTAGTGGTTGACTAAACACTTATTTGCCCCACTGTAATTATAAAAATTATAAGTTTTTAAATTTATGTTAAAGACTGCCTCTTTTTTCCTCCTCAAGTATGCTTCTTAACTGACTATTGTTTGGTCAATTAATCAATTAAGCAATATTACCCAAACACTTTTTTATGGGCACAGATAATTTGATACGCATTTTATACATTTCAAATGCATGTTATTTTATCCCCAAAATTCATGAAGAGCAACGGCTGGAATGGCTGGAATTTTGTCAATGTATCCTGTTGATACTGTAATTTGTGACTTTTCCAGCCCCAATAATACGTTTTCAAATAAATGGATTAGTGACAATGCCAGTCAGTCAGTCATCCAGATGTTATCAACTTATTTCCTTCCTTTGTTTTTTTGTGAATGTGATTTCATTAATGATGACATTGTTTTAGATATTTAATTTGGATAAATGCTTATGCGGTATGTTTGATTAAAATTATTATTATAATCATGAATATGTACATATAAGTGAAAAATAGTTTTTTAATGATAAAAAAATTCACAATTTTCCAATTCGATCACCTAATTTAGTAAATAATACCTCATAAAAGATACTTATAAGTGATCTCCATGCAATAACCACAGGAACAATACTTTATGTATTTCAGTACATACCTTTATAGTCATTGATCCACTGGACTTTTAAGCAAGGCCTGTCAACTCCAGATAAAATAAACTGAGTAGCCTCAGATTCAGGACTGAGCCTGGCTCTTCTTTTCATCATGCTCATCACCATGGAAATATCTACAAACATTTATAAAAAATTACAGATTTCAATAAATTTGGTGCGAAGGCCAAAAGACAAGGGAACATGTTTCAATCTGTTAACAGCAAAACATTACATAAAGTATTAACCTAATGAAGTACCAACAAATCAAACAACTGCCATACTTCAATTACCAAAGTATTTTACTTCCACTACACGTAATGAGTAATTGATATACATATGCATTAGCGGTATTTATGTTGGAAAATATCAGCTAGGATATATATTAGTTAATATATATTATAGCTGATATTTTCTGGTAAATATATAGTATTATCTACTGTTAATTCCAATACATCTTTTTCCTGCAATAAATTTTGGTGACCAGTTAAATGACATTGCAGCTTAAACACAGCAGGTCTATGAGACATTTGTATGGTGAGCTAGCTAGCACATACTGTAGCTATCTAATTATTTCCAGCTAGCACGGGTGGGCATTGTTGAAAAAACAGTTACTTTTAACACCAACTTCTACTCTCTGTTACTTCTGATACAAGTAAAGCAATGACTTACCATTTATTGGGCAGACATTCCACAGTTTGAGTCCAAACTCCAGAGCATGTTATTTGGCCTCAATTTAGCAGGCTAGCTGGCTAATTAGCCAACCTAGTGTCAGCTGCTGTGCGTGTAATATTGAAGAACACTGCATAAAGAAGCTTTTACTCCTGAGGTGGATGTAGGCTTGGTTAGCCTAATAACTATCTTACCCTACTAGATGTATTGTCACTCAAAACTAGAATCTGGTTGTGTCTTTTTCAGAGAATTTACTATGGTGTGACTGCAGGCCTATCTTAATCCCGCCTCACCTGTTGTAATGTGTTTGTGAGTCAAAAAAAAGTGAAATATGAGGACCTGTGCAGTGACGTCACTGAAAGTGTGTGAAAAGTGTGTTAAAGTACAGAAGATGGCCACTAGGTGTTAAAATAAAAAGTGAGTCGATTGTTAAACACACTTTCACACTGAATTTCCCAAAATTATGACATTTTAGGACATGCGTTTTTTTTTGTGTGGGAGCATTCTGGGAGGCCTCCCGGTGTCGTAGACGGCGTGGAAAAATGAGGACCCGAAAAATGTCCTTATTTTTCCACAGGTCCTGAGAGTGAAGGTGTGTTATCATAAAATTGTCCTGATTTGTCATGAAAACAAACGCACACACACACACACACACACACACACACACACACACACACACACACACACACACACACACACACACATTCATTCCAAAGCGGCTTCCTTGCAGAAACTGTTTAACAAGTTAAACAATGATTGACACTTGCGGCTCTGTGATGTTCGCTTCTTTGGCAAGATCAAAGACAACCAGCATCGTTAACTTTAATAAGCAAGTGTTGCAGTGACTATGAGGTTCAAAAAGCTGGGAGAGGGAGGGTGTGAGGTTGTGCGCAGAGCAGAAAGCAAGGCGTATGTGGATTAAAAAAAAAAAAAAAACTCGCATGTCCTTGCGATGGGACTATCGCGCCACGCGCACATCGCGATAGCGATGTTTAAACGATATATCGTTCAGGCTTAATAGACGCCTTACTGTACAATACAGGGGCAATTTTTTACCTTGGCGTAGTGTTTACCAGTGGATTAAACAGTTCCAAAGAGTCTAAGTGGCAGGCGTTTCGCCACCGACCAACAGGTGAAGGAGGCTGTGCATATGTGGCTGGCCAACCGAAAAAAAGTTTTTCTGTATAAGAAAGGTTGTGCAACAATGGATTTGACTTAAAAGCAAGGTGATGATGTAAATTATGTAAATGTAACTTTTGTATTGTTGATGTAGAGTATCATACACTAAACATGGAGTGCAGATACCTATTGACTTTTGTAGTTTAATTTACACTTTTCGCCAAGTTATTGTGCTTAAAAATCATTGCACAACTAGTTTGCTTCCAATAGTTTCCACTAGACGACTTGTTGACGGGGGCATGGTTGAAGTTAGGATTATGAACAGGGTTAGCAATAATCCACGTGCCAGTGACGTATTACCAGTGACACCCTAATTTCCAGACGCGCCTCCATCTTGCAAACTGAGACAGACCTTTCTAGGCAGGTCATTAAATAAGTGTAGTAAAAGGAAACTTTTTGGAGCCTGATCTGTGAAGGTTGCCAGGATGCCGTCAACACTTTAATATAATCTTTCTGTACCCTCAAAGGGAAACTAAACAATTTTTTACTTGATCAGCAATCTTTTGGATTTATTCTGATTACATAGTATTTATTCATGGCATAATAGATAAACAGATTAAATCTTAACCTTTTCATTCAGCTCACAGGGCCGCCAATTTGGATAGCATAGAGCAGTGATGGACAAAATGGCTTTTAATGGGAGGAATAATGACTGCATATGTTAGTAAAATGACTAAAGAGGTTGGGCATTTTTCCCAGAAGGTGGATTGAACCATTAAATCAGGCTACCACTGTATTGGTTAAATAGGCAAATAAATCTACTTTATCATAAGATAATTCATTTCAACTTCTACTGTATAACGTTCAACGGCTCACTTTGTTGTTACATTTCATTCATTCATTCAATCATACATTTTCTGAACTGCTCGTATATATGAATATTACACACTGTATATATACATTGATACAAAGCTTGGTTAGATCATGTTGATTCGTTTTTACCAGATGATTTCCTATGAGCAGAAGAGGTACTGGAAGAGACGGATTGGGATGTGCTGTGTCGTTGCCGTAGTGACTTGATGGCCTCAGGTGTCCCATTACTGCTGTTGCTCTGAGGACAAACGAAGTCACTGCTCTCTGACTTGGCCTGCCTGTATTAAAAAAGATTAAGACTCAATACTGTATTTTTCAAACTAGAAGGCATACTTAAAATCAGGGATGTCCCCGATACCCTCATGTGATCGGAAATTGCGCCATCTTTCAGAAGATCGAAATTGGGTGAAAAGGATCGGGTTTTCTATTAAAATACGAACTACATAGATATATATTTGTATTGAAAAAAAGAAACAAAAATATATACGTTTTATCCTCCGCAACACTCCCGGAAAAAGCGGAAAGAAGAAGTACTGTAAACAGTACAGTAATATAGCATGTTTGAAACTTTTGTTCAAGACTTTTTTTTTTTTTTTTACGGTATCAGATCGAGACTCCGTATTGGCAGATTCTCAAAACAGGTGACTGACTCGGGCGCAAAAATATGCGATCGGGACAGCCCTACTTAAAATCCTATTTCTTTCCCAAAACTTAACAGTGAGCCTTATAATCCTACGTGCCTATGTAAGTATGAATTTTGGTTGTGCTTAATGACCTCCAAACTTTTTTGTTGGAGCGTAACTTTATTATACTGCTCCAGTAAAGTGTTCAAGACACACATTCATCATTCATTAAATCCATAAAATAAATAAAAAATGAATAAATGAATCAAATAAAACAATAAATAAATTGTTAAAAGATCAAATAATAAATACAGTACATTGATGCATGAATGCGCCTCATAAACAGGTGCAGGGCTCAACTTTTTTTTTTTTTTTTTTACACAGTGGCCCCTTTACTTAAAATTTAAGGGGTGCAAGCACAATATTAAGCGGCGCACACTGTAAATCGACATGCAAAGTTTTCCTTTTCATAAAAATTTTCACTTTTTAAGCGATGAATTCATAATAAATCCATGAAACTGCAAACATATGAACCTATATTTTTCTATATCAGTTTTGACATCAACCATTATACTGCTTAGAAATTAGGTTAAGGTAGGCAAGGCAAGGCAAGGCAAATTTATTTATCTAGCACAATTCAACACAAGGCAATTCAAAGTGCTTTAAATCACATGAAGACCATAAAAATCACATCTAAATCAACACAACGTAAAAACCAAGACAAAAGATTGCATTTAATCACAGATTAAAAATAAATAAATAAAAATAAAACAAAAATAAAAATAAAGCAAAAACTACTACTACTAATAATCATTGAAATCAGCAATAGAGATAAGCACAAGAGGAATAAAAGGCAGGTAGATTGAAATATATAGACAGTTATGGATATGCAGTGCTAAACAAAAGCGTTTTTAGCCCTGATTTAAAGGAGCTAACAGTTTGAGCATACTTCAGACGTTCGGGTAACTTGTTCCAGAGGTGAGGAGCATAATAACTAAATGCTGCCTCACCCTGCTTGGTTCTTGTTCTTGGAACATGCAGAAGACCCGTTCCAGACGACCTTAGGGGTCTAGATGTCTCATAGGAATCTAACAAGTCAAGCATGTATTTTGGTCCAAGGCCATTAAGTGTTTTGTAGACGAGCAGTAGTATTTTATAGTCTATCCTTTGACTCACTGGAAGCCAGTGTAGCGATTTCAAAACCGGTGTAATGTGATCCAGCTTCCTTGTATTTGTGAGGACTCTGGCTGCAACATTCTGTACTAGCTGCAGCTTCCTGACTGATTTTTTATCAAGACCTGTAAATATACCGTTGCAGTAGTCCAATCTGCTGAAAATGAATGCATGCATAAGTTTTTCCATGTCTTGTTGAGTCAGAAGCCCCTTAATTCTGGTTATATTTTTTAGGTGGTAATAAGCGGATTTAGTGACAGACTTTAGATGGCTATCAAATTTTAGGTCTGAGTCAATAATTACGCCAAGGTTTCTGACTTGATTTGTAGCTGTAAGTGACATTGTGCTAAGTTGGCTGCTTATCTTTGACCTTTCCTTTTTTGGCCCAAAAATGATCACCTCTGTCTTCTCCACATTTAACTGGAATATTCTGGCACATCCATTCATTGATTTGATAAATGCATTTACTCAGGGAGACTAAGGGACTATAATCATGTGGGGACACAGAAATGTACAGTTGTGTGTCATCTGCATAGGCGTGATAGGAGATGTCATACTGTTCCATTATCTGAGCTAACGGAAGCATATAGATGTGATAGACTGATAGTTTCCAACTGACACAAAGAAATCCCTATCATGTAAATAGAATGTGAACCACTGAAGAATAGTGTCAGTAAGCCCTATCCACTGTTCCAATCTGCTGAGTAGTATGTTGTGATCAACCGTGTCAAATGCGGCGCTGAGATCCAATAGTAGCAGAACAGATGATTTGCCTGCATCGGTATTCCGACGAATATCATTTAGGACTTTGATAAGCACGGTCTCGGTGCTGTGTTGTGGCCGAAATCCAGACTGAAATTAGTTAAAAAGATTGTTTTGGATCATAAAAGTCTGGATCTGTTCAAACACAACCCTTTCGATAATTTTCCCCAGGAATGTCAGATTTGATATTGGCCTGTAATTACTAATGGTTGAGGCATCCAGATTAGTTTTTTTTAGGAGAGGTTTTATTACTGCAGTTTTTAAAGTCTGAGGAAACTCTCCTGTTTGGAGGGAAGTATTTATAATCTGAAGTATGTCTGGGGCTATGCAATGAATAACAGTTTGAAAAAGTTTGAAGGAAGGATGTCAAGGCAGCATGTTGTGGGCTTTAATTTCGACACAATTTCTGTTAAAGTGGCATAGTCCAAGAGGCTAAACTGTCTAAGATTGACGTGGGGGACATTTTGGGAGGCATTTAGTGTAACATTTGTTAATCCGGAGTTGCACACAGTCTGTCTAATCTTTAGTACTTTGTGTGTAAAGAATGCTGTGAAATTATTACAGGACACCTCAGATGCCAATTCCTGAGGTATTGATGCTTGTGGGTTTGTCAGTTTGTCAACAACAGAAAATAGTGTGCGAGTATTGTTGGTGTTTCTACTAAGGATCTCTGAAAAATATGATTGTCTAGCATTTTTCAGTTCCTGGTTGTATTTGCGAAGACTCTCTTTGTAGATATCATAAAAAACTAGGAGTTTCTATTTTCGCCATCTGCGTTCTGCTCGTCTACAAACTTGCTTTTGTTTTATAGCTAGTATGGCATTTCTCCGGGGTGACCTCTTCTTTCTTGACAAAGTTTTTGTCTTAATCGGGGCAATAGTGTCCATTACAGTCATCACCCTGGAACTGAAACTATTTACAAGTTCTTCCACTGGAGCTATTGTAGGGGTTAATGATGAGGCATAGGCCTGTGTGAATAACGCACATGTGTTATCACTTATGTAACGCTTCCTAATCACCTGTTTCCCTTTTCAGAGGATGGACAGGGGTGGTCATTTTAAACATGATGCAGTAGTGATCAGACAGAGCAACACCATTCACTGTGACCTCAGAGATGTTAAGACCTTTGGATATTATTAAGTCCAGTATGTGCCCTCTGTTATGTGTTGGAACTGTGACATGCTGAGATAAACCAAATGTATCCAAAATATTTAAAAGCTGTCTAGCACATCCTTCTTCAGGATTATCAACATGAATGTTAAAGTCACCCACTAAAGCAACACAATCAAAGTCCATGCAGACGGAAGACAGTATTTTGGTAAACTCATCAAAGAACATTGTGTTATACTTCGGTGGTCTGTAAATTGTTACCAAGGCCGCTCTGCAAGGGCTTTTTAGCTGAATGACAATATACTCAAAGGAATCAAACTGACCACATGAAATATTCGTGCATTGAAAATTGTCCCTGATCAGACTGGCAACCCCACCTCCTTTCTTTTGGGTTCTTGGCGCACTAAAGAAATTGAAGTTTGTGGGGGTTGCCTCAATCAGAACTGTCGAACTCTTATCTTGATCTAACCAAGTTTCTGTTAGGAACAACATGTCAAGGTTATGTTTGCTGATAAAATCATTAATTAAGAAAGATTTGCCAGCTAAAGATGTAATATTTAGCAGAGCCAATTGGAGATGCCAGACTGGATTCACTGGTGAGTTTTGGGAATGACATACTATGCTTAACAGGTTAGCAGAGTTGATTGAACGTTTTTTATTTCTCACCAGTCTAGCCCTTTTTTTGTTGTTTATCACCACTGGGATTTTTGAGCATACATACTAGGCCTGAACGATATATCGTTTAAACATCGCCATCGCGATGTGCGCATGTGCAATAGTCCCATCGCAAGGACGTGCGATAGTTTTTTAATTTCATTTTTTTTAATCCACAAACGTTTGTTTTGAGGAAGGAGAGGGGAAAAAAGCGCACAGTTTCTCTTTCTCTCCAGCAAGTCATCGGCTCCTCCCCCTCCCCCTGCAACAGCGGAGTGGAGGGAGGAGGGGCCGAACAGCAGAGCGGAGGGAGGAGGGCCCGTTCTCAAAGTGAAAGCAAGCAATCAACACGTTGGAGGAGCAAGGAAGACTGTATCCAAAAGGAGTTTTGGAAGTATTTTGGCAAGAACAAGACTATAAGGGACAAAAAACAGCCCTGTCGACAGTGCCTCGCCATGGTTGCCTCAACAAGAAGTAATCTGTCAAACATGTGGGACCATTTAAAACGCAGGTATCTATGCATTCCTGCTACGAGCTCCCCATCAGAGGCTTTTTAGCACAGGTGGGAACATTGTTAAATGCCAACGTTCTTGTCTCAAGCCTGCTATAGTGGATAAACTAATAGTCTTGGCCAAAAACCTATGAGACCCAGTTGAGAATTGCTGAGCAAGGAAGGTGGACGATATGCAGACAAATACATAACACAGCTGAAGGAATGTCTTTTCTTTCTATTCATGTGACAGCTATCAGGAAGGCAGGAAATTTGGGAGTTAAAATGGTTCTGTTATTCATCACAGTTATTTGCAGTTATTCAGTTCAATTATTTACAAGTTCAATTGAGTTTATTTCTTTTATATTTAAATTTATTGTAAACCGTATTTTTCAAATAACTATAGTACAGCTGCACATAAAGTTTTGATACTTAATATTTTTGTTGAAATATTTTTACAACTTTGTTGCCGTTTTGCAGTTTTATATTGTTATATTTTGTGTAAACAACTCAGGGGACTAATGCACTTGCACTTTTATTAGTCAGATTTAATATTTAAGTTCAAATATGTTGACAACTTTGTTGTTTAACTGAGGTTTTTATGTATTGTTATAGTTTGTGAACTCTTTTGTCATATTTAATATTTTTGTTCAAATATGTTGACAACTTTGTTGTTTTACTGAGGTTTTTATTTATTGTTATAGTTTGTGAACAACTCTTTTATTTGTCATATTTAATATTTTTGTTCAAATATGTTGACAACTTTGTTGTTATTTTACAGAAGTTTTTATTTATTGTTATATTTTGTCAAAAACTTAGGGGACTAATGCACCTGCTCTTTTATTTATCATTTAATGTATTTGCTGCTGTTGAAGTGTAAAATATTGTATTCAATAAATGATCTATTTTGTGCAGACATGACTTCCTGGATACCTTCATACAGAAATCTTCATCATTCACAAATTAAACGGTATTATATGAATACACTGTGGTCACGGTGTGTTATGTAAAGTATTTCCAAACAGCTATTCAAGTCATTTATTGAAAATTTCTTTAAAAAAGATAGATCTTTTTTTTTTTTTAATATCGCAATATAATATCGCAATATATTGCAAACCTAAAAAAAATCGCAACAATAGTTTTTTCCAATATCGTTCAGGCCTAATACATACTGTACTCCATAAGGCCCCGGCTTTTGCTGGGACAGAACAGTCTTTGTAATGTTGTCACAGCCTGGACCCGGTGCACATCATATTGGTGTCGCAAACATGGCTTCCTCCATAGAAGGATAATACCGTGTAGTTCCAGAGTTGTAGTGCTTTGGCTTTGCCCCGAGAGAATTCCAAGGGAGGCTGGTTGGTTTGTTGCCATCTTCCCCTGGCACCTGTCGGGTGTGGCAGGTACAGGGTGGAAGCGAAGACATGAACTTGAGGAGATCAAGAGACTGGTTAACCTTGCTATCTAGATCCATGGAGTCCCAATCAGGTTGACTCATTATTCCATCCAAACTAAGTCGTCGGCGGGGTGGCTTCCGGGACTGTGGGGATTTAGGCCTTGATGAGGCCTTAGCCTGACTGAGTCGGCGGAGTGGTGGCGTCTTGGAGTGTGAGGATTTGGTGCTGGATGGGGCCTTATCCTGGAGTCGGCAGCGTGGTGGCGTCTTGGAGTGTGGGGATTTGGGGCTGGATGGGGCCTTATCCTGGAGTCGGCGGCGTGGTGGCGTCTTGGAGTGTGAGGATTTGGGGCTGCATGGGGCCTTAGCCTGGAGTCGGCGGCGTGGTGGCGTCTTGGAGTGCGAGGATTTGGGGCTGGATGGGGCCTCGACAGCAGAGGATTGCACGGTCGGGTCGTTCTCCTCCTGTTGAGCTGATGGAGCCACTTCTTGAGTCTCGTCTGAAGGGGGTCGATCACCTGCTACCAGGGTCTCCTCCCGTTGAGGCAGTGGAGCCTCAGCAGAGGAGGGTTGGTCACAGCCTGGCAGGGCTGGCTTAGTCACTTCCCCTTCAGCGACTATCGGCTCCATTTTTGGAGGAGAGATTGATCCTGCGTGCACACTGTCTGATTCAGCACTCATCCCAGCCACCATGTTTATCCGATGTTTTGGGACAGCTTGCCTCCTTTCCTCGAGATAAGCAGACTGTCTGTGCCTCAAGAGATAAAACATGCTGCTGCTTAGTAACCGCACTCCTAACTTATTTAGGTGAAGGCCATCGTTCTTAAAGAGATGCCTGCGCCCTGAAAATATGTTGAAATTGTCAATGAAGTACATCGATTGTCCAGCGCATGTTGCTTTGAGCCATTTGTTAAGCATCATCACTCTGCTGAAACTTTCATCCCCCAGCCTGGCCGCGGGTATGGGTCCACTGAAAAACACCTCAGTATTTAAAGTTCCGACTTCATCAGTTCAGTGAAGTCTTGCTTTAAAAGCTCTGATTTTTGCTTCGCAATATCGAGGGCTCCTGTGTGTATTATCAGAGTAGTGGCTGTTGGATGCTGAGCAGCAATGCTCAGGATATTCTCTGAGATAACAGAAACCGTAGCTTTGTTAAAACAACATACTCTGGTATTGTTGCTACAAAAGTGTTTCATCCCATTCACAGCAAAGTCGCCCACTATCAGAGTGCGGGGCCCATTGGGTCGCTTTCTCTGTAGCCTGCTAGCACATGCATTAGCATCGTACCTCTGTTTCGAGCTGGGTGTTCCAACTTTCCCTGGGTCAGGAGTCTCGGAGAGTGGCGTAAATCTATTTTCCCGTAGAATTCCAGCAGCTTGAGGCACTTTGCTTTGTTGTTGCCTTGATCTGTGATAATATTCTTTCTGGTGCCGGAGTAGATGACGCATTCTTCTGCAGAGGTGGCCATTCCTTTTCATCGTAAATCTGCCAGTGCTGGGTTCTGCCAGGCTCCCGTTGAGTCTCGATGGTGTTTGTTTGCATTCTGTGGGTCCGCTCCCACTCGCTGTTTTGGGAGATCGGCAGAGTGGTTTCATTCCCGAGCTGTCCGTTTACCTCCATATTCACTTCAAGCCGGTAGATTTTTGTTTCCAGTACTGTTACCTTCTGGAGCAGTTTGTGGTAATCATCCATTGACAGGGGAGGCATGTTGCTGCTACTTAGCTTTCGTTAGCCGAATTCCTCAGCTCCGATAAGGCAGACTTGTGTTCCAGTAACGACAAAAAAGCACTTTAAAAGGCTCAAAAATGCTAAAAAAGCCTTTGTTTGAATATAAACATGATTAAAAGATAATTCCAAGACTTACTGAGTAATTTCGAGGTGATTAAAAATGATTAAAAAGATGATTGAAGCTTGAGAAACAGGAGCAAAGCAGAGAGACGTCTGCACAGTAGCGAAGCAGCAATAAACCTATAGGTAGGAATTTTGTTCTATTTCTGTCGCTGCCACCTAGCACTACAACCAATCAGCAAAAGATTTATTGATCGACAAATCACATGTGAGCAAACTGGCCTACCCCGAAATTGACATCCGCATGCTACACTTTATCAACATGGAGGAGCGTATCATTTTAGCAGTGTGCAACCACTGACTTTATGATACCTCTCGGCATGATTCCCGGGACAAAAATAAAAAAGCAGCAGTATGGGAAGTTGTTGGCGCTCAGAAAAGACCGGAAATTTTAAAATGCCCTCCAAATTCATAGCTAATCAGAGACGAGCGATCACGCACAGGCAGAGGGCAGTGCGTGCCTCTGTCGCTTGCCGCCACAGTCGTATCGCGCCCCGTGTGTTGGCTTTCAGCTCAACGGCGATGACTTTTAAATTTCGCCATCGCTCATCACCTTCCGTGTGTCAAGCCACTGAGTCAGACTTATTCCCCTTGTTGGCCTCCTTTGTGCCGGTAGATTTGTTGGAAAGAAAGTAGTCACTTATTGTCCTTTTCACCATTGTTCGCAAGCGCTGTCAACTTTTCCCCTACCCTAATTATGAACCAGCTCCATAATTTGCCCACCTCTACCTTTGTTTTCTTCTACTGTATTTTCCCTTGGCAAACCAGCTCGTTACATTATTGCCAACTAGTGAATTTAACCATGAAAGAGTTTGGGTGGGTGGAATAGTACAAGAATAAGTCGTATTATTACGTCAGACTAATATAGCTACAGTATGTAAGCAACTACGAACATTACGTAGCGCGTTGCCGCCACCGTTAAAATCAGCAGTATCGAAAGATCATCAAATTATTTTCAATAGAAGAATTTATACTAATGCTTCACCGTAGCTCCTAGCTAAGGTACATGTATGTAAAGTGCATAGTGGCTCACAGCTACCTTACCCCTACGTAATAGATGCGGCTTTCTCGTAACAATAGTACGCAACTAATCTCATAGTCCTTTTTTAAAATTTATTAATTTGGCCCTAATACTCCGTCGTATCAACGTGCATCATTAGTTGTTTTTTTTTTTACGTGCTTCACTAGTAATACATGACATTTATTTGTCTAATCTGCGGTGAGCACCAGCTGTTATGCGTTCAAGCTTCATCTACACCCAGTGAACGTGTGTTCCCCACTGCAGGAGACACAATCTGTCCAGAACGCTCACGCTTACTGCCTGAGAAGGCAGATATGATCATTTTCCTCAATAAAAACTTTCTGATTTTATAATGTACCTACTGCTAATCTGGACTGGGGTTTACAAGTTGGTTTTTTTTGTTTGATATTCTGCACCAGGTTAGCCCATTAGTGGAAGCTCAATAACATGTAAAAATTAGTGATGCACGATAATACATTTTTCAACCGATACTGATAACTGATAATTTACTCCTCATTCCAACCGATAACCGATAATGTCAAGCCGATAATTCTATTAAAAGATTTATGTAAAATTTTAAAGTATACACAAAAGAAAATAATACCGTGCAAAAATATAATTTATTGCTCTTTTTCTCAACATAAAATATGAACAAGTAGTCAGTTCCAACATCTAAATAATGACAGATTGTCTGACATTGTGTAATGGTAAACTTTTGGCAACAATTACTTACAGAGCAAATACCTAAGTTGCACAAAAATGCCTTTAAAAGTAAGCCATTCCTAACATATAACATTACTACACTGCAAAACACACCTCCTTAAAACTAGTCAGTTTTAAGTGTAAATCCTATTGGAAACAATTGAAGTTATTTGCCAGCGCTTCAAGTGTATTTCTCTCAGATTTCTTGGAAGAAAAATAGCTAGCTGAAAATAATCTTAACAGTCTTATTTTAGGCAATACATTATTATACTTAATCCTAAAAAAAAATAAAATAAATAAAAATAAAAAAAAACTTGGAAGAAAAGATTTTGAATAATATTTGTGGCTACAGATTATTATTGTTATTTCATTACAACAGGAATGTGCATATTTAAATTGATAAGTGTTAATAAGTGCCAATAAGTTTTGATTATCTACTGTGACTGTGATTGAGCAGACAAATAAGTTAAATAATTTGAAAAGTGATTGCTAATGTTATATGCTTTGTTGCACACTGTGAAAATGATTAACTCAAAAGAGCGAGATGTCATGTTCCCATTCTGCAGCGCTTTGTTTACATTTGCGGCATTCACGACATTTGCTTTACAGCAGCTAAACTGATACACGGCAGTACTATTTGGGCGGAGTTGGAGCTCGCATCCCCGTGCGTGTTGTTTTGTGCCTGAGTTTTGTTGAGCGGAAAATAAAGGCAGCGTTACAAAGTCATCTGACCGCTCGTCATTTTACATACTGAATGCATTATTGACTGGCTGACTTCGTTTTCTGCATGTTTAAATTATCATCTAACCACTGTGCCGTCATGATAAGCTTGCTTACTGGACATCACTTGTCCAAATGTCTGTGGTGAAAATGATGTGATTGGCATGTTTTTCATGAAGAATGGTGGTCGTATAAAATGCATTATTTTTTTTTATCCAGGGCTTTGGCTCTCGGGTCATTTCGGTTAAAAAAAATTGTGACTTGTCTCGGCGGCGGCAGCTACGTTCGTACCGGATAATCCGCCCGCCCCGGCCAGTTCGCGGCGGCGTATTCGGGGCCTGGCTCTGCTCGCACGCAGTGGGGGAACGCTCGAGAAACCGCTAGCAGCAGCCTCGTATTCGTTCCAAAAATCTTTGTGATGCCGTTTTAGATGGCTGCTGGGTTAGTGGTTTCGAATGAGGACGCTTTCTTTCTGACTCATGGAACTTCTGCGGTGCATGTTTCGCAGATGGCGAGAGCCTCGTTTTTTTAGTAACAGCCGCCATAACGTACAACTGCTTCTTGTCGTGTAACTCCGCCTCCCCAACCCCTCCTCTCTCAGGGGCTTCAGAGAGGGGAGGGGTTGAGGAGGCGGCGTGCTGAATTCTTCGGTTGCGCACATTTGGAGGCTAAATCAAGTATATAATTATCGGATTGCATTATCGGTTGAATTTCTTTATTACCTGTGTGACGTCATAATTGCCATTATCGGCCAATAATTATCGGTGACCGATATTATCGTGTATCTTTAGTAAAAATGCATGCATCATAAGACACTCTAAAACATAGATAAAAGAATAAGTATAAATGTTTTCTCCGTGAGCTTTTGAAAAAATAAACATCTTTGTGAAAGTGCACAAAGACTGATATTTACTAGTACAAGTTAAAATAGCCCTGTGAGAAATTCATAGCAAGTTAATCTAAAGTTCATATACTTTAAAAAAATAATCGAGAAGTTAAGAAATTAATACACACGATGCAATTTTATGACCCTGACTATTAAAAGAATTGGAATCCAAAATCGTTTGGAACCGGATTCGAAATTCAAATTCAAATGATGCCCAACCCTAGCCTTAAGTATGAAGGGGAAAAAAAACGTATGTAAGCCATGCTGTATTAACCGGTGCACTAAATTGATTCCACCAACTCATACACAAATCTGCGCCTACCTCTTGCAAGGGTAACCTCCAACAACATCTGTGTCCCAAGACCTGCGTTTGAGTCGGGCGACATCAGCATTTTGCAGGGTCTCTCCATCAGGTACACTTCCTGGTTCTGACATCACTGCGGGAGAGGGGGCAGGGCTGTTCACAAACGGGAGGACACAGGGTTCCTTGGAGCAGGTGGTTTGGGTCTCGTAGCGAATGAGACGAGACTGGAGTCGTACAAAAGCTTGGTCCCGATCCAAGGAATGCTGGGTATCCAGACAGAATCTATATAAACAAGGAAAAGAAGCCAGCAGACTTAAAAAAATAATAATAATAAAAAAGTACAATGATAAGAATTCAATCACCACCACCTCACATAGGTTGAGGTTTTTAGACGCTTACTCTATGCCGTGGTAATGGGAGGCTGTGGCCTTTTTGAAGGACATCTCACTAAGTCTCCGGGGAGATAGGTCTGGTGACAACTGGAATACGTTATGACTGAAGAAAAACAGCACAGAGAATGAGTAGAATAAGGTGGTCTGTCAGACACAGAACATGTTTCTCTCCAAATGGTACGCCAACGAAGGTCACATAAATTTTATGGAGGCAGAGTAATGATCAAAAATAAAATCTTCGTCTAAGCGATGAATCACAGAAAGATTGTGTGCCTTTTTTCTTTCTCCCAATAAAAAGGAATAATATTTTTTAAACCATGTTTTCCCCTTCCTCTTAACACAGATGTCATTCAGCCTTTTCTGAAAAAGATGTAAAATGGCCTTAATCAAATTGCTTGTCTTACCCTCTAATAGGGGGCAGAAGATACAGCTCACTGGTCGGCTTGCCATCAAGTGTGAAGTGTTTTAAAAGTTCTTTGGCGTCCAGTAAAGAAGTGGAACTCTTCTGACAGTCTTTTGGACCTAGCAGGTTGTCACTTGAGCCAGGACCTAACAGGCCAAGTCTAGGGCACAATACAAAATAGTATATTGCATGCTAATTGATAGGGCAGCACAATATACCGGAAAATATCTTCAGGTGATAAAGGCATGCCCAATATGCAGATTGCAAAGATGTATGGTAAATTAATACTTCAAAGTATGTGTTAGACGTTTGTTACACACTTTTGGTATTTATCACCAGGACAATGTTTTCGGACCAAATACTACAGTATATACAGTGTGGAGAATAAGTATTTGATACACTGCCAATTGACAGTGTATCAAATACTTGTTCTCCCCACTGTAGTTGTTACTTATACATGAACAAGCATCAATACAATGTTTAAAGGGAACAACAACACTGTGCGTATACTATAGATAATTTTCATGGGAAAGGTGTTCAAGGTCTTTAGGTATGCCGAATGGAATATTTCTTAGACCACAGAGATTAGCAAAAATGTTTAAACACACAAAAAAATGACAATGCTTACAAGCGCAGCATTTTGTGATAAGAATTATACTCATGCAAATACACACTAATAGGACTTCAGCACAGGTGCCAGGTGCATGTGTTAATGGTACTTTTAACCACATTGAGAAAAAGGGCACTAATGGCCACTTCCTGGCAATACCAGGTTTTATTTACTTCTTTTCTCTACTGTTACACATCAGAAAAATGAAATTCTTTGTTCTTCCTATTTAATTTTACAAAAAGATTCTTTCTTCTGGGAGCCACATGATAAAGTGTTGTCTGCAGCTCTCCAGACTGTGTATATGTTGAGTACTGGTAGTCCACAATGCTGAGACAGCATGCACACAATATGCATTACCTTCTCCTCTGTCGCCTTTTCTGCAAGTTCTCAATGTTGTGGAGGACGTTCCTCTCGGGCCAAATAGATGGTGCAGCTGTCATTGTTTTCAATACTATTAGAAAGGAAATATGATGCACTTTTAACAAGAGGTTAAAACATGAATTTCAGAACTTGCTAACCCCTAACTATAAGGCTATAATTTAGACATTGTTGGTATGCTGCTTCACTACAGCACATTCTGCGCATCTACAAATAGAGGTACATGATAAAACAAAGTTCACAGCTTAAATTGCATTTTCTTTTAGTTTCCTATCACTTTTAAGTTAATGTTATTGAACTGTACCCATAACCATTAGTTGGGGTCTAGTAAAAGTTGAAGGTTGAAAAAAAAAAATGTAATAATAAGTAGAGATCGATCGATCGGGTCCGATCACGTCATTTTCAAAGTATCGGAATCAGCAAAAAAATATTGGCCATGCCTTTTTTAATACATATACATATTTTAATTAAATCGTTTTCTAATTGTATTTATCGTCACGGACATAATATGTTATACTCATCCAGAGTATTTAGTTTAGGCTTAAGGTAGGGTTATCAAATTTATCCCGATAACGGCGGCAATTAATTTTTAAAAAAAAAATGCCACGTTAATTAATGCATGCGCTGCATGACCCTCTCACTCATTGTCACGCTCAATCTCTAATGACACCGTTTTACCTATATAGAGAGATAAAAGGCAGCGCAAAATGAGAAGAGTGACCTTTGGCAGCCTATGGAGCCTTTTATTAATTGGCTAAAGCCTTGCAAACCCTCTCCCTGTGATTAGAAATATCTTGGGAAGCAGTGCGGGGAAGCAAGGTGGCAATTGATTATTGTCTTAACTCCTTGTGTTGTTTCCCAACGCAGAGAAGATATAGCAATTGGTAGCACGTTGCACAGTCATGGTTTCACTTCCCATCATGCATTTGGGATGGCCACAGTATCATTTACTGAAAGCTCAACAAATACACTAGATGGCAATATTTAGTCACAATACACAAAGTCACAAGTCTTTCCATCCGTGGATCCCTCTCACAGAAAGAATGTTAATAATGTAAATGCCATCTTGAGGATTTATTGTCATAAAAAACAAATACAGTACTTATGTACTGTATGTTGAATGTATATATTCGTCCGAGTTTTATTCATTTTTTTCTTAACGCATTGCCAAAATGTATATGATCGGGAAAAATTATCGGGAATGATTGGTCGGGAGCAAAAAAAAAAGCAATCGGATCGGGAAATATCGGGATCGGCAGATACTCAAACTAAAACGATCGGGATCTGATCGGGAGCAAAAAAACATGATCGGAACAACCTTAATAATAAGTGGTACATGTCAGTAAATTTACCACTCCAGGAAAGCATTTTGTAACAACAAAAGATCAGTGGTCCAGTCATAAACAAACCTATTAAGCCCCCTTCGTGAGCATACCCTATACAATAAGCAGCACTGTATGATGGATTGCGACACTTATTCAAACTTTTAGCTCGAGCCATATCCAAAAGCTTAACACTGGAGCAGTGGCTAGAATGTGGGCATTGCATTGCTGTATGAGTATGAGTGCAGAATTTTTTTTAGTTTGGGCAATCAGACTGCTTGGGAGACTATAAGTATAGAAAAGTTCAAAGAAGATCTGACATTTTCAAGAAGGGGATGGTTCTTAGGATGATTCATGCCCAAAGATGGCCTGAGGGTTTAAGTGATTCTACAAAGTTAATTAAACCATTAGTAAAATGTCCATAAGGCACTGCATCGGCTGTTTCATGTTGTAAATTGGGTAAGAGAGTAGTTAATAATCTTTTTTTTTTTTTTAAATCTACCAAACAGAGCTTTGTGTTGCTTTGCCATTTTTACACCTCTGCACAATTTCATGTGCATAGTAATTGTGTTGTTTAAAACTTGTTTTGACATGATCTTGCCATTTAGAAAATAATTATTAAAACATGAAAACCTCCTGGACAGTTTAAATAAAAATATCTCCAGCATGGTTACTATTTCTATGTTGTACTCAAATATTTAAGACATTTGAAGTGCTTGATTTACACAAGACAATACAAATCCCACCGGATGCAAGATGCAAGTCTTTTTAGCAAGCAATAGCGACCTTGTTTTTATTTCCTGCTCAAAGTGTAGACACAAACAAATACTTAATTGGTGTGAGTTGTGTAAGGATCCAGCGGCAAGTCATGTTCCACAGGAAACTGGAGCTATGGCAGTTCATTTTACAATTTCCATCATATGCACTATGCATGTTGTGTCTGTATATTTATTTAACCATACCAACCTGTGTCCTTGGTACCTGGGCTGTCAGACATTGATATGGCAGAGGGAAGTGTGGAGTCAATCATTCTTAAGTATTGCTCCCTGGCCATGACCAGAATGGCCTTCAAGTCACTAAATGGTATTGAAGAGGATTTTTCTTTCTGTCCTGGAAACACAAAAAGATTAAATGATGACTGCTGGTTGCACAAGTTCTTATTATTCTAAGAAACTCATTAAAAGAGTCATTGAAAATTATTGACCCAAATGATGATAATGAATTCCAGTATACAACGAGAGTCGGGCAATAAGAAAATAAAGTATTTGAAAAGCAGTACTGGATTTCCCACTGCTACCAGTTAATCTGGCACGCCGGACGGACTGTTCCGTATATATTTCACAAATCCATCTAGGAAAGATCCAATTGAGACCTTTGTCAGGGTAGGAGCCTTCCAAAAATATATAGCTGCTGATTGGATGATGCCTCTTTTTGTCACACTCATTATCGCCCAAACCACATTAAGCCACAGTATAACAGATCAAAAATATCGTTGCCCGTTTAATGAAGAAACAAATTATTTCTGACAAAGCTTAAGAAATTGAACTAATACAAGAAACTGTTTGCACTGCGCTATTGTATTCAACCAGATAGTGGTTTTGTGGTGATGTCACGTCAGCAGCACCTGCCTCATTTCCCTGATTGGCGCGGACCTCAGAAGGCCAGGAGCGCTTTTTTCATATTATTTTATTTTATTTATTTATTTATTTTTTTAGATGGCTTGATGTTGTCAAAACGGTACTGCATTATGAATCAGGCAGGACCGTCTTGGTTTGCAAGGCGAGCTCCCAGTACGAGTGCAATTTTATATTAACTATAAAAACAATGCTAACTTTTAATTATTTTTTTAACCTACAATAGCTGAAAGTATTGCAACTTGCTTGCTTATCTATTTTCTTCTTAACTTATAAAACTGGTCTCTTTGGTCTTGCGTCTTCCTCAATGTATTGTGAAATCATTGTATATATTGCAATTTTCAATTAGCCCTGCGGTATTTCAGCTCTCCTTGCAGTCTTGTCAAAACGCAGCCTGAGTTTGTTTCCTCAAGGTTGAAGAATTTAATTTCCTTTTATCTGACTTCACTCCACTGTAGCTTCACTATCTTTGTCTGCTGTGTGACTGTAAAATAATGATATTGCGAGTCGTGGTACGCACCAGCAAACGCCCAGAGCATAAGGGAGGAAACTGAGCTTGGCCTTTAATAGGATGGTGTTGGACCTGTTTCGTTTCACAGTAGCTATTACAACACATTTGTCTTTGTTTATTGAGATTGAACCTCAATCAACATACTGTAATTTATACTGACTTTATTGTCTTGTAATAGTAATCATCTTCTTGAGCCACTTTAGCGGGGAAGAAAATGGCAGAAATCCCGCTTAATATGACAATGTTAATGCAAACTAGAACTTACATCCATTCTCTGAACTGCTAGTGCTCACTTGGGTAGAAGGTATGCTGCAGGATCCCAACAGACTGGGCAGGGTACGCAGTGACCTGGTGCCAAGTTAATCACATGGCATATATAACCACTCACCTTTAATCCTAAAGACAATTGAGAGTGTTCAATCAATCTAACGTACAGATTTTTGAATTGCCCTCGAAAGCCTCCTCAACAGAAGGAGTCGGTACGCTAGGAGTGACTTTTTTCCCCCCCGTGTTTGTAGCAGAAGTAGCGGATTAAATCTGAGGTGGAAAAATTATTGGGCACTGTACCCACTTGAAACACTTCAGCAGGACAGATTTTACAGACAGCTATTCAAGCATCTTTTTTTGACACCTCAATATACTTCCAAACCGCTAACATGTTGGCTTTCAGCCAGGAGTGTTTGGCAACAAATGAGATCATCAGTACAAGTTATTCAAAAATAAAAACTCAGGCAGGGAATTGTGATCGGTGCCCACCTAGTTACAGTATATTCAGTTGTGTGTATAATTTTGCGACGTGACGACATCCATTTTGAGTGCTACAATGCTGTGTTGATATCTGGCAAAATATACATACACACATCTTCCACTTCCCGTCCCAGACGTACACTACACTCGTTCTTTTGAAATACAGGTACTTACTGAAATATTCTCTAAGTACCCGTGTTTGGACCTGGACCACCCTCTGCTCTCTCTTCAGCAGAGCGTCTCCTTGGAGACAAGGCAAAGAGAAGATGTTGCTTTGAGTGCATCCTGGACAGAGAAAAAGTGGTGAGTGGAAATGACCAGATACGTGTTCATTACCAGCTCAGATAGAAATGATCTGTTCATTACTTAATTTCCGATCACAGGAGAAAGTACAAAACTGCACACGCATAATTTCGTAATCATGATTATACCTGATGATGACAGTAGCTTCTGTCCCAACAGCCCTGAGACTGTTGCCATGGCAGGCACACCATTTATTTGACTGTCAGAGTGCAACAGTCTGACTGAACAGACCCCATCTTCAGCACTGTCAGAGCCCTGGACCAACAAGTAGTAGTTCGCAGTTTCTCCCTTGACTTCAATATCAGGTACTGAAATATTAAGTAATATTGTCAGTGAAAGCATATTCTTCTGATTTAAGCTATAAATACAAGATATTGTGCTGTATTAAAAAAAATAAAAAAAATAAAAAACTACTATAATAATATATTTCAGTCACGCTATTTTTTTTCCCTAAAATGTCTTCGCAGTCCAATTTCCACACGAGTACAAACAAGTTCTATCAATTACGGTACATATTTAACATAGTAACTTTCAGATTGTTTCAAAAAAGCTTTTGACTGGCTTGCTCTTCCAAAGGTTTTATCATCTATAACAATGTAGGTAAAGTTTCAGATTTATTTGCCATATGGAAGACATGACTTTCCATTTCATTAGGTATTGACTTACTAGGTAAAGACTTGGGTTTCCTGGCTACAGACTCTTTCCAGCGCTGAGAGGTGATTTGGCTTGCTGGTGGCTGTGCAATCGGGGTGACGACACAGGAAAGGCTGAACAAAGCTCCTACCTGAGCGCATAAATATTATATTTGATCCACACAAATGCCCCAGGAGACAACTTCTCATTAAACAAAACTAATTTGAGCATATGTAAATATTAGTGACAAGGATGAAATCTCAAGAGCTCAGGCCAATACCTTTCCACGCAGGGATTTGAGCTGATCCAAGAAAAGTTTCGATTTCACTGACTTCCCAGACAGGACTCTGTTTATTTTTTTCTTGTTAAGGACATAAGAATGTGTAAATACCAGTACATGTATAATGTTTTTTTTTCTTGTTAAGGACATAAGAATGTTATTCAAAGGTGTTTATGGAAGCTTCGTAGCAGTCTCTTGTTGAGTTCACGTCTTGCCCTCCGGCTCGAGCAAAAGTTGTATTTTTAGCTTGGAGGTGATGTTTTGCAGGCTTTTGATTATACCTACTTTTAATTGTTTCTTGTACTAGCATACATACACACATCTTTAAGGTTCACATCGATCTAAAACTGAGTGCATCTTATAACAGGTCCTTGAAATCGCAAATGTAAAACCATTATTAGCACTTGTGGGTCTGACAGACACCATGGCAACAGAGAGTTAAGAAATGAGGATACAGTTGAAAGTAAGTGCTGGACATCTGGAAGCTGGGCAGGTCTGAAAGAGTAATTAGATGAAGCAAGTCTAAACTCGCTGCGTAATAGTGAAATACCTGCAAACATGAAGAACAGCAATGACAACATGTCTACTTGCAATCTAGGAATATTGAATACTATTTGTACAGTGTTCCAGTAATTTTATTTCTATTACAATCATATTCAGTTCCAGTGGTGGTTGATTCAATTAACTCCTATAATAAAGAAATCATTTTAAATATTAAATAAAAAATACTTTGCAAGGCTCAGTGGCACGAGCAAAACATTCACACAAACATAATGTAAATTGATTTGCAAAGTTTCCACTCAATGTCAACATCTTACTAATAAATACTCTCATTTGTGCATGGGTGTTTTAGCAACAAAAATATTCTTTAATTTAATCATAACAATATATTAAAACAAACAAACAAAAAAAAGCTAATCTAGTCTCTTGTGCTTATTGTTTGTTGATTTATATTTTAGGAGTTTTTTCCCAGACCTATTAAGCAGTGTTTCTTTTTAGTAACATAAAACTAATGTGCCAAAACAATTATTTACACGTTTCACTGACCATTTTTGGTAATATTATATGTACAATATAGGCAATGACTGCTTTCTCATTCATCAAAACCTACACACTAGGCTGTGGCAAACATTTTCTCCTGTCTTTATGGACTCCATGTTCATGTTGTTATGCAGCGCAAGGAGGCGTTTTAGATCATTTAATAGTCACACACAGGCAGGTGCATTTGAAAGAGGGTTGTTGACGCCACCAATGACAGCAGCGCCAATAACACCCATTAAAGGTAACAGACTCACATACAAACATGTCTGTCTGGAGAAGTACACAGTAATCTGTAGATGACCAGAACATTGTCACTGTGCTTGGCTAGTGTGGCAACAGACAACGTAAGCAGGCATGCTCATTAAATGAGCTGGAGCCATAGCTGTGTGCCGGGCAGTGGAATTACTGATGTAAAAACTGTAATAATGACTAATGATAATGACGCAATCTATGAATTAATTTCGAAAATGATTCAGAGGTTTTGCTGCCCGCTGTTGTTTTATTTATGAGTGGATTTTTTATTTTTTTATTTTTTTTAACATCCACGCATATGCACACAGAGCTCAGAAAGATTCTGCCGGTGTCCCAATTAATTGTGTTAGACCACCTGTGCTTCAAATTGGAAGTACTTTCTAATGGTATATCCTTTAGAAAGAATTTAGAAAATTTCTGTCTGCTGGGCACCAGTGCAGAATTTCAAATACTCAAACTTACTATGCCCGAATGCCCAGTATGAAAATCCAAATGTGCCGTTTTTACATGCTCAAGTACAGTTGCACCGTCTACAAAAAGAGCCATATATTTTTACCCAGTGTTTTTTTCTGTGCAGCCCTTTTAATTTTTGTCTTAATCTTTTGGACGAAAACACTTGTTAGTCATTTCAAAATGTGTTCGTCTTTGTCTAGTTTTAGTCTACAATTCTCAAAATATTTTCAACTATAAACTTCAAAAGCACATAATTATAGTTTACAAGCACATCCCCATCTTCATGATGATAATGCACACTCAGCAGGAAAACAGCACATTATTTGCAATTAATTAAACTCACCTGGATGCCACGAACCGTATGTAAAACGTTTTCCAGGAGGTTAAGAAGACACTCACCGTGCTAAATGCTAACGCAAACGCTATGCTAAAGCTACAAGTTAGTTTAGTGTGTGATTATCACTTATCACAGACCTTTAAAGGCTAGAGCAACATGGCAGCCAAGATAAGAACAAGTTTTTATATAAACACATTTTTGTACCTATTGCATCACACTGGGCAGCAATTTGAGAATAAACTGCTGTTGTTTTAGGTCTGAAGTGTTTTAACTATTTTTGGGGTCCAGATTTCAAAATTGGCTCATTTTTTCCCTGTATCATGTAAAGTTTCTTATCGACAGCTTACCCACTTACCATGTACAGTATCATTCTCCTTGCATGCAAGTAGCCACATCATTTTAAAAAACATAATAGTTTTAAAAACAAATGTAATTATTCCTGCTTTGGGTCATACAGTATTTCATTCTTCTTCTTTTCCTTTCAGCTTTTCCCTTCATGGGTCGCCACAGCGAATCACTTGTCTCCATCAAACCCTGTCCTCTGCTCATTTTAGCTGAAACCCTTCTATCACACATCACACCTGACACTTTTCTCCACCTGTTCCAGCCTGCCTGCACACACTTCTCTTCTTTTCCACACATTGTATATCTATATTAAATTAATAAAATATATATACAGTATGTATATGTGCTTAGGTTACGGTTGATGCGTCCATGTGTGATGGACCATACAGTCAGGGGAACTCTAGGTCTATGAGGTGAGGAAGCTCTTGTTCCCAAGTGCGCCATCTGTCCAGTAGAGATTGAGGTCGAACTGGATCGTCCCATTCGATTTCCTCTTTCCACAGATCTTGTATGAGAACTTTCGCTGTTTTGGTGAATGGAAGCATGTATTCAAGAGGGTCGTACTGGCAGGCAAGGATTCTGTATTAGTTGTTTTTTTTATTGTAGCCTAGAGAATCATTGAGACTTCCTTTTTTTTTTTTTTTTTTTTTTCTTTCTCTTAACCCGTCCTGTTCAGCTGCTTCATACGGAGAATGGAGATCTGAGTATCCGATTGGTCTGAACAGTTTTAATGTGTCACGTGTGAGTATGACATACTCCCATTATGATAATTCACTGGTTTGTTGGTGGGTAGCAGGCGGATCTGTTGTAACATGCCTTTTACGTCTCCACTGACTGCCACGGCATGCTGGCAGAACCAGATGAGGACACAGAGCAGGGTAGGTCCCAGCGTAGGTCCAGGAAGGAGAAGTTCATTCAGGGAACATCCTTGGTGCTGGAATGAGCAATTAAATACAATCCTGCCATTACCATTGTGGTTCACCATATGGTGAAGGACGTACCACAACTCATCAGTCTGCTCAGCTTCTTCTGGTGATACTTGTGCCATGTAGCCAGCCCTCTCCAGTTTGCATATCTCTTTGCAGTAAACCTATGCTTTCTTTGGGTCTTTGGCAAGCTTCCGATCGATGCTGCAAAGGCAGGGCAACACCGCTCCCTTTAGTGCACGAAGCAGCGCAGCATTGGCTTGTCCAAGTAATTGGGTGGCATACCGCAGGACTCCATTAACATCAACTCTGATGGTGTATGTTTGAAGCATGACCATAGCTTGCTGATCTTGCTTGGAGCGGGTTGCTGCTCTTGGGGTTCTACCTCTCTCTCACTGCTGCGTCACACGAACAAAACAACATCACCGTTGCGTTCAGGGTGCTTCGGAAAACACACAATCAGAATATTACACATGGAACGCCATAGCAGAAGCTATGAGGGGGAAAGTTTTCATTTGCTTAAATGCTTAAGTTATTAAGTGCAATTTAATTTATTTTCTTGAAAAAGACATTTTATTTATTCGATGTTTCTGTGCAGTATAATATTGTTGTCTTTTACTTAAAAGAGGCATGGTCTATTGTTTTTAGTTGTGATTTCTTAAAAAGTATCTTTGAATGTAATAGTAAACATTTATCGCGTTTAAATGGTTGTACTTGATCTATTAATATATACTGCATTCTCACTGTGTTATCGTAAATTGGTTAAAAAAAAAAAGGGGGGGGGGCAATAATATCGCATAGCGCAATAATTTATGAGATAAATTATCGCACACTAAAATTAGTTATCGCGACAGGCCTAGTGGAACCCCATATAGATTTTTACTTAATGTCTCTGGTGATGAATAAGCTGGGCTGCGTGAAGGAGCGGGAACCGCAGGTTGAACAAGTGAGTTCAAGTGCTGGTGCGGGAGAGTTGAACAGGTGGTGAAATGTGGTCCGATCATGAGTCCTGTAGAAGATTATTGTGGTCCAAAGGTACCAGTTGGAACAGCAGAGGCTTGGAGTGATTTAATGGGGAGCCCAGAGTGAACAGGCGTTGTGGGGTGCAGGTGCACCGATGTGGAGGCTGCAGCAGGGTGAGCTACCTGTTGTAGTAGGTGCATAGGACGAGGGTTGATGACGGGTTCAGCCAACGGGTAGTGCTGTGCTGGCTGAGCTTATGGAATCGGCGTGCACTGTGGTGCAAGAGGAGGCTCAGAGTAGGGCAGCTGGAGTGAGTGCCCCATGATAGCTTGATGAGGCAGTTGAGAAGATTGTGGTGGAGTAGCAGGATGATAAGGGGCTGTGCCTGCACTGGCATCAGGAAGAGGATCAACCGCAGCCAGTGAAGTCTTTAAGTTATGTTTCATCGCTACTGAATCATTCCTTCTCTGGCCTTTGAAGTAATGAGTTAACTATCTGAGCTACCTGTAGCTCTTTCTATTTCCTCTTGAGTCGCCGTTGTCTGTCGATACATTTAGGAATGGCTTCGCGTGACTCTTGTGTTTCTTGCTGTAGGCGTTGGGCTTTCTGGCTTGAGTGTTTAGGCCTTGACATTCCAAGTAAGGATTGTTGTCCTCCCTGATCTGCGATTGCAGCTCCTCGAGCTCCAAGCGGTGGATGCTCTCTGTTAGTATCGCTTCCTGAACTAGTGATAGAGTGTGTTGGAGATGGATGCCTGCAGCTGAGCGCAGGGAGTCACGGTGGGAACGTGGTTCAACTTGGGCACGCAATGCATCTAGCAATCATTATGTCGCGTTATTTTGTATTTGTGTGTGCATGTGTGATTTCTCTGATAACTTTTATGATGATACAGCATTCAGCATAAAGTATAATACAACAGCGTAGCCTATAATATGACCTTGGCCACAGCTATTTTTCTGTATGTGCTTGCTTTATTCTGTGACATTACTGCCATCATAAAATATTAAACGTTTCATTGGCATAAGAGTTAGAACAGTATAGCTTAATGTGTGTGGGGGGAGGGTGCATGTTTGTGTGTGTGTGTATTTCAGAAAATGCTCTGGAAAAAAAACCCTGAAACCTTGAAGTAAACACTTGTGTTGAGTAATCATGTCACAGCAGCCATTGACAATAACTTGTCTGATACTCGATCCTATTTTTGAAGTGTATCGTTCAAGCCCCTATTCCTATAAGTCATTTGTGTTCCAATGACATTTTTGCACAGTGGCCATATTGATATTTATTATGTTGTACATTGTTCAAGTCATACAAGCTGATATAAATGTTCATACTTGAATGCTTATTTTTACAAAATATTTTAAATACTTAATGTTTACACTGCATGTACAATTGTAAGATAAACGGTTAATTTGTATTTCATGTATTGATTAAGATTTTCAAATTATGTAAGTCCGCTTGGGCAAATTTATCATCATTTATCATTATCGAGGTAAATCTGCTATACACACACACACATATTATATATATATATATATTAGTGGTGTCAACAATAATCGATGAGGCGATGCATCCCGATGCGGGGCATGGACGATTCGATTCGATGCGGGCAACAAGCCGAATCGATTCAGCACATTTTAAAATATATAAGTACGTTCAAAAATCTTCCCTGCGCAATTCCGGTGATGCAATGGATTTGGTTTCCCCATTTGTATTATTATTGTCATGTTTCATTTTTTTACACACTGCATATATCTGGTCAAGTTTCCCACCAACCTCATAGAAGCCAAAATGTCTCCAGATGTCAGCTTTCAATGTCTTAGGTGCATCAAGAATCTTTCTTGCTCCCTCTTTCTCCGCTTCAGCCATTATGTTATGTCCTATCTCTTAGAGGTTAGATCTTGTGCCCGAGTTCGGGTTCGGGCCCAAAATGTTAAGCATTCACGTTCGGGTCGAGTCGGGTCGAGTCGGGTCGGGCCGCCCCGCGCCGGACTAATAAATTATATTTAAAAAAAAAAAAAATTAAAAAGGGATAAAACCGAGAGCAGGCTCTCTGTATTGTGCATTTACTTGTGCACTCACATGAAGCAGTGGCGCAGCCCGCTTTTTCTTCTTCTCCTCCGCTGTGGCGCTTGCGATTCGTTACGAAAGACACTTTTATTTATGCACACAAAGGCAACATACCTGTGATCCTTTTGAATCCTCTCCTCTGTGTGTCTGCAAACTCATTTTTTGTTGGTTTTTTTTTAAATATTAAACTCTCCCAGCGTTATTTCGTTGTGTAAATGATTTTATAATGATCACAAAAATATGTAGACTATTTAAACATTAAGAAAACTTGCGTTTTTTTTCTGCCAACTGAGAATTCGTAACGAAAGACACTTTTTTATGCACTCAAAGGCAACACAAATGTGATCCTTTTGAATCTTCTCCTCTGTGTGTCTGCAAAATCGCATGTTTTTTTTTAAATATTAAACTTTCCCAGCGTTATTTCATTGTGCAAATGCTTCTATCATGATCACAAAAATATGTAGACTATTTAAACATTAAGAAACATGCGTTTTTTTCTGCCATCTCGAAGAAATGAAAATAAATTGCTGCTGCTGCGTTTTTGTTTTGTTTTTTTCGCGTCACTCCAAGCCGGGTCGGGCTTCAATACCAGCGGGCCGTGTCGGGTCGGGCTGGATTTTTTAGGCCCCATCTAACCTCTACTATCTCTCTGCTCTCTCAATTGCAAAAAAAAAAAGATATTTCCTCATGTTGAAACAGATTGTTATGGCTGCTAAAATGCTGCTGCACTTCATTTTAATTCATTATTTTTTATTGTTATGTGGTAGTTACTGATTGCATTTCTAAGTTGATTGCACATATATAGTGGGCTAGGCCAACATTTTACTTTTGTTCTACATTGCAATTTATTTGGATGTTTTGTTTGCAACTGAACTGATCCCTGGATTGATATTGCGATAAAGATGCTGCTGCACTACAATATTTTCTTTGTCGCTTTCTTTAATATTTACTTGAATATTTTTATCGATGGGTTGTTGTGACTAAAATACAGTGACTGTTATTACTGATTTTGCACAGGAGTTCAGATGTTGCACTGTGTGAAAGGCTGCTACTGTGTGTAAAAAAAAAAGAGAAAGCCCTGGTCTCATTCAAAGCACCAATTAAATGCTGTGATCTGTTTTTTGATTTTTTTAAAAAAATATATATCTAAAAGTGTTTTCATTTGACTTCAACCAGGAGTGACACAAGAGCCAATAAAAAGTTGTTTAATGTCTGACCGCTTGTGTTGCCTCATGATTCACGAAAAATATGCTTTGCTTTAGAATTTTAATGCATCCCAGGCTTTAACCCTTTAAGGTCTGGGCCTATTTTGTCTGATTTTGCATGCCTTTGAAGTTGCCTTTATATTTCAAAGAAAGAATTGTTTACGATGGCCTGGTTTGGTCCCTTTTTTGTCACACCTTGAACTTCATGTCCAAACTGTTGTTTCTTTCACTGACCAATTGTAAATCATCATTTTGGGCCCAAAAAGACCAAAAATTCCAAAATCGTTTTGTCAAATTTTTTAATTTTGATGTCCAATTGACAACCAAACATGCGTAACGAACCGTTTTGAAACTTTGTAATATTTATTCAACATGTTAGGATGAACATTCAACCAAAAAAATTTAGAATAAATAGTCTTATATTTGACAATTCAACATAAACAACAGGTATAGCCATAGGCGTTTTTTGCATTTATACATGCTCTAGTCAAAACAGGTTATATACAGCAGACCGAACAGTGAAAAAATATATACCATCTAACACAAAAAGTGTTTAGAGGCCATCTCTTTATGAGTTTAGGTATTGCGGCCCATCACCTGATGAAAACTATGTACACACAATCAAGCTTCTTGAACACACATTTATATACACAAATTGAGAAGACTGATTGTGGGGAAATATACATATATATATATAACATTGGGAAAAAAAGTATTTTCAAAAATATTTACAATAAACAGGTTAAATTTTTTTCAGGCATGCCACTCCGAAAAGCAGTTTCGTCCTGGAATTCGACACAGGGCGACATCACACAGCCCACACTTCCATGGGGTGTCGGTCCTCTTTCCACCCTTCCATTTTCATTTCACTTTACTTTCATTGTCACTATAAATGTACATGAAAAAAAGTCAGTATTTATGAAAATAATAAAGTATAAAATAAAAATATATACAGCAATAAATAATAATGGAAATCTATATGTATGACAATAGAAAGAATACCATAGCTGAATAGTTGCTACATCCCTAATCTTCATATAGAAAGATCACCACAATTATAAATTCCTGCCTTGGATACACACAGTGCACGTACGACTTTGATCTGATATGCACATTTTATTATTATACACACAAACACACACTTATATTGCATCAAAATGAGCTTTGTCTTGCTATATCAAAAGAAACTTTCAAAAGAAACTTTTTCAGCATTAAAAAAAAAAAGTGAGTTGGCTTACCTCTGCTCGTCGATGGCGTCACCCACGTGTTCAAATCCATCACTATCTTCACTGGAGGACTCTTCCGAAGAAGACGATGATGACGAATTTGGACCTTCCTCTTCCTCAAGTTGATCAAATAGCACAATTGCTTACGCTAAATTTAGTTTTCCGTTCATTCTCAAAGTCACACAAAGTCGCTGCTCGATCCAAACGGCCGTCGCTCGCCACCTCGCTGCTTCAGAACACTCCTCCCTCTCGTTCGGTGGAAACTCGCACGGCAGTTATATTTATTAAAAAAACGCATTTTGTGCTTCCACTGTGACTTTGAAAGGGTTCGTTTGATTTGTGTTTTTTTCATGGAGCTTCCGTTTTGAAAAAGGACAAGAGATGATGGAAATATAGACATAAACAAATGATCCATGCAGCGTTTTAATGTTTTTTTGAGAGGACAATAAAACTATAAAACTTAAATGACAATATCTCACGTTTTAGTTGGTCGATTGACTTCAAATAATAACGAGAGTAAACCGCAACTTCCGCACTTTAAAACGAGACCAACCAACGGCATGTGGGTGACGTAATTAAAACGTGAGGGCGCTTCAAAGACGACGTGCGCTGAGGACGCGCCGGCGCGTCCTTCGACTCTGAAGTGTTAAGGGATCGCGATGCATTGCCGAATCGAATCGTGACCCTCTGAATCGAATCGAATTGAATCAAATCGTGGCCCTCCGAATCGTAATCGAATTGAATCGTGAGGGCAGTACCGATGCACACCTCTAATATATATATATATATATATATATATATATATATATATATATATATATTTATATACAGGGGTGCACATAATTTTTTTGCACAGGTTCTCAGAGGAGGACCTGGAGATGTGACTTGGTCCTCATTGAGCTTGAGAGCCGACCCGCCTGATGCGATTAAATTATGACAAGCTTTACTTAGAACCAATTACCTTTAATTAACTATATTAACAATTAATGCTCGATTAACATCAACTGGCACAACAAAATTGCCATTACTTCGAAGTGAAAAGTAAAGAAATAAACATAAAAGCACTAATTCAAAATAAAGGGCATTATGCGGCTCCCACATTAACTCCAAGCCTTTGTAAAAGTGGGATGCCCTCCTCCTCATAAGAGCTCATTGAACGTGCATGTTTAGCTTTGTGAAATGGGAGCAAAAACACATTTGTCAGTGCATGGCGCTGTGCAGGGTGAGTGGAGTGCTGTCTGACACCGATCGTTTGCTTAAGTGCCACATGCTCTGTTTTTTTTCGTGCTTTTCAAAGTTTGGATGGCTGAAATTCTTTGACCCTACTACATAAAACGCGCTGCTCTTATTAGCGACATTGGAATTCTCACGGCAAATTTTGTACCACATTTCCGTGTGAGCACCATTTGCTTCTAGCCATGGTACCTCCTGCAGCCACTTTTCAGCAAAAGTCATTTTTTTTCGGTAGCTCCGGTGAAGTCTCTGTCGTCTGTCTGTCTTTTGACGGGGGTGGGGGAACACGGAAGTAATTACCGGTACTCAGTGGGGCCTGCCTCTTTGACATTTTGAGAAGCGATTTTCTCGTGTCCGCCACAAATACAGTGGTCAGCCATCGGTACGCAAAAGCGTATGGAAGACGTTGAGGGCCAGCGCGTTTGTCTACGTCCAGTACACATGCGTGCATGCGGACCACTTATGTGCACCCCTGTATATTATATATATATATATATATATATATATATATATATATGTATGTACAGTGGGGCAAATAAGTATTTAGTCAACCACTAACTGTGCAAGTTCTCCCACTTGAAATAATTAGAGAGGCCTGTAATTGTCAACATGGGTAAACCTCAACCATGAAAGACAGAATGTGAAAAAAAAAAAAAAACAGAAAATCACATTGCTTGATTTTTAAAAAATGTATTTGCAAATCATGGCTGAAAATAAGTATTTGGTCAATACCAATAGTTGATCTCAATACTTTGTTAAACCCTTTGTTGGCAATAACGGAGGCCAAACATTTTCTGTAACTCTTCACAAGCTTTTCACACACTGTTGCTGGTATTTTGGCCCATTCCTCCAAGCAGATCTCCTCTAGAGCAGTGATGTTTTGGGGCTGTCGTTGGGCAACACGGACTTGCAACTCCCTCCACAGAATTTCTATGGGGTTGAGATCTGGAAACAGGCTAGGCCACTCCAGGACCTTAAAATGCTTTACTAAATTCTTATTTGCCCCACTGTATGTATGTCTGACGAGGCTCCACCCGTCACCTCTATTAATGGCACGTGTTTTAACTCATTATCGGTATAAAAGACACCTGTCCACAACCTCAGTCAGTCACACTCCAAACTCCACTATGGCCAAGACCAAAGAGCTGTTGAAGGACACCAGAGACAAAATTGTGGACCTGCACCAGACTGGGAAGACTGAATCTACAATAGGTAAAACTCTTGGTGTAAAGAAATCAACTGTGGGAGCAATTATTAGAAAATGGAAGACATACAAGACCACTGATAATGTCCCTTAATCTGGGGCTCCATGCAAGATCTCGCCCCGTGGCGTCAAAATGATAACAAAAAGGGTGAGCAAAAATCTCAGAACAACACGGGGGGGACCTAGTGAATGACCTACAGAGAGCTGGGACCACAGTAACAAAGGCTACTATCAGTAACACAATGTGCCACCAGGGACTGA
The DNA here is from genome assembly GCF_030265065.1 of Corythoichthys intestinalis. Classification (NCBI taxonomy): domain Eukaryota; kingdom Metazoa; phylum Chordata; class Actinopteri; order Syngnathiformes; family Syngnathidae; genus Corythoichthys; species Corythoichthys intestinalis. The sequence continues at coordinate 47,606,365 of NC_080398.1, forward strand.
AATCCTGCACTGCCAGACGTGTCCCCCTGCTGAAGAAAGTACACGTCCAGGCCCGTCTGCGGTTCACTAGAGAGCATTTGGATGATCCAGAAGAGGACTGGGAGAATTGATTTATGGTCAGCTGTAACCAAAATAGAACTTTTTGGTAGAAACACAGGTTCTCGTGTTTGGAGGAGAAAGAATACTGAATTGCATCCGAAGAACACCATATCTACTGTGAAGCATGGGGGTGGAAACATCATGCTTTGGGGCTGTTTTTCTGCAAAGGGACCAGGACGACTGATCTGTGTAAAGGAAAGAATGAATGGGGCCATGTATCGAGAGATTTTGAGTGAAAATCTCCTTCCATCAGCAAGGGCATTGAAGATTAGACATGGCTAGGTCTTTTAGTATGACAATGATCCCAAACACACAGCCAGGGCAACAAAGGAGTGGCTTCCTAAGAAGCATTTCAAGGTCCTGGAGTGGCCTAGCCAGTCTCCAGATCTCAACCCCATAGAAAATCTGTGTAGGGAGTTGAAAGTCCTTGTTGCCCAACAATAGCCCCAAAACATCACTGCTCTAGAGGAGAATGGGCCAAAATACCAGCAACAGTGTGAAAAGCTTGTGAAGAGTTACAGAAAACGTTTGGTCTCCGTTATTGCCAACAAAGGGTACATAACAAAGTATTGAGATGAACTTTTGGTATTGACCAAGTACTTATTTTCCACCATGATTTGCAAATAAATTCTTTAAAAATCAAACAATGTGATTTTCTGGTTTTTTTCCCCACATTCTGTCTGTTATGGTTAAGGTTTACCTATGTTGACAATTACAGGCCTCTCTAATATTTTCAAGTGGGACAACTTGCACAATTAGTGGTTGACTAAATACTTATTTGCCCCACTGTATATTCATACATAGAGAGAGAAAATGGATACTATTGTTCAAGAACTTGACATGATAGATGAAAACATATCAATTTTGGCTTCTGTACCAAAAAGCAGTTAAAAAAAACTAAAAATGTCGTTGCCCAGTGTTATTGATGTAGAACTGTCCAGCACTAGTAAGTGTTTATCTCATAATGTTAATTTGTTAGCAGATCGTCAGTGTGATAACGTGATCCCTCATTACTACTGCCCCAATTGCTTTCATAAAACAGTTCCCAGGCGGCCAGCATCAGAAGTGTTCAAGAGAATATTCATATTTATTATAAAAGCCTCACAGGATAAACTTGTCTGGTGTTTTCACAACTTGTCAGAGCGTGACCACCCTGCCCAGTGCGGTTGAGCAGATTTTAAAGTGAGGAGTCTCAATGATGATGGAGTCTTTGCAAGCAAATAGTTTGAACAACTGCATAGGGACAAATTTGCTATCCTTCAGTATTTTTGTTAATTGTGTGCCAAGACGATCCCTACCATCTGCCTCTCGGAGCTTTCATCTGATGTTTTACTCTCACTCTCTAGCTCTCAAACATACACACACATAAAAACACACACGCAGACCCACAAGCACAGACCCCATACTAACCATAAATGTGTACACAGTGCACACCCCTTGGTTCTTATTTTTATAGCTATTAATCTACATCAGCAAGCTCATTACAATGCAGCGCACCACCAACTGTTATTAAAGACCTTGTCCAAGACTGAGTGTTGTCTCTAAACAAATTCACAGCTTTCACACTGTGCACCACAGACCTTTTAAACAAAAACAGGTTGTCTGCGCCACATAAATTCATACATCGCTATTGTTACATGCTTGAACTGTAAATGTTGGATTTATTACTCGTGCTCTTATAGGGCACAGAGAATAGCATCTTTTTAACAATCTTGGATCGGGAAAATAAATGGGTAACAGGTTTACACCAGATTAGCAACCGATAAAGAAAGGGAATGGGAAATTATTTTAGCTAGACTTTCCAGTAAAAAGGTTTAGTGGTTCGGGGATTCGCTACAACAGGAACCCTCATGTCAAATAAAACCTCTTCCATAAAATTGGATCTGGGAAATGGTCACCAACCATTTTTAAAGTGACAGCTACTGTACTTGTTGGGTACTGATCAAAACCAAGGGCTACCAGTCTTTCAACACTTCTTAAATTACAAATTTGCCCTAATTCTGTTTAACTTATTCGTAGCCATTTACTGCAATGAATGTCAAATTCATTTGAACTAGAAGTGTCAAAGGCAATGAATGAGCTAAAAATGTAATTTATTATATCTCGTATTAATAATACATTTATCTTAAAACACTTGCAATACTATATACTAGTATATTTTTAATAGAGGCACTTTTTCCCCCAAAAGAAGATTTTGACTGAAAACATTTGAGGGGCTTTAGTCAGATTTCTCTTCACAGGTTGATGTTGTGATATTTGAAATACCAGATGTGTTGTAAGAACTCACCTCAGAGTGTAGTTTTTGGTCTGCAACGGAGCGTGGATCTTCCTTGTGATGGGATTTATATACTGGAGTGCACAGAGAAAACCCATTGAAACGAAGCTCTGTCGCATACTGAAACAATGAAAGAGAAAATATCAGATGTAGCAGAATCATGTGATCAACTCACACGTTCTCTCAGGCCAAGCTAGGAGATACAGTGGACGATATAAAATCAAACTGTCTTGTTGTAATGGAGGCAATATTGGATTTCACTTCTTAGGAGTAACAAGTAGTGTCAGATTCAGGCTCCACTAATACTTCAATGGCTGTCATGGGATTGGAATTTTTTTTACACAAAGTTAGATAAGAAACAATTCAGAAATGAAATGAAAAAAAAAAAGTAATATATTACTGTATATCACTGTGCACTGGATACAGATTTGATACACCACTTTATATACAGTACACAGGGTAACAACATATACTGTATTGGTCCACTGAACCCATATGGCACAGAACAACTGATATTTTTGGTCACCACTTTGCTCTGATGACTTGCATTGAATCAAAACTCACTTGGAATGAAGCATTTGCTTTACATATGCCGTGGAGGAAAAAACATAAAAAATGATTAACAGCTGTCTGGACATTTCACATTTTTATGTCTTCACCTTTGTTTGTCAAAGCACATAATTATTTTAATAGTGACAGGAAAAATCCAAAAGTGCCCGAATGACATCATTGGGAAGAAAACAAAGCTGCGTTAAAACGAAACTTAAAGCTTTTCTGGATAAACTTGGTTGTTGTATTTACTGCATACTGCCAGTGTTTAGCATTGGCTGATAAGGTGGCCTAAGCCAAATGTTTTACCATCGTAAAAACGAGCTCTCAACCGCTGTCATGCATGTCAATTAAAGGCTAAACACCAGTGAGGGGGGGTGACAGGCTAAAAGGACTTTAACATCAGTTCCTTTGCTAAAGCTTGACTCACGAATTCAGTATCCAGGCAGAAGCATGTCTTGACTTCCCTGCTGAAGCTATTGCCCCCGCGACCCAAGCGTGGCCAAAGCAGAAGATGGATGAAAAGGAAATTGAACTGTTGTATGAAATTACTTGCTTTGTGTAAAACCATGAAAAAAAACAGTGTTATTAAACATGTTGCATGCAGACTATAGTTAGATCAATTTGTCATAAATGACAAATTGAAATATATTTTTTAAAAATTGTATGAAATAACAAATCTCTTAAAATGTGTTTATTTTAGTGGTGTGTGCAAATGTTTCAGCACTATAAAAGGACATTAGACTTCCTTTTTTTTTTTTTTTTTTGCTACAGTACCTTTTCATGATAACAATTCTATTAAGAACTGAAAACATCTTACACAAATCATGTGGAATAATGGAAAAGTATTGTTTTTTTAATAAAACAAATATTTTCGTTCTTTAGAGTATCCATGTAGGAATCATCTTTGAATGCACATCAGTAAACTAATGATTGAATTATTAATTGTTGCTAGTTTCTAATTAAATAAAATACATTTCTTGGTCCTTTCACCAATGCAACAGAGATTGGTTAAATGAACACACTTGCAAATAAACCGTATCTACTAGTATAACACACACGCACACATGGCAGTATGAGACCCGCATGCAGGTTTTCGCTCCTTTAGGAATTCCTTCATACCATTGTTCTCCTGCTGTGCAGCTTTCACCAGCTGCCAGTCTGAGCCTGCTCACTTCTAGTAGCAGCAGCTTATTGGAAAGGTCAATGAGAAGCTGTGTACTTGTCATATGTATACTCGATTAAAGGGGTAAAATGAAAACAATATTTTAAGCCTGAAAAAGAACAGACGCCTGTCAAAAATCTAACTTTTCCAACGACTGTACATAGCCTATGGTATATATTAGTGTTGTGACAACAAAAGAATAGACTGAATATTCATTCATGAAGACAAGACATATGAGCGTATCGATAGCAAGCTCCTCCTCAAGCGGTGCAAAATACGCCAGTAATAGAGATGCATTTTCAACGCAATATCTATCATGACACTAGGAATTGGTTATCTGAGGCGTCACATTGATTTCTTTTTTGAACGATTGTGTGTGCTCCCTAGTGATAGCGTGTGGCATTTTCTTTTTTTTTTTTCAAAACATTGTGTCGAAGAGTTGTCAAGGAGAAAGTAGGAGCCTGACTGCAGTCATGGAACAACTTCAAAATGAAAGCCATACCGTGCACTGCTTCTGGGGGGTGGGTCAGTGATGCTGTGGGGCTGTTTCGCTTCCAAAGGCCCTGGGAACCTTGTTAGGGTGCATGGCATCATGAATGCTTTGAAACACCAGGACATTTTAGATCAAAATCTGTTGCCCTCTGCCCGAAAGCTGAAGATGGGTCGTCACTGGGTCTTTCAGCAAGACAATGACCCTAAACATATGGCCAAATCTACACAGAAATGGTTCAACAGACACAAAATCAAGCTCCTCCCATGGCCATCTCAGTCCCCAGACCTTGTTTTGTTGGCAAAAGGGGGTTGTACAAAGTATTAACACCAGGGGTGCTAATAATTGTGACACACATTATTTGATGTCAAATAATTTTTTCCTTATGTGGGATTTTTTCCCCACTGAATGAATGCACTTGTATTGAAGGTTGGATTTTTCTCTTTTTTCCCCCCCATTAAGGTCCCATATTATTTGAATTAAAAACAAAAAAAAAAGATATTAGAAGGTAAAAAACACATCTTTTTCAGGGGTGCCAATAATTATGGAGGGCACTGTATATAGGGCGCACTGCATTATAAGGCGTGGGACTAGTAGTCGTAATATTGGTTGGGGTTGCGTTATGCATCCACTAGATGTTGCTCTGCTAAAGTGAATGTCATGCCATGATTAACCAATATTGATCCAAATATAAGGTGCATCGGATTGTAAGGCGCACTGTCTACTGTTGAGAAAACTGAAGGCTATTAGGTGCGCTTTATAGTGCAGAAAATACGGTACTTGAATATTAATAATGTAGATTATAATAAAGAAGGAAGAAATTAAGGTGTCGATTCACATTCGTCTAGTTTATTTTTCTTCCTATCACCTTTCACACCCAAACATCCTCAGTACCATACATTAAAAAACTATCAGATGAATGACAAACTCGCTGCTGCATTACTGGCGGTTCAATGATTTGTTTTTCAAGGTCTGTTATTATCATGCTTTAGTGTACTGTATTTGTTTTTTTGAAGATGTTTTCTAAGCTTTCAATTTAACCAGATCACCCAAGATACCAGTTAACTCATTTCAGCTCAGTGAGCTGTGCTGTCCAGTGTGCGTAGCATTAACAACTCAAAGCACTTTTTTCAGATGGTTCAGTGAGTTTAAAACATAACTTGCCTTCCACAGTGACTGTTGCAGAAAACACACAAACACATGCACATCATTTTAGCACACCAATACCTAAAAAATTATTTCACACGTTTTTCATGATCTCCCCTTTAGAGCATTATCTGTGATTACTGGAGAGAAACACTGCTAATGCCCAGACACAACTGCATACATAGTAAAAATGTTTCCATCTGAGAGAAGGTCTACCACAGATAAGAAAATGTGACATGCATTTTGCATACAAAAAAAATTAAGAACATTAGACTGCTTCTAATCTGAAAAATATATCCATAATACACAACTGTAGCATTACCGTTTTCTCTCTGACCACCAAGCCTCCTCTCCATAGTTCTCTTGAATTGATACAGCTCATTAAATCAGTACAATCCACTAGACCAGCACCCAGGTACGATGCACTTTTTTGCCACCTGAAACAAAGATCATGAGAGCAACATTCATACCACAACATATACTGGACTGTCTCAGGAAATTAGAATACACAATATTCTAATTTTTTGAGACAGTCCTGTGTATATATATACAGTACATTCTGTTTCTATATAATTAAAGGTGAAAGTTGACCGTTTGAAAATCCAGTTTAAACAGACACCTGCTCATGTTCATGCCTCTACCGCCTCCTAGCGATACAAAGATAATAACACAAATTCTCACTCTGTCATATTTTCAGTGATGATCGTGATCCTGGCAGAATGCCAACATTTCATGTGTCTGAGGGCTCCCAGGAGTGGTAGCAGGTCTTTTAATTCAGGGCACTGCTCAGCAGAGCCTAACACCAGCACATCAGAAAATGCTTTACCTGAGGGGTTCAAGCAAAAAAATAAATAAAAGTCAGTACATGTACAAGGGCATATTGTAACATCACAGAACTGAATCAATAAAGGTTTTAATATGGATTGGTTAACTGTACCTGGAGGTGGAAGCTTGTCTGCCAGTGCGTGCACTCCTTCTGCAGCCTCCTCCAGCAACCTATTGAATAGAGAACAAACATGGTAAATATTACTTAAAACATTACCTGTACATTTAATTACGGTATATTTTTCAATGCCGACTGTTAGGCTGGAATTCACATTTAAATTATTTTAAATTGAGAAAATTGTGTTAAACTTGAATATGTAATAGAATATCTGACCAAAGTCTAAAAGCTTGCTCTCTCAAACAGATGTATGATCCAGGATTATTTCCAGTAAGGAATCAGTTTATTTGATAAAATTATTTCATAGACACTGAATTTAATGTTGCAAAATTACAGAAAAAAATTAAATCTCACTCTGTCGGTGATGCTTCATCGCATTTTTGAACCGATCTATCGTGTAGACTCAAGGAATCAACACAGAGCTCCAGAGTAGTTGGCTTCTCCTCTTCACTGTTTCCTCTCTGATGGACTTCAACCTCTTCCCAGTCTGAGCTACAAAACTACAAGACATTCATGCAGCATGATTTTCTCTCGCATGAGGTCTAGCTGCAAGACTACCATCATATTAAGGTTGTGCTGGACTCTAGCACAACCTTGTGCTAGACTCCAGCACAACCTTAATATAGTTAAGTTTTTTTTTTTCTACATTATGAATTGTATGCCTTTTGCGGCATTGTCCAATTGTACCATTATTTTGTGACTGAGTTGTATTAGTTGAAGAGATTTCATTAATTTGTCTTTTCAACATATAAAACTTGCTGCTTCATAAAATAATATAAGCACAAGTAAAGTGTTCTGAAGTCATAAACGGTAATACAAGGTTCCGATCAAGTGGATCCCAGTGGAAAGAATTTTGTTTAACAATTTTTAAAAAATCAATATGATGGATAATTGTGGAGAATAACATCAGTAAAAAACGATATTTCCAGGAGGCAGGCAATATAGCTGCTGTCAGACATTTTTAAATGCCAGTAGAATATAGTCAATCAAATGCAAATATTTCAGATTGTCCAGCCTACTTGTCGCGCGTCGGTGAGGTCTGTTGAAGAAATAAGCTTTAATGGCTCCAGGACGTAAAGTGGGTTTTGCCTGAGTCCCACAATGAGAATGAAGAAAGACAATGAGATATACAGTATTTCATAGGTCCAGAATTTAAAAAGGCTGTGTGCCTATTTTCTTTGATACTTTTGACCTATTTCGAGTGTTTTAACTTTAAGTGCTCATGTGCTGCACTCGCATGGTGTGGCTGACATTTGTCAAGCAGTGTCATATTTTGTGTTCAAACATTATTTGATCGTTACCATGAAATTCGTGATTTGCATATTAAGATTATTTGGGGGAAAATATAAGCATTTCACATAAAGGTCATTTATATTAAACTTTTCCCATTAATGTGTCAACTTCAAAATACTACTTTATACACTGTCTTTACCTGCATCACTCCATGGCAAGCTTGAACAGCAAAGTACCATCTCTGAACTGAAGGACAGCCACTGAGAGAACACACTACCAAGAAGAAGAACTCAAATGTAAAAATCTGATACTTGATGAGTGAGACATCAGAAAAAATGTTTATGTATAGCAGAAAAACAGTAATATTTGAGAGGTGAAAAAATGTTTATAGTTATGACGGAAAGTGTGTAATAACTATTTCAGCAAAATAAACCAGGCGCATAAGAAATGGGCACCCTTGTTGTTGTTTTTATTTGAGTACCTTATATAACTAGTTATTGGAAGACAAATTTAGCTTGCTAAACTCACTGATCCGTGGCCTGCATACACAGGTATAGCCACACATGAGAAAGACTATGGGGGTCATGGATGAAATCTACAGCTTTCCTCTCGTAAAATTGAAAGTTTGGAAATCATTTGGATAATTTAGGAAGCATGGAAAGCTAGACAAAAGTAGTGATGGGCAAATGGAAGCTTCTTGAAGCAATGAAGCTTTGCAGCCAATTGGTTTGCACATAGTGCAAAGTTCAGTTGTTTGTTCATCTGCTCTAAGTGGTCTAGAAGCCCAAGAGGTCAAGAGTTTGAGAATTCTATGGCTATTTGTGAAGAAAATGACTCGAATGCGCTTGTGTTACTATATGAATAAATTGAAGAATGAAAAGAATTAAGTTAAAAGGAAATTTGTAATTTATATACTCGCGATAGACTTATTATGGGCCAGGCCAATTATCTGCGCCAATATTTGGAAATTTGCATATATCAGTATCAGCCTTTTTTTAAATCCGACCAACCAAAATCAATTTCAAACTGGGTTATTTCGGCTCAGATGCAGCCGCCTGCTGTCTCCTGCACTAGTATTCACCCCGTTCTCTGATTAATTAAATGGTAATGGTAAATGGAGTTAAACTTGTATTGCGCCTTTCCACCTTTTTAAGGCCCTCAAAGCGCTTCACACTATATCCATCTACCTACTTGTGAATCGTGACGCAGCACCAGGAGCAACGTGGGATTTAGTATCTGGCCTAAGGATACTTAGACGAGGTCATCAAGGGAAAAAAATCAGGGAGCTATTATCCAAGTTTTATTTAGCTTTACAAGAGGTGCTACTGAGCCTGAAAACTCCCTGTGTTTTTCTTGTATTTTCTGTGGAACATTTTCAGAGAGCTTTTTATTTAACCTTTTATTCAACTTTATAATAGATGTTTCCGAGTCTAAGAAATTCAGGCACTTCTGGAGCTATTATTTTCTATTTGTGTTATTCAATAAACATGCTTTAGGCATTTCAATGAAGTTCAGTGTTTGCATTATTCAGTTTTTTTAAGCCAATTTTTACACTTTTACTGCAAATGAATATCGGCCCCAAAAATCAGTTATCAGCCCCTCTAACTACGAAAAATCAGTACTGGTCCTGAATAACCCATATCGGTCGATCTCTTATATACTTTAACAAATATATTTTATGTTCTTGAATAAACAAAGTTTTGCAAAAGTGAGGCCCATCGGATTGTCAATATTGGGTTTCATAACGTCATCTACAGTTTCTCCCTAGTACATTAAACCTAAACACTAACCCTGACCAGTATTGTCTCTTGTCTTGAACAATATATATATTTTTAAATGTAGTATTTTGTAATTCATGTTTGTGTGGTCATTTTCCCTTTCTCAGCAACATGGAGTATTTGGGGTTAAATTGTCACTTTACTATTGAACTGAATCGGATCAAATCAGTTTGAATAGGTTACTATTTTTTATTAATTGTCCCTGAATTGAACATAGATTGAAAATCAAAAAAAGAATCTAATTGTTTTTTGAGTGAAACATTCATACCCCTTGTATGCAGGTATGCCTAGTGGTTCAATTTACAGCAGCCGAAAAGCATGTTGGTAATTAAAACACGCGACAACTGGATCGGATCCAATCTTGTGACCAAAACCAATACTCCAAAAATTGCTGTAACGGGTGCTGATACTGACTATCTGATCGGCACATCCCTACCTGTATGTACAGAACAAACTATACATTTGGACACACTTTCTCATTTGTGCGTTTTCTTTACTTTCATGACTATTTACATTGTAAATTCTCATTGAAGGTAATAAAATCATTAATGAACACGTGTGGAATTATGTACTTCGCAAAAAATGGTGAAATACCTAAAAACATGTCTAATGTATGTTTAAAGTAGCCACCCTTTGGTCTGATTAATTTTTTGCACACTCTTGCCATTCTCTTGATGAGCTTCACGAGGGAGTCACCTAAATTGTTTTTTTACTTCAAAGGTATGCCTTTTCAGGGTTAATTTGAGGAATTTATGGCATTATCAATGGGGTTGGGACAATCATCTGTGTTGCATTGAATGAGGTGTGTCCGAACTTTTGACCTGTACAGTTTGTACAGTATGTGTGTACCTGAATGTACAATTGTACATACAGTATTTGTGTATGTTGGTACGTAGAGTATGTATGTATCTTTGTACCTATAGCACGTATATATCCTGGGGGGGGGGTTCATGGATGGATGCATGGATGTGATAGTGCAGCGATATTAACACACCTGGAAGCACAGATATTTTGCTGGCTGATTCTTGAGAAGTAAAGTCCACAATTTGGTCATAAATCCGCTTCACTTTAGCCAAACCTGTGCAAGGCAACATGATGTTTAAATGTTTTCCACAGCAGGTTTACTTCTTCGATGGAAAATTACAATAACTAGCTACAACTTTATTTGGTAGACTTGTACAACAATACCATTCAGTTCAAGTGAGTTTGAAAAGTTCAGAAGTGTAAATGCACTACGTCATATCAGCGCTTAATCGTCGTTTTCAGTATGTGAATCTTTATTCTAGTCCTGTCCTATGGCAAGGCAAGGCAAGGCAAGGCAAATTTATTTATATACCACAATTCAACACAAGGCAATTCAAAGTGCTTTACATCACATGAAGATCATAAATATCACATTTAAATCAATACAACGTAAAAACCAAGACAAAAGATCGCATTTAATCACAAATAGAATAAAAATAAATAAATAAAAATAAAACAAAGATAACTACTACTACTACTACTAATAATTGAAATCAGCAAGAGGAATAGAAAGCAAGTAGATTGAAATATATAGACAGTTATGGATATGCAGTGCTAAACAAAAGCGTTTTTAGCCCTGATTTAAAAGAGCTAACAGTGTGAGCATACTTCAGACGTTCAGGTAACTTGTTCCAGAGGTGAGGAGCATAATAACTAAATGCTGCCTCACCCTGCTTGGTTCTTGTTCTTGGAACATGCAGAAGACCGGTTCCAGACGACCTTAGGGGTCTAGATGTCTCATAGGAATCTAACAAGTTAAGCATGTATTTTGGTCCAAGGCCATTAAGTGTTTTGTAGACGTTTTGTAGCCTATACAATGTAAATCTCAATCTCGTTTTTCTGAGCCACCATTGAAAGATTAGCTAACTACTGTATATCCAGTAATACACGAATGGAGTAAAAACTTACATTTGTACTCCTCTGCTCTGTCGTTTTCCGTCTGACAGATGGATATAACCAACACATATCTGTCCATTTTTGTTTTAACTTGCGAATAAAAACATAAAATCCTGCTCGTTTCAGTCTTCAGCAGTCCTGATCCGTCTGTCAAATTTCCCACCACTAACTCTTCTTCTGCTGTTTCGTGTCATTGCAATTCTAAGCAAGAAAATGCAGTATCTCCACCTACTGGTAAAAAATGTACTGATACAAGAGACACATTTAAATCCAGCGAAGTGCTGCCGCAGTTTTTGTGCTTTGGTGCTAGATTTGCAGCCAGACTTTACAAGTACAGTATTCGCATAAGTTAATTTGTTTATTTATTTATTTTTGCAGGGAATTGAGCAACTAAAATAAGGAACTAACCTTTATTGAGATTCACCCAATTTCTTTATTTAAAACAATATAAAACTTTTTAAAATCACATAATCAGAACCAATCATCCAAAAAAGGTAAAAAAGTAACACCAAAGTATGGCACCTAAATTGTTGGCTTTTTATCTTTACAGCTGCGGTAAACTCATTCATTGTGTTCACCAGTTCAGATTCAATTAATTAAAAAAAAAAAAAAAAAAAAACACTTAACAAACCATCCAATGTATGACAGTATTTTATTAAAGTCTTTAGGTAAAAATGTGTGTCATGAAGTATTGCACTTTAATCAAGCTATTAATCTGTGGCACTATATAGACTGGACTGCTTAATGGAATACATGCAGAATGAATGTACAAAGTATGTATAATATTGTTAATGAATTACAAACATAAAGATATAAACAGTCAATTATGAAATTCAAGCATTACCAGTTTTAGATTTCCACAGTTTGTTCCTGCACATAAACAATATAGTGGTGAGTGTTGTCATCTTGAGTGAGGACCGTGAGAGCCTCCAGTCCGTGTCCCTCCTCTACTACCACCACCTGCTCACCAGAAAGATCACCATCTGCGTTCACAACCATCAGTTGGTGGTCACCGACTTCCTCCTCATCTGCTACCTACAAATGATACCACAAATGTAAATCAACATAACATTATATTTAGGGCTGTGACGCCCTTAGACACACACATGGTATTTACCTGTTCTACCACTGCAACAGTGCCAGGAGCCATAGCAACCATGGAAGCGATGGCATCATGAGTTTCTGAGCTTAACTCAACAATCTTCTGAAGAATATTATCAGTCCCTGTACACAAACGATCATAATCTAAAAGCGTTAAACAACAACGATTTGCTATTTAGCGTGCGTAGTACTTTTATTACCATTATCTTGTAGGGCAGCCACATGTTCTTCTGCCAACTCCTCTCCTTGCACCAAAGGCACAAATTGGCTCTCTACGGTCTCTTCTACCTGAATATTAATTCACACATATAGTACATTAGATCAGTAAAAGCATCAACTCTGGTTTACTCCATTGATTTTAAATGTTTTATTAGTCTTGATTTGTAATGTCAAAATGGTATTTAAAAAAAAAAAAAAATGTTGCTATCTGCGGCTAATGTTGCTGAAAGGTGTTTAAAATATGATGGTTACTACTGGTATAGAGTTTGGAGAGGGGTTTAACTACAGGTAGTCCCCGGGTTGCAACGTACCCGACTTACACGATTTCAACTTCGGAGACTCGTTTTCTTAAAAGAAAAAAATTCTAACGTTGACTTTTGTTTTGTGATGCATGCTTTTATCTTGGCGCAGGTAGAGCAGGTAGTACTAATGGCACGCAAGTAATTGGGCATGTACAAACGAAGAAGAACATATTTGCGCACACGAAGATGACCACACGGGCAGGTGCACACACTAGGAAGAGTGCATTTGTTCCAACGAAGAAGTCCTGCAACCGAGTGAGAGAGAGAGGAGAAAGCCTGCATGCACATTTGTTGCTTGTGAAGGATCCATGGAGGCAAAACGTGTATATAATGGTAAATGGTGTTATACTTGTATAACGCTTTTCCACCTTTCAAGGCCCTCAAAGCGCTTTACACTTCATCGCCATCCACCAACTGGTGACGCAGCACCAGGAACAACATGGGGTTCAGTATCTTGCTCAAGGACACTTTGACGAGTTCATCAGGGCAGAGAATCAAACCCACAACCTCTGGGTTGGAGGACAACTACAGTACTCTACCAACAACTCTACCACTGAGCCCCGCCACCTCAAATAACACCTTTTGTACTGTTTATTGTGCGTTTTCAATTGCGGTCGAATACTTGGGGCGAGTTTATGTCATTGTTTTTGATGATGTGCGGACGCTAACTGATACATGCTAATCGTTTGTGTGGCTTGGTATTTCTGAATCGGCAGCTAGTTATAAACAGAAATTTGAATTGCTGTTATTGAAGATGAAATTAATTTATTTTTATTTTGCTTTCATTCTGCAAGTGTTGTGCTGCTGGATAAAGTCAGCAAACCACACAGATATCTGTTATCATCATTTCGGAACTTAGCTCACAGTCTAGGTAGGATTTAGCTCACCGTCTTGGTGAGGACGGTACAATGACGTATAATACATGGTTTTGGATAGTTATTTTGAGATGTGGGGGTATTTAGGGGTACTTAAAGGGTTAATTCTGACTTACCCAGAAATTCGAGTTATGTCGCCAGCGTAGGAACGGAACTCATTTGTAACCTGGAAGCAACATCTTTTTTAGCAACATCTCTTTTTATTTCAGCAAGGAAAGGCCAAGCCACATTCTGCATGTGTTACAAAAGTGTGGCTTTGTAGTAAAAGAGTGAGTAAAAGACCAGCAGTTGTTTTTATTTATTTATTTATTTTATTTATTTTTTAAAAATTTTATCTGTTGCGAATTTACCCGCTTGTGCATATCAAACATGTTCGAAAAGGAGTGAGAAGAAGTTAAAAATGAATTGCAAATCTCTGTATTCTGTTTGTATATATTTTTAACACAGGGTCCCAACTTCATCAGAAGTAGTGTTTGTATAGTATATTTGTTTACCTCCCAGGTGCATTCCACCCCTTTTTGACGATGCTTATTCTTCATGTGTCGATTCAGCTCCCATTTGGTGCCATAAACATAAGTACATTCAGGGCACTTGGTGCCTAAAGAAACACACAGCAGGAAAAAAAAATCAATACATTTATTCTCTAAAAAGATGCATTTTGTAATGTTACTTTTCATTTGGATGGAAAATAGGAAAGGCACAATTTTTGATATGTGTTAGCCATCTTATATATTTTAAAATGTACACTTTAAAGGAAGAGCCATTGCATTTGAACCGAATGTCAAGTGGACACAAGATGCATTTCTACCGAGAGTCCATGATTGATTTAGAAATGCTACCCACTGTAATTGAAGTCAGAAACTCAGAATTCAAACCTTGTTGCGTGGAATGTTCTGCATCTGAGAGTCCTTCGCTGACATTTTGATATTCCTGCCCTGGGTGTTTTGTCTTGTAGTGTCGTTTCAGAGGACCAGAGGTGTTGCAGGAGTAGTGGCAGTGAGCACAATGAAATGGCTAAGAGCATGCAAAGCAAAGGGGAAAACAAACAAATAAAAATATACATAAATAAATGACATACGACCTATGGCAGCCAGGAAATGACAAATTACAGGCAAGTTTTATGTTTGAGGTGCAACATTAGTTGTAATATTTAATGCCTGTGCTATGTGTTTTTTTGTTTGTTTTTTTTTCCATCATGACGATGCCCTATTTTTTTGCATCACATTGCTTTGTTGGTCTACTGGTTGATGTATTCATCTTTGTGTGAATAGAAGAACCTTGCTAATGAATTCTTCTAGTGATACTGACCTTAAAACTAGCGTGCTGCTCCATGTGTCTGCACAAAGCAGCCTTGAGACCTGAACTGAAGTCACATTCTGAGCACTTAAGTTTCTTCCCTAGATTTACAAAAAAAAAAAAATTGGAGACATTTCTTTTGAAAGTAAAGCCGAGCATTTTTACAGACTGTCATCATATTGACCATTATTAAAGTGAAGTAAAGATAAAAAATAGATATAATAACACAACGTTCTATGTGGGCAATAGATGTATTGTCCAAGAATGTACTATGTATACCTTGGTTGGTGTGGCTCAGTCTGTGGTTCTTCAACGACACTTTGGATTTAAACTTTTTACAGCACAGGTCACATGTATAAGATTTTCCGGTGATATGTCGGTTCATGTGATTTTTCAAATTATACCTGCTGCGGGTTGCATAGTCACATATATTGCATTTCAAAGGTTTCACTCCTGCAAATCAAACAAAATTTAATGTTTGGTTGTGGGGAAATGAATTACATAACACAACAAAAGTTACGGCAGGGATGAAATAGAATTTGGTGTTATGCCGCATTGTTAGGGACCAGTGTAATCTACAACCACAATAATAAAAACACTAAAACTATAATATTCAAACAACCGCTCTTTGTACCTAAAACTGTTCTATCACTTTGTAAAGTCAGACATCTTTATAGAGCTTTTGTTTTAAGGTGAAATTTCAAGACAGTACAGTGATAGTTATAGTCAATGTTATATCGGTTTGTTTCATTTGTGATTTGAGTTCATCAGTACAAGGTAGAGAGGCATTTCACCTTGGTGGGCCCAAAGGTGCTGTTGAAATTCAGTGCTGTTCTTGAGGTAGTATGACTCACAGTATGGGCATTTCTCTGCTCGCTTCACCATCTGCCCTTTAACTGGTAATGTCTCTGTTCAACACACAATTTATATACTGCATGTAGTCCAATATTTGAACAATCTTAGTTTTAGTGTGCAATTATACATTTAAAAAAAAAAACGAAATGGACATTTTAGTACAGAAAATGTCTGACTTGGATTCTGACTGTGTGTTGACGTGTTTGTGTGTCTTTTACCAGGGTGGGATATTTGGATGTGCCGTTTAAGTCTGTGCTCTGGATAGCTTTGATGGCAAATGGAACATGCAACCTTTCCCTGTAATCAAAGCAAAAAGAGTGGAATTTAATGAAAGAATACTAGGATTTAACAAAACAAAACAAAATCCAAGTGAAAAAAATAATTACCGGTAGGCTCGGGGTTGTTATGGAGCTACAGTTGTGTTCAAAATAATAAACACCCACTGCAGTACAGTGTTGTAATGTTGTAGCAAGTATGACATTCATTTGTTTTTTGTTTTTATCCTATTCATAAACAGATCAAATAAAGACTTAAGGGTAATGTGGACATCCAATTGGCGATTTTACAAGTCTTAATTTGATCTAATTACAAATAAGATTTTTAAAAAAAATGTCAGACTACAACACAATAATGCAATGCAAGTTTAATACTGCATCTTTGAACACAACTGTATGATATACAATCGCAACAGTGAGCTATATAGCAATCATATTCACTTTCTATTTGGTGTAAATGTCTAAAAAAATAGATATTGCATGTAATTTCTACAGTATTATCAGGGCAACCAGTTTCATTGAAAGCAAAACAATGGCAAAAATTGGCAGATTTTTTTTTAACATGAATGCGTTGGGATCTGACATTTGATCTGGTGGCCGAATGTAAGTAGATGTTTTGTTACCTCCTGCTGATGAGTCCTCTGATGTACTTGTAGTTTGTATTTGTCAGGAGTAGTGTATTTACATCCTGGGCTAGAACATGGCAGTAGCAAGCCACTGTGGATTTGATTCTGATGCCTCTTCAAAGAGCTTTTGGTGATGGACGAGTAGTTGCACTTTGAGCAATAATGTAGGTGCTCCTTGGTGTGTGTTCGCACATGGGCGTTATAGTGGACCTTGTACCAGAACAATTTCCCTGCAAGGAACAAAACAGCAATTACAACCAGTAGAACAATTTGCTGTAATAAGAAAGAGCTGTAAATGGATTCCTGCTTTCACAAAGACAACTAGAAATGCATGGTTGTAGATGACCAATGGACATCAGGATTCCTTCATGTCCCATTACGCCCATGAAAACCAATCAACAACCCTCTGATCTTAAAATATATTCTGAATTTGGACAAACTGACAGATTTACATACTTGCAACAAAAAGAAAGCTAAACTGACAAGTGACAACCACCACTTATTAATCAGTTATTCAGTTATCTCACACTGTGCTTCCTTTTTGGTCCTTTAAATACATACTGCAGTTATGCATCAAAGAGTAGAATTGATTGAACAATAATAAATAATAATTATAATGATACATTTTATTTGAAGGCGCCTTTCTGGCACTCAAGTTCGGCGTACAATAATTAAAAAAATAAAAACAGTGAAAATTAATTAAGTGTAGAACGTTTAAAACTATAAAAATACCGGTACTAATAGAAAAAAATCATTTTAGCAGAAAAAAACGCAAAGAAATTAGGGATTATTATGGATAGGCCAGTCTAAACAGGTGAGTTTTGAGTATTGATTGAAAAAGGGGGAGCGAGTCTGTGTTCCTGAGGTAGGGAGTAGTGAATTCCAAACCCGGGGAACAGAGCGGCTGTTGTTTATTTTTGTGGTTGTCAATCCATAAGTAGCCTTATCATTGGTAAGCATGGGTCAAGTTGTAGAAGGTTTGCTATTTGCTGTTCAAATGGCATCTTATTTGATTGTACAGATCTAAGCAGGAGATTGTTCCTCCATCTCACCACAGTATTGACACTCCAGGTCTCCATACATTTTCCTGAGCCGCTGGAAAATCTCCATATTGAGGAGTGTCTTCGGAATAGATGACAGCACCTGCTGGAAAGCACTTATTTGGATGTCCTGTAAGACATAGGCAATATAACAGGTGGAGCCACTGTACTCTAATAGGTTGAAGAAACCTAAGTATATTGTACAGACATGTACGAGTGCCTGTATTTTTCCAGTATATGTAATGCATAATATTACAAATTGATGTACAGTATAATATTGACAACATTTGCCCTACTCACCGTGAATCAGAGCGCAATGGGCGAAATGTTTGTACATGCATGTCATAGGCGGAGTTTGACTTTTGGGGCGGGGGGCACAACATGTTGTTGAGACAAAACGCAGTGTCAGGAATAAAATTAATTTACAGGAATATTTATAATAATAAGTTGAAAATGAGTGTTTTTTGTTTTCCATCATTCTTGAGGGGAATACTAAATCAGGCTGCTTAGGATAAGGTTTTAAAACATGGCTCATCCATCAAAAAAAAAAAAAAACTATTTTCTGTCAGATAACGTAACATACGTACTGAACGTAAAAAAGGCAATGTTTTACTGTTTTACTCGTAGGATGACCTTTAACTGTTATTACTGTAATTCAAGTCCTGTATGGAGTTTCTCCAGTTTAATAAACGTCGATGTCCAAAATATATGACTGTGGCTCTTTTCTGGCTTCAATTAATTGTTTGAGTCGACAAAACTCATTTAATGTATGTGTGTGCGCTCACGCGGCCAGGGGATACAACTTTTGACGGGGGTAACTACATTGGCAAGACACCGGTGGTGGCTCTGTTGTAGAATTAGCGTTTTTAGCAGGGCGAATTGAAACTCCGCTCATCATTTTGGCGGTGCTGTCTAGCGTTCATGATCCACATTTTCAATTCTTGGTTCTTACTAAGTAGTTGTTGTCACTTTTGAAAGCTTAAGTTTGAAAAAATTATGTATATCCATCTTGCCTCTTGCCGTTCGAAAATAATTTTGTCCCATTATAAAAATATCTTTTTTGGTTCATTCAATTCATTTTTGTTGTTTTATTGCTTTACACCTCTATACACATTTTACTGGAAAACTCTTTAATTTTAAAATCATATACCTTATTTTTCGGACTATAAGTCGCAGTTTTTTTTTTTTTTCCATAGCTTGGCAGAGGGTGCGTCTTATACTCTGGAGCGACTTATGTGTGAAATTAACACATTATTATATCATTGCTGCTTGTTAGCATGTTCTGTATGCTATAGTTATCTCATTAATTCTATGTTACATTAACATATATGTTAGCATACCGTACACTTATTCAGCTTGTTCTCTATTGTATTTTTATTTTAAATTGCCTTTCAAGATGACATGTCTGTTCTTGGTGCTGGATTCTATCAAATAAATTTCCCCCAAAAATGTGACTTATACTCCAATGCGACGGATATGTTTTTTTTCCTTTTCATTGCTGCATTTTTTGGGTGGTGCGACTTATACTTAGGTGCGACTTATAGTCCAAAAAATACAGTATAGGAAAATCAGTTACATGCAATGACACTTTTTGGCCAACACAGGGGCCTGGCCCCTGCGGCCCCCTCTTAAACTCCGCGTATGATGCATGTATATGTGTCGACATTTGCCATCATCTTGTAGCCTTTGCTAAGGACCATGGGAGACATTAGTGAAGCAATATGTTTCGATAACAAACCATAGCTACTGTGTGGCCGTTATTATTAATGAAAAATAAAATCACAAATGACACAATCTCTAAAATGCTTAATCTGGCATAATGCCTGAAAAAAAACCAATTAATCATTACTAACGATACGCAACAGCATGTAATATTTGAGAAACTGCAGTAAAGTGGAAACTACTGTTATACATAAACAGATGATATCAACTCAAACCTAATTACCTTCTCTGATTGTACAGTTTGGGTGTCAACTTCTGAAAGTCCTGAAGGCAAATGTGTGTCAGGGTTAAAATTGGTCTCTTGAATGTTGTCACATGTCTTATCATCAGCCAGTTGATTACTGGTATCTGTGGGTGCGTCTTCCGAGAGAGGGGTGTGTCTTTGCCTATTGGCATCTGCAGAGCTGAATTTGTGTTTTGTTGTCAAAGATTCAACAGATGTGTCCTTCTGTGTCTCTAGGACAGTTTGGGGTTGGAGTTTCTGAGCAGATCCTTCACTTGTGGACTCTGATTCTGCATACTTATGCTGAAGTTCAACACCCTCCTTCTCTTGCCTCGTAGCTTCCATTGCTGCCACTTTCAGTGGCTCATCTTCATCATTACTCGACTCCTTACTGGTTCTTAACACTTCCTCTCTGCTCTCAGCTCCCAGCTTGGTGCTTCCCTTCATGATTAAGCCTGCTTCTTTCCCCACATTTTCTTGATCTACTGACAAATTTTCCCCATCATTCATCAGGTAAAAGCTGTTTTTAATACACTCTGTGAATGCCTGTTCTTGCTCCAGCTCAGGGTGACTCTCCGTGAGGTGACTCTTGAGTCTCTGACTGCTAACAAACTTCCTGTCACATTTATAGCATAGATACAAGAATGGATGCTTCCTGACATGAGCAGCTAGCGTGGCCAAGCTGGTTCTGGCTTGGTCACAGAGCCAGCAGGAAAATGGCCGCTGAGGACCATGAACTAGTAAGTGGCGTTCGCGCTCTGCCTGGTTCTTAAAGCAGCGGCTACAGGTGGGGCAGTGGTAGAGGAGTTGTCTGAGCCCATGACGAGTCTTCAGCCTGAACATACAGATTAAGAAGGTTAGCTGTGGAGTGATTTAATAAATAATGTAAAATTTTTACAGCATGCGTATATAAAACCTCAATTGTTTGTAGCTCTTGTAGATAATTGGGTCTTTCAAATTATGACTTTTTTCTATATGTTTGATCAAGTTTTTCACGTCGGAGTACTTCTTTAGGCAGAAGCTGCAATGCTGCTTGACCTTCAGATGAACTCGCTCAACGTGGACCTAAAAAACCATAAACAGCAGAGTGACACTTGCATTACTTCCAGACAGCTAGAAACTGAACATTATTGTAAATCGAGAGTGCTAAAAAAAAAAAAAAAAAAAAAACTGCTTTTCTACTACCACATGATAGCACATATTAAATTCATTTGAGAAACATTGGACGAATATTTTGTACAATACATATACATACATACATTTTTTTTTTTTTTTTTTTTTTTTAAATCATCCAAGCTCTATTCCACTTGACCGTTCACAGATGACCTGGGACCTATCTCTGTTTACTTTGCATAAGAGACGGTGTACACCCAGTAACCTGTAAATATAAGTTTTCAATTAAACCAACTCATAGAGCTGTAAAAAAGTAACAACGTCTGTCTCAAATTCTACTTTTTTGGAGAGTTTCCACAATGTTTAACATCATTAAAGAAAAATGTTAGTATTACAGAAATAACATATTAAGTATACATGTTTTTAAAAAAATATATATGGCGGAAAACACTCAGGTGACTTGAAGTTTTTCCAAATAAACAAAACAATATGAACAACCACAATGGGGGTACACCAAACTCCCACGAGGCATATTAAAACTGTTCAGTCTATAGACAAGTTTCCGAAGGACTTCCGCTTCCGCATTTCTGCTCACGACTTCCGTTTGACACCTTCTCTAACCAAAACAACAGTGGAGCTGGAGTGGCTTTACTCATCAAAAGAGAGTTAAGAGTCACCACAATCAAAATAGTTTTGGATGGAAACGCAATCAGGGACCTGAAAAGCTCCAAAGCATTCAGTTGAATGTGTTCTAATACATGAATATAGGAATTTTGTGTTCATAAAGGCAGATGGAACCAAGACAGTGCCACCACAAAGCAATAACAGGTACGACTATGTTCAATTTCACGATACTTCTATGTGTTGTGTCACAGCTGAGACATCGATAGCTTTGCACTAGCTTCAAAGACAAAGAAATGAAAAACAAACACTCACCTACTACAAATGACACACGGGCTTTTGCCCTAAATGCATAAATTCAAGTGTTAAGTGTTAAGTATGTCAAGCGTTTTTTTTTCTCGTTTGTTTACAGGTGGAAAACGCTGTTGGCTAGGGAAGACATCTTGATGTGCCTCACAACAACACTTACGTTGATGGACATATATCGGGACTATGTGCATTCTACCTTGATAATGGCAGCTTCGATTCATGCTCCACCTTCGTTAATATTTTTCTAATAATTTTATAAATTGTGATTTATCGACCTCTTTTGCACGTGCATCTATTGGTTTAAATAAAACAAGAAATGAAATCATGTTGTCCAAAAATTTTATTGCGATCAATATCTGCAATAAAATGATGACATACTATTCGTGTTTATATGTACATGTGCGATGAGCTCATAATACCATAACCATAACCTAACTAGATGAAAATGACCTTATAGTCAGGGGTGCACATAAGTGGTCCGCATGCGCGCATGCGTACTGGACGTAGACAAACGCGCTGGCCCTCAACGGCTTCCATACGCTTTTGCGTACCGATGGCTGACCACTGTATTTGCGGCGGACACGAGAAAATAACTTCTCAAAATGTCGATGAGGCAGGCCACACTGAGTAATTACTTCCGTGTTCCCCACCCCCGTCAAAAGACAGACAGATGACAGAGACGTCGCCGGAGCTACCGAAAAAAAGGACTTTTGCTGAAAAGTGGCTACAGGAGCTACCATGGCTAGAAGCAAATGAGGCCCGCACGGAAATGCGGTACAAAATGTACCGTGAGAATCCCAATGTCGCCGATAAGAGCAGCGCATTTTATGTAGGGTCAAAGAATTTCAGCCATCCAAACTTTGAAAAGCACGAAAAAAACAGAGCATGTGGCAATTAAGCAAACTATCGATGTCAAACAGGACCCCACTCGCCCTATGGACAAGTGGCGGCGGAATAGGGCGGAATAAAGGTAATGAACAGCGACATGCACTGACAAACGTGTTTTTGCTCGCATTTTACAAAGCTAAACATGCACGTTCAATGAGGTCTTATGAGGAGGACATCCCACTTTTAAAAAGGCTTGGAGTTAATGTGGGAGCCGCATAACGCCCTTTATTTTGAATTGGTGCTTTTATGTTTATTTCTTTACATTTCACTTCAAAGTAATGGCAATTTTGTTGTGCCAGTTGATGTTAATCAAGCATTAATTGTTAATATAATTAATTAAAGTTAATTGGCTCTAAGTAAAGCTTGTCATAAATTTATCGCATCAGGCAGGTCGGCTCTCAAGCTCAATGAGGACCAAGTCATATCTCCAGGTCCTCCTCTGAGAACCTGGGCGAAAAAATTATGTGCACCCCTGCTTATAGTATTTCCTTGTAACAACAAAATCGGTGTCAGCCCGTTCTGCATTCGGCAACTGTAATATTTGTAATTTCGCCTCATTGTGGTCACTCAAGTGACCGGCGTATCAATCTACACCCAATGTAAACACAGGCTGCACGGATGGTTAGAATTTTTCCTCAAATGATCAACAAAGTGATAAGAATGAACATGCGATCTTTTAGGTTTTCTATGGGTTCCTCTTGTTTGATTTGGCAGTTTAAAACGTAGTCTATTTCAACCGCAATTCATGGTGTTACGTCTAAACCGGAAGTCCGTAACAGAAAGTGTCAAAGATGGCGCCGCCCAATTTTCGCTCAGGAAACTTGTCTATAAAGACACTCAGATTCCCATTCTCTGTGTCTAAGCAAGGGGTGCCCAATCCCGGTCCTCGAGAGCCCCTATCCAGCTTGTTTTCCATGTTTCCATCCTTTGACACACCTGAATCAACTAATCAGGATCGTTATCAGGCTGCTGCAGAGCTTGCTGATGAGCTGATCATTTGATTCAGGTGTGTTACAGGAGGGAGACACGGAAAACAAGCTGGTTAGGGGCTCTCGAGGACCGGGATTGGGCACCCCTGGTCTAAGCAGTTAAACAGGACAGGTAAAAGGAAAAGAAAAAAAAAAGAAACTGGCCCATGCAACATAGCTACAAAGTCTCAAGACAATCGTTTCAAAAATGACAGAAGTGTAGAACTTCAAGGTTAGTGTCCACATCTCCTCCCCCCTTACATAACATTTCCCAGAAATGAACACAAAAATACCTCCTGTTTTTCCCTTCTTACTTATTACTTATAAATCCAATCTAGCAGGCGGTCGCCTGTCACGTGCAGGATAACGACGTTCAACAGTCACTTCAGATTTTCCACTTGTGGAAACAGGTTCCAATACCCTTTCAGGCTCCGTTTGCGCATCGGTTGAATTAGACACAATTACAGCAGGATTGTTTGGGTTTGACACATCCGGTAAGCTAGACATTTCTGGTATAATTACACTGCTAGCATCATCACAATCAATAGACAGTTCTGGAGTAGTGTCTGGTGTTCCCAACAATTGATCCACATGGCGACGCCAAACACCATCAGCTGTCTGAACTGTGTAGGAAACAGGCCTCGTTTGAGCAATGATGGTGGCAGTGGCTCACTTTTCCTTACTCTGATAACTCCGGGCCATAACAGAGTCACCAAGTATAAAAACTCGGTTCTTGGAATGCAGGTCTCTGTACTTGACTTGTTTCCGTTGATCCATTTGACCAATCTCTCTCAGGGCTGGTGATTTCAGCAGGTCCATGACAGTATGTAGCTCTCGAGAAAACATTAGGCTCGCTGGCAATACCTTGGTAGTTGCATTCACAGATGTTCGGTATTTGAGGAGAAATTCGTGTAGTTTTTGATGGAGTGTACTTTGCCCTTGTGATGCTTTAAGAGCATGTTTGAGGGTCTGCACAAACCTCTCTACCAAGCCGTTGGTTGGCGGGTGATAGGGAGCCGACTTGATGTGTTGAACCCCATTGGCTTGGAGGAATTCAACCATTTCTTTTGACACAAATTGGGGCCCGTAATCTGACACGAGATGTGCAGAGGCTTCGAAACGACTAAACATCTCTCCTAACTTCTCAATTGTCTTTTCCGATGTGGGTTGATTTCTTGATAGGAACCTCTGGCCACTTACTGTGGGCATCGATAGCAACCAGAAACATTCGATTTTCGAAAGGGCCCGCAAAGTCAATATGAATGCGGTGCCAAGGGTCCTGAGGAAAATCCCAAGGATGAAGTGGGGCTGCAGGTTGATTGTTGTAAATCTTCTGGCAAGATGAACAATTTTTTTACTGTCTCTTCGATCTGTTTATCAAATACTGGCCACCAAAAATAACTTCTCGCCATTTCTTTCATTTTAACAATACCACTGTGACCTGCATGTAGTCGCGCAAGCATTTTAGCACGCAGTGACTGTGGCACAATCACATCCACAAGAAAAAGAACAACTACGACGACTACTACTTGAGTGGCGATTTGACAGGAATTTAAAACAAAGTACTGTACTGTAAAGGCTTTAGAGTTGCGTAGTCTAAATATGGACTTATATTGGAGATGTTGTGGAATTGCCCTTAAAAGGCCGTTTATGTTCAAAAACTCTCTTTGGAATTTAAACATTAAAGTGGGGACATTTGCAAATAAGTAAGAATTTGAGGAGGACATATTATCAACATCAGGAGCACATAATTTTACATGGCAGTGTACATACTTGGATGTGGTGAAAAATCAGAATACCTAAATAACAACCCTCAGAAACATATGCAGATTATGCAAATTCCAATCCGGGTTCTCTCGACTATGATGAAAAAATAGCTAACAACTAGGTCACCGTGCTGCCTACTGAATGTAAAAAAAAATTGCATGGATATGCGTGCATTTGGTCAAACTTGCAAGAAAGTATATGGCCCAAATAACAAATCAGACCTTGAGGTGTCCTGGGTTGAGGCATTTGAAAGCACAATGTTGGCAACTGAACTTCTCTCCAGTGTGCTTCCTTAGGTGAACAGTCAGGTTTGCTGAAGACAAAAAGTAAAATAAATAAATAAATAAATGAAAGGAACATTCAATCCACAATTGAATAGCTTAATGGTTTTACTTATTGAAATGAGGAGGTTTCTATATTACTGATAGTGAATTTACTCTGTGTAACTTTTGCATATACTGTATAATCTAAACAGTAGGAAAATTCTCTTAGGTAAAAGGGAACTCTCTTTACCCTTGATGGTAGAGGCATAGTCACAGTGTGGACATTTAAAGGGCTTCTCTTGGGTGTGAGTCCTGAGGTGGGACATCAACGAGTGTCGAAACTTGAAGATCTTATTACAGATCTCGCAGGCGAAGACCTTCAGTTGGCTGGGAAGTTCACTGGAGAAAAGAAACGTGCATTACTATGTTAAACAACTATATCACCACCGTTGTGTTGAGCAAAAACTTTTTTTTTTTAAAACTACTACAGTGAACCTTCGCTCTGCCCAACCATTGAATAGATAAAAGTATTGAGGGGACTAACATACCAAACTCTATCTGTGAATTAAGGCTCAATCAATGCCTAATTTTAAATTTAAGTGGAATGAAAAAAACAAAACAAAAAAAACCCCGCAGAACCATGAAAACAATTGAGTTGTTAAGAATTGTGAAAAACCATGTTTCCATACAACATAGATGCAGTCAATAAAACCCTCAAATTAAGTAATATGGTAAAATATAATAATGAATGCAGTTAAATATACATATTGACCATACTTGCAAACATCTTGCTTGATTGAATATTCCTGGAAGCCTTTTCCCGGTACTGATTCTGTATTGTTGTAACTACAGTTGGAGTAGAGCATATAATTAATTGTGTGAGAACAGAAGGGCATATTATGCATGCATGCTTGTTTTTAAAGCATCTGAAAAAAAATTTGGGAAAAAAAAACTGTACATGTATTTTATTTGCTTATGGTTCTATTCTGTCCAATAGTTTGTGTACAATACCTTAGGACCTGCTCTGCTTTGGTTTCCCCAACACTTGTAGCAGACTGATTGTCTGCTTGCTCATCCTGAGAAACTGCAGTGTTCTGGATAATCCCAATAGAATGATATTTTTTTAGACGAAGCACAAACATAAAATTACATACAATTCTACACAATGTTTTGATTGTATGTGTATAATTTCTATCATTTAAAAAAAAAAAAAATACAGTAATATTTTCATCTTGACATAATGCAGGGTTAGTTTTTTTCTCATTTGGGGAAATGAAAATTAAATCAGGTTAGTTAAGGTTATTGGATTGGATGATCCCACAGAAATGTCTAGTAACCAATAGCAACACAAACATAATACAGCAAGCAAAAGTTATTAAATAACATAGTAGGTGGCTGAAGGCTATAGTGAAAAACTAGTGCAAAGGAGCACAAAAAAAATTTGGCAAATCAGAATATTGAAAATATTGTGACTTAAGAGTTAAATCAAATAAAAATAAATATGAATTTATTTTGTGCCTCCCACACCAGTTCTTCATGAAAGCTCCAATAAGAGACCCTCCAGCCAAGATTGTCAACTATTCACGAACAAAGTCACCTCATCTAGTTTTACCCAAGAAAATTAAATTGTCATTCATTTTGATTATTATCCATCCATTTTGGAGCAAAATGTTAATTATGACTTGTCCCCAAAAATCCTATTTTTGTTCTGAAAATTTGACATGTCACCACTGCTCTAGTGGTGTAATGTTATCAGAGTAATTGATGTTGACACGTCACCACTGCTCTAGTGGTGTAATGTTATCAGAGTAATTGATGGTCAATATTTACACAGGAAACTGCATAACTTACGTCCATTATGATGTCCTCCTAATTTGTGTACATCTGTACTTATACCCACTTCAACTTTGAAAAAATATCTCACTGATATTTCTCTTCATGCATTCACTGTAATGGAATTTTCAAATGAGGAAGGTAGCACCTCAAATGTCAGCTCTATAAGCATCTGAACGTTGACTATAATGTCAGAAAACTGAACAACAAGCCTTTCAACTATAAGAGAATTAATAACCCTGGCCCGTGCTTGGCAAGTACCAGCCTTGATATTTTCGGATTGAAGAAGGAATGAGTAGAGATGTGCACATGAATTTAGTTGACAATCTTGACAGCAGTTATGCACTCTCAGTGAGCAAATTCCCATGAGAAAGTTTCCACATTTTGATATCCTTCTTAAGCAAGCTGATCAGTTCTTTTCTGCACAATGCTATACCAAACTTCAAGTCTAAAGTGTCTGCTGAGGTAGACAGAGACAGCAGCATGCCACCAACCCTTTGTGTGCATGTAGTGGATAGAAAAACTTGAATACATAATCAGTACGTACAGCAATTAGACTCACCGGAGATTTATCCGCAATATGAATGTGCTCCGGACTATCAATAGTCTTCTCGACTGGAGTCATTTGAATAACACCTGTAGTATTAAGAGTTGAAAGTGTATTGAAAGTATTAAAAGTATATTAAAATTAAAAATGTAGTCTCACTTTATTGGATTAGATAAAAAGAAAACTAGAGCTGTCCGATAATTACTTTTTAACCATTATCCCGATATTGTCCAACTCCCAAAATCTAATACCAATATCAACCTATAACGATACATGGATTTAACATATTCATTATTTTTCATCCATTTATTGTTCATTTAATTTTTGCACCATGAATGCAAATGGTCTTCTCACATAACAAATCCCAAACATCTTAGTTTGAAGACATCTAATGGTCAATAAGCATAACTGTTGTGCTAAACTGTGCCCAGCCCTTGCACAAAGGCAGAAGGCTTCTATATTTATTTTGAAGGCAACATGCATATAGACAGAGGTGTGTAGAGTAGCCAAAGATTTTACTCAGGTAAGAGTAGCGTAAGTAGTCATAAGAAAAATGAACTCAAGTACAAGTGAAAAAGTGTTTGATGAAAAGAATAATCAAGTATCAAGTAACATTGTGAGTTACTGCTTATTATGTTAGATTTTTTTTTTTAACAATGGTATTTTTTTAATCTATATGAGTTGTTATTATTATACTTTAAAGAAGAAGACTAAAATCTATTACATATCCACATCAAACCAATGGGGGGAAAAAATCGTTGAATTCCAGTAAGCGTAAAATAATACAGAAATGAAGCATCATTCGTCCAAAGACCGTTAGCGCCCTCTAGTGGAGAAAAAAATATTTCCTATTATGAAACTAAAATGATCATATCTCAGGTTTTCCTTGGCCAATAGGTGTCAAATGAAAACTGGGAGAGATGTTAAAATCAGTGCTTTCGCATCATGTTGACGTCAGCGCTCTATGGCAAATACTTCATTTTTCCGGAGCTTTAAAGACGCCACGTGATTGAACAGGTTGGCATGATCATAGAACGGCAAGCTTGAGAATGGACACATGTGATTATTGTTGCGATGTCTCATTGATGAAACTGGTAGCGCCACTGTTGGTGTCTCTGGCATAAAAAAAAAAAAAAAAAAAAAAAAAAAAAAGTAAAATCTAATATGTAAAATAAAGAGGAAAAATGTAGTGACTAGTGTAGCCCAAAGTAGTAGTAGTAAGAGTAGCGTTTTTTTTTCCAGAAATCTACTCAAGTAAAAGTAAAAAGTACTGTATGACTTAGTAAAACTATTCCTAGAAATTAGAAGTACATTTTTCTCAAAAGGTTTCTCAAGTAAATGTAACGGAGTAAATAGAAAGCATTACTACCCATCTCTGCATATAGGCCCAAAACCGATCATGAAAGATCGATGTCGATATTATCCGATATCATTTTAAAATGCTAACCGATAATATCAGACAACTCTAGAGAAAACAGCAATTGAGAACACAATACTGGCCTGGGAGTGATTCATCTTCAGTGAGAACAACCTTGATGATACTTTTTTTGGCATCTTTGGAGGTGACATTTTGCCCATCAGAAGGCATTGGGCTTTTCTTCTTGCGCTTTGAAGGTTGAAAAATATTTCCTATACAAAAAGAAAAAAGATTAGGTCATGAATTATTATATGATTTAAGTTTTCAAAGTACAGTCCCTGCAGGTTTTTTTTTTTTTTTTTTTTAATTCTCAAGACCTCTGCAAACGCTGCCTGAAAAGTATGGAAATTATAAGAGCACTTGAAGTTTTTTTTTTTTCAAATTATTATTACTCGGACATTAGTGAGAAATAATACTCCACATATTTGCTGTAGCAACCCAAAATCAAATGCTGCTGAAGCAATATCTGGTGTTTTTAAATCAAACGTGCATTTTATTTCCTTACCAGTGTAATCATCCTCTTCTTCCTCATACTGTTTCTTCAGACAGATGTGTTTGACAATTTGTCGTTTGTTGCTGAACAAACGATGGCAATCATTGCATTTTAGCTCAGATATCCTGTTGTCATCACCTAGCAGAGTGAAAATATAAGGGGATTGGCATACATTTTAAAGAGCAGATTGGTTTGTCTCTACACAATCCATTCTTCATGTTTTACTCTTTTTGTCTTCTTGTTTCGGCCCATATTGTATCTGGTCTTTGTCCTCTGGAGACTGCGTGGAGCCGTCTCTGGCATTCCTGTGACCTGTGTGTGCTTTGTTGGTGGAGCCTTTTGGCCGTCCTCGTTTTCGCTTTACCTGGATCTCTGTGCACAACACATATACCCTGATGCACTGATCAAATTTAAATGAGAACATTTTCATTTGGATATTATTGTTTAGCTGGAAATAACACAACAAAAGGCAAAATACTGAGAGGTAGATTTTTAAGCTAATAACGTGTACAGCAGAAGTGAAAGTGGCTAGAACTCATTGCCGGAACTCCCCGACATGAAGGTCCCCACGGAGCCAGAAATTGTATTTATTTATTTTTTCTTTCTTTCATTTTTTTGGGGACGAGGGTCAAACTTTTTAAACTACTGAAATGCACAAAAAAAAAAAAAAAAAAAAAAGCACAGTTTAGCACAGTTATTTCAATAACACATACAAAAACTGATTTTCATTCAAAATTGTATTTTTTCAATGATTTGCAAAAAATAAAAGTTAACAAAAACAGCAATAACCCCAACCTCCATCTCCTAATTTTTATTTTCCCTCATTTCCTCACATACTAAATGCCACATCTCAATTTTAACTACTAAAGAACATAGGGTGTATATTAAAATTGAAGTTAATGTAAATATTTACTTTTTTTTTTTAAATAATAAATATATAAGTAACATACATTCAGAAAAATAAGTACAAATGACCTATATTATGCAGAGTGAAATGGAATATATTTTGAAGATTGCGCAGGCATTGACTTTTTAAAATCATAAGGAAATGAATAAGTAGCCTAACATAAATGAACAAATATCAGTCCAAAGTGCACATTGACAGCTAAGATGTTCAGAACCCCCCCATCAGAGCAAATAAAACTAAATATGATGAATAAGTCTCCTCAACGCTTTCGCTGCTCTTAAAGATTTGATCCATTTTATGTTGCATTGCCCTTTTTTGTCGTATCAATTCAACAACCCCTTTTTTTTTTTTTTTTGCTGTTCCAGAAAACATGCACATTTGAACCAATCAGAGCTAACTATCTCTGCTGATCACATGTCAGTCTGTCAGCTAATTGAACAGATAAATGAGTCCAGGCGTTTTGCTTTGCTGCGTGCATTCGCACATTAATGTGACTCATCATCCTCGGACTCAGATAACTGCAGCAGCAGGGGAAACCTCCATGCTGTCCATGGAATAAAATAAATAATAAATATTGGTGGAAACGGATTACGCTACACAAGCACTTTATTATGCCTGTTGTTAACATTTGTGTATGTAAATCTGATGTTGGTAGATTGTTTCCTTCTTGGAGATGAAAAGCCTGTGTGGCAGTTTAGCATTTTTTTTTTTTTTTTTTTTACATAGTGTTTTGACAGTTGCCGTCATATTCAAAGCACCATGTACCGGAATAGCATTCCGGCCCTGAATCTTATACCGGAACTGCGTTCTGGCCCTGAATCTTACACCGGAACTGCGTTCCTGAACGTTTTGGCCCACTTTCACCCCTGGTGTACAGAAAAAACAAGAAATTTGCCAAAAACAAACTGCCAAAAAAAAAGAAAACAAAAAACCTGCAGACAGTAAAAAAACATGAATTTATTATTTATTTAACTTTTCCATACCGCTTATCCTCACAAGTGTTGCGGAGTTGCTGAACCCTATCCCACCTAACTATGGGCAAGAGGCGGGATACACCCTGAACTGGTTGCCATCCAACTTCAAGCATATATGGACAAACAACCTTTCACACTCACAATCTCACGTATGGAGAATTCAGAGTGTACAATCAGCCTACCACGCATGTTTTTGGGATGTGGGAGGAAACCAGAGTAACCAGAAAACATGTAAACTCCACAGTCCACACAAGAAGGCCAGAGAAGATGTGCTAACCACTCAGTCACATTAAACTGCACTAACCTGCTGGGGTTTCCAAAGGCACTCCTGCAAGAGGCTGTAGAGCAACAATGATATCTTCATGCTGCTCCTGAAGGGGGTGCAACTGGGAGCAGTGGTTCAGCAGCAGTGTGTGATTGGGAGAGAACTGGTTGCACAGCCGGCACATAAACACAGAACCTACTGGGAAGACAGCATTTAAAAAAATAAAAATAAAAAAAGGAAAGGGGGGGGAGTGTTAGAAAAGTGCATTTGGAATTATGCCTTCCATCCATCCATTCGTTGTCTATACCGCTTGTGCTTGGAGCATTTATCAACTGAGTTTGTGCAACAAATGGGATAAGCAAACACCATTTCCACACTCATTCACACCTACAGACGAATGGTCTCTTCTTCTCAGACTCTTTAATGAGCCTAACGTGCATGTTCTTTGAATGTGGGAACCAAAGGACATGGACTCACGGAGAAAAAAAATAAAAAAGCACAGAGAAAAATGGAAAATGTGCAAACATGACACAGGAAATCTAACACTGAAACTTGAACCCCAAACCTCATGAATGTGTGGCAAACACGGTGACTACAACAACCAATGTTGAATTGTGACTTTGGCGGAAATTCCAGATCACCTAACTCGGCGGTCAGCAACCCACGGCTCTGTAGCCACATGTGGCTCTTTAGCGCTGCCCTTGTGGCTCCCTGGAGCTTTTTCAAAAATGTTTGAAAATGGATAAAAATGGGGGATGTTTTTACATGGTTTCTGTGGGAGGACAAACATGATTCTTAATTATTAATATTGCAATGAAGTTGAAGCGGCATCGTACAACAGAGTCACATGGAGTGTCATTCTCTATAGGATGCACTGCAGGGAAAATGAACTGTATTTTCCGCACCTTAAGGCGCACCTAAAAGCCTTAAATTTTCTCAAAAGCTGACAAGCTGAAAAGCTGTCCTCATAATCCGGTGCGCCTGATATATGAATCAATATTTAGCCGCAAACGGTCTCACAGCAACTCGGAGCGCAGCTCCATCTAATAGATGCATAATGTAATCCCAGCCTCTACTGTAGTTTCTATGCTATGCGCCTTATAATGAGATGCGCCTTATATACAAGCCTGTCGACGGGACGGGGGGGGGGGGGGGGGGGGGGCAACCAGGTATGTTGTCCCGAGCCTCAGGACCATAGGGGCCCCTGACGACCCTTAATTTACTTTACATCCACATATTTCTTTTTTATTTAAATAACTGTCTGATTAAATATTATGTTTTACCCGATATATACTTAAAAATTTAACATATGAAGTATTTCAAATATATATTTTTTCTTTTATTTGCACAACGACACCCCCCCACTCTGTCTTAGCAGAGAATGATTTGACCCCGCTCTGGCACACTCAAGGCTACACTACGTAAATGCCCTGAAGCGGGAAATTAAAATCTGTCATTGTTATAAACTCTAAACATTGTGAGTCGTCATAAATCAGGTGCGCAGAAAAGAAAAGAAAAAGAGATGAAGATCATCGAGGTGAACGAGAAAAAATGATGAAGTTTTTAAAAGGGGGACAAGAAGTCAGAGAATTAGGGATACAGTTGGCTGTGGACGTGATGTTGGTAAGTGAACAACAGCCGCTAACACTGAACGTTTACATGCGCGATCACCGTGATCAAAGCCCAGTGCTACGCATTTTCTTGTCTTTGCCAGTGACTATAGCTGGAGGAGAACGAGCCTTCAATAAAATGAAAATAATTAAAAACTACCTACGCTCCACCATATCACAGGGTAGGCTTAACAACCTAGCCATGCTCTCCATTGAGCGTAAGCTTGCTCAAAAATTGGATTTCATTGATGTTATGAATGACTTTGCTGTCAAAAAATCTAGGTGCATCACTGTTTGAGGGCTTGATAACCCCAGTGATGTGGAGGGGGAAGCACAGGATCTTTAGTTATACTGTTTTGTTGCTTAGCAGGCTGGCATAGCACTCTCAGTTGTATTGTATCGTAGCCCACATGGGACAATAAATGGTAATTGT
This sequence comes from Corythoichthys intestinalis, assembly GCF_030265065.1. Lineage (NCBI taxonomy): Eukaryota > Metazoa > Chordata > Actinopteri > Syngnathiformes > Syngnathidae > Corythoichthys > Corythoichthys intestinalis. Next base: position 47,640,905 of record NC_080398.1, read on the forward strand.
TTGTTTATATTGTGTCACATCACATTACGGTCTCTTAGATTTAACTGTCCATTTCAAATTAAATAATTTGAAAATTTACACTGTCTTTGCTTGCAAAGCGTTAAAAGTACTGCGTATGTTGTCGTGACAAGCCGGTGGCAGGAGTGGGGTGGACAGGCCCAATAATGGTCTCTTGTCCCCGGGCCCCTGCAAGTCTGTTGACAGCCCTGCTTATATATGAAAAAAGATTTAAAATAGGCCATTCATTGAAGGTTCACCTTATAGTGCGGAAAATTTGATAATGATGAAGGCTCATTATGTATTTGTAGCCAACTTACCAGTAGTCATTTTGATAACAGATACATACAGATACATACATACATAAGATACATACAGTATGTGTTGCTTTCATTATACGGCTTATATTAGGCTTTTAATTTTTTGCGGTTCCAGACATTTTTTTTTTTTTTTTTTTGTCCAACATGGCTCTTCCAAGATTTTGGGTTGACGGCCCCTGGCCTAACTCATCTCATACATTCAGAATCTCTAACAAAATGCTTAAAATGTTCTAAAATAATTCATGAAGTTTTGTACAACCATGTGACAATTAATGCAAGCACACTACATTAATACACATTTGTATTTAAAATTAGATTTGGATTACTAAATTGGAACACATTTTAAGATTACTTTGAAATGTAGAGCCTGACAAAACAATTTTCCAGTAATTATAGGTACATTGGGTGCGTTCATTATTTTCTGTATTTCATTTTGTTGAATAGTGTTTATGGTTTGTTTTGTGTGGACTGTGTAATTTGTTTTTTTGTTGTTTGTTTGTTTTTTAAAGGACCATTTTCTAGCCTTATATTTGATGCTCTGAATGCAAATGCCATGGAAATCGGTAGGACGATACAGTGAAGCTTAGCCTATGGTTTTTCGTGCCAAGTGGTGATCTTCCATTCATATGCGTGCTTATATCATCAAGTTGAAGTGACCACTGACCAGCCATTATAAACATGAGAAATTAATAACACGTCACGGTAATTCTGTTTATGCACTAACCGTGATGGCTATTAGATCAACGAAAAGGTAAGTAGCCTCGTATTACTTTTAAATAAAAAAAAAACATATGATCCGTTGTGCACCGAAAAGCGCTTGGTAAGAAGCGACCATTGATGAGCGGGGGTGTGTTTATGTCGACTCTACCTAAAAAAGTAAGCACCGACAAACAGATTCGACGTAAAGCAAACGTGAGTTCCTACCTGATATTTGCCCGTCCATTCTTTCTCGCCTTCGAAGAAAATATATCGGAATTTATTAACATTAACAACGGTTAAACAAAATGAAAATTATTGCCAAAGTAAAATGTAGTGTCTTATTTTTACTTGTATATATATTTTTTTGTAATCTGACGAATGTGTGAAATATGTCCTCCTGCTAACCGGAAGTAGATTTGGTTTTTTCCTTCTTTATGCCACCAGTACGATAGAACCTACAGCGCTTCTAGTGCCAGGAAGACTACGCTGCAGAGTCTGTCGCTGGCGCAGGCACACACTCAAACACACACACGCACTAAATCTCTTGTTGTGAGTCTATTAAATCCAGCAACATTTCAAAATACATCCCAATATTAAACACATTAGGCGTTAAATTATAATACTATAACATTAAATGAGAGTACATCTATCCCATGTCTTGTTTGGGTGTTGAAATGACTTATACTGTATTTTAATAAACGGTCCTGTAAATAATCAATATTTTGCAAACCAGAGGAATAAGTCATTGGCCACTGCTTGTTTAATTTTTGCACAAATGCTGCATGGGTTGTGATGGTCTTAATCAGGGGTGAAAGTGGGCAGGAACGGTCCGGAACGCCGTTCCAGTAAGAGATTACGGGCCAGAGTGGTGCTTTTATCACAAAAATATGACGGCAACTGTCAAAACGCCATGCTAAAAACAACCTGCCTGGCTGCCACGCAGGCATCTCCAAGAGGAAAACAACGTACCTCAGATTTACACACACAAGTGTTAACAACAAGCATAATAAAGTGCTTATTTAGCGTCGTTTCCACTGATGTTTATCATTATTTATATTCTACAGATAGCACGGAGTTCCTACAGTGTGCCTGATGTGTCGTGTCGATGTGTGCATGCGCTCAACTAACCACCCTCCCTGGCCGGGACTCCAGTTGACGGTTCAATTGGCTGACATACTAATATATGACCAGCATGGATAGTTAGCTCCGATTGGTTCAAATGCACATGCTTTCTGGGGGAAAAAAAAGATTGTTAAATCAATGCGATAAAAAAAAGGGCAATGCAATGGAAAATTGATCAGCTCTTTAAGAGAACAGAAAGAGTTGAAGAGACTTATTTTCTCTGATGGGGAGGTTCAGAACATCATGTTAACCCTGTAATACCTGATATTGAATAATGAACAGAAAATTCAGATTTTTTTCAATTTGAAAGCTTTATGTGTTCTCTTATATGTATCATAAATGATACAGTAAGCATTACATGCAGTTTTCGTGGTAAAACAAATATAACTAAAGTGAACACAATAAGGTTTTAAACAATTTCATTTCCCTATGTTAGGCTACATATTTCCTTATAATATAAAAATGTCAATGTGTTATCGTCAAAATGTATTCCATTTCACTGTGCATAATGAGTCATCTGTACTTATTTTGTTCATGTATGTTACTTTAAAATACAATTTGGAATGAAAATCAGTTTCTCATGTATGCCTTATTGCAGTAAGTGTAATGCAGTAGCCTAATCCTAATGCAAAAACCTGTTTTTTTGGGGGGGGGTTTTGTATTTCTGTGGTTTTAGGAGGTTTGACATCTGGCTCTGTGGCGACCTTTTTGTCAGGGAGTTCCGGCAAGAAATTCTAGGCACTTTCACCCCTTGTTGTAATTATTTGCCATTTTTCATTTGCCAATTTCTAAAGAATAATTACTGTAATTTTGAGACTATAGGTCACTACTTTCCCCTCGCAATGACACCTGCGACCTAAAGTCCAGCGTGGCTTATTTATGGATTTTTACAAGCTGAGCGGCGTGTCTTTTAGCGTAAAATTTCCCATTACACAATGAGGACACCTGCGACTTATAGTCCAGTGCAGTTTATTTATGACAATTTTGTTTTCTTGAGAAATTTGGTCAGTGCAGTTTATGGTCAAGTGTGGTCTATAGTCAGAAAATTAGAGTAGTTTGGACAATAACACATTCTGTGTAAGCCAGACCAAGTCTGGCACTGTAGCATACAAACCAAGAGGGTGTGCATGGATTTACACACCCTCTTTGTGTGTGCTACAGACTGGCAGGCCTTTCTGACCTGATTATGTACAATCACATTCCCACAGATGATCCAACAACCAGGAAGACAGATTGGAGGTTGAGGTGTTGCACTCTCAGCTTTTCATCTAATGTATCAGGATCTGAATCTTGCCAAATATAAGCTAGTATACAGTGTGATCATCCTATGACCCTGCGAATAATAAGCAATAAAACGAGGTCAATGTTTATTTATGACAATTGTTACAATTAAATAGGGTGTGAAGACTTTAAAAGCTGTCTAACTGGTTTACCTTTGAGCAAACGACGTTAGTGTGCAACACTACAGAACTTGAATGAAACGAATACATTACTTGGGCAACCCCCTTTTTTGTCTTATAAGTTTGCACACCACTCCCACTGTAGTATTCAATTATATTGGCAAATTTCCAGGAGGAGCTCTTCACAATTTTAAGCCTGGCAGAGGACAAAAAAAATGAAAGGAGACCATGATTCAATATGTATTCTTTAATATTTACATTTAGTCCACACCTTTCAGGCATTTTTGATCATATAAGTTCATGTTTATCGTTACTATATTGTTTATCCCAAAACCTTCTCTACAACACCAGTCAGTTGAAGATAGCAAAATGCACACTCTGAAATGTAAACACACAAACATTGGTTGTGAAAACCAAAGAGAAGGCTTTATAGGTACCATCATGCTTACAGCATTGATATTTGCCTGCGAAAAAAAAAATCTCTGGGAAGTTGAGCCCTTACAATATTTTTCTTTCCTTTGAATTGTTTGAAGTTAGAAAATTTGGCAGCATCCATTAATCAGAAATCTGGTATCCACAAATTATAATTAATATTTGTATAACAAAAAATGACTCGCTAGTGGTGTAGCTGTGATCACTTGCTGCAAGATTAACCTGCCTTTCTTTAAATAATTGTCTTGTGTGTGTTACTAAGCAACTTCAACAAGCCTCAACAATCAGACTTGACCTATTTTCCCATTCTCTCATCACTGGTACATCTACTGAAGCAAAGATCCCAAATATTATACTCTTTTTAAAGATTCAAAGTTAATATCAATGGGAAACATATTTGTTTTGAAAGGAGGGTAACAAATTCAAAAGTATTTCATAGGTAGAACCTTAATAGAGTATTATTTTGTGCAAATATGTGACCGACTGTGCTTGGGTGCGTTCACATAGTGCAACACTTGTTCTTATGGGTGTGAGTGTCTTTAAAGCGAAGCCGCTGCTTGGATCGATACTTCTCCAGGTAAGTTAGTTGTTTGCTGTTGATCGCTCCACGACGTTTCCTTTAACAAAAAAATAGTTCAGACAGAATTCAGTGGTTTGAAACAGTTTTTCAAATTTTGTTGTATTTGGTTCAAGGGCGTAGGTTTGCATAGGGACGGTAGTGACATAACACGACAAACTTTTCAGGATGCTCAAATTGTCCCCACCAACTTTTGAGCAACCTTATTTGTATTATATAGAGAGTTCAGTTATATAGGTAATATAGATTGTCTTCCCATATGTTGCAATGATAGAAAAGGCCGAACCATTATTAAGTGAATTATTTTCATTATATTCAGACTTACATTTATCCCCTTCCACTTGCTGAATGTGCAGGTCCAACCCCCCCCAACAAACGTTTGGTTGGCTGATGAGTTGATGCCCCCATCAGCCCGCCATCCCGTCACAAAGACACACGCACACATCCTCACACAGCCCCAACGGATTCATGTCGACAACATGCCGCCTCCTCTGCGCCCTTCGGAGAGGAGGGATATTAGAAGTTGTTTTTTTTCGGCCAGCAGCAGCCACTGTAAGTCATGTGAAAAGATTTCAATGTTGTGGAATTGGGGGAAACACCACTAATTTTGCTACTGAAAGTCCGACTTGCATCAGAGTTAGCATAACATTAAACTTGCTAACCAGCTAAACTACTGCAGTCAGCCTCCACAAGGAACAATGAAGTCAAGCTAGCTGTCCCTTATTTGGATCATTGTTTGCATTATTACGTGCATTACGGTAATATCGTCCCTACCAATGTTGAGACCAAACCTACGCCCTAGATTTGTTACGTTTTAAAATGAAAACAACTCTTAGAAAAAAAATGCTGTCAAAAATCATATTTATGTATAAAACCAACAACAAAAGAATACAGTGGTACCTCTACTTACGCTTATCGCTACAAACGTTATTTTCAGGTTACGACACATTTAAACAGGAAAATATTGCCTCTTGTTGAGAAAAAAAAATTCAGGTTACGAGAGGCAAACATACTATACAATTCTGTAAAAGATATGCATGTATGTACTTCCTGCTTTTACATGTCGCGCCATAATATCCTGCTGCCCTATTGGTCATAATATTTCCCATCATGCTTAGTGATGGAATCCCGCTCTCCGATTGGGCTATTGTTGATGACCTTTTAATTTTGGTGTCGCAGTACGAAGTCGTGCACAGGTGCGACTGTGTTATTGTTGATATTGCAGGTCAACGTCTGAGCCAAATGAGCATAAGGCTCCTCATGGTTTTGTCTCATGAAGAGTTTTAAGCCGACAGACTGTTTATTAGTAGCACATTACAGTATAGGTCTCCTCACGATTTTGTGTCACGAAGAGTGAGATAGGTGATTGGCACCATCAATCTCGTGAAAGAGGACATTGTCTCACTTGAAAGGTAAGATATAGTTTTTTCTCAGCATTTTGTTCTATTATCTACTTCATTAGAAGTATTCACGGTTAGGTTAGCAATATGAAATGATACAAATGTGTTTGGCTGTTGTATTCCGATTTTACCCCAATTAATAAAATTTAAATGTTGCGTGTCAGTGGTGCTTGGAATGGATTAGGACATTTATATGTAAAACGCGTCTCTATTTACGAGATTTTCAGTTTGCGCGACTATTTCCAAAACCAATTAATGTCGTAAGTAGAGGTACCACTTTACTTTGGTGATTTGCCAAACAAAAAGCTTTCCCATTAATTATTTTCGTACATCCCAAAAGGGACGGGCCCCAGATATGGCTTAAAAAATACAGAGAGGTTGTAGACACATTTTGATTTGTCAGCCCTATCCCAGTCTCTCAAATAACAAACATTTAGTGGGGGGAAAAAAGTTTACTAACTGTCGGATCAGTTGAATAGCATCTTCATATTTCATTCCACTCTCTATCAGAGCCAGCGCGACCAGCACAGGAGCCCTGTGTAGATGTACAGCAGACACAAACAGTTATGTCTGCTAGATGACAAGTTATCCTTCTTTATTGGCATCTGAGAAAGGTCCCTACAGGTTGCAGGTGATTTTTGTCTAATTAAATATACCGTAGTGTACCAGTAACGAAATATGTGACAAATCTTGTATATAATACAGTAATGTCAGTAGCAATTCCATTGTAATTATGTGTTTGCAAAGTATGTATTGTGCATGTAGTCTGAACATAATTTGATGGGTAGCCAGCGAACCTTCCGAGGCCTGCCACACAGTGAACAGCAACGCAGCATCCAGGCTCCTCCTGAAACTTCTTCTTCAATAAACTCAACCAATCATCTACTAGTATGCTTGGAGGCGGGGCACCATCATCAAAGGGCCAGTCCTGAACAAGAAGCAGTGAGAAATCACCATTCCGTAAGTATTGTATGAAAGCATCTGTTCGAGCTTTTGCTTATCATTATTAACCCTACACTTTAAACTTAGTCGCAAGAACTTCAGTTCCAGTGGACATTTTTGCTGCTCCATTTTTTTATTTTTTTTTAATTTAATGAAAGTGGCACAGAGAGAGCGCTGCGACCATTGTGTAAAGGTAAACGAAGAAATGTACGCTACTTGCAAAAAGCTCAGGATATTGGCAAAGCTCAAAATATTCACCTTTAATAAACTTAAAATGCACTATTAAATCCAAATTTATTTGAGACTTCTCTAAAAAATTTTAACATTTCAGGATTTTTTTGTACAACAGCGGTTCTATGACAAGAAGCTAAAATGTGAAATTCATATCAGTGTTGTTTTCGTTGACCATAACGAGCTAAAAACGTGTTTTGGGAGACTAAAACATAACGAAACTCATGCCAGTTTTCGTATGATGACAACGAGACAAAAATGTGCAATAGTTTCCGTCACATGTTCAAAATGTGTGATATTTTATGTCTAGTTAGCCTGCATCGTGTCTGGTTGTGTCACAGTGACGTGCTGCGACCACCCTCCTTCCCGACTTACCAGTGTGTCATCTCCAGCCTCCATGAAGGCTTGCACACATGGTAAGATTTGTTTTCTTAGCGAGTGAGAATATGCAATGTTGCTTAAGCCTTTAAAGCAGGGGTGGGCAAACTATTCCACAAAGGGCCACAGTGGGTGCGGGTTTTTGTTGCAACCCACCAAGAGGACACCTTTTCACCAGTCTGGTGTTTTATAAGTGCAATCACTTGATTGCAGTCAGGTGCTTCTTGTTTCCCCGGACCTCTCATTGGGTAAACTGCCTGTGCTGGATCAGTTGTAACAAAGACCAGGACCCATTGCGGCCCTTGAGGACCAGTTTGCCCACCCCTGCTTTAAAGGTCTGTGCTGAGTGATCATCACACATTAAATATATCTCGTAGCATTAGCATAGCATTCTTGTTCACGTTAGTAATAGGCTACTGCTAAAGGCTAGCATCCTCTTAAAATCTCAAACAACTTTTTTTTGTTTTGTTTACACCATACAGTTTGTGGCGCCCAGCTAGGTATAATTAATTGAAAATAAGGCTTAGCATTTTCCTGCTGAGTGCATATAATCACTAAGTTGGTGTTGTCCTTGTAGACTCTACAATATGTGCTCGTATGTCAATGTTCATTCGAAATGTAGTCGTTGTTAACCTTTATTCATTTATTTTGGGAGTAAAATGTTTTAATTTTACAGAGGAAAACATTTTTAGTAAACGTCGACTAAAACTAGATGAAATTAGTCTTGACTTTTCGTCAACAAAGACTAGACGAAGACAAACACATTTTGAGATGACTAAAATATGACAGACTATTAAGTATAATCGTCCAAAAGACTAAGTAAAAAATTTAAAGAACTGTGAAAAACAACACTGATCTATATCATGTGTTTGATCCATGAATCAACTTATACATTTCTATTCCTGTCTGTGAATCTTCAAGGCCCACAGTTGCCAACTATTGATGTAAAAAAAAAAAACTCACCAGTAGGCGTAATCGTTCAATTTAGGTTCTTGATGAATTTTCAATTAAAACTGAGTTCTGGAACTTTTTTTTAGTATTTTTGTATATTTCCTCACCACCACAGTAATGCCATCTTTCTCCAGTGGCGTTTTGTCATATGTGACGTCACAGACTCGAACCACTGTTGTGGCCCCGAATCTCTTCAGGTCCTGGAACACAGAAGCAGACTCAGTTCTGTTGTTTTGCTTTCTCGCAAAGAATTACATTGTTAGACATGGAATCTTACCTCAATGAAAGAGCCGAGTGTGCTGTCTGTTGGGTTATGTGTGATAAGAAATCGCATGTTATTGTGGCACAGTTCCACTGGGGCTGGACGGTTCATGATGCTCAGTGTGACTTTTGCCTCACAGCTGTCCAAGGAAGACGTCTGACCTTTACGTTTTAGTAATGAGATATAAGAAATTTAGCAGGAATACAGAATGTGTGTCAGGAAGGTTCCAGGACTAGTACGGCTGCACAATTTTGACAAAAAAAAAAAAAAAAACATTGTTTATCGTACTTATAAATGCATTGAACCAGAATGAAGCCATTACTTTCTCTTGTATAAATTATTTTGATAAACATGAGAATACATGTTGTGTCACAGCTCCAATGTGACGAGACATTCAACATTAGTAAATTATTTGATTTTGTGAAATAAAATAAGTTGCTAACAAGCTTGACAAATTTGAATGAATAAAAAGTTCCTGTAATAAGGCTTTACAATGTGAGAAAATAGGCTGGCCCATCAGGTCTCAGACGCTTTAGGCGTGTCCGCTGACTGTGCTCAAACCACGACCTGCTTAAGTGCCAACTATCTCTCAGTAAACTAGGACAATGTCACTCACATGCGAGCGTGGTAAAATATCATATACATATATAAAACAAACAAACAAAAAAAGAGCTTTATAAAGTGAGATTATCGAAACAGTGAAAACCTCTATCTTGATGCAATTCATGTTAATCGTTCAGATCTACGAACTAGTGTCACAAATGATACATGATTATTCACTGTTGTAGTACAATTATGCTATAAACAGGAATGCATACTATACAATTATACAATGAAAAAAAATACGAGATCTACAATTGCAAATTTTGAAATGAAAATTGAGTAACAATTTCTATCACCATATATTCCTTTATACTTTGTCACACTATTCAATTAAGGTTGTTTCCAGTGTAGAATGGAATTCAAAACGTAATAATCAAGGATGCCTTGCATGCCCTAACATGCTCACAGAAACTATTTTAGTCAGAGTGCCGATAAACGGATGTTGCAACTTACAATGGAGAAACAAACCAACATGAAATTCATTCATTTTTGACTAGGGGATTTTGAAAAGCACAGCACATTGTTCAAAATAGTGCATACCTGTTATTACTGTATACAAATCCTAATTTCAATGAATGTGATAAGTTGTATGAAAGCAAAACGGCATTATTTCCATATCCCATAAAATCTATATTTAATTGAACACAGTTAAATTACAAAACAGTATTTGGGGGGGGGGGGGGGGGGGGGGGGGTTGAGGGGTTGGAAAAGTGCTGTAGGCATCACATTCAAAATGTGTGAATATTTCCAAAAAACACAATTAAGTTGAACAATTTTAATATTCAATAGCTTGTCTATCTGTGTTCAGATGACTTGCAAATTATTGTATTCTGGTTCAATTTACAGAACATCTCATTAACATTGGGGTTTTGTGTTTTAAAACTGTTTACCAAATTGATGATATCTCTTACCTTAGTGCCGACTGGACAGCTGTTGAGTCTTCAATGGTTGAATGAATGGGTGGGTGTTTTGAAGAATTGATGTGAATGTTCAAATTTAAGAAAGAATATTTCCAATTGTGGAAAATATTCTACCCCATCAGTTTTACCTAGCTCAAGAGGCAACAATGTATCATCAGTTCTGTGTTTAAATATCACAGACTTTATATCAGTTCTTCTCTTCAGTCCTTTATGGTCTGGCAGCAGCAGATCTTCCAGTCCTTCTCCACTTAGAATTTGATGCTCCACTTATTACCCCATCAGATGGCTGTTTTGCCCAGGCACAATTCGATTGTTTAGACTTCAGGGTCCCACAATTGCATGGTACAAATGCATCATTGGTTGGGTCTACATGTGTTGGGCGTGGCAGTAGTCACCACTTTGTCGCACAAACGCCATCAACCAGTGCTTCTGTGAAGACAAAAAAAATAACCAATAATTGCAGATTTCCTAATAGTCCCATTACCCTATACTACTTGTAGTAGATACATTAATTTCACAATACCTTTTGCACTAAATTATGCGAATAAAGTTTGGGAATGTGATTAAATGTGAATCCCTTCACATGCGCAAACACTCAGACAAAACACCCAGAGAAAGACGAAAGGGTAATCTTGGTAATCTGTGATCACCTCTTCACCTCTGGCAGCAAAACACACACAAGTACGCACACACACTCAGTCACATGGCAAATTACTCACTCACTGACTGCTCCACAACAGTGCTGTCTATTCTAGGTTGTTGACGATCTATATTTAGTTATTATCCTGTGATGGTTTGGAGATTACTTAGTACGCTAGCCTTTTCTACTCACAGTACACAAAATTCACCGCTGTAATCAGTAAGGAATTCTGACTATTCTGTTGATTACGCACTGGCGCAAGGTGTTGTTCTGTAAAGCAGTTCTAATATTGAATATATTGTACACTAAAGGGAGAACCAGCTTTTATTATGATGCAGTGCAATTAGGATAATCAAAATAATGACTGTTTAAATTAATTTGAACCCGTGAGAGTGTCAAAACAGAACATTATATATTTGTAATGGCATAATTGATTCTATAAATCATAAAAACTATTCAATTGTTTTTCTAACACGATGTAGGTTGAAAAAAAATTTTTTTTAAATCCTATGACTACACTTATCACACATAACATGTAAACTCCCTGTTGAATAAAAAGACTTTCAACTAAATACTGTAAACACTTAAATACTTTTGTCTTATTTTTTTTATCTTGCAACAATATCAGTAAATATTTATTTTTACCAGTCTTCTATTTCATAGTGACCTAGTTGTAGCAACAAAAAAAAAAGATATCTTGGTAGATCTTACCGTTGTATTTTTTATGATGAAGCTTTTGAAACTAAAACAAGCAAACGTGTGTCCACAGTTGTTCTGCTTCTTTACTGATCATTAACCGTCCGTCTCAAGCCCCAAAATAGTTAAAAATGCATCATAGTGTTATCACATAGAGCTCTGTTCGGTTGCCTAACTCCGTGTTTTCCAACAATTATCGGGTTATGCTTAAAATACATTAACAAAAGAATGGATTATTTTCATCATTCAATGAATATGCAGGTTAACTGTGCCTTCTCAAAACTGCTGGAAAATAATATGATTGTTCTGCCTGTCGCCTTATGATACTGGCATAGAAAAATGAACAAAGATGCATTGTCAATAGAAGGGACCATTTACTGTAATTTTCAGACTATGAGGCAACATCCACTCTTTTTACAAATGTATTTCTTCAAATATAAGCAGCAGCGGAATATAAACCACAGGTAGCTATTATTGTCTTATTGATTATGCCAAAAGACATGCAGTTCATTAACCTCTGAAAATCCATCAATTGCACTGGAAAATAAAACGCAGGATGCGCTAGAGGTGCCACAAAACAAGGACTAACAGGCTGAAAGACAGCTTATTTCCCTGGGTCATTACTACATTAAACACGAAAAACTATGAACTCCTAAGCTAAGAAACAGCTTTTAACTTGAACCTGCACATTATTTGGACCACTTTTCTATTAATAGAATGTTGTTGGGTTTTTTTGCACAAGTGACGCTGCTAAAATTAGAACAGCATTGCACTATTTCCATCAGGTACATATTTCATTCTAAGTAACCTATAATTATGCACTTATAGCGCTAGACTCTTCTATTCTACTCTCTATTAATTTATCAAATACCTATGTTTATACTGGAGTGCCACGTCCAATTTCATTGTTCACAATGTTCTGTTGTTGACAATGACAATAAAGACCCATTCTATTCTATTCTATTCTATTCTAAATACAGAGAAAAAAGTAGCGGCTTTATTGTCCGAAAATTTGGATAAATGAAAGTTCTCATTGTCATCTCTCCCGAGACTCTTATATGGCACAGCCTATTTAGTGGTATTTACTAGCCTAACTTCTCTTCAGAACAATTGGCTGCAGAACCACATGAATTTAGATGACTGTGGCACAAGGTTAAATACCCTGGCAAGGCAGTACAGTGGTGTAAATGCTATAGAAAGGACTGTGCTGCACCTGTCCTAACTCGCAATGGGGTAAAAGGAGAGGTGCTAAATGTCTTATAAATTTGACACAAATATCCAGTCTGCATAGTTTGTTTGAAGAGTAGAGATACTTTATTCTTGTAATTACAGTTGGAAAATCTTCCGATTCCTGAGCATTTATGATGCCATTTTAATTTTCACCTCCTTATATTTTAAGACCGATTTTTGTACTTATACTCCTTTACGTTACCAAAATAAGACTTGTTCCCTTTTTTTTTTTTTTTTTTTTTAAATCACCACAAATGATATGTTAACTCTTTGAGCTATTAGCCACCTGTAAGCCAAAACATTAACTATGAAGCCTACACAATAAAGCAAGAAATTCAAAGGAGCAAGGTATTTCCCATTTTTGGCCTTATTTGGTGAAGTCAATATTTTTTTTCTGTTATTATAGGCTGAAGGTCTGCAAGACACCACTCAAGTAGTTATTGTTCTTCATCTTGTTGAAACTTTGACGTCCTTCTCCTCTGTCATTCATTAATTGAAACTTGGTAGCTATGTAGCATGGCCAGTATCTATTGATCCTTATAGCCTGATTTGTTGTATTGTATTTTTTTAATCACTTAATTGTGGAATCATAGTTTTAAATCAGCCAGTAGAGGGCAGCCTTCTGTAGGTTAGGAATTTGCCAGTCGAGGGCAGCCTTCAGCCTATACAGGTAGTCCCCGGGTTACGAACGAGTTCCGATACTCTACTGACAACGTGCAAATCGGAATGAACCCTTTAAGCACTCCTAAATGCCCTCTAAATCTCAAAATAACTATCCAAAACATGTATTATCTGCCTTATTAATAAAAAAAAGAAAAAAAAATATATATTCAATGACTATTTGGGCTTTACTCGTGAGTGAGTCGCCTTCCCGAGAGAAAAGGCCGCTGTAGAAAGAATATAGAGTCACAAAAGGGGGAATATCATAGCCGCTCAGGTCGCCAGCATCGCCTCTTTAAACGCGAGCCCGCCGTCCGAACTCAGAAAGCCGGATCGGGGGGACTCGTAAGAGGTGTCGGTGCAAGGTGAGAAGCAGCAGCAGAAGCAGCAGCATGAGGACAAGGAAGCAGCAAATATCCCGGGCGAAAGGAACTGCAGGACAGCAGTGACGCTGCTGGGGCAGGAGGGAATCCTGACATGAAGAATGGCAATGGGTGTTGTACTGTTCATGCGACTAAAAAAAAAACGATTGCAGACAAAATTGCGGACGAGACTATGGCGTCATAAAGTCGAAATCATGTAAGTCGAGTATGTCGTAACCCGGGCACTACCTGTATAGCACACTAGTGTTTTTTTTTTCTTTTTTTTTCTCATTTTTCCAAGCTCATAAAAATATGTACTGTATACAATCAAATGTTAAAAAGTGATCTTTCTTATGTGAAGTGCAGAATTTTGGGTTTCAAAAATTACCAAAAGTATTTATAATATTCATGTATTTAAGTTGCAGTCAGAAAGCACAAATTCAATATCATTTTTACTGCCGATTAAAATACAATACCCAGGTGACAACATGGCATACAAAAACTAAACTTTTTGTTTCTTTAAAACAAGAGCTTGCTAGTGCCATTTTCACTTTTATGCTAGAAAAACATTGCCCTTTCCATAGCTTAGCTAAAGTTGTGATTTGAATGACAAGATAATACCTCACTTGTAGAGCATGTGTCATTTCAGATTAGGGCCGGCAATTTTGAAAACCAGAAGATCGTCCTTTTTGGGCAGACACAGGACAGTTCATGAGCCACAAATTGTTCTAGCGGGTGACCAAAATTGCAATCAATTAAGGCCTGGAAACAATTTACTTTATCGGACGTCTTGTGTCATGAAAATGGATTGCAACTAACAATTATTTTAATGAGAGATTATGTTTTTGATTAATTGAGAAATTTTAATTATTGGTGTACCTTCAAACACAACTATTAATTTTTTAAAATAATAGACTGTGTTTTGAGGGGGGGGGGTCATAAATTAATTTTTTTCCCCCTCAAACATTCTTAAAATTTTCATTTTAAATCTTGCAGAAACAGGACATTACTTTCAGAACAGAAAAATCACTCATCTGCATTATTCTGATTCAGCTACTTGTTTGGTCCACAGCATGTCAGATAATAATTGGCAAAAATGTGGACAAAGTTCATGGATTAACAAATTGCACATGACATTAGTAGAAAGCTATTTTGGAAAATCATTAAATGTTTAGACATATTGTCCAACTTAAAATTTTGCAAACCCTTGTATTTCTGCCACTCAGGAGTAAAATAATTTTCTGATTTCTGTAGCCTTAAATGAATGCAGACTCATTATATTTGTGAATTATTAAAATAAGACATTTACAAATATCTGCTTTTGCTTTGGAAAAAAAAAATCCTATTTAGTGAAATGATTTGGACCAAACCAGGACTGAATAATAATAATTTTATGGAAAAAAATATTGAATTTATTCTATTGCAAAAAGCAATCATTTGGAGCTGTCGTGGAATTACCTGCAATTAACATCAATTGTAGTGGAATCTGAAGCAGTCTCACAAATGTTTGTCAAACCTGTAGCCCTTCAAAAGTATATGGCGGAAAACACGAGGTGACTTGAAGTTCCACTCTGAGACCCCCAATTGGGCCAAATTTCAAAATTGTCCTATATGCATATGTGATAAAACATTGGAAATCTTAAGATCTCAATTTTCTGGGGGAAGAAAATTTTTTAACAGGAGAGCATTAAAAAAATTTTTTTTTTTTTTTAATTGAACAGCAAAACCTTTACTGGAGGTGTGAGCACGCGAGAGCATAATTAAAGACATGATTTTAACGAGATATTATCGCGTACTTACCTCTTTTCGATCCAAAAATTCTATGTAGCATGTATCACCGAGTGTCAAGACACAGCTGTGAATGGCCACAGCTGGATTTTTGGGGGGGATTTTATGGGTGAGACATGGTCATTTAACAAGGGTCGCGATGTAGAAATCGCAGACATCAAGGAGTGGTTGAGATTTTCTTTTTCATATATTTACCCTTTTAAATGTTCTTTTTTTCAGTTTTTCTTTGTTTGGATCGATTATTTACCATCTAACATATTGGGGAAAATATGAAAGTAACAAAAAAAAAAAATACAATCAAGCAATAGTTACAAGGTAGATATCTGTGATTTTCTTACGGACGCCATTTTTTTCATTGTGACGTAGTTTTTTCTTAAATGTTTAAAATATGCGAGTGAATTTTTTGAATTTTTTTAAAGTCGTTTTTTTTAACGAAGTAGTTGACATAAATTAAATATTCAAGGCTAAAAATGACAGACATTTTTAATAATAAATATTGGAGCTTAAACGAATACTCAAGCAACTTGAGTAACTCAAGTTTAAAAACTGATCCGAGTAATTTTATTCACCTCGAGGAATCGTTTAATTTTGCCAGCTCTAAGCATCACGTTTGGCCCGGACTCCTTTTAATGCGGGACAACGCGCTGACGTCACGTCACGTACGTAGAAGAAGAAGCAATTAAAAAAATACATTACTGCAGCCGACAGCCGTTACAAACTGCACCGACGTTGCTAAAAGCTACTCCCGCATGTTGCTACGGTGGTAGCAGGTAGCGTCTGATACGTGTCATAGATATCACACGTACGTAGAACTAGATGCGAAATGACCGACTCGGCGGCGTTAATAAAACAGCCGCCATCTTAAAGCAGTACACTTCTCAGCACTCATAAATAAGATTAACATTACTGTCACTCGCTCACGTAACGTTATCCCTGCGGAGGGCTAGGTTTCTATTCATTATGACCACTGTCGATGTGTGGCTAGCTCTTACATACAGGCTTTATTTAATCTGTGAAAACAGCGCTGTAGAGTGATTAGGGTGTAAAATAAAAACATAATAATGCTAACTGTCAATTTTAGCTCACTAGTCATTGCTGGATAAAACACCAAATAGCACTGGTGCCTAATGTGCTCCAATACAGCACAGCATTTATTTTGAACACTGCAAAAACTCAAAATCCTATCAGGACATACAGTTCAGACTAACTTAAAACTTAACTAGAACTTATAGCTTGACACAAGTGGAAATTCAATTGAAACTCGTGGGAAAAACCACTAACTTTTAATTGATGTGTGTTATCAAGCGTAATGATGATTATAGGTAAGAAATATATATATATTTTTTATAAGCTCTAAAAGTTTGAGTGAAAGCAGTGAATTAGTTATTATTATTTATTTATTACATTTTTTTAAGTTACATCTGAGATGCAATTGTTGGCTCTTTTCAACAATGTACATCGAAAATAAAGACATTGATTGACTGAAAATGGTTCAATATTAGATGAAATGTCTTGTTTTGTCATCTATATTTATAATTGCTCTTTACCTAAAAAAAAAAAAAAATGTTTTATCCGATTACTCGATTACTAAAATATTCGATAGCTGCAGCCCTAATAAATATTATTACCTAAATTCTTTTTATGCCTGGGTTGAAACAAAAGCAGTTGCGCGACGTCTGTAACTGGGGTTTTCCAGGGTAAAACGGACAAATTAAAAATAGTTCGGGGGCTGGGTGCGCCATGAATCTGCTATGGCAGTATATAGACATATTGTTCTATCAACAGTTCTTTTGGCTTAAAATACAGCAGTTTATTTTCAAGAGGAGTGCAAGAGCAGGAACTGCTTTTTCAGTGTTGTCTGCATTTTCCTCCATATAGTAAAGATGTAACTGCTTCAAAAAGACGAGTATATAATCACTCCATTGCATGTGAAAATACATTAAAACTGTGTATTTGTTAGATTTACAGTAATCATTAAATGATATCTAACAACAATACTTTGTTAATGATAAGTGACGGATTTCAGAATCATAACTTTTAATGTAAACCAAATCTGTATCCGATCATTCGATTAATCGATAAAATGATCGACAGAATAATTGATTCTAAGAATGTATACAGTAGTACAATAGTAAAAGCCCTAAATTACCAAAATGTCTCTCAATATAAATTGATTAACTAATTGTCAAATAATTGATAGAACTCATTCTTGCCCCTGAAGTACAGACGTTTCCTAATATAGGGAATACCACTAAAACATCATTAGAAACATCAGAAATGTCAGTGCCTGAATTTTCTTTTACTTAAGAAGTCAAATCAGTTTTTCCTTGTTTACAATTCTTCATTATATTTGGTATGTGGTTCTAAAAGTCCAAATAATTTTGCCACCTTTGTATTGTGTGAGGCTGCTCTGCTGTCTCACCTCAGAGGACAGTTTGGCTCCTCACTGGGAATCTCCACATACACTGACAAACCGGGTTTACGCTACTATGTTGCAGGGGCTGCTCGCCTGCTAGTAACCCCATTTTGACACCGAATACACGTAGCAAAGTATTTTTATCCACATCTTTACCAGTAGGCACTGTGTGTGCGTGACGCACTAGCTTTTAGGTGGCAACAACCTGCAAAGTTAACGCGCACCTAGGAGTTCAGTGACAACAACAACAAGCCCAATCTCGTGAGAGTTTACCCTTACCGCTTTAGATGTTCCGTCTCATCTCCGCACAGAGACGTAAACACAGGTGGATCTGTCAACGACGTCCAGGAGAAGGAAGTCTTGACGGTCTTGTTCAACTACCTGTAGCTCCTTCCCGGTTGACGCCGAGCTACCACTGATTCAACGAGAGAAAACAAAAACAAGCAAAATGCGCCGCACAACTAGAACGTGCTAGCTTTGCAGTAGTAAAGTCGACGAGGATCTACGGTGAGCCGGTGTAATCAGGCTGAGCAGCCATCTGACCCTGACAGCCCTGTCACCGCCAGAACACTCGACAGTTTAATGCTCTTAGAAGAGCCTCACTCCACCCCCTCGCCGCCTCTTCTCCATCCCCTAGACCCCTTTCTTCCCTCCCTTTGCCCTCGCGATGCAGGTACAGTAGTATTTGGTGAGCAACTATAGAATGGGTCCTTCTTTTACATACAACACAACTGTTTTTAAGCAAAGGTATTAAAAAAACAAACAAAAATAAATCTCATACTGCCTTGGCGTCCACAAGTTTCAATAATTTATATATTTGTTCATTAGTAAACATTTTTGTTCTTAAAAAATAAATGGCGGAAAACACAGACAAGGCTGAAAAAGCAGTTTTTGCTCTTGCACCCCTCTTGAAAATAAACTGCTTCATTTTAAGGAAAAAGAACTGTTGTGTTTGATACAACAATATGTCTATATGCTGCCGTAGCAGATTCATGGCACATTAAGCCCCCGAACTAGTTTTAATTTGTCCGTTTTACCCTGGAAACACCTGTTATAGACGTCGCGCAACCACTTTTGTTTCAACCTAGCTATAAAAAGAAGGTAAGTAGTCATATTTATTATTCGAAATGTCTGTCATTTTTAGCGTAGTATCATTAATTGATGTCTAATATTTAATTAAAAAAAAAAAAAAAAAAAACGACTTTAAAAAAAAATTATTCACTCGCATATTTTAAACTTTTAATGAAAAAATTTGCGTCTGTAAATAAGTCACGGATATCTACCTCATAACCAGAGGTGTAGCAATGGCCCCCGGGGGCCCAGGCAACAAGCAACATGGGGCCCTTCGAGCGTGTACAAGTAAGGGGGACAGTTGGACTTGGAGCAATAGCATATTTAATAAAAGTATAATAATACTCAAAATGCTTCTACTCCATTAGGACATAAAACTACAGTAACATAGTACACTCACTGCTGTCTTGCTTCCTTTTCTCCTCTTCTGCTTTTTTTCTTTCTTTCTTATGTCGCTTCCAGAAGGATAACTTCTCTTCATTTTGAATATACGCCAATTAAAAAAAGCCAAATCGACGCTCACTCTCACTCTGAGTCACGTGAGGGAGGGCGGGGTGTAGAGCGAGTGAAGGGGCCCTTCAGGGAACTCAGACACAAGGCTTTTCTAGCACTGTCGCACATGTCGCTGCGACAGTGCAGTAAAGCTGCGTGTGCTAAATCTGTTGGCCCTCTTGGGGCCCTAGGCAATGGCCTGGTTTGCCTAATGGGACGCGACGCCTCTGCTCATAATTATCGCTTTATTGTATTTTTTTTTTTCATTACTGTTGAATTTTCCCCAATATTTTAGATGTTAAATAATCGATCCAAACACAGAAAAAATGAAAAACATTTGGCCAAATTAGGGCTACATGTGGCCCTAATTTGGTTTGACATTGGTTGAAACTCACTTCACCACAAAATACTGAAGTATGTTAAACTAGCCCATGATATCTGCTTGAGTGCCCTGATATGAATAACTGTGAATGCAATATTGTCTGTATTTATCAGATTCACTGAAGAAGCAGATGGGGATGGAGTCTGGAGGCATCGGAATATGCATTTGCTGCTGTTGTGCAGAAGTGGCTATGGCGCTACACTATGACCCGGACCGCGCTCGTGGCAAGGCAAGGGTCGCAGCGAAGCTCGCGGGACTGAGGTGGCTGCTTTAGTTTGAAATAATTTTACTGAGCATTAATTAATTTTTGTTGTTGTTGTGTTTGTTTTCAATAAAAAAGTTTTTACTATTTATTTATTATTATATTATGTATTTGATATTTTTATCACTTAAATATAATATTTTATTAGTCAGCTTAGCTGATTCTTCTGTCTGTAAATAAAGCAGGACATATTTGAAAGCATTAATCAATCATGGTTAAAAATGAAGGACAACATATTGATTCAGCGTTGTTCTAATATTATTAATAATCGATATAACGTTTAGGTTTTGTCAGGATTTCAACGCTGGAACAACATTAAACCATTAAACGAGGGTGCAAAAGTGATGACAAATCAATGTCAGGTGTCAACATTGATTCAACGATCTAGGATCAACAGCGGAATTTTGATTCAACATCTTTTCAACATCGGTCTCCTATCTGGGTACAGTGAACAGTTATTCAAAAGTTGTACTTTTTCCTAAACAAACATAATAAAAACACTTAAGACAGTGGTTCTTAACGTAGGCAGAGTATGACTTTTGTGGCGGGGAGGGGGGGGGCGCAAATCTTGTCTGCCCATATACACTTCAAAAAGTCTCTTTTTGGGGGGCAGAGTGCCCTCTAAGCCATACCATGCCATTGATGCCGATAGATGTCCAATTCATTTTGACTGGAAGAGGCGAGTCAAATGGATTGGACGTCCACCCCTGTCAGTGGCAGCGGATAAGTTAAATGAGTGCACTATAAAGCAGTGGTCTCCAAACCTGGTCCTCAAAGACCCGCTGTGGGTGCAGGATTTCATCCCAACCGGACAAATGACAACACGTTTTCACCAATCTGGTGTTTTACAAGTGCAATCAGTCATTGCAGTCATGTGCTTCTTGTTTTAGCAGAAACCTCATTGGTTCAACTATCTGTGCTGGAACGGGAGGAACAAAAACCATGACCCACAGCAGGCCTTTGAGGACCGGGTTTGAGACCACTGCTATAAAGGGTTAACTCGTTTTCTCATTTGTAAACCGGTAACGGCCAGAACAAAAAAAAAAAAAAAATCACAATTCGCCCATCAAAGTGTTAATAAAACAACATTATTAGAATATATGAAAAAAGAAATACACTCTAGTTATGGCCACCAATAACACTCTGAAGAAAGCCACCGGCTGTCAATTATAATAATATATTTTCATTATTAACTTTATTATTATGAATTATTTTTATAGAACGAATACATTTTTATGAAGTAATAAAAATGTTAATAAAACAATGAATATAAACATAAATACACTCTTGTTATGGCCCCCCAATAACACTCGATAAATAATAGATAAAATAGCAATAAATAAGATTTAATTTTTGTTTAATTCTTAATAATAAACATTTTAAATCAATCAAGAAAATTTTATAATTTTTTAAGGTGCAGTATTTAGGAATTAGGATTTACATGTTCCCCCCACTTTCTTAATGAGTTTAATAAATAAATAAATAAAAAAGAGGAAATTTATTCATTGCCTGCAACTGACAATGATAGCTGTCCTATTTATTTAAATTGGGAAGACTGGCTGTGAATGCTCTTGTTTCTGACTGGGAGAAGCGGGCAGCGCAGATCCTCCCTGGCAAAATAGATTGGACATCTAGCACCGCAAATGGCAGCCAATGAGTTAAATGGGTGCCCTCTAAAGGGTTAACTTATCTTCTCTTTTCTTGTTCTCATTCTAAAAACGGATAGTCCTTGAAGCCACCAGACAGGTTAGACAAGTAAAATCTTTGAGCGCACTTAATGGAATTAACCATCTCCTGTCACAGGACAAGGGTTCCCTTTTTTGTCTCTACATTTAGGACACAGTATGGCACCACAGGAGTGCCAAAATTACAACAACAACAACAACAAAAATGGATAGATAGATATAACGAGGGATAAATTAATTAATTAATTAAAATATAAAAGTATATTTCGTCATTGACTTTAACTTTTTTTCATTGAAAAACAAAAAAACAATGGCAATTTTTGTCATTGACTTTTTGTCATGGAAAAACAGAAAAAACAATTTTTTCTTTGGCTTTTCATTTTGCTTTTTGCTGTCCTTGCCTTTTTCTTTCGCAATTGCCTTTGCTTTTACTGAAAGGAATGGTCTGCCAATCAAGTGGCATCGACTTTCAAAACAGGAATAGTAGCCGATAGCTGATTACTCCTAGTGCACCTGAAGGAAAGGGATGTCACTGAGTGACGGGGGAAAAAAATCTGTATTACATGCCATTTTCGGTTCACCGTTTATTTGGAGAGATATGGAAAAATCGATTTCATGACTGCTTAGAAAAGCAGCTGAAAGGCTGGATGGGTCGCCTCAGCCAACTACTACGTCACCAAGAAAATTACATTTAATGTTTAATGTTTAATTTAATGCAACTAACCCTTTCATGTTTGGAATGGCCCCCCATGCCATTTGATTGACAGACCATTCCAGACAGAAGGTCTGCAGGACTATCACGTCTGATGGGACTCACGCATGACTAGGTGCAATTAGAAACACTCAAGTAGAGAAACTCTGTGTCAGGATTTGTGATCAAGCAGTACAGAATAGGATGCCAACATATCCACACTCACATGGGATTCACACAAATCCTGGGTTCTACACCTCACATGGTTGATTTGTTTACACTTCACCCATCCCAATAACTTATCTTCTCACTCTCCCCCCCCCTTCTATCTCCTTGGTCATCAGGCCCCCCACATGGTATTAACGGTGAATATAACTAGCTAACGATAGCACCAACATATTCAGTTAGTGTAGGCGTTCGATGTACACTCACCGGCCACTTTCTTAGGTACACCTGTCCAACTGCTTGTTAACACTTAATTTCTAATCAGCCAATCACATGGCGGCAACTCAGTGCATTTAGGCATGTAGACATGGTTTAAGACAATCTCCCGCAGTTCAAACCGAGCAACAGTATGGGAAAGAAAGGTGATTTGAGTGACTTTGAACGTGGCATGGTTGTTGGTGCCAGAAGGGCTGGTCTGAGTATTTCAGAAACTGCTGACCTACTAGGATTTTCATGCACAACCATCTCTAGGGTTTACAGAGAATGGTCCGAAAAAGAAAAAATATCCAGTGAGCGGCAGTTCTGTGGGCGTGCCAGAGGTCAGAGGAGAATGGCCAGGCTGGTTCGAGCTGATAGAAAGGCAACAGTGACTTAAATAACCACCCGTTACAACCAAGGTAGGCAGAAGAGCATCTCTGAACGCACAGTACGTCGAACTTTGAGGCAGATGGGCAACGGCAGCAGAAGACCACGCCGGGTGCCACTCCTTGCAGCTAAGAACAGGAAACTGAGGCTACAATTTGCACAAGCTCATCGAAATTGGACAATAGAAGATTGTATAAACGTTGCCTGGTCTGATGAGTCTCGATTTCTGCTGCGACATTCGGATGGTAGGGTCAGAATGTGGCGTCAACAACATGAAACCATCGATCCATCCTGCCTTGTATCAACGGTTCAGGCTGGTGGTGGTGGTGTAATGATGTGGGGAATATTTTCTTGGCACTCTTTGGGCCCCTTGGTACCAATTGAGCATCGTTTGAACGCCACAGCCTACCTGAGTATTGTTACTGACCATGTCCATCCCTTTATGACCACAATGTACCCAACTTCTGATGGCTACTTTCAGCAGGATAATGCGCCATGTCATAAAGCTGGAATCATCTCAGACTGGTTTCTTGAACATGACAATGAGTTTGCTGCACTCAAATGGCCTCCACAGACACCAAATCTCAATCCAATAGAGCATCTTTGGGATGTGGTGGAACGGGAGATTCGCATCATGGATGTGCAGCCGACAAATCTGCACCGTGTGATGCCATCATGTCAATATGGACCAAGCTCTCGGAGGAATGCTTCCAGCACCTTGTTGAATCTATGCCACGAAGAATTGAGGCAGTTCTGAAGGCAAAAGGGGGTCCAACCCGTTACTAGCATGGTGTACCTAATAAAGTGGCCGGTGAGTGTATTTCTTGTTGTTGTTTGTGCTTCTTCTGTCTTTCCCTCCTTGTCTCTTTTTTCTGCCCCCCCCCAACCCCTTTCTTTTCACTGCCTTCTCCTAATGAACGAAACACATTGAATAATCACAATGGGAGTACTGTGGTATGAAAAAGTATCTGAACCTTTTGGAATTTCTCACATTTCTGCATAAAATCACCATCACAGTTGATCTGATCTTTGTCAAAATCACATAAATGTAAAAACAGCGTCTGCTTTAACTAAAACCACCCAAACATTTATAGGTTTTCATATTTTAATGAGGATAGCATGCAAACAATGACATAAGCGGGGAAAATAAGTAAGTGAACCCTCTGCCGTAGGAGACTTAAAGAGGAATTGAAACCAGTTTTTACCAAACAATTTAAGATTTATGTGTGCCCAATCACTGATGAGTGGTTTAAATCTGCCTTGCCCACTATAAAACACACACCTGGTAAGAATTGTCTTGATGGGAAACATTGTCTGATGTGCATCATGGCTCGGTCAAAGGAGCTGTCTGAAGGCCTGCGATCAAGGATTGTTGATCTGTATAAAGCTAGGAAAGGATACAAATCCATCTCTAAAAGTCTGGATGTTCATCAATTGACAGCAGGGGTCGCGTTAATCGAATATTTTCCGTCGTTGACCGGTTTTTTAAAACGGTGACGGAAAAAACTGAAGTCCGTCCATCATTTTGACAGGTTGCAATTCACACCCCAGACCACAGGATGGCATATTAATTAGCTATTGTCTCTCTTAATGCATGACGTCGTTGGCTATTCTGTCAGAATATTGTAGCGTCACCGTGGTCTGGCGGTGTAGGCGCACTCGTGATTGACACATCAACGCAAGGTTCTTATTGGTGCACCCGGTGTGTCAGCGCGTCATCCAATTGGTGGACTAGATTGTCGCCTGTGTATAGACAAGTTTCCGAGGTACTTCCGGTTTACTTCCTTATGTCTTCCTTCCCCTTCCGTTTCCGCCTGTTTACCGTTGAAGTCAATGGCGGTTGAATCGAAGTTGGGAGGTCTTTATACAAGATCCCGGGAATGTTATTTTGATGTAGGCGGGTGGAGAACCAAGCCAAGGCCTCCATGCTTCGTACCATGTCGATTTCCAAACCATGGGTGCTCGTACTCGTCATACAGGTGGGAGGGAAGGAGATGGACAAAACTGACAGCTCCTGCAGTCATGCCCCCGCTGTTATGGAAGGTAATGTGCTCTAAAAATACGAAACCTAAAATCTGGCGCATGAAACGACTTGTTGCCTTTGCTATTGATATTACGATGATGATTGTAATTACGAAGTTTAATCATTTTTACAACAACTAGCTTCTGCTACTGCTGCTAGCCGCCTGTTGCTAATCGTGTTTGAATGCACCGCATAAATCCAAGTGTTACAAGTTTTTATTCGTTTGTTTACAGCTGGGAAATGCTGTTAAAAAAGAGAAGACAACTTGACTAGTACGTTGATGGACATATATCGAACATATATAGTTTGCGTTCCACAATGATGATGACAGCTCGACTCCCGGGAGAGGCCGAGAGAGGCAGGAATTGTGACAGACGGTGGTTCGCCGAGATCGCCGTGATCCAACTACAAACTTGTAAACGGTAGCGTCTTTAAATATATGCTATTGGAGCTGGAATTACCGAGGACGGGAAAAAAGCACATCTAAATGCCGCCGAGGGCCTCCGTGATGTCGCTATTTGTTCA
Organism: Corythoichthys intestinalis; assembly: GCF_030265065.1. Classification (NCBI taxonomy): domain Eukaryota; kingdom Metazoa; phylum Chordata; class Actinopteri; order Syngnathiformes; family Syngnathidae; genus Corythoichthys; species Corythoichthys intestinalis. The sequence goes on from NC_080398.1 coordinate 47,666,872, forward strand.
CGAGGCTCCGGAGCTCTGCGGTCTGATATTACATTCTCGTATGCTATTTTTGCAATACTTTTATAAATGTGATTTATTGACCTGTTTTGGAGTGCACCAATCGTTTTAAATAAAACAAGAAATTGACTCATGTCTAAATGTTTTATTGCGATCAATGCCTGCAATAAAAAAAAGAATGACATACTATTTGTGTTTACATCATATGTACATAACCTTGTAGCATTTCCTTGTAACAAAACAATCCATGTCAGCCCTTCTGCAGTCGGCAAATGTAATATAACTTGTAATTTCACCACATTTTGGTCACTAATGGCCGTAGTATCAATCCATTCCTCACGTTAACACAGGCTGACCGTTGTTAATAATTTTGTCCACGAATGATCAACGAAGTGACACGAACTGCCATCCAATCTCATCTACGTGTCATCTAGGTCGTGCTGAATCAATTTTTGAAGATTCCATGGGTTTCTCTGACTTGATTTCGTAGTTTTATCGTCGTCAATATACTGCTAATACACTGCTACTCGACCGGACCGGAAGTGCGAAGCAGACATTTTCCAAGATGGCGGCGCCCGTATTTCGCTCAGGAAACATGTCTATAGACCCCAATCACATGACGTCACAACTCCGTCCCCTGACTGGAGCAGCCATATTGTCCGTCAGCTCGTCGTGTTTACACATTACCGCTACGTACATGCCTCCTATTACGGCGTGTTTTTCTGCTCGTTAACATTAATAATCAAAACGGGCGAAGGCGTGTGTGGCGGTTGGTTGCAGTAACAGAGAAGATAGACGGAGAGACTTGAAGTTCTACCGTATTCTGAGAGACCCGAAGAGGAGAGCGAGATGGACTGCTGTAATTCGACAAGAAATCTGGGCACCAAACGATCCACAGACTATGTAGTAGTCATTTTATATCTGGTAAGATGCATTTAATATATATTTAGAAGATTTTGGGCTGACAACCACAATTAAGATCATAGTGTGACGTTGGTGATTGGGGTCTATATAGTTGCCTCTTTTTCTTTGGGAGTGGAGTTGTTTTGTTGGTGTTGTTGGCGGTAAGCAGAGTAAAAAGAGGGAGAAAAATACCACGACTTCCGTGTCTAATTTTTCGCCGCCAAGCAAGCGTTACAATATTAATTAAAAATGAATGAAAACTAAATACTATTGAATATGTCATCATTATCATTTTAAAAATTTAAGTGACTGGTAAAAATAGATTATGACTGGATTTTTATGACCCTGTCAGTCAAAATGACAGACAACGAAAATGTCTAGCGCAACCTCTGATTGACATACAGAGAAGTTGTCTACTAATGAAGACAGTTTGGTACTGTTGCTTCTCTCCTAAGGAGTGGGCGTCCACCTAAGATTACGCCAAGAGTTCAGCGCAGAATACTCAGAGAGGTAAAAAAGAACCATAGAGTGTCTACTACAGACTTACAGAAATCACTGGCACAGTCCAATATCTCTGTGCTCACATCAACTACATGTAAAACTACAGCCAAGAATGGTGTTAAAGGGAGAACTCCACAGAGGAAGCCACTGCTGTCTAAAAAGCATTGTTGCTCGTTTAATGTTCGCAAAAAGGCACTTGGGCACTCCACAGAAGTTTTGGCAAAATATTTAGTGGACTGATGAAACCAAAGTTGAATTGTTTGTTAGTAACACACAACGTCATGTGTGGAGGAGAAATGGAACAGCTCACCAACATCAACACCTCATCCCCACTGTGAAGCATGGTGTGGGGGCTGTTTGGGGCTGTTTTGCTGCCTTAGGGCCTGGACAACTTGCAATCATTAATGGAAGAATGAATTCAATAGTTTTTCAGGAAAACCTGAGGCCGTCTGTCAGACAGTTGAAGCTAAAAAGAGGATGGATGCTGCAACAAGACAATGATCCAAAACACAGGAGTAAATCAACTTCAGAATGGTTTCAGAACAACAAAATACACGTTCCAGAGTGGCCAAGTCAAAGTGCAGACTTAAACCCCATTGAAATGTAGCATGACCTAAAGACAGTGATTCATGCCAGACATCCCAGAAATCTGACTGAACTACAGCAGTTTTGCAGAGAAGAATGGGCCAAGATTTGTCGTGTCCGATGTGCCAAGCTGATCTGCAGCTACAGGTTATTGCTGCCAAAGGGGGGGCCCACACAATATTAAATGTGATGGTTCACTTACTTATTTTTCCCCCTTCTGTCATTGTTTGCATACTATCCTCATTAAAATATAAAAACCTATAAATACTTGGGTGGTTTTCGTTAAAGCAGACACTGTTCACTCATCTGTGTGATTTTGCCAAACATCAGATCACATTTGATGGTGATTTTATGCAAAAATGTGAGAAATTCCAAAAGGTTCAGATACTTTTTCATAGCCCTGTATGTCATACTCCCATGTGATACATTAAAATTGTTCAGACGAATAGGACACTCAGATTCCCATCCTCTGTGTCAAGCAGCTGAACTGGACATGTTTAAACAAACAAACAATCAAACAAACAAATTGAAAAAGCAAAAAAAAAAAGTGGTTTTTTTTGTTTGTTTTTTTCAATGACAAAAAGTAAAAAAGTGTCACGCCTGGGTGAGGGTTGTCATGTGTTGGTATATTGTCTCTTCCTGCTTTATTTTGAAGCCTCACCCTCCTGTTTCCACCACTCACCCTTCCTGCTGTCTCACCTGTCTCTGATTATGATTACCAATTGTTCCCACCTGTGCTCCATTCCTCATGTGCTTAAATTGTTTGTCATTCCCTAGTGTCGTGCCAAAGTGTCTTCGTCCTTCGTCGTCACTACAGCCCATAGTCATAGTCCAAGATATTCTAGGTTGTGAGTTTATTCATAGTATTCTACAGTTTGTTATTTTATGCCTAGTGCCAAGTCCTTTGTTATAGTATTCTACTCCAGTGCATTTTTCCTGGCTCTTGTTTCCCGTTTGTACCATTTTATTTCATAGCTCGTTATTTCCTACTTCTAGCGCGCCCTCAGTTAGTTACTGCTTCTGATTATTTGTGTTCAATAAAGACTGAATTCTGTACGTGTGTCCACTTCATTCTGTCCAAGTGTGACAAAAAGTCAATGACAAAAATTGCCATTGTTTTTTTTTTTTTTTTCACTGAAACAAAAGTCAAATTCAATGACAAAATATACTTTTATATTTTAATGTATTCTATTTATTTCATTCATTTTTTTAAATTTCAGCACTCCTGTGATTCCATTCACAAACACCCTATGTGTTTGTGACAGAGCATCATTGAGCAATAGATGGGTGCTAGTGGTGCAGTTATGCGGAAATGACAATCACAGCGTTGCTCCCAGAAGTAGCTCAGAAAAAACAATCGATTATAGCTTAAAAAAAAAAAAAGTTTTGGCAGACATTTAGATAAGACTCGATTGTTTTTATGAAATTTTTTGTTTGATGTTTGTCTTTTTTTTTTTTTTTTTTTTTCAAGAATAAGTTGCATACCAACATGCAAAACAAACTTTTTAAACTCAGTTGCTGCCATTGACGGTGATTGAGCTGCCCTTCTCGTTTAAATGGCTCAGATATCCATCGCTGTCAATGTTACTGTAACATAATTATTCACTGTCAGCGTTCCCAGTTGCAAATAATACTAGTATATGCATCAATGGCATCCGATGAGTTAGTATCATTGTAGTTGATATAAAACAAAAATGTAAACTCTTTTGTTGTTCTTGCAAAAATACACTGTAGCCTATGTGCCAACTCGAGTCAAATTGTGGAACACTGAATTAATATTGCTTTTGTGGAATATAAATTAAACAGGGTAATTAATCAATTACCATGCAATGGCGCCATGCGTGGTGAAATTGTCATCAGCCTCAGACCTGTAGTGATGGCAAAACGCCAGTAGAGGGTTACCTGCTGCCACAATGCTCAAAGTTTATAGGTTTGTCTTTTTTTTTAATTTTTTTTTTTTTTTTGTGGAGATTATGAGATAGACGTCTTGATGATGAATACATTTGCATTAATCCTGTTTTATTGGAAATGAAAAGCTTCAGCATCAAAAGATTGATCTTCTGGGTTTCTTCAAGCATAGCCACTGACACATTTTAGTTGCCCAATAAGTTTCAAATAACAGTAGCCTCGAAGTATTGTAAGTAATTTCAACAACATATCCACATTTATTATTAGAAATTCATTCAGACATGTAGGACTAAAGAGGTATTCTTTATGAAAAGTGCAATACAAATAAAATTGTTACCAAACTAAAAATAATGCACACTGGCTTCTTAATATTTTTTTTCCTTGAACTGAACACTTTAAGCCTAATACTATCAGCACAAAAGCCCTTTAATGTGTGTAACTGAGCACATATTTGCCCAAATAATCAATGCCACAGATGTTGCAAATTTAGAGGTAGTGTATTGTTGACTTGCTCAGTGTTAATAGTACTGTTCATTTTTTTCTGTTCAGTCTACATCCTTACTAGTGTACACTGTAGTTAATGGTTTCCCCCCAAAAATAATGAAATACATATACAGGTATGTCTAACATTTTCCAAACTAACAGCTATTGATAGTGTTAGCTGTGGACGGGAATTACTAAATTATACTTGTACTTAACATACAGTACATGCTGAGTCTTTTTTATTGTTGTTTGTTTACTTGGTTAGGGTATTCACTGTATGTCAGGCCAGAGAGTCAGTCACAAGACTGTCATAGGCAGAGCCTTTTTAAAGCACACCATGCTGGGGCCTCTCTTGACTATCAATCACTTTGAGTGGAGGTTAAAGTGACTGATCTTCATCTAAAAAAAAAACAAAAAAAACTGCCTCCAATAGATAAAAATAAGCATGTTGCTTGGATAGGTGGCAATTTGTTGAATGTGAAATTGTACAGCTCAAAAGAACTGACAGAGGTTGTAATTAATGTAAATATTTGATAATCATGATACTTTTATTTCCCGATTTCCTAGCAATTATCTGTATATGAATACTGAAAAAATCTAAACCCATCAGTTGTTGCTCAGCTTACTGTATGACCCCAAAACAGTAGTTTAACAGTCTTTAACTGTCTGTTGCTAGTGCTTTGCCACTCATTAGCCAGAGGCTAGCATGGCCGTTGCGTGGCTGACCTGTATGGTGGCTAGACAGTAGCTCTGGGCGGTATATTGATACAAAAATCTTATTGATATATTTAAATGGGAACTAAACTAATGTATATAGTATTATAGTATATAACATAATATTGCTGTGAGCTTAGAGGATGCTTCCTCCGTGAACCCTTGACAAGCTGGCTAAGCTGCTACAAATTCTGAAGCAGCTTCCTAGGTTTATCCATCTCAGGCAACGCTAAATTTGTTTCTGCTCATCTTAAATATCATAGGGATTTGTGTGCTTGTATAGTATATGACTTGTGTTTATCAGTGTTAATGTTTTATCCTAGAATTCATAATGTATTAACGGGACATGGGGCCGATTCATAGTGGGCCTGTCTCCGTCAAAGCTGACCGAGTGGAAACACAGACAAAAAGCGTTGAAAATTCTTGTGAATGAATGCTTAAATATTCTTCATTGATATGGACGTAAAAAGTAAAAACAGTTGTTAAAAGTAAAAAAAAAAAAAAAAAAAAAATGCAGTTAGCATTTATTTTACGTAAATATTGTGAACTAAGATACTAGTCAGTAAGCAAATTAACGGCCGCCATATCACGAAGAGCTTTGTCGTTGAAAAATCTTGTAAATAAATGCTTAAATCCTTGTATTCTTTATAGATATGGATGAAAAACAGTCTCGATTCTATGTTAAGAGCAAAAAAACTGTGCAGTTAGTATTAATTTTATGTAAGCATTGCGAACTATGATGCTAGTCAGTAAGCAAATTAGCGGTCGCCATATCACACAAAAAGAGGTTTTTCCGTTGAAAATTCTTGTGAACAAATGCTTAAATCCCTGTATTCTTTATAGATATGGACGTCTAGATTCTTGGTTAAAAGCAAAATACCAGACAGTTAGCAGTTATTTTACGTAAATATAGCGAAGTATAATGCCAATGCTGCAGCGGCTAATTTCTCCCATTGATTTTTTTCACAACGTTTCAAAACGCACGCATGGTACGAAAAATATAATATTTACCTTGGTGAATCCTCGAACAAATCACTCTTACGACAATCCCACCTGTTTGTATGCAGTACAACTTTTGTACTTTTTCAACCTAAATCCGGCGTTAGATCGCTGCATGTGACCGACTGCTAATAAATGAAGCGGAGTGTGGGACGGCCCCCTTCGGCAAGGCGTGACGCAGTGAATGGGGAATGTGTCACGTCGATATATTATGAAGTCTATGGTTTTATACAGTATATTGCCCATTATATTGGTCATCGGCCATTATATCAGATTTTAGTTCTGCAACAACAAAAATTCCATTTTGGCCAGGCTCTAATGTTATGTTCACTGAAGACAAAATGTTCCATAGGTGTGAATGTGAGTGTTATTGAATGCCTTTCTATATGTGCCCTGGCACCCGCCCCAGGCTTTAACCTGCCTCAAAGTCAGCTGTGATAAACTCCAGTTTACCAAGGACTATGAAAAGGATCAAATGTAACACAGACATTTACGTATACTGTACTTCCAGACTCAAAAGGTTGACATATTTTAGGCTTTTATTAAATGGTAATCAAATCAGTGATGGGTATTGTATTAGTATATTTTAGATTCTAAATACAATTAATTTCATAACTTTCAAATAAGACACCCAGTAAAAGGTCAAAACTCACCTGACCAACTCAATGAATCATGTCTTGCAGGGAGATGATTTGCAATAATCTTTGATCAGTAGTGAAATGACTGAAATGCCACGAGCCAAATCAGAACAAGCTGTATATGCCAATTTGATCCTCTGTGAGAGCGCCACATGCATTGGTAGTGCAAACAGCAGCGCGGTTGGCATAAACGCGGTTGTCGCAATGTTCTCAGGAAATCTGAGCTGAGATCCTGTAGGTCAAACCTCAGCTGGCAGTCTTGTGATTTTTGAATAGCCAAAAGGACACTTCGGGTGCAGGGTGCGGTATCTCACACACCGTTGCGTTGTATGATGGCCACAGGCTTCATTTGACACATAAACCGCTCAAGCTTGTTGGTCTGCTAACTCTGCCAAGATTGTGTTTGTGTTGATTTTGAATGGTTTATTGCCTCTTCCAAAAAGGGTTGGTTTTTTGGGGTTTTGTCAAAAAACATATTAGCTGTTTATACAGTCACATACTGTGAAGTTAATGACTGGTGTCAAATTTACAAACAAAACTAGCAGGAGTTAAGTGATTTATTTCATTCTTTAATTCTTTTGAATTATTACAACTGTGATTGTACAGTGTGTTTATTTACCCAATTTCTGTATTTTAACACACCCACCAAATGAGTAACAAGTCACAATTTCTTTTATCAATCCAATCATTCATTCAGATTTGTTCAATGAGAGGTCCCTTAACAAATCTCACACAGCTTAGCCTGTATTAAGAACAAAGAAAGGTGTAGCATTAATATCAACATTCATTCATTCATTCCTTTATTCAATTATCTATATCAATTATCTTCGCGAAGGTTGTGAAAGTGCTGGAGCCTATCCCACCTGACTATGGGCAGGAAGAGTACACCTTGAACTGTTTGCCAGTCAATTGCATGGACCATATTGACAAGCTTTCAAACTTACATTCACCAATAAAGACAACCTGGAGCAGGTATCTCTAAAGTCAGCATTCTGTGATTTTTCTGAAAGCAGCCCTTGGAGGAAAACGTTTAGACACCCAGTCTAGAGCGGTCAACCGATCAAAAGGGCATGTTTTTGTGAAGTAGGAGGAAACTGGAGTCCCCAGGGAAACTCCACAAATGAAAGCTGGACCCCAGGACTTTAGTTCTTGATCTCAGAATTGTGAGGTTGACGTCTACTCCAATCCACTATGCCACCTTAATCAAGACTGTTACTTCTAATTATGATAGAGTGAAGAATTTTATTACTGGCTGCAGACCTGTCAATGCGTGTTGAAACTTGGTAGCTATGTAGCATGGGCCAGTATCTATCGATCCTTGGAAATCCTTTTTTTTTTTTATCAGGGCTCATTAATTAATGGCAGACTTATTGGTGCCTGTGTTGTCTGTAGGTTACAAGTAAAGAGCATGCGCGAACCGCTTTGAACCTGTTGCGAGCTTGTTTGTCATCAGATTACTGAAATAGAGCATTAACCAAGGAGTACTCCCCAAATTTGTGAGGACAATCTTAAGAGTCTGATTTTGCTGTGTTGATTCCTACATTCTTTCCAGACCTGTGTTTATGAGAGTTTTCTCCATGTGCAGTGGTGCCTATACTTGAGAGTGACTCAACCTGAATTTTTCAAGCCATTTTGCCCAAAGTCAGCTGGAATAGACTCCAGCTCTCCTGCCATATCAAACCTGTCTAGGTCTGGGTTTGGACAGCTAGGACGTATTTCTGTTTCCTCATTAAACAGGGTATTTGGTTGAATATGAATGAAGGGATTTGTATGCAGGGTTTAGTATGTGTATACAACTCACCCAAAAGACAGCTGAGATAGGCTCATGCACACCTGCAACATGATGATGATAAGAATTGTAGACTATGGGTGGATGAATTTAAATCGTGTGAACAAAATATCCATTCAACCATCCAAAACCCAAACTACAGGTTTGCTTGATGCATACTTGATAGCCCCAAAGTTGGTGCAATATGGTATACTAATAAAGCTGGCATTAAAAAAAGCTAGCATTTTCATTTCCAAAGCGCATTTCAAACTTAATTATTTTTTACAAGCATACTAATAAGCAGACTCGAGTTTGAAGAAGCTTGAATTCTGTTCTGAGTTTTTATGGTTTTGTACACACCTCATTTTGTTCGTTACTCAGAACCACAAGTTCTAGCATTTTACGAATTGTTGTAGTCCACTGATCCTGGACAATTGTATCATTGAGCTTCATTCAAAGTCACTTACAGAAACTGTATATGGACAACATTGATTTCTGCACACCCACCATTACGGGCATAAAGTAAGGAATCATACTTTTTTTCAACTTTCAAAGCCTCTTGTGAGTTTCCTTCCTCAGAAAGATTTACTACAATGGTAAATGTATTTCTGAGCAACTTCAGAGTCCAGCTAGATGAAAATTGAATATACTGTTATTTAATCTATTACTGATTAAATTTGAAGATTATTAAGAGCTTTTTGCAGAAGTAAGCTACCATACACGTAAAAAACAATTTACAGTGGTACCTTTGCTTATGAAATTAATTGGTTCTGGAAGTAGTTTCTTAACATAAAAATTCTGTAAGCAGAGACACGTTTTCCTTGTAAATGGCCTTATCTGTTCCAAGCCCCCTACAATTCAGAAAAAAATCTATTATAATGCATAAAAATGCATCAAAACATGTAACGAATACGTGTTACAATTAGATTATTGCACAATAAACTTTAAAAAAAAAAATATATATATATATATATAATTAGGGGTGTCAAACGATTAAAATTTTTAATCGAGTTAATTACAGCTCAAAAATTAATTAATCGTAATTAATCGCAATTAATCGCAATTCAAACCATCTATAAAATATGCCATATTTTTCTGTAAATTATTGTTGGAATGGAAAGATAAGACTGAGATGGATATATACAGTACATTCAACATAAGGTATATAAGTACTGTATTTCTTTATTATAACAATAAATCAACAAGATGGCATTACCATTATTAACATTCTGTTAAAGCGATCCATGGATAGAAAGACTTGTAGTTCTTAAAAGATAAATAAAAATAATAGATAAAATATATAAATAAATAAAATATATAAATATTTATAAAAATAATAATAGTATATAATATAATAATAAAAGATAATAACTAGTACAAGTTATAGAAATTTTATATTAAAACCCCTCTTCATGTTTTCATTTTAATAAAATTTGTAAAATTTTCAATCAAAAAATAAACTAGTAGCCTGCCATTGTTGATGTCAATAATTACTTACACAATGCTCATGGTTGCTTAAGCCTATAAAATCAGTCGCACCCAAGCGCCAGCAGAGGGCGGCAAAACTCCGAAAAACACAACAAGTGCACCTTTCACTTTGCAGTCCTTTTTGCTGGCCTTTCTGTTTGAGCGGGGCATTTGTGCGTTAATTGCATCAAATTTTAACGGGATTAATTTAAAAAATTAATTACTGCTCGTTAACGCGATAATTTTGACACCCCTAATATATATATAAGAATGTTGCAAAGAATGAAAGTTAATACAATGATGTAAGGCTGTCGGAAAACAAGGGGCGAATGAAGAGGACACTGGGATACACACATACGCATACAGTAGAGGTCCCTCTTAGCCAATTGGATGCCAGGAATGTGCCAATGGCAGAGGAGCTATAAGTATGTTATGTTCAGTAAACTCTGGGAGCTGCAACTACCAACCATACAGTATTTTTTCCTTTCGTATCCTGAAATTTATTTCGTGACAAGAGGAAATATTTTCCCATTGAGGTGTGTCTTAACCTGAAAATTCTGTATGTAGAGACGTTTGTAAGTAGGGGTACCATTGTATATATATTTATATATTCATATATATACAAATATATATACGGTATATATATCTTTTTCCACTTTTGACTGGATGTGATATGAAGTGGTGTTGAACCAGAGGAGTCACTATGCTGCTAAATAGTTTTGAGAGCCCATGTAATTTGATAGACGCAAAGAGTTACATGAGGACTGCCGGTAAGTATTATTTATTGCAGGGTTTCCCTGCTTGCTGCTGAGTCCTCGCCAAGGGACAAGAAAAGGACCTGAAGGGTTGAATGAGGATGGCATAGATAAAACAAAACACTATTGCTCATGTAGCTTTATTATAGTAATTACTTACTTACGTTCTGTATGCCTGTGTGGTGTTTACTTATGTGAGTTTATTCTGACTACTCCCCATTCCTCCCACATTCCAAAAACTTTTGATAATATTTAATTAAAGAATAACTTTTTCATAGTTGTTAATGATTGTCAGTGTGTGCCTGGTGATTCACTGTGGATCAGTCAACCACTCCAGCTATTAACGACCAAATGAGTAGATTAGGTTTAAAAGATAGTGTGTAAAGGCATGCACAGTGTAAATAATTCATCATATATTTCAATGGCCAGCACAGAGGAAATGACACTGAAATATAGGGTCAATGCACTACTTGCGTAAGATGGTGCATTTACAGCCTCCTTAAAGCAGTGCTACTCGAATAGTGGGTCTCGACCCCCCAGGTGCGATGCCAGGGCTGGTGTTTGTGACACTTGGGAACATTCTTTTTTTGTTGGCTTCACTAGAATCAAGTGTGTATGCACATCCACAGCAGTGGATCAGAGTGGCGCGCTCTTTGTTGTTATGTTGTAGGGCATTTTTGTGAGTGTGGAAACAAACTCTCAAAACTTGTTTTTTCTTTATTAGAACTGAAAGTGCCAGTGAATTTAACTCTGTCAATACACACAGCAAAAATCCCATGGGATTAAGAGCATTTTATTTCGACAACAGACTCCAGCTCCATTCCTAATTAAAGCAATAATGAAAGAAGAAAGTGCATACACCAGTTGAAACTAAATCAGACATGAGAAAAGGTAGTCAATCAGTCTGTAAACCAATTAGTCTGTCAGTAAGTCAGTCTGTGAAGTAGCTAGCCAGCCAGCCAGCCAGTCAGTCAGTCAGTCAGTCAGTCAGTTGTAGTAGGTAGGAAGCCAGGCTCAGGGTGATGTGCTGTCACATTTCTGTCTGGTCTTACTTACATAAATCAATGATGAGTGCAAAACTCACTCAATAATAACAATATGCAAGGTGGCAATCACTTTGTCTAAACAAACACAAATATGCACCTCAGTGAAGGTAACAGAATGATTCCTTAGGTTTATGAGCATCTCATCCTTACAAAAGACGTCAGATCAAACACATTAACTCATTCACTCCCAGCCATGTTCACCAAAGCAAGGCCCTTCGCTCCCGGCCGTTTTACTGGATTTTGACTGATTTTCCAAGCCCCACAGAAAATTATGTTCTATTGCTATATAAACATGGAACCCATCATAAGAAAGATTAGACTCTTTTCTTTTAGCAGAAAAAAGTATATTCATATCTTTTTCCATTCTTTAGAAATCAGCATTAGAAAATAGCTTAGTTTGAGCATTTTTCCAATTTCTGATGAAAAAAAAAAAAAAACGGAGAAATTGAGCTTTTTGTGAACGCATGCATTTCAAACATAACTTTGACTTTAACACAGCTATTTTTTGCTTTAGTTACATCCCAAACATCTGAATGTTTTCCTTTTACAAAATAACAGAAACAACACGACGAATAGAGCTTTTGATAGCAAAGTAACAATTTATTTAGACATAACTAACTGAAAGATGACGTTGTGTTGGCCACGACAGCGGGTTACACTTTTCCCTCATCGCCGCCTGTTTCAAAAAGCTGAAATTTTTTTTTGTCTCTGCAGGCTCTGCTCGTGAGCAGCACGGACTTAAAGGCATCCAGTGGTCTCGGTCGTCCAGCACCCGGCACCGGGCGTCCTACCAGTTGTTCTGCTCGGTCGTCCGCCGCCTGCCATCCATTCGGTCATCTTCCGCCTTCTCCCCGGCTTTGCTGCTTGGCCGTTGGTTGCCGTTGAATAGGGTTGCGGATCTTATCAAATGCGCTACTGCCCTCCAGTGGCCAGTTTTATTGCTTTAAAATGGGTTTTGAGCTTTGTGCATTCTATCTTAGATACATGGGAACCTTTAGATGGCGATTGTCAAAAAAAAAAAAAAAAATGCAAAAGACGTATAAATACGTTTGTGGGACACTGAAGCAATCAAAAATAGAACATATTTATACGTTTTTGGGAGCAAATGAGTTAATGGCAATGAACAATGTACATATTGCTTAAATTTTCAAATGTATACCTATGCATTTTGCCAAAATGTTATTGTATTAAAACAAAAAACAACATGGCATGCTTTTAGTTACTGTAATCTAGTAACAGCAATCTTGAGTGTTAGGTTTTGTGTTGGTTCCCTCCTGGTGTGTTCCTGTGATTGCCCATTAATTTCACCTGTTGTACCTGCTCCTTGTGTATCGTCCAACCTGCATCCTTCTGTGTCACCCACCTGTTCCTCGTTCTCTCGTTACCCCTTGTCTGTGTGTGTATATAAGCTCCAAGGTTCTTTTCACTCCTTGTTGCGTCATTGTCAATGTCAGTGTGCATGTTCACGTCAGGTTTAATTCTTGTCCGTTCCTACGTCGTAGCCCTCGTGTTCCTCAGCCTTAGTAAATTTTTTGATATCAGTCTTTTGTTTGTACCCTGACTTTTGTTTAAAAGTTGTTGGATTCCCCGGTCGTTTTGTTTGTTCTTTGTTTTTTGTTGGCTTTAATTAAATACTTTTTGCACGGTCTATCTGGCTCACTTTCCTTTTCCTGCGTTTGGGTCCATACCACCTGCCTGTCCGCAAATCCTGACAGACAGGAAAATGAGACAGAGGGACAGACCCACATGCACACATATACTTTCATACTGTAAGTATATTATGAGGTAATACACTTACTCATGGCATTATGCAATTTGTGTCCAAAGTTAGATGGGCAAATGTAGCAGAATCACCAGTAGCCATGGCTGTTGTTGTTGTTGCTGTTAAAGAAGGCACGCTCTCGTGGGAGGAAGCGGAAATGCAGAGGAAACTACTTGAGCTTAGATGAACCAAAATGGTGCGGTGTTGAAAAACGAACGTACCTATTTGAATGTTTTTAACATCGTTTTAACCAGAAAAGTCGGTTTCGGTTCAAAATCAATTAATCAAACAGCTCTAAAATTGGGTTTATGCCAGTAGATATAATCAGACATGGGACACCATTACTTTCAACATTTTTTTTCCATTTAAAATGTGTAAATAAAACATAAATCACAGTCTGGGCTCAAAACAGTAGGCAGAAGTCATGAGTTCATTATACATAACAGTGCATTTTTTTTTTTTTTTTTTTTAAATTTTATGTGGAGTTTGATAAACTACTGTAAGGGGCTTCTGCATACAAAAAAGTACAGTAAAGTGAATCAAATTAATTCTTTGCTTGACCCAACAATACAGACACACATCCTCAGTGGCACTCTTACTATAAAAGGACTCATGGAAAGTACTGGTGTGCTTCTGCATGTAGTTGTGCGTGCGCATGCACAAATGAACTCACATTTTGTAATTCTCATAAAACGTGAACACATGCATGAAGACCCATTTACACAAATAGCGTGATACAATACCTACACAGTTACACGAAAAACAAAAACACATACACACAGTCAAGCATGTAGCAAAAAGCTGCAGCTGCTGTGTTATAATTAGAATGTTTTGAAATCTGAGAGTCAGACACTGAAACTTCACCTGCACAATAAGTACTTACCATGGTCACCTTTTGTCAGCATGACATAGAACATACAGTACATGTAAAGACAAACAGAGAGAGGAAAATGCAGATTCACCTGTTTGTGGACACCATTTTCCAGGAAAAGGTTTTATGAAGGTTTCCAGCCTCAATGTCCAAATGGAGTTGTACCCTACTGCATATACAGTGGCATGAAAAAGTATTTGAAGCTTTTGGAATTTCTCACATTTATACATAAAATCACCATCAAATGTGATCTGATCTTTGTCAAAATCACACAGACGAAAAAACTGTGCCTTCTTTAACTAAAACCACCCAAACATTTATAGGTTTTTATATTTTAATGAGGATAGTATGCAAAAGGGGGAAAAATAAGTAAGTAAACCATCACATTTAATATTTCACAACCTCCCCTTTGGCATCAATAACTTCAACCACATGATTCCTGTAGCTGCAGATCAGTCTGGCACATCGATCAGGACTAATCTTGGCCCATTCTTCTCTACATAACTGCTGTAATTCAGTCAGATTTCTGGGATGTCTGACATGAATCCCTGTCTTTAGGTCATGCCACAGCATCTGAATGGGCTTCAAGTCTAGACTTTGACTTGGCCACTCCAGAACGCGTATTTTGTTCTTCTGAAACCATTCTGAAGTTCATTTACTTCCGTGTTTTGGATCATTGTCTCGTTGCAGCATCCATCCTCTTTTTAATTTCAACTGTCTGACAGGCGGCCTCAGGTTTTCCTGCAAAACATCATGATAAACCTTTGAATTCATTCTTCCAAAGTGCATTTCATAGTGCAACCAGAGACATCTCGAATTAAACACAGTACATAATAATTTAACATATACAAGTCTAAATCTCTCATCCTGAAATCAGAACATATAAGATGCATTAAGTAGCAAATTATACAAAATCTAAATTATAAAATATACAGTATGTCCCATTTGCATTAAGCAGAGAACAGCTGTACAGCATAAAATATGAATTTACAGGTACTGAATTATGTGTTAGATAGATAGATAGATAGATAGATAGATAGATAGATAGATAGATAGAATAAAAAATTACAAGTCTTCAAAAGCATTAACTGTAGTGATCATAACTTTATTTACCGAAATTTTCGCACTATAAGGCGCACCTGACTATAAGCTGCCACCCACCAAATGTGACACAAAAATGGCATTTGTTCATAGATAAGACACACTGGACTATAAGCCGCAGCTGTCCTCACTGTATTTTGGGATATTTACACCAAAACATATTAGCCGGCAACACTTCATTAGACAGCGGCATCATATGATGGTCAGAAGACCAAATGAACCACCATGAAGCTTATAACTAATTGGCTGCAAAGCTTCATTGCTTCAAGAAGCTTCATTTGGCCATCACTGCTTCCTTGGGGGAGACAGTCAACCTTTAATGCCACATGCTGTCAACACTGTTGTTGTCCATCAGGCCTCCTAGCATGCATTGCAGCGCAACAGATGTAAATAACAATAAAAATTCATGTTCTTTGCGAATTATTTCTTCAGTTACTGTTCCTGTTTGTTGAAATAATTTCTAGTTGCGGTATTTGGTAACGCCTTATTTGATAGTGGCGTCCTAAGACTGTCATTGGACAATTAGACATAATTATGACATGACAGTGTCATGAGCATTAACTAATGCTTATAACAGTTATCATTCAGTTTAATTCAGCAAATGATCTCACTTTTGAATGGATGTAAAAGATCCGAGCTGGACGTAAATGGAGCTGGTAACATAACTTGCTGGATTACACTTAATGACATCTGTCATAAGCATTCAGTAATGACCATGATAGTGTCATGTCATAATTATGATGGTCTTAAGACAGTCTTATGATGCCGCTGTCAAATAAAGTGTATGCAAATACCATACCAAGCAATTAATGAAACAACTGGAACAGTAAATGAATAAATAATTAGCAAAGAACATGAGTTTTGATTGTTACTTACATCTGTAGTGCTGCAATGCATGCTGAATATTGATTGTTACTTACATCTGTAGTGATGCAATGCATGCTAGGAGGCATGGGTTGACTATTAACACAAATAAATCAACAAATAAGTTGCACTGGACTCAGGGGTCGCGTTAACCGAATATTTTCCGTCGTTGACCGGTTTTTTAAAACGGTGACGGAAAAAACTGAAGTCCGTCCGTCATTTTGACAGGTTGCAATTCACACCCCAGACCACAGGGTGGCGAGTGAGCATATTAATTAGCTATTGTCTCTCTTAATGCATGACGTCGTTGGCTATTCTGTCAGAATATTGTAGCGTCACAGGGGTCTGGCGGCGGCACCGTGATTGACACATCAACGCGAGGTTCTTATTGGTGCACCCAGTGTGCCAGCGCGTCATCCAATTGGTGGACTAGATTGCCGCCTGTGTATAGACCCCAATCACATGACGTCACAACTCCGCCCTCCTGACTGGAGCCGCCGTATTGTGTGTCAGCTCGTCGTGTTTACACATTACCGCTACGTACATGCCTCCTATTACGGCGTGTTTTTCTGCTCGTTAACATTAATAATCAAAATGTTGAAGGCGTGTGTGGCGGTTGGTTGCAGTAACAGAGAAGATAGACGGAGAGACTTGAAGTTCTTCCGTATTCTGAGAGACCCGAAGAGGAGAGCGAGATGGACTGCTGTAATTCAACAAGAAATCTGGGCACCAAACGATCACCACAGACTATGTAGTAGTCATTTTATATCTGGTAAGATGCATTTAATATATATTTAGAAGATTTTGGGCTGACAACCACAATTAAGATCATTGTGTGACGTTGGTGATTGGGGTCTATATAGTTGCCTCTTTTTCTTTGGGGGCGGAGTTGTTGTTTTGTTGGTGTTGTTGGCGGTAAGCAGAGTAAAACGGGAGAAAAATACCACGACTTCCGTGTCTAATTTTTCGCCGCCAAGCAAGCGTACAATATTAATTAAAAATGAATGAAACCTAAATACTATTGAATATTTCATCATTATCATTTTAAAAATTAAAGTGACAGGTAAAAATAGATTATGACCGGATTTTTATGACCCTGTCAGTCAAAATGACAGACAACGAAAATGTCTAGCGCAACCTCTGACTGGACTATAAGCCGCAGGATTCAAAAAGAACAAAAAACAGTAGCGGCTTATAGTCCGGAAATTACGGTACATTCAACCAAAGCAATTAGTCCCATGGTCCTTAACTTCGATTGATAGGGCATCATACTGGATAAACAGAAGTACACCTGTAGGCTGTTTTATGAATGGGGGTGTGTCCGAACAGCGTGGAAATGGAGGTACTTTCAAATGCGACCTGTAGCGGAGCTCTCCGGTTTGATAAACTCTCGATGGCTAAACAAATGAAACGACCTGCACAATAAGGCAAAACTCTTCCCTTTCTGTAATTATCGGAGAGTACAGAGAGGCCTTAAATAACTCGTTGTCAAAAATAACTAGTGACCATTCAGAACTTTACTAACAAAGCCCTGAACATGACTTGTATGGAAGGCACTAGTTCATCACTCTAGTTACCTCATTGCTTTTTTTTTTTTTTTTTTAATCATTAAAAAACGCTTTACAAAAGGGCCTTAAATCACTCGTCACAACGCCAACTGGCGACAGTTCAGATCCCAACTGACGTTCGCCAACTTTACTAACAAAGCCCTGTGTGAAAGGCGCTAGTTAGCCCCTCCGCAGTTAGAGCTAGTACCTCGAGTAACTGCGTTCTAAGAGGCGGTGAAATATCGAGGATTATCTGAAGTCAGTTATCAAGAAATTAAGCGAATACTTGTGTTATAGACACCATTACAAGTGCAGGAATTGATCGAACGACACGATTGAATGATTTATGAAGACTATTATAGGCCATCACTCAAACTTTTAGCTGTAAGAAGTTAACAATTGTTGTCATTAATCCCTTACCCTGCCGCAATTTCCAACGGGTCAGGTGTTCGGCCATTCCTTACTACGCGGCGAAATGTCCTACACAATGCTCAGCGCGTTTGCGCATGCATCCACACGCATGCGCACATGGGTTAGAAGCGGCGAGTACTCACTATTTTTGTTTTTAATTAGTTATTTGGAACCTTTTCACTGCCTCAAAGATACTTTTTGCATTTATTACCCTCTCATACTTTTAACCATTGTGTTTTTTTGTGTTAGCTTTGAAGCAGTTGACCACATTAGTCACGTAGCATATTTAAACCGTCCTTATTTGATATAACTACATTTAAGTGTTTTCTGCAGGCATTTTTTAGTACATTATTCCTGTATGCATCCAAACAAAACAAGTTTAGAGCGCACAGTAGTACTTTGGGTGTCAAATTGGACTAATGTAGGACTAGAGTGTAGTTTTGAGCATGGACTACGGTTTTGAAGTTAACGGTTTCACTCACTCGTTGACATGCCCCCCCCCCCCCCCCCCCATTTTTTTCTCCTCGAATCTAGGTGATTCAGAAGAATGACCCATTTTGATTTCAAAACGGCAAAATTTCGCCGAAAGGTGGTAAGTTTGCATGCCTGTTTCATTAATGACTGAAAGTTGTCCAGACATGAGGTAGCAAAACAGCTCCAAATCATGATGCTCCCTCCACCATCCCTCACAGTGGGGATAAGGTGTTGATGTTGGTGAGATGTTCCATTTATCCTCCACACATAACGTTGTGTGTTACTCCCAAACAATTCAACTTTGGTTTCATCAGTCCACAAAATATTTTGCCAAAACCTTTGTGGAGTGTTCAAGGGCCTTTTTGCAAACATTAGCAAGAATGTTTTTGTTTTTTGCTTTTTTTAGACTGCAGTGGCTTTCTCAGTGGAGTCCTCCCATGAACACCATATTTGGCCATGGTTTTACCTATAATTGATGTGTGCACAGAGATATTGGACTGTGCCAGTAATCACTGGCACAATCCAATATCTCTGCATAGCAGACACTCTAGGGTTCTTTTTTTTTTACCTCTCTGAGTATTCTGCGCTGAACTCTTGGCGTCATCTTTGGTGGACGGCCACTCATTGGGAGAGAAGCAACAGTGCCAAACTCTCTCCAGTTGTAGAAACCTTCTCTGACTGTTGATTGATGAACATCCAGACTTTTAGAGATAGTTTTGTATCCTTTCCCAGCTTTATACAAATCAACAATCCTTGATCGCAGATCTTCAGAAAGTTCTTCTGACCGAGCCATGATGCACATCAGAAAATGCTTCTCGCCAAGACAATTCTTACCAGGTGTGTGCTTTATTGTGGGCAGGGCAGCTTTAAACCACTCATCAGTGATTGAGCACACACCTGACTTAAATTGTTTAGTAAAAGTTTCAATTGCTTTTTAAGCCTCCTTAGGCAGAGGGTTCACCCCTTCTGTCATTGTTTGCATGCTATCCTCATTAAAATATGAAAAGATATAAATGTTTGAGTGGTTTCAAATAAAGCAGACAGTGTTTTTACATCTGTATGATTTTGACAAAGATCAGATCAATTTGATGGTGATTTTACGCAGAAAAATGAGAAATTCCAAAAGGTTCAGATACTTTTTCATACCACTGTAGAGAATACAGCAGACACATTACTTGATCAGCTGATGGATCAATTCATACTAATACGAGGCAACTTTTTTCCTTCTAAATCTCAATTTTTGTTCTTCTTTTTAAAATTTCACCGAGTCAGGATGCTGCATCCACAGCAATGCAACAATAGCAACAAGTTTCCATATTATATACAGAATGGTACGCATGGATGACTTTAGTGCGGAAAAACTGGAACAATGATTGTGGCCCATCAGGCTTTCTCTCAGGTCCAAACACTCTCACAAATGTTCTTTTGAATGAATAGATAAAAACACACACTGAAGTCACATGTCCCAGTAATTTTGCTTATAGAATGGGGCTTTCTGTTAACTTGTGTAACTATTCAGAAATAAAAGGTCACACGTAGACTTTTTCACCTAAAAATGTAAAATATATGTCAGTAGGGTGGTGGGTGTGCTGAAGCAGTTGACTTCAGGCAAATCCGGGGTACAGCTTGAACAGGTTGACAGCCAATTGAATCGTATGCTATAGATTCTAAAGGCTGTGTTTTTTAAGCAGCCCCTAAATAATTTAAATTACAGCTGCAGGTACAGTGCAAAGTATTTGATTATTATTATTATTATTATTATATTTTCACTTTCTACAGATGCTGTTGTTTGTGTCCATACAATTTAGTCTGAATAGTGTGGTTTCATAAAACTGAACAAAAACCTTGCTGGATTTTGTGATTAAATAAATGATTATTTTAGAACTGTCTGCTCTAAACTAGCAGAAATCCAGCTCAAATCGCCATCTAGTGGATTTTACTGGCAAATGACATGGTAGCAATGTGAGTTCATTGCTATCTACTTTGCATGAGGATGATTACAAATATCTGAAACAAATAATAATACATTTTGTCAAAATATAAATGTATGAAAAACATGGTGACATATATTTTCTTTTAATTCGATATACACTACTAGTAATCTTAGCCATGCAGCAGTAGTGGTTGACATGTCTGCTTCACACCTTACAGAAGAAAGGTCCTGGGTTTAAAATTGCAACCGCAGCCCTTTTGTGTGGCGCTTGTGTGAATTCCCTCAGGTACTTATGGTTTCCTCCCACATTCCAAAAGCATACATATAATGTTAGAGTAATTGAGGGAGCGTGAATGGTAAACTGCAATTGACTAGCAATGAGCGATGATGCCCTACCTTTAAGCCAAACAACAATAACAAATATGCACGCAACGTTACTTACTGTGGAGTTTGTTTTCTCATCCTAATTAAAAGCCTTTTGAGTGAGTCATTATGCATTCTAACAGGTCCGACATCAGTAGAACAAGTAAAGTAGGTTTAGTCATCATGTTACCTGTAAATTGACATAGCTGCTGTGCAAAAGGTACACTGACATCGTCATGATAATAAAATGTGGGACAGCCGTCATTGATGAATTAGGCTAGCAGGTCAGTGTCATTAGGGTGCAAATGATGCCACGCAGGCTTCAGTGACGCGAGACTGAATAAGACCCATCTGCTGCCCTTTACTTTTCAGACACCACTAAAGGGATTACCTGCTTTGGCTGCACAGTTCTCACAACTGTAACAAATCTTAAAAACGGAAGTATACACCGTCTGTTTTGTTTCCGTTCAACCAGCTGTTACTGTCTGTATTCTAAGGTTGTATTTATACTGTATGTACAGTATTGTCACACTTGACTGCATGCAAGTCACTTTTGCATATTCACACCCTTTTGTTTTCTGAGTCTATAATTGATCTGTCAATGTGACAGAAACTCTATGCAGGCAGTAGTTGCATTCCAGTTTGAGCACTCCATTTTAGCAACACAAACATCCAGACAGATCATGCTTACCTAGCACTGTTCTTTTTCGCGGTCCTTTTCATTTTTGTCTTAGTCTTAGTCTTTTGGCCAAAGATACTTAGTCTTACTTTCTCATATTTTAGTCATTTCAAAATGTTTTCGTCTCCATCTATTTTTAGTTGACGAAATCTAATACAAATTTCGTCTAGTTTTAGTCAACAGTTAGTCCAAATGTTTTCATCTGTAAAATTCAAATTCAAAGTTTTTGTCCAAAAATAAATAAAGGTTTCAAAAAATTTCGAATGAACATTGACAGACGAGCACATATTGAAGCGTCTACAAGGACAATGCCAACTTTGTGATGGTAATACACACTCAGCAGGAAAAGTGATACATTATTTTCAATTAAACCTACCTAGAAGCCAAGAACTGCATGGATCTGCTTTACAATGGCCGGTCTTTTAAGACGCTGGCCATTCTGAAGCTAATGCTAATGCTAGGGTGACCATATTTTGATTTCTAAAAAAGAGGACACTCAGCCCAGCCTCCGCCCGGCCTCAAGATACTTGAATTTTACTCGAAGTTCACTCAAAGATGCCTATATCACTTTAATATATTTAAAGTGTGCCCCCTCACTATGGAAGGAAAAATGCAGTTTGGAAAAAAAAAAATAATGACTTTAAAAAAAAAAAAAAAAAATTATATATATATATATATATAATGCAGACCCATAGAAATGTAGTCCAGTCAATACACATACACACAGTAGGCTATGTCCCAACTAAACATTTTTATAAATTACTATCACGACAATTGTCCTTGACAAATTGTTATTCCCATTCAATTGATGTTCTCATTCAATGTTCTAAATTGCACACAAACAAAAACCGAAATAAACTGACAAACTATTCAATCAGCATGTTTCCAAACGTAGCAGTTCAAAACTACGTTTCCCATAATGCCTAGCGCGGTTTCGCTTACTGATAGCTAGCTGAGGCAAAAATCAAACTTTGCAATAAAAGTTTACAATCATCGGCAGCGCACCGATGCGACACCAAACGGGATTTTACAGTCAAAGCTCCGACAGAAGTCAACAGTTGCCAATATATACGTATTTATCATTATAAAAAAAAAAAAACTTCAGGCATTGTGGCCAAATCGTCAACCCAGTAGATGGCGGTAATGCCTCATGATAGGGGTAAACTGCCAACAAAAACAAGAAGAACTACTACTTCCCTCCATTCTCGTAGGAGCCATGTCAACTGCTGCCACCCAGCGGTCGGAGGGATTCTCTTCAAATTGGTCCCGTGAAAAATCATAAAAACCAGACATTTTTATGAATTTATAAAACCTGCCCAGACCACGAGGACACTACGTGAAAGTAGGACTTGTCCGGGCAAAAGAGGACATTTGGTCACCCTAGCTAATGCGAACATGAATGCTATGCTAACGCCAGGATTACATATAGCATCTGATGATCACTCAGCACAGACCTTGAAAGGCTAAAGCAACATTGCATATTCTCTCTTGCCAAGATAAGAAAACATTTCTTACCTTGTTTCTAAACAAACAAGATGGAGCGCAGCCTAGCTTGAGACACTTCCTAAATTCCGGTAAGAGGGAGAGGCGCAGCGCATCTCACATGAGTGGCGCGACCTAAACACTGCCACGATGCAAGCTGACGTACTCCACTTACAATATGAAAATGTCACGCATAGGCATGTGTAGGTATGAGTTTCTGACGGTATGATAACCGTTAGCTAAAATATCACCGTTTTACTGTAAAACGTTATTGCAATTACAGCTTTAAAATTTTCAGATGTCTGGGTTTAAAAAAAATTTTTTTTCCATTGAACATGATTTTTATTTTTCAAAACAAAATCTTAGCGAATTGGAACATAGGTATAATTAAATATTCTAAATAAAATTAAAATAAATGCAGTCCTTCAGGTGAGCCTAAACCCTCATCCACAGGTCAACTTTATTATCATCAGAACAAAAACAATTGAATTATTGTCCAATTTCCGTATTTGTTTTACCATCGCTAGACACACTAAACACTCCGGAGTTAACTCTCATAGCTGCTGGGAAAGTATAAATCGACGTGTGGTCACGTAAATGCAAAATCATATTGGAGGTATTGCCTCCTGGCAGCCACCTTCAGCAAATATGTTTTACATGTCGGTTGGCCCATTTCCTCTCAGCCTTGGCCATCTGTTACTTTTCTGTAGCCGATGTATTCCCATACCAACGACTTTGTTTCCTTAGTTGGGGAAAAAGTTGACGTGTTTCACCTCCTCCAGCTATCGTGTAGCACAGCTGACTCTCTGACTCACTGAGCAACAACTGGCTGGGGAGAAGTAAGCCCTGCAGCTGCAAGTGAGGAATTTCTGCCTTTGGGACATAAAAAATAGCTAATAGCGTAGGAACGGTATGAAGGAACATTTTAGTGGTTTTGAAACCGTCACGTTTTCATACGATTGTATACCTTGAAACTGGTAACCGGCACATGTCTAGTCACGCATTGTAAACATACGAAAGCAAAGATTTTGCATTTTCGTCTCATACTCGTCATATCACACACATAATTCACATAATTTAAGAACCACATCAAAATGACCACAAAACCACCTAACAGTAAGTCTAAAAAGGTGACACCTGTTTTTTGTTCATCTGTTTCACCAAGCATTTTCCTTCATGAACTGTTTTTGTCTCTGCAAAGTTACAAAGTGGACTGCTAATTTTCCAAAAGGATGTAAATATTTCTGTGGAAGTGCCTTTTGTAAAGCTCTGTGATTTGGTCTCAGAGCAAAAATTTTGGGACAAACTCAAATAAGGCTCTTACCTCAAACTTTTATTTTCACCTCATATAAATATTCTTCTGGTTAAATGGACGCATTCCAAAATGAATAGCCTTCAAAAAGATGGTGGAGACCTACTAACTTTTTGCTTCGGTAAGATCAGCCTTTACATGTGTAATTGCTTTTCTGGAACAACTGTATAGTTTAATTCACTTGACACATTACACATTTTTTGTTATTAAGTGATGTGCAGCCACACCTCATCTCAGAGCATCTAAAATGATTCAAATCATTCAAAGTGATGCACAGTTCATTAGTAAATTGCGGTCAGGCATCAACGGCAAATCGTTCAAGCAAGCGGAATGCTGTGACCATATGGCTCACTGAGATTAGGGAATTGACCTGCAACCTGGTTTGACTGAGGAGTATATCGTGTGTTGCCTATTTACAGAATGCATACAAATAGCATATTCAAACAGGAAGCGTTCAAGCAATTGCAAACTTTTTGATCTTGTTAAAAAAAAAAAAAATCTGGTAAAATCTAATTGACCAAAAAATATACACATAAAGTGCATGCGACAGCATAAAAAGCTCTTAAATAACATTATTATGTGAATTAGAATCATTTTGAGACGATTTGACTATATATAACAATTTGGCAAAGCACAGATGACGAGAAATTAGTCTTTTAATCTGCCGTTTGGTATCTGCCTGTCATTATAGCACTCTAGCGTCCCCAGGCAGGGTCACGATTTCATCTGATTTAGAATTCAGCCCATTGTGGGGGAATTATTCAGAACGAGGAAAATGTGACGAAAAGAGCAGAAAATGTCATTATTTCAATCTGTCTACTCCAATATTTTTACAGGATTTTATTTTTATCTAAGTATTTGTCCCGAATTGCTAAATAAATGGTATGGTCATGACAAATAACAATCATGTGCTAAATTGTATATAAAACATTAAAAAGGCATTTATTCAGTACGACATGGAAAAATTACTCCATAATTGTCAAAACTGTCGACTTCTTCCAATTTCCGAACGATATTTTATGGCTCAGGAGTTAGTCCGGCTTTTGTCATTTCCCTACCCCGGTTTAAGAGAGCGTAAACAAACCAGGAGGCGTGACAGCTAGCCAACATGCTAAACCGAACCGAGCGGCGTTTCCAAGTCTTATTCTCGCCTTTCGAAGAGAAAAATCCCTAAATGTCCAAACTGAGTACTGCTTGTCATTTTCCCTCCAAAATGTTATGTCGCTCATAGCAGGAGTGCTGTCAGCATTGCTGCAGAGATTGAAGAGGTGGGGGGTCAGCTTGTTATTGCTCAGACCATACGCCACACTCTACATCAAATTGGTGTGCATGGCTGTCACTCCAGAAGGAAGCCTTTTCTGAAGACGGTACACAAGAAAGCCCGCCCATCTCATCAGACCATAGGACATGGGTCCAGTAATCCGTGTGCTTCGTTGACATGTCTTCTGCAAACTGTTTGCGGGCTTTCCTGTGTACCGTCTTCAGAAGTGGCTTCCTCCTGGGGTGACATCCATGCACACCAATTTGATGTAGAATGCGACGAATGGTCTGAGCAATACCAAGCTGACCCCCTTCAATCCCTGCAGCAATGCTAACAGCACTCCTGTAACGAGTGTAGAGCTGTCCCGACTAGTCGACATAGTCGACGTCATCGATGACGTAAATCCGTCGACGAGCACAACATCCCGTCGACGGTTAATGAAGGGTTAAAAATATATATGCGTGGAAAGTTAGAATGTCGGATGCTGTTTGCAAGCGGGGAAAGCGGCACAAAGCCAAAAAAAGCGCACCAGAGTGTCCAAAACATTGACTTATTTCAAAGAAACAAAGTCCTGTCTCTTCAATGCCAAGCTTGGCTGCACGTCGGCCGTGAATAAACACCTCAAGCGCCTTCACGCAGTTTGTAATTTTTTTTCTTCATTTTTTGTACACCAGAGGGTGCTGTCGCCTTACTAAATAATAATGTTTCATTGACAATGGGCCTATAAGTGCTATTAGTATTGTTCTTAATGCTAATTGAAAGGTATATTTTATGGCATAGAAAATTATATAAGGTTAAAAGGTCATAAATATATACAGTATATACAGTGATTGCACTCAAGGGAGAGATTGTCAATGATAAGGTAATAAATTGAGGTAAAGGCAATTCATATAGGCAATTCATTGATATATAAATAAGGTTTAAAAGGAAAAAGGTGAAAAGTTTTTGTTAATTTCTAATTGTGTTGCTTTATTTGTGTGCACCGTAGCTCTTACAGTGTGTTTACATCAAGGATGGAATAAAAGTTGTAAACCATCAGTTTAAGAGACCATCTTTTCAATCGGGATGCTACACTAGTTAATTCTATTAGCATTTCAACTCATTGTTTATTTGTGATTTATTATTGTTATTTACGTGTTTATTTGTACTTTAATAAATAATTTGAGTGTTCCAATATGTTTTTGTGAATTGATAAGCGTCAACAAAAATTTCATTGCTAAATTAGTAAAAAAAAATATATATATATATAATTTTTTTTATTATTATTAGATTAGTCGACTAATCGTAAAAATAGTCGGCTGACTAATCGGGAGAAAATTAGTCGTTTGGGACAGCCCTAAACGAGTGACATGACATTTTGGAGGGAAAATGACAAGCAGTACTCAATTTGAACATTTAGTGATGTACGTAGTTTCTAAGGGGTGTACTCACTTTTGTTGCCAGGGGTTTAGACATGAATGGCTATATTTTGAGTTATTTTGAGGGGAAAATAAATTAACTCTATTATATACAGTGCCTTGCAAAAGTATTCGGCCCCCTTGAACCTTGCAACCTTTCGCCACATTTCAGGCTTCAAACACAAAGATATAAAATTTTAATTTTTTGTCAAGAATCAACAACAAGTGGGACACAATCGTGAAGTGGAACAAAATTTATTGGATAATTTAAACTTTTTTAACAAATAAAAAACTGAAAAGTGGGGCGTGCAGTATTATTTGGCCCCCTTGCGTTAATACTTTGTAGCGCCACCTTTTGCTCCAATTACAGCTGCAAGTCGCTTGGGGTATGTTTCTATCAGTTTTGCACATCGAGAGACTGACATTCTTGCCCATTCTTCCTTGCAAAACAGCTCGAGCTCAGTGAGGTTGGATGGAGAGTGTTTGTGAACAGCAGTCTTCAGCTCTTTCCACAGATTCTCGATTGGATTCAGGTCTGGACTTTGACTTGGCCATTCTAACACCTGGATACGTTTATTTTTGAACCATTCCATTGTAGATTTGGCTTTATGTTTTGGATCATTGTCCTGTTGGAAGATAAATCTCCGTCCCAGTCTCAGGTCTTGTGCAGATACCAACAGGTTTTCTTCCAGAATGTTCCTGTATTTGGCTGCATCCATCTTCCCGTCAGTTTTAAACATCTTCCCTGTCCCTGCTGAAGAAAAGCAGGCCCATACCCAGGCCCATATGCTGCCACCACCATGTTTGACAGTTGGGATGGTGTGTTCAGGGTGATGAGCTGTGTTGCTTTTACGCCAAACATATCGTTTTGCATTGTGGCCAAAAAGTTCAATTTTGGTTTCATCTGACCAGAGCACCTTCTTCCACATGTTTGGTGTGTCTCCCAGGTGGCTTGTGGCAAACTTTAAACGAGACTTTTTATGGACATCTTTGAGAAATGGCTTTCTTCTTGCCACTCTTCCATAAAGGCCAGATTTGTGCAGTGTATGACTGATTGTTGTCCTATGGACAGACTCTCCCACCTCAGCTGTAGATCTCTGCAGTTCATCCAGAGTGATCATGGGCCTCTTGGCTGCATCTCTGATCAGTTTTCTCCTTGTTTGAGAAGAAAGTTTTGAAGGACGGCCGGGTCTTGGTAGATTTGCAGTGGTCTGATGCTCCTTCCATTTCAATATGATGGCTTGCACTGTGCTCCTTGAGATGTTTAAAGCTTGGGAAATCTTTTTGTATCCAAATCCGGCTTTAAACTTCTCCACAACAGTATCTCGGACCTGCCTGGTGTGTTCCTTGGTTTTCATAATGCTCTCTGCACTTTAAACAGAACCCTGAGACTATCACAGAGCAGGTGCATTTATACGGAGACTTGATTACACACAGGTGGATTCTATTTATCATCATCGGTCATTTAGGACAACATTGGATCATTCAGAGATCCTCACTGAACTTCTGGAGTGAGTTTGCTGCACTGAAAGTAAAGGAGCAGAATAATATTGCACGCCCCACTTTTCAGTTTTTTATTTGTTAAAAAAGTTTAAATTATCCAATAAATGTTGTTCCACCTCACGATTGTGTCCCACTTGTTGTTGATTCTTGACAAAAAAATTAAATTTCCTATCTTTATGTTTGAAGCTTGAAATGTGGCGAAAGGTTGCAAGATTCAAGGGGGCCGAATACTTTTGCAAGGCACTGTAAGCTGCACGCAGACTACATTTCATTGTGTCAAAGTGTCATTTTTTCAGTGTTGTCCCATAAAAAGATATACTTAAATATCTTCAGAAATGCGAGGGATGTACTCACTTTTGTGATACACTGTAAAACGAGTGCCATGATCCCAGTATTTGACATAATACAAAATACGATGTTTACTCACTTCCTCGTAAGTCCAATGGTTCCACTGCTGTCGGACTTGTTTTGGCCAATTTGGGGTGAACGGGAACTTTTTGAAACCCAAAAAGGCTCACTCGCCTCTCTCAGGTGCAGCAACAAAACCCTGCAGCACATTTGGTTGGCGTGATGTGAAAAATAAATAAATTAATCCACATAATCAGCTGAATCTGCAGTCCATTTGCATGCTATAAAGCAATGCTGTATTGTGAGATGCTGACCCGGTTGACGTCACATTCGCATTCGTCCTCAACCCGAGCCTGGAGCCGCAAGTCGCTATTTTTCATGCCGCGGGATTCAGAAATATTTAATAAAACGATCGCTTCCACACACATCCAAGTGGTCCATTTCATTCAGGAGCATAAAATACCTCGTGAACTATGAACTAAACATGCTTTTTGCTGTCATAGGCACTTTAATCATTGATGCAAATGTCATTTTCATAATTCAGGTAAACCTATGGGATACTGATGAAGCTGCCATGCTTGAATTGTGGTACTGCTGTTTTGCTCTGTGTACTGAATCAACAGTAACGTCACGTATGTGATCTTTGGTTCTTTGGTTAATACTTGGGAGAAATCCCAAGCTGGCTCTGTGGGACTGAAACAGACTAAGGTGGGATTAAAACAGAGGCCAGTTGGCCACATGTGAGCCAGGTTGGACTTGAAGCTTTAGCAGGAGATCAGTGCTGGAGTGTATATATAAAGACGCTCAAGCAAATGGTCTGTCACACATCCTGCACTTGTTGCTGCATACTTGTTCCACTCACGGGAGTTTCCCTACAGAACGAAATACAGGGACAGCTTGGCCTTTCCTGCAACAGGAATCATGGTTCTGCAAGAGAATGAGTGTGACTGTGTCTTTGAGCCACACATCAAAGTGAGTATTGCAGTATTACATAGTTGTATGGTTAGACGGTTGTACTGTGTAATGTTCATGTTTCTGACTACAATGATGGCAAAATCTGTAAGATTCTGCTTTTAATTTGGTCAGCAACCCATCACAGCTAAACATTTGAATGTTTTGCCTTTATTGAGGAGGAGAATGTTGACACTCAGTATGGGAAGGTCCACTGCATCATGATGGGGACTCCCAGGGCAAACCGGCCAGTCATTCTTACCTATCATGACGTTGGACTGAACCGTAAGTATGACTGTTGCTCTTTATTTATCCACCATAAATTAATACCGGTAGTCGTATCATAGGAATGTTATTTAAACAGGTATTATTTTTAACTTTAATGGCGTAAATAAAATAATGAAAGGTCTGCCAAGTGCTCACATGGTATTGTTTTAAGTATGACAAGTACCTTTAATGATATTAATATTGATTTTTATAGTATATTACATATTCATAATTTACTATGATATGCTAATTACTTTTCTTTTTTAAATTTTATTCCTATCATATTGCAATACAACATGCTCTTTGTCTAAAAGAGAATCATTGTTTTAACTTTCTACAGACAAATCATGTTTTGAGACTCTGTTTACGCATGAGGACATGCAAGAAATCCTCAGACATTTTCCCGTTTGTCATGTTGAAGCCCCTGGACAACAAGAAGCAGCCAAAACATTCCCTACATCGTGAGTAGTCATTATTGTTTAAAGGCCAATTCTTAAAAGTCACATAACTGTAATGATATCACTATTGACTCCTGACCTTGTAGGTATTCCTACCCATCCATGGACCAACTGTCTGAAGCGCTAACCACTGTGCTCAAACACTTTGGGTGAGAAAGCCCTTCTAATCCTGAGGTTTTGCCAAGATAATCTCAAACTCAAAGCACAGATCTGGGCTTGATTCTGAATGTGATTCACAGGTTGCACAGTGTGATTGGGCTGGGAGTTGGAGCAGGCGCCTGCATTTTGGCAAATTTTGCTGTGAGTCCACGATTCTTCTTTTAATCCCATTTCTGACTGAAAGTATTTTTGCTTTAATTCAGTTCAAATTCAATTCTATCAGTGAAATAAATAGAAATATCTAATTTCAACAAGCCTGAATATCATCTTGTAAAATAAAGTTTAGTCGTGGTGGTGTTTATGCATTTTTATTCTGCATGAATATGGCATCAAACGGGGAAAGAAAGAAGCCACATGGCAGATGTTTTTTTTATCGCCTGTTGCCTGAATTAGACTTGACTTTGAAATATGCAATTATGTCTTGTGTACGTGTGTATAGCTGAATCACCCTGACCTCGTGGATGGATTGGTTCTGATCAACATCAACCCAAATGCTGAAGGATTAATAGATACTGTTGCTAACAAGGTAAGCATTGAGTGTGTCATGTGTGTGTTTGTGAGTGATTGTGTACATACTTACAAATACCCTAACCCGGGGGTCAGCAACCCGTGGCCTTTTAGCGCTGCCCTAGTGGCTCCCTGGAGCTTTTTAAAAAATGTTTGAAAATGGAAAAAGATGGGGCAGGAAAACATATATTTTTAGTTTTAATGTGGTTTCTATGGGTGGACAAACATAACACAAACATTCTTTTAATTCATTAATATTGTAATGAAAAACTTGTGGCGGCATTGTACAACAGTGTAGTCACATGGTGCATCATTCTCCATAGGATGCATCGCAGGGAAAATACACATTTACCATATTTTCCGCACTATAAAGCGCATGGAAGTATAAGTTGCACCTTTATTGAATGACCTATTTTAAAACCGTTTTCATGAATAGAGCGCACTGCATTATAAGAAGAGCCGGGCGATAACCGAAAATTTACCGTTACTGAAATTCTTCACAATGACCGACGTAATTTTGACCATGTCGATAAATTCGTTAATTTAATAAAACAAAAAAATATAGTCTTTTCATGCTCCTTTGACTCTGTGTTGTCCGGCAATGTTCATTCCCCTTTAAGAAAGCAGTCAGTGTGCTTATGTATGAAGCCCGGTAGGCTAACGCTAGCGGCTAATGCTACAAGCAAACGTGATGGAGTCAGGCTTAATGAAGCTTCACCAAACTTTCACCCGACATTAAGTAGAATCTTGGCGGCTTCCAGACAGGCTTTCAGTGCTTTCTACTGGTAGCCAGGCCACAGGCTAAAGCTAGCGGCTAACGCTACAAATGAACGTGATGGAGTCGGATAGTGGCTCTAACCTTGTCGAAACGGCTGAAATCAATGAGTGGATTGGACTGCATCTAGCAATCATTATGTCGCGTTATGTTGTATCTCTGTGTGTCTGATAGCTTTTATGATGGTAAAGAATTCAGCATAAAGTATAATCCAACAGTGAAGCCTATAATATGACCGTTTAATGGCCACAGCTAATTTTTTGTATTTGCTTGCGTTATTCTGTGTCACATTACTGCCATCATAAAATCTCAAATGTTTCATTGGCATAAGAACAATATAGCTTTAATGTTTGTGTGTCTGTGTGGGGGGTGCATGTGTGCGTGCATGTATTAAAAAATGCTTAGGAAAAAAAAATCTGAAACCTTTGAATAAACTCTTGCGTTAAGTAATTGTGTCAAAGCAGCCATTACCAATAAGTTGTCTGTTTGAAGTCTACCGTTCAAGCTGTAAGTCTTTTGTGTTCAAATGACACGTTTGCACAGTCGTCACATTTTATAATGTTGTACATTTTTCAAGTCAAACAAGCTGTTATAAATGTTCACACTTGAATTCTTATTGTTTACAAGAAATTTTTATATACTTAATGTTTAGACTGCGCGTACAATTGTTAAATTGAAAGCTGGTAAATAAATTTAACGAGAAACGGTTCATTTGTATTTCATGCACTGATTCAGATTTTCAAATTATATAGCAGTCCGCTAGGGCAAATTTATCGTTATTTATTGTTATTGAGGTAAATCTGCTCAATTTACCGTGATACGTACTTACTGTAAGGCCATATCGCACAGCCCTAATTATAAGGCGCAGTAGTAGTAGTCGTCGTCGTTGTAGTAGTGGTTGGCGTTGCGTTATGCATCCACAAGATAGAGCTGAGCTAAATGGAATGTCATGCCATGATTAACAAATATTTATCCATATATGAGGCACATCGACTTATAAGGCGCACTGACGGCTTTTGAGAAAATTATAGGCTTTCAGGTGCGCCTTACAGTGCGGAAAATACGGTAATTTATGAAGGTTCATTATATATTTGTTGCCAACTTAGTCATTTTGATAGAAGGCCAATATAGCTTAGATACATAGAGCATGTGCTGCCTTCATTAAAAGGCTTTCATTTTTTTGCGGCTCCAGACATATTTGTTTTTTTGCTCCAATATGACTCTTTCAACGTTCTGGGTTGCCGACCCCTGCCCTTACCCTATTTACTACATGATCTCAACTTGAATTATTTAATGTTTAACTTCTACTTTGTAAAAGCATGTCTATTTATCCCTCCCCTCTACAGATTACTGAATGGACCCACACTCTCCCTGACACAATCATCACACACCTATTCGGAAAGGTAAGTTGCAATGAAAACAAAAGCATTAGTTGAGGATTAAGTACTCGAGTAAGCATCTCAATTTTTTGTCCAAATTGACTTTTTAGGAAGAAATCCAGTCCAACCATGATCTCATAGCTACATACCGCCACCATATTACTGCAACCATGAACCAGTACAATGTGGGACAGTTTTTCCGTGCTTACAACAGCCGCAGTGCACTTGAGGTTGAGAGGCCTGTTCCTGGAGGAAATGTCAATGTGAGGACCCTAAAGTAAGAACCACCAAATGCTTTGTAACAAACAGCTGTGGCCAAAAGTCACACATTTGATTTATTTTTATTTACAACTTGGGAAACGTTCCCTGCTTCTAAGCTAGCCAGAAAACATGGGTTATGCTCCACTTTTAATTAGTGTTACATTATCCAAATAACTATGGCAATAATATATGTTAATATGGTATGTTATTGGATGTGTGTTAAATATGTTTGTATATGTTAACATCAGTTTTTTTTTTTTTTTGTTAGAGGTTTTGATTTAATTTAATTGTAAAAATAAATAAATAAATAATAATCATGGTCGCACCTCAAGCATAGAATGTCCCCAAATAGCTTGGTATCCAGAAGAATTCATCTTCAGAGGGCCTAAGGGGACTTGACCCTTACACTTATATGTAGTGTTTCAATATGTTATAAGATCAACTTGGATGTGGGGAAATCTAGTTGCAGGAAAGCCATGCTTTACTTAACATTCTATAAACCACCTCTCCATGTGTCCTAATCCCAGATGCTCCACATTGCTGGTTGTTGGCGACAACTCTCCATTTGTGGATGCTGTGGTTGACTGCAACTCTAAGCTTAACCCAACAAAGACCACATTTCTTAAGGTAACCATGGACATTAAAATATATGTTATAAATGTGTCTATTATAATTAAGGGAATTTATCAAACCAAAGGAGTTATGTACTGTATACGTATGTTCGGATGTGACTGAGGCCAATGTTGCTTCGCCCCCTCTAGATGGCGGACTGTGGAGGACTTCCTCAAGTGGCTCAGGTATGTCAGCCTGATAAACGACCTATTCAGTTAACCTCCAAATTAAACAGAAAATATTGAATTCGACTATGTTTTGCCTCATGACAGCCAGCCAAAGTGATTGAAGCCCTCAAATATTTTATCCAAGGCCTGGGATACTGTAAGTGACAAGAAATTTGCCTAACTTGTAGAAGAGTGTTCATATTTTGAATTTACTTTAAAAGAATATCAATAAGTGGAAAGCCTTTGAAATCTATACCCAAATATAACACCAGCTTTCTGTCTACAGTATCTAGTGCCAGTATGACCAGACTTCGGTCAAGGACCACCTCGAGCTCCAGCGTCTCGTCCATGGAGAGCTCTCGGAGTCGGGCGCATGAGAAGCGTGGACGCTCCCACACTGATGTTTCAATGGAGAGCATCTCTAATAGCTACATGGACCGAGTCATTTCAAAGTCCACACATGAAGTGGCATGCTAGATACTGTAACTCGAGGCATTTAGTACCCAGTTTGAGCTTGCATCTTGTTATTGCCTATTTCTGCAACTACTCTCAATTGTCGCAGTCATCACTTAATATAACTACTGTATGCTTTTTTGTAGCCTCGACTTAATGTTCACCACCACCAATTTCTCCTCTTATTCTTTATGTAGCTGATAATTTAGTCTCTTAATTGGAGGCATTATCCCTCCAAAACAAAAATAAAAAAATAATAAATTATAATAATTTTGTTTTGTTTGGGTGTATTCTTGATGATATATATATCAGTATATTTGAGATTTCTTGATTCGTTATCTTTATTTTATTTTGTATTTTTTTTTAATTGTTAACTGTTGAATATCATCCAAATCAGTTTTTAAGACTAGGTGTTTATGTGGCACATAGCTTTACATTGATGTGCCGTAATGTATAGTGCTACATTGTAAATTACTTCTTTTCAGAAGACATTATTTTTACAAAGTACAAATATATATATATATATATATATATATATATATATATATATATATATATATATATATATATATATATATATATATATATATAAACAATATTATAATCCTTTACTGATCTCCAAAGGCAACATTCAGCACTTATGCAGAATATAGCCAACAATAAAATAAACATAATCCAAACAATTACTTAAAGACTGCTATGTACAAACCCTCCTTTTTCTTTCATTCTTCTTCTTTTTTTTCTTTTCTTTTTTTTTTTTTTTAATACAAGATAAAATTACATGATTATTGGTTGGAGCTGGGCGTGCAGTGATGCATTGACTCGATCTGTTGTAACTGGTTGTTGTAAATAAAGTTGTAGATATAAAAACAGCACATTATGCATGCATGTTACTGTAAAAAAATTAATGAGCAACCTAAAATAAAAATAAATAAAAAACTGTTGTAAGAGTACTTCTGGCTTTTGATCGCTAGATGGTGCTCTACGCATTGCATTTGATGCAGGATTGAACGTATAAACGGAATACCATCCGTCTGGCCAGTGGCGTCTGGAGCAATTTGCGCCAACAGGAGAGCATAATACAGTATGTCCATATACAGTACGTATATGTATTACTATTGAGCAAAGGTGGGTAGACCAGCTAGAAATTTTACTCAGGTTAGAGTAGCGCTACTTCAAAATAATATTATTCAAGTAAAAGTAGTCGACCAAAAAACGGACTAAAATACAAGTAAAAAAGTATTTGGTGAAAAGAATACTCAAGTAATGAGTAACATTGTGAATAACTATTTACGATGTTTGATTCTTTTTTTTTTTTTTTAAACAACTGTATTTTTTTTCTCAGCACAAAGTTATCTGTATGAACTGTTATTATTATACTGCACTACAACATTATCACATTAAGCCAAAGAAATGCAAAAAAAAAATAATAATAATAATTTAAATCGAAGTGGGAAATAAACACATTTTACAAGGATGTACAATGCAGACCTTGGTTGCTGTGGCTCAGTCGGTGGTTCTTCAACAACACTTTGGATTTAAACTATCTACAGCACAGGTTACATGTGTAACATCTTCCGCTGATTTGTCGGTTCATGTGATTTTTCAAATTATACCTGCTGCGGGTTGCATAGTTATAAATTATTGCATTTCAAAGTTGGTTGATTTTTTTTTTTTTTTTTTTTATACAATGTTTTTTTTTCTCAGCACAAAGTTATCTGTATGTTTTTTTTTTCTCAGCACAAAGTTATCTGTATGAAGTGTTATTCATATACTGTACTATGTAACATTACATAACCACATTGAGCCAAAGAAATACAAAAAAATAAAACATTGAATTTCGGCGACAGAAAAAAAATCTACAGAAATCCAGCATTATTCGCTGAAAGAGCATGAGTGCCCTCTAGTGGAGAAAACATATTTCCAATTATGAAACTAAAAGGATCACATCTCTGGTTTTCGGTGGTCAATCGGTGCCAAATAAAAACTGGGAGGGAGACTAAAATCTGCGCTTTCGAGTCATGTTGTCAGGCCCCAGGCTGGGCGAGTGTGTGGGTGTGTCTGTCATCCAATTACAGGCCCAGCACCTGACGGGTGGAATGATGGCAGCTGCCAGCAATCACCATCACCAGCCTACTTAAGCCAGCCAGAGCTCCACCACGTCGCTGGATCGTCTCTTTCAGTTCACTGTTAGTGCCCTCTCGCGTTTTGAATATTTCTGTGTGGACTCAACTGATCATCGACTTATTTGCTTTGTTCCAGGATTTCGCCTACGCCTCTTGTTATTGGTACCTTCGCCCGGAATCTTCAAGCCACAGACTCCACAGCCCTGCGAACAATAAACTA
Source organism: Corythoichthys intestinalis (assembly GCF_030265065.1). Taxonomy (NCBI): domain Eukaryota; kingdom Metazoa; phylum Chordata; class Actinopteri; order Syngnathiformes; family Syngnathidae; genus Corythoichthys; species Corythoichthys intestinalis. The sequence goes on from NC_080398.1 coordinate 47,704,279, forward strand.
TTTGAACTCAGATCCTCGTTCCCTCTCGTGCCTGTTTTGAGGGTTCTCAGCCCACGATCATAACAGCACGATCCAGCCACAATATGGACCCCGCAGGCACAGAACGGACACTCCAGCACCTGCCTCACCACCTCAACGAGCACCTGCCCCGTTTGCAACGCCGCTTGTGCAGCCCCTGCATGAACCCATGGTGCCGACGCCAGCTCCCTATGACGGCGACCTGGGTGCTTGCAGGGCGTTTCTGGTCCAATGCAGCCTCGTGTTTGAGCAGCAAAGCCTCACATATAGCAATGACCGAGCCAAGATCGCCTACCTTATTGGCTGTCTTCGTGGCAACGCCTTGTCGTGGGCGAGCGCCGAATGGGAAAGGGGCTCGGCGGCATGTTCCTCCTATGCCTGCTTCACGGAGGAGATGCGAAAGGTATTTGACCACCCGGTGCGCGGTAGGGAGGCCGCTAAACGTTTGATGTCGCTTCGCCAAGGCGCACTCAGCGTGGCAGAATACTCTGTGCAATTCCGTACCCTCGCCGCCGAGAGCAAATTCAATGAGGAAGCCCTTCAAGAAGTATTCGTCAGCGGCCTTAGTGAGTCTTTGAAGGATGAGTTGGCCTCACGTGAGGAACCCAACTCTCTCGACGCGCTCGTTAGTCTGGCGATCAGGATAGATTGTCGACTCAGGGAGCGTAGACGGCAGCGGCGTGACTCTCCGCCTGCTGCCCCTGCACATCCATTGGAGAGGCCCGTCCCGTTGTCACCTGCTGCAGCGGTGGGCTCACCCCCGGCATGGGGGTCAGTGCCCGTGCAACAGAGCCGTACCAGGCTGTCGGCAAGGGAGCGCTCTCACCGGCTCCGCTCGAGTCGATGTTTTTATTGTGGTGGTAGTGATCATCTCCTGCAGAGCTGCCCAGTCCGCCCAGGCTCGCTGAGGGGAAGGGAGGCATTGGTGAGCCATACTACGAACGCTTCCTCCCGTCTTCTGCTACCGGCTTCCCTCTTGTGGGAGGGCCGGGTTAGTGATATTACTGCGTTGGTCGATTGTGGGGCGGACGAGAGCTTCATAGACCGCTCCATCGTGTCGCGATTGGGCATCAAGACCCACCAGTTGGACGTTCCTTTGCGTACCACCGCACTCAATGGACAGCTTTTGTGCCGGGTGGAACGTCAGACCGAGCCAATTAACCTCTGCCTCTCCGGGAACCATCGTGAGGTAACCAGTTTTTATGTCTTTGATTGCCCACGCACACCATTAGTGCTGGGCCTCCCTTGGCTCCGAGAGCACAACCCTAGTATAGACTGGTCTCACCCCAAGCTAACAGCCTGGAGTCCTGCATGCCACACCAAGTGCCTTCAGTCCGCTCTTATTCCCAATACGCTGGCTCAAACGCCACCCACACCTGACCTCTCGGCCATTCCAAAATGTTACCATGACCTTGCACGTTTTCAGCGAGGACCACGCTTTGGCCCTTCCTCCTCACCGCCCGTATGATTGCGCCATCGAGCTCTTGCCTGGTGCCGCTCTGCCTAAGGCACGCCTTTACAACATCTCGCGGTCCGAGCAAGAGGCCATGGAGAAATACATTGCAGACTCGTTGGCCGCAGGCATAATCCGCCCCTCCTCCTCCCCGGTTGGCGCAGGGTTCTTTTTCGTTGGGAAGAAGGATGGCTCGCTACGGCCCTGCGTTGACTACAGGGGTCTGAACGACATCACTGTCAAAAACAGGTACCCTCTGCCACTCATTGACTCTGCTTTTACACCGCTCCATGGTGCCCGCATTTTCACAAAACTGGACCTCCGCAACGCTTACCATCTTGTTCGAATCCGAGAGGGAGATGAATGGAAGACCGCCTTCACCACCTCCCTGGGCCATTTTGAATATTTGGTCATGCCATTTGGCCTCTGCAACGCGCCCGCTGTGTTCCAGGCCCTCGTCAACGACGTCCTTCGGGACATGCTAAACAGGTTCGTGTTCGTCTATCTGGATGACATACTGATTTTCTCTCGTACTCCCGCAGAACACGAGCAGCATGTGAGGCAAGTACTGCAGAGACTCCTGGAGAACCGCCTCTATGTAAAGGCAGAGAAGTGTGCCTTCCATGTGTCCGAGACTGCCTTCCTCGGCTTCATAGTGGCCGACGGGGAACTCCGGATGGATCCCGCAAAGGTGACTGCAGTCTCTCAGTGGCCCAGGCCGGGCGATCGGAAACAGTTACAGCGCTTCCTGGGGTTTGCGAACTTTTACCGGCGGTTCATCCGCAATTATAGCCAGATTGCAGCCCCCCTCACGGCCCTCACGTCCACCAAAGCCCCGTTTCGGTGGTCGGATACCGCAGAGGCCGTGTTCTGCGACCTCAAGGCCCGCTTCACGTCTTCTCCTGTGCTTGCTCATCCAGACCCCGCGTTGCAGTTCATTGTGGAGGTGGACGCTTCAGAGCTGGGGGTGGGCGCTGTCCTCTCGCAGCGTGGGCTTGGGGATGGGAAGGTACACCCCTGTGCCTTTTTCTCCCATAGGCTCAGTCCTGCAGAGCGCAACTATGGCGTTGGGGACCGTGAGCTGCTGGCGGTGAAGTTGGCTCTGGAGGAGTGGCGGCACCTACTGGAAGGAGCACGCCACCCATTCGTGGTTTGGACAGACCACAAAAATTTGGAGTATCTCAAGTCAGCCCGCAGACTGAACCCCCGTCAAGCCAGGTGGGCCATGTTTTTTACGAGGTTCGATTTCACATTGTCCTATGTCCCAGGCTCTAAGAACGTGAAGGCTGATGCCCTGTCTCGTCTGTACCAAACCATCGACTCCGAAGAGGAGCCCATGCCAATCCTCCCGCCTTCCTGTGTGGTGGCTGCCACCATGACTGATCTAGAGGTAGAGGTTTTGAGGGCTCAGGGTGGCCAACCGGACCCCCGACAGGGTTCGCAGATGGATCTGTTTGTCCCTGAATTGGTCCGTCCCAAGGTGCTGGAGTGGGCACACACATCACGCCTGACTTGCCATCCTGGCATCACCCGCACCTTGGCTGTTTTGCGCCAGCGTTTCTGGTGGCCAACCATGAGGGAGGATTGCCGGTCCTTCGTCTCTGCCTGCCACGTGTGTGCCCGTAGCAAGTCGTCCACCAAGCCAAGTTCAGGTCTGCTCCACCCGCTACCGATACCAAGCCGTCCATGGTCGCACATTGCCGTAGACTTTGTCACTGGACTCCCGCCATCTCGGGGTCATACTGTCATTTTAACCATTGTCGACCGTTTCTCCAAAGCTGCTCACTTTGTCGCCCTCCAAAAGCTGCCCACAACCAAGGAGACTGCAGACTTGCTGGTCAAGCACGTGTTTCGCCTACACGGGATTCCAGCGGACATCGTCTCGGACCGTGGGCCCCAATTCACCTCCCACGTCTGGTCGGCCTTCTGCTCTGCTCTCGGTATCACTACGAGCCTCTCCTCTGGTTTTCACCCCCAGACCAATGGACAGTGTGAACGCGCGAACCAGCAGTTGGAGGCGGCGCTCCGTTGCACCACCCAGGCCCGTCCGACCACCTGGAGTGATCAGCTCCCCTGGGTTGAATATGCTCATAACTCGCTACCTAACGCATCTTCCAATCTGTCCCCCTTCCAGTGTTCGCTTGGCTATCAACCTCCTTTGTTCCCGTCTATGGAGGCAGAGATTGCCGTCCCTTCGGTACAAGCACACCTTGCCGAATGTGCCAAGGTCTGGAATCAAACCCGTGCTGAGCTCGGTCGCTCATCTACACGTACCCAGAAACAGGCCAACCGTCGCCGTGCTCCAGCGCCTACCTACAAAGTTGGCCAAAAGGTCTGGTTGTCCTCCAGGGATCTGCCGCTCAAGACTGAATCACGGAAGTTGGCCCCACGTTTTGTCGGCCCTTACGAGATCGTCAAGGTGGTCAACCCATGCGCCGTGCGCCTTAAGCTTCCTGCGGCCCTACGTGTCCATCCAACCTTTCACGTATCCCAGGTAAAACCTGTCGGGGTGAGTCCCTTGTCCCCCCCTATTCCGCCCCCTCCGCCGCCTCTGTCGATCGACGGGCATCCGGCCTTCAGGGTGGAGAGGCTCCTGGATGTCCGCCGCCGGGGCCGCGGCCTGCAGTATCTGGTGGATTGGGAGGGCTATGGCCCCGAGGAGCGTAGTTGGGTCCCGGCTCGCCAGATCCTCTGTCGTTCCCTTATCCGGGATTTCCATCGGGCCCACCCGGATTCTCTGCGTCGCGCGCCCGGAGGCGCACGTAGAGGGGGGGGGTACTGTCAGGCCCCAGGCTGGGCGAGTGTGTGGGTGTGTCTGTCATCCAATTACAGGCCCAGCACCTGACGGGTGGAGTGATGGCAGCTGCCAGCAATCACCATCACCAGCCTACTTAAGCCAGCCAGAGCTCCACCACGTCGCTGGATCGTCTCTTTCAGTTCACTGTTAGTGCCCTCTCGCGTTTTGAATATTTCTGTGTGGACTCAACTGATCATCGACTTATTTGCTTTGTTCCAGGATTTCGCCTACGCCTCTTGTTATTGGTACCTTCGCCCGGAATCTTCAAGCCACAGACTCCACAGCCCTGCGAACAATAAACTATTTGAACTCAGATCCTCGTTCCCTCTCGTGCCTGTTTTGAGGGTTCTCAGCCCACGATCATAACACATGTTGGCGGCGGCACTCTATGTCAAATACTTACTGTCATTTCTGGACTATAAAGTGCACCTTATTATATTATAAGCAGCAACGGCAAAATTCACAAAATTTTAGAAATAAATCCACATATATGCCATACCTGACTAGAAGCCGCAGGTGTTCATATCTTAGCATTGGATATTTACATAGATGATTGACACAAATATTTCACTGATCAGAAAAATTATTAAAAAAAAATAAAATAAAAAAATATTTATTAACCAGATAATTAAGCATCAACATCACCAACACATGTTGTCTGAATGCTTGAAAACAAACTAACTTTAAAAAACAGGTCACTACATTTGCCTTCTAAACTTGAAGTGGATGAAATCCTCTTAAAAAAGGTTAACAGCTAGTGCTTACCATTATATAGCAGCTTTGTTGTAGTAGACTGTGGCAATAATGTCCTCCGAGTGCCAGTTGAAAACGGCTAACCAACGCTAGCATCATGTTCTCTTGTTGTAGCAAATAGTGGATGCCCATCCATTTAAAACTGTTTTGTAGCAGCATATAGTATCAGATAGAGCTGAAGTTTTTGTGTAAGTCTGACGAGCTTCTGGCAAGCTTTATCGGTGCTAGTGTAACGGCTGAGAGCTAATTCATAGCAAAAATTGGAAAGCCACTCTTTAAAATATGTGTAATTATCTATTTTTTTAAATTTTTAACAAGAAAATATGAAGGTCGCTTGTCAAAAATAAATCCATAAATAAGCTGCTTTCTTATAAAAGCTGCAGGGTAGAAACGGTGAGGTCCGAAAAATACGGTAATTTTTTATAGTGCTATAAAGACGCCACGAGATTGAACAGGCCTGCGTGATCATAGAATGGTAAGATTGATTCTGATTGGCATAATGGAGTCATGTGATTATTGTTGTGAGGTCTCATTGGTGAAACTGGTTGAGCCACTGTTGGAATCTTTGGCAAAAAAAAAAGAAGTACAATCTAATGCATAGAATAAAGACTGACGCTCCGCTCTGACGAAGGCGGAAGTGCTCGCCGAAACATGTCAGGTAAATAAAACCACCTACTGTTGCCTGGGATAAAAGAAAAGGTTTGATGAATTTATAAGTGTAGGCAAAATGAACTCTATACAACTAAAGACTATATAGAGAGACTACAGTGGAGCAAATAAGTATTTAGTCAACCACTAATTGTGTGGTTAATAAAAAAAAGTTCTCCCACTTGAAAATATTAGAGAGGCCTGTAATTGTCAAAATGGGTAAACCTCAACCATGAGGGACAGAATGTGGAAAACCCCCCCAGAAAATAACATTGTTTGATTTATTTTTTTTTTTTAATATTTGCAAATCATGGTGGAAAATAAGTATTTGGTCAATACCATGTTCATCTCAATACTTTGTTATGTACCCTTTGTTGGCAATAACGGAGGCCAAACGTTTTCTGTAACTCTTCACAAGCTTTTCACACACTGTTGCTAGTATTTTGGCCCATTCCTCCATGCAGATCTCCTCTAGAGCAGTGATGTTTTGGGGCTTTCGTTGGGCAACACAGACTTTCAACTCCCTCCACAGATTTTTCTATGGGATTGAAATCTGGAGACTGGCTAGGCCACTCCAGAACCTTTAAATGCTTCTTACGAAGCCACTCCTTTGTTGCCCTGGCTGTGTGTTTGGGATCATTGTCATGCTGAAAGACCCAGCCACGTCTCATCTTCAATGCCATTGCTCATGGAAGGAGATTTTCACTCAAAATCTCTCGATACATGGCCCCATTAATTCTTTCCTTTACACAGATCAGTCGTCCTGGTCCCTTTGCAGAAAAACAGCCCCAAAGCATGATGTTTCCACCCCCATGCTTCACAGTGGGTATGGTACTCTTCGGATGCAATTCAGTATTCTTTGTCCTCCAAACACGAGAACCTGTGTTTGTACCAAAAAGTTCTATTTTGGATTCATCTGACCATAATACATTCTCCCAGTCCTCTTCTGGATAATCCTCTTCTGGACCTGTACTTTCTTCAGCAGGGGGACACGTCTGGCAGTGCAGGATTTGAGTCCCTGGCAGCGCATACTGATAGTAGCCTTTGTTACTGTGGTCCCAGCTCTCTATAGGTCATTCACTAGGTCCCCCCGTGTGGTTCTGGGATTTTTGCTCACCGTTCTTGTTATCATTTTGATGCCACAGGGTGAAATCTTGCATGGAGCCCCAGACCGAGGGAGATTATCAGTGGCCTTGTATGTCTTCAATTTTCTAATAATTGCTCCCACAGTTGATTTCTTTACACAGAGCATTTTACCTATTGCAGATTCAGTCTTCCCAGCCTGGTGCAGGTCTACCATTTTGTCTCTGGTGTCCTTCGACAGCTCTTTGGTCTTGGCCTTAGAGGAGTTTGGAGTGTGACTGACTGAGTTGTGGACAGGTGTCTTTTATACCGATAATGAGTTAAAACAGGTGCCATTAATACAGGTAACGAGTGGAGCCTCGTTAATATTTATTTTCCACAACAATTTGGAAATAAATTCTTTAAAAATCAAACAATGTGATTTTCTGTTTTTATTTTTTTTTCCACATTCTGTCTCTCATGGTTGAGGTTTACCCATGTTGAGAATTACAGGCCTTTCCAATCTTTTCAAGTTGGAGAACTTGCACAATTTGTTGTTCACTAAATACTTATGTGCCCCACAGTAAATGTTTGGGGGGTTTTAGGTAAAGCGGGAATTGTTTTTTCATCTGTGTGATTTTGACAATGATCAGATCACCTTTGATTGTGAATTTATGCGAGAATTTTTTTGTGTGAGAAATTTCAAAAGGTTCAGATACTTTTTCGTACCACTGTATGTGTTGGATGAAACAAAGCAGCTCCAAAACATTACTGTTTTTCCACAATATTTCACAGTAGGTACAGTGTAACGTTTCACTCACAACTGTGGGTTTAAAAGAGGGGCGCCAACACGTTTGACTCATAAGTGGATTTTAAGGGGGGGGGCCAGGCCCCTCCTGGTGGCCAAAAAGTGTCATTGCATGAAATTGACTTTCCTCTATACATAAAAGTTGTAAAGCAATAAAACTGCAACACAAATGAATAAAATGACCCAAAAAATAAAATATTTTTTTTTATAATGGGTCCAAATTATTTTTCAAACAGAACATGTGACTAGCACCTTATATGGTCATTTGCTTTGCAGATAATTAAAAAAAAAATTTTTTTTTGATAGAAGCAACTTTATTTGGGATTGAATGATTTAGACACAAATGTCCTACCAATAATATGGCCCAAACACAAAAAGGATTGCTTCAATCATAGAAAAAATCTTCAATGAAAAATTAAGTGTTCAAATGCAAATTTTTCAATCTCAAATATTTTTTCGCATCCAAAAACATTTTATTTGATTGAAATTTTTATTTTTTTGACTGAAGTGATTTTTCTTTTTGAAAATACATATTTTTTGAAGCAACTTATTTTTTGATTGACTAATAAAGACAAAAACGTCCCAGCCAAAATGTGGCCTAAACACAAATCAACATTACTTCAATCAAAAAAGTTGCTTCAATCAAAAAAAACAAAAAAACAAACAAAAAAAACTTGAATCCAATAAAAAAAAAAAAAAAAAAATCTAAGAAAAATAGCTTTCACATGCATTTTTTTGACTTTCAAATTTATTTTTGCTTTGAAACACATTTTTTGGGGGATTGAAGCGACTTTTTTTGATTGAAGCAACTTTTTTTTTTTTTGATTGAATAATAAAGACACAAATCTACCTCCATATGGCTCCGCCCAGGGGATACCATTTTTGACTGGGGTAACTACATTGGCAAGACACCGGTGGGCGTACCATATTCAATGGTTGACGATCTTGGTGAAAAGTATTTCCAAAGCACCCTGAATTAGATTTCCCCTCAAGAATGATGGGAAACAAAAAACGCTCATTGTCATCTTATTATTATAAATATTTTTGTAAGTTAATTTTATTGCTGACGCTGCGTTTTGGTGTCATCAACATGGTGTGCCCCCCCTGCCCCAAAAGTCAAACTCCGCCTATGGTTTGACTACATGTATAAATCATACAAAAGAAGAAAAAAAATACAGTATGTCTGTGCCTCGGGTGCACACTATATACAATTATTTTTATGGAGAGAACTATAACAGAATTACTCTGGCAGATCCTGCCTAACCATTTAGTGTTTTAGTCAATAACCTCAACCATAGACAGACCATTCATGTTTTTCATCATTAATTAGTATTTTTTCAAATGAGTCAAACATAATTTAAACACAACTGCACAATCATTCTGAGGTTCCCTATTGAATGGCCAATTTCGCTCATGACCATTGACTACAGTATATGTTTAAAAAAGTTAGATAAACAACACTTTGGTTCGACAGGAATAAAAGTATTTCCACTCGATTGCAAGACATGGAAGACAGGCCGTGAATAGCAGACGCCGCTGGATGGCAGTAGTTACACAGAATCTGCACTAAAAGGCCGCTGGTCTAGAGAGGGCTAAGGTAGAGGGACAAAAGAATCCAATTGAACCGAGCGAGACTTTGGAGTTTATGGGGTTTTAGGTTCACGATCCAATTGGTCATTACAAATTATTCCAAATGTTCTGAATTAAATATATAGCCTAAAAATATTATATTATTATATATTTATTTGCTCCATATTTAATGGAATTATACAAATAAAGCCTAAATACATTAATCAGAGCACTTGATGTTTGCTACAGAAGTCCTTTACGAAATTGTGAAAAATTTTATGTGCATTTTGGTTGTATTTACATTTAATCAGAAGAATCAAATGTTTCTTTGCTCAAGCAATGGTTCCCATGACAGCAATTCTGGTTGCATGCTGCTCAGTGAGAGATTGAAATAACCAGATTACAAAAATCCAATTTTATGAATCACAACAATCAAATGGTACTGAAGATCACAAAAGGAGGGATTTGTACTTAAGCTTATGCAAACAAAACAACCTTCTTATTTAGATGCTGTGTGGTTTTCCTCGACAGCCGGCAAGCATTCTCGACTCTATTAGTAATTTCCTATTTACACATATTTGTAAACCTCATAATAAATTCTTACATAGGGGTCGCGGAAGTCATTGTGTGGAAAAACCTTGCATAAGAATAAAGTGATAATTTCTTTGATCCATATACAGTATAATTAAAAAAAAAAAAAAAAAATTAAAAAAAAAAAAAATAGGGCATTAGCTTTAGTTGTTGGCTGTTACTATATACAAAAACACTGCCTGTAAAGAGTGGCAATACACATTTTCTCTAAATGACAAAGCTTTTCCTAAGGGTCTCTCCCTATTCTCCCCTCCTTCAGCTGGCTTTCCCACCATTGTCTCCTTCTCTTATAAACTCCTCTTCCCCTCTCATTGTCGGCCCCCTCTTCTGTCCTCTGCTTCCTCTTCAGCTTCGTGTCGTGCGATTAGATTCACACAGTCGTGTATCATTGTCACTGACACACACACACTGCTCCATTTATTCAAACCCTGTAAATAACCTAAACTCTGCATGAACCCCTATTCCCTCAAAACACACACACGCACACGTACCCACACTAATAAATGTGTGCGAGCACAGATGCGGCACTGTAATTGGCCAATGTGGCTCCTGCTCTGGTGGAGCTATTTTATTACACTCACTCAAACACACGCACAGACTAACACTCACTAATCCTTGCCTCTAAAACATCTGCTACGTCCCGCAGCAAACACGAATACATACTGGTAGCTCACATATGCAGACACACACACAGTACTGTATATGCAGACCAACAATCACCATCTAGGCAGCCTCTCCCTCTTTAACCACCAGGCCTGACATCAGTTAAAAAAAACCACACACACTCTCTGAGTCCGCCGCTGCTGTGCTTCCCTTGGACGCTCCTCTTGGCTACGTGGAGAGGCCGCTGGTTCAGTTTGTGACCTCTTTCTTTCCACCAGCTTGTAAAACTCACTGGCCACAACACTGGACATGGTGCTGTATGGCAGGGGTCCCCAACCTTTTTGCACCACGGACCGGTGTTATTTGGGTCTTTTTTTCACGGACCGGTGTTCTGACAAATTTTGCAACCCATCAAAAATTGCAACGATGCAGTTCTGCGCATGCGCGTAACGTTAAACATAGCCGCAAAATGCGCAAATGCAGCGATTCCAAAGTAAACACTACAAACTTTCTTGAAAGAAAGGAATATTAACTTACGTTTCATCATGGAAGGACTTGTAGAAAAGTTCTCCTCAGATTCATCCTGCCATGTAAGCTTCACACAACAGCTGCACACCGCGCTCACCATTAACGACTTCGCCTTGTCGTTAAACATTAATTAAGAAGCTTCACAAAGATACGATGTTGGAAATTGTAGCAAGGTTTTCAACGCTCTTGTCACGATGTCAGGATATTCCAGAATAACTTTAATCCAGAACCTTGGTAGAGTTGTTGTCTCAAATGTACGTTTAATAAGGTCGCCGTCATTTGCGATCTCTCTGTTTATTCACAAACGGGTCACGAATCCACTCCTTCGCAGTTCGTGGGTCTTCGAGGTTGTAGGCTCGTCAGGTGCCCTTTTCGCCATAAAAATATCTTTTTCGCCGTAAAAATATTTCCAAAGACGTCTGTTTTCCTGTTATCTTCGCTCGTGTGGGGGCTAATTATTTCCGGGAACAAATGTGCTGCGCTGCGGCCTTGTAATACGCTATTATCGAGGACAAGCGCACATAGATATATTATATACACAAACAAGATGTACTGCTAGCAGTCCAATCAATGGACTTATTATATACACAAACAAGATGTACTGCTAGCAGTCCAATCAATGGACTTCTATGACAACATTGGAATCTATCCCGTAGTATTATATCTAGAGTAGACAGAGATATTGGTGTGTTAAGCAGGGGCACAGGGTTAATTCGGCCAGAATGCGGTCGTTATTAAATTATTTTTTCTTTGCGGCCCGGTCGCAAATGCGCCACGGACCGGTACCGGTCCGCGGCCCGGCAGATGGGGACCCCTGCTGTATGGTATAAAGCATGCAACATGTTAATTTTTTTTTTAATGAAATTTGACACTGTTAAAGTTCTATGGATTTCACAATGAGTTTAATATTTTATGCATATGCGGATTTTAAGGGGAGGCCGAAAAGTGTCATTGCATGTAACTGACTTTCCGAAATACACTCACCGGCCACTTTATTAGGTACACCATGCTAGTAACGGGTTGGACCCCCTTTTGCTTTCAGAACTGCCTCAATTCTTCGTGGCATAGATTCAACAAGGTGCTGGAAGCATTCCTCAGAGAGTTTGGTCCATATTGACATGATGGCATCACACAGTTGGGGCAGATTTGTCGGCTGCACATCCATGATGCGAATCTCACGTTCCACCACATCCCAAAGATGCTCCATTGGATTTAGATCTGGTGACTGTGGAGGCCATTTGAGTACAGTGAACTCATTGTCATGTTCAAGCAGGGCCGGCCCAGGCCATTTGGGGGCCCTAAGCAAAATAATGCCAAGGGGCCCATATTTTTGTAAAAATGTATCAAAATTGTAACCTTATGTGCATCTTTCTTGATTCTTGATCACATAACTATGTACACGACATTGCCAAGCATTACCTTGAATTGTACACTTGGGAAAACCCCCTTGTGAAGAGGACGGTATTCCACCTCCAATTCCAAGATACTTCTCAATAGCTCATTTGAATCAGCCAAAGTACAAAATATGATTGCATGGAACAAAATTCAACCCAGGAAAATATTCGTCATCGAAAACATGTACGCGGGGAGTGCACAACTAATTAAGTAGATTCACCGTAGGCTGATACGGTACATGGCATACTACTTGATAATAAATGAAATGATCGGCTACGTTTACACTAGGACAGATAATTTTCTCCAGGGTATTTTGCCGACTATTTTTGTACCTTTCCACACTTCGTTTAAGGTGCGTTTAATGCCCCCACGCTTCTGCAAGGTATGCCTGCATTTGCGCAAACTACGCATGCGTAGAAAGGTAAAGCCTAATGTGTTACGTCATCGCCCGCGCGGTTTACCTCTGAACCGGAAACTCATTACTTGCCCGCGGCAAATTTCGAAATCACTACACATACTATCATTCTTTTGTGATCACTGTTTTTTTCGTGATCGCAGTTGAACGCGTCACGCAGGAGCGAGAGTGAAGGGAGAGCACTTTTACGAGCAGGTGCCGACTTGTGATAGAATTACATCTTTATAAAACAATGTAAGCCTGACATCATTACTTGGGATGTTACAATCGATGCTCAGTTGCGCTCTCGCCACTTGGAAAATAACAAATAGAAGCTTGTGCAAATTGCAGCCTCACTTTCCTGTTCTTAGCTGAAAGGAGTGGCACCCGGTGTGGTCTTCTGCTGATGTAGCCCATCTGCCTCAAAGTTGGACGTTCTGTGCGTTCAGAGATGCTCTTCTGCCTACCTTGGTTGTAACGGGTGGTTATTTGAGTCACTGTTGCCTTTCTATCAGCTCGAACCAGTCTGGCCATTCTCCTTTGACCTCTGGCATCAACAAGGCATTTCCGCCCACAGAACTGCCGCTCACTGGATATTTTTTCTTTTTCGGACCATTCTCTGCAAACCCTAGAGTTGGTTGTGCGTTAAAATCTGAAATACTCAGACCAGCCCTTCTAGCGCCAACAACCATGCCACGTTCAAAGTCACTCAAATCACCTTTCTTCCCCATACTGATGCTCGGTTTGAACTGCAGGAGATTGTCTTAAACCATGTCTACATGCCTAAATGCAATGAGTTGCCGCCATGTGATTGGCTGATTAGAAATTAAGTGTTAATGAGCAGTTGGACAGGTGTACCAAATAAAGTGGCCGGTGAGTGTATGTATATATATATATATATATATATATATATATATATATATATTCGTTGTAAAGCACTAAACTGCTACAAAAATGAATGAAATGAACAACAACAAAATTTTTTTATAATGGGTCAAAATTATTTTTCAAACAGATCATGTGATTAGCACCTTAGACGGTCATTTCCTTTGCATAGAATTTTCAGAAGAAAAACAATTTGAGGGGGGCAGTTTATTTTTCAAATGATTTTTTTCTTCGATTGAAAAAAAATTTTTTTTTGATTGAAGCAACTTTTTTTTGGGATTGAATGATTTAGACACAAATGTTCTACCCATAATATGGTCCAAACACAAAAAGGATTGCTTCAATCAAAGAAAACTATGACGATGAAAAATTAAGTGTTCAAATGCAAATTTTTCAATCTCAAATATTTTTTCGCATTCAAAAACTTTTTCTATGATCGAAATTTTTCTTTTTTTGATTGAAGTGATTTTTCTTTTTGAAAATACATATTTTTTTAAGCAACTTATTTTTTGATTGAATAATAAAGACAAAAAATATCCTAGCCAAAATGTGGCCTAAATACAAATCAACATTATTTCAATCAAAACAGTTGCTTCAATCAAAAAAAAAAAAAAAAAATTCAAACAAAAATAGCTTTCACATGCATTTTTTTTTGTTTTTTGTTTTCTGAGTTTCAAATTTATTTTTGCATTCAAACGCAATTTTTTTTTTTTTTTAATTAAAACTAAAGTGACTTTTTTTTGGTTCAAAATATATATTTTGATTGAAGCAACTTTTTTTTAATTGAAGCATTTTTTTTGATTGAATACTAAAGATACAAGTCTACCTCCATATTGCTCCGCCCAGGGGATACAATTTTTGATTGGGGTAACTACATTGGCACAACACCGGCGGGCGTACCATATTCAATGGATGATGATCTTGGCAAAAAGTATTTCCTAATCAGCCTGATTTAGAATTCCCCTCAAGAATGATGGGAAACAAAAAACACTCATTGTCAACTTATTATTATAAATATTCTTTCAAGTTAATTTTGTTGCTGACACTATGTTTCTGGTCATCAACATGTTGTGCCCCCCCTCCCCCAAAAGTCAAACTCCGCCTATGATTTTATGGTAGTTGGCAGTCATAGAACAGTGCACTACATCACATCACTATGCACTAAATCGTAGTGATAACTGTTTTAATATTTTGGCTTTATCAGTTTGCCAAGTTATCAACTAGATAAGATAATGAAACACCTCTCACTGTGAACTAAAAGCATCTTGATGAACACCTTGAATGGCACATAATTCTCACAAGTGAGATTACATGTGGGAAATATTTCTTTCTTGCACCTCTGTCTACAAAATTAAATGTAATCGGAGAACAGTAGTACCTCTACATACGAAGTTAATTCGTTCCAGGACCGTGTAAGTTATCAACTACATAAGATAATGAAACACCTCTCACTGTGGACTAAAAGCATCTTGATGAACACCTTGAATGGCACATAATTCTCACAAGTGAGATTACATGTGGGAAGTATTTCTTTCTTGCACTTCTGTCTACAAAATTAAATGTAATCCAAGTACAGTAGTACTTCTACATACGAACTTAATCCATTCCAGGACCGTGTTTGTAAACTGAAATGGTCGTATGTCGAGCAGGATTTTCCCATTAGAATACATTATAATTCCATTAATTTGTTCCGCAGCCTGAAAATCCTAAACTAAATCCTTAATAAATACTGCTGGTACTATTACAAATGGCAATTACACATAGCAAAACAAATACATTATTAACTCATTCACTCCCAGCCATTTTCACCGAAACAAGGCCCTTCGCTCCGGGCCGTTTTCTTGGATTTTGACTGATTTTGCAAGGCCCACAGAAAATTGTTCTATTGCTATATAAACATGGAACCCACCAAAAGAAAGATTACTCTCTTCTTTCAGCAGAAAAAAAGTAAATTCATATCTTTTACCATTCTTTAGAAATCAGCATTAGAAAATAGCTTAGTTTGAGCAATTTTCCAATTTCTGATGAAAAAAAGGAGAAAATGAGCTTTTTGTAAACACATACATTTCAAACATAACTTTGACTTTAACACAGCAATTTTTTTTGCTTTATTTACATCCCAAACAACTGAATAATGTTTTCCTTTTACAAAATAACATGAACAACCAGACAAATAGAGCTTTTGATAGCAAAGTAACAATTTATTCACACATACCTAACTGAGAGATGACGCTTGGTGGCTGCAACAGCGGGTTAAACCTTTCCCTCGTTTCCGCCTGTCTCGTAAAGATGGATTTTTTTTGGTCTTTCTTTTGTGTTGACCACTGCCTCTTTCGCCTGGGGAGCTTGTGTTCCTGGGGGGGAACTGGTTTGGTCGTGTGCATTTCCGTGCGGGAAACTGGAGGGTGCGGGGGACGCGAGCGGCAAGCCTGCGGAACGGGCTCTGCTAGGCGAGCAGCACGGTCACAATTACACTGTACTGGTTGAATCAGGTTGGGGGGGTCTTACCAAATGTGCTACTGCCCTCCAGTGGCCAGTTTTATTGCTTTAAAATGGGTTTTGAGCTTTGTGCATTCTATCTAAGATACATGGGGACCTGTACATGCCGATTGTGAAAAAAAACACAAAGACATATAAATACGTTTTTGGGACACTGAAGCAATTAAAAATAGATAGAAATAAAATAAAATAGTTGTAATTCCTGTAATAATGTAACGAATCAGGTTCTAATGTGGAGGACGTGTTTTGTGTGCTGTACCCGAACGCACCGGGTCACTGACGTGACAAAGAGAGGGAGCGGTGCGGTTGACATTTTACTTTCTCTTTAACTTTTTGGTTGAGAACACTGTCAACTGCGGCGGACAGCAGGCGTGTTGTGTTGCACAAGTCCTGAAATAAATGATTAACTGGCGATTTCTTTGGTAATGTTAGCACAATAATAATTGTCACCTTAACTTATAAAGACTAGCGAGCGGAGGTCGGAGGAGGATCATAAAGATCGTCAACATTTATGGGCCATATTGTTGAGCCAGTTCACGGATGCGCACACCACGCTCATATTTTCCTATCATTTCCAACTTATTTTCAATGGTAAGCATCACCTTTTTCCTTGTTTCATCACCTGCACTTACGTCTTGGAAGCCGTGTTGATTTCTCTCACAACAAAATTGGACACCGTGCGTCCATCTGCGGCGCTGTCATGTCGTCGTTTTTCGAGAATGTCGTAGGATGTAGAAACAAAATTTTACGTCAGATGTCGAAAAGATCGTGTGTCGAAGCGATCGTATGTTGAGGAACCACTGTTATACAATCAAACTGTAATTATTTTAAATCCTCTCACGGCCTATGCGACAAAATGGGATGTTTGTTGAATGTGCACACAAAAAGAAACTAACAAACACAAACTATGATACATATCACTAATAATATTCCAGTATACACAAATGTCAAAGAACATTAAAATCCACAGCAATATAATAATAGCAGTTAGCTTAGAAAAGCAACCACATCTGATTAAAATAGCTTTTTTTTTTTTTTTTTTTTTTTGCTTTGGGAAAAAATTAATACGACAATAATAAACGTAATACCAAAATAAAATACTTATTACTATGCAGAAATTACTGTGCTTCATTTTCTCATCATGTATACCAGCAAATAGGGGGAGTGTATAATACATGTATTCAAAGGAGGGGGAAAAAACAGAAACATAACAGAAATAATAGTAAATAGCGAAAATGTTCTTTTCAGATACACGCTTTTGACTGGAACAGTGAGGGTAAAAAAAGAGTAATTGTAATACTCTGGTCCGGAACAAATCCTTTTAGATGGGGGGTGGGGGGGCTGAAAAGCTGCCCCTCCATTTGTGAGCTTTGCAGTCCTATGAGATCAGCCTTTAGTCTTACAAAGTCAAGAAACTTAACCAATACCACCAACAAAATGAACCTGTGTGCTCAATTTTAACTAATTCAGTGTGGTGCACTACAGTAGAGCACACAGGCTCACATTGGTAACCAGGCCACCTAACTTGCTGCCTGGCACATTGTGGAGGCTAATACTGTCTGCCTCAACTCATGACTTATCTTTGGTTTTATGTCATCAGCAAAACAAAGTTTCTTACAGACAAATCATGAACACATAATACCTAATAATGCGAAAGCATAACAATTCCTGAAAATATTTTACAGATTGCAATTGTCAATAGCCGTCTTGCCAAGTTATAGAACAGGAATATGACAAATAAATGGTGCTACCGCACTCTGTTAGCTCTTTTTGAGAGGGATTGCAGATTTTTCCCCTTTTCCCTTCTGCCCAAGTCCAGTATGATTACATGCAAATTCAGCAATTTTCATGATGAAATCATGGAAATGGCTTCTTTCATGATTATTTTCTATTGTTATTCACTATTTTAATATTAATTTAAACACAGAACATAGAAGAACAATTGTACATTATTTTACATTGACATAACCATTATGATGATATAGTTATTTTAAAACTCAATAAAGCTGGGAAATACAGTAAATGGTTCCAACATGCATTGGTGAATCATTGGCTGGGATCTTGCCAAGCATGTAAAAACCTCAGCTGCTATAAAATGTGGGTGCAAAGCAGGACGGGGTCTACTTGAGCGCCTGATTTGCTATCGACTTCCCTGAAATTGTACAATTGTAACCATGTCAATGAAAACTGAGCAATACTGTTTCATCTTCGTAGAGACACAAATCAAAGATCTCATTAGGAACAGAGTCCAAGCGTAACTATTGTAGCACAATTGACCATCAGTTGTACATTTAAGGGGGAGATGCAAAGTATGTATTTATTACGCAAATCAGCCCTACAATTAGATGACAATGCAGGAATGTCTAATTTTCCAAATAAATGTGGACACGCACGCCATAGGTTCACCATTTTAATGTACAAGTTGTGAAATCGCTGCGACTGACTGGCTACCAGTTTAGGGTGTATCCTGCCTCCTGCCCATTGTTAGCTGAGATAGGCTCCAGCACTGCATTGAATGAATGAATGAATGAATGAATGAATGAATGAATGAAGTTGTGAAATCCGTACCGAATACATAATTTCTTTAACTTGCATGGTATACCATTTTTTAAAGATATTAAAATAACAATCTCTATCAGACTACTGCAGTCAGAATTTTGTCATTTCAGATAGTAAATGTTGCATTCCATATTGAAAACTATAAACATTTGCCTTGTTCCAGTTTGTTAATCTTACTTTTCCTATCAAACCGAAACCCTGAATATGCCTGCCCTTTTTCAAATAAAATTATGACCTTTTCCTCCTTTTTTAAATGTTAGTGTGGTAAGTCTGAGTATAAATGAAACTCATCTCACTTTGAACGCAGCAACTTTTAACCCTTTAACACTGAATGTGTCGGCGGCGACAAAATTACACATATCATCTTTGAAGCCGCGTCACGCTGGAATTACGTCACCCATGTGCCGCTGGTTGATCTCATTTGAAAGTGCGAAAGTTGAAGTACACGCCCGCTTTTACTTGAAGTCAATCGACCAAGTTAAGCGGGAGATAATGTCATTTGAGTTTTATAGTTTTACTGCACTCAAAAATAAGCATTAAAACGATGCATGGACCATGTTTTCATGTCCATAATAATTGCCATTTTGCCGAAAGCACCACAAAAGACTACATATCCCAGGAGCCACTGTGAGGTCAAGAAGGATGGATGTAATGTGAACATAACTAATACATTGCCGAGCGAGGCCTCACCTAAGGAGAGGGAGGCAAGGTAGCGAACGACGGCCGGTTGGATTGAGCAAGTGACTTTGAAACGTGCGGAATGAATTGAAAACTAAATTTAGCGCAAGCAAATGCATTATTTCATCAACTCAAGGAAGAGGATGAGACGGATTTGTCGTTTTTTTTTTTTTTTTGATGAGTCGGCGTCTCGGCGAGTGAGAAGTGACAGCATCGCGCAAATGGCGGAAAAATGGGCTGTGTGACGTGGTGTGTAATAAATATTATCAAGCTTCAAAACGGTTGGTTGAGCATGTTTGGTGAGATCAAAATTAAAAAGTTTGACAAAAGATTTTGGGAGTTATTTGGGTTTTTGGGGTCCAAAATGTTGATTATAACTGGTAAGTCAAGAAAACAGCAGTTTGGACATGAAGGTTATGGTGTCCTGAAAAAACGGACCCAACCTGGCCATTGTGAACATTTTTTTCTTTGAAATATAAACGCAACATCAAAGGCATGTAAATTCAACCAAAAATAGGTTTAGGTGTTTGAGGGTTAAGTAATGCAGGCTATGCATTTCTCAGCATGTCACATTGTCAATATTATAGGTCTTTGTTTTGTGTGTGTGTGTGTGTGTGTGTATTGTATAAGATATTGAGCTTAATAATGCATTTTTTAAATGTGTTTCAGGTGTGTCAAGACACATTATGAGTTTCTCATTTTAGTGTGGACTAGACCATCAATAAGCATATCTACCAAAGAGATTTTGCAGCGTTCATTTCACAAGGCAAGAGCTGTGGATGTTTCACTATTCCGAGACACCAGCTCACAATGCCCTAAGTATTTTAGTTTCCGGTCGTGAAGAACAAAAAACACTGCTTTGCTGGAGCAATCTCAGTCAGTACTCACCCAACCTGGTCTTAGGCATTTGTCGTTTTCCATTCCTCTCACGTTTATGTAACTTTTGCATGAACAAAACAACAGTGTGATTTTGAAGTGGTAGATATTACAGTGTTGAAATAGGACTACAATTCATACAACTTACAGTACATTTACCATGTGATCTGTTTAATCAAACCATAAATCATGAAACAATGAACATAAATAGGAGTACAAATCAAAAAACTTCTATTCACCCAGTGATGTTTTATAAAACTAAAAAGCATGAAACAAAGAACAAAACTCCCATTCACTGTGTGCCCCTGAACACACCACAATCAGTCGTAGTGTAGCTGGTCACACAAGCGCAGGTCCCTTTTGCAGAGCTGCAAACCCACACAAATTACACAGACAAATGGATATAAAAATAATACTAAAACAACACTGAAATGCACAATACTGGCAGTAGGCTAAAATGCACACAAACACAAAGCATGCCACATTACCATACCCTGACAAGTGACAATTCCTGTGAGGGCTTTTTATTGCTGTTTTTTATGCGAACATTTAATCTAACTAATACTCTATTGATACTAACTACCATGTATTTATCAATTTTTTCCAGCGACCAATCCGCTGACTACTGTAAGTGCGTGCCAAACTGTGGTATGTGATAGATTACACTGCTGTCTTGTTTGTAGCACAAAGAGGTACAGCTTTTGTTATTTAGTAACCAGTGCAGTAGGCCTACAGAAAAACTTGTTTCCTGTAAGCAAGGAAATCAAGGGTCGATGCTGAAGACATTATTTGTTTCTATGTAAATTCTATTTTAAGATTGTTTTTGTGGAACAGGAAAACATGCGCTCACTTCTAAGTAGGGCAGGTATAAACCCAAAAATGATCTATAAAGTTTATTTTCACAAAATATCCCAAAACAAAGTAAAGTGGTACCTCGATATACGATGACTGCGACACACAATCTTTTCGACATTTGATGAAAAATTTGACTCGCGATGTTTGTACATGCAATGACATGCTCGAAATACAATGATTTATGACGGTGCCGCCATTTCTTTTGTTTTTCCGTAGACGGCCACACGGCGGATTTTCTTGTGAAATCAAGATGGGTTCCAAGAATGTTGGTGTAGGTGAAGAAAAAAGGAAAAACGTGAGGCTTACCATTGAAATGAAGATGGAAATGATAGAAAAATATAATCGTACTGTGCGCGTCCGTGAACCGGCTTGCCATTACGGGCATAGAATATCTAAGATCTCGATGGTCCTCCTCCAACCTCTGTTGGCCAGTCTTTATAAGTTAAGGTGACAATTATTATTGTGGTAACATCGCCAAAAAACGCCAGCTTTGTCAGGTTTTTAATCATTCATTTCAGAACTTGTACAACACAACATGCCTACGTTCCGCCACAGCTGAACATGAAAAGTGAAAGTAAAAAGTCCTCTCTCACTCTGTCAAGTCGGCCACGCGGTGCGTTTAGGTACACTTTAGAAAACTTTAGAACCCGATTCGTTACATTATTATAGGTATTATTATTACTAATATTATTATTCAGATTTTTATTCATAATTTATGAATAATTTATGAAATTATTTATTATTATAGAATTTATGTAATTGTTACTGCAATAGTACCAGCAGCATTTATTAAGGATTTAGTGTAGGCTTTTGTGCTGTGGAACGAATTAATGGAATTATAATGTTTTCTTATGGGAAAATTCTGCTCGACATACCACCATTACTTACAAGCAAAGTCGTGGAACGAATTAACTTCGTATGTAGAGGTACTACTGTACAAAAAAAAAAAAAAAAAAAAAAGATTGGGAAATCCAAAGGCAACAAACAAAACTGACAGGAAAACAGATATCCTGAGGAAATGAAGTAGGGTAGGAGTACAGGACACAAACTTGACATCAACGATGACGCAATAAGGATTGTAATTGACAATCACAAGGACAAGACGCACCTCATTAAAAAAAACTGAATTAAACCAAACCAAAATACACTAAACGAAGCAAAAACGTGGCAAGGGACCCTAGGAGGAACGGACATGGTGTGTTACATTAGCACCTGACCTACCCAATTTCAAAACAAAATAAAACTCATGAAAAATAAGATGAGCCTGGAAGAGCACATAATAACAGTAAAGACCAGAAGGCTCCAGAGGCAGGTGGCATGTTCGTTTCATCATAGGAAAGGAAAGCAGTGTGCGACAGACAATAGAGACGACATGTAAGTTTTAAATTACAAAATGTACTGATTGCATATGTGTTCTTATGGTTTGCGTTGAGCTCTCTCCCCCCCTTACTTAAGTTGTTTCTTTACAACAGAAAAGCTAACAACAGTGGCAGTCAGATACCATTTTTTTTTTTCAGGTCATTCATTGTCAGACAAGCAGCACTGCAAAATGCCACGCTAAAAAATAAGTAAAAATATCAAAATGGCTTACCTCTTCGGGCAGGCTGTGGCAGGCAATGGATCAGCATTGCCATGTGTAGGACCATGGCCCCCAACAAAATGCATATGCATTACCGCATATGGAGGCAAATGGCTTCACCTTGCTGACATTAAAGGGCAACTGAAGACCTTTCCGGATTTTGGTGTAATTTTACGAATATAAACTTTGGACGAGTTCGTCAAAACAACCATGACATTATCAACACATAATTGCAAGGATAATTTGCGTTTTTTTATTTTTTTGCATTCCGTTAACGGTCCCTTCGCAAACCCGGAAGTGTGACGTAGATTCCCCGACGCGTATTTGATACATTAGGGCCTGGCAGGTGGATTGTTTTATATATAGGCTTTATATTTACCCTGTGACAGGCCAAAAAACAACACGCCAAGGACCAATTTGGTGCTGGGGACATTTGAATTTACATAATACCTATTGATATAGTAATAAAATCACATGAGTAGACCTGTCAGCAAACCTATCTATGTATGACAGGGCAACAGCAACAACAACAAAAAAATATGTCACGCTTCAACAAACAGGCAGTAGGAGTCCCCCTCGTTTATCGACAGAAGTGCATCAAATTTTAGAATCAGAAAGGTAAGGGTCTACTTACGTCTTTGTAAAACCAAGGTTGCATTGTTGTATGTTTTAAAAGCTGTCGTCGCTGAAATGATGAAAACAATGAGCCGATTGGGGACCTGTATGCATGCTCACAAAAACTGTCCAAACCTTTGCAGGAGAAGTTTATTTGGACCACTCACAGAGTCTCGAGTCTTCCTGTGAGCAATTCATCGCTACACATCGAGATGGCATGACGAATCTCGCGAGTAAAACTCAGAAAATGTTTGCAATATATGGCGAGGATAGCGTGGTGCTAGATTTCCGTGTTCAGAGTGGTGGCGAGGCTCCCTGGAAGTTACGTCATCAGGTAGCGGTCGGCAGGGCGGTGCGTCCCTCGTTGCTATGGTGTTGCTATGGCCATAACTCAAAAACTACGCGGTCAATTATTATTATTATTATTTTTTTTTTTATGTGACTTTTTGAGACAGCGAATGATGCATTTAATACAATTCAACTGAGTAAAACACTCAAGAGCGAAATCCGAAAAGCTCTTCAGTTGCCCTTTAAACTGGTCTTTTGGATGACCGCACAAGCTGATCCATTGTTCACATGTTTTTGGCTTCAGGAAACGTAATGAAGAAAACATCTCTTATATGTCGTAATGTCTAGAGTTGTTTCTACAAGTTCCATAGCAGCAGTGTTTAGTCGGCATGTTTGTTACGGATGGGGAGTAATTTTTGCTTTTGTTCAGGTATGTATGTTTTTCCTTTCACTTTGTACTGGTTTATGTTGGTTTTCACCTGTATTTTTCATTTGCAGTAGTTTCCACCTGTGTGATCTCAGAAGGCCTCCACAGCTGGAACCACTTCCTCATTAGTCAATCATCCAATCATCTGTTCGTCCTGCCACTATATAAGTTGAATTGTTTGCTCTGTTCAAGAGAGGCGGTGGCAGCTCTCATTTTGGTTGTCTTGGTTTGTTGAAGCCTGTTATGTTTTGCCTTTGATTCTTTTTGTGAAGTTTACTTTCTGCCACTTGTTTATTAATGGTCTCTTTTGTCTTTTTCTTTAGGTTGGCGCAGAGCACAGAGGTAGGGACTTTAGCTATACACCTGCAGGTATACATCGTGTCTCCCACCTCACGTAGGTACCAACTCTCTGTATTAGTCCATTAGATAGAGCGGCAACACCACCCATGTATTTTGGGGCACAATAGGTGCCTGTCACTGTAGTGTTTTAGTTTGGGGGTTGTTTTAGGTTCTAGGTTTAGTTGGGGTTTTTGGAACTTTTATTTGGTGTTTGCTGCATAGTGCAGGGGGTTGGGTAAATGTTTGTGTGCTCTGTAGCCATTGTTTCTTTTTTGTTAAATAAACTTTTTATTTGCAATTTTGACTTGTCACTGCCTCCTCATTGCACACCTGCCGTCTTATGTTACGCCGCGGCCCCTGACCACCAGGGGTACTCGTAACATTTGGGGGCTCGTCCGGGAGCTTTGTGGTTCCGCGGAGGCGGCAGGTGTGTTGGTGTGCAGTGGCGGTCGGATTGCGAGTTTTGTTTATTTAACTTTAACTTTTTTGGTAATTCCCTGCGCGCCGTGGTAGATAATGGCCACAGGCTTTAGTGTTGAGGATTTCTTGGCAGGTCCCACGGTGGGACAATTGGACCTTTATAGAAAAGCGGATTTTTGTGCGATCGGTGCGCATTTTGGTGTTGAGCTCCTGATGTCTAAAACTTGGGCTCAACTGAAGGCATCGGTCGTTGATTTGCTGGTTAAAGAGGGCGTGTCTGTTGAGGGGGTAGAGGGTCTTTTGGATTCTCAGGAGGAAGTTCCTCCAGTTTTTCGGGTTGTGGGGAGTGCGACTCCTCCAACTAGCCGTAGGTCCTCCTTAGATGGAGCCGGTTCGTCCGCTCGGTTAAGGGTTCGCTTAGCTCGTTTGAAGCTTGAAAAAGAGGAGAGGGACCGTGAGCTCGAATACAAACATCAGCAGGCCATGTATAAATTAGAACTTGAGGCTAGAAATGCTGTCCGCTTAAAGGAATTGGAACTAGAAATGAAAAGGCTTGATGTAACGTCCGGAACTCATTTGGTCGCAACTCAGGGTGATAATTCGTCACAGAAGCCATTTGACGCTAGTCGGCAAATTGGTCTCGTCCCCGAATTCCGAGAGTCGGAGGTGGATGAGTATTTTGAGACCTTCGAAAGAATAGCCACGGCTTTTAAATGGCCACCGGAGGCGTGGGCGCCCTTGCTGCAGAGCAAGTTGATTGGTAAAGCTCGCGACATGATGAATAAAATGCCTCTGAGGGATAGCATGGTTTATGGTACCTTAAAAGAGACTGTCCTGCGTTCGTATAGCCTTGTTCCTGAAGCATACAGACAGCGTTTTCGTGTTCACAGAAAAGCACCCGAAAAAACCTTTGTAGAGTTTGCTAGTGAAAAGCAGACTCTTTTCAGTCGTTGGTTAAAGGCAAGTGAAGTCACGGATTTTAATTCGCTCTGTGATTTAATTTTGATGGAGGATTTTAAAAATAGCCTATCGGATCGGTTGGCCACTTATTTAAATGAGCAGAAGGTCACTAATGTGTCCGAGGCGGCTGTTTCGATAGATGAGTATGCGATTACTCACCGACAGCATGTTGAGAAAAAAAATGACTTTGAGAAACGGGACAAAAGTAAATTGAGTTTTAAAAGCCGGTCTCAGTCAGGACGGGCGTCGCCACCTACTTCGGCGGAACGTCGCTGTTTTCTTTGTCATAAAAATGATCATTTGATAGCCAACTGTCCAGAGCGAAGAAATAACCAAAAGGCTGAATCTTCTCCGACTGGATTATGCACGGTGCCTTCTCCACCAGTTCGAGTAAATAAAGGTGAGGTTTCCTCTTATGAACCTTTTATGCTCGACGGTTGTTTCTCTAGGCTCAGGTGAGAAGTGCTCGGTTCGCATCCTTCGGGACACCGGAGCTGCCCAATCTTTTATCTTGGGTGATGTATTGCCTTTTAATGATGAGTCTTCTCGTGGCTCGAGTGTGGTGGTCCAAGGAATTGGAATGGAGTACATCACGGTACCGTTACACTGGGTTAATTTGTCATGTGATCTCTTGGCAGGCACATTTTCAGTTGGGGTTCGCCCATCACTGCCGATGCCAGGCGTCACTTTTCTGTTGGGGAACGACATCGCCGGTGGTAAGGTCACACCGGTGTTGGAAGTCGTGCAGCAACCTGATGAGTCGCAACCAGACGAATTGGGGCAGGCTTACCCTGACGTGTTCCCAGTATGCGTCGTCACTCGTGCACAATCGAAAAAGCTGGGTAATGTAGTTGATTTATCGAACACCTTTTTCGCGGACGGATTAGTTAACCCAGAGAGGAGTATGACTACTGAGTCGGTGTTAAAAGGATCAGCATTTGAGGCAGTTTCTCTAAAAATGACCTGCGATGACCTTATTGCTGCGCAAAAATCTGACGCCAGTCTAACCAAATGTTTTGAGGCTGTTCAGCACCCGCATGCCTTAAAGAATAAGGATGCAAAGTATTTTATTGAGGACGGGTTGCTTTTAAGAAAATGGAAGTCTCGGTTGGACACAGATTTTAGCATTGTTCAAGTGATTGTCCCGGTAAGTTACCGCCATGCAGTTTTATCGTTAGCTCACGAAAATGCATGGGCGGGTCATTTAGGTGTGACAAAAACTTATGATCGTGTATTGGGACATTTTTTCTGGCCTGGTTTGAAAAAGGATGTTGTGCAGTATTGCCGTACATGCCACACATGTCAAGTGGTGGGAAAGCCAAACCAGAGGCTTAAACCAGCACCCCTACATCCAATCCCTGCGCTGGGCGAAGCATTCGAACACGTCCTTGTCGATTGCGTTGGCCCGCTACCTAAGACGAAGAGTGGTAATCAATATTTACTCACTATGATGTGTGTCGCGACAAGATATCCTGAAGCAATACCTCTCAGAAAAATAACATCACAGTCTGTAGTCAAGGCTCTGATCAAGTTCTTTTCTACTTTTGGGCTGCCGAAATTGGTACAAACTGATCAGGGTACTAATTTCCTTTCTGGTATTTTTGAGCAGGTTTTAACAACATTGTCTATCACACATCGAACATCTAGTGCATATCACCCGGAGTCACAGGGAGCGTTGGAGAGATGGCATGGCACTTTAAAATCAATACTGCGTAAGTACTGTTTTGATAACAGTAGAGACTGGGATGATGCTGTCCCTTTGGCTCTCTTTGCAGTCAGGGAGACTGTACAAGAATCCCTAGGTTTCAGTCCAGCAGAGCTCGTATTTGGCCACACTGTACGAGGGCCTTTAAAGGTTTTAAAAGATGAAATCCTAGGTGCGGGACTGTCAAAGAAGAGAAACATCCTCAGTTATGTGAGCCGGTTTCGTGAGCGGCTACACAGAGCATGTAGTTTGGCCAAGGAGTGTTTGTCGGGAGTGCAGAGCGACATGAAGAAACGGTATGACAAGACCGCCATTTGTCGTTCGTTTGGGCCGGGTGACCAGGTACTGGTTTTGTTACCTGTTCCAGGTTCATCTTTGTCTGCTCGGTTTTCAGGTCCATACACTGTGGAGAAAAAGCTCAGTGAAACCGATTACGCCATCAAGACTCCCGACCGTAAGCGAAAAACACGTGTATGCCATGTTAACATGCTCAAACCATATCATAACCGTTCTAGTACTGGGAGTGGGCCTTTAGTGGCCGCAGTTGCGGTGACTGTTTCCAGTTCAGAGGAGTACACAACGGAGTGTGATGACGACGGGTTGGACACCAGTAGGCTCCAGTTGCAAACTCCTCGGTTGTCCAATACGGAAATGTTGAACAATTTGTCCAGTCTGATGACTCACTTGAGCACTGACCAGCAGAAGGATTTGGAGTCCTTGATTTTTAAAAACACTGTGTTGTTTGGAGATGTTCCATCTCGCACAAACGTTTTAAAGCACGACATTGATGTCGGTGATGCACGACCCATAAAACAGCATCCATATCGGGTCGATGCAGTAAAGAGGGCGGCCATGAGACTGGAGACTCAATATCTTCTCGAGCATGGTCTGGCAAAACCTAGCTCTAGTCCATGGAGTAGTCCATGCCTCCTTGTTCCAAAGCCCGATTCAACGTTCAGGTTTTACACTGACTACCGGAAGGTGAATAACCTGACTGTGCCAGATGCATTTCCTCTTCCTCGCGTTGATGACTGTGTTGATACAGTTGGCTCGGCACGTTACGTGTCAAAGTTGGACTTGTTAAAGGGGTATTGGCAAGTGGCCCTTACTGATCGTGCGTCGGATATCTCTGCTTTTGTAACACCAGACAACTTTCTGCAGTACACTGTGATGCCTTTTGGGCTTAAGAATGCGCCGGCTTCGTTTCAAAAGTTGGTCAATACCGTCCTGGGCGATGTCCCAGATTGTACTGCATATTTGGATGATGTGGTCATCCATTCAAATGAGTGGGAAGATCACATTAGGACTCTCAGAACCATCTTTCAGCGTCTAGCTGATGCCTCACTTACCATTAATTTGGCTAAGTGCGAGTTTGGTAAGGCTTCAGTCACCTACTTGGGTAAGCAAGTGGGTGGTGGAAAAGTGAGCCCCTTGGCAGCCAAGATCGAAGCCATAAACTCCTTTCCAGTGCCTACCACCAGGAGGGAATTGCGGCGCTTCCTGGGTATGGCAGGATATTATCGGAGTTTTTGTAAGAATTTTTCTTCTGTGGCCGCACCACTAACGGACCTTGTCAGTCCGAAGCATCCATTTCAGTGGACTGACCTATGCCAACGAGCATTTGAAAATTGTAAGGCTCTATTATGTAGTGCCCCAGTTTTGAGCGCTCCAGATTTCTCAAGACAATTTTCCTTGGAGGTCGACGCCAGTTGTACGGGTGCTGGAGCAGTTTTATTGCAGCCAGACGATGAAGGGTTGGACCACCCGGTTGCCTACTTCTCAAAAAAATTCAATCGATGTCAACAGAAGTATTCGACTATTGAACAGGAGACCCTGGCTCTTCTTCTGGCTTTGCAATTTTTTGATGTGTATGTGGGCTCCAGTGTTGCCAGTGTTGTCCAGTTTAGTTACTTCGCCATAGCTTTGCTACCCTTTTGAAATTTCGCTTGCATTGGATGGATGGGCTATTCCGGATAGGCCTGTTTATCAACTGGGAGTTGATATTTTAGGGGGGGAGTGTTACGGATGGGGAGTAATTTTTGCTTTTGTTCAGGTATGTATGTTTTTCCTTTCACTTTGTACTGGTTTATGTTGGTTTTCACCTGTATTTTTCATTTGCAGTAGTTTCCACCTGTGTGATCTCAGAAGGCCTCCACAGCTGGAACCACTTCCTCATTAGTCAATCATCCAATCATCTGTTCGTCCTGCCACTATATAAGTTGAATTGTTTGCTCTGTTCAAGAGAGGCGGTGGCAGCTCTCATTTTGGTTGTCTTGGTTTGTTGAAGCCTGTTATGTTTTGCCTTTGATTCTTTTTGTGAAGTTTACTTTCTGCCACTTGTTTATTAATGGTCTCTTTTGTCTTTTTCTTTAGGTTGGCACAGAGGTAGGGACTTTAGCTATACACCTGCAGGTATACATCGTGTCTCCCACCTCACGTAGGTACCAACTCTCTGTATTAGTCCATTAGATAGAGCGGCAACACCACCCATGTATTTTGGGGCACAATAGGTGCCTGTCACTGTAGTGTTTTAGTTTGGGGGTTGTTTTAGGTTCTAGGTTTAGTTGGGGTTTTTGGAACTTTTATTTGGTGTTTGCTGCATAGTGCAGGGGGTTGGGTAAATGTTTGTGTGCTCTGTAGCCATTGTTTCTTTTTTGTTAAATAAACTTTTTATTTGCAATTTTGACTTGTCACTGCCTCCTCATTGCACACCTGCCGTCTTATGTTACGCCGCGGCCCCTGACCACCAGGGGTACTCGTAACAATGTTCTTTTTGAAAGATTACCGGCAGAAAACAAGCAGTACTAGCATTGGTTGTATGCGAGCACGCTTCTATGATGAGCCCCTTTCGGTTTACGATGGTGACGTCATGCAGCCTTGCGATCTAAAAATAGCATTCGTGCGGTACGTTATTGCCGTTTGTAATAGTACCATAAGTTTTTTTTTAAGGATTTCGTGTAGGTTTTCGGGCTGTGGAACAAATTAATGGAATTTTAATGTATTATTTTGGGAATCCTGCTCAACAAACAACCATTTGGACTTACAAACAAGGTCCTGGAATGAATTAACTACTACTACGTATGTAGAGGTAGCACTGTACTTGAGTAAATTTTTTTGGGATTACTACTTTTACTTGTACTTGAGTATTATTATTTTGAAGTAACACTACTCTTACTTGAGTACAATTTTTAGCTACTCTACCCACCTGTGGTTATTTATTCATTTTCAAATTTGGCAACAGACATGGCTTCTAAATTCAAACGCCTATGCCATCTAAAGCCTATGGAGCTAGAAAAAGACCGATAAGTGGTTATTGAGAAATACTGGCTTGACTTACATATCACAATATGCAAAGTAATATGTTTCGAGAACAGAATCCATAACACTCTTTAATACAAAAAAAGTTTGATTTTAAAAGGTTATGCCAACGGCACTTGATGACCTTGCAGAAAATTAATTAAACATCGAACCGATTGATTTAAATTCGCTGAAGTTTCACTTTGCGGAAATTACACATTTACAACTTCTTCAATGTTATTAATAATAAAATAATTATGTATGCAGCATAAGAGTGAACGTCCTCAAAAAGTACTGTCAGTTTCATCAATGCAAAAAAGTGTTAGGTCCAATCAAGAGGCACCACCACTTTGACAGGCTTGTGTTAGAGAAAGTGAGCGCCCCCATCTCTAGATGAGCATTTACAGTCGACTAACCTTACTAGTTAAGAGAGACTGGGGGAGTGTGGGGCTGGGGTGGGGAGAGTTGAGGCCCAGCGTAGAGAGAGAGCGAGATGTATCAAACAGAAGCACCCTGCTGAGTGGGGAATGGAAAAGCTGCTGGCACCAACATGAATATTTCAGCAGATAGCAAAAACTCTCTGTACCTCTCTCTCTCGCTCTGTCACCTTTTCCATCTTCCACTTCTCTCCCTCACAAAACTCCCCCCACCGCAGCTTCCTTGCTTCCCCTGCTCTCTTGTGGAGTGCACAGTGATAATGAACGGTGTGATAGCAATGGACCATGTCGTGGGTCGGGAGCGAGAGAGGTGGGGAGTGTATAGGGAGGATGTATGTAAAGAGAAAGAAACCTGCTCGGACTGAAATCTGGGAAGGAATACTGTTACAAAATGTATTGGGAAATGAAATGTTGGTAAGCAGTAACTTTGTTACTAGACACTGCAATTATTTTGCCTGCGGTTGTTAAAAAAAAGTAAAGCAGAGAGAATAGAACCAAATAAATATTAGCAGAAGGGAGCCTTTCACAAAAGCCAAATATATGCAATAAATCTGCTATTTTTCTTTTCAATAATTTAACTGTGAAGTTTGCGATTATCACTTTGAATCTTTAGTGCTGGTCTGTTTGTGCCAGCATTTCTAAAGTCAGATTGACATAAACTCTAACAATTTTATGCACTCAAGGTAGAGCATTTGAATACCGAGCATGCACCAAAGGTGAGCTGTTACCTGTGGGAGCTGCGTGATGTCAACTTGTTTTGTTTATTTGATTGCAGAAAAATGTAAAAATAAAGCATTCATGTATATTTGTCTCGAACGCATTCGCGTAAGTTGCTAAAGTTGTTTTTTGTGTTGTTGTTTTTAACAAGTCACTGGAGATGGTGGAAATCATCTAAATACAATTCAGGCTTCATCTCTGAATCTAGCTCACATTTTCAGTGCAGCACAGCCAAAATAAACAATACTCTTGGGTTGCCAAGAGTTTGTCATCAAAAACTCGAGATGATGGGACTGACTGCATCATGTGTGCCATTTTGGAAAAGTCTGCTTTGTTCTGTCCTTCAGATAAGCGTTTCAGAAAGTATGCAAAATTGTAAAATTAAAGAATTATGCTCTTTAAGACCTTAAGATGCAAGGAAAGAATTCAGTTCTTAAGAAGACAAAAAGCAATTCGGTTTGTCGGCGGTTTTTAACCTTTCACACTACAGTTTTTAATTTAACTGGTATACCCCATTAAATATTCAGTTTTTTTATTAACTCCTTCATTCCCAGTCATTTTCACTGGAGCAAGGCCTTTCTCTCCCGGCCGTTTTATTGGATTTTGACTGATTTTGCAAGGCCCACAGCAAATTCTGTTCCATTGCTATATAAACATGGAACTCACCATAAGAAAGGTTAGACTCTCTTCTTTCAGCAGAAAAAAGTAAGTTCATATCTTTTTCCATTCTTTAGAAATCAGCATTAGAAAATAGCTTAGTTTGAGCAATTTTCCAATTTCTGATGAAAAAACTGAGAAATTGAGCATTTTGCGAAAGCATACA
Organism: Corythoichthys intestinalis; assembly: GCF_030265065.1. Classification (NCBI taxonomy): domain Eukaryota; kingdom Metazoa; phylum Chordata; class Actinopteri; order Syngnathiformes; family Syngnathidae; genus Corythoichthys; species Corythoichthys intestinalis. The sequence goes on from NC_080398.1 coordinate 47,736,857, forward strand.
TTTCAAACACAACTTTGACTTTAACACAGCTATTTCTTGCTTTAGTTACATCCCAAACATCTGAATAATGTTTTCCTTTTACAAAATAACGGAAACAACAAGACAAATAGAGATTTTGACAGCAAAGTAACAATTTATTTACACATAACTAACTGAAAGATTACGCTATTGTGGCCGCAACAGCGGGTTAAACTTTTCCCTCATCATGTCTCAAAAAGATGGATTTTTTTTAGTCTCTGCGGGCTCTGCTTGCGAACAGCTCAGGCTCAACAGCATCTAGTGGTCCCGGTCGTTCTGCTCGGTCGTCCAGCGGCTGGCATCCTGGGCGTCCTATCGGTTGTTCTGCTCAGTGTCCGCCGCCTGGCATCCATTCGGTCGTCTTCCGCCAGCGCCCCGGCTTTGCGGCTTGGCCTCTCGTTGCCGTTGAACAGGGTTGTGGGTCTTACCAAATGCGCTACTGCCCTCCAGTGGTCAGTTTTATTGCTTTAAAACGGATTTTCAGCTTTCTGCTTTGGAGCTCAATTCAATTAGGACCCAGAGATGTCTTTTTTGAAAAGAAGAAAAAAAAAACAACAACAACGTAAAAGACGTATAAATACGTCTTTGGGACAAGAAAACAATTAAAAATGGAACGTATTTATAAGTTTTTGGGAGCAAATGAGTTAAGAAACGTGCACATATCAATGTCTGATCTTGTTTTTCTTCAACTCCGAGAAAGAAATTTAATTGCAGGTAAGCAACAAAAATGAACATTGTTTTACTCATTAAATCAAATATATCAACAAAAATGCATATTCTAACTGAGGAAAAAGTTAGGACACCCTCCCACCTAATAGCTAATGTTAGCCCCTTTGGCTGAAATAACTTCCGTGAGACGCTTTTTGTAGCCATCTACCAGTCATTGACATCGGTCTGAAGAAAGTTAGCCCGTTTGCTCCTCAACGCAGAATACTTTAAACATTGACTGACTGTTGAAGTGAGAGAAAACACCAAGGAGCTGTCTGAGGCCTTTAAAAAGAAGATTTTAAATGCTTATGAGTCTGGTAAGGGATTTCAAAAGATCTCAAAAGCATATAAAATCAGCCATTCCACTGTCCGGAAAATAGTCTACAAGTGGAGGACATTACAAACAACTGCCAACATGCCCAGGTCTGGCCGTCCAAGCAAGTTCACCCCGAGAGCAGACCGCAAGATGCTAAATGAAGTCTCCAACGACCCTAAAATGTCGTCACGGTACCTACAGCAGGCTCTTGCTACTGTTGATGTGAAAGTGCATGCCTCTACAATCAGAAAGAGACTTCACAAGTTTAATGTTCATGGGAGGTATGCAAGGAGGAAACATTTGCTCTTAAAGAAGAACTTGAAGGCCAGAGTGAAGTTCGCCAAAGTAAATGTAGACAAAGACCAGGACTTCGGGAATAATGTTCTTTGACATGTTTGGCGCAAACCCAATAGAGCATTCCAAGAAAAGAACCTCATATCAACTGCGAAGCATGGAGGTGGAAGTGTCATGGTTTTTGGATGCTTTGCAGCAGGACCTGGCCAGCTCACCATCATAGAATCCATCATGAATTGTATCATGTTATGTTGTTGAGGAACATGTGTGTAAAAATTAAAGCTGAAGCGAAACTGGACACAACCAAAAATGACAATGACCCAGAACATACCAGTAAATCCACCAAGGACAGGCTTAAAAGGAATAAAACCCTGGAATGGCCGAGTCAAGGCCCAGATCTTAATCCCATTGAGATGCTGTGGAGTGACTGGAAACGGTCTGTACATGCAAGAAACCCCTCAAACATCTCACAGCTGGAAGTATTCTGCGTTGAGTAGTGTGGCAAACTTTCTTTAGACCGATGTCAAAGACTGGTAGATGGCTACAAAAAGTGTCCCACTATTGTTATTTCAGCCAAAGAGGGTAACACCAGCGATTAGGTGGTAGGGTGTCCTACCTTTTTCCTCAGAATATGCATTTTTGTTGATACATTTGGTTTAAGTATTTATTTTTGTTGTTATTGTTGTTTAATTTCCATTAAATCACTACCTTTCCAGAGATAAAGAAAAACAAGATCATACATTGATATGTGAACATTTCTTAATAAAGAATTGAATATTTAATGGGGTGTCCTAATTTTTTCACATGGCTGTATGACCATTTCGACTTACAAACAAGGTCCTGGAATGAATTAACTTCGTATGTAGAGGTACAACTGTATATAATTAAGTATTCTGTGGTATTCCTAACGTGCATACTATATTTTTCAGTTGAGGCTATAATGCAATTTTCAACTGAAGGCTGTAATGCCCTGTGTGGATAAGTGGATAACTCTTGGTTGTGTTTGGGTGTGTCTGGATATATTGCTGATGATGCCAAAATAAACAGGCAAATAGCCTGCAACCTAGATAAACTGTAGACATGCAGCCTCATTAATTGTATTTGTTTATTTTTTCCATCAGTATGTGTGCCAGGGTCTCTGCAGCTGGCTGACACAAAATTGCCATGCTTGAATTCTCCCCTCAAAATAAAAGTGAATTTAATCTCGTATTTTAAAAACGAGAGATTTTAATACAATGAATTCTCTTTTCATCCCAGACGTTTTCTCTAATTTGTTGTCAAATTTGCACAAACTACACTAGCATACATTGGGTGGGTTGCAATGTCTTTTTTTGTTTTTTGTTTGAATCGTATGTCATCTTAAATTAACATAATTTTGATAGTTTGTGTTCCGCAAAGCCGCTCCCTGATTCATAGTTAATGACATGTTGTGTGCATCATGCAAAATGAAAATCCACTTTACACTTTAAAGTGGCAAAAAAGAAGGGAGTTACAATAGCACTGAAGATCTCAAACAAATTTAAATGATAGTGTAACACACTAAGTAAATTTAGATTGCTTGGATGGAAGTTATATTCATTTATTATTATTTTTTTTTAATGAGCAAAACAGTATTAGAATTTATGCTTTATCCGTATGTGATGTGGCATATAACTGGGACGCTAAGTGGTGGCCACTGACTGCTTGATTTAGCAACTGGAGATATGGCTGTCATATGAAGTACTTGATCAAGTCCAGATATGGCTGAGAGAACTATGATAACACTCACTTGACTGGATAACTGTGCAAATGTCGGAGTGTGTGTGAATGTCTGCATGCGTGTGTGTTTTATCATGATTGTCCAGACTGTGTTGTCCAGTGGGGTATAAGATGAGACAGTACGAATGATTTACCACCAGGAAACAGAGAACACACACAAAATACGCATGAACACATAAACACAAGCTCAGAAAACGTGCAAACTCTCTTGGACTAAAATACATAAATAGTATTGCTGTTCCAACACATTTTTTGGCACCCAGTACAGATTGTGATACCTTGCATGTACCAAACACGCAATCACAAAAAAAAAAAGTACTGTGCGAGTGAAGACATAAGGGACTGCATTCGTATTAGTGTTGGTAAATGCTATCGACACGGTATTTATAGTACTCGCCGAAACGGATGCCATCATTTTAGTGCGGTATCGGGGCCTCTTCGGATGCTGGTATCGGTTTAACGCCAAGGATTCAAGCCACCTTCACCTTGACCACCAGTATGGAGTCATTCACTATTGTCTTGTTCTCTGTCTTTACTGTATAGGTGGCGTGATTGAATGCTGGACTGTATTCTGCCTCTCAAACTAGCCCTTGGTATCCCAAAAAAAATCTAAGAAAAAAACTCAATGTAACACATTCTAAGATGTACTGTATATCATGGAATAAAACCTGTTAAAGGATGATCCCTTTGTTATGGGGCGACCCCAAGGTTTAATTTAGGGCTTGTACACTGTGTGTAATGGACTTAGTACAACTGCTTCTTGGTGCTAATTTTTGCCTGTCACAGTTCTAAAGGCCATCACTGCACACCATCATTCAGCCACACTACAGTGAACACATTGCAAAATGTCACTGTTATCACCATGAGAGTACAAGCACACATGTCCTATAACATGAAAGTGTGCACATATGAAATCGCTTGTTGTTGCAGTATATTTTTATTTGGGGTTGTGGACAACTTAATATCTTTAATTGCGTCTGTTAAGGAGAAAAAAATTAACCAAAATAACTGGTCAAGCTTAAATATCATACATCTTTTAACATAGTCCCACAACGAGGGCAAAGGGGGTAGTTTGATTTGTTTGCATCTCACAATATATCCATCCATCATTCCATTTGTCATCTACAGATCTCCTTGTACAGGTCTGAGGCGAGCTCAACCCAGGTGTCTCGGTCTGAAAGGCGGGGCAAAAGCTGGACAAATTTCCCTGAATCTGATGATGGGGTTTGAGCACCGATTGAATTGTCTGGCTTGCTTCTCTTTTTGTTTCCTGGTGATTCTAAATCAAGTTTTTCTCCATGAGCAGATTACTCCCAAAAGAGCAGAAAAAGTACAGTGGTACCTCTACATACGAATTTAATTTATTCCAAGTCCGGGTTTATAAGTCGAAATGGACGTATGTTGAGAGAGATTTTAACATAAGATTACATTATAATTTGATTTATTCGTTCCGCAGCCCAAAAAAACCTATGCTAAATTCTTCATAAATACTGCAGGTACAGTTACAAATAGCATTTACACAGAGCAAAACAAATAAATTGTAATACAAATTGGAATAATCATAATATCATAAGAATAATGTAACAAATTGGGTTCTAATGTGGCGATTGTGTTTTGCATGTTGTTCCTGAACGCAATGTGTGACTGACGAGAGAGTGATAGAGATGCGGAGGAGTGGGAAGTTTTTACTTTCTTATTTCATGTTCTGTTGTTGTCGGCTACGGCGGACTGTAGCGATGTTGTGTTGCACAAGTTCTGAAATAAATAATTAGAAACCTGACAAAGCTGGCGACATCCTTGCGGATGTTACAATAATTTTAATTGTCAACTTAAATTATAAAGACTGGCGAACGGAGGAGGACTGTCAAGATCGTAGACATATTCCAGCCGTATTGTCAAGCAAATTCATTGACGCGCACACCACGTTCAAATTTTTGTATCATTTCCATCATCATTTCAATGGCGATTGCCACCGTTTTCCTTTTTTCACCATCCGCACTAACTTTCTTGTGACCATGTTGATTTCTCTCACAATAAAATCCGCCGCGCTGCCATCTTGCGGGAAGTCAACGAAATTGCGACGCTGCTGTAAATCGTCGTATTTCGAGCATCTTGTCATTTGTCTCGACAAATGACGAGTCAAATTTTATGTCGGATGTCGAAAGTATGTCAATGCATTCGTATGTCAAGGTACCACTCTTTATTGATGTGCAACAGTGACCAAAAAGTATCCAGTCACAGTGGTCATAAATTGATATAAGACTTAACGCCGCCAATGAAATCCAAGAACCATGGATTTAAGGCCAAGGCGAATAGCTGATCAGAGAAAATGTATTGTGTGCACAATCTACAAAGGTTGAGGCAAGGCAGCTGGATTTGTATAGGTCCTCACCATATATGCATTTTTTGTATCATTATTATTAGCATAGATTGCTAGATAACATGGTGTAGTGGCTGTGCGTTTTCTCTTAAATGTTACTTATGATTATTGTAAAAGACTAGTACCAATAACTAGTCACAATTATGCCAATTCAAATACTAACTTGGTTAAGAAACATATATAACATATAGTTACATCGGTAACACTTTACAATAAGTGTCCTTTAATTAACATTAGCTTATGCATTTTTAGACAATAACTAATGTTTAAGTAACATTACAATAATTAATATAATTGCTTATCTGACATTTATTAATATATCAATTAACATGAGTTAACGCATTAGATAATGCATTAGTTAATGCATAACCAGACAGTAACTAATAGTTTGGTAAAATTAAAAATATATATAGGCCTATAGGGTTCGGGTTTAGGGTTAGGGTTTGTTAACTTAGCATTTATAATTTCTTAGTTAAGGGACTTAACTTAACTTATGCTACACTTTACAATAAGGGTCCAAAAAGCATTCAGTAATGGTTAATAAAGGTTAAGTAATACTTATGTGGTACATTCACGTGAAATAATACCATACTTAAGGTTAGTATAGCAGCACCCAAGAACTCACAGAGCAATGTTTCTCATTTTAAAATAACAATCACTTACTAGTACCCGTATACATTAATAACTATTTATTAATGCACTAATGTATATGTGAATTAATGTTAAGTAATGTATTACTTATATTATATATTGTAACCTAACCTTAAGTATGGTATTTTTTCACGTGAACGTACCATAAGTATTACTTAACCTTAATTAACCTTAATTAACCATTACTGAATGTTTTTGGACCCTTATTCCAAAGTGTAGCACAAGTATCCCTTAACTAAAAAATATAAATGCTTAAGTTCCCCCCTCTTAACCTTTATTAACCATTATTGAATACTTTTTGGATCCTTATTGTAAAGTGTAGCACATGTGTCCCTTGACTAAGAAATTATAAATGCTTAAATTAACAAACCCTAGCCCCTAACCCTATATAGGATTATATATTTTTTTAATTTTACCAAACCATTAGATACTGTCTGGTTATGCATTAACTAATGCACTAACTAATGCATTAACTCATGTTCATTAATATATTAATAAATGTTCGATAAGCAATTATATTAATTATTGTAATGTTTCTTATACATTATTTTCTTAAAATGCATTAACTAATGCATTAACTCATGTTAATTAATATATTAATTAATGTTAGACAAGGGATTAAATGAATTATTGTCATGTTACCTAAACATGAGTTATCGTCTAAAAATGCATGAACTAATGTTAATTAGGGGACCCTTATTATAAAGTGTTACTGTTACATCATATTACTATCATATTAATACTGTACTATAATTGTATTAGTGCGTTAAACTTGTCAATGTTTACTTGGACAAGGCAGTGGGACAATATGGACTTTTCTTAAGTCCAAAAAACAGCACTTAAAGCACATATTGACTGATGAGGAACATTGTTGGCATTTTCAATTCCCAGGAAGAGATTGTATATCCGTACCATGTGTATAGAGGTTTGGCTTTGGATTAAGCTGCCATCCATAACCTACACTCAGTGGGGAAAATGTGGTGTAGTCATGTAAGCCTAATTGTGGTTGTTATAAATAACTGCACCCATGTGTCTTACATAAGTGGTGCTGCTTTGCCATTGTTACAGACAAAGCTGACCATGGCCTCAGAGCTGGAATCACTCAAAAATCATTACATTGCGTAGGATTTAAGAATTACTGGCATTCAATTTATTGTAGGTCTTGATTTGAAAGAGGATGAAATCATTTCCATTTAACAGCACTCTAAATGATACAATAAGGAACAAGCTTCCAATAAAAAGTATAATTTCAGTTCAGGCATTTTTTGCGGTGCTATACAGTAAATTAAATAATGCATTTTATTTTCTTAACTTTCTTTTTCTGTTTCTTTAGAAGAAATTATGGAGACGTCCTTTTTTCCCACTGTATAATATACAGTCTTAGAAAAAAATTATGAGATTATGATAAAATATATTTGTCGAAACAATAGTATATTTCTTTTATACATGACATTTAAAAATCAATAAGAAACGGAGCAAACAAGGGTGGTCTAATCATTTTTTCCATTAATGTATAATTTAACATGGGCAAGGATCTTTGAAAGATGGGTCGCAAAAAAGGCTTCCATTAGGACAAATACTGCCCAGAATGCTGCGGCCTTGATTAAGATGCCTTAGTAACAGGCATCCACACTTTCTTTAAGCCGAAAGACACTTTCACATTACAGTATAAAATGTATAAACACGTCAATAAAACTTGAAAAATTTGTATTTTAAAGAAATGTTAGGTTTTGTGTTGGTTACCACTTACTGTGTCCCTGTGATTGCCCATTGATTTCATCTGTTGTGCCTGTTCCTAGTGTATTCTCCAATCTGCATCCTCCTGTGTCAGCCACCTGTTTCTCGTTGTTTCGTTGCCCCTTACCGATGACTTTTATCGGGGGTCCCATTGGGCCATCTATCGGGGGCCTCCCAGTGGTGGTCTGCGGGGTCGCCCAGGCTCATTGCTGCCTAATGAGGCTGAGGCTGGTGGTGTTCTGTTGCCCCTGCCACCTGAAGGCACTCGTTAAAAGCCTCGGCGTGGTTGTCAACGCCGATGGCGTGCGGCCGTGCTGACATGGAGGCTTCCAGTGGCTACCGCGCCGATGTCTCGGCTTTCCGCGCTGACGTCCCGGCTTCCCGCGCCGACATCCCAGCTACCCGCGCTGATGTCCCGTCTGCCCGAGGTGCTAGTCCTGACGTCCAGGCTGTCCGAGGTGCCCGTCCCTACGCCTCGCCGTCTAGCCCCCGTCCTGATGCATCGCTGTCAAGCCCCCATCCTGGCGTCTAGTTCCCAGTGTCCCCGGCGCTTCAGTTCCCAGAGTCTCCGGCGCTTGAGTTCCCGGTCTCCCGTTCGACGACAACGTTGTAGACAACGTTGCAGACGTCAACAGTAGAGATGTCCCGATCCGATATCTGGATCGGATTGGACGCCGATATAGGCAAAAAAATGCGTATCGGTATCGGATCGCCGACACGGAAAAATTCCGATCCAGACTTCCGGTCCAGTTTTTTTTAGAATCCGGTCCGGGTTTTCCAGTGCACCGACTTACATAATCCATTCCAGTTTTTGCTTCGGTTTCCCTAAAATCCGGTCCGCATTTTACGCACACCTTCAACACACTACATTACCGTCTCCCAATTGACTGAAGAGACTATCGGTAAAAATGTCAGCTGTGTGGGATTACTTCACTTTAAAGGACGACAAAGACGAAGAGGCAGAGTGCAACATATGCCACAATAAAGTCAAGCGTTGTGGTAAAGCTGTAAGAATTTTAATACAACCAAACTAATCAAGCATTTATCGGAATACCACCACAAACAATACAAGGAGTATGAGGAGTATATGAGGAGTATCAGGAGAAAACCAAAGACAGAAAGAAAGGTCATACGCAACGAACACTGGCAGAGACTTTTGCTATGCGTGACAAACTGGCACTTGACAGTCCCAAAGCCCAGGGAAGAGTCATTGCCGAAGGAATCACTCTGGATGACGAGCCATTATCTCTCGTGAGTAAAGTGGGATTTGGACGCATCGGGAAGACCTTTTTTAAAAATATATATATTCATATATTTATACTGAAATGATGTATGTATGTATGTAGTTTTCCAGTGTTATTTCGCTGTGTAAATGAATTTATAATGATAAAAATATGTAGAGTATTTAAACATTGAGAAAACTCGAGGAGATTAAAATAAATGTCAAATCCACTATCCACCTGTTAGAACACACATGCAAATATAAAATATATAAATGTTTATTGAATATCCATCTTACTGTCTTGTTTAACTGGGAGAATTTGTTACAAAATACAGGCTATAATTTGTTATCATTATGCATATATGCACTGGCGTCACCATACGTGATCACACAAAACGTAACCACGCATCGCTCCTGAGTCCTCACAAATAAAGCATAAAATTTAGTTTTTTTTATCGGGCTCGTGCTTACAAATAAAACATACAATTTTGGGTTTTTTTGGGCTGGTCAAGCAAATCAAAGGGAGTGTGTAATAGTTAATAGTTTGAGGTTGTTTGTGTGTTTTGCTTTTTTAAGACAGTTTACAATAATATTAGTATGTTTTACTGTCTGAATATGTAATTTCTGTTTGTTATTTATAACGTTTTGTGTTTATGATTTAATAAACAGGTCAGTTTCTTGTTACCAACCATTATGTGTTATTCCAACTCACCTAATTCAGCTGGCAAGTTGTTATCAAGACTACTAAAACCCTTTTCAACATGAGTCTGACAACTAAGTAAGGAGGCTAAATAACTTTAAACTTTAATACATGCTCAGAGAGGACGGTATCGGCCAGTATCGGTATCGGATCGGAAGTGCAAAAACCTGGATTGGGACATCCCTAGTCAACAGTGTTCTGGTCCCGCCTGACGACGACAGTGTTCCGGTCCCCCCTTATGACGATGTCAACAGTGCTCCAGTCCCGCCTTATGACAACGTTGACAACATTCCGGTCCCGCCTGATGTCGACAGTATTCCGTTCCCACCTGACGTCGACAGTGTTCCAGTCCCGTCTGACGTCGACAGTGTTCTGGACCTGCCTGACGTCGACAGTTTTCTGGACCTGCCTGACGTCGACAGTGTTCTGGACCCGCCTGACGACGACCCTGTTTTGGACCCACCTGACGACGACCTGGATCCGGGCACGCCTGACGACAACCCTGTTCTGAACACGCCTGACGACGAACGTGTTCAGGACCTGCCTGACGACAACCCCGTTGCTGTTCCACCAGCAGACGACGACAACTCTGTTCCTGACCCGCCACAGGACGACGTTGCTCCTGCTCCTTGCTTCCTGCCACGGCTTGGCGGCATGAACGACCAAGCCAGTCACCCTTGTCCCGGATGACCACCTGATCGACCCATGCGTTCGCCCCACGTCTTGTGCACGGACGCCCGCCTGACTAGCCCTGATGGGCTGACGTTACTCCCTCCTGTTAGGTTTTGTGTTGGTTACCTTCTAGTGTGTCCGTGTGATTTCCCATTGATTTCACCTGTTGTTCCTGCTTTTAGTGTATCCTCCAAACAGCATCCTCCTGTGTCACCCACCTGTTTCTCGTTACCCTTTGTCTGTGTGTATATAAGTTCCTCGTTTTTGTCGAGTCTTGTCACGACATAGTCAATGTCCATGTGCATGCCAGCATCTGTTCTCTTCAGTTTTCACCGTCCAAGTCCTCGTGTTCCCCTAAGTAAGTTTTTAATACCCAGCCTTTTGTTAGTAAACTGAGTTTTGTTTGCTTCTGTTTTTTTTTTTTTTTTTTTTGGATCCCCACAGTATTGGTTGGAACTTTATTTGTTTGTTTGACTTTATTAAATCATTTTGCACTGCCGGTCTGACTGACCTCTTTTTTCCTGCAATTGGGTCCACACCACCTGCCTACTCGCGTTACTTGACAATGTTAACTGTCAAACTCCGATTGAAACCCTTTCTTTCCAATTGAAATTCATTATATTAGCTTTATTCAAGTTTATTTGACAATATTAGTATTTATAGAATATTTTGTAACTGTTATCAAACTAAGTGCAATAAGATGTTCCACCTTGACATTGTGCTTCTGTGCAATTCCCTTTCTTCTTTCTTATTTTGCTATTCGTTGCACCATAAGAGTGCAATGCTAAGCATTTATAAGCACATGAAGGCAACTGCAACTTATTACATGTCAAGTATTTTGTTTTTAAAAATTGCCTACTTGAACTAATTAGTGCGTACGATTCGGACTCTTAAATCCAGAAATGTGATGTCTTTGGCCAAATGCGCCAAAACAAGAGAAATTATCAATTGCTAAGACTGAGACTACAAATGTACGCTACACAACAATGAGAAACTCTGATGTGCTACTATTGAATCCTTAGGTTTCTGTTTAGGGAGCAAGTAGTGTGTCTGTCTGACTGCTGGCTCCTGCCAGCTCTCTGTCAAGGGGGACAGAACTATCAGCTGTAATTATCATTCTAACAGGCCAGTGGGCATGGTTGGCAGATGCCAACTTTTTTGTTGTTGGTTTTTTTTTTTTTTTAATTTGCAGCCTTTGGCGATGATATTATCCAGCCTGTCCATCTGAGCAATTCTGGTGATTGCCATTCTACTTACAAAAGGATGAACAAACATTGTCTTGTATGACATTCATGTATCATTTCATGTCCTCTTACTTTTCTGTCTGAGTCCTTACTGTACATATTAGCAGAGACTCTGGAGATCAGCTGCAGAGGACTTTCACTTGAAACTCTTTACTTTGCTGTTGTCTAACTTAATAAAGAAAACACTTTATCATTTACTTATTGTAGGACACTGTAACCTCTGAGACTGGAATTGCTTATCCGATAAGTTTGTTCAAATCTAATTTTTTGAAACAAAACCTGTGAGTCAGGATCTGGTTTGCGCAGCTGTCATTTCTCACCGCTTAGTGCTGCTAAAACCCATTGCCACTGTCCTCTGGTACAATTGTTCAGTAACCATTGTCTGATTAGATGACATATTGTTTCAGCAATCAGTTCCATTCTGTCTAATTGTATGAGTGTCCAATTTATAATCCGGTGTGATATATATCGCAGCAGAGGACATTGGAGGGGATAGCAGAGATAAAGTGATAAAACAAAGAGATAGACAGACCTGACTGCTATCTTTTTGTCTTTCAGGGGCCCTGCCTGACTCTAATCGACGGCACTCAATTATACACTCATTAGTCAGCAAATGGGAGAGGCCATTGGAAGCGTTTTTTAATAGAAAACAGCTCATCTCTTTGTCTTTTTTGCTGTCTGTCACTTTTCATATATGCCCCATGGTCCACCTAACCTTGTGGGACAGCTGGATTCCCTAGAATTATTGTATGTTAAAGCTTACAGACCTTCAAACTGATCTGCCATTTTAAGATTTCCCCGAAGATTAGTGAGTAATGTTACGTCTCAGAAGAGAACATGCTGACAATTATCATTTTTGATTGGGAGGTGTGTTTTCAGTTTGTCGTTCCAAATGGTGTCTAATAGGGACGATGAGTGCTTGTGAGGCTAATCACAGTGGGGTTGGCAACCCAAAATGTTGAAAGAGCCATATTAGACCAAAAAAACAGTATATGTCCGGAGTCGCAAAAAATAAAAAGCCTTGTATAAGCTTTATAATATAAGTATAATATATAGTATAAGTATACGCCTGTTTGTGCGTATTTAGTTGACTGTTTTCTTAATTGTTTTACTCTCTATTCTCTGATTCCTGTTGAGTTTTCTTCTTCAGAAAGTTTATTACTGGAGTTTAATTGATACTTTTAATTTCTATTACTATTATTATAATTATTATTATTGATTATAGAGCTGTTCCGACTAGTCGACGTAGTCGACGTCTTCGATGACGTAAATGCGTCGACGAGCAGAACATCCCGTCGACGGTTAATGAAGGGTTAAAAAATATATGCGTGGAGAGTTGAGAATGTCAGACGCTGGGTATGCAAGCGGGGAAAGCGGCACAAAGCCAAAAAAGCGCACCAGAGTGGCCAAAACATTCAATTATTTATACGAAATAAAGGAGGGTACACTGTTGCGTCATGTCTGCTCCATGCCAAGCTTGGCTGCACGTTGGCCATGAATGAACACCTGAAGCGCCGTCACCCAGTTGTAATTTTGGAAGACGGCAGGAGACAACAAGCTGGCAGATCGTAAATCCATCTAACTAACTAACGAAATTTTTTATTGAAGTTGCTAAGCCTGTCGCGATATGCAGTCCATTTATCGCACGGTAAAAGTGAGGGCGGTAATTTTCACGGCTATGTGTGCATACATTTGTGCGTGCGTGTACACGTGTGTGTCGATGGCATATGAGACTCCAGTTTCTTTCACAGATGTTTGTTGGTCATCAACACACCATAGAATTAAAGTTCAGACATACAAAATAAGGAAACATATCTGTATTAAACACTGTAAACCTTAGCTTTGCTACATTGAGGCTAATTGGGGAAAAAAGACAAGCTACTTTAGCCTGTTATAAAACATTGGCAGTCTTCTCCAAAACGCAAACTAGCGGTTAAAAGGTAACACTTCAAACATTCAAAAATCGCTGCTTAACAGCATATGAAAACGAACATTTCGGGAAAAAAAATCTATTACTTACAACACATGCAAGTGCTTTTTTGCGGAGTGTAAAGCTTACGGTTAGCGGTTTAGCGAATGTACTTCCAGTGAACATTTCAAAATAAAAGCACGTCATGCTTGTCATTTAAATAACGATTTCTGGAGTTAATCCCACATACTTCAGAATTCAGATTCTACACTTAGAATAGCTTTAAAATGACACCCTTTATGAAAAATGTGACTACTAATGAATAATTATATATATATATATATATATATATTATTATACTATAATATATAGTAGAATACTGTAATATTAATGCTAGATATCTTTTTAAAGAATTGTTCTGAATCATGTTGGGAAAGCGAAGTCAGTGTTCTGAGTCTGTTTACATTCCATTCTTTTGCCCTAGTTAATGCTATCAGCATTTGACCTCATTGTTTATTTATTTTTTATTGGATTTATTATTGTTATTTATGTGTTTATTTGTACTTTAATGAAGAATGTAAGTGTTCCAAAATGTTTTTGTGAATTCACAAGCGTCAACAAAAATTTCATTGCTAAATTAGTAAAAAAAAAAAAAAAAAAAAAAAAAAAAAAACAATTATTTGATTAGTCGACTAATCGCAAAAATATAGTCGGCTGACTAATCGGGAGAAAATTAGTCATTTCGGACAGCCCTAATTCATTCATTCATTTTCTATACCGTATATTTTCACTAGGGTCGTGGGGTTGCTGGACCCTAACCCAGCTACAGCAACTATTGGCAGGAAATTGGGTACACTCTGAGCTGGGTGCCAGTCAATCTCAGCGCACATGTAGAGAACAGACAGAATTTGGAGTGTCTACACAACATTATTATTATCATCTTTATTTTTATGAATAAAAACGTTTACACCAGTTGCCTGCCTCACTTCCCTGTAATTGGATTCACCTCCTGACTCCACAACACAAGCTTGTCGCTTCTGACAGTCTACAACTGCACCAAGTTGGACACATGCAATCGTCCTAAAGGTCAGGGTTACATGATTCTAGGATATAGGATGATAGGTAAAGGCCAAGTCATGATTATTTAATCATTGACTAAGGATGCAGTTTTACACCTTTTGTATTGAAATTTTATTTAATCATTGACTAAGAGGTGCACATGGATGCAGTTTTACACCTTTTGTATTGAAATTTTAGTAGCTGTTTACAAATAGCTGAATTAATGTGTCAACTAAAAGCTTCCTGTTTGTGAATTACTTGTATATAAATAAATACCTGTGAAGTTGTACGGTTTCGGCGTAATTTGAAAAAGTGAGCACTGATTTTTAAGTGTGTACGCCGTACGTTCAAAATCTGTACGTTTTTCGTGCATTACATTTTTTTTTCTCCGTTCGGATTTTGTCACCGTTTCAGCAGCGAGACAATATGCGTTACTATGTGTTTTTACATTGGTTGAATGACGCGAGAAAAGTCAGAGACATGGACAAAATGAAGAGCGGGGGTGGGAAGGAGGGAAGAGTGTTGTGACGCTGTTGCAAATGTGATGCTAGGCTAGCTGGCTCCAATATTTCCTGACTGTAGCCGACAACCTACAATCTACGCCTACTTGATGCTACACTAGATATCATATGCATATAGAACTAGATGCGAAATTACAGCTTTGGTGGCGTTAGTAAACAACTTTCATCTTAAAGCAGTAAAACTTCTCAGAAACCTTCCTAGCTAACCTAAGTAACTTTTTATCTAAAATACTACTATATCGGCAAAATCTTGACTTGAATCAATCTTTAAATGATGAAACAGTTTTAAAACTTTCACATGCCGAAAGTAGACAGAAGGGAACTAATGCAAAAACGGGAGCATTTTTAACAATTTTAACGGTTGATTCACAACATTAAATGACTTCAAAACATAGCAAAGGTTACTATGTTTTTTGTTTTTTTTTTAATGAAAAAAAAAACATGAAAGGTAACACCAGTTACTTTGCCAAGTAACTAATTACTCTAACATTTAGGTAACTGAGTTACTAACTCAATTACTTTTTGGGAGAAGTAATTTGTAAATGTAATTAATTACTTTTTTAAATTAAGATTAACAACACTGGTCATAAAGATGCAGTCTGCAGAATGAAAAGTGACAAAAGCGGAGATTTTATTCTGCCAATTTGTTGACGAACACAATTTACCCGCAACTATTGCCGATCACTTCTCAGAATTAGCAAAAGAAATGTTCCCTGACTCAAAGATTGCATCGGTAAGTTAATTCTATCACTTGACCTTTTTAATTTATAATTGGACACACTAATGAACTCTCTTCAAGTCAAACTGAATTGCAAGCTGAAGTGCCATGAAGTACAGCCATCAAAAGACATGATAGAAATTGCCAATAAGTGTTACATACAATTATAGCAAAAGTCACTGTTAAATTTTTAGTAATCATGATGTAGCTGCAGATATTGTCCTTTGATTGCACCAGGTTATATGTGACAATATTACTATTGACTATATATGTTATTTCAAAAAAAAAAAAAAAAAAAAAGTTTTATTTTTGTTTCATATTGCACGTTATATAAAACGTAAGATTAGTCATCAATCAATTAGGGCATACGTCACTATTTGTAAGATTGCCAACGGCCTCGGGTTGACAGGTATGTATATAGTACAGGTGTGTGGACTATGTGTCCCTCCATTGCTGTTTCAGCATCAATGTAAAATAAATTGGGATGCTAACGTCAGCATAAATCATCTCACTGTCTTGCATACTCACTATCTTTTGGCTCTGTAGTCCTTCCTTCCTCTCCCTTGGCTCCATCTAAATTCCCGGATATGCTACTTTGCACCATTCAGAAAGGCATACTCAGCAAGGTGTGTACATGTGTATATATAAGCGTGTGTTTGTGTTAATGAATATGACAAATCCACTAACGCATCCCCACTCACTTCGATGTCGAGCTGACAAACAAATTAAATATGCATGCGTTGCAATTTGTTTCATATTCTCCTCCTGCAGATGCATTTACACTTGAAGACGTTCCAGTTGAGACAGAGTAATACCACCCCCACTGGCCACTATATTGGGTACACTTGCTGGTTTTCTGATTCGACCAGAGTGTCAATAATTTGCGTTTTTAACACTGTGGCTAGATTACTGTCCAGCTGTACTGCATCTTACTACGATGTCAATGGATTGTGCTGTTTTGATAGTATTGGAATTTTTAATTGTAGAACGACTAAATTACACTATACTATTGTATTGTCATTAGATGACCTCAATACACTCTCCTACAATATACCGAATGAGCCTCGTGAGTACACACTTATTTTTTATACATTTTAATAAAAACCTCCCTCTGATGGCCACATTGTTTGGGCCACTTTTGTTTTCCCATCGTTTCCCATTGATTGCCTGAATCACTTATTACAGTGGTATGAAAAAGTATCTGAACCTTTTGAAATTTCTCACATTTCTGCATAAAATCAACATCAAATGTAATCTGATCTTTGTCAAAATCCCACATATGAAAAAAACAGTGTCTGCTTGAACTAAAACCACCCAAACATTTATAGGTTTTCATATTTTAATGAGGAGATTATGCAAACAATGACAGAAGGGGGAGAATAGAGAAAGTGAACCATCACATTTAATGTTTTGTGGCGCCCCCTTTGGCAGCAATAACTTCGACAAGACGCTTCATGGAGCTGCAGCCTTCACATCGATCTGGACTAATCTTGGCCCATTTTTCTCTACCAAACTGCTGTAGTTCAGTCATAATTCCTGGGATGTCTGGCATGAATCGCTGTCTTTAGGCCATGCCACAGCATCTCAATGGGGTTCAAGTCTGGACTTTGACTTGGCCACTCCAGAACATGTATTTTGTTCTTCTGAAACCATTGTGAAGTTGATTTACTTCTGTGTTTTGGATCA
Source organism: Corythoichthys intestinalis (assembly GCF_030265065.1). NCBI lineage: Eukaryota > Metazoa > Chordata > Actinopteri > Syngnathiformes > Syngnathidae > Corythoichthys > Corythoichthys intestinalis. Next base: position 47,754,450 of record NC_080398.1, read on the forward strand.
TTGTTTTGTTGCAGCATCCATCTTCAACATGGATGCAGTTATCTTCAACTGTCTGACAGACGGCCTCAGGTTTTCCTGCAAAACATTCCGATTAACTTTTGAATTCATTCTTCCATTAATGATTGCAAGTTGTCCAGGCCCTGAGGCAGCAAAACAGCCCCATATCACGATGCTCCCTCTACCATGCCTCATGGAGGGGATGAGGTATTGATTTTGGTGAGCTGTTCCGTTTTTCCTCCACACAAGACGTTATGTATTATTCCCAAACAATTCAACTTTGGTTTCATCAGTCAACGAAACACGTTGCCAAAACCTCTGTGGAGTGTCCATGTGCCTTTAAACGAGCAACAATGGGTTTTTTTAGACAGCAGTGGCTTCCTCCGTGGAGTCCTCCCATGAACACCATTCTTGGCCATCGTTTTAAATACAGTTAATGTGTGCACATACTGTACATATTGGACTGAGGCAGTGATTTTTGTAAGTCTAAGTCTGGAGTGTCTAAATAGACACTCCAGGGTTCTTTTTTTACCTCTCTGAGTAGTCTGCGCTGAACTCTTGGTGTCATCTTTGGTGGACGGCCACTCCTTTGGAGGGAAGCAACAGTGCCAAACTCCATTTGTAGACAACTTCTCTGACTGTGAATTGATGAACATCCAGTCTTTTAGAGATGGTTTTGTATCCTTTCCCAGCTTTATACAAATCAACAATCCTTGATCGCAGGTCTTCAGACAGCTGTTTTATAGTGGGCAGGGAAGCTTTAAACCACTCATCAGTGATTGGGCACACACCTGACTTAAATTGTTTTGTAAATGGGGACGGGATTTAATAAGCCCAGGCTTCTCCCGTCAACCCTTGTATTTTCTTCGGTTTAATTAATCTTATCACAATGCTATCTGTAACTGCCAATGATACCGATGATGATGACAATAAACAATAACAACAATAACAAGTAACAAAAATTGGTTTCAATTGCCCTAGGCAGAGGGTTCACTTGCTTATTTTCCCCCCTTCTGACATTGTTTGCATGCTATCCTCATTAAAATATAAAAACCTATGAATGTTTGGGTGGTTTTAGTTAAAGACACTTTTTTCATCTGTGCGATTTTGACAAAGATCAGATCATATTTGATGGTGATTTTATGCAGAAATGTGAGAAATTCCAAAAGGTTCAGATACTTTTTCATACCACTGTACTTTGTGTACCTGCATTTGTGTATATGTTGTTACTTTGTATACATAATTGTTTACATAATTGATGAGTATGATAATGACACAATCTGGCACTGGGCTTTTGTGGATATTTGTTTGCACACTTGGGTATAAGATGCTGCATGAGCTAGATGTTTAGGGGCCAAGGACGCCCATCATCTTGGCACTGACAGTTGACCACTGACAGTACTTTGTTGCACGGCGGAAAGACAGGGAGACACACAGACATGCTGACAGCATATGGTGCAAGAAAGGAGACCTGTGGGCCCATGTGCACAGTAGAAAAACAGTTATTCATCCATCTCTCTTCTGTTGCTTTGCCTCTCTCTCGCTACTGCCTCCATCCTCCCCCGTTGGCATATGTTATGTTTGGTTGGCTGTGTGCCACATGCCAATCTGATGCCCTCGGCACTGCTGGGCTCCATGCCACCTGTGCCACTTTCCTCTACAACTGCAGCCCCCTGCTCACAGTAGATAATCAAATGATAACTTACAAAACATTAAAAAAATAAAATATCCAAATATACTCGTGCAAAGACACTCCATCTCACACTTTTCTACACTTGAGGCATGAACGTATTAGTCTACCTGACTTGGTTGCAGATGGCTGGGAAGGAGGGAGAAAAAAAATGTGTTAACTCTTTAAACATTATTAGAAAATGTGTCTGTGATTTTCAGCTAAAATCAAAGGAAAAGCCAATACCACAAAACAATTACAGTATGTTTTCACATTTGCATTGAAAATAACATGTCTGCATTAACAAGACGGATTGCATTGGATTGGAAACTCTTGAGCCTCCTTTGGTGGCAATGAAATGTTTATTGTAGATGCGGATTAAAAGTGAACAATTTTCAGGATGAATTTTGGACTACTCTTCATAAAACTTTTGCATTTTAGCAAGATTCCTCAGCAGGGGCAGATCTAGAAAAATATTTATGGGATGACGATAGAGGGGCAGCAACTTTCTGAGGGTGGCAAATATTTCATGACGGTATAATAAATCATTGATTATTTGGACAATGATACGATATTTTGCGACGATTTGATTCAAAGGCCTTCGATTGATTGAATACAAAATGATGAAGACTTAACACAATCAGTCCCAATTTAAAGTACCTAAAGCAATTAAAAATAATAATCTGATTTGTGTGAAAATTGTTAATTTTTTTTTTTTTAAATAAAAAAGCATACCGAAAATAGAATCATTTTGCATTTTGATCGAATTACATTCAGTTGTGCTTAACAAATTGATATATTGAGCCACATCGACTAATTGCTGCACCTCAAGCATCAAAATATGGCAAATGAGAGAACCGGAAACAACTAGCTAACGATAGCACCAAAATATTCATAGTTACAGTAGGCGTTTAATTTATTTCTTGTTGTTGTTTGTGCTCTCTCCCTCTTTTCTTCTGTTCCCTCATAACCCCTTCCTGTTCGCTGCTTTCTCCTAATAAACGAGGTACGTTGAATGATCACAGTGGATGTATGTCATACTTCCATGTGATGCATTAAAACTGTTCATATCATTCGGACACTCAGATCTCCATTCTCCGTGTGACTTGAAGTTCCGCTCTGAGACCCCCAATTTGGCCAAATTTCAAAATTGTCCGATATGCATGTGTGATACATCATTGTAAAGCTTAAAATCTCAAGTTTCTGGGGGAAGAAAAAAATTGGACAGAAGGGCATTTTAAAATATATACTACATATATATGTTTTATAACTGCAAAACCCTATCTGGAGGTGAGAGCACGCGAGAGCAGAATTACAGACGCCATGATTTTAATGAGATAGTATCGCGTACTTACCTTGTTTCGGTCCAAAAACTCCATGTCGCATATATCACTGAGTGTCAAGACACAGCTGTGAATGGCCACAGCTGGATTTTATAGGTAAAACATGGTAACATAAGAAGGGTCGCAATGCAGAAATTGCAGACATCAAGGAGTGGTCGATATTTTCTTTTCATATATTTACCCTTTTAAACGCCCCCCCCCCCCCCCCCCCCAATTTTTTTTGGATCTATTATTTATCATCTAACATATCGGGGAAAATGCGACAGTAACAAAAAAAAAAAAAAAAAAAATACAATTTAGCGATAGTTATGAAGTAGATATCTGTGACTTTTTTACAGACGCCATTTTTTTTCATTGTGACGTAAGTTGTTTAAGAGTTTAAAATATGCAAGTGAATAATTTTTTAAAGTCGTTTATTTTTTTAACAAAATATTAGACATCAATGAATGATTCTAAGCTAAAAATGACAGACATTTTGAATAATAAATATAATTACTTACCTTGTTTTCATGGCTGGGTTGAAACAAAAACAGTTGCTGTAAACGGGGGTTTCCAGGGTAAAACGGGCAAATTAAAAATAATTTGGGGGCTTAATGCGCCATGAATCTGCAATGGCAGCATATAGACATATTGTTCTATCAAACACAACAGTTCTTTTGGCTTAAAATACAGTAGTTTCTTTTAAAGAGGAGTGCAAGAGCAGAAACAGCTTTTTCAGTCTTTGTCTGTGTTTATATATACAAAAAGTTGCCGAAAAGCTCAATCTTGGTCTCATCTGACCAAAGCACACTGTCCCAGGCTGGGACCGTGTGTATTTTTGTGTGAGACCAAGATTGAGGTTTTTGGCAACAAACATTTTAAGTGGGTCTGGCGTGCCACGAAAGATGCGCATGCTGAAAAGCACCTCATACCCACTGTGAAGTATGGGGGTGGGTCAGTGATGCTGTGGGGCTGTTTTGCTTCCAAAGGCCCTGGGAACCTTGTCAGGGTACATTGCATTATGAATGCTTTGAAATACTATGACATTTTAAATCAAAATCTATTGCCCTCTGCCCGAAAGCTGAAGATGGGTCGTCACTGGGTCGTTCAGCAAGACAATGACCATAAACATATGGCCAAATCTACACAGAAATGGTTCACCAGACACCAAATCAAGCTCCTCCTATGGCCATCTCAGTACCCAGACCTTGTTTTGTTGGCAAAAGGGGGTTGTACAAAGTACAGTGGTACCTCTACATACGATCGCTTCGACACACGAACTTTTCGACATCCGACGTAAAATTTGACTCGCCATTTGTTTCTACATCCGACGACATGCTCGAAATACGACGACAATGGCAGCACCGCAGACGAATGCACGGCGGATTTTCTTGTGTGACAAATCAACACAGGTTTCAGAAAAGGTTGGTACAGGTGGTGAAACAAGGAAAAAGTTGATGCTTACCTTCGAAATGAAGATGCAAATGACAGAAAAATATGAGCGTAGGGTGGGCATCCGTGAAATGGCTCAACAATACATCTCCACGGTCCTCCTCCGACCATCGTTCGCCAGTCTTTATAAATTAAGCTGACAATTCTTATTGTCTCCAAAGAAATCGCCAGCTTTCATCATTTCTTTCACAACTTATTCAACACAAAACGCCTGCTGTCTGCCGCAATTGACGGTGTTCTCAAGAGAACATTCAAAGTGAAAGTGAAACTCAAGCTCACCGGTCCGTCTCTGGCACGTGAGCCCCGCGGTGCGTTCAGGTACACAAAAAAACGTCCGCCTTATTAGAACCCGATTCGTTACACTATTACAGGAATTATTATTATTCTTTTTATTACATTATTCCAATTTTGATTTATAATTTATTTGTTTTGCTACGTGTAATTGCCATTTGTAATAGCACCAGCAGTATTTTTTAAGGATTTAGTGCAGGTTTTTGGGCTGTGGAACGAATTAATGGAATTATAATGTATTCCAATGGGAAAATCCTGCTCGACATACGATCATTTCGACTTACAAACAAGGTCCTGGAACGGATTAACTTCGTATGTAGAGGTACCACTGTATTAACACCAGGGGTGCTAATAATTGTGACACACATTATTTGATGTCAAATAATTTTTTCTTTATGTGGGATTTTTTTCCCCACTGAATGAATGCACTTGTATTGAAGGTTGGATTTTTCTCTTTTTTTTCCATTAAGGTCCCATATTATTTGAATTAAAAAATATATATATTAGAAGCTAAAAAACACATCTTTTTCAGGTGTGCCAATAATTATGGAGGGCACTGTATATTTACCCTTTTAAACGTTTTTTTTCTTTCTTTTTTTCTTTGTTTGGATCGATTATTTATCATCTAAAATTTGGGGGAAAATACGACAGTAACGAGAAAAATACAGTTTAGCGATAGTTGTGAGGTAGATATCTGTGACTTTTTTATAGACGCCAATTTTTTCATTGTGACGTCATTTGTTTAAAAGTTTAAAATATGCGAGTGAATAATTTTTTAAAAACATCTTTATTTTTTTTAGACTAAATATTAGACATTAATTAATGATTCTAAGCTAAAATTGACAGGCATTTCAAATACCGTATTTTTGCGGTGTATTTTTGCATTGAAATAAGATTGAAAAAGAGGGTGTCGTTTTATATTCGCGGTCTGGACATTTTCTCCATTCACGATGCTAGATAACGCCAGATATCACTGAAGCGATGTTCTGTTATGAGAGATCTCAGCTACTCTCCCCATTGACAACGCTAGATGGCGCCAGATATCATTGCAGCTAGTAGTTTAACCAGTTTGCATTATTTTATTGCAATGTTTTTTCTTATTCAGATTTGTTTCAAGACTACATTTACAGTTAGACTTCACTTTGATGGTTAATGCAGTTATTGCAATTTTGTTGTTTTATCACTATAGATTGGTTTATTTACATTTCAAAAACCAGAAGCCATTCATTTACGAATGTGATTGCACTTTAGTTTACATATTTAACTGTTCAGATATCAAGATTTGAATGAGGCAAAATAACATGCCTTTTCTCTAAAATATATTGTTATAATCATTTGTTTCAGATGTACTGTAATTATTTTCTGTACAAAAATTAATTTGGTGTTCAAAAAGTCTTTTTTTCAAACTTGAGTCTTGAAAAAGAGGGGGCTGTCTTATATTCGGGCAAATACGGTAATAAATACGATTACTTACCTTGTTTTTATGGCTGGGTTGAAACAAAAGTGGTTGTGCGATGTCCGTAAACGGGGGTTTCCAGGGTAAAACGGACAAATTAAAAATAGTTCGGGGGCTTATTGCGCCATGAATCTGCTGGCAGCATATAGACACATTGTTCTATCAACCACAACAGTTCTTTTTACTTAAAATACAGCAGTTTATTTTATAGAGGGGTGCAAGAGCAGAAACTGCTTTTTCAGTCTTGTCTGTGTTTTCCACCATACATATATGTATTAGGGCTGTCAAACGATTAAAATTTTTAATCGAGTTAATTACAGCTTAAAAATTAATTAATCGTAATTAATCGCAATTAATCGCAATTCAAACCATCTATAAAATATGCCATATTTTTCTGTAAATTATTGTTGGAATGGAAAGATAAGACACAAGATGGATATATACATTCAACATACGGTACATAAGGATTATTTGTTTATTATACAATAAATCAACAAGATGGCATTAACATTAATAACATTCTGTTAAAGCGATCCATGGATAGAAAGACTTGTAGTTCTTAATAGAAAAATGTTGTACAAGTTAGAGAAATTTTATATTAAAACCCCTCTTAATGTTTTCGTTTTAATAAAATTTGTAAAATTTTCAATCAAAAAATAAACCAGTAGCCCGCCATTGTTGATGTCAATAATTACTTACTCAATGCTCATGGATGCCTATAAAATCAGTCGCACCCAAGCGCCAGCAGAGGGCGGCAAAACTCCTTAAAACACAACAAGTGAGCGTTACAATGTGTACTGTCATTTAAAACTCTCTGAGCGGGGCATTTGCGTTGATTGCGTCAAATATTTTAACGTGATTAATTTAAAAAATTAATTAACGCCCGTTAACGCGATAATTTTGACAGCCTTAATATGTATATATTAGTATATACATATATATAAAACCAATTTGCTAAGAAATCGTAAGTAAACACAATAAAAGTGAGTGATATAGAGAAACAGCTTTATTTTTTAAAATATTTTACATATACTTATGAAAGAATACTATTCTTATACTATAATATATACTTACTTAAATATACTATCTATTATGTTTATAAGGATCCTCACCGATACCACTACTTAGTTGATGGCAGTAAATATCAAATTGAAGTTTTCATTGGCATTGGTTTTCATTTATCTTTTAGGTTGTCAGAACCCCCCCCCCCCCCCCCCATGCCATCAAGTAAGTGAATGTGTAATTAAAATGTAACAAGATTGTCATTATTTCTGTATAAATGTTGTGTGACCTTTGTGTCGTTTTCTAATGCAAAATATGTGCCTTTTCTCATTAAACGTTATGCACGCAGCATGATACTGCCATGTGTGCACAAAGTTATGAACTGTATTGAAAGACAAGTCCAACCTGTTTTGATTTTTTCCTCTGATATCATCAAAACTAAAGCTGGTAATGATTCACATTTGAAACTCAGTTCAGTTGGGATGAAAGGCGATAAGATTAAAAGCTATTTGTATGTGCACGAGTGAGAGGGAAGAGGCAGAAACACAGAGCTGCAGGTTGCATACAAACTGGGCAGCTAAGCAGAAAGGGGAACAAAAAGACTGTTATCTGGTCTGTCAAAAGAGCACATTGACATGTGCACAGTGTAACTCCAGGCTACACTTTTGTTCAGCCACAGTGTTGTTGACTAAACTTTAGTGGGCCACGCACTGCATCACACAGCAGCCATGTATTTGGTCTTCTGTGGAAACCGTATTCATCTGCTGAGCTCCAAACAACAGTACAACTATGATTGTTAAAGCTGCCATTTTGTTATCATCTTACTGTCAAACCCGAAGCAATAGGTTTTCCAGGTGAGAGCAAGCTAATTCCCAAAATCTCAGCCCAACATTATCTCAGCTGACCATATGCAAAGTTGTGGGCACACACATTTGGATGGGTCAGTTAGCTCGGTGGGATGGAGCACACCTGACTACTCTCCAACACTTGAGGTTACCTATTTAGGCACTTGCACACACACGCACACATCCTCTATTCAGTGTGACAATGTGCTAAGTCTAACACACCTGACCCTGAACGTGAAAGTCTCGGTTGGCCAAGGGAATCTGTGGAGAGTTAATTGGATCAGCTGTTAGTTGGGGAGGCCAAATGTTTGATGGGCATGAGCCAGGATAGACTGACTAGAGGCGGAATAATAAATGAGGTAGCTGAGTGAAAAACAACTCAATAAGGTACACTCAGCAGACACGTTTGGTACACTTCCACATTCTAATGCCATCCAATATAGTTTTGGCCTCAGAGATAATGCTCGATTTTGATTGACATGCTCATAGCGACGGATTTATTCAAAAATATTTATCTTATTTGTATGGTTTGTGCACAACATTGGTCAAATCCATCTGTCAAAGAGAGCAAGAGACGAGGTTTTTTATGTTTAAATATTTATGAATTATACATATTTAGCAGCTATGGTCAATTGAACAGTTCGTACTTATACATAACAACAAATATAAGCACAAAAAATAGTGAGGGTTTTATCATTTTGTAAATGCCATATTTTTTGTTGTTGCTCGATGCCTTGAATTAGATGTCATCAAATTTGCATTCCTAATATTTTTTCCTGTGATGGCAAAAAAACTAACGAGTACTATATGTCACACTGAACACACATGAAATGGATCTAATATGTTTTATATTGATTTTAAAAAATAGTCATTAAATTCAAGTAAAACTGTTATGTGTCACAGTGATAAAAGTTTTAAAGGTTGAGATTCAATGATGATACTCAAATTTTGCTGCAACCTACATGTCTTGGCCCCTCTTCAGCTTCAAGGTACAGCTGGGCCCTTATCCAATTAAATCACATTGTCACTGCAGTCATGATTTATCAGCCAGTTAGACAAGCAGACATAAAAAATATTGGAACAAGGATCAATCATAAAAGATTAAATAATAAACTTTATTGCCGTCAGCAGAATTTATTCATGCCCTTTCGGCAAATGTGGTAAACAGTAAAAGGTTATTAGAAAGGAAGCACATTGATAACCAAAAACAGCTGCATTTCCCTAAGTGGCAGGCAGCAATGGCCATGAAGTTGCTGGCACATAACTGAGGCAGTTTCTGAGATTAGTTACACAGGAGATGTTTATGGCTGAAAGTTAGCAAAGTGTTTTGTAGAACATTAGATTTTACATCTCTACAGTATAATCTATTTGGCAAATACGTAATAATGACACAAGGTGGCACAATGGATGACCAGGAACCTTTCAGACAGAGAGAGCCAAAACCCAACATATTTTAAAATGTGATTCCCCAAGAGCCATACATTGTGTGTCTATGTATATGTATAAATAAAAACACACACTGTATATTCTATGTTCTTTTGCCAGCTAGACCGAGTCCGTTTTGTAAGCACTGTTTCTTTCGTGAACGCATTTGCATTATACGGGAGGCAGAGGGTGGTCACGCTCTGCTTTTACGAGCAGTCGCCGAGTCGCGATTGAAATAAATCTTGAGAAAACGACAACGAAAGTCTAACATCTTGGGTTGTTACAATCGTTGCTCAGTTGTGCACTCAGCACAATGAAAATAACAAACAGAAACATGGTGTGGCGCAGCGTATATTTCCTGGAAGCGGAAACCACAATTGGGGACGATGAGGGGGACGTGTACGTAACAGTGGCCGAGACAGGCGGAGCCTCTCCCGGTGGTCGTTTCGTGAGTCTCGCTTAATTTGCCAGTCGAAAACATCACAAAAGCATGGCTGTGTGACTTGGGGTACCACACGGTTTCCTTTTCGTGGTTTAATTTTCCCCTGTGTATTTTTTATATACTCCAGTTGGCTCGGCATCGAGTCTGGAGGGGCCGACCCCGCCGCTGGCCGAGTGGTGACTTAACGCACGAGACTTGAAGCACATTATTGCGACGCACGATTTAAGTGTCCAAGATTAATGTGCGAATGCACCATCAGCTCATCATAGCTGCTTCATGTGACGCGAGCCGGCGGGTTCCACATTTAAGATGACGGGTTGGCAGAGAGCCATAAGCGCTCATGAAAAGAGCCATGTATGGCTCGCGAGACATAGGTTCACGAACCCTGGGTTAGCACGATGCTTCTTAGTTCTGAAAACAAGAATTCAATCCAGGGAACCTGCCTTCCTGTGCAGAGTTTGCATGTTTTCCCCGTGACTGAGTGGGTGTTCTCTGGGTACCCCAGTTTCCTCCTAAATTCTGAATTGGTTGCCCGCAAACCAGTCCAGTGTGTGTCCCGCCTCCCGCCTATAGTCAGCTGTGGAAGGCTCCAGTTACAGTACCACCATTACGCCCGAGAGGGTTAAGTGGTAGGGAAGATGTATGAATTACTATCACAATACAGGGATTGTTATAATTGACATTTCAGAAGAAAAACAGCTATGTAATATAAATATCTAGTACAGTGGTACCTCGTCATACGATCGCATCGACATACGATCCTTTCGACATCCGACGTAAAATTTGACTCGTCATTTGTTTTAACATATGACGACATGCTCGATACTGATTTTTGACCACCGGCTCATGATATCTTTTTCTCACTTCCAGGACCTGATCAGCGCACCCCTTGTCGGATATCTTCACCTACCCAGTGAACTGTCAACACGGCTATTATCAGCTGACAGCTACCCACGTCAGCACCTACTGTGCTCACCGCGACCACTCTGCCTTCCGCTCGGGAAAACCTTGGGAACCAAAAGAAAACGTAACATTTACCTCACTCATGTTTTTTCATGTTGCCTGCGTTGGGATCCTCCCATTGCTTCCGTGATCCCTAACAGACAGGGTAGCAATTTCATTGTTTTCCCGCAAGATGGACAGGCGGTGGATTTTCTTGTGAGGGAAATCAACATGGGTCCCAAGAAGGTTAGTGCAGGTGGTGAAAAAAGGAAATTGGTGATGCTTAACATTGATATTAAGATGGCTTGATAACACGACTGGAATATGCTATCTCGATGGTCCTCCTCCAACCTCCATCTTTATAGGTTATGATGACAATTATGATTATTTTTACAACGGCAAAGAAATCGCCAGCTTCATCAGGTTTTTAATCATTTATTCAAGAACTTGTGCAACACAACACCATGAAAAGACAGAGTAAAAACTCTTCCGCACCTCTCTTACTCCGTTGTCAATCACACGGTGCAATCGGGAACAGCATGCAAAACACAAGATTAGAACCCGATTTGTTACATAATTATTATTATTGTTATATTTTTATTCAGAATTATATTTATAATTTATTCGTTTTGCTTTGTGTAATCGGTATTTGTAATTGTACCAGCAGTATTTATTAAGGATTTAGCATAGGTTTTTGGGCTGTGGAACGAATTAATCGAAGTATAATGTATTCTCATGAGAAATTCCCGCTCAACATACGACCATTTCGACTAACGAAACCAGGTCCTAGAACGAATTAAATACTAATGTAGAGGTGCCACTTTATGTAAGTGAAGGACAAATTAAACATACATATGGCGGAAAACACTCAGGTGACTTGAAGTTCTGCTCTGAGACCCCAATTTAGCCAGTGTTGGGCACGTTACTTTAAAAAAGTAATTATTTACATTACTCACTACTTCTTCCAAAAAGTAACTGAGTTAGTAACTGAATTACTCTATAGTAAAAGTAACTAGTTACCAGGGAAAGTAACTATTTCCGTTACTTTAAAAAGAACTTGTTGTATGTCAAAGAATTTGAAATTTTCTGAGCAGTATTCGAGTCAGTGGAATAGAGAAGAACTGACAGGTAGTTAACTTGTTAGGTGCTTCAGCAAATTTGAATTGCTTACCACAGATGTCGACAAAAGCTTTGCCCCGGGACATAAATTACATATTACATGCAGGTTCTTTCCTTTAATTTCGACAAACTTGAAATAGTGTCTATATCTCCACCTCTTAAAGGACAATTTCTTCTTCTGAATGCTCTGCCATCCCGACCCTGTGCATCTGTTTTGCGTGTGTGCGTTTGCCGCATGCGCTGTTCCGGTTTGCTTGTGAAATCACCGGCTCTGATTGGCTTACCACGACACATGACTCTAACCCTCAGCCAATCACAATCACTTCCATCGCATCTCTCGAGGGGCTGCATTCAGGTAAGCTCGTTTCCCGACAATTCACGTCACCTTCAAAGCGTCTGCCGTCCTCAAGATGGAAGCAAAATTATTGCTGGCTGACAGTGGAAGATGGGAACGAGGCTAGCATCAGGCGTAGCAAACACAGAAACGTTACCAAACTTTGGAAAGCATTGTCTAATTGAATGAGCAGGGACAAACAGCTTGGAGTCAGAAGTACGTGCGCTATTCTCAAACCTGAACGCACCCAAAGTCTTGGATGACAAATCAACAGAGCAGAGAGTCGACTCGACACGGCTGGTAGTTTCTTCAATTTATTCAGAGTAAGTAACGCACCGCTTTTGACCGTCAGTAACGGTAACGGCGTTGTAACGGCGGAAAAAGTAATTAGTTAGATTACCCCGTTACTGAAAAAATAACGCCATTACGTAACGGCGTTATTTATAACGGCGTTACTCCTAACACTGAATTTAGCCAACTTTCAAAATTGTCCGATATGCATGTGTGATACATCATTGGAAAGCTTAAAATCTCAATTTTCTGGGTGAATAAAAATTTTGAACAGGAGGGCATTTTAAAAAAAAAAGTTTTTTTAACAGCAAAACCCCATCTGGAGGCAAGAGCACGCGAGAGCAGAATTATAGACGCCATGACTTTAACGAGATATTATCGAGTGCTTACCTTCCTTCGATTCAAAAACTCCAGGTAGCATATATCACTGAGTGTCAAGACACAGCTGTTAATGGCCACATCTGGATTTTTGGGGGATTTTATGGGTGAAACATGGTAATTTAACAAGGGTCGCGATGCAGAAATCGCAGATATCAAGGAGTGGTCGAGAGTTTCTTTTTCATATATTTACCCTTTTAAACGTTTTTTTTTTTCAAATTTGTTTTGTTTGGGTTGATTATTTATCATCTAACATCGGCGAAAATGTGACAGTAACAAAAAAAAAAAAATCCAATTTTATAATTTTTTTAATTTTAAATTTTAAAATTATTTAAAGTCTTTTTTTTTTTTTTTTTAATGAAATATGAGACATCAATTAATGATTCTAAGCGACAGACACTTTGAATAATAAATATAATTAATTACCTTCGTTTTATGGCTGGGTTGAAACAAAAGCGGTTGTGCGATGTCTGTAAACAGGGATTTTCAGGGTAAAACGGACACATTAAAAATAGCTCGGGGGCTTAATGCGCCATGAATCTGCTATGGCAGCATATAGACATGTTGTTCTCTCAAACACAACAGTTGTTTTGGCTTCAAATACAGCAGTTTCTTTTAAAGAGGAGTGCAGGAGCAGAAACTGCTTTTTCAGTCTTGTCTGTGTTTTCCTTGCTTTAAAATATACTTTAATATATTAATATATTGTTCTCATTATATTTTGGAATGAAACAGGTATTATTAAATAGAGCAACACAAACCACAGTTATGTTAATTAAGTACCACATTCATCTCAAATGTTCTCTATATTTCTATATTTTGTATTGAATTCAATTTAATTTAATTCATTCCGCAAAAATATTCACACTAAATAAAATAAATACTTGTGTATATATGTGTTTACAAGGGGTTGTAGAGCAAGTGTGGGACCATCGATAGGGGTTTCACACAAAATGCTACTGAAGCTAGGCCACTATCCTTCAACATGTTTTGATAGCTGTTATTTCCAGTTTTTAAAGTTTTTATTAATCTCCTATTCTGCTGAGTGCCCATCTCACATAGACATGTCATGACCCTGACATGTTCCCCGAACTGGCTAGTCAAAGTATTGTACATCATCTTGACATAAGATAAACATGCACAAATGCATTATTTTCATAACAGCAATGAGACTGTCAGTCAGCCGAGCTACTGTAGGTCCCACTTATGACAACATTCAGTTGACAGATGTCATATCCAGGGCTTTTTCAATATACTTTACCGTGACTAAGTGCTTCATGAGCTTCTACAGTTGCAGCATGAGCTGCATGTCCATTTTGAAGCTCTCATTTTACTTGAGCCTCTTTAGCACAGAGATCCCGCAAAATAGCCACATCAGAGCCATAACAGAAAATCCAGAAATAAGATGTCTTTGCTTTTCACACAGAACCCAGAAAAGCCAGAATATTAATGTTACTATGTGTTCTTTTACACCTGGAATCAAGCATTCATTTTTAATGCTTAAGTATTACGTTCAGCTTTAATATATTGATAGAATAAAACAGAACAACAAACAATGATTGTAATCTTAAAGGCCCAGTTGCTCTGATAAGTTTAGCTTACGGTTTATAATTATAGTAACAGGAAAAACAAATATGATAATGATTCCTTCTGATTTACTTTGATAGTCTTCTTTGAAAATAGGATCTAAAATACCTACCTAAAATTAAATTACACATACCAAACAAAATAGTCTGTTTCTTGTTGAATATACACAAAATAACTGGCATTAATACTAATGAGAAGTCAGAAAAATTTGTATTTTAACCAATCTTTAAATAATTTTATTCAGCCAATTTGTATTTCATGTCAGTAAAATTTCCAAGCCCATGAATGCATCACTCTACTTGAATACACGTGAGAATGGTGCACAAAACTGGAAACCTTCATGAAATAAATACATATACTGGTGTGATCATTGTAATATTTTCCCAGGTCGAAGTGTGCATTGGTATACAATATTTGTCCACACACAATTCTGTGATAGCTGGTTTTGGACATTAAGCCACAATATAATATGTAAATACAGTAGATACTGTATCAACACAGATGCCTGCTGCATAGCAAAAATCTTATTTTATATACAATATTGTCACATTAAACATGATATTGGAATGAAAATATTTTTTTCACAATCCCTCGGTATCAGTAAACATATTTACAATGCTCACGATCCAGTCACGTGATGAAAATAGGGCCCAGTCATTTTTAGAGGATCGGAATCAAATGAAAACAACCGAGTTCTGAAATTGTAGTTATTTGTTTATTTTAAATATTAAATTATTATAATATTATTATAATATTATATTTGGTCTTTTATATAATAAAATAATTAAAATAATAATAAAATTAAAAATTAATATAATAAAATATAAATTTGTACTACTCAACATTAACATACAAAAAAAAAAAAAAAAAAAAAAAAAAAAAAAAAAAAGTAAACACTGCTGGTAGGGACATTTTTAGATAGCTGTCACAGGGAGCTTACGTTAAGATAGCATTCTGCAAGATTGATAATGTCTGAAGCATAGAAATATTAATAAACTAGAAACTGCAATTTCGGGAGAAATTACACACCTTGGTCTTTCCTCTGTGGAGATACAAATCTTAGCCCCACTCAGGTCTATCAATAGAATGGACCATAATGCCAGTCATTGGCACTAAACAAAGTTAAAGCCATTAGAAAAGATTGGGAGAATTGGACGTCCATGTCCGTCAATGGCAGCACCCTCCATAATTGTTAATGGAATCGGGGAAGTTTGGGGGACACGTCCTATTGATATCTAGTCATTTTCTGTTGATTTGGGAAAAAAAAAAAAAAATCCCATTGAAAATGAATGGGAAAAATTTTGGACGTCCATGGACGTAAATGGTATCAACTTACATAAGCGTCAATGGAATCCAAGTACATTGGCATCAATAGAATGAACAAACATGAAGAAATGCCTTTGGAAATGAATGGGAAGTTTGGACGTCCATGGACGTCAATGGCATCACCCCCCATAAGCGACAATGCAATCGGGGACATTTGGGGGACACGTCCTAATGATATCTAGTCATTTTCTGTTGATTTGGGGAAAAAAAAAAAATTCCCATTGAAAATGAATGGGAAAAATTTTGGACGTCCATGGACGTCAATGGTATCAACTTACATAAGCGTCAATGGAATCCAAGTACATTGGCATCAATAGAATGAACAAACATGAAGAAATGCCATTGGAAATGAATGGGAAGTTTGGACGTCCCTGGACGTCAATCGCATCACCCTCCATAAGCAGCAATGCAATCAGGGACATTTGGGGGACACATCCTATTGATATCTAGTCATTTTCTGTTGATTTGGGGGGAAAAAAAAATTTCTCATTGAAAATGAATGGGAAAAATTTTGGACGTCCATGGACGTCAATGGCAGCACCCCCCATAAGCGTCAATGGAGTTGGGGACGTTTGGGGTATACGTCCTATTGATATCTGGTCATTTTCTGTTGATTTGGAGAAATTTAGTTTTTTCCCCATTGAAAATGAATGGGAAAAATTTTGGACGTCCATGGAAGTCAATGGCGGCACCCTTCATAAGCGTCAATGGAATTGGGGAAGTTTGGGGGACACGTCCTATTGATATCTGGTCATTTTCTGTTGATTTGGGGAAATTTTGTTTTTTCCCCATTGAAAATGAATAGGAAAAATTTTGGACGTCCATGGCCGTCAATGGCATCGACATCCATATAGTCAATTGAATCCAAGTACATTGGCATCAGTAGA
Source organism: Corythoichthys intestinalis (assembly GCF_030265065.1). Lineage (NCBI taxonomy): Eukaryota > Metazoa > Chordata > Actinopteri > Syngnathiformes > Syngnathidae > Corythoichthys > Corythoichthys intestinalis. The sequence goes on from NC_080398.1 coordinate 47,771,212, forward strand.
TTCGACATGCATGGCCGTCAATGGCATCAATGCAATGTAAATTCCATTGGAAATCCCATTTTAGTGAATGGGAACTTTTCCCATTCGAAATGAATGGGATAGTTTTTGGCAAATTTCCGAGGAAGCGTAATTTTTTTCCAAATTCTGTATACAACTTTTATGCCCCTCACCGTCCCGGAATTTTTGATGCCCAAATTATGTGATTTGGTCAAAAATTGTAGGACTAGATACATTTTGAAACTTTTTTTTTTTTCACGGAAAATTGCCGTTTACGGACGAACGGAAAAATTTTCGGGGCTATTTGTAAAGTTTCCTGTGTCACGCGAAAATTCCGGTCGTGCCGATACTTGAACGGTGCCGATCGGTCAAACGGTTCGGGCTGTGAAGCGCGCATTTTTTTCCCATTCAAAATGAATAGGAAAGTTTTTGGCAAATTTCCGGGGAACCGTAAATTTTTGCCAAATTCTGTATACAACTTTTATGCCCCTCACTGTCCCGGAATTTTTGATACCCAAATTACGTGATTTGGTCAAAAATTGTAGGACTAGATACATTTTGAAACTTTTTTTTTTTTTCGGAAAATTGCCGTTTACGGGCGAACGGAAAATTTTTCGGGGCCGTTTGAAAAATTCCCATCGTCGCGCGAAAATTCCGGTCGTGCCGATACTTGAACGGTACCGATCGGAGCTACGGTTTGGGCTGCGCGGCGCGCCGAAAAAAACGTCAACAATTATTGAATAATAATAATAAAGAAAAAAAATAATAATAAAAAGTACAATAAAGTTGTACAACAACATAACCTTGTTCTTTCCCTTGGAAAGACCAAGGTAATTACCAAGGTAGCAAATATATACCATGACTCTACAAGAATTCACATTAGTGCAAATAGGACTGATGTCAAAGTGCAGGGATATGAATTATATAGCGATTTTATGGTTATGAATAATAAATCCATCATCTACCCATCATAGTAAAACAGTGTAGTAGATTATTTTATTGTGCTAGATGTTGTGGTAAGTTAAATGGGACTCACTGACCTGCCCACACAGAGTGTGTTGCCATTTTTGTAGCCACAAAGCTGCATTTTCACTTCCTTGCCAAATCTGATGTAGTTTGGAGTATCGGGCCAGCCTAAGCTGCTGCTAAAGCTTCTTGGATTGGAAAGTTGCCTGTCTACAAGGTCGACGTCCAAATGAGCGTCACGCGACAACCAATAGGTTGAAGTGGCATGCTGCCTTTTATGATGATGACTGGTGCGAGTAGGATTCCCCCTATGGCCACATTTGATATCCCATCAAGAATAATGAGGTGGCTGTGTTTTTGTAAGAGTGCTGCCGTCAATCTAAACACTCTGTAGTGTATAGCAGAACAGAATTCACAGTTTGTGTTCAACCTTGGGCTCAATGTCACTTACCAGCCTCATATTCCTCCAGCCATCAGCACAGCCACCCCCACCCTCGGTGTGTTTGAGCTGCTCAGCAGGGGGGCTGCACTTCCAGAGATATTCGAGGGAGGTGTGCGTGGGTATATGGCAGCCTACGTGTTGTGCAAGTGTGTTTGTGTGTTTAGCCTTTCGGCTACTCCCAGGATGTGTTAATGTGATAATTGAGTATTCCGGGTTCTGCCTGCAACTACGTCACCATACACACAAACACTTACACCACATGCACCCTTGCAGCTAACTTGGCTCGGAATAGCTTTCACATTAAGCGTGAGCAGCATTGACTCATTGGTTATGGCCCGCTCAGGAATTACTTTTTTTATCTTTCACATGTATGTTGCATCACTTTATATGCAATGATTATACTGTTTCCCTACTTTCTTGCATACAGGAATGATCACACAGCCTGTTTCCTATGCTGTAAGAACAGAAGGTCTTCCAGTAGTAGCACGTAATGGGTAGTGTTTTTACCTGTTTCCTTTTTCTACAAAAAAAAAACTATTTTTAATGTAGACGAATTGTTAGAGTTATTGTAATCCTAACACAAATTAAAATTTACCACCGTATCAAAACATGTTGGACAGTTTAAAGTGTTTAACTTTATGGAAGACATTTCAGTGAGACACTTGTATGTAAAGTAAGGTTTTGTGTTGAAGAACTTGACTTCACACAAAGCTATTGTACGCACATGACCTTAATCCCATTAAAAATGAATGAATAAATGAATTTAAAAAACACAATTTGCCTTGTCACACCTAAATAAATTGATTCATCCATCTTCTTTAGTGCTCATTCACACAAGGGTTGCAAGAGTGCTGGAGCCTATCCGAGGCACATCCTGAAGTGGTTGCCAGCGACAAACAACCATTCACACTCACAATCAGGGCCGGAGTGGGACTCATGTTCAGTCCTGGAATTTCATGCCACGGACCAACTTATATCATTTTAAGTAGCGATGTCCCGATTGCATATTTTTGCACCCCAGGTTGAGGGGCAGTTTACATGGCGACTCTGCGACACGAAGACGCGATGACTGTGTTGCGGAGTGGCGCCGTGCTCGTATGGTGTCGGCGAAGACGGTAGGCAAAGACGCAAAACTTGGAATCCTGCCTCCAAAGTGGAAGAATTCAATTGCGGGGGCTTGAGGGGGGCTTGCTCCGCATGCATATCAAAAGCTCCCACGGCACGGGACCGCGGCGATAACGTCAGCACTCGTACACGTCACATTGGGCGTGCGCAGGGGTGCTACTAAACATTAAAACCAGCAAATTTGGCGGGACGTCGGCTTTAATCTACTGTTTTTACAATATTTTTAATTTAAAATTGTTGAATGTTTCCATTTTTGTGCCTTTTTCAACAAAAGAAAATGCCATTGCTTGGAATGAGTGGGCATGTTGTTGTCTTCCGGGCCGAGGAGGTCAAAGTGCATCATTCGCTGTCGCCTTGTAAATCTGCATTGCCCCCTAGGGCCTGGCATGAATACTACATCATTTTCATGCGGAATTGCGACATTGTTCGAATGGAGACGGAACCAAATAAATGCAAACATGAAATTTTTCATCTTCTCGGAGAGTCACCATGTAAACGGCCCCTGAGTTACCTGATTTTGAGAATCTGCCGATACCAAGTCCCGATCTGATACCGAAAAAAAAAAAAAAAAATTCAAACATGTTACAGTACTGTACTTCCTCTTTTTACGGGAGTGTTGTGGAGGATGAAATGTACTTATATTCTTTTGTTTCCTTTGGCAATGCAATTGTATTTCTGGTTTATTTTGTTACTTTTTAGATGTTAAATGTTTTATTTTATTTTATTATTTTTTTTTTTAATACGTAAGTGTACTGCCCAAAACAGTGAATTTTCTTGTGCAATGCCCCACAGCTAGCGAACATTAAATGTCCTCCAATAAAGCACAAAGCTTGGTCTTTTCTTGTTTTTATATGAGGTATTTTGTTTGTGAAACTGTAACAAAAAAACATGAATGTAATCAACAAAACAGCACAGTACACGCCGGTATACAAATACCATGTAGACACCTCACTTCACTTAAGCTACAAGCTATAAGTATAGGTTAGCATCCATACAGCAGGACTTCTTAACAAATTTCATTCATATAGCTTTTCCTCTTAACCACCCATGTACTGCATAATAACAGGTTGGTATAGACTTACATACAGTTGTGGTCAAAAGTTTACAAACACTTGTGAAGAACATAATGTCATGGCTCTCTTGAGTTTTTTCTAAAAAAAACTCTAGCGCGAGGAAATAAACATGCGAGGACAGCGGAGAACGGAGAAGTTTATTCTACATGGGTAACGCGAGACAGACTGTTGGTTTTACAGACTCAATGTGTTTTTGGTCATTTAAAACGGAATTTACCGCGGACTGGAACATATTCTCGGCTCTCCCATTCGCCATCTGTGTTGTTGTGGAGATGACTTCCGATGAGCAAGAGTGACGTTGCTCGTTAATAATAATAATAATACATTTTATTTGTAGAGCGCTTTTACCAATGCTCAAAGACGCTTAAACACGTCAAGAACGTTAAGAACACGTCAAATAAACAAATCTGATTGCATGGTTACTTTCGCTTGGGCTCGAGAGACCAATGAGGAGCTGGCTCCCAGACTGTTCTCCCGGTGTTTAAAAAATACAGGGAGAACAGTCTGGCCGTGCCAGGAAAGCTCACAATAGCACCGATGGAGAATTTAGAGTGTTCAGTCGTCCTACCATGCATGTTTTGGGGATGTGGGAGAAAGCCGAAGTACTCGGAGAAAACCCAAGCAGGAACGGGGAGATCATGCAAACTCCACACAGAAGGCCAGAGCCAGAGGGATTGAACCCTCGATTTCAGAACTGTGACACTCAGCTAAATACAGTATAGTGATATAGCAAACATTTTAAACACCCAAAAAATTGCATTAAAAACTTTTAGTTTTGGAAATTGATTTAATACATTTTTTAAATAACATTTATAATTGTCATACAAATCACTGCACAGTTTTCATTATCATTAGGTTTGTGTGATGGTGGAATTGGTGGCTCATTTGATGTATTTCATACTGTTGTCTATCTGTATGTATAAAGGTGTATTCACTGCAGAAAGGAGCTTTGCTAGGTGTTAGGGTGGTGCGTCATGGCAAGAGTAAATTTGCACGAACGGGCTGGTCCACAAATAGAAATGTTGTATTCCTTAGTGGCAACGCTCTGATGACAGAAAGCACCTATGATAGTGTGTGTGTGTGTGTGTGTGTGGGGGGGGGGGGGGGGGGGGGGGGGGGGCTGGTGGAAGGATCTCATTCTATTTTGGTGGACATATTCACAAGCACCGGTATAAGGACAATAAAGGGAAACTTGATGAATGCACTTTCTTAGCGTTTCCTGAGCTTTAGGACTCTCGAAAAGGTGCTTTTAAATTTCTCTCTGCTCAGCCAAAGTTATATCTCGAAGCGGTTTGTGTGAAGCTGGAGCTCAAAAATGACATTTAACTCTCCACATTCCCGCCAAAACCAGTGAAGCCCTTTTTAAGGCAGCTATACTCTCCACCTTCAAATGAGAAAAGTTTTGACTTTATTGTGCGACCATGAAAAATACATCTCTTGGCACAGCGGACTATATAACTCGTCTACAAAAAGCCTCATTGTTTACTTCCTAAAATGCTGCTACGTCAGCGCTTCCAAATTCGTTAACACTGGCAAGCAGGGTGCTTCTTTGGGATTTGCCACTGGACCCTTTCATATAGGGTTGCCAAACTCCTTGACAAAAACGTAAAGGACCGTTCAGCACGATAATCATCACCCCTTAGTTATTTTTTGTAAGAAAAAAGTGATTTTTTTTTTTTATTATTATTTGACTCAAAGCTGAATTAATTGGGTGCATATTTGAGTGATATAAAAACATGGATAAACAATAATTATCAGCAATGCATTTTTAATGCAAAATTAAAAAATAAATCTATACTCGAATAAAATAAATATCTGTCCTTCTCAATTTAAAACTATAATTTAACCCTTTAGTCATTGAGCTTTTTTGTGTGTGTTTTGGCCATTTTTTTAAAAAAAATTATTTTCATAGCATGTAAAAATTTATTTCAGCAGCACGTCATCTATACGAACAGCCATCATTACGATATGACCTATTAAAATATTCATTCAATTAATTATATTTGGCCAAACACACAAACATTACAACTTGAAAAATGTGTACAGTGGTACCTATACTTAAGAAATTAATCTGTTCAGGAAGTAGTTTAACCTGAAAATTCTGTAGGTAGAGAAGCGTTGCCAACATAAATGCCCTAATCCGTTCCAAGCCCCCCAAAATTCACACCCAAATGTTTTATTAACCATTAAAATGCATCAAAACATGTAATAAATACATGTTACAATTAGATTATTGCACAAAAACAGAAAAAAACGAGAGTTGTGCATAATGTAGAAAACAAAAGAATAAAAATGATGGTCATTTACCTTTTAACTGTGGTCCTTATCTCCTTCTGCCCTCATCAATCACCAATTGTTTGAATTTTTGCACAAACTCATCAGCCGCTTTGTGGTTGGCGCAACTTGCCTCACCATGTCGTATAACAGTGAATTCCAGACCTCTTTTTGAACTTTTCGAAATATCCACACAATGCCATAAAGTCCCGGCATTGTTCTTGCGCCGACGTTTTAACAACTTGCTGATTGTTGTTGTATCACGGCCATATTCTTTGGTGAGATCCACAAAACGCATCGCTTTTTCATTCTTTTCTATTATCTCTTGCTTTGTTTGTATCGACAAAATAACTCCTTTCTTTTCTATTCTATTCCTCTTTTCACCATCACTTTGTTGGGGGCCACAGTGAATAAAACTTAATATGTATGCTCACGAGAAGCCGCTGAGACACATTACAGCCAGAGGTGGTAATGAAGAGGATGCCACATACACATTCATTGTACAGCGTTAACCAATTGGATACAAGAAAGATGCTAGGCAATCACCAATGGCAGAGCAGCTATGAGTATGTTACTTTCAGTAAACTCTGGGAACAGCTTGTGCTGCAAGGAGCTGCCCATACACGCAGCTCTCCATACTGTACTGTATTTTTGCCTTTCATAACGAGAAATTTTATTCGTTAAAAATTTTTTTTTTCCCGTTTAGGCGTGTTGTAACGTGAAAATATCGTTTGTAGAGACATTTGTAGGTAGAGGTACCACTGTATACAGAAGTTAAGCACGAATGCCTTCTAGTGTCGATGGCGCAAACATGCACGGATAAAGATATTTTTATTATGATATTAAAACGAGCATATCTTTGGTTTTCTATGGTCTATCGGTCCCAAATAAAAACTGATAGAGAGTTTGAAGTCCTGACTTTTGAGTGATTGACGTGATATATATATATATTTTTTAATGTTGCTTTAAATATGTCATGTGATTGATCACGCTGGCTTGATCATCGGACTCGTGAGGGTTAATACAGTACACAAAGCAGATCATTTTATGCAGTAAGAAAGGTGCAAATATAAAAAAAATAATAACTTTTATGCTGCATTATTTTTTCGGGTCGTCAATGCTCCTGTGTTGTCTTCCGTTATTGTCATGAAAAGGATAGTGTCTTGACTAATGAGATGAGCGGGATTTCGTATTGGTCATTGTGATACTCGTATGCTCATTGGTCACAAAGCAGGAGAGGCGGGGAAATACGTTTGTCTGGCTTCATATTCATAAAAAAACACCCTACCAGTATTAGTTCGTTCCACAAGACACTATTGTTGAGTTTCTTGATAATACAGGACAAAGCGTGTCCCTTGTGACCTCAATACAGAATGCAAATTTTTGTTTCTGAATACAGGACGATTCCGTTTTTCAAGGGACATTGGCAATCCTACTTTCATACTCCTAGTTTTCATATTAATAATGTGAAAAGGCCTTTATTGTTTATCTGTTGATTGTTAGTCAGAATCCCACCTAATCGCGATGATACTGGAACTCCACGGCCCTCAGGTGAGATCCTGATTGCCGGGCACAGAGCCGCTCAAGACCGGGCGGGCGCCAAGATGGGCACACGACTGGGTTGCAGACTGCCCTCAATGACGGGCACTACCATCCACCAGTGACACGCCAATTGTTTGTGGAGAGTATGGTACTAAATGAACAAAATGGCAAGCTGGGTAAGCCAAGTGTAAAATCTTCGGCTTAATTAGTGTGTCTCTGAAAAGATGCGAGAATCGTTCGACCAACTACTATAGTGTGGTTATGCCATTTGGGCCACACGAAGAATCAAGGAAATGCCAAGTCGTGCAAAACTCTAAATACTGTACATAGTTTTTCATTCAATTGCCCGATCGGACAAGTATTATATAAAGGCCACTTACCTTCCCAGGAGTCTTTTTTGCTTGCACCGGGCAATCGGGAAGCGCTAAACTTTGAGCCCTGATTGATTGAATTCCAAATTCTGCAACTCTACATCTCATCGTAATTATTGTGACCAACGTAATCATTTTTATCAATATTACAACAAATTAATTGTTTTGTTTTTCTTCATCAGAATCTTGATTTTGGTACTTAGATCTTACTTAGATTTTATTTGAAATACAAAAATAAATCATCAGTGCCACAAAATACATTTTTATGAACAGCAGCAAACAAAGTTTTCACATATGCAAGACCACAAGGTAAGTTGATGTTTCACACATGTAGTTTTCTTGTTTCTAAGTCAGGTCCTGGTCATGTCCCAGCTTATTCGGTTTGTGCTTAGTTATCATTTCCAAAGCGCCACAATACATAACATCAAAGCATGTAAAAATCACTCTGTTAATTGCCAAAATAATGTAAAGGTTTGCTGGACTCAGGGTTGAATTATGAGAAAATCAAATTGGCGTAAATCAAAAAGAGCAAAACAGTGGCTTGTCGATGAAAAGCCGAGCTTCTTTAAATCCCACGCCACAATAATGATTTTTGAGCGTGGCGAGAACATATCAATAGCACCTTCCTTTGTCACGTTAGTTGCTGATGCTATCACTATGTTGTTGCATTAACTGAGTACAAGTTGAATCAAAGAGGGACGGTTACAGAGACTCTAAGATACGCTAAATACATTATTGACTATGACTGCAAAATAAAACGGCAATACTAACCTTTTGAAATTTTATCACGGTTTATCGGTGAACCGTAAAACGTTTAATCCCTGTTTAACAGACACACACACACCGGTGAATGAACGAAGCTCCCATTTCAGGGTAGATGATTTGCAGTCCGGCTCGCCTCAGCAAGTATGAACTAAAACATTGAAGTGCTGAGAAGCCAGAAGGTCATAGCTTTTATTGAGAAGCTGAAAGCAAACACAGCAAAGATGAACCAGAAATTCACTCCCTGGCTCTCAGTATTGATCACAAACACACATCGTATGTCAGGCAAATCAATGACTACACACACATGCACACGCATCTACACTGGCTGTGGCCCAAGTAAATTTTGTATTGGTGATGATTTATTTTTTAGTGTCTGCTAGCTTGTATGTGCGTGCATGGGATTACCAAGTTTCGTGATTTTTCTTTCCACACAAACTGCCGGGCAAAGATGGGGGTGATGTAAAGAGGAGGAGAGGAGGAGGAGAAGAGGCGTATTTGAGGCGTTGTCGAAAAGAGAAGAGAGGTGGGGATTAGGGCTGCTGGTTGGTTGTCGAACCAGCATCGATACAACACCAGCATTTGCCTAATCCCTAGGTAATGGCAGCTTAGCGGCCTCCTCGGACACACAAACACTCTGTCGGCCTCCTCCTCCTGCGCTCTGCTCCTCTCGTCTCCTTGCCTGCCCTAGTCCGTCTTCATTTGCATAACATTAGTAACATTAAGGCGGTCCCAACAAGGCCCTATTATGTGCGTGTTGGTTTTGGGTCCCAATGCATCGGGCCCCGGGCTTTAGAGAGGAAAGGAGCAGAATGAGTCAGGACATCACAGAAACGTGTCCAATGTTTTGTCTGCTAGAGATGGTTTGTGTGTTTGTAAAGGACAAGGAGGGAGAAAAGGAGAGAGAAACAAATGGAGGCTAGGCCTACTGATCTGATTCCACGTGTGTCCAAAAAGTCACCCACATCCTCCTGAAAATACATATACTATATATTTACTTTGTTTATTTTGCCAATTAATTAGATTGTATGACATACGACTCAATCAAAATGAGAAAAATGGGCAAACGATTGAGTGTTTTTATGTTTTAACAAATGGAAGCAATTTTATGTCAATTTTCTTCAATCATGGATGGCCTTCTACTGTATTATAAGATTATCATAGATATATACTTGTAAAGTTAAAGGGATCCACGGATAGAAAGACATGTAGTTCCTATAAGATAAATGTTGAAAATGAGTAATACTAATTTGATATTAAAACACATCTTAATGTTTTCGTTTTAATAAAATTTGTAAAATTATTTTAATTAGTCGGTCGCCATTGTTGTTGACGTCGCTGGGCGGTGACGTCACATGGACACACTGCCAGTCTTCCACAGTGTCACTCTTTAACTACATAAACATGTCGTCGGTTCTGCCCTCCAATTTGAACCCGAGCGGAATATTAATGAGAAGGACAGCCCTGTCGATATTTCACAAAACGAGCAGCAAAAGCAAAATGAACATGAAAGACTGGATGAGAGGAGTTGCGTACATGTGTCAAGTTCGGTAGTGACAGCTAGCACTCTACTGCTCGAGTGACGGAGCAGGGAAGTGATGTCAAAAAATGTTTGCAGATCTTCACGGTAAACTATTGCGTGATCCAACTTATTCGAATATTATTATGGATGGAGATAGTTGGCATCCAGAGCTGTCGTGTGCTTTACATATGATTAGGGTATACAGTGAAACACAGCGGTTTATTTATTTATTTTTTTTGCATCACAGCACACGAAAACGCTGATGCAGTCTACTGAGACATCTAATGATGGCTTACCTTATTTTTGTCAAGTAAAAGCACTTTCTGTGTCTATGATCATCCTCTATCCCTTTAGTCAATAGTGTCTATCATTTGGAAATTCAATTCACATTCAAGATAACATTTTGTGCTGCACACAACACATTGGACAATATCACACACATGCAGACATGCATCAGTGTGAAATAGGTGTGGAACCAGTGTTTTACCTCTTGTGTTGGCCTTCCTCAAAAGCACCTCGAAAGTGGCCAGCATGCCGGGTCAAATCTTACCTTTTTCGCCCCTTCATTTTTTCACTTGTGGAACTCAAACCCATGTTTTTTTATTTTTAAGTCCTTTTAGTGAAGTACTTAAAAGTTGCTCAATTGTACCTTTTTCCCAAGTGTTTTAAATGGTACTTTTATATCGTACTATTAAACTCATTTTGACTAAAACATTTAACATCTGACGTCAAAAAGCGAGTTAAATGTAACACAATGTAGTTTCATGATTGTTAAGTTGTTGTCTGTTTTTTAAGCTATCACGCTATGATTCCAAACTAACAACATTCATTTTTATTCCCCTACAGCGAGCTATCCATGTGTTACCCGTAGAATAATCCTACTGGCACTCTTTTCAGATGTGTAGAAGTTTGCCCTTGCTCATTTTCATTTGGCCCCATAGAGCAGAGTTTTCCATTGGCTTCAAAGCTGTGTGCCGAGCTCAGCTGGGGGCCTTCAAAGCTGCCTTCTCTGTCGGCAGGTTTAGGCACAGAGAAGGCTTCTTGTTCTTCAAGGATTTGGCTGACAAATAACGCTGAGCTCAGGCTAAGGCAACTAGCTTGCACCCCGACAGGATAGTCGACACACTTCTGAATAGTACAAATGTGCTTCGAAGCGATTTCTACGTTTGCTTGTGTGAGTAAATCTTTTGCTTTTGTTCCGCTTATATTTTGTAAATGTGGCCTAAAACATTTACCTGCACAGGTTTCTTTTTTTTTCAAGGCGCATTAGTGTTGTTCTTATTGTTCAGTTTATTTGTGTCAAAAATTAACATGTGCACATGTGCAGTTGCTGATGTTATTTAAGCTAACAACTTCTTGGCATGCTGGTTTGCAGGGACGTTTGCCTTATTGCATTGTTGGCCTTTGGATTGGGGAACACTCCTCTAAAATAAAATGTAATATTATTAGGGCATGGCACTGTATAAGATTGTTTTGCTCATGGTAAGGTCAGATTGTATTTGATTTGGATTTTCATTTATATTTAAATGGACATTGCGTATTAATGTCTGTGTAAATGTGTTGAAGTCATCATTATCGTCGTCAGCTAATTTACATTTGGAGTCTCTTGGCGAGTGACTAAAACATAGACAAGACTTCTCAGCAAATCATTTAAAATTCACACTTTTCAATTAAAATGAGGTCCAAAATGCTAACTATGAAGTGAAAATACAAAAGTGAATTCAGTATGTTCAGGGTGCTTTGGTTCCTAATATTTATGTATTTAAAATTCAGTAGTGGAGGATTGAAACAGCCGTTGTGCTCTGTCTTCATACGTCATGTCTTAGCTACCTAAGAAGGCAACAACTGGTCTGTAAGTGTGCAGAAACAGGGAGGAGACACAAGCCTTCTCAAGCCAATCATTGCATTAGACAAGTGTCAATTTTGGACCAGAATATGCTAATCATACAATGATGTGACAGTTACTGTATTTTACATATTAGCATCTACATTTATAAAATGTAGATACTGCATAGCTCATGTCCATATTTGCAAGCACACTGTGAAAACGCAAAAAACGATAGAATTAGTTGTTCTATTGATTGTTCTATGTCGGGAAAAAAAAAAAAAAAAGAATATGACATAGTGATCATAATTAGATATTTACACACATCATACCTTATCAATATGAAAGAAGTGGGGAACTATAGGCAAAATTCCCAACCTAACTATGTATATATACGTATATATTTCTATATATAAAAAAATGAATAAATGCTCTTAACCCCAAAATTAACATTATGAAAATGATCCTTTGCAAAGAAACTGACCATCAACAAAAATATGTGAGAGAGCAGAAACAAGGATTATACTTTGTTTCTGAATGGGGGTGGGGAATTGTATGAAATGGGGTTAACTTTTACACAAGGAAGCATATGTTGGCATCAGGTGTTAAATGTGAGTACTTGCTTGTGCTGCACTATTACAACCTTCTTATGACCAATGTGTTTCATTTTGTAAGCGAAGGGTTGAAAACCTTGGATAACGAACAAAATGCTTTATTTTTTAATTTTTTATATATACTAGTAGTTGATTATGTTTGACCGATGCATGCATGTGAAAATTGGGTGAGCAAATTTGATATGCTGTATAATACTAAGTTAAGAGAATATATAAATGTAAGAATTTAATGCTCACATAATTTGTATGGTGCAAATATATCTACTCATTCATATTGTTGCGCTAGTATCTCTTGTTCAGAATGGAGATAAATTGTGCCAATCGTGTTAAAGTCTCTTTAAACATTTTAAAAGATAAAGTGAAAAAACAACAAGTTGTGAAACAATAGTGTTATTTACTTTACTTCGTATTGCCGTATCCGCCTCATCCAGTAACTGTCATTAGTGTTTTTCCAAAAATACTGTATATAACAGTATATCAATGGCATCACTAAGTATTTTGTTAGCGAATTAAACAATTTTACACAATAAGTACACGTACGATAAATGAAAAAAAATATATTAACAACATATAGTGCAAGGAAAAATAACAGTAATACTGCTCGAAACAGCTTTGCAGAATCATTCACCTCTATGGTGATAATTATGTAGTTGCCGATACTCTGTTATTGTATATATTTGGTAAGTTTGTCTGTTTACTTGAATTCATATATTCAAAGCCGCTATTCCATTTCACAGTATGCTTAAATCAAATCATCATTAAAAAAATATTAATCTGACATTTTAAGTGCTTTTACATTTTTTTCTTTTTCCATTACGTATATTACGATGTATAACAGCAGCTTTTTTTCCAACATATCAGTTGTCCTTCTATCAATGTTTTGCTAGCAAAGCATCACAATGCCATCATATCATATTAATTACAACCGCTAGTTTGTTGTCGGGTTCTACTGCAGAAATAAGCCTAATATTTGGCCTTTTTCAGGGTTTAATGGCAAGGCAAGCTATTCACAACTCGGTATGATGCAGTGAATTTTCCAACCCCGTAAACAGCATCCGCGGATGATAATTAATATATTGTTAAATAGCTTTGTGACAGGCGCAATCAAAAATGTGTTCATTATCTTTGTAAAAGCAAGGAGTTTTAATTAACTGTACTGAGAAATGTACATAATGAAGTGTCTGGTGGTGTGTATTGAAAAAAAAAAATGGGGAAAAAAAAACTACATTTCTGTTGAATCTTCTTTGTAGCTAAAGTTAGCATTACGTTGGTTTCTTCTATTCATCACACATGTTGATGCATACTTTTGTATTGTCCTGTTCTCTGGTTGCCTTCACAGATATTCTTTGAACTTGTTTTGACTGCACCTGCTCTTAAGTCCTCCCGCTCCTGATAAGGATCACAGGATTCACACACATACTTTCCACAAACACACACACTCCATCCCTTTCTATTGCTCCGGCTCTCATTGTCCCTTTCTTTGGATAAGGGCATCAACTAAATGCCTAAATTGTAATTTTAAATTGCAAGCCTGCCGGCACGTTTAAAGCTCCGGTCATACTGGCCTTAAAGAAACCGACTCTGTGAGGCTGAGGGGACGAGATCGAAACAGGCAGCCATTATAATCAGTCATTCAGCCTTTTGGAGGAGACATTCACCGTTTGTGGTTTGTTCTAAATTTAAAGGGAACCTCTGTGACCTCCTGGCTTTCACATCAGCCACTGAGCCCCCTTACCGCCCCTCTTCCTCCCTTCCTTTCATCAACTGCTGCATTCCCTCAATCTGTCTCTGAAGCTCAGTCCCTCACTCACTCCCACTCTTCTTTTGGTCTGCTTCTTTACAATATTTTTTCGACTTTGATTGTATTGAAGTCATTATCATGAACGAAGTGCGATTGCATCCAATGTTGATCATATTGTTGTCTTAAAATTTACACATTCTTTGTTTTTTTTGTTTTTTTTTTGTAAAAAAAAGATCAGACATCTCTATATGAAACAGTTCTCATTCAGAATTCACTGTTAAGGCTAGTAATTATCAAACAGGCATGTGCCGGTATGAGATTCTGACGGTATGATAACCTTAAGCCAAAATTTCACGGTTTCACGGTATCACGGTATTGCAATTACAGGTCTAAAATGTGCTCCTTGGAGATATCTGGATTTAAAAAAATAAACAAAAAAACTTTTTTCACTGAACAGGATTTCTATTTTTCAAAACATATTAGCAAATACGTAGGAACATAAGTACAGTATAATGTTAAGTTAAAATAAATAACAAAAGATAACAAAATATTCTAAATAAAAATAAAATAAATGCAGTCCTTTAGGTGAGCCTAAACACACAGCCACAGCTCAACATTATTACCATCAAAACAAAAACAATTGAATTATTTTCCATAAAAAACACGTGTGTATGACTTGTATCATGTTTACATTATACACACACTCTTTCTCAACACAGGTTGCCAGAGAGGAAAAAAACACATATTTTACCACCGCTAGACACACTAAACACGCTGGAGTTAACTCTCGTTGCTGGTTGTAAACGTTCATGACATTGTTTACTAACTAACCAACTAAAATGTTTTTATAAATTTGAAATCATATCGGAGGTATTGCCTCCCCAGCAGCCACCCCCTGCAAACATGTTTTACATGTCGGTTGGCCCTCCTCCTTGAAGGCCCTCCTCCGCGGACGTCTGTAACTTTTCTGTAGTAGAAGTAGTCCCATAGCAGCGATTTGGTTTTCTTCTATGGGGTAAAAAGTTCAGGAGTTTCACCACCTCCAGCCATTGTGTAGCACAGCTGACTCACGGACACTAAGCAACAACGGGTGGGGGGGTTGAGCCTTGCAGCTGCAAGCGAGGGATTTCTACCTGCATTTTTGGGAAATAAAAAATAGCTAATACCGTCCGGACGGTATAACGGAATTTTTTTGCGGTTTTGAAACTTTGATGTTTTCTTACCACGGTACACCTTGAAACCGGTAATCGGGACATGTCTATTGTCAAGTGTCTGTTTCTGTTATATTTCACAACTTGAATTCAAACCGTCAATACACACTCCAATTTTTCATAGTGAAGCTAATGTATTTAATACCTTAGCACATTTGGTTAAATGCTCAAACATTCGGCCGCTAATGCTAGTTAGCGACGATAAAATGAGCAGCAGAATTTCCAGTGATGTCATGACCAACCTGGAATAACACTACTGCTTATGTGTGTCAAGTACAGTACAAGAGCTGGAGCAAGTCATCAGCTCCTGCTTACTACTGTGGCAGTTTTGAGGCAAAAACAAAAGCGAGAGTAAAGTGTCGATTTGTGGTGATGATAAAAAGTCAAGGCAAACGAACCAACCAAAAAAAAGATAGATAAATAAAAACAATAATATTAAAAAGAAGCATAGTTTGTAAGACCATTGCTTTAAATTGGCCCATAATTGCCATCTTTAACTTTTTTACAAAAGAATCTAAAGGCAATTTTTCTGAACAATGCTGTGATTTTTCTTCAAATCAAGCTTCTATTGAAAATTCTATTATATCATCAAAGCATTCTATTCTATAAAGATGTAAGGACACTCAAGTATACAGTACTTTTAAGTTAAAAAAAAAAAAAGTTTCAAAAAGAAGTAATGCTTGCTGCTATACATATCTGAATATGTTAATTTAGTTATACTGTATGTAAAAATATACTTTTAACTCAATTTGTTTATACTTTTGACCTTATAAAGCTGTTTACTGTACGTAAATCCTAAATGATTAGATTTATTAGTTAGCACAACAGATCCTGGGCCAGTCAAGCGCACATAAAATAAATCGTGGCCTTGGCGAGTTGTAAAATTTGTGATGAATAAATTGCCGGCTTTGATGTAAAACTGATTAATCTTTCAGCCCTACTACACAGTATACTAGGTCGAAAAGATTTTTTGGTTTTTTTTTTTTCTGCTGTGAGAAGATACCAAATCTGTTTGGACTTGCTAATTATCCCAATGCATGCTTACAGCTATAGGAGTAGCATGCCGAGAGCGAAGCATATCACTACACGCCATGTGCAGAAGTCAGTCAATCTCTGCGCGCGGGTCGCCTCGGCACATTGTGACTGACAAACAGACCCACTTTGGGGTAATTTAGATGCTCCGATCCCCCTGTCCTGTGGGTGTGTTGTAGCTGTGGGAGGAAACCCTGGCAAACAAGGGGGCTCGTGCACGCTCCGCACAGGAACTAACTAACTGATCTACCGCTGGGCTTCTGTGTTGCCTGGCCTCATTAACAGCCCCACCCTGTCTCACCTCTCCTCCATCTCGTCATGCTGCAGAACTGAGGGGAATAATGTCTGTGTGTGTGTGTGTGCGCTGCAAACTGTGGTTCTCAGCTCTCCACTGTGCTAATCATATTCCTTCTGGCAAGCATGAGAGGGGAGACTGGGATGTGGTAGGAGCAGGAACACAACCTCTTCTGTTTCTCCTCGTTACTCGAGCCCAGAAAAGGAGAAGGCAAAGTGAAAATGAGACATATAGATGAGGAAAGGGAGCGTTGAGAGGGGTGTAATTAGTAAGCCTTAGCGGTGGGTTTCCAGCCTCACATCGGGGTAGAATACCTGAGTCCCAGCCTCCCTCCTGTCTGCGTCTCCCTCCCTCTCGACTTTTAAATTATGCAGGGTGAGAGAGGGTTCTTACATACTGAGGAGGTGTCAGCCGACAGTTGTGGGAGCGTCGGCATCGTCACACCCACCCAAATGACACCTTCCCATACACATCTGCACACCCGTCTGTCATCCCTGTTCACACAGAACACTGGTGTCAAAACTCTGCCGCACTCTGGAGATAATTAGATGGACGTATACCGTTAGCGTATAGGAGCTGTAAAAATATTGAATAAAAAAATCATGCAATGAAAGAAAAGTACGCTTGGAATGCCAATTAATTTAATGGGTCATTGCGGTCTATGTTATGCTCTCAAAGCTTACAGGAAGAATGACAATGTGTTTGGTTAAACATTATTAGGAATTTCAGTGGAAAAAAATATTCAAATCTTTTAATGATATATTTTAAGGAGGTGGAATAAAACACAGTGTATTGTACTAGTATTTTTCAATGGTAGTTGAGACATTGAGAAACAAGTGTGACTATAATGCAATTTTCTTATTATTATTTTATGTTTGAAAATATTACAGGTTCAACATTATTGCAAGTATGTCAGTGAATGCAGAGGCAAAATTTTCCTTTTCTTAACCCTTATCAGCCCATATTTTTGCTAGCGAATTCAATTTGATCTCTAAATAAACTTGGCCTGAAAATACCAAACTTTTGCAGTATATTGTTTTCGGGTCAAGAATGACCGGTTTTCAAGTTTAGCTATGTCAAAACTAAAATACCATTGATTTTTGCATGTCAAAATTTCAAAACAGGTCAATTCTGACTCCAGCACAATACAAGGGTTAAATGTCATCGGGCAACTACTGTATATATTTTTGCGCATGCCATAAAATAATGACCATAACAATCACTTAGGGGGACTACATATACAGAGATGAATACATTTAAATGATGAAGTCATAATTAGTATTAATCTAATGTTTTATTTGATGTCTAATA
The DNA here is from genome assembly GCF_030265065.1 of Corythoichthys intestinalis. Lineage (NCBI taxonomy): Eukaryota > Metazoa > Chordata > Actinopteri > Syngnathiformes > Syngnathidae > Corythoichthys > Corythoichthys intestinalis. The sequence continues at coordinate 47,789,315 of NC_080398.1, forward strand.
GTAATATGGTTAATTTTTGCTTTGCCTGCTAAGAGACAAAGCCAAAATGGAGTGGATTTAATGACTTGCTATTTCAAACACTGGTGGGATACTGCCCATTTAGAGGACAGCTTTTTGTCCATTAGCGTCTTCTTTTGATGCATTTTGTGTATTTTAATAAGGCAACAAAAAAGCTTTGACAAAGCAAGAGCAACAAGCTACAAAAGCCTGATATGATTTAATGAACCATAGTCTTAAACACAAGAATGTACATTTTTTAAATATGTTCTTCATCCTCTTAAGGACTTCACCTGCTTCATAATGCCTTGTTGTAATCAAACCTTCAAATAAGCCGTATTTGACCTATTACTTGCATGGTGCATGTTTTAGTCTCTTTGGGCCTTTTCCTCTTCTCTCCCCATTTTTTTTTCTCTTTCAGGACCGCCCGGTCTTTTTTCCTGGCAAATATAGCTAGACGTGTCTTTTGTCTGCCTGTCAACATGGGAACCGTTGCTACTTCAGTAATCTCAATGTCACATTGGTTTTAGACAAATATCTAATAATAGCCAGCGTGTTAGATAGGTGGCATGACGCAGGGTTTTAAAATAACAGTGGAAAATGTCTTATCAATACACTCTTTCTAATGAAATCCTTGTGTGCAATATCATTTGGATTATACTCTTATTAATATCACTGCACAGTATTGTGGGACATTTTCATATGACTATGCGACACTCTCTTTGTTGAGCCATTTAACTTGACTGTGACCTTGAAATGACACTCACGAATCTTAAAAGCGACGTCAGCAAAATATAATTACATTCACCGCCAAAAGCTCTAAGAGTTTAATAAAAGGTCAAGTAGGAAATAGCTATGATAAGGAATATGAAATTTGGTATTAAGCACACAGAAGTGTTGAAATGTTGATGTCTATCATTTACAGGTGTGTGCAACAGCTCATAATGCTGCAAGGCAGTAAAACAGCACAGGTTGATGTACTGGTGTGGAATGTTATATTATTAATACTAAGGAGATATTTCCCATATGATTTGAGAGGAAAATATCACCCACATGGCTTTGTACCCACAGTCGAGGCGAGGCTGCCTTAATGCATAATTCATATTGCCATATCGTCATGGTGATCATGTGCGATGAATGTTTGCTGTCACAGCAGGGGAGCTGCTTGGTGGTGTGTGTGCGCGTGTGTGTGTGTGTCAGCAGAGGCAAAGATGTGTCAGGAGGGACAGGGAACATCCTGAAAACAGAGGAGGAGAGGGAAAGGAGAGGACCAACTCTGTCTTGAACTTCATTATTTTTCCATTGTATATCAGCCAATTCTCACATTTTGTAGTTATTTTTCACCCGGTGGAAATAGGAAGGCGGGATGGTATGGGTAGGAAAGGCCCAGAAGCACCTCGTAAATTAATGTGAGTCATATTTACGCTCACATAGCCTCACACCTCTGCCCTATATACCCACAGGGTTTTTTTCACAGGAAAAAATAATTAACTGCCTCCCACTGCTTTCTAATTAAAAGTCAGCTTTTTTAATCTCATTTTGAGCAAATATTGACTGTAAAGACTTTTGAAACTTGCAAGGTAAACAGCTTCAGTTGCAGCCATTTCATTGTTATCAGCTGAATGTTTTTCCAAATAAATGCAGAGTAAAAGTCAAAATATGAAAATAACGATTTTTTTTCTGTTTAAATTAAAAAACAACATTATAATTTTACTTCTTTTTATCATTATTATTTGTTTTACAATGCTTTAACATGCAGCACTTCAGAGTTATGAACTAAATAACTTTAAAATGGGGGTTTAATAGTTAATATACCAGAAAAAATAAAATAAAATCAATTGAAAATAGGTTCTCAAAACTACACCAAATAACCCCCTTCAACACTGGGTCACTCCTACTTATGCAGGAGTATAAACCAACAGGCAGTTGCCGAGATACCTTAGATATTCAAAGGCCCCCAAACATCCCATACAAACGCAACAAAAACTAGTATTTTCATTTAAATGAATAATTTTTATTTTAGACCAAATCCAGCTACTTGAAAACACATTGCGCATCAAAATACTTTACAATCATGATTGATTTGACTGCCACCCCTTCCAGTCTCATGCATCAGATGGATAACGGATGGTTAATATAGCGCAGGTGCCACAGTCAAGTGGTTAAAAGACGGTGGGGTGGGGGGAGTGTTATTCATTTTCATAAAGTCAGAATAAAAACTGACTCTTTTCCAGGGATGTACCCGATCCGATCACAAGATTGTAAATCTGGCCGATCGGGCCATTTTCAGAGTATCGGATTAGGGTGAAAAGGATCGGGTTTTTAATTTAAAAAAAAAAAAAAGATAAAATAAAAGAGATAATAATAAATATGTCAATAGAAAAAATATATATACGCGTTCTTACTCCATGACACTACTGAAGTACTGTAAACAGTACAGTCCTGCCACATGTTTTTTTCGGTATCGGCTCGGGACTCTGTATCGGCAGATTCTCAAAATCAGGGGACTCGGACTCGGGTACAAAAATATGCGATCGGAACGTCCCTACTCTTTTCATCACAGAAATGCCAGTAGTAGTATTACTGTATTTAAAACTGTTAACTTAACTACTGTATAATAAATGTCTATCATTTGTTCTGATAACAGTAATCATACTGAGAGGTTTCACTTGTTAGGTTATCATACCCAAGACGCTTGAATCAATGACTTTACTTGACTTAGGAAACAGGGATTTTCTCAAATTCATGCTTTCTATTGGAAGATTAACCATGATATTCAAAATACTTCTTTGGACAAGGGAAGAATAAAAGAGTTTTGCAATTTGCAAATTTAGCTGTTGGATCATTGTGACAGTTTTTAAATACAGCACTTGAAGAAGTGCATGTGGATGTGGAGGGCCCCGTTGCCTGACCTTGGGCCCCAAATCAACAAGCTGTGCCACTATACAGATGTTTATCGATGTATTGATAAAACAAATACTGTTATGTGCCACCAAAACCATCGTTTATTATCTATACATGTCTATTCCATTAAACTACTCTGACTTTGTTTTTATTATTGTTATTATTATTATTATTATCAAAATAATTTTTATTATTCTGGTGAATTCAGCGCAAGTAACATTTAATGGGGCCTGTTAGAGGCCAAAGAGAAGAAAACCTTTTCTCTCCCCTGTAGCATTCACCAATATTATTGAGCAGTGGCATGAAAGTGGGGGTGGTAGGCTGTAACAGTGCTCCAACCCTAGTGGTGGTAGTATATATGGTTTGAGAATGGAGAATGTTTTTTCAGTCCTAAAAACTGACATTGTGACATCATAAATGCAATGACAAAATATAATTTTCTGTTAAATACAATTGCTTCAATCAAATCAAATAATAGTGACCTATTGGTCAGAGTACACAGGGTTGTGAAAAGAGAAAAGAAAGCATATTACATATTGCTTAGGCCTATTGCCTATTATGCATGTGAGAAAAGAAATACAGCTAAGGGAAAGAATGCTAAAAGCAAGTAGCCCAAAAAGGTTAAGTCAGGCCAAATGTTAGCGCACTAGTGTTGAAATACCATACCATTTCAATCAGATGCCCCAAGTTTGACAAAGCATTCAGAGTTTCTCATTGCAGCTGTTATGCTTTACAACAGAGTTGAACCCCAAACTAGAGTAGGGGAAAAAGAAAAAAAAACTAAATATCTCAATCTATTAGGCATGGAAAACCAAACAACGGCACTATATCAAAGTACCACAGGAACAGAGGCTAACAACAGGCTAATAACAAGAAAGCAAAAGAAAAGACTACAAAACCACTTTTAAGGGAGACGATAGATGTCTGAAGGACTAAAGACGATGGACTAATGTTCGAGTGAGAATAAAATGACAAAGACAGAAAGAAAGTAACAACTAAAGACCTCTCCATTCTAGTGCAGAGGTCTCCAAACCGGCCTTAGGCTCACTGTGGGTCCTGGTTTTTGTTTCAACCAATCCAGCACAGACGGTTGAACCAATGAGGTTTCTGCTAAAACAAGCATTACCTGACTTCAATCAACTGATTTTACTTGTAAAACACCAGATTAGTGAAAAGATCTGGTGGAGAGAAAGAAATCTTGCACCCACTGCGGGCCCAGGTTGAATAGGTTGGAGATCCCTGCATCAAGTGCATGCGACACACAGCGCTTTCTTAACAGCTGCTTTAATCATTCATCCCCTAAATTAGCAAAGACGTGCCTCTCCTCTCCAACAATAAACCATGCATCATACTACTTTGCATGTATGAACAAAAAAACCCAAACATTTATTTCCTGAAATGCTCCTACGTCAGCCCTACCAAATTTGGTCATGCTGACAAGCGGCGCTCTGTCTTCTTTTTATTGCATTGTTGTTGAACCCTTTCACTCTAGAATGCTGCTAGTGTGAAACGGAACTCTGCGCGCGTGTGAGTAGGGGAGGAGGTTGGGTTTTAGGTTACTTTTATATATATTCAGTAGATGCATCACTCTATTAAAATAAATTGCAAAAGAATGATAGAACTGGAGAGAGCAAGCTTCCCCCTCCACTCCCATTTGTATACTATCTTTTATTCAATTCACTTGATGTTTTTTTTTCTGGGGTAAACACACAAACACCCCCTCCCCCACACACATACAGTATATACTATATAATACACATACAGTGGAACCTCGACATACGGTCGCCTCGACATAAGATCATTTCAACATCCGACGTAAAGTTTGACTCGTCACTTGTCTCGACAAATGATAACATGCTCGAAATACAATGATTTACAACACCGTCGCAATTTCATTGTTTTCCCGCAAAATGGCAGCACAGGGGGATTTTCTTGTGAGAGAAATCAACATGGGTCCCAAGAAGGCGAGTGCAGGTGGTGAAAAAAAAGGAAAAGATGACGCTTACCATTGAAAATAAGATGGAAATGATAGAAAAAAACGAGCGTGGCGTGAGTGTCAGTGAACCAGCTCAACAATACAGCCGGATTAGCGCTACGATCTCAACGGTCCTCTTCTGAACTCCGTTCGTCAGTCTTTATAAGTTAAGGTGACTATTATTATTATTGTAACAATAAGAAGGAAGTCGCCAGCTTCGTCAGGTTTTTAATCATTTACATTTCAGAACTTGTGCAACACAACATGGCCACTGTCCAACGTAGCCGACGCCAACAGCAACAGAACATAAAAAGAGAAAGTACTTCTACTACTACGCAACTCTCTCACTCTCTCGTCGGTCACACAGTGCATTCAGGAACAGCATGCAAAACACAACCGCCACATTAGAACCCGATTCGTTACATTATTATTATTATGATTTGTGTTCATGATTTACTTGTTTTGCTCTGTGGAATTGATATTTGTAATTGAACTTGCAATATTTATGAAGGATTTAGCGTATGTTTTTGGGCTGTGGAACGAATTAATCGAATTATAATGTATTCTCCTGGGAAAATCCCGCTCGACATAAGATCATTTCAACAAGCCAGGTCCTGGAACGAATTAAATTTGTATGTGGAGGTACCACTGTACTTATTATCAAATCCACACAACACACACACACGGTGACATTACTTCAACCCAATGGACAAGATGGGCAATCCTTAATTAGTATGGTTAGAAAACATGCCAACAAATAAATGTGCAACACACACGCACACACTTTTCAATATATTTGTGTACACCAAGGGAATACAGTATGAGTAACTTCACACTCCTCTGAGCCTCAGTAGACAAACACCAACATGATGAAAGGTGTGTGTTTGTGTGTAGGTGCGTGCATGTGTGCATGTGTGCATGTGCTTGCGAGCGCGCACACGGGCACAAGTGAAGGCCTGAATTCAGAATGGTATTGATTAAACACAGCAGGGGGGAGTGCATGAGCACTGCAGATAGCACACTAACCTGCCACTCACAAGAAGCACATCTAACCGCCTGGTTTCGTTATGAGGAATCAAATAAAATATCTAAATACAGCTTGGAAATACAGATTACGATAACTCTATTTAAAATCATGGGCACCTTTTAGCACAGTTTCGAAAATGTGCCGATAATGACTAATAACAGCATGATATGAAATACCACCACATTTACTTTGCTATAGAGCTCCGAGCATCAATCCAAACCATAACAACTTCACTGAATGAATGCCAATAACAACCTTGTGACGCAGACGATTTCAAAATACATGATTGTGTAATCTCCAAATCTCTTCACAAACTTCAAGGCAATAATATATTTTGTCAGAAACAGTGATATGTAAACAAATGTGGCCTCCAAAGGCATTTGCTTGGAATCTTCAATGAGTCAAATGGTCTTTGTAGATGGATATGAAATCTAAAAAAGAGCAAATAAAAAGTCGAAATTCAAAACAACAAATGCATTCTAATTAGGTCATTTATCAAGGAACCCTGGCAGATTAACAGTATCTTATTTTTTTTTTTATCATCCACTGTATACTATCATATTTTTTCACATTTAACCCACACCATTTAACACAGCATGATGTTTTTTCTCCTCAATTTTGTACTTTTCCTTCCAAATTATTTATTGATTATTTTTTTTATTTTTTATTTTTATTTATTTTTTATTTTTTTTGTGAACGAGGGCACTTAGTAGTGCTTTTAGCAGAATTTTGGGGTTAAAAACAAATAGATTTTTCTTTCCACAATGCATTTTCAATGGGCGTCAATTATAAGCATATGTTTACCGTTCACAGGTCCAAATTTGATAAGGTGTCCACTCATGTACAGCCACAAATGAGGTATCGAAAGATGCATCCTATACACTCAAAAATATGAAACATGGTATTTATTTCAAGTGGCTTCACACAACTGCTTTCAGTGACAATTAAGTTATGTAGTTAAATGAAAAATATGTAAATGATTTAAGACCTAATAATCTACTTGAGCAAGTTAAGCAATTCGTATTCAAACTTTTACATGCAAAATGCGTAACCACTCAAAAAAATGAAACAGTATTTATGCAAGAAGCTTATTTCAAGTGGTTATACACAACTGCTTTAAATAACTATTAAGTTATGTTGTTGAATGAAAAATGCCTATATGATGTAAGACTTAATAAACTCAAAGAACAACTTCCTATTCAAATCTTTTAAATGCAAAATGAGTAACCACCTTTTGTTTTCTTACAACCGTTTTTAATATTCTGGATGTGTGGGGAACCCAAGTACAGAACATGGGTCTAACTGGCAGTTGTTCCCTACTGTTGCACTCGCAAGTAGTAACGGATGGACTTTGCATCCCTTAAGTAAGTTTAGAAGTCAGACTCACCATTATGCAAATACACTCCATTTATTTACAGACAACACTACTTACAGTCGTGGTGTCACTTCACCCACAAGTCTTTGTGCCTGCTTTGTTTTCTGACATGTGCCCCTAAACTGGGTGTTGCTGATTAACTCTGCTACCACATTTAACTCTGCCAGGGGTGTCTATGTTCAACATACTTAATTGACACTGCGCCAAGAGTGATTATAACACTGCTAGTGTTAAAACAACACCCAAATCAACACCTATCAACTCAAAAACAATTTACACCAAAAATCAACTGCACAGGTTTTGCTGTGCACGGCAATATCAGAAGGACAAATGTCATACAATTTGTGCAATCACGTTACATATATATTAAGCAATGCTTTTTCATAAGTGTTTTAATTGACTCTCTTACATGATAAATACAACAATGGGTTCAGTAATTTGTAAAAACACAAAGCTAATAAGTATGTGCAATGAAAAACACCTATATACAAGTTATTATCACGTTACGTATATATTAGGGCTGCAGCTATCGAATATTTTAGTAATCAAGTAATCGACTGAAAATTCTATCGATTAATCGAGTAATCGGATAAAAGATTTTTTTTCGGCAAAGAGCAATTATACATATACATGAGAAAAAATGACATTTAATACAATCTTGAAACATTTTCAGTGAGTCACTAGCCACGTTTACATGCTGACTTTTATTCATACCGATTCAAATCATTCCGAATGGAAATTTCACATCAGCTGTTTACATGTCACTTCATCTATTCCGATCCAGCGTTTACATGTGACTGCCTTTATTCCGAAAGGACGTTTGACAACTGCCGTCTGACATGCGCAGATTAATCAAAACAAAGTGTCACGTTGCAAAACATGGAGATCGATCGTCAGATCAGCTGCTGTTTTAACTTTTCGAGTGGAAACAAAACTTCAGAATGACACGCCGTTCATTTAAAAAGTTGTGTGGGTGCGCTGTGCGTGTGCTTGGAAGCCATGTTGCAAGTGACGTTACTTACGTCACCAAGTGACGTCACCACGTCAGTACGGAGCATGCGCAGAAAGAACGCAACCAGACACCATTCCGCTTCCCTGTTTACATGATATAATTTTACTTCTAATCGGTTTGGGAAAAGGAATATTCCACCCCTGTGAATCGGAATGAAATTCCATTCGGTTTGGGCCTGTTCATTCCGAATGAGGTGTTTATATGGAACACATTTATTCGGTTTGAACAAATATTCCGATTGTAATTGGAATATTTGGCTCCATGTAAACGTGGCAAATGTCTTTATTTTCGTTTCACAGTGTTGAAAACAGCCAACAATTGCATCTAAGATGTGACTAGAAAAAAAAATTCACTGCTTTTTCTCAAAAAACTTCTAGACCTCATTAAAAAATATATATATATATATATATATATTTCTTACTTAAAAATGTAATTACGCTTGATAACACACATCACTTGAAAGCTACATGTTTTTCCCACATGTTTCAATTTAGTTTCCATTTGTGTCAAGCTATTTTTAAGTTAAGTTTTAAGTTAGTCTAAACTGTAAGTACTGGTAGGATTTTGAGTTTTTGCAGTGTTCAAAATAAATGTATGATAACTGCTGTATTGGAGCACATTTATTCAGCAATGACTACTGAGCTAAAACTGACAATTAGCTTTATTATGTTTTAATTTTACACCCTCATCACTCTACAGCGCTGTGTCTTTACAGATTAAATAAAGCCTGTATGTAAGACACGTTAGCCACGCATCGACAGTGGTCATAATCAATGGAAACCTAGCCCTACGAAGGGCTAACGTTACGTGAGCATGTGACAGTAACGTTGGATTTATTAGCGATGAGAAGTCTACTGCTTAAAGATGGCGGCTGTTTACTAACGCTGCCCAGACGCGGCCGAGTCTGTCATTTCGCATCTAGTCCTAAATGCATGCGATATCTATGAGACGCATCGGACACTACTTGCTACCAAAATAGCATCATGCGGGCGTAGTTTTCAGCAACGTCGGCGTAGTTTGCAGCGGCTGTCGGCTGCGGTAAGTTTTTTTTTCTCTTTTTATTGCTTCTTCCTCTACGCACGTGACGTCAGCGCGTTGTCCCGCATTAAAAGTAGTCCGGGCAAAACGGGCTGCTTCGAGCTGGCAAAATTAAACGATCCCTCGAGGTGAATAAAATTACTCAGATCAGTTTTTAAACTCGAGTTGCTCGAGTATTCGTTTCAGCTCTACTATATATTAAGCAATGCTTATTCATAAGTGTTTTAACTGACTCTCTTACATGATAAATATTACAATGGATTCAGTAATGTGTAAAAACACAAAACTAATGTGTATCTACAATGAAAAACACCTATTTAAAAGTCAAAATAGTGTATGTGCATTTTTTTTGAGTGTACTAATGATAACTGAACTGCTAAGAAAAGGTTTTAAGCTGTTTGTGATTGTTAAACAATGTAGATGTTCTGATGTGATTGGATAAAAGAGATAAGCATTGGACTTGTGCAGCGAGATAACCATTACATTACACCATTAGTTATTGGATTCGTGACAACTTTTATTATTTAATTTCTTATTTTTTTTCTATTTTGAAAGAAATAAGATTAAAAGCTTTATCAATAGGATTTTTTTTTGCTCATTTCTCAGCCAGAAAGTAAATTTAACATATTTTTAATACCTGATATAATTTAGCTTTTCACTAATATAGAAACAGGGGATGCCAACGCGATTGTTTTGTAGAATTGATGTATCTATTAACCCGGCAAGCCAGACTGATTGTTCCATAGATCTCCAACGGATATATTACTAATGCCAATCTGGGATAGATCCGGTTGAGGCCTTTTTCATGGGAGGAACCTAAAAAAATGTATTCTGCTGCTGATTGAATGATGGCTCTTCTCGTCACGCTCATCACTGACCAATCCACCAATCCAATGATTGGTCAAGGGGAGGCGCCAAAACATTGTTTCCCGTCAAAAAAGCTTTTAGCGACATTTTTGTTCCTCTTTTAATAAGGATATTAAAGTGCGCATGACACCAAAAAGCATGTTTATTTCGTATTTCACGCGGTGTTTTACGCTCCTGAATGAAATGGACCGCTTGGATGTGTGTGGAAGCGATCATTTTATTTATTGAATTTTTTAATCCCGCGGCATGAAAATTAGTTACTTCCAGCTCCATTTTCTGGTTTAGGACGAATGTAAATGTGACGTCACCTGGGTCAGCGTCTCACAATACAGCATTGCTTTATAGCATGCAGATGGACTGCGGATTCAGCTGATTTTGCGGATTAATTTATTTATTTTTCGCATCACACCAGCCAAACGGCTGCAGAAAATTGCTGCTGCACCAAGGAGAGGTGTGTGAGCCTTTTTGGGGCTTCAAAAGGTTTAGAGCTAAAACGAATACTCGAGCAACTCGAGTAACTCGAGTTGAAAAACTAATCCGACTAATTTTATTCACCTCGAGGAATCGTTTAATTTTGCCAGCTCGAAGCATCACATTTTGCCCGGACTACTTTTAATGCAGGACAACGCGCTGATGTCACGTGCGTAGAGGAAGAAGCAATAAATTAATATAAAAAACCTTGGTGGGTCATGGGGGGTGCGCTTCCGTCCCCTTGGTCTGTCCCCGGCTCCGTCTGCCTCTCTGGGCCGCGGCGGCTGCCGCTGCCCCCCTGCCGGCAGGGCCGTCGACGGGGCCTTGGGTGGGGCTTGTTGTCCCTTGCCGGTGGGGTGGACGTCCCCTGGTCGCCGGCGTGGCGCCTGCTCGGAGTGCGGGGTGAGTGCTCGGTGGGTGGGGGGGGGGGGGGGGGGGGCGGTCGCGGAGGCGCCGTGGGTGGTCTGGGGTGGGGATTGATCGGGGTCCTGACGCTTCTCCCGCCCTGCGGCCGGTGGTTCTGGTGGACGGAGACACGCCCGCAGGAGCCTGTCTCTTAACTCACGCACTTCTCACTTCGGCACTGTAAATATCTTACACTCGGGCACTTACATGCTCATACATTTCTCCGGGGAGAGTTGGGACGGGACTTTACAGTCCTAGCCCGGCTCCCCCCTGTTTTTAATGCACCACACACCAAGGTTGTGGGATGGTTGGGAACTGTTGGGGGGGGGTACCTCACGATTGCCCCCTCACGACAGGCCCTGCCATCCCTGCACCTTTTTTAAATGCACCACACACATCATACTCCACAGGAGAGCTCTGGCAAAGGGCGGTGGGACGGGTGGCTTGGCAGAAATTCCATGCGGTGGTCCCACTGCCCCAAGCCAAGCTCTCCTGTTTTAATGCATACATTGCACTACCCTCCCCTCACAATCCCATCACGGTGCTGGGTGATGGCTGCCAGGGTGGTAGGTGGGTCCCACACTTTTTCCTCATGGCGTGGCTCCTGGGGTGCGGCCTCCCCTCTGCCTGGGCTGCCGGCCGCGGGAGTGGGTGAGGGGTCGGGGCTCCGATCTTGCATCGCCCCATTACAGTTCCTCGGCGTTCTCCTGCCTCCGCCTTCCCCTCTTCTCTGACTGGACATCCGCCCTGCGCTCCGTCGCGGGTCGCTGGCTGGGCGCCGGTGTATCAGCGGGGTGTTGCCTGCACCGGCAGGGGGCCCTGTCCTGCCTTGGGCTTAGTGGGACGCTGGGGTTCCGTGGCGTGGCGTGCCGGTTGGGGGGCTGCGGCTGTGGCTCGTGGCCCGTGTGGGCGGGCAGGGGTGGGGGTAGACGTGGGGTTGGTGGTGCGTCCCCTCCTGCCATCTCTGAAGGCCGGTTGATGGGTGCGCGGGTGGCCCGGGGGACCATCCTGGATCCCGGAGGGGGGCAGGGGGGGGTTGTGGGGCGATGGCTCCTTTGCTGGGCTGCGGGAGGAGGGATGGGCTGCGCTTGACCCCCGGCCCCCCGACCACCCTCCCTCCCCGGGCTGGCTGGGTGGGGGCCGTGGCCCTGGGTTGGCTCCCGCGCGGCTTCTCCGCCCGTCTGCGTGGCTGTCGCGCGTCCGGTGGGGCTCGCGTGCTGCTGGATGCGGTTGGGCATCCTGGTGCCGGGACTGGCGATGGGGCGGCGTAGGGTTGGTCGCCAACGGGCTTACATTCATAAGAGATTCACATGATTACTGGGTTCTAGATCAAAGAACTGATTTGTGTACACTCTACCTCTTTCAATAACTTAGCGTATAGACACCCCCACCACCGTCCCCCTTTTTCACTGGCCAATAGGCCCCCACATGGGGTAAACCGGAAATACATCTCGCTGACGATGGCACCAGCATATTAATAATTAGTCTAGATGTTCTATGTATTTCTTGTTGTTGTTTGTGTATGTGTTTTTCTTTCTTCTCTTGTGTTGCTTTTCTTCTGTCCCCCCATAATCCCTTCCTGTTCGCTGCTTTGTCATATTAAAAAGGTATTTTGAATGATCATAATGGGAGTATATCAGACTCTCAATGTGAAACATTAAAACTGTTCAGACAACCTGGGCACTTAGACTTCCATTCTCTGTGTCAAACAGCTGAACAGGACAGGTTAAAAAAAAAAAAAAAAAAAAATATATATATATATATATATATATATATATATATATACATATATATATATATATATACATATATATATATATATAAAACCTTTCTGCAGCCGACAGCCACTACAAACTGGTACGCCGACGTAGCTAAAAACTAGCCCGATTGATGCTACGGTGGTAGCAGGTAGCATCTGATGCGTCTCATAGATATCACATGTATGTTGAACTAGATGCGAAATGACAGAGTCAGCGGTGTTGGTAAACAGCTGCCATCTTAAAACAGTACACTTCTCAGCCCTAATAAATACGATTAACGTTACTGTCACTCGCTCACGTAGCTTTAGCCCTGCGGAGGGCTAGGTTTCTATTAATTATGACCACTGTCGATGCGTGGCGTACATGTCTTACATACAGGCTTTATTTAATCTGTGAAAACATAGCACTGTAGAGTGATGAGGGTGTAAAATGAAAATATGATATAGCTAACTGTCAATTTTAGCTCAGTAGTCATTGCTGGATAAAACACCAAGTAGCACTGGTCCCTAATGTGCTCCAATTCAGCAGGTATCATACTGTAATGTTGTCGTTAGATTGCAATTATTTATTTTTTGGGAACTTTTGGAACGACAACAACAACAGAAAGGCATGGCTCTCGCTCTCCCGCGCCTCCCTCACCCCCGCGCGTCACGCGGTGCATTCAGGAACGCATGCAAATATCCCCGCCATATTATAACCTAATATGTTACAATACATTTATTTTGAACACTGCAAAAACTCAAAATCCTATCAGGACCCACAGTTTAGACTAACTTAAAACGTAACTAGAACTTAGGCTTGACACAAATGGAAATTCAATTGAAACACGTGGGAAAAACACCTAACTTTTAAATGATATGTGTTATCAAGCGTAATGGCATTTTAGGTAAGAAAAATATATTTTTTATAAGATCTAAAAGTTTTTTGAGTGAAAGCAGTGAATTGGTCTTTTTATTCTAGTCACATCTGAGAGGCAATTGTTGGCTGTTTTCAACAATGTACATTGAAAATAAAGACATCGATTGACTGAAAATGGTTCAATATTAGATGAAATGTCTTGTTTGGTCATGTATATTTATAATTGCTCTTTACCTAAAAAAAATTTGTGTTTTATCCGATTACTCGATTAATCGATAGGGTTTTCAGTCGACTACTCGATTACTAAAATATTCGATAGCTGCTGCCCTAAAAAGGTTCCAACATCGTATTTTGTTTTATGTCAAATACTGGGATCATTTTAATATGGAGGTGGCTTGCATTTTGTGGCCAACATGGTCCTTGTCCACTCGGCCGACGAACGGCGGCTTGTCGCACATCCCCCCGCCTGGAGAGCACTAGACTCGGCTTATTGCCCTCTAGGTGTGCCCGGTGTTCTGTCAAATTTTCCACCCGATCAGAAATTGCAACTTTGTGTTAAAAATGGCCGTGAATACAGCGATTACAAAGTAAACACTACAAACTTTCTTTAAATAAAGGACTATTTACTGTTTGATCATGGATGGGCATTTAGAAAAGCTATCCTCAGGCACATTCTGCTATGTTAGTTGCACAACAACTGCAGCCGCTCTTCTATGACTCTCTCGCTGTTTACGTCTTCGTGTAGTAAAGCAATATTTTGCCATATACATGTTGACCATGTGGCAGTTATGCGCTCCTCCGATGTCGGCCGGTTTGTCCGGTGGTCATTGTCCAGCCTGTATTTTACAAATGAAATGCCTCAATGAATCATTTTTTTTTCTTATGAACTGTTTTCAAAAGCTTTATTGGTGGATTTTCTCAAGTTAAAGCACCACACATAAATTCATAAATTGAATTGTGTAAGCAGGATCTGAGTATTATTCTTATTATTTAATTACAGATGTTTTAGCTCATTTCAATTTATTTTATTTAAATGGGCTATTATTTATTTTAGTATGTGTTTATATTTTACAAATGTGATGTAGTATTCATTTATATTGTATATTTTATGTTGTATAACTTTAGTTCCTATGTGAATATTAGTTCCTACTTGTTTTGTTGTGGTAGGAGGGTTTTGTATTGAACACGGGGCCATGTTTGTTATTATTATAGCAGAGAAGACAGCAGTAAATAAACAAAGACAAGTCAACTGTGCCTGGATCTACCACTCAAGAGATCTGATGGACTCAAATAGTGGGTTACGATTCCATATTAGTTTGTAAATCGACCGGATCCAACGTATTTTTACACGAGTGACTTCCCGTCTGGCCAAGCCTAGCTACCGGTAGTAGTATTGACGCAGGAGGGTAGCGTCTCGCGTCCAATAATAAACTCTGCAGTTCTTTTCGCGTGCGTCGTGTTGAGCCGCTTCTGGGACGCATCTAACACGCGGCCGCACTGCAACTAGTGTGCATTGGCTGATTGACTTTAAGACCGCGTTTCACTGCATTCTCGCGGCGGCCACGTTGTCGCGCCGTTGACGTTTCTGGGTTATACTGTCCTACCGTGTTGGTCCTGATTATAGTAGAGAAGACGGACACAAAGAAGCTGTAACTCGATCGACTCACAGCCTCGAAAAGTAAGGGTTACATTTTGTCAGAAACTCGTTCGGTACGCCTCCGTTCCAAACCGAGCATCACGTACTAAAACGGTTCAGTACAAATACATGTACCGTTACACCCTTAGTAAAGTCTGAGAACTATGCGCCTACACCACCAGGACGTGCAGTTATTCATTGTGTGCTTTAGTTAAGAGGAGCGTATGTTTTATCCATCTAATTTGTTTAGTTCATTATCAACTATCAATTTTGTTTCCTATGCATTGATCAGGGGATGGCGATATAGCCTCAAAATTGAGAAACAATATTTTGGAAGATTGGGGAATAATAATGCTAAAAAATATTTTTATTAAAATTTATAAAAAATTGTAATTTGTGTTTCAGATTAACAGGACTTTTACTGCACACAATGTTTAATATTCCCTTGTTTTCCACAATTACACTGAAGTGAAAATAGAATAAATTTAGTGTGATGGATAACAGACATAGCTTGAACTACAAAAAATGGAGGGAGGTAGTGTTTAAACTCAAAAGTCAAATGTAACATAACAAATATGATACTAACGGCTATAGAACTTTAGTTTTTACATTTTAGCATCTAATAACAAGTAACACTATGATGTCAAAGAAAGCAACAACCTGTGACGTTTCAACCCTTCCGAGGAAGACAGACAGACACTGGGCAAATAGCCTCTCTCTCCTATGCGCCGTTTACATGGTGATGCTGCGACGCCAAGACGCAACAATTGTGTTGCAGATTGGCCTGGCCTTTACATTGTGCTGGCGAAAATGGAAGGTGAAGACGCAAACTTTGGATTCCCACTTCCAGAGCAGAACGATTCGATCGCGGGGATTGCTCCGCAACCATATGCATAGAACGCTTTTGCTCCCATGACGTCAGCCCTTGCACACGTCACTTTGGGCGTGCGCAGTCGCTGCTAGGAAACATGCAAAAGAGCAAACACGGCTGTTGTGGGTCTTTAGTTTACAATTTATAATAATTTAAAATTTTTTTAGTGTTTATAAAATTAATTTAAAAATATTTTCACATTTTTGTGTCTTTTGAAGCAAAAGAAAAAAAACGCATGGACGCCATTGCTTCTAGTTTTTTTTTTATTGACAGGCAATGTCATACAATCATTTAAACTTGTAAAGAACAGCAAACGTACACGAAATATGAGAAAAAAATACCTATACAGGAAAAAATGTGAATAAAACTGCAAAATAAAATGTGGAGGGGGGGCTGCCACTGCTTCTAGTTGGCCTCCAGTTAGTGTTGTCTTCCGAGCTGAAGAGGTTGTTGTCAAGGAAGTGCATCATTGGCGGTCGCCTTGTAAAACTGCACTGCCCTCTTGGGGCTGGCATGAATACTACATCGTTTTCACTCAGAATTGCAACAGCGTTCGAATGGAGACGGAAACAAGACGGAAACATGTAAATGCAAACATGAAAATTTCATATTCTTCGACCGTCACCATGTAAACGGCCCCTTAGACTGTCAAAAACATAGAATGTATTGTGCCATAGTGTGACTGTACAAGGATGTTGTTTTTTTCTTTATTCATTCTCCCAAATTTTCCCCACCTAAGACTGGCCAACCTGTTTGATATTGACCAGCGAGTCCCATCCACTGAGTACCGATCCCCTTAGTTTAGTTGTTTTTGTTAGTCTAAGCCTATGTTATCATTTTTCTCTAATCAAGTCCTTCTGCTCTTTTTTTAATTTTTGCTTGTTATAAATCTGTATTTTTTAGCATTTTGCTACATCCTGCTGTCACCACCACCAATTTTACCACCTTTTTTCACTGTTGTGCTGCACACACTGTGACACATAGAAGTGCTTATTTTTAATTCACGACAGTGTCCTGTGTTATACAGGTAGTCCCTGGGTTACGACGTACCTGACTTACGTGATTTCGACTTTACAACGCGTGTCTCATCCGCTGTTTTTTCTCCAGTCTTTTTTTTTTTTTTGGGTCGCGTAAGAGTGCAACTCTCAACATTAATGGTAAGTACAGTGTATTACAGTATTTGTCATTTCATCTTGTTATTTATTAGGTCTGACAAATTTAAATGGTTGATCTCTACAGTAATTGCTATGCATATCTGGTAGACCATGATCAGTGTTGTCAGTAACGCGTTAGTTAGTAACGCATTACTGTAATCTGATTACTTTTTTTCAGTAACGAGTAATCTAACGCGTTCATTTTTCTACACCAGTAATCTGATTAAAGTTAGTTTCCTTAGTGTCTCTGCGTTACTATTTTTTCATTGCCTCATAACGGATGTAGAATGAAGAATATTGTAGTCATGTAAGAAGAGCATTTTGAATAGAAAATGCTAAACTAAAAGGTTCCCGGTACGTGTTTCCATGACAACCTCTCAGCTATTTCCTGTTTTGGTCTCGCGTCACGTGTTGTGGGACTGCGGCGGGTGGACATTCGCGCCGAGTATTGAGACGTTGCGAGGGAATGTTGATCTATGGATATCCATGAATGAAGGTGAGTATTATTCCTTCATTGTGGAGGGTACCAGCAAAAGGTTGGACCCCCTACATGCACGGCTGTGTCGTAGCTTTGCCGTAGCAACGACGAGCAGTCATCGCTCCAAGTTGGCAAGCTTTGTTTACATCATATGCGTGTTGCACATTCATGCCGTAAGGTGATGTGTTCGTTTATGATCTGTGGGATGTGTTGTAAGTCCGACTGAGTGTAAAGTGCTTGGTTGCCGCCACGTTTTGTGGCCAAATTCACCGCGTGTGTGTTGAGAGGAGTACTTACGGGTTGTTAATGTGCACGGCTGCACGCGCATCCGCGCCCGCCACCACCTTTGTGTTTATTTCACTGTACAATCCACTTGTGTGTTGTTGATTATTGTGCCGTCGGTTTGCATTGTTTTACATTGGCACTGATATGCTGTTAACCATAACCCGAAATTCAGAAGTTTTGACATTAGGCTTAATCTTAGAGTTAGCGGGGTTTAATTGGTCGGTGGAGTTGATTTCAACGAATTCCAAGCAGTTTTTCAGATGTTTGTTAGTTTCAGGGCTCCGGAGTGGCTAAGCTAGCGCGAAATTCTGATATTCCCCTTTAAATTCAATCATCGGAAAGTCAATTACATGTGATGACATTTTTCTGTTGTCATTCTTATTTTGAGGCGGCAAAGGGAGAAAAATGGTTAAAAAGTAACTGATAGATTATTTTTAAAGTAAGTTAGTTACTTTGATAATGAAGTAATCAGTAAAGTAACTAGATTACTTTTTTGAGGCGTAATCAGTAATCAGTAATTAAATTACTTTTTCAAGTAATCTGTGACAACACTGACCATGATACTACAGTATATGTGTGGTCCACTTTCCTTTGTTGCACTTGGAGTTGTTTGATGTCAGGCCAGTGGTATTTTCTGTTATTTTCGAGTGTTGCTTTCACATTGGGAAGTGTGGGTGAACACCAGTTAACATTTCAAGAAAGCCGAGAAACAGTAAACGACGTGGCTCGGCGATGCACCCCTCGCTAATAGCCCACTAGCTTATTGAGCATTGTTTGTTTTCAACGCTGGACCGGTTCCACTAATAGCTGCCAAGATTTAGAACTTATTTCCCTCTGTATTATTGTCTAACAATTGAGGTATGTTTTTGTAAGCAAATATGTTATTATTGATTTACTTTATAGCATGATTGTATGCTCTTTGACATTACTGTATATTTTTAATAATGTGTTCATGGTTTGACGGCGACAAATAAATGTCAGTTGTAAGAAGAACTGTGGTGTGATCGGTGTTACCAGAGGGAAGTAATATCTATCTACAGTATCGATCTGTCTTATTTTTTACTTTATTTCATTAATATGACATATAATACATGTTTTCGGAAAGTTATTTTGAGATTTAGGGCATATTTAGGGGTACTTAGAGGGTTAATTCTGACTTATGCGGAAATTCGGGTCACGTCGCCAGCGTAGGAATGGAACTCGTAACCCGGGGACTATCTGTTTTATTGTTTATGAAACTTGTCAACATCACTGGAAAAATCATGTAAAACAAATCTTTTTGTATTCTAATCGCTATTTTTAACGGGAAATATAACACAACCTGTAGAAAGTGCTGGGGTAAGTGAAACATTAGCAGCTCACCAGGTACATAATGTAACTTACTTATTTAAGATGTGCTTTCGAAAGCTTGTCTAATTACTGGCTCACAGGTTTT
The DNA here is from genome assembly GCF_030265065.1 of Corythoichthys intestinalis. NCBI lineage: Eukaryota > Metazoa > Chordata > Actinopteri > Syngnathiformes > Syngnathidae > Corythoichthys > Corythoichthys intestinalis. The sequence goes on from NC_080398.1 coordinate 47,808,863, forward strand.
GCATTTCCATCTTCTTCACTATGTACTAATTTTTAGTAACCTTCTAAGAATGAGCAGGTTGCTGGATGTTAGTCGTGGGGCGGGCACAGTACACCGCTCTGTGTAGGGTACACCTGCTTGTGGCTCCCAACTTCAAGGGGGTCTACCAATATGACCTTTCTTATTATGTTTATTACATCCCATTAATGAAACGACAATTCAGAGATTATTTATTGTGCGTCTTATTACTTATTTGTATGGAGTCCATATTATAAGGATATCTTTATGGAAAACCTAAAAATTTTGTTACAAGTTTCCAAAATGTCGTTCTTCAAGCTAATTTGGTTGGTCCTTCTGCAAATGTGTGATTTCTCATTAATATGCAGCTGACTGGATCTAATTTGAATATTATTTGCTCTGATTGGCTGTTGGTGGGGTGGGCGTGTCTGTAGGAAGCTCATGGGTGATGGCAATACGTTAGATGACTTTGACACATCGCAGAGATGTGGACTACAATCGTTCTTCAATGCCACCTAGCTTCAGTATTTCATAATTAAACAACAAAAAAATATTCAATCATATTTGCCAGGAATTAAACAGAGTTTAGGCAAGGCTATGCATGAGGAAATTAGTATGAAAGGCTGTTGGATATCAAAATAAGATCTAGTTTTACACTTTTGTTCCTCTTAAAAATATCCCACCAGTTTAATAAACCTATCCCAGGTAAAGAAATGCCAAAATTCTATCTCAATGAATTTGATACCAGTGGGGCTAATAACCCATATTTTTATGGGACAGATTAGTTGCATAAATGACAAAGCATATAGTTTTTTTTCTCCAAACTTTGTCCTTCTTGTGTTTACTCTCTGAAGAAATGCACTTTGCTCATAATGATGGATATTATCCTACTTTCTATAATGATGGTGGCCTTTCTTGACAAAAATGCCCTCACATTTGCACAGATTGCACTCAGGCTTCACACCGAAAATTGCCAAATCCCATTTCCTGACATGTTTTCCCCAGGCTGCCCACAAATATCATAACAACCACTATTCTGTAGCTATTATGGAGAAGCCTGCATGTGGAGAAACACATTGTATTGTATCTCTATCTGTCAGTACATATGTTTTCCTCCTTGTTCTTTCCACCAGCCTCTCGCTCTCATTCTCTCAGCCTCTCTTTCCACACTGCTGGGTTTTAATCACTGCTGTAATTGGCAACTCCCTGCTGTGAGCATACACCACACACACATACACACACATGCGCTTGCCGCCTAGCTGCTGCAAATCCCTCTGGCAGTGTATGCATATGTGTGTGTGGTGGGGGTAGGAAAGGGAGATATGGGCAGATAAGAATAATGAAAGGAGGAGAGTTTTAGAACTGCAGGCCAACTCACCAACTCAACAATCTGTCTGCTGTGAGCAAGTGGAGCGGTGCAGCCAAATAGTAATTATCTCAGCGGAAAAAAAGACGTGGCTGAAGATTTATTGTGGAAGCCCACATTGTTGTGGAGTTATTTGAGAACCTGATGTTCATTTGACTTCCTCCAAAATATAATTAAAAATTGTGCAAATATGTCACATAATAAAAGGCTAATCTAGATGGGATTATAAAGAAAATACACTGGATTTTAGGAATGAAGTGCGCATTGCACCAAAACATTGAGCTTTTTTAACCAATGAAATCTGTTCTAATCAAACATAGGTTAATAAAGTTGAGCATTAAGTAACTCATTCATCCTTTAACCACATAGCTTCATCCTCATGAGGATCGTTGGGTGCTGGAGCCTATCTATCGCTGCTAACTATGTGCAGGACGCGGGCTACATCCTGAACAGCTTGCCAGCCAATCGCAGGGCACACAGAGACAAACAACCTATCACACTCGCAATTAGACCTACATAGAAGTTAGAATGTTCAATCAACCTGCAATGGATGTTTTAGGAATGTGGGAGGAAAAAGGGAGAACATGCAAACTCCAAACAAAAAGGCCGTAGCCTAGTATTGAACCCTTTATCTCAGAACTCTGAAACAGTGTGCTATCCCGTCCCCACCGCAGCGCACAGCTGAACATTTCATGAAAATGTTTTTGATTCACCAAATTAGTAACAGTAGAGATTTATATTGTGTTTTGTTAATGTGAACATGAGTTGGAACACTAAACATCTACAACTGTAATAATTCTTCAATAGTAACTGACCGTGATCACTGATGCAAAGCAAAGAAAATCCTAACTTTCTCTTTCATAAGCATGTTTCTATTATGCCCAGTAATTCACAAAACTGAAATTTCGATTAAAAAAAAAAAAAAAAAAAAAAACAGGTAATATAATCATCTAAATCATAAAGCACTCAAATATCTAACCAAAAAATGTACGCTTCACAACGCCAATTCCACTTAAGTTGGGCCTACTGATGTTCCCTCTACCGTAGGGCTCTGAATCACACCCCAAAACTTGGAAGGACTTTTTTTTGGAGCACTGTTCCGGAGCTTGTCTCAAATCACGTGACCAATGACGTATGACCCACTTTAGTGCTTCATTCAGACTGAATCCGTGAGTGGTTTGGCCCAATGAGCGAGGTATTGAAAGACTGGCGGGTACCAGATTAGTTTAAAATGGATGAAACGGCGCGATGCGATGCTTATCCTTGAGAATTGATTTGAATAGCATTTGTATTGCCTTCGGTGGATTACTTTTGTTGCTGTGCAATGGAAACAACCAGGAAATTTTGTTTTTATTTAGTTTTTTAGAACCTTTTCATTGCCTCAAAAATACTTTTTGCATGTATTTACCTCCTATTCTTTTAACCATTGTGTTTTTTTGTGTTAAGTTTGAAGCAGTTGACCACATTAGTCACGTCGCGTATTTAAACCGTCCTTATTCGATATAACTACATTTAAGTAATTTCTTAAGGCATTTTTTTAGTACGTTCTGCCTGTATGTGTCAAAACAAAACAGGTTTAGAGCGCATGGTAGTACTTTGGGTGTCAAATTCGACTAATGTAGGACGTTTCGCCAATGTACTATATTTTGGCAGAACACCGGGCCAAAGATGAGAACGAAGCCGATAGAGCTGCCTTGATAACGCACCTAAAACCCCTCCACCCATCTGTAAATAAAATATGGAGATGAATATAAATAGAAAAATTAACTTTATTGTTTGTTTAATGCTGTCATTCTTAACATGTTCTTAACACAGTTGAACATGTTGCATGATAATAGGTTGAATCCTGACGTACTGGTAGGATACATGAAGGAAAAGCAACATATAAAATGAACCGTAATTCAGTTTTATTTAGAAGTAGATAATAATTACTAATATTCCATCGGGAGAAATTTTGGCTGTCCTGTAGCCAACATAAATAAAATAACATTGAAAATCAGAGGAATAGCACTAATTATGTTGAGGATAAGCAGCTCGGAAAATGAACAAATACTGCAATGTTTACGATGAACATTGCTGCATTTTGTTCACGTTTGAACAGTTCAACATGCACACTTGTTGCGTCGACCATGGGTGTCAATCAACACATAGGTGCAGCCTGCTGCACAACCAATTGGCCCGCAGATGACCCCCACTGTCTTAATGAATGAAGCTTCGAGTAATGAACCCACTTTCAACACAATGGGCCAAAAGGTTCAAAGCTCCATGGCACCACGTTTGGACATCACTAGTTGTGATGGTGTGTTAAACATAAAAAAGATCATGGCAATCATAACATGCCCTAATAAACAGTTCTGTCGCAAAGACAAAACATTCAAGTGCTGACATACGTGAATGTTGTCCACCTTGATTAAGTCTGCAACAACTGTGTACAATGGAGTTACTAAACTGATCTATGGACAATGGCCAGGTTTTCTCAACAATGCGACCTACATCGAGCCAACGCCCATGTCCGGCCAACACTCTCACCTCGGGATTTTACGGAGGATGGCTGGGGGAAATGGAGGCCCATATGTTTGACCGCACCAGATCGAGGATGTTGAAGATGTTTTCCTCCCTTGGCTATTCCTCCTTTAACAAATCAGACTATCTTGCCCTAATCAATGAGCAAACAGTTGATTGACAGCTTTACCCATGTGTTATGTCGAATCAATGACTTTCGGGGGGGAAAAAAAAAAATCACTGTATATCTACCACAATGTGGAATGTCTACTCTTTTATGTAATGATGTGCGCCCTTGTTCTAAAGGGGACGAGACTAGATAAGCTCAGGCTTCTCCCGTCAGCCCTTGTCTTTTCTACGGTTTTCTTCGGGTAAATGATATCACAATGCAATCTTGTAACTGTCAATGATTTTCCCCATTGAGGTGTGTCTTAACCTGAAATTTCTGTATGTAAAGACTTTCGTAAGTAGAGGTACCACTTTATTTGATTAGAATGTTTACTTTTGTTTTGTGATGCCTTCCGCACGCAAGTGCGACTGTACACATGAAGAACGTACTGTATTTGCACACACAAGAAAGACTGCTAGCACACACACGAGAGCACATTTGTTCCCACGAAGAAGTTGCACAGTTGAATGAGCGACAGAGGAGAACGATTGCAGCTTAGCTCACTGTCTAGCTTGGACTTAGTTCCAACGTCTTGCGGAGGACACTATAATGACATAGTGTATATTACATGTTTTTAGATAGTTATTTTGAGATTTAGATGGTATTTAGGGGTACTTAAAGGGTTAGTTCCGACTTACTGTACGTGGAAATTCGGGTTACGTCGCCAGTGTAGGAACGGAATTCGCTCGTAACCCGTGGACTATCCGTATTTAATTGAACGTACTACAAAGACGATATATAATTAATGTTCAAACTGATGGACGTTATTGTTCATAGCCAATAATCATTACCTTGGAATATTTGGGCTGCAACACGTTCCAAAAAAGCTTGGGGCTATGTCTACACGTAGCAGGGTATTTGGCAAAAAGAAGACCTTTTTCTACGGTTTGGCCTATCATCCACAGGCACACGCACGTTCAAGCTAGGGTTCTTAAAAACTCAGTCAGAAGTGAATATGTGCGAATTCTGCGTTAACCGAAGATTTAATTGTGGAAATGGGACTAACTGCGACAAACTTTGTCCCCACATCACACATGAGATTATGTTTACATTTGGAGTAAATTAGACAGGTACTTTGTTGCTTCCATTTACTTACAAATCCTTGGTTTTAAAAAACCCTGCTAGGTGTAGACATGGCCTAGGACAGGTGGCAAAAAAGACTGAAAGTCGAGGAATGCTCATCAAACACCTGTTTGGAACATTCCACAGGTGAAGAGGCAAATTGAGAATAGGTGGGTGCCATGATTGAGTATAAAAGGAGCTTCTCAGCATTGCTCAGTCATTCGCAAGCAACAATGGGGTTAGGTTCTTTGTGAAAAAATATGTGAGAAAATAGTAGTTATGGTGAGATGAAGCCTCATGAGGCATTGCACCACTTGAGCTAATTGGTTAGAGAAAGGGTTTATTTCTCGGAGCTTCATGTGTCCACAGAACCACCTATTGGCTAAGTGTACAATCACAGTCATTTTCTCCCAACCACATGAGTGATTCGATCATATTTGTGTCTGTGTGTGTGCGTGTGTGTGTCTGTTGGGAAGGTATTATTTAGCAAAATATTGTCTGACCAAATCCTCGATGTACATAGATTATAACATGACATAACTATATATATATAGTTTTTCTTCAACTTTCTTTTCATTGTTTTCGAGTCACAGAAGTTAAATTTGGCATATCTTCAGCAATGGGATCAAACTCATAACCTGAGTAACGATAACGTACTGTATGAATCAAAATGAAAAAAAAAAAAAAAAAGGACCTATACCTATGAAACAAAAACGCACACGTAGACATAAACAGTACCTCACAGTCATAAAAATACATGATATGGCGATGTCTCCTGCAGGTCAGCAGCCCCAAAAATCAACGTACAACAAATTATATATACAGTACAAACATATGAACTTTTGGGTCCAGTAAGAGGAACGGCCACATACAGTCACAGTCAGTGTTTTAATGTAGTGAGTGTATGTGTGAAAATGATGCCATAGATTGTATTATCATAATCAGGCAGCTGGTTGTGCAATGTTTTTTCCTGAAAATGACACGTGCGTATGACGGTGCTGCATGGATCCACGCCATGCGACGTGATCCTTCCCCCTTGCCCAGTACAGAGCTCGAACCCACGCACACAACACGTCCAGCATGGCAGGCGGATGCTCTGAACACCAAGCCAGAAGCCGGGCTACCACCTTCACCTGCTAGCACACCCACATTAAGGCATCGGGAGGGAGGTTTCCACACACAGACCTGCGTGTATCAGGGAGAGAACAGTAAACGTGTCTGTGTAACATGAAAAAGGGTACTGATTATGCTTGTGTAATTTGGACATTGATATAGCTTAGGAGTGGGAACCTCTTGGTACCTCACTATACGATACGATACGACACGATACGATACGATGGTAGCGAATGAACCTCCCACTTCAAACGGATTGAACGTCTATAGCCGTCAGTGGCAGCCATTGCCAGGCAAGGAGATAATTCTGGGCCATTTAAGGTTATTTACAGTGGGGCAAATAAGTATTTAGTCAACCACTGATTTTGCAAGTTCTTCCACTTGAAAATATTAGCGAGGCCTGTAATTGTCAACATGGGTAAACCTCAACCATGCATGAGAGACAGAATGTGGAAAAAAAAAACAGAAAATCACATTGTTTTTATTTTTAAAGGATTTATTTGCAAATCATGGGGAAAATAAGTATTTGGTCTATACCAAAAGTTCATCTCAATACTTTGTTATGTACCCTTTGTTGGCAATAACGGAGGGCAAACGTTTTCTGTAACTCTTCACAAGCTTTTCACACACTGTTGCTGGTACTTTGGCCCATTCCTCCATGCAGATCTCCTCTAGAGCAGTGATGTTTTGGGTCTGTCGTTGGGAAACACGGACTTTCAACTCCCTCCACAGATTTTGGTGATGGTGGGGATTTTCATTGTGTTTTATTAAAAAAAAAAAAAAAAAAAATCCACAGAGCAGAAGTACTCTTTCTTGCTGGCTACATCCTAGTATCAACTACTGTACCCTTCTCTAAACTCACTTAAGTCTTTTCACTAGCCAAACCACATCGGAACTATCCAAACTCTCACCTGATCGCAACTCTCCTTCAAACACCCACATTTTGAATGCAGCCAGAGGTGTTGATAGACTGTAGCGAGCTGTCAAACCGTGCAGCAAATATAAAGCACTCCCCAAAGCAATCATGTGGTACAGCTGAGCAGCCAGGCTTCGGACATCATCATTTTCGGAACCTCCCCTACATGAAGCGAGCCTCAGTACGCGCTTTGCAGAAAAGTCCCTTCATTACTCGACACACGCTTCGAAGGCTCAGCGCACCTCGTGACATCACTGGAAAATAGTCAAAAAGTTTAAGGACAATGTTCCTCAACATACAAGGTGTTCATGGAATATATCAGATACTAAATATTTTTTGGGGAAATAATGGATATCATGTCCTCTGGGCCAAAAAGGAAAGGAACCATCCGGGCTGTTATGGATGCAAAAGCTTAAAAGCCAGCATGGTCTGGGGCAGTGTTCGTGTCAATGGCAAGGGTACTTTCTAGTGGTGTCAACAATAATCGATGCGGCGATGCATCCCGATGCGGGGCATGGACGATTCGATTCGATGCGGACAACAAGCCGAATCGATTCAGCGCATTTTAAAATATATAAGTACGTTCAAAAATCTTCCCTGCGCAATTCCCCATTTGTATTATTATTCTCATGTTTCATTTTTTACACACTGCATAACTCTGGTCAAGTTTCCCACCAACCTCGTAGAAGCCAAAATGTCTCCAGATGTCTGCTTTCAATGTCTCAGGTGCATCTATAATCTTTCTCGCTCCCTCTTTCTCCGCTTCAGCCATTGTTATATTATGTCCTATCTCTTAGAGGTTAGATCTTGTGCCCGAACGGGTCGAGTCGGGCCCAAAATGTTAAGCATTCACGTTCGGGTCGGGTCGGGCCGCCGCGCCGGACTAATAAATTATTTTTTTAAAAATGGGATAAAACCGAGAGCAGGCTCTCTGTATTGTGTATTTGCTTGTGCACGCACATGAACGCAGTGGCGCCGCCCGCTTTTTCTTCTTCTCCTCCGCTGTGGCGCTTGCGATTCGTTACAAAAGACACTTTTATTTATGCACACAAAGGCAACACAAATGTGATCCTTTTGAATCTTCTCCTCTGTGTGTCTGCAAAATCGCATGTTTTTTTTTTTTTTATATTAAACTTTCCCAGCGTTATTTCGTTGTGTAAATGCTTTTATAATTATCATAAAAATATGTAGACTATTTAAACATTAAGAAAACTTGCGTTTTTTTCTCTGCCAACTGAGAATTTGTTACGAAAGACATTTTATGCACACAAAGGCAACATAAATGTTATCTCCCAGCGTTATTTCGTTGTGTAAATGCTTTTATAATGATCAGAAAAATATGTAGACTATTTAAACATTAAGAAAACTTGCGTTTTTTCTGCCAACTCGAAGAAATGAAAATAAATTGCTGCTGCGTTTTTTTTTTTCCGCGTCACACCAAGGGTCAGGCTTCAATACCATCGGGCCGTGTCAGGTCGGGCTGGATTTTTTAGGCCCGATCTAACCTCTCTATCTCTCTGCTCTCTCGATTGCAAAAAACTGATATGTCTTCATGTATAAACAGATTGTTATGGCTGCTAAAATGCTGCTGCACTTCATTTTAATTCATTATTTTTTATTGTTATGTGGTAGTTACTGATTGCATTTCTAAGTTGATTGTACATATATAGTGGGCTAGGCCTACATTTTACTTTTGTTCTACATTGCAATTTAGTTGATGTTTTGTTTGCAACTGAACTGATCCCTGGATTGATATTGCGATAAAGATGTTGCTGCACTACAATATTTTCTTTGTCATTTTCTTTGATATTTACTTGAATATTTTTATTGATGGGTCGTTGTGACTAAAATACAGTGACTGTTATTACTGATTTTGTACAGGAGTTCAGATGTTGAAAGGCTGCTACTGTGTGTAAAAAAACAAGAGAAAGCCCTGGTCTCATTCAAAGCACCAATTAAATGCTGTGTTTTTTTTATTTTATTTTATTTTTTTAAATATATACATCTGAAAGTATTTTCATTTGACTTCAACCAGGAGTGACACAAGAGCCAATAAAAAGTTGTTTAATGTCTGACCGCTTGCGTTGCCGCATGATTCACGAAAAATATGCTTTGCTTTAGAATTTTAATGCATCCAAGGCTTTAAGGCATCGTGATGCATTGCCGAATTCAACCGAATCGAATCGTGACCCTCTGAATCGAATCGAATCGTGGCCCTCCGAATCGTATTCGAATCGAATCATGAGGGCAGTGCCGAGGCACACCTCTAGTACTTTTTGCGTCACCAGTAGGTGAGCACCTTGAAAGGTGGAAAAGCGCTATACAGTGGTACCTCTACATACGATCACTTCGACACACGATCTTTTCGACATCCGACGTAAAATTTGAGCCGCCATTTGTTTCTACATCCGACGAGTTGCTCGAAGTACGACGACATGACAACACTGCAAACGAACGCACGGTGGATTTTCTTGTGTGAGAAATCAACACAGTTTTCAAAAAAAGTTGATACAGTTGGAGAAACAAGGAAAAAAGTGATGCTTACCTTTGAAATGAAGATGCAAGTTATAGAAAAATATGAGCTTGGGGTGCGCGTCCCTGAACTGGCTCAACAATAGCTCCATGGTCCTCTTCCGACCACCGTTCGCCACTATTTATAAGTTAAGGTGACAATTATTATTGTGGTAACATTGCCAAGGAAATCGCCAGCTTCGTCACGATTTTATCATTTATTTAAGAACTTATCCAACACAAAACGCCCATTGTCTTAAGCAGTTGACTGCTCTCAAGAAAACGAAAGTACTATCTCTACCGCACCGACCTATCTCACTGAGACGTCACCTTCGCGGTGCGTTCAGGGACAGTAAAAAGTGTCCGCCATATTAGAATCCGATTCGTTACATTATTTACAGGAATAATTATTAATTCTTCTTATTATTATTATATTATTCTGAATTATTTATTTATAACTTATTTGTTTTTCTATGTTTAATTGCCATTTGTAACAGTGCCAGCAGTATTTATTAAGAATTTAGTGTATGTTTTTAGGCTTTGGAACGAATTAATGGAATTATAATGTATTCCTATGGGAAAATCCTGCCCGACATACGACCATTTCGACTTACAAACAAGGTCCTGGAACGAATTAAATTCGTATGTAGAGGTACCACTGTATAAGTATAACACCATTTACACCATTTACCATTTCACGTCTGTGAAGGCACTATTAATGCTGAAAGGTACAGATTTTGGTGATACACATGCTGCAATTTAAGAAACAGCATTTTCATGGATGACCTGCTTGTTTCAACATGACAATGCCAAATCCGATTCTGCACGTGTTACAACAGTGTGGTTTTTTTACTAAAAGATTGAGGGTACTAAACTGGCCAGTCTACAGTCCAGACCAGTTTCCCTTTGAAAATGTGTGGGTATTATGAAGCATGAAATACAACAACGGAGAGCACGGACTGATGCACGGGTGAAGCTGTACATCAAGCAAGAATGGGAAAGATTTACACCTACAAAGCTTCAACAATTAGTCTCCCAAACGGTTATTGAATTTTGGTAAAAAAAAAAGGTGATGTAACACAGTGGTAAACATAACCCTATCCTAGCTTTTTTCTATCCTCCTGGTTTTGCAGTCAAGTGGTATGCGAAAGAATCACTGAAATATAATTATAAGCTTGATCTTATTAATCCAGTATAGAACATATATTCATACGTACATACAAACTGCTGCGAAGAGCCGTGATAAATATTTGTACAGCCAGAAGTAGGAGGCTCTGATGGTCTCTCAATCTGACTGTTAACCACCGTAAACAAGGAAGAAGGAGCAGCTTCCAACTGTGGTGCTCATTCTAAAGAGAAAGTATAAACTCACGAAGTATAGGTACGAACAAGGCAGAAGTGTACGGAGATGTGGGGTGGTCATTTTCATTTTAAGATTCTTCCAAATGGCACAGTTGTCAATAGCAAACACTTCAAAGCAGAATTTTCTACCACAGGAGTACCTCTAGTCTAAAGTATCATCTCAACGCAATGCCCGCAGTTGATACTACAAAATCATGCAGCGAAATGAACAGTGGAGCAAAGCTAAGTAAAATAGCATTAGAGGCAATCTGTGGAACATCAATCGATAAACAAAGGCAAAAAAAACAACAACTTACAAATGCCATAGCTACTGTAAGTGGATAGCTAAAGACTGCAAACCGCCAAGTACTAGTATTGTGGATGATATCTGCTTGAAAAATGTTTACACAATCACAAAAAATAAAACCAGGTACGAGATTTCCTCAAGACGCATGATAACAAGAAAAATACACGAGCTGTATGAAAATGAGAGGACTAAAAAAGAGACAAGTTTCCAATGTGCAAGCTTTGTTGCGCTCATAGGAAACTAATGGGCGTCATTTGGTAACTTTGATGACCTCGGGGTTACAGTGCATTATATTGATGAAAGATGGGAGTTCACACGCCTCTCCCTGGTGCAGCAACAAAAGCCTGCAGCACATTAGGCTGGCGTGATGCGAAAAATAAATTAAATTCTGCGCAAAATCAGCTGAATCCACAGTCGTTCTGCATACTGTAGCATTGGCTGTATACTGAAGATGACTATCCCACTGATGTCACATTGTATTCTTTGACAATCCAGGAAGTCATTCATTTTCATGACACGGGATCCAAAATATTGAATAAATATATCAATCGCTTCCACACACATCCAAGGAGCATAAAATACCACGTAACACACGCTTTTTGCTGTCATAGGCACTTTAAGGTGATTAATAGGCAGTTTGATAAAACAGTAGTGTCCAAGGCCTGCTGTGGATTCAGATTTTTGTTCCAACCGATCCAGCACAGACAGTTTAAAGAATGAGGTTTCTGCAACAAGCAGTACCAAACAGCAGTCAACTGATTGCACTAAGATATCAGATTGGTGAAAAGCTGTCTGCACCCACTACGGCATTCTGTGGAAAAGTTTGGGCGCCCCTGCCATTAATGTATAAATAACAGTAAAAATAAAACTAGTGTATCAACTACAGTACTGGATGTAGTGTTGGTTTATAAGAATTACATTTATGTGGATACTTTTTAAACACAAAAAAATGTCAATCTTAATTGAAAATTAAGCTGCGCTGGACTTTGATTCCATTCCATTCGAAATGTTTAGCAGGAGACATTAACAGAGGTGGGTAGAGCAAACCATTTACTCAAGTAACAGTAACGTTACTTCAAAATGATATTACTTAAGTAAAAGTAAAAGTAGTCATCTAAAAAAATGTGGTACACTAAAGTACAAGTAAAAAAGTCCTTGTGAAAAGAATACTCAGGTAATTAACAATCTGAGTAACTGCCTAAAATGTTTGATTTAATTTTATTTTTTAACAATGGTATTTTTTTCTCAGCACAAAGTTATCTTGAGTGTTATTGTTATTCTGTACTATAACCTATGGCATAACCACATTAAGCCAAAGAAATGAAAAAAAAAACAACTAAAAAAAACAAAAACACTGAATTCCGGCAAGAGAAAAGAATCTACAGAAATGAAGCATTATTCATCCAAAGAGCATGAGTGCCCTCTAGTGGAGAAAACATATTTCCTATTATAAAACTGAAAGGATAATATCTCCGGGTTTCCGTGGTCAAGTCGTTGCCAAATAAATCCGCGCTTTCGAGTCATTGTGGCGGCAGCGCTCTATGTCAAATACTTAATTTTTTACCCCAAATTGTTTGGGGTGTAAATAAGCTTTGCCTCGACTATTAACCGTGAAAAACGAGGGATCACTGTTACCTAAATACGGCTGTGATTCTGGACTGTTTTCACAACAATGTGAGTACCACTCTGTGACTCTATGCATGCAAAACAATGTATTTTCCAGACGATAAGGTGCACCTAAAACCCTTCAATTATCTCCAAAGCCAACAGTCCGCCTTATATTTCAATGCGCCTGATATATGTATATATGTATCAATATTGGTTAATCATGACATGACATTCCCTTTAGCACAGCTTCATCTACAGTGGGGCAAATAAGTAATTAGTCAGCCACCAATTGTGCAAGTTCTCCTACTTGAAAAGATTAGAGAGGCCTGTAATTGTCAACATGGGTAAACCTCAACCATGAGAGACAGAATGTGAAAAAAAAACAGAAAATCACATTGTTTGATTTTCAAAGAATTTATTTCGAAATTAGAGTGGAAAAAAAGTATTTGGTCACCTACAAACAAGCAAGATTTCTGGCTGTCAAAGAGGTCTAACTTCTTCCAACGAAGTCTATCGAGGCTCCACTCGTTACCTGTATTAATGACCACAAGCTCAGTCAGTCACACTCCAAACTCCACTATGGCCAAGACCAAAGAGCTGTCGAAGGACACCAGAGACAAAATTGTAGACCTGCACCAGGCTGGGAAGACTGAATCTGCAATAGGTAAAACGCCTGGTGTAAAGATATCAACTGTGGGAGGAATTATTAGAAAAGACCACTGATAATCTCCCTCGATCTGGGGCTCCATGCAAGATCTCACCCCGTGGCATCAAAATGATAACTAGAATGGTAAGCAAAAATCCCAGAACCACACGGAGGGACCTACTGAATGACCTACAGAGAGCTGGAACCACAATAACAAAGGCTACTATCAGTAACACAATGCACCGCCAGGGACTCTAATCCTGCACTGCCAGATGTGTCTCCCTGCTGAAGCAAGTACACGTTCAGGCCCATCTGCAGTTCGCTAGAGAGCATTTGGATGATCCAGAAAAGGACTGGGAGAATGTGTTATGGTCAGATGAAGCCAAAATAGAACTTTTTGGTAGAAACACAGGTTCTCGTGTTTGGAGGAGAAAGAATACTGAATTGCATCCGAAGAATACCATACCCACTGTGAAGCATGGGGGTGGAAACATCATGCTTTTGGGCTGTTTTTCTGCAAAGGGACCAGGACGACTGATCTGTGTAAAGGAAAGAATGAATGGGGCCATGTATCGAGAGATTTTGAGTGAAAATCTCCTTCCATCAGCAAGGGCATTGAAGATGGGATGTGGCTGGGTCTTTCAGCATGACAATGATCCCAAACACACAGCCAGGGCAACAAAGGAGTGGCTTCGTAAGAAGCATTTCAAGGTCATGGAGTGGTCCAGCCAGTCTCCAGATCTCAATCCCATAGAAAATCTTTGGAGGGAGTTGAAAGTCCGTGTTGCCCAACGACAGACCCAAAACATCACTGCTCTAGAGGAGATCTGCATGGAGGAATGGGCCAAAATACCAGCAACAGTGTGTGAAAAGCTTGTGAAGAGTTACAGAAAACGTTTGTCCTCCGTTATTGCCAACAAAGGGTACATAACAAAGTATTGAGATGACCATATGTCTATTTTCCACCATGATTTGCAAATAAATTCTTTAAAATTCAAACAATGTGATTTTCTGGGGTTTTTTCTATATTCTGTCTCTCATGGTTGAGGTTTACCCATGTTGACAATTACAGGCCTCTCTAATATTTTCAAGTTAGAGTACTTGCACAATTAGTGGTTGACTAAATACTTATTTGCCCCACTGTAACGGATGCATAACACAACCACAACCCTACTACTACTACTACTACTACTACTACTACTACTACTACTACTAATGCAGTGGCTCCCTATATAAGAAAACAGTTTTGCTTTAGGCCAAATTATTAAAGGTGCGCCTTATACTCCGATGCACCTAATAGTACGAAAAATATGGTACTTGAAGTGAAGCTAGCTTATTAAAAAAATGCTGCATACAACAAAAGCAAACCTTTTGCCCAAAATCTCCTTTTTCTCCCTACAGCGTTCATTACTTATTTTGTAACAACATACTAGATTTCTATGCGAACAGACCCCTGGTAACACAAAACATCTCAATATTAAAGAAGAATTATTTCATTGTGAAAAGCATGCAAGAAGAATGTGCTTCATCAGAAGCAAAGATTTTGTTGGACTTTTGTGTTTATTGAAGCTTACTTGAGCAACAGTTGCCCACCAAATCTGACACTGTGAAAACTATGTGACTAAGGCCACTATAAACCCAGTACTTAAGAAGAACCGCTTTATGGTTATCATGGCACATTGGTTACAAGAAAGGAAAGTTTCATGCTTTGTGCATTTGTGTGTGTGTGTTGTAGCCTTTTAAGTGGGTCACCCCACCATGTCTAATGGCCCCTTGCTGTGTGCCGCGTCCTGCGCTGAGCTGCTCCCTGCTGTCACACTCTCACACACAAACAAACCCATACACACAGCGGGGGAGAATTTGGGGTGTCCCTCACTTTAATACCCTCCACAATAAACCACCACTTCATCTGTTGCTCCTGTTCCCAAAGTTGAAAGTTGACCAAGGAAGTGCTAGCATGTCTCGCCACATCACCTGTTTCTTTACTTTCAGCATTTTAGTTTTTATATTGGTTTGCCCAAAGCTGACATTTTTCATATTTTCTAGAAAATGTTCAAGTATTTTCTTTTTTTTTTACCCTTATCACACTGGGTGTGAGTGGATTATTTGATATATTTTTAATGATTCCAAATCTCGTACAGGCTGTCGTCATCTTGGAAGAAGTATCCTCAAATAGGTGAGAGTATGCACAGCAATTTGACCTTGTACCTAGTGCATGCATTGTGTTATGAAACCCTATTAGTTTCAATATTGAGTTAGAGGGAAAATCTCCACTGGCATGGGATGAAACTTCTCGTGTCTTTGTAGCCATTTTGTCTGCGATGTCTTCAATTTTTTATTTATTTTTTTATCCTGCTGCATCTATTCTGTTCATGTGCTTCAGTATATTGCAGTGAGAGCAGTCATATAATAACTAGGGAGCAAAAAGTGTACTTTGCAACATACTTTTTCAAATTGTGTAGTGTTTCCCACCAATTTTTACTTGATTTGCGAGCTCACACGTAGTCAATTACCACAGTCTTTGGTGATGTATTAGTATCAGTATTGTACAGTCAGAATAGTAGACGAGGAGAGGATTGGGTGATGGGCAGCATTTGGGGGCGGGTGGCATGAAGTGGGTTGAGGAGTAAAAACCGAGTCGATATAAATTCACATTATTACGGCTAGCATTTCCACATGAGCATTTTGTGGAGAATACATAAGAGCAATACTGCTACAGTACATGCAAAACATGCAACAAAAACATACAATATTCGGACAGTAGAGGGAATTGACAATGATGAAAATAACCTTGCAACAACCTAGAGCATTGAATATTTGAACAACTATACCTGAACATTGTCAGCATTTTGGGTATCATCTTGGAGCTGTAAAACCCTGAAAGACATATACACACACACACACACACACACACACACTAGAATTGAGCCAAAGAGAAGCAAGCTACGTCAATAAATTTTCACGCTGCAGCAGCATCTCTTTGTCTGCCTGTCGACCTGCCAGCGTTAAGATGGAGGAGGAGAAATATGATTTTAGCGGGTGGCTTTCCGAGACAGAAGAAGCTGCTTTGTCGTTTTTGTTTGTGCGAGGCATTGTGGCTATATTTCTTGCTGTCAACATCATTTCAGTTTTGCTATTAGGTCCTGCTTCATCTTTGTCTTTCGACATGAGCATGCATGTGTCACAGTAGGTGTCACTTACAACAGTAGTGCTATGTTTCATAACTGTAAAATGTTTAGACCCATATTGGTGCATACTGACACGTTTACACATTAGTGGGCAATTTCAAAACTTCTGTACACCTGCCCATTGAATCAGCTGTCGTTTGTATTGGCATATACCTACACAGTTGTAGAACACGGGGCAAAGGGTTCCATCTGCTTTCTTTGACAAAGGCAGGTACATCACAATCAATAAACAGTAGTTTGATAAGGCTAGCAAATCACATCACATTTAGACATAGTTATGATATGATTATTTCAGTGGGTTGAAAATGTCAAACTCCAATTATTCAACAGGAAGAGTGAGAATTCATTATAACAGCTTTTAAAAATGTCAATAAGAACCTTAACAACTTAAACACCAATGATCTTACCTTCCACATTGAAACTCATACTTTGTAATTCAGATCACTGTAGTGATGTGATTCAAGCCCTGCAGAGAAACGTATACAATAAATTCATTTTAAAACAAAAATTTAAAAAATCACGTTGCTGGAATAATTCTAATACAGACGCATTTAAGACTTTCATTTCAGGTAGTATTTGGTGACATTTCCTGACACACACTCAAACATGCACACACCCTTAGAGGATTAGCTACTGATGCTATAGTCACTTTTCTGCCTCACTCGCCATGTGTCTCTTTTTCTTGCTTTTGACACATTTTCATCCACAAGGATGTTGCTAATTGCCTCATTTTGATCCATCTAGCTGGTACTCATGTTAGTGCAAAACATATTTTTTTTAAATGAGTAATTTATTAAATGTGTATTTTGTATGCTATTAATGGTCTATTTTGCCACTGCATTGATACAATTGTGGTAGCACGTTTAAGGCTTAGATTTTCTATTCGAAGCGAAATGAAGCAGAGTTTGATGCAGGCCACTTTTGCCGAATGGTGATGACACTGAATGGAGGCTATCAGTGCTGCTGCGGCAAGCTTCAAAAGGAAGTTGGCGGCCAGCCTTCCTCCCTCACTGTGGAGATGTCTTTTGAAAGCCTTCACCGTTCACATGAAAATACAGCGCACATGAAAATCTTTCAGCACTTAAACTAAAAGCGAACATGATGTTGTTTCCTTGAATACAATTCCGTGATATTTTGATACCGATTTTTCGGCAGGTAATGAACCTTGAAGTCGATTCATTGTCTGGAAATGAATGGAGTGTTAGTTTTTCTCTTTAGTCTGTGCCACAGTGTCCTTTGGCCGATGAGTGTGCGGGTGCGGTGTTGACACATGTTAGTGCTGCCTGATTAGTCGACGTATAAGAGAACGCGCAGCCCCTCCATCACTATTCAGCCATTTTGTCTGTCACACTGCTAGTGTGCGTGGCTTTTGTTAAGGTAATGTTGAAGAGAGGGAGAGTACGCGCAAGGGAGACGATGCCGTGAAAAATTACACAAACCATAGCCGAGTCCTTTTTTTCCCTTCGTTTCCTTTCATCTCTGCTTTTCAAATTTTAAGCATTTATTTCCTGAACGTCATCATTTTACAGTCATGGGAAAAATGCAAAATGAGGATTTTTAAATTTAAAAAATGTTGGAATGCACTGAGTAAGGTGCTGAGCCCCCACCTCACTCGGCCTGTTGTCTGTTGTGTCTTAAATGGATTAACAGAGCAGTGTATGAGACACACAGTCAAAGTGGCAACCAGAACCGTTGTTTACAAGCCTCTGTCACCTCTGTCTCTTCCAATTTTCATACAATAGCGATTTTTTTTTTTTTAATGTTCTCACTGCATTACAGCCAAACCGTTGCGTAATCTTATTCATCAAAGCATGAATGGAGGCAAAATCAAGCACCATATTTTAAGCATATATTACATGTTTAATGTTCAATGGTGCTATTGTATCATGCGCATGTTATTTAGTCATATTGAATTCTGATTTTTTTAATCTGTATTTTGCTGAAAATGCAACCCAGCCTCTGCATTTAAAATAATAAAAATGTATTGACTTCAGATTCATGCACAACTAAATAAAATACACTATTGAATCATTAGAGTAAATGCATTGTATTATAATTCCAAATCAAATAACACTAAAGCAATTATTAACATTTATTCTTAAAGAGCGAGGTAAACACAGCACCACAATCATTTAAGATTATTGTACATTAAATTCAGCAGCTACAGTTTAAAGACTTCAAATTTGTTTTTAAATTTAAAAACAAAATATATGGTTATTTTTAGAAGGTGAAGCAACAATATATAATGTCTGTGAATTGACCTTGTAAGCAATTTTCTCTTCACTCATTGATTTAATGTTATCTAAAAATAATGACGTTGAATAACAAACAGCACCGTTTGAGTTCATAAATATGAAGTTGTGTAATAGCTAAATATTATAATTCAATATTATAATTCAGTGTTCTGAAAAACAGCCTTGTAGGTGTTATTTTAGGTGTACAACATACAAACATATATTACCATATACTATATATATATAATTACCAAACATATTATTATTAATAATATTACCAAAGTGTTGAATATGTACCAATGTTCAAGCAAGGTAAAAGAATGCTCTATGTCGTTTCGTTTAAAAAAGAAAAAAATACCTTCACTGCAGGGTCAAATGAGTACATCTATATAGATATTTGAAAAGCAAGAGAGTCTCATATTGATTGGAATTCTGATGAAAAAAATATCCTTTAGCTTTTGATCAGACTATTAAAGAGCACTAAATTAAAAACACGACAGATGCATCAGAAGCTTTTAGATTTATTATCTTGCTGCCTATTTCTAATCTCAATAGATACCAGTAACACATGCACTCTCATATCTTTGTAAAAGGTATATCTAGTCTTTATAACACCTTAGCATGTGTATGCACTTAACCTTACCTGACGATAAGATACTTTACATGTATACGTGAACTGAATCGATAGTTATGTGATTCTGCTTTAAGGCCTTGATGTTTTATTTGGTTTTACAACTACTCACTCTGAAACTGTTCCCATTTTTAGCTAAGGTTTTGTGTCAATCTGTGTAAAATAGCAGATGACATACAGTGATAAAAAAATAGATACAGTAGTCATTGTGATCAACTTTATTTTTTCTTTGTATAATATTTAGATTGATTACTGTGCATTTTATCAACTTAACTTTTTTGCGTAATAAATGGAATAATTGACTGGGTTACTATTTATATTTTTTTGGTAAAATGATCAAGGTATTGTTTTCTACCTTTTTCTAATGTCATCCTCTTATTTGTACTACAATTGTTTTTGCTTTGACTCCATTGTGTGTCAATTCATTGTCAACAACGACTGACACTGGGTTTGTCTAAATGGCCTTTTAACATTTAAAAGAAGGCTGTTCTCTTCACCATTGAATCTGTCAGACTCATTCAGTCTTGATAGCTTTCATTGAGGCCCGAGCTTTAGGCTGCTATTCATGCCAATGTCTATGTAAACACAAAATCTGTAGTTGCCATCGTGTGTGTATGTGTGTGTGACAGAGAACTTACATTTTTTTTAACCGGGTTTAGCCACCACAATACTTCTTGTCTCATGTCTATCTTACATTCTATTTTTCTCTGTCATGCATTCCCCACTCTCATGAGCCGTGGAACATGCATGCACATGCATACGCACACGCACAACAAGGATCAGTCATGCTAGGGGTCGTCTGCGGGCCAACTCAATATTGTTGCCTATAAGCTGCTTTGGAGCAAGTTTAAAGGACAATTCCAAATATATTTTGTACAAGAAAAGACTTCACAAGCGTCATGTGTCAGAAACAGATTTAGCACATAAGAGGGAGGGTCTCAATACCGTCTCGGTCCAGCCCATTCTTTAATTAAATAGAAAATACAAATGACTTGCTCATGATAGACTTCAATTCATTCAATACTAAAATAAGGCCAGTGTCCGTCTGAGTGTTTGGAGTACAATTACCTTTCTGAATTGATTGAACTAAAGGTGAGCTAGAGCCAAATATGCAGTATGATGCTTTATGCTGAGGCGTGATCATTTGAGATAAATGCAATTCAACAATGTCAGTCTTTTGTCTTAAATTTGACAGCGAATGTCATATGAACTGTTGACTGTAGAATTTAACATGTAATACTTCGTCTTTTTTTGCATGTATGTATTATTAGTAAGAAAACTCACTTCGTCAGTGCCACATTTTTACTGTTTATATACTGTGTAATTTAATTTTTTTAAGCAAACATATGATAGACACAATTTTCAAAATATAATAAATTTAAAAAATATATTAGTAATACACTTAAAACAAATAATTATTGGCTTTGTCAATTTAAATGAATAATTATCATATATTTCAAGGCATAGTTTTGGGAACTGTTTTTTATAATAGATCTCTGGAATGCTGACGGTGACTCTAATTGTTTTAAATTAAAGTGTGTGATTTTTGACGTAAGGAGCATGTTTGTACAGGGAAATGTATGTAAACCTATTATCATCAGATTTTAATTCTTTTTTAGGTACGCATTTTTGGGGTCTTTTTAATTTTATCTACGCATTGTGAAGTAAATGGCTGAGAACTGTTTGTGCCTTTCAACTAACATTTAGTATATTATGCCAATTAATCAGTCTGAACCAAGCAATTTCTTATAACACGGTTGCAAAGTGCACAGTAATGTCACTTTAAATCTTTGAGTTTGCGTGCAAGATGAGATGACGTCATAGTGATGAGCACAATAATGATAAGTCATCTGTAGGGTGTGTGTTGTAAGTGATGAAAATGGTCCCTAAATCCAGATGTGACTGACTTTAATAAGCAATCTGATGACCATAATCCATCAGATGAATGACTTTTAGAGGCGTTAAACCCATCAACTCTGGTATCACTACTCGATGGATATGACATCGTAATGAAATATCAGGGAGATGTTTGGTTGCTTAGTGTGACTGCCACATTTTCACAGTTCTAAAAAAACGGTGTAGGGTCTGTCCTTTGAATGCTGCCTACTAAGTTATCATAAATTTTGCCACATTAAATATATTTGAAAATAAATATCTGTAAAGTGTTTTTGCTTTGTAGCAGATGAAGGACAAGATAAACTCAGTTTAGTTAGATTTGTTAGTCACAAATTTGCTTTTTTTTTTTTTTTTTTTAAATGCTATTATTATTACTGGTTTTCAGCTGATGATGTCCCCTAGACCCGCAGCTTCCTCTGCTGCGGTGAATCTCGCCTCTCTTGAACCACCAGAATGGAGGACATTTACCATGGCAACGACTAATGCAGTATAGATGCAAGGACTCAGCCTTGTCTGCCACTGCAATAACACAGAATTCATTGAAACCAGGTGAACAGCATCTGGGCTGTTGTTTTAAATCACCAGAAAAAGAGCATTTGATATCTAGCATGTTCGCTTTGTTCTATAGATATGAGGGTATTGTTCATTGTACTTGTTCATTGCTGCAACATCTGTCGAGTCTCTGGATCCTCAGTATATGGCCTCATGGATTATAGAGCCACTTCATTTTTATTATTTTTCCCCTCGCAAAGTCAGCAGTGTTGTCTGTTTTATTGTTTCCCATATCACCCCATAGTTCTCCATTGACTTAATCTCTCAGGGTCAAATGGAATGCTTTGCACGTCCCCCTGAAAACTTCGGTTTCTAAAATCTGTTTCCTCCTCCTTCACATGCTGGATTACAACTAGACCTCTTTCAAAAGTCACACCTGACTGGCGATTATTGTCCTTTGGAGGAAAGTCAAATTTAACACGGTTTATTGTCAAAAGGTTCAGGTTACTTTATTGTACCGGTATGTACAATTTTTATAGGCATCCATTCAGAAGTAATCCTAACACCACACAATGAATGTAAAAAAACAGTTGATTTGCTAAACAAATTAACACATTTCATAGCCTTTGTTTCTCATAAGAGTCCGACAACTTTTAAAAAAGTAAACTTAAACAAGATAAAGCAATTTAAATTAAAGATAGACCGACTACCCGGCCAATTATCGGTGCCGATATTTGGCCTTTTTTAAATCCGACCACACTGGAGAGTGAGAGGAAAGGTATTCTCGTGCGAGAAGCTCCAGACAGAAAATTTAAATTCAGGCACTTCTGGGCAGAGGTGGGTAGAGTAGCCAAAAGAGCCAAAAATGTAAGAGTAGCTTTACCTAAAAATAATACTACTTAAGTAAAGATAAAAGAAGTCGTCCAAAAAATGTACTCAAGTGCAAGTAAAAAAAGTATTTGGTGAAAAGAGTACTCAAGTAATGAGCAACATTGTGAGTAATTGCTTATATTTTTGTTGGATTCTTTTTTCTTTTTATAAACAATGGCACAAAGATATCTATATGGACTGTTGTTATAATGAAACTGTAGAATAACCCATCAGATAACCACATTAAGGCAAAGAAATACACACACCAAAAAAAATAATTAAATTCTAACTAGAGAAAAAAAATTACATAAATGAAGCATTATTCGTTCAAAGAGCATGACTGCCCTTTGGTGGAGAAAATAGTTCCGAGTTTGAATAGTGAAGGGTTCCTTCATAATTACTATTTTAAAATTAAAAGGATCATATCTTCGGTTTTCCGTGGTCAATCGGTGGTCAAATATAAAGAGAGAGAGAGGTTAAAATCTGCGCTTTCGAGTCATGTTCAGGGCAACGATCTATATCAAATACTTAATTTTTTACGGTGCTTTATAGGGATCCACGGATAGAAAGACTTGTAGTTCTTAAAAGATAAATGTTAGTACAAGATATAGTAATTTTATATTAAAACTAGAGATGTCCCGATCGATTGCCGATCGATCGGGTCCGATCACGTCATTTTCAAAGTACCGGAATCGGCAAAAAAACATCGGACATGCCTTTTTTTAATATATACATATTTTTTAATTAAATTGCTTTCTAATTGTATTTAACGTTACAGACATAATATGTTACACTCATCCAGAGTCTTTAGAGGTAGGGTTATCAAATTTATCCCAATAACGGTGGTGATGAATTTTTCAAAAAATGTATCACGTTATAATATTTAACGCAATTAATGCATGCGCTGCATGACCCACTCACGCATTGTCGCGTTCAATCTGTAATGGCGCCCGTTTACCTATATAGAGAGCTATAAGGCAGCGTAAAATGAGTAGAGTGAATTTCGCCAGCCTTTTGAGCCTTTTTTTAATTGGCTAAAGCTTTACAATCCCTCTTCCTACGATTAGAAATATCGTGGGAAGCAATGTGGGTAAGCAAGATAGTAATTGATCTTTTTCTTAACACCCTATGTTATTTCCCAACGCAGAGAAGATATATCAATTGGTAGCACTACGCACAGTCATGGTTGCACTTCCCATCATGCATTTGGGCATGGCTACTGTATCATTTACTGAAAGCTCAACAAATACACTAGATGGCAATATTTAGTCACAATATACAAAGTCACATATCCTTTAAGAATTACAAGTCTTTCTATCCATGGATCCCTCTCACCAGGGGTCGCGTTAACCGAATATTTTCCGTCGTTGACCGGTTTTTTAAAATGGTGACGGAAAAAACTGAAGTCCATTTGGCATTTTGACAGGTTGCAATTCACACCCCAGACCACATGGTGGCAAGTGAGCATATTAATTAGCTATTGTCTCTCTTGATGCATGACGTCGTTGGCCTTACTCGGAAAAATGTCAAGGCAACTGAGTGTTTGGCTGGCACGGCCAGACTGTTCTCCCTGTATTTTTCAAACACTGAGAGAAAAGTCTGGGACACAGCCTCTCGAGTAGGTACAAAATCAATCGACAGATCAGATTTGTTTATTTGCGTGACGTGTTCTTCACGAGCAACATCACTCTTGCGCGCCGAAAGTCGTCTCTATAACAACACGGATGGCGAACGGGAGAGCTGAGAATATGTTCCAATCCGCGGTAAATTCAGTTTTAAATGAGCTAAAACACATCGACACGAGTCATTGACAACAGTCTGTCTCGAGCTAGCCATGTTGAATAAACTCTCTTCTCCTCGTATGTTTACTTCCGCGCGCAAGTCCCTCGTCCTGCCCTCGTCGCTTTGCTAACGGCACGTCTGCCCGTCGCTGATTGGTGCACTCCGCTGTCTGTTTGCCTCTTGTTAAGCTTGTTTGGACAGAATATTAATTAAAAATGAATGAAAACTAAATACTATTGAATATGTCATTATTATCATTTTAAAAATGTAAGTGAAGGGTAAAAATAGATTATGACCAGGTTTTTATGACACTGTCAGTCAAAATGACAGACAACGAAAAAGTCTAGCGCAACCTCTGCCTCTCACAGAAAGAAGGTTAATAATGTAAATGCCATCTTGAGGATTTATTGTCATAATAAACAAATACAGTACTTATGTACTGTATGTTGAATATATATATTCGTCCGAGTTTTATTCATTTTTTTCTTAATGCATTGCCAAAATGTATATGATCGGGAAAAATTATCAGGAATGATTGGAAATGAATCGGGAGCAAAAAAAAAGCAATCGGATCGGGAAATATCCGGATCGGCAGATGCATTGAAATAACACTGAAAAATAGGGGGTCGTCTTATATTCGCAGTCTAGACATTATACCCATTCACGACGCTAGATGGCGCCAGATATCTTTGAAGTGATGTTCTGTCATGACAGATATCAGCTACTCTCCACATTCACGACACTAGATGGCGCCAGATATCATTGAAGCGGTGTTCTGTCATGACAGATCTCAGCTACTCTTTTTAGTTTAACCAGTTTGCATTATTTTATTGCAATGCTTATCCTTTTTCAGATTTGTTTCACGACTACAGTTACAGTTAGACTTCACTTTGATGGTTAATGCAGTTATTGCAATTTTGTTGCTTTATCACAATAGATTGGTTTATTTATATTTCAAAAACCAGAAGCCATTCATTTACGAATGTGACTGCATTTTAGTTTACATATTTAAATGTTCAGAGATTAAGATTTGAATGAGGCAAAATAACATGCTTTTTCTCTAAAATATATTGTTATAATCATTTGTTTCGGATGTACTGTAATTATTTTCTGTATAAAAATTAATTTGGTGTTCAAAAAGTCTTTTTTCAAACTTGAGTCTTGAAAAAGAGGGGGTCGTCTTATAATCAGGGCCGTCTTATATTCGGGCCAATACGGTACGTAAGGTAGTGATTGAATTACACCACAAGGTGTCAATGGCGAGTTTTAAATTACTTAGCAATCAAGCCAATGAGTGTGTTTTGTCGCTCTACAGACGCCGTAGTTCCCTGTTTACTAGGTCCATCCATTGTACCGTATTTTTCAGACTACAAGTCGCACCGGAGTATAAGTCTCATTTTTGGGGGAAATTTACTTGATAAAATCTAACACATAGAACAGACATGTAATCTTGAAAGGCAATTTAATATAAAAAATACAATAGAGAACAACATGCTGAATAAGTGTACAGTGCACAGTGCATGAACAACGAAATGCGAATATACTGTCCTCACCAGGACGCTACAGCTCGGTCCTGGCTATTCAGCGGGCTAAACTCCCAAATGACGATGCTGGACGTCCGTATAATTTGCTGAATCAATTTAGGTTCGTATTGACGTAAATAAATGATAATTAGGTGCTTTTACAGCAATGACATGACACAAACGGTTAGCATGCGTTCGCTTGCATTAGCGCATCGTTCAAAAACCACACAACTGGCTCTGAGTGTCCGATCGTGGGTGGAAAACACACAACAACAACAGAAAAGATGATACACACAGGCGTTGCCTCTGTAGAAAAGTTTTACACGCATAAACAATGAAGGTAAGTTCGCAGCCGTGTTTCTCTCTCGCTAACTCTCCCACTCACTCAGCTACGTAGCTGTCGGTCTTCTTCTGGCGTGTGAGCGCTCTTCTTCACGTAAACAAGTGCAAGTGCGCCCCCACGTGGGCGTGAAAGCGCCACAAACTAAAAGCATGCATTTCAATATATAAAAAATTAATAATACAAATGAACACACATTGCCAAAGACAGAATGCAAACGTGGCCATAGCTATTAAGTTATTCAGATAACTATAGCATAAAGAACATGCTAACAAGTTTACCAAACCATCAGTGTCACTCCAAAACACCAAAATAACATGTGTAACATGCGCGGTCCAATGAACGCCTGTGTCCACTCGCCTTTCTCTGCCTCTTAGCTTTTATTGTGCAAAAAACGGCGTCATTGTAATCTGTTTGGCATGAATACATTAATTCATTTTTCATGTCCACGGGAAGCAACCGGCAGGATGATCAACAATCTGGTTATCTGCTTTTAGGTGAGAGAAATAAGGTAAGGCACCATTAGTCATGTCGGTAGAGGCAAACGTTTTCGTACGTTGCGATGCACGGCCGGGCTATCGGCAAAAATAATCAAACTGCTGTGTTTCACTGTATACCCAAATCATATGTAAAGCACAAGGCAGCTCTGGATGCTAACTAAGTATCTCCATAATAGTATTGGAATAAGTTGGATCACACAATAGTTTACTGTGAAGATCTGCAAACAGTTTTTGACATCAAACACTCTCCCTGCTCTCGTCACTAGAACAGGGGAGTGCTGTCACTAGCGTACTTTACACATGAACGCTACTCGACTTATCCCGTTTTTTTCTGGCCGTTTTGCTGTCCTCCACATTAATTTTCCACTCGGGTTCAAATTGGAAGGGCAGAATCGAGAACATGTTAATGCCGTTAAAGATGACACTTTTTAAAAACTTTATTATCAACAGATACTAATATACAAACATAGGGTGATTAATTCACATACTATAGTGACACGTTGGAAGTCCAGCAGCGTGGCCCTGTGACGTCACCTCCCTGCGACGTCAACAATGGCAACCTACTAATTAATAATTTTACAAATTTTATTCAAACGAAAACATTAAGAGGGGTTTTAATATCAAATTATGATAACTCGTAGTAACATTATCTTTTAAGAACCACACATCTTTCTATCTGTGGATTCCTTTAAAGATCCTACATGATTAAACAGACTGGCGGGAAAGATAGAATGGCAAGCTTGCGTCTGATTGGTATAATGGAGTTATGTGATTATTGTTGCGACGTCTCATTGGTGAAATCGGTAGAGCTACCCCGATAATACTCCAGACACGGCTTTGCTCTTGGCATCGCTGGCAAAATTTTTTTTAAATCTAATATGTAGAATAAATAGCCCGAAGTAGGGTAGTAAGAGAGTAAGTTTTTGCTTCACAGATCTACTCAAGTAAAAAGTACAGCTTAGTTAAACGACTCTTGGAAGTACATTTTTTTCCAAAATGCTACTCAAGTAAATGTAACGGAGTACATGTAACGCGTTACCCACCTCTGCTTCTGGGGCTATTATTTGCTATTTGTGTGATTCAATAAACATGCTTTAGCCATTTCAATGAAGCTCAGTGTTTGCATTATTACATTTTTAACGACAATTTTTACACTTTTAATGCAGATAACTATCGGCTCCAAAAATCAGTTATCGGTATCGGTCCTGAAAAACCCATATCGGTCAGTCTCCAATTTAAATCCTTTTCCTATGTAGATTTGTAATACTTGCATAAGTGGTTGAAAAGACTTAAAGACCTTAAAAAACCTAACCTAAACCTTAAAAAGGGGAGAAAGTTGATTTTAGATGCTAACCAAAAGGTTTTTTTTTTTTTGTAAAAGATACATGGATTTTGTTCCATTTGTGAAAGGTATAATGTTTACAGATACAACTTTATCTTGAAAAAAGAAATATCACAGGTTGAGCCATTCATGTGATGTTTTACTTAATAAGAGCTTTAGCTCTTTACGTCTGTTCAAACATTCCTTTAAAGTGCTACCCTGACATGCTGCTATTGTGACTGTGAGTGCACATGTGTTTTGTCTGCCCCTATCTATAGCTGTGTCCAGCCCTTCTCTTTCACAGCTTGAGAAAAGAACCACACCCCTTGGCGCCTTGTGTGAGGTGTTCAGGTCTCCTGGGATTTGGGGATTTGTTTTTGCCATCTCCATGCTTGAAATAGCTGTGTGACAGTCATGGTACGCCTATATGCAGTAAAGAATGAAAAAAAAAAAAAAAAAAAAAAAAATTCAAAGTATGAAAACCATTAAATGCCTACTTCGATAGAGAAAAACATTCGTACTTTGACATATTTTACATTATTAACGTTTCAGCACACTGGCACCACTGGCTTGCACGTCTGACTCCTAGTCAAACGTTGAATATTGGCTTGGAGCTTTCTTTTGGGTTTGTGTGGTTTGCTTGATTTTCATGTGCCTTCGTGGGATTTTTTTTTCTTGGAACACTAGTTTTCTCTCGAAACCATGCGTGTTAGGTTAATTGAACATTCTTAATTTACCATGAGTGTTAATGTGAGTGTGAATGGCTGTGCCTTGTTCAGAGTGCCAGCCCAAAATTTGATTTTTGTTGTGTCCAGCTCGTTTGCCGTTTGATTTTATGAAGCCTTAACAGTAAAAATCACAACAAGTCCAATTTGTCAAAATGCATGCCAAACCACAGGGATACTCGCACACACACAACACGAAACACTTACAACATGAACTTTGGCACAATGCCACCGCGGTTTAAGAACCACAACAATAATGTCGACAACAGTGTAAAAGAAAGAAACCATCACCAATCTTACTTCCATTTGTTTCTTTGAAGAGGCTGCCAAAAATCTCACAGCATGTTAAAGACCGCAGCACAAACAGGGGCACATTTATATATTCACTACTTATACGTTCACTTTTTTTGTCCAAGAGGATCAGTCAGTCACAGGGCTGGGTGATAATGGCTGAAATTTGTATCACGCGTCACTCACAAACATTACATATTAGTCAATATCGATAACTATGATTAGGGCTGCAGCTATCAATTATTTTAATAGTCAATTAATCTATCAACTAGTTAGTTTGAATAATCGGGTGATCGGATAAGGAACATTTAATGCGTTGCAGAATAAATTTTAGGAGATCTAAAACAAAGGCCTGCTAAGATTGCACTTTCAAAAGAGCATTAAATGCAAATACAAAATAAAATTCCCGAATATTTCTTCAAACTATGCCGAACTGCACTTTCATTTAAGATATATTAAAATACCTGAGTTTAGCCTCAAACGGTATAAAAAAATTAATGAGGGTTGAAGTACAAAAAAGACAACTGGCTAACATGCATAGCAAAAGTCCGCTAGCTTAAATGCTATAAAATGCTCACTTTACTTTTTTTTTTTTTTTTGTACAATGCTCTTCACAAATCATTCAAACACATATTACCACAAAAAATGACTAAATAAACCTCTAAACTAAATTACGAATGCATATAAAAACATTAGCTCAAACAAAAACCTACCTTAAGTTGGTCTTAACAGGGAGCGGCTGGATTCAGCCATGTTAAATGAGTTATGTCATATTCACTGTTGCCACTAGAGGGCAGAGAATCAATCCAAATCAATAAAACTAAAGGCAAATACTTACAAAACAAACCATTACAACGCTACTGTAATTAAAAGAATACTCGAACCACCAAAATATGATTCGAAGCTTTTTTTTCTAATCGAATTACTCGAGTTAAAGGATTATTCATTGTAGCACTACTATTGATTTTTTATACTGCCTATTTAAAAAGGTTAGATTTAGATGCTAAATTTAGATCATTTTACATTTGAAATGAGAATTTAACTTTTAAACAGAGGTTAACATACTAATATGAAAATATTCTATGAAAAAGTCAACCAACAATCAAATACAGGCAGGTTTGTATTTAGACTACTCAACTGTGTTTAGTTGAAAATGATAGGCCACTGCATCCAATTATTATCTTTTTAATGTTTCCAGGTTTTGTAATAAGACATTCACTCCTGCGGAGTACCTTCCCGCTGTCGTCTGACGATGCATGTAACTGCTGTACTTGAATAAAAATGGTACAGATACTAAAATAAATTAGTCATTTTTTACCGACTTTCTGGGCTAATAATCCTGCATAGTTTAGTGACGTAATCGTTTGTCTGACTGGTCGAATTTAAAATAAGCAATATCTGCTAAATTTGTGTCTGTGATTGGTTGAGAGGACCTGCCTACATCCCACAGAATGCTTTACAGTACAGGAAGAGATTTTTATATTTTTTATTTTTTTATTGAACGTATTTTTATATTGCTATTGAACATGTGTCTATCGCAATACAGTACATATTGATATTAAATTATTCCGTAATCTTAGTAAGTCATCAGTAAATCACAGGATGCTAATTTAACAAACAATCATTCACATTGCTCTCTTTGGGCAAATTAATGTTTCTAATGTATTTAACATGAATAGTTATGAGCAGTGCAAAGACGGAAGAGTACCTGGTAAAATTGCCCCCTAGTATACTTCTGAAACATTTTTCTTCACAATTTGAGCTGCCTTCTGCCTTTGAAACTGGACACAACTACCTAAAGTATTGTTACATCAGTTTATTAAAGTACTTTGGGAGCAGGTGAAGCTGTCTTTTTCGGCACAACCTTTTAGATGCTTAGCCATTTCACATGCATCTTGGATTAGTGTATGACAGGATCAAATTAAATTGGATGTTCAACCTGTAATGGCCTGCAGTCAAGACTTTTACTGTGATAAACCAGGTTGCAGGGGATTAAATCTGACCCATATAACATTGCCTAATCTTGTGTGTCTTGAAAACAGTGAATGTTAATGAAATCAATAACACATAAAATGCTTTTCCCATTCACTCTGTTTGGCAGTGACAAGTATTTCTGCGTAATCTCTGAATGTTCAGAAAGATTAAATATATCAAATAAGGAAAACCACTAGGATGTAACAACTAGGGATTGATTGACTGAAGAGTTTTGCAATTGACTGTAATGTGGTGGAAGTTAGACACAGTCGATCAATCAATTGCATCAGTATTTTCTTGTACTATGCAGTGTGCACCGTCACCTAACATACAAAAATAAAAATTGACTAAGAATACAACTCACCATTACGCTAATTGCCAATTATTGATGTTTTAAGTGGGGTCCCTGTACAGGTTTCTTTTCAACAAACACATCAGTCTCATCTTGTGTTCCACAGAAAGGACTTTCGACTCACCCCTCTGCTGCTGTTGCTGGACCATGATGCTCTGTCCTGCGGCTAAAGCTAACCAGCTCCATTCATCGGCGCAGGTCTAAGAAGAAAATAAGATGATGGTGAAAGAGAGTAGTGGTTAGCCTCTTATGATAGGTCCCCCCCTTAATGTATGTTTGTTTTGTCTTGTTCTGGCACTTATTGAGTGTTTGAATAGAGTCCTCTAGATATCAACTGCCAAACTAGCAAACAAAAGCTGATCACATCATTGAGAAGTGACCTAAAAGATGAATTCCAGTATTCCCCCCCCCCCCCCCCCCCCCCCCCAAACACGGTAACATCATGACACGTCTTGCTACTACACTGGCAGATCATGTCGCTTTATGACAGTGACGTTATGGTGTGTTGGCTGGAGGAAGGAAACTGGAGTGCATGTAGACACCCAATTCAACACTGTAGAAAGGAATGCTTTGCAATACTGCAAGACAAGAAGGGAGCCTGTAATTTCTGATTGGTTAGAGTGCAGGAGAGGGTGGAGCCAGGTTAAGGAGGATGACGATGCAGGCATGTGTCTGTGTAAGATGGATGAGAGAAACGCTAGTTGGGTGTTTTTGTATTTATTTTGTTCCTATTCCTAAAAAGAGGTTATTCATGATCCACTGTTTGGCTTCGTTTCATCATTCAAACAGTACACAGTATGATTTTCCATTTTTAGTCTTACAGTAAGGCATTCAGTAAATTTGTTGGTGTCTGGCGTGAGGATTTAGATTCTTTATCACTCAGGGTTATCAGTTGGCATTTGTGATGGGGATGCATTCATTTTATTTGAGAGTGGATTTGCATATTTTGCTACAGACTGTGGTGCCGATCAAATTTTTGGGAAAATATTTTCATGCACTTGGTTCTTGTGCAACAGTCCAAACACCTGTTGATTTCAGCGAGGCAAAATGTGCTCAGTGATTATTCGACTTCCAGCAGCAACGCGATCAAACCGATATGTCTACCAGTTGTTCCAACCCATAGGAACAACACAATACATTAGTACTGAGAATCAAAAAGTACTGCTGAGCGGAAGTGTCTCATGGAAGGTTTGAACAGGTTACAGATTCATATTATCTTGTAATGATAAACAATTCTAAAACTTTTTCAACAATTACTTTTCCAATACAGAATTGGCTAACACAATTGTTGATTATATGATACAACACAGAACTCCAAGACACTTAGTTGAAGAAAATGATTAATTATGACCAAGGTCATTTAGTTAGCTATGAGTCAGTTATCACAAGATTTTTCACGGTTTTCAGGTGAGCCATCCATGTACAGTGAAGGATTACATGCTGTGTTAAAAAAGTCAATCATCAAACATCAGTATGACTTTTGGTAAGTACATAGACTCATAAATCATGCAAAAAAGATTGCATGCATGATGCAAGCATCAACAAAGGATGTTACTTTACATACATCAGAAGCAATTCTAGCACATGACCCGATTTTCCAAACCACCGCACCACGCAGAAAAAGATGACTTGACAAAACAAGATTACCGTATATGCATGGTTTCAAACTCCTACGTACTATGACTACAACTGAAATCTGGCCGTCAATACCAAAAACAACTAAACCGCTAAACTTACTAAAATGTCCACATAAATGAAAACTCTTCAGAATAATATATTAGATGTCTACCTGACAGTTGATAGGTTTTGGGATGAAATCTTCACTCACACCCTTTTAACATGCCCAAAACAGGCATGTATGGTTTAATTTTACATTGTGAAAATACTTATTATAAAACCTCAAAGGGACATTGTATTTACACTCACACATAGAACAAATGACACATAAAGTGAGGCCAGAGTGAAAAAGGCTCTTCAACTTATAGAGCGAGGACAGTGTTTTGCTGGAAAGCACTTTGACAGTAAGCTTCTGCCATACCAAACGATTGTTGCACTCGCCAGGCAGCTAACTACCAATGGTTAATAACACTTTTTTTTTTCCATAGGTGTAAGTGTGAACGTTTGCTCTTGCCACCAGTACCCCACCTCTTGTCTAAAGTCAACTGCACTGGCTCCAGCTCCCCGTTAACCATAAATGAGGACTGACACAACAGAACATTGATGGAATAAACACTATTTTATTTGTTGTACTGTTTATCCCTTGAAGAATTATACACAAACCTACTGGATGTTCTCTGTAGCATGGCCTGCTGTTGTGAACTCATCTGTTCTTTGTTAGTTTGTCTTCTTGTGAAATTGGACTAATTCATTGTTAACGACTATTTCCTTAAATACAATTTGATTTCCTTGTGAACACGTCACATAATGCCACATCAAATATGGTGAATGCACATGTTTTAGAATAGCCGCTCCAGGTGCTGTCCTTTATGTCTTGATGCCACAATTGCAATTTATCTTTTAATGTTATTGTTTCCTGAAAAAACATCTTCATACTGTGTTTGAATTTATTGTATTCTAACTAAATGCACTACTCATATAAAATAGAGTCAAATTTGGATCTGCCATTAGTCAGCTGAATGTGGAATTTACCTAGCTATAGCTTGCCTGCGTCAAGTACATTGAACAAATGCCTCGTGTCCAAGTTATGTCTTTTATATTTGAGTTGCACACCTTGCTTGTTTTCTTCTCCTTTTCCCGAATACATCAAATGATACTTGAATCGAACTTTAATCACATTTATGAACGTCCTCTGTATTACCTTGCTTAACAAGGCACCCGAGGTCATCTCATACTAGGGGAGCCTACTGGCCGTCGGCCTAATTGACAGGTAAAAACTTATTTCATAGAAAACATTCAAACAGAGCAACACCAAAATCTTCAATGATTTGATAGTAGTATGATTGGTTTAATGCAGCAACAAAGTCACAATCACTTTAACAAAACGTTGATCAATAAAGCAGTCCCTTTATCGAATAAAATATAAGATTATAGCTTTCTTCCAAGAGGCATTTCAGACTGGATTTTTTTTTTTCTCCTGTGCAATATTGTAAAGATTCTGTAAACACTGTATAAACAGTAGCCTAATGTACACTTGTTTTTTGTTTTAACAACTAAATGTGTTATTAACAAGATGTATTTACTGTTACTATACTGTTTATGAAAATAAAAACAAACAAAAAGGTAGAAAATGTCCCGTTTGGTTTGATTTTGGAAGGGAATCACGCCCCCCCACCGTCCCTAATCTGCCGGAACTTCATGTAATTGTGTATTCATACGCGTCTTAAAGAAACTCGTTTTGCTTCTTTCCATCATTATTTGGTGTAATATGAAAACATAGAATGGTCACTTTGTCACGTTTTTATTATTTATATTGATATATTGAAATGGAGAACAAGAATATTTGCCGAATTTAGGTTCTATTTCATCCAAGGGAACTGCAGAATACACTGTCAACTTGAGGCGTGCTGCGGTCTATATAGAGCTGCCGCCATCTTACATTTTCCAGTCGACTCTCTTCCGGACCAGACGTGATAGACTGACTTCGGAGGGAGTGGAGGGGGCTCACGCTGATTTTCGGCGTCACATTTTCCTCGAGTTTTCTCAGATTGAATTGTTTTTTATTGCTGAATTCAACTGGAAGGATTTGCGGCGCATTTACACGGGTAGGCTGTGCCATTTTACTACATCGGTTATGTAGGTTCACTGAAAGCCTACCAGATTCAAGCCGGGTGTTGACCACGAGCTGCTGCTGCTTTCACTGCTTATGTTTGGGACTTAGCAAACAGGTACCACCTCGGAGGGGAAATGCCTAGTTTATTAACGGAATGTTGTCGCTTGTTGTTGAAAATTATTATATTTTAACATTGGGGATAATGAAATTCGGTGCTCATCAATTGGAATTTGTCTTAAGCGTTGGTTTCGGTTGTTGGGAAAGTAGCCCTCAAAGCAGCCAGCGTTAAACACATTTACTGCTGGACACGATCTGTATTGGTGACTCATATTTTCATTACTTTTGTATTTTTGTCGAATGTTTTTGCAGGCGAATGATGGGCTCGTATTACATTTGATAACAGGCATTGCTCGATCTATGCGTGGGCACGTCTTTTACTTCATTTTACACGGCGTAACCAAGTTAACAAACAGAAGTTTCGGCAAACATTTGCTGGAGCGTTTATTTCTCTGATAACGCCCCACCTTTGAACTTGAGTCGCTATCGACGGAAACAAAAAAACATGGATACTGTCGAAGTTTACATTCGATGAATGGTAGTGTTTTCGTGTCGATTTGGAAACAAAGCCTCACACATTCCTCTCGGTCGTTGTTGCTTTGGGAGGAAGACGAGGTGGAGCCTGAGTGTGAAATTTGAGTCAGGAGTGTTGGAGCAACTGAGTCGGGCCAGCCCGCAGCTGTGGGAGAGGGGCGGCTGCGTGGAGTGGCCACCAAAGTTACCAA
Organism: Corythoichthys intestinalis; assembly: GCF_030265065.1. Lineage (NCBI taxonomy): Eukaryota > Metazoa > Chordata > Actinopteri > Syngnathiformes > Syngnathidae > Corythoichthys > Corythoichthys intestinalis. The sequence goes on from NC_080398.1 coordinate 47,845,032, forward strand.
TGCGGCTCTTTTCCCTACCCTTCCTTTTCAGTTTTGTCCCGACAGTTTATGACGAATTGGCGCAAAACAAGCGGCTTTTGTCTGGGCAGTTTTTTTCTTGGATGGCGTAAAATATTAGTAAAATCGCACGGCGCTGACAATCGAAAACGCTTGAGCGTTCATGAATTTTGCCCCCTCTGTTCTTTGATCTTCTTTGAAATGTAAAGAGAAGAGACGCAAAGCCGAAATTCCTTTGATGTCACAGTAATTCGTCAAAATGTATATATTTTTTTGTATATGATTTGGCTGATAGCTTCTTTAGTAGGTACCTCATTAGCTACTATCAACAGTGTTGGACAATCAAGAGTTCCTCTAATAGTTTTGACATTGAACGCAGCTGCTATGTCACATTACCAGACAACAGAAACTACGGAAACAGCCCTGTTAAAACTGATTGGACGTCTGTCGCTGTCAATGGCACCTAAACGTGATCATTCAGCACCAGCCATTCCAGATCAAATAGATTTTATGTCTATCACTGTCAATGGGAGTGAATGAGTTGATGCATTTGGAGTCTTAATTTTAAATATTGAAGTGCGAGCTCACAGTTTACCTTCAAAAAGTATAAGAAATGCTAGCTTGTTGTAAAATAGATATTGACTTAACTCTTTATAGGGCAGGTGACTATTTTTGGCAATTCAAAAAAAAAAAACACCATAAGATCTGGCGTCCAGACATTTTGCATATAGTGTGGCCTGTTGACTCAAAATGTGATGTCTACATATGTGGATGACAGGTCACAATTATTCATATATTATTGTGTTCTAAATATATATATATTTTTATATAAGGGACATTATGACTAAATACAATTATATAATAATGTTAATAAAAACAAAGTGAATCCAATTAAAATGAATAAATTCAGAAATGCGCTCTTTTTATGGCCCCAATAAGTCTAAAGTTGATTTTTTTTTTTTTTATCTTATTTAATTTCACACTCATTGTATACCTTGGACAACGATTTACGTCAAATTCATTTTGACTTGGAGGACTGACCAAGAATGCTCGACTTTCAGTGCCAATGACTGCACTAGATGTCCAATCCATTTTGAATAGCAAGCCTCTGCTAGTCAAAATAGATTGGACATCTAGTGCCGCCAATGGCAGCCAATGAGTTAAATACCCTAAGCGTATGTATGTAGTTTGCGTATTTTGCCTGGCAATATTTTGATAGTATCGATAAGAGGATTGACTTTAGTTGGCAGTTTTCCCTCAAGGCCTCCATCATGCCGCACTGGAGAAACAGACGGCCACCTTATGTTGCAGAAGCTGGAGCCATTGAGCGCATTGTATAGTAAGATGGCAGCCAGCAGTGAGCCTGCTGACCCCGCACATTGCTTTGCCAACACCCGCGTCGCTCCTCTGACCTACTGCACATCCCTCAAACGCAGCATATTGAATACATATGTGACACCGGATTTAAAAATAACATTTTTTAAATTTCCATACTTTCTGTAGTGCGATTACTCTGCTCCGCTAACAATCACAGTATGTTGGCAGTGTTTGGAATTGCACTTAATTTCCTAAATGCCTCTCAACAGAATACATTTGAAATACAATGTCAGCTAGATTATGGATTCCGCCTTGATAGATAAATAATAAGATAATGGGCATTTAGTTGTCACATTTATGGGCTTGATACTGCGGTGGAATTAAGCTGGTGTCTTTTTGTCATTTTTATAAATTCAAACAGCAAATGATCACAATGCATGCCTAGTTCATTTTGCGAATTAAATGCACAACTGAAAGGCTTTCAAGCAATCGCTCTTATTGTGGAGGAGTCCTGTGGTATTTTATGACTTCTAGTCTAGACCAGGCACTGAATTCTTGACCCCACATCTGGTTTCAAAGAAACCCCCATTCAATTTTCGTTGGAACTTCTAGCTTGTACTGTCTTGACTTGGTCCATGGTTTAGCCTGCCGCTTGTTTGCTGTCAATTGAAGACTAGGCTTTATTTTTTTGGCTCGTCTTTCAAAGCCAGATGGAAAGATCCACTTTTCCACCAGTGTAAATGATGTGCTTTGATTTGTATGAAGTCTAGTGTTGCACATATGGCTCCCATTAAAGAGGGGGTTTGGGTTGCACGAGTTCCAGCTTCTCAAGCTCGAGAGGATGGCGTGTGAACAGTGAATTAGAATTGGGTTTTTGTGGGATGAAATGGCATGCCAGCAGCCTGACTAGAGATAGTTTTAGTATTGCAGCTGAAAATGGCTGCTTTGAGTATGTGAGGAGGAATCGTCCAATGCAAGAGTTTTTCGTTCTAGTAGCACTCTTGTAGTGACAGCAGTGCAAAATTTTAGTTTTGGTGTGATAAGTTCTATGTCAGAACACGCTTGAAAAAAACAACAATTTCCTATTTAAAATGTATAATATTAAAGAAAAAGCTGTTCCAGTAGTTCAACGAAAACATCCCTAGGCAGGGTAAATTAAAGGAGCTGGTTGACATGTGACACTTTTAGCCTTTGCTTTGTAAACAACTTTTGAGTAAAGTATGAGTCGTTACTAATCACATATTGGGAAGTGCCAAAATCAATAAAACGGTGCTATAGCTGGCAATATTGGGCCAATGCAGATTTTGAATAATGCCTTGTATTTTGGGAAAAACGACACCACCACCATCATGATTTTGTTCAGTTTGAATATAGATATAATGAATGGGGTAGTGAGGGCTGATATGTAAACTTGTATTAAATTGGCATGACTCTTTAGCGAAAAGACGCACTTGGAAAGTAGCTGCGTATTCTCTAAAAAGTGCCACATTTATTCTAACGGCCATCTGCATATGTTGTTTTATTAATTTCTTTATTTTTTCTATTATTCCAAGCAATCATTACTGAACAATTTAGCACAAGAGTTATTGTTCTCATCTGGAAATTGATTGCGGTCAAAGTGCTCGACTGGCACTGGATGATTCTAACTAAACCAGAGTGGTCCACTATTTTTCTATTGCTAACGGAATTGAAACCATCTTGCCACCCGGGCCAATTTTGAATCAGACTTCATGGAGCCAAGTGACTACTTGGCTCCATCAAGTCTCTAGAAACTTTCCAGGGATGCCTTCCCTCGCTTAGAGCAGCTACGCTGTTTTGTTTGGGATGCTGTGACATTTTTCACTTTTGGTATTGGTTCATACGATTCTATGTAAAGGTTTAAAACTCTGCTTACAGTATTAACTTGCAGAGTGTTCTCTGCTTAAAAGTGTGGTGGAGGAATGTGTACGCCCTTTCTCTCCCACTGCTTATTTACATCCCACCCTTCTTCACATAGGTAGTACTTAACTGCCATTCTTGATCTAGGCCTTGATCGTGAACTGCTATTTACTTGGGCGGATTTCATACAGGGCTAAAGCTGAAGGTTAAAATGGGAAGATGAAGCTGAATTTTAAGGAAAGACCAGTACAGTGATCAAATTTTTTTGAGCTGTGCCTGTAGCAGTTGTTATGGGTGTAATCATGAACAATGTGCTGGGAAGGAAGGGAAGTGAGAGGTCACAAAGGCTGATGGTGATTTCCTCTGTCTTTCAGATCAGGAAGCTGTGACGGCCGTGGTTTGAGGAAAGGAACATGGCTTCCCAGGGTGAGTTGAAACTTTATCCTGCGTCTAATTTACATTTATACGTTAAAAAAAATCTCCCCTAGTGCTCTATTTTTTTCAATTCTCTTCATTCTCAACAAAAAACCTCACAAATGCAATTGGGCTTCACTCCATCCTGGTGTTGCCTTTTGGTTGGGTTTAAGAAGATTAGCATGGATTACCAAGATGTACCAGTTTATCTCGTAAATTCCGCTTGTACCAAATGATCATTCCAAATTGTACCCCTTCAGCTGATTTGATGGAGCTCGACATGGCCATGGAGCCAGACCGTAAGGCAGCAGTCAGCCACTGGCAGCAGCAGTCCTACCTGGATTCAGGTATTCATTCAGGAGCCACGACTACAGCTCCCTCACTCAGCGGGAAAGGAAATCCAGAAGATGAAGATCTTGACAACAACCAGGCCATGTATGAGTGGGAGCAGGGCTTCAACCAGAACTTCTCCCAGGATCAGGTCCAAGGTGAGTCCCAAGAACCACCTTTGGGTAATTATTTTTTTTGAAAGCTTGGCAAGGTTTACATTTGTGGGGGCGGAAAAACTCTTTTTGCTTTCAGACTTGGATGGCCAGTATGCCATGACCCGTGCCCAGCGTGTGCGTGCGGCAATGTTCCCAGAGACTCTTGAGGAAGGCATGCAAATTCCTTCTACGCAGTATGACACAGCAAATCCTACCAATGTCCAGAGACTAGCAGAACCTTCACAAATGCTCAAACATGCTGTGGTCAATCTGATCAACTATCAAGACGACGCTGAGCTCGCAACCAGAGCCATACCAGAACTCACCAAACTACTCAACGATGAGGACCAAGTAAGTCGTCGTTGATGACTCGTCGTGCCACGAGATCATCCGCCATCCTTGATGAGCACGTTTCTTCTCTTCCTCTTCCAAGGTTGTCGTCAATAAAGCAGCAGTGATGGTGCACCAGCTCTCAAAAAAAGAAGCTTCCCGTCACGCTATCATGCGCTCGCCCCAGATGGTGTCGGCCATAGTCAGGACAATGCAGAACACAAATGATGTGGAGACTGCTCGCTGCACTGCGGGGACCCTCCACAACCTTTCCCATCACAGAGAGGGTCTGCTAGCCATTTTCAAGTCTGGAGGAATCCCAGCTCTAGTCAAAATGCTTGGGTATGTGTGGGAAATCTACATGCCGAAAGGGCTATTTTGAATTGTAATGGTTGAGAATGTTGTTGGTAAGAGAATTGTTTTTGCTGCTAAAAAGTATTTTATCAGGTTCAAATATACATTCTCATTCTATGCATTCTTTTCAGTTAGGTATTTTTAGTGCAATATATTTGTACACAACAGTGGCAAATAAAGTAGGTTTGTTATATGGGAAAACAGCAAAATTAATTTGCAATTTGCACCCGTCAAACTGTCATCGGCGAGAGGAAAACAACATTTTAATCCCCTTTCCATTTCCCAGTTGTATTGTAATCCAATAATCCTTTTTCGGCTTCGCAGTTCACCAGTGGACTCTGTCCTGTTCTATGCCATCACCACCCTCCACAACCTCCTCCTGCACCAGGAAGGAGCTAAGATGGCTGTTCGTTTGGCTGGTGGTCTTCAGAAAATGGTGGCCCTGCTCAATAAAACAAATGTCAAGTTCCTCGCCATCACCACAGATTGTCTCCAAATCCTGGCTTATGGAAACCAGGAAAGCAAGGTCAGTTTATGTCCTTGCCACCTGTGCTGTGAAAGTGTCTGATGTATTCAATATGGAACCAATGTGCTTTTTCTAGCTAATAATCCTGGCCAGTGGAGGCCCCCAAGCACTGGTGAACATCATGAGGACTTACACCTATGAGAAGTTGCTGTGGACCACTAGCAGAGTACTCAAAGTCCTGTCAGTCTGCTCCAGTAACAAACCTGCTATCGTAGAAGCAGGTAGGTTTTCGTTCGAAAGTTTATAAATGACTAGCAGGCACAATAAACTCCAGTCATAGTGCTTTTCAGTTCATTTATCATGCACTTTTTTTCTCAGGAGGAATGCAGGCTCTTGGACTCCATTTGACTGACCCCAGCCAGAGACTTGTCCAGAACTGTCTCTGGACTCTCAGGAACCTATCAGATGCTGCTACCAAACAGGTGAAGCTCATGTAACAAACATAAAATACTTCCTTCGTGCCACCTGTTGTCTATTTTTCCAAATCTTAATCTACTGGTTTTAAATGATTCCTCCTAACTTGACAATTTGTCTCCCAGGAGGGGATGGAGGGTCTGTTGGGGACCCTGGTTCAGCTCCTTGGTAGCGATGACATTAATGTGGTTACCTGTGCTGCTGGCATCCTGTCAAACCTGACTTGCAACAACTACAAGAATAAGATGATGGTCTGTCAGGTTAGTATTCACATGGTAAAGATGGAGAGATTAGTGTTTTGTGCGAACCCAGTCATAAACATTTCAGATGCACTCCCTCATCCAATCATGTCACTTGTATTCCTGTGTAGGTTGGCGGGATCGAGGCTTTGGTTCGCACCGTGCTTCGGGCCGGAGACAGAGAAGATATCACAGAACCAGCCATCTGTGCCCTGCGCCACCTCACATCACGACACCAGGATGCAGAAATGGCCCAGAATGCAGTCAGGCTTCATTATGGCCTGCCAGTTGTCGTGAAATTGTTGCATCCGCCTTCACATTGGCCTCTTATTAAGGTACAGACAAACCTCTGTCATGGTTGTAGTTAGTGAACAGCACTTTTTGTTTATTCGTACTGTAATTTGTAACTGTGATTTTGTCAAGTTGATGATTAAAAGGTGTCTGAAATGTGAGCGTGTACTCCCTCAGGCTACAGTTGGTCTGATTCGTAACCTGGCCCTGTGCCCTGCAAACCACGCTCCTCTGAGGGAGCAGGGAGCCATTCCTAGACTGGTCCAGCTGCTGGTCCGGGCACACCAGGACACGCAGAGACGCACCAGCATGGGGGGCACACAGCAGCAGTTTGTGGTGAGCGCACACAAATCACTAACAAGCAAACAACATCAGTAAGTCAAATAGAAAGCTGTGGCTTTAATAATCGCATTGCCATTTTAGGAGGGCGTTCGCATGGAGGAGATAGTGGAGGGCTGCACTGGAGCACTTCACATCCTTGCCAGAGACGTTCACAACAGAATAGTTATCCGAGGACTGAACACAATTCCACTTTTTGTACAGGTAAAATGCAGTCTCTTACTGGTGATGCTTAATGCGTGACATTTTTTTGAACATCTTACCTATCTGTATGCAGCTCTTGTATTCTCCCATTGAGAACATCCAGCGTGTGGCAGCAGGTGTCCTGTGCGAACTGGCGCAGGACAAGGAGGCTGCCGAGGCCATCGAGGCAGAGGGCGCCACCGCCCCTCTCACTGAGCTGCTGCACAGCCGCAACGAAGGAGTTGGTACGTCCAAAAAACTCCTCAAAAGATAGTTAATGCTACACTCATTTCAATTTAGGAACAGATTCGTAGGATTTCATTTCATTTTGATTGGGCAAACATTTGGTATTGTACACTCCTGAATATTAAAAAAAAAGCTGACTTGTCGTCTCGCACATCATCTCAGCCACATACGCAGCAGCAGTTCTCTTCCGCATGTCAGAGGACAAACCTCAAGACTACAAGAAACGCCTCTCAGTAGAACTCACAAGTTCGCTCTTCAGGACGGAACCGATGGCTTGGAACGAAGTAGGAAGCGCTCACTGTAATATTTGTTCAGTGTGTATTTGCAAACAAGTTTTAATGCGACTCCTGTGTGTCTCTGCAGACTGCGGAACTTGGTCTGGACATCGGTGCTCAGGGAGAGCCAATTGGCTACAGACAGGATGGTAAGTCACTTCCATGCAATCTAACCAGCACAGTCCCATTTTTCAAGTGTCACATGGTTCTCAAAAAGCATGATAGTTACAACTTAGTCCCTGAAATTTAGCTGACTAGGAGCCCCGAACACTTTGACCTCATTCACTGTAGTGTAGTGCTTGAGCTCAGAAAGTCAGTTGAACAGTTATTCCAAGGGTGTGTGCGCGTGGTATTTTGGCAGTGTTTTGCAAGTACGCACTAGCGTGTGGGCGCTTTATTTGTTAACATGCTTCTAACAGCTGCTCTGCTTCTCCCGCCCTCCACACCTCCCACTACCAGACCCCAGCTATCGTTCCTTCCACTCGGGAGGCTACGGGGCAGACTCGATGGGCATGGAGCCCATGATGGACCATGATCTGGCCGGGGGCCACCACCCAGGTCAGGACTACCCTCCGGTGGAGGGCCTTCCCGACCTGGGACACAGCCAGGAACTGATTGAAGGCCTACCACCTGGTGACTCCAACCAACTGGCGTGGTTTGACACAGACTTGTAAATACCAAGACCAACATAGCTCAACATTTCCTACTAGGTAAGATGGATACTGATCCACTTGTGTGCATGTTGGTCTGGAGAACATGGCTCATGGGAGTAGATGAACTCAATTAAGCTGCTTCCGCATGCACATACTGCATGTCAAACTGTATAGTGCTTTAGTTTGTGTGCCCGTGGTGTTCTACTGTTATTTTATGTTACATCTTCACAATCTCCTTTCTTTGCATTTGCAGCTGTATTATGTGATTTGGAGGAACCTGCATCTTGATTCTTCCACACGGAGGAGGCGGGGTTTTAGAAAGTGCCTGACGATGACCCATCCTGTCTATAGGAGCTCCATTGGGACAAATGAGTGACAAGTTGGGGTCTGGTTTTAATCAGAGGATGGTCAGTTGACTTGAAATCCTGATGCGACACATGGATTTGATCTCAGTTTGCTTTTGAAATACCCTTTTTATGTAATTTTCCATTTTTATCCTTTGTTTTTACTTTTATCCTCCTTGAATTCTGTAATGGTACAAAATGCTTTTTAGCTTGCTTTCCCCCCATTTTCATTGCTCAAAATTATACCCATTGTTTTGTTTGCAGTTCCCTGTATTAGACTCTGGTAGTGTTTTATTTTTTATTTTTTCTAATTTTGGGGGGTGATAATGCTCCATCCAATGTACATGACCACATTTTAAATGGTGTCTAAAACACTAAGGTTAAATCGGTTGCATTGTATCATTGTGTAGCTTTTGTATAAAACATTGGAAGTCATGGTCCAAATATCGAGCTATTTTCTTGCTTTAAAGGTGGACACGAAGGTGTCTCTGCTGTTCCAAAGGGGGTGTAGCTGACCTAGCCGACAGAGGGCTTTTATTGGTCTGTTACCAAATGGGGGTGGGGCTAGACTAGTTGGAGGAGGTGGTTGCTGTAGCCTGCTGTGTTCTGAAACAATAAAATGGACTCATTATTTCAAATGGCTGCATCCTTTTACTTCAAGTTTTTGGTGGAACACCCAAGTACATGACAATTGGACATTGTAATATTTCCACGAAGATGTGAACAGTGCACGGCAATCGCTGCTACGTCTTTTGAATCGGGTGACGTGCATGGATTTCTAAAATGTGACATCTTCGGATGAAACGACCTGATGTGGAATTGCCAAAGTTATACTGCTATGTGTTTTGTAATTCAGATGGCCAACAAACATCTCAAATGTGCATCTTATAAACATGTAAAAGTACCAAAACTGACCTGTAAGGGGCAGCATAGTGCCACAGTGAAGCCAGACTGCTAGAAAATAACTGAAGAAGAGGTTCCAGCTATTGGTTCCTTGTCATTTGCTAGGTGTGAAGTAAAAAACCATGCAAACAGGTCATCCTCAGCGTATTTGTTGCAACAGCAATGTTCACCTCGTTTCCTGTCTCGAAAAAAAAAAAAAAAACAGTCCATGATCTTGCTTTATTCTTTGTCATAGTAAATACCGGTAAGTTAATAGAGGAGTTTAGAAGGTAAAACCACCATGTACTGCTGTACAATTAATCTTTCAGAGACCTGTCACTTTAATGAGTAACTGTAAGCTGGAAGGATGTACATATTTGGCCTTATTTGTTTCTCATTTGAGCTGGATCAAATCATCAGTCAACAGATAACTTTTGAGAAATGTTTCAGTGCTGAGTCAAGACATTGAAAAGATTTTAAAATCAACTTCAGAGTTCTCATCTCAGGAAAATTGTTAGGAGTGAGATCGAGTGTTTATACACTGCAAAAACATAACTAAAATCTTGTCTTCAGTGTTAATCTATTACAAGTGAAATTATCTGGCATTCAAGTACTGGACTGTCTCAGAAAATTAGAATACACAATATTCTAATTTTTTGAGACAGTCCTGTGTATATATACAGGACTGTCTCAGGAAATTAGAATTCACAATATTCTAATTTCCTGACTGTCTCAGGAAATTCTAATTTCCTGACTGTCTCAGGAAATTAGAATATTGTGTATTCTAATTTCCTGAGACAGTCCTGTATATATACACAGGACTGTCTCAAAAAATTAGAATATTGTGTATTCTAATTTTCTGAGACAGTCCAGTAAATTTTACTCAGACTTATTGAATTATAACTAGCTGAAAATTAGCTTAACACTTATTTTAAGCAATAAATTGGTATATTTAATCTTAGTTTTGAAATGTTCTTAATTCACGAATATTGTTCAAAACATTTGGTGGCCATTTTTTCTTGATTTATGTGAAAAGTTCTCGTTTAGATGATCTATGGGCTTGATAAATCTGTTAACTAGTCTCTAACACTCAAAACAAAATGGCGAAAATAATTTGACTAGATTTAAGAAAAACTTATTAAGGCATAAATATGCAGTGTGTATGTACAGAGGTGTATATCCTCATAGAAATAAAAGACTGCTGGCCAGACCGGTGCAAATTTTTTTCAACTGGGGGTCACAAGAAATTGTTTTTTGATCACGGGTCGGAGCAACAATAACTTGAACTTGTTTTCACTATTATATTTCATTGATGCGGGGGGGAAATGTAAAACCAGATTCCATGAGGAATCCATTCCAGCTATAACTGCAAATTTATAACGTTTAATCAGATTTGTCTTTATCCATTTTCTCCATTTTGTTTTGATTGTTAAAGTATTAACGATAATGTGTCAGATTATTCCTCTTTAAGTAAATACTAGTATTTGTTCTTATTGAAGCACTGGCAGATAAAATTATTTTTAGCAGATTTACACCGAAAAAATTTAGTTTTAAGGAGGTGTGTTTTTGCAGTGTACACCACATATTGTGAATAACGACTGAATGCAATGATGTGGAATTGCCAAAGATATTTTATTCAATATAGAACATTGATGACAGCAGAAGTTTAAACAAAAACACCTTTTTTCCCTTAAAATATTATTTTAAATTTCATAGAGTCAACAAATATCTGTAGAAGCACATATAACAAACAATTGACAGACCAATTACCACTTGGAGTATAAAAAGAGCTCAGAATGGCAGTGTCTGTCAGAACACAAGATGGATAGAGGATCGCCAATTTACAGTCCACCGTGCCATCATCCGTTACCAGCTGAAACTGGGCCCAGAAGCACAGGTATTTTTTCGAGGTCAAGGGTCATTTATTGCAAAATGGAAAACTTCTGTAGTGAGACGAATCACGATTCAAAGTTCTTTATGGAAACCAGGAACGTCATGTTATCCGGACTAAAAATGACAACCTAAGCTGTTATAAGGCAAAAGCAACAAATTTGTATTGCTTCCTCAGAATAAATTTTTGTTCGCTCCTATTTTTGAGGGTCAGCAGGCTGCATGTGGCTCGGGGGTCATACAATGACCCAGGTCTTATGTGGGCAAAGTTGTATACACTACAGTCATGTGAAAAAATTAGGACACCCTGTTAAATATTCTTTATTAAGAAATGTTCACATATCAATGTCTGATCTTGTTTTCTTTATCTCTGGAAAATAATGATTTCATTGCAGGTAAACAACAAAAATTAACATTGTTTTACTCATAAAACCAAGTACATTAACAAAAATGCATATTCTGAGGAAACAGTTAGGACACCCTAATAGCAAATGTTACCCCCTTTGTCCGAAATAACTTCAGTGAGACACTTTTTGTAGCCATATACCAGTCTTTGACATCGGTCTGAAGAAAGTTTGCCCCACTCCTCAAAGCAGAATACTTTCAGCTGTGAGATGTTTGAGGGGTTTCTTGCATGTACAGCCCGTTTCAAGTCACTCCACAGCATCTCAATGGGATTAAGATCTGGGCTTTGACTCAGCCATTCCAGGACTCTCATTTCTTCCTTTTCAGCCAGTCCTTGGTGGATTTACGGGTATATTTGGGTCATTGTCATGTTGCAGGGTCCAGTTTCGCTTCAACTTTAAAGAGCATACGACATGAGAAAAAAAGTCTTAAATAGCATTATTATGTGAATTAGAATCATATTTTGAGATGATTCGACTATATACAACAATTTAGCAAAGCGCAGATGACGAGAAATTAGTCTTTTAATCTGCCGGTTAGCCACGCCTACCATTATAGGGCTCTAGCGTCTCCAACAGGTGGATGACATCAGCGGGAGAATGGACTCATTGGTTTTACTATTCAGCCCATTGAGGGGGAATTATTCAGAACGAGGAAAACGCGACGAAGAGAGCCGCAAAATGTCATTGTTTCAGTCGCTCTTCTCCAATATTTTTACAGGATATTCTTTTTATCCGAGTATTTTTCCCCAATAGCTAAATAAATGGCTTGAGAAGGACCAGTCAGCCCGTCGAGGGGGAACTATTCACAACGAGGAAAACGCGACGAAGAGAGCTGCAAAATTTCATTGTTTCTGTCTCTTTACTTCAATATTTTTACAGGATATTCTTTTTATCCAAGTATTTTCCCCAATTGCTAAATAAATGGCATGGTCATGACAACAGTCTTGTGCTACATGGAATATGAAATAATAAAAATGCACTTATTCAGGACGACATGGCAAAATTACTCCCTAATGGTCAAAACTGTCGACTTCACCTTTACTGTCGCGCCTCCCGAACGATATTTTATGACACCTAAATCGGACATATGTCATTTCCCTTCCCCGGCTTCGGAGAATGCAAACAAACCAAGAGGCGTGACAGCTAGCCGACATGCTAACCCGAACCGAGTGATGTTTCAAAGTCTTCGAAGCGGAAAATCACACATAACTAGCCCGGATTATTATGATGACTGGGTTGCTGATTGTCTTCGCGGATCGGCAAACCGCCCAGCAGAGAGCAATTTACAGTTCGTTGCCCAGAGGAAAGCGGCTGCAGTTGTTGTGCAGTTAACATGCAGCTAATGTGCACGAGGAGAGCTTTTTACGTGCCTATCAATGATCAAACGTAAGTAGTCCTGTATTTAAAGGAAGTTTGTAGTGTTTACTTTGTAATCTCTGCATTAATATTTGACATAATACAAAACAAGATGTTTACTCACTTCCTTGTAAGTCCAATGGTCCCACAGTAGTAGGGCTTGGCCAATATCCACGGTGAATGGGAACCTTTTGAAACTCCAAAAAGGCGCACACGCCTCTCCCTCATAAAGCAAGATTTTTCTGCAGCCGTTTGGCTGGCGTGATACGAAAAATGAACGTATTAATCCGCAAAATTAGCTGAATCCTTAGTCCTCATACACAACAGTACGGCTGTTTAGTGAAGAGGACGCCTTCACCCGTACATGTCACAGCGCCCTCCTCCTCAATGCAAGACCGAAGCTGGAAGTCACTCATTTTCATGGCGCGGGATTAAAAAAACTAAATAAATATAGCGATCGCTTCCACACACATCCAAGCGGTCCATATCATTCAGGAGCATAAAATACCGCGTGTATTATGAAATAAACATGCTTTTTCGTGTCACATGCACTTTAATTTATTCACAGATGATCTCACATGTTCCTCAAGCACCATCTGATACACGATAAAACTCATTGTGGATTCTATGATGGTGAGCTAGATTTCATTGTGGACTCTATAATGATGAGCTGGCCAGGTCCTGCTGCAGCTAAGCCTCCTCAAACCATGAATCTTCCACCTCCATGCTTCACAGTTGGTATGAGGTTCTTTTCCTGGAATGTTGTATTGGGTTTACGCCAAACATGTCCTCTGTTCTGGTGTTCAAATAATTTAATTTTAGATTCATCTGTCCAAAGAACATTATTCCAGAAGTCCTGGTCTTTGTCTTCATTCACTATAGCAAAATTCAGTCTAGCCTTCAAGTTCTTTTTAGAGAGCAAAGGTTTCCTCCTTGCACGCCTCCCATGAATGTTAAATTTGTGTAGCCTCTTTCTGATTGTAGAGGTATGCACTTTCACATAAACAGTACCAAGAGCCTGCTGTAGGTCCCGTGATGGCATTTTAGGGTTTTTGGAGACTTCTTTTAGCATCTTGCAGTCTGCTCTGGGGGTGAACTTGTTTAGATGGCCAGACCTGGGTATGTTGGCAGTTGTTTTGAATGTTCTCCACTTGTAGACTATTTTCCGGACAGTGGAATGGCTGATTTTATATTGTTTGAGATCTTCTGAAATCCCTTACGTAGCGTCTACAATCTTCTTTCTGAAGGCCTCACACAGCTACTTTGATCTCACCATCGTGTTTTCTCTCACTTCAACAGTCAGGGGGACACTAAACTAAATGTGAGGTTTAAATAAGGCAAGCATCCTTCAAAACACTGGGTAATGATGTTCCAATCGTGCACCTGATGTGATACACTTATGTGTGATTTTAGCCATTTTATTTGGGATTGCATGTGGGGGTGTCCTAATTTACTCCTCAACAGAAGTTGCATTAAATTTAAAATTAAACTTTACTGGAAGTTTTAAAAAAAATATATTTTTTCCCCAGTTTTAACTGTTTAGTTCTATTACTTGAATCTCTCAGGATTGTTAAAATTGATATTAAATATCCATATGACCAAATATGTTCGAAAACACACAGGCTTCCATAGGGTGTCCTAATTTTTTCGCATGACTGGACTGGACAGGACTGACAGCTGACAGCTCAAGTCAACGTGATACCTACAATGTAGAAAGAAGATGGGTGATATATTTTGACAAGGATTAACCTATTAGCACAGTAATACCTCTTGAAAAGCCTCACCACAAAAGGGTGCCAGCCACTGGCACAGCAACAGTAGCTTCAAAGATCCAAACTCAACCTTAGCTATACACTGCAATTAGGATAGCCGTTTCCACAACAGTAAAGAGGACGCACTGCGGCATTTATAAGGAAATAAAAATTGCAACATCCGATTGAAATGTACTCCGTATAACAATACAATTTTCTACATGATACAGTGATTCTAGGACACATTCATTATAAGACAATGTATCTATGATATACTGCTAGTATATCATTGTGTGGATTTTGTGTAACCAAGTAATATAGAATTAAACAAGATAATAAATTTGCATAAAAATAATCACAAAAATATAAATCCCAGTTCTTAATAGAACTTTTATGTATACAAAAAAATAATAGCAGTTTTTACAATATTTGCAGAAGACATAAGAGCAACCAAAAACTACTGCCAAGTATAACGTGAGAAGTGGCGAACCGCGGAAACACAAAAACTAACAATTGAATTTAACTCACCAATTTTTTCTTGTTATTAGTTATCTTTGACAATGGAAAATGACACATTTGTAGTGGCACTTACAAATTGAAAACATGTCAGACGTCGAGGTAAAATAGCGTGGTGTTTAACATTGTGAGCACTCGCAAACACCCCCGTTGTCTTCAAACAAGTGCACTGACAAAGGATAGTCTGCCTGGTTGTTTAGTTCAGATGTCTATACATCGCATTGTAATCAGAATGACCTCGACTCAAATTATGCCTAGAACAATTTATAAGCCTATGTCTGTAATTAAATCCAGTTTAGTTCAAATTTTTAGTTCAGACCACTTGGGAAGTCCATCCGTCCACCCTTTCGGCTTCATTCCCTCAGGGATCGCAACAACGAAACAGTCATTTTATGCCAGGACACAACCTGCAAGTGAAAATCAAACCCGGACCTCCACAATTGAGATGGCGTGCTCGGAACACTAAGCTGCCATCCAGATATTTGAAGGGGAAGTTCAGAATTTTTAACATCAGGCTTAATCTTCGAGTTAGCGAGGGTTTAATTAGTCGGTAGAGTTGATTTCAACAGATTCCGTGTAGTTGAGTTTCAGGGCTCCGGAATGGCTAAGCTAGCGCGAGTTAATTGGGCTGACTGAGGCTAAGTCTACACTTAGACAGATAATGGCCTTAAACGTGTAATTAGTTGGACTATACAGCATGTCGGCTACACTAGTATGGCCATTATCCGGATTGGTTGTTAGACGGATAATGTAGGCGGGTAACGTTACACGCTTCCCAATATGGACTGCTGTCTCCGTACAACATTCGGATACTCAGGAAGGGACGTCATGCCTTCGCCGTTTTTAGAGCGGCATGACAGCAATGTAAACAATGAAGGCGGACGATCACGACGTGGCATTCCTGCTCCTCTTTTTTCTTCACACATTTTCTTGAACCTTCAAACTACATTAATATGCTTCAATTCAGTGCCCACTTGGGGTCCTCCCATTTTGGATGACGTGGAGATGAGCGTTTTTTACAGAGCTCGTCTCCTGAGTTGTCTCAGATCAGCCAGTTGCGGGGCTGGCCCCTCTCAACACAATACTGTATATAAAAATGCGTAGAGGCAAATTAAACCCCGAAAAGTGACCTGTGTGGTACCCCCAGTCAAAAAGGCGAGCGATCTGTTTTTTTCCAAGACATTTCTGCCTGTCAAAACTGTCGCCACTTCCAGGATCGCTACTTTTATGCACAAGCAGTCCTGGTTGCGCCTTCCAGGAAATACATGCAGCGCCACACCATATGCTTCTATTTGTTATTTTCCAAGTGGTGAGAGCGCAACTGAGCATCCATTGTAAAATCCCAAGTAACGATGTCAGGCTTTCGTTGTTTTATAAAAATTTATTTCAATAACAACTCGGCGTCAGCTCGTCAAACCCGAGCGTGCTCTCCTTTCACTCTCGCTCCTGCGTGATGCGTTCAATTGCGATCACGAAAAAAAACAGTGATCACAAAACAATGACAGTCTAGAATGTGTGGTAATTTCGAAATTTGCCGCAGGCGAGTAATGAGTTTCCGGTTCAGAGGTAAACCGCGCGGGCGATGACGTAAAACATTAGGCTTCTCCTTTCTACGCATGCATAGTTTGCGCAAATGCAGGCGTGCCTTGCAGAAGCTGGGGGGCCTTAAACGCACCTTAAACGAAGTGAACAGGTATAAAAATAGTCGGCAAAACACCTTGGAGAAAATTATCTGTCCTAGTGTAGACGTAGCCTTAGCATGCCAATAAAAAACGATGACCCATGCAATCTATAGTGTTGGCTATGTTTTCAAGATAAGTTATAAAACCTACCACTGCATGCCAATAATTGAAGTATGAACAGCAACAGCAACTTTCCTTTGCACATTTAATCTGTCTGTTTCCACAGCCTCTATTTGCACATTTTGCCACGTTACCGGCCGTCAGTTAACTCAGGAGACTGATGCTGCATTCAAGGAAGGTGGAAAGTCAGTTTCCAACCTCCAATCAGGAAAAGTATCAGTGGAACTACTCCACTATTTGATCGCATACGAGAAGGCAGCTTTGCTGGAGGTCAACATGTCTTTTGATGGCCAAAATAAAAAGTAACTTGTCGCAATCAGCCATCTTTGCGGTTTACATCCGCTCGGAACACTTTGAGGTCGCAACTGGTACCATCCGAGCGGGATTAGACCGACTTCCTCCCTTCTTCAAATGCATTGCGAGCACGAGTGGCAATAGCACTCCTCTCTGTTGTGGTTGAATTACGTATCTAAAAAAATAGTAGAATGAAATGAATTAGGCAGTTTGGTGTGACATTGTTTTGGTCGCATGGGCAGTTTGGAACAATGATCTGCATTTTGAATTTATTTGACTATGTTGGATCCGTTTCTAGATCTGTATCGTTTTTTAGGGGCATGCTAGGCAGGCACCATTGACTCACGCTATCTTAGCTACTCCGGAGCCCTGAAACTAACAAATAACTTACAAACTGCACTGAATTTGTTGAAATCAACTCCACCAACTAATTAAACCCCTGCTAACTCAAAGACTAAGCTTAATATCAAAAATTCTGAACTTCCGCTTTAACCGGAGTACAGTTTTACTTAAAATTCTCGGTTTTCGGCCATTACTTCACTTTGTAAGTTTTCCATCAAAACTTGAAAATTCAAGTAAAATACTAGTTTGACTTGAAATCTCAAGTTCTGAAAACATTTTATTAATGCATTTATTTTTACATTGTATTCAGATGCAAACCCAGAAGGGAGAACAAATAAGTGTCCTGCTTGAGGCTGTGCCAAACGCAGGGCGAGACATTTCAGTGTAGGACTGTTCTGCATAAATCTGGATGCATGGCCACCCTAAATGCAATCTAGCTAACTTCATTTAGCTACACGAGAAGGTTAGAACATTAGGAATAGCTCGTTATGAAGCAATATGCATTGTGTAATGGAAATTTTATTGCACGTTTCAATCAAAAACATGCTCTATCTATAATAATCTATTCAATTGAGAGGGTTTGTGTATTTGCCATCTCTTTTATCGTGGAAGTTCTGTTCTAACCCACATTAGTCTAAATCTGCTTCACCCTTCTCTTGTCCCAAGGGTCTGTGAGGGCAGCTTGACAGCAAGGCAGACAGAGTCCTAGCCAACCTCCTTAAATTAATTAAAACCTTCATAATTAACCTAATCAACACAATTCCCAGAGGCTTCAGAAAACCTTGGAAACTAATCTTTTGGAAACGAGACCCATCTAAGTTTTAGGACAATTCTTGAGCTGTCATTTATAAACCCCTGCAGCACACTATGTACTGAACCCTTCATACACTTTGTGTTCATCTAATTTAATGGGATTGGTTGCATTTGCCCAATCTTAATTTTAAAAAAATGAACAAGTGTGCGCCTGTAAGAAAAAAATAAAGTATTTGGCAATTTGAAGACTTATCAAGACAAATTTGGTACTATACTCACACATACAACATACACAGTATAGCACACTGTGCATGGTGTGGCAAAAATCACAAGACACGTCCTTATTTCTATTTCATTTCAGGTATCATTCACACAAATATGAGGCAACCAACATTGGACAGCTTGGCTGTGCATCCTTTGGAAGCATATCATTACCTTGCCCACGGCCCACATGTGACATTGGAGAAGTAATGACGCATTTTTACCTGGCGAGGATTTTTTTATTCCCGACAGCAGCTGAGAAGCTTTATGGCTGTCACACTCCTCTAACATGTAGCACAATTAACAAATCATGGCATATGTTTCTTGAACTGTTCTTGACAAACCATGAAGTAGAGTAGTTCGATTTTACCGAAAAAGAACATCCCGATTATTTTTTCTCAAACCCGATTTTCAGATATTGATTACAATTTTTTGGCATGCTTTTGGTTACAGTAATCTAGTAGCTGCAATCTTGACAGGAAAACGAGACAGAGGGACAGACAAACACACACAGCGAGACAGACACATAAACACGCATATACTTTCATACTTTTGGTATAGTGCAATATACACTTAGCCAGACGTGGCGCTGTCGTTGTGCTCTACATGAAAGTGTGCAGACGAAGTAAATTAAGTGGTGAAGTTTTCAAGGCTGCATGTTTTATTTGGCAATTCTTCTACATACACTGCTGGCGAAAAGTATTGGCACCCTTGCAATTCTGTCAGATAATGCTCAATTTCTCCCAGAAAATGATTACGATTACAAATGCTTTGGTAGTAATATCTTCCTTTATTTTGATTGCAATGAAAAAAACACAAAAGAGAATAGAAAAAAAAAATCATAATCATTTTACACAAAACTCCATGGGCTGGAAAAAAGTATTGGCATCCTTTGAAAAATCATGTGATGCATCTCTAATTTGTGTAATTAACAGCACCTGTTACTTACCTGTGGCACATAACAGGTGGTGGCAATAACTAAATCAAACTTGCAGCCAGTTAAAATGAATTAAAGTTGACTCAACCTCTGTACTGTGTCCTTGTGTGTATCACATTGAGCATGGAGAAAAGAAAGAAGACCATAGAACTGTGTATATAAGCTCCAAGTTTCTTTTCAGTCCTGGTTGTGTCTTTGTGGATGTCTATCCCAGTGTGGTCGATATCTACTTCTGAAGCCCTCCTGGTTAGGGATGGGAATTGATAAGATTTTTTACGATTCCGATTCCATTATCGATATTGCTTAACGATTCGATTCTTTATCGATTCTCTCTAATTTGGGGAAAAAGAAGAACAAACGTTTTGATTGGCATCGAGTTTGTTTAATCAGAAGTCACAACCTTACAAACTCACAACGAGGTCTAAAGAGGCCCAAAGCCTCAATGTTGACTGTGGCAATCAGTGGCAAATTCACAAGAATGTGTAACATTTTACTGAAACATTTTTCTAATAGAATTAAAAAATATTGGTATCTATTGGCATACAGGTCGTTGTTCTGCCTTTGGCAGTATGTGTTAAAGCAGGGGTCCCCAAAATTTTTCCTGTGAGGGCCACATAACTATTCCCTTCTCTGATGAGGGGCCGGGGTCAGTTTGTAACAGAAAAAGTGTGACGATTGCAGGAGTGCCTAAATAGAAAAATAATGTTGTTTTTGAGAAAGCCACAATCAAATAACCCTTTCTGGATTCCCCACAGAACAAAAGTAAATAAAATTAAAACAATAATATAATATAATAATAAATAAAAATAACACTATTAATTAAATAGATAATAACCAAATAACCCTCTCTGAGTTCTTCACAGAAAAAGGCCAGGAAATAAATAAGACTATTGAGAAAAAAAAAAAAATCAAAATGCTCTCTGGTATTGTTCAGGGAGCCGGACCAAATGTGGAAGCGGGCCGTATTTGGCCCGCGGGCCGTAGTTTGGGGACCCCTGCGTTGAAGTTTATTATTTAACATTATATTGAAATGCATGCCTTTTAGTTTTTATGGTGCTTTCACGCTCAAGTGGGGGCGCCCTAACGCTTCCTCACGCGAAGAAGAACGCCCTCACGTGAAGAAGAGCGTGCTTAAACGCTAAGAAGAAGTGCCGCATCCAAGTGAGTGAGCGAGTTAGTGAGAGAGGGACACACTGCCACGAGCCTACGTTCTTTGTTAATGTTTGTAAAATATCTACAGAGGCAACGCCTGTATGTATCATCTTTTGTGTTGTTTTTGTGTGTTTCCACTCGCGATCGAACACTTAAATCAGTTGTGTAGTGGTTTGAACGATGTGCTAATGCTAGCGAACGCATGCTAACCATTTGTTATAACTGTATTAGCAGCTAATCATCGCTGATTTACGTTGATGCAAACCTGTTTGTTATTGGGCACGAAATTGATTTGTTTCATTTCTATTTTTAGTTTCACTCTTCAAGTGATGGTTGAATAAAGTCAGCAAACTATACCAATGTCTTCTGCATCGTCATTTGGGAGTTTAGCTAGCTGAATGGCCAGGACTGAGCCTTAGCGTCTCGGTGAGGACAGTACAGTCGTATTCCCTCCCAATGCAGTTATCTCCACCTTGCAATGACTGCAAGTCGCTTTGTTGTAATTTTTCCTCGTGAAGCGAAGACACACTTTCGAGCGTTTGAACCTACGTGCCGTCATTGTTATGTTTACGGCTGCAATGCTCGTGCTAAACCATCGTAACCTTCCATTTTCACCCTCTTTCTTGGTGAAGGGTAGCCACACTTTGGAGCGAGTGGTTCTTGGCGCCATGCTAGTTTGATGCGTCTGGACAACAAGACACGTCACAATGCAGTATGCCTTTAGGAATCGTTGAAGGGATCATTAAGGCTTTTTCATTTTGATGTCGAGGCCTCGAAACACTGGGAACCGGTTGGAAATTGGACTCGGACTTCGATTCCCATCCCTACTCGTGGTTCTCCATTCCCTGTTTGAGTGAGTTTTGATGCCATTTATTTGATCCCCTGGCCTTTTGTTGATACTTTGTGCTTTTGTTAATTATCATTAAACCAATTTTGAGTTCACTGCCAACCGGCCTTGCCCCCTTACCTTGTCTTGGAATTGTTTCCCTGCTTTTAGGTCTACACCGCGCGTCCGCCCTCGTTCCCTGACAATCTGCAAGTTTTGAATCAATCTCTTGCAATAAAAAAGAAACCGTGTATTTAATCTTAAAGCAACAAAATGAGGATTTCATGTTAGACTCAACACGGGCTTGGACTGATCGGGCTTTGGTCCTAGAGGAGAACAATTGCCCTTTCACAATTGGCCAGGCTTGAGATTTTGAGGTGAAAAGGCATTCCTCAGGTTGCTATGGTAAGGTCTGAATGACATCATTTGCTTGCTTCTTCTAGGTCCTCTCATCCCTGAATAAAAAGCTCTCTCCGCCCCCTTCGCCTCCCTCTGCTCCTCTCATTTGCCGCCCTTCTTTCTAAAACCTGTGCCCCACTTCTACTATGGCTGAAGCCGTCAGTGTGCCGCCGTCGGCCTCTTCAAAGACTACAGCTGATCTCTGCTTTCATCTGCCACTGAGGCAAAGAGGGGAGAAGAGACAGAGGAAAAAGGAAAAATGTAAAAGAGAAAGCAATAAGGAAAACGAAAGCCTGAAGAAGGATGGGGGATTAAAGTGATGGGGGTAAAAGCAGGAGTGACCAGGGAGAAGGTATAGGGAGGGGGCTGTGGGTAAGGCCAATAGGACAACAATACAACTTTTATTATTGCGGCTCATGAGAGCGTGTGTGTATGTGAAATGTGTCCGGGTTCAAGATCAACACATCAAAGGCTACTTCGTCACTACACTGACAAAAAGCTTGAACACGCACTTGAAAAACATACAAAAGCTGCACTGATCATGAGATAAAGTCATGCACGCACACTCACATATGCACGTGCACCAACACACACACAGTCTTCTTACAAAACTGTAATGTCATTTTGCTAATCAAACAGTGGGTTGAGTGTGTGTTTGTTGTTAGGATGTGCATCATAGATTTAACATTAGCATCCCGCTGTTGGCCAGTGACGCCAGAGGGACGCATGAGAAGGAACTCTTCACGCGCTGCGCCCTCATCCATGTACTTTCATTATTATAGCGGCCAGAGATATGTTTTTTTCCCAAGCAATTTCATCGTTTTTATCGGAACAATGGTTAACACTTGTTGTCAAGGAAATTGCTCGAACACAAACACTGACGATGTACGTACATAAGCCTTTAGAAATTTCAGTCCGACCAATCCGTGAGAGCCGAGTGGATTGTAGTAGATCCAGCGAGCAAGGATGAAGTAGAGTGGACCAGGGAAGTATTGTGTTGTTTGATCAAAACATTTTACCGAAGATTGCTTTGACCAAGTGACAAATCAAGTGTTTCCAATGAAAAGCTGTTGACAATGACATTGGAACAAAAAACAAAATGGCATTAGCAGACATTGTTGGCCCGTCACCAAAAGTGCACTAGTAAAAATAAACTGATTCTAATATTTTCAGAAGATAAATTATTTGTGTTTCAATTCCTATGCTTCCAGTTGTGTAGAATTGAGAGACATAATGTCCAGAATAATGTTTTTCGGGACTTACTTCTTCCTCTGACCTACTTTCAATTGCTTATTCTGACTCGACGAGTTTTGACTAGTTTTCACTGACTCCTGCCGGAATCCTTCCTTTTTGATACAGTGAGGAAAATAAGTATTTGAACACCCTGCAATTTTGCAAGTTCTCCCACTTAGAAATGATGGGCGGGTTTGAAATTTTCATGGTAGGTGCTTGTCCACTATGAGAGACAATCTTTAAAAAAAAATCCAGAAGTCACAGTGTATGATTTTTTTTTTTTTTTTTTTTTTTTTTTTTTACAATTTATTTGTATTATACTGCTGCAAATAAGAATTTGAACACCTGAGAAAATCAGTGTTCCTATTTGGTACAGTTGCCTTTGATTATAACTACAGAGGTCAAATGTTTCCTGTAACTTTTCAACCAGGTTTGCACAGACTGCAGCAGGGATTTTGCACCACTGCTCCACACAGATCTTCTCTGGATCAATCAGGTTTCTGGGCTGTCACTGAGAAACACGTAGTTTGAGCGTCCTCCAAAGATTTTCTATCTGGTTTAGGTCTAGAGACTGGCTAGGCTCCTCCAGAACCTTGATATGCTTTATACGAAGCCACACCTTAGTAATTCTGGCTGTCTGCTTCAGGCCATTGTCATGTTGGAAGACCCAGTCACGACCCATTTCAGTGCTCTAACTGAGGGAACTGGCCATCCTTTCCTTAATACACTGCAGTCGTTCAGTCCCATGGGCAGAAAAACACCCCCAAAACATGATGCTACCACCCCCATGCTTCAAAGTAGCGAAGGTCTTCTTGGGATGATACTCATCCTTCTTCTTCCCCCAAACACTATGAGTGGAATTAAAACCCAAAAAATCCATTTTAAACTTAAATGATCACATGACTTCCTCCCATGACTCCTCTGGATCACCCAAATGGTCATTGGCAAACTTAAAACGGGCCAGGACATGTGCTGGTTTAAGCAGGGGAGCCTTCCGTTCCTTGCATTATTTTAAAGGTCACCACGGAGCCAGAAATTGTATTTATTTTGGGGTGGGGGTGGGTGGGGGGGGGTCAAAACTACTGAAATGCAACGATAACTGTTTTGGTCAGTTATTTCTATAACACATACAAAAACTGATTTTCATTCAATTTTTATTTTCCCTCATTTTCTCACATACTAAATACCAGATCTCAAGAACATAGGTTGTATATTAATATTGAAGATAATGTAAACGTTTACTTTTTGTCGTGTTTTTTAATAATAAAGATAAAAGTGACATACATTCAGAAAAATAAGTACAAATTACTTATATTATGCAGAGTGACATGGAATATATTTTGAAGATCGCGCAAACATTTATTTTTTTTAATCATAAGGAAATGAATAAATAAGTAGCCTAACACAAATGAACAAATATAAGTCCAAAGTGCACATTGACAGCTGAGATGTTCTGAACCTCACCATCAGAGCAAATAAAACTAAATATGATAAATAAGCCACGTTAGCTCTTTCCTTGCTCTTAAAGATTTCTGTGGCATTGCCCTTTTTTGTTTTTTTTGCTATTTCAGAAAACATGCACATTTGAACCAATCAGCACTAACTATCCCTGGTGATCACATGTCAGTATGTCAGCCAATTGAATGGATAAATGAGTCCAGGCATTTTGCTTTGCTGCTTGCATTCGCACATTGACGTTACTCATCATCGTCAGACTCAGATGACTGCAGCAGCTGGGGAAACCTCCATGCCGTCCATGGAAAAAAATCAATAATATATATTGGTAGAAACGGTTTACGCTACACAAGCACTTTATTATGCTTGTTGTTAACACTTGTGTATTTACAGTAAATCTGATGTTGGTAGATTGTTTTCTTCTTAGAGATGAAATGCATGTGTGGAAGCTTAGCATTTTTTTTTTTTTTGTCAGTTGCCGTCATATTTTCAGAATCAAAGCACCATATACCGGAACAGCGTTCCGGCCCTGAATCTTATACCGGAACTGCGTTCCAGCCCTGAATCTTATACCGGAACTGCGTTCCTGACTGTTCCCGCCCACTTTCACCCCTGTATTGATAGGACACGTGGTGCCGGGCCGATTAAAAGAGGGCCTGCATTGTTGGCGTGGCCGTCAAAGCTGACTGTGTGAAATCACAGACAAAGAGCTTTTTTTGTTGAAAATTCGTAAGAATAAATGCTTAAATCCCTGAATTCTTGATAGATATGGATGTAAAACAGTCTCGATTCTTGGTTAAAAGCAAAAACAAAAAAAACAAAAAAAAGAAGTTAGAATTTATTCTACGTAAATATGTCGAAGAATGATGCTAATCCGTAGCGGTTAATTTCTCCCATTGATTTTTTTCACAACGTTTCAAAATGCATGCATGGTGCGAAATAATAATTACCTCGAACAAATCACTCTTGAGACAATTCTTCCTGTTTGTATGCGGTACAGCTTTCGTACTTTTTCAACCTAAATCAGGCGTTGGATTGCATAATGTGTTGACTAGACTAGACTTGAAGGCGTAGCGCAGTGGCTGACGGATGTGACCTGTCAATACAATTACAGCTGAAATGAATACTCAAGCAACTCGAGCTTAAAAACTGATCCGAGTAATTTTATACACCTCGAGGAATCGTTTAATTTTGCCAGCTCTAAGCATCACGTTTTGCCCGGACTACTTTTAATGCGGGACAACGCGCTGACGCCACGTGCATAGAGGAAGAAGCAATAAAAAATTTTTAAAAAATTACTGCAGCCGACAGCCGCTACAAACTACGCCAATGTTGCTATAAACTACGCCCACATGATGCTAGTGTGGTAGCAGGTATTGTCCGATGCGTCTCATAGATATCGCATGCATTTAGGATTAGACAGACTCGGTCGCGTCTGGGCAGCGTTAGTAAACAGCTGCCATCTTTAAACAGTAGACTTCTCAGCGCTAATAAATATAACGTTACTGTCACTCGCTCACGTAACGTTAGCCCTTCGGAGGGCTAGGTTTCTATTAATTATGACCACTGTCGATGCATGGCTAACGTGTATTACATACAGGCTTTATTTAATCTGTAAAAACACAGCGCTGTAGAGTGATGAGGGTGTAAAATTAAAACATAATAAAGCTAACTCAGTTTTAGCTCAGCAGTCATTGCTGAATAAAACACCAAGTAGCACTGGACCCTAATGTGCTCCAATACAGCAGGTATCATACATTTATTTTGAACACTGCAAAAACTCCAAATCCTATCAGTACTTACAGTTTAGACTAACTTAAAACTTAACTAGAGCTTAAAAATAGCTTGACACAATTGGAAATTTAATTGAAACACGTGGGAAAAACACGTAGCTTTCAAGTGATGTGTGTTATCAAGCATAATTACATTTTTAGGTAAGAAATATGTTTTTTTTTTTATAAGATCTAAAAGTTTTTTGAGTGAAAGCAATGAATTTTTTTTTCTAGTCACATCTGAGGTGCAGTTGTTGGCTGTTTTCAACAATGTACATCGAAAATAAAGACATTGATTGACTGAAAATGGTTCAATATTGGATTAAATGTCTTTTTTTCTCATGTATATTTATAATTGCTCTTTACCTAAAAAAAAAAAAAAAAAAAAGTTTTATCCGATTACTCGATTAATCGATAGAATTTTCAGTCAATTACTCGATTACTAAAATATTCGATAGCTGCAGCCATAAATACAATTATGAAGTCTACAATTCAGGTCATTGACTAGCTCCTCCTTTGTAGTTTTAGCTGATTCTTCACCATTCGTAGGATCATACGAGGATCTACGAGGTAGATCTTGTATGGAGTCTTAGTCTGAGGGAGATTGACAGTCACGTTTAGCTTCTTGGATTTTCTAATAATTGCGCCAAAGGACGATCTTATAACACCAAGCTGCTTGGCAATTGCCCCATAACCCTTTCCAGCCTTGTAGAGGTCTACAATTCTGTCTCGGGTGTCTTTGGACAGCTCTTTGGTCTTGACTATGTTATTAATTGAAGTCTTCCTGATTGTATGGGGTAGACAGGTGTTTATATGCAGCTAATCGCCTCAAACAGGTCAAAAAGTCAGACTCAAAAAGTCTTTCTCCACTCCACTTATTCTTTGGACTTTTTAAAGGTGACTAACAGGTCTTTGAGGCTTACCATTCTAGCTAATAGGCAGGTGTTCAAATACTTATTTGCAGCACTATAATACAAATAAATTGCTAAAAAATAATACACTGTGATTTCTGGATTTTTTCTTCTTTAAATTGTACCTCACAGTGGACGAGCATTTACCATTAAAATTTCAATTCTGCCCATCATTTCTAAGTGGGAGAACTTGCAAAATCGCAGTGTTCAAATACTTATTTTCCTCACTGTACGTCATAGGTGTCAGGGCAAAGCGCTATAAAAATCATTTTTATTACTAAATTTCCATAGTTATGGATTTGTGTGAGTCTTTATAATTGATTAATGAATATCATTGGACAAGATTCAATCATTTAATTAGTGTGGTAAAAAAAGGTGGCAGTGGGACTTAAAAAAACATGCTTTTGTGGTCGGTATTTTCCATTACGTTTATGTAATTGTGGCACAAATCTGACACAAATCAGAGATGCGTCCCTTTTACAGTGTGTTTAATGAGCTCACGGGGAGAAAACTGTCCACATCCAATGAAACTTATTTCAAAGAGGACAAAATGAATAACACATGCAATGAAAAATGACTACTTGTGTAGAACTATTTTGGATACTTGTTATCTCTGTCAAGTGTGCTGCCTGTTAGCAGGATTACACTAAAACTGCAAGGCCCATCATCAGCTGTGGAGGGAGGGTAGGTGGAGTTCATTAAATCTCACCGGAGAATTGTTTAACATGAGCAACAGCTGCTTTTTAACATGGAGCTCCAAATCGGGAACTCCTGGTGCATGTCCAATTAGTCTTTGTGTGTGTACACTCAAGGCTTTGCACTTCATATTGCCAGCTTCAAACTCCCAAATGCCAGCTGTCGAGTGGGGACTTTGTTTTACTAATGTTAATTCCAAGTCATTTTATATTGTTGCTTCCTTTTCACAAGAAATATCAGAAAAACACAACTTAACAAGATGATCCCGGTGAAGAAGCAGCATCAGTAGAAAGTTGTCTACAATAGGACCAGAGTAGCCAAACATTTTACTCAAGTAAGAGTAGCGTTACTTCAAAATAATATTACTCAAGTAAAAGTAAAAGTAGTCATCCCAAAAATGTATTCCAGTACTGTACAAGTTGTTGATGAAAAGAACACACAATAAATGAGTAAAATTGTGAGTAACTGCTTATGTTTTATTTATTTATTTTTTTTCTCAGCACAAAGTTATCTACAGTGTATCTATCACAAAAGTGAGTACACCCCTCGCATTTCTGCAGATATTTAAGTATGTCTTTTCATGGGACAACACTGACAAAATGACACTTTGACACAATGAAAAGTAGTCTGTGTGCAGCTTATATAATAGAGTTAATTTATTTCCCCCTCCAAATAACTCAAAATATAGCCATTCATATCTAAACCCCTGGCAACAAAAGTGAGTACACCCCTTAGTAAATACGCACATACATCCACATATGCACAAGAAAGCCCGCCCGTCTCATCAGACCATAGGACATGGTTCCAGTAATCCATGTGCTTTGTTGACATGTCTTCCGCAAACTGTTTGCAGACTTTCTTGTGTACCGTCTTCAAAAGAGGCTCCCTCCTGGGGTGACAGCCATGCACACCAATTTGATGTAGAGTGCGGCATATGCACTAACAGGCTGACCCCCCCACCTCTTCATCCTCTGCAACAATGCTGACAGCACTCCTGTAACGAGTCACATGATATTTTGGAGGGAAAATGACAAGCAGTACACAATTTGGACATTTAGGGATGTACGTTTTTTCAAAGGGGTGTATTCACTTTTGTTGCCAGGGGTTTAGATATTAATGGCAATATTTTGAGTTATTTTGAGGGGAAAATAAATTACCTCTATTATATAAGCTGCACACAGACTACTTTTTATCGTGTCAAAGTGTCATTTTGTCAGTGTTGTCCAATGAAAAGATTTAGTTAAATATCTGCAGAAATGTGAGGGGTGTAATCACTTTTGTGATGCACTGTATACAGTGTTGTC
The DNA here is from genome assembly GCF_030265065.1 of Corythoichthys intestinalis. Lineage (NCBI taxonomy): Eukaryota > Metazoa > Chordata > Actinopteri > Syngnathiformes > Syngnathidae > Corythoichthys > Corythoichthys intestinalis. Next base: position 47,874,256 of record NC_080398.1, read on the forward strand.
AGTAACGCGTTACTTACTGTAATCTGATTATTTTATTCAGTAACGACTAATCTAGCGCGTTCATTTTTCCAAGCCAGTAATCCGATTAAAGTTAGTTTCCCTAGTGCCTGTGCGTTACTATTTTGTTTCCTCATAATGTATGTAGAATGAAGAATACTGTAGTCATGTACAAAGAGCATTTCTCATCGGGGGGAAAAAAAACGGGTCACGTGTGTTGCGATGCTGTATGAGCGCTGTCTGCAACAGCATTGCATTCTGACGAGGCAGCGAGGCTAACAGTGGTTGATAACAGTGAACAGTATATACCGCAAATGGATGCCTTTGCTCACTGGAAATACAGCCATTACTTCACATTTCTGTCCAGTAAAGATGACAAAAATATCTCCGTGCGTTGCAAACTTTACGCTGGCTGAAAAAGACTGTCAACCGCTAAAAACTTTACATCCAATTCAACAAGGAAGCACTTGGAATTACAGCACAACGCGACGAAACTCGAATCAAAGCCTACAGGTACAAGACAGCCAGCACTTCTACAGTTTGTAACCAGCCTTTATGCGCATTTTATTGTCAGTGTTTGTAACCATAGGCGGAATTTTAATTTTGTGGGGCTGGGGGCAAAGCATGTTGATGGCTGAAACAACAGTCAAAAGTTTAGACGCACCTAAACATTTTTACGTTTTATATATTTTCACTACTATCGTAAATCCTCTCTGAATACATCAAAACTATGAACGAACATGTGGAATGGCAAAAAAAAAGTGAAATAACTGAAAACAGGTTTTATATTCTACATTCTTCAAAGTATCCACCTTTGAGGTGTCGCCAAACTTTTGGCCAATACATAAAACTGTTCAAGCTCAGTTGTTTTTGGTTGTGTTTGAAAGCTTAGGTTTACAGAAATTCTAAATATCCATCTTGCCTCCACAGGTGTAGTTTTGGCTTAGCAAAGCAAAAGATAGTCTCTTAGGTGGTAGTCACATGATCTGCTCGAAAAATGATTTTGACCCATTATGAAATACGTTGTAGGATTCTTGTTCATTTCATTAATTTTTGTTGTTTGTTTTATTGCTTTACAACTTTTATAGACAATATTTTAACAGCTAGGTCTTTATTTTAAAGGGGAAGTTCAGAATTTTTGATATTTGGCTTTATCTTGGCGTTAGCGGGGGTTTATTTAGTCGTTGGAGTTGATTTGAACAGATTCCGTGCAGTTTGTCAGTTATTTGTTAGTTTCAGGGCTCCGGGGTGGCTAAGCTAGCGCGAGTCAATGGTGGTTGAAATCAACTCCATCGACCAATTAAACCCCCGCTACCTCAAAGAAAAATTCAATTACATGTGATGACAATTTTTGTTGTCATTTTTATGTTGAGGCAGCAAAAGGAGAAAAATTGGTAAAAAGTAACTGATAAGTTACTTTTAAAGTAACTTAGTTACTTTGATAATAAAGTAATCGGTAAAGTAACTAGATTACTTTTTGGAGGTGTAATCAGTAATCAGTAATTAAATTACTTTTTTAAGTAATCTGTGACAACACTGACTGTATATGAGTGAGCTGTTATCATTATTATACTGTACTATAACCTCTCACATTACCACATTAAGCCCAAGAAAATACAAAATTGATTTGATTGGAAAAAAAAAAAAAAGGATCATATTTCTGGTTTTTCGTGGTCGATTGTTGCCAAACAAAATCTGGAAGAAAGATAAAAATCTGCGCTTTTGGTCATGTTGACGGCAAATACTGTTTTTTTTTTTTTTTTTTTTTTTTTTACAGTGCTTTAAAGACACCACTTTATTGAACGAGCCGGCCTGATCAAAGGACGGCAAGCTTGAGTCTGATTGGTATTAGGGAGTCAAATGATAATTGTTGCAAGTCTTGTGACGTGTCAGTGAAACTGGTAGAGCCACTGTGGGCATCTCTGGCATTACTAAGTAAAATCTTATATGAAGAATAAAGAGGAAAAATGTAACGACAACTGTAGCCCCAAGTACTGGAGTAAGATTAGCGTTTCTTCTTCACAAATCTACTCAAGCAAAGTAAAAAGTATGGCTAAGTAAAACTACACTTAGAAGTACAACTGTCTCAAAAAGTTACTCAAGTAAATGTAATGAAGTAAATGCAATGCATTACTACCCACCTCTGACTAGGACGGATAATGGCCTTCACTGACTGAATAACATTCACTGTATTATACTATACGGCCTGTAGGCTACACTAATGTACCTTTTATCTAAATATTTTAATAAATTGTCGCATTTATATGTACATATTTATACATGTATATATATATATATATATATATATGTATATATTTTTTTAAGTCGTCGGGCGGAGTTGCAGTAGACGGAAGAAAAGAGTAGGTAGAAAGTTCTCGGTCATGTGCAGATGAGCGAGGTATTGCTCGTGTCGCGTTCAAGAACTGCTCGGATTTCTATCCATCAGCGACCTTGCTGTCCGCGACAAGGTGGACCCTAGCATGTGTAGTACTGCACATCATTACTTAATTATTAGCATACTCGTTATGTGTCGATATACTCCAAAGTGTCCTTTCTATTTTATCCAAATGTGACGACCGTCAATCCTCCAACCTGTGTTTTATTCCAACACATTGTTGAGGACAGCAAGGTGGCTATTGGCTAGAAATCCGAGCAGTTCTTGAATGCGACATGAGCAGCTATCCAACAGCGCCATGGTGCCAAGCAGGTTTAAACGTCCTCTTCAAACAAAACACCCGCTTCAAAACAAGTCGATGGACTATTTTGTTCGCCTTCGTGAAAACAAAGAGAAACACGCAACTTTTTTGAGAAAAACTGCAAAGGTAAACGAGAAAGCCCTCGAAGCCAGTTACCTTGTTGCTGAACTTGTTGCTAAATCAAAAAATTATCATACTGTGAGTACAGACATTAATACTACCTACCTGCAAAGCCATTGTCTGCGAGATGCTCGTCCCTGATGCGGTTAAAGACATTGCTCAAGTCCCCATGTTTCATAATTCTGAGCTTTTTAAAGCCTAACTGCTATTAAAGAAAAAAAAAAAAAAGAAACAGAGAAAGACTAATAGCTGTTGAAGAACAAGGATATCGACTTTGTGTTCATCTAAACAGGCTCAAGTTTCACACTTAGTAAGTATACATACTGAGAAATTATTTTACAATTAAATATACCGTACAGAAAATTATTTTGGAACATTTTTGGTTTGTGGTGTGCCGTGAGATTTTTTTCAAATGGAAAAACGTGCCGTGACTCAAAAAAGTTTGAAAAACACTGGGCTAGAGAGCCAAGTAGTTTCTTAAACTCGGGATACCTGGTCTAGTGTTGGCTACCGGTGTAAAAATCGGAGCCAACGGAAGTGACACCATGGAGCGCGCCATTTTTTTGTGTGGCTTTACGGCATCGCAAACAATACAGGCGAGTGGTAAAGACGCAGCTTTCCTGCTCCTATTTTTACAACTGAAAGAGCTGGTAAATTTTACACTTGAATATATCCATGGAAGACATCGAACAACGCCGAAAAATTATAAGCTTCCGGTCCAGAGGTGACGCTGCTCCTTTTTGCGCAACCATTGTCTGCAAAAATGCAGTCGTCCCTTGCACGTCCATTAAACGTAGTACGGACAGGTATAAAATATTGTCTGAATTACAAGGCAAAAAAATTACCCATCCTAGTGTAAATGTAGCTTAAGAGAATTATAATATATCTAGAATGTAAGTATCTCACATCATTGGTTAAACATTATTTTATTGCTGCCGGACTAAATAATGCATGGCTTAGAAGTGTTTTTCATACCAGCATGGCTTAACTACTTAATTTGCATTGGTTAGTGTTCAAAATGAGGGTATGTTGTACATAGGACGTCTTGTAGGGACAGAACTCAAGTGAAGGATCCCCTGAATTGTTTTTAATGTTACACTTTTCTGAATCAGGATTAAAAGAATTCTATATTAATATGATCACATTATTGTTTTTTGGCGCATCAATAGAATTTATTGGGGACTGCCTCTTCACCATAAAGAATTCAAAAGGTAAAAACCATGAACCTGTTGGATGAGGTCATGTCTTGCAGCTGACTCAACAGCTGTGCCCCTTCAGGACATTGCAGCCAATCATATTTATATCTATTCTGCACCTGGAAAAAAACAGTTTTGTTTTCAGGTGAATGACAGTTGTCCACTCAAACAAAAGTAGCATGATAGGATAAAATACATTTGTATTTTCATTTTAAAAATTCCATATACTGAATAGATCACTTTGTAATCAGGACAAGTGTTGCTAAGTTTATTAGAGCTATAACTTTCTCAACAGTTAAAACAATCTTCAAATGTTCTGTTCCAATATTTCTTTAATCAGTATGAGAGGCCATGATTCATATAGGTATTGTAATACAGTGATGCCTGTAGGTACAGTGCCTTGCAAAAGTATTCGGCCCCCTTGAACCTTGCAACCTTTCGCCACATTTCAGGCTTCAAACATAAAGATATAAAATTTTAATTTTTTGTCAAGAATCAACAACAAGTGAGACACAATCGTGAAGTGGAACAAAATTTATTGGATAATTTAAACTTTTTTAACAAATAAAAAACTGAAAAGTGGGGCGTGCAATATTATTCGGCCCCCTTGCATTAATACTTTGTAGCGCCACCTTTTGCTCCAATTACAGCTGCAAGTCGCTTGGGGTATGTTTCTATCAGTTTTCCACATCGAGAGACTGACATTCTTGCCCATTCTTCCTTGCAAAACAGCTCGAGCTCAGTGAGGTTGGATGGAGAGTGTTTGTGAACAGCAGTCTTCAGCTCTTACCACAGATTCTCGATTGGATTCAGGTCTGGACTTTGACTTGGCCATTCTAACACCTGGATACGTTTATTTTTTAACCATTCCATTGTAGATTTGGCTTTATGTTTTGGATCATTGTCCTGTTGGAAGATAAATCTCCGTCCCAGTCTCGGGTCTTGTGCAGATACCAACAGGTTTTCTTCCAGAATGTTCCTGTATTTGGCTGCATCCATCTCCCCGTCAATTTTAATCATCTTCCCTGTCCCTGCTGAAGAAAAGCAGGCCCAAACCATGATGCTGCCACCACCATGTTTAACAGTGGGGATGGTGTGTTCAGGGTGATGAGCTGTGTTGCTTTTACGCCAAACATATCGCTTTGCATTGTGGCCAAAAAGTTCAATTTTGGTTTCATCTGATCAGAGCACCTTCTTCCACATGTTTGGTGTTTCTCCCAGGTGGCTTGTGGCAAACTTTAAACGAGACTTTTTATGGATATCTTTGAGAAATGGCTTTCTTCTTGCCACTCTTCCATAAAGGCCAGATTTGTGCAGTGTACGACTGATTGTTGTCCTATGGACAGACTCTCCCACCTCAGCTTTAGATCTCTGCAGTTCATCCAGAGTGATCAAGAGCCTCTTGGCTGCATCTCTGATCAGTTTTCTCCTTGTTTGAGAAGAAAGCTTGGAAGGACGGCCGGGTCTTGGTAGATTTGGAGTGGTCTGATGCTCCTTCCATTTCAATATGATGGCTTGCACAGTGCTCCTTGAGATGTTTAAAGCTTGGGAAATCTTTTTGTATCCAAATCCGGCTTTAAATATCTCCACAACAGTATCTCGGACCTGCCTGGTGTGTTCCTTGGTTTTCATAATGCTCTCTGCACTTTAAACAGAACCCTGAGACTATCACAGAGCAGGTGCATTTATACGGAGACTTGATTACACACAGTTGGATTCTAGTTATCATCATCGGTCATTTAGGACAACATTGGATCATTCAGAGATCCTCACTGAACTTCTGGAGTGAGTTTGCTGCACTGAAAGTAAAGGGGCCAAATAATATTGCACGCCCCACTTTTCAGTTTTTTATTTGTGAAAAAAGTTTAAATTATCCAATAAATGTTGTTCCACTTCACGATTGTGTCCCACTTGTTGTTGATTCTTGACAAAAAAATTAAATTTCATATCTTTATGTTTGAAGCCTGAAATGTGGCGAAAGGTTGCAAGATTCAAGGGGGCCGAATACTTTTGCAAGGCGCTGTATATTCATTTATTCCCACATATTCGTTCAATTTACTTGGCATATTCATTTCCATATTGTTTGTCTTTGTTTGTAAGGCTAGGTTCAGACCGCAGGTCTTAATGCACAAATCTGATTTTATGGTGTTTTTCCAACTAAAGTGAGGCATTAAATTGACGGTCTGAACGGGACAAGTCAAATAGAAATCGACCATTTCAAATCAGATTTATGTCACTTTCACAGACACATTTTTCCAGAATGCGGCTGCGGTCTGAAGCCTCCCAAATCTGAATTCTTGCAGCAATTACGTCAGCAAAGAACGAGAGAGGCAGGTAGGACAGAGGCGATGGAGCTGTGCATTAGCGTTACACCTAGCTTGTGCTAGGCTTTTAGGCAGGTGGAGGTTGACCGTAGTCATAAGTCAAAAAAAGGAAAAAATAAGGATAAGCCTGAGAATTCTCGGTTTTCTTTCTATGCGCCAAATGAGCAATACAGTGATCCCTCGTTTTTCGCAGTTAATGGGGACCACAACCCGCCCTGATAAGTGAAAAACCGCGAAGTAGCGCACCCCCCCGAATTTTTATTTTTTTTGTATGTTCAATGTATTTATTCAGATTTAGCATTGGAAAGAGATACATATAAGACATGTTTTTTCACTTTTTTTCCCCAAAGTATAATTAAAAAAATATGCATATACTTTAATAAATGTTTTTTTAAGCACTTAAAATGTAATGATTATAATAAGTTTTGAACATGTTACTGTCTCACCGAGTTATTTTTAAACAAGAATAAAGCAGTAGTGGAAAAATTATTGGCTTTATTAAATGCTTCAGTGCGTGAGTCTACTCAAATCCGCTCAAAGCTGCTCACTTACACGCAATGAGTTGCCACAACAACTGTTTAACATGTTAAACGATGATTGACGCATGCGGCGCTTCAGAAATTCGTGACTCTGGAAATATCAAACACATTAATCTGTCAATCACTGTTAACTTTAATAAACAACACCAGTGCAGGTGCACTGCCTACCTGAATAACAAAGGGCAGGGAGAGGGAGGGAGGGAGGGAGCGAGAGGGAGACCGGCGCGATCGGCTAGGGACAGCTCATCTGTATCTTTTTTAATTGAAAAAAAATCCGTGATGGACTGAGCGGGCAAAGTTTGAAGCGCGACGTAGTGAGGGATCACTGTATTTCAATATGGCCTACATGGCTGAGTCAGGGCAAAATGAAAGTATTTGTGTGCGTCCTGTATTCTATCAATCCATATGAACTTGAATATAAGACTAAACGGGGGTTATATATATATGTCTGTTATTTGTGTCCCCTTTTTTAAAAATCAAAATAGGATCACTCTAGAATGACGTAGAGTCAGCATGTATTGTCATTTGTTTGTATGCTTCAGTGCATGCAGGTCAGTTTGCTCAGCGCATGTCTGTCTGCGACTTAGTGCGCATGCGTAATACTTGAACAAGCTCAAAGGACAAAGGCAATCTGAACGGGCACGCCCCAAAAACATATGACAAAAAAATCGTGATTGTGCATTAAGACCTGCTGTATGAACCTAGCTTAAGTCTCTGTTACCTATGAACTATTTGAATAAGTTACAAATGGGAGCTCTCAGTATCTCCCCTGTAGCAAGGCCATCGTATCCAGATACTTTTATTGTGGCCCTGGTGTGAGCTGCATAGGGAGTATTCACTTTGGTGCGAGCCACGCGGGTGCCCTCACAGGGTTAACTTGTGGGCTGGCATCAGCCCGCCTATTCACATATAGAATGATAAGTTTAAAAAATGTATTCTTTGGATTTCGGAAGATCTGCACCGAATCTTCTCGAGGGCATCATGGTGCACTCGAGAAACGAGTTCCAGGGGGCCTACTTTTAATTGTTCATGGATAATTAAATGTATTTAGCTTAGGTGTTTATTGCTTTCTTTTTGCTCCCGAATTGTGTGTCGTAATCCCCTGTTCATTGAAAGAGTATTAAAGAACCTCTTAAAAAGAGAAAAATCAACTTTTGTTTAGTGTGAATTGTTTCATTCATTGAAGGTTATACTTATAACTATGGGCATCAACTGTACCCATTCTATGCCATAGAATATCTACAGTATCTATATCCTGTTTGGACTCATGAGGAGCTTGGAATCTATCCAAGAGGACTTCTGCCAAATTAGGCATGAGCCACCTTCAGTCATTCATGCAATGAATAAATAAAAATGTACACATGCAGTTGAAAATGTCATGGATTCTCAGTCTTATAAATTAATTTCTACTAATGATCTACAAAGCCACCTGAAATTGAACATATATTCAAGTTAAAATGAAAGGATTAGGTAAAGTGAACAAAACAGATTTTTAGTCCAATTAAAACCTTGTTTCACCATCACCCTTTTTTCTTTAATTAGCATTCTCTTCACGCCTAAATTGTGACTAGAAAAAAAAAAAAGGTGGAAGATGGAAATTGCTGTATTTTAGACATGATTCACCCCATCAACTATCTACCCCCACTCTTTTTTTTGCAACCATTAGCGGGATCTTTGATTTAGATTAACAGAGGAGCTGAAATCAATGGAAGATAATTAAAAAGCTTTTGTTGAAGGGCAAGCATTTCTCTGAGTGTGCAGGTGTGTGAGTCATTGGGACTAATTCAGTGTGCATGCATATGTTGTGGGGAATGAATATCCATTGTCCACCGACTGATTGATAGTCAGATTAGAGAAAATACAGCCTTTGTTCAAGAAAGGGAAAAATAGATATTTTCTGTCCAAAAGTTAATTGATAATTTAAATTGTTTTGTAAAACTTTTGCTAAAGATTCTGTTGGAAGGGCCTCCTTCTATGGGGCCGTTTACATGGTGATGCTCGAAGAATATGACACATTTGATGTCTGGATTTACATGGTTCCATTGTAGGTACACAATCCGCTCCGGGGCCTGTGCCTGCTGATGACATCACAACAACGCTCCTCTTGCACAAACTGTTCAGGTTGGCGACTCATTTGTTTTATAGTTGCCACATTAGTTTTAAATTTTGGATTGAACTTGAAGATATATATTGTGTAAAACCAAACAAAAGATTTTATTAAATGGCAAAACTATTATTACTGCATTTGAATCCAAAGATTAAAAAATACTCTCTAGACTCTTGAATCTTTATATGATGCTGGGAAAATTTCATATTCACAAATCTTAAATTTCAGAATGCTAATCCAAACTTCAAATTATTCTTGATTGACGTCGATATGTATTTCACATCACCTAACATGATAACAAAAAAAAATAAATAAATAAATGCAAGTGTACTATTGAAGCTCATGCAGAAATATAACATATAGCATATAACATGTACAGTATATGACAGAAAACACAGGCAAGGCTGAAAATGCAGTTTCTGCTCTTGCACCCCTTTTTAAAATAAACTGCTGCATTTTAAGCCAAATGAACTGTTGTGCTTGATAGAACAATATGTCTATATGCTGCCATAGCAGATTCATGAGCGCACTAAGCCTCCGAACTATTTTTTATTTGTCCGTTTTACCCTGAAAACCCCCGTTTACAGATGTAGCGCAACCGCTTTTGTTTCAACCTAGCCATAAAAAGAAGGTAAGTAATTATATTTATTATTCAATAATGTCTGTCATTTTTAGCTTAGAATCATTAATTGATGTCTAAAAAAAACGACTTTAAAAAATTATTGACTCGCATTTTTTAAACTTTTAAACAAATTATGTCATAGTTAAAAATTTGGCGTCTGCAAAAAAAAAAAAATCACGGATATCTACCTCATTAATATCGCTTCATTGTATTTTTTTTTGTTACTGTCACATTTCCCCCGATATGTTGGATGATAAATAATCGATCGAAAATTTTTTTTTGAAAAATAACATTTAAAAGGGTAACTATATGAAAAAGTAAATCTCAACCACTCCTTGTTGTCTGTGATTTCTGCTTCGCGACCCTTGTTATATCACCATGATTCACCCATAAAATAAAATTAAAAATCCGGCTGTGGCCATTCACAGCTGTGTATTGACACTCGGTGATACATGCTACGTGGAGTTTTTGGACGAAACAAGGTAAGTACGCGATAATATCTCGTTAAAATCGTGGCGTCTTTAATTCTGCTCTCGCGTGTTCTCGCCTCCAATTAGGGTTTTTCTGTTTATTTATTTATTTTATTTTTAAAAATGCCTTCCTGTTCCAAATTTTTGTTCCCCCAGAAAATTGAGATTTTAAGCTTTCCACTGATGCATCACACGTGCATATCGGACAATTTTGATATTTGGCCAAATTGGGGGTCTCAGAGCGGAACTTCAAGTCACCTGAGTGTTTTCCGCCATATATTGTTTTCCTGTCTGTCTTAATATGAACAAGTAGAAATTGTAAATGATGTACATATATATACGTGAACTGGTTGTTTTGTATTGTAATATTTTACTATTCAATGAAAAAAAAACTGTTCGAGTTGGGGATGTCACAACACCACACGGGTTGCACGAGCTGTTTGGCTTGGTTTTTCTATTATGTCAATAATGGATGATTTATATAAAGATTTGTATTATTATTTAAATAATGGAACACAAAATATAAGTACTCATGTCAAGCAAACAAACAAAAATTATGTTTTGTGTTCCATTATTTAAATAATAAGTACTGATGTCAAGCAAACAAAAAAAAAAAAAAGTAACAAACCATAAGATATTAAAAGGGTCGAGTCTGACGCAGGGTTAAAAGCCAGGGAATAAAATTGATCTTTTAAAAAAAAAAAATTTTTTAAACTAGTTTTAGAGATGGACAGTGATGGGCCCCGATATTTAATGTCCTCTAACATGAGAGAGCAATGTGCGAACACATTCGCTCTTTTATTTAACGTTCATATTTAATTGTTAATGATCATCTCTGTGTGTGATATCATCAATCGCTTTACATACGCATTTTTAAACAGGCACTTTTAAGCGAACGCATTTTCAGAGAGAGCACGGCTTTGGGAGGGGATTTCGACTGTTCGGCCAATTATATAGCGAGAATAATGGAACGTCACTGTCAAGTGCAGGCCCCCAAGCAGATTGAGCAACTCTAGTGGATTGTGTACCTACAGGTTCAATTCGAACGATGTCGCAATTCCGTGTGAAAATGATGTAGTATTCATGCCAGGCCCTGGGGGGCAGTGCAGTTTTACAAGGTTGCAGCCAATGGCGTCCTTCCATGAAAACAACATCCTCAGCCTGGAAGACAACATACCCGCCCACGCGAAGCAATGGTGTCCCTGCAGTTTTTACTTTTGCTTCAAATGGCACAAAAATGCGAACATTACATATATTTAAATTAAAACTATTATAAAAACAGTACATTAAAGCCGATGTTCTGCCATGTTTGCTGTTTTGAATGTTTAGTTGTATCGAATGCGCATGCCCAAAGTGACGTGTGCGAGTGCTGACGTCATTGGAGTGCGCGCGTTCCATTCATATGGTTACGGAACAATCCCCGCAAATGAATTGTTCCGCTTTGGAGGCCGGGATCAAAAGTTTGCGTCTTCGCCTTTCATTTTCGCTGTCACCGTGTAAAGGAGAGTCCATTCTGCAAAACAATCGTTGCGTCTTGGTGTCGCAGGGTCACCATGTAAACAGGGGCGGACTGGAACTAAAAAGCAGCCCTGGACTTTGACTCAGCCCAGCCCACAAGAATTGCTGTACGAAGGGAAACACCGACCCTCTAGGAGGGTCCGGGGGCATGCCCCCTCGGGAGAATTTTTTTTTTTACACTTTATTGTAAAATGCATCAATTTCGTGCACTTTGAGAGAAAAATGAGGTGGTTATGAAGAACTACACATTATATTATTATACATTTTAACTTGAATACTCACTGAGAAATTAACAGCATAGTTCAGGTCTCAATGTAGAAACAGAAAAGGCGGGAGACTGCCTGAAGCACAAAGAAAACATGGTATGATTTTTGATAAATCACAATGAAAAGAGGCTGTAAATATACATTTTAACTTGAATACTCACTGAGAAATGAACAGAACACTCTCAGGATCTCTATGTAGAACCAGAAAAAGGCAGGAGACTATTTCTTCTGAATTAATAATGCTGCTGCGTGTGCATATGTTGTTTTACAGCTAAAATATTTTTTCTTAGGCGAGGGATAGTAGGACTAGCATACTGTAACTTGACACGACTGCAAACGGGGAAATGGACTAGCTGACACTAACCCTTTAATTGCCATTTATTTCATTTAAAATGTAGCTACCTGGTGGATAACAATTGCCAATAAACCTAGTAAGTAACGATCTTCATCCCTACTTACTTGCTCTGCGCTTGTCTAGGGAACTTCCACCAGCTCATCATTACCCTCTCCCTCGTCTGTTGTCTCTCCCTGCACCGGCTGCACGTGAGAGCGGCTGCCGCTCCCACTCTCACCATCGCCGGGCTGTTGCTAGCCGGCGTGGCCGTTGCAGCCAGACTGCTGCATGCGAACATGTGTGTCAACTTGTGACATTTTGATGCTTCGCTCTCGAGTTTCTTCAGTTTTTTCTCTCTAACCTTCTCCGCGCCACCCTTCTCTTTTCTTTTTTCACCACAACCATCCATATTGTTTATCCACGCTCGTCACTATTTTGCTTCTACAAGGAGTAAGGCTTTACCAATGTAGGCTACTCTGTGCTTTCTTCGTTCATCTCCTATCTGATTGGCGGTTAACAGCCAGACGCATTGCTGCCATCTGTCGGATTGGATGCGAACTGTAATCATAGAGGATAGGGGGGATAAAACTTTGATATATGTATGGCGGCCGCCGGCCGTCCAGAACACCGGCTGTTCTGTGATCCTCCAGAAGCTATGGATTACCAGTCCGCCCCTGCATGTAAATGGCCCATATGTTGTGTACACTGAGGAAATGTTGTACAGGTTTGAATCCAAAGCTGGCTAATTTTGTTCAAACCATCACATAATCAACCAAGCTGGGTTCTAACGTGAAGTCATCTACCCATAGTTATGCTTTAAGCAAATCTTGTTTCCAGGTATGGCCATTTCACTTCTCTAGTTTCGGTCGACACCACAGAGTGGTTTTGGAGAAAATGCCGATACCAAGATCTATGAAAATTTTAAATCAATCAGAATCCTGTGTTTTGACTAGTGGTAGCACAGGGGTGCACATAAGTGGTCCGCATGCGCGCATGCGTACTGGACGTAGACAAACGCGCTAGCCCTCAACGGCTTCCATACGCTTTTGCGTACCAATGGCTGACCACTGTATTTGTGGCGGACATGAGAAAATCACTTCTCAAAATGTCAAAGAGGCAGGCTCCACTGAGTAATTATTTCCGTGTTCCCCCACCCCCGTCAAAAGACAGACAGACGACAGAGACGTTATCGGAGCTACCGGAAAAAAGGACTTTTGCTAAAAAGTGGCTGCAGGAGGTACCATGGTTAGAAGCAAATGATGCTCGCACGGAAATGTGGTGCAACATTTGCCGTGAGAATCCCAATGTCGTTAATAAGAGCAGCGCATTTTATGTAGGGTCAAAGAATTTTAGCCATCCAAACTTTGAAAAGCACGAAAAAAACAGAGCATGTGGCAATTAAGCAAACTATCGATGTCAAACAGGACCCCACTCGCCCTATGGACAAGTGGCGGAAAAAAGTTATTGAAGAACAGCGCCATGCACTGACAAACGTGTTTTTGCTCGCATTTCACAAAGCTAAACATGCACGTTCAATGAGCTCTTGTGAGGAGGACATCCCACTTTTACAAAGGCTTGGAGTTAATGTGGGAGCCGCATATGAATGCCCTTTATTTTGAATTAGTGCTTTCATGTTTATTTCTTTACATTTCACTTCAAAGTAATGGCAATTTTGTAGTGCCAGTTGATGTTAATCAAGCGTTAATTGTTTATATAATTAATTAAAGGTAATTGGCTCTAAGTAAAGCTTGTCATAATTTTATCGCATCAGGCGGGTCGGCTCTCAAGCTCAATGAGGACCAAGTCACATCTCCAGGTCCTCGTCTGAGAACCTGGGCAAAAAAATATATGTGCACCCCTGTGGTAGCATATAAAAAATATTCTTGAAAAAATGTATTTGGAATTTTGTTCCCCTTCAACGCTGAACACACCTTTATTGTAAGGGGTTTAAAAATGGTCCTGTACTGAGTTACTTCCAATCTGGAAGTGCAACCCCTTAGAAGTTGGAAGCGATTGTAAGTTTGAATTGTTATACAAGCTACTGTATACGCTGACTACTAACATGGAAGTGTCATTTCTTGTGTGTGGCAATCATACTCAACAGCCTTTTGATAAGTATCGTGCGCTGACTTAGTGTAGCTCCTCTGAATATGTCTATGCATAAAACATGGGAGAATCTACGTAAACAGGAAGGCAACAGGCATTCATGAGTCCCTCCATACAGCTGGACCAGCAAAGACAGACCCTGAACAGATTCCTCCCACACACCCTGGCTCTCAGTGGACAGCTAAAGGAATAAAACATGGATCAGTCCAACGTTGAGTAAAAGTCATTGTGGCTTTCAGCGAGAATGAGCTTCACCTTAACTATCATTTGCTAAGACATGCCGTTGCACCTTTTACTGTATTTGCTCAATGGTTAATTTCCATAAAATGGATATGTCAGGACCATCGGTGTATACTAGTGTTCTCACAATACTGAATTTTATAGGGAATCCTGCCTGTAATAAAAATAGATCAAATAACACAACCGCTGGTCCCTACTATCAATATATGATGTTAAAAACATGCAATCTAGTAATAAAAATACTTTTTGTCAACAATGGAAAACGATATACGATGGCTGCCATGTTTTTGGGTGTGCAGTGCATTCTGGGGCAATGACTGGATGGGTGCTCTTCCTTGTTGTCGAGTAGAAGTGCAAAGCAAAATTCGTCTGACAATGCCACATTGTGTAGCTTTTAAATCCACTTTTCAGTCAAGAAGCATAAAAGGGAGCGAAGCAAGCCATGCGTTTTCTAAAGACAAAAGTGGGACCCATACACGGAGTTTTAAAATTAAGATTTTTCCGGTAAAATATTGTCTATAAAGGTTTTAAAGCAATAACACAAACAACAAAAATGAATGAAATTAACAACAACAAAAATTTTATAATGGGTCAAAATTATCTTTCGAACAGATCATGTGACTAAAACCTCATTTGCTTTGCTTAGCCAAAACCACCCGAGGACCAAAGAGGCAAGATATATAATCTAGATATATACAATATAGATATATAATATACGTAAATTTTTTTCAACCTAAGCTTTCAAAAGCGACAACTACTGAGCAAGAACCCAGGATTGTTAATGTGGACCATGAAACGCCAGAGAGCACCGCCAAAATGGTGAGCGGGGTTTCAGTTTGCCCCACTAAAGATGCTAATTGTACGACAGAGCCACCACTGGTGTCTTGCCAATGTAGTTACCCCGTCAAAAATTATATCCCCTGGCCGCGGGAGCACACACACACACATTAGTTATGAGTTATGTCGACTTAAACAATTAATTGAAGAAAGAACCACAGTTATATATTTTGGACATCGACGTTTATTAAACTGGAGAAACTCAATACAGGACTTGAATTACAGTAATAACAGTTATAGATCATCAGTGTTGGGCACGTTACTTTAAAAAAGTAATTGGTTACATTACTCACTACTTCTTCCAAAAAGTAACTGAGTTAGTAACTGAATTACTCTATAGTAAAAGTAACTAGTTACCAGGGAAAGTAACTATTTCCGTTACTTTAAAAAGAACTTGTTGTATGTCAAAGAATTTGAAATTTTCTGAGCAGTATTTGAGTCAGTGGAATAGAGAAGAACAGACAGGTAGTTAACTTGTTAGGTGCTTCAGCAGATTTGAATCTCTTACCACAGATGTCGACAAAAGCTTTGCCCCGGGACATAAATTACACATTACATGCAGGTTCTTTCCTTTAATTTCGACAAACTTGAAATAGTGTCTATATCTCCACCTCTTAAAGGACAATTTTTCTTCTGACTGCTCTGCCATCCCGACCCTGTGCATCTGTTTTGCGTGTGTGTGTTTGCCGCACGCGCTGTTCCGGTTTGCTTGTGAAATCACCGGCTCTGATTGGCTTACCATGACACATGACTCTAACCCTCAGCCAATCACAATCACTTCCATCACATCTCTCGAGGGGCTGCATTCAGGTAGGCTAGTTTCCCGACAATTCACGTCACCTTCAAAGCGTTTGCCGTCCTCAAGATGGAAGCAGAATTATTGCTGGCTGACAGTGGGAGATGGGAACGAGGCTAGCATCAGGTGTAGCAAACACAGAAACGTTACCAAACTTTGGAAAGCATTGTCTAATTGAATGAGCAGGGACAAACAGCTTAGAGTCAGAAGTACGTGCGCTATTCTCGAACCTGAACGCACCCCAAGTCTTGGATGACAAATCAACAGAGCAGAGAGTCGACTCGACACGGCTGGTAGTTTCTTCAATTTATTCAGAGTAAGTAACGAACCGCTTTTGACCGTCAGTAACGGTAACGGCGTTGTAACGGCGGAAAAAGTAATTAGTTAGATTACCCCGTTACTGAAAAAATAACGCCATTACGTAACGGCGTTATTTATAACGGGGTTACTCCCAACACTGTATATCATCCTATGAGTAAAATATTGCCTTTTTTTATGTTCAGTACCTACAGTATGTTACGTTATAAGACAGAAAAAAAAGTTTTTTATGTATGGGCCATGTTTTAAAACCTAGTAGATAACTACATCACCAATACAAGGAAATCAAGCAAATCAGTGCAAGGCAGTGGCTTCGCCCAGGGGATACAATTTTCGACGGGGGTAACTACATTGGCATGACACCGGCGGGCATACCATATTCAATGGATGACGATCTTGGCGAAAAGTATAGCTGTCCTAAGAAGCCTGATTTAGAATTCCCCTCATGATTGATGGGGAAACAAAAAACGCTAATTCAAAACTCAAACTCTGCCTATGGCGGGACCCACATTTGTGCTCACGCCAATTTAGCCCTGATGATTTCGAGGCTTATCATCCCCTTCAGTTTATCAAAGCGCTCCGCAGTCTTCTCCCCGACAGCAGCAGACTGATGCCGCATTGAGACTTGCATACCTGGTAGGTTTGCACCAAAGACACTAGTTTTAGATGTCCAGGTGTCATGTCTCATGTGAATGCATGATCAGTTTGTCCGCCATAATATTATATATATTTTAATGAAACTGGCCATTTTTATAGTTTGATGGATCGACGTGACGGATTTTAACACTTCGTTTGCCAATATTGATTTGCGTTGGCATTTCATTCCTGCAAATACCGGTAAAAAAAAGTCTAGATATCGAATAATTTTTGCAAGCTAGAAATCTCAGTTTGTACTGTACTGTATTAGTACTTAGTACAACACTAGCATATACAAGTCTAGGTTGGTTGAATTCAAGGCGTGCTAATTTGAATATTAATTATACAACACCTTGCAATTGTTATATGAATAAAACAGTGACACTTAAATAATTAAAAAGGTAAAATGAGTTTGAAACCACATAAATGTTGGAATTTGCTCCATTCAAATGCAACCTTTTTAGCAATCTGAATATCAGTTCCATTAGACACACTTTACATGTTTTCCCCCAAACCAACCGAATTAGATGGACACATTTAATGCAGTGTCCGAAAATGTAGTCATTCCGAGTAAATCCAGTACAACACACCTTATGTGCTTGAGCCTGAGGCAAATTCATAAGGTAAAGTAGTCACAAGGGCACTTTACGGGGGAAAAAGCCATGACTGACAGGGACCTTAGAAAACAGTATTTTCAATTTGCAACAGTGAAATGATGGTGATGAAGTCATATTCTTTACAAGGCCACAAATCCCTAAGTAATCAATATTACTGTATGTTGACTATTGACTCTGCTAAGCATTCTAGTGGTTAGTCTACGACTGACGAGGGCCATATTCTCCCATGTTTTTATGTGAAACAGAACTAAAACGTTTCTGACTATGTGGTTTCTTCCATCTATTGACTATAGTCTGTCATTTTCACACCATCTTGCCATATGGGACTGGGTGGCACAACCCATTAATTAGGATATTTATTATCAAATTTGGTTTTCTATCAACTGAAGCACTTTTCCTTCTACATAGTGTCCAGTGTCCCGCCATCATTATTGCACCAAAAGGTTTAGATGGAATTCAGATGCAGTTGCTACTGATGAGGCAACACATTATGACAGGCTGAAAGAATGCCATTAAATGGATGTGGCAAAACTGAACAAAAATATTTTACTTAGCTGATCAAAGACGCAATATTGGTCAGCTGTAGCTGCTACTCCTAAGAAAAGGCTAACATTAGTACGGATTTGCAACCTTATTTCCTGCAACCCTGTTACTGTGCTTATGCTAAATATTGTAAAAATCAAATATATCGTGTCACCGAAAATTTACCACTGATCTGTAATCTGAGCTAATCAAGCTTTTGAGAGACTGACCTATGAAAATGTAGCAGAAAAAAGTGAAGGCTTATTTTTTGAAGAATTTTTGAGCCCAACTGTCCTCCAATTCCAGAATGAACATTTGGGTGAGAATATTTTAGTAAGATGTTTGTCACAGGAGGGGTTTAGCTTTCAACATGGTGACGACAGCTTCATTCAGTGTGATGGTTCAGTGGCGAATTCCAAATTTAATCATTTGTTTTAATTGGTTTCTATGTCACTTTCTCAAAATACAGTGCCTTGCAAAAGTATTCGGCCCCCTTGAACCTTGCAACCTTTCGCCACATTTCAGGCTTCAAACATAAAGATATAAAATTTTAATTTTTTGTCAAGAATCAACAAGTGGGACACAATCGTGAAGTGGAACAAAATTTATTGGATAATTTAAACTTTTTTAACAAATAAAAAACTGAAAAGTGGGGCGTGCAATATTATTCGGCCCCCTTTCCTTAATACTTTGTAGCGCCACCTTTTGCTCCAATTACAGCTGCAAGTCGCTTGGGGTATGTTTCTATCAGTTTTGCACATCGGGAGACTGACATTCTTGCCCATTCTTCCTTGCAAAACAGCTCGAGCTCAGTGAGGTTGGATGGAGAGTGTTTGTGAACAGCAGTCTTCAGCTCTTTCAACAGATTCTCGATTGGATTCAGGTCTGGACTTTGACTTGGCCATTCTAACACCTGGATACGTTTATTTTTGAACCATTCCATTGTAGATTTGGCTTTATGTTTTGGATCATTGTCCTGTTGGAAGATAAATCTCCGTTCCAGTCTCAGGTCTTGTGCAGATACCAACAGGTTTTCTTCCAGAATGTTCCTGTATTTGGCTGCATCCATCTTCCCGTCAATTTTAACCATCTTCCCTGTCCCTGCTGAAGAAAAGCAGGCCCAAACCATGATGCTGCCACCACCATGTTTGAAAGTGGGGATGGTGTGTTCAGGGTGATGAGCTGTGTTGCTTTTACGCCAAACATATCGTTTTGCATTGTGGCCAAAAGTTTTGGTTTCATCTGACCAGAGCACCTTCTTCCACATGTTTGGTGTGTCTCCCAGGTGGCTTGTGGCAAACTTTAAACGAGACTTTTTATGGATATCTTTGAGAAATGGCTTTCTTCTTGCCACTCTTCCATAAAGGCCAGATTTGTGCAGTGTACGACTGATTGTTGTCCTATGGACAGACTCTCCCACCTCAGCTGTAGATCTCTGCAGTTCATCCAGAGTGATCATGGGCCTCTTGGCTGCATCTCTGATCAGTTTTCTCCTTGTTTGAGAAGAAAGTTTGGAAGGACGGCCGGGTCTTGGTAGATTTGCAGTGGTCTGATGCTCCTTCCATTTCAATATGATGGCTTGCACAGTGCTCCTTGAGATGTTTAAAGCTTGGGAAATCTTTTTGTATCCAAATCCGGCTTTAGACTTCTCCACAACAGTATCTCGGACCTGCCTGGTGTGTTCCTTGGTTTTCATAATGCTCTCTGCACTTTAAACAGAACCCTGAGACTATCACAGAGCAGGTGCATTTATACGGAGACTTGATTACACACAGATGGATTCTATTTATCATCATCGGTCATTTAGGACAACATTGGATCATTCAGAGACCCTCACTGAACTTCTGGAGTGAGTTTGCTGCACTGAAAGTAAAGGGGCCGAATAATATTGCACGCCCCACTTTTCAGTTTTTTATTTGTTAAAAAAGTTTAAATTATCCAATAAACATTGTTCCACTTCACGATTGTGTCCCACTTGTTGTTGATTCTTGACAAAAAATTTTAATTTCATATCTTTATGTTTGAAGCCTTAAATGTGGCGAAAGGTTGCAAGATTCAAGGGGGCCGAATACTTTTGCAAGGCACTGTATGTCTGTATTCAAGAAGTTAAGTCCATGGTGTAAAAAAGTTGAAGTGCCTTTGTCAAATACCAATAAAATTAAAATGTTTAATACAGTGGTACCTCTACATACGATCACTTCGACACACGATCTTTTCGACATCCGACGTAAAATTTGAGCCGCCATTTGTTTCTACATCCGACGAGTTGCTCGAAATACGACGACATGACAGCACTGCAAACGAACGCACGGTGGATTTTCTTGTGTGAGAAATCAACACAGTTTTCAAAAAAAGTTGATACAGTTGGAGAAACAAGGAAAAAAGTAATGCTTACCTTTGAAATGAAGATGCAAGTTATAGAAAAATATGAGCTTGGGGTGCGCGTCCCTGAACTGGCTCAACAATACAGCTCCATGGTCCTCTTCCGACCACCGTTCGCCACTATTTATAAGTTAAGGTGACAATTATTATTGTGGTAACATTGCCAAGGAAATCGCCAGCTTCGTCACGTTTTTATCATTTATTTAAGAACTTATCCAACACAAAACGCCCATTGTCTTAAGCAGTTGACTGCTCTCAAGAAAACGAAAGTATTATCTCTACCGCACCGACCTATCTCACTATGACGTCAGCTTCGCGGTGCGTTCAGGGACAGTAAAAAGTGTCCGCCATATTAGAATCCAATTCGTTACATTATTTACAGGAATAATTATTAATTATTCTTCTTATTATTATATTATTCTGACTTATTTATTTATAACTTATTTGTTTTTCTATGTTTAATTGCCATTTGTAACAGTGCCAGCAGTATTTATTAAGAATTTAGTGTATGTTTTTAGGCTTTGGAACGAATTAATGGAATTATAATGTATTCCTATGGGAAAATCCTGCTCGACATACGACCATTTCGACTTACAAACAAGGTCCTGGAACGAATTAAATTCGTATGTAGAGGTACCACTGTATTTCAAATGCACTCTAATATACAGTATAAGAAGGATTTGTACTACCTGTTTAAAATGAATACTTACGCCTTCTACCTATTTGCAGTTTACTGTTTTTCATATCGTAGTACTTGTACAGCTAAGGTCACTTGATAATACTTTAGAAGGTTTGAAAACAATGTTAGGCCTACTACAGTGTTAAAAAAATACTTCGTTATGTTAAGATGTTAAGTTGGTGTAACTATATTAAATTATTTGTTATTTTAGCTCATTTTATACATTCATTTAAACACTGTTAACTTGATGAAATTAGTTGTATTAGCTTGATTTACTTTGAGATATTAAGTGTCTGAGTAAACTGAACTCGAAATATTAAGTGGTGTCAACTTGAAATATAAAGTCATGTGAACTCATCCTTAGCCTCACTCCATTGCGTGTACTGGCATTTGGATGTTTAGCTCTGTTGTCTATACGTTGCGATGTGAGGAGGGAAGCCAGGTTCAAATCTGACTTGGTTTAGTGTTATATATACAGTGAAGAAAATAAGTATTTGAACACCATGCTATAGTTATCCCACTTAGAAATCATGAAGGAGTCTGAAATTTTCACCATTGGTGCATGTTCACTGTGAGAGAGATCATCTAAAAAGAAAAATCCAGAAATTGCAATGCATGGTTTAAAAAAAAAAAAGTGTTATACAGCTGCAAATAACTATTGGAACACCTGTCTATCAACTAGAATTCTGACCCTGAAAGACCTGTTAGTCCGCCTATGAAAAGTCCACCTCCACTCCATGTATTATCCTGAATCATATGCACTTGTTTGAGGTCAATAGCATCATAAAGACACCTGTCCACCTTATACAATCAGTAAGACTCAAGCTTGTAACATGGTCATGACCAAAGAGCTGTCCAAAGACACCAGAGACAAAATTGTTCACCTCCACAAGGCTGGAAAGGGCTATTGTCAAGCAACTTGGTGAAAAAAGTTCACTGTTGGAGCAATCATTAGAAAATGGAAGAAGCTAAACATGAAAGTCAGTCTCAATCGGAATGGAGCCTCATGTAAGATATCTTCTCTTGGGGTGTCATGATCCTAAGAAAGGTGAGGAATCAGCCCAGAACTACATGTCAGGAGTTGGTCAATGACCTTAAAAGAGCTGGGTTCCAATGTTACTGTTGGCAATACACTAAGATGTCATGGTTTAAAATCATGAATGGCATGGAAGGTTCCCCTGCTTAAACCAGCACATGTCAAGGCCGTATTAAGTTTGCCTATGACCATTTGGATGATGCAGAGAAGTCATGGGAGTAAGTTTTGTGGTCAGATAAGAGCAGGGGTGAAAGTGGCTAGAATTTCTTTCCGGAACTCCCCGACGTGAAGGTTGCCAAGGAGCCAGAAATTGTTTTTATTTTTCATTCAAAATTGTATTTTTTCAATGATTTGCAAAATAAAAGTTAACAAAAACAGCAATAAGCCCAACCTCCATCTCCTAATTTTTATTTTCCCTTATTTCCTCACATACTAAATGGCAAATCTAAATTTTAACGACTTAAGAACATAGGATATATATTCAAATTGAAGTTAATGTAAACATTTTTTTTTAAATAATAAAGATATAAGTAACATACATTCAGAAAAATAAGTACAAATGACATATTATGCAGAGTAAAATGGAATAGATTTTGAAGAATGTGCAAACATTGACTTTTTTCAGTCATAAGGAAATGAATAAGTAGCCTAACATAAATGAACAAATACAGTGCCTTGCAAAAGTATTCGGCCCCCTTGAATCTTGCAACCTTTCGCCACATTTCAGGCTTCAAACATAAAGATATGAAATTTAATTTTTTTGTCAAGAATCAACAACAAGTGGGACACAATCATGAAGTGGACCAATGTTTATTGGATAATTTAAACTTTTTTAACAAATAAAAAACTGAAAAGTGGGGCGTGCAATATTATTCGGCCCCTTTACTTTCAGTGCAGCAAACTCACTCCAGAAGTTCAGTGAGGATCTCTGAATGATCCAATGTTGTCCTAAATGACCGATGATGATAAATAGAATCCGCCTGTGTGTAATCAAGTCTCTGTATAAATGCACCTGCTCTGTGATAGTCTCAGGGTTCTGTTTAAAGTGCAGAGAGCATTATGAAAACCAAGGAACACACCGGGCAGGTCCGAGATACTGTTGTGGAGAAGTTTAAAGCCGGATTTGGATACAAAAAGATTTCCCAAGCTTTAAACATCTCAAGGAGCACTGTGCAAGCCATCATATTGAAATGGAAGGAGCATCAGACCACTGCAAATCTACCAAGACCCGGCCGTCCTTCCAAACTTTCTTCTCAAACAAGGAGAAAACTGATCAGAGATGCAGCCAAGAGGCCCATGATCACTCTGGATGAACTGCAGAGATCTACAGCTGAGGTGGGAGAGTCTGTCCATAGGACAACAATCAGTCGTACACTGCACAAATCTGGCCTTTATGGAAGAGTGGCAAGAAGAAAGACATTTCTCAAAGATATCCATAAAAAGTCTCGTTTAAAGTTTGCCACAAGCCACCTGGGAGACACACCAAACATGTGGAAGAAGGTGCTCTGGTCAGATGAAACCAAAATTGAACTTTTTGGCCACAATGCAAAACGATATGTTTGGCGTAAAAGCAACACAGCTCATCACCCTGAACACACCATCCCCACTGTCAAACATGGTGGCGGCAGCATCATGGTTTGGGCCTGCTTTTCTTCAGCAGGGACAGGGAAGATGGTTAAAATTGACGGGAAGATGGATGCAGCCAAATACAGGAACATTCTGGAAGAAAACCTGTTGGTATCTGCACAACAGCTGAGACTGGGACGGAGATTTATCTTCCAACAGGACAATGATCCAAAACATAAAGCCAAATCTACAATGGAATGGTTAAAAAATAAACGTATCCAGGTGTTAGAATGGCAAAGTCAAAGTCCAGACCTGAATCCAATCGAGAATCTGTTGAAAGAGCTGAAGACTGCTGTTCACAAACACTCTCCATCCAACCTCACTGAGCTCGAGCTGTTTTGCAAGGAAGAATGGGCAAGAATGTCAGTCTCCCGATGTGCAAAACTGATAGAAACATACCCCAAGCGACTTGCAGCTGTAATTGGAGCAAAAGGTGGCGCTACAAAGTATTAACGCAAGGGGGCCGAATAATATTGCACGCCCCACTTTTCAGTTTTTTATTTGTTAAAAAAGTTTAAATTATCCAATAAATTTTGTTCCACTTCACGATTGTGTCCCACTTGTTGTTGATTCTTGACAAAAAATTTAAATTTTATATCTT
This sequence comes from Corythoichthys intestinalis, assembly GCF_030265065.1. Classification (NCBI taxonomy): domain Eukaryota; kingdom Metazoa; phylum Chordata; class Actinopteri; order Syngnathiformes; family Syngnathidae; genus Corythoichthys; species Corythoichthys intestinalis. The sequence goes on from NC_080398.1 coordinate 47,898,841, forward strand.
TATGTTTGAAGCCTGAAATGTGGCTAAAGGTTTCAAGGTTCAAGGGGGACGAATACTTTTGCAAGGCACTGTATAAGTCCAAAGTGTACATTGACAGCTAAGATGTTCTGAACCTCCCCATCAGAGCAAATACAACTAAATATGACAAATAATCCTCCTTAACTCTTTCGTTGCTCTGAAAGATTTGATCCATTTTATGTTGCATTGTCCTTTTTTTGTCTCATCAATTTTACAAGCTTATTTTTTTGCTGTTCCAGAAAACATGCACATTTGAACCAATCAGAGCAAACCATCTCTGTTGATTGAACGGATAAATGAGTCCAGGGGTTTTGCTTTGCTGCGTGCATTCGCACATTGACGTGACTCATCATCGTCAGACTCGGATAACTGCTGCAGCTGGGGAAATCTCCATGCCGTCCGTGGAATAAAATCAATAATAAATATTGGTGGAGACGGATTAAGCTACACAAGCACTTTATTATGCTTGTTGTTACCACTTGTGTATGTAAATCTGATGTTGGTAGATTGTTTTCTTCTTGGAGCTGAAATGCATGTGTGGCAGCTTAGCATTTAAAAAACAAAAAAAAAATTACATAGCGTTTTGACAGTTGCTGTCATTTTTTCAGAATCAAAGCACCATGAATCTTATGCCGGAACTGCGTTCTGGCCCTGAATCTTATACCGGAACTGCGTTCCTGACCGTTCTGGCCCACTTTTACCCCTGGATAAGAGTAAAATAAAACTTTTTGGTCATAATTCCACCAACTGTGTTAGGAGGAAATAAATCGATGAGCACTATCTATCATTCAAGAACTATGCCTGGGTCTTCCAACATGATAATGACCCGAAGCACACAGCCAGGAAAACCAAGGAGTGGCTCCGTAAGAAGCATAACAAGGTTTTAGCATGGCCTAGTCAGTTTCTAGACCTAAATCCAATAGAAAACCTTTTGAGATAGCTCAAACTCCGTGTTTCTCAGTGACAGCCCAGAAACCTGACTGATGGGTGCGCCAAGATCCCTCCTGCAGTGTGTGCAAACCTGGTGAAAAACTACAGGAAATGTTTGACCTCAGTGATTACAAACAAAGGCTACTGTACCAAATATTAACGTTCGTTTTCTCAGGTTTTCAACTACTTATTTGCACCTGTATCACACAAATATATTGTTCAAAAATTACGTACATTGTGATTTCTGGATTTTTCTTTTTAGATGATCTCTCTCACAGTAGACATGCATCTACGATGAAAATTTTAGACCCCTCTATGATTTCTATGTGGGAGAACTTGCAAAATAGCAGGGTGTTCAAACACCTATTTTTCTCAATGTATATATGTATATATACAAGCAACATAGCACGGTGCTGCCACGGTGCTTGTGCTGAGTTGTTGCAGCCAAAGTTTGTTAAATCAAAACCTCAAAATCAGGGCTTCCACATGATTTTGGCCGCCAATTCAGTTGTTCCACACTTACCACCTTGGGTCATAAGTTGTTTAATTTTGTTCCCCTGTAAAATGTTAGCAGTTTTTAAAAATGAGTACTTTGACCACCCGAGCATGTCAATTTTGCTTCGTTCCAAACAATCCTGGCTGCATGAGTACACTTCTGGGGACACCTCCCCCAACGATACAACAGTTGTTACCCAGGCATATAAGGCTTGAATAGCGGCACATTTTAAAGGGGCCAATTTAACTCCGCAGCATCCGACTTCCACTCCACTGGACTGTGACCTACAGTACCTAGCGTGACCTTACAGTGACCTACATTCCAAAAACTCCACTTTTCAAAGTAGTCCTGTTTACGATTTATTGATTGACAATTTGTCACTCTGGTATAAAAATTTCCATGGTGACCCCAACAACGAATCTGCAAATTTTCATTAAAATCCAACATCCTGCTTGGGAGCAATTGGAATATATCGGTTTGGGGGTTTCTTGATTATGTGCCCTACTGAAAGCTCTGGAACTTCTGAGAAAACACTATTGAGTGTGTCAAATCTGGTTAAAATCAGGCCATTTCTTCTGCAACCCAATTTTTTCGATTATTTGATTTTCAAATCGGTGGTCGAGTGCTTGGCAAGTCCCCTCACATTTCTGAGATCAAGGGTTCAATCCCGGGCTCCGGCCTTCCAGTGTGGAGTTTGCATGTTCTCCCCTTGCCTGTGTGGGTTTTCTCCAGGGACTCTGGTTTCCTCCCACATCCCAAAAACATGCATGGTAGGCTGATTAAATTGTCCATAGGTGTGAGTGTGTGCGTGAATGGTTGTTTCTTCTCCTTGTGCCCTGCGATTGGCCAGCTACTGATTCAGGGTGTACCCCGCCTACTAGAGATGTCCCGATCCGGTATTTGGATCGGATCGGACGCCGATATGAGCAAAAAAAATGTGCATCGGTATCGGATCGGAACACGGAAAAATTCCGATCCAGGCTTCCGATCCAGTTTTTTTTTTAAAGTCCGGTCCGGGTTTACCAGCGCACCGATTTACATAATCCATTCCAGTTTTTGCTTCGGTTTCCCTAAAATCCGGTCCGCGTTTTACGGCACACCTTCAACACACTACATTTACATTACCGTCACCCAATTTACCGAGAGACTTTATCGGTAAAAATGTCAGCTGTGTGGGATCATTTCACCTTAAAGGACGACAAAGACGAAGAGGCAGAGTGCAACATTAGCCACAATAAAGTCAAGCGTAGTGGTAAAGCTGTAAGAAGTTTTAATACAACCAACCTAATCAAGCATTTAGTGAAATACCACCACAAACAATATGAGGAGTATGTTAAGAAAACCGAAGACAAAAAGAAAGGTCCTACGCAACTAACACTGGCAGAAACTTTTGCTATGCGTGACAAACTGGCACTCGACAGTCCCAAAGCCCAGGGAATAACGAGAGTCATTGCCGAAGAATTCATTCTGGATGATGAGCCATTATCTCACGTGAGTAAAGACGTACCATCCAACACTTAGAACCATGGTACAACATGCCCAGCCGTCATTACATCCTTGAGCGATTTGGCCGTGGAAGATTCGAGAACGATTCACAAACATCCAAATTCCGATTATTGAAATATGTCAAGTAAAGCGGAACTAATACACAGCGCGGTCTTCGGGACGCAATGAGAAACTGACTGCATTGCGTCCCGAAAGTAAACATAATGCTTGTCATAGACCCGGGTAATGCCAATGGTCAACTCACGGCTTTAGCTCAACTCATGCCGCTGGATAAAAAACACAAGAATACCTGACTGCTGCTGACAGCCGATACAAACTACGTCAACGTCGTTTTACTGGAGATAATAGATATCATATGTATATAGAACTAGATGCAAAACGACAGACTCGACTGTGTTAGCAACATTGAAGTATTGAACACCAGATGCGTTAGTAAACAGCTGCCATCTTAAAGCAGAAGACTTCCCTAGTAGGCTGTTGTGAACCTTCCAAGCGAACCTAATTAACTTTTTATCTAAAATACTTCTAAATCGGCAAAATCTTGACTTGAATCTATCTTCAAAACAGTTTTAAAATTTTCACTTGTCGAAAGTAGACAGAAGGGAAATTATGGAATAACGGGAGCAATTTTAACAACTTTAACAGTTGGTTCGCAAAATTAAATGAAGTGAATGTAGTTTAAAGCTGCTGATACAGAATGGGGACTTGAGTATTTTATTTACTGTTTTAAAATGTTAACTTGATACTGAAATAGTCGTTTATTTAAACCTGAGAGGCTTTTTATACAATTTTTGTAACTAATGCACGACACATTAAAAGCATCTAATAGCTTGGGGGATTTGTGGGATTTTCCACTGAGGTTGTTGGTGTGTTTTGCTTTTTTAAGACAGTTTACAATATTATTTGCACGTTTTACTGACTGACTATGCCATTTCTGTTTGTTATTTATAATGTTTTGTGTTTGTCACTGAATAAACAGGTCAGTTTCTTGTTACCAACCGTTGTGTGTTATTCAAACTCACCTAATTCAGCTGGCTAGTTGTTATCAAAAGTACTAAAACCTTTTTCAACATGAGTCTGACAACTAAGTAAGGAGGCTAAATAACTTTAAACTTTAACACATGCTCAGATAGGTCAGTAACCTGGATCGGGACATCCCTACCGCCTACTGCCCATAGTTAGCTGCGAAAGGCTCCAGCATCCCCACGACCCTCAAGAGGATAAGCGGCTTGGAAAATGAATGAATGATTTTTGATATTTATCGGGGATACTTTGATACAAAACCTACCAAAGAACACTCGTGGACGCTGATTGTACAAATGTGTAAAACTCAAGAAAATCGGTCGAACCGTTTCGGAGTACATAGGGAATGAACACGCACACGTAGACACCCACGCACACAGACGATGTTGCATTTTTATACAAAGTTAGATTTAGATACATGTACATATGTATAATGGACTTAAATCCATTTTAAAATTTTGAAATCATAAATGAACAGAAGTCCAGTTTTCTCACAAGTTTGAGTTCAGACTACCTAACAGAAGTTGAGTTTACTTCAAATTTTGAGTTTAAGGTTAATTTTAAACATGTTTTTTTTTTTTTTTTTTTTTTTTGTAGTTTTCCATCAAAATTTGAAAATTAAAGTAAAATACGTGACTTGATATATCTTTTTTTACAGTATGGGTTAACATTTATCAGTACTTACAAGTGCCTTTTTGGCAAAATCCTGCCATCTCAACATCAACATTTTAGTAGTAACTGCATTTCAGCTGTCACACTAACATCAGCAGAATGTGAAGTGATAAAAATGTGTAAGATTGACTGCTTGACCGCAGGCTAAAATATAGGAGAATAAAAAAAAGAAAAGAAAAAAAAAGCAATGATGTGGTGTCAAACTCATCCATTCTCTTTCTCTCATTCACGCTTCTTTTTATTTGAGTTGTGAGCTGGAAAACTATTCCGGCTGGTCACCAGCCGATTGGAGAGCACATATTCACACTCACATTCATAATACTGGGCAGTGCTACAGTGGGGCAAATAAGTATTTAGTCAACCACCAATTTTGCAAGTTCTCCTACTTGAAAAGATTAGATAGGCCTGTAATTGTCAACATGGGTAAACCTCAACCATGAGAGACAAAATGTGAAAAAAAAAAACAGAAAATCACAATTTTGATTTTTAAAGAATTCATTTCCAAATTAGAGTGGAAAATAAGTATTTGGTCACCTACAAACAAGCAAGATTTCTGGCTGTAAAAGAGGTCTAACTTTTTCTAAATAGGTCTAACGAGGTCTAATGAGGTTCCACTCGTTACCTGTATTAATAGCACCTGTTTTAACTCATTATTGGTATAAAAGACACCTTTCCACAATCTCAGTCAGTCAAACTCCAAACTCCACTATGGCCAAGACCAAAGAGCTGTCGAAGGACACCAGAGACAAAATTGTACACCTGCACTAGGCTGGGAAGACTGAATCTACAATAGGTAAAACGCTTGGTGAAAAGAAATCAACTGTGGGAGCAATTATTAGAAAATGGAAGACATACAAGACCACTGATAATCTTCCTCGATCTAGGGCTTCATGCAACATCTCACCCCGTGGCATCAAAATGATAAGAAGAACGGTGAGCAAAAATCCCAGAATCACACAGGGGACCTAGTGAATGACCTACAGAGAGCCGGGACCACAGTAACAAAGGCAGTAACACAACATAACGCGCCGCCTGGGACTCAAATCCTGCACTGCCAGACGTGTCCCCCTGCTGAAGAAAGTACACGTCCAGGCCCGTCTGCGGTTCGCTAGAGAGCATTTGGATGATCCAGAAGAGGACTGGGAGAATGTGTTATGGTCAGATGAAACCAAAATAGAACTTTTTGGTTGAAACACAGGTTCTCGTGTTTGGAGGAGAAAGAATACTGAATTGCATCCGAAGAACACCATACCCACTGTGAAGCATTGGGGTGGAAAAATCATGCTTTGGGGCTGTTTTTCTGCAAAGGGACCAGGACGAGTGATCTGTGTAAAGGAAAGAATGAATGGGGTCATGTATCGAGAGATTTTGAGTGAAAATCTCCTTCCATCAGCAAGGGCATTGAAGATGAGACGTGGCTGGGTCTTTTAGCATGGCAATGATCCCAAACACACAGCCAGAGCAACAAAGGAGTGGCTTCAAAAGAAGCATTTTAAGGTCCTGGAGTGGCCTAGCCAGTCTCCAGGTCTCAACCCCATAGAAAATCTGCGGAAGGAGTTGAAAGTCTGTGTTGCCCAACGACAGCCCCAAAACATCCCTGCTCTAGAGGAGATCTGCATGGAGAAATGGGCCAAAATACCAGCAACAGTGTGTGAAAAGCTTGTGAAGAATTACAGAAAACATTTGGCCTCCATTATTGCCAACAAAGGGTACATAACAAAGTATTGAGATGAACTTTTTGTATTGACCAAATACTTATTTTCCACCATGATTTGCAAATAAATTCTTTAAAAATCAAACAATGTGATTTTTCTGTTTTTTTCCCACATTCTGTCTCTCATGGTTGAGGTTAACCCATATTGACAATTACAGGCCTCTCTAATATTTTCAAGTGGGAGAACTTGCACAATTAGTGGTTGACTAAATACTTATTTGCCCCACTGTAAGTCTCTGATTAACCTAACATGCATGGATAAATGGTTTTAATTGAATTGAATTGGAAGCAGGAACACCCTTTAGCATGGTTTTTGGGTCAAAATTGAAACATGGCACTTCTCTTACTGTGAGGCAGACATGATAACTACTCACTCTCAATGTTGCAATTTCCAAACTCAGTTGACTAGATTGTTGTTATGTAATCTAACCCAATGTATGAGATAAATTTGGTTAGAATATATGCTCTTAACATAGAACGAAGAAAACAAACTTCATGTTTTCGCACACACTGTGGCAAAAACATTCATATTTACAGTACACAAAAACCAAAAACATTCATGTATGCATGCAAAGCCTTTACACATACACAAGCTTCGTGAGTGTTGGCCTTCTCACCATGTGAATGAGGTGTGTGCTGAGTTGGCTCAGGGGTCTGAAGGCAAAGAGCAGCTTCTCTGCCGCATCCGTCTCTGCCGTTGGACAAGATAGCCTCTGGCTCTACACACACGCAAACAGACACCCATATCACACACACACGCATACACGCACGCACACACACACACACACACACACACACAAATAAATCATTTATAGAGATTTGACAGTCAATAATGATGGATCCAGAGACCTGCCAAGACACATTCTGACAGACTGACGCAAACCCACACCGACTGATAGGCTAAGAGAGGAAATACAACAAATGGAATGTTTTCTTGCCGGCGTGCAGTTGTTTCGGTGTTACATTTAGGACTCCTGACTTTTGAAGTTGTTGTGTTCCCTTTTCTCAACTTAATCTGATTTCTTCTGTTCTTCTGAGTGTGGCCTGCTTCTGCATGCCTATAGTGGAAGTTTGTCAAATTAGCAGCAGACTCAGGTGATTTATCTTCTTCAATGCTGATCAATACTTTGGAAGTAGACAGTGAGACTTGTGAGGTTGGTTTGTCTCATCAGATTTAGTTACTGTGTCAATTTGTTATGGGCCAAAGTTTTCTTCTTAATGAGCCATGCATTTTTGCAGAATTGATTCCGGCAAACATACTGTCTTTTCCACTCGTGTCCCTCCTTCATTCGCTCAATCCTTCCCTCTCCCTCTTCTGTCCTTCTCCCCTCCACCCAGGCTTCTACCATACCTCCCCTTTAGCCCCACTGCCTCCCTGTCCAGGCATTAATATGTATGCTTTGGGCTGGAGTGCACACTATGGGGAGATGGGGCCTGGTGTGTGCGCATATGTGTGTGAGTAAAAGTGAATGTGTGCAGGGAGGCAAGCTGAGGACAAAGCCAGCGGTGATAATGAGGCCGCAGGGACAGAACCAGACAGGCCCCTCTGTGTCTGCCTGTAAGTGTGTGCGTGTGTGTATGTTTGTGTGAGAGAGTAGAAAAAGGGGCTCAGCTCCTCATCCGCTTTCCCCTGTGTTCACAACTTCGATATTGCGGTTGGTTAAACCTGCAAGCTTCCAGTGCACACCTCAATTGCCACACACGCACACATTCTGAACATGACCTTGGGGATACAAGGACAAACAATTGATGAAATGATTTTGTGATTCTGTCTGTGGAATTGTAAATAGGGGTGAATCAATCCGCACTATAAAGGGCAATGTAAGTATGACAACGCAGAACAACTATGTTACTCTCAGTCATTCATACAAGTCACTAAAATGCAAAAGAGCTTTACAAAAACGATAATTAAATGTCGCTGAGGCTTAAGTATACAGTATTTGCTGAAATGACAACCTGATGTACGTTATGTGAGTTCATACCTGCAGTGCTAAGCGAACAACATTTGCTGTTTGTGTCAGGATGTTGTGGAGTACTTCCAGAAGGGCTTGTAGCACAAGATGGCTGACCTTCCTCCCGGCAGCTTCTCCATCCAGGTGGACCACTGCAGCTTCTGAGAGGGCACTTACAACAACGTCCGTCAGCCCTGTGAATGTGTATGTGTGCGCAGGAAAGGCTTAAGAGAGACTAGAAGCTGAAATACAACCAACAGAACATCTGCCAACCCAAATCCCCACTTAAATGTTTGCGGTAAATAGAGAATGTCCCAGTATACTTCAGCCTGAATACATGCAATTTTAATTACCTCTACTCAGTGCAAAAAGGGGTTTGGGTTTGTTTGTTTGTTTGCTTGCAACTTTTAGGCTTGTCAGCATAACGGATTACACATTATTCATTTTGAATTAATGAATAAAATCTGATTTTTATTCAGATAAGTTAGTATTATTGTTCTGAATTGTATTCAGCATGTCAGTGATGAGATGCAGGAGCTTAACAACATTAGAGAAAGCACAAACAGCAAAAGCATGAAGATCAGTGTAAGTAACGCGTTACTTACTCACTTACTTTCTTTCAGTACCGAGTAATCTAACGCCTTCATTTTTCCAAACCAGTGATCTGATTAAAGTTAGTTTGCTAGTGTGTCTGCATTACTATTTTTGTTATTGCCTCATAATGTGAGTAGAATGAAGAATATTATAGTCATGTACGAAGAGCATTTTGAATTGAAAATGCTAGAAAGGTTCCCATTAAATGATTGTTTCCATGGTAACCGCTCACAGCTACTTCCTGTTTTGGTCTCGTGTCACTCGCCGTAAGCATTTTGGGACCAAGAAGGGCATGGGCCAGACTGCCAGCGCGGGTGCACATTCGAGCCGTGTTGAGATGTGCGAGGGAATTTTGATCTGTGTATCCATGAAAGAAGTATTTTTCATTCATTCTGGAGGGTATCAGCGATAGGTTGGACCCCCTATATGTGCGGCCGTTTCGTAGCTTTGCTGTTGCAACGATGGGCAGTCATCGCTCCAAGTCAGCAAGCATTGTTTACATCATACTCGTGTTGCACATTTATGCCATGAGGTGACGTGTATGTTTAGCATCTTTAGGATGTGTAGTAAGTCTGAATGAGTGTAAAGCGCTTAGTTGCCGTCACTTTTTGTGGCCAATTTGACCGCGTGTGTGCACGGCGAACTTCCGGGTTGTGCGCACACATCCGCGGCACACGCCCGCCCCCAACTTTGTGTTTATTGCACTGTGCAATTAATTTGTGTGTTGTTGATTATTGTGCAGTCACTTTGCATTGTTTTACATTGCCACTAATATGCTGTTAACCCGAAATTTAGAATTTTTGACATTAGGCTTAATGGTCGAGTTAGCGGGGTTTAATTAGTCGGTGGAGTTGATTTCAACAATTTCCATTCAGTTTGTCAGTTGTTAGTTTCAGGGCTCCGGAGCGGCTAAGCTAGCGCAAGTCAATTGTGGTTGAACTCAATTTCATTGACTGATTAAGTATTATTTGAAAAATTCTGATCTTCCTCTTTAAATTCAATTATCAGAAAGTCAATTAAATGCGGTGACATTTTTCTGTTGTCATTCTTATGTTGAGGTGGCAAAGAGAAAAAAATTAGTAGAAAGTAACTGATAAATTACTTTTAAAGTAACATAGTTACTTTGATAATAAAGTAATCAGTAAAGTAAGTAGACTACTTTTTTTTTTATAGGCGTAATCAGTAATTAAATTACTTTTTTAAGTAATCTGTGACAACAACACTGATGAAAATAGTATTACATTGGGGTATTACATACCTGGGGTATGTGGCCAAGAAAACTCCCCCTGTATTGTGGAATAATAGACTGTTTACTTAATAAGGTTATTAACAAATGCCAGTTCTTCACTATTTGGAGGTTATTTGTGCTCCTCTTTTCTCAGTCGCTAGTATGCACAGCAAACCTTCTTCCTGTTAAGAACCTTGTGATCAATAGGCAAGACAGCAATGTCAAGTGTTTTGTTGTGATGCCTTCCTTTCCATCTGATTGAAAGTTTAACTGCGTGAACAGGAACCCACAACAGGCGCACACATTGTTTACAGATATATCAACTGATCTGGAATGAAGAATGTCAAGCATGTGGCACACTGTTTAAGTGGAAAGCATGTGCATCACAGTTCTGAGATGAAGGGTTCAACCCCTGGCTCCAGCCTTCCTGTGTGGAGTTTGATTATTCTTCCAGTGCCTGCGTGGGTTTTCTCCGGGTACTCCGGTTTCCTCTCACATCCCATAAACATGCATGGTATTTTTATTGACCACTTCAAATTGCTGTTAGGTATGAGTGTGTGCGAGACTGGTTGCTTGTCTCCTTGTGCCTTGCAATTGACTGGAAACCAATGAAGGATGTGCCCCACCTATAGTTGGCTGGGGTAGGCTCCAGCACCCCCCAGAACCCTTGTGTGGATAAGCAAAACAGAATATTAATGGCGCGAAACCCCCTACGTAGCATTAGGTGATGTATGAAAACTAAGTGTTATGGCTTCTTTATAAAAGTTTAAATGTGCAAAAAAGTTATCAGGTTTGATTTTTATCCCTTAAATGCCTGTAACATGAAGCAATTGTCAGAGAATCCCAAAATTGGAAAAATACGGTAATGGAACCTTTTTTTAAATTTGTAAAAAAGAAAACTCAAAATGCATATGTGTAATAAGCGATTTAATATCCATAACGCTTGCTAAATTATGATTTTTTTTTTCTCATGGAACCTGCAGATGCATGTGTTGACTTGCATTTGGACATTTGCCGATTACCGGTTTCAAGGTATACCATGGTATGAAAACATCAAGGTTTCAAAACTGCAAAAATTTTCCGTCATACCATCCCTAAAGGTTATAGCTATTTTTTATGTCCTAAAAATGCATGATGAAATCCCTTGCTGTAAAACTCAACCCTCCCCCACCCGTTGTTGCTCAGTGTCAGTGAGTCAGCTGTGCTACACGATGGCTGGACCATCAAAGAAAACGAAATCCCTTTTATGGGAATACTTCCGCTACAGAAAACTTACAGATGGCCGCAGCTTAGAAGAGGAGGGCCAACCGACATGTAAAACATGTTTGCAGAATGTGGCTGCTGAGGAGGCAATACCTCCAATATGATTTCGCATTTATACAAAATTAAAGATTAGTAAACACTGTCGTGAACGTTTCCCACCAGCAACGAGAGTTAACTCAGGCATGTTAAGTGTGTCTAGCGGTTGTAATGCCATGATACCATGAAATTTGGGCTTAAGGTTATCATACCGTCAGAAAATTATACTGGCACATGCCTTCTTGCACCCATCAATTTTTGGAGAAAGAAATATAAACATTCTGAATAAGTCCCCAAATCATGTAATTCTAGGTGTATCAAATGTGATACATTTGGCAATAAAGGGTTAAAACTAAAACTACCATATGCTTTCTGTAAACAGGAAATGTCTGAATCAAAACTAACCCCAAAATAATGTATATTTGTGATATGAAAATGTAATATGGTTCCATTTCAATTTGCAGTCTCTGAAAAATAGATTCTCTATTCCCACCTCTCATATGGACATGTTAACTTAGTTTCATGTAAAAGGTGTTGTAGAACAAGATGTCTAATACAGTAACTGGAGTATATGTCATAGAAAGTGAAAGTTCATGTTCTTGCTTGACGCATTCAGCACCCTGGGCCAGACATTTCCCTTACAAATGCTCTTACACTGCACTAACGGGAGATTCTACTCAGTTAAGCCTGGCATGCTGTCACATAATGCAATGCATGCATACTGATGGCTCTCCAAGATACCTTTTATGAACTGACTACAAACTAAATAAATCAGTGATATTTGATAATTGAATAGATTATTTCATAATATACAGATGACTAGGGGTGTGACAAAATATCGAAAAGGTACTATATCGCGATACTTTGCAGCCCAAAACGTTATTGATGTGATCCCATCAAGAATTGATTTATCGTTTTAAAAAGGTGTCACACACACAAACCCATCCACCCACACACATACACACAAAAGGAACTAACAGGCTGCAACCAAAATCTTCCATTAGAATGTTTACGTTAGCTCACTGGCTGCCATTGAGGGCGCTAGACATCAAATTCATTTTGACTGGACTGGACTGCAAGCGCCGTAAATGGCACTAAAATCAGAACATTCACAGCCAGTCTTTAGTGGGCATTTACGGGTCACTTCTGTTTATTTTAGGGCATTTACAGGTTACTTCCTGACATTCTTGAGTCACTTCCTTTTCATTAACCCAAAAGCAACAGAACGTGACCTATAAATGGAACAGAATCAACATGAAGTGACCGAAAATCAACGTAAAATGGCGTGAAATGCCCCCAAATCAACTCATTGCCTGGCATTGGCTGCCAATGATGGCTATAGACGTCCAGTTCGTTTGAAGTGGGAGGTATGGAAAGTATGTTAATTCGCTGCCACCCTCACACTTCAAACGCATAGGACGTCCACTTTTTATATACGCACAGCAGAAGGGTGAACATAGTTTTTTGTTAATTTGTTGTTTTGCTGAATATTCGAGAATGATTTCCTATCGATAATTATTGTATCGTCATATCGTGAGAACATCGTTATCGCGAGCCTTGTATCGCAAATCGTATCATATCGTGAGCTACTCAGAGGTTGCCACCTCTACAGATGACTAGATAAAATGCTGAGATAATTTGTGACATTGACAATACTGTTTACAGTAAGTACTGTACGACATGAAGCTTTTGAGCTGTCATAGGATGTAATTGTGATTTACCAGCATCTCTATCTGCCCTTTAGTTTGTTCAGTCATACTCGATCGAATGAGAAAAATCACTTTCTGTTGAAAACAACACTGTACACAGTCAGTAGACCTTGACACGCTTTAACTAAGGTATTATTAGACTTAACAATATCTAATAAATATAGTAAACCTTTTTCTTTACTGCCTCATTCTGTCCACATTCTGCTTCGAGCTGGGTGAGCTCAAACCCAGCTGACTTTGGCAGAGAGAATGAGTAAAACCCGCAATGGTCATCATCACCATTTTCACCTATGGACACTTGTGAATCTTCAATTAACCTGAAATCAGTGTTTTTCGAGCTCTGACAGGGAGCCCAGAGGAAAATCAACCCAAATATGCAAACACCTAATTACACATGGTCATTCTTTAGGGACATACCATGCGTAAATAGGGTTATTTAAAATTACAAATTTTATTTGTTATAACCCCAACAAAAGAATTCCAGTCCAGACTTTGTTGGTATTTTGCAGGAAATAACTCAGAATTTGGCATCATCAGCCAGGGATAATAATAACAACAGCGTTACTGTGCATGTTCAAATCACATCCTAACGCATTGCTACCTCATTATTTTCTATGATACCAAAGGAAAATAGACCTTCTGCAATCTCCACTGAAACTATAAATAGCGTTTTTCTATAACATTTCTAAAAGCACAGTTACATTAAGATTGTTAGCACTACTCAGCATGTTTACGCTGGGAAAAAAAAAAAAAAAAAAAGCTTAATGCTACTTATAACTAGGATTAACCCTATAATGCCCAAACCCAGAAATAAGGGACAGAAACTTAGCTTTATGAAACATAATTGAAAAAGAATATGCAAACAATTATTTGCATACAGGATTTCTCACTTGTATGACAAATGATACATTAGCCATTACATGTAGTTTTAATACAAAAATATCACAGGACTGTATTTAGTTTATACATAGGAACCTTTTGAAACAATGCAAAATGATAAACATGGAAAACTGAAGTTCTGACTTGGAACAATGGCCATTACTTGTATTTGTATAGGTCAGACAACATATCCATCAGATCCACACCACGCATGGATTTGTACCACGATGGATGGTCTGGGAACAAAGACATGTGTCTTGGTCTTCTGATCCCAGTGTCCCAAATGGTCTTAGAGAGAGATGCCAACATAAGAGAATATCAGGTTTATGGGACTGTTGACACACCATCGTACAATTATCATATTGTCTTGGCTGACCGTTTGATTCATGGACAGTTTCCTGCTTCCACAGATCACTATCATCCTTCATGCTACAGTCAGGTACCCTTTTCATCATGACAGTGCAAAGGAATTATATGCCTGTTGTTTTGTCAGTGGAAGTAGACTTTCAGATGAGATCTTCCTTAGAATTGAACCATGAATTATCAACTGCAATGTGTTCTTCAGACAATGCATGAAGGCATTGTTCTTGTCGCTTTTCAAGTCATGGATTGGCCTCAGTTTCCACAATTTACCCTTCTTGGCATCTTCAGTTCAAGAACCTTCTCAATTGCTTTCTTCTTTAGCTCTTTTGTACACTGAACAGATTTGTTAGATTTGCAACCAGGTGTATCATTTCTTCAGTATCAAATAGTTTGAAACACATGCAAGGTGCAAATTCAGAACTTTCTTCAGTGCCATTATCAGTATTCTCAAAAAATGGCACATTTGGAGGATCAAAATCTGGCTTTCTCAACCTGTCCTTTCTTTTTACTGTTTTGTTCCAGATTTTCCTTCTTTTGGCCTCTTTCACTGTTGGACCCCCTTCTATGCTCAACTGTTCACCACTTTAAATCAAACTCAGCCGCTCCGAGTGTCTTTCCCCTCTTCATTTTGGTTTTCACTTTGCATCTTCTATATGACTTTGCTACTATTTATGTTGTTGGACACTCTTGTTCCTCTTCAAGACTCTAGTCGGAGGTTTTGTTCTTTTTATTGCCAATATTAGAACTATCCATATCATTAGGGAGCCAACGCTTATCCAACACGTCATCAACGGCAGACATCAACTCCTAGATGTTAATCGATTGCTATCAAGGAAGAAGTGAAGGACATCTTGAGGACTGTAGTGCTGACTGGCCATCTAAAGCAGTGTTTTTCAACCGGTGTGCGGCACACTAGCTGTGAGAGATTGTCAGGTGTACGGCGAGAAATTATCCAATATCGCTTTTTTTTTTTTTTTTACGTCATCGGGCGGAATTGCGGAAGGAAGGAGGAACTAGGTAGAAGGTTTCGGTTGTGTGCAAATGAGCGACGTATTTCTCCTGTCGCGTTCAGGAACTGCTCGGATTTCTAGCCACCTTGCTGTCTGCGACAATGTGGACCCAAGCACGTCTACTGTACATCATTGGATTAGACTCATCACGTGTCGATATACACGAAAGTGTCCTTTCCATATGTGATGACCGTCAATCCTTATTCCAACACATTCTCCAGGACAGCAAGGTGGCCCATGGCTAGAAATCCGAGCAGTTCTTGAATGCGACACAACCAACTCTCCAACAGCCCCATGGTGCCAAGCAAGCGTAAACGTCATCTTCAAACGCAACACCCGTCGCTTCAAAATCGATGGACTATTTTGTTTGCCTTTGTGAAAACACAGAGAAACAGGCAACTTTAAAAAAAAAAAAAAAAACTACAAAGGTAAATGAGAAAGCCATCAAAGCCAGTTACGTTGTTTCTGAACTTGTTGCTAAATTCAAAAAGTCCCACACTATGGCTGAGAAATTATTACTAACTGCCTGCAAAGTAATTGGCAGCGATATGCTCGGCCCTGATGCGGTTAAAGACATTGCTAAAGTCCCAGTGTCTGATAAGTCTGAGCTTTTCAAGCGTACTTGCAAGAAAAAAATAAAAACAGAGAGACAAAGAGCTGTTGAAGAGCTTCTTTCTTCAATTCCAGCCAGGATATCGGCTTTGTGTTCACCTAAACATGCTAAAGTCACACCGAGTTAGAATGAATATTGAGAAATTATTGGATAATTAAATATACTGTACAGGAAGTAATTTTGGAACATTTTTGGTTTGTGGTGTGCCGCAACATTTTTTTCTATGTGAAAACGTACTGTGACTCAGAAAAAGTTAAAAAACACTGATCTAACAGCAGCAGAATAAATTTGTCCATACCAATCTAAACATCTCAGTTCAGTGTGTAATTAATTAGGTAAAGAAAGTAATGACACATCAATATATTAACTTTGCACCTAGAAATAAAAAAATAACAACATTTGAGGGCTTTAACACCAAATTCTGCTTTCTACCCAAAGCATCAAATTTGAACAGAAATTTTATTCATGATTTTACTACATAGTAATATGCAAAAAAGAGGTAATTATAGCTTGGTTCAACAGATTAAGTGTTCATGTTGAAATATTGTGATATATTTCCACACACATCGGTGTTTCCTCGTTTCCCACTGTAGTAACAGTGAAGCCAAGCGCTACATATGATTCCCATCTCCTGCACTGTGCTGTGTGTGTGAATACTCATTGCATAAAAACCTACACAAAGAGCAGATTCATTGACAATTAAAGCACCACAGCGATCTACTCCAGCGGATGTGCAATCTGATTGTGGATAAATGTATTTTAAATACTGTAAATTTGGAACCACAGGTCAATTCCTGTTGTTTTCTATTTTTGTTTGTTTTATTGCTGCTTTTCAGTCAGCTTTGTATTATGCTTCATGTAAAGGTATATGGACTCACAAGACCCATACTGATGTACCACTTAAGGGCTAAGAATAATTGGAGAGAAAAAAAGAAAAATATTATGCTCTGTCCTACTTTGGAATAAGGACTAAAATAAAGTTAAAAATAGTTATTCCACAGTACTTGTTCCTCTATTCATAGTTCTGGTGGTGTAGAGCTGCCTTTCAGGCTGACAATTTAGGTTCACTTCACGCCCAGTGCCCCAATTACCAGCCACTGCCAGACCCAGGTTGAGCAAAAAAAAAAAAAAAAAGATTGTTGGTTGTTTATCAAAGGCATACGGCGTGAGGAACATTTTAATGGCATTCAGACCACCTTTCATGACCAATTTATGCAGAGAATAAGGAAAATTGAAATGGTACACATATTTTTCCCCCTGATGTTGTACAGTGAAGCAATATATGTACAGTGGTATGAAAAACTATCTGAACCTTTAGGAATTTCTCACATTTCTGCATAAAATCACCATCAAATGTGAGTTGACCTTTGTCAAAATCACACAGATGAAAAAAAAAAAACAGTGTATGCATAACTACAACCACCCAAACATTTATAGGTTTTTATATTCTAATGAGGATAGGATGCAAAAAATGACAGAAGGGGGGAAAATAAGTAAGTGAATATTTAATATTTTGTAGCTGCGGATCAGTCTGGCATCGATCAAGACTAATCTTGGCCCATTCTTCTCTACAAAACTGCTGTCGTTTGGTCAGATTCCTGGGATATCTGGCATGAATCGCTGTCTTTGGGTCATGCCACAGCATCTCAATGGGGTTCATGTCTGGACTTTGACTTGGCCACTCCAGAACGTGTATTTTGTTCTTCTGAAACCATTTTGAAGTTGATTTACTTCTGTGTTTTGGATCATTGTCTTGTTTCAGCATCCATCCTCTTTTTAGTTTCAACTTTCTGACAGACGGTCTCAGGTTTTCCTGCAAAACATCTGATAAACTTTCGAATTTATTCTTCCATTAATGATTGCAAGTTGTCCAGGCCCTGAGGAAGCAAAACAGCCCCAAATCATGATGCTCCCTCCACTATGCTTCATGGTGGGGATGAGGTGTTGATGTCGGTGAGCTGTTCCATTTTTCCTCCACACATAAGGTTGTGTGTTACTCCCAAACAATTAAACTCTGGTTTATCAGTCCACAAAATTTTTTGCCAAAACTTCTGTGGAGTGTCCAAGTGCCTTTTTGCGAACATTAAACGAGCAACGATGTTTTTTTTTTTTTTTTAGACAGCACTGACTTTTCCATGGAGTCCTCCCATGAACACCATTCTTGGTCATAGTTTTACATACAGTGCCTTGCAAAAGTATTCGGCCCCCTTAAACCTTGCAACCATTCGCCAAATTTCAGGCTTCAAACATAAAGATATAAAATTTTAATTTTTTGTCAAGAATCAACAACAAATGGGACACAATCAGGAAGTGGAAAAAAATTTATTGGATAATTTAAACCAGTACTGCTCAAATAGTGGGGCGCGCCCCCCCAGGGGGGCGCAGAGCGATGCCAGGGGTGGCGCGTGTGACCTCGGGGAACATTTTTTTTTTTTTTGCCGTTCTAGAATAAAGTGTACTTGCACATCCACTCAGTGGGTGGCAGTGGCGCTCTCATTTTCAAAGTGCGCACAGTATTTTTGAAGTAAGCAAGAGCACACGGAAGCGACTCATGAAGAGCTGGAGAGCTGTGCGCCGTTTTCGAAAGCCGTTTTCCGGCCGGTGTAGGCTCCTACACCTGACTCACGCAGCGACCCACTGTCCTCTCGTCTTCTCCGGTTCTCACGTGACCGCCCAAGAAGTGCCATTTTCGGCTTGGTATCGTCACGACGACCGCCCTCACCTACGGTTCTCCCTCGGCCGCCGAGAATGCGCTTTTTTCGGGCCGTTTGCCTTTTGGCTTTGACATTTAATATAGTGGTAGACGAGGAAAGACCACTGTTTACTGTGTCTAAAAATGATTATAGCGGACAGCCGGAAGCCAAATCAAGTAAGACGCCACTTAAAGACATTAGACCCCAATCTCATTGATAAGCCGCTTGGTTGTTTTTCAGCGAAAACGTGCCGAATTTTGCCAACAATCGTCCCGCTTTGTCAGTGTTATATCAGTAAACTAGTGAGTACTGTTAGCATGCTCGGTCCAATATAACCCCACATCATTACAAACTGGAGGTGACACTGGGAGCAGCGAAAATAAAAACTGTTCTTCTGTCCAATGACACTTTTTTTTTTCCTTCTTCTATTCAGTTTTGTTTTTTCGGTCAAATTTTTTGTCATATTGTCCTCACGAGTTAATGTTTCTAATCAATTTGAATTTGTTATTATTTACTGATTTTATTTTTCAGTATCAAATGGTCAAAAATGTATTTTGAGTGTATTTTTACAGTTTGGATGTGACTTTTTTTTAAATTCAGGCAAATTGATGCGCGTTGTCTTTTCTGTTACAAACAAAACAATGTTAATAAAGTTATACTATATAAGTTGATCTGTTATTTTCCCTAATAGAAAAAAAAGATACAATGTGAGGCAGAGGCATACTTATAATAGTAATATTATAGACAAATGATACTATTTACAGTGACGGCAGAGTTTAGGGGGGCGCAAAACATTTACGTCTTCTTAGGGGGGGCGTAACAGAAAATAATTGAGAAGCACTGATTTAAACTTTTTTAACACATAAAAAACTGAAAAGTGGGGCGTGCAATATTATTCGGCCCCCTTGCGTTAATACTTTGTAGCGCCACCTTTTGCTCCAATTACAGCTGCAAGTCGCTTGGGGTATGTTTCTATCAGTTTTGCACATCGAGAGACTGACATTCTTGCCCATTCTTCCTTGCAAAACAACTCGAGCTCAGTGAGGTTGCATGGAGAGTGTTTGTGAACAGCAGTCTTCAGCTCTTTCCACAGATTCTCGATTGGATTCAGGTCTGGACTTTGACTTGGCCATTCTAACACCTGGATACGTTTATTTTTTAACCATTCCATTGTAGATTTGGCTTTATGTTTTGGATCATTGTCCTGTTGGAAGATAAATCTCCGTCCCAGTCTCAGGTCTTGTGCAGATACCAACAGGTTATCTTCCAGAATGTTCCTGTATTTGGCTGCATCCATCTTCCCGTCAATTTTAACCATCTTCCCTGTCCCTGCTGAAGAAAAGCAGGCCCAAACCATGATGCTGCCACCACCATGTTTGACAGTGGGGATGGTGTGTTCAGGGTGATGAGCTGTGTTGCTTTTACGCCAAACATATCGTTTTGCATTGTGGCCAAAAAGTTCAATTTTGGTTTCATCTGACCAGAGCACCTTCTTCCACATGTTTGGTGTGTCTCCCAGGTGGCTTGTGGCAAACTTTAAACGAGACTTTTTATAGATA
The DNA here is from genome assembly GCF_030265065.1 of Corythoichthys intestinalis. Taxonomy (NCBI): domain Eukaryota; kingdom Metazoa; phylum Chordata; class Actinopteri; order Syngnathiformes; family Syngnathidae; genus Corythoichthys; species Corythoichthys intestinalis. The sequence continues at coordinate 47,919,099 of NC_080398.1, forward strand.
TCTTTGAGAAATGGCTTTCTTCTTGCCACTCTTCCATAAAGGCCAGATTTGTGCAGTGTACGACTGATTGTTGTCCTATGGACAGACTCTCCCCTCTGCAGTTCATCCAGAGTGATCATGGGCCTCTTGGCTGCATCTCTGATCAGTTTTCTCCTTGTTTGAGAAGAAAGTTTGGAAGGACGGCCGGGTTTTGGTAGATTTGCAGTGGTCTGATGCTCCTTCCATTTCAATATGATGGCTTGCACAGTGCTCCTTGAGATGTTTAAAGCTTGGGAAATCTTTTTGTATCCAAATCCGGCTTTAAACTGCTCCACAACAGTATCTCGGACCTGCCTGGTGTGTTCCTTGGTTTTCATAATGCTCTCTGCACTTTAAACAGAACCCTGAGACTATCACAGAGCAGGTGCATTTATACGGAGACTTGATTACACACATTTGGATTCTATTTATCATCATCGGTCATTTAGGACAACATTGGATCATTCAGAGATCCTCACTGAACTTCTGGAGTGAGTTTGCTGCACTGAAAGTAAAGGGGCCGAATAATATTGCACACCCCACTTTTCAGTTTTTTATTTGTTAAAAATGTTTAAATTATCCAATAAATGTTGTTCCACTTCACGATTGTGTCCCACTTGTTGTTGATTCTTGACAAAAAAATTAAATTTCATATCTTTATGTTTGAAGCCTGAAATGTGGCGAAAGGTTGCAAGATTCAAGGGGGCCGAATACTTTTGCAAGGCACTGTATAATTGATGTGTGCACAGAGATATTGGTCTGTGCCAGTGATTTCTGTAAGTCTTTAGCAGACACTCTAGGGTTCTTTTTTACCCCTCTGAGTATTCTGCACTGAACTCTTGGCGTCATCTTTGGTGAACGGCCACTCCTTGGGAGAGAAGCAACAGTGCCAAACTCTCTCTATTTGTAGACAACTTTTCCGGCTGTCGATTGATGAACATCCAGACTTTTAGAGATGGTTTTGTATCCTTTCCCAGCTTCATACAAATCAACAATCCTTGATCACAGGTCTTCAGACAGCTCTTTTGACCGAGCCATGATGCACAAGATGATTCTTACCCACCGTGTGTTTTATAGTGAGCATGGCAGCTTTAAACCACTAATCAGTGATTGGGCACACACCTGACTTAAATTGTTTGGTAAAAATTGGTTTCAATTGCTCTTTAAGTCTCCTTAGGCAGAGGGTTCATTTACTTAATTTTTCCCCTTCTGTCATTGTCTGCATGCTATCCTCATTAAAATATGAAAACCTATAAATGTTTGGGTGGTTTTAGTTAAAACAGACACTGTATTTTCATCTGTGTAATTTCGACCAAGATTTTGACCACAGATCACATTTGATGGTGATTTTATGCAGAAATGTGAGAAAATCCAAAAGGTTCAGATACTTTTTCATACCACTGTAGATGGAGAATGCAATAGTTCTCACAGTCATATAACATATTAATTATCTGCAAAGAACGACCATGAATCCTACTTGAATTTGACAGAGGGCGCACTCCACTGTAATGGGATTGCCTCCTGGTGAGCAAGGGCAATATAATGTTTGTGGAATTTAATGAATGTGACAAAAAGTGATTTTGATGCTTTTCTATGGGGTTTGGAATGGATTCATGGTTAATTTTCATTTTAATAACGATGATTTGTGAAAAGAGTTAGGGACTTAATAATACTTGAAATAAACTTCAATACCAAGGACCACGGCAGATTGCATGTGATAGAGTGATTATACTTTTAATTAGACGCATTTTCAAATCTTTTTATTTTTTTTTGTCCCCCCAAAAAATCAGCATTTTTGGGCAAACCATAATTTTGCTGGGGGAGTGTGCAAACGAAAGTTTCCCTGGGTCTGGGCTCTGCGGCACACCGAAAAAAGTGTCGAAATCAATAACAATAGGTTTCATTTGAATGAAAAAAAGAATATTATAGAGCTTTTGTATCACATGCAAAGCTACCTTAAATTAAAATCTATGAAGAAGAAAATAACTTACTATTAAAAAAAAAATACTTTAAAAAGCCACAGAAATATATAATTCCAAGATACAATCTTATAGTTTCTGTTCGTTTTTAGTAATCGTCCAACTCAAACTCATTGAATGCCATTGACGGCACATAGACTTCATTATCAGTTGACGAGACAGCTCCTACAGACATTGCGCCACGGCTTTCCATAGGGGGCCGGGGAAGGCAGAGCATCGTGACAGCTTTACTGCGATAAACTCAAACACAACGCTGTGTTATAACACCGGATTTAGATAGAAACAGGATTAAATTTTTAGTGCATACAAGCAGGCAGGAGTGTTTCAAGAGTGATTTGGTCAAGGATTCAAGGTAATTATTAAATAAAGTGGCACCATGCGTGTACTTTGATACATTGTGAAAAAAATGAACGGAAAAAAATTGCGTAACTTTAGCTTGAAATATTTACGTAAAGTGAATGATAACTGCACGTTTTTTTGCTTTTCACCAAGAATCTAGACTGTTTTACATTCATATTTATAGAAATTTAGGATTTGTTACATTTTATTTACAATTTTTCAATTTAAAAAGCTCTTTGTTTCTTGATGGCCGCCTTGTTGGATTTTGTACCTATATACAATAACGTAACCTTACGTTAAAATAATCAGGTAATTTTTGGCCAACTGCCCGTTTTTTGGCCAAAAACTAGTAATTCAGACATTTCTGCATCCATAAAAAAGGGCTTTTAAATGTTTTATTTTACATTTCAATCCAAAAACGACGAGGGCCAGATAGCCAGCAAGACGTGCTGAGGCAATAGTGACATCAGAATTCAACCTAAAAAAAGTTGCAATTGTATGTAGAAAAATGGCAAAATTTGCTTTTGTTGAGTAAAATGAAGATGATTCTGCATGCTTTCCTCAAGTATTAAGTTTCTGATGTGACAATTGCGTGATTTATTAGCTGTTGAAAAATTGCACAAAATAGAATAAATTTAAGTCGCAATTTCGGGCAAAAAATTATACGATATGTGAAATATTGCTATTGATCCTGAAAATATAATAGATTATCTCTGCGTTTGGTGATTTTTGTGCATCTAGCGTAAAATAAGAGAATTCTATAGCCATTTTAAGTTTTGTTATACTTATATAAAGAAAATAATAGGGATTTTATCAGGGAACGACAAGTTTTTGATGCCGCTGCTCATGGAGACTCATATATGCCTAAGGGGGGTGCCGGTTTTGGTTTTAGGTCATTAGCGGCTTTGGTTTTGAAAATATTTGACTTTAAAGTTTTTCAAAATAGGCCACCTACGGAGCAGCCCGCATCACGTTCCCCGTCAACTGAGAGTGAAGTCTAGTGATGGCAATTGATGTCCAGTCCATTTTGAACTTGGAATGGACATCTATTGCTGTCAATCAAACTGAAAGATGATCAGTCATTGCCAGTCCTCCCAGCCATTGGCTTAACCGATACCTATACTCTACCATTCAAGCTGCTGGCACAGAAACTACGTGTATTACACAAGACCTTGATGCTACTGTGTAAAGGTCAGATGATATTAAAAGAAAAGGTTGGCTCAAAACTGAAGAAAACCTCAAAGATTTTGAAGACAAAACGCACCCCAAGCCTGCTTTAATTAAAGGAGCAGCAAACCTTAATTAACAGACACCTCGTCATGCACCGTGGGACAAGGTGAGAGCGAACAGCACTTTTTGGATCCATATGATAAAAAAAAAAAACTGCCCGGCAAATAATGGCTTGTTGTTTGCCTTGGAACCTTCTCATGAACTGTCAGCCTTCCAATATTGCTCCTCACTTCAACCTCCAAATATTCCTCTGTCTCATCCCACTTAAATACATCCTTACTCTATACAACTCAATTTTTCCTCCCTGTCACCTCTGTGCAACCCTTTCCACCTCCCATTTCATTTTCCTGGCTCAGCCGAGCTTCCCTCTCTATTTTCCCCATCTTTTTTCAACTGTGCTCTTTCTCCACATCTTCATCCCTCTCCCTTTAGTCCCTCTGTCTTCCTTCCCCAGGGGGTGTTATCTCAGTCAGAGGCAAATCTGCCCAATTATAAGCCTCATCTACTCTCTCCCTCCTTCTCTACAAACACACACAGAAGCACACACACACCCTTGTCCTCGGTGCATCCACTGCTACACTTACACACATCCTGTCTCTGGCGAACACAACACAAGCACATAAACACGCACCTCCCTATTTCAACCTTAAACACTGTCTATTTCATTGCCTCTCAGCACACAAACACACACACTTGCCCCCATCCCCTCACTCTGTCACACCTGAAAAAGCCAATTATACACACTTCCTCCCTTCTCCTCTTCTCTCCTCCTGTTTCCCCTCTTCCTTCTTTTTGCCATCACCACATTTAAAGTAAACCCCAACCGAAAGGAGGAACATAAGAGCGCAAAATTGAGGATGAGGTGAGGGTAAATGGGGCAGTAGGAAGAGAGAAAGAGAAATGAACCACAAATGGATGGTAGGTCAAGAAGAAAAGAAATAACAAGGATGACAACATCCAAATAAACCAAGGTCTGTCAAGGAAGACAGCAGAAAATTAGAGCACAGGAAGGAAAGAGGATGTAGATAACATTAAAAAGCTATTTAGGATTTAGGATGAACCTGGTAATTACATCACAAGGAATGCTACAGATAAAAAATGGAGATGTTGGCTTGCATTATTGTGCAGTAGTAGTTGGCTCAACTTGAAATTTCAAGTCAACCAATTTCACGTGTTTATTTCAAGTGTTGAGGGTTAAGAAAACTAAACTTCGTTTAAGAGGTTTGAACTCAACATGTAAACGGGACTGCAGTTTGAGTCAGGATAGAATATTTTGCTCCAACCGAGGATCGAGGCCGGCTACTACTGTGGAAGCTGATCATGCAGAAAACTGAGCTAAACACCCAGGCTGACAACCAAATTGCTAGCACGCTGTATTGAAAGCACTGAGAGTGAGGCTGCAACAGTATAAAGCAACTTACTCATTCAAGTTCAGTTTACTTTATCATGCGAGAATTCAACTCAGTTCATTAGGTTCACGATATCGTTATTGTTGATGTCAGAAGATGGATTTTGTGAAAATGGAGAGTAAAGGGAATAGTTAACTTTCCCGCACACACCATATACAGTGCCCTCCATAATTATTGGCATCCAATGTTCCCTCTAAGCTGCGCGCGTGCGCAATTGCGCACTGCTGGCACCTAATCTGCGCACAAGAAATTCAATGCTGCGCACAAAAAAAAAAAAAATCAACAGAAACGTATGAATTGCGTTGTAACTCGGTGAATGACCGGTGTCCAGCAAATGATACGATAAGCTTCACTTCCGCTACGCAGCCTGCTTGCTTGTGTATTGCCCAGCCTACACGCGCGGTGTAGGTTAGCAAGCTGACAACTGCATGAGTGCGGCGGAGTTGAGAGACGCAAAGGCCAACCCCTTATCATAGCGAAACGAACGGGCAGCGACACATCTACTCACCAAGCCAAAGTAAAAAAGAAATGCGGTTCATATAAGATGGAGTGGTTGTCGGAGCATGTGCAAACAGACGAACAAGCGGTGAAACTGAAGCCAAAGTACCAAGTGAGTTTTCAGAGGGAAAAATGTGGACTGAATGGAGTTGGACTACCTCAAGCGTCATATTCAGGAGAAAAGTCATTTGAAAGCTGTTGAAAATTACAAAGACTCAAGATGCGACAGGGGATTGGTACATTATTGCGGGAGAACGCAAAAGACCGACAGAAGAGAAACGAGCTGTCCCACAAAACAAAATCTGACCCAGAGCAAGTTGAAGTTCTCATTGACAATATTTTACTTGCCATCGAAATGAATGCGTCAATGGTGTCAGTTCAACAAATCCGCAATCACATGGCAAAGTATGTGAGTATACCAGAAAGCTGGCGAAGTAAAAATTATGCCTTTGAATTTGTAAACTCAATCAATGAGATAGTGGAGAACGAGACGTGGAGAACCTTGCATACACTAGTGACGTGCGGTCAGGGGAGGCAGGTGAAGCAGAGAGAAATAATTATAGCATCAAATTTATATTAATATTTGTCCATTGCTCTTTATGTATGACTCATTTCAAACATTTTTTATAGTCAAAATCGCTGAATTTGCCTATTTCCTGTTCAAATAAAGAAATGAAACGAGAGGTGCGGCAGCAACGAGTAAAGCCTCACCTCTGAATGCGCAATCCATAACAAACTTGGTTGATACATGGAATTGGAGCGTGCTGGTTGCCGTACATCTGCATGTCGCCATTATAATGTTTCCAGATACGTTTGACCTGATTTTCCACAGTCTGGCTAATGTCTTTAACCCTTAAAGTTTAATGTTTGTTAGCGACATATTTAGTTTTGCTGATGGGAAATAAAACCGCAGTGAAAAGGCACAGGTTGCGGCAGATAGTACTCTGCCGCACTGAAAGGGGGCGTACGTGATACTGGACTTTCCGTTAAAAGTGGACGCGATTAACACAACACCGGAGCTAAAAGGTTTGCTTCAAACTACGGGACAGAAGATAACTCGCGCTTTTCAAACGGACTGGTACACCCGAAAAGACTTGCTATGTGGCTGTCCTTCGAAAAATCGCCTTTGCTGCTTTCCCTGCCTTTTCTTCTCAACTTGTGCCAATGTCTGGACTAACACGAGATATTGTGACATTAAAAAACTACCACAAAGCCTCAGCAAACATGAGCGCTCGACCACTCACATTCAAAGCCTGATTGCTTCAAAAACTTTTGGAAGCTCAAGGATCCATTTGGCTTTGACGAACAGCGGAAGCTCAACGGTAGCATCCACAATGCTAAGGTAAAGGAAAACTGAAAGAGTTTGAAAGACCTCATTAATGCAACCTGCATCGTGGCATATATGTAGAACGATTACATGGTTTTGCTGAGAAAGATGAAAGGTTAGCTAGACATTTGGACACATCCACTGTGATTTCTGGCTTGTCAAATAGAACACAGAACGACCTAATTGAAGCAATCCTCTCCATTGAGGCGGAGAGATTTTTTAAAGTAAAGGAAAATAAGGAGGACTTTTACAAAAAGGGCGTAGGTTTGCATAGGGACGGTAGGGACATAACACTACCAACTTTTCAGGATGCTAATTACCTTTTCATTGCACATTTTTTGGCTGGTGTGACTTATAGTCCAAAAATACGGTACACATCTGATATTGCTCACCGTGGGCCGCAGTGTGCCCAGGGAGATTGTGTTTGCTCAGACACATGAAAAATTAGAGGGAACATTGTTGGCACCCCTGGTTAAGATTTGTTTTTTAGCTTCTAATATATATTTTTTAATTCAAATAATATGGGACCTTAATGGAAAAAAGAGAAAAATCCAACCTTCAATAAAAGTGCATTTATTCAGTGGGGAAATCCTGTGAATTAGTTTTTTTTCTTGTCACATCTGAGATGCAGTTGTTGGCTGTTTTCAACAATGTACATTTCAAATAAAGACAGTTATTGTCTAAATATTTCAATTCAATATTAGGTGAAATTCCACGACCCTCGTAAGGAATAGCGGCATGGAAAATGAATGAATGAATTAGGTGAAATGTCATTTTCTCATGTACTGTATATTTATACAGTGGGCAAATAAGTATTTAGTCAACCACCAATTCTGCAAGTTCTCCTACTTGAAAAGATTAGAGAGGCCTGTAATTGTCAACATGGGTAAACCTCAACCATGAGAGGCATAATGTGGAAAAAAAAACAGAAAATCACATTGTTTGATTATTAAAGAATTCATTCCAAATTAGAGTGGAAAATGAGTATTTGGTCACCTGCAAACAAGCAAGATTTCTGGCTGTCAAAGAGGTCTAACTTTTTCTAAATAGGTCTAACGAGGTCTAATGAGGTTCCACTCGTTACCTGTATTAATGGCACCTGATTTAACTCATTATCGCTATAAAAGACATCTGTGCACAACCTCAGTCAGTCACACTCCAAACTCCACTATGGCCAAGACCAAAGAGCTGTCGAAGGACACCAGAGACAAAATTATAGACCTGCACCAGGCTGGGAAGACTGAATCTGCAATAGGTAAAATGCTTGGTGTAAAGAAATCAACTGTGGGAACAATTATTAGAAAATGGAAAACATACAAGACCACTGATAATCTCCCTCGATCTCGGGCTCCATGCAAGATCTCACCCCGTGGCGTTAAAATGATAACAAGAACGGTGAGCAAAAATCCCGGAACCACACGTGGGGACCAACTGAATGACCTACAGAGAGCTGGTACTACAGTAACAAAGGCTACTATCAGTAACACAATGCGCCGCCAGGGACTCAAGTCCTGCACTGCCAGACGTGTCCCCCTGCTGAAGCCAGTACACGTCCAGGCCCGTCTGCGGTTCGCTAGAGATCATTTGGATGATCCAGAAGAGGACTGGGAGAATGTGTTATGGTCAGATGAAACCAAAATAGAACTTTTTGGTAGAAACACAGGTTCTCGTGTTTGGAGGAGAAAAAATACTGAATTGCATCTGAAGAACACCATACCCACTGTGAAGCATGGGGGTGGAAACATCATGCTTTGGGGCTGTTTTTCTGCAAAGGGACCAGGACGACTGATCTGTGTAAAGGAAAGAATGAATGGGGCCATGTATCGAGAGATTTTGAGTGAAAATCTCCTTCCATCGGCAAGGGCATTGAAGATGAGACGTGGCTGGATCTTTCAGCATGACAATGATCCCAAACACACAGCCAGGGCAACAAAGGAGTGGCTTCGTAAGAACCATTTCAAGGTCCTGGAGTGGCCTAGCCAGTCTCCAGATCTCAACCCCATAGTAAATTTGTGGAAAGAGTTGAAAGTCCGTGTTGCCCAACGACAGCCCCAAAACATCACTGCTCTAGAAGATATCTGCATGGAGGAATGGGCCAAAATACCAGCAACAGTGTGTGAAAAGGTTGTGAAGAGTTACAGAAAACATTTGGCCTCCGTTATTGCCAACAAAGGATACATAACAAAGTATTGAGATGAACTTTTGGTATTGACCAAATACTTATTTTCCACCCTGATTTGCAAATAAATTCTTTAAAAATCAAACAATGTGATATTCTGTTTTTTTTCCCCCACATTCTGTCTCCCATGTTGACAATTACAGGCCTCTCTAACATTTTCAAGTGGGAGAACGTGCACAATTAGTGGTTGACCAAATACTTATTTTCCCCACTGTAATAGCTCTTTACCTAAAAAATGTTTGATTTCCGATTACTCGATTTTCAGTGGAATTTTCAGTAGAATACGTGAGTACTAAAATATTCGATAGCTACAGCACTAATATAGTCATTATCTCCAACATGGAAATGCAGTCAGGCGCCAAGGTGATGAGTGGTTAGCACATCCACCTCATAGTTCTAAACCCAAGGGTTCAATTCCGGGCTTCAGCATGCCTGTGTGGAGGTTGCATGTTCTCCTCATGACTGCGTGGGTTTGTCCAGGTACTCTGGTTCCTCCCACATCCCCAAAACATCCATAGTAAACTGATTGAATGCTCCAAAATAGCCAAAGGCTACTATCAGTAACACAATGCGCCGCCAGGGACTCAAATCCTGAACTGCCAGACGTGTCCCCCTGCTGAAGAAAGTACACGTCCAGGTCTGTCTGCGGTTCGCTAGAGAGCATTTGGATGATCCAGAAGCGGACTGGGAGAATGTGTTATGGTCAGATGAAACCAAAATAGAACTTTTTGGTAGAAACACATGTTCTCTTGTTTGGAGGGGGAAAAAAATACTGAATTGCACCATGCCCACTGTGAAGCCTGGGGGTGGAAACATCATGCTTTGGGGCTGTTTTTCTGCAAAGGGACCAGGACGACTGATCTATGTAAAGGAAAGAATGAATGGGGCCATGTATCGAGAGATTTTGAGTGAAAATCTCCTCCCATCAGTAAGGGCATTGAAGATGAGACATGGCTTGGTCTTTCAGCATGGCAATGATCCCAAACACACAGCCAGAGCAACAAAGGAGTGGCTTTGAAAGAAGCATTTTAAGGTCCTGGAGTGGCCTAGCCAGTCTCCAGGTCTCAACCCCATAGAAAATCTGCGGAGGGAGTTGAAAGTCTGTGTTGCCCAACGACAGCCCCAAAACATCACTGCTCTAGAGGAGATCTGCATGGAGGAATGGGCCAAAATACCAGCAACAGTGTGTGAAAAGCTTGTGAAGAGTTACAGAAAACGTTTGGCCTCCGTTATTGCCAACAAAGGGTACATAACAAAGTATTGAGATGAACTTTTGGTATCGACCAAATACTTATTTTCCACCATGATTTGCAAATAAATTATTTAAAAATCAAACAATGTGATTTTCTGTTTTTTTTCCCCACATTCTGTCTCTCATGGTCGAGGTTTACCCATGTTGACAATTACAGGCCTCTCTCATATTTTCAAGTAGGAGAACTTGCACAATTAGTGGTTGACTAAATACTTATCTGCCCCACTTTATGTCTTTTACGTTTTTTTTTTTTTTTTTTTTTTTTTTTTTACAAGAGACATCTCTGGGTGCTGATTCAATTTAGCTCCAAAGAACAAAGCTGAAAATCCATTTTAAAGCAATAAAACTGGCCAATGGATGGCAGTAGCGCATTTGGTAAGACTCGCAACCCGATTCAACGGCAACGAACGGCCGGGACATTCGGCCAGGGCGCCGGTGGAAGACGACCAAATGGAGAACAACCTAGAGGAAGCCCGGGATGCCAGGGGCTGGACGACCGAGCAGAATGACCGGGACCACCAGTGCAGCGGACGATGCCGTTGAGTCCGTGCTGCTCGTCGAGCAGACCCCGCAGGGACTCAAAAAATTCCATCTTTATGAGACAGGCAACGATGAGGGAAAAGTTTACCCGGCTGTCGTGGCGGTCATAACAGCATCATCTCTCAGTTAGTTATGTGTAAATAAATTGTTACTTTGCAATCAAAAGCTCTATTTGTCTTGTTGTTTATGTTATTTTGTAAAAAGAAAACATTATTCAGATGTGTGGGATGCAACTAAAGCAAAAATAGCTGTGTTAAAGTCAAAGTTATGTTTGAAATGTATGCTTTCACAAAAAGGACATAAAGGACAGACAATTGCCCTCATACTAACCCTACAACACGAAAAGTATTTTAATTTTAAGTGTGAAATGTTTCATTTCAAATAAATGTGTTTAAATGGCTTTTTTTTTTTTTTTAATAGGTTTAAGTGTGTTTTGGTTAGCTTAAATGTGTATGATTTGTGTGGGAGTGGCAGAACAATTGATGATCATTTGTAATTTACGGCAGTTTATCGGTCTGGAACCATGTTAAAGAAGGTTTCACTCTAATCCTGTCAGGGATCGCGGGCTGGCAGACGAGGTGGACCCAAATGCAGGGAAATGGAGGCAAGGTAGAAAGGCGTGGTGCAAAAATGTTTCAATTGAAGCAAACAAAACACAAAGTACAAACAAAAGACGAGGGGATCCAAAAAACGGCAAGACAAAAAACTGGCAACAAAACAACTTACTATGGGAATCAAACACAGCAGGACAATGGCAAAGGAACACACAGGGCTGGGACGCTGACTTAGATTAAACGTATGAGTCGCAACAAGGACTGAACAAAAACGGGGAGTTTAAATATGCAGACAAGGGGTAACAAGACAATGAGGCACAGGTGGGTGACACAAGAGGCAGCGAATTGGTCGACACACAAGGAGTGGTCACAACAGGTGAAATCTATGGGCAATCACAGGGACAAGCCACACGTGGAGGAACCAAACACAGACCCTAACAAATCCCCAATTAAAGTAGCATAGAAATGGGTTTTCATTTTTAGTAGATCTATTTTCCCATTAAATGAAAAGGCAGTAAAAAACATTGTAAACAAATTGTGAGTACATCGGATGCATAGCTTATTCATATTCACATAAAAAAAAAAAGAGACCTGTGCTACATCCAGAATTGTGCTCTTTACACTCCAGCTTTACATACCATACAAAAAGATGATATATTTAGCATTTGGACGGAAAAAATGGAATTTATCTGCAGTTAAAACTAATTTAATCAATCACCCGTTTACAAGAAATAGATAACCTTAAAGGGTATGAAAACGCAAAGGGGGTGTGAGACATCAATAGAACCGTTATGTGCCAAGCAGGGGTCGCGTTAACCGAATATTTTCCGTCGTTGACCGGTTTTTTAAAACGGTGACGGAAAAAACTGCAGTCCGTCCGTCATTTTGACAGGTTTCAATTTTCAAGCTAGGTGGAATGCAGTTCCACATTATTAACATATTTAATGTCAAATTATACTATTCAGACGCTTTTTAATGATTAAAATCAGGCAATTCAATTTCAAACTACATTATCCATATTTCATTTTCCATTTCCATTACAGTGATCCCATGCTCATTCGCGCTTAAAACTTCGTTCCCTCAGTCCATCGCGGATTTTTTTTTCCACTCAAAAAATAAAAAATACAGATGATCTGTTCCAAGCCGATGGCATAGTCTCACTCTCGCTCTCTCCTTCCCTATCCTTGCTCTTTGTTCGTCAGGCACTTCACTGGAGTTGCTTATTAAATAGAGCTGTCAAATTTATCGCGTTAACGGGTGGTAATTAATTTTTTAAATTAAACACACACAAATTAAAATAGTAGTTGACGCATTTAACATATGCACGGAATGACCCGCTCATGCATTAACTCAAACAGATTACAATGACGCAGTTTTTTGCACACTGAGAGCTAAGACGCAGAGAAAGGCGAGTGTACACAGGCGTTCATTGGACCGTGCCATTTATTGGCATAAGCTTCAGCAACTCCTTCACAACAAACATAAGTATCATTTAGTGAAAGCACAAAAAAAATAATATTGCTATCTCTCCATAAAAAAAATACTGTTCACATAAAGAAAAGCGCTTAACTGGCATTCCCAATCAAAATAGGTATGCAAAATACACATAAAACTTACTCAGACTTTGGTCAAACTCTATTCAAACATTTCGGTAAGCTCAACAAATACACTGGATGGCAATATTTAGTCACAATATACAAACGATCAGAGGTCTCGTACGTTGTGAAGCCAGCACTCAAATGACCGTGATGTGCAATGGAATGGATGTACCCAGTAAACGGGGAACTACGGCGTCAGTCGAGGGAAAAAATACACTGATTGGCATGATTTAAGTAATTAAAGTAATTAAAATAGTAAGTAATTAGGTAATTAAAAATATAAGTAATTTAAAACTCGCCATTGACACCTTGTGGTGTACTTCAATCACTACCTTACGTAGTTAAAGACACTGTGGAAGAACAGCAGGGAGCCCATGTGACGTCACCGCTGTCGATGTCAACAATGACGAGCTACTAGTTTATTTTTTGATTGAAAATGTTACAAATTTTATTAAAACCAAAACATTAAGAGGGGTTTTAATATAAAATTATTATAAATTAGACTAACATTTATCTTTTAAGAACTACAAGTCTTTCTATCCGTGGATCCCTTTAACAGAAAGAATGTTAATAATGTTAATGCCATCTTGTGGATTTATTGTTGTAATAAACATATACAGTACTTATGTAAAGTATGTTAAATGTATATATCCGTCTTGTGTCTTATCTTTCCATTCCAACAATAATTTACAGAAAAATATGCATTTTTTAGATATGGTTTGAATTGCAATTAGTTACGATAAATTAATTTTTAAGCTGTGATAAGTTAATGATGTTGACTGATGTTTGTGTTTGATCTTGCCAGAGTCAGGGACTTCAAAAGCAATGCATGCATCAATCATCATTTCACTTGTTAAACTGTTGCTGTGGCAACTCATTGTGTGTAAGTGAGCAGCTGGAGAGGATTTGAGTAGACTCACTATGAAGCATTTGATAAAGCCAAGCATTTTCCTACTACTTTATTATTGTTTAAAAATAATTCGGTGGGACAGTAACATGTTTAAAGCTTATCATAATTATTACAGTTGAAGTGGTTAAAAACCATTTATTAAAATAAATAAATAAATAAATAAATAAATAAATAAATATATATATATATATATATATATATATATATATATATATATAATATATATATATATATATATATATATATATTTTTTTTTTTTTTTAATTATACTTTGGGAAAAATAGTAAAAAAAAAAAAAAAAACATCTCTTATATATATGTTTTTCCAATGCTAAATCTGAAAAATACATTCAATACGCACGGAAAAACCGGGGGGGGGGGGGGATTACTTCGCAGTTTTTCACCTATCGCAGTGGGTTATTAACCGCGAAAAAACAAGGGATCACTGTATTCGAGTTAAGCATTTGAAATTTAACTTTAGCATTTCCCATATTTTCTTACTGCAAGAAAAGTCACCTTATATAAATTTTTTCTTGAATGCTACCATTTATGTAGAGAGATGTTTTATTGAGCTGAACTTCTTTATGGAGGTCAAAGAGTGCCTAGTTTGGATAAACATTTTTTGGCAAGAAAAGAGCCAATAATGCTTCAGGCATATTTTACAAGGTGATCTCTACTCTAAAACCTTTTGTGAGTTTCTTTCTCATCATACTTAATAATATGTGAAATGTTTCTAACGTACTGACTGTTTCTCAGGCACAGTTGTCACTTCCATTCAACTTGCTATTGTTTCAATAGCCTTTAAACCAAGGGCGAGGGTAGGTCTCAACATTGGTAGGGACGACGCTGTAACAGCATAACCTGCATGTACACTTTTTGCTGGGGACGGGACATTAATAAGACCAAACAGACTGGATGAACGGGGGTCAGGGCTACACTTCTCACGAGTATGAACCTAATTAATTGATAGGCTAAATGATCAATGCAAAATAAATATTGACTTATACCACCTTTCATATGTATTAGGTCAGGTGATACACCGTTCCATTCAAACATTTGTTTGATTAGCAAATATTAGCACATTTTATTTGCAATATTTGAACATAACTTACCACAATAAATACAAACTTGTTAACAATCTCTTTTAACAATCTCTTAACTTTTCAGGAATGCAAAAAAAAACAAAAAACATTTGTGATAAGACTTATAGATAAAACTTCTTAGTCTGGGATGAACAACAATAATGAATAAACATGGAACCTTCCTTCAGGTAAAACACTACGGATTTTGTCCACAAGCACAGCCAAACTCAACATAAAAAGTGAAAGCTCCTTTGGGCTTCTTTAAGACTGCATAAATAAAATAACAATGAAAATTGGGGAGAAGTGGGTAAACCTCGGTTCACTACATTTCTCTCAATTCAACGTTAACAGTTGAAAACACAAATAGAAGGACACTTCTCTCTAGGCAGCTTCCTACTCAAGTTTTGAAGGTTAGCAAATTCACACAGTTAAATGTTATGGTAACTCTAGCCCCTTTCAGACTTATACCTCGGTAAATTACCATGTAAGGTGACGCAGGTAAGCTTTCACATATGTGGAGATGTCCCGGGAATTGCCCTAGTTGGACACTTTCAGACTTGTCCCGTTTTGGGGACTTGACGCTCCCTATGCGGGGATTGCGGGATTTTAAAACACGGACATGACGTCTTTTTTGGACGGCATCGGCCACAAAATAAACCACACATTTCCGAAGATGGATGATGGACTCTCACTTCCTAGGGTCTAAGATCCAGTATCAATTTAATTTTGTTATGTTTCCAATTTAATTTTGCTATTTTCAGTTTGTCTTGTTGATAATTGCAATGTTTGTTTGCCGCTTTTCATCTTACTACGAAGAAAGAGGAAATGACGATCGACCTGCCATGATATTTACGTCATCAACCTTCTCGCTGTGACCCGGGAATTTAACGGCTGCTTTCACAAGTGCCACGCCAAGGGTACGTCCCGGACATTATACTAGGACCCGACCCAGTAAATGTCCGTGTCATCTCCGTGTCAGTCGACTCTGGAAATTGCTTTCAGACATAAGGGCTACCTATTCAAATCCCCGGATTTAAACGGAATTCAGTGTATGTCTGAAAGGAGCTTCTGATGCAGGTCAGACTTTCAGTAGCAAAATCTGTGGAGTGTTCCCCACCTCCACAATACTGACTTAATAGTGTCTTAATATGTGTAATATATGTGTCTAAAGGCTTAATATTGTCCTTTTACATTAATTATAGTGGCTGCTGCTGCTGGTGGAAAAAAAAAAAAACAACTTCTAATATCCCTCCTCTTCGAAGTCAGGTAAATAAAACAACCTAAAGCATTTGTCTGTGATAAAGGAAAAATTCAACTAATGTTGTCGACATGTATTTCTGTCGGAGCTGTGTGAGGCGTGTGTGTGGGGGATGGGTCAAGTAATCAGCCAATCAAACGTGCGTAAAGGGGTAAATTTAAATCTGAACATAATGAAAATAATTCACTTAATAATTCTAGGGTTTATTCTATCCTTACAACATATGGGAGGACAATCTAAATTACCTATATAACTGTCATTTAAGTCATTATGTAATGCAAATAATGTCGCATAAAATTTGGTGGGGACAATTTTGAGCATCCGATAAGGCTAAGTCTACTCTATGACAGATAATATCCTTAAACTAGGGCTGTCAAACGATTAAAATTTTTGATCGAGCAAATTACAGTTTAAAAATTAATTAATCGTAATTAATGGCAATTAATCGCAATTCAAACCATCTCTAAAATATGCCATATTTTTATGTAAATTATTGTTGGAATGGAAAGATAAGACACACGACGGATATATACATACAGCATACTGTACATCAGTACTGTATTTGTTTATCGTAAATCCACAAATGGCATTATTAACATTCTTTCTGTTAAAGTGATCCACGGATAGAAAGACTTGTAGTTCTTAAACGATAAATGTTATAGTTACAAGTTATAGTAATTTTATATTAAAACCCCTCTTCATGTTTTCGTTTTAATAAAATTTGTAAAATTTTCAATCAAAAGTAGAGTTACTATAATAATAAGAAGAATAAAAATAACAATAATAAAAATAGAGTGAAAAGTTTTACGTGTATTTTGCATAGCTATTTTGATATGGAATGCCAGTTCATTTTGCATTGTTGTTTAACTGTGTGTCAGAATAGGGCCTCATTACTATAGACTGAAGTGCTTTTCTTTTTGTGAACATTATTTTTTTTTTTTGAGAGATAAGAATATTATTTTTGTTGTGCTTTCACTAAACGATACTTATGTTTGTTGTGAAGGAGTTGCCGAAGCTTATGCCAATAAACGGCGCGGTCCAAAGAACGCCTGTGTCCACTCGCCTTTACTGTATAACATACAGTGGGGAGAACAAATATTTGATACACTGCCAATGGGTTTTCCTATGACCATAAACGGCCTCATTGTAATCTGTTTGAGGCAATATGCCAGCGGGTCATTCATTGCATGCGTTAATTGTGTCAAATATTTTAACGTGATTAATTTAAAAAATTAATTAACGCCCGTTAACGTGATAATTTTGACAGTCCTACCTTAAACGTGTAATTAGTTAGACTATACGGCATGTCGGCTACACTAATTTGCCTCTTATCCGTGCAACAATCGGAAATGACGTCATGCCGTCGCCATTATTAGTGCAGCATGACGGCATTGTAAACAATGGAGGCGGACGATCACGATGTGGCATTCCTGTTCCTCTTTTCTTTTCCACACATTTTTCTTGAACCTTCAAACTACGTTGCAATAATATGCTTCAATTCAGTGCCCATTTGTGGTCCTTCCATCGTGGATGACGCGGAGATGAGCGTTTTCTTACAGAGCTCGTCTCCTGTGTTAAGTCTCCGATCAGCCAGCTGCAGGGCTGGCCCCCCCCAACTACAGGCCGACCGAACATGAGTATATAAAAATGGGTAGAGGAAAATTAAACCCTGAAAAGTGGCCTGTGTGGTACCCTCAGTCAAAGAGGCGCACGCGCGATTAGTTTTTTTCATGACATTTCCTCCTGTCAAAACTGTCGCTACTTCCAGTATCGCTACTGTTATGCACAAGTACTCCTGGTTGCGGCTTCCAGGAAATATACAGTACGCAGCACCACACTATTTGTTATTTTCCAAGTGGTGAGAGCGCAACTGAGCATTGATTGTAAGATCCCAAGATGTCAGGCTTTCGTTGTTTTCTAAACATTTATTTCAATCACAACTCGGCAACTGCTCGTAAAAGCCGAGCGTGCTCTCCCTTCACTCTCACTCTCGCATGATGCGTTCAATTGCATTCACAAAAAAAAAAAAAAAAAAATGTGATCACAAAACGGAGTTCCTGACAGCTGGTCAAGAAGATGTAGTAATTTCGAAATTTCCCGCCGGTGAGTAATGAGTTTTTGGGTTCAGAGGTAAACCGCGCGGGCAATGAAGTAACATATGAGGCTGCTCCTTTCTACGCATGAGTTGTTTGCACAAATGCAGGCGTACCTTGCAGAAGTGGGAGGGCCTTAAACGCACCTTAAACGTAAGTGTGGATAGGTTTAAAAACAGTCGGCAAAATACCCTGGAGAAAATGATCTGTCCTAGTGTAGACATAGCCTAAAAAGTGGGTAGTGTTATGTCCCTACCGTCCCTATGCAAATCCACTCCCTTACTTTAAACATAATTTGTGTCTAATTGTGCAACACTGCAAACCCTAACCATTTGGAAAATGATTGACGAAACTGCGCCTTGAGCATAAACACTGTGTTTCAGTGGAATACGGCTGCTAAGGGGGGAGGGGGCAATCAATTCTTGGAAAAACAAAACAAATCAAATTTCATTATATTTATGAATCACCAGGAAAATAACTTAGCTTAAACTTTTCTCCTACCTTCTCAAACACTCACTCCTGTCTGCTTCCTCCACATCCTATCTTCTTAGACTCTCCTAATTCACTTCTCCTCCTGCCCTCATTTCAGGATTTGATCCTTTGTGAGATACACCAGTCCTGCCTGCGGGGTCTGTGTGCATCAGTATGATCTGTGTATAGTCTGATAAGCCTGGCTGGTGCTCATCATGTGCAGTAGCCTGAGGCGGGAGACAATTACATCAAGTTGCACCTAAAACCACTTGCCTGTCAGGAACAACAAATGACAAAGCACATTTGTTTTGATCTTTATCGGTTAATTAGCCGTAGAGGACAATCTTGAACAACACAGAGAGCAATGACTGTGAGCTTCACAACTGACGAACACACACTTGAACTTTGAAGAAACCAAATTGGACAACAATAACCAACGACAAAAGAACAGAAAAATTCAGAATGACTGTAAATGTAAACGTCCTGAAGCAGGAATGGCTGATGAGTTCAGGACAGCGGAGGATGAAGTAATCGCACCAAAGTACGTCATGATAAAACTGACTCAAAGTGAGTGTGCCTTTCAAATACTTGATATGGGGTCACTTAACTTTGTTGGTCCCCAGTATATTCACAAATTGGACAAAAATTTGAGGTCACCTTGGAGTCGAGTAACATTTATTCATATACTGTAGCCCTTAATCACAATAATGCTTCTAAGGGCTTAACAGGCCACAGTTGACATACTGCAAATGAGGAAAAACCCTGATCTAATCATCACATTAAATAATGTGATGCAATCCAAAAACAACACGAGAGTCTGTTTAACATCATTAAGTGCCAGTGGTCAGTTCTTCATGATCCTGGTGCTAGACTCTCCTAGCATTATGTCTAGGGAAGACGTCTATTTCTGATCTTGGCTTGGTTGGTCAGTGTAGTGTCAATACAGCAGCTTTGATTGTTCCAACCTAGCCCAACTCCTGGCCAGGATAGGGTGGGGGAAGAGAAAAGAAAAGTGGTAGTAAAAATGTTTAACAACTTTAATGGAAGGCCCCATTGCAAAGGCCAATCTTAAAGAGACAGACAACACCTATAATACTAGTCCTTCTCAAAAAACTAGCATATTGTGATGAACTTCATTATTTTCTGTAATGTACTGATAAACATTAGACTTTCATATATTTTAGATTCATTAAACACAATTGAAGTAGTTCAAGCCTTGTATAGTTTTAATATTGATGATTTTGGCAAAAAAGTCAAGAAAAACAAAAAAATCCCTATCTCAAAAAATTAGCATATTTCATCCGACCAATACAAAAAAAGTCAACCTTCAATTAACTATATCAGCTATGCACTCTTGGTCGGGAATACTTTTGCAGAAATGACTGCTTCAATGCGGCGTGGCATGGGGGCAATCAGCCTGTGGCACTGCTGAGGTGTTATGGAGGCTCAGGATCCTTCGATAGCGGCCTTAAGCTCATCCACAGTGTTGGGTCTGGTGTCTCTCAACTTCCTCTTCACAATATCCCACAGTTTCTCTATGGGGTTCAGGTATAGAGAGTTTGCAGGCCAATTGAGCACAGTAATGCCATGGTCAGTAAACCATTTACCAGTGGTGTTAGCACTGTGAGCAGGTGTCAGGTCGTGCTGAAAAATGAAATCTTCATCTCCGTAAAGCTTTTCAGCAGATGGAAGCATGAAATGCTCCAAAATCTCCTGATAGCTAGCTGCATTGACCCTGCCCTTGATAAAACACAGTTGACCAACACCAGCGGCTGACATGGCACCCCAGACTATCACTGACTGTGGGTACTTGACACTGAACTTAAGGCATTTTGGCATTTTTTTCACTCCAGTCTTCCTCCAAACTCTGGCACCTTGAATTCCGAATGACATGCAAAATTTGCTTTCATCTGAAAAAAGTACTTTGGACCACTGAGCAACAATCCAGTGCTGCTTCTCTGTAGCCCAGGTCAGGCGCATCAGCCGCTGTTTCAGGTTCAAAAATGGCTTGATCTGGGGAATGCGGCGCCTGTAGCCCATTTCCAGCACACGCCTTTGCACGTTGGCTCTGGATGTTTCTACTCCAGACTCAGTCCACTGTTTCTGCAGGTCCCCCAAGGTCTGGAATCGGCCCTTCTCCACAATCTTTCTCAGGGTGCGGTCACCTCTTCTGGCTGTGCAGCGTTTCCTGCCACACTTTTTCCTTCCCACAGACTTCCCACTGAGGTGCCTTGATACAGCACTCTGGGAACAGCCTATTCGCTCAGAAATTTCTTTCTGTGTCTTAGCTCTTTGCTTGAAGGTGTCAATAATAGCCTTCTGGACAGCAGTAAGGTCGGAAGTCTTGCCCATGATTGCGGTTTTGAGTAATGAACCGGGCTGGGAGTTTTTTTTAAAAGCCTCAGGAATCTTTCGCAGGGGTTTTGAGTTGATTCATTGATTCAGATGATTAGGTTAGTGCTTCTTTAGAGTACCTTTTCATGATATACTATTTTTTTTAGATAGGGATTTTGAGTTTTTCTGGACTTTTTTGCCAAAATCATCAATATTAAAACAATAAAAGGCTTGAACTACCTCAGTTGTGTGTAATGAATCTAATATATATGAAAGTCTAATGTTTATCAGTACATTACAGAAAATAATGAACTTTATCACAAAATGCTAATTTTTTGAGAAGGACCAGTATAAATGACCTTCGTTTGAAAGATGGTTGCTCAAAGCATTGATTGATGTAATGTCTGCCCATGCAACGGGTGGCCGCTTCCTGAGAATACAATTCAACTGAGGTAGCTACTCGTAATTTCGAGCGTACTGGAACCAGAAAGAAAATGTTCTTGAACCTGCAAACCTCTTTTTTAACCTCGTGGTCGCAAAGATGTTGCAAACGTACATTTTGGGAAGGAACATATAGCGTTACTAAGTTGACAACATAGGCTGGTGTCGTGTTCTGTAGTATTTTATAAGTAAGTAGCAAGACCTTAAAATCGCATTGCAAGTGGATAGTCAGCCAGTGCAAATTTAACAGTGTCGGAGTAATGTGATTAAAATCTCTCAGCCCTGTCAAAGGTCTTCCTGAGACAGAAAGACCAGAGAGCAACATACTACAATAGTCAAGGCAAGACGTAAGAAATGCATGTGTGAGTGCAGGTGACTCACTAGCCTTGAACCCCTGAAGACGCATTTCTCACAATAAAAGTGACATAAATCAACAGATTTCATTCACAACATAAAAATGGCTCTAACACCATGATTTACTAAACATGCATCACTGGCTGATAAAATGGGTACAATCTTTATGGCATTGCTGAGATATAAGAATGTGATTTTAGTAAAATTCTTAATCTGAAACTGGGAAAAAAAAAAAGCTGGAACAACTGTAACAGCAACATTTTTTGCCGAATTACTTCAACCAGTGAGGTTATTGTCAATGTGGTGTCATTAATATAGCCGGTGTCTAGCAGGGAAAGCCTTTTAAGAAGAGGTGTGGAGGTGGTGTACGAGTCCATACTTACGTTTGCTTGGCTGGAGCTTTGCACGTGGAGGTAATCAGCTAGCTAGGTAGCCACACGTCTTTGCTGGCGTCAACAAAATGGTATTCTCGACGCTCGTAAATCAACCTTGAAAGCAACGCTTCTCCACTCACCAACAGAGGTGGGTAGTAACGCGTTCCATGTACATTTACTTGAGTAACGTTTTGAGAATAATGTACTTCCAAGAGTATTTTTACTAAGCCATACTTTTTACTTTTACTTGAGTAGATTTGTGAAGAACAAATGCTACTATTACTCCGCTACATTGGGCTACATTACTCATTCCACTTTTCGTCATTTATTCTACATATTAGATTTTACTTTTTTTTTTTTTTTTTTGCTACAGACACCAACAATGGCTCAACCAGTTTCACCGATGAGACGTCGCAATAATAATCACATCAGTCCATTATCCCAATCAGACTCAGGCTTGCCGTTCTATGATCACACTGGCCTGTTCAATCACGTGGCGTCTTGAAAGCACCGTAAAAAGTATTTGACACAGAGCTCCGCCGTCAACATGACACAAAAGCGTAGCTTTTAATGCCTCTCCCAGTTTCTATTTGGCACCGATTGACCACGGAAAACTGGAGATATGATTCTTTAGTTTCATAATAGGATATATGTCTTCTCCAATAGAGGGCACTCATGCTCTTTGTACGAATAATGCCTAATTTCTGTATTTAATTTTCCTGTCGCCGGAATTCACTGTTTTTTGTTGTTGTATTTCTTTGGCTTATTGTGATTATGTAATACAATCCCTGACAAAAGTCTTGTCGCTTATCCATTTTGTAGAACCAATTGCTAATAACCTGACTTTTAATTATTCAATTGGTTTCTGAAATGCCTCATATGAAAGCTAAGACCCTCCCAAATGATGTTGAATGTACAAAAATATATTTGTTTCACTGAAAAAAGAGTTATCATTTAATGAAGACAAAGGTCAAATTTTGGCAAGACAAAAGTTTTATCGCCTACAGAAAGTAGTGTGAAAATTGATGTAATGTACTTCAAATACAAACATATGTTTCATAACATAAGTGAATTAAGTAGTGGTGCTGTGAGATCCAAATGTAATATTTTGTAGGACTTCCATGGGCTTGAAGAACTGCATCCATGCGGTTCGGCAAGGATTCATACAATTTATTGATGAAGTCATCAGGAACATCAAAGAAAGCAGTCTTGCATGCCTCCCAGAGTTCATCAACATTCTTGGGTTTCGTCTTCCATGCTCATGCTCAATGATTTTCATGTCTGGTGACTGGGCTGGCCAGTCCTGGAGGATCTTGATCTTCTTTGCCTTGAGGAACTTTGAGGTAGAGATTGAAGTATGCGATGGAGCACCGTCCTGCTGCAGAATTTGTCCCTTTTTATGGTTAGGAATGTAAGAGGCAGCTAAGATTTGTTGATATTTCTTGCACACACAGTGACTGACAAGTCATACAGTATAGGGAGTGCATTACTGTGGGTTGTACAATACATGCAGTATATTGACTTATATCTGTACACGATCTAAATTCAGACTAGAGGGGGTCTGAATCAAGCAGAGAGGTGTTTAAGATCAGATATTGATAATTTTGTGGACAGGCAAAAGCATGCACTGAGGAAAGAGGGCAGGGTGTGTCAGTATGATAACAACCATTAGAATAATGCGTGAATTGATTTGTATAATGTCGGTAGTCCCCAGATTACAAACAAGTTCCGTTCCTAGACTGGTGATGTAGCCCGAATTTCCGCGTAAATCGTAGTTAACCTTTAAGTAACCCTAAATACAAAATAACTGTCCAAAAACAAGTATTATACGTCATAATAATATGATTAAGTAAAAAATAAGATACTATGAGGTAAGTTGTGTTAAATGCTGTTGTATTGAATGACTATTCAGGCTTTAAAAAAAAAAAAAAAATTAAAAAAAATATTCGGGTTTTACTCGCGAGTGAATCGCTTTGCTGAGAAAAAAGGGCACTACGGAAAGAGTAGGGAGGCGAAAGAGGGAGGATATCATGGCCGCTCAGGACGCCTCCCTTAATGCGAGCCAGCCGCCCGAACTCAAAAAAACAGATCTGGACCCGCAAGAGGAGTCGGCGCCGGGGGAGAAGCAGCAGCGGCAGTAGCAGCATGAGAACAAGAAGGTTGGAAGTATAAGAAAAGGCGCATTGTCGGCGGCCAGAGAAGAACCGGTGGCTGGGGCAGGCGTCATGACTCCCTAAAGCCAAAAAAGTTGTTTCTCAGGTGGACACATGAGAACCGGAGATGACAGCGGGTGGCTGCTTGAGCCCAGTTCAAAAAAGGCGCATTGTCGGCAGCCAGGGAAGAACCGGAGGTTGGGGTGGGTGTCATGACTCTCCCAAGCCGAAAAAGTTGCTTCTCGGGCGGACACATTAGAACCGGAGATGACAGCGGGTGGGTGCTTGAGCCCAGTCCGAAAAAGGCGCTTGTCATCGGTCAGAGGAGAATCAGAGGTTGGGGCGGGCGTCATGACACTCCCAAACTGAAAAGGGAGCTTCTCGGGCGGACACATGAGAACCCGAGATGACAGCGGGTGGGACCTGACGCCGTCAGGAACTACAGGACTGGGGCAACACTGCTGGGGGAGGAGGCATTGCAAGAGGTCGGTACTGTTTACGCAACAAAAAACACAACTACAGACAAAATGGCGGACGACACTTCATAAAGTCAAAATCGCGTAAATCAGGTACATCATAACCCGGGGACTACCTGTAATATTTTGGGTTCATTCCACACAGTATTTACGATAATACAGATTCATGTCCACTTCACATGTAAGAAGAGCTGCATGTCTGTCTAGAAATGAATCATCCACTATGTTGAGTTTTATTTATTTATTTTTTTTTTAATTATTCATTTTTATATCCGTCAGCCTGTGGATCAAGGGTAAAACCAACAGTCTAGCTTGCACCATAACTTAGACACAGCGCAGTAAGAGTCCACCTTTTGGCTACAAAATTGTCACTTCCACCGCACGTCTACAAGGAAGCAAGCTCACTGTGCCAGTATATCTATCTTGGTGCTGAATTTGGCGCTACCAAAGTTCCAAAACATGGGTGGTGTGATCTACATTAGCAATAAGAAAAAAACAAAACTTGTGTCGCATTTTACACACGGGTCCAATTAACGTAAAGATGGCCGATAGTGTGAGCTGCAAACTGATCATCAGAGTCACACTGGATATCAATCAAATTAGCCCATTCCAAATGCTATTCCGTGTCCTCAGGCACTAAAACCAACCAATTGTGAAGTTTGCTCAGCGTCCTGAAGTCCTTTCATGTCTGAAGCAGAACTACTTCATCATTTGGACAAATACAATTAGGCGACTTTCGTGATCACCAGTGACAGGTACAATCAATCCAGATCAGAGTGACTCAGGCAGTAGAAATCAATCCAGGCAAAAGCCATATAGGCAACACTAATAGATCCCGACATGGCCAGCTCAGAAGGGGTAAACAATCAAGCGAGGATTTAATCAGGCTGTTGGGTAAGGGTGTTTAACATTCTGAATCAGCTAGTCGGAACCGGGGCAGGCAGCCATGCAGAACAGTGATTATTGAGGGAAGGACGTGCATGTGCATGTATGTGTGTGTGGAAATATATTGTTGATTGCTCCCAGGAATCGGGCGTGCTTTGGATGTTAACAAAAAAAAAAAAAAAAAAAAAAAAAAATGCAGTGCATTTGTCGACAGGTGAAATAGACTGTATGCATGGAAGCATGAGAGGTCAGGAAAAATACGTATCTTCCTTGTAAACCTTAATGTACTTGCCTTTTTAGAAATCTCATAGCATGGTCCAGGTTCAGTAGTACTTTAAAGGGTTGAAAGCACTCCAATACTTTGCATAAATATAACGATGAAGGTTATGAGGAGCAAGTGGGAGAGAAAGAAGGAGGGCACCTACTCTGAAGTATGATATGATTAGTGCTGCAACGATTAATCGATTAATCCGAGTATTCGATTAGAAAAAAAATTTTGAATTAAATTTTATTGCTTCGAATATTCATTTAATTTAATTGGCGTTGTAATGGTTTATTTTGAATGTTTTTGCATTAAATTTTATTGATTAGAGTGGATACACTGCCCTCTGGTCTGCCTCATTTCACATGGCTGGATCCAACTGCTCCCTGTTAAGACCAACATAAGCTAAGTTTTTGTCTGAGCTGTTTTTTATGTATTCATAATTTAGTTTATAGCCATATTTAGCCGTTTTTTGTGGGAATATGTGTCTGAACCATTTGAGAGCATTGTAAAAAATGTTAGCATTTTATAGCATTTAAGCTAGCAGACTTTTACTATGTATGTTAGCCAACTGTTCTTTTGTTGTACATAGATCCTCATTTTTTTTGTTTTTTTTTATACCATTTGAGGCTCAGCTCAGGTATTTTAATTTTTCATGTTCCTTATCCGATTACTCGATTATTTGAACTAACTAGTTCATTGATTAATCGACTACCAAAATAATCGATGGCTGCAGCCCTAGATATGATATCTATTGTATGATATAAGTATGCCATCCAGAGGTCACTGACAAGACACAAAAAATTAGACAATCTATTGAGATCCAGTACAATTTATACTGTTGAAGATGTACTGTACTTATGCTTCAAAAACATTAGTTATTATGAAACTTCTTACCTCAATGAGCTGAAAGACTTTTGGAATAATTCCATTGTTTATGATCATCCTGAAAAAAGAAATGATAAAGCATTATAAATAATAAAAAATGACATAAATTCGAATGTGTACACTGTAAGGTGCAGGTATTTGTATATTGTTGTCAAGACGGTACTTGCTCAGCTGAGGAGTGCTTACTATAGAGTAAGGTGAAAAAATTAGGACAGCCTATGGAAGCCTGGGTGTTCTCTAACGTATTTGGTCATATGGATATCTAATATCAATTTTAACAATCTTGAAAGATTCAAGTAATAGAACTAAACAATTATAACTGAAAAAAAAAAAGATTTAAAAAAAAAAAAAACTTTCTGTAAAATGTAATTTTAAACAAATGCAATTTCTGTTGAGGAATAAATTAGGACACCCGCACATTCAATCCCACTTAAAATGGCTGATATCACACACAGGAGTATCACATCAGGTGCACATGCTAAGAACATTATTACCCAGTGTTTTGAAGGAGGCTTGCTTTATTTAAACCTCACATTTAGTTTAGTGTTCCCCTGACTGTTGAAGTGTGAGAAAACACCATGGTGACACACAGGAGTATCACATCAGGTGCACATGATTAGAACATCATAACCCAGTGTTTCGAAGGAGGCTTGGCTTATTTAAACCTCACATTTAGTTTGGTGTACCCCTGACTGTTGAAGTGAGAGAAAACACGATGGTGAGATCAAAGGAGCTGTCTGAGGGGGTAAGAAAGAAGATTGTAGACGCTTATGAGTCTGGTAAGGGATTTTAAAAGATCTCAAAAGAATATAAAATCAGCCACTCCACTGTCTGGAAAATAGTCTACAAGTGGAGGGCATTCAAAACAACTGCCAACATGCCCAGGTCTGGCCATTCAAGCAAGTTTACCCCATGAGCAGACCGCAAGATGCTAAAAAAAAGTCTCCACAAACCCTAAATTGTCATCACGGCACCTACAGTAGTCTCTTGCTACTGTTGATGTGACAGTGCATGCCTCAACAATCTTCACAAGTTTAACCTATGGGAGGTGTGCAAGGAGGAAACCTTTGCTCTCCAAGAAGAGCATGTAGACCAGACTGAAGTTTGCCAGAGTGAATGTAGACAAAGAACAGGACTTCTAGAATAATGTTCTTTTGACAGGTGAATCTATAATTTTTGGGACAGCAGATCAGAGGAAGTTTGGCGTAAACCCAATTCAGCATTCCAGGAAAAGAACCTCATACCAACTATGAAGCATGAAGGTGGAAGTGTTGTGACTGCTTTGCTGCAGCAGGACTTGGCCAGCTCACCATAATAGAATCCACCATGAATTGGCATATCAGAGGGTGCTTGAGGAACATCTGAGATCATCTATAAAAAAAAATTAAAGCTGAAGCGTAAATGGACCCTGCAACATCACAATGGCCCAAATCAACCAGTAAATCCACCAAGGACTGGCTGAAAAGGAAGAAATGGAGAGTCCTGGAATGGCCGAGTCAAAGCCAAGATCTTAATCCCATTGAGATGCTGTGATGTGGGGTGACTTGAAATGAGCAGTACATGCATGAAACCCCTCAAATGTCTCACAGCCGAAAGTATTCTGCGTTGAGCAGTGGGGCAAACTTTCTTGAGACCGAAGGTGGAAAAGCGCTATACAAGTATAATACCATTTACCAATGTCAAAGACTGGTAAATGCCTCAAAAAGCGTCTAACTGAAGTCATTTAAGCCAAAGGGGGTAACACTAGCTATTAGGTGGTAGGGTGTCCTAACTTTTTCCTCAGTTAGAATATGATCAGGCATTGACATGTGAACATTTCTTAATAAAGAACTGAATATTTAATGGAGTGTCCTAATTTTTTTCACATGATTCTATGTGTGTTTACTGTTTGTATGGGTTGTCCCTGGGGTACTCGGGCTTCCACACACAGCATTAAAACTTGACTGTCAAGTTAATTGAATTGACTGGCAACCAATCCGGTGTACCCTGCTTCCTGCTTAAAATCAGCTCGGACAGGCTTTAGGTTTTCTGTGGCACAATTTATTACAAGCAAGCAGTGGACAAAATGAATGGATAGGGATAAATTATGCGAAAAATATGTTTTAACATTTTGTTTCTCTCATGTGGCTAAATACTGTAGGTTAAAAACAAACACACAACCAAAAACAATTATTAACTCATTCACTTCCAGCCATTTTCACCGGAGCAAGGCCCTTCGCTCCCGGCCGTTTTACCGGATTTTGAATGATTTTGCAAGGCCCACAGAAAATTCTTTTCTATTGCTATATAAACATGGAACCCACCAAAAGAAAGATTAGACTCTCTTCTTTCAGCAGAAAAAAGTTAGTTCATATCTTTCTCCATTCTTTAGAAATCGGCATTCGAAAATAGCTTAGTTTGAGCAATTTTCCAATTTCTAATGAAAAGAAGAGAAATTGAGCTTTTTGTGAAAGCATACATTTCAAACATAACTTTGACTTTAACACAGCTATTTTTTGCTTTAGTTACATCGCAAACATCTGAATAATGTTTTCCTTTTACAAAATAGCATAAACAACAAGACAAATAGAGCGTTTGATCGCAAAGTAACAATTTATTTACACATAACTAAACTATTGAACTGTTGAACTATTTGTGCACATAACAACGGGGAAGGCTCTTGGCTGCTCCCGGTTGAATGAGGTGGCTCCCAGTAATCTGATGAGTCCGGGTCAAGCTCGGTCTCACTTTTTTCATCCTTTTCATCATCTTCATCATTGGTTTCAACCTCAGTTCAGGAGTAATGCAACGTGAGCTCCGCAGAACGCGTGTGGAACCTGATGCTGTCGCCGCCGTCACCGTCTGTCTCATCAAGATAGATTTTTTTGAATCCTTCTTTGACGATGGTTTGGTTTTCTTTTCGTTTTTCTTTCTTTTTTTTTTTTAACCTGTCCTGTTCAGCTGTTTGACACAGAGAATGGAAGTCTAAGTGCCCGGATTCTGAACAGTTTTAATGTTTCACATGGAGAGTCTGACATACTCCCATTGTGATCCTTCAAAATACCTTTTTATTATGACAAAGCAGCGAACAGGAAGGGATTATGGGGGACAGAAGAAAAGAAATACAAGAGAAGAAAGAAAAGAAACACATACACAAACAACAACAAGAAATACATTGAACATCTAAACTAGTTACTAATATGCTGGTGCTATCGTCAGCGAGATGTACAGTGCCTTGCAAAAGTATTCGGCCCCCTTGAACCTTGCAACCTTTCGCCACATTTCAGGCTTCAAACATAAAGATATAAAATTTTAATTTTTTGTCAAGAATCAACAACAAGTGGGACAAAATCGTGAAGTGGAACAAAATTTATTGGATAATTTCAACTTTTTTAACAAATAAAAAATTGAAAAGTGGGGCGTGCAATATTATTCGGCCCCCTTGCGTTAATACTTTGTAGCGCCACCTTTTGCTCCAATTACAGCTGCAAGTCGCTTGGGGTATGTTTCTATCAGTTTTGCACATCGAGAGACTGACATTCTTGCCCATTCTTCCTTGCAAAACAGCTCGAGCTCATTGAGGTTGGATGGAGAGTGTTTGTGAACAGCAGTCTTCAGCTCTTTCCACAGATTCTCGATTGGATTCAGGTCTGGACTTTGACTTGGCCATTCTAACACCTGGATACGTTTATTTTTTAACCATTCCATTGTAGACTTGGCTTTATGTTTTGGATCATTGTCCTGTTGGAAGATAAATCTCCGTCCCAGTCTCAGGTCTTCTGCAGATACCAACAGGTTTTCTTCCAGAATGTTCCTGTATTTGGCTGCATCCATCTTCCCGTCAATTTTAACCATCTTCCCTGTCCCTGCTGAAGAAAAGCAGGCCCAAACCATGATGCTGCCAGCACCATGTTTGACAGTGGGGATGGTGTGTTCAGGGTGATGAGCTGTGTTGCTTTTACGCCAAACATATCGTTTTGCATTGTGGCCAAAAAGTTCAATTTTGGTTTCATCTGACCAGAGCACCTTCTTCCACATGTTTGGTGTGTCTCCCAGGTGGCTTGTGGCAAACTTTAAACGAGACTTTTTATGGATATCTTTGAGAAATGGCTTTCTTCTTGCCACTTTTCCTTAAAGGCCAGATTTGTGCAGTGTACGATTGATTGTTGTCCTATGGACAGACTCTCCCACCTCAGCTGTAGATCTCTGCAGTTCATCCAGAGTGATCATGGGCCTCTTGGCTGCATCTCTGATCAGTTTTCTCCTTGTTTGAGAAGAAAGTTTGGAAGGACGGCCGGGTCTTGGTAGATTTGCAGTGGTCTGATGCTCCTTTCATTTCAATATGATGGCTTGCACAGTGCTCCTTGAGATGTTTAAAGCTTGGGAAATCTTTTTGTATCCAAATCCGGCTTTAAACTTCTCCACAACAGTATCTCGGACCTGCCTGGTGTGTTCCTTGGTTTTCATAATGCTCTCTGCATTTTAAACAGAACCCTGAGACTATCACAGAGCAGGTGCATTTATACGGAGACTTGATTACACATAGGTGGATTCTATTTATCATCATCGGTCATTTAGGACAACATTGGATCATTCAGAGATCCTCACTGAACTTCTGGAGTGAGTTTGCTGCACTGAAAGTAAAGGGGCCGAATAATATTGCACGACCCACTTTTCAGTTTTTTATTTGTTAAAAAAGTTTAAATTATCCAATAAATGTTGTTCCACTTCACGATTGTGTCCCACTTGTTGTTGATTCTTGACAAAAAAATTAAATTTCATATCTTTATGTTTGAAGCCTGAAAGTTGGCGAAAGGTTGCAAGATTCAAGGGGGCCGAATACTTTTGCAAGGCACTGTATTTCCGGTTTACACCATGTGGGGGCCAGTTGGCCAGTGAAAGAGGAGAATGGGGGTGGGGGTGTCTATAAGACTATAAGCTAAGTGATTGAAAGGGGTAGAGTGTACACAAATCAGTTCTGTGATCTAGAACCCAGTAATCGTGTGAATCTCTTATGAGTGTAAGCCCGTTGGCGACCAACCGTACGCCGCCGCATCGCCAATCCCGGCACCGGAACCCCCAACCCGAGCATGCCCTACCACATCCAGCAGCACGCAAGCCCCACCGGGCGCGCGACAGCCACGCAGACGGGCGGAAAAACCGCGCGGGCGCCAACCCAGGGCCACGGCCCCCACCCAGCCAGCCCGGGGAGGGAGGGAGGGCGGGCGGGGGGGTGGGGGGTCCATGTGCAGCCCATCCCTCCTCCCGCCGCCCAGCAAAGGAGCCACCGTCCCCCCCCCCGGGACCCAGGGTGGTCCCCCGGGCCACCCGCGCGCCCATCAACCGGCCTTCAGGGATGGCAGGAGGGGACGCATCACCAACCCCACGCCTACACCCACCCCCGCCCGCCCACCCGGGCCACGAGCCACAGCCCCCCAACCGGCACGGCACGCCACGGGACCCCCAGCGGCCCACCAAGCCCCAGGCAAGGCAGGGTCCCCCGCCGGTGCAGGCGACAAAACTTTCTTTTCAAAACACTCCTCCAGTGTCGTTTGCCTTTTTTTCCCGATCGTTCTCCACATTTTTCTCGAATTCTCACGCGTCCTCAAAAGATCCCTCCAACTTCCGTTTCCTGACTATTTTCTTCACTTCCTTTCTTGGCCCAAGATGAGTTCTTACAAAATGCGCTACTGCCCTCCAGTGGCCAGTTTAATTGCTTTAAAATAAGTTTTGAGCGTTGTGCATTGCAGTTTAGGTGCAATAGAACCTAGAGATGCTTGTTGTCAAAAAAAAAAAAAAAAAAGTAAAAGACGTATAAATACGATTTTGGGACACTGAAACAATTAAAAAATAGACCGTATTTATACGTTTTTGGGAGCAAATGAGTTAAAAGACATCAATTGGTCTTGAACCCTAGAGAATCAACTAGGAAGTAAATCATAATTCAGGAATCATGTTAAAAGAGTGCAAAAATTTACTGAGGCTATCAAACTGGCAAACTCTTTTTTTATTGCAAGCCTGGCACATCTGTGTGGCAATATGCACACACACATTGCAGATAAGGACATTAAGTACACACAGACACACACACACCAAAACCCCCACACCCCCACGCACATAGCACGAGGTTCTTTGGCTAAAGGTCATAGTAAATGTAATTGTTTGAAGGTGTGTCTGGACTGTGATAATGCAGAGAGAGACAGCAGGCAGCCTTCCTAACATTAACGTCCCCAATTTACCATCTAATTACCACTCGGCTGGCTTCATAGCCACACTTATCTTACCAAGGGCCAGGCAATTTAATTTTTGATTGTATAACCGTAGAGATGGAGAGAGCGTTGCGGAGAGAGGGCACAGAGAAGGAGAGATGTGTGGACTCGTGTTAATAAATTAAAACTGACGAGAGAGAGAACAAGTGAAAAGGGGAAAAATGTTAAATATTGGTAATAATTTCTGACAAATCGAGCAAGAGGAAAACAGATGTAGATGGGAGAGTGCTGACACCAATTTGCGGAGTTCACGTCACTCTACTTGTGTCAAGGAATGAGTTGATGAGGAGAGTCGGAAGAGGAGTTGGATGGAGAGTAATATTACTGATAAGAAAAGTATTTGGAATGTTGAGCACGGAGGGGATGCTACCAGGTTGGGAAAGGATGGTTGGAGCTGAGAGAGAGTTATTCATGATAAGAGGTGGAACTTAAATAAATATGTGGATACATTTAAGTAGGGAATATGGAGAGGACACACTAGATAGTTAACAATCATGGATGCTATCAGTTGAGATAAAACTGACGATGAGCAGCGATATTTCCTCCTTGTGAGCACTATTATTGAGAATGACTTTTTCGATAGGACACATCATGGCCACTTTAGATAATCACTGCAAATTCACTAGGCAGGTACAGCACAGCACATTTCAGAAGTGGCCTAGAAGTGACTATATTCTGCTAAAAATACAGGCCCAGTCTATTTTTGAGGCAGAGGCGGCAACAACCTGCGCACAACAAATTGAGACAGGTTTCACAGAAACAGCGAGGCTCATCCTTCCATACCAGTGTACATCAATTCTTCAAAACCAAGAGTTTGTGCACCTGTTCATGAAAACTTTGTCGACATTTTCCTCAGTCCCCACATGTGTCTACGTCCACAGTATTTCTCTGCATCTCTTATTTTCTGCTTGTGTCCCGATATCCTGATCCTTTTCCTGCATCTTTCTAGTGCGGCTTAGAAGAGAAGACCGTCAAGTGGGAATCAAGACACGGAGACAGCTGTGGTCAGGGCACATCTCCTAAATAGAAACACCCCAGAGTCTATTCGAGTGAGTGAACCAAGACTGACAGAAACACACAAACAACAGTGAACATTTCATCTTTTTTGTTTCCACGCTGAAATACAGATTATTATTCATGCAAGAAAAAGCACTAAATGTCTGCGTTCGGTTTGACAATAGAGCTGTAACTAACCTGAAAAGCAGAGTGCTAGCTGTCTGTGAGCAATTTCCAAGTTGAGAGAAGATGCAAATTCTATTCTGAGGCATTGCACAAAAATTGGTCACAGCCAATACAACTATCTAACGTGTCCAGCAGGATATAAAACCAAGGGGGGAAAAACTGGTGTAGCATGTTGAATGAGTAGATCAAAGAATAATAGTTATAAGAGGTGTAAAGATGGCCCTAAAACTGGGCTGTCCACTACGGCCCCATTTTTATTAGCCTGCAGCAAATTATGAAAATGATATTGAATATAGCTCACACATGAAGCTTTAACACTAGATGGAGCTAGTCCCTGAAACACAACCACTCCATTAGCTCAGGGGTCAAACTCTGACATGTTAAAACTAGGGCTGTCAACATTATCACGTTAAGGGCGTTAATTTTTTTTTTTTTTTAATTAATCACGTTAAACTATTTGACGCATTTAACACACATGCCCCGCTCAAACAGATTAAAATGACAGCAAAGTGTAATTTCCACTTGTCACTTGTGTTTTTGGGTGTTTTGCCACCCTCTGCTGGTGCTTGGGTGCGACTGATTTTATGGGTTTCAGCACCATAATTATTATTGACATCAACAATGGCGAACTACTAGTTTATTTTTTGATTGAAAATTTTACAAACTTTATTAAAACGAAACATTTAAGAGGGATTTTAATATAAAAATTCTATAACTTGTGCTAACATTTAACTTTTAAGAACTACAAGTCTTTCTATCCATGGATCGCTTTAACAGAATGTTAATAATGTTAATGCCATCTTGTTGATTTATTGTTATAATAAACAAATACAGTCCTTATGTTGCCTGGTACACCAGACTCACCGCTGTTCCATCTATTGAGTCTGGCCACCATTCACGCGGATACAATTTCCAGGGCGGAGCAAGCCACAGCAAACAGACAGCAGAGTAGACCAATCAGCGACGGGCAGACGTGACGTTAGTAAAATGACGAGGGAAGGACGAGGGACTTGCGCACGGAAGTAAACATACGAAGAGAGCAGAGTTTATTCAACATGGCTAGCGCGAGACACTGTTGTCAATGACTCGTATCGATGTGTTTTTGGTAATTTAAAACTGATTTTACCGTGGATTGGAACATATTCTCGGCTCTCCCGTTCACCATCTGTGTTGCTGTGGAGACGACTTTCGACGCGCAAGAGTGACGTTGCTCGTTAAGAACACGTCACGCAAATAAACTAATCTGATTTGTCGATTGATTTTGTACCTGCTCGAGAGGCCGTTAATGGGCTGGTTCCCAGACTATACTCTCAGTGTTTGAACAATACAGGGAGAACAGTCTGGCAGAGCCAGGCAAGTACTTATGTACAGTATGAAAAATGTATATATCCGTCTTGTGTCTTATCTTTCCATTCCAACAATAATTTACAGAAAAATATGGCATATTTTATAGATGGTTTGAATTGCGATTAATTACGATTAATTAATTTTTAAGCTGTGATTAACTCGATTTAAAATTTTAATCGTTTGACAGCCCTAGTTAAAACCAATGTAGTCTGTATAGAATTTCAGTTGACGAATGAGACCTGTAATAGCAGAATAGTCCTCACGAGTCTCATTTTCGTGTGATATATTAAAAAGGTTACTATAAGAATAATAGAGATAATATCAGCCGATTAAATCATTTTAAAATTATATCAAATAATGTCGACATCATTTGTCGAATAATATCGACATCATTTTTTCGTTATTGGTTTTGGGCCAATATGCATGTGGCAGTTCTTTCATGTCCACTTATTGCCTGTCTGTGTTTCTGGTGTTTCGTCACCCCCTGCTGGCGCTTAGGTGTAATTAGTTTAGATAAGTTCCAGCACTTTCTGCTGACGTAATCATACAGTATGTCGATGCGAGCTCATTGCGAATTGAGAGAGCTAAATGGACAAGCTAAAGTCTGCAGCTACTGTACCATAAAAGTTCTTGGCATCTCACCACATTGTTTATGCCTTATAGAAGCATTGATGTAAGTTAAATTCTTCCTTTATTTATATACATGAGATTTGTGTAGTATATTGGAAATGTGTATATTTCATTTTGTTTGCATTTGTGGTAAAAAATAGTTACATTTTTCAGAACAATGGAAATAAAATTGAAAAATCCCTCCTGTGGATGTTAATACGAGAAGATCACTGATTCGCTCATTTTGCTGTCATTCAGCCTCTGACAGATCATTCAATCATCATGAAGAGAAGCAGAGCGTCCGAGCCAGTCGAGCCCCACCCACTGCCCATCGACCCCAAGAGACACACCGTCTGATGGGTGGGATTCACATCATTTCTGAGTTGGACCTATTCCCTAATTCTCAAACTGCAAGCACTATAATGCTAAAGGTACTAATGTTCACTCACACCCAATTGTACAGACTTTTGCCAAAAAGTATACATTATAAGTGGTCAAGGCCACTGTATTCCCAAAACCTTAGGTAACTGATGGTTTTCACCAAACAGAACATTTGTGAGATCACACCAACAGCAGAATGAAGTTTGAAGTTATGAAATTGGAAGTGTAAATTGAAGATGTAGCTCTCATGTTTGCTCTGTACTGGCACATCTGTGAGCTGTGTTCAGTCATAGTCACCAGCAGCTTGAGTGCGTAGAGTGAGATGGGATCAGCTGCTCGTAGAAGAGACCCATACCTGTACACAGGAATGAATGATTTGGGGAATGTAATAGAGCACATGGCATGCTCAGGAAACTTTGCATATACAGTGGGGAGAACAAGTATTTGATACACTGCCAATGGGTTTTCCCATTGGCAGTGTATCAAATACTTGTTCTCCCCACTGACATACAGTAGTATGAAAAAGTATCTGAACCTTTTGGAATTTCTCACATTTCTGCATAAAATCCCCATCACATATGTTGTGATCTTTGTCAAAATCACACGGATGAAAATACAATGTCTGCTTTAACTACAACCATCCAAATATTTATAGTTTTTCATATTTTAATGAGGAAAGTATGCAAACAATGACAGAATGGGGAAAAATAAGTAAGTGAACCCTCTGCCTAAGGAGACTTACTGAGCAATTGAAACCAATTTTTGCCAAACATTTTAGTCAGGTGTGTGCCCAAGCACTGATGAGTGGTTTAAAGCTGCCCTGCCCACTTTCAAACGCACACCTGGTAAGAATTGTCTTGATGAGAAGCATTGTCTGATGTGCATCACGGCTCAGTTAAAAGAGCTGTCTGAAGACATGCGATCAAGTATTGTTGATTTGCATGAAGCTGGGAATGGATGCAAAACCATCTCTAAAAGTCTGGATGTTCATCAATCGACAATCAGATAAGTTGTCTAAAAATGGAGAGAGCTTGGCACTGTTGCTTCTCTCCCAAGGAGTGGCCGTCCACCAAAGATGATGCCAAGAGTTCAGCGCAGAATACTCAGAGGTCAAAAAGAACCCTAGAATGTCTGCTAAAGACTTACAGAAATCACTGGCACAGTCCAATATCTCTGTGCACACATCCACTATATGTAAAACTTTGGCCAAGAATGTTGTTCATGGGAGGACTACGCGGAGGAAGCCACTGCTGTCTAAAAAAACATTGTTGTTCGTTTAATGTTCGCAAAAAGGCACTTGGACACTCCAGAGAAGTTTGGCAAAATATTTTTTGGACTGATGAAACCAAAGTTGAATTGTTTGGGAGTAACACACAACATCCCGTGAAGTATGGTGGAGGGAGCATGATGATTTGGGGCTGTTTTGCTGCCTCAGGGCCTGGACAAATGGCAATCATTCATGGGAGAATGAATTCGAAGCTTTATCAGGATGTTTTGCAGGAATACCTAAGGCCGTCCGTCAGACAGTGACAGGGACGCGGGGCAGGCAGGTGGTGTGGACCCAATTGCAGGGAAACAAAAGGCAGCCAGGGAGGTGGTGGTGATCTCAAAAACGTTTTAATAATAACTAACAAAGCACAAAGTACAACCAAAAGTACTGGGGATAAAAAAGGCAAGGTTCAAACAAAACTTACTTTACCGGAGGTTTTAGAACACGAGGGCTTGGACAGGATCTTGACTTCGACACAGACATAGACAATGACGCAACAAGGAGTGAACAGAAACTGGGAGCTTATATACACACAGAGACGAGGGGTAACGACACAACGAGGAACAGGTGAGCACAGGAGGATGTAGATTGGAGGATACACTAGGAGGCACAACAGGTGAAATCAATGGGCAATCACAGGGACAAGTCACACTAGGAGAAAACAAACACAAAACCTAACAGGCAGTTGAAGATTAAAAGAAGATGGATGCTGCAACAAGACAATGATCCAAAACACAAAAGTAAATCAACTTCAGAATGGTTTCAGAAGAAGAAAATACACGTTCTGGAGTGGCCAAGTCAAAGTCCAGACTTGAACCTCATTGAAATGATGTGGCATGACCCAAAGACAGCGATTCATGCCAGACATCCCAGGAATATGACTGAACTACAGCAGTGTTGTAGTGAAGAATGGGCCAATATTAGTCCTGATCGATGTGCCAGACTGAGCTGCAGCTACAGGACGCATCTGGTTGATGTTATTGCTGCCAAAGGGGGGCCACAAAATATTAAATGTGATGGTTCACTTACTTATTTTCCCCCTCCTGTCATTGTTTGCATACTATCCTAATATAAATATGAAAACCTATAAATGTTTGGGTGGTTTTAGTTAAAGCACACAGTTTTTTCATCTGTGTGATTTTGACAAAGATCAGATCACAATTGATGGTGATTTTATGCAGAAATGTGAGAAATTCCAAAAGGTTCAGATACTTTTTCATACCATTGTAGAGTAGAACCTCGATCAGTTGAACCAGGTGGACACGATCCAAACATCCCTATCCTGTGTATCACAGGTGGACAAACTATTCCAGAAAGGACCGCAGTGGGTCTAGGTTTTCATTCCCACCGATCAAGAGGAAACCTTTTCACTAGTCTGGCGTCTTACAAGTGCAACTAGTTGATTGCATTCATGTGCTGCTTGTTTCAGCAGAAACATCATTAGTTACACTGTCTGCGCTGGATCGGTTCGAACAAAAACCTACACCCACAGGGGACCTTGAGGACCAGTCTGGACACTCCTGTTCTATATCTTTTTCTGGGGAAAAAAGTCAAACACCTCTGAGTTGATTTGAATCCTTGGCAATATGAACTCACACACACTCTTGTTAGACAAGTTCAGCAAGCATCATAATTAAATCTCAGTTGAGCTTTATGTTTTTGTTCTTTTTGAAACAAATATTTCGGAAGAAGAGAAACAAATGTATCATAAGTCAGTGGACTCCATTTGAAAGGCAGTACAATTCCAGTGTCGATGTGTGATTCATTAAAAAATATATGGTGTTTTACGGTATTATTTTATTTATCTATTTATTTGCAATTATTAATGTCTTTTCACACTTATGTAGCATTAATGTAAAGAATTGAGCAGTATAAGGTGCAAATGCAACTGAACTTTGCCAATAATGACTAAAACGTTTTAATGGTGTACTCACATTACAGTTGTGATATTGCCATGGAAACCCCTTCTTACATTAGAGCCCTATGAAGTACTGTTGCTTGATACACAATTATTCGCTAGAAGGACATGAAGGATATAATAGGATAATATTGTGCAGTGCTTGTACAGCTTTGCCACCAACTTGACTGAAAAGATCAAACAATGTTCATCTTAAGACATAATGTTGTAGGCAGGCACTTTTTGATATTGTTTAACACAAACATTAATAAGCTTTTAACCTTTTTTGTCATTTAAAGAGAACAGTTCACTGCTTACTATTTGTATCCTACACAGTAAAGACAGACTTAACAACTGTAAGGGAAGCCCTTGAGTATAGAAATTATGTACATAATATACTCTAATTTATGTCTTGTTCTTTTGAGCTGTAGGATAAAGAAACAAAGGAATGTGTTGGAAGAGACAAATTCTCACAAGTGAGTGATTAAACTCCAAATAATGAGCCACGCTAACCTTGGAAACAGAGTTTCAGTGAAAAGATCGCAAATCTGATTGGAAGGACTTTCTTCTTCTTTGGTCTCTGCTGTCTTCCCCACTTTTCTTTTTTCAGTCTTTGCTATCTTTGCATTTACATCACAATCATCTTCGTGGACTAACAAGATCAGACTGAGTTCTGACAGGATCCTCAACACAAATGCAGACCACTCTGCTACGAGTCAATAAACATAAGAACAAACAACAAAAGCAGACGGATTGCACAAAAACAGTGAATGTGAACACGGGTGGGGTCCACATATCATTATACTGTTAATTTTCTACTGTACATCTACAGAATAAATGTTGCTTCTAAGGTGACAATATTAAAAGATTCTAATTTACTAAATAAGACTTGACAGTAAATATCATCTTTGCCATTTTATCTCGTTAATTTGAGGCAATAATCATGCCAAAATGCAAAAATCCTCAGGACATCAAACAGGTAATTAAGACCACTGAATATTAAGCCACATTATGCATGACACGCCATGCATATATTTGCACATCATAACACTAGATACATTATAATGATACATTAATTGTAAATTAGAAAAACTGTTACCATCAGGCTGTAACACAGTAGAAATCATGAGCAAAAGACTTGGTATGTTATTCGTTTGGCATGTGTTGTTTCGCCACACATGTTCTGAAGCGTTTAACTCTCTACAAGATGTTGCAATTGTCTTGTTATAGACAGCGAGCTCTGCTGAAAAATCAATCAAATCTCTTACAGTTTCTGCTGAAGACCAGTGTCTTGAGGACGCATGATAGAATCGGCAACCTTTTAGAGGCACAAAAACAAAAATACATCAGTGTTGGTTTGTCCTTGGCTATGACAGTGAGTGAGAATAAACTCAGTTCACAACAAGCAATGAAATTCCGCTAACAAGGTTCAATATCGAAGGATACACATTCCAGTGGGCATAATACTGTATATCGATAAGGGGATATACTGCAATAGTTTGTATGCCAATAGGTTAATGATATGCTCCTGTTCTATTTGCAGCACTTACAGCATTGCAACCTTCGGCATTCTAGTTGGTAATTTTTTACGATAATCTGGAAAAATTTCACTCCTTGCTTCCAGAAGTTCCTCCCATAAATTGGATTGACTATATAGTCAAGCTGCTCCCACAACAGCTCAATGAGGTTGAGATCTGGTGACTGCTGGCCATTCCATTACAGATAGAATACCAGCTGCCAGCTTTCTAAATACTTATAACATGATTTGGAGGTGTTTTTTGAGACATCGTACTGCTGTAGGATGAAACTGGCTCCAATCAAATGCTGTGCACAGGGTATAGCATGGCGTTGCCATGTGGAGTGGAGTGGCATCCTTCCTTATTCAAAATCCCTTCTACCTTAAAGAGCAACCTAAAATGTGCCTGACGCTATCTGTCAAACATAGCCCAGGTAATGTGATGGTTTTGGGCTGCTTTGGTGCTGATAAAATGGCAGATTTTCAGGTTATGATGTTACAATATGAAGGAATCTGACCTTTTAGCCAGTTGCCGGAATCACGCCAACCAAACCGCCGGACCCGCGCTGGTGCAGCTCCAACGACCCGGGCCAGTGAAAATCCGACAACCCGGCCAAAAGGCCAAACTCAGCACATTCACATTAGTCTTAACCCCTTGTACTGACTCCATTTTGAAAGCTGGAAAAAAGGCTTCGAAACACAAGTTGACAATTTAATCAGGTGTACAGCGATCAAACGGCAAGGCAAAACAGCATCAGACTCAGGCGAGGAGGCAGACTCGTGCCAGGGTCACCATATCACAAGTCAACAAAAGATTCCCTATAGAAATGATGATTATTTAAACATTGTCTTTTTTAAGGCTCTCGCAGGGCGGGCTGTGGGCAGAAGAAGGGTGTGTTTGAGCATTGTTTAGGATTATTGCCTGTTTGTGGATTGGATAAGAGGATTCAGGAGTTACTGTAGTGAGGATTTTGCCACCTCAGCCACCTCAGAGCCACGTGAGTGCTGAGAGTTCACCTCTCGGTGCGGGTTCCTCCTTATCAGATGTTACTTGTGTCAAGACAAGATGTCCCGCCATTTGTTCTGGACTGTCCAGAAGAACTGATTGCGGGAGTTGGTGGTGCAGACGTGGGGTTGTAGATGTCTTGCCTCGTCAGCATCAATCTTGCTCAGTCAGCTGCATGAGGCACACGTTGGGCTTCCGTGGTCAAAAGGTGTCATGTCTCTCTTATGCACTATGTCAAATTTATTCTGCTTGTTTTCCTTAAACTATGATATAAATGCTATTTATTTTATATTCAGTGTGTTAGAGTAATACAAACAGTCAAACGGTAAATACGAGAAAAGTTACTATTCCTTCAAATACAATTAAATTTAAAAAAACAAACAAACAATTAAATTAAATTTAAAAAGAAAAAAGAAGAAGAAAAATAAAACTTGACCAAATTTGTAATCCCCACTGAGCAGCAGTAAATTTCCTTGTACTCACCAATAAAACTTTGAGTTGGCTGGTGGTAATTAAAATGTCTTCCTGAACTATTGACCATCACCATCTTTGCCTCTTTCCATGATTGTTCATCTAATTTCTCTCCCTCAGTCCTGTCTGTTTCCTGCAGCTCTTCACTTCTATTTGTCAATAGTCATTAAACACAATCTGGTTGTCCCATCACATGCGCTTCAACACGCACGCATGGCTAGCACACACACATGCAGAAGAGTACACACATTTCTGATGAATGTGGGTTGGATGGTTAATGTCTTGCCTAATTGCGGCTCTGTCCTCTGAGCATCAACAGACAGATTTATTGGACTGAAAGACAAACAGTGAAACTAAAACCCAGAAAAGTTTGACTGCTTAGACCTATCAGAACGTATGTATGCTTATTATCTACGGATAAAACTGTCTTTATTTTTTTTTTTAATA
This sequence comes from Corythoichthys intestinalis, assembly GCF_030265065.1. Classification (NCBI taxonomy): domain Eukaryota; kingdom Metazoa; phylum Chordata; class Actinopteri; order Syngnathiformes; family Syngnathidae; genus Corythoichthys; species Corythoichthys intestinalis. Next base: position 47,962,376 of record NC_080398.1, read on the forward strand.
CAAAATGTCATTCAAAAAAATAACTGAGCTGTATTGGTATCATACTCACCACATTTTGATATGGACTGATGAGAACATGGCGCGGACAAAGTATCTCCACAATGGGCAACGTGGTCCAAATCTAGTCTTCACAAATTGAATCACCTAACAGAAAAAAATACAATTCGGAAATCTCAAGCCTTTGAATAGTTTCATATTTGATAAGAAGCAACGACAGAGCATTTATAAATACTGTACATACAGGAGATCAGTTAATCAAGTATATATTAACAAAAGTTCAATGTGCAGAATGAGGCTTTGTATATCTTGATAAACTCCTGCATCCCGAGAAAATATGTGGATCATATTTCAGTGCCACTGATGGCGATACATGTCTAATCCATTGGAAGAGAACGATCACTGCCAGACGTTCCATAAAATATTTTGGACATCTATCACCGTCAATGACAGCCACTGAGATAATTTCCAAAAAGAATTTGAAATAAGGACTCACATCACAGCATACTTAGCATCAGTCCATCTCAGATGACCGCAGGCCCAGGTAAATCGGTGGTGTTTTTAGGAGTTGATAAAGTATATGGCTTTTGCTTGGGATGTTACAGTTTTAACATGGAGTGGGATTTTTTTCTGGGGTGAGGGTGAACTATACACGAGAGGCCATTATACATTCAAAACTACTGTAAACGTCTTGGTAACATGTCAGTATTAACTTACCCACCTTACTGACCATACCCGTTTGGTTTGACTCTACATGGGTGACACTTTTCTGAAGCAAAAACATAAACCATGTATTATTTAGTGCTGTCAAATTTATCGCGTTAACGGGGGGTAATTATTTTTTAAAAATTAATCACGTTAAAATATTTGACGCATTTAAAGCATACACGGAACGACACGCTCATGCATTGCCTCAGACAGATCACAATGACGCCGTTTTTGACCATTGAGAGCTAAAAGGCAGTGAACAGGCGTTCATTGGACCGACCTCTTTCACAACAAACATAACTATTGTGGCGAGCGAAGTGGGGAAGAAATACAGGAGATGATATTTTTCTTAACACGCTTAATTGAACACAACGCAGAACATATACCATTTGCAGCCACCACTGACAGTCATGGTTGCCCAACTTCCCGTCATGCATTTGGACGGAACAGTTAAGTTGCTACAGTATCATTTAGTGAAAGCACAACAAAAATAATATTCCTATCTCTCAAAAAAAAAATAATGTTCACAAAAAGAAAAGTGCTCAATGCAGAGAGAACTGGCATTCCCAATCAAAATAGCTATGCAAAATACACATAAAACTTACTCAGACTTTGCCTTGGCTAGATCTCTTATTAATTTAAAACTTGCCATTGACACCTTGTGGTGTATTTCAATCACTACCTTACGTAGTTAAAGAAACTGTGGAAGAACGGCAGGGAGCCCATGTGACGTCCCGCTCGGCGATGTCAACAATGGCGAGCTATTAGTTTATTTTTTGATTTAAAATTTTACAAATGTTATGAAAGAATAAAATTACCATAACTTGTACTAGCATTTATCTTTTAAGAACTACAAGTCTTTCTATCCGTGGATCCCTTTAACAGAAACAATGTTAATAATGTTAAAGCCATCTTGTGGATTTATTGTTATAATAAACAAATACAGTACTTATGTACAGTATTTTGAATGTATATGTCCGTCTTGTGTCTTATCTTTCCATTCCAACAATAATTCACAGAAAAATATGGCATATTTTAGAGATGGTTTGATTTGCGATTCATTACGATTAATTAATTTTTAAGCTGTGATTAACTTGATTAAAAATTTTAATCGTTTGACAGCCCTTATTATTGACAATCATTGTGATGACTCCATTACCTATAAGTCCATGTTTTGATCACTAACTATGGGGAAAACAATTATTGTTGGGTTTTGACAGCAAAATGCCATTATTGGGTGTGAAATACAAATTGGCCTCAGTTTTTCTCTATCACATCAAGGTTTTGAACTATACAATCCTCGTTTTCTTACAAAAAAAGAAAAGAAAAAAAAAGGAATACCGTACTTAACAAATGTGCTTGTAACTTTTCAAATATTGTTATATATATGTTATATATTTTATGATACTGTATATGTAAACAGCAGGACCACAACGTTTATTTAACAGTAAGGATATAGCTACAATTGCTGCAATTGTTAAAAAAAAAAAAAGTAGTACCAAGATTAAGTAGATATGTTGTGTAAAAAAAAAAAAAACCGCTAGAATAATATTGACAAGTTTGGAATCAGCGAGCACATTTTAGTTTTAATCATAATAAAACACTAACTCAACTGAGTTATTTTTCAAATTGTTCCCCAGTATAATACATCTGTCTTGTAAACATGAAAATGATAATAAAAAGATAAATATACCAGATCACCACTCACATACCAGCATTGATCCCAACTGAGTCAGAAACTTACTAAGGTAAACTAAGGTCTGGGATAGGGCAGAAAGGAAGCTGAGTTTAGACAACTTGTCAAAGTGATTCTCATCATAAAAATGAAATGATGAAGTCAAATGCAGAGAACAAATTAGCACCTGAGGTGAAACTGAAATATATCTACATATTCTACCTCAGTACATGAGTCATGTGGACAACAAATGTGCTTAAAAAACAAGCTAGAAAAACATCGAGTTGATAATTGTTTTTGCCTTTTAGTCAAATGGCAAATAAATTGGTCAACATTCCAAATATTAGTGATTTAGCAGAATAATAAACACAATACTACAAGGAGGGAGAACACTGCCTTCCCCAAATGTCCTTGATACCTGTGATGAAAGAAGTGCAAGCAGTACAGATGTAGAAGGCAGCATGTGTTTAAGCTGTTTGCTCTGAAATAAGGATGGGTGTCTCCTTCCAATGATGTCTTTCAAAGCACACAAAATGTCCGCTGGCAAAGGAGAGAAATTAAATGGATTAAAATATATTTTTTAAGAACGGGAAAATATTGAATTTGAATATTTTACCACCCTGAGGAAAACACTGAAGTGATTAACAATGTACTGTATTTCAGTGCATGTGCATGTACCCAGAAGACGTGGTGCAGTATTACTCAGATTAACAGATAATAAATCCAGACACTGTGACAGGTATTCTGATTGGCTGAGGTCAAGAGTGTATGTTTGCATAGGGTCGGTAGGGACATAACACCACCAACTTTTAGTGATGCTCAAATTGTCCCCACCACCTTTTAAGCAACCTTATTTGCATTATATTATGAGTTCAGTTGTATAGATAATTTAGATTGTCTTCCCATAAATTGTAAGGATAGAATTGACCCTACATTATGTTCAGACTTACATTGACCCCCTTTCACTTGCTGAATGTGCTGGTCCATTTTTTTCCCCTTCACACACACGTTTGATTCATTCATACAATCCCAACAGAAATCCATGTCGACATGTCGCCTCCTCCGCCCCCTTTGAAGAGGAGGAATATTAGAAGGTTTTTCGGCCAGCAGCCGCCACTTTAGGTAATGTAAAAAGATGTCAATGTTGCAAAAGTGGGGAACACACCACTAATTTTGCAACTGAAAGTCCGACCTGCATCAGAGTTAGCATAACACTAAACTGTGTGAACTTGCTAACCTGTAAAACTCGAGTAGAAAGTTGTGTAGTGACGTGTCTTCCTGTACTTTAATCCAACTGTGCATTTTTTGCATTTATTCCCTAATTAAAATGTATGTATTTTCTATCCCTTATCATTAAAAAAATATTTTTATTTGCAGCCGATGCACATTTTTTAACCCTCCCCCCCAAAAAACCCAAAAACACAACCACTGTAAATTTCCTTTATATGAAGCAAGCATTTTGAAAAATGACTTTCTCCCATGAAAATAATTTTATTCTAAGTTTTTTTTCATTTTTACGTAGGAACCAGCTATATTTGAGAAATGTACCCATGTACCCAATCTGTTTGGTTTTATTAATGTCCTGTCCCCAGCAAAAAGTGTCCATGCAGGTTATGCTGTTATAGCGTCCCTACCAATGTTGAGACCAAACCTATGCCCTTGGCTAAGGTTCTCTCTAAGGGGCGTGGTTCTACGTAGGTCTATCTGCAGGTACATTACAAGCCTGCCAGAGATACAGTTGTTATTATGAACCACATATTTCCAAGCTGTAACAATAAAAAAATCAAAGAATGCCGCTTTTTCTATTTTAACAGAATTCTGATTAAATAGGTTGTAATTGGTGACAACAGTAATAAAATAGAATGAACAATTAGTGTTACACAGTACCAGTATTAAAAGTGTAAATATCAAGGATGGGAATGAATTAACAGACAAGCACTATGGTGGGGTAAAGCTTATAAATGTCTGAGAGTGGATTGAAAAACAATCAATAAAATTATATTTGCTAATTCAGGTCAGGTTTTCAAGGTTAATAGAAACACTCACAGTCACACACTGTGAAGAAACATGCGGAGACATTTTTAAAGACCATATTAATTTCTAAATATTGATTTTAAATTAGGTTTGTTTGTGTTGTGGGTGAGGAGGGCTTACACACGTGATATTTTTCCTGATTATGAAATAATAATTGTATAACTAAATAGTACATGGAATTAATTAGTATAAAAACAAATGTGCATGGGAGTTTGCAGTTTTAGAGAAGGCATTCGACCATGTCCCTCGGGGATTCCTGTGTGAGGTGCTTCGGGAGTACTGGGCACCGAGCCCCCTGGTAAGGGCTGTTCAGTCCCTGTACGACCAGTGCCAGAGTTTCGTCCGGCAGTAAGTCGGATTAATTTGTGTGAGGGTTGGACTCCGCCAAGGGTGTCCTTTGTCATCGATTCTGTTCATAACTTTTATGGACAGAATTTGTAGGCGCAGCCGAGGTGTTGAGGGGGTCCAGTTTGGTGGCCTCAGCATTGCATCTTTGCTTTTTGCAGTTGATGTGGTGCTGTTGGTTTCATCAAGCCGTGATCTCCAACTCGCACTGGAGCGGTTGGGGTGAAGATCAGCACCACCAAATCCGAGACCATGGTCTTCATTGTCAGTGTTCTTAATCTTACTTTAAAAAAGTAATTGATTACAAGTACAAATTACTTCTCCCAAAAAGTAATTGCGCTAGTAACTCAGTTAACTGAATGTAAGAGTAATTAGTTACTTAGCAAAGTAACTGTAATTTTCATGTTTTTTTTTCTCAAAAAACAAAAAAAAAAAAAAAAAAAAAAACTGGTCACACAATCTGAAGTTTAAAGGGTTTTTGGGACGATTGGCTCTAGCCCAATTCTTTACCCTAAACTTAACTAGACACAGGGGTATTGCGGGTATTGCAATAACTAGATAATAACCTTTGCTATGTGTGGAAGTCATTTAATGTTGTGAATCAACCGTGAAAGTTGTTAAAATTGCTCCCGTCATTGCATTAGTTCCCTTCCGTACATTTTCGGCATGTGTAAGCTTTAAAACTGCTTCATCATTTAAAGATAGATTTAAGTTAAGTTTTGCCAATTTAGGAGCATTTTAGATAAAAAGTGACTTAGGTTCGCTAGGAAGGTTCTCTACAACAGAGCCTTCATGAGAAGTCTACTGCTTTAAGATGGTGGCTGCTTACTAACGCATCTAGTTCTTTATTATACTGTATATGTTGCTAATGCTGCCGTGTCTGTCATTTGCATCTAGTTCTGTATACAGTATATGTGATATCTACTAGAGGTGTGCAAAATTTCCGATTCTTAGATTATTCGCGATTCGGCCGTGGAAGATTCGAGAACGATTCACAAACATCCAAATTCCGATTATTGAAATATGCCAAGTAAAGCGGAAGTACAACACACTCAGCGCGCCGCGCGGACTTCGGGACGGAACGGAGCGGGAGTAGCTAAACATTATGCTTCTCATTAACCGGCCCCTCGGGTAATGCCAACGCTCAACTCACGGCTCTAGCTCAACTCATGCCACGAGATAAAAAAACACAACAACATACCTGACTGCTGCCGAAAAGCTGCTACAAGTACAGCTAAGCTACATAATGTTACGGTAGATATCATTTATATAGGACTAGATGGATTTTAGACTCGGTAGCGGTAGCAGCACATCTGCAAAAAGCGAGATGCGGGCGTTAGTAAACGGCCGCCATCTTAAAGCAGTAAACTTCCCTGCAATGCTGTTGTAGCGAACCTTCCAAGCAAACCTAATTAACTTTTTATCTAAAATACTCCTAAATCGGTAAAATATTGACTTGAATCTATCTTTAAAATAGTTTTAAAACTTTCACATGTCAAAAGTAGACAAAAGGGAAATTATGGAATAACGGGAGCAATTTTAACAACTTTAACGGTTGATTCACAACATTAAATTAATTGAATGTAGTTTAAAGCTGCTGATACAGAATGGGGACTGGAGTTTTTTTATTTAATGTTATTTTTGTATATTTGTTTACTGCTATATGTTAACTTGATACTGAAATAGTAGTTTGTTTTAGCCTGAGAGTATTTTTGAACAATTTTGGAACTAATGTACAAAACTTTATTTTATAAAAAAAAAAAAAAAAAAGGAGGGGGGTGCATCAATAATCGTTTTATAATCGAATCGGAGCCTCTGAATCGTAATCGTAATCGAATCGTTAGGTGCCCAAAGATTCCCAGCTCTAATATCTACCGATCATTTGGGCGTAGTTTGTAGTAATGCACGCCTTTCCCACCTCACTAACGGTAACGGCGTTGCCAAGATCAGAAAAGTAATCAATTAGACTACTCACTACTGAAGAAAATAATGCGGTTAGTAACACCATTATATTCTAACGCCGTTATTAACAACACTGGTCCTCAGTCAGAAAAGGGTAGCCTGCCCTTTCCAGATCCGGGATGAGATCCTGCCCGAAGTGGAGGACTTCAAGTATCTTGGGGTCAGTGATGCGGACTCTGTATCGGTCCATTGTGGTGAAGAAGGAGCTGAGCCAAAAGGAGAATCTCTCGATTTACCAGTTGATCTAAGTTCCTACCCTCACCTATGGTCATGAGCTGTGGGTCGTGACCGAAAGAACAAGATCCCGGATACAAGCGGCCGAAATGAGCCTCCTCTGCACGGTGTCTGGGCTCTCCCTTAGAGATAGGGTGGGGAGCTGGGTCCATCCAGGAGTGACTCAGGGTCGAGGAGCTACTCCTCCGCAATGAGAGGAGCCAGCTGAGGTGGCTCGGGCATCTGGTTTGGATGCCTCCCGGACACCTCCCTGGAGAGGTGTTCTGGGCATGTCAAGACGGTGGGAGGCTCTGGGGACAACCCAGGACACGCTGGAGAGACTATGTCGCTCAGGTGGCTTGGGAATGCCTTGGGATCCAGCCGGAGGAGCTGGTTGAAGTGGCTGGGGAGAATCAGGGCTTGTCTGCTAAAGCTGCTGCACCCGCGATCCAACCCTGGGTTAGGCAGTAGATGATGGATGGATGGATGGATGGACGGACGGACGGACGGATGGACGGACAAAAAATAGTCACATTTCTCTAATGCTGTATGTCCCCTTTATTCTGTTTATCCATCAGTTCAGTAAGAATACTTGTTTTATTTTCTTACAACCCATTTGTAATCATGTAGCAGTCAATAATTTACTGTACATTAAATCAATCAGGGTCAAAATTCAGCATAAGTTGTACATGTAATTAAGGGTACGTCTGCCTCTTTTAAATACAGCTGGAATTGGCCAGTTGAATGAATGATGGATGAAAATGTTCTCTCTGAATGAACATTTATGCTTCTTGCGCATGCTAGAGTCACAGTACGGTAGAGATGTCCCAAGCCGATATTTGGATCGGATCGGACGCCGATATGGGCAAAAAAATGCGCATTGGTATCGGATCGGCCGACACGGAAAATTTCCGGTCCAGACTTCCGATCCTTTTTTTTTTTTTTTTAAATGCGGTCCGGGTTTTACCGATATACATAATCCATTCCAGTTTTTGCTTCGGTTTTCCTAAAATCATTTTTAAAAAATCAGGATTTTACAGCACTCCTTCAACACACTACATTACCGTCTCCCAATTTACCGAGAGACTTTATCGGTAAAAATGTCAGCTGTGTGGGATCATTTCACCTTAAAGGACGACAAAGACGAAGAGGCAGAGTGCAACATATGCCACAATAAAGTCAAGCGTGGTGGTAAAGCTGTAAGAAGTTTTAATACAACAAACCTAATGAAGCATTTAGCGACATACCACCACAAACAATATCAGGAGTATGTTAAGAAAAACCGAAGACAAAAAGAAAGGTCCTACGCAACTAACACTGGCAGAAACTTTTGCTATGCGTGACAACCTGGCACGCGACAGTTCCAAAGTCCAGGGAATAACAAGAGTTATTGCCGAAGAATTCATTCTGGATGACGAGCCATTATCTCTCGTGAGTAAAGACGCACCATCCAACACTTTTATGCTGCATTCCAGAGAAGTGGGAAGTCGGATTTATCCCACTCGGATGGTACCAGTTCCGACCTCAAAGCATTCCAAGCAAATGTAAACAAAAAAGATGGCTGATCGTGACGAGGTGTTTTTTATTTTAGCCATCCAAAGACATTTTGACCTCCAGCGAACCTGCCTTCCTATAAGCGATCAAATAGTAGAGGAAAAACGACGGCTGCGTTATTGCCCACACTGTAAACTGCCATCTTTTAGTTACATCCTTTGCTGATCGTCAATATAAAAACATAGCACAACAAAGATAATTCACTGGATGAGAAAAAAATTCATGGCGTCTCAAATAAACTTGATTTACTGCATTATTGTGTTATCATTCAATACGTTTTCTTGAGCGCCATTTTGTCCAGTGACGTCAGATTGAAACAACTTGGAAGTCGGGGTAGTTATTTTTTCTCCGACTTCGCGACTTGGACCTCCCAGTTCGAGTGGCGTTCCAATTATATTTTCCTAGTCGGAGGCCGGAAAGGTCCGACATCATCTTTGTTGTGCTATGATTTTATATTGACGATCAGCAAAGGATGTAACTAAAAAAAAGGTAGTTTACAGTGTGGACTATAACGCAGACGTCGCTTTTCCTCTATTTGATCGCTTATAGGAAGGCAGGTTCGCTGGAGGTCAAAATGTTTTTGGATGGCCAAAATAAAAAAACACCTCGTCGCGATTAGCCATCATTGTTGTTTACATTTGCTTGGAACGCTTTGAGGTCGGAACTGGTACCATCCGAGTGGGATAAATCCGACTTCCCACTTATCTGGAATGCAGCATAAACATCATACTTGTCTAATAGATATCATATGTATATAGAACTACATGCTTGTCTAATAGATATCATATGTATATAGAACTAGATGATAAATGACAGACTCGACGCCGTTGGCAACACATGCATTGAAAACTTCGTGCGTTAGTAAACAGCCGCCATCTTAAAGCAGGAGACTTCCCTTGTAGGCTGTTGTAGTGAACCGTCCAAGCGAACCTAATTAACTTTTTATCTAAAATACCCCTAAATCGGCAAAATCTTGACTTGAATCTATCTTCAAAACTGTTTTAAAACTTTCACATGTCAAAAGTAGACAGAAGGGAAATTATGGAATAACGGGAGCAATTTTAACAACTTTAACAGTTCATTCATTCATTTTCCATGCCGCTTCTTGATTCGCAAAATTAAATTAATTGAATGTAGTTTAAAGATGCTGATACAGAATGGGGACTTGAGTATTTTATTTACTGTTTTAAAATGTTAACTTGATACTGAAATAGTCGTTTATTTAAACCTGAGAGGCTTTTTATACAATTTTTGTAACTATTGCATGAAACATTAAAAGCATCTAATAGCTTGGGAAGTTTGTGGGATTTTCAACTGACAGTTTACAATATTATTTGCACGTTTTACTGACTGACTATGCCATTTCTGTTTGTTATTTAGTATGTTTTGTGTTTGTCACTGAATAAACAGGTCAGTTTCTTGTTACCAACCATTGTGTGTTATTCAAACTGACCTAATTCATCTGGCAAGTTGTTATCAAGAGTACTAAAACCCTTTTCAACATGAGTCTGATAACTAAGTAAGGAGGCTAAATAATTTTAAACTTTAACACATGCTCAGATAGGCCGGTATCGGTATTGGCCAGTATCGGTATAGGATCGGAAGTGCAAAACAATATTGGTATCGGATCGGAAGTGCAAAAACCTGGATCGGGACATCCCTACAGTACGGTATTTGTTAAAATGTTTGTCTCTCGAACGGACTTCGTAAGCTTGCTGGACTTTTCTTACTAATATGAAAAACAGACTTGCCACCTCTCTGACAGTCATTGTGGGAGTGCTCCCACCAAAAAGATTTAGACAGTGGCTCGCACAGGGCGTGTGTGTGTTTGTGCGTGCGGAGGGAGTGGGGGGCGTATGTGTGACTGCAAGTGTTGAAAGCCACCGCAGTCCACTCCCAGAGGCAATCTTGACACTTCCTCAGTGAGGCTTGCGCAAGTTTATCTAACGCAGACGAAATCACGCAAACGCACACCCAATTTTTCACGCCACTGTGGAGCTAATTAAACACAACGTGCCCGGGTGAAGGCAGGACTGAGGAAACGATGTGTGTGTGTACATATGCAAGTGTGTGCAGCTTAGTCTCACTGAGTGCTCAGAGGGAGAGAGACAGGCAGGTCAACTTTGACAGCTCGAAGACGGAGAAAAGGAACGTAAGATGCGTGAGGAAATCAAGATAAACTGTGTGCAACTGTGTGTGGGAGAGAGAATGAGACAGAGGTCAACTTTATACAGTATAGCCCTAAATCACCATCAAGTTCCCAAAATTGGCAGTTGACATTAAACCTTTAAAGCATAAATTATGATTTTTAAAAATGTTTTTAAAAGCTTTACAGGGAACTCATCTAACTCATTGGCATCCACTGACGGTGGCGGTCAATGGCACTGAAACATGAGAATTTACAGCCCATCTTCCCAGTTTAAATGAATTGGATGTCTATCTCCATTAATGCCATGCAGTTAGTGAAATACAATGGAGAAAAAAAAAGACAATAACCTGCACGAACATTTGTATAAACAGCTTTTGCTGCATCAGGTACAAATAGTAGCTAAAAGTTGGGGCTGCCTAGAGAACATACGGAGGACCTGATAGGACCTTTGACTTTGGTTACCACATTTATCTTGAGTCAAGCAAAATGAGAGACAGACTTGGTTTAAAAGAATCTACTATATGTCAATAATGTGGAGCATCTTGTTCTTGTTGAAAGACCAACTGATCCTACATCACCAGGGGAACTCGCAGGCTATACAGTATGTGAATGCATATGCATCGAATTGTATGGGCTATGCACATTCGCTGCTCCAGTGCAACTCAGCGAGGGGTGAAATGCGGGACAACCAGCTAATGAACCATTTGAAGTGTGAGGAAAGTTACAACATACAGCAGGAAAAAAATGAATGTCCAGGGTCCATACGTTTATATTATCATTCCCACAGCTGCTGTGCTAGTTAGCGCAAAGGTTACACAAAGTACAAGTGCCTTGCCAACAACCCCAGGCAGATTTTTTTTAAATGAAGAAAGCCTCCCTTTTAAGGGCAGGCTGCTTAAGATATCACATGTGTTGTGTTGGACTAATGGAATACTTGTGCATTATAAGGACAATGCTGTTAAATATAATTCCGTCAAAGTAATGTATAGTCCATTTATCAGCCTGATAAGGAAGTAAACCTTTCACTAGACTGCAGTGTATTTGTCCACATGGAGTTGGATTTCTTTTACACATATAGCTTTCAACAGTTTAAACTCACATAAAGCATCAAGGATTTCAGTACTATTATGTGGCTTGTTTAGGTGCCAGCGTACATTTTCTGTCATTGGCTGAATTGGTGGCTTCAGTATTTTGTTTCTCCCTTTTTGCAGACAATGTGGTTCTGTTACGTTTTTGAGCTGAAGATTTAAAATCTTGCAGGAGCAGTTTGTAGCTGATTGTGAAGATTTTGGGATGAGAATCAGTTTCACTCTGAAAAGGGTGATATGCCACCTGGACTGAATGACATCTTGTCCCAATAGGTGCCTCTCAAGTATTAAAGGAATCTTGTTCAGAAGTGAAGGTAGAAATTGAGTGGCAGATCAACAGATACGGACTATGTATTCATTTGTTGCAGTTAAGGGGCAACCGAGTCAAAAAGCAATACTCTCAACTTTACTAACGTAGAGCTGCAGGGTCGTGATTAAAAGACACAAGCAACTGAAAAGAGTTTTCTCCATATGGTAATACTTTTGTCCGGCCCATTTTGGAGTTTTGTGTAAAATGATAATGATTACTTTTTTTTTTTCAATTTCTTTTGTGTTTTTCATTGCAAGCAAAGTAAATGAAGATATTACTACCAAAACATTTGTAATTGCAATCATTTTCTGGGATAAATTGAGCATTATCTGACAGAATTGCAGGGGTGCGAATACGTTTGGCCAGCACTGTACCACCATCGTGTAACACATGGCACAAATAAATTTTACACTGCGAAAGGAAAAGCTCAACTGAGTGTTCAGTGACCACACCAAAACTGCTTGTGAACTACTTTTCAATTACCTGCATTATATGTAAACAGAGGTTCCACTTAATTTTAAAATGGAATTATTTACCTGTGCTGACAACAGAGTATTAGCATATGTGCGCTGTCCTTCATCAGGATCAAAAGCAATAAAAATGTTCTGGCTCTCGGTATTGTCGAGGGACCCTCAAGACAGTGCAGCACTTTCAACACAAAATCCTACACAAATCAACACAAAAAGAGACATGGACACACATGAGTGCATGCTTTCATGGAATACGCATAATAGATATTGTGTAGAAACATGATGTATAACCATGCATGTGTTGGGATTCCTTTAACAGAATTGTATAATGTCGAATGCATTAAATATTAAATAAGGCAAATGCAAGATCTAGTAGTAGTTGTTTTCAGAAATGTTCTACCTGCATTACATACTTAGTATTGGGGCTACAGTATGTCTTGCAGCATTTATCAACTCAGTTGCAGAATTTATTAACTCACTTGCTACAATTGAACACGATTGACGTTAAATCCATTTAAACTGGAAGCGCTGATCGTGAATGATGAGATTTCAGTCTCGTCCATTTGAACAGAAGGGTTGGCAGTTATTATTCACTTTACATTTAACATGTTGTTTTGGCAAATTAAAACAAATTTTAATTACCGTTTTTTTTTTTTTTTTTTTTTTTTCGGCTGTAAAGTACACCAGATTGGCAGGCGCAAAATCAATGAATGAGTTTATTTTCATACATAAGGCACACCTGACTATATGGCGCATTTAGTGCATAATGCACTGCATTTGTCATTTATTCTTTATTGTTAAACATTCTTATAATTTACTAATTGATTTGTTATTTTGTTTTACTTATGGATTTGATGAGGGATGAATACAGTGGGGCAAATAAGTATTTAGTCAACCACTAATTGTGCAAGTTCTCCCACTTGAAAATATTAGAGAGGCCTGTAGTTGACAACAAGGGTAGACCTCAACCATGAGAGACAGAATGTGGAAATAAAACCCAGTAAATCACACTGTTTGATTTTTAAAGAATTTATTTGCAAATCATGGTGGAAAATAAGTATTTGGTCAATCCCAAAAGTTCATCTCAATACTTTGTTATGTACCCTTTTTTGGCTATAACGGAGGCCAAATGTTTTCTGTAACTCTTCACAAGCTTTTCACACACTGTTGCTGGTATTTTGGCCCATTCCTCCATGCAGATCTCCTCTAGAGCAGTGATGTTTTGGGGCTGTCGTTGGTCAACACAGACTTTCAACTCCCTCCACAGATTTTCTATGGGGTTGAGATCTGGAGACTGGCTAGGCCACTCCAGGACCTTGAAATGCTTCTTACGAAGCCACTCCTTTGTTGCCCTGGCTGTGTGTTTGGGATCATTGTCATGCTGAAATACCCAGCCACGTCTCATCTTCAATGCCCTTGCTGATTTTCACTCAAAATCTCTCGATACATGGCCCCATTCATTCTTTCTTTTACACAGATCAGCCGTCCTGGTCCCTTTGCAGAAAAACAGCCCCAAAGCATGATGTTTCCACCCCCATGCTTCACAGTGGGTATGTTGTTTTTCTGATGCAATTCAGTATTCTTTCTCCTCCAAACACGAGAACCTGTGTTTCTACCAAAAAGTTCTATTTTGGTTTCATCTGACCATAACACATTCTCCCAGTCCTCTTCTGGATCATCCAAATGCTCTCTAGCGAACCGCAGACGGGTCTGGACGTGTACTGGCAGAGGGACACATCTGGCAGTGCAGGATTTGAGTCCCTGGCGGTGCATTGTGTTACTGATAATAGCCTTTGTTACTGTGGTCCCAGCTCTCTGTAGGTCATTCACTAGGTCCCCCCGTGTGGTTGTGGGATTTTTGCTCACCGTTCTTGTTATCATTTTGATGCCACGGGGTAAAATCTTACATGGAGCCCCAGATCGAGGGAGATTATCAGTGTATGTCTTCCATTTTCTAATAATTGCTCCCACAGTTGATTTCTTTACACCAAGCATTTTACCTATTGCAGATTCAGTTTTAGGTCTACAATTTTGTCTGTGGTGTCCTTCGACAGCTCTTTGGTCTTGGCCATAGTAGAGTTTGGAGTGTGACTGACTCAGGTTGTGGACAGGTGTCTTTTATACCAATAATGAGTTAGAACAGGTGCCATTAATACAGGTAATGAGTGGAGCCTCGTTAGACCTCGTTAGAAGAAGTTAGACCTCTATGACAGCCAGAAATCTTGCTTGTTTGTATGTGACCAAATACTTATTTTCCACTCTAATTTGGAAATAAATTCTTTAAAAATCAAACAATGTGATGCTCCGTTTTTTTCACATTCTGTCTCTCATGGTTGAGGTTTACCCATGTTGACAATTACAGGCCTCTCTAATCTTTTCAAGTAGGAAAACTTGCACAATTGGTGGTTGACTAAATACTTATTTGCCCCACTGTATGTCTCGACTCTCAAGAACTTTGCTGGGGACATATAATGCAAATATGCGCCAACAAAATAGGTTCAAGGTCATTGAGCACAACCAGATACATACATAAAGGACACTGGACTATAAGGCGCACTGACAAATTGGGAAAAAAATTAAGGATTTTAAGTGCAAAATATTCAGAAAATTACTGTATTTAGGAAGAAAAAAACGACAATGTGTGAAGAAAAAAAAAATAAAAAGCATAACCGAACTGTGGTGCATGGTAGAGGGAGCATTGTAATATGGGTGTGCTTTGCTTCCTGAGGGACTGGCAGCTTGCAGTGATCAATGGAAAAGTTGTTCATTAAAACTGCAAATATTTGCTACACACTACGCATTTTTTGTGTGTGTGTTTTTTTTTTAATAATTTTCATGGACAGAGGTTCATTTTGTTGGGAAGTGGTAAGTTTTGTTGATCAACTCTTATTTACTTATTTTTTTTTTTTTAAATGGGAGGAGGGTTCAAGTTTCAAATCAGCCAAAAAAGTTTGATGTACCAAGCTGCCATTTTTTCAATTCATTTTTAGCTTAAGGCAAAGTTAGTGTTCAGTGTTAAGGTGATTTATTACATTTTGATTTTACGAACCATTTATGCAGAAATTCCAGTGGCTTCACATTTTCCATCCGCATTTTCCATCTGCCTTTACCTCTAACTGTGCATAATTCTCTATATGGTGTAGATTAAAAAAAAAAAAAAAAAATACAAATTGAAGGAAGACAACTAATGGCCTTACGATTAACATTAGCTAAAGTTTTATGCTCACATTCACTAAAGATATCTACTCAGCACAAACTAAGGCAAATAATTGCTTGGGAAGAATTTTGCTAGCCATTTTTAGCTTAAGGCATAGTTAGTGTTCATTGTTAAGGTGATTTATTACATTTTGATTTTACAAACCATTTATGCAGAAATTCCAGTGGCTTCACATTTTCCATCCGCATTTTCCATCTGCCTTTTTATTTTTATTTTTTTAACCTCTAACAGTGCATAATTCACTATACAGTGTAGATTTTAAAAAATAAATACATACAAATTGAAGCAAGACAACTAATGGCCTTACGATTAACATTAGCTAAAGTTTTATGCTCACATTTACTAAAGATATCTACTCACTCAGCACAAATTAAGGGAAATAACTGCTTGGGAAGAATTTTGCTGGCCAACACTATTATCACTATCGCCAACACCATGCAAGACTGTGCATGCTTGTGTGTGTGCAATTGTGTTTATGGTGCGAGAACCCTGAGTTAATTAATTAGAAAGCCCAGTAATGTGTGCCTAGCTGATAAGTCCCTCCCCACTACCCATAATGCATTGCTGAGGTGGAACACAGCGGCACATCCACTCAGCCAATTAGCCCAGATAGTGACACACACTGTATATTAGTGTGGATGTGCACATACAACATGCACACATTTTCTTGTGCACACAACACACACATATACATACACAGTGACAGACTGCGTTCTGTGTAAACAAACTCATGGACTGTCTGTCTTTGTGCCAAGGGAGAGGAAAGGGGAGAGGGAAGATGGGTGAATGCATATCAGTGTATAATTAGAGCAGAGTTGAAGTACTAAGTTTGTATTCTGGTGTTAAATTGGAAATGCTCAATGCAAATAAATTCAGTTCAGAATCAATTACCAATGGTAGACTCAGAGTTTGAAATCTTAAAATCAATTTTAGCCTCTCTGCCTTACCCAACTTAATGTTTCACATACGCATAGGACGGCTTGTCTCATAAAAAATTAAATAACTAAGTGCTGACAGACGTTTAGTTTGTGCACAGTTCAGTACTGGTGCAGTTCACCATTAGTTCATTATGATGAGAAGAAAAAATGGCAATGAGGCTGGGGAAAAAAACAAACTGAATACGTTATTTTTTTTTTTCTTATATACTAGTATGTATGCGACGTGATTATGTTTTTGTCCTTGCTATTTTTTGCATCATTATTGCACACTTAAACTAATCTGTGTGATACGTTGTGTTTGGATACGTGAATTGACCAAGGCGGTGGCTGTAGCAGTGAGCAGGTGCTGCTGGACCTTGGGCCCTGCTGCATTCACAGCCTCCAAGATGACTGCAGGTCCACAAATCTCCATTACTGCCAAAAAGATTGTGGGTACCCCCCGAGTTAGCCTAGAGAGAGCATGTCCACAGAATAGAAAATATATAAGGAAAATATACATGATACAAATAATGTATAAGTATATAATTTCCTCTCTCGAGGATACTATATAATTTCCCCTCTCTAGGATACTGTGCAGAAACCTCAAACTCCCAGGCCTCTGGTAGAGGACCCAAGCTTGAGGATGACACAGATACCATCCACAAGGGGTGACAGGGATGTTGTTTGTTGTTACTGTAAGTACTGTATAATTGTATTTTGTAACTGTGTGTTTTGATTGAATGCCCGTCTGTACATGCATGTGACTGTGTGCACAGAGATGGTGGTGACTCTGGCAACCTCCAGAGAAGAGTGAGTAAATAGATCCTGTCTCTTCTGTCATTAGGCAGCGAGAAGCCCCAGAAACCGATGTGCAGATGTTCTCTATGGCTTTTGCAGTCATGTGATGAACAATTGGGTCATCCTGTTAGACAGACAGGACAATTCTTACAGGAAATGGTAATTAAGAATAAAAGTTTAAAAATATAATACAAAATTTGGACTGACTTCTGGTGTAAGGTTGCGTACACCCTAAACTGGTTACCAGTCATTCACAGAGCACACATAGAAAGACTATGAATTTCGTGGGATGATTGCAAGACAATTTCAAGCGCTATGTTTAGCTGACATTGTTTATCAGGCTCAAATTCCCAAATTGAAGTTGGCTATATTTGGGCATTTTTACATTTCTTGCCTTCTCAAATACTTTACTGAGCTGAAAGTTTTTTCAGCTCTCAGCTCCAGACCGAGTTCTCGCTGGAAGGTCAATTCGCTATATTTATTCCAATATATGAGTGAGTGGATAATAGATCATACGCTGATAGTGGTTTTCTCGGTGGAACCACCATGATGGAAGAGATAGTTTCTCTTAACAAGGCTTGGGTTGTCAGAACAAAAGTGGTACCAAACAAACAGCACAATACACTAAAGCCCCTTTCACATATACCTGAACACCGTTAAAATCTCAGGATTTAAACGGGTAGCCCTTGTGTGTGAAAGTAATTTCCCGGGTCAACTGACACGGACGGCGGTTACGCGGACATTTAACAGGTTGCGTTTTAGTATTATGTCCGGGACTTTCCCGGACGAGACATGTGTGAAAGCACGCATTTGATTCCCAGGTCAAAGCACGATGGCTGATGACGTAAATATCATAGTGGGCCAATTATCATTTCCTCTTTGCAGTAAAATGTAACGAAATGAAATTGCTACTGTATCGTAGAGCCAAGGAAGAAAGTCTATCCTCCATCTTTGGAAATACGTGGTTTATTTTGTTGCCGATGTTAGGGTCCGCAACTGCGGAAACAAGGTTGTACCTCAAAGCACAAAACAACAGAGGGATGCATTCAAGGTTTTATTAAATACAAACAAAAATACACGCGATGGCGGAAAAGGGGGGATAACGCAATGGGTCCGTGACAGCTTATCCTCACGAGGGTCACGGGGGAGCTGGAGCCAATCTCAGCTAACAATTGGCAGTAGGCGGGGTACACCCTGAATTGGTTGCCAGCCAATTGCAGGGCACAACGAGACGAACAACCATTCGCGCACACACTCATACCTACGGATCATTCAGAGTGTTCAATCAATGTACCATGTGATGTGGGAGGAAACTGGAGTACATGGAGAAAACCCACACAGGCACAGGGAGAAGCACGGAAGGCCGGGATTGAAGCCTTGATCTCAGAACTGTGAGGCGGATGTGCTCGCCACTAGGGATGGGAATTGATAGGATTTTTACGATTCCGATTTCATTATCAATATTGCTTAACGATTCGATTCTTTGTCGATTCTCTTATCAATTCTTATTTGGGGAAAAAGAAGAACAAACGTTTTGATTGGCATTGAGTTTGTTTAATCAGAAGTCACAACCTTAGAAACTCACAACAAGGTCAAAAGAGGCCCAAAGCCTCAATATTAACTGTGGCAATAAGTGGCAAATGCACAAGAATGTAACATTTTACTGAAACATTTTTCTAATAGAAATAAAAAAATATTGGTATATATTGGCATATAGGTCATTGGTCTGCCGTTAGCAATATGTGTTAAACTTGCAGGGGTCCCCAAACTTTTTCCAGTGAGGGCCGCATAACTTTTCCCTTCTCTGATGAGCGGCCGGGGTCAGTTTGTAACGGAAAAAGTGTGACGATTGCAGGAGTGCCTAAATGTAAAAAAGTATTGTTTTTCAGAAAGCCACAATCAAATAACCCTTTCTGGATATTTCACGGAACAAAAGTAAATAAAATAAAAATAATAATATAATATAATAATAATTAATAATAATAACAACACTATTAATCAAATAGATAATAAACAAATAACCCTCTCTGAGTTCTTCACAGAAAAAGGCCAGAAAATAACACTATTGAGAAAAAAAAAAAAAAAAAATTCAAAATGCTCTCTGGTATTGTTCAGGGGGGGTCGGACCAAATGTTGGGGCGGGCTGTATTCGGCCCGCGGGCCGTAGTTTGGGGACCCCTGTTAAATTATTAGTTACCAGTATATTGAAATGCATGCCTTTTAGTTTTTATGGCGCTTTCACGCTCAAGTGGGGGCGCCCTTGCGCTTCCTCATGCGAAGAAGAACGCGCTCACGTGAAGAAGAGAGCTCTTACACGCGAAGAAGAAGAAATGCCGCATCCAAGCGAGTGAGCGAGTTAGTGAGAGAGGGAAGCACTGCTACCACCCTACGTTCTTTGTTAATGCTTGTAAAATATCTACAGAGGCAACGCCTGTATGTATCATCTTTTGTGTTGTTGTTGTTGTGTTTCCACTCGCGATCGGACACTTAAATCCAGTTGTGTAGTGGTTTGAACGATGTGCTAATGCTAGCGAACGCATGCTAACTGTTTTGTTATTACTGAATTAGCAGTTAATCATTGCTGATTTACGTTGATGCAAACCTGTTTGTTATTGGGGACGAAATTGATTTGTTTCATTTCTATTTTTAGTTTCACTCTTCAAGTGATGGTTGAATAAAGTCAGCAAATTATACCAACGTCTTCTGTATCGTCATTTCGGAGTTTAGCTAGCAGGACAGTGCAGTCTATTCCCTCCCGATGCAGTTATCTCCACCTTGCAATGATTGCAAGTCGTTTTGTTGTAATTTTTCCTCGTGAAGTGAAGACACACTTTCAAGCGTTTGAACCTACGTGCTGTCATTGTTATGTTTACGGCTGCAATGCTCATGCTAAACCATCGTAACCTTTCATTTTCACCCTCTTTCCTGGTGAAGTGTAGTCAAACTTTGGAGCGGGTGGTTCTTGGTGCAATGCTAGTTTGATGTGTTTGGACAACAAGACAGTCACGACGCAATATGCGTCTCCAGGACTCGTTATAGGGATCGTTAAGGCTTCTTCATTGTGATGTCGAGGCCTCGAAACACTAGGAACCGGTTCCGAATTGG
Source organism: Corythoichthys intestinalis (assembly GCF_030265065.1). Classification (NCBI taxonomy): domain Eukaryota; kingdom Metazoa; phylum Chordata; class Actinopteri; order Syngnathiformes; family Syngnathidae; genus Corythoichthys; species Corythoichthys intestinalis. The sequence continues at coordinate 47,982,918 of NC_080398.1, forward strand.
AATCGGATTTCGATTCCCATCCCTACTCACCACTCTGCCACCGTGCCGCTAAAGGCTGGCAAATGCACAAAATTTGAGCGTACAAGGTGTCGAACGGCGCCTAGCAAGTTAATATCTCGGCACCCTTCTCTTGGATCGCCTGGGCTTAACTACAGTCTAGATGAGCTTAAATTGGTTATGATGTCGGAGCCACAACCGGCTCTGTAACAAAATACGATCCGACCTACAGAATATGACATCCGATTCAGACCAAAAATGACGTAATGTCCGGATTGTAAAATCAAGCCAGCTGTCCTCCCCGCACAGAGAGCGTCAAGTCGGCAACGCGGGACAAGTCTATGAAAGTGTCCAAACCGCGTCATTCCCGGGATATCCCTCCATGTGTGAAAGCAATCACGGGAGTAAATCCCGCATCACCTTACAAGGGAATTTACCAGGATATGTGTGTGAAAGGGGCTTTAGAAACATTAAGACTAACTTCCTGACTTTGGTATCAGCAGCAGATTCAGTTCCCACTCAGTGAAGATTTTAATATACGTGTGAATGGTTGATTAGTTCCCCATCAGGAAGACAGCAGCTGTTGTCACCAGCTAGCAGCAGCGCAATAGCACCATGCTGATCTTTCTCAATTGATAGAGTGATTAGTCAAGTAGATGACGGGTCGGTGGTTTGACTCTTTGACTATGTTCACAGGCTGAAGGCTGAAGTGACCTAATTCTTTTTTTTCCCCGCGTTTTTCCAGCTTGAGTGAGACACTTTCTTGATGCTATGTACGAAACGAGGGGCTTGGAAGCAGATAATTTCAGATCCGATCTAGGCCACTGTCTTATGTGTTTTAAGATCCAATCTGGGACACTTTTTTCAAGAATACGGCTACAGTTTAACTCTTAGGGCTCCTAAATCGGTTTTCATGTGGCAATTATTTCAGCAACAGAGTGAGATAGTAAATATTAGGAGGACTGCAGAGATGGAGGTGTATAGTGGAGGGATAGCCAAGCCAATGCTGCTTTCCGCTAGGGGCTGGCTGGAGCTCATCTTTTGGCTGGAGCTCATCTTTCAGGCTAGAGTCTGGCTTCACCACAGTTGTAAAAATAAATTTAAAAAATAGATCCTTCAACAAGCTTGAGGATTTCTTTCTGTGTGTCCTATCTTCCCAAAAGAGTGTTGCTGTTAGGTGGTCGCATACGTACACTTGGCGAAGTGAATATTAGCTAAGGCTAACCTGCTAGCTTCCAAGTCCTTATAGTGCTATGTACATTCCCTGCCACCCAGAGAAACGAATTGAGCATAGCATAATATGTCAATATTGTGTACATGGAAATGTGAGTGCGGTTTCTGCGGATATAAGAAACACCTGACTGCAATCAACAGACTGCACTTAGTGAAAGATTGGTGAAAAGGTGTCCTCTTTACGGGTCGGAACAAAAACCCACACTCAGTGCAGCCCTTTGTGGGATAGTTTGCCCACCCCTGCCCTGAAGCAATGTAAAGCCAGCATGTCTAGGCTGCTGTCACTTTTGTTCATGCTTCTGCGCATTTGGGTAAGTTTGCCAAGCGCATGGTGGGATGTGTGCTATTGTACATGTGTATTACTTGAACGTGCTTAATGGATAAAGGCAGTCTGAATGGTTGCACAAAGATCAGATATGACAACAAATCAGATTAGTGCATCAAGGCCTGTTGTACAGTGGGGCAAATAAGTATTTAGTCAACCACCAATTGTGCAAATTCTCCCACTTGAAAAGATTAGAGAGGCCTGTAATTGTGAACATGTGTAAACCTCAACCATGAGAGACAGAGTGTGAAAAAAAAAACAGAAAATCACATTGTTTGATTTTTAAAGAATTTATTTACAAACTAGAGTGCAAAATAAGTATTTGGTCACCTACAAACAAGCAAGATTTCTGGCTGTCAAAGAGGTCTAACTTGTTCTAACGAGGTCTAATGAGGTCTAATGAGGTTCCACTCGTTACCTGTATTAATGGCACCTGTTTTAACTCATTATCGGTATAAAAGACTCCTGTCCACAACTTCAATCAGTCACACTCCAAACTCCACTATGACCAAGGCCAAAGAGCTGTCGAAGGACACCAGAGACAAAATTGTAGACCTTCACCAGGCTGGGAAGACTGAATCTGCAATAGGTAAAACGCTTGGTGTAAAGAAATCACCTGTGGGAGCAATTATTAGAAAATGGAAGACATACAAGACCACTGATAATCTCCCTCGATCTGGGGCTCCATGCAAGATCTCACCTCGTGGCGTCAAAATGAGAACAAGAACGGTGAGCAAAAATCCCGGAACCACACGGAGAGCTGGGACCACAGTAACAAAGGCTACTATCAGTAAAACAATGCGCCGCCAGGGACTCAAATCCTGCACTGCCAGACGTGTCCCCCTGCTGAAGCCAGTACACGTCCAGGCCCATCTGCCGTTCGCTAGAGAGCATTTGGATGATCCAGAAAAGGACTGGGAGAATGTGTTATGGTCAGATGAAACCAAAATAGAACTTTTTGGTAGAAACACAGGTTCTCGTGTTTGGAGGAGAAAGAATACTGAATTGCATCCAAAGAACACCATACCCAATGTGAAGCATGGGGGTGGAAACATCATGCTTTGGGGCTGTTTTTCTGCAAAGGGACCAGGACGACTGATCTGTGTAAAGGAAAGAATAAATGGGGCCATGTATCGAGAGATTTTGAGTGAAAATCTCCTTCCATCAGCAAGGGCATTGAAGATGAGACGTGGCTGGGTCTTTCAGCATGACAATGATCCCAAACACACAACCAGGGCAACAAAGGAGTGGCTTCGTGAGAAGCATTTCAAGGTCCTGGAGTGGCCTAGCCAGTCTCCAGATCTCAACCCAATAGAAAATCTGTGGAGGGAGTTGAAAGTCCGTGTTGACCAACGACAGCCCCAAAACATCACTACTCAGAATCGTCATCACTGCCTTCGGTTAAAACACAAAATATTAAATGTGATGGTTCACTTACTTATTTTCCCCTTCTGTCATTGTTTGCATAGTATCCTCATTAAAATATGAAACCTATATATGTGTGGGTGGTTTTAGTTAAAGCAGACAGTTTTTTTATCTGTGTGATTTTGACAAAGATCAGATAACATTTGGTGGTGATTTTATACAGAAATGTGAAAAACTCCAAAAGGTTCAGATACTTTTACATACCACTGTATGTAAAGTACTGCAAGAGTGATTGACACGCGATTTATGCAAACTTTCTGCTTACACAAACTACAATGGGACAAAGATGCTAGCTGCATCACCACTGCAAATGTTTGCCTCTCAAGGAAACTGACTTAATTTTTGTTTCTTTAAAAATAACTTGGCATTACATTTGTGGCTTTTTAAGAGCTTAATTACAAAGTAATTTACTCAATACAACCAGGACTCATACCTCTTCAACAGTACCGCAACGGGAACGTTAACTGTTCAGAAGAAAACCATAATGAATAGAGCACAAAGATTTACACAATATGAAAAAAGATGCAGAAAATCATTTGCAAAACCAGCTTTATTCAACAATGGCTGAAAGAATGGTAAAGCCATTTATACAGTAGTTCGAGTTTTGTTTTCAATTGCTAAAACGCAGCTTGATGCGCAAATATAGAAATGTTTCTTCAGACATGCTTTTTGAGCTCGAGAAAATAGCCTCATGTGTCGCCCCGTTCACTCATTCATCCGGTCCAAGAAGTCCAAGAACCAAACCGTTGGTCTATAGGAAACACATGTATTTCAAAACACAACTACAGCAGAAGTATTTTTGCAATCCTTTCTTAAATTAGACGACCAATTTGAACTGTTTGTCAATAACAGAGTAATCAGTGTAGAATTTATTATTGAAGTCTTACATTATATTGACTTTGAATACCGTAATTTCTGGACTATAAAGCGCACCTGATTATCAGCCGCAACGGCCAAATTTCACAAAAGTTTTTAAATAAATCCATCCTTTACCAGACTATAAGCTGCAGGTTTCCATATATCTTAACATTGTATATTTACATTGATGATACGCAGAAATATTTGATTGAAAAAAAATATATTTACTAACTGTATAAACACACATCAACATCACCAATTCGTGTTGTTTGTATGCTTCAAAACAAACTAAAAAACAGGTCACTACATTTGCAATAGTATATAATCCACTTGCCTTCTAAACTTGAAGTGGATGAAATCCTCTTTAAAATGTTTAACAGCTAGCACTAGCCCTCATATAGCAACTTTGTTGTAGCATACTATGGCAATAAAGGCCTCTGAGTGTCAGTTGAAAACAGCAACTCAACACTAGCGTCATGTTCTCTTGTCGCAAATAGTGGATGCCTATCCTTTTAAAATTGTTCTTTTGTAGCATTATATCGTATCAGGAGCCACATTCATCTCTAAAATCCTGCGTTTTGAGTAAGTCTGACGAGCTTCTGCCAAGCTTTACCAGTGCTAGTGTAGCGGCTGAGAACTATTGTGGTTAAATTTGGAAAGCCATTCCTTTAAAATATGTCTAATCATCCTATTTTTGTTACTTTTAACAAGAAAATATAAAGCTCGTTTGTAAAAAAAGAAAAAAAATCCATAAACAAGCCGCTTACTTATAAAAGGGTAGGAATGCAGAGAAAAAAGTAGCAGGTAAAAGTCAGAAAAATACGGTATTTAACTTACCGCTAAGTACCTGTCTTTGAACTCCCAACGAGTCATTCTCGTTGTTGGTGACGTCATAGACGCAGTCCCTACTTGCTGCCTTCTCTCGTGCCCAGCATTTTACACCGCCCTCTATCGTGTTTACGTCATTGGAATTTTAAGTGGCGCTTAAAATGATGTCATACTGAAGCAATATCCCCTGCCTAAATGGAACCCTGCCCACCCCAAGGGTAAACATTTGGCTGTGGAAACACACATTTTTACTGTATATTACGGAAATGCTATACTATCCTTAACGGATTCTCGGTGGAAACGTGGCTATGCAATAATTCAATAGAAAAAGGTACCTTATAAATTCTCTTGACACCAAGTGACTGTGCATTACTTAAACCACACAGTTCTGTTCAACCATGTACAGTATGTGTTTAACTTCTTGAGTCAGTTGTGATGTTTTTTCATCTTGATGACATTTTTCTTTTTTAGTCATGCTGTTTCTTGTTTTTTGTTTCAATGAAAGCAAATCAATCAAAGTATGTGAGAGGACATTTTCTGAAAGGTATGATTACTTTGTTTAACAAAAAGACACCAATTCAAATAATATTTACAATTTTACACACACAAAAAAAAACAGAAAACAAGTGAAGAATTGATATAATATTGCAAGTTTTGTTTTCTTGTCCATGTTCAGAGACTCATCAAATACAAAATGGGTACTGAACTAATGAAAAATATCACACGGTAAAAGGCAAACACTCATGTTATTAGACTAGCACTAAGACAAATGTGAACACAGACATAAAAAGGCTATGTGTGTGTGTGCGCGCCTGAGTTATTTTGCTCAGACAATGAGGTCAGACTAATAAAATCCCACAGGCAAAAGAAATGAGTTTTTCCAGGAGCGTCACTGCAGAGAAAGATGGGAAACAGAGGAGCAATCATTATCTGTCAGGTTATTAATGTGTTTCACTGTGTTACATCACTTACACACAAGTCTATTCATAAAGCACGCTGTTAATTGCATTCTGTTCGAAAACTTCATTGTGAAGGCTCAAAAATAATTTTACCAAGAAAATCGTTGCAATCCTGACAAATATTGAGATATGACAGCCTGTTATTGTGATGAGATTTAATTGCAACAATTTTGTTTCTTCTCGGGATGTGACTGTGACGAGTTGTGGTTTATGCACTTAAAGTCCAATGGTGCTGTCCATCTGGCTGTCTTAAGTCATTGCTTTTGTAAACTTTAAGATATCTCATCTCTTTCTAGTTATTACCTAGCCAAGATGCACCAATGCTTCATCAGGAGCAAATGAGGAAGCAGAATAGTGGATTGTGGTTGCTACATCTGTTATGATATACATCTAGTAAAAAATATATGACAAATTACTGGACCACTCAGAATCAACTCAAGTTGACTTGATTTCTAATCCATGTGTAAAATCCGGCAGGTTTGTAGTTTCCGGGAGCAGGGCATTAGCCACAATTGATTTGCACATGCTCTGCACAGTGGTAGCTCTACATACGAAGTTAATTCGTTCCAGGGCCTTGTTTGTAAGTTGAAATGGTCGTATGTCAAGCAGGACTTTCCCATAACAATACATTATAATTCCATTAATTCGTTCCACAGCCCAAAAACCTACACTAAATCCTTAATAAATACTGCTGTTACTATTGCAAATAGCAATTACAAAGAGCAAAACAAATAAATTATGAATAAAAATCAGAACAATAATAATATAATAATAGTAATAATAATAATAAAACCTGTAATAATGTAACAAATCGGGTTCTAATGTGGCAGACTCTTTTTGCTGTACCTGTGCATGTGTGACATGACGATGAGCAAGAGTTTACTTTCTGTTTTGATGCTGGCGTCTGCTGCTGTTGCACAAATTGATGGAATAAATAAATGATTATAAACCTGACGAAACTGGCGATTTCTTATACTTAAGTTACTTAATCTATAAGGACTGGTGACCGGAGGAGGGCCGCCGGCCGAGATCGACATTCTATGGCCCTGTTGCCGACCCAGCTCATGGATGCACACACCATGCTTACTGTATATTTTGCTATCATTTATACATCTTCTTTTCAATGGTAAGCGTCACCTTTTCTTTTTTTCTCCACCTGCACTAACCTTTTTGGATCCAGTGTTGATTTCTCTCACAAGAAAATCAGCCGTGCATCCGTCTTCCGGCAAAACAAAGAAACTGTGGCGCTGTCAAAAATTGTCGTATTTCGAGCATGTCGTCGGATATAGAAACAAATGACGAGTCAAATTTTACGTTGGAAGTCGAAAAGAACGTGTGTCGAAGTGATCGTATGTCGAGGTACCACTGTATATTGTATGGTAAGTCACTGATAGTGGTGCATTTACCTCACTCTAGCTCAACAGTATGGGATTGATTTCCACTTTGTGGCAATGTGATTGGCGTGCAAATGGTTTTCTGTCTCTGTATGCACTCTTCAACTAACTGATGACCAGTTTAATGGACAGGGTTTTCCCTACATTTTAAAGATCGTGGCGCACCGCCACATCAAAATAAAACCCGCCATGGCTTGCAAATGAGATTTTTTTTTAAATTTAAGATTTAAAGATCCATTCTAATTTATAATTGGTCTTATTTAATATGACGTCTAAATTAATGTAAGAAGCTCATTTTTACGCACTATTTGTCATGAGTCGTCTGAAATAGCACGGCAAATACAAAGTGTTCCATTACACACTTTATTTTGAAAAGTGCATCAGTTCTCCTACTGAAAGCTTGCACTTCAAGTACGTCAGCGCAGAGATTGAAATGGGGAGAAAAATCCACAGAGAGGCATTTGAAGTTAATGAATGCATTTCTGTCTTAAGACTTTAAAAACGACCTTAATATTGAAATTGACGTAACGATTAAGTTCTTTATGGCGTGTCTTTGATCCGAATCGTTGCCTCCTAGCATAGCATTTGCTCAGCGCTGACATCACTCGTTGTAATTTCAGATGAGGATTTTGAAGTATAGTGTTTTGGAAAGACAAAAGTTCCTGGGAACGAGGGTCCGCTAACAAAATGACCATTATTGTTGTGATAATCTAGACCGTCACTTTCCGAAATATCTAATTAGCGTCTGAAGCTAATTAAATATTTAGGAACGTGAGGCTCATGCTCCCCAGTTCCGAAGGTATTAGCTCCCATGTTCTAAGGAGTAGAAATAACCAAATGGTTATGGCAAGTGCTGTATTTTAATGTTGAGATAATGTTTTCAAAAACTGAATGAGGCAAGATCACAGCTGGAGGCGCAGATCAGGAAGGCGCACAGTTCAGGGTAGTTGAAGTCTCAACTAAGCGAAAAAGCAAACAGAGAATCTAGCTGGGACCGAACATGGACAGAAATGGCAAAGTTCAAGCCGTGGCTGTACCTCACAAATCAAGTTGAGTTTTAAGAATCGTGCACCTATTATTTTTAGTAATCATAATAGTATTATTTTACCATAAATTGTGTTGAAAAAGGTTCATTGTCTATAGACATTATTAGTACTGTTGTCTATAACCTGGCATATTGCTTATCCAAAAAATTACAAAACAGATGGCATATTTGCATTGAAAGAAGTATTTTTCATCTAATTGAAACAAATCCTTATATAAATTTGCATTAACAATCAGAAAAGTAACTCCCACAAAGACACTTCAGTTTGAATTCAAGTCGCATTGAGTAATGTAAATTAGACATATTTAATATAAATCTCAAATGGGTAAAACATTTAATGTGTTTCGGGATATGGACCAGGTTAGATTTCATGATGTCACAGATGGCATCACAGACTGATGAATGGGGATTGGGGAGTGCTGCTGATGGCAACTGTCGGCCATTGCGTTGACAGTGCCCATCTCAACAGTGAAATGAGAGAGAGATTTCCCTGCAATGAGCAAAGTAAGACATTTGGTCAACTATACATTGTACAGAACTTAACAATGTAGGTTAGAGATGATTGAGTGTCTTCATTTCCTAGATCTCATTTTTTTCTTATTTCTGTGTAGGTGAAGACAGACCTGAGAAACAGGGGGACCATCTTGCAGCACGCCTCACATTGACTATAAATTGACCACCTATTGCTCATTTCCCTTATTATTAGTCCAGGAAAATCAAGTTTTCGCAGGCAGGATGCAAACTTTGCAAATCTTTGTTATGATTCTTAGAAAAAAATAAATGTTTAAAAAAAATATTATTTGTCATGATATAAAACAAATTCGCCGCGGCACAACAAGATTGGGTTGTCCGACTCCGACGCGGCCCACCACCACCAAAGCTTAAAAAAATCCTAGGGGAAACCATGCAGGATAGTCCTCCTTTTTCTGAAGTCAGCTGTGATAGGCTCAGGCACTTTGCAAAAAGTATGAGCAATGTTTAAAACGGTTGTATTGATGGATATTATATGGGGACATGTTTTGATACAAATAACATAAATTGTGAATGAATCAATAGGTTAGGCTACTCTTGTCAATTTGTGGGAAGAGTTTGCATCAGCCCTTTTTATGGCTGCAGAATGACTGTGTTACATTGTGCAAAGCAAGTCTTTTAAAGGCATGCTGAGACATGTTCCGTGCGAAAGTACTTGAGAGGCCTCACCTCAAACCCCATCAAACACCTTTGGGGTGAATGAGAAGAAATTGAAAGGCGGGACCTCTTTCAAGGAATAACAATGTAAACAAAGCTTGTTTAAGCACATCTGACATTCAACAATGCTTCAGTGGTCAGGCTGTGATCCATCTTTATTTAGACATAACACAACTGGTTCAACAACCAATCTATTAATCCAATAAAGCCCATCACATTGTGTAATCAATGCCAAGAGATTGCACGGCACGATAGTATAAAGATTCTACTGACACCCCTCTGGGAGCTGGCACAATGGTCTTTTCCAGCATTCTCTAGGCCGTGAGGGCCAGTTCACTAATGAGCCCACGGGGGAGAATCCACCATCTATGTGTTTAATAGACTGTTTCCCTGCCAGGAACTATAAAGGAAAACAGGATGACAGAGTAAGAGAGAGTAAGAGATTGTGAGAGTAAGAGAGAGTAAGAGATTGTGAGAGTAAGAGAGAGAGAGAGAGAGAGAGGAGGGAGGGAAGGAAGGAAGGGCGGAAAGAAGGTAAGAGAGACAGAAATAAGGAAGGGAGGAAAGAAGAAATAAAAAAGATAAAGATATAAAGAATTACATGACAGTAAGAAGTGCCTCATTAAACTCTGTTACAATGTATTGAGAAAATAAGGGAATCATTCTCATTATTTCTCCCTGCATGATTTCATCAGTCATGAAACTTGGCTCATCATTTCATACTTAGAACTAATTTGATCTCTAGAAAATTTACTTATTCATATTCACTTATTAGGTTTAGTCAAACGCCTGTTTGCTCAGAATTTCAGAAGTCAGGGGTTTTGAATTCCAGCTCCAGTTCTTCTGTATGGAATTTGCATATTATTGCCCGTGCTTGCATTGGTTTTCTTAAAAATATAAAGTAAATGAATGACTTTAAGAAGATGATCTAACTACAGTTGTTTGCTTTTAGAAAGAGCAGGGGTCTATTTCACAAAGCAGGTTTAATAAAAAGCAAATAAGTGAAATTCAGGGTTTGCGGTCTCACAAAGGGAGGTAATCTAACCTCAGAAACAGTGGAAACTCAAGTAAGTTACACAAAGTGTTGTGACTAAAACTAAACTAAACTAAAACTCTCTGTCTGTTACTCTGGCAACTAAGTCCCCGGCAACTAATCTTTACTCAATGAACTTTGAATTTCAGAGCAACACTCGTTCCTTCATTCAGTCAGCGTTTTGGAGAAACCTTGTTAAGCAGTCTAGCATTACAAATATAATTTAAAAATCTGAGTCAGCAGTGGGGGGGAAAAATTGTTGAATTAACATATTTTTATGTCAGTTAATTGCAGGAAATCTTTTTATTTCAAGTTAGATGTTTTTATTACCCCAGTCAACATAAAGGCTGGAATACATCAGGCGCGTCTGTGGCGCGTCAGCAGCGCAGTGAAACGCGGCTGTTAAAGCAGCGAGTGCACACCAGTCGTGAAGCAGCTGCGTCCCAGAAGCGGTTGAATGCGTCGCACTCGAAACGAACGGCCGAGTTTATTACTGTATTGGCCCGAATATAAGACGGCCCTGATTATAAGACGACCCCCTCTTTTTCCAGACTCAAGTTTGAAAAAAGACTTTTTGAACACCAAATTAATTTTTATACAGAAAATAATTGCAGTACATCTGAAACAAATGATTATATTAATATATTTGAGAGAAAAAGCATGTTATTTTGCCTCATTCAAATCTCAATATCTGAACATTTAAATATGTAAACTAAAATGCAATCACATTCGTAAATGAATGGCTTCTGGTTTTTGAAATGTAAATAAATCAATCTATTGTGATAAAACAACAAAATTGCAATAGCTGCATTAACCATCAAAGTGAAGTCTAGCTGTAACTGTAGTCTTGAAACAAATCTGAATAAGGAAAAACATTGCAATAAACTAATGCAAACTGGTTAAACTTGAGAGTAGCTGAGAACTGTCATGACAGAACATCGCTTGTAATCGCAATGATATCTGGTGCCATCTCGCGTCGTGAATGGGTATAACATCTAGACCGCGAATATAAGATGAATATAAGACTCTTTCAGTTTTATTTCAATGCAAAAAACACCGTCTTATATTTGGGCCAATACGGTATTTGTCGCGAAATACAAGCCTCCTGCGTCAATATTACCAGGTAGGATTGCGCAGACTGGAAGTCAGTTGTGTAAAAATACTGTGTATGTGGTCGATTTTCAAAATAATATGCAATTAATTTGATTAATTTCTGCCTGCGCTTTAACTTGAGAAAATTCATCAATAAAACTTTAAAACCGTTCATGATTAAAAAAAAAAAAAGACTCATAGAGGCATTTCATTTGTAAAATACATGTTAAAATCTTTGTCATTGCAATGTTTTTCTCTTTAAGAAAGGCAAATGGTTGTTGTATTATTATCTTGAAATACCCGGTACTCTGGCGCGATCCGATCGAGCAGCTCCACAGACGCTCTGCTCGTAAAACGCATCCTGTGGAAATTGGGGGCCAGCGTCAGCGTTTCGTTGATGCGCCGGCAACGCTGACGCGCCACAGACTCGCCTGGAATATTAGCGGTGTAAGAATAATAAATCAGAGTCAACGCTGGAAATAAATGATTTGTTAAATGGAAATGATTACATGAAGCCAACTGACACTTGAGTAAAATCCGTGTAAGAAACAACTATGAATATTTAAGTGATGACTCCTATGTAACCAACATTGCCATCGAAATAGCCTAGGAAATTGTGGGTATAACTGACTATACCGGCAATGGCGGACTATCTGAAATACTCGCATTTTATTGGCTAAAGCAATTCTAGCATTTAAAATGTCTGCTAACAGCCATTTTGTAACAACATAAGAAACAATTAGGTTTATTTCCTAGTTGTTAAATATATATTTTTTTAAATTCCACTGGGACATACTTGATCAAAGTGTTGTCTTGTGCTTTAAAATGATGCAAGTGCTCAAACTGACACAAATATGCCCGTTTTTGCCAAAGGACAAAATACCACAATTTTTTAATTACTTTGAGGCCAGGTAATTACGTTTTTACCCTAATGACTCCTTGTCAGAAAAAGCTGACAAATTTTTTAAATGTTTCCGAGAATGAGTGATGCTAAGAGAAGTTCTAAAAAGTTTTTTAAAAGCTCAGCTCACTGTGTGCAGACAAGTAATTAATTGTGCTTCTCTGAATCTGCATCTCATTCATGTAAATTGGTGGGGATAAAAAGAGAGGAAGAGGCAGGTAGCTTTAGAACAAAAAGTGGAGTATTTTGGAGGTGTTGTGGCCACTTTTAATTACCTCTCATTAATTTCAAATCTGCAGTCCAGATTTTGGAGAATGTACACCCTAATTAAAGTCCTTAAAAGAACTTTTCATTTGAATGTGCTCTAGTGATATCGAAACAAAAATGTATTTAGTTTCATTTACTTTTTGTTTTTGTTGTTTCTTTGGTTTCAACATGATTTCCACCCATGGTATGGATTTACATAGTCCCTAACCCCTCCTAAACAACGTTAGTGAGTCTCAACAAGGGGAACATAAAGAGCTTTCGATCAGATTATGCTGTAGATTTATATGCCAATATCTTTGCACCTGGCCTCGAAGTCTCACGCAAAGGGAAACGCACATCACAGCAAAGCCACATAACATTACTTGATGCTAGATTTGTGTGTGTGCCCATGCACATTCAAACGTCTGTGTTTGATGTGGTTCCCCCCGCGTAATTACAGTCCTTTGGATGGTAGTGCACCTGGTTTTGAATTTGCCTCTATGGCAGCAACACAGACACCATCTATCATCCTCAGGCATCACATGTAACACAGTTAATATCCTCAAAGAAAAAGGGACAGGAAGAAAAACTCAGAGCAACAGGAAGAGGCACAAACAGACAGATGGGGAAAAACGCCAAACACACACAAGATAGCTACAGGTACAAAAGGAAGTCTGTAAATGAAGCTTTGAACAATTTGACCCTAAAAAGTGGTCAAAAACTGTTTAAGACCGGGTGTTAACCATTTTGCTGATGCGTTCAAGCCAGTTTACAGTGGTACCTCCGAAATGGTCGTATGATGAGCGGGATTTTCCCATAAGAATGCATTGTAGTTCAATTCCACAGCCGAAAAACCTGCGCTAAATCCTTAATAAATACTTCAGGTACAATTACAAATAGAAATTACTACGGCTGTCAAACGATTACAATTTTTAATCAGGTTAATTACAGTTTTTAAAATTAATTAATTGTAATTAATTGCAATTCAAACCATCTATAAAATATGCAACAATATGGCATTAACATTATTAACATTCTGTTAAAGCAATCCATGGATAGAAAGACTTGTAGTTCTTAAAAGATAAATGTTCGTACAAGTTATAGAAATTTTATATTAAAACCCCTCTTAATGTTTTCGTTTTAATAAAAATTGTAAAATTTTCAATTAAAAAATAAACTAGTAGCCATTGTTGATGTCAATAATTACACAATGCTCATGGGTGCTGACGCCCATAAAATCAGTCGCACCCAAGCGCCAGCAGAGGGCGACAAAACTCCAAAAAACAAGTAACAAGTGGACATTGCATTGTGCTGTCATTTTAATCTGTTTGAGCGGGGCATGTGCGTTAATTGAGTCAGATATTTTAACGTAATTAATTAAGTAAATTAATTATTGCCTGTTAATGCGATGATTTTGACAGACCTAGAAATTATACATAGCAAAACAAACAAATTATAAATACAAATCAGAATACAGTGATCCGTCGTTTTTTGCGGTTAATAGGGACCAGAACCTTGCCTGGCACGGCCAGATTGTTCTCCCTGTATTTTTCAAATACTGAGAGAATAGTCTGGGACCCAGCCCATTAATGGCCTCCCGAGCAAGTACAAAATCAATCGTCAAATCAGATTAGTTTATTTGCGTGACGTGTCTTAACGAGCAACGTCACTCTTCCGCGTCGGAAGTCGTCTCCACAACACAGATGGCGAACAGGAGAGCCGAGAATATGTTCCAATCCACGGTGAAATCAGTTTTAAATTACCAAAAACACATCGACACAAATAATTGACAACAGTCTGTCTCGCGCTAGCCATGTTGAATAAACTCCGCTCTCCTCGTATGTTTAGTTCCGCGCGCAAGTCGCTCATCCCGCCCGTCGCTGATTGGTCCACTCCGCTGTCTGTTTGCTGTGGCTTGCTCCGCCCTGGAAATTTTATCCGCTTAATGGTGGCCAGACTCAATAGCTGGAACAGCCAGCACTGAGTCTGGAGTTCCAGGCTAACCAGAACCTGTCGCGATAAGTGAAAAACCGCGAAGTAGCCCCACCCCCTTTTTTTTAATGTGTGTTCAATATATTTATTCAGATTTAGCATTGGAAAGATATACAGTGGAGAGAACAAGTATTTGATACACAGCCGATTTTGCTGGTTTTCCCACTTGCAAGCCATGTAGAGGTCTGTAATTTGTATCATACGTTCTCTTCAACTGTGAGGGACGGAATCTAATACAAAAATCCAGAAAATCACACTGTATAATTTTTAAATAATAAATTTGTATTTAACGGCATGAAATAAGTATTTGATACATTACCAACTAGTAAATATTTCGGCTCTTAGTTCTTTTTTTAAGAACCTCTCCTGTTCTCCACTCATTACGGGAAGTAACTGCACCTGTTTAAACTTGTTACCTGTATAAAAGACACCTGTTCACATGCTCAAACAGACAAACTCCAACCTCTCCACAATGGCCAAGACCAAAGAGCTGTGTAAGGACATCAGGGATAAAATAATAGACCTGCACAAGGCTGGGATGTGCTACAGGAAAATAAGCAAGCAGCTTGGTGAGAAGGTAACAACTGATGGAGAGATTATTAGAAAATGGAAGAAGTTCAAGTTGACAGTCAATCTGCCTCGTTCTGGGGCTCCATGCAAGATCTCACCTCGTGGGGCATCACTGATCATGAGGAAGGTGAGGGATCAGCCCAGAACTACACGGCAGGACCTGGTCAATGACCTGAAGAGAGCTGGAACCACAGTCTCGAAGAAAACCATTGGAAACACATTACGCCGTCATGGATTAAAATCCTACAGCGCACGCAAGGTCGCGCTGCTGAAGTCAGTGCATGTCCAGACAAGTCTGAAGTTTGCCACTGACCATCTGGATGATTCAAAGGAGCAATGGGAGAAGGTCATGTGGTCGGATGAGACCAAAATTTAAATTTTTGGTCTAAACTCGGCTCGTCGTGTTTGGAGGAAAAAGAAGGATGAGTACAACCCCAAGAACACCATCCCAACCGTGAAACATGGAGGAGGAAACATCATTTTTTGGGGCTGCTTCTCTGCCAAGGGTACAGGACGACTGCACCGTATTGAGGGGAGGATGGATGGGGCTATGTATCGCCAGATCTTGGCTGACAACCTCCTTTCTTCAGTGAGAGCCCTGAAGATGGGTCGTGGCTGGGTCTTCCAGCATGACAATGACCCAAAGCACACAGCCAAGGCAACTAAAGAGTGGCTCCGTAAGAAGCATCTTAAGGTCCTGGAGTGGCCTACCCAGTCAACCAGATCTGAACCCGATAGAAAATCTATGGAGGGACCTGAAAGTTCGTGTTGCCAGGCAGCAGCCCCGAAACCTGAAGGCTCTGGAGAAGATCTGCATGGAGGACTGGGCCAAAATCCCTGCTGCAGTGTGTGCAAACCTTGTCAAGGACTACAGGAAACGTTTGGTATCTGTAATAGCAAACAAAGGTTTCTGTACCAAATATTAAGTTCGATTTTTGTGATGTATCAAATACTTATTTCATGCAATTAAATGCAAATTTATTATTTAAAAATCACCCGTGATTTTCTGTTTTTTGTATTAGATTCCCTCCCTCACAGTTGAAGGGAACTTATGATACAAATTACAGACCTCTAAATGCTTTGCAAGTGGGAAAACCATCAAAATCGGAAGTGTATTGTTGTTCTCCCCACTGTGTGTATGTATATATATATATATACATATATATATATATATATATATATATATATATATATATATATATATATATATATATATATATATATATATATATATATATATATATATACATATATACATATATATATATATACATATATATATATTAAGGCTGTCAAACGATTAAAATTTTTAATCGAGTTAATTACAGCTTAAAAATTAATTAATCGTAATTAATGGCAATTAATCGCAATTCAAATCATCTATAAAATATGCCATATTTTTCTGTGAATTATATATATATTCTGTAAAATAAATTGTTGGAATGGAAAGATAAGACACAAGATGGATATATACATTCAACATACGGTACATAAGGACTGTAGTGGGCATTTCACTCTACTGTCATTTAAATCTGTCTATGCTGTCCTCACTCCGAAGCGTCTACTTTTTCCAGTGAACGACGCCATAATAATCAGACTTCTTTCTTTTTCATCTGATTTATTAATAAAATGGCCTCAAACCATTGTCCTGTTTAGACTGTCGTAAAACTACAAAAAAAAGTACACAAGCATTGCATTGGCAACAACGTTAGCTTAGCACACTATACAGGTTCACAAAACATAAACAAACAACAACAACAAATATAACATTTCGCTTACTAACATGATATGTACATTATTTACAACAACCATACTTACGGTCAAATCTTGTCCAAGGATCATATAAGCACAACATTACAACGTAGGCGTCAGCCCGAGACGTCCTGCAGCCATATTGAACTGGCAAGACAACAATAAACCATGTCGCAAAGCGACCACAAGAGTTCGCTGTTAGACAGCACAAAAAGCCTTGCTGTAAAACTTACCAAAATGCAGAATACTGTCTGAGCGGGACATGTGCGTTAATTGCGTCAAATATTTTAACGTGATTAATTAAGAAAATTAATTACCTCGCGTTAACGCTATAATTTTGACATCCCTAATATATATATATATATATATATATATACAGTATATATATATATATATATATATATATATATATATATATATATATATATATATTATAATATATATAATTATAAATATATATATATAATTTAAAAAGTATGTATGTATAAATTTTAATAAATGGTTTTTAAGCACTTCAAATGTAATAATCATGATAAGTTTTAAACATGTTACTGTCCCACCAAATTATTTTAAAACAAGAATAACGTAGTAGGAAAGTGCTTTGCTTTGTTAAATGGTTCATTGAGTGAGTACACTCAAATCCGCTCAAGCTGTTCACTTACACACAATGAGTTGCCACAGCAGCAGTTTAACAACAAATTAAACTATGATTGACGCATGCAGCGCTTTGAAGTTTGTGTCTCTGGCAAGAGCAAACCCAAAACATCTGTCAATCATCGTTAACTTTAACAAGCAACTCCGGTGCACTGCCTGACAAACAAAGAGCAGAGCGGGAGGGAGGGAGGGAGAGTGAGACTACGTGATCGGCTCGGGATAGCTCATCTGTATTTCATTTTATTTATTTATTTATTTTTAGTTTTAAAAAATCCGCGATGGACGGAGGGTTCAAAGTTTGAAGTGCGAAGTAGCGAGGAATCACTGTAATAATAATATGATTATAATAATAATGTAACGAATCAAGTTCTAACATGGCGGTTGTGTTTTGCATGCTGTTCCTGAACACACCCTGTGACTGACGAGAGTGAGAGAGGTGCGAAAGAGTGGGCAGTTTTAAATCATCGTATTTCGAGCATGTCATCATATGTCGAGACAAATGACAAGTCAAATTTTACATTGGATGTCGAAAGGATCACATGTCGATGCGATCGTATGTGAAGGTACCACTGTATTTGGAATAGGGTAGTTTGCAACTGTGGGCATGATCTCAGCCAACTTTATTTGCCGCCAAATAAAATGTGTCATTCCATCCCCTTTAAATTCAGCACGTAGGTAGCAGCGGTGTATAAAAAAAGTCCTGTGTAATATTTCACCATCTTCCTAAATTAGGTAAAGGATATATTCAAAGAGTTCTCTCTAGTTTCATGCATCCCTTATTTGGCATCGTGTTATACATGCAAGTGTATCTCATATCATGGCTGACGATAAAAATTACATATTTTGGAGGCAGCATTTTAGCATTTTTATGATGGGATCATATTAATGACTGATGATGATGTAAATATGACTTCCTTTTGTGGAATATAGCAGTAAATCATTAATCAGCTTTCCACTTCTACAGTATGTGTACAGCAAACACACACACACACACACACACACACACACACACACACACACACACACACACACACACACACAAACAGAGTCGTTTTCATCATAGACAGCAGAAGCAGCAATTGAGACTCATAAACAATTTCCTGCAGCTTGAGTGTGGCCTGGAAACCTGGCTTTCACTCCACACAACCCCCTCTCCTATCCAAGTAGAACTCTCTGTGACTCCCTGCCATCTCATCCCCCTCTCCCAGTACACTGATCCTTTTTCCTCTCCCCTGTCACTCCCTGCCATCCCCCTTTCCGCTGGTAAAACCACCATGTTCTCTTTGGACCGGTGCCCTTCGAGCACAACAATACCTCACCCTCTCTCCAGTGCTTTATTTATAAATGAGGGAAACTCTAAACAGCAGTGAAGTGGGGCCAGGGGTGATATGGTGGGTCAAAGAATCCATCAAAACCACACTGCCTGGAGCGCATTAGACAAGGCCTTGGCACTGTATCTCATTGCTGTCATGTACTAAATACTGGGTGGCACTGGATTTGTATTCAACAAATTCAATCTTTTTCTGCTCAGACATCTGAACATGAGACACTCCAAATAAATAACCATGAAATGCCGACAGCATTAATGACTTAATTAAAAATGGAAAGAAAAAAAATCCATCATCATTCATATACTATAATATACTCTCTTGGGTTTCAACAATCGGCACGTATTTTCTACTGTATATCTAATGAGATAGTACACAAAGAGCTACAATTCTGCCTTTCACAAAAAAAAAAAAAAAAAATAAATAATAATAACAATACTCTGTTTAGATTGAAATGAGGCAAGAATACATCCAACCATGTCTTATTATTACATTATTAAGGCTGTTACAAGGGCGTAGATTTGGTCTTAATATTGGTGGGGATGATATAACAGCAAAACCTGCATGTACACTTTTTGCTGGGGACGGGACATTAATAAGACAAAACATATTTGGTGAATGGTTGTCAGGGCTACAATTCTCACCAATACGAACCTAATTAATTGATAGGCTAAATTATTAATGCAAAATAAATCTGTATTGACCTCTACTAACTTTCACAGTGCAAATTTAAACGTCTTAACCTGATATATATATTTTTTTAAATCTAGTCAAATCATTTTTCATCTTTTTTTGAGTGTTTAAGGCTAGTT
This sequence comes from Corythoichthys intestinalis, assembly GCF_030265065.1. Lineage (NCBI taxonomy): Eukaryota > Metazoa > Chordata > Actinopteri > Syngnathiformes > Syngnathidae > Corythoichthys > Corythoichthys intestinalis. The sequence continues at coordinate 48,002,550 of NC_080398.1, forward strand.
AACAGATTAAAGCGTCAGATTCTTCCACTTACTTCATGTAAATATTACTATTTGTTCGTATTGAGCCCATACATCTAAAAGTTAGTAATTTTTCACATAAATCAAGAAAAACAAATTCTTTCAAATAATATTTTGAACAATATTCTTGAATTAAGAATATTTCTGATAAGTTTTTTTTTTTAATTTAAATATACAAAGTTTTTGCTTATAATAAGTCTGTTAAGCTTATTTTTAGCTAGCTGTTTTTCTTATTTCAAGAAATCTCAGTGCATAAAATTGACTTGAAGCACTGTAGCAGTAGCAAACTTAGTGGAGTGTTCCCCACCTCCACAGCATTGACGTCTTTTTACGTTACTTACAGTGGCGGAAAAAAACTTCGAATATCCCTCATCTTTGAAGGGAGCGGGGGAGGCGGCATGTTGTATTTCTGTCGGGCTGTGAATGGGTGTGTGTGTGTGTGGGGGGGGGGGGTTCAAGTCATCAGCCAATCAAATGTGCATTTGTAGGGAAAAATGGACTGGCACATTCAGCAAGTAAAAAAGGGTCAGTGTAAGTCTGAACATAATGAGACTTAATAATGGTAGGATCAATTCTATCCTTACAACATATAAGAAGACAATCTAAATGACTTATATAACTGAAGTCATTATATAATGCAAATAAGGTTGCTTAAAAGTTGGTGGGGATAATTTGAGCATCCTGATAAATTGGTAGTGTTATGTCCCTACCGTCCCTATGCAAACCTACACCCTTGGGCCGTTATCATTTACAGTGTAGCAGAACTGCTCTGCAGCAGACAAATATTTTATTCAAAGAAAGATTTTGATTGATCGTCAACAATTGAGTAAGGTCATAGGGAAAAACCTGAATAAATGACTATCAAAGGAAGGCACATTGCAACAGCGAGTGTGTAACTTGCCGTTGAGTAAGGATATAGTAAACCTTTGCATTGTTCACCTTTACAATAAAAATGATAAAATGAAACCTAGGTTCAATACAAGCCACCAATTCACTTTTACTTTAAACATGATCAAATCAAACCAGGGTCCAATATACGCTACCAATACGGTCCTAGAGGTTAATATCATTGCTTAATATTCATCATGAAATAAACATTGATTATTAAGTTAAATATTATCTACATTCCTTTATTTTTGTGAAAAGTGTTGCATGTGACTCATGGATATTATGATCTGTTTAATATTTTAAAAAATACAATGCAAATAGACATATTTGCATGTACACTGGAAAGGTGACGTGTACAGTGTACAACATTATATACTGTAGGTCCCCCCAAATTAAATGAAATACAGTGATCCCTCGTTTTTCGCTGTTAATGGAGACCAGAATCGGCCGCAATAAGTGAAAAACCGCGGAGTAAGGCACCCAAAAAAAAAGTGTTTTCTGGAGTGTGTTCAATGTATTTATTTAGATTTAGCATTGGAAAGAGAGACATACAGTGGGGCAAATAAGTATTTAGTCAACCACTAATTGTGCAAGTTCTCCCACTTGAAAATATTCGAGAGGGCTGTAATTGTCAACATGGGTAAACTTCAACCATGAGCGACAGAATGTTGAAAAAAAAAACAGAAAATCACATTGTTTGATTTTTAAAGAATTTATTTGTAAATCATGGTGGAAAATAAGTATTTGGTCAATATCAAAAGTTCATCTCAATACTTTGTTTTGTACCCGTTGTTGGCAATAACTGAGGCCAAACATTTTCTGTAACTCTTCACAAGCTTTTCCCACACTGTTGCTGGTATTTTGGCCCATTCCTCCATTCAGATCTCCTCTAGAGCAGTGATGTTTTGGGGCTGTCGTTGGGCAACATGGACTTTCAACTCCCTCCACAGATTTTCTAAGGGGTTGAGATCTGGAGACTGACTAGGCCACCCCAGGACCTTGAAATGCTTCTTACAATGTCACTCCTTTGTTGCCCTGGCTGTGTGTTTGGGATCATCGTCATGCTGAAAGACCCAGCCACGTCTCATCTTCAATGCCCTTGCTGATGAGACTTGAGATTTTCACTCAAAATCTCTCGATACATGGCCCCATTCATTCTTTCCTTTACACAGATCAGTCGTCCTGGTCCCTTTACAGAAAAACAGCCCCAAAGCATGATGTTTCCACCCCCATGCTTCACAGTGGGTATGGTGTTCTTTGGACGCAATTCAGTATTCTTTCTCCTCCAAACACGAGAACCTGTGTTTCGACCAAAAAGTTCTATTTTGGTTTCATCTGACCATAACACATTCCCCCAGTCCTCTTCTGGATCATCCAAATGCTCTCTAGCGAACCCCAGACGGGCTTGGACGTGTACTTTCTTCAGCAGGGGGACACGTCTGGCAGTGCAGGATTTGAGTCCCTGGCGGCGCATTGTGTTATTGATAGTAGCCTTTGTTACTGTGGTCCCAGCTCTCTGTAGGTCATTCACTAGGTCCCCCTGTGTGGTTCTGGGATTTTTGCTCACCGTTCTTGTTATCATTTTGACGCCACGGGGTGAGATCTTACATGAGCCCCAGATCGAGGGAGATTATCAGTGGTCTTGTGTGTCTTCCATTTTTGAATAATTGCTCCCACACTTGATTTCTTTACACCCAGCGTTTTACCTATTGCAGATTCAGTCTACCCAGCCTGGTGCAGGTCTACAATTTTGTCTCTGCTGTCCTTCGACAGCTCTTTGGTCTTGGCCATAGTGGAGTTTGGAGTGTGACTGAGGTTGTGGACAGTTGTCTTTTATACCGATAATGAGTTAAAACAAGTGCCATTAATACAGGTAACGAGTGGAGCCTCGTTAGACCTCGTTAGAAGAAGTTAGACCTCTTTGACAGCCAGAAATCTTGCTTGTTTGTAGGTGACCAAATACTTATTTTCCACTCTAGTTCGGAAATAAATTATTCAAAAATCAAACAATGGGATTTCCTGTTTTTTTTTTCTCCACATTCTGCCTCTCGTGGTTGAGGTTTACCCATGTTGACAATTACAGGCCTCTCTAATCTTTTCAAGTAGGAGAACTTGCACAATTGGTGGTTGACGAAATACTTATTTGCCCCACTGTATAAGACATGTTTTTTCACTTATATTTTAAATATTTTAATATTTTTTAAGCTCTGCAAGTATAATAATTAAGATAGGTCTTAAACATGTTAATGTCCCACCGAATTTTTTTTAAACAAGAATAAAGTACTAGTAGAAAAATGCTTGGCTTTATTAAATGCCACACTGGGTGAGTCTACTCAAATCCGCTCGGAGCTGCTCACTTACACACAATAAGTTGCCACAGCAACTGTTTAACAAGTTAAACCAGGAGTCGGGAACCTTTTTGGCTGAGAGAGCCATGAACACCACATATTTTTAAATGTAATTTCATGAGACCCATACAATATGTTTAAAACTAAAAATACAAGTAATGTGTGCATTCTATGTAATTTCAACACTTTTGATGACGACGATGATGGTGGTGATAGTGATGGCCGTAGTGATATTAATGATGCGATGATGATGACAATATTGGAAAGTGACTGCACTCTTATGGAATTTTTGGAGTGTAATGGGGGTGGGACCCAAAAAAAGCTTGGCTTCTTCCTACTCCGTTTTGAGCTACACATGTATGTATTGTTATTATTTCTGTTATAATCATCATTACTATTTTTTTTTTTTTCTCCATTCTTGTTGTTGATTTTCGTTGTTATTGCTCAAAATAAATTAATCAATCAAGAAGTACAATAAGTCTCTGAATTCTTTTTGACTCATTTGCTCCCAAAAACGTATGAATACGTTCTGTTTTTAATTTCTTCAGTGTCCCAAAAACGTATTAATATGTCTTTTACGCTTTTTTTCATAATCGGCATCTACAGGTTCCCATGTATCTCAGATAGAATGCACAAAACTCAAAACCTATTTCAAGGCAATAAAACTGGTCACTGGAGGGCAGTAGCGCATTTGGTAAGACCCGCAACCCTATTCAATGGCAACCAACGGCCAAGCTGCAAAGCCAGGGAGAGGGCGGAAGACAACTGAATGGATGACAGGCCGCGGCCGACCGAGCAGAACAACCGGTAGAACGCCTGGGATGCCAGGCGGTGGACGACCGAGCAGAACGACCGGGACCACTCAATGCCGTACATTCCATGCTGCTCGTGAGCAGAGCCCGCAGAGACTCAAAAAAATTCATCTTTTTGTAATAGGTGGCGATGAGGGAAAATTTTAACTGGCTGTCGCGGCCAACACAACGTCATCTTTCAGTTAGTTATGTCTAAATAAATTGTTACTTTGCTATCAAAAGCTCTATTTGTCTTGTTGTTTCTGTTTTTTTGTAAAAGGAAAACATTATTCAGATGTTTGGGATATAACTAAAGCAAAAAATAATTGTGTTAAAGTCAGTTATGTTTGAAATGTATGCGTTCACAAAAAGCTCAATTTCTCAGTTTTTTCATCAGAAATTGGAAAAATGCTCAAACTAAGCTATTTTCTAATGCTGATTTCTAAAGAATGGAAAAAGATAGGAACTTATTTTTTTTTCCGTTGAAAGAAGAGAGTCTAATATAGTCTAATCTAATTTATATAGCAATAGAACAGAATTTTCTGTGGGCCTTGCAAAATCAGTCAAAATCCAGTAAAACAGCCGGGAGCGGAGGGCCTTGCTCCGGTGAAAATGGCTGGGATTGAATGAGTTGATAACATCGTTATGCTGTTGCTAATCATGATGAGTACTTCTTGCCATTAATGCAACTTCTGGTTCTGCAATGTTTTGCTGATGGCTTTGTACTTTGGTTGATACTTGGTGGAGTTAAGCTTCATGCAGGTGTCGAGAAACAAGTGAATGACATGAATAAATCCTACCCTCTTGTTGTCCCTTTCTAGTCGCCGGTTTGATTACGGTATATGGAATGATCATGTCCCATGATCCCCCTGGGCTCGCACAGCCAATGGCATAGGACTTGGGGGATCTAACATAGCACATCTAGGTTGCTATTTGATGATATCTAGTGCGAAGTGCACGATTGTTGTCGGAATATTAAAAAAGTCATTATACACCGCAAAAGTCACGTCTGCTCATTACTGCACAACACCAGCGTATGACCGGTGACCGTCGCCGTTTTGCGCAATGCGCAAAGGAGAATAATTAAAGTTTTTTTTTTTTTTTTTTTTTTTTGATAATTAAAGATTTGTCTGCGAGCCAGATGCAGCCGTCAAAAGAGCCAGATCTTGCTCTCGAGCCATAGGTTCCTGACCCCTGAGTTAAACGATGATTCAGAAGTTCGTGACTCTGGTAGGATAAAACACATTCATCTGTCAATCATCGTAAACTTTAATAAACAACTCCAGTGCATGTGCACTGCTTGCCTGACGAACAAAGAGCAGGGAGAGGGAGGGAGCGAGAGAAAGACTGCGCAATCGGCTCGGGACAGCTCATCTGTATTTTTTTTTTAATTGAAAAAAAATCTGCGATGGACCGAGGGCGCGAAGTTTGAAGCGCAGAGTAGCGAGGGATCACTGTACTTTTTGTTTCATACTATGCTAAGTGCTTGCAATTGTAGAGGAAAGATTCCTACTACAACAATCAATTGACTGAGTGATAATACCTTTAGTGACTTAAATACATATGCGAAACTTATGCATTTATGCCTGCTCCCGATCATTTGGTTGCTGGCATATGCTTCAACTTATAATGAACAGGATAAGTAGTAGGACATGAATGACTGACTGAATGGATGTTTTTTCATGGGAAAACTAGCTCACGGACATGAGGGAGAGAGATATGATGGAAGGAGGGGTGAAGATGGAAGGAAGTAGGGAAAGAAAGAGAAAAAAAAAGTTGGGTCTGAGGATGAGGTTTTGGTTCCTTTAACTCTGTGCGTGTGCACGTGCATGTGCGTGTCTGTCTGTCTGTGTGCCCAGCATACTCTCACAGCTCAATAATGATAAATAAGTCAACCTTCCCTCTCCTCCCCTCAACCCTTCTCTCTGCTCCTGTCACCCCCCCCTCATCTATCTCCACCCTCGTCCCAGTGGTAATGAAGCAACAGTAGATACAAGCTGACAACTGTGCAGACCAGAGTTTCATCTATATTCATTCTGCTGTGGTGGGCCACCCTCGTAAGACCCTTTTTACCTCTGAGACTGTACCTCCTTCCTTCCTCACTATCTGCTCGTTGTTTCCTCAGTCACATGTATATCAAAATCATAAATAATCATATGAATTCCTAATCAGCCTTTTTATCTATTTATCTATCGACTATCAAACTGTCGATCTCCAAATGCAATAATACACCTGTCATCCAAACAGTGAGGTTTTCACTGTGGGTATTATTGTTGTAGTACAGGTCATTTTTGTTTTAATTGCTAACAAAATTTCACTATGGTGAGATTCATTTGTATGCCAAAGATGTAGGAAGGGTATAATCAAATAAGTTAAGAGATGATTTAGAGTGCAGAAAAGAAAAAAAAGTAAGAGGAGGGGGGGGGGCAAAATAAATCTCAATATTTTTTCCTTTACACTCCTGTATGTGTGTCTAGGGGGCTTTAATTGCTGCTGAGGTCAGGCCACTAAGCTGTGCAGGCTATGTTTGATGCAGGTAAGTGCGTGTGCATGTGTGAGGAGGGGGTGCGCGTGTACGTCCGTGTCTGCGTGCATGTGACTGCTCCATATGCCCTTGACTTGCAGCTGGCAAACAACGCTTTAGGCCCCCACAGCTGCCTCATCATTACTGTTCATAGGGATCCCCTGCACCCCCACCACACACACAGACTTAGTCACAGTTACACAGACACAAAAACAGACACTGAGACATACACAGAGACACTCACCCCTTCCCGCAGGCTCCTCATTAAGCCAGTGTAGGCGGCAGCGGGAACGAACCACAGGCCCTCTGGGGAACCTCTCTTCTCCTAGTAGAGAGTCATAGGAAGACATGGAGCATTGGTGAGAGGCGTGTGGGGAGGGTGTGTTTGGATGTGTGCTGCAGGAGCTGGCGGGGCAGTTGAGGAACAGAGTGGAAGTGGGAGGAAGGCAACACGATGATGGGCTGGAAATGTAAGTGAAGAGAAGTCAGGGAAAAGGCGAGACAGGGTCAAGCCAGAAAGGGGAGAAGGATGACATCTTGATTACTTGTTCCTGTGTACATAAAATTTCTAAAATAATGGCCAGGGTTTAAAAGACAACTGGGAAAACTACAATGTTCTGTTAATGATCTGTTAAAGAAACATTTTGCTTGTTTTTATTCAGTTTTTTTTTTTGTTTGTTTGTTTGTTGTCCACTCTTAGTTTTTGTTTTTTGTTTTTGTTTTTTTATTCAGATCAAGATTTTGTCAATCAACTTTTTTCTTAAATGTGTGGCATAAAACAATTAGGAAAATTGGAGTGCGCTACTTGCTGGAAACCAGCAGTAATTTTCGAATGCATACAGCGAATTTAGCCCACGTAAACTGTTTACATGTGGGAGTGCAGCTAATTTAATTTTTTAATCCTCTCTCAATTACTCAACTACATTTGCAAATAGTGCGTCCTTGCCTATAAAACATGACTATGATGCTTGTGATTGTTTTTGAAAAATGACAGTTTTTTGAGAATTACTCTCCTTGTATTGTGCAATTGGTTTGATGAAGTTGAAGTTTAAGTTAGTTAACTGTACTCTTCCATTCCAATTGCGCACAAAGACTAGAAAGAAGCCTCAAAACCAATTGTTTGCACTTGAAATTACCGTATTTTCGGACTATAAGTCGCACCTGAGTATAAGTCGCACCAGCCCAAAAATGCGGGAGGATGAGGAAAAAAAAACATAAGTCGCATCGGAGTATAAGTCGCATTTTTGGGGGGAAATTTACTTGATAAAATCCAACACATAGAACAGATATGTCATCATGAACGGCAGTTTGAAATAAAAATACAATAGAGAACAACATGCTGAATAAGTATACAGTATGATAATGTTACATGATGCATGAACAACGAAATGTGAGCGTAGCCGGTAGGTTAACGTAACATACTGTAGCTACTAAGACAGGGGTGCCCAAGTCCGGTCCTAGAGAGCCCCTATCCAGCTTGTTTTCCATGTCTCCCTCCTTGAACACACCTGAATCAAATGATTAGCTCATCAGCAAGTTCTGCAGGAGCCTGATAATGATCCTGATTATTTGAGTCAGGTGTGTTGGAGGTGGGACAAATGGAAAACAAGTTGGATAGGGGCTCTCGAGGACTGGACTTGAGCACCCCTGTACTAAGAGGTATTCAAATAACTATAGCATAAAGAACATGCTAACAAGTTTACCAAATCAACATGTGAAATGATATAATAATGTGTTAATATTTCACACATAAATAGCTCCAGAGTATAAGTCGCACCCCCAGCCATACTATGAAAAAAAAACTGCGACTTATAGCCCGAAAAATACGGTAAAAATGATACAATCATCGTTACTCTGTTGTAGCTATTTCTTGAACCAATACACTGATTCTTGCCTGCTGAATTATGACAACTCCAGGATTTTCTAGGCAAAATTCAACCTTGACAAGAACGGCAACACTGGCGGCTCAAAATTTGCTTTTACCAATGTAAGAGAGCGACAGAACAGGAGAAGACAGTTTTGTTGATGGACACTCAATGCGTAAATCTTTATTAGCTGTAATTTAATTGCACTTTCCATTCTGCTCTTAAAAAAAAAGGGCTTAGGAGCCTAGTTGGACTACTGGTATTCAGCATTAATACATTTACCTTGCCTTAAAGGGAACCTCGGACTTAAAGACTTGTTGGCTCTAATAAGCTACGATTTTCTCTTTTACTAAGAAATGTTATTAGAAACACATAAAATATTGCCATTGATTTAAAAATCTATAATACTTAGAACATGTTTCGACCTACGGAGGGCGCCATATTTTTATACCTGCAATGTACACCCGGGGTGATGACGTAGATTGTCAATGTCACTCGACGAATGCTACCTTCTACGCGGCAAGACGTTCAACGCATGAGCTCAATCGGTTAAAAGCGGCGAGTACTTACTCTTTGTGTTTTTAATTAGTCTTTTATCACATATTCATTGCCTCAAACTACTTTCTGCATGTATTTCGCTCTCATACTTTTACATTGTTTTCTTGTGGTAGCTTTAAAGCAGGTTGTTAATCTGTTGACCGCATTAGTCACGTAGCATATTTAAACCACCCTTATTTATTATTGCTACATTTAAATATTTCCTTAAGGTATCTTTAGAATGTTCTGTCTGTAACAAAACAAGCTGAAAGCATACGGTGATACTTTGGGTGTCAAATTCGCCTCTTTCACCATTTCACCGGTGTAGCACATTTTAGCAGAACGTTTTTTCCCCCTACTCTCGTCTCGTCTCATCCTGTCTTTTCTGTTCATTTTGCTTTTGCTGCTCGTTTCATGAAATATCGACAGCACTGCTCATGCTCATTAATGTTCCTTTCGGGTTCAAATTGAAAGGATTGAACAGATGACATGTTTATGTCGCTAGAGTCATACTAGCTAAACTAATTTTACAAATTGTATAAAGAAGCTGTCCCGATTAGTTGACGTAGTCGATGACGTAAATGCATCGACGAGCACAACATCCCGACGACATTTAATGAAGGGTTAAAAAAATATATATGTGGAAAGTTGAAAATGTCGGATGCTCGGTATGCAAGCGGGTAGAGTGGTACAAAGCCAAAAAAGCACACCAGAGTGGCCAAAACATTGACTTATTTCAACGAAACAAAGGAGAGTACACTGTACACGGCCATGAATGAACACCTAAAGCGCCGTCACCCAGTTGTAATTTTGGAAGACGACTGGAGACAACAAGCTGGCCGATCGTAAGTCCATCTAATTAACGACATGTTTTACTGAAGTTGCTGAGCCAGTCGCGATACGCAATTAGTCTATTTAGCGCACAGAACGTAAAAATGAGGGCGGTAGTTTTCACGGCTGCGGTTTTTCGCCGCGTGTGTGCATGTTGATGGCATATGAGACTCCAGTTCCTTCCGTCTATTGGTCATCAACACGCTGCAGAATTAAAAGTTAAGGAAACATATCTTAGGATTGCTACATTGAGGCTAATTAGGAAAAAACCTGCCTTAGCCTGCTATGAAACATTGGCAGTCTTCTCCAAAACGCAAACTTGCGGTTAAAAGGTTCCACTTCAAACATGAAAAATCACTGGTTAACATAATTTGCAAATGAAAAAAAGAAAAAAAAAATCTATTACTGACACCACATGCAATGACGAAAAGTGACGAATGATGTAAAGCTTATGGTTAGGGGTTTAGCGAACGTACTTCTGATCAACATTTCAAAATAAAAGCACGTCATGTTTGTCATATAAATAACGATTTCCGGAGTAAATCCCACATACTTTAGAATTCAGAATCTACACTAAGAATAGCTTTAAAATGACTAAAATGACCTTTTATGAAAAATCTGATGGGCATTGAATAATTATTATAAAACTATTACATATAGTATTATAATATAATATAAATGCTAGATATTTTTTTAAGAATCGTTTTGAATCATGTTTGAAAGGCAAAGTACGTGTTCTGAATCTGTTTACATTCCATTCTTTTGCACTAGTTAATGCTATTGTGATTTATTATTGTTATTTATGTGTTTATTTGTACTTTGATAAAGAACTTAAGTGTTCTAAAATGTTTTTGTGAATTAATTAGTGTAAAAAAAATTCATTGCTAAATTAGTAAAAATAAATAAATAAATAAAATTATTAGATTAGTCGACTAATCGTAAAATTATCGGCTGACTAGTTGGGAGAAATGAGTCCTTTGGGACAGCCCAAATCAAAAGGGGTTTCAATATCAAATTATTTTAACTCATAATAACATGTATCTTTTAGGAACTACAAGTCTTTCTACCCGTGGATCCCCTTAACACCTTGATTGTACATTAAGTTTAGTATTGTTGTAGGAAACTTTGGGAGAACATAAAGTTTTAATAATTAATACCAAAAAAAGTTCTTTTTTTATCCGTGCGTATTGTTCATATCTCAGTCTACAGAGGCTGGATCCAGCAGTGCACCCGATCATTAACTTTGCAGGAAATTAAACAAACAACACACTGCCAACTCTGTCAGCCTTCTGTCTAGGGGACTCGGCATACTGAGTATTACTGCTATCAATATCATACTGGCACTGCCAGAGAAACTTGCATCCTCCATGTGAAAACTCAGATCGTTGGAAACAGTAGCCAACACAGCACTAAAGACTCAACAAATCATTGTCATTGACAGAAAGGCAAATAGATGTACACAAAAAAAAAACACAGTACTCAATTGGAAGCCAAACACATTAAGTAGCCTCACAACAAGTCTCAATGGTACAACTAACCTCGAACTAATCACTAGCATCACTTAACATGCAAACCCGACTCAAAAGACCTTGAAAATTGTACCAAACAAACACTGTCATGGGATTTATTTGTGTGTATTTATGTAAATGATCAATTAAAAAGCAGGACTATTTCAAGGCAATGCAGAAAAAATACCAAATCAACCAAATAGTAATTACGTAAAACAGGTGAACAAAACAAAACAAAAAATCAACTCAAAATATGAGATGTCTAGTGAAAGATTTAGAATGGTTACTGTACATGCCATTCATTGGACAGCAACACAGTTCTAATAATACTTTTGTACCAAAAACTTGATCTAAGGGAGAGCACTGCGATGCACTTTATATGAACTTGTTCTGGGTTCTATCTTTAGCAAAGACCAGTTATGTTTTTTTTTTACAAGCATGCTGTTTTGTCAAAGTAATTTGGTGCTGCTGTGATTCCGAACAAGAAGGATGATGAATAATATGAATACAAACGATAAAAAGAATTATTCCCATTACTGCACTTGAAATTTTATCATGCTGTAGCATGGTGTTGAAGTAGAAAAGAAAAGCTTTGCCACCAGTTATGCTCTGAGTACGTTGAGGTACAGGATGATAATCATAAATCGCTGCATCTATGTTTCAACATTTTATTACATGATAGACATGAACACCTATAACCTCTGTCTAAGGTTCAGGAACTTTAACTTAATTTAGTAAAGGGCTGTTTGATGTAATGACAGCATGGAGCTTAATGGAAAAACCCATAAGGAATCAAAAGTCATTTATTGAAAGGCACTTTTAAGAGCCTGCACTTATTACTTTCCTGAAGCAAAAATTAATGTAATCTTTAATAGTTCATGGGAGTAAGTGAGGCTAATTAAGTCCTCAAGGTTATCAATTGGTCACGTAAATAAAAAAAAGAAAGAAAAGAAAAAACCTCACACCAAAGTCGACTGCTTGCCGAGATTCAGAAATAAATTACAATTGTATTTCCAATTTCTTCTTTCTCAAATCATTTCTAAATGTAAAGAAGGTCCATTCACTTTACTTCAATATTCCCTCATACATGTATACATTATAAAATTACCCCTCAAAAGCATTTTTATTTCTATACTCAGGTATGATATGCTCACCCCACATCTGCAAATTTTGTATTCATTAAGGCAGAGCAATCTATTTCTTAAATTGGCACTATCATTCCGACTTTTACCTGAGAAGCAATGAGGTACAAAAACTCCCCAAGTGGTGGCAGCAGGAATCTCTTTGCTTGACTGTTCTTCAAATTATCCCTCAGCAGCTCTGATATTGTGGACACAACCTGCAAGTATAAAGAATGTTTATCAAACTCCTTTTGCAGCTAACTAGATCATACTCAAGAAACACTTTTATAAAAAGATACAGATCAGATGTAAGTTTGTGCAATACTCCTCTTTGTACACAGAAGCTTGATTTAATAAAACTATGTTTTCGTGTATATTGATCATGTGTGGTCCAAGTACATCATTCAACCATGTTATGAAAGTGATGTATTTTAAAGGTTCTCCCTTGATATAACCTCATTAATAGTGTAAATTGATTATTTGAAGAGTGTTTTATACCAGTACCATAACAGTCAGGCTCTTAGGCAAAGGGTGAAATGAGGCATAAAAAAGCAATTCATTCTTTCACTGAAAACACCATCATTAGCTCAGCATCAACAGCTCCTTGCAGTAAATGAGACACATGAATACATGTACACAGAAAACAAACATGTGCTTATTTAATATGCAGAGGCAACAATTTTACAACTGCAGTTCAAATGCCATACTATAATTAAAAAGTGCTCAACAGAGAGAATAGAAATACATTTTTTCAGAGGATCTGACTGACTGATCTGCAATTTCTTTATAGCTACATTCCTAATAATGGATGGATGAAGCCAAAGAAAAAGTTCAGCTTCAGGTAGGCCTAATCAATAACCAATTAATTTTCCATGATATTTTCCTTAACCTCTTGTTTCTGCATATTTTTTTATTTTTTTTAACTGACATTATACTGCCTATCTTACCCAGAGTCACACTGAGACTATCCCACCAGATTTTGGGCAAACGATAGACTGTGTACCCTGGTCTAGTCACCACTCAACCACTGGGCGCATAGAGACCTTTTCCGATTGCATTCAAAAAGCATTTTTTCATGGGACAACACTGACAAAATGACACTTTGACACAATGAAAAGTAGTCTGTGTGCAACTTATATAATAGAGTTAATTTATTTTCCCCTCAAAATAACTCAAAATATAGCCATTAATATCTAAACCCCATGCAACAAAAGAGAGTAAATACGTACATCCCTAAATGTCCAAATTGAGTACTGCTTGTCATTTTCCCTCCAAAATGTCATGTAACTTGTTACAGGAGTGCTGTCAGCATTGCTGCAGAGATTGAAGATGTGGGGGGGTCAGCCTGTTAGTGCTCAGACCATATGCCGCACTCTACATCAAACTGGTGTGCATGGCTGTCACCCCAGGAGGAAACCTCTTCTGAATACGGTACACAAGAAAGCCCGCCCGTCTCATCAGACCATAGGACATGGGTCCAGTAATCCATGATCTTTGTTGACATGTCTTCAGCAAACTGTTTGCGGGTGTAGTTTGAGGCATGGACTTAGATACACCCCCAGGTGGGACAATAATTACCTCACATGTTGTCAGTTAACCTGTCTGGAGCTTCCAAGACATGACGTCATCATCTGGATTTCCTAGTGTTCTTTAAAGAGAGAGACTACTTTTTGTGTGTAAATAATTGATGTTGAATAAAACAATATTAAAATTCCCTTAGAAGTTTTCTCTCTCATTATTGTGGTGTTTAACAAAATTAAATAATTTCTGTAATCCCGATTGACCTGAAACTGATTGACCTATTTTAACGTTGGGGCCGGTGAGTAGTATATTACAATCTTCATCTATGAATAAACTAATCATGTCCTTTAATAAAAAATGTTGATCAAATGCTCAAATATGTTTTGTTTTAACATATAAGGTCTCACAGAGAAAATGATGCTATATTATCTAACTTAAATTTAACACAATCTAATTTTCATTCATTTTCTTGTCTGCTGTTTTCCTGATCTTTATTGTGTCATTAATCACCACAAGCTGCTCAAATTCATCTTTTCCCTACAAAAGGAATACTTAGGAATACTCTGACACATCACTGGGTGCTTGGAGCATTTTCCCTCTGAAAGGGCTCCAGCAGCATTATTCATCCGCTTTAAGATTACAGTACTGTGAACTTCTAGAATGCCTTAAGTCTGCATATCCCCATTAAACACCCTGCACAGTGCACAGCGGAAGCCTCTCAGGCTAAACCCCTGTAGGAGCCACATAAAACTTTAGAAGCAATGATAAGTAAACAGGAAAATTATATCTTGTTTGCTGCCAAGGCCCAGCTTCCCAAAATTGCATATGATTAACCCACAAAATTGCACTCCCATTTAATTCTATGTGAGGGTGATACTGACAGTGGTGGTGTTCATGCATGTGTGTGTGTGTGTGTATGTGCCCATGTGTGCCTGTTTTGGGTGGTTCATCCAGGGAAAGAGACAATCAAAACAAATAGATGAGAAAGTGTGAAAACAGACTTGCGTGTGCATGTGTGCGCTGGGTGGGGGGAATCGAAGCATACTGTATAACAGTTACCATAGTAACTAAACCCAGTCCTGACACTCCAATCATCAGGACTGCAGCAGGAGAACCCCTGCTGAGACACATACACACACACACGCACAGAGATAAATCAAGTGTGTGCTGTTTTATTGGTCATCTGTTTACATCACGATAGCAAAACACACACATCAACACACGCAGAGAATCCCTGCTGAGACTATAGATGGACTCAGGCAATCTCAGACAGACAGAAGCACAAATGTGTCCAAATTTACTGCTTTGTCCTTCTCTCAAAAAGTTATCATCCTGAGGTAGAGTAGTGGAAAAGGTGTTTTTACAGTTTTTAATTAAATCATTCAAAAACAGCGCACAATGAGAAAAAAGAGACACTGAGGTGCCACTGTCGGCCATTTTGAGTGCCACAGCTTGTGAAACAGAGAAGAACCGACAGTAAATGTACTGCATGTTGTGTAGAACTTACTATACTATGTACATTGGACTAAACCGAGATGAGATGCTGAAAATGAAAAATTATATTCATTTAATTCTTGAAATTGGATATGATTTTTGGGGTGTGCATGTGTAAGTGTGTGTGTGTGTGTGTGTGTGTGTGTGTGTGTGAGAGCAAGACAGAAAAAGAGTTGTAGCAAGTGAATTGTCATTGAATTGTAACATTATCAAAAAAGCTCATTCTGCCAGACTGCATTGCATGGCAAAGTAGGACGGTTTTAAAAAATTAAACTATATTCTGTATATACAGTGTTACCTCGACAAATGATCGCATCGACATATGAGCGCATCGACATCCGATGTAAAATTTGTCATTTGTGTCAACAATGCTCGAAATAAGATGTATGACAGCATCGCAATTTCATTGTTTTCTCACAAGACGACGCAGGGCTGATTTTCTTGTGAGAGAAACCAACTTGGGTCCCAAGAAGTTTAGCGAAGGTGATGAAAAAAGGTGATGCTTACCGTTGAAATTAGGAAGGAAATGATAGAAAAGTATGTGCGTAGTGTGCATGTCAGTGAACTGGGTAGACAACACTGCTTTCAATTTCTGATTTACAGGCATGTGAAAAAACTAGGATACCCCATGAAATATTCAGTTTTTTATTAAGAAATAGCAATGTCTGATCTTGTTTTTCCTTTATCTCTGGATATGAAAGGGATTTAATTTCAGGTAAACTACAAAAATTAACATTGTTTTACTCATTAAACCAAATATAACAATAAAAATGCATATTGTAACTGAGGAAAAAGTTAGGACACCCTACCACCTAATAGCTAGTGTTAGTCTCTTTGGCTGAAATGACTTCAGTGAGACACTTTCCGTAGCCATCTATCAGTCCTTGACATTGGTCTGAAGAAAGTTTGCCCCACTCCTCAACGCAAAATACTTTAAGCTGTGAGATGTTTGAGGGGTTTCTTGAATGTACAGCCCGTTTCAAGTCACCCCACAGCATCTCAATGGGATTAAGATCTGGGCTTTGACTCTGCCATTCCAGGGCTCTCTATTTCTTCCTTTTCAGCCAGTCCTTGGTGAATTTACTTGTAGGTTTTGGGTCATTGTCATGGTGCAGGGTCCAGTGTCGCTTCAGCTTTAATTTTTTCACAGATGATCTCACATGTTCCTCAAGCACCCTCTGATACACAATAGAATTCATGTTGGATTCTATAAGGGAGAGCTGGCCAGGTCCTGCTGAAGCAAAGCATCCCCAAACCACCTCCATGCTTCACAGTTGGTATGAAGTTTTTTTCCTGGAGCGCTGTGCTGGGTTTACGCCAAACATGTCCTCTGTTCTGGTGTCCAAATAATTCAATTTTAGTAGAGGTGCACGATAATTATTGGTCTGATAATTATCGGTCCGATAATATGAATTATGACGTCATCCCCCAAAAATCCAATAACATTATTAATAGGCCTGATAATATATAGTATAATATTTTTGGCACGGTGTCGGTGGATTGGGATGTGTACGTTTGAGTTGTTTCATGGTCCAAGACCACAAAAGTCTCCTCTACTGTTGCACCAAATGTTTTATCTGCTGACAGAGCACAATACCTGTGGGTCTATCTTTGTTTTAGTTCAGTGCTCATTGTTAAGGGGGACACATCGTCAATGATATTGACTGATTGATTGTGATTGGTTCAAGTTATATTTATTTGGAAAAATAAATATGGGCACTTTATTTGAAGTCAAAACTGTTCTTGTCTTTGTTTTGTTTATTATATAAATGTTCATGTCGTCATGAAAATTCTGGTTAGGTCAAAGGCAAATCTATGATGAATCCACCACTTGCATTTTTGGCCTCCAGGTGTTAAAAAATCCATGTGAATATACATTTTAAAATTATATATATTATTGGGAATTGTATCGGTATCGGCCTTGAGAAGCAGGAAGTTATTGATATCGGTATCGGTTTCAAAAAATGGATATCGTGCACCCATAAATTTTAGATTAATCTGTCCAAAGAATATTATTCCAGAAGTCCTGGTCTCTGTCTATATTCACTCTGGCAAACTTCAGTCTGGCCTTCATGTTCTTTTTGGAGAGCTAAAGTTTCCTCCTTGCACACCTCCCATGAAGGTTAAACTTGTGAAATCTCTGATTGTGGAGGCATGCACTTTCACATCAACAGTCGCAAGAGCCTGCTGTCGGTCCCGTGATGACATTTTAGGGTTTTTGGAGACTTCTTTTAGCATATTGCGATCTGCTCTCGGGGTGAACTTGCTTGGACTGCCAGACCTGGGCATGTTGGCAGTTGTTTTGAGTGTCCTCCACTTGTACACTATTTTCGGGACAGTGGAATGGCTGATTTTATATTCTTTTGAGATGTTTTGAAATCCCTTACCAGACTCATAAGTGTCTACAATCTTCTTTCTGAAGGCCTCAGACAGCTCCTTTGATCTCACCATGGTGTTTTCTCTCACTTAACCAGTCAGGAGCACACCAAACTAAATGTGGGGTTTAAATAAGGCAAGCCTCCTTCAAAACACTGGGTAATGATGTTCTAATCATGTGCACCTGATGTGGTGTGATTTTAGCCATTTTAAGTGGGATTGAATGTAGGGGTGTCCTAATTCATTGCTCATCAGAAATTGCATTTATTTAAAATTACATTTTACAAAAAGTTATATATATATATTTTTTTCAGTTTTAATTGTTTAGTTCTATTACTTGAATCTATTAAGATTGTTAAAATTGATATTAAATATCGATATGACCAAATATGTTTGAAAACACATGGGCGTCCCATAGGATGTCCTAAGTTTTTCACAAGACTGTACATTCCTTAATTACCTTTTCTATGTTATCAAAAATATTCATTTATTACTAGCATTTAAGAAGTAGCAACAAAAAGAAATGTAAAATATTAATTGTTTTTTTTTGCATGCAGTATGTGGACTAAACTAAAACTCATATGCAATGATTTAGTAGTATGCTAGTCATTCTGAGGTGTCTTTACTGAGTTTAAAGTATGTATATCTTAAATTAGTTATCAAGTACGCTGTACTTAGTCTATTTTAGTTGATTTAACTAATTTAGGATAACGTAAAACAACAAGCTCTCACTACTTTTTTTTAAGTGCAATCAGTTTTCATGCCGTTTTTAAGTAATGAAAACTAATTGGAATTTACAGTGCGGTTATGACAGCACCCTTGCTGTCAAATAGTCAATGCAGGATGGTCCGTACGTGAATGTGTGCGTGTGCGCATGCGTGCCTACCTCAGAAACTGAGCTGTTTGCCTCAAGTTCAGTCCAATGCTGAGCCAGCAGACCCAGAACTCTGAGAACAAGGCTCCTTCTGAAAAACACGTTATTTAATTCACAATGAAATTATATAATTGATTGAATAAAATTTAATTATCCAAAATACAGGTTGTATATTTGTTCAAAACTCATGGTCATAAAGTAGAAATAAAGGGGAATCCTTTTATTGTGCTTCATGCAGTACTATGGTGAATAAATACACCACTAATTTAGCCACCTTTTTTTTTTTAACAGTAGCAATAATGATACATTGGCAATACTTGACCACTTAACATTCAGTAACTGGTTGCACCGTGCCCAAAATATGATTCATTTACTTACACATCCCAATTACGTGATTGTCATAACTCCAGATTTAGTGTCTGAAGCTAAATGGAGGAAAAGATTTCCAAAATGAGAATGATTGACATTGAGATGTAACAAAGAGAGTTAGAAATGGTAAAATTTAAAAAATAATTTTGCACAAAGTTGTGAGCCTATTCATGCCATTTCACATATTTATCTGAAGTAGTAGTATTGTATTTAGATGTAACGATAATCTCTATATCCCTGGAATTAAATATTTGTTTAAAAGGCAGATTAATTATTAAGAGGGTTTTTTTTTTTTTTTTTTTTAATATTACGAGAAGCATTCTTAACATTTTTTAGTTCATCAGTCTGTTAGCAACCTCTTTATGCTTAACCACAAAACAGAGGTTGCACAGCAAATCCATTGTGGACCGAATAGCTGTAAAAGCAGTTGATGTTGTTTTTCTGTCCTTCAAAGGATGAACATAGGTGTTCAATGAAGATGTTCCACTCATCCTTATTAAGTGACAGAAGCTGCTTCACTGGATGAGAGCGAAGGATGATAATCAATTTGCAATGTACATGCAATATATGCAACGGTGAGATGCACATTAAAGACATTTCAAGAGGTTAGAACACCGTTGTGAAGAAGTGAGATGGTCATGACGAACTTATGGATATAGTTCATTCTCATAAAATAATTACAATCCAGAAAATGTTCTTCTTTATAAGAAATTGAAAATTTGTTGCAGAGTGACTTTGCTAGAATAATGCCAGCACCAAATCATTGGAATAATCAACCTGCTTGATTAATATGTAGTGACAAACTAAAATCTGCTTCTCCTAGTCCATATGCGTATAGAAATGTTCAGGTGTGCTGTGCATAATAAATAAATAAATAAATAAATAAAACGCTACAGTGCCAGAACGGCAAGATGAGAGGCACCCTCATTGCTTTTAGTTATTTTGCTTTTCGTCACCCTCAGTGATTATACTGCCATGTGTGACTGACATCTTGTGGCGACATTAAGAATAGCGATCAGGTTTGCACTAAGAACAAACTATTAATTCTAGTTGGTTAAATTACACTGAGTTTCTCGCATTGCTGTCAACAATGGATTCTACACACGGTTTTGTTTTTCAATTGTTAAATCGAACCAGAGCAAGTCAAATAGTATCATAATCTCAAACATTTCACTCTGTAAACGCTCAACAGTATTTTGCATGGAGCTATTTATGTTTCAGGTTGACTTGAAATCAAGGGCGTAGGTTTGGTCTCAGCATTGGTAGGGACGATACAACAGCATAACCTGCATGTACACTTTTTTCTCGGAAGGGGAGATTAATAAGACCAAACAGTTTGAGTAAATGGGGAACAGGGCAACATTTCTCAAGAATATGAACTTAATTCATATGCTACATCAGTACTGCTCATTACGTCGATCACGATCGACCAGTCGATCACAACACTAGTGTGGGCAGCTCGCGGCATCAACAAAAAAAAAATACTTTTTAATGTACATAGTTAATTGTGATTATGTTGTGTGTATGTTATGTTGTGTGAGAAACATATGAGGTGATGCAGCACCCCTCTCTCTTCAAGCAGCTTCTTTGTCACGTTTCTCTAGTTCTACTGTGTAGTTTCCAGCAGAGTTCACTACATTTCTCACAGTTTAATTCATGTTAATAGCAGAAAACACAAACAGAAAGACACTTCTTTCTAAGCAGCTTCCTACTCGAGTTTTGCAGGTTAGCAAGTTCACACAGTTTAATGTTATGCTAACTCTGATGGAGGTCAAACTTTTAGTAACAAAATTAGTGATG
This sequence comes from Corythoichthys intestinalis, assembly GCF_030265065.1. Taxonomy (NCBI): domain Eukaryota; kingdom Metazoa; phylum Chordata; class Actinopteri; order Syngnathiformes; family Syngnathidae; genus Corythoichthys; species Corythoichthys intestinalis. Next base: position 48,023,415 of record NC_080398.1, read on the forward strand.
AGTTTGCGACCACCACAACATTGACGTCTTTTTTAATTACTTACAGTGGCTGCTGCTCGCCAAAAAACACTTACAATATCCCCTTCTTCGAAGAGGGCGGAGGAAGCAGCATGTTTTGACATGTATTTCTGTTGGGGCTGTGTGAGTGTGAGCATGCGTGTGTGTGTGTGTGTCAGGGGTGGGTCAAGTCATCAGCCAATCAAACATGCGTTTGAGGGGGGAAATGGACGCATTCAGCATGTGAAAATGGGTAAATGTAATTTTAAACATAATGAAAATAATTCACTAAATAATTGTATGGTCAATTTATTTTTACAACATATGGGAAGCAATCTAAATGACCTACTGTATATAATTGAACTCCTTATATCATGCATATAAGGTTGCTTAAAAGTTGGTGGGGACAATTTGAGCATCCTGAAAAGTTGCTAGTGTTATGTCCTTAGTATCCCCATGCAAACCTACACCCTTGCTTGAAATATCTTCAAAAATCCTAAACCCTTGAATCCTCCCTCGCTAAAGCCCTGTATCAGTAACATTTTTAAGCGATTGTAAAACATCAGCAATACAATGAAACGGAACAATTCCCCTTAATCATAACAACAATATCAAAACATGGGTCTGCAAGCATGTTGTCTCAAGAGAAATGTCCAAATGTTGTAAATCCCTCAGTTCAGCTGAAAATGACTTCTGCTTCCATGTTTTGTTTTTTCAGAATAAGACTCCAGCCATGTCGCAATACTTTTAAATAGCATTAAATAAAAGAATCGTCAAGGTAAACAATTATTTATTGCAGTCTTCGTAGTTTTTGTTACATTATTGTAAAGAAACGGGGTGCTTTGCCTCTAAAAGCTAAGTGAGGCGTCTTTGTGTGTTTGAAAAGCGCTCTAGAAATAAAATGTATTATTATTATTATTATTAAAAGGGTAGGGGAACACTGGAATACTGCCGCTTGTTTGGCGTAGCAGGAAAACTGTGCCATCTAGTGGTGTAATTCAGAACACTAGTGTGGTCAGTTGCTAATGCACGATAATTTTGTACACAAATTCCAATCATTCTGAATTGGAAAACTTTGAATCACAATACCTGTATATGCTGACGCACCCAGGTTTTTAGAATCATATTGGATAGCAGGACTCTTAAGGTACGGAGCCCCCCGGGTGCCAGGATAGAAAAAATAAAAAATCATAGCTAATCTGTACCCACAGTTTACTAATCTGTGGGTACAGTTTAGTAATCTGTACCCACAGTTTACTAATCTGTACCCACAGATTACTAATCTGTACCCAGTTTACTAAACTGTACCCACAGATTACTAAACTGTACCCACACTTTACTAATCTGTACCCACAGTTTACTCATCTGTACCCACAGTTTACTAATCTGTGTTTGCACATTTTCTGTGCTGCTGTCATGTCCGTGCGTGCTTAATTCAAGTAGTGTTCATTTATCAGTTAGCTATTTTTAGTAGCCGCATTAGCAGCTACTAACACACAACATGCCATATTGATTGATGACACCTGAAAATGTAGACGGGTACCAAAGAAAATGTGCAATAGTTACCTTTTAAAACCCCTTTGTTCGTCAAGGGCAAATGGTGCATATGGTTGCTCGTTTGGTCCCTCGGCATTTGGACTCGGAGTCCCCGCCAAACATTGGTGACTACTGTTTCTGGGTCATTGCTAAACTGTGGGTACAGATTAGTAATCTGTGGGTGCAGTTTAGTAAACTGTGGGTACAGATTGCTAAACTGTGGGTACAGTTTAGTAATCTGTGGGTACAGATTAGTAAACTGTGGGTACAGTTTAGTAAACTGTGGGTACAGATTGCTAAACTGTGGGTACAGTTTAGTAATCTGTGGGTACAGTTTAGTAAACTGTGGGTACAGTTTAGTAATCTGTGGGTACAGATTAGTAAACTGTGCGTACAGTTTAGTAAACTGTGGGTACAGATTAGTAATCTGTGGGTACAGATTAGCTATTGATTTTTTTATTTTTTCTACCGTGGCACCCGGGGGGCTCCGTATTTAAGAATCTGAAAATGTCAGAAATAACAACAGCAACTGTGAACAGCAATTAAACTATTTTCGAATTGAGTTGCGTATTTTTAACCGCAGTATATGAATAATATGTAATGTGCATTTAGAAACCTGAAGTAAGAATTGTACATAAAACTAGTAGATCGGTTTCAAAAACCTTGGTGAGTAAAATATTCTCTTCCTGTGATGTAGCACTTTTTTAAATCACAAAACAATGCTGAGTAACAATAACATTAATCTAAAATCAAACTGATTCCTGGATAAAAGTAAATTTGGGTCACTAAATAAGAATAATTAGGTCAAAAGTGTCAATTGGCTATAGTTTTTTAGGGACAGTAACTTGCCAAAATGTTAAAATCCAAGCAATTTACCGTAATTTTTCGGACTATAAACAGCTACTTTTCCCCCTAATTTTGAATACTGCGGCTTATGGTCCATTGCGGCTTATTTGATTTATTTTGGTTAATAGGTAACACTTTCTTTGACAGCGGACGGGCATTAATGACATTATGAATTATGTCACTAACTCCATATATGTCCAGCTCGGATCTTTACATCCATTAAAAAGTGAGATAATTTGCCGGATGACACAAAATGGCATCTGTCATAAGCATTCATTAATGCTCATAGCAGTGTTATATTATAATTATGATGGTTTTATAACAGTCTTATGGCGCCACTATCAAATAAAGTGTTTCCAAATACCATAACTAGCAATTAATGAAACACCTGGAACAGTATCTAAAGAAATATTTGGCACTGAACATGAATTCTGATTTATTTGTTATTTAAATCTGTAGTGCTGCAATGCATGTTAGGAGGCATGTTGGACGACAACAGTGTTGACAGCAGGTCGCAGCTAAGGTTGACTGTCTCCACAAAGGGAGCAGTGATGGCCAAATGAAACTTCTTGAATCAATGATGCTTTGCAGCCAATTGGTTCAAAGCTTCATGGTGGTTTATTTGATCGTATGACAGTCTTATGATGCCGCTGTCAAATATAGTGTTACCAGTTAATATCTTTTGGTGTAAATATCCTATAATACAGTCAGTACAGCTGAGACTTATAGTCCAGTGCGGCTTACAGTATCTATGAACAAATGCCATTTTTGTGTCAAATTTGGTGTGTCGCGACTTATAGTCAAGTGCGAGTGATAGTCCGAAAATTACAGTGGACAAAAATGTGTATTTATTAAAACTAACGTTTTTTTTTTTTCTTGGGTAAACGTACATATGCCCAAAAAATTGTCTATCATTTCAGAATATAACTGTGTCGGCAAAAGCTTTGACAAAATATTCTGTTTTCAATGTATTGCATGAATCCAGGTGTTTAGGAAGTGGACTGAAGGAAAAAAGTCATTGAATTCTTTTTACATGTTCTTTTATTCTCTTGACAAACAGGAGATGACGACACACAATTCAGGAACAAAAAGAAAGCAATAATCACCTAAGATATATACATTTATTAAGGAAAGAGTAATTTAAAGCTGGTCGACCAGGCTCCCCAGAAAAAAGTGCCCCGAGCTTAGAATTCATACAGTTTATATCTTCCGTCTCCACAAAGAGTGAAAAAAAAAAAACAGACAGCCTAGTGCCAGCCCCTACCTAGCCAAAACAATAGAAGAAAAAGTCCTTGTACACATGCAGTACTGTATATAAACACACAGCTATGAGAACAAAGAAGGATCATGTGCAACCATGTAAAATGAATAGATATATGTTCAAGTGAATAAATGGAAATATACTGTATACAGTGCCTCGCAAAAGTATTCGGCCCCCTTGAACCTTGCAACCTTTCGCCACATTTCAGGCTTCAAACATAAAGATATAACATTTTAATTTTTTGTCAAGAATCAACAACAAGTGGGACACAATCGTGAAGTGGAACAAAATTTATTGGATAATTTAAACTTTTTTAACAAATAAAAAACTGAAAAGTGGGGCGTGCAATATTATTCGGCCCCCTTGCGTTAATACTTTGTAGCGCCACCTTTTGCTCCAATTACAGCTGCAAGTCGCTTGGGGTATGTTTCTATCAGTTTTACACATCGAGAGAATGACATTCTTGTCCATTCTTCCTTGCAAAACAGCTCGAGCTCAGTGAGGTTGGATGGAGAGTGTGAACAGCAGTCTTCAGCTCTTTCCACAGATTCTCAATTGGATTCAGGTCTGGACTTTGACTTGGCCATTCTAACACCTGGATACATTTATTTTTGAACCATTCCATTGTAGATTTGGCTTTATGTTTTGGATCATTGTCCCGTTGGAAGATAAATCTTCGTCCCAGTCTCAGGTCTTGTGCAGATACCAACAGGTTTTCTTCCAGAATGTTCCTGTATTTGGCTGCATCCATCTTCCCGTCAATTTTAACCATCTTCCCTGTCCCTGCTGAAGAAAAGCAGGCCCAAACCATGATGCTGCCACCACCATGTTTGACAGTGGGGATGGTGTGTTCAGGGTGATGAGCTGTGTTGCTTTTACACCAAACATATCGTTTTGCATTGTGGCCAAAAAGTTCAATTTTGGTTTCATCTGACCAGAGCACCTTCTTCCACATGTTTGGTGTGTCTCCCAGGTGGCTTGTGGCAAACTTTAAACGAGACTTTTTATGGATATCTTTGAGAAATGGCTTTCTTCTTGCCACTCTTCCATAAAGGCCAGATTTGTGCAGTGTACGACTGATTGTTGTCCTATGGACAGACTCTCCCACCTCAGCTGTAGATCTCTGCAGTTCATCCAGAGTGATCATGGGCCTCTTGGCTGCATCTCTGATCAGTTTTCTCCTTGTTTGAGAAGAAAGTTTGGAAGGACGGCCGGGTCTTGGTAGATTTGCAGTGGTCTGATGCTCCTTCCATTTCAATATGATGGCTTGCACAGTGATCCTTGAGATGTTTAAAGCTTGGGAAACCTTTTTGTATCCAAATCCGGCTTTAAACTTCTCCACAACAGTATCTCGGACCTGCCTGGTGTGTTCCTTGGTTTTCATAATGCTCTCTGCACTTTAAACAGAACCCTGAGACTATCACAGAGCAGGTGCATTTATACGGAGACTTGATTACACACAGGTGGATTCTATTTATCATCATCGGTCATTTAGGACAACATTGGATCATTCAGAGATCCTCACTGAACTTCTGGAGTGAGTTTGCTGCACTGAAAGTAAAGTGGCCGAATAATATTGCACGCCCCACTTTTCAGTTTTTTATTTGTTAAAAAAGTTTAAATTATCCAATAAATGCTGTTCCACTTCACGATTGTGTCCCACCTGTTGTTGATTCTTGACAAAAAAATTAGATTTTATATCTTTATGTTTGAAGCCTGAAATGTGGCAAAAGGTTGCAAGATTCAAGGGGGCCGAATACTTTTGCAAGGCACTGTATCTACAAGACAAACTGCATTAATGTAGACACATTTCATAAACGAACGCACACACTTTTCATTTAATAATCGATGGAATGATTGATGGAATTAGGGATTCTAAAAATATTCAATAGCTACAGAATGACACACCTTCATAAAAGAACACACTACAGAGATATTTATCCTTTTAATTAAACATAAAATCAAACATTTTGCATGTTTTCTGTATTTCCTACATTTAAAAAAATTAATTTCCATTACTGTACCTTAGCATTAGCCATGACTGGAGAGACAGTCAGGTCCGATTCAGTGTGCAGAAGACCTTCCATCATTGATGTGACGTCAGTGTCATTTGTGGCCTTGTAGAAGGATAAAGGGAAAACATATTTCATTCTAGGATTTTTCACAAACCTAATTGTCAGGACACATATTTTTTAGTACTTTATTTTTTCTATAAAGCGCACCAGATTATAAAGCACACCCTCAATGAATGAGTTTATTTTCATATACAGTGGGGCAAATAAGTATTTAGTCAACCACCAATTGTTCAAGTTCTCCTACTTGAAAAGATTAGAGGCCTGTAATTGCCAACATGGGTAAACCTCAACCATGAGAGACAGAATGTGGGAAAAAAAAAAAAAAAAAAAAGAAAATCATTGTTTGATTTTTAAAGAATTTATTTCCAAATTAGAGTGGAAAATAAGTATTTGGTCACCTACAAACAAGCAAGATTTCTGGCTGTCAAAGAGGTCTAACTTCTTCTAATGAGGTCTAACAAGGCTCCACTCGTTATCTGTATTAATGGCACCTGTTTTAACTCATTATCGGTATAAAAGACACCTGTCCACAACCTCAGTCAGTCACACTCCAAACTCCACTATGGCCAAGACCAAAGAGCTGTCAAAGGACACCAGAGACAAAATTGTAGACCTGCACCAGGCTGGAAAGACTGAATCTGCAATAGGTAAAACGCTTGGCGTCAAGAAATCAACTGTGGGAGCAATTATTAGAAAATGGAAGACATTCAAGACTCTGATAATCTCCCTCAATCTGGGGCTCCATGCAAGATCTCACCCCGTGGCGTCAAAATGATAACAAGAACGGTAAGCAAAAATCCCAGAACAACACAGGGGGACCTAGTGAATGACCTACAGAGAGCTGGGACCACAGTAACAAAGGCTACTATCAGTAAGACAATGCGCCACCAGGGACTCCTGAACTGCCAGACGTGTCCCCCTGCTGAAAAAAGTACACGGCCAGGCCCGTCTTTTCAGTTCAGTTTAGTTCAGTTTAAGTTTATTGTCCCCTAAGAAGGGGAAACTTGTCTTACAGCAGGTAAGCATACAGATAACAGATAACACAACAACTCATACACATACAATAAAATAACACAGACTACAAATTTAAAATGCCATAGACAGTTTTGCATCTAAGTCCAAGAATTGTGCAAATTTAGCAACCGAATTGCACTAGGTAGGAAGGAGTTCTTTGTCCTATTTAAGTTAAAACAAGGGACTCTGAATCTCCTGCCTGAAGGGAGGACCTCAAACGAGAAATGAAGGGGATGTTGTACACAATTCAGTATGTGTTTTGCCTTCCTCATGACCTGCCTCTCATAAATAACTGTTAAGTTGACCGGTGGACAGCCTATTATCTTACTAGCGACCTTGATAATATGGTTGATGTTATTTTTCTCCTTCAGGCTAATTCCTCCATACCAGGCAATAAAAGCAAAAGTAAGAACCGATTCAATAAAAGATTTATAAAACAAGGACAAGATAGCCTTATCAACATTAAAAGAGTTAAGCTTCCTTAGGAAGTACAATCGTTGTTGGCCCTTTTTGCAGATAGACTCTGTATTTGCATCGAATTTGAGTTTACTGTCTATCACAGTACCCAAGTATTTATACTGATCCACCACCTCTATACTGTTACCTTTTATACAAGTTGGTTGAGGTGGAGCAGGTTGGTTTTTCCTAAGATCTACCACCATATCCTTAGTTTTAGAGGTGTTAAGGTGGAGAAAAGATTTATCACACCAACTAACAAATTCGTCGACCACGGGGCCATGCTGGGATTCATGTTTCTGGAGTAGACTGACAATGACTGTATCATCAGTATATTTCAGGATGTATCTGTTGCTATACTGACTCCTACAATCTTTAGAGTTGAGAATAAATAGTAAAGGAGTGCGGTCTGCGGTTAGCTAGAGAGCATTTGGATGATCCACAACAGGACTGGAAGAATGTGTTATGGTCAGATGAAACCAAAATAGAACTTTTTGGTCGAAACACAGGTTCTCGTGTTTGGAGGAGGAAGAATACTGAATTGCATCCGAAGAACACCATACTCATTGTGAAGCATGGGGGTGGAAACATCATGCTTTGGGGCTGTTTTTCTGCAAAGGGACCAGGACGACTGATCTGTGTAAAGGCAAGAATGAATGGGGCCATGTATCCCGAGATTTTGAGTGAAAATCTTCTTCCATCAGCAAGGGCATTGAAGACGAGACGTGGCTGGGTCTTTCAGCATGACAATGATCCCAAACACACAGCCAGGACAACAAAGGAGTGGCTTCGTAAGAAGCATTTCAAGGTCCTGGAGTGCCAGTCTCCAGATCTCAACTCTTTAGAAAATCTGTGGAGGGAGTTGAAAGTCCGTGTTGCCCAACGACAGCCCCAAAACATCACTGCCCTAGAGGAGATCTGCATGGAGGAATGGGCCAAAATACCAGCAACAGTGTGTGAAAAGCTTGTGAAGAGTTACAGAAAACGTTTGGCCTCCGTTATTGCCAACAACGGGTACAAAACAAAGTATTGAGATGAACTTTTGGTATTGACCAAATACTTATTTTCCACCATGATTTACAAATAAATTCTTTAAAAATCAAACAATGTGATTTTCTGTTTTTTTTTTCAACATTCTGTCTCTCATGGTTGAAGTTTACCCATGTTGACAATTACAGGCCTCTCGAATATTTTCAAGTGGGAGAACTTGCACAATTAGTGGTTGACTAAATACTTATTTGCCCCACTGTATAATGCACACTAGATTATAAGGCACTTTCAATTTAAAGGAAAAATTTTAAGTGTGCCTTTTAGTACAGATGACAAAGGTTTACTGTATTCTGTATATTAGCTGACAAAATGTGATGGTTTGTTCTGTAAACTCCCAGAGGGTAGATGAGCATATAATCACTTCAGATACAAATGCTGCATTTAAAGTTTTCTTAACAGCATCAGAAATTAATTAATCTGGCTGTACAATGTACAGCATCAGTGACAATACACCAGCAGAGATTTTCAGTTTTGAGTTTCCTCTAGGAATCAATATTTTCAACGCCACACTATACTACATATTATGCCAACAAATCTGGGCCAATTCAACAAGTGTTTTATCGTCTAAAAAAAATATCAACCACATGAGAGTCAAAACATCATACTAGAAGTTCTGAAGTTCTGAAAAAAAAATGGGGCATTTACCGACATTTTTTTTTCATTCCAATGAAGGCTATGCACTAATTTATGTTGATCATTGTACATGTCTTTATTGAACTCATATTTGTATACTACACGTCCTTCAATGTGCAAAAACTGATATGCTTTTAGACGGGGCAATAGCATTGTTTTTAACACAAGTCTTAAATTAGGGTTGTAAACTTATATATATACTATTAAATGACCTGTTAGTACAAGGTTTTGTGATGTCTACTTTATACTAATCTCTATGTAGAGCAAGTGTCTACTTGAAGTTTAAAAAATAAAGAGGTATGTCTGTATTTACAATTCATATGTGTAAAAATATAATCTATAAATGCATTTCTGGGGCAGGTTATGGTATGTTTCAACATGGAAAAAGCTGCCAGTTCGCCAGTACCTTAGCAACATTGATGTCACTCCTTTGAGAAAGACTAGAATTCAAAGAGTCAAAGATGCTGCAGCTTTCTCTTGAAAATTCAAGGGTGCTAAAACAGAAATTTACACAACTTTTTATCCAGTGGTCACGGTTCACAACTTGAAAAGAAAAAGACATTAAATGTGGTACCTGAGTAGAGAAATTGTCTCAATGTTTTCAGCCATGGCACTCTTTGGCATGAACTTTGACGGATCATCTTAAGGTGAGAAAACATGAATAGCTGTTTGCAAAACTACATCACTTAAAACAGCACTACTGGTGGTATAAGACAAAAGCCACAATATCAATGACTAATGGTACCATAAAAATTTTATCACTGCATCTCTCACCAGTGGCAGATGTTACTTAAAAGCCAATCATTATTACATAGTCAATGCTAAAAGTGATTATGGAATCGCTTACATCAATTTTACTAATTTGATATATGAGTGAAATCCACAGTCATAAAAAATGTTTTACCTTGTGTAAATGACTCTTTGGACTGCAGTGCTTTATCCATTTGTTGAGCTACAGTTTTATCTTCTATATTTCCCTCTTCCTCGCCTTTTCCGGGCTCTGCCAACTTCCCGACTAATCCCTGATTTTTCATCACTGTATTATAGACTGTGTGTGTCTCTGTCCTGCTGTTTGGTCTGTTTGTTATTTTTATCCATGATGAGGTTGACTTCTCCACTGATCTAGTGACTGGGCTACTTGCCATTTCATTGTAAGGACAAATATCAGCTTGTCCTCCTAATGGAGAGGGGTCAGGGATCATTTTGCGTCTGTGGAGTTTTGCAGAGGGAAAAAAATACAAAAAACATTGACACTATGTTATTAACTAACAGAGGTTCAGTACAGTATATGCATTGAACACAATTCCAGTAAACATCAGTAATTCTGAATGCAGGTTAGTGAATAAATACTACCAATAAATGAAAATCTCTATATAAACAATGTTCATAAATGTCACATAACACACCGCCATTCTGCTGAAACACCACTGTCCCTGTCATTTTTATCATCATCACCATCTTCATCACAGTCATATTCCTCTACTTCCTCCAAGTCATCTTCGTTATTTTGTCCTCGAGCCCAAAAGTGGTGATTGAGTAACTCTGGCCACTTAATCCTGAAGAGCAAACAACATGACAACACATTCAACTACTAACGTGTTTAAATTTTGAATTGGATAGGGGAAAAAAGGGAGTTAAGGCTTCATTCATTCAGGCTTCATGTATGCGTGCGTCTGACCTGTCATCAGGATCTTTGGTGAGTAACGCTCTAAGAAGATTTTGAAAACTTTGACTGGGAAGACTAGTTGGAGACACTGTACAAAACAAAGAAAGTGTTGTTAAACATATTGCTTTTTTAAATATTGAGTCAATGTGTTCTCCCCAGTTTCGATACAATAAAATATGTATACCTATCTGGATGGGAGGTGGAGGTTCATTGTGTAAAATCAATTTGCTGAGTTCATTGATGTTAGGAGAGAAAAATGGTGGTTTACCTAAGAAAAAAACTTTGTATTACACTTGGATGACTGTAGTTGTATTAAGTTCATTTTGTCTACATTTATAAATTAGTTGTTTTTTTCTTTTATCCCAGACAATTGATTTAGGTTGTTTTATTTACCTGACATGTTTCTGCGACTACTTCCGCCTTCATCAGAGTGTCAATGATGTTGGTGTGACGCGTTATTTATCATCTGATGGATGAAGGCGTGACTCACCTGTCAGATTACACAGGCGAGTCACGCCCCCTGCTGACCCTTCACGCCTTCATCCATCAACTGATAAATGACGCATCACACATACATCAGTGACACTCTGATGAAGGCGGAAGTAGTCGCCGAAACATGTCAGGTGAATAAAGAACCTAAAACAATTGTCTGGGATAAAAGAAAAAACTCAACTAATCTTGGATGACTGTGTTTTGCATGTTTTTTTTGTTTTTTTTCTGTAATTGTTGGGGTTTTTTTGTCATTGAATGGATTGAATGTACCTGTAAATATACAGTGGCATGAAAAAGTATCTAAGCCTTTTGGAATTTCTCACATTTCTGCATAAAATCACCATCAAATGTGATCGGATCTTTGTCGAAATCACACAGATGAAAATACAGTGTCTGCTTTATCTAAAACCACCCAAACATTTATAGGTTTTCATATTTTAATGAGGACAGCATGCAAACAATGAAAGGGGGGGGGGGGGGGGATAAGTAAGTGAACACCGTCGAAGGAGAATCAAAGAGCAATTGAAACCAACTCCTACCAAACATTTTAAGTCAGATGTGTGCCCAATCACTGATGAGTGGATTAAAGCTGCCATTTAAAACTCACCAACATCAACACCTCATGCCATCCTGAAGCATGTTGGAGGGAGAATCATGATTTGGGGCTGTTTCGCTGCCTCTGGCCCTGGACAACTGCAATCATTAATGGAAGAATTAATTCAAAGGTTTATCAGGATGTTTTGCAGGAAAACCTGAAAACGTCTGTCAGACAGTTGAAGCTAAAAAGAGGATGGATTCTGCAACAAGACAATGATCCAAAACACAGAAGTAAATCAACTTAAGAATAGTTTCAGAAGAACAAAATACACATTCTGGAGTGGCCAAGACAAAGTCCAGACTTGAACCCCATTGAAATGCTGTGGCATGACCTAAAGACAGCGATTCATGCCAGACATTTAGGAAACTGACTGAACTGCAGCAGTTTTGTAGAGAAGAATGGACCAATATTAGTCCTGATCGGTGTGCCAGACTGATCTGCAGCTACAGGAAGCGTCTGGTTGAAGTTATTGCAGCCAAAGGGGGGGCCACAAAACATTAAATATGATGGTTCACTTACTTATTTTCCCCCTTCTGTCATTGTTTGCATACTATCCTCATTAAAATATGAAAACCTATAAATGTTTGGGTGGTTTTAGTTAAAGCAGGCACTGTATTTTCATCAGTGTGATTCTGACAAAGATCTGATCACATTTGATGGTGATTTTATGCAGAAATGTGAGAAATTCAAAAAGGTTCAGATACTTTTTCATACCACTGTAGATTACATTACAACCTTATGCATGTATGGGTACAATACCAGTCAACATGTAGTAGAGAATACAGCCAAGAGACCAGATATCAGAGGTAAAAGTTGTTTCTGATCCTTGTAGGACTTCTGGGGCCATGTATGTAGGTGAGCCTGAAGATGTACAGAGTCTTAGTATTTAATTATGTGCATTAGACAACAGAAAAACAAGGAATAATACAACAACTCTGACCTTGAAACCTTTTTTTTATATCGTCATATTTATGGTTTGCCTCGGCATCGTCACAAGCAGAACACAATGAGAAGACATCTTCAAGTGTTTCTCTCTCTGTCTTGGAGTGGCAGAAGTTACTAAACTTTAAAGTACCGCTACTATCCAGCAGAATCTATTGCAGGAAAGATGATACTCATAGAGTATTTGAACTCAACTGAACTATATTTGTATAGCACTTTCATGATATACAGTACTATGAAAAAGGATTTGAACTTTCTGGAATTTTTCACATTTCTGCATAAAATCACCATCAAATGTGATCTGATCTTTGTCAAAATTACAAAGATGTAAAAACAGTGTCTGCTTTAACTGAAACCACCCAAATGTTTATGGGTTTTCATATTTTAATGAGGATAGCATGCAAGCAATGACAGAAGGGGGAAAAATAAGTGAACCGTCTGCTTAAGGAGACTTTAAGAGCAATTGAAACCAATTTTTACCAAACAATTTAAGTCAGGTGTGTGTCCAACCACTGTGTGTCCAACCACTGATGAGTGGTTTAAAGTTGCTCTGCCCACTATAAAACACACACCTGGTAAGAATTTTCTTGATGAGAAGCATTGTCTGATGTGCATCATGGCTCGGTCAAAAGAGCTGTCTGAAGACCTGCGATCAAGGATTGTTGATTTGTATAATACTGTGTAAGGATACGAAACCATCTCTAAAAAGTCTGGATATTCATCAGTTGACAGTCAGAGTAGTTGTCTACAAATGGAGAGAGTTTGGCACTGTTGCTTCTCTCTTGAAGTTATTGCTGCCAAAAAAGGGGTGGGGGGCACAAAATATTAAATGTGATGGTTCACTTACTTATTTTCCCCCTTCTGTCATTGTTTGCATACTATCCTCATTAAAATATGAAAACCTATAAATGATTGGTTGGTTTTAGTTAAAGCAGACAGTTTTTTCATCTGTGTGATTTACACAAAGATCGGATCACATTTGATGGTGTTTTTATGCAGAAATGTGAGAAATTCCAAAAGGTTCTGATACTTTTTCCACACCACTGTACATGATATACTACTATGTTGGTCGTTAGCATATACTGTAACATGTACAAACCTTAGTTGGTGTCAAGTCAGAGAAAATGATTCCTAACTTGTGAATGTGTTTCAGTCCTTTTACCATGTCCCAACCAAACTTCCTCACAATGTCCTCAGGAAGACATGTGTCCCGATTTATCACAGACTCCAAGGAACCAGCTATCACACAAAGAGAGAGTGACTGGGAGCTTGATGATACATACCTAACTACAACAAGGTGTACGAGCAAGAAACAATAGAACAGCTACTATTTTGTTTAAGGCAACAATATATAACTTGTGCAAATCGCCATTAGTGCAGGGGACAAATGTGAAACCTTATTGAGACATTTCTTATTAAGGATCCATGGTAGTGACCAATAATGACCAATATTTGCAACTGACCTGTGCAGAGCTCTTCCACAATCCACAAGTGCTTTTTGGTCTCATACCACTCATAAAAGCGTGCAATATTTGGATGATTCAGATCTTGAGAAAGACGGACCTGCGACAGAAACAACAACAGGTAGGCTAACACTATTCCCATATTAGACACTACTTACATCCATGAAAGTAAGTAGTATCCTACATGATTGGTGATTTCAGGTCTCTTGACTTTGTCACTGCATTTGAGGGCTACATAGTTTAGATTTCCCTTCTGTCTCCCTTTATAGACAAGAGATGTTGACCCTCCACCCAGCTCATCATACAAGATAAAGTTCTCCATCTGCTCTGAGAGGAAACGATAGAAAGTACTTAAGTTATAGACTTGAAAATGCATATAAAATCAAGGGCGTAGGTTTGCATAGGGACGGTAGGGACATAACACAACCAACTTTTCAGGATGCTTAAATTGTCCCCACCAATTTTTACGCAACCTTATTTGCATTATATAATGACTTAAATTATATAGGTAATTTAAATTGTCTTCCCATGTTGTTAGGATAGAATTAACCCTACCATTATTAAGTGAATTACAGTACTTTTCAATATGTTCAGACTTACATTGACCCCTCTTCACTTGCTGAATGTGCTAGTCCACCCCACCCCCCAAACGCAAAATTTGATTGGCTGATGACTTGACCCCCCCTAAATTCACACACGTGCTCACAGCGGGTGTTCTGTCAAATTTTTCACCCTGATACTATTTTGCTCCCGAAGTTTTGTGGCGGTGAATAAGCACTCTTTTACATTCAGTTGGACTCTCAAAGGCATCCAAAGGTGCTAAAAAAACAAGAGATTATTAGATTATTTTTTTGGGCAGCGATGCCGAGTAGCTGTGACAGCTGTAGTAGTAGCAAGTAGCTCTACCGATTTCACCAATGAGATGTCGCAAAAATAATCACATGACTTCATTATACCAATCAGACGCAAGCTTGCTGTTCTAGCTTCACGCCAGCCTGCGCCATCATGTGGTGTCTTTAGCACCGTAAAAAAATGAAGTATTTGATATTGAGCGCTACTCTCAACATGACTCGAAAGTGCGGATTTCAACCTCTATCCCAGTTTTTTTTTTTTGCACTGATTGACCAAGGCAAATCGGATATATGCTCCTTTTAATTTCTAAATAGTAATTATGAAGGAACACTTCACTATTCAAACTAGGAACTATTTTCTCCACCAGACGGCACTCATGCTCTTTGGATGAATAATGCCTCATTTATGTTTTTTTTTTCTCTCATTGGAATTCAATTCAATTTTTTTTTTTTTTTTTTTGTATTTCTTTGGCTTAATATGGTTATGTAATGTGTTATTGTCCAGTATCATTATAACAACGGTTCATATACCATTGTTTAAAAAAACAAAAACAAAAAATTCAAACAAAAATTAGCAGTTACTCAAAATGTTACTCTTACTTGATTATTCTTTTCACTCTATACCTTTTTACTTGTACTTGAGGACATTTTTTGGGTGACTACTTTTACCCTTACTTGAGGAAAATTATTTTTGAAGTAACGCTAATCTTACTTGAGTAAAACTCTACCGGCTCTGCGTTTAAATATTGCAATTTAAATTTGCTTATAAAATCCAGACGCTTATTCTGGAAGTTTTCAAAATGTTTTTTTAGTAGTTTTTGAAAACAAAGGTTTGAATCGAACGGTGTACCACCTAAACCAATACATATGCACTGCAAACCCCCCACCTTCTTAAAACTGAGGGGGAAAAAAAACAAACTTAAAATTCCCTTGTTTTAAGTGTAAATCTACTAGAAATAAGTAAAACTATCTGCTAGTGCTTCAGGTGAATTTTACTCACTTAGGTTTCTTGAAATAAGAAAAATACCGAGCGGAAAATAAGATAAACATAATTATTTAAAGCAAAACGTTTGCATATTTAATATAAAAAAAAATTTTTTTTTTAATTTTTAAACTTGTTTGTCAGAAATGTTCTTAATTCAAGAATATATATCGTTCAAAACATTATTTGAAAGTTTTTTGGGTTTTTTTTTTTTTTCTTGATTTAGGTGAAAAATGGCCAACTTGTAGTTGTATGGCCTTAATAAGAACAAATACTGTAGTAATATTTACCTAAAGTAAGTGGAAAAATCGAACACATTAATCTGTTAACCAGCCTTTAACACTCAGAACCAGATGGAGAAAATTATTCGACTAGATTTAAGAAAAATTATCAGATTAAGAAGTTATAAATTTGCAGTGAATAAATTAAATAAATCTGTATTGATTTATTTTGCAATAATAATTTAGCCAATCAATTAATTTGGTTCACATTGGTTAAGAAGTGTAGCCCTGACCGCTACACTTATTAATACACTTATTAATGTCCCGTCTCAAGAAAAAGTGTACATGTCATGGAGGTTATGCTGTTATATCGTCCTTACCAAACCTACGCCCTTGTATAAAATACAGGTATTGTCAGACAGATAAAGCGGACGTACTGTATCATTGCGCTAAAACGTAAAACACACGAATGAAAGGTGAGTAAAATATAATTCAGAGCTGAAATGTCAAACGGATTTAGAGATACTGCTCATACGCTAGCACTAATGTATTTCAAACGCGGATATTTGCGAACCTACCTGACAAATTCTGGCGCTCCTGCCTTCGTTCTCCCAACCGGAAGTTGGGAAGGCGGGTTACTCAACCCCATCCGAGGGGCGCAAATGAAACCTCTCATTCGCATCAAACCGCATCTGTTACATTAAATGTATGGTTACATGCATATAATAATCTTTCCTTTAAAACGCACACAGCGTATCTAAAACTGGAACTGTTTTAATATTTAAAGATTCCATTGCGTGGGGCAACCGTGTGACATGGTTTATTCCATCGTTGCTAAGTTACACAAAAACAAAATAAAAAAGTTTAGTGGACAAGCAAATTGACCAGCACACCCACTTCACCGACTGCCAGTCCGATCAAAGAGTATAAAAAATAGCTCAATTCAGCTGTATATTAAAGAGAATGTGCAATTCTGCAGAAGAACCTAAAAGGGACCAGTTAAAATGGCTTTAAAAAATACATTCTATGCACTTTCAGCCTCAGCGCAGATTGTCGTGCAACAAACGTGGTAAATGGCATCCGGGGTTATGAAAAACAATGTCAAAAGTTTTTTTTTTTTTTTTTTTTTTTTTTTTAAAGTTAAGGGCACCTTTAAAATAATGAGCGAGTGGAAGACAAAAACCCAATTGTTTCCTCACACAGTGTGGTATATTCCATTTCATTCCACTCCAAAATTTCAACCTCAATGCATTAATAGTTCAAAAGGAACCAGAATAACAAATCCATACTTTACTACTTATTGATAAGCTTCAGTTTTAAGGACATGTGTAACCTGAATAAGTGAACCTTATCATAGCTTTGTTTCATCTTGTGAGACAGAGACTAAAGTGAGAACCTGAAGCTTAGTGCTGTGATAGCTTTTTCCACTTTATTGTTGACATACAAACATGCCAGTAAACCTAACCAACCTGCTGCCACCATCAGCATGTCTGTTAAGATGGCATAGAGTATAAGTGATATTGATGCCAAGAACTAGAGCCCTCTGTAATGGGTCACTGAAGATGAGAATCATGAGGTACAGATTATGAACCCCTCCAGTATTAAAGAGCAAGCCACACCACATGCAATTTTTCAAAATGACATACTGCTTCACCTGCGCATCAATAGCAGTAAACTGCATATTGCAGCGGTTGCTCTGCTATTGGCATATGATTCAAGAATGAAGCAATATTCAGTTTTTGTTTTAAGTTTTTAATGTACACCACTTTCCGGATACTGTGAACACATTGATCACATATACAGTGAGGAAAATAAGTATTTCAACACGCTGCGATTTTGCAAGTTCTCCCACTTAGAAACAATGAGCGGGTTTGAAATTTTCATGGTAGGTGCTTGTCCACTGTGAGAGACAATCTAAAAAAAAAAAAATCCTGAAATCACAGTGTATTATTTTTTAACAATTTATTTGTACTATACTGCTGTAAATAAGGCTTTTAACACCCGAGAAAATCAATCTTAATATTTGATACAGTAATTTGATTTTTGATCACAATTAAAGAGTTCAAATGTTTCCTGTAACTTTTCAATAAGTTCGCACAGACTGGAGCAGGGATTTTTCACCACTGCTCCACACAGATCTTCTCTAGATCAGTCAGGTTCCTGGGCTGTCACTGAGAAACACTGAGTTTGAGCTTTCTCCAAAGGTTTTCTATTGGGTTTAGGTCTTGATATGCTTTTTACAAAGCCACTAATTGGTTATTCTGGCTGTCTGCTTCGGGCCATTGTCATGTTAGAAGAGCCAGTCACGACCCATTTTCAATGCTCTAACTGAGGGAAGGAGGTTATTCCACAAAATCTCACAATATATGGCCCTGGTCATCATCTCCTTAATACAGTGCAGTCATCTAGTCCCATTTGCAGAAAAACACCCCCAAAGCAACACCTCCATGCTTCACAGTAGGGATGGTGTTCTTAGGATGGTACTCGTCATTCTTCTTCCTCCAAACACTATGAGTTGAATTGAGACCAAAAAGTTCCATTTTGATGTCATATGACCACATGGCTTTCTCCCATGACTCCTCTGGATCATCCAAATGGTCATTGGCAAACTTGAAACAGGCCTGGAAATGTGCTGGTTTAAGCAGGGGAACCTTCCGTGCCATGCATAATTTTAAACCATGACGTGATAGTGTTTTAGCAACAGTAATCTTGGAAATGGTGGTCCCAGCTCCTTTCAGCTCATTGACCAGCTCCCCCTGTGTAGTTTTTGGCTGACTCCTCACCATTCTTAAGATCATTGAGGCCCTACGAGGTCAATCTTGCATGGAGCCCCAGTCCGAGAGAGATTGACAGTCATGTTTAGCTCCTTCTATTTTCTAATAATTGCTCCAACAGTGGATGTCATAACACCAAGCTGCTTGGCAATTGTCCCGTAACCCTGTCCAGCCTTGTCGAGGTCTACAATTCTGTCTTGTGTCTTTGGAAAGCTTTTTGGTCTTGGCCATGTTAGAAATCAGAGTCATCCTGATTGTATGGACTGCACAGGTGTTTATATGCAGCTAACCGCCTCAAACAGATGAAAAAGTCAGATTCAAAAAGTCCACCTCGACTCCACTTATTCATTGGACATTTTAAAGGCGATCGACAGGTATTTGAGGCTCCCAATTCCAGCCAATAGACAGGTGTTTAAATACTTATTTGCAGCAGTGTAGTACAAATAAATTGGTTAAAAAAAATACACTCTGATTTTTAGGTTTATTTTCTTTAGATTTGTCTCCTACAGTGGATAAGCACCTACCATGAACATTTCAAACCCACCCATCATTTCTATGTGGGAGAACTAGCAAAATTACAGGGTGTTCAAATACTTATTTTCCTCACTGTATGTTACCAAAACATTTTTGTACTTAAAGAGGGAAAAAGTCAAAGTCGAAGGAAATAAACAGTCACCTTTGCGAATAAATTATGGAATCAATCATTCATTCATTCATTCATTCATTTGAATCACTTATACATGGTGAGAAAAATACAAAGTGTAAACGATACATGCTTATGTCCTCCCTCTTATCATATATTTGAGGAGGGAGAGTTTAAATGTTTACAGAAAGGTGTTCAGACACTTTGTGAACAAGCCTGAAGATAGTAACAGAACAGCAATGAATGAATATCTTTAGTTATACTTATTTATATGAAGATGAATAAACTAGTGATGCACGATAATGCATTTTTCAACCGATACCGATAACCGATAATTTCCTCCTCATTCCAACCGATAACCGATAATGTCAAGCCGATAATTCTATTAAAAGATTTATGTAAAATTTTAAAGTATACACAAAAGAAAATATTACTGTGCAAAAATATAATTTATTGCTCTTTTTTTCAACACAATGTATGAACAAGTCGTCAATTCAAACATCTAAATAATGACAGATTGTCTGACATTGTGTAATGGTAAACCTTTGGCAACAATTACTTACAGAGTAAATACCTAAGTTGCACAAAAATGCGTTTAAAAGTAAGCCATTCCTAACATATATAACATTAATCCGCTGCAAAACACACCTCCTTAAAACTAGTCAGTTTTAAGTGTAAATCTATTGGCAATAAGTGAAATTATCTGCCATCCCTTCAAGTGTATTTCTCTCAGATTTCTTGGAAGAAAAATAGCTAGCTGAAAATAATCTTAACAGCCTTGTTTTAAGCAATACATTATTATACTTAATCCTAAAAAAAAACAAAAACTTGAAGAAGGAAAGATTTTGAATAATACTTGTGGCTACAGAATATTGATTTAAGAATTTGATTATCTACTGTGACTGTAATTGAGCAAAGAAATAAGTTAAATAATTTGAAAAGTGATTGCTAATGTTATATGCTTTGTTGCACACTGTGAAAATGATTACCTCAAAAGAGCGAGATGTCATGTACCCATTTTGCAGCGCTTTGTTTACATTTGCGGCTTTCACGACATTTGCGTTACAGCAGCTAAACTGCTACACAGCAGTACTATTTGGACGGAGTTTGCGCTCGCATCCGTGTGCGTGTTGTTTTGTGCCTGAGTTTTATTAAGCCGAAAATAAAGGCAGCGTTACAAAGTCATCTGACCGCTCGTCATTTCACATTCTGAATGCATTATTGACTGGCTGACTTCGTTTTCTCCATGTTTAAATTATCTTATAACCACTGTGCCGTCATGATAAGCTTGCTTACCGGACATCACTTTTTCATGAAGAATGGTGGTCGTATAAACTGCATTATTTCTTTTATCCAGGGCTTTGGTTCTCGTGTCATTAAGGTTAAAAAAAAAACCTGTGTCTCGTCTCGGCGGCAGCTACATTCGTACCGGATAATCCGTCCGCCCGCCTCGGCCGGTTCGCCGCGGCGTATTCGGGTCCTGGCTCTGCTCGCACGCCGTGGGAGAACGCTCGAGAAACCGGGGTGTTCGCCGGAGGTCCAGAGGCCGGGGAACCGGGCTCGGCCCGCCCCGCCTATGGCGAGGCGGCGGCGGCCTGCCGGACTGGCCAAAGCGGCGGGCTCCGTCGGAATTTACCACCCGCCTTGGGCTGCATTCCCAAACAGCCCGACTCTGTATCGTCACAAGCCCTGTAGTTTAGCTTAGTGTTTACAATAGCTTTAGCATTCCTGCTAGCAGCAGCCTCGTATCCTCGTATATGTTCCAAAATTCTTTGTGATGCAGTTTTAAATGGCTGCTGGGTTAGTGGTTTTGAATGAGGACGCGTTCTTTCTGCCTCGTGGAACTTGTACGGTACATGTTTCGCAGATGGCGAGAGCGTCGTTTTTTTAGTAACAGCCGCCATAATATTCAACTACTTCTTGTCTTGTAACTCCGCCTCCTCAACCCCTCCTCCCTCAGGGGCTTCAGAGAGGGGAGGGGTTGAGGAGGCGGCGTGCTGAATTCTTCGGTTGAGCATATTTGGAGGCAAAATCAAGTATATAATTATCGGATTGCATTATGAATTTTTTTATTATCTGTGTGACGTCATAATTGCCATTATCGGCCGATAATTATCGGTGACCGATATTATCGTGTATCTTTAGAATAAACCAAGCGCAATGAACAAATATTTGTAAATATTTGTGAGCAAATGGGAATATTCCTCCATTCTCTGACAGTAGATTTTGTAGGTTTGTTGGCAGTATTTATTCATTAGAAAAAGTGGGTCCTCTTCTAGATCATCATCTGCTACTAATTCTTCTCTTTCGGTGTCCAGAAGCTGTGTTTGAGTAATTCTGGCATCGTCATTCTTCAAAGCAAAAACAAGACATTTAAATCATTTATTGTTGAAATCAAGTCAACATAAAATTATGTTATGCATTCAAGTCATAGTCGTATGTTTCAACCTCTCATCAGGATTTTTGCTGAGTAAACATTCCAGAAGACATTGGAAATCCTGACTTGGAAGAGTTCCTTGGCACACTGTATCAAAGGCTGTATGGGTCAGCATCGATGAGAACAATAATGATTAAAAATAAAACAACAACAAAACTAATTACTATAGTATTAGCCCTTGACATGTGAACTACAATGTCTGTGTTCATGTTTAAACCTTTCTGTGTCAGAGATGGTGGTTCTTGACACAAAATCATTTCCTTTAGTTCACTGTAGCAACTAGAGGAGAATGGTGGTCTACCTAGACAACCCAATATAAAACATACTGTATGTTCATACCAGCAATGTATTGTACTATGAAAATACACGTAATAATACATTGAAAAGTGGCAAGTAGATAATGTACCGGTGTACATGTAGTAGAGTACACAACCAAGAGCCCAAAGATCAGAGTTCACTGTATTGTCTGATCCCCGGAGAACCTCTGGAGCCATATAAGTTGGTGAGCCTGGTGACAAGAAGTGGTAATCATGGCCAAACAGTTCACCAATAAAAATTCAGTGGTACTGTAAACACACACTTTCACCAAGCAAAGGAAAACAAACTAAAAATTAATCCTTATAACCAGGGATGGGATCCACCCACAGCAGGATTTATATGTCAGTCATCCACTACTGTATACTTTCAGCACACAAGGTAGACATATGAACAACTTCTTCATCTGTGACATTTTAGTCAGTGATATGTAATTCATTTAGATAGGGAAGATCGAAAACTAACCTTGAAATCTTTTCCTGATGTTAATCCCCTGATGTCTTGGGTCGTACTTTCTTTTTCCTGTGTCTTCACATGTTAAACACAACGTGTTGAAATAATCAAGGGTATCTTCCACTTTCTTGGAATAACAGAAATTGTTCAATTTTAACAAGCCGCTGCTATCCACCAGGATCTGTGGTATGAGAGATAATTGAAAAATAAATAATAACGATAAACAAAAAAATATGAATATACTTGGTGCTTGATACATATGGTGACATGTACAAACATTTTCTGGTGTCAAATCAGAGAAAATAATTTGTAACTTATGGATATGTTCGAGTCCTTTGACCAAGTCCCATCCAAATTTCCTCACAACATCCTCTGGCAGACATTCATCACGAATAATAATAGACTCCAAACTACCACCTAACATGTTCAAGACAAGGTTGAAAGTACATGTAAGAGTCAGAAATTTGAGGATTTTTTAAAGTGTTTACATATATGAGGAAACGGTGGTTAAATTGCCCAAGCATGATGACTGATACATTATAATCTATTCAGAACCATGAAAACTGTGTAAAACTTGTGTTTGGGTGTCCATAACTGACCTGTGCAGAGCTCCACTACTAACCACAGGTGTTTTCTGGTCTCGTACCACTCATAAAAGCGTACAATATTTGGATGATCGAGGTCTTTGCTTAGACGGATCTACAGTATAAGGGGAAAAAAGATATTGCAAAGTGCATACAAGACTTCAAAAGAACCTTTAATAGAGACCATACATTTCAGTTTGAGGTAACAAAGTAAACACTGTAAGTATACACTGCAAATAAAGTCTACACACTCCGGTTAGCATGTTTACGTTATTTTTTATAAACAAGTGAGAGCTGAGACCATTTTAGATAATTTCGAAACCTTTTTTTCAGCACCTTTATTGAGTAACGCTACTGAAAATACATTTTCAAAGCTAAATAGAAGCCACTGAAATAATGTGGTGAGTTCGATCATAGTCAACACACACAGAAGCATGGGCATTCAAGGATACCAAGCACTATAATTTTCTTCGGAGGAATATTTTAACAGGAGAGTTTGCATCTCAAACAAACAGACAAAAAACAAACAAACAAGCAAACAAACACATGGCACCAGAAAAATTCCACACAACAGTAATATTTTTGTTAAGAATATTCCCGTTTCGTATCATTGAACTATTTTGTGTGTAAAAACACAAAAAATGTTTCAGTTTAGTTGAAATATGTTTTGCCTCTATGTTGCTAAATATGCACTGATGTAGTGAAAGTTTAATTTACAGAGTGACACATTGAAAAAGTATCAGATTGTATGTCTGCTTATTGATCCATTATCTGCACCGCTATGTAGAGTCATATAGCAATGATTAAAAAAAAAACGTGTCCTGCCGAAGTCGATCTGTGACAGTGAGGACTGATGAAATAAGGGTCTTATGGGACAATAACGGCTCTCTCTCTTGATTAAAAAAAAAACGTGTCCTGCCGAAGTCGATCTGTGACAGTGAGGACTGATGAAATAAGGGTCTTATGGGACAATAACGGCTCTCTCTCTCTCTCTCTCTCTCTCTCTCTCTCTCTCTCTCTCTCTCTCTCTCTCTCTCTCTCTCTCTCTCTCTCTCTCTCTCTCTCTCTCTCTCTCTCTCTCTCTCTCTTTCGTATGCAAAGAAAAGTTATCCTACGTGGTTGATGATTTCGGGTCTCTTGGCTTTTTCACTGCGTTTGAGGGCTACGTAGTTCAGAGTGCCCATCCGCCTTCCTTTATAGACAATAGACAGACAATCACTTCCCAGCTCCTCATACAGGTTAATGTTCTCCATCTGCTTTGGAAAAAGCTGTAGCGAAAATCAGTTGTTGTTAGAATGAAAAGACTTGTTTAAAATGAATCAAGTAGGGGAAGCAATCAAATACAATTTAAATACAGCTGATTATACAGTACAACAAAAAAATTTACATATATGTTGCCGATTCTTTTGTCATTACATTCATGATCAAGTCAGTTGAAAATAAAGTAGTTGGGGACTTCCGGGCAGGCATGGAGTAGAGACGTGTTTGCCTCGCTCTCCCGCAAATACATCGAACTTTATTCCCCACCTGCCTGATGATTGCTAAAACTTAACTTTTGACTTGTGCCCTGCTGTTTTGTTGCTTGGAGTGGAACGATGCCGCCAAAGCAGACTAAATTGGTCGGAAAGCCCGACGCAGATACCACGCCGGTTAGCGAGTCGATGCTAGTAGCCATATTAGCCGAACACCGGTCGACTCTCTTAGAGGACTTAAAGTCTTCATTTGCCGAACTCAGTGAGAAGCTTGACGGGCTCCAACAAACTGTTAGTGATCACGACAACAGGTTGGTCTCCTTAGAGGAGAATGCGGAGTCCCTTCACCAACGATTGGAACGTGTTGAGACAACATGTGACGCACTTCGGCTCGATAACAAGCGGCTATCGGCTAAACTAAATGATATCGAGGGAAGAAATCGTCGCTGCAATGTTCGCCTTGTGGGTTTACCTGAAGGTATCGAAGGCCCGCAGCCGACGAAGTTCTTTTCCAAACTTTTGAAGGATCTGCTGGGGGGCGGAATTTTCCCAACAGCTCCGGAGTTGGATCGAGCCCATCGTAATCCAACCTCCAAACCAGCTAACGGGAAGCCAAGGCCCGTCCTGGTTTGTTTTCATCGCTACCAGAATAAGGAGCTGCTGGTCCGGGAGGCACGGAAGAGACGCTCGCTCGAGTACCAGGGGCACGCTTTCAGAGTGTATGAGGATTATACTCCGGAGGTGGTGAGCCAAAGGAAACCCTACGGCGCGGTGATGGCTGCGCTATATGAGAAGGGTCTTCGGCCCTCGCTGCTCTTCCCTGCTCGGCTTCGGATCGTTCAGGCTGACGGCACCCGCGTTTGGTTCGGGTCGGTTGATGAAGCGAATAATTACATCCAAAAGCTTGATGGTGCTGCACATTGACTCTATTCAGTTTTGTTCATGTATGTTAGTGACAGTTTTGGTTTATGACCATTGCTTATTGCTGCCAGTTTGCTAGCTACATGTTTAAATTGCACAACGTTGTTTTTGTTGTTTTGTTTTTCATTATTACCACGTGCTGTTGTTTTGTTTGTTTGTTTGTTTCTTTTTTCCCTTCTGAAGACACGTGGCATATCGATTCTGATTGTTGCTAGCGTTGGCATTTATTTATTCAGTTAATTATATGAAGGACCTGCTCATACTGAAGTAATAGTGATATTTTATTTATATTTTATTTTTTGGGCAGGTTGATGGACCTGCTAGTTTCGGTGCAAACTCGGGTTTGTTTTGTCCCCCCCATACTTGGGGTCTTTTGTTATAAAGTATAAAGTTTTCAATATGGGGTTTTCACAGTCATGGGGATCATTATGCTATTACTTTAGCGGGTGAGGGATTAGAGTTAAGCTCTATCTGGAAGTTTTAGAGTTAGTTAGGGAAGGTGTGCTGTTTACTCTGACAGCTAGTCTCGCCTTAGGGGTTCGAGGAGGGTTAAGGGGTTGGGGTTTCACTCACAGCAATATTGTCATTTGCTGTCACTTTGTCATTAATGCTGTCAAACTGTTACTATATTTTTTGGGTTTAATGCTGACTACTGTCTATATAACATTACACAGAGGAGCGTCATGAACAGCGACCATGATCTGGTAAGCTGGAACGTTAAAGGCCTTAACCACCCGGTTAAGAGAAAGAAAGTATTGGTCCACCTGAAACGAATGAGGACTGCAGTCGCCTTTCTTCAAGAAACCCATCTTCGAAGGTCAGATCATTCCCGTCTGAGAGGTGAGTGGGTGGGGCAGCTCTTCCATTCGACCTTTCAAGCTAAAGCAAGAGGGGCAGCCATATTGATAAATAAAAATATATTTTTTACTCCCACTGGAGTCATAGCGGACCCAAATGGCCGATACATTATAGTACAGGGTAGCCTTTATAATTTAAAGGTAATTTTAGCTAGTGTCTATGCTCCAAATCTGGATGACGCCCAGTTTTTCGTACGACTTATTCAATTGCTCCCTGATGTCAACTCCCATTTACTTATAATGGGTGGAGACTTTAACCTTTGTTTGGATCCTTTGCTCGATAGGTCGTCACATAAGCCTGGCAGGGTTGCATCCAAATCAGCTTCTTACCTTCAATCTTGTTTTTTAGAACTTGGCATTTCTGATATATGGCGTTTTTTACATCCAAAAGATAGGGAATATTCTTTTTTTTCACATGTACATCATACATACAGCAGAATAGACTATTTCTTTACAGATAATAGACTAATATCCAATGTTCGCTCCTGTGAATACCAAACTATAGTTATTTCAGATCATGCACCCCTTGTGCTGAAGTTGAATTTACCGGAAGCAGGTGCTACCAGCAGGAATTGGAGGTTTAACTCACTTTTACTAGCAGATGAGGTTTTTGTAAATTTTCTTTCTGATCAGATTACGCTGTTTTTAGATATCAATACCACCCCTGAGGTTTCTTTTTCAGTAATTTGGGAGGCACTCAAGGCCTATTTACGGGGCCAAACCATTTCTTATATGGCTGCCAAAAGGAGAAAAACCAATGCAAAACTTTTAGACTTGGACCGGAGAATAGCAGACCTTGATAATACTTATGCACAATCTCCATCTCCTGCTCTGTATAAAGAGCGACTTCGTCTCAAATCAGAATATGACTGTGTTTCGTCATACTTTGTGGAGAATCTGCTGAATAGGAGTAGAAGTAATTTTTATGAACATGGGGACAAAGTGGGCTCAATTTTGGCTAGGCAACTAAAGGGTGTTAAATCAAAATTCACTATCACCGGCATCACGTTGGATGGTAAAATTATTACGGATCAGCCGGGAATTAATACAGCTTTTAAGGATTATTATAGTGAATTATATACTTCAGAGGCTCCCAGGGACACAGAGGCCATGCTAAGTTTTTTTAAGGATTTGGAATCTCGACAGATATCTCCCGAAATAGTCTCAGAATTGGATAAGCCGGTGACTCAGCAAGAAGTTGGGAATGCCATAGCCGGGCTCCAAATTGGGAAAGCGCCTGGTTTAGATGGTTTCCCCAGTGGGTTTTATTTAAAATTTGCTCGGCAGTTGACTCCCATTCTGACGGCTGTGTATGGCGAGTCCCTTTCCTCAGGTTACCTTCCACCTACTTTAAATCAAGCTTGCATTACATTGTTAGCGAAAAAAGATAAAGATCCATTGGAACTTGGATCTTACAGGCCTATTTCTCTTTTAAATACAGACTACAAAATACTAGCTAAAGTACTTGCGCATCGCTTGGAGTCTGTTTTACCAAATATTATAACCCATGATCAGACGGGCTTTGTTCAACATAGACGTTCCTTTTTCAATATCCGTCGGTTATTTAACATAATTTACACTCCTAGCCAGTCTGCCTCTGAATGTGTTATAGCTATGGATGCCGAAAAGGCTTTTGACAGGGTGGAATGGAACTATATGTTCGAGACGTTAAAACAGTTTGGATTTGGGGCTACATTTATATCTTGGATTAGATTATTATATTCCAGACCTGTGGCTAAGGTTTTAACTAATAATGAGCTTTCAGAGCCATTTAATTTATATCGTGGGACACGTCAAGGTTGCCCTCTAAGCCCTCTGCTTTTTGTTTTGGCCATTGAACCTCTTGCAGTTGCTATTAGATCTAACCGATATATAACAGGAATAAATAGAGGAGGCATAGAACATAAAGTTTCATTATACGCTGACGACTTACTCCTTTACATATCTAACTCACAAAGTTCGATTCCACCTGCTCTTGACCTGCTACAACGATTCGGCAGATTCTCAGGTTACAAGCTCAATCTCCATAAGAGTGAATTGATGCCTTTAGATGTTCACAAATTTGAAATTGGTGATGTCAGCCTGCCTTTTAAAGTGAATACTAGTAGCTTTAATTACTTGGGAATATCGGTAACCAAGCAATATAAGGCACTCCGTGAGCATAATTTTGACAGGCTTTTGGTCAGGACTAAGACTGACCTGGCTAATTGGTCACTGCTGCATACCTCACTAGCAGCACGCGTTAATGCTGTCAAGATGACGGTATTGCCCAGATATTTATACTTGTTTCAATGTTTGCCTATTTTCATTCCTGTTTCATATTTTAAAAAATTGGATTCAATTATTTCTTCTTATATATGGAATAATAAACAGCCACGTTTACGTAAAGAATTCCTGCAAGGGGCTAAAAGCGACGGCGGTTTGGCTCTTCCTAATTTTCAGTTGTATTACTGGGCCGCAAATCTAAATTGTATGGCATATTGGTTATATTACCATCTTAAGGAGAATGGTCCCGCTTGGGTGCAGATGGAAGCTTGTGCATGTCTCCCAAATTCATTAGCCGCCTTGTGTGGTGCGCCACTGCCCTTGAAAGTTGGGGTATCAGGAAATAACCCAGTTTTATCTCACTCCCTTCGGATACTATCTCAATTTAGGAAAAAAAATGGTGTAGTTGGTACTTGTCTTTTTAGCCCAGTGGCATCGAATCATTTTTTGGTCCCCTCAACAGTCGATAAAGCCTTTCATTTGTGGTCCAGCCTGGGTCTTACACGTTTAAATGACCTTTTTGTGGATGATATTTTTGCCTCTTTCGCACAGCTAGTCCAAAGATTTAATATTCCTAACTCTCATCATTTTAGATATCTGCAACTTAGAAGCTTCGTTAAGAGTATTATATCGCTTTTCCCAAATAAACCTCCTACAACAGTTTTAGATGATGTTATGTCTTTAGATCCGACAGAGAAAGGGGGAATTAAGCGCATTTTTAATCTAATTTCTAATAAGGTAGCTCCGTCCTTATCCAGAATCAAAGACCTGTGGGCACGGGATCTTCAAACACCAATCGGAGAGGGACTGTGGTCTAAGGTTTTGGGTAGGGTACATAATTCATCTATGTGCGCTCGTCATGTTCTGATTCAATTTAAGGTAGTACACCGGGTACACTATTCTAAGGTAAGATTGTCCAGAATCTTTCCAGAAATCAGCCCTTTGTGTGATAGGTGCAAGCTGGCGGATGCAACACTGATCCATATGTTTTGGTTATGTCCCAGCTTAGAAATATTTTGGAAGGGTATTTTTGAAGCCCTCTCCCTCGTGTTAGGGGTCGGAATCACTCCTGATCCTATAATATCAATATTTGGAGTTTTACCGGAGGGTCTGTGGCTGCCTACTTGGGGGTGTAGGGTTATTGCTTTTACCACCCTTTTGGCGCGACGTTTAGTTCTTTTGAGGTGGAAGGAGGCTGCCCCACCCACAACTTCGCATTGGATAAGGGATGTGCTGATGAATCTTAGGCTCGAGAAAATCAGATATATTCTTCGCGGTTCTGAAAAGAAATTTTATAATACATGGGGACCTTTTCTTTCATTCTTTGACAACACCACTACACAAGTGCAGGAATGACATATGCACTGTTATATTGCTAATTTAGCCATGGGGGATGGGCAACGG
Source organism: Corythoichthys intestinalis (assembly GCF_030265065.1). NCBI lineage: Eukaryota > Metazoa > Chordata > Actinopteri > Syngnathiformes > Syngnathidae > Corythoichthys > Corythoichthys intestinalis. The sequence goes on from NC_080398.1 coordinate 48,053,623, forward strand.
TACGGTCGCTTTCCATGCTGCTCCTATTTGGTGGGACATTTGAATGTATTGCACTGTATTTTTATTCCGTAACCACTATGTATCGAAGTGATGGCACGGAAGAACTTTCTATGACTCTCTGGACATTTACGATTAGACATAGACTTCATGGTTGTTTGTGTTGGATAACTTAGAGTGAAACAATTTTTTTTTTTTTTTTTTTTTTTTTTTAAATTTATTTATTATTATTATTATTTTGTTTAGTTTGGGAGGGGTGTTCTGTATTTTTTTTTTAACACCAATAAAAAGAAATTTGAAAGAAAATAAAGTAGTTGTTTCTTTGACCTCATCTTGACCACGTCCTGTAAGATTTTTAATTAATGAAAATCTGAAATATAAATTATGCAAGCTAATAACCAGGAAACCAGTGGATGGAATTTGAACTTAAAATGACATAAGAATGATCTAACTACTCAATACAACATAAGGAACACGTTAAAATACAAATCAATTATACCTAGCAGCTAGAAAAGTCGCTGAAAATGTTAAAGCGAATTAAAAGTATAAAAACACCTACAGATATTTTGTTCTCATATTTGTGGTGTGTCGGGTGAAATCAAATTATGAGTATCTAAAAAGTACTATTATTTTAACTTCTCTGGACACTTACATGTTAGATATGTTATAATGTTGTCTGTGCAGTTGATAAATGTTTTAACACGTAAATACAAATATAAAAAATAATGAAATGAGAAAAAAACTATGTTAATAACCATTTACAAAATTTTATAGAGTTGCATTATGCCAAGATGAAAGCGAATTATTTTTGGCGTAAATCGGAGCACTCTGTATTCTATTGTTGTGGACGATGTGAACCCAGGGAGCGGGGGCAGGTTAAGTGACAGTTGCCTTTCATTTTGTGTGTGGTTGTTTTCTTAATTTCCTTGACAGTCGAGAAGTAAGGGCACTTTCACACTAGAGCAAGAGGACCAGGGTACTTTTGGAGACAACACTTGCAAATGATGTTGAAAAGGTTCAGTATTCACACTGCGCCAAACGAACTTTTTGAGCAGCATCACGTATACAAAAGGCACACTCATTGATTGGACAAATTTAGAAGAGGAAGTACCTCCCTCCTGGGATGGGAAGGGGCGTGGAGCGTCACAGCAGCTACACGTATTGTAGCATACGTGCACCCTGGTCCACTTGCATTCACAAGCGAAGCAGGGTGTGCTTAAAGTTGACCGAGACCCACAATTTATGAGCAGACCAGAGTTCGTTTGTTTGGTCCTAACTAGAGTTCGGATGTGCGTTCAGATAAAAATGAAGCGGACTATCTGAGAAAATGAACTCTGGTCTGTTTAAAAAGGACCAAACAGCGCTAGTGTGAAAGTGCCCTAAAACTGTGGTTGTATGCAACACAGTGTTCACTTTGATCAGGCCCCACTATCACTGACCTTCACTTGTGCAATTAAAAAAAGTTATTATGACTGTAATATTAGTTTTTTGTGTGTGTGTAAAACACGTTAAGACCATAAATTTAAAAATATTCAACAAAAATCACAAAGTTATTCTGCCTGTGATTCGTAGCCTTAAAATTTCTCTGGCCTAAATGTCGGCACTTATGCCTGTATACAAATTGAAAACAAATTAAGACCACACGGCTCGCTCCCTAACAATTTTATCAGCCCAGAAAAATGATAAACACAGCCGAGGACTGCGCATGTCCTTCTCTTTCCGCGAATAATGTATCGTATTAATCAGCTCTGAGACAAAAAAACAAAAAAATCGGCCTCAGAGTATTGATGCGTATACATCACCAGAACATAACCAACAAATTTCATTGTCATCTGTCCATGAAGAACAGCACAATATACCCATTTTAATTTGTGTCCTCTCAAAGAAGAACAAGAAAGAGAAACATTGTTCTACCTCAGAGCCGAGAACAGTCTTTTCTCATCTGAAGCTGTATCTGTATGAAAGTAATAGTATGGACAAATTTCTAATAGACAAATTTCTAATGGACAAATATCTATGGCTACTTCCCTGACTTTGATATGACATCACAATGGGGATGTTTATTGAAATCTGTTTTTCTCATGACTTTAAACTTGTACTCTATGAATTACACTTTGTCAAGATAAACGTGTTCCCTTTTCAGTCATTGTAAGACAATATAAAAGATGCAAATTGAGAGGTAAAGACAACTGTGTTTTGGATCTTGATTGATAGAAAGATTGAGAAGAATTGTTGTTTGATGTCTTTGTTGAAGGGTATTGTAATGATGATTTTTTTTTCTTTACCTTGTGAAGCTTTAGTATTATATTGTACTTTTTCACTTTTGCAAAGAGATAGCGTTTGCATGTTTTCACAAAAATAAAGGAAACGGTTTTGTTTATACTGTCTACATGTCATCAAAGCAAAGGTTTCTCAGATCATTACACAATAAATGGAACACTTCACTAGTGTTCAGCACTATTCACTCTCTTGGCTCTCTGTTTGAATTCCAAGCTGATTACTTCACGTCATTGGCACTAAAAGATTCAACTTCACTAATCAATCAGTTAGTCACATTTGTCAGTTAAATGGGCCCTTACTTTGTCTTAACCTTTTCAAGGAAAGCGGTCACTACAGTGGACAACCATAGTATACAAAGGTTGACATTTAAGAACTTTAGCATATTATAAGTTACTATTTTTGGTCATTTAAAACTTTTTTTAAACAGTTGTGAGTGAAACTTTTATGAGGCACATTATTATTTTTGGTCAATTAGAGACAGCGCCACTGAGGAAAGACAGGGGACAGAGCTGGCAGAGATAAAGATGCTGAGGTTCTCTTTTGGACTGACAAGGATGAATCGGATCAGGAATGAGCACATCAGAGGGACAGCACATGTTAGAGGATTTGGAGATAAAATCAGAAAGGTCAGACTGAAGGGAAAAGCTGAAAGGAAAGAAAGAAAAAAAAATCATAAAACATTAACAGTTATTATTGTATTATTTTTATTAATAATTTGGTATTTTTACATCATTGTTTAAAATCATAAATACATTTGTAAATAAATATGATTTATTTAAAAGCTAAATTAATGCAATTACAATGAATAAAACCTGACACACTGGTTACGGCCCAGAGAAAAACTTTCAAGATTATTATTTTTTTTCCATATTATTGAACGTATTGCATGCCATTGATGGTGATAGCCGTCAAATTCATTTAAACCGGTAAGACTGGCTATTAATGCTGATGTGAATGGTTAAAATTGGCACTGATGTCTGCACTATAATTAACCATAAAAAAATAATATAAAAAAACTCAGTAGTGATATACAGGTTTTTATCCCCCCAGCACTGGCTCAGTTTTCAGCCTTCTGGGATGCCCATGTTTTGGGGGTTGGGACTGGTTTATCAACACATGAGCCTGATTACGTCAAGACAGGGACAACTACAGAATATTCTCTTGACCACTGTTTACTGCATCCCTTGTGGTTTTTTTTTCCCAACAAATTTGGAACTTTTAAGCAAATCTGCCTAACATACTTTTCTGCTGGGTGTAGTAACATGCCGAAAAAATGGATCAACATCCAAAATTTCTGAATGGTAAGCCACCAAGAAAACCTTAGACCTGTATGGTGAATTTGACTCACTTGCATTTTGATGGATGGGGCTTCTACTTCGTCATCAGGAAAATTGTAACTGAAAATTCTGAAGGTTCTCTTTCACTGGTAGTGGTCCCAATTGTATTAGTAAAAAATAAGTTATCTTTACGGCTTATTAAAAAAAAAAAAAAAAAAAAAAAAAAAATCTTACCTCAAAAGTGTCAAAATGGTAAGGGTCCCATTCACAAAATGCAGGCACAGGAAAAGTACCCCAAAAATCTACTGAAGCAAAAGTATTGCTATTGCTTTGATGGAATTTTACTTTTGCAAATTCATAGGTGGAAAAATGTACTGAAGTAAAGGTAAAAAGTAGTTCATTTATTACAAAAACAATACAAGAATAACAATTCGACTTTTTTAGTCTTTTATTTTGAAAATTTCAATAAAGGAAGTCTGCGCCGTCACTTGGTTTTGACACAATTTCGCCGCTTTGCTTTGTTCCCACTTTCCATTGAACATTTAACGGAGGTGGTAGTCAGATTGTGAGCATTTTTATATGAGCGCCAATTTATGTTATCTGAAAGAGATTTAATTTTTAGTGGTTAACTGCTCATGAATGTTTTAGGTAGAGAGGGTCCTCAAGTTGAAGTCAGTGTTTAATCTTTAATCGATCTCTCCGTGCTGCTTCCTCAAAACGCTGCCAAACTTAAAAGAGAAAAAATTGGATTTGTCTTTCAAATACGGTAAGAAGTCGAGTGTGTCAAATATATGTTTTTTTTTTTCACCTATAAAGTTTGTTCATAGTTCACGTTAGTTGAGCAGGTGCAAAATGCCACATTTGGTCTCTTTACGACTGCAGAGTGATAACAGCGATTTACAGGCAAGTTACTGAATGAGTAACTAAACTGCATATTTTTTGCCCTATGTTTTCTATACCACTGCCTATATGGTGGAAGCTGTTAAAAATTTACATAAGCCATGTGGATTTTTTTATATTTACATTTTACATGCAGTTGCTGAACAATTACTATGGTTTAGATTTTGAGCTCAGTCATTCCAAGTCATGATTATTCTTTTTCCATGTTCATCGTCATATACCGTATTAAATTGCATCAGTTACTTCTACCCATTAATATTGTGAAAATGTTATTTTCAGTTTAATGCAGTTTAACCTCCAAATTATGTTCCAATAGCTACTGGTACCAAGGACTGATTTGGATATTAAATGTAAAATTTCATATACATATATGTATATAGTGGAAAACAGTCAGGTGACTTGAAGTTCCGCTCTGAGACCCCCAATCTGACCATATTTCAAAATTGTCCTATATGCAGGTTTGATACATCATTGGAAAGATTAAAATCTCAATTTTCTGGAGGAAGAATAATTTTGAATAGGAGGGCATTAAAAAAAAAAAAAAAAAAAAATTAAACCCCTAAATCTTAACCCGAGGTGAGAGCATAAGAGAGCATAATTGAAGACACCATGATGTTAAAGCGATATTACAGTACTTGCCTTGTTTCAATCCCGAAACTCCGTGTAGCATGTCTCACCTAGTGTCAAGACACAACTGTGAATGGCCACAGCCGGACTTTTGGGGGATTTTATGGGTGAAACACGGTAATATAACAAGGGTCGCAATGCAGAAATCGCAGACATCGAGGAGTGGTCGAGATTTTCTTTTTCAAATATTTACCTGTTTAAACGTTTTTTAAAAAAATTCTTTGTTTGGACCGATTATCATCTAAAATATCGGGGAAAATGCGACATTAACAAAAAAGATACTGACACAATTTTTTTCATTGTAACATTAATTTGTTTAAAAGTTTAAAATATGCGAGTGAATAATTTTATAAAGTCGTTTTTTTTTTTTTTTGTAACTAAATATTAGGCATCAATTAATGATTCTAAGCTAAAAATGACAGACATTTCGAATAATAAATATAATTACACACTTTTTTACGGCTGGGTTGAAACAAAAGCGGTTGTCCGATGTCTGTAAACGGGTGTCTCATGGTTAAAACGGACAAATTGAAAATAGTTTGGGGGCTTAACGTGCCATGAAACTGCAGTGGCATTATATACACATATCGTTCTTTCAAACACAACAGTTCTTTTGTCTTAAAATACAGCAGTTTATTTTAAAGAGGGGTGCAATAGCAGCAACTTCTTTTTCAGCCTTGTCTGTTTTCCGCTATATATGTACAGTATGTATGTATGTATGTATATGTATGTATGCATGTAGATAGATATATATATACGTATATGCATGTTTCGTACTGCACTGAAAAAAGTTTTAAGTAATAAATAAGCAACACTGTTGTACTAAAACGGTCAAGTGTTCTTGACCGGCCACAAGCTAAGTGAGGGTTGAGTTTGTTTGCTGTCAATATCACATGATCCATGGAACATCTGCAGTGCTTACTGTATTAGTCTTGGCTGGCAATAAAATTACAAGCAATACTAAGCAAACTGCTGGTGAACAAACAATGGTACTTTATTTATGACCATTCCAGCACACATTCAATGCAAATTATCATCATACATCTGTGAGTATATTCAAATGAATTTTACTGTACATGATCAGTGTCATGGATTTCTGGATAATGTGTAACACCACTAATATAACTCACCACATGAGGAGAAGCAAGACTGCACACGTAATGGTTTGTTTTGAGAGAAGACTGCAACATGAAATGGATTATGACATGTTTATCTTGTGAAAGTTGTGATCCTGTTTTTACACTGCAACTGTAACTACAACACTACCATCACATTATCAAGTACACTTTAGGTAATCCACACTGGGCAAAATTCAGTCAATTTTACTGTAAGATTTTATTCTGCATGCGCTGGTAACATTTACGATCTTACCACATGGAATCAATTCTCAATTTCCATGAAGCAATTTTGGCTATTTTGGTTTCAGTCAGTTTCCTCTGACCGATCATGCGACTCTATGGTCATTTCCATGCAAGGATATCTGCTATGTATCATCTTTTTAACAACGTCCTTTGGAACCACTCGTAGTATACCATGTTTATCCGAATACTACTCCTATGTCTGACAACAATAGGACTGTTAGATCTCATTGATGCTAAATTTAATGGTTATGATTTTATAATGTCACTTCTTAGTAGACATCCGGAATTCACAATTCTAGTGTACTGTACAGTGTTGTGATCATAATTAATGACATTAATATCAATGTCTTCTTTGAGCATTTTCCATTTTGAAAATTTGTTCTTGTAGAACCATGACAACTTTCATTTGAAAAAATATGGAATGAGAGATTAAAAAAAAAAAAAAAAAAAAGAGAGAATTGATCGTTACCTGGTACAGCAAAATGAGTCACAGTAAATGATTTATCAAAACTGAAGACTACAGAGTACAGACTCAGCTTTCCAATGACATATCAAACATTTTGCTACGACATTGTGTCTCTGACAAATCGGGACTTGAACTGGGGTCACCTTTGCATTAGAGCAGGGCGGTAAACCGAAAATTTACCGTCACCGAAATTCTTCACGATGACCGACATAATTTTGACCATTTCGGCAAATTCGGTAATTTAATAAAACAAGAAAATATAGTCTTTTCATCCCGCTTTGACTCTGTGTTGTTCGGCTGTGTTCATTCCCCTTTAAGAAAGCAGACAGTGTGCTTACGTATGGAGTCACGTGGTTTTCAGGAAGCCAAACAAACAGAAGCCCGGTAGGCTAACGCCAGCGGCTAACGCTACAAGTAAACGGATGGAGTCGGGCTTAAGTTAGCTTCGCCAAACTTTCACCCGACATTAAGTAAACTCTTGGCGGGTTCCAGACGGGCTTTCACCCGCTGTCCTCCCTGGTTCTCGCGATTTCAGGAGAGGATGCTTTCAGTGCTTTCTTCTGGTAGCCAAGCCACAGGCTAACGCTAGCGGCTAACAGTGGCTACAAATGAACGTGAAAGAGTCGGATAGCGGCTCTAACCTTGTCGAAACGGCTGAAATTAATGAGTGGACTGGGCACGGACTTCATGTAGCAATCATTATGTCGCGTTACTTGGCATCTCTGTGTGATTTCTCTGAAAGCTTTCATGATGGTAAATCACTCAGCATAAAGTATAATCCAACAGTGAAGCCTATATATAATATGACAGTTTAATGGCCACAGCTATTTTTCTGTATGTGTTTGCTTTATTCTGCCATCATAAAACCTGAAATATTTCATTGGCATCAGAGCAATACAGCTTTAATCTGGTTGTGTCTGTGTGGGGGGGTGCATGTATTAAAAAATGTTTCGGGACGTAAACACTTGTGTTGAATAATTATGTCACAGCAGCCATTACCAATAAGTTGTCTGAAGTGTACTGTTAAAGCTGCAAGTCATTTGTGTTAGAATGACATGTTTGCACAGTCGTCATATTGATTTTTATAATGTACATTTTTCAAGTCATACAAGCTGTTATAAATGTTCACACTAAAATTCTTATTGTTTACAAGATTTTTTAAATACTTAATGTTTAGACTGCATGTGCAATTGTTAAATTGAAAGCTGAGAAATAAATTTAACTAGAAACGGTTAATTTGTATTCCATGCATTGATTCAAATTTTCAAATTATATAACAGTCCGCTTGGGCGAAAATATCGTCATCTATCATTATCGAGGTAAATCTGCTCAATTTATCGTGATACGTACTTAAGGCCATAGCGCCCAGCCCTACTTTGCATCCTGGATTTCCAAAACTAGGAGAAAAAGACTCAAAAACGGGCTTTTACAAGTATATATACATATTATATATATGTTTATATGTGTGTGTGTGTATATATATATATATATATATGTTAGGGCTGTCAAACGATTAAAAAGTTTAATAGAGTTAATCACAGCTTAAAATTTAATTAATCGTAATTAATTGCAATTCAAACCATCTCTAAAATATGCCATATTTTTCTGTAATTTTTTGTTGGAATGGAAAGATGGATATATACGTTCAACATACTGTACATAAGTACTGTATTTGTTTATTATAACAATAAATCCACTTGATGGCATTAATATTATTAACATAATTTCTGTTAAAGGGATCCATGGATAGAAAGACTTAGTAGTTCTTAGTAGATAAATGTTAGTACAAGTTATAGTAATTTTATATTAAAACCCATCTTAATGTTTTCGTTTTAATAGAATGTGTAAAAATTTCAATCAAAAGTAGAGTTAATATAATAATAAGAATGATAAGAAAGAGTTTGACCAAAGTCTGAGTAAGTTTTATGTGTATTTTACATAGCTATTTTAATTGGGAATGCCAGTTCTCTTTGCAAAGTTGTTTAACCGTTTGAGAATTGGGCCTCATTGATTGATTGATTGATTGATTGATTTTATTTCGAGCAATAACAACAAAAAACAAAAAACAACAAGTATGGAAAAAATAAAATACAATAAAAAATTAAACAGTCATGATGAATGTAACAAAAATTATAACAATACATACACGTGTAGCTCGAAAAGGAGTGGGAAGAAGCCGAGCTTTTTGAGTCCCACCCCCATTTCACTCCAAAAATTCCATAGGAATGCAGTCACTTCCCTACAACAGCTGTACTAATCATAATGACTACATTGATAATAATAATAATAATAATAGTTGCAGTAATCATAATAACACCAATATATATATATATACGCATAATATATATATATATATATATGTACATATATATACACATACACACATATACATACACATCACTAATAATACATGAGTAACTATTACATATGTACAAAATATTATCCATAAAACATGTAATATTTCTGCATACACCCAAGACTATTAAAGACCTCTTTCTGTATATCGTGACCAGACCTGATGTTTATACAGCAATTTGAATTTCTGAATACTTTGACATTGCTTATAATGTAATCCCAAACTGTTCCAGAGTTTTACCCCACATACAGACACGCAGAATCCTTTAAGAGTAGTACGAAATTTTGGTTGTGAAAAGTTGGCAAATCTTCTCAAATTATGAGATTGCTGTTGCACTGTAAAAAGACATTGTAGATTGAGGGGCAATAACTTATGAAATGCTTTAAATAAAAATATTGATGTGTTGTATTTCACAAGATCATTAAATTTCAACAGTTTTGATTGAGTAAATAAATCATGAGTGTGATCTAAAAAACCCACTTTATGTATAATCCGAATTGCTCGCTTCTGTAATGTAATTAATGGATATAATGCACTTTGGTAAGTGTTCCCCCATACTTCGACACAATATGAAAAGTATGGGAGTACCAAAGTGCAGTATAAAATCCGAAGTGCATTTAAATCAAGGTATTGTTTTGCTTTATTTATGATTGACAGGCATTTGGAGATTTTGTTTTTCGTGTATCTGATATGGGGTCTCCATGACAGCTTGTTATCAATTATAACGCCGAGAAATTTAGCTTCATTTACATTTTCAATTGGTAGACCTTCAATTATTATTTTCAACTCAGAATTAGCTATTTGATTACCAAATAACATTGCCTTTGTTTTCTTAATATTTAGGGATAATTTATTTATATCCATCCACTTCTTTATGGCTTTTAGTTCCTTATTAACAGTAGTTACTAGCTCGCTGTAATTATCACTACTATAGAATATGTTGGTGTCGTCAGCAAATAAGATAAGTTTTAATGCACTGGATACGTGGAAGATATCATTCATATACACAATGAAAAGTTTTGGTCCCAACACAGACCCTTGAGGGACACCACAGCTAATGTGAAGTGTGCCAGATATGTTCTCGTCCATCTTAACATATTGTACCCTTTCTGATAAATAGCTTTTCACCCAGTCCCCAGCCACACCTCTAATTCCATATTTTTCCAACTTATTTAGTAGAATTGAATGATTTATTGTATCAAACGCCTTTTTAAGGTCAATAAAAACACCGATGGCATGTTTTTTCTTGTCTATAGCAGTCGTGATTTCTTCAAATGCATCAATTATTGCCATTGATGTCGTTCTATTGGCTCTGAAACCATATTGTCCTTCATGTATTATCTGATGTTTGTCAAGAAACTTTTCAAGTCTGGAATTGAAGAGTTTCTCCAAAATTTTTGAAAACTGGGGCAGCAGAGAAATTGGTCTGTAATTGGAAAAACAATGCTTGTCATCATCTTTGAATAATGGGATTACTTTGGCAATTTTCATCTTTGCCGGAAAACAACCAGATTGAAATGATAAATTGAATATGTATGTTAGGGGTTTTGCAATGTTTAAAATAACTCTTTTAACCAAATTCATATTGATATCATGGCAGTCAGTAGAAATCTTACTTTTACATTTAAGTACAGTGTTTATCACTTCCTGTTCATTTGTTGGTGATAGAAAAATAGAGCATGGATTATGCGTAATATTTGAGAAGTGTTTGTCAGAACCTGGGTCAGGAATATCAGCAGCCAAATTTGGGCCAACATTTACAAAAAAATTATTGAATTTAGTCACTATTTCGTTCATTTCATAATTCTCTCCACTTTCATCTAAAAAATAGTTGGGATATGTAGACTTTGGTGGTCCATGTTTAATCAAACTGTTCAGTATGTTCCAAGTTCCCTTCATGTTATTTTTATATTCGTACAATTTGTTTTTGTAATACAACTGTTTGCTCCTTCTTATAACATCAGTTAATTTGTTCTTATATTTCTTATAACGTTCTTCAGCTTCTATTGTTTTGAATTTGATAAACTCATTAATACAGATGGGAGTGCTTTTCTTTTTTTTTAACATTATTTTTTTTTTTAGAGATATTATTTTTGTTGTGCTTTCACTAAATGATACTTATGTTTGTTGTGAAGGAGTTGCCAACGCTTATGCCTATAAACGGCGCGGTCCAATGAACGCCTGTGTCCACTCGGCTTTATAACATATATAGCTCACTACATATCTTACCCAAAATACAACAAGAGACACATAATTGCTACAAAAAGAAAGTAGACTTACAGAAATACGTGTGGAGCACAATTAGCACAATGCAACAGCATAAACGTCTCACAACTGCTAATTCTCCCACTATTAGGAGGACTAACTCTCCCACTATTAGGAGAAATAAAATTAGTATGGAACGGCGCTGCCCCCAAGCGGCAGGTGGCATTCTCTTCATTCTCAATGTACAAAAAACTGCGTCAATGTAATCAGTTTGAGGCAATGCATGAGCGGGTCATTCCGCACATGCGTTAAATGCGTCAAATATTTTAACGTGATTATTTAGAAAAATTAATTACCGCCGTCAACGCGATAAATTTTACAGCACTAATATATATTAGAGGCGTGCAAAATTTCCGATTCTTAGATTAAGATTCGAGAATGATTCACAAACATCCAAATTCCGATTATTTAAGTATACCAGGTAAAGCGGAACTCAAACACAGTCAGCGCGGTCTTCTGGACGCAATGAGGAACTGACCAAGAGTAAATATCATGTTCAAGTCATGCTGCTAGAAAAAAAAACAATAATACCTGACTGCGGTCGGCGGCCGACAGCCGCTACAAACAATGCCCAGTTGCTAGTTGCTACAAACATACTGCCACATATTGCTACAGTAGATATCACATATATATAGAACTAGATGCGAAATGACAGACGGGCGGCGGCGTTAGGACATGTACTGTATAGAGAACTAAATGCGAAATGACAGACTCGCCGGCATTAGTAAACGGCCGCCATCGTTAAAAAAGTAGTCTTCTCAGGAAGGTTCTGTTGTAACAACCTTCTGAGTGAACCTAATTAACTTTTGATCTAAAACACTCCTAAATCGGCAAAATCTTGACTTGAATCTATCTTTAAATGATGAAACAGTTTTTAAACTTTCACATGTGGAAAGTAGACGGGGGGGTGCATCAATAGTCGATTTAAAATCAAATCGGAGCCTCTGAATCGTAATCACATCGTTAGGTGCCCCCAGATTCCCACCACTAGTATGTATACTATATATGTATTTTTTTATTTAATTTAATTAATTAATTTATTATTCATATTTTTTTTTTACTTTTTTTTTTTTTTTTTTTTTTTTAACTTTTTCTTAGCAACCAGCATTTCGGTGAGTGCAAATAACAACAGATCAGGCACAGAAGCACACAAATTAACTTTTTATAGGGCAAGTGACTAGTTTTGGTAATTTGAAAAAAAAACTGATAAAGATTTGGCAGACAATCTGCCATCATTTAGTTCAAAGTAGTAACTACATGACGCACCATACTTGCAGCTCTGGCTTGTTAAAAGTCAGCAATGTTCTTGTCAGAATTTTGCGCAAATTTTGGGTTACTGTCCAAACTTGAACCATTATTTTCATCATCATCACCAGTCTCATTTCAACATCACCAGATGTCATTCCTCCCTGTAGCTGCGTTCATATACATTATCGTAAAAAATATAGTCGGTTTGCCCAAGATCATTCAAATAGATAAAAGTAGCGTTTTTGTGCACAAAATTTCAAACTTATAAAAAACAAAATCAGCGCTATTGTGTGTTGCTCTAGATAATTAGCTCACCACCAACTTTTGAACATACCGTGACCAACAGAGGCACATTGGAAAATGGAAAATCTCGACCTCAAATTGATAATTTTGGTGCAGAAAAGACTTGGGAGGAAAATGACAAAACAAGACCGTCCTTCAGTGAGTCTTTAGTTAGAAACAAGACTCCCCAGAAATATAAACCATTTACAGCATAAAAATATCCTTTTGGATCAGTGATAATAGGCGAGCAGTTGAGGCCAAATGATTTGCATGGGCATCCTCACCATTGTAGTTTTTCAGGTCTAGCTGATAAAAAAGTTAAAATTGTGTGATGGACGTTTAAGTGATACATGTTGTTTTAAGAGAACTAGCTTTTTTTTTGTTTGGGAGAAGCTATGTTTAGCCAAGATTGCTAGTGGTCATTATGGACAGCCTTTTATGTGCATTTTTGTTTTGCTGAGTGACAATTGAAATACTCGATTATTTATAATCCATTAATTTTTAAGGGTACATTTGGTGAGTATAAAATTATATGTAAGTTTTTGGGACCACAGTTTATCATGTATTTATGGTTTTAATTGTAGTTAATAAGCGAATCCAATGTTCTCTACCCAGTGTACCCACATCCCATTTTCTGGAATAGGAGTTGTGGTCATAAATGATTTATCACCACTTAGACAGAGGGCATTAGAATATTGATTACATTCATGGATTTTTATTCAGTCATTAAAAAAAAAAAAAAGAAAAAGTGGCTGCTCTTTAAATCATTCAATTACATTCAAAACATTGCTCAGACTACTGCTGGGCAGTATAGAAAAAGTCTTTTCACGATGTAAGCCAACAATATGCCACAATATTGATATACTGTATATTTTCAATGATTCAATAAAAGAAAATTATGCATTTTTTCACCCTGGACTTTATTTTGAATTGACATTAAACAAATTAAAAATCCATCAAATAGTGCAGCAACACAAAAGTATCTAATGCGAAAAGAAGTTGTTCAGTAGCATACAGATTTTTGCATGGATGTTAAGATACCTACTTTTATGAAAATCAGTACAATTTCAATAATATTATGAGGCAGTGTTTTGGAATTTACAGTTCACAGTGGATCAGGATACTGTAGGTACCTTTTATTAAACTACTAGAAATTATCTAAATTAATTTTATAATTCACCTTATTTTTCCGCATCTATAAAGAAATCCCTTGACTCATCATACCATAACATACAAACTAGACGGTGCAATTTAAAAATGTTGACAAAAAATGTTGACAAAATCTATTAATTATATCTATTAATGACATACTGTACATTACATATTCACAGTTTGGGTGGAATATGGAAATTTATCTGCTCATATAATACACTCAGTAGTTTGCCATAAAACTTTGGAATATTCTTGTCAAAACACAAATAATGCATTTTTAGGAGGAAACCATTGGTCTGGATAAACAACAAGAAACCCACCCAACATTAACCGTACAATTGCAAAGTTACTCAATTAACAAATATCTTTGACATCCCCCCACCCCACTACCTTCCGCTCTTAAAATAGAAAAGGGGGCAGAGAACAACATGACAAGGCGAAGGGAATTTTCAGGCAATTCCAACATGCCGTACTTTAAAACACTCAAGCAAGAGAAAGGTAAAACGTCTGATAATGAAACCGCCCTACTTCCATAAAGTGTTTGTATGGGAGGTGATTCGTTATCCACTGTGTTCAGACATTTTAAAATTCTAGTTGTCAGTAGAATTTTCGATAACAACTAATGTCAACCAAATTGGCATGGTTTCTGCATCTATGTCAAGGATTTTATGTTAGTCCGGTCACCATGGTGGTTATGAAGGCCCCACGTGGTTGGCACAGCAGAATTTCATTAAGTGAACAGGTCTTTGGAGCACTAACCCTGTGGGACTGACGCGGTCCTTTGGATAAAGTGGCTTTATTTTTCAACCATGACTAGGAAATTATGTGAGTATTTTTTTATCTGGCAATAATCATTTCATTAAAGTAATCTGTCTAGATACACATTCAAAGAAAACTTGATATGGTAAACACACCATTTGTACGTATGTTCTTTAGAAACCGCTGACAAATTGACCAATGATGACAGATTCCTGATAAGGCCTGCAAATGTGTGGTATTGCTATCCAAAGCCCTTCACGTAAGCTTCACCGAAAGTAGGAGAATTCCCTCGAGCGAAATATGCCCTGGTAAAAAGCTCTCGAATGACATGTGCTGAGAATTGACATACAGTATTGGCTTTTTTCCACCAACTGCAAATGTGTTACAACTATGGGCTCTGACTTATCAATAAGTTGCTTGGTTCCATTTGGCTATTGCACCCAAGGATATTGCTGATGTATTGCGGATAATTTAGATTGTATTGGGGATTTTAAATCAGGTTTCATTGTTATAAAACGTGTTTAATGCTATTCCAACCATCACATACTACACTGGATAATGTGAAGAACTGATTGTTAAAAACCTTTAACACTCACCCTTCAAAAAACATTTACATACATGCAGTTTTAAATACACTACTAGGTTTTTATTTAACAATTAAAGCATTAATCTAGAAAATTTTGACTCAGTTTCATGATCATGGACTAGCTTTCTTAATGGCAAATTTTTCGTACTGAGATAGTTTATTTATAAAGCGTAACAAAAGAAAACAATGGAATGGGGGAAAAAGACCAAGCCGGAGGCACGAGATACATCATTTGCAAGTGGTACTTGTTCCTGTTGTGAAATGTTAATGTTTCAACATGAACACAAGTCTAGAAGCAGTTTAGCAAATGCAGAGATTCAATATGTGCCAATCTTAAATTACTCTTTGTTCACTTTGTCAGTGCGCAGTATTGCTTTGGATGATAGAATTACGTTTCTTAAAATATTTGAATTCCTGTTTCCTCTGACTGGAGCACAGTTGGTGCCGTCTGGAAAACCTGTGCTATTGAGTTCTGTGTGGATACAACTGACTAGTTGGTCTGTTTATAAATGTGAAAAACTGAATTTGGTGCTAGATATTTGTGAATGCATAAGTTCTTATTTGTGTACATTGTACAATTGGTAGGTAATTGTTTAAAGGTGGTACAACTCCTAAGCTACAACATTTGGTTTTATACTCGATCTAGCCTTGAGGTGACCCCTTGAGTAAATGATTAACCTACCGCGTTCAAAATGTCCTTTGACTCAGGAATCAAATTTAGCAGCCATTCTTCTACTTGACACACCAGAAACCTCATGCCCGTTATGTACTGTATGATTTAGACATTATTTTAAATTACTCCACAAGTTTGCCTGAAACATTTAGTTCAGACTTAAAGCAGTCATTCCTTCTCAGGGGTCTGAAACCCGCGGTTCTGGAGCCATATGAACCATCTAATGCAGCTAATTTTTATATTAAATAAAATAATATTTGAAGATATTTGATTCTGGCACAAATTTAACTTCCCTTTAGTAGGCAGATCAAGTCAGGCTCACTGTTTTGTGTATTGTTAACAGAACACTCACGCTGGTCATGAATTCACCAACTATGTAAGGTCACAGTTGCCACTCAGAAGGTGTACCCACCCCACACCTTTTTGCACCTGTGAATGGCGCAAAGTGTGCACTTAGTCACTAAATTCTGCTTACTGAAATGAGGTTAAATGCCTTTGTTACTTCAAATATGCACCATACAATATCAGTTGAGTTGATGCAATCATTTAAATGTCCATACGGTGCCTTGCAAAAGTATTCGGCCCCCTTGAACCTTGCAACCATTCGCCACATTTCAGGCTTCAAACATAAAGATATAAAATTTTAATTTTTTGTCAAGAATCAACAACAAGTGGGACACAATCGTGAAGTGGAACAAAATTTATTGGATAATTTCAACTTTTTTAACAAATAAAAAACTGAAAAGTGGGGCGTGCAATATTATTCGGCCCCCTTGCGTTAATACTTTGTAGCGCCACCTTTTGCTCCAATTACAGCTGCAAGTCGCTTGGGGTATGTTTCTATCAGTTTTGCACATCGAGAGACTGACATTCTTGCCCATTCTTCCTTGCAAAACAGCTCGAGCTCAGTGAGGTTGGATGGAGAGTGTTTGTGAACAGCAGTCTTCAGCTCTTTCCACAGATGCTCGATTGGATTCAGGTCTGGACTTTGACTTGGCCATTCTAACACCTGGATACGTTTATTTTTGAACCATTCCATTGTAGATTTGGCTTTATGTTTTGGATCATTGTCCTGCTGGAAGATAAATCTCCGTCCCAGTCTCAGGTCTTGTGCAGATACCAACAGGTTTTCTTCCAGAATGTTCCTGTATTTGGCTGCATCCATCTTCCCGTCAATTTTAACCATCTTCCCTGTCCCTGCTGAAGAAAAGCAGGCCCAAACCATGATGCTGCCACCACCATGTTTGACAGTGGGGATGGTGTGTTCAGGGTGATGAGCTGTGTTGCTTTTACGCCAAACATATCGTTTTGCATTGTGGCCAAAAAGTTCAATTTTGGTTTCATCTGACCAGAGCACCTTCTTCCACATGTTTGGTGTGTCTCCCAGGTGGCTTGTGGCAAACTTTAAACGAGACTTTTTATGGATATCTTTGAGAAATGGCTTTCTTCTTGCCACTCTTCCATAAAGGCCAGATTTGTGCAGTGTACGACTGATTGTTGTCCTATGGACAGACTCTCCCACCTCAACTGTAGATCTCTGCAGTTCATCCAGAGTGATCATGGGCCTCTTGGCTGCATCTCTGATCAGTTTTCTCCTTGTTTGAGAAGAAAGTTTGGAAGGACGGCCGGGTCTTGGTAGATTTGCGGTGGTCTGATGCTCCTTCCATTTCAATATGATGGCTTGCACAGTGCTCCTTGAGATGTTTAAAGCTTGGGAAATCTTTTTGTATCCTAATCCGGCTTTAAACTTCTCCACAACAGTATCCCGGACCTGCCTGGTGTGTTCCTTGGTTTTCATAATGCTCTCTGCACTTTAAACAGAACCCTGAGACCATCACAGAGCAGGTGCATTTATACGGAGATACGGAGACTTGATTACACACAGGTGGATTCTATTTATCATCATCGTCATTTAGGACAACATTGCATGATTCAGAGATCCTCACTGAACTTCTGGAGTGAGTTTGCTGCACTGAAAGTAAAGGGGCAGAATAATATTGCACGCCCCACTTTTCAGTTTTTTATTTGTTAAAAAAGTTTAAATTATCCAATAAATGCTGTTCCACTTCACGATTGTGTCCCACTTGCTGTTGATTCTTGACAAAAAAATTAAATTTCATATCTTTATGTTTGAAGCCTGAAATGTGGCGAAAGGTTGCAAGATTTAAGGGGGCCGAATACTTTTGCAAGGCACTGTATGTGCTTGCCTGGCACAGCCAGACTATTCTCCCTGTATTTTCCAAACACTGTGAGAAATAGTCTGGGATCCAGCCCATTAACGGCTTCTCGAGCAAGGTAGAAAATCAACCGTCCAATCAGATTTGTTTATTTGCGCGACGTGTTCTTAACGAGTAACGTCTCTCTTGCGCACCGAAAGTCGTCTCTACAACAACACAGAGAGCCGAGAATATATTCCAATCCGCGGTAAAACCAGTTTTAAATTACCAAAAACACATCAAAACAAGTCATTGACAACAGTCAACATGGCTCGCGCTAGCCATGTTGAATAAACTTCTCCATTCTCCGCTCACGCTAATTACTTGTCGCTTTAACAACATCACGTCTGCCCGTCGCTGATTGGTCCACTCCGCTGTCTGTTTGCTGTGGCTTGCTCCGCCCTCGGAATTTGATCCGCCGGATGGTCGCCAGAATAAATCGCTGGAACAGCGGTGAGTCTGGTATTCCAGGCAACATATGTGTGGCTCCCATTGTTGTCTTTTCTAAGGAAACTGGGTTGAAATGGCTCTTTGAGTGTTAAAGGTTGCCGACCCATGTTCTAGTGCTTAGAATTGAAATAATGTCAAATATTTACTTGATCAATTGATTTCTGTTTTGGTCCAAATAAGTTTTGCTATCACCATAAACACTAGGAGTGGAAACCTCTGGGCACCTCACGATGCAAATATGATTTGCGATATAAGGCCCACAATAACGATTATTTCGCAATGTGGTGACACAGCAACAAGTGGTACGTAGGTCAGGAAATCAGTCCACGATATTCTACAATACAGCTATTAATGATAAAAATGAGCTATTTTAAAATGGAGTAATAAACAATGGTTTTGTTGCTCTTTTGTGGACAATCTATTGTCTTTCAACAGACTATGAGGAGAATATTTCAGTGCAATATTTCTATAAATAAATACAGCAACTCTGTTATTGCAACATTCTTGTACTGACAAAGTCCTGTACCCAGTCAAGTACTGGTTGCTGATTAGGAATGTGTGTTGATGTGTGCCCAGTGTCTTTGAACCCCAATAACAAACTGCGAGACCCATTGCTTAGATCCAAAGATTTGTTTATTTTCAGGCGGCGACTGACAACCTCACTCATAACACTTTTCCAAATAAAATAACAAATCAAAGACTCAAAAATCATACACAAAACGGAACAAACGAAATGAGCAGATTCCACTTGGCCACAGTCAAAAACCATTTTTCCTCCTAACAACTAATACCGGTGTCATTACTAGCGGTCATTTTAATCCTAAAGGGGCAGACTTCAGGCCGGTAAAAAGATACTTATAGATATGGGACTTGCTGCCCCTAGTGGCAAGGAGTAAAATTACATAAATAAATTGGCTCATACAATTCTTGTAAACAAATGAGTTTTTTTCCTAACATAGACGCTTTTCTAGTGGAAAAATTCGCTAGCAACATGTTGGTTCCTTTATTAAACAATGAAACAGTTTTACAATAATACAGTGATCCCTCGCTACTTTGCGTTTCAAACTTCGCGCCCTCAGTCCATCGCGTATTTTTTTTCAATTAAAAAAATAAATAAAGATGAGCTGTCTCGAGCCTCGCTCTCCCTCCCTCTCTCCCTCCTTCCCTGCTCTTTGATGGTCAGACAGTGTACTGGAGTTGTTTATTAAAGTTAACGATGATTGACAGACAGTTAAGCTTGATCTTGCCACAGATGCTGGAAAGCCGAGACTTCAAACCCCTGCTTGCGTCAACATCGTATAACTTGTTAAACAGTTGCTGTGGCAACTCATTGTGTGTAAGTGATCTGCTACAGTGGATCTGAGTGGACTCACTCAATAAAGCATTTAATAAATACAAGCATTTTTAACTTTTTTTTTTTAAATGGATTGGGCGTCTACATTTTTTCTTGTTTAAAAATGATTTGGTGGGACAGTAACATGTTTAAAACATCATAATTATTACATTGGAAGTGCTTAAAAACCATTTATTGATATGTATATATATATATATATATATATATATATATATATATATATATATTAAATTAAACTTTGAGAGAAAAGTGAAAAAATATGTCTTATACTAGTATGTATCGCTTTCCAAGGATAAATCTGAATGAATACATTGAACACACACATTTATTTATTTTTTTTTGGTTGGAGGGGCGCTACTTCACGGTTTTTCACCTTTCGCGGAGGGTTTCTGGTCACTATTAACCGCGAAAAACGGGGGGTCACTGTATACAGTACCTATTCTTGTTGGAGGCATAACGGTAACCTATTGGGATACAAAGTATCGCGATATAATACTCTATCGTTTTGTGTTTTATTGAGTTCCCACCCTGCCCTTACTAACAAAGACCACAGTGACACCATTCATCAAGCATACTTGACAATAAACTTGCCTAACTTTGGACAAACTGTGGACTACACCTTTGACTGACTGACAGACAGTCACGGGGCACATACTGTATGAAGGGTAGACAACAATTTACTGTGCATCAAATTCACATTATCAGTGACCCAAAGATGTTGCCTTGCAAAAATATTTTAAAAAAAACTTTTTTCTCCTTTCTACTTTTCTTCCAGGTTTAAAGGGAGCTGCTGAACTGTTGATCTTTCTTTCACATACTTAGCCATGGTTGTGTGGTTGTCTGCACTGGTTTTATTATCAACTCATGGTAACTCTAAATTAAATTAGTTTTTATGCTGCATGACCTCGCCCATGGGTTGTCCTTCTTCATCCTGGTAGCTTACTCAGTGCCAAGCTGGACCCGAAAACTCTTCCTCCACACACTTGTTCCTACACCTCCACTCTATCCCCAGAACAGCCATCTCATCATATAGCTTGCCTCACCAACCCAGGAATTCATTTGGCCAACGAGGAAGAGGAGAAAGAGGAAGAAGAGTATGTCAGTGAAGCATGGCTCCAGGCGTCGCTCAATGGATTCACGGTCACCTATAAAGATGCAGAGACCATTACTGGTAATATTGACTTTGTTTTTATTGTACTTTGCTTAGCATACTGCTGTCCATTTATCATGACTGGATGAGTAAATGATGAATGTATAAATTTAAACAGTCAAATATTTACTTTAATTTTAAGCACAAAGCTTGTAATTGTGGATCATTTAAAGCAGCGAAGCATACGCTGTGAGAACATGTCCCTCTGTGGGACCCTGTCAAATGTCACATCCTGTTCGGAAATGCGCTCCAAGGGAACTTAGGCTGCCAAAATATAGCTTTAGCATTCTTGTTTCAACATTCAAAATTTACATATCAAGCAAAGTACAGTATTAGTCACATTTCATGCTAATGGATATTGATTCCAAGCCTTTAGCTGAAGGCCTACAAAAGTAAATGGGTATGAATGAGATCCATGATTGCAGTCCTAATCCTAACAGACCAGTATGCTGGAGACAACACAGGCATGTACACAGAACCGAAGAATGAATTCATTAGAGACTTAGGCTGTAAGCACACAACCTACAGGAAAAAGCCCGCCCTGTTGCACCACCCTTGAACATGAGGTCAGTTCCTCTTGTTATTTCAAGTAACAAATTCTCTTATCATCCTCCCTGTAAACAAAATGTCGTGCCCTATTGTATTCACTATCGCAGTTGGGGGGGGGGGGGGGGGGGGGCATTCAATACTTGTTTTTCGAACAAGGTTTGGAGTGAGTCTAGTAATCTTCACCAGTCGCTTCCCACCCCTTACCCTTAAATTAAAGTTTCCCAGAAGTGTTAAAAATCATTGTCTTGGTGCATCGGACCAAAAGAAATGCAATGAAGACAATTATTTTTATTTTTTTATTTTTATTTTATACCATGCAATTATGCACATTAGGGTCTGCCACAGGAGTCAGTTGCTAGAGTGGTTCCAATCTCTTATTGTGAGGTCTTGCTTTTCTGTCAGGGATATTGTTTTTTGTCTACTTGAGATGTTCTTTGAGTTTTATCTTCTATTTAGTGCTATACTATGGGATAATGAGATACTAATACTGGTAGTAGCGTTAGTAATTTTCAAAAACAGTAGTGTAAATGTATCTCATAGCTTTTAGCTACAGTGCTGTCCATTAAAAAGCATGTGTCTCCAAATTTTGCAAGTGTATTTCCCAGTTTTCGTTTGTAAAAACAATCTAAATTTGGAAATAATAACTTTTGAATGGATAATACCAGTGGTACTGTACTGATCGCTATGCAAGTAAAAAGGACTACATACAATGACAGTGCTGCCATCTACTGGTATCTTTCCAAGTTTACTGTAACTGTAAAAAAATCTCATACAGTACTTACAGTATTTGGAGTCATCCTTACCTTGTGGGTTTTTTGTTCCTCTTTTGCCTTTAGTGTTTCTGTTTGGGTTCTCCCAAGTGGAAAACATTTGTGTTAAGTGTAAATAATTCCTCCCAGCCTGGAGGAAGTGAATAGTGAATAAATGCTAAATAGGATTTCAGGGTGCTGAGAAGTGTGTCATGCTTGGTTCTGGGCTTGATTCTCCATGGTAACTAGCCAACTGTGACCTGAGCTATGAGCTAGAGAATAAAAAGACTGAACTTGAGAGAGACCGTTATGCAACTTGACAAAACAGAATCCAAACGGCAGGGCTTTGCTCACCTTGCAACAATAAGAGCTTGGTGAAGAAGCCGTTGTTATTTAATGCTGGAGCAGAGCTTGCGTCTCAGTTTTTACTAGTGTTAAACCTAAAACAAACATAGAAATTTCATTTCCCCCCCCAGATTTCCCTTCCTATTTTGTAAAATGCACATTGTGTCAGATTCCATAATACATATTGAATGTTTTAAAATGGGGTGCTCACAATTTTTTTGCTCAAAGATCTACTTTTCTAGGAGACAACCTCCCGCTTTGTACCTTTTTTCTGTATGTTATTGTGGCTAGGAAGTTCAGGGTTCTGTCTTTTTTTTTTTAATTCAATACAATTCAACTTTATTTCTATAGCGTCGTATAGGGCCTACAAAGGTCAGCAGAAATACTACACAACAAAACATGATTAAACCTTAAGGTCCCAGGACACTTTTGCATCGTTGTTTTTTTGGGTGAGGAGGACTACAAAGCTCACAGCAATATTCCACAGAAAAATGTAATTACACTGCTGGCCAAAAGTATTGGCACACGTGCAATTCTGTCAGATAGTGCTCAATTTCTCCCAGAAAATGATTGCAATTACAAATGCTTTTGTGGTAATATCATTTATTTTGTTTGCAATGAAAAAACTCAAAAGAGAATGAAAAAAAAAAACATTTTACACAAAACTCCAAAAATGGGCCAAAAATATTGGCACCCTCAATCTAATACTTGGTAGCACAAGATTTAGACAAAATAACTGCAAACAACCACTTCCGGTATCCATCAGTGAGTTTTTTTTACAATGCTCTGCTGGAATTTTAGACCATTCTTCTTTGGCCAACTGCTTCAGGTCTCTGAGATTTGAAGGGTGCCTTCTCCAAACTGCCAATTTCAGATCCCTCCACAGGTGTTCTATGGGATTCAGGTCTGGATTTATTGCTGCCCACTTTAGAAGTCTCCAGTGCTCTCTCTTAAACCATTTTCTAGTGATTTTTGATGTGTGTTTTTGGCCATTGTCATGCTGGAAGATCCATGACCTCTAAGGGAGACCCAGCCTTCTTACACTAGGCCCTACATTATGCTGCAAAATTTGTTGGTAGTCTTAAGACTTCATAATGCCAAGAAAACGGTCAAGCAGTCCAGTGCCAGAGGTAGCAAAGCAACCCCAAAACATCAGGAAACCTCCACCATGTTTGACTGTGGGGACTGTGTTCTTTTCTTTGAAGGCCTCGTCCCCCCCCCCCCCCCCCCCCTTATACTCTATGTTGATGCCTTTTACCAAAAAGCTCCACTTTTGTCTCACCTGACTAGAGAACATTCTTCCAAAACATTTTTGGCTTTCTTAGGTAAGTTGAGGCAAACTCCAGCCAGGCTTTTTTTTTTTTTTTTTCCATGTCTCTAGGTCAGAAGTGGGGTCTTCCTGGGTATCCTACCATAGAGTCCCTTTTCATTCAGACGCCATCAGATATTACGGGTTGACACTGTTGCACCCTCGGATTGCAGATTAACTTGAGCTTGTTTAGATGTTAGTCGAGGTTCTTTATCCACCATCCGCACAATATTTCATTGATATCTCTTGTCAATTTTTCTATTCCGGCCACATCTAGGGAGGTTAGCCACAATGCCATGGGCTTTACACTTATTGATGACACTGCGCACGGTAGACACAGGAACATTCAGGTCTTTGGAGATGGACTTGTAGCCTTGAGAATGCCAATGCTTCCTCACAATTTTGCTTCTCAAGTCCTCAGACAGTTCTTTGGTCTTCTGTCTTTTCTCCATGCTCAATGTGGTACACACAGGGACACAAGACAGAGGTTGAGTCAACTTTAATCCACTTCAACTGGCTGCAAGTGTGATTTAAGTTATTGCCACCACCTGTTATGTGCCACAGATATGTAACAGGTGCTGTTAATTACACAAATTAGAGAAGCATCACATGATTTTTCAAGGGGTGCCAATACTTTTGTTCGGCCCATTTTTGGAGTTTTGTGTAAAATAGATAGAAAAAGAAAAGATAATGATTTTTTCCCTCATTCTCTTTTGTGTTTTTTTATTGCAAGCAAAATGAAGATATTACTACCAAAGCCTTTGCCAATACTTTGGGCCAGCAGTGTAAGCGTTTTTTATGTTTTGTTTTAATAGATATATGACCTTTTAATTAAGCAAATTTATGCTTTAAAAGCGTCAAAATGGATAGAAATACGTGATAGGTAGTTGGTATATGACTTGATCCAAACTATGGAAAAAATTGTACAAACCTGGTTGATTTAACATATTATTTTGAACAGTTCTATTTCTTCCAAATGGGATGCAATGGAGAAAGATTGAATTTAGGGTTGGGGGTATGTGAGAGATACAACGTTATAGAGAGGGAGAGAGAGAGAGAGACCTAGAGAGAGCACTGGTGTGGGGCGGTCCTTGTAGATATCGTCATTGGCATGTGAGGCATGGCTAACCAGTTTGGTCCCACTCTCGTCTCTTCTTCACTCCTCCCTCTCCCTCTAACTTCCTGTGGTTCTCCCAACCAGTGCTGTTCTGTAACTTTTTTTTGCACCCTTTGCCTTGCACTTCCTGTCTCACCCTCCCATTGCTCTTTCTCTCTCTTCTTCTCGCTTCTTCTCGCTCGTTTGCGTCCTTGTCCTTCCCGGGCCTTGTGGAAAATGTGATCGAGGTCGAGGGCATAAGGTTTTTGTTCAGGCTTAAGGCAACATGAGTGAGTACATTGCTGTCTTTGTGTTGTTTGAATTGCTGTCTGGTGACATATGGGCAGTTACCCTCATTCACTGTTCTGTTGTCACTCCATTTTTGTCTTTGTGTCCTTCTGTCATCTGTTGCTGTGATTGACCCTTTGTTTATTCTTTTTTTTTTTTTTCTTTTTTTTTAAAATCCTCATAAGTATTTGTATGACATAGTAGTTTGAATGTTAGTTATTATGCTGAAGTTTGTTTGTGTTCCAATTACCTCTTAAAAGTATGAAATATTTGAAACAATTTAGAGCTCATGAACAGTATTGAATTTACTGAACAAAGGAGAAGTCGTCTCCTAGTTAATCAAGTAAAATGCTATACTGTACTGTATTGCTTTATGGAAAAAAGCCATGTTTGACCGCAACTGTTTCTTTTAAACTTGCTTCGCTGTTCTATAAAATGCATTACAATGACATGACAAACAGTGGGATTGAATCCCGCCCCATTCTGATCCATGTCTCTGTTTACAGGGAGACTAAACAAAACTCACTGTATGACTGTTATGTGGTCTCATCAATAGTGGTCTTTTTGGTGAAAGGCAGGTTTGACAAAATTGTACATTTTTGTAATTGCAAATCATTCCGGGGAAAAAAATGGCCTCAAGTCCAGGATTAGTTGTATACTCAACAGTTTAGCTTAATGATGAGTTTTGCCTTCTTTGTCACATATGTTGCAGTGTTTATTGCTCTAAATGACAGTGTGACAGTGGACTATTCTTAAATTTGAACTTGAACTTTTCATCTCTTTGTACAGCTGCAGACTATTGCTTAACTGTTGACACTCAATGGGTTTTCGGGTTTATTGTACACAGTGGGCTAGTTTATATTTAAACTAAAAGTATCTTTGAATTGATCTTTTTTGGATCATGAATATGTTTTTGTTCATCTATTTTTTTAGCTTCAATTGCACAAAGCCAAGTATACATGCTACTTAAATCCAATTGTGCGGATAATGAAAACATTCAAAAGTCAATATCAACCTATTGTAACAATAACATCAGAATTATAATGTTTGTACCGTAACATTAGTGTAAAGACGATCCATTTTGTTGACGTGTGAATGCCACAGAACAGTAAGCATTTTTATGTCGAATTTGAAGGAAAATAATCAACATTGATTTTACTTACACTTATAATCAAAGTTTATAGTGATAGAAATGAACTACTTACGGTGTAGTGTGTATAATTGGATGTCTCTTGGCAAGTGTTTTGGAATAAGATTGATAAGTGAAGGGCTTCAGATTGCCATTGAGTTTACACTGATTTAGACACCTAATCCCCCCAACATGATTACTGACCATTATGGGCAAATGCAGAACCATATGTATATGTAATTGTGCATAATATTGTGACTGTTGAGCCTATTTTGAGTTTACCAGTAAGCAACATACTTAGGGGAAATACAAGATTTATCCATATTTTAAGACTTTTTGTCAAGTGACTCCCAGAAATACTGTACACTGTGGTAGAACTTTACCGGTTGTATTTATAGAAGGACAAAGCTGCTGTGTGGATGCTTGAATGTTTCTTGAACAGAGTCAGGCATTCAGTCCGAATGAACAAATTATGTAAGAAAGCATTGTTAGCAAGTGCAGCGTATATGGGGCGCCGTTTGTAAAGGAGCACATGCTGAAAATTTCGACAACATTTTCTCATATTTAGCGCCACACAGTGTTTAAAATGTGGTGTGAAATTTTTTGTCACTTTTTTTTTTGCACATTTACAACATTATTTAAAAATAAATATTTAAGTTGCTAAACAATCAGTATTGTACCTGAATGTTGAAATCCAGAACTAAATGTTTATTTATATCTTAAATGTAAATATTAAATTCATATCCTAAATATTAAATTTATATTCTAAATTTATATGTTAAATCCAAACTTTATATTTATATATTAAATCTAAATGTTAAATTTATATCCTAAATTTATATGTTAAATCCAAACTTTACATTTATATATTAAATCTAAATTTTAAATCTAAATCTTAAATTATATATTAAATTTAATATTTTAAATCTAAATCTTAAATTATATCCTAAATGTAATTATTAAATTTATATACTAAATGCTAAATCTAAATGTTAAATCTGGAAAAGGGTGAAACTAAATATTTAGCTTAATATGCAAATTCACACGACTGGACACCGGAAGTAACAAAATAAAAGCTTGGAGCAGCTCAGACTGTTTGTTCACGTTGCTTGAAAATGAATAAAGCCTACTGAACGGTGGCGGTCGCCTCTTGGACATGAGTCATTGTGATAATAACAATATCTAGGTTAAATACACATTTAGGAGAAACTATTTAAAGAGTATTTTGTGCTTTTCGTGTCACTTTTACGTCCATGAGCCCAGTAAAGTTACTAAGAATAGCCACCAGGGGTCTCTGTTGGACTGGACCGTAGCTCAAGGTTGACCTTTCTCACTTCATTCATTCATTCATTTCTACTGCAAAAATCCCGCGTTTCTCACAGTCGGCGAAGGTGGGCTGAAAGAAAATATGTCGGGCGAGTCAAGTTTAGCAGAGACTATCGGCCAAGCCATTCTCACAGCAATCGGTCTTTGTCAGGTGACGTAACGCTGTCAAAAGCCGCAGTGCATTGTGGGTTGAATCGCCATTTTGAGTGTACACTTATTGTAAACAACTGAGCAGTGAGAATCGTCTTTGCTTTCATCATTGTCTTTGATAAATGGGACACTCGTGTTGTTTGAAAGGCTGCCATA
The DNA here is from genome assembly GCF_030265065.1 of Corythoichthys intestinalis. NCBI lineage: Eukaryota > Metazoa > Chordata > Actinopteri > Syngnathiformes > Syngnathidae > Corythoichthys > Corythoichthys intestinalis. The sequence goes on from NC_080398.1 coordinate 48,082,119, forward strand.
CTAAATCACACGGCAAAAATGGCAGCAAATTGACCACGACGTATGATTTTTTCGTTTTCCCTCTTGGAAAAGAGGTTATAGACAGCAGGTTGAGGAACTAATGAAGCGGCGTCGGATGGTCTGGGTCGCAGCAGTGAGACGGAAGGGCATCACTTTCGACACCATATCTCCCTTCCGGCGTGTTTGCTCTCGGCATTTTCATAAAGGCAAGTCAGTTTTTTTCAAAGTATTGATACTGAATATGCTGTTTTTTTTCTTTCTAAAGTCGCTATTTTCTCATTGGCTAACCTTAGCTAGCTAGGCTCACTTGTAAACTACAGGCAAAGAGGGAGGGCAGTTGAAATGGGTTAATCTGTACGTGATAAATCAGTGTTTAATTTATTCAGTTATTGTTTATAAAAACATTATAGAGTGAATGATTTAAAATATAAAGGTAAACAGCAAAGATGCACAGAAATATTTATCAATGCGCGAGATTTCCTTTTGTGATCTGAGAGATCTGATGGGATGGCAGCATGTCTGATTAAGTGTTTACGACAGTGAAATGCCATGGAAATATCCAATCTTACCTAGCTTTCTAAATAAAACCTGTGATTGCAGGTGAACCAGCTTATGAAATGATGGAGACTGACCCAGACTGGGCACCATCCCTACATCTGGGACACACATCTGTTACACCAGTGGTCTCCAAACTATTCCACATAGGGCCGCAGTGGGTGCAGGATTTCACTCCAACAAATCAAGACCACACCTTTTCACCAATCTGGTGTTTTATATGTTTAATTAGTTGATTGCAGTCAGGTGCTGCTTGTTTTAGTACAAACCACATTGGTTAAAAGGTCTATGCTTGATCGGTATGAACAAAAACCAGGACCCACAGCGGCCCTCGAGGACTGGTTTGGAGACCCCTGTGTTACACCGACAAACACTGCACGCTCTGCAAGACGAATGTGAGCAGCTACGGAAAGAGACACTGCAAGCACCAGAGATGGGGGTCCAGCAGGATGCAAACATTGAAGAGCTGCAGACTAAGGAGGGACCATCTGAGCCTGGTGAAATAAACAGTCACTAACAGAATGAGGAAGGGACACCTGACGCTGGAGAAGAAAGTGGTCAGCTACAGACTGAAGAGGGGACACATGAAGCTGGAGAAGAAGGTGATCAGCTAATCACAGAGGATGAGACGCACAACACCAATCACGATGTGACACAGACTGTGATTATTGACCGTTTTGAAATTTTCACAGAAAACCCATCAAATCTGAAAGCACGTGCCCAAATGTTTTCCAGTTACAGTGGGGAGAACAAGTATTTGATACACTGCCAATGGGAAAACTCATTGGCAGTGTATCAAATACTTGTTCTCCCCACTGTACAAGCACCACCACACTATGAAGTATTTAATATGTATTACACCCAAGGGAGCCATTTGTTTCATATCAAAAGGCTGGGGAGGGCATACAAGTGACAAACATAAAACCCTGAACAGTGATTTTTTTTTTTTTTGTGATAATTTGTTGCCTGGGGACATTGTCTTGGCTGACAGAGGTTTTGACATACAAGAATGTGTGGGCATGTAGTGTTCAGATGTCAAACTCCCAGCATTTACAAAAGGCCGCTGTCAGCACATTTGAGAATCCATGTTGAAAGGGTCATCGGAAATGTTTGTCAGAAGTATAATATCTTAACAGGAACCATACCCATAAACATGATTCTTCCATGTGAAGGTGAAGAAGCTACAATGTTGGATAAGGTCACTTTCTGCTGTGCCCTGATAAGCCATTGCCCAACAGTAGTATAGTACAATTTTCTTTTCGTAGTGTTTGTACAAGCAGTTTTTTTTATACGTTTGTAGATGACTTAAACCTGTTTAATAAAGTATGTCAGTGACAATTTTGAAGTCTTGACTCCTTGCTACTCTTAGGTACGTAAAACGTGTTGGTTTTGATGATGAAAAGTACTTTTTTTTTTTTTTTTTACTAATTCAAACAATTTTGTGGAGATAAACACTGAATAGGAAATACAATGTTTGCTAACAAAACGAGATGTTTGACAGGTTTACTTTTTTTGGATTTAAAATTCTCAATCAAAACAGCAGCAGCAGCACAATGGTAAACAGAAAATAGCAATACAAGGAAATATAAAACGTGCATATGAAGAAAAATAACACTAGTTGTAGAATAACGTGTTCAAGTAAATTTGTCCCACTTCACATGATAAGTCCTGCATTGAGAGAATTGCACATCTTTGCATGGCAATGTCAACACTGAAACAATATATTGTGCAATATACATGAATTTGCATGTCATTATGACAGTTCCTTCACCTGTTTTAGTCATGTGATGTTTAAGATGATATTCAAGGTACAATTCAAGTTCAAGGATGTTCAAGTAAGAGCTGTATCATGTTTCTGAGAGTAGCAACGAGTGACGACTGTGTTGTCGCAGTCCTGCGGTCGAAATGCGAAGATCCTGCACCGAGCCATTCGTTAAATGTCCGTGAGCTTCGAGAGATTTATAGGTAAGCGCTGATACCGTAAACGAGGGACTTTTTTTATATCCAGGGATGAAGTTGGAGGCAGTAACGTGGCGTCGGAGCTACTCCTGTTCTGGTTTGTTTACATCCGTGATACACTCAAAATGGCGCATGGGGGCGTGTCCGCTAGTTTGGGCACGTGACTGACAAAGACCGATACAAAATTTTCCCACAGCTACAGCGTCGGCGACAGCGGCTTCCACTTCACGATCCACTTCGGTAACTTAAGTGTATTGTGACTGTTGGCTGATAGTCTCTGCTAAACTTGACTTGACCGACATATTTTCTTTCAGCCCACCTTCGCCGACTGTGAGAAACGCGGGATTTTTGCAGTAGAAATGAATGAATGAATGAAGTGAGAAAGGTCAACCTTGAGCTACGGTCCAGTCCAACAGAGACCCCTGGTGGCTATTCTTAGTAACTTTACTGGGCTCATGGACGTAAAAGTGACACGAAAAGCACAAAATACTCTTTAAATAGTTTCTCCTAAATGTGTATTTAACCTAGATATTGTTATTATCACAATGACTCATGTCCAAGAGGCGACCGCCACCGTTCAGTAGGCTTTATTCATTTTCAAGCAACGTGAACAAACAGTCTGAGCTGCTCCAAGCTTTTATTTTGTTACTTCCGGTGTCCAGTCGTGTGAATTTGCATATTAAGCTAAATATTTAGTTTCACCCTTTTCCAGATTTAACATTTAGATTTAGCATTTAGTATATAAATTTAATAATTACATTTAGGATATAATTTAAGATTTAGATTTAAAATATTAAATTTAATATATAATTTAAGATTTAGATTTAAAATTTAGATTTAATATATAAATGTAAAGTTTGGATTTAACATATAAATTTAGGATATAAATTTAACATTTAGATTTAATATATAAATATAAAGTTTGGATTTAACATATAAATTTAGAATATAAATTTAATATTTAGGATATGAATTTAATATTTACATTTAAGATATAAATAAACATTTAGTTCTGGATTTCAACATTCAGGTACAATACTGATTGTTTAGCAACTTAAATATTTATTTTTAAATAATGTTGTAAATGTGCAAAAAAAAAAAGTGACAAAAAATTTCACACCACATTTTAAACACTGTGTGGCGCTAAATATGAGAAAATGTTGTCGAAATTTTCAGCATGTGCTCCTTTACAAACGGCGCCCCATAAGCGTACACATACAGAATTGAGGACATCTTTGCAGCACGAAAAGGACAATCAAAAATAATGACAATAGAAGCTCATTATCATAATCAGCATTGTGCATAATATGTACTGGTTCATTGCAAAGTGCCCCCCCCCCCCACTAAATAGGTCCCATATTGTTGATTTTTTAAAGGCATGATGAACTGATTTGTCAACAGATGCACAATACTGTAACTCAGAAGTATGGTTTCTTTTCCATTGCAGCAGACAAATGTGTCATTTTAAATCAAGGCAGCAGAAGCTTAAAATAAACCTCCAGACATTGTAGAGTTCAGGCAGTTGTGTTGTGTTTCTTTTTAAGAAAATAGACCTCTTAAGGCTAATTATAGCTTGTGATGTTTTCACCTAACTGAGTTTTAGATGAATACTCATAATACATATAATTTTTCTTATACAGTAGTTGTTTTATGAATAAATGAATAAGTTTGCTATCTTTTCTGGAAAACCTATAAGTATGAGCGTTTCCCCAGTTCTCCTTTAGATGGCGTACTATTTCTTTTGCACCATTACAAAAATCTTACTGCAATTGCACTCCAGGATAATCCATGATGTGGGCCACTTAACTTGTGCCATATACTGTACCAGTGTTCTACGGAGCCATGGCCAAACAGTGTTACAATACACAAATAATTTGTCTTTGTACTTTCAGATGTGTGTAACAACACTGATTTGCCGGAACTTGAGATTATTAGCCTTCTGGAAGAACAGCTGCCAGTCTATAAGCTAAGGGCCGACACCATCTTCGGCTACGAGCAAGATGACTGGCTGCACACCCCTCTGGTGGACCCAAACTCCTCCCTCGACTTGACTACCGAACAAATAGATGAAACCCTCAAGTACTTCTGTGAGTCCATCTCTTTTTAAGTGTATTATGTAAAAATAAATTTCTTTGCGCTCAATGAAAAATCTCCCAATACTGGCACTATTTTACATATTTTACAACTATGGCTTTCTATTAAAGCTTAGATCTAAAAGTTCAAGTCCATAAACCAGGATGTTGTTTTTAATACTGAACTAGTAGTTGCTTGAAAATTAATCAACTTCATGACCACAGTTGCCCCAACAATCTCTTTCGCTTTCTCTCTCCCTGTCTGTCGCTTTCTTTCTGTCTGTGTATCTTTCACTGTATTCTCATTTATTTGTGTCTCCTCTCTCTCTTTCTCGCTCTTTGTTTTGAAGTTTTGTCTGCTTATCTTTTATTGGGCATGCCTGTCTTTGCCTTATCAGTGTCTAACCTATTGCTTACGTGCCATATAAAAATCTGAATAGTAAAGTATGATGAAACGTAAGGAATGTGTGGCTTGTCGTTTGACGATAGAATTTTACACTAAACATGAACAAAAATATTATATGAACAAATCTAAAAGGTACAGGAAGTCATGAAGAAATTAAGATATGCAGCATTGCATTAATACTGATAAACTAATTACAAAAAGTGCTTAAAGTATGGGAAACACAACTATAAAGATGCCACTATGATGTATGCAGCATTACAGCACAACAGATACTTTTTATACCAAGTAATAACAAAGTGTTAATGCTTGTATAGCAATACACATCCATAATGGATTCTCCGGCTCTATGTAAGAATGAGGGCAAAGTTTTGCAGTCAAGTGTTTAAAATGTTAATGACAAGGGAAGAGGAGCTGTGTCTTGGCACGGTGGTATACAACCTTCACCTGCTCGTATAATCTTGCAGTTTCCGTAAGAGAGGCTTTCAATGATATTTAACCATATTTTACACAGGTCACAAATTCACACACAAGTTGGTAATCACAAAAGGAAGTGTAAAAATGTTTTCATCATTTATAATTCATTTTAGAAGGTCACGTCTACTTGAAGAGTGACTTGGGTGAAAATGTGCCTCTATAATTAGATCAGCAAACATATAAATAGCATCGACTCAGAACGGTAACTTAATCTTTCCGCGCCATGCTAGCATGTACACATTGACCTCATGTTTCCTGTTTTTTTGTCTGACAGACTATAAGGGGACAGCTGACATTTTCTGTTTTATTATTTGTTGTATTTTTGACCATCGTCTCTGTAGTCATGGCAGTGTTTTTGTCCCATTGGAGTCGTGTTGCTCCTTAATGCCTCAAACAAATGGTCAGATATCAACACACAAGTGTCAGTTTGCCTGAGCAATAAGCACTGATGGTTAGTATCTGATTCATTCTTCCACTCAACCACCTCGACTTTAATTTGTTTGATCTTTTTTTTTTTCAGTGATTGTTGAACTGAATTGTAGCCAAAGATGCAATTAGTTTGAAAGTTATTTAATAAACTGTCTTTTGAACTAGTGTTGTTTTCGTCAACGATGACGATAACGATAATATTTCTTTCACGAACAATTTTTCATGACGATGACAAGACTATAACGAGCTAAAAACGTGTTTTGGGAGACTAAATCATAACGAGACAAATACCAGTTTTCGTCTGACGAGAACGAGACGAAAATGTGCACTAGTTTTATGTGTAGTTAGCCTGCATAGTAGCAGTGTCTGATTGTCACTCATGTGACGTGCTGCACACCCTCCCCCCGTACTCACATTGGGTTGTGACAGTGATCATCTCACACCAAATGTAACTGGTAGCATTAGCATGGCATTGCATTTGCATGAGCATTAGGCTAATGCTAACGGCAGGCGTCCTTGTAAACTCTGGGACAACATTTTTTCCTTTTTTTTTTTTCTTTTTTACTTATATAGTTTGTGGCGTCCAGGTGGGTATAATGAATTGAAAATAATGTACTGTTTTCTTGCTGAGTGTCTATTATCACCATGTAGGCATTGTCCTCATAGACGGTACAATATGTGCACGGCTGTCAATGTTCATTTGCAATAGTTGAAAAATGTTATTTATTTATTTATTGTTGGAGTAATTTGTTTAATTTTACAGATGAAAACATTTTTAGTAACGTCGACTAAAACTAGACAAATTAGTCTTGAGTTTTTGTCAACAAAAACTAAACGAACACATTTTGCGATGACTAAAATATGACTAAGATCAATAAGTGTTATCATCCATAAGACTAAAGTGAAAAATAAAAGGGCTGCCAAAACAACACTGTTTTGAATTTACTGTATATAAGCATAATATAAAAACATATCTGTCTAAATGGGGTAAATATTACCAATCAGCATGTACATTTTAAAATGTGAAATTCATATTTAACTTGCATTTCAATTTTGTTACATATTAGTCAACTATTAAATCTATTCACTATGTAGTGTCCACGTCATATATTTATACTCCACACTGCTTCTACATGCTGCTCAGCCATGGGCTTTGGAGTCTGAGACTGCTGCTATGGCAACCACTCACAAGGACAAGTTGAGGGAGAGGGAGTAGGTGGTTGAGGTTGGCAGTGAGATGGCAACACCTCCTCTCATTGGTTGTTAGAATTGGCTCACCCCGCCCACTCTACTGTGTCATCGTTTCTGCTGCAAAACCCGTGACTGCTGCTGCTTGCTCCGTCACACTCTGCATCATTGGATTTATTGAGTCACGGTAAAGGATGCAGTAGTCCACGTGTAGAGCTAGTTTTGAGACTGAGCATAGAATGCTGCAAAACAAAAGAGAAGGCAATAATCATCTGATGACGAATAACATTGCAAGATGGCAGACTGGAAGATAATGCTAAAAGAAACCATTGATGGAGCTGGACAAGAGAAGATACTGACACATATCCAGTGACTTTTGAAAACGGAATAACAACCAAAATAATGACATCACTGGATAAAGAGGCATAGACCAATTAAAGGATGCTAACAGATATTTCCAAAAAACAGCATACCAATGAAAGACTTCAAGACAACTGGTGACACAGTTTGACAGCTCATGGAATCGGTTGGTAGCATGGCACCAGAAACGATAGGGAGCACACTACCCTGACTGCAAGCTGCTAATGAGTGTGGGACCAAAAGGATCTGCGATAGAATTGGGGCGATTCTTTTGTGGGGCAAACACTGTGCCAGATTGTCACTGCAAACTATTCTGGGATAGGAAAACTGGACCTATTAATTGACAGACAAATACCATCAGAGTATATAAGACCCCAGTGACAACTGGTCATCTCGGAGCATGCTGGGGTGTTGGACAGATAAGGTATATTGGAGACAATACCATACAACTGTGTGTCTGGGCAGTGAGGATGAAGAGGAGGGGACAGAGGTTTGTGAAGTCGGACTACTATGAACTGGACTGGTACTATGAAGAGTGTACTGATGGTAAGACAGTCTTTTGTACTGTATGTGGCATCTAAAACTACAAGCAGGGTATGTTATTGAAATCCAAAAGGAAAGAAATGACAAATTTTCAAATATTATGTATCAGATTATGCAATAGACTGGTAAAGCAGAGAATAGTTGCCAGATGGCTATTTTGTTTGTCTGTAGTTATCATTAGGACAGCAAGGATTAATTCTGAAGGGATGCACTCAGTCTAACCCTACTCCATGTGTGTTATAATGCTGTTTGATAATCACGTCATCTGGCTATATAGAAGAGAGTGACTGAGCAAGATTGATGTTAAAATACCTTTCTTACAAGGAAAAAACGTATCAATGCAATCTATCATGAGTAAATATTATTCCTAACATTTAACACGAGCAGCGGTATGGGATTGAAAGTGTCGGCGTTTTTTTTAATAGAGGCTGAGTCACTGTTTTTTACCATTTTTTAGCATACTGGACTTCTTAGCATCATTACTCATATGTACATTATTCCTTTATGTCAGCGCTTATGTAAAAATGGGCATCATAAGGTGGTTTAGCGGCAGACTAAGCTACTGTGACCCCTTTTTAATTATTTTACAAAATGATTGTACTTGATCACGCCTCGTAACTTAAAAGTTATGTGTGTCTGCATGTGCATGCTGTTGCTTTCTTGTATGTGTGCCACATCTTAACTATGCAATAAATTTCTTCAAATAGAATCAGCTTCATTGGAATTTGTCAACGTGATTTTATTTTTAAATATAAATTGTCTCCAACCATTCAGTGTACAGTATTTATACTTTTCTAGGAGGTGAGGCAGGATTAAAAAGAATCAGAAGCTTGCATATATGTCAGTTTCATATGTTACATAACTACGCGAAGTAGCTTTTCTCCCTAAATGGGAGCTGTTTAATATTATTCATTTGAGGCCACCAGTCCTTGTGAATTCACCCAACAAATACGCTAAGGAATAATATTGATCTGGTTATTATTTTTTAAATGTTACTTAAATAGGTAAACCGTGAACTGGTGTGCAGTTTTTCTTTTTGCACAGTACAGACACACGATTAGAAAGCAGCCAGTTAGACATTAGCCTGAGGTATAAAAGGGATGGGTGTTCATGTAGGTTGGCTTATATTTAGCCTTTTATACTATTTCCAGATACACTGCAGCAACCTGCCAACAGTTGTATGGCACATGTTTCACAACTTTAATGAAAGGTATTGATCACATTCAACCAGATTTGTAAGATTTGATTTTGGCTGGCAAGAAATAATCCTTTGCAAATTTCCTGAAGTTAAGAAATAGGAAATTAGGTTTCTCTCCCAGTCTGAATAAACAAACAACTAAAAATATGTTTCCATGTGTCTTCATAGTCACATTTTATGTAATGTTTCCTTTAAAACATTTCTCCATAAGACACTGGCACAAATTTGAAAATCTCTTTCCTGAAAGTTTGTCCTGTAACTGATGAACCAGAAATACTAGTATGAACTTCTGAAAAGAAGTCTTTTTTTTTTTTTTTTTTTACTTTTTTATTTGTACCCACACTACTTGCTGTCAAACAACTTGCATTTGCACTTGTGGGCAGCATTGTTGTCACACCTCTATTAATGAAAACAAAGCATAACAAAACACAATAGTCACGATAAATGATTCCAAACTAATAGAAATAAGAAATTAAAAGTTTACTAGTGGGAATAATATTGGATTTGAATAAAGAAGAAATAAACCTGGACAGAAAAATAGTATGCCCAGAATATATTGGAAAATATTTATACCATACGAACATTGTTAAACTAAGGCGTGCCTTAGTGAAACAGGTTGTCTTCAGACCTGTAATCGAGGTACCTACGTAACCACACAGTAAATGGTAACAAATAGTCACATTGCTGTTTGTTCATGGTGTTTACAGCAGTAAACATGGACCCCAGCATGTGAAGGAGCGAGTTGTGTCAGGAGATTAGAAAGATGACTTTATAAGCATGTTAAAGGTAAAAGCTGTAAAACCATTTCCAAACAACTTGATGTTTATTTAATTAATTGCAAATATTAGTCAGAGGTTTAAGGTCCACGATAGGCCTGAACGATATTGGAAAAAACTGTTACTGCGATTTGGGGGGGGGGGGGTGCGATATTTTGCAATATTGTATTGGAATATTAAAACTAGAAGAATTTTCACCAGATAACTTGAATAGCTCTTTTGGGATAGGCCTGAACTATATTAGAAAAAATAAGATTGCGATATACTGTATATTGCCAAGGCTCCACACTTTCTTTTTGCATTCGTTGCACTGCTGTCACCCAACTTTTTTCTTTAGGTGTACCATCATAAAATGTAGGCGCACCCATATTTTTCATTGCATCACCTTTAACGCTTTTAATCACACTCCATAACATTCATATAATTCCTTCATTCATTCATCTTCTGAGTGGGGGTGCTGTAGCCTATCACAGCTAACTCCAGGCAGAAGGAGGGGTACACCATGAACAGGTTGCCAGCCAGTTGCAGGGCACATATAGACGCACAATACATTCATGCACACACTCACACCTATGGACAATTTGGAGTGTTCAATCAGCATACCATGCACGTTTTTGGGGATGGGGCAGCAACCTGTAGAAAACCGACGCAGGCAAGGGAAGAACATGCAAACTTAACACAGGAAGGCCAGAGCCGGAATTGCACCTACGATATCAGAACTGTGAGGTGGACGTGCTAACCACTGTCCCACCGTGCTGCCTTTATAATGTCAATTATTTTAAAACTAAAATAACATAGAAAAATGCTTGTCTTTATCAAATGGTTTCATTGACTTAGTCCACTCAAATTCACTCATGCTTTGACGCTCACGCTGCCGAGAACAGCCTCTCACTTACACAATGAATGAATTGGCATGGCACATTTTAGACTGGGCTGCTAGTTTAACGATGATTAACACATTTGTGCCTTTGATTGTAGAGCTACCGAGGCTTCTCTGGCCAGATCAAAGTTATAAACCTGTCAATCATTGTTAACGTTGAGTACCAACCGCTAACGGCACTAATGACCAAGAAAGTTTGCTCGCACTGCTTAGAACGAGGGACAGTGAGAGGCTGTATGAGCATGAAGCAGGAAAACATGAATATATGTTTTTAATTAAAACCCCGATCCTTTTCACCCAATTCTGATCCTCTGAAAAATGATGTGATCAGCCCAATTTCCGATCACGTGATCGGATCTGGTGCATCCCTAATTTATATAATGCAGTTTAATCCAGGTATATTACTGCTTATAAAACGTATCCAGGATCTAAGATCTGCACAATTGGTGCTTTTATGAAGTAAAATAAAAGTTAAGTCTTAAAAAAAACAAAAAAAAACAATTGCACATCCCGCCTTTGACTATTGCGCATGCGCACATTGCGATGGCGATATTCAACCTAAATTAAGTCTGTCGAAATATGCAATAATTCAATTTATCGCACGATAAATAAAAATGAAGGCGATAATTTTTCCGCTGCGATTTATCGCCTCGCGTGCACGTGCGTGCGGCAGACAAGCTGTTAAAAGTTCGGATTCCATGTTACCAACTGTGCAAAATGCATCTTCGTTCCAGGACTGGCAAAAAATAGCGTCGGAGCCCATCGTTCCCATTATATCCTATTGTTCAACGTATACCGGCCGCGCCAGTGCTCCGGATTGACGGCGGACCATCTCCGGCGTGCCGGTGTTGTTGACGTGTGGGCGCTCCCGTCAGGGGTGACATTTCAAGCGGGGCGGCTATTTTTCGGCACAACACCGGATATTTGAGTGGCAAATTAAGAGCGCTGTGCATCAAACTCGTCCTGTTTATGAAAGTCGATTGTCATATGCTGGTGTTGTGCAGTAATGAGCAGATGTGACTTCTGTGGCGTTTGCTAACTTTTTTAATGCACACACACACTAGATATCATGAAATAGCAAACTAGATGTGCTACGTCCCATGCCATTGGCTACGTGAGCCCAGAGTGATTATGGGACACGTAGTCCATATACTATGTCGATGAATTACAAACCGCCATGACTGAATGGAAGTTAAGAAAGCCAAATCAATCCATACTAATGACGATAGATAATGCTGCAAATATTGTTAATTCAGTAGGTGACACAGATGGATTCGGACCACAAATAGGATGTCTTGCTCATGTAGTAAACCTAGCTGCTAAGAGAGCTGTAGCAATCAACAGTGTGCCCCGCCTCACTTTACAAACAATAAAGATTGTTCTCAGCACTTTTATACTAAATTTCTTCAGATAAGTAAGAAGTAAGCACATACAGTAGATATTATGCACTAAAATGCATGTTTATATGATGGCAATTACATTTTTGCTCGTTTGCAAAAAAACAAAAACAAAAAAATACAGTTGTGATTTTTTTTTTTTCCAGAGCATTAAATGTCTTGAATCAGATCGAAAATCGTGTCCCCCGTATCGAAAATCGTACCGAACATTGACTTAACTGTATCGTTGCATCCCTATGGAACACTATTGCAGAAGCTATGAGGGGAAAAGTTTTCATTTGCCTAAATGCTTAAGTTATTAACTGCAATTGTATTTTTTTTTTTCATGAAAAACACATTTTATTTATTCTGTATTTGTGTGCGGTATTAATATTGTTGTCCTTTACTTAAGAGGCATGGTCTATTGTTTTTAGTTGTGATTTCTTATCGCGTTTAAATGGGTGTACTTGATCTATTAATATATACTCAAGGGTGCACATATTTTTTTTGCCCAGGTTCTCAGAGGAGGACCTGGAGATGTGACTTGTTCCTCATTGTGTTTGAGAGCCGGACCCGCCTGATGCGATAAAATTATGACAAGCTTTACTTAGAGCCACTTACCTTTAATTAATTATATTAACAATTAATGCTCGATTAACATCAACTGGCACAACAAAATTGCCATTACTTTGAAGGGAAATGTAAAGAAATAAACATAAAGCACTAATTCAAAATAAAGGGCATTATGCGGCTCCCACATTAACTCCAAGCCTTTGTAAAAGTGGGATGCCCTCCTCCTCATAAGAGCACGTGTATGTTTAGCTTTGTGAAATGCGAGCAAAAAAAATGTTTGTCAGTGCTTGGCGCTGTTCTTCATTAACTTTATTCCGCCACTTTTCCATAGGGCGAGTGAGGTGCTGTCTGACATCGATAGTTTGCTTAATTGCCAAATGCTCTGTTTTTTTCGTGTTTTTCAAAGTTTGGATGGCTGAAATTCTTTGACCCTACTACATAAAATGCGCTGCTCTTATCAGCGACATTAGCATCATTTGCTTCTAGCCATGGTACCTCCTACAGCCACTTTTCAGCAAAAGTCCTTTTTATCGGTAGCTCCGGTGACGTCTCTGTCGTCTGTCTGTCTTTTGACGGGGGTGGGGAAACACGGAAATAATTACTAGTACTCAGTGGGGCCTGCCTCTTTGACATTGTGAGAAGTGATTTTCTCGTGTCCGCCGCAAATACAGTGGTCAGCCATCGGTACGCAAAAGCGTATGGAAGCCGTTGAGGGCCAGCGCGTTTGTCCACGTTCAGTACGCATGCGCGCATGCGGACCACTTATGTGCACCCCTGTCTATATACATGTGATATCTACTATAGCATTATGTGGGCGTAGATTGTAGCAACATGGGCGAAGTTCGTAGCAACTGGGCATTGTTTGTAGTGGCTGTCGGCATTTTTTTATCTAGTGCCATGAGTTGTGGATGTTTACTTTTGGTCCGTTCCTCATTGTATCCCGAAGACCGCGCTGACTGTGCTTTAGTTCCGCTTTACCTAGCATATTTAAATAATCGGAATATTAAGGTTTGTGAATCGTTCTCGAATCTTCAGTGGACGAATTGCGAATAATTTAAGAATGGGGAATTTCACACACCTTTACTCGTCGACATTATCGCTGTCTTGTTGTGTTTGCCACAGTGTGCAGTGAAGCAGGTCATGATCCGCCAACTTAGCCAATCATCATAGCGTTTGCAAGGGCGTCACCACCCCTATACCTCATCCCCCCCTCCTGCTCTGCTCTCTCCAGGCAGGCACCTGGTGTAGGACAAAATCAGTCTTTCAACTTCACATCCTCAGTAACGGTAACGGCATTGCAAAGATGGGAAAAGTAATTAATTACATTCCTCACTACTGAAAAAAATAACACAGTTAGAAACCTTGTTATACTCTCATGCAATTATTATCAACACTGGTAGTTATGTAGTATCTGTCTGTACGACCATGAGAAAAGAAAGTCTTTTGAGTATAAACTGAAAGGAAACGTGAAAGACAAATGGCAAGGTGAATCACTGTGCAAATTGTGCAGCACTCTTTTGTTGTCTGCACCATTACATCTACAGTTTACTACCATTGAGTTAAGCTACTCAAGCATAGAGGAGTTCACTAAGCTGGTGTCAGTTTGTCGTGCAATTTCAGTAATTAATAGGGACTAATGAGCGTAAAGTTGGGCTCCCTGGATGTGCCCCACATTCATTGGTACAGTATGTGCTTTCACATATAGCAAAACCAAAACCACCGAAGACTGTATGGCCCCACCTAGGAAACAGGTGGTTGTTGTTGTTTGCTACTATTGTCTCCGGAGGCTGAACCGGACTGTACCAAGTTGCTATTACTGCACGGGGTAAATGACTAACCTGTATTGAAATACACCCTCAGAACAATCATCAGGTTAATGTCTCTTTTCTAGATAGTTAGATAGAATGATGTGTTAAATATTTTGAACACGCGAAATGTGTTTTGAAGATGAAGATTGTTTGAAATTCTTTTCACATCTGATGGCAGGATGAAAAAAAATACTCTGTGACAGTTTACCCTCATCTGATAAGAAGCCATGGGACATTGACTAGCCAATCACAGATAAGGGGAGGAGTCGAGGTGTATGATTGTCACCAACACAATCGCACACACTTCCACACACACTAGGGAAGAAATGACACAAGGACAGCCTTAGCAGATCACATAGCTGACTTAATATGTATTTATTTGTTTTTGCTGTGAGACATAGTGACCACACTTCTGCAACTAAATCGATGATAACCTTAAAATACTTTTTTAAAAAACTATTGCTGCCTGGAGTTGTTCTGGACTTGTGATATTTGAGATAAGTGTTAGAATGTCTAGGTTGGTAGTTGCGATGGAATTGCACATGCAGTCGTTGAAGTTCAGAAGTTAGCCTCTCCATTTGAATGGAAGATGGCACTTCTCCCGTTCACTGGTTCTGATGATGGACCGGAGTGTTGGCAAAAGGATGCTACAGAATTTGTTTTCGTGCCTGGACAAGGAAGCACAGGACAAGAGGAGGAAATGGATTTTATTCTGGCAAGTGAGAGAGAACGAGAAGAGGTGGTTGAGATGGATGAAGAGCAAAGAGTTCTTTCAGAAGGTAGTTGGTACTATATGCTTGTAGAATTACTTCCAGTTACGTAATGTTCCTCCTAACTTTAAAATCATTAAGTGCTTCTTGATTAGTCTAACCTGTGTTAATCTTTGTTAAGAAGGGGAGCTGATTTCACTCACTGATTGTGTGTTGCTGCATTTATCCCACTTTGTTAAGCATACAATGATTAGTTCCCTGAGAAAATCTGACTTTTACATGCCAGTGACGTTTATGAGCATATTAATATTCTTTTTGTTCAGTGTAACACCTAACAATCCTACAAATAGGATGTGGTTTAGAAGCAGCATCTGTATTTTTTACACTGTAACATTATGCTTTAACTGACATGAAGAAACTATATTTTACAATGAGCCTTTATAACACATATTCATATTGAGGTTTTCTAAACAACTGTGTTTGTTGTCTTGGTCTTTATTTCCTTTGATCCTGCAGAGTACCCAATTGTTGCCCTGTACAGGCTTATTAGACAGCCTCGTCTCTAAACTTTAAATTCCATTAAGCTTGTTCCTGTAAAGCACTCAGCCGAGCTAGCTAACGAGTTTACTCCAGGCTTTAATTACAGTTACAGCAAAAAAATCTTTTAAGTTTTAATTATCATGTAGACTCAACTGTCAATTACATGATCTCATCTCATCTGCATGCTCCGTCTTAACATTGTAGAAAGAGTCGACTTAGGTTACATAGACAATATGTATTGTTTGTAAAACACGGGAGAAAATGGCCATCCCCCTACATATTAGATTACAGTCACCTATTCAATGGCGGTTATCGGTGGCGACATTTACTAGTCTTCAACACCTGTTAACTACTTGGATCAAATAGGGTAAACAAATGAGTAAAACTATAATGAGTCAAAAAGTCACTCTATAGACTCTGGATTTTTAATGGCCTCTTGGGTTTCATAGGCTCATTTATATCGTACACTGTTGCTTTTTTTTTTGTTTGTTTGTTTGTTTAAACAGTTTAACCTACTTATGAGATTTTGTTTTTGTTGGGACATTTGCAGTTATGCTATTACTACAATTATCATTTTCAAATGTTTTCTTTGAAGTATTGCTATAAGAACAAACACCGCACTGTAAGTTGCAACATTTGGCAAGTAAAACAAAATCGTGAAGTGTTTTCTTTTATAATAGTGGTTTTTCATCTTTTCATTTGTTTTCAATATACATTTCTTCAGTACGGTCCTGGTGTTTAAACAGGGGAGCTCCTGGCCCACCTGTGGCACAAGATGAGTATCTTTATTTGCATCGTGCACCTCTGTTTTGAATTTTGGAAGGTCACAAACTTAGCATGTGCCTACACTGTAGGCTGCCGTATTGTACTGTTCTAACTGCTGTTTTAAAGTAAATGATATATGATATGAATAATTGTATGTCTTATGGCCTTATGTGAAATTGTGGCACTACACATTCAAAAAGCAGGACATTCCATACCTTGAATGCATTGATGAGACTTCACAATTTATCACACTAGACTACATGAATACATTTAGAAATGGTTAGCAGGTTTCAAGTACTGACAGAAAACTTTTAATAGAACACTGTCATCTTAATCAGTCAATGTTTGTGCCCGAGATCTTGGTATTTCAGTACAGTTTGGTTGAGACCGTATTATGAACTAGATGAATTTACAGTATACAGGTATACTCTCAGATATTCTGTATCTGTTCAAATACTGTTTATTTGGAGATTTGTTTTTGGAATGGGGGGGCGGGGGGATTGGTAAAACATTTTACTCAACTGTATTGTGACGTGGTTTTGTTTATCTTTATTCCGCAAAATGTCAGTAGACATAAGGTTAGGGAGTGGCGATTAGTGATAACCACGGTAGTAAATGTTTGCTGCCTTTTTCTTTTTAAATTAGTTATTTGCAGTGGTGTCTGAAGGTTAGCTGTGGTGTACATAAAAGTGCAAGTCAACCTTCCCTTGTTTGTGCAGTGCTGTGTGCTGATAGAGTTGGACAGATGACAAAGACTTACAGTGACATTGACGCCGTCACTCGACTGCTGGAAGAGGTGAGATATTTTCAGCTACTTCATATTAAAACCAAATTAGTCCACATCAACTCTTTGACAAACAGTTTCCAAGTATTAGAACTCAGTCGACATATTATACATATATATATATATATATATATATATATATATATATATATATATATATATATATATATATATATATATATATATATATATATACACACATATATATATATATATATATACACATATATATATATACACATATATATATGTGTATATATATATATATATACACATATATATATGTGTATATATATATATATATATATATATGTGTGTATATATATATATATGTGTATATATATATATGTGTGTATACATATATGTATATATATATATGTGTATACATATATGTATATATATATATGTGTGTATACATATATGTATATATATATATATGTGTGTATACATATATGTATATATATATATATATGTGTGTGTATATATATATATATATGTGTGTGTATATATATATATATATGTGTGTATATATATATATATGTATATATATGTGTGTATATATATATATATGTACACAGTGAGTACACCCCTCCAATTTCTGCAGATATTTAACTATATCTTTTCATGGGACAACACTGACAAAATGACACTTTGACACAATGAAAAATAGTCCGTGAGGAGCTTAATAATAGAGTTAATTTATTTTCCCCACAAGATAACTCAAAATATAGCCATTAATATCTAAACCCCTGGCAACAAAAGTGAGTACACCCCTTTGTAAATACGTACATCCCTAAATGTCCAAATTGAGTACTGCTTGTCTTTTTCCCTCCAAAATGTCATGTGACTCGTTACAGGAGTGCTGTCAGCATTGCTGCAGAGATTGAAGAGGTGGGGGGTCAGCCTGTTAGTGTACAGACCATACGCCGCACTCTACATCAAAATGGTGTGCATGGCTGTCACCCCAGGAGGAAGCCTCTTCTGAAGACGGTAAACAAGAAAGCCCACCCGTCTCATCAAACCATAAGACATGGTTCCAGTAATCCATGTGCTTTGTTGACATGTCTTCAGCAAACTGTTTGTCGTCTCATCAAACCATAAGACATGGTTCCAGTAATCCATGTGCTTTGTTGACATGTCTTCAGCAAACTGTTTGCGGGCTTTCTTGTGTACCGTCTTCAGAAGAGGCTATTATATCATCATAGCTTGTTAGCATGTTCTTTATGCTATAGCTATCTGAATAACTCTAAATAGCTATGTTACATGAACATGCCAGGCACGTTCCCACTTCGTTGTTTATGCGTCATGTAATGTTAGCATACCGTAATCTTATTCATCCTGTTGTTCTCTATTGTATTTTTACTTTAAATTGCCTTTCAAGATGATGACTGTTCTTAAATTTTCCCCAAAAATGGGACTTATACTCCAGTGCCACTTATATATGTTTTTTTTCCTTTTCATTGCGCATTTTTTGGCTGGTGCAACTTATACTCAGGTTCGACTTATAGTACAAAAAATACGATGTATGTATATGTATATATAAATACTGTAAAAAAAAATAAATAAATAAAAATATATACATATACACTGGTATGTCATTTAATTGAACAGTGCTACACAGAGATCAACAACTAGATGACTTGCCCTGAAGGGTTTGTTTCAGAACCTTCTAATCAATGTTATTGCTTTGTATCACACTGAGTTGTATAATTCACATTGCAGTCATACTAATGATTAAACTAGGGTGTCTTACATAACTATCATCATTTGGGAGGGGTAACCGTATTATACAGTATATTGATGCATCAATTGTTGTTTTTATTTATATATATATATATATATATATATATATATATATATATATATATATATATATATATATATATATATATATATATATATATATATATATTTATATTGTTAGGGGCCCAAACGTTATTTCTGTGGAGGCTGTACTGTAACTCATAACCCTGTTGTTAAATATCGGATCATGTGCAGAAAGAACGTGACTTGGAATTAGCAGCTCGCATCGGCCAATCACTACTGAAGAAAAACAAGGCCCTGAGTGACAGGAACGAACTACTGGAGGAGCAAGTTGAGCATATACGAGAGGAGGTGGGAGAGTTACCATACGATGTGTCAAGCCGTTTTATCATTATCAACATACTTAAAGTTCCTATTCAATTTCATTGACTACCCTCAAACTTCTGAGGCCATGTTTTTAACATTGTCTACTCCAAGGATATTATTTTGCTCACGAATGCAATAGTCTGATACACTCTTCAAGCGTCTTTCCCACTACTTATATTCAACTAGGTATCCCAATTGCGCCATGACGTGTCCATGAAAGATGAGCTGTTGCAGTTCTATACCAACGCTGCTGAGGAAAGCGAGGGGGAGTCAACCACTCCCACACCGTGAGGCACTTTCTATTTTATTGCATCTTTCCCCACATCTCATGACATATTCCTCCAAACAAAAGACTGACCAATTAAGTAATGTAACAAATATACAGTCATGTGAAAATTTAGGACACCCCATTCAATATTCAATTATTTATTAAAAAATGTTCACATCTCAATGTCTGAGCTTGTTTTTCTTTATCACTGGAAAAGAAAGTGATTTAATTGCAGGTAAATAACAAAAAAAATGTTTTACTCATTAAACCAAATATATCAAAAAATGCATATTGTAACTGAGGAAAAAGTTAGGACACCCTACCACCTAATAGCTAGTGTTACCCCCTTTGGCTGAAATAACTTCAGTGAGACACTTTTGTAGTCATCTACCAATCTTTGACATCGGTCTGAAAAAAGTTTGCCCCACTCCTCAACGCAGTAGTATACTTTCAGCTGTGAGATGTTTAAGGGGTTTCTTGCATGTACCAGCTAGTGTACTGGCCAGGTCCTGCTGCAACTAAGCATCCCCAAACCATCACACTTCCACCTCCATGCTTCACAGTTGGTATGAGGTTTTTTTCCTGAAATGCTGTATTGGGTTTACGCCAAATATGTCCTCTGTTCTGGTGTCCAAATAATTCCATTTTAGATTCATCTGTCCAAAGAACATTATTCCAGAAGTCCTGGTCTTTGTCTTCATTTACTCTGGAAAACTTCAGTCTGGCCTTCATGTTCTTCTTGGAGAGCAAAGGTTTTCTCCCATGAATGTTAAATTTGTGTCATCTCTTTCTGATTGTATAGGCATGCACTTTCACATCAACAGTAGCAAGAGCCTGCTGTAGGTCCCATGACATTTTAGGGTTTTTGGAGACTTCTTTTCACATCTTGTTGTCTGCTCTCAAGGTGAAACTGCTTGGACGGCCAGACCTGGGCATGTTGGCAGTTGTTTTGAATTTCCTCCACTTGTAGACTTTTTTTCCGGACAGTGGAATGGCGGAATTTATATTCTTTTGAGATCTTTTGAAATCCCTTACCAGACTCAGAGCCTACAATCTTCTTTCTGAAGGCCTCAGACAGCTCATTTGATCTCACCATGCTGTTTTCTCTCACTTCAACAGTCAGTCACTGTTGAATGTATTTTGTGTTGAGGAGTGGAGCAAACTTTCTTCAGACCGATGTTAAAGACTGGTAGATGGCTACAAAAAGCGTCTCATTGAAGTTATTTCAGCCAAAGTTGGTAACACTAGCTATTAGATGGTAGGGTGTCCTAACTTTTTTCTCAATTAGAATATGCATTTTTGTTGATATATTTGATTTACTGAGTAAAACAATGTTATCTTATGTTGTTTACCTGCAATTAAATCACTTTCTTTTCCAGAGCTAAAGAAAAACAAGATCAGACATTGATATGTTAATATTTCTTGGTAAAGAACTCAATATTTAAAGGTGTGTCCTAATTTTTTCACATGAATGTATGTAATACAGAATTTGAGAAAATAATTGATTTGGAAAAAATGTTTAGGCAGTTTGCTCTGACCTTCTAATATTACGGTAGCTTTTTAGTTACGTACCGATAAGACAAGAAAAGTTATGACAACTGTTTTAAGAGTGATGAAGTCCAATTGCACTATCTGCAAAATGAAACCACATTTTCGTCCAGTTCACTCTTATTTATGTACTGTATATGTAATACACTTATGACTACATTTTTTTTTTCATGGAAAACCCTAGGATGAAGTTCCTTCCAAAAATTAGCAGTGAAGCAAAATTAAACAACAGTACTGTATCTGTAATCTGTATACTGCATACTGTAATCTGTGTCTTCACTGAACAAAAGATATTTTTAAATGTGGAATTATTTATATTCTCAGCTAGTCTTAACGTACTACATTATGCTTGTTTACCAAACTCAATGGCCTGTTTGAGTACTGTATTTTATATACAGGCTACTGCAATGTTACGAATTTATGTGTTTATGTGTTTTCATGTGTTTCAGTAGTGTACGACCCACTGAGAACAACGTGTCGACGCCAACTTTTTTCCCGTTGGACTCCTTGCAGAAGAAACTGAAAGATCTAGAAGAAGAAAATAAGTCTCTTCGCTCTGAGGTTCTTAACACCAAAATTGAAAAAGTATTGTTTTGCATGCCAGTATATGTGTTGTGTGTAAATCAACATACCGGTAACTGTTATAGTGAGATATGTATTGCTTAATGCAACAAACTGTTGAATATGTTTTAAGTGGATAGTTTCCACTTACCTGTAAAGTTTTTAAAAAGTCATTGATATATCTTGGGTCTGTCCATTTTCCATTTTGCAAGTGACATGAATAAATGTGTTCCATACCCACTGTTGCCCTTTAGTGTTAGTAAAAGTTATTTATACTGTATATACTGTTTTGCTTAAGGCCAGTCATTTGGAGACAGAAACCCTCTGCTTTGAAGAAAAAGAACAACAGTTGGTCAATGACTGTGTCAAAGAACTTCGTGAGTATTTAAGCCCCTTGATTTTTTTTTTTTTTTTTTTTTTTTTTTTTTTCTTAATGTTTACTGTTATGTGAAAGTGGAACCTGCTTACCACTTTGCTACTTCTGCTGTTCTCAGGCGTTGCCAACCTGCAAATTTCCTCTCTGGCTGAAGAGCTGGCAAAGAAATCTGATGATGCTTCCAGACAGCAAGAGGAGATCACTCATCTTCTCTCCCAGATAGTGGACCTCCAGAAAAAGGCCAAGATGGTGTGCACATTGCATTTCGCTAATGTGATATTTATTTATTTATATTGAACTGATTTGTTTTTTGCAGTATGCTGTAGAGAACGAAGAACTCACACAGCACTTGGGAGCTGCCAAAGATGCTCAGCGACAACTCACTGCTGAGGTAAGTTCTACCCCCTCAAGTAAACCTACAAATTTGTTTGCAAATATTAATACATGGTTCAGTCATATGCTTTCCTTTAAATTAACCTCTCTCTTTTTTGAAAAAGCCTATGGGCTTGATAACAAAGCAGCAATGGTAAACCCGTAACATCTGATTTTTCACTTCTTTCATTTGATTTTTCTTTTGTTTCTTCACTAGTTACGTGAGTTACAGGACAAATATGCTGAGTGCATGGAGATGCTACATGAGGCTCAAGAGGAGCTAAAAAATCTAAGAAATAAAACTGTTCCATCTAACACACAGAGACGTTTCCATTCTCTGGGCTTGTTTCCAATGGTAAGCAGGATAAACTAAAGTAGAAAATGCAGCTTATTCGGCCTTATCTAATTATATTGATTCAAAGTATTATGTTTATATGATTTATAAACATAATAACAAAAATATGCTTTTTTCTAGGACTCTCTGGCTGCAGAAATAGAGGGCACCATGAGGAAAGAACTACAGATGGATGACCCAGATGTTGAGGAGCAAAGGTAAAATTAAAAACCTCTGTTTGCCTCAAATGCTAACCGTAATTTGTTATTTCAACCATTTTTCCATGTGATTTTCGCATTAGACTGCAGCCAAAACGTGTGTTCCAGACTGTAAAAAACCTCAACCTTATGCGTCAGCAGCGCCTGTCGCTTGCCCCCTCCCCCCTCAACATCCCAGGCTCCAATCAGTCATCATGCCTCACTTCGGGCCGCTCCAGCCGGGTGGGCACACCTTGCTCCAACTCCATGTATGGCAGTGAAACAGGAAGTGGAATTATGCTAGACAACAGGAGTAGCTGCATCTTGGAGACGCCAGATAATGGGTACTAATTCGTATTACTATTTCATCCAACAAATCTAGCTTTTGATTCTGTTTGGTCAAGATATAATTTTGTTTAAGAACTAATACAAACCCTGTGTCCTAACCACCATGTTGTGAAACTAAATAAATCTTTTGATTCACTCTGGTGAATTATGAAAGAGAAACTGCCACGCCACCCTAGAACTAAAACAGCAAATTCTTTGGAAAAAACACATATAGAAATTGATTGTAACAACCTTGTCTGTTGGTACAGGTCAGAGGACTCAAATAAGCGGCCCCCTGGGACTCCAGGCACCCCTGGCAGCCGTGACCTGGAGGCAGCCCTCCGGCGTCTGTCTCTACGCCGCGACAACTACCTCTCGGAAAAACGTTTCTTTGAAGAAGAGAGGGAGAGGAAATTGGCATACCTGGCCAAAGAGGAGGAAAAAGGAGGCGGTGAATGTAGTGGAGGCCCAGGGACACCTACAGAGAGTCTGTTCTCGCTATGCTCTCATCCGTCGCTGGGCAGCATGTGGTCGGGATACTCATTCACCGCCAGATCCTACCTACCGGAGAAGCTGCAGATTGTAAAGCCGCTAGAAGGTGATTATTCTTCTCAGAGCCACAATCCATTTAATCTCCTGCATGATGACAAAGACAATCCGATTCTATTACACAATGAAAATGTTCAAAAATCCCCACAGGATTCCCTTCAACCAAATAACAATCCGACTAAGTCACAAAATCAAGAGCATATTCAGAATCAGTTCGACGGTCAGTATCTGATTTTACATACATGTCGTCGCTCCGAATCTTTAATAAATACCCGAAAGCTGCAGCGGCGTTTAGGTGTGGTGGAGCTCAGCCTCCAGCAGGGCTCACATTCTCACTCTCATCCTTCTCCTGCTGCTGTCACAGGTCTGCTGGAGGTGTTAGAAGCCCAGCAAGGCAGTTTGAATCTGCAGCATTCATTTTACTTTAGGCACACTCAACCGCACTGTTGGTTTGAAATATAAATGCGCAATCACAGATATTTTTACTATTCATCAAATTTAGGGTTGGAAGACTACATTTTTGTAGTCCCCTTTCCAGCCGATTGAGTCGGCCATGATGCAAAGGCAAGTTTATATTAGGTTGTGGATGAAATATAATGCTTCCACAAATCATGTCAAGGTAAAACTGTTACTTGGATATGCTTTAGAATGATACCATATGCCTGAAAAATTGGCGATACACCCCCCCTTTAAAGGGAACCTCGGACTAAAAAATGTGTAGGCTCTAAAAAGCCACAATTGTTGTCTTTTACTAAAATATGTTATTAGAAACACACAAAATATTGCCATTAATTTCAAAATCTATAATATTTAGTACATGTCTTCACATACGGAGGGCGCCGTGTTTTATGGACGCTCGGGGTGATGACATAGATTTTCACTGTCACTCGACGAATACTACCGGGTAACTAAAAAAAATACAAAAAAATATAAACATTAGCAATACTGCAACGTCCAACACTTGCATTTTCCTGTTTCTTCTGTTCATTTTGCTTTTGCTGCTCGTTTTGTGAAATATCAACAGTGCTGTCATGCTCATTAATGTTCCTCTCGGGTTCAAATTGAAAGGGTTGAACAGATGCCATGTTTATGTCGCTAGAGTCATACTCTGGAAGCCCGGCAGAGGTCAACAACAATGGCGACCTACTAGTTAAAATTTTTTTACAAATAGTATAAAAACAAAAACATCAAGAGGGGTTTCAATATTAAATGATTATTACTCATAATGTTTATCTTTTAAGAACTACGTCTTTCTATCTGTGGATTCCTTTAAGTTCTTCTAAAGCACAAAACATGCACTAAAAGAACATATACACATTTCTTGTGAAATCTGGGAGGGGGTGAGGGCTTGTTTTTTCCTCGTTTACTCGTCTGCCACATTAGCTTTTCAAACTGCTGGTTTGTGTGCATCCCACAACTATTTTATGTTGTGTGGCGCCATCTAGTGTTGGATACTGTTTATTTCTCAAAGCAAAACAAGCAGGTTTTATCTGCACTAATGGATAAAAGATTCATTTCATTCATATTCCATGCCGCCTATCCTCACGAGGGTCGCGGAGGTGCTGGAGCCTATCCCAGCTAACTACGGGCAGTAGGCGGAGTACACCCTGAATCGGTTGCCAGCCAATGAAATACAAAATATGCAGTACAACATCAGTCATCATTATTTTTAACTAGGTCTATGGTGATGGTATAACGTAAACAGACATTGTTTGCATGTCAATTTGTGGGCATTAAGAGTGTTTAAGAAAATGTATTTCTTCTACATTTACCTTCAGCTTTCGTCCTTTTCACTCCACTTTTACTCATTTCTTTATTTCAATTTTGTCTTTGCCCTCCTTTTTTTGTTCTTGCCATTCTCTTCTTTGTGAAAGACTTGAATAAAATTCTCTTGTTTGTTTACCTTCCATTCCTCTTTCTTTTTTGAGGCTGCCAAACATGTTTTTGTATTCTGAAATCTTAAATATTGTTTGTGCATTATGTGTACAAATGTGTCCAGGGTATACATGCCCACCCTACTGGCAAGGTTCACGTGATTTATGTATGTCTAGATGTATATTTAAAACTACCTTCTCACAAGTAAATATAGCATGACATTTAGTGCAGCTATACAATGCCTACCTGTAGTCATATACAGTGGTGGTCAAAAGTTTACATACACTTGTGAAGAACATAATGTCATGGCTCTCTTGAGTTTCCAGTTATTTCTACAACTCTTGATTTTTCTCTGATAGAGTGATTGGAACAGATACTTCTTTGTCACAAAAAACATTCATGAAGTTTGGTTCTTTTATGACTTTATTATGGGTGAACAGAAAAAAGTGATCAAATCTGCTGGGTCAAAAATATACATACAGCAGCGCTAATATTTGGTAACATGTCCCTTGGCCATTTTCACTTGAATTAGGCGCTTTTGGTAGCCATCCACAAGCTTCTGGTTGAATCTTTGACCACTCCTCTTGACAGAATTGGTGCAGTTCAGTTAAATTTGATGGCTTTCTGACATGGACTTGTTTCTTCAGCATTGTCCACAAGTTCTCAATGGGGTTTAAGTCAGGACTTTGGGAAGGCCATTCGAAAACCTTAATTCTAGCCTGATTTAGCCATTCCATTACCACTTTTGATGTGTGCTTGGGGTCAATGTCCTGTTGGAACACCCAACTGCGCCCAAGACCCAATCTTCGGGCTGATGACGTTAGGTTATCGAAGAATTTGAAGGTAATCCTCCTTCTTCATTATCCCATTTACTCTCTGTAAAGCACCAGTTCCATTGGCAGCAAAACAGCCCCACAGCATAATACTACCACCCCACTTTGGGTTAAAGGCCTCACCTTTTCTCCTCCAAACATATTGCTGGGCATTGTGGCCAAACAGCTCGATTTTTGTTTCATCTGACCACCGAACTTTCCTCCAGAAGGTCTTATCTTTGTCCATGTGATCAGCAGCAAACTTCAGTTGAGCCTTAAGGTGCCGCTTTTGGAGCAAGGGCTTCCTTCTTGCACAGCAGCCTCTCAGTCCATGGAGATGCAAAACACGCTTAACTGTGGACATTGACACCTGTGTTCCTGCAGCTTCTAATTCTTGGCAGATCTGCTTTTTGGTGATTCTCGGTTGAATCTTCACCCTCCTGACCAATTTTCTCTCAGCAGCAGGTGATAGCTTACGTTTTCTTCTTGATTGTGGCAGTGACAAAACAGTGCCATGCACTTTATACTTACAAACAATTGTTTGCACTGTTGCTCCTGGGACCTGCCGCTGCTTTGAAATGGCTCCAAGTGACTTTCCTGACTTGTTCAAGTCAATGATTCGCTTTTTCAGATCCATGTATGTATATTTTTGACCCAGCAGATTTGATCACTTTTTCTGTTAACCCATAATAAAGTCATAAAAGAACCAAACTTCATGAATGTTTTTTTTTGACAAAGAAGTATCTGTTCCAATCACTCTATCGGAGATAAATCAGAGTTGTAGAAATAACTGGAAACTCAAGAGAGCCATGACATTTATGTTCTTCACAAGTGTATGTAAACTTTTGACCATAACTGTATATATGTATATGTATATATATATATATATATATCAAATCTCCATTTATACCTGGTTCATAAAATTAAATTCAAACTAATTATATACTGTACTCTGCGTTGATGAAAACACAGTTTGATTCTTTAAGTTTTTGGTAGAGTTGATGTTTCACCTAATTTCTATAGGAATTTAGCTCATGTTAACAGCTTTGGAATGAGCATAAGGTTTCAAATGTATTACTTTTAGTGAAAGATGTGCACAATAAGGTGCCATCAGATGGGGGGAATAAATCATGACTGAACAATAGTTTTTCATGTCTTTTTTACCACCTAGGTTCTGCAACCCTCTATGCATGGCAGCAGTTGGCTCAACCCCACATGGGCGCTCTGCTGGATGACCGACCCGGCGTGGTCACCAAGGGTTTTCGCACTTTAGCACATGAGCAGGACGAGGTAGACTGCTGGCAACTGGACCAGCCAGAGGAGGACGAAGTCTCGAGTGACTCATTCGCAGGCTTATCAGGAGACAACTTTTCGGACCCTTTGTACTCCAATTCTCCACTTTCCATCCACTGCAGCCAAAATAGCAACATTGATGCCAGTAGCCACTCAGAAACACTGCAGAGTGAAAGAGCAGGGACATTAGAGAAAATTCAATCAAAAGATTTTAACCCTTCTTCAAGCCCACCCCCTTCTTCCTCAACACCATCTTCCTCTGGGATGAACGGGCATGTGGATTTCAAGGAACTCGGCACATTGGACCACATGCCTGGTGAGGTCGCATATTAGCTGGTGTTACAAAATCTCCCCCTATCCCCACCCTGGAGCATGGGGTTGTCAGTGGGTGTGTGGTGTAGCCTAATGGGTGGGAGGGAAATGGTGGACACCTCAACATCCCTGTGTGACACCCCATCTTGCATGTCACTCTCATCTGCACACATCAGCACATCCGTCCATCCCATCTGCAGTCCCGGTGTGTGCTGCCATCGAACACCATCAAAACAGAGTACTGTACTTGTATTTATTTATTTAATCTATATTTATTCACTTCAAAATCCTCATTACTTAAATATTTTCCTTTCTGTGACTGTGCCATATTTTATTTCGACCAGTTGCTTCTTCTCTCACTGGTTACAACATTGGGAATACTGTACTTTAAAAAAGCCCAACACGAAACATTCTGAAATGGACACATCTGACTCTACTTCTCATCTAAATTATCTACAGCTTTTGTTTGGAGTTGTTTGTATAAATATACTAAATGACGTGACCAGTGAAGGAATGTTTCCATCTTTCAGTGCTTGATTTTTTTTTTAGATTTAAACTAATGGTACCCTTTGTGTCTACTAATTTAAATCTAGCTTGCTTTTGAACTGCATAGCTGAACAATTTTGACAAGTCCCAACACACTGACACTGCTCAGGGTCATATGAGCTCATATATCAAGTCTTATTATAGAGCAGCTGTCCAAGTCACATGAAAGCCTCACACTCATTGGTATAAGAGTTGACCTTGTGACTTTGTTCTGCTGGTCACCTCCTGCCATACAGTGCTTGTTTCTTGATCCAAAAAGTGCCTGTATTTTACCCCCAACAACTGTAGAGGGGCCGAAGATGCGGTACTATACGTGGCTGAGAAATGTCAAATTGCAGATTCCGAATGCTTTGCAAAAGGCCACAACATGAATGCAAAAGGACAACAAAAGCTAATGGATAAAACGGAAGTAACACAAAAACTACACCAATTGCTATAAAACGAATGCAAAAGGACAATAATGGATGTAAACATAGTACAACGACTACTGGCGCACACACAGAGACATAGACACACCCTGTACAAAATATTCAGCTCACATATGCAACCCAAATTGTTGAAAGAGCCATACCTGGGCAAAAAAACAAAAAACAAATACTAGTATCTCTGGTGCTGCAAAAAATTGAAAGCCTTTTATAAGCCTTATAATGAAGGCAGCACATGCTCTATTGTATCTATATTGGCTATATTAGCCTACAATCAAAATGATGTAAGTTGGATACAAATACATAATGAGCCTTCGTGATTAGTGTATTTTCCGCACTACAAGGCACACCTGAAAGCCTTCAATTTTCTCAAAAGCTGACAGTGCGCCTTATGATCCGATGTGCCTTATACAGTATATTGATCAATATAGGTTAATCATGGCATGACATTCCATTTAGCTCAGCTCCATCTTGTGGATGCATAACGCAGTGTCAACCACTCCTACTACTACTACTACAACAACTATTACTACTACTGCTCCTTTTAATGCAGTGCACCCTAAAGTACTGTACATGTAAACGGTTTTAAAATGGGCCATTCATTGAAGGTGCGCCTTATACACTGATACGCCCTATATTGCGGAAAATACGGTAAATGTTTATCTTGCCTGCAGTGCATCCTATAGAAAATGAGGCGCCACGTGACTTCTTTGTTGTATGATTCCGCCTCAAGTTTAATGTCATTATAATATTAATGAATTAGAAGAATGTTTGAGTCATGTTTGTCGTCCTACAGAAAACATATTAAAACAAAAAATATATTTCCCTCCCCCATCTTTTTCCATTTTCAAACATTTCTGAAAACGCTCCAGGGAGCCACTGGGGCAGTGCTCTAGAGCCCAGGGCTATCCTTAGCGGCTAGCGTCATACAACGATCTGTGCTAGATGACTACTTAAAAATTTAAGATAAATGTTATTAAATATAACTAAACTGTTGCTTGTGAATATGTTACCCACTTTTTCCAGCTCCCCACAATTTATAGAACATTGCAGGGAGGGTGCGGAGAATTTGTAACAGAAGTTCGCAAGCGACGTTTCATCTGCTGTAAATCGGCACCTTTGGAGATTTGAGACAGCTCTTCTTAAATGACAAATTGTGTTTGGGTATGAATGTGCACGTCAAGACGAAGCACTATGCAGTACTCCCCTAGTGAGCTCCTCCGTGGGTTTGCTGCGACAGTTTTATTTACAGGTGCGTCTCAGTTGCCAGGGTGTGATGAAAAAAATCCCTGTTGAAATCTATAGAACAAGCCAAAATAAACCCAATATGAAACAGACTACGGTAATCAATTATTTGAAAGTAAGACCCATTTTATAACAGTGTTTTCATCATTTAATAACACTTTTATTTGGTTCAGGTAACATGAAGTTAATGTTTGAAAAGCTAATGTTAAACCCACGTTAAAAATAAGTTACACAAATGCTGCTGCTTTTGCTTGAGTTTCTACTGTCATTGTTGGCCTTTTTTTTCCCTGAAATTTGCTCTCTCAAATTTACATACTATGTAGGGGATTGCATTATTCATTAATTGGGATACTAACAGCATATGCTTGTCTTTTTACCCTCTTTCTTTCAATTAGTCAACTTCCCAGGGAAGTGCATGTCCCACACTAATTCCACCTACACGCTCACCACCTGCAGGATTCTTCATCCCTCTGATCAGCTGACCTCCATGTCACCAAGGTAAAACAGACACGAAATGACTTGAAAGTATGATGTTCATAATTAAACTATGAGCACTGCTCTTATTCCCTAAAACCATTTTATTTTTTTCCTGTGATTTTATTGGCCTTGGCAGATCATGTGTTGAGGAAGAGGAAGTGGAGTTGTATCATATGGTTGTGATGGCTGACATAGAACAGACCCAATGAGTACAGCCAGTGGGTTGCATGTGGGTGAGGGAAGGCATGGGTTTGAGTGTGCAATTTTACGCCTAGAGGCAAATCTAGACAGAAGGCTGTGATCAACTCAAAATTAGTGGAAATCATAAATCAAGTTATTAGTAAGTCAAGTCACATTTATTTGTATATTTGTAACTTTGACTCCCATCCAATTTTTCCAAAGAAATTCCTTCTTTCAAGCTCCAAAGAATATAGTGTTCTAGGGCTACATGAACTCAGAACTCACAAAAAAATAGATTCCCATCTTTTATCATAAAAAAAGTTTGTTTTTACTCTTTTTCTTGCTTTAGTTATGAGCAGTTGTACATCATAAACAACATTGACACAATGTGAATACGTAGTGAATGAGTTAATCACCAAAAATGTCTAAAAGGGCTTCACAGGTCCTCAGTTGACAAACAATGACAACAAAAACTGATTCTTTAGTTGGATAAGCGCATTAGTTTACAGCCGCACATCTGAATTTGCCTCAAGAGCTACTTGGCAATAGTTTGATAATAAAGCAGTTTTTGCACTTCATCATAGAGTTGTAATCCTAATATTTATTCATTAAAATAGGTGTTATTGTTATTATTACTCATTTACCATTATTTATTTATTTTTTAATACTTGAATGTCAACTGTTTGTAGAGCCCTCAGGTAAATTGTGGTGACTGAGGGCAATATAAAAAAAAAAACATGACTTAATTGGGATGGTCATGATTGTATGAAACTTTGAACAATACAGGATAAAAAAAACAACAATCTACATTGAAGATAGAAGTTTCAATTTTCTATTTAGAAATATGCGAGGAAAATGACAAACAGCTGAAGGTTAAAAAGAGCCAACCTGATTGTTATGTCTTGGTGTTATAGTACGGCACTTTTTCACAGCAGCTCTGTAACCTGTAGGTCATCACCCCTTCCAATCTAAGCATGCTGCTGAAGGACATGACGCTGTTCGCGTCTCTAAACCAATAAATACACTGAATTTAGTTGCTATAGCCACTTCTGGGAGATGATTGGATGAAACATTAGCCATTGAAATCAAATCAGGAGGTTTGGCACGCCCTCTATGCTATTTTTGGCTCTTTGAAAATGGCTGACCAAACGCAACTTCAAAAAGGATAACGCAAAGTGCTCATTTCTCATCCAAAACACATTACCATTAAAAAGAACTAATAAAAGCATGAAATGTTCTGGTGTTAGAATAAAATCACTACAGATTTTTTTTTTTGCCTGGCAGAAAAATGCGGGTCTGAAGGGGTTAAACTGAGCGGTTTGACTCTTTGAATTGCTAAAAACTTTCTATGGAAGGGGGGCTGACGAGAAATATATTCTTGGAATAAGCCTGAAAAAGTTCAACGACACTCATAACAGCGACATGTAAAAGTGTTTGTGATAAAAGCAATGATTTACAATGTAAGAAGTGCTCTGATTACTAATTCCACTTTGTGCTCAATTTCCTCAACTTAAAATCCTAATATTGATCTAATTACTGTCTGTCTCTGTCCCTCCACCCATGACACCATACCCATACACCTGTCCCCTTTCCACCATAATTCTTTACTTGTCTACAGTACTCTGTCCTCTTGTCGGAGCAGTACGTCATCTACTCCGCATACACCTTCCTACACCCCCTGCTGCACGCCACGACGCCTGTCCCTCGCCCTGACTGAATCCTCCACCAACCTTCGAGACCCTACCAAGACCACCAGCACCTCACTTGGGCTTGGACGCCTCCTGCTGGAGCACGGGATCTCTGCATCAGCGTTCGACCCGAGCATGCAGGACCTCAGAGAGCAGCCGACGTCTGATGACACTGCAGATAGAGATGACAACAAATTGCTGAAGAAGCGCCCCGACAGCCTCCCCTTTCTCCTGCCTTCGACTCCGCCAAATTCTCCCCGTTCTTACTCCAAATTACCCGCCTGCGCAGATTTTCCCTTCAGCCCCTCCGATGACCACCCACCATATTTTTACACTTTCTTGGCTTCTAAGCCGGCACGCATTATCCTGAGGGAAGTGCGAAGTGAGGCAGAGAGGGACACAAGCGACAAGATGAGTGACGAAGGTCAAACAGAAACGTTGAACCTGAGACTCGTGGAAAAACTGAAAAGCTTCCGCACCCTTCCTCCGCACACCACTTCCATGGCATCTGCAAGTTCTCTGTTAGCCCCGTTTTGCTCCACAGGGATGAGGAGGAACAGGAGCTTTCCTGCCTTGGTAGGAGCTAGTATGGCTATGAAAGATCCAGGAGGTTCCCATACTACTGATATCCTTATACCCCATTCAATACAAGGCCCAGAAATGCAACCGGCATTGCATGCATTTGGCTTAAGACAAACACAAGCAGATCACAGTGTTACATCACTTACCACAAACCAGAGACAAGCCACCACCAGTAAAATGCTGCAAGACTCCATTAGCAATGAAAGGTCATGATGGGATCATTGCATAAACAATAAATACAAATTTCCGAGACCGGATAGCTGAGTACAATTAAAAGCCTTTATTATATTCATTTATAACTTCTTTTATTTAACAGTAATCATTGGAGTCAATGTCAGTAAGTTAAACTGTGGTGAATGAACTCATTTGGGCCATTTCTTGTCTTTACAGTCAGGAATAATGTTGCCTTTTCGTATGCGTACATGACGTTCAATATACTCTTCAGATGAAATGGTTTCGGTTTTAAATTAACGAACCAATTGGTCAAAACAACAATTTTTTTTATTTTTCATTTCCCCTATTTACCTGCTCAACATGAAGAATTGCACTAGTTGTAAGAAGAAGGATTTAACTGATCATACTGGCCTGAATATACAGTGAGGAAAATAAGCATTTGAACACTCTGCGATTTTGCAAGTCCTCCCACTTAGAAATGATGGGTCGGTTTAAAATGTTTGTGGTAGGTGCTTGCCCACAGTGAGAGACAATCTAAAAAAATTCCAGAAATCACAGTGTATGATTTTTAAACAATTTATTTCTATTATACTGCTGCAAAAAGGTATTTGAACGCCTGAGAAAATTGATGTCAATATTTGGTAACACCATTTACCATTACAGTAGCCTCTGTTTACAATTACAGAGGTCAAACGTTTCCTGTAACTTTTCACCAGGTTTGCACAGACTGCAGCAGGGATTTTGCACCACTGCACTACACAGATCTTCTTTAGATCAATCAGGTTTCTGGACTGTCACTGAGAACCACAGAGTTTGAGCCTCCTCCAAAGATTTTCTATTTGGTTTAGGTCTGGAGACTGGCTGAGCCCCTCCAGAACCTTTACATGCCTTTTATGAAGCCACTCCTTGGTTATTCTTGCTGTCTGCTTCGGGCCATTGTTATGTTGGAAGACCCAGTCATGACCCATTTTCAATGCTTGGACTGAGGGAAGGAGGTTATTCCACAAAAGCTCACAATGCATGGCCCTGGTCATCCTCTCCTTTATCCAGTGCAGTCGCCCAGTCTCGTGTGCAGAAAAACACCCCTAAAACATAATGCTACCACCCCCATGCTTCACAGTAGTGATGGTGTTTTTGGGGTGGTACTTATCACTCTTCTTCCTCCAAACACTACAAATAGAATTAACACCACAAGTTTAATTTTGATCATAACTTTCTTCCATGACTCCTCTGGATTGTCCAAATGGTCAGTGGCAAACTTAAGGCATGTGCTGGTTTAAGCAGGGGAACATTGAGTGCCATGCATGATTTTAATCCATGATGTCTTAGTGTATCACCAACAGTACCCTTGGAAATGGTGGTCCCAGCGCCCCCTGTGTAATTCTTGGCTGATTCCTAACCATTCTTAGGATCATTGAGACCCTACAAGGTAGATCTTGGATGGAGCCCCAGTCCGAGGGAGATTGAGAGTCATGTTGAGCTTCTTCCATTTCCAAATAATTGCTCCAACGGTGGATCTTATATCACCAAGCTGCTTCGCAACTCTTTACAGCCCTGTAGAAGTCTACAATTCATCTGTGGTGTCTTTGGACAGCTCTTAGGGGTGTATGGAGGGAACAGGTGTTTATATGCAGCTGACACAAACAGGTCAAAAAGTCCACCTCCACTTCACTTGTTGAGGAGAATTAGTGGAGTGAAGGTGGACTTTTGAAAGGCGACTAACATGTCTTTGAGGCTCACAATTCTAGCTAATAGACAGGTGTTCAAATACTTACTTGCAGCAGGATAATACAAATAAATTGTTAAAAAATCATACACTGTGATTTCTGGACTTTTAACACTGTTTCTCACAGTGGACAAGCACCTCCCATGAAAATGTCAAACCCGCACTTCATTTCTAATTGGAAGAACTTCGAAAATCGCAGGATGTTCACATGCTTATTTTCCTCGCTGTTTAGTTATTTATTTTTCTTAAATGGTCATGTCTTTTAAAAGTCTTTTTAGAAATCAAAAGTCTTCCCTAAATGTCTGCAGTTTGATTACTGCTTTAGTCTACAGTTACTGCAAATATGATACAAAGGTATTGAGAAGGGATATTTTATTGTGCCCCTTGTCACAGATTTGTGTGCAACTGTCTTCATTCTACAAAAAAAAAGAAGAAAAATTAAATTGTGCTCCTTTTATATCCAGGCCTCGATGGCTAATTGTGAGCATATATAATTGATTTCGCCCTGCTGGACAAATAACTTTCTCCGTGTTGGGGGATTATGAGTCATTAATATCCAGGTTCTCTCTTTTAATGTGGGTGCTTTGCTATGTGTGA
The DNA here is from genome assembly GCF_030265065.1 of Corythoichthys intestinalis. Taxonomy (NCBI): domain Eukaryota; kingdom Metazoa; phylum Chordata; class Actinopteri; order Syngnathiformes; family Syngnathidae; genus Corythoichthys; species Corythoichthys intestinalis. The sequence continues at coordinate 48,118,109 of NC_080398.1, forward strand.
ATGTTCTAATGTGCCTAAAACATGTTACTCACTGGTATTTTTGACAGCGGTCATGCTTTTTTTCAAAAAAATTTTTCTTGTCTGAGTAATTGAGAAGAAAAAAAAACACTACCTAAATCTGTGAAAGATGAGACTGAATGTTCCTCAAAACAAAATCACAATCTCTGCTTGTTCGTAAACTTTAGTAACATTGTTGGGGTAGCAACACCATGTAAACCTTTGGTTAGCCTGATAAATATTTGGTGAATTATTCTGCCTACACCCTTTTTTTTTTTTTTTTTTTTTTTTAAATCCATACCTCAGATTTTAGTGATATGAAGCCATTTTTATAGTACAAAAGGAGGTTTTGAATCTTTCCGTTTCAGTCAACTATATTTTTGGTTGGCAGTCATTTCAGTTTTGGAATGTGTTCATGGATATTTTGCTGTATGTCTAACGATTCATCAAAAGCATCCGCATTTCTTTGGCAATCTTATGATAAATGAGGAAAGAAGGAGTGAATTATAAAATCAACTCGTGTCTGAATGGCTTCAAAAACATTTTGTCTCAGAATGGTTAAAAAATGTTTTAATACTCCATGTACTATCGGGGACATACCGGTAAATGCTCGTAACTGAATGTAGTGTTGACTGATTTCTAAATGACATGATTAATGTATGTTTAATACTTCGACATTTCACATTGGCAGTGTTTTAGTTTAAAGTCTGCAATATGTTATTGCTATTTACTGTAAGTTTATCACTTATTTTAAAGTTAGGGAATGTTTAAAAGGTGCATTATTTGTGTTAATCTGAATGTACATCTCTTCATGCAAGAAAAATGACAAGAATATATATAAATATGAAAGTTAATACATATATATATTTGTTTTAATTAAGAAGAGTGAACTATTTTCAGGGACTGAGTGTTCTATTTTACAGAACTGTATTCTGGATAAATAAATAAAGACTTAAAGATGTCTACTTATTTGATGAATAATGCTGTTTTTCCAGTTGGCTGTAAATCTTTTTTTTTTATTTTATTAATTTTTTTTAATGTCTGCACAGTGTCTTGCTAGAAAGTCTAACTTGGTGTCATGTCATCCCTAACCTACTGTACAGTGGAATTCCCATGCAATTTCTCTCATTGCTTTTCAGTTTTTTTTTTTTTTTTTTTTTGTCCATTTACAGGTTGGATATAAAAAGTTTATGTAATTTAAATTGTTTTAATTGATTATTTTTTCATCAAAGACATTTCCTTTTTTGCGGTGTTTTTTCCATATGTCCTTATGGGGTCATGAGTGTCATTGCACATACTGAGAAGAACATGATACAGTTTATGCTTTTGTAGTAACGGTATTCATCCACATAGTGGCAGCGTGGCAGCCACATTAAGAGCACAGCTGGTCTGAAATCTGAGTGAATGTGTGTATACATGGGCAAGCATGCCAGAGAGATGAGTTTGTGAAACTTGGCCCCCAAAAGAAGGCCAGCAGAGCTCTTTTTATCCCTCAGTCTGGCTGGCTGTTTGTATGTTCCAAGATGCCATTCATTCTTTTATGTTACCAAGGATTATTTTTAATAGCATATTGTTAATTAAACATACAGTTGATACACAATACACATTATTTTTCCTGGTGCGCTAAGAATTTAATCTGCCAATTATGTATATGCTGAATATAGAGTAAGGAGATTTATTAATTTGACTACTAGAAGAAGATGAGACAGATGGTGCCACAGAAGACTGGCAGAGCTTCAGGAGATTTGGACTGATTTAAGGAAGGGAACTTTTCCACATGGGCACCTCTCCACTCACCAACTTTTATAGCTTCTATATTTCTATTGTCTTTACACTTCAAGTTTCCATCAGCACTCAGTAGTCAATTGTCTTGCTGCTGAGGGAAAAGAAACACGTTAATTGGAAGATTTACTAGACCAAGAGCATTGTTTGTTCCTCTGCACCAAATAGCAACTCAGAGTACCCACTCTTTTTGGAGTTCATTGAGGGGGTGCTGGGGAGACCTGGGGATTTCTATGTTCTCTTGAGGAACTTTAAAGCTTGAGTCAGCATTGACGGTGAGACCTGGAGGGGGCATGATCATGAGCAACTGCCATTTAACAGAACCCGACTGTTATTGGACTCTTACCTAACAGCTACATGTTTGGACACTTGTATGAAGCGCCTTGGTTCCAATACTGGCAGAAGATCTCTGGCTGAGCTGACAAAGTATTGAGAGGCTTTGCTGGGAATGTCTGTCAGAAAGCGTTTACAGTCCCACCTTCATCAGATCTTTGACCACATCTTCTGAGTCTGGGGATATTGATCCAAGTGAGCCAGGTGCCCATGCACCTGTGACCATACCGTGGTCATCCCTTGTTGTAGCAGCAGTCCCTGAATCTGGTGGACACCAGTATTTAATGATGCCAGCAAGCTGAATAAAGATTTCTATCAGGCCTTTCTAGCCAGTGGGACTGCATAGGCAGCTGATTGGTGCCAGTTGGAAAAGTGGAATGCAGACTGGATGGTTTATTAGCCATTTAAGGTGTCCTAACTGGCGACCTTTTTTGCAGACATGGTTCTATTGACTTCAAGAAGATGCACAATCTTAAACGCTGACTGTAAAAGTTCTTAAGAGAGTACGATGTGGTTGCGATTAAAATCAGCACTTCTAAATCTAAAGGCATATTTGTCAGTCAAAAAAGCGCTGGTATGAGATACTGTGTTAGGGCCTCTGCCCCTACCTCCTGAGAACTGGGCCACCCTCCGGCAGGTGTGCATGATTTAGCTAATTCAAAGGTCAGACGGGTAGAGCGGCCTCAGGTGCAGGAAATCATCATCAGCCACCTTTATAAGCCAGTGGACGCCTCACCTCGTTGCCAGATCAACTTGTCTGTTTCCAGCGTCAGTTGCTTCTCGTAATCATTTAATACTTTTTTTCTGTGCTTCTCGGCTCACGATGTTTTGCTCCTGTCCCAGGACCTGTCTCTGCGCGCCCTATGTCGGAACCTCAAGCCTGATTATCTTCCCGATCCTTGTCAGCACCCTGCCTGCCTAATTGCTCTTCGATCTGGCAACAAATAAAACATTTTTTGATCACAGTCACTCTGATCACAGTCACTCTGCCTTTGTCTGCTCTGGGATCCCCTCCCGGTGTGCAAACCTAACATACTGTTCCAAGTTGAGGAGTATCTCATGGTGAAAATAAAAAGCTCTCCATTTATTCCTTTATCCATGTTCCTGCTCCTACCTATTGTTACGGGCTTTGGGCTGAACAAGAACAAAATTGTAGATAAGCAGCCTAGGGTTTCCCCCACAGGGTCCCAGGCTTTCCATTAAAGATAGGGTGAGAAGCTCAGCCATCTGAGAGGTACTCCGAGAACTTCTGCTGCTCCTCCGCATCGAGGGGTGCTAAATAAGGTGGCTCGGCATTTTGTTAAAATGTTTCCAGAATGTCTCCATGGTGAGGTGTTCTGGGCATGTCCCACTGGGAAAACCCAGGACATGTTGGAGAGCCTGCCTCCTGGCTGGCCTGAGGTCTTTAGATCTCTAAGGACTAGATGAAGTGGTCAGGATGGGTGAGCATAGGAAAATGGGATGATGGAAGTAGGGAGGCATAGTAAGAGTAAAAATGATGGCCACTTTTAATTGTATTTAGATTTCCTCCGGCTTCATATTGTTAGAAGCTATTAGATAGATACACATTTTTACAACAACTCGAAAAGCAAAAAAAAAAAAATATATATATATATATATATATATATATATATAATAAAGAAAACAACTCAAACTATTGTAATATGGTGTTTCCAATAGATTGCATAAATATCATTTTAATAATTAATTATCCTTTTACTTCCTGACTCAAATTTTCTCATGGATTAGATTTATCAAGTGATGTCACAGGTCAATGTCATGCACATGAATGACGATTATTCTCATTTAATATGAGCCACAAACATAAACAATGGATACAATTGCAACTACAATCATCATTTCACAATTTCTAAAAAAAAAAAAAAAAAAAAATCACATGATTGTCATAAATGTAAAATATGTTGTCCAAGCTACAGTATACGGCTGTAGGTAAAGTACCTGAAAATTGTTTGGAGTAGCATGTAATTGATATAATTAGGTAAATAATTATTATTTCCTGGTTTTTATTTATCTGGAAATATTATTGTAAACTTTTTGCAATACAATTGCAATATACCTTTGCCATGTTGAGCCATATCACAATGCACTTCAAGTACCCAGCCCTATAGACAAGTTTCCGAGGTACTTCTGCATTTGTGCTCGCGACTTCCGTTTTACACTTTCTCCAACCAAAACAATGGAGCTGGAGTAGCATTACTCATCAAAATCCCTCAAAAAAGACAATTTGGAAATCCCACATACATCTGCCATCATCACGACATGGGAGGACAATGTGAAGAAATGGTTAAGAGGTGCCACAACCAAAATAGTTTTGTATTTTATCGATTTAATGGCAGTGGATGGAAACGCAATCTGGGACCTGAAAATCTCTGAAGCATACAGTTGAATGTGTCCTAATACATGAATATGGGAATTTTGTATTCATGAAGGTAGATGTGTAACCAAGACAAGTGCCACCACAAAGCAATAACAGGTACAATTATGTTCAATTTGACTACAATTCTGTGTGTTGCGTCACAGCTGAGACATCCTAGCTTTGCATTAGCTTCAGCGATAAAGAAATGGAATACAATCTATTACAAGTCATTAATGGGCTTTTTACCCTAAATGCATAAGTTCAAGTGTTATACATTTTTGTTTGTTTAGGTGTTAGATGGAAAATACACGTTGATGGACGTATATCGAGACGACGGGCATTCTGCCTTGATGGAAGGCTCGATTTATGCTCCACCTTTGTTTATATGTTTCCATTTTTTATAAATTGGGATTTATTGACCTGTTTTGTACATGCACAAATTGTTTTAAACAAGAACAAGGAAACAAGAAATGGAATCATGTTGTCCAAAAGCTTTATTGCGATCAATATCTGCAATAAAAAAGAATGACAAACTATTTGTGTTTATATGTACATGTGCGATGAGCACATAATACCATAACTATAACCAGATGAAAATTACTTTATAGTATTTCCTTTTAACAACATAAACCGTGTCAGCCTTTCTGCATTTGGCAACTATAACACCATTTGTAATTTCGCCTCATTTTGGTCCCTCAAGTGACCAAACTGAGGCGAAACAGGCTGCACATATGATAGAATTTTGTCCACGAACGATCACCGACGTGATCAGAAATAATATGCAATTTTTTAGGTGGACCCTTTAGGGTTAAAACTGTGAGCCAAATCCTTAATCAATAGCTGGTTTCGATTTAAGGCGTATGGCGAAGTATATCCACACTGGCACTTTGAAGCTGGATGCTGTTCAAAACATTCCACTTCCAAGCATATATATAGGCCCTTCCAGGCGTTCAGACGACCATGCACAGAACAGAAAATCCCGGAGTCTCATCTACATCGTGCTGAATCCATTATTGGAGATTCCATGGGTTCCTCTGGTTTGATTTGGCAGTTCAAAACTTTGTCTACTTCAACCACAATTCATGGTGCTCTGTCTAAATTGAAAGTCTGAATCAGAAAATGTCAACGATGGCGCCTCCCATGTTTCGCTCAGGAAACTTGTCTATACAATAGTTGTTAATGGAGGTATGGATGCATAAAATATTACTATAATACACATGGACCAATCAGTCGCTTGTTAATCACTGGGCACACATAGACAAACAAACAATCAAATGGGTAATTTAGATGTTTTTGTCATGTTTTTGTATTTACTGTATTTATTTATTAATCTTGGAGCTGCAGCACTGAGATAATAACCACAGGCACAGGCAAAACAAGCAGACTCTGTAACCTTTCAAATCTAAGGCAGATGTGCTATCTTATGTACAGTACACATTTTATTCACTGTAATACCAAAGACTTTTCTTTGATTTGTCTGTCTTTTGTAATGCACTGCAGCTCTGCATCACTGTGAATTGCTACAACAGTAATTAGAATAAATTAAAAGTTAAGAACCTCTTTCTTAAGTCGTACTTTGTAAATCAAAACTCAACATTAAAATCTGTATAAAATTCGTATTTTTTTTATCTATCTCTCAATTTGGACAATGAAGTGGAAGCAAATGTACTGTATCACCAAGCAAAGACACAGGTGGAAGTGGGACCTGATTAGTTGGACACAAGATGAAGGTAGAGACAGAACAAACATAAAATACAGAAACACAAGGGATTTTCAACTACAAATCTAGTTTTACGAGCTGAATTCTCACAGAAAATCAAATGTCCAGATGAGAGCATACAGGCTGTTAACTGGGTTGTAACTCTGAGCTGCTCCACTACAAAAGGTTAACAGAACAAATTACCCTTTTCACATATGTCTTGCACTATTATTCGGTCTCATTTTCTGTGACAACACATGAAACGCATGCGTAATATAACATTCGGACTTAATAATTCAATATGATACAAAACCACTGTTAATTGGTGACATTATGGACAACAAGACAACTGCCTGCAATTTATCTGACATTGTTTATTGCAGCAGAAACATTCATTAGTGGCACCTCCTGGAGGAGCAACAAAATGAGATTGTGTGTCTTCCGCCGAGAACGTGTTAGGGCCGCACGCTTCTCATTCTACTTCCTTATGACATTTTCAGCGCTTACCAATATTTCTATTAGATTATTGGGATTTTCCAGACAGCTAATTGAATGAAGCACCATAAAGTAGAATTGCATTTTGCTCGGGTGTCTAAGAAATAAATATGAACCTACTCAAAGTGTCATTGTTGCGAAAACTTAAACATGAAGCATGATTTAGACAGCACTGTGGATAGAGTACTTCTAGTGCGGTTCGGAGGTTGGTGGTGCGAATCCGTTTCCTGGCCTTCCTGTGTGGAGTTGCTGTGCTCTGCCTGTGCCTGTGTGGGTTATCTCTTGGTACGCTGGCTTCCTCCCACAAACCAAAAACATCCTCAAAAACAAGTTCATTCAAGAGTCAAAAATGGGGATCTCAAACTCAATTTTACAGGGGAGGGAAATAGAGTAGTTGAGTCACGTCAAGGGCTTCAAGTAATCAAATAACAGTTCAGAACATTAATGGGTCTTCAGAAGAAGAATGGTGGACTGGTCCCCTGTCTCATCAACCTGGTATTTTGCATGTACTCCTCAGCATGCCTACTTTAGTCATGATGTCTATAGTTAAATTGATATGTTTATTTTTAGCAGCGCACTCTTTACCGTTGCTCAACAAAAACGAATAAAAATCATTGTCTCCCACTTTTCCTGAAATTAGCCATATGTGTCACTGATCTTTTCTTTGTGGTATCTTTTTGACAAAACATAGCTGGAATGTGATGGATTCTTATATACAGTATTTTCCTTCCACTTGAGCCCCTTTCAGATACGCCGAAACACTGTTAAAATCCTGGGATTTGAATGAGCAGCTCTTGTATGTGAAAGCAATTTCCCGGGTCGACTGACACGGAGATTACGCGTACATTTCACGGATCGCGTCTAAGTATCATGTCCAGGAAAGTCCCGGAACGAGGTGTCTGTAAAAGCAAGCATTAAGTTCCCGGGTCAGAGCATGATGGCTGACGACGTAAATATCATGGCGGGCCGATCGTCACTTCCTCTTTCTTCGCAGTAAGACGAAAAGTGGTAAACAAACATCGCAATTATAAACTCGGCAAACTTGAAATGGCTTATTTGGTTTATGTTTTATTTTGTTGCCGATGTCAGGGTCCGCAACTGCGGAAACAAGGTTGTCCCTCAAAGCACATAACAAAGGAGGGATGCGTTCAAGGGTTTATTAGATACAAACAAAAATACACGTGATCGTGGAAAAGGGGGAATAACACAATGGGTCCGTGACAGTAGGTCAACGGGGATCAATAATACTAATCTAAGCGGTAGGCAGAGAGCCGATAACACAAAAAAACAAATACACTCAAATACCAGCACAGCATAGGGGAATTCAAAACAAAGGCGGTAGAGGTGTGGAATGGCGCCCAGCAAGTTAATATCTCGGCACCCTTCCCTTGGATCACCTGGGCTTAAAAACAGTCTTGATGAGCTTGAATTGGCTGCAGTTACGACGTCCGGATCGCTCCTACAACCGGAAAACACGTTTTGACCAAGATTGTGACAGCAGATGCTGATCAAAAATGACGTAATGTTTGGGTTATAAACTCGCGCCAGCAGCCCTCCCTGTACGGAGAGCGCCAGTGGGCAACACGGGACAAGTCTGCCAAAGTGTCCAACTCGCGTCATTCTCGGGACATCTCTACATGAGTGAAAGCAAGGACGCAAGTAAATTCCGCATCACCTTACACTGGAATTTACCGGGGTATGTTTGTGAAAGGGGCTTTGGTGTTACTTCAAAATCACAATACACTTAAGCAAACATTTTTAATTCACTTTGACTGTCACCACCAAAAGCTGTATCGAGCCAGAGAGGTGTTATTACCCATATTTGATTATAATAATAATAAAAATATTTAATAAAAAGGCACATAGGACAGTTGCACAGCGACACATCTAGTGGCCATTAGCCAAAGCGATAAATTTAAAATATTGAATTTTAAAATTTAATCCAGTCACCCCTCCAGCTGTTTGCAAACGCAAGCAAAAATGAGTAACCAAAATAGGGTTAGGGTTTAAACGACATTCTGCGCATTTTTAGTATAGCTTGTCTTGCAGTGACATCAAAAGTTATGAAAAAAAATGCAAACAAAAATAACGAAGGTCAATTCGGGAATTTTTCCCATTACAGGTCAGCTTTATTCAATATTCACATGTATTTATCCTTTGCATAAAAGTAGAATCAAATGACCCTGAATCTAAGATAACCCTATCAGTGATTTGCTGAATTGTTTTCCCATTCAAGCCAACCTGCAATTACACTTCCATAAAGTCATCTAATTAGCCTTTCATTGCACCCTTCGAGCTTAAATCTACACCTATTAAAATTATAATGGACAATAAAGTTGTTTGGTTGCTCACATGCAAGCACTAAAGGCTCAACAACCAAATTATATATTTGAATGTGGTGCCTCAATGTGACCCAAAACTTGATAAAAAACATCATGTAATGCCAACAAATTGGCATTAAACTAGACACATAAACTGAAATGATGTGAATGCATTGCAACAAAAATTCCACAAGCCATTGGGCACGAAAATGTGTGCCCCCTTGACGACATATAAAATAGTTTACAGCATTTTACACTTAGAGTTATTGAACTTGGTAAAACTCTCCTGAGCTGTTTTGGTTTCCACTCCTAATTTTGTGAAAGCCTACATGTCAGTAAAGATAGATGATGACAAAAACAAATATGGGATGTACATTATCTGGTGAAGTTTTTGCAAAATCAAAATTTGGATGTTTCAAAAGTGCAGCAATAGAGGACATGGAGCTAAACAATGTACTCAAGAAGGTTGTTGCTGTTCTTGTTAATGTTTTGTTGTTGTTGTTGTTGTTGACGTTTATATTTATTTTAGAAGCAAAACAAAATGATATAGTGCCTTATATAGTAACTTCTCACCAGCATGTCACCCAGTTTACAGGTGCTATGAGATGATGACCACGTCAAAAATGAAAATGACAGCACTAATGTAATTTTGCATATTGAAAACATATTTGGCACTCAAATCTGGCTGTTTTTTTTTTAATTTTTTTTTTATAACCATTGCATAGTTACTCCACCCAAACCAATACGTCAGGGAATACCCACTTAAAAAAAATAAAATAAAATTATCAGCAATTTTGGTTGTAACATCACAACCAAAATTGATGATGATGTGTTGTATTGCTGTGCTAGCTACTACATGTTGACAGAATGACAGAACGGTCACACGGCAACAAGAAAAAAGAAAGCCTATAGATAGCATACCAGCAGACTGCAAAAATCTGCAGCTCATGCTGGGTGTAGTCATTTGGATGTCACTTATTGTAGTATTTCATTGCACCTTTGTTGAAGTGGCTAATAACGAATACATACAAATTTATGTCTTTTCAAATTGGGGAATTGAGATTTAGTTATACAGTAATTGGACAGAAAATAGTGTCCATATATATACAGTGATCCCTCGTTTTTTTCACAGTTAATAAGGCGGAGCCTATGCAGATTTAACAGAATTGGTAAGAGATATACCTAAAACATGTTTTTTCCCTTTTTTTCCCAAAGTATAATTTTAAAAAAAAGAAATAAACACCCTTATACGTTCAGTATATGTTTATTTTTATTATGTTTTTTAAGCACTGCAAATGCAATAATGATATAAATACGATATATATAAAATAAAACAATGATTTGTACATGTATGCATGCATACAGTCATGTGAAAAAATTAAGACACTCTATGGAAGCCTGTGTGTTTTCTAACATATTTCTAACATATTTGGTCATATGGATATTTATTATAAATTTAACAATATGGAGAGATTCAAGTAATAGAACTCAACAATTAAAATTGGAAGGTTTTTTTTTATATAACTTTCTGTGAAATGTAATTTTAAATAGATGCAATTTCTGTTGAGGAATACGTTAGGCCAGTGTTTTTCAACCTTTTCTGAGTCACGGCACATTTTTACATCTGAAGAAATCTTGTGGCACACCACAAACCAAAAATGTTCCAAAATTACATTCTGTACAGTATATAAAACAATTTCTCAATATTTATACTTACTCAGTGTGAAACTTGAGCCTGCTTAGATGAACACAAATCCGATATCCTGGCAGGAATCTTCGTCAAAAGCTCTCTGTCTCTCTCTGTTTTTATTTTTTATAGCAGTTAGGCTTGAAAAGCTCAGAATTACCAGACAGGGACTTTAGCAGTGTCTTTAACCGCATCGGGCCGAGCATCTCGCTGACAATGGCTTTGCAGGCAGGTAGATTTAATCACTCTGCTACAATGTGGAACTTTTTAGATTTAGCAGCAGGACCTGGCCACCTCACCATCATAGAATCCACCATTAATTATATCGTGCACCAGAGGGTGCCTGAGGAACATGTGAGATGAGATCATCTGTGAAAAAATTCAAGCTGAAGCAAAACTGGACCCTGCAACATGGCAATGACCCAAAACATACCACTAAATCCACCAAGGACTGGCTGAAAAGGAAGAAATGGAGAGTCCTGGGATGGCCGAGTCAAAGCCCAGATCTTAATCCCATTGAGATGCTGTGGGGTGACTTGAAACGGGCTGTACATGCCCCTCAAACTTCTCACAGCTGAAAGTATTCTGCGTTGAGGAGTGAGGCAAACTTTCTTCAGACCGATGTCAAAGACTGGTAGATGGCTACAAAAAGCTTTTCACTGAAGTTATTTCAGCCAAAGGGGGTAACACTAGCTATTAGGTGTTAGGGTGCTAGGTTTTCTTTAGTTAGAATATTCATTTTTGTTGATATACGGTGGGGCAAATAAGTATTTAGTCAACCACTAATTGTGCGAGTTCTCCCACTTGAAAATATTAGAGAGGCCTGTAATTGTCAACATGGGTAAACCTCAACCATGAGAGACAGAATGTGGGGAAAACCCCCCCAGAAAATCACATTGTTTGATTTTAAAAGAATTTATTTGCAAATCATGGTGGAGAATAAGTATTTGGTCTATACCACAAGTTCATCTCAATACTTTGTTATGTACCCTTTGTTGGCAATAAAGGAGGCCAAACGTTTTCTGTAACTCTTCACAAGCTTTTCACACACTGTTGCTGGTATTTTGGCCCATTCCTCCTTGCAGATCTTCTCTAGAGCAGTGATGTTTTAGGACTGTCGTTGGGCAACACGGACTTTCAACTCCCTCTTCACCCTGTGGCGTCAAAATGATAACAAGAACGGGGAGCAAAAATCCCAGAACCACACGGGGGGACCTAGGGAATGACCTACAGAGAGCTGGGACCACAGTAACAAAGGCTACTATCAGTAACACAATGCGCCCCCAGGGACTCAAATCCTGCACTGCCAGACGAGTCCTCTTGCTGAAGAAAGAACACGTCCAGGCCCGTCTGCGGTTCCCTAGAGAGCATTTGGATGATCCAGAAGAGGACTGGGAGAATGTGTTATGGTCGGATGAAACCAAAACATAACTTTTTGGTAGAAACACAGATTCCTTGTTTGGAGGAAAAAGAATACTGAATTGCACCATACCCACTGTGAAGCATGGGGGTGGAAACATCATGCTTTGGGGCTGTTTTTCTGCAAAGGGACCAGGACGACTGATCTGTGTAAATGGAAGAATGAATGGAGCCATGTATCGACAGATTTTGAGTGAAAATCTCCTTCCATCAGCAGGGGCATTGAAGATGAGACGTGGCTAGGTCTTTCAGCATGACAATGATCCCAAACACACAGCCAAGGCAACAAAGGAGTGGCTTCGTAAGAAGTATTTCAAGGTCCTGGAGTGCCCTAGCCAGTCTCCAGGTCTCAACCCCGTAGAAAATCTGCAGAGGGAGTTGAAAGTCCGTGTTGCCCAACGACAGCCCCAACACATCACTGCTCTAGAGGAGATCTGCATGGAGGAATGGGCCAAAATACCAGCAACAGTGTGTGAAAAGCTTGTGAAGAGTTACAGAAAACGTTTGGCCTCCGTTATTGCCAACAAAGGGTGCATAACAAAGTATTGAGATGAACTTTTGGTATTGACCAAATATTTATTTTTCACCATGATTTGCAAATAAATTATTTAAAAATCAAACAATGTGATTTTCTGTTTTTTTTCCCCCACATTCTGTCTCTCATGGTTGAGGTTTAACCATGTTGACAATTACAGGCCTCTAATATTTTCAAGTGGGAGAACTTTCACAATTAGTGGTTGACTTAATACTTATTTGCCCCACTGTATCTGGTTTAATGAGTAAAACAATGTTAATTTTTGTTGTTTACCTGCAATTAAATCACTTTCTTTTCCAGAGATAGAAAAACGAGATCAGACATTGATATGTGAACTTTTCTTAATAAAGAACTGAATATTTAATGGGGTGTTCTAATTTTTTCACATGACTGTATATCTTCACATTTTTAAATAGAATAACTAATTAGACTCCAGTGACTCCTTCCTTGACTGACAATGGTGATGATGAAGAAACACCTGTGCACGTCAATGAAGATGACACAATGCACAAGTGTCAAGGGAGCGTTAAACACTACCACAAAAATCTGCAAATAACAAACCATACTGTATATATTGTATGTATAAAATACAATTTGTAATTTCTCCTTCTGCCAAATACTTGATGACTTTGGTTTATCTCATGACTGGGACGGAGTTGATTAGAAGTTGTAACGTTAATGACATTTCCAGAGCAAGGTTATATTTAGGGCTCAGTGCTTGGATCAGCCTGCGTCACTCGTGTAATGTAGAACAGGATGACATGAAGTAGTCACTTTTATTTAGTCTTTTGTCTGCTGTGATCGCCTTTAGAGGTGGAGGGCAAGGTTTATCTTATTCAGATTGCTTAAAAATTAATAACACAAAGTTGTAGACATTTTTTTTCATTTAAATAAACATGCCTACCACTGATTAAGTTTTGTTTATCCTCTCACGCGTTCAGTATCTTATTAAAACGGCCTTATGAGTGTCTTTTAAATTATTCATAAAACTCCTTTTGAGCAAATGATGAATGAATCTGAAAGCAGCAGGGAGCACGGTCATCATCATTACCTGTGATTGTTGTAGTAACTTTATGAAAAATGAACCGGAAGAATTCTTGTGAGTGAGCATTTAGCCACAGTACATTTGTTAAGAATACAGTAGATGGAATTATTCATGTCGTGCTCCAGTTATTTTCATGTTCACTGCATCTGTAACAACATCCTGTAAGATTTGTCCAACAACCTCACGTCACGATGCCATCATGGCAGAGAGGATGCCAGGTCGCACAATCATCATCCTGATGAAGTGACGCAGACTTACTGACCATTACATGAGGTACCCATAGGCTGTACCATATATTATCAAAATGTAAGCAGTCTCCCACAAATGCTGCCTTTATAAAGGTATCGACAATTTACAAAAAAGGTAGTCATTTTGCAATATGTCAATTTTTTGTGATCTCGTTTTACACTATATTTGATTTTCTTATCTACGCTCCTCCTTGACCATTTAGATGTCAACAACAAGTGCTGTAAAGTCAGCCCGTATGTGTACTTTATGGTTCCATCTCCTGGGATTCTACCCTGATGACGCAACAGAAATGGAGCGCTCTGCAATCATGTTATCAAATTTCTAGTCGTCTGTCTGCATTTGCTCCAGCTTTGTAAATAAAAACAGCAAACAGCAAGGTGATTATTATAGTAAGATAACGAAAATAGGTCATGCAGAAGGTCACTGAAAAAAATTAATGTATATTTAAAACACTATATAAAACCTATATAATACACAGACCATTAAATTGTCCTCATTATGGCTGCATGGGTGCATGGATACCCGCGGAGCCGAATGTGTACTAGTCATTTGTCAATCAAAGAGCACACGTAGGCAAAGGCAAATTTATTTATAAAACACAATTCAACACAAGGCATTTTAGTGTGCTTTACATTACAAGAAGAACATAAAAATCACATTATATCAATAGAACGTAAAAACAAAGACAATCGAAACAGGAAATAAAATTATACATAATCGCATTTAATCACGAATAGAATAAAAAAATACAATCAGATAAAATAAATAAATAAATAAATAAATAAAATACTGCTAATAATAATAATAATTGAAATCAGCAATGGAGATAAAGCACAAGAGGAATAGAAAGCAAATAGATTAAAATATATAGACAGTTATGGATATGCATTGCTAAACAAAAGGGTTTTTAGCCCTGATTTAAAGGAGCTAACAGTTTGAGCATACTTCAGACCTTCAGGTATCTTGTTCCAGAGGTGAGGAGCATAATAACTAAATGCTGCTTCACCCTGCTTGGTTCCTGTTCTTGGAACACACAGGAGAGTGTGTAACGATTTCAAAACCGGTGTAATGTGGTCCAGTTTCCTTGTGGTCCAGTTTCCTTCTATTTGTAAGGACTGCAGCCTTCTGTATTAGCTGCATCTTCCTGACTGATTTTTTTTATCAAGACCTGTAAATATACCGTTGCAATAGTCCACTCTGCTGAAAATGAATGCATGCATAAGTTTTTCCATGTCTTGTTGAGTCAGAAGCCCCTTAATTCTGGCTATATTTTTTAGGTGGTAATAAGCAGATTTAGTGACAAACTTTAGATGGCTATCAAATTTTAGGTCCTAGTCAATAATTACGCCAAGGATTCTGACTTGATTTGTAGCTGTAAGTGACATTGTGCTAAGGTGCCTGCTTATCTTTGACCTTTCCTTTTTTGGCCCAAAAATGATCACTTCTGTCTTCTCCACATTTAACTGGAGAAAATTCCGGCACATTCATTCATTGATTTGATGAATGCATTTACTCAGGGAGACTAAGGGACTATAATCATGTGGGGACACAGAAATGTAGAGTTGTGTGTCATCTGCGTAGGTGTGGTAGGAGATGTCATACTGTTCCATAATCTGAGCTAGAGGAAGCATATAGATGTTAAATAAGAATGGTCCAAGAATTGACCCTTGAGGGACTCCACACGTGAATTTGGTTCGTTCTGAGTGATGTTTTCCGATTGACACAAAGAAATCCTTTTCATGTAAATAAGATGTCAACCACTGAAAAACAGTGTCAGTAAGCCCTACCCACTGCTCCAATCTGTTGAGTAGTATGTTGTGATCAACCGTGTCGAATGCGGCGCTGAGACCCAATAGTAGCAGAACAGATGATTTGATGTGGTCAAACTGCATATTGACAAGCTACAAACTTCTCAGATGATTGTTTTGTGCTCAAAGTATGTGACCACAAAAAAGTAGACTGTCCCTACTGTGAAACATAGAGGATACTCTATTATGTTCTCCTGCTACTTTGTCAGATCTAGTTTACGTAGTTTTCCTAGATTGTAATCTTTTTAGTTGATGATTAGCATCATTGCATCATTAAAAATATTTGCAGTAGGCCTGCCGAATTATTGAATTCACCCTCTAGACCACAGGTGTCAAACCGATTCCAGAAAGGGCCAAGTGGGTGCTGGATTTTGTTCCAACCGATACCGTGCAGAGAGTTTAACGAATGAACTTCCTACTGAAACAAGCAGAACCTGACAAAGTTTAACTGATTACACATGTAAAAGATCTGATTGGTGAAAAGGTGTCCTCTTCATTGATTGGAAAGCAAACCTGCACCCACTTGGCCCTTTATGGAATCGGTTTGACACCTGTGCTCTAGACCGATGTAATATTGCATTGTTGATGCAGATAAGGGAAGAGTTTACTACTGATGCCTCAGAGTAAAGTTTAAACTTTGTCATGTTGCCCTTTACTGTGTAGAGTTAGCAAATTCTTAACCCTTTCAGGGGCCTTGGTCACAACAATGGGCAGGTATTCAGAAGTTGACACTAAAGACCTTTAATACTTCATAGAGCGAATGACTTTTTGGTCATTTAATAAAAACAACAACTTAAATTTTAGCAATTACAGTGATACCTCATTTTTCGCGGTTAATGGGGACCAGAACCCACCACGATAAGAGAAAAATGGCGAAGTAGTGAACCCCATAAATTTTTATTATTTTTTTTTAAAAAACCTGTCCTGTTCAGCTGCTTGGATACAAGAGAATTGTTTTTGCGTGTAAAGTACATACTGTATATATCTGTTGTGTATACAATAGGGTAGTTTGAAACATATAAATACAATATTAGTATTTGTAAATACAGTAACATGCATAAGATGAATTAAATGTACTCACAACACTGATCATCTTGATAAATGACGAAAAAAACTGCAGAACAATGGAGATAAAGATGATTTATTGAAAACCTTCTGCAGGAGGTGTCCGGCGCACAAGGAACATCGGTATGGGGAGTTGTGACTGTTGTTTTTTCACGCAATCTTTGTGGGCTTTATAGCCTGGCCTCTTCACTTCTTCCTTGAAAAGTAACATCCTGGACGGCATCCCCTTTCCAAAAAAGGCCAATCTTATCCGTGTTAAACACCTGCTCCTGGAGATAGCCACCCTCTTCAATTATTTTGGGAAATTGGTCCTCGACGTAATGAACAGCTGCGTCATGGTCCGCCGAGGAGGCCTCCTCATACAACATAAGTAACGCTGCGAAGGCCAAACCCCGTTTTGGATTTCTCGAGCCAGCCCTTGCTAGCAACAAAACCGAAATTTTCGTCACTCAAGGCGCTACTACTCAGCTGTGGTTCATCTTTGTCGTAGTCTTCATCACAGCCACCTTGGTTCAACTCTCCTTCAGCAATGAGGCCATCATACAGCGCTTTGGCTTTTGTATCGAGACTCACCTTCTTTTCCCAATAGTTCGATATCCACACTTTTAGTGCATTTTTCATTTTTACAATCCTCTTGTAGCGAGGCGTCACAAATCGCTTAGTGTCCATGGAAAACGACATTGAGGCCGTCTCACGGAGTTTTGCTCAATTTTTTTTTTTTTTATGTACCGAACGGTTGATTCATGTGGCCAACTTTAGGCATGTTCTATACAGTAATTGAACTTTCTCGTGCACTGTCATCATTTTTCTTTTCTTCTTGGGTTCGCTGGAACATTTAGCAAGTGGAGGATGTTTTGGAGCAATTTTCAACGACGTGACAAGCACAAGATGGCAAGCAAGAGCAGTCCCCTTCGATAGCAACAAGGTTAAAGGTCTTGGCCAATCAGCTTGCGATATTGCCGAGTGATGCTGGCCAGCGAATCAGAGCGATGGATTTTATGTTGGGCGGGCTCTCCTTGCGTTCTGCCAGCGAACAGAAAGTTTTTACGCCGTATTTTGTCTTTTTTAAAAATTTCTTATGTATGTATATATTAGGGCTGTCAAACGATTAAAATTTTTAATCGAGTTAATCACAGCTCAAAAATTAATTAATCGTAATTAATCGCAATTGAAACCATCTAAAAAATATGCCATATTTTTCTGTAAATTATTGTTTGAATGGAAAGATAAGACACAAGACGGATATATACATTCAACATACTGTACATAAGTTCTGTATTTATTTATTATAAAAATAAATCCACTAGATGGCATTAACATTATTAACATTCTTTCTGTTAAAGGGATTCACGGATAGAAAGAATTGTAGTTCTTCAAAGATAAATGTTAGTACAAGTTATACTAATTTTACATTAAGATTCCTCTTAATATTTTCGTTTTGATAAAATTTGTAAAATTTTCAATCCAAAAAGAAACTAGAAGCTCGCCACTGGCGCATGGGCTCCCTGTCGTTCTTCCACAGTATCTTTAACTAAAAAAGGTAGTGATTGAAATACACCAAAAGGTGTCAATGGTGAGTTTTAAATTAGTTAGAGATCTCGCCAACAGTGTGTTTTGCTCCTCGACTGACGCCGTAGTTTCCCGGTTCATTGTACCTTACGTTCATTTGAGTGTTGGCTTCACAACGTACAAGACCTCTGATAGTTTGTATATGGTGACTAAATATTGTCTTCCAGTGTATTTGTTGAGCTAAACGAAATGTTTGAATAGAGTTTGACCAAAGTCTGAGTAAGTTTTATGTGTATTTTGCATAGCTATTTTGACTGGGAATGCCAGTTCCCTTTGCACTGTGGTTTAAATGTGTGAGAACAGGGCCTCATTAATACAGATTGAAGTGTTGCTTCGGCTACGCATATACTAAAATTGACCGATGCATGCAAATACAGATTGAAGCCCTTTTTTTTTTTTTTTTTTGGTGAACATTTTCATGAGAGATATTATTTTTGTTGTGCTTTCACTAAATGATACTTATGTTTGTTGTGGAGGAGCTGCCGAAGCTAATGCCAATAAATGGGGCGGTCCAATGAACACCTGTGTCCACTCGCCTTTTGTAATATTCTGATATAGAATTATCTGAGGCACCCTGAAGTGCATGCGGCGCCAATGTTGTTTACTCACATGATGTAAGAGTGAGTTAGAGTTACGGCCTGCCAAGAGCCGTAAACTGTGTTAAGGTTGAAGCTGAATGTGCTAATAAAGAAACAAAGTGCCAGCACGTTGCGTGTGGTATACCTTTGTTTAGAAAAAGCACAAAACAAGACACCTTTCTCTGCCTCTTAGCTCTCAATATGCAAAAAACGGCGTCATTGTAATATTTATATATACGTATACAGTACGTATATATATATATATATATATATATATAGTGTATATATATTGTATATAGATTTTTTTTTTTTTTTTTTACTGAAAAAAATCCGCGATAGACTGACAGCGCGAAATTCGAAGCGCGAAGTAGCCGGGGATCACAGTATTATTATATTACATTTCATTATTTTAAAATTATCACTCGTTATTGTCGTTTTTTTATATCATGCAAAAAAGATTTATAAATCAATAGAATTATGGTTTGAGTTAAGTTTGTGCCCTAGCGTGTCTGGTCATTGTGATTACCCATTGCTTTCACCTGTTGTGGCCTGCTCCTTGTGTGTTGACCAATCCGCTGTCTCTTGTGTCACCTCCCTTAGCCTCATTTTTTCATTACCTCATGTCTGTATTTAAGTTCCCCATGTAATGTCTGTTCTTGCTGCGTCATTGTCGAAATCAGTGTCAAAGCCCTCGGGTCTGACTCTCGCCCTCAAGTAAGTTTTGATACCTTTTGTTTGTTCCCCTTGTCTTTTATTTGTACTTTGTTTTTGTTAACTGTCATTAAAACATTTTTGAGTTCTCTGCCAACCTGTCTCACCTCCCCGTTATTTCTTTGTGTTTGGTTCCACCTTGTCTGCCTGCCTTCTATCCCTAACAACTTAATTAAATTAAAACGAATAAAATGGAAACACATACTGGTTCCAGCCCAGAGTAACAATCTAAAGTTGTTGTTGTTGTTTTGTTTTTTGTTTTTTTGTTTTTTTTTGGGGGGGGGGGGCAGTTTGTTTGAGATTGGCATCATAAGTTTGTAATAAGACTGTCGTAATTATAACATGACACTGTCATGAGCATTAATGAATGCTTATGACGGATGTCATTCAATGCTATCTGGCAAATTTTGTCACTAAGTCCATTTATGTCCAGTCCTCTTACGTCTATTCAAAAGTGACATAATTTGTCAGATGACAATTAATGACATGTCATAAGCATTTATTAATGCTCATGACAGTGTCATCTCATATTTAGTACAGTGTTATGACAGTGCTATGACATCACTGTCAGATAAAGTGTGACCTTTCTCTTTAATGATATTTAACTCATGGCTTGCCACTGATGGCAATAGACGTCCAATTCTTTTAAACTGGAAAGACTGGCTGTGAATACTCATTTTTCAAGGCTACTGACGGCACAATACATCCAATACATTTTGACAAAATGGATTGGATTTCTAGTGTTGTTAGTGGCAGCCAATGAGTTAAATGAGTGCCAAGTAAGGGTAAACGAACAAAACAAAACATAATTTGTGAATGAAAGGGTTAATGTTCTATGTGAATATGAGAGGGAATCGTCAATGGTTCATGGCCTCTCTTATCACTGGCTCTCATTTTACCTCGCATAGTCTCGAACTTTGAATAGACCCATATAAAAATGGAGCGGTATATATAAATTTGATGGATAGCGCTATTGTAATGAGCTCTCAAGTGTGGGATATGTATTATACATATACTTGTTTTGCAGCATCAGAGTCTCATGTCGCAGAAATTTGAACATAAAACATTTGTTTATAATACATCATATTGAAAAGGCTACAGGTGATTAAAACATCTAAGATTTGTGATTTAGGAAACAACTTGTAGATGTATTGAGTAAATGTTATCTATCTTTATTGTATTATATTATTATTTTTTTCTCTTGTTTGCATATACCTGAAGTCTAATAAACAACTACTGAACAGGCCAATTGCTACCATCAATTTAGTCAGAAAAGTAAACAACACAAATATTGGAATGTAATTTTGAGCTGTGGCTCGAATACCCGGCCCAGGGTGAGTGAAATGTTGCAATCTGCTGCATACGTTTATGAGCATCATGCTGACGCCAACGCACTCACCCCCTGACCTATAACAGACACACATACACACACACTGCTGATGCTTGTTGCATTGTTCTGTTCTGCCACTTGACTTCCTGACACTTGTTATTATGCACAGGCATGCTGCACATCAAGAGCAGATTCTCCTCCACGTGCTCTCTCTGATTAAGCTTTTGGTACTTTGTAGTTGTTAGGCAGCTGGTGGGTCCTTCATCGTAACTATCATCACACATCTGCTGCCACACAAGTAGCCTCATCTAGTTCAGATGTGATGAAGTACTATGCTTTTTACTGGAGGAGATTAGTTCAAACTGAATTAAAAAGATAAATTTAAAATCTGAATCACCCATCCATTTGCAAACCCCTTGTTCCCATTTGGATCACAAGTCAGGTGAAGACTATCACAGCTGTTATTTGGCAAAAGACAAGATACACCCTGGACTGTTCGCTAGTGGCAGGGGAAATGTTATTTTTAAAACGACAATCCCATTTCGAATTTAATTAAGACGAGGTGCAAAAAATACATATAGTAGAAACAGAATTAATTCATCTTTCATAGCAATTATCCTTACAAGAGTTGAAGGGGTGCTGGAGCCTATCCCAGCTGACTTTGGGCAGGAGGTTTGGTACACCCTAAACGGGTTGTCAGCCAATCGCTGGGTATAGCAACCTTTCTGTTATGGCAAGGTAGGCAAAGTTGATTTGGACCAAAATGCGAGCCGGAAACAGATGAAGTGTGAAGTGGTATTTATTGTACAAGGACAAAGTGTTGAGCGGCTGGTGGGTTGAATGATCAATGGCTGTGGCTGTGGCTGCAAGGGCTTTGATGGGTGGGTGTCCTGATGGCAAAAAACAGAATTAGTTAAAAGTTCAAAGACAAGAGTCACAAACTACAAGCTTAGTTGGCCGATGTACCAATGGTGACTGGCAGAATCATCTGGCACCTGCTTGCTGTCCAGGCCGATCCTTATGAGCAGTGTTGATTGATGATGAGCTGCAGGTGCGCTCCATGTGAGCCAAGATTGGAGTGATTTCAGACATCAAAAACACGAAGTGTTATACCAATAAAAGCCAGCAGAGGGGAGTGTGGGCACAGACCACCACAGTACCCCCCTCTCAACGGACGCCACCGGGCGGCCTGCCCGGCTTCCCGGGGTTGGCAGCGTAGAAATCCCGCAACAGGGATGGGTCCAGAATCAGACTACGGGAGATCCATGACCTCTCCTCGGGGCCATAGCCCACCCAATCCACCAGAAACTGAAAACCACGGCCGCGAGGTCGGACATCCAGAATCTTGGAGACCGCAAATGCCGGGTGGCCATCAATGAGAAGGGGTGGAGGAGGTTTAACAGCCGGAGGGCAGAGGTCACTGGAGGAAACAGGCTTGAGCAGGGAAACATGAAAGGTGGGATGCACATTCATGGATGCCGGGAGGTCCAACCGAACAGCGGAAGGGTTGATGATTTTCGTGATTTTGTAAGGGCCAACAAACCGGGGGGCTAATTTGCGTGACTCCACCTGCAGGGGAAGGTCCCGGGCAGACAACCAGACCTCTTGTCCCACCTTGTATTCCAGGGCTGGTGAACGGTGGAGATCGGCTAGCTTCTTGTTCTTCTCGGCCGTGCGAGTGAGGGCAGCCCTTACGGTCCTCCAGATCCCCCTAATCCTGCTAATGTGGTCCTTCACGGAAGGGACAGCCACTTCCCCTTCCTGCTCTGGGAACAAAGGAGGCTGGAAACCGTTACAGGCCATGAAAGGGGACATACCGGTGGCTGAGCTGATTAGTGAGTTATGGGCGTACTCCACCCAGGGAAGGAAAGTGCTCCAGGAAACTGGATGATGGGCGGTGACACAACGCAGGGCGGCCTCTAGATCCTGGTTGGCTCTTTCGGTCTGGCCATTGGTCTGGGGATGGTATCCTGAGGAAAGACTGGTGCCGCGCCAACCACCTTGCAGAACTCTTTCCACACCACTAAGGAGAACTGGGGACCACGGTCTGAAACGATATCTTGAGGGAGGCCGTGAAGCCTGAACACATGCTTAACTAACAGGTTGGCGGTTTCCAGAGCAGATGGCAATTTGGGAAGGGGAACATAGTGAACAGACTTTGAGAAACGATCGATAACGGTAAGAATAACAGTGTTACCTTCAGAGGGAGGCAGACCGGTTATGAAATCAACTGCAATGTGGGACCAAGGTCTACTGGGAACAGGGAGGGGGCATAGCAGACCAGCGGGTGGCTGATGGGAGGCCTTCCCTCGAGCACAGACCGTGCAGGCATTGACGAATTCGCGGGCATCTTTGGCCATACCAGGCCACCAGAACGACTGCCGGAGGAAAGAGAGGGTCCTATGGATACCAGGGTGACAGGTTAGTTTGGTAGAATGGCTCCATTCCAGGACTTGAGACCGTACAGCAGATGGGACAAATAGGCGATTCGGGGGACCGTTTCCTGGATCTGGATCGGCATTCTGAGCTTCCCTGACTGAAGATGTAATCTCCCATCTGGCAGCGCCAACCACGCAGGACGAGGGAAGAATGGTTCCAGGGTCTACAGAGCTAGGACATGGTGAATGTAGCCGTGATAGTGCATCAGCCTTGCCATTGCGTGAACCTGGGCGATATGACAATGAAAAATTTAACCGGGTAAGGAACAGTGACCAGCGGGCTTGTCGGGGGTTGAGACGCTGTGCGGATTGTATGTAGGAGAGGTTTTTGTGATCTGTCCAGATGAGGAATGGGATTTTTGTGCCTTCTAGCCAGTGACGCCATTCCTGCAGGGCCAAAACAACAGCCAGCAATTCCCGGTTTCCAACAACGTAGTTCCTTTCAGCAGGACTGAGCCGTCGGGAGAAAAAGGCACATGGGTGCAGCTTGTGGGTAGTGAGGTCTCGGTGGGACAAGATGGCCCCAACTCCGGTGTCTGACGCATCCACCTCCACAACAAATTGTTGCGAGGTGTCGGGGTGTTTGAGAATGGGGGCAGAGGTGAAGAGTGACTTTAACTGTGAAAACGCCTTACCAGCAGCATCGGACCAGGCAAAAGGGTGTTTGGTGGAAGTGACTTGAGTCAAGGGGAGGGCCACCTTGCTGTAGTCCCGGATAAAGCGACGGTAGAAATTGGCGAAGCCCAGAAATCTCTGAAGCTCCTTCCGTGTACTGGGAGTTGGCCAATCAACAACTGCTTGGATCTTTATAGGGTCTGGTTTGAGGTGCCCCTGGGCGATTATGTAACCCAAAAAACTCACTGAGGACACATGGAACTCACACTTCTCTGGTTTAACAAAAAGCCTGTTCTCCAGAAGCCGCTGCAAGACCATCCTGACGTGGCGGCGGTGCTCCTCTAGGGAACGGGAAAACACAAGTATATCGTCAAGAAAGATAAACACAAAACGATTCAGAACGTCTCTGAACAGGTCATTCATGAGTCTTTGAAAGACAGCGGGGGCATTTGTTAGTCCAAAGGGCATTACTAGGTATTCAAAATGACCAAGGGGAGTGTTGAACGCCGTCTTCCACTCATCTCCCTCACGGATTCGGACGAGATGGTATGCAGTTCGGAGATCCAGCTTGGTGAACAACCTGGCATGACTGAAGGGCTCAAAAGAAGGGTCAATTAGAGGCAATGGGTACTTATCCTTTATTGTGATCTGGTTTAGGATGTGGTAATCGATGCATGGCCGCAGGCCGCCATCCTTCTTGCCCACGAAGAAGAAGCCAGCACCGACAGGAGAGGAGAAGGGACGGATGATACCAGATGCCAAGGATTCTCTGATGTAGTCTTCCATAGCTGCTCTTTCAGGACCGGATATGTTGTAGAGCCTGCTTGTTGGAAGGGGTGCACCTGGCAAGAGATTAATGGCACAATCATAGGGGCGATGGGGAGGCAGAGTGTGGGCGAGGTCCTTGCTGAACACTGTCGCCAGGTCATGATATTCAGGGGGCACGTTGGTGAGGTCAGGTGGCTCTGGAGGATGGACTGGCTCTTTGACCGGTCTCCCGATTGCGTGTGCTGCGCCAAGACACTCTAGGTGGCAGCGATTGCTCCACCCCACAATCTTCCCCACCGTCCAGTTAATGTTTGGTTTGTGAAGCTTGAGCCAGGGGAGACCAAGGATGACATGTGCCACGGGAGAAGGGATAATAAATAATTGTATTGATTCATGATGATTTCCTGAGACTTTTAGCATGAGAGGAACGGTGCGATGAGTTACTGAAAACAGTTTTCTGCCATCCACTGCTTCCACCACTTTGGGGGCCTTGAGGGGTTCGAGAGGGATTTTAGCTTGATCCGCAAAGCCTTTGTCCATGAAACTGTCGTCAGCGCCAGAATCAATGAATACCTGTACTGGCATAGCGTCTAAACCATGGGAGATGCTAGCAGGGAGAATGAGTCGTGACTTAGAGCAGGAATCCGAGAAGGCTTGGCTCACCATGGTGCTCCCACTTATCGGATGAGCCCGGTCTTTTGGCCGTGCATGGCAGGTGATTGCAAAGTGTCCAGTTGGCCCAGGTTGTAGGGGTTCTTCCAACAGAGGGGGGGGTGTCGGTCGCTTAGTGTCACTGGGGGATGGTTTGACTGAATCGGCAGAGGGAGACATGAGTGGCCGGAACATACTTGGCCTAATGGCTTTCTCCCTGTTCCGTTCTCTGATGCGGTTATCGATCTTTATTGAAAGGGAAATCATTTCCTCGAGGGTGGAAGGTTCATCCTGTGTTGCTAGTACGTCTTTTATTTCTTCCGCCAAATTACGTGAAAAGACAGATATTAGAGCAAGCTCACCCCAGCCACTCTCCGCGGCCAAAATACGGAAAGCGATCGAAAAGTCTGCCACTGATTGAGAACCCTGCTGAAGGGAAAAAAGGCGATTTCTGGCCTCTCTCCCATGAACGGGGTGATCAAACACTCTTCGTAGTTCCCCAGAAAATGCCTCAAAAGAATTTAGCACTGGTGAATTTCTCTCCCAAAGTGCTGTTGCCCACTGCCCAGCCTTTCCCCTCAACAAGTTAATACAAAAAGCAACTCTAGCAGCATCAGAGGCATAACTACAAGGCTGCAAGTTAAAAACGAGATTGCAATTGAGTAAAAAACGTCTGCAAGAGCCCAACTCCCCAGAGTAACATTCGGGAGTTGGAATAAAAACGTCCGGCCGAAGGGGGGGGCGGTAGGCCACCAGTAGGACTACTTACAGATACAGTAGGACCGGCCCTGGAAAGGTAAGGATCGGCCCTGGAAGGGGGAGATTGTGAGAGCTGCGTCTTGACCTGCTTTAAGTCCATGGAAATCCTCTGGAGAATCCCTCCAAGGCTACATAGCGTCAGTTCATGCTTGTCCAGCATGACTCCCTGGTGTCCGAGGGCCTCTGGGAGGGTGTCAGCGGTCGCTTGGTCCATTTTTGCTGGCCAGATGATTATGTTATGGCAAGGTAGGCAAAGTTGATTTGGACCAAAATGCGAGCCGGAAACAGATGAAGTGTGAAGTGGTATTTATTGTACAAGGACAAAGTGTTGAGCGGCTGGTGGGTTGAATGATCAATGGCTGTGGCTGTGGCTGCAAGGGCTTTGATGGGTGGTTGTCCTGATGGCAAAAAACAGAATTAGTTAAAAGTTCAAAGACAAGAGTCACAAACTACAAGCTTAGTTGGCCGATGTACCAATGGTGACTGGCAGAATCATCTGGCACCTGCTTGCTGTCCAGGCCGATCCTTATGAGCAGTGTTGATTGATGATGAGCTGCAGGTGCGCTCCACGTGAGCCAAGATTGGAGTGATTTCAGACATCAAAAACAGGAAGTGTTATACCAATAAAAGCCAGCAGAGGGGAGTGTGGGCACAGACCACCACACTTTCACACTCACGATGGAAAATCTGGAGTAATTGGGATTTGGAGGCTACCATGCTTTTTTTGGGGATGTGCAAACTCAACACAGGAAGACACCGAAGTCTGGGATTCAAACCCAGATATCAGAACTGTCATTCACCGAGCAGCCGAAAAAAAAATACAATAATTTGAAATTCCTTTTGAAAGTATAATAAAAAAGACAGTACCGTATTTTTCGGACTATAAGTCGCACCTGAGTATAAGTCGCACCAGCCATAAAATGCCCAACGAAGAGGAAAAAAACATGTATAAGTCGCACCGGAGTAATAGTAGCATTTCTGGGGGAAATTTACTTTGTAAAATCCAACACATAGAACAGATATGTCATCTTGAAAGGCAATTTTAAAATGAAAAAATACAATAGAGAACAACATGCTGAATAAATGTAGTTACATGATGGATGAACAATGAAATGCGAACATGGCCGAAATGTTAACGTAACATAGCTATTAAGAGTTATTCAGATAACTATAGGATAAAGAACATGCTAACAAGTTTACCAAGCCATCAGTGTCACTCCATAACACCAAAAAACATGTGAAATGAAATAATAATGCGTTAATAATTTCACACATAAGTCGCTCCGGAATATAAGTCGCACCCCCAGCCAAACTGTGAAAAAAAAACAAAAAATACGGTAATAAAGACAAGATATTTCACATTCAAGCTCATAACCGATATTTATATAAGGCGTTTTTTTTGTCATTCTGTATTCACTATTTTTTTTCAATCTGATGCCTGCAACCAATGGTGGGTACAGTAGACCAAAAATATTTTTGTCATAGACAAGTTTCCGAGGTATTTCTGCTTTACTTCCACATTTCTGCTTGCGGCTTCCGTTTCATACTTTCTCCATCAAAAACAACTGTGGTGATGGAGTGGCATCACTCATAAAAATCCCTAAATAAGACCATTTGGAAATACTGCATCCATTTACCATCATCACGACATAGGAGGACAACGTGTTCATACAGGCAGATGTGGAACCAAGCCCATGCCATCACAAAGACCGGGTGTTTATGTAGCCATGTTGCCGCTGGTGTTATGGAAGGTATGTTCCTCCTATCCCTGCATTTTCAGGTGTCCGGTGCTCAAAAAATACTAAAGCTAAAATCTTACGCATGAAACGACTTCTTGTCTTTGATATTGTTATTACGATGATGATTATAATTATGATGATGTTTAATTTTATTTACTTCAACTACTGTACTGCTGTGTCTGCATCACATTCTATCTGCTGCTAGTGTGTTGCTAATCATTACGTGTAGGATGGCACAATTATGTAAATGAATAAATGCAAGTGTTACGAGTTTTTTGTTCGTTTGTTTATAGGTGGAAAACGCTTTTATGCAAGGGAAGAAGACTTGATGTGCCTCACAACAACACTTACTGTACGTCGATGGACATATATCGAGACTACGTGCGTTCTACTTTGCTGATGGAAGGCTCGACTTTTGCTCCACCTTCGTTAATATTTTTCTAGTAGTTTTATGAATTGTGATTTACTGACCTGTTTTTCCACATGCACCAATCATTTTTAATATAGCAACAAATGGAATCGTGTTGTCCAAATGTTTTATTGCGAACAATATCTGCATTAAAAAAGAATGACATACTATTTTTGTTTATATGTACATACCTTTTAGTATTTTCTTGTCACAACAAAATCCGTGTCAGCCCTTCTGCATTCGGCAACTGTAATATTATTTGTAATTTCACCTCATTTTGGTCATTGAAGTGGCCGGCGTATCAATCATCAGCAGAGACTGCATATTGGATGAACCAAAGAGTTTCACAGGTTGTTATAAATTTGTCCACGAATGATCAATGAAGTGATAAGAACAAACATACAATCTTTTAGGAAGATCCTTAGGTTTAAAGCACATCCTTAACTTATTGTCTGCAGCTGGTTTCGATTTAAGGCATATAGCGATGTAGATCCACACTGGCGGACTGTAGCTACTAGGTGGTCGCTGATCAAAACATTATATATAGGCGCTCCCAGGAGCTCACGCACAGCACAGAAAGTCTCGGAGTCTCATCTAAGTCGTGCTAAATCCACTTTTGGAGATTCCGTGGCTTCCTCTGCTTTGATTCTGCAGTTTTGACTTTGTCAACACACTGCTTACTTCAACCACACGTCATATTGTTCTATACTCTAAACCGGAAGTTCGGAGCAGAAATGAAAGATGGCGCCGCCCATGTTTCGCTCAGGAAACTTTCCTTTTCTATTACTCAGGCAAAAGTAAAAGTAGTCATCCAAAAACTTTACTCAAGTACAAGTAAAAAAATTAAAAAAAAACACCCAAAAAAAAAACTCATGAGTGAAAGAATACTCAAGTAATGAGTAACACTGTGAGTAACTGCTTACAATGCCCGATATATTTTTAAAGCTATGGTGTATATTTTTTCTCAGCACAATGTTTTCTATAAGAACTGTTATTATCATAGTGTACCATTACCTATTACATGACCATATTAGGCCAAAAGGTACACAAAAATTATCGAATTCTGACTGTACAAGTCTACAGAAATGAAACATCAACCGTCCAAGACCATGAGTGTCCAGTAGTGGAGAAAACATACTGTATTTTCTACAATGAAAATAAAACGATCATATCTCCGGTTTTCCGTGGTCTATCGGTGTCAAATAATAACTGGGGGAGAGGTTGAAATCCGCGTTTTTGAGTGAAGTAGTTTATTTTTCACGTTGCTTTAAAGAGGCCACATAATTGAACAGGACAGCGTGAACATAGGACTTCCGACCGCAAGCTTGTGTGTGGTCATGTGACTATATTGTTAGGTGTAAATTGTTTAATGGAGTCGTGGGATTATTGTTGCGACGTCTCATTGGTGAAACTGGCAGAGCCACTGTTGGAATCTATGGCAAAGAGATAGTAAAATCTAATATGTGGACTGAAGAGGAAAAATGTATCAACTGTAGTGTAGCCCAAAGTCGTGGAGTAAGAGTAGCGTTTCTTCTTACCAAATTTAATTTAATTAATTTATTTTTTCTTTAAAAAGTTACGTAAGTGAATATAACGGAGTAAATGTTACACGTTACCACCCACCTCTGCCTGCAACATGTTCTAAAAAAAAAAAAAAAAAAAACTGGGACTTGGGCATATTTACCACAGTGAAGCGCAACTTCCCTTTTAACAACAACCAGTTAGCTATTGGGAACTCAGAACAGTAATTGTTGAAGCATTATATGAGGAACTCTTTCCCGATCGTTCTTGATGTACAATACAATTTAAGTTGCTCATCAGTCCTAGTCTCTGTTCTTACATTTTGCCAGGTTTGCTCGTTTTATTCTTAATCACAACCCTAATCTTTTTAGTTTATATGAAGTAGCAATGTTCCAGGACACATGATTTCAAACAGCACTAACACAAAATAAGAGCTACAGAATATGGACCACTAAAGTTGGTGAACTGGAGTCGTAAAATTGTGAAATTATTGCTACATCTTTTTTGCTTGAAGCCTGTAATGTCATTAAATATTTCCACATACCCAGATTTCATATGTATTTTGTGTGGATTCAAACATTAAATTCCATATATTTCAATACATAGAGAATAAGAATGAGAACAACATATTCAGAGCAGCACTCAACAAATTATTTACAGTCCATTTGTTGTTGAATGCATGCGTCTTTGTACCCTGTGAAATCATCAGTCAACAATGAACGCTGTTGAGTCAACACGAAATAATGTAATGTTTCCTCTGCTTTGTTTATTTTTACATGATATCATCTTTGTTGGACAAACAGAAATATGCTCTCTATCGAAGACTGTTTTCGTGTGTGGTTATCTTGAATACAAAGTTCAGTAGTGTTAAATGTGATTTATGAGATTTATTTCTGATGAGCTTTACCATCCTCTCAGGAAACCATTATGATGATAATCTGGAAATTGCAAGTAACTTGGGTATTTGCATGTGTGAAGACAGATGAGACTCATTAATGATATGTTTATGAGAGTGTAAACACATTCTTTTGTATTTTTTTTAAAACACCATGCTGTATTTACTATCTTATTACAATCAACATTTTGATATTCGTTTGATATTTGTTTTACAGTTTAAAGTGCACCAAGTTCTCCATAATATAAACTTGTCTTGTGCAATATGTTACAGTGGAATGAAAAAGTATCTGAACCTTTTAGAATTTCTCACATTTCTGCATAAAATCACCATCAAATGTGATCTGATCTTTGCCAAAATCACACAGATGAAAAAAAACTGTGTCTGCTTTAACTAAAACCACTCAAACATTTATAGGTTTTCATATTTTAACGAGGATAGCATGCAAACAATGACAGAAGAGGGAAAAATAAGTAAGTGAACGAAGGAGTCCTAAACAGCATTGTCTGATGTGTATCATGACTCAGTCAAAAGAGCTGTCTGAAGACTTGCGATCAACCAAAATGAAGGAACCATCACATTTAATATTTTGTGTCCCCCACCCCTTTTGGCAGCAATA
Organism: Corythoichthys intestinalis; assembly: GCF_030265065.1. Taxonomy (NCBI): domain Eukaryota; kingdom Metazoa; phylum Chordata; class Actinopteri; order Syngnathiformes; family Syngnathidae; genus Corythoichthys; species Corythoichthys intestinalis. Next base: position 48,149,523 of record NC_080398.1, read on the forward strand.
ACTGCAACCAGATGCTTGCTGTAACTGCAGATCAGTCTGGCACATCGATCAGGACTAATTTTTGCCCATTCTTCGCTCCAAAACTGCTGTAGTTCAGTCAGATTCCTGGGAGGTTTGGCATGAATCGCTGTCTTTAGATCATGCCACAGCATCTCAATGGGGTTCAAGTCTGGACTTTGACTTGGCCACTCCAGAATGTGTATTTTGTTCTTCTGAAACCATTCTAAAGTTGATTTACTTCTGTGTTTTGGATCATTGTCTTTTTGCAGCATCCATCCTCTTTTTAGCTTCAACTGTCTGACAGACGGCCTCAGGTTTTCCTGCAAAACATCCTCATAAACTTTTGAATTTATTCTTTCATTAATGATTGCAAATTTTCCAGGCCCCGAGGCAGCAAAACAGCCCCGAATCCCTCCACCATGCTTCACAGTGGGGATGAGGCGTTGATGTTGGTGAGCTGTTCCATTTTTCCTTTACACATGACGTTTGTGTTACTCCCAAACAATTCAACTTTCGTTTCATCAGCCAACAAAATATTTTGGCAAAACCTCTGTACAGGGTCCAAGTGCCTTTTTGCGAACATGAAACGAGCAACAATGTTTTTTTAGACAGCAGTGGCTTCCTCCGTGGAGTCCTCCCATGACCACCATTCTTGGCCATAGTTTTACATATAGTTGATGTGTGCACGGAGATATTGGACTGTACCAATGATTTTGGCAAGTCCTTAGCAGACACTCTTGGATTCTTTGCCTCTCTGAGTATTCTGCAATGAACTCTTGGCATCACCAGTGGTGGATGGCCACTTCTTGGGAGAGAAGCAATAGTGCAAAACTCTCTCCATTTGTACACAACTTCTCTGTTTATTGATGAACATCCAGACTTTTAGTGATGGTTTTGTATCCTTTCTCAGCTTTATACAAATCAACAATCCTTGATCGCAGGTCTGCAGACAGCTCTTTTGACCAAGCCATCGTGCACATCAGACAATGCTTTTCATTAAGACAATTCTTACCAGGTGAATGTTTTATAGTGGGCAGGGCAGCTTTAAACCACTCATCAGTGATTGGGCACACACCTGACTTGAATTGTTTGATACAAATTGGTTTCAATTGCTTCTTTGGCAGAGGATTCACATACTTATTTTTCCTCCTTCTGTCATTGTGTGCATGCAATCGTCATTAAAATATGAAAACCTGTAAATGTTTGGGTGGTTTTAGTCAAAGCAGACACTGATTTTTTTCATCTGTGAGATTTTGACAAAGATCAGACCACATTTCATGGTGGTTTTATGCAGAAATGTGAGAAATTTCAAAAGGTTCATACACTTTTTCATACCACTGTATATATATATATGAAAATACTGCTAGCAAATTTTATGTCCTCCAATAAATGACGTTAAAGTGGGGGCGAGTCATGATGACTTGCAAGTCAGATGGTGTCATGCTTCAATGATGAGTTAAGATGGTCCTTGTTTTCAACTATGGGCTTTCTCGCTATGTCTACATTAGAGAAATCTCAGTGTTGTATTAAAACCCAATCGGACCAGTTTCTCTTTAACTATAACAAGATGATGCCTGCCCTGGCTTCATTACTTGCTTTTGTTTTTTGCTAAGTCACAAACATGACAAACCTACCGACCGACAGGTTTCACTCTACGGACTTAAAAGTAATACAATTTTGCTTTAATGTCACCAAATGCAATCAAACGCTATTTTTAAAGACAAGTCATCATATAATTGTTTCATCACAAAGGCGAGTTTTCATTTCTTTACAAGGGCTGGAATATATTTCACGTCACTCCTTTGTTGATGTGAAAAAGTTGCAAATCACACTTGGAATGTCTTGTCAGGCCACAATGGTATTGTGACAAATCACTGCTTCGTTGGCAGCGCGCCTAACGATTTCTCTGAGGAGATTACATAGTCAGCTGCTAATGGCGAATCATAATACATCATGGAAGCTGTCAGGTGGTAAAAGACAAATGGAAGTAAAACAATCACGTGGAACAACTTGTGGATTTCTTGGAGCCCAACTGAAGAGAGTGTCAGAGTAGGTAGGAAACCATCCCTTTGGCTCAAAAATGTTCTACATCTTATATCACAAAGTAGTGTATTAATTCATTAAATTGATCAAATTAGATAAAATTTGGGTAATTCAAATGCTTCATGGTAGTATGTATTTGCATATAATCCCAATCTGGATAACAATACAGTTTATTAAGGTTAGCATAACAACTGCCCGGTTGTGAGGAGAGCAAACATACAAAATTAAAACAGCCGTTACACCATAAAAAGGAATAGCAGTGACTTCATGATCTGTATCCCAGTAAAGGCACACTGATCCTTGTTGTGCTTCCTATGAATAATACCCTCAAAATACCCAAAAGGAAAATTGAGATCAATGTTCCCCTGTGGTTGTCGTAAAACTAAACTAACAAGATACAAGTTTACGTTACAAACAAATCAAATGACACTCTGATTATGCGCAAGTGTGTTTTTGTTTTTTTCCCCCTATTTTTTAGGCCGTTAATGGCAATTGTCTCTTCAAAAGTGTCAGGCCGGATTTAATCTAACCCCTTTCAGTCTGAAACTGCCTTTCTTTCTCTCTCGTCCATCTCAACAGTCAGACACACAGAGTTTTATCAAAACCACAAGTTTAAAAAGCTACTTTAAGTGACAAAATACTTTTAAAAAATTAGAAACAAAATCAATATAAGTGCAATTATCGCATTTTCTGCACTATAAGGCGCCCATAAAAGCTTTCAATTTTCTCAAAAGCCGATAGTGCACTTTATAATCCAATGCGCCTTACAGTGAGGAGTAGAAATAGTTGTACCCCTTGTGATTTTGCAAGTTCACCCACTTAGAAAATAGGTTGAGGTCTGAAATTTCAATCATAGATGTATTTCCACTTACAGAGACATCATCCACCCCAAAAATCCGAATCTCACATTGTATGATTTTTCAATAATTTATTTGTAATTTACTTGGGTTAATAAGTATTTGTACCTCTGAGAAAATCAGAATCATTTAGTGTAGAAGCTTTTGTTTGCAATTACAGAGGTCAGACGCCTTCTGTAGTTCTTCATCAGGTTTTCACATATGGAAACAGGGATTTTGGCCCATTCCGCCATACAAATCTTCTCTCGATCTGTCGGGTTTTGGGACTGTCGTTGAGAAACACAAAGTTTCAGCTCCATCCAAATATTTTCTATTGAATTGAGGTCTGCAAACTAGCTAGGCCACTCCAAAACCTTGATATGCTTTTTACACAGCCACTCTATGGTCAGTTTGGGTGTGTACTTCGGATCATTGTCATGTTGGAAGATCCAGTCATGGTTGGAAGATCTACCCATGGCTCATCTTCAAGTTTCTGACTGAGGGAAGGAGATTGTGGCTGAAAATCTGACAACACATTTCACCATTCATCCTCTGCTTTATACAGTACAGTTGTCCTGTCCCCCTTACCGAAAAGCAGTCCCAAAGCATGAGGTTTCCACCCCCATACTTCACAGTGGGGATGGTGTTCCTGGGATTGTACTCATCCTTCTTTTTCCTCCACACGTGACGAGTTTGCACCAAAAGGTTCTACTTTGGTCTCATCTGATCAAATGACTTTCTCCTATGGCCCCTCTGCATCATTCAGATGGTCCCTGGCAAACTTTAGACAGGCCTTCACATGTACTGGCTTCAACAGGGGAACCTTTTGAGCAATGCATGACTTTAAATCTTTGCACCGTAGTGTTCTACTGAGTACAGTAGCCTTTGAAACCGCATCCAGCTCTCTTTAGGTCATTGACCATCTCCTGCAGTTTAGTTCTAGGCTGAGAACTCACTTTCCTCATCATGAGTGATGCCCCACAAGCAGAGATTTCACATGGAGCCCCAGTCCTGGGTAGATGATCAGTGATGTTTAGCCTTTTCCATTTTCTAACAATTGCTGCAACTGTTGATTTATTCTCACCAAGCTGCTTTCCAATTGTCCCATAGCCATTTTCCAGCTTTGTGGAGCTCAACATTTATTTCTCTGGTGTCTTTCGAAAGCTGTCTGGTCTTGCCCATGGTAGGAGTTGGATTATGACTGACTGTGGGGTGTACACGTGATAATTATGAGCTCAAACTGGTGGTGGGTGGGTGGTTACTCATGGAGTAAAGGTGGACTTTTTTTTTTTTTTGAGTAAACTGAAAACTCTTTGAGTGTTTTAATTTTTGCTAACTCTCAGGGGTACAAATACTTATAAATCCCAGTAAATTACAAATAAATTATTGAAAAATCATACAATGTGAGTTCATGATTTTTTTTTCTAAGATCTTTTTCTCTATAAGTGGAAATGCATCTATGATTGAAAATTTAGACCTCTACCTATTTTCTAAGTGGGTGAATTTGCAAAATCACAAGGGGTGCAAATACTTCTGCTCCCCACTACATATGGATCAATATTAGTTAATCACGGCATGACATTTGCTTTAACACAGCTTCATCTACTAGTGGATGCATAATGCAACCCCAACAACTAAATTACTACGACTGCGCCTTATAATGCGGTGCGCCCTATATATGAAAACAGTTTTGAAATAGGCCATTCATTGAAGGTGCGCCTTATACTCTGATGCACCTTATAATGTGGAAAATACAATACTTAATCTGCCCGTTCTTTTGGTGCTTATTAAAGCCCAAAATTGCCTCTTTTTATGCAACATAGGCACACCCACATTCTATGGAAAATACATACATACAGTACTGTATAATTATCAAAATGTAAAAACTCTTTCCGATGCAGTATTACGTGATTGAATTGCTGTGGTGACCCACGATAAGACAAGGCAGAAGTTGCAGCTAAAGTAATGTAATAATACTATGAAATACTATGTTTTTGTATTTGTTGTTGCAAAACACATATACTTGTTATTCATTTTTTGTTTGCACAGGTTGAATTAAACAGTTTTGGCAAATTACACATTGCAGCGGTTTGCCCAACAAGTCATCGGTGAAACAGCTTTTGTTGAGTTTGCTATGATGGGTATGTGTAAACGTTTCTTCCTCCTAAACTGGCAGGAATTGTTTTCAGAAAAGAAATCACTATCTCATGTACAGTGTATGTACACTGCAATAAATTAGTATATTTAATTATTATTATCATTTTTAAAAGCTTGTTTGTCGGAAATCTTCTTAATTCAAGAACAAATATTGTTCAAAATATCATTTTGGAAGCAAATTTTTCTTAATTAAGATCTGTGATTCTCAACTACCAGTTACCTGTTACCCCCAGGAAGATGTAAACGTTTTACCCCCCCCAACTCTCTGCTACTTCTGTAAATATTCTCATTTGTCTGTAAAATTATTAGTACAAATACACCTCTACATAACATTCTGCCCTTTTCAAAATTTAAACACAAGAAGTAATATAGATCAATTTATAAAAGATTATAACTTTATTAACATTGTTTTGTTTAAGTGCGCCAACTTGCATGAATAAAAAAAAGTCCCATCCAAACTGTTAAAATACACTCAAGGTACATTTTTTGACCATTTGATACTGAAAAATAAAATCTAATAAAATCAATAAATAAAAATAAATTCAAATTGATCATCAATATTACTTCATGAGGACAATATGCCAAACAATTTGACCGACAAAACAAAAATTAATAGAGCAAAAACAACAGTGTCATTGAACAGAGGGACAGATTTTATTTTTGCTGCAAGCAGTATCAGTTCTTTTGCTATAATGTGGTGTTATCTTGCGCTGAGCAACTTGGTATGCCACCTTATGTGACAGTGCTCGATGGTTTATTGATATAACACAGAGAAAGTGGGACGATTGTTGGCAATATGGTGAAAAATTACCAACTTTTAGATGTAGGGCATAGTAAGAACAAATAGTAATACTTACTTAAAGTAAGTGGAATATTCTGACACATTAATCTGTTAACCAGAGTTTAACACTCAAAACAAGATGGAGAAAATTCTTTGACTAGATTTAAGAAAAGTAATGTGATTAAGATGTTAAAAAATTGCAGTGTATATTTCTCTCATTGATTGCCAAGAGCAAAGTACATAAATAAATGATCACCTTATGAATGTAGCAAATAGCAAGAACAATGTTACTTTTCCTCAAGCCTCTCTTTGCCTCTCCTTCTGGCTGGTCTCTAATGTGCCATATTTCCCCTACCCAATTACAATTTTGGAACTGTTTGCCACCTTTCTATTAGTGCCATGCTGCCTAGAGCGCAAAAAACAGATGTTCATAGAGCTGCAGCAGCACACACTCACATCCTGATGAAGATAAACAATGGTGTCCACCCCAATTTACCTTCTCTGCCACCTTTCTGGTAAGTGTTACCACTTACACGTTTTGATTTAACACCTGTCTGTATATAAGGGGTTTTGTATGAGGTGAGGTTGTTGTTGTTGTTTTTAACACCAGCCTAGACAACACATAAGGCGATAAAGACATCATGACAATAAGAGGAGATCATTATTTTCACAGCGGGATTTACACTTTACATGATTGTAATTTGTATTGAAAACTTTAAAATGCACAGATGATACGCGTTGTGCTGTCAGATGCCAAATACGGTGATGGTTCTCGAATGCAATGAGTGTAATCAAAGCACAGGTGCCATGGCGGAGCTACATCACACCTGCTATGAGGACATAATACAATCTCTGAAACACCTGTGGGAAAATGCGTTATGGTCCGATGAAACCAAGGTAAAATTCCAGAATAAAGTAACGGCGCAAACAAAACACTGCTCATTATCAAATGAAAATGCATAAAGTGAAGCATTGTGGTCATATTTATTTTAGCAAATTGGAACATATGTGCATTGTTTAGTTAAAATTAATTTTAAAAAACATATATAGCATTTATATATTCCAAATATAATTAAAATAAATGCAGTCCTTTAGGTGAGCCTAAACCCACAGCCACGGCTCAACATTATTACCATCAGAACAAATATAATTGTATTATTTTCCATAAAAAGTATGCGTGTATGACTCGTATCATGTTTACTTTATACACACACTCGCTTTCAACAGAGACAGTTGCCAGAGAGAAAAAAAAACACCACGTTTTACCGCCGCTAGACACACTAAACATGCTGGAGTTAACTCTCGTAGCTGGTGGGAAATGTTCATAATAATGTTTAGTAAACTTAAATTTTGTGTAAATGCCACTGCGAAATCATATTGGAGGTATTGCTTCCTCGGCAGCCACGCTCCACAAACATGTTTTATATGTCGATTAGCCCTCCTCCTCTAAGCCACGGCCGTCTGTAACTTTTCTGAAGCCGAAGTATTCCTATACCAGCGATTTCGTTTTCTCCGATGGGGGAAAAAGTTCAGGAGTTTCACCTCCTCCAGCCATTGTGTAGCACAGCTGACTCACTGAAACTGGGCAACAACCGGTGGAGGAGGGTTGAGCCTTACAGCTGCAAGTGAAGGATTAAGGCCAAGTTATGCTTCCGCGTCAGACCTGCGCCGTCAAGGAAGACCCAATTTACGACCCTGCGCCATAGCCTGACGCGCTCCTATTGATTTTTCAAACCCTAGTGTCACGTCAACGCATATGGAGTAGCAGAAATGGACTGTGATTGGTTCGCTCAGACTGTTGTTTCCGGTTCAGCGCGAAATCACCGCCATTGTAAAACATTCTTTTTCTACACGCAAAAATGGACCAAGCCGACGGGAGTATCATCGAAGAGCAAGTCTCGTCAAGACATCATAAAGATTGCCAAATGGCAAGGTCAGCGATTGAATAAAAAGAAATGGAAGAACCACCGAGACGTGTGTGTTCGGAATCGAGTGGCCGCACGAAGCGGTGATCCAGTCGGCCAAAAACTGCCAGCTTTTTATCACTTTATGTCGTATTTTTGGTCGGTGCACTTCATCGTTTATTGTGTACAGATTTTTGCTGTGAGTCTTTGACTTATTTACGTGCCACACTTCAAGTATATGAAGAATAAAGCACAGGTTTGGTGTCAAAAGAGTTGTTTTGGTCTTTAATTTTCAACAACAGACAGTTGACACACGATACATCATCACTGATTGAGAGTGCCTCGATGCTTTTATGATAACGTTAACATCAAGGCTTCCAATGCAGTTTGGGAAGTTCAATAGATGCCAGAAATCTGCTATGGCTTCCCACTGGCTAGTTGTAGGACACGGCAAACAAATCAGGCTGGAGGCCTTTGCAGACCTTGGACGCAGTGCTCGACGCCAGTTTGAAGCTAGTCGCCACAGCTAGCTGGTCTCCACCCGAGTTCTAGACTAGTGTGCGGCATCAAACGTCGGCCAGACCGCCACGAAACCATCTTCAGCGTCGCCTGTGCCTCAACATTTCTATGATCAATATTTATTCATTGTTGATGAGCAGAAGATTTACATTCAAGCGTTCCATCTTGCATTGTTTATTTTTTCTCCTTTAAACTAGACTAGCGGAAGTCAACAAGCATGCCCCAAAACCGTACAAACATAACGCCACACCCCTCTAGTGGCTTGGCAGTGAATTACGGAGCAACGCGTTCCCTCACCGCAGAACTATCGAATGCTCATTGACGCCTTAGTCACTTCGCCGTCACCGCAACGCAGGAGCATAACTCCATGCATTTTTGGGACATAAAAAAAGTGGCTAATACCTTAGGGACGGTATGACAGAAAATTTTGGGGGCTTTGAAACCTTGACGTTCTCATACCACAGTATACCTTGAAACCGGTAATCGGCACATGTCTATACTGTGTGCTGGTCCTCACTGGTCTTCCTCAAGGCAAAACACTACCGCTTTTGTCCACATGCGCAGCTTAAATCAACCAAAACTGAAAGCTCCCTAGTGTTGCTTTAAGTATCAACTTTTGAATAGCTGCAAACTGTAGTGACCACTGGCCCTGAAAGAGTTGAAACTTGTTTTTCAATTATGATTTACAGCTTTTTGATTTTTAAAATCTGATTTTTTTTCCCCCCTACAAAAGCCTGGCATTTTAACAGAGGTGTGTAGAATTTTATATGCACTGTGTGATTGTTGCTGTGCTGTTTCCAGCACTTCTTTATTCATTCAGTAAACCTCTATTTCCAGCCAGTGACAGACTGCCTCAGGCTGGCAATAAGGCTGTGGAAACAAACTGTCAAAACATGACAGGGTTGGCGAAAAGCGAAGGGAAAGAGAAGGAGAGAAGAAGATGAAACTTCATTCACAGACATTTTTTTCCAAAAGTGTAAACTAAATGAAATCCGATTAGAGCTGAAACGAATACTCCAGTAACTTGAGTAACTCGAGTTTGAAAATTGAACTGAGTAATTTTATTCGCCTCGGGGAATCGTTTAATTTTGCCGGCTCTAAGCATCACGTTTTGCCCGGACTACTTTTAATGCGGGGCAACGCGCTGACGTCTGTAGAGAAAAAAGCAATAATACCTGATTTCAGCCGACGGCCTCTACAAACGCCAACGTTGCTACAAACTACCCCCCATGATGCTACGTTGGTAGCAGGTAGCGTCTGATGCGTCTCATAGATATCACATGTATAGAGAACTAGATGCGAAATGACAGACTCGTCAGCGTTAGTAAACATCCGCCATCTTAAAGCAGTAGACTTCTCAGCGCTAGTAACCTTGCTAACGTAACGATAGCCCTGCGGAGGGCTAGGTTTCTATTAATTATGACTACTGTCGATGCGTGGCTAACGTGTCTTACATACAGACTTTATTTAATCTGTAAAAACAGAGAGCTGTAGAGTGATAAGGGTGTAAAATAAAAACATAATAAAGCTGACAGTCAATTTTAGCTCAGTAGTCATTGCTGGATAAAACACCAAGTATCACTGGTACCTAATGTGCTCCAATACCGTAGGTATCATACATTTATTTTGAACACTGCAAAAACTAAAAATCTTATCAGGACTTACAATTTAGACTACCATATTTTTCGGACTATAAGTCGCACTTGAGTGTAAGTCGCACCAGCAAAAAAATGCACAATGAAAAAGAAAAAAAACATACATAAGTCACACCGGAGTGTAAGTCGCATTATTTGGGGGAAATTTATTTGATAGAATCCAGCACCAAGAACAGACATGTCATCTTGAGAGGCAATTTAAAATACAATAGAGAACAACAGGCTGAATAGGTGTATAGTATGCTAACATTACATGACAAGTTAGATCGGGCCTAAAAATTCCAGCCCGACCCGACCGGTATTAAAGCACGACACGGCCCGAGCCCAATCAATGAACTTGATTAGCTTGCCCGGGCCCGAAAAACCCCCGAAGTTTTATGTTTTATTTGTATGCACGAGCCCGGGAAAAAAAAAAAAATTTAATTATGTTTTATTTGTGAGGACTCAGGAGAAGGATGCGATGCGTGGTTGCATTTTGTGTGATCACGCTTGTGACGATGCCAGTACATATATGCATAATGATAACAAATTAAAGCCTATCTTTTGTAATAAATTCTCCCAATTAAACAAGACTGTAAGATGAATATTCAATAAACATTTATATCTTTTATATTTGCGTGTCTGTTCTAACAGGCGGATAGTGGATTTGACATTTATTTTAATGTTTTCTCAATGTTTGAATAGTCTACATATTTTTATGATCATTATAAATGCATTTACACAACAAAATAACGCTGGAAAAGTTTGTCAAATATATTTCTCGTATGAGACCAAAACGCTACATTCATTTACATTCAGCGAAGCCAAAACAGGTTTCCGTATAGCATCTTCAACAATTTGAATCCTTTCCATATCCCACCCCTACCGCAGTTGTTTGCTTTTCAATTCCCCTGTCTTTAGTTTGTTTTTCACTCCTAGCTGCTCCATATCGAAAAGGAAATACCAGGATGTGGACTCGCGGAGGGCGCCAGGGCGGGAGGGGAAGATTGAAAAGAAAACGGGGCCACTGCGTTCACGTGCGCAGGCATGCACAGCGCCTTCTCGGTTTTATCCAAATTATTTATTTCATTTATCATCCATATATCGTTTTAGTATAAATATATGAATATATATATATATATATATATATATTTTTTTTTTTTTAAAGTTAGCGAGAGAGAAGTCGGCCCGACCCCACCCGAAATAATCACACATAAGTCGCTCCAGAGTATAAGATGCACCGTCTGCCAAACTATGAAAAAAACTTCGACTTATAGTCCGAAAAATACAGTAATTTAAAACTTAACTAGAATTTAAAGATAGCTTGACACAAATGGAAATTCAACTGAAACACGTGGGAAAAACACCTAACTTTTAAGTGATGTGTTTATGCGGAATGACATTTTTAGGTAAGAAATAACATGTTTAAAAAAAATTTTTTTTTTCTTTATAAGATCTAGAAGTTTTCTGAGTGAAAGCTGTGAATTTGTTGTTGTTTTTTCTCTAGTCACATCTTAGATGCAATTGTTGGCTGTTTTCAACAATGAATATCGAAAATAAAGACATTGATTGTCTGAAAAAGGTTCAATATTAAGTACAATGTCTTGTTTTCTCATGTATATTTATAATTGGTCTTTACCTAAATAAATGTTTTATCCGATTACTCGATTAATCGATAGAATTTTCAGTCGAATACTCGATATCCTAAAATATTCGATAGCTGCAGCCCTAAATCTGATTAAAACAACTTGACATTCATCTTTACAATGCCATTACAGCGTGTTGGGTTGGACTTGATTCACAAGCCCCAGTGACAATGTTAGATTTATGCCAGCTTCAATGCTCTCACGCCTCCGCCCCTTTTATTATGCTTGTTGATGAAACTTGCAAACCAGACGGTAGTCTCGAGATCAATATTCACCTTGATACCCAAACCTTTGATTTAATATGTTGTTGTTGATTGACAAATTAGCAACCACAATGAAATTAGAACGGTGAGGTCAGAGAGTTGCGGGACTGGCCACACAGATACTAATGTTATGACGGTCCAAAGAGAGGTGGTGAGGATCTATTAGTGCAATCAGTCCAATATCTTCTCATGTTATTTCCCTCGGGGAACTCATTTTTAAGATGAATTGCTGTTAAAACAACACTTAATGATTTTCATTTTAGGCTCTGTATCACACAAACCATTCACTTGCTTTAGTCCTTATATGAGATTAAATGCATGGAATCAAACAGCCGTAAATCGGTATTTTATTAAACGTATTTGTTGTGGCAATGACAATACACTGGAATTGAGAAGGAGGAGCACAAAGGCAACATTAATTAAACATAATCACTGGTCTTCTTTTTTTTATGTTATTAACACGCAATTTAGTAAGCTCATGCCTCACATCTAATTCCTTTGAAAAGGGAATATGTAATCATAGTCATCGCGTCATCTTATTGGTAATTTTGTGAGTGAATTCAATTGTGGTCTTATATAAGTGCAGTATTAGTTTAATATTTTTCTCCTGTCACACTGCAATGAAACACCAGCTTCACCTCTGTTACCACCTTTGACTACTTAGAATCCGCAGAGGCTGACTGCAACACTTATTTTCACTACAACTCCTGCAGGGATGTGGGTGATTCTTCTGTTTCTTCACGCAATGAAACCTTGACCTCTTGCTATATTGTCAGGGTTATCTTAAGATTGGCCCATTTAGATGAATTTTCGAAAGCTTTGCAAAAAAAAGTTTAGCATTACTACCATATTTTTTGTCGCCCTTTGTCTAGGAGCTAAAAATCTCTCACTAGTAACACATACTTACCGACGTTATCATCAACATCACCTTTATTCTAGATTTCGACAAAAATGAATTAATCTTCCTCCGTGGGAGCTGACAAAAAGTGGCAATTAATTGAAGTAGGATGAGTCATTATTATGAGGGAAGCGCATCAGAGTGGACAAACACGCATTCTTGAAAAATTTTATGATGCATGTTCGAGTTGCACTGATGTCATTGTGCGCCACATACCTTTTTTGGGCCAATGTAGCAGATAATAACTTCCTGTTGAGACTCATTATCAGGAAAATAGGATGTGGCAAGAGAAAAGAAAAATAAAAAATTCAAGCACCATGCATAAGAATAGTACCGTATATTATGGTTAAAGGAAACCTCGGACTTAAAGACTTTTAAGCTCTAATAAACCACAATTGTTCTCTTTTTCTAAAATGTGTTATTAGAAACATAAAATATTACCATGAATTTAAAAATCTATAATATTTAGTACATGTTTTGACCTACGGAGGGCGCCATGTTTTAAGTGTGCAATGAACGCTCGGGGTGATGATGTTATGAATGGCAAGCCGTTGATGTGGATCCCAAACACAGACCAAAAGATCAGGTAGAGTTAATGCTTGTATTTATTAAGTACAACAAAGGGAGCACGCTGGAAAACGCGAGTGTAACAAATTACAACTAAGGGAGCACGCTGGAAAACGCGAATGTAACAAATTACAACTAAGAGGGCACGCTGGAAAACGCGAGTGTAACAAATTACAACTAAGAGAGCACGCTGGAAAAACGCGAGTGTAACAAATTACAACTAAGAGAGCACGCAAGAAAGGCGCGAATATAACAGAGTACAAAATCCTAACTACAAAGTCCAAAAGAGCACAAACGTAAAAATGATCAAACCAGACCACGACTGTAGAATGTCGGGAAGCACAAAGAACGACAATGAGAACACAGCGGTAAGCAAGGCAGGTAGCAAGCAATAGTCCGACACTAGCAGATGGTGACAGGCTTTCTTAAATATTGAGCTTTCCCAATCAAGCACAGGTGTGTTGTGTTACCCTGCCAGTCTGGTTCAATCAGGAGCTGAATAAAGAAAAAAGAGTTGAGAACACACAAACATGACAGAACCCCCCCCTCAACGGACGCCCCCTGGCGGACCACCTGGTTTCGTGGGATGAACGGAGTTGAAATCCTGCAGAAGCGACGGATCGAGGATCCAGGAGCGGGGGACCCACTGGCGTTCCTCAGGGCCATAACCTTCCCAGTCGACCAGGTACTGCACCCCTCTACCCCGCCTCCTAGAATCAAGAATGGTACGCACCGTATACACCGGCCCACCGTCGACCACGCGAGGAGCAGGAGGAGGCACTGGCGGAGGGTTCAAGGGGCAGGTGGAGACCGGTTTGAGCAGGGACACATGGAAAACTGGGTGGACCCTCATGGAGCTAGGAAGCTTCAGCCTGACAGAGACCAGATTGACCACAGCATCCACAGCAAACGGACCAACGTATCTCGGGCTCAGCTTCCTAGAAGTCCCAGCAAGGTGCAAATCCCTCGACGACAGCCAGACCATCTGGCCTGGACGATAGACCGGAGCAGGCCTTCTGTGGCGGTCAGCTATCTGGCGGTTGCGTGCTGCCGTGCGGACCAGTGCAGCCCTTGTGTTCCTCCAGACTTTATGGGCCCTCCTCAGGTGGACCTGGACAGACGGCACAACTACGTCTGCTTCCTGCGACGGGAACAATGGAGGTTGGAATCCGTATGCGGTCATGAATGGTGACCTCCCGGTGGCTGAGCAAACGAGGGTGTTGTGGGCATACTCCACCCACGGGAGGTGTGATGACCAGGAGGCTGGATGCAGTTGACAAACACAGCGGAGAGCGGCCTCTAGCTCCTGGTTGACCCGTTCTGTCTGTCCATTCGATTGCGGGTGGTAACCCGAAGACCGGCTCGGCGTGGCCCCCAATGCCTTGCAGAACGCTCCCCAAACTTTTGAGACGAACTGTGGCCCCCTATCAGAGACGAGGTCAGCAGGAATGCCGTGAGCCCGGAATATGTGCGTCACCAACAGGTCAGCAGTCTCCAGAGCTGAGGGCAACTTTGGGAGTGCGACAAAGTGTGCCATCTTTGAGAACCGGTCCACCACAGTCAAGATGACAGAGTGACCTTTGGAGCGTGGGAGTCCAGTGATGAAGTCCAGTGCCACATGGGACCAAGGGCGAGATGGAACAGGAAGTGGATGTAGCAACCCAGCTGGAGGACGATGAACCGCCTTGCCTCGAGCGCAGATGGTACAAGCAACGACATAGTCCATGACATCCTTGCGCATGCCCGGCCACCAAAACCTCTGGGAAATGAGGAAGAACGTGCGGGACACACCTGGGTGGCAGGCGAACTTGGAAGTGTGACCCCACTTCAGCACTCCTGCACGTTGAGCATCTGGAACAAATAACTTGCCAGCGGGGCAGCCTCCAGGCACCGTTACACCCCGCAAGGCCTCCTCCACCAGACGCTCAACCTCCCACCGTAGCGCCCCAACAATCAGGTTGTCAGGTACGACTGGCTCCTCTGAAGCACCCTCCTCCACCGGTTCATGGATCCTTGATAGTGCGTCAGCCTTTCCATTCCTTGACCCTGGACGGTAAGTAATTACAAAGTTAAAGCGGGTCAGGAACAATGACCAACGGGCCTGGCGAGAGTTGAGGCGTCTGGCAGCCCGAAGGTACTCCAAGTTTTTGTGGTCCGTGAGTATCTGGAACGGCTTTTCCGTCCCCTCCAACCAGTGCCTCCATTCCTGCAAAGCCTGCACAATGGCGAGTAGCTCCCGGTTGCCGACATCATAATTTGCTTCCGCTGGGCTGAGGCGGCGGGAGTAGAATGCGCATGGGTGCAGTCTCTGGTCGACCGTAGACCTCTGGGACAGGATGGCCCCCACTCCAGAACTCGATGCGTCAACCTCGACCACAAAAGGAAGATCAGTATCAGCATGGACCAGGACAGGTGAACTCGTAAATGCTCGTTTAAGGCCTACAAATGCGGCTTCTGCCACAGAAGACCACGTAAACGGCCTTTTGTTGGAGGTCAATCTAGTAAGGGGCTCGGCCCTCATACTATAATTCCGAATGAAACGCCTGTAAAAGTTGGCAAACCCGAGAAACTTTTGGAGTTGCTTACGCGATGTTGGAGTCGGCCACTCGGCTACTGCCTGAATTTTAGCGGGATCAGGCCGGAGCTGTCCCTTTTCCACAATAAACCCCAGAAATTGTATTGAATCCCGGTGAAACTCGCACTTCTCTGCTTTGACAAACAGTTTGTTCTCCAGAAGTCTTTGCAAAACCAGGCGGACATGTTGCTGATGTTCCTGCAGGCTTCTTGAAAAGATTAAAATATCATCCAGATACACAAAACAGAATACGTTCAACATGTCGCGTAACACATCATTTATGAGGCTCTGGAATACCGCAGGTGCGTTAGTCAGCCCGAAAGGCATGACCAGGTATTCAAAATGCCCGAGCGGTGTTTTGAAAGCGGTTTTCCACTCGTCTCCTTCACGAATTCTGACCAGGTGGTAAGCACTGCGCAAATCTAATTTTGTGAAAATGGTGGCTGATTGCAATGGGGCGAAAGCCGAATCCAATAACGGTAAGGGGTATTTGTTTTTAATAGTAATCTCATTGAGACCCCGGTAGTCAACGCACGGCCTAAGACCCCCATCTTTTTTGCCGACAAAGAAAAACCCCGCCCCTAAAGGAGAAGACGAAGGGCGAATAAGGCCATCAGCTAAGGAAGAGGAGATGTATTCCCTCATTGCCTCCTGCTCCGGTTTAGAGACCTGATATAACCTTGAATTGGGCAGTGGGGCATTGGGCAGCAAGTTAATGGCACAGTCGTAGGGACGGTGCGGCGGCAGGGTCATAGCATGTTCTTTACTAAAAACGTGTTTGAGATCGTGATCATCAGAAGGGACATTGACCAAATTAACTGGCTCGGTAGCCGCGTGTGCTTGAGCGGGAAGTAGACACGCCGACCTTAAACAGTGTGCATAACAGAAATTACTCCAGGTTACAACTTTCGTCTTAGCCCAGTCAATATTGGGGTTATGCACTTTCAACCAGGGGAGCCCCAGTACGACTGGAGCAGATTTACACGGCATAATCAAAAAGCTTCGGACCTCAAAATGATTGCCCGATAGTTTTGTTTTGAGCGGAGGCGTAATAAACCTAACATCCGCCAGGGGTCGCCCATTGAGATCTAAAACCCGTTTCGGTCTAGCAAGTCTTATTAATGTACAGTCAATAGCGTCCACAACACTCTGGTCTACAAAACAATCATCTGCCCCCGAATCGATCAGAGCAGTAAACTTAAAATTAACCCCACCATATGACAATTCACCCGGCAGTTGCAGTCTCATAACACCTTGGGGGTCTCTGGGTTCCTTTGTCTCGTCGCGGGGCGGATTGCTGTCATGTACGAACCTCGGCCCCCCTCGGGCGAGGGGAGCACCAGGAACCGAAGATCCAGGTCGACGCGAAGGAACAGCGTCACAGGCGGCGATATGGTGTCCTGGCGAGCCACAATATAGACACAAGCCTGCCTCCAACCGCCTCCGTCGCTCTGCAGCAGAAAGGCGCCCGCCACCGAGTTGTGTAGGCTCCCCTCCCGTCAGGACTGGACTCCGCGTCGGCGTAGAGACGAACGGCGGCTCGACGAAGCCATCTGCACGGACCGCAGTCGGGCCGCTCCGCGGCGATGACCAACGACGACCCCGAGGTTCCATGGCTCGTTCCCTCTCACGCTCCCTCAGACGATTGCCCAAAAGCACGGACAAGGAAATCAGGTCCTCCAGGTTCGACGAATCATCCCGGGCCGCCAACTGGTCCTTCACCGCAGAAGGCAGCCCACGCCGAAAAATCCCACACAGCGCCGCTTCTCCAAAACCGCACTCCGCGGCCAAAATGCGAAACTGAACAGAGTAGTCTGCTACAGTCAGATCGCCCTGAAAAAAATCCAATAGGCGGCTGGCTGCCTCCTTGCCTCTAACCGGATGATCAAAAACTTTGACGAACTCCGTCTCGAAATTTTCAAAACAATCACGGACCGCGGGCCTTGTGTTGCTCACCGCCATGGCCCATGCAGCCGCTTTACCGGCGAGGAGACTCATTACATAAGCTACACGGGATCTATCACTCGCAAATGTAAAAGGCTGCTGGTCAAAAATAAGGGAGCACTGGTGTAAAAACTGTCGGCAGGCACCTGGCTCTCCCTCATAATGATGAGGGTGTGGCAACACCGGCTCCCGAAAAGACGCCAGCGAACTCATCGGAGGAGGGGCGGGTAGATCGGGCGCCGCGGCAGTGTCAATTGTACCACCGGGCTTTACAGGTAAAGGCATATTCGCAACTCTTGTGGTGAGCGAGCCTATCACATCCACTAATTTGCGTAACGATTGCTCGTGTTGACTAATGATATGGTCGTGATCAGCTAGAGCACGGCAAAGACCTTCTGAGTCCGTGGGATCCATGTGGTCGGGCTATTCTGTTATGAACGGCAAGCCGTTGATGTGGATCCCAAACACAGACCAAAAGATCAGGTAGAGTGAATGCTTGTATTTATTAAGTACAACAAAGGGAGCACGCTGGAAAACGCGAGTGTAACAAATTACAACTAAGGGAGCACGCTGGAAAACGCGAATGTAACAAATTACAACTAAGAGGGCACGCTGGAAAACGCGAGTGTAACAAATTACAACTAAGAGAGCACGCTGGAAAAACGCAAGTGTAACAAATTACAACTAAGAGAGCACGCAAGAAAGGCGCGAATATAACAGAGTACAAAATCCTAACTACAAAGTCCAAAAGAGCACAAACGTAAAAATGATCAAACCAGACCACGACCGTAGAATGTCGGGAAGCACGAAGAACGACAATGAGAACACAGCGGTAAGCAAGGCAGGTAGCAAGCAATAGTCCGACACTAGCAGATGGTGACAGGCTTCCTTAAATATTGAGCTTTCCCAATCAAGCACAGGTGTGTTGTGTTACCCTGCCAGTCTGGTTCAATCAGGAGCTGAATAAAGAAAAAAGAGCTGAGAACACACAAACATGACAGATGACGTAGATCAGAGGTCACGGAACCGCAGACCTCTGTCCGGTTCCGGACCCCCAAGCCGTCTGGACCGGATCTCAAGCTGTCTGGACTAATACACGTTGCAACAGCAAAAATCATTTTTTTCTGCGGGTTTGCAGAGCGGTGGTGGGCAACAAACAAAAACCTTAGCGGTGACGCGCATGAGCCAGCCAATGGGAATGAAGCATTTGAAAGTTATTTTTAGAACAGCATGTCCCACACTCGCTTTCCAGACTCCGCGGAGTGACAGCCCGAAAACTGACCGAATGAAGTTGGAGGACGAGGCGAAAAGGTACGGCAAATGGCGTGCTTAAAACTACGCAGCATTGATGCAGAAAACAGAGTGTTTAAGGAGGAGTAGACCAACATATTTTTAACGTGGTACATTAGTCGAATTTGACAACCAAAGTACTACTGTGCGCGCTAAACTTGTTTTGTTTGGATGCATACAGGCAGAACGTACTAAAAATGCCTTAAGAAAATACTTAAGTGCAGTTATACCAAATAAGGACGGTTTAAATACGCTACATGACTAATGTGGTCAACTGCTTCAAAGCTAACACAAAAAAAACACAATGGTTAAAAGTATGAGAGAGTAATACATGCAAAAAGTATTTTTGAGGCGATGAAAAGGTTCTAAAAAACTGAATAAAAACAAAAATAGTGAGTACTCACCGCTTCTGACCGATGTGCGCATGCGTGCGGATGCTTGCGCAAGTGCGCTGAGCGTTGTGTAGACATTTCGCCGCGTAGTAAGGAATGGCCGAACAACGGTAGTGCTTGTAAAAAGCAGCAATTTGAAAAGGCAGTATGAGACGAAGCACGCAGCTTTTTCGCAAAGTTTCCCGATGAACTCTGCCATCCGTTCTCAAAAAATAGCGGAATTAAGGGCTCAATATGATCGCTTTATTATTTATTACTAATTAATTATTATTTATTTATCACTTAGTATAAATTTATTTTTCATATTTCATTTACATTTTTGATTGTTGTAATTTTTTAATTCCGGACCCAGAGGATTTTTAATTCATGACCCCTGACGTAGATTGTCACTGTCACTCGACGAATACTATCAGGTTACTGCAATTCCTTCTACCTGGCGAGACGTCCAACACATGCACACATCGGTTAAAAGCGGCGAGTACTTACTATTTGTGTTTTTTTTTTAGTCTTTTATTATCTTTTCATTGCTTCAAAATACTTTGCATGTGTTTCCCTCTCATACTTTTAAGCATTATGTTTTCTTGTGGTTAAAGTCCCTGTGACACCATAAAAAAAAAAATTAATATAGCATTATTATGTGAATTAAAATCTTATTTTGAGACGATTTGACTATATACAACAATTTGGCAAAGCGCAGATGATGAGAAATGAGTCTTTTAATCTGCCGTTTAGCCACGCTTATCATTATAGCGCTCTAGAACCTCCAGCTGGGTGATGGTGTTGGCAGAGTAACGATTCCAGCTAATTTAGAATTCAGCCCATTGAGGGGAAGATTTAGAATGAGGAAAATGCGACAGAGAGCAAACTCAATTATTTTTTTGAGGATATTCTTTCCAATTGCTAAATAAATGACAAATAACAGTCTTGTGCTAAATAGAATATGAAATATTAACAATGCATTTATTCAGCACGATATGGTTTATTACTGCATAATGGTCAAAATGGCTGACTTTTTATACATCCCAAACCTTATTTTATGCAACCCGAATTAGTCCGGCTTTTGTTGTTTCCCTACCCCGGCTTCGGAGACGGAGGAAAGAGCGTAAACAAAACAGGAGGCGTGACAGCTAGATGACATGCTAACCCGAACCGAGCGGCTCTTTCAAGTCTCTTTCTCACCTTACGAAAACAAAAAAATCACCCAAAACTACCCCGACTCATGTCACACACAGCGGCGTGGGTGATTATCTTCACCAATCAGCCAGCCCCCGGGGATGTTCATCGTTCTGCTTGGGGCCAAGCTGAGGAAAGCGCTCTGTGGGCGGGCACGCGAAAAGGACCAAGGGGGGTGGAAGTCTACACAATCGAGAACCGGAGGTTAGCTAGCTGACCTCACATTCGCCTTCTTCCTCAAACCAAGACTCGAGGTGGAAGTCACTTATTTTCATGGCGCGGGATAAAAAAATTGAATAAATATATCAATCGTTTCCACACACATCGATGCGGTCCATTTAATTCAGGAGCATAACATATCTCGTGTAATATGAAATAAACATGCTATATGTGTCACAGGCACTTTAAAGCAAATTGTTGATCTGTTGGTCACATTAGTCACACAGCATATTTAACCACCCTTATTTGATATTATTATGTTTAAGTATTTTCTTAAGGCATCTTAAGTATGTTCGGTCTGATGCATCGAAACAAGCTGAAAGTGCACGGTAGTACTTTGGGTGTCAAATTCGACTCTTTTAGACGTTTTGCCGATGTAGCACATTTTGGCAGAACACAGTTTTTTTTCCTACTCTTGACTCATCTCATCCCGTCTTTCCTGTTCATTTTGCTTTTGCGGCTAGTTTTGTGAACTATCGTCAGTGCTGTCATGCTCATTAATGTTCCTCTTGGGTTGAAATAAAATGGGTTGAACAGATGACATGTTTATGTCACTAGTCATACACTGGAAGCCCGGCAGCATAACCAGGTGATGTTAACAACAATGGTGACCTACTAGTTAAAACTAATGATACAAACTGTATAAAAACAAATCATCAAGAGGGGTTTTAATATGAAATTATTTAAACTCACAATAACATTTATCTTTTAAACCATTAACACCAAACGTGTCGGCAGCGACGCGTTTACGCTTATCATCTTTTAAGCTTTGTCATGCTGTGATTACGTCACCCATGTGCCGCTGGTTGGTCTCGTTTGAAAGTGCGGAAGTTGATGTCCACACCAGTTTTTATTTGAAGTCAATCAGCCAAGAAAAACGGGAGATAATGTCATTTGAGTTTTATAGTTTTATTGCACTCATAAATATGCATTAAAACGCTGCATGGACCATGTATCCATCTCCATATTCCCATCATTTCTTGTCTTTTTTCAAAACCAAAAGCAGCACAAAAGACTACATATCCCAAGAGCCGTTGTGATGTCAGGAAAGACGAACCGAATGTGATCATTTTTGATAAATTTCCGAGCGAGGCGCCAACTATTGAAAGGGAGGCATGCGAAGCAAGCAACGGCCGGTTGGTTTGAGTGAGCGACTTTGAAACAGAATGAATGAATCTATAACTATATTTAGCGCAAGCTAATTGCATTATTTCATTAACTCAAGGAAGAAGATGAGCCATATTTGTCGTTGTTTTCTTGGGATGAGATGGCGTCTAGGCGAGTAGAAGTGACAGCAGCGCGCAAAGCCGCAAATGGCGAAAGAGTAGGCTGTGTGACGTTGTGTGTGACGCAGCTCCATGACCTGTTCAAGAAGCTTTATTGAGTGCGCAAAAAAAAAATAAAAAACTTTATTGTTTCGCATGCCTGAAAAAATTGAATTGAACTGAACTACTTGTCAATATTTCTTAAAATACTTTTTTCCAAAGTTATATATATTTTTTCTTCACTATAATCTCTTCAATTTTTATGTAGATGTGTGTTCGAGAAGCTTGATTGCATGTACGTATATACTTTTGATAAGGTGATGGGTACAACACCTAACTTCACAAAGAGATATCCTTCAAACCAGATGTGTGTTCGAGAAGCTTGATTGCATGTACGTATATACTTTTGATAAGGTATAAGGTGATGGGTACAACACCTAACTTCACAAAGAGATATCCTCCAAACCCTTTTTGTGTTAGATGATATATATGATTTTTTTCTCTCACTATTTTGCACAGTATATAACCTGTTTTGACCATAGTATGTGTAAAGGCCAAAAATGCCTATGACCATACCTGCTGTTTGTGTTGAATTGTCAAACATAAAACTATTCAATCTTATTTTTTTCTATTGAATGTTTATCCTAACAAGTTGAATAAATATTATCAAGCTTCAAAAGGGTTGGTCGAGCATGTTTGGTTGTCACTGGCACTGTTTATCCTAACAAGTTGAATAAATATTATCAAGCTTCAAAACGGTTGGTCGAGCATGTTTGGTTGTCACTGGCACATCAACATTACAAATTTTGAAAAAAAATTTCAGGATTTTTTTTGTGTTTTGGGGTCCAAAATGGGGATTATAATTGGTCAGTGAAGAAAACAACAGTTTAGACATGAAATTCAAGGTGTCCTGAAAAAAGGGACCCAACTTGGCCATTGTAAATAATTTTTTCTTTGAAATATAAAGGCAACATCAAATGCATGCAAATTCGGCCAAAATAGGCTATATATATATATATATATGGCGGAAAACATTCAGGTGACTTGAAGTTCTGCTCTGGGACCCCCAATTTGGTGGCAAAAAGTGGCAAAAGACGAAAGAATTTCTCTTGAAAAAAATATGAACATGTTGCTTTTTATTCCATTTTTCAATGTTTTGTTTTTTTATTGAAAGCATAATCGAGAGCAATTTAAACAGCAAAGATAATCTTTAACATTGTATATGGCGGAAAACACTCAGGTGACTTGAAGTTCAGCTCTGAGAACCCCAGTTTGGCCAAATTTCAAAATTGTCCGATACATCATTGGAAAGCTTAAAATCTCAATTTTCTGGGGGAAGAAAACTTTTGAATAGGAGGGCATTAAAAAAATATATATTTAAACAGCGTAATTCTATTTGGAGGTGAGAGCATGAATGAGCAGAATTAAAGACGACATGACTTCAACGAGATATTATAGCGTACTTACCTTGTTTTGATCCCAAAACTCCATGTAGCATGTATCACTGAGTGTCAAGGCACTGCTGTGAATGGCAGCAGCTGGATTTTTGGGGGGATTTTATGGGTGAAACGTGGACATACAACAAGGGTCGAGATGCTGAAATCGCAGACATCAAGGAGAGGTCGAGATTTTTCTTTTTCATATATTTACCCTTTTAAACGTTGTTTTTCAAATTTTCTTTGTTTGGCTCCATTATTTATCATCTAACATATTGGAGAAAATGCAACAGTCACAAAAAAAACAATTAAGCGATACTTATAACTTATGAGGTAGATATCCGTGACTTTTTTGCAGACACCATTTTTTTCATTGTGACGTAATTTGTTTAAAAGTTTAAAATATGTGAGTGAATAATTTTTTAAAGTCGTTTTTTTTTTTTTTTTTTTTTTACAAAATATTAGACATCAATTAATGATTATAAGCTAAAAATGATAGACATTTTGAATAAGAAATAAAATTTATTACCTTCGTTTTATGGCTGGGTTGAAACAAAAGCGGTTACGCGACATATGTAAACGGGAGTTTCCAGGGTAAAACGGACAAATTCAAAATAGTTTGGGGGCTTAATATGCCATGAATCTGCTATGGCAGAACACAGACATATTGTTCTATCAAACACAACAGTTCTTTTGGCTTAAAATACAGTTTATTTTAAAGAGGACTGCAAGAGCAGAAACGGCATTTTCAGTCTCATCTGTGTTTTCCGCCATGTACAAATATATACATATACACATATATATATATATATATATATGTGTGTGTGTGTATGTGATCTTTTTTTTTTTTTCCAAAACGAATGAAACCAAACCAAAGCCTTGAATTTAAAAACAGGTGTCTTGGCAAATTGAAAAAGGTGAATGTTCATTTTTTAATTATATGTTTTTATTCATTTTTCATTTTCATTACATTTTACATTATGATGTGGCTCATGGTTCTATCTTTAAAAGGAAGATACTTAACATTGACATACCATAAATAAATAGATTAATTAATTAATTAATTAATTAATTAATCTTTAGACCCACAAGTACTTATTTTGTTTTTGCTGTTGTTATTATGTATTTAAGGATTTTATTTTGCCTCTCATTCCTCAGGGGTAGTGAAACATTGGTAAAAATATTTTCTAACAGACCTGGTTTGATTCTTCATCAGAACAAAGTTTCAAAGAATGAGTGCAACTCTGGATAAGAATGTCCTGATATTGCACTAGCCAACTGAAGTGGAAAGAAGAGGGACTTTCAAACCTTCAATCAGGAAAACAAACAGGTGAGATATTTTCCAACAGAAGCTCCACTTTTTTGTGGCTCTGTGCCTTTCACATTCATCAGATCACATAAGCATTCGAATGAACACCACATCTTATGGCAATTGCCTCTGTAATGAAACTGTGAAGTGAATTGGCATAAGAGACATTTTCACGTCTGCCTCAGAGTGCTGAAGTTCAAATATGGAATCGTGTCATTTGCCTTGCAGTATTAGTTTTTCTCAATTGCTTTGGTACGTTTCTGAGATCAGAATTGAAATTCTTGAAACTACTTGTTTCAGTCCTCACAACATGTCACACAAGTAGGAAAACAACATAGATTACCTGGAAAAGCCAGTTTTTTGTGCAAAATACTTTGTCTATCGCTCTAAATTTCTACGTCAATGAACATGTCAGTGCTGTCAGAATGACAAGTCCTTGTTTCACTGTGTACAGACAAGACAGTCAAATCGCTTAGTCATGCTCTCAGTTGAACAGTTACTCTGGTGGAAAGCTCTGATGCTGAAGATGGTGTACATAAGTTTGAATGAAAATTGCAAGTTACACCTTTGTTTGTGGGAAAGTGATTGCAAGAGACTAGACAAGATTCAGTTAACACTTTTACTTTCATCACCTTGTCCAATGCAGATTCTTGACTCTTGACACCTTGTCCAATGCAGATTCTTGACTCTTGACAAGGTGATGATGCTGGAACTTTTGTTTGTTGCTGTTCCAGTGAGATTTACAAAGATGACTGCTTGAAGAAGACATCAAAATTCCCTCAGTCCTTGATGATATGGGGCTGCATGTAGGGCAAAGGCACTGGGGAGATGGCTGTGGTTAAATCGTCAATAAATGCAAATTACATTGAACTTTTAGACAGCTTTCTTATCCCTTCAATTGAAAATATGTTTGTAATTTTCCAAGATGACAATTCATCATGCCACAGAGCTAAAACTGTTAAAGCATTCCTTGGAGAAAGACTCATCCAGTCAATGTCATGGCCTGTAAATAGCCCAGATCTCACCCCTATTGAAAACCTGTGGTGGAAATTGAAAAAAATGGTCCACAGCAAGGCTCCGACCTGCAAGAATGATCTGGCAACTGCATTTAAAGAGAGTTGGCACCAAATTGATGAAGAATACTCATCAAGTCCATGCCTCAGAGACTAAAAGCTGTCATAAAAGCCAGAGCTGGCGCTACTAAATACTAGAGATGTGTTTTGATTAGTATTTCTTTGTTTGTTTCTCATGATTCCATATTTTTTTCCTCAAAATGAATATACAGTATATTTCCCAGCACTTGCTCTTTAAAAGTAACATTTGCTGACCACCACAATGTTTTTTATTCATTTGTTTTAAGTGTTTCATTATGCTAAAGAGTTGCACTTTTGAACTAATACTTTTTTTTTTTCAAGCTTTTTATCCGAGTTTGTTTTACATGAATAAAATGGTGATTCCATACTTTTTGCTATGTGTTGTACATGTCGGGATTTTTTTCCCCATTCTTTCTACACATCTTGACATTCCTCCCTGTTGGGCCACAAATTTTCATCTACGTAACAATGGATGTCCTCTCTTGCTATACAGCGTGGAAAGAATCTTCTTGAATGCCATATCCATATATAAAAATTCTTCTATGGGATTGAGGAACGGGGATAATGGTGAGAGAAATTCCATTACCATTCTGATGTAGGTTGCAAACCATTCCCTGATTATGTTGGAGTGGTGGAAACCCACATTGTCCCAAACTATCACAAATTTTGGCAGATTAAAATAATTTATGTAAAATAAGTAACAGAATGCTTAGAAATAAGCACACCCATGTTGACATATTCTGACAACATGTCCATCCATTTTGCATGTAGAGACCTATGCAATGAAGTAATGATTAAATGTTGTGGGTGGTGAGACTATTCAATATTCAGTGGGGCAAATACATATTTAGTCAACCACCAATTGTGCAAGTTCTCCGACTTGAAAAGATTAGATTAGCCTATAATTGTCAACATGGGTAAACCTCAACCATGAGAGACAGAATGTGGGAAAAAAACAGAAAATCACACTGTTTGATTTTTAAAGAATTTATTTCCAAATTAGAATGGAAAATAAGTACAGTAAAACCTCCGCTGACGAACGCTTAAGCTCACGAACTTTTCGCCTCAAGAACATTAAATTCGCGAGCATATAGTCTCTGCGGACGAACTAGTTTTTGGCGGACGAACCAAACCACGCGGTCGAACAGCGCCACGAGAAGCTAACGCATGTTCACGGCGTCCCAGTTCGTCCCCTCCCTTTCGTTGAGTGCGGACGTGGTTTGTGTTTGATAGACATTTTGGACCATATGGAGTGTACTTTTGCTATTATGGGACCGAAAAAGAGTTATCTACAGTCCTTATGGAAGGTGACTCTCCTTCCAAACAGTAACTCCCTCCCTCCCTCCTCCTCCCACTCCATTCCATCAAGCCATCAACTACCATCACAAAGGTAAATAAAACGACTTCATTATACAGTACAGTTTATTTCTTTAATTACAATACAATAGCACATTTATTATACATAAAATAAGGTATATTTTTGTGTAGTTTTAAGGCTTATTTAGTAGAAAATTATGTTTTATGGGGACCTGGGAACGGATTATTCTCATTTTAATGGTTTCTTATGGGAAATAAATGTTCGGAAGACGAACTTTTCGCCTTACACACACTTTCTGGGAACCAATTATGTCCGTGAGCTGAGGTATCACTGTATTTGGTCACCTACAAACAAGCAAGATTTCTGTCTGTCAAAGAGGTCTAACTTCTTCTAACGAGGTCTAACGAGGCTCCGCTCGTTACCTGTATTAGTGGCACCTGTTTTAACTCATTGTCGGTATAAAATACACCTGTCCATAACCTCAGTCAGTCACACTCCAAAATCCACTATGGCCAAGACCAAAGAGCTGTCGAAGGACACCAGAGACAAAATTGTAGACCTGCAACAGGCTGGGAAGACTGAATCTGCAATAGGTAAAACGCTTGGTGTAAAGAAATCAACTGTGGGAGCAATTATTAGAAAATGGAAGACATTAAAGACCACTGATAATCTCCCTCGATCTAGGGCTCCATGAAAGATCTCACCCCGTGGCAAGTTGCACAAGTTTTTGTGCCACTTGCTCAAAGAAATGAGAAACTGCTTTTTGATGTGCACTCGTGATACGATGTTGCGAGAATTGAACAAGTAGTTTTGAGGATTTCGATTTTGATCTGAGAAACCAAGTTTACTTGCTCGCTCTGTGCTTATTTTTGGATACTCCTGCATTGTCTCACATTCCTAAAACATCCATGTAAGATTCACAGACCATAGAAGTGACTGTGATTGGTGACTAATCCAGACTGCCTCACCCGCAATCCAAATGAGGTCAAGTCTTGTAGTAGTCTTCAATAGATAACAAGATGGCAGAAAATAGTGGTGAAACGGAAGTTGGTGCCATTAAAACAGGTGCCATTGACAGCATAGTTGAATAAGAACAGTTGCATATGACAGGAAGATCCACGTTACCCTAATTAACATACCTGAGTAGTGTGCTGACACATTTTCTGTCATCCTAAATTGGGATGTATTGTAGTTCTAGAGAACTTGTGTCCAGGGGAAAAATGTGTGATTTGTTGAAGTCTTTTTTTAAGGGGAGAGGAACTTTACACAGTAACAAGCTGACATTTCTTCAGTGTTGTCCTGTGGAAAGATGTAGACAAGTTTCCGAAACCAAGCCCAAGCCACCACAAAGACAGGGTGTTTAAGTAGCCATGATGCCGCTGTGTTTTTAAAGGTATGTTCTTCCTATCTCTGCATTTTCAAGTGTCCAATGCTCCAAAAATACTAAAGCTAAAAACTACTTGTTGTCTTCAATATTGTTATTACCATGATGATCGTAATTATGGTGATGTTTTATTTAATTTACTTCAACTACGGTACTGCAGTGGCTGCAACCCGTGCTATCTGGTTCTAGCCTGCTGCAAATCAGTTCGTGTAGGATGGCACAATTATGTTCAATTGGACTACAATTCTGTGTTTTTCATCACAGCTGAGAAATATATTTAGCTTTGCTAAATCTAGTTATACAATAATAAAAAAATTGACAACACTCAACTACTACAAGTGATACATGGGCTTCTTACCCTAAATGCATAAATACAAGTGTTCAAGTTTTTTTTTTCATTTGTTTACAGGTGAAAAACGTTGTTAGGCAAGGGAAGACAACTTGATGTGCCTCACAACAACACTTACTGTACGTTGATGGACATATATCCAGACTACGTTCATTCTACTTTGATGATGGAAGGCTCAATTTATGCTCCACCTTTGTTCGTGTTTTTTCAAATAATTTTATAAATTGTTGGTTTATTGACCTGTTTTGCACATGCACCAATCGTTTTCAATAAAACAAGAAATGGGATCATGTTGTCCAAAGGTTTTATTGCAAACAAAATCTGCAATAAAAAAGAATGACATACTGTTTTTGTGTTTATATGTACTGTACGTGTGTGATGAGCTCATAATACCATAACTATAATCTAACCAGATTAAAATACAGTACCTTGTAGTATTTCCTCATAACAATTCTGTGTCAGACACGAACGATCATCAAAGTGATAAGAGCAAACGCTCAACACAGAAAGTCCCGGAGTTTCCTGTACATCGTGCTGAATCCATTTGTTGAGATTCCGTGGGTTCTTCTGGTTTGATTTTCCAGTTTTAACTTCATCTACTCACAGCTTACTTCAACCGCACGTCATGTTGTTCTGTCAATACAGTATTCTAGAGATCTGACTGAAAATTTGGCAACAAAAACTTTTGGCCCAAAATAGCTTAGATTGTTTTTTTTTTTTTTGGTTTTTGGTTAATAGCCCGAAGGTTTACCACCAAATAGTGTGAAGATCCGTAGTCCTCTTGTGATGACACATCCAAAACACAGCAAAAAGTTACTTCTCGTCCCATGTCACATCGTGTACAGTGCATTTGATCCCGTGTGTGAGTAGTTCGGAGTTTAATCAAGCGAGCAAGATACAAATAAAGTAGTATTTAAATGGACACGTGTGCATTTGCTCTGGTTTAATACAATAATTTTATGCCACAACCACTTCCTCTTTTTGTCGCATTTTTTTTAGCGACTTCCAAACCCCCTCCGCCAGTCACCGTTTAATCCGGCTGAAAGCGACTTCGCTCAGCTTCGTCACCGCTAGAACTCGGCCCACTCGCCTGGCTCTCAATCGATTCCACTTGTTGCCAGAGGTGGGTAGTAAGGCATTATACTCCGCAACATTTACTTGAGTAACTTTTTGAGAAAAATGTACTTATAAGAGTAGTTTTACTGAGCCATATTTTTTACTTTTAATTGAGTATATTTGTGAAGAAAAAAACGCTACTCTTCCCCTCTACTTTGGCTACACTAAAGGCGTTACAATTTTCCTCTTTATTCTACATATTAGACTTTTTTTTTTTTTTTTTTTTTTTTGCTGGCTATGCTATTGGCAAGAGTAGCGCAACTAATTTCATCAGTGAGACCTCGCAACAATAATCACATAACTCCATTACACCAATCAGACGCAAGCTTGCGGTTCTATCATTACGAAAGCCTGTTCAATCACGCGTCTTTAAAGCACCGTAACAAATGAAGTATTTGACATAGAGCTCTGCCCTCAACATGAGTCAAATACGCAAATTCAAAACTCTCTCCCAGTTTTTATTTGGCACTGATTGACCACGGAAAACCGGTGATATGATCATTTTAATTTCATAATAGTAGCTATGAAGGAACTACAGTATTCACTATTCAAACTAGGAACTGTTTTCTCCACTGGAGGGCTGGGCACTCATGCTCTTTGGACGAATAATGCTTCATTACTGTTTTTTTTTTCTCTCTCTCTTTAATTTAATGTTTTTTTTTTTTTATTTAATTTATTTATTCAGCTTAATGTGGTTATGTAATGGGTTATTGTACAGTATCATTTCTTTGAGTTCATATAGATAAGTTTGTCCTGAGAAAAAAATACTACAGTTCCACACAAACGTACATCGATATCTCATTTTGCTTAGCAACTGGAGGCGGGAGACCCATTTTTCCAGTGTCCCAAACTTCCAAGAACATTTATCAAGGTTCCATCGGCTGTGAAGCCCAACGAACAGAATGCTATGACGACGCCTGCACCTCTGCTATAGGACACATTCAGAGTTTGCCACAATCACTGCCACTGGGAATGCACCCTCCCAAGGGGTTTCAATATGCACCTTTCATACTAAATTTCTCGAGCCTCGGGGTTTGTAGAACTTTTTAGAGGATGTTTGCGTACCTGTGAGAAGGGACCATATTTTAATTCCGCCTGATCGCGAGAAAAAGGGCCAAGGCAAAGTGCATTAATTGGAAAATTATGATATTAAATAATAATTCTTTAAAAAAAAATGTATACATTTGTATTATTCGCCCATTCGGTTTTCGGTTTTTCGTCCAAGTGTTTCCAATATTCGGTTTTCTGTTTTGGCCAAGGATTTTGCTTTCGTTACATCCCTAATATATGGCGGAAAACACTCAGGTGACTTGAAGTTCCGCTCTGAGAACTCCAATTTGCCCAACTTTCAAAATTGTCCGATATGCATGTGTGATACTGTATATCATTGGAAAGCTTAAAATCTCAATTTTCTGGGGGAAGAAAAATTTTGAACAGGAGGGCATTTTTGAAAAAAAAAGTTTTTTTAAACAGCAAAACCCTATCTGGAGGTGAGACCACGCGAGAACAGAATTACAGACACCATGACTTTAACAAGATATTATCGCGTACTTACCTTGTTTCGATCCAAAAACTCCATGTAGCGTGTATCACTGAGTGTCAAGACACAGCTGTGAGATTTTGTTTTTCATATATTTACACTTTTAAACTTTTTTTTTTTCAATTTTTCTTTGTTTGAATCAATTATTTATCATCTAACATATCGGAGAAAATGCGACAGAAACAAAAACAATACAGTTAAGCGATAGTTATGAGGTAGATACAGTATCCGTGACTTTTTTACAGACACCATTTTTTTTTATTGTGATGTCATTTGTTTAAAAGTCTAAAATATGCGAGTGAATAATTTTTTAAAGTTTTTTTATTTAAAATGAAATATTAAACATCAATTAATGATTCTAAGCTAAAAATGGCAGACATTTTGAATAATAAATAATTAATAATTACCATCGTTATATGGCCGGGTTGAAACAAAAGCGGCGACGTCTGCAAACGGGGGTTTCCAGAGTAAAACGGACAAATTAAAAATAGTTCGGGGGCTTCATGTGCCATGAATCTGCTATGGCAGCATATAGACATATTGTTCTATCAAACACAACAGTTGGTTAGGCTTAAAATAGAGCAGTTTCTTATAAAGAGGGGTGCAAGAGCAGAAACTGCTTTTTGAGTCTTATCGGTGTTTTCCGCCATATTCGAATATTTTCAAGCAATACCAGGTGTGTACCGTATTTCCGGACTACAAGTCGCACTTGAGTATAAGTCGCACTAGCCATAAAATGCCCAACGAAGAGAAAAAAAACATATATAAGTCGCATCAGAGTATAAGTCACATTTTTGGGGGAAACTTACTTGATAAAATCCAACACATAGAACAGATATGTCATCTTGAAAGGCAATTTAATATTAAAATACAATAGAGAACAACATGCTGAATAAGTGTAAAGTGTACAGTGCATGAACAGCGAAATGCGAATATACTGTCCTCAACAGGACGCTACGGCTCGGTCCTGGCCATACAGCGAGCTAAACTCCCAAATGACGATGCTGGACGTCCATATAATTTGCTGAATCTATTTCGTCCTTGATACCAAACAGGTTAGCATCAACATAAATAAATGATAATTAGGTGCTGTTACAGCTGGGCAGCATTGTTTACTGTGCTCACGCTATCCTAAACTTGTCGTGTTGTTTGCGCCTTCGAAGGCATCGTCTGAAAGTACAACATTTTTTATATATAGTATTTAGCGATTTATGTGCCATATTTGGAGCGTTTTGACCACTTTGTAAACTTTGGCACCTGCTGCATGCTTCATTTGCATATTAGAATATTGAGAGGCATTGTATGGGAATTGGCTTCGTATATATTTGACATATATAGCATATGGATAGTCAAACCTGTCAATCATCTTCGTTCTGTACATTCTATTTCTTTTAGTTTCACCTGGGTTCATTTTTGGATGTGACAGTGCAGTTAAATAAACACACCTGGAGCTTGGATGCTACTTCCTGACTCCCGCGTTCATTTTTGAATGGAGTTTGGCTTGCTGCGAACTTGTGTCCGCTTACACACACAAGGGGAGCAGTATACTCCTATATCGGCAAAATCTTGACTTGAATCTATCTTCAAAACAGTTTTAAAACTTTCAGATGTCAATAGTAGACAGAAGGGAAATTATGGAATAACGGGAACAATTTTAACAACTTAAACAGTTGATTCGCAAAATTAAATTAATTGAATGTATTTCAAAGCTTCTGATACAGAATGGGGACTGGAGTATTTTATTTACTGTTTTAAAATGTAAACTTGATACTGAAATAGTTGTTTATTTAAACCTGAGAGGCTTTTTATACAATTTTTGTAACTAATGCACGCAACATTAAAAGCATCTAATAGCTTGGGGGGTTTGTGGGATTTTCCACTGACAGTTCACAATATTATTTGCACGTTTTACTGACTGACTATGCCATTTCTGTTTGTCATTTATAATGTTTTGTGTTTGTCACTGAATAAACAGGTCAGTTTCTTGTTCCCAACCATTGTGTGTTATTCAAACTCACCTAATTCAGCTGGCGAGTTGTTATCAAGAGTACTAAAACCCTTTTAAACATGAGTCTGACAACTAAGTAAGGAGGCTAAATAACTTTAAACTTTAATACATGCTCAGATAGGCCGGTATCGGTATCGGCCAGTATCGGTATCAGATCAGAAGTGCGAAACAATATCGGTATCGGATCGGAAGTGACAAAAACCTGGATCGGGACATCCCTAATTGTGCTCGTTAATAAAAACGTAAAAGTCTTTGTTAGCAATCTTCATCTTCCTCCTGTGCATTCAAACCATGAAAGTCTTCACCCTCAGTGTCGGATATGAAGACGCTCAGATGCACTTCGCCACGCACGCACCTACTCAGTCTGTCCTTCGCGTCGCCTTCAATGTCTCCCATAATGAGGCATATTCACTCCCAGCCTGTGCTGTCCTCCTCGCAGCAGACTGGCCCCTCAAAGCCCGTTGGTGATGGCGGACTCTTTCACAGCGCTTCACAGGCGGGGAGTCTTGGCAAACGTTCTCTCGCCGCTCGTCATCAAAGCGTCCCATACAACTCGGATGGCCAATTTAATTTCTTCTAGCATTTTCTATAATGCAGGTCTGCCAATTCTACTCATGCACAAAGATGAGGGTTCGCCACCTCTATTCATGCACAACGCACAAAGTTAAACTACCGGTAGTAGTGCAAACTAGCGTCTTCCTCGACATATATATTCCACGTGTCTCACTCCCACATTCCATGCTTGAGCGCCCCTGGCGGCCGTCAGAAAAATACACAAATTGGCCGCATCATTGCACACGCTGCAGGACCCAAAATGAGAGAAAAAAGTAGCGGCTTGTAGTCCGGAAATTACGGGAACTATAGCATGAAGAACATGCTAACAACACCATCAGTGTCACTCCAAAACAACAAAATAACATGTGAAATGATATCATAATGTGTTAATAATTTCACACATAAGTCGCTCGTGAGAACAAGTTGCACCCCCAGCCAAATATGAAATAACTGCGACTTGTAGTCCGAAAAATACTGTAGTCATTTTAGACCGAACTGTCCTTCAGGTCTAGATAAAATAGATTTTCACCGATTGTTTTATATACCTTTCCTCCATCGTCTGCATGAACCAACAGGAGATATGCAGCGTAAAAGAGATGACATGTACATGTGGTAAATTACTTTTTTTTGTGTTGTGCACTAAAAAGAAAGCTATATTGTCGTGACTTATTGCAAAGTGTAAGGAATTATACTCTAAAGGTTAAGGTTAAGGTTATGTCTATTTCTTTCTCGTGCAATAAATGAAAAGGCCAACCTTTAACTACAATTAAGAAAATGTACCAGAATGTTCTGTATTCGTTAAGGCTTCATAGACGCTTTGTATATGTTGCAATACATAAAATTTAAACTGACCTTGAATACAGTGAATAAAGATGTCAGGCATTGATTGGTACTTGAGCTGGAACAGTCAGTTGGAAGCTTTTAAAAACCACACATCACATTATTACTAAGACACAACGCTACCCCACAGAATGTGGTTATGCCCACTAAAATATGAAGGACAAGCAACATTTTTCCAGTAAACACACTTACTGTATGCTTGTGTCAATTTTCTGCCACCACATATACGCTACACGACATGTACCCTCTTCTGTAATATTCACATTCTCTGGTGACAAGAAAAACAAAAAAGGAGAACAAGTTTGATGTTCAAGGTTGCAATGCATTCAAGTGTTTTGACACAAACACCAAACGCATTCAGCTGCATCCTTTTTAACTCTAGTCACATATAGCCAAAGGTGGATAGTAACGTGTTACATTTACTCGAGT
The DNA here is from genome assembly GCF_030265065.1 of Corythoichthys intestinalis. NCBI lineage: Eukaryota > Metazoa > Chordata > Actinopteri > Syngnathiformes > Syngnathidae > Corythoichthys > Corythoichthys intestinalis. The sequence goes on from NC_080398.1 coordinate 48,185,007, forward strand.
AACTTTTTGAGAAAAACGTACTTCTTTACCACACAATACTTTTTACGTTTTCTTGAGTAGATTTGTGAAGAAGAAACACTACTTCGCGACTTTGGGCTACACTAAAGTCGTTACATTTGAATCTTTTGTCTACATATTGACTTTATTTTGCCAGAGATCCTGACAGTGGCTGTCTCAATTTCATCAATGAGACATTGCAATAATACCCAGATAGCAAAATATAACTGGAGCGGACATGGGCCAGATGTACTGCAAATTTCGGCCCAACTTCGTGAAACGGATCCGTGCCAGTGTCTTTTTGAACAATGGCCCAAACTCGGTAAGGAGTCACTTGCCGGATCAGTTTTGGGGCCAGAACTGGTTCAAAGTGGCAGACACGACATTAATGTATGGCCCGGATATGGCACACATGTTACCCAATCTGGGCCAGATTTGTATCAAAACTATTTTCAGTATTAAATTTGGAGTCCATTTTGTTCAATGTATCACTGTAATGTGTTTATATTGCAAATTAAATTTGTCCATTAAAAGAAATAATGACAGTACTTCTTTTTCATGCCATTTATGAATGCTAACATATTGATGCAACATACAACAACATAACAATACAACATTGTTTTTTCACAAAATATTTTAATTGGAACAAGCAACTCAACATTAAAGATGACCCATTTTTAGACTGTAAACAGCATATTGTGTTTGTTAAGGTGCTCGAGAAATGGGGGACTGTATTTATTGACGATGAGAGGGAGTGGTAGACACCCGAAGCAGCACTATGACAGTCTAACCTGTCTATAAACTCTAGTGTCCGAAAGATCCGGTGGGCAGTTTGGTGATAGAACATGTGAATAGGCAGGCAGGCGTTTTTCCAGGCAAGCAGTAACCGATCTAGCGGGGAAAAACACAAAAATGAGCTCAGTATCAGGAGGTTACAAGATTGTTTGTTAGCTGAATGTCACATACCTGTATTTGACTTGTTGATCTGGTGATAATATGAGGCCAACGACCGGTTTAAGTAAGCTGCTGATGAATATCAGCGGCACTGGTCCCAGGCTCAACCATCTGTGCAATCAAGGCGACAATTAAGGCAAAACTGCCATAGTGCTGATCCGGGCCACATCTGGCGCACTTACGTTAAGCGGGAATTTGAGCACGTCCAGTGTGTTACCTATCATTTGGACTGTCATAGTGCTGATCCGGGCCGCATCTGGCGCACTGACGTTTAGTGGGTGTGATTGCTATGCGGATCTGGTGAGCTGATGCCGGATCCGGCACGCAGTCGCCTGCTATTGGGGTAACCACATGACTCCATTATACCAATCAGAGGTAACAATGTCTTTCACCACTTGACACTCATGCTCTTTGGATGGGTGATGTTTCAAGTGATGTTCTGGTCTGAGTTTGATGATTTTTGTCTCATCTTTTTGGCCTAATATGGTCAGGTAATAGGTTAAAGATACATATATACAGTATAATAAAACTGTTCATATAAATGAAGTGCTAAGAAAAGAAATATATCATTATTTAAAAGAAAAAACTGACATTGTAAGCAGTTCCTCACAATGTTACTCGTTACTTTCGTATTCTTTTCAGTGACTACTTTTTTCTTGTACCAGAGTAACTTTTTCAATGACTACTTTCACTTCTACTTGAGTAATACAATTTAGAAGTAATGCTACTCTAACTTGAGTAAAATGTTTGGCTACTCTACCAACCTATGCATATAGCCTAGGTATTGGCTCAGGTACAAGCTTGTCAAATTAGTGGAGCTGTTTGGCTTCATTGGTTGTGGAGGTCCCATTGCACCAGTGTTGTTTTTGACAGGCCTTTTAATTTCTGTCTTGGTCTTTTCGACAAAAAGACTTATTAGACTTAGTCATATTTTAGTCATTTCAAAATCGTCTTTGTCTAGTTTTAGTCGATCAAATCTCATTCAAATTCCATCTAGTTTTAGTCGACAGCTACTCAAAATGTTTTTGTTTATAAAATTCAAATGAAGAGTTTTAGCCCAAAAGTTAATAAAGGTTTCCAACAATTTTAAATGAACATAGACAAACGAGCACATTTTGTAGCATCTATAAGGACAACACCGACTTTGTGATGATAATGTACACTCAACAGGAAAAGCAGTACATTATTTTCAAGAAAACTTAACTAGAAACCACGAACTGTATGCATAAAAAAAGTTGTCCCACCGTTTAATATCCATTAGACTTCCTGAACAGAAAAGCCAAGTGGCTCTGCTTTAGACTGGCCAATGTTTTAAGAGGACGCTCGCCATTCTGAAGCCAATGCGAATGCTGCACTAATGCATCTGATGATCACTCAGCAACGAGCTTTAAAGGCTAAAGCAACATTGCATATTCTCTCTTGCCAAGATAAGAAAAACAAATCTTACCGTGTTTCCAAACAAGCAAGATGGAGCGCAGCTTAGCTTGAGACACATCCAAAACTCTGGTGAGGAGGGAGCGGCGCAGCACATCTTACATGAGTGGCATGACCTAAACACTGCCCGATGCAAGCTGACGTACTTAACGTACGATATGAAAATGTCACGCACTGTGAACATTTAACAGAAACGATGTTGCATTTTCGTCTCGTAGTTAGGGTTAGGGTTAGTCTTGCATTCTTTTCGTTATGTTTTAGTCTCCGAGCCACGTTTTTAGATCGTCACATCATCGTCATGAAAAAAATTGTTCATCGACAAAATATTTTCGTCATCTTCATTGTTGACGAAAACAACACTGAATGGCACTCCTCAGCAGGTTGGACCGCTTCAGGTTGCACAGATTGATGGGTGGTGTGTTTCACTCTACACGTGGGGGCATGTTGGAGCGTCTTTGTGGGACTGAGGCAGCATGCCAGTCGAATGGTTGCCCCATGAGATGAGCACATTGGCTCGGCTCCCCCTGTAGGTGGCTGGTGTGGGGCATGTCCTCTCCCCGTTGCTTGAGTAGCGGTTCCATTTAATAAACGACGCATGTACGACTGGTTACACTTACAAATAGGCAATGTTGTAATCTAGCTGTTTGTGCTGGGACATGACACAGTGAGTATTAGCATATTCTAATTCTCACAGGTGATGTGTCTTAATATGGGTTCCCTACTCCACATAAATAGGAAGCTGTCACCCTGCCCATACCTACCCCATCCTTTCCTGTCTTCCCTCTCCCATATATAGTATTGTTTAGTAATATTTCTGTATTCCTATTCCCTGTGTTTGTACTTTCTGTCTGTTCCATCAAATGCTTTGTGGTCCAGGTGCATTATTGAATAAACACCACAATACAAACAATCACAAAGCAAATGTGTTAAACTCCCCGTGGCACAGCAAAATTATTCCAGCATTTAAAGGCAATCAGATCTAACATTCTGTGTGTCCAAGCATCGGACATGAAAGGTGAAAAATAATAATAAGTGGTTATATTCTCATGTCCATAACACAATTTTTATTTACTTCTTTATAGCAGGGCAGAATTAAGCGGTGAATTTGTCAAGTCCTAGTAAGGATGTACAATTAATTTTATATTTTTTTTTTATGTTGAACAAGATTTTGGCTGCTTCAGTTAACTGAACCTGATCATCTGCGTCTTAGATATCCAGTCTCTGCATATCTAATCAATCACTTTTCCAACCAGTAGTCTGCCAGATAGAATCCTATCATTAAGATGCTTGGATAATAAGTAAGCACTAACTGCTGACAATCAAAGAAAGAAAATTCGAGATGATGAGCATCATGTCTAGGGATCTTTTGGATTAACTCTGTCATGAAAAAAATTATGATTTTTTTTTTTTCTTGAAATTTTGTTTTATTATATTCAAACCTCCAGCCCGCGGGACAATATTTTGCGGCCACCATTTCACATCCATTGGAGCATTCGTTTTATTTGTGTTGTTATAGACATATAGACATATTGTTCTATCAAACACAACAGTTGTTTTGGCTTAAAATACAGCAGTTTCTTTTAAAGAGTGCAAGAGCAGAAACTGCTTTTTCAGTCTTGTCTGTGTTTTCCGCCATATATAGTCCTGCAGCATGAAATGAAGTACGGCAGTTTTTTTGTGACATTGTTTTGGCCACATGGGTGTTTTGGAACAACAATTTATTTGACTATGTCGGGTCTGTTCGTAGATCTGTATCGTTTTTATTGGCATGCTAAATTGGTCCCATTGACTCACGTTAGCTTAGCCACTTCAGAGCTCTGAAACTAGCAAATAATTGGATGGAATTTGTTAAAATCAACTCCACCGACCAATTAAACCCCCGCTAACTCATAGATTAAGCCTAATTTCAAAAATTATTTTGCTTTGAGAGAAAGGAAAGAGTTGAAGAGGCTTTACTGCAATGAGGTCTAGAAATGCTTGTTTCAATTGTGATACATTTGGCTATATAGTTGATGTGCACTTTGGACTTATTTTTGTTCATTTACCTATGGTAGGCTACTTATTTATTTCCTCAAAATTTAAAAAGTCAATGTTTATCTTCAAAATATATTCCATCTCACTCTGCATAATGTAAGTCATTTGTACTTATTATTGTTGATGTATGTTACTTTTTTTAAATAATGTAAACAGTGACATATATTATCTTCATTTTAATGTCCTGCTGTATGTTCTAAGTAGTTAAAATTGAGGTTAACATTTAAAAGTGAGGAAATGAGGGAAAATAAAAATTAGGAGATGAAGGTTGGGGTTACTTTACGGTGTTTTTGTTAACTGTTATTTTACGCATCATTGAAAAAATAAAATTTTGAATGAAAATCAGTTTCTCATGTATGCCTTGTTACAGTAAGTGTAATGCAGTAGCCTAATGCACGTGTAAAACCTGTTTTGTTTTATTTTTTTATTATTTCTATTTTGCTATAACTTCCAAAAGCAGTTTTCTTTGAATTTCTGTGGTTTTAGGAGGTTAGATCCCCCACACCCCCGAAAAAAAAATCTGGCTCTGTGGCGACATTTATGTCAGGGAGTCCCAGCAAAAAATTCTACGTATATGACCTCATAAATATTAACTCTTTGGCTGCCATTCACGGGCATAGAAGTCCAATCCATTTTAACTGTAAGGGGCTTGAATTGCTCATTTGACCTTCTTCCCTCTTTTACTAACTACCACGACACATAATCTGTGACCTGGGCTAGCAGTGAATGAGTTAATGATAACTTTTGAAAACAATAATCCACTGTAGTGCAAACAAATGCAAATTTGTTTTAAATTTACAATTTTCACTAGGAGTGGGAACTTCTTGGTACCTCACGATACGATATGATTTGCGATACAATACTCACAATAACGATGGTCTGACAATATGGCGATGCAACGATTATCGATACATTAGCCAGGAAATCATTCTAAGATATTCTAAAAACAATTACCGTAATTTCCCGAATATAACGCGCACTTTTCCCCCCCCCAAAATCAACTTGTAAAATCATGGTGCGCATTATAAACGGGTACATGGATGGAGACAGAAATTATATATATACACACTCACCGGCCACTTTATTAGGTACACCATGCTAGTAACGGGTTGGACCCCCTTTTGCCTTCAGAACTGCCTCAATTCTTCGTGGCATAGATTCAACAAGGTGCTGGAAGCATTCCTCGGAGAGTTTGGTCCATATTGACATGATGGCATCACACAGTTGGTGCAGATTTGTCGGCTGCACATCCATGATGTGAATCTCCCTTTCCACCACATCCCAAAGATGCTCTATTGGATTGAGATCTGGTGACTATGGAGGCCATTTGAGTACAGTGAACTCATTGTCTTGTTCAAGAAACCAGTCTGAGATGATTCCAGCTTTATGACATGGCGCATTATCCTGCTGAAAGTAGCCATCAGAAGTTGGGTACATTGTGGTCATAAAGGGATGGACATGGTCAGCAACAATACTCAGGTAGACTGTGGCATTCCAGTGATGCTCAATTGGTACCAAGGGGCCCAAAGAGTGCCAAGAAAATATTCCCCACACCATTACACCACCACCACCAGCCTGAACCGTTGATACAAGGCAGGATGGATCCATGCTTTCATGTTGTTGTCGCCAAATTCTGACCCTACCATCCGAATGTCGCAGCAGAAATCGAGACTCATCAGACCAGGCAACGTTTTTCCAGTCTTCTATTGTCCAATTTCGATGAGCCTGTGCAAATTGTAGCCTAAGTTTCGTGTTCTTAGCTGAAAGGAGTGGCCCGGCGTGGTCTTCTGCTGCTGTAGCCCATCTGCCTCAAAGTTCGACGTACAGTGCGTTCAGAGATGCTCTTCTGCCTACCTTGGTTGTAACGGGTGGTTATTTGAGTCACTGTTGCCTTTCTATCAGCTCGAACCAGTCTGGCCATTCTCCTCTGACCTCTGGCATCAACAAGGCATTTCCGCCCACAGAACTGCCGCTCACTGGATATTTTCTGAAATACTCAGACCAGCCCTTCTGTCACCAACAACCATGCCACGTTCAAAGTCACTCAAATCACCTTTCTTCCCCATACTGATGCTTGGTCTGAATTGCAGGAGATTGTCTTAAACCATGTCTACATGCCTAAATGCACTGAGTTGCCGCCATGTGATTGGCTGATTAGAAATTAAGTGTTAACGAGCAGTTGGACAGGTGTACCTAATAAAGTGGCCGGTGAGTGTATATATATATATATATATATATATATTAGGGCTGTCAAACGATTAAAATTTTTAATCGAGTTAATTACAGCTTAAAAATTAATTAATCGTAATTAATCGCAATTCAAACCATCTATAAAATATGCCATATTTTTCTGTAAATTATTGTTGGAATGGAAAGATAAGACACAAGATTGATATATACATTCAACATACTGTACATAAGTATGTGTGTTTATTAAAACAATAAATCAACAAGATGGCATTAACATTATTAACATTCTGTTAAAGTGATCCATTGATAGAAAGACTTGTAGTTCTTAAAAGATAAAAGTTAGTACAAGTTATAGAAATTTTATATTAAAACCCCTCTTAATGTTTTCATTTTAATAAAATTTGTTAAACTTTCAATCAAAGAATAAACTAGTAGCCGGCCATTGTTGATGTCCATAATTACACAATGCTCATGGATGCTTAAGCCCATAAAATCAGTCGCACCCAAGGTGCCACCAGAGGGCGACAAAACTCCAAAAAACACAAGTAACAAGTAACATTGCACTGTGCTATCATTTTAATCTGTTTGAGCGGGGCATGTGCGTTAATTGCGTCAAATATTTTTACGTAATTAATTAAAGAATTAATTACCGTGCGTTAACGCGATAATTTTGACAGCCCTAATATATATAAACCGATTTTTTTTTATTGGGCCACGTTGTGTTGAAGAAACGTATGCGGCAATCCATTGCCGACCATTACGGTACGTGACGTCACCATTTTGTTTCGGTAATACTTCACTCTGATCGACCGAATGATTTCGTCTGTGTTAAATTCTGCTTTTTTCACTCTTCATAAAGCACAGAATTTAGTTTCTTGAACTCATTGGAGTCGACGTTTTCTTGCAGCTCCACAACTCGGACCATAACATAACAAACGTAACAACACAGACTGCCTGTGTGTGTCCGTCAACTATATCTGTCCCTTTGGAAACTCAAACCCAAATAACAACAGTTTCTATTGTTACTGTTGTGTCGACAGCGATGAGCTCTCTTGCATTTCCGACTTACGTTCTCACTTTCATTTTACCGTATCAATCCATGGAAGAAACATTTATTCATCATGATGAAACGAGCAAGTTATACAGCAGCCTTTAAAAGAAAAGTCACATCTGTTTTGTTTTCTCCTAGATTCTGGTAAGTTGGAGAAGTTGTCAAATCATAAAAATATTGTCAGTTTATGGTCAAGTTTTGAACTACCAATATGCTATGCTTGTGCTGTGTTTCACCAGTCAGTAAAATGACATTTCTGTATCTGTACACGAGCTCTGTTTTCTTGTATTCTTCTATTTATTGGTGCTAAAATTAGGGTGCACGTTATAAATGGTTACAATAATTTTTCCTAGATTTTACAAGTAAATTTGGGGTGCGCATTATACACGGGTGCGCCTTATATTCGGGAAATTACGGTAATAAACAGAAAAACAAGCTTTTGCTGTGAATTGGAATGAGTTTATCACTAGTAGACGTCCAATCCGTTTGAACTGGGAGGCATTGGCTGCCATCCCTCCCACTTCAACAGTGGCAGCCAATGCCAGGCAATGAGGTAATTTTAGGCCATTTAAGGTCATTTACCTGTTGATTTCCAGTTACTTCCTGTTGATTTTGGGGTATGTTATGGGTCTCTCCCTGTTTAGAGTTACAGAATAGGAAATGACCTGGGAATACATCCAAATGAATAGGCAGTGACTCAAACTCAACAGAAAATGATCTGTAAATGCCCTAAAATGAACTGCAAGTCACCTGTAAATGCCCTGAAAATCGGACAGAATGACTGTGAATGCTCTGGTTTCGAATGAACGAACATTCCCAGTCTATATGGATTGGGCGTCGAGCACCGTCAATGCAGCCTTAGAGTTAACTGAGACACTATTATGGTAGAAGGTTTTGGCAACAACTTGTTGGTTCAGTTTTGTTTTTTGTTTTTTAGACATTGACACCTTTTCAAAACGATATCTCGATTCTCGGCAGGAACATATCGATAACCTTTTGGGATACAAAGTATCACGATATATCACAATTTTGATATTTTGTCACACCCCTAATTTTCACTGAATGTGGCTCATATATTCTTTGTTAAGATATAATGCCGTAAAAATACTGATGTATTTCCAAAGAAGAAACCAGCTGAGGTAGCTGATTGTGAAGGTTTAATCAGGAGCACTCTACCAAACATAATTTATCGACAAAATGACTTTTAAAAAAAAAAATATATATATATATATATAAATACAGTGTTATCGTGACACTGCACACACACACAAACATATACACGTTCATTTGAGACAATCACTGGGAGCATCCTAGAGGAAAAAGTGAAAATTACATTATGATTCCCTTTGGACCCATTTGGTCTGAACTTTAATCAGACCAAGTGTTCACAAGAGAAACATATAAATATGTTTGCTTTATGACACAGATATGCCTGACATCTGCCAACGATTCCTGTGGGTTTCGTGAGCTTCAGCCACTTGGCCCTCACTGAAATTGAAAGGGCACCAAAAGTGCACCTTGATGCTCTTCCAATGATTTGGAAGAAAACAGCTTGAAGAAAAGATATGTGTGGTTTGTTTGTGTTGTCACACTTATGTGCTTTGAGTAAATCCCAGTGTGCACGTCAAAGCGATTTTTGCGTGTTCACATGCGTCACCAGCTTCGGTTCCGACGCCAGAAGTATGACCGTCCGACTTGCCTCAGCCCCACCCCTTCCTGCATGTGTATAAAACATTGTGCCGTCTCTCTTGTGCACTCACAAGCTGATTCACTGAAACATTTTGACAGAGCCCTCGTCAGCACACATGGCTGCAGGTGAGTATCAAAAGAATTCTTATATTGGATGAGTTTCAAGTGAGTTTTTGATGAGTTATTGTGCATTGCTTCTTCTCTCTTCTGACTACATTAAAATATAGTGTAATTATAACACAAGTTATGGGCATAATATGCTATTTTCATGTCAGTCAAGTTAAAACTATGATTCCTCGCGTGTCACTTGTTTTTGTGAGCAATTAAAACCAGACTAAATATTGATGATAATCATCTAAATTCATACATCAATTTCTTATCAGGGCGATTTAACTTAATTAATCACATAATTATCATTCAATATTGTGGATCATGTCATTGGAACTTTACAATCTTCAATTCTCTGGTGTTATTAAAAATGCAGAATGGTTGTAAATGGTTGGAAAGGCGAGAAAAGTGAAGATGATTGGAGCTTGGAGGACTTCTACTCATAGCAGCCCATCCTTAACAACCATGTGAATAATACATGTGTGACAAAGACTGGCTGCGAACAGGAATAATATTAGCATTGAAAGAATGACTATTTACATCACCACCTTTGTGCGACAAAGACTCATGGTTAAAAATGAACGAATGCAAGAAAGCTATGTATTATAGGTATTTAATATTTGTGATATGTGTAATTATACTATTTCTTTTGACTTGTAGCCAATAAAATTACATTTTTAGATTGATTGGCCAAGTGTATTCTATTTCTATGGATTATTCAAAAGTGGGAGACATTTTGACCTATTGATTAGAACACTTTTGTAATGTATTCCTGTTAGAGTGGCATGTTGAATATTGAATAATGCAAATGACGCATAGACAAAACAATCAATAATGGTTATTGGTAGGTTACATTGGTATTGTGCTGACATCGCAGTTTAATTTATGCCTTAATATGGCCTCATTGTTTTTGCACTGCATGAACTAAGGGTTGTTTGTTTGTTTTTGGCTGTCGGCTGGGGAACATATACTTGAAAAGCAAACCGACAGCCAATTATTTTAACGCTTTCAAGGACAATGGTCACTGCAGTTTAAGACAATTTGATAATTTTAGCCCATTATAGGGCAAGTGATTATTTGTGGTCATTAGAAGAAAAAAAATATTAGGAATTATTGTTATTTTAATTATTAATCATTATTGTATTTATACATATATATATATTATAAATGATAATGCATTTATAAATTAATAGAATGTTAATACATGTTAAATTAATGGGATTTAAATGAATTAAAACAGAAATTCACTCTGGTTATCTTCCCCCCCCCCCCCCACACACACACACACACACAGTATTTAACTTATTGCATGCCATTGAAGGCGATAGACATCCAATTTATTTAAACTGTGAGGAACGACTGTGAATGCTAATCTTTCAGGGCCATTGACGGCATTAGATGTCCAATCTATTTTGAATGGGAGAAGCAAATCGCACCTACCATTCAAAATGGATTGGACGTCTAACGCCGTCAATGGCAGCAAATAAGGGTTAAAACAAAAAAAAACAAAAACAAAAAAATCATAATTTATGAATGATGGGTTTTTAGGGGCTTTATCAAGTTTACCTTTTTCTTGTCACCTCTTGCCTGCAGGCATGAATGTAGTTATCTACGTGGTGGTATTTCTGGCTGCTGTGTCCAAGGTCTCCCTGAGTCTGCCCTCACAGACCCTTGTAAGTGCCGTTCTCACACACACACACACAGTCAAGCTTCAGAATTATTTTGACTTCAGGTATTTATATGTAGCTCTCACATTATGTCTACAAGGGGAAAACGTTCCAGTCTCAAAGGTTATACATCAAGATTTGGTCCTTGGATTGGAATGGCAAGAACAAACACTCAAACCATCAGCAGCAGTGTTAAGACTTCAGGTTTCTTGTTTTGCTTTGTGCGACTTTGACATTATATGTACAAGGGGAAAGTATTTCCGCCAAAAACAGTTGAATGTCAAAAGTTGGTCCACAAAGGTTAAACAAATACTGCACCAAATCAATTTCAGTGTTTTGGACATAACATATAGCGAAATGAGTCAAAGATTTGGACACACCTTATTCAATAGCTTAAAAAAAACTGGTCCACAGCATAAAAATAGGAAGGTACACATACATATTAGCGGAAAACACTCAGGTGACTTGAAGTTCCGCTCTGAGATCCCCAGTTTGGCCAGATTAAAAAATTGTCCTATATGCATGTGTGATACATCATTGGAAAGCATAAAATCTCGATTTTCTGGGGGAAGAAAAATTTTGAATGGGAGGGCATTTTTAACAATTTTTAAACCCCTAAACTCTAACTGGAGGTGAGAGCATGAGAGAGCATAATTAAAGACACCATGATTTTAACGAGATATTATCGTGTACTTACCTTGTTTCGATCCAAAAACCCAGTGTAGCATGTCTCACCGAGTGTCAAGACACAGCTATGAATGTTCACAGCCGGACTTTGTGGGGATTTTATGGGTGAGACACGGTAATATAACTGAAATCGCCGACATCAAAGAGTGGTTGAGATTTTCTTTTTCAAATATTTACTCATTTAAACTTTTTTTTTTTCGTTGTTTGGATCGATTATTTATTGTCTAAAATATCAGGGAAAATGCAACAGTAACAAAAAAACAATTAAGCGATCGTTATGAGGTCGATATCCGTGACCTGTTTACAGACGCTATTTTTTCCATTGTGACGTAATTTGTTTAAAAGTTTAAACTATGCGAGTGAATCATTTTATATAGTTTTTTTTAAATATTAGTTTTTAGTTTTATTTAGTTTTTTCTAACTAAAATATATATATATATATATATATATATATATATATATATATATATATATATTAGGGCTGTCAAAATTATCGCGTTAACGGGCGGTAATTAATTTTTTAAATTAATCACGTTAAAATATTTGACGTAATTAACGCACATGTCCCGCTCAGACAGATTTGAATGACAGTACAGTGAAATGCCCACATGTTAATTGTGTTTTATGGAGTTTTGCCGCCCTCTGCTGGCGCTTGGGTGCGACTGATTTTATAGGCTTCAGCACCCATGAGCATTGTGTAAGTAATTATTGACATCAACAATGGCGGGCTACTAGTTTATTTTTTGATTGAAGTTTTTACAAATTTTATTAAAACGAAAACATTGAGAGGGGTTTTAATATAAAATTTCTATAACTTGTACTAACATTTATCTTTTAAGAACTACAAGTCTTTCTATCCATGATCGCATTAACAGAATGTTAATAATGTTAATGCCATCTTATTGATTTATTGTTATAATAAACAAATACAGTCTCTATGTACTGTATGTTGAATGTATATGTATCTTGTGTTTAATATGTTGTTTAATGTGTTTAACAATAATTTACAGAAAAATATTGCATATTTTATAGATGGTTTGAATTGCGATTAATTACGATTAATTAATTTTCAAGATGTAATTAACCCGATTAAAAATTTTATTTATATAAATTATATATATATATATATATATATATATAAGACATCAATTAATAATTCTAAGCTAAAAATGATAGCCATTTCAAATATTAAATATAATTACTTTCTTTTTATGGCTGAGTTGAAACAAAAGCGGTTGTAAACGGGTGTCTCCAGGGTGAAATGGACAAATAAAAAATAGTTCAGGGTCTTAATACACCATGAAACTGCTATGGCAGCATATAGACATATTGTTCTATCAAACACAACAGTTCTTTTGGCTTAAAATACAGTAGTTTATTAAGAGGGGTGCAAGAGCAGAAACTGCTTTTTCAGCCTTGTTTGTGTTTTCCACCAAATACATAAGAGAAAGAAAACAACTTTTGAAACCGCACCTTTTTTATCATCTCTAGATGATTCACGACAGATCTGATGGCAAGGCCGTGGTGTCGGACAGCCCGTCATACAACCGCACGCGCCAGGCCCGCTCTGCTGGCTCGCCTCTATCGGGACAGCAGGCCAGCTACGAGCAACCTCGGGAGGATGCGGAGGCTTTCAACACCTTAAGCCAGCTACTGGTTAAACTCATCACCAGGAAAGGTGATTCGTGAACACTTTTTTCTGATCATTTAGAAAGGCTAAAGCTTTCTTAAAGTAGATGTCCAATCATGTGGCTTTGTTCATCCTTCTGGTATGAATTTACATTAGTTTAATCACTTGTAGACGTCCATCCATTTAAACTGGGAGGGTGGCAGCGAATGAACTTTCGTTCATTCGCTGCCACCCTCCCAGTTCAAATGGATTGGACGTCTATCACCATCAGTGGCAGCCAGTGAGTTAATAAAACATTGGAGAACAACACTGCAAGACATTATACACATCTGAAGATAATTTTTAAAGCTATAAATGCTCCATTGTACCAATTGAACCATATAAGTATACTCAACAAAGCAGGACCTGTACAACAAAATCCCTCTCATTTTACAAAACGCCTAGTGGATACCACATGATTTTTGCGAGAACTAGTGTGCTTTACAGGCTGAAGGCTGTGACGAAGAGTGTGCAAGTCCTGTACTGGTTAACGCCTAACCTACAGGCAAATATAAATCTGCAAATAATTACTGTAATTTTCGCACTATTAGGCGCACCTGACTATATTTCGCCACCCAGCAATTGTGACACGAAAACGGTATTTGTTTACAGATAAGCAGAAGCTGTCCTCACTGTATTATGAGATATTTACACCAAAAGATATTGATCGGTACCACTTTATTTGACAGCGGCAACATACGACTGTCAAAAGGCTAAATGAACCACCATTCATTGCTTCAAGAAGCTTCATTTGGCCATCACTGCTCCCTTGAGGCAGACAGTCAACCTCTGCTGCCACCTACTGTCAACACTGTTGTTGTCCAGTATGCCTCCTAGCGTGCATTGTAGCACTACAGATGTAAATATCAACCAAAATGTATGTTCTGTGCTATTTGTTTAGTTACTGTTCCAGTTGTTTCATTAATTGCTAGTTATGGTATTTGGTAACACTTTATTTGACAGTGGCACCATAAGACTGTCATTAGACAATCATAATTATGACAAAACACTGTCATGGGCATTAATGAATGCTTATAACAAATGTCACTTAGTGTTATCTGGCAAATTATCTCACTTTTGAATGCATGTAAAACATCTGAGCTGGACATAAATGGAGTTAGTAACATTATTTGCCGGATGACACTTAATGATATTTTTCATAAGCATTCAGTAATCCCAATGAAAGTGTCATGTCATGATTATGATGGTCTTACAACAGTCTTATGACGCCGATGTCAAAATAAATGTTACCAAATAGCATAACAAGCAATCAATGAAACAACTGGACCAGTAGCTGAATAAATAATTAGCACAGAACATGAATTTTGAATGTTATTTACGTCTGTAGTGCTGCAATGCATACTAAGAGGCATGTGTTACTTATCAACCCAAATAAATCAACAAATAAGCCGCACTGGACTATAAACTGTAGGATTTAAAATGAATGAAAAAAGTAGTGGCTTATAGTCCGAAAATTACGGTAATCAGCCTTGATAGGAAAAAAATGGGCTCTTCATATAGTTGTGTATACATTTCTAGAATATACCTCTCAAATATACATTGTGATCCATCCGTGAATAATGGAGGACAGTATAAAAAATGTTCGTGGCAACTTGACAGACCTTCAGCCTCAGAAAAAAAGCCCCCAATAGGCAAAATACAGACTTCTTGCCCTTGCTTATCAACCAACTGTACATACTTTATCTCATAAATTTCACTTGTGTTCTTGACACAAACATGTTTGTGTCAAGAACACAAGAACACATTCATGTTTGTTGTCGTTCCCTCCTTTCCGATCTGGCGTCCACAGGGCCTGAATGACCCAAAATGTGATGTCCATCTGCGGATGCCAGGTCTAATAAAATAAAAAAATATTTTGGAAATATTGCTCATTATTTCTTATTTTAAAAATATGAATAAACATGAAAAAGAAAAAAAATATCAAAACAAAATTAATACAATTAAAATTAATAAAAACACAAATACACTGCGGTCATGTCCCCCCTCCCTCACCCCTCCACCCTTTTAATAGTATTTAATTAAATCAATTAAAAAGCAGAAAAGTAGAACAAAGGTATTTTCGTCGTAATTACTCTTTTGGGTACATTAGCATTTGATTACATACATATTCACCGTAATATAAGTCTTCACAACTGGGCAGGCTCTCTGGGAACATGTCACAGGCAGCACTGTACCGTAGTATTCTGTGCAAAGTGTCAGTCAAATTTAACACACGCTAATTAGTCCTGTGAAAAATTATGAAAACTGCACATTTTCATGAATTTACAAAACCCCGCCGGACGCCCCGGACAGGATGTGAAAAGTGGACATGTCCGGGCAAAAGAGAACGTTTGGGCACCCTAAATTAATTGACAACGACAGACATCCAATTTATTTAAACTGGTAGGACTGTGTGTGAAAGCCATGTTTCAGTACCACTTATGGCACGAGATGTCTAATTCGTTTTGAGAAGCAGATTGGCAGCGCCTTAATTGTAGCCTCCCCCAGCCAGATTGGACGTCTAGCACCGTCAATGGCAGCCCATTACTTAAATGAGTGCTCCGTGAAGGGTTAAAACCATTCTTGTTGTAATGCCACCACCTACTGGTCAAAATAAATATGCAATTTTTACGTTTCAAATGTTGATACAAGGTATGCTTTCTATTTTCTAGGCATGCCTTACCAAAGCAGAAGCTCCATCGCGAGCAGAGCCAGCGGCCTGACGCCTGAGCACAGGATAAAGGACCGAGATTACGAGGGCTGGATGGACTTTGGGAGACGCAGTGCAGAAGCCTTGGAGTTCTCCTAAAGGCACGGCTTTCTTCCTTCCATTGCAGAGCTACAGCATTCACCATTGCCAAAAAGCACGCCCTCAATCCATGTTCTACTCCCAGTGCTATTTCCACAAATCAAATGTGACATTATAAACCCAAAATGATGCAGTCTTGCATAGGCCTGAATATATGTTGGTGATTGACTGAAGATGACACAAAAAAGTGGCAAAAGACGAAAGAATTTGTCCTCAAAAAATGTTTTTTTTAATTGCGTTTTTCAATGTTTTTTTTTATTTTATTATTTTTTTTTTTTTTATTGAAAGCATCATCGAGAGCAATTTAAGCAAAGATCATCTTTAACATTGTATATGGCGATGGCGGAAAACACTCAGGTGAGTTGAAGTTCCGCTCTGAGACCCCTAGTTTGGCCAGATTTGAAAATTGTCCTACATGCATGTGTGATGCATCATTGGAAAGCTTAAAATCTCGATTTTCTGGGGGTAGAAAATTTTTGAACAGCAGGGCATTTAAAAAACAACAACAACAACAAACCCTATCTGGAGGTGAGAGCACGCGAGAGCAGAATTAAAGACGGCATGACTTTAACGAGATATTATCGCGTAATTACCTTGTTTCGATCCAAAAACTCCATGTAGCATGTATCACTGAGTGTCAAGACACAGCTGTGAATGGCCACAGCTGGATTTTTGGGGGATTTTATGGGTGAAACATGATAATATAACAAGGGGTCGCGATGCAGAAATTGCAGACATCAAGGAGTGCTCGAGATTTTCTTTTTCATATATTTACCCTTTTAAACTTTTTTTTTTTTTTTTTCTTTGTTTGGATCAATTACTTATCATCGAACATATCGGAGAAAATACGACAGTAACAAAAAAATACAATCAAACGATAGTTATGTGGTAGATATCCGTGACTTTTTTTACAGACACCACTTTTTTCGTTGTGACGTAATTTGTTTAAAAGTTTAAAATATGCGAGTGAATAATTTTTTAACATCGTTTTTTTTTTTAATGGAATATTAGACATTAATTAATGATTCCAAGCTAAAAATGACAGACATTTTGAATAATAAATATAATTAATTACCTTCGTATTATGGCTGGGTTGAAACACAGGCAGTTGCGCGACGTCTGCAAATTTCCAGGGTAAAACGGACAAATTAAAAATAGTTCGGGGGCTTCATGCACCATAAATCTGCTATGGCAGCATATAGACATATTGTTCTATCAAACACAACAGTTCTTTTGGCTTAAAATACAGCAGTTTCTTTTAAAGAGGGGTGCAAGAACAGAAACTGCTTTTTCAGTTTTGTCTGTGTTTTCGACAAAAAATATCAATCATTTGGGCAAAAATGAAAACAGCTTCATGTATACTTAACTTCTTAACGTCTTTTGCCACTGTATAAGTGTAATTTGCAGCTAATAGATAATCTGCCAAATAAGTATTCATGATAATTTAGACATAACTGTATACTGTATATTAGCCCAGAAAGCTATTTATTTAATAAATAATTCTGCATATATTAAAGCTAAGATTAGAAGCACTATTTAAATTACATAAAAGCAAAAACATACATGATGACAGCCCCACATCTTATTTTCACTGCCCCTCCCAATATGCAGATATGATGTATATTAATAGAATAATCATAATAAAACAATTTGTGTCAGAGTGGTCATTATTGTCTCTTGGTCCCAATTTCCGCAATTTTTAGACTATAAGCTTCTACTTTTTACCCCTCATTTTGAATCCTGCGGCCCATAGTCCAGTGCATCTTATTTGTTTATTTATTTGGCTTAATAGGTAACACTGGACTATAAGCCGCTACTTTTTCCCCACATTTTGAATCCTGCGGCTCATAGTCCAGTGCATCTTATTTGTTTATTTATTTGGCTTAATAGGTAACACTTTGACAGCGCCGTCATAAGACCGTCATAATTATGACATAATAATGACACTATTACAGGCATTAATGAATGCTTATGACAGATATCATTAAGTATCATTCGGAAAATTATATAACCAACACTCCATTTATGTCCAGCTCGGATCTTTTACATCTATTCGAAAATGAGATAATTTGCCGAACACACAAACACACACAAAATGACAACTGTCATATTCATTAATGCTCACGGTGATGGTGTTATTACAGTTTTACGGCACCACTGTCAAATAAAGTATTACACAATACCAGAGCTAACAATTAATGAAACAACTGGAGGAGTAACTGAAGAAATAATTGGCACAGAACATGAATTTTGATTGTTATTTACATCTGGAGTGCAGCAATGCATGCTAGGAGCCATGTTGGATGACAACAGTGTTGACAGCAGGTGGCAGCAGAGGTTGACTGTATACCCCAAGGGAGTAGTGATGGCAAAATAAAGCTCCTTGAAGCATTTGGTTCAAAGCTTTACGGTGTTTCATTTAGTGTTTTAATAGTCTTATGATGCCGCTGTCAAATAAAGTGTTACTGGTTAATATCTTTTGGTAAAAATATCCCATACTACAGTGAGTACAGCTGCGGTTTATAGCCCAGTGCGGCTTATTTGCAGTGTTGTTAATTTTACTTCAAAATAGTAATTAATTACAGTTACAAATTACTTCTCCCAAAAAGTAATTGCGTTAGTAACTCAGTTACCTGAATGTAAGAGTAATTAGTTACTTGGCAAAGTAACTAGTGATAATTTTTTTTTTTCTCAAAAAAAAAAAAAAAAAAAAAACAAGAAACAAAAAAAACAAAAAACAACAAACAAAAAAAAAACAGGTCACACAATGTGAAGTTTAAAGGATTTGGGGGACAATTGGCCCTAGCCCCTTTACCCTCCACTTAACTAGACACAAGGGTATTGCGATAACTAGCTAGTAACCTTTGCTATGTGTGGAAGTCATTTAAAGTTGTGAATCAACCGTTAAAGTTGTTAAAATTGCTCCCGTTATTGCATTAGTTCCCTTCTGTCTACTTTAAACATGTGTAAGTTTTAAAACTGTTTCATCATTTAAAGATAGATTTAAGTTACGATTTTGCCGATTTAGAAGCATTTTAGATGAAAAAAAAAAAAAAAAAAGTTACTTAGGTTCGCTAGGAAGGATCTCTACATCAGGGCTTTCCTGAGAGGTCTACTGCTTTAAGATGGCGGCTGTTTACTAACGCATGTAGTCCTTAAAACATGTTGGCAATGCAGCTGTGTCAGTTTTTGCATCTAGTTCTATAATATGATATCTACCGTGTCTTGTGGGCGTAGTTTGTCGGCTATGGCTACGGAGCCACCGAGCATCGCGGTTGCAACGGCGTCTTCCCCACTGCTGCTCTGCTCTCGTCCCCGTGTCCGTTTCTCTCAGACTTTTTTTATTCAACCAACTTAGTAACGCATAGTAACGCACGCCTTTCCCGCCTCAGTAACGGTAACGGCGTTGCCAAGATGAGAAAAGTAATTAATTAGATTACTCATTGCTGAAAAAAGTAACGCCGTTAGTAACGCCGTTATATTGTAACGCCGTTATTAACAACACTGCTTATTTGTTGATTCATTTGCGTTAATAGGTAACACTTTATTTGACAGCGGGGTCATAAGACGGCCATAAGAATGTCATAATAATGACATGAGTACGACACTATTATAGACCCTACCCACCGACGTCACAAAACCACGTGCTCGCTGTGTGGTTCCGCCCACTTGTCCGTCATTTTGTCTCTGTATTAGCATTGTTTTCAATTGATCGAGGAATTTAAAATGCATTTCATGGAAGACCCGGTGTTTTCTGATGCCGTAAACTCACTGGATGTGTTGCATAAAAGGTGTTATGTGGAAAAGCTTCGTTCTATACAGTCGCCAGATCCATGTTTGATGCCCAAATCGATGTTTTTCGACCCACTGTCTTCGCCCTGTCTGCCTGACATCTGCTACGCTGATATTTACAATTATCTTGTCCACACAAAATCAGCCTATTCCCACGAAAATTTGAAAAACTTCAAGAGCTTGGAGGCTTATAAAGACTTCGTTGCTGGTTGGGTGAAACAGGTCCTCGTTCGGCAGGAATCTATCTTGTGCTTGGAAAGGTGAGTTACGAAATTTTCAATTCAAAATCTTTTGTTATTGCTAACATCCACTGTCAAGTCTAATGTATTTCATGTCGTTTGTCAATGGAGTTAAGGCTTTTAATGTTTATATGGTTTAGCGATAGCACTCTCACTACATACATACGTGTATGTTGTCGGCGATTAGCCTAGCAATGATCTTAATTGTGGTTATTTGTCAGCCCCGTAGACGAGGCCAGTTTCTTTCACTTGGTACCAGCTAAATATTATTCAAAAAATAACGATGGTGGAAGAAAGGGAAGTCACAAACATCTTGAATTTGAAACTATGTCGTACTACGTCGTATGTTGTCGGCGATTAGCCTCGCAATGATCTTAATTGTGGTTATTTGTCAGCCCAAAACCCTCTAAGTATATCTTAAATGCATCTTACCGGATATAAAATGACTACTACATAGTCTGTGGTGATTTTTTGGTGCCCAGTTTTCACGTCGAATTGCAGCCGTCCATTTCGCTCTCCTCTTTGGATCCCTCGGAATACGGTAAAACTTCAAGTCTCTCCTTCCATCTTCTCTGTTAGTGCAACCAACAGCCACACACGCCTTCACCATTTTGATTATTAATGTTAAGGAGCAGAAAAACACGCCGTAAATAGGAGAAATGTACGTAGCCGTAACAGGTTAACACTATGTTTTGACAGACAAGTGGGCGGTACCATTCAGGAGAGCGGAGCTGTGACGTCACGTGGGTAGGGTCTATAGGCATAAAGGAATGCTTATGACAAATAGTCATCTCCTCCGTGAGTCATCACCTTATCGTGGTGGAGGGGTTTGCGTGTCCCAATGATCTTAGGAGCTATGTTGTCTGGGGCTTTAAGCCCCTGGCAGGGTCACCCATGGCAAACAGGTCCTAGGTAAGGGGCCAGACTAAGCATGGCTCAAACTGACCCCTTATGATGAGAAAAAGAAATGAATTCCAGTTTCCCTTGCCCGGACGCAGGTTACCGGGGCCCCCCTCTGGAGCCAGGCCTGGAGATGGGGCTCGAAGGCAAGCGTCTGGTGGCCGGGCCTGTCCCGATGGGGCCCGGCCGGGCACAGCCCGAAAAGGCAACATGGGTTCCCCTTCCCATGGGCTCACCACCTGTGGGAGGGGCCAAAGGGGTCGGGTGCGTTGAGAGTTGGGCGGCAGCCAAAGGCGGGGGCCTTGGCGGTCCAACCCCCAGCTGCAGAAGCTAACTCTTGGGACATGGAATGTCACCTCTCTGGCAGGGAAGGAGCCTGAGCTGGTGGGTGAGGCAGAGAAGTTCCGACTAGATATAGTCGGACTCTCCTCCACACACAGCTTGGGTTCTGGTAACAATCCTCTCGAGAGGGGTTGGACTCTCTTCCATTCTGGAGTTGCCCACGATGAGAGGCGCCGAGCAGGTGTGGGCATACTTATTGCCCCCCGGCTTGGTGCCTGTACGTTGGGGTTTACCCCCGTAGACGAGAGGGTAGCCTCCCTCCGCCTTCGGGTGGGGGAACAGGTTCTTACTGTTGTTTGCGCTTATGCACCGAACAGCAGCTCAGAATACCCACCCTTTTTGGAGTTCTTGGAGGGTGTGCTGGAAAGCGCCCCCTCTGGGGACTCCCTCGTTCTACTGGGGGACTTCAACGCTCACGTGGGCAATGACAGTGAGACCTGGAGGGGCGTGATTGGGAGGAACGGCCCCCCCGATCAGAACCCGAGTGGTGTTCTGTTATTGGACTTCTGTGCTCGTCACGGTTTGTCCATAACGAACGCCATGTTCAAACATAGGGGTGTCCACATGTGCACTTGGCACCAGGACACCCTTGGCCGCTGTTCAATGATCGACTTTGTAATCGTGTCATCGTACTTGCGGCCACATGTTTTGGACACTCGGGTGAAGAGAGGGGCGGAGCTGTCAACTGATCACCACCTGGTGGTGTGTTGGCTCCGATGGTGGGGGAAGTTGCTGGCCAGACCTGGCAGGCCCAAACGTATTGTGAGGGTCTGCTGGGAACGTCTGGCAGAATCCCCTGTCAGAAAGAGTTTCACCACCCACCTCCAGCAGAACTTCTCCCTTGTCCCGGGGGAGGTGAGGGACATTGAGTCCGAGTGGGCCATGTTCCGCACCTCCATTGTTGAGGCGGCCGATCGGAGCTGTGGCCGTAAGGTGGTTGGTGCCTGTCGTGGCGGCAATCCCCGAACCCGCTGGTGGACACCAGCGGTAAGGGATGCCGTCAAGCTGAAGAAGGAGGCCTATCAGGCCTTTTTGGCTTGTGGGACTCCGGAGGCAGCTGACAGGTACCGGCTGGCCAAGCGGACTGCGGCTTCGGCGGTTGCCGAGGCAAAAACTCGGACATGGGAGGAGTTCGGCGAGGCCATGGAAAACGACTTCCGGACAGCTTCGAGGAAATTCTGGTCCGGCGTCTGAGGAGAGGAAAGCAGTGCACCATTAACACTGTGTATAGTGAAGATGGTGTACTGCTGACCTCGACTCGGGACGTCGTGAGTAGGTGGGGAGAATACTTCGAAGCCCTCCTCAATTCCACCGACACGCCTTCCTTTGAGGGAGCAGAGTCTGGGGACTCTATGAGGTGGGCTCTTCGATCTCTGGGGTTGAAGTCACTGAGGCGGTTGGTAAGCTCCTCGGTGGCAAGGCCCCAGGGGTAGATGAGATCCGCCCGGAGTTCCTAAAGGCTCTGGATGTTGTGGGGCTGTCATGGCTGACGCCTCCACAACATTGCGTGGACATCGGGGACAGTGCCTCTGGATTGGCAGACCGGGGTGGTGGTTCCCCTTTTTAAAAAGGGGGACCGGAGGGGGTGTTCCAATTATAGAGGGATCACACTCCTCAGCCTCCCCGGTAAAGTCTATTCAGGGGTGCTGGAGAGGAGGGTCCGTCGGGAAGTCGAATCTCTGATTCAGGAGGAGCAGTATGGTTTTCGTCCCGGCCGTGGAACAGTGGACCAGCTCTACACCCTCGGCAGGGTCCTCGAGGGTGCATGGGAGTTCGCCCAACCAGTCCACATGTGTTTTGTGGATTTGGAGAAGGCGTTCGACCGTGTGCCTAGGGAAGTCCTGTGAAGGGTGCTCCGGGAGTACGGGGTACCGAGCCCCCTGGTAAGGGCTGTTCGGTCCCTGTACGGCCGGTGTCAGAGTCTGGTCCGCATTGCCGGCAGTAAGTCGAATTCGTTCCCAGTGAGGATTGGACTCCGCCAAGGCTGCCCTTTGTCACCGATTCTGTTCATAATTTTTATGGACAGAATTTCTAGGCGCAGCCGAAGCGTTGAGGGTGTCCGGTTTGGTGGCCCCAGCATTGCATCTCTGCTTTTTGCTGATGATGTGGTGCTGTTGGCTTCATCAAGCCGTGACCTCCAACTCTCACTGGGGCGGTTCGCGGCCGAGTGTGAAGCGGTTGGGATGAAGATCAGCACCTCCAAATCCGAGACCATGGTCCTCAGCCGGAAAAGGGTGGAGTGCCCTCTCCGGGTCAGGGATGAGATCCTGCCCCAAGTGGAGTTCAAGTATCTTGGGGTCTTGTTCACGAGTGAGGGTAGGAGGGAGCGGGAGATTGACAGGCGGATCGGTGCAGCGTCTGCAGTGATGCGGACTCTGCACCGGTCCGTTGTGGTGAAGAAGGAGCTGAGCCAAAAGGTGAAGCTCTCGATCTACGTTCCTACCCTCACCTATGGTCACGAGCTGTGGGTCGTGACCGACAGAACAAGATCCCGGATACAAGCGGCCGAAATGAGTTTCCTCCGCAGGGTGTCCGGGCTCTCCCTTAGAGATAGGGTTAGAAGCTCGGTCATCCGGGAGGGGCTTGGTGTCGAGCCGCTACTCCTCCGCGTTGAGAGGAGCCAGTTGAGGTGGCTCGGGCATTTGGTTCGGATGCCTCCTGGACGCCTCCCTGGAGAGGTGTTCTGGGCATGTCTCACCAGCAGGAGGCCCCGGGGTCGACCCAGGACACGCTGGAGAGACTATGTCGCTCGGCTGGCCTGGGAACGCCTTGGAATCCCGCCGGAGGAGCTGGCTGAAGTGGCTGGGGAGAGGGAAGTCTGGGCTTCCCTGCTAAAGCTGCTGCCCCCGCGACCCGACCCCGGATTAAGCGGAAGATAATGGATGGATGGATGGACAAATAGTCATTAAGTATCATTCGGCAAAATATGTCACCAACACTCTATCTCCAGCTCGGATGTTTTACATCTATACAAATGTGAGATAATTTGCCAGATGACACAAAATGACATATGTCGTAAGCATTTATTCATGCTCATGGCCGTGTCATTTTATAGTTATGATGGTCTTATGGCCGTTTTATGGTGTCAATGTCAAATAAAGTGGTACCAAATACCAGATCTAGCAATTAATGAAACAGCTGGATGAGTAACTGAAGAAATAATTAGCACAGAACATGAATTTTGATTTACATCTATAGTGCTGCAATGCATGCTAAGAACGCATGTTGTATGACAACAGTGTTGCAAGCAGGTGGCAGCAGAGGTTAACTGTGTACCCCAAGGGAGCATTGATAGCCAAATGAAGCCTCTTGAAGCAATGAAGCTTTGCAGCCAAATGGTTCAAAGCTTCATGGGGGTTCATTTGGTCTTGTGACAGTCCTATGATGCCGCTTTCAAATAAAATGTTACCAATTAATATATTTTGGTATAAATATCCAATACTGGCGGCACGGTGGCTGAGTGGTTAGCACGTCTGCCTCACAGTTCTGAGATCAAGGGTTCAATCCCGGGCTTCAGCCTTCCTGTGTGGAGTTTGCATGTTCTCCCCGTGCCTGCGTGGGTTTCCTCCGGGAACTCCGGCTTCCTCCCACATCCCAAAAACATGCATGGTAGGCTGATTGAACACTCTAAATTGTCCATAGGTATGAGTGTGTGTGTGAATGGTTGTATGTCTCCTTGTGCCCTGCGATTGGCTGGCAACCAGTTCAGGGTGTCCCCTGCCTACTGCCCGTAGTTAGCTGGGATAGGCTCAAGCACCTCCGCGACCCTCGTGAGGAAAAAGCGGCAAGGAAAATGAATGAATGAATGAATGAATATCCAATACTACAGTGAGGACAGCTGCGGCTTATCGTCCGTAAGCCGACGTGAACAAATGGCATTTTCGTTTCAAACTTGGTGGGTAGCGGCTTACATTCAGGTGCCTGCCATAGTCCAAAAATTACGGTAAGTTGTTCACGGAGCACTTTCAATTTTATGATTCTTTGAAGTAGGTTGGCTCATCTCCTTTCGTCATGGGTTTAAGTTTCATACAGTTCTGGCCAAAAGTATTGGCACCCTGCAATTTTGTCAGGTAATGCTCAATTTCTCCCAGAAAATGATTGCAATTACAAATGCTTTGGTAGTAATATCTTCATTTATTTTGCATGCAATGAAAAAACACATAAGAGAATGGGAGGAAAAAATTGAATCATTATCATTATACACAAAATTCCAAAAATGGGCCGGACAAAAGTATTGGCACCCTTTGAAAAATCATGTGATGCTTCTCTAATTTGTGTAATTAACAGCATCTGTTACTTACTTGTGGCACATAACAGGTGGTGGCAATAACTAAATCACACTTGCAGCAAGTTAAAATGGATTAAAACTGACTCAACCTCTGTCCTGTGTGTACCACATTGAGCATGGAGAAAAGAAAGAAGACCAAAGAACTGTCTGAGGACTTGAGAAGCAAAATTGTGAGGAAGCATGGGCAATCTCAAGGATACAAGTCTCTATCTCCAAAGACCTGAATGTTCCTGTGTCTACCGTGCGCAGTGTCATCAATAAGTGCAAAGCCCATGGCACCGTGGCTAACCTCCCTAGATGTGGAAGGAAAAGAAAAATTGACGAGAGATTTCAACGAAAGATTATGCGAATGGTAGATGAAGAACCTCGACTAACATCCAAAAAAGATGAAGCTGTCCTGCAGTCCGACGGTACAACAGTGTTAACCCGTACTATCCTTCGGCATCTGAATGAAAAGGGACTCTTTGGTTGGATACCCAGGAAGACCCCACTTCTGACCCAGAGACAAAAAAATCCAGGCTGGAGTTTGCCAAAACTGACCTGAACAAGCCAAAAACGTTTTGGAAGAATGTTCTCTGGTCAGATGAGATAAAAGTACAGCTTTTTTGGGAAAAGGCAACGACAGAGTTTACAGGGAAAAAAACGAGGCCTTCAAAGAAAACAACGTGCTCCCCACAGTCAAACATGGTGGAGGTTCCCTGATGTTTTGAGGTTGCTTTGTTGCCTGTGGCACTTGACTGCTTGAATTTGTGAATGGCATCATGAAGTCTGAAGACTACCAACAAATTTTGCAGCATAATGTAGGGCTCAGTGTGAGGAAGCTGGGTCTCCTTCAGCAAGACAATGGCCCAAAACAGACTTCAAAAAGCACTACAAAACGGTTTGAGAGAAAGCACTGGAGACTTCTAAAGTGGCCAGCAATGAGTCCAGACCTAAATCCCGTTAGAGCACCTGTGGAGAGATCTGAAAATGGCAGTTTGGTAAAGGCACCTTTCAAATCTCAGCGACCTGGAGCAGTTGGCCAAAGAAGAATAGTCTAAAATTCCAGCAGAGCATTGTAAGAATCTCATTGATGGATACGGAAAGCGGTTGTTCGCAGTTATTTTGTCCAAAGGTTGTGCTACCAAGTATTAGGCTGAGGGTGCCAATACTTTTGTCCAGCCCATTTTTGGAGTTTTGTGTAAAATGATAATTTATCTTTTTCC
Source organism: Corythoichthys intestinalis (assembly GCF_030265065.1). Taxonomy (NCBI): domain Eukaryota; kingdom Metazoa; phylum Chordata; class Actinopteri; order Syngnathiformes; family Syngnathidae; genus Corythoichthys; species Corythoichthys intestinalis. Next base: position 48,212,062 of record NC_080398.1, read on the forward strand.
CCATTCTCTTTTGTGTTATTTCATTGCAAGGAAAAGAAATGAAGATTTTACTACCAAAGTATTGGAATTGCAATCATTTTCTGGGAGAAATTCAGCATTACCTGACTGAATTTCAGGGGTGCCAATACATTTGGCCAGTAGTGTAGTTGAATGTAAAAACTGCAATGTGTTTGACGGATGCTTGTCCGTTTGCTCGGTAGTGCCTAAGTGCCTTTGAGCAAGCACCATCTACGATCCTCAGCTCAAGTGGTGCAGCAATGTTTGATTGCCTCTTTCCCTCGGATCTATAGACGTCTGTTGGTTTTGATATGTAGGTTATACATTGTTGGTACTGCAACGTAGTATTTGTTTGGTTTTGATATGGATAAAATTGCACTTCAATCAGGCAACAAATCTGAACCTGCATACACGGGTTTTTGGGTTACCGTGGCATACTTAGTGTGAATTCAGGAAAGTTTTAAGTTGATGTTTATGGCTTTCTCCCTTAATACACATTGTGCTTACTCTTCAAATTGTGTATACAGATTATAGAGGCCGTAAACGCTTTCTCACACCACATTCGAACAGTGATCCATTTTTAATATGTGACAAGGAAAGTTTCCTTGTACAATGTTGAATGTGTTAAATGCACATTCTATAGTAAATATGAAAAGTCATATAATTATACTTTCATTTATTAATTGTTTCCAAACAATACAGAGTAATTTGATTTCCCATTTACACAAAAATTGTCTGACCCTGAATCCAGGAACAGCTGCTTACATTTACCAGTACTTAATACACTGTGGAGGGCCTAACATAAGTGATGGATGGGCTTGATGGAATGTTAAAACAACAACATATTTTTACCTTGTTTGTTTATTGTTATTAAAGGTAAAACTGCATATTTTAAAGTGCTCCAAAAATATAAAAAAATATTTATTTCTCTACTGAACCCCCAACTGCCATTTCATCAGATACAAGACTGACATACATTTAAATTGTGAACAATGACATGGAAGGGGGCTCGGGGGCATTAAAAAAAAAAAAAAAAAAAATTGCAAACAATGACATAGAGGGGGAAAGAAAAAAAAATAACTTTGTTACATAGAAAAAAGTGCGAATATGCTCTATAAGACATTTTGGCACAAATAGAAACAGGCTTCTCCTAACACAGATCGGAATACAAATTGGGCCATATTATTGCACTGCAGGATCAATTATGACTGGCTGCTGCTGTTTGTTCATGTGGCCTGTACCTGAAAAAATAAAGCTAAACTTATGGTCCACATCAGTCGAGTTGACACATTTATACTATTAGTCCTTTAGCCGTAACTGGGATATTGGTAAGCTGAAGCTACTACAAAACCAGGAGAGACCAAAATAACAAATAAAAATGAAAGTTAAGTGAATTCCATAATTGTTAGCAAAATATAAATTATTTAAAATAAAGACCCAGCACCCAGGCCAATATAAAGTACAATTTTGTGTTTGAAAATTTGAGTCATCCGTACAATATTTAAAGAAACTACATTTTTTTATTAATATAAACATAATATAAGAAATATATCGTGACAGGTATACAGTATGTAATTTCTACTCTAACTCTAATCTTTGGCTGCTAAAACAAAACAAAAAAAAAATAATTTCTATGAAGTGGCAAAACACTTATAAGGCTACATATATTTAAGTGCAAGTTTTATCTGTATGAGGTCATTAAAACAGTAAGTCTCCTTTAATTGCTTGAGGACTGCAGTTGCGTAAAAAATATACAACATATACACATAGCAACTAATAGCACGACTGATTTTAAAAATATTAGACTAATTCACATCGGCGTGTACATCACAACGACCTAACTGACATAGGGATGTTTGTGTCAGTGGAAATGTCCCATGGCCTCTGCTGCCTTCACTCTTACTACAGGGTCAGGATCTTGGAGTAGCATCACAAGACCTGTGGATGAATAGACAAAGATGAACACAATGAAAAACATTGTAATTCGAGATGTCTCGATACGGACCCCCCCCACGTTTTACCAACATTGATCTGATACCTATATTTCATTTAAAATTATGCAAACATTAATGCAACTGGTCTCCTGCTTGTACCTCTTTGACAAATGCTGTTTGCAAATGCTACAAAATGCCTTTTTACAATCACTGGTTAATATTAAAGATGCACCGATACCGGCAGGGGGGGGCGATCCTGGCCCGAAATGGTGCTATCGGTGTCGGCGAGTACCAACAAACAGGGCGCTGATACCGATTTAACGGCCCAGTATTATAACACTTGACCGCAGCCTTTTTTTCTCCTGACGCTCACTACACTGTCTGTTGTGATGACAGGTGATCACTTTGCATACGGTTATCGCTGCCTGCTCCAGACCAATGAGAGCGGGCCAATAGCCGCTCTTAATCAATGCCGGGCAGCTTTTTCATATGTAGGAAAAACAAACTACGAGAGGAAAATGCTGGCGGTGTGGAAATATTTTAGCTTCTAATGTCCGTCGAGTACAATGGCTGCATGCAAGATTTGCGGCCTGAAAGTTTCGAGAGGTGGAGTTAAATCCGCCGGTTTCAATACCTCGAATCGAAACTGATAAAACATTTGAAGACGAAACGTGAACGAACAGTTTAAGGCTACAACAGCAGCAATTGCTACCAAGAGAAACGGGGCTGGACTGGAGAAACAAACCTTGGTCAGCTCAATTTGTCTACTTTACTTTTAATATCTTTTACTGAAAGAAATGCAGCAGTAATTTGCACCTGCAAGTGCTGTACAAGCGAAGTAAGCTAAGCTAAGTGGCTAAGTGTATGTTGCTGCTGGTGCATAGAGAGGGAGGCTAACAGGGAAACAGGATGCTGTGGTCAATTATAATTACTTATAATTTCACGAAAGTTGCACTGTTTGGCCTTGGAAAGCAGAAACTCATTCATTGCATTTTTACTTTCTTACTGTTGGGCTAGTATTATACTTGTTTTAATTTCACGAATCTAGGACTATTTTGGCCACCCATACCAGGTATGCAATAAAAAGTTCAACTGGATTCATTTTGTATATATATATATATATATATATATATATATATATATATATATATATATATATATATATATATATATATATATATATATATATATATACACATATATATATAAATGGCGGAAAACACTGGCAAGACTGCTGAAAGCTGTTTCTGCTCTTGCACTCCTCTTTAAAAGAAACTGCTGTATTTTAAGCCAAAAGAACTGTTGTGTTTGATAGAACAATGTCTACATGCTGCCATAGCAGGTTCATGGCGCATTAAGCCCCCCGAACTATTTTTATTTTGCCTGTTTTACCCTGAAAACCCCCGTTTACAGATGTCGTGCAACCGCTTTTGTTTCAACACAGCCACACAACAAAGGTAATTATATACATTATTAAAAATATCCGTCATTTTTGGGTTAGAATCATTAATTGATGTCTAATATTCCTTTAAAAAAAAAAAAAAAACGACTTATAAAAATTATTCACTGGCATATTTTAAACTTTTAAACAAATGACGTCACAATGAAAAAAATGGTGTCTGTAAAAAAAGTCACGGATATCTACCTCATAACTATCGCTTAATTGTATTCTTTTGTTACGTTGTATTTTCTCCGATATGTTAGATGACGAATAATCGGTCCAAACAAAGAAAAATTAAAAAACAACGTTTAAAAGGGTAAATATATGAAAAAGAAAATCTCTACCACTCCTTGATGCCTGCGATTTCTGCATCGCGACCCTCGTTATATTACCATGTTTCACCCATAAAATCCCCCAAAAATCCAGCTGTGCCCATTCACAGCTGTGTCTTGACACTTAGTGATACATGGACAGGGGTGCACATAAGTGGTCCGCATGGGCGCATGCGTACAGGACGTAGACAAATGCGCTGGCCCTCAACGGCTTCCATACGCTTTTGCGTACCGATGGCTAAACACTGTATTTGCGGCGGACACGAGAAAATCACTTCTCAAAATGTCAAAGAGGCAGGCCCCACTGAGTAATTATTTCCGTGTCCCCCCCCCCCCGTCAAAAGACAGACAGACGACAGAGACGTCACCGGAGCTACCGGAAAAAAGGACTTTTGCTGAAAAGTGGCTGCAGGAGGTACCATGGCTAGAAGCAAATGATGCTCGCACGGAAATGTGGTGCAACATTTGCCGTGAGAATCCCAATGTCGTTAATAAGAGCAGCGCATTTTATGTAGGGTCAAAGAATTTTAGCCATCCAAACTTTGAAAAGCACGAAAAAAACAGAGCATGTGGCAATTAAGCAAACTATCGATGTCAGACAGGACACCACTCGCCCTATGGACAAGTGGCGGAAAAAAGCTATTGAAGAACAGCGCCATGCACTGACAAACGTGTTTTTGCTCGCATTTCACAAAGCTCAACATGCACGTTCAATGAGCTTTTATGAGGAGGACATCCCACTTTTACAAAGGCTTGGAGTTAAATGTGGGAGCCGCATATGAATGCCCTTTATTTTGAATAAGTGCTTTTATGTTTATTTCTTTACATTTCACTTCAAAGTAAAGGCAATTTTGTTGTGCCAGTTAATCAAGCGTTAATTGTTTATATAATTAATTAAAGGTAATTGGCTCTAAGTAAAGCTTGTCATAATTTTATCGCATCAGGCGGGTCGGCTCTCAAGCTCAATGAGGACCAAGTCACATCTCCAGGTCCTCCTCTGAGAACCTGGGCAAAAAAATATGTGCACCCCTGTACATGGAGTTTTTGGATTGAAACAAGGCAAGTACGCGATAATATCTCGTTAAAGTCATGGCGTCTGTAATTCTGCTCTCGCGTGTTCTCATCTCCAGATAGGGTTTTGCTCTTTAAAAAACATTAATTTTTTAAAAAATGCCCTCCTGTTCAAAATTTTTCTTCCGCCAGAAAATTGAGATTTTAAGCTTTCCAACGATGTATCACACATGCATATCGGACAATTTTGAAAGTTGGCCGAATTGGGGGTCTCAGAGCGGAACTTCAAATCACCGGAGTGTTTTCCGCCAAAAATATGTATTCAAACAAAGTGGTATCGGTATCTGCTGGTACTGCACAGCCAGGTATCGGTATCGGTGCAACACTAGTTACTATAGAGGTAGTCCCACTTAGCACGTTTGCCTGATTTACAGGGCAATGGCGCTGAAAACATACATTAAAACTGGATTGGATCTGATCTTTTAACCAAATCCAACCCTGTTTGATTCTCCAAAAATAGCTAAATCAGTCGACCATACCAATACAGACTATCAGATCAGGACAGCACTACATGTTAAGTATCCTGTTATCTAAAATATATATATATTTTTTTGTTTGTTTAATCACCCTTCGTAATGGTGCCCATGTTGAGATGAGAGTAATGCTCCTCTGGAAGGTTCCCCAATAGAAAGCCTAACAAACATACAGACGCAAAATATGAGTTGCAACTCAATGTAATTTCATTAAAACTGTTACATTTTGAGACTGACAATGCGCTATGACAAAACTGTTTATATCATACCTATAAACATGGCAGCTCCAGCTCGAACTTCAGACCAGTTGCTCTTGAAGAACTGCAGGACGGAGATGTGGTAGAAGTTCAGCATGCCAGGAAAATCCTGGATCTACAAAAGAAAAAAGAAAAAAAAAAAGGAAAAAAAATTAAATTGAAAAGCATATTATTGGGATAAAACAATACCTGGATTGCAAATACAGCAGATTGGGGAAAAAAATTGAGGGCCCCATTCTGTATATACATTTGATGAATATACATTTGATTTGTATGAATAAGTTCAGCCACTCCTGACATTTTCTATTATCTAAATCAATAAATCATTCAGTGTTTGGATCAGCTACTTTATTTAGATATATCAAGAACAAAAAAAGTAATAGTTTAAAAAAAAAAAAGAAAAGTAGTATTTCAGATTTGAAACTAGATTTAGAACATGTGCAATATGCAACAAAATTAAATTAGACACGTGGAAAAATTTGGGCACCCTTGTCATTTCGCTGATTTGAATACCTAACATCTTTGAACGGGTTACTTGGTAACCAAAATTGGCATGTGAGTTTATCATGCCTTGCACCTCAGATTTTTTCCATGCGATTATGAGAAAACTTATTCAAAGCAGCCCATTGCATGTTGTGTTTCTCTGAGTTTATAGTGAAGAGTGGCGACATGGTGGCCTCAAAACAGCTCTCAAATCACCTTGAATGAAAAGATGTTTGAAAATCATGGTTTAAAGCACGGTGTCCAAACCGGTCCTCAAGAGCTGCTGGGGGTCCTGGTTTTTGTTCCCACTGATCGAGCACAGACCGTTTAAGCAATGAGGTTTGTGCTAAAACAAGCAGCACCTGACTAAAATTAACTGATTACAATTGTAAGCCACCAGGTTGGTGCAAAGCTGTTTTGTTGGAAAGAAATCCAGCACAAACTGTTGCCCGATTTGGAATAGTTTGGGGACCACTGGTTTAAGGGAAGCAGTGTTGTTTTCATCAACGATAACCCTAACGGAAATATCTAGCCAACAAACACTTTTTTTTTTCATGACGATGACGAGACGATGTAGAACTAAAAATGTGTTTTAGGAGACTAAAACATAACTAGACGAATGCCAGTTTTCGTCTGACGAGACGACAACCAGAGGAAAAGGCGCAATAGTTTCCGTTACATGTTCACAATGTGTGATATTTTATATGTAGCTAGCCTGCATCGTAGCAGTGTCTGATTGTGTCACTCATTTGACGTGCTGTGCCCTCCAACCCCCAACTCGCCTCTCCTCTCAAGGCTTGCACACATGGTAAGATTTGTTTTCTTATCTTGGCCAGAGAGGAGATGCAATGTTGTTAGCCTTTATAGGTCTTTGCTGAGTGATCATCACACACTAAATTTAACTTTTAGCGTTAGCATTGTGTTTGCATTTGCACTTTTTTTTTTTTTTTTTTTTTGCATACATTTTGTGGCGTTTATAATTCATTGAAAATACTGTACCCTTTTCTTGCTGAGTGTGTATTATCGCCAAGTTGACGTTGTCCTTGTAGATGCTACAATATGTGCTCGTCTGTCTATGTTCATTCGAAATAGTTGGAATTCTTTTTTTTTTTTTTTTGGTTAATATTTTTTATTTCACAGACGAAAACATTTTTAGTAAACGTTGACCAAAACTTCATGAAATTAGTCTTAAATTTTCGTCAATAAAAACTGAATGAAGACAAACACATTTTGAAATGACTAAAATATGCCAAAAACAACACTGAGGGGAAGGCTACAAAAAACATCAGACATATAACCTATCAGTTTCTACTGTGAGGAACATAATGAGAATTGGAAGACAACGAACAGAATTCTTATTAAGGCCCAAAATTGCAGGCCAAGACCACGAAAGAACTGCAACATCATTTTTCTGCAGCATTTCTGTGCATTGCTCAACAATTCAGTGCACTTCGCACAAGGAGAAGCTGTACGGGAGGATGATGCGTAAGAAGCCTTTTCTGCACACATGGCACTGACAGACTCACTTGAAGTATGCAAAAGTACATTTAGATAAGCAAGCCTCATTTGGAAACAACTGTGGAACAAAGATTGGTTTATTTGGTTATAACGGGGTGTTAGGCATGGTGATAAAATAAGACTGCATTCCAAGAAAAGCACTTGCTACCCACAGTAAAATGTGGTGACAGATTCATTATGCTGTGTGGCTGTGTAGCCACTCCTGGTACTGGGAATCTTGTTAAAAATGAGGGTTGCGTCAATTCCACTCAATATCAACAGTTTCTTGAGAATAATGAGCAAAAAACAGTCATAATGTTGACACGACAGGGCTGGATATTTCAACAACACATCGACTCACAACATTGCTCAAACTCTTCTCTGGTATTCATTAGGGCTGTCAAACGATTAAACTTTTTTAACAGAGTTAATCACAGCTTAAAAATTAATCATAATTAATCGCAATTCAAACAATCTATAAAATATGCCATATTTTTCTGTAAATTATTGTTGGAATGGAAAAATAAGACAAGACGGATATATACCTTCAACATACGGTACATAAGTACTGTATTTGTTGATTATAACAATAAATCAACAAGATGGCATTAACATTAACATTCTGTTAAAGCAATCCATGGATAGAAAGACTTGTAGTTCTTAAAAGATAAATGTTAGTACAAGTTATAGACATTTTATATTAAAACCCCTCTTAATGTTTTCGTTTTAATAAAAATTGTAAAATTTTCAATCAAAAAATAAACTAGTAGCTCGCCATTGTTGATGTCAATAAGTACACAATTCTCATGGTGCTGAAATCCATAAAATCAGTCGCACCCAAGCGGCAGAATAGGGCGACAAAACACAAAAAAACACAAGTAACACGTGGACATCACACTGTGCTGTCATTTTAATCTGTTTGAGCGGGGCATGTGCATTAATTGCGTCAAATATTTTAACATGATTAATTTAAATAAATAATTACCGCCTGTTAACACGATAATTTTGACAGCCCTAGTATTCATGCAAAGGAGCCAAGTACAACAGTCTAGGACGGCCATCCCAGTCCCCAGGCCTGAATATCATAGAAAATCTGTGGGATTATCTGGACCGGGCTGTCGTTGCTCAGCAACCATCAGATTCAACTGAACTGGAAATGTTTTGCTAGGAGGAATAGAAATGGTCCAAAATACCCCCACACACAGTCCAGAAACTCACTGGAGGTCATAATGCCAAGAAGCTATAGTTTTGGCAAAAGGAAGATATACCAAATATTAATGTTTTTTTCTGGTGGGTACCCAAATTTAATTAAATTTTGTTTTAATTCATATTGCAAATCTATTAGTCCCATAAAATTGGTTTCACCTTTTTAAAATAGTACTCTGTCCGTAATTTTTTTGATATATAAAAATATAAAAAAGTTTCTAATCCAAACACCCAACGCTTTATAAATGAAAATAATGGAAATCTTCAGGGGTACCCAAACTTTCATTGTAACATTGTATTTTCTATTGCTCTAGTTAAAAGTGTGTGGAAAACCCGTACAGATCAGAACATGCAAATAATCTTTATTTCATCAATCCATTGACAGATTGGTCCGTCTGTCTTACCAGATACTTGGTGAGATCATTAATGAACTCGCCGTAGTGCAAGCTCTTGTCCTCATAGAGGTGGTTCTGAAACATGGTTGTGATCTGCTCCGAGCCCACCATTGGAGCGCATACACGCATCGCATATTTGCAAGCCTGAAAATAAAACATTTTCAGTCGAATAAATTGTTAAAATTGTCTAACAATCATGCCACACCATGTTTCTTACCTTGACCACATGTGGGTTTGGATCAACTAGGTGTAAAAGCAGGCTGACCAGGACGTTGTGGATCTGGTCCTTGAACACTGGCTCTCCAGACCCAAATTTGGACAGTTTTCCCATGAGATGAATGGAAGCACATCGAATCTCATCATTCTCCTGGATAGCCAAAATACATTGGCAAGTGTTATCATCTTTCTTCCTTAGAAAAACCACTCAGATGTGCAACTGGGACTGAGTTATTCATCTTACACTCTCTAAAAATGGCTTGATCTTCATGAAGATGTAAACCACCAGTAGGTGGACATTATTTTTGTCCAGGTAGAGAAGAACCTTTGACAAACCTGACATGGCCTCAAGTGTAATAAGTTTGCCTGTAAACAAGATCACACATTAAAAACTAACACAAAACAGCTACAGCAGGGTTTACCCTACAAATAAAATATCGTGGCGCACCGACACACAAAAATAACAGCCGCCACGTCTTGCAAAGAGTTTTTTTTTTAAAATTGAAAGATGGATTCTAATTTGTGATTTGTATAATTCAACAATACTTCTGTGCTGTCTATATATGCGCCAATGTGAGAAACTAGTTGACGTTTTGAAGTGCGTTGATGCCACCTGTCGGTCAAAATAATTCACTGCATCTATTTTGTGACAGTTTGGCTCACAAGTAGGGGTGCACGATATCCATTTTTTGATACCGATAACGATAACTTCTCAAGGCCGATACCGATACGATAACTGATAATACATGTATAATTTTTAAATGTATATTCATCTGAGTTTGTGAACACCTGTAGGTCAAAAATACTAGTGATGGATTCAGCATAGATTTGATTTTGACCTAACCAGAATTTTCATGATGACATTCACATTATTATAATGAACAAAACAAAAACAAGAACAGTTTTCACTTCAAATAAAGTGCCCATATTTATTTTTTCAAATGAATACAATTTGAGTCAGTCACAATCAGTCAATATCACTGACGATGTGTTACCCTGAAAAATGAGTAACAGTAACAAAACTTTGCATACTGGCAAAACAGGAGTGGAAACAAACTCACACATCCCAATCCACCGACAGTGCCAAAAAATATGATATATTATCGGGCCTATTAATAATGTTATCGGACTTATTGGAATGACGTCATAAGTCCTATTATTGGACCGATAATTATCGTGCACCTCTACTCACAAGTCATATACTTGCACAGTGCTGTGTCTATTGGTTGCATTGACACTCAAGAGGGCTTTCTGCTATGTTTCCGCCTCGGAAATATACAGTATGTCTTTAAGTATTTTACATTTGCAGTAACATATTGATGCGCAGTATATGCATACCTCTGTGGAGAAAATTCATATGTACAAAACTTCTTAAGTCTTGTTGTTGTATTATAGAAAGTCAGCCTACGCTTAAGGCTCGTAATAGCTCAAGCAAGTTATGATATCTACTGTATTTTTCGGACTATACGTCGCACCTGAGTATGAGTCGCACCAGCCAAAAAATGCGCAATGAAAAGGAAAAAAACATTTATAAGTCGCACCGGAGTATAAGTCGCATTTTTGGGGGGAAATTTATTTGATGGAATCCAGTACCAAGAACAGAAATGTCATCTTGAAAGGCAATTTAAAATACAATAGAGAACAACAGGCTGAATAGGTGTACGGTATGCTAACATTACATGACGCCGACCGGCTCGCGGGTATTAAAGCTCGACACAGCCCGAGCCCGATCAATTACCTTGATTTGCTTGCCCGAGCCCGAAAACCCCCCAAATGTTATGTTTTATTTATTGGCATGAGCCCGAAAAAAACAAAATTTTATGTTTTATTTGTGAGGACTCAGGAAGGAGGAAATGCGGGGATGCGATGTGTGGTTGCGTTTTGTGTGATCACGTTTGTGATAATGCCGGTACATATTTGCATAATGATAACAAATTAAAGCCTGTCTTTTGTAACAAATTCAAATTCAATAACAAAGTTAAACAAGACTGTAAGATGGATATTCAATAAACATTTATATCTTTTCTATTTGCGTGTCTGTTCTAAAAGGCGGATAGTGGATTTGACATTTATTTTAATCTTGAGTTGGCAGAAAAAAAAGTTTTTTCAATGTTTAAATAGTCTACATATTTTTATGATCATTATAAATGCATTTACACAACGAAATAACGCTGGAAAAGTTTGTTAAACATATTTCTCGTATGAGACCAGAGCGCCACATTCGTTTACATTCAGCGAAGCCGACACAGTTTTCCGTATAGCACCTTCAACAATCAATTTGAATTCTTTCCATATCCCACTCCTACCGTAGTTGTTTGCTTTTCAATTCCCTTCTTTAATTTGTTAGTCACTCCTAAAGCTGCTCCACAAAGGAAATACCAGGATGAGCGCGGGAGGGGAAGATTGAAAAGAGAGCGAGGCCACTGCGTTCACGTTTTCTGTTTTAGCCAAATTATTTATTACACTTAACATCCATACATTGTTTTAGTATATATATATGAATATATATTTATTTTTAAAAAGTTAGCGAGAGAGAAGTTGGTCCAACCCGACTGTACACAATAAAACATAGGTCGCTCCTGAGTATAAGACACACCCTCTGCCAAACTATTAAAAAAAAAAAAAAAACTTCGACTTATAGTCCGAAAAATATGGTATATAATAATTGTGCGTGTAAGTAAGTTGTAAAGTTTGTAGTGTATTGAATGTGTGTGTGTTTCACAATATAAAAACGAGTGACTTCACAAAAAGGCAAGAAAAGACCAGGCCTTGTGGTTTATTGAAGTGCATTCAGTGTTGGCTGGCTGTCAGGCAGTGCACAAGGAAACGTACTGTTTTGGGCAGTGCAATGTCTAAATGAATGGCTCACTATTCACTCACTATTCACTATTTACGAGAAGTCGTTTGAAATAGCACGCCAAATAAAAGTTGTTCCTCTACACGCTTTATTTTGAAAATCACATCGGTTCTCCCTGACTACGTTGGTGTGAAGTTGGAAATTGGGAGAAAAATCCACAGAAAGGTATTTCAAGTTAAAGAATGTAATTCTGGTTTAAGCCTGTGAAAACATTGACACTGGTTAAATTTCTTTATGGTGTGTTTGACCCGAATGTTGTCGTACTAGCATAGCATTTGTACATTGCTAATATCACTGGTTGTAATTTCAGATGAGTATTTTGAAGTATTAGGAAAAGACTTAAGTTGTCAACAGATGAGGGTCCCTTAACAGACGGACTATAATTGCTGTGGTAATGTTGTACGTATTAGGGCCAAATAAATTTAAAAAAAAAAATTAAAACGGACATAATGTAAAATGTAATCAGCTACGCATTTTTCGTGCATGTACCGTAGCTGAGAGCTATGACATTAGCCTGGCTAATTACATATTTGAAATAGATATTTGTTATGGTTCTTCTTGGAAAAAAATGAGATTTTTTTTTTTGTCTCATTTGTCATGATATGAATCAATTTCGCCGCAGCACGACATGTTAGGACTGTCCGACTCGTCCGATGTAGCCCACTGCCACCACAGCTCAAAAAATCGCAGCACGACATGTTAGGACTGTCCGACTCGTCCGATGTAGCCCACTGCCACCACAGCTCAAAAAAATCATAGGGAAACCCCGTACAGTGTGTAAACACTGGTATATTAAGTATCATATTTCAATATTGCATCCCTGGCTGTAGAAAATTATTGTCTGGAAGCATTGTTTTTTTAAAAAGACAGAACTTCGACCAAATTTAGAAAGTGAGTACCTGCATTAATTCAGAGAACAAGAAATAGCCATGCTACACTTGTACAGTGATAGAGTGATGCTGTCCAGCATGACAATTACCTGGGTCGTCTTTCTCCTCCATGCCTGAACTCATGGCCGCCAGTAGCTCTTTGGCATATTTATTTACCTGAAGAGAAAGAGAGGCAATCCGTAAACATGGTCTACATTTGTGTTTGCGTGCATACCTTTTCAGGTGATCCGACAGCTATGTTTCCAAGACCCCGCACGGCCAGCATGCGGACAGTACAGCAAGGATCTGATATCCGTTCCATCATATTGTTCATTAACACGTCAATAAACATCAACTCTGTAGCCACGTGATGGTTCAAGAGCTAGTAAAGAAGAGAATATTGTCAAAAAAAAAATCAAAGCATCACTTTGTGACTTGTAAAAGATTTCACATAAAAAGTACATTTGGGATAGTAATCACAAGCTGTCACCTCAGAGAAAAAAGCTGTGACGGTGATGCGCTGACACTCATAGATGTTGTTCAAGGAAGGGCATAAACACTCAACAATAGCAGGCAACCTGGGACCAGCATGTTTTGCCATCGCCCTGTTGCCAAGAGAAACACACCTTGGGCAAAGGGATGTAAAGCATTGAAGGAAAATGGCGAAAAGAACCTAATTCATGAGACAACAACCAATTTTCATGTATTATTCTGATGAAACAAGTATGATTAAAAGGTTGTAGTCGTAATAAATGAAACATGTACAGTAGTACCATAAGCAGTCAGAAAACAGCCTCAATATTACAGTTTTGTTCAGAATAATCACAGTGTGTTTGGAAAACGAAAACTGGAGGCAGATGAATATCTATGTTCTGTTGAAGCATTTTGATCAAGTGGAATTCTTATGCATACTTTCAAACCTGAACATACAAAAAATGACTTTAGGTTTTTACTTTCAGATGTCGCCACAAGCAAGTCACTTTGGCCCTTCCTGACACAACTCACCCATTTTTACCTGGGCTTGGAACAGACAGTGCTTATGTATTGGGGCACTAACCGGAAATCAAACCTTTACTACTACCTGTACGGCCCTAAACTGGTTGTAGACTAATGTTTTATTGTTCATAACTCAAATGGCTTCCATTGTTAGATGAAACAGGTCTACTCAAAAAATGAACTGGTTTTATATTGACCATACAGTGACTTTGACAAACTACCACTTACAACACAAACTTAGGAAACAGATCAACACTCTTTATTTCCAGTGTTGTCAGTAACTGTAATTTGATTACTTAAAATAAACTTTAATCAGATTACTGGTTTGGAATAGTGCCTGTGCGTTACCATTTTGTGATTGCCTCATAATGTACGTAGAATGAAGAATACTGTTGTCATATTCGAAGAGCATTTCAAATAGAAAGGTTGTTCTTGAGTTTGGGAGTCACATCACATGTCACGTTTTCTAATTGGAGGACAAAAAAAACAGGTCACGTGTATTACCATGCTATCTGCGGCGGCCAAAACAATATAGCCAAGCTACCCTGTCAGGATGCAATGAAAGATGCAACAGAGATACTACAAATGGCTGCATTTTCTCACTGGAAATACAGCCATTACATCAGTTTTTATGTCCAGTAAAGATGACAAAAATCTCTCTGTGTGTTGCAAACTTTTGTGCTGGCTCAAAAAGACTGTCGACCGCTAAAAACTCCACATCCAATTCAAGGAACCACTTGGAATTACAGCACAGCGCTATACAACTCGAAGTACAGCCTACAGGTAAAGAGGGCACTTCTATAGTTTGTAACCAGCCTTTGCATACATTTTATAGTTACAATTTGTAGTCGTGGGCGGGGGAGCAAAACATGTTGATGGACACACCTCATTATTTGTGCGTTTTCTCTACTGTTTACATTGTAAATTCTCCCTGAAGATATCAACACAATGAGTGAACATATGGAATTATGTACTAAAAGTGAAATAACTGAAAACAGGTTTTATATTCTACTTTTTTCAAATTATCCACTCTTTGCGCGAATTACTTTTTTGCACACTTTTGTCACTTCAATATAGACACCTGAAAAGGTTTTCACTTCACAGGTATGCCTTATCAGGGTTAATAAGTGGAATTTGTTGCCTTTTCAATGGGGTGTGAGGTGTATCCAAACTTTTGGCCTGTACTGTATATACGGTATATACATCTTGACACTGTTCGTGTTCAATCCTTGGTTCAAGCTCAGTTGTTGAAGCTTTCAAAAGCTTAGCTTTAAAGAAATTCTAAATATCCATCTTGCCTCAGCTGTAGTTTTGGCTAAGCAAAGCAAAGGACCGTCTCTCAGGTCATAAGATCTGTTCGAAAAATAATTTGGACCAGTTATGAAATCCTTTGAAGGATTCTTGTTCATTTCGTTCATTTTTGTTGTTGGTTTTATTCATTTACAACTTTTATAGACAACATTTTACCAGCTAGGTATTTATTTTAAAGGGGAAGTTCAGAATTTTTGACATTAGACTTAATCTTCAAGTTAGCAGGGGTTTAATTAGTCGTTGGAGTTGATTTGAACAAATTCCTTGCAGTTTGTCAGTTATTTGTTAGTTTCAGGAGTGGCTAAGCTAACGCAAGTCAATGGTGGTTGAAATCAACTCCATTGACCAATTAAAACCCCGCTAACTTGAAGATCAAGCCTTATGTGAAAAATTCAATTACCGTATTGGCCCGAATATAAGACGGCCCTAATTATGAGACGACCCACTCTTTTTCAAGACTCAAGTTTGAAAAAAAGACTTTGTGAACACCAAATTTATTTTTATACACAGAAAATTACAGTACATCAGAAACAAATGATTATAACAATATATTTGAGAGAAAAATCACGTTATTTTGCCTCATTCAAATCTTAATATCTGAACATTTAAATATGTAAACTGAAATGAATGACTTCTGGTTTTTGAAATGTAAATAAACTAATCTATTGTGATAAAACAACAAAAGTGCAATAACTGCATTAACCATCGAAGTGAAGTCTAACTGTGTAGACTTGAAACAAATCTGAAGAAGGAAAAACATTGCAATAAAATAATGCAAACTGGTTAAAGTTGAGAGTAGCTGAGATCTGTCATGACAGAACATCACTTCAATGATATCTGGCGCCATCTAGCGTCGTGAATGGGTATAATGTATAGACCTCCAATATAAGACAACCTCCACTTTTTCAGTCTTATTTCAATGCAAAAAACACCATCTTATATTCGGGCCAATACGGTACATGCGATGAAATTTTTTCTGTTGTCATTCTTATGATGAGGCAGGAAAGGGAGATAAATGGGTAAAAAGTAACTGATAAATTACTTTTGAAGTAACTTAGTTACTTTGATAATAAAGTAATCAGTAAGGTAACTAGATTAGTTTGAGGCGTAATCAGTAATTGGTAATTAAATTACCTTTTCAAGTAATCTTTGACAAAACTAGTTATTTCATAAATTACCTTATTGGCTGCCACTGATGGAGATATATGTCCAATACATTTGGACTGAGAGGGCTGACAGCGATCAATCATTGCCAGCACTCACAGTCTAAATGGACTGGACGTCTATCACCTGCAATGGCACTGAAATATTCAATGCCATCCCGTACGTGTTCAAATGAATCTGACGTCTATCACTGTCATTGGCATTGGATGAGTTAATTAATGCCAAAAGATAATTACATTTACCTGATATATTATAGAGATACAATGCATTTAGTTGACAGTACCTTGCTAGTAGCGTTACTCCAGTGTTATGTGTGCTCTGTTCCTTCATTGCATCCCAGGCTTTATCCTCATCCAGTCTTTTTAACACCTCATCTAATTGAGCTCTTGCAAGCAGGATTCTCAATGCATCAGCCGCAACTCTGGACACACAATAGAGAATTACATCAGACAAGAGGAAGAAACAAATCTTTGTGACATAGGCGTCACAGATAAAGACGACAAACATGCTAACCCTGCAACGTGGATGGCGGCAGTGCGTTTGGTGTTGATATCCTTTGGTGCCGAGACGCCGACACTTCCTGCCATTCGGACAATGAGACAGGCAAAGAGCTGAGGAAACTTGCTGAGCGCTGGCTCTTGACACTGGCCGTTTAATAACAAATCCTTAAGACCACATGTCATCTAAATTTAAAAAAAGCACCGATACAAACAATTGTGACAGTCTTGTAGCCTACTGTAATAACGAGATGGCAGCGGAAAGTGCGTTTGTCACTTACAGCAAGTGGCTTATGCGTAGCCACTTTGGTTGTTCCTCCTCTGATCATGGACTCTTTCTTGTCCACGTAGGGCGCCATGACAGCAAGTTTCTCCATCACCATCTCTATGATTTGACTGGCCACAATGGGGTCTGCTCCCAGAGCCATCCACATCTCACTGGTCCAGCTGAAAAGATAGGAACGAGAACTAGAAAGTGCATTCAAATAGATAGTCTAACACAGGGGTCGGCAACCTATGACACGCGTGTCAGCACTGGCACGCAAAGGGTTAACCAGTGACACGCAAGCACATGGCAAAATAAAAATAAAAATGCGCCTTTTTACCTGAAATTAAGACATTTTCAGTTGCGCGCCCTGTTACTTAGGGGCTTTACAGGAGCGCCCCTCCCACCCCCTCTGCCTATGGCGTTATGGGCGAGCAATAATGGATTTTGAGCACACCTCCAGCTCTTCCTCAATTTCTCGACTCCTGCGCTCGTCTTTTTTTTTTTCTCTGCGCACTTAATTCAGCACAGGCTACTAACGTGTCACGAAGCCAACCAATCAGAGAGCTGGGGGAAGTACACTGTGTTACCAATCTGCACTTTTGGTAATTGCGCTGCTTTCATCTCCGCACCGTAGTGTGGAGTGGACCGCCGATTAGCGTGGCTTGTTGTCGTCGAATCGTCTGGTGCTTACTTCGGAGAGGTGGCGATGTGTATAAAAACACAGTGATGTGTTGGATGGCTTTTTGCTGGAGACTTTTATTAACAAAACAAAAACCAGCGGGGGACACAGCCCCTTTTTACGACGCTCTCCGCGTTGTGTGTCGCACAATACTGTAAGTGTCAAACGCCACTACGAGACAAAACATGAAAATTAATGGAAAACAGGGCAAGGGATCACATTAAGGTAGGCATCTTTTATATTTGCAATATAAAATCGAAGTTTTAAGTTGCTAATGAACAAGACAAAATGTAAGAGTCGGCTGTTCTGACAGCTCCGTACTGTGTAAGAGACCTGCACTGAGAATCACACCTGTTCCCCTTTTCCTGCTGGGGTGTGCGTAATATGTTTACATAAGATGATACTGCTGTACAGCATTTATTATCGTTGCACTTATTTTCAAGCTTTGATTTTTCTACAATATGCATTTATTTTTTAGTTAATTGATCAAGAAGAATGGTAGTTATACGGTTTCAATTCATGTCCATGTTGTTTTGCTAGGAGTAAAATTACAGCTGTGTTGGATATATAAAATTCGGATGTGCGTCATTAATCTTATTTTGGCACATTGATTGACAAGAAATTTGAAAGTGGCACGCCCCACTAAAAAGGTTGCTGAAACCTGGTCTAACACAATAGGTTTTCAATGAGTGAATGGGTAGTGTCCAAATGTCAAAGAAATTACGGCAACATTGTATACCTGTCATATGGAAGTGGTTGCTCTACCAACGTGTTCACAACGATCTGGAGATGCTGAGAGGCCATTATTAGTACCGTCTGACCAACTGCCACTCTCACCTAATAAAAGTACAAAAGCTTTTACCGCATCATTACGCATGAAACAACAGTGCATAACTTTGTTGACACGCCAAACATGAAGACAGTACTATCATAATTTTCGGAGCGCGAGCCGCACCCGACTATAAGCCACAAGCGCCAAATTTTACAAGGAAGGAGTACACATTGAATTATAGGATATTTACACCCAATGACATGCATGTCATTAGCCTGTAAGAATCCATGAATAAGTTCCACTGGACTATAAACCGCAGGGTTCAAAGCACGGGGAAAAGGTAGAAGCTTATAGTTAGAAAATTACAGTAAATACTATGCAATAAAAGCTAAGATTTACAGTTGTTTGGCATTTTTTTGCCCTACCTGCTCCTCGGCGATGCTCTGTAGCTGAACGTGAAGAACCTCCAGCATCTCTGGTACCTGGCACAAATCAATTGAAAACGATGTAAGACAAAAGCCATTTCATAGAAAGCAACAAGCAGTGTGTAGCAATCAAGGGAAAGCAACATTTAAGCATTAGTGCTACCATTTCTTGTAGTCCACCACCTCTGTTCTTTAGCAATGTGTTCAAGATGACCGCTGAAGCTCTGCAACAGTTTGTCTGACTGTCAACAAGCCCCTCAAACAACATGAACACCAATGTGGTCATTTGCTGCTGAGGCAGACGCTTACTCATCACCTGACGTGTATGAGGAAAATATTCAGTGACAGCACAAGTTGTTACATTCACTTGCATTTTAATGAAGTTACATGCTCTAGTATGTGAAGATGTAGATTCAATTCAAAAGATGTTTGACCTGTTATCGTCTGTCACTCAGAACAAAATGTTGTACCTTGGTGAGCTCAGAGCAGGTCTTGTAAAGAATTGAATGGTCAGGGTTTTCCAGTTGGATTTTAAGAAGCAATAGACCCTCCACAGCATCATCTTTATAGTCGAGAGCGAAACCTGCATTTTAGATTCGTAAAGACAAATTATTACCATTACATTAACTATTATAGTAGATGCAGAATATGTCATAAACTGTATCGACAAGGGTGCAAGACTTTAAAAGGCAAGCATACATTCAACCAAATCTACGACTACTGTACACCTTAGTTCTACTTGAATTTTAAATATTTATTGGACTGAAAATTAGCTGGCAGCCTAAATTCCTTTTAGCTGTTATAGTCAGTGACCCAGTCATTTCTGGCCGTGTATGTCAACTTAAAACTAAAGAAAGTTTTGAAAACTAAACAGCAAATGTTCTGTCACAAGACATAGGACAAGCAGTATTCACCTTCGTAGCGTAGTTGAATAGAAAGCAATATGTATAAACAGTCGATGGCAGTGAAGCGGACTGCAAAGTAAGGGTCTGAGCAACGTGGAGACAGTCGACCCAGGAGAGCTCCAAGGTTATGGAAGGACACCACGTTCTAAACAAGGGTGCACGTGACATAAGTCTCAATTACACGAAATGAAACCTATTTTCGAATTCAGTAAATCAAGAAAGCAGTCTGCATGTGTTCACCTTTACTGTCATGTTTTCCAGATAGTGAGTCAGCATGTGAGCAGTGGCTGAGATAGCTCGCTTTCTTTCATGGTCTTGTGTCGAGGTCAACCAGCATTCAACGTGCTGCATAGGACAGAACAACATGCTCATGACAGATGAAAGCACAATGGAGGAGAATGTGAACATCATTGTTTTAACCAGATGGAATTATTTGTAGGCTGGAAAGATATGTTTGGTATAATGATTGTTTTTGGTAATTTACTGGGAGCCGTGCAATATCCAAGAAATTCAGGTTTTAAATGAAATGGGAAAATGACCACAAAAACAAAATCGTTTGTTTTCTTCTCTGTATAGTACATAATAGAGTACTGGTAATTGATTTCATTCATAAAGTTCTTTTTAACTCAACTTAAGTCAACTTTGGATGTTAATTGGACACATTTAAAATAATTTAAGACAAATTGCTGCAGTGTAGTTTTAGCAGATCAGACGATAGTACTATCAGGATTTGCAATGTATGCATTCCTTGTGTATTTAACATACATGACCAATAAAGGCAATTCTGGTTTGTCACAAAACAGCATATTTACAGTATGGCACTCACCAAGATATGAAAACCTAATAATCATAATCTATCCTGAGGACAGTGAATCAATATGAGAAACTAAAAATTCGAGTCCTACCTTGAATACACTCTGTAAACTATCAGGCGTAGGATCATTGGCGAGCACACTACTCAGTAACTCGTGCAGTGAAGATATTGTGTCTTTGTACAAGGCCTGCACACATGATGTATTGGTTTCATTATCAACAGGTATATCCCGATCGCATATTTTTGCACCAGAGTCCGGGTCACCTTATTTTGAGAATCTGCCGATACAGAGTCCTGATCAGATACCCCCAAAAAAGTTTTGTCGTTTTGCCTCCATAATGTAAATATTTTTAAAACAAGAATAACATAGAAAATCCTTGTCTTTATTATCGTAAATGCTTCATTGAGTGAGTCAACTCAACAGCCTCTCACTTACACAATGAGTTGCCACAGCACACTACCACAAGTGTGTAACAAGCTAAACGAAGATTGACACATCTGCGCCTTAGATCGTAAAGCTGGCAAGATCAAAGCTGCAAACCTGTCAATCATTGTTTACTTTAACTAGCAAACTCGAGTGCAATGCTGACCAAGAAAAGCTGCAGGAGGTAGAGTGAGAGGCTGTAAGAGCATGAAGCAAAAAAGACAAAAACAAATATATGTTATAAATTAAACGCATCACCCTTTTCACCCAATTTCGGTCCTCTGAAAAATCGAGCGATCAGCCCGATTTCCGATCACGTGATCGCATCGGGACATCCCTAATCATCAATATGATTTGATAAAAATGTAGTACAAATTCAAGATTGTTTGCAATTTATATAAGTGAACATGTGCTTGATTCACCTTTCTTTGTTTAGGGTCTAATACTTCATCATCTTTCGTCGTTTTCTCCGGAGTGTGTGTCTCAGGTGGCAGAGAGAACACACTATTCACACAGACCTTCAGCAAGTCAAAACTTTCATTCTCACTCAGTGGTGGGTCAAGAGGCCTGAAGCATTTTAAGGTCAAAGGAAAAAACACTAGGCAATGAAATGACAGCCACTTATAAAAGCATAGAAAATAGCTCTGTTTTGAAATGAGTGGTAAAAAATTAAACTCGTAAAATTAACCTCACAGAAGCACGTTTTAGTTAGCCAAAATCTCAAACAGTCACAGTCACAGAACTGTTTGTTGAGGAACAAATGTTTGTAGCACTGAATACAACAACTTGTCACCTTGAGGATACATTAGGTTGGCACAAGTGCTCATGACAAGGTGGCGCACAGGGGTCCGAAGTGCATCAGACGGCTCTGCCTTTATAAAATCCTTTCCAAAGAAAAGAAAAAAAAAGACAATAATCAATATATATATATATATATATATATATATATATATACAGTAATGTGCAAAAGTTTTAGGCAGGACACCTGCCTAAAACTTTTGCACAGTACTGTATATTTTTATTATATTATGTATATACAGGATACACTGTATGTATATGTTTTCCCCAAGTGGAAGCTTCCATGATCCTAATAAATTTAATAATAAAAAAAAATATATATATATATATATGAATAAGCACATCGGTATTACTTAATAATACAGTGAGCCCTCGTTTTTCGCAGTTAATGGGGACCAGAACCCGCCGCGATAAGTGAAAAACCGCGAAGTAGCGCCCCCCCACGCCCCCCCCAAAAAATTGTGTGTTCAATGTATTTTGTCAGATTTATCATTGGAAAAAGATACATATTAGAGGACAAACAAGACATGTTTTTCACCTTTTGCTCCAAGGTATAATAAAACAAAAACTTTCATGTATGTACGTATGTATACTTTTTTTTCTTAATAAATAGTTTTGAAGAATTTAAATGTAATAATTTTAACATGTTACTGTCCCACAGAATTATTTTAAAACAAGAAGAAAAAATGAAGACGTCCAATCCATTTAAAAAAAAGAAAATAATTCTTGTCTTTATTAAATGTTTCATTAAGTGAGTCCGCTCTAGCAGCTCACTCACACACAATGAGTTGCCACAGCAACTTTTTAACAAGTTAAATGATGATTGTCGCATGCGGCGCTTTGAAGGTCCAGTCTCTGGCAAGATCAAAGTTTAAAAGCCTGTCAATCATCATCTTCTTTAATAAGTGAATCCAGTTCACTCTCTGACAAACAAACAGCAGGGAGAGGGATGGAGGAGAGTGAGACTACGCGATCGGATCGGAAAAGCTCTTCTGTATTTACTTACTTATTTTTTAATTGAAAAAAAAATCTGCGATGGACTGAGGGTGCAGTTTGAAGCGCGAAGTAGCGAGGGATCACCGTAATTGCTTTCCAGTTGGCAGGATTAGTTTATAATGATAGTATAGCCCACTCAACTGTCAGGCGCACTAAGCATTTATTTGATGAAGCAAATCAAAAGCACGGATCTCTCACCTGCATAACGGCAATAAGCTCTTGTTTGCGGGAGAAGACGTAGCCTTGTTTCTTCACACATTCACTGATAGCTTTGGCAACAAGGCCAACACTCTGGATCAAACTCAGTTTCATTGTCAAATCCTAACATTTGGCCACAAACAAACACACAATTGCAAGTACACAGAATGTATGGACATAAGAGAAAGCAAGGTGAGAGGACACAAACATCACAACATTCGGTTTACATATTTAAATATGACAATTCTGAAGAGTGAAACGCTCATGCCACCACAAAAAGCCTTTATATTGTGGCAAAGAGCAAAGCACGAGTAAACACTACAATCAAAAGCAATTTTAAACAATTTAAACGTTAACACTGAGCCACCATTTATGTGGGAAAAAGAGATTAAATCAGTGTTGATGAGAGGTAAATTTTGACAGCCACAACAGGCCGGTCTGTTCAAGAAGGTGACAGACCCATTTGAAGCCAAAACACATAACCAAGAAGCAAGAAGTTAAAAAAAAAAAAAAAAATTAATTAATCAAAAAAATAAAATAGAATGAAAAGTAATCTGATCAGCATTCATGGAATAGTCAACAAAATCAAATCTTAAATTTTACACGTTGAAAAGCTATTTAATTTGAATGACAAGCGATCACAATGTTAAACACGCATTGAAAGCAGCGATACTGCTCTTGCTTATTGATAGCAATCCATGAATGATGCCAGAAATAGTAAAAAACGTACTCATTTAGTGTTAGATTTACTTTTAGAGAGCAATTGGGCAAGATTTAAAAGCAAAACGTGAAGCACTTCAGCCACAAAAATGCCCCAAAATGAAATACTTGGTGTAAGAGTTGAAACATTAGTTAAAAGTTGGCCAGTGAAAATGTTTTATGCAAGAAAGGTTTTCTGAACTTTTAGGTTTTAAGGTAAGATTCCAAAGACAGCATCACCGCAAACATGGACCAGAAAGGAGGAAAAGAGACCAGGAAAACAGGAAACCGTTAACTAAGAAGTTTGACAGATAATTGCAACAGCCCTTCTATCCCTGTGTCGATACCTTTGTCTCTACTTTAATGCCCAGAACCTGTATGAAATAGGCAATATAGACACAAGCCCAAATATGAATATTACTACTGAAACCCAAAATGAAAAACTGCAACCTACAAAATACATCCATAAGATTTTCTAGTACTGTCACACAATAACTGATGTTAGCAGATAAAAATTTCACAGCAGTATTTTCCATTTCTACCTCTGCATTATTAATCCCTGCATATGCCCATTGTGAGTATAATAAATGATTCAACACACATAAAAAAAGACCGTAAATGAGAAAGTGGAATAGAAAACCATTTCCCATTTTTTGTGACCATGACTGCTAACAAACATTTATTACAATGTATCGCCACAGCGCTTCTATTACCTTAGTGTTGAAATGTTTACTGATGCTGCGAAGAATATCTTGATCAATGCGATTCAGGATCTTTTCTGGAGGAGCGTTCACAGCCACTTGACCATAACACAAGATTAATGTGCTCTTCACCTTCTCCAGCTCAACGTCATTACGATCCTGAAGTCAGGAGACACAGACAGAAATTTACACTGCTGGCCAAAAGTATTGGCACCCCTGCAATTCTGTCAGATAATGCTCAATTTCTCCCAGAAAATGATTGCAGTCACAAATGCTTTGGTAGTAATATCTTAATTTATTTTGCTTGCAATGAAATAGCACAAAAAGAATCGAAAAAAAAAATTAAATCATTATCATTTTACACAAAAGTCCAATCATGAGCCGGACAAACGTATTGGCACCCTTTGAAAAATCATGTGATGCTTTTCTAATTTGTGTAATTAACAGCATCTGTTACTTATCTGTGGCACATAACAGGTGGTGGCAATAACTAAATCACAATTGCAGCCAGTTAAAATGGATTAACGTTGACTTAGCATCTGTCCTGTGTCCTTGTGTGTAACACTTTGAGCATGGAGAAAGAAAGACCAAAGAACTGTCTGAGGACTTGAGAAGCAAAATATTGAGGAAGCATGGACAATCTTAAGGCTCCATGTCCATCTCCAAAGACCTGAATGTTCCTGTGTCTACCATGCGCAGTGTCATCAATAAGTGTACAGCCCATGACACTGTGGCTAACCTCCGTAGATGTGAACGAAAAAGAAAAGTTGGACGAGAGATTTCAACGAAAGATTGAGCGGATGGTGGATAAAGAACCTCGACTAACCTCCAAACAAGTTCAAGCTGTCCTGCAGTCAGAGGGCACAACAGAGTCAACCCGTACTATCCGTCGGCGTCTGAATGAAAAGCGACTCTATGGTAGGATACTCAGGAAGACCCTACTTCTGACCCAGAGACATACAAAAGCCAGGCTGTAGTTTGCCAAAACTTACCTGAAAAAGCCAAAAACGTTTTGGAAGAATGTCCTCTGGTCAGATGAGACAAAAGTAGAGCTTTCTGGGAAAAGGCATCAACATAGAGTTTACAGTAAAAAAACAACAACAAAAAAACGAGGCCTTCAAAGAAAAGAACACGGCCCACACAGTCAAACATGGCGGATGTTCCCTGATGTTTTGGGGTTGCTTTGCTACCTCTGGCATTGGACTGCTTGACCATGCATGGCATTATGAAGTCTGTAGACTACCCAAAAATTTTGCAACATAAGGTAGGGCCAGTGTTAGAAAGCCGGGGCTCCCTCAGAGGTCATGGGTCTTCCAGCAGGACAATGACCCAAAACACACTTCAAAAACCACTAGAAAATGGTTTGAGAAAAAGCACAGGAGAATTCTGAAGTGGCCAGCCATGAGTCCAGACCTGAATCCCATAGAACACTTGTGGAGAGATCCGAAAATGGCAGTTTGGAGAAGGCACCCTTCAAATCTCAGAGACCTGGTGCAGTTGGCCAAAGAAAAATGGTCTAAAATCCCAACACAGCATTGTAAGAAACTCATTGATGGATAGCGGAAGCAGTAATTCGCAGTTATTTTGTCTAAAGCTTGTGCTACCATGTATTACACTGAGGGTGCCAATACTTTTGTCCAGCCCATTTTTGGAGTTTTGTGTAAAATGATCATGATTTTTTTTTTCCCCATTCTTTTTTGTGTTTTTTTATTGCAAGCAAAGTAAATGAAGATATTACTACAAAAGCATTTGTGATTGCAATTATTTTCTGGGAGAAATTGAGCAGTATCTGACAGAATAGTAGGGGTGCCAATACTTTTGGCAAGCAGTGTAGGATTAACTGAGATTTCATGTTTTTATTGAAATGTTCACGATTCTTTTACTTTGAGCAGGTTGAAGATGCTTGGAGATTTCTTGAACGCATCTGACTTTCCAAACTCATCCAGTTTGGCTAGAGTTCCTTCTAGATGGCTGTTGGCACACAATCCAATGCCGAGAGCCACACCCTGATCAAACAAGGAAACCAGATACATATTCTCATAGATACATATACATACCAGATTCTCATATGCAGGTCCACGTGAAGTCTTTTAAATATGAAAATTATTAAAAGATATAGCAAACAGCAAATAAAATATGACATAGATTTACCTTGCATTTATTCAAAATGGGTATTTTAGATGCTTAGTCTAATACTGCAATCACTTGAAATATTTCCTTCATTTTTACTCCATTACTGAAGGAAAAACCAGCAATTGAGAATGAAATGACTTGGCTGAATGTACTGTACCTTTCTTTCAACATCATCATTGTGTCTTGCTGTGAGGAGGATTTCCTGCAACTGTTTTTTAACAAAGTTCTTGTTGAAAGACTGCTGGAGGGTCACACCAATGCACTGATACAGGAAACTCTGTCAAAGGAAAAAAAATTGACATTGTGAAATATTGTGTCTTGTTGTGGTGCTTTTGGCATTCAAAGGAGTTAGTGGGCAGTACCTTTTCCTCCAATGCATTGTTATACGTGGACAAATAACTTGTTGCTTCTGCCGCAAACTGGCACACCCAGGTGTCATCATCAACAGCCACCAAAGTTTTGGACAGGAGCTGGAGACAATTTCATATCTTGTAATGGCATTTCAGTCAATCTTAAAGTTTGTAAAAAAAAAAAAAAAAATTATAAATTAAGTATTATCATTATAGTAAATTGGTTGATGCCACTCTAGAATAGTTTTTTTTTTTTAAACTAAATTATTAAAAACAAATGGTTAAACCATGGACCATATGCTTGTATTAGTATATTGCTTATGTTAGTACAATAATAATAAAAAACAACTGTTGTCTTTCTGTAGTCAATTTCTGTACATAATCTTAGATGTTAAAGACGCACCTTTAGCAGATTTTCATCCCAACTTTTCTTATCGAGGCTCTCTGCGGTTGACTCTAGAAACAAAAACAATGTATTCATTTGCTTTATTTGAATGTACCTGGTTGGCTTCAGGGTTGGAGAAAAAAAATTCTAGCTCATAAAAATTTACAAGTGGGCAGTGTTGTTAATCTTACTTTTAGAAAGTAATTAGTTACAGTTACAAACTATTTCTCCCAAAAAGTAATTAAGTTAGTAACTCAGTTACCTCAGTGTAAGAGTAATTAGTTACTCGGCAAAGTAACTGACGTTACTTTTCATGTTCCACACGATACTGAATGATCCATTCAATAACGTCTTTAACATCAAGTATGTTTATATTAACTGATTATATTAACTCAGACTTTTTACATTTTTTTTTATTTCACCTATATAAGAGTGTTACGGTATACAAACTTTCAAATGCTGTGAGAAAAAAAAACTTTTTGTTTTTCCTGCTGTACTGAACCCGCACCGAACCGTGACCCCTGTACCGAGGTACGTACCGAACCGTGACTTGTGTGTACCGTCACCCCCTTAATACATATACTGTAGATAATATTTTTCAATGTGCAGGAAGTTTCAATATGCAATATGCAGCAATCTCTTCCTTCTCCTATCTTTGCTCGAGTTGTTTTGATTAAAACAAACAAACAAACAACAGTTAACGGTAATGGCGTTGCAAAGATAATAATTAGATTACTCACCACTGACAAAAATAACGCAGTTAGTAACACCGTTATATTCTAATGTCGTTATTGACAACACTGGAGGTGGGTAGAGAAAGAAAGAATTTCACTCTAGGAAGAGTGGAGTTACTTCAAAATAATATTACTCAAGTAAAAGTAAATGTAGTCATCCAAAAAATGTACTAAAGTACAAGTAAAAAATTACTTGGTGAAAATAATACTCAAGTAATGAGTAACATTGTGAGTAATGGTATTTTTCTCAGCACAAAGTTATCAATATGAAATATTATTATACTGTACTATAACCATTTACATAATCACATTAAGCCAAAGAAATACACACACACAAAAAAAACTTTGAATTCCGGCGAGAAAACCAAAAAAAATCTACAGAATGGAAGCATCATTCATCAAAAGAGCATGAGTGTCCTCTAGTAGAAAAAATAGTACCTAGTTTGAATAGTGAATAGTTCCATGACAGTTCATGTTATGAAATTAAAAGAATCATATCTCCAGTTTTCTCATTTGGTGCCAAATAGAAACTGGGAGAGAGGTTAAAATCTGTGCTTTCAAGTCTTGTTGAGGGCAGCGCTCTATTTCAAATACTTAATTTTTTACGGTGCTTTAAGGACGCCACGTGATTGAACAGGCCAGCGTGACCATAGAACGGCAAGCTTGAGTCTGATTGGTATAATGGGGTCATGTGATTACTGTTGTGTCGTCTCATTGGTGAAACTGATAGAGCTACGTCTGGCACTGCTGGCAAAAAAAGTCAAAACTAATATGTAGAGTAAATAGGAAAAATGTAACGACTAGTGTAGCCCAAAGTAGCGGAGTAAGAGTAGTGTTTCATCTTCAAAAATATACTCAACTTAGTAAAAGTAAAAATTATGATTCGGTAAAACTACTCCTCTACGTAAATTTTTCTCAAAAAGTTACTCAAGTAAATGTAACAGAGCTAACAAAATTCATTACTACCCATCTCTGCAAACATCTGCTTACCTTCAAGTACAGTCAGTAGATGAGGGATCTCCTTGTCCCAGACAGCCTCTGTGTTGCGGTGAATGTTGATCGAGAGAATTTGTAGGAGCGAGAGTGACGGAGCTCCATGACCTCTGGTATTAAATGGAAATGCTGCATTGACCTGAAATGAACAAAACAACCTAAGATAAAATAGAAGTTCTGTCCAACCATTGAATTTTATTGCTATTAAATGAGAGGAGTAAATGCTTCCCTGTTAAAAAAATTTAGGGAGCTTTGATAAAATATTTCAAACTAATTATTTTACTTACAAGAAGTTTGATCATCAGTGTTTGAGGCGATGGAAGATTGACTACAAAGGAGAAAAAAATATATTTAATCTGCAATTATATATATATAATATAAAATCGACCTAATCCAGATATGTAAAACAAAGGGTTGAAGTTTGCAAAGACTATTTGTTACTCACATGAATTGTTTTAATAAAAAATAAATAATTTTATCTGCAATTATGTACAAAAAATGACCTAAAATTATATGTAAAGCAAAGGGTTTTCATGTCAAAATTTCACATTCCCCATTAATGACATACTGTATTGTACACATTGACAAAGATGGTTAATGAATGTTGCACTAACCTTCCTGAGAAAAGTCTATAATGAAAGTTGGTTCCTTGTTCTCTTTCTTTTTCTGGCCCAGTACAATCAGACTCTTACACAGTGGAGTGGTTGCATTGCTGTACTGTGGAGGTGTCAGGTAGTAGAGCAACTTTGGCCAAAGCACCTAAATACAACAAAAGATAATTAAATAAATCCCCAGTTATGTTTATGTGATATCCAGGTTTATAACATCATTAATTACATTGGAATCGCCATCAATAAAACGGATTGGTACTTAAACATACATCAGCCAGACGTGCAACAGTTGTCGTCAGAAGATGAAGGGTATTATCACACATCGTCCTCAGTGCCTCATTTGTTACCTCTTCTGGGTCTGCAGGTTTCTGTCCACGCTGTAGGAAGACAGACAAACCAATAATGAAAAACACAAATTTAATATTCATAACATTATTTTTCATCTCATTTTCAATTACGTTTGCAAACCGAACAGAGCCACGCTAAGTCCAATATCTATCTATAACCATTGGTAACACAGTTTGACACATAGTATGCTGGTGAATGGTTGGACAGATGAGGCACTTTAGCCAATTACAAATAGACAAATAACAAAGTTGAAGTAAAAAAATAAATTAATACTAGTAAATGAAATCTCAGTGCCTGAAATATATTTCAAGACGATACTATATGAAATCGATTCTTTGGACAACAGTATATTTGCTGGGATTAGAAAGTTGGCCAAGATTCAATTCAACGACCTTGAATCGATTTAAAACAAAATTCACCTAAAGCAATGAAAAATGCAAAGCCATTTTGACAATTTGGTTGCTAAAACATTTCAGACATTTGAAAAACATTTTTCAAAGAACAATATATCCAAAAGAGGATGATGCTGACGTTGCATTACATTTAAATCGATTTGATCGTTGCGTAACCAGTTGAAGCTTTGTTTCAACCCTGAAACCTACCCATAATTCAGTAGCCTATGTAGAAGCTGAGCTTCTAATAAGAATTGAAGAAAGACAGCCTTAGTCGTCGATTAATCGATGAACTTGTTAGTTTGAATAATCAAGTAATCAGATAAGGAAAATGAAAAATTAAAATACCTGTGCTGAGCCTCAAACGGTATTAAAAAATATATATATATATCGATGTACAACAAAAGTACAATTGGCTAACTTACATAGCAAAAGTCCGCTAGCTTAAAGGCTAACGTTTTTTAACAATGCTCTTAACAAATGGTTCAGACACATATTCCCACAAAAAACGGCTAAATAGATTTATAAACTAATTTACGAATGCATTAAAAAACATGAGCTTGAACAAAAACTTAAGCATACGTTGGTCTTAACATGGAGCAGTTGGATTCAGCCATGTGAAATGAGGCAGACCAGAGGGAAGCGTATCCACCCTAATCAATAAAACTAAATGCAAACACTTTCAAAATAAACAATAACAACGCCACTTTAATTAAACAAATACTCGAAGCAACACAATTTAATTCGAATATTTTATTCTAATCGAATACTCGAGTTAATTGATTAATCGTTGCAGCACTACTTGACTATTTTAAACTGATAATAAACTTATATATATATATATATATATAAATGGATTTTTTTTTTAAATGGAATTTTATTGTCATCATCATCGGTATCATTGACAATCATTGCAATTACAAAATGTGATTATGATTTGCCCGAAGGAACCGAAGAAGACGACAAAGGCGGACGAGATAAAGCATATGCTTATCAGTTTCCCATCCCCCATACAACTAAAGACGCACATTCAGGCATGGAACATACATCAAAACTGTAAAATAACACAGTCAACAATCTGGGTTTGGTAACCAAGCGTCCAGTCAAGCAGCTCGATTAATTTTAAGGCGCGAATTAAATGGAGCTCTCTGACGATTTCTTGATTCTGGTTTTGAATCAAGCCAGTCAAGGAGACCTCCAACTTCTGTATGGAGGATTTTATTTCATCCAAGGTTTCAAATTCTTTGGAGCCATACTGGGAGTTGAGCTTGCTAGCCCTGAGCGCTCATCAGTTAAGATAAGAGAGTGCTTCAGAGTGCGTCTGTACACGTTGGAGGCTGAGCAGCGAATATATATATAGAAGGAATTAAATGAACACACAACTCAAAAATTAGATTTTAACTAGATTTTCTACTTAAAAACAGTACCTGCAAATGTTCACACTGACATTATCACATTTATCTTGTCACAGGATTTGATTTTTAATATAATGCTAACCTAAGTCTAATGGAGCGAGATAGTTTTTTTTAAAACGGAAAAGGCAGCGACGTAATTTTAAGCTCACTTCACCAGCACCACCTGTCCTGCCCACCCGCTCGCTACACAGCGATAACAAGGCTCTCAGCAAACTCCTCCGTTCTCTTGCCACGATGAAGCACGTGATTGCCCCAGGTTGAATTAGCCAATACTTTGTAGCTGCACAGGGTCACTTCCGTGGGAAACTAGCACTCAAAAGCAAGTTTCTCGAATAGTGCTTCTTACACAAATCTCTACACAGATTAATCAATAGAGTAGACAGTCATACTGATGTGTCAAGACGCACAGGCCAGATTGCGGCCGTTAACAAATTATTCATAATTTCTCTGCGGCTCAGTAGCAAATGCGCCCCGGACCGGTACAAGTCCCTGACCCGGTGCTTGGGGATCATTGCTCTAAGCAATGCATGATTATACACAAATTCAGAAGTGTTTCCCCGATTCATTACAAAATGCAAAACTGCTTTACCTGATATGTGTCTGGTAATGCACAGTGTTGAACTATAAATCGCACTAATAACTCTCCTCCATCCAACTCGAGGTAACCGTGATGGGCCATGGCACTGATTACCTGGACAACACGCTTCTTAACCTGAGTTAAGAGACAGACTTAATGGTTGAGTGGATAACATTCCTGACTGTGAATGCATATGTGTGTTACCTTGTTACTGTGGTCAGCCATTGGTTGCCTAATGCTGGCTAGAATCAGAAGCTTCTTAGTCTCCATCATGGAAGCTGCGAAATGCAAACACAAGTATTAACCACACAAAATCTACCAAGGAAGTTATACAAAGATTAAGAGTAAGGAAAGCCTTCAGCTATATATCCATTTTGTACTGCTTTCTCATGTAGTGTTACATGTACAACCTGGGTTGGTCGCAAGCCAATCATAGGGCACAATAAACCAACAACCATTACTGCGTATTTAACAGATATCCACACCTACAGCCAATTGATTTA
The DNA here is from genome assembly GCF_030265065.1 of Corythoichthys intestinalis. NCBI lineage: Eukaryota > Metazoa > Chordata > Actinopteri > Syngnathiformes > Syngnathidae > Corythoichthys > Corythoichthys intestinalis. The sequence continues at coordinate 48,245,178 of NC_080398.1, forward strand.
CGGTTTGAGTCTTCAATTTGAATATAGGAATATTTTTAGTGTTTTTGCTCACTGCTGGAGTTGATGAGGTGACGCAGGACAGCCAGAGAGCCAAACCTACTCCGCTCATTGCTGTTCTCTAGCTTCTGAAGAACAAACATGACCAGTCGGTCTGGGAAGGCGTTTGCTAGAATTATAGATAGATGGAAAGTTATTCAAGCATCATCATGCATAAGTTGTACCCAAAATAACATGCATGATAAGATTAGATAACTGAGGACCCATGGGTGAAGAGTAAAACGTGGTTAGACTGAGCCTCACAGTTAATATGATTATCCTTAGGGGGACATCATGTGTGGCTCAAATGGATGATCTCATTACTGTCCTTGTGACTCCACAGAAATACTATTAGGCCATTTGAGCGGACACACACACATAATGGTCAATACAAAAATAACCAAAAAGAGATAAGAAAGTTCACTGTTACCCAAAAGACTGAAGCAACGAAGAACCTCATTGTGGTTCTTGACTGTGGGAGGGTTACTGTAATCAACAGAGGAAGACACCTAAGGGGGGAAAAACATATTCTTGTCTTTAACACGCACACTAATTCTCCAAAATTCCCCGAAATAGAACTTTGGTGATTAATCGCCACTATCCCTCCCAGTTGAATTAGATTTTCATTGCTGCTAAAGGCACCTAATGAGTTAAACAACATGTTTGGAATTGGTTGCAGTAATATTAAACTACACTGCCAATTGAAAAGATTGATGTTTTATTTCCATGGCTAGCATTTGCTGAGCTTCTTAACAACGACTGCATGGCAAATTGTTATGTGTAGCTAATTTTAATTTTTTTAATCTTTAAGAGACTTGAAAAAAACTACATTGTAGTTATTTTTTATTAACCTGCTGGAAAGTTCATTTTTAGCAGCCTCAGCTAACTTTCAGTAGGTCTACAGTGCAACTAAATGGGACTAAATAACAGGGCTGCGCAGTGACTGATGGAGGGGCAGGTGCTCATAGATCAAAAGGGCACATGAACAAAAATATAATACACCTTACAACAACATAACTTTCTGTTTAACCAGTTTTACAGGATAATTGGCTGTGACAGGCTTTAATTAGGAGTGGAGGGGGGCAGTGAATAGAAATCAACACTGTCATCAACACTTTCTGGTTGTGACTCAGTCAGTCTTTGCCTCTTCTTTCTTCAACCTCTATATCAAATCTTCCTTACTCAACTTGTTCATCTGAGAACAAACCAAATTAGATGTTCACTGAGCCACAATCAGCAGTTTTTTTTCAAAACTATTATTTAATTATTAGAGAACTTAAAGTTGTGTACCTTTCTAGCTAACGTTGTGAAGAAAACAGACAAATATGGTTGCCTATAGAGAGTAGACACACACGGGTCGAAATAGCCTTGGAATTGGGGGTAATTCATTATTAAAGTAGAAAACTATATGAGAAAACTACGTATTTTTTTAAAATCCCCACAATAAACCTGGTGTATGAATTTTCACTACAGTATTTTCTCTAACACGTTCATAGGGTAACACCTTTTGTTTTCAACCACCAGATATACTCAGACTTCTAACCACACACCCAGGTCACAGTGGAACAGCATGCAGGGGGAGAGGGCATACGCGCCGGCTTAGTGGCACACAGACGGGTTTTTTTTATATATATATACGTATATGTATATATATATATATATATACAGTGAGGAGAACAAGTATTTGATACACTGCCAATTTTGCTGGTTTTCCCACTTGCAAGCCATGTAGAGGTCTGTAATTTGTATCATAAGTTCTCTTCAACTGTGAGGGACGGAATCTAATACAAAAATCCAGAAAATCACATTGTATAATTTTTAAACAATAAATTTGTATTTAACTGCATGAAATAAGTATTTGATACATTACCAACTAGTAAATATTTCGGCTCTCAGTTCTTTTTTAAGAACCCATCCAGTTCTCCACTCATTACCGGAAGTAACTGCACCTGTTTGAACTTGTTACCTGAATAAAAGACACCTGTTCACATGCTCAAATAAACAAACTCCAACCTCTCCACAATGGCCAAGACCAAAGAGCTGTATAAGGACATCAGGGATAAAATAATAGACCTGCACAAGGCTGGGATGGGCTACAGGAAAATAAGCAAGCAGCTTGGTGAGAAGGTAACAACTGTTGGAGCGATTATTAGAAAATGGAAGAAGTTCAAGTTGACGGTCAATCTGCCTCGTTCTGGGGCTCCATGCAAGATCTCACCTCGTGGGGCATCACTGATCATGAGGAAGGTGAGGGATCAGCCCAGAACTACACGGCAGGACCTGGTCAATGACCTGAAGAGAGCTGGAAGCACAGTCTCGAAGAAAACCATCGGAAACACATTACGCCGTCATGGATTAAAATCTTACAGCGCACGCAAGGTCCCGCTGCTGAAGCCAGTGCATGTCCAGACACGTCTGAAGTTTGCCACTGATCATCTGGATGATCCAGAAGAGCAATGGGAGAAGGTCATGTGGTCGGATGAGACCAATATTGAACTTTTTGGTCTAAACTCGGCTCGTCGTGTTTGGAGGAAAAAGAAGGATGAGTACAACCCCAAGAACACCATCCCAACCATGAAACATGGAGGAGGAAACATCATTTTTTTGGGGCTGCTTCTCTGCCAAGGGTACAGGACGACTGCACTGTATTGAGAGGAGGATGGATGGGGTGATGTATCGCCAGATCTTGGCTGACAACCACCTTCCTTCAGTGAGAGCCCTGAAGATGGGTCGTGGCTGGGTCTTCCAGCATGACAACGACCCAGAGCACAAGCCAAGGCAACTAAAGAGTGGCTCCGTAAGAAGCATCTTAAGGTCCTGGAGTGGCCTAGCCAGTCACCAGATCTGAACCCGATAGAAAATCTATGGAGAAAGCTGAAAGTCCGTGTTGCCCGGCAGCAGCCCCGAAACCTGAAGGCTCTGGAGAAGATCTGCATCGAGGAGTGGGCCAAAATCCCTGCTGCAGTGTGTGCAAACCTTGTCAAGGACTACAGGAAACGTTTGGTATCTGTAATAGCAAACAAAGGTTTCTGTACCAAATATTAAGTTCAATTTTTGTGATGTATCAAATACTTATTGCATGCAATTAAGTGCAAATTTATTATTTAAAAATCATAAAACGTGATTTTCTGTTTTTTTGTATTAGATTCCGTCCCTCACAGTTGAAGAGAACTTATGATACAAATTACAGACCTCTACATGCTTCGCAAGTGGGAAAACCAGAAAAATCGGCAGTCTATCAAATACTTGTTCCCCACACTGTATATGGCGGAAAACACTCAGGTGACTTGAAATTCCGCTCTGACACCCCCAATTTGGCCAAATGTCAAAATTGTCCGATATGCATGTGTGATACAACATTAGAAAGCTCAAAATCTATATTTTCTGGGGGAAGTAAAATTTTGGACAGGAGGGCATTTTTTTTTTATTTTTTTTTATGTTTTTTGAACTGCAAAACCCTATCTGGACGTGAGAGCACTTTAACGAGATATTATCGCGTACTTACCTTGTTTCGATCAAAAAACTCCATGTAGTATGTATCACCCGGTGTCAAGACACAGCTTTGAATGGCCACCGCTGGATTTTATGGGTGAAACTTGGTAATATAACAAGGGTCGCGATGCAGAAATCGCAGACATCAAGGAGTGGTCGAGATTTTCATATATTTACTTTTAAACGTTTGTATTTCAGTTTTTCTTTGTTTGGATCGATTATTTATCATCTAACATATCGGGGGAAATGCGACAGTAACAAAAAAATACAATTTAGCGATAGTTATGAGGTAGATATCCGTGACTTTTTTACAGACGCCATTTTTTTTCATTGTGATGTAATTTGTTTAAAAGTTTAAAATATGCGAATGAATAATTTTTTTAAGTCGTTATTTTTTTGTAAAAAAAAAAATATTAGACATCAATGAATGATTCTAAGCTAAAAATGACACACATTTTGAATAACAAATATAATTACCTTGTTTTCATGGCTGGGTTGAAACAAAAACCGTAGCGCGACGTCTTTAAACAGAGGTTTCCCGGGTAAAATGGGCAAATTAAAAATAGTTCGGGGGCTTAATGCGCCATGACTCTGCTATGGCAGCATATGGACATATTTTTCTATCAAACACAACAGTTGTTTTGGCTTAAAATACAGCAGTTTCTGTTAAAGAGGAGTGCAAGGGCAGAAACTGCTTTTTCAGTCTTGTCTGTGTTTTCCGCTATACATACACATATATATATATGTATATATATATATATATATATTATATATGTATGTGTATATATATATATTAGGGCTGTCAAAATTGACGCGATAACGGCCGGTAATTAATTTTTAAAAATTAATCACGTTAAAATATTTAACGCAATTATCGCATGCGTGGAACGACCCACTCAAGCATTGCCGCGAACAGACTACAATTGCGCCGTTTGAAGTATATTGAGAGCTAAGGGCAGAGACAAGCAAGTGGATTGGACGCAGGTGTTACCGGCACCCACCAAGGGGGCCGCTGTTATTTTCAATGTGACCGGCATTGTCAGATTGAGCAGTGAGGAAGAAAGTGGTTGAGCGAGAGAGGGAGCGAGAGAGTAGAGAAAGTGCGCAGTTAGCGCAGGCCCGAGTGCTGCGTTCCCCACATGCTTTTGTTTTGTTAAGAAAAGTATTCACATAAAGCCATCTAACGCCTCTCAGTGTTTATTTGTTCGCCGCCGTCTTCCTCAGGAGGTAATCGGACGAACCGAGCCATCTGACGACAATGATCCAACATGATTCACCGGTCCAATGGGGTCCATAGCACTACCAATTTCCTAGCAGGATGAATTGGTAACTCAGACATTTGTTGGAGCCGCGCTACTTAATGGGTTACGCAGTAGCATCTCTTTGCCAATTGTTATGACTATTGTGGCAAGCAACATGGGGAAGTATAACTAGAGATGATCTTTTACATAACACCATGTATTGTACTCCATGCAGAGAAGATATATCCTTTGCAGCAAACACTGTGACTCATGGTTGCTCAAATTCCCATCACGCATTTGGGCAGTTAAGAACATTTAAATCACTACAGTATCATTTAGTGAAAGCACAACACAAATAATATTCCTATCTCTCAAAAATGAAATAATGTTCACAAAAAGAAAAGCGCTCTCAATGCAAAGAGATCTGGCATTCCCAATCGAAATAGCTATGCAAAATAATACGCTATTCAAACATTAAGTTTAGCTAAAAAAATACACTAGATGGCAATATTTAGTCACAATATACAAACTATCAAAATTACTATAACTGGTACTCACATTTATCTTTCATGAATTAAAAGTCTTTCTGTCCGTGGATCCCTTTCACAGAAAGAATGTTAATGTTAATGCCGTCTTGTGGATTTATTGTTATAATAAACAAACACAGTACTAATGTACAGTATCTTGAATGTAAATATCCGTCTTATCTTTCCATTCCAACAATAAAAAATAATAATAAAAGAAAAATATGGCATATTTTAGAGATGGTTTGAATTGCGATTAATTGCGATTAATTATTTTTTAAGCTGTAATTAACTCGATTAAAAATTGTAATCGTTTGACAGCCCTAATACATATATATATATATATATATATACATATATATACACATATATATACATATACACACACATACAGTGCTGCTCAAAAGTTTGTGAACCCCCTCAACATTTTGGAATTTTCTATTATTTCAACCTGATTTCCTAATCAATCAATTCAGTAGTTTTTTTTTGTTTTTTTAACAGTTGTGTTGTCGAGACTAAATTAAAAAGAGTTTTCATCAACTGATGTAGGTGCAAAATTGAACTGTTTGGTCACAACCAAAACCGCCATGTCTGGCGAAAAGTCAACACTGCATACCACCAAAATTTCCTTCTCCCAACAGTGAAGCATGGAGGTGGGAATGTCAAGATCTGGGCTTGCTTTTCATCCTCAGGACCTGGACAACTCCACATAGTCCAGGGAATCATGAATTCTGAGGAATATTGTCAAATCCTAGAACATAACCTGACGCCATCTGTTTTGAAGTTAAAGCTTGGCAGAAGGTGGATCATGCAACATGATAATGATCCAAAGCATTCCAGCAATACAACCAAGGAATGGCTGAAAAAGAAGAAGATTCGTGTTCTGGACTGGCCCAGTCAAAGTCCTGACCTAAATCCCATTGAAATGCTGTGGCGGGACCTGAAGCGAGCAGTTCATGCCAGACGCCCATCAAACCTCTCTCAACTGACTGCGTTCTGCAAGGAAGAATG